>NW_027362763.1:66058493-71058493 GCF_046119375.1 Phyllobates terribilis | reverse complement strand
TCACTGTAAGCAATTGCAGACACCTGTGCTAATTAGTTTGGCAGGTGTGTCCAATGAAAGGCAAGACTACTTAAGAAGGCTGTCCCACATTATTAAGCAGCCTACATTTTCTGCCAAAATGGGAAAGAAAAAGGATGTGTCGGCTGCTGAGAAGCAACAAATTGTGGAGTGTTTAGGTCAAGGCATGACTACAATCAACATTGTGCGATGATCAGGATGAAGTGTCTTGGCAATCAAGAAGTATGTAGCTGATTCACAGTACACACGTGTGCGTGCTGATAAGGGCAAATTGAGGACTCTTTCCTACAGGCAATTACGTCAGGTTAAAAGAGCAGCGGCAAAAAAGCCTTGTCATAGCAGCAGACAAGTTTTTGAAGCGGCTGGTGCCTCCAACGTCCCCCGAACAACAAATTGCAGGGTCCTTCAGAGGTTTGCAGCTGTGCGTACGCCATCCTGTCGACCTCCTCTATCCACTTCATACAAGCAGAAACGGCTCCAGTGGGCCAAACATTACATGAAGACTGATTTAAAAACTGTTTTGTTCACGGATGAGTGCCGTGCAACGCTCGATGGTCCAGATGGATGGAGGGGAGGATGGCTGGTTGATGGACACCACACGCAAACACTGCTGCAGCGCCAACAAGGAGGAGGTGGAGTAATGTTTTGGGCTGGAATCATGGGGAGAGAGATTGTTGGCCCCTTTAGGATCCCTGAAGGGGTAAAGATGAACTCCATAATGTATGTGAAGTTTCTCAAACAGCACTTCCTGCCATGGTTCAAGAAGAAGAACCGTGTATTTCACAGCAAGATCATTTTTATGCATGATAATGCACCGTCTCATGCTGCACATAACACATCTGCATCTCTGGCTGATATGGGCATAAAAGGGGACAAACTTATGGTGTGACCCCCATGCTCCCCTGACCTCTACCCCATTCAGAACCTCTGGAGCATCATCAAAAGGAGTGTCTATGATGGCGGGAGGCAGTTCACATCTAAGCAACAGCTCTGGGAGGGTATTCTGTCCTCATGCAAAACAATTGAAGCAGAAACCATCCAAAACCTGACAAATTCAATGGACGAGAGAGTTCAGAAGCTCCTTTCGAACAAGGGGTCCTATGTGCAAATGTAACATCACCTAGAATAAAATTTTGAGTTGAAAACTGTTTGATTTCAGTTTCTAATAACCTGCTAATGCTTATAATTTCAAAAATGACCATTTTTTTGGTCTTTATTAAAATGAAAAGGTTGATCAAAGAGTGTGGGGGATCTAAGAGTGTGGCAACCCAGTAGTCAGGATTACTTCGAATTCTGACAATCTGAGGGTCATGTTGCAGGTAGTGCAGCAAGAAGGCACTTATGTGTCTTGCGCATCTCGGAGCCCCAAAATTATTTTCCGGGCTAGATGGAGCTAAAAATTATTATTAATTTTAAATCTGGTGGAGCTTAGTATATATGGCCTAATAGAATCAGTACTGCACACTGCTACAAAGCCCAAATTATTTTCCAGCCAAGATACATATAAACATGATTAGTAATTTTAAATCTGGTGGAGCTTAGCATAGATGGCCTAATAGAATCAGTGCTGCACACTGCTACAAAGCCCAAATTATTTTCCAGCCAAGATACAGATAAACATGATTAGTAATTTTAAATCTGGTGGAGCTTAGTATAGATGGCCTAATAGAATCAGTGCTGCACACTGCTACAAAGCCCAAATTATTTTTCAGCCAAGATACAGATAAACATGATTAGTAATTTTAAATTTGGTGGAGCTTAGTATAGATGGCCTAATAGAATCAGTAGTACACACTGCTACAAAGCCCAAATTATTTTCCAGCCAAGATACAGATAAACATGATTAGTAATTTTAAATCTGGTGGAGCTTAGTATAGATGGCCTATTAGAATCAGTGCTGCACACTGCTACAAAGCCCAAATTATTTTTCAGCCAAGATACAGATAAACATGATTAGCAATTTGAAAGCTTAAAACGGTTGGTGAGGTGATTTTAACCAATCATCAAGCTTTTACTCTCCCCAGGATGACACAGGGGTAGAAAAGTCGTTTCGGTTCCATGATTTGTTCATCTTTGTGAACGTGAGTCTGTCTACATTATCAGTGGAGAGCCGCGTGCGCTTATCTGTCAGCACACCACCAGCAGCGCTGAACACACGTTCAGACAGAACGCTGGCTGCGGGGCATGACAAGATCTCCAAGGCGTAAGTGGCTAGCTCCGGCCATTTATCCAGATTGGAAGCCTAAAAAAAGCAAGGGTCCAGTGACACAGTCATGGCTTCAATGTTTACTTGGAGATACTCCTGTACCATCGTCTCTAGGCGTTGACTATGTATCAGACTTCTTGTCTCCTGTGGCCTTGCAAAGGATGGGCTAAAAAAGTGGTGAAATGATTCCACAAAATTGATGTTACCAGCAGATACTGTGTTTCTGTTACGGTTTGAGTGCTGAACACTCGAAGGTCCCACGGTTGGCAAGTTGGAACTGTGAGATTCACTACGTGCACCACTGTTGTTTTGTGGAAAAGCACATGTAAGATTCTGCAACAGTCTCTGCTGATACTCCTGCATGCGTGCATCCCTTTCTATGGCAGGAATAATTTCTGCAAATTTACTTTTGTACCGGGGATCTAACAGTGTGGCAACCCAGTAGTCAGGATTGTTTCTAATTCTCACAATTCGAGGGTCATGTTGCAGGTAGTGCAGCAAGAAGGCACTCATGTTTCTTGCGCATCCAGGAGCACCATGTCCCTGTTGTGTTGGTGGCGAGGTAACAATCATGCTTCCTTCCTCTGTCCTCTCCCCCCAACCTCGCACAACAGAAATGTGATCAAGATCTCCCTCATCTGATGAGTCTTCCATCAGTTCGTCCTCCACTTCTTCCTGGGCTCCTGCACCTTCCTCACTAGTTTGGCTGCTACCATGCGCCCTGGTAAAACCATCTCCCCCACCCTCACATGCCTGCCGCCTTGGTGCAGCCGACCGTCTGGACCTTGCACATGTTAGCCCTTCCGCATACAACTCCTCCTTCTCTACTTCCTCCACCTCCTTTTGTGCCACCATCTGACTCCGAATTCTGTTTAACATGTGCTCCAGCATGCAAATCACCGGAATAGTCATGCTGATAATGGCATCGTCAGCAATAAACATCTTCGTCGCCATTTCAAAACTGTGCAGAAGGGTGCATAGGTCCCTGATCTGAGACCACTCCTCCAGCGTGATTTGCCCCACCTCTGGATCTCGTTGGCCCAGGCTATACGTCAGAACGTATTGCACCAGGGCTTGTCGGTGCTGCCACAGTCGCTGCAACATGTGCAGAGTTGAATTCCACCGGGTAGGCACATCGCATTTTAGCCGGTGAAGTGGCAGGCCCAACGACTTCTGTAGAGATGTAAGTCGCTGAGCTGCGGGATGCGAACGGCGGAAGTGAGCACACAGCGACCGTGCCCTCTGCAGAAGGTCATCTAGTCTGGGATAGTGGGCTAAAAATTGCTGGACAACCAGTTTCAACACGTGAGCCATACAAGGTACGTGTGTGACATTGCCCCGGCGAAGGTTCTCACCCAGGTTTGCAGAATTGTCGCACACGGCCTTCCCTGGTTTCAGGTCCAGTGGAGACAACCATTCATGAAATTGGTTCTCCAGAGCTGACCACAACTCCTCAGCTGTGTGACTCACATTTCCCAGACATTTCAAAGTAAAAACCGCCTGATGACGTTAAGCCCTACTGCCAGCATAGTAAGGAGGTGTGCAAGATCCCTTCTGCGCAGTTAGAAAGCTTGTGACATGACCAGATAGGCTTTGGGTGCAGGTGGAGGACCGAGAGGAGGTTGAGGAGGCAGAAGCAGTGGAGGAACTTTGAGATAAAGAGGATTGACGCACAACTCGTGGGGACGGCAAGACTTGGACAGCAGACCCTTGTCCTGCTGTCACCATAGTTACCCAGTGCCCAGTCAGCGACATGTAACGCCCCTGTCCATGCCTACTCGTCCAAGTGTCTGTGGGGAAATGCACCCTGTCACACACAGAGTTTCTCAAAGAAGCGGTGATGTTGTGTGCGACATGCTGGTGGAGCGCAGGCACACCTTTCTTTGAGAAGTATTGCCAACTGGGCATCTGGTACTGGGGCACTGCGACGGACATAAGGTCTCGAAAATCCTCTGTGTCCACCAGGAGGAAAGGCAGCATTTCTGTAGCCAAGAGCTTGCAGATGGTGAAATTCAACCTCTTAGCTTTCTCATGGCTAGGAGGAAATGGTCTTTTACTTGTCCACATCTGAGGGACCGAGGGCTGGCTATTGTGCTTAGACGGGGTTGATAAGGGTGTCCCCGGCAAACTGCCGGTCTGTGAGGAAGATGCAGGCGGACATGTTAGGTTGCCTTCATCCAAAGGTGGTGCTATCGATGTCGGACAGCGCTCAACACCAGCTGGTGTTACCACCTCCAAAGAAAATGATGACCTGCCATTCACGCTGGCTGTTGTGGGTAAAGAGGTGGCAGGTCTTCATCCCAAAACAGGTGTGACTGCTGCCCCCCAGTCACAGAGGATGAAGAGGCCGCGGATGCACAAGATATGGCAGACGGTGGTTGGCCCGGCCGGCTAGGCCGCATTGTAACACAGTGAGCCTCCCACTGCAACTTATGATTCATGTCCATGTGCCGATTCATGCATGAAGTACTCAAACTATGTATTTTTTGGCCTCTACTTAGCTTTTGCTGACAAATGTTACAGATAACACGAGTTGGGTCATCTTTATCGATCTGAAAAAATGCCCAGGCTATGCAAGGCTTAGCACCCATGCGACCTGAAGAGCCACCACGACTTGTGGTGAGAGGCAGAGTTGTGTTTGAGGATGCAGTTGTTGACCTGCTTCCAGTACTACGTCTCTGTCCAGGAAGGCGCAACCTGACCTCGTCGTCACTAGCATTCTCCTCCACCTCCTCTGCTGGACTCATCTCTTGGCTGACTGTGGGTTGACAGTAAGTGGGATCTCCAACCTCATCATCATCACCCTGTGCGTTATCACACCCGTCGTCCTCAGAGCCAACCTGTTCCTGCCCTGACAAAAAACTAAAGTTGTCGCTTCAATCAGGTATTTGAGTCTCATCATCATCTTCCTCATTGTCTCCACCAAAAGGAGTTACAGTTTGGGAATGAGGGTCTACATTATGGTCAGAAACTTCTGCGTCTGGTCCTGGATCCGACTCATAAAGATTCTGGGCATCAGTGCAGATCATTTCCTCGTCTGGATTCACAGAAGCACTGGAGCCGACCTCTGATTCCCAGGCTATAGTATGAGTAAACAGCTCTGCAGACTCAACCATCTGTTCTACCTCATACTCAGACGGGCAGCTGGAGACTTGGGAGCTGTGAGGAAGCAAGTGCGATTGGGGTGACACCTTTGAGGACTGGAGTATTTGTGATGTTGAAGTTGATGTGGAGGAGAGCCCACTTAAAGGAGCACTTGATATCCATTGAAGCACCTGCTGTTTTTGTGCCTCATCTGGAATTTGTAGAGATTGACGTGGCCGTAAGAAAGGGATCTTATCACATTGTCCGCTAAAAGAAGTAGACATTTTAGTTTGGCTGGAAGATGGTCTTTCTTCTACAGATGTTACTGTTGCTTTAACACCTACCACACGGACACAACCTTTTTTCCCCTTCCCAACATGCCTATTCCCCTTTCCACCAGCAGCAGGCCTTTTTCCACTCATTTTGGTGGTCAACTAATTCACAACTCTGGAGTTGTTTGCACAAAAAAACAATGGATGGGAACCGAGCAGAGCTGAGTGGCCAAACTGTGGTATTAGGCCAAAACTATTGGCTGGGTTAGATGCAGAAAAAAATTATATTCAATTTGCAACCTGATGGAGGTCAGTATAGATGGACTAATAGACCAAGTCCCACACACTGCTAGAAGCACAAATATTTTTTCAGAGCTAGATGCAGAAAAAAATTATATTCAATTTGCAACCTGATGGAGGTCAGTATAGATGGACTAATAGACCAAGTCCCACACACTCCTAGAAGCCCAAATATTTTTTCAGAGCTAGATGCAGAAAAAATATATATTCAATTTGCAACCTGATGGAGGTCAGTATAGATGGACTAATAGAACAAGTCCCACACACTGCTAGAATCCCAAATATTTTTTCAGAGCTAGATGCAGAAAAAAATTATATTCAATTTGCAACCTGATGGAGGTCAGTATAGATGGACTAATAGAATGATGCTATGCCCAAAAGGTTTTACTTCACTAGGTGCAGTAAAAAAATTGGTATTCTATACACAGGTGGTGTAGCTTGCAACACAGATAGACTACTCCACTGACTAACACATTCTGCAATAGGCAAAAAAGGATTAGCTTTGCTAGATTTAGCCAAATGCTGTGAAAAAAACTTGCACAGCACTGGCACAGACCTGCCTGGCAAAAACTGATAGGAACTGATGTAACTTAGTCCTGAAAAGGACTGCAATTACAATTAATCTTTACTCCCAACGTATCTATTCAAGAGCACAGACCTGCCTGATAAAAGTCGTAGGAAATGCTGTAACCTAGTCCTTAAAAGGACTGCAATCACAACTATTCCCTACTCCCAAGCTATCTGTAGATTTGTGCGAAAATTGGCTTGAAATTAACAAGGTATAGCGCACACAGCAACAGCGGTGCCGTCTAACACGCAGCTGCAGCAGTGAGAAAATGGTGGCGACGGGGAAAATGGCTGGGTCTTATAGGGCAAGGACATGTGACATACACTGCCAATGACACATGCCCTTGCTTGTGTGAAAAAAAGCACTTCGCTCCGTGTGTGCGCTGCTGATAGGCTGACAGATTGCACCTCCCCACTGTAAATGCGGGAAAGAGAAAAAAAAATGGAGATCTTCATTATTCCTGCAGAGATCCATCCCCTGCCCCTCCCCCCGTCCCGCTGTACACTCAAACTGCGTATTAACATTAATTTTCAGCATTACTGAGAAAAAATCCAGTTATGATTTTGGGGCACGAACAGT
Source organism: Phyllobates terribilis (assembly GCF_046119375.1). Taxonomy (NCBI): domain Eukaryota; kingdom Metazoa; phylum Chordata; class Amphibia; order Anura; family Dendrobatidae; genus Phyllobates; species Phyllobates terribilis. Next base: position 71,051,466 of record NW_027362763.1, on the reverse strand, counting down.
TATCGAACATAACCTCGAACAGCCGAATTTTTTTCAAATCGTTCGTGTTCGCTGAATGGCTCGAACACCGACCAAAACAGCTCGAATCTGAGATTGGCGAACAGTTCGAGTCAAGCACCGCTCATCTCTATTCTTCACAGACACATAATACACAGATGAAAATGAATAGACTATTAAAACATGAACAAATGCAATAGTCATAAATCAAGGTAGGGGAGATAAAAGCTCAGAAATCAAAGAGCTAGACTTTCTTGCAAGGACGTTAACAGTGGAGATATTTTTAAAAGCATTTTATCTACAGATCCAAAGACCACCTTTCCCTACGACATGATACATAACCTTGAAATAGGAGACAACAGTACTGAATTGTCAGGACTGTCACTGACTTTCAGAATGGCAAAAATTGAGCATGTCTTAAGCAAAAAGAGCTGGTGTTTAATTAAAACTCTTCAAAAAAGTGGATAAATAGTTGGTATCTGTAGTGTTTAGGGATATAACACTTTCATGAAAGAGTTAAAGAACTCTAAAACTAGTCAATATGAGAACTATGGGAAATTGTTAAGACATGGGGAAGAACTACTGGGGAATTTATAAATAGGATATAAATAACATGAAGAAGCAGAAATGTCTGTGTTCTGGGGTGGATAATTTCAGTTCAGGACTAGTGTTGAGCGAGCACTAGAATGCTCGGGTGCTCGAAGCTCAGGCCGAGCTCACCGTGATACTCGGGTGCTCGACCCGAGCAACGAGCCCAATGTTAGTCTATGGAAGACCCGAGCATTTTTGCGGCGGCACCCCCGGCAGTCTGTAGAAAGCCTAAAAAGTGCCCAAAACGATAGTGACAGTGCTTAAATGACATGGGGACAGCATGGGGATCGCCCCAGGAAGAATTTCTGACCCCCTGGTCACTACTGTCAACAACGTGGTCAGAGGTATTAAGCCACTTATACGGGCTCACAATAAAACATTCAAAAACTAAACTGAAACTGGTTTCCTGTCAAATATGTTAAGGAACATCCTTTCCAAGGTAAAGACTTGTGTATAAGGTAAAATAAATAACCAAAAACAAAAATACTCCTCCACACCTTGGGCTATGTTCACAAGTAGCATTTTTTATGCGTTTTTGCACTTTTGTATTGCTTTCAACCGTGACAAATGCATTCACCGGGAAATGTCATTTTAACATTTTACAACCTTATCTGGCCATGTGCTGTGTGACACATACATACAGTGCTGAAAAGACATGGGAACATCATGGGGAAGACCCCTGGAAGCATCTCTGACACCCAGGTCACTGCCTAAAAGTGTGCCCATCAGAAGTGATCCTTGCCGCATCAGAAAATGCAGACTTGCAACTATCACCATGCAAGTCCTTGTCCCAGGGCAGTGTTCAATTGTACCTCCCCCATTCCTTGCAATTCAAGCGCAAATATGCAGCCAACCACCCACCCATCCGCAGGCTGCAATACTATACTGCTAGCTTGCACTTGAAATGGGGCCTTTTAGTTTTGAGGAGGCCGAAGCTTGCCACTACCTCACGGCTGCTTCGGCAGCGAGGTCTCCATACTCAGTCCTCAGCCGCCACAATTGGTCCCGGTAACCTTCCCCACACTTTTCTTAGCCTGGCCTGCTTTACTGGAATTCCACCAAGTTGGCACATCGCATATCAACCTGTTAAAAAGACATGGAGAAAGACCTTTGTATCGATGCCATGAGGGGTGCGAACGGCAGAAGTGAGCACACAGCTTCCACACTTTCTAAAACAGCTCATTAAGGCCGGGATAGTGGTGGAGAAATTGCTGTACCACCAGGTTGAGGACGTGAACCATGCAAGGCATGTGTGTGAGCTCATCTCAGCATAGGGCCCCAACAGGTTCGCACCGTTATCGCACACGGCCTTCCCTGGCTCCAGGTTCAGCGGAGACAGCAATTGCCCAAACTGAGCCTGGAGAGCTGTCCACAACTCTTCAGCTGTATGACTGCGATCTCTAAGGCATATTAATTTGAAGACTGCCTGATTGCAGTGAGCCCTGGCTGCGCAGTATGGAGATGTGTGGACTCACTCTGCACTGTTGGAATGCGTGTCTCGTTAAGGCAGAGGTTGAGTGCGCAGGTGGAGGCCCTGGTGGAGGTGGAGGTGGAGGAGGCAGAAGTAGTGGAGTAAGTGGGAAATACAGAGGTTTGTTATACAAGCCTTGGGGATTCCAAGATTTGCGGAGCAGCCCCTTCTTTGTCTGTCCCCGCAGCCACTAGATTCACAGATTGCCCAGTTAGCGAGTTGTAACGCTCTTGGCCATGCTTACTTGTCCAGATGTCTGTGGTGAAATGCACCCTGGAAGACATAGATTTAGTCAAGGAACGGGTGATGTCTGCCAAATGCTGGTGTAGCGCAGGCACAGCTTTCTTAGAGAAGTAATGGCAACTGGGCAACTTGTACTGGTGGACTGCGATGGGCTTCAACTTTCGGAGACCGTCTGTATCTACCAGGCGGAAAGGCAGCATTTCCATGGCCAACAGATTGGAGATGGTGGAATTCAACCTTTTAGCTTTGTCATGTGTAGGATGAAACAATCTTTTACGTGACAACAACTGCGGAACAGAGGACTGGCTGCAGTGCTGAGAGAAGGCAGAGTACGGTGAACCGAACAAACTGGTGGTGCATGAGTGAGGTGCAGGCATAGAGGTTACAGTGGATTGAGAAACATATGGTGTGCTCGGTGAAACAAAAACAGCACGCATATCCGCTTCAGTTACAGATGACGGGCTCTCACTCAGCCTGACTGGAGCGGGTAAAGAACCGGAGGTTCTGCGGTGGGAGACCTGCGTGACAATACTTGGCAGGTAACAGTGGAGAAGGAAGAAGCAGAGGATGCAGTTGATGGGGCAGCTGATTGTTGTTGAGGTCCACATTTCAGCGCAGTGAGATTCCCAGCTTAACCCATTTTATTTGCGCATATGAACGTTCATGCATGTAGTAGTCAAATTATTGCAGCTCCTCATATGAGCTACTCGGCTGCGTGACAAGGGGTTCTCACCAAGTAGGATCCTCAACCTCGTCATCATCCAATGTGTTATCCCATTCCTCACCGTCACAGTGACCCTTCTCCTCTTGCTTCCCCTACAGCACAATACAGTCCGTATGAGCCTGAGTTATTTGAGTCTCATCAGGATCACCTCCCTCCCTGGTGGTTAAAAATTTTAAAAATAAAGCTGCACTAGTCAACTGGATGAAGAGCTCAAATATATCACTTGTGCAAGTCATTGGACGAAGGATATATGGTGCCCCCCTCCAGGATGGGTTGGAGAAGCTTCTTCAAATGGGTCAGAGATTTTGATTGGCAATATTCCCTGGATTATATAGGAAGAGAAGACTTCTTGATACTGTACTACTCTGTCCAGTGCAGAATGTGCATCATATTTCCAAAAATTACTCCTGGGGTCTGTGTCAGAGGTGCAGGGAGATTCCATGACAAGGGCCTCCCTTGACAAACATTATCTATGATGGTGTACTGTAGTAGTTGTGGCCCTCAATTCAAGTTTTCAGAGGGCCATCAGTGGGTCATCAACAGTCAGTGTAAATTTCTACACAGGAGAACCATGAAGAAATACAGCAAGATAAGACTTTGCCAGCAATGAATAAACTTGTAAGCCCTCAGAATCCTCCTGGATGGAGAAAGAAGAATGTTGTGAAGAAAAAACGGAGAGTGGTGGTCATGGGGGATTCCCTGTTAAGAGGAACAGAGGCCGCTATCTGCAGACCAGACATAACCTCAAGAGAAATGTGCTGTCTTCCAGGAGCAAAAATTAAAGATGTGTCTGACAGGATATCAAGACTCTTCAGACCTACAGATCACTACCCATTCCTGCTAATACATGTGGGGACAAATGACACCGCAAGAAAGGACCTGGAAACCATCTGCAGTGACTTTGAAGACTTAGGCAAGAAAGTGAAAGAATTGGGAGCGCAGGTGGTCTTCTCATCCATCCTCCCAGTGGATGGCCATGGAACAATGAGGTGGAATAAGATTCTACAGGTGAACAACTGGCTACGTCGATGGTGCCGTCAACAAGGATTTGGATTTCTGGATCACGGAATGAATTACCTATACGATGGACTACTTGCTAGAGATGGGGTGCACCTTACGAAGACTGGAAAACATGTATTTGGAAGTCGCCTTGCTACACTCATCAGAAGAGCTTTAAACTAGAACAATGTGGGAAGGGAAGCAAAAGGCCAGAAAAAGCCATACAGCTGACAAATACTATTGAGATCTCTGCTACTGGAAGTGGAAAAGAAGAACAAAGACAAAAAAATCGAAATAATAAAAATATGGGAGGAAGAGAAACCAATCACAAACTAAAATGTTTTTATACAAATGCACAAAGCATGGGCAACAAACAAGGAGAATTGGAACTACTAATGCAGGAAAAGGAATATGATGTCATTGGAATCACTGAAACTTGGTGGGACGATACACATGATTGGAATAAAAGGCTAAAAGGATACAACTTATTTGCAAGAAACAGACTTGATAAACGAGGAGGAGGTGTTGCATTGTATGTTAGAAAAGCGTATATCTGCACAGAGATTGAAGCTTCAGAGACTGGGAGTTCTGTGGAAACTGTTTGGGTAAGAATACAAGGAGAGAACAACGGAAAGGACACCATTGTAGGCATTTACTACAGGCCACCTGGGCAAGCTGAAGATATGGATGAACTCTTTATGTATCAAATGACCAAGTTCTCCAAAAAATATGACGTAGTGGTCATGGGAGATTTCAACTATCCAGACATTTGTTGGGAATCTCTCTCAAGTAAAACTAACAGGTCAAGCAAATTCTTATCCTCTCTTGCTGACAACTTTATCTTCCAAAAGGTAGGGGAGAAAACAAGGGGATCTGCTACTTTGGATCTAATTCTTATAAACAGGGAGGAAATGGTTGAGGAGGTAAAGGTGGCTGGGACCCTAGGAGGCAGCGATCATGCTATTATAGAATTTTGGATAACTAGAGGAGGAAGACATGTGAAGACTCAAACTTCAAGGTTAGATTTTAGAAAGGCAGATTTTAAGAGACTCAGAAAGAGAATAGGAGGGATCCAATGGCTGGATGTCCTTAAGGACAAAAATGTCCAGGAAGGATGGGAAATTTTTAAAAATGAGATTCTCAAAGCACAATCGTTAACAATCCCGAAAAGTAGGAAAAATGGGAAGCATTTAAGGAAACCAGGATGGATGAACACAGAACTTAAACACATGCTAAAAAGAAAGAAAGAAATGTTTATTAAATGGAAAGAGGGAGGCATATCTAAAGAAGATTATAATGCAGTCTGCAGATCCTGTAGGTCACGTATCAGGTTAGCTAAAGCTGACAATGAATTAAGGCTTGCAAGAGATGTCAAAAGCAATAAAAAAGGATTTTGGGGGTATGTCAAAAGTAAAAGAAAAGTCAAAGATGCTATAGGATTTTTACAGGATGAAAATGGAGAAATGGTAAGAGAGGATGTTGAGAAGGCCGAACTTTTTAATTCCTATTTTGCATCTGTTTTCTCTCAGAAAGAAAATGTAACATCAACTGATCTTCACTGTCCTTTTAAAGGAATAGAGGAATCCAAGTTATCAGTAAACAGAGAGATTGTGAGGGAATATTTAGCTAACATAAATGAGTTCAAGTCTCCAGGTCCAGATGAATTACACCCCAGAGTACTGAAGGAGATTGTAGAAGAAATTTTAGAACCACTCTCCATAATCTTTGAAAATTCTTGGAGAACAGGAGAAGTCCCAGAAGACTGGAGAAGAGCAAATGTTGTTCCTATCTTCAAAAAGGGGAAGAAGGTGGACCCAGGGAACTCTAGGCCGGTGAGTCTGACTTCTATATCAGGAAAGATCTTTGAACAAATTATTAAACAACATGTATGTAAGTACATGGATAAGAATGAAGTGATTAACCAGAGTCAGCATGGGTTTGTAACTAACAAGTCATGTCAGACTAACTTAATTTCCTTCTATGACAGAATCACTGACTGGGTGGATCAGGGAAATGCTGTAGATATAGTATATCTTGACTTCAGCAAAGCATTTGACAAAGTATCTCACATCATCCTTATTGAAAAAATGACCAAGTATGCAATGGACCAGGCAACTGTTAGGTGGATTCATAACTGGCTTAGTGATCGGACTCAAAGGGTGGTTGTAAATGGCTTCACATCCAGCTGGATGAATGTCTCAAGTGGGGTACCACAGGGCTCCGTCCTGGGACCTGTATTGTTCAACATCTTTATCAATGATTTAGATGAAGGAATTGAGGGTAAACTGATTAAATTTGCTGATGACACAAAGCTAGGAGGGATAGCTAATACTAGAGAAGAGAGAGAGAGGATTCAAAAAGACCTAAATAAACTGGAGCAGTGGGCAGCAACCAACAGAATGGTTTTTAACAGGGAAAAATGCAAAGTAATACATCTGGGCAATAAAAATGAAAAAAGCATATACAGAATGGGAGGAATAGAGCTAAGCAACAGTACATGTGAAAAAGACTTAGGTATACTAATAGATCATAGACTGAACATGAGTCAACAGTGTGATGCAGCAGCAAAAAAGGCAAATACAATTCTGGGATGTATTAACAGAAGCATACAGTCTAGATCACGTGAAGTCATTATCGGTCTTTACTCCTCTTTGGTCAGACCTCATCTGGAATACTGTGTACAGTTTTGGGCACCACATTTTAAAAAAGACATAGACAAACTGGAGCAAGTTCAGAGAAGAGCGACCAGAATGGTGACTGGTCTGCAAACCATGTCCTATGAGGAACGGTTGCAGGATTTGGGAATGTTTAGCTTGCAAAAAAGAAGACTGAGAGGAGACTTAATAGCTGTCTACAAATATGTCAAGGGCTGTCACATTGTAGAAGGATCATCTTTATTCTCATTTGCACAAGGAAAGACTAGTAGCAATGGGATGAAACTAAATGGGAGGAGACACAGATTAGATATTAGAAAAAACTTTTTGACAGTTAGGGTGATTAATGAGTGGAACAGGCTGCCACGAGAGGTGGTGAGTTCCCCTTCAATGGACGTCTTCAAACAGAGGCTGGACAGACATCTGTCTGAGATGATCTAGTGAATCCTGCTTTGAGCAGGGGGTTGGACCAGATGACCCAGGAGGTCCCTTCCAACTCTACCATTCTATGATTCTATGATTCTATGATTCTATTGAATATGTGTGACACCCCAGGGGTCTGGTTGCCACAGTGATAGAGATATTATGTCTGAGAGCAGGTGGGAGGTCCTTTGTCAGGGATCCTGTGCATGCCACACCTCCTGCCCAGTCTTGGGAGGGGAAGAACTTCCCCTGTATAAACCCGGGGCTGAGGCAGGGTGAGTCAGACAAGGAGAGTGGAGAAGAGAAGCAGCATAGGAAACAGCAGAGTTACAAGGAGTCAGGGGCTGGCAGCTACAGAGCTCGCCCTGACTAAGAAGATTCTTTACCGGACCCGGAGTCCGAGGCTGTGGGGACTAACTCCTACCCAGCAGCAGAATCCGTCGGGCAGGGGATTTCAGGTCCTCTGGCCCAGAAGCCCGAAGGCACGGTCACACGCGTGGGACCAGCACCGCCATCGTGGAGCGGAAGCCATTAGAAGGCCCCGAGTCACCGGCCATACGGGTGAGCACCACACGGTACACTCAGGGACGTGGGCTACTTACATCAGCTTCTAGCAAGGTAGCCAGAAGAGTACAGTCAGTTTGGGAGGCCTACAACTACGCCTGGCCAGGGGAGATCCCATCTGCTCAAAGACTGACCAGGCCCCGTTTGCTAGCAAGTACTCCGGGAGGGTCTGTCGTTGTTACCAGTAAAGACCCTGAACTACACCGTACCGTCTCTGAGTGGTTCCTGCTACCCCCATCATCCACGTCGGCTGCCCTGAGGCCATACCTCTCCCGTTGGGGGTTATACTATCACGCTGCACCATCCTACCACCGGCCTCAGCGGTCTGCCCTGCAGCAGCAGCTTCCTGGCTGCACTCAACGGGTGGCGTAGTCATCAACTATTTACTACTAATAGACTGCCGTCTAGTTTGACTCCCTGGGCACGGACCGGGTCACCGCCACGAGATTACAACCCTCCACGGATCCGGCTCCGGGTAAGCTCCCGCGTGCGCACCGCAGCGCGACACAGGCCCAGGGGCGCGTCAACTTTGGCGTAGTCGGCAGGATTTCGTGCCCGCAACCACCGGGTACTGCGTGCCTGAAAAGCAAAGACTGTTCAAACTTACCAGTGGTGAAGATTCCCGCTATCCGTGGAGGTTTCCCGCCATCCGGCGCCATCTTCTACCTTCTTCCCGCTATCGGTGAAGTTTCCCGCCATCCGGCGCCATCTTCGGCCTTCTTCCCGCCATCCGTGGAGTTTTCCCGCCGTTGGACGCCATCTTGGGGACGCCGCGCGGGAAGAAGAGGGGCGTGGACTCCGAAAGCGCGCGAGAACTGAAACCCCGCCTCACGTCCGGACGTTGCGTAAGGTCCTGGAAGGAGCCCAGCAGACGCCGACGTCACAGGAGCGCGACGGAAGGTCCTCAACCCTGACGATCCACTGCGGAGCCGCGGCCTACGGAAGAGGATCATCGCAAGGTAGGCCACGGTCCACTAGGGGGGAGGAAGATGTCGGATACGGAGGAGAGCTTCACTGCCCCAACCCCCGCCAGCGCTACCGCTGCTGCAGTTATGCCCTTCACCATGCCCTATATCCCGGGAGCAGCTTGGCTACCCCAGTACTCAGGGGAGTCACATACCCTGCATGACTTTAGAGAAAAGCTGGATAGCCTCTTCCAGGTGTACCCCCTCACAGAAGAGCAAAAAGTGAGCATCCTGGTGGCCCAACTAACCGGGGCAGCCAAAAGGGAAGTAAAATCCTGGCCACCTGGGAGGAAGACTGTCGCAGGGATACTAACCCGGCTGAAGGACACCTTTGATACCCGCACCTCAGCCGAGATTAAGCTTAGATTCTACGGGTGCAAGCAGCGAGCGCATGAGAGTATAAGGGACTATGCACTAAACCTACAAGAGGCCCTGAGGGCCATAAAGCAGACCGACCCTGATGGGGTGGGAAACGAGGACAGGCTGTTGACTGAACAATTTATAGAGGGTTTATATTGCAATGCCCACCGAACCCAGTTGCGGGCAATGGCCTTACAGGATCCCCATCTGGACTTTGCACAGTTCAAGGACAGAGCCATCCGGGTGCTCCGAGAACCGGCACCAGGTGGCGTTGTGACCCACAGACGCCCCACTACCACTTACTACCAGGAGGCGGCGCCCTTGTCAGCAGGGCCTGTGGGAGCTGATGCGCAGGCTTTGGACAATGACCCGGCTCCAGACCTACACCATCAGGTCCAAGAGCTAGCTAAGAGCGTTGCTGCGCTAACCCGAACTGTGCAGTCTTTACAGGTTTCCACCCCAGGGAAGATCCAGCTGGCATCCGGACCGGAGGACATCCCGTGGCGTCGACCAAGGAGGACCCCACCGGCCAGAGGAAGACCCAGTGACCGATACAGCGAGGACGGACGACCCATCTGCCGCCGCTGCAATCAACCCGGACATATGGAAAGGTACTGTTCTTTAAACGGGCACAACCTGGGGTAGAGGGCCAACCCCCAGGAAAAAGATCACCAGGCCCATCGAACTGGCGCGACAGATATGTGGGAGGACGTCCAGTCTTGCCTGTGGTACTGGATGGCATTCCCATGAGTGCCCTACTGGATACCGGGTCACAGGTCACCACCATCCCGTACGTGCTCTTCAAGCAGTACTGGAATGACTCGGATATTACCCACTACCCTGACGACGACTTGAGTATCATCGCCAACAATGGCCAGCCCGTGCCACAGATCGGATTTAAGGAGGTGGCCCTCAAAATCGGTAGAGTCGAACTGGCCGCACAGGGACTGATCATTGTAGATATTGATAAACATGAGAGTCACCCAAAAATAACTCTAGGAACTAACGTAATTGAAAATTGTCTTGCAGAGGTGATTTTCCTTTTACAGCAGGTTGCCAAGAACGCCAGCTCCGGCGAGCAGCGGGTGCTCCAGAAAGAGATCCGGGCACTGATGCAACGGCAACAAGTGGAACTCTCCGGCGGTGAGATTGGTAGCGTAAGAATGTGTGACCCTTTTCCTATTGCCATGCCCCCAAAAAGTGAAATGATGATTTGGTGCCGGGCAGCTATTGGTCTGAGAGGAAGAGATTACCAGGCAATGGTAGAACCAGTTTACTCAGACAGTAGGCCCACCATTTTGACAGCACGGGGGGTGGTCAATGTACGCCATGGGAGGGTGCCCATTCGCATAATAAATATCGGGGAGAGGGAAGTGTACCTGCCCCGGTATGCCACGCTAGCCAAATTATATACCACTAATCAAAATTCTATACAATCTGTGGAACCCTTGCCTCCATCTCACCCGGAGGAAGGTAACGGCTCTAAGAAAGACATGGAGGACTGGTGTCAGCAACTACATTTGGGTACTGATTCCACTCCCTCACATCAGAAACAAGGAGTCTATCGGGTGGTTCAAGAGTATGAGAGAGTGTTTAGTAAACACCCGTTAGACTTCGGGCGAGTCAAGGGGGTAGAACACCGCATCCTCACGGGAGATCATCCTCCCATAAAAGAGAGGTATCGACCCGTACCCCCTGCACATTACCAACACGCCAAGGGGATGCTTAGAGACATGAAGGAGGCTGGGGTAATCCGGGATAGCTGTAGCCCCTGGGCAGCCCCACTAGTTTTAGTCAAAAAGAAAGACAACACCATGAGGATGTGTGTAGATTACCGGAAAATCAACCGTATCACACACAAGGATGCGTACCCCTTACCAAGGATAGAGGAGTCATTGGCTGCTTTAAGATCTGCTAACTTCTTCTCTACCTTGGATCTCACTAGCGGGTACTGGCAGGTTCCTGTAGCAGAGGCGGACCGGGAGAAGACCGCATTCACCACCCCGATGGGACTTAGCGAGTTCACCTGCATGCCGTTCGGACTCTGCAACGCCCCAGGAACCTTCCAACGATTAATGGAGTGCTGTCTGGGCCACAGAAACTTCGAGACGGTCCTGTTGTACCTGGACGATGTCATCGTATACTCCAAAACTTATGAGGACCACCTGAAACACCTGGCGGAGGTGTTCGAAGCTCTGGCGAGTTACGGCCTAAAGGTGAAACCCTCCAAGTGTCACCTCCTGAAACCAAAGGTGCAATACCTGGGACACGTGGTGAGCGCTGACGGAGTGGCTCCCGACCCCGATAAGATCACCGCAATTAAGGGATGGCCAAGCCCCTCCAGCGTAAAAGAAGTGCGGCAGTTCCTAGGGTTGGTAGGCTACTACCGAAGGTTTATTCCCGGTTTCACCAAAAAGGCAGCGCCTATGCAGGACCTCCTGATAGGCCAGTCCCGGAAGGCCAAGAACCAGAAGCCGCCCTTCAAATGGGAAGAGCCAGAAGAAGAGTCCTTCCGCCAGCTGAAGATGGCCCTCACGGGGGATGAAATCTTGGCGTACCCAGACTATAGCCAGCCCTTCATCCTCTACACCGACGCCAGTAACATCGGGCTAGGAGCCGTACTATCCCAGATTCAGCAGGGGAGAGAACGAGTGATCTCCTATGCCAGCCGAAAACTGCGACCCACCGAAAGGAACCCCGAGAATTACAGCTCATTTAAGCTAGAGTTCCTGGCCGTGGTATGGGCAGTCACCGAGCGCTTTAGGCATTACCTCGCTTCTTCCCGGTTCACCGTATACACGGATAACAACCCGTTGATACACCTGGACACGGCAAGACTCGGTGCCCTGGAGCAGAGGTGGATGGCCCGTCTGTCCAACTACGAGTTCACAATCAAATACCGGGCAGGACGCTCCAATACTAACGCGGATGCCCTGTCCAGGATGCCCAACCTGCCGGACGAAGGAGAAGATCCGGAGGGACTGGAAGAAGTTGAACTCCCTGCGTTCCACCGTCATGGGACTATCCAGTATTCCCACCGGGTAAGGGGTAAGCAGGCTGCTACGTTGAACCCCTTACCCCACTACAACTGGGCGGAAACGCAAGACAGCGACCCTGCCGTCCGACTAGTGAAGGAAATGCTGACTCGGCCGGAGGCTCGCCTTGAACCAGACGCTCCGGAGGAAGCCAAACAACTATGGGCGGAGAAGAGTCGACTATTCCTTTACAAGGGGAAGTTGTGCCGCAGAATGGTCAACTCCCGGACGCATGAACTACTCTGGCAAGTAGTGGTGCCACGAAGAGACGCAGCCATGGTGATGGAGGCATACCACGACGGAGCTGGACACTTCGGGTGGAAAAAGCTGGAGTTCCTGCTGCGCGAGCGGTTCCACTGGGTAGGCATGAGGGGAACCATCGAGAAGTGGTGCAGAGATTGTGGCCCGTGCAACCTGAGAAGGAAGGACCGAGCCAGCCAGAAGACTTCCCTGCAGTCCATCGTCACCAGGCAACCGTTGGAACTGGTAGCCTTGGATCATGTAAAACTGACCCCAAGCAGAAGTGGCTACGTCTACGCGTTAACCATCGTGGATCATTACTCCCGGTTCTTGGTTGTCGTCCCCGTCAAGGACTTAACGGCTCAAACAGCAGCTAGAGCCTTCCAGCAGCACTTCTGCCGTCCACACGGGTACCCGGACCAAGTGCTGACGGACCAGGGACCTGCCTTTGAAGCGGAGGTCTTTCAGGAATTCTGCAATCTGTATGGCTGCCGGAAGATAAGGACGACACCCTACCATCCGCAGACTAATGGACTTTGTGAAAAAATGAACCAGGTGGTAATGGATCTTCTAAAAACGTTGCCCCTGGAAGAACGCAGTCTGTGGCCTGAAAAGTTGCCCGACCTGGTGGACCTATACAACCACATCCCGGTAGGTTCCACCAACTGTACCCCGGCTTACCTAATGAGGGCAAGACCTGGTAAGTTACCTGTTGACCTGGAAATGGGAGTCCTGACCCCCGAGGACACTTCACCAGAAACAGACTGGGACACAGAGAGGCAGCAGCAGTACCGGAGAGTACAGGAGAGCGTGGAGCGAAGTCTCTGTCAGGCTAGGGAAAGACAAGAGAAAACTTACAACCAGTATGCTCCCGCTGTTCCCCTGGTACCCGGAGAGCAGGTCTTGAAGAGGAAGAGACGGCTCCACAAGTTGGACGACCAGTGGGAGAAGGACCCGTACACCGTACTGCCCTCAAGCCACGAGAACCCGAAGGTCTGTACCATCAGTAAAGACGGAGGGGATACCACAGCCATTGTATCCCGGGACCACCTGAAGAAGTGTCCCGAACAACTGAGGAACCCTGAAGAGGAACAAGAAGACCATCGACCCGTGGAAGAAAGGGAAGATATGGTTAGTACCGTGCTCGGGGACTTCCCTCAGTCTTGGACTCAAGTCAATGGTGCAGTTGTGGTACCCGTACTCACCTTCCTCCAACCATCATCCCAAGAACCTACGGAGCAACGGGTAGAGCTGGAAGAACAGCCGGTCCAGGAGGCAGAAGACTCCACACAAGCAGAACAGGAGAATCAACCCTCTGCTTATAGTGAGCCTGCCGTACCCCTAGTGAGACAAAGAGCCGGTAGACAGCTGCCCAGTTTACCCTTGACAGTTCCTACACCCTGTAGTTCAGGGCCAGACAGTCAGCTCCGTAGGTCCACTCGGGCCACTAGAGGCCAGTTACCCGCACGCTGGAGAATTTGAAGTGTGTAAATTGTTTTATTTATGTTTTTCTGTGTCTTGTTGCTTGTATATAATTTTGTGTTTCTAGTTATTTTTAGGGAATCCTTGGTGGATTTACCGGGAATCCTTGTACATAGTTGGAGCGTAACCCAGGATGGACTAGAGACTGTTAAGGACTCGGGGTAGGACAGACCCCTACCTGGTTACGTCTCCCTGTGTTGGTGAAATGGACACCTTGCTTTCTTCAGAGACTGCACCCGGTTGCGGACACGCCGTAACCATCTTTATATGTTTTCTTATTGTATTATTAATGTTTTTGCCTTGTTATGTTTTTCTAAATGTGTTTAGTCCCGGAGTACTAAATTTCACTAGGGGGGAATGTGACACCCCAGGGGTCTGGTTGCCACAGTGATAGAGATATTATGTCTGAGAGCAGGTGGGAGGTCCTTTGGTCAGGGATCCTGTGCATGCCACACCTCCTGCCCAGTCTTGGGAGGGGAAGAACTTCCCCTGTATAAACCCGGGGCTGAGGCAGGGTGAGTCAGACAAGGAGAGTGGAGAAGAGAAGCAGCATAGGAAACAGCAGAGTTACAAGGAGTCAGGGGCTGGCAGCTACAGAGCTCGCCCTGACTAAGAAGATTCTTTACCGGACCCGGAGTCCGAGGCTGTGGGGACTAACTCCTACCCAGCAGCAGAATCCGTCGGGCAGGGGATTTCAGGTCCTCTGGCCCAGAAGCCCGAAGGCACGGTCACACGCGTGGGACCAGCACCGCCATCGTGGAGCGGAAGCCATTAGAAGGCCCCGAGTCACCGGCCATACGGGTGAGCACCACACGGTACACTCAGGGACGTGGGCTACTTACATCAGCTTCTAGCAAGGTAGCCAGAAGAGTACAGTCAGTTTGGGAGGCCTACAACTACGCCTGGCCAGGGGAGATCCCATCTGCTCAAAGACTGACCAGGCCCCGTTTGCTAGCAAGTACTCCGGGAGGGTCTGTCGTTGTTACCAGTAAAGACCCTGAACTACACCGTACCGTCTCTGAGTGGTTCCTGCTACCCCCATCATCCACGTCGGCTGCCCTGAGGCCATACCTCTCCCGTTGGGGGTTATACTATCACGCTGCACCATCCTACCACCGGCCTCAGCGGTCTGCCCTGCAGCAGCAGCTTCCTGGCTGCACTCAACGGGTGGCGTAGTCATCAACTATTTACTACTAATAGACTGCCGTCTAGTTTGACTCCCTGGGCACGGACCGGGTCACCGCCACGAGATTACAACCCTCCACGGATCCGGTTCCGGGTAAGCTCCCGCGTGCGCACCGCAGCGCGACACAGGCCCAGGGGCGCGTCATATGTATCCCCTATCTCAGTCACAATGTGGCAAAACCTGTGACAAGTGCCTCCAATGACAAATATTAGTTTGGTAGGACCACTGTACATTCCAGATTTGTCCACTGCACAATGTGCATAGGGTTTGTAAAATTTAGCCCTATGGGCTGAGTCATGGTTGACGAAGGAAGGAAATAGGTTTTTATGGGAAGGGGGTGACGTTAACAGCAGTAGCATGAATCTGCATTTAAGGTGAATTTAGGTTGGCTTGCTGTCATCTGGAGCGATTACAAACTGTGGAGATCCAGTCCCTGTTGAATTTAATCAGAGTAAGTCTGTCTGCATTTTCAGTGGAGAGGTGTGTGCGCCTATCAGTGATGATTGCCCCAGCGGAACTGAAAACACGCTCAGACACTACACTAGCAGTCCGGCAGGCCAGCACCTCCAAAGCATATACCTTACCTATACCAACATGCTGGGCACTCAAAGCTTCCTCTTTGAGATTATGCAGTGATTGTTTTAAGAGACACAGCAGCGGGATGGTTACGCTGATAATAGCCTGATCACCGCTCACGAGGTTGGTGCAGTACTCAAAGTTCTCAAGAACCAAACAAATGTCAGTGATCCACACCCACTCGACAATTGTTATGTATGGTGGTTGACTCTGTCTGACGGGCATGTTTAAGCTAGTATTCAGCTACTGCCCTCTGCTGTTCACTAATCCTCACCAACATATGATAGGTTGAGTTCCACAGCGCGGGCACGTCGCAAATGAGTCAGTACTTGGCAAATTCAAGTGCTTTTGCAGCGCTGTAAGAGCAGCAAAAGCGATAGAGGAATGGCAGAAATGGGCGCTAATATGGCGCACCTTCTCAAGTAGGCACGGCAAGTTATGGTAAGTATTCAGAAATTTCTGAACAGCTAGGTTCAGCAAGTGAGCCATGCATGGCACGTGTACCAGATTGCCAACCTTTAAAGCTGCCACCAGGTTTTGCTCATTATCACAGATGACCAGACCAGGTTGGAGGTGCAGCGGGGAGAGCCACTGATCGGTCTGTTGTTTTAAAGTTTGCCACAGCTCTGCTGCAGTGCGTGCTTTCTGACTTAAACAGACCAGCTTCAGCAGAACGTCTTGCCGCTATGCCGATGTGCTGCTGCACAGGTCCCAGCTTGGCAGTGATGGGGAGTGTAATTCAGCAGAGGATGAGGAGCAGGAGGAGGGGAGAGAGGAAGTGGAATATGAAGAGGCGGAAATTCTGATAGAATTTGGGCCCGCTATTCTTGGCGTGGGTAGGATGTGTGATGTTCCAGTTTGCGCCTTTGTCCCACTCTCCACCAGGTTCACCCAGTGTGCCGTGACAGAAATGTATTGTCCCTGTCCACAACAACTTGTCTAGGTGTCTGTTGTTAGGTGGACCCTCACGGTTATGGCGTTTGTAAGAGCACGGTTCAGATTGTTTAACACATGCTTGTGTCAGGCAGGGATGGCACACCGGGCAAAATAATGGCAGCTGGGAACACTGTATCGTGCGGCAGCCACAGCCAAGAGATCACGGAAAGACTGTGTTCCCACAAGCCTAAACGGCAACATCTCCACAACTAGCAATTAGGCAATGTGCAAGTTTAGTATTTGTGCCTGTGGGTGCGTGCCTGGGTATTTATGCTTTCTTTCCAAGCTCTCAGGCACAGACAATTGGACATTTCACTGGGACAGGGAAGTGGATGTGGTTGATGTTTGTTGTGTGTGAGCAACTGCAGCTTTTGGGCAGGAGGTATGAGCGCCTGCTTCCTGAACAGCAGACTCTGAAGGATATAGCCCAGGCGACATGGCATTGGTTTGACCCGCAGACGCAGATTTGGTACCCTGGTGTTCCGCCCACCTACTGGGGTGCTTGGCTGCCATGTGGTTTTGCATACTGGGGGTGCTCAGGTTGCCTTTGTTCTGGCCTCTGCTCAACTTGGTATGGCAGATGCTATAAACTACAATGTTTTTCACTGTAGGACTTTCAGAAAAAAAATTCCACACAGCAGCTGAACGCCCAATTGCCCTGACATGGCACACAGCGGGGGTGCTCTTGGGAGCAGTTGCCCCAGTTCTCACTCTAGGCAAACCACGACTCCTTGGTGCCTGTGTTGGTGCTACATATCCATCATCCTCTTTGTTGCTGTCATGGCTATGCATGCCAACGGTCCAGGTAGGATCAGTGGACTCATCATCGATCACCTCGTATTCTATCTCATCCTCCTTCCCAGTTGACATTGTAGCCTGACCTGATGGCAACTGTGTCTCATCATCATTAGCCCCCATCTCTGGAGACAGTAAATGACGTTCCTCCAAGTGGCTTTCTTCTGGCCTTAGGTCCTCAAATACTTGAACATGAACGAATGCCACCTCCTCTTGTCCCTCTGCAATGCCGCACGGTGATAGGCCAGAGCCAACCAAAGGGGTCATATGTCTCCTGTGACTGATAATGGCGGGAGGAAGGAGAACCAGCTGCAGGATTTGATGGACCAGCCTTCTGTGTTTCGACAGTAGACTGTGTGGTCGTGGAAGATTTGTTGCTGCTTAGTAAATGCATAGAGGCCTTGTCTGCTATCCAAGACAGAATCTGCTCTCGCTCTTCTGGATTCCACACACGTTTACCTTCCAGACCGGGAAATGTTTCCAGAAACATAGTGGATGCATCAAGCTTCTTCTGACCTGACACAGACTGAGTGCCTTCTCGTGTACCACTGACAACACCATGTCCACGTCCCTTAACAGGCTTTGTTGGCATTTTGGGGTTTGTTGACAGATTTTCAGATGTTGATGGCACAAGCCAAGCTAGCTGTCACAGCCAAAATAGTGGGTAAAATTGCCTGGTGCGTGCTTGGTAGCAGGCAGTAGGAAATGTTTGGACAACTGCTTTGCGTAGGGCACTAACCACCTTTTTAAGTGGACTAATGTGGACAGAAGGCAGGCTGTCACCCCCAAAACAGCGGGGAAAATGGGCTAGTGCGTGCTTTGTAGCAGGCAGTAGGAAATGTTTGGACTACTGCTTTGAGTTGGGCACTAACCACCTTTTTAAGTGGACTAATATGGACAGCAGAAGCCAGGCTCTGACCCATAAATCAGCGGGGAAAATAGACTGGTGCTTTTTAAAAAAAAGGCAGCACAAAATGCTAATACTCTGTGTGCTACAAAAATATTGCTTTGCCTCTGAAAAGAGCGGTTTTAAGATGGACACTGGCAGAACACTTTAACCTTTCCCTACCTAATGCACAATCTCTCCCTCCCTGTACTCTGACTTTGTTGTGTGTCTCCAGCATGTTTAGTGGCTTCAAAGAGGTGCCAAAACTGCTGGGTGGGACATCCGAATATAGCGAGGCGAGTACACAAATACTCGCAATATAATGAGTAATCCAAATATCGTACTATCTGTGCAAATAGCGAATAGTAATGAATATGTAGCACCCTGAGGGTCTGTGAACTATCCGGCTGAGGACTGGGAGCAGCCAACCCTTTTCTATCCGGCTGAGGACTGGGAGCAGCCAAATTTTGTAAATAGTTGCACTTCTTAAGGTGCCCCCTACTGGTTTTATACACACCTACCTCAAAAGATACCTAAAGGTGTTTGCTGCACTTAGGAAAATTGCACCTTGTTTGGTAACATGGACACATGGTCGCGGCAAGGACTGTGACCTGCTAAAGAGACTTCGTCGCAAGAATGCTGCTGAGAATAGTTTGTGTTTTCTACTGGAAGAAATATTTTATATACATCTATATGCCGAGAGTTATATATTTAAAATAAATATGTATATTAGAAAGTAAAGTTTAATAATGCTGAAAGTAACAGGAAAAGTTGTCTCCCATAAAGGGAAAAAGAAAATGATGAATGCTTTTATATGGTTGCATTTAAAATGTTTTTGATGTCTTTTGCTCTGTTCCAGCCCGTGGACGTGCTGTGATTTACCAGGGGGGAATGTAGTGCCCTGAGGGTTCGGTTGCTACAGAGGTATTGCATCTCACCCAGAGGTGTGATATCTCAATTCCAGGTAAGGATGGAGTGTGGCTCAGGACCCTAACACCCACATGCACTACACCACATTTCCGGGGAACAGGGCGACAATGCTCCCGGGTGTGAGTACAACTGTCCCTGTCCCTGGAAGGATTGGGGGAGGGAACACCTAGAAAGGGGGAATACTACCCCCTGCTGCGCACACAACATCAGCCTCAGCGGTCTGCCCGCAGCGGCGGTTCTTTGTGACCGCAATCCACGGGTGGCGTAGTCGGACATTTAAACCTTACAAAACCCAAATAAACAGATCCGCTACTGGTTTGACCACCCTGAGCCACGGGAACTGGTCGCCGCCACAGAGACTACAACCCCCAGCGTTACGCAGAGACCTGGCTCCGGGTATTCCTCTACACACACGGCCCAGGGGGTGCGTCAAATACACTCGCTCATCACTAGTGAACAGTTCTACAGACTCACCCATCTGTGGTTCCCTACAGTCAGTTGGGAAGTTGGACAGTTGTGACGCCGGGGAAAGCTAGGGTAATTGGGGTGCTACCACTGTGGACTGTACTGTGTGTGATGTTGAGGTGGAGGAAAAAAAGGAGAGGCCACTTGAAGCAGCGCTTGCCATCCACTGGAGCACCTGCTCTTTCTGGGCCTTGTCAACAAAGCATATCACTGTGCTCCTGCCAAAGAAAGGGAGTGGAGTAGCCTGTCCAGAAATAGAAGTTGTCAGTTGTCGGATAGGACATAACGGTGTTGGTTCACTAGTGTTTTCACTAACATTAACACCTACCCCACGTATACCTTAAAACACTAAGCCTATTCCCTCTTCCACCGTGACCTCTCTTTTTCCCACTCATGTTGCTCAGATACTGTGGTAGGATCACGCTGTTAGCAAAGCAAAATTAGATTTTTTCCTCTGCCAAAACTCTGAACACACCTGAATTTCAGTGGCACTAAATGAAAAGGTAAGATATGGCTTGCTGTAAAACGTTACTAACAGAAGAAAGTATATTTTTACTGTGGATGTGGCTTGTATAGCATAGGAGATATTCTCCAAACTATTTCAAACTCAGATCTAGCTTGCTGTAAAGATATTTTTACTCTGCATAAGATCTAAATAGAGCTGAATTTTACCTCCACTAAAGGACTAGGTGGCTTATAGCAGAGCGTAATGTGGCGCCCCTGAGGGTTCGACCGCCACAGGAGTACTGCACTTCTCTAATGGAGTGTAGTGTTCCTCCTCTGAGGTAAGGCCAGTGTGATAGTCGTGACCCAGCTTTTCATCCAACACCACACTTCTCCACCAGAGGGAGCTAGTATGCACTAGGTGCTGCTCCCCTGGTTACAGGGAGACTGGGGAACACAAAGTGGTAGGAACCAGTTAGTGGGTGAGGGTGGAGGACGTACTAGTTAGTTACACTTTAGATTTCATATTTAATTCAAAGCCATCTTTGATCTTGGTCGTCTTTTGGTCCTTTTTAGTCCTTTACCAGTCTTTTGAGCACTGGGTAGTCAGGTTCTCGTGGCCTTACTGTGCTGTCAACTACTGTGTGTAATGTGACTTCCCTCCGGGAGCGCAGATCCTGTGTGGGCCTGCACCGGCAATAGACACAGCCCTCATACCCTGGCCTTGGGACGAGAGGTAGGTTGTAGACGGGGAATGTCTCAACCCGGCCAAGGACCATGATCAAGAAGGCCCGGAGCCCAAGAGTGTGGCTCCATAGCAAATGGATCCCAGGCAGGATGCAGACGGAGCGGTATACGCCACCTGTCCTCGCCAACCTGATATATTCGGAGGGACTCCGGCTGCAAGAGGGGTACCGGCCCCCGACACCAGACCTTGCTACTCTACGTTCTGGATGGGGAAGCCCGGTTAGGCCCAGAGGATCCCACCGGGCATCGGTCGGAGCGGAGCTGCTCCCGTGCCCTTGTTCTGAGAGGAGTTCAGAGTGAGACCCGTCCTAGTCTCACACACACGGACAGGAAAGGAATCGGTCTGTAGTTCAGGAACACTCTGCTGTAAGGTAGCGACAGAATGCTGGACTTACTCGGAGGTTGTCGGACCCCCGTCTCTGGTGAACGCAGGACTCCGCAGGGAGCAGGGAGTCGCCTTCCTTTGCCATCTGAGTGAGTAAAGTCTTGGAAGTTCACCCCTATGGCCTCCGGACTGTCATTTATGCGCCACACCGCGGGACGCTGGACCCCTTTCCCTCAACTACTACCCCCTCCATCCTGTCCCTCTGCCCTGAGGCCTTGCTCCGCCTGTGGGGAGTAGTAAGAACTTTGGCCGCCATAACACCAGGCCTCGGCGGACTGCAGCGGCGCTGGTGACCCTTCACCAGGCACCACAGGTGGCGTAGTCGTTAATTAAGCCACTCAACCCGGACAAGCCCATACCATCTCTTTTTAATATGACGGCCCTGAGCTCGGGTCGGGCCCGGGCCACGGCTGCATCCCACCTCTCCATCACAGGGCCCGACACCGAGTCCCCCAACACCCAGGGTATAGCACAGGCTTGCAACGGACTGAGGCGTCACAGTAACACATTTCAAACACAAAAAAATCTTTGCTGGACTGTGGTTAGCAACAGAAAAAATATATTTTTTTACTCTGAAAACAGCTGAAGTTCACCGCCACTAACGTAGTAGCTGACGTACAGCAGAGTGTAAGACGCTTGCCACACAAAAAATTATTTTTTGTACTCTTCTTAGCAAGACAAAAAAATCAATTTTTTAACTCTAAAAACAGATGGACTTCAATGCCACTAAAATAGTAGGTGGATTTTAGCAGAGTGTATCACATTTGCGACACAAATAAATCTTTGTTGGACTCTGGCTAGCCAGAGAAAAAAAATTATTTTTTTTTACTGTGCATACAGCTGAATTTCACCCACCAAAAAATGACTAAGTGGGCTGCTATAGCTTGCACTATCACATTAGCAAATGAAAAAAAAAAAGGTTTTTGTCCTCCACACTCAGAAGCTTTGCAGAGTCTGCATACAGCTCAATTTCAACCCCACAAAATTAAACGCTGGGCTGCAAGGGCTTGCTTGCTTGGTTTATCACATTAGCACGTTAAAAAATAGATTGAAGGGATACTCATGCATGGAGCACAATACAACCGATGCACGACACACTTCTATGGCATGGGCCTTTCTCTTTCTGTCAGAATCTCAGTAATTGCATCAGAAAAAAAAAGTGCTGCAACATTGATTTGACAGGTACACAGCATAGGACTTATCTACACTATCTGACTTACAAACAAGCGCCCATCTATCTAGCTAATATCTCTCATTACACGGGAGCAGGGTGCAGGAGCAGCGTCTATCACGAGTGACATGCATAAAATGGCACTGAGGTCACATGTCCGCTCTTTATATAAAGAGTACATGTCATTTCAGCAGCCAATGACAGAAGCCCTTGTGTCTGGACAGTGTGGATGCTTCCTGTGCTCTGATTAGCTAGCCTTGCTTTCCTGACTTAAAGTTACCGCCTACAGGAAAAAAAAAAAAAAAAAGATTACAAGCGTGCCGCTGATCTGACCTGTACTGAGCTATCACAAGCCCCCCGACTCATCTTACACGTCCCCCCGCTCATCATACACAAGCACTATGCTAGCAAAACTGTTAAAAACACTGTACACTCCTTGACAGAAGTTATGTCAATTATCCATGTTATGAAAATAAAAGCTTATAACCTGACGTTAAATTCATCCATTAGTTTTGTAAATTACTTTTTTGAAAGCTGAAACCCTCCCAAATTTGGTTTAGGTTAAGAAAATAAATTGGCATCAATGCTGAAATATTGATTATTTAATGAACATAGTCAGATTTTGGCAAGACAAAAGTTTTGTCGCCTGGTCATATAATGGACCCAATCCTAGTTTACATCCTCACCAGTGCTCAGTAAATGATCGGTTAATTAGTGAGTGTGTATAAAAAGAAATCCAGCACCCCAGACCTTCACTTGAACTGCAATTTGAGCTCTGACAACATGCCAAAAATCCACCCTGCGACCAAAGCCCTGATTATCAAGAGGCTGAAGACTAGATCCACTGCAGAGGTGGCTGACACCTTTAATGTGTCTCAGCGTCATGTATAAAGAATTAAAAAAAGATTTGAAGAGACTGGGGATGTGTTTGACATGCCCAGGTCTGGCAGACCCCGCAAGACAACTGCATTTGTTGGTTAGAAAATCCAAAGCAAGCCCCTCTTTCACTGCAGCAGAGTTCCATCAGGCCTGGTCACCTCAAGTCCCTGTGTCAACTAGAACAGTTTGTAGGATTCTGTCTCGAAATTGCATCCATGGTCGAATCAGTGCCCAGAAGCTAGCACTAAACAAAAGGCAAATAAAAAAACGTGTGGCATTTGCTGCTTAAACTATGCTTAATGGACGCTGGAAAAGTGGCAGAAGGTGGATTTCTCTGTTGAATCTTTAGTAGAATTACACCACAGCCTCCGCAAATACTGCAGGAGGCCTACTGGAGACCATATGGATCCAAAATACACCCAGAAAACAGTTACATTTGGTGGTGGAAAGATCATGGTCTGGGGTTACATTCAGTATTGGGGTGTGCGAAACATTTGCAAGGTGGAAGGCAATATCAATAGCCTAAAATATCAAGAAGTATTAGCTACCTCTTATATTCCAAATCATAAAAGGGTTCAAATTCTGCAGCAGGATGGTGCTCCATCTCATACATCCATCTATACAACAAAGTTCCTCCAGGCAAAAAAGATGAAGGTGCTCAAGGACTGGCCAGCCCAGTCACCAGACTTGAACATCATTGAACATGTTTGGGGTAGGATGAAAGAGGAAGCTTGGAAGACAAAACCAAAGAATCTAGATGAACTCTGGGAGACATGTAAGACTGCATTCTTTGCTATTCCTGATGACTTCATTAATAAATTGTACGAATCTTTGTTGAACCGCATGGATGCAGTCCTTCTAGCTCATGGAAGTCACACAAAATATTAAATATGACTCTAATAGCACCACAACTTCATTCACCAATGTTATGCAACATATATTTGTATTTTAAGATAATTATTTGTTGGAATATCACATTACTTTCTGTGGGCGACAAAACTTTTCTCTTGCCAAAATCTGACCATTTTGTGTTCATTAAATGATCAATATTTCAGCATTGATGCCAATTTATTTTCTTAACCTAAACCAAATTTGGGAGGGTTACAGATTTCAAAAGAGTAATTTATAAAGCCAATGGATGAATTTAACGTCAGGTTATAAACTTTTATTTACATAACATTCATAAGCGACATAACTTCTGTCAGGGAGTGTAGATGCCCCGCAATCACGTTCCCGCATTTATTCACCGAATGTTGACGATTTTTCCCTGAATTTAATTAATTTATGTAGCGCCGGCGTCCCTGTCTCCTGCTAGGCAGGGACGCCGTTCCCCTCACCTCTCCTCTCCGTGCCCGGCGTCCTCCTCGCGCTCTGCTGGCAGCGCGCGCTGCTTCCCGGCCACTGTGCTTAGGGCGCGCGCGCGCTCCCCCTCTCTTAAAGGGGCCGCGCGCGCCGTCCTAAGGAGTCCCCGGCCAATGGCCGGAGGACCTCACCATATATAAGGCACCTCCTCCAAAATGGAGGTGCCCGAGCAATGTTGTTGCAAAGCCTTTACTCTGCTTCAGCCCTCAGGTCCCGTTACCAGTTACCTGCCAGTCACCTGCCAGATTCCTGATTGATACCTGCCTGATATCCGTTTACCTGCTTGCAAGCCTGCGGTCCTACGGTCTGCCTTCCGACACCTGTCAGTCTGTCTATGGACCAGCCTGCCTGCTCACCTGGGAGCGCTCACCTGCTATCTGTCTGCTAGCCTACCTGGAGGCTCCGCCGTCACTTGCCATGACCACCTGCCTGTCCAGAGACTCTTGCCTGCTCACCTGGGAGCGCTCACCTGCTACCTGTCTGCTAGCCTACCTGGAGGCTCCGCCGTCACTTGCCGTGACCACCTGCCTGTCCAGAGACTCTTGCCTGCTCAACTGGGAGCGCTCACCTGCTACCTGTCTGCTAGCCTACCTGGAGGCTCCGCCGTCACTTGCCGTGACGACCTGCCCATCCAGAGACTCTCGCCCGCTCACCTGGGAGCGCTCACCAGCCACCTGCCTGCTGTCCTTCAACCCAGAGGCTGTCCCTGTCACTTGCCGTGAGTACCTGCCCTTCTACCCAGAGACTGTCCCTGTCACTTGCCGTGACTACCTACCTTTCTACCCAGAGACTGTCCCTGTCACTTCCCGTGACTACCTGCCCGTCTTCCCTGGGAGCCAACCGCTTCCTTACAAGGACCGCCCCCTTGTATAGTTTCTCAGAAGTTCCGCCTCCCAGACCCGTTACAGTTTGCTCGGGCCATGGAACCCGGTGGCACCCAAGCACCCTCGCTCTCGGACCTATGTCATGAACTGTTCCGTCAGAGGTTCCAACAGGAGTCCATCCTGAGTCACCTGCGGAGTGTCAACTCTCGTCTGGACACTCTGACTGCTCCACCAGCAACCACCGCTAGTGTCATGACTCGCAACCCGGCAGCGCCGCTGCCCACCAATACCATGGTATCCTGTCCTGGACCCCGGCTTTCTGCACCTCCTCGCTTCGGAGGTGACTCCGCTCAAGCTCGGGGCTTCATTAACCAGTGCACCCTGCACTTTGAACTCTTGTCCCACCAGTTTATCTCCGACCGGTCCAAAGTGGCCTTTATCATGTCCCACCTCACGGGAGAGGCTCTGGCTTGGCTAAATCCTCTATGGGAGAGAAGAGACCCCCTGGTGTCCGACTTGCCAGCCTTTCTCACGGCTTTCCGGAAAGTCTTCGACGAACCCGGATGGAAGACCTCATCCGCATCGTCTCTGCTACGCCTCCGTCAAGGAAATCTCACCGTGGGCCAATATGCCATACGGTTCCGTACCCTTGCTTCGAAGCAGGCCTGGTATAACGACGCTCTGGTGTCTGTCTTCTGGGAGGGTCTGTCCGGCCGTATTAAAGATGAACTCGCCGGTCGGGATATTACTACCACTCTCGACGACTTAATTACACTTGCCACCCGGATTGACATCCGGTTCCAGGAGCGCGCCAAAGAGGTCACCCGTGAGAGGAGGTTTCCACGTCTAGCCCCCACCTTCCAGAAACCCGTTACTCCCTCCGTTACTCCCCAGGTACACTCACCTGAGCCTATGCAGGTCGACCAGACCAAGATGGTCAAAACCCGTCAAGACTTACGCCGTGCCGAGGGGAGCTGCTTCTACTGTGGCAGTAAGGAGCACCGGATCCGTACCTGCCCGGAGAGGTCGGGAAATGCCTGTGTCTAGGATCGCTCAGAGAGGTCATCCTAGACAAGAATAAACCCTCTCCATCTCTGCTGCTGTCAGTCTCTATCATCTGCGGGGAGAACCGTTATTTTGAACTAGCCCAACTTGACTCTGGAGCTGCCGGAAATCTAATTTCTCAGTCTCTGGTAGAGAAATACCACATTCCCACCAAACCTCTAGCTGTACCCTTATCTGTCGCTGCCGTAGATGGGGGCCTCTTACCACATCCCATCCAACTCATCACCGAATCCATAACCCTGCAGGTGGGAATGCTGCACTCTGAGAGCATCTTCTTTCATGTTCTGCCTGGACTCTCTCACGCACTCTTGCTAGGCCTACCTTGGCTTCAGAGACATGCACCCGTGCTTGATTGGCAGACCGGAGAGGTCCTTCGCTGGGGACAGGACTGCCATAAGACTTGTTTAGTTCCCGTCCACCCTGTCCGTCCTTCTCCTACTCCAGCCAATCTACCTGGTCTTCCGGCTCCTTATTGGTCGTATGCGGACGTCTTTAATAAAAAGGAGGCAGAGACATTACCCCCTCATAGACCATACGACTGCCCAATCGACCTGATACCCGGCGCTACTCCTCCCCGTGGGCGCATTTACCCTTTGTCCGCTGCTGAGACCCGATCCATGTCAGAATATATTGAGGAGAATCTGGCCCGGGGGTTCATCCGGAAATCTACCTCCCCGGCGGGAGCAGGCTTCTTCTTCGTCAAAAAGAAGGACGGCTCACTCCGTCCCTGTATAGACTATAGAGGCCTTAACCAGATCACGGTGAAGAATAAATACCCCCTTCCGCTCATTCCAGAATTATTTGACCGTCTGAGGGGGGCTAGAATCTTCACCAAGCTGGTCCTCCGTGGGGCGTATAACCTGGTCCGTATCCGTCAGGGGGATGAATGGAAGACGGCATTCAACACCCGGGACAGCCACTATGAATACCTGGTAATGCCCTTCGGTCTCTGTAACGCTCCTGCCGTCTTTCAAGAGTTGGTAAATTACATCTTCCGGGACCTTCTCTACTCCTGCGTAGTGGTGTACCTGGACGACATCTTGGTCTTCTCTCCAGATCTCCCCACACACCGGAGGGATGTTCATCAGGTTCTGCTCAGGCTCAGCAGAACCACCTCTACACTAAATATGAGAAGTGCCTCTTTGAGCAGACCTCGCTTCCGTTTTTGGGCTACATAATTTCTCAGACCGGCCTACGAATGGATCCTGAGAAACTGTCTGCCATCGAGTAGTGGCCTCGACCAGAGGGGTTGAAGGCTATTCAGCGGTTCCTGGGCTTCGCCAACTACTACCGCCTCTTCATACCGCACTTCTCTTCCCGGACTGTCCCTATCTCTGCACTCACCCGTAAGGGCACTAATCCCAGAGAATGGCCGCCCGAAGCAGAGGAAGCCTTTCTTTCCTTATAACAGGCTTTCTCTTCCGCCCCGGTGCTGCATCGCCCGGACGGCAACAAACAATTCTTCCTGGAAGTTGATGCCTCCTCCTCTGGAGTCGGAGCGGTACTTACCCAAAAATCGTCTTCCGGGAGAATGGTAACTTGCGGCTTCTTCTCCAAACTCTTCTCCTCTTCCGAGCGCAACTATTCTATAGGAGACCGAGAGTTATTGGCCATTAAGCTGGCATTGGAGGAGTGGCGTTACCTGCTCGAGGGGGCTCTTCACCCGGTAATAATTTACACGGACCACAAGAACTTGGCTTACCTCCAGAGTGCCCAGAGACTTAACCCGCGCCAAGCCCGGTGGTCCTTGTTTTTTGCTCGCTTTGATTTTGCTCTTCATTTTCGCCCGGCTGACAAAAACATCAAAGCTGATGCCTTGTCCCGATCCTTCCTGGTGTCTGATCTTGAGGAGGAACCTAAACACATCATCGATCCCGCCAGAGTAATGCAGGTGGCCCCCGTGAGTCTAAATCGTCTCCCTCCCGGTAAGACGTTCGTAACGGTACCTGATCGGGAGAAGATCCTACACTGGGGTCACTCGTCTAAGCTTGCTGGCCACGCCGGTCAGAAAAAGACCCTCCAGCTTATCACCCGGCACTACTGGTGGCCTACCGTGCACAAGGACATAATAGACTTTGTTTCTGCCTGTGTGTCCTGTGCCCGCAACAAGGTTCTGAGACACCTACCAGCCAGTCGCCTCCTTCCTCTTCCAGTACCTGCTGCCCCCTGGCAGCATATAGCTATGGACTTCATAACAGATCTCCCTGTCTCTGCCGGTTGTAGGGTCATTTGGGTGGTCGCTGACCGCTTTTCCAAAATGGCTCATTTCATTCCCCTGCCAGGCCTCCCGTCTGCACCCGAGCTGGCTAAAGACTTTATCCGCCACATCTTCCGTCTCCATGGCCTGCCCCTCCACATCGTGTCGGATCGTGGGGTCCAGTTCACCTCACGCTTCTGGAGAGCCACATGCAAGCTGCTAGACGTCACCCTGGACTTCTCCTCCGCATACCACCCACAGTCCAATGGTCAAGTGGAGCGGATCAATCAGATCCTGACCAGTTACCTCCGGCACTTCGTTAATGCCCACCATTCAGACTGGGTGGATCTCCTGCCATGGGCCGAATTCTCCTATAATAATCACGAGAGCGAATCTTCCTCCAAATCCCCGTTTTTTGTAGTCTTCGGTCAGCATCCTCGGATCCCAGTTCCCGTCTCCACCTCGGTGGACAATCCGGCTGCGGAATCTCTCGTTAGCAAATTTTCCTCCATTTGGGAGAGTACCCGATCCGCACTCCTTCAGTCGTCCGAGCGGATGAAAAAACACGCTGACAAAAAACGCCTGGATCCTCCACAATTCCATCCTGGAAATAAAGTCTGGCTCTCGTCCAAGTATGTCCGGCTCAAGATTCCTTCCTACAAGTTAGGGCCTCGGTTCATCGGCCCACTGGAAGTTGTCAAACAAATCAACCCTGTGACCTATAAATTGAAACTCCCGGCCAACTTGCGGATCCCTAACTCCTTCCATGTATCTCTCCTCAAACCCGTGGTACTTAACTCTTTTTCTAAGTCTACAGGTACGCCCCCTGCTCCGGTTTCCGCTGAGAACGAGTTTGAGGTAGAGAACATTCTGGCCACCAAATGGGTAAGAGGAAAGACCTTTTTTCTGGTAGATTGGAAGGGGTTTGGTCCTGAGGAGAGAACGTGGGAGCCCCGGGAGAACATCCATGCCCCTCTCATCCTTGATAAATTTCTGTCTGGCTTAAAAAAGGGGGGGCCTAAAGGGGGGGTACTGTAGCGCCGGCGTGCCTGCCTCCTGCTAGGCAGGGACGCCGTTCCCCTCACCTCTCCTCTCCGTGCCCGGCGTCCTCCTCCCGCTCTGCTGGCAGCGCGCGCTGCTTCCCGGCCACTGTGCTTAGGGCGCGGGCGCGCGCGCTCCCCCTCTCTTAAAGGGGCCGCGCGCGCTGTCCTAAGGAGTCCCCGGCCAATGGAGGAGCCCGAGCAATGTTGTTGCAAAGCCTTTACTCTGCTTCAGCCCTCAGGTCCCGTTACCAGTTACCTGCCAGTCACCTGCCAGATTCCTGATTGATACCTGCCTGATATCCGTTTACCTGCTTGCAAGCCTGCGGTCCGACGGTCTGCCTTCCAACACCTGTCAGTCTGTCTATGGACCAGCCTGCCTGCTCACCTGGGAGCACTCACCTGCTATCTGTCTGCTAGCCTACCTGGAGGCTCCGCCGTCACTTGCCGTGACCACCTGCCTGTCCAGAGACTCTTGCCTTCTCACCTGGGAGCGCTCACCTGCTACCTGTCTGCTAGCCTACCTGGAGGCTCCGCCGTCACTTGCCGTGACCACCTGCCTGTCCAGAGACTCTTGCCTGCTAACCTGGGAGCGCTCACCTGCTACCTGTCTGCTAGCCTGCCTGGAGGTTCCGCCATCACTTGCCGTGACGACCTGCCCATCCAGAGACTCTCGCCCGCTCACCTGGGAGCGCTCACCAGCCACCTGCCTGCTGTCCTTCAACCCAGAGACTGTCCCTGTCACTTGCCGTGAGTACCTGCCCTTCTACCCAGAGACTGTCCCTGTCACTTGCCGTGACTACCTGCCCTTCTACCCAGAGTCTGTCCCTGTCACTTGCCGTGACTACCTGCCCTTCTACCCAGAGACTGTCCCTGTCACTTGCCGTGACTACCTGCCCGTCTTCCCTGGGAGCCACCCGCTTCCTTACAAGGACCGCCCCCTTGTATAGTTGCTCAGAGGTTCCGCCTCCCAGACCCGTTACAATTTAGCTCGCCTTTCCGATCACGAATCTGAATCTAAGGTGTCATATTTGTCACCCCATCAACATGATCACAGACTGCCTTTGGTTTCAATGCATCTTTAATACTACTGTAGGCAAAGGCTTTACCATGGTGATCACCCTATCTGAGCTCAATATTTTTTTAAGCTTCAGAACAATTGTGGGACTAAGGGATTTTCTCTTCTACATTCCACGTCCATTCTTCACTCATAGTGACTGACATCAAAACAAGTAGTAATGCCAGGCCCATGACAGCAACAATGGAGAAATTAAGGCTAATCCTATAATCCTGATTCATTCAAAACTTACAACATAAGCATTTGTCATGGAAGACAGCAGATATAGAAGAGCTAAATTAGTTAGTTAACTCTCTGGGGTTGCATTATTTCTGCATTTTCAGATCTTTCTACATGGGTTTAGCAAAATTACAAAACAACCATTACATGAAATATTTTAATAAATGACAAGTGAACAGTTGTAATATTATACTTGTTGTATCTTTATCAGTCATGAGTGAACGCGCTCGCCACTGCTCGGTACTCGCCCAAGCATCACGGTGCTTGACAAGCTCAGCGAGTATTTCCGGGTTGCTCAGGCGGGAGCTCGGATACTCACCCTGCATGTTTGGCGCTCTTTAGAGAGCCAATAAAAATGCAGGGATTGCCTGCCACGCACTGTAATGCCGCAGCCATGTTAGTCGTGTGCATTAGAGTGATTGGCTGGCCACACAGCATCATCAGGTCTAAGCTCTAAGACCGGGCACCGCTATGCTCGTCACAGTCTACCCAAGAAACAGGCAGAGTAGGGAGAGGTGCTGCTGAGACAGGGAGATATTTGCTTGTTTATAGTTATTATAGATTTTCCACAACATATATACAGTACAGACCAAAAGTTTGGACACACCTTCTCATTTAAAGATTTTTCTGTCTTTTCATGACTTTGAAAATTGTACATTCACACTGAAGGCATCAAAACTATGAATTAACACATGTGGAATTATATACTTAACAAAAAAGTGTGAAACAACTGAAAATATGTCTTATATTCTAGGTTCTTCAAAGTAGCCACCTTTTGCTTTGATGACTGCTTTGGCATTTTCTTGATGAGCTTCAAGAGGTAGTCACCGGAAATGGTTTTCACTTCACAGGTGTGCCCTGTCACGTTTAATAAGTGGGATTTCTTGCCTTATAAATGGGGTTGGGACCATCAGTTGTGTTGTGCAGAAGTCTGGTGGATACACAGCTGATAGCCCTACTGATTAGACTGTTAGAATTTGTATTATGGCAAGAAAAAAGCAGCTAAGTAAAGAAAAACGAGTGCCCATCATTACTTTAAGAAATGAAGGTCAGTCAGTCCGAAAAATTGGGCAAACTTTGAAAGTGTCCCCAAGTTCAGTTGCAAAAACCATCAAGGGCTACAAAGAAAATGGCTCACCCCAGGAAATGAAGACGAAGAGTCACCTCTGCTGCTGAGAATAAGTTTATCCGAGTCACCAGCCTTAGAAATCACAGGTTAACAGCAGCTCAGATATACTTTACAAAAAAGTGTGAAACAACTGAAAATATGTCTTATATTCTAGGTTCTTCAAAGTAGCCACCTTTTGCTTTGATGACTGCTTTGCACACTCTTGACATTCTCTTGATGAGCTTCAAGAGGTAGTCACAGGAAATGGTTTTCACTTCACAGGTGTGCCCTGTCAGGTTTAATAAGTGGGATTTCTTGCCTTATAAATGGGGTTGGGACCATCAGTTGTGTTGTGCAGAAGTCAGGTGGATACACAGCTGATAGTCCTACTGAATAGACTGTTAGAACTTGTATTATGGCAAGAAAAAAGCAGCTAAGTAAAGAAAAACTAGAGGCCATTATTACTTTAAGAAATGAAGGTCAGTCAGTGTGAAAAATTGGGCAAATTTTGAAAGTGTCCCCAAGTGCAGTTGCAAAAACCATCAAGCGCTACAAAGAAACTGGCTCACATGAGGACCGCCCAATTAAATGAAGACCAAGAGTCACCTCTGCTTCTGAGAATAAGTTTATCCGAGTCACCAGCCTCAGAAATCGCAGGTTAACAGCAGTTCAGTTTAGAGACCAGGTCAATGCCACACAGAGTTCTAGCAGCAGACACATCTCTACAACAACTGTTAAGAGGAGACTTTGTGCAGCAGGCCTTCATGGTAAAATAGCTGCTAGGAAACCACTGCTAAGGACAGGCAACAAGCAGAAGAGACTTGTTTGGGCTAAAGAACACAGGGAATGGACATTAGACAAATGGAAATTTGTGCGTTGTTCTGATGAGTCCAAATTTGAGATCTTTGGTTCCAACCACCGTGTCTTTGTGCGATGCAGAAAAGGTGAACGGATGGACTCTACTTGCCTGGTTCCCACCGTGAATCATGGAGGAGGTGTGATGGTGTGGGGGTGCTTTGCTGGTGACACTGTTGGGGATTTATTCAAAATTGAAGGCATACTGAACAAGCATGGCTACTGTTATGGCATGGCATGGCATGTGCGTGATTAGTGATCCCACTGTGCCATGAACCGGAGAGTGCCTGGAGGGGCGTAAGTAAGTATCAACCCGATCCGACCCAGGTCGCACGATGGCTACGACGCCATGCACCAGGGAGGAACCGAGCAGAGGGACCAGGTGCCACTCCAGGTCAGACCCCGGACACGGCTGTTGACCCACACCGGGGAATACAGGAACAGGCGGGTTAGAGCATAGGCTGGGTAGGGTCCAGTACAGACTGGGAGATGGGTTCAGAGCCGCAGATGCGGTAATCAAGCAGAGTAAAGCGAAACCGCAGGTGCGGTGGACAGGGCTGAGCAGAGCGAAACCGCAGGTGCGGTAGACAGGGCTGAGCAAAGTGAAACTGCAGGTGCGGTGGACAGGGCTGAGCAGAGCAAAACCGCAGGTGCGGTGGACAGGGCTGAGCAGAGCGAAACCGCAGGTGCGGTGGACAGTGCTGAGCAGAGCGAAACCGCAGGTGTGGTGGACAAGGCTGAGCAGAGCGAAACCGCAGGTGCGGTGGACAGGGCTGAGCAGAGCGAAACCGCAGGTGCGGTGGACAGGGCTGAGCTGAGCGAAAGCGCAGGTGCAGTAGACAGGGCTGAGCAGAGCGAAACCGCAGGTGCGGTGGACAGGGCTGAGCAGAGCGAAACCGCAGGTGCGGTGGACAGGGCTGAGCAGAGCGAAACCGCAGGTGCGGTGGACAGGGCTGAGCAGAGCGAAACCGCAGGTGCGGTGGACAAGGCTGAGCAGAGCGAAACCGCAGGTGCGGTGGACAGGGCTGAGCAGAGCGAAACCACAGGTGCGGTGGACACGGCTGAGCAGAGCGAAACCGCAGGTGCGGTGGACAAGGCTGAGCAGAGCAAAACCGCAGGTGCAGTGGACAAGGCTGAGCAGAGTGAAACCGCAGATGCGGTGGACAAGGCTGAGCAGGCAGGAACCACCGGAGCGGTAAGTAAGGCAGGGCAGAAATAAACCACCGGGGCTGTAAGCAAGGCAGAGCAGGGAGGAAACTGCCGAAGCGGTGAGCAAAGACAGAGCAGAGGGGACAGGGCTCTGCTCACACGGAACAGATTGGAAGGGAAAGGCGGAACCAGATACACACGAGGTACTTACAAAGAAGTAGCGAGTGGACTCCAAACTCACAAACGGAAGTACAGAGACAACGAGTAGGAGTTAGGTGCACGTTCAGATTCTGCAGTAAAAGGGAAGGTACAGTCATAGAGAAAAACAGGCTAGGAGAGTGTTCAGACAGGAACTGAGTGTTCAGACAGGAACTGACACCGCAGCGAGATACAGGAGTGAGTCTGGGTATGCGGCCCTCAGAATGGCAGACAAACAGGCTAGAAGACACAGATAACAGGTCTGGGTATGCGGCCCCCAGAAGGCAGGACGAACAGGCTAGGAGCGTGTTCAGACAGGCCTGGGAATACAGCCTCCAGGAAAGCGGACAGGCAGGAAAAACAGAACGGGACCTGGCACATTAGAGGCTAGGAGCTCTCTGAGAGTAAGAGTTGCTTAGGCTCCAGCTTCAAGGTGGAGCTGGTTTAAATATCAAGTGTCAGACAGCAATAGGCTGGGGACGCATTAGGGGTGCCCACAGCAGCTACAAGAAACAAGAAGTAACTGGGCCGCCGCCCTAAGCAGTCAGAACACAGACAAGCAGGCAGCATGAACAGAAGCCAGGCTAGCAGACTGGACCAAAGATCAAGTCTGCGATCTTGCATAGTGGGAGATGGCGCACCACGCAAGCCGAACCACCAGGTATGTTACAGCTACCACAGCATCTTGCAGCGGCATGCTATTCCATCCGGTTTGCGTTTAGTTGGACTATCATTTATTTTTCAACAGGACAGTGACCCCAAACACACCTCCAGGCTGTGTAAGGGCTATTTGACCAAGAAGGAGAGTGATGGGGTGCTAAGCCAGATGACCTGGCCTCCACAGTCACTAGACCTGAACCTAATCGAGATGGTTTGGGGTGAGCTGGACCGCAGAGTGAAGGCAAAAGGGCCAACAAGTGTTAAGCATCTCTGGGAACTCCTTCAAGATTGTTGGAAGACCATTTCCGGTGACTACCTCTCTTCAATGTGAATGTACAATTTTCAAAGTCATGAAAAGACAGAAAAATCTTTAAATGAGAATGTGTGTCCAAACTTTTGGTCTGTAATGTATATATACACACACACACACACACACACACAACTGAACTAACAGTCCTTCTGAGGACTAATCAAGATGCATATATTCAGTAATGATAGTAGGAGTTAGGCAGGCAGGCAGTGTATGTGGCAGACTGCAGTGCATGATACAGCACAAAAGGTTCCATTGAACATTCTGTCTGCTGCTGCTTTTCTTACAGATATTTGTAGACATAGCCCCAGGTATCAGGGGTCTGGGCAAATTTTTTCTTGATCTTAATCCTGGTAATTTGCTTAAAAATAAATCCAGAGTGCACAATTTTTCTGCTCCATTTGCTTGTTAGCACTGCAGAACACAGCCAGATCTTTTCCATATTACAGCGATAAAAATCCAAAAATTTGAATTGGCCGTGGAAGATATTGGCCTCCTTTTCCATTTTTTGCAGTGTATCGGTCAAGCTATTCACACTAGGTCTCTGTGAAGAATAGTAACAGTAAACTTCAGGCCTGCAGTTTAAAACTATGGTTCTCTGTCAAACATATAATTTAACTGCTTTCCAAAATCAGCCATTTCTCTTGAACGTGAAAAAAATTGTCCTCCATTTAAAATGGGCAAGGTGCGTGGCAAGGGACGGGGAAGTGGATGTGATGGTG
Source organism: Phyllobates terribilis (assembly GCF_046119375.1). Lineage (NCBI taxonomy): Eukaryota > Metazoa > Chordata > Amphibia > Anura > Dendrobatidae > Phyllobates > Phyllobates terribilis. The sequence continues at coordinate 71,015,531 of NW_027362763.1, read as the reverse complement.
ATGGTGCATGCAGAGGCTGAGGCCGAGGATGTGGCCGTGGGCAAGCTTAAATTGCGCCACAAGAAACACCCACATCTTGTCTCTCAACCTTCCTTTACCAATTAGTAGGGGACTGCAGCACACCACTATTGAACCCAGAGCAGTTTGAAAAGGTTGTTGGTTGGATAGCAGATAATGCTTCCAGTCACTTGGCCACCACCCTGTCTTCCACATGGTCAAGTCTCAGTAGCCCTGAGTCTGGACCGCATATTCCTCACCCTGTTCCTCCTTCCTCCCACCATCCTGAGTGCCTGTAGACAAATGGTCCCACACTTGGACACTCAGAAGAGCTGTTCACATTTCAATTTGTAGATTCGGATGTAGCGTCGACGTCTCTGCCTACTGCTAGGCAGGGACACTGTTCCCCTCATCTCTCCGATCCGTGCCCGGCGTCTTCCTCCCGCTCTGCTGGCAGCGCGCGCTCCTCCCCGGTCACTGTGCTTAGGGCGCACGCGCGAGCGCTCCCCCTCTCTTAAAGGGGCCGCGCGCGCCGTCCTAAGGAGTCCCCGGCCAATGGCCGGAGGATCTCTCCATATATAAGGCACCTCCTCCAAAATGGAGGTGCCTGAGCAATGTTGTAGCATAGTTCATCACTCTGCTTCAGCCCTCAGGTCCCGTTTCCAGTTACCTGCCAGTTAACTGCCAGTTATCTGCCAGTTTCCTGTCTGATACCTGCCTGACACGTGTCTATCTGCTGTTATTCCTGCGGTCCGACAGTCTGCCTACCAGCCCTGCCAGTCTGTCTATGGATCCGTCTGCCCACTCACCTGGGAGCGCTCACCTGCTACCTGCCTGCTAGCCTACCTGGAGGCTCTGCCGTCACGTGCTGTGACTACCTGCCCGTCCAGAGACTCTTACCCGCTCACCTGGGAGCGTCCACTTGTTACCTGCCTGTTAGCCTACCTGGGTGCTCTTCCGTCACTTGCTGTGACCACCCGCTTGTCCAGAGACTCTCGTCCGCTCACCTGGGAGCGTCCACCTGCTACCTGCCTGCTTGCTTACCTGGAGGCTCAGCCGTCACTTGCTGTGACCACCCGCTTGTCCAGAGACTCTCGCTCGCTCACCTGGGAGCGTCCACCTGCTACCTGCCTGCTTGCCTACCTGGAGGCTCAGCCGTCACTTGCTGTGACCACCCGCTTGTCCAGAGACTATCGCCCGCTCACCTGGGAGCGTCCACCCGCTACCTGCCTGCTAGCCTACCTGGAGGCTTAGCCATCTCTTGCCGTGACCACCCGCCTGTCAAGAGACTGTCCCCGTCACTTGCCGTGACCTCCTGCCCTCTTACCCAGAGACTGTCCCCGTCACTTGCCGTGACCTCCTGCCCTCTAACCCAGAGACTGTCCCCGTCACTAGTCGTGACTGCCTGCCTGCTTTCCCTGGGTGTCACCCGCTTCCTTACAAGGACTGCCCCTTTGTATAGTTGCTCTGTGGTTCCACCTCCCAGACCCATTACAGTTGCTCGGGCCATGGAACCCGGTGGCACCCAAGCTCCCTCGCTCTCGGACCTATGTCATGAACTGTCCTGGCAGAGGTCCCAACAGGAGTCCATCCTGAGTCACCTGCGGAATGTCAACTCTCGCCTGGACACTCTGACTGCTCCACCAGCAACCACCGCTAGTGTCATGACTCGCAACCCGGCAGCGCCGCTGCCCACCAACACCTTGTTATCCTGCCCCGGACCCCGGCTTTCTGCACCTCCTCACTTCGGAGGCGATCCCGCTCAAAATCGGGGCTTCATAAACCAGTGCACCCTGCACTTTGAACTCCTGTCCCACCAGTTTATCTCCGACCGGGCCAAAGTAGCCTTCATTATGTCCCATCTCACGGGGGAGGCACTGGCTTGGCTAAATCCTCTATGGGAGAGAGGAGACCCCCTGGTGTCCGACCTGCCAGCCTTTCTCACAGCTTTCCGGAAAGTCTTCGACGAACCCGGACGGAAGACCTCATCCGCATCATCTCTGCTACGCCTCCATCAAGGAAATCTCACCGTGGGCCAATATGCCATACGGTTCCGTACCCTTGCTTTGGAGCTGGCCTGGGATAACGACGCCCTGGTGTCTGTCTTTTGGGAGGGTCTGTCCGGCCGTATTAAAGATGAACTCGCCGGTCGGGACATTCCTATCACTCTCGACGACTTAAGAACTCTTGCCACCCGGATTGACATCCGGTTACAGGAGAGCGCCAAAGAGGTCACCTGTGAGAGGAGGTTTCCACGTCTAGCCCCTACCTTTCAGAAACCCGTCTCTTCTCCCGCTACTCCCCAGGCGCACTCACCCGAACCTATGCAGGTCGACCAGACCAAGATGGTCAAAACCCGTCAAGAGTTACACCGAGCTGAGGGGAGCTGCTTCTACTGGGGCAGTAAGAAGCACCGGATCCGTACCTGCCCGGAGAGGTCGGGAAACGCCTGTGTCTAGGATCGCTCAGAGAGGTCGTACTAGACAAGAATAAACCCTCTCCATCTCTGCTGCTGTCGGTCTCTATCATCTGCGGGGAGAACCGTTATTTTGAACTAGCCCAACTTGACTCTGGAGCTGCCGGGAATCTCATTTCTCAGTCCCTGGTAGAAAAATACCGCATTCCCACCAAACCTCTGGCTGTACCCTTATCTGTTGCTGCCATGGATGGGGGCCTCTTACCACGTCCCATCCAACTCATCACCGAATCCATTACTCTGCAGGTGGGAATGCTGCATTCTGAGAGCATCTTCTTTCATGTTCAGCCTGGACTCTCTCACGCCCTCTTGCTAGGCCTACCTTGGCTTCAGAGACATGCACCCATGCTTGATTGGCAGACCGGAGAAGTCCTTCGCTGGGGACAGGACTGCCATAAGACTTGTTTAGTTCCCGTCCATCCTGTCCGTCCTTCTCCTACCCCAGCTAATCTACCTGGACTTCCGATTCCTTATTGGTCTTATGCGGACGTCTTTAATAAAAAGGAGGCAGAGACATTACCCCCTCATAGACCATACGACTGCCCAATCGACCTGTTACCCGGCACTACTCCTCCCCGTGGGCGTATTTACCCGTTGTCCGCTGCTGAGACCCGGTCTATGTCTGAATATATTGAGGAGAATCTGGCCCGGGGATTTATTCGGAAACCTACCTCCCCGGTGGGAGCAGGCTTCTTCTTCGTTAAAAAGAAGGATGGCTCTCTCCGTCCCTGTGTAAACTATAGAAGCCTTAACCAGATCACTGTGAAGAATAAATACCCCCTTCCGCTCATTCCGGAATTATTTGACCGTCTGAGGGGGGCTAGTATCTTCACCAAGCTATACCTCCGTGGGGCCTATAACCTGGTCCGTATCCGTCAGGGGGATGAATGGAAGACGGCATTCAACACCCGGGACGGCCACTATGAATATCTGGTAATGCCCTTTGGTCTCTGTAATGCTCCCGCCGTCTTTCAAGAGTTGGTCAATGACATCTTCCGGGACCTTCTCTACTCCTGCATAGTGGTGTACCTGGACGACATCTTTGTCTTCTCTCCGGATCTCCAGACTCACCGGAGGGACGTTCGTCAGGTCCTGCTCAGGCTCAGGCAGAACCACCTCTACGCTAAATATGAGAAGTGCCTCTTTGAGCAGACCTCGCTTCCGTTTTTGGGTTACTTAATTTCTCAGACGGGCCTACGAATGGATCCTGAGAAACTGTCTGCCATCGAGAAGTGGCCTCGGCCAGAGCGGTTGAAGGCTATTCAGCGGTTCCTGGGCTTCGCCAACTACTACCACCTCTTCATACCGCACTTCTCTTCCCGGACTGCCCCAATCTCTGCGCTCACCCGTAAGGGCACTGTAACGGGTCTGGGAGGCAGAACCTCTGAGCAACTTATACAAGGGGGCGGTCCTTGTAAGGAAGCGGGTGGCGACCAGGGAAGACAGGCAGGTAGTCACAGCAGGAGACCGGGACAGTCTCTGGGTAAATGGGCAGGAGGTCACAGCAAGTGACCGGGGCAGTCTCTGGGTGAACGGGCAGGAGGTCACGGCAAGTGACCGGGACAGTCTCTGGGTGAACGGGCAGGAGGTCACGGCAAGTGACCGGGACAGTCTCTGGGTAAAGGGTAGGTACGACCTGTGACGGCTGAGCCTCCAGGTAGGCTAGCAGGCAGATGGCAGATGTGTGCTCCCAGGTGAGCAGGCGAGAGTCTCTGGATAAGCAGGTGGTCACAGCATGTGACGGCGGAGCCTCCAGGTAGGCTAACAGGCAGGTAGCAGATGAGCGCTCCCAGGTGAGCGGGCAAGAGTCTCTGGACTGGCAGGTGGTCACCGCACGTGACGGCGGAGCCTCCAGGTAGGCTAGCAGACAGGTAGCAGATGAGCGCTCCCAGGTGAGCGGGCAAGAGTCTCTGGACTGGCAGGTGGTCACGGCACGTGACGGCGGAGCCTCCAGGTAGGCTAGCAGACAGGTAGCAGATGAGCGCTCCCAGGTGAGCGGGCAAGAGTCTCTGGACTGGCAGGTGGTCACAGCACGTGACGGCGGAACCTCCAGGTAGGCTAGCAGGCAGGTAGCAGGTGGGCTCTCCCAGGTGAGCGGGCAAGCTGGTCCATAGACAGACTGACAGGTGTCGGAAGGCAGACCGTCGGACCTCAGGCTAGCAAGCAGGTAAGCGGATAACAGGCAGGAATCAGACAGCAATCTGGCAGGAAACTGGCAGGTAACTGGCAGGTAACTGGAAACGGGACCTGAGGGCTGAAGCAGAGTAGTGAACAGTGCAACAACATTGCTCGGGCACCTCCATTTTGGAGGAGGTGCCTTATATAGGGTGAAGTCCTCCGGCCATTGGCCGGGGACTCCTTAGGACGGCGCGCGCAGCCCTTTTAAGAGGGGGGGAGCGCGCGCCCTAAGCACAGTGGCCGGGAAGGATCGCGCGCTGCCAGCAGAGCGGGAGGAGGACGCCGGGCTCGGAGCGGAGAGGTGAGGGGAACAGCGTCCCTGCCCTCTGCTAGGCAGGGACGCTACAGTACCCCCCCCTTTAGGCCCCCCCTTTTTTAGGCCAGACAGAAATTTAGCAAGGATGAGAGGGGCATGGATGTTCTCCCGGGGCTCCCACGTTCTCTCTTCAGGACCAAACCCCTTCCAATCTACTAGAAAAAAGGTCTTTCCTCTTACCCTTTTTGTGGCCAGAATGTTCTCTACCTCAAACTCGTTTTCAGCGGAAACCGGAGCAGGAGGCGTACCTGTAGACTTGGAAGAAGAATTAAGTACCACGGGTTTGAGGAGAGATACATGGAAGGAGTTAGGGATCCGCAAGTTGGCCGGGAGTTTCAACTTATTGGCCACCGGGTTGATCTGACTGATGATCTCCAGAGGACCGATGAACCGAGGCCCTAACTTATAGGAAGGAATCTTGAGCCGGACATACTTGGATGAGAGCCAGACCTTATCCCATGGACGGAATTGAGGAGGATCCAGACGTTTTTTGGCAGCATGTCTTTTCATACGCTCGGACGACTGAAGGAGTGCGGACCGGGTACTCTCCCACATGGAGGAAAATTTGTTAACAAGAGATTCCGCAGCCGGATTATCCACCGAGGTGGAGACGGGAAATGGGATCCGAGGATGCTGACCGAAGACTACAAAAAACGGGGATTTGGAGGAAGATTCGCTCTCGTGATTGTTGTAAGAGAATTCGGCCCATGGCAAGAGATCCACCCAGTCAGAATGGTGGGCATTAACGAAGTGCCGGAGGTAACTGGTCAGGATCTGATTGATCCGCTCCACTTGACCATTAGACTGTGGGTGGTAAGCGGAGGAGAAGTCCAGGGTGACGTCTAGCAATTTACAAGTGGCTCTCCAGAAACGTGAGGTGAACTGTACCCCACGATCCGACACGATGTGGAGGGGCAGGCCATGAAGACGGAAGATGTGGCAGATAAAGTCTTTAGCCAGTTCGGGTGCAGACGGGAGGCCTGGCAGGGGAATAAAGTGAGCCATCTTGGAAAAGCGGTCAGCGACCACCCAAATGACCGTACAACCGGCAGAGACGGGGAGATCAGTTATGAAGTCCATAGCAATATGCTGCCAGGGGGCAGCAGGCACAGGAAGCGGAAGGAGGCGACCAGCTGGCAGGTGTCTCGGGACTTTGTTGCGTGCGCAGGACACACAGGCAGAAACAAAGTCTATTACGTCCTTGTGCAGGGTAGGCCACCAGTAGTGCCGGGTAATAAGCTGGAGGGTCTTTTTCTGACCGGCGTGGCCAGCTAGTTTAGACGAATGGCCCCAGTGTAGGATCTTCTCCCGATCAGGTACTGAAACGAATGTCTTACCGGGAGGGAGACGATTTAGACTCACGGGAGCCACCTGCATTACTCTGTCGGGATCGATGATATGTTTAGGTTCTTCCTCGAGATCGGACACCAGAAAGGATCGGGACAAGGCGTCTGCTTTGACGTTTTTGTCAGCCGGGTGAAAATGAAGAACAAAATCAAAGCGAGCAAAAAACAAGGACCACCGGGCTTGGCGCGGGTTAAGTCTCTGGGCATGCTGGAGGTAAGCCAAGTTCTTGTGGTCAGTGTAAATTATTACCCGGTGAAGAGCCCCCTCGAGTAGGTAACGCCACTCCTCCAATGCCAGCTTGATGGCCAATAACTCTCGGTCTCCTATGGAATAGTTGCGCTCAGAAGAGGAGAAGAGTTTGGAGAAGAAGCCACAAGTTACCATTCTCCCGGAAGACGATTTTTGGGTAAGTACCGCTCCGGCTCCAGAGGAGGAGGTGTCAGCTTCCAGGAAGAACTGCTTGTTGCCGTCCGGGCGATGCAGCACCGGGGCGGAAGAGAAGGCCTGTTTTAAGGAAAGAAAGGCCTCCTCTGCTTCGGGCGGCCACTCTCTGGGATTAGTGCCCTTACGGGTGAGCGCGGAAATTGGGGCAGTCCGGGAAGAGAAGTGCGGTATGAAGAGGCGGTAGTAGTTGGCGAAGCCCAGGAACCGCTGAATAGCCTTCAACCCCTCCGGTCAAGGCCATTTCTCGATGGCAGACAGTTTCTCTGGATCCATTCGGAGGCCGGTCTGAGAAATAATGTAGCCCAAAAACGGAAGCGAGGTCTGCTCAAAGAGGCACTTCTCATATTTAGCGAAGAGGTGATTCTGCCTGAGCCTGAGCAGGACCTGACGAACATCCCTCCAGTGAGTCTGGAGATCCAGAGAGAAGACCAAGATGTCGTCCAGGTACACCACTACGCAGGAGTAGAGAAGGTCCCGGAAGATGTCATTGACCAACTCTTGAAAGACGGCAGGAGCATTACAGAGACCAAAGGGCATTACCAGATATTCATAGTGGCCGTCCCGGGTGTTGAATGCAGTCTTCCATTCATCCCCCTGACGGATACGGACCAGGTTGTACGCCCCACGGAGGTCCAGTTGGTGAAGATTCTAGCCCCCCTCAGACGATCAAATAACTCCGAAATGAGCGGAAGGGGGTACTTATTCTTCACCGTGATCTGGTTTAGGCCTCTATAGTCTATACAGGGACGGAGAGAGCCGTCCTTCTTTTTAACGAAAAAGAAGCCTGCTCCCGCCGGGGAGGTAGATTTCCGGATGAATCCCCGGGCCAGATTCTCCTCAATATATTCGGACATCGACCGGGTCTCAGCAGCGGACAATGGGTAAATACGCCCACGGGGAGGCGTAGTACCGGGTAACAGGTCGATAGGACAGTCGTATGGTCTATGAGGGGGTAATGTCTCTGCCTCCTTTTTATTAAAGACATCAGCAAATGACCAATAAGGAATCGGAAGTCCAGGTAGATTAGTTGGGGTAGGAGAAGGACGGACGGGATGAACGGGAACTAAACAAGTCTTATGGCAGTCCTGTCCCCAGCGAAGGACCTCTCCGGTCTGCCAGTCAAGCACGGGTGCATGTTTCTGGAGCCAAGGTAGGCCTAGTAAGAGGGCGTGAGAGAGTCCAGGCAGAACATGAAAAGAGATGCTCTCAGAATGCAGCATTCCCACCTGCAGAGTAATGGATTCGGTGATGAGTTGGATGGGACGTGGTAAGAGGCCCCCATCCACGGCAGCGACAGATAAGGGTACAGCCAGAGGTTTGGTGGGAATGCGGTATTTTTCTACCAGGGACTGTGAAATAAGATTCCCGGCTGCTCCAGAGTCAAGTTGGGCTAGTTCGAAATAACGGTTCTCCCCGCAGATAATTGAGACTGACAGCAACAGAGATGGAGAGGATTTATTCTTGTCTAGGTCGACCTCTCTGAGCGAACCTAGACACAGGCGTTTCCCGACCTCTCCGGGCAGGTACGGATCCGGTGCTCCTTGCTGTCACAGTAGAAGCAGCTCCCCTCGGCACGGCGTAAGTCCTGACGGGTTTTGACCATCTTGGTCTGGTCGACCTACATAGGCTCAGGAGAGTGTACCTGGGGAGAAACGGAGGGGGTGACGGGTCTTTTTTAAAGTAGGAGCTAGACGTGGAAACCTCCTCACACGGGTGACCTCTTTGGCACGCTCCTGGAACCGTAGGTCAATCCGGGTGGCAAGAGTTATTAAGTCATCGAGAGTGGTAGGAATGTCCCGACCGGCGAGTTCATCTTTAATACGGCCAGACAGGCCCTCCCAGAAGACAGATACCAGAGCGTCGTTATCCCAGGCCAGCTCCGAGGCAAGGGTACGGAACCGTATGGCAAATTGGCCCACGGTGAGACTTCCCTGACGGAGGAGTAGCAGAGACGATGCGGATGAGGTCTTCCATCCGGGTTCGTCGAAGACTTTCCGGAAAGCCGTGAGAAAGGCAGGCAAGTCGGACACCAGAGGGTCTCCTCTCTCCCATAGAGGATTCAGCCAAGCCAGTGCCTCCCCCGTGAGATGGGACATGATGAAGGCTACTTTGGCCCGGTCGGAGTTAAACTGGTGGGACAGGAGTTCAAAGTGCAGGGTGCACTGGTTTATGAAGCCCCGAGCATGAGCAGAGTCGCCTCCGAAGCGAGGAGGTGCAGAAAGCCGGGGTCCGGAGCAGGATACCATAGTATTGGTGGGCAGCGGAGCTGCCGGATTGCAAGTCATGACACTAGTGGTGGTTGCTGGTGGAGCAGAGTGTCCAGGCGAGAATTGACATTCCGCAAGTGACTCAGGATGGACTCCTGTTGGGACCTCTGACGGGACAGTTCATGACAAAGGTCCGAGAGCGAGGGAGCTTGGGTGCCACCGGGTTCCATGGCCCGAGCAAACTGTAACGGGTCTGGGAGGCGGAACCTCTGAGCAACTTATACAAGGGGGCGGTCCTTGTAAGGAAGCGGGTGGCGACCAGGGAAGACAGGCAGGTAGTCACAGCAGGAGACCGGGACAGTCTCTGGGTAAACGAGCAGGAGGTCACAGCAAGTGACCGGGGCAGTCTCTGGGTGAACGGGCAGGAGGTCACGGCAAGTGACCGGGACAGTCTCTGGGTGAACGGGCAGGAGGTCACGGCAAGTGACCGGGACAGTCTCTGGGTAAAGGGTAGGTACGACCTGTGATGGCTGAGCCTCCAGGTAGGCTAGCAGGCAGATGGCAGATGTGTGCTCCCAGGTGAGCAGGCAAGAGTCTCTGGATAAGCAGGTGGTCACAGCATGTGACGGCGGAGCCTCCAGGTAGGCTAGCAGACAGGGAGCAGATGAGCGCTCCCAGGTGAGCGGGCAAGAGTCTCTGGACTGGCAGGTGGTCACGGCACGTGACGGCGGAGCCTCCAGGTAGGCTAGCAGACAGGTAGCAGATGAGCGCTCCCAGGTGAGCGGGCGAGAGTCTCTGGACAGGCAGGTGGTCACAGCACGTGACGGCGGAACCTCCAGGTAGGCTAGCAGGCAGGTAGCAGGTGGGCGCTCCCAGGTGAGCGGGCAAGCTGGTCCATAGACAGACTGACAGGTGTCGGAAGGCAGACCGTCAGACCTCAGGCTAGCAAGCAGGTAAGCGGATAACAGGCAGGAAACAGACAGCAATCTGGCAGGAAACTGGCAGGTAACTGGCAGGTAACTGGAAACGGGACCTGAGGGCTGTAGCAGAGTAGTGAACAGTGCAACAACATTGCTCGGGCACCTCCATTTTGGAGGAGGTGCCTTATATATGGTGAAGTCCTCCGGCTATTGGCCGGGGACTCCTTAGGACGGCGCGCGCGGCCCCTTCAAGAGGGGGGGAGCGCGCGCGCGCGCGCCCTAAGCACCGTGGCCGGGAAGGAGCGCGCGCTGCCAGCAGAGCGGGAGGAGGACGCCAGGCTCGGAGCGGAGAGGTGAGGGGAACAGCGTCCCTGCCCTCTGCTACAGGCACTAATCCCAGAGAATGGCTGCCCGCAGCAGAGGAAGCCTTTCTTTCCTTAAAACAGGCTTTGTCTTCCGCTCCAGTGCTGCATCGCCTGGATGGCAACAAGCAATTCTTCCTGGAAGTTGACGCCTCCTCCTCTGGAGCCGGAGCGGTACTTACCCAAAAATCGTCTTCCGGGAGAATGGTAACTTGCGGCTTCTTCTCCAAACTCTTCTCCTCTTCTGAGCCCAACTATTCTATAGGAAACCGAGAGTTATTGGACATTAAGCTGGCATTGGAGGAGCGGCGTTACCTGCTCGAGGGGGCTCTTCACCCGGTAATAATTTACACGGACCACAAGAACTTGGCTTACCTCCAGAGTGCCCAGAGACTTAACCCGCGCCAAGACCGGTGGTCCTTGTTTTTTGCTCGCTTTGATTTCGTTCTTCATTTTCGCCCGGCTGACAAAAACATCAAAGCTGACGCCTTGTCCCGATCCTTCCTGGTGTCTGATCTTGAGGAGGAACCTAAACACATCATCAATCCCGCCAGAGTAATGCAGGTGGCCCCCGTGAGTCTAAATCGTCTCCCTCCCGGTAAGACGTTCGTAACGGTACCTGATCGGGAGAAGATCCTACACTGGGGTCACTCGTCTAAGCAAGCTGGCCACGCCGGTCAGAAAAGACCCTCCAGCTTATTACCCGGCACTACTGGTGGCCTACCCTGTACAAGGATGTAATAGACTTTGTTTCTGCCTGTGTGTCCTGCGCCCGCAACAAGGTTCCGAGACACCTGCCAGCCGGTCGCCTCCTTCCTCTTCCAGTACCTGCTGCCCCCTGGCAGCATATAGCTATGGACTTCATAACAGATCTCCCTGTCTCTGCCGGTTGTACGGTCATTTGGGTGGTCGCTGACCGCTTTTCCAAAATGGCTTATTTCATTCCCCTGCCAGGCCTCCCATCTGCACCCGAGCTGGCTAAAGACTTTATCCGCCACATCTTCCGTCTTCATGGCCTGCCCCTCCACATCGTGTCGGATCGTGGGGTTCAGTTCACCTCACGCTTCTGGAGAGCCACATGTAAGCTGCTAGACGTCACCCTGGACTTCTCCTCCGCTTACCACCCACAGTCCAATGGTCAAGTGGAGCGGATCAATCAGATCCTTACCAGTTACCTCCGGCACTTCGTTAATGCCCACCATTCAGACTGGGTGGATCTCCTGCCATGGGCCGAATTCTCTTACAATAATCACGAGAGCGAATCTTCCTCCAAATCCCCGTTTTTTGTAGTCTTCGGTCAGCATCCTCGGATCCCATTTCCCGTCTCCACCTCGGTGGACAATCCGGCTGCAGAATCTCTCGTTAGCAAATTTTCCTCCATTTGGGAGAGTACCCGATCCGCACTCCTTCAGTCGTCCGAGCGGATGAAAAAACACGCTGACAAAAAACGCCTGGATCCTCCACAATTCTGTCCTGGAGATAAAGTCTGGCTCTCGTCCAAGTATGTCCGGCTCAAGGTTCCTTCCTACAAGTTAGGGCCTCGGTTCATCGGCCCACTGGAGGTTATCAAACAGATCAACCCGGTGGCCTATAAATTGAAACTCCCGGCCAACTTGCAGATCCCTAACTCCTTCCATGTATCTCTCCTCAAACCCGTGGTACTTAACTCTTTTTCCAAGTCTACAGGTACGCCTCCTGCTGCGGTTTCCGCTGAAAACGAGTTTGAGGTAGAGAACATTCTGGCCACCAAAAGGGTAAGAGGAAAGACCTTTTTTCTAGTAGATTGGAAGGGGTTTGGTCCTGAGGAGAGAACGTGGGTGCCCCGGGAGAACATCCATGCCCCTCTCATCCTTGGTAAATTTCTGTCTGGCCTAAAAAAGGGGGGGCCTAAAGGGGGGGTACTGTATCATCGGCGTCCCTGCCTCCTGCTAGGCAGGGACGCTGTTCCCCTCACCTCTCCGCTCCGTGCCCGGCGTCTTCCTCCCGCTCTGCTGGCAGCGCACGCTCCTCCCCGGTCACTGTGCTTAGGGCGCGGGTGCGCGCGCTCCCCCTCTCTTAAAGGAGCCGCGCGCGCCGTTCTAAGGAGTCCCCGGCCAATGGCCGGAGGATCTCTCCATATATAAGGCACCTCCTCCAAAATGGAGGTGCCCGAGCAATGTTGTAGCGTAGTTCATCACTCTGCTTCAGCCCTCAGGTCCCGTTTCCAGTTACCTGCCAGTTACCTGCCAGTTACCTGCCAGTTTCCTGTCTGATACCTGCCTGACTCGTGTCTATCTGCTGTTATTCCTGAGGTCCGACAGTCTGCCTACCAGCCCTGCCAGTCTGTCTATGGATCCGTCTGCCCGCGCACCTGGGAGCGCTCACCTGCTACCTGCCTGCTAGCCTACCTGGAGGCTCTGCCGTCACATGCTGTGACTACCTGCCCATCCAGTGACTTGCCCGCTCACCTGGGAGCGCTCACCTGCTACCTTCCTGCTAGCCTACCTGGAGGCTCTGCCGTCACGTGCTGTGACCACCTGCCCGTCCAGAGACTCTTACCCGCTCACCTGGGAGCGTCCACCTGTTACCTGCCTGTTAGCCTACCTGGAGGCTCTGCCGTCACTTGCTGTGACCACCCGCTTGTCCAGAGACTCTTGCCCGCTCACCTGGGAGCGTCCACCTGCTACCTGCCTGCTTGCCTACCTGGAGGCTCAGCCGTCACTTCCTGTGACCACCCGCTTGTCCAGAGACTCTCGCCCGCTCACCTGGGAGCGTCCACCTGCTACCTGCCTGCTTGCCTACCTGGAGGCTCCGCCGTCACTTGCTGTGACCACCCGCTTGTCCAGAGCCTCTCGCCCGCTCACCTGGGAGCGTCCACCCGCTACCTGCCTGATAGCCTACCTGGAGGCTTAGCCATCTCTTGCCGTGACCACCCGCCTGTCAAGAGACTGTCCCCGTCACTTGCCGTGACCTCCTGCCCTCTTACCCAGAGACTGTCCCCGTCACTTGCCGTGACCTCCTGCCCTATTACCCAGAGACTGTCCCCGTCACTAGTCGTAACTGCCTGCCTGCCTTCCCTGGGTGTCACCCACTTCCTTACAAGGAATGCCCCTTTGCATAGTTGCTCTGTGGTTCCACCTCCCAGACCCGTTACATCGGACCTATCGCCCAGCCAGCTTCAAGAGAGTCAAGAGGAGACGACACGACGAAAGTTGCCAGTACAACTATTAGGTCTTCCCGAGTCTGGTTGCTTTTTAAAGACTCTGCAGATAACCCTAAAAAGGTCATTTGCACCACCTGCCAGGCCAGCATCAGCAGGAATAGCAAAACTAGCAGCCTGAACACCAACAACATGATCAGGCAGATGGCAGCAAAGCACCCGACTAAGTGGGCCGAACCCATGGCCAAGAAACAGTGTCTGCGGGTGACACCACTGCTTCTTCCACTGTTGTGCGTGCACACCAATCCCCTGTCCATGGCGCATGCGAAGATGCCTCTTGCCTTGCACGTGTCGTTGCATATTCTCAACTAGCACCATCAGCAATCATGTCTACATCTTTGTTCCAGCGCAGCGTTCAGTTGTCCCTATCCCAGTCCTTGGAATGCAAGCGCAAATACGCAAGCACAATTCACACATTTCCCGAATGCTTTTGCTCGAAATGTTGCCTTTTAAGCTCATGGAGATGGAAGCTTTCTGCAATCTGATGGCGATGGCTGTCCCTCAGTACTCAGTCCAAAGTCGCCACTATTTCTCCCACTGTGCCATCCCCGCATTACACGAGCACGTGTCCCACAACATTAGCTGTGCCCTCAACAATACAGTTAATAAGAAAGTCCACCTAACCACGGACACGTGTACAAGTGCTTGTGGGCAGGGACAGTACATCTCGCTGACGGCACACTGGGTTAATATAGTGGAAGCCAGGACCCAGTTTGACCTTGGGATGGAACACGTTCTCCCGATGCCGAGGATTGCGGGCCCTTGGTCAATCAGGGTTGCCTCCACATTCTACAACTACGGCACCTCCTCCTCCTCTTCAGCCTCCATCTCAGAAATGACCACAACAGTCACAAGTAGAGATGAGCGTTGTTCGACTCAAACTGTTCGCCAATCTCTGATTCGAGCTGTTTTGGGCGGTGTTCGAGCCGTTCGGAGAACACGAACGATTTGAGAAAAATTCGGCTGTTCGTGGTTATGTTCGATAACTGTTCGGGCACCAAAATCATAACTGGATTTTTTCTCAGAAATGATGAAAATTAATGTTAATACGCAGTTTGAGTGTACAGCGGGGCGGGGGGAGGGGCAGGGGATGGATCTCTGCAGGAATAATGAAGATCTCCATTTTTTTTTCTCTTTCCCGCATTTACAGTGGGGAGGTGCAATCTGTCAGCCTATCAGCAGCGCACACACGGAGTGGAGTGCTTTTTTTCACACAAGCAAGGGCATGTGTCATTGGCAGTGTATGTCACATGTCCTTGCCCTATAAGACCCAGCCATTTTCCCCGTCGCCACCATTTTCTCACTGCTGCAGCTGCATGTTAGACGGCACCGCTGTTGCTGTGTGCGCTATACCTTGTTAATTTCAAGCCAATTTTCGCACAAATCTACAGATAGCTTGGGAGTAGGGAATAGTTGTGATTGCAGTCCTTTTAAGGACTAGGTTACAGCATTTCCTATGACTTTTATCAGGCAGGTCTGTGCTCTTAAATAGATAGGTTGTGGGAGTAAAGACTAATTGTAATTGCAGTCCTTTTCAGGACTAGGTTACATCAGTTCCTATCAGTTTTTGCCAGGCAGGTCTGTGCCAGTGCTGTGCAAGTTTTTTTCACAGCATTTGGCTGAATCTAGCAAAGCTATTGCAGAGTGTGTTAGTCAGTGGAGTAGCCTATCTGTGTTGCAAGATACACCACCTGTGTATAGAATACCACTTTTTATACTGCACCTAGTGAAGTAAAATTTTTTGGGCATAGCATCATTCTATTAGTCCATCTATACTGACCTCCATCAGGTTGCAAATTGAATATAATTTTTTTCTGCATCTAGCTCTGAAAAAATATTTGGCCTTCTAGCAGTGTGTGAGACTTGTTCTATTAGTCCATCTATACTGACCTCCATCAGGTTGCAAATTCAAAATATTTTTTTGTCTGCATCTAGCTCTGAAAAAATATTTGGCCTTCTAGCAGTGTGTGGGACTTTCTCTATTAGTCCATCTATACTGACATCCATCAGGTTGCAAACTGAATATATTTTTTTTCTGCATCTACCTCTGAAAAAATATTTGGGCTTCTAGCTGTGTGTGGGACTTGTTCTATTAGTCCATCTATACTGACCTCCATCAGGTTGCAAACTGAATATAATTTTTTTCTAGATCTAGCTCTGAAAAAATATTTGGCCTTCTAGCAGTGTGTGGGACTTTCTCTATTAGTCCATCTATACTGACCTCCATCAGGTTGCAAACTGAATATATTTTTTTTCTGCATCTACCTCTGAAAAAAAATTTGGGCTTCTAGCTGTGTGTGGGACTTCTTCTATTAGTCCATCTATACTAACCTCCATCAGGTTGCAAATTAAAATTAATTTTCATCTGCATCTTGCTCTGAAAAAATATTTGGCCTTCTAGCAGTGTGTGGGACTTTCTCTATTAGTCCATCTATACTGACCTCCATCAGGTTGCAAATTAAAAATAATTTTTTGTCTGCACACCTCCTTACTATGCTGGCAGTAGGGCTCAACGTCATCAGGCGGTTTTTACTTTGAAATGTCTGGGAAATGTGAGTCACACAGCTGAGGAGTTGTGGTCAGCTCTGGAGAACCAATTTCATGAATGGTTGTCTCCACTGGACCTGAAACCAGGGAAGGCCGTGTGCGACAATGCTGCAAACCTGGGAGCGGCCCTTCGCCGGGGCAATGTCACACACGTGCCTTGTATGGCTCACGTGTTGAACCTGGTTGTCCAGCAATTTTTAGCCCACTATCCCGGACTAGATGGCCTTCTGCAGAGGGCACGGTCGCTGTGTGCTCACTTCCGCCGTTCGCATCCCGCAGCTCAGCGACTTACATCTCTACAGAAGTCGTTGGGCCTGCCACTTCACTGGCTAAAATGCGATGTGCCTACCCGGTGGAATTCAACTCTGCACATGTTGCAGCGACTGTGGCAGCACCCACAAGCCCTGGTGCAAAACATTCTGACGTATAGCCTGGGCCAACGAGATCCAGAGGTGTGGCAAATCACGCTGGAGGAGTGGTCTCAGATAAGGGACCTATGCACCCTTCTGCACAGTTTTGAAATGGCAACGAAGATGTTTAGTGCTAACGATGCCATTATCAGCATGACTATTCCGGTGATTTACATGCTGGAGCACATGTTAAACAGAATTCGGAGTCAGGTGGTGGCACAAGAGGAGGTGGAGGAAGTAGAGGAGGAGGAGTTGTATGCGGAAGGGCTAACATCTGCAAGGTCCAGACGGTCGTCAGCACCAAGGCGGCAGGCATGTGAGGGTGGGGGAGATGGTTTTACCAGGGCGCATGGTAGCAGCCAAACTAGTGAGGAAGGTGCAGGAGCCCAGGAAGAAGTGGAGGACGAACTGATGGAAGACTCATCAGATGAGGGGGACCTTGATCACATTTCTGTTGTGCGAGGTTGGGGGGAGAGGACAGAGGAAGGAAGCATGATTGTTACCTCGCTACCAACACAACAGGGACTTGGTGCTCCTGGATGTGCAACACACATGAGTGCCTTCTTGCTGCACTACCTGCAACATGACCCTCGAATTGTGAGAATTAGAAATAATCCTGACTACTGGGTTGCCACACTGTTAGATCCCCGGTACAAAAGTAAATTTGCAGAAATTATTCCTGCCATAGAAAGGGATGCACGCATGCAGGAGTATCAGCAGAGACTGTTGCAGAATCTTACATGTGCTTTTCCACAAAAACACCAGTGGTGCACGTAGTGAATCTCACAGTTCCAACTTGCCAACCGTGGGACCGTCGAGTGTTCAGCACTCAAACCCTAACAGAACCACAGTATCTGCTGGTAACATCAATTTTGCGGAATCATTTCACCACTTTTTTAGCCCATCCTTTGCAAGGCCACAGGAGACAAGAAGTCTGACACATAGTCAACGCCTAGAGACGATGGTACAGGAGTATCTCCAAGTAAACATTGAAGCCATGACTGTGTCAATGGACCCTTGCTCTTTTTGGGCTTCCAATCTGGATAAATGGCCGGACCTAGCCACTTACGCCTTGGAGATCTTGTCATGCCCCGCAGCCAGCGTTCTGTCTGAACGTGTGTTCAGCGCTGCTGGTGGTGTGCTGACAGATAAGCGCACGCGGCTCTCCACTGATAATGTAGACAGACCCACGTTCATAAAGATGAACAAATCATGGATCCGAAACGACTTTTCTACCCCTGCGTCATCCTGGGGAGAGTAAAAGCTTGATGATTGGTTAAAATCACCTCACCAACCATTTTAAGCTTTCAAATTACTAATCATGTTTATCTGTATCTTGGCTGGAAAATAATTTGGGCTTTGTAGCAGTGTGCAGTACTGATTCTATTAGGCCATCTATACTAAGCTCCACCAGATTTAAAATTACTAATCATGTTTATCTGTACCTTGGCTGGAAAACAATTTGGGCTTTGTAGCAGTGTGCAGTACTGATTCTATTAGGCCATCTATACTAAGCTCCACCAGATTTAAATTTACTAATCATGTTTATCTGTACCTTGGCTGGAAAATAATTTGGGCTTTGTAGCAGTGTGCAGCACTGATTCTATTAGGCCATCTATACTAAGCTCCACCAGATTTAAAATTACTAATCATGTTTATCTGTACCTTGGCTGGAAAATAATTTGGGCTTTGTAGCAGTGTGCAGCACTGATTCTATTAGGCCATCTATACTAAGCTCCACCAGATTTAAATTTACTAATCATGTTTATCTGTACCTTGGCTGGAAAATAATTTGGGCTTTGTAGCAGTGTGCAGCACTGATTCTATTAGGCCATCTATACTAAGCTCCACCAGATTTAAAATTAATAATAATTTTTAGCTGCATCTAGCCCGGAAAATAATTTTGGGACTCCGAGATTCGCAAGACACATAAGTGCCTTCTTGCTGCACTACCTGCAACATGACCCTCATATTGTCAGAATTCGAAGTAATCCTGACTATTGAGTTGCCAAACTCTTAGATCCCCCAAACTTTTCGATCAACCTTTTCATTTTAATAAAGACCAAAAAAATGTTCATTTTTGAAATTATAAGCATTAGCAGGTTATTAGAAACTGAAATCAAACAGTTTTCAACTCAAAACTTTATTCTAGGTGATGTTACATTTTCACATAGGACCCCTTGTTCGAAAGGAGCTTCTGAACTCTCTCGTCCATTGAATTTGTCAGGTTTTGGATGGTTTCTGCTTCAATTGTTTTGCATGAGGACAGAATACCCTCCCAGAGCTGTTGCTTAGATGTGAACTGCCTCCCGCCATCATAGACACTCCTTTTGATGATGCTCCAGAGGTTCTGAATGGGGTAGAGGTCAGGGGAGCATGGGGGTCACACCATAAGTTTGTCCCCTTTTATGCCCATATCAGCCAGAGATGCAGATGTTTTATGTGCAGCATGCATAAAAATGATCTTGCTGTGGAATACACGGTTCTTCTTCTTGAACCATGGCAGGAAGTGCTGTTTGAGAGACTCCACATACATTATGGAGTTCATCTTTACCCCTTCAGGGATCCTAAAGGGGCCGACAATCTCTCTCCCCATGATTCCAGCCCAAAACATTACTCCACCTCCTCCTTGTTGGCGCTGTAGCCGTGTTTGCGGGGGGTGTCCATCAACCAGCCATCCTCCACTCCATCCATCTGGACCATCGAGCGTTGCACGGCACTCATCCGTGAACAAAACAGTTTTGAAATCAGTCTTCATGTAATGTTTGGCCCACTGGAGCCGTTTCTGCTTGTGTGAAGTGGATAGAGGAGGTCGACAGGATTGCGTATGCACAGCTGCAAACCTCTGAAGGACCCTGCATCTTGTTGTTCGGGGGATGTTGGAGGCACCAGCAGCTTCAAAAACTTGTCTGCTGCTATGACAAGGCTTTTTTGCCGCTGCTCTTTTAACCTGACGTAATTGCCTGTAGGAAAGAGTCCTCAATTTGCCCTTATCAGCATTCACACGTGTGTACTGTGAATCAGCTACATACTTCTTGATTGCCAAGACACTTCATCCTGATCATCGCACAATGTTGTTTGTAGTCATGCCTTGACCTAAACACTCCACAATTTGTTGCTTCTCAGCAGCCGACACATCCTTTTTCTTTCCCATTTTGGCAGAAAATGTAGGCTGCTTAATAATGTGGGACAGCCTTCTTAAGTAGTCTTGCCTTTCATTGGACACACCTGCCAAACTAATTAGCACAGGTGTCTGCAATTGCTTACAGTGATATAAAGAGCCCTGACACACATCACCATCAATGAGTTTAACTGACAAACAAACAAATTCTTCCCTTATCACTCCTAAACACTTTTTGCATAATAATTTGGAACACAGTGTACATGTGCTTTTCCACAAAACACCAGTGGTTCACGTAGTGAATCTTACAGCTCTAACTTGCCAACCGTGGTCTGTATGGAGTTGTTCAATAAAGGGCCCAAAATTAAGATAACATAGATGGGAGAGGTCTCTATGAATAGGAATTCCTAAGTATTTGATACCCTGTGAGGGCCAGGCAAAGGGAAAGTTGGACTGGATGGAATCCTGTATGGATTTGGGGAGGGAGACATCGAGGGCCTCAGACTTCGCTGCATTGATTTTAAAATTTGACCATGTAACAAAGTAATCTATTTCAGCCATAACAGCATGGATGGATATATGTGATTGAGTGATATATACTAGGACATCATCAGCAAATAGAGAGCACTTGTACTCGGTGCCTCCCACCTCAATCCACCTAATATTGGGGTTATGGCGAATTGACGAGAGCAGGTGCTCCGTCACTAGGATGTATAAGAGAGGGGACAGAGGACATCCCTGCCTTGTCGCATTGGTGATTGTGAAAGGTGATGAAAATGTTCTGATGCACCCCCTGGGCCTTGGGACACCCGTAGCCGGACCCTTTTTGGTGGATGCTGGTGGTTGTAGTCTCCGTGGCGGCGACCCGGTTCCGTGGCTCAGGGCGGTCAAACCAGTGGCGGAACTATTTATGTGGTTTTGATGTTTAAATGTCCGACTATGCCACCCGTGGATTGCGGTCAGAGTGAACCGCCGCTGCAGGTCAGACCGCTGAGGCTGGTGCTGTGGGTGCAGCAGAGCGTAGCATAACTCCCCACGGGAGGAGTATAGCCTCAGGGCAGTGTATGCGGAGGATGGGGGTGATGGTGCAGGGCAGAAGCAGTAACGACACGGAGTCAGTGATGCAGTCCAGGGCCTTTACTCACAGTTCTTATTATCCAGACCACGTCTGCAGGTAACAGCTGCCCACGTCGTACTGTGCTCACCAGGTGAGGGGCTCAGACAACTCCCAGATAACTTTGGAGCGCTTCACAGGACCCCCTTTGTGTGTCCTTTGTCTGGCCTTTCTTACCAACCCTTCTGTCCGGCTGCCTCGGGCCTCCTCTTGGTAAACTTGGCGCCAGTTTCCCTGACCCTATGTGGTGCCTTCCTAGCGGGTGTAGCGAGGGGTTGCGCCACATAAAATGTCACAGCCTCCGGTTTCTAGCTGAGGGTCGTTTCCTGCCTCCACTAGTTTCGGGGACCGGTCTCCCCCTTTGGTCTGACCCCTCCACGCAGGTGGATTCGGGCGTGCAGTGGCGACTCGCCCGTCCGCACCCCTGGGATCCCTTCGTTCCTCGTTCCTGGAGCCTTCTCCGCTCCTCTTCCTTCCTTCTCCCTCTTCCAGGCCTGGGCCTCTGTTACTGGGCCCGCCTCCGGAGCAGAGATCATGCAGAGCCCCTGCTCCCTGTTACTTCTGCTCTGACTTCTCTGCACTGAACTAAGATGGTGCCCACCTTTTACCCTCCCTTCTCAATGCACCCAGGAACTGCTTCCTCCCTGCTCCTGCACTACAGGGTTCCCCTTCCTCAGTTTACCCTCCCCCCACTCCAGCCAGGGACAGGGACTGTCGTGCCCATCTCAGGGGCATATTGGTCGCCCTGCCCCACGGCAATGTGGTGTAATGCATGCAGGTGTCGGGTCCTGATCCACACTCCATCCTTACCTGAGAGTGAGATATCACACCTCTGGGTGAGGTGCAATACCTCTGTAGCAACCGAGCCCTCAGGGTGCTACAGTTCCATTCATCTTCAGCCTAGGTGACGTATTGCGATACAGGGCCGTGATTTTGGCTATAAAAGGGTCCCCTAGACCCCTACCCCAAGCTTTTTAAGAGAATCATATATGGCGTGCCAGGAGACTCTAAGGAATGCTTTCTCAGCATCCAACGAGAGTTTCTAATTACAAATTTTTAACTGCATCTAGCCCAGGAAATACTTTGTGCCTAGTAGCAGTGTCTGCTAGTCAGCGGATTATCCTGGCTGTTAAGCAAGCTACACCACCTGTAGTTTGGACACTTAATTTTTTCAAAGGAAATGCTTCGGGACCACGGGATACTCAGTGAAGAGCATCAGGAGGCACCCCAAGGCATAGGGGCTGGGACTGGCAGTAGGATGCCTTGCGGTGGACAGCCGAGCTCGATCCTTATAAAAGCTTTTTAACTGCAGCAGCTTTAGTGGACGCTACTGGAGCTGGAATTACGCGGCTGCTGGCATGAGACTTGCCCTCCAATAGATCCTTATAAATGGATTTAAAGTGTATTCATTCAAATTAGAGAGACAATTTAAATTAAAAAGCTTAGAGCTGCCTCCACCACAGGGGGGCTCGCTCGACCCACCAGCGGACAGGCACCAGTATTGGGAGAGGGGGGCTGGCCGTCAGGGTTCGCCGCAGCTCTGGCACAAACCCGGTGACACGGAGGTGGCATGGGCAGGAGCGGACTGGCCGTGTCGGCTTCTCACTTTTTGGATTTTAGAAGGGCATGACATGCCTATATCTGTGTCTCCCCCTCCTTTTACTCCTCCACCTCTTTTCTTTTTGCATGACTATATGTACTTGTCACTTTTCCATGTGTTAGTTGTGTCTTCTGAGCAGTTTGTTAGCTTTTGGACACCTTTGAAGGTGTTTTCTATGTGTTTCTATGTGTTTTTGTTTGCCTGCCATTGGTTTTAACGGTGTTCGAAGGTGTTCGACGAACAGTTCGGCGAACACACGGGTGTTCGACGAACAGAACCGAACCCGAATACTACGGGGGTGGCTCAACACTAGTCACAAGCTTCAAGTACTGCAGCATTGCCTCGGCCAAGCAGCAACAGGCTGTGCAGAAAGTTCGAGCGACAAGATGTGGGTGTTTATTGTGGCACAATTTCAGCTTGCCCATGGCCACATCCTCGGCCTCGGCTTCTGCATGCACTATCACTATCACGTCCACTTCCCCTTCCCTTGCCATGCACCTTGCCCATTTTAAATGGAGGACAATTTTTTTCATGCAGTCTGGCTCCAGCCAGAAGAACACATGGAGCCGTTACAGTTAAGAGGAGTGTGTATGGCACCGGAGATTGCAGTATGCGTAGACACTGAATACATACCGTGATCTCCAGCGCCATACTTACATACTTACCTGACCGGGAGGAGCGATGCAGGGTGCCTCTCTTCTCGCAGGAGACCGGGGCAGCAGTGAAGGAGTCGGAGTCGGCGCATGCGCATAGCGCTTTCCGGCGCCATTTTACTAATGACACATTTGCAGTATGGGCATGCGTGTACTCCGGCACCACACTCCTCCCTCAGCCTCCGGCAGAATAGGACACCACAGCGTAGGAGCACAGGGAAGAAAGGTGAGTGTATTTTTTTTGTTTGTGTGCAGCGTGAAAAGGATGAGGGGTGCCATACATACCAGGATTGGGGGATGAGGAGGCCACACATACCAGGATTGGGGGATGAGGGGGTACCATACATACCAGGATTGGGGGATGAGGAGGCCACACATACCAGGATTGGGGGATGAGGGGGTACCATACATACCAGGATTGGGGGATGAGGGGTACCATGCATACCAGGATGATGGATGGGGTGCCATGCATACCAGGATGAGGGGTACCATGCATACCAGAATAGGGATGAGGGGTACCATGCATACCAGGATTGGGGGGTGGGGGGACCATTCATACCAGGATTGGCTTTGAGGGGACCATAAATACCAGGATTTGGGGATGAGAGAGTCCATGCATACCAGGATTGGGGAATGTGGGGGTCCATGCATACCAGGATTGGGGGATGAGGGGTGCCATTCATACCAGGATAGGGATGAGGGAGCCATACATACCAGGATTGGGGATGAGGAGGCCATACATACCAGAATTGGGATGAGGGGTTCCATATATACCAGGATGAGGGATGGGGTGCCATACATACCAGGATAGGGATGCGGGATAACATGCATACCAGGATGAGGGGTACCATACATACCAGGATTGGGGATGAGGAATGCCATGCATACCAGGATTGGGGATGAGGGGTACCATGCATACCAGGATTGGGGATGGGGAAGCTATGCATACCAGGATGAGGGATTGGGTACCACACATACCAAGATTGGGGATGAGGGGTGCCATGCATTCCAGGATTGGGGGTGAGGGGTGCCATGCATACCAGGATTGGGGATGAGTGGTGCCATACATACCAGGATTGGGGATGAGGGGTGCCATGCATACCAGGATTGGGGATGAGGGGTACAATGCATACCAGGATTGGGGATGAGGGGTGCCATGCATACCAGAATTTTGGGGATAAGGGGCACCATGCATATCAGGATATTGGGGGTGAGGTGTGCCATGCATACCAGGATAGGGATGAGGTGTGCCATGCATACCAGGATAGGGATGAGGGCAGCACATAACAGGATGGAGGAAAAGGATTGGGGAACATAAATACCAGGATGGGGGCAGCACATACCAACATGGGAGACCTTATACCAATAAAAATACTCGCCACCCGGGCGTAGAACAGGCTCAATAGCTAGTATATATAGATATATCCATCTAAACTATGTTGTGGAACACCTATACTAACTACACTGCTCCAAAAAATAATGGGAACACTTAAACAACAGAATATAACTCCAAGTAAATCAAACTTCTGTGAAATCAAACTGTCCACTTAGGAAGCAACATTGATTGACAATCAATTTCATATGCTGTTGTGCAAATGGAATGGACAATATAGGAAATTATAGATTGAAATTATTGGCGATTTTCAAGACACCCTCAATAAAAGGAGTGGTTCTGCAGGTGGGGACCACAGACCACATCTCAGTACCAATACTTTCTGGCTGATGTTTTGGTCACTTTTAAATGTTGGTTGTGCTTTCACACTCGTGGTAGCATGAGACGGACTCTACAACCCACAGAAGTTGCTCAGAAAGTGCCGCTCATCCAGGATGGCACATCAATGCGAGCTGTGGCAAAAAGGTTTGCTGTGTCTCTCAGCATAGTGTCCAGAGGCTGGAGGC
Organism: Phyllobates terribilis; assembly: GCF_046119375.1. Lineage (NCBI taxonomy): Eukaryota > Metazoa > Chordata > Amphibia > Anura > Dendrobatidae > Phyllobates > Phyllobates terribilis. Next base: position 70,990,741 of record NW_027362763.1, on the reverse strand, counting down.
GCTACCAGGAGACAGCCAGTACACCAGGAGACATGGAGGGGGCCGTAGGAGGGCAACAACCCAGCAGCAAGACTGCTAACTCCGCCTTTGTGCAAGGAGAAACAGGAGGAGTGTGAAGGTTTCACCAATTTAAGATACACTAGGTAACTGCTCTCCTCCAAATTAAAGATGGGCACCCCGAGACCTAGAGTTACCCTCGAGTGTGATCCGAGTCACGGCACCATTTGTGAATGGTTCACCAATTTAAGAAACACTAGGTAGCTGCTCTCCTCCAAATTAAAGATGTCCGAGTGCATGCGGAGAAGCTAATCAATCAAATCTGCTAATCTGGTTGAAAAACTTCACTCAGAGACAGAACCACGCAAATGGCATACTTTATTATGTAGACATGGGGTTAAATAGCATTCTCCTTCTAGGTGGGATTAGTAAAATTTATTGCTCTTTTCTGATAACTTGGCACGCTGTCATTTGTTCGTCCATGTATCTTTTGACCTCAGTAACACCTTAGGAATTCCGTTGGGAGGGGTGAGATCATCTCTCAGCGCCATCTTTGCCAACTCGACATGAATCTCTCTGTTATCAGCCGTGCAGATGCATATATCCCAGGAAATCATTTAGTTGTTCGTATCTACAATAAGAATAGAAGCTATTTGTTATATATTCATTAACTATTAACATAATCCATGTGCATATACACATTTGCATACATAAATACACATAGATTATTCCATCATCTCTATATTGATTCACACTGATTAGGTTATCTATTAAAAGAAACTAATTGATTTTCTATAATATATATATTTTACCTTGACAGACCCCCCAAAAATCAATTATTTGCTTTTAATATGTGGGTTCTAGTTGGTCAGCTATCCCTTGCAAGGCATCTTTGGTGTAATTGACAAATCTTTGTTGGTTATAATATATGTAATTTATCCAATCTACGTTCTTGTTAACGGTTATTATGGCTATTATGGGCTCAAATCCCGCCTTCACTTGGTCTCCGGGCCTTGAATTTGTCTGGCACCCCCCTAAGCACTCTGAGAACATTAATATATATGTGTGGGTCAAAACTGCCTTTGGGATTAACTTCTCTCTTGGCCCTGTATGTACCTGCAAACGCAGCCTTTATTTCCTTTTTGTATTCCTGGGACTCAGATATAAGGCAAACAGACATTATTGCTTTAGTTAAGGCACATTCCCCAGTCCATTTGCCCTCCAATCTAATCCTAATCTTCATGTCACCACATTCAAGGAAGTGTGGTACCAGAAAACTGGAATATCATTTTCTTTAGTAATATTGCTTGGAATGCACGTGTTACTGTAACAAAGTCTGCCCCCCCAGCTACTGTCATCAGACAAAGGAACATCAGGGTTGTGGGTCTGAGACCACCTTCTTGCAATGGGATGTGTGGACCCATGATGTTCGGCCTTCGACCTTCACAGCCGTAGGTGATGTAAGCAACACTTGGTAGGGCCTTTCAAATCTGGCATCCAGTGTGCCTCGCACGTGATTCTTTATCCAGACAAAATATCCAGGCTGGATGCTGTGAGTACCCGGTTCAAGATCTGAGTCTGGAATAGAAAAGTACAATGGAGCATGTGTTAGTTTTAACTCTTTAGCAAGTCCGACAACAAAATTCACAAGCTTATCATTCCCTGAACTAAGCTGCTGTGGGTAATATTGACCCATTCTAGGTGGCCCCCAAAAACAAGATCTCATATGGTGTGAGCCCTGTGGGTTGTCTCGGGGTATTTCGAACTGAGTATAGGGAAATAGGCAGCACCTCTGGCCATGGAAGTGACAATTCTTTACTGGCTTTAAGAATTTTGTTTTTTTAAAGTGACATTCATCCTTTCAACTTTGCCTTTACTTTAGGGATGTATGCAGGCACACATCCACCCCAATCATCTCCCAGATTGATTTGGTAACTTCTGCAGTGAAGGCGGGTCCTTGATCACTTTCAATCACTTTCAATCACTTCTGGAATCCTGAATCAGCAGATAAGTTCTGCCAGAAGACTTTTCACTGTAGTTCTAGCAGTCATGTTGACTACTAGGTGTGCTTCTGTCCAGCCGGACAACATATCCACCGCCACCAGAACATATTCATATCTTTCACTCTTGGGTAATTGCATATGATCAATTTGGATTCTCTGGAAAGGATACTGTGACTTTGCCAGTTTCTTCTTTAGCACATGTTCTGTTCTTCCGGGATTACAAGTGTTACAAATCTCACAGCTCCAAGTATAGTTTGTAGCAAGCACTGAGATCGTGGGTGCAATATAGACTTTATTGATAGCTGAAATCATCTGATTCTTCCCTCTATGTACCTTTCCATGAGCCCACTGAGCCACTGCAGGATACAGTGCTCTTGGCAGACATATTCTTCTTCCCACTCTCCAGATTCCGTCATTACAAAACGTTCCTCCCCGTCCGATCCATCCTTGTTTTCCTTCTTCCGTTATTGCATTCTTCCGGTCCACTTAAGTCCTGTGTGTCGGATTCTCTTCCAGTCTTTGCTCCTCTTCATCTTCCTCCTCTTCTTCTTCCAACCCCAAATTTCTCATTCCCGTTTCTTCCTCATCCCCTCGTTGTCTCTGACTTCTGGTAAGCACAAACACCTCCGTACCCCCCGACACCTCTGCTTCCTCTGGAAATATTGGTTCCATAGCTGCTGCTTTTGCTGTAATGTTTGCCCGATGATTCCCCTTGGCTTCCTCTGAATTTAGTTTCCCATGAGCCTTAATTTTGATCACAGCCACTTGCCTAGGTAACTTCAGAGCTTCTAGCAGACTTCTCACTGCCCCTGCATTCCGGATTGGAGCTCCACTGGCTGTCTTGTAGCCCCTCAGGGCCCATATCAGGCCACAGTCATGGGCAATCCCGAATCCGTACCTCGAGTCTATGTAGATATTGGCCACTCGACTCTCTGCGCACTTGCAGGCTTCGGTCAGAGCATACAGTTTGGCCTCTTGAGCTGACATATAAGATGGCAGTGGTCCAGCAGAAACAACCGTTGTTGGAGACACCACCGCATATCCAGTATGGTAAGTTCCATATTCATCTGCGTATCTGGACCCGTCAGTATACAGTATCAGATCCGCTTCAGGCAGTAGCTGCTCAGAGACAGTAGGTAGGTGAAAGGTTTCTGCCTTCATGACCACAAGGCAATCATGGTCACTTGAATCAGGGTATTCATGGACTTCTGAGGACCCCCCTAAGTCTTCAGAGCAGTCCCCCCCTTGACAGAGGAAGCAGAGTGGAGGGGTTCAAGACAGTACATCGCCGAAGAGCTATATGTTCTGGTAAAAGGAGCTCACATTGGATTCTGACACGACATTGCATGTATAGATGGTTGTGCTGGGTTTATGCAAGGATAGCTTTCAAATCATGAGGGGCTAATATAGTTGTAGGATGGCCAAGTACAACATCTGCTGTTCTGTGGAGGAGTTCTGTAGCTGCCAGCAGTGCTTTGAGATATATTGGAGCTGTTTGCGCCACTGGATTCAATTTACTGGAATAATATCCGATGGGTCTCATGTGGCCTCCATGTTTTTGTGCAAGAACTCCAGAGGCATGGCCACACGCTTCAGAGACAAATATAAAGAATGTAAATTCATAGTTGGGAATCGCCAGTGCAAAAGCTGGAATGGTGAGTTCTTTCAACTGGTCCATTGCATCTTCAGCTTCTTGGTCAAAATGCAGGTGAAGTTCAGAAGAGTGGACCCGTTCATATAGAGGTTGCATGAGAGCTACCGCATTAGGGATCCACTGCCTGCAGCATGTGACCATTCCCAGGAAAGCTTGGAGTTGTTTGACAGTTCTCGGGTACAGGATGTCACGGATGGCAGTTTTCCGCTCTTCGGTGAGATGCTTGGTACCTTGGGATATGCAATGACCCAAAAACACAACTTTGGTACAGCACCATTGTAGCTTTCTCAGAGTAACTTTGCATTTGATGGTGGCCAGAAACTGGAGCAAAGAATAGGTGAACCTGTGGCAAGTTTGGTCGTTGGGATAACAGAGGAGTAGATCATCGACATATTGTATCAATGTGACTTCAGGATTCTCACTCTTCCAGGGTTGGAGACAGGTAGTTAAGGCCAATGTGAAGTGATGAGGAGAGTTCTGAGCTCCTCGAGGCATAACGGTCCAGGTGTACTGTACTCCTCTGTGTGTAAAAGCAAAAAGATACTGACAGTCTGGATGCAGAGGCACAGTGAAGAAGGCGTTTGCCAAGTCGAATACTGTAAAATGCGTTGCCTCAGGGGGAATTTCACTGAGTAATGTATGTGGATTTGGCACCACTTGGGTCTCCAAGATTGTAACTGCATTCACAGCTCTCAGATCTTGCACCATCCTGAATTTATCTGGTTCTTCTCTTTCAGTTTTCTTCTTCACTTTAAACAGTGGAGTATTAGCTGGAGAAACACAGGGAATTAATGTTCCTTTCTTGAGTAATTATTGGATCTGGGCATCTAATGATGCTTCTTGGGCTGCTTTCAGTGGGTACTGTGGGAGTCTGGGAATCCATGCACCTATTATTTTGGTACATCTGTTGCGGTGGCCGGTCTCTAATTCTGCACAGATTCTCTTGGCATTGTCTCATACTCTCTATGTGGTGGCTGCCGTGATGGCTGTCTATACTCTTGGCGGGAGTACAGTGGATTTCCTTGGTAGCGTGGAGAATATCTTCTTTCAAATTGCAGGTTGTAGGAGAGTGGCAATGAGCAATAGAATGGATCCCTTCTATTCTCCGGACATCCTCTTCTGAAATGCCCTGGTTGATTACAATGGTAACAGATTGGTTCCCTTAGTCTTAAACTCGGTCCTGTACATTTGTTGAGGACCCATCCATTGTGGGGTTGAGGGGTATAGTTGTTGTGGGTATCCTGGGGGATATGGCAACTGTTTTTGTTGATTATCTGCAGGTTGATAGGCTGCTAGAGCAGCTGGAGCAGGAGCAGGAAAAGGAGTCGGTGTAGGAGGTGGAGTAGGCTCTGGAGCAGGCCTTGGAGCAGGCCTTGGTACAGCATTCAAATGTTTGTCTATAGCTTTAGCAATGAGGAGTGCCTTTCGCGGGGACATATCCATGTATTCTGGCCTGGAGTCTGTAAGTTTCGCTGAGATTTCCTCTCTGAGTCCCCTAACAAATGAAGTGACTAGCAGATTCTGTTGGATCCTCTGACCTTCATTGAACCCTTGATCCTTGAACAGAGTATAGATTCTGGTGTAAAATTTTTCTACATTCTCCCCTGATTCTTGAGTACAGTCTGATACACTGGTAGATGAGTCTGTGAGCCGCTCCTTGGCCCATTGCTGATGTTGTTGACAAAAAGCTCCTCCTGATTGGTAAGTCTCCTTGTCTGTCACTTGGCTGTCATTCAGAGCTACTTGAATTATTAGCCAGAAGGCATCTCCCGCTTTAATGCTTGTGATTTCATGAAGATCTTTCCAAGTGGCTGAATAAGTTTGTTGAATTTGTCTGATTCTTCTGTAGAATGCCATAGGGTGTCTGTCTGGGTCAGGTAGTTGAGTAATCACTCGATAAACTTGCGATGGTGTGAATGCCACATATCTATTATGGTAATCTGGCACTGGAGATTCTGACTGAGAAGATGTTGAGGGAGAAACTGGCAACACCTCAACAGGAGGTGGGCTTGTTTGTCTAGGAAATAGTTCATTTGGGTTATCTTCTGAGGTCATCTGGCGGCTGAGTGGGTCTGATCTAGCTGTGACACTTTCCACAGCTTGGGTGAGAATTTGAGATTTATGATAGTCATTGCTGATTAGTCTTATCTCCTCCAACATAGTTAGTCATCTATACTCCCTTATAGCTTGGACTATCGCTTGGGCACAGGCTTGCATACGAAATCCATACATTACAGAATTTATAGCAGGAAGAGCAATAGAAGTAAGGTTGCTTTTTCAAGCATATTTCAGAATATTGTTGATTGTAGCTCTAAGTTGTGACACACACTGATCATGATGATGATCTTCATCATACACATTCTGGGTGTAGTGTGTATTGCGGCCTGTATTCTGGGTGTGCCAAGATGGCCGCCACCGGAAGGAAGCACACTAAGGGAAGGGTGCGCCAAGATGGCCACCACCGAAAGGGATATCTGGTCAGAGGCCAGAGGTGATGCAATGGGTGTAGCAACATGGCCGCTGCAGGAAGGGTTGGAACTTTGGGTTGACATAGGTATAACAGATGAGGATGGGGCACTAGGAGTGGCTTGGAAAGTAGCAAGGAGTGGACCTCCTGGACGGGGTGCATGACATGCAACACAATAATCTGCTGACAATGGATTATGCTGGCCACAATTAGAACACCACCAACAATTCATAGCACCGCCATTATAAGGCGGTGGCGGAGGCATGGTGGGGATGGGAGGAACAGTCTGAGGTCTGGGACGTGGTGTCCCGCATGCAAGACAAGTATCTCTATTACCAGGATTCTGCTGACTGCAATTTGTACAGGTCCACCCCCCCCACCCCCATCCGCCATTATCGGGCGGTGGTTGGAGAGCAGTATCTTTGTAATACACATAACATAGGGTCTTTCCCTTATTGTCTGTATTTTCTTCCTCCACCCACCCTTCTTTTGACAAATTCTCTGCTGTTCTATTCCAAGCCAAGGCTGTTTGTAACAATCCTTTATCTTCTAGCTTGCCCTTTTTCTTTTTCATAATTTCTAGCCATTCTAGCAGCTGTAACCGGCCCTTAACTGGTAGCTCGCATATTTTAGTGAACTGTTTAAGTTTCTGCACATACTTTTTCCTTTCTTTCGATAAACTCTGCGCAGCCTTTTTCCACATGTATTCACTTTGTAACGACCCATTATCCAGTTTTCCCCTGTTTTCACAAATTGCTGCATTCAACATCTCATACATTAATCTGCCACCCCGGGTACAACCCACACAATGACATTATTTTTCAGTTTTCTCTACATATTTAATTCCTTTTCTTCTAGCAACTATATCTTTGGGGTCCTGTCGTTACTGATCGAGCAACCCCTGCGACACAAACAATGTCTTTAGTTTTTTCATGATTTTGCCTCTAAGTGCTCTGTCTCCTTAGACTTATGATCAGACCAGGGAGCTGATACACAAGTAGAATTGTAACAAGTCCCTATACTCCCTAACAAGCACTGAATTGATTCTTTTACGACTTAATGATGCAGTTGGCTCCCCGCTTATTCCATGTCTTAATAGAGGATTGGTTAACCCCGCGTGCCCACGTCCTAATGACGTATTAATACATGACTTATCAGTAACTTCACTCCCCGCGTGTCCCACGACTTAATAGAGGATTGGTCTGCCCCGCATGCCCGCGTCCTAATGATGACTTAATACACGACTTATGAGCAACAACGTCACTCCTCGCGTGCCCGCGTTATAAACAAAGAAATTTTCCTAAATTCTCAAGTGAATACGTGTACACCCCTGCGTACAAAGATCGCTCTAATGGGACGGGACCCCTGATATACCACAGAGCAGCAGTTAGCCAGGAGCGACTACAAACCAGAGTTCTTGGAATCACACAGCGGGGACCCGCCCAGTCGCACGGGGCTGTCCCTAAGGGCCAATCTAGACACCACAAACTCACCAGAGAACACTCAAAATACGAGTAAGTACTACGGATTCATTAAATCTGCAGACTTACCGTTTTCAGTGATGAGAGTTGATCAGGCTCTCGCTTTGAGCAGTCCCGGCTCGTCCATAGGTGGTCCGGTGATGGGCACCCCGAGACCTAGAGTTCCCCTCGAGTGTGATCCGAGTCACTGCACCATTTGTGAATGTTTCACCAATTTAAGAAACACTAGGTAGCTGCTCTCCTCCAAATTAAAGATGTCCGAGTGCATGCAGAGAAGCTAATCAATCAAATCTGCTAATCTGGTTGAAAAACTTCACTCAGAGACAGAACCACGCAAATGGCATACTTTATTATGTAGACATGGGGTTAAATAGCATTCTCCTTCTAGGTGGGATTAGTAAAATATATTGCTCTTTTCTGATAACTCGGCACGCTGTCATTTGTTCGTCCATGTATCTTTTGACCTCAGTAACACCTTAGGAATTCCGTTGGGAGGGGTGAGATCATCTCTCAGCGCCATCTTTGCCAACTCGACATGAATCTCTCTGTTATCAGCCGTGCAGATGCATACATCCCAGGAAATCATTTAGCTGTTCGTATCTACAATAAGAATTGAAGCTATTAGTTATATATTCATTAACTATTAACATAATCCATGTGCATATACACATTTGCATACATACATACACATAGATTATTCCATCATCTCTATATTTGGCAAAATGGAGCTGTTCATCTTCTTTATAAGATTGCTACAGAAGTTCACATTTCAGCCTTTATTCTGGAGCCGAGGTGGACTTCAACCCAGCTCTTGGGTTCACAACACCTTCTTTGACTAGTGTTGAGCATTCCGATACTGAAATATCGGGTATCGGCCGATATTCGCGGTATCGGAATTCCGATACTTAATTCCGATACTTTTGCAATATCGTATACCGGAATCGGAAGTTCCCATAATGCAATGAGCCATTTTCATTTTATTCAGCCAATGAGGATCCTAAGAAGTGTGGGCATATCCTGTTAGGCATGTAGGCATCTTAACTAATGGCATGGCTGTGATTGGCTGCTGAAATGATGTCATGATGCACTATAAAAGCCGCCGCCGCCATTTTGAGCTCACTCTGCTGTGAATTCAGTTAGGGATAGGACGCTGTTGTTCTGAGGGACAGTTTTAGCTACCTATTTGGTCGATTCTGCTTTACCCAAGCTACTTTATAAATCGCTGTGCCTTGCAGTGCTAGTGCACAGCTCTCTGTGCTGTTCACCGCTTTCTGCAAGGTCTCTGTGTGTGAGTGCAGCTCACCCTGTAGTGTGTGCTTCAACCACGTCTGGTTGTAGTGCACTCAGTGTGTGTCACTGCCTCATACATTGTCCTTTTTTACCAATTCATAATTTTTCCTGATATCTCCTATTATTGTGGTGGTTCCATCCGTATTCAGCTAAATTGGTTCCAAACACACTATATAGGAGTAGATAGAGACATTTTTTTGGTCTTGCAGCGCTAGTGCACAGTGCTCTGCATCTGTACTGTTCACCGCTGTCTGCAAGGTCTGGTGTGTGAGTGCAGCTCACCCTGTAGTGTGTGCTTCAACCACGTCTGGTTGTAGTGCACTCAGTGTGTGTCACTGCCTCATACATTGTCCTTTTTTGCCAATTCATAATTTTTCCTGATTTCTCCTATTAGTGTGGTGGTTCCATCCGTATTCAGCTAAATTGGTTCCAAACACACTATATAGGAGTAGTTAGAGGAGCCTTTCTGCAGCATTGGGCCCTGCAGCCCCAGCCAGATTAGTATTAGCCTATTTTTTGCAGCCTCATCTATTGCATTGTAGGTTACCTTCCTACATTGTAATAGCTACAAAAAGTTTGTGATACTATCGTTATTACATCTTTAGGCACATCCAGTGTCTTTTTGTGACAAAAAAAACCTAAATAAAGTTCACCAAACACTCCACTTTACAGTTGTGTAGGCCACATTAGCTCATATTAAAGTCTAGTCCACACTTTATAAAATTAGTGTTTCTTATACCTGTTAGCAGCTGTTCAGGAATAAGCACACTAAGCCCTTAGTACTTTTCTGCCTATCTTTATCAGTCTACCAAGATGAAGAAGGCAGGGAGTAAGGCATGTGGTCGTGGGCGTGGAGTTTCTGCAGGGAGAGGACGTGAGGATTCTGTGCCTGCAGGGAGAGGACGTGGGGATTCTGTGCCTGCTGCGGGCACCAGTGACTCAGCATCCCCCAGTTTTACCAGGGAACAGTCCTTTATGCGCAGCTTTGTAGGAGCTAGCCGTACCCCACTGCTGCGCGAGGACCAAATTGAAGCCGTTGTCGGATGGATGGCAGCTAACGCATCGACTTCAATTAGTTCCAGATCCTCTCAGGTCCTGAGCACTGAAGAGCACCCATCTGTCTCTTCACCCCCTGCCAAATTGCCCAGGCAGTCAGAGAGCCCTGGACAGGAGCCATCTCTACTTCTGTTCTCTGAATCTCTTGGCTTGGAAAGAGGGGGCCAGCCAAGCAGAATTCGAGAATTTGAAGAAGAGGTAGTATGCAGTGATGCGCAACCGTTTTGTCTCTCTGAATCTGAAGAGGCGGGTGGGCCAGTGCCTATGGTCAGCAGCACACCTCAGTACGCATCTGATGATGAGACTCAGGTGCCACTTTCTGGTGTGTACTGTGCTGTCGAGACTACCCAGGAGAAGCAGTTGTTTGAAGAGGGTGGTGTAGATGATGAGGTCCTTGACCCATCATGGCGTGAGGGACAGGAAGGTGGTGGGAGCAGCTCTGAGGAAGAGATTCCCCGAACGGCCCAAAAAGGAGGGAGAGGGAGGGGGCAGACTTGGTTGACTGTAGCCTCCACTTCGGCACCCATTAGGAGCATGGCTCTTCCAAAATCCAAAGCGGGCGCTCCCAAGACTTGCAGTGCCTGGTCCTTTTTTGACACAGTTGCAGATGACATTTGCTTTTTCAAATGCAAGCTGTGTAATCAGAAGGTGAAAAGAGGGAAAAGTGTCAGCAACCTCAATACCACAAATGTGTGGAAACATGTGCGGACCAAGCACGTGGTGGAGTTACAAAAACACACTGAAGACCTAGGCCAACCTACAGCACCACCTACCACCTCTTCAGCTCGTGTTATAGCCTCTTCCTCCAGCTCACACACAGCTGGTTCGGCTTCCTCACAGGATCGCCATGGAAGAATCTCTGGCACTGTTGTACAGAGACACAGTGTAATTCCACCCACAGCACCACTTTCCCAGTCATCCTCACACTCCCAGGCCAGTCTACAGCTATCGTTAGCACAGGCATGGGAGAAAAGGCACCCATACTCGGCAAACCACCCCCGAGCACAGGCTCTGAATGCTGGCATTGCTAAACTACTGGCCCTTGAAATGCTATCATTCAGGCTGGTGGAGACTGACACATTCCGTAACTTTATGGCATTGGCAGTCCCACAATACAACGTGCCCAGCCGATTTTATTTCAGCAGGCAAGCCGTCCCTGCCCTGCAACATCATGTGGAGGGAAAAATTAAACATGCGCTACAAAACGCCGTCAGTAGCAAGGTCCACCTGACCACCGATGCGTGGACCAGTAAGCATGGACAGGGACGATACCTTTCCCTCACTGCCCATTGGGTAAATGTTGTGGAGCCGGGTACAGATCTTGAGAGTGGCGCTGTACGTGTTCTGCCAACTCCAAGGATTGCAGGAATCCAGTCTGTACACATTGACTCCTCCTCATACTCCAGTTCCTCTGAATCAGCGCTGCAGGAGCCGTCACGGTCTACCTCCACATCGACCCGTGAACGGTTACCTGTTATGGTGATCAATATGAGCACAGCCGTGGCCAAACGTCAACAGGCCGTATTAAAATTAATTTCTTTGGGGAATCGAAGCCACATAGCGCAGGAGCTCTGGAATGCCATCAAGCAGCAGAGCGACGTGTGGTTTGTGCCAGCGAATCTCCAGCCAGGCATGGTAGTGTGTGACAATGGCCGAAATCTGGTGGCAGCTCTGGGCCTAGGCAACCTCACTCACATCCCATGTCTGGCACATGTGCTCAACTTGGTCTTGCAGAGTTTTTTGAGGGACTATCCGGATCTTGATGCACTGCTTCACAAGGTCCGCATAGAGTGCGCTCACTTGCGGCGTTCCAGCAATGCAAGATCACGCATTGCAGCCCTGCAGCGCCGATTACGTCTTCCGGAACATCGCATCATATGTGACCTACCCACCAGGTGGAATTCAACGTTACATATGTTGGAGAGGTTGTGTGAGCAGCAGGCAGCAGTAATGGAGTACCAGCTGCAGCAGGCGCAAACAAGTCGCAGTGCGCGCCGTTCACACTTCACCACCACTGAGTGGGCCTCTATGAAGGACATTTGCCACGTTTTGCGTGCCTTCGATTATTCCACGCGGATGGCGAGTGCAGATGATGCACTAGTCAGCATGACTATCCCCCTTATCTGCCTGCTTGAAAAAACACTGCAAGCACTAAGGGACGAGGTTTTGGAAGAGGTGGAGGATGAGGAGTCACAAATGCCATCTGCTTCTCTACAGTCTGCGCAACGTGGTTCCTCACAAAGGCCTAGGCAGGGGACACTTTGTGAGGAGGATGAGGAGGAGTCAATGGATGAGGAAGACATCTGTCCAGAGGAGGGAGGTACACAATGCTCTAGTAGTCAGTATCTAGAGCGAGGGTGGGGTGATGCAGAGCAGGCAGAGATCACGCCTCAAGCAGGGGACAGCGTTTCTTGGCCAGTTGGCAGTCTGCAGCACATGGTTGATTTCATGCTGCAGTGCCTGAGAAACGACCGCCGCATCGCCCACATTCTCAACATGGCTGATTATTGGGTGTCCACCCTCCTAGATCCTCGCTACCGGGACAACTTACAAAGCCTCATAACACCGTTGAACCGGGAGCGTAAAATGCGGGAGTACCAAGACGCACTGGTGCATTCCATCATGTTCTCCATTCCAACCGAGAGCAGTGCTGCTAGTGCTTTACAAAGCAGCTCAGTGCGTCGAGGCAGTGGAGGAAGCTCTGCACAAAGAGGGAGCAGAAGCAGCGCCTCAGCACAAGGCAAGACCAGTATGGCCGAAATGTGGCAAAGTTTTGTGTCCCCGCTGCCACAAATGTCTACACCATCACAGACGGCACCAGTCAGCAGGAGGCAACGTTTCCGTCAGATGGTGACAGACTACATGTCTTGCCCTCTTAGTGTACTCCCAGACGGCTCTTCTCCCTTCAAGTTTTGGGTCTGTAAGCTGGATATATGGCCAGAGCTTAGTCAGTATGCATTGGAGGTGCTAGCTTGCCCTGCTGCTAGTGTATTATCGGAACGCGTCTTTAGTGCCGCAGGTGGTGTACTAACTGACCGTCGCATGCGACTATCCTCCGATAACGTTGACCGGCTTACTTTTCTCAAAATGAACAAGGCCTGGATCTCTCATGAATTTGCCAGTCCTCTTCCAGAATAAATAATTGGTTGGCAACAGTATCCAGGTCTCCTGTTCTGTTCATGTTTCTACCACCTGAACTGTAATCCCTGAGCTCCAACACCGCCAGTTGGCGCTCGGAAGTGCCATCTGCACAGTCAACACTTGCTGCCATGTTATTGGGGTTCAGTAACGTCAGCTGTTCCCCTGCTGTGCGGACGGCAATTTCTCCTGCTCTGTCCACATTCTCACTACTACAGATTTTAAAGTTGCTCCAAATACACCTCTGGCTCCTCTGTTTTCAGTATTATCCCTGAGCTCCAACACCGCCAGTTGGTGCACGGAAGTGCCATCTGCACAGTCAACACTTGCTGCCGTGTTATTGGGGTTCAGTAACGTCAGCTGTTCCCCTGCTGTGCGGACGGCAATTTCTCCTGCTCCGTCCACATTCTCACTACTACAGATTTTAAAGTTGCTCCAATTACACCTCTGGCTCCTCTGTTTTCAGTATTATCCCTGAGCTCCAACACCGCCAGTTGGCGCACGGAAGTGCCGTCTGCACAGTCAACACTTGCTGCCGTGTTATTGGGGTTCAGTAACGTCAGCTGTTCCCCTGCTGTGCGGACGGCAATTTCTCCTGCTCTGTCCACATTCTCACTACTACAGATTTTAAAGTTGCTCCAATTACACCTCTGGCTCCTCTGTTTTCAGTATTATCCCTGAGCTCCAACACCGCCAGTTGGCGCACGGAAGTGCCGTCTGCACAGTCAACACTTGCTGCCATGTTATTGGGGTTCAGTAACGTCAGCTGTTCCCCTGCTGTGCGGACGGCAATTTCTCCTGCTCTGTCCACATTCTCACTACTACAGATTTTAAAGTTGCTCCAATTACACCTCTGGCTCCTCTGTTTTTAGTATTTACCCTGGGCTCCAATACCGCTAGTTGCTGCTCAGAAGTGCCGTCTGCACAGTCAATGCTTGCTCCAGTGTTATTGGGGTTCAGTAAAGTCAGCTGATCCCCAGCTGTGTGTCCGGCAAATTCTCCTGCTTTGTCCACATCCACTGTACTACTGATTTAAAACCTCCTCCAAATACACCTCTGGCTCCTCTGTTTTTAGTATTTACCCTGGGCTCCAATACCGCTAGTTGCTGCTCAGAAGTGCCGTCTGCACAGTCAACGCTTGCTCCAGTGTTATTGGGGTTCAGTAACGTCAGCTGATCCCCAGCTGTGTGTCCGGCAAATTCTCCAGCTTTGTCCACATCCACTGTACTACTGATTTAAAACCTCCTCCAAATACACCTCGGGCTCCTCTGTTTTTAGTATTTACCCTGGGCTCCAATACCCCTAGATGCTGCTCAGAAGTGCCGTCTGCACAGTCAACGCTTGCTCCAGTGTTATTGGGGTTCAGTAACGTCAGCTGATCCCCAGCTGTGTGTCCGGCAAATTCTCCAGCTTTGTCCACATCCACTGTACTACTGATTTAAAACCTCCTCCAAATACACCTCTGGCTCCTCTGTTTTTAGTATTTACCCAGGGCTCCAATACCGCTAGTTGCTGCTCAGAAGTGCCGTCTGCACAGTCAATGCTTGCTCCAGTGTTATTGGGGTTCAGTAACGTCAGCTGATCCCCAGCTGTGTGTCCGGCAAATTCTTCAGCTTTGTCCACATCCACTGTACTACTGATTTAAAACCTCCTCCAAATACACCTCTGGCTCCTCTGTTTTTAGTATTTACCCTGGGCTCCAATACCGCTAGTTGCTGCTCAGAAGTGCCGTCTGCACAGTCAATGCTTGCTCCAGTGTTATTGGGGTTCAGTAACGTCAGCTGATCCCCAGCTGTGTGTCCGGCAAATTCTCCAGCTTTGTCCACATCCACTGTACTACTGATTTAAAACCTCCTCCAAATACACCTCTGGCTCCTCTGTTTTTAGTATTTACCCTGGGCTCCAATACCGCTAGTTGCTGCTCAGAAGTGCCGTCTGCACAGTCAACGCTTGCTCCAGTGTTATTGGGGTTCAGTAACGTCAGCTGATCCCCAGCTGTGTGTCCGGCAAATTCTCCTGCTTTGTCCACATCCACTGTACTACGGATTTAAAACTTGTTCCAATTACACCTCTGGCTCCATTCTGTTTTTAGTATTTACCCTGGGTTCCAGCACCGCCAGCTGGTCCTCGGTAGTTCCATTTGCTCTTGTACCTTCTACTACCCATCCGGGTTCCAGTACCGTCAGCTGGTTCTCGGCAGTGACTTTGGCACTGGTACTCCCTCCTGCCCAGCCTGGTTCCAGCACGCCAGCTGTTTCCGGGTAGTGTCAACGTCACTTTGCCTCCAATGCGTTGTCCTGTCGTGTTGCGGTCGGGTTAGCCGACTCTATGGTGCCTGCAGTTTAGGTGACTCCTATGTGGGCTGCGGGATCTGGCAATGAAGGCTGGTTCCATAGTGCCAATAGAACAAGCACCCCCTGTAGGACTGTGGGTTTTTTGGTAACTGCGGCCGGCTCGCGGCCTTGAACTTTTTTTTACATGGGTACCTTCTGCTACCCATCCGGGTTCCAGTACCGTCAGCTGGTTCTCGGCAGTGCCTTTGGATTAGGTGCCTCCTTCTCGGTATCCAAGTTCCACCAACGTTTGCTGGTCCTTGGTAGTGCTTTCTGGCACAGGTACCTCCTGCTTAGTAACCGAGTTCCAGTACCGTCAGCTGGTCTTCGGCAGTTCCATTGGCTCTTGTACCTTCTGCTACCCATCCGGGTTCCAGTACCGTCAGCTGGTCCTCGGTAGTTCCATTTGCTCTTGTACCTTCTACTACCCATCCGGGTTCCAGTACCGTCAGCTGGTTCTTGGCAGTGACTTTGGCACGGGTACTCCCTCCTGCCCAGCCTGGTTCCAGCACGCCAGCTGTTTCCAGGTAGTGTCAACGTCACTTTGCCTCCAATGCGTTGTCCTGTCGTGTTGCGGTCGGGTTAGCCGACTCTATGGTGCCTGCAATTTAGGTGACTCCTATGTGGGCTGCGGGATCTGGCAATGAAGGCTGGTTCCATAGTGCCAATAGGACAAGCACCCCCTGTAGGACTGTGGGTTTTGGTAACTGTGGCCGGCTCGCGGCCTTGAACTTTTTTTTACATGGGTACCTTCTGCTACCCATCCGGGTTCCAGTACAGTCAGCTGGTTCTCGGCAGTGCCTTTGGATTAGGTGCCTCCTTCTCGGTATCCAAGTTCCACCAACGTCTGCTGGTCCTTGGTAGTGCTTTCTGGCACAGGTACCTCCTGCTTAGTAACCAAGTTCCAGTACCGTCAGCTGGTCTTCGGCAGTTCCATTGGCTCTGGTACCTTCTGCTACCCATCCGGGTTCCAGTACCGTCAGCTGGTCCTCGGTAGTTCCATTTGCTCTTGTACCTTCTACTACCCATCCGGGTTCCAGTACCGTCAGCTGGTCCTCGGTAGTTCCTCAGCTTTCTTGTACCTTCTGCTACATTTTCAAGTTCAAGCTTTTTGAAATGGTTCTTGGTAATCACTCTAGATCTCCCTGACGAGGACCCTGAAGACGAGGACCCTGAAGACCAACCCTAAGAAGACAAGGACCCCGAAGACGACGAGCCTGAAGACGAGGACCCTGAAGACCACCCCGAAGACGAGGACCCTGAAGACCACCCAGAAGAAGACGAGGACCCTGAAGACCACCCCAAAGAAGACGAGGACCCCGAAGACGAGGACCCAGAAGACCAACCCGAAGAAGACGAGGACCCCGAAGACGAGGACCCCCGAAGACGACGACCCTGAAGACCACCCCGAAGAAGACCAAGAAGATGACCCTGAAGAAGTTGACCAAGAGGACAAAGAAGAGAAGACAAGCACCAAGATACAGAAGAACAAGAGACAGAAAACCAAGAAGCAGAAATACAAGAAGCTGCAGAACAAAAAGCGGAAGAACATTAAGCATAAGACTAAAAATCAGAGCAAAAGATAATATCTAAATTATAAGCAGAAGATGACTAAGCAGTGTATGGGGGTGAGTCCGTTCCTCCTCGTGGTGCCCCTGGAAAAGACCTGCTGCTGCAGGCCAAACTGAACGCGGACAAATCCTGTTGTAAATCTTTTGTGACGGGCAGAACGAAAGGTGTAATGTCCAACCTTTTATAGATAACAACTACAGGAATGCCTGCCACAAATAAGAATATGATGAAGAAGAAGAATATGAAGAAGATGAAGAAGTAGAATATGAAGAATGTAAAAAAAAAGAATAATACAAAGAAGGTGAAGAAGAAGAAGATGAAGAAGGTGAAGAAGAAGTGGATGAAAAAGATGCTGAGGATGATGAAGGAGAAAGTGTGGGAGAAGTAAAAAAGAAGGTGAAGAGCATGGAAGTAGTGAAACATAAATATCTGACAAAATATAAAAATACTTAACATAGTCAATATTTCCGTAACTCAGAACGTCTTAAAAAAATATATTAATTCCTGCTATTCCATTTGATTGGGCTAAACCTCTATGCCTTTATTGTCTCCCCCACCTCCCCCAATACATTCTACATTATTCTTAGCTGTTTTCCTTCATGTAGAATTAACCTACAAGGAAAGAAAGGGTTTATTTTCATTCCGATATTTCTGTCCCATTGACTTGCATTGGTTTCCGGTATCGGAATCGGCGATATCCGATACTTTTTCGGTATCGGTCTGATCCAATCCGATCCGATATTTCCCGATATCGGAAGGTATCGCTCAACACTATCTTTGACCCATTTTACTTGTGCTATACCTCGTGCTTAAGGATCAGTCTATAAGAAAGAAGTCAATGTATGAAGAGATGTTCTACTTTAGCATTCTTTGTAATATGTGTACTTACCAGCCAATGTTCTGCAGGTATGCAAGGACTGGAAGCTTTAATTCACAAGAAAAAGACTCTCAAAAACAAGAGAGCTTATACGACCAGAGTTTTTCAGAAAAATTGATACTTTATTTAAACATTGCATTATAAAATATTATGGTGCTGCAAGGAGAGGGCACAGCTAACTCACATATTATTCAAGGATTACATAAGGATATGTCAGGGGTATATTAATCCAACATGCATACAAAATATATCAAAAATACATCAAAAATACATGATTAGCTATGGATAATATATATCCTTCAACAGCAATATGGAATCCAATCGATATTTCGATATATCAAATTAAAGCAAACAGTGCATAGTGCGTAATGTAAACTTCACCGCCTTGTTGGACTCACATATAGCCAATCAATTTATAGTAACACATTCATATGCCTATAAACCTGATATTAAGTTACTCTAACATTGGGGCTATACCTGACATTAGACCCAATATAAGATTCTGCCTCTATCAAGATTCATCTAAATAATATCCACACCGCCACATATTGATCAAAAGTACTTACTTGTGGAGGTAAGTGAGTATCGCTCGAGCCCTCGCGCCCCTACGCGCATTTCGCCCTCGCTTCGTCGGGGGGCGGATATTTTGGAGATGAGCCCATATTGCCTTAAATAGCGGCTTGTTGTGTCATTTTAGCATCCGGTCTGATGTAAAAGATTGTTTCCGGGCAGCGCTCCCTCATGACGGCGCATGCGCCGCCGCATGTCTCTTCCTGTCTGGCGCTTCCGCCGGCCGACAGTGGAACGCAAGTGTGCCACCGCTACTAAGCAGCGGTGCACATGTCCGCGCACCTGGTGTCAGCGAGTGGAAGGTCCGAAGTGGCAGCGGCGCGCATGCGCACCAGGGAGGATAGCGGAGATAGAGTGGTCACGAGTAAGTATAGGATCTATTTAACATTATGTGGATGTGGCTATATGAATATACTATGATCCGTGCACATTTATCAAACGGAGATGAAGGCACGAATTTCTATGTCCCGTTAACTCCCCTCACATATCTCCACATCCCACCTGATAATGGGAAAGGGGGTTTAAAAGTATATTCAATATATTCAGTTTTATTGCATGTGAGGCTACCATTCGCCTTTAGAGACCCCTTATGCATCTATAAATCTCATGTTAACTATGTCCTAGATCATAAGGTCCAACTATAATAGGCTAAGCATGTTCTAAAGAGGGGAAGGCATCCGTGGGAGGGGGGGGGGAATTAACATTTCATTCCGTTTGCCACAATTGCCGTTTCGGAATACATAATGCTCCCCAATAATAAGACTCAAATAGAATATCTAATATCATTGTAGCCCAAGAGCAATATGTTGAAAAAATGATCTAAAGAGGGGGGAGGGATTGGTGAGAGGGGGGGTTTAGTATTTTAATCTGGTGGCACTGTTGTAATTTCAGGGCAAATTTAGTGGATGATATTCTCCAATGCATGCATACATATCCTATTCCCCCAAAAACAACCAAACATCCCCCCTATACATTAATACTCATTCAGTGACTTCCCCGATCTTATACCCATCAAGCATTGATCCATCCATTGCATTGCGTATCAGGAGAATATAGTTTCTCTGTGTATACAAAGTAGGGTCCATTGCAGATAGGTCTCATAGGGTTCTGACAAGTCACTCGTGGCTCCACTTGTTTTCTGGATCACACAGGAAACTGAGTCTTGAAAAGACACACAAGCTCAATATCGAATAATCTGAAACTAAAAGAAGATTAATTAAAATCAAACATTTATAAAAATTACACCCATACCCCAAACACCGGGGGAAACCAAGGAGGAAGAAAAAAAGAGGAAAGAATAGGGAGGAACAGGAAGGTAGGGGAGAGGAAGGAGAAGAGGATATATAGGAGAACCGAAGACCAGACAAAAAGAAAGGCGGGAGGTAAGAGGGGGGAGGACTCATGGGATACAGAGGGGATGAATCCCTTATCGTTTCAAAGGAAGGAGCTAAACCCAAAGTTCTCATTGAGCCCCAATGGAGTTACAGTTTTTAACCTGTAAATCCACTGGCTCTCTACCTGGGATAAGATCTTAAATAAGTCTCCCCCTCTTGGGCCCAGGACTACCTGGTCGATTGCTCTTATCCTTAGGAGTTTTGCATCACTATTATGCAGGGCTTTAAAATGCCTGGGTAAAGTTTTTAGTTCACTCATGTCTTCAATGTTTTTAGATTTTTCAATGTCCCTTATGTGCTCACGCACTCTGATTTTAAGTTCCCGGGTAGTCATACCAACATATAGTTTTGCGCATGGGCATTCTGCCAGATAGATCACGCCTTTCGAAGAGCATGTCAAGTAGGTATCGATTTTGAATTCTCTGTTTTTTTTCGGAATTGGAGAAAGTTTTACTTTTTACTAAATTGGAACATGCCTTGCAATGTCCACATGGGAAAAAGCCCTTAATGTAATTTCTAAAGGAGTTTTTATTCATTCGTTCCTTGGAGTAATGACTCCGGACCAAGAGATCCTTTAAATTTTTGGATCTCTTGGCCGTAACACTGGGCTTTTCCCCGATTACTCGTGACAGGATCGGATCCATTTTCAAAACTCTCCAATGTTTATGGATAATTTTATTAAATTCTTTCCACTGCTTATTGAAAGGCGTGATCAATCTAGCCTGGTCAGAAGATTCTCCCTCCTTAACTGGGTTATTTTAAAGCAATCTGTCCCTAGCGGTATCTCTAGCCCGCTTGTATCCACGCTTGATGGTTTGATGTCCATATCCTCTCTCCCTAAATCTCAGGTAAAGATCAGCAGCCTGATTTTCAAATTTTTCCTCTGTAGAGCAAATTCTTTTTGCTCTAAGATACTGACTGGTCCGAATAGTTTTGATAGTGAAGGGGAGGTGCGAGGAGCCGGCATGCAGGATGGAGTTGGTCGAAGTCGGTTTTCGATAAATATCGGTAATGATCATTCCATCCGCTGATACTTGTAAATCCACATCAAGAAAGTTGACATGTAAACCGCTATTATATGTTAATTTGATATTGATATCATTTTTATTCAACTCCATCATGAATACTTCCAGCTCCTCGCACGTGCCCCCCCAAACAAAAAGTATATCATCTATATATCTCATCCAGTTGAGGGCCTTATCTGATCCCTCAACTGGATTACACTGTAGGACCTCCCTTTCCCAGGCCCCCATGAACAGATTTGCGCATGAGGGGGCGCACGCTGCCCCAATAGCTGTTCCTTGTGTCTGAACATAAATCTGCTCGTTAAATATAAAGTAGTTATGCTCAAGCACAAACTCTAATAGGGTCACAATACGCTCTATCAGCAGTTTGTCCAAATTGCTGTTGTCAAGAAACCAATGAATTGCCTTCAACCCGTCCCGATGTTTTATCGCTGTATACAGTGCTTCAACATCGGCCACGACTAGGATCATTCCATCTTCCAAATGTATTTGATCCAGTCGTCTTAGGGCCGATGTTGTATCCTGTATATAGGACGGTAATGTTGAGACGATTGGTTTTAGATAGTAGTCTATCATTCGGCAGACTGCTTCGCATAGGCCATTGTTGCCCGAGATTATGGGACGTCCAGGGGGGTCCATCATGTTCTTGTGCAATTTGGGGATCAAGTAAAAGGTTGGAAGTCTTGGTTTCATTTTGTCTATCATGTCTAGAAACTTTTTGGGAATGACGTTGTCTTCAAAGGCCTTTTGTAAGATGCCCACCAATTCCAACTGGAATTCTAAGAGGGGATTGTGGGGCAATTTTTTATAGCAATTCTTATCTGATAATAGTTTATATGCTTGCTTTTCATACAGGTCGCACGGCCATATGACCAAGTTGCACCCATTATCGGCCATTTTGAAGGCAACGTCCTTCCAAGATTGCATCTCTCGCAATGCCAGTTCTTCCTTACCATAATTTTTTACCAATCCCTTTCGACTTAATTTTTCAATATCTGCTGTAACCAATTTTACAAACATGTCTATAGATGGACAAGACGCAATACTAGGAAACTTCTTTGATTTATTGCACAAAAACATAGGGAATGGACTCCCACCTGTGCTTTCATTTTCAGAGAGATTAGATTCCTCAGCCAATGATTCTAAAATAGCTACTGCTGCCTTTTCCTCCTCTGTATCCAGATTTAAACCTAAGTTATTTTTTTCATAGAATCTTTTGAGGATTCATTTTCTGGCATATAGATGAACATCTTTGATGGCCGTAAAAGTATCTAGGGGTTGGGGAGGGGAAAAGGTTAAACCTTTTTCCAAAATACTTGTTTGTATTTCAGAAAGGCAATGCTTTGATAGATTTATTACATTCGGTTGTTCATGATGTTTCCTCCCACCGTTCCTTTTACTTGGCCCATAGTACTTTCTCTTTCCTCCGTATCTTGTCTTAATCTGGTTAAAATGTCCGGAGTCCTGATCAAGATTCACAGAGGGTATACTTGATACGGACGAGGCTGAGGACATCGCTTGATTTATTTCATTCGTACTCTCCCCAGTCTTAGCTTTATATTGCCATCTATAAATCCTTTGCTGCTGATAGTCATTTATGTCCCTCACGTATTTCTTTTTCCTGGTGGCACTAATTTCCTGCTCCCATTTTTCCATTTCAAGTTCTAAATCACTGTAGAATTTTTTTAGAGGTTCTACCTGAATTTCCTGTGTCATTTGTACCTGTAGAGTGCTAATCTCCTGGTCCAATTCAGCTAAAAGTTGTATATTCCTCTCATTGATAATGTCAATGAAGGCAAGTGAACAGGAGGAGGCAGCCGTCTCCCATTTGCCCACCCATTTTGGATCATTTAATTCAAAGGTTGGATATAATTGCACTCTAAGACCCCTTGGTATGATTTTTTGTTTGCTATAATTCTCTAGGGCTGCTTTCGTCCACCATGTTCTGGTTTTCCTCTGCATTAGATTTCTATATTTTAACATCAACTCTTTATTGTCCATTTGGTTCCCATTAAAAACATCTGGACTGGAAGATGCAAACCAACTTGAGAATCAAGACTGGAGATCACTTCTGTACACCAGAACTTTGCTAGTGACTAGTGATGAGCAAGCACTAAAATGCTTGGGTACTCGTTGTTCGAGTCGAGCAAATTGGAATGCTCGAGTGCTCAGTCCGAGTAACGAGCCCAATGTAAGTCTATGGGAAATGAGCATTTTTCAGGCGGCTCCCCCTGGCGGTTTGCAGAGGGCCTAAAAATTGCCCAAATCGATGGGAACAGTGCTCAAATGACATGGGAACAGCATGGGGAAGACCCCTGGAAACATTTCTGACTCCCAGGTCACTGCTGTCAACAATGTTGTCAGAGGTATTACGCCACTTTTAAGGACTCAAAATGAAACATGCAAAAACGAAACCAAAATTGATTTTCCTGGGAAATATGTTAAGGAACATCCTTTCCAGGGTAAGGACTCGTATATAAGGCAAAATAAATAAATATACAAAAACAAAAATGCTCCTCCACACCTTGGGATATGTTCACATGTAGCGTTTGTGGTGCATTTTTGCATTGCTTTCAACCAAGACAAATGCATTCACCAGGAAATGTCATTTTAACATTTTACAAGCTTATCTAACCATGTGGTGTGCGATACATCAGACACATCCTGTTTCATTTATGATGGAGTGACTCTGAAAGTCACTAAGCCTATTTTTATAGGGCCATCAGATGGCCCTTACTATTCTTATTGGGCCAACAGTCAACCCTCGCTATTGTTAGAGAGCTATCAGCTGTCTATGCTTTGTTGTTCCCATTATTAACGAGTGGGTCTCCTATACTGTTATTTCATATGCAGTGACTGCAAGGGCTGCCAAAAATTTGGATGCAACCCAATACCCCTTTTAAGAGACATAGAGGAGGGTCTCAGTAAAAAAAATGTTCCCATTATAAAGTAGTGGGTCTCCTGTAGTTGTAATGCCCATGCTGTGACTGCAAAGGCTGCCAAAATTTGTGAAAAACCCCACTAACAAGAAGAAGGTCAGTGGAGCACAGAGGGTAGGAGTATAAAAGAGAGGGTGGAAGGTTCTGGAAGTAGTCGGTCAGAGCTCAGAGTAGAGTTGGGAGCAGGCGCTCAAGTGGAGCTCTGCTCAGAGGAAGGGAGAGAAGAGTCAGGACTAGGCCCAGGAGGAGAGTGGAGAGAGGAGCAGTGAGAAGGGCTCCAGAGAGAGACAGAGGGGCATGGTGAGTGCAGAGGTCACCCGTGCACCCGAATTCACACTGACGTGGAGGAATCAGGCCGCAGAAGGGGACCGGCCCCAAAACTAGTGGAGAACAACTAGGCTCAGCTAGCCAACAACAATTACCTCATAGCATCACTATAACCTGCCCTGGAGCTTAGCTTTACCTGTGGAGAGCTGAACCAACTCTGTTGCGTCACCATCAGCTCCAGTGGATCTGCACCTCAGCGGTGGCCCCATACAGCCTCATACCACAGGTAGCCTCACGAACATTATCTCTAAAAACTTTATTCCCCTTTTACTTATCCTTTGATTGATGGCCCTGGGTCACGGACCTGGTCACTGCCACCATGACATCCCCAGCACCGACCGGCCCGGCTGCCAAGTACCCCACGGCCCAGGGGGCCGCGTCATACTCAGTGAGTCCAACGGCTGACAAAATTTAGGAAAAACCCCACTAACAATTTAAAGACACATAGAGCTGGGCCACAGTAACGACATGTTCCCATTAGAAAAGAGAGGGTCTGCTATATTGTTTGCAGTGAAGCAACGGCTGTCAAAAATTTGGAGGAACTCTAATACCCCTTGCCAGAGACGTAGATATGTTGATATGATATATATGGTGGTGGAGGATGAGGATGCAGTGAAGGAGGAGGACAAGAGCAAATAGGAGGAATCAGGAAGCGTATACCCATGTCTGGGTGTGAAGACAGAGGTGCATGGGAGTAGAGTTAGACCTCCCAAAAAATGACACTGTATTTGAGTTTATGTTACGCTGCTCTCATTCAGTGGTGTTGAGAAGTCTGGCCCAAGCCAGCCCTTGTTCATTTTTATAAGAGTCAGCCTGTCAGCATTTTCAGTTGACAGGCGGATGCGCCTATTGGTTATAATTCCACCGGTGGCACTAAAAACACGCTCTGACAAAACGCTAGTGGCTGGGCAGGCAAGGACCTCCAAGGCTTAGAGAACCAATTCATGCCACGTGTCCAGCTTGGATACCCAATAATCATAAGGCACAGAGGAATCACGGAGTACGTTGGTACCGTCGGCAAGGTATTCCCTCACCATCTTCCGAAACGTGTCCCTCCTTGGGAGAGTACCCCGCGCATCAGGGCTTGTGCGATAGGAGGGTCTGAGAAAACTGTCCCAGAACTTTGACAGTGTTCCTCTGCCTCTGCTGAATTGCATTTGTGGCTCTCTCACCTCTACTCCTTGGCTGTCCAACGAAAAGTGACCTCTGCCGCCAGCATTTTCAGGTGGGAATTTTTTTTAAATAATTCCACAACATGGGCCTTCTCGTACTGCCTCATTTTTTTAGGCCTGTCTTGCAAGGGAATGAGAGACCCTTTTAACATGCGTCTAGAAGTGTCACCAACCAATAATGACGGTCACCCAAAATTTGGACAACGCGAGGGTCACGGGAATGGCAGCACAACAAACTCAGCGATGTGTGCCAGACTGCAAAGGGGCAAGACTTCCATGTCCTCAACAAGAGGACGACTGACCATGCTCTCCTGCTCATCTTCCTCTTCTCCCTCCTGCTTCCTGTCCTCAGGTCATCCACACTGAACAGACGGTATGACATTTGTGCAGGTAAAACTAGCTCGTGTTCTTCCTCCTCCTCCTCCTCATTGTCACCCAATCCACGTTGGGATGAGATGAGGCTGGGCAGTGTGGAATCACCCTGTATAATTCATTGCTCTATCTCATCATGCTCAGCCTGCAATGCATCCTCTTTGATTGTGAGCAGATAGCATTTCAGAAGACAGAGAAGTGGGATGGTGATGCTAATTATGGTGTCATCGCCGCTCACCATCTTGGTGGAGTCCTCAAAGTTTTGGAGGATGCTACATATGTCTGACATCCATGTCTAATCCTAAGGTTTTATGTGTGGAGTCTGACCTGGATATCGATGGCTTGTTGATGCTGGTAGTCAACCACTGCCGTCTTCTGCTCACAAATCCTTCCCAACATCTGCAATGCAGAGTTCATACGAGTGGGGACATCGCAGATCAGTCAGTGAGCCGGAATCTGCAAACGCTGCTGAAGTACTGCAAAGGCCGCGGAAGCTGTAGCTGACTTTCTAAAATGGGCACACAGGTGGCGTACTTTGACAAACAGATCTGGCAAGTCCATGTAGGTTTTGAGAAACCGCTGAACCACGAGGCTAAACACATGGGCCAGGCATGGTACGTGTGTGAGCTCGCCTCACGTCAGAGCCGCCACCCGGTTCCGGCCATTGTCACACACCACCATGCCTGGCTGTGGGGTAAGAGGTGTCAGCCTCAGATCTGCCTGCTCTTTCAGAGCTGTCCACAACTCTTCAGCGCTGTGCAGTTTGTCACCTAAGCATATTAACTTCAGCACAGCCTGATGCCGCTTGGCCGAGGCTGTGCTTCCAGCTTAAGACTGATGTGGTCATTTCGGAGATGGAGGCTGAAGAGGAGGAGGAGGATGAGTTGCAGGAGCTGTAGAATGTGGGGCAAACCTGATTGACCTAGGGCCTGCAATCCTCGGCGTCGGGAGGACGTGTTCTGTCCCAAGGTCTAACTGGGTCCCGGCTTTCACTATATTAACCCATTGTGCCGTCAGCGAGATGTACCGTCCCTGCCCACAAGCACTTGTCCACATGTCCATGGTTACGTGGATTTTCCCAGTAACTGCGTTGTTGAGGGCACGTCTAATGTTGTGGGATACGTGCTCGTGTAATGCAGGAACGGCACACTGGGAGAAATAGTGGGCGAGTAGCGAGGGACGGCTGCAGCTATCACGTTGCGGAAATCTCCCATCTCCACGAGCTTAAAAGGTAACATTTTGAGCGCAAGCATTCGCAAAATGTGTGAATTTAGTAGTGTGGCCTGTGGGGCGTTGGCTGCGTATTTGCGCTTGTGTTCCAAGGATTGGGGTATGGACAACTGAACACAGTGTTGGAACAAGGACGTGGATGTGCTTGCTGATGGTGCTAGTTGAGAGTGCAAAGACAGGTGTAGGGCGGGAGGCATCTTTGCATGCACCATGGACAGGCGATTGCCGTGCACGCACAACAGCGGAAGAGGCAGTGGTGTCACCCGGCAACCACACTGCTTCTTCCTGCCTGTTGGGGTCCTCTGCCTCCCTCCCCCTGTGTGCTGCTGTCCTCGCTCTGCATGTCCCCTGCCTTGTTGGGTCAGTTACTATATCATCCACCACGTTGTCTTCCACTTCCGCACCCTGGTCCTCCTCCTGACTTTCTGGCAATTGTGTCCCATCATCATCCACCTCTTGTGACAGTAATTGCACTTTCCCACCATCACCATTGTTCGACAGTGGTTGCTCCAATAATTGGGCATTGCTAAAGGAGTTCTCCTCTTGACTCGCTTGAAGCTGGCCGGGCGAGAGGCCCGAATCTATAAATGGAAAAGTGAACAGCTCTTCTGAGTGTCCAAGTGTGGGATCAGTTGTCTCTGGGTACTCGGCATGGTGGGAGAAAGGAGGATCAGGGTGAGGAATATGCGGTCCAGACTCACGGCTACTGAGACTTGACCATGTCTAAGACAGGGTGGTGGTGACTGGAAGCATTATCTGCTATCCAACCAACAGCCTTTTGACACTGTTCTGTGTTCAATAGTGCTGTTCTGCGGTCCTCTAGTAATTAGGACAGGAAAGTCAAGTGAGAAGATATTTTGGCTTGCCCATGGCCACATCCTCTGCCTTGGCATGTACCATCACCATCATGTCCACTTCCCCGTCCATTGCCATGCACCTTGCCCATTTTTAATGGAGGACATTATTTTCCATGTTCATGAGAAATGGCTGATTTTGGAATGCAGTTATGTGATACGTCTGACAGAGAACCACAATTTTAAATAGCAGGCCTGTAATTTACTAATTCTATTCTTCACAGACACCTAGTGTGAATAAGTTGACCGACACTGCAACAGAATGGAAATGGAGGCCAATATTTTCCACGTTCAGTTTAAATTTCTTGATTTTTATCGCTGAAATATGGAACACATCTGGCTTTATTCTGCAGTGAGAACAAGCAAATGGAGCAGAAAAATGGTGTACTCTGGATTGCTTTCTAAGCAAATAACCAGGATTAAGATAAAAAAAAAATTGCCCTGGCCCCTGATATCTGGGGCTATGTCTACAAATATCTGAAATTATTACAGCAGCAGCAGACAGGATGTTCAATCTACCCTCTATCGCTGTAACATACACTGAAGTCTGCCACATACACTGCCTGCCTAGCACTGAATATATACAGCATGATTAGTCCTCAGAAGGACTGTTAGTTAAGATATATATATATATATATATATATATATATATATGTATATATATATATATATATATATTAGTGGAATCCCAATGTAATAGTGAGGAAGGTTGTAACCTTCCCCTGGCACTGAAGTAGTTAAAATAACATGTTCCCATAGTTAGATCTCTCTGAACTGCTGTTAGGTTAAGTTAAGGGGTTAGCTTCAATGGTACAGTCAGTAGAGTAGAGGGGGGAACGCAGTGTCTCGGTCAGGCGTGGAGTATATCTGGGGTTTAGTTTGACATATTTCCTTGTGGGGCTGTAGTACTTTTAATCGGCCACAAGATGCCACTGTCAGGCTCAGCTGTTAGTGAGAGCCTGCTACCAGAATTATGGTGAGAAATTAACTGCTGCAGGGGGCGGGGCATCCTAGGTAATGTCTGGAGAATTTTCCAGAAAGTGTCAGTTGGAGTCCTGTCAGTGTTGCGACAGGAAGCCTTACGGGCGGACAGCCAGGGAAATTGGCTGCAAGGGTAGACAAGGGCTCCCTACTCTCAGACAGTGGATCAACAGTGTAAATATCTCCTCACACAGGAGTTCCATTAGCCTGCTGGCGAAACTCAATGGTGGTATTGAGGACCCGGGGCACATCAAGTCTGCAGGTAGCAGAGGAAGATAGGACTGCAGGCTCAGCCGTGAGGTAGATATAGGATACAGATACACTGTCATTGGTGAGGAAATTTCTCTTCAGCTAGAGAATAGAGTTAGAGAGACGCTTCACCAAAGAGAGCACCAGGGCTGAAGATGTTTCTAGCACCTGTATGGGAGATGAAAACCTGCTGGGCCTTATCCAATGTACCTGACTGTAAATACTCCTCTCCCCCAAGTAAAATCCCAGTTATGGTTAAGAACTTCGTGTCCTCTGAATTTATTGCTGCCCTGGTCCCAGAAGAGAAATGCCTGGAGACAGCCACGATCGGATGGTTTAAAGTAAGTGAAGAATGTCACATACACAGCCACACATCAGAGGGAGGACACAAATTGTCTGTAGGGTGTCAAAGCGAGCAGGGACTACAACTCACCCACGACTACCTCGCTGGGGTCCCTTACACCTATACTAACTATAAAGAAGCAAATCTCTCCCTGACGCAGGAGTACCTCTCCCTACTTTGCCTGATTCCGGGGTACACTGTGACGAGCATAGCTGTGCCAGGTCTTATATAGACCTGATGATGCTGTGCGGCCAGCGAATAAATGTAATGCCCACGACCCACATGGCTACGGCATTACAGTGCATGGCAGGCAATCCCTGCATGTTCATTGGCTCTCTAAAGAGTGCCAAACATGCAGGGAGGGGACCCGAGTTCCCGTCCGAGCAACTCAGAAATACTCGCCGAGCACCATGCTTGTTGAGCACAGTTATGCTCTGGCGAGTACCGAGCAGTGGCGAGCACGTTTGTTCATCACTACTAGTGACCAAAAATGTATTGTTTTTTTTTCTCGGTTCCTTCTTTTTCTTTTAAACATCTTTTTATTAGAATTTTATAAAGAGGATTAACAATTTGAGAAATCACATAGTTTGATAAACAATTAAATAGAATGTCATCATAAAGAATGCAAAGAACAATTGAACAGTATTCACCAGATTCAGACAATCAACAGAGGGTTGCAGATATATAGTTGGATATAGAGAAGAGCAGTTAATTATCCTAGACATACCACAGTCTGAAACTGTGATCACTTAATATGATGACAATATATCATAAAAATTAAATGTGAAAACCTGAGAATAAACAAGTAGGGAAAAAACAGGAAGGGATAGAAGGGGTGCGGGGGGTGGGGGAGGGGGAGAGACAGAAAGAAGGGAAAGTGATAGGTAGTTAGGGGATTTTTAAAGGGAATGGTGGGATGGAGGTTGGGTTGGGTTAACGGTCTAACTTGACTGAGCTAACGTTGTACGATCTGTAATGTATCTGTGCCAAGGACGCCATAACATCGAGAATTGTTTTTGCTTTTTTTCTTCCCAGCTAACCAGTTCAAGTCTGTATATTTGCTCCACTTTATTTTCCCAAAGTAAAATATTTGGGGTTTTGTCAGATTTCCACATAGAGGGCACCAGGATTTTGCCTGAGGCGAGGAGCTGTCTAAGAAGAGTTTGTTTTGATTTAGGGATGTTATCTGGAAACAGGAAAAGTAGACAGACTTCCGGTGAAGCCGAGAGTTGTAAATTTAAAATTTTATTCACAACCTGGATTATTTTTATCCAGAAGGGTTTAATTTTTTGACAGTTCCACCACATATGAAGCATGGTGCCCATTTCAGAGGAGCATCTCCAGCAGTTAGGGTTGAGTTTTCTGTTAAATTTGTGGAGTTTTGACAGAGTCATATACCACATGGAGAGGACTTTATAGCCATTCTCTTGTATTCTGATACATCTAGAGGTAGTTTTGGGCGCCGATAGTATTTTTTTTAACTCAGAAGGGGAGAAGGATCTGTTCAAGTCTAGCTCCCATTTCGAGATAAATGGAAGTTTATCAGAGATTCTAGCTGAACATAATTGTTTTTGTAGTATGGATAGCGTTTTTTTTCTAGAGTTCTTTGTTGCAATAAGAGTTTCAAAGTCAGTTATTTCCCTATTATAATTAGGAGTCTTAAATAATAATTTAAGATTGGAAGTGAATTTCTGGTAAATGAAGGGGTGGAAAAAGGTTGTGTCCAGCAATTGATTAAGCTCAGCAATGGAGGGAATAACCCCATTGTCTATAACATCCTGAAGTGGTGTTGTTAAATTATGTATTGAATTATGTATTGTGGCATTATGAGCAGGAGAGTGAGAGAGTGTAAGGTCCCTTACTTGAAGAAGGGGGGAAGGGAAAGGAGAGCTTATTAGTCTAATATGAGATTTCGACCAAATTTTATAGGTTGTAGTGGTAAATGGGTTTTTAATTAGCGCATGATTAATACTATTTGTAGCTGAAAAAATGAGTTGTCTAAGGGGGAATTTAAGATTTGTTTCTTCTACTTTAATCCATAGCTTTTGCGAAGGGTGTTTGATCCAATCTATGATTCTTTGAAGGTGGGTGGCTTGTTGGAGTACTTTTAGATCTGGTAGATCAATACCTCCTTCAAAGTGTGGGAGGGATAGTATTTGTGGGGGAAGTCTAGGTTTTTGGTTGTGCCAAAGAAAACGGCTGAGTAGTCTCCGAGTGTCTGTGAAAAAAGAATTAGGTAGCTGGATTGGTAAAGCCTGTATTAGATAAATGTATTATATGGCCTAAATTAACTTAAGTAAGTTTTTCCTACCTAACCAGGAGATATATGAGATGTTCCAGTTGGGAATAAGTCTCAAGATATTCTGTAGTAGTGGAGGAAAATTCAGTTTGAAAAGTTCTTGTAAGTTTGGAGAGATTACGACCCCAAGAAAACGAACTTAGGGGAGGGACCAATTAAAGGGAGACCCGATTGCCAATTGAGTTTTTTGTGATTCTGGGATATTTATGTTTAGAATTTGAGATTTGCTGAGATTCACTTTGAAATTAGATAGCGCACCATACTCGTTAAGCAATGTCAAGATAACTGGAACAGATGTTTTCGGGTTAGAAGTCATAATAAGTAGATCATCTGTGTAAGCAGCAACTTTGTGTTCGGTACCTGCACATTTAACGCCTATGATTTTCTCTTCCTCTCTAAGTTTTTGTAGAAAAAGTTCTAATGTGAGAATAAAGAGGAGTGGAGAGAGTGGGCATCCCTGCCTGGTACCATTTGAAATGTTAAAGGCTGTGGACAAGTTATCATTGACAAGTACTTTCGCAGTTGGTTTGCTATACATCAATAAGATTGCTTCTATAAATTGTTTGGGGATATTGAATGCTGTCAGCGCTTCACGCATGAATAGCCAATCAACACTGTTGAATGCTTTTTCTGCATCCGTACCCAGCAGATTTAAAGGTGAGGATGAAGACCGGGAGAGATGTATTAGTTGGATTACACGGTGGATGTTATCTTTACCTTCCCTGCCAGGGACAAAACCAACTTGATAATGTCTGGGAGCAGAGCTCTAAGCCTGTTAGCAAGGATTTTAGGTCTGTGTTTAATAGGGATATGGGCCTATAACTGCTACATAGAGTATTGTCCTTATCGTCTTTTGGGATTATAGTGATTTTGGCAGAAAGTGTTTGTGGGTGGAGAGGAATACCATTAAGGGCTTCATTGAAAAGTTTTATTAAATGAGGGCGAAGTGTTTGGCTAAATTCATTGTAGTAGAGAGAGGAGAGACAGTCTGGTCCAGGGGAATAATTCTTTGGAGCTGGGGAGCAGAGGGTATTTACGTGAGACTCAGATCTATGGAAGTGAAAATTGTTTAAAAAAAATTTTGGATTCTAGTTCTTTTATCTCCAATTGGTTCTTGGGAGAGCGCTTCTAGGTTGTATAATTTCTCATAGTATTTCTTAAATTCAGATGCTATCTCTTCTGTTTTAAAGACAGTAAATCCAGTGTCCGAATTCAATCGTGATATAAATTATTTTTCTTTCCTCTGTTTGATCTGTGCCATCATAAACCTAGTCGGTCTGTCGCCATGGGCGTAGTACTTGAATTTGGAGTATAAGTAATTTTTAGCAGTTTGTAAGTTTAGAAGGTTGCATAATTTGGCTCTAAGTTCGCTAAGTTGAGAGTATTGGGAAAGAAGCAGAGATTGCTTATGTTGTTTTTCTATGTGCTGAATTTTATTAAGAAGTTCTTGTTGTTCTTTCTTTCTCTTTCTTTTTTTTTTTTTTTAACGTGAGCGGCCAGTGAGATAAATTCACCCCTAATGAATGCTTTATGGGCTTCCCATATTGTTTGAGTTGAGACTTCTCCATTATCATTAATGTTAAAGAATTCAGTTAGCTTTTGGGTAATTTTTCTACAATTATCTGTATCTTTGAGAATATACTCATTCAGCTTCCAACTAATTTCTTTCTTCGGAAGATGAGGGATAGTCAGGCTGACTTCTATCGGAGAATGATCTGAGAATATGTGGGATCCTATCTTTGGATTGGAAAATTGGCCTACATGGTGTGATTGGACTAAAATGTAGTCTATCCTTTGATAGGAGTTATGAGGGGCTGAGAAATTGGTATAGTCCTTCATATTGGGGTTAGCAAGTCTCTAGAGGTCCACTAAGTGTGAGTTTTGAAGTTTGTGTTTAAGCTTGGTAAGCACTTTCTGAGAGAAAGCTGATTTCCCTGAAGAAGTGTCAATATTTGGTTCTAAGGCAATATTTAGATCTCCTCCTAGCACAAGAATCCCTTCTGAAAAATCTTGTAAATTATCAATTGATTCAATAAACCAGTTAATCTGGTCATTGTTTGGTGCATATATGTTCGCAATGGTAAGAGCGGTGGAGCCAATTTTACCTTTTATAAAGATGTATCTGCCATCTTTATCTCTCAGCTGATCGAAAAGAGTAAATGGGACTTGATTACATATACTAACTCCCTTCGACTTTCCTGAGTTGGAGGGACTATGTAGCCATTTGGAGAAGGGTGTGTTGGGAAAGGAAGGTATATGTCCATCTCTAAAATGTATTTCTTGTATTAAACAGAAATCCAATTTATTTTTTTTTAGGTATTTAATGACTTGGCCTCGTTTAGACGGGGAGTTAATTCCCCTAATATTATATGACAAAATCTTAACACAAGCCATACTTACAGAAGTGTAGATCTACAAGTTTTTGGATCAGCTGGATGGACACTTTAAGTGGAGATGGGGAGTGCAGAGGTGATCTGAAAGCAAAGAAGATTCTGGCTGTTTGAGAAATCAATGTCCTTGAAGGAAGCGGAAGATATCTATCTGTGTAAACAGATCATACCGTTTGAGGAGTAAGGCTGTGTGCACACGATGCATTTTTAATGCGTTTCCGCAGCGTTTTTGCAGCTGCGGAAACGCATTAAAAATGCATTAAAAACGCATGGTAGAAGGTCTGCCATGTTCCCCAATGATAATTCACATGTGCGGTGCACATGCTGCGGAAATTTCCGCTGCGGATTATCATTCCGGAAAAAAACGCAGCACTACCAATTATTTTGCGGAAGCGCTGCGTCTTCGCCGCCATTGACTTGCATTAGACCGCATGGATTAGGCATCACCGTATATATAGATGTGTAATCCACGCGTTCTAATGTGCGGATGGTACCCGGGTGTAGAGGAGAGGAGAGTCTCATCCACACCCAGGTACCATTAAAA
Source organism: Phyllobates terribilis (assembly GCF_046119375.1). NCBI lineage: Eukaryota > Metazoa > Chordata > Amphibia > Anura > Dendrobatidae > Phyllobates > Phyllobates terribilis. The sequence continues at coordinate 70,956,184 of NW_027362763.1, read as the reverse complement.
AATCTGTAAAAAAAGAATAAAATAAAAAATAAATGTATACTTACCTTCTGTCGGCCCGCGCTGCACTCCTGCTTGGTTCCCGGCACTTTGCAGTGAGTTGAAGGACCTGCGCTGATGTCAGAGTCATGTGACAGGTCACGTGACGCTGACGTTGGCAGGTCTTTCAAATCACTGTTGCCAGCAAGGGAGAACGGAGTGAGCGGGACACCGGGGGCCATCGGAGGGTAAAGTATACATTATTTTTTATTTTTACCACTCTCTCGGGTCACACTATATAAATCCATGCCGTTTGCATGGATTTATATAGTGTGACCTAGTTGTCACAAGCACTTTCCAAGTGATGCTAGTCGCTTGGAAAGCGCTTGTCAATCCGCATGCGGAAATGTCAGTGGGTAACCGTTCCATTTCCGCATGTCCCTGGCAGGAAAACGCATGTACAATCCGCATGTACAATCCGCATGCGTTTTTTCTGCCAGGGAGATGCAGAAGGCTCTGGAAAAAATCCAGAGCATTTCTGCATCGTGTGCACATAGAGGGGAGGGGGTGAGTAGAGAAGGAGATGGGAGGGTTGACAGTTGGGGGGGGGGAGATAAACAATCAGATGTTCAATCGGAGCATTTATTTTATCTGGAATGCAAATAGACAAAATACTTATGTAATTAAGGGCACTTAGAAGTACATTGCACAACATTTGAGAAAGAATTACACTGAGGTCAGTGTCAAGACTAGAACTCTAACTAAGGCTATGTGCCCACGATGCAGAAATGCTCAGGATTTTTTCCAGAGCGTTTCTGCATCTCCCTGACAGAAAAAAACGCATGCGGATTGTACATGCGGATTGTACATGCGGATTGTATATGCGGATTGTATATGCGTTTTTCCTGCCAGGGACATGCGGATGTGAAGCGTTCTTCACATGGATTTCCGCATGCGGGTTGACAAGCGCTTTCCAAGCGATTTTAGCATCACTTGGAAAGTGCTTGACAACTTGGTCACACTATATAAATCCATGCAACCAGCATGGATTTATATAGTGTAACCCCAAAGAATGGTTAAAAATAAAAAAATAAATGTATACTTACCCTCCGATGGCCCGCGCAATCTTGCTTCGCTCGGTCCCGGCTGCCGGCAGCGGTGGATTGAAGGACCTGCCGAAGTCAGCGTCGCATGACCTGTCACATGACTCTGACGTCAGCTCAGGTCCTTCATTCCATCACAAAGTGCCGTGAAGCAAGGAGGAGCGCAGCGCGGGCTGCCAGAAGGTAAGTATATATTTATTTTTTATTTTATTCTTTTTTACTTATTTTTTAATGGTACCTGGGTGTGGATGAGACTCTCCTCTCCTCTACACCCGGGTACCATCCGCACATTAGAACGCGCCAATTACGCAAGTACAGATACAGTCTTGTGTAATTGGCACATTCTAATGCAAGTCAATAGCGGCGAAAAAGCAGCACTTCCGCAAAATAATTGGTAGTGCTGCGATTTTTTCCGCAATGATAACCCGCAGCGGAAATTTCCACAGCATGTGCACAGCACATGCGGATTATCATTGGGGACCATGGCAGGCCTTCTACCATGCATTTTTTAAGTGTTTCTGCAGCGTATTTGCCGCTGTGGAAACGCTTAAAAAACGCATCATGGGCACACAGCCTAACATCAATTATGTTAAAGGATGGTAGTGTAATTAAGCGAAGGAAGTCAAAAAAGGTAAAAACTTTACATAGTTTAGTCAAAACTTCGTCTCTAAAAAGGGAGAACAAGACCAGGGTCTGCAGCTGAATAGCCATCAAACAAAGACTTCTACCATATTGTCTGGGAAGTGGAGAAAAGATCTAGGATTCAAGATAAGACACCAAGCCGAATCAGTCAGAGATTAGGCGTTTAGGCGTAAGTTTTCCTTGTCGCCTTCTTTGTTTACCCGGTCGTCCAGTCGGATCGGGTTCCCAAGAGGGTAGAGGGGGGACTGACTGTAGAGTCGCTAAGTTTTGCACAAAACTCCAGTCCTCAATGTGGATATCAGGAAGGTCTAAGAGTATGAGCGCTTCATCTAGATCTTCTCTTTTGCGGATAATCATTCTTTTTCCTTCAGTAGTAAATGAGATGCCAAAGGGGTATAAGAAGGAAAAGAGGATTTTCTTTTGTCTTAGAGCATATGTAATCGGTTTCAAAGTCCTTATTTTCTGAAGAGTTTGAGGGGAGATATCTTGAAAAATCAGGATACGCGCTTCTTCAAAGAAGATACACTCTGAGCTTCTGGAACTTTTAAGTATGTCTTCTTTAACTTTGTAGTTCAGAAGTCGGCAGATTATAACTCTGGGTGGTTCAGAGGGTTTGTTTTTTTTTCTAAGGGCTCTGTGAGCTCTTTCTATAGTGATCTCATCTTGGTACCTCTCCCCTAGGGTCTGGATAAAGAGGGTTTTAATCGTGGAAGGGATGGATTCCGGGAGGATGGTTTCTGTAAGACCTCTTATTCGGAGATTATCCATGATTGGTCTTCAAGGGCTTCAAAAGCAGAGTTTAAATAGTGCTGGCATTTCTGAAGGCTATCCGCTGTAGCTACGGAGAAGCTACGTAGTGACTCTTGTGTTGTTTCTAGTGAGTCTACTCTAGATCTAACATGTGTAATTTCTTGTTTTAGGTCTTTTATTTCTTTCAATAACGGGTCAAGTGCTGATTGGAGGGCCTTGTGGATGAATGAGCGAGACATTGGTCTTGTGTCATGCATCGTGTCTTCTGTATCACTGTACTGCTCTTCATTTGAGGAGCTTTTTAAGGTTGCAGTAGAGTTTTTTGAAGGAGGCAGAGTTTTATTTGAAGAGATAGAGGGAGGAATGTTGGTTTTTTTAATACATTTTTCCATTTCCCCTTTCAGATTTTTTGATTGCAAGCTTGTGTCTCTAGAGGGCCCTCCTCCTATTTTGACCATTTTGCAGATGATCCTTAGATACAGATTTAAATTTAGAGTTCTGTGTTGAGTATCTTGTAGAATTTACATGTTATATGTTGAGACAATATAAATAAGTGAGTAGGTCGGGGTTTTTTAAGATGAACAGTTTTGGTGCTTAAACCTTTACATCGCCAAGGTTAGGTCAACTGCAGAAAGTTAGTGTTAATAGCGCTATGGGTTGTAATTCTGTTCTTCAGCCACTTTATGTCGCTATTGTTCATTTGTTAATTAGCGTGGACTACTTTAGAGGAATAATGTTAATTCTTCAATATTTCAGGACAAATGCTATTTCAAATTAGTGAAGGAGAAAGTCAATGTATATCTTGGAAGGAGCTGTAGAATTATGTGGGTTATAAATATAAAATTGTAGAAATTTAGAATTGTAGAATCATAGGTTAAGAAGGAATGTGCATCCACTTCTGTTATACCCCTTCACTCTCTCTTTATCTTGCTCTGCGCTGTATTAGCAAAGGTAGCCGAGGTAGCAGAGTGAGTCCCAGTTCCTGTCTCCAGACCCATCGTCTCTCCTCTGGGTCACAGTGCAACCAAGATGGCGACTCCTGCGGGGGGGAAGCCCCGAACAGCAGGACCAAGGCAGGCCATGCTGACCTGCGGGACTCCCAGACCCAGGACCGAAGGAGCGGCAGTCCCAAAATCCCCAGGCAGGCCGTCAAATCAGCAACCGCGATGCAGGTGCCCTCAGCAGCAGGACCCAGGCCGGTAAGTAAAATAAGCCTTTTCTTTTTAGGACCAGGAGTAGCGGTGGGTGCTGCGGACAGGAGGCTGCGGTACCTTATGGAGGGGTCGTGGTCTTCACCAGGTCCGGCGTCGCGGTTCACCGCAGCTGCAGACCGCTGCGCAGCACGTGTCCTTCTCGGTTCCTTCTAAGGTTATAAATCAAAGCAAGATCTACAGCTTAATTGCTATTTTTTAGTATTTCTTATTGGGTGGCTTGAGCTCAGCTGCAGTATCCAATAGCAGCCAATGGAAGTCAGAAATTCGCTTCCTGTCTTATCAGAAGTTCCGGCTGCAGTGTCATCTATATTCACATTGCTACATATCAAGTTATACAGCTCCAAATATATTTCGCAGATAGAGGCACCATTTGAAACTCCTAAACCCTGATGAAAAAAAAAACTATAAAAAAGGGCCACCATCTATTATCTACTAGTTATCATTAATGGCATGTTTGGCATCTTTGCAATTGTACTGACATAGAGAATCATATTGGCAGGTCTTTTTTTCTATATAGTGAACATGGTAAATAAAAAAATTCAAAAAACAATTGTCTAACTGCGCTTTTTTTCCTCAATTTCACGCACTTGGAATTTTTTTCCCCAATTTCCACTAGATTTCATTGACATCAATCATTTTATCATGCAAAGTACAACTAGTCCAGCAAAAAATAAGCCCCCATACAGCTTTGTGGATGGAAAAATAAAAAAGTTATGGAAGAAGGGGAGGAATAAACAAAAATGGAAAAAAAAGCCATGATAGGAAGGGGTTAAAATTTTATATTTTTTTATTTGTCATAGTTGTACTGAAAATAAAATAAATGCAAAAACTGGCTGTGGCGGGAAACCATCAAAAAAGTGTTGTGCCCTCAGAACCTGCTCTAGTATAGGGGAATGTGGCTTTTTCCTGCTTATATAGCGGGTAATTATTAGCCACTCAACAAGTCAGGATGTATGATTTTATAATAATATTGTCAACATTTTATCTAATGATCCCATAACCACCAACTTCTGCTACATGTAATATAGCCCTGTATATTTTCTATAGTTTAATAAATTAGTCAGTACTAGAGATGAGCGAAACCAAACTAAAAAGTTAAGGGTTCGTATCGAACACAGAATGTCCGGTGCTAAACTTCGAACACAGACTTCTCCAGGAAGTCCATTTTAATGTTTCTAGCTCGAGAGTAGGGATGAGCGAACCCATGGAAGTTTGGGTTCTGGTAACTGACCTTTAGTCCAAACTTCGGGTACCAGAACTGTACCCGAACTTGAACCCCATTGAATACAACAGGGGTCTGAACTTTGGAGCAGGAACATTTTCTCTGTCTCTCTACCCCCCTCTCTCTCCCTTCCCCCTCTCTCTAACCACCCCGGAACTAAAACATTACCACGGACTTCTGGGATAAGTCAGTGTTTGGCGTTTAGTTGGGGTTCGCTCATCTCAGAGAGCGAGAGAAAAATTTCCAGTTCCAAAGTCCAGGTCCCCATTGTTTTCCATGGGGTTTGGATACTCAAACCAAACTTTGGACTAAAGTTCCGGTCGGGTACCAGAACCCAAACTTCCACGGTTCCCCTTATCCCTAGTCAGGACTGGTCTCTATTTAGCCAGTTGAATAACTGGTTTAAAGTAGCCTTGAGGGTCATGAAACTGTGATGAAATAATTAGTGTGTGGCCACGGCTCCTCTGTCAGCATTTGGTCAGTATTTTTTCTCAGGAGTGGGAGCCAAAACCATTTATCACCCACTCATGGTTTTGGCTCCCACTCCTGAGAAAAAATACTGACCAAATACTGACAGCGGGGCTGTGGCCTTATTGTAGTTCCTGGAGAATATCTATCTTTGCCTCTAGCTCCTCCTTTCTCTTTCCACCTCCACTCTTAGAACTTGATGAGCGCCACCTGTCATCTAAGTAATGGGAAATTCTGTTTTCACGGAATACAGATTTTACCTATCAAATGAATGAAAGAACAATCTAGGATAAGAAAGTATCAAATTTCTCTGATACGACATATATTACAAGGTTTCTTATTTTCACATCAACAATTGACTTTATAAAATTAAAATGACTGTTACTGTTTAACTGGTCAATATTAGAACTATGAGAAATTATATAGACAGGTTGAGAATTGAGATACACAAAATTATTGGGACAGGTTTGAATTTTTAAATTCATATTTCTAATTCTGTCTAATTGCCCTCGGTGTACAGCATGAGGTCCCTCACCATGCAATCTGCCTTAATGTGTGACAGAAATGCTGATGGTACAGAGTAGAGATAAATAGAGGATCCATGGAGTTTCGAGTCAATTTTCCTGAAAGTTACGGTTTCAATTGAATTGGAACATTTTGAGATTTGATTTGCGGTTTACAAAAAGGATAATAAAACCTTGCCCATAACCATTTCCCAAACTATAGAATCATCAGAGAGTGGGCTAATGTCATTTTGGACTGCTGCGCTGGCTTCCCCATAATGGCCTGCAGCCATGACCTCTAGCAGATTATCACACCTTGTACAGTGGTGGTCAGTACCGGGGCCATCACAGATCAGCGGTTCCCAGTAGAGCACAGTTTTTGCGACAGAGCAGAGGCATAGCTAGGGGTTCAGCTCAGGGGGAGGGGGGGGTCAAACTTCTGAAACTACTATTTTAAGACCAGAATAAAAGTCATAAAGTAGTAAATCACCCCTCAGGCACTACATTCCAGCAAGGGTAATTTACTATTTTATGACCTTTATTCTAGTTATCCTTATATATGCTTTATTACATAATACGTATGTAACTGGCCCCGATTACTAACGGCGGGGGTAAGACTCCGTTTTCATACGGTGATGCCACTGACAGGACAGATGAGCTTCAAAAGAAAAACGGTGGTAAAGCAATAACAAGATTTATTGTAACAAAACTCGCTCCTGTTTGTATGGGGAAGAAAAGTGAATAAAATAAACAGTCAAATTTTTAATCCAAGAACTCGTACATAAGAATTGTGTTTTATTTTTCTTACCAGGAGAACAGCCACATATCCCTGGTCCTAGTAAGGGGATGTCTTCACTTGGGCCAATAATGCCACCCCTCTCCCCTAAGTGTGTCCGGACTTTAACAGGGCTAGTTCCTAAAAGGAAGCCGTAATATGTGTCTTTTCTCCTGGTTCACAATCTTAATACCATTCCCAATCAATAAACTTTCTGGGATCCCAATATGACCAAACTCAGCTGTACAGCTAGGCGTATTACAACCCAAGTTCGCCTGTCAAGAATAACATATAAAATAAACAACCATATTCAATTCCCATTTACAAGAATACAGAAGATAGCAAATTCATTTGATTAGCATGCTCTGCGGGAAATTCAATCTAGACAGATGGGTGCCTTGGGATCTTCACCAGGGACTGTGGCCTTTCTGAACTTGGCACCGCACTATCAACAGTCGTTGACAAGATGAACACAGTTCGTGCCTCACTGACACAGTCCCATAGAGACTAGTCATTTAGATTGGTCTCAACACCTAGCTGACCCTAACTAACTCGCTGTACCGGTCAGAGAGAATTTAAACTAAGAAGAAGAACATGAGGTACCTCATACTTGTTTAATACATAGGGTGCTTTACTCTCTGCGGGTACAGTGTCACACTTCACAAGATGGCCAGCTCTTTTCAATGTTATCTCATTGTTGCATTTCCCCGCGCTCTTCATCGAACAGAAATAGAGGATTATTGTCCCAGACGTCACCAATCACAGGAGCATGAAACCGCTACACTCCAAGGGGGAACCAGGTTCTCCTACTCCGGACCTTCCTTTGTTTCTCGTCCACCAGAAGCTCCCAGACCACACGCGTCACCTCTCAGCTCCGTCTCCCTGGCAACCCAACCCCTCTCCACCAAACAAACTTTATCCATGCTCAGCTTGAGTGGCAGAGCAATGAGGCAATGAAAGTATTTTATAACTCAAGCAGCAAAATTGCATTATCACTGCACAGTTCATCTATTATTTGCATCACAGCATTCATAAAATTATTCAAGTATTGTTTTGTTAACAATTAATAAAATTTAGATCAACAGTGAGTGTCACTGACATCTAGTGGTCAGATGTCATCATTACAGGTGTGGCCTCTATTCACAGTCATCACCAATAGTGATGAGCGAGCACTAAATTGCTCGGGTACCCGTTTCTCGGGTCGAGCAAATTGGAATACTCGGGTGCTCGACCCAAGCAATGAGCCCAATGTAAGTCTATGGGAAACTTGAGCATTTTTCAGGCTGCTCCCCCCGGCGGTCTGCAGAGGGCCTAAAAATTGCCCAAATCGATGGAAACACTGCTCAAATGACATGGGAACAGCATGGGGGAAGACTCCTGGAAGCATTTCTGACTCCCAGGTCACTGCTGTCAGAGTATTACGCCACTTTTACGGATTCACAATAAAACATACAAAAACAAAACCAAAATGAATTTTCCTGGGAAATATATTAAGGAACATCCTTTCCAGGGGAATTACTTGTATACAAGGCAAAATAAATAACCAAAACCAAATATACTCCTCAACACCTTGGGCTATGTTCACACATAGCATTTTTGATGCGTTTTTGCATTGCTTTCCACCAAGACAAATGCATTCACTGGGAAATGTCATTTTAACATTTTACAACCTTAGACCATCAGACACATGCATACAGTGATGAAAAGACATGGGAACAACATGGGGAAGACCTCTGAAAACATTTCTGACTCCCAGGTCACTGCCTAAAAGTGTGCCCATCATAACTGATCCTTAGCGCATGCGAAGATGCCTCCCGCCATGCACCTGTCATTGCAGACTTGCAACAGTCACCATCAGAGTCCTTGTCCCAGTGCAGGGTTCAGTTGTCCCTACCCCATTCCTTGGAATACAAGCACAAGTATGCAGCCAGCCACCCACCCACAGGCTGCAATACTATACTGCCAATTTTTTGACAGCTGCTTGCACTTGAAATGTGGCCTTTTAGGCTCGTGGAGGCGGAAGCTTTACACAACCTCATGCCAGCGGCGGCCGAGTGTCCATACTCGGTCCCCAGCCCCCACTCTTTCTCCCGGTGTCATCTCCGCCTTCCACAAGCACGGGTCCAACAGCATTGCCAGTGCCCTCCCCAGTGCACTTACTGGGAAGGACCGCCTAACCACAAACACGTGGACAGGTGAATGTGGCCAGGGATGGTACGGAGCCAGTCCACAGCTTTTTTTGCTGAGAGTTGTATTTAGCTTGGTGAAAGAACTGGCATAGAGGGAAACTGTATCTACCCTGGGTGTCATTTCTCCCAGGAAGTCCTCTAATGCAGCTTGTTGCAGAAGCAATGGCAGCCCGTAAACATCAACTCGCACTTGTCGGTGGTGCTTTGACACACAAACATCTTTCTTTGCGCATTTAATTTCATGAATAGAGAGTTGGACAATGGCCTGATCTGCAATGCGGTTTAAGAAATGACATGCATAAGCATGTCCGATCCACATTAAAAAAGCAGCCATAGAGTGTCCCGGAACCTTCCCCCACATTTTTCTTAGCCAGAGCTGCTTCTCGGCAGGGTTGGACGGGCCCACCAGAGAACCGCAGACTCCTCCGGTGGGCCCTGGCTTCTCCTTCAGGAGCTTTCATAGTTCTGAGGTGAGGCCATGATGATGATAGAGGCAACCATCTGCTTAGTTTTCTGTTACTTGGAATGCAAGAGTAAGTATGCAGCCAGCCCCCTACTCACCCACAGGCCGCAACACTAAGCTGCCAGATTTATGGGCAGCTGCTTGCACTTGAAATAAGGCCTTTTAGGCATGTGGAGGCAGAAGCTTTTCGAAACCTCATGCCGGTGGCGGCCGGGTGTCCATACTCGGTCCCCAGCCGCCACTGTTTCTCCCGGTGTCGTCTCCGCCTTCCACAAGCATGGGTCCCACAACATTACCCGTGCCCTCCTCAGTGCACTTACTGGGAAGGACCACCTAACCACAAACACGTGGACAGGTGAATGTGGCCAGGGACGGTACGGAGCCAGTATACAGCTTTTTTTGCTGAGATGTATTTCAACACAGCCATATTCTTTAGCTTGGTGAAAGGACTTGGGAAACCATATCTACCCAGCTGACATTTCTCCCAGGAAGTCCTCTAAAGCTGCATTCACTTGAAATGTGGCCTTTTAGGCTCGTGGAGGCGGAAGCTTTTCACAATCTCATGCCGGCGGTGGCCTGGTGTCCATACTCGGTCCCCAGCTGCCATTATTTTTTCCGGTATCGTCCCCGCCTTCCACAAGCATGGGTCCCACAACATTACTCGTGCTCTCCCCAGTGCACTTACTGGGAAGGATCGCCTACCCACAAACACATGGACAGGTGAATGTGGCCATGTACGGTACAGAGCCAGTCCAAAGCTTTTTTTGATGAGAGTTGTATTTACCTCGGTGAAAGGACTGGCATAGAGGGAAACCGTATCTACTCTGGGTGTCAATTCTCCGTCACCAGGTTCCGCCCATTGTCACACACGACCATGCCTGGCTGTATGTTCAGCGGTGAGAGCCACAGATCAGGCTGCTGTGTTACAGCTTTCAACAACTCTGCAGCGCTGGGTGGTTTGTCAATTAAGCATGTTATCTTCAGCACAGCCTGTTGCCACTTGGCCAAGGCAGTGCTGCAGTGCTGTCAGCTTGTGACTGATGTGGTCATTTCGGAGATGGAGGAGGAGGTGCAGGAGCTGAACAATGTGATTACATTGAGGTTAAATTGGTGACGCTGTTTTTTATACTAAAGAAAGATCCTATTGTTTTGTTTTTTTTACGTTATTTTTTAAGACAAATGCATTCACAGGGAAATGTAATTTTAACATTTTACAACCTTATCTGGCAATTTAGTGTGTGACACATCATCAGACACATCCTGTTTTATTTATGATGGAGGGACTCTGAAAGTCATAAAACCTATTTTTATAGGGCCATCAGACGGCCCTTACTATTCTTAAAAGGCCATCAGTCGGCCCTCGCTATTGTTAGAGAGCCATCAGCCGGCTATGCTTCGTTGTTCCCATTATTAACAAGTGGGTCTCCTATACTGTTATTGCATATCCAGTGATTGAAAGGGCTGCCATAAATTTTGACACAACCCAATACCCCTTTGAAGAGACATAGAGGAAGGTCTCAGTAAAAAAAATGTTCCAATTATAAAGGAGCGGGTCTCCTATAGTGGTACTGCCCATGCTGTGACTGCAAGGGCTGCCAAAATTTGGGAAAAATCCCACTAAGAATTTAAAGACACATAGAGCAGGGCCACAGTAACCACAAATACGCATAAGAAAGGAGAGAGTCTGCTATACAGTTATAGGATATGCAGTAAGTCCAACGGCTGACCAATTTAAGGAAAAACCCCACTAAGAATTTAAAGACACACAGAGCAGGGCCACAGTAACAAGTACGACATGTTCCCATTAGAAAGGATAGGGTCTGCTATATAGTTATATGGTATGCAGTGAGTCCAATGGCTGACCAATTTTAGGAAAAACCCCACTAAGAATTTAAAGACACAGAGCAGGACCACAGTAATGACAAATTCCCAATAGAAAGGAGAGAGTCTCCCATAGTGTTGGCCTATGCAGTGAATGCAAGGGCTACCAAAAATTTGGAGACTCTTCAATGCCCCTTAGAAGTGACGTGGAGGAGGGTCTCATGAAAAAATTTTCTCATTAGAAAGGAGCAGGCCTCCTATACTTGTAATACCCATGCACTAAGTGTATGGGCTGACAAATATTTACCCCTGGGGGGTATACATGAACATACTGTATATATATATTTTTTTTACGGGCATCATAAACACCCTTTAAAAAAATTATATGGGTGTTGCATCACGGACCACGGTCACCCTGGTGATATGGTGGTGGAGTATGAGGAGAAGGAGGAGGACTAGAGCAAATAGCCAAAATCAGGAAGTGTATACCAATGTGTGGGTGTGAAAAGGTGCATGGGAATACACCTCCCAAGAAAAGACACTGGATTTGAGTTTATTACGCTGCTATTATTCGGTGGTGTTGACAAGTCTGACCCAATCCTGCACTTGTACATGTTTATAAGAGTCAGCCTGTCAGCATTTTCAGTTGACAGGCGGATGTGCTTATCAGTTATAATTCCACCAGCGGCACTAAAAACACGCTCTGATAAAATGCTGGTGGCAGGGCAGGCCAGGACCTCCAAAGCATAGAGAGCCAGTTCATTCCACGTATCCAGCTTGGTTACCCAACAATTATAAGGCAGAGCGGAATCACGGAGGACGTTGATACTGTTAGAACCTTGCTCTTAGGTTTTTTCTATTGCTGGTCACATGACCTTGTTGGCCTATTTAGTCCTGCTCCGCCCTTCTGGCTTTGCTACTCTTTAGCTAGCCTGTGCTCAGTATCTTACTCTGTTAGTTTGCTTGGTCTTCGGACCTCTGTGTTCTATATTATTTGTTTGTATGTCTTTCTGCTACTATTTCTGTTAGGAGGTGTCCATTTTGCTTCCAGTCCCTAGTACTTGTAGGGATTCCTTCCCCACATCTATAGGTCTCCGTACAGACTAGCTGAGGACTTTAGCAGGTCTGATCGCAGGATCAGGTTCCCTGTTACATCGTAGGGATCAAGCTGAGTTCTATCGTAGGGACAGATCTCCTCTATTTCCTTAGCTCTGGTAGCAGAACATAACAGTAAGTCCAGCCCGCAAATTCTCTAAGGAAAGATTTTCTGTTCCATCATGGTGTCGGTTCAGGATTTGGCTCAACGCCTGCAGGGACTCTCTCTGGAGGTGGCCGAGCTCCGTCAGCACGTGAGTAACTGTTCTGGAGCGCATTTCTTGGAGCCGAAGGTACGTTTGCCTGATTTATTTTTTGGTGAACACCAAGAATTTTTTTCATTTAAAAATGCTTGCTTATTGTATTTTCGTTTGAGACCCAGGTCCTCTGGGGATGAATCCCAGCGCATAGGGTTCATAATGTCACTTTTGCGCAAAGCACCTCAGGAGTGGGCCTTTTCTTTACAACCTAGTGATTCATGCTTTAGATCAGTGGATAGTTTTTTTTCTGCTTTGGGGCTATTATATGATGATCCTGACCGTGTCTCATCAGCGGAGACTGAGTTGAGACGTTTGAGACAGGGATCAGGTAATGTGGAAAAATATTGTACTCATTTCCGTCGGTGGTCTACTCAAATAGGGTGGAACTATTCTGCTCTGAAGAGTCTGTTTCTTGCAGGGCTTAGTGAGAGGGTTAAAGATCTGCTAATTGCTTATCCCACACCTGAAGATTTGCAACAGGCTATGCAATTAGCTATACGGGTGGATAGGAGACTACGTGCAAGGGTTAATGAGAGTAAATGCTCTGTAATGTCAGTTTCTGGTCATGAGAATGTGTGCACTAACAGTGGAGAGCCGATGGAGATTGGAGTGATGGCACCTCGCTCTCAAGAAAAAGACCGCAGATTTTCTGAAGGCTTGTGTTTCTATTGCGGAAATTCTGGTCATTTTATTAAAAGCTGTGTGCTTCGTATGAAGAAAGAAAAAAAATGGTCAGTCATGCCCGTATTGCCTGTTTAAATTCTAAGGGAGTATTCCTATCTGCCACTACTGCTGCTCAGGATGAGTTAATTGAATTTCGGGTATTTGCGGATTGTGGATCTACTCTGAATGTGATTGATGGGGGATTCTTGGAAAAACTTAGATTAGAACCTAAAACTTTGTCATCCCCTATTGCTGTGGTTTCTGTCGATGGCTCTCCCTTGAAGAGTGTTACTCACAAGGTCTGTGAATTTCCCCTCACTATTAATGGTATTCACCATGAGAATTTGGATTTGGTAGTTTTGAATAACTTGCCTTCTCCGGTGGTGTTGGGATTGCCCTGGTTAAAATTGCACAATCCTGTACTGGATTGGTCTACCAATGAAATTAAATCCTGGAGCCATAAATGTTATGACAAGTGTTGTAACGGGCGTATTGCAGCTGTGGATAGTGGGGAATTGCCTGTGCCTATTCAGGATTTTTGGAGAGTTTTTTCTGAGAAGGAATCGCAGGTTTTGCCTCCCCATAGAGACTATGATTGTACTATTGAATTTGTCCCTGGAGCGACTCTTCCTAAAAGTCGTTTATTTAACCTTACTATTCCTGAGAGAAAGGCTTTGGAGGAATACATACAGACAAGCTTGGCCGCCGGTCACATTAGGCCTTCTAAGTCTCCTGTGGCGGTTGGATTTTTTTTTGTAAAAAAAAAAGACGGCGGTTTACGTCCTTGTCTGGATTTTCGTGAGATTAACAAAATTACTGTACGCAATCCTTACCCACTGCCATTGATTCCTGATCTGTTTAACCAGTTAGTGGGGGCCAAGTGGTTCTCTAAAATTGACCTTCGGGGGGCATACAATCTGTTGCGCATGAAGGAGGGTGACGAATGGAAGACTGCTTTTAACACTCCTGTGGGTCATTTTGAGAATCTGGTTATGCCTTTTGGTCTCACCAATGCTCCTGCATTTTTTCAGAATCTTATTAATGACATCCTTAGACCTTTGATCGGCAAAAATGTGGTTGTGTATTTGGATGACATTTTGATTTATTCGCCGGATCTGCAGTCTCATTGGCGGAGAGTACGTGAGGTATTACAGTTATTAATTGACAATTCGCTTTTTGCTAAGCTGGAGAAATGTGAGTTCGCGGTACAGAGAATTAGTTTTTTGGGCTACATTATCTCCAGCGAAGGTTTTGAGATGGACCCAGTGAAAGTTCAAGCTGTGCAGGAATGGCCTAGGCCTATTGGTTTGAAATCGATACAGAGGTTTTTGGGTTTCGCCAATTATTATAGAAAATTCATTAAAAATTTTTCTATTATTGTCAAACCTCTGACCGATCTCACCAGGAAAGGTGCTGATGCGGTTCAGTGGTCTTCTGAGGCCATTGAAGCCTTTGTGTATCTCAAGGAGAGGTTCAGCTCTGCTCCCATCCTTATACAGCCTGATGTGACTAAACCATTTTTGGTTGAGGTTGATGCTTCCTCTGTGGGGGTTGGCGCAGTATTGTCTCAGGATAACGGGGATGGAGTACATCCCTGTGCCTTTTTTTCAAAAAAATTTTCGGAGACTGAACTGAATTACGATATTGGTAATCGGGAATTATTGGCTATTAAACTCGCATTTGAACATTGGCGCCACCTCTTGGAAGGTGCTGAATTTCCCGTTCAGGTTTTTACAGATCATAAAAATCTGATATATCTTGATGCTGCCAAGCGCCTGAATGACCGTCAGGCTAGGTGGGCACTGTTTTTCTCGCGGTTTAATTTTTCCGTTACTTACATCCCAGGTACTAAGAATGTTTAGGCGGATGCCTTGTCTCGCAGCTTTTCTCCCATAGTCGGTGCTGAGAAAGAGGAGAACATTTTACAAGAAGGTGTTGTGATAGCTGCTTTGGACTCCGTTTTGGAAGATGAGATTCTAAAAGCACAGGAGAATGCCCCATCTAACACTCCCCATGGGAGGTTGTTTGTGCCTGGGACCTTTAGGAGAGATTTGTTTGTTGAGTGTCACGAATCTCGGTTGGCAGGTCATCCTGGAGACCAAGAGACTGGTGGGTCGCAGTTTTTGGTGGCCTGGATGGCAGAAGGAAGTCATTAAGTGGGTGCGCCAATGTACTGTGTGTGCAAGATCCAAGTCTTCGCATGCTCCTGCTGCGGGGTTGCTTTGCCCTCTGGAGGTTCCTAGTGCTCCTTGGCTATGGATTTTATAACTGACCTTCCCCCCTCTGAGGGTTTCACTGTCATCTGGGTGGTCGTGGACCGTTTTAGCAAGATGTGTCACTTGGTTCCCTTCGTCAAACTGCCCTGCGCTAAGACTCTCGCTAAGGCCTTTGTCAAGGAAATTGTCAGACTTCATGGCGTTCCTACTGACATGGTTTCTGATAGGGGACCTCAGTTCGTGGCTCGTTTTTGGCGTGCCTTTTGTGACAGGTTGGGAGTTCATTTGTCGTTCTCATCCGGATATCATCCTGAATCTAATGGCCAGACAGAAAGGAAAAACCAGGATGTTGAGCAGTTCTTGCGTTGTTTTGTGGCAGACAATCAAGAGGGGTGGTCTGAGTTTCTGCCACTTGCTGAATTTGCTCTGAACAATCATACATCTTCTTCTGCTGGTTGTTCGCCTTTTTTTTGTTGTTCTGGGAGACATCCGTCGTTTGGGTCGTTCTCCAAGTTGGTATCTGCCGTGCCTGAGGAGGAGAATTTTTCCGGCGATTTAGAGAGAGTTTGGACGGATGTGCGTGGTAATCTTCTGGAGGCTAACAGAAAATCTAAAGACTACTTTGATAGGAAACGACAGGAGGTTTTGTTCGCTGTTGGTGACATGGTTTCGTTGTCCTCTAGGAATCTGCGGTTGAGGATTCCTTCTAAGAAATTGGGTCCCAAGTTTGTAGGGCCCTTTAAGGTGCTTCAGGTTGTCAACCAATCTGCTGTTAGGTTGGAGGTTCCTACCTCCTGGAGAATTAATCCGGTGTTTCATGTCTCTCTGTTAAATAAAGCTGTTGTGTCGGATGGTGACGCCTCTGCCTCTGTTCCTCCGGTGGTGGAGGACGGGGAATATGAAATCTCTCGCATCCTTAATTCTAGACGGTATAGAGGTAGTTTGCAGTATCTCGTGGCCTGGAAAGGTTTCGGACCCGAGGATAACTCATGGGTGAGGTCAGATGATGTTTCCGCGTCCAGACTTATCAGAGCGTTTCACAGGAGGTTTCCTGATAAGCCTGGGCCTAGGGGATCCGGAGGATCCTCTTAGAAGGGGGGGTACTGTTAGAACCTTGCTCTTAGGTTTTTTCTATTGCTGGTCACATGACCTTGTTGGCCTATTTAGTCCTGCTCCGCCCTTCTGGCTTTGCTGGACTTCATTGTATTACTACTCTTTAGCTAGCCTGTGCTCAGTATCTTACTCTGTTAGTTTGCTTGGTCTTCGGACCTCTGTGTTCTATATTATTTGTTTGTATGTCTTTCTGCTATTATTTCTGTTAGGAGGTGTCCATTT
Source organism: Phyllobates terribilis (assembly GCF_046119375.1). Lineage (NCBI taxonomy): Eukaryota > Metazoa > Chordata > Amphibia > Anura > Dendrobatidae > Phyllobates > Phyllobates terribilis. The sequence continues at coordinate 70,939,489 of NW_027362763.1, read as the reverse complement.
TGCTTCCAGTCCCTAGTACTTGTAGGGATTCCTTCCCCACATCTATTGGTCTCCGTACAGACTAGCTGAGCACTTTAGCAGGTCTGATCGCAGGATCAGGTTCCCTGTTACATCGTAGGGATCAAGCTGAGTTCTATCGTAGGGACAGATCTCCTCTCTTTCCTTAGCTCTGGTAGCAGAACATAACAGGTACGGTCAGCAAGGTACTCCCTCAGCATGTTCCCAAACTTTGCACTCCTTGTGAAGGTATCCCGTCCCTCAGGGCCTGTGCGATGGGAGGGTCTGAGAAAACTCCCAGAACTTTGACAGTGTTACCCTGCCTCTGCTGGATTGAAGTTGTGTCTCTCTCGTCTGTACTCCTTGGTTGTCCAGCGAAGTGTGCCCTCTGCCGCCAGCGTTTTGAGATGGGAATTTTTTTAATAGTTCCGCAACAAGGGCCTTCTGGTACAGACTCATTTTTGTAGACCTGTCCACCTCAAGAATAAGAGATATAAAGTTCTCCTTGTAGCGTGGGTCTAGAAGTGTCACCAACCAGTAATGACTGTTACCTAAAATTTTGAGAACGCGAGGGTCATGGGAAAGACAGTGTAACATAAACTCAGCAATGCGTACCAGACTACTAACAGGCAAGACTTCCGTGTCTTCACCAAGAAGATGATTGATGAGGCTCTCCTCCTCCTCCTCCTCTCTGTCCTCTGGCCATCCATGCTGAACAGACGGTATGACAGCTGTGCAGGTAGTACCGTCTATAGTGCATGAATCTAGCTCCTGTCCTTCCTCCTCCTCATCCTCCTGTTCCTCATTGTCACCCAATTCACGTTGGGATGAGATGAGGCTTGGCTGTGTGTAGTCACCCTGTATGGCTCCTTGCTCCATCTCACTGTGCTCCGCCTGGAATGCATCCTCTTTGTTTGTGATCAGAGAGCGTTTCAGAAGACAGCGAAGCGAGATGGTGACGCTAATTATGGCATCATCACCGCTCACCATCTGGGTGGAGTCCTCAAAGTTTTGGAGGATGGTACATATGTCTGACATCCATGTCCACTCCTGAGGTCTTATGTGTGGAGTCTGAACTGAATACCGACGGCCTTGTTGATGCTGATACTCAACAACTGCCCTCTTCTGCTCACAAATCCTTCCCAACATCTGCAGTGTAGAGTTGCAATGCGTGGGGACATCACACAGCAGTCTGTAAGCCGGAGGCTGCAAACGCTGCTGAAACACTGCAAGGGCGGCGGAAGCTGTAGCTGACTTTCTAAAATGGGCACACAGGCGGCATACTTTAATAACCAGATCCGGCAGCTCCGGGTAGGATTTGAGAAACCGCTGAACGACGAGGTCAAGCACATGGGCCAGGCATGGTACTTGTGTGAGCTCGCCTCACCTCAGAGCCGCCAACAGGCTCCGGCCATTGTCACACACGACCATGCATGGCTGTAGGTTCAGCGGTGTGAGACACAGATCTGCCTTGTCTTTCAGAGCTGTCCACAACTCTTCAGCATTGTGCGAATTGTCACCTAAGCATATTAGCTTCAGCACAACCTGTTGCCGCTTGGCCAAGACAGTGCTGCAGTGCTTCCAGCTTGTGACTGATGTGGTCATTTCAGAGATGGAGGCTGAAAAGGAGGAGGAGGCTGAGGAGGATGAGGTGCAGGAGCTGTAGACCGTGGGGGCAACCCTGATTGACCTAGGGTCCTCAATCCTTGGCATCGGGAGGACGTGTTCCATCCCAAGGACCAACTGGGTCCCGGCTTCCACTATGTTAACCCAGTGTGCCGTCAGCGAGATGTACCATCCCTGCCCACAAGCACTCGTCCACGTGTCCGTGGTTAGGTGGACTTTCCCAGAAACTGCGTTGTTGAGGGCACGGCTAATGTTTTGGGAGACGTGCTTGTGTAATGCGGGGACGGCACACCGGGAGAAATAGTGGCGGCTGGGGACCGAGTACCGAGGGATGGCCGCCGGCATCAGGTTGCGGAATGCTTCCGTCTCCACGAGCTTAAAAGGCAACATTTCGAGTGCAAGCAGTCGTGAAATGTGAGAATCTAGTAGCGTGGCCTGTGGGTCGTTGGCAGCATATTTGCGCTTGCGTTCCAAGGACTGGGGTATGGACAACTGAACGCTGCGCTCGGACAAGGACATGGACATTCTTCCTGATGCTGCTACTTGAGAGTGTGCAACGACAGGTGCAGGGCAGGAGGCATCTTCGCATGCACCATGGACAGGGGATTGGCTTGCATGCACAACATGGGAAGAAGCAATGGTGCCACATGCAGACACTGTTCCTGGACCCTGGGGTTCAGCCCACAAAGTCGGGTGCTTTGCTGCCATGTGCCTGATCATGCTGGTGGTGGTCAGGCTGTTCGTTTTGCCACCCCTGCTGATGCTGGCCTGGTAGGTGGTGCAAATGGCCTTTTTGGGGTTATCGGCAGAGTCTTTAAAAAGCGACCAGACTCAGGAAGACCTAACAGTTGTACTGGCAACTTTCTTAGTGCTGGTGTTACGGGGAACAGTTGCCTGGCTTTCTGCCTGTTGGGGTGCTCTGCCTCCCCCCCCACTGTGTGCTGTTGTCCTCGCTCTGCATGTCCTCCTGCCAGGTTGGGTCAGTTACTATTTCATCCACCACCTCGTCTTCCACTTCCGCACCCTGGTCCTCCTCTTGACTTTCTGGCAATTACGTCTCATCATCGTCCACCTCTTGTGACACTTTCCCACCGTTGCCTTCATTTGACCGTGGCTGCTCAAATATTTGGGCATCGCTACACGCAATCTCCTCTTGCCCCTCTTCAAGTGGACCGGGCTAGAGGCCCGAATCTATAAATGGAAAAGTGAACAGCTCTTCAGAGTGTCCAAGTGTTGGATCAGTTGTCTCTGGGTACTCAGCATGGTGGGAGGAAGGAGGATCAGGGTGAGGAATATGCGGTCCAGACTCACGGCTACTGAGACTTGACTGTGTGAAAGACAGGGTGGTGGTGGCTAAGTGACTGGAAGTAGTATCCGCTATCCAACCAATAACCTTTTGACACTGCTCTGGGTTCAATAGTGGTGTGCTGCGGTCCCCTAGAAATTGGGACAGGAAGGTCAGGCTAGAAGATGTGGGTGTTTGTTGTGGGACAATTTCAGCTTGCCCACGGCCTTGTCCTCGGCCTCTGTATGCACCATTACTATCACGTCCAGTTCCCCTGTCCCTCGCTACATGCCTTGCCCATTTTTAATGGAGGACAGTATCTTCCACGCTCACTACAAATGACTCAGTTTGGAGCGAACTTATATGTGATCCCTGTGATGGAGAAAACAGAGTTTTAAATACCTGTCCTGTAGGTAAGTAGTTTGAACAGCAAACTGGTGTGAATTGCTTCACTGACACACTGAAAATAGAATTAGTCCTTACCGGTAATTTTGTTTCTAGAAGCCTTCCACGACAGCATTGGAGGATGTTGTCCACGCCCTATTGGGGACAGGAACATAGAGTGTTTAAAAGCCCCTCCACACTGTAAATCCCCAGTGTTTACCAAGATCACCTGGAAAAATGGTTACCTGACAGTTATATGGAATCCATAGGGAGGGAAATTTGTGCTGACTAATTCTATTTTCTCAATACGCCTTCCACGACAGCTTTGGAGGAATACCAACGATATTTTATTATAGAGCAACAATAGCTTGTAGGACTTTCCTACCAAAGGCTAAATCCCTAGTGGATGATAAGTCTAATCTATAATGTTTAGAAAATGTATGAAGGGAAGACCATGTAGCTGCCTGCAAATCTGTTCAGTAGAAAAACCCGCTCTTTCGGCCCATGAAGTTGATGTGGATCTGGTAGAATGAGCCTTTAAGGCAATCGGTAGATCCATCTGTTGGTTGATGTAGGCTTCCCCAATTGCCTTTTTGATCCAGTTTGCTATAGTGGATTTAGCTGCCTTCCTTTCTCTGTTCTGCCCTGAGTGCTGGATAAATAGGTTCCCATCCAATCTCCAAGCCTCAGTTTGTTGAAGATAATAAAGGACAGCTCTGCGGACATCTAGGAGATGGAACTCTGCTTCCTTTGAATTGGAAGGTTTCTGGCAGAAGGAGGGAAGGATGATTTCCTGGGAACAATGGAAATCTGTAACTACCTTTGGGAGAAAGGAAGGGTCCAGGCAAAGTGTAATTCTATCTTCGGTCACATTCATGTAAGGTTCTCTGATGGAAAGGGCCTGTAGTTCTCCTACTCTCCATGCAGAAGTGATGGCTACTAAGAAGGTAATCTTATGAGAGAGAGTCTGTATTGTGCTAGAGGATAGAGGCTCAAAGGGATAGAGGGTTAAACCCTTGAGTACCACATTTAGATCCCAGAATGGGACCTGAGACTGAATTCTTGGGTGAAGTCTGAGTGCCAAAGTCATGAATCTCTTGATCCATCTGTGAGAGGCCAAATCTTGGTCGAATATGGAACTTAGGGCTGAAATCTGCACCTTAAGAGTGCTGGGTTTGAGACCCAACTCCAAACCACTCTGTAGAAAATCAAGGATCTGAGCAATGTTGGGATGTGAGGAATCAGGAATATCTGGGGCGTACCATGATAGGAATTTTTTCCATATTTTGCCGTATATCGCATTGGTTACTGGCTTCCTACTCTGTTGAAGAGTTTTTATAACTTCTTCCGAGAGACCTTTGGATCTTAAGATCTTGGCTTCAGTAACCAGGCTGCCAGGTTTAGCCATTGAGGATTAGGATGGAACAGGGGACCTTTAGAGAGAAGGTTGTTGACCTGTGGTAGTATCACCGGACCTTCTAGGCAAAGTTCTGTGATGGCCCCGAACCAAGGCCTTTTGACCCACAGAGGGGCCACTAGAATTGTTGCCACTCTCTCTAACCTGACTTTCTGGATGGTTCCTGCTATTAGCGGTATTGGAGGAAACGCATAGACTAGCTTGAAATGCCAGTAATGGGCTAGTGCGTCCAAATTCATGGCATTGTCTCGTCTGTCCATTGAAAAGAAGAGGGGAAGTTTTGCATTTAACCGACTGGCAAAGAGATCTACTTCGGGGAGAACCCATTTTGCTACCAGTGACTGGAATATCTGAGGATTCAGGCTCCATTCTCCTGGCTGGATATCTTCCATATCTTCCCTGCTTAGAAAGTCTGCTTGAACGTTGTTTGAGCCTTTCAGGTGGATTGCTGAAAGTGATATGAGATGTTGTTCTGCCCCAAAAAATATTCAGCCTGCAATCTGTTTTAGGCTGTGTACCTTTGTACCTCCTTGATGACGAAGGAAGGCAACTGTAGTCACGTTGTCCGAGAGGATCTTGATGTGAGAACCCTGGATTAGGTTGACTGCCGCTCTGAGCATTTTTTCTACTGCCATCAGCTCCCTGAAGTTGGAGGATCTGGCACTGATCTCGGGACTCCGTCTGCCTTGAAAGGGAATCTGGGCAACCATAGCTCCCCAGCCTCGTAAACTGGCATCGGTAGTCACTGTAATTAGAGGGTCCTGGGTCCAAGAAATCCCCCTCTGAAGATTTCGGGAGCTTAGCCACCAAGAAAGAGAAGCTTTTATCTGACCTGGGGTCCTGAACCGTTTGTTTAGTGAGTCCCTTTGTATGTTTCAGGATCTTAGGATATGAACCTGGAGGGGCCTTGAGTGGGCCTGGGCCCACGACACCGACTGGATACAGGCTGTCATAGACCCCAATACAGACATTGTCGCTCTCAACGTTGGATTCTCTTGGTGTCTGAAATTTGAGATTTTGGATCTGAGAGCTGTCTGATGCTCCAATGGTAGAAAGGACATCTGTTTGTTGGAGTCCAGCAATACACCAAGGAATTTCCTTCTTGATGAAGGGAGGAGTTATGACTTTTTTAGGTTTTTTTAGGCCATGTCTGAGTACATAGAGGAGAATCTGGCTAGGGGATTCACCTGGAAATCTACCTCCCCAGCTGGAGCCGGATTCTTCTTTGCCAACAAGAAGGATGGCTCGCTATTAGTGTTGAGCCACCCCCGTAGTGTTCGGGTTCGGTTCGGTTCGTCGAACACCTTAGAACACCGTCAAACACCGTTAAAACCAATGGCAGGCAAACAAAAACACATAGAAACACATAGAAAACACCTGCAAAGGTGTCCAAAAGCTGACAAACTGCTCAGAAGACACTCTCTTTAAAAAAGCCGGCCGGCAAATTCAGCAGCGGCATACACCGGTACCCGACAATTTAGACAAGAAGGAATAGAGCATCACACATAGATTAGATAGATAGAAACATGTCAGTCACACATATAAGAAGCACAGTGACAGTGTTGGTTACTGCACTTGTCATTTAGTGTAAAGGATTTATTAAAAAAAATATTAGTGTTTTCATGCACCGTCTCTTTAAAAAAGCCGGCCGGCAATTCAGCATCTGTACCCGACAATTTAGAACAGAAAGAATAGAGCTTCACACATAGATTAGATAGATAGAAACATGTCAGTCACATATATAATAAGTACAGTGATAGTGTTGCTTACTGTACTTGTCATTTAGTGTAAAGGATTTATTTAAAAAAATAATAGTGTTTTCATGCACTGTCTCTTTAAAAAAGCCGGCCGGCAATTCAGCAGCGGTACCCGACAATTTAGAACAGAAAGATAGAGCATCACACATAGATTAGATAGATAGAAACATGTCAGTCACATATATATGAAGTACAGTGATAGTGTTGGTTACTGTACTTGTCATTTAGTATTAAAATAAAGGATTTATTATTAAAAAAATTGGCGTGGGGTTCCCCTTAATTTTAGGCTCTAGCGGAGGTTAAGCAGACGGCTGGGGCAGATGTTTGAAGCCTGGGAAGGGGGTAATACCCACGGAGCTTCCCAGGCTACTAATATCAGCCCCCAGCTGAATACATAGCCTTTACTAGCTATTAAAATGGGGGACCCCCCCAAAAAAATGACGTGGGGTCCCCCCTAATTTAATAGCTAGCAAAGGCTAGGCAGACAGCTGGGGGCTGATATTAATAGCCCAGGAAGGGAGCCATGAATATTGGCCCCCTCCCAGGCTAGAAACACCAGCCGTCAGCCGCCCCAGAAATGGCGCATTCATAGGATGCGCCAATTCTGGCACTTAGCCTCGCTCTTCCACGCTGCCCTGGTGCGGTGGCAGGGGGTAATAGGGTTGGGGTTGATGTCAGCTTATAATGCCAGCTGACATCAAGCCCAGGTTAGTAATGGAGAGGCGTCTATAAGACACCCCCATTACTAACCCCATAGTCAAAGTTAAAAAAAACACAAACACCCAGAATAAAGTCCTTTAATTGAAATAAAGACACAATCCTTTATTGTTCTAAATTAAACCATACTTACCATCACGCCCATTCCAGCTGAAGCCAACGATCTCCTGCAATAAAAGAAAAATAATAAAGCAACCTCATCCTTACCTTTCCATGGTTCCCACGACAGCTTCAGCTCTGCTACATCGAGATGACAGGCTGGACCGCAGCAGAACGCTGCCATCCAGCCTGTCATCCCGCAGACACTGAGAAGCGCAGGCTTGCTTGCGCTGCTCAGCGTCTCTCTGTGACGACATCCAGATGAGCCGAGTTCATGTCCAATGAACTCGGCTCACCTCATGCACGTCACTGACAGCGTGGGAAAATTCTCACGCTGAAGCGCTGATTGCAGGAAAATTTTCCCACGCTGTCAGTGACGTGCAGGAGGTGAGCTGAGTTCATTGGACATGAGCTCACCTCATGCACATCACTGACAGCGTGGGAGAATTCTCCTGCACTCAGCACTTCAGCGTGAGAATTTTCCCACGCTGTCAGTGACGTGCATGAGGTGAGCCGAGTTCATTGGACATGACCTCGGCTCATCTGGATGCCGTCACAGCGAGACAGTGAGGAGCGCAAGCATGCCTGCGCTTCTCAGTGTCTGCGGGATGACAGACTGGATGGCAGCGTTCTGCTGCGGTCCAGCCAGTCATCTCGATGTAGCAGAGCTGAAGCTGCCGTGGGAACCATGGAAAGGTAAGGATGAGGTTGGTTTATTATTTTTCTTTTATTGCAGGAGATCGTTGGCTTCAGCTGGAATGGGTGTGATGGTAAGTATGGTTTAATTTAGAACAATAAAGAATTGTGTGTTTATTTCAATTAAGGGACTTTATTCTGGGTGTTGTGTTTTTTTTAAATACTTTACTAGAAATTCATGGCGGTCATGTCTCATACTGGCGTGACCCCATGAATTTTGGGCTTGGGGCCAGCTGATAATACCAAGCTGGCCCTAACCCCTTTATTACCCAGTGAGCCACCGCACCAGGGCCCTGGATGAGTTGGGTACAGCGCCAGAAGATGGCGCTTCTATGAACGCGCCATTTTCCGGGGTGGCTGCGGACTGCAATTTGTAGCGGGGGGGGGCCCAGAAAGCTTGGGCCTCCCTGCGCTGCAGATTCCAGCCCCCAGCTGCCTAGTTGTACCTGGCTGGACACAAAAATAGGGCGAAGCCCCACGTACTTTTTTTTTAATTATTTCATGAAATTCATGAAATAATTAAGAAAAAAAGGGCTTCCCTATATTGTTGTGTCCGGCCAGGTACAAATAGGCAGCTGGTGGTTGGGGGCAGCCCGTTCCTGCCTGCTGTACCTGGCTGGACACAAATATAGTGCGAAGCCCCACTTCAATTTTTTTAAATTATTTCAGGAAATTCATGAAATAATTTAAAAAAAATTGACGTGGGGCTTCGCCCTGTTTTTGTGTCCAGCCAGGTACAACTAGGCAGCTGGGGGCTGGAATCCGCAGCGCAGGGAGGCCCAAGCTTTCTGGGCCACCCCCGCTGCAAATTGCAGTCCGCAGCCACCCCGGAAAATGGCGCGTTCATAGAAGCGCCATCTTCTGGCGCTGTACCCAACTCATCCAGGGCCCTGATGCGGTGGCTCACTGGGTAATAAAGGGGTTAGGGCCAGCTTGGCATTATCAGCTGGCCCTAAGTCCGAAATTCATGGGGTCACGCCAATATTAGACATGACCACCATGAATTTCTAGTAAAGTATTTAAAAAAAACACAACACCCAGAAAAAAGTCCTTTAATTGAAATAAACACACAATTCTTTATTGTTCTAAATTAAACCATACTTACCATCACGCCCATTCCAGCTGAAGCCAACGATCTCCTGAAATAAAAGAAAAATAATAAAGCAACATCATCCTTACCTTTCCATGGTTCCCATGACAGCTTCAGCTCTGCTACATCGAGATGACAGGCTGGACCGCAGCAGAACGCTGCCATCCAGCCTGTCATCCCGCAGACACTGAGAAGCGCAGGCTTGCTTGCGCTCCACAGTGTCTCTCTGTGAGGGCATCCAGATGAGCCGAGTTAATGTCCAATGAACTCGGCTCACCTCATGCACGTCACTGACAGCGTGGGAAAATTCTCCTGCACTCAGCGCTTCAGCGTGGGAGAATTCTCACACTGAAGCGCTGAGTGCAGGAGAATTCTCCCACGCTGTCAGTGACGTGCAGGAGGTGAGCTGAGTTCATTGGACATGAGCTCACCTTATGCACGTCACTGACAGCGTGGGAAAATTCTCCTGCACTCAGCGCTTCAGCGTGGGAGAATTCTCACGCTGAAGTGCTGAGTGCAGGAGAATTCTCCCACGCTGTCAGTGACGTGCAGGAGGTGAGCTCAGTTCATTGGACATGAGCTCACCTTATGCACGTCACTGACAGCGTGGGAGAATTCTCCTGCACTCACCGCTTCAGCGTGACAATTTTCCCACGCTGTCAGTGACGTGCATGAGGTGAGCCGAGTTCATTGGACATGAACTCGGCTCATCTGTATGTCGTCACAGAGAGACGCTGAGCAGCGCAAGCAAGCCTGCGCTTCTCAGTGTCTGCGGGATGAGAGGCTGGATGGCAGCGTTCTGCTGCGGTCCAGCCTGTCATCTCGATGTAGCAGAGCTGAAGCTGTCGTGGGAACCATGGAAAGGTAAGGATGAGGTTGCTTTATTATTTTTATTTTATTGCAGGAGATCGTTGGCTTCAGCTGGAATGGGCGTGACGGTAAGTATGGTTTAATTTAGAACAATAAAGGATTGTGTCTTTATTTCAATTAAAGGACTTTATTCTGGGTGTTTGTGTTTTTTTTAACTTTGACTATGGGGTTAGTAATGGGGGTGTCTTATAGACGCCTCTCCATTACTAACCTGGGCTTGATGTCAGCTGGCATTATAAGCTGACATCAACCCCAACCCTATTACCCCCTGCCACCGCACCAGGGCAGCGTGGAAGAGCGAGGCTAAGTGCCAGAATTGGCGCATCCTATGAATGCGCCATTTCTGGGGCGGCTGACGGCTGGTGTTTCTAGCCTGGGAGGGGGCCAATATTCATGGCTCCCTTCCTGGGCTATTAATATCAGCCCCCAGCTGTCTGCCTAGCCTTTGCTAGCTATTAAATTAGGGGGGACCCCACGTCATTTTTTTTGGGGGGTCCCCCATTTTAATAGCTAGTAAAGGCTATGTATTCAGCTGGGGGCTGATATTAGTAGCCTGGGAAGCTCCGTGGGTATTACCCCCTTCCCAGGCTTCAAACATCTGCCCCAGCCGTCTGCTTAACCTCCGCTAGAGCCTAAAATTAAGGGGAACCCCACGCCAATTTTTTTAATAATAAATCCTTTATTTTAATACTAAATGACAAGTACAGTAACCAACACTATCACTGTACTTCATATATATGTGACTGACATGTTTCTATCTATCTAATCTATGTGTGAAGCTCTATTCTGTCTGTTATAAATTGTCGGGTACCGCTGCTGAATTGCCGGCCGGCTTTTTTAAAGAGACGGTGCATGAAAACACTATTATTTTTTTTGATAAATCCTTTACGCTAAATGACAAGTACAGTAAGCAGCACTGTCACTGTACTTCATATATATGTGACTGACATGTTTCTATCTATCTAATCTATGTGTGATTCTCTATTCTTTCTATTCTAAATTGTCGGGTACCGCTGCTGAATTGCCGGCCGGCTTTTTTAAAGAGACGGTGCATGAAAACACTATTATTTTTTTTGATAAATCCTTTACGCTAAATGACAAGTACAGTAAGCAGCACTGTCACTGTACTTCGTATATATGTGGCTGACATGTTTCTATCTATCTAATCTATGTGTGATGCTCTATTCTTTCGGTTCTAAATTGTCGGGTACCGGTGTATGCCACTGCTGAATTGCCGGCTTTTCATGTTTCACTGTTGGCACTGTTCCCATCGATTTGGGCAATCACTGTAATGCCACAACCACCATGGCTGTGGCATTACAGTGAGTGGCAGACAATCCCTGCATGATTGGTGCTCTAAATAGCGCCAGACATGCAGGACACGCTTTTGGTGCACGAACAGTTATCGAACATAACCTCGAACAGCCGAATTTTTTGCAAATCGTTCGGGTTCCTCGAACAACTCGAACACCGCCCAAAACAGCTCGAATTTGAGATTGGCGAACAGTTCTAGTCGAACACCGCTCATCTCTACTCGCTATGCCCCTGTATTGATTATAGAGGACTCAATCAGATTACGGTAAAAAACAAATATCCCCTGCCGCTCATCTCCGAGTTGTTTGATCGCCTTAAGGGCGCCAGGATCTTCTCCAAGTTGGATCTACGTTGAGCGTATAACCTGGTCTGTATCCGTCAAGGAGACAAGTGGAAGACGGCATTCAATACCCGGGACGGTCACTATCAATACCGTGTGATGCCTTTCGGTCTCTGCAATGCTCCCGCTGTCTTTCAAGAATTGGTCAACGACATCTTCCGTGATCTTCTTTACTCATGCGCGGTGGTATACTTGGACGATATCTTGGTCTTCTCTCCGGATCTTCCTACACACCGGAGGGATGTTCATCAGGTCCTGCTTAGGCTCAGGCAGTACCACCTCTATGCAAAATACGAGAAGTGCCTCTTCGAGCAGACCTCTCTTCCATTCCTGGGCTACGTTATTGTGGCGCCCCTGAGGGTTCGGCCGCCATAGGAATGCTGCACTTCTTTAATGGAGTGTGGTGTTCCTCCTCTGAGATAAGTCCGGTGCGATGGTAGTTACCTAGCTTTTTGCATCCAACACCACATTTCCACCAGAGGGAGCTAGTATGCACTAGGTGCTGCTCCCCTGGTTACAGGGAGAACGGGGAAACTCAAAGTGGTAGGAACTATTTAGTGGGTGTGGGTGGAGGAACAGTTAGTTTGTTACACTTCTAATTTAATATTTAATAGAATGCCATCTTTGATCTTGGTCTCTTGTTCTTCGGTGGTTCTGAGTTAGTCCATCTGACCTGTGTGGTCTCTGACAGTGTGTCTGTCAAGTGGTCGTACTGTGCAGTCAAAATATTGCGTGTAAAGTGACTTCCCTTCGGGAGCGCAGATCCTGTGTGGGCCTGCACCGGTATGGGACACAGCCCTCGTACCCCGATCTATGGGACGAGAGGGAGGTTGCAGACAAAGAATGTCTCAACCCGGCCAAGGACCAGGATCAAGAAGGCCCGGGAGCTTTAGAGTGTGGCTCCCTAGCAAATGGGTCCCAGGGAGGATGCAGACGGAGCGGAGTCCGCCACCTGTCCTCTTCTACCTGATCTATTCAGAGGGATTCCGGCTGCAAGAGGGGTACCGGCCCCCGACACCCGACCTCGTACTCTATGTCCAGGACGGGAAAGCCCGGTTAGGCCCTGAGGATCCCGCCGGGCTTCAGATCGAGAGGAATTGCCACCCGTACACCTGAGAGGAGCTCAGAGGGAGACCCGGCCTATCCACACACGCACAGACGGGAAGGGGTAAAGTCTGTAGTGCAGGAACACTCTGGTGTAGGGACGCTGCCAAACACTGGACTTTCTCGGAGGTTGCCACCCCCGTCCCTGGTGGCCACAGGGCTCCGCGAGGAGCAGGGAGAAGCCTTGCGCTGCTTATTAGAACTGTGAGTAAAGCCTCGGAAATTCATCCCTATGGCCTCCGGACTGTTCATTACGCGCCATACCACGCGACACGGTGCCCTACTCCCACACTACTACCCCCCTTCATCCCGCCTTACCTGCCCTGAGGCCGCGCTCCGCCTGTGGGGAGCAGCGAGAACTTTAGCCGCCATGACATCGGGCCTCAGCGGACTGCTAGCGGCGCTGGTGGCGCATCACCAGACACCACAGGTGGCGTAGTCGACAATTACCACTCAAACCGGATAGCCCTAACATCATTTTTAATGTGACGGCCCTGGCCATGGAACGGGTCAAGGCCATGACTGCATCCCCCTTCTCAACGTCTGACCCGGCTCCGAGTACCCCATCTTCCCAGGGCAGGGCTTGTGTCACATTATCTCCCAGACAGGCTTACGAATGGATCCCGAGAAGCTCTCTGCTGTCCTAAAGTGGCCCCGTCCGGAGGGGTTCAAGGCGATTCAGCGATTCCTGGGCTTCGCCAACTAATATCGTTCTACATTTCTGCCAGGCGGACAAGAATGTCAAAGCCGGCGCCTTGTCCCGATCCTTCCTGTCCTCCGATCAAGAGGAGGAGCCTATGCACATAATCGATCCCTCCAAGGTGATGAAGGTGGCCCCCTTGGATCTGACTCGTCTTCCACCTGGTAAGACGTTTGTAGCAGTACCTGATCGTGAGAAGGTTCTTCGCTGGGGTCATTCATCTAAACTAGCCGGCCATGCTGGCCAAAAGAAGACCTTCCTGCTCATCACCCGGCATTACTGGTGGCCTACCCTGCGCAAGGATGTGGTAGACTTCATTTCAGCCTGTTCGTCCTGTGCCCGCAACAAAGTTCCCAGACATCTACCAGCCGGTCATCTCCTGCCTCTTCCCGTACCTGATGCCCCATGGCAACACTTTGCTATGGACTTTATCACAGACCTCCCTGTCTCTGCCGGTTGTACAGTCATTTGGGTGGTCGCCGACCGCTTCTCTAAAATGGCCCACTTCATCCCTCTGCCTGGTCTCCCATCTGCATCTGAGCTAGCTAAGGACTTCTTCCTTCACATTTTCTGTCTCCATGGCCTACCCCTCCACATTGTGTCAGATCGAGGGGTTCAGTTCACTTCATGTTTCTGGAGAGCTACGTGTAAGCTGCTGGATGTCACCCTGGATATCTCCTCCGCTTACCATCCACAGTCCAATGGTCAAGTAGAGCGGATCAACCAGATCCTTTCCAGCTACCTCCAGCACTTTGTTAATGCTCACCATTCTGATTGGGTGGATCTCCTGCCATGGGCCGAATTCTCTTACAACAACCATGAGAGCGAATCGTCTTCCAAGTCTCCGTTCTTTATAGTCTATGGTCAACATCCCCAGATTCCGTTTCCCGTCTCTGCTTCTGTGGACAACCCTGCCCCGGAGTCTCTGGTCAGCGAGTTTTCCACCATTTGCGAGAAAACTAGGTCTGCACTTCTTCAGTCCTCTGAGCGGATGAAGAGACATGCTGACAAGAGACGTCTGGATTCGCCTCAATTCCATCCGGGAGACAAGGTTTGGCTCTCCTCCAAACACATTCTGCTCAAAATACCCTCCTACAAGTTGGGTCCTCGGTTCATCGGTCCTTTCGATGTCCTTTAACAAATCAATCCAATGGCCTACAAGTTGAAACTCCCAGCCACCTAACGGATTCCCAACTCCTTCCACGTATCTCTCCTCAAACCAGTGGTTTTTAATTCTTTTTCCAATAATCCAGGTTTTCCCCTGCTCCGGTTTCCTCCGAGGACGTTTTTGAGGTAGAGAATATTCTGGCCACCAAAAGGGTAACTTTTTTTTGGTGGATTGGAAGGGGTTTGGCCCAGAAGAGAGAACTTGGGAACCCAGGGAGAACATCCATGCCCCGCTTCTCCTTGAAAAATTTCTTTCTGGCCTAAAAAAGAGGGGGCGTAAAGGGGGGGGGGGTACTGTAGCATCGGCGTCTCTGCCCCCTGCCAGGCAGAGACGCAGTCCCTCTCACCTCCCAGCTCCCCGCGGCGTCCTACTGCGCTCCTCTTCCTGCTGCTGCCAGCGCGTGCAGCTTCCCGGGAATTGTGCTTAGGGCGTGCACGCACTCCCTCTCTCTTAAAGGGACCGCGCGCGCCGTCCTAAGGAGTCCCCGACCAATAGCCGGAGGACCTACTATATATAAGGCACCTCCTCCAAAATGGAGGTGCCCAAGCAAAAGTTGTTGCACAGTATATTACCTCTGCTTCAGCCCTCAGGTCCCGTTGCCAGCCTGACTACTGTTCCAGTCCGCCAGCCTGACTACTGTCCAGCCTGACAGTCTGCCTTCCGCTCTACCCCCAGTCTGTCTATGGGCAAGCCCACCTGCTTACCAGGAAGCACCTGCCAGTTACCTGCATGTTAACTGCTAGCCTACCTGAAGGCTCCTGCCGTCACTTGCCGTGACCACCTGATAGCCTCCCTGGAGACTCTGCCGTCACTTGCCGTGACCACCTGCCTGCTAACCAAGAGACTTCAGCCTGCTTGGCCGTCACTTGCCGTGAGCACCTGTTAGCCTACCTGGAGGTTCCTGCCATCACTTGCCGTGACCACCTGATAACCTACCTGGAGGCTCCTGCCGTCACTTGCCGTGACCACCTGTCTGCTAACCTAGAGACTTCAGCCCACTCTGCGTCACGTGCCGTGACCACCCGTCAGCTAACCCAGAGACTTCTGCCTGCTTGCTGTGCCCATCCGCTATACCGGTCAGTCCCAGTCTTCTGACCCGTGGGAGCCACCTGCTCTCTTACAAGGTCGCCCACAGAGTAGCACCTGGTCCCTCAGCTCGGTCCCTCCCTGGTCACGGAGACGTTAGCCGCCGTATGACCAGGGTCGGTCTGAGTTGATACCTATTTACGCCCCTCTGGGTACCTCCTTGCACAGTGGCACAGAGGTTCCACCACCCTGACCTGTAACAAGGGCCCACGGCGACGCCACTTCCGGAGCGTGCGCGGGGATGCACCGTGCGCATGGCCACGTCCGCGCTCCCAAGCCCGCCAGGAAAAAGGAGATGCCGGAGAGCAGGAGCAGCCTCCAGCATGAACGATTCCCTGGCTTGCTTTACCCTCTGTGGGGCGCAGGGAGCCAGGATGGTCCCAAAGGGAGCAGCATAGAGGGAGGAGGGCGCACCCCGACCGACCAGTGCCCTGCAAATAAAGGTAAAAATACAGCGCTGCCCTGCTGGCCCGACAGCACTGCAGGATCTCTTCATGCCCCAAGGGGGACAGGAAAACACTGGGGATTGACGGTGGGGAGGGGCTTTTAAACTCTCTATGTTCCTGTCCCCCAATAGGGTGTGGACAACATCCTCCAATGCTGTCGTGGAAGGTGTATTGAGAAAGAAATTTTTAATGGAGGCCAGAAATGGCAATATTTTCTGACAACCTTATAGGTGATCCGTTTGACGGAGAAAACAGTTTTATATAGCTGGATTTCTAGCGCTGTAATATGGA
Organism: Phyllobates terribilis; assembly: GCF_046119375.1. Taxonomy (NCBI): domain Eukaryota; kingdom Metazoa; phylum Chordata; class Amphibia; order Anura; family Dendrobatidae; genus Phyllobates; species Phyllobates terribilis. Next base: position 70,923,102 of record NW_027362763.1, on the reverse strand, counting down.
AAGGACCTGGCTGTATTCTGCAGTGCCAACAAGCAAATGGCCAGAAAAATGGTGTTCTCTGGATTGCTTTTTAAGCAAATAATGAGGATTAAGATCCAAAGAAAAGTATTCCTGGCCCCTGAGACCTGGGCCTTTGTATAGAAATATCTAACAGCAGCAGAAGGCAGAATTGGAATGGAGCCTCTTGTGCTATATGCACTGCAGTCTGCTTTATAACCTGCCTGCCTATATACACTGCCTGCCTGATATCTCTGCAGATGGAGTAGTTAGTCCTCAATTAGGCTACGGCATTACAGTGTGTGGCAGGCAATCCCTGCATGTTGATTGGAGCTCTAAAGAGTGCCAAACATGCAGGGAGGGGAACCGAGCTCCCGCCGAACAACCCCGGAAATACTCGGCGAGCGCCGAGCATTTCGAGTAGTGAGGTGCTTGGGCTAGCACTGAGCAGTAGTGAGCATGCTCGCTCATCACTATTCACCAACAAACATATCTATATACACTTTCTTACAGTTACATGGGATATTATAAGTGCTCTATGGGATCACTAGTTAATAGTATTGTTTCCCTAATGCTTTTATATGGTGCCATCTACTGGCTAACTGATATTTATATATGTTTCAATAAAACTATTTTTCACCAAATAAAAATCTTTTTTTTACCATGGTTTCTTTTGCACAATAGTACGATGTGTCCCTATGCACAGTATAATGCCCCCAAACGGTATGATGCTCCCACACTGATGGCCCCCACTGTAGCCCTCACACTATACAATTGCACCCACAGTAGCCACCACACTGTATCATGCCACCACGCAGTACAATGGTCCCAAATTAGCTCTCACATGGTATGTTGACCCCCTCACTATCTGATGGCTTCCACAGTAGTCCCAACAATGTATGATTGCCCTTTCAGTAACCCACGCATTGCATCATAGCCTCCACTCTATATCAAGGCACCCATAGTAGTCACCACACTATGATGACTCCCTTAGTAGCACTCTATATATGATAGTCCCCCCTTAGTAGCACCCCCATGTATGAGATACCTTCTTAGTAGTCCCCACTATTTATGATGGCCCCCGCTATTTATGCAGGCCCCCTTAGTAACCTCAACACATATCACAAAATAAAAAAAATATAAACATCATATATTCATCTTACCCCAGCGAGTTCAGCAGCAGGCAGCGGCAGGTCCCAGATATACTAGGTTACTAGAATTTTGACACTGGACGTCCTCCACACTGAATGCCCCGCTGCCGGGAGGAAATCAACTTTATTCTTCCCGGAAGCTTTGGGCTTTCAGTCACAGAGGCATGGCCGGCATGGCTTCAGTCACCACCCAGTGCATAATGAGGGGTGGCTGTAACCACGTCCCCGGCACTGACTGACAGCAAGCCCACCAGTGCATCAGGACCGAGCTGACTATCAGTCAGTACCAGATGCATGGTTATAACCCCACTCACTATTCACAGAGTGGTGACTGAAACCACACCAGCTGCACCTCTATGACTGAAAGCCTGAGGCTGCTGGGAAGAATAAATTGAATTTCCTCCCAGCAGCAGGACTCTCAAGGCAGCGGCCGCTCGGCATTAGAATGCTATTAACCTCCAGATTAACAAGCTATCTGCAGGCTAATAGCTTTTATTATATGACAGTTTCCCTTTAAATTAAAGTAAGTATAAACAGAGCAAAGAGTTGCCGGCCCCACACCAATGGGGGGCAGAAGCAGGAACTACACAGCAATGAACACAGAGTAGTGCAGGGTGTGAGTGGAGCCTGCATGAGACATCCTAGACATAGTGCGTGAAAGTCAGAACATATCACTGACCTTCCGGGACAGAGTGACAGGTCCCCCAAATTGGAACAGTCCTGCTAAAAATCCTACATCATCCACACAGAGCACGAATGATGGGTAAAGCCAGCACATGCACACTACAGTGCTTTGCTCTAACCTCTACAGGGCAGAGAGATTTGTGCCTGTGCAGGAACGCAATGGGGGATACTCTGTGGATGATGTAGGATGAGTCATCCACAAGAAGCAGGGAAGGAGAACGATGGTCGGAAGAGAGGAAGGACCAGATCAAGACCAGAGATGTCCATCGGACAGGACCGCATCATAGGGGAGCATAATAGAAGCTCTTTTTTGTGCCTTGCAAGGGGATTGGTGACTTACACACAGCATTCTAGTATACTGTTTATGAAGGCTTACAGATGCTGGCCATACTTTACATGGGAGAAACCTGGTGGCAGGTTCCCTTTAAATTTAGATAATTCTGCTGCCGGCTACCACCAGTAGAGGGAGCTATCTGAACAAGGGTTTATACATCTCCCATTTATCCTAATAACTATAGCTCCCCCTAGTGGAGACCTAAACAATAGTTTCCTTAAGGTTTTCTCCTAAACTGCTCAGAGGAGTGTTTTTTTTTTAATTCAGTGTATCACCAGTGCATCCATAACCACTTGCATTTTGCCCTGTTCTCATTTTTCATTATCCAACCCTGTCAATGCGCAAACCAGTTTACAGAAAAAAGACTTTGGAATCACCTTAGTGTTAGGGAACAGGTGCCTCATAACTCGAGTTTCAACATTCCCCTGTAGTGTATTGTACATTATTCTGTAACATGAGAGCCAGGGTGGAGCTGCATAACTTTTATACACACAGAGCAAAGTGCTGGAAACAGGCTGCGGATCGACCTACAGTGAGGAGCAGGAATTCATTGATAGAGAGCGGGTAAGTGACTGCGTCAGAGGAACAGGATGAGTTCTTCATCTGTAACATGGACTTCTAGGCTCGGATGTTAAATGTTGCAGAGCTGTGTTTGCCATGGTGTCAGTAGCACTACAATGAATGCACAGTAATATCTCAGATAAGATCATAAAGTTTATGACCCTCGATTTGTCCCAAATGACTTAAACTGAGCTGAGCTGTTAGACCAACTCAGGTCTACTACGCGACTGCCCAGGGGTCTATTCACACTTCGCTGAAGATAAATACAGATGCAGTAGCAGGAATTTTATTTTTCTTTTACAATTCTTTTACAATTAGTCTGTTTTTCATTTTTATTTGTTCCATTTTGTTGGTGAAGCATTTTTTTGCAACATTGCAGAAATAAAAATGTGCAAAAAAAAAAAAAACTAATCAAATTATTACTGTATTGGAAGATTCTAATGGGGGAGGGTACTGTGGTGGGGGGGCATTTCTAGGAAAAACTGTGGATAGACTTAAACGTCCCTATTTTGTGAATAGCAATGTTGGCAAGTATATACTGTATGGGGGGTGCTAGTCAGTGGCGGATATAGAGATAGCCAAAGAGATACAAGGGGCCACATCCAGCTCCAAAGCATAGAGCCCATATACTTTTCTTGCACAGGTCCGTCTTCTGACAGTCATACTAGTACTATGTTCAACACAAAAAAAAAACTTGATTATTATTTGTAGATCTAAAAGGTGGGCACTGTTATTGTTGTGGAGCTGAAAGGGTCCTCCTTGCCCCTACACTAAAATCAAAGTACATAAAAATATATGTATATCAGAAAAAAAGGGCAGCCATATTTACCTACACAGATCAGAACACTAATGCACTTACATGATGTAGTAGTTGATAAAATGGAGGCAACACAGGGGTAAAATATTGATGAAAGCCACTCATACACCTACCAATTCACGGAGGGGGTGGTCGTCTAGCATGAGAATTGCACACGGATAAGGCTTGTATAGGGCGGCAGTCACACAGATGTAGTGCATAGTGTCTGACTTACAGACTATTAGTGACGCCCATACATATTAGGTTAGGTGGGCTGCCCAGCACTAAATAAGTGCACCCCACCAGGACAGGCACCCTAGTTTACACTACCAACATTGATGGGATTGACTGCATCCTGAATAAAAACGATAAAATATGCAGTAAAATAAAAATAATATGCATGAGGGATTTTATCCAAAATACAGTATGCAAGCGCACAGCTCACGTCAAGGGTCCTCATTGTCTAGCGAGTCCCTACATTAAAATCAGGAGCAAAAACACAGTAAAAGGACATAAAAAATTTAAAAAACATAGCAGAAAAAAGGCCGCCGCATAAACTAACAGAGGTCAAAAAACGAATGTACTCACAGTATGTGGCAGCCCCCCTTGATAAAGGCAGAGGCAAAATACTGATGATACAACCACTAGGGTGACTGTCCTGTGGGTGCCCTGATATAGAGCTTGCAGCCCGCCTGATCTATTAATATGGGCACCACTGATAGGCTGTAAGCTAGACACTGTACACTACATGTGTGTGACTGGCGCCCTATACAAGACTCACCCATATGCAATTCTAAGGCTATGTGCCCACGTTGCATTTATGAAGCAGAAAATTTCTGCTGCATAAATGCAAGTCCTCTCCCGGAAAAACGCATGCGGAATTCCGCACGCGTTTATCGCGCATTTTTTGCGCGTTTATCACGCGTTTTCCACATGCGGAATTGCCTTGCGTTTTTTATGCATTGGACAAAGGCAATTCCGCTTGCGGAAACGCAAAATTAAATGACATGCTGCGGATTTTTGAACGCGGCATAAACGCTGGGGAAAAATCCGCAGCATGTGCATAGAACTTGCGGAATCCCATTGGGGAACATGGGGTGCGGATATACATGCGTTTTTCAAGCGTTTACGCTGCGGAAATTCCGCAGCATATACGCTTGAAAAATGCTACGTGGGCACACAGCCTAATACTAGGACCCCGTCCCCCAATTGATTGGTAGGTTGTGAGTGGCTGATTCATCAGTATTTTGCACCTGTGTGGCCTCCGCCTTTATCTGCTGGATCCTCTGAGTGCATTTGTTTTCTGACCAGTGTTGGTAAATGCGGTGGCCTTTTTCCTGCTATGCTTTTTTTTTTTTAAAATCTTTATGTATTTTTGCTGTGTTTTTGGAGCCTAAAGGGGCATCACTATTGTGAGAGGCATAAGGTGGGCATTAGTGCTTTGTGGGGAAGATATGGGGAATAATAATATTGTGGAGAGAACATTGACGCTGTTACTGTGTGTTGCACAAAGGGGGTTTTATACTATTATTGTGGGAGTGATAAAAGGGGCGCTATCACCGTGTGGGTTTTATCTGCATGCCACTACTATTTTACAGGTACTATCTGTGTAACACTATTTTTCTATCAGTAGTGCAGCTTCACCTGTGGAGAGGTGGAAAGGTTAGGAGTTAACTCCTTACCGACATATGACATACTGGTTTGTCATATTCCTGGTCCCTGACATTGATGTGGGCTCACACGACAAGCCGACATCTTTCCCAGCTGATTTAATCAGCCATCATGTGTCCTAAGGCTGGGGTCACAATAGCGTATGTGCAAAGGACACTGCTGCGAGGGTGAGCCGTGTGTCATGCTACTGTGCTCTGATCCTCTCGCATGAGAAAATAGCAGCACAGGTGTGGAGGATACGGAGAAATTAAATTCTGCATTTACTATATTGTTTACAGTTCAATCTATCATAATATAAAATAAATGACTCCGATCGGTAAACGGCGTAATGAGAAATATAATCAAAATGCAAGAATAAGAGGTGATCAAAACATTGTATCTACCCAAAAATTATATCGGTAAAAAATAAGCTCTCACCCAACCCCATATCCTCCAAAAATTAAAGTGTTATGGGTCTTGGGAAAAAATGCTGACACAAGAAAAGGTGTGTTTTTTTTTTTTTTTTTTTTTTTTCTATGAATTTCTGAATTTTTTTTTTTTTTCATGACATAATTTTTTTTTTTAAACTTATGATTGTTTTGGTATCTGTATAATCTTACTGACCTAGAGAATCATATTGCCAGGTCAGGTTTACTGTATAGAGAGACCATGGTAAATAAAAAAAAAAAAAGTGAAATTGCACATTTTTTGCAATTTCAACACGCTTGGAATGTTTTTCATACTTTCCAGTGCATCGCATGATAAAATGAATAGTATCATTTAAAATGACACCTTGTCCTGCACAAAAACAAGCCCTCATATGGCTATATTGATGATTAAAAAAACAAAGTTTATGGCTCTTGGGGGAAAAAAGGGAGATGAAAATGAAAAAGGGAAAATTGCCCGGGGGTGGAGGGGTTAAAGATGTCTGAGCAACCAACTGCAGAGATAAGTTGTGTTTTGGAGAAATTGTTCTAGTGGTCTGGGTTGGATGGAGAGCAGAGGAAAAGTTAAGGATTCCGAACAGAAAAGTCATCACTAGATTTAATTGTACAGTATTCTTAGTATCGTTGTAATCTATATAATGACTGCTGAGAACTGGTTTGTCCCCAGTATATGGAGAGTTGCAGTGCTGTTCTTAAAAGATATGTCATATATTTATTTGTTTTTTAATAACACTTTTTTTTTTTTTTTTTTTTTTTTTTTTTCACAAGGGCACCACAATAGTTTTAAGTGAAGAATAAAAATGAGCAGATCGCTTTACGCAGCCCCAGTCCATGATCCAGATCAGTGCTCTCTGGCCGTGGACAGGAAAATTTCCTTACCTTCCAGGATTTCTGGCTCGGCTTATGATTAGCTGGGCTGGAGAGACGTCACCTGCGTGCCGAATGGATGACCTCATGCCAGGCCGGCAAATCAGACGCCGGGGAACCTGGAAGCCAAAGGACTTCTGTAACGCTCCTGTCTATATCCACAGACCACTAACATGGATCAGGGTTGCGCAAAGTGATCCGTTCATCTCTATTGGAGACATTATGAATTGATTAATATTTCTTTTTTTCTCTTTCAGGACTGATGCAATCATGTTCTCTATTGACCCGTTCGCGGTTCTTGTAGGGATTTTTGTTGGTCTATTTTTAATAAAGATGTTCAAAGGGTCGAAAGGCAATATTTACAAGAACTTCCCACCTGGACCCAAACCCTTGCCGATAATTGGTAACCTACACATCCTAAACCTGAAGAGACCGTACAAGACTTTCATAGAGGTATTATAACATTAATATGGACTGTATATGTAAAAGTATATTAAACAAACATAGCAGAAAAAGTTTGGACTGAAGACTAGAGGTTTCATAAAAATTAGATCTCTGTATGGTTCTGAAGGTTTCCGTGTATATTTCAAAATTTTTACTGAATATTTTGTAAATGTATTTTATAGTTATCTCCTGTCCCATCCCATGTCTGAGCCTGACGGACTTGTGAACCATACTACTACTTACTATGTAACTATATGTTCTGTGAATATGTAACTACTTGGTTTACTAAAATATTCCCTCTCCTATCCCAGTGGTACTGATGGTCTTTTTAACTCCTTCCTGACATCCACTATATATGTAAGGTGCATGTCAGGTCCCAATTTATGAAGCCAGTACAATTCAGACAACCTCTGGCAGCGAGATTCATGGACCACAATCTTGGATCATACCATTTCATGGCAGCCATCACCCCATCCCTTTCCTTCATGATCCTAGGATGTCTTTGGGTTGTCACAGCAGTCAGGGGTCTACAAAAAGCCCCCCTACGTGAACTGGTGTACCTGTAGGGTCACGTCCCTTAAGAGGAAAAAATAACGTTTTTTGGAACTATAAAAAAAAAAAAATGTTAAAAAGAAAAATTCAAACCATTCCTCTTTTCCTTCATTATAAAGTAAAAAAAAAAAAATTAACATCTTCAAAATATTAAAATATTTAAACCTTATAGTAAACTACATAACCAAAAAACACACAATTGCTGTTTTCTTATTTGTGACATCTGTTAAAAAAAAAAAAATGCAACAAAAAGTGATCAAAACATTGCAATTTTCTATTAATTAGAGATGAGCTTATCTATCCATGTAGGATCGACTTTAAGTCAAACTTTCTAAAATTTTCAGGTCCAAGTGAATTTGAACACTCTGACTCTATTCTCTAGTATTGGCAAAAAAATGTCAGGCAGAGTTTCACACACTGCTGAATTCTCAGCGGGCTGATGACATCAAGCGTGGCCAAGTGGGCTGTGTTATAATGCCCAGCAGCTATTCCATCATATAATCCAGCCCAGCCTATTGGGGTAGACTATTACCACCAGTATAAAAGAAGAGAATTAAACTATGTAATTTGGGGTGTTTACAGTGTAGGGAGAGGAGGTCAGAGCGCACAACTCATTTCACGTAGGGATAGAAAAAATGCCTAATCTAATCTACCGCAGTTCTGAAGCAGATTGGTAGTGGTAGTCTCATTCTGTGAATATTATTCCAAAAGATTCAAGTGAAAGGGAAGTATAACTGTATAGTCACTCGGCGTTTCTGTGAATTGACTGATTTGTGATATGTTGCAGTAACAGGACCTTTAGTGGCTGCATTTTTTTTTTTCTTCACACATGTTAAACAAGAAGGGGTAGTATTAAACCCCTCATTGCTAAAACCAAATCTTGAATCCAAGGCTTTTGCATCAGACAAAATGTGCTTCATTGCATTTTTTTTAAAACTAAAAAAAAAATCTTTAATACTATATTTTTAAAATGACTATCTCAGAACCCACCAATAGAGTATATTTTTCAAGGGTTTTTTTTCCACATTTTCTTTGCTGTAATCGTCTAATATTGGTCCCATACACGCAACCCCAACACAACTGTTTGTCACTGATTATCATCCGGGTTATTCTACCCAAAAAAGTTGAGATCACTTGGACATTAATAAGGTATTGTTTGTCTTACAGAGATCACAACAGGTTCAATACAGTCCTGGGAGTTCTCCGAGTGTTAGACATTTTCAGGTTAATTAAAGGCTTTTCGTTGTTGCAATTTAATTAAAATGCAAGTAAATTAGCCAAAAATGAAAATTTGGGGTAAAACTGGTGAATTTGAATTTCAAACAATCCACTCAAGTCTAATATCAATAAAAACGTTAGCTCCTCAAAAAAACAAGCCCTCACACAGATCAGTTGACAGTCAAATGAAGAAGGTTGCAAGTCTCAGAAAATAATGATGCAAACAAAAATGCATTTTTTTTCACAAATTTCACTTTGTTTTCACCACTGAAACTATAAAATACTGGACATGTTTGGTATTGTAATCTTACTGAGCTGGCAAATTATGTTCTCATGTTATTTTTACCATGCAATGTGCACTGTAAAAAGAAATGCTAAAAAACAATGTCGAAATTGCATTGGTTTCGTAATTTTATTCCATTTGGAGTTTTTTCTCCCATTTCTCCAGTACAATGAGTGGTAAAATGAATTAGAAACTGCAACTCTTCCCAAAAATCAAGTCCTCATACTTTGAGGACAAAAAAGTATAAAAATGATGTCTCTTGGTAGGGTGGGATGGAAAAAAATTAAAATGCAAAAAATGAAAATTGGCTATGGTGGGAAATGGTAACGAGTACATTCCCATTCTATTCACAGCTCTCCAAGAAATATGGCCCAGTGTTCAGTGTACAGATTGGAAGTGAGAAGATAGTTATACTTTGTGGATATGAGACTGTGAAGGATGCTCTTGTAAACTACGCAGAAGAATTCTCTGAACGACCCCATATTCCAATATTCCAAGACATAACAAAGGGATATGGTAATTTTTATTTTCTGCTTTGTTCAACAATCTAAATTTACCAACCTACATGCCATGCACTTAAAATGCAAACTTACTAATTTACCATCACCATGAATCCACTGCATTACATTGAAAGGGTAATGTAGTAAAGTAATTGCAACTGATTCTTATGGGCAGAGATGAGGTACACAAATAAATTGCAGAAATATATAGGAAAACTAAATACTAGCTTCCTGTGATGTTACTTTGATTGTGGTGACTGAGCTATTAACAGTGCAGAAAACAGTTCGTAATCTGGAAACTTTATTGGCAGAGATGGGTGTGGACTACACTACGATAAGGCCTTTTTCACACATCCATGTTTAAACATGTGCATGAAAAAACAGTGCTGGTGTCATCAGTGTTTTCCATCATTGTGTCATCAGCGTTTCTCTGTTGTGGTTAAATAAAGAATTAAATTACAAAGCTTCTCTTAGAAAAATATTTAGATATGAAAGTCCTCAGTGGTTGATAACTTTTAATGGCTAACTGAAAATATGGTAATAAATTGTAAGCTTTTGAGACTACTCGGGTCTCTTCATCAGGCATAGTATAACACAAAATCTTCAGAGTTACATATTTATATACAATAAGACACATAAAAAATGCAATAGATGAGACAAGTGACGTAAAGCAGAACTATCATTAGGGGAGAGGAATAAAGAGTTGTGGCTGTAAATATTAGACCAGTTCAAAAATTGTGTGAAAGCTTTATTGTTCTGTGATTAAAGTCTGGTCCAGGGTTGTGATGCCCCCCCCCCCCCAGGTCTGAGGAGCACATTCCTTAGTTGATGTAGAATGACATGAATCCATGTGACACATTCATTCCTGCTCTGAAGGTGTCAAAGGTCGTTATTAGTTTGTATTCCCAGATTCTTCTATCTCTCTGAGATTTTAAATGACCTTTTAATACCAGTAATTTCATGTCCATGATGCTGTGATATGTGATACAAAAATATTTGGCCACAGGTAGATCTATTCTTTTTTCTTTTATTGTGTGGCCAAACATTTTTGTATCCCTGATCACAGCATCATGGACATGAAATTACTGGCATTAAAAGGACCCATAGACTTTGTTTGGCCCTGGTCATCTGTGCAGCGGGAAAAGAGACATGTCTCCATGTGTTTTGCATGGACCCACTGTCCGTGTAAAAACATGGACATGTGCAAAGCAGCATAGGTTATAATGGGTACATGTGGTATCCGTGAAAAAAAACGATACCACACGTACTGGAAATATGGACTATTGAAGAGGGCCTTAGCTAAACTGAGGAAATAAATGGTGGTAGTTAAATGGAAGTCAGGAGCAGCAGGAGAAAACTAGGCACATAGTCAGAGCTTGAGCTAAATGAAAGCTGAAGCAGTACCTGACAAACGCATGGTTTTTGAGAGCAAAGCTGTCTCAAAACTTATACAGCATGTGACTGCCTAAGCCAACCTTTAAAGGGACTTTATCAGCACAGAATAACTGTTAACACCAAGTACAGGTGCTCGTTGTTTCACGGTGGGGGGCCAATCATTTAAATACACCTTCCCACCTGCTTGGTTTCCATGTATCTCCATCCTTTCTCTAGCTCTATGAAGCCAGAGCTGTCAATCAAAGAGGGCAGTTGCAATAGAGGGAAAACAAGAAGCTGGGTAGGTCTATTTAAGTGATTGGCCCCACCATGAAGCACTGAGCAGTGGGACTTAGTTTTAACAGTCATTCTGTGCTGACAGTCACTTTAAAAGGCCTTGAGTGATTATGTCAGAGATGTTTGCCAGGTGTGGCCTAGCACAATGAATGAATCATGGGGAGGGAAACAAGGGCCAAAGTATGAGCTGGGACAGGTGAGTAGCAGTATGGTTCATTCAGATGCCATTTTTTTTATTATTATTATTATACGAGAAAAATGGACAAGGTGTTAATGTGTTGTTTTTTTTTTTTTTCTTTTTCTCATCAGTTTAAAAAAAAAAAAAAAGTTTCTCCTATCAGTCAGTGAAAAAATGGACAACACAGATGGCACCTAAGTGTGGTCCAATTTTTTTTCACCGACCCATAGAATTGCATTGCCGTTTTTGATCCAACGCTCGGATCAATATTGGACGCGTCTGTGATTTTGAGCGGACCACTAAATCTGAGGAAAAACTCTGACATGTGAAATGCCTAAAAGACTATCATAGGTACAAGTGCTTTTAGTGGAAAAAAAAATGGATTGCACTCGTTCGTGTGTCAATGAGCCCTAAGTGTTTTGGATGGATTCTTGGGTGTTTCCAAGAGAGGCTTAAATATACCAAATTTCTTATATAGGCAACTGTATTCAAATGTAACAGTCAACATATTGGGGCACCATATGATTAGGTACTGTATGGTGTGGTTATTTGTACTCTATATAACATATGCTATATTCGCAGAACAAGCCTACAGAAGGTACTGCTTGGGGCATTATTTACCTTATAGTATGCTCTGCCAACAACCATGGTCCATGATCTTATCCCAGATGCTGGAATGCATTAAAAATGTCATGAATGTTAGTTTGTCTAATCCAATACCGCTTTCTATTGCATAAATCTTTTGTGATATTGGTTAATGAGGATATTTTTCTATATGAGCAGAATAACAGAAAATAACATTATTTTAATTATTTTTATTTCCATGACCTGAGAATTCATGAACCGGTACAGTAGAAAACTTGAAGAGACGTTTCCTTGATCTGAGGTATTATCATGTCCATATGTGAATGATTTCCATTGATGCACTGCAGAAACACTAATTTACAGCAACATTTTTGTTGAAAAGGGGATTTATGAACGCATAAGATTACACATGGCATTATACAAAAAATAAATATTAATGACATGAATATGGCTTGGAAAGTCTTTTAACACACGCTACTATAAAAAAAAATCTTGAGCCATGGCGACTGTGTCGATTCTTCGCCTGTCTTGTTTCTTTATTGTCTAAGTTTCGCTTCCGTATGTTCCACAGAACAAACCAAGCCATACGAGCCATATCTTCATCACTAGTGAAATTTTCATACATTGTGCAGTGACTTTGTTGGTGATTTGCCCACCCATAGCTGTTCTCCTCTTGACTTCTGGTGTAATTTCTGCATCTTGAGTGATCATTGATCAAAGTACGTTGAAGTCCTTTGGAACATCCATTTCGTTGCCGTCCATCTTAAATGTGTTCTGGTGGCATCTGTCAGGAGTCAATTTTTTTTGTCTGTGTCAAGTAGCAGTCCTATGCTCATTCCATCTACTTTTGTTGCTATCAATGTTTCGTCTTCGTTTTTAAGAGTGATGATTATTGATGAGCGAACGTTCTTGCCACTGCTCGTTACTCGCCCGAGCATCTCGCTGCTCGAGATGCTTGGTGCTCTAAGTATTTCCTGGTTGCTCGGGCGGATGTTCGGGTCCCCTCTCTGCATGTTTGGTGCTCTTTAGAGAGCCAATGAACATGCAGGGATTGCCTGCCACACACTAATGCCGTAGCCATGTTGGTTGTGGCATTACAATGATTGGCTGGCCGCACAGCATCATCAGGTCTATATAAGACGGGGCGCCGCCATGCTCGTCACAGTCTACCCCGGAATCAGGCAGAGTACGGAGAGGTGCTGATGCGTCAGGGAGAGATTTGCTTGTTTAGAGTTGGTATAGGTATTCCACAACATATATCTATAATATCAATCTGAACGAACAGTCCTTCTGAGGACTAATCCAGCTGCATATAATCAGTGGTGATAGCAGGAATTAGGCAGGCAGTGTATGTGGCAGACTGCAGTGCATTCAGCAAAAGAGGTTCCATTCCAGTTCTGTCTGCTGTTACAGATATTTCTACAAATAGCCCCAGGTATCAGGGGCCAGGGATAATTATTTTTTTTATCTTAATCCTGATTATTTGGTTAAAAAGCAATCCAGAGAACACCGTTTTTCTGCTCAATTTGTTTGTTGCCACAGCCGAATACAGCCAGACTCTTTCCATATTACAGCAATAAAAATTCATAAATTTGTAGTAAACATGGAAAATATTGGCCTCTATTTAAATTTTGTTGCAGTATGTCAGTGAAGTTATTGACACCAGGTCGCTGTAAAAAATAGTAACCTACAGGCCAGCTATTTAAAACTGTGGTATTCCGTCTTGTGTATCAAATATCATCACTGCGGTTCAAATCCAGCCATTTGTAGTGAACGTGGAAAATATTGTCCTCCATTTAAAATGGGCAAGGGACAGAGAAGTGGATGCGATGGTGCATGCAGAGGATGAGGCCGTGGGCAAGCAGAAATTGTGCCACAACAAACACCCACATCTACTCGCTTGACCTTCCTGTCCCAATTAATAGGGGACCGCAGAACACCACTATTGAACACAGAGCAGTGTGAAAAGGTTATTGGCTGGATAGCAGATAATGCGTCCAGTCACTTAGCCATCACTACCACCACTCTGTCTTCCACACAGTCAAGTCTCAGTAGCCGTGAGTCTGGACTGCATATTCCTCACAATGATCCTCCTTCCTCCCACCATGCCGAGTGCCCAGAGACCACTCCAAAGAGCTGTTCACTTTTCCATTTATAGATTCAGGCCAAGAGGAGATCGCATGCAGACTGGGCAAGAGGAGATGGCATGTAGCGATGCCCAAACATCTGAGCAGCCACACGAAGGCGACAGTGGGAAACTGTCACAAGAGGTGGATGATGATGAGACACAATTGCCAGAAATTCAAGAGGAGTACCAGGGTGCGGAAGTGAAAGATGAGGTGGTGGACGATGAAGTCACTGACCCAACCTGGCAAAGTGACATGCAGAGCAAGGACAGCAGCACACAGGGGGAAGGAGGCGTATCACTACAACAGGCATGAACAAGCAGTGTGGTGGCCGCAGACAGAAGACGGGCAATCGTTCCCCGTAGCATTAGCACGACGGAAGTTGCCAGTACAACTGTTAGGTCTTCCAGAGTCTGGTTGTTTTTTAAAGACTCTGCTGATAACCCCAAAAAGGCCATTTGCACCACCTGCCAGGCCAGCATCAGCAGTGGTAGCAAAACTAGTAGGCTGACCACCAGCATGATCAGGCACATGGCAGCAATACACCTAACTAAGTGGGCCGAATGCCAGGGTCCAGCAACAGTGTCGGTGGGTGACACCTCAGCTTGTTTTGCTGTTGTGCGTGAATGCCAATCCCCTGTCCATGGCGCATGCAATATGCCTCCCGCCCTGCATCTGTTGTAGAACACACTCAACTAGCACTATCGGCAAGCACGTCCACGTCCTTGTCCCAGTGCAGAGTTCAGTTGTCCCTACCCCAGTCCTTGGAACACAAGCAAAAAATATGCAGCTAATGCCCCACAGGCCACACTACTAAATTCACACATTTTGCGAATGCTTGCACTCGAAATGTTTGCTTTTAGGCTCGTGGAGATGGAAGCTTTCCGAAGTCCTGATGGCGGGGGCCGTCCCTCGGTACTCGTCCCCAGCCGCCACTATTTCTTCCAGTGTGCCATCCCCAAATACCACAAGCACGTGTCCCACAACATTAACCGTGCCCTCAACAACGGAGTTACTGGGAAAGTCCATCTAACCACGGACATGTGGACAAGTGCTTGTGGGCAGGGACGGTACATCTTGGTGACGACACACTGGGTTAATATAATGGAAGCCGGGACCTAGTTGGAAATTGGGACGGAACACGTCCTCCCGACACCGAGGATTACGGGCCCTGGGTCAGTCGGGGTTGCCCCCACATTCTAAAGCTCCTGCACCTCATACTCCTCTTCAGCATCCTTCTCCGAAATGACCACATCAGTCGCAAGCTAGAAGCATTGCAGCGCTGCCTCGGCCAAGCGGCAACAGGCGGTGCTGAAGCTAATATGCTTAGGTGACAAACCACACAACGCTGAAGAGTTGTGGACAGCTCTGAAAGAGCAGGCAGATCTGTGGCTGACACCACTAAACCTACAGCCAGGCATGGTCATGTGTAACAAAGACCGGAACCTGGTGGCGGCTCTGAGGCAAGGCGGGCTCACACACGTACCATGCCTGGCCCATGTGATTTAACCTCGTGGTTCAGCGGTTCTCAAAACCTACCCGGATCTGTCGGATCTGCTTGTCAAAGTACGCCGCCTGTGTGCCCATTTTAGAAAAGTCATCTCCATCTTCCTCTGCTCTTGCCGTGTTTCAGCAGCGTTTGCAGCTTCCGGCTCACAGACTGGTGTGTGTGTTGTCCCCACACGTTGGAACTCTACATTGCTGATGTTGGGAAGGATTTGTGAGCAGAAGAGGGCAGTTGTTGACGATCAGCATCAACAAGGTCATAGGTATTCAGGTCAGACACCACACATAAGACCTCCAGGATTGGACATGGATGTCAGACATCTGTACCATCCTCCAAAACGCTGGTGATTAAGGTCACGTTTTGTTGGACAACCAAGGAGTACAGGCCAGAGAGCCACAAATGCAATCCAGCAGAGGCAGGGGAACACTGTCAAAGTTCTGGGACAGTTTTCACAGGCCCTGAGGCGTGGGGTACTCTCACAAGGAGTGAAAGATTCGGAAGATGGTGAGGGAGTAACTTGCCGACCGTACCAACGTCCTCCGTGATTCCTCTGTGCCTTATAATTATTGGGTATCCAAGCTGGGCATGTGGCATGAACTGGCTCTCTACGCCTTGGAGGTCCTTGTCTGCCCTACCGCTAGCGTTTTGTCAGAGTGAGTTTTTAGTGCTGCCGGTGGAATTCTAACCAATAGGCGCATTTGCCTGTCAACTGAAAATGCTGACAGGCTGACTCCTATAAAAAAAAACAAGGGCTGGATTGGGCCAGACTTCTCAACACCATTGAATGATAGCAGTGAAACATATACTCAAAAACAGTGTCTTTTATTGGGAGGTCTAACTCTATTCCCATGCACCTCTGTCTTCACACTTAGACATGGGTATACGCTTCCTCATTCCTCCTATTTGCTCTTGTCCTCCTCCTTCACCGCATCCTCATCCTCCACCACCATATATATCATATCAACATATCTCCGTCTCCTGCAAGGGACATTGGAGTTCCTCCAAATTTTTGGCAGCCCTTGCAGTCACTACATAAGCAAAAACAGAATTGGAGACCCACTCGTTAATAATGGAAACAACAAAGCATCGCCGGCTGATGCCTCTCAAACAATAGATAGGGCCACCTGATGGCCCAATAAAAATAGGCTTTGTGACTTTCAGAGTCCTGCCATCATAAATGTTACAGGATGTGTCTGATGATGTGTCACACACCACATGGCCAGATAAGGTTGTAAAATGTTAAAATGACATTTCCAGGTGAGTGCATTTGCCTTAAAAAATAACGTAAAAAAAAAAAAAAACACAGTAGGATCTTTCTTTAGTACAAAAACCAGTGGCCAATGTAACCTCAATGTAATCACATTGTTTAGCTCCTGCACCTCCATCTCTGAAATGACCACATCAGTCACATGCTGAAAGCACTGCAGCACTGCCTTGACGAAGAAGCAACAGGGAGTGCTGAAGATAACATGCTTAGGTGACAATCCACCCAGCGCTGCAGAGTTGTTGGAAGCTTTAACACAGCAGCCTGTTCTCACCACTGAACATACAGCCAGGCATGGTCGTGTGTGACAATGGGTAGAACCTGGTGACTGAGAAATGATAGCTAGAGTAGATACGGTTACCCAAGTCTTTCACCAAGCTAAAGAATATGGCTGTGATGACATATAACTCTCAGAAAAAAAGCTGTGGACTGGCTCTGTACCATCACTGGCCACATTCACTTAACCACGTGTTTGTGGTTAGGCAGTCTATCCCAGTAAGTGCACTGGGGAGGGCATGGGTAATGTGGAAGGCAGAGACGACACTGGGAGAAATAGTGGCGGCTGGGGACATAGTATAGACATGTGTCTGCCGCCGCCATGAGGTTGTGGACAGCTTCCCCCTCCATGAGCCTAAAAGGCCACATTTCAAGTGCAAGCAGCTGTCAAAAATTTGGCAGTATAGTATTGCAGCCTGTGGTTGACTGGCTGCATACTTGCACTTGCACTGCAAGGAATGGAGTAGGGACAACTGAACGCTGCGCTGGCACAAGGACGTGGAAGGTGATTGTTGCAAGTCTGCATTGACAGGTACATGGCGGGAGGCATCTTTGCATGCCCCAAGTATCACTTATAATGGGCACACTTTTAGGCAGTGACCTGGGAGTCAGAGATGCTTCCAGGGGTCTTTCCCATGCTGTTCCCAAGTATTTTCAGCACTGTATGCATGTGTCTGATGTGTCACACACCACATGGCCAGATAAGGTTATGAAATGTTAGAATGACATTTCCCAGTGAATGCATTTGTCTGGGTTGAAAGCAATGAAAAAGTGCAAAAATGCTACTTGTGAACAAAGCCCAAGGTGTGGAGGAGCATTTTTGTTTTTGATCATTTATTTTGCCTTATATACAAGTCATTACCCTGGAAAGGAAGTTCCTTAACATATTTCCCAGGAAAATCCATTTTGGTTTTCTTTTTGTATGTTTTATTGTGAGTCCGTAAAAGTGGCGCAATACCTCTGACAACGTTGTTGACAGCAGTGACCTGGGAGTTAGAAATGCTTCCAGAGGTCTTCCCCATGCTGTTCCCTTGTAATTTGATCACTGTTCCCATCAATTTTGGGCAATTTTTAGGCCCTCTGCAGACCGCCGGGGGAAGCCGCCGGAAAAATGCTCATGTTTCCCATAGACTTACATTGGGCTCGTTACTCAGACCGAGCCCTTGAGCATTCCAATTTGCTCGACCCGCTCAACGAGTACCCAAACATTTTAGTGCTTGCTCATCACTATTGATGATTCATTGAGCAATTTTGATTCCATCTACTTTTTGGCAGGTCCAGCCTTCCTGAAAATAGCTTCTGCATATAGATTGAAGAAAAATGGTGACATGATGCAGCCTTATCTGACGCCTTGCCCTAAAATAAGCCATGCCGTGTTTCATTTGGGTTGTTGCTTCTTAATCAATGTAAATGTTCCTAATGAGGCTGAACAGATGGCTTTTCACAAATATATCATGGTATTCCCAAGTTTCTGGTGTTTTAACCAGTCAAAGGCTTTGCTGTAGTCGAAGCAAAAATAGATCTCCTTCTTGGATAATGGAAAAAAACAACACATCTATTGTTAGCAATTACATTTTTTGTTCCTCTGCCTTTTCTGAATACTGCTTATTCCTCTGACAGCTCTTTGTCAAAGTAAGGCTGTAACCATCTTTGTTGCACCTTTTGGTAGTATATTGCTGGCATGAGGTATGAGTCTGATGGTTTCCACACTCCGTAGTATCTCCCTTCTTCAGAATAGGCATAAACACTGATCTTGTCCAGTCCTTGGAACATTTCCTAGTTGTCCATATCTGTTCACACAGGTGTGTAATGACATCTACTGCAGCTTCAGAAGACTTTATTAGCTCTATTGGAATATAGTCACATTCAGGAGCTTTGCTGTTTGACAGCATTATTGCAGCAATGACATTGTCTTTCAGGATGTTCTTCTTTCTATCATTTCCAGTCTCTGTTTCTTCCCGTAGTCGAGGTGCTCTTGTATTCTTTCCATCTTTCCTTTATCTACCTCAGTTAGTTTCTTCCCATTGGCATTTTTCAACATGACCGCTCATGGTTGAAATTTTCATTGTATTTCTTTGATCTTTCGCTATTCCTTCCTGGTCTTGCCCCTCAAATCTTCTCTGTACATATCTTTTCGTAATAAATTTCTTTGTCTGTTCGAATGGCTCTTTAGTCTTTTTACTGATGTCTGCATCCTACCATTCGTCTTTCTTCAAATATTAGTATCCACCACAGTCCGTCTCAAACTAGATTTGACCAACATACCATAAGTTTTTTGGAAGGGTCTGGATTAGTGTTGAGCCACCCCCGTAGTGTTCAGGTTTGGTTCGGTTCGTCGAACACCGGGATGTTCGTGGAACTGTTCGTTGAACACCTTAGAACTCAGTCGAACACAGTCGAACACTGTTAAAACCAATGGCAGGCAAACGAAAACACATAGAAAACACTTTCAAAGGTGTCCAAAAGCTGACAAACTGCTCAGAAGACACTCTCTTTAAAAAAGCCGGCCGACAATTCTTCATCGGTACCCAACAATTTAGAGCAGAGAGAAAAGAGCATCACACATAGATTTGATAGAAAGAAACATGTCAGTCACATATATATAAGAAGTACAGTGACAGTGTTGATTACTGTACTTGTCATTTAGTGTTAAAATAAATGATTTATAAAAAAAAAATAAATTGGCGTGGGGTTCCCCGTAATTTTAGTCTCTAGCAGAGGTTAAGCAGATGGCTGGGGAAGATGTTTGAAGCCTGGGAAGTGGGTAATACCCATGGAGCTTCCCAGGCTACTAATATCAGCCCCCAGCTGAATATCTAGCCTTTACTAGCTATTAAAATGGGTGGACCCAAAAAAAATGACGTGGGGTCCCCCATATTTTAATAGCTAGCAAAGGCTAGGCAGACAGCTGGCGGCTGATATTAATAGCCCAGGAAGGGTGCCATGAATATTGGCCCCCCTCCCAGGCTAGAAACACCAGCCGTCAGCCGCCCCAGAAATGGCGCATCCATAGGATGCGCCAATTCTGGCACTAAGCCTCGCTCTTCCCACTGCCCTGTAGCTGTGGCATTGGGGTAATAGTGCTGGGGTTGATGTCCACTTATAATGCCAGCTGACATCAAGCCCAGGTTAGTAATGGAGAGGCGTCTATAAGACACCCCCCATTACTAACCCCATAGTCAAAGTTAAAAAAAACACAAACGCCCAGAATAAAGTCCTTTAATTGAAATAAACACACAATTCTTTATTGTTCTAAATTAAACCATACTTGCAGTCACGCCCATTCCAGCTGAAGTCAACGATCTCCTGCAATAAAAGTAAAATAATAAACCAACCTCATCCTTACCTTTCCATGGTTCCCAGGATGGCTCCAGCTCTGCTACATTCACATGACAGGCTGGATCGCAGCAGAAAATCTGGGAACCCCACACCAATTTTTTTTTTTTTTAATAAATCCTTTATTTTAACACTAAATGACAAGTACAGTAATCAACACTATCACTTTACTTATTATATATGTGACTGACATGTTTATATCTAATCTATGTGTGATACTCTATTCTTTCAGTTCTAAATTGTCGAGTACCTGTGTATGCCGCTGCTGAATTGCCGGCTTTTCATGTTTCACTGTGAGCATTGTTCCTATCGATTTGGGCAACCACTGTAATGCCACAACCACCATGGCTGTGGCATTACAGTGAGTGGTAGACAATCCCTGCATGATGTGAAAAAATCCAGTTATGATTTTGGTGCACGAACAGTTATCGAACATAACCTCGAACAGCAGAATTTTTTGCAAATTGTTCGCGTTCGTCGAACGGCTCGAACACCGCCCAAAACAGCTCGAATTTGAGATTGGCGAACAGTTCTAGTCGAGCACCGCTCATCTCTAGTCTGGATATGGATGAAAGTAAGCCTGAGGATTTATGGACACCCATAAAAACAATTACTGAAGAACTGAGTAAGATAATATACAAGAGGCATAAGAGACCCCTGCAGCCATATATATATCTGCATCCTGCTTTTTCCTTTATGCCATTCGACTTTCTTTGATGATCTTTAGGGTATATATTTTTTTTCTTAATGTTGCAGAGGTATAGGTTGAACCAAGAGTAATCTGATAATGTCTTGAAGTTATACCTGTATACCCAGTTTTACTATATTGAAAAGCTTCTTGGCTAATCCAACAGCATGCCACAAAAAATCTAATATTTCATGAAAATATGTGTAGATATGCAAATACTCAGTATAACATGTCACCAAAAAATTTATTTTTTTGTTTTTCTTTGCATTGGTAATAATCAAATTAGTAATTTTAACTTTTTTTTTTTTCTTTTATTTGTTAAGTTTCTTTCCAGGTGTTCTTTTTTCTCATGGTGAGAACTGGAAAGTGATGAGAAGATTTACAATTTCAACTCTAAGAGATCTGGGGATGGGGAGGAAAACTATAGAAAATCAGATAAATGAAGAATGTGATTTCTTAGTAAAGACATTTAAATCATATGGAGGTTAGTAGTTGCATTCTCTATTTTTCCATCCTAAAAAGGTGATAATATTAAAATCGATTTTTGGATACTCTGCCAGGAGATGCTTATGCTATATGAGGATATAATTAGCCACCCAGACTGTGATGTGGTTTGTGAAGTTTCAGAAAACTTCATTAGTTTTTTTTTCAAATTCGGCATGAATGTTGCTCATTCGGATTCGTGTCTGTATTGCCGAGAATTTTGCGCAAAAGTCAGCCCGAACACGAACATCCCTGGTTTTCCACGCTGTCATCTGCGTGACAGTGCGGGAAATAGGGGCTATGATCGGAGGTGACGTGAATGAGAAACGTGTGCATGACACTTCAGATTTCTTACTCACTTTTCTGCAGAGTTTTTGGTGCATTTTTTGCATGTGTTTTTGTACAGCAATGAATGCTTTTTGGAGCTAAATAAAGATATTTGAAAAAATAAACATGGGACATCGCTTTAACCCTTGGATTACCAAAATTACCAAGTATTTTTCACTGCGTCCAAAACGCTGCATTCTAATGTGGCACTTGTTTTGTCAGTACATGTGGATCCACCGCATGTAATGACATTTCAGTTGGTCAAAATCTGCACCAGAGACTTGCGTCTCAGCTACAGAAATTGATATGCTGCGGGTGAGTTTACGTAGCGTCAAAAACAAGCGCATTGGCATGGTATTTCTTATAAATTTAATAAAATGAAGAATTAAATAAGAAAAATGGCTTGGACTCCTGCATTTTCATAACCAGCAGAGGGAAAGCCAACCGCTGTGGGCTGATTATTGCTAGCCAGGGAAGAGAACATTAGCCAAAAATGTTCCCTGGCTATTAATAGCTCATAGCTGTTTGCTTAGCCTTTAATGGCTAGATTACAGGGGGACCCCAGAAAATAAGTTGACATAGGGTCCCTCTATAAAATCTAACCAGCAAAGGCTAAACAGACAGCCGCGAACTGATATTCATATCCATGGAAGGGGCTATGGATTCTGGCCCCCTTCGAGGCTAATAATATAAGCCCTCAGTGGCCCCAGAAATGGTGCATCTGTGACGTCCTCATTCTCGAAAGAGCCCTTTTAGTTTTTGAGTTTACCCTGGGTGATGAGGGACTCGGTGTCGGGTCCCGAGATGGAGTGCAGCCGTGGCCCAGACCCGACCCGTGCTCAGGGCCGTCACATGAAAAGGAAGTGCTTATTTAACGACTATGCCAGCTGTGGTGCCTGGTGAAGGGTCACCAGCGCCGCTGCAGTCCGCCGAGGCCCGGTGTCATGGCGGCCAAAGTTCTCGCTGCTCCCCACAGGCAGAGCAAGGACTCGGGGCAGGCAGACAGGATGAAGGGGGGGGGGGGGGGGGAGTAGTAGTGCGGGGAGTACGGGCACCGTGTCGCGTGGTATGGCGCATAATGAACAGTCCGGAGGCCATAGGGGTGAACTTCCAAGGCTTTACTCACTTAGAGATGACAGCGGGAAGGCGACTCCCTGCTCCCCGTGGAGTCCTGCGGCCACCAGGGACGGGGGTCCGACTACCTCCGAGGAAGTCAAGCATTCAGTCGCGTCCCCTCACCAGAGTGTTCCTGCACTACAGACTTCACCCTTTCCCGTCTGAGCGTGTGTAGAAAGGCCGGGTCTCCCTCTGAGCTCCTCTCAGAACTAGGGCACGGGTGGCAGCTCCGCTCCGTCCGATACCCGGTGGGATCCTCTGAGCCTACCGGGCTTTCCCGTCCAGGACATAGAGTTGCAAGGTCGGGTGTCGGGGGCCGGTACCCCATTTGCAGCCGGAGTCCCTCTGAATATATCAGGTTGGCGAGGACAGGTGGCGTACACCGCTCCGTCTGCATCCTGCCAGGGATCCATTTGCTGTGGAGCCAAACTCTTAAGCTCCGGGCCTTCTTGATCCTGGTCCTTGGCCGGCTTGAGACATTCCTGGTCTACAACCTACCTCTCATTCCAAGGCCAGGGTACGAGGGCTGTGTCCCTTGCCGGTGCAGGCCCACACAGGATCTGCGCCCCCGGAGGGAGGTCACATTACACACAGTAGTTGACAGCAACCAAGACCCAGATCAAAGATGGCTTTGAATTAAATCTAAAATTTTAAATTGTAACTAACTTGTAAGTCCTCCACCCTCACCCACTAACTGGTTCCTACCACTTTGGGTTCCCCAGTCTCCCTGTAACCAGGGGAGCAGCACCTAATGCATACTAGCTCCCTCTGGTGGAGAAGTGTGGTGTTGGATGCAAGAGGTTGGGTCACGACTATCACACTGCTCTTACCTCAGAGGAGGAACACTACACTCCATTAAAGAAGTGCAGCATCCCTGTGGCAGTCGAACTCTCAGGGGCGCCACACATCCATAAGATGCTCCAAATCTGGTGCTTAGCTTTGCTCTTCCCACTTGTCCTGGTGTGGTAGCAAGTGGGGTAATAGGGTTGGGGTTCATGTTAGCCTTGTATTGGCAGCTGACATGAAGCCCAGGTTAGTAATGGAGACGTGTCTATAAGTCTCCCTCATTACTAACCCAATAGTAAAGGTTTGAAAATATACACACGGCCAGAAAAAAATCCTTTACTTGAAGTGAAAGTCCACATGATTTGAGTCATTTATTTAAAAATTAAAAACATCGTATACTCCCCTAATGCCTAACCCACTAAAGCCATTGTCATGTGTAAAAAAAAAAAAAAATCCAATTCATCTTTTTTCCATTTTGCTTTAGTTTCTTGCACTCCGTGCACGCAAGAGTATGGCCTCCCTTTCTATGGGCTGAACATTACATCTATATAGCTTGCCAAAGCTGGATGTCCATAGTCAGTCCCCAGTCCTGCCCTGCCCTTATTCACATTGATGTCATTTTGACACATGGTAAGGCTTTAATTCTAGAGGTTAGGACCGTTGCAACTGGGTACACCTTTAGCGCTGGTGTGATATTTTTTTTTTACTTTTTTTTAATCAAAAGTGTTCACGAAGTACCCTATGCTATTTATACGCACTATTGCTTATTACTTACAGCAGGGCATATGTTATTTTATTTTCTATCTTAGTTTTGTCGGTTTAATGACCAGTGTGAACATGCTCCTACACGTTGAATGTATACCAACTTAAACTCCTGTTCCTTACTTTCCATTTTTGCTTTAGTCCCGGACCTTCACTGGCCTTCTGGCTTGGAGGGAGGTGGAATGGTCTTTGGAAGCCTTTCTCCCATTGGAGAAAGACCACGACTGACCGTTTTCTAGGGAACTTTTTTTGGCTCCATTTTGTCTTTTTTTTTTTTTTTTTTTTTTTTTTTTTTAGCATACTTGGTAGAGAGCATGATCTCGAACATTAAAAAAAAAAAAAAAAAAAAAAAAAATGCTTTGGTATTCCAGGGCTCTGAGAGAGCAAGAAAGAGACACTCTCTCAAGCCTAAACTCATCATTATCTGGTGGATCGGCCCTTTAGTCGAAGGTGCATGGGGGCCCTGACTCTCCCCTGACAGATAATGGTAGGGATGATAAGGGTCAGAAAGTGTGAATTTTAATGACCTAAAGAAGACTTGGGTTCTTCTAGACAGCTCTGATAGTGGCTTCCTCTGATTCTCCTTTGAAGGTATTTGAACGTCTGGCGGAGTTGAATATTCATGTGTATGCCGAGATTAGGAAGAGTTGGCGGACTGCAGAATGACTGCTTGGCTGTCTAATAATGCTTATGTATGATTGTCTTTTGCCATTTCTGTCTACTCTGCTAATTAAAGTCTCAATGTAGGGACCTGCTCTTCACTCAAGTTCCTTTAAACTTAGTTTTCTAGACAATACCTTCCAGAGGAATGTATCTATCAATTTTTAATAAAACTTGACCTGTTGTACAAACTGTGGACAGCATGGTATAAAGAAGGAGAAACTGAGCAGAATGATATATAGATTTGTTGGAAAAGATTCAGTATAAATTATAATTCATTCATTGAAATCCTCAGTGCATATGAGTCTAGTGGGTGGTCCTACTCATTGATTGACAACTATCTCTGCATGACAAGTCATACAGAGAATGCACTGCAATGCAAACAATTACATTTTTCTGCATCTTTTCCCAGAAAAATGTGTATCAATCTGATCAGCTACTCCTGCTTTATAACATCCTGCTTGCAGATCAGAGACCAAAATAATCACATAGTGGAAGTTTTGATTGATTGGGACTGGGGCACAGACCCTGTCTGATTCCTCAAGCAAGAGGGCACAAGTGCTTAGATGACCCTTGTTCCACCTCTACTTGGCTCTCCCTGGAGAGAGGGGCTAGTGGTTTAAGGATCTACAGGCTTTAACGCCAAAAATACTTTGAATGATATGTAAAGAGTATTTTTCATCTGTGGACATAATTCATAGTATGCTATACTTGATACTTTCTCTTTCTACAATTTCCAGGAAAACCATTTGAGAACACAATGATAATGAATGCAGCAGTCGCCAATATCATTGTCTCCATATTACTGGGTCATCGTTTTGACTATGACGATCCAGTGTTTTTAAGGCTAATGAGTTATATAAATGAGAACATAAGGCTGGCGGGAACCCCAATGGTCATGGTAAGTTCTTGTAAATTGCCAAATTATATCGTTCAATTGGTGAATTGTAAACTGAAAGGTCGCCCTACTGTGTAATTCTTTCATTATTTGACACTTTAGTTTACCAATCATACATATTTATTTCATCTTTATCCTATTCCAGTTGAGCTTTCAAACTTGAGAATTCTTCAGAGTTAAAGTGTTAAGCTCCTCATACACATTAGAGTAATGTCAGCCAAACTTTCCAACATCAAAGGGTTTGGACAACAGTATAATGTGTATGGAGGTGACTGATAGTTGGAAGAGATGTCCAATTCTGGACTGCAGAACACTTTGTTCTACTGGGAATAAGGCGCTGTCCGATGTGTCAGCCAGCTGCTTTCTCATAGAGGATACAGGAGTGCTCAGCTGACCAAGCGTTACTGTTTACAGTAAAGTTGACTGAGATGGCTGTCGGCCGAATGATTGACCAAAGCATTGTTGGACCGACTGTTATCTAGTGTGAATGGCCAGCTTTATTGTTACACAAACAATACTGGAAGATCAACGAGAGATAACTTGTTACATAGGAGATTAATTGCTCATATTCATTGTTGAAATGTTGGTCAAACCCATCAATTTTTTCAGGATTGATCAACAATGTAATGGTAAAGATTTCAGGCCAGCCTTCTAGTGGACCAAAGATTTAGTTCTCTTTCCTAGGCCAGTAAAGTGCCTTATTGTCACCGCAAGATCACAAACCACCAATTCTGTCCCATCAAGTACTTCAATATTTCAATAACGTCAGCCCACTTGAGAAAGAAAAGATGTTAGATTTCAAAATGGCTGATCCTTCTTCCTCCCTTCTTAAGTAATCATACATGCTGGATGAATCCAAGTCTGCATCTTTATGGGAATTTTAGACTTCTACCATATGTATATGCAGCCTAAGCATTCCCCAAATTGTTAACTGCTTCATACTAAACTTGTTGTTGGACAATGTTTGTGACCGCTAGTACAGATAAGTAAATCAATTTGTAAAGAATTAAATTTGTTGTAAAAATTTGCCTGAATCCCAAATTTTTAGGCTTTGATTTGTACGACTCAAGCAAAATGGCAGCCAGTTGTGTAGCCAGTATGGTTGAGTGATTATGTTCTGTCCGAGTATGCTCGAGCCGAGTTCCGAGTATTTACAGCTGCTCGGTGATGAGGTTAAATATCTCCCGTGTGCATGATTTGCAACTGTTTGACAGATTTATTACATGTGAGGAATGTGTAAGAAATAGACATTCCTCCCATGTAATAAAGCTGTCAAACAGTTGCAAATCATGCACATGAGAGCAATTTAACCTAATCACCGAGCAGCTGTAAACACTCGGAGCTCGGCTCGAGCATACTTGGCGAAAGGGTTAATAGAACATACTCGCTCAACACTAGTAGCCAGCATATCAATGATGTCAGGCCTAGTCAACACTGGAAGACATTACCAATTCAAGGATGAGACGAGGGAGTGACAAGTGTACCAAGTGAGGAGCTGTCACTGCAGGACAGGTGGGAGGCAGGACTAAGATAGGTGAGTGTAATCTTTTATTATTTTTAAACCCTTCCTGGCACTCTTAGTTCAAACCAAAAGTATTAAGACTGACTCTAATCTATCGGCTAGTTGATTAGAATGGACCAGACTGAAATAAGTTTCAAGAGATTTGCTAATCTCTAATGTCTCACCAAAACAAGGTATAACAATTATGGGAAATGATTGATGGGATTCATGGAAAATAACGGCTTCATTTTGTTTGTCCAATACAGTTGTATAATACTTTTACATCTCTGATTCGCTGGTTACCGGGAGGTCACAGAAAAGTCAATCAAAATGCTGTCGAAACCCAAAAGTTTATTACAGAGACCTTCACAAAGCACAAGGCGCAGTTAGACGTAAACGATCAAAGGACTCTGATAGACACGTTTCTTGTCAAGCAACAAGAGGTATTGTACATAGAACATTCTTAAAGACTCCTTCAGACTTCTGTTTTCATGTACAGGTTCTAGCCATATTTTTCATGAATAGAACATGCGCCCATTGTAGTATATGGGTCTGTATGTTCGCGAAAAAATCCTGGAGACATGTCAGCCTAAAATTGGAGACACACATCAAAATCGCACATTCAAGTCTATATGTCCATAAAAATCACAGACAGCACATGGGTGGCTAGAAGAAGCTTTGCAATTTTTTTTGAATTTTTGCATGCGAGAAAATCATTGATGAAACATTGATGCTACGAACGGCTACGGCTAGTTGTTTACTATCAGGTTATTGTAGCCCAGCGCCGTGCTCTGAATTACAATTTCTCTCTGCCACCACTACTTACTGTGGTTCTCAACACTTGGATCACAGTAATTACAGGTATGAGGTGATCAAATGTCCAAGAACCAGAACTGCAGTAGTAACTTCAGACAGTAGTAAGGATAAGTCACTAGCTGAAGTTACCGGCGCAGCGTTAATACCCTGACCTGTGCTCAATGCACACCGGTAAGTACTGTGATCAGAGTGCTGCAGTTGGAAATTATATGACTGCTCCACTTTGATCACTTTTATGGACCACTGAGCAATGACCAGGGCTGAGGATATGCTTCCCCTCTAACACCTCTGTCTTATGTTATTAGGATCTTTGAATGCTGTGGGTGATGATCTTTCCAAGAAACAGGTTTTCCAAGACCAGATACCACAGACAGTGGCTGAAGGACCTAGCTGTTTCTGGGAAAGCTTGCCAACCACCAGGAATAGATAGATAGATTCTTCAGTCGCTGTTAGTTATTACTATTACTGGAAAAGCTTGATGGCATGTTTTCCAAGGAACAGATTCCCCAAGGACCCAACTTTCCCACTAACACATACAACTTACAGCAACTGAAGAACCTAATAACAATAGAAAAGGCATTACATGGTGGTTTTACGAGTTGCGCCCCATCCCATCCAGAGCCAGCCGTGGTTGCCACTCGCCGCTAAGGAAAAAATTAAATTAAACCCTCAATATTCCAACCAATAAAAAGCAAAGAATAAAAAAACAAATCTAACTGGTATCAATACATTCGGTCTATCAAGATATCAAAAAACAAGCACTCACAAATCTTCATCGATGGAAAAATAAAAAACCTAACAACCTTATGATTTTTCTTTTTTTTTTTTTTTTTTTTTTAACTTCGCAGTAAAAAAAAAACAAAACAGTTTGGTATTACTGCAATTGTACTGACCTGGAGAATCAAACTACCAGGTAATTTTTAGCGTGTAATGAACACTGTAAAAGCAAAACCCATAAAACAATGGAGGAATTGCATCTATTCATTACACGTTTATTCTGCACTGTTGGGGAGGGGCGCCATTTTAATTTTTGCTTTAGCACCAGCGTTCCTAAGTGAAACTGTCCACATCTCTGTATCACATTGCAGTCATCAATAAAATGGTTCTGCACTGTGATCCTAAACTTTATCCCACACCCCTCCTGTTGCAAAGAGGAGTAATATCAGCTACATGAGAGCAGATCCTGCCCACTTTTACTGTAGCCATATTGTAAGTACACTTGGTTTTCATGTTAAATGTGGAAGCTGCTCCCTTTTAGTGTTTTAAAAATATATATATTTCTAGCTTTTAATAATTTTTCATACTTTGTACCATGATTTTTTTCACTTTTTTTTAAATGTAAGCATTAATACATCACATTTTTTTGATGATACACAAACCTTAAGTGTCAAAGAAGACCAATGCTCGGCCATGCATTTTTGCTCCTTTTATTTTAGCAATCTGAAGGGTTTCAGTACCCGTACATCCACCAATCCAAATTCAGACATGTCTCCAAAAGATGTCAAAAGTTTTTTTTTTTCCCACAAGTGTAGTCTTAAATATTCCACAATGTTTCCTATTTGAGGATTCTATTGAAGATTTTGATATTCCCATTGCGTAATATCTGTTTACTACTATTATGATCCACATGTTTTTGCAATTGCTTTAGGAAAAATCTGACTTTGCATCATATTTTCACAATGAAAATTTAGTAATGCTCGTCAGCAACCTGTTTGCTGCTGGGATGGAGACCACTTCGACCACTCTACGTTGGGGTCTTCTTCTAATGATGAAATATCCAGAGATACAAAGTAAGAAACTATTCAAACAATCCTACAATTAGTTCTGGTTAAAAAAAAAACAATTCTATCTTACCTAAATTAGATCTTAATGGTGAACATAACTTTTAGCCATTTGATGATAAAAAATAATGTTTATGGACCGCACAATGGTTAGTACTCTTGCTTTGCAATGTTTGGGT
Organism: Phyllobates terribilis; assembly: GCF_046119375.1. Taxonomy (NCBI): domain Eukaryota; kingdom Metazoa; phylum Chordata; class Amphibia; order Anura; family Dendrobatidae; genus Phyllobates; species Phyllobates terribilis. Next base: position 70,892,679 of record NW_027362763.1, on the reverse strand, counting down.
CATGGGTTTAAATCCCACCAAGGGAGTTTGTATGTTCTCCCAGTGTTTGCATGGGTTTCTTCTGGTTTCCTCGCACACTCCAAAGACATGCTGAGAAGGGAACTTGGATTATGAGCCCCAATGGGAACAGCTAGGATTAAGTCTATAGGAGCTGTGGAAAATGATGACTCTAAATAAGTGAGTAAAATAAATAATACATTTTTAAAGAGATTCCTTTTGAGTTTATGCTGAGGACCCTGAAGGCCATTTAGGCAGTCACTTCTTTTAAGGGGCTTTTATACTGTAAGATAATTGAGAACAAGCGTTGTTAAAATCGCTTGTTTCACAGTTATTTTTCTATGTAAACAACCTGCCGATCACCTGAACTAGCAAATCGCTTGTTCATATGGTGAAATAATCTTTTGTGCAGCACAAAAGATCACCGTACTTCATTCTGTTTAAAGAGTACTTGCTCTACCAAGGGCTACATAGCCTATGTGCACTGAGCGATCTAGTATAAATTGCCTAGTATGCATCTATTACTTTGGTATGCATTCAAACGACCTCCCATGGGTAAAAGTTTACCGATTGGCGGCTGTATCGTGCCACCGGTCAGTCTAGGTAAACTGACATTAACCTTTGCTTTCAGCTTCACAATTCTTGAAAAGAATGGTATGAGATTACCAGCTTTGAAAAATAAACCCCATGATTTTGCAATACTTTGTCAGTATATTCTGCAACCCCCTACCCTACTGTCTTCTCCACCATTATCCAGTAGACTGTAAGCCCACAAGGGCAGGGCCCTCTCCTTTCTGTACCATTCTGTCATTGTTAGTTTTCTAACCGTATTCTATATTTGTAACTTGTATGTAACTCCTTATGTACAGAAATCAACGGTGCTCTAAAAATAAATAATATGTCTATGCTATATCTGTCAATATGTGGCCAATCATTGGCTGTAGTGTGGATTGAAGTGGACTTCCCAAAATTCATTACAGCTATCACATCTAATGCTATAGCACAACCAACTAAGATTAACTATCACAGCCTGTATGAAAGCAGAGGCAGGGAATGCAGTGGCCATTTACTCGCCGATCTAGACAGTGAGAGGACCACACAGCTCCCAGCTTAGCCATATGGATAGGGTGATTAAAGCTGTAAAACACTGAAGAACAGTAGAGACCAAGAGTGTGACAGCACAGCAGTGAAGAAGATTAATATGTGAAAAAAAAAGAGAATGGTGTCACAGTTTTTTTAGGGCAATTAGAAACTTTGAAGTACTTTTGATTTTTAGCGACACAAATCTCATGGAAAAACTTTGCAAGTCTGACGAATTTTATATTTCAAAAAATTCGCTCATTTCTAGATATAATAACAATTCTAGTGAAAATGAATAAAATAAAAAATTGACACTTTTTTTTTCCCCCCAGAAAATGTACAAAATGAAATAGAAAAAGTTATTGGGTCATCTGAACCTCAATCGGAGCACCGGAAGTTAATGCCATATACAGATGCCGTCATCCATGAGGTGCAAAGATTCGCCAACATCATTCCAACTAATCTCCCCCACGCCACTGCCCAGGATGTCACATTTAAAGGGTATTTCATACCAAAAGTGAGTTAACTATGTTTTAACTACTTATAAGTTGTAGTCAAAATTATTGATTAGAAAATGGTCTGATAAAGGGTAACTTAACTTTTTAAAAAAAAAATTTCCAGAATGGAAAGTTATGAAACTTTTTTTAAAAATGTATTCGGATATCTATCTGTATTCCTATATAAAAAAAAATCATATATGACTTTCAAACCTCTGCTTTTCACTAAGCTGTATGCCTGGCTTCAGTTGCCTCAATATCAGAACGTATTCATTTGGAGTACAGATGATGGAAGTGATTGGTCAGCTCCTGACTCCTCTAAGTGCTCTGCTTTTCAAAACAATCTCCTGCAACAGTTTCCCCCCCCATTGTTAGTGAAACCCAAGTGCAGAGCTAGAACTGCTTGCAGGTAGTAGGATGTTCGCAGGGCTCTGGTCTGGGTACTTGGCCACTGAACCAGACTTCTGTGAATCTTTTGTTTGCTCAACTCTAGATATACAGTAAGTGTGTATAATTTTACAACATGTATGTGGGTTACAATCTTGATGAGCATTCTTTTTACAGGCGCTGCTGAGGATCCAATACATGATCGGAAGCCAGATGTGGTATGGTTGCAGTTGTCAACTCGTTTTGAGGTGATCATACCTCTTCATTAAGTCCTCATGAAGATGTAAGATCATCTTGAAACGCGTTGACAACTGCATCCATACCACATCTGGCTTCCGATCGTATATTGGATCCTTGGCAGCCCGGGTTTTATATCCACTTTCATCTCCAAATTTGCTTACCATCTGTTTTGGGGGGGCTGCAGCAGCCATTTTTGCTTAAAAACTAATAAAAGGGTTGTGACTTTAACAACCCTCCCAGGTGAACAAATCCCATTTTACTCTTTCCTTTGTAATATGGCTAAGACCCTACTGCTCTCATTGTCATTCCAGTTTTTATCTAAATATGTTCTTTTTACAGGGCACATACGTTATGCCCTTATTGATTTCCGTGCTTCGAGATGAGGCCCATTTTGAGAAACCAAATGAGTTTCACCCTGGGCATTTTCTTGACTCCAAAGGGAATTTTGTAAAGAAAGAAGCATTTTTGCCATTTTCAGCAGGTAAGCTAAGAAGCTTTAGTACATACATGGATGTACACTGTGTATACTATAAGGTTGCATACCTTTATTGACACGGATTGCCACGATTCCTTAAGTCACTTTCCTTTTTTCTCTTGTGGTATTAGTTGCACTTTCTGTCGTCAAATTCATCAAAATGGCACACGCGATTCATTAACTCAAAAAAGTTTGTTTTCCTGCCTTGAACTTGTAGGGATTGTACTCACTCAGGTGCGGTGTGAGGCAAACAGGAGGCATGTTACCTTAAATGTTCATAGCGGTTTATTGGCTTCATAAACCAGTCAGAAAGTTAAAATGCAAACAAACAGACTTTAGGGCAGGCAAAAGCAAAAGAAAACAGTCCTTTAAGCAAAGTCGTTGGTAAACCGGACCTGTGGCCATGCAGGCTGGTAAGCATCCAGCACACAGCTCAGTCTAGAGACAACACACACAGGAGGCCTGCTCCCTCCAAACACAGACCATGTGCTAAATGGCAGCCTCCATTTTTTGACTGTTAACCACACCCAGAGGTGAGGTATGTGGGTAGCTGGACCCGCCCATTCTCTCCTAGCTACCCGTAACCTGGCTCTCAGGTGCACCAAACGATCCTCTTAGTGCTTATGTGCACTAGAGAAACACTCCAGGTTACATCAGAGAGACCAGCCATCTGTGTGACACATACCTCTCATTGACTACCTGACCATTAGCCACCTTACAAACTGTTTTTGCAACTTTTTTATGCCAAAAAGTCACACTTAAAGCCAAAAATTGGAGAAATTGTGCCAAATTTTTGGTGCACTCAAAATTATACAAGGGGTTGGTGAGGACTAGAGTGAAGTTACGTCAAACTTTTGATACTTTTAAGAAAGTTGCAATTGGTGAATTAGGCGAAAATATTTGGAATCATTGAACTACGCCAACAAAGCTGAAAACAAAAAAAAAAACAGGCAACTATATGTAAAATGGGCTTAAAAAAAGGCACAAGTAGAATAATGAATTGGCTGCAAACAAAAAGGCAAAAAAACTAGACAAAAACATTAGAGGCAATGCTTGTTTCAAATAAATTCATACTACCCAATTTTTGCTAGAGGATTATTCTGGGCTTGTGTACTGGTAGGCACAGCACCATGAACAAAATGCGTAATATAGAATCTCTCCAGATTGCAGAACAACTGCGGTTATTTTACCATTTCCTCCCTCGAAAAAAAAAATATTTTCAACACAATATTTTGACAAATTAGTCGTGCTTTCATTTCTCTAAAAACAAGTTCTCATTTGGCCACATCAATTGAAAAAGTAAACCGTTCTGACTCTGAAGACTATAGTGTGTATATAAAAAAAAAAAAAAAAAAAAAATGGAGAAAAATATACTGTGTCCTTAAGGCCCAAAATAGCGGTATCCTTATGGGGATAACATGTAAGCACGCACTACTTACATGAGCAAGGGAAATGATGAGGTGACTGAGGGAGCTTTCTCCCTCTACCTCCTTAGATGACATAATGTTAAACGGCTGGGGTCAGAGGTTTCTTTGACCCTGTCCATTACATTAAGAGCCAGCCAGACAACTACTCCTTATATAAACTCTTTCGCTTACTTAATAACACTATATGATGAAGATATCACTTTCAAGAAGAAGATTTAAAGTGTAAAGCAATTGTGTGACCCCATAAACTGCTAACCGCAGTGTGCCCTTATACAATTTAAGTCAGTTTTCCCATAAACCTGTCACAATGCCCACTAGTGTCATCCGCAATCACATCCCAGTGTAATCGCCATTTGGTGTTAACCACAGTGAGCCCTCTAAAGTGAACCACAAGTTTCTGCCATAATGGCCACAAGGTGACAACTAAAGCCCACCAAAATGCTTTGAAATCCCACCATGCATTCCCCCTACTCTTCCTCATTATAGTAGTTTACAGCTCACTTGTAATTTTTTCTTGTACTTCCGGTAAGGATAAGGCAGAACTGTGGTGAAGAGAAGCCTTTTAGCATATTACCCTTTGTCGATATGTATCAGAAGTACAATAATAATATATATGAGTCAATAATTCACACATTTCTACTGTGGCGTCATTTTCTTTTCTCAGGAAAGAGAAGTTGTGCCGGGGAGAACTTGGCAAAAATGGAGTTGTTCCTCTTCTTTACAAGATTGCTTCAGAACTTCACATTTCAGGCTCCCCCTGGTGCTGAATTGGACCTTACACCAGCTCTTGGGTTCACAACACCCCCTATGACCTATTTGATTCAGGCCATACCTCGTTCTTAAGGACATGTCTGTAATAAAGCAATCAATGCCGAGGAACAGATGAAGACAGAGATGATGATCTAGTGAAGTAGCTTGTGTGATAAATATATGTATTGTAGACCAATGTTCTCCAGGCAAGCAGAGACTGAAAGTTCTAACCCAACTAGAGAACCAAGGTTGGAGACCTTCCATAGTCCAGATCTGAGCTAGTGATCATAAACACAGTTTATGATAATAAATTGAATGTTTAGGAACATTATAATTACATATTTGAAGTGAATACGTAAATCTTTTCAGTATTTCTTATTAGGTGACTCAAGCTCGGCTGCAAGGTACAGTGCCTATGGTCGTCTGAAATTCACGTTCTGTTTTATCAGATGCTCAAACTGCTGCTTTTTTCATATTCACATTGTTACATATCAATTATTCTTCAAATATATTTATAAGGCAGAGGCCCCATTTAAAACCTCTGAACCTCAATGTAAAATCAGTATCAAATCCCCAACTATTATGTTATGTGTTCTGGGCATGATCCCACCGCGCTGCAGCAATGATTGACAGCAGTCCCGTTATTTATTATTACCGTAATCGTACTGAAAGAAAAACAAAAACTGGCTGTGTCAGGAGAGGGTCAAAATGTTATGGCTCTAGAAAATACAAAAGATATAATGCTGTTTTTGAGCCTTGAAGATACAGCATGTTCAGGCATTAAAGTGAATCTGTCACCTGAAAAAAATGTTATTAACCTGCAGATATGGGGTTAATAGTGTTGTGAACCTGTTCGGTGCCGGTATTTAGACCCATGCTACCGGAAGGAAATTAACCTTATCCTGCAGGCAGCGTTTAGGTTCCAGTCATAGGGGTGGCACCAAAGCGGGTTCAGTCACTACTCTGTGTATAGAGAATGGTGCCTCTTTCTGCGCCCCCGGCACTGACTGACAGCCGGGTCTAATGCTGAGCTGCTGTCAGTCAGTGCCGGGGGTGATGTTACAGCCACTGCTCTCCATACACAGGAGCCTCTCCTTTGACTGGGACCCGAAGGCTGCAGGAAGGAATAAAGTTTATTTGGTCCCGACAGTGTGGGTCTAAATGCCACGCAGGTTCACAATGCTATTTATCTACAGATTAACCCCATATCTGCAGGTTAGTAGTGTTTTTATTGGGGTGGTGAGGAAGCTTGGACATGAGTCTTTTTAACAGTGAAATGTTTACTCTGATGAGATGTTTGCTCAAATTTTACAGTCACAGCAAATTTACATTTTCTTTGTAGACACATTTCCCAAACAGGTGTCTTCTGACCACTTCACTACAACAGGACTCACACACTCACACTTGCCACTGTCCAGTTCTTTAGACCTCACACTTCAGGCTGTTTTTTCTGATGACTGTTAACTTCTCTCCCTCAATCTTTTTTTATTAGGTTCTCACACTCACTCAGTCAAAATGCCTTAGTGGCAAACTCCTTACTGTTTGTGTTTCACCATCCATGAACACACAGACCTATTGGGTGATACAGCACATGGGTCCCTCACCTGAGATGTAAGTTTACTACAAGCGGCATCCTCACTATGCTCCTCATGCTCACACTCTGAGTGCTTGTTTCCTCTTTTCCATACATGCTGACATGGCTTCTTCTGCCTGGGACAGTCACAGATGTAATCTCTCCTCTGTAACCTGGGATGACACACCACTTCCTATTTACAAGTTGCAGGCTCTAACAGGCAGCATAGCTCCTACCCTCTTCCCATTCCCTTTGCAACTGATACAAAATTGGGGGAAACCAGGCTATAAATAAACTTTGTCATCTCCACCTCCAGAGTTTCAGCATTCGAGGTGACACTAAGGCTAGGGTCACACGTTTTGATTTTCTCTCATTCAGAAAATCTGTCTGCTTATGCTAATCACACTTTGCTCAGAGATTGATCGTAGTGTGCTCTGATTATCCCTGATGAAGAGAATAAGAAAAATGAAATTCTCAATCTTCTCCATTCAGTCTGTCTGTGAAAATAGGACCGCATTTTTTTTTCCCTTTTTCCCCCCCCCCTTTTTTCCCCCTTTCCCCCCCTTTCCCCCCCTCTTTTTTCCCCTTCCCCCCCCTTCCCCCCTTTTTTCCCCTTTTTTCATACCCTCCCCCCCCCCCCCTTTATTCTATTCTAGACAGTTTATGACTGAAATAATCAATTACCTGCAAATTCCATAAGGGAACACAATGCAGAATAAAGTACAATTACAGTGAGGAATGTGTGGGACATGGTGCGTGCAATTAGGACTTGAATAGTTCAGAAGCAGCTAAAAAAGTTGTCTGATTTAGAAGACTAAAGTTCAAAGACCCTATTTAGAGCAATAATAGAGGAAAGTCACTTAGCTAAAGAAAAGCTACAAATTTCAATGTGCGTCAACTACAGCTTTGTTTTCCCAGTTGAAAGAAAAATTAAACATTTTTTTTTTCCTTGGAAACTAAAAATTTATAATTTTTAGCTTCCAAGGGGAAAAAAAACAAATTTCCTTTCTACTGAGAAAATGAAGCATTAGTTGACGCTCATTGAAATTAATTTGTAGCTTCTCTTTAGCTAAGTGACTTTCCTTTTGATTTTCGACTTTCCGATTTTTGGATCTAGAAGCAAAAGACCTTGCGTTCAGTTTAACTTGGACAGTCCTTTTCTGGAGTTTATTTACCCATCACAGAGAACTACTTTAACAATATCAAGTGATAAGTTCCATGAGTCAGACATTAAAGTCTACAATTAAGTAGCAGGTGCCTGTTGTTGTAATGATCATAGAAATAACTGTTTATATAATAAAATGCCTTTAATCCAGACGTGGAAAAAGTGCAAACCATGAGCCACATCCGGCCCTCTGGAGGACCGAGAAAGCTGAAGGATGCAGATGGCACTGAGTACGATGGTGGAGGAGGCAGCTGTCTGCTCCTTCTTGCACCATTCAGCATGTGTGACTGAGACAGCAGACGCAATGACGTCACTATAGCGCATCTGCTGTGCGGAGTGTCAGTGCATGCGGCAAAGACCAGAGAAGAGTGCTGAGGAAATAACAAGATATGTGATTTTTGTTTTTTTTTAATGTGTGAGAATATATGGGGCTTCTACTGTATATTGGGCTGAACCTGGGAGTGGGCTCATACTGTATATAGGGAGTCTTTGTGGGGGCTCATGCTGTACATAGGGTGTCTTTGTGGGGGCTCATGCTGTACATAGGGTGTCTTTGTGGGGGCTTATGCTGTACATAGGGGCATGTGTGTGGGATCATACTGTATATAGGAGGAGACATGTGAGTGCACCCATACTGTATATAAGAGAGGCTTATGCTGTATATAGGAACCTGCTTTGGTTCATGATGTATATAGGGGCCTGTGTGTGGGATCATACTGTATATAGGAGGAGACCTGTGAGTGAGCGAATACAGTATAGGGGAGGCTCATGCATATAGGGATCTGTGTGGGCACATACTGTATATAGGGACCTGTGTGCTTATGTAGCACCCTGAGGATTCGGCTGCTACAGGGGTATTACACCTCAAGCCAGAGGTGTGGTATTCCACTCCCGGGTAAGGATGGAGTGTGGAACTGAGCTCAGTAGGCTGCATACACTACATACATCCCATTTCCGGGGGACAGACCAATGGTACTCCCACCAGTTTATGTGCAGGTACGACAGCGTCTGTCCCTGGCTGGAGTGGGAGGGGGGTGGAACATCCCAGTAGTGTAGGGGCAGATAGGGGGAGCAGTCTGGGTAATGCTAGGAGCTCATTGGGTGCTGGTCACCTGAGCTCACACATAGAGGGAGTATATAAGGTGGGAACCATCTTAGAACAGGGTCTTTTGTAGAGGTTTGGTCAGACAAGCAGAGCAGCTCAGCCAGCTCCAAGGCCAAGAGAGTGAGAGAGAGGAGAGAAGAAGGACCCAGAGGGGGAGAAGAGGGAACTCCAAGAACCCAGGATTAGACCAGAGGGTGAAGAGTTGGCACAAGGGTACCGGATCCCAAGCTGGTGGAGGGCACTAATCCTTAGCCAGAGACCGGAGGTCGTGGGCAGGATCTGCCACGACCACCCACTAAATCCACCCGGAAGGCAAACCAAGAATAGGGTCAGGGAACCCAGAGACAAGGGTTTTACCAACAAGAGGCCCGAGGGAGCCGGACTTAGGTGGATCCCTGGTGGGGAAGGCCAGAGAGAAGGACAAGTCAGAAAGGGAGCTCAGGAACACGCTCCAGAATCACCTGGGGGTTGGCCGAGTCCAGGACCTGGTGGACGCAGCGCGGCTCGGGCGGTCACTCAAGGCCGGAGTGACCAGAACAACAGCAGTAAGTAAAAACCCTGAACTGCACAGCCCGACTCTGAGTCTTAATACCATCCTCACTGCACCACCACAACCACCACCCTCTACAACTGACCCCCTGAGGCTATACCCCTCCCGTTGGGGGTTATACTACCAGAAGCTGCACACACACCACCAGCCTCAGCGGACCCTGCTGCAGCGGCGGCCGTATTGACCGCAAATCAACGGGTGGCGTATTCGACACTAAAGAACATCCAGTAACATCTGTAGGACTGCCACACACTGAGCTTGACACCCTGGGCACGGACCGGGTCACCGCCACTCGGAGACTACAACCCCCATCTGATCCGGCTCCGGGTATCCCCCAAACAACATTGGCCCAGGGGGCGCGTCGCTTATACCTCCCATTACTAAATGTCATGGTGTAATACAGCTAATATTCTGCAGGAATAGCCAAAACTAGAGCTAATTCTGATCCTGGTAGTTCATCCCCTTCAGATACTGAGGTCAAAAGTGACTTCAGTATCTAAACAGTTAGACAGCGAAATGGCGCTGCCTTTGTCACCCCATCAACATGATCACAAACTGCCTTTTATGTTTCAATGCCTCCTTAACACTACTGTAGGTAAAGGCCTTACCACGGTGATCACCCTATCTGAGCTCAATGTTTTTTAAGCTTCAGAACAATTGTGGGATTAAGGGATTTTCTCTTGTACATTCCACGTCCATTCTTCACCCATCATGACTGCCATCAAAATAATTAGCAATGCCTTGACTGCAACAATGGAGAAATTAAGGCTGAGAATAATCCTGATTCATTCCCATCTTGCGTAATAAGAATTTGTCACGGAAGACAGCAGATATAGAAGAGCTACAATTTTTAGTTAACTCTCTGGGGTTGCATTATTTCTGCATTTTCAGATCTTTCTACAGGACAACCATTACATGACATATTTTAATAAGTGAAAAGTGAACAGTTGTAATATTATATTTGTTACATCTTTATATATATTTCTACACAAATGATTCCATCTCTTACATTTACACATTTTGATAAGCACTCCATTGTCTAATCATTTAAAGATAATACAATATTGCATGAAGTCTGTACCACGGCTGGCATCTGCCTGTAACATCAGTGCTGTATTGAACTCATCATGAGCCCTTTATGCTACGTGCATATGATGAGCTTTTAATGTTACAGGTTTCCTGCATCATTTCTGCCCTTCTTAGGTACATTAAGTTATTCAAATTTTTTCATGGTGTTTTTTAGTGCATTTTTTACATGTGCTTTTATCGCGTTTTTATCTCTTTTTGGCATGTCATGTCTTAAAGCTGCTTTATTTCTCTTTGACTAAACTTTATTGCTATAATCAAATTGTCTCTTCAGAAAGGAAGAGAACTAGAACTCTAGTGACACCTGGATTAGAAAATTTGCAATCCTAAAAGTCAATACTGACTCTGTAACGAGCCTTATTACGTGACTTACCCAGCCAAACCAGAACTCACACTTTGCACTGACGAGGGCCCGTACCCCGAAACACAGTGTCTGAAAATTGAGTTTCTGGTTCTGGCATTTAACCTAAGTCATGTGACAAGGCTTGTTAAATGGTCAATATTGACTTTTAGGATTGCTACTTCCTGTAGGTGACACTAGAGTTCTAGTTCTCTTCCTCTCTGAAGAGACAATCTGAAGGAGCATTGTGGCTTAAAAAGTCTCCTCATCTTGACATGCTTAATATGTCACTCTCTGCCAGGAGAAAAGTTACCCCTTGCTATAATCATGCTCTAATCATCTGCATTTTTTATGCGTTTACACCATGGAAAAGCACTAAAAACCCCTATAGCATGCTTTTTTTTACTTGCAGATTTTCTGCATCCAATCTAAGTATATGAGAAAAATATGCACATAAAACTCAGCGCACTCACAAGAGAAATTGTCATGTTTTGGATTTCAAACGCGCGCTGCAGGTCAGTATACACTGAGTAAGAAAAAAAATTAGAGTGGGTGTGAGATTTCTATAAATCACCTCCACTTTGCTGGAACTGTAAAACACTGCGTCTTTGATGCAATGAAAATACACAGTGTCAAAAACTCACTGTGGGAACTTAGACTTAGGCTACATTCACACTATCAGTATTTGGTCTGTATTTTACATCAGTTTTTGTAAGCCAAAATCAGATGAGGAACAATCAAAGAAATAGTATAATAAAATTGTAGCGCCCCGAGGGTTCGGCCGCTACAGGGGTATTGCACCTCAACCAGAGGTGTGATATTCCACTCCCAGGTAAGGATGGAGTATGGACCAGGGCTCCGTTAGCTGCATGCACCACACACACCCCATTTCCGGGGGACAGCTCAACGGTGCTCCCATTAGACAGTAATGCAGGCACGACAGGTTCTGTCCCTGGCTGGAGTGGGGAGGGGGGAGGAAAATTCAGCGATGTAGGGGAAGGTCTCTGGGCATAGGTAGGAGCCCATTGGTTGCAAGTCACCTCGGCTCATACACAGAGAGGGAGGTATATAAGGTGGGCACCATCTTAGAGGGACAGTCAGTTCAGTCAGGAGGAGAAGAGAAGGAGTTCAGCCAAGAGGGCTGACAGGGAGCTGTGGCTCAGTCTGGGCCCAGCTCCACGAGGCAGGCCTAGAGTGAAGGCCAGGGCCAGGAGGAACAGAAACAGAAAGGAACAGAAACGGAAAGGAACAGCAAAGGAAAGCGAAGCACCCAAAGTGTAGAAAGGCCCAGAGACACGAAAGCAAAAGGAACCCTAAAGGCCCAGGAGATTGCGGGTGACGGGTTGGCAGAACAGGGTACCGGATCCCAAGTTGGTAGAGGCGACTAATCCTTAACCAAGAACCGGAGGTCGTGATCATATCTTTGTACGACCCCTCACTACACCTACTAGAAAGGCACACCACCTAGGGTCAGGGAGGTGAGCACGAAGCCCTCCCAAGAGAAGGCCCGCGGGAGCTGGACAGACGTAGTGTCACTGGTGGGGCATGGCCAGAGAAAGGAATAGAAGGGAGTCCTGTGACACACTCTGGAGTTGCCTGGGGGTTGATCGAGCCCCCGCATCTGGTGGACGCAGCACGGCTTGGGCAGTCATTGTCGGCGGAGTGACTGGGAATATAAAGAACTGTGAGTAAAGAACTTGAACTGCAACCCCACGTTTCTGTGCTTCATTGCCGCACCAGCACTACTAGTGCTGGGACGCCCGTGCACTATCACCCCCATCATCTACTACACTACCCTGGGGCTGCACTCTTCCCGTGGGGAGTTACACTACCTCAGCTGCATACACCTTCAGCCCCAGCGGTCTGCCTTGCAGCGGCGGTTCGCACTGACCGCAATCCACGGGTGGCGTAGTCGGACATTAAACCACAAAAACCCCATAAATAGACTGCCATTGGTTTGACCACCCTGAGCCACGGGACCGGGTCGCCGCCACGGTGACTACAACCCACAGCATTCCACAGAAGGGCCCGGCTCCGGGTTCCCTGCGCGGCCCAGGGGGCGCGTCAAAATAACGTCACTACTTCTGTATTTCTGACCCACTCCTGATTTTGGCTTACAAATTCTGATGTGAAATACTGATAGTATGACCAAATCCTTAAGGTTACGTTCACATGATGAGGAGAAAAAGAACACAATGCAAGTGGTCTTATAATGAATTTGGGGAATTGGAAAAGAAGATACTGTATGGGTACTTATAATGAATTGGGGGAGGGAGGGCGTACACAGAACAAAGATTTACAATGAATTGGGCGTGGTATAGAGGACACAACATAGATTCATTATGTCTATATCAGATGAGGTGTCACCAGCAAGTTACTGGATGTAAAGTTTTATTCTGTTTCTACATTGCATAACTCACAGAGACATGATAGGAGTAATATTCTTGCTTGTAAGACAACCTCCCTTATAACGAATAGCGTTTTTTCTTAGTACACACTGTCCTCTCTTATTATATATAAAATAAAGTGATAATACAGCAGCATGACATCAGACTGGTCAGAGTGTGTATAATATAAATATAAATATATATATAAATATATATATATATATATATATATACACACTGCTCAAAAAAATAAAGGGAACACTCAAATAACACATCTTAGATCTGAATGAATGAAATATTCTCATTGAATACTTTGTTCTGCACAAAGCTGAATGTACTGACAACAAAATCACACAAAAATCATCAATGGAAATCACATTTATTAACCAATGGAGGCCTGGATTTGGAGTCGCCCCCAAAATTAAAATGGAAAAACACACTATAGGCTGATCCAACTTTGATGTAATGTCCTTAAAACAAGTCAAAATGAGGCTCAGTATTGTGTGTGGCCTCCACGTGCCTGTATGACCTCCCTACAATGCCTGGGCATGCTCCTGATGAGGCTGAGTATTGTGTGTGGCCTCCACGTGCCTGTATGACCTCCCTACAACGCCTGGGCATGCTCCTGATGAGGCTGAGTATTGTGTGTGGCCTCCACGTGCCTGTATGACCTCCCTACAACGCCTGGGCATGCTCCTGATGAGGCTCAGTATTGTGCATGGCCTCCACGTGCCTGTATGACCTCCCTACAACGCCTGGGCATGCTCCTGATGAGGTTGCAGATGGTCTCCTGTGGGATCTCCTCCCAGACCTGGACTAAAGCATCCGCCAACTTCTAGACAGTCTGTGGTGCAACGTGACGTAGGATTTGGCAGTGGGACTCATCACTCCCACTCCTGCTCCAGTACAGTCAGTACTGGAGGCTTAGCCAGCTCAGCTGAGAGGGGTTGTCACGTTAGAGACACAGAAAAGGCTGAAGGAAAAACTTCATTAGAGGGACTGCCTACAGACTGACAGGTGTTCCTGAGGGAGTAATGCACAGTGATTTAATGTGTTATATTCTGAATTGCTGAAAATCCTAGACTGCATACATCCCTGGTAGCATGAGTAAGCAGTATGGTATGTTAGTTAGCCAGGCAAGTCTTTGTTGTTTTGATGCATTTTGGCTGAAAATAAAAGCCTAATGTTTCTTTATATGGACAGTTACCATCTATGTCACTGCCATGCCGCCCTGCAACGCCCTTACCGCGTTATAATATATAGTAGGGAAAATAAGTATTTGATACACTGCAGATTTTACAAGTTTTCACACATGCAAAGAATGGAGAAGTCTGTAATTTTTATCCTAGGTACACTTCACCTGTGAGAGGCAGAATCTAAAAAAAATCTAGAAAATCACATTGTATGATTTTTAAATAATTAAATAGCATTTTATTGCATGAAATAAGTATTAGATCACCAACCAACCAGCAAGAATTCTGGTTATCACAGACCTATTAGTTTTTCTTTAAGAAGATCTCCTACTCTGCACTTATTACCTGTATTAATTGCACCAGTTTGAACTCATTGCCTGTATAATATACACCTGTCCGCACACTCAATTGATCACACTCCAACCTCTCCACCATGGCCAAGACCAAAGAGCTGTCTAAGGATACCAGGGACAAAATTGTAGACCAGCGCAAGGCTGGGAGGGGCTACAGGACAATAGGTAAGCAGCTTGGTGAGAAGGCAACAACTGTTGGCACAATTATTAGAAAATGGAAGAAACACAAGACACAATCTTCTTCGGTCTGGGGCTCCATGCAAGGTCTCAACTCATGGGGTAAGGATGATTCTGAGAAAGGTCAGGATCAGCCCAAAACTACATGGGAAGAGCTGGTCAATGACCTGTAGAGAGCTGGGAATACAGTCTCAAACATTACCATTCGTAATACATTATACCGTCTTGGATTAAAATCCTGCAGGGCACGCAAGGTCCCCCTGCTCATGCCATCCCATTTGAATTTTACCAATGGCCATCTAGATGATCCAGAGGAGGCATGGGAGAAGATCATCTGGTCAGATGAGACCAAAATAGAATTTTTTGGTATCAACTCCACTCGCTGTCCTTGTAGAAAGAGAAAGGATGAGTACAACCCCAAGAACAGCGTCCCAACCATGAAGCATGGGCCGTGGGGCACTCGGAGCCGGGCAACAGGGCAATAATGGGGGTAGTAGTGGCAACCCGGTCCGTGGCTCAGGGTGGTCAGACCAAACGTTGTGGCAGTCTATTTGTATGGTTTTAAATGTCCGACTACGCCACCCGTGGATTGCGGTCAGGGTTAACCGCCGCTGCAGTGCAGACCGCTGGGGCAGATTTAGGTGTGCAGCACTAAGTAGTATAACTCCCCACGGGAGGAGTGTGGCCCCAAGGCAGTATATAGATGGATGGTGGAGGGGATGATTCCGATCGCAATAGCCAGGAGACGGAGGCCTCTTAAACAGTTCAGGGTCTTTATTAGAACAGGTGAGACGACCCAAAAACAGTCCCGGCTAGGAGGGGGCCTGGATGTCTGAGAACAAGTGGGAAGCTGGCCCTGGTCAGGGTGAGGGTGAAGGCCTACCGTATTCTCTGCGCTCTTTCTGGCTATTTCCCTCCTGGTGGTGTAACAGCCCACGTTCCTGAGCTCGACTTGTCTTCTCGCCCGTATGGCTTGCAACTTGGGTTCCTTTCTATTTTTGGCCTGGTGCAGCTTTGCTGGTCCCTTCTGCTGTGGCGGAACCTCCGGGCTTCTTAGGCCAAGGGACATACAATCCCCTGCGGACTGGTTATTTGCTGTAGGACTTGGAATCCTAACAGCCTCGGACACCAAAGTCCGGCAGTTCAGTTTCTCTCTCAGCCACGACAGGCTCCCCTCGCCTTCCGTCCCTGGCTCGTGGCTCCTCTGCTGCCACAAGACCTCCTCAGCTACAGCTGAACTGACTCTCCCTTCTCTGGGACACCTCTCACTCCAGAGACAGGTCGTCAAGAACTCTCTAACCCTGCCCCCAGTTCCAGCTTTTATAGGGGCAGCCTGCTCCTCCTACTGGCCTGGGACAGGAGGTGCTGCATGCTAATGGTCCCTGACCAGAGAACCTCCCCCTTGCTCTCAGACACAGCTTTATTATACATTTGTGGCATCCAGGCCAGGGTGACACATTCCCCCCTAGTAAAACTTAGTACTCCGCGACTAACAGGAAGTACCAATACAGGTTATAAACAACAACATAACCTATGTACAAGTGCATTTTGTCCTTAAGGCCCCGGCGCTTCCGCGACCAGGTGTCCATTTCACTCAACAAGGCGAAGTCTTTGAGCGATGTGGGGACCTGTCCAAAGCAAACCCCAAACGTTTGCCCTGGGCGTGGCTGCAAGGCGAAACTGCCTACTTTGGACCACACGGGGCCATGCCAGACAGGTTTTTCTTCCGTGACCGTCTTCGCAAGAGGCACCAAGTGCAACTATCTACATGGTAGTTCCGGTTATTCACCATCCATAACCTGTCAGTCCATTGTATCTAGAAAACTGGAAAAACAGTATTAATAACCAGGGTAACAAACAAACATAACACATTAAATATATACGTTATCCATTTAGATCATCCAGCGAGCTGGCATTTGCCCCCTAGTGCTCCGGGTTGACCTCCGTAACCCACTGTCTGGTGGTGGTCTAACCTGGCTTTCCCCACTAGTATAAAGGGTACAGCTACTAGCTGGGTTCACAGGCAGGGCAGGCAGCTGTCTGCGGGTCCTCTGGCTTACCGCAGGCATGGCAGGCTCACTGTCAGCAGAGGGTTGACTCTCCTGGGCTGCTGGTACAGGCTCTTCTGCCTCTGGAACTGCTTGTTCCTCTCCACTTTCCCGCTCTGGTGTAGGTTGCTGCTGAGTTGGTTGCAGGAAATGCAGGACGGGTACCACTATGGCATCGTTTATCCGAGTCCAGGTCCGGGGGAACTCTCCGAGAATGGTGCGGATCATTTCTTCTTTGTCCTCTGCTTGTTCAAGGTCACTTTGATCCTCTTCTGCATTCCGTAGTTGCTCGGGGCACCTTTTTAGGTGGTCTCTGGAGATGGTACTAGTGGTTTCTCCTCCATCCTTAGTGACCACGCACACCTTCGGGTTGTCGTGATCAGACCACAGTATTGTGTAGGGTTCCCTTTCCCACTGGTCGTCCAGCTTGTGAAGCCTTCTCTTTCGCTTCAGGACCTGCTCACCAGGTTCTAGGGGACCAGTAGGGGCGTGTTGGTTGAAGAGCCTCTCTTGCTTTTCTCTCGCCTGGGCCAGGCTCTTCTCTACACTCTCCTGTACCTTCTTGTACTGCAGTCGCCTTTCCGTATCCCAGTCTGCGTCTGGGGAGGTGTCCTCGGGCGTTAGGACTCCCATCTCCAGGTCTATGGGCAGCTTACCTGGTCTGGCTCGCATCAGGTAAGCCGGGGTGCAGTTTGTAGCATTCACCGGGATATGGTTGTATAAGTCTATCAGGTCCGGCAGTTTTTCTGGCCACAGGCTGTGTTCCTCCCGGGGCAATGTCTTCAGGAGATTAATGACTATATTGTTCATTTTCTCACACATCCCGTTGGTTTGTTGGTGGTAAGGCGTTGTCCGAATCTTCTTACAGCCATAGAGGTTGCAGAACTCTTGGAAGATTTCAGCCTCGAACGCTGGACCCTGGTCTTTCAGGACCTGTTCCGGATACCCGTGTGGGCAGCAGAAGTTTTGCTGGAAGGCTCTGGCCGCTGTTTGAGCTGTCAAGTCTTTTACCGGGACCACCACTAGAAATCGGGAATAGTGGTCCACGATTGTCAGGGCATAAACGTATCCCGACCGGCTTGGAGCCAATTTGACATGGTCCAGAGCTACCAGCTCAAGAGGCTGCTTGGTGACGATAGGCCTCAAGGGTGTCTTCTGGCTGGTGCGGTCCTTCCTCCTTAGATTACAAGGGCCACAGTCTCTGCACCACTTCTCTACAGCCCCTCTCATGCCGATCCAGAAGAACTGTCCTCTTAGCAGGAACTCCAGTTTCTTCCACCCGAAGTGCCCCGCTCTGTCATGGCAAGCCTCCAGGACCATAGCTGCATCTCGCCTTGGGACCACGACTTGCCAGGTCAGCTCGTGCGTCCGGTGGTTGACGAGTCTTCTGCACAGCTTACCTTCATAGAGGAACAGCCTGCTCTTCTCTTTCCATAGCTGCTTGGCTTCCTCTGGAGCATCCGGATCTAGACGGGCGTCTTCTCGGGTCAGCAGGTCTTTCACCATGCGGATTGCAGGGTCACTATCTTGGGTCTCGGCCCAGCTGTGGTGAGGTAGGGGATTGATCATGATGGTTGTTAAGTCTTCCTCCTTCACGCGATGGGAGTATTGAGTGGCCCCATACCAGTGGAATGCAGGGAGCTCTACTTCCTCCAGCTCGTCCGGATCTTCTCCCTCATTGGGCAAGTGGGGCATTCTCGATAGGGCATCTACATTAGCATTGGCTCGGCCTGCCCGGTACTTGATGGTGAAGTCATAATTTGCTAGCCGGGCCATCCACAGCTGCTCTAGGGCACCAAGTCTCGCATTGTCCAGATGCGTTAACGGATTGTTGTCCGTGTACACAGTGAAATTCGCAGAGGCCAGGTAATGCTTGAAATGCTCCGTTACGGCCCACACCACTGCCAAGAATTCTAGCTTGAAAGAGCTGTAATTCTCCGGGTTTCTCTCGGTGGGTCTCAGCTTCCGGCTGGCGTACGCGATCACCCTTTCTCTGCCCTGTTGGTTTTGTGATAGTACGACTCCCAGCCCCACATTACTGGCGTCTGTGTGGAGGATAAAATGCTGGCCATAATTGGGGTAGGCCAGGATCTCATCCCCTGTGAGGGCCATCTTCAACTGGCGGAAGGACTCCTCTTCCGGCTTGTCCCACTTGAAGGGTGGCTTTTGGCTTCTGGACTTAGACTGTCCTATCAGGAGATCCTGCATAGGAGCTGCCATCTTAGTGAACCCGGGGATGAACCTTTGGTAGTAGCCTACCAACCCGAGGAATTGCCTCACTTCTTTGATGTTAGAGGGGCTTGGCCAGCCCTTGATGGCTGTCACTTTGTCGGGGTCGGGGGCTACTCCCTCTGCACTCACCACGTGTCCCAGGTACTGGACCTTCGGTTTCAACAGGTGACACTTTGAGGGTTTCACCTTCAGGCCATAGCCTGCCAGGGCTTCGAACACCTCGGCCAGGTGCTTTAGATGGTCCTCCTAAGTCTTCGAATAAACGATCACATCGTCCAGGTAAAGGAGGACCGTCTCGATGTTTCGGTGCCCTAGACAGCATTCCATCAGCCTCTGGAAGGTCCCTGGTGCGTTGCAGAGCCCGAAGGGCATACAGGTGAACTCGCTCAGTCCCATCGGGGTGGTGAAGGCGGTCTTCTCCTTGTCAGCCTCTGCCACAGGAACCTGCCACTACCCGCTAGTAAGATCCAAAGTAGAGAAGAAGTTAGCTGATTTTAGGGCTGTTAAAGACTCCTCTATCCTAGGTAGCGGATACGCATCTTTATGGGTGATACGATTGACCTTTCTATAGTCCACGCACATTCTCATGGTACCGTCTTTCTTTTTTACCAAAACTAAGGGAGCTGCCCAGGGTCTACAGCTATCTCTAATGACCCCAGCTTCTTTCATTTCTCTCAGCATTCCCTTTGTGTTCTGATAATGTGTAGGGGGTACAGGTCTGTGTCTCTCTTTTATTGGTGGGTGGCTCCCCGTGGGGATGTGGTGTTCTATCCCTCTTACTCTGCCAAAGTCTAGCTGGTGCTTACTAAAGATTCTCTCCTACTCCTGTACCACCCGGCAGACTCCTTGTTTTTGTTGCAGGGGCGTGGCATCCAGGCCATGGTGACACACTTTTCTGCAAAGGGAACAGGACGACTGCACCGTATTGAAGGGAGGATGGGTGGGGTCATGTATCGCAACATTTTGATCAACAACCTCTTTCCCCCAGTAAGAGCAGTGAATATGGGTCATGACTGGTTCTCTCAGCATGACAATGACCCAAAACACACAGCCAGGACAACTAAGGAGTGGCTCCGTAAGAAGCATTTCAAGGTTCTGGAGTGGCCCTGACCTGATGCCAATAGAAAATCTTTGTAGAGAGCTGAAACTCAATGTTGTCCTGCTGTAATAGTGGGGAAGGGCTTAGCCTTCCCTTGGCACTGAGATGGTTAAGGAAGTATTCCTGAAGTCATACCTCACTAACTTTGGTAGGCCAAGCTAAGGGGGGTTAGCCTTAGTGGTCCAGTTAGTGGAATAGAGGGGGGACTTAGTGCCTGATCAAGCCTTGAGTAACATAGAACTTGTTCCTGGCACAACTCCTTGTGGGCCACAGTACCGTTAAACGGCCACAAGATGCCACTGTTCTGGGCGCAGATGTCAGGTTGAGTCTGCTAGCAGGGTTACAGACAGTGAGGGGTTAATACTGTGTGATGACAGCTCACCAAGGGTGGGCACTTTAGGAAGATTCCTGCTTAAGTGTCTAGGAAGCAGGAGGAGTCAAGTAGTACGAGTTGGGACAGCAAATTGTTCAGACAGCCTGATTATAGTGGCTGCTAGGGTAGACGGGAGCTCCGTACCCTCGAACAGTGGGATCACCAGTGTGCAAGTCTCCCCGCACAAGAGCACGAGTCCTGTTAGCATGCCGGAGAAACTCATCAAGCGTAGTGAGGACACGGGGCACTTCTAGTCTGCAGGGAGCAGAGGAAGATAAATAGGACTCCAGGCTAAGACGTGGGGGAGAGATATCGGATCCAGGTCACTGTCAGTAAAGAAGAGTCTCTCCCTGGCCAGAGATTAGGGTCACAGAGATGCTTCGCTTAAAGAGGGTGCCAGGGCTAAAGGAGTTACCAGCACCTGTGGGAGAGATGATAACCTGTCGGGCCTTATCCATTATATCTGCCTGTAAATATTGTACATATTCCTCTTCCCCAAGTAAAGTCCAAGTTCTGGTTAAGAACCTCGTGTCCTCTGAAATTATTGCTGCCCTGGTCCCAGAAGAAAAATGCCAGGAGACGGCCGCGATCGGATGGCTTGAAGTAAGTGAAGAGCACCACATACACAGCCACACACGAGGGAGGACATGTATTGTCTGTAGGGTGCCAGAACGAGAGGGGGCTACAGCTCGCCCACGACTACCTCGCTGGGGCACCTTACATGCGACAGTCTCAAAACCTGAAAGATCTGGAGAAGATCTGTATGGAGAAGGGGGCCAAAATCCCTGTTGCAGTGTATGCAAACCTGGTCAAGAACTACAGGAAACATCTGAGCTCTGTAATTGCAAACAAAGGTTTCTGTACCAAATATTCAGTTCTGTTTTTCTATTGTATCTAAATACTTATTTCATGCAATAAAATGCAAATTAATTATGTAAAAATCATACAATGTGATTTTCTGGATTTTATTTTTAGATTCTGTCTCTCACAGTTGAAGTGTACCTATGAAAAAAATTACAGACCTCTCCATTCTTTGTAGGTGGGAAAACTTACAAAATCAGCAGTGTATCAAATACTTATTTTCACCACTGTATATATAAACAGTAGACTACCTCTTGAAGCTCATCAAGAGAATGCCAAGAGTGTGCAAAGCAGTCATCAAAGCCAAAGGCGGCTACTTTGAAGAACCTAGAATATGACATATTTTCAGTTGTTTCACACTTTTTTGTTAAGTATATAATTCCACATGTGTTAATTCATAGTTTTGATGCCTTCAGTGTGAATGTACAATTTTCATAGTCATGAAAATACAGAAAAATCTTTAAATGAGGTGTGTCCAAACTTTTGGTCTGTACTGTATGTATATATTATACCTGTGTGTGTGTATATAAAAAAAGAAAAGAAAAGTGGAAAGCACAATATAATGTTTTTATTTGCATATATGAAGAAGTAGAAACATTTTGGCTCAAGACCAAGTGAGTCTTTGTCACTTGCGCTTGAGCTGAAATGTTGCCATCTGTTTACGTTGAATAATAAAGACACCATTTTTTTGCATGTAATTTTTTATTGAGCATTCCCCACTTTTCTTTATGCACCATAGATTGGTGGGCTGAAACCTGTGGTCTGGCACCTATATCCTTCATCTATCAGATTCTCTAGCTAGCTGTAGAAAGATGCAAACACTGGTTACATACTATCTGTGTGGGAGAGCACACTGACACTGTCAGGAGCAGAGGGGGGTGGGATTTCCAGCTCAGCTGTGAGGAAGCAGGAGGGGAAGCAGACTCAGGCAGATGTGGGAAATGTAGTAATCAAATAGATCAGGAGGTAACCATAGCTCTGCCTGCCAGTACCGCCAGCAGAGGACATCAACAAGGGAAGCAATAAACAGATATTACAGCAATTGTAAGTATTTTAGCTCCAGCCTTCAGCAGACATTTATAATCTTTAAATTTTTACAGATTTCCTATTGAGGTTATATACACAGTGGCTGCGGAAAGTATTTACAGTAGATCCCTTTAAATTTTTCACTCTTTGTTTCATTGCAGCCATTTGGTAAATTCTAAAAAGTTCTTTTTTTCTCATTAAAGTACACTCTGCACCCCATCTTGACTGAAAAAAACAAAAATGTAGAAATTTTTGCAAATTTATTAAATAAGAAAAACTGAAAGATCACATGGTCTTAAGTATTCAGACCCTTTGCTCAGACCCTCACATTTAAGTCACATGCTGTCCATTTCCTTGTGATCCTCCTTGAGATGGTACTACTCCTTCATTGGAGTCCAGCTGTGTTTAATTAAACTGATAGGACTTGATTTGGAAAGGCACACACCTGTCTATAGCTCACAGTGCATGTCAGACCAAATGAGAATCATGAGCTCAAAGGAACTGCGCAAGGAGCTCAGAGACAGAATTGTGGCAAGGCACAGATCTGGCCAAGGTTACAAAAAAAATTCTGCATTACTCAAGGTTCCTAAGAGCACAGTGACCTCCATAATCCTTAAATGGATGAAGCTTGGGACCACCAGAAGTCTTCCTAGACCTGGCCGTCCAGCCAAACTGAGCAATCGTGGGAGAAGAGCCTTGGTGAGAGAGGTAAAGAAAAACCCCAAGATCACTGTGGCTGAGCTCCAGAGATGCAGTAGGGAGATGGGAGAAAGTTCCACAAAGTCAAGTATCACTGCAGCCCTCCACCAGTCAGGCCTTTATGGCAGAGTGACCCGACGGAAGCCTCTCCTCAGTGCAAGACATATGAAAACCCGCATAGAGTTTGCTCAAAAATACATGAAGGACTCCCAGACTATGAGAAATAAGATTCTCTGGTCTGATGAGATGAAGATAGAACTTTTTGGTGATATTCTAAGAGGTATTTGTGGAGAAAACCAGGCGCTGCTCATCACCTGCCCAATACAATCACAGCAGTGAAACATGGTGGTGGCAGCATCATGCTATAGGGGGGGGTCTTTTTCAGCTGCATGGACAGGACGACTGGTTGCAATTGAAGGAAACATGAATGTGGCCAAGTACAGAGATATCCTGGATGAAAACCTCTTCCAGAGTGCTTTGGACCTCAGACTTGACCGAAGGTTCACCTTCCAACAAGACAATGACCCTAAGCACACAGCTAAAATAACAAAGGAGTGGCTTCAGAACAACTCTGTGACCATTCTTGACTGCCCCAGCCAGAGCCCTGACCTAAACCCAATTGAGCATCTCTGGAGAGACCTGAAAATGGCTGTCCACCAACGTTCACCATCCAACTTGACGGAACTGGAGAGGATCTGCAAGGAAGAATGGCAGAGGATCCACAAATCCAGGTGTGAAAAACTTGTTGCATCATTCCCAAGAAGACTCATGGCTGTACAAGCTCAAAAGGGGGCTTCTACTCAATACTGAGCAAAGGGTCTGAATACTTATGACCATGTGATATTTCAGTTTTTCTTTTTTAATAAATTTGCAAAAATTTCTACATTTGTTTTTTTTTCAGTCAAGAAGGGGTGCAGAATACTTTCCATACCCACTGTGTATATTATATATAATATATATATTAGGGATGGTACTCACTCAGGTGCGGTTTGATTCAAAAAGGAGGCATGTTCCTTTAAATGTCCGTAATGGTTTATTAGCTTCATAAACCGTTCAAAAGGAAAATGCAAACAAACAGCCTTTAGCGCAGGCAACAGCAAAGATAACAGTCCTTTTAGCAAAGTCTCTGGATGGCCAGGGCTGTGGTCACACAGGTTGTTGTAGTGTCCAGTGTCCTGGCTTGGTCTGGAGACAAAACATACACAGGAGGCCTTTTCCCTCCAAGCACACAGACCATGTATCAAACAGCAGCCTCCATTTTATAGGCTGTTAACCACACCTAGAGGTGAGGTATGTGGGTTGCTGGACCCGCTCATTCTCTCCTAGCTACCCGTAACCCGGCTCCCAGGTGCACCAATTAGTCCTCTTTGTGCACTAGAGAAAAATAAACCGGGCTACATTACAGAGACCAGCCATCTCTGTGATACATACCTCCCGTCGACTACGTGACCATTAGCCACCTTAAACATATATATATATAGCATAAAAATGCTATCAAATTATCATTAATGTCAGCACTATATGCAAAAATCCTCCTCGCATGGGTCCATTGATAGAAAAATAAAAAAGTTATAATGGGTCTTAGAAAACAGCGATACAAACCATGTATTTTTTTTTTTTACAAATTTCTACATTTATCTTCATCGCTTAATAAAAAAGAAAAACTGAAAAAGTTCGGAATCACAATAATAATACTGATCAGGAAAATCATATTGCTATGACATTTTACCACACAATGAACACTGTAAGAGTTCGCTCACATCTGTGTATATAAAATCTCTGATATTCTCAGCCAGAAAGGTTGCAGAGTGTCATGCATTTTTTTTTCTCACCTACCACCCATATGACATCCGTATGACATGCGTCTTGAACATCATGTTTTACATACAGTAATTATCTGTCATTTCAAGCTAGTCTTCCAACTGTGTGTTTAGGTTATTGTACATGTATATAGGTAATATATCTAAAATTAAAGGAGAAAAATGGCGTAGGGTCCCCTTATTTTTAATAACCAGCTGAGGGAAAGCAGACAGCTTGGGGCTGGTGTTATTATGCTGGGAAGAAGGCAATACACATGGATCTTCCCAGCCTATTAATAACAGCTCACAGCTGTCTGCTTAGCCTTTACAGGCTATTAAAAAGCCAAGAAATGATATGGGGTCCCATCTATTTTTAATAACCAGTAAAGGCTAAGCAGACCGCTGCAGGCTGATATTAATAGGTTGGAAAGTGGCCACGGATATTGGCCCCTTCCCAGACTAATAACACCAGCCCCCAGCTGCAATTACCTTGGAGTCTGTGATCCAATATGATTATACAGTTCTATTTATGACATGCCAACTCTTGTATGGTTCTAGGGTAGAGATGTGTTCCTCACAGGTTCATATCACCCCTATACCTTTGGCCTCTGGGTTGCTTACTCCAGCATATGGGGGGCGCTCCCACGCTACTTGGGTCTATGTCTTATTTTAAATCACAGGATATTTGCTATGCAAATTGCCTCTTCAGAGAAAAAGAGGACTTGTACTCTATAGCGCCACCTATTGGAAGGAGCAATCCTACTAGTCACTATCAACCCTTTAACAAGTCGTGCAGTATGACTTAGGATAAAAGCCAAATGAGAATCTCAATTTGCAGACACGGTGTTTGCTTTAATGCTTTCTTTATTATTATTTGGATACGGTCCTCCTATTTGTAATATCTCTGATGTTATATGAAAATTGGGCAAGTTTCCCTTCTCCAATATGGTGGGCAATGCTTTTTATACTGCTTTGTGCCTCTAGATCATGTGACACCCATGATGCTCTATGGTGCGACCATGTGATCACCATGTGACAGATGTTGTGAGCGATATGCCCTTTTCCAAGATGGCGCCGGTATGCCTGGTCTTCTAGTGCACAGATGCAGAAGTCCTTACCTCCTGTTCTGACATGCGTGGTATTAGGTACTGGGACACCGAGATTTTGGCGCTATATGCAAATGCAAATTGGGGTGAGCCATGTTTTCCTATTTGTATACACAGTTTCTGCATATGATCAATTATGTATTGATATGAGTGTTATGGCTAGAAGCCTGTTTACATTACATTTTTGCACTATGTCACTTTACACTGATTATGCACCATTATTTCTTGTAATATTATTTATCTGATAGATTATGTATATTTTGCACTTTTAATGTAATTGCTGCTGATTACCATTGTAGTTAGACCGCCTTAAATACTCTGCACTTGCACCTTACCTATGCTTGAGAAAGGTCCACAGTTTTGGACCAAAACGTTGCCATATGGGCTATTATTATATGGGCTTTACTCTACTCTGTGTGCTGCCTCCATTTTTGCATGGATATATACACAGTATATATATGTAAAATGCTATCAAATTATCATAAATGTCAGCACTATATGCAAAAATCCTCCTCGTACGGGTCCATCGATAGAAAAATAAAAAAGTTATAATGGGTCTTAGAAAATAGCGTTGAAAAACCATGTATTTTTTTTTTATTTTTTACAAATTTCTACATTTATCTTCAACGCTTAATAAAAAAGAAAAACTGAAGAAGTTCGGAATCACAATAATAATACTGATCAGGAAAATCATATTGCTATGACATTTTACCACACAATGAACACTGTAAGAGTTCACTCACATCTGTGTATATAAAATCTCTGATATTCTCAGCCAGAAAGGTTGCAGAGTGTCATGCATTTTTTTTTCTCACCTACCACCTATATGACATCCGTATGACATGCGTCTTTAACATCATTTTTACATACAGTAATTGTCTGTCATTTCAAGCTAGTTTTCCAACTGTGTGTTTAGGTTATTGTACATGTACAGTACAGACCATAAGTTTGGACACACCTTCTCATTTAAAGATTTTTCTGTATTTTCATGACTATGAAAATTGTACATTCACACTGAAGGCATCAAAACTATGAATTAACACATGTGGAATTATATACTTAACAAAAAAGTGTGAAACAACTAAAAATATGTCTTATATTCTAGGTTCTTCAAAGTAGCCACCTTTTGCTTTGATGACTGCTTTGCACACTCTTGGCATTCTCTTGATGAGCTTCAAGAAGTAGTCACCAGAAATGGTTTTCACTTCACAGGTGTGCCCTGTCAGGTTTAATAAGTGGCATTTCTTGCCTTATAAATGGGGTTGGGACCATCAGTTGTGTTGTGCAGAAGCCTGGTGGATACACAGCTGATAGTCCTACTGAATAGACTGTTAGAATTTGTATTATGGCAAGAAAAAAGCAGCTAAGTAAAGAAAAACGAGTGGCCATCATTACTTTAAGAAATGAAGGTCAGTCAGTGCGAAAAATTGGGAAAACTTTGAAAGTGTCCCCAAGTGCAGTTGCAAAAACCATCAAGCGCTACAAAGAAACTGGCTCACATGAGGACTGCCCCAGGAAAGGAAGACAAAGAGTTACCTCTGCTTCTGAGAATAAGTTTATCCGAGTCACCAGCCTCAGAAATCGCAGGTTAACAGCAGCTCAGATTAGAGACCAGGTCAATGCCACACAGAGTTCTAGCAGCAGACACATCTCTACAACAACTGTTAAGAGGAGACTTTGTGCAGCAGGCCTTCATGGTAAAATGGCTGCTAGGAAACCACTGCTAAGGACAGGCAACAAGCAGAAGAGACTTGTTTGAGCTAAAGAACACAAGGAATGGACATTAGACCAGTGGAAATCTGTGCTTTGGTCTGATGAGTCCAAATTTGAGATCTTTGGTTCCAACCACCGTGTCTTTGTGCGATGCAGAAAAGGTGAACGGATGGACTCTACATGCCTGGTTCCCACCGTGAAGCATGGAGGTGGAGGTGTGATGGTGTGGGGGTGCTTTGCTGGTGACACTGTTGGGGATTTATTCAAAATTGAAGGCATACTGAACCAGCATGGCTACCACAGCATCTTGCAGCGGCATGCTATTCCGTTCTGTTTGCGTTTAGTTGGACCATCATTTACTTTTCAACAGGACAATGACCCCAAACACACCTCCAAGTTGTGTAAGGGCTATTTGACCATGAGGGAGAGTGATGGGGTGCTACGCCAGATGACCTGGCCTCCACAGTCACCAGACCTGAACCTAATCAAGATGGTTTGGGGTGAGCTGGACCGCAGAGTGAAAGCAAAAGGGCCAACAAGTGCTAAGCATCTCTTGGAACTCCTTCAAGATTGTTGGAAGACTATTTCCGTTGACTACCTCTTGAAGCTCATCAAGAGAATGCCAAGAGTGTGCAAAGCAGTCATCAAAGCAAAAGGTGGCTACATATTTTCAGTTGTTTCACACTTTTTTTATTAAGTATATAATTCCACATGTGTTAATTCATAGTTTTGATGCCTTCAGTGTGAATGTGCAATTTTCATAGTCATGAAAATACAGAAAAATCTTTAAATGAGGTGTGTCCAAACTTTTGGTCTGTACTGTATATAGGTAATAAATCTAAAATTAAATGAAAAAAATGGCGTATGGTCCCCTTATTTTTAATAACCAGTTGAGGGAAAGCAGACAGCTTGGGGCTGGTGTTATTATGCTGGGATGAAGGCAATACACATGGATCTTCCCAGCCTATTAATAACAGCTCACAGCTGTCTGCTTAGCTTTTACAGGCTATTAAAAAGCCAAGAAATGATGTGGGGTCCCATCTATTTTTAATAACCAGCAAAGGCTAAGCAGACCGCTGCAGGCTGATATTAATAGGTTGGAAAGTGGCCAAGGATATTGGCCCCTTCCCAGACTAATAACACCAGCCCCCAGCTGCAATTAGATGTGCCAATTTTTGCGATTAGCCTCAACTATTCCCGATTACCGTGGTGCATTGGCAATCGGGGTTATGGTTTTGAGGTTGATGTCATCTGTGTGATGTTCGCTGACATCAAACCCAGGGGTTAGTAATGGAAAGGTGTCTCTAAGAAATTCCCATTATTAATCCCGTAGACAAAAGAAATAACACACAAACACAGTGAAAAGTCCTTAAATTGTAAAAAGCACTCCTCGACCCTCTTTTACCCATTTAGTACCATTAAAAGATAAAATAATCCAAAGTGGTCCACCATAAATCCATAACAAGGAGGTCCCACGATGATCCCCGAATCTGTTACATGCAGAAGCTGTGACGAGCGCTGACGTCAGTAAGGATATATTGGATATATTAAATCTCCTGTGATGGGTATGCCATTGTCAGCTGCCAGCTTCTTATAAGCAGGTGACCTGTGTAGGTACAGGGAGTAAGTGGCTGTCTGCACAATATATTTTAACTGAATGTGCATGTAAGGATACAGATTTAGCTGAAAATAGTACTTGCATCGGCAGCCCCTCTTCTTCCACTTTACCACTAGTGTCATTGTTACACCCCTGGCCATTCCTCTCCCTCACTCTTCACCTTTTTCAGCAATTGAGTAATGAAGGTGTCAGCATTATTTCTGGTCCTCACACACAAAGTTCTTCTTTCAAGATGAACAAGGAAGAGAATATTATCCCATATACGAGCGGAGGAGACCTAAATTCTGCACATGAAAGGGATTGACACCTGATTCTAAAGGGTGCAAATGATTGGTATAGTGCACCATTTGAAATAGTATGAATGCTTGTTCTGTAGAATGCTTTCCATATTTAGGGATGGTGAAAGGTATTAAAATGGCCATAATGAAAAGTTTAACTGTATTACACTCACTGGGATGCAAAAAAAAACAATCTTCTGTTTCTTTATGAGGATTGAAGAGAGGTAGATAATTGGTATACAGCAATGAGCTAATACTGGTGATATTTTGCACTTCCTTTCGGCAGTCAGCTGGCAAACACTTCAGCAGCTACTCCTTAACTCAAAATCTCATTGTCCCTTTCACAAAGCAGCTCCTCTCTGAGAGACAATTTGCATATTTCCCAGAGGAGCACTGCGGCTTAAAAGTCTCCTTATCTTAACATGCTTAACATGTCACTCTCCTCAAAGAAAAACGTTACCCCTTGGATCCCGATCAGATGAATCTCACCAACCCAAACCAGATCTCACACTTTTCGCTGACGAGGGGTGGTACCCCGAAACACAGTGTCTGCAAATTGAGATTCTTGTTCTGGCTTTTATCATAAGTGATATGACATGGCTCGTTAGAGAGTCGATATTGATTTTTAGGATTGCTACTTCCAATAGGTGGCACTAGAGTTCTTGTTCTCTTCCTCTCTGAAGAGACAATTTGCATATTTCCCACAGGAGCATTGCGGCTTAAAAGTCTCCTCACCTTGACATGCTTAATATTTCACTCACCGCAAGGAGAAACGTTACCCCTTGGATCACAAAGCAGCTCAGAACACATTTACAGTGCTGGTTATGGCCTTTTCTCACAGTCACCTGTCTTGACTAAGGTAGCTGCAGTTCTTGTCTGGAGACATACAAACTCTACTTTACTGCTTTTGCCTGGCTGCTGGTCTTCATGTGTCTGCTCTATTTTGGATATATCACAGATGAATCTAGTTCTGTGTACACACCAAGGAGGCATAAACAATAGCGATTATCAAGTACTAAAATGCTCAAGTGCTCGGTACTCGAATCGAGACTCTCGGATGGGCTTGACTCGAGTACTGAGTATAATGGAAGTCAATGGGAAACTCAAGCATTTTTCTGAAAGACCCTAACACAAGGGCAGGAAAATCGCTAGAATGGATTGGAACAGCATGGGGAAAACACTTGGATGTATCTCTGATTCCCAGGTCAATGCTGGGAACAATGTTGTCAGAGTATTATGGCACTTTTACTGACAAACAAAACCGAAGCTAAAATGGATTTTACTTGAAAAAATGTTAGGAAACATTCTTTCCTGTATAACGACTTGTATATAAGGCAAAATTAAAGAGAGAAAAAAATCCCCGCCTCCTCCACCCCTTAATAACGGGGCCATCTCTTGTTTTCCCATCTCCTATGACTACAGTAGATTACATAGTAGAGGGAGATATAAAATTACACCCACTTGTAGTCACTGGTAAATGTAATTTTAAAATTTTTCTACATTATCTGGGCATTGGTGTGTGTGACATGATCAGACACATCCTGTTTAATTTATGAAAGAGTGACTCTGAAACTCCCAAAGCCTATGCAGACAATGCAAGAACTGCCAAGAATTGGAAGGAAGAGGGACTCTGATACGCCTTGTATTAGACAGAAAGGAGGGCCTCATACACATTCTGTTAAAATTGCTAGGTAGTGGGACTCCTAGACTCATAAAGCCTATGCACTAAGTGTAAGAGCTGCCAAAAATTAGAAGGAGGCACTGCAATACACCCTAGAAGACATGTAGAGTGTAACACCACTGCCTGCATCCCTGAATGGTTTCCCATCCCCCACCATGCAGGGACACATACTTACTCACCACCCTAGGCTGTGTAATGAGTTCCTTGTCCTCTGCTTGTTGTACATGTTTCCTGGCTGCATGCTTAGGTCGCCCGTGCGTGCACGCATTCCTAATGTGTCCCCAGACTATTGCTGAGAGGCACTTTGTACTTAAGGCACCTCCACCTCCATTCTCTTTCAGTGTGTTTGTGCAACTACTCAGTTGCCAGGTCCTGTCCTTTTTTTGTCTCTGAATATGTTTCCTGCCACCTTGGGGTGTGAATACCCAGGCCTGAACCCTGAACCTGTACCTGTGTTTGTCCTTGTCTGAATTAGGACCAATAAGTGAAACTGTTTGTGTCGAAGTCTGGATCTTTTCCTAAATTCCTTATGGTTGAACCAATATCTATCTCTAATCTGTTACCTCTGTGCAACAATAGTGGTTTGCCTGTACACTTGCTACTTTATTGTAAGCACCTTGTGTGATTCTGGCTCTGTCTGTCTTGTGTGTACATGTCCTTATATTCGTCCTGTGCGAACCTGACCCTATCTATTCTATGTGAACCTATTCTTGTTTGTCCAGTGGGAACCCGCGGTTCCCTGCCTGTCCACACCTCTGGTTTCCTACCTGTCCGCACCTGCAGTTTAGTAACCCCTTGCCAGAGACCAAGTTCTTTCTGAAACTGTTCCTGCTACCCTTGGGGCTTAATACCCAGGCCTAAACCCTCCTGAAACTGTTCCTGCCCTTCGAGTCTGAACTGGGTCCTGCACCTGCCTGCCTGTGTATCAGCTGTGTCTGCCAGTACCCACCTGCCGGTATACCAGCCGTGGCTGCCTATATTCGACTGTCTGTGAATCAGCCATGCCAGTCTGCTTACTCCCTTGAGGGTCAGCTGCCATATGTCTGAGGTCTACCCTGGAGTAGCACCTAATCTCTCCCCCCGGGCTCTCCTTGGATCGCGGCACCGTGAGTTGCTGTGCATCCAAGGTGCATCCTTGGTATGGCACTTAGGCTAAGTGCCCACGATGCAGAAATGCTGCAGATTTTTTCCTTATCTCCCTGGCAGGAAAAATGCATGCGGATTTTACATGCGTTTTTCCTGCCAGGTAGAAGCGTTTGTGAAGCGTTTTTGCATGCATTTCTGCATGCGGGTTATCAAGCACTTTTCCAAGCGATTTTAGCATCACTTGGAAAAGTGCTTGACAACTTGGTCACACTATATAAATCCATGCAACCGGCATGGATTTATATAGTGAGACCAAGTTAATAGTTAAAAAAAAGAAAAAAAATAGTAAAAAATAAAAATAAAGATTATACTACCTTTCAATGGCCCCCAATGTTTTCTCCTCTGCGTCCAGTCTGTTGTACAGCTCGCGGCGGTCTAAAAGGACCTTTCATGACGTCATTTAGTCATGTGACAGGTCACGCGACCGCCGACGTCAGCGGTCGCGTGACCTATCACATGACTAAATGACGTCGTGAAAGGTCATTTTTAGAGCATCGCGAGCCGTACAACAGACCGGACGCTGGGGAGAAAACACCGGGGACCATCGGAAGGTAAGTATAATCTTTATTTCTTATTTTAAATTCTTTTTTTAACAGGTTCTATGGTAACCGGGTCTGGAGGAGAGTCTCCTCTTCTCCTGACCCGGGTACCATCTGCACATTGAATCGCTTAATATCCGCATGTGCACATGTGCTCATGCAGATATTATTCGAGTCAATGCAAGTCAATGGCGGCAATTACACTGCGTGTCCGCAAAATTAGTGGATATGCTGCGTATTTTTCTGCAATGATGGGGATGGGGACCACGGGGCACGTATTACCAAGCGTTTTTAACCGTTTTCGCTGCAGAAATTTCACGGCAAAAACACTTGAAAAACACATAGTGGGTACGCAGCCTTAGTCACGCCTCTTTAGGCTCTTTTGGCGCACAGCACAGTGAGACCACCATCCACGCCCGTGCTAAACAGTCCGAAACCAAGAGTAACATGGAAGAGGCTTTCTATAAGATGCTCCCATTAGTAATTCTATAGTAAAACTGGAGAAATAAAGACACGGCCAGAAAAAAAGTCCTTTATTTGAAATAAAAAGCACACACCATTTTATTTAAACATACAGCATCATCTACGAGTAGAGGAAAGGTGAGATATTCATGCTCAATTTACATGTAACGTTTACACAATAATGACAACAAAGCATAAAATTCTTATATTTAAAGGAGCAATGGTAGTTTGAGCCTACAGCAGCGCCTGAGTACCAGGACTTGGCTGCTAAATTTTCTCTCCTGACAAGTTGCTTTTGATTATGTTTTTTTTTTTCCAGGGCTATCACTTCTAGTACTTACAGGACCGTCACTTTTCTTCTTCTAGATTCCTTTTAAATCCTTTGCATGTCACAATAAAAACTATATCAAAAGTACCAAACACAACAATACTAATAGAAAGCCACAAAACAATTACCCCACATCTCATCTTCAACAATAGTCATCTCCTACAAAGTTTCCCTAACTAAGCCATTTAGGGTCTGAAATCGGAATATGGGTAAAGATTTAATACGTAAAATTGCATTAGTCAGTGGTGATGTGTGAATCTTTCAAAATACGAGTTTGGCAGATTGCTGGAATTTTGTCAAGAATTTTTTTTTGTGTTGATTTTAAAAAATACTCACCTTGCTGCTTACCAGTCCTCGCGTTTTATCCTACGATCCTCTCTCGGCGAGGCCCCATTGACTGGCCCTCAAGTGACTCGAGCAGTGGCATGATGAAGTTATGACATGTGTCATTTAAGGGCTGGCCAGTGACGCATGGCCCTGAGAGAAGCTCGTGGGAGGAGACATGATGATACGAAAAGCATAGGATGGTAGACCACCGCGGCGGGATAGGTAAACTCAGAGGTGGGAATTTTTTTTTCACCATTTTGCGCACTACATTTTGCCAAATTGAATTTGCACACACTGAATCCCAAAAAAATGTAATTTATGAAAAATTGCCTTGAACAGGATCTCGTATCCTTATTATTAAATTTCATTAATTTCCATTTTTAATTCATCTAAACAAACTTTTTAGGTGTTGGAAAAACCCTTTACGCCCTCAAATATCTCCAATGTTAAGGGTTTCAAACCTAAACACTGCAAGATGAAATATTGTGTTGTCTGCATTCACAGTATTTTGCTTCTTGGCAGTTTAAGCAGCATTTTTGGAGTCAATGGTGTTTTTATTAAAATGCTGCAAGCTCCAGGGGTAAAATATGGCACAAAATATGCAAAGTGCTTGGCACGTGACAGCTCGGTAGTAATATGGTGGTGCCTGCAGGAGAGGAGGGTGGAGATCTCTGTGATCAGGTTGGTGCAGACTGGTTTGAGTAATATAAATAGTCAGGTAAAAGGTTAGCCAGGATTATCTGCTAGAGGACAGGTGACACAAGTTATCAGCGAGGTCATTAAGCTTTGGGTAGAGGAAAGGTGAAGCATATAGACTGTTTACTTGGAAAGCAAATAGCAGTGTCACCCTTGTCCTCGTAATGACTACAAAGCAGAGAAATTCATATTGTCAGCCATCCTCCATTTTGCTGAATTTGTGGGTGTCAGGAAGGGGTTAAAAAAAAAACCTAAAAAATCCCTCTTACACTCACCTCTCCTCAGCACTCCCTAATCCCTATACCCGTCTTTACGTCACCTCTCCTCTTGGTTTTTCTCTGGTCTGTTCATCCTTTCGCTCTGGTCTTCCAGTAGAGTTCCATCACCGGCTGGGCCGCGCATGTTTGCGTTGCGACCACGTGACTTCATGAGGCACACTTAGCAGTGATGCCTGAAGGAAGACCCAGAGAAAAAGGAAGACTAAACCAGAGAAGTAAGAAGAGATTTACTCTGAGGGCAGCATCTGACCACCATATATTCTCATCTAAATTGGGTTGACTATGCAAATGACATTCTGATCAGAGTGTGATCCGATTCTCTTAGATGAGAAGAAAAAAACACCATCTTCTCTATTCTGTCAGTCAGTGGAAATCAGACTGCACTCAGACGTCATCCCAGTGCAGTCTGATGGTTTCACCACACTCATTGACTTGCATGGCCGAGTGCGAACAGAATATCTGATCAAACTCTGTCATGCTGAGAGTACTTTTCCTTGGACAGACTCTGTCCGAGGAAAAAATTGGACATGTTCACGGCCCCATAGAATAACATTGGTCCAAGTGTTATCCCATGCTAAACTGTCTATTGACTATTCTATTGCGCAGGCGCCGGGGAGTCACTGTCACTTCCCGGCGCCTGCGCAATAGAACCCTGCAGCGCAGAGCACAGGCAGACGGGGCCGGGATGAAGCAAAGCGCGCTCTATGTGAGCGCTATCTGAGAGGCGCTTTGTGCATGCCCGGCGCAAGAGGGAACGCAGTGCACATCACAGGGCAGGGTGTGGGGGGGGGATATGATAATTAAGCATATAGCCGGGGATCTGGGGGAATAATAAGCACATAGACGGGGATATCTTGCGGGGATAGTCCGGGGGGTGACAAGCCTGTGAAAAATGGAGTTTATAAAAAAAGATTTCTCTGTAATCAGACCTCTACAGGTATGTATAGATTTACTTTTCTATACCCTGTATGGCCATAGTAGAGGTCTGATAACTATAAGTTGTGACAGATTCCCTTTAAGGTATTCTGCGATATTCTAATGCATATCTTCCCGGAAGCAGGGGAGGAAACATAAAAAAAAAAAATAATGAAACTATGAACTAAAAAAGTAAACAAAAAAAATAACGAAAAAAAAACTAGAATAATAATAAATAATCACAATTTTGTAACTAAACACTTTATATTTTATGTTTTTTTTCCATTTAGGGTATGTGCCCACGTAGCGTCTTACAAGCATTAAGGCTATGTGCCCACGATGCAGAAATGAAGCAGAAAATTTCTGCAGCATTTCTGCATCTCCCTGGCAGAAAAAAACGCATGCAGATTGTGCATGCGTTTTTCCTGCAGAATACATGCGGATCCACATGCGGGTTCACATGCGTTTCCGCATGCAGATTGACAAGCGCTTTCCAGGCGATAGCATCACTTGGAAAGTGCTTGACAACTAGGTCACACTGTATAAATCCATGCAAACAGCAAACAGCATGGATTTATACAGTGTGAACCGTAAAAATTAAAACAAATAAAGCTATACTCACCCCCGAGGCCCCGGCGTGGCTGCAGCGCTGCTTCCTGGCTGGTTCCCGGCTGCCGGCATATCGCGAGACAGAGCGGTGAAGGGCCTGCGGTCACATGACTGTGACGTCACCGAAGGTCCTTCAGCGCTGCTGGCATTCAGAGAGAAGACGCCGATGAGTATAAACTTTATTTGTTATTTTATTCTTTTTTTACAGGTACAATGGTACCCAGGTCTGGAGGAGAGTCTCCTCTCCTCCAGAACTGGGTACCATCCGCACATAGAGACGCATAGAAGCCGCTTGTAAAAATGTACAGTCGCGGTTTCTGTGCGTCTCAATGCAAGTCAATGGCGGGAGTTCCGCTGCGCTTCCGCAAAATTAAATGACATGCTGCGGATTTTTGTACGCAGCATAAACGCTGCGGAAAAATCCGCAGCATGTGCATAGAACATGCGGAATCCCCTTGGGGACCATGGGGTGCGGATTACCTAGCGTTTCACAAGCGTTTCCGCTGCGGAAATTCCGCAACATAAACGCTTGAAAAACGCTACGTGGGCACACAGCCTTATGCTGCGGAATTTCCACAGCATAAACGCTTGGGAAACGCTTGGTAATCGGCCCCCCATGGTCCCCAATGACAAGCTGCAATGTCAATGCCCATGCTGCGGATTTTTCCGCAGCGTTTATGCTGCGCTCAGAAATCCGCAGCATGTCCATTAATTTTGCAGACACGCAGCGTAATCGCCGCCATTGACTTGCATTGAAAAGCATAATATCTGTGTCAGCACATTTGCAGATACGGATATTATGCGTCTCTATGTGCGGATGGTACCCAAGTCTGGAGGAGATGAGACTCTCATCCAGACCTGGGTACCATAGAAACTGTAAAAAAAAAAGAATGTAAAATAAAAAATAAAGTTTATACTCACCTTCTGATGTCCTCCCGGTATTTTCTCCCCTCCGTCTGGTCTGCTGTATGGGTCGCGTTGTTGTGAAGGACCTGCCATGACGTCACTGAGTCATGTGACCCATCACATGGCTCAATAACGTCACCGCAGGTCCTTCACACCACCGCGAGCAGTGCAAGACACCGGACGCAGCAGACATAACACCGGGAAGACATCGGAAGGTGAGTATAAACTTTATTTTTTATTTTTTACCATTCTTATTCTTTTTTTTAACTAACTTGGTCACACTATATATGCTGGTTGCATGGATTTATATAGTGTGAACAAGTTGTCAAGCACTTTCCCAATGATGCTAAAATCGCTTCGAAAAGTGCTTGATAACCCGCATGCGGAAATGCATGTGAAGAACGCTTGACAAACGCTTCTACCTGGCGGGAAAAACGCATGTAAAAATCGCATGCGTTTTTCCTGCCAGGTAGAAGCATAAAAAATATGCAGCATTTCTGTATCGTGGGCACAAAGTCTTACATCTAATTAAACTATGAAAATATCCAATCGTTTTTGTTTCTCCCTATTAAATAAGACGCAGTGGTTGACCTCTCTATCTCTTCTAATATATGTATTTACATGTGTGTGTGTGTGTATATATATATATATATATATATATATATATATATATATATATATATATATATATATATATATATATATATATATATATATATATATATATAATTCAATACACACCCATACACATATACATACACACACATACATGCATACATACATACACACACATATACATAAACACACATACATTCATACATACACACACACATACACATATACATATACATACACACACACATACATTCATATATTCATACACACACACATGCATTCATACACACACACATACACATATACATACACACACACATACACATATACATACACACACACATACATTCATACACACACACATACACATATACATACACACACACATACATTCATACATACATATATTCATACACACACACACTTTGAACTAATAATGAAGTGATATCAATAACAAGTGTTATTTATTCCACCTAAAACCAGCCTTTCGTTTCCAAAGCAAGATAACGTTATAACTAATGAAATATAATGAAAACTACAAAAGGCTGCTGTGCTCTTAAAGAGTTAATCTACACTAGATGGGTGTAAATAGTTTCTGTAAGTCACTGACACATTTCCTCCTGGTTCCTGGAGGGTATTGTGGGTGGAGCAGGTTCTCCAGGGGTTAAGAGTTTACTTGTGGTTTATACATTTTCCATAGGTTTAAAAGCCTGAGACTCCTTGGAGAGAAGGTCGGAGGCGGCGGTGCGGATTGTATCTGCTGGACTCTCCTGCTGCACAAAGTAAGACACAAAGTGCTGAACCTTTATAATATTAATTATGACTTGACTAAATGATACAGTGTGATGGTATATGGGACGTCACAGAAAGCTGCAGCGCCAGTCTCTTATGTAAGGAGCTCTCACCAGTAGAGAACTTCAAAACACTGCAGTGAATGCATCCAGCAGCTGAGGTGTATTATGAGGTTCTGCAGCAGCTGAGGTGTATTATGAGATTCTACAGCAGCTGAGGTGTATTATGAGGTTCTGCAGCAGCTGAGGTTTCTATTTTGAGGTTCTGCAGCAGCTGAGGTGTATAATGATGTTCTGCAGCAACTGAGGTGTAGTATGAAGTTCTGGAGCAGCTGAGGTGTATTATGAGGTTCTGCAGTAGCTGAGGTGTATTATGAGGTTC
The DNA here is from genome assembly GCF_046119375.1 of Phyllobates terribilis. Lineage (NCBI taxonomy): Eukaryota > Metazoa > Chordata > Amphibia > Anura > Dendrobatidae > Phyllobates > Phyllobates terribilis. The sequence goes on along the minus strand of NW_027362763.1, from coordinate 70,853,370 downwards.
TGCAGCAGCTGAGGTGTATTATGAGGTTCTGCAGCAGCTGAGGTGTATTATGAGATTCTACAGCAGCTGAGGTGTATTATGAGGTTCTGCAGCAGCTGAGGTTTCTATTTTGAGGTTCTGCAGCAGCTGAGGTGTATAATGATGTTCTGCAGCAACTGAGGTGTAGTATGAAGTTCTGGAGCAGCTGAGGTGTATTATGAGGTTCTGCAGTAGCTGAGGTGTATTATGAGATTCTGCAGCAGCTGAGGTGTATTATGTGGTTCTGCAGCAGCTGAGGTGTCTATTTTGAGGTTCTGCAGCAGCTGAGGTGTATAATGATGTACTGCAGCAACTGAGGTGTAGTATGAAGTTCTGGAGCAGCTGAGGTGTATTATGAGGTTCTGCAGTAGCTGAGGTGTATTATGAGATTCTGCAGCAGCTGAGGTGTATTATGTGGTTCTGCAGCAGCTGAGGTGTCTATTTTGAGGTTCTGCAGCAGCTGAGGTGTATAATGATGTACTGCAGCAACTGAGGTGTAGTATGAGGTTCTGCAGTAGCAGAGGTGTATTATGAGGTTCTGCAGCAGCTGAGGTGTATTATGAGGTTCTGCAGCAGCTGAGGTGTCTACTATGACGTTCTGCAGTAGCAGAGGTGTATTATGAGGTTCTGCAGCAGCTGAGGTGTATTATGAGGTTTTGCAGCAGCTGAGGTGTATTATGAGATTCTGCAGCAGCTGAGGTGTCTATTATGATGTTCTGCAGTAGCAGAGGTGTATTATGAGGTTCTGCAGCAGCTGAGGTGTATTATGAGGTTCTGCGGCAGCTGAGGTGTCTATTATGAGGTTCTGCTGTAGCTGAGGTGTATTATGAGGTTCTGCAGCAGCTGGTAAGGAGGTCCACAGCTGCCTCCAGCGCAGGTGGAATGGTGTATTATTATGAGCTATTGGACTGCAAGAGGCCCATACATTGTTCTGTCATCTTCTGTTTATGTCCACCCCTGAGCTCAGGTGTATGTTATGATGTTCTGCAGCAGCTGAGGTGTGTATTGGGACATGAAGTAGTTGTAGCGTGTATTGTTATGTTTAGTGACCCGGATCAGCGCTTGAAAAAATTATGGCAATGAGCTTTCAAATATGTGCTCCTTTCGTAGAAAACCAGTCCCCACTGATAACCTGCAGAGGTGGGCGGTTTAAGAGCAGAACTATAGAATTAAAAAGTTCTCCATTTTTGAGAAAAGAAAATATTTTCTATATAATAAGAGGTAAATTGCAAAGTCCCTTTTTTTTACAAGCACTTTGCAATTTTACTAATTCATGATAATGAAAAGCCCCTTTAAATATGTACATAAGCAATACTCAGTTCTTATTCTCCTTTCCTAGATTTGACATTCACCATGGACCTGGTCACTGTTCTCCTCGCCATCGTTGTCATCTTATTTTTGGCCAATGCTTTCAAGAACCAAAAACAAGAGAATTACAGAAATTTCCCACCTGGACCAAAACCTTTGCCGATCATTGGGAATGTTCTCACGATGGACATGTCAAAACCTTATAAAACTTTCATGGAGGTAAGGAGTGCATGGCCATTTCTGGAACAAGGGCCACAATGTCAAATTGTAACATGGCCAGATAATAGTTAGATATTTTTTCTAATCTGAAACATTTATGAGCCTAAAATGGACATAAATCTTAAGGCCCAGTTCCATTAAAAGCTATGATGAAGCTATTAAGTCACCCTAGCTTCATAAAAAAATACACATTCTCTACTGTCCTCCATAGAATATGTAGGATAGTGCTTGCTTGAGCCTTGCAGCCTCTTCCATGTCTACACTGGTCTGCTCACCTATGTGCTGGATGTTAGTAAGGGCTAAGTGGGGCAAAGCATTGAAACTCCACTGTTACCATCTAGCTCAACTATATAGCTTCTCGAGGAGTTTTTGAAGCAGAAGCTGAACAGAAACTCTCCAAATTCTCCTCAAAACTCCTCAAAAATTTTAAGTTTCTGCTCAGCTTCTGCACCAAAAACTCTGCAAAAAGATTCTATGTTGTAACATACCTGGCGGCGTCCTTGCATAGTGATCCATCTCCCACTGTGCAAGAGCGCGCACTTGATCTCCAGTCCAGTCTGCTAGCCTGGCTTCCCTCCATGCTGTCTGCTTGCCTCTGTGTCCGCTGCTTAAGGGCGGCGCCCGATCACTTCCTGTTTCTTGTACCTGCTGCGGGCACACCCCTTGTGCGTCCTCAGCCTATTGCTGTCTGTCATCTGGTATTTAACCCAGCTGCTCCAATGAATCCCTGCCTGAGCATTGTGTTTCATTTAGTGTGCTCTTTCACTCTGAATGTGCCAGGTCCCTTTCTGTGTTTGCTTGTCTGCCTTTCTTGGAGGCTGTATTTCCAGGCCTGTCTGAACACGCTCCTAGCCTGTTCCTCCCGCCTTCTAGGGGCTGCATACCTAGACCCGCTCCTGTATCTTGTCTGAACACGCTCCTAGCCTGTTCCTCCCGCCTTCTAGGGGCTGCATACCTAGACCCGCTCCTGTATCTTGCTACTGTGTCTGTTCTTGTCTGTATACTCTTCTAGCCTGTTTCCTGTTTTTCTCTATGTCCGTACCTTCCCTTTTTCTGCAGAGTCTGAACTCGTACCTAACTCCTGCTCGTTGTCACTGTACTTCCGTTTGTGGTCCACTCGCTACTTCACTGCAAGTACCCTGTGGGTATCTGGTTCTGCCTTTCCCTTCCTGTCTGTTCCGTGTGTACAGAGCCCTGTCCCCCCTGCTCTGCCTTGCTCACCGCTCCGGCGGTTCTAGCCTGCTCTGCCTTTGCTCACCGCTCCGGCGGTTCTGGCCTGCTCTGACCCCTTGCTCACTGCTCCGGCAGTCTTTCTCCGCTCTGACCCCTTGCTCACTGTTCCGGCAGTCTCGCTCCGCTCTGACCCTTTGCTCACTGCTCCGGCAGTCTCGCTCCGCTCTGACCCTTTGCTCACTGCTCCGGCAGTCTCGCTCCGCTCTGACCCTTTGCTCACTGCTCCGGCAGTCTCGCTCCGCTCTGACCCTTTGCTCACTGCTCCGGCAGTCTCGCTCCGCTCTGACCCTTTGCTCACTGCTCCGGCAGTCTCGCTCCGCTCTGACCCTTTGCTCACTGCTCCGGCAGTCTCGCTCCGCTCTGACCCTTTGCTCACTGCTCCGGCAGTCTCGCTCTGCTCTGACTCCTTGCTCACTGCTCCGGCAGTCTCGCTCTGCTCTGACTCCTTGCTCACTGCTCCGGCAGTCTCGCTCTGCTCTGACTCCTTGCTCACTGCTCTGGCAGTCTCGCTCTGCTCTGACTCCTTGCTCACTGCTCTGGCAGTCTCGCTCTGCTCTGACCCTTTGCTCACTGCTCCGGCAGTCTCGCTCTGCTCTGACTCCTTTGCTCAGTGCTCCGGCAGTCTCGCTCTGCTCTGACTCCTTGCTCACTGCTCCGGCAGTCTCGCTCTGCTCTGACCCTTTGCTCACTGCTCCGGCAGTCTCGCTCTGCTCTGACTCCTTGCTCACTGCTCCGGCAGTCTCGCTCTGCTCTGACTCCTCGCTCACTGCTCCAGCAGTCTCGCTCTGCTCTGACTCCTTTGCTCAGTGCTCCGGCAGTCTCGCTCTGCTCTGACTCCTTTGCTCAGTGCTCCGGCAGTCTCGCTCTGCTCTGACCCTTTGCTCACTGCTCCGGCAGTCTCGCTCTGCTCTGACTCCTTGCTCAGTGCTCCGGCAGTCTCGCTCTGCTCTGACCCTTTGCTCACTGCTCCGGCAGTCTCGCTCTGCTCTGACTCCTTGCTCAGTGCTCCGGCAGTCTCGCTCTGCTCTGACTCCTTGCTCACTGCTCTGGCAGTCTCGCTCTGCTCTGACCCTTTGCTCACTGCTCCGGCAGTCTCGCTCTGCTCTGACTCCTTTGCTCAGTGCTCCGGCAGTCTCGCTCTGCTCTGACTCCTTGCTCACTGCTCCGGCAGTCTCGCTCTGCTCTGACCCTTTGCTCACTGCTCCGGCAGTCTCGCTCTGCTCTGACTCCTTGCTCACTGCTCCGGCAGTCTCGCTCTGCTCTGACTCCTCGCTCACTGCTCCAGCAGTCTCGCTCTGCTCTGACTCCTTTGCTCAGTGCTCCGGCAGTCTCGCTCTGCTCTGACTCCTTTGCTCAGTGCTCCGGCAGTCTCGCTCTGCTCTGACTCCTTTGCTCAGTGCTCCGGCAGTCTCGCTCTGCTCTGACTCCTTGCTCACTGCTCCGGCAGTCTCGCTCTGCTCTGACCCTTTGCTCAGTGCTCCGGCAGTCTCGCTCTGCTCTGACTCCTTGCTCAGTGCTCCGGCAGTCTCGCTCTGCTCTGACTCCTCGCTCACTGCTCCAGCAGTCTCGCTCTGCTCTGACTCCTTTGCTCAGTGCTCCGGCAGTCTCGCTCTGCTCTGACTCCTTGCTCACTGCTCCGGCAGTCTCGCTCTGCTCTGACCCTTTGGTCACCGCTCCAGGCGGCCTTGTCCTGCTCTACTCTCACTCACCGCTACTGGCGGTCTCGTCTTGCTCTGCTCTTGCTCGCCGCTCCGGGCGGTCTCACTCTGCTGTGTTTGTCCGCTGCATCTGCGGCTCTGTTCTTGAGTCCCAGTCTGAACTGGGTCCTATCCACTCTGTGCTCCAACCTGTCATACCAGCCAGTACCTCCCTGCTTGCATACCAGTCGTGCTCGCCAGCATCCACCCGTCTGTATTCCCGCCGTGTCTGCCTATACCCACCAGTCTGTGTGCCAGCCTAACCTGCCTGTTCCAGTATTCCCCTGTGTGGGTCAACAGCCGTGTCCGGGGTCTGACCTGGAGTAGCACCTGGTCCCTCTGCCCGGTTCCTCCCTGGTGCACTGGCGTCATATGCCGTCGTGCGACCTTGGTCGGATCGGGCAGATACTTAGTTACGCCCCTCCAGGCACTCTCCGGTTCATGGCACAGTGGAATCACTACATACACACGCACACGCCACTCAGCCCGGGCGTGTGCATTACATATGTGCACATAGACAATGCATTAAACTTCTCTGAAGTGGCTCCTGGTGGATTCCAAACAAGGCACTGTCCAATCAAAATGTGCTCCAGAAAAAAATCTCTGCAAACACATTAAAAACTCTTCAAAACCACTTCAGGAAAAGAAACACTCCTCCAACAACTCCCGAAAGGACGTGTGCATGTGGCATCCATAAGACAACAGCAGACCCACTGAGGTTTTCCCAGGTGAAGCAGATTCAGGAAAAAGACGTTGGTCTTTTTCCTGAAGTGGTTTTAATAGTGGTTTTGCGGTCATTTTTGCACAAGTCCCAATCTTTTTTCTATCATTTATACAATAGCTTTCAAATGATTTCACAGTGGAAATCATTGAGAAGAATGAGCATGTTGCTTCTTTTAAGGCCACGTTCACATGTTCAGTGTTTGGTTAGTATTTTACATCTTACATTTGTAAGCAAAAACCAGGAGTGGGTGATAAATGAAGAAGTGGTGCATGTGGCCTAACCTCTTCGCTGTTTTCAAACCCTGAAGCTGTTAAAGGAAGTAGAAAAAGCCTGAACATGTGCACAGACAAGTCATTTTGACATTGCTACTCATTATGTTCATTTTTTTTTGTGGTGCTCTGTACACATACCCAGAAAAGGAGCATTTTATGAATCAGTTTCCACTAGAAAATTTGTTGTTTTTGAAGGTCTAAAAAAAATATTTCTGTGTACATACCATAATGGTAGATGTTAAGTTGAGTTAGGCTAGGTCACCATGATGTTTTTGCCATAAGTCAGTCACTGAGTCTTAGCTCCCATCTGAAGCCCTGAAAAATAGGATTAAGACGTAAACGTCCAACTTGGCCGGTGACTTCGATGAAGCAGTTGAAGTAATTTTTGTGCTCTGTCTGACTCCGTTCTTGGCAGTGTCCGCTTCTTTGAAGAAAGCACAAAAAAATGTGTTTGATTGCATTTTTGTGTCCATCTCCAAAAGACACTGCCGAAAATAGGATCAGACACAGCACAAAAATCAATGGCCCCATCGGTGAATAGGACTGAGGCTTCAGATGGAAGCGTCGACAGATCCACTTATTTGTGGCTAAAACACGATGTGAAGACAATAGAAATTCTTTTTTTGAAGACAAAGGGGCACATTTACTTAATGCTTAATACACAGGTCTTAAGCCTTAGTGCATTTGTTAAAATGTGACATATTTATTGAGAGGCTCGATCTATTGCATCTTGACCAGCTTGAAAGTTGAGAGCAATGAAGTTGAAAGCGATGGCAGCTATGAGCTTGCAAATTTTTGCAGTATAATTTCCACCCACATAAATTTTTTTATGTAAATTTTTCAGTCTGAGGGTTGTTCCTGCCTTCTAATAAGTCCCAAGTGACTTTACAAAATTATGACGTACCTTGTGTCCATAGCTTTCTAAGACGTACGGCCTGGTCTTCAGTGTCCAGATTGGCATGACAAAAACGGTTGTCCTCTGTGGTTATGAAGCTGTTAAGGATGCGCTCATAAACCACGCCGATGTGTTTTCTGACCGTCCCCATGCTCCTGTGGTTAGAAAATTATCAAATAACAACGGTAAGAAGATTTTATGCTTTTTATTTAATGCTAATATCGCCTGCCTCCAAAAGAACAAGTCAATTGTGTTCATATTTTATCTTCAATATTCTTTATCTTCTTATTCTACCTTTTACAAGAGTTGGAGGAATTTTAGCCTATTCCTCCCTACAAAACAGCTTCACCTCTGTTATGTTGTTGCGTTTTTGGCCATGAAATGCTCGCTTTAGGTCCTTCTACAACATTTCTTTAGAATTAGGATGAAGAACCTTATTGGCCATTACAAAACTATAACTTGGGTGAGGCTTGCACCAATTGGCACCCAGAGACACCGAATAATACCAAATTCTCTTAGACATTTATAGATTCGGAGGAAACGGAGTTATACTGGTATAAAAACACATATTTTATTAATGTATAAGTAAAATTCAGTTTGAATGACAAAAATATACATTTAAATGGTAACATGACAGACAGAAGAGTGTTGGCCACGACCTACCACAGCTTCACCAGAAAACCAATAGTTTTTATAAATAGCAAAGTGCAGTGCAGGCAAGAGAAATCCAATGCATCAAAGTGTATGCCTTAGGTACAAGTACTAATGCTACTGTGATCAATTGGCCAATATAGGGCTAGGCAAACAAATGGAGGGATAATCTTACCAGTGGGGTATGGGCAGGTGGCAGCAGACCAAGGTGGCAGTAGGAGGAACCCCGACGTGCGTTTAATTTTTTTAAGGGACGATCATTATGCATGAATTTAATACATAAACTCTACATTTGCTATGAATTAAATTAAACTCTGGGAATGATGTACAACACAGTTATAACATTTATTATAACATAAAATAGTTAGAGTGAATACATTGTGAGTCTCCATGGTGACAAGTATGGGTGACAAAAATTGTAGATAAACCTATTAAGGCTTGGCACCCTGATCACTAAGTCATAGTTTCCATCAGAATCCTCATCCCGGCACTTCTCTCTTTTTTTAGAAAAGGACAAACACTGCTGTGACATAGCCCACATGATGGTGAATGGCTTCATCAGAGCTCTCTCTCTCGTCAGGCATAGCCACCCAACATCCCACCCTGGCTCCTCCACAGCTTTGCCCATTTTGGCAAACCTGCATGAAACGAGCTTGATAACGCCAAAAGTTGCTACATTTTTGCGTAACTCTGAAAAAAAATTTTGCACAATGCTAAGTGTTTTATGAAAGTTTTCTGATGTAGTCAACTTTGATGAAATGGGACCAGAGTCTTTTAAAATGATTCTCAATAATAACTGAAATAATCCCTTGCCTTTTCTCCCCCGGAAACCCATAACACTGCATATAAATGTAATAGAGGGAAGACGTTCGCTGAGGACCTCTCTCTATTATGCAGAGTAAAGTACAACTGTTGCTCTGGACCTAGTTTACACTTGCATTTCTATATATGCAAAGCCCTTTGAAGAGTCACTGGCAGCTTCTTTTAAGGATAACAGGTGACCAACCTATTGACCAGAGGGGTTACACTCATGATCATTTCATCATTGAGGATTCTATTCTCAATTAAAGACAATCTGTCAATAGGATAAACCCTCATAAACTGTCTATTTGGACATATAGGACAAAAAAATTTGAATTAAATTATATCTTAATATCTGCAATCTGATTTTATTCCCGAGAAATTCACATTTTTCATAATATGTAACTTAGCTGTTAAGGTCTATGGGCGGGACATAGATCTACCTGAGAATCTACCTCCAGAGCTTAATTTAAATGAAAGGAGGAGTTACCAGTATGAGACATGTAGTTCAGGAGAACAGATTGTCAGTCATTACATATCTCACACTGGTAACACTCACTTTAATTTAAAATATGATCTGGAGGCATATTCTCAGGGAGATCTTTGTCTTGCCCATAGATCTTAACTCATTCACATATTAAGGAAAACATGAATTTCTCTTGAATAAAACATCAGATTTTAGGTATCAATGTATCAGTTTATTCAACTTTCCATTACCTAAAGTACAGACCAAAAGTTTGGACACACCTTCTCATTTAAAGATTTTTCTGTATTTTCATGACTATGAAAATTGTACATTCAGACTGAAGGCATCAAAACTATGAATTAACACATGTGGAATTATATGCTTAACAAAAAAGTGTGAAACAACTGAAAATATGTCTTATATTCTAGCTTCTTCAAAGTAGCCACCTTTTGCTTTGATGACTGCTTTGCACACTCTTAGCATTCTCTTGATGATCTTCAAGAGGTAGTCACCGGAAATGGTTTTCACTTCACAGGTGTGCCCTGTCAGGTTTAATAAGTGGGATTTCTTGCCTTATAAATGGGGTTGGGACCATCAGTTGTGTTGTGCAGAAGTCTGGTGGATATACAGCTGATAGTCCTACTGAATAGACTGTTAGCTGCTTTTTTCTTGCCATAATACAAATTCTAAGTAAAGAAAAACGAGTGACCATCATTACTTTAAGAAATGAAGGTCAGTCAGTCCGAAAAATTGGGCAAACTTTGAAAGTGTCCCGAAGTGCAGTTGCAAAAACCATCAAGCGCTACAAAGAAACTGGCTCACATGAGGACCGCCCCAGAAAAGGAAGACCAAGAGTCACCTCTGCTTCTGAGAATAAGTTTATCCGAGTCACCAGCTTCAGAAATCGCAGGTTAACAGCAGCTCAGATTAGAGACCAGGTCAATGCCACACAGAGTTCTAGCAGCAGACACATCTCTTCAGCAACTGTTAAGAGGAGACTTTGTGCAGCAGGCCTTCATGATAAAATAGCTGCTAGCAAACCACGGCTAAGGACAGGCAACAAGCAGAAGAGACTTGTTTGGGCCAAAGAGCGCAAGGAATGGACATTAGACCAGTGGAAATCTGTGCTTTGGTCTGATGAGTCCAAATTTGACATCTTTGGTTCCAACCGCCGTGTCTTTGTGCGACGCAGAAAAGGTGAACGGATACACTCTACATGCCTGGTTCCCACCGTGAAGCATGGAGGAGGAGGTGTGATGGTGTGGGGGTGCTTTGCTGGTGACACTGTTGGGAATTTATTCAAAATTGAAGGCATACTGAACCAGCATGGCTACCACAGCATCTTGCAGTGGCATGCTATTCCATCCGGTTTGCGTTTAGTTGGACCATCATTTATTTTTCAACAGGACAATGACCCCAAACACACCTCCAGGCTGTGTAAGGGCTATTTGACCAAGAAGGAGAGTGATGGGGTGCTACGCCAGATGACCTGGCCTCCACAGTCACCAGACCTGAACCCAATCGAGATGGTTTGGGGTGAGCTGGACCGCAGAGTGAAGACAAAAGGGCCAACAAGTGCTAAGTATCTCTGGGAACTCCTTCAAGATTGTTGGAAGACCATTTCCGGTGACTACCTCTTGAAGCTCATCAAGAGGATGCCAAGAGTGTGCAAAGCAGTCATCAAAGCAAAAGGCGGCTACTTTGAAGAACCTAGAATATAAGACATATTTTCAGTTGTTTCACACTTTTTTGTTAAGTATATAATTCCACATGTGTTAATTCATAGTTTTGATGCCTTCAGTGTGAATGTACAATTTTCATAGTCATGAAAATACAGAAAAATCTTTAAATGAGAAGGTGTGTCCAAACTTTTGGTCTGTACTGTACATACCCAACTAGATTGTGTACAATGGTTGATCCTACTGACAGATTCCCTTTAAGGGCTTGCCTTTATATTAAATCTTTATGTCTCATGTTTTATGGATTGAAAAAAAAACATGTTTCCTTTATATTTAGGTGTTGTCTTTTCCAATGGAGAGAACTGGAAAGTGATGAGAAGATTTACTCTCTCCACACTACGAGATTATGGAATGGGGAAGAAAACCATAGAAAACAAGATCATCGAGGAGGCCGAGTGCTTAGTGCAGAAGCTGAAATCATATGGTGGTGAGTGTCTCATTTCTCTGAAAATTTCTAATGATGGAAGAAAAATAATAATTACATATGCAGCAATCATAGAAGTAACTGGAAGCTCCTGGGCCTGAAATAAGAGTCTGCTAAAGTGCCCTGGTTCCTTTGTTTATTGTTTAACATAATTAAGACATTGTTTTTTATATGGTTTAGAGCGTTGGTCAGAATTAGATGACCTGGTGCTTGTGTTTTTCTCTCTTCATGAACTATACTCTGGGTTTCTGCTAATGTTTACTTCGTGGTCCCTCTCGAAAAACACAGAAGTTGACTGTTGAGCTAACATCTGGTTGACGCACCTAAGTCAGTGATTGACTGAGAAATCACTTCCTGTGTGGCATAGTGCAAACAATTCAGATGCTGAACCTGGGACCAAAGAGGATAGCGGATCATGAAGACGTATAGCTCCTCACTATTAGTGCTCATTCACAAATAATTTTTGAAAAACAAATCAACAAGAACCCTACTGTCCCAATATGATAAGTGCAACAAAATCATAGTAATCATCCCTGACCCTAAAGTTTTGGACTTGAGTCAACAGTTCCTCCAAGATTCTCCTATAGGTGACTGGTTTAAGATAGTGTAGGTCAGTAGGCATCTAAAATATCAGGCTTATAGGTGGACTAGAATGTAAATCAAATAATAAGGTCAGAGCAAAACCAGACAACCTGAGAAATTAGAACAAGGGTCTGAAGAGAGAATCCACAATCAATTGGACAGATCTGTTGAATCTGCTCTTTCAACAGATTTGCCCATCACTAATTCTTCCCAAAAATATATTGCACATGTGTATGGAAACATCCTATATTTTTTTAAAAAAAACAACAAAAAAAAATAATTTTTTTAATTTGTATATTTTCTTTTTCAGAAAAGCCATTTGAGAACTTGACTAGTATAAATGCGGCCGTGGCTAATATAATTGTGGCTATTCTGCTCAGCCATAGATTTGAGTATGAAGATCCCACCATATTAAAACTTATTGGCTTAATTAATGAAAATATAAGACTCCTGGGGAGTCCGTGGGTCCGGGTAAGTTTGAACTTTTTAAAAATGCTTTTATTATTTTTTTACTAGCTATTTTGATTAAAATAAATCTTCCGACATACACATCAGCAATTTTGGATTTAATAAAATTCTCAATTGATGTAAAAGATTTTGAACACTAAATATATTCCACAGGATAGGCGATAAATGTATGATCTCTGGGGGGCCTGACGACTAGAATATTTAATCATCAAAAGAATGAAGTGCCCAAAGTTGGGTCCCAGCAATCATACGATGATCACCTCTTCTGTGATATGTGTTTATTGGAATACCCATTTATTGATGGGTGACAGCTGCATGGTACTGAGAGCCTGACTTTTGAAAATCATTTTTGTAAGTTGGACAACGTTCCCGGTTATATTTAATGAACAAATGCATTTAGCGCCTTCTATTACACTATTTCAGCATTCATTATTACTTTTACATTTGTTTAGTTGTATAACAGTTTCCCAACATTGATGGCTTTGCTTCCTGGACCTCACAGAACAATTTTTGGAAATAACAGAGAGTTTCAAAAATTCATAAGAGCGACATTTACGAAACAGAAGAAGGAATTAGATGTAAATGACCAGAGGAACCTCATAGATGCCTTCCTGGCCAAGCAAGAAGAGGTAATAGAATTTCTCACGAAACACATTAGACACAATCTAGTCGAATTCTAACCAAAACCTCAAGAGAATTCAACTCAAATAGCAAACACTTGCTGGTTAAATATTGACACAAATATCACAAAAAACATCTCCTTCCAGACTATCATCATGTTTTTAATGTTTTTATTATTTAAATATAAGTGTTGTAATTTTTTTTTTATTCAACTATTGGGGGCTGCCATTTTTATTTGCTGGTGTGCAAGTGTGACACCCCAGGGGTCTGGTTGCCACAGTGATAGAGATATTACGTCTGAGAGCAGGTGGGAGGTCCTTTGGTCAGGGATCCTGTGCATGCCACACCTCCTGCCCAGTCTTGGGAGGGGAAGGACTTCCCCTATATAAACCTGGGGCTGAGGCAGAGTAGGGAGTTCTGAGAGGAGAAGACAGGGAGCAGAGCTGCTCTATGGGCTCTGCTCCACAGGCAGGCCCTGTCCTGGGGCCTGAGCCTGGAGACAAGGAGAGTGGAGAAGAGAAGCAGCATAGGAAACAGCAGAGTTACAAGGAGTCAGGGGCTGGCAGCTACAGAGCTCGCCCTGACTAAGAAGATTCTTTACCGGACCCGGAGTCCGAGGCTGTGGGGACTAACTCCTACCCAGCAGCAGAATCCGTCGGGCAGGGGATTTCAGGTCCTCTGGCCCAGAAGCCTGAAGGCACGGTCACACGCGTGGGACCAGCACCGCCATCGTGGAGCGGAAGCCATTAGAAGGCCCCGAGTCACCGGCCATACGGGTGAGCACCACACGGTACACTCAGGGACGTGGGCTACTTACATCAGCTTCTAGCAAGGTAGCCAGAAGAGTACAGTCAGTTTGGGAGGCCTACAACTACGCCTGGCCAGGGGAGATCCCATCTGCTCAAAGACTGACCAGGCCCCGTTTGCTAGCAAGTACTCCGGGAGGGTCTGTCGTTGTTACCAGTAAAGACCCTGAACTACACCGTACCGTCTCTGAGTGGTTCCTGCTACCCCCATCATCCACGTCGGCTGCCCTGAGGCCATACCCCTCCCGTTGGGGGTTATACTATCACGCTGCACAATCCTACCACCGGCCTCAGCGGTCTGCCCTGCAGCAGCAGCTTCCTGGCTGCACTCAACGGGTGGCGTAGTCACCAACCATCTACTGCTAGTACATCGCCGCTCAGTTTGACTCCCTGGGCACGGACCGGGTCGCCGCCACGAGACTACAACCCTCAAGAGATCCGGCTCCGGGTAAGCTCCCGCGTGCGCAACGCAGCGCGACACAGGCCCAGGGGCGCGTCACAAGTGTCAGAGCACAACACTTACAGCAAATGTTATAGCCTCCGGTGACTGATTTTGGTGTCCACCTATTATGTGGCTGCCTCAGATGACTGCTGTGAACCGGGAACACCCTCAATTTCCCTCTGTCGCCGGTAATGATGGTGATCTGAGTGGAGCCGTTATGTCATTGTGGTGCTCAGATCACAGTGATTAGTGGTGAGAACTTACCAGATCCAGGGACCAGAATTGTGGCAGTGATTTAATCCAATGACATGTACTACCTGATGGATGATGTCATCACCACAACCCTGGTGCCCACACCTGATAAATGCTCACCTGTAATTATAGTGATCTGTTTGGAGCAGTCATGCTATTGCGGCTGCAGCACTCAGATCACCATAATTACTGGTGATTACTCATTAGATTCAGGCACCAGGACTGTGACTGCGGTGGTGTCTTCATCCAGCAATGAGTACATATCACTTGATGAAATTACTACAGCTCTGGTGCCCTGACCTGCTGAGCACTTAACATAATTACTATGATCTGAGAATCGAAATGACATGACTGCTGTGCTCAGATCATAGTAACATATTTGTTAGCAGTATGTGCTTTTACGAAAACTGTGTACTTGGGATAGCTGATCCCATAAGCAGACACTAAAATGCTTAACTGCTGTAACTGCTCTCCATTCTTTACAGAGATCAAAGCAGAGAAGTCATATTATTCTGGCTGCATTGCTCAGATCACAGTAATTACTCAGTTCAGCAGTCAGTACCACACATTTAATGATTAGATATATGCCTCAGTGGATGGACTGTATCAGATATAATCAAATTGGACACACAGCTCAAGGAGACAATTGGCATTTCCGCACCCATAAAAGAACATTCTATCATTGGCATTTCCGCACCCATAAAAGAACATTCTATCATTGGCATTTCCGCATCCATAAAAGAACATTCTATCATTGGCATTTCCGCACCCATAAAAGAACATTCTATCATTGGCATTTCCGCACCCATAAAAGAACATTCTATCATTGGCATTTCCGCACCCATAAAAGAACATTCTATCATTGGCATTTCCGCACCCATAAAAGAACATTCTATCATTGGCATTTCCGCACCCATAAAAGAACATTCTATCATTGGCATTTCCGCACCCATAAAAGAACATTCTATCATTGGCATTTCCGCACCCATAAAAGAACATTCTATCATTGGCATTTCCGCACCCATAAAAGAACATTCTATCATTGGCATTTCCGCACCCATAAAAGAACATTCTATCATTGGCATTTCCGCACCCATAAAAGAACATTCTATCATTGGCATTTCCGCACCCATAAAAGAACATTCTATCATTGGCATTTCCGCATCCATAAAAGAACATTCTATCAAAATAATTCATTATTATGCAGAAACAAAAAAAAATAATGAAAATACCAGAATTGTGTTTTTTGTTTTTTTTTCAGTCACCTCACCTCCCTAAAGAAATGCTTTAATAACCGATCAAAACATTGTGTGTACTCAAACGAAACATTTAACCTCTTTCACGTGTAAAATAAAAATTATTTTAAACCTTAATAGGCTAGTATAGCTTTAAATTTATAATTAATTAGAAATCAGCTTTGGGTTGATATGCAGATGAGGACGCTTTGGTTCACCCTTGGCATGGCCTATCCTTTTGCATTGTCACACACTCCTAATTACATAGTAAAGTCGGTAACTCAAATTGATTGACTTGTCTCTAAGGCCAAGAGCCGACGCTGCGTATCCTGTCTGCACCTGTGCGCTGAAGCTGGATGATCATGAGGGCATGCTCATAGAGTCAGTGCCGAAGTGCCTACGACTGCGGGAGCGCACTGATGTCCTAATTCTGCCTGTCTGTGGCAGCCACTCGGTTCCCCCAGAAGTGTATAATCTTGCTAGAATAGAAGGTGCCAAATTCATTAATAAGTCAACACCCCTTAGCAAATTCTGTGACTTTAGTAAGTGCACTGCACCAGGAATGATTTCTGGCAGGCAGACATGACCATGACCCCATCCTGCACTGGCTCTACCCATTGAGTCAAACTGGCAAAAAAAAGTGCCAAATAGAGCAAAATTTTTGAAAATTTTTTTTGCTATTTTTCAATGTTTTTATGGCCCCTTTATGTCTAGAAAGATCACACATGGCGATGGATATTTTTTGTTATGACAACTTCGCTCCATACAAATATATGGGGCTAATCTGCTAAACTAAAAACAACTTATGGATAAAAGTGGCACTGTTTTGGGAAAAAAAAAGCTGCCGTGTTTTTTTTTTTTTTTTTTATATTGTACAGTCTTTTGAAAGACCAACATGGTAAATAATTAATCCAATTTTATTTTTTTGTGCTGTTCAGGGAAAACCTGAATCAACAGAGTATTACCACAATGAAAACCTAACGGTACTGGTAGGAAACCTGTTTGCTGCTGGAATGGAGACCACATCAACCACCCTGAGATGGGGACTTCTGCTGATGATGAAATACCCGGAAATTCAAAGTAAGAAAAATATTTAGAAAATACAGTGAAATCTTTTATCATACAGGTGCATCTCACAAAATAAGAATATAATCAAAAAGTTAATTTATTTCAGTTCTTCAATACAAAAAGTGAAACTCATATATTATATAGAGTCATTACACACAGAGGGATCTATTTCAAGTGTTTATTTCTGTTAATGTTGATGATTATGGCTTACAGCCAATGAAAACACAAAAGTCATTATCTCCCCAAAGTAGAATAATTAACTAAAAAACACCTGCAAAGGCTTACTAAGCGTTTAAAAAGGCCCCTTAGTCTGTTTCAGTAGGCTCCACAATCATGGGGAAGACTGCTGACTTGACAGATGTCCAGAAGGCAGTCATTGACACACCCCACAAGGTCCCAGAGTTCCAATTTTCATTTGGAAATCAAGGTCCCAGAGTCTGGAGGAAGAGTGGAGAGGCCACAATCCAAGCTGCTTGAGGTCTAGTGTGAAGTTTCCACAATCTGTGATGGTTTGGGGAGCCATGTCATCTGCTGGTGTAGGTCCACTGTGTTTTATCAAGACCAAAGTCAGCGCCGCCGTCTACCAGGAATTTTAGAGCACTTGATGCTTCCCTCTGCCGACAAGCTTTGGGGAGATGGAAATGTCATTCTCCAGCAGGACTTGGCACCTGTCCACACGGCCAAAAGTACCAATACATGGTTTAAAAACAACCGTATCACTGTGCTTGATTGGCCAGCAAACTCGCCTGACCTTAACCCTATAGAGAATCTATTATAGAGAATCTATGGGGTATTGTCAAGAGGAAGATGAGAGACACCAGACCCAACAATGCAGACGAGCTGAAGGCTGCTATCAAAGCCACCTGGGCTTCCATAACACCTCAGCAGTGCCACAGGCTGATCACCTCCATGCCACATTGCCGCATTGATGCAGTAATTGATGCACAAGGAGCCCGACCAAATATTGAGGGCATTTACTGAACATACATTTCAGTAGGCCAACATTTCGGATTTTAAAATCATTTTTCAAGCTGTTGTTAATAAATATTCTAATTTACTGAGATAATGACTTTAGTGGTTTCATTGGCTGTAAGCCATAATCATCAACATTAACAGAAATAAACACATGAAATAGATCACTCTGTGTGTAATGACTCTATATAATAGATCTCTCTGTTTGTAATGACTCTATATAATATAGGAGCTTCACTTTTTGTATTGAAGAACTGAAATAAATTAACTTTTTGATGATATTCTAATTTAGTGAGATGCACAAGTATTTAGGAATTCCAGGGACACTTCGACAAATACAGTAGATATGTACCTGTTCATGAAATATTTAACTTCTCCCCTCTCCCAGTTTTTCTTTTGGTGCTTTTATTTTAATAAAATGTTGAGGGTAGAGATAAGGGAATTTTTTGAAATTCAAAATTGCTAGCTTTGCCAGAAATTTGGTTTACAACAAATAAATTCACGGGAATCAGAAGCACTCCAAAGCCTTCAATTGCCATGAAAAATGTATATGTCACTATTCTCTTTTACTCACACACTAATTTTTTTAATGCTAGAATCAAAGAATGTTAGAGTTGGAGGGGACCTCCAGGGTCATCGTGTCCAACCCCCTGCTCAATGCAGGATTCACCAAACCATCTCAGACAGATGTCTCTCCAGCCTCTGTTTGAAGACTCCCATTGAAGGAGATCTCACCACCTCTCGTGGCCGCCTGCTCCACTCATTGATCACCCTCACTGTCAAAAAGTTTTTTCTCATATCTAATCTGTATCTTAACCCATTCAGTTTCATCCCATTGCTTCTAGTCTTTCTTTGTGCAAATGAGAGTAAGGATGATCCCTCTACACTGTGATATTCCTTCAGATATTTGTAGACAGCTATTAAGTCTCCTGTCAGTCTTCTTTTTTGCAGCCTAAACATTCCCAAATCCTCTAATTGCTCCTCATAGGACATTGTTTGCAGACCGGTCACCATCCTGGTCTTCTGTGAACTTGCTCCAGTTTCTTTTTGTCTTTTTTAAGATGTGGTGCCCAGAACTGGACACAGTATTCTAGATGAGGTCTGACCAAAGAGGAGTAGAGGGGGATAATTACTTCACGTGATCTAGACTGTATGCTTCTGTTAATACATCCCAGAATTGTGTTTGCCTTTTTTGCTGCTGCATCACCCTGTTGACTCATGTGCAGCCTGTGATCTATTAGTATACCCAATTCTTTTTCACATGTGCTGTTGCTTAGCCCTATTCCTCTCATTCTGGATATGCTTTTTTCATTTATAGAATCATAGAAATTGTACAAAATTGCCATGCTGTCATACACTTTTTGTACAATTCCTTTAGCCTTTTATGGTTTCATCTCCTTATCACTATAGATAAGCTGTGAGGTGTGATGTTATCTCACTATTCAGATTCAAAATGACTGCTGAGTCCCCTGCCTCTGCTTTTATATAATCTAGAAAACCGATAAGTGACCCAATTGATTTAAGAATCCCCTAAATGATCAATATATCAACCTATCAAGAGATGAGCACCTAATCTTAAAATAGTCAAATGTTATTTATACATAATGAAAGAAACATCAGAAAATAGATTAAAAAGAGTGTGAGGTGCAACATAAAGGGCATCAAGTGGTCTGACCATACATGATTATCATACAAATCTCTCAAATAGACAATAATTCACATGAATATAAATACAAATAAATTCCTTTCCAAAGATTAGGGATAAAACCACAAGTCTCGACTGATAATGTTGTGATTTTTTTACTATACATAATGACATTCAAACAAAGGGTGACATAAGAATTGTGCTTAAATAAACAGCTGGTAAAGTGCTTGGTGCATAAGGAATAAATAGATTCCTTTGAAGTTTACTCCAAAGAAAAGTGTAACTATATTTCAATTTATAATATAGAAAAACTTTTTTCCTGTGCCACCTAATGGTGAAAGGAAAAAATGAAAAGTAATGTCACCACATTTGTTTGTTCCATGGGTTATTCCAATTATTTTTCATATAATTAATATGTCCATATAAAATCGTGGAAAGGACATGGGTTTGTGTTAATAGCGCATCATGAGTAGTGAGATCTAATGTGAAAATGATATATTCTAAAACCAAAGTGGCAATATATAAACAGATCTCCACCACACATTGAGCACCATCCCGAAAGGACCCACGAAGTGTTAACACATCTATAGTAGCCAAAACTGGACGTAGGTCTGTCACTTTATATCCCCCTTACGCGCGTTTCGTGTGGGCTCCTTCTGAAGGGGTTTTATATAATGTATAGTAGTCCCTCCTGATTGGTTGTGCTATTCCATGTGATGTGATGCAATCTCTTGCAGTGCGTAGTTGTACATTTTTTGAATCCTTAAAAATTTTACACAGATTATATTTCTATCAATCTATCAGCTCATTTCTAGTCATATCGTTAAATTTTATGTAGGGTGTAAAATAGAATTTTTTTTAAACCCCACTCTGTAATATTTTCATAGTTTACTTTTTCATAAGTTGATAAAAAAAATGTTTTTTAAAAAATAAAGTGTTTTATTTTATAATATGGTTAAACTGTCACTTTATGATGACAGTATCTTTTTTTAAACTTATTTTCCTGATACCATTTCATAACTTGACGTTGAGATTTATTTGGTGACCCCCCCAGCTTTGTAGACATAAATATGTGATATCTTATTCCTTCCTTGCTAGAGAAAGTTCATAATGAAATTGAGCGAGTGATCGGATCGGCCCAACCTCAAATGGAGCATCGGAAACAAATGCCGTATACAGATGCCGTCATTCATGAGATTCAGCGGTTTGGGGACATTGCACCAACTAGTGTCCCACATGCAACTTCTGAAGATGTCACATTCAGAGGGTATTCTATTCCGAAGGTAAGAAACAGAAATCAGCTTTATAGGAGTGTACTTTAAGCCAAGACTTTAAGTTGTTCCTCAACTCCAGTCCTCAGTCACCAAAACATCATGTTTTCAGGATTTCCTTAGTATTTTAACCTGGACAATACTAAGGAAATCCTGAAAACATGACCTGTTGGTGGCTCTTGAGGACTGGAGTTGGGGAACCACTGCTCTAAACAGAGGCTTAGCTACAGGGAGGGCTAGAGCAAACTTTTATCATGTACACCTGATTCTTTTCCCCTCAGGGCACAGTTATTTTCCCACTGCTTCACTCCATACTCCGAGATAAAGCTTACTTTGAGAAACCAGATGAGTTTTATCCAGAACACTTTCTGGATTCTAACGGAAATTTCAAGAAAAGTGAGGCCTTCGTCCCCTTCTCAATAGGTAACATTTATAATGATTGTCTCTTTCTTTATGAAGCACTACCATTAAAGTTTTTATCCATTTCATATATTGCAGTTATCAAATTATTATGTAGTATTGTTACAATTGCTGACTTTGCCTTTCTACCCAGTTAATTTTTCTCTTTTCCATTAGGTCTGTGATATCACGTGATTAAAAACTGACTAGCTGAATCCTTCTAAGCTCTATGTAGAAACAGGAAGTCTCTATTTTCCCTGCATGAGTCATCATTAGAACTACATTCCTATATCATTGAAAATTCCCAGGCAGCCAAGCTTCACCTCCTCTTCAACTCCTGACTCAGCCCCCGCTTGCTTTTATCGCTCTTCTTTTGTCAGTGATATAGAATTGTAGTTCTAATGATGAATAATAAAAACTTTGATGCGAGTGCTTCATTAAAATCAACAAGTCACAAGAAAAATAGCTATTAACCTGTAAATAGGGGGTTAAACTGCAGGTTATTAGCATTCTGAACCTTGGCACTTTATTCCTTCAGGCAGAATTCGGGTTTCAGTCATGGGGGTGGAGCTGGCATGGTTTTAGTCACTGCTCTGTGTATAGAGAACAGCGACTGTAACTGTGCTAGGGAACTGACTGACAGCCTACTCTAATGCTAAGCTTCTGTCAGTCAATACCGGGGGCGTGATTACAGCCGCCACTCTCTATAGCCCCCATGACTGAAACCCGAATGCTGCTGGGAGGAATAAAGTTAATTTCCTCCTAAGTTCCAGTGTCGGTTTATAATGCTATGAACCTGCAGATTAACCCCAGGTTAATTGCGTCTTTTCAAGTGACAGGTTCCCTTTAAGCTTCATTCAAATTTTCACGTATGTGTTCCTTCAGTGTCTTTTACGGATATAATGCATATCCATTATAGTCTATGGAAGCTGTTCACATATCCATATATTTCTTGCAGACCATGTTTTTGCAAAAAAATCACGGAGACTTGATCATTTTTCATCCAAGTCACAGATCAAAATTAACCTTACAAGTCTCTTTACCATCGGTTATTTTGTCCAAAAAATAAAGAAAGGACATACTGCCTAAACACTGGTGAAAATCTGATCCAGCACACTGATGGAAATTAGTCCATTTTTTTAATTTTTGAGAAAAATAAAAAATGGAATAAGACCTCGGGGGCGGGGTTGCCAACTTTGAATTTTATATATCTAGTTAATTTTACCATACAATGGCCTGTAAAACAAGACAAAAATATGTTGTACAAAAGGAAAAAAAAACACAATTGTTTTTTCTTGTATGGCATTCATTGCTGTAAAAAATTTACCTGTCGATATATTTTTCCAGCTAATGACGATTATGGCACTACCAATTTATTTTATAGAAGGGTATGGATGCAGCAGATACAATCTCATGAGTGACTCGCAAAGATGTAGATATACGATTGACAAACGATCAACCAGATCCTCAAAAACATAATCCATCCTTGGTAACAATAATCCACAATGTCGATTTAATGACTCTAGGGACCACATTGAAGGGGATGCTGTATAGATGGTACCTAAATGGTTAAGGAAATGATAGAAGGAGAAAGGGAGAGAGCGAAACAAAACTATTGTGGCCACCATGGGTCACTGCCCAACCAATACATGGTAAGCATGTACGGAAGGCAATTTCTTTTGTAATCTAGAGTTTCAATTTCGTCTGTGCATCTCGGGTGCCTTCTTCAAAATTGTCAGAAGAAGGATTGGCAGAGATCATGTAGGTGAGACTTCGGGGATTGTAGGCAGCTCTACTCTGGGCAAAAATTGTCAGAATAGGGATTGGCAGAGATCATGTAGGTGAGACTTCTGGGATTGTGAGCAGCTCTGCTCTGAGCAAAAATTGTCAGAAGAGGGATTGGCAGAGATCATGTAGGTGAGACTTCGGGGATTGTGGGCAGCTTTACTCTGGGCAAAAATTGTCAGAAGAGGGATTGGCAGAGATCATGTAGGTGAGACTTCGGGGATTGTGGGCAGCTCTGCTCTGAGCAAAAATTGTCAGAAGAGGGATTGGCAGAGATCATGTAGGTGAGACTTCGGGGATTGTGGGTAGCTCTACTCTGGGCAAAAATTGTCAGAAGAGGGATTGGCAGAGATCATGTAGGTGAGACTTTGGGGATTGTGGGCAGCTCTACTCTGGGCAAAAATTGTCAGAAGAGGGATTGGCAGAGATCATGTAGGTGAGACTTCGGGGATTGTGGGCAGCTCTACTCTGGGCAAATATTGTCAGAAGAGGGATTGGCAGAGATCATGTAGGTGAGACTTCGGGGATTGTGGGCAGCTTTACTCTGGGCAAAAATTGTCAGAAGAGGGATTGGCAGAGATCATGTAGGTGAGACTTCGGGGATTGTGGGCAGCTTTACTCTGGGCAAAAATTGTCAGAAGAGGGATTGGCAGAGATCATGTAGGTGAGACTTCGGGGATTGTGGGTAGCTCTACTCTGGGCAAAAATTGTCAGAAGAGGGATTGGCAGAGATCATGTAGGTGAGACTTCGGGGATTGTGGGCAGCTCTACTCTGGGCAAAAATTGTCAGAAGAGGGATTGGCAGAGATCATGTAGGTGAGACTTCGGGGATTGTGGGCAGCTTTACTCTGGGCAAAATTTGTCAGAAGAGGGATTGGCAGAGATCACGTAGGTGAGACTTCGGGGGTTGTGGGCAGCTCTACTCTGGGCAAAAAATTGTCAGCGTTATGTAAATGGTGTGAGTTAAGCTGTTTGACTTTCCTTTTCCAGTGTCAATCACAAGAGATCCAAAGCTTTATCCAAATGCTTATAAAATGTTATTTCCATCCAGTTAAGGTCTCAAATAATCTTCCATCTTCTATTTATATTTCCTGTTCTTTCTCGCAGGTAAACGAAGCTGTGCTGGAGAAACCTTGGCTAAGATGGAGCTGTTCTTGTTCTTTACAACATTATTACAAAATTTCACTTTCCAGCCCATACCTGGAGCCAAACTGGACCTCACCCCTGCACTGGGGTCTACAAACTCACCCAAACCATTTCAGATCTGTGCAATATCTCGCAGATAGGCTACACTTTCAAGCACCGCTGACATGGACATGTTGTATGTCATTGTTTGGAGAATTTCTATTTACCAATGGAAGACCGGAGACATCGGAGTGCGCAGCAAGGTTTATTTCTTGTATACAAGGAGAGAAACACCTCTGTGAAGATGGCAGAAGGAGTGTCTGTCTACTATACATTTGCAGCTGTTTATATAGCAAATACTAACGCAAACCAGTGCAAACTACTTATTTTCTACAGTGTCTGCTGTCGACACTAGTGCTGGTGTATAGGGAAGCTCTTTTTGTACATCATCTTGTGATCTTATCTCAATCTTTCCTATCTTCAGCTATGCATTAGTTACATTCTAAAGACATTTAGTATAAACTATAAGCTCCTAATGGAAGTATAGATAAGACTATTAATCACATGAAAATTCTTATAACAGTTATCATTATTATTCAAAAAGGTTCTCCACAAAATCCACTCTGCCGATAGATCTACTCATGGCTTATTCTTAGGAAAGGTCATCAATATCAGATCAATGGGGGGGTCAGCTTGTCACCCTCATAAATGACTGTTTGCAACCCCTGCACTGGCCCGATGTATACAATTATACATTATACCCGCTTAAGTGTTGCGGAATATGTTGGCGCTATATAAATAAAAATTATTTTTATAAATTATTATACAATTTACAGAGGAAGAGCAGCACAGTGTCGTTCACTGGTTAGTGGCCATTTTCAGGTACTGCACATATATATGAACTGCAATGCCTGAGAATGGCCACTACACAGTGTATAACGCTGTCATATTTCAGCTCCATACACTGTGTGTTTGATAACTGCATACAGTTGGGGGGTTCTAGATGTTGGATCCCACTTATAATGAAGACTTACTCTATGGATATGTCATTAATATCTACAGTGCCTACAAGTAGTATTCAACCCCCTGCAGATTTAGCTGGTTTGATAAGATGCAAATAAGTTAGAGCCTTCAAACTGCAAACGAGAGTAGGTTTTATGAACAGAAGCATAAATCTTACAAACCAAAAAGTTATGTTGCTCAGTTGAATTTTATTAAATTTTAAACATAAAAGTGTGGGTCAATTATTATACAACTCCTATGTTTAATATTTTGTGGAATAACCCTTGTTTGCAATTACAGCTAATAATCGTCTTTTATAAGACCTGATCAGGCCGGCACAGGTCTGTGGAGTTATCTTGGCCCACTCCTCCATGCAGATCTTCTCCAAGTTATCTAGGTTCTTTGGGTGTCTCATGTGGACTTTATTCTTGAGCTCCTTCCACAAGTTTTCAATTGGGTTAAGGTCAGGAGACTGACTAGGCCACTCCAACACCTTGACTTTTTCCCTCTTGAACCAGGCCTTGGTTTTCTTGGCTGTGTGCTTTGGGTCGTTGTCTTGTTGGAAGATGAAATTACAACACATCTTAAGATCCTTGATGGAGGAGCGGAGGTTCTTGGCCAAAATCTCCAGGTAGGCCGTGCTATCCATCTTCCCATGGATGCGGACCAGATGGCCAGGCCCCTTGGCCGAGAAACAGCCCCACAGCATGATGCTGCCACCACCATGCTTGACTGTAGGGATGGTATTCTTGGGGTCGTATGCAGTGCCATCCAGTCTCCAAACGTCACGTGTGTGGTTGGCACCAAAGATCTCGATCTTGGTCTCATCAGACCATAGAACCTTGAACCAGTCTGTCTCAGAGTCCTCCAAGTGATCATGAGTAAACTGTAGACGAGCCTTGACATGATG
Source organism: Phyllobates terribilis (assembly GCF_046119375.1). NCBI lineage: Eukaryota > Metazoa > Chordata > Amphibia > Anura > Dendrobatidae > Phyllobates > Phyllobates terribilis. Next base: position 70,828,340 of record NW_027362763.1, on the reverse strand, counting down.
CTTTGAAAGTAAAGGTACCATACAGGCTCGTCTGGAACGGAGACCATTGTGGTGGAGTACGTTACTTATGGTATTGACTGAAACCAATGTCCCCACTGCCATGAGATCTTCCCGGAGCTCCTTCCTTGTTGTCCTTGGGTTAGCCTTGACTCTTCGGACAAGCCTGGCCTCGGCACGGGAGGACACTTTCAAAGGCTGTCCAGGCCGTGGAAGGCTAACAGTAGTTCCATAAGCCTTCCACTTACGGATGATGCTCCCAACAGTGGAGACAGGTAGGCCCAACTCCTTGGAAAGGGTTTTGTACCCCTTGCCAGCCTTGTGACCCTCCACGATCTTGTCTCTGATGGCCTTGGAATGCTCCTTTGTCTTTCCCATGTTGACCATGTCTGAGTGCTGTTCACAAGTTTGGGGAGGGTCTTAAATAGTCAGAAAAGGCTGGCAAAAGAGATCTTTAATCCACACATGTGAAGCTCATTATTCTTGGTGCCTGAACTACTTCTTAATACTTTAGGGGGACCAAACAGAATTCTTGTGGTTTGAGGGGTTGAATAATAAATGACACTCTGAATTAACTTTTAACGTTTAAAAAAAAAAAAAAAATTTGCTGCAGTGCATTTCCCACTTCCAGGCTGATCTACAGTACAAATGTCACAATGCCAAGTTAATTCCGCATGTGTCAACCAGCTAAATCTGCAGGGGGTTGAATACTACTTGTAGGCACTGTAAGTCCTTGACTTTCAGGCTTGAGTGTGGCTGACTTCTATGTCCTTCTAAAAAATAATATTAACAACAAAGTTTTCTAATACTGAGCTCTAATTTCCATACAGAGGTACAAAAATTTGGACACCCCTCTGATTCCTGTTGAGGATCTGCACTTTACACTGCGCAGAATTAACAACATTGAATGTACGGACTGCAGATTTTGGAGTGGAATGCACTGAAATGAGCATGAAAAATTGTGTTAATGCACCATATTTAAACATATAATGAATAAATAATATAAATATAATGTAAATATTTGTTAGCAAACGTGAAGAACTAACATTTTAGAAATGATCTGTATGTTTTGTTATAATAAAAGTTTATAAAAACTAATAACTATCCTTATGACTGATACTGAAGAAGGGAATACATCCACAGGTCAAGGGTTAGCGATGATATTATTTCACAGGGCTCAGGTCTCATTGTTTGTGCATTTAATCAACTTATGTAGTTGGTATAGCAGGGGATACTCTTTAAATCAACATCTAGCTGGCTTTAGTACAATATGCAGTTAGCATAGTAACAAATATCATTGTTTCAGAACCAAGAGAAGACAACATTCAGGGTTATACTAATACTAGTCTGTCCTTCTTGACCCACCAAAGAAACACATACAAGTTCTAAAGTCAACACAAAGACAATAGTGCATTTCTCTTGGCTTAACAAATCTAGACGTTTGGCTGGTTAAGATAAGCTATTTAGTCACAAAGGTCAGCTGGATTTATACAATGGATAATCAACATATTAGCAAACGTCTATTGTTCAATGACTCTGCATTCCTGTTCTCCAAAGATAGCTACACAATCACCTGCAGGGGCTGATATAATAGGTAAACAGCAGCCGTTCAACAATTCACAAACATCAATTCAAGAGTCAAGGTTCATACAATAGTCTGTTTTTTGACCCACTGAAGAAAAACACATAAATTCAAGAGTCAATGTTCTGACTCCTAGGAACAATAGTCTATGTCTTCTGGCCTACTGAAAATATACATCTGGCATAATTGAGATTAAATGCTGTGTCATCACAAGCACTATTAATTCCACAGAACTTTACAGACATCAGCCATGCTGTTTCAGCAGGGCTCACAACCTAAATTCCTTATCAGTATGTCTTTGGAATGAGACCAGAGAACCTGGAGTAAACCCACAAAAACTTCTTGCTAATGATGTTCTTGGAGGGATTAGAACCCAGGACTCCAGCTCTGCAAAGCCATGGTGCTAACCACTGAGTCACCGTGCTGCTCAACATGCAGTACCTGTAGTGATGCAGCTGTTATTAGTGGCCACAAACCCTACATAACCAGGATGAGAGAAAGCTTCAACCCTGGCTGTCTAACCCAGAAACACAATTGTAGAAAAAAATAAACTAAATAAAATAAGCTTGTGTTCTTGTGCATATAAATAAGCATCTGAGCTTCATAAAAAACGGACTATTTTCATCATTTTCTATGAATCCTACTGTAACCGGTCTGGGAGGCGGAACCTCTGAGCTACTATACAAGGGGGTGGTCCTTGTAAGGGAGCCGGTGGCGACCAGGCAGGCAGTCACAGCAGGTGACCGGGACAGTCTCTAGAAGAACGGGCAGGAGGTCACGGCAAGTGACCGGGGCAGTCTCTGGATGAACGGGCAGATGGTCACGGCAAGTGACCGGGGCAGTCTCTGGGTGAACGGGCAGATGGTCACGGCAAGTGACCGGGGCAGTCTCTGGGTGAACGGGCAGATGGTCACGGCAAGTGACCGGGGCAGTCTCTGGGTGAACGGGCAGATGGTCACGGCAAGTGACCGGGGCAGTCTCTGGGTAAAGGGTTGGTACGACCTGTGGCGGCTGATGGTAGACGTGAGCTCCCAGGTGAGCAGGCGAGAGTCTCTGGATAAACGGGTGGTCACAGCATGTGACGGCGGAGCCTCCAGGAAGACCAACAGACAGGCGGCAGATGAGCGCTCCCAGGTGAGCGGGCAGAAGTCTCTGGACAGGCGGGTGGTCACAGCACGTGACGGCAGAGCCTCCAGGTAGGCTAGCAGACAGGCAGCAGATGAGCGCTCCCAGGTGAGCGGGCAGGAGTCACTGGACAGGCAGGTGGTCACAGCACGTGACGGCAGAGCCTCCAGGTAGGCTAGCAGACAGGCAGCAGATGAGCGCTCCCAGGTGAGCGGGCAGGAGTCACTGGACAGGCAGGTGGTCACAGCACGTGACGGCAGAGCCTCCAGGTAGGCTAGCAGGCAGGTAGCAGATGTGCGCTCCCAGGTGAGCGGGCAAGCTGGTCCTTAGACAGACTGACAGGAGTAGTAAGGCAGACCGTCGGACCTCAGGCTAGCAGGCAGGTAGCAGAATATCAGGCAGGAATAAGACAGCAAGCTGGCAGGAATCTGGCAGGTAACTGGCAACGGGACCTGAGGGCTGAAGCAGAGTAGTGAACAGTGCAACAACATTGCTCGGGCACCTCCATTTTGGAGGAGGTGCCTTATATATGGTGAAGTCCTCCGGCCATTGGCCGGGGACTCCTTAGGACGGCGCGCGCGGCCCATTTAAGAGGGAGGGAGAGCGCGCGCGCGCGCCCTAAGCACAGTGGCCGGGAAGGAGCGCGCGCTGCCAGCAGAGCGGGAGGAGGACGCCGGGCACGGAGCAGAGAGGTGAGGGGAACAGCGTCCCTGCCTAGCAGAGGGCAGGGACGCCGGCGCTACAGTACCCCCCCTTTAGGCCCCCCCTTTTTTAGGCCAGACAGAAATTTAGCAAGGATGAGCGGGGCATGGATGTTCTCCCGGGGCTCCCACGTTCTCTCCTCAGGACCAAACCCCTTCCAATCTACTAGAAAAAAGGTCTTTCCTCTTACCCTTTTGGTGGCAAGAATGTTCTCTACCTCAAACTCGTCCTCAGCAGAAACCGGAGCAGGAGGCGTACCTGTAGACTTGGAAAAAGAGTTAAGTACCACAGTTTTGAGGAGAGATACATGGAAGGAGTTAGGGATCCGTAAGTTGGCCGGGAGTTTCAATTTATAGGCCACCGGGTTGATCTGACTGATGACCTCCAGAGGACCGATGAACCGAGGCCCTAACTTGTAAGAAGGTATCTTGAGTCGGACATATTTAGATGAGAGCCAGACTTTATCTCCAGGATGAAATTGTGGAGGATCCAGGCGTTTTTTGTCAGCGTGTCTTTTCATCCGTTCGGACGACTGAAGGAGTGCGGATCGGGTACTCTCCCAAATGGAGGAAAATTTGCTAACGAGAGATTCCGCAGCCGGGTTGTCCACAGAGGTGGAGACAGGAAAAGGAATCCGAGGATGCTGACCGAAGACTACAAAAAACGGGGATTTGGAGGAGGATTCGCTCTCGTGATTGTTATAAGAGAACTCGGCCCATGGTAGGAGATCCACCCAGTCTGAATGATGGGCATTAACGAAGTGCCGGAGGTAACTGGTCAGGTTCTGATTGATCCGCTCCACTTGACCATTGGACTGTGGGTGGTAAGCGGAAGAGAAGTCCAGGGTGACGTCTAGCAGTTTACAAGTGGCTCTCCAGAAGCGTGAGGTGAACTGTACCCCACGATCCGACACGATGTGGAGGGGCAGGCCATGAAGACGAAAGATGTGACGAATAAAGTCTTTCGCTAGCTCGGGTGCAGACGGGAGGCCTGGCAGGCGAACGAAATGAGCCATCTTGGAGAAGCGGTCAGCGACCACCCAACTGACCGTACAACCGGCAGAGACTGGGAGGTCAGTTATAAAGTCCATTGCTATATGCTGCCAGGGGGCAGCAGGTACAGAAAGCGGAAGGAGGCGACCGGCTGGCAGATGTCTCGGAACCTTGTTGCGGGCGCAGGATACACAGGCAGAAACAAAGTCTATTACGTCCTTGTGCAGGGTAGGCCACCAGTAGTGCCGGGTAATAAGCTGGAGGGTCTTTTTCTGACCGGCGGGGCCAGCCAGTTTAGACGAGTGACCCCAGTGAAGGATCTTCTCCCGATCAGGTACTGATACGAACGTCTTTCCGGGAGGGAGACGATTTAGACTCACGGGAGCCACCTGCATTACTCTGGCGGGATCGATGATGTGTTTCGGATCTTCCTCGAGATCAGACACCAGAAAGGATCGAGACAAGGCGTCCGCCTTGACGTTTTTGTCAGCCGGGCAAAAATGAAGAACAAAATCAAAGCGAGCAAAAAACAAGGACCACCGGGCTTGGCGCGGGTTAAGTCTCTGGGCATGCTGGAAGTAAGCCAAGTTCTTGTGGTCAGTGTAAATTATTACCGGGTGAAGAGCCCCCTCGAGCAGGTAACGCCACTCCTCCAATGCCAGTTTGATGGCCAATAACTCTCGGTCTCCTATGGAATAATTGCGCTCTGAGGAGGAGAAGAGTTTAGAGAAGAAGCCGCAAGTTACCATCCTCCTGGAAGATGATTTTTGAGTAAGTACCGCTCCGGCTCCAGAGGAGGAGGCGTCAACTTCCAGGAAGAACTGCTCATTGCCGTCCGGGCGATGCAGCACCGGGGCGGAAGAGAAGGCCTGTTTTAAGGAAAGAAAGGCCTCCTCTGCTTCGGGCGGCCACTCTTTGGGATTAGTACCCTTACGGGTGAGCGCGGAAATTGGGGCAGTCCGGGAAGAGAAGTGCGGTATGAAGAGGCGGTAGTAGTTGGCGAAGCCCAGGAACCGCTGAATGGCCTTCAACCCCTCCGGTCGAGGCCATTTCTCGATGGCAGACAGTTTCTCTGGATCCATTCGTAGGCCGGTCTGAGAAATAATGTAGCCCAAAAACGGAAGCGAGGTCTGCTCAAAGAGGCACTTCTCGTATTTAGCGAAGAGGTGATTCTGCCTGAGCCTGAGCAGGACCTGACGAACGTCCCTCCGGTGAGTCTGGAGATCCGGAGAGAAGACCAAGATGTCGTCCAGGTACACCACTACGCAGGAGTAGAGAAGGTCCCGGAAGATGTCATTGACCAACTCTTGAAAGACGGCAGGAGCGTTACAGAGACCAAAGGGCATTACCAGATATTCATAGTGGCCGTCCCGGGTGTTGAATGCCGTCTTCCATTCATCCCCCTGACGGATACGAACCAGGTTGTACGCCCCACGGAGGTCCAGTTTGGTGAAGATTCTAGCCCCCCTCAGACGATCAAATAACTCCGGAATGAGCGGAAGGGGGTACTTATTCTTCACCGTGATCTGGTTAAGGCCTCTATAGTCTATACAGGGACGGAGAGAGCCGTCCTTCTTTTTGACGAAAAAGAAGCCTGCTCCCGCCGGGGAGGTAGATTTCTGGATTAATCCCCTGGCCAGATTCTCCTCAATATATTCAGACATCGACCGGGTCTCAGCAGCGGATAATGGATAAATACGCCCACGGGGAGGAGTAGTACCAGGTAACAGGTCGATAGGGCAGTCGTATGGTCTATGAGGGGGTAGTGTCTCTGCCTCCTTTTTATTAAAGACATCAGCATAAGACCAATAAGGAATCGGAAGTCCAGGTAGATTAGCTGGGGTAGGAGAAGGACGGACGGGATGGACGGGAACCAGACAGGTCTTATGGCAGTCCTGTCCCCAGCGAAGGACTTCTCCGGTCTGCCAGTCAAGCACGGGTGCATGTCTCTGGAGCCAAGGTAGACCTAGCAAGAGGGCGTGAGAGAGTCCAGGCAGAACATGAAAGGAGATACTCTCAGAATGCAGCATTCCCACCTGCAGAGTAATGGATTCGGTGATGAGTTGGATGGGGCGTGGTAAGAGACCCCCATCCACGGCAGCAACAGACAAGGGTACAGCCAGAGGTTTGGTGGGGATGCGGTATTTCTCTACCAGGGACTGTGAAATAAGATTCCCGGCTGCTCCAGAGTCAAGTTGGGCTAGTTCGAAATAACGGTTCTCCCCGCAGACAATTGAGACTGACAGCAGCAGAGATGGAGAGGATTTATTCTTGTCTAGGTCGACCTCTCTGAGCGAACCTAGACACAGGCGTTTCCCGACCTCTCCGGGCAGGCACGGATCCGGTGCTCCTTACTGCCACAGTAGAAGCAGCTCCCCTCGGCACGGCGTAAGTCCTGACGGGTTTTGACCATCTTGGTCTGGTCGACCTGCATAGGCTCAGGAGAGTGTACCTGGGGAGAGACGGATTTCTGAAAAGTAGGAGCTAGACGTGGAAACCTCCTCTCACGGGTGACCTCTTTGGCACGCTCCTGGAACCGTAGGTCAATCCGGGTGGCAAGAGTTATTAGGTCATCGAGAGTGGTAGGAATGTCCCGACCGGCAAGTTCATCTTTAATACGGCCGGACAGACCCTCCCAGAAGACGGATACCAGAGCGTCGTTATCCCAGGCCAGCTCCGAGGCAAGGGTACGGAACCGTATGGCATATTGGCCCACGGTGAGACTTCCCTGACGGAGGCGTAGCAGTGATGATGCGGATGAGGTCTTCCGTCCGGGTTCGTCGAAGACTTTCCGGAAAGCCATGAGAAAGGCAGGCAAGTCGGACACCAGGGGGTCTCCTCTCTCCCATAGAGGATTTAGCCAGGCCAGGGCCTCCCCGGTGAGATGGGACATGATGAAGGCAATTTTGGCCCGGTCGGAGTTAAACTGGTGGGACAGGAGTTCAAAGTGCAGGGTGCACTGATTTATGAAGCCCCGAGTCTGGGCGGAGTCGCCTCCGAAGCGAGGAGGTGCAGAAAGCCGGGGTCCGGGGTAGGATACCATGGTATTAGTGGACAGCGGAGCTGCCGGATTGCGAGTCATGGCACTGGCGGAGGTTGCTGGCGGAGCAGTCAGAGTATCCAGGCGAGAATTGACATTCCGCAGGTGACCCAGGATGGACTCCTGTTGGGACCTCTGACGGGACAGTTCATGACACAGGTCCGAGAGCGAGGGAGCTTGGGTGCCACCGGGTTCCATGGCCCGAGCAAACTGTAACGGGTCTGGGAGGCGGAACCTCTGAGCTACTATACAAGGGGGTGGTCCTTGTAAGGGAGCGGGTGGCGACCAGGCAGGCAGTCACAGCAGGTGACCGGGACAGTCTCTAGAAGAACGGGCAGGAGGTCACGGCAAGTGACCGGGGCAGTCTCTGGGTGAACGGGCAGATGGTCACGGCAAGTGACCGGGGCAGTCTCTGGGTGAACGGGCAGATGGTCACGGCAAGTGACCGGGGCAGTCTCTGGGTAAAGGGTTGGTACGACCTGTGGCGGCTGATGGTAGACGTGAGCTCCCAGGTGAGCAGGCGAGAGTCTCTGGATAAACGGGTGGTCACAGCATGTGACGGCGGAGCCTCCAGGAAGACCAACAGACAGGCGGCAGATGAGTGCTCCCAGGTGAGCGGGCAGAAGTCTCTGGACAGGCGGGTGGTCACAGCACGTGACGGCAGAGCCTCCAGGTAGGCTAGCAGACAGGCAGCAGATGAGCGCTCCCAGGTGAGCGGGCAGGAGTCACTGGGCAGGCAGGTGGTCACAGCACGTGACGGCAGAGCCTCCAGGTAGGCTAGCAGACAGGCAGCAGATGAGCGCTCCCAGGTGAGCGGGCAGGAGTCACTGGACAGGCAAGTGGTCACAGCACGTGACGGCAGAGCCTCCAGGTAGGCTAGCAGGCAGGTAGCAGATGTGCGCTCCCAGGTGAGCGGGCAAGCTGGTCCTTAGACAGACTGACAGGAGTAGTAAGGCAGACCGTCGGACCTCAGGCTAGCAGGCAGGTAGCAGAATATCAGGCAGGAATAAGACAGCAAGCTGGCAGGAATCTGGCAGGTATCTGGCAGGTAACTGGCAACGGGACCTGAGGGCTGAAGCAGAGTAGTGAACAGTGCAACAACATTGCTCGGGCACCTCCATTTTGGAGGAGGTGCCTTATATATGGTGAAGTCCTCCGGCCATTGGCCGGGGACTCCTTAGGACGGCGCGCGCGGCCCCTTTAAGAGGGAGGGAGAGCGCGCGCGCGCGCCCTAAGCACAGTGGCCGGGAAGGAGCGCGCGCTGCCAGCAGAGCGGGAGGAGGACGCCGGGCACGGAGCAGAGAGGTGAGGGGAACAGCGTCCCTGCCTAGCAGAGGGCAGGGACGCCGGCGCTACACCTACTTTGAGCAGGGGGTTGGACCAGATGACCCAGGAGGTCCCCTCCAACTCTACCATTCTATGATTCTATGATCTCGTCATTTGTATGGCGTCCATTTTTATACATCAGAAGTTATTAAAATGTACAGTTTCCTATGTTAAAGAATTGCAATGTAACCATAAAAATTGGAGGCTATATAGTTGATCCTTATGGGATCTGTTTTTTTTTGGGCATCTGTAGATTTTAATAGGCGACACTAATCTTCATATGGACAATGTGCATTCTGCGATTTTTTTTTTTCCCATGCGTGGATGTAAACGTCATAATTCAATTTGGACAGATATAGTTTGACTTGTAACAAATGCTTGCATATATTATTTTATGTATGGCTCATACGTCATACAACTGCAGACTTAAAGAACAAATATGAACCTTACCTTATTTACAACAGTGTGCTGAATCTTAAATGCCACCGCCATTGAAGAATAACCTCATGACCCAATATCAACATGGGTTTACTAGGGACCGTTCCTGTCAAACTAATCTGATCAGCTTTTATGAAGAGGTAAGTTCCAGACTGGACCAAGGAAATGCAGTGGATGTTGTGTATATGGACTTTTCAAAATCTTTTGATACGGTTTCACACAAAAGGTTGATACATAAAATGAGAACAATGGGGATAGGAGAAAATATATGTAAGTGGGTTAAGAACTGGTTCAGTGATAGGAAACAAAGGGTGGATATTAATGGAACACACTCAGACTGGGTCTCAGTTAACAGTGGGGTACCACAGGGGTCAGTATTGGGTCTGCTTCTTTTTAACATATTTATAAATGACCTTGTAGGGGGCATACAGAGTAGTATTTCAATATTTGCAGATGACACTAAACTCAGCAGGGTAATCAATACAGAGGAGGACAATTTTATATTACAGGAGGATCTATGTAAGCTAGAAGCTTGGGCTGATAAATGGCAAATGAGCTTTAATGGGGATAAATGTAAGGTAATGCACTTGGGCAGAGGAAATAAAATGTATAATTATATGCTTAATTGTAAAACACTAGGCAAAACTGTAACTGAAAAAGACCTGGGTGTATTGGTGGACGACAAGCTCACGTTTGGTGGCCAGTGTCAGGCAGCTGCTGCAAAGGCAAATAAAATAATGGGATGCATTAAAAGAGGCATAGATGCTCATGAGGAGAACATAATTTTACCTCTATACAAGTCACTAGTGTGACCACACTTATAATACTGTGTACAGTTCTGGTCTCCGGTGTATAAGAAAGACATAGCTGAACTAGAGCGGGTGCAGAGAAGAGCGACTAAGGTTATTAGAGGACTGGGGGGTCTGCAATACCAAGACAGGTTATTACACTTGGAGTTATTAACTTTGGAAATTCGAAGGCTTAGGGGTGATCTTATTACTATGTACAAGTATATGAGGGGACAGTACAAAGACCTTTCTACTGATCTTTTTACTCTGAGGCCTGAGACGGGGACAAGGGGGCATCTTCTACGTCTGGAGGAAAGAAGGTTTAATCATAATCACAGACGCGGATTCTTTACTGTAAGAGCAGTGAGACTATGGAGCTCTCTGCCGCATGATGGTGTAATGAGTGATTCACTACTAAAATTTAAGAAGAGCATGGATGCCTTTCTTGAAAAGTATAATATTACAGGTTATATATACTAGATTCCTTGATAGGGCGTTGATCCAGGGAACTAGTCTGATTGTCGTATGGAGTCGGAAAGGAATTTTTTTCCCCAATGTGGAGCTTAGTGTTTGCCACATGGTTTTTTTTTGCCTTCCTCTGGATCAACATGTTAGGCTATGGGTTGAACTAGATGGACTTAGTCTTCCTTCAACCTTAAAAACTATGTTACTATGTTACTATTGACTTGACATTGATCCAGGAAACTAATCTGATTGCCATATGTGGAGATGTGAAGGGATATTTTTCCCTTAGACTAGGTACACACCAGCGTATTTGCTGTCCAAGTGCGATCCGACAAAACATTGGATCAAATTTGGACCAATATTATTCCATGGAGCCGCGCACATGTCTAATTTTTTTCCTCCGTCAGGGACAGTCCAAGGAAAAATTGCTTCATGCCCGAGATTAATCCAATGTTCGGATCGGCGTTGCCACGATTCCACCCCTTAATGTGTCTGGGATACAGTTACTGACAGCTCAGCTGTCCAATCTAGTGCAGGGAGTACTGAAGCTGTCAGAACTTTGATTGACAGCTCAGTAGTCCAGTCTGGTGCAATTTCACTTAATTTGTGAAATTAACTATAATCTGTACAACAATCAGCAAACGCCAGTTTTTGGTGGTGCTCAGCTAAAAAAGGTTGCATGTCAGGACAAAATAATGATTGAAAAAATAGTGGCACTCATCACTGGCAACTTAAAATGGCATCTTTATTGTGGGAACATGCACACAATGTGGACCTGGAAGAGTAGAGATGAGCGACAGCTGTTTTGAGTAAAAACAGGGGTGAGAGCTGTTTTTTTTTTCATTCCTTCTCTTGTCCTTATATTCAGAACTAATCTTTGAAAATTCTCCAAAACGGGGATGAAAACCAAAACTACAGAAAAATGGTGATGTTCTGGTAGCTTGATTTACCCGACTGATAAAGGCAAACTCAGCAAGAGGTAAGAATGTGATCTGTCCTCCTGCTGAGCCGCCACATAGAACCTTAAAATTTGTTCCATAAATTGATTTGTCGTCTCAGTCGGACGGTTGGTTTCAGGGTGGTAAGCAGAGGAAAATGACAACTTAATTTGGAGACAAATTGCATTCCCCTATCAGAAACAATATTAAGAGGGATCCCTTGTAACCTTACAATATGAGAAATAAACAGCCTGGAGAGTGTCTCTGCATTAGGTAATCCTGATAAAGGAACAAAATGAGCTTGGTTGCTGAATTGGTCAACCACCACCAAGATAGGAGTTTTCCCACCAGACATAGGCAAATCTGTGATAAAATCCATGGACAGGTGAACCTATGGACAGGTGAATTTGTACACTGGAGGAGCAGAAGGAGACAAATACAGTACTTTACAGAGACTACTCTTCCAACCATCATCCGAAAAATGCCCCCATTCCTCAAAAACTAATTTAATAACAAATAACTCACGATTCCCAACATCATAATTTCTTTCCACAAATGAGAATTTTTTACAAAAAAAAGCAAATAAATGCAGATTAGTCAGAGTTTTGTACACCAGCGATAAAACAGCCACTACCTCGACCTCTGAAGCATCCACTTCCAAAATGAAAGGTTCTTGGCATAGGCGGAATATAATGAGGGCAATCTGGGCTACCGCCCGGGGTGTCTTTGGCCAGATTGCCCTCATTACATGTGCGGCGCCGTGGCAGATACCGGCAGACAGTGGGGGGGTGGGCCCCAACCGCTCCCCCAGCAGAGGCGCACGGCCGCTACTTCTACAGCCGGGCCAGCACTGCAGCTGTTAACTTCCCTGTGCTGGCCCGGCTGCGTCACAGCTAGGAGACATGGCCCTGTGCACTGCCTTGTCTCCTAGCTGTGACGTCACGCAGTGTGCGCCCGGCCTGCACTGCTGCATCGGAGAGAAGCTGGACGACGGGAGCCGGGGGATGGTGAGTGTGTGTGTGTGAGAGTGTGTGTGTGTGATTGAGTAAGTGTGTGTGTGTGTGCAGGCAGATATCATTGTGTGATGTCTGTTTATATGTATTTTTGTGCTTCAAATGTGTTTATGTATATGTCTGTATATGTTTGTGTGTGCGTGACTGTGTGCGGCCTCCCGCTTTCTCTGGGGGGGCGCCGTGCGGCCTCCTGCTGTGTATAGATGGCTACGTGCAGCCTCCCGCTGTGTATAGATGGCGTTGTGCGGCCTCCTGCTGTGTATAGATGGCTACGTGCGGCCTCCCGCTGTGTATAGATGGTGCCGTGCAGCCTCCTACTGTGTATAGATGGCTACCTGCGGCCTCCCGCTGGCTATACATGGCTGTGTGCGGCCTACCGCTGTGTATAGATGGCTACGTGCGGCCTCCTGCTGTGTATAGATGGCTACGTGCGGCCTCCTGCTGTGTATAGATGGCTACGTGCGGCCTCCCGCTGTGTATAGATGGCTACGTGCGGCCTCCTGCTATGTATAGATGGCTACGTGCAGCCTCCCGCTGTGTATAGATGCCTACGTGCGGCCTCCTGCTGTGTATAGATGGCTACGTGCGGCTTCCCACTGTGTATAGATGGCTACGTGCAGCCTCCCGCTGTGAATAGATGGATACGTGCTGCCTCCTGCTGTGTATAGATGTCTACGTGCAGCCTCCCGCTGTGTATAGATGGCTACGTGCGGCCTCCTGCTGTGTATTGATGGCTACGTGTGGCCTCCCGCTGTGTATAGATGCCTACGTGCGGCCTCCCGCTGTGTATAGATGGCTACGTGCGGCTTCCCACTGTGTATAGATGGCTACGTGCAGCCTCCCGCTGTGAATAGATGGATACGTGCGGCCTCCTGCTGTGTATAGATGTCTACGTGCAGCCTCCCGCTGTGTATAGATGGCTACGTGTGGCCTCCTGCTGTGTATTGATGGCTACGTGTGGCCTCCCGCTGTGTATAGATGGCTACGTGCGGCATCCAGCTGTCTATAGATGGTGCCGTGTGGCCTCCCGCCGTGTATAGATGGCTATGTGTGCTCAATATTGAGTCATACAATTAATGTAAGGCTATGTGCCCACGATGCAGAAATGCTCCGGTTTTTTTTTTTAAGTATTTCTGCATCTCCCTGTCAGAAAAAACGCATGCGGATTGTACATGCGGATTTTACATGTGTTTTTCCTGCCAGGGACTAGCAGATTTGGAGCGTTCTTCACATGCATTTCTGAATCCGGGTTGACAAGCGCTTTCCAAGCGATTTTAGCATCACTTGGAAAGTGCTTGACAACTTGGTCACACTATATAAATCCATGCAACCAGCATGGATTTATATAGTGTGACCTTAAAAGAATGGTAAAAAATAATAAATAAATATATAATTACCTTCTGATGGCCTGCCGACGTCAGCGGTCGCGTGACCCGTCACATGACTAAATGACATCACGGCAGGTCCTTTTCAGACCATCGCGAGCTGCCGGCAAGCCAGGACGCATCGGATAAAGACACCGGGGGCCATCAGAAGGTAAGTATAATATTTATTTTTTATTTTATTCTTTTTTTACAGGTTTTATGGTACCTTCTTCTCCAAACCCGGGTACCATCCGCACATTGAAACGCATGGATTCAGCATGTACAGATGCAGTGATGCGGATTCCATGCGTTCCAATGCAAGTCAATGGCGACGAAAATGCTGCGCTTCCGCAAAATAATTGGTAATGCTGCGGATTTTTTCACAATGATAATCCGCAGCGGAAATTTCTGCAGCATGTGCACAGTACATGCGGATTATCATTGGGGAACATGGCAGAACTACCAAGCGTTTTTTAAGCATTTCTGCAGCGGAACTGCCGCTGCGGAAATGATTAAAAAACGCATAGTGGGCACACAGCCTAAAAAAAATTATTATAATTAATATTGTGCCAAATTAATTTAATGTGAACTATCACATGATCTATCACAGGGGATCATGTGACATGTGATACATCAGGTGTGGGTGTGGGTGTGGGTGTGGTGGGGGGGGGGGGCCGAGCCTTCTAAAATGCCCAGGGCCCTTGTTACTCTTAATCCACACCTGGTTCTTGGTGATTGGGCTGAATAAGAACAGGTGCAGACATGAAGTACTTTTTTAATTTTTCAAAAGCACTAATAGCATCCAGAGACCAAACCTTGTGATTAATTTCCTGACGTGTAAGGTAAGTAAAAGGTTTAGCAATCTTAGAAAACCCCTTGATACATTTTCTACAATAGTTGGTGAATCCAAGAAAACTTTCCAAAGCCTTAAAGTCACAATCAATTATGGCCTGCATCTTGCACCTTCCTAGGGTCCATCTTAAAACCTTCTGCTGACACAAGAAACCCCAAGAATAACATTTCCTGAACAGAAAAAAACACATTTCTCTAATTTAGCAAAAGAAAAGAGTTCTCCCTCAACCTTTATATTACTACACGGACATGTTCCTGGCGAGACTCCAAATCGGGAGGGAAAATTCGAATATCATGCAGGTAAATCACAACAAATTTCCCAATGGAAATTGCATTGCAAATAAAATTGTAAGCAACATCCAAGATCAAGTTTAAAAAAACATCTAGCCCCCAAAAGCTGTTTATATAGGTCGGGAATGAGTGGAAATGGGTAAGTATTTTTAACCATGATTTCGTTTAGTTCTCAAAAATCAAATCAAGGATGTACCTCACCATCTTTCTTGGCTGTTGCTATTAATATCAGCTCACAGCTGTCTGTTTAGCCTTTGCTGGTTAGATTTTATAAGGGGACCCAACGTCAATCTTTTTCAGGTGTTCCCCTGTAATCTATGCAGTGAAGGCTAAGCAAACAGCTGTGGGCTGTTATTAATAGCCAGGGAACATTTTTGGCTAATGCCTCAGGCTATGTGTGCATGCTCAGTATTTGATTGCAGAAATTTTTACAAGGTTTCTGCATCTCTTGGCAGCAAAAAAGCTGCGGCAAAAACACGCGTTTTGCCATGATTTTGGTGCATTTTTTATGGATTTTTGTACAGCAATGGATGCTCTTTGGAGCTAAATAAAGATATTTGAAAAAAGAAACTGGGGACGTCCCTTTAACTCTTGGATTACCGTCGGTCCTGGGGTGAGTATATTTGTTAATTTAATTGATTAAAGAATGTGTCTATTTTAATTTCAAATAAAGTGTTTTATTCTCAGTGTGTGTTTTTATGTAACACTTTACTTAGTAATGAGGGAGTCTGGCTGACACCTCTTCATTACTAAAGGTAGCGATAGATGTCAGCGACACCTAATCCCATTAAGCCTAATTTTATTACTCCTAATGCTGCACTTGTTTTTCAGTACATGTGGATAAACCACATGTAATGACATTTCAATCGGTTAAAATCTGCTGCATCTCCGCTACGGAAATTGACATGCTGCAGGTGAGTTTGGTTACATGTCCATGATCAGGAAATGCTGCTGGTTAGATGCTGAGTATTTATGCACCTTCAAACCCACAGAAGCCAGATGTTACAGCATAATGGATAGAATTTCTAGAAATCCCCTGTCCACTTTGCATGCATCTGAGGCTGCGGATCACCAGCGGACACTGATATGCGGCGCATCTTTAAGGATCGCAGCATGTCTATTTCTCTTGCAAAGTCAATAGTTTCTGCAACAGAACCTTGAACACTAGGGCAGCATGGTGGTTCAGTGGTTAGCACTGCAGCCTTGCAGCACTGGGGTCCTGGGTTCAAATCCCACCAAGGACAACATCCACATGGAGTTTGTATGTTCTCCCTGTGTTTGCGTGGGTTTCCTCCAGGTTCTCCGGTTTCCTCCCACACTCCAAAGACATACTAATAGGGAATGTAAATTGTGAGCCCTGATGGGGACAGTGATGGTAATGTCTGTAAAATTGTCTGAATTGTAAAGCACTGTGGAATATGTTGGTGCTATATAAATAAAAAGATTATTATTATTATTATTAACACTAGAATGCAATGAATGCGGTAAATCTTCATGGTTTAGTGAACACATGTGGATTTACCCGCGTTCAATAGAACATAGCGTTTTGGACGCAGCAAACATATGCTGCTTTCAAAGCGCTGTTACGTCTGGATCGTGAGCACATACTCTTAAATGAAAAAAATGGCGTGGGCTCCTGCGTCATTTTCATAATCAGCAGAGCAAAAGCCAACCACTGGGGGTTAATATTACTAGCTGGGGAAGAGGCCATTAGCCAAAAGTGTTCCCTGGCTATTAATAACAGCCAACCGTTGTTTGCTTAATCCCTACAAGCTAGATTACAGGGATCCCCTGAAAACAATTGAGGTAGGATCCCCCTATAAAATCTAACCAGCAAAGGCTAAACAGACAGCTGTGAGCTGATATTAGAAGCCAGGGAAGGGGACATGGATACTGCCCCCCCTCAGGCTAATAATATAAGCCCACAGTGACCACAGAAACGGCACATCCATAAGATGTGCCAAATCTGGCGCTTAGCCTCGGCTCTTTCCACTTGCCTTTGTGGGATTAATAGGGTGGGGATTCATGTCAGCCTTGTATCGGCAGCTGACATGAAGCCCAGGCTAGTAATGGAGAAGCTTCTATATGACACCCCCATAACTAACCCCAGAGTAAAGGTTTGGAAATAAAGACACGGCAAGAATAAAATCTTTAATTTTAAATAGAAGTCCACACTGTTTTTACATATTTATTTAAAAATAAAAAAACAGTTATACTAATGCCTAATCCGCTGAAGCCATTGTCACCTTTAAAAATCAGAAAATAAAAAACAACCATATCCCTCACCTGTCCACCGTGATGACATAATCCCGAATGTCTCACGGCAATCAGATCATTTGTAGGACAGTCACATCAGCAGTCACTGATGTGACTGCTCTACAAGACAGCAGGCTATACACTGACACAAAAGTGTAATCACTCCTGTGTCAGTGAATAGCGCTTAGCAACCGGGAGTAAAGTCACTGGAGTTCAATCAGCTGATGAACCCCAATGACCTCACTTATGGCACCACTGCTGGGTGGAAATTTTCACTCCCAGCAGCTCAGCGCCATACACTGACTGGCGTGATGACGCGGTAAAATCTAATGATGTCATTGTTCTTTTCATGAGATCGTGGTGGGACACTTGGTACTACGGCAGATAGGTGAGGATTATGGTGGTTTATTATTTTTTCTTTATTACAGGTGACCTGGGATTGGGCATTAGGGGTTAAGGTGATTATATGGTGTTTTTTTTATTTTTCACAGGGGACGAGGGCATTGGGGACAAGATGTAGGTGACTATAATGTGTTTTTTATTTTTATTTCAATATTTATTTATCAATTTTAACTTTTTTTTTTACATTCAGCATAGGTGCCGCTGATGAGAGAGACTACTGCTCCCATCTAGTGTTGAGCCACCCCCGTAGTGTTCGAGTTCGGTTCGGTTCGTCGAACACCCGTGTGTTCGCCGAACTGTTCGTCGAACTGTTCGTCGAACACCTTCGAACACCGTTAAAACCAATGGCAGGCAAACAAAAACACATAGAAACACATAGAAAACACCTTCAAAGGTGTCCAAAAGCTGAAAAACTGCTCAGAAGACACAACTAACACATGGAAAAGTGACAAGTACATATAGTCATGAGAAAAGAAAAGAGGTGGAGGAGTAAAAGGAGGGGGAGACACAGATATAGGCATGTCATGCCCTTCTAAAATCCAAAAAGTGAGAAGCCGACACGTTCAGTCCGCTCCTGCCCGTGCCACCTCCGTGACGCCGGGTTTGTGCCAGAGCCGCGGTGAACCCTGACGGCCAGCCCCCCTCTCCCAATACTGGTGCCTGTCCGCTGGTAGGTCGAGCGAGCCCCCCTGTGGTGGAGGCAGCTCTAAGCTTTTTAATTTAAATTGTCTCTCTAATTTGAATGAATACACTTTAAATCCATTTACAAGGATCTATTGGAGGGCAAGTCTCATGCCAGCAGCCGCGTAATTCTAGCTCCAGTAGCGTCCACTAAAGCTGCTGCAGTTAAAAAGCTTTTATAAGGATCGAGCTCGGCTGTCCACCGCAAGGCATCCTACTGCCAGTCCCAGCCCCTATGCCTTGGGGTGCCTCCTGATGCTCTTCACTGAGTATCCCGTGGTCCCGAAGCATTTCCTTTGAAAAAATCATATATGATTCTCTTAAAAAGCTTGGGGTAGGGGTCTAGGGGACCCTTTTATAGCCAAAATCATGGCCCTGTATCGCAATACGTCACCTAGGCTGAAGATAAATGGAACTGTAGCACCCTGAGGGCTCGGTTGCTACAGAGGTATGGAATGTGGATCAGGACCCGACACCTGCATGCATTACACCACATTGCCGTGGGGCAGGGCGACCAATATGCCCCTGAGATGGGCACGACAGTCCCTGTCCCTGGCTGGAGTGGGGGGAGGGAACACTGAGGAAGGGGAACCCTGTAGTGCAGGAGCAGGGAGGAAGCAGTTCCTGGGTGCATTGAGAAGGGAGTATAAAAGGTGGGCACCATCTTAGTTCAGTGCAGAGAAGTCTGAGCAGAAGTGGCAGGGAGCAGGGGCTCTGCATGAGCTCTGCTCCGGAGGCGAGTATAGTAACAGAGGCCCAGGCCTGGAAGAGGGAGAAGGTAGGAAGAGGAGCGGAGAAGGCTCCAGGAACGAGGAACGAAGGGATCCCAGGGGTGCGGACGGGCGAGTCGCCACCGCACGCCCGAATCCACCTGCATGGAGGGGTCAGGCCAAAGGGGGAGACCGGTCCCCGAAACTAGTGGAGGCAGGAAACGACCCTCAGCTAGAAACCGGAGGCTGTGACATTTTATGTGGCGCAGCCCCTCGCTACACCCGCTAGGAGGGCAGCACATAGGGTCAGGGAAACTGGGGCCAAGTTTACCAAGAGGAGGCCCGAGGCAGCTGGACAGAAGGGTTGGTAAGAAAGGCCAGACAAAGGACACACAAAGGGGGTCCTGTGAAGCGCTCCAAAGTTATCTGGGAGTTGTCTGAGCCCCTCACCTGGTGAGCACAGTACGACGTGGGCAGCCGTTACCTGCAGACGTGGTCTGGATAATAAGAACTGTGAGTAAAGGCCCTGGACTGCATCACTGACTCCGTGTCGTTACTGCTGCTGCCCTGCACCATCACCCCCATCCTCCGCATACACTGCCCTGAGGCTATACTCCTCCCGTGGGGAGTTATGCTACGCTCTGCTGCACCCACAACACCAGCCTCAGCGGTCTGCCCTGCAGCGGCGGTTCACTCTGACCGCAATCCACGGGTGGCGTAGTCGGACATTTAAACATCAAAACCACATAAATAGTTCCGCCACTGGTTTGACCACCCTGAGCCGGGTCGCCGCCACGAAGACTACAACCACCAGCATCCACCAAAAAGCGTCCGGCTCTGGGTGTCCCAAGGCCCAGGGGGTGCATCAGAACATTTTCATCACCTTTCACAATCACCAATGGGACAAGGCAGGGATGTCCTCTGTCCCCTCTCTTATACATCCTAGTGACGGAGCACCTGCACTCATCAATTCGCCATAACCCCAATATTAGGTGGATTGAGGTGGGAGGCACCGAGTACAAGTGCTCTCTATTTGCTGATGATGTACTAGTATATATCAGTCAATCACATATATCCATCCATGCTGTTATGGCTGAAATAGATCACTTTGTTACATGGTCAAATTTTAAAATCAATGCAGCGAAGTCTGAGGCCCTCGATGTCTCCCTCCCCAAATCCATATAGGATTCCATCCAGTCCAACTTTCCCTTTGCCTGGCCCTCACAGGGTATCAAATACTTAGGAATTCCTATTCATAGAGACCTCTCCCATCTATGTTATCTTAATTTTGGGCCCTTTATTGAACAACTCCATACAGACCACGGTTGGCACGTTAGAACTGTAAGATTCACTACGTGAACCACTGGTGTTTTGTGGAAAAGCACATGTACACTGTGTTCCAAATTATTATGCAAAAAGTGTTTAGGAGTGATAAGGGAAGAATTTGTTTGTTTGTCAGTTAAACTCATTGATGGTGATGTGTGTCAGGGCTCTTTATATCACTGTAAGCAATTGCAGACACCTGTGTTAATTAGTTTGGCAGGTGTGTCCAATGAAAGGCAAGACTACTTAAGAAGGCTGTCTCACATTATTAAGCAGCCTACATTTTCTGCCAAAATGGGAAAGAAAAAGGATGTGTCGGCTGCTGAGAAGCAACAAATTGTGGAGTGTTTAGGTCAAGGCATGACTAAAATCAACATTGTGCGATGATCAGGATGAAGTGTCTTGGCAATCAAGAAGTATGTAGCTGATTCACAGTACACACGTGTGCGTGCTGATAAGGGCAAATTGAGGACTCTTTCCTACAGGCAATTACGTCAGGTTAAAAGAGCAGCGGCAAAAAAGCCTTGTCATATCAGCAGACAAGTTTTTGAAGCTGCTGGTGCCTCCAACGTCCCCCGAAAAACAAGATGCAGGGTCCTTCAGAGGTTTGCAGCTGTGCATATGCCATCCTGTCGACCTCCTCTATCCACTTCACACAAGCAGAAACGGCTCCAGTGGGCCAAACATTACATGAAGACTGATTTCAAAACTGTTTTGTTCACGGATGAGTGCCGTGCAGTGCTCGATGGTCCAGATGGATGGAGTGGAGGATGGCTGGTTGATGGACACCCCACGCAAACACGGCTACAGCGCCAACAAGGAGGAGGTGGAGTAATGTTTTGGGCTGGAATCATGGGGAGAGAGATTGTCGGCCCCTTTAGGATCCCTGAAGGCGCTAAAGATGAACTCCATAATGTATGTGGATTTTCTTAAACAGCACTTCCTGCCATGGTTCAAGAAGAAGAACCATGTATTTCACAGCAAGATCATTTTTTTGCATGATGATGCACCATCTCATGCTGCACATAAAACATCTGCATCTCTGGCTGATATGGGCATAAAAGGGGACAAACTTATGGTGTGACCCCCATGCTCCCCTGACCTCTACCCCATTCAGAACCTCTGGAGCATCATCAAAAGGAGTGTCTATGATGGCGGGAGGCAGTTCACCTCTAAGCAACAGCTCTGGGAGGGTATTCTGTCCTCATGCAAAACAATTGAAGCAGAAAGCATCCAAAACCTGACAAATTCAATGGACGAGAGAGTTCAGAAGCTCCTTTCGAACAAGGGGTCCTATGTGAAAATGTAACATCACCTAGAATAAAGTTTTGAGTTGAAAACTGTTTGATTTCAGTTTCTAATAACCTGCTAATGCTTATAATTTCAAAAATGACCATTTTTTTGGTCTTTATTAAAATGAAAAGGTTGATCGAAAAGTTTGGGGGATCTAAGAGTGTGGCAACCCAGTAGTCATGATTACTTTGAATTCTGACAATATGAGGGTCATGTTGCAGGTAGTGCAGCAAGAAGGCACTTATGTGTCTTGCGCATCTCGGAGCCCCAAAATTATTTTCCGGGCTAGATGCAGCTACAAATTATTATTAATTTTAAATCTGGTGGAGCTTAGTATAGATGGGCTAATAGGATCAGTGCTGCACACTACTACAAAGCCCAAATTATTTTCCAGTCAAGATACAGATAAACATGATTAGTAATTTGAAAGCTTAAAACGGTTGGTAGGGTGATTTTAACCAATCATCAAGCTTTTACTCTCCCCAGGATGACACAGGGGTAGAAAAGTCGTTTCGGATCCATGATTTGTTCATCTTTATGAACGTGAGTCTGTCTACATTATCAGTGGAGAGCCGTGTGCGCTTATCTGTCAGCACACCACCAGCAGCGCTGAACACACGTTCAGACAGAACGCTGGCTGCGGGGTATGACAAGATCTACAAGGCGTAAGTGGCTAGCTCCGGCCATTTATCCAGATTGGAAGCCCAAAAAGAGCAAGGGTCCAGTGACACAGTCATGGCTTCAATGTTTACTTTTAGATACTCCTGTACCATCGTCTCTAGGCGTTGACTATGTGTCAGACTTCTTGTCTCCTGTGGCCTTGCAAAGGATGGGCTAAAAAAAGTGGTGAAAAGATTCCGCAAAATTGATGTTACCAGCAGATACTGTGGTTCTGTTATGGTTTGAGTGCTGAACACTTGACGGTCCCACGGTTGGCAAGTTGGAACTGTGAGATTCACTACGTGCACCACTGGTGTTTTGTGGAAAAGCACATGTAAGATTCTGCAACAGTCTCTGCTGATACTCCTGCATGCGTGCATCCTTTCTATGGCAGGAATAATTTCTGCAAATTTACTTTTGTACCGGGGATCTAACCGTGTGGCAACCCAGTAGTCAGGATTATTTCTAATTCTCACAATTCGAGGGTCATATTGCAGGTAGTGCAGCAAGAAGGCGCTCATGTGTGTTGCGCATCCAGGAGCACCAAGTACCTGTTGTGTTGGTGGTGAGGTAACAATCATGCTTCCTTCCTCTGTCCTCTCCCCCCAACCTCGCACAACAGAAATGTGATCAAGGTCTCCCTCATCTGATGAGTCTTCCATCAGTTCGTCCTCCACTTCTTCCTGGGCTCCTGCACCTTCCTCACTAGTTTGGCTGCTACCATGCGCCCTGGTAAAACCATCTCCCCCACCCTCACATGCCTGCCGCCTTAGTGCTGCCGACCGTCTGGACCTTGCAGATGTTAGCCCTTCCGCATACAACTCCTCCTCCTCTACTTCCTCCACCTCCTCTTGTGCCACCACCTGACTCCGAATTCTGTTTAACATGTGCTCCAGCATGTAAATCACCGGAATAGTCATGCTGATAATGGCATCGTCAGCACTAAACATCTTCGTCGCCATTTCAAAACTGTGCAGAAGGGTGCATAGGTCCCTGATCTGAGACCACTCCTCCAGCGTGATTTGCCCCACCTCCGGATCTCGTTGGCCCAGGCTATACGTCAGAACGTATTGCACCAGGGCTTGTCGGTGCTGCCACAGTCGCTGCAACATGTGCAGAGTTGAATTCCACCGGGTAGGCACATCGCATTTTAGCCGGTGAAGTGGCAGGCCCAACGACTTCTGTAGAGATGTAAGTCGCTAAGCTGCGGGATGCGAACGGCGGAAGTGAGCACACAGCGACCGTGCCCTCTGCAGAAGGCCATCTAGTCAGGGATAGTGGGCTAAAAATTGCTGGACAACCAGGTTCAACACGTGAGCCATACAAGGCACGTGTGTGACATTGCCCCGGCGAAGGGCCGCACCCAGGTTTGCAGCATTGTCGCACACGGCCTTCCCTGGTTTCAGGTCCAGTGGAGACAACCATTCATGAAATTGGTTCTCCAGAGCTGACCACAACTCCTCAGCTGTGTGACTCACATTTCCCAGACATTTCAAAGTAAAAACCGCCTGATGACGTTGAGCCCTACTGCCAGCATAGTAAGGAGGTGTGCAGGATCCCTTCTGCGCAGTTAGAAAGCTTGTGGCATGACCAGACAGGCTTTGGGTGCAGGTGGAAGACCGAGAGGAGGTTGAGGAGGCAGAAGCAGTGGAGGAACTTTGACATAAAGAGGATTGACGCACAACTCGTGGGGACGTCAAGACTTGGACAGCAGCCCCTTGTCCTGCTGTCACCATAGTTACCCAGTGCCCAGTCAGCGACATGTAACGCCCCTGTCCATGCCTACTCGTCCAAGTGTCTGTGGTGAAATGCACCCTGTCACACACAGAGTTTCTCAAAGAAGCGGTGATGTTGTGTGCGACATGCTGGTGGAGCGCAGGCACACCTTTCTTTGAGAAGTAGTGCCGACTGGGCATCTGGTACTGGGGCACTGCGATGGACATAAGGTCTCGAAAATCCTCTGTGTCCACCAGGCGGAAAGGCAGCATTTCTGTAGCCAAGAGCTTGCAGATGGTGAAATTCAACCTCTTAGCTTTCTCATGGCTAGGAGGAAATGGTCTTTTACTTGTCCACATCTGAGGGACCGAGGGCAGGATATTGTGCTTAGACGGGGTTGATAAGGGTGTCCCCGGCAAACTGCCGGTCTGTGAGGAAGATGCAGGCGGACATGTTAGGTTGCCTTGATCCAAAGGTGGTGCTATCGATGTCAGACAGCGCTCAACACCAGCTGGTGTTACCACCTCCAAAGAAAATGATGACCTGCCAATCACGCTGGCTGTTGCGGGTAAAGAGGTGGCAGATCTGCGCCCCAAAACAGGTGTGACTGCTGTCCCCCCAGTCACAGAGGATGAAGAGGCCGCGGATGCACAAGATATGGCAGACGGTGGTTGGCCCGGCCGGCTAGGCCGCATTGTAGCACACTGAGCTTCCCACTGCAACTTATGCTTCATGTCCATGTGCCGGTTCATGCATGAAGTACTCAAACTATGTATTTTTTGGCCTCTACTTAGCTTTTGCTGACAAATGTTACAGATAGCACGAGTTGGGTCATCTTTATCGATCTGAAAAAATGCCCAGGCTATGCAAGGCTTAGCACCCATGCGACCTGAAGAGCCACCACGACTTGTGGTGAGAGGCAGAGTTGTGTTTGAGGATGCAGTTGTTGACGTGCTTCCAGTACTACGTCTCTGTCCAGGAAGGCGCAACCTGACCTCGTCGTCACTAGCATCTTCCTCCACCTCCTCTGCTGACCTCATCTCTTGGCTGACTGTGGGTTGACAGTAAGTGGGATCTCCAACCTCATCATCATCACCCTGTGCGTTATCACACCCGTCGTCTTCAGAGCCAACCTGTTCCTGCCCTGACAAAAAACTAAAGTTGTCTCTCCCATCAGGTATTTGAGTCTCATCATCGTCTTCCTCATTGTCTCCACCAACAGGAGTTACAGTTTGGGAATGAGGGTCTACATTATGGTCAGAACCTTCTGCGTCTGGTCCTGGATCCGATTCATAAAGATTCTGGGCATCAGTGCAGATCATTTCCTCGTCTGGATTCACAGAAGCGCTGGAGTCGACCTCTGATTCCCAGGCTATAGTATGAGTAAACAGCTCTGCAGACTCAACCATCTGTTCTACCTCATACTCAGACGGGCAGCTGGAGATTTGGGAGCTGTGAGGAAGCAAGTGCGATTGGGGTGACACCTTTGAGGACTGGAGTATTTGTGATGTTGAAGTTGATGTGGAGGAGAGCCCACTTAAAGGAGCACTTGATATCCGTTGAAGCACCTGCTGTTTTTGTGCCTCATCTGGAATTTGTAGCGATTGGCGTGGCCGTAAGAAAGGGATCTTATCACATTGTCCGCTAAAAGAAGTAGACATTTTAGTTTGGCTGGAAGATGGTGTTTCTTCTGCAGATGTTACTGTTGCTTTAACACCTACCCCACGGACACAACCTTTTTTCCCCTTCCCAACACGCCTATTCCCCTTTCCACCAGCAGCAGGCCTTTTTCCACTCATTTTGGTGGTTAACTAATTCACAACTCTGGAGTTGTTTGCACAAAAAAACAATGGATGGGAACCGAGCAGAGCTGAGTGGCCAAACTGTGGTATTAGGCCAAAACTATTGGCTGGGTTAGATGCAGAAAAAAATTATATTCAATTTGCAACCTGATGGAGGTCAGTATAGATGGACTAATAGAGAAAGTCCCACACACAGCTAGAAGCCCAAATATTTTTTCAGGGGTAGATGCAGAAAAAAAATATATTCAGTTTGCAACCTGATGGAGGTCAGTATAGATGGACTAATAGAGAAAGTCCCACACACTGCTAGAAGGCCAAATATTTTTTCAGAGGTAGATGCAGAAAAAAATTATATTCAGTTTGCAACCTGATGGAGGTCAGTATAGATGGACTAATAGAACAAGTCCCACACACAGCTAGAAGCCCAAATATTTTTTCAGAGGTAGATGCAGATAAAAATTATTTTTAATTTGCAACCTGATGGAGGTCAGTATAGATGGACTAATAGAGAAAGTCCCACACACTGCTAGAAGGCCAAATATTTTTTCAGAGCTAGATGCAGACAAAAAATTATTTTCAGTTTGCAACCTGATGGAGGTCAGTATAGATGGACTAATAAAACAAGTCCAACAGACAGCTAGAAGCCCAAATATTTTTTCAGAGGTAGATGAAGAAAAAAATTATATTCAGTTTTCAACCTGATGGAGATCTGTATAGATGGATTAATAGAACAAGTCCCACACACAGCTAGAAGCCCAATATTTTTTCAGAGGTAGATGCAGAAAAAAAATATATTCAGTTTGCAACCTGATGGAGGTCAGTATAGATGGACTAATAGAGAAAGTCCCACACACTGCTAGAAGGCCAAATATTTTTTCAGAGCTAGATGCAGACCAAAAAATATTTTTAATTTGCAACCTGATGGAGGTCAGTATAGATGGACTAATAGAGAAAGTCCCACACACTGCTAGAAGGCCAAATATTTTTTCAGAGCTGGATGCAGATAAAAATTATTTTTAATTTGCAACCTGATGGAGGTCAGTATAGATGGACTAATAGAGAAAGTCCCACACACTGCTAGAAGGCCAAATATTTTTTCAGAGCTAGATGCAGAAAAAAATTATATTCAGTTTGCAACCTGATGGAGGTCAGTATAGATGGACTAATAGAACAAGTCCCACACACAGCTAGAAGCCCAAATATTTTTTCAGAGGTAGATGCAGATAAAAAATTTTTTTAATTTGCAACCTGATGGAGGTCAGTATAGATGGACTAATAGAACAAGTCCCACACACAGCTAGAAGCCCAAATATTTTTTCAGAGGTAGATGCAGAAAAAAATTATATTCAGTTTGCAACCTGATGGAGGTCTGTATAGATGGATTAATAGAACAAGTCCCACACACAGCTAGAAGCCCAATATTTTTTCAGAGGTAGATGCAGAAAAAAAATATATTCAGTTTGCAACCTGATGGAGGTCAGTATAGATGGACTAATAGAGAAAGTCCCACACACTGCTAGAAGGCCAAATATTTTTTCAGAGCTAGATGCAGAAAAAAATTATATTCAGTTTGCAACCTGATGGAGGTCAGTATAGATGGACTAATAATAGAACAAGTCCCACACACTGCTAGAAGCCCAAATATTTTTTCAGAGCTAGATGCAGAAAAAAATTATATTCAATTTGCAACCTGATGGAGGTCAGTATAGATGGACTAATAGAATGATGCTATGCCCAAAAGATTTTACTTCACTAGGTGCAGTAAAAAATTGGTATTCTATACACAGGTGATATATCTTGCAACACAGATAGGCTACTCCACTGACTAACACACTCTGCAATAGGCCAAAAAGGATTAGCTCTGCTAGATTCAGCCAAATGCTGTGAAAAAAACTTGCACAGCACTGGCACAGACCTGCCTGGCAAAAACTGATAGGAACTGATGTAACCTAGTCCTGAAAAGAACTGCAATTACAATTAGTCTTTACTCCCACAATCTATCTATTTAAGAGCACAGACCTGCCTGATAAAAGTCGTAGGAAATGCTGTAACCTAGTCCTTAAAAGGACTGCAATCACAACTATTCCCTACTCCCAAGCTATCTGTAGATTTGTGCGAAAATTGGCTTGAAATTAACAAGGTATAGCGCACACATCAACAGCGGTGCCGTCTAACACGCAGCTGCAGCAGTGAGAAAATGGTGGTGACGGGGAAAATGGCTTGGTCTTATAGGGCAAGGACATGTGACATACACTGCCAATGACACATGCCCTTGCTTGTGTGAAAAAAGCACTTCGCTCCGTGTGTGCGCTGCTGATAGGCTAACAGATTGCACCTCCCCACTGTAAATGCGGGAAAGAGAAAAAAAAATGGAGATCTTCATTATTCCTGCAGAGATCCATCCCCTGCCCCTCCCCCCACCCCGCTGTACACTCAAACTGCGTATTAACATTAATTTTCATCATTACTGAGAAAAAATCCAGTTATGATTTTGGTGCACGAACAGTTATCGAACATAACCTCGAACAGCCAAATTTTTCTCAAATCGTTCGTGTTCGCCGAACGGCTCGAACACCGCCCAAAACAGCTCGAATTTGAGATTGGCAAACAGTTCGAGTAGAACAATGCTCATCTCTACTCCCATCCAGGGGCCCTGCGCTCGCTATTTACAATGTCAGCAGGCGCCAGCTGATGCGTGTAGAAGTCTCATCAGCCGGCACCTGTCACCAGGAGTAAGCTTTTTACCACAGGTTACAATCACAGCTGTGGGAACACGCTAACATCTGACAGCATGATCCTGCAGCGCTCTGACCATGGTAATGATGTTACTGACGATCAGAGTCTATGTTTCCTGCGCTGTCAAGCTGTTGACAGCACGGGAAACCAGGTGTGTTTGGTTCCCATATGAATAAGGATCCGTGTTCGGGTTTGCGAAGTGTGCTGGCACACAAACTCAAACTTTTAATAAACTGTTTGGCTGTACCCACCAGTCCCCAACAGACTGGGGTTTGCCCATCACTAGTCATAAACAGAGGGCAGAGACAAAGGCATAGACAAGTAAAGGTCCAATGTCCGAATACCAGAATGATGGTTACCTCAATATTTGGACTATCTCTACCAGTAGGGACAATTCCAGTACCTTGGTGTATATTCTTTAGATGAAGTATGCTTCAGCGACTTTCCCTTTATCTACTTTGTGCTTTTGTAATGCAGTGGATATGGTGATTGATCAAATTAAATGGACATAATAGGAAGATATATCTTCTTTCAGCAGGGTCTCCTTAAATATACAGTGGCATGTAAAAGTTTGAGCACCCGTGATTAAAATTACTGTTATTGTGAACAGTTAAGCAAGTTGAAGATGAAATGATCTCTAAAGGCCTAAAGTTAAAGATGGCACATTTCCTTTGCATTTTAGGCAAAAAAATCTACATGTATTTTCATTTTTTACATTTTAAAAATGAAAAAAAGGAAAATGGGCCGATGCAAACGTTTTGGCATCCTTTGAGATTTGCGTGCTCAGATAACTTTGACGAAGGTTTCAGACCTTAATTAGACTTTTAGGGTTATGGCTTATTCACTATCTTCATTAAGAAAGGCCATGTGATACAAATTTCCAAGCTTTATAGAAACCTAGCCTCCTCTAATCTTGCGCCAAAAAACAGCAGCCATGGGTTCTTATTAGTAGCTGCCTAGCACTCTGAAAATTAAAATGGAGGAGGTCCACAAAGCAGAAGAAGGCTATAAGAAGATAGCAAAGCATTTTCAAGTTGCCCTTTCCTTAGTTCGAAATATAATTAAGAAATGGCAGTTAACAGGAACAGAGGAGGTCAAGATAAGGGATGGAAGACCAAGCAAAATTTCAGTGAGAGCTGCTCATAAGATTGCTATAGAGGAAAATCAGAACCACCGCTTGACTGAAAAAAAACCTTCAGAAAGATTTAGCAGACTCTGGAGTTCTGGTACATTGTTATACTGTTCAGAGACACCAGAACAAATATGGCCTTCATGGGAGAGTCATCAGAAGAAAACCTCTCCGGCGTTCTCACTATAAAATTCAGCATCAGAAGTATGCAAAAGAACATATAAAAAATCCAGATGTATTTTGGAAACAAGTCTTGTGGACAGCAGAGGTAAAAATAGAACTCTTTGGCCACAATGTTCAAGGGTATGTGTGGTGAATAAAGGGCACAGAATTTCAGGAAAATAACATCTTGCCAACCATTAAGCATGGGAGTGGATTAATCATGCTTTGGGGTTGTGTTGCAGCCAATGCAACGGGGAACATTTCATGGGTAGAGGTAAGAATGAATTCAATGAAATTTCAACAAATTATTGATGCAAATATAACCCCATCTGTAAAAAAAAGCTGAAGTTGAAAAGAGGATGGCTTCTACAAATGGATAATGATCCTAGACACACATCAAAATCCACAATAGACTACCTCAGAAAGCACAAGCTGAAGGTTTTAAAATGGCCCTCACAGTCCCCTGAACATCACTGAAAAATCTGTGGCTAGACCTCAGAACAGCAGTGCATGCAAGATGACCCAGGAATCTCACAGAAATGGAAGAATTTTCCAAGGAAAAATGGTTGAAAATCCCTCAAACAAGAAATTAAAGACTCTTGCCTGGATGCAAAAAGCATTTACAAGCTGTGATACTTTCAAAGGGGGGTGCTACTAGATACTAACCCTGCAGGGTGTCCAAACTTTTGCATCAGCCCATTTTCCTTTTTGTAATTTCTAAAACGTAAAAAATGACAATATGTTTTTTGGCGTAAAATAGAAAGGAAATGTGTCATCTTTAACTTTAGTTCTTTTAGAGATCATTACTTAACTGTTCACAATAACAGTATTTTTGACCAGGGGTGCCCAAATTTTACATGCCATTGTATGACTTGTTACTGAAATGCTTATGCCATCTTAATAAGTGTATCAGAGGGATTAGTTCCCCTTCTGAAACAGTTTCAATGTATTTTCTTTGTTCTATATACTTACAACATTGATTCTAAACAACGTCACGGAAATTTTCCCTTTTCCAAGATGGCGCCAGCGATCCTCAGGTGCACAGTGGGCATGCCCAGATGTTTTGTTTCAGCTAGATCATTTTCTATTGGCTAATAAGCTATGCCAAGCGCAGACATGTGCAGTATTACTTCCTGGAAGCTGATATCGACTTTGTTTCCCTCTGACTATAATTATTATAATGATGGGTAAGTTTTTATTCTAATTATGCACACACATGTACTCAATATTGTTCTATTAATGCACTGTAGCACTTTATGATGGTTATATGAAATATTTTATATGTTTTATCCGTGGTTTATTTTGTCACTAGCACTTAAATTGATCTGTATGTTTTTCTAAGTGCTGCACATGATGATATGCAATATGTATTTTCTGATATTTATATTAAGGAAATTGTGATTATACAATATTGTAACACTGCTATATATTCCTCTCACTTGCCTATGTTAACTGCTTGAGAAAGGTTCTATGTAACCAAAACTTCGCCATGCCACATGGGCTATTAAGTATCCTTTTTTCTTTTTGCTTTTTTTGGAGTGCTGACTCTTTTTTCATTTTTTATCTATTTCCTGACTGGATAATCACTTGAGGGGCCCTGCACCCTATTTTTTTCATAGAACGGAGGCCCATAGACTAGAGCAGCAGCCAGGGAGCCTTTAATAGAAACTTTAATGTTACTGGAGTTTCCAGGTGCTGGAACACCTGGAGGCTGTGAACTCTGGTAACCTTAGTTCACAGTCGTCTGGTGTTCCAGCAGCTGGATCTCCAGTAACCATAATGTCTCCCTTAATGTTTCTGGGCCTCCCAGCTGTCGGGAAATCCAATGGCTGTGAACTTAAGGTTATCTAAGTTCAAAGCCACCAGGTCTCACAGTAGCTCAAGTGCTGGACTAATGAGTGCCTTAGTGCCGGACTCGCGGTTGCTCTTTAGCCTGGCTGCTCTCTTGAGGATCGGCCCCTGTGAAATTGGATAATCTTACTGATGTTACCTCAGTTCACAGCAGCTGGTAAAGCTTTTCAGTCTCTTAGTCCTTACTATGATCATTTTACAGCCATTTTACGGTGCCAAAGTTTGAGTCCCCATTGACTTATATGGGGTACGGGTAGAGGGTCAAGTTTGGGTACCCAAACCTAACTTTTTCTCAAGTTTGGCTGAACCTGAAATTCCACGAGTCCGCTCATCCCTAATTATTACATTTAAATTTCCAGCCCATACCTAGAGCCAAACTGGACTTTACACCTTAAATAGGAACTAGAAATGCCCCCAAATCCTTTAACATATGTGCCATATCTTACAGATAGACTTCACGTTCTGTCATTGCTTACATGTGACATGTTGCATGTATTGTCCTAATTATTTTAAAAAAGGTCTCCACCAAATCTACTCTATCGGGTCTGCATGTGCCATAAATATACAGTGGGTACAGAAAGTATTCAGAAGCCTTTAAATTTTTCACTCTTTGTTTCATTGCAGTCATTTGGTAAATTCTAAAAAGTTTATTTTTTTTCTCATTAAAGTACACTCTGCACCCCATCTTGACTGAAAAAAAACCGAAATGTAGAAATTTTTGCAAATTTATTAAAAAAGAAAAACTGGTCACATGGTCATAAGCATTCAGACCCTTTGCTCTGTATTGAGTAGAAGCACACTTTTGAGCTAGTACAGCAATGAGTCTTCTTGGGAATGTTTTTCACACCTGGATTTGGGGATCCTCTGCTATTCTTCCTTGCAGATGCTCTCCAGTTCCGTCTGGTTGGATGGTGAACGTTGGTGGACAGACATTTTCAGGTCTCTCCAGAGATGCTCAATTGGGTTTAGTTCAGGGCTCTGGCTGGGCCAGTCAAGAATGGTCACAGAGTTGTTCTGAAGCCACTCATTTGTTATTTTAGCTGTGTGCTTAATGTCATTGTCTTGTTGGAAGGTGAACCTTTGGCCAAGTCTGAGGTCCAAAGCACTCTGGAAGACCTTTTCATCCAGGATATCTCTGTACTTGGCCCATTCATGTTTCCTTCAATTGCAACCAGTCATCCTGTCCCTGCAGCTGAAAAACACCCCCATAGCATGATGCTGCCACCACCATGTTTCACTGTTAGGATTGTATTGGGCAGGTGATGAGTAGTGCCTGGTTTTCTCCACACATACCGCTTAGAATTATCACCAAAAAGTTGTATCTTCATCTCATCAGACCAGAGAATCTTATTTCTCGTAGTCTGGGAGTCCTTCATGTGTTTTTGAGCAAACTCTATGCGGGATTTCATATGTCTTGCACTGAGGAGAGGCTTCAGTCGGGCCACTCTGCCATAAAGGCCTGACTGTTGGAGGGCTGCAGTGATAGTTGACTTTGTGGAACTTTCTCCAATCTCCCTACTGCATCTCTGGAGCTCAGCCACAGTGATCTTGGGGTTTTTCTTTACCTCTCTCAACAAGGCTCTTCTCCCACGATTGCTTAGTTTGGCTGGACGGCTAGGTCTAGGAAGTCTTCTGGTGGTCCCAAACTTCTTCCATTTAAGGATTATGGAGGCCACTGTGGTCTTAGGAACCTTGAGTAATGCAGAAATTCTTTTGTAGCCATGGCCAGATCTGTTCCTTGCCACAATTCTGTCTCTGAGCTCCTTGGGCAGTTCCTTTGAGCTCATGATTCTCATTTGGTCTGACATGCATTGTGAGCTGTGAGGTCTTATATAGACAGGTGTGTGCCTTTCCAAATCAAGAACTATCAGTTTAATTAAACATAGCTGGACCCCAATTAAGGGGTAGAACCATCTCAAGGAGGATCACAAGGAAATGGACAGCATGTGACTTAAATATGAGTGTCTGAGCAAAGGGTCTGAATACTTATGACCATGTGATATTTCAGTTTTTCTATTTAAATAAATTAGCAAAAATTTCTACATTTGTTTTTTTTCAGTCAAGATGGGGTGCAGAGTGTACTTTAATGAGAAAAAAATAACTTTTTAGAATTTATCAAATGGCTGCAATGAAACAAAGAGTGAAAAATTTAAAGGCATCTGAATACTTTCCGTACCCACTGTAACTGGAATCTATTGATCTCCGTTGTTTGTCATTTTAGGCTGTAGAAAGGCTGACGGGGGTGAAAGAGCAACACATGTTTCAAAATAAGAAGTAAATATTACTAATCTGTTAAATTTCCTGCTGTTTTAGTGCTTTTACTCAGGTGTTCCCTGTAGGTCTTGAAGACATGACATCATGTACATCATCATGTGATTGCTGCAGTACATCTTGGGCCTCAATGGTCACACATTGTACATGTAAGATTCACCAATGGGGATACTATTTGGTTACAGGGTTAGTTTTTTTTTTAAATTTAGAACATATTTTGCATTTAAAACCAAGACAGCCACTTATGTATATGAGCTCCTTATACTTGTGCTCATGAAATTGAGTAAAAAAAAAGTAAAAGAAATAATTGAAATTGAAGAATTTCCCTTATTGTGGGCCCTGAACATTATTTAAATGAACTGAATAATATGAACTGTTTATTTTAGAATAAATGTTTGCAAAAAATAAATACAAACTATTGAGAGAACAGAGCAATAAGAATTCTTGTAAAGCTCAGCTTATGCGATTACCTACAAGAATGCAGCTGAGATTTTCTGTAATAACAGGGTTCCCAACTTGGCTTTTTATTTTTATTTGGACAGCTTACTAAACAGTCACGGACAGAGGATATTTTTTATGGACTCATTGGAAAACTATAATAAATCATTACGATTGTAAGTGATACATGTCTACAGCCCACAATACTGATATGAAAGCATTATCTGAATTCACTGTAAAATTATGATAATTACAGTCAAAATAATCTGTATAAGTTTCTTCATCCTCAAATAACTCACAGACACCTTAATTATTTTTGTTTCTTTTACGAACGGGAAAAAAGAACCAAATGTTCACAGACTGTCTTTGAAATTTTGGACAGCTGGCAACCTTGCGCCATGATCAAATATCAACCCCTCCTGGTTGCACTACAGGGCTTCATTGGAGACAATGAGTCTTTCGGTATACAGTTATAGTGTAGAATTACAGTACATACAGTGAACTGAAAAAGCATTCATACTACTTAAACTTTTCCATATTTTTTCATATTATTGTGACGCTAGTCACTACATACGGACATGCCGTGAGGTGGGGAAGTCAGGAAGTGCAAAATTAAAAGCCAGAAGGGCATGTCATAATTAATGCGTGAGGCAAAGGCATAGTCAGGTTACATGTCCATGGTCAGAATTCCAAGAAAGTAGTGGATCAAGACATATGGGCTAGGTAAACGGATGGTCAAAGGCAAATCCAAAGTTGGTAAACAAAGATCAAAAATCTGGAATTCAAAGCACAGAGTAAACACACACCAAATGAGTAGAGCTACAACTGGCAGAGTTAAGAGGTGGACAACCAGCTAAATAGTCTAAGAATCATTCCGAACAGGAGACACATGTAGGAAATCCAGCATGCCCTGGCCCCGAATGGGTTACTTTACTGTCACTCACCACATTGACAGCTCAGCATGCCCAAGCCTCATATTGGACAGCTGAGCTGTCTACCACGATACTGACAGCTCAGCCTGCCCCTGCACCAGATTAGAATGTTGAGCTGTCACTCAACACACTGAGAGGAGGAACCATAACAGTTGCAGTTACAAACTTAAATATATTTATTAAGATGTGATATACCAACACAAAGTAGTAAGTAGTTGTGAAATCTAAAGGAAATAATACATGGTTTTCTAAATGTTTTAAAAATATAAATCTCAAGATTGTGACATATATTTGATATTAGCCCCTTGTAGTCTGATACCTATAAATGAAATCCTGAGTGACCAATTGCCTCCAGAAGTCATATTATTAGTAAATTGAGTCCAACTATGAGTAATTTATTCTCTGTATAACTACAGCTGTCCTGTGAAGACTTCAGAGGGTTGTTTGAGAACATTGGTGATCAAACCGCATCTTGAAAACAAAGGAACACGCCACATAGGTCAGGGATAAAGTTGTGGGAAAGAGTAAAAGGAGAAGCACCAATGATGCTGTAAAACGGAAGTAAACTTTACTTTTAAGCAGCAAATGTAAAACAGCTGGTTGTGGGACATACTGTAAGCTTGATGGTTACATGTCCTTTAGTGATGAGCGAACGTGCGCGCCACTACTCGGTACTCACCCGAGCATCATGGTGCTCGATAAGCTCGGTGCTCGGCTAGTATTTCCGGGTTGCTCCGGTGGGAACTCGGGTCCCCGCCCTGCATGTTTGGCGCTCTTTAGAGAGCCAATGAACATGCAGGGATTGCTTGCCATGCACTGTAATGCCGTAGCCATGTTGGTTGTGTGCATTACAGTGATTGGCTGGCCGCACAGCGTCATCAGGTCTATATAAGACCTGGCGCCGCTATGCTCGTCACAGTCTACCCCGGAAACAGGCAGAGTAATAAGAGCTGCTGCTGAGTCAGGGAGAGATTTGCTTGTTTATCGTTAGTATAGGTATTCCACAGCATATATATATCCATCTTAACTAACAGTCCTTCTCAGGTGATAGCAGGAGTTAGGCAGGCAGGGTATGTGATAGACTACAGTGCATGATACAGCACAAGAGGGTCCATTGCATGCTCAACTTCAAGCTCCATTTGCTTGTTAGCACTGCAGAATACAGCCAGATCTTTTCCATATTACAGCGATAAAATCCAGAAATTTGAAATGAACGTGGAAAATATTGGCCTCCATTTCCAATTTGTTTCAGTGTGTCGGTCAAGCTTTTCATACTAAGTCTCTGCGAAGAATAGTATTAGTAAACTACAGTACTGCAATTTAAAACCGTGGTTCTATGTCAAACATATCACATAACTGCTTTCCAAAATCAGCCAATTCTTTTGAACGTGGAAAATATTGTCCTCCATTTAAAATGAGCAAGGTGCATGGCAAGGGACGGGGAAGTGGACGTGATGGTGATGGTGAATGCAGAGGCCGAGACCGAGGCTGAGGCGTATCATATATAATAGACTTCCAAAATTAGGCATTTCTGCTTTCCATTTCGATGCAGTGTGTCCGACAAGCTATTCACACTAGGTCTTTGTGAAGAATAGTATTAGTAAACTACAGGCTTGCTATTTAAAACCGTGGTTCTCTGTCAGATGTATCACATATAACAGCATTCCAAAATTAGCCATTTCTGGCATCCATTTTAATTTTGTTGCAGTGTGTCGGTCAAGCTATTCACACTAGGTCTCTGTGAAGAATAGTATTAGTAAACTACAGGCTTGCTATTTAAAACTGTGGTTCTCTGTCAGACGTATCACATATAACAGCGGAACACAGGGCAGTGTCAAAAGGTTATTGATTAAATAGCAGATAATGCTACCAGTCACTTAGCTACCACCACCACCACCCTGTCTTCCACACAGTCAAGTCTCAGCACCACAACAGGCAGAAAGAAGCAGTGTGGTGGCCGCAGACACAAGGCTGGAAAGCGTTCCCCGTAACGCCAACACAACGGAAGTTGCCAGTGCAACAGTTAGGTCTTCCCGAGTCTGGTTGTTTTTTAAAGACTGTTTAGATAACCCCAAAAAGGCAATTTTCACCGCTTGCCAGGCCAGCATCACCAGGGGTAGCAAAACTAGCAGCCTGACTACCTCAAGCATGATCAGGCATATGGTAACAAAGCAACCGACTAAGTGGGCCGAACCCCAGGGACCAGCAACCGTGTGTGGGTGACACCACTGCTTCTTCCGCTGTTGTGCGTGTACGCCACTCCCCTGTCCATGGCACATGCGAAGATGCCTCCCGCCCTGCACGTGTCGTTACACACTTTCAACTATCACCATCAGCAAGCACGTCCGCGTCCTTGTCCCAGTGCAGTGTTCAGTTGTCCCTAGCCCACTTTTTGGAACGAAAGCACAAATAAGCAGCCAACGCCCCCGAGGCCACACTACTAAATTCACACATTTCACGAATGCTTGCGCTCGAAATGTTACCTTTTAGGATCGTGGAGACGAAAGCTTTCCGCAACCTGATGGCGGCAGCCGTCCCTCAGTACTCGGTCCCCTGCCACCACTATATCTCCCAGTTTGCCGTCCCCGCATTGCACAAGCACATGTCCCGCAACATTAGCCGTGCCCTCAACAACGCAGTTACTGGGAAACTCCACCTAACTATGGACACGTGGACAAGTGCTTATGGGCAGGAACGGTACATCTCGCTGACTGCACACTGGGTTAATATAGTGGAGGCTGGGACCCAGTCGGACCTTGGGACGGAACACGTCCTCCCGACGCTAAGGATTGCAGGCCCTGGGTCGATCAGGGTTGACCCTACATCCTACAACTCCTGCACCTCCTCTTTTTCAGCCTCCATCTCCGAAATGACCACATAAGTCCGAAGCCAGAAGCACTGCAGCACAGCCTCGGCCAAACAGCAACAGGCTGTGCTGAAGCTAATATGCTCAGGTAACAAACCACACAACGCTGAAGAGTTCTGGACAGCTCTGAAAGAGCAGGCAGATCTGTGGCTGAGTGGCTGACACCGCTGACCCTACAGCCAGGCATGGTTTGTGTGACGATGGCCAGAACCTGGTGGCGGCTCTGAAGCAAGGTGAGCTCACACACATTCCATGCCTGGCCCATGTGCTTAACCTCGTGGTTCAGCGGTGTCTCAGAACCTACCCGTATCTGACGGATCTGCTTGTCAAAGAACATCGCATGTGTGTGTGTCAATTTTAGAAAGTCAGCTACAGCTTCCGACACCCTTGCTGTGCTTCAGCAGTGTTTGCAGCTTCCATCTCATCGATTGGTGTTTGATGTCCCCACATGATTGAACTCTACATTGCAGATGTTGGGAAGGATTTGTGAGTAGCAGACGGCAGTTGTTGACTACGAACATCAACAAGGCCGTCTGTATTCAGGAAAGACTACACACATACAGTAAGACCTCAGGAGTGGACATGGATGTCAGACATCTGTACCACCCTTCAAAACTTTAAGGACTCCACCAAGATGGTGAGCGGCGATGACACCATAATTACCATCACCATCCTGCTTCTTTGCCTTCTGAAATGCTCTCTGTTCACAATTAAAGAGGATGCATTGCAGGCGGAGCACGATGAGATGGAGCAAGGAACCATACAGGGTGATTACGCACAGCCCAGCCTCATCTCATCCCAACGTGGATTGGGTGACAATGAGGAAGAGGAGGAGGACGAGGAAGAACAGGAGCTAGTTTTCTGTGCTATAGCTGGTACTACCTGCACAACTGTCATACCCTCTGTTCAGCGTGGATGGGCTGAGCACAGGGAGGAGGAGGAGCAGGATAAGAAGGAGAGCATGGTCAGTCGTTCTCTTGGTGAGGACATGGAAGTCTTGCCTGTTAGCAGTTCGGCACACATGGCTGAGTTTATGTTACGTTGCCTTGCCCGTGACCCTCGCATTGTCCAAATTTTGGGTGACAGTCATTACTGGTTGGTGACACTTCTAGACCCATGCTACAAGGAGAACTTTCTGTCACTTATTCCAATGCAGGACAGGCCTAATAAAATGGGGCAGTACGAGAACGCACTTGTTGCTGAATTATTTAAAAAATTCCCATCAGAAAATTGCTGGCGGCAGATGTCACAGTTCATTGGACAGTCAAGGAGTACAGGCAAGAGAGACACAAATGCAAACTCAGCAGAGGCAGGGGAATACTGTCAAAGTTCTGGGACAGTTTTTTCAGACCCTCCCATCGCACAGGCCTTGAGGCGCGGGGTACTCTCACAAGTAGGGAAAAGTTTTGGAAGATGGTGAGGGAGTACCTTATCAACCCTACCAATGTCCTCCGTGATTCCTCTGTGCATTATAATTGTTGGGTATCCAAGCTGGACATGTGGCATGAACTGGCTCTCTACGTCTTGAAGGTCCTGGCCTGCCCTGCCGCTAACATTTTGTCAGAGCGGGTTTTTAGTGCCGCTGGTGGAATTATAACCGATAGGTGCATCCGCCTTTCAACTGAAAATGCTGACAGGCTGACTCTTATGAAAATGAACAAGGGCTGTATTGAGCCAGACTTCTCAACTCCACCGAATGATAGCAGCGTAACATAAACTCAAATACAGTGTCTTTTTTTTGGGAGCTCTAACTCTGTTCCCATGCACCTCTGTCATCACACCCAGACATGGGTATACGCTTCCTGATTTTGTCTATTTGCTCTTGTCCTCCTCCTTCTCCTCATTCTCATCCTCCACCACCATATCACCACCATATCTACCATATCACCATATGTATATCTTTTGCAAGGCACATTAGAGTACCTCAAAATTTTTGGAAGCCGCTGCATTCACTCAATAGGCAAATAGTATGGGAGACCCACTTCCTAATAATGGGAACATTGTTTTCAGGAGGCCCTCCGACCTCTACATCTTTTGCAAGGGACATTGGAGTGCCTCCAAATTTTTGGCATCCGTTGAATTCACTGCATACCCTATAACTGTATAGCAGATAGTTTCCTTTCTAATTGGAACATGTACTCATTACTGTGGCCCATGATCTATGTGCCTTTAAATTGTTAGTGGGGTTTTTCATAAATTTTGACAGCTGTTGGACTCACTGCATAATCTATAACTGTATAGCAGACCCTCTCCTTTCTAATGGGAACATGTCGTAGTAGTTACTGTGGCCCAGCTCTATGTGTCTTGAAATTGTTAGTGGGGTTTTTCCTAAATTTTGGCAGCTATTGGACTCACTGCATACCCTATAACTGTATAGCAGACCCTCGACTTTCTAATAGGAATATGTTGTTACTGTGGCCCAGCTTGAAGTGTTTTTAAATTGTTAGTGGGGTTTTTCCTAAATTTCGGCAGCCGTTGGACTCACTGCATACCCTATAACTGTATTGCATACCCTCTCCTTTCTAATGCGAACATGTCGTACTCATTACTGTGGCCCAGCTCTATGTGTCTTTAAATTGTTAGTAGGGTTTTTCATAAATTTTGGCAGCCGTTGGACTCACTGCATACCCTATAACTGTATAGCAGACCCTCTACTTTCTAATAGGAACATGTCATTACTGTGGCCCTGCTCTATGTGTCTTTAAATTGTTAGTAGTTTTTTTCCTAAATTTTGACAGCTGTTGGACTCACTGCATACCCTAAAACTGTATAGCAGACCCTCTTCTTTCTAATGGGAACATGGCGGTACTGTGTCCCAGCTCTGTGTGTCTTTAAATTGTTAGTAGGGTTTTTCCTAAATTTTGGCAGCCGTTGGACTCACTGCATACCCTAAAACTATACAGCAGACCCTCTCCTTTCTAATGGAAACATGTTGTTACTGTGGCCTTGCTCTGTGTCTTTAAAATGTTAGTAGGGTTTTTCCTAAATGTTGGCAGTCATTGGACTAACTGCATACCCTATAACTATATAGCAGACTTTCTAATGGGAACATGTCGTATTCATTACTATGGCCCAGCTCTATGTGTCTTTAAATTGTTATTGGGGTTTTTCCCAAATTTTGTCTGCCTTTGCAGTCACTGCATGGGCATTACCACTATAGGAGACCCATTCCTTTATAATGGGAACATTTTTTTTACTGAGACCCTCCTCTATGTCTCTTCAAAGGGGTATTGGGATGCATCCAAATTTTTGGCAGCCCTTGCAGTCACTGCATACACAATA
This sequence comes from Phyllobates terribilis, assembly GCF_046119375.1. NCBI lineage: Eukaryota > Metazoa > Chordata > Amphibia > Anura > Dendrobatidae > Phyllobates > Phyllobates terribilis. The sequence continues at coordinate 70,786,917 of NW_027362763.1, read as the reverse complement.
ACAGTATAGGAGACCCACTCTTTAATAATGGGAACAACAAAGCATAGCTGACCGCTGGCCCTTTAAGAATAATAAGGGCTGCCTGATGGCCTTATAAAAATAGTGTTTATGACTTTCAGAGTCCCTCCTTCATAAATGAAACAGGATGTGTTTTATGATGTCTCACACACCACATGGCAAGATAAGGTAGTAAAATGTTAAAATGACATTTCCTGGTGAATGCATTTTTCAATGCTGAAAGCAATGCAAAAGTGCAAAAACGCATCAAAAGCGCTACGTGCAAATATTTCCCAAGGTGTGGAGGAGCTTTTTTGTTTTTGTATATTTATTTTGCCTTATATACAAGTCATTGCCCTGGAAAGGATGTTCCTTAACATATTTTCCAGGAAAATCCATTTTGGCTTCATTTTTGTATGTTTTATTGTGAGTCGGTAAAAGTGCCGTAATACCTTTGACAACGTTGTGGACAGAAGTGACCTGGGAGTCAGAAATGCTTCCCCATGCTGTTCCCATGTCATTTGAGCACTGTTCCCGTCAATTTGGGCAATTTTTAGGCCCTCTGCAGACCGCCGGGGGGAGCCGCCTGAAAAATACTTGAGTTTACCATAGACTTACATTGGGCTCGTTGCTCGGGTTGAGCACCCGAGTATTCCAATTTGCTCGACCCGAGCAACGAGTACCCGAGCATTTTAGTGCTCGCTCATCACTAGTTGTTATCATTTGGGCCAATGAGGACTTTTTAGTTTTGGGATTTTCGCAGTTTTCCTTAGTTTATGTAGATTTGAATCTTTATATTCTTTCTGTCTTCAACTTTATGCACTGATTGCAGAGAAAGTACAGATTCTCTGAGACTTCTGTTTTGGCTATTCTCTATGTCAGAGGTGCTTTTTTAGGAGAATTCCCTGTATATGTCCTGTGGATGCAACTGTGAACACAAAATAGTATACATTGTAAAATACACTCTTTTAATCATGTCAATGGTCCTACGCAGCTTTTCTTGCGATTACACTGAATGTATGTTACTATACTGTAGATAATCATGGTGTGCTTAAATGCATGCTACTAGAGTTGGGTGGATCAATTGAAATTAAAATTCATCTGCATTGCTATACTTTCCCCAAAAATTTGATTAGCAGAGAATAAATTTGCAGCAAAAAAGCTGAAAAATGCTGAGAAGACTCTAATTACCGGGAAAATACTTGTATGATACAGGTCTCCTAGGGCTGTATTGAAACGGTTTTGAGCTCTTTAATGCAAACATAAGACAATGAACATGGAAGAGCGCAGCATGAAAAGCACCTAGTGGTTTAGTGGGGATATTCCAATAAAATTGGGGGGGGATTAGCCTCTCACCTGAAAGGGTTGTGCACCCCTGCACAACCTCGGTAACTGGTATATCCATGCACTCCTGCTGTGTTGCTCCGGACGACTCCTGTGTTGTGCTTCCTGGTCTGGTCACATGGGCCCAAGATCCGGTCACGTGATACCACCTCACAGGAAGTGACGTCACTTCAGATCCTGATGCCTGCAGATACTCTCTAGCGCCCCAAGCTGCTCCAGACACAATCCCTTAAGGGGAATATCAATGTTTTTAGAAAAATATTTGTGGTCAATTAAAGGAGCACTATGGCTAGAGAGCACACTGTGATAGATTGGTGAACAAAACTTTTATTAAACCACTACGCGTATCGGCAGTGGACCATTACCTTCCTCAGGTGGATTTACTACCTGAGGAAGGTAGCAGTCTGCTGCCGAAACGCATAGTGGTTTAATAAAAGGTTTGTTCACCACCAGTCTATCACAGTGTGCTCTCTAACCATAGCGATCCTTTAATTGACCACAAATATTTTTCCAAAAAACTTTAATGCAAACATGGCCTTTAACCCTTTCACTCCAGAGTCTGTTATCGCTTACGTGACAAGGCCAATGTTTTCAATTTTGACCAGTGTTACTTTATGAGGTAAAAACTCTGGAGTGCTTCAACGTATCGCACTGATTCATAGATTGTTTTTCATGACATATTCTACTTTGTGATAGTGGTAAAATTTGTTCTATATTACTTTCTGAAAATATCAGAAATTTGGCGAAAGTTTACAGTACAGACCAAAAGTTTGGACACACTTTCTCATTTAAAGATTTTTCTATATTTTCATGACTTTGAAAATTGTACATTCACACTGAAGGCATCAAAACTATGAATTAACACATGTGGAATTATATACTTAAAAAAAAAGTGTGAAACAATTGAAAATATGTCTTATATTCTAGGTTCTTCAAAGTAGCCACCTTTTGCTTTGATGACTGCTTTGCACACTCTTGGCATTCTCTTCATGAGCTTCAAGAGGTAGTCACCGGAAATGGTTTTCACTTCACAGGTGTGCCCTGTCAGGTTTAATAAGTAGGATTTCTCGTCTTATAAATGGGGTTGGGACCATCAGTTGTGTTGTGCAGAAGTCTGGTGGATACACAGCTGATAGTCCTACTGAATAGACTGTTAGAATTTGCATTATGTCAAGAAAAAAACAGCTAAGTAAAGAAAAATGAGTGGCCATCATTACTTTAAGAAATGAAGGTCAGTCAGTCCGAAAAATTGGGCAAACTTTGATTGTGTCCCCAAGTGCAGTTGCAAAAACCATCAAGCGCTACAAAGAAACTGTCTCACATGAGGATCGCCCCTGGAAAGGAAGACCAAGAGTCACCTCTGCTTCTGAGGATAAGTTTATCCGAGTAACCTGCCTCAGAAATCGCAGGTTAACAGCAGCTCAGATTAGAGACCAGGTCAATGCCACACAGAGTTCTAGCAGCAGACACATCTCTTCAACAACTGTTAAGAGGAGACTTTGTGCAGCAGGCCTTCATGGTAAAATAGCTGCTAGGAAACCACTGCCAAGGACAGGCAACAAGCAGAAGAGACTTGGTTGGGCTAAAGAACTAGAGATGAGCGTTGTTCTACTCGAACTGTTCGCCAATCTCAAATTCGAGCTGTTTTGGGCGGTGTTCGAGCCGGTCGGCGAACACGAACAATTTGAGAAAAATTCGGCTGTTCGAGGTTATGTTCGATAACTGTTCGTGCACCAAAATCATAACTGGATTTTTTCTCAGTAATGATGAAAATTAATGTTAATACGCAGTTTGAGTGTACAGCGGGGCGGGGGGAGGGGCAGGGGATGGATCTCTGCAGGAACAATGAAGATCTCCATTTTTTTTTCTCTTTCCCGCATTTGCAGTGGGGAGGTGCAATCTGTCAGCCTATCAGCAGCGCACACACGGAGCGAAGTGCTTTTTTTCACACAAGCAAGGGCATGTGTGATTGGCAGTGTATGTCACATGTCCTTGCCCTATAAGACCAAGCCATTTTCCCCGTCGCCACCATTTTCTCACTGCTGCAGCTGCGTGTTAGACGGCACCGCTGTTGCTGTGTGCGCTATACCTTGTTAATTTCAAGCCAATTTTCGCACAAATATACAGATAGCTTGGGAGTAGGGAATAGTTGTGATTGCAGTCCTTTTAAGGACTAGGTTACAGCATTTCCTACGACTTTTATCAGGCAGGTCTGTGCTCTTAAATAGATAGATTGTGGGAGTAAAGAATAATTGTAATTGGAGTCCTTTTCAGGACTAGGTTACATCAGTTCCTATCAGTTTTTGCCAGGCAGGTCTGTGCCAGTGCTGTGCAAGTTTTTTTCACAGCATTTGGCTGAATCTAGCAAAGCTAATCCTTTTTGGCCTATTGCAGAGTGTGTTAGTCAGTGGAGTAGCCTATCTGTGTTGCAAGATATACCACCTGTGTATAGAATACCAATTTTTTTACTGCACCTAGTGAAGTAAAATCTTTTGGGCATAGCATCATTCTATTAGTCCATCTATACTGACCTCCATCAGGTTGCAAACTGAATATAATTTTTTTCTGCATCTAGCTCTGAAAAAATATTTGGGCTTCTAGCAGTGTGTGGGACTTGGTCTATTAGTCCATCTATACTGACCTCCATCAGGTTGCAAATTAAAAATAATTTTTTTCTTCATTTAGCTCTGAAAAAATATTTGGGCTTCTAGCAGTGTGTGGGACTTGTTCTATTAGTCCTTCTATACTGACCTCCAGCAGGTTGCAAATTGAATATAATTTTTTTCTGCATCTAGCTCTGAAAAAATATTTGGGCTTCTAGCGGTGTGTGGGACTTGGTCTATTAGTCCATCTATACTGACCTCCATCAGGTTGCAAATTAAAAATAATTTTTTTCTGCATCTAGCTCTGAAAAAATATTTGGGCTTCTAGCAGTGTGTGGGACTTGGTCTATTAGTCCATCTATACTGACCTCCATCAGGTTGCAAATTAAAAATAATTTTTTTCTTCATTTATCTCTGAAAAAATATTTGGGCTTCTAGCAGCGTGTGGAACTTGTTCTATTAGTCCATCTATACTGACCTCCATCAGGTTGCAAATTAAAAATAAGTTTTTTCTGCATCTAGCTCTGAAAAAATATTTGGGCTTCTAGCAGTGTGTGGGACTTGGTCTATTAGTCCATCTATACTGACATCCATCAGGTTGCAAATTAAAAATAATTTTTTTCTGCATCTAGCTCTGAAAAAATATTTGGGCTTCTAGCAGTGTGTGGGACTTGGTCTATTAGTCCATCTATACTGACCTCCATCAGGTTGCAAATTGAATAAAAAAATTTTCTGCATCTAGCTCTGAAAAAATATTTGGGCTTCTAGCGGTGTGTGGGACTTGGTCTATTAGTCCATCTATACTGACCTCCATCAGGTTGCAAATTAAAAATAATTTTTTTCTGCATCTAGCTCTGAAAAAATATTTGGGCTTCTAGCAGTGTGTGGGACTTGGTCTATTAGTCCATCTATACTGACCTCCATCAGGTTGCAAATTAAAAATAATTTTTTTCTTCATTTAGCTCTGAAAAAATATTTGGGCTTCTAGCAGTGTGTGGGACTTGTTCTATTAGTCCTTCTATACTGACGTCCAGCAGGTTGCAAATTGAATATAATTTTTTTCTGCATCTAGCTCTGAAAAAATATTTGGGCTTCTAGCGGTGTGTGGGACTTGGTCTATTAGTCCATCTATACTGACCTCCATCAGGTTGCAAATTAAAAATAATTTTTTTCTGCATCTAGCTCTGAAAAAATATTTGGGCTTCTAGCAGTGTGTGGGACTTGGTCTATTAGTCCATCTATACTGACCTCCATCAGGTTGCAAATTAAAAATAATTTTTTTCTGCATCTAGCTCTGAAAAAATATTTGGGCTTCTAGCAGTGTGTGGGACTTGGTCTATTAGTCTATCTATACTGACCTCCATCAGGTTGCAAATTAAAAATAATTTTTTTCTTCATTTAGCTCTGAAAAAATATTTGGGCTTCTAGCAGTGTGTGGGACTTGTTCTATTAGTCCTTCTATACTGACCTCCAGCAGGTTGCAAATTGAATATAATTTTTTTCTGCATCTAGCTCTGAAAAAATATTTGGGCTTCTAGCGGTGTGTGGGACTTGGTCTATTAGTCCATCTATACTGACCTCCATCAGGTTGCAAATTAAAAATAATTTTTTTCTGCATCTAGCTCTGAAAAAATATTTGGGCTTCTAGCGGTGTGTGGGACTTGGTCTATTAGTCCATCTATACTGACCTCCATCAGGTTGCAAATTAAAAATAATTTTTTTCTGCATCTAGCTCTGAAAAAATATTTGGGCTTCTAGCAGTGTGTGGGACTTGGTCTATTAGTCCATCTATACTGACCTCCATCAGGTTGCAAATTGAATAAAAAAATTTTCTGCATCTAGCTCTGAAAAAATATTTGGGCTTCTAGCGGTGTGTGGGACTTGGTCTATTAGTCCATCTATACTGACCTCCATCAGGTTGCAAATTAAAAATAATTTTTTTCTGCATCTAACCCAGCCAATAGTTTTGGCCTAATACCACAGTTTGGCCACTCAGCTCTGCTCGGTTACCATCCATTGTTTTTTTGTGCAAACAACTCCAGAGTTGTGAATTAGTTAACCACCAAAATGAGTGGAAAAAGGCCTGCTGCTGGTGGAAAGGGGAATAGGCGTGTTGGGAAGGGGAAAAAAGGTTGTGTCCGTGGGGTAGGTGCAGAAGAAAGACCATCTTCCAGCCAAACTAAAATGTCTACTTCTTTTAGCGGACAATGTGATAAGATCCCTTTCTTACGGCCACGCCAATCGCTACAAATTCCAGATGAGGCACAAAAACAGCAGGTGCTTCAACGGATATCAAGTGCTCCTTTAAGTGGGCTCTCCTCCACATCAACTTCAACATCACAAATACTCCAGTCCTCAAAGGTGTCACCCAAATCGCACTTGCTTCCTCACAGCTCCCAAATCTCCAGCTGCCCGTCTGAGTATGAGGTAGAACAGATGGTTGAGTCTGCAGAGCTGTTTACTCATACTATAGCCTGGGAATCAGAGGTCGACTCCAGCGCTTCTGTGAATCCAGACGAGGAAATGATCTGCACTGATGCCCAGAATCTTTATGAGTCGGATCCAGGACCAGACGCAGAAGGTTCTGACCATAATGTAGACCCTCATTCCCAAACTGTAACTCCTGTTGGTGGAGACAATGAGGAAGACGATGATAAGACTCAAATACCTGATTGGAGCGACAACTTTAGTTTTTTGTCAGGGCAGGAACAGGTTGGCTCTGAGGACGACGGGTGTGATAACGCACAGGGTGATGATGATGAGGTCGGAGATCCCACTTACTGTCAACCCACAGTCAGCCAAGAGATGAGGTCAGCAGAGGAGGTGCAGGAAGATGCTAGTGACGACGAGGTCAGGTTGCGCCTTCCTGGACAGAGACGTAGTACTGGAAGCACGTCAACAACTGCATCCTCAAACACAACTCTGCCTCTCACCACAAGTCGTGGTGGCTCTTCAGGTCGCATGGGTGCTAAGCCTTGCATAGCCTGGGCATTTTTTCAGATCGATAAAGATGACCCAACTCGTGTTATCTGTAACATTTGTCAGCAAAAGCTAAGTAGAGGCCAAAAAATACATAGTTTGAGTACTTCATGCATGAACCGGCACATGGACATGAAGCATAAGTTGCAGTGGGAAGCTCAGTGTGCTACAATGCGGTCTAGCCGGCCGGGCCAACCACCGTCTGCCATATCTTGTGCATCCGCGGCCTCTTCATCCTCTGTGACTGGGGGGACAGCAGTCACACCTGTTTTGGGGCACAGACCTGCCACCTCTTTACCCGCAACAGCCAGCGTGATTGGCAGGTCATCATTTTCTTTGGAGGTGGTAACACCAGCTGGTCTTGAGCGCTGTCCGACATCGATAGCACCACCTTTGGATCAAGGCAACCTAACATGTCCGCCTGCATCTTCCTCACAGACCGGCAGTTTGCCGGGGACACTCTTATCAACCCCGTCTAAGCACAATAGCCAGCCCTCGGTCCCTCAGATGTGGACAAGTAAAAGACCATTTCCTCCTAGCCATGAGAAAGCTAAGAGGTTGAATTTCACCATCTGCAAGCTCTTGGCTACAGAAATGCTGCCTTTCCGCCTGGTGGACACAGAGGATTTTCGAGACCTTATGTCCGTCGCAGTGCCCCAGTACCAGATGCCCAGTCGGCACTACTTCTCAAAGAAAGGTGTGCCTGCGCTCCACCAGCATGTCGCACACAACATCACCGCTTCTTTGAGAAACTCTGTGTGTGACAGGGTGCATTTCACCACAGACACTTGGACGAGTAGGCATGGACAGGGGCGTTACATGTCGCTGACTGGGCACTGGGTAACTATGGTGACAGCAGGACAAGGGGCTGCTGTCCAAGTCTTGCCGTCCCCACGAGTTGTGCGTCAATCCTCTTTATGTCATTTTTCCTCCACTGCTTCTGCCTCCTCAACCTCCTCTCGGTCTTCCACCTGCACCCAAAGCCTGTCTGGTCATGCCACAAGCTTTCTAACTGCGCAGAAGGGATCCTGCACACCTCCTTACTATGCTGGCAGTAGGGCTCAACGTCATCAGGCGGTTTTTACATTGAAATGTCTGGGAAATGTGAGTCACACAGCTGAGGAGTTGTGGTCAGCTCTGGAGAACCAATTTCATGAATGGTTGTCTCCACTGGACCTGAAACCAGGGAAGGCCGTGTGCGACAATGCTGCAAACCTGGGTGCGGCCCTTCGCCGGGGCAATGTCACACACGTGCCTTGTATGGCTCACGTGTTGAACCTGGTTGTCCAGCAATTTTTAGCCCACTATCCCAGACTAGATGGCCTTCTGCAGAGGGCACGGTCGCTGTGTGCTCACTTCCGCCGTTCGCATCCCGCAGCTCAGCGACTTACATCTCTACAGAAGTCGTTGGGCCTGCCACTTCACCGGCTAAAATGCGATGTGCCTACCCGGTGGAATTCAACTCTGCACATGTTGCAGCGACTGTGGCAGCACCGACAAGCCCTGGTGCAATACGTTCTGACGTATAGCCTGGGCCAACGAGATTCAGAGGTGGGGCAAATCACACTGGAGGAGTGGTCTCAGATCAGGGACCTATGCACCCTTCTGCACAGTTTTGAAATGGCGACGAAGATGTTTAGTGCTGACGATGCCATTATCAGCATGACTATTCCAGTGATTTACATGCTGGAGCACATGTTAAACAGAATTCGGAGTCAGGTGGTGGCACAAGAGGAGGTGGAGGAAGTAGAGGAGGAGGAGTTGTATGCGGAAGGGCTAACATCTGCAAGGTCCAGACGGTCGGCAGCACCAGGGCGGCAGGCATGTGAGGGTGGGGGAGATGATTTTACCAGGGCGCATGGTAGCAGCCAAACTAGTGAGGAAGGTGCAGGAGCCCAGGAAGAAGTGGAGGATGAACTGATGGAAGACTCATCAGATGAGGGAGACCTTGATCACATTTCTGTTGTGCGAGGTTGGGGGGAGAGGACAGAGGAAGGAAGCATGATTGATACCTCGCCACCAACACAACAGGGACTTGGTGCTCCTGGATGCGCAACACACATGAGTGCCTTCTTGCTGCACTACCTGCAACATGACCCTCGAATTGTGAGAATTAGAAATAATCCTGACTACTGGGTTGCCACACTGTTAGATCCCCGGTACAAAAGTAAATTTGCAGAAATTATTCCTGCCATAGAAAGGGATGCACGCATGCAGGAGTATCAGCAGAGACTGTTGCAGAATCTTACATGTGCTTTTCCACAAAATACCAGTGGTGCACGTAGTGAATCTCACAGTTCCAACTTGCCAACCGTGGGACCGTCAAGTGTTCAGCACTCAAACCGTAACAGAACCACAGTATCTGCTGGTAACATCAATTTTGCGGAATCATTTCACCACTTTTTTAGCCCATTCTTTGCAAGGCCACAGGAGACAAGAAGTCTGACACATAGTCAACGCCTAGAGACGATGGTACAGGAGTATCTCCAAGTAAACATTGAAGCCACGACTGTGTCACTGGACCCTTGCTCTTTTTGGGCTTCCAATCTGGATAAATGGCCGGAGCTAGCCACTTACGCCTTGGAGATCTTGTCATGCCCCGCAGCCAGCGTTCTGTCTGAACGTGTGTTCAGCGCTGCTGGTGGTGTGCTGACAGATAAGCGCACGCGGCTCTCCACTGATAATGTAGACAGACTCACGTTCATAAAGATGAACAAATCATGGATCCGAAACGACTTTTCTACCCCTGTGTCATCCTGGGGAGAGTAAAAGCTTGATGATTGGTTAAAATCACCCTACCAACCGTTTTAAGCTTTCAAATTACTAATCATGTTTATCTGTATCTTGACTGGAAAATAATTTGGGCTTTGTAGCAGTGTGCAGCACTGATCCTATTAGGCCATCTATAATAAGCTTCACCAGATTTAAAATTAAAAATAATTTTTAGCTGCATCTAGCCCGGAAAATAATTTTGGGGCTCCGAGATGCGCAAGACACATAAGTGCCTTCTTGCTGCACTACCTGCAGCATGACCCTCATATTGTCAGAATTCGAAGTAATCATGACTACTGGGTTGCCACACTCTTAGATCCCCCAAACTTTTCGATCAACCTTTTCATTTTAATAAAGACCAAAAAAATGGTCATTTTTGAAATTATAAGCATTAGCAGGTTGTTAGAAACTGAAATCAAACAGTTTTCAACTCAAAACTTTATTCTAGGTGATGTTACATTTTCACATAGGACCCCTTGTTCGAAAGGAGCTTCTGAACTCTCTCGTCCATTGAATTTGTCAGGTTTTGGATGGTTTCTGCTTCAATTGTTTTGCATGAGGACAGAATACCCTCCCAGAGCTGTTGCTTAGATGTGAACTGCCTCCCGCCATCATAGACACTCCTTTTAATGATGCTCCAAAGGTTCTGAATGGGGTAGAGGTCAGGGGAGCATGGGGGTCACACCATAAGTTTGTCCCCTTTTATGCCCATATCAGCCAGAGATGCAGATGTTTTATGTGCAGCATGAGATGGTGCATTATCATGCAGAAAAATGATCTTGCTGTGAAATACACGGTTCTTCTTCTTGAACCATGGCAGGAAGTGCTGTTTGAGAAAATCCACATACATTATGGAGTTCATCTTTAGCGCCTTCAGGGATCCTAAAGGGGCCGACAATCTCTCTCCCCATGATTCCAGCCCAAAACATTACTCCACCTCCTCCTTGTTGGCGCTGTAGCCGTGTTTGCGTGGGGTGTCCATCAACCAGCCATCCTCCACTCCATTCATCTGGACCATCGAGCGCTGCACGGCACTCATCCGTGAACAAAACAGTTTTGAAATCAGTCTTCATGTAATGTTTGGCCCACTGGAGCCGTTTCTGCTTGTGTGAAGTGGATAGAGGAGGTCGACAGGATGGCGTATGCACAGCTGCAAACCTCTGAAGGACCCTGCATCTTGTTGTTCGGGGGACGTTGGAGGCACAAGCAGCTTCAAAAACTTGTCTGCTGCTATGACAAGGCTTTTTTGCCGCTGCTCTTTCAACCTGACGTAATTGCCTGTAGGAAAGAGTCCTCAATTTGCCCTTATCAGCACGCACACGTGTGTACTGTGAATCAGCTACATACTTCTTGATTGCCAAGACACTTCATCCTGATCATCGCACAATGTTGATTGTAGTCATGCCTTGACCTAAACACTCCACAATTTGTTGCTTCTCAGCAGCCGACACATCCTTTTTCTTTCCCATTTTGGCAGAAAATGTAGGCTGCTTAATAATGTGAGAGAGCCTTCTTAAGTAGTCTTGCCTTTCATTGGACACACCTGCCAAACTAATTAGCACAGGTGTCTGCAATTGCTTACAGTGATATAAAGAGCCCTGACACACATCACCATCAATGAGTTTAACTGACAAACAAACAAATTCTTCCCTTATCACTCCTAAACACTTTTTGCATAATAATTTGGAACGCGGTGTACATGTGCTTTTCCACAAAACACCAGTGGTTCACGTAGTGAATCTTACAGTTCTAACTTGCCAACCGTGGTCTGTATGGAATTGTTCAATAAAGGGCCCAAAATTAAGATAACATAGATGGGAGAGGTCTCTATGAATAGGAATTCCTAAGTATTTGATACCCTGTGAGGGCCAGGCAAAGGGAAAGTTGGACTGGATGGAATCCTATATGGATTTAGGGAGGGAGACATCGAGGGCCTCAGACTTCGCTGCATTGATTTTAAAATTTTACCATGTAACAAAGTGATCTATTTCAGCCATAACAGCAGGGATGGATATATGTGATTGAGTGATATATACTAGGACATCATCAGCAAATAGAGAGCACTTGTACTCGGTGCCTCCCACCTCAATCCACCTAATATTGGGGTTATGGCGAATTGATGAGAGCAGGTGCTCCGTCACTAGGATGTATAAGAGAGGGGACAGAGGACATCCCTGCCTTGTCCCATTGGTGATTGTGAAAGGTGATGAAAATGTTCTGACGCACCCCCTGGGCCTTGGGACACCCGGAGCCGGACCCTTTTTGGTGGATGCTGGTGGTTGTAGTCTTCGTGGCGGCGATCCGGTTCCGTGGCTCAGGGCGGTCAAACCAGTGGCGGAACTATTTATGTGGTTTTGATGTTTAAATGTCCGACTATGCCACCCGTGGATTGCGGTCAGAGTGAACCGCCGCTACAGGGCAGACCGCTATGGCTGGTGTTGTGGGTGCAGCAGAGCGTAGCATAACTCCCCACTGGAGGAGTTTAGCCTCAGGGCAGTGTATGCGGAGGATGGGGGTGATGGTGCAGGGCAGCAGCAGTAACGACACGGAGTCAGTGATGCAGTTCAGGGCCTTTACTCACAGTTCTTATTATCCAGACCACGTCTGCAGGTAACGGCTGCCCACGTCGTACTGTGCTCACCAGGTGAGGGGCTCAGACAACTCCCAGATAACTTTGGAGCGCTTCACAGGACCCCCTTTGTGTGTCCTTTGTCTGGCCTTTCTTACCAACACTTCTGTCCGGCTGCCTCGGGCCTCCTCTTGGTAAACTTGGCGCCAGTTTCCCTGACCCTATGTGGTGCCTTCCTAGCGGGTGGAGCAAGGGGCTGCACCACATAAAATGTCAGAGCCTCCGGTTTCTAGCTGAGGGTCGTTTCCTGCCTCCACTAGTTAGGGGACCGGTCTCCCCCTTTGGCCTGACCCCTCCACGCAGGTGGATTCGGGCGTGCGGTGGCGACTCGCCCGTCCGCACCCCTGGGATCCCTTCATTCCTCGTTCCTGGAGCCTTCTCCGCTCCTCTTCCTTCCTTCTCCCTCTTGCAGGCCTGGGCCTCTGTTACTAGGCCCGCCTCCGGAGCAGAGCTCATGCAGAGCCCCTGCTCCCTGCCACTTCTGCTCAGACTTCTCTGCACTGAACTAAGATGGTGCCCACCTTTTATACTCCCTTCTCAATGCACCCAGGAACTGCTTCCTCCCTGCTCCTGCACTGCAGGGTTCCCCTTCCTCAGTGTTCCCTCCCCCCACTCCAGCCAGGGACAGGGACTGTCGTGCCCATCTCAGGGGCATATTGGTCGCCCTGCCCCACGGCAATGTGGTGTAATGCATGCAGGTGTCGGGTCCTGATCCACACTCCATCCTTATCTGAGAGTGAGATATCACACCTCTGGGTGAGGTGCAATACGTCTGTAGCAACCGAGCCCTCGGTGCTACAGTTCCATTTATCTTCAGCCTAGGTGACGTATTGTGATACAGGGCCGTGATTTTGGCTATAAAAGGGTCCCCTAGACCCCTACCCCAAGCTTTTTAAGAGAATCATATATGGCGTGCCAGGAGACTCTATGGAATGCTTTCTCAGCATCCAACGAGAGTATCTACTTACAAATTTTTAACTGCATCTAGCCCAGGAAATACTTTGTGCCTAGTAGCAGTGTCTGCTAGTCAGCGGATTATCCCGGCTGTTAAGCAAGCTACACCACCTGTAGTTTGGACACTTAATTTTTTCAAAGGAAATGCTTCGGGACCACGGGATACTTAGTGAAGAGCATCAGGAGGCACCCCAAGGCATAGGGGCTGGGACTGGCACTAGGATGCCTTGCGGTGGACAGCCGAGCTCGATCCTTATAAAAGCTTTTTAACTGCAGCAGCTTTAGTGGACGCTACTGGAGCTGGAATTACACGGCTGCTGGCATGAGACTTGCCCTCCAATAGATCCTTGTAAATGGATTTAAAGTGTATTCATTCAAATTAGAGGGACAATTTAAATTAAAAAGCTTAGAGCTGCCTCCACCACAGGGGGGCTCTCTCGACCCACCAGCGGACAGGCACCAGTATTGGGAGAGGGGGGCTGGCCGTCAGGGTTCACCGCGGCTCTGGCACAAACCCGGCGACACGGAGGTGGCACGGGCAGGAGCGGACTGGCCGTCTCGGCTTCTCACTTTTTGGATTTTAGAAGGGCATGACATGCCTATATCTGTGTCTCCCCCTCCTTTTACTCCTCCACCTCTTTTCTTTTCGCATGACTATATGTACTTGTCACTTTTCCATGTGTTAGTTGTGTCTTCTGAGCAGTTTGTCAGCTTTTGGACACCTTTGAAGGTGTTTTCTATGTGTTTCTATGTGTTTTTGTTTGCCTGCCATTGGTTTTAACGGTGTTCGAAGGTGTTCGACGAACAGTTCGACGAACAGTTCGGCGAACACACGGGTGTTCGACGAACCGAACCGAACTCGAACACTACGGGGGTGGCTCAACACTATAAAGAACACAAGGAATGGACATTAAACCAGTGGAAATCTGTGCTTTGGTCTGATGAGTCCAAATTTGAGATTTTTGGTTCCAACCACCGTGTCTTTGTGCGACGAAGAAAAGGTGAACGGATGGACTCTACATGCCTGGTTCCCACCGTGAAGCATGAAGGTGGAGGTGTGATGGTGTGGGGGTGCTTTTCTGGTGACACTGTTGGGGATTTATTCAAAATTGAAGGCATACTGAACCAGCATGGCTACCACAGCATCTTGTAGCGGCATGCTATTCCATCCGGTTTGCGTTTAGTTGGACCATCATTTATTTTTCAACAGGACAATGACCCCAAACACACCTCCAGGCTGTGTAAGGGCTATTTGACCAAGAGGGAGAGTGATGGGGTGCTATGCCAGATGACCTGGCCTCCACAGCCACCAGATCTGAACCCAATCGAGATGGTTTGGGTTGAGCTGGACCGCAGAGTGAAGGCAAAAGGGCCAACAAGTGCTAAGCATCTCTGGGAACTCCTTCAAGATTGTTGGAAGACCATTTCCGGTGACTACCTCTTGAAGCTCATCAAGAGAATGCCAAGAGTGTGCAAAGCAGTCATCAAAGCAAAAGGTGGCTAGATACTTTGAAGAACCTAGAATATAAGACATATTTTCTGTTGTTTCACACTTTTTTATTAAGTATATAATTCCACATGTGTTAATTCATAGTTTTGATGCCTTCAGTGTGAATGTACAATTTTCATAGTCATGAAAATACAGAAAAATCTTTAAATGAGAAGGTGTGTCTGTACTGTATGTCACACAAAATAGTTAATAAATAAGATTTCTACATGTCTACTTTACATCAGCACAATTTTTTAAACATATTTTTTGTTAGGAAGTAATAAGGGTTAAAAGTTGATAAGCAATTTCTCACTTTTCCAACAAAATTTACAAAACCAATTTTTTTTACGGACCACATCACATTTGAAGTGACTTTGAGGGACCTATATGACAGAAAAACCCCAAAAGTGACACCATTTTAAAAACTGCACCCCTCATGGTGCTCAAAAAAACCACATTCAAGAAATGTATTAACCCTTCAGGTGCTTCATAAGAATAATGGAATGTGGAAGGAAAAAATAAAAGTTTTACTTTTTCCCACAAAAATATTAATTGAGCCCCAATTTTTTTATTTTCACAAGGGTACTAGGAGAAAATGCTTCATAAAATTTGTTGTGCGATTTCTCCTGAGTACGCCGATACCCCATATGTGGTGGAAAACTATTGCTTGGGGGCACAGCAGGGCTCAAAAGTGTATGAGCACTGTTTTAGCTTTGGAATGCAAAATTGGCTGGAATCAATAGCGGATACCATGTCGCATTTGGAGGGCCCCTGAGGTACCTAAACAGAAGAAATCCCCCACAAGTGACCACATATTGGAAACTAGACCCCTCAAGGAATTTATTTAGAGTTGTGGTGAGCACCTTGAACCCTCAAAAGCTTAACAGAATTTTATAATGCTGAGCCGTGAAAATTATGAAAACACATTTTTCCAACAAAAATATTATTTCAGCCCCAGATTTTTCATTTTCACAAGGGTAACAGGAGAAAATGCACCACACAATTTGTTGTACGATTTATCCTGAGTACGCCTATACCCCATATGTGCTGGAAAACTACTGCTTGGGCGCATGGCAGGGCTTGGAAGGGAAAGAGCACTATTTTGGCTGGAATAGATTGCGGACACCATGTCACATTTGAAGAGCCCCTGACATGCCAAAACAGCAGAAACGCCCACAAGTGACTACATTTTGTAAACTAAACCCCTCAAGAAATTCATCTAGGGGTGCAGTGATCATAGTGACACCACATGTGACTCACAGAAATTTATACCATTGGGCGGTGAAGAAAAAATAATTATATTTTTTCCACAAAAAAAAGTTTTAGCCCCAGATTTTACATTTTCACACGGGGAAATGGGTAAAAATTGTATCAAAATGTGTCACACAATTTCTGCTGAACGTGGAAATTCCCCATGTGTGGCTGTACAATACTGCTTAGCCACGTGGCGAGACTTGGGAGGGATGGGACGCTTATTTCCTCCTGGAGCACAGATTTTCGTAGAATAGTTTGCGGGCTCCATATACAGAGCCTCTAAGTGCAAGAAGAGCAGAATCCCCCCTCAAGTGATCCCATTTTGGAAATTTTACCCTTGTGGAATTTATCTACACATGTAGTGATTAGAGATGAGCGAACATGTTTCGACAAACGTTCATTCTTTTCATATTCGGCAAGAGCGTTGCACATTCGGAATTGTGTTCGGGTTCCCGAGCCTTTTGAGCAAAAATTGTCAAAAGCCGGCCCGAACACGAACACCCCTGGTTTCCCATGCTGTTATCTGTGTGACAGCGTGGGAATCAGGGGCTGTGATTGGCGGTAACATCCCGCAGCTGTGACAGTGACCAGTTGTAAAAAGCTTACAGTGGGTCATAGGCGCTAGCTGATAGAACTACTACCCCCTTAATCCGGCACCTGCTGTCACTGTAAACAAGCAGCACAAGGGCCACTGATGGGAGGAGTAATCACTCATCAGCGGCATTTGCACAGTGAAAGTAAGAAAAAAAAGTTAAAATAAATAATTATTTAAATACAAATAATAAACACTTTATGCTCACCTATACCTTATCCCCTGTAAAAAAAAACAAAAAACACCATATACTCCCCTTAATGCCTAATCCCCGTAGCCATTGTCTCCTGAAGTAAAGAAAAAATAATAAACCACCGTAATCCTCACCTGTCTGTCGCAGTCCAGGTAATATCGAGTGTCCCATGACAACCTCACTGACTGCACAGCCACATCCGGAGATGTGACCATGCTATCCGACAGTCGGCGACACACTGACAGGAGCGCGATCGCTCCTGCAGTTTATCGCGAGGAGCTGTCGGCACTGAGGTCACTGGAGTTCATCAGCTGAAGATCAGCTGGGAGCTCCAGTATCCTCACTTACTGCACTGGTGCTGCGTGAGAATTTTCCCACACGCCACTGATGTCGAAAGTGAGGTCACCGGAGCTGATCAGCTGATCTTCAGCTGTTTGAGCTCCAGTGACCTCACTCCTGCAGCACAGCACTACACACTGACAGAAGTAATTACACTCCTGTCAGTGTATACAGTGATGTCTTCTACAACAGTCACATCAGTGATTGCTGATGTGGCTTCTGTAGAAGTCACCCGGATTGCCGTGGGACACTGTGGATTACGTCATGATGGCGGACAGGTGAGGGATATTGTTTTTTTATTTTTGGCTTCTTACAGGAGACAAGGGCTTTGGGGATTGGGTGTTAAGTGAGGAAACAGTGTTTTTTATTCTAAAAAAAATTACTAAAACCGTGTGGAATTTTATTTAAAATAAAATACTTTATTCTGCCCGTGTCCATATTTAAAAAAAGTCAAAAACCTTACTATGGGGTTAGTAATGGGGCGTCTTAAAGATGTCTCTCCATTACTAACCTTGGCTTCATGTCAGTTGCCAATACAAGGCTGACATAAACCTCAACCCTATTAACCCACTCGCCACCACTACACAGCAGTGGGAAGAGCGGAGGCTAAGCGCCATAATTGGCGCATCTTATGGATGTGCCATTTCTGGGTCCGCTGAGAGCTGATATTATTAACCTCAGAGGGGACCAGGATCCATGGCCCATTCCCTGGCTATTAATATCAATTCACAGCTGTCTGTTTAGCCTTAGCTGGTTAGATTTTATAGGGGGACCCTATGTTATTTTTTCTGGGGTCCCCCTGTTCACATAGGGACAGAAAAAGTCCCAAATTGTGTTGTGTTGTACTTCTGCAAATGGAAGTAGTACTCATAGGCTGCAGTCACACTATCCGTATCTGGTCAGTATTTTCCATTAATATCTGAAAGCCAAAACCAGGTGAGGAACAGTCAGAGGGAAAGTACAATAGAAACACGTCACCACTTCTGCATTTTTGACCCACTCCTGGTTTTGGCTTACAAATGCTAATGTAAAATACTGACCAACTACTCATAGTGTGACCATAGCCTAAGACTACTACATCTATTTGCAGAAGTACAACACAACACTATTTGGGACTTTTTCTATCCCTATGCGAATGAGCTGTGCGCTTTGACTTTCTATCCCTGCGCTGTAAAAGTCATCACAGAAAAAATAGCAGACACAGTTGCAATACCATGGCCATACACAAATGCACAAAATAATGCAGCAGGTACCCCATAATAAAGACAGGGGCCAAACAGGTGCAAAATACTAATAAAACAACCACTTTCTAACCCACCATTACATCCGATGGGTGGCTGCCCAGTAAAAACCTAAAATGACACTTCTTGGCCGAACCTTGTCTTTTATAATCCTTATGATAGCCGCCCTGATTGGCTGCACTATGTACACGTTATAATGTGATAGCTGCAGGGCATTATGGGAAAGCCCACCTGGCTGTGTCTGACGTCATTAGCCCATTATCAGCAATGTGTGAAATGGTGCTGAATTTGCGTTAACCTACTTAACTAATGTTAAACTACTTAAATATTTATAAGCTAAAGAAAAGCATATTTTTAAATGTTTTAATCTATCTTTTTTTTCTGTGTTGTAGCACCATAGCTTTTTTTGTTGTTGCAGCATAAAAAGTGATAGCTCAGCAAAAATAAATGGGAACATCTGGTGCAGAGATTAGGGTGGAGGTCTCTGTGATGAAGCTGATTGGTGGAAAGCAAATTAAGTAATAATGTACAAATTAACATATCAAAGGTGATCCAGGATTATCTGCTAGAGGAAAGGTGACAGGAGACATGAGTAAGGTCATAACAGCTTTGGGTAGAGGAAAGGTGAACATTCAGACTATGTTTACCTGGAAAGCAAATAGCTGTTTCCACTTGTCCTTGTTATGACTACAAAGCACAATGTTCTTATATTTAAAGCATACATGTGAATTCTGGTGACTTTTGAGTAATACCACTGTTTGCGGAAATCATATGGCTTGTATCCTGCATTTTTTAACCAGTTTTCCCCACTGTAGGCCCTGACTCTAATTTTCAGTTGTTTCTGAGCCAGTGGATGAAGTCTAATTACTATGAAGTCTCTCATACACAACTCACACAGACATGAAAGATTCTTGCTCACCTGTCTCTATGTAGCACTGTTTCAGAAGCATTATTCAGAAGTATTGAGCAATGTAAATGTGAATCCAGCAGTGTAGTGAGATAAAACACTTGCATGAAGCTGCAGCAGACATCCGCCTGTCCTTCATAGTTATAAGTGCTTGGCACTTCTACCCTCTCTATAGAATATACCATATTTTTCAGACTATAAGACGTATTGGACCATAAGACGCACCCCAAATTTTGGGGTGGAAAATGGAAAAAAATATTTTTTTTATAAGATGGGGGTCCGTCATATAGTCCAAATAGGTCTCTTACCTGGGGGGCAGTGGAGCGGGAGTCACAGAAGGCAAGGTCCCTCAGGAAGCAGGCAGAAGTGTAGCATTGCAGAGGGCCCTGGGTGGGAGAAGGCGATGCCCCAGCAGCAGGGGGTTGTGGTGGTGGTGGTGCAGCATAGCAGAAAGCAGGGTCCCTCCCTCAGGAACCCTGCGGTGGCTGGAGCGATGAGATGCTGTGGGCCCGGTGTAGATGGTGAAGCAGAGTGCAGTGCATTGCTTTTCCAGTGGCCATCTTCCAGAAGCCGTGGTCTACAGGAAAATGGCCGTCTAAGCCGGCGCATGCACAGTATGGAATCTCGACGGCCATGTCCCTAAGGACCCCAACTGGGCCCACAGCATCGGACAGCTTCTGCAGCCACCGACTTCCAGACGGAGGGACCCTGCTTCCTTGTAATCCTGCTCCATCACCACTGCAACTCCCCGGTAAGCCTGTATTCGGACCATAAGATGCACCCCCATTTTCCTCCCAAATGTGGGGGAAAAAGGGTGTCTTATGGTCCGAAAAATACAGTAATAGGATCTGCATCTGATACCTCAGTGAGCTAACAGTCTGTCTGAGCTTGCTACCAAACACTTGCTTCTGGAGTGTGGGGTAATGTGCCTGTGCTAGTATGTTAATCCTGCCTTCTTCGTGTCTGTTATTATACGTACATATGTAACACCCTAGGTTTGAAATAGGAGGAAAAGGTTTGTAATAGGAGGGAGTTTGAGAATGTACTGATAGATGTAGATTATTTAGGTTAATTTAATAACAAATTGGAGACATTGGCCAATAAACAAAAGCAGAATACTGTACATCAAGATCTTAAATCCTAAGAAAGGGTTCCTGTGAAAGCAAAGTTTTAGGGCATGTGCAGATGGATGAATTATAGGTCCAAGTGTGATCAGAGGAAACATCGGATTTAGTGATGAGCGAGCATGCTCGCTACTGCTCGGTGCCCACCCGAGCATATCACTGCTCGAGATGCTCGGCGCTCGCCGAGTATTTCCGGGGTTGCTCAGCGGGAGCTCGGGTCCCCTCCCTGCATGTTTGGAGCTCTTTAGACCACCAATTAACATGCAGGGATTGCCTGCCACTCATTGTAATGCTGCAGCCATGTTGGTTGTGGCATTACAGTGATTGGATGGACGCACAGCATCATCAGGTGTATATCAGACCTGGCGCCATCATGCTCGTCACAGTCACTCCGGATCAGACAGTGTAGGAAGAGGTGCTGCTGAGCTAGGGAGAGATTTGCTTGTGTATTAGGTAGTGTAGCGAAAAAAAACGTACATTACACATATCCATCTTAACAAAAATTCCTTCTGAGTAGTGTTGAGCGAGTATGTTCTGTTAACCCTTTCGCCGAGTACGCTCGAGCCGAGCACCGAGTATTTATAGCTGCTCAGTGATATGGTTGAATCGCTCCCGTGTGCATGTTTTGCAACTGTTTGACAGTTTTATTACATGGGAGGAATGTCTATTTATTACACATTCCTCACATGTAATAAAGCTGCCAAACAGTTGCAAATCATGCACACGGGAGGGATTCAAACATATCACCCAGCAGCTATAAATACTCGGAGCTCGGCCCGAGCGTACTCGGACAGAACATACTCACTCAACACTACTTCTTTATACAGTATGTTCATGTATACCCCCCATGTGTAAATGTTTGTCAGCCCATACACTTAGTGCATGGGCATTACAAGTATAGTAGGCCCGCTCCTTTCTAATGGGAACATTTTTTTATGAGGCCCTCCTACACGTCTCTTCCAAGGGGCATTAAAGTGCCTCCAAATTTTTGGCAGCCCTTGCATTCACTGCATAGGCCAACACTATAGGAAACTCTCTCCTTTCTAATGGGAATTTGTCGTTACTGTGGCCCTCCTCTATGTGTCTTTAATTTCTTAGTGGGGTTTTTCCTAAATTTGGTCAGCCGTTGGACTCACTGCATCTCCTATAACTGTATAGCAGACCCTCTCCTTTCTAATGGGAACATTTCGTACTTGTCACTGTGGGCCTGCTCTATGTCTCTTTAAATTCTTAGTGGGGTTTTTCCTAAATTTGGTCAGCCGTTGGACTCACTGCATACCCTATAACTGTATAGCAGACTCTCTCCTTTCTAATGGGAACGTGTCGTTACTGTGGCCCTCCTCAATGTGTCTCTAATTTCTTAGTGGGGTTTTTCCTAAATTTGGTCAGCCGTTGGACTCACTGCATACCCTGAAAAAGGATGTGTCTGATGATGTGTCACACAACACATTGCCCGAAGAATGCGTTTGCCTTAAAAAATAATGTAAAAAACAAACAAACAGTAGGATCTTTCTTTAGTATAAAAACAGAGTCGCCAATATAACCTCAATGTAATCACATTGTTCAGCTCCTGCACCTCCTCCTCCATCTCCGAAATGACCACATCAGTCACAATCTGAAAACACTGCAGCACTGCCTTGGCCAAGTGGCAACAGGCTGTGCTGAAGATAACATGCTTCATGCTTAGGTGAAAAACCGCCCAGCGCTGCAGAGTTGTTGAAAGCTGTAACACAGCAGCTTGATCTGTGGCTCTCACCGCTGAGGCATGGTCGTGTGTGACAATGGGCGGAACCTGGTGATGGAGAAATGACAGCTGGAGTAGATACGGTTTCCCTCTATGCCAGTCCTTTCACCAAGCTAAAGAATATGGCTGTGGTGAAATACAACTCAGCAAAAAAAGCTGTGGACTGGCTCCGTACTGTCCCTGGCCACATTCACTTGACCACATGTTTGTGGGTAGGCGGTCCTTCCCGGTAAGATCACTGGGGAGGGCACGGGTAATTTTGTAGGACCCGTGCTTATGGAATGCTGAGGCGACACCGGGAGAAATAGTGGCGGCTGGGGACCGAGTATTGACACCCAGCCACCGCCGGCGTGAGGCTGTGAAAAGCTTCTGCCTCCATGAGCCTAAAAGGCCCCATTTCAAGTGCAAGCAGCTGCCAAAAATCTGGCAGTTTAGTATTGCAGCCTGTGGGTGGGTGGCTGGCTGCATACTTGCGCTTGCATTCCAAGTAACAGAAAACTAAGCAGATGGTGGCCTCTTTCATCATCATGGCCTCACCTTGGCACTATGAACTCTCCTGAAAGAGAAGCCAGGACCCACCAGAGGAGTCTCCGGTTTTCTGGTGGGTCCATCCAACCCTGCTGAGAAGCAGCCCTGGCTAAGAAAAGTGTGGGGAAAGGTTCCCGGACACTCTATGGCTGTTTTTTTAATGTGGATCGGAAATGCTTATGCATGTTATTTCTCAAACTGGATTGCAGATCAGTCCATTGCCCAACTCTGTAGCCATGAAATTAAATGTGCAAAGAAAGATGTTTGTGTGTCAAAGCACCACAGAGAAGTGCGAGTTGATGTTGGACGGGCTGCCATTGCTTCTGCAACAAGCTGCTTTAGAGGACTTCCTGGGAGAAATGACACCCAAAGTAGATACGGTTTACCACTTTGCCAGTCCTTTCACCGAGATAAAGAATATGGCTGTGGTGAAATACAACTCAGCAAAAAAAGCTGTGGACTGTCTCCGTATCGTCCCTGGCCACATTCACTTGTCCACATGTTTGTGGTTAGGCGGTCCTTCCCAGTAAGTGCACTGGGGAGGTCACGGGTAATGTTGTGGGACCCCTGCTTGTGGAAGGCGGAGACGACACATGGAGAAACAGTGTCGGCTGGGGACCGAGTATGGATAGCCGGCCGCCGGCATGAGGTTATGAAAAGCTGCCGCCTCCACGAGCCTAAAAGGCCACATTTCAAGTGAAAGCAGCTTTAGAAGACTTCCTGGGAGAAATGACAGATGGGTAGATATGGTTTCCCAGGTCCTTTCACCAAGCTAAAGAATATGGCTGTGGTGAAATACAACTCAGCAAAAAAAGCTGTGGACTGGCTCTGTACCATCCCTGGCCACATTCACCTGTCCACGTGTTTGTGGTTAGGCGGTCCTTCCCAGAAAGTGCACTGAGGAGGGCACGGGTAATGTTGTGGGACCCAGTCTTGTGGAAGGTGGAGACGACACCGAGAGAAACAGTGGCGGCTGGGGACCGAGTATGGACACCCGGCCACCGCCGGCAAGAGGTTATGAAAAGCTTCCACCTCCATGAGCGTAAAAGGGCACATTGAAAGTGCAAGCACTTGTCAAAAATTTGGCAGTATAGTATTGCAGCCTGTGGGTGGGTGGGTGGCTGCATACATGCGCTTGCATTCCAAGGAATGGGGTAGGGACAACTGAACTCTGCACTGGGACAAGGACGTGGACGGTGAATGTTGCAAGTCTGCAACGACAGGTGCATGGTGGGAGGTATCTTCGCATGCGCCAAGGATCACTTATGATGGGCACACTTTTAGGCAGTGACCTGGGAGTCAGAGATGCTTCCAGAGGTCTTCCCCATGCTGTTCTCATGTCTTTTCAGCACTGCATGCATGAGTCTGATGATGTGTCACACACCATATGGCCAGATAAGGTTGTAAAATATTAAAATGACATGCATACAGGGCTGAAAAGAAGCTGAAGATAGAGTGGCAGTAGGTGCAAGTTTCTCCAGCCTGTTAGATATTACAGGTTGAATGGCAGCATATTGGATCAGTGGTTAGCACTGAAGCCTTGCAGCGCTGAGATCCTGGGTTCAAATCCCAGCAAGGACAACATCTGCAAGGACTTTTTATATTCTCCTCGTGTTTGCATGTGTTTCCTCCTCAGTAAAAATGCAGCCATAGGGAGTCCCGGAACCTTCCCACACACTTTTCTTAGCCACGACTGCTTCTCGGCAGGGTTGGACGATCCCACCAGAGAATCCTCTGGTGTGCCTTGGCTTCTACCTCAGGAGAGTTCAAGATAGCGCTAACTTTGCAGCTGCTATGGGGCTCTTGAGTGGGTGAGAAAGGTTAGCCCTCAGAATCAAATCCTCTGGTGGGCACAATGTTTTTCAATCCGAAACAGCTTCTCAGTGGGAGTTGTATTTCCCCACAGCCATATTATTTAGCTCGGTGAAAGGACTGGCATAGAGGGAAAGCGTATCTACCCCGGCTGTCATTTCTCCATCACCAGGTTCCTCCCATTGTCACACACGACCATGCCTGGCTGTATGTTCAGCGGTGAGAGCTACAGATCAGGCTTCTGTGTTACAGCTTTCAACAACTCTGCAGCGCTGGGTGGTTTTTCACCTAAGCATGAAGCATCTTATCTTCAGCACAGCCTGTTGCCACTTGGCCAAGGCAGTGCTGCAGTGTTTTCAGATTGTGACTGATGTGGTCATTTCGGAGATGGAGGAGGAGGTGCATGAGCTGAACAGTGTGATAACATTGAGGTTAAATTGGTGACGCTGTTTTTTATACTAAAGAAAGATCCTATTGTTTTGGTTTTTTTACGATATTTTTTAAGACAAATGCATTCACCGGGAAATTACATTTTAACATTTTACGACCTTATCTGGCGATGTGGTGTGTGACACATCATCAGACACATCCTTTTTTATTCATTATGGAGGGAATCTGAAAGTCATAAAGCCTATTTTAACAGGGACATCAGACGGCCCTTACGATTCTGAAAAGGCCAGCAGTCGGCCCTAGCTATTGTTAGAGAGCCATCAGCCAGCTATGCTTTGTTGTTCCCATTATTAACAAGTGGGTCTCCTATACTGTTATTGCATATCCAGTGACTGCAAGGGCTGCCAAAAATTTGGACGCAACCCAATACCCCTTTGAAGAGACATAGGGGAGGGTCTTAGTAAAAACTGTTCCTATTATAAAGGAGCGGGTCTCCTATAGTGGTAATGCCCATGCTGTGACTGCAAGGGCTGCCAAAATTTGGGAAAAACAACGCTAAGAATTTAAAGACACATAGAGCAGGGCCAAAGTAACAATTTACGACATGTTCCGTTAGAAAGGAGAGGGTCTGCTATACAGTTATAGGGTATGCAGTGAGTCCAACGGCTGACCAATTTTAAGAAAAACCCAACTAAGAATTTAAAGACACACGGAGAAGGGCCACAGTAACAAGGTACGACATGTTCCCATTAGAAAGGAGAGGGTCTGCTATACAGTTATAGGGTATGCAGTGAGTCCAACGGCTGACCAATTTTAGGAAAAACCCCACTTAGAATTTAAAGACACACGGAGCAGGGCCAAAGTTACATGGTATGACATGTTCCCATTAGAAAGGAGAGGGTCTGCTATACAGTTATAGGGTATGCAGTGAGTCCTACGGCTGACCAATTTTAGGAAAAAACACACAAAGAATTTAAAGACACAAGGAGCAGGGCCACAGTACCAAGGTACGACATGTTCCCAATAGAAAGGAGAGGGTCTGCTATACAGTTATAGGGTATGCAGTGAGTCCATCGGCTGACCAATTTTAGGAAAAACCCCACTAAGAATTTAAAGACACACGGAGCAGGGCCACAGTAACAAGGTACGACATGTTCTCATTAGAAAGTAGAATGTCTGCTTTACAGTTATAGGGTATGCAGTGAGTCCAATGGCTGACCAATTTTAGGAAAAACCCCACTAAGAATTTAAAGACACATGGAGGAGGGCCACAGTAACGAGGTACGAAATGTTCCCATCAGAAAGGAGAGGGTCTGCTATACAGTTATAGGGTATGCAGTGAGTCAAACGACTGAACAATTTTAGGAAAAACCCCACTAAGAATTTAAAGACACATGGAGCAGGGCCACAGTAACAAGGTACAACATGTTCCCATTAGAAAGAAGAGGGTCTGCTATACAGTTATAGGGTATGCAGTGAGTTCAACGGCTGACCAATTTTAGGAAAAACCCCACTAAGAATTTAAAGACACAAGGAGCAGGGCGGCAGTAACATGGTACAACTAAAGATGAGCGGTGTTCGACTCAAACTGTTCGCCAATCTCAAATTTGAGCTCTTTTGGGCGATGTTCGAGCCGTTCGGCGAACACGAACGATTTGAAAAAAATTCGGCTGTTCGAGGTTATGTTCGATAACTGTTCGTGCACCAAAATCATAACTTGATTTTTTCTCAGTAATGCTGAAAATTAATGTTAATATGCAGTTTGAGTGTACAGCGGGGCGGGGGGAGGGGCAGGGGATGGATCTCTGCAGGAATAATGAAGATCTCCATTGTTTTTTCTCTTTCCCGCATTTACAGTAGGGAGGTGCAGTCTGTCAGCCTATCAGCCGCGCACACACGGAGCGAACTGCTTTTTTTCACACAAGCAAGGGCATGTGTCATTGGCAGTGTATGTCACATGTCCTTGCCCTATAAGACCCAGCCATTTTCCCCGTCGCCACCATTTTCTTTCTGCTGCAGCTGCGTGTTAGACGGCACCGCTATGGCTGTATGCGCTATACTTTGTTAATATCAAGCCAATTTTCGCACAAATCTACAGATAGCTTGGGAGTAGGGAAGAGTTGTGATTGCAGTCCTTTTAAGGACTAGGTTACATCATTTCCTACGACTTTTATCAGGCAGGTCTGTGCTCTTAAATAGATAGGTTGGGAGTAAAGACTAATTGTAATTGCAGTCCTTTTAAGGACTAGGTTACATCATTTCATACAACTTTTATCAGGCAGGTCTGTGCTCTTAAATAGATAGTTTGGGAGTAAAGACTAATTGTAATTGCAGTCCTTTTCAGGGCTAGGTTACATCAGTTCCTTTCACTTTTTGCAAGGCAGGTCTGTGCCAGTGCTGTGCAAGTTTTTTTCACAGCATTTGGCTAAATCTAGCAAAGCAAATCCTTTTTGGCCTATTGCAGAGTGTGTTAGTCAGTGGAGTAGCCTATCTGTGTTGCAAGCTACACCACCTGTGTATAGAATACAAATTTTTTTGCTGCACCAAGTGAAGTAAAACCTTTTCGGCATAGCATCATTCTATTAGTCCATCTATACTAACCTCCACCAGGTTGCAAATTCAATATAATATTTTTCTGCATTGAGCTCTGAAAAAATATTTAGGCTTCTAGCAGTGTGTGGGACTTGTTCTATTAGTCCATCTATACTGACCTCCATCAGGTTGCAAATTCAATATAATTTTTTTCTGCATCTAGCTCTGAAAAAATCTTTAGGCTTCTAGCAGTGTGTGGGACTTGGTCTATTAGTCCATCTATACTGACCTCCATCAGGTTGCAAATTCAATATAATTTTTTTCTGCATCTAGCTCTGAAAAAATATTTAGGCTTGTAGCAGCGTGTGGGACTTGGTCTATTAGTCCATCTATACTAACCTCCGCCACGGTGCAAATTAAAAATTATTTTTATCTGCATCTAGCTCTGAAAAAACATTTAGGCTACTAGCAGTGTGTGGGACTTGTTCTATTAGTCCATCTATACTGACCTCCATCAGGTTGCAAATTCAATATAATTTTTTTCTGCATCTAGCTCTGAAACAATATTTAGGCTTCGAGCAGTGTGTGGGACTTGTTCTATTAGTCCATCTATACTAACCTCCATCAGGTTGCAAATTCAATCTAATTGTTTTCTGCATCTAGCTCTGAAAAAATATTTAGGCTTCTAGCAGTGTGTGGGACTTGGTCTATTAGTCCATCTATACTAACCTCCACTGCTGCTGGTGGAAAGGGGAATAGGCGTGTTGGGAAGGGGAAAAAAGGTTGTGTCCGTGGCGTAGGTGTTAAAGCAACAGTAACATCTGCAGAAGAAAGACCATCTTCCAGCCAAACTAAAAT
Organism: Phyllobates terribilis; assembly: GCF_046119375.1. NCBI lineage: Eukaryota > Metazoa > Chordata > Amphibia > Anura > Dendrobatidae > Phyllobates > Phyllobates terribilis. Next base: position 70,758,636 of record NW_027362763.1, on the reverse strand, counting down.
GTCTACTTCTGATGATGCACAAAAACAGCAGGTGCTTCAACGGATATCAAGTGCTCTTTTAAGTGGGCTCTCCTCCACCTCAACTTCAACATCACAAATACTCCAGTCCTCAGAGGTGTCACCCCAATCGCACTTGCTTCCTCACAGCTCCCGACTCTCCAGCTGCCCGTCTGAGTATGGGGTAGAACAGATGGTTGAGTCTGCAGAGCTGTTTACTCATACTATAGCCTGGGAATCAGAGGTCGACTCCAGCGCTTCTGTGAATCCAGACGAGGAAATGATCTGCACTGATGCCCAGAATCTTTATGAGTCGGATCCAGGACCAGACGCAGAAGGTTCTGACCATAATGTAGACTCTCGTTCCCAAACTGTAACTCCTGTTGGTGGAGACAATGAGGAAGACGATGATGAGACTCAAATACCTGATTGGAGCGACAACTTTAGTTTTTTGTCAGGGCAGGAACAGGTTGGCTCTGAGGACGACAGGTGTGATAACACACAGGGTGATGATGATGAGGTTGGAGATCCCACTTACTGTCAACCCACAGTAAGCCAAGAGATGAGGTCAGCAGAGGACGTGGAGGAGGATGCTAGTGACGACGAGGTCAGGTTGCGCCTTCCTGGACAGAGACGTAGTACTGGAAGCACGTCAACAACTGCATCCTCAAACACAACTCTGCCTCTCACCACAAGTCGTGGTGGCTCTTCTGGTCGCATGGGTGCTAAGCCTTGCATAGCCTGGGCATTTTTTCAGATCGATAAAGATGACCCAACTAGTGTTATCTGTAACATTTGTCAGCAAAAGCTAAGTAGAGGCCAAAAAATACATAGTTTGAGTACTTCATGCATGAACCGGCACATGGACATGAAGCATAAGTTGCAGTGGGAAGCTCACTGTGCTACAATGCGGCCTAGCCGGCCGGGCCAACCACCGTCTGCCCCATCTTGTGCATCCTCGGCCTCTTCATCAACTGTGACTGGGGGGACAGCAGTCACACCTGTTTTGGGACGCAGACCTGCCACCTCTTTACCCGCAACAGCCAGCGTGAATGGCAGGTCATCATTTTCTTTGGAGGTGGTAACACCAGCTGGTGTTGAGCGCTGTCCGACATCGATAGCACCACCTTTGGATCAAGGAAACCTAACATGTCTGCCTGCATCCTCCTCACAGACCGGCAGTTTGCCGGGGACACCCTTCTCAACCCCGTCTAAGCACAACAGCCAGCCCTCGGTCCCTCAGATGTGGACAAGTAAAAGACCATTTCCTCCTAGCCATGAGAAAGCTAAGAGATTGAATTTCACCATCTGCAAGCTCTTGGCTACAGAAATGCTGCCTTTACGCCTGGTGGACACAGAGGATTTTCGAGACCTTATGTCCGTCGCAGTGCCCCAGTACCAGATGCCCAGTCGGCACTACTTCTCAAAGAAAGGTGTTCCTGCGCTCCACCAGCATGTCGCACACAACATCACCACTTCTTTGAGAAACTCTGTGTGTGACAGGGTGCATTTCACCACAGACACTTGGATGAGTAGGCATGGACAGGGGCGTTACATGTCGCTGACTGGGCACTGGGTAACTGTGGTGACAGCAGGACAAGGGGCTGCTGTCCAAGTCTTGCCGTCCCCACGAGTTGTTCGTCAATCCTCTTTATCTCAAAGTTCCTCCACTGCTTCTGCCTCCTCAACCTCCTCTCGGTCCTCCACCTGCACCCAAAGCCTGTCTGGTCTTGCCACAAGCTTTCTAACTGCTCAGAAGGGATCCTGCACACCTCCATACTATGCTGGCAGCAGGGCTCAATGTCATCAGACGGTTTTTACTTTGAAATGTCTGGGAAATGTGAGTCACACAGCTGAGGAGTTGTGGTCAGCTCTGGAGAACCAGTTTCATGAATGGTTGTTTCCACTGGACATGAAACCAGGGAAGGCCGTGTGCGACAATGCTGCAAACCTGGGTGCGGCCCTTCGCCGGGGCAATGTCACACACGTGCCTTGTATGGGTCACGTGTTGAACCTGGTTGTCCAGCAATTTTTAGCCCACTATCCCGGACTAGATGGCCTTCTGCATAGGGCACGGTCGCTGTGTGCTCACTTCCGCCATTCGCATCCCGCAGCTCAGCGACTTACATCTCTACAGAAGTCGTTGGGCCTGCCACTTCACCGGCTAAAATGCAATGTGCCTACCCGGTGGAATTCAACTCTCCACATGTTGCAGCGACTGTGGCAGCACCGACAAGCCCTGGTGCAATACGTTCTGACCTATAGCCTGGGCCAACGAGATCCAGAGGTGGGGCAAATCACGCTGGAGGAGTGGTCTCATATCAGGGACCTATGCACCCTTCTGCACAGTTTTGAAATGGCGACGAAGATGTTTAGTGCTGACGATGCCATTATCAGCATGACTATTCCGGTGATTTACATGCTGGAGCACATGTTAAACAGAATTCGGAGTCAGGTGGTGGCACAAGAGGAGGTGGAGGAAGTAGAGGTGGAGGAGTTGCATGTGGAAGTTCTAACATCTGCAAGGTCCAGACGATCGGCAGCACCAAGGCTGCAGGTATGTGAGGGTGGGGGAGATGGTTTTACCAGGGCGCATGGTAGCAGCCAAACTAGTGAGGAAGGTGCAGGAGCCCAGGAAGAAGTGGAGGACGAACTGATGGAAGACTCATCAGATGAGGGAGACCTTGATCACATTTCTGTTGTGCGAGGTTGGGGGGAGAGGACAGAGGAAGGAAGCATGATTGTTACCTCGCCACCAACACAACAGGGACTTGGTGCTCCTGGATGCGCAAGACACATGAGTGCCTTCTTGCTGCACTACCTGCAACATGACCCTCGAATTGTGAGAGTTAGAAATAATCCTGACTACTGGTTTGCCACACTGTTAGATCCCTGGTACAAAAGTAAATTTGCAGAAATTATACCTGCCGTAGAAAGGGATGCACGCATGCAGGAGTATCAGAAGAGACTGTTGGAGATTCTTACATGTGCTTTTCCACAAAACACCAGTGGTGCACGTAGTGAATCTCACAGTTCCAACTTGCCAACCGTGGGACCGTCGAGTGTTCAGCACTCAAACCCTAACAGAAACACAGTTTCTGCTAGTAACATCAATTTTGCGGAATCATTTCACACTTTTTAGCCCATCTTTTGTAAGGCCACAGGAGACAAAAAGTCTGACACATAGTCAACGCCTAGAGACGATTGTAAAGGAGTATCTCCAAGTAAATATTGAAGCCATGACTGTGTCACTAGACCCTTGCTATTTTTTGGCTTCCAATCTGGATAAATGGCCGGAGGTCGCCACTTACGCCTTGGAGATCTTGTCATGCCCCGCAGCCAGCGTTCTGTCTGAACGTGTGTTCAGCGCTGCTGGTGGTGTGCTGACAGATAAGCTCACGCGGCTCTCCACTGATAATGTAGACAGACTCACGTTCATAAAGATGAGCAAATCATGGATCCGAAACAACTTTTCTACCCCTGTGTCATCCTGGGGAGAGTAAAAGCTTGATGATTTGTTAAAATCACCTCACCAACCGTTTTAAGCTTTCAAATTACTAATCATGTTTATCTGTATCTTGGCTGTAAAATAATTTGGGCTTTGTAGCAGTGTGCAGTACTGATTCTATTAGACCATCTATACTAAGCTCCACCAGATTTAAAATTAATAATAATTTTTAGCTGCATCTAGCCCGGAAAATAATTTTGGGTCTCCTAGATGCGCAAGACACATGAGTGCCTTCTTGCTGCACTACCTGCAACATGACCCTCAGATTGTCAGAATTCGAAGTAATCCTGACTACTGGGTTGGCACACTCTTAGATCCCCCACACTCTTCGATCAACCTTTTCATCTTAATAAAGAACAAAAAAATGGTCATTTTTGAAATTATAAGCATTAGCAGGTTATTAGAAACTGAAATCAAACAGTTTTCAATTCAAAACTTTATTCTAGGTGATGTTACATTTGCAAATAGGACCCCTTGTTCGAAAGGAGCTTCTGAACTGTCTCGTCCATTGAATTTGTCAGGTTTTGGATGGTTTCTGCTTCAATTGTTTTGCATGAGGACAGAATACCCTCCCAGAGCTGTTGCTTAGATGTGAACTGCCTCCCGCCATCATAGACACTCCTTTTGATGATGCTCCAGAGGTTCTGAATGGGGTAGAGGTCAGGGGAGCATGGGGGTTACACCATAAGTTTGTCCCCTTTTATGCCCATATCAGCCAGAGATGCAGATGTGTTATGTGCAGCATGAGACGGTGCATTATCATGCATGAAAATGATCATGCTGTGGAATACATGGTTCTTCTTCTTGAACCATGGCAGGAAGTGGTGTTTGAGAAACTCCACATACATTATGGAGTTCATCTTTACCCCTTCAGGGATCCTAAAGGGGCCGACAATCTCTCTCCCCATGATTCCAGCCCAAAACATTACTCCACCTCCTCCTTGTTGGCGCTGTAGCCGTGTTTGCGTGGGGTGTCCATCAACCAGCCATCCTCCACTCCATCCATCTGGACTATCAAGCGTTGCACGGCACTCATCGGTGAACAAAACAGTTTTGAAGTCAGTCTTCATGTATTGTTTGGCCCAATGGAGCTTTTTTTGCTTGTGTGCAGTGGATAGAGGAGGTCGACAGGATGGCTTACGCACAGCTGAAAACCTCTGAAGGACTCTGCATCTTGTAGTTTGGGGGACGTTGGAGGCACCAGCAGCTTCAAAAACTTGTCTGCTGCTATGACAAGGCTTTTTAGCCGCTGCTCTTTTAACCTGACATAATTGCCTGTAGGAAAGAGTCCTCAATTTTACCTTATCAGCACGCACATGTGTGTACTGTGAATCAGATACATACTTCTTGATTGTGCGATGATCAGGTTGAAGTATCTTGGCAATGTTGATTGTAGTCATTCCTTGACCTAAACACTCCACAATTTGTTGCTTTTCAGCAGCCGACACATCCTTTTTCTTTCCCAGTTTGGCAGAAAATGTAGGCTGCTTAATAATGTGGGACAGCCTTCTTAAGTAGTCTTGCCTTTCATTGGACACACCTGCCAAACTAATTAGCACAGGTGTCTGCAATTGCTTACAGTGATATAAAGAGCACTGACACACATCACCATCAATGAGTTTAACTGACAAACAAACAAATTCTTCCCTTATCACTCCTAAACACTTTTTGCATAATAATTTGGAACACAGTGTACATGTGCTTTTCCACAAAACACCAGTGGTTCACGTAGTGAATCTTACAGTTCTAACTTGCCAACCGTGGTCTGTATGGAGTTGTTCAATAAAGGGCCCAAAATTAAGATAACATAGACGGGAGAGGTCTCTATGAATAGGAATTCCTAATTTTTTGATACCCTGTGAGGGCCAGGCAAAGGGAAAGTTGGACTGGATGGAATCCTGTATGGATTTGGGGAGGGAGACATTGAGGGCCTCAGACTTCACTGCATTGATTTTAAAATTTGACTATGTAACAAAGTGATCTATTTCAGCCATAACAGCAGGGATGGATATATGAGATATATACTAGGACATCATCAGCAAATGCAGAGCACTTGTACTCGGTACCTCCCACCGCAATCAACCTAATATTGGGGTTATGGCGAATTGATGAGAGCAGGTGCTCCGTCACTAGGATGTATAAGAGAGGGGACAGAGGACATCCCTGCCTTGTCCCATTGGTGATTATAAAAGGTGATGAAAATGTTCTGACGCGCCCCCTGGGCCTTGGGGCACCCGGAGCCAGACCTTTTTGGTGGATGCTGGTGGTTGTAGTCTCCGTGGCGGCGACCCGGTTCCGTGGCTCAGGGCGGTCAAACCAGTGGCAGAACTATTTATGTGGTTTTGATGTTTAAATGTCCGACTATGCCACCCGTGAATTGCGATCAGAGTGAACCGCCGCTGCAGGGCAGACCACTGAGGCTGGTCTTGTGGGTGCAGCAGAGCGTAGTATAACTCCCCACGGGAGGAGTATAGCCTGAGGGCAGTGTATACGGAGGATGGGGGTGATGGTGCAGGGCAGCAGCAGTAACGACATGGAGTAAGTGATGCAGTCCAGGGCCTTTACTCACAATTCTTATTATCCAGACCACTTCTGCCGGTAACGGCTGCCCACGTCGTACTGTGCTCACCAGGTGAGGGGCTCAGACAACTCACAGATAACTTTGGAGCGCTTCACAGGATCCCCTTTGTGTGTCCTTTGTCTGGCCTTTCTTACCAACGCTTCTGTCTGTCTGCCTCGGGTCTCCCCTTGGTAAACTTTGCGCCAGTTTCCCTGACCCTATGTGGTGCCTTCCTAGAGGGTGTAGCGAGGGGCTGCGCCACATAAAATGTCACAGCCTCCGGTTTCTAGCTGAGGGTCGTTTCCCGCCTCCACTAGTTTCGGGGACCGGTCTCCCCCTTTGGCCTGACCCCCCCACGCAGGTGGATTCGGGCGTGCGGTGGCGACTCGTCCGTCCGCACCCCTGGGATCCCTTCGTTCCTCGTTCCTGGAGCCTTCTCCGCTCCTCTTCCTTCCTTCTCCCTCTTCCAGGCCTGGGCCTCTGTTACTAGGCCTCCGCCTCCGGAGGAGAGCTCATGCAGAGCCCCTGCTCCCTGTCACTTCTGCTCAGACTTCTCTGCACTGAACTAAGATGGTGCCCACCTTTTATACTCCCTTCTCAATGCACCCAGGAACTGCTTCCTCCCTGCTCCTGCACTACAGGGTTCCCCTTCCTTGGTGTTCCCTCCCCCCACTCCAGCCAGGGACAGGGACTGTCGTGCCCATCTCAGGGGCATATTGGTCGCCCTGCCCCACGGCAATGTGGTGTAATGCATGCAGGTGTCGGGGTCCTGATCCACACTCCATCCTTACCTGAGAGTGAGAGATCACACCTCTGGGTGAGGTGCAATACCTCTGTAGCAACCGAGCCCTTGGGGTGCTACAGTTCCATTTACTTTCAGCCTAGGTGATGTATTGCGATGCAGGGCCGTGATTTTGGCTATAAAAGGGTCCCCTAGACCCCTACCCCAAGCTTTTTAAGAGAATAATATATGGCGTGCCAGGAGACTCTAGGGAATGCTTTCTCAGCATCCAACGAGAGTATCTAATTACAAATTTTTAACTGCATCTAGCCCAGGAAATACTTTGTGCCTAGCAGCAGTGTCTGCTAGTCAGCGGATTATCCCAGCTGTTAAGCAAGCTATATCACCTGTAGTTTGGACACTTAATTTTTTCAAAGGAAATGCTTCGGGACCCCGGGATACTCAGTGAAGAGCATCGGGAGGCACCCCAAGGCATAGGGGCTTGGACTGGTGGTAGGACGCCTTGCGGTGGACCGCCGAGCTCGATCCTTATAAAAGCTTTTTAACTGCAGCAGCTTTAGTGGACGCTACTGGAGCTGGAATTACGCGGCTGCTGGCATGAGACTTGCCCTCCAATAGATCCTTGCAAAAGGATTTAAAGTGTATTCATTCAAATTAGAGAGACAATTTAAATTAAAAAGCTTAGACCTGCCTCCACCACAGGGGGGCTCGCTCGACCCACCAGCGGACAGGCACCAGTATTGGGAGAGGGGGGCTGGCCGTCAGGGTCCACCACAGCTCTGGCACAAACCCGGCGACACGGAGGTCGCACAGGCAGGAACGGACTGGCCGTGTCGGCTTCGCACTTTTTCGGTTTTAGAAGGGCATGACATGCCTATATCTGTGTCTCCCCCTCCTTTTACTCCTCCACCTCTTTTCTTTTCGCATGACTATATGTACTTGTCACTTTTCCATGTGTTAGTTGTGTCTTCTGAGCTGTTTGTCAGCTTTTGGACACCTTTGAAGGTGTTTTCTATGTGTTTCTATGTGTTTTTTTTTGCCTGCCATTGGTTTTAACGTTGTTCGAAGGTGTTCGACGAACAGTTCAACGAACATACGGGTGTTTGATGAACCGAACTCGAACATTACGGGGGTGGTTCAACACTAGGTACAACATGTTCCCATTAGAAAGGAGAGGGTCTGCTATACAGTTATAGGGTATGCAGTGAGTCCAACGGCTGCCCAATTTTAGGAAAAACCCCAATAAGAATTTAAAGGCACACGGAGCAGGGCCACAGTAACAAGGTACGACATGTTCCCATTAGAAAGGAGAGGGTCTGCTATACAGTTATAGGGTGTGCAGTGAGTCCAACGGCTGACCAATTTTAGGAAAAACCCCACTAAGAATTTAAAGACACACGGAGCAGGGCCACATTAACAAGATATGACATGTTCTCATTAGAAAGGAAAGGATCTGCTATAGTGTTATAGGGTATGCAGTGAGTTCAACAGCTGACCAATTTTAGGAAAAACCCCACTAAGAGTTTAAAGACACATAGAGCAGGGCCACAGTAACAAGGTACGACATGTTCCCATTAGAAAGGAGAGGGTCTGCTATACATTTATAGGGTATGCAGTGAGTCCAACGGCCTTCCAGTTTAAGGAAAAACCCCACTGAGAATTTAAAGACACATAGAGCAGGGCCACAGTAACAAGGTACGACATGTTCCCATTAGAAAGGAGAGAGTCTCCTATAGTGTTGGCCTATGCAGTGAATGCAAGGGCTGCCAAAAATTTGGAGGCACTTCAATGCCCCTTGGAAGAGATGTGGAGGAGGGCCTCATAAAAAAATGTTCCCACTAGAAAGAAGCGGGCCTCCTTTACTTCTAATGCCCATGCACTAAGTGTATGGGCTGACAAACATTTACCCCTGGGGGGTACACATGAACATACTGAATAAAAAAAAATTTTCACCGGCATCATTAACACCCTTTAAAAAAATTATGTGGGTGTTGCATCACGGACCACGATCTCCCTGGTGATATGGTGGTGGAGGATGAGGAGAAGGAGGATGACAAGAGCAAATATCCAAAATCAGGAAGCGTATACCCATGTGTGGGTGTGAAAAGGTGCATGGGAATACACCTCACAAGAAAAGACACTGGATTTGAGTTTATGTTACGCTGCTATCATTCGGTGGTGTTGAGAAGTCTGGCCCAATCTAGCTCTTGTTCATTTTTATAAGAGTCAGCCTGTCAGCATTTTCAGTTGACAGGCGGATGCGCTTATCAGTTATAATTCCACCAGCGGCACTAAAAACACGTTCTGATAAAACGCTGGCGGCAGGGCAGGTCAGGACCTCCAAGGCATAGAGAGCCAGTTCATTCCACATATCCAGCTTGGATACCCAATAATTATAAGGCAGAGAGGAATCACGGAGGATGTTGGTACGGTCGGCAAGGTCCTCCCTCAGCTTCTTCCCCAACTTTGCACTCCTTGTGAGAGTACCCTGCGCCTCAGGGCCTGTGCGATGGGAGGGTCTGAGAAAACTCCCAGAACTTTGACAGTGTTCCCCTGCCTCTGCTGGATTGAAGTTATGTCTCTCTCGCCTGTACTCCTTGGTTGTCCAACGAAGTGTGTCCTCTGCCACCAGCGTTTTCAGATGAGAATTTTTTTAATAGTTCCGCAACATGGGCCTTCTGGTACAGCCCTATTTTTGTAGACCTGTCCGCCTCAGGAATAAGAGATATAAGGTTCTCCTTGTAGTGTGGAACTAGAAGTGTCACCAACCAGTAATGACTGTCACCCAAAATTTTGAGAACGCGAGGGTCATGGGAAAGGCAGCATAACATAAACTCAGCCATGCATGCCAGACTACTAACAGGCAAGACTTCCGTGTCCTCACCAAGAGGATGACTGACCATGCTCTCCTCCACCTCCTCTCTGTCTTCTGGCCATCCATGCTGAACAGACGGTATGACAGCTGTGCAGGTAGTACCGTCTATAGTGCATGAAACTCCTCCTTTCTCCTCCTCCTCTTCCCCATTGTCACCCAATCCACGCTGGGATGAGATGAGGCTCGGCTGTGTGTAATCACTCTGTATTGTTCCTTGCTCCATTTCATCATGCTCCACCTGCATTGCATCCTCTTTGATTCTGAGCAGAGAGCATTTCAGAAGACATAGAAGCTGGATGGTGATGCTAATTATGGCATCATCGCCGCTCACCATCTTTTTGGAGTCCTCAAAGTTTTGGAGGATGGTACATATGTCTGACATCCATGTCTACTCTCAAGGTCTTATGTGTGGAGTCTGAACTGAACAACGACGGCCTTGTTGATGCTGGTACTCAACAACTGCCCTCTTCTGCTCCCAAGACCTTCCCAACATCTGCAGTGTAGAGTTCCAACACGTGGGAACATCACACACCAGTCTGTGAGCCGGAAACTGCAAACGCTGCTGAAACACTGCAAGGGCGGCGAAAGCTGTAGCTCATTTTCTAAAATGGGCACAGAGGCGGCGTACTCTAACAAGCAGATCCAGCAGCTCCAGGTAGGATTTGAGAAACAGATGTACCACGAGGTTAAGCACATGGGCCAGGCATGGTACGTGTGTGAGCTCGCCTCGCCTCAGAGCCGCCACCAGGTTCCGGCCATTGTCACACACGACCATGCCTGGCTGTAGGTTCAGCGGTGTGAGCCACAGATCTGCCTGCTCTTTCAGAGCTGTCCACAACTCTTCAGCATTGTGCGGTTTTTCAGCTAAGCATATAAGCCACAGCACGGCCTGTTGCGGCTTGGCCGAGGCAGTGCTGCAGTGCTTCCAGATTGTGACTGATGTGGTAATTTTGGATATGGAGGCTGAAGAGGAGGAGAAGGCTGAGGAGGAGGAGGTGCAGGAGCTGTAGACTGTGGGGCAACCTTGATTGACCTAGGGCCCGCAATCCTTGGCGTCGGGAGGACATGTTCCGTCCCAAGGTCCGACTGGGTCCCGGCTTACACTATGTTAACCCAGTGTGCCGTCAGCGAGATGTACCGTCCCTGCCCACAAGCATTTGTCCATGTGTCCGTGGTTAGGTGGACTTTACCGGTAACTGCGTTGTTGAAAGCACGGCTAATGTTTTGGGACACATGCTTGTGTAATGCGGGGACGGCACACCGGGAGAAATAGTGGCGGCTGGGAACCGAGTACCAAGGGACGGTCGCCGCCATCAGCTTGTGGAATGCTTCCATCGCCACGAGCCTAAAATGTAACATTTTGAGCGCAAACAGTCGTGAAATGTAAGAATTTAGTAGTGTGGCCTGTGGGGCATTGGCTGCATATTTGCGCTTGCTTTCCAAGGACTTGGGTATGGACAAATGAACGCTGCGCTGGGTCAAAGACATGGACGTGCTTCCTGATGGTGCTACTTGAGAGTGTGCATTGACAGGTGCAGGGCAAGAGGCATCTTCGCATGCACCATGGACAGGGAATTGGCTTGCATGCACAACAGCGGAAGAAGCAATGGTGCCACCCGCAGACACTGTTCCTCGACCCTGGGATTCGGTCCACAAAGACGGGTGCTTTGCTGCCATGTGCCTGATCATGCTGGTGGTGGTCAGGCTGGTCGATTTACTACCCCTGCTGATTCTGGCCTGGCAGGTGATGCAATTGGCCTTTTTGGGGTTATCGGCAGACTGTTTAAAAAACAACCAAACTCGGGAAAACCTAACAGTTGTACTGGCAACTTCCTTCATGTTGGTGTTATGGGGAACGGTTGCCTGCCTTCTGTCTGCGCCACCACACTGCTTCTTCGTGCCTGTTGGGGTGCTCTGCCTCCCTCCCCCTGTGTGCTGCTGTCCTCGATCTGCATGTCCTCCTGCCAGGTGGGGTCAGTTACTATATCATCCACCACCTCGTCTTCCACTTCCGCACCCTGGTCCTCCTCCTGACTTTCTCGCAATTGTGTCTCATCATTGTCCACCTCTTGTGACACTTTCCCACCGTCGCCTTCGTGTGACCATTGCTGCTCAAATATTTGGGCATCGATACATGCATTCTCCTCTTGCCCCACTTCAAGTGGACGGGGCGAGAGGCCCGAATCTATAAATGTAAAAGTGAACAGCTCTTCAGAGTGTCCAATTGTGGGATCAGTTGTCTCTGGGTACTGGGCATGGTGGGAGGAAGGAAGATCAGGGTGATGAATATGCGGTGCAGACTCACGGTTACTGAGACTTGACTGTGTGGAAGACAGGTTGGTGGTGGTGGCTAAGTGACTGGAAGCATTATCCGCTATCCAACCAACAACCTTTTGACACTGCTCTGGGTTCAATAGTGGTGTGCTGCGGTCTCCTAGAATTTGGGACAGGAAGGTCAGGCGAGAAGATGTGGGTGTTTGTTGTGGCACAATTTCGACTTGCCCACGGCCTTGTCCTCGGCCTTCATGCACCATTACCATCACGTCCAGTTCCCCATCCCTTGCCACGTGCCTTGCCCATTTTAAATGGAGGACAGCATCTTCCACGCTCACTACAAATGACTGAGTTTGGAGCGAACTTATATGTGATAGAGAAAACAGAGTTTTAAATACCTGGCCTGTAGGTAAGTAGCTTGAACAGCAAACTGGTGTGAATTGCTTCACTGACACACTGAAGGAAATTTTTAACGGAGGCCAGAAATGGCAGTATTTTCTGACAACGTATATGTGATCCGTTTGACGGAGAAAACACAGTTTTAAATACCTGGCCTGTAGATATGTAGCTTGAACAGCAAACTGGTGTGAATTGCTTCACTGACACACTAAAGGAAATTTTTAATGGAGGCCAGAAATGGCAGGATTTTCTGACAACGTATATGTGATCTGTTTGACGGAGAAAACACAATTTTAAATAGCTGGATTTCTAGCGCTGTAATATGGAAAGGACCGGCTGTTTTCTGCATTGGCAACAAGCAAATGGCGCCGAAGAAATGGTGTTCTCTGGTTTGCTTTTTAATTAAATAATGAGGATTAAGATCCAAAGAAAAGTATTCCTGGCCCCTGAGACTTGGGCCTTTGTATTGAAATATCTAATAGCAGCAGAAGGCAGAATTGGAATGGAGCCTCTTGTGCTATATGCACTGCAGTCTGCTATATATACTGCCTGCCTATACACCCTGCCTGTCTGATATCTCTGCAGATAGATTAGTCCTGAGAAGGACTGTTTGTTAAGATGGATATGTGTAATGTACAGTTTTTCTTCCTACACTACCTAATGCACAAGCAAATCTGTCCCTGACACAGCAGCACCTCTCCCAAAACAAGCAAATGGCGTAGAAAACGGTGTTCTCTCTATTGCTTTTTAAGCAAATAATGAAGATAAGGATCCAAAGTAAAGTATTCCTGGCCCTTGAGACCTGGGCCTTTGTATAGAAATATCTAACAGCAGCAGAAGGCAGAATTGGAATGGAGCCTCTTGTGCTATTCTGTATGTGTTATTATCTGCAACATGAACTAAGGAAAGATAAGGGAAAACTGTCCCTGCAGTAAAACTAAGCTGAATCCCTATGACGTAGCGGGCTGCCTGTTCCTAGCAAACAGACCCGTCTTAGTCCTCGGCTAGTCTGAATGAAGACCTATATCATTAGGGGAGGGGTCCCTAAAAGAACTAAGGACTAGAACAAAAAATGGGACTCCTCCTAAACAGAGAAGTTGTTGCAGAACACAAAAAGACAAAGAGACAAAACGGTACTAGAGGTCCCAGAGGGACCAAATGAACTGACAGAGAAAGACACAGAAGCACTTGGCTAGAGAAACAGTCAAACACTGAAGTCCAGCACAGCCAAAAGGGCGAAGCTGGAATATAAAGTCAGATGGTCACGTGACCCAAAACACAAGATGGAAAAAACAAACAGGAGGGTTCTAACAGTACCCCCTCTTTTATGAGGATCCTCCGGATCCTCCAAGCCCAGGCCTATCCGGAAACCTAGGGTGGAAAGCTTTAACAAGCCTAGGAGCAGAGACATCATCCGTCCTTACCCAAGAATTGTCTTCGGGACCGAAACCCTCCCAGGAGACAAGATACTGTAATCTCCCTCTATGCAATCTAGAATTCAAGATACGAGAAATTTCATATTTGCCGTCTTCCACCACAGAAGGAACTGAGACATCCCTATCTGATACATCAGCCTTTTTCAAAAAGGAAACATGAAACACAGGATTAATCTTCCAGGAAGTAGGGACATCCAACCTAACAGCAGACGGGTTAACAACCTGAAGCACTTTAAATGGATCCACAATCTTTGACCCAGTTTTTAAGAGGGAATCCTCAACCGCAGGTTCTTTGAGGACAACCAAACCATGTCACCCACAGTAAACAAAACCTCCTTACGTTTCCTGTCAAAATACTTCTTGGACTTCTTGTTAGCCTCTTGAAGGTTACAACATACGTTAGTCCAAACTCTCTCCAAATCACTGGAAAAATTCTCCTCCTCTGGCACCACCGACCCCAATTTGGAGAACGAACCAAAAGACGGATGTCTCCCAGTACAACAAAAAAAAAGGAGAACACCCAGCAGAGGAGGATGTATGATTGTTAAGTGCAAATAATGCGAGAGGCAGAAACTCAGACCACACATCTTGATTGTCCGCCACAAAACAACACAAAAACTGTTCAACATCCTGGTTCTTTCTTTCAGTCTGTCCATTAGATTTAGGATGATACCCAGACTAAAATGACAAATGGACTCCCAACCTGTCACAAAAAGCACGCCCAAAGCGAGCCACAAACTAAGGTCCTCTATCAGAAACAATAACTGTGGGAACACCATGGAGCTTGACAATCTCCTTAACAAACGCCTTAGCGAGTGTCTTGGCGCAGGGCAACTTAATAAATGGAACCAAATGACACATCTCACTAAAACGGTCCACAATCACCCAAATGACAGTAAAACCCTCGGACACAGGAAGATCAGTAATAAAATCCATTGTGAGATGCGTCCAAGGCACACTAGGAACCTGCAGAGGTCAAAGCAACCCCACAGCAGGAGTATGTAAAGCCTTTGACCTAGCACACATAGTACATTGACGCACCCACTTGATGACTTCCTTCTGCCATCCAGGCCACCAAAAACTGCGACTGATAAGTCTCCAAAATTCCTGGATGACCTGCCAACCGAGACTCATGACACTCCACAAACAAATTTCTCCTAAAGGCTCTAGGCACGAAGAACCTCACATGGGGAGTGTTAGAAAGAGCATCATCTTGAGCTTTCAGAATCCCATTCTCCAAAACAGATTCCAATGCCGCTACCACAACTCCTTTCTGTAAAATGCTCTCCTCCTCCTCGGCACCGACCGTAGGAGAGAAGCTGCGAGATAAAGCATCGGCTTTAACATTCTTAGTACCAGGGATATAGGTAACAGAAAAATGAAACCGAGAAAAAAAAAAGTGCCCTTGTAGCGTGACGGGCATTCAAGCGCTTGGCAGCATACAGATAGATCAAATTCTTATGATCTGTGAAAACCTGAATAGGAAATCTAGCGCCTTCCAAAAAATGACGCCAATGTTCAAATGCGAGTTTAATAGCCAGCAACTCCCGATTTCCAACATCATAATTCAGTTCGGTTTACGAATTTTTTTTCGAAAAGAAGGCATAAGGATGTACTCCATCCTTGTTCTCCTGAGACAAAACTGCTCCGACCCCCACCGATGAAGCATCGACCTCAACCAAAAAAGGCTTAGTCTCATCAGGCTGCATAAGGATAGGGGCAAAACTGAACCTTTCTTTGAGATACTCAAATGCTTCAATGGCCTCAGTAGTCCACCCACTGGACCGTATTTGCACCTTTCCTGGTAAGATCGGTCAGAGGCTTAACAATTACAGAAAAATTCTTAATGAATTTCCTGTAATAATTGGCAAACCCAAAAATCTCTGTTTAGATTTTAAACCAATAGGCCTTGGCCATTCCTGCACAGCCTGAACCTTCACAGGGTCCATGTCAAAGCCCTCGCTGGAGACAATGTAGCCCAAAAAACGAATTTTCTGCACAGCGAACTCACATTTCTTCAGCTTAGCAAAGAGTGAATTATCACTCAATAACTGCAAGACTTCACGTACACTATGCCAATGGGACTCTAGATCTGGTAAATAAATCAAAATGTCATCCAAATACACAACCACATTCTTACCAATCAAAGGTCTCCGGATGTCATTAATAAGGTTCTGAAAAAATGCAGGTGCATTGGTAAGACCAAAAGGCATCACCAGATTCTCAAAATGACCTACCGGAGTGTTAAGAGCAGTTTTCCATTCATCACCCTCCTTCACTCGTAACAATTTGTATGCCCCCCGGAGATCAATTTTAGAAAACCACTTGGCCCCCACCATCTGGTTAACCAAGTCAGGAATTAACGGCAAAGGTTAGGAATTGCGTACGGTAATCTTATTAATTTCACGAAAATCCAGACATGGACGTAAACCCCCGTCCTTTTTTTTAACAAAGAAAAATCCAACTGCCACTGGCGACTTAGAAGGTCTAATGTGACCAGCAGCCAGGCTAGTCTGTATGTATTCCTCCAAGGCCTTTCTTTCAGGGATAGTCAGATTAAACAAGCGACTCTTGGGAAGAGTAGCTCCCGGAACAAACTCAATGGCGCAATCATAATCCCTATGAGGACGTAAAACTTGCTACTTCTCCTCTGAAAAAAACCTCCAAAAATCTTGAATAGGTACAGGTAATTCTCCTTTTTCCAAAGCCGCGATGCGACCATTACAACATTTATCATAGCACTTCGGACTCCAAGACTTAATCACATTAGTAGACCAGTCCAACAAAGGATTGTGCAGTTTTAACCAAGGCAATCCTAGAACGACCAGAGAGGGTAAATTATCTAATACAACCATGTCCAAAATTTCTTGGTGAACTCCATTGATAGTGAGGGCAAATGCAGCAACCTTGTGAGTAATACATTTCAAGGGAGTGTTATCAATTGCAATCACAGAAATAGGTGATGACAAAGGTTTGGATTTCAATTTAAGGTTTTCCAAAAACCCTTAATCTCATTAAGTGTTGAACCACAATCCACAAATACCTCAAACTCAATCAAATTTTCCTGCAAAGTTGTACTCCCAGAAAGAAATATTCCTGCAGAGCGTAAACAAGCTATACGGGCGTAACTGACCTTTTTTTTTTTTTTTTTACTTAAATGAATCTCATAATACTTAATCAAATGGTCAGCTTTACCACAATAAAGACACAATCCCTCGGCAAACCTCTGGTCTCTTTCCTGAGAGGAGAGCGACTTCGCCCCAACCTCTATTGGTTCTCCGCCGTCAGAGCAGATTTTCTGGGGATTAGGACCTGGCATTACAGGAGTCTTTACCTCATTCTGTCTAAATCTCAGTCTCCTATCCACATGAACTGCTAATTGCATGGCATCCTGCGGAGTCTCAGGTGCGGGGAATGCAATTAGCAAATCCTTAACCCTTTCACTCAGACAAGCAAGAAATAGACATTTCAGAGCTGGATCATTCCATTTAACTACTTAGGCCCATCTTCTGAAGTGTGTTCAATAATTTTCAACATCACCTGACCCCTGATTCAAACGTTTGAGTTCTGCCTCAGCTGATGAGATTCAATCAGGATCGTCATATAATAGCCCGATAGCATAAAACAATTCTTATACAGACCTTAAACATGGATCATTAGATTGGAGAGAAACGTCGCACCCCTGTGGTTCTTTGCGCAAAAGTGACATAGTAAAACCAATGTTCTGTGATTCATTCCCAGAGGACCTTGGTCTCAAACACAAATATAA
Organism: Phyllobates terribilis; assembly: GCF_046119375.1. Lineage (NCBI taxonomy): Eukaryota > Metazoa > Chordata > Amphibia > Anura > Dendrobatidae > Phyllobates > Phyllobates terribilis. The sequence continues at coordinate 70,741,076 of NW_027362763.1, read as the reverse complement.
CAAACAAGCATTTTTAAAGGAAAAAAAATCTTGCTGTTTACCATAAAAACATCAGGCAGTCCTACCTTGGGTTCCACAAAATGCGCTTCAGAACAGCTACTCACGTGTTGCTGGAACTTGGCCACCTCCAGAGACAATCCCTGCAAGCGTTGAGCCAAATCCTGGATGGCAGCCATACTGATCCCCGAGTTTCTTTCCTTTTAGTTTTTTTGGGCTGGACTTACTGTTATGATCTGCAACTTGAACTAAGGAAAGATAAGGGAAAACTGTCCCTACAGTAAAACTAAGCTGAATCCCTACGATGTAGCAGGCTGCCTGATCCTAGCAAATAGACCCACCTTAGTCCTCGGCTAGTCTGAACGAAGACCTATAGCATTAGGGGACGGGTTCCCAAAAGAACTAAGGACAAACAAAAAATGGGACACCTCCTAAAGAGAGAAGTTGTTGCAGAATACAAAAAGACAAACTGACAAAAAGGTACTAGAGGTCCCAGAAGGACCAAACAAACAGACAGAGAAAGACACAGAAGCACCTGGCTAGAGAAACAGTCAAACACTGAAGTCCAGCACAGCCAAAAGGGCGAAGCTGGAATATAAAGTCAGATGGTCACGTGACCGCAAAACACAAGATGGAAAAACAAACAGGAGGGTTCTAACAATATGCACTGCAGTCTGCTATATACACTGCCTGCCTATACACCCTGCCACCCTGCCTGCCTGATATCTCTGCAGATGGATTAGTCCACAGAAGGACTGTTTGTTAAGATGGATATGTGTAATGTACGGTTTTTCTCCCTACACTACCTAATACACAATCAAATCTGTCCCTGACGCAGCAGCACCTCTCCCTACACTGTCTGATCCAGAGTGACTGTGACGAGCACAGCGGCGCCAGGTCTGATATAGACCTGATGACACTGTGCAGCCAGACAATCACTGTAATGCCCACAACCAACATGGCTACGGCATTACAGTGCATGGCAGGCAATCCCTGCATGTTCATTGGCTCTCTAAAGAGCGACAAATATGCAGGGAGGGGACCCGTGTTCCTGCCCGAGCAACCCAAAAATACTCGGCGAGCGAAGAGCATCTCAAGCAGTGAGATGCTCGAGTGAACACAGAGCAGTAGCGAGCATGCTCGCTCATCACTACTCACTATGTATTATTAGTATTATCATTTTTCTGTCACCACATGCATCATTGGGCACCGAGTACTGCCATCCACGTCACATTTGTTAGATTGGCTTGGACATACCCATTGCAATTGTTATATACCAGTCTTCTGTAATCCAATTTGACCATGATTAGTGCAATTGTTGTATACCTGTTTTTTGCAATCCAATTTGATCATGTTTACTGACCACATTGATGTTGTACGTATACTATTGTGATTGCGGACAACCTTGTATCTGTAATACCACTATGACTATTCTGTCAATAAAGGTTTTTTATATATAGCCAATGTTTAATTGATTTTTGGACCTGACATTCGGTGGTTCTCCTCTTTTTGTACTAGTCTGAACTTGCGGCCTAATAGGTAGCACCTTAGCAAGTCAATTGTCCATTTTATGGCCAAGCACTCTTTTTCCATGATGGCATAGTTTTTCTCACAGGCCAAGAGTTTTCTGCTTAAGTACAGGATGGGATATTCCTCCCCGTTTACTTCTTGGGACATCACACCTCCCAACCTGACCCCTGAGGCGTCCATTTGGACCACAAATTCCTTACTGAAGTCAAGACCAGCTTCTTATACAGTGCGAGCTTCACTTCTTGGAACGCCATCTCTGCATCAGAAGACCATTTGGCCATCGACGACTTTGTGCCCTTAAGAAGGTCGGTGAGGGATGCGGATATTGGGATATATCGCTGATAGTACCTCACAATTCCAAGAAACTCCTGAACCTGTTTCTTGGAGACCTGTTGTGGACAATTTTGTATTGATAATATTTAAAAGTGAACAAATAAATAATTGTGATTTGCACTGCAGCACCAATTGCAGATAGCCACAGTAATATAGCAAGAAAATATATAGAATCGTTCACAATAATCTTGCATTGTAAATGAACCTTAATGAGTTGAAAGCACAAAGCACATTAAGATGTAAATGATGTGTCTTTATTTTCAGGACTTTAATAAGAAATTCTTATAAATTGTTAATGCACAATTTTGCTTCAGTAGGTGCAAAGCAAATAAAATCTCTGTAGAATTACACAGGTAAAAGATAAGACAGGATCATCTTCTAGATGAATGTTAACATAAGACATTAATTAATAACAGCTTTGGGTAGAGGAAAGGTGAAGCAATCATAATGTTTACAGAAAGCAAATAGTGGTATCCAAATATCATAGAAATGACTACAAAGCTGAAAGGGATGGTCCGACATACAAAGTCATTTCCCTCCTAAATCCCTATCTATTTAATGCCATAATCGAAACTATTTTCTAATATACTTGTATTAAAAATTCCCTACCGTTTCCGACCTACACAATCTACTGTAACTGTACACTATCTTTTTTATTTATATTTTATTTTCATGATGCTTCATTGGAGAATCTCAGTGCAGGCAGGGATACTCAAGCGAAGCATCATCAGTGGCCAGAGACTACGGTCCCTGAAACAAAGCATCATAGGGGGCACAGGCGGTGCGCACTGTTACAGCCTCTGTCCCTTCATTAAAAAAAGAAGTGTCATCAATAATGATTTTTTCAGGGGCTGGTTAGTTCCTGCGCAATGTGCATTCTGCTATGTGCACAATGACAGTGAGCTCTCTGTTGCCGGCTCAGATCGACAATAATAAACGGGCACTGTTAGTTTGTGTTCTAAGACTACCTGGCATGCAGAGACCAGCACCACTCCTGCAAGAAACATCACTGGTTTCAGCATGCTGGATAGTCTTAGAACACACACTAAGGCCACAGCCCTACTATCAATATTTCATCAGTATTCGGTCAGTATTTGTTCTCTGGAGTGGGAGCCAAAACCATGTGAGGAACAATCAGAGAAAAGGAATAATAGAAACAAGTGCACCAATTCCTCATTTATCACTTACTTCTGGTTTTGGCTCTCACTCCTGAGATAAAATACTGACCAAATACTGATAGTGGTGCGGTGGCCTTACAGTGCTCTCTAATGCTGGCTCGTTACTGCTTATCCGAGTCGGCAACAGAGAGCGCACTGTCATTGTGCACATTGCATAGTACACATTGTGCAGGTACTATCCCAGGCCCTGAAATGGACATTACTGATGATGCTTTGTTGCAGGGAGGGGAAAGATGCTATGGCTTGCCCCCTGTCCCCTGATGATGCTTCATTTAAGTATCCCAGCATGCACTGAGATTCTCAAATGAAGCATAATAAAAAAAAAATTGTAAAAAAAATAAATAAAGCAGCTAGACAGAGTAATAAAGGAAGGAGAGAGAACTTTTAATTCAAGTGTAATAGAAATTAGTTTAGATTATAGCATTACATACTGTAGATAGGGATTTAGGAGAAAAATTGCTTTGCATGTTGGACCACCCCTTTAATATTATTATATTTAAAGGAACACCCAAGTGACAGAATTCTCTTTAGTGAGGGGTCAGGGAGGTGGAGCATAACTAATACTTCAATCATTATGTCATGCTCTATTCCCCAGAATGTGCACTAAGCATGACACGTTTTATCAGATTTACCTGTAGATTTCCTTTATAAAAAATGTATTAACATAGCGCAATCAGAGCCATACGGTGTATCAAATGGAATGTGCAATATATTACTGGAAAGGATGGCATGAAAAAGATTAAAGGGAAAAATAAGCGTTCCATTTTAGGGTTTCTTCTCCATTTATACGATATGTAGTAGATGCAATATGTAATGTGCAGACTCCATATATTCATCTTAGCTATCTCTTATATTCAGCAATATCCCAATGCATTTATTGAAAGAAATTAAAATAAAGGGAAAAAAAAAATTCTAAAAAAGTAAAAGAAAAAAAATTAAACATTCTCCAATATAAAAATACACATTGTCATTCTCTGCAGAATATACTTATCATGTTGTGTGTTCTTTTTTTTTTTTATTTGAATACTGACTGGTAAGAAAAATAAATCTTCCTGTATCTCAATAGAAAAAAAGTTTTAGATGCCTAGAATGTAGCAAAAAAAAAAAACAACAACCAAGAAGTTTGCTAAGCATATGAAGGGTTAAACAACATAAATCACTGTAATCTACACTGCTCAAAAAAATAAATAAAGGGAACATTTAAACAACACAATGTAACTCCAAGTCATTAACGCTTCTGTGAAATCTACCTGTCCAGTTATGAAGCAACACTGATTGTGAATCAATTTCTCCTGCTGTTGTGCAAATGGAACAGAAACCTGGTAGAAATGATAGGAAATTAGCAAGATACCCCCTATAAAAGAGCAGTTCTGCAGGTGGTGACCACAGACCATTTCTCTGTTCTCATCCTTTTTGGCTGTTGTTTTGGTCACTTTTTCATTTTGCCACTGCTCTCACCCCTAGAGGTACAGTAGCATGAGGCAGTGTCTACAGTACAACACACAAAAGTTGCTCAGGTAGTGCAGTTCATCCAGGATGGCACATGAATGCGAGCTGTGGCAAGAAGGGTAGCTGTGTCTGTCAGCACAGTGTCCAGACCATGGTCCAGATACCAGGAGATGTAGAGGGGGTCATAGGAGGGCAACAACCCAGCAGCAGGACCGTTACCTCCACCTTTGTGCAAGGAGGAAAAGTAGGAGCACAGCCAGAGCCCTGAAAAATGACCTCCAGCAGGCCACAAATGTGCATGTGTCTGCACAAACGGTTAGAAACTGACTCCATGAGGGTGGTATGAGGGCCCGAGGTCCACAGATGGGGGTTGTGCTCACAGCCCAACACCGAGCAGGACTCTTGGCATTTGCCACAGAACACCAGGATTGGCAAATTCGCCACTGGCTCCCTGTGCTCTTCACAGATGAAAGCAGTTTCACACTGAGCACATGTGACAGATGTGACAAGAGTCTGGAGACGCCATGGAGAGCAATCTGCTGCCTGGAACACTCTTCAGCATGACCGGTTTGACAGTGGGTCAGTAATGGTGAGGGGTGGCATTTCTTTGGAGGGCCGCACAGCCCTCCATGTGCTCACCAGAGGTAGCCTGACTGCCATTAGGTACCGAGATGAGATCCTCAGACCCCTTGTGAGACCATATGCTGGTGCAGTTGGCCCTGGGTTCCTCCTAATGCAGGACAATGCCAGACCTCATGTGGCTGGAGTGTGTCAGCAGTTCCTTCAAGATGAAGGCATTGAAGCTATGGACTGGCCCGCCCATTCCCTAGACCTGAATCCGATTGAGCACATCTGGGACATCAAGTCTCACTCCATCCACCAACGTCACGTTGCGCCACAGATTGTCCAGGAGTTGTCGGATGCTTTAGTCCAGGTCTGGGAGGAGATCCTACAGGAGACCATCCACAACCTCATCAGGAGCATGCCCAGGCGTTGTAGGGAGGTCATACAGGCACGTGGAGGCCACACACAATACTGAGCCTCATTTTGACTTGTTTTAAGGACATTACATCAAAGTTGGATGAGCCAGTAGTGTGTTTTTCCACTTTAATTTTGGGGGTGACTCCAAATTCAGGCCTCCATTGGTTAATAAATTTGATTTCCATTGATGATTTTTGTGTGATTTTGTTGTCAGCACATTCAACTTTGTACAGAACAAAGTATTCAATGAGAATATTTCATTCATTCAGATCTAAGATGTGTTATTTGAGTTTTCCCTTTATTTTTTGAGCAGTGTATTTCAGTTATCACTGGTAGATTTCATTTCAAGTTTCCTGGATTTTATTGTTGTGTGTTAAAGTAGGTTTTACATGTTTTCAGTATCCACATGTTTTGTAATCGTGGGATTAAAAACAGCGGTTTAACCGTATGAGGACAGTAAACCGGAGACTGTATCGGGGAAAACTATCTGCTGGACTCTCCGCGCTGCACAAAGTAAGACCCAAAGGGTTCATTTATCAATAATGGAGCCTTCTAATGTTTGTCGCTTCTTGGTTTTGGACAAAATGTATCAAAATGTTGTATGCTTTTTGTTAAGTTTGGCATTAATTAGGATTAAGGAGTTTGAAAAAGTGATTTTTGGTTACTCCTTGAGTGAAATTATATTATATAAAAATGTTGTGCTCTTTTAAAAAGTTATAAATGTAGATAAATTACTGCACAAACTAGTAATTCCATTTATATGTCTATCAAACTGGTTTAAATTTCTTTATTTTAAAGCAAAATTGACTCCTTGATGACTACAGCACATGACTGATGCTGCCAATCACTAAGCTCATTGGACAAGACCGCTGAGCTCGATGATTGGCTGCAGTGGTCATACGCTGTTTAAGGGTCCATTTATATAAACTGACTGATTGGTAAATACCAGGTACACATGAAATGGCCAATTTTTGCACTAAGATTTCTCAGTTATTTCAATTTTCTAAAGCAGTTATGCTATTCAAATTTCATATATTTCATATTTGTATTCTTAGCGTTGCAGAGTGCTGCATTTTAGTGGTAAATATTTACTGATTGGCAGTCGTTTAATAGCCTGTTTGCATGAGCAGGTCATGCTAAATGATGACCGATCAGTAACAGATTGCACATTAGGCTGCAATTGTCTTTGGCAGCATGAGTGCTCTTTACATAGAACAATGATTTGCCGAGAATGATCTCAAGTGTGGAGACCCAGTTGGGCCTTGTCTTGCAGTTGCAGGCACCATCCATGGTTGACAACCATCCAGAATTTTCCAAGACAGTCGATAAAAATCAGGCACTTTTTTCCCTATCTATAAAAAAAAGTGTAAGGTGTCCATGATATTTTTTGAAGAATTGATCTTGGTGTCACTACCCCAGATGTGTGCCGAAAATTTTATGGGCTCTTTTACTGTAGCTTGTCTAGTCTTGGCGCTGTTGCCCTGTACGCTTATATTTTGATCTATACAATACTCTATTCTTGGGGGAAATGATAGAGATCTAATCAACTTCGGGGTGCTTCATTTGGGTGCATTGTGAGTGGACTTGCGTATCCACGGGTTCTGCTCTTGCTTTTTGTCATCTTTTCATTCAGCCCCTTTTTGTCTTCTCTCTGACTCTCATACGAAACACTACATATGCAAGAGAGCATATTTTACACTACACCGCCTTCTTCCTGACCTCCATGAAATTCTTCCTTCAGTAACTTAATTTTTTTTAATGTTTTAATATAATATAATATTAAAAACTTTTAAAATTATTTTTAACATATTTTTAGTCCCCACAGGGGACTTGTGCCTGTGAGCATTTGATTGCTTTCACTGCATACCGCAAAATTTCAGTTTTGCAGTACATATGAAAATGGTAATCTCCTATGATACATTGGAGCAATAAACAAACTTAGCAAATTTGCACACACGTTTAATATCAAAGTGTAGAAAATTAAAGAAATCCTTTACTTTTGTTGCAAATTTTATGGATTGTCAGTACAACAGTTCTCCTTTAAATATGTGTACATGAGTATCACCCATGTCCTCTCTTCCTTTTCTAGATTTTAAAGAACTCATATTCACCATGGACCTGGTCACTGTTCTTCTCTCCATCATCGTCATCTTATTTTTGGCCAAAGCTTTTAAGAACCAGAAACAAGGAAATTACAAAAATTTCCCACCCGGACCAAAACCTTTTCCGATCATTGGAAATATTCTTACGATGGACATGTCAAAACCTTATAAAACTTTCATGGAGGTAAGAATGAAACTGTAATATAAATCTTATTTGTACAATGATTTCTGACCCATGGCTACACTTTAAAAATGTACTACTGCAAGGGGACCATAGAGGTATTATCATTTGAGATATTCATGGAAAATTGAGAGTAAATATCATAAATATCTCAACAGAGGGAGTATCAGAAGAATAACCCCCATCTGCTTTTGGTCTTTAGATTCTTTTTATGGCCCTCCACGGTAATACCCTTTTAAGTACAGTGACTCAGTGGTTAGCACTGTAGCTTTTCAGTGCTGGGATCCTGAGTTCAAATCCCACCAAGGACAACATCTGCACGGAGTTTGTATGTTCTCCCCATGTTTGTCTGGGTTTCCTCCAGGTTCTCCGATTTCCTCCTACACTCCAAAGACATACTGGTAGGGAATATAGATTGTGAGCCCCAATGGAGACAGTGATGGTAATGAATGTAAAGCTCTGCAGAATTTGATGGCGTTATACCTTACACCATGAAGATGCAGTCCAATCTGCAGGCACCATATTATAAAGCAGGAAGAGCTGAGAAGATTTAAATATAGTTTTGTGAGAAAATATTCAGCATAAGTTGTGTTTTAGTAACTTAAACCACCACTCTTTTTTGGGGATTTTTGGTCCAGTGGGTGGTCCAATCAGTGACTGACAGCCTTCCTTGTATAAGTGTGTATGCAGAGATAACAGTCACTAATAGGACTGCCCACTGGACTCAAAATTCAGTGAAAAAGAAAGAGCAGTGGTTTAAAATGATTAAAATACAGGTTATACTGAATATATTTGAAGAACCTAGAATATAAGACATATTTTCAGTTGTTTCATGCTTTTTTGATAAGTATATAATTCCACATGTGGTAATTCATAGTTTTGATGCCTTCAGTGTGAATGTACAATTTTCAAAGTCATGAAAATACAGAAAAATCTTTAAATGAGAAGGTGTGTCCAAACTTTTGGTCTGTACTGTATAATATATATATATTATTTTTTAAAATATATTTTTACAACTTGTTTTTTACTTTTTTACTTGTTCCGCTATGGGACTTTCACTTTCTGCAGTCTGATTGCAGTTATAAGGAATAGCAGTGCAGGATCACTGCTATACCTAATAACTGTCAGTGTTGTAGACACAAGTTAGCTTGATCATGCATAGCGCATGATCAAACTAACTTGCTGGTGCCTGGTGACTAGATTGTCATCATGATGACATCAATTCAACATGGCAATGATTGGGAGCCCACGCTGTCAGCACGGGGTCTCTGATCCAAAAGCAGAGGGGCTTTTGTTCCTCTGCTTGCTCGCTAAATGCTGCAATCACAGTGTTCACTACATTTAGGGGGTTAAAGTGCCAGGAATCAGCTGTCAGAATCAGCTGACACCCGGCCACAATCGCAGCTGCGCAGCCTGTGTGTGAGTGCAATCGCCGCGACATAATAAAAAATGCCTGGTCCCTAAGGCCCAAAGCACAGGGAACTAAGTACCATGTCAGGAAGGGAAGGGGTTAAGCAGCACCAAATTTGAACTGAGATTGATGGTTTGCATACACTTGTAACAATTTGCTAATACTTTCAACAGTTTGCTAGTAAACACCTCAGCAGCACTTCCTTCACACAAGTCTCTGTTACCTGAACAGTTCAGCTCAGCAAACATCCACAGTAATGATCACAGACCCCTTTCATGGTTGTCAATTCTATAGGGGTACTCTCAAGCTATTAAATTGCTCTAATTACTTAGAGAGTGGGGAAAAAAGCAAGTTTGCAATTAAAGGCTTTGTTTATGTGCTGACATTCTTTTGCTGTGAGAGTTTTTTTCCTTCACAGTGTACAGCTGGCTTTCATAAAGTTCATCCACCAGTGCCTGCCCAGACCCTGGCTGAGTGTGCACAGTAGTTACATTAAAGGAGAGAAGTTAATTCCTAATTTCCCTGCCATATTTCTCCAACCCACTGATTTCCATCCAGCAATTAGCTGCTCTCCTCCCTCCCTTCCCTCTCAGCTAGTAAAACATTTTTGAACCGTATAGCATGCCAGCAGTGGTTTAATAACTACATTTTTTTCTGACAGATTCACATTAAATTTATATTACTTAGTCTTTGGATCTCTGTTTTTGAAAAATAAGCTATTGTATTTAAATAAGACATTCTTTATTTGTATAAAGTAAATTTGGTGGAACTTCGGTCTGTTGGCTTCTCTAATTCAGTAAACACATGTTTTCTCCAATTTATTGCATCTAGAACTTCATTTTGTAGCATTAGCTTAAAATCTATGAACAGATTACCTAAGGGATGTTACCAGTTGAGCATGTGTCCTTATTCTATTATTAGGTGCTCCAGAATGGGCACTGCATGTGGGATACAAGTATTTATTTATTTTTTAAATGGACATGTCAGGAGTACTAGACAGAGTTAATCATTGCTTATCTTGTGTCCACAGCTTTCTAAGACCTATGGTCCGGTCTTCAGTGTCCAGATAGGCATGACAAAATCAGTTGTGCTATGCGGTTATGAAGCTGTCAAGGATGCGCTCATCAACCATGGTGATGTATTTGCTGACAGACCCCAGGCTCCTGTGACTACAAAAGTATTAAAAAATTATGGTAAGCAGGATTTCCTTAAATGAAGCCTTGCTATACTTCAAAAAAGAAAAAAGATGAGTCATGGAGCTGTAACTATGCCAGAGACTGATGGCTCTTAAAAAACCTCTAACCGCACCTTCGGTGCATCATGCAATAGCAACTATGACATGAAAGAAGTTTAACATAAGTAGGGAGCTCACACTATTTACCCACGGTCAAGAAGTGCTGATGGCTTCCCAAGCAGCTTCTATGGAAATTTGTTTTATTTTCCCATTCTATCCCATAAATTTATATTTTTTCTGTTTTTAATAGTAGATTATTTACTTTAGAAAATTATTCTGTTCAAAACATATATCCTTTAAGATAAATAGCACTGGCAAAGATGGTAGAGGGGTAATTGTAGGGGGCTCCTCATACTTTACCTCAGCTGCCCCCCTATGGACTATGTAAACAGAATAAAGCCACAGTAACCGCATCCATAGCATACACAATGGCGGTGGTCATGTGCAATATTCATGTTACCACTTATTTTGATGTCTCTTGCTGCATCCTCTACTGCACAAACTCTAAACAGTAACTAAATGTATTCAGCATCTATGCAGAAAAGGATGAAGCTGGGGAAAGCAGAGAAAGTGGTCACATCGGTAAACCGGCACTGGGCTCTCTACTCTTTATTCAGGCCACAGATGGGCAGCTGGGGGCCAGATATTGAGCAGCTAAGTTTAAATATGAGAAGCAGTAAAAAGTTTAAGGACTTTTAGAAAATATTTTTATAAAGTTGCCAAGGGGTATTCCCATCTCATACACTCATGGAACATCCACAGGATGTCACTTATGAGACCTGCATCTGTCTTGAAATCAGGGTACTAAGGTATGCCGCTGTCAATGGAGAGGTGTCCAGATTTTCCATGCATTTGTATATGATTTCATCTTTGCACTAAAAATAGTGTGCAAAGGGGCTCTATTCTCAAAACAGATGTGGGTTCTGTTAGTGATGTGTATATATATTTATGCCATATCATGTGGTATGGACACAAAAAGAATATGGATAACAGTGCATGGGACCATAAAGTATGCTTGTATATTGCAAATTGCCATTCAATTTTTGTAATGCACCATTAAATTGTGCCTCTTCTGGAGAATTCTTTAATATTGCATCATCCATATCCACCATTTGGTGACACAAGGTATGCCTATTGGGATTGATTTTATCTGTAGTAGAGGAAAAGCTCTTTAACACTAGAACTACTGATGGAGTCATTTTGACTCCTTTCGTTTTTTATTTCTCTTCTGTGACTACATTTTTCAGAATTCCGGCTTGAAACTCGGTGACTTTTCCTCAAATATGATGTGAAAAAAGATTTTGTGAGAATAAATAATTTTGGTGAAAAATTTGCGCGTTTTTTTCAAAATTTACCAAGAGCTACTGAAGGGAGTCATTTTGACTCCCTACTATATTTTGAGGTCCTTTTGTCACTAAATGTTGCTATAAAGTTTTGTGCATAATTTTTTCACTCTATCTTATTTACCCTGATGTTCATATAGATGTAGTTCAATTTACATGTCAACTTTTCACATTTTCCTTGTGTTTTACCTGCTTGTATTACTGTGTAATGCTGAACAAAATAGCTTGTTTACTCTAGGCTCTTATCTTATGCTAATGAAGGGTGGTGTTTTTCTAAGGTCCTAGCAGGAGACAGTATTCTGGATAGTAACTTTACTTTCAGTTCAGCTGAAGAGACAAAGAGAACAGACGCAGACATACGAGCTCTGAAGACTCATACAGGTATGAATTGTTATGAAATAGTTTAGCTGTCTGTCAACTGATTCAGCCCACCTACTTTTGAAGGTGGCAGAACAGTTATTATTTCTTTTAGTTTTCATTTCATTTCTATTTTTCAGCAGGGAACTATATAGAATTATGGAATTTGTGAGGAATATGGAGAGAAGACGTTTGATAAAGCCTCAGGATATTCTGGCTACTTTGCAATCCATACCGGAGGATGAATCGGAATCCGAATTGCAGGAACATGTATTTGATTCTGACAGTGATGAAGATTTCATTCCTCAGAACATATCAAGTGAATCTGAAGACTCAGAAGGAACAAATCCAGAAGGTAAGTAGTTATGTGTATTTATTTGTTCTTCCACACACTGAGTTAGGGCCTGTGCACACTAGCAGAATTCTGGCTGAATAGCCATCTGGATATTCTTGCCGCAATACAGGCCGTACCTGCCCGCTCATGCCTGAAGCTCCGCTCCGAACCCCGGGCTGGAGCCGCTGTCAGGGACAGAGCAGCGCTTGCTTACGCGCGAGCACGGCTCCGTCCCAGACAGCGGCTCCAGCCCGGGGTTCGGAGCGGAGCTTCAGGTATGAAACTCCGCTCTGTACCTGAGCGGGCAGGTACGGGCCGGATTGTGGTGAGAATATCCGGTCGGATATTCCGCCGCTAATCCAGCCAGTGTGCACGGACCCTTACAAAACAAAAATTCTAAATATTCATCAACTTTTTTACAGATATTCCAAGCACATCAACTGGGGATCGGGCTCATGCAGTTATGTTGCCTCGTGACCATCCTCCTGGTCGTGGACAGAAAAAATCAGCAAAACGTCCCAGAAATGAAAGAACAACAGATAACGATGGCGGCGAAGGTAATGCAACAACAAACACCAGAGAAGGCGAATCTGAAGGAATACTAGTTTCAGCGGATGGTATTCAATGGAAACCTGTTGAAATTGGAGAACACTTGCCTGGTAGGCGTGACAGCCAAAATATTCTTCGAGAAGCACCTGGCCCTACAGGATACGCCAGAAGAAATATCATTATCGATAGTCCTTTGAGCGCATGGCGTTTATTTTTTTATTCATATATATTGACACATATAAAGAACTGTACGCTTGCAGAAGCATGCAGGAACAATAATTTACAGTTTACTCTATCTGATGAGGAGTTAGATGCATTCATTGCGATATTCTATGCTCGTGGAATATCTGGCACGAACCGTCACTCGATTAGCAGTATTTGGTGTAATGACTGGGGAATACCGTTTTGCAAAGCGACAATGTCTAGGGACCGCTTTGTTGAAATTATGAGGTTTCTCAGATTTGATGAGAAATCTACTCGATCGGAGAGACTGCAAACGGACAAGTTTGCTCTATTTTCTACTGTGTGGGACAGGTTTATTGAAAATTGTATTGCGTGTTACAAACCTGGCCCATACATAACGGTGGTTGAGCAACTTTTCCCAAGGAAAACTAGGTGTCCATTCACGCAGTACATGCCTTCCAAACCAGATAAATATGGCCACAAATATTGGCTAGTTGTTGATAAGAGGAGCAAATATCTGGCAAATGGCTTCCCTTATCTAGGCAAAGATGACACACGCCGTGCTGAGGACCGTTTAGCTGACCATGTGGTAATGAAGTTATTGGACCCGTTTTTGAAAAAAGGTCGCAATGTTACAACCGATAATTATTTTACTTCAGTAAAATTAGCTAAACAGCTAAAAAGCAAAGGAACAACCATCGTGGGAACACTGAACAAGATAAGGCGAGAAGTGCCTAAAGAAATAAAATCCATGAAAGAGGAATTGTACAACACTAAAGTGTTTAGAAATGAAGACAATTTTACACTTACAGTATATCAAGGAAAGCCCAACAAAAATGTTGTCATTTTGAGTTCCGTCCATCCAGATGTTGTTGTTGCGTCTGATTCCGCTAAAAAAACTCCAGAAACGGTAAAGTTTTACAATGAAACAAAATATGGAGTAGATGTAGTGGATCAGATGGCACGAAAATATACCACACGAACATGCACAAGGAGATGGCCTGTTCATGCATTTGAAAATGCCTTAGACTTTGCGGGTATAAATGCATGGATAATATTCAAGGAGATTACCCACCAAAAAATGTCACGCAAGGCATTTTTGCAAACGCTTGTGAGAGAGTTGAGTGGTCCTTATGTCACAGATAGGGAAAAGGGTTCCACGTCCCAAGTTTCTACATGCTCAGAAGTGATGGTTCAAACAAAATTTTGCCAGATCAAAGAAAAGTGCAAGAAAAATAGATCTGTCGGAAATTGTAAGACTTGTGGTAAGTCTTTGTGTGGGCAATGTACTGCCATAAATCAAAGGCAATGCCTAAAATGCGAAACACCAAATGTTTAGAAGGTGAATTCTGCGCCATATTTTCATTTTTATGCTCCTCCACCTACATTTTCTCTGCTTTTTGTTCTTCAGTTGTTGTTTATATGTGTGCACTTGAATAAAAAAAAATGTTTGAAAATCGTCTATTATAATTATTGTTATTTTCTGTAGAAAAATAAGAAAAGCAGAAAAAAAACAATCAAAAGCATTACTGTTGGATCTCACAATAATAATACATTACAAAAAATATAATTATTAATAAATAACCACAAATGAAACTCTAAAAATAAACGAAAACAGGCAAGGAGTCAAAATGACTCCTTTCAGTAGTTCTAGGCGGGGTCACGAGTCCAGTAGTCCTAGTGTTAAATATAGTTTCAGAAAAAGAAAGATGCCTTATAGAGGTTCTTTTTATTTCCTTTATGACTGTCCCCAAAAATCTTCAATCAGACATTATGTATAAATACAATTAATGAGATGCCTGCTATGGGGAACCCACTGTAATGAGTAGAGTAAGTGGTTGCTGCAAAACGTGACTAGACCAAGCTCGATTTTGAATGGACACACAGCCCATTGTAGAGTTATTGATCTCTCAGAGAGGTTTCTTGTGGTCATTTAATAATTGAGGGTCCTGTTTTTAGGTAAAAGCTTGTCCATACAGGATATCTTTGTCCCTAATATTACATATGGAAATAACATGAATTCATTGCATTCAGGTGTTGTCTTCTCGAATGGAGAGAACTGGAAAGTAATGAGAAGATTTGCACTCTCCACACTGCGAGATTATGGAATGGGGAAAAGAACGATAGAAGACAAGATCATCGAGGAGGCCGAGTGTTTAGTGCAGAAGTTGAAATCATATGAAGGTGAGAGGATCATTTATATAAATGTGTAATGATGGAGGACTGATGATAATAATGTATGGCAACAAAAAGAGCCGTAACTGGGAGCTCCTGTGCTGGGCCGGCTCCAGGTGTTTATGGGCCCCGGGAGAAAGAATCTCAGTGGGCCACTTTATCACATGCCATGATTCATGATGTACAGATATGGCAGAGGAATATATGAAATATATATAACACAAGGCTCAGCCTGCCCCCTCATCCTCCAAATATGCAAACACGTACACACACGGTACACAGAAATGCACACACACACGGTACGCAGACATGCATACACACAGAGTACACTATATGTACATGCACACACACGGTGCACAGAAATGCACGCACACACGGTACGCAGACATGCATACACACAGAGTACACTATATGTACATGCACACAGCGTATGCAGACCTGCACACACAGTACACAGACATGCACACACAGTATGCAGATATGCACAGTACACAGACATGCAGACGAGCAAGTTATGCAGACCTGCACACACATACAGTATGCAGACATGTGCACACATGCAGACATGCGCACACATGCAGACATACACACACATGCAGACATGCACACACATGCAGACATGCACACACAGTACGCAGACATGCACACATGCACAGTTTGCAGACATGCACACACATACAGTATGCAGACAATCACTCTCATCATGCAGACATGCACACACAGTACGCAGACATACACACATGTACAGTATGCAGACATGCACACACATACAGTATGCAGACATGTGCTCACATCATGCAGACATTCACACAGTACACAGACATGGGCACACATGCAGACATGTACACATACACACACCTGCACATGGTACACAGATATGCACACATACAATATGCAGACACGCACATACACAAACATATACACAGATAGATACACATACAGGCATACGCACATATTTGAACACAAATTCTTTAAAACACATATAAAACAGACATAAATATATATACACAGTCATGCACACTGACATACACAGATATTCAGATCATATATGCACACACACATACACACACATTAGAAATATTTTTAATATGAGGATTGGGGAAGCCGGCAACAAGCCTCGCTCACCGTCCTGTTTCCCATCCAGCCCCTCTGGCATGTGGATTTGCAGTGCCACCGGCGTGTGTTTGATGGCTGTCACTTTCACAGTCACAGACATGGCCCTGGACCATCAGGGGGGCCTACTCGCCGTCGGCGCTCGTGCCACTCTCCCAGCATCTGTGAAGAACCGCTGGCGCTGTTTGATTGCCTTCACTTTACCAGACATGGCCGCGAGCAGTGCGCTGTGCAGCTATGTCTGCTAGTAATGACACAGCCGGGGCGACACACAAAGCAAAATGGTACAGTGCCCAACCCTGCTGTGTCATTACTACCAGACACAGCCACACAGCACATTGCGCGTGGCCATGTCTGGTAAAGTGACAGCAATCAAACAGCGCCAGTGGCCCTGCACAGATATTAGGGAAACGACCAGTATCCCGACAGCGAGTGGGCCCCCCTGATGGTCCAGGGCCCCGGAACTTGCCCGCGTGCGCCAGGTGCTGACGTTGGCCCTGTTCCTGGGGCAAAAACTAACAACGGGACCTTTTGGGTTCAAGCTTCAAAATTTAAGATTGCCAGCAACCTCCGTTGTGACAGAAGGAAACAACTGGTAGAAATAACTGAACTGTAATAAACAGGAGCCTACTAATATCTTGAAGGATTAGCTACTACTGGACGAGGATGCAGAGTCATTTAAAGTCACAATATCTTTCCTGGACCTCTGAGATTTTTTACTTGGGAGTTGCAGCTCTATAACTGCAAAGAGTGAAATAGAGTAATATTAGTCATTTACATACTTGATCAATTTTTCTCCCTCCTTGACATCTACTGTACATGTTTATAGGGTTCTAAGAGATACTTTTTTAAAAATGAGAACCAGAAAAAAATATGTAAATGAAAAAACAAAAAATTAGCTTTCAAAAGCAAGTAAAATATCAAAAAATATTTGTTATGTTGTGAATACCAAAACTAGTTTTGGCGGTAAAAGGTTATTATCACAATTGTAAAGAATATAAACTTTTTCATATACATACCGTTTCATTCTCACCTGTTCTGCAGCCTACGTTGAGAGGAGACACCGGTGAAAAAGTTTGCTTTTTGTTGACCTTATGCCCCTTTGAGAAACAAAATTCATACTTCCCTTTTAATAGTTAAAAGAATATGTCCTTCACATAATATACACAATTATTTTTTTTCCATTTTTGATAGTGCAGCACAATAAGCTCTGTATAGATGGATAGAAATATTGTTTGTTTAAAAAAAATACATACAGTATATATATTTTTTATTTTTCAGGAAACCCCTTTGATAATTTGACCAGTATTAATGCAGCCGTGGCCAATATAATTGTGTCCATACTGCTTAGTCATAGATTTGAATATGAAGATCCCACCATTTTGAAACTTATGGCTGCTGTTAATGAAAATGTAAGACTCCTGGGAAGCCCATGGATCCGGGTAAGTAAAAAATTAATAAAAAATATTATATTTTGCAATTTTTAGTGTTAATTTTTGATTAAAATTATTATCCTTGAAAAAATATGAACAAAGGGGATTAAATAAAATTATCACTTTTGTAACGGACAAAGACGGTCGAAAAATTATGCCTTTTTTTGTGATCACCCAAACGATTCTGTCAATTCCTGTGGGTGCTGGAGAATATCTGAAATTTCCTCTGCAGAGGCCTACTGGGGAAATTATCACCATTAAAGTAATAAAAGTAGAAATGTTTACCAAAAATTCAAAATACTGTATGTAAAGTATGCAATGTTAAAAGCAATGACTTTTTTTAAACCGTAGGGTCATGACTAATTATTTTTTTGGCACAACAATTTCATACCTTAAAAATGATACATTTTCTTGACCACAAAAGCCTAGAGACAGCTCCAAGGAGATATTAACAATGTTTATTAAAGAATATAATCTCCTTAGAATGCAACTTGTAAGAAAGCAATGGGGAGCACCAGAGAGCTTTAACAGATCCAGGGCAGCAGGATGAGTTTGGCTGTTGATATTCTTCCTCCATCCACTTTTTTGCATTTTTGTTAGCATTTTTTTCTAATATAATTAAGAGGGTGACGATATCACTGATGCCAAAATTGTCCCTGCCATCTTATTTTTCAGCCTCTTTGAAGGGCTTCAGTTGTAACACGTCCACATCGTGCCTTGAGGCAACTGTGACAGGACCCTCTCTAGAAGCAGGTGATTCTTCTCCATCCTCGTCATCTTTAGACAGACAGGGTCGCAGCATACTACGATGAACCACTCTGGTGGGGGCTCCTTCCGCCCCCTCGGGTTGAACTTCATACACAGTTCCTTCAGCGCCAATCCTGTGCTTCACTCGGTGCGGGGTCCGTTCCTACAGCCTACTCAATTTGCCCCTGGGCTGCCTGTCCCGAACCAACACCCGCTCCCCGGGCCTCAGAGCTGTCCCTCGAAGAGGCAATGTCTCATGATGTTTGAGCTCCTGAAACTTTTGTTGTACCAACCGTCGGAGGGTCTGCAGTCGATGCCGATGTTCCCAGACCCAGGAAGACATCCTCATCCGTGGGTCGTCCTCCTCGGAGTCCAGCTCTAACTCAGTAATCTCTCACCCCTTTCGCCCGAACAGCAAGGTATAAGGAGTGAACCCCCTTCGTACTATTCACTCGGTTGTTGTAGACCCACACCAGCTCGGCCACAAACTCAGGCCATTGTACCTTTCGATCTTCCTCCAACATGCGGACCATTTGGATCAGTGTCTGATTAAAGCGTTCACAGGCCCCATTTCCTTGAGGGTGGTAAGGAGTAGTCTGTGACTTCTCAGTCTTGTACAACCGATGCAGCTCTTCCATCACCCTGCCTTGGAAGCAGGCACCTTGATTGGAATGGATGCTCTTTGGGCAGCCGTACACCCGAATGATGGCCTGCGCAGCTGACTCGGCGGTCTGGTCTCTGGTCGGGTCACTACCGCAAACTTTGTGAAGTGGTCTGTCATTACCAGGCAATGTTCATACCCGAGATGCGCCGGTCCAACAGTCAAATAGTCGATCATCAGCACCTCCAAGTGGGCAGAAGTCACAATGGTTTGTATGGGGACCCGTTGCTCTGGGAGCTTAACCAGCTCACAGCTCCGACATCTTCAACAAGTGTCTTCTATTGTTGCTCGCAGTCAGGGATGATACACCAGCCTCTGCAACCACTGAAACGTCATCTCTGGTCCAAAGTGAGCTCCTCGTTCATGAGCCTCCTTAGCCACCACTCCGACCAACTTCTCTGGAATCCCCACTTGCAGCCCGGTACAGCAGCCTGCCTTGCAAACACAGTCTCTCCCATTGTCCCAGCATTTTCAGCGCTCCCGGGGACAGGGCACTCCTCTCTTCTCGACTGGGGACTTGCCACAAAGCCACCCATTGACGTAATTGAGCAACTTCTCTGTCAGTCTGTTGAAGTCGGATCCAGTCATCTCTTGGCCGCCCTAGCACTTGTTCTTCCGATGTCTCTCCGATCTGTCCCTGCGCCGCGGCCAATGACCCCACGAAACTTCGGAAGCTAGGGGTCTCATCCGCCTCCAAATCTTCATTGCGGTCATGATCAGGCCGTTCATAAGTCACTCTGGAGAGGGCATTGGTGTGAGTATTCTCTGCCTTAGGCCGTTGGCGATCTTATACCGGTACCTGGCCATATGGGTCCCCCAGCGCTGCTCCAGGGCCCCCAATTTCGCATTCTCCAGGTGGGCCAGCGGGTTGTTATCTGTTCTCACCAGTACTTCGGACCCGGACAAATACTCTGCAAACTTCTCGGTCATTGCCCAAACCAGAGCCAGCAACTCTAATTTAAAAGAGCTATAATTATCTGGGTTCCTCTAGGAGTCGTGAAGGGAGCGACTGGCTTACGCAATCACGCGCTCTTTCCCCTCCTGTACTTGGCTTCCAGACCATGTAGGCTCCCATCAGTGTGGAGTATGAATGATTGGGAGAAATCCCCATAGGCAAGTATTGGGGCCTCGGTCAGGGCCATTTTTAGGGCATGGAAGGCCTCTTCCTGGCTGCTTCCCCACTGAATCGCCTGATTCTTGGAGCCCGCCGGCACTACCTTAAGTAGCTCCAGCAATGGGTTGGCTATGCGGGTGAAGTTTTTCACGAATCTTCGGTAGTACCCGGCAAGTCCCAGGAAGGCCCGAACATCCTTCACTGTTTTCGGAGTAGGCCACTCCTGTACGGTGGCCACCTTTTCCTGGGTGGGCCTGACTCCTTCACCGGGCACAGTATGACCGAGATATTCGATCTGTTTGCAGAACAGGTGGCACTTCTGGGGCTTCAACTTTAGGCCATGACTCTGTAGGCGACTCAGTACTTGCTCTAGTCGCTGGAGGTGCTCCTCGAAGGTGGCGGCATAGACAATTATGTCGTCAAGGTAAATCAGTGTTGCCTTGATGTTCAAATCGCCCAGGCACCTCTCCATCAGATGCTGGAAAGTCCCGGGGGCGTTAGTCAGGCTGAAGGGCATCCGACTGAATTCGAATAGTCCCATGGGTAATAGGAACGCCATCTTCGCACGGTCATGTTCGGCCACGTGCACCTGCCAGTACCCACTGGCCAGATCCAGGGAGGAGAAGTATCTTGCCCTCCCAAAGGCCGACAGGGACTCTTCGATTCGGGGTAGTGGGTAAGAGTCCCGTACTGTACAGGCATTCAGTCTATAGTCCACACAGAACTGCAGGGTCCCATCTTTCTTCCGAACCAGGACAATTGGGGCTGCCCACGGACTCTGACTCTCCCGTATCACACAATTCTGTAACATATGGGCTGGCATCTCCTTAACCTCTTTATACATCTGGGGAGGTATCTGCCGGTATCTCTGGTGTCGAGGCAGGTGTCTTCTTGAAACTGGACCATTCATCCCGCATCTCTGTATCTCCTTTTGCATCTCTCCAGCCAATTCCAGTTCAGCTGCAGGCAGGGTGGGTACCTCGTTACTCCAGACCATCCCTGCCAGGACCATCACCCCCATCTCCTGCTCTCTCACACGTGCCTCCTCCCCCACTTATAAAAAAGTCATACGTGGGTTGGCGCGCAGGCGCTCCCGCAAGGCCTGCTTCAGCTGCACATCCCTGAGGCCTGCCACAAACTGGTCCCTTAAGATCACGTCAGGGGGGCCCATTCCCAAATTCCCCATGTCGTCTTTTCTAGTGATATAGGCATGCACCCTCTGTAAGGCATTAACATACCGCATCACAGTCTCCCCCTCCTGCTGCACTTGGTTAAACAGCTGTATCCTCAGCTCTCCTACATTGGTGGGATCCCCATGCATCTCCTCCAGTATCCGCACCACTTTTTCTACAGTATCCCGGTCATGGGGAGGGTGGTACATCACGGATTCTCGGGTCTCGCCATCCAGGGCCAGTAAGGCTATTTCAGCTTGCATATCTGGGGTCATCGGATGCATATGTAACATACTCCTAACACTCTCAATCCAGTCCCACAGCATCATATTGTCCCCGGTGAACTTTGGGAGATTGCTGAGCATGTACCCCGGCGGCAAGCTAGATTTAGGGTCTCCCAGGATGGACTGCTCTGCAGTGTCTGTGTCTAACGACTGCATCCTGCCGACTACGCCAAATGTAACACGGGTACTTTAGATGCAGCGACACAGAAACACAGAGCAGCCAATGCAGGGTTAATAAACAGGGGAAGTTTATGATAACAGGGTCAATCTCCACGCAGGCAGTAACAGGGGAAAATATGGGGGAAAACAAGGGAAGTAGCAAGTAAAAGTCTTTAACTGACAGTTCACGGTTTAAGTAGATATGGCAGATTCGAACCGGTTGTAAACGACAGTTTTTACACTTAGCTGACTCTCTTCCTCCACAAGGAAGTTTCCAGCTGATTCCGGTGTTGATTTCTTCAGGCTTCCCCACCCAAATAATTCTCCGTCTTCTGGCGGCAGCGGGAGCTCTCCGGGTTTACCCGCTGAGCCCCTAGTCCATAACACGGCACCTCACGTGCTCGGCTCCACAGAACCTGCGTCTCTTCTCTCTCTAGTCGGCTTGACTCCTCCGGTCCACTGCACTCAGCTCTTTCTCCCAGTACTGGAGCCAGGAGCCTGGACCCTCTCACACTGCTCTCCTGAGTGGGACTCTGCTCTCCCTTTCCCGTGCAAAAGTCCTCGTCTCTCCCTCTCTCTAGCCACGCCACCAGTTTTCCGGTCACCTGACCTCCCAGCTCTCACTCTGGACACGCCCCCAGATTCCCAGTCACCTGAATCCTGTGCTGTAAGTCTGTCTTCCCCCTGCAACCAGAGGTATGGCCCCGGCAGGTCCGGATCCCTTGTTCTGAAAGTACTTACACCCCGGTCTTCCCTCTCACACAGTAACCAACTCATCATATGGCATTGGGCATCTCAAGGAATGACAAGCTCCAGTTTCTTTTCTGCATGATATGTAGTCACCATCCCCTTCAAAGAGGTTTAGGGAATTTGTAAAAAAATTACACAAAATTTGCGCACTCAAATATTTATTTGCTTTTCTCCAGCGTCCACCTCTCCATTCTTGACAGAGACCACCAGGTCCCTGTTCTTAAGATAATTGTGGATACCAACTGATAGGACAACGTCTTTAAAGAGGACAGGACTGGAATTAAATGCTGACAAGAATAGTAAGAGCTTCCACTATTACACTTTTCGTTAAAAACTGTAGGAAAACCGAGCGAACTGGACCATATGGTGATACCATTATAAATAGATATAATAGAGCGAGGTAATATACTCACCAGAGTGGGGTGTGTAGGGCCAAATCCTATAAAAGCTCAATGATGGTTGATGCTGCCCTGTGGCTGGGGGATGACCTTCATCAGGATGATTGAAGGTAAAGACAATTCATGGTTTTGGGCTGCGCTAACTGAAATGAGTGTTTCCACAAAAGACTGGCGTCTTTCTAAAGTGTAAAAATGATCTGTACTATTACACTTTTGCTAGTGCTAATTATTACTTTTATATTTGTTTAGATGTATGACAGTTTCCCCACATTGATGGATTTGCTTCCTGGACCTCACAGGACAATTTTTGGGAATATTAAAGAATTTCAAAAATTCATAAGAGCAAAATTTACGAAACAGAAGAAAGAACTGGATGTAAATGACCAGAGGAATCTCATAGATGCCTTCCTGGCCAAGCAACAAGAGGTACAATACACATGATAATAATCATTAGTAATTAATAGTGATGTGCGAGCACTAAGATGCTCGTGTGCTCGTTCCTTGGGTCAAGCAAATTGAAATGCTTGGGTGCTCGACCAATGTACCGTAAGTCTATGGGAAACTCAATCATTTTCCCGAAGCCCCCCCTGGACGTCTGGAAAGGGCCTAAAAATTACCCAAATCGATATAAACAGTGCTCAAATGACATGGGAACGGCATGGGGAAGACTCCTGGAAGCATCTCTGACTCCCAGGTCACTGCTGTGAGCAATGTTGTCAGAGGTATTACGCCACTTTTGCGGGGTGAAAATAAAACATACAAAAATGAAGCCAAAATGGATTTTCCTGGAAAAAATGTTAAGGAACATTCTTTCCAGGGTAATGACTTGTATATAAGGCAAAATAAATAACCAAAACAAAAATGCTCCTTGACACCTTGACAAGCGTTTTTGGTGCGTTTTTGCACTTTTCCATTGTTTTGAATGGTGAAAAATACATTCACCGGTAAATTAGTACATTTGTCCACATACACAGCATTTTTTATAAGCTAGACATAAACCTTATCAGTATGCCCAGGATCCCATTCCACATGGATCTATAATACCGTTCTGTACAGATATGTAATGATATCATAAAAGGAAATTAATGTACCATAGAACCAACCATAATTTAGAGTAGAACATAACACTCCAAAAACATTTCGTATAAACAACCAATCTTTATTGAAAAAATTATTTAAAAACACATGACATTTAAAAAATGGGAACAACCACCAGGTGGCACCATAACCCACATAAACTTTGCTAGTATAGGTCTAGTACATACAATATTAACTACTCTCACAAGTTTAATAAATACATCGCTACAAGTTCCCCTATGCCAAATCAGCTGAGATAGAGTAGTAGATATTTTAAGAATACACTAGTCCCCCATACCATAGGGGGATTTACTAACTAAACATGTTTACCTGATGCGGATCAGAGGGCATCACATATCCTACTCTACCCACGTTTCGGCTCACTTAGCCTTCTTCCAGGGTAATGCCACACCTTTGATTGTGTCTCATTAAATAGTGCACTGCCACCAATGAAAACGAGCACACACACCTGCTTCCCATTGCCACTCAGAACATCAGGATGGGAATGTTAGGAGAAGGAGGAAATAAGAAAAAACCCTTGAGGAAGGTAGATACAAGGGGAGGAAAAAGAGGAGGAGAAGGGAGGAAACTATTACAGCGGGCATCACCACATTTTTTGTTATTTATACAGTATATTCCTCCCCCACACTCCCCCTCCAACGCCCATGGCATACATCACATCTTTATTACACATGGTTGGGGGTGGGAGGAAGAAGAGAGAGGGAGGCAAGGGGGACGTCTTCCCCATGTCTCCCCCGTGTATTTGTGCCGGTGTCCATAATGGTTGTGCATGCGCTGTTTTTGGGGTGTTATGTTCAACTCAAAATTATAGTTGGTTCTATGGTACATTTATTTCCTTATATGATATCATTCACCTGTGAATGTAATTTTAACATTTTACTACCTTATCTGGCCATGTGATGTGTGAGACATGATCAGACTAATCCTGTTTCATTCATGAAGGAGGCACTCTAAAAGTCACAAAGCCTATTTTTACAATGCCATCAGGCGACCCTTATTATTTTTAGAGGGCCAGCAGCTGTCCCTCACTATGGTTATAGGGCCATCAGCCAGCTATGCTTTGTTGTCTTCTATAGTTGGTCTTCTATACTGTTTTTGCATATGCAGTGACTGAAAGGGCTGGGGACACACTCCAATACCACTTTGAAGAGACATAGAGGAGGTCCTCATTAAAAAAATTGTTACCATTGATAAGGAGTGGGTCTCCTATAGTGGTAGTGCCCATGCACATAGTGCATGGGATGAAAAACATTGACCCCTTGGGTGTGTACATGAACATACTGTATAACATACAGATTGTTAGAGGTAGGCCTCTAAAAATGCACTAAAATGCTCGGGTACTCGTTGTTCGGGTCGAGCAAATTGAAATGCTCGAGTGCTCAATCCAAGCAATGATCCCAATATAAGTCTATGGGAAACTCATGCATTTTTCTGGCGCCCCTCCCTGGCGGTCTGCAGAGGGCCTAAAAATTGCCCTAATCGATGTGAACAGTGCTCAAATGACATGGAAACAGCATGGGGAAGACCCAATAAATATTTATATAGTGCCATTAGGTTCCATGGCGCTTTACAAGTGTAGGGGCAGACAGGGACACGAACATGAAACATCAAATGAGGCGCACTGGTACAGTAGGGCAGGGGGTCCTGTCCACGAGGGCTCACAGTCTATAGGGGGTGTGTGGGGAGACAGGAGGAAGGGGAGAGGAGAGGGTGAGAAGGTGTAGAGTTGGTCTCCTATAGCGTATGCAGTGACTGCAAGGGCTGACAAAAATTTGAATGTAACCCAATATCCCTTTAAAAAGACATAGAGGAGGATTTCAGTAAAAAAAATATCTCCATTATAAATAAGTGGGTCTCCTATAGTGGAAAAGCCCATGCAGTGACTGCAAGGGCTGCCAAAATTTGGGAAAAGCCCAATAACAATTTAAAGACACATAGAGCTGGTAACGAGTACAACATGTTCCCAATAGAAAGGAGAGGGTCTGCTACACAGTTTTAAGGTATGCAGTGAGTCCAATGGCTGCCAAAATATAGAAAAAATCACATTAACAATTTATAGACACATAGAGCTAGGACTCAGTAATGACATGTTCCTAGAAAGGAGCAGTTGTGCTATACAGTTATAGTGTATGCAGTGAGTCCAACGACTGCCAAAATTCAGGAAAAACCCTACTAACAATTTAAAGACACATAGAGCAGGGCCACAGTAATGGCATGTTCCCATTAGAAACGAGAGGGTCTGCTATACAGTTATAGTGTATGCAGTGAGTCCAACGGCTGCCAAAATTTAGGAAAAACCCCACTAACAATTTAAAGACACATAAAGCTGGGCCTCAGTAGCGACATGTTCCTAGAAAGGAGCCGCTGTGCTATCCAGTTATAGGGTATGCAGTAAGTTCAATGGCTGCCAAAATTTAGGAAAAACCCCACTAACAATTTAACCCCTTTACACATTAATGACCAGGCCAATTTTTACAATTCTGACCACTGTCACTTTATGATGTAATTACTCTGGAACGCTTCAACGGATCCCACTGATTCTGAGATTGTTTTTTCGTGACATATTGTATTTCATGATAGTGGTAAACTTTCTTTGATATGACTTGCGTCTATTTGTGAAAAAAATCTGAAATTTGCCGAAAAATGTGAAAATTTTGCAATTTTCAAACTTTGAATTTACATGCCCTTAAATCAGAGAGATATGTGACACAAAATAGTCAATAGAGACCACATCACATTTGAAATGACTTTGAGGGGCTTTTTTGACTAAAATAACCAAAAGTGACACCATTCTAAAAACTGCACCCCTCAGGGTGCTCAAAACCATATTCAAAAAGTTTATTAACCCTTCAGGTGATTTACCGGAATTTTTTGGAATGTGAAAGAAGAAAATGAACATTTAACTTTTTTTTTACAAAAATGGTAATTTAGACCCCAATTTTTGCAAGAGTATCAGGAAAAAATGGACCACAAAATTTGTTGTACCATTTCTCCTGAGCACGCCAATAACCCATATGTGGGGGCAAGCCACTGTTTGGGCGCATGGCAGGGCTCGGAAGGGAAGGAGCGCCATTTGACTTTTTGGACGTAAAATTTGCTTGAATAATTAGCGGGCGCCATGTTGTGTTTGGAGAGCTCCTGATGTGCCTAAACAGTGGAAATCCCCCACAAGTGACACCATTTTGGAAACTAGACCTCTCAGGGAACTTATCTAGATGTGTGGTGAGCACCCTGAACCCCCAGGTGCTTCACAGAAGTTTATAATATGAAGCCGTGAAAATAAAGAAATCAAACTTTTTTAACAAAATTTATGTTTTAGCCCCAATTTTTTTATTTTTACATGGGTAAGAGGAGAAAATGGACCCCAAAAACTGTTGTGCAATTTCTCCTGTTTGACCACACAGCAGAGTTCAGAAAGGAAGGAGCTTTGTGTGACTTGAACACAAAATTGGTTGGAATTGAGAGAGTACGCCATGTCGCGTTTGGAGAGCCCAGATGCAGCTAAATAGTGGAAACCCCCCACAAGTGACCTTATTTTGGAAACTAGACCCCTCAAGGATTTTATCAAGAGGTATAGTGAACATTTTGAACCCAGAGGTATGACCCAGAAATTGATAACATTAGGTCATCATGTTAAATAAGTTGTCATTAGTCTTGAGCGCAAGTGCTTGCTACTTGAATTTGCATTGGGTACTCAGGTATGCACCATGTATTGCGGGTGCTCAAGTGACATGCTCTAGTCCCTGTCCCTCATGTTTCACGGTTATTATACACCCAAAAAAACATGCGGGGATCACTCGTGCATAACAAGCAATCCCCGCAATATTTGTTTGGCTGGGAAGCAAATGGGGCGGAAACTCAAGCATGTCACTCGAGCATCCGCGATACTTGGTGCACACCCGAGCACCCGATGCAAACTCAAGTAGCGAGCATTTGCACTCAACACTAGTCGCCATATTGTTTTCATTGTTTCTTTACTTTTGAAAAAATCCCAACCCTAGCTCAACACTTACCCTAGCACAACCCTACCCTAGCTCAACCCTAACCCTAGCACAACCCTAACCCTAGAGTTTATATTTTTTGCCTTTCATAGTGCGGTATAAGTGATTAGACGACTTTATTCTTCGGGTTGGTGCAATTACAGCGATACCAGATTCAAATCTGGTTTGACAACGCAAGGGTCACGGAAAAGGCAGCCTAACATAAACTCAGCCATGTGTGCCAGACTGCTAATAGACATGACTTCTGTGTCTTCACCAAGAGACCATGCTCTCCTTCTCATCCTCCTCCTCCTCCCTGATCTCAGCCCATCCACGCTGAACAGAAGATATGACAGTTGTGCAGGTAGTACTGTCTATAGGGCAGGAAACTATTTCCTGTTCCTCCTCTTCACCAAGATTTGCCTGCTCTAGTGATGAGCGAGCATGCTCGCTACTGCTCGGTGCTCACCTGAGCATCTCACTGTTCGAGATGCTCGGCACTCGCCAAGTATTTCCGTGGTTGAAAGGCGAGAGCTCGGGTCCCCGCCCTACATGTTTGGCACTCTTTACAGAGCCAATGAACATGCAGGGATTGTCTGCCACTCACTGTAATGCATCAGCCATGCTGGTTGTGTTGTTACAGTGATTGGCTGGCCACACAGCGTCATCAGGTCTATATCAGACCTGGGGCAGCTGTGCTCGTCACAGTCACTCCGGAATCAGACAGAGAAGGGAGAGGTGCTGCTGAACTAGGGAGAGATTTGCTTGTTTCTATTTAGTGTAGGTATACCAAACTATATTAGAGACACATATCCATCTCAACAAACAGTCCTTCTGAGGACTAATCCTTCTGCAGAGAAATCAGGCAGGCAGTAGAGATGAGCGTTGTTCTACTCGAACTGTTCGCCAATCTCAAATTCGAGCTGTTTTGGGCGGTGTTCGAGCCGTTCGGCGAACACGAACGATTTGAGAAAAATTCGGCTGTTCGAGGTTATGTTCGATAACTGTTCGTGCACCAAAATCATAACTGGATTTTTTCTCAGTAATGATGAAAATTAATGTTAATACGCAGTTTGAGTGTACAGCGGGGTGGGGGGAGGGGCAGGGGATGGATCTCTGCAGGAATAATGAAGATCTCCATTTTTTTTTCTCTTTCCCGCATTTGCAGTGGGGAGGTGCAGTCTGTCAGCCTATCAGCAGCGCACACACGGAGCGAACTGCTGTTTTTCACACAAGCAAGGGCACGTGTCATTGGCAGTGTATGTCACATGTCCTTGCCCTATAAGACCAAGCCATTTTCCCCGTCGCCACCATTTTCTCACTGCTGCAGCTGCGTGTTAGACGGCACCGCTGTTGCTGTGTGCGCTATACCTTGTTAATTTCAAGCCAATTTTTGCACAAATCTACAGATAGCTTGGGAGTAGGGAATAGTTGTGATTGCAGTCCTTTTAAGGACTAGGTTACAGCATTTCCTACGACTTTTATCAGGCAGGTCTGTGCTCTTAAATAGATAGATTGTGGGAGTAAAGACTAATTGTAATTGCAGTCCTTTTCAGGACTAGGTTACATCAGTTCCTATCAGTTTTTGCCAGGCAGGTCTGTGCCAGTGCTGTGCAAGTTTTTTTCACAGCATTTGGCTGAATCTAGCAAAGCTAATCCTTTTTGGCCTATTGCAGAGTGTGTTAGTCAGTGGAGTAGCCTATCTGTGTTGCAAGATATACCACCTGTGTATAGAATACCAATTTTTTTTACTGCACCTAGTGAAGTAAAATCTTTTGGGCATAGCATCATTCTATTAGTCCATCTATACTGACCTCCATCAGGTTGCAAATTGAATATAATTTTTTTCTGCATCTAGCTCTGAAAAAATATTTGGGCTTCTAGCAGTGTGTGGGACTTGTTCTATTAGTCCATCTATACTGACCTCCATCAGGTTGCAAACTGAATATAATTTTTTTCTGCATCTAGCTCTGAAAAAATATTTGGCCTTCTAGCAGTGTGTGGGACTTTCTCTATTAGTCCATCTATACTGACCTCCATCAGGTTGCAAATTAAAAATAATTTTTATCTGCATCTAGATCTGAAAAAATATTTGGCCTTCTAGCAGTGTGTGGGACTTTCTCTATTAGTCCATCTATACTGACCTCCATCAGGTTGCAAATTAAAAATAATTTTTATCTGCATCTACCTCTGAAAAAATATTTGGGCTTCTAGCTGTGTGTGGGACTTGTTCTATTAGTCCATCTATACTGACCTCCATCAGGTTGCAAACTGAATATAATTTTTTTCTGCATCTAGCTCTGAAAAAATATTTGGCCTTCTAGCAGTGTGTGGGACTTTCTCTATTAGTCCATCTATACTGACCTCCATCAGGTTGCAAACTGAATATATTTTTTTTCTGCATCTACCTCTGAAAAAATATTGGGCTTCTAGCTGTGTGTGGGACTTGTTCTATTAATCCATCTATACAGACCTCCATCAGGTTGCAAACTGAATATATTTTTTTTCTGCATCTACCTCTGAAAAAATATTGGGCTTCTAGCTGTGTGGGACTTGTTCTATTAATCCATCTATACAGACCTCCATAAGGTTGCAAACTGAATATAATTTTTTTCTGCATCTAGCTCTGAAAAAATAGTTGGCCTTCTAGCAGTGTGTGGGACTTTCTCTATTAGTCCATCTATACTGACCTCCATCAGGTTGCAAATTAAAAATAATTTTTATCTGCATCTAGATCTGAAAAAATATTTGGCCTTCTAGCAGTGTGTGGGACTTTCTCTATTAGTCCATCTATACTGACCTCTATCAGGTTGCAAATTAAAAATAATTTTTATCTGCATCTACCTCTGAAAAAATATTTGGGCTTCTAGCTGTGTGTGGGACTTGTTCTATTAGTCCATCTATACTGACCTCCATCAGGTTTCAAACTGAATATAATTTTTTTCTGCATCTAGCTCTGAAAAAATATTTGGCCTTCTAGTAGTGTGTGGGACTTTCTCTATTAGTCCATCTATACTGACCTCCATCAGGTTGCAAATTAAAAATAATTTTTATCTGCATCTAGCTCTGAAAAAATATTTGGCCTTCTAGCAGTGTGTGGGACTTTCTCTATTAGTCCATCTATAGTGACCTCCATCAGGTTGCAAATTAAAAATAATTTTTTCTGCATCTACCTCTGAAAAAATATTTGGGCTTCTAGCTGTGTGTCGGACTTGTTCTATTAGTCCATCTATACTGACCTCCATCAGGTTGCAAACTGAATATAATTTTTTTCTGCATCTAGCTCTGAAAAAATATTTGGCCTTCTAGCAGTGTGTGGGACTTTCTCTATTAGTCCATCTATACTGACCTCCATCAGGTTGCAAATTAAAAATAATTTTTATCTGCATCTAGCTCTGAAAAAATATTTCGCCTTCTAGCAGTGTGTGGGACTTTCTCTATTAGTCCATCTATACTGACCTCCATCAGGTTGCAAATTAAAAATAATTTTTATCTGCATCTACCTATGAAAAAATATTTGGGCTTCTAGCTGTGTGTGGGACTTGTTCTATTAGTCCATCTATACTGACCTCCATCAGGTTGCAAACTGAATATAATTTTTTTCTGCATCTAGCTCTGAAAAAATATTTGGCCTTCTAGCAGTGTGTGGGACTTTCTCTATTAGTCCATCTATACTGACCTCCATCAGGTTGCAAATTAAAAATAATTTTTATCTGCATCTAGCTCTGAAAAAATATTTGGCCTTCTAGCAGTGCGTGGGACTTTCTCTATTAGTCCATCTATACTGACCTCCATCAGGTTGCAAATTAAAAATAATTTTTATTTGCATCTACCTCTGAAAAAATATTTGGGCTTCTAGCTGTGTGTGGGACTTGTTCTATTAGCCCATCTATACTGACCTCCATCAGGTTGCAAACTGAATATAATTTTTATCTGCATCTAGCTCTGAAAAAATATTTGGCCTTCTAGCAGTGTGTGGGACTTTCTCTATTAGTCCATCTATACTGACCTCCATCAGGTTGCTAATTAAAAATAATTTTTTTTCTGCATCTACCTGTGAAAAAATATTGGGCTTCTAGCTGTGTGTGGGACTTGTTCTATTAATCCATCTATACAGACCTCCATCAGGTTGCAAACTGAATATAATTTTTTTCTGCATCTACCTCTGAAAAAATATTTGTGCTTCTAGCTGTGTGTGGGACTTGTTCTATTAGTCCATCTATACTGACCTCCATCAGGTTGCAAACTGAATATAATTTTTTTCTGCATCTAGCTCTGAAAAAATATTTGGCCTTCTAGCAGTGTGTGGGACTTGTTCTATTAGTCCACCTATACTGACCTCCATCAGGTTGCAAATTCAAAATAATTTTTTGTCTGCATCTAGCTCTGAAAAAATATTTGGCCTTCTAGCAGTGTGTGGGACTTTCTCTATTAGTCCATCTATACTGACCTCCATCAGGTTGCAAACTGAATATATTTTTTTTCTGCATCTACCTGTGAAAAAATATTTGGGCTTCTAGCTGTGTGTGGGACTTGTTCTATTAGTCCATCTATACTGACCTCCATCAGGTTGCAAATCGAATATAATTTTTTTCTCCATCTAACCCAGCCAATAGTTTTGGCCTAATACCACAGTTTGGCCACTCAGCTCTGCTCGGTTCCCATCCATTGTTTTTTTGTGCAAACAACTCCAGAGTTGTGAATTAGTTAACCACCAAAATGAGTGGAAAAAGGCCTGCTGCTGGTGGAAAGGGGAATAGGCGTGTTGGGAAGGGGAAAAAAGGTTGTGTCCGTGGGGTAGGTGTTAAAGCAACAGTAAAATCTGCAGAAGAAAGACCATCTTCCAGCCAAACTAAAATGTCTACTTCTTTTAGCTGACAATGTGATAAGATCCCTTTCTTACGGCCACGCCAATCGCTACAAATTCCAGATGAGGCACAAAAACAGCAGGTGCTTCAACGGATATCAAGTGCTCCTTTAAGTGGGCTCTCCTCCACATCAACTTCAACATCACAAATACTCCAGTCCTCAAAGGTGTCACGCCAATCGCACTTGCTTCCTCACAGCTCCCAAATCTCCAGCTGCCCGTCTGAGTATGAGATAGAACAGATGGTTGAGTCTGCAGAGCTGTTTACTCATACTATAGCCTGGGAATCAGAGGTCGACTCCAGCGCTTCTGTGAATCCAGACGAGGAAATGATCTGCACTGATGCCCAGAATCTTTATGAGTCGGATCCAGGACCAGACGCAGAAGGTTCTGACCATAATGTAGACCCTCATTCCCAAACTGTAACTCCTGTTGGTGGAGACAATGAGGAAGACGATGATGAGACTCAAATACCTGATTGGAGCGACAACTTTAGTTTTTTGTCAGGGCAGGAACAGGTTGGCTCTGAGGACGACGGGTGTGATAACGCACAGGGTGATGATGATGAGGTTGGAGATCCCACTTACTGTCAACCCACAGTCAGCCAAGAGATGAGGTCAGCAGAGGAGGTGGAGGAAGATGCTAGTGACGACGAGGTCAGGTTGCGCCTTCCTGGACAGAGACGTAGTACTGGAAGCACGTCAACAACTGCATCCTCAAACACAACTCTGCCTCTCACCACAAGTCGTGGTGGCTCTTCAGGTCGCATGGGTGCTAAGCCTTGCATAGCCTGGGCATTTTTTCAGATCGATAAAGATGACCCAACTCGTGTTATCTGTAACATTTGTCAGCAAAAGCTAAGTAGAGACCAAAAAATACATAGTTTGAGTACTTCATGCATGAACCGGCACATGGACATGAAGCATAAGTTGCAGTGGGAAGCTCAGTGTGCTACAATGCGGCCTAGCCGGCCGGGCCAACCACCGTCTGCCATATCTTGTGCATCCGCGGCCTCTTCATCCTCTGTGACTGGGGGGACAGCAGTCACACCTGTTTTGGGGCGCAGACCTGCCACCTCTTTACCCACAACAGCCAGCGTGATTGGCAGGTCATCATTTTCTTTGGAGGTGGTAACACCAGCTGGTGTTGAGCGCTGTCCGACATCGATAGCACCACCTTTGGATCAAGGCAACCTAACATGTCCGCCTGCATCTTCCTCACAGACCGGCAGTTTGCCGGGGACACCCTTATCAACCCCGTCTAAGCACAATAGCCAGCCCTCGGTCCCTCAGATGTGGACAAGTAAAAGACCATTTCCTCCTAGCCATGAGAAAGCTAAGAGGTTGAATTTCAGCATCTGCAAGCTCTTGGCTACAGAAATGCTGCCTTTCCGCCTGGTGGACACAGAGGATTTTCGAGAACTTATGTCCGTCGCAGTGCCCCAGTACCAGATGCCCAGTCGGCACTACTTCTCAAAGAAAGCTGTGCCTGCGCTCCACCAGCATGTCGCACACAACATCACCGCTTCTTTGAGAAACTCTGTGTGTGACAGGGTGCATTTCACCACAGACACTTGGACGAGTAGGCATGGACAGGGGCGTTACATGTCGCTGACTGGGCACTGGGTAACTATGGTGACAGCAGGACAAGGGGCTGCTGTCCAAGTCTTGCCGTCCCCACGAGTTGTGCGTCAATCCTCTTTATGTCAAAGTTCCTCCACTGCTTCTGCCTCCTCAACCTCCTCTCGGTCTTCCACCTGCACCCAAAGCCTGTCTGGTCATGCCACAAGCTTTCTAACTGCGCAGAAGGGATCCTGCACACCTCCTTACTATGCTGGCAGTAGGGCTCAACGTCATCAGGCGGTTTTTACTTTGAAATGTCTGGGAAATGTGAGTCACACAGCTGAGGAGTTGTGGTCAGCTCTGGAGAACCAATTTCATGAATGGTTGTCTCCACTGGACCTGAAACCAGGGAAGGCCGTGTGCGACAATGCTGCAAACCTGGGTGCGGCCCTTCGCCGGGGCAATGTCACACACGTGCCTTGTATGGCTCACGTGTTGAACCTGGTTGTCCAGCAATTTTTAGCCCACTATCCCAGACTAGATGGCCTTCTGCAGAGGGCACGGTCGCTGTGTGCTCACTTCCGCCGTTCGCATCCCGCAGCTCAGCGACTTACATCTCTACAGAAGTCGTTGGGCCTGCCACTTCACCGGCTAAAATGCGATGTGCCTACCCGGTGGAATTCAACTCTGCACATGTTGCAGCGACTGTGGCAGCACCGACAAGCCCTGGTGCAATACGTTCTGACGTATAGCCTGGGCCAACGAGATCCAGAGGTGGGGCAAATCACGCTGGAGGAGTGGTCTCAGATCAGGGACCTATGCACCCTTCTGCACAGTTTTGAAATGGCGACGAAGATGTTTAGTGCTGACGATGCCATTATCAGCATGACTATTCCGGTGATTTACATGCTGGAGCACATGTTAAACAGAATTCGGAGTCAGGTGGTGGCACAAGAGGAGGTGGAGGAAGTAGAGGAGGAGGAGTTGTATGCGGAAGGGCTAACATCTGCAAGGTCCAGACGGTCGGCAGCACCAAGGTGGCAGGCATGTGAGGGTGGGGGAGATGGTTTTACCAGGGCTCATGGTAGCAGCCAAACTAGTGAGGAAGGTGCAGGAGCCCAGGAAGAAGTGGAGGACGAACTGATGGAAGACTCATCAGATGAGGGAGACCTTGATCACATTTCTGTTGTGCGAGGTTGGGGGGAGAGGACAGAGGAAGGAAGCATGATTGTTACCTCGCCACCAACACAACAGGGACTTGGTGCTCCTGGATGCGCAACACACATGAGTGCCTTCTTGCTGCACTACCTGCAACATGACCCTCGAATTGTGAGAATTAGAAATAATCCTGACTACTGGGTTGCCACACTGTTAGATCCCCGGTACAAAAGTAAATTTGCCGAAATTATTCCTGCCATAGAAAGGGATGCACGCATGCAGGAGTATCAGCAGATACTGTTGCAGGATCTTACATGTGCTTTTCCACAAAACGCCAGTGGTGCACGTAGTGAATCTCACAGTTCCAACTTGCCAACCGTGGGACCGTCAAGTGTTCAGCACTCAAACCGTAACAGAACCACAGTATCTGCTGGTAACATCAATTTTGCGGAATCATTTCACCACTTTTTTAGCCCATCCTTTGCAAGGACACAGGAGACAAGAAGTCTGACACATAGTCAACGCCTAGAGACGATGGTACAGGAGTATCTCCAAGTAAACATTGAAGCCATGACTGTGTCACTGGACCTTTGCTCTTTTTGGGCATCCAATCTGGATTAATGGCCGGAGCTAGCCACTTACGCCTTGGAGATCTTGTCATGCCCCGCAGCCAGCGTTCTGTCTGAACGTGTGTTCAGCGCTGCTGGTGGTGTGCTGACAGATAAGCGCACGCGGCTCTCCACTGATAATGTAGACAGACTCACGTTCATAAAGATGAACAAATCATGGATCCGAAACGACTTTTCTACCCCTGTGTCATCCTGGGGAGAGTAAAAGCTTGATAATTGGTTAAAATCACCCTACCAACCGTTTTAAGCTTTCAAATTACTAATCATGTTTATCTGTATCTTGGCTGTAAAATAATTTGGGCTTTGTAGCAGTGTGCAGCACTGATTCTATTAGGCCATCTATAATAAGCTTCACCAGATTTAAAATTACTAATCATGTTTATCTGTATCTTGGCTGGAAAATAATTTGGGCTTTGTAGCAGTGTGCAGCACTGATCCTATTAGGCCATCTATACTAAGCTCCACCAGATTTAAAATTAATAATAATTTTTAGCTGCATCTAGCCCGGAAAATAATTTTGGGGCTCCGAGATGCGCAAGACACATAAGTGCCTTCTTGCTGCACTACCTGCAACATGACCCTCATATTGTCAGAATTCGAAGTAATCATGACTACTGGGTTGCCACACTCTTAGATCCCCCAAACTTTTCGATCAAAGTTTTAATTTTACTAAAGACCAAAAAAATGGTCATTTTTGAAATTATAAGCATTAGCAGGTTATTAGAAACTGAAATCAAACAGTTTTCAACTCAAAACTTTATTCTAGGTGATGTTACATTTTCACATAGGACCCCTTGTTCGAAAGGAGCTTCTGAACTCTCTCGTCCATTGAATTTGTCAGGTTTTGGATGGTTTCTGCTTCAATTGTTTTGCATGAGGACAGAATACCCTCCCAGAGGTGTTGCTTAGATGTGAACTGCCTCCCGCCATCATAGACACTCCTTTTGATGATGCTCCAGAGGTTCTGAATGGGGTAGAGGTCAGGGGAGCATGGGGGTCACACCATAAGTTTGTCCCCTTTTATGCCCATATCAGCCAGAGATGCAGATGTTTTATGTGCAGCATGAGATGGTGCATTATCATGCAAAAAAATGATCTTGCTGTGAAATGCACGGTTCTTCTTCTTGAACCATGGCAGGAAGTGCTGTTTGAGAAAATCCAC
The DNA here is from genome assembly GCF_046119375.1 of Phyllobates terribilis. Lineage (NCBI taxonomy): Eukaryota > Metazoa > Chordata > Amphibia > Anura > Dendrobatidae > Phyllobates > Phyllobates terribilis. The sequence goes on along the minus strand of NW_027362763.1, from coordinate 70,703,452 downwards.
ATACATTATGGAGTTCATCTTTAGCGCCTTCAGGGATCCTAAAGGGGCCGACAATCTCTCTCCCCATGATTCCAGCCCAAAACATTACTCCACCTCCTCCTTGTTGGCGCTGTAGCCGTGTTTGCGTGGGGTGTCCATCAACCAGCCATCCTCCACTCCATCCATCTGGACCATCGAGCGCTGCACGGCACTCATCCGTTAACAAAACAGTTTTGAAATCAGTCTTCATGTAATGTTTAGCCCACTGGAGCCGTTTCTGCTTGTGTGAAGTGGATAGAGGAGGTCGACAGGATAGCGTATGCACAGCTGCAAACCTCTGAAGGACCCTGCATCTTGTTGTTCGGGGGACGTTGGAGGCACCAGCAGCTTCAAAAACTTGTCTGCTGCTATGACAAGGCTTTTTTGCCGCTGCTCTTTTAACCTGACGTAATTGCCTGTAGGAAAGAGTCCTCAATTTGCCCTTATCAGCACGCACACGTGTGTACTGTGAATCAGCTACATACTTTTTGATTGCCAAGACACTTCATCCTGATCATCGCACAATGTTGATTGTAGTCATGCCTTGACCTAAACACTGCACAATTTGTTGCTTCTCAGCAGCCGACACATCCTTTTTCTTTCCCATTTTGGCAGAAAATGTAGGCTGCTTAATAATGTGAGACAGCCTTCTTAAGTAGTCTTGCCTTTCATTGGACACACCTGCCAAACTAATTAGCACAGGTGTCTGCAATTGCTTACAGTGATATAAAGAGCCCTGACACACATCACCATCAATGAGTTTAACTGACAAACAAACAAATTCTTCCCTTATCACTCCTAAACACTTTTTGCATAATAATTTGGAACACAGTGTACATGTGCTTTTCCACAAAACACCAGTGGTTCATGTAGTGAATCTTACAGTTCTAACTTGCCAACCGTGGTCTGTATGGAGTTGTTCAATAAAGGGCCCAAAATTAAGATAACATAGATGGGAGAGGTCTCTATGAATAGGAATTCCTAAGTATTTGATACCCTGTGAGGGCCAGGCAAAGGGAAAGTTGGACTGGATGGAATCCTATATGGATTTGGGAAGGGAGACATCGAGGGCCTCAGACTTCGCTGCATTGATTTTAAAATTTGACCATGTAACAAAGTGATCTATTTCAGCCATAACAGCATGGATGGATATATGTGATTGAGTGATATATACTAGGACATCATCAGCAAATAGAGAGCACTTGTACTCGGTGCCTCCCACCTCAATCCACCTAATATTGGGGTTATGGCGAATTGATGAGAGCAGGTGCTCCGTCACTAGGATGTATAAGAGAGGGGACAGAGGACATCCTTGCCTTGTCCCATTGGTGATTGTGAAAGGTGATGAAAATGTTCTGATGCACCCCCTGGGCCTTGGGACACCCGGAGCCGGACCCTTTTTGGTGGATGCTGGTGGTTGTAGTCTTCGTGGCGGCGACCCGGTTCCGTGGCTCAGGGTGGTCAAACCAGTGGCGGAACTATTTATGTGGTTTTGATGTTTAAATGTCCGACTACACCACCCGTGGATTGCGGTCAGAGTGAACCGCCGCTGCAGGGAAGACCGCTGAGGCTGGTGTTGTGGGTGCAGCAGAGCATAGCATAACTCCCCACGGGAGGAGTATAGCCTCAGGGCAGTGTATGCGGAGGATGGGGGTGTTGGTGCAGGGCAGCAGCAGTAACGACACGGAGTCAGTGATGCAGTCCAGGGCCTTTACTCACAGTTCTTATTATCCAGACCACGTCTGCAGGTAACGGCTGCCCACATCGTACTGTGCTCACCAGGTGAGGGGCTCAGACAACTCCCAGATAACTTTGGAGCGCTTCACAGGACCCCCTTTGTGTGTCCTTTGTCTGGCCTTTCTTACCAACCCTTCTGTCCGGCTGCCTCGGGCCTCCTCTTGGTAAACTTGGCGCCAGTTTCCCTGACCCTATGTGGTGCCTTCCTAGCGGGTGTAGCGAGGGGCTGCGCCACATAAAATGTCAGAGCCTCCGGTTTCTAGCTGAGGGTCGTTTCCTGCCTCCACTAGTTTCGGGGACCGGTCTCCCCCTTTGGCCTGACCCCTCCACGCAGGTGGATTCGGGCGTGCGGTGGCGACTCGCCCGTCCGCACCCCTGGGATCCCTTCATTCCTCGTTCCTGGAGCCTTCTCCGCTCCTCTTCCTTCCTTCTCCCTCTTCCAGGCCTGGGCCTCTGTTACTAGGCCCGCCTCCGGAGCAGAGCTCATGCAGAGCCCCTGCTCCCTGCCACTTCTGCTCAGACTTCTCTGCACTGAACTAAGATGGTGCCCACCTTTTATACTCCCTTCTCAATGCACCCAGGAACTGCTTCCTCCCTGCTCCTGCACTACAGGGTTCCCCTTCCTCAGTGTTCCCTCCCCCCACTCCAGCCAGGGACAGGGACTGTCGTGCCCATCTCAGAGGCATATTGGTCGCCCTGCCCCACGGCAATGTGGTGTAATGCATGCAGGTGTCGGGTCCTGATCCACACTCCATCCTTACCTGAGAGTGAGATATCACACCTCTGGGTGAGGTGCAATACCTCTGTAGCAACCGAGCCCTCAGGGTGCTACAGTTCCATTTATCTTCAGCCTAGGTGACGTATTGTGATACAGGGCCGTGATTTTGGCTATAAAAGGGTCCCCTAGACCCCTACCCCAAGCTTTTTAAGAGAATCATATATGGCGTGCCAGGAGACTCTATGGAATGCTTTCTCAGCATCCAACGAGAGTATCTAATTACAAATTTTTAACTGCATCTAGCCCAGGAAATACTTTGTGCCTAGTAGCAGTGTCTGCTAGTCAGCGGATTATCCCGGCTGTTAAGCAAGCTACACCACCTGTAGTTTGGACACTTAATTTTTTCAAAGGAAATGCTTCGGGACCACGGGATACTCAGTGAAGAGCATCAGGAGGCACCCCAAGGCATAGGGGCTGGGACTGGCAGTAGGATGCCTTGCGGTGGACAGCCGAGCTCGATCCTTATAAAAGCTTTTTAACTGCAGCAGCTTTAGTGGACGCTACTGGAGCTGGAATTACGCGGCTGCTGGCATGAGACTTGCCCTCCAATAGATCCTTGTAAATGGATTTAAAGTGTATTCATTCAAATTAGAGAGACAATTTAAATTAAAAAGCTTAGAGCTGCCTCCACCACAGGGGGGCTCGCTCGACCCACCAGCAGACAGGCACCAGTATTGGGAGAGGGGGGCTGGCCGTCAGGGTTCACCGCGGCTCTGGCACAAACCCGGCGACACGGAGGTGGCACGGGCAGGAGCGGACTGAACGTGTCGGCTTCTCACTTTTTGGATTTTAGAAGGGCATGACATGCCTATATTTGTGTCTCCCCCTCCTTTTACTCCTCCAACTCTTTTCTTTTCGCATGACTATATGTACTTGTCACTTTTCCATGTGTTAGTTGTGTCTTCTGAGCAGTTTCTCTGCTTTTGGACACCTTTGAAGGTGTTTTCTATGTGTTTCTATGTGTTTTTGTTTGCCTGCCATTGGTTTTAATGGTGTTCGAAGGTGTTCGACGAACAGTTCGACGAACAGTTCGGCGAACACACGGGTGTTCGAGGAACCGAACCGAACTCGAACACTACGGGGGTGGCTCAACACTAGCAGGCAGTATATATAGGCAGGCAGGCATTGTATATAGCAGACTGCAGTGCATATATCACAAGAGGCTCCATTCCAGTTTTGTCTGCTGCTGCTGCTGTTAGATATTTCTTGAAATAAGCCCAGGTCTCAGGGGCCAGGAATATTTTTTTTTGGATCTTAATCCTCATTATTTCTTAAAAAAGCAATCTAGAGAACACCATTTTTCTGCGACATTTGCCTGTTGGCACTGCAGAATACAGCCAGGTCATTTCCATATTACAGCACTAAAAATCCAGCTATTTAAAACTGGTATCTCCGTCACACCAGTCACATATAATTGCGCTGAAAATACTGCTTTTTCTGGCCTCCATTAAAAATTTGTTTCAGTGTGTCAGTGAAACTATTCACACCAGTTTGCTGTTCAAAATAGTTACCTACAGGCCAGGTATTTAAAACTGTGTTTTGTCCGTCACACTGATCACACATAAGTTTGCTACAAATTCAGCCATTTGTAGTGAACGTGGAACATATTGTCCTCCATTTAAAATGGGCAAGTGAACTAGACGTGATGGCGATGGTGCATGCAGAGGCCGAGGCCATGGGCAAGCTGAAATTGTGCCACAACAAACACCCACATCTTCTCGCTCGGCCTCCCTGTGCCAATTATTAGTGGACCGCAGAACACCACTATTGAACACAGAGCAGTGTGAAAAGATTATTGGTTGGATGGCAGATAATGCTTCCAGTCTCTTAGCCACCACCACCACCACCCTGTCTTCCACGCGGTCAAGTCTCAGTAGCTGTGAGTCTGGACCGCATATTCCTCACCCTGAACCTCTTTCCTCCCACCATGCCGAGTGCCCAGAGACAACTGATCCCACACTTGGACACTCCGAAGAGCTGTTCACTTTTCCATTTATAGATTCAGGCCTCTCGTCCAGTCCACTTGATGTCCAAATATATGAGCAACCATGGTCACATGAAGGCAATGGTGGGAAAGTCACAAGAGGTGGACGATGATGAGACACAATTGCGAGAAAGTCAGGAGGAGGACCAGGGTGCGGAAGTGGAAGACGAGGTGGTGGATGATATAGTAACTGACTCAACCAGGCAGGAGGACATGCAGAGCGAGGACAGCAGCAAACAGGGGGAGGGAAGCAGAGCGCCCCAACAGGCAGGAAGAAGCAGTATGGTGGCCGCAGACAAAAGACAGGCTACCGTTCCCCATAACACCAACACGAAGGAAGTTGCCAGTACAACTGTTAGGTCTTCCCGAGTCTGTTTTTTTTTAAAGACTCTGCCAATAACCCCAAAAAGGCCATTTGCACCACCTGCCAGGCCAGCATCGGCAGGGGTGGCAAAATCACCAGCCTGACCACCACCAGCATTATCAGGCACATGGCAGCAAAGCTCCCGGCTTTGTGGGTCCAGGAAAAGTGTCTGCGGGTGACAACACTGCTTCTTCCTCTGTTGTTCATGCAAGCCAATCCCCTGTCCATGGTGCATGCAAAGATGCCTGCTGCTCTGCACAGGTCATTACACATTCTCAAATAGCAGCATCAGGAAGCACGTCCACGTCCTTGTCCCATCGCTGCTTTCAGTTGTCCATACAACAGTCCTTGGAGCGCAAGGGCAAATACGCAGCCAACGCCCCACAGGCCACACTACTAAATTCCCACATTTCGCTACTTCTTGCGCTTGAAATGTTGCCCTTTAGGCTCGTGGAGACGGAAGCATTCCACAACCTGATGGCGTAGGCCGTTCCTCGGTACTCGGTCTCCAGGCGCAAATATTTCTCCCGGTGTGCCGTCCACGCATTACACAAGCACTTGACCCAAAACATTAACTGTGCCCTCAACAACGCAGTTACCGGGAAAGTCCACCTAACCATGGACACGAGGACAAGTGTTGGTGGGCAGGGACGGTACATCTTGCTAATGGCACACTGGGTTAGCATAGTGGAAGCCGGGACGGATTATGTCCTCTCGACGCCAAGGATTGCAGGCCCTAGATCAATCAGGGTTGCCCCCACAGTCTACAGCTCCTGCACCTCAACCTCCTCAGCCTACTTCTCCCTTTCAGCCTCCATCTCCGAAATGACCACATCAGTCACAAGCTGGAACCAGTGCTCCACTGCCTCGGCCAAGCAGTAACAGGCTCTGCTGAAGCTAATATGCTTAGTTGACAAACTGCACAATGCTGAAGAGTTGTGGACAGCTCTGAAATAGCAGGCAGATCTGTGGCTCACACCACTGAACTTACAGCCAGGCATGGTCGTGTCTGACAATGGCCGGAATCTGTTGGGGGCTCTGAGGCGAGGTGAGCTCACATACGTACCATGCCTGGCCCACGTGCTTAACCTCCTGGTTCAACGATTTCTCAAATCCTACCCGGAGCTGCCGGATCTGCTTGTTAAAGTACGCCGCCTGTGTGCCTCTTTTAGAAAGTCACCTACAGCTTCCGCCGCCCTTGCCATTTTTCAGCAGCGTTTGCAGCTTCCGGCTCACAGACTGGTGTGTGATGTCCCCATGCATTGAAACTTTACACTGCAGATGTTGGGAAGGATTTGTGAGCAGAAGAGGGCAGTTGTTGACTACCAGCATCAACAAGGCTATCGGTATTCAGTTCAGACTCCACACATAAGACCTCAGGAGTGGACATGGATGACAGACATATGTACCATCCTCCAAAACTTTGAGGACTCCACCAAGATGGTGAGCGGCGATGACGCCATAATTAGTGTCACCATCCCACTTCTCTGTCTTCTGAAACACTCTCTGCTCACAATCAAAGAGGATGCATTGCAGGTGGAGCACAGTGAGATGGAGCAAGGAACCATACAGGGTGATTACACACAGCCCAGCCTCATCTCAACCCAACGTGGATTGGGTGACAATGAGGAATTGGAGGAGGAGGAAGAACAGGACCTAACTTCATGAGCTATAGACGATACTACCTTTACAACTGTCATACCGTCTGCTCAGCGTGGATGGCCCGAGGACAGAGAAGAGAAGGAGGAGGAGAGCATGGTCACTCGTCCTCTTGGTGAGGACATGGAAGTCTTGCCTGTTAGCAGTCTGGCACCCATGGCTGAGTTTATGTTACACTGCCTTTCCCATGACCCTCGTGTTCTCAAAATTTTGAGTGATAGTCATTACTGGTTGGTGACACTTCTATACCCACGCTACAAGGGTAGCTTTATATCTCTTATTCCTGAGGCAGACAGGTCTACAAAAATGGGGCAGTAGCAGAAAGCCCTTGTTGTGGAACTATTAAAACAATTCCCATCTGAAAACGCTGGCAGCAGAGGTCACAGTTCGTTGGACAACCAAGGACTACAGGCGAGAGAGACCCAAATCCAATCCAGCAGAGGCAGGGGAACACTGTCAAAGTTCTGGGAGAATTTTCTCAGCCCCTCCCATCGCACAGGACCTGAGGTGCAGGTACTATCACAAGGAGTTCAAAGTTTGTGAAAATGCTGAGGGAGTACCTTGCCGACCATACCAACGTCCTCCGTGATTCCTCTGAAATCCGTAGGATGAACTGCCTCTCTAAGCCTTGGAGGTCCTTGCCTGCGCTGCCGCTAGCGTTTTATCAGAGCGGGATTTTAGTGCCGCTGGTGGAATTATAACTGATGAGCGCATCTGCCTGTCAACTGAAAATGCTGACAGGCTGACTTTTATAAAAATGATCAAGGGCTGGATTGGGCCAGACTTCTCTACACCATCGAATGATAGCAGCATAACATAAACTCAAATCCAGTGTCTTTTTTTGGGAGGTGTATTCCCATGCACCTTTTCACACTCACACATGGGTATACGCTTCCTGATTTTAGCTATTTGCTCTTGTCCTCCTCCTTCTCCTCATCCTTATCCTCCACCACCATATCACCAGGGTGACTGTGGTCCATGATGCAACACCCACATATTTTTTTAAAGGGTGTTTATGATGCCTGTAAAAAATTTTTTTATACAGTATGTTCATGTATACCCTCTAGGGGTAAATGTTTGTCAGCCCATACACTCAGTGCATAGGCATTACAAGTATAGGAGACCCGCTCCTTTCTAATGGGAACATTTTTTTATGAGGCCCTCCTACACGTCTTTTCCAAGGTGCATTGGAGTGCCTCCCAATTTTTGGCAGCCCTTGCATTCACTGCATAGACCAACACTATGGGAGACCCACTTCCTAATAATGGGAATATTGTTTTCAGGAGGCCCTCTGACCTCCACGTCTCTTCCAAGGGGCATTGGAGTGCCTCCAAATTTTTGGCAACCCTTGTATTCACTGCATAGGCAAACATAATGGGAGACCCACTTCCTAATAATGGGAACATTGTTTTCAGGAGGCCCTCCTCTAAGTCTCTTCAAAGGGGTATTGGGGTGCGTCCAAATTTTGGGCAGACCTGCCATTCACTGCATACGCAATAACAGTATAGGAGACCCAATCTTTAGTAATGGGAACAAAGCATAGCCGGCTGATGGCTCTCTAAGAATAGCGAGGGCCGACTGCTGACCCTTTATGAGTAGTAAAGGCAGCCTGATGGCCCAATAAAAATAGGCTTTGTGACTTTCAGAGTTCCTCCTTCAAAAATGAAACAGGATGTGTTTGATGATGTGTCACACACTACATGGTTAGATGAGGTTGTAAATGGTTAAAATGTCATTTCCTGGTGAATGCATTTGTCTTGGTTGAAAGCAATGCAAAAGTGCAAAAACGCATCAAAAACGCTACGTGTGAACATTGCCCAAGGTGTGGAGGAGTATTTTTGTTTTTGATTATTTATTTTGCCTTATATAGAAGTCATTACCCTGGAAAGGATGTTCCGTAACATATTTCCCAGGAAAATCCATTTTGGTTTCGTTTTTGTATGTTTTATTTTGAGTCTGTAAAAGTTGTGTAATACCTCTGACAACATTGTTGACAGCAGTGACCTCGGAGTCAGAAATGCTTCCAGGGGTTTTCCCCATGCTGTTCCCATGCCATTTGAACACTGTTCCCATCGATTTTTAGGCCCTGTTCAGACCGATGGAAGGAGCCGCCTGAAAAATGCTCGAGTTTCCCATAGACTTACATTGGGCTCGTTGCTCAGGTCGAGAACCCGAGTATTCCAATGTGCTGAACCCGAGTATTCCAATGTGCTCGACCCGAACAATGAGCACCCGAGCATTTTGGTGCTTGCCCATCACTAGCCTGCTCTGTTACAGCTCTGCAGCGGTGTGCGGTTTGTCCACTAAGCATATTAGCTTCAGCACAGCCTGTTGCCGCTATGCCGAGGCAGTGCTGCAGTGCTTCCAGCTTCAGACTCATGTGGTCATTTTGGACCACGCTTTTAGGCAGAAGCATTAGAAATATGGTATTGGTCAGTGACAAAGTGTAAATAGGTTCAACAACACACAACTGTCAGACTTTAACTGGAGTGTAATATTTGGCACGCTCCAAAAAATGTGATGATTATTACCGCAATAATATCGGATCACGTCTGATGACCACGGTTTTAGGCAGTGGCGTTAGAGATCTGGTGTTGGTCAGTGAATAAGTGTGAAAAGGTTGAACAACACACAACTGGCAGACTGAAGTGTAATATTTAGCACGCTCGAAAAATTTCACGATTATTACCACAGTAATATCGGATCACGTCTGATGATGGAGAAGTTTCTCTGCTTCCACAATACAGCAAGGTGAATAATATCAATCAAATCTGGCTGTATTCTGATAACAACAAGCAAATGGAGCAGTAAAAATGGTGTACTATATGGCTTTTTAAGCAAATAATCAGGATTGTGAGCAAAAAAAAATTAGCCCTGATATCTAGGGCTATGGATATCTGTAACAGCAGCAGACAGAACATGCAATGGATCTTATTCTGCTATATACGCCGTCCACAAACTCTGTCTGCCTAAATCATGCTATCATCAGTAATTAATATGCAACTGGATTAGTCATTAGAAGGACTGTTAGTTCAGATGTATATGTGTCTTGCTGTGGAATACTTACAGAGGGTATGGAATGTATTCAGTCCCCTTTAAATTTTTCACTCTTTGTTTCATTGCAGCCATTTGGTAAATTCTAAACAGTTCATTTTCTTTCTCATTAAAGTACACTCTACACCCCATCTTGACTGAAAAAATCTGAAATGTAGAAATTTTTGAAAATTTATTAAAAAATAAAAGCTGAATTATCTCATGGTCATAAGTATTCAGACCCTTTGCTCAGAAGCTCATATTTATGACACATGCTGTCCATTTCCTTGTGATCCTCCTTGAGATGGTCCTACTCTTTCATTGGAGTCCAGCTGTGTTTAATTAATCTGATAGGACTTGATTTGGAAAGGCACACACCTGTCTATATAAATCCTCACAGCTAACAGTACATGTCAGACCAAATGAGAATCATGAGCTCAAAGGAGCTGCCCAAGGAGCTCAGAGACAGAATTGTGGCAAGGCACAGATCTGGCCAAGGTTACAAAAGAATTTCTGCATTACTCAAGGTTAATAAGAGCACAGTGACCTCCATAATCCTTAAATGGAAGAAGTTTGGGACCACCAGAAGTCTTCCTAGACCTGGCCGTCCAGCTAAACTGAGCAATCGTGGGAGAACAGCCTTGGTGAGAGAGGTAAAGAAGTACCCCAAGATCACTGTAGCTGAACTCCAGAGAAGCAGTAGGGAGATGGGAGAAAGTTCCACAAAGTCAACTATCACTGCAGCCCTCCACCAGTTGGGCCTTTATGGCAGAGTGGCTGGATGAAAGTCTCTCCTCAGTGCAAGACATTTGAAAGCCCGTATAGAGTTTGCTCAAAAACACATGAAGGACTCCCAGACTATGAGAAATAAGATTTTCTGGTCTGATAAGATGAAGATAGAACTTTTTGGTGATAATTCTAAGCGGTATGTGTGGAGAAAAACAGGCACTGCTCATCACCTGCCCAATAAAATCCCAACAGTGAAACATGGTGGTGGCAGTATCATGCTATGGGGGTGTTTTTCAGCTGCAGGGACAGGACAACTGGTTGCAATTGAAGGAAACATGAATGCAGCCAAGTACAGAGATATCCTGGATGAAAGCCTCTTCCAGAGTGCTCTGGACCTCTGACTTGGCCGAAGGTTCACTTTGCAACAAGACAATTACCCTAAGCACACAGATAAAATAACAAAGGAGTGGCTTCAGAACAACTCTGTGACCATTCTTGACTGGCCCAGCCAGAGCCCTGACCTAAACCCAATTGAGCATCTCTGGAGACACCTGAAAATGGCTGTCCACCAACGTTCACCATCCAAACTGATGGAACTGGAGAGGATCTGCAAGGAAGAATGGCAGAGGATCCCCAAATCCAGGTGTGAAAACTTGTTGCATTATTCCCAAGAAGACTCATGACTGTACTAGCTCAAAAGGGTACTTCTACTCAATACTGAGCAAAGGGTCTGAATACTTATGACCATGTGATATTTCAGTTTTTCTTTTTTAATAAATTTGCAAAAATGTCTACATTTCTGTTTTTTTTCAGTCAAGATGGGGTGCAGTGTGTACTATAATAAGAAAAAAAATGAAGTTTTTAGAATTTAACAAATGACTGTAATGAAACAAAGAGTGAAAACTTTAAAGGGGTCTGAATACTTTCCGTACCCACTGTATACCTAACTAATAAACCGCCAATTCTCTCCCTTGCTCAGCAGCACCTTTACCTACTCTGCCTGTCTGAAGGGTAGAATGTGATGAGTATAAGGTCACCGGGTCTGATATAGACCTGATGACGCTATATGGCCAGCCAATCACTGTAATGCCACAATCAACATGGATGTAGCATTACATTCAGTGGCAGACAATCCCTGCATGTTTATTCGCTGTTAAAACAACACCAAACATGCGGGATGGGGACTCGAGCTTCTGCCGAGCATCCCGGAAGTACTTGCTGAGAGCCGAGCATCTTGGACAATGAGCTGCTCGGGCGAGTACCGAGCAGTAGCGAGCATGCTCGCTTAACACTAGTAATTAAGCATAAAAAATAATATATGCAAATGGAATGTGCAATCCAGAAAATCAGATAATATGGTACTTGTTCCTATAGGACACATTAAAAGAGATTAAATGTTGTACATTGGGTTAAAATTAATTTGCCGTAGGGATTCCTAAAAGTTTGTATTTTACAGTTTTTTGTTTCCTTGCTGATTGCTGACTGCAGAATTGGGTAACTATGAATTTATCAGTGAGCTCATTCTGACTGAGAATTTGTAACTCTTTTATTTGTCTTTTTCTGAGATCCCCTCAGCTGCTTTATGACAAAGTTCAGCTCAACTTTCATATTGTCATAAATTAGCAGAAAGGAGCTGAGAAACAGACAGATAAAAGAGTTGCACACCCTCCATCGGAATGAGGTCACTTACAAACTGGCTATTAAAGTGGTTGCTCCCTTCAATTAAAGGGATTGTCTGGTCTAAAATGAAAAGTCAGCAGTCATTCTTTGTGACTGCAGACATTTAAATCCCCACAGCGCACTCACTGTGCACTTCGAGGATTCGCCGGTTTCTGAGCCGGGAACGGCTACCGGGCAGGAGCATACTACCGGTCAGAAACCATGTAGTTCGGGCGGCCTTGCTCCATGTAAGTGTATTGAGCAAGGCCGCACCCACTAGATGGCTACATCCACTGGACGGTCGTGCCCACTAGGCGATCACGCCCTTGCTCCATACACTTGTATGGAGCGAGGCCAACGCCCACTAGACGACTTCTGCCTTGAAGCATGCATGTCACATACATCACCGCCATTACCGACTCAGAAACTGGCGAATCCTTGCAGCGGACAGTGTGTGCGCCGGGGAGATTCTGAACTCTGTGTGACTGCAGACTTTTCATTTTAGACTGGACAACCCCTTAAAATTTTTACCCTTGTTGCCGTTTCTTATAAGTAAACACTCACCTTCCCTGAGTCCACATGGCGAGTCTCTACCGATGCTACTCTTGGCTACGGCGCTAACTTCATATGGACAGCACAGCAGCCAATTGCTGATCTCAATGACTGAATTGGGCATTCCCATTTGAGTCGCTGAGTGCAGTCATTGGCTATTGATGAGACATCAGCCCCGCAGCCATTGGCAGACATTGGGAGCAGCGGCAGTGACTCACCGGTGGTCTGGGGGAATGTGAGTACAGATTTATTTGTTGTTTTTTTAATAAGAAACTGCAGTGAGGGTACTAACATATTTGAAATGGAACAGGTGAAACCTGTATGTATGGTGAAACCTATAAAAGAAGATCTTATGAAAACCAAATGGTGCAAAATTTTTAGCAAAATTCAATTTCAAAAATTGTTCTTTCTACAGATGAATTCACAAAACTGTGTGGATTTTACTGGAAAATTCAATATGCAGCAAAGTTAATTGACTGCCAAACTTCATGTTAACTATGAGGCTCTGTTGTCTCTCCAGACTCCAGAGCATAATAAACAACATGAAGAAAAGTAAAAAAAAACCTCTAATATCCACATATCCTAGCACACTGCCTCCGATGCTCACTGCCTGCTCATCTGGTCGTCAAGGTTTCTTTCCTCTTTATGCAGTTACACGCTGGTGTTTTCATGCTACAACAGGATTTCCCAGCAGTGACCCACGTTCTGACCCACTGTGACCTCCGAGGCATGGTTATGGGGCGCCCCTGCGGGTTCAGTCACCGCAGAGGTACTGCATCTCACCCAGAGGTGTGGTATCCCACTCTCAGGTAAGGAGGGAGTACTGCCCGGGACCCACACACTTGCATCCATTAAACTCCACTTCAGAGGGAAGGGCGAGATTGCTCATAAGGGAGAGAACAGTCCCTGGTCCCTAGCTGGAGGGTGGAACCATGTAGTGGGTGTGGGTGGAGGAAGGAGTTTAGGGGAGCACTTCAGTGGGAGTATGAGAAGGAATGGAACCATCTAGAAGCAGCCAGTCCTGCTTAGGAGAGCAGTGGAGGAGGGTCCAGGCTCCTGGCTCCAGTGCTTGGAGCAGGAGTTGAGTGGAGAGAGAGGAGTCGGGCCTAGTCTGAGAGGCCCAGGAGGAGAGAGTGAGAGAGAAAGGGAGCAGGGAGAAGGCTCCAGGAACAGAGGGGATCCCAGAGGCACGGCGAGTGCGGAAGCCACCCGTGCGCCCGAATCTACACGGACGTGGAGGGATCAGGCCGCAGAGGGGACTGGCCACTAACTAGTGGCGAACTACAAGGCTCAGCTAGATAACCGGAGGCTACTGTACTTTCAAGGTGCAGCTGCCCACTACCACAATTATATCGCCAAAAAGGTGGCCGCATAGGGTCCAGGGGACTGCAGGTCACCCAACAAGATCAGAGGCTGCTCGCTTGGGACGCTGTTTGCGAGGCGCAGGGCAGGAGGGTGAGAGCCAGCGTAGGAAGATGACTGAGGAAGGCACATAGAACGGGGACCCGTTTAAGTGCTCCTGAGTTACTTGAGAGATTGCTGAACCCCTTCCTTGGTGAACGCATGACTACGTGGGAGGTTATCCTGGTACTGGTAACCTGGAGTTCAACTGACGCGCCCCCTGGGTCGCGTGTGTGTGGGGATACCCGGAACTGGACCCGATACGGATGCTGGGGGTTGTAGACCTTGCATGGCGGGCACCTGGTCCCGTGGCTCAGGGCGGTCAACCCAAATGGCAGTCTATTTATAGGGTTTTATGATATTAAATGTCCGACTACGCCACCAGTGGATTGCGGTCAGAGTGAACTGCCGCTGCAGGGCAGACCACTGAGGCTGGTGTTGTGGGTGCAGCAGGGGGTAGTATAACTCCCCACGGGAGGAGTATAGCCTCAGGGCAGCAAGTGTGGAAGTTGGGGGTGATGGTGCGTGGGAGCAGCAGTAACGACACAGAGCCCTGTAATGCAGTCCAGGGTAGTTACTCACAGTTCTTTATCCACGTTACTACAGCTGGTCATAACGTCCCACGTCGCACTGTGTTCACCAGGTGAGGGGCTCAGCCTACTCCCAGATAACTTTGGAGCGTTTCACAGGACCCCCCTTTGTGTGTCCTTTCTCTGGCCTGTCATACCTCGCCAGTGACCTCGCTTCTGTCCGGCTGCCTCGGGCCTTCTCTGGTAAAACTCGGCGCCAATTTCCCTGACCCTATGTGGTGCCTTCCTAGCGGGTGTAGCGAGGGGCTGCGCCACATGAAATGTCACAGCTAGAGATGAGCGGTGTTCGACTAGAACTGTTCGCCAATCTCAAATTCGAGCTGTTTTGGGCGGTGTTCGAGTTGTTCGACGAACCCGAACGATTTGCAAAAAATTCGGCTGTTCGAGGTTATGTTCGATAACTGTTCGTGCACCAAAAGCGTGTCCTGCATGTCTGGCGCTATTTAGAGCACCAATCATGCAGGGATTGTCTGCCACTCACTGTAATGCCACAGCCATGGTGGTTGTGGCATTACAGTGATTGCCCAAATCGATGGGAACAGTGCCAACAGTGAAACATGAAAAGCCGGCAATTCAGCAGCGGCATACACCGGTACCCGACAATTTAGAACCGAAAGAATAGAGCTTCACACATAGATTAGATAGATATAAACATGTCAGCCACATATATACGAAGTACAGTGAAAGTGCTGCTTACTGTACTTGTCATTTAGCGTAAAGGATTTATCAAAAAAAATAATAGTGTTTTCATGCACCGTCTCTTTAAGAAAGCCGGCCGGCAATTCAGCATCTGTACCCGACAATTTATAACAGACAGAATAGAGCTTCACACATAGATTAGATAGATAGAAACATGTCAGTCACATATATATGAAGTACAGTGACAGTGTTGCTTACTGTACTTGTCATTTAGTGTAAAGGATTTATTTAAAAAAATAATAGTGTTTTCATGCACCGTCTCTTTAAAAAAGCCGGCCGGCAATTCAGCATCTGTACCCGACAATTTATAACAGACAGAATAGAGCTTCACACATAGATTAGATAGATAGAAACATGTCAGTCACATATATATGAAGTACAGTGACAGTGTTGCTTACTGTACTTGTCATTTAGTGTAAAGGATTTATTTAAAAAAATAATAGTGTTTTCATGCACCGTCTCTTTAAAAAAGCCGGCCGGCAATTCAGCATCTGTACCCGACAATTTAGAATAGAAGGAATAGAGAATCACACATAGATTAGATAGATAGAAACATGTCAGTCACATATATATGAAGTACAGTGACAGTGTTGCTTACTGTACTTGTCATTTAGTGTAAAGGATTTATTAAAAAAAATAATAGTGTTTTCATGCACCGTCTCTTTAAGAAAGCCGGCCGGCAATTCAGCATCTGTACCCGACAATTTATAACAGACAGAATAGAGCTTCACACATAGATTAGATAGATAGAAACATGTCAGTCACATATATATGAAGTACAGTGACAGTGTTGCTTACTGTACTTGTCATTTAGTGTAAAGGATTTATTAAAAAATATAATAGTGTTTTCATGCACCGTCTCTTTAAGAAAGCCGGCCGGCAATTCAGCATCTGTACCCGACAATTTATAACAGACAGAATAGAGCTTCACACATAGATTAGATAGATAGAAACATGTCAGTCACATATATATGAAGTACAGTGATAGTGTTGGTTACTGTACTTGTCATTTAGTATTAAAATAAAGGATTTATTATTAAAAAAATTGGCGTGGGGTTCCCCTTAATTTTAGTCTCTAGCGGAGGTTAGGCAGACGGCTGGGGCAGATGTTTGAAGCCTGGGAAGGGGGTAATACCCACGGAGCTTCCCAGGCTACTAATATCAGCCCCCAGCTGAATACATAGCCTTTACTAGCTATTAAAATGGGGGACCTCCCCAAAAAAATGACGTGGGGTCCCCCCTAATTTAATAGCTAGCAAAGGCTAGGCAGACAGCTGGGGGCTGATATTAATAGCCCAGGAAGGGAGCCATGAATATTGGCCCCCTCCCAGGCTAGAAACACCAGCCGTCAGCCGCCCCAGAAATGGCGCATTCATAGGATGCGCCAATTCTGGCACTTAGCCTCGCTCTTCCACGCTGCCCTGGTGCGGTGGCAGGGGGTAATAGGGCTGGGGTTGATGTCAGCTTATAATGCCAGCTGACATCAAGCCCAGGTTAGTAATGGAGAGGCGTCTATAAGACACCCCCATTACTAACCCCATAGTCAAAGTTAAAAAAAACACAAACACCCAGAATAAAGTCCTTTAATTGAAATAAAGACACAATTCTTTATTGTTCTAAATTAAACCATACTTACCGTCACGCCCATTCCAGCTGAAGCCAACGATCTCCTGCAATAAAAATAAAATAATAAAGCAACCTCATCCTTACCTTTCCATGGTTCCCAGGACAGCTTCAGCTCTGCTACATCGAGATGACAGGCTGGACCGCAGCAGAACGCTGCCATCCAGCCTGTCATCCCGCAGACACTGAGAAGAGCAGGCATGCTTGCGCTCCACATTGTCTCTCTGTGACGGCATAAAGATGAGCCGAGGTCATGTCCAATGAACTCGGCTCACCTCATGCACGTCACTGACAGCGTGGGAGAATTCTCACGCTGAAGCGCTGAGTGCAGGAGAATTTTCCCACGCTGTCAGTGAGGTGCATGAGGTGAGCTGAGTTCATTGGACATGAGCTCACCTCATGCACATCACTGACAGCGTGGGAGAATTCTCCTGCACTCAGCACTTCAGCGTGAGAATTTTCCCACGCTGTCAGTGACGTGCATGAGGTGAGCCGAGTTCATTGGACATGACCTCGGCTCATCTGGATGCCGTCACAGCGAGACACTGAGGAGCGCAAGCATGCCTGCTCTTCTCAGTGTCTGCGGCATGACAGGCTGGATGGCAGCGTTCTGCTGCGGTCCAGCCTGTCATCTCGATGTAGCAGAGCTGAAGCTGTCGTGGGAACCATGGAAAGGTAAGGATGAGGTTGGTTTATTATTTTTCTTTTATTGCAGGAGATCGTTGGCTTCAGCTGGAATGGGCGTGATGGTAAGTATAGTTTAATTTAGAACAGTAAAGAATTGTGTGTTTATTTCAATTAAAGGACTTTATTCTGGGTGTTGTGTTTTTTTTAAATACTTTACTAGAAATTCATGGCGGTCATGTCTAATACTGGCGTGACCCCATGAATTTTGGGCTTGGGGCCAGCTGATAATACCAAGCTGGCCCTAACCCCTTTATTACCCAGTGAGCCACCGCACCAGGGCCCTGGATGAGTTGGGTACAGCGCCAGAAGATGGCGCTTCTATGAACGCGCCATTTTCCGGGGTGGCTGCGGACTGCAATTTGCAGCGGGGGGGGCCCAGAAAGCTTGGGCCTCCCTGCGCTGCAGATTCCAGCCCCCAGCTGCCTAGTTGTACCTGGCTGGACACAAAAATAGGGCGAAGCCCCACGTATTTTTTTTTTAATTATTTCATGAAATTCATGAAATAATTAAGAAAAAAAGGCCTTCCCTATATTGTTGTGTCCGGCCAGGTACAAATAGGCAGCTGGTGGTTGGGGGCAGCCCATTCCTGCCTGCTGTACCTGGCTGGACACAAATATAGTGCGAAGCCCCACTTCAATTTTTTTTAATTATTTCATGAAATTCATGAAATAATTAAGAAAAAAAGTCCTTCCCTATATTGTTGTGTCCGGCCAGGTACAAATAGGCAGCTGGTGGATGGGGGCAGCCCGTTCCTGCCTGCTGTACCTGGCTGGACACAAATATAGTGCGAAGCCCCACTTCAATTTTTTTAAATTATTTCAGGAAATTCATGAAATAATTAAAAAAAAATTGACGTGGGGCTTCGCACTATATTTGTGTCCAGCCAGGTACAGCAGGCAGGAACGGGCTGCCCCCAACCACCAGCTGACTATTTGTACCTGGCCGGACACAACAATATAGGGAAGGCCTTTTTTTCTTAATTATTTCATGAATTTCATGAAATAATTAAAAAAAAAATACGTGGGGCTTCGCCCTATTTTTGTGTCCAGCCAGGTACAACTAGGCAGCTGGGGGCTGGAATCTGCAGCGCAGGGAGGCCCAAGCTTTCTGGGCCCCCCCCGCTGCAAATTGCAGTCCGCAGCCACCCCGGAAAATGGCGCGTTCATAGAAGCACCATCTTCTGGCGCTGTACCCAACTCATCCAGGGCCCTGATGCGGTGGCTCACTGGGTAATAAAGGGGTTTGGGCCAGCTTGGCATTATCAGCTGGCCCTAAGCCCAAAATTCATGGGGTCACGCCAATATTAGACATGACCACCATGAATTTCTAGTAAAGTATTTAAAAAAAACACAACACCCAGAAAAAAGTCCTTTAATTGAAATAAACACACAATTCTTTATTGTTCTAAATTAAACCATACTTACCGTCACGCCCATTCCAGCTGAAGCCAACGATCTCCTGAAATAAAAGAAAAATAATAAAGCAACATCATCCTTACCTTTCCATGGTTCCCATGACAGCTTCAGCTCTGCTACATCGAGATGACAGGCTGGACCGCAGCAGAACGCTGCCATCCAGCCTGTCATCCCGCAGACACTGAGAAGCTCAGGCTTGCTTGCGCTCCACAGTGTCTCTCTGTGAGGGCATCCAGATGAGCCGAGTTAATGTCCAATGAACTCGGCTCACCTCATGCACGTCACTGACAGCGTGGGAAAATTCTCCTGCACTCAGCGCTTCAGCGTGGGAGAATTCTCACACTGAAGCGCTGAGTGCAGGAGAATTCTCCCACGCTGTCAGTGACGTGCAGGAGGTGAGCTGAGTTCATTGGACATGAGCTCACCTTATGCACGTCACTGACAGCGTGGGAAAATTCTCCTGCACTCAGCGATTCAGCGTGGGAGAATTCTCACGCTGAAGCGCTGAGTGCAGGAGAATTCTCCCACGCTGTCAGTGACGTGCAGGAGGTGAGCTGAGTTCATTGGACATGAGCTCACCTTATGCACGTCACTGACAGCGTGGGAGAATTCTCCTGCACTCAGCGCTTCAGCGTGAGAATTTTCCCACGCTGTCAGTGACGTGCATGAGGTGCGCCGAGTTCATTGGACATGAACTCGTCTCATCTTTATGCCGTCACAGCCAGACACTGCAGAGCGCAAGCATGCCTGCACTTCTCAGTGTCTGCGGGATGACAGGCTGGATGGCAGCGTTCTGCTGCGGTCCAGCCTGTCATCTCGATGTAGCAGAGCTGAAGCTGTCGTGGGAACCAATGAAAGGTAAGGATGATGTTGCTTTATTATTTTTCTTTTATTGCAGGAGATCGTTGGCTTCAGCTGGAATGGGCGTGATGGTAAGTATGGTTTAAATTAGAACAATAAAGGATTGTGTCTTTATTTCAATTAAAGGACTTTATTCTGGGTGTTTGTGTTTTCTTTTAACTTTGACTATGGGGTTAGTAATGGGGGTGTCTTATAGACGCCTCTCCATTACTAACCTGGGCTTGATGTCAGCTGGCATTATAAGCTGACATCAACCCCAGCCCTATTACCCCCTGCCACCGCACCAGGGCAGCGTGGAAGAGCGAGGCTAAGTGCCAGAATTGGCGCATCCTATGAATGCGCCATTTCTGGGGCGGCTGACGGCTGGTGTTTCTAGCCTGGGAGGGGGCCAATATTCATGGCTCCCTTCCTGGGCTATTAATATCAGCCCCCAGCTGTCTGCCTAGCCTTTGCTAGCTATTAAATTAGGGGGGACCCCACGTCATTTTTTTTGGGGGGTCCCCCATTTTAATAGCTAGTAAAGGCTATGTATTCAGCTGGGGGCTCATATTAGTAGCCTGGGAAGCTCCGTGGGTATTACCCCCTTCCCAGGCTTCAAACATCTGCCCCAGCTGTCTGCTTAACCTCCGCTAGAGACTAAAATTAAGGGGTACCCCACGCCAATTTTTTTTAATAATAAATCCTTTATTTTAATACTAAATGACAAGTACAGTAACCAACACTATCACTGTACTTCATATATATGTGACTGACATGTTTCTATCTATCTAATCTATGTGTGAAGCTCTATTCTGTCTGTTATAAATTGTCGGGTACAGATGCTGAATTGCCGGCCGGCTTTTTTAAAGAGACGGTGCATGAAAACACTATTATTTTTTTTAATAACTCCTTTACACTAAATGACAAGTACAGTAAGCAACATTGTCACTGTACTTCATATATATGTGACTGACATGTTTCTATCTATCTAATCTATGTGTGAAGCTCTATTCTGTCTGTTATAAATTGTCGGGTACAGATGCTGAATTGCCGGCCGGCTTTTTTAAAGAGACAGTGCATGAAAACACTATTATATTTTTTAATAAATCCTTTACACTAAATGACAAGTACAGTAAGCAACACTGTCACTGTACTTCATATATATGTGACTGACATGTTTCTATCTATCTAATCTATGTGTGAGGCTCTATTCCTTCTTGTCTAAATTGTCGGGTACCGGTGTATGCCGCTGCTGAATTGCCGGCCGGCTTTTTTAAAGAAAGCGTCTTCTGAGCAGTTTGTCAGCTTTTGGACACCTTTGAAGGTGTTTTCTATGTGTTTCTATGTGTTTTTGTTTGCCTGCCATTGGTTTTAACGGTGTTCGACGGTGTTCGACGAACAGTTCGACGAACAGTTCCTCGAACATCCCGGTGTTCGACGAACCGAACCGAACCCGAACACTACGGGGGTGGCTCAACACTAGTCACAGCCTCCGGTTTCTAGCTGAGGGTAGTTCCCCGCCTCCACTAGTTTCGGGGACCGGTCTCCCCCTTTGGCCTGACCCTTCTAAGCAGGTAGATTCGGGCGTGCGGTGGCGACTCGCCGGTCCACACTCCTGGGGTCCCTTCGTTCCTTGTTCCTGGAGCCTCCTCCGCTCCTCTTCCTTCCTTCTCCTTCCTTCTCATTCCTTCTCCTTCCTTCTCCTTCCTTCTCCTTCCTCCTGGCTCTGGCTCTCTCTCCGGCCTGCCAGCGGAGCAGAGCCCATGCAGAGCCTCTGCTCCCTGCCTCCTCCTCTCCCAACTACTGAACTGACTGAACTAAGATGGTGCCCACCTTTTATACCTCCCGCTAGGTGCACCCAGGAACTGCCCTCTCCCTCCTATGCACTACAGGATCCCCCCTTCCTCGGTGTTCCCTCCCCCCACTCCAGCCAGGGAAAGGGACTGTCGTGCTCTACTTGGAGCATATCGGTCGCCCTGCCCCCCGGAAATGTGGTGTAATGCATGCAGGTGTCGGGGTCCTGATCCACACTCCATCCTTACCTGGAAGTGAGATATCGCACATCTGGTTGAGATGCAATACCTCTGTAGCGGCCGAACCCTCGGGGCACTACACAGCAACTGTGCGTAAACCTTGAAGACTGCACCCCACTGTGTCCTGGAATTATTATCTGCGCCATCCCCTGCACTACACTGCACAGCAACATCTACCTCATCTATAACATCACAGCATTGCCCTGGAGCTAAGCTCTGCCTGTGGAGAGCTGAATCAACTCTGCTGTGTCATCATCAGCTCCAGAGCATCTGCATCGCAGCGGAGGCCCATATAGCCACATACCACAGGTGGCGTCACGAACAATAAACTATAAAAACTATAAATCCCCTTTTATTGACCGCCCTGGGTCACGAACCGGGTCACTGCCACTGTGGCATCCCCTGCACCGACCGGCCTGGCACCGAGTACCCCACCGCCCAGGGGGCGTGTCAGGTACAGATGGGAATCCTGTTCTTGAGTGAAGATACCGGTATGCGACTCTGGAAAGAAGATGTCCTGAGAGCCAGACATCGGGTCCAGACTGCAGAGGCACCGGAAGTTTCGGGACAGATGTGTAGTGGGATATTACTTTTTTTGTGTTTGTTTTTTAAGATTTTGCCAGCCATAAAAACTTCAATGAAATAGTGGCTGCAGCTGACTAAATTGCTGATTTCTGTTCACGGCATAATGATGTTGCCACAAAATTTAGAGCGCAGCTACCAGTAGAAAATTGTTTTTTTTTCCTAAATGAACTGGAAAACTGCTGCTGCGAACTTGAAAACTGAAGCATGTCAACTCTTTCAGCATTTTTGCAGCAATTTTGCAGTATTTTTTCACCTAGAAGTAAATAAGAACGTGCAAAAACGCTGGAAAAATTTGTATCCATGCATATTTGCTGCATTTCTGCTGCTGCTTTGGTGAATGAAACTAAATTTATTAAACATGTACTGTAGACAAATGACACATATAATCTGCACCAAAAACGCGGCAAAAATGCTGCAAACCAGCTTTTTTTAATGTCAAGAGATCAGGTTTTGGATGCAGAAAAAAACGCAGCAAAAAAAACAACATGTGAACATAGCTTATCTCATTTCAATTCAGGTGATTGAGACTGAACCGTGACACCTAACATAACATGTGGACAGATCTGCTGCTGTTTTCGGAAAAGAAGTTATTCTATTTTTATAATTCTTCATGTAAATTTGGATATATTATTTGAAAGACTGCCAAGGACAACACAAAATTCAGTGTTTAATAGGATTTTGTTCTTTTCCTACTTTCAGGGAAAACCTGAGTCCACCGAGTATTATCACAATGAAAACTTAACGGTACTGGTAGGAAACCTGTTTGCTGCTGGAATGGAGACCACATCAACCACCCTGAGATGGGGACTTCTGCTGATGATAAAATACCCGGAAATTCAACGTAAGAAATTATTTTTTAACTTAAAATGACTACTATGGTGAAAAAATCTAACAACTTTGTTATTACAGTATTTTAAATGAATTTATTCTCTATTCGGCTTTACTAACCTTTCTTTACTTTGTAGGAGCATTGCTCGGTGACTTTGCTTCTTCTCCTTCTTTTACAGAAGACAAGGAATTCTTTCCAGTAAATCTTGACTTTCCTAGTAGTATTAGTCATTTATTCTATTCGTCTATATGGGATGGACAGATTTTACTGGCAAACATTGAAAATGAAATTACTTCATGCATTACATACTTTATTATGGAGGTCAGCTTGAACCATTGCCATGCGGAGTCGCACAATGCTCATGTTGGTCTATAGACCTGACCGGCAGTAGGTACTTCTTATAGTAAGCATCACATGGGTGGGTGATAAGATGTATTTGGTGATCTTTACTGTGTAGACATGAATAATAAGTGTCATGTTATCCTTTCCTTGGCAGAGAAAGTTCACATTGAAATTGAGCGAGTGATCGGATCGGCCCAACCTCAAATGGAGCATCGAAAGCAAATGCCATATACAGACGCCGTCATTCATGAGATTCAGCGGTATGGGGATATTATACCTCATAATCTTCCACATGCAGCTACTGAAGATATCACATTCAGAGGGTATTTAATTCCTAAGGTAAAAAGCAAATCTTAGCTTTATATCTGATTTCTTCAAATTGGAACCCACCTAAGGCAATGGCCAATGTAAAAATTGTCCCATTACCTTGGAGAGGGAAAGGTACAAATGTCTTAAGAGAGCAAAAATATGTTTTTTTTTTGCCAAAGATCGACTAATATACGTTCTTCAAAAAAATTCTAGTAACTTCTACTACACCACACAGGAGAGCTGACAGATCCTCTATATACTACATCACACAGGAGAGCTGACAGATCCTCTATATACTACACCACACAGGAGAGCTGACAGATCCTCAATATACTACACCACACAGGAGAGCTGACAGATCCTCTATATACTACATCACACAGGAGAGCTAACAGATCCTCTATATACTACACCACACAGGAGAGCTGACAGATCCTCTATATACTACACCACACTGGAGGGCTGACAGATCCTCTATATACTACACCACACAGGAGAGCTGACAGATCCTCTATATACTACACCACACAGGAGAGCTGACAGATCCTCTATATACTACACCACACAGGAGAGCTGACAGACCCTCTATATACTACACCACACAGGAGAGCTGACAGATCCTCTATATACTACTCCACACTGGAGGGCTGACAGATCCTCTATATACTACACCACACAGGAGAGCTGACAGATCCTCTATATACTACACCACACTGGAGGGCTGACAGATCCTCTATATACTACATCACACAGGAGAGCTGACAGATCCTCTATATACTACACCACACAGGAGAGCTGACAGATCCTCTATATACTACACCACACAGGAGAGCTGACAGATCCTCTATATACTACATCACACAGGAGAGCTAACAGATCCTCTATATACTACACCACACAGGAGAGCTGACAGATCCTCTATATACTACACCACACTGGAGGGCTGACAGATCCTCTATATACTACAACACACAGGAGAGCTGACAGATCCTCTATATACTACACCACACAGGACAGATCCTCTATATACTGCACTACACAGGAGAGCTGACAGATCCTCTATATACTACTCCACACAGGAGAGCTGACACATCCTCTATATACTACACCACACTGGAGAGCTAACAGATCCTCTATATACTACACCACACAGGAGCGCTGACAGATCCTCTATATACTACACCACACAGGAGAGCCGACAGATCCTCTATATACTGCACTACACAGGAGAGCCGACAGATCCTCTATATACTACACCACACAGGAGAGCTGACAGATCCTCTATATACTACACCAAACAGGACACATCCTCTGTATACTACACCACACAGGAGAGCTGACACATCCTCTATATACTACACCACACAGGAGAGCTGACAGATCCTCTATATTCTACTCCACACGGGACAGATCCTCTATATACTACACCACACAGGAGAGCTGACACATCCTCTATATACTACACCACACAGGAGAGCTGACAGATCCTCTATATACTACACCACACAGGAGAGCTGACAGATCCTCTATATACTGCACTACACAGGAGAGCCGACAGATCCTCTATATACTACACCACACAGGAGAACTGACAGATCCTCTATATACTACACCACACAGGAGAGCTGACAGATCCTCTATATTCTACTCCACATGGGACAGATCCTCTATATAGTACACCACACAGGAGAGCTGACAGATCCTCTATATACTACTCCACACAGGAGAGCTGACACATCCTCTATATACTATACCACACAGGAGAGCTGACAGATCCTCTATATACTACACCACACAGGAGAGCTAACAGATCCTCTATATACTACACCACACAGGAGAGCTGACAGATCCTCTATATACTACACCACACTGGAGGGCTGACAGATCCTCTATATACTACAACACACAGGAGAGCTGACAGATCCTCTATATACTACACCACACAGGACAGATCCTCTATATACTGCACTACACAGGAGAGCTGACAGATTTTCTATATACTACACCACACAGGAGAGATGACAGATCCTCTATATACTACACTACACAGGAGAGCTGACCGATCCTCTATATACTACATCACACAGGAGAGCTGACAGATTCTCTATATACTACTCCACACAGGAGAGCTGACACATCCTCTATATACTACACCACACAGGAGAGCTGACAGATCCTCTATATACTACACCACACTGGAGAGCTAACAGATCCTCTATATACTACACCACACAGGAGAGCTGACAGATCCTCTATATACTACACCACACAGGAGAGCTGACAGATCCTCTATATACTACACCACACAGGAGATTCGACAGATCCTCTATATACTACACCACACAGGAGAGCTGACACATCCTCTATATACTGCAACACACAGGAGAGCTGACAGATCCTCTATATACTACACCACACAGGAGAGCTGACAGATCCTCTATATACTACACCACACAGTAGAGCTGACAGATCCTCTATATACTGCACTACACAGGAGAGCCGACAGATCCTCTTTATACTACACCACACAGGAGAGCTGACAGATCCTCTATATACTACACCAAACAGGACACATCCTCTGTATACTACACCATACAGGAGAGCTGACAGATCCTCTATATACTACTCCACACAGGAGAGCTGACACATCCTCTATATACTACACTACACAGGAGAGCTGACACATCCTCTATATACTACTCCACACAGGAGAGCTGACAGATCCTCTATATTATACTCCACATGGATCAGATCCTCTATATACTACACCACACAGGAGAGCTGACAGATCCTCTATATACTACACCACACAGGAGAGCTGACAAATCCTCTATATACTACACCACACAGGAGAGCTGACAGATCCTCTATATACTACACCACACAGGAGAGCTGACAGATCCTCTATATACTACACCACAGAGGAGAGCTGACAGATCCTCTATATACTACACCACAGAGGAGAGCTGACTGATCCTCTATATACTGCACCACACAGGAGAGCTGACAGATCCTCTATATACTGCACTACACAGGAGAGCTGACAGATCCTCTATATACTACACCACACAGGAGAGCTGACAGATGCTCTATATACTGCACTACACAGGAGAGCTGACACATCCTCTATATATTACACCACACAGGAGAGCTGACAGATCCTCTATATACTGCACTACACAGGAGAGCTGACAGATCCTCTATATACTACACCACATAGTAGAGCTGACAGATGCTCTATATACTGCACTACACAGGGAGCTGACAGATCCTCTATATATTACACCACACAGGAGAGCTGACAGATCCTCTATATACTGCACTACACAGGAGAGCTGACAGATCCTCTATATACTACACCACATAGTAGAGCTGACAGATGCTCTATATACTGCACTACACAGGGAGCTGACAGATCCTCTATATATTACACCACACAGGAGAGCTGACAGATCCTCTATATACTACACCACACTGGAGAGCTGACAGATGTTTTTGTTCAATGTGCGGATTTTTATATAGTACATTTTTTCTTATATGATTTATACCTCATAACTGATTCTATTCCTCAGGGCACTGTTGTTTTTCCACTGCTACACTCCGTTCTCCGAGATAAAGCTTACTTTGAGAAACCAGATGAGTTTTATCCAGAACACTTTCTTGACTCTAAAGGAAATTTCAAAAAGAACGAGGCCTTCGTTCCCTTCTCAATAGGTAACATTTACAATAAAGGTTTTTTACTTTCTGAGGGTTTACATCACGGAAATCCAGATGATCGAATTTCATTGGAGTTAATAAATCTGTATTGCAAGAGATATGATCTGACCTTTCCAAGGAGGATCGAGTTTGTTCAAATTTGCGTGAAACTACAAATTTTAGGAAAATAGTTTTACCTTGCAATTCGATTTTCGGTTCGCAAGTAAAAAAAAAAAAAACGTTTCCCACATTGCCGAAATATTATCGTGTGGGCTAATGTCTTGTTTGTGTTTCTGCATGGGCCGCCCTATAATACCCTACAGCTATAACATCTTACGTATTATCACACCTTGTACTGTGGTGATCAGTATCTGGATGATCACAGATCAGCGGTTCACAGTGAGGCTAAGTTTATACGGCAGAGTCTTTTCCCATTTTCAATGTCACTGGATAAGTCTTTCTTCTGTAGAGTGTAAGCTCTTTTGGTCAGTGCAGTCCTCTCTCTCCTATAGAGTGTAAACGCCTATAGTCAGAAAGTCCTCTTTGTTCTGTAGATTCTAACCTCTTATGGTCAGTGGGATCTTCTCTCTCTCTCCTGTAGATTGTAAGCTCTTATGGTCAGTAGGGTCGTGTCTAGAGATGAGCGAACATTTCAATTTTCGGCTCGGAAATGTTCGCCGAATAATTAAACATTCGCCAAATTTATTCATCGATTAATTTGATGAACATTTCCGAAAACCGTAGGATTCAATGTGGGGACAAAAAGGTATGGTCTACTGTGTCGAAGGACTATGACAGTTCTAGAATTAGGACAAAGAAGTCTTTCTTGGATCTGGCAGTTAGTAGGTCGTTGGTGACTTTAGTCAGGGCAGTTTCACTGGAATAGTGAGATCAGAAGCCAGATTGTAAGCAGTCAAAGAGGGAGCTGGAGGAGAGGTGGGAGGACAGTTCAAAATAGACGTGTTGATCCAGTAGTTTGGAGGCATAGGGAAGAAGTGATATGGGGCAATAGCTAAACATAGGATGGGTTAAGGGAAGGCTTTTGGAGTATGGGTGTGATCAAGACATGTTTGAATCATGTGGGTAAGATGCCAGTTGTTAGTGACAGGTTGAAGAGAAGGGTTAGGCTTGGGATGAAGACTGTGGTATGGTTTGGAATGAGATGGGATGGTATTGGGTCAAGTTCACAGGTGGTGAGATGTGATTTGGAGAGTAAAGATGATCTTCCATGATGGAGAAGCTGGTTTTGGAGGAAGAGTGATGAGTCATTATGAGAAGGGGCTATTGGGGCTTTAAGTAAAAGCTTTGCCATATGTTGTCAATCTTCTGTTTAAACAATGAGGCTAAGTCTTCAGCTGAGATGAGAGGAGAGGAGAGGAGAGGGAGGAGGAGCTGGTGGACAGGGGAAGGACTTGAAAGTACTGAATAGTTGTTTAGGGTAGTGAGACACATATGATATGAGAGATGAGAAGTAGGTATTTTTTGCTGCAGTGAGCAATTGTGCTGCATTTTTAAAACTGTTCTGTTCCTGGACTCCACTCCCTTTCTTTGGCAGTTCAACAGAGGTACGCCTTGTAGATGAGGGGCAGGAAGAGCATGTTCTCCAGTAGATGACAAGTGCTGCATCAAATGGCCTCTGCTCTTCTTCCTCCACCTTAACATCACACACAGTACAGTCCTCAGAGGTGGCACTCCAATTACCCATGTTTTCACCCACGCCACAACTCTCCAACCGGCCAACTGACTGTTGGGAAGCACAGATGGGCGAGTCTGCAGAGCTGTTCACATTCTATTCCGGGGCATCAGAGGTCTGATCCAAAGCTTCACAGACTCAAGAGAGGAAAAGCATGTGTAGCGATGCACAAATTTTTTTCAGTTGATCCGGGCCTGGACGAAGTAGGGTCTGAGAAGAATCCAAACCCTTGTCACCAGATGTTAATCCCTGGGGGTGGGCATGAATGGGTTGGAAAAAAAAGATAAATACACACAAGAACATGGAGAACTAAACTAATATACAACAGGGGTTGGAAAACTAAACTACTAAACAGCTAAGGTTGTAGAAAGAAACAAATACACACCAGAACATGGAGAACTAAACTAATAGAAAACAGGAGTTGGAGAATTAAACTAATAAGACAGCAGGGGTTGGAGAAGTAAACTACTAAACAGCAAAGGTTGGAGATAGAAACAAATACACACCAGAACATGGAGAACTAAACTAATAGAAAAAAAGGGGTTGGAGAACTAAACTAATTTCTCCAGTGCCTCTGCATCCTCCACCTCCTCTAGGGACTCCACGTGCGCAATCAACCTCTGCCTTAGTGAGACACACAATACAACAGTCCAGAGAGAATCCCCCGACCTCTATACTGCGGAGCCAGGGCTCACCGCAATTAGGCAGTGTTAAAATTAATATGCCTTGCAGATCGCTGTCATACAGCTGTAGAGTTGTGAACAGCTCTCCAGGCCACTTTTGAGCAATGGCTGTCTCCAGTGAGCCTGGAGCAAGGGAAGGCCATGTGCGATAACGGTGTAAACCTAGTGGCGGCCCTATGCCGTGGCAACCTCAGACACATGCCTTGCATGGCTCACATCCTCAACCTGATAGTACAGCAATTTCTCTACCACTATCCCGGCCTGGAAGCGCTACTGCAGAAACCATGGTCTCTGCGTGCTCACTTAAAACTATAAAAATGAGCAGGATCTTTAGTATAAAAGCCAGACTACTAGACAACGAGCAAACTCCTTCATGATGATAGAGGCTGCAGCATTGGCGTCCCTGCCTCCTGCTAGGCAGGGACGCTGTTCCCCTCACCTCTCCACTCCGTGCCCGGCGTCCTCCTCCCGCTCTGCTGGCAGCGCGCGCTGCTTCCCAGCCACTGTGCTTAGGGCGCGCGTGCGCGCGCTCCCCCTCTCTTAAAGGGGCCGCGCGCGCCGTCCTAAGGAGTCCCCGGCCAATGGCCGGAGGACCTCACCATATATAAGGCACCTCCTCCAAAATGGAGGTGCCCGAGAAATGTTGTTGCAAAGCCTTCACTCTGCTTCAGCCCTCAGGTCCCGTTACCAGTTACCTGCCAGTCACCTGCCAGATTCCTGCTTGATACCTGCCTGATATCCGTTTACCTGCTTGCAAGCCTGCGGTCCGACGGTCTGCCTTCCGACACCTGTCAGTCTGCCTATGGACCTGCCTGTCCGCTCACCTGGGAGCGCTCGCCTGCTACCTGTCTGCTAGCCTACCTGGAGGCTCCGCCGTCACTTGCCGTGACCACCTGCCTGTCCAGAGACTCTTGCCTGCTCACCTGGGAGCGCTCACCTGCTACCTGTCTGCTAGCCTACCTGGAGGCTCCGCCGTCACTTGCCATGACCACCTGCCTGTCCAGAGACTCTTGCCTGCTCACCTGGGAGCGCTCACCTGCTACCTGTCTGCTAGCCTACCTGGAGGCTCTGCCGTCACTTGCCGTGACCACCTGCCTGTCCAAAGACTCTCGCCCGCTCACCTGGGAGCGCTCACCAGCCACCTGCCTGCTGTCCTTCTACCCAGAGACTGTCCCTGTCACTTGCCGTGAGAACCCGTCCTTCTACCCAGAGACTGTCCCTGTCACTTGCCGTGAGTACCCGTCCTTCTACTCAGAGACTGTCCCTGTCACTTGCCGTGACTACCTGCCCGTCTTCCCTGGGAGCCACCCGCTTCCTTACAAGGACCGCCCCCTTGTATAGTTGCTCAGAGGTTCCGCCTTCCAGACCCGTTACAGAGGCCACCATCTCCTTGCTAGTACTTTTCTGTGGGAAAGAGCTCGTCTCCAACCAGCCAGGAATATCCAGTGAATGGCATGCCTCGGTTTGGTATTAGCACCCAGTACCAGAAGCAAAGCAATCCACAATTTCCGTACCTCAGGAATTTTATTTGGTAGACTGGCTGAGCAAACATTAGATTCTCACAAAGTAGCTGAAGACACTGAGTGGCAGTAGGTGCAAGTTTCTCCAGCATGATCTGTTTGTTAATGTTAGTTATCAGAGGAAGAACATAACTGGGCTTTGCCAAGGTGCCATATTGCATCTGAAGTCTTATAGACCCTGCACTTGCGGCCTTACATTCTACAAGATGGTGAGGAAGAAGACAGTAGGTTGTGGAGTTGCATTAGCTCCGGTGGTGTGTTGAGATGACAACGATGGCAGGCTGTAGGCTGTCTTTAAGAGATGGGTTTTCAGGTTGTGTCTGAAGGATCCGAATGCGGTGGCTAATCGGATGTGTTGAGGCACAGAATTCCAGATAATGGGGGATATTTGGTAGAAGTATTGGAGGCGATTGGGTAAGGAACAAATAAGTGTGGAGAGAAGGAGGTCTTGGGAGGACCAGAGATTACGGAAGGGAATAAATCGGGAGATTAGTTCAGATGTATGCGAAGAAGAAAGTTTATGGATGGCTTTGTATGTTAGTGTTAGTAGATTCAACTGAATACTCTTGGCAATTGGGAGCCAGTGAAGGGACCTTATAGATTGCAATCTTATGGGTTGCTGGAGCTAGTTCACAGTAAAAAAGAAGCCATAGAGTGTCCGGGAACCTTCACACAGAATTTTCTTAGCTAGCGCTGCTTCTAGGCAGGGTTGGACGGGCCCACAAGAGAACTGGAGACTCCTCCGGGAGGCCCTGACTTCTCCTTCAGGAGAGTTCATAATGCCGAGGTCGGGATGATGATAGAGGCCACCATCTCCTTAGCTTGCTGCTGGTACTTTTCTATGAGACTCAGCTTGGCTCCCGCCAGCCTGGAATATTTCCAGTGAACTATGGCACGACGCCATGGTATTAGCAGTGCCCCCAGTACAAGTAGCAAAGCCATCCGCAATTCAGGAATTTTATTTGGTGGACTAAGTGGCTGCCCAAATGCATTAGTTTCCACAAAGGAGCTGAAGATACTAAGTGGCAGTAGGTGCAAGTTTCTCCAGCATGTTAGATATCAGAGGGAGAACAGAGAGGGCAGCATATTGGCTTAGCGGTTAGCACTGAATCCTTGCAGCGCTGGGGTCCTGGGTTCAAAGCCCACCAAGGACAACATCTGTAAGGATTTTGTATGTTCCCCCATGTTTGCATGTGTTTCCCCCTCAGTAAAAAAAGCAGCCATAGAGTGTCCAGGAATCTTCACTCAGACTTTTCTTAGCCAAGGCTGCTTCTCGGCAGGGTTGGACAGGCCCACCAGAGAAGAATCTTCAGGTGGGCCCAGGCTTCTTCTTCAGGAGAGTTCATTGCCCAAACCTAGCGGCTACTATGAGGCTCTTTAGTGGGGAAGAAAGGTGGTCCCTCAGAATCAAATCCTCTGTTGGGCTCAATGTTTTTCAGTAGGAGGTGCCTGAGCCACACTTTCTTTCAGTGTGTTCTGTGCAACTGAGTTGCCAGGTCCTGTCCTGTATCTTTTCTGTTTCCTCCACCCTGGGGGCTGAGTACCCAGGCCCGTTACCTGTATCTGTGTCTTCTAGTCTGTTTCCGCCACCCTGTGGGCTGAGTACCCAGGCTTGTTCCTGTATCTTGGTTCAGGTTCACTTCCTGTCTGAACTGTGTCCTACCCCGTTACCAGTTTGTCTCTATGTCTGATCCTTCCCTTTTCCTGCAGTGTCTGAACCTGCACCTAACTCCGACTCGTTGTCTCTGTACTTCTGTTTGTGAGTTTTGTGTCCACTCGCTACTTCATTGCAAGTACCTTGTGTGTATCTGGTTCTGCTTGTCCCGTTTCCCTGCCCCCGTATCTACCTCCTGTGTTCTAGCTATCTTCCTGTGTTTCCCAGTCTGTTCCATGTGAACAGAGCCCTGTCCTGTCTGCCTGCACCTGCAGCCCTGCTCCGCTCTGCTCCTCTTGCCCTCTGAGCCTGCAGCTTTACTCGGCTCTGCTTGTCCTCCATGCCTGCGGTTCTGCTCTGCTCTGCTCCGCTTGTCCTCTGCACCTGCGGCTCTGCTCCTCTTGCTTTCTGCAACTGCAACTTAACTCTGCTCTGCTCCACTTGCCCTCCGCGTTTGCAGTTCTGCTCTGCTCTGCTTGCCCTCCGCGTTTGTGGTTCTGCTCTGCTCTGCTCCGCTTGTCCTCCTCATCTGTGGTTCTGCTCTGCTCCGCTTGTCCTCCGCGCCTGCGGTTCTGCTCTGCTTTTCCTCCGCACCTGCGGCTCTGCTCTGCTTGTCCTCCATGCCTGTGGCTCTGCTCTGATTGTCCACCACACCTGCGGCTCTGTTCCTGTATCCCAGTCTGTACTGGTCCCTATCCTGCCTGTTTTCCTACCTGCCAGTAACCGCCTGTCTGCATTATCGGCCTGTCTGCATATCATCCGTGCCTGCCAGTACCCAATTGCCTGCATACCAGCCGTGCCTGCCGGTACCAATCTGCCTGCATACCAATCGTGCCTGCCAGCACCCGCCTGTCTGCATACCTGCCAAACCTGGCTGTTCCTGCATTCCCCAGTGTGGGTCAACAGCTGTGACCGGGGTCTGACCTGGAGTAGCACCTGGGCCACCTCCCATGTCCCTCCTCGGACCACAGATTCGATTAAGCCGCCGTGTGTTCGTGGTTGGATCTGGCAAGACCCCTAGTCACGCCCCTCCAGGCACTCCTCGGTTCATGGCCCAGTGGGACCACTAACCACACTCACGCCAGTCAGTCTGGGCGCGAGCGTAACAAATGCAAACTCATCAGCTCTTATGTGAGGAGGCTGACCTGAATGCCGATGGACGTGTTGAAGCTGGTACTCAACAACTGCCCTCTGCTGCTCACAAATCCTTCCAAACATCTGCAACATTGATTTCCAACATGTGGTGACATCGTGCAACAGTCAGTGAGCTGGAAACTGCAAACGCTGCTTGCTGAAGCACTGCCAGGGTGGCGGAAACTGTAGCTGACTTTCTGAAATGGGCACACACGCATTGTACTTTCACAAGCAGCTCTGGCAAATCTGGGTAGGTTTTGAGAAACCACTGAACCACTACGTTGAGCACATTAGGGCTCTCTCATTACTAATGTGTACCCCTGTATGGAGAACAATATCAGCAGCAAAGAATTAAAAGATGAAATATAGCCTGATTTATATATGGTACTAAGAAAAACAATTTTGATTATATCGTGTGTACTCCTGTGACAAAAATGTCTGCACCAAAGAATTCATTTCAATAGAGTAGAACAACAGGGTGGGCCATTTATATGGCTACACCTAAATTAAATGGGAATGGTTGGTGACATCAATTTCCTGTTTGTGGCACATTAGTATATGGGAGGGGGAAAACTTTTCCAGATGGGTCGTGACCATGGCGGCCGTTTTGAAGTCGGCCATTTTGGATCCAACTTTATTTTTTTCAGTGTCTGCGGCATGGCAAGCTGTATGGCAGCGTTCTGCTGCTGTCCAGCCTGTCATGTGAATGTAGCAGAGCTGAAGCTGTCGTGGGAACCATGGAAATGTAAGGATGATGTTGCTTTATTATTTTACTTTTATTGCAGGAGATCGTTGGCTTCAGCTGGAATGGGCGTGATGATAAGTATGGTTTAATTTAGAACAATTAAGAATTGTGTCTTTATTTCAATTAAAGGACTTTATTCTGGGTGTTTGTGTTTTTTTGTAACTTTGACTATAGGGTTAGTAATGGGGGTGTCTTATAGACGCCTCTCCATTACTAACCTGGGCTTGATGTCAGCTGGCATTATAAGCTGACATCAACCCCAACCCTATTACCCCACTGCCACCGCTACAGGGCAGTGGGAAGAGCGAGGCTAAGTGCCAGAATTGGCGCATCCTATGGATGTGCCATTTCTGTGGCGGCTGAGGGCTGGTGTTTCTAGCCTCGGAGGGGGCCAATATTCATTTCACCCTTCCTGGGCTATTAATATCAGTCCCCAGGTGTCTGCCTAGCCTTTGCTAGCTATAAAATAGGGGGGACCCCACGTCATTTTTTGGGGTCCCCCATTTTAATAGCTAGTAAAGGCTAGGTATTCAGCTGGGGGCTGATATTAGTAGCCTGGGAAGCTCCGTGGGTATTACCCCCTTCCCAGGCTTCAAACATCTGCCCCAGCCGTCTGCTTAACCTCCGCTAGAGACTAAAATTACGGGGAACCCCACGCCAATTTTTTTTTTTAATAAATCCTTTATTTTAACACTAAATGACAAGTACAGTCATCAACACTATCACTGTACTTCTTATAAATGTGACTGACATGTTTCTATCTATCTAATCTATGTTTGATGCTCTATTCTTTCTGTTATAAATTGTCGGGTACCGATGCTGAATTGCAGGCCAGCTTTTTTAAAGAGATGGTGCATGAAAACACTAATATTTTTTTTAATAAATCCTTTAACACTAAATGACAAGTACATTAACCAACACTGTCACTGTACTTCTTATATATGTGACTGACATGTTTCTATCTATCTAATCTATGTGTGATGCTCTGTTCCTTCTAGTCTAAATTGTCGGGTACCGGTGTATGCCGCTGCTGAATTGCCGGCCGGCTTTTTTAAAGAGAGTGTCTTCTGAGCAGTTTGTCAGCTTTTGGACACTTTTGAAGGTGTTTTCTATGTGTTTCTATGTGTTTTTGTTTGCCTGCCATTGGTTTTAACGGTGTTCGACGGTGTTCTAAGGTGTTCGACGAACAGTTCCTCGAACATCCCGGTGTTCGACGAACCGAACCGAACCCTACGGGGGTGGCTCAACACTAGTTGTAATATCGGATTTCGAACAAATTCACTCATCACTAGTCTTGTCTCTGTCTCCTGTGGAGTGTAAGCTTTTATGATCAGCAAGGTCCTCATGGTCCTATTCCTCTTTTTCCTCTCCACCATTTGTATTTTTGGAAAAATTACAAGTTTTCCAGTATTAAAATTCGGGCAAATTTATTCACTGCAAATTAAATATTTTGGGAAAATTCCGTGAAGCCGGCAAATTTGAATTTCAAAAGATCAGCTCATCACTACTGCCAAATTCTGACATATTCTATTATTTTTCTATTTTAATAATGAGATGATGAAAAGCAGATTTGACAAAGGTGATTATTTACCCATACTTTAACTCATAACATAATTTGATATATTTCAGTTTTATTCATCTAAATTCAACATTAAAATTAAACTATATACTCTACTTGTCAATCTGTAAGACACATGTAAGTAAAGGTTAATTATATTTAAACAATGCAGAGGTCAGTGGCCATATGTAAGTCATTATAGTGACATCTATCATGATAACAATGCTATGGAGGATCTAAGGGCAACACTGTTAAAAGAGTTGTATCCCCTTTTTAATTGAGTAGAATTGCAAAGTGTTTTAAAGCAATTCAATTTTTCATTCTAAAATTTACTACTCATTGCCTCGGTCACTGAACACCTCTGCCGTCTATTAGTGGTAATTGTGTCCTAAGGCAAGGAGCAGTGCTTTATAATAATCAACTCATCAAAGAAATACTATACTAAAAATATAGCAATAGAAAAAATTATATGCGTAAATAACTTTATTAGCTAAAACAATTAATTATAAACACAAAAATTTGAAAAAAAAAACCAATCTAAAACCACTCCATTAAAACCAGAAAAAAGAAAGGCAGTGTGGTAGTAGTGTGGTAGTAATACCCACCAGCACTCATCATCACTAGTACGCCCCAGGTCATCACCCCTGGTTCAGTGTGCGCTCCAGCACAGAGCCCACACTGAATCGGGCACATGTCAGCTGATTTATACAGCTGACATGTGCCCGCAACAGCTGAGGGTGGAATTGCGATCCAGCCGCGGTTGTTAACCAGTTAAATGCCGCTGTCAATCTCTGACAGCGACATTTAACATCGCCGCGCCGGAAGGGCGGCATTAGCCCCAGCCATCAGTGACCCCATCACATGATCGTTGGTCACCAACGGGTGGGCATGATAACCCAGGGTCTGCAGCAGACCCATTTGGTTGTCATGTTCTGATTGCTATGACTACCGCCCAGTGGTTGGCGCTCATAGCTGGTGATCATTTCTTCTGCACACAGACTATCTGCTCGTCGCCTGTATGCAGCAGAGGCAATCAGACAACTGCTGCTTCTAGTCTCCTATGGAGACTATTGAAGCATGCAGAAAGTGGAAAAGAAATGTTTTTAAAAATATAAGAAATATAAAAAAATATAAAAGTTTAAATCACCCCCTTTTCACCCCATTCAAAATAAAATAATAATAAAAAAAACACATACACATATTTGATATCGCCGCATTCAGAATCGCCCGATCTATCAAAATAAAAAAAAAATTAATCCGATCAGTAAATGGCTTAACGAGAAAACAATTCTAAATGCCAGAATTATGTTTGTTTGGTTGTCGCAACATTGCAATAAAATGCAATAACGGGCGATCAAAACATCAGATCTAACCCAAAATGGTATCAATAAAAATGCTCAATTTGCAAAAAATAAGCCCTCACCCAGCCCCAGATCCTGAAAAATGGAGATGCTACGGGTCTCGGAAAATGGCACCATTTTTTTTTTTAGCAAATTTTGGATTTTTTTTTCACCACTTAAGTAAAAAAGAACCTTTACATGCTTGATATCTGCAAACTCGTAATGAACCGGTGAATAATAATCGCAGGTCAGTTATAGCATTCAGTGAACGTGGTAAACAAAACTCAAAAAACAACTGTGGAATTGAATTTTTACTGCAATTTCACTGCAATTTTTTTGCTGATTTCCAGTACATGATATGGTAAAACCAGTCATGGCTTTCAAAAGTACAACTTGTCCTGCAAAAAATAAGCCCTCACACGGCCATATTGACCAAAAAATAAAAAAGTTCTGGCTCTGGGAAGAAGGGAAGCAAAAAACAAAAACTCAAAAATGGAAAATGGCCCTGGGGTAAAGGGGTTAAAAGGAATCTGTCAGCAGGTTTTGGCTAGCTCATCTGAGAGACAGCCTGATGAAGGTAAAAAGAAGCGGAATCCAGTGATGTATCACTTACATTACAGGGTGCAGCTGTTCTGACACAATCAGTGCTTTTAGATTTAGCATGAAGCAGAGCTGAGAAAGCTAACCCTGCCCACACCACAGCTTACCACACCCTCACCACAGCTTCCCCCTCCCACATCAGACGCTATAGGTACAAAGTCCATAGCTGCCTATCACAATAAGGGGCGTGTCAGACCAGGGCTCAAGTGACCAGCTAGTCACAGCAATGATAATCTCCTGTTGCTAAAAAAATATTGTAAGCAAAAAAAATAGCTCAATTTACCTGCCCATATGATTGTGGGCTTTTAGCCCAGGAGAGGCATCATGTTAGGTCAGGGACCCAACAAAGGGTTACGCCTTGTTGCTGGCTACTGGGTTCACATGAATTGGCCAATATATGCGCTCAGTACCTTCATTTCTTAAGTTGGTTTCTACAGCAGTAATGCAATTCCAATTTCATATGTTCAATGCTTACATACTATAGCGTTTCAGAGTGCCGCTTTAATTTGTGAGTTATATATAGAGTTGCTCTCTTAGCTTGCACCTGTTCACATTTGTCTTTCTTTTTTGGAAGTGGCGTTTTGATAACACTAAAACTAAATCACATTTTTCTAAATTTCAAGTTAAAATGACAAAGGGAGAGCTGCCTAATTAATGATAATCATGGAGAAACTAGAGTCCTACTAGTTAAAAGAAAATCACATATAAAAATGAATGCGCCTGTGCTCCTCCGATTCTGCAATGCTAAATCTACTTGTAGCATCAGAGAGCACAATTTTTGGGTCAGTTGTGCAACTTTGCCGATGGTCCTAGCTGTCAATTATCCGAGTAGCCCTACCCGCACCGACAATCTAAAAAATTGAAAATGAGACAAACTCTTTATGGGGGACATCTATGACTAACACACTGGTATGAGTACATCTGTTAACGACGCATGGTAATGAGGACATCTATGGCTGACTCACTTTTATTGAGGCACCTGTGTTATTTGGGTATCTGAGTTTGATGCAATGTAATGTCATGGCTGATGCACTATTATTGGGGCACTTCTGGATGGTGCAGTATTATTTGGGTATCTGTGGTTGATGTAATATTATGGGGAGGCTGACACACTATCTTTCGTGGACGTCATGGCGGATGTACTATTATTGGGGCATTTGAGGCATTGGTATGGTGGTTGATAATACCTGCAGATTTAATTGCATTTTTATTAGCAGAGAGTAAAGTCTATCTCTCATTCTCTAAGTAATGTATTCCAAGCCCTTGATACCGCAGGGTCCTATAGATGCCAGAGCCTGGCTGCAAGACTGGAGTTGAGAGAAGGACATTTAAGCCACGTTCTGTAAGCCAAAACCAGGAGTTGAACAATGAGAAGAAAAGTATAGTAGAAACATGCCACCACTTCTGCATTTTTTGGGGTGGCATGGTGGTGCAGTGGTCAGCATTGCAGCGCTGGGGTCCTGGGTTCAAATCCCACCAAGGACAATATCTGCAAGGAGTCTGTATGTTCTCCCTGTGTTTGCATGGGTTTCCTCCCACACTCCAAAGACATACTGATAGGGAATCTAGATTGTGAGCCCCAAATGGGGACAGTAACAATAATGTATGTAAAGTGCTGCAGAATATGTTAGCATTATATCAAAATAAAGATTAATATTATTATTTTTCATCCATTCCTGGTTTTGGCTTACAAATACTGATGTAAAATAATGAGCAAATGCTGAATGAGTGAACATGGCCTTATTTTGGTGCTGCTCCCCTGAGATCCCTTGATTTCCCTTCTGCCTCAGGCATCATATGATGGAGAGATGATCCTTCCTGGACTCCTTCCCGCAGGCACAAATGCAACATGACCACAATTAAAATGAGGCAAATGATCATGCAATATAGGAACATTTTAATGATGTTCAGTTGATATTCATTTGTGTACATCAGGCACCCCTAACAGAATATGGAATTTCAGAATTTATGGTGAGATGTTATGGAGAGGTGGGTTGGGCCAAAAAGTGTAACTTTAATGACATGAGAAGAACCTAGTGGGATTTCCAAATAGAAGCAAAGTAACAGATCTTAAAATAAAAAGTATCAATCACAACAGATCAAAGCCCCAAGCCAAATACCAAATATTTATAAAATGTTATTTACTTCCAGTTGTGATCTCAAGTCATCAACCATCTTCTATCATTGTCTTTTCTTCTATCTTGCAGGTAAACGGAGCTGTGCTGGGGAAACCTTGGCTAAAATGGAGTTATTCCTGTTCTTTACAACATTATTACAAAATTTCACTTTCCAGCCCATACCTGGAGCCAAACTGGACCTCACCCCTGCACTTGGGGCTACAAACGCCCCCAAACCCTTTGAGATCTGTGCAATATCTCGCAGATAGACTACACTTTGTCACTGCCAACATGAGACATGCAGCATGTATTATTCTAATTATTTTAAAGAAGGTTTCCACCAAATCTACTGCAGCTAGTTTGCATGTGCCATTAATATAATTGGAATTTATTGCCTTTATTAATTGTCATTTTAGGCTGGAATGTAGCTGACTGTTGTGTTCTTCTTCTTCTAGTATTATAGATAGAAAATATTTTCGGTCCAGATCTCCTGCATAAATATGGAGTTAAATGAAGAAAACTACAACTGCCACTAGAGGGAGCTAAGGAGCTTACGGTATACAAACTGCTTCCTCTAGTGTTGGCTGCAGGTAGACACAAATTTAACGTGGTTGTCTAAAAGACAGTAGTGAAAGAGCAAAATATGTTATAAAATAAAAAATAAGCATTGCTCATCTGGTAAATTCCCTGCTGTTCTAGTGCTGGTGTTCTGATGATCCCTGTAGGTCCTGAAGAGGTGATATCATGTACATCATTCACGTGATTGTTGCTTTTTTAATTTAGGATATTTTTTATGCACTTAAAATCAGGACACTCACTTATGTAAGTCCCTCTTGGTTGGGTTCATGAAATTAAGTTTAAAATAAAAGAAATAATTGAAAGTGTTAAATTTCCCTGCATGTGAACATCCAAAATTATTTAAATGAACTGTATTTTCTGAAATTATTTTTTGATAATAGATGTTTATAAAAAAGAAATACATTTTATTGTTTTTGTTTATTTTCCTATTCAAATTTTTAAGAGAACAAAGGAAAAATAATTCATGTAAACACATCCCAATCCTCCTATAAACATTACAGCTCAGCTTATGCGATTACCTACAAGATTGCAGATGTGTTTGTCTGCCATGACAGGGTTGCCAATTTGACTTTATATTTTTTCTGGGCAGCTTACCAAAAAATCAAACAATGTTTTTTATATGGACACATTGGAAAACTATAAAAATCATTATGATTATAAGTGATACATGTCTACAGCCCATAATTCTGATATCAAAGCATTAGCTGTATTACTATTTCAGTACCACATAATCCTCATCCTGATCCTCCTTCCTCCCGCCATGGCGAGTCCCAGGAGACAAGTGATCCCACACTCAGACACCCCGAGCTGCTCTTTACATTATCCATTATTGATTCTGTGACTGTCCTCTCGCCCTGCACATTTCAAGAGGGGCATGAAGAGTTATTGTGTAGTGATGACCAAATATATGAGCAGCCACTGTCTGTCTGAAGAAGATGACAGTGAGGAACGGCAATTAGCGTCTCAACAGGTAGATGATGACGAGACATGGTTTCCAACAAGTAATGTTGTTAAGTCAACAAGTCAGGATCACTAGAGTGCAGAAGAGGAAGACGAAGACGAGGTGGTAGACAATGATGTCACTCACCTAACCTGAGAAGGTGCTATGCTGAGTGAGGTCATCAGCTCAGAGGGGGAGAGAATGAGATCCACAGCACCGCAACAAGCAAGAAGAAGCAGTGGTGTGGTCAAAGGGAGAAGGCGGGCAACTGTTCCCCAGAGCACTAACATTTGTCAAGTTCCCAGATCAAGGGTTAGGTGTTCCCTAGTCTGATGTTTTTTAAAGAAAGTGTGGACGAATGGTAATTTTTAACATGTGCTATTGCAAGAGAGCTGGGGCCTGAACACAACCTTCCTGACCACGACCAGCATGCTCTGGCCCATGTCATCAAAGCACCTGACTAGGTGGGCCAAATACCTAGATCCATAATCAGTGTCTGCAGGTGA
The DNA here is from genome assembly GCF_046119375.1 of Phyllobates terribilis. NCBI lineage: Eukaryota > Metazoa > Chordata > Amphibia > Anura > Dendrobatidae > Phyllobates > Phyllobates terribilis. The sequence continues at coordinate 70,660,821 of NW_027362763.1, read as the reverse complement.
CAACACAGCCTCATTCCCCTGTGCTTGCTGATCCCCTGTCCATGACGCATGTGCGGATGCTGCCCGACCTGCACCTGTCATTGCACATTCGCAAGCACCATCAGCAACTACGTCCAATTCCTTGTCCCAGCGCAGCATTCAGTTGCCCCTACCCTAGTGCTTGGAACTCAAGCATAAATACCCAGCCACCCACCCACAGGCAAAAACATTAAATGGGCACATTTGCAGACTGCTTGCACTGGAAATATTGCCATTTTAGCTTGTGGATACTGAGACTTTCCACAACTTATTGGCGGTGATTGTCACTTGGTACTCAGTCCCCAACTGCCACTATTGGTCCCGGACTTGGTACTCAGTCCCCAGCTGCCACTATTTGTCCCGATGTACCATCCCTGCCTTACACCAGCACATACACCGTCATCCATGCTCTTACCAATGCAGTTACTGGTAAGGTCGACTTAACAACTGACACATGGACAAGTGCTTGTTACCAGGGACGCTACATTTTCCTGATGGCACACTTGGGGAATCTAGTGATGGCCAGGACTGGGTCCGACTCTGGGACGGCATAAGTTCTACCGACACTGGCCCTAGTTTCATCAGAGTTTCCTCCTCCTCCTACATCAGCTCCTGCACCCCCTCCTCCTCCTCATCCTCCATCTCAAAATGTCATCCATATCAGTCGCAAGCTGGAAGCACTGCAGCACTGCAGCACTGCGTAGGTGATGCTGCAGCAGGACAAACAGGATACCACCTCAGCTGCAGAATTGTTGAATGGTGTAACTGACCAGGAAGATCTGTGGCCATAAAGGCTAAACCTACAACCAGGCATGGTAGTGTGTGATAATGGCTGTATCCTGGTGGCGACTCTGAAGCTTGTCAACCTCGCACATGTGCCAAGTCTGGCCCATGTGCTCAACTTTATGGTTCATCAGTTTCTGAAAACCTCCCTAAATTTGCCTGAGGTAATTTTGAAGGTCCCCCACATGTGCGCCCATTTCCGCAAGTCAGCTACAGCTTCCACCTGGTATGGTGGTGCAGTAGCAGCATTTTCAAGTGCCAACTCACTAATTGGTGTGCAATGTGACCATGCATTGGAGCTTCACATTACATATGTTGACAAGGCTTTGTGAGCAGCAGAGGGTAGTAGTTGAATACCAGCTACAACATGTCTGTCGGTATTGCTGTCAGCCTGTGCACATAAGAACCGACGAGTGGGCAAAGATGTCTGACTTATGTGAGGTACTCCAAAACTTTGAGGGATCAACCAAAATGGTGAGCAGTGATGATGTCATAATCAGCTTAGCTATCCCACTTCTGTGTCTTCTTAAATGTACGCTGCTTACAATTAAAGAGGAAGCTTTGCATGTAGAACGGGTGGAGATGGAGGAAGAAAGTACACAAGGTGATACTACACAGTCCAGCCTCATATCATCTTCTCAGTGTGGAATTGATGATAATGAGGAGGAGGAGGCTGAGGAGTAGAGAAGAAAATGGATTGTGGTCCTCCTGGTGGGGACAAGGAAGTCTTGTGTGTTAATAGTCTAGCACACATGGCTGATTTTATGTCCTGCTTCATTTCCCGTGACGCTGGCGTTAAATGCATTTTGGCCATCATTGTTTACTGGTTGTTCACCCTTCTTGACCCATACTATAAGGAGAACTTTACATCTTTCCTTCCTGTGGCAGTAAATGTTAATAATATTGTGCAATACCAGAAGGCCCTAGTAGAATCAATAAAAAATTCACATTTAACAATGCTGACAGCAGAGGCCTTAGTTCCTTGGGCAAAAAAAGGAGGAGAGATGACGGAGGCTCACACCAGGTCGAACAGAGGAAGGGGAATGTGACGCTCACAGCCCTACCCTGAGAGATGGGGGGTACTCGGAGCCGGGTCAGATGTTGGGGGAAGCAGTCGTGGCCTGGACCCGTTCCGTGCCCTGGGATGTGACATAAAAGTAATAGGCTATCAGGGTTGAGTGGTTATTATCGACTACGCCACCCGTGGTGTTTGGTGATGGCCACCAGCGCTGCGGCAGTCCTCTGAGGCAGGATGTAGTGGCAGCAAGAGATGGTGCTACTCCCCACAGGCGGAGCAGGGCCTCAGGGCAGAGAGGCGGATGGAGGGAGTTGTAGTGGAGGAATTCTGGTGCTGTGCAGAAATAAAGAGACCGGAGGCCATAGGGGTAGACTTCCAGGGTTTTTATTTAGGAACACTATCAAAGGTCTGGAAAGTTTCATGAGACCCTACCAGCACCGATGCCCTACTCTGACAAGATGGGAAACGTTTTTAAAGACGGTGAACAAGTACCTAGCCAACTGTACCAGCTTCCTCTATGATTCCTCTGTGCCATGCAACTATTATGTATTCAACCTGGACACGTGGCATGAACTGTCCCTCTACGACTTGGAGGTGATGGCCTGCCCTGCCACTAGTGTTTTGTCAGAGCAGGTTTTTAGTGCCACCGAGGTAATAATAACTGATAGGCACAACCACCTGTCAACTGAAAATGCTGACAGGCTGACTGTGATCAAAATAAACAAGGCATGGATTGGCACAAACTTCTCAACCCCACCTGATGACAGCAGAAGGTAAAACCAATTCAAATGTTCATTTTTTTCTGGTGTATTTCTATGCACCCCTTTCCACCCCAAGAAAGGGGTATACAATTCATGGTTTCTTCTTTTTCTTGTTCTCCTCCTCCTCCATCATATCAACAGGGTCATCAGGTGACCCTCACTCAAAATCTTTAGCGGGTCATCAGGTGGCGATCAGTCAAAATGAATAAGACCTGGATTGGCCCAGACTTCTCAACCATATCGGATGACAGCAGCGGAACATAGAGTCAATTTAAATGTTGGGTCATTAGGCAGCACTCACTCAAAATCGTTATAGGGTCATCAGGCAGCTCTCATTCAAAATCTTTATAGGGCTTTATTGTGGTCCTCATTCAAAATCTTTAAAGGGTCAACAGGTGGCTCTCAGTCAAAAACTTTGCAGGGTCATCATACGGCCCTTACTCAAAATGATCAAGGTCTGGATTGGCTTAGACTTCTCAAACCCATTGGATGACGGGAGTGGAACATAAAATTCAAATGTTGGGTCATCAGGCGGTCATCACTCAACATCTTTATAGGGACATCAGGCGGCCCTCATTCAAAAGGAACAAGGCCTGGACTGGCTCAGACTTCTCAACCCCACTGGATTAAAGCAATGGAAAATAAAGCCAACATAAATGTTGGATCATCAGGTGGGTCAAGACATGTCACTCTCTTGAAATTTTTAAAGAGTCATTACAGTCATTGGCTCCAAATTTTTAGTAGGCCATTATGTGTCACTCTCTCCAAATTTTAGAAGCTCATTATTAGAGATGAGCGAATATTTCAATGTTCGGTTTGGAAATGTTCGCCGAATACATAAACATTTGCATTTATTCGTCGAACGTCATAGGGTTCAAAGGGGGGGCCAAAAAAACTCATATACAACACCTTCAAACAGGCCCAAAAGCTGCCAAAATACATCAAATTAGGGGTAGACACCAGGAAAAGCTTATTCCTCATTTTATCCCAGTGAGATTCCCAGCGTAACGCATGTTGTGTGCGCATGTGAAGGTTCATGCACGTAGTAGTCAAATTATTGCCCTTTTTCCCTCTACTGAGTTTTTACTTCAAAGATTGCAGACAATGTGACCTGGCTCATCCTTTGCAGTCTCAAAAAAGGCCCAAGCCAGGCAACTCTTGCCGCCCCTGTGAGCTGCAGACCTGCTACAGCTACTGGTCACTGCCTCGGTTGCGAGTAGGAATGCAGTGCTCCTCATGCTTGAATCCCTCCATGTCTGTTCCATAGGACGCAACGTTACCTCTACGTCTTCCTCCTCCTCAGATGAGCTACTCAGTTGCGTGCCTCTGGGTTCACACCAAGTTGGATGTACAGCCTTATCATCATCCAATGTGTTATTCCATTCCTCACCCTCAGAGTCACCTGACTCCTCTTCTTGTACTGACAGCACAGTAAAGTCGAGGGTCTGGAAGCTGCTCGGACCCAATCTCCCCCCCCCCCCTGTATGGAGAACAATATCTGCCTCAAACAATTTTAAGTGGAGATGTAGCCTGCTTTATATACCAATTTTGAGTTGATCATGTCTGTGTAACCATGTGGAGAAGAATATCTGCCACAAACAATTTTAAGCGGAGATGCAGCCTGCTTTATATACCAATTTTGAGCTTATCATGTCTGTGTACCCCTGTGTGGAGAAGAATATCTGCCCCAAAAAATTAATTTCACTAAAGTACAACTATTGTAAAGGAGACCAAAACCTCTTCCAGTACAGCCAACCTGGGAGATGGAGACCTAACAGGAGTGTTCACATTTCCCTAAATTATGGCCTAACACCAGAAAAGTGGCATAAATTTCAGTAGAGTAGAAATTGTAGAATTAGGAATGACACCTCTTCCACTACAGCCAACCCAGTAGATGGAGACCCAATCAGGATTCTCCACATTTCAAAAAATTTGTGGCAGACACCAGTAAAGTGGCATCAATTTCAGTGCAGTAGAAACTGTAGAATTAGGAATGACACCTCTTCCACTACAGCCAAACCTGAAGATGGAGACCTAACAAAGAGTTTTCACATTTCCCTAAATTAGGGCCTAACACCAGCAAAATGGCATCAGTTTCAGTAGAGTAGAAATTGAAGAATTAGGAATGACACCACTTTCACTACAGCAAACCCAGTAGATGGAGACCCAATCAGGATTCTCTACATTTCAAAAAACTAGGGCCTATAACCTGCAGCAGCAGCAAGAGCAGGCACACAAGCCATATCACAGACTGCAATTGCGCAAGAACAATGCAGCACACAAAAAAATACAGCATTGCCTAGCCTGTACAGTCTGCGATTAGGGTGCAAAAGTCCTTGGAGATCCATGACTTGTTCATCTTGATGAAAGTTAGGCAGTCTACACTTCCATCATGACACCACCAGCAGTTCTGAAGAAGATACGTTCTAAGAGAACACTGGCTGCCGGGCATGATTAAACCTCCAAGGCGTGACAGGACAAGCTCAGGCCATTCATCCATTTTTGAAAATCAAAATGTAAAAGGGTCCACATCCTTCCTGATGGTATTCATATTGAGCTCTAGATACTCCTGCACCATCCAGTCCAGTCATTCATCATGTCTCAGACTTGTACTCCGTTGTGCTGGTGCCTGAGATGGTCTAAAAAATGTGCAAAAGGACTCACAGAAATTGCTTCTGACACTTTCTCTGCTGCTGCTGCTAATGTTTTGGCATTGACGAACTGAAGTGCTGGAGGTTGAAAGACTACAGCTGTCATGCACACTGTGTGCCTCACTCCTATCTTGGGGAAAGGCTCTATTAAGGTTGCTTGAAATTGATACTCCAACATTAGCGGGTTTCTTTCCCGGCAAAATTTACTTTTAAAAAGTGGATCTAATAGAGTGGCAACCCAGTAGTCAGCATCATATTGAATCCTAACTATATGGGGATCATGTTGCAGAATGCATCAAGAAGACATTCATATGTTTGGCTCTTTCCTGAGGTTCAAGCCCATGCGGTTTTGGCGGCTGGGTAACTGTGATGCTTGTTTCCTCTTTTTCTTCCTGCCAACCACGTTCAACAGAGAGGGGATGATTATCTTCTTCATCTTCTGACTGTTGCACGCCCATCACCTCTTCCTCCTCCATTTGTTCTTCAGCTCTTGCACCTTCACTAACAGTTTGTCTGGCATCGCCAAACCCCTCGATCGCAGGAATCCACCTTCACTTGGCATCTGCCTGTGTGACGACAGTCTGGAACTTTGAGACATTCTTATCCCTTCCACATCCTCCTCATCTTCTTCTGGGGCAACCACCTCCTGCCGCATACTATTCAAATTCTGCTCCAGCATGTAGATGACCGGAATAGTGATGCTGATGACGGCAATGTCAGCATAACCATTTTAGTAGCCATTTCAAAACTGCAGAAGGGTGCGGAGGTCCTTAATCTGTTTCCACTCTGTAAACTTGATATGCCCCACGTCCATACTACATTGGTCCAGGCTATATAACATGACATACTGCATCAGGGTTCATTGCTGCTGACACAGTTGCTGTAAAATGTGCAGAGTGGAATTCCATCGCGTCGGCACATCGCATATAAACCTGTTAACTGTCATGGACAAAGACCTCTGTATTGATGCAAGTCGATGAGATGAGGGATGCGAATGGCGGAAGTGAGCACACAGCTTCTGTACTTTCTGAAGCAGCTCACCCAGGCCGGGATAGTGGCAGAGAAATTGCTGTACTACCAGGCTGAGGACATGAGCCATGCAAGGCTTGTGTGTGAGCTTGCCTCAGTCTAGGGCTGCTAACAGGTTCGTACCATTATCGCACATGGCCTTCCCTGATTCTAGGTTCAGCGGAGACAGCCATTGCTTAAACTGAAAATGGAGAGCTGTCTACAACTCTTCACCTGTATGACTGCGATCTCCAAGGCACAGTAATTTGAAGACTGCCTGATTGTTGTGAGCCCTGACTGCACAGTACGGAGGTGGTGTGTTTTCACTATGCACTGTTGGAACGTGTGCCTCGTTAAGAGAGAGGTTGAGTGCACAGGTGGAGGCCCTAGAGGAGGTGGAGGATGCAGAAGCAGTGGAGGAGGGGTAAATACAGAGGTTTCTTCTGCAAGCCTTTTGAATTCCAAGATTTTTGGAGCAGCCCCTTCCCTGCCTGACCCACACAGCCACCAGAGTCACCCAGTGCCCAGTCAGCGAGATGTAATGCCCTTGGCCATGCTTACTCGCCCAGGTGTCTGTGGTGAAAAGCACTCTGGCAGACCTATATTTAGTCAAGGAACAGGTGATGTTGTCTGCAACATGCTGGTGTAGCACAGGCACAGCTTTCTTAGAGAAGTAATGGCGACTGGGCAACTGGTACGGGAGGACTGCGATGGCCATCAGCTTTCAGAAACCGTCTGTATCTACCAGGCGAAAAGGCAGCATTTCGGTGGCCAACAGATTGGAGATGGTGGAGTTCAACCTCTTAGCTTTGTCATGTGAAGGATGAAACAATCTTTTACGTGACCACAACTGCAGGACTGAGGGCTGGCTGGGGTGCTGAGAGAGGGCGGAGTACGGTGAAATGGACAAACTGCTGGACCGTGGGTGAGGTGCAGGCGCAGATGTTATTGTGGATTGAGAAACATGTGGTGTGCTCAATGAAACAAACACAGGAGGCATGTCCGCTTCCGTTAAAGCTGACGGGCTCTCACTCAGCCTTACTGGAGATGGTAAAGAACCTGAAGTTTTGTGGTGGAAGACCTGCATGACAATACTTGTCACGGTAACAGAGAAGGAGGAAGAAGCAGTGGATGTGGTTGATGGGGCAGCTGATAGTTGTTGAAGTCCGCTGGTCCACATTTCAGCACAGTGAGATTCCAAGTGTAACGCATGTTGTTTGCGCATGTGAAAGTTCATGCATGTGGTACTCAAATTATTGCAGTTTTTCCCTCTACTGAGTTTTTTTATCGCAAAGTTTACAGATAACATGAGTTTGCTCATCTTTTGCGGTGACAAAAAAGGCCCAGGTTAGGCAACCCTTGCCATCCCTGCAAGTTGCAGAACCGAGACCACTGCTGGACAGAGCCACAGTTGTGGCTAAGGATGCAGTGCTCCTAGTGCTTGCATCACTCAGTGTCTGTGCCGTAGGGTGAAACATAACCTCCTCAGATTCCTCCTCCTCCACCTCCTCAGAAGAGCTTCTCGGCTGTGTGACACTGGGTTCACACCAAGTAGGATCTTCAAACTTGTTATCATCCAAGGTGTTATCCCATTCCTCACCCTCAGAGTGACCCTTCTCTTGTTGCCCTGACAGCACATTACAGTACGTATGAGCCTAAGGTATCTGAGTCTCATCAGGATCACTTCCCTCTCTTGTGGTTAACGTCTGGTGACAAGGTTCAGGAACTTGCTCCGATCCTACTTGGTCCTACCAAAAAAAAAGTTGGGCATCGGTGCAGATGCCTTCCTCCTCATGACTCTGTGAATGTTTGGAGTACATTTCTGATGCCCATGGTATAGAATGGGTGAACAGTTCTACAGACTCGCCCATTTGTTGTTCCCTACAGTCAGTTGCGCAGTTGGACAGTTGTGACGCTGGGGGAAGTAAGGGTAATATAGGTGCCACCTCTGAGGACTGTACTGTGTGTGATGTTGAGGTCAAGGAAGAAAAAAAGAGGCCACTTCAAGCAGCGCTTTCCATCCACTGGAGCACCTGCTCTTTCTTGCCCTTATTAACAAGGCGCATCGTTGTGCGGTTGCCAAAGAAAGGGAATGGAGTAACCCGTCCAGTAACAGAAGTTGTCAGTTGTGTTTGGATAGGATGTGACAGTGTTTGTTCAGTAGAGCTTTGACAAATATTACCACCTACCCACGTACACCTTGAACACAAAGCCTATTCCCCCTTTTACCACGACCTCTCTTGACGAATATACCCTTATCCTCTTTTAACTATCTGTTTAACAAACCTATGCCCAGACCTGTCAGTCACCTGTCACTAAATTACCAAACAGAATTTATTAGCTTAGATAGGGTGTCTGGATAATGCTATTGGCAACAAAGATTTGGATTTTCTAATGTGGAGCCTTGGATAGAGCAGTATCTCTCTGCAAAACAACTACAAGCTCAGATGTGGCTTGCTTTATGTAGCACGGTAGTACCAGAAAAAAAATAGATTTTATAATGTGGAGCCCTGGAAACAGCAGAATCTCAGCACAAGAAGGTCGTTTTCACAGCCACTAAGGATCCTATCTATACAAAATATCTGACTTGCAAGCAACCGCCTACCTATCTCCCTATCTCACTATACAGTAGCAGCAACAGAAGCAGCCCCTCTGCGCTGATGCGCTGTTACACTGACAAAATGCGCCAAAACAACATGTCCACTCTTTATATCGATTGGTTGGCGGAATCTTTACACATTAAGTTAAGAAAAAAATTAAGAATGACAGTCCACCGCTCCTCTGACCTCTCCCCACGTCAAACACGTCCCCCGCTCATCATACAGCACCACAATGCTAGCTAAAGTCATAAAAATACACTAATGGAAAGCGATCATTTAACATACTTTGGCCAAATTTTTCCGAGTTAGAATAAAAAATCTCGGGGGTCCGATCACAAATCCGAATATGCAATGTTTGTGTCAAATTTGAAATTACTGAATGTTTTCCGAACATGTTCGCTCTTCTCTAGAAACCAGTGCCCCACAAAGATCTGCCTGTCTGCAGGTATAAGCCAATCTTCAACTGTGAGTGTAAACCTGAAAACTAATTCCCTACTGTTTGTAAATAATTACTTGCACCTTTATCATTGATGAAGAGACTGTTCTGTTTAAGTTTATACTGCTTCTTTAGGATTGGGACTTAGTTGAGTAAACAATTATCAAACTATTATTATTACTATTTGCGTCCTATGGTGCAGACACGGAGTGATGCATGCAACGAAGAGCACTGCATCCTTACCCACAACCGTGGCAGTGACCAACAGTGGTCGCGGGTCTGCAGCTCTCAGGGGCGGCAAGGGTTGCCTAGCCTTGCCCTTTTTTGAGACCGCAAAGGATAAGCAAGCTCACATTATCTGCAAACTTTGTGATAAAAAGCTCAGAAGAGGAAAAAAGTGCAATAATTTAACTGCTAGATGCGTGAACCTTTAGATGGGCAATCAACATGCATTACTAACGCAATATCACTGCAATAAAATGTGAACCTCAACAACCATGAACTGCCCCATCAACCTCATCTGCTGCTTCTTCCTCCTCCTCTGTTATTGTGCCAAGTATTGTCACGCAGTTCTCCCACCGCAGAACTTCCGGTTCTCTACCCGCTCCAGACAGGCTGAGTGAGAGCCCGTCAGCTGTAATGGAAGCAGACATGCATGCTGTGTTTGTTTCACCGAGCACACCACATGTTTCTCAATCCACCATAACATCTGCGCCTGCACATCACTCATGGTCTAGCAGTTTGTCCGGTTAACCGTACTCCGCCCTCTCTCAGCACTGTAGCGAGCCCTCCATCCCACAGTTGTGGTCATGTAAAAGATTTTTTCTGTTACGCTCGCGCCCGACTGACTGGCGTGAGCATGGTTAGTGGTCCCACTGGGCCACGAACCAAGGAGTGTCTGGAGGGGTGTGACTAGGGGCCTCGTCAGATCCGACCATGAACACACGGCAGCTTAATCGACTCCATGGTCCGAGGAGGGACATGGGAGGTGGCCCAGGTGCTACTCCAGGTCAGACCTTGGTCAAGGCTGTTGACCCACACCGGGGAATGCAGGAACAGGCAGGATTGACTGGTATGCAGACAGGCGGCTACTGGCAGACACGGCTGGTATGCAGACTGATGGGTACTGGCAGGTACGGCTAATATGCACACTGGACAGAGCTGGCAGGTAGGAAAACAGGCTGGATAGGGACCAGTGCATACTGGGATAAATGACCATTGCCGCAGGTGCGGAGAGCAAGCGGAGCGGGGCAGAGCAGAGCAAAGCCACAGGCGCGGAGGGCAAGCGGAGCGGGCGAGCAGAGCAGAGCAAAGCCGCAGGTGCGGGGGGCAAGTGGAGCAGAGCAGAGCGGAGCAGAGCCGCAGGTGTGGAGGACAAGTGGAGCGGAGCAGAGCCTCAGGTGCGGACAGACAGGACAGGGCTCTGTTCACATGGAACAGACTGGGAAACACAGGAAGATAGCTAGAGCACAGGAGGTAGATACTGAGGCAGGGAAACGGGACAAGCAGAAACAGATACACACACACAAGGTACTTGCTATGAAGTAGCGAGTGGACACAAAACTCACAAACAGAAGTACAGAGACAACAAGTAGGAGTTAGGAACTGGTTCAGACACTGCAGGAAAAGGAAAGGATCGGACATAGAGACAAATAGATAACGGGCTAAGACACAGTTCAGACAGGAACTGACTCAGGAATGAGATACAGGAACGAGCCTGGGCATTCAGCCCCCAGGGTGGCATAAATAGACAAGAAGTCACATATACAGGTTACAGGCCTGGGTACTCAGCCCCCAGGGTGGCGGAAACAGACAAGATTCAGAACAGGATCTGGCAACTCAGTTGCACAGGACACTGAAATAAAGTGTTGCTCAGGCACCTCCTACTGGGTGGAGGGGGTTTAAGTATCCAGTGACTCACAGCAATAGGATGGGGACGCATTAGGACTGCGCACACTGTAACTTTAAGAATCTGGAAGTAACAGCGCCACCGCCCTAAGCCAGTAGACAAGAGACATGCACACAGCAAGAAAGAGAGCATAGTGTGCAGCCTGGACAGGTAGGTAAGTTGGCGGCCTTGAATGGTGAGAGTTTGTAAGCCATGCCAGCATGTCGCCAGGGATGTTACAGTTTCCTCCTACACATGACAAAGCTAATAGGTCAAACTCCACCATCTCCAATCTATTGGCCACGGAAATGATGGTGTAAGGCCCTAATTTTTTGAACTGTGAGCAGTCCAGTATGGCTGCTTTTTAACTGAGGAGGAAATCAAAGAACCTGGGGGAAACCCACGCAAACAAAGGGAGAACATACAAACTACTTGTAGATGTTGTCCTCTATCATCATAAATGAGTTAGCTCGTTGTCTAGGAGACTGACTGCAGCTGCTCTCTACCTTGTGAACATTGTGTTGAAGCTTGCAAGGTGTCACAGGTTCACCATGACAGAGAGAAGCCAAAAGACCGCAGCGCCTGATTCCTCCCACTCCTGCACTCATTAGAAGCTTTTTGCCTTCATATTAATCAGTGCAGGGTTTAATCTGTTCAGTTGTGAGCTCCTGGAAGCTTACCGTGATTTAGACTCTCTGCAGATTTGTCCCGTGCATCTTCCCTACTGTGATAACGCTGTAGGGGACTGTCAGACTGTCGCCTACCGTGGAAACCTTGAAAAGGAAGCTGAAGGTCCACTTCTTCTGACAAGCGTACTATCTGCGGTAACCCTCGCTCCACCACACCGCTGCACAACTAGCTGTACCCTGACCTACTGTATGCTCACCTGTCCCTTGTAGATTTTTTATGTGCCCTCACGGCCAGTGTCCTCTCTCCTCTTGTACCAGTAGGTGACCACTTTTCACATGTAAAGCGCCATGGAATATATGTTGCTGTAATAGTAATAATAATTATAGTACTTCTAATTTGATGTGTTTTGGCAGCTTTTTGGCCCGTTTGAAGGTGTTAGGTATGTGTTTTTTTTTGTCCCCTTGTTGAATCCTATGGCGTTCGGCACTCTTCGACGAACATTAGCCGGATAAATTCGGCGAATGTCTAAATATTCCGCAAACATTTACGAACCGAGCATTGAAATGTTAGCTCATCTCTAATTAAGAGGATAACATAGCCTTGTAGAAAGTGACCGCTCAGCGGTTATCTAGTAGAGTCCACAGGACAGGGGAGGGTGGAGTCCTGTCTTATGAGGATGTTAGGAGCAAGGCAGATTATGCTATACAAATTAACAGGTAAAAGGTAAGCCTGGATTATGTGCTAGATGAAAGGTGACATGAGATATCTATAACAGCTTTGGGAAGAGGAAAGGTAAAGAATTCCTAGTATGTTTACATGTAAAGCAATTATCAGTTTCTACTTGTCATAGAAATAACCAGTACTCTTACTATTGTCCCTTTAAGGGTTCGCTCACACTGGTGTATAAAAGAAAAATATATATATAATAATAATCTTTTTATTTATATAGCGCCAACATATTCTGCAGTTCTTTTACAATTCAGACAATTTACAAACATTATTGGCACTCTCCCCATCGGGGCTCACAATCTACATTCTCTATCAGTATGTCTTTGGAGTGTGGGAGGAAACAGGAGAACTCGGACGAAACCCACACAAACATAGGGAGAACATACAAACTCCTTGCAGCTGTTGTCCTTGGTGGGGTTTGAAGCCAGGACCCCAGCTCTGCAAGGATGCAGTGCTAACCACTGAGCCACCGTGACCCATTCTCAGCCATAGGAATAGGATGATTTTTTCTCACTTGTCATCCGTGCGCTGTCCGTTTTATTATTCAGCAGCTATTAATATTTTACAGAATCATTTACAGTTTCCCATCTTACAGAATTGTAATGTATGAGTTAAAATCAGATGCCACATTGATGGTCAAAGGGACAACCGATTTTTTTCTCACACTCATCAGGTTTCGGAGAGTGAAATCGCAGCATGTTGAAAACAGCTGAGAAAAAATATGCAGATCTGCACTTTCTCACTGAATAACATTGGCGCAAGCACAATGCTTTATTCTCTTGCATTGCACTGATCCAATTTATATGCTAGTGTGAGTGAAGCTTTAAAGGAACACTCTACCAGTAGACAGTTATGTCTAAAAACTGCGAACGTGAAAAATTGAAAAATAATTTTTCTGATTTTCACATTTGCATTGGCAGTTTGTCTTTTTAATAAATTAATTAAAGAGAGAGTTTTTAAGGGTACTTTTTGCAAAATGTAGATATATACCCCTTGTGTATGCCTTTTATGAGAAACAATACCGTAGGCAGTTATATCTTCTGCCCAGCCCCTAGGGGTGGAGATTAACTACTACTTTCTGCCCTCTATGAAATCCTAAATTAACTTAAGTTAACTTATAGACACATTTAGATTTTTTTTTTAAGGAATGTTATACCAATAAAGATAAATGAACCACCACACTGCAGGGATAGTATGTATAAAACAATAATGATCCCAGTGGTGAATGAAAAAAATGAATGTACAAAGGGATCAGTGGTTTCCGCTGATGTCTTCTTGAAAGAGCAGCGGCTTCTCTTCCGCTCCGATCTTCTGATCCGCTTCCTAGTGTTGAGAGAATGAGTTCGGCTTTTCAAATTTGTGTTTGTATGCGGGCTTCCGACTTGTTGGTGACAAAAAAAAAACGGCTCTGCCCACAAACATCCCTGATTTGCCATGCTGTCACACAGATGTCATCTGTGACAGCGTGACAGTGACTCCCCGGTGCCTGCGCAATAGTAGCGCAGTGCACAGGTAGAGGGGGCTGGGATGAAGCAAAGTGCGCTCTATGTGAGTAGCACTTTGCGCTTGCCCAGGAAGTTAGGGAGCACAGAGCACGTCACAGCGCCCTGTGATGTGCAGTGGAGGGCGGGGAATATGATAATTAAGCATATAAGCGGGGATTTGCGGGAATAATAAGCACATAGGCAGGGATTGCTTGGCGTCCCCCGGACGCCAAGCCTGTACAAAATACAATTGATTAAAGCGCTTTTCTCTACAATCAAACCTCTACTATGGGCCATACAGGTATGTATAGATTTACTTTTCTATACCCTGTATGGCCATAGTAGAGGTCTGATAACTCTAAAGTGGTGACAGATTCCCTTTAAGGAGTGGGTCTCCTGTACTGTTATTGCGTATTCAGCACGTTCAAGTGCTGCCAAAAATTAGGATGCACTCTAATACACATTTGAAGAGATGTAGTGGAGGGCCTCAGTTAAAAATGTATGTTCTATTATTAAGGAGTGGGTCTCCTATACTGGTAATGCCCATGCACTAAGTGCAAGGGCTGAAAAACATTGACCCCTGGGGGATATACAGTACATATATATATATAATATATGAAGTTAGAGGTAGGCCTCTAAAAATAGTTCCTATGCACATCATAAACACCCTTAAAAAATTATGTGGGTGTTGCATGATGGTCACCTTGGTGGTAGAAGATGAGGATAAGGAGAAGGAGGTAGCCGACATGAAATAGAAGAAATCCTGAAGCGTTTACCCATGTCAGGGTGTGAAGTTTTGCATAGAATAGACCCCCCCCCAAAAAAACACTGGATTTGAGTTTATTTTCCGATGCTATCGTCAGCTGGTGTTGAGAAGTCTGGCCCAATCCAGCCCTTGTTCATTTTGATAAGAGTCAGCCTGTCAGCATTTTCAGTTCCCAGGTGGATGCGCCTATCAGTTATATCAGTTACAATGCCCCCGGCGGCACTAAAAACCATCTCTGGCAAACCACTAGCGGCCAAGACCTCCAAAGAGTAGAGAGACAGTTCATGCCACATGTCCAGCTTGGATATCCAGTAGTTGTAAGGTACAGAGTAATCATGGAGGATGCTGGTACGATTGATAAGGTAGCCCTTCAGCATCTTCCAAAACTTTTCCCTCCTTGTGAGAGTACCTTGCGTATCAGGGCTTGGGTGCTGAGAGGGTCTGAGAAAACTGTCCCAGACCTTTGCCATTGTTCCCCTGCCTCCACCACATGTTGTTTGTGTCTCCCTCTCCTTTACTCCTTGGTTGTTCAAAGAACTGTGACCTCTGCCGCCAGCGTTGTCAGATGGAAATTTTTTAAATAATTCTTCAACAAGGGCCTTCTGGTAATGCAACATTTTATTAGACCTCTCCGCCATGGAATGTTCTCCTTGTAGCGTTGGTCTACAAGTTCTCCTTATAGCATGAGTCTAGAACCATACAAACAGAAATCTATGTGCCCTCAATACCCAGCAGCTTGTGAACAATCTACAGTCACCTTTAGCTCCCATCCTCTCGTGTCAAGACTCAGCATTGTCACTATAACTATAACAACACATTGCAGAGTGCCCTGGATGAAGCAGCACCTGCTACATGCAGAATAACCTGGCATAAACAGCAGCCCTGGCACACGATGCAAACACATTTTCTTCAGCGCTGCTAAAGGTGCGCTGAGCGTCTGTGGAGAAAATCACTTTCAGCAGAAGACTTCATCCACTATAAATACTTGCTCAAAACTTATAACTCTGCTCTCAATCTGGCTGAACAAGTCTACTTTACCACCCTCATCACATCTCCAGCCAACCATCCTAAATGACTCTTTGAAACCTTCAACTCCCTCCTGTACCTTGAAGTACAGACCCCCGTCACCACCTTAAGCGCTGACGATCTGGCCACTTATTTCCTACAAAAAATTAATCATATTTGTCAAGACATTTTTACACAATCCCCTCAGAGTCTGGATTCCCTTCCCTCCCACACCTCAAGGTAACTTTCCATCTTCGAGCCTGTCATAGAAAAAGAATTGACCAGACTCCTCGCTTCTTCTCATCCTACAACCTGCAAAAGTGTCCATATCCCCTCACATCTCCTTCAGTCCCTTTCCCCAGCTATCACTACCAACCTAACTAAAATATTTAACCGCTCTCTTTCTTCGGGTATTTTTTCCTCTTCATTCAAACATGCAATCATACCTGGACCAGAACAGCATTGCTAACTACAAACCGGTCTCTAATCTTCCTTTCATCTGTCCTGGAACGCTTGGTCCACTCCCGTCTCATCCGCTATCTCTCAGATAACACTCTTCTCAACCCTTTACAATCTGGTTTCTGCTTTTCACACTCTACTGAAACTGCCCTCACTAAAGTCTCTAATGATCTACTAATGGCTAAAACCAATTGGCGCTACTCCCTGTTGTTTCACCTGGATAGCTCTGCCACATTTGACACTGTGGATAACCAGCTCCTCCTCACTATGGTCCGCTCTATAGGCCTCAAAGACACCGTTCTCTCCTCATTCTCCTCCTTGTTCTCCCTCTCCACAGGCCATCCACACTGAACAGAGGGTATGAATGTGGTGTGGTTCTACAATTTGTAGCACAGGAAACCAGCTCCTGTTCCTCCTTCTCATTATCAACCAATATGCATTGAGATGAGATGACACTGGGCTGTGTAACATCACCCTGTATAGTTCCTTGCTCCGCCTGCAATGCCTCCTCTTTTATTGTGAGCAGCGAGCGTTTCAGTACAAAGAGAAGTTTTGGAGGATGGCTCAGGTGTCAGACATCCATGCGCACTCATCAGCTCCAATGTGCAGAGGCTCACCTGAATTCAGATGGGAGTGTTGAAGCTGGTACTCAACAATTGCCCTCTGCTGCTCACAAATCCTTCCCAATATATTCAACGTTGATTTTCAATGTGTGTTCACATTGCACACCAGTCGGTGAGCTGAAATCTGCAAACGCTGCTGAAGCACTATCAGAGGGGTGAAAGCAGTAGCTCACTTTCTGAAATGGGCACACACGCGGTGTACAAGCAGCTCTGGTAGTTCTTGGTAGGTTTTGAGAAATGGCTGAACCACTAAGTTGAGCACATGGGCCAGGCATTGTACGTGTGCGAGGTTGCCAAGCCTCAGAGCCACCACAAGGTTCCAGCCTTTGTCACACATATCCATTCCTGGCTCTAGGTTCAGCGGTGAGAGCCACAGATTTGCCTGCTCTGTTGCAGCTTTCAACAACTCTGCACCTAAACATATTATCTTCAGCACAAGATTATTGTAATTTTTTTCTATGTATACCCCTTTTTCACATGTAAAGCGCCATGGAATAAATGGCGCTATAATAATAGTTAATAATAATAATGTGGTACACATTCACGGCTACTGATTCTGGCCCGCGTGGAATACAGTGTGGTGGTGGTTGCCAACTGACTGGAAGCATTATCTATTTATCTGCTATCCAACCAGCAACCTTTTCACACTGGTCTGGCTTCAAGAGTGGTATTCCGCGGCCCCCTAGAAAGTTGGGCAGGAAGCTAGCTACACATGATGTGGGTGCTTGTTGTGCTCCCTCAGCAGGCACAGTTTCATCTTGCCCACGGCCTCGGCCTCTGCGTGCACTATCACCATTACGTCCACTTCCCCATGCCTTGCCACGCGACTTGCTCATTTTAAATGGAGTTTAATATTTGTCATGTGGTCAAAAATGTCTGTATTATTGCCGCAGTAATATTGGATTACGTCTGATGACCACGGTTTTAGCCAGTGGCTTGGGAGTCACAGATGCTTCCAAGGGTCTTCCCGATGCTGTTCACATGTCATGTTAGCACTGTAAGGATGTGTCTGATCATGTCTCACACACCACATGGCCAGATAAGGTAGCAAAATATTAAAATTACCTTTACTGGTGATTGTATTTTTCACCTTTGAAAGCAATGCGAAACTGCAAAAACGCAGCAAAAACGCTACATGTGAACATGGCCCAAGGTGTGGAGCATTTTGGTTTTGGTTATTTATTTTGCCTTATATACAAGTCATTACACTGGAAAGAATGTTCCTTAACATTTTTTCAAGGAAAATCCATTTTGGCTTTGTTTTTGTATGTTTTATTGTGAGTCCAAAAAAGTGGTGTAATACTGTTCGATTGCTCGAGTTTCCCATTTACTTACATTGGGCTCGTTGCTCGGGTTGAGCACATGAGCATTACGATTTGCTCCACCCGAGCAACGAGCACCCGAATATTTTAGTGCTTGCTCATCACTATACACGACCCCAATCACCACAAGTGCCACCAATGTGCATCATTGTCATCCAATCAGCTAAAGAAGATGCAAGTGTATCATGTCCTAAATCAAAACAGAGCCTCAAGGTGTGAAACTCATGTTGTAAGGACAACCACCATTTGCGTGTCATCCTTGTCCTACCTGAACCACACGCAAAACGCAAACGTATCCACAGTGGCGCGTCATCACCAGAACACACATGACAAGTCACGTCATCATCAGATGACGCACACCCAACGGGACGTACACGCGGGCAGCGGGCCAGGCAAGCCATACACATGGAACACCTCTCATCCAGCAGGCAAGGCAGAAGGCACAGGTGTCCATGCGACAGGGAGGAGTTATCCAAATCCAGGCTGATACTTCCAACAAAGGAACTACAATAGCACATTAAAGAAACAATAGCACATCAGATTGGAGACGATGGACAACAAAGGAAGGGGGAACACAAAAAGAAACACACATTTAATAAACATATACATTGTATCCACAGTAGTTAATAAATTCAAATGTGTTCCAAATTCAGTCCTCAGTCCTCATGTCCACTCATCTCCAATCTGATCCAGAAAACCATCTGTAAAAGATAAGACACAGTAAGAAATCACATGATAAAATTACAATAAATATCGATAATGAAAAAAGAGGAGGGTAATTAAAACAAACATTCAAATTGTATTCAACATTCAGGCCCTTAGGTTGTAAAGATGCTAATTCATAAATCCACCTGAGCTCCTTCCGTTTCAAAATATTTTTGTCTGTCACCCCCTCTTCTTAATACTGGAAAATTATCAATTACCCGAAATTTCAGCTGGTTTATCCAGTATCTATTTTCCAAAAAGTGTTTTGGAATAGGCAAATCGGTAAGTCTGACCGATATGTGCCCAATCACATAGACAACAGTGGAAGTGTGTTCTATTTCTAAAAAAAAATGATTGGACATGTACTGGTGCATCTCACTAAATTAGAATATCATCAAAAAGTTAATTTATTTCAGTTTTTCAATACAAAAAGTGAAACTCATATATTATATAGAGTCATTACACACAGAGTGATCTATTATATAGAGTCATTACACACAGAGTGATCTATTATAAAGAGTCAGTACAAACAGAGTGATCTATTTCAAGTGTTTATTTCTGTTAATGTTGATGACTATGGCGTACAGCCAATGAAAGCACAAAAGTCATTATCTCAGTAAATTAGAATACTTTATAACACCAGCTTGAAAAATGATTTTAAAATCTGAAATGTTGTCCTACTGAAATGTATGTTCAGTGAATGCACTCAATACTTGGTCGGGGCTCCTTTTGAGTCAATTACTGCATCAATGCGGCGTGGCATGGAGGCGATCAGCCTGTGGCACTGCTCGTCTGCATTGTTAGGTCAGGTGTCTCTCATCTTCCTCTTGACAATACCCCATAGATTCTCTATAATAGATTCTCTATGGGGTTAAGGTCAGGCGAGTTTTCTGGCCAATCATGCACAGTGATACTCTTGTTTTTAAACCAGGTATTGGTACTTTTGGCAGTGTGAACAGGTGCCAAGTCCTGCAAGAGAATGAAATTTCTATCTCCAGAAAGCTTGTCGGCAGAGGGAAGCATGAAGTGCTCTAAAATTTCCTGGTAGACGGCTGCACTGACTTTGGTCTTGATAAAACACAGTGGACCTACCCCAGCAGATGACATGGCTCCCCAAACCATCACTGATTGTGGAAACTTCACACTAGACCTCAAGCAGCCTGGATTGTGTCCTCTCCACTCTTCCTCCAGACTCTGGGACCTTAAATTCCAAATGAAATGAAAAATTTACTTTCATCTGAAAGCAACACCTTGGACCGCTGAGCATCAGTCCAGATCTTTTTCTCCTTGGCCCAGGTAAGACACTTCTGGTGTTGTCTATTGGTCGTGAGTGGCTTGACACAAGGAATGCGACACTTAGTACCCCATGTCCTGGATAAATCTGTGTGTAATGGCTCTTGAAGCAATGACTCTAGCAGCAGTCCACTCCTTGTGAATCTCCCCCAAATGTTTGAATGGCCTTTTCTTAACAATCCTTTCAAGGCTGTGGTATCCCGGTTGCTTGTACACCTTTTTCTACCACACTTTTTCCTTCCACTCAACTTTCCATTAATATGCTTGGATACAGCACTATGTGAGTAGCCAGCTTCTTTAGCAATGAACTTTTGTGGCTTACCCTCCTTGTGGAGTGTGTCAATAACTGCCTTCTGGACATCTTTCAAGTCAGCAGTCTTCCCCATGATTGTGGAGTCTACTGAAACAGACTAAGGGACCTTTTTAAACGCTTAGGAAGCCTTTGCAGGTGGTTTTTGTTATTTATTCTTATTTACTGAGAAAATGACTTTTGTGTTTTCATTGACTGTAAGCCATAATCATCAACAGATCATTCTGTTTGTAATGACTCTATATAATATATGAGTTTCACTTTTCGTATTGAAGAGCTTAAATACATTATTTTTTTGATGATATTCTAATTTAGTGAGATGCACCTGTATATGAATCACAAGTGTCTGAATGAGACCAGACCTAAGGGAGCATTTACACCACACAATTAAATGACTGATCAGTGGTCATTAGTAGCCTTTTTACACGGGCAGACCACAATTAACGATGCACACTGAATGATAGATCAGTACTCACAGACTGCCATTGTTCTTGGCAACAAAATTCCTATTTAAAGAGCACCATGCACTGCCATGATTTTTGTTGTGTGTAGCATGCATAGAACAAGCTCATCACTCAGTCTTCAGGTGACCGTTAGCATCTTTAGAATGAAAGATTAAGGTAAAGCCTTAGGTGAATCCTATGAACGCCTGTTCACAATAATCTTGCATTACAAAAGCACTTTGAGATGTAAATGAATTTTCAATTCTTATAAATTGCTAATGTACGATTTTGCTTCAGTAGGTTCAAAGTAGAACAATTACACAGGTAAAAGGTGAGCCAGGATCTTCTAGATGAAAGTTGACATGATAAGACATTAATTAATAACAGCTTTGGGTAGAGGAAAGGTGAAGCAGTCATAATGTTTATAGAAAGCTAATAGTTGTTTCCAATTATCGTAGAAAATGACTACAAAGCTTAAAGGGATGGTCCGACATACAAAGTCATTTTCCTCCTAAATCCCTATCTATTTAATGCCATAATCTAAACAATTTTTTTTAATATACTTGAATTGAAAATTCCCTATCATTCCCAAACTACACAGTCTACTATAACTGTACACTATCTTTTTATTTTTTTTTTCATGATGCTTCTTTTGAGAATCAAAACTTCTACTCAAATGAAGCATCATCAGGAGCCAGAGTCTGCAGTCACTGCCACAGCCTTTGTCTCTTCCCTGAAACAAAGCATCATAGTGGGCAGACACTGTCCTCACTGAAAAAGGTGTCATCGGTGACGCTTGTTTCAGGGGCCGGGTTAGTCACTGTGCGATGTGCACAATGACAGTGCACTCTTTGTGGCCAACTCAGATCAGCGCCACTAGAGCACACTAGTAGTGTGTGTTCTAAGGCTACCCAGCATGAAAAGAGCAGTGCCACTCCTGCAAGAAACATCACTGGTTTCAGCATCTTAGACATTCTTAGAACACGCACTAACAGTGCGCTCTGATGCCAGCTTATTACTGTTGATCTGAGTCGGCAACAGAGAGTGCACTGTCGTTGTGCATATCGCACAGTGCACATCATTCAGGCATTATCCCAGGCCCTGAAACAGATATCACTGATGGTGCTTTGTTTCAGGGATGGGAAAGATGCTATGGCTTGCCCCCTGATGATGCTTCATTTGAGTTTCCCAGCATGCACTGGGATTCTCAAATGAAGCATCTGCCAAAAGGAAGTAGTAAAAATAAAAAGAAAAGCAGCTAGACAGAGTAATTAGGGAAGCAGAATCACATTTTAATTCAAGTGTAATAGAAATTAGTTTAGCTTATGGCATTAGATAGAGATTTAGGAGAAAAAATGCTTTGCATGTTGGACCATCCGTTTAATATTATTATATTCAAAGGAACACCCAAGTGACAGAATTCTATTAAGTAAAGGGTCAGGGAGGTGGAGCATAACTAATACTTCAATCATTATGTCATGCTCTATTCCCCAGAATGTGCACTAAGCATGACACGTTTTATCAGATTTATCTGTAGATTTCCTTTATAAAAAATGTATTTTCATAGCGCAATTAGTGCCATACGGTGTATCAAATGGAAAGTGCAATATATTACTGGAAAGGATGGCATGAAAAAGATTAAAGGGAAAAATAAACGTTCCATTTTAGGGTTTCTTCTCCATTTATACGATATGTAGTAGATGCAATATGTAGTGTGCAGACTCCATACATTCATCTCAGCCATCTCTTATATTCAGCAATATTCCAATGCATTTATTAAAAAAAATTAAAGAAAAAAAAAAGTTATTATAAAAAAAGTAAAAGAAATAACAATGAAAAAATTTCCATTTTTTTTCTATTTTAACGGAATAAAGGTATGAAAATACTCATTGTCATTCCATGCAGAATATAAGTATCATGTTGTGTGTTCTTTTTTTTTTTTAGTTTGAATACTGACTGGTAAGAAAAATAAACCTTCCTGCACCTCAACAGAAAGAAATAAACCAATAGAAAAAGAAAAGTTTTAGATGCCTAGAATGTAGCAATAAAAAATTAATTTGCTGAGCATATAGAATGTTGAAATCACTGTGAAATATTTCTGTTATCACTGGTAGAATTACTTTCAAGTTTCCTGGAATTTATTGTTGTATGCTAAAGTAGGTTTTCCATGTTTTCAGTATCTATATGTGTTGTAATCATATGGTTTAATTATTCTCCAAGGGTTTAAAAGCAGCGGTTTCACCATGTGAGGAGAGAAGATCGAAGACTGCATTGGGGAAAAGTAACTGCTTGATCCTCCGCGCTGCACAAAGTAAGAACAAAAGGGTTCGTTTATCAATAATGGAGAATTTACTTCCATTCTAATGTTTTTCCGCTAGTTATCTTTGGGCAAAATTTATCACAATGTTGTGTGCTTTTTGCTGTTTGGCATTAATTAGGATTAAAGAATCTGAAAAAGTGATTTTTGGTTACTCCCTGAGTGAAATTATATTATATAGAAATTTTATGATCTTTTAAAAAGTTTTAAATTATAAATGTAGATAAATTGGTGCGCGAACAAGTAAATCCTTATTTATGTTTATCAAACTGGTCCAATGTTTTTCCTTTCTTGCTTTTTTTTACAGCAAACTTGATTCCTTGATGACTACCGCACATGACTGATGCGGCCAATCATTAAGCACATTGGTGGTCCAAGAAAAGTTGGACAAGACTGCTTAACCCAATAATTGGCTCCAGTGGTCATATGCTCTTTAAGGGTCCATTTACATAAACCGACTGCCTGCACTAAATGACCACTAATTGGCAAATTTTTACCAATCGGCAGGCATTTAATAGTCTGTTTTCACGAGCAGACCATCTTAAATGTTGTGTAGTGAACAATAAGTAATAAATTGCACATTAGGCTGCAATTTTTCTCTGAATGTCCCCATGGGTTCCAGGCGACTGAAGGGTCCCACCTGGAAACCCCTAACAACATATCCATGGGGCCAGGTGACTTCATCTTTCCAACTTGGTCTCCCCAAATGTCTCCATGGGCTCTCTGAGAGTCAATAGAGCAGATCCGTATCTTTCGAGTCAGGGCTATATACCCTTAGGCTAGAATAATGTAGAATCCAAATCTGTGTCTCTTTGGATGGAGCTGCCATGCAATCCATCTACTTTTCTGAAGGATGTCTCTCATTCTCTTTGTAAAGTCTTTCTGATTCTCTTTGATTCTGCTTGCAGCACTACAGACATCCCTTTTTATATTTACTTCTGTGTAAGGTCACAGGTTGGGGGAAAGGGCAGCGCTCAGATCTCATTGAGCTAATCAAATTACATAGTTGCTATACAGTGGGTTCTTTAAATCAACATTCAGCTGGGTTTTAGTACAATATGTAATTAGTATATTAGCAAACATCATTGTTTCCAAACCAAAGATGACACAACAATCAGGGTTATACAAATAATCGTATGTCCTTCTTGACCAGCCAAGAGAAATACACATACATTTACAAGTCAACACAAAGATAATAGTGTATTTCTCTTGGATTAACAAATCTAATCATCTGGCTTATTAATATTATAGGCTGTATTGTCACAGTTGCGTACAAAAAGTAATAGATTGCACATTAGGCTGAAAAATTTTTTTGGGCAGCATGAGTACTCTTTACATGGAACAATGAGCTTCCAAGAATGATGATTTCTAAGCTCAGATATCAGGTCTATAGACCCAGTTGGGCCTCTTCTTGCAATTGCAGACACCATTCAACAGTCCAAAAATTTCCAGGACAGTCCAAAAAATCAGGCACTTTTTCCCCTATCTAAAAAAAATGTAAAGTGTTCATGATTTTTTTCGAAGCTTCTACAGAATATTTCGACTGTAATCATCATTTTACATTTCACTGTATGTCTTCATATCAGAATAATGGCCTGTAGACATGGATTGCATATAATCATAATGATTTATTATGGTTTTCAAATGTGTCCGTAAAAAATATTG
Source organism: Phyllobates terribilis (assembly GCF_046119375.1). Lineage (NCBI taxonomy): Eukaryota > Metazoa > Chordata > Amphibia > Anura > Dendrobatidae > Phyllobates > Phyllobates terribilis. The sequence goes on along the minus strand of NW_027362763.1, from coordinate 70,635,907 downwards.
CCTGTCCTTGGTTTTTTAATAAGCCATCCAGAAAAAATAAACAGTCAAGTTGGCAATTCCGACACCATCCATTAAGAATCAATGCAGTTCATTTTTAGCATTGTAATGGGATGGAAAATCTTTGATTTTTTTAAATTAAATAAGTTACTTAATTATTTTCATGAGAAATAACCCTGATGCTAAAAGCTGATTTCTGATTAACCAACCAAATAACAGTGAAAATCTGATCCAAAACACTGATAAAAATTGATCCTGGTGTCACTACCCCAGACATGTGCTGAAAATAGTATGGCCTCTTCACAGTCGCTTGTCTAGTCTTGGCTGTGTTGCCCTGCATGCTTATCTATTCATCGATACAATATTGTATTCTTGGGGGAAATTATAGTGATCTGGCCAACTTGGTGGTGCTGCTGACTGTTTTGGGTGCATTTTGATTGGACTTAAAATCGATGCTGTGCTTCAGCTGGTTCTGCTCTTTCTCCCTGTCATCTTGTTACTCAGCCCCTTTTTGTCTTCTCTCTGTCTCTTATACAAAACACTACATATACAGGAGAGTGTATTTTACACTGCACCGCCTTCTTCCTGTCTTCCATGAAATTCTTCCTTCGGTAACTTAATTTTTAAAAAAAATTTAATATAATATTAAAAATCATTTAAAATTATTTTTCACAGATTTTTAGTCCCCATAGGGGACTTGTACCTGTGAGCATTTGATTGCTCCCACTGCATACCGCAAAATGACAGTATTGCAATACATATGAAAATAGCAATCTCCTATGATACATTGGATCAATAAACAAACTTAGCCAATTTGCACACACCTTTAATATCAAATGTAGAAAATTAAAGGAATTCTTTACTTCTGTTGCAAATTTTGAGGATGTCAGGACAGTAGTCCTCCTTTAAATATGTGTACACGAGTATCACCCATGTCCTCGCTTCGTTTTCTAGATTTTAGAGAACTCATATTCACCATGGACCTGGTCACTGTTCTTCTCTCCATCATCGTCATCTTATTTTTGGCCAATGCTTTTAAGAACCATAAACAAGGAAATTACAAAAATTTCCCACCCGGACCAAAACCTTTTCCGATCATTGGAAATGCTCTTACAATGGACATGTCAAAACCTTATAAAACTTTCATGGAGGTAAGAATGAAACTGTAATATATATCTGGTGTGTACAATAATTTTTGTCCCATGGCCACATTTTAAAAATGTACTACTGGAAGGGGAACATAGAGATATTATCATCTGAGACATTCATGGCAAATTAATAGTATATGTCATAAATGTCCAACCAGTGGGAGTCTCCGAAGAATAACCTACATCTGCTTTTGGACTTTTGATCCCTTTTTATGTCCCTCCATGGTAATACCATTTTAAGCACAGTGGCTCAGTGGTTAGCATTGTTTTGCAGCGCTGGGCTGCTGGGTTCAAATCCCACTGAAGACAACATCTGAAAGGAGTTTGTATGTTCTCCCCATGTTTGTCTGGGTTTCCTCCAGGTTCTCCGGTTTCCTCCCACACTCCAAACACGTACAGATAGGAAATCTAGATTGTGAACCCCAATGGGGACAATGATGATAATGTACGTAAAGCGCTGCAGAATATAATAGCGTTATACCTGACACCATAAAGATGCAGTCCAATCTGCATTCACCATGTTATAGTGCAGGGAGAGCTGAGAATATTTAAATATAGTTTTGTGAGAAAAAATTCAATAAAACTCATGTTTTAATCATTTAAACCACTCTTTTTTGGGGGATTTTTGTCCAGTGGGCGGTCCTGTCAGTGACTGACAGTCTTCCTTGAATAAGTGTGTATACAGAGATAACAGTCACTTATAGTATAGGACCACCCACTGGACCCAAAATCCAATGAAAAAGAAAGAGCAGAGGTTTAAACGATTAAAACATATTATAGTGAATATTTTCTCAAAAAACTATATATCAATCTGCTCAGCTCCTCCTGCTCTTTAGCATGCTGCCTGCAGATTGGACTGCATTTTCATGGTGACAGGTTAACTTTAAATGACAGTCAAATTGATGTATACATTCAAGGCTAACAAAAAGTATGGAGATAGACATCAGCAACATTTCGAGTAAATTTTACTTACTGAGAGGCTACAAGGTTGATGAACAGTGAGTCTCTTTAAGCAGCGGCAGGTTTAAACTGAGATTGATGATTTGTATATACTGGCAAACATTTGTTAATACTTTTTGGTTGTTGATTTGTTGACTATTTGTTGTTGATTTGTTGATGCAAAAGTTTGCTGGTAAACACCTCAGCAGCACTTCCTTCATACAAGTCTCTGTCTCCTAAACAGTGCAGCTCAGCAAACATCCACAGTAATGATCACAGACCTTCTTCATGGTCACCACTTCTATAGGGGTATTCTCAATTTAATAAATTGCTCTAATTACTTAGACAGCTTGAAAATAAGCAAGTTTGCAATTAACTTGCTATATCTATCTGCTGTCATTGTTTTGCTGTTAGACATTTTATTTTTCACAATGTACAGCTGGTTTTCACAAAGTCACCTACCAGACCCTGGCCAGGTGTGAGCAGTAGTTGCATTAAAAGAGACAAGTTAATTCTTAATTTTCCTGCCATCTTTCTCCAGCCCATTGATTTCCATCCAGCAATTAGCTGCTCTCCTCCCTCCCTTCCCTCTCAGCTAGTAAGGCATTTATGAACCAAATATCATGCCGGCAATGGTTTAATAACTACATTTTTTTTCTGACAGATTCACATTAAATTTATATTACTTAGTCTTTGGATCTCTGTTTCTGAAAATTAAGCTATTGTATTTTAGCTAAGACATTCTTTATTTGTATAGAGTAAATTTGGTGGACCTTTCATCTGTTGACTTGCCTGATTTGGTAAACACGTGCTCTCTCCGATTTGTTGCATCTAGAACTTCATTTTTTACCACTAGCTTTAAATCTATGAATAAATTACCTACCGGATGTTACCAGTTGGGAACATGTCTCTATTCTAATATTAGGTGCTCCAGAATGGGCACTGCATGTGGGATGCAAGTTTTTATTTTTTAAATGGACATGTCAGGAGTAGTGGACAGAGCTTATCATTGCTTATCTTGTGTCCACAGCTTTCTAAGACGTACGGTCCGGTCTTCAGTGTCCAGATAGGCATGACAAAATCAGTTGTGCTATGCGGTTATGAAACTATCAAGGATGCGCTCATCAACCATGGTGATGTATTTGCTGATAGACCCCAGGCTCCTGTGACTACAAAAGTATTTAAAAATCAGGGTAAGCAGGATTTCCTTAAATGCTGTCTTGTCCTCCCTCACAAAAAAGATGAGGCATGGAGCTGTAACTATGCCAGAGGCTGATGGCTCTTAAAAACCTCTAATCACACCTTCAGTAATTCAAACAATAGCAACTATGGCAAATAAGAAGTTTAACAGAAGTAGGGAGCTCACACTATTTACCCACGGTCAAGAAGTGCTGACGGCTTCCCAAGCAGCTTCTATAGAAATTTGTTTTATTTTCCCATTCTATCCCATAAACTTACATTTTTTTCTGTTTTTACTAGTGGATTATTTACAATAGAAAATTATACTGTTCAAAACATACAGTACAGACCAAAAGTTTGGACACACCTTCTCATTTAAAGATTTTTCTGTATTTTCATGATTATGAAAATTCTACATTCACACTGAAGGCATCAAAACTATGAATTAACACATGTGGAATTATATACTTAGCAAAAAAGTTTGAAACAACTGAAAATATGTCTTATATTCTAGGTTCTTCAAAGTAGCCACCTTTGGCTTTGATGACTGTTTTGTACACTCTTGGCATTCTCTTGATGAGCTTCAAGAGGTAGTCACCGGAAATGGTCTTCCAACAATCTTGAAGGAATTCTCAGAGATGCTTAGCACTTGTTGCCCCTTTTGCCTTCACTCTGCGGTCCAGCTCACCCCAAACCATCTCGATATGGTTCAGGTCTGGTGACTGTGGAGGCCAGGTCATCTGGCGTAGCACCCCAGCACTCTCCTTCTTGGTCAAATAGCCCTTACACAGCCTGGAGGTGTGTTTGAGGTCATTGTCCTGTTGAAAAATAAATGATGGTCCAACTAAACGCAAACCGGATGGAATAGCATGCCGCTGCAAGATACTGTGGTAGCCATGCTGGTTCAGTATGCCTTCAATTTTGAATAAATCCCCAACAGAATCACCAGCAAAGCACCCCCACACCATCACACCTCCTCCTCCATGCTTCATGGTGGGAACCAGGCATGTAGAGTCCATCCGTTCACCTTTTCTGCGTCTCACAAAGGCACGGTGGTTGGAACAAAAGATCTAAAATTTGGACTCATCAGACCAAAGCACAGATTTCCACTGGTCTAATGTCTATTCCTTGTGTTCTTTAGCCCAAAAAATTCTCTTCTGCTTGTTGCCTGTCCTTAGCAGTGGTTTCCTAGCAGCTATTCTTATCATGAAGGCCTGCTGCACAAAGTCTCCTCTTAACAGTTGTTGTAGAGATGTGTCTGCTGCTAGAACTCTGTGTGGCATTGACCCGGTCTCTAATCGGAGCTGCTGTTAACCTGCGATTTCTGAGGCTGGTGACTCGGATAAACTTATCCTCAGAAGCAGAGGTGACTCTTGGTCTTCCTTTCCTGGGGCGGTCCTCATGTGAGCTAGTTTCTTTGTAGCGCTTGATGGTTTTTGCAACTGCACTTAGGGACACTTTCAAAGTTTCCCAATTTTTCAGACTGACTGACCTTCATTTCTTAAAGTAATGATGGCCACTCGTTTTTCTGTACTTAGCTGCTTTTTCTTGCCATAATACAAATTCTAACAGTCTATTCAGTAGGACTATTAGCTGTGTATCCACCAGACTTCTGCACAATACAACTGATGGTCCCAACCCCATTTATAAGGCAAGAAATCCCACTTATTAAACCTGACAGGGCACACCTGTGAAGTGAAAACCATTTCCGGTGACTACCTCTGGAAGCTCATCAAGAGAATGCCAAGAATGTGCAAAGCAGTCATCAAAGCAAAAGGTGGCTACTTTGAAGAACCTAGAATATAAGACATATTTTCAGTCGTTTCACACTTTTTTCTTAAGTATATAATTCCACATGTGTTAATTCATAGTTTTGATGCCTTCAGTGTGAATGTACAATTTTCATAGTCATGAAAATACAGAAAAATCTTTAAATGAGAAGGTGTGTCCAAACTTTTGGTCTGTACTGTATATCCTTTAAGATAAATAGCACTGGCAAAAATGGTAGAGGGGTAATTGTAGGGGGCACCTCATACTTTACCTCAGCTGCCCCCCTACGAACTATGTAAACAGAATAAAGCCACAGTAACCGCATCCATAGCATACACAATGGCGGTGGTCATGTGCAATATTCATGTTACCACTTTTGATGTCTCTTGCTGCATCCTCTACTGCACAAACTCTAAACAGTAACTAAATGTATTCAGCATCTATGCAGAAAAAGATGAAGCTGGGGAAAGCAGAGAAAATGGTCACATCAGTAAACCGCCACTGGGCTCTCTACTCTTTATTCAGACGACAGATGGGCACCTAGGGGCCAGATATTGAGCAGCTAAGGTTAAGTGCGAGAAGTAGTAAAAAGTTAAATGACTTTTAGAAAAAAATTGTATAAATTTGCCACAGGGTATTCCCATCTCATACACTTATGGAACATCCACAGGATCTCACTAATGAACCTGCATCTGTCTTGAAATCAGGGTACTAAGGTATGCTGCTGTCAATGGAGAGGTGTCCAGATTTTCCATGAAGTTGTATATGATTTTATCTTTGCACTGAAAACAGTGTGCAAAGGGGCTCTATACTCGAAACTGATGTGGATTCCGTTAGTGATGCACAAATACATTTATGGCATATCATGTGATATGGAGCCATGAAAGGCACTCATAACACTGCATGGGGCCATGCAATATCCTTGTATATTGCCAATTGCCATTTAATTTTTGCCATGCACCATTAAATGGTGTCTCTTGATGAGACTTCTGTAATATTTTCATCATCCATATCCATCATTTGATGACAGAAGGTATGCCTATTGGGATTGATTTTATTAACAGTAGAGAAAAAAGCTCTTGAGATAAAGGAGCTTCAGAAAAAAAAAAAAAAAAAAAGAACCCCTAAAGGGGGTCCTCTTTACAAAATGAAAAAACAAAGTCCTGTCATGATTGTCCCTAAAGATCTCCGATCCGGCATTGTGTATAAATATATTTAATGAGAGGCCTGCTCTTAGAGACCTCACTGTTGCTGCAAAAAAGTGACTAGACCAAGCTCGATGCTGAATAGACAGAAAGCCCATTCTACAGTCATTGACATCTCAGAAAGGTTCCTTGTGGTCTTCTCATCAACGGTTTCCTGTTTTTAGCAAAAAGCTTGGCCATACAGGATACCTTTGTCCCTAATATTACATATGGAAATAACATGAATTAATTGCATTCAGGTGTTGTCTTCTCGAATGGAGAAAACTGGAAAGTAATGAGAAGATTTACTCTCTCCACACTACGAGATTATGGAATGGGGAAAAGAACGATAGAAGACAAGATCATCGAGGAGGCCGAGTGCTTAGTGCAGAAGCTGAAATCATATGAAGGTGAGAGGATAAATTTCTATAAATGTGTAATGATGGAGGACTGATGATAATAATATATGGCAGCAAGAAGAGAGGTAACTGGGAGCTCCTGGGCCTCAGTGTATAATCTTACAGAGCCCCACACAAAGGGACCTTATGGCCACCTTTAAGCATTAAAGTTTAAGATTGCCAGCAACCTCTGTACTTTGTGACAGAAACAAACAACTGGTAGAACTCACTCAACTGTAATAAAGCAGGAGCCTGTAAATGTGTCAGTAGGATTAGCTACTACTAGATGAGGATGCAGAGCCATTTAAAGTCACAATATTTTTCCTGGAACTTTGAAATTTGCTACTTGAAAGTTCCAGCTCTATAAGTGCAAAGAGTGAAAAAGAATAATATTAGTCATTTACATACTTGATCATTTTTTTTTCCTTTCTGACATCTACTGTACATGTTTATAGGGTTCTAAGAGATACTTTCTAAAAATGATGTAACAGACACTCTTCAACAATCGCCAAGATTGTATGCAACTCTAGCCCTGGCTACTTGACCTCTTGGATGACATAGTTAAATAGAGAGAAGATGCTCACTCTCACCCCATTGATATACCATTAGCTTGCGTATGGGTTGTCATGGTGGTCAAGACTCTAATGAGAGCCATCTTAGCCCATCTATGACAAATTTTAGTTTTATGCTAAGAGACATAATAAACTGCAGTAAAAAAAAACACTACAGTGTATTATAACAGACATGAGGTGATCACATGGTCAGAAAAAAAATATGTAGTACAAAACAAAAGTTTGGACGCAGCTGTTTATCCAATGGTTTCCTTATTCTTATTGGAATGTGCACATTGTAGATTCAGGCAGAAGGCAGAAAAACCACGAGAGAACACTTATGGAAGCAAGGAGTAAAGAAACAGATGTGAAGCAAACCAGAATATGTTTTAAACCTTAAGTTTCTCAAAGTACCCCCTTTTAGTTTGATGACATCTTTATACTCCCTTGGCATTCTCTCAAGAAGCTTCATCAGGTCATCACTTGGAATGGTTTCTAATGAAACAGTAAGCTCGTCAAGAGTTTATTTGTGGAATCACCAGTGTTCAAAAAGTGTTTGCGAAAATCAGACTAGTTTTTAGAGGCAGTTCCATATATTACTGAGCTCTAATACACAACTGTTCTAAACTAGAATATAGCAAAGACAGGATAGTTTATCCAGCTCATAACAACCGGACCATGATTCAGTGAACGGCCGGAGTCGGCGAAAAAACAGGAGCACGTTCCAACTGCAATAATAGGAAAATCCAAGCAAGAAAAAACAAGCTCCATAGCATTATTAGGATAAAATTCATAAAAGTTTATTAACTCATTGATTAACAACGAGCAACATCGGAACAGATGAACCTTTAGTAAACATACACATTTCAAACTCATTCATTCTTACTCAGGGTTTCAAGGAAATTATATCATATGCTCTATATGCTTAAATATACCCCTTCCCACATAGGATTTCATCAAATTAGAAATACATGTATATACAGTGGTGGCCAAAAGTATTGGCACCCCTGCAATTCTGTCAGATAATACTCAGTTTCTTCCTGAAAATGATTGCAATCACAAATTCTTTGGTATTATTATCTTCATTTAATTTGCCTTCAATGAAAAAACACAAAAAGAATTGTCCTAAAGCCAAATTGGATATAATTCCACACCAAACCTAAAAAAAGGGATGGACAAAAGTATTGGCACTGTTTGAAAAATCATGTGATGCTTCTCTAATTCATGTAATTAACAGCACCTGTAACTTACCTGTGGCACCTAACAGGTGTTGGCAATAACTAAATCACACTTGCAGCCAGTTAACATGGATTAAAGTTGACTCAACCTCTATCCTGTGTCCTTGTGTGTACCACATTGAGCATGGAGAAAAGAAAGAAGACCAAAGAACTGTCTGAGGACTTGAGAAACCAAATTGTGAGGAAGCATGAGCAATCTCAAGGCCTGAATGTTCCTGTGTCTTCCGTGCGCAGCGTCATCAAGAAGTTTAAAGCCCATGGCACTGTGGCTAACCTCCCTAGATGTGGACGGAAAAGAAAAATTGACGAGAGATTTCAACGCAAGATTGTGTGGATGGTGGATAAAGAACCTCGACTAACATCCAAACAAGTTCAAGCTGCCCTGCAGTCCGAGGGTGCAACAGTGTCAACCCGTACTATCCGTCGGCGTCTGAATGAAAAGGGACTGTATGGTAGGATACCCAGGAAGACCCCACTTCTTACCCCGAGACATAAAAAAGCCAGGCTGGAGTTTGCCAAAACTTACCTGAGAAAGCCTACAACGTTTTGGAAGAATGTTCTCTGGTCAGATGAGACAAAAGTAGAGTTTTTTGGGAAAAATCATCAACATACAGTGTACAGGAAAAAAAAAGAGTCATTAAAAGAAAAGAACACGGTCCCTACAGTCAAACATGGAGGTGGTTCCCTGATGTTGTGGGGTTGCTTTGTTGCCTCTGGCACTGGACTGCTTGACCGTGTGCATGGCATTATGAAGTCTGAAGACTACCAACAAATTGTTTTGCATAATGTAGGGCCCAGTGTGAGAAAGCTTGGTCTCCCTCAGAGGTAATGGGTCTTCCAGCAGGACAATGACCCAAAACACACTTCCAAAAGCACTATAAAATTGTTTAAGAGAAAGCACTGGAGACTTCTAAGGTGGCCAGCAATGAGTCCAGACCTGAATCCCATAGAACACCTGTGGAGAGATCTCAAAATGGCTGTTTGGAGAAGGCACCATTCAAATATCAGGGACCTGGAGCAGTTTGCCAAAGAAGAATGGTCTACAATTCCAGCAGAGCATTGTAAGAAACTCATTGATGGTTACCGGAAGCGGTTGTTCGCAGTTATTTTGGCTAAAGGTTGTGCAACCAAGTATTAGGCTGAGGGTGCCAATACTTTTGTCTGGCCCATTTTTGGAGTTTTGTGTGAAATGATCAATGATTTGATTTTTGCTTCATTCTCTTTTGTGTTTTTTCCTTGCAAGAAAATTAAATGAAGATAATAAGACCAAAGAATTTGTGATTGCAATCATTTTCAGGAAGAAACTGAGTATTATCTGGCAGAATTGCAGGGGTGCCAATACTTTTGGCCACCACTGTATGATACTTTTAAAATATGTGTAGAATCACAAGTGTACAACAAAACAATTTAAAAACTGGAGAGAAATAAGTTATATACATAAATGTACAAAAGATGAAGACTGATTACATATTCATCAGATGGGAAATGAAATGATAGCACTATTCATATTCCACGGGGAATTGATTGAGAAAACAATAATCAACACACAAAAAATTAATCATTATTTGACAGATAATTCACAAAATGTCAATTTAATTCCAATACTCACATAGCATAGATTAATATTGTATGATTTTGTAATGAAAAGGCATTGTGGATATCCCTCTTATATAAGAAAGATATCATGAACTAGTGTATAATTCTAAAGTGTAGATAATGCCATGCGAATTAATCTGAAATAAGAAAAATAATAAATATAACAACTGAATGGATTATTAGAATTCACATGAATTCTCCATAATTATATATGGTTACATTTTTTTATTCATTTAATAGTTCTTGAAACAGTATAATCCTTTCAATCACTCGTTAATGTCATCTTAAAAAGTTTTCTGACAAAATATAAAATATGGAATTATCACATAACTAATTTTGCACAGACAAAAATAATGGCAATTGGTATCCAGAAATCTTGTAATAATAAAATTTAGCTTTATTTTAATAATAGGGATTAACTACATTCATTGTTACACTATTTACAGATAAGAGTCTCCTTGTACGTTTTTTTAATGAACTCATGGTGCATCCAACATGTTGCAACCTACAATTTGTGCAAGTGATAAGATATATCACAAAAGTAGCCTTACAGTTTATGTAAGACTTGATTTCATAACTAATCTGATTTTTTAAACATGACTAAAAACAGTTGAATACTAAACACGTAAGTTTACCGAGGGTTAATCTGTCTCAATGTTGCTCATTTTCCTTCAATGTGTGTTAATAAACTTTTTTGACTTTTATCCTAATCTTGCATTGAAGTTGGGTTTTTTGGACTTTCCTAATTTGGCAAGGACACTCAACTATGTAGAGAGAAACAACAGTCAATCATTAATTTAAGACATGATGGGCGGTCAATCCAGAAAATTGCTAGAACCTTGAAAGAATCCTTGCATGCTATTAGGAAAACCCTTAATTGCTATGATGAATCTGGCCCTTATGAAGACCGCCCAAGAAAAGCAATACCAAGAATTGCCTCTGCTGCAGAGGATAAGTTCATCATAGTTACCAGCCTCAAAAATCACATATTGAGAGTACCACAATTACAACCCTTATAAATGATGCATAAATGACTCGCCCAGGAGGGATATATGGGGGAAGCTTGGTAACTGGGCCTTGACCTTCTGTTGGATGTCACGGCAGTCGGCTCCCGGGCCCGTCCTCTGGGTCACTCTTTAAAAGGGGTTTTTAGTGTTTTTGTTAACAGTTTGTTTTGTGACGCCACCTGTGGTTTCTGGTAATAGTTACCAGCGCTGCTGCTGACCTCCGGGGGTGATGGGATGGCAGCTGGGATGTTTCTGCTCCCCACAGGCGGAGCGGGCCCCCCGGGGCAGTGTTGATGGATGGGAATGCAGGGCATTGTAACGTAGGAGGGATGATGGCGCAGCGGCAATAACCGACAGAGACTTTGGGGTGCAGTCGTCCGTTTTTACTCACAGTTCTTTTTAGATTCCTCAGGTACACCATACAGGTTGCCGCTTCCCGCTGCGTTCACCAAGCCGGGGTTCAGAAGTCCCTCTGGCAATTCGAGGGTACTTATCGGGACCCCCTTTCTATATGTTCCTTTCCTCAGCCGACTTTCCGCGCTGGGTCTCTCCCTCCTTCCCTGCGCCTCACCAACTGAGCCCCAAGTTGGCGTCCTCAGATCCTTCAGGGACACCTGGAGTTCCCTGGTCCTACGCGGCTACCTTTCTTGGCTGCTAGAATGCGAGTATGGCAACTGCACCATAAAAGTCAGAAGCCTCTGGTTTCCTAGCCGAGACTTGAAGTGACACGACTAGCCCAGGGACCGGTTCCCTTCTTGCTGCCTGGTCCCTCTGACACTTGACAGATTAGAGTGTACGGGTGGCTTCTTGCTCCTTCCGTACCCCTGGGACCCCTTCAGTTAAAGGAGCCTTCCTCCTCTGCTCCCCTCCTCTTCTCTCCTCTGCTCCTCTGCTGGGCCTCATTTACTAGGCCCAGCCTGGGGCTGAGCTCCTGAAGAGCACCTGCTCCTCTCCTTTTTGCTTACTTTCTCTTTCTCACTCCACAGACTAACTCTCCTAACTAAGATGGCTGCTCTTTTTTTATACTCCTAACAAAATGCTCCACTAAACTGCTTCCTCCATCCACACCCACTACTTGGTTCCCCCTCACTCTGGTTCCCCCCACTCCAGCCAGGGACAGGGCTCAGCAGAACACAGCGCATCTTGCCCTTCCAGCCGGCCTGGAGCAATATAGTGTTGGATGCAGGTGTTGGGGTCCCGGGCAGTACTCCTTTCCTTACCAAAGAGTGAGGCACCACCAGTTGTAGTACCCCTGTGGCGACTGAACCCTCAGGGGCACCACATAGACATAGAGTAGCAGACTCATCTCAACATCAACTGCCTAGATGAAACAGCAAGAAGCAGGTTTTTATGGTTGAATAGCCGATAATAACTACTGAGGGCAGCAAAGAAGATGAAGACACTTATTTGGACCAAGCAACACAAGTACTAGATATTAGATCAGTGGAAATCTGTACAGTGGTCTGATGAGTCAAAATGTAAGATTTTTGGTACCAATAGCAATGTCTTTGTGAGAAACAGAAAAGGTGAGCAAATAGTTTCTGCATGTGTTACCCACTGTAAATCATGGAATCAGAGATGCAATGGTGTGACGATGCTTTGTTGGTGACACTGTTGGTGATTTATTCCAAATTCCAAAATCATTAATTCCGAAATCACCAGACCTCAATAAAATTGAGATGATTTGGGGTGAGTTAGATGCAGAGTGAAGGTAAAGTAGCCAACCAGTGCTCAGCAGCACCCATGGAAACTCTGGCAAGACTATTGGAAAGCCATTTCAGGTGACACCTAATGAAGCTGCTAGAGATTATACCAAGGGGGTGTAAAGCTATCATCAGAGAAAAGGATAATTTGAGAAATTTACAGTTTAATAGATATTCAGGTTTTTTTTAAACATTTTTTTTACTACTTGATTCCATATGTATTCCTTCACGCAGAGCACAATAGACTCTGTATAGATGGATAGAAATATTGATTGTTTGTTTAAAATATATATACATTTTTTTATTTTTTTCAGGAAAACCCTTTGATAACTTGACCAGTATTAATTCAGCAGTAGCTAATATAATCGTGGCCATACTGCTCAGTCATAGATTTGAATATGAAGATCCCACCATTTTGAAACTTATGGCTGTTGTTAATGAAAATTTAAGACTCCTGGGAAGCCCATGGATCCGGGTGAGTAAAAAAATATATTTTTAGTAGTAGTTTTAATTAAAATAATTGTCCTTGAAAAAAATATGAACAATGGGGATTAAATTAAATTATCACTTTTGTAACAGTCATAGACTGTCCAAAAATTATCCGTTTTTTGTGATAACACAAATGGTTCTGTAAATTCCTGTGGGTGCAGGAGAATATCTGAAGTTTTCTGTGAAGGGGCCTACTGGGGAAATTATCACGATTAAAAGCATAAAAAGTAGACTTTTTTACCACAAAATTCTAAAGATGAAAAGTATGTAATGATGAAAGCAATGGCTTTTTTTTTTAAACCGTAGGGTCATCGTGACTAAATAAATTTTTTGCACAGGAATAAAATACCTTAAAAATTACATTTTGTTTCCCACAAAAGCCTGAAGAAATTACCAAGGAGGTATTAACAATGTTTATTAAAGAATATGAGCTCCTTAGAATTTGATGTGTAAGGAATGGAAAGCAACAGAAAGTTTTAACAGATCCAGGGCAGCGGGATAAGTTTGGAAGGTGATATTCTTCCTCCATGCCTTTTTTGCATTTTTGTTAGCATTTTTTCCAATATAATTAAGAAGGGGATGACATTACTGATGCAAAAATTGTTCCTACTATCTTATTTTTTAGCCTCTTTGAAGGGCTTCAATAAGCAAAATGAGTCGCTCATCAAATAGCAAAGGGCATCTTGAGGAATGACAAGCTCCAGTTTCTTTTCTGCATGATATTGTTAGTCACCAGCCCCTTCAAAGAGGTTTAGGGAATTTGTAAAAAATGTACACAAAATTTGTGCACTCAATTTATTCAGTTATCTCTAGCGTCCACCTCTCCATTCCTGACAGAGACCACCAGGTCGCTTTTCTTGAGATAAATGTGGGTACCAACTGATAGGACAACGTCTTTAAAGAGGACAGGACAGGATTTAAATGCTGACATTTCACTATTACATTTTTAGAAAAAAAATACTGTAAGGAAACCGAGAGCACCTGACCATATGGTGATACTGTGGCACCCCAGGTGTCCGGTTGCCACAGTGGCATTGCCTCCCTCACAGGGGGTGATGACATGCCTGGAAGCAAGGAGGGGTCCCCTAATCAGGTATGCCAGCATCCAACACTTTCCTGGCTCCAGACCAGAAAGGGGAGCTCCTCCCCTTTAAGCTGGAATCTGGAGGCGGGGTTAGTAAGAGCTAGTTGAGAAGAGTTGGAGACAGGAGAGCGACAAGGAAGGACCTGGGGAAGGGAGCTGTGGACAAGCTCACCCCAGAGAGAAGCGCAAAGCAACTGGACACCGGAGTCCGAGGTTGTGGGGCACTGAAGGCCCAGCAGCTAAATCCGGAGGGCAGGAGACTGCAGGTCTCCTGGCCCAACCAGACACCCGGCGGCTCAGCAGCATCATAGGGCCCAGCGCCGCCACGAGGGACAGACACTTGAGGAAGGCCCGAGCAGCCTGCCATACGGGTGAGGAAGAGACGTTTTACTCAGGGACGAGGGCCGCAGCATAGCTTCAAGCAGCAGGGCCAACTCTACCTGGCGACGTGGATCCCCAACTTGCTTCCAGGCTGCCTGGACCTCCATTACCAGCTAGTACCCGTGCCCCGGTCTGCTCTAACAAACTGCAAGTAAAGATAGAGGAAACTGCCATTAACCTGTTGACTGTTCATTATCTGAGCCATCACCTGCATTACACCGCACCAACAACATCTACCTCCACAATTCTTCATATACTGCCCTGGAGCTTAGCTCTGCCTGTGGAAAGCTGAATCAACTCTGCTGCGTCACCATTAGCTCCAGTGGATCTGCACCGTAGTGGCTGCCCCATATAGCCGCATACCACAGGTGGAGTCACGAACATTATCTCTAAAAACTTTATTCCCATTTTACTTTTCCTTTAATTGACCGCCCTGGGCCACGGACCGGGTCACCGCCACCATGACATCCCCAGCACCGACCTGTCCGGCTACCAAATACCCCACAGTCCCAGGGGGCGCGTCAATACCGTTATAAAACGATATAATAGAGCCAGGTAATGTGCTCACCAGAGTGGGTTGTGTAGGGACAAATCCTATGAAACCTAAATAATGGTTGATGCTGCCCTGTGGCTGGGGGATGAAATTCACCAGGATGATTGAAGGTAAAGACAATTCATGGTTTTGGGCTGCGCTAACTGAATTGAAGAGGACGTGTTTCCACACCAGACTGGCATCTTTCTCAAGTGTAATAAATGATCTGTACTATTACACTTTTGCTAGTGCTAATTATTACTTTTATATTTGTTTAGATGTATGACAGTTTCCCCACATTGATGGATTTGCTTCCTGGACCTCACAGGACAATTTTTGGGAATGTTAGAGAATTTCATAAATTTATAAGAGCAAAATTTACAAAACAGAAGAAAGAACTGGATGTAAATGACCAGAGGAACCTCGTAGATGCCTTCCTGGCCAAGCAACAAGAGGTACAATACACATGATAATAATCATTAGTAATTGAGCATAAAAATTTATATATGCAAATGGAACGTGCAATTCAGAAAATCAGATAATATGGTACTTGCTCCTATAGTACACATTAAAAGGGGTTAATTTCTGTACATTGGATTAAATTGAATTTGCCGTTGGGATTCATAAAAGTTTGGATTTTACAGGCTTTTTGTTTCCCTGCAGATTTCTGACTGCAGAATTGGGTAACTATGAATTTATCAGTGAGCTCATTCTGATGGACAATTTGTAACTCTTTTATCTGTCTTTTTCTGAGATCCCCTCAGCTGCTTTATGACAAAGTTCAGCTCAACTTTCATATTGTCATAAATTAGCAGAAAAAGGAGCTGAGAAACAGACAGATAAAAGAGTTTCACACCATCAGAATGAGCTCACTTACAAACTGTCAATTAAAGTGGTTGCAACCCTTCAATTAAAGGGGTTGGCTGATTCTAAATGAAAATCCTGCAGTCATTCTGTGTGACTGCCAACTTTTGAATCCACCCAGCGCACAAACTGTGCACTACGAAGGATTTGCCGGTTTCTGAGCCAGGAACGGCAGTGATGTGTGAGATATGTGTATGGAGCAAGGCCGTGCCCACTAGGCGGCCACACCATTGCTCTATGCACTTGTATGGAGGGAGGTCAGTACCCACTAGATGGCTTCTGCCCGGGAGCATGCATATAGCATAAATCACTACCGTTCTCAGCTCAGAAACTGGTGAGTCCTCGCAGCACACAGCGTGGGGATATTCAGAACTCTGCAGTCACATAGAATGACTGCAGACTTTTCATTTTAGACTGGACAACCCCTTTAACTTTCTACCCTTATTGCCGGTTGTTATAAGAAATCACTCACCTTCCCTAGGTCCACACGGTGAGTCTCTACCGCTGCTCCTGGAGTTTGACATTGACTACGGCGCTAACTTCATTTGGACAACACAGCAGGCAATTAATGATCTCAGTGACTGAATTGGGCATTCCCATTTGAGTCGCTGAGTGCAGTGATAGGCTGTCGATGAAACATCAGCCCCGCAGCCATTGTCAGACACTGGAAGCAGCGGCAGAGACTCACCGGTGGTCCGGCGGAATATGAGTACAGTGTGGTTTGGTTTTTTAATAAGAAACTGCAGTGAGGGTACAAACTTATTTGAAAGGGAACAAGTTATGTGACGAAAAAAACCTATGAAAGAAGATCTTACGAAAACCAAATGGCGCAACATTTTTAACGGAATTCAAATGCAACAAATTGTTCTTACTAGAAATGAACGGATCTGACAAAATTCAAATTCACTAAACTGTGTGGATTTTACCGGAAAATTCAATTTGCAGCAAAGTCATTTGACTACTAAATTTCATATTCCCTATGAGGCTATGTAGTCTCTCCGGACTCCAGAGCATAATAAGCAAAATGAAGAAAATGAAAAAAGACTCTAATACCAAACTACTACTCACCAGTTCTTGCACCCTCTCTGCCTCCGGTGCCCACTGCCCGCCCATCTGGTACTCAGGGTTTCTTCTTTATTCAGTCACGCACTGATTTTTTCATACCAGAACAGGATTTCCCAGCCGCGACCTGCGTTATGACCCACTGTAACCTCCGAGGCATAGGTATAAAGGGAAACCCTGTTCTAGAGTGCAGATAGCGGTATGTGACTCTGGAATGAATAGGTCCTGAGAACCAGACATCAGGCCCAGGCTGCAGAGGCACCGGAGGTTTTCGGGTCAGATGTTTGGTGAGATTTTTTTGTTTGTTTGTTTTTCCATTAGCGAAATGGCGACGGCAGCTGACTGAATTGCTGATTTCTGGATGTTGCCGCCGAAATGAGAGTGCAGCTATCAGAAGAAAATTAAGTAATTTCCTCCAGGGATCCGCCAACCATCAGTCGCGCAAAGTGAGACTACAGTCAATGCTCAGAACACAGTTAAACGGCTGCGCACACCCCTAACAATTTTATTTAGAACCAGCTCTGCAGCGCATCTGCACAGATCTAGCTGTCAATCAAAATGATCGGGGTGTACTTACAGCTGTCGCTTACAAAGCTGTGAGTGGTGACTGTAGCCGCTCTGTTAACACTCTTTTTTTCTCTGAGAGCCACCAGCTTACAGTCGTATAGTTCTTTTTTTCTCTCAGAAGCTGCACTTTCAATAGGACAGCCGTATCGATTTAGGAAGCAATTAACCTGAAGATAAACCCCATATCTGCAGGTTAATAGCATTTGGGGACATAACAGAGTTCCTTCATATTTACTATTAGCAATCAATCAATTTTGAAAAAAATTATGGCAATTATATCAAATTTTAATAACTAATTTTATTCCAAAAAATGCATTTTTTATTTCTAAATCTAGTATTGAAAGGTTATGCTCATCCGTTGCATTTTTGCAGCGTTTTGTTAATGTTTTTTTTATGCAAATTTAAAACATTTTTTTTACAGTGCCAGCTATGAGATTTCGGAAATCTCATGCACACAATTGTTTTTTTTTCCTGACTGAACTGGAAAACTGCTGCTTTTTCAAAAACTGCATCATGTTAATTCTTTCAGAATTTTTGCAGCGTTTTTTTCACCATAGAAAATAGTGAGAAAGTGAAAAAATGCTTCAAAAATCTACAATCATGTGTTTTCGGTGCTTTTTTGTGGATGAAACTAACTTTATTAAACATGTGCCGTAGACAAATGACACATATAATCTGCATAAAAAAAAACACACCAAAAAAATGTTGACTATAGAAAAAAAACATAGCAAAAAAGTAAAGTGTGAGCATAGCCTAACTCAGCTCAATTCAGGTTATTGAGACTGAACTGTGACACACAACACAACATGTGGACAGAACTACTGCAGTTTTTTTAATAAAGAAGCAATTACTTTTTCCAATTCTACATGTAACGTTGGGTATATTATGCGAAAGATCGCCAAGGACAAAACACCTTTCAGTATTTAGCTGTTCTTTTCTCCTGTTAAGGGAAAACCTGAATCCACCGAGTATTTCCACAATGAAAATCTAACGGCACTGGTAGGAAATCTGTTCGGAGCTGGAATGGAGACTACATCAACCACCCTGAGATGGGGACTTCTGCTGATGATAAAATACCCAGAAATTCAAAGTAAGAAATAATTTTTAACTTAAAGTGATTTTGTGGTGAAAAAATCTAACAACTTTTTAAAGTATTTCAGAACAATTTTTCTTCTATTCGACTTTACGAAACTTTCTTTAGTTATTGGAAGTTGTGCTTGGTGAATCTGCCTCTTTGTCTTTTACAGAAGACAAGGAATGCTTTCCAGTTAATCTTTCCTTTTATAGTGGTATTATTCATTTATTCTGTTGGCCTCTATGGGATGGACAGATTTTACCTGAAATCCTTGAAAATTAAGCATTGCGATGTGGAGGCACACGATAAGCCGGTTGGTCTGTAGACCTGACCGGTTGTTGGGACTTCATATAGTAAATATCTCATGGGTTGGTGATAAGATGTATTTGGTGATCTTTACTGTGTAGACATGAATAATAAGTGGCATGTTATCCTTTCCTTGGCAGAGAAAGTCCATAATGAAATTGAGCGAGTGATCGGATCGGCCCAACCTCAAATGGAACATCGGAAACAAATGCCATATACAGACGCCGTCATTCATGAGATTCAGCGGTTTGGGGATATTGTACCTCATAATGTTCCACATGCAGCTACTGAAGATGTCACATTCAGAGGGTATTTTATTCCAAAGGTAAAAATAACAACAACTTTAGAGGATTAAAATACAAGGCTTAAGAGAGCAAAATGTTTTTTTTTTGTAATATTCTAGGAGAAAGGTGCCGCGATTGCACTAGCTGGATACGATAGGCAATGGTACAAAATGATTCACCTATTTGCATAAATAAGTGCTTAGGAGTGAATCATTTTGTACCATTGTCCATCGTATCCGGCTAGTGCAAGCGCGGTAGCTTTCTCCCAATATATACTGTCAGGACAGGTTTACGCACTTAACCTGTGTCGCTACCAGCAGCTGCACGCACACCTATTAATTGTAACGCAAATGTGTAATTACATTTACTGGTCAATCTTTTAATATTCACTCCAAGTAAATTCTAGTAACTTGATCAAGTAGTTTTTGATATTCGTCAGAACAGCAGATATGTCAGGTTTTTTGTGTGGTCAACTAATTAATCTCCTGTATGTTGTAGCATAGAACATCTGACAGGTCAACTATGAATTTAAATAGAGAGAGAGCTGACAGATCTTCTATATACTACACCACACAGGAGAGCTGACAGATCCTCTATATACTACACCACACAGGAGAGGTGACAGATCCTCTATATACTACACCACACAGGAGAGCTGACACATCCGCTATATACTACACCACACAGGACAGATCCTCTATATACTACACCACACAGGAGAGCTGACAGATCCTCTATATACTACACCACACAGAAGAGATGACAGATCCTCTATATACTACACCACCCAGAAGAGCTGACAGATCTTCTATATACTACACCACACAGGAGAGCCGAAAGATCCTCTATATACTACACCACAGGGGAGAGTTGACAGATCCTCTATATACTACACCACACAGGAGGGCTGACAGATCCTCTATAAACTACACCACACAGGAAAGCTGACAGTTCCTCTATATACTGCACCACACAGGAGAGCTGACAGATCCTCTATATACTACACCACACAGGAGAGCTGACACATCCTCTATATACTACACCACTCAGGACAGATCCTCTATATACTACACCACCCAGGAGAGCTGACAAATCCTCTATAAACTACACCACACAGGAAAGCTGACAGTTCCTCTATATACTACACCACACAGGACACATCCTCTATAGACTACACCACTCAGGAGAGCTGACAGATCCTCTATATACTACACCACACAGGAAAGCTGACAGATCCTCTATATACTACACCACACAGGAGACATCCTCTATAGACTACACCACTCAGGAGAGCTGACAGATCCTCTATATAATACACCACTCAGGAGAGCTGACAGATCCTCTATATACTTCACCACACAGGAGAGCTGACAGATCCTCTATATACTACACCACACTGGAGAGCTGACAGATCCTCTATATACTACACCACACAGGAGAGGTGACAGATCCTCTATATACTACACCACACAGGGGAGCTGACAGATCCTCTATATACTACACCACACAGGAGAGCTGACAGATCCTCTATATACTACACCACAAAGGGGAGCTGACAGATCCTCTATATACTACACCACACAGGAGAGCTGACAGATCCTCTATATACTACACAACACAGGAGAGCTGACAGATCCTCTATATACTACACCACACAGGAGAGCTGACAGATCCTCTATATACTACTACACACAGGAGAGCTGACACATCCTCTATATACTACACCACACAGGAGAGCTGACAGTTCCTCTATATACTACACCACACAGGCGAGCTGACAGATCCTCTATATACTACACCACACAGGAGAGCTGACAGATCCTCTATATACTACACCACACAGGAGAGCTGACAGATCCTCTATATAGTACACCACACAGAAGAGCTGACAGATCCTCTATATACTACACCACACAGGAGAACTGACAGATCCTCTATATATTACACCACACAGTAGAGCTGACAGATCCTCTATATACTACACCACACAGGAGAGCTGACAGATCCTCTATATACTACACCACACAGGAGAGCTGACAGATCCTCTTTATACTACACCACACAGGGGAGCTGACAGATCCTCTATATACTACACCACACAGGAGAGCTGACAGATCCTCTATATACTACACCACACAGGAGAGCCGACAGATCCTATATATACTACACCACACAGAAGAGCTGACAGATCCTCTATATACTACACCACACAGGAGAACTGACAGATCCTCTATATATTACACCACACAGTAGAGCTGACAGATCCTCTATATACTACACCACACAGGAGAGCTGATAGAACCTCTATATACTACACCACACAGGAGAGCTGACAGAACCTCTATATACTACATCACACAGGAGAGCTGACAGATCCTGTATATACTACACCACACAGGAGAGCTGACACATCCTCTATATACTACACTACACAGGAGAACTGACAAATCCTCTATATATTACACCACACAGTAGAGCTGACAGAACCTCTATATACTACACCACACAGGAGAGCTGACAGATCCTCTATATACTACACCACACAGGAGAGCTGACAGATCCTCTATATACTACACCACACAGTAGAACTGACAGATCCTCTATATACTACACCACACAGGAGAGCTGACAGATCCTCTATATACTGCACCACACAGGAGAGCTGACAGATCCTCTATATACTAAACCGCACAGGAGAGCTAACAGATCCTCTATATACTACACCACACAGGAGAGCTGACAGATCCTCTATATACTGCACCACACAGGAGAGCTGACAGATCCTCTATATACTAAACCACACAGGAGAGCTGACAGATCCTCTATATACTACACCACACAGGAGAGCTGACAGATCCTCTATATAATACATTACACAGGAGAGCCGACAGATCCTCTATATACTACACCACACAGGAGAGCCGACAGATCCTCTATATACTACACCACACAGGAGAACTGACAGTTCCTCTATATACTGCACCACACAGGACAGATCCTCTATATATTACACCACACAGGAGAGCTGACAGATCCTCTATATACTACACCACACAGTAGAGAAGACAGATCCTCTATATACTACACCACACAGGAGAACTGACAGTTCCTCTATATACTACACCACACAGGAGAGCTGACAGATCCTCAATATACTACACCACACAGGAGAGATGACAGATCCTCTATATACTACACCACACAGGAGAGCTGACAGATCCTCTATATACTGCACCACACAGGAGAGCTGACAGATCCTCTATATACTACACCACACAGGAGAGCTGACAGATCCTCTATATACTACACCACACAGGAGAGCTGACAGATCCTCTATATACTACACCACACAGGAAAGCTGACAGATCCTCTATATACTACACCACACAGGAGACATCCTCTATAGACTACACCACTCAGGAGAGCTGACAGATCCTCTATATAATACACCACTCAGGAGAGCTGACAGATCCTCTATATACTTCACCACACAGGAGAGCTGACAGATCCTCTATATACTACACCACACTGGAGAGCTGACAGATCCTCTATATACTACACCACACAGGAGAGGTGACAGATCCTCTATATACTACACCACACAGGGGAGCTGACAGATCCTCTATATACTACACCACACAGGAGAGCTGACAGATCCTCTATATACTACACCACAAAGGGGAGCTGACAGATCCTCTATATACTACACCACACAGGAGAGCTGACAGATCCTCTATATACTACACAACACAGGAGAGCTGACAGATCCTCTATATACTACACCACACAGGAGAGCTGACAGATCCTCTATATACTACTCAACACAGGAGAGCTGACACATCCTCTATATACTACACCACACAGGAGAGCTGACAGTTCCTCTATATACTACACCACACAGGCGAGCTGACAGATCCTCTATATACTACACCACACAGGAGAGCTGACAGATCCTCTATATACTACACCACACAGGAGAGCTGACAGATCCTCTATATAGTACACCACACAGAAGAGCTGACAGATCCTCTATATACTACACCACACAGGAGAACTGACAGATCCTCTATATATTACACCACACAGTAGAGCTGACAGATCCTCTATATACTACACCACACAGGAGAGCTGACAGATCCTCTATATACTACACCACACAGGAGAGCTGACAGATCCTCTTTATACTACACCACACAGGGGAGCTGACAGATCCTCTATATACTACACCACACAGGAGAGCTGACAGATCCTCTATATACTACACCACACAGGAGAGCCGACAGATCCTATATATACTACACCACACAGAAGAGCTGACAGATCCTCTATATACTACACCACACAGGAGAACTGACAGATCCTCTATATATTACACCACACAGTAGAGCTGACAGATCCTCTATATACTACACCACACAGGAGAGCTGATAGAACCTCTATATACTACACCACACAGGAGAGCTGACAGAACCTCTATATACTACATCACACAGGAGAGCTGACAGATCCTGTATATACTACACCACACAGGAGAGCTGACACATCCTCTATATACTACACTACACAGGAGAACTGACAAATCCTCTATATATTACACCACACAGTTGAGCTGACAGAACCTCTATATACTACACCACACAGGAGAGCTGACAGATCCTCTATATACTACACCACACAGGAGAGCTGACAGATCCTCTATATACTACACCACACAGTAGAACTGACAGATCCTCTATATACTACACCACACAGGAGAGCTGACAGATCCTCTATATACTGCACCACACAGGAGAGCTGACAGATCCTCTATATACTAAACCGCACAGGAGAGCTAACAGATCCTCTATATACTACACCACACAGGAGAGCTGACAGATCCTCTATATACTGCACCACACAGGAGAGCTGACAGATCCTCTATATACTAAACCACACAGGAGAGCTGACAGATCCTCTATATACTACACCACACAGGAGAGCTGACAGATCCTCTATATAATACATTACACAGGAGAGCCGACAGATCCTCTATATACTACACCACACAGGAGAGCCGACAGATCCTCTATATACTACACCACACAGGAGAACTGACAGTTCCTCTATATACTGCACCACACAGGACAGATCCTCTATATATTACACCACACAGGAGAGCTGACAGATCCTCTATATACTACACCACACAGTAGAGAAGACAGATCCTCTATATACTACACCACACAGGAGAACTGACAGTTCCTCTATATACTACACCACACAGGAGAGCTGACAGATCCTCAATATACTACACCACACAGGAGAGATGACAGATCCTCTATATACTACACCACACAGGAGAGCTGACAGATCCTCTATATACTGCACCACACAGGAGAGCTGACAGATCCTCTATATACTACACCACACAGGAGAGCTGACAGATCCTCTATATACTACACCACACAGGAGAGCTGACAGATCCTCTATATACTACATCACACAGGAGAGCTGACAGATCCTCTATATACTACACCACACAGGAGAGCCGACAGATCCTCTCTCTACTACACCACACAGGAGAACTGACAGTTCCTCTATATACTACACCACACAGGAGAGCTGACAGATCCTCTATATACTACACCACACAGGGGAGCTGACAGATCCTCTATATACTACACCACACAGGAGAGCTGACAGATCCTCTATATACTACACCACACAGGAGAGCTGACAGATCCTCTATATACTACACCACAGAGAAGAGCTGACACATCCTCTATATACTACACCACGCAGGAGAGCTGACAGAACCTCTATATACTACACCACACAGGAGAGCTGACAGAACCTCTATATACTACACCACACAGGAGAGCTGACAGATCCTCTATATACTACACCACACAGGAGAGCTGACAGAACCTCTATATACTACACCACACAGGAGAGCTGACAGATCCTCTATATACTACACCACACAGGAGAGCTGACAGATCCTCTATATACTACACCACACAGGAGAACTGACAGATCCTCTATATATTACACCACACAGGAGAACTGACAGATCCTCTATATACTACACCACACAGGAGAGCTGACAGATCCTCTATATACTGCACCACACAGGAGAGCTGACAGATCCTCTATATACTAAACCACACAGGAGAGCTGACAGATCCTCTATATACTACAGCACACAGGAGAACTGACAGATCCTCTATATACTACACCACACAGGAGAGCAGACAGATCCTCTATATACTACACCACACAGGAGAACTGACAGATCCTCTATGTACTACAACACACAGGAGAGCTGACAGATCCTCTATATACTGCACCACACAGGCCAGATCCTCTATATACTACACCACACAGGAGAACTGACAGTTCCTCTATATACTACACCACACAGGAGAGCTGACGATCCTCTATATACTACACCACACAGGAGAGCTGACAGATCCTCTATATACTACATCACACAGGAGAGCTGACAGATCCTCTATATACTACACCACACAGGAGTGCCGACAGATCCTCTATATACTACACCACAAAGGAGAGCTGACAGATCCTCTCTCTACTACACCACACAGGAGAACTGACAGTTCCTCTATATACTACACCACACAGGAGAGCTGACAGAGCCTCTATATACTACACCACACAGGAGAACTGACAGATCCTCTATATACTACACCACACAGGAGAGCTGAGAGATCCTCTATATACCACATCACACAGGAGAGCTGAGAGATCCTCTCTATACTACACCACACAGTAGAGCTGATAGATCCTCTATATACTACACCACACAGGAGAGCTGACAGATCCTCTATATACTACACCACACAGGAGAGCTGACAGATCCTCTGTATACTTCACCACACAGGAGAGCTCACACATCCTCAATATTCTACAACACAAAGGAGTGCTGACAGATCCTCTATATACTACACCACACAGGAGAGCTGACAGATCCTCTATATACTACACCAAACAGGAGAGCTGACAGATCCTCTATATACTACACCACACAGTAGAGCTGACACATCCTCTATATACTACACCACACAGGAGAGCTGACACATCCTCTATATTCTACACCACAAAGGAGAGCTGACAGATCCTCTATATACTACACCACACAGGAGAGCTGACAGATCCTCTATATACTACACCAAACAGGAGAGCCGACAGATCCTCAATATACTACACCACAGAGCAAAGCTGACAGATCCTCTATATGCTGCACCACACAGGAGAGCAGACAGATCCTCTATATACTACAACACACAGGAGAGCTGACAGATCCTCTATATACTACACCACACAGGAAAGCTGACAGTTCCTCTATATACTACACCACACAGGAGAGCTGACAGATCCTCTATATACTACACCACACAGGAGAGCAGACAGATCCTCTATATACTACACCACACAGGAGAGCTGACAGATCCTCTATATACTACTCCACACAGGAGAGCTGACAGATCCTCTATATACTACACCACACAGGAGAGCAGACAGATCCTCTATATACTACTCCACACAGGAGAGCTGACAGATCCTCTATATACCACACCACACAGGAGAGCAGACAGATCCTCTATATACTACACCACACAGGAGAGCTGACAGATCCTCTATATACTACACCACAAAGGAGAACTGACAGATCCTCTATATACTACACCACACGGGAGAGCTGACAGATCCTCTATACACTACACCATACAGGAGAGCTGACAGATCCTCTTTATACTACACCACACAGGAAAGATGACAGATCCTCTATATACTACACCACACAGGAGAGGTGACAGATCCTATATACACTACACCTCACAGGAGAGCAGACAGATCCTCTGTATACTACACCACACAGGAGAGCTGACAGATCCTCTATATACTGCACCACACAGGAGAGCTGACAGATCCTCTATATACTACACCACACAGGAGAGCTGACAGATCCTCTATATACTACGCCACACAGGAGAGCTGACAGATCCTCTATATACTACAGCACACGGGAGAGCTGACAGATCCTCTATATACTACACCACACAGGAGAGCTGACAGATCCTCTATATACTACACCACACAGGAGAGCTGACAGATCCTCTATATACTACACCACACAGGAGAGCTGACAGATCTTCTATATACTACACCACACAGGAGAGCAGACAGATCCTCTATATACTACACCACACGGGAGAGCTGTCAGATCCTCTATATACTACACCACACAGGAGAGCTGACAGATCCTCTATATACTACACCACACAGGAGAGCAGACAGATCCTCTATACAGTACACCACACAGGAGAGCTGACAGATCCTCTATATACTACACCACACAGAAGAGCTGACACATCCTCTATATACTACACCACACAGGAGAGCTGGCACATCCTCTATATACTACACCACACAGGAGAGCTGACAGATCCTCTATATACTACACCACACAGGAGAGCTGACAGTTCCTCTATATACTACACCACACAGCAGAGCTGACAGATCCTCTATATACTACACCACACAGGAGAGCTGACAGATCCTCTTTATACTACACCACACAGGGGAGCTGACAGATCCTCTATATACTACACCACACAGGAGAGCTGACAGATCCTCTATATACTACACCACACAGGAGAGCTGACAGATCCTATATATACTACACCACACAGAAGAGCTGACAGATCCTCTATATACTACACCACACAGGAGAACTGACAGATCCTCTATATATTACACCACACAGTAGAGCTGACAGATCCTCTATATACTACACCACACAGGAGAGCTGATAGAACCTCTATATACTACACCACACAGGAGAGCTGACAGAACCTCTATATACTACATCACACAGGAGAGCTGACAGATCCTGTATATACTACACCACACAGGAGAGCTGACACATCCTCTATATACTACACCACACAGGAGAACTGACAAATCCTCTATATATTACACCACACAGTAGAGCTGACAGAACCTCTATATACTACACCACACAGGAGAGCTGACAGATCCTCTATATACTACACCACACAGGAGAGCTGACAGATCCTCTATATACTACACCACACAGTAGAACTGACAGATCCTCTATATACTACACCACACAGGAGAGCTGACAGATCCTCTATATACTTCACCACACAGGAGAGCTGACAGATCCTCTATATACTACACCACACAGGAGAACTGACAGATCCTCTATATACTACACCACACAGGAGAGCTGACAGATCCTCTATATACTGCACCACACAGGAGAGCTGACAGATCCTCTATATACTAAACCACACAGGAGAGCTGACAGATCCTCTATATACTACACCACACAGGAGAGCTGACAGATCCTCTATATAATACATTACACAGGAGAGCCGACAGATCCTCTATATACTACACCACACAGGAGAGCCGACAGATCCTCTATATACTACACCACACAGGAGAACTGACAGTTCCTCTATATACTGCACCACACAGGACAGATCCTCTATATACTACACCACACAGGAGAGCTGACAGATCCTCTATATACTACACCACACAGTAGAGAAGACAGATCCTCTATATACTACACCACACAGGAGAACTGACAGTTCCTCTATATACTACACCACACAGGAGAGCTGACAGATCCTCAATATACTACACCACACAGGAGAGCTGACAGATCCTCTATATACTACACCACACAGGAGAGCTGACAGATCCTCTATATACTGCACCACACAGGAGAGCTGACAGATCCTCTATATACTACACCACACAGGAGAGCTGACAGATCCTCTATATACTACACCACACAGGAGAGCTGACAGATCCTCTATATACTACATCACACAGGAGAGCTGACAGATCCTCTATATACTACACCACACAGGAGAGCCGACAGATCCTCTCTCTACTACACCACACAGGAGAACTGACAGTTCCTCTATATACTACACCACACAGGAGAGCTGACAGATCCTCTATATACTACACCACACAGGGGAGCTGACAGATCCTCTATATACTACACCACACAGGAGAGCTGACAGATCCTCTATATACTACACCACACAGGAGAGCTGACAGATCCTCTATATACTACACCACAGAGAAGAGCTGACACATCCTCTATATACTACACCACGCAGGAGAGCTGACAGAACCTCTATATACTACACCACACAGGAGAGCTGACAGAACCTCTATATACTACACCACACAGGAGAGCTGACAGATCCTCTATATACTACACCACACAGGAGAGCTGACAGAACCTCTATATACTACACCACACAGGAGAGCTGACAGATCCTCTATATACTACACCACACAGGAGAGCTGACAGATCCTCTATATACTACACCACACAGGAGAACTGACAGATCCTCTATATATTACACCACACAGGAGAACTGACAGATCCTCTATATACTACACCACACAGGAGAGCTGACAGATCCTCTATATACTGCACCACACAGGAGAGCTGACAGATCCTCTATATACTAAACCACACAGGAGAGCTGACAGATCCTCTATATACTACACCACACAGGAGAAGTGACAGATCCTCTATATACTACACCACACAGGAGAGCAGACAGATCCTCTATATACTACACCACACAGGAGAACTGACAGATCCTCTATGTACTACAACACACAGGAGAGCTGACAGATCCTCTATATACTGCACCACACAGGCCAGATCCTCTATATACTACACCAAACAGGAGAACTGACAGTTCCTCTATATACTACACCACACAGGAGAGCTGACGATCCTCTATATACTTCACCACACAGGAGAGCTGACAGATCCTCTATATACTACATCACACAGGAGAGCTGACAGATCCTCTATATACTACACCACACAGGAGTGCCGACAGATCCTCTATATACTACACCATAAAGGAGAGCTGACAGATCCTCTCTCTACTACACCACACAGGAGAACTGACAGTTCCTCTATATACTACACCACACAGGAGAGCTGACAGATCCTCTATATACTACACCACACAGGAGAACTGACAGATCCTCTATATACTACACCACACAGGAGAGCTGAGAGATCCTCTATATACTACATCACACAGGAGAGCTGAGAGATCCTCTATATACTACACCACACAGGACAGTTCCTCTATATACTACACCACACAGGAGAGCTGACAGATCCTCTATATACTACACCACACAGAAGAGCTGAGAGATCCTCTATATACTACACCACACAGAAGAGCTGACAGATCCTCTATATACTATACCACACAGGAGAGCTGACAGATCCTCTATATACTACACCACACAGGAGAGTTGACAGATCCTCTATATACTACACCACACAGGAGAGCTGACAGATCCTCTATATACTAAACCACACAGGAGAGCTGACAGATCCTCTATATACTACACCACACAGGAGAGCTGACAGATCCTCTATATACTACACCACACAGGAGAGCTGACAGATCCTCTATATACTAAACCACACTGGAGCGCTGACAGATACTCCATATACTACACTACACAGGAGAGCTGACAGATCCTCTATATACTACACCACACAGGAGAGCTGACAGATCCTCTATATACTACACCACGCAGGAGAGCTGACAGATCCTCTATATACTACACCACACAGAAGAGCTGACAGATCCTCTATATACTACACCACACAGAAGAGCTGACAGATCCTCTATATACTACACCACACAGGAGAGCTGACAGATCCCCTATATGCTACACCACACAGGAGAGCTGACAGATCCTCTATATACTACACCACACAGGAGAGCTGACAGATCCTCTATTTACTACACCACACAGGAGAGCTGACAGATCCTCTATATACTACACCACACAGGAGAGCTGACAGATCCTCTATATACTACACCACACAGGAGAGCTGACAGATCCTCTATATACTACACCACACAGGACAGATCCTCTATATACTACACCACACAGGAGAGCTGACAGATCCTCTATATACTACACCACACAGGAGAGCTGACAGATCCTCTATATACTACACCATACAGGAGAGCTGACAGATCCTCTATATACTACACCACACAGGAGAGCTGACAGATCCTCTATATACTACACCACACAGGAGAGCTGACAGATCATCTATATACTACACCACACAGGAGAGCTGACAGATCCTCTATATACTACACCACATAGGAGAGCTGACAGATCATTTTAGAGACTCAAACATAGTAACCCCATATGGATTTCTAGGTTAGGATTTTACAACTGTAATTTTAGTAGTGAGGAAGAGCAATTTCTATCTGTTATATGATTTTGTTTCATGTACAAATTTTTTATATAGCATATTTTTTTCTTATATGATTTATATCTCATAACTAATTCTGTTCCTCAGGGCACTGTTGTTTTCCCACTGATACATTCCATACTCCGAGATAAAGCTTACTTTGAGAAACCAGATGAGTTTTATCCAGAACACTTTCTTGACTCTAAAGGAAATTTCACAAAGAACGAGGCCTTTGTTCCCTTCTCAATAGGTAACATTTGCAATAAATATTTTTTTCTTATAAGGGTTTACATCATTGAAGTCCAAATGATCGCATTTCATTGGAGTTAATAAATCTGTGTTGCAAGAGATATGAGCTGACCTTTCCATGGAGGATCGAGTTTGTTCGAATTTGCGTGAAACCACAAATTTTAGGAAATTTTGTTTACTTTGCGATTCAATTCACATTTTGCAAGAAAAATAAAAAAACTTGCCCGGCCTCATTTCCCACACTATTGAAGCATTAAAGAGAGACCTAATGTCTTTTTTTTGTGGATGTACGGGCCTCCCCATGAAAATGCAGAGGTCAGTGTCCGTCTGCATGTCATTATAGTGACATCTACCATGATAACAATGCTATGGAAGATCTAAGGAGGACACTGTTGAAAGGGTTGTCTCATCTAATTATTTGGGTAGAATTGGAAATTGTTTTTAAGCAATTAATACATTTTGGTATTTGTTATTATATAGTTTACTATTTATTGTCTCGGTTACCTCTGCAGCCTATTAGTGGTAATTGTGTCCCTAAGTAAGGAGCGATGCTTTATAAACCGATAATCAACTGAAAGAAATATACTAAAAATAAAGTAATAGAAAAAACTATATGCATAAAAAATTTTATTAGTCACGATTAATTCTAAACTTGCAAAAATTCAAAGAAAAAACACCTAAAAACACCCTATTAAAACTTGAAAAGGGAAAAACATTGTGATGAATGGCATATAACAAAAAGAATAATAAATTATTTAGATCAATAATAAATAGATAAAAATTAAAGTAGGGTTTTAAAGCGCTTGCACAATATAAATCAACCATTGTATTAATCAGGGAATCATGAGCATACTTATACTATAGTTATTGTAAAAAAACATCAATGCATGCAATGACCCTTCAGTGAAACTGTGACCAGATT
Organism: Phyllobates terribilis; assembly: GCF_046119375.1. Classification (NCBI taxonomy): domain Eukaryota; kingdom Metazoa; phylum Chordata; class Amphibia; order Anura; family Dendrobatidae; genus Phyllobates; species Phyllobates terribilis. Next base: position 70,603,072 of record NW_027362763.1, on the reverse strand, counting down.
AATGTTATAAAATATAAAGCAATTTATACACAAAAGAGACCCCCTAATCAGAGCTTCAAAGTAAATTGCAATTTGCACTATCACCAGTACCCACCAGCACTTGCCTTCATTAAAGTACCATATGAAGTACCACACTGCCCAGTACCCCAGTACTCTTCCCCTATTTTGGGTTTTAATGGGGTGTTTTTAGGTGATTTTTCTTCGAATTTGTGTCTGTTTATAATTAATTGTAACTAATAAAATTATTTATTAGTATAGTTTTTTCCTATTACTTTTAGTATAGTATTTCTTTGGTGAGTCGATTATAATTTTTTATTGCTTTTTGTGGACTCTGACAAAGGTTAATAACAATTTTTTAGGTTATTTTAGAATGGGTCTTTGGGTCCATTATTAGGAGCGTGTGCTTGTAAGTGATTTCCCATATAGTTTCAAGCAATGTTTACTGGATCATTCCAGCTTACGAGTAAAAATTACCTAACAACTTCCATTTATCATGAAAATAATAATCTTTATTGGACAACACAAAAACTGAATATTTTAAAGTTAATTAATGATAATAATGAAGGAACTAGACTCCTACTAGTCTTAGTGCCTCTGTGCTCCTCCGATGTTGCAGGCACAAAACTAAATCTACTTGTAGCAAGGGAGAGAACAATTTTTGAGTCAGTAGTTCAACCTTGCTGATGGTCCAAGCTGTCAATGATCACAGTTGCACTAAGGATTGAAAATGAGACAAACTCTTTATGGGGGACATCTACGACTAACACACTGGAATGAGTATATCTGTTAACGACGCAAGGTAATGAGGACATCTATGGCTGACTCACTTTTATTGAGGCACCTGTGTTATTCAGGTATCTAAGGTTGATGCAATGTAATGTCATGGCTGGTGCACTATTATTGGGGCACTTGTGGATGGTGTAGTACTATTTTGGTATCTGCGGTTGACGCAAAATTATGAGAGGCTGACACACTATCATTTGGGGAAGTATCACTCACAACTGATTGAAGCCGAATACCAAATAATTATAAAATGTTATTTCCTTTCAGTTGTGACCTCAAGTCATCAACGAACTTCTATCTATGTTTTCTGTGCTTTTTCGCAGGTAAACGAAGCTGTGCTGGGGAAACCTTGGCTAAAATGGAGTTATTCCTGTTCTTTACAACATTATTGCAAAATTTCACTTTCCAGCCCTTACCTGGAGCCAAACTGGACCTCACCCCTGCACTTGGGGCTACAAATGCTCCCAAACCCTTTGAGATCTGTGCAATATCTCGCAGATAGACTACACTTTGTCACTGCTAACATGAGACATGCTGCATGTATTATGGTAATTATTTTAAAGATGGTCTAAACCAAATCTATTTTACCTAATTTGCATGTGCCATGGATATAATTGGAATCTATTGTGCTTTGTTATTCGTTATTTTAGGTTGGATAGAGTATGACTGTTGTGTTCTTCTCCTTCTGGTATTACAGATAAAAAACATTTTTGGTTCAGAGTTCCAAATCTCCTGCATGAATACAGAATTAATTAATAAAATTCTGGCTGTTCACATCTGCCACCAGAGGGAGCTGTGGAGCTTACGGCATACAAAATGCTCCTTCTAGCAGAGATTGCCGGTTGACACATTTTTAAAGGGGTTGTCTAGAATTTTAAGGCAGTGGTGAAAGAGCAAAATATGTTTTAAAATAAAGAATAAGCATTACTCATCTGTTAAATTCCTTCTTGTTCTAGTGCTGGTGCTCTGATGGTCCCTGTAGCTCCTAAAGATATTGCATTATGTACATCATTCATTTTTTTTAAATGTATGACATTTTTTGACTTAAAAAAATGTCACTGGCTTATATAAGTCTGGAAACTTGGACACTGTAAACAATATTTGTCTTTGTTTTCACTCTCACCCCCATAATACTTAATTTTTTACAACCACCCCTAGTCCCTACACCTAGCAATGAACTCTTAATCTCTTCCTCAATCCTCCCCATTCACCTCACCTCCACTGCAGAGCTATTACTCAACATTCAATCCTGTGTCTCTAAGCACAGACAGCCACCTCATGCTCTCTCCTGCTCCCACCTACTATCACTTTCTCTGCTCTTCCTCACTGCTGGCGATATCTCCCCAAATCCTGGTCCTCCTCACCACATCTCCACAGTCACTTCCACCTCCTTTCCACAATCTATCACTAACTCTCACAACCCATCTAACCTCACACACATCCGCCCAGTCCCACTAACAGGAGCTCTATGGAACGCGCGCTACGTCAGCAACAAACTTTCCTACATTTATGATCTTTTCATCACTAACAAACTTTCCTTCCTTTGCATCACCGAAATCTGGCTCACCCCTCTGACATGGCCTTTTCAGCTGCACTTTTGTATGGTGATTCCACTTCCCCCCACCCCCCCCCACCCCATTGGCAAGCATGGTGGAGGAGTAGGTTTACTACTGCCAGATAACTGCTCCTTTACCCAAATCCCACTGCCACCCTCCGTTACTCTCCCCTCTTTTGAGGTGCACTGTATGTGCATCTACTCCCCCTCCAACTGGCCATCATTTACCATCCCCTAGGACCAGGCACCACCTTCTTAGACCACTTCACGACCTGGCTACTTCATTTCCTTTCCGCTGACATCCCCACTATCATCATAGGTGACTTCAACATCCCCATCGACACGTCCTTCTCAGCTGCCTCTAGGCTTCTATCTCTCACTTCCTCCTTTGGCCTTACCCAATGGTCTTCCGCAGCCACTCACAAAGATGACCACACTCTGGACCTCATCTTCACCCGCCTCTGTTCCCTGTCTAACATCTCTAACTCACCCCTCCCTCTTTCTAACCACAACCTACTTACATTCTTTACCCTCTCCTCTCCAGGGCAACAATCCCTACTCCACAAACTTGCATACCCTCACAGAAATCTTAAACACCTTGACCTATACTCACTCTCTGAATCCATTCTCCCTCTTACAGACATCAGTTCCTTTCATGATGCAGATGCTGCTGCCGCTTTATATAACACCCCAACAGCTGCAGCTCTCCATTCAGTCACACCCCCCACATACCAAAGCTCACACAATCAACAGGCAAAGGTCCCACTCCAATGAACACTTCATCGCATTCAAACAGTCCCTCACTACCTTCAAGTCCACACTCACTGCAGCAAAACAAACATACTACTGCTCTCTCATATTCTCCCTGTCTCATAACCCTAAACAGCTATTTAACACTTTCAATTCTCTCCTCCCCCGCCCCCAGCGCCTCCTCCCTCTCCTCTTCTCAGCCGAAGAGTTTGCCTCATTCTTCAAGCAGAAGATTGACATCATAGAGTCTCACGGCTTTCAGTATCACCTCTATGCTGATGACACACAGATCTACCTCTCCGGACCCGATATCTCCTCCCTACTAACCAAAATCCCACAATGTCTGTCTGCTATCTCATCCTTCTTCACTGCCAGATTTCTAAAACTTAACATGCATAATACAGAATTCATCATCTTCCCACCTTCACATTCTTCCCCCTGATCTGACCTATCAATGTTAATGGCTGTTCACTCTCCCCAGTCCCGCAAGCTCGCTGCCTTGGGATAACCCTGAACTCTGATCTCTCCTTCAAACCACATATCCAAGCCCTTTCCACTTCCTGCCGACTCCAACTTAAAGATATCTCCCAGATCCGCACATTCCTCAACCACGAATCTGCAAAAACATTAGTGCACGCCCTCATCATCTCCCGCCTCGAATACTGCAACCTCCTGCTATGTGGCCTCCCTTCCAACACTCTCGCACCCCTCTAATCTATCCTAAACATTGCTGCCCAACTAATCCACCTGTCCCCGCGTTATTCCCCGACCTCTCCTCTCTGTCAATCCCTTCATTGGCTCCCCATTACTAAGAGACTCCAGTTCAAAACCCTAACCACGGCATACAAAGCCATACACAACCTGTCTTCTCCATATATCTGTGACTTAGTCTCCTGGTACATACCTGCAAGCAACCTCCTATCCTCACAAGATCTCCTGCTCTACTTCCCTCTTATCTCCTCTCCCCACAATTGTATACAAGATTTCTCCCATGCATCCCCCCTACTCTGGAACTCTCTACCCCAACATATCAGACTCTTGCCAATTGTGGAAACCTTCAAAGGGAACTTGAAGACTCAACTCTTACAACAAGCCTACAGTCTGCAGTAACCATTGCTTCACCATACCGCTGCATAACTAGCTCTACCCCCTCCTACTGTATCCTCACCCATCCCTTGTAGACTGTGAGCCCTCACGGGCAGGGTCCTCGCTCCTCCTATACAAGTCGCCGTCACGTTTTGTTAAAGATCATTGTAATTATTTTTGTATGTATACCCCCTTTTCACATGTAAAGCTCCATGGAATAAATGGCGCTAAAATAATAAATAATAATAAGTCCCTTATGGTTATGTTCATGAAATTAAGTTAAAAAAATAAAGAAATAATTGAAAGTTGGGAATCTCCGTGAATGTGAACATGCAACATTACTTAAATGAACTGTATATTCTGAAATTAATTTTTTTATAATAAATGTTTACAAAAAATAAATGCATTTTATTGGTTTTGTTGATTTTGTTAGTCTAGTATTACAGTACATATTACAAGCAATCAGATGACTGCAGGCTTAGGTTTCTTAAGAGGACTAAAAGATAAATAACAAAAAATAAAATCAAAGTTTAAAAAAATATAAAAAATGATTTCTGGTTCAAGTACCATATGAAGACTGAAATGAAAAGTGAAAAAAAGTTAACTTAAAGGGGTTGTCCATTAATCAGACATCCCCTTTGTCATGGATGATACCGGAAAGATCATGCAGATACCACCATTTGCCACCAATTTGTCAGGGAACATAACTCCGCTGCTTCCAATCATCAGGACAATTATGCAATTGACTGTGATGGACGAGGCTGCAGCTGCTTCCACTACTATGCCATGCTTCAGGTCATTGTCCATTTGGAAGAACCATTTCCGACGGAGCTTTAATTTCCTGGCTGATGTCTTGAGATGCTGCTTCAGTATTGCCACATAATATTCTTTTCTCATGATGCCATCTATGTTATGATGTGCACCAGTCCCTCCTGCAGAAAAACAACCCCACAACATGATGCTGCCACCTCCGTGTTTAACAGTTGGGATGGTGTTCTTAGGCTTCCAAGCTTCTCCCTTTTTACTCCAAACATAACGATGGTCATTATGCCCAAAAAGTTCAATTTTAGTTTCATCAGACTACAGGACATGTCTTCAAAAATTAAGGTCTTTGTTCCTGTGTGCATTTGCAAACATTAATCTGCCTTTTTTATGTTTCTTTTGGAGTAATGACTTCTTCCTGGCAGAGTGGCCTTTCAGCCCATGTTAATACAGTACTCGTTTCACTTTGGATATCGACACAATCTTACTAACTTCCGCCATAATCTTCACAAGTTCTTTTGATTTTGTGCTTGGGTTGATATGCACATGTCGGACCAAAGCACGTTAACCTCTGGGACACAGAATCTGTCTCCTTCCTGAGCGGTATGATGGCTGGACATTCCCATCTTCTTTGTACTTGCGTATAATTGTTTGTACAGATGAATGAGGAACCTTGAGGTATCTTGAAATTGCACCCAAGGATGATCCAAACTTTCTCTTTGTGATACCTTTCTTAAATATTACATTTTCCTTTGTGAAATAAAAACACCTTATGCTTATCTCCTGCATCGGCACAATTTCTGTGATGTTGGCACTGAATTTCACATGACATTAATATGTCATGTAAGAATCGGTATTCCCATCGTTCAGATCGTTGGAATAATGCTGGTATGGGATATGAGTATATTATGCTTTTATTTTACAAGGGAGTAATATAGTTTTTAAGGGGGGGTTGTAAAAGTAGGGAATACCCTCTCTGATATTATACTGGAGGCTGGATATGACGAAGCACCCATTGCCAACTGTGCCAGTTCTTGCCACTGATCCCATCTGTTGATCCAGAAGTTTGTGAATTTGGAGCTTAGGGTATGTGACTGAGAAATGACAAGGTGCAAGTAAGATTGAACATGGCTGTTTAGGAATTGTAAATCTGCTTACGTGCATCTCTTTCTTGTGCTGGCCGATAAACCAGCTGGTCCAGCTGATACATTGTATTTAGATATATGTTGTATTTGGTGCTGCTGGTTAGGTCGTTTGAAAAAATTGTTAATGTTGTCAAAGAAAAATTGCACTCATGATATTTAAATAGTTTTGGCTTGAAAGTTTTAAATAATTTTTCCTTTTCTGACTGCTCTGTGCAGGGTTCGCAAAAGGGGGGAAGTGTTGACTCCACAGGAAGCGCTGCATAGTTGTCATCCAATGTGGTCCAAAATTCAACATCTAAGTTATCTTATTATTTTGTCAACATAGTTATGGGTGCAATGGCATGTAGCCAAATAGATCACCCCCTTTGTCTTGCGGTTGGCAAACTCTCTATTTCTGAAGGATTGGTCTGTATATGTGTGACGCCCAGCTGTGCTTGGTATCACAGATCATGGAAAAGTGCATTGATGGATTCCTCCACAAGAGGCCCCCATAACCATTTAAACATCTCCACCTTCCTCCTCAGACCAGCAGAGGGAGCCCGTTAGGGATAGATAAATAGGGAAGGTGGAGCCAGGCCTTTCAGTTCCTGCAGAGTGAAACACAGAAACAGGTCAGTCTGCAGTGGAGCTCAGTGATTCAGCAGTTCCTCTGAAGAGTTCAGTAAGTATATATCTGAATACAGAGTCGAGCTCTGGTCAGTTGTAGCTCAGTTAGAGCTTTCGGTGTGCCGGCGCCATAAGATCAGTGAAGCACGGCAAGCTGCCGTTAGTGTGTATAGCCTAGTGAGGGCCCGAGTAGGACAAAGGCGAGTGGAGAGTTAGTACATAGGGGGCAGAGGAGCTTAACTAGCTCACCCCGAAGAAGCATTTACCGGACACCGGGTCCGAAGCTTACCGGGATCTCTATGACCCAGTAAGGCATAACCAGAATCCCTGGAGAACTACAAGTCCCAGGATCGCTAAAGTGCTGATACGTAACAGAGCCAGGAGACACATAGGCCCGCAGCTAAGGTGCGTGTACTCCAAGAAAAGGCCCTACCACAAGGTCAGCCAGCGCAGGACAGAGACAAAGTTAGGCCTAGCTCCAGGCAGGACAGAAACTTACTACGCAGAAGCAAGAAACAGGAGGCCCAAAACCCGCTCATTGGGGAGGATCCTGACATGCACCCTTCACCCTACAGTGCTCCGGGACGTGCCTGAATTTCCACCAGTAAAAGGTACTGAAGTGACTATCGCGTCTGTCCCTGTTCTTGCTCTGACCCGGCTGGGTCTCGTCTGTCCTGCATTCCCCTTCAAACACTGCCCTGAGGCCTAGCTCCACCTGTGGGGAGCCATACCATCGAGCTGCCTTATCACCGGCCTCAGTGGACTGCGCAGCGCTGGTGATCCTCAAATATGCACCCTTTTAAAGAGAGACCCCAGGGTACGGGCCCGGGAGCCAACCACCTCGACATCCTTAAGGCTAAAGGCCCGGGTACCCGAGTCATCCCCATCCCCTTGGCTAGTCATCTCCAATTGGCGTCACGAACAGGATCACGTGCCCGTTGCCACCGGGTACTGTGCGCCTTTATTCTGATCTGTGTACTTTAAGTTGTGGTGAAGATTGCCACCATTGTTGGGTTGCTGAGCGAGAAGAAGGGCGTAACCACGGGAAAATTAGGGGCATACCTGCAAAAGAGCACGAAGCCCCGGACATGCCCCACGCCTCAAAATCAAATCGGAAAGATCCAGGTCCTGTAAGGAGCGTCGCTGAACGCTCTGACGTAGGACGCAAGCGACGCAAGGTCCTGAAGACGACCGTCACCTGCGGAGCTGCGGCCTACCGGAAGAAAAGAAAAGAAGGTAGGCCACGGTTAACTAGGGGAGCGCCAAGATGTCTGACAAACAGCAGAACGCCGATATGCTGGCCAACGTCCCTGAGGTTCAACCCGCGCCCGATGATGAGCAGGCCAAAGCGGCTGCTCCACCAACAGCGCCTGTAACACCTGTCATTCCTATGACTTTACCGTACATTCCTGGAGCAAAATTGCTCCCCCAGTAAAACGGCAAACCAGATACCCTGTCTGGATTCAAACGGAAGATATGTGGTATCTTGGACATGTACTCTATGACCGGTAAACAAAGAGCAGCTGTTGTATTAGGACAATTGACCGGTGCTGCGGAGCGGGAAGTGGAAACATGGTCGGCCGCAGACCAGGAGTCAGTGTCCGCAATATTTCAAAAACTACAGACTGTCTTTGAGGATCTTACTGAGGCGGACCTCTGGATGAGGTTTTACAGCTGTTCCCAACAGCCGGAGGACAATGTTCGGAACTACGCCTGGCGTCTACAGGGGGCCCTGCGGGCTCTGAACCAGGTTAGTTGAAAATGAGAACAAAATGCTGAAGGAACAGTTTGTCCAGGGACTGAGGTCTCCAGAGGAGAGCAGGACTGTGAGTTGGTGGTCCCTGGATCATCCAGATGCCACTTTTGATAGTCTTAAGGACATGGCTATAAAAGGACTGCAGCCCCTGGAAACAAATGCCATCCAATGTTACCAGGGTGGGGCTACCCCAGTACCTGCTACACCCACCTTTTCCCCAGTGGCTGCTGAAGCTAAGGTCCCAGCGATGTCCCCTAAAGAACTGGACAGTTTGCGCTCTGAGGTGCGTCAGTTGAGCAAAACCCTGACCACCGTGCTGAGTGCTCTGCAGCTGCGGACGGAGCCCGAGGAAGGAGGGAAAATCCTGTTAGCCGATAGCCCTGAGGATGTCCCCTGGATGAGGAGGAGGAGGAGGCCAACACCGCCCTGCCTGCTACCGCTGCCGCAAGACCGGACACATCGCCCAGAATTGTCCTTTAAATGAGAAAACCCTGGGTCCAAGGGCCGACACCCAAGAGTAAACTCTCCAGGCCCATCAGACTGGTACAACAGGTTCGTCGGAGGAAGACCTTTCCTGTCAATTGTGTTGGATGGGATCCCGACGCTCTGCTGGACACAGGACCTCAGGTAACCATCATGCCTGACGTCCTCTACAAGAGGTTCTGGTCCATGGACGACCTACGTCCGCCAGCTCCAAATCTGTCTGTATATGCCTCAAATGGACTCCCCCTTAACCTACTCGGGGTTAAGAATGTGACTGTAAAGGTGGGGAGAGTGGAGCTGAAGGACCAGGGGCTAATTGTAGTAGAGACTAATCCTGATGACATCAATCCGTATATGGTACTAGGCACTAACATTGTTGGTAACTGTTTGGGAGAAGTTGTGTTCTTGCTCCAACAGATAGCCGACACTGCCAGACCAAGACAGAGGAGGGCGCTGCAGAGGGAGATCCGAGTCCTGATGTATCAACAGCAAGTAAGGTTAACAGACGGTGAAATCGGTAACGTGCGGGTAACAGACCCCATACCCATTGTCATCCCCCCAATGAGTGAAATGCTCATCTGGTGTAGAGCTGCCATAGGTCTTAGAGGACAGAGCTACCAGGCGGTAGTAGAACACCTTTGTTCCAAGCATAGACCCACGCTCTTAACCGCCAGGGGAGTGGTAGATGTATGTAATGGGAGGGTGCCCGTCCGTCTTCTCAACTGTGGGGAAGATGAGGTCAGATTGCAACGTTATGCCACTGTTGCCAAATTACATGCTGTAAATAACAACTGTATTTACGAGGCGGAGTCCTTAACCTCACCAGATGAAGTGGAGGATAATGACCCTGCAACACAGGTGGAGGATTGGTGTCAACAGCTCCATGTTGGGACAGACACCACTCCTGCCCATCAAAAACAGGGTGTACACCGGGTGGTTCAAGAATACTCGCAGGTGTTCAGTAAACATCCACTTGACTTCGGGAGGGTTAAGGGGGTTCAACACCATATCCCCACAGGCAACCATTCCCCAATCAAAGAACGTTACAGGCCTATACCACCAGCCCACTACCAGAAGGCTAAGGAAATGCTGCATGACATGAGAAAGGCGGGAATAATAAGGGATAGTTGTAGTCCCTGGGCAGCTCCCCTAGTGCTGGTTAAGAAAAAAGACGGGAGCATGAGAATGTGTGTAGATTACCGTCAAGTAAATCGCATTACTCTTATGCTCTGACCATGGTGGATCACTACTCACGTTTCCTGGTGGTCGCCCCCGTCAGAGACCTGATGGCAGAGACAGCAGCAAAGACGTTCCAAGCGTATTTCTGTAGACCCCATGGTTACCCTGAGCAGGTGCTGACGGACCAGGGCCCGGCCTTTGAGGCTGAGTTGTTCAAGGAATTCTGCCATTTGTACGGGTGTAAAAAGATAAGAACTACACCGTACCACCCACAAACCAACGGTCTCTGCGAAAAGATGAACAACATCATCATCGACCTGCTAAAGACCATACCACTTGAGAAAAGAAACCAGTGGCCAGACCTACTACCTGACCTAGTGGATCTGTACAATCATATACCAGTAAGTTCCACCAACTGTACTCCGGCATACCTCATGCGGGCAAGGCCAGGAAAGCTGCCCATGGATCTGGTGCTTAATGTTGTTGAGCCTGAAGCTGATATGACCACTGAGGACTGGGACACCACCAGACAAGAGCAGTACAGAAGAGTACAAGCTTGTGCCAAGGACAGTCTCACTCGGGTGAGAGAAAAGCAGGAAACACAATACAACAAAAACGCACCCGCAGAACCTTTCACACCTGGTGAAACAGTATTGAAAAGGAAAAGACGCAACCATAAACTTGATGACCAGTGGGAAAGAGAACCCTACACTGTGTTACCGTCAAGATTTGACAAGAAGAAGACCTGCATAATCAGTCGAGATGGAGGGAGAACATCTGCTACAGTGTCCAGGGACCACCTAAAGTTGTGTCCAGACTTACTGAAACCCCAAGAAAAAGTACCTCTCACAATCCAGGAAGAACCGAAGGAAGCAGTGATCCACATTGACTTAGGAGACTTCCCAGCAGATTGGCCCCAACTAGGAGGAGCAGTTGTCATCCCTGTAATTACCTTCTACCCACAGCAAGGGGAACCTATAAGTGAAGCAGGAGTGCCTTCTCAAGTAGAATTCCCGGAAGAAGGATCCCCGGTAGGAACAGAGCAAGAAGGCCCAGCCAATGGTATGCTTGCTAGTCCAGTAGTGAGGTCAATACAGTGATATAGCCCCTTCACACCTAGTACTGACACATTGGGGAGTAGTGCACCAACAAGTACTTCACGCATACCAGTACTACGCAGATCAGCACGTAGCACGAGAGGTAAAACCCTTGTCAGGTACACTGAATAAAATAGTTAAAACTTCTGACAAGTGTAGATAGTTACCCATGGGGTATTGCGTATTAAATTGAAATGTATTGTATAATTGTGTCTTTTCATGCCTATGTATGTCTTTATTAATTTGTGCTTTACCTTATTAATTTCTTTGCTATTCACCTAAGAACTTCGTGGCTGAGAACTGTGTGCAGCCTAAAAACTGCTTCTGTATATATTTGCACTCCCTGGAGTGCCCCTTTAGGTGACCTCAGAAGTAAAACCTGTCTGGAGTGGCTCTCTTTGAGGTTCAACTCGGGATCTTCATGCCCTGCAGCAACCCCAGGGCCTACGTTGAGGGTTTAGGACAGGTCCCTCAAAACCACCAAGTACTCTACCCTGTGAGATGGACATCCTTGCTGGGAACCTCACCACAAGAGACTTGAATTCTGAGGACGCTTTGCATTTGTTGTTATGCAACTTTTAAGATTGGTGCCTCCCACAAAGGGAAGATTGTTATTGCATTGTTTATGTTTCCTATTGTTATTGTTTTATAAAATATACTTCAGCCCGGGAGTGCTGAGCTTAAATAAGGGGGAATGTGATGCCCAGCTGCGCTTCGTATCACAGATCCTGGAAGAGTGCATTGATGGATTCCTCCACAAGTGGCCCCCATAACCATTCACACATCTCCACCTTCCACCTCAGACAAGCAGAGGGAGCCCGTTAGGGATAGATAAATAGGGAAGGTGGAGCCAGGCAGTTCAGTTCCTGCAGAGTGAAACACAGAAACAGGTTAGTCTGCAGTGGAGCTCAGTGATTCAGCAGTTCCTCTGAAGAGTTCAGCAAGTATATATCTGAATACAGAGTCGCGCTCAGGTCAGTTGTAGCTCAGTTAGATCTTTAGGTGTGCCGGTGCCATAAGATCGGTGAAGCACGGCAAGCTGCCGTTAGTGTGCATAGCCTAGTGAGGGCCCGAGTAGGCCGGAGGCGAGTGGAGAGTTAGTACATAGGGGGCAGAGGAGCTTAACTAGCTCACCCCGAAGAAGCATTTACCAAACACCGGGTCCGAAGCTTGCCGGGATCTCTATGACCCAGTAAGGCATAAACAGAATCCCTGGAGAACTACAAGTCCCAGGATCGCTAAAGTGCTGATACGTAACAGAGCCAGGAGACACATGGGCCCGCAGCTAAGGTGTGTGTACTCTAAGAAAAGGCCCTACCACAAGGTCAGCCAGCGCAGGACAGAGACAAAGTTAGGCCTAGCTCCAGGCAGGTCAGAAACTTACTACGCAGAAGCAAGAAACAGGGGGCTCAATACCCGCTCATTGGGGAGGATCCTGACATGCACCCTTCACCCTACAGTGCTCCGGGACGTGCCTGAATTTCCACCAGTGAAAGGTACTGATGTCACTATCGTGTCTGTCCCTGTTCTTGCTCGGACCCGGCTGGGTCTCGTCTGTCCTGCATTCCCCTTCAAACACTGCCCTGAGGCCTAGCTCCACCTGAGGGGAGCCATACCATCGAGCTGCCTTATCACCGGCCTCAGTGGACTGCGCAGCGCTGGTGATCCTCACCAGAAGCCACAGGCGGCGCCACAAACTCTTTCTTAAAATTAACAAATATCCACCCTTTTAAAGAGAGACCCCAGGGTACGGGCCCGGGAGCCGACCACCGCGACATCCTTAAGGCTAAAGTTCCGGGTACCCGAGTCATCCCCATCCCCTGGGCTAGTCATATGCACTAGTGAAAGTATTTACTTTCTTGATGGATTTACCTTCTTTACATCCTCCACATTGGAAGGTACCCGCCATTTGGACTTTTATCCACATATTAGTAGTGTCTTTGGGTTTGACCAAATAAATCATAAGATTTTTTTGCAGGTCCATTAAGGATGAATTTTCTCTGATCTTTATCAGCCATCAGAATTCCCCTAAGATTCCAGAATAATTATCTCACACCATCATGCAAATGGTCAATGGTGTCTATCAATATTATTATCACTCCAGAATCCTTTTTATCTCTTGATGTAAAAAACTTGCTCCAGTCTGGTAATGAGGCATGACTATATGCTCTCTCTCAGGCAAACGTTATTCAGAAAGTGAGTCTGTTACTCTTTTGATTTATAAATTTACTCACCTATACTCAAAAAATTCTTCATGAGACTCAAGTTATGGCCCTTGGGCATCATATTTTTTCCAGGGTTTGGGATAATGACTTTTCCAGGTCAAGAAACTTACAAAATAAAGTAGTCTGCAGATCTCCTCTTGGGGCCTTGATGATGGAAATATCAAGGAAATTAATTCACTCAGATTGAACTTTGTAAAAAACTCAATAAAATTGTCTCATTGTAATTGAGACACTCCAGAAATTCAAAGAAGGGTCTCTCTGAAATGCACCACAATATCAACATGTCATCAACATTACTCGTCTACAAAATAATGGATAAGGTATATTGATTCATATCTTTAGACTAAAAACACCTGATACTCCAACGAATATAAGTTCACAAAAGTTCATACACAAGCTTCCAATGGCAGTCCCGATTATATGATGGTAAATGTGTCCCTAAAACAAAAATAAATTTTTTGATAGAACAAAATGCAAGAGTTTGAGGAGTAAGTCATTATGCATGGTACATTGTACACCCTGAGCACTCATGAACTTCTGAACTGCCTCACGTTCCTTCTTATATGGGATTAAGCTGTACAGGGCTTCCATGTCAAGACTTGCAATGAGAGCCTCTGCTGGAATAATAATACCTTCCAATATTTAAAAATGTATGTAAAATCCCTAACGTATAAAGGAAGACTTTTGGAGAATTTCCTCAATATTTTGCCCAAATACATACTGAGATTTTGAGTCAAGCTATTGACGCCTGATATGATTGGATGACCTTTCAGAAGAGAAACACTTTTATGAATTTTATGAAGGCTATAAAAGTCAGTCAATCAGCAGATATTCAATTTAATTCTTATCAAATCTGCAGTTCTATCCTCTACCAAAATACTTTCAATTCTTCCATAAAATTTAATACAGATGTAATTCAGGTGTCTGTGCTCTCCTGGCAGGAAAAATTGAAATTTGCAGGCCTTTCGATACTATACTTTGTCTGATGTAATTATCCAGACTGTGAACTTCCCTCAAAGAGCTGATATTATCCGCATAAACACTAGTTAGTGTTCAAAAGTGTTGGTATTCAATAGAAGTCTTCAAAGAGAGGCTGAACAGACATATGTCTGAGATGGTTTAGTGAATCCTGCATTGAGCATGGGGTTGGACTTGATGACCCTGGAGGTCCCTTCCAACTCTAACATTCTATGATTCAATGAAAAGGCTGTTTTTATTAATGTAACCCCTCCACACAGATTTCTTCCTTCTCTTTTCTTTTTTTTTTTAAATATTCAAACAACTGTATCCAATAGACTTCTAGCTTATCCAGGTGATCATTAATAAACTCCAAATGGATAGCAATGCTTTTTTTGTAGTGCAATGGCTTTTCTTTGCAATCTAGCAATGCACAACATAGTCACTCAGTGTACTCCTCATGGTGGACTCATGAAACTTAACATTAGCTAATAAGAGAGGCCTTTAGTTGCATAGATGTTACCTTGAGTTTCTTTGTAACTTTGCAGACATTTGTATGCCTTAATCTTTTGTATGCCTTAATCTTGGAGTAATCTTTGTTGGTCAACCACTTTGGGTAGAGTAATAGTAGTCTTGAATTTTCATCCACTTGTACTCCAAGCTCTTTAGAAATGGTTGTTAACCTTTTCCAGCCTGAGTGGGCATCAACAACTCTTCTTCTGAGCTCCTCAGAAATCTCTCTTGTTCGAACCATAATACAATTCCACAAAAATGTTTTATGAAGATCAGATTTTATTAGATTCTTGTTTTTTAAATAAAACAAGTCTCTAAATAACATCTGATTGAAGACGCTGGATATTTGACTCATTTGTTTGATTTGGTTCTTTATCTTCCTTTTTTAGGACTTGTATTAAAATCTAATTTAGTTCTTGATCAAATCAATGCAGAATATGTAAAATTCTAAATGGTACATAAACTTTTAAGTATCACTGTATACAGTATATAATGCGAAATGGCCGTCGTCCTAGAGGATTCCCATTTCCCTGGCTCCGTGTTTTTATTGTGTTTAAAAGCAATAAAAGTTCCTTCTACTTTCATCACTGGAGTGCTGCCTTCATCTACTTCTACTGCTTCAGGAAATACTCCTTCTGTAAGGAGATTATAGAGCGTTCAATTCCTGAAACATTTCCTAAAGTGGTTTTGATGTGTTTTGGAAGAGTTTTCTCCTGAAGCAATTTTTTTGTAGCCTTCTGATTGAACAATGCCTAATTTAGAGTGGATTGCATCATCTTTTCTCCCACCAGGCATTTTTCAAAGCCTGAACTGTAAAAAAAAAATGCTCAAAGACTGTACATATGAACACCAAAGTGCGTTTACAATAAAAAAGAATGGCAAGAGTTAGTCAAGCATTTTTTAAGCGACTTTCAGGTATTTTTTGGAACAGACTGGACCCACTTTAAAAAACATCTCAAAAACTCAGTGTGCACATTTTTTAAAGGTATACCTCAAGCAGACGAACAATGTGTTGTACTAACCCAAAATTGCAGTTAGGTTATAGCCCACATACACATAATACTAAAGACAATCAAATCTATCAATATTATCTGGATCAACCAACAAGTTCAATGTGTATGGCCTCTAGACTTTACCCTGAGAAATGATGTTGGAGGAGTGAAAGATCCAGCACTTTCAATTTCAAAAGGCCGATCCTTTTATTGGAGATAAGCAGCTGCCAGAGAAGTCAGAAAGCCATCCTCTCACAGAGAACACAGGAGAACTCAGCCGAACATTTTTATTTATGGGGCCTCGAAAGAGATAGCTGTCAGCCAAACAATCTATCCAATGTGAGTGAAGGGGACCAAGTGCCTTTATGACAGATGCTTATGTTGCTTGCCCCCTGGATGTTTGCATTCCCTCATGTCTGGATAAAAAGTGAGAGCTCAGCAGTAATTCTGCACTATGAGCTGCTGGGTGGGGTGAGCATAATACAAATACATAGGGACAGGTGAGCCGGGTTCTTCTGCTGAGGGAAAGGTGATACGAGATTAGTTTCAGTAATAATAATATTTACCTTGGTAAAGGTAAAGCATTTCTGTAGACACACCTTTGTTTCTCTCCTAACAGATACGCTTACCTATCCGAAACACTACTTATTAGGTAAGTGTCCATCAGCCAGCAGGTAACCATGAACATTGTCAACCAAGCCTTAAGAGAGAGTATTACCACATGACTTTTCCTCATCAAATCTCTCAGGGCCTTGTTACCGTTCACCCTCTGACATATCTTCAGATATATCACCAAACTCCACCATGAACTGCTCACCAATGGTCCGCTGCCATAACTACCCCTATACTGTCTCCATACAAGAGTCACCATTTTATCCACTGGCCCTCTCCTCAGACATCTCCACACCTTTATTAAAGCTCCATTCACATATATCTGACTCCCATAGCAATTCTGCAGTTGTTTACATGCAGGCACTACTACTACACATAGCATAGTTCCTCCCACCTAAGGATACATCGGATGCATTATTGTTCCCTGGTAATCTCAGCCGTGGATGCAAGACATCCACTATACATGGAGTTGGGCTCACCTGACACAACCTCCCCAGGTGAGCACTCCTAACTTATGTGGATCTCATTTGTTACCAGTACCTATTAACCATTTGTGCACTCCTTTATTTGTTTTGCTTTTTGACTAAGTCTACTGATTAATTTTTTGGATTCCTTCTACCTCCACATCTCATAAATATGCTTTTTGGTTAAAGGCCATTCTATCATAACACGCTTGCCAAATCTTAAAAAAACAGAAAGAACATCCTAAACTCATAGAGATCATAAAATCTCCTGCATCCTACCAAAACCTTTGGTGATTCCAGATTTATTGTTCCTTTGTGGAAAAAGAAATTGTGCAGGGAATATGTAGTCTAAAACAGGAGCATTGTCAGGGTGAAACATTTCGGGTGCTGTTTGATTACACCGATGGTCTCAAAGCTCCCAGTGAGTCAGAGAGTAAGTTTTCCTGCTGTGATACTGGGGGGAAGTATTCTTACTGAGCCACCTATAAATTGTTGTTGGGCTATTAACAATCAAAAGAAAACTATATATTTTTTTAAATAAATTAAAGAGATATTCGATAAAATATGCCCATTACTTTATGATCATTGGAAGTCTAACCTCTTGGACTCCAATCGATACTGAGATTGATGTAGCATTGCCTCTCCTTTTATGACTTCCCTAGCTAGTATCAATAACTTGGAAAGAGTCATATCACTGTTCCCTGCAGAATGGATAGGGGGCCGCCGCTCAAAACCAGGATTAAATCCTCTTCATTTTCAGGATTGAAGGAGGGTTGCAGAGATTAGATCAATTGTAAAATAATGTCATATTCTAGTAGCAAGCATTCACTTTGTAACATGGGACAACCTTGTTTTTTTTTTTTTTTAGCCTAGCCTTGTATTTTTTTTTCTGTTTATGTTGCAGTATAGAAAGTGACAGAAGTAGGACACTGGACGGTGGAGATCTGAGTGACGAGGTCCGTATCGCTGGCGGAGAGTAGATAAAGTATTACTGTAAAAATTAATAGGATTATCGTCTAGTGGAAAGGTGACACGAGCTATCTATAACAGCTCTGGGTAGAGGAAAGGTGACACGAGCTACCTATAACAGCTCTGGGTAGAGGAAAGGTGACACGAGACATCAATAACAGCTCTGGGTAGAGGAAAGGTGACATGAGATAAAAGTTATCTATACAGCTCTGGGTAGAGGAAAGGTGAAGAGTTCCTGCTATTTACAGTTTCCATTTGTCATTATAGATGAGAGAATTAATTCAAAGCAAATCAAAGTTTCTACAAATTTCGCAAAAAAATTTAGACTTGCCAAAAGCGTTTTAATCCAACAAATTAGCAGCCGCCTGGACACCATTTTCCTGGATTTCACTATAGGGTTGGGAAGGGGTTATAAAATAATAAATACTATGCTCATCTCACCCTTCACTTTTTCCACTTCTGGAGCTCCAGCCTGCACCACTGTTGGCTTCCTCTTTCCACCTCCGGTCTTCTTCTCTTCAGTTTTCTCAGCTCAGAAGCTTCTCGCACTAACAAGTCCCCATACGACGTCATTACATCATGGAGCGATGCACATCATGACGATGCAGGAGGACTAGTCAGTAGTAGTGATGAGCAAGCATGCTCGTTACTCGAGATTTACAAGCATGCTCAGGTGTTTTCTGAGTGTCTTCGGCATGCTCACATGTTATGTTTGAGTCACTCTGAATGCATAATTTGAGACTGTTTGACAGCTTTAATACATGTGAGGAATGCCTGTTTGCAAATCATGCACTAAAACATAGCATTCGAGCACGCGCAAATACTCGGCGAGCACCCAAGCATGCTCGCCGAAAGGGTTAACAGAACACACTCGCTCATCACTACTAGTCAGCATTATGTAATTTTTTATACCTCCATTAAATAAATGTATGAAGTTATAATTTGTCACTCCTTGATGCATTAATGCATTTGCACCATTTTTATCTACTTTTTTTGTCTAGTTTTTGGTGACTTTCACCTGTTTTTCATTTGCGCCTTATTCTTCTTTAAAATTGTGATTTTTCTAAAGTCTGTTTTATATGTGCTCGCCTGTTTTTTTCATGTTTGCCATTGTGAACAAAATATGGGGTTTCCTGATATTTTTTAGCTGATTCATCATGTGCAACTTTTTAAAAAGTCACAACAATTTTTTGCACTAATGTCCCATCCCCTGGAGTGATTTTACATACAACCAAAATGTTGGCTCAAATTTTTCAACCTTTTACTGGGACTTGCGATTTTATTTGTTAAATAGTCACAAAAAGGGGTAAAAGGCAAAAAACAAAGAGCAATTTTAATTTGAGCAAAATTCATCAACCATGTGAGCTACTTAGAAGAAAAACAACAACAAATAACACATGACAAAAAAAGAAAAGTGTCTTTAAAAAAAATCCTGCAAAGGAGAAATTGGGCTTCCCATGTTTTTTTACTGAGTAGTATGAACAAACCGGCCTGCATCTTTATCAATAGAAGAAAATGAAAAGCTTCCTGGAAGGAAGCAAAAACCCCAAAAATATGCTGATCCTTTAAAGAGGTAATCTGTAAAACAACAGTGTGAAATACTTCCTTAAGTGACTGTCATTTCCTCTTGTGTTCCCTGGAGTACTTTGTGGAATGTGGGCTGGAGCAGGTTCTCTATCGATTACGTATTATGACATAACCACATGGATTAAATATTATACAAGAGTTCAAAGTAGATTCACAGTGTGAGGACAGATCGGAGACAGCACCAGGGTTTGCTGGACTTTCCACACCACAAAAAGACATAAAGAACATAAGGTTTGTTTATCAATAATGACATTTTTGCATTGTCTCTCTCTCTCTCTTTCTCATGTTTTCTTTGAGAGAGGGTTCTGCAAAAAAATGATTAATCCTTTCAAAACCCTTTTTGTCTTTTAAATAATTTTATATTTTGGTAAATTTGACTTTTACAGATACAAAATGAAGATACCAACTATGTTTTTTTAATTTTTAGAATACTTTTTTTATTTTTACTTAATGCTTTTGTGCTCTTAGGGAACTTAAATCTGTAACTGTTTGATCACTCATACTATATATTATAATTATTCGGCATTGCGGAATAATGTGTATCTTTTGAACTATGAAACCCATCCAATGGTGCACTGCATAGAAGGCAGCCATGAGGGCCTTCAGCAGACCCCCGGCTGCCATAGTAACTCATCGTTGATTCACAAGCGCAGGGAGGTGGGGGATCGATAGGAGCATGGAGCAAGGGCACTGACGAGCAAGTCATTTAAATACTGCTGTCATTGAATAGGAGCAGCATTCAAATGGTTAAAGAACAGCAATCAGAGCTAGCTCAGGTCGTTGTTGTTGGGGTATGTGCTCACAACTTCTTTAAGATGTGTGCGAACCCCCAAAGTTTTTCAGGACTCTTTAGAACACATTGTCATCTCGTGTGCTGAAATGTCATTTTTTGCATCTTTTCGGTTGCATCTCAGAGGAGATACCCATTTATGAAGACAGGAACAACCCACTAGAAAGCATTTTTGATGCTCGATGGTTACAGTACAGTGAGCACAAAGTTTAGGGCATAATCAGATTTTCATATTTCATTGTGTAATTTTACTTGATTCCTTTCTTTTTTTTCTATTTTCCTTCGTTGGTTTCGTTCACTTCTTACTTGTGACCTGGAATGCCAAAGAAAATAAAAAAACATTTTTTAACACCTTCCTAATGGGGTAATTTTTTGCTTTTTACTGGATGTAGTTTTGATTCCCTTTGCCATATAATGCACTGAAAAATGGGAAAGTATCAAATGAAGTGAATATTGTGTGGAAAAAAATTCAATTCCTGCATTATTTTTTGAATTTAGCTTTTTAATTCTACTTGTCCAGTAAAAGTGAACTGGCACTTCTGGTCAGATTACAATGATGCCAAAATTATGTTTTTTTTAATGATATAGTGGTTAACGTGGATGTTCACTACAGGACAAAATCTTCTTAACTGCTACAGTGTTCTACATAAAATAATTAAAAAAAAATGTACTTACCTCCCAAACTGATGCAGAGGTAATCTTATAAATGTGCCCCTGCTATGAGAAGTTCATAGGACTGGCGACAAGGCAGAAACACTCAATCCAGTGATAAAACAGGCAGGGAAATGTGTTACCTCAGTTACCACGGTTAATTCTGCTACCTCAGAAAGCAGCAGCTGCAAGCCCTTGCTGTTTTCTATGTATACTCACTTATCATCAGTGATTTATGCTTCAGGAGCTGATATATGTGCCGACCATAGACTGGAGCAGCTTTGCATGGTTGGACACAGCCATTACACAGTACACAGCAGGGGCACAACTATAATATTATCTCAGCACAGAAACACTTTTTTTAACATATTATCAAACTTATTATAATTCCAAGATTTATTGATATAAAAATTTGTTTAATTTTTTAGAAGCATTGGAGCAACAAACACACTTAGCAGCTATGTTAAATGATTAAATAAAGACAAATGTATAAAATTAATGGAATTGTTTTAGTTTGTTGCAACTTATTGAATGTAAGATCAGTTTTGTTTTAAATTTGTATGCACAAAAACAATTCCTGTATCATTTCCGGTGTATCTTTTTAATATTTCACAGAACTCACATTGATTGACCATGGACCTGGTCACTGTTCTTCTCGCCATCATTGTCATCTTATTTTTGGCCAATGCTGTTAAGAATCATAAAGAAGGAAATTACAAAAATTTCCCACCAGGACCAAAACCTTTACCGATCATTGGAAACGCTCTTACGATGGACATGTCAAAACCGTATAAAACTTTCATGGAGGTAATAAGAAAAATCTGTAAGTCTGTGTTCACGTACAGTGGTCATGTTGTGCCTTTAAACCCCCATCAGCCATGTGGTGCTTCTGTGTTTTCACTATTTCCCTGCAAGATTGTAAATTTTGCTAGAATCAGTGGAAATTATGTCTGCTGTGTTTTAAAGTCACAACATGATGGCTGCATGTGATCTCAGCCTAGTAAGATAAAACAGATGTACACAATGATTTATGGAGAATTGACTGTATACGTCGCAAATGTCTCTAGAATGGGAGCCTCAGATGTTTAACCCCATCTACTTAGCGGATAGTTTCATCAGTTTCCCTGTTTTGGTCCTCCAATGGAATACCCCTGTAAATTTGCAAGATTGGCAAAACTGATGCACTGTGTTCTCTCTAGTACAGGCCCTGGGTGGAGCATGATCCAGGGATTCAGTATACCAGTTATTGTATACTCTGAGCATTGCTTAAATTCTTATATTTTTCTACTTTGATCTACAGTATATTTCAGATCAGATTCGCCCATTATAAGTCAATGGGTGCACATTAACTGATCATAAATGAGTTACCATTCATATGTCATGTGCTTTTCACGGATACATTTTGATTTTTAAGATAAAAAACTGAATGACACTTCCAATTTCTTGCATCACACATGTGGCAGGTCGTTGGATTTGTTGCACATTTGTCTTAGTATACATATAAATACAAGATTAACTCAAACACATTTCACTACATATATTCCCAACATGGCAATACAGACTAGTTAAGGGTTCCCTTTGTGCTTCCATGCTTGCTGTGCATTGGTGGATGTCCTTCCCAAAACAGTGCCATAGCTAGTCTCCACTATAGAGTGGATCAAGGTGTTTTTAAAAGTTTAATTTCTCCCTCCTTAGAAAACCAGTGATTTGAAAACAGAGACATCCCAATAGGTATTTAGTAGAGATGAGTGAAGAGATTCTACACTAGTCAAAATCATTATAGAATTACCCAAAAATTGCTGATTTAGATGGATCAGAATTTTGTCCAGCCAACCCACTTTGCAGGATTCTGAGAGCCTGTAAGAGATTAAAATAGAATAAACTGCAATACTCACATTCCCTTGAGTTCCTATTATTCCTGATGAAATGTATGAATAAATTGACAGCTGGGAGTCACCAAGAGGGGTCGTACCCCTTCAGAGTCTGATACCAACCAATCCAGTGCGGACAGTCAGCATTCTAAGATAAGATATTACAGAATCAATGTTGCATGTCAAATACAAATATTTTCTAACAAGCATTTCCGTTGTGGTACATACGGTTAATCATGATATTCCATCTGTCCACAGCTTTCTAAGACGTACGGTCCGGTCTTCAGTATCCAGATAGGATTGACAAAATCAGTTGTGCTATGCGGCTTTGATATTGTCAAGGATGCGCTCATCAACCATGCCGATGTGTTTTCTGATCGACCCCAGGCTCCTGTGACTATGAAATTTTTAAAAAACTATGGTAAGCAGGTTTTCCTCAAATGATGGCTTACCCCCCCCCCCCCACCACCACCACCTTCCAAAAATATGGGAGGTATGGAGTAGTAGATCTGTGCCTGAGGCTGTGACTTAACTCTGATCCCAAGCCTTTAACCTCTTTGATGCAGCATTTAATAGAGGCTGCAGCTTCCAAGGAGTGACAGAAACAGTGATATCCATCTGTATTCCCCATTAACATCCCCACATTATGACCACAAAGTGACAATATATGCCATAGTTGCCCTTTGCCTGTCTCGGCTATAAGCCTATTTCACAAACGTGGTAAAACACACAAAGTGCACATGTTTTGTGTCACATCAAATGTGCCAATATAATATAATGGATTATAATAAAAAGTTAAGGTCTCACAATATTGAAACATAAACAAAAAATTATTAAAGAGGACCCCTCCCTTTTTCAGAAAAAATTGTATTAAATACCTTATCAAAATCATAGAGCTTCCCTGATTTTGACACACTTTTCGGTTTTGCCCTGCATCACTTCATTTCAGAGATATTCACATTTGTTTCTTCTCAATATGTAAAATTTCTGGGTGTTTCTTCAGAGTCTTCTCTGGGGGCATGCACTTTCACAGCTCCCTCTCAGACACTGCCAATCACAGCTTAAAAGCTGATCAGCAGACTATCATTCTCAGAGGCTGCTGAGTTGTGATTCTTAGCATCTGAGAGGGAGGGGTGAAAGCGCACACTCCCAGAGAAGTCTGTGAATTAACTTCCAGTTGAACTACAAGCAGAGATTTCACATACTGTGCTCTAGAAGAAACAACTGTGGATATCTCTGCAATGGAGGGACACAGCATGAAACGGAAAAGAGCGGCAGAATCAGGGGAGCTCAGGGATTTTCACAAGGTATTGCACCTAATTTTTTTGAGCAAGGGACAGGTCCTTTTAAAATGATAAACCAAAAAGATATATATGAATTTGCTATTACTGTAATTATCCTGATCTCCACTGAACACATCAGTTTTACCACATGGTGAAAGCCATAAAACAAAATTGAAAATTCCATTTCAAAACTGTTTTTGTTTATCCATTCCAACCCATATAGATTTTTCTCCCATTTTCACTACATTATATCATATGTACAATTGGACTAAATTGAGACATTTAACTGTGCATGTCTATTTTGAAACACATGTTTAAATTGTCAAATTGGAGACACATACAGGACACACAGATATTACAGACAAGCTGTTGTTAAATTATAATTTTTTTGTCTGTAATATGATCCCTGCCAGTGCCTAGCATTTTTGGTTGTTGATGTCATATTTTTCTGGGGTTGGCTAAGTTTGTCATCAAACTTTAGAAATTAAAGGGGGTGTCTACTACTTATTATCCCCTCCCCAATGTATCCCCCCGGGGCCCATAAATGTCTTTGTAATTACCTTCTGTTGCAGGTTCTGCCTGTGAGCGGTGCTATTGCTGGCCGCTCACAGGCATAACATGACCCCCGGCTGCAGCCGGCTTTAACATCCGCTGACATCACGACAAGTCCAGGCTGCAGCTGAGGGTCCCGAAACAGCTGGGGCTAGTGAGTATCAGTGGCAGTCACAGTGGAAGAACACAAAAACAAAGATTGGTGAAGATTACCATACCCGGACTACAGTGCTTGTGAAGGGAGTCTAACAGGGGAGTAATGGTAATTTTGTTAAATTATCATATTTACTATTGTTATGTTACATTTTGCCACTTCAGTAAAACTCCTGAAATTTTTGCTTACTTAACTCTTGTATTTGTAAACTTGGTGCTAGTACAGAATTCACAAAGTAACTTAAGCTTGTTTGTGTTACCTTATTTATGTAGTAACCTTAGCTCTTTTACAGTATTCATGTACTAATCTTGGTTCTGTTACAGTATCTATGTGTTTGATATTAATAATTATTAATCTGGAAATGTACATGTTTGTGTGATCCAGAAATAAAAACAATGCAATAAATTGTTTTTTATTGGTTAATGGATTTAAACTCATCTTTATTAGGCAAGGTTAAATCCATTTGTTGGTAAATAGCGCAGAGGCAAATAGGTTAAAGATGGTCCATTTCTCATAGGCCAGTGCTGTGTGCCTGCCTTAAGTTGGCTTGTTCCTGCTGATATATGATAGTATACTGCAAAAATAAATTAGAGTACAGTAGTTGGCTATGCTATTCGAGACAGTGGTAACTAAAAAAAACGCACATACATTTAAGGAAGTCTGTCATCCCTAAAACTTGATTTAAACTAATTATACGGTACAATGCTATAGTATAGAGGACTTTGCTCCTATGCTAATAATACCTGCATTATAGAGTTTACTTCTTCAATTATACATAACAGATGTATTCTGTATGCAAATGAGGTGTTTTCAGTGCATTCTTGACACGGCCATGGCCTTGGTGCCCCTTTGCTTTATGGCGCTTATTTCACAAAGATCACACATTAGCGGGTGGTTGATGCAGACATGAGAGGAGAGTGAGAACACATGCATACTGACACTGTGTGCTGGTGCACTCGCCTGCAGTGTCTGTTCAGATAGGAGGAGTGTGCAGCAATTTAGGTGACTGGATGGTGCACTCTGCTCTTTTCCTTGTTTAAAGGGGTTGTACACACATGGTCAAAATTGTTGGTACCACTAATTAATGAAAGAAAAACCCACAATGGTCACAGAAATTACTTGAATCTGATAAAAGTAATAGTAAATTAAAAATCTATGAAAATGAACAAATGAAAGTCAGACATTGCTTTTCAACACTGCTTCCACAGAATTAAAAAAAAAAATAAACTCATGAAATAGGCCTGGAAGGAAATGATGGTACCCCTAAAAATAATGTGACAAAAGGGACATGTTATATCAAGTTGTGTCCGGTAATTAGCATCACAGGTGTCTACAATCTTGTAATCACTTAGTGGGCCTGTATATAGGGCTACAGATACTCACTGTGCTGTTTGGTGACATGGTGTGTACCACACTCAACATGGACCAGAGAAAGCAAAGGAAAGAGATGTCTCAGGAGATTAGAAAGAAAATTATAGACAAGCATGTTAAAGGTAAAGGTTATAAGACCATCTCAAAGCAGCTTGATGTTCCTGTGACTACAGTTGCACCTATTACGAATGGTAACAAAAGAGCCCAGGATAACTTATAAAGAGATTAAAGGTGAACTTCAAGCTCAAGGAACATCAGTGTCAGATGGCACCATCCGTCATCCGTCATTGTTTGATCCAAAGTGGACTTCATGGGAGATGACCAAGGAGAATACCATTGCTGAAAAAAAAATCATAAAAAAGCCAGACTGGAATTTGCCAAACTACATGTCGACAAGCCACAAAGCTTCTGGGAGAATGTCCTATGGACAGATGAGACAAAAATGGAAGTTTTTGGAAAGGCATAGCAGCTCTATGTCCACAGACAGAAAAATGAAGCATATCAAGAAAAGAACACTGTCCCTACTGTGAAACATGGGGGAGGCTCTGTTATGTTCTGGGGCTGCTTTGTTGCATCTGGCACAGGGTGTCTTCAATCTGTGCAGGGTACAATGAAATTTCAAGACTATGAAGGGATTCTATAGAGAAATGTGCTGCCCAGTGTCAGAAAGCTTGGACTCAGTTGCATGTCATGGGTCTTGCAACAGGATAATGACCCAAAACACACAGCTAAAAACACCCAAGAATGGCTAAGAGGAAAACATTGGACTATTCTGAAGTGGCCATCTATGAGCCCTGACCTAAATCCTATTGAGCATCTTTGGAAAGAGCTGAAACATGCCATCTGGAAAAGGCAGCCTTCAAACACGAGACAACTGGAGCAGTTTGCTCATGAGGAGTGGGCCAAAATACCTGTCGAGAGGTGCAGAAGTCTCATTGACAGTTAAAGGAATTGTTTGATTGCAGTGATTGCTTTAAAAGGTTGTTCAACAAAATATTAAGGTAAGAGAACCATGATTTCTGTCCAGGCCTATTTCAGAAGTTTAATTTTTTTTTAAATTCTGTGGAAGCAGAAAAGCAATGTCTGACTTTCTTTTGGTCATTTTCATAGATTTTTAATTTATTATTACTTTTGTCAGGTTCAAGTTATTTCTGTGACCATTGTGGGTTTTTCTTTCATTAAACGAGGGGTACCAACAATTTTGACCACGTGTGTACATTTTCAATTGACTTTCCATAGGCTCAGTAAGGTCTAAGAAAACCACCTTTACTTAAGCTCTCTGGGTTCAGTGCTAAGTCTTCACTTCTGCCTAGGTCTGTTTGGATGAAATGGTGACATCACATTGCAGTGCTGCAGCCAATCACTGAGCTCAGTGGCTATGCCAATGTAGTTGACACAAATCACTAAGGTTGCTGCAGAACTGGCTGAATAAAGCTAAGTTTGTTTTTTATTACATGTGACTGTGTCTTCTGAAAGGGGAAATTACATTTATAGTGATTTTCTAGGCTAGAGCAAACTTTCAGCAAACACTGCAGCATGCCAAATGCGAACAGTGTGTAATATACCCACTGTCAGGCTTTGTCTCTGCTTGTTTGTGTGAGCTGTCATCATGTGAATACCTGCCCCTGCTCTGTCCCATTGAAGATCATGGTAGAGGGCTGCTGAAAAACATGACTGGAGCAAGCTTTATAGTATGTGGATAGTACATTAAAGAGTCACTGGCAGCTTGCCCTGATGATAACAGTTGATCTTGTGATTCTCTCATCTTTGAGGGTTCTGTTTTTTACTAGAAGCTTGACCTTAGAAGAAGTTTTTATGTTCTATGTGTCATGAATGGGTATAACATGAACTAATTGTATCCAGGTGTTATTACTTCCAATGGAGAGAACTGGAAAGTGATGAGAAGATTTACTCTCTCCACACTACGAGATTATGGAATGGGGAAGAGAACCATACAAGACAAAACCATCGAGGAGGCCGAGTGTTTAGTGCAGAAGTTTAAATCATATGGAGGTGAGAGGATCATTTCTATAAATGTGAAATGATGGAGGACTGATAACAATGTTCTGTACATATGTAGTGAGCAGAAAGGTAACTGGGAACTCCTGGGTTTTAATCCAAAGTTTGTTTCAGAGCTCCAAGAGGAACTATTTGGGCCACTTTCTAGTCTCCAAGGTCTAATACCTCATTCAGATGTCCGTTTTTTACATACGTGCTCCATTAGAGTTTTTCGTAGATCATGGTTAATAATGCTGTTCTCATTTTCATGTTTTTTGCGTTCATTTTTCACCTCTATGTCTACAAAAAAATCATGGATCTGTGTTTCTTTTGGATGTGAGTCAAATCTGCTCAAGTCTGTGAGCCCGTGAAAATCGTAGGTTGCATCCATGCGTAATCCGTGTGCTGTCCAATGGGTAGAAAAAGCTTTGCAATTCAGTTTTTTTTTTTTTTGCATACAGGCAAATCACGAATGGTAAAAACTGACACACTGACCAAACACTGATGAAAATTTGATCCAGTACACTGAAGAAAATCAATTTCTCTTTTTCACAAACAATCGAAATAGACATCTGAATGCAGCCTTAGGTTGACAGCAACACCTGCACTTCATGGCTGAAGAAAACCACAGTAATTAAATGGGAGCCATTTAATATCTTAATAAAATAAGTATTCTGACTAGATAACTAGGCTGCAAGTGTAGGGCGCTTGAGAAACAGTTTCTATGGCTGTCCCTACGTACTAGTACTCACTCGAAGAGATTTTAACAGATAACTTGGCCTGACAGCAGGAGGCACATACGGAGAATCCATTGGGTTTATTTTAAAGCTGAATTCTTCTAAAGGGTGTCCATAAAGTCTTTACACATGGGACTCATAGGCAAAAATACATGTTTTCAAGAATTGAAAATTCTTAAGAACATTTTATTCAATTGGAATATTAAATAGCTTCTTCAATATGATTTCCATAATTTGCAATGCAAAGCCTGATGCACTTTGTAAA
This sequence comes from Phyllobates terribilis, assembly GCF_046119375.1. NCBI lineage: Eukaryota > Metazoa > Chordata > Amphibia > Anura > Dendrobatidae > Phyllobates > Phyllobates terribilis. Next base: position 70,573,879 of record NW_027362763.1, on the reverse strand, counting down.
ATTATATTATAGGTAATTAAGTTAAATAAAATTATATTGTAGGTAATTAAATTAAATAAAATTATAGTTAATGAGAATTCCTATGTGTACAAACTTTAGGGACACCGTGTAATATGCACAATTACAGTAGCTGAAGCTGTAACAGCTGCTGTTAGAAAACTCTCGATTCCCCTAACAGCTGCAGTAGGTAAAAAAAGACTATTGTGTACCAGAGCTGCAAGACATTTGGCTTCTTAAGATGGCTGCCACACTCACAATGAGGAAGAAGAAGGTGGGCTGCTGAAATTAGAGCTAGGAGGCAGACATGGAGAGAGGGAGGACAAACTTCTAAAGGCAAACCTTATTGCATAGCAAAAAAACCTCAACAATGCAATACTGTATGATTCCCAAGTCGTGGGACATGACAATTAGCTACCACTAGATGATCACAGAGTCAAAGAAATTCACAATATTCATATTAGACATCCAAAGTTTGCTGTTTTAGAAACTGACCTGGGTTGGAGAAGTGGTATTGCAACCACTAGCGGCAGTACTTGCAGGTAGCGTAGTTGGGAATAGCCATAGGTTTGTACACAGGAACAGCAGCATAGTCTTGAAGGATTTAGCAGGTTGCACTGTCAGGAAATAGCCAGAGGTCAGTGCACAGGAACCGCAGTCTTGGATGAGGCAGCAGATGAAAGGCTAGCTTAACTAAAGTCTGGGAGCTCAATCATCTCACAGGGAAGGAGGTGCCAGGCCAGGTTTATATAGGGTGTTCAATCAGGAAATCCCAGACTGAAGCCAATCAGCAACCACACAGGGTGGAACAACTCAGGAACAACATTCAGACTAGAATCTGGGTTATCAAGGAACTGTCCAGCAAGCTGAATAGCTCAGAGGGAAGAGCTGCCGGCTGGTGCACAAGAGCTGCTGGGTTCGAGTCCTGACATGCTGCTTGAGAGCCACAGCCAATATAAATTCCCAAGTACTCCATCTATGATGCCCATATGGCTTCCTGACATCAGCCAAACATACATGTTGTGTTGTGGGAAGTACTTCCAAATACTGATGTAAGGCATCATCAGCAGGTGTCAGCAGTAACAGACACTCTGATGCAAATGCTAGGATTAGAGAGAACCTTAATCCTGGCTGTGTAGCCTATTTGATCTCATTGTTACACAAAGAGAGGGTGTCACCCCATTAATCCACCCACAGGGTTGTTATAGGAGATGGGGCTCAAATGAGAGTCCTTAAGTTGCCAATATAAAATCACAAATTTTAACCCACACAGAGGTCAAACAATGGTATGTACCCAAAATGAAAATGTTCATGCATTCAGCAAATAAAAAGCTGTCATACAGTTTCACTAATAGAAAAATAAAGTTATGACTCCCAATATTTAGCAACACAAAATCAAATACATTTCATGAAAAAAGTAGTCTTGCAGGACATACAGATATTCCCCCCAATTTTTTCTAATGCATTTTATGTATGGTGCTATAAAAATGTAAATCAACCAGCAAAAATTAAGCCAAAATGCTATGTTAATGAATTTAAAAAAAAGTTACGGCTCTCAAAAGTAAGTAGAATGATGAAAAAAAAGTGGAAGGCATGAAGGCCAAAACTGGTTGTAGTGTTAAAGGGGTTGTGCACTTTTAGGAAAGTTGGCCTCAAACTTTGTAAAATATCTAAAATAACACTCTCACTTGGACCAGTGCCAGCTTCTCACTGCTCATCTGGTCTCTGAGTTTTGGCTGTAGGGGTGACGTGACATTATTTCCAGAGTCAACATCACTATTCTAGCTAATCACTGAGCAGTTGTGTACTATGTTCTGTTGTGTATAAAATATGGCGATTAGCAGTTTTCAAAGCATTGAATATTTGTTTTCTATACATTTTACAGTTTTCCAACTTTTTTGGAATTGGGGTTGTGCATATACAGTGGTGGCCAAAAGTATTGGCACCCTGCAATTCTGTCAGATAATACTCAGTTTCGTCCTGAAAATGATTGCAATCACAAATTCTTTGTTATTGTTATCTTCATTTAATTTGCTTGCAAGGAAAAAACACAAAAGAGAATGAAGCAAAAATCAAATTATTGATCATTTCACACAAAACTCCAAAAATGGGCCAGACAAAAGTATTGGCACCCTCAGCCTAATACTTGGTTGCACAACCTTTAGCCAAAATAACTGCGAACAACCGCTTCCGGTAACCATTAATGAGTTTCTTACAATGCTCTGCTGGAATTGTAGACCATTCTTCTTTGGCAAACTGCTCCAGGTCCCTGATATTTGAAGGGTGCCTTCTCCAAACTGCCATTTTGAGATCTCTCCACAGGTGTTCTATGGGATTCAGGTGTGGACTCATTGCTGGCCACCTTAAAAGTCTCCAGTGCTTTCTCTCAAACCATTTTATAGTGCTTTTGGAAGTGTGTTTTGGGTCATTGTCCTGCTGGAAGACCCATGACCTCTGAGGGAGACCAAGCTTTCTCACACTGGGCCCTACATTATGCTGAAATAATTTGTTGGTAGTCTTTAGACTTCATAATGCCATGCACACGGTCAAGCAGTCCAGTGCCAGAGGCAGCAAAGCAACCCCAAAACATCAGGGAACCTCCGCCATGTTTGACTGTAGGGACCGTGTTCTTTTCTTTGAATGGCTCTTTTTTTTCCTGTACACTCTATGTTGATGCTTTTTCCCAAAAAGGTCTACTTTTGTCTCATCTGACCAGAGAACATTCTTCCAAAACGTTTTAGGCTTTCTCAGGTAAGTTTTGGCAAACTCCAGCCTGGCTTTTTATGTCTCGGGGTAAGAAGTGGGGTCTTCCTGGGTATCCTACCATACAGTCCCTTTTCATTCAGATGCCGACAGATAGTACGGGTTGACACTGTTGTACCCTCGGACTGCAGGGCAGCTTGAACTTGTTTGGATGTTAGTCGAGGTTCTTTATCCACCATCCGCACAATCTTGCGTTGAAATCTCTCGTTAATTTTTCTTTTCCGTCCACATCTAGGGGGGTTAGCCACAGTGCCATGGGTTTTAAACTTCTTGATGACACTGCGCACGGAAGACACAGGAACATTCAGGTCTTTGGAGATGGACTTGTAGCCTTGAGATTGCTAATGCTTCCTCACAATTTGGTTTCTCAAGTCCTCAGACAGTTCTTTGGTCTTCTTTCTTTTCTCCATGCTCAATGTGGTACACACAAGGACACAGGACAGAGGTTGAGTCAACTTTAATCCATGTTAACTGGCTGCAAGTGTGATTTAGTTATTGCCAACACCTGTTAGGTGCCACAGGTAAGTTACAGGTGCTGTTAATTACACGAATTAGAGAAGCATCACATGATTTTTCAAACAGTGCCAATAGTTTTGTCCACCCCCTTTTTTAGGTTTGGTGTGGAAATATATCCAATTTGGCTTTCGGACAATTCTTTTTGTGTTTTTTCATTGAAGACAAAATAAATGAAGATAATAATACGAAAGAATTTGTGATTGCAATCATTTTCAGGAAGAAACTGAGTATTATCAGACAGAATTGCAGGGGTGCCAATACTTTTGGCCACCACTGTATATAAAGAAATATTGTATATTAATTCAAATACATATGTTCTACTTTTTCAGGAAAGCCCTTTGAAAACTTGATCAGTATAAATGCGGCCGTAGCCAATATAATTGTGGCCATACTGCTCAGTCGTAGATATGAGTATGAAGATCCCACCATATTAAAACTTATTGACTTAATTAATGAAAATGTAAGACTCCTGGGGAGCCCGTGGGTGCGGGTGAGTATAAAATAATGGTATCATAGTTTATTTTTTTTTTTACAGTAGTTTTTCTGCTAAAATAATTGACCTAAATAATGGTAGGAGCTGTACACTATCACTTCTTGGTTTCTTGGAGACTGTATAAATCTATTAACATCTTTCAGTCCATTTTCTTCAATTTATTGCAACTAGAATGAAGAGCACACACCCTGGCGAACATAGACAATGTAGGAAAGAAATGTGTATCTCCAATAGACAACTCCCACCAGGCCAAATCCACAATCATTTTCACGATCTTAGCTACCTTAAGGAAACTGTGTGATAGACAAATTTTGGCCAAGACGAATTTTTAATCACTAATAGAAAACAAGGTCTTCTCCTTGCAGCCATTTTGAAAATGTTTTTGGTGCCCTTGGCAATTTTCAGAGCTCCCATAGAATTAAATAGAGTGGCACACATGCACGGTTTTTCAATTCTTTACCGAGTGCACCAGGGCCCAGTTCTCGAGATAAATGCGTTTCCCAACTCATGGGATGACCACTATGGAGGTTACAGAACTGGATGTAAATGCTATATAGAAGACATTATTTGCTTCCACTTTTACACTTTTGTTAGTGTTAATTATTACTTTCATATTTTATAGCTGTATGACAGTTTCCCCACATTGATGGATTTGCTCCCTGGACCTCACAAGACAGTTTTTGGGAATCTCAGAAATTTTTATAAATTCATAAGAGCGACATTTAAAAAACAGAAGGAAGAATTGGATGTAAATGACCAGAGGAACCTCATAGATGCCTTCCTGGCCAAGCAACAAGAGGTACCATACCCTTTTAAGTAATCATTAGCAAATAAAAGTAATCTGTCAGCAGGTTTCTGACAGTGCACACAGGAAGCTGCCAATCAGGGGTATGAGGTGGAGTTATACACAGCTCAGAATTCTGACCACTGCTCCATCTACATCAGAGAAAACAGGTATTGTATCAAAACTGCACCAAGCAGCACAGTAAGTGAAACATCACTGGAATTAGGTCCCTGCATCATCCTGCTTTTAGCAAAAATCTGCTGACAGATTCTGTTTCAGCAGAAAACATAATATATGAAGTTGCAATGTATAATATCCAACAATGCAGAACATCTGAAAATGTGATACTTGTTTTCATGGTGTGCAGAGAATAGGAGAGTCTAATAGTAAAGATAATACAGGACCTTCATTTAAAGTGCCAGATTTTGCAATTCAGGACAGAAGGTCTCTCGTTTTGTTTATTATTTCACTCCCTTTGGCCAATTTCACATCTTCATGTTTTGCTAACAATGCTGTTCCCTCGGCGGAACATAGTAGCAATGGGAGAGGATCAGATCTGGGTCCCTTCCATTCAAGGGAATTTTGCATGCAGAATATATGATCTGCAGACTTTTGTTCTCATTCTTGTCCCGACCTTCACAACCACATTATAAAGAAAAACATAAATTCATAAATATTTAAAATTCCAACATGCACAGAACTCAAGTTACTACCCAGAATACAACTCCTTTGGTTGCTAACTTATAATTACTATGTATGTACTATATGTGTTGCCATATGGTGCCTCATTACGACACTTTATTACGAAGTTAGTCATTGTTTCTAGCAGAGTATGTCTCAATAATACAATATCTGTTGTAATATGCCATTCATGGGTAATCGGAAAAAAAACACCAGCATACTAAATTGGAGGCATGCACAGTATGGGCTCATAGAAGGGGCATGGAGTCACAATACAGTCATCTATTTAAGCCATAAACTTACTATTAGGAATCAACATCTCTTTTTAATAAAGACTAGTGTTGACCGAGCACTAAAATGCTCGGGCGCTCGAAGCTAGGGCCGAGCTCACCGTGATACTCGGGTGCTCGACCCGAGCAACGAGCCAAATGTTAGTCTATGGGAGATCTGAGCATTTTTGCGGCGCCACCCCCGGCAGTCTGTAAAAAGCCTAAAAAGTGCCCAAAACGATAGTGACAGTGCTCAAATGACATGGGGACAGCATGAGGATCTCCCCAGGAAGCATTTCTGACCCCCAGGTCACTGCTGTCAACAACGTGGTGAGAGGTATTTAGCCACTTACGGGCTCACAATAAAGCGTTCAAAAACGAAACTGAAACTGCTTTCCTGTGAAATATGTTAAGGAACATCCTTTCCAGGGTAAAGACTTGTGTGTAAGGTAAAATAAATAACCAAAAACAAAAATACTTCTCCACACCTTGGGCTATGTTCACAAGTTGCATTTTTTATGCGTTTTTGCACTTTTGTATTGCTTTCAACCGTGACAAATGCATTCATGGGGAAATGTCATTGTAACATTTGACAACCTTATCTGGCCATGTGCTGTGTGACACATGCATACAGTACTGAAAAGACATGGGAACAGCATGGGGAAGACCCCTGACACCCAGGTTACTGCCTAAAAGTGTGGCCATCAGAAGTGATCCTTGCCGCATCAGAAGATGCAGACTTGCAACTATCCCCGTGCAAGTCCTTGTCCCAGGGCAGTGTTCAATTGTACCTCCCTCATTCCTTGCAATGCAAGCGCAAGTATGCAGCCTGCCACCCACCCACCCCCAGGCTGCAATATCATACTGCTTGCTTGCACTTGAAATTGGGCCTTTTAGGCACGTGGAGGCGGAATCTGGCCGCCACGTCATGGCTGCTTCAGCGGCCTGGTATCCATACTCAGTCCCCAGCCGCCCAGCGGACGGATGTCCACGCTTGGTCTCCAGCCACCAGTGAGCGGCCGGGTGTCCATGCTTGGTCCCCAGCCACCCCACAGCCGAGTGCCCACACACGGTCCCCAGCCACCTGGGGGCGGCCGGGTGTCTATAGACGGTCCCCAGCCGCACCTATTTGAAGGACACCCTAACCACAAACACGTGGACAAGTGAATGTGGCCAGGGATGATCCATCTCACTGACACCTTCACACTGGGTTAATATTGTGGAAGCCGGGACACAGTTGGACACTGGGATGCAACACGTCCTCCAGACATAGAGGATTACGGGTCCTGGGTCAATCAGGCTTCTACACAAAGTTCAGAAGGTAGACAGCAGCAGTGGTTGGCCTCCTACACAACGAGTAAATTATTCATGATCATGAGGCCATCCCTCTCCTTAGCTTTCTGTTCCTTGGAATGCAAGCGCATGTATGTAGTAGCAGCTAGGCCTGAGATGGTCAGCGTTTTGGCGCATATCCTACCTCCTCCAAGGACTGCTGGATGTTTTCCTGCTACTATCCCAGTTCTATGACTCCCGTTAAAACAAAGCTTCAGGTGATGAATGATGGATGAGGTGGTGGCAAAGGAGAAAGAGCAGGAGGAACAGGGACCATTCACATCAATATCAGGCCAGTCAACCACACATGTAGGATATGTTTCTGTACCAAAAGGAGCGGTTCGGCTACACAGTTATAGGGCATACAGTGAGTGAAATGCCTACCAAAAATTTAGAGGCACTCCAATGCCCCTTGGAAGTGACATGGAGGTCAGAGGGCCTTAACTAAACCGTTTTTTCCATTTATAGCAACTGGGTCTCCTGTACACTGTTGGCCTAAGCAGTGAATGGAAGGCTTTCCAAAAATTATGAGGACTAAAAACCTTCTACCCATTATTGGGGAGTGGGTCTCCCTTAGTGTTCGCCTATGCATTGAAAAGCAAAAGCTGACTAAAATGGAGGAAATGCAATGCCCGTCGGCAGAGTCGTGGAGGTTAATTAAGAACAACATTTCAATGCACCTTGGAAGAGCTGTGGAGTTCAGAGTGGATTAACAAGACGGTTTTAATGCCCCTTGGAAGAGACGTGGAGGTCAGAGTGGCTTAACAAGACAGTTTCAATGACCCTGGGAAGAGATGTGGAGGTCACAGTAGCTTAACAAGACGGTTTTAATGAACCTTGGAAGAGTGGTGGAGGTCGCAGTAGCTTAACAAGATGGTTTTAATGGCCCTTGGAAGAGTGGTGCAGGTCACAGTAGCTTAACAAGATGGTTTTAATGCCTCTTGGAAAAGTGGTGGAGGTCGCAGTAGCTTAACAAGATGGTTTTAATGCCCCTTGGAAGAGACGTGGAGGTCACAGTGGAATAAAAAGACATTATCAATGCCCCTTGGAAGAGTGGTGGAGGTCGCAGTAGCTTAACAAGACGGTTTTAATGCCCCTTGGAAGAAACGTGGAGGTCACAGTAGCTTAACAAGACGGTTTTAATGCCCCTTTTAAGAGTGGTGGAGGTCGCAGTAGCTTAACAAGATGGTTTTTATGCCCCTTGGTAGAGACGTGCAGGTCACAGTTGAATAAAAGGACAATATTAATGCCTCTAGGAAGAGTGGTGGAGGTCGCAGTAGCTTAACAAGACAGTTTTAATGCCCCTTAGAAGAATGGTGGAGGTCGCAGTAGCTTAAAAAGACGGTTTTAATGCCCCTTGGAAGAGACGTGGAGGTCGCAGTAGCTTAACAAGACGGTTTTAATGTCCCTTGGAAAAGTGGTGGAGGTCGCAGTGGAATAAAAGGACAATACGAATGCCCCTTGGAAGAGTGATGGAGGTCGCAGTAGCTTAACAAGACGGTTTTAATGCACCTTGGAAGAGTGGTGGAGGTCGCAGTAGCTTAACAAGACGGTTTTAATGCCCCTTGGAAGAGACATGGAGGTCACATTAGCTTAGCAAGACGGTTTTAAAGTCCCTTGGAAGCGTGGTGGAGGTCGCAGTAGCTTAACAAGACCGTTTTAATGCCCCTTGGAAGAGTGGTGGAGGTCGCAGTAGCTTAACAAGACGGTTTTAATGACCCTTGGAAGAAACGTGGAGGTCACAGTAGCTTAACAAGATGGTTTTAATGCCCCTTGAAATAGACGTGGAGGTCACAGTGGAATAAAAAGACAATATCAATGCCCCTTGGAAGAGTGGTGGAGGTCGCAGTAGCTTAACAAGACGGTTTTTATGCCCCTTGGAAGAGTGGTGGAGGTCGCAGTAGCTTAACAAGACGGTTTTAATGACCCTTGGAAGAAACGTGGAGGTCACAGTAGCTTAACAATATGGTTTTAATGCCCCTTGGAAGAGACATGGAGGTCACAGTGGAATAAAAAAGACAATATCAATGCCTTTGGAAGAGTGGTGGAGGTCGCAGTAGCTTAAAAAGACGGTTTTAATGCCTCTTGGAAGAGTGGTGGAGGTCACAGTAGCTTGACAACACGGTTTTAATGCTCCTTGGAAGAGTGGTGGAGGTCGCAGTATCTTAACAAGATGGTTTTAATGCCCCTTGGAAGAGACATGGAGGTCACAGTAGGTTAACAAGACAGTATTAATGCTCCTTGGAAGAACGGTGGAGGTCGCAGTAGCTTAACAACACGGTTTTAATGCCCCTTGGAAGAGTGGTGCAGGTCGCAGTATCTTAACAAGATGGTTTTAATGCCCCTTGGAAGAGTGGTGGAGGTCACAGTAGCTTAACAAGATGGTTTTAATGCCCCTTGGAAGAGTGGTGGAGGTCGTAGTAGCTTAAAAAGTTGGTTTTAATGCCCCTTGGAAGAGACTTGGAGGTCACAGTAGCTTAACAAGATGGATTTAATGCCCCTTGGAAGAGACGTGGAGGTCACAGTGGAATAATAAGACAATATAAAGGCCCTTAGAAGAGTGGTGGAGGTCGCAGTAGCTTAACAAAATGGTTTTAATGCCCCTTGTAAGAGACGTGGAGGTCACAGTAACTTAACAAGACGGTTTTAGTGCCCCTTGGAAGAGACGTGGAGGTCACAGTAGCTTAATAAGAAGGTTTTAATGCCCCTTACGAGAGCCATGGAGTACAGCATATTAAAAACATTATTTCCATTATTGGGGATTGGTTCTCCCATAGCCTTTGCCTATGCCTTCCAAGCAAAAGCTGCCAAATATTAGGACGGAGGAACTTGCAATGCTGGCAAGATGGACCACGGTCACCCTGGTGGTGGTGGAGGCTGAGGATAAGGAGAAGAGAAAAAAACAGCTGAAATAAGAAAGTGTATACCCATGTGTGGGTGTGAAGCGGTGCATGGGAATACACCTACCGAAACAACACAGTGGATTTGAATTTATGTTACTCTGCTGTCATTTGGTGGTGATGAGAAGTCTGGCCCAATCCAGCCCTTGCTCATTTTGATAAGGGTCAGCTTGTCAGCATTGACAGTCGAGTGTGCTTATCAGTTATAATTCCCCCAGCTGCATTAAAAACACACTCCGATAACACGCTAGCGGCATGGCAGGCCAGGACCTTCAAGGCGTACAGAGCGAGTTCATTCCAAGTGTCCAGCTTGGATACCCAATAATTAAAAGGCAATAGAGGAATCACAGAGGAAGCTGGTACGGTCGGCAAGGTACTCTCTCACCATCTTTTGAAACTTTTCACTCCTTGTGAGAGTACCCCACGCATCAGGGCCTGTAAGCTGGGCGGGTCTCAGAAAACTGTCCCAGAACGTTGACAGTGTTACCCTGCCTCTGCTGGATTGGAGTTGCATCTCTCTTGCCTGTACGCCTTGGTTGGTCAATGAAATGTGACCTCTGCCGCTAGCGTGTTCAGATGGGAATTTTTTTAACAGTTCTGCATCAAGGGCCTTCTGGTACTGCCCCATTTTTGTAGACCTCTCCACCTCAGGAATAAGAGAGTGAAAGTTCTCCTTGTAGCGGGGGTCTAAAAGTGTCACCAACCAGTAATGACTGTCACCCAACATTTTGACAACACGAGGGTCACTGTTAAGGCAGCGTTACATAAAGTCAACCATGCGTGCCAGACTGGTAATGGGCAAGACTTCCGTGTCCTCACCAAGATGACGACTGACCACGCTCTCCTCCTCCTTCCCCCTGTCCTCAGGCCACCCACGCTGAACCGATGGTATGATAGTTGTACAGGTACTACCATCTACAGCACATGACACCAGCTCCTGTTCTTACTCCTCCTCCTCCTCTCCCTCATTGTCCCCCAATGCACGTTGGGATGAGATGAGGCTGGGCTGTGTGTAATCGACCGCTACGGCTTCTTGATCCATCTCATCATACTGCGGCTTCAATGTCTCTTCTTTTATTCTCTGCAGAGAGCGTTGCTAAAAACAGACAAGTGGGATGCTGACGCTAATGATCGCATCATCGCCACTCACCATCTTGTTGGACTCCTCAAAGTTTGTCAGGATGGTACGTATGTCAGACATCCAGGTCCACTCCTGAGGTCTTATGTGTGGAGTCTGACCTGAATATCAATGGCCTTGTTGCAGCTGGTACTCCACAACTGCACTCTTCTGCTCACAAATCCTTTGCAACATGTGGAGGGTAGAGTTCCAACGTGTGGGGACATCACACACCAGTCGGTGTGCTGGAACCTGCAAACACTGCTGCAACACAGCAAGGGCGGCGGAAGCTGTAGCCAACTTCCGAAAATGACACAGGCGGTGTACTTTGATGAGCAGATCTGGCAACTCGGGGTACGATTTAAGAAACCGCTGAACCACGAGGTTAAGCACATGAGCCAGACATGGTACGTGTGTGATCTCGCCTTGCCTCAGAGCCGCCACCAGGTTACGGCCATTGTCACACACGACCATGCCTGGATGTAGGTTCAGCGGTCTCAGCCACAGATCTGCCTGCTCTTTCACAGCTGTCCACAACCCACAAGCAGTGTGAGGTTTATCACCTAAGCTTATGAGTTTCAGCACAGCCTGTTGCCGCTTGGCTGAGGCAGTACTGCAGTGCTTCCAGGTTGTAACTGATGTGGTGATATCTGAGATGAAGGCTGAACATGAGGAGGAGGATGATGCGCAGGAGCTGTACACTGTGGGGGCAACTCTGACTGACATAGGGCCCGCAATCCTTGGTGTGGGGAGGATGTGTTCCGTCCCAAGGTCTGACTGGGTCCTGGCTTCCACTATGTTTACACAGTGTGCCGTCAGGGAGATGTACCATCCCTGGCAACAAGCACTTGTCCACGTGTCTGTTGTCAGGTGGACTCTCCCAGTAACTGCGTTGTTGAGCACACGGCAGATGTTTTGGGACACGTGCTTGTATAGTGCGGGGATGGCACACCGGGCAAAATAGTGTCGGCTGGGGACCGAGTACCGAGGGCCGCCACCGCCATAAGGTTGCAGAAGGATTCCGTCTACATCAGCCTAAAAGGCAGCATTTCCAACGCAAGCAGTCGTGAAATGTGCGAATTTAGCACTGTGGCCTGTGGACCGTTGGCTGCAAATTTGCGCTTTCGTTCAAAGGTCTGGGATATGGACAATTGAACGCTACGGTGGGACGTGGACGTTGATGCTGTTTCTTGAGAAACTGCCATAACAAGTGAATGCTGAGAGGAGGGGGCATCTTTGCATAAAGTATGGACAGGGGATTGCCTTGCACGCACAACAGGGGGTTCTCTTACACCCACAACAGCGGAAGAAGCAGTGGTGACACCTGCTGACACTGGTCGTGGACCCTGGGGTTCGCCCCACAAAGTGGGGTGCTTTGCTGACATGTGCCTGATTATACTGGTGGTGGTCAGGCTGGTAGGTTTGTCACCCCTGCTGATGCTGGCCTGGCAGGTGGTAAAAATGGCCTTTTTGGGGTTATCAGCAGAGTCTTTAAAAAAATTCTAGACTCTGGAAGACATTCTGGTTGTACTGGCAACGTCCCTCGTGTTGCTGTTACGGGGAACAGTTGCCCGCCTTCTGTCTACAGCCACCACACTGCTTCTTCCTGCCTGTTGGGGTACTCTGCCTCCCTCCCCCTGTGTACTGCTGGCCTCGCTCTGCGTGTCCTCCTGCCACGTTGGGTCAGTTACTAGATCATCCACCACCTCCTCCTCTTCCACTTCCGCACCACGGTCCTCCTCCTCACTTCGTGGCAATTGTGTCTCGTCATCGTCCACCTCTTGTGACAAATTGCCAGCGTCGCCTTCCTGTGGCCGTGGCTATTCAAACATTTGGCCATCGCTACATGGGATCTCCTCTTCCACCACTTCAAGCGGAGCAGGTGAGGGGCACAAATATGGAAATGGACCAGTGAACAACTCTTCAGAGTGTCCAACTGTGGGATCAGTTGCTGTCTGATGACACTTGGCATGGTGGGAGGAAGGAGCATCAGGGTGAGGAGGAGTATGCAGTCGAGACTCACGGCTACTAACACTTGACCGTGTGGAAGACAGACCGCAGGTGGTGGTGCCTAGGTGACTGGAATTATTATTTGCTAGCCAATTAATAACCTGTTCACACTGCTCAGTTCGTAATAGTGGTGATGTTGTGTGCTTCCCTAGTAATTGGGTCAAGAACTGGGAGCGAGAAGATGTGACCGTTGGTTGTGGCACATTTTCACCTTGGCCACTGCCCCATCCTCTGCACGCACCATCACCAGAACGTTCAGTTCCACGTCCCTTGCCACACGCCTTGCCCATTGTAAATTAAGTAAAATAGCTTACACTCGCACTATCAATGGCAAAAGGGTAATAAAAAGGAGATTTGAACAGTGGAACTGCAAAACCTCAGTTATAATTTCCTGGTGTATACCAGACTTGTTAAAATAGATATATTGGTGTCTGAACAGTCAAGGCAAGCAGGTTTATAACACCCAGATTTGAACTGTGGAAGAGTAAAACCACAGTTCTAGCTCTCTGGCCTACACCAGACTCTTTTAAACAGATATATTGGTGTCTGAACAGTCAGCGAGACACTGAAAATGTTTTTTTTATGCAAAAAAAGACAAAAAAGTGGATAATTCAGAGATTTGAACTGTGGAACTGCAAAACCACCATTATAATTTCCTGGTGTATACCAGACTTGTTAAAATAGATATATTGGTGTCTGAACAGTCAGCGACACACTCAAACTGTTTTTTTTTATGGAAAAAAGACAAGCAGGTTGATAACACCCAGATTTGAACCATGGAAGAGGAAAAACACAGTTCCAGTTCTCTGGCCTACACCAGACTCTTTTACACATATATATTGGTGTCTGAACAGTCAGCGACACACTCAAACTGTGTTTTTTTATGGAAAAAAGGCAAGCAGGTTGATAACACACAGATTTGAACCATGGAAGAGGAAAAACACAGTTCTAGTTCTCTGGCCTACACTAGAATCTTTTAAGCAGATATATTTGTGTCTGAACACTCACAGACACACTCAATTTTTTTTTTTGGGGGGGGGAAATACCAAAAGGTTAATAAGACGGGTATTTGTACAGTCTGACTGAGGAAAAACAAAACAAAACAGGATTTAGATGAAAAAAAAAGGATTTTTCCTGGCCCCTGAGACCTGTGTCTAAGTCTATAAATTTGACCAGCAGGAGCACTCAGGACAGTAATGCAGCGTTTGCTGGTATAACCACTGCGTCTCCTCTACAGCCTGCCTGCCTGCCTGCCTGATATCTGGGATGGATATTAGTCCTGAGAAGGACTGTTTGTTTGATTTGGCAGCCTTTACAGACCCTACACTAACTATTTCGCAGTATAAATCTCTCCCTAGCTCTGCAGCACTAACCCTACACTGTCTGATCCGGAGCGACTGTGTCCAAGATGGCGGCGCCCGGTTTTCAATACTCAAGGTAACGCTGTGCGGCCAGCCAATCACTGTAATGCCCACAAACTACATGGCTGCGGCATTACAGTGACTGGCTGGCAATCCCTGCATGTTCATTGGCTCTGTAAAGAGCGCCAAACGTGCAGGGCGGAGACCCGAGCTCCCGCCCGAGTAACCCGGAAATGCTCGGTGCTCGCTGAACATCCCGAGTAGTGAGATGCTCGGGCGAGTACCGAGCAGTATCGAGCATGCTCGCTCAACGCTAATAATGACTCATTTTTGGCAATTTTAGCAAATATTAATAATAGAATTTTAATTAAAAATACACAGCTCAAAAAGATAAAGGGAACACTTAAACAACAGAATATAACTCCAAGTAAATCAAACTTCTGTGAAATTAAACTGTCCACTTAGGAAGCAACACTGATTGACAATCAATTTCACATGCTGTTGTGCAAATGGAATACACAATAGATGGAAATTATTGGCAATTATCAAGACATCCTCAATAAAGGAGTGGTTCTGCAAGTAGGGACCACAGACCACATCTCAGTACCAATGCTTTCTGGCTGATGTTTTGCTCATTTTTGAATGTTGGTTGTGCTTTCACACTCGTGGTAGCATAAGACGGACTCTACAACCCACAGAAGTTGCTCAGGTAGTTCAGCTCATCTAGGATGGCACATCAATGCGAGCTGTGGCAAAAAGGTTTGCTGTGCCTGTCAGCGTAGTGTCCAGAGGCTGGAGGCACTACCAGGAGACAGGCCAGTACACCAGGAGACATGGAGGGGGCCGTAGGAGGGCAACAACCCATCAGCAGGACCGTTACCTTTGCCTTTGTGCAAGGAGGAACAGGAGGAGCACTGCCAGAGCCCTGCAAAATGACATCCAGTAGACCACAAATGTGCATGTGTCTGCACAAACAGTTAGAAACTGACTCCATGAGGGTGGTATGAGGGCCCTACGTCCACAGATGGGGGTTGTGCTCACAGCCCAACACCGTGCAGGACGCTTGGCATTTGCCACAGAACACCAGGATTGTCAAAGTCCCCACTGGCGCCCTGTGCTCTTCACAGATGAAAGCAGGTTCACACTGAGCACACGTGACAGAAGTGACAGAGTCTGGAAACTCCATGGAGAGCGATCTGCTGCCTGTAACATCCTTCAGCATGACCAGTTTGGCAGTGGGTCAGTAATGGTGTGGGGTGGCATTTCTTTGGAGGGCCGCACAGCCCTCCATGTGCTCACCACAGGTAGCCTGACTGCCATTAGGGACTGAGATGAGATCTTCAGACCCCTTGTGAGACCATATGCTGGAGCAGTTGACCCTGGGTTTCTCCTAATGCAGGACAATGCTAGACCTCATGTGGCTGGAATGTGTCAGCAGTTCCTGCAAGAGGAAGGCATTGAAGCTATGGACTGGCCCGCCCGTTCCCCAGACCTGAATCCTTTTGAGCACACGTGGAACATCATGTCTCGCTCCATCCACCAACGTCACGTTGCACCACAGACTGTCCAGGAGTTGGCGGATGCTTTAGTCCAGGTCTGGGAGGAGATCCCACAGGAGACCATTCATTCGCAACCTCATCAGGAGCATGCCCAGGCATTGTAGGGAGGTCATACAGGCACGTGGAGGCCACACACAATACTGAGCCTCATTTTGACTTGTTTTAAGGATATTACAACAAAGTTGGATCAGCCAGTAGTGTGTTTTTCCACTTTAATTTTGGGGGTGACTCCAAATCCAGGCCTCCATTGGTTATTAAATTTGATTTCCATTGATGATTTTTGTGTGATTTTGTTGTCAGCACATTCAACTTTGTACAGAACAAAGTATTCAATGAGAATATTTCATTCATTCAGATCTAGGATGTGTTATTTGAGTGTTTCCTTTATTTTTTTGAGCAGTGTATATAATATTGTATCTACTATATACACATGCTTTGAAAGAGCTCTATTGGACTAAATAGATTGTACAGAATTAGAAAAACTGTTATTGGTCCAGAAATAGTGTAGCAGATGTTCATTGATATTGTCTGCTCCATTTGGGTTATTAGGGCTTAACTGTGATACCAATGAAATCTGAGAGCAGAAATGGCACTGTTTTGGGAAGAATGTTTTGGGAAACCATTTTTCCAGTCCTGTCCAACACCTAAATCTAACCATAATGTTATAAAGACCACCATGAGCAAATACTGTATTTGATAGGATTTTGTTCTGTTCCTACTTTCAGGGAAAACCTGAGTCCACCGAGTATTACCATAATGAAAACCTGACGGTACTGATAGGAAACCTGTTCGTAGCTGGAATGGAGACCACATCAACCACCCTGAGATGGGGACTTCTGCTGATGATAAAATACCCAGAAGTTCAAAGTAAGAAATCAGTTTTTAAAACACAGTAAAAATAATCTAGAATATCAGAGAAACTATGATAATGTAATATTACCTAAGTATTACTAGTACATGAAGTATTTGCAATTTTTTTTCAATCACAATATTTTATATTTAGACTCCTCAATATTGAAATTGCAACAACAAAAATAAAAAGATGTGAATGTATATAATTCACAGGCTCAATAGACATGGTAATAATATGCAGAGGATGAAAAAATTTAATCAAAATTTTCAAAACATCTTGATTTATTTAGTATGGGTTATGACTGCCACACACACAGAAATCCCCACCCTTACAGCCTTCTCATTATAGCAATGAAGTTATTAATGGTAGTCTGAAGAATGTTCCTGCTGTGCTGAATTCAAAGGGACATGCAAATCATTAAGATCCATTTACATTTGCTGATCAATGACGTCCCAGATGTACTCGATGGGAGACAAGTCCAGAGTTGCTGCTGGCCATGGTAGCACAAATAGGCCGCTTAGAATGCTCATAGTAGCATGAGGAACATGTGGCCTTCCAAAGTCGTGTTGAAAAATGGTTTCTAGAAAACTTTCACAATAACATGTGAAGGCCTCTTCATAGCTTTGCCCTCAGTATCTCCGTCCCAACCTCTGGCATTCAATGCGTCCAAAACAAAGGCGGGACTCAAGGCTGAAGAGGTTAGATCTCCATTCTAGCCTCTGTGCTGTCTTGCTTTTCACAGTGATAGACTTTGAGAGTGATGGCATGAGATTAAGGGAAAACCTGAAGCCGAACATCTGACTTGTAGCCCAATGTCGTCCAAACGCCTACTGATAGTTTGTGTAGACACTCTTTGACATCTTAGGCTTGGTATGTGACATTCAGTTTCACTTACAGTACAGAATGGATCACTACAAGCCATTCTTCAAATCTGACGAGACCATGTGGGCAAAACCATGAAGAGACCTTCACAAGGGAACATCAGACTGGTCCTACACCAAAATTATGATGTGGGGTGACATAATGTACAGTGTCTGGTCCCCTCTAGTCTTCATTATAGTTACACTGTTCTTTGTGCTACTGGGAGCAGCCTGCATGGCCTAAAAGTACCACCATGGCTGCAGCATCTCCAGAATTGTTTCCAATCAAATATATCCAGGACATCATTGATCAGCAATTACACAGGGAACAGCCAGCAACAGATCCTTATAATTCGTCAAAGTGCATTCAGCACAGCCAAATGTTATTCAGACGACCATTATTAACCTCATTATTAGCAGCCAAGACTGTAAGAGTGGGGATTTCTGCAAGCAATGCATACATCAGACTAAAATAATTGAGATGTTTGGAAAATATTGCTTCCATTTTTCCATTTTTTTCATCATTTGCAGATCACAAGCAGGTCTATTCAACCTGTGATTTCCATAATTCCACCAATTTTCCTTCTTGGTGTTACAATTTCAATGGTGAGGAAAGTATTTTGTATTTGGCTTTAGTAACTCCTTACCAAGATATGATGTACTGGTATGTCATATGCTGGCTCCCTGACTTTAATGTGGGCTCAGAAACTCAGTCACTACTCCTATAGGCAACATGCCCTAGATGAAGCTGTAAAGGCGAAACTCTGGATCAAGATGGATATATGAGAGGTGCTGTTTTCAGGACTTTTAAATTGCTATTGAATCTATCCATATGAATAAAGTACTGTAGATTTGACCTATTAAATCAAACCTTACTCTTTTAGACTATGGTTGAATATCTTTTTTTTCTACATGAGTAGGGTGAAAGGATTATTCTCCTGTAAGTTTTGTACTGTACAGTAACAGACCCATATGAGTGAAGGTTTCAATTATGGCATCTATCTTAACAGACTATATTAACATCTGACTTTGGTCATGAGGAGATTCCGAAATCTGTCTTAATTTATGTTCTGGGTAGTCCTAAATTATATTTATTTTGAAAAATAAGTGTCATGTTATCCTTTCCTTGGCAGAAAAAGTTCAAAGTGAAATTGAGCAAGTGATAGGATCGGCCCAACCTCAGATGGAACATCGGAAACTAATGCCTTATACAGACGCCGTCATTCATGAGATTCAGAGGTTTGGGGATATTGTACCTCATAATGTTCCACACGCAACTTCAGAAGATATCACATTCAGAGGATATTTTATTCCAAAGGTAAAAAAACAAAGCTCAAATTTGTAATGGATACTTTCAAGGAAAACCTTAGTTAAGAGAAAGGCAAATGTGTAAAGTGACTCTGTGTGTTGGAAAGGGCATCTACATACAAGGATATAGCAGAATTTTTGATCAATATGAGAAAGAACAACTATGATTCTTCCACCCAAAGAACTCTATTAGCTTAAATTAGAGGTCTCCTGGTAATCTCCTAGAATTGTCTAAAATAATAAAATGTTTGTTAACAGTTCACACATCAATCTAGAGGATCTGTCAGCTCTGTTGTGTTGTACATCACTCAGTAGAGCTGAGAGATCCTCCATACAGCTCACCATCATCCTCTATATACTACACCACACAGTAGAGCTGACAGATCCTCTATATACTACACCACACAGGAAAGCTGACAGATCCTCTATATACTACACCACACAGGAGAGCTGACAGATCCTCTATATACTACACCACACAGGAGAGCTGACAGATCCTCTATATACTACACCACACAGGAGAGCTGACACATCCTCTATATACTACACCACACAGGAGAGCTGACAGATCCTCTATATACTACACCACACAGGAAAGCTGACAGATCCTCTATATACTACACCACCCAGGAGAGCTGACAGGTCCTCTATATACCACACCACACAGGAGAGCTGACAGATCCTCTATATACTACACCACACAGGAGAGCTGACAGATCCTCTATATACTACACCACACGAGGGCTGACAGATCCTCTATATACTACACCACACAGGAGAGCTGACCGATCCTCTATATACTACACCACACAGGAGAGCTGACAGATCATCTATATACTACACCACACAGGAGAGCTGACACATCCTCTATATACTACACCACACAGGAGAGCCGACAGATCCTCTATATACTACACCACACAGGAGAGCTGACAGATCCTCTATATACTACACCACACAGGAGAGCTGACAGATCCTCTATATACCACACCACACAGGAGAGCTGACAGATCCCCTACATACTACACCACACAGGAGAGCTGACAGATCCTCTATATACTACACCACACGAGGGCTGACAGATCCTCTATATACTACACCACACAGGAGAGCTGACACATCCTCTATATACTACACCACACAGGAGAGCTGACAGATCCTCTATATACTACACCACACAGGAGAGCTGACAGATCCTCATTATACTACACCACACAGGAGAGCTGACAGATCCTCTATATACTACACCACACAGGAGAGCCGACAGATCCTCTATATACTACACCACACAGGAGAGCTGACAGATCATCAATATACTACACCACACAGGAGAGCTGACACATCCTCTATATACTACACCACACAGGAGAGCGGACACATCCTCTATATACTACACCACACAGGAGAGCTGACAGATCCTCATTATACTACACCACACAAGAGAGCCGACAGATCCTCAATATACTACACCACACAAGAGAGCTGACAGATCCTCTATATACTACACCACACAAGAGAGCTGACAGATCCTCTATATACTACACCACACAGGAGAGCTGACAGATCCTCTATATACTACACCACACAAGAGAGCTGACAGATCCTCTATATACTACACCACACAAGAGAGCTGACAGATCCTCTATATACTACACCACACAGGAGAGCTGACAGATCCTCTATATACTACACCACACAGGAGAGCTGACAGATCCTCTATATACTACACCACACAAGAGAGCTGACAGATCCTCTATATACTACACCACACAAGAGAGCTGACAGATCCTCTATATACTACACCACACAGGACAGCTGACAGATCCTCTATATACTACACCACACAAGAGAGCTGACAGATCCTCTATATACTACACCACACAGGAGAGCTGACAGATCCTCTATATACTACACCACATAGGAGAGCTGACAGATCCTCTATATACTACACCACACAGGAGAGCTGACAGATTCTCTATATACTACACCACACAGGAGAGCTGACAGATCCTCTATATACTACACCACACAGGAGAGCTGACAGATTCTCTATATGCTACACCACACAGGAGAGCTGACAGATCCTCTATATACTACACCACACAGGAGAGCTGACAGATCCTCTATATAATACACCACACAGGAGAGCTGACAGATCCTCTATATACTACACCACACAGGAGAGCTGACAGATCCTCTATATACTACACCACACAGGAGAGCTGACAGATCCTCTATATACTACACCACACAGGAGAGCTGACAGATCCTCTATATGCTACACCACACAGGAGAGCTGACAGATCCTCTATATACTACACCACACAGGAGAGCTGACAGATCCTCTATATACCACACCACACAGGAGAGCTGACAGATCCTCTATATACTACACCACACAGGAGACCTGACAGATCCTCAATATACTACACCACACAGGAGAGCTGACACATCCTCTATATACTACACCACACAGGAGAGCTGACAGATCCTCAATATACTACACCACACAAGAGAGCCGACAGATCCTCAATATACTACACCACACAGGAGAGCTGACAGATCCTCTATATACTACACCACACAGGAGAGCTGACAGATCCTCTATATACTACACCACACAGGAGAGCTGACAGATCCTCTATATACTACACCACACAGGAGAGCTGACAGATCCTCTATATACTACACCACACAGGAGAGCTGACAGATCCCCTATATACTACACCACACAGGAGAGCTGACAGATCCTCTATATACTACACCACACAGGAGAGCTGACAGATCCTCTATATGCTACACCACACAGGAGAGCTGACAGATCCTCTATTTACTACACCACACAGGAGAGCTGACAGATCCTCTATATAATACACCACACAGGAGAGCTGACAGATCCTCTATATACTACACCACACAGGAGAGCTGACAGATCCTCTATATACTACACCACACAGGAGAGCTGACAGATCCCCTATATACTACACCACACAGGAGAGCCGACAGATCCTCTATATACTACACCACACAGGAGAGCTGACAGATCCTCTATATACTACACCACACAGGAGAGCTGACAGATCCTCTATATACTACACCACACAGGAGAGCTGACAGATCCTCAATATACTACACCACACAAGAGAGCCGACAGATCCTCTATATACTACACCACACAGCAGAGCTGACATATCCTCTATATACTACACCACACAGGAGAGCTGACAGATCCTCTATATACTACACCACACAGGAGAGCTGACAGATCCTCTATATACTACACTACACAGGAGAGCTGAGAGATCCTCTATATACTACACCACACAGGAGAGCTGACAGATCCTCTATATACTACACCACACAGGAGAGCTGACAGATCCTCTATATACTACACCACACAGGAGAGCTGACAGATCCTCTATATGCTACACCACACAGGAGAGCTGACAGATACTCTATATACTACACCACAAAGGAGAGCTGACAGATCCTCTATATACTACACCACACAGGAGAGATGACAGATCCTCTATATACTACACCACACAGGAGAGCTGACAGATCCTCTATATACTGCACCACACAGGAGAGCTGACAGATCCTCTATATACTACACCACACAAGAGAGCCAACACATCCTCTATATACTACACCACACAGGAGAACTGACACATACTCTATATACTGCACCACAAAGGAGAACCGACAGATCATCTATATACTACACCACACAGGAGAGCTGACAGATCCTCTATATACTACACCACACAGGAAAGCTGACAGATCCTCTATATACTACACCACACAGTAGAGCTGACAGATCCTCTGTATACTGCACCACACAGGAGAGATGACAGATACTCTATATACTACACCACACAGGAGAGCTGACAGATACTCTATATACTACACCACACAGGAGAGCTGACAGATCCTCTATAAACTACACCACACAGGAGAGCTGACAGATCCTCTATATACTACATCACACAGTACAGATCCTCTATATACTACACCACACAGGAGAGCTGACAGATCCTCTATATACTACACCACACAGTAGAGCTGACAGATCCTCTATATACTACATCACACAGGAGAGCTGACAGATACTCTATATACTACACCACACAGGAGAGCTGACAGATCCTCTATATACTACACCACACAGGAGAGCTGACAGATCCTCTATATACTACACCACACAGTAAAGCTGACAGATCCTCTGTATACTACACCACACAGGAGAGCTGAGAGATCCTCTATATACTACACCACACAGGAGAGCTGACAGATGCGCTATATACTACACCACAAAGGAGAGCTGACAGATCCTCTATATACTACACCACACAGGAGAGCGGACACATCCTCTATATACTACACCACACAGTAGAGCTGACAGATCCTCTATATACTACATCACACAGGAGAGCTGACAGATACTCTATATACTACACCACACAGGAGAGCTGACAGATCCTCTATATACTACACCACACAGGAGAGCTGACAGATCCTCTATATACTACACCACACAGGAGAGCTGACAGATCCTCTATATACTACACCACACAGTAAAGCTGACAGATCCTCTGTATACTACACTACACAGGAGAGCTGAGAGATCCTCTATATACTACACCACACAGGAGAGCTGACAGATGCGCTATATACTACACCACAAAGGAGAGCTGACAGATCCTCTATATACTACACCACACAGGAGAGCGGACACATCCTCTATATACTACACCACACAGGAGAGCTGACAGATCCTCTATATACTACACCACACAGGAGAGCGGACACATCCTCTATATGCTACACCACACAGGAGAGCTGACAGGTTCTGTATATACTACACCACACAGCAGAGCTGACAGATACTCTATATACTACACCACACAAGAAAGCTGACAGATCCTCTATATACTACACCACACAGTAGAGCTGACAGATCCTCTGTATACTACACCACACAGGAGAGCTGACAGATCCACTATATACTGCACCACACAGGAGAGCTGACAGATACTCTATATACTACACCACACAGGAGAGCTGACAGATCATCTATATACTACACCACACAGGAGAGCTGACAGATCCTCTATATACTACACCACACCGTACAGATCCTCTATATACTACACCACACAGTAGAGCTGACAGATCCTCTGTATACTACACCACACAGGAGAGCTGACAGATCCTCTATATACTACACCACACAGGAGAGCTGACAGATCCTCTATATACTACACCACACAGGAGAGCTGACAGATCCTCTATATACTACACCACACAGGAGAGCTGACAGATCCTCTATATACTACGCCACACAGTACAGATCCTCTATATACTACACCACACAGTAGAGCTGATAGATCCTCTATATACTACACCACACAGGAGAGCTGACAGATCCTCTATATACTACGCCACACAGTACAGATCCTCTATATACTACACCACACAGTAGAGCTGACAGATCCTCTATATACTACACCACACAGGAGAGCTGACAGATCTTCTGTATACTACACCACACAGGAGAGCTGACAGATACTCTATATACTACACCACACAGGAGACCTGACAGATCCTCTATATACTACACCACACAGGAGAGCTGACAGATCCTCTATATACTACACCACACAGTAGAGCTGACAGATCCTCTATATACTACATCATACAGGAGAGCTGAGAGATACTCTATATACTACACCACACAGGAGAGCTGACAGATCCTCTATATATTACACCACACAGGAGAGCTGACAGATCCTCTATATACTACACAACACAGGAGAGCTGACAGATCCTATATATACTACACCACACAGAAGAGCTGACAGATCCTCTATATACTACACCACACAGTAGAGCTGAAAGATCCTCTATATACTACATCACACAGGAGAGCTGACAGATACTCTATATACTACACCACACAGGAGAGCTGACTGATCCTCTATATACTACACCACAAAGGAGAGCTGACAGATCCTCTGTATACTACACCACACAGGAGAGCTGACAGATCCTCTATATACTACACCACACAGGAGAGCTGACAGATCCTCTATATACTACACCACACAGGAGAGCTGACAGATCCTCTATATACTAAACCACACAGGAGAGCTGACAGATCCTCTATAAACTACACAACACAGAAGAGCTGACACATCCTCTATATACTACACCACACAAGAGAGCTGACAGATCCTCTATATAATACATCACACAGGAGAGCTGACACATCCTCTATATACTACACCACACAGGAGAGCTGAGAGATCCTCTATATACTAAACCACACAGGAGAGCTGACAGATCCTCTATATACTACACCACACAGTAAAGCTGACAGATCCTCTGCATACTACACCACACAGGAGAGCTGACAGATCCTCTATATACTACACCACACAGGAGAGCTGACAGATGCGCTATATACTACACCACAAAGGAGAGCTGACAGATCCTCTATATACTACACCACACAGGAGAGCTGACACATCCTCTATATACTACACCACACAGGAGAGCTGACAGATCCTTTATATACTACACCACACAGGAGAGCTGACACATCCTCTATATACTACACCACACAGGAGAGCTGACAGATCCTGTATATACTACACCACACAGGAGAGCTGACAGATACTCTATATACTACACCACACAGGAAAGCTGACAGATCCTCTATATACTACACCACACAGTAGAGCTGACAGATCCTCTGTATACTACACCACACAGGAGAGCTGACAGATCCTTTATATACTGCACCACACAGGAGAGCTGACAGATACTCTATATACTACACCACACAGGAGAGCTGACAGATCATCTATATACTACACCACACAGGAGAGCTGACAGATCCTCTATATACTACACCAATCCGTACAGATCCTCTATATACTACACCACACAGTAGACCTGACAGATCCTCTGTATACTACACCACACAGGAGAGCTGACAGATCCTCTATATACTACACCACACAGGAGAGCTGACAGATCCTCTATATACTACACCACACAGGAGAGCTGACAGATCCTCTATATACTACACCACACAGGAGAGCTGACAGATCCTCTATATACTACACCACACAGTACAGATCCTCTATATACTACACCACACAGTAGAGCTGACAGATCCTCTATATACTATACCACACAAGAGAGCTGACAGATCCTCTGTATACTACACCACACAGGAGAGCTGACAGATACTCTATATACTACGCCACACAGGAGACCTGACAGATCCTCTATATACTACACCACACAGGGGAGCTGACAGATCCTCTATATACTACACCACACAGTAGAGCTGACAGATCCTCTATATACTACATCATACAGGAGAGCTGACAGGTACTCTATATACTACACCACACAGGAGAGCTGACAGATCCTCTATATATTACACCACACAGGAGAGCTGACAGATCCTCTATATACTACACAACACAGGAGAGCTGACAGATCCTCTATATTCTACACCACACCGAAGAGCTGACAGATCCTCTATATACTACAGCACACAGTAGAGCTGACAGATCCTCTATATACTACATCACACAGGAAAGCTGACAGATACTCTATATACTACACCACACAGGAGAGCTGACTGATCCTCTATATACTACACCACACAGGAGAGCTGACAGATCCTCTGTATACTACTACACCACACAGGAGAGCTGACAGATCCTCTATATACTACACCACACAGGAGAGCTGACAGATCCTGTATATACTAAACCACAGAGGAGAGCTGAAAGATCGTCTATAAACTACACAACACAGAAGAGCTGACACATCCTCTATATACTACACCACACAAGAGAGCTGACAGATCCTCTATATAATACATCACACAGGAGAGCTGACACATCCTCTATATACTACACCACACAGGAGAGCTGAGAGATCCTCTATATACTACACCACACAGGAGAGCTGACAGATCCTCTATATACTACACCACACAGGAGAGCTGACAGATCCTCTATATACTACACCACACAGGACAGATCCTCTAAATACTACACCACGCAGGAGAGCTGACAGATCCTCTTTATACTGCAACACACAGGAGAACTGACACATCCTCTATATACTGCAACACACACAATAGCTGACAGATCCTCTATATACTACACCACGCAGAAGAGCTGACAGATCCTCTATATACTACACCACACAGGAGAGCTGACACATCCTCTATATACTACACCACACAGAAGAGCTGACACATCCTCTATATACTACACCACACAGAAGAGCTGACAGATCCTCTATATACTACACCACACAGGAGAGCTGACAGATCCTCTATATACTACACCACACAGGAGAGCTGACAGATCCTCTATATACTACACCACACAGGAGAGCTGACACATCCTCTATATACTACACCACACAGGAGAGCTGACAGATCCTCTATATACTACACCACACAGGAGAGCTGACAGATCCTCTATATACTACACCACACAGGAGAGCTGACAGATCCTCTATATACTACACCACACAGTACAGATCCTCTATATACTACACCACACAGTAGAGCTGACAGATCCTCTATATACTACACCACACGAGGGCTGACAGATCCTCTATATACTACACCTCACTTGAGAGCTGACAGATCCTCTATATACTGCACCACACAGGAGAGCTGACAGATCCTCTATATACTACACCACACAGTAGAGCTGACAGATCCTCTGTATTCTACACCACACAGGAGAGCTGACAGATCCTCTGTATACTACACCACACAGGAGAGCTGACAGATCCTCTATATACTACATCACACAGGAAAGCTGACAGATACTCTATATACTACACCACACAGGAGAGCTGACTGATCCTCTATATACTACACCACACAGGAGAGCTGACAGATCCTCTATATACTACACCACACAGGAGAGCTGACAGATCCTCTGTATACTACTACACCACACAGGAGAGCTGACAGATCCTCTATATACTACACCACACAGGAGAGCTGACAGATCCTGTATATACTAAACCACAGAGGAGAGCTGAAAGATCGTCTGTAAACTACACAACACAGAAGAGCTGACACATCCTCTATATACTACACCACACAAGAGAGCTGACAGATCCTCTATATAATACATCACACAGGAGAGCTGACACATCCTCTATATACTACACCACACAGGAGAGCTGAGAGATCCTCTATATACTACACCACACAGGAGAGCTGACAGATCCTCTATATACTACACCACACAGGAGAGCTGACAGATCCTCTATATACTACACCACACAGGACAGATCCTCTAAATACTACACCACGCAGGAGAGCTGACAGATCCTCTTTATACTGCAACACACAGGAGAACTGACACATCCTCTATATACTGCAACACACACAATAGCTGACAGATCCTCTATATACTACACCACGCAGAAGAGCTGACAGATCCTCTATATACTACACCACACAGGAGAGCTGACACATCCTCTATATACTACACCACACAGAAGAGCTGACACATCCTCTATATACTACACCACACAGAAGAGCTGACAGATCCTCTATATACTACACCACACAGGAGAGCTGACAGATCCTCTATATACTACACCACACAGGAGAGCTGACAGATCCTCTATATACTACACCACACAGGAGAGCTGACACATCCTCTATATACTACACCACACAGGAGAGCTGACAGATCCTCTATATACTACACCACACAGGAGAGCTGACAGATCCTCTATATACTACACCACACAGGAGAGCTGACAGATCCTCTATATACTACACCACACAGTACAGATCCTCTATATACTACACCACACAGTAGAGCTGACAGATCCTCTATATACTACACCACACGAGGGCTGACAGATCCTCTATATACTACACCTCACTTGAGAGCTGACAGATCCTCTATATACTGCACCACACAGGAGAGCTGACAGATCCTCTATATACTACACCACACAGTAGAGCTGACAGATCCTCTGTATTCTACACCACACAGGAGAGCTGACAGATCCTCTGTATACTACACCACACAGGAGAGCTGACAGATCCTCTATATGCTACATCACACATGAGAGCCGACAGACACTCTATATACTACACCACACAGGAGAGCTGACAGATCCTCTATATACTACACCACACAGTAGAGCTGACACATCCTCTGTATACTACACCACACAGGAGAGCTGACAGATCCTCTATATACTACACCACACAGGAGAGCTGACTGATCCTCTATATACTACATCACACAGGAGAGCTGACAGATCCTCTATATACTACACCACACAGGAGAGCTGACAGATCCTCTATATACTACACCACACAGGAGTGCTGACAGATCCTCTATAAACTACACCACACAGAAGAGCTGACACATCCTCTATATACTACACCATGCAGGATAGCTGACAGATCCTCTATATACTACATCACACAGGAGAGCTGACACATCCTCTATATACTACACCACACAGGAGAGCTGACAGATCCTCTATATACTACACCACACAGGAGAGCTGACAGATCCTCTATATACTACTCCACACAGGACAGAACCTCTATATACTACACCACACAGAAGAGCTGACAGATCCTCTATATACTGCAACACATAGGAGAGCTGACAGATCCTCTATATACTACACCACACAGCAGAGCTGACAGATCCTCTATATACTACACCACACAGGATAGCTGACACATCCTCTATATACTGCAACACACAGGAGAGCTGACAGATCCTCTATATACTACACCACACAGGAGAGCTGACAGATCCTCTATATACTACACCACACAGGAGGGCTGACAGATCCTCTATATACTACACCACACTTGAGAGCTGACAGATCCTATATATACTACACCACACAGAAGAGCTGACAGATCCTCTATATACTACACCACACAGTAGAGCTGAAAGATCCTCTATATACTACATCACACAGGAGAGCTGACAGATCCTCTATATACTACACCACACAGGAGAGCTGACAGATCCTCTATATGCTACACCACACAGGAGAGCTGACAGATACTCTATATACTACACCACAAAGGAGAGCTGACAGATCCTCTATATACTACACCACACAGGAGAGATGACAGATCCTCTATATACTACACCACACAGGAGAGCTGACAGATCCTCTATATACTGCACCACACAGGAGAGCTGACAGATCCTCTATATACTACACCACACAAGAGAGCCAACACATCCTCTATATACTACACCACACAGGAGAACTGACACATACTCTATATACTGCACCACAAAGGAGAACCGACAGATCATCTATATACTACACCACACAGGAGAGCTGACAGATCCTCTATATACTACACCACACAGGAAAGCTGACAGATCCTCTATATACTACACCACACAGTAGAGCTGACAGATCCTCTGTATACTGCACCACACAGGAGAGATGACAGATACTCTATATACTACACCACACAGGAGAGCTGACAGATACTCTATATACTACACCACACAGGAGAGCTGACAGATCCTCTATAAACTACACCACACAGGAGAGCTGACAGATCCTCTATATACTACATCACACAGTACAGATCCTCTATATACTACACCACACAGGAGAGCTGACAGATCCTCTATATACTACACCACACAGTAGAGCTGACAGATCCTCTATATACTACATCACACAGGAGAGCTGACAGATACTCTATATACTACACCACACAGGAGAGCTGACAGATCCTCTATATACTACACCACACAGGAGAGCTGACAGATCCTCTATATACTACACCACACAGTAAAGCTGACAGATCCTCTGTATACTACACCACACAGGAGAGCTGAGAGATCCTCTATATACTACACCACACAGGAGAGCTGACAGATGCGCTATATACTACACCACAAAGGAGAGCTGACAGATCCTCTATATACTACACCACACAGGAGAGCGGACACATCCTCTATATACTACACCACACAGTAGAGCTGACAGATCCTCTATATACTACATCACACAGGAGAGCTGACAGATACTCTATATACTACACCACACAGGAGAGCTGACAGATCCTCTATATACTACACCACACAGGAGAGCTGACAGATCCTCTATATACTACACCACACAGGAGAGCTGACAGATCCTCTATATACTACACCACACAGTAAAGCTGACAGATCCTCTGTATACTACACCACACAGGAGAGCTGAGAGATCCTCTATATACTACACCACACAGGAGAGCTGACAGATGCGCTATATACTACACCACAAAGGAGAGCTGACAGATCCTCTATATACTACACCACACAGGAGAGCGGACACATCCTCTATATACTACACCACACAGGAGAGCTGACAGATCCTCTATATACTACACCACACAGGAGAGCTGACAGATCCTCTATATACTACACCACACAGGAAAGCTGACAGATCCTCTATATACTACACCACACAGGAGAGCTGACAGGTTCTGTATATACTACACCACACAGGAGAGCTGACAGATACTCTATATACTACACCACACAAGAAAGCTGACAGATCCTCTATATACTACACCACACAGTAGAGCTGACAGATCCTCTGTATACTACACCACACAGGAGAGCTGACAGATCCACTATATACTGCACCACACAGGAGAGCTGACAGATACTCTATATACTACACCACACAGGAGAGCTGACAGATCATCTATATACTACACCACACAGGAGAGCTGACAGATCCTCTATATACTACACCACACCGTACAGATCCTCTATATACTACACCACACAGTAGAGCTGACAGATACTCTATATACTACACCACACAGGACAGATCCTCTAAATACTACACCACGCAGGAGAGCTGACAGATCCTCTTTATACTGCAACACACAGGAGAACTGACACATCCTCTATATACTGCAACACACACAATAGCTGACAGATCCTCTATATACTACACCACGCAGAAGAGCTGACAGATCCTCTATATACTACACCACACAGGAGAGCTGACACATCCTCTATATACTACACCACACAGAAGAGCTGACACATCCTCTATATACTACACCACACAGAAGAGCTGACAGATCCTCTATATACTACACCATGCAGGATAGCTGACAGATCCTCTATATACTACATCACACAGGAGAGCTGACTGATCCTCTATATACTACATCACACTTGAGAGCTGACAGATCCTCTATATACTGCACCACACAGGAGAGCTGACAGATCCTCTATATACTACACCACACAGTAGAGCTGACAGATCCTCTGTATTCTACACCACACAGGAGAGCTGACAGATCCTCTGTATACTACACCACACAGGAGAGCTGACAGATCCTCTATATGCTACATCACACAGGAGAGCCGACAGACACTCTATATACTACACCACACAGGAGAGCTGACAGATCCTCTATATACTACACCACACAGTAGAGCTGACACATCCTCTGTATACTACACCACACAGGAGAGCTGACAGATCCTCTATATACTACACCACACAGGAGAGCTGACTGATCCTCTATATACTACATCACACAGGAGAGCTGACAGATCCTCTATATACTACACCACACAGGAGAGCTGACAGATCCTCTATATACTACACCACACAGGAGTGCTGACAGATCCTCTATAAACTACACCACACAGAAGAGCTGACACATCCTCTATATACTACACCATGCAGGATAGCTGACAGATCCTCTATATACTACATCACACAGGAGAGCTGACACATCCTCTATATACTACACCACACAGGAGAGCTGACAGATCCTCTATATACTACACCACACAGGAGAGCTGACAGATCCTCTATATACTACTCCACACAGGACAGATCCTCTATATACTACACCACACAGAAGAGCTGACAGATCCTCTATATACTGCAACACATAGGAGAGCTGACAGATCCTCTATATACTACACCACACAGCAGAGCTGACAGATCCTCTATATACTACACCACACAGGAGAGCTGACACATCCTCTATATACTGCAACACACAGGAGAGCTGACAGATCCTCTATATACTACACCACACAGGAGAGCTGACAGATCCTCTATATACTACACCACACAGGAGGGCTGACAGATCCTCTATATACTACACCACACTTGAGAGCTGACAGATCCTATATATACTACACCACACAGAAGAGCTGACAGATCCTCTATATACTACACCACACAGTAGAGCTGAAAGATCCTCTATATACTACATCACACAGGAGAGCTGACAGATCCTCTATATACTACACCACACAGGAGAGCTGACAGATCCTCTATATGCTACACCACACAGGAGAGCTGACAGATACTCTATATACTACACCACAAAGGAGAGCTGACAGATCCTCTATATACTACACCACACAGGAGAGATGACAGATCCTCTATATACTACACCACACAGGAGAGCTGACAGATCCTCTATATACTGCACCACACAGGAGAGCTGACAGATCCTCTATATGCTACACCACACAAGAGAGCCAACACATCCTCTATATACTACACCACACAGGAGAACTGACACATACTCTATATACTGCACCACAAAGGAGAACCGACAGATCATCTATATACTACACCACACAGGAGAGCTGACAGATCCTCTATATACTACACCACACAGGAAAGCTGACAGATCCTCTATATACTACACCACACAGTAGAGCTGACAGATCCTCTGTATACTGCACCACACAGGAGAGATGACAGATACTCTATATACTACACCACACAGGAGAGCTGACAGATACTCTATATACTACACCACACAGGAGAGCTGACAGATCCTCTATAAACTACACCACACAGGAGAGCTGACAGATCCTCTATATACTACATCACACAGTACAGATCCTCTATATACTACACCACACAGGAGAGCTGACAGATCCTCTATATACTACACCACACAGTAGAGCTGACAGATCCTCTATATACTACATCACACAGGAGAGCTGACAGATACTCTATATACTACACCACACAGGAGAGCTGACAGATCCTCTATATACTACACCACACAGGAGAGCTGACAGATCCTCTATATACTACACCACACAGTAAAGCTGACAGATCCTCTGTATACTACACCACACAGGAGAGCTGAGAGATCCTCTATATACTACACCACACAGGAGAGCTGACAGATGCGCTATATACTACTCCACACAGGACAGATCCTCTATATACTACACCACACAGTAAAGCTGACAGATCCTCTGTATACTACACCACACAGAAGAGCTGACACATCCTCTATATACTACACCATGCAGGATAGCTGACAGATCCTCTATATACTACATCACACAGGAGAGCTGACACATCCTCTATATACTACACCACACAGGAGAGCTGACAGATCCTCTATATACTACACCACACAGGAGAGCTGACTGATCCTCTATATACTACTCCACACAGGACAGATCCTCTATATACTACACCACACAGAAGAGCTGACAGATCCTCTATATACTGCAACACATAGGAGAGCTGACAGATCCTCTATATACTACACCACACAGCAGAGCTGACAGATCCTCTATATACTACACCACACAGGAGAGCTGACACATCCTCTATATACTGCAACACACAGGAGAGCTGACAGATCCTCTATATACTACACCACACAGGAGAGCTGACAGATCCTCTATATACTACACCACACAGGAGGGCTGACAGATCCTCTATATACTACACCACACTTGAGAGTTGACAGATCCTATATATACTACACCACACAGAAGAGCTGACAGATCCTCTATATACTACACCACACAGTAGAGCTGAAAGATTCTCTATATACTACATCACACAGGAGAGCTGACAGATACTCTATATACTACACCACACAGGAGAGCTGACTGATCCTCTATATACTACAC
Organism: Phyllobates terribilis; assembly: GCF_046119375.1. NCBI lineage: Eukaryota > Metazoa > Chordata > Amphibia > Anura > Dendrobatidae > Phyllobates > Phyllobates terribilis. The sequence goes on along the minus strand of NW_027362763.1, from coordinate 70,539,078 downwards.
CACAAAGGAGAGCTGACAGATCCTCTGTATACTACACCACACAGGAGAGCTGACAGATCCTCTATATACTACACCACACAGGAGAGCTGACAGATCCTCTATATACTACACCACACAGGAGAGCTGACAGATCCTCTATTTACTAAACCACACAGGAGAGCTGACAGATCCTCTATAAACTACACAACACAGAAGAGCTGACACATCCTCTATATACTACACCACACAAGAGAGCTGACAGATCCTCTATATAATACATCACACAGGAGAGCTGACACATCCTCTATATACTACACCACACAGGAGAGCTGAGAGATCCTCTATATACTAAACCACACAGGAGAGCTGACAGATCCTCTATATACTACACCACACAGTAAAGCTGACAGATCCTCTGCATACTACACCACACAGGAGAGCTGACAGATCCTCTATATACTACACCACACAGGAGAGCTGACAGATGCGCTATACACTACACCACAAAGGAGAGCTGACAGATCCTCTATATACTACACCACACAGGAGAGCTGACACATCCTCTATATACTACACCACACAGGAGAGCTGACAGATCCTTTATATACTACACCACACAGGAGAGCTGACACATCCTCTATATACTACACCACACAGGAGAGCTGACAGATCCTGTATATACTACACCACACAGGAGAGCTGACAGATACTCTATATACTACACCACACAGGAAAGCTGACAGATCCTCTATATACTACACCACACAGTAGAGCTGACAGATCCTCTGTATACTACACCAATCCGTACAGATCCTCTATATACTACACCACACAGTAGATCTGACAGATCCTCTGTATACTACACCACACAGGAGAGCTGACAGATCCTCTATATACTACACCACACAGGAGAGCTGACAGATCCTCTATATACTACACCACACAGGAGAGCTGACAGATCCTCTATATACTACACCACACAGGAGAGCTGACAGATCCTCTATATACTACACCACACAGTACAGATCCTCTATATACTACACCACACAGTAGAGCTGACAGATCCTCTATATACTATACCACACAGGAGAGCTGACAGATCCTCTATATACTACATCATACAGGAGAGCTGACAGGTACTCTATATACTACACCACAAAGGAGAGCTGACAGATCCTCTATATATTACACCACACAGGAGAGCTGACAGATCCTCTATATACTACACAACACAGGAGAGCTGACAGATCCTCTATATACTACACCACACAGGGGAGCTGACAGATCCTCTATATACTACACCACACAGTAGAGCTGACAGATCCTCTATATACTACATCATACAGGAGAGCTGACAGGTACTCTATATACTACACCACACAGGAGAGCTGACAGATACTCTATATACTACACCACACAGGAGACCTGACAGATCCTCTATATACTACACCACACAGGGGAGCTGACAGATCCTCTATATACTACACCACACAGTAGAGCTGACAGATCCTCTATATACTACATCATACAGGAGAGCTGACAGGTACTCTATATACTACACCACACAGGAGAGCTGACAGATCCTCTATATATTACACCACACAGGAGAGCTGACAGATCCTCTATATACTACACAACACAGGAGAGCTGACAGATCCTCTATATTCTACACCACACCGAAGAGCTGACAGATCCTCTATATACTACAGCACACAGTAGAGCTGACAGATCCTCTATATACTACATCACACAGGAAAGCTGACAGATACTCTATATACTACACCACACAGGAGAGCTGACTGATCCTCTATATACTACACCACACAGGAGAGCTGACAGATCCTCTGTATACTACTACACCACACAGGAGAGCTGACAGATCCTCTATATACTACACCACACAGGAGAGCTGACAGATCCTGTATATACTAAACCACAGAGGAGAGCTGAAAGATCCTCTATAAACTACACAACACAGAAGAGCTGACACATCCTCTATATACTACACCACACAAGAGAGCTGACAGATCCTCTATATAATACATCACACAGGAGAGCTGACACATCCTCTATATACTACACCACACAGGAGAGCTGAGAGATCCTCTATATACTACACCACACAGGAGAGCTATCAGATCCTCTATATACTACACCACACAGGAGAGCTGACAGATCCTCTATATACTACACCACACAGGACAGATCCTCTAAATACTACACCACGCAGGAGAGCTGACAGATCCTCTTTATACTGCAACACACAGGAGAACTGACACATCCTCTATATACTGCAACACACACAATAGCTGACAGATCCTCTATATACTACACCACGCAGAAGAGCTGACAGATCCTCTATATACTACACCACACAGGAGAGCTGACACATCCTCTATATACTACACCACACAGAAGAGCTGACACATCCTCTATATACTACACCACACAGAAGAGCTGACAGATCCTCTATATACTACACCACACAGGAGAGCTGACAGATCGTCTATATACTACACCACACAGGAGAGCTGACAGATCCTCTATATACTACACCACACAGGAGAGCTGACAGATCCTCTATATACTACACCACACGAGGGCTGACAGATCCTCTATATACTACACCTCACTTGAGAGCTGACAGATCCTCTATATACTGCACCACACAGGAGAGCTGACAGATCCTCTATATACTACACCACACAGTAGAGCTGACAGATCCTCTGTATTCTACACCACACAGGAGAGCTGACAGATCCTCTGTATACTACACCACACAGGAGAGCTGACAGATCCTCTATATGCTACATCACACAGGAGAGCCGATAGACACTCTATATACTACACCACACAGGAGAGCTGACAGATCCTCTATATACTACACCACACAGTAGAGCTGACACATCCTCTGTATACTACACCACACAGGAGAGCTGACAGATCCTCTATATACTACACCACACAGGAGAGCTGACTGATCCTCTATATACTACATCACACAGGAGAGCTGACAGATCCTCTATATACTACACCACACAGGAGAGCTGACAGATCCTCTATATACTACACCACACAGGAGTGCTGACAGATCCTCTAAAAACTACACCACACAGAAGAGCTGACACATCCTCTATATACTACACCATGCAGGATAGCTGACAGATCCTCTATATACTACATCACACAGGAGAGCTGACACATCCTCTATATACTACACCACACAGGAGAGCTGACAGATCCTCTATATACTACACCACACAGGAGAGCTGACAGATCCTCTATATACTACTCCACACAGGACAGATCCTCTATATACTACACCACACAGGAGAGCTGACAGATCCTCTATATACTGCAACACATAGGAGAGCTGACAGATCCTCTATATACTACACCACACAGCAGAGCTGACAGATCCTCTATATACTACACCACACAGGAGAGCTGACACATCCTCTATATACTGCAACACACAGGAGAGCTGACAGATCCTCTATATACTACACCACACAGGAGAGCTGACAGATCCTCTATATACTACACCACACAGGAGGGCTGACAGATCCTCTATATACTACACCACACTTGAGAGCTGACAGATCCTCTATATACTGCACCACACAGGAGAGCTGACAGATCCTCTATATACTACACCACACAGTAGAGCTGACAGATCCTCTGTATACTACACCACAAAGGAGAGCTGACAGATCTTCTATATGCTACACCACATAGGAGAGCCGACAGATACTCTATATACTACACCACACAGGAGAGCTGACAGATCCTCTATACACTACACCACACAGGAGAGCTGACAGATCCTCTATATACTACACCACACAGTAGAGCTGACACATCCTCTGTATACTACACCACACAGGAGAGCTGACAGATCCTCTATATACTACACCACACAGGAGACCTGACAGATCCTCTAAATACTACACCACACAGGAGAGCTGACTGATCCTCTATATACTACATCACACAGGAGAGCTGACAGATCCTCTATATACTACACAACACAGGAGAGCTGACAGATCCTCTATAAACTACACCACACAGAAGAGCTGACACATCCTCTATATACTACACCATGCAGGATAGCTGACAGATCCTCTATATACTACATCACACAGGAGAGCTGACACATCTTCTATATAGTACACCACACAGGAGAGCTGACAGATCCTCTATATACTACACCACACAGGAGAGCTGACAGATCCTCTATATACTACTCCACACAAGACAGATCCTGTATATACTACACCACACAGGAGAGCTGACAGATCCTCTATATACTGCAACACACAGGAGAGCTGACAGATCCTCTATATACTACACCACACAGGAGAGCTGACAGATCCTCTATATACTACACCACACAGTAAAGCTGACAGATCCTCTGTATACTACACCACACAGGAGAGCTGACAGATCCTCTATATACTACACGACACAGGAGAGCTGACAGATGCGCTATATACTACACCACAAAGGAGAGCTGACAGATCCTCTATATACTACACCACACAGGAGAGCGGACACATCCTCTATATACTACACCACACAGGAGAGCTGACAGATCCTTTATATACTACACCACACAGGAGAGCTGACACATCCTCTATATACTACACCACACAGGAGAGCTGACAGATTCTGTATATACTACACCACACAGGAGAGCTGACAGATACTCTATATACTACACCACACAGGAAAGCTGACACATCCTCTATATACTACACCACACAGGAGAGCTGACAGATTCTGTATATACTACACCACACAGGAGAGCTGACAGATACTCTATATACTACACCACACAGGAAAGCTGACAGATCCTCTATATACTACACCACACAGTAGAGCTGACAGATCCTCTGTATACTACACCACACAGGAGAGCTGACAGATCCTCTATATACTGCACCACACAGGAGAGCTGACAGATACTCTATATACTACACCACACAGGAGAGCTGACAGATCATCTATATACTACACCACACAGGAGAGCTGACAGATCCTCTATATACTACACCACACCGTACAGATCCTCTATATACTACACCACACAGTAGAGCTGACAGATCCTCTGTATACTACACCACACAGGAGAGCTGACAGATCCTCTATATACTACACCACACAGGAGAGCTGACAGATCCTCTATATACTACACCACACAGGAGAGCTGACAGATCCTCTATATACTACACCACACAGGAGAGCTGACAGATCCTCTATATACTACGCCACACAGTACAGATCCTCTATATACTACACCACACAGTAGAGCTGACAGATCCTCTATATACTACACCACACAGGAGAGCTGACAGATCTTCTGTATACTACACCACACAGGAGAGCTGACAGATACTCTATATACTACACCACACAGGAGACCTGACAGATCCTCTATATACTACACCACACAGGAGAGCTGACAGATCCTCTATATACTACACCACACAGTAGAGCTGACAGATCCTCTATATACTACATCATACAGGAGAGCTGACAGATACTCTATATACTACACCACACAGGAGAGCTGACAGATCCTCTATATATTACACCACACAGGAGAGCTGACAGATCCTCTATATACTACAGTCATGGCCAAAAGTATTGAGAATGAGACAAATAGTAATTTTTCCAAAGTTTACTGCTTCATTTTTTGTAATAGCAATTTGCATGTACTCCTGAATGTCAAAGAGTGATCAGCTTAACAGCAATTACTGTACTTGCAAAGTCAATATTTGCCCAGAAAATGAACTTTAACCCCCAAAACACATTTCAACATCATTGCAGTCCTGCCTTAAAAGGAGCAGCTAACATTGTTTTAGTGATTGATCCATTAACACAGGTGTAGGTGTTGATGAGGACAGGGCTGGCGATCAATCAGTCATGATTAAGTAAGAATGACATCACTGGACACTTTAAAAGGAGGCTGGTTCTTGGTATCATTGTTTCTCTTCAGTTAACCATGGTTATCTCTAAAGAAAAACATGCAGCCATCATTGCACTGCAACAAAAATGGCCTAACAGGGAAGAGTATCGCAGTTACAACGATTGCACCTCAGTCAACAATCTATCGCATCATCAAGAACTTCAAGGAGAGAGCTTCCATTGTTGTCAAAAAGGCTCCAGGGCGCCCAAGAAAGACCAGCAAGCGCCAGGACCGTATCTTAAAACTGTTTCAGCTGCGGGATTGGACTACCAGCAGTGCCGAGCTTGCTCAGGAATGGCAGCAGGCTGGTGTGAGTGCTTCTGCACGCACTGTGAGGCGGAGACTCTTTGAGCAAGGGCTGGTTTCAAGGAGGGCAGCAAAGAAGCCACTTCTCTCCAGAAAAAACATCAGGGACCGACTGATATTCTGAAAAAGGAACAGGGAGTGGACTGCTGAGGACTGGGGCAAAGTCATTTTCTCTGATGAATCCCCTTTTCGATTGTTTGGGACATCTGGAAAACAGCTTATTCGGAGAAGAAGAGGTGAGCGCTACCACCAGTCTTGTCTCATGCCAACTGTAAAGCATCCTGAAACCATTCATGTGTGGGGTTGCTTCTCAGCCAAGGGAATCGCTCACTCACAGTCTTGCCTAAAAACACAGCCATGAATAAAGAATGGTACCAGAATGTCCTCCAAGAGCAACTTCTCCCAACCGTCCAAGAGCAATTTGGCGCCCAACAATGCCTTTTCCAGCATGATGGAGCACCTTGCCATAAAGCAAAGGTGATAACTAAATGGCTCATGGAACAAAACATAGAGATTTTGGGTCCATGGCCTGGAAACTCCCCAGATCTTAATCCCATTGAGAACTTGTGGTCAATCATCAAGAGACGGGTGGACAAACAAAAACCAACAAATTCTGGCAAAATGCAAGCATTGATTATGCAAGAATGGACTGCTATCAGTCAGGATTTGGTCCAAAAGTTGATTGAGAGCATGCCAGGGAGAATTACAGAGGTCTTGAAGAAGAAGGGGCAACACTGCAAATATTGACTTGCTGCATTAACTCATTCTAACTGTCAATATAACCTATTGGTACTCGTAATATGACTGCAATTATATTTCTGTATGTGATATTAACATCAGACAAACACTAATAAAAACCAGAGGCCAGCAGATCATGTGAAAATATCATTTTGGTGTCATTCTCAAAACTTTTGGCCATGACTGTACACAACACAGGAGAGCTGACAGATCCTATATATACTACACCACACAGAAGAGCTGACAGACCCTCTATATACTACACCACACAGTAGAGCTGAAAGATCCTCTATATACTACATCACACAGGAGAGCTGACAGATGCTCTATATACTACACCACACAGGAGAGCTGACTGATCCTCTATATACTACACCACACAGGAGAGCTGACAGATCCTCTGTATACTACACCACACAGGAGAGCTGACAGATCCTCTATATACTACACCACACAGGAGAGCTGACAGATCCTCTATATACTACACCACACAGGAGAGCTGACAGATCCTCTATATACTAAACCACACAGGAGAGCTGACAGATCCTCTATAAACTACACAACACAGAAGAGCTGACACATCCTCTTTATACTACACCACACAAGAGAGCTGACAGATCCTCTATATAATACATCACACAGGAGAGCTGACACATCCTCTATATACTACACCACACAGGAGAGCTGAGAGATCCTCTATATACTACACCACACAGGAGAGCTGACAGATCCTCTATATACTACACCACACAGGAGAGCTGACAGATGCGCTATATACTACACCACAAAGGAGAGCTGACAGATCCTCTATATACTACACCACACAGGAGAGCTGACAGATCCTTTATATACTACACCACACAGGAGAGCTGACACATCCTCTATATACTACACCACACAGGAGAGCTGACAGATCCTGTATATACTACACCACACAGGAGAGCTGACAGATACTCTATATACTACACCACACAGGAAAGCTGACAGATCCTCTATATATTACACCACACAGTAGAGCTGACAGATCCTCTGTATACTACACCACACAGGAGAGCTGACAGATCTTTTATATACTGCACCACACAGGAGAGCTGACAGATACTCTATATACTACACCACACAGGAGAGCTGACAGATCATCTATATACTACACCACACAGGAGAGCTGACAGATCCTCTATATACTACACCACACCGTACAGATCCTCTATATACTACACCACACAGTTGACCTGACAGATCCTCTGTATACTACACCACACAGGAGAGCTGACAGATCCTCTATATACTACACCACACAGGAGAGCTGACAGATCCTCTATATACTACACCACACAGGAGAGCTGACAGATCCTCTATATACTACACCACACAGTACAGATCCTCTATATACTACACCACACAGTAGAGCTGACAGATCCTCTATATACTATACCACACAGGAGAGCTGACAGATCCTCTGTATACTACACCACACAGGAGAGCTGACAGATACTCTATATACTACGCCACACAGGAGACCTGACAGATCCTCTATATACTACACCACACAGGGGAGCTGACAGATCCTCTATATACTACACCACACAGTAGAGCTGACAAATCCTCTATATACTACATCATACAGGAGAGCTGACAGGTACTCTATATACTACACCACACAGGAGAGCTGACAAATCCTCTATATATTACACCACACAGGAGAGCTGACAGATCCTCTATATACTACACAACACAGGAGAGCTGACAGATCCTCTATATACTACACCACACCGAAGAGCTGACAGATCCTCTATATACTACACCACACAGTAGAGCTGACAGATCCTCTATATACTACATCACACAGGAAAGCTGACAGATACTCTATATACTACACCACACAGGAGAGCTGACTGATACTCTATATACTACACCACACAGGAGAGCTGACAGATCCTCTGTATACTACTACACCACACAGGAGAGCTGACAGATCCTCTATATACTACACCACACAGGAGAGCTGACAGATCCTCTATATACTAAACCACACAGGAGAGTTGACAGATCCTCTATAAACTACACAACACAGAAGAGCTGACACATCCTCTATATACTACACCACACAAGAGAGCTGACAGATCCTCTATATAATACATCACACAGGAGAGCTGACACATCCTCTATATACTACACCACACAGGAGAGCTGAGAGATCCTCTATATACTACACCACACGGAGAGCTGACAGATCCTCTATATACAACATGACACAGGAGAGCTGACAGATCCTCTATATACTACACCACACAGGAGAGCTGACAGATCCTCTATATACTACACCACACAGGAGAGCTGACAGATCCTCTATATACTACACCACACAGGACAGATCCTCTAAATACTACACCACGGAGGAGAGCTGACAGATCCTCTATATACTGCAACACACACAATAGCTGACAGATCCTCTATATACTACACCACGCAGAAGAGCTGACAGATCCTCTATATACTACACCACACAGGAGAGCTGACACATCCTCTATATACTACACCACACAGAAGAGCTGACACATCCTCTATATACTACACCACACAGAAGAGCTGACAGATCCTCTATATACTACACCACAAAGGAGAGCTGACAGATCCTCTATATACTACACCACACAGGAGAGCTGACAGATCCTCTATATACTACACCACACAGGAGAGCTGACAGATCCTCTATATACTACACCACACAGGAGAGCTGACAGATCCTCTATATACTACACCACACAGTAGAGCTGACACATCCTCTGTATACTACACCACACAGGAGAGCTGACAGATCCTCTATATACTACACCACACAGGAGAGCTGACAGATCCTCTAAATACTACACCACACAGGAGAGCTGACTGATCCTCTATATACTACATCACACAGGAGAGCTGACAGATCCTCTATATACTACACCACACAGGAGAGCTGACAGATCCTCTATATACTACACCACACAGGAGAGCTGACAGATCCTCTATATACTACACCACACAGGAGAGCTGACAGATCCTCTATATACTACACCACACAGGAGAGCTGACAGATCCTCTATATACTACACCACACAGAAGAGCTGACAGATCCTCTATATACTGCACCACACAGGAGAGCTGACAGATCCTCTATATACTACTCCACACAGGACAGATCCTGTATATACTACACCACACAGGAGAGCTGACAGATCCTCTATATACTACACCACACAGGAGAGTTAAAAATCCGATTCCTATTAAACCTTCATCCGAAATCAGATTCTATATTTGAAAGTATTAAAAGTTTTAATTTTGGTCCCAATGTGCAATAGTATTAAAGTCATCCTTAATAAGTTTTTATAATGTGCTGATTTTTGCATTATATTTTTTTATAATTTAAACCTCATGATTCTGTTCCTCTAGGCCACTCTTGTTTTTCCACTACTACATTCCATACTCCGAGATAAAGCTTACTTTGCGAAACCAGATGAGTTTTATCCAGAACACTTTCTAGACACTAAAGGAAATTTGAAAAAGAATGAAGCCTTTGTCCCCTTCTCAATTGGTAACGTTTAGAATTATTGAATTTTTTATAGCGTTTTTACATTATTAACCTCTTGATGATCATACCTAATTATTCTTGCCGTTAATAATAATCTGTGGTAAAGTGTTGTTGCTCTATTATTGAAACCATACTGTTAATATATGCTCTCCAAATAGAGTTTACTTTTAAAACACACTTTTTAAATTTTGGTACATACAGTATGTAAGCTAACAGGAAATTACAATGGATCCATAGGTTAAACAAAACCTTCTAACATGTACAACAAAAAAGCCTTTAAAAGATAAATTTTATTGGTATACAATAAAAGCAAGAAAAACTGCTAAAATTCCTAAACAAAAAAGTCCTAATTGGCCCAAAGTGAAAACAACAAGTATACACTAATAAGTCAAAATATTAAAGAGCAACATAAGTAATTAAAAGGGGGAGGTAGGGATAAAGGGACATGGGAAGCATAAATACAATGTCTCCCTATACGATTTGCCCTGTGGTTATCCCTACTTGCCTGCCGAGGTTGGTAACCTAGAAAAACAAGTCAGATACGCGCCCCGCTGACCGCAGTCCATGCGTCACGACTCCAATAAGCCTCATCTGATGGATCACCTATCTCTACTTCCTCATGAATCAGTACCAACAATGGGAATACCCGTTGATGTCGTGGTGAACTGTAGCTATAAGGGGTCCTCTTTGATTTTTGAGTGATATTCCAGTATGGTTTTTCCTGTATTATTATTTAAAACCTTGTGGGTTGCTTATCTGTGGCATTATACTCTTAAACAGTGGGTACGGAAAGTATTCAGACCTCTTTAAATTTTTCATTCTTTGTTTCATTGCAGCCATTTGGTAAATTCTTTAAAAGCTTTTTTTTTTCTAATTAAAGTACACTCTGCATCCCATCTTGACTGAAAAAAACAGAAATGTAGAAACTTTTGCATATTTATTTAAAAAAAAAACTGAAATATCACATGGTCATAAGAATTCAGACCTTTTTCTCAGTATTGAGTATGTAGCATCGGCGTCTCTGCCCCCTGCTAGGCAGAGACGCCGTCCCACTCACCTCCTCGCTCCCCGCTCTGTGTTCTTGCTGCCGGCGCGCGCAGCTCCCCGGGCACTGTGCTTAGGGCGCACGCACGCACGCTCCCTCCTCTTACAGGGGCCGCGCGCGCTGTCCTAAGGAGTCCCCGGCCAATAGCCGAGGGTCCTCCCATATATAAGGCACCTCCTCCAAAATGGAGGTGCCCTAGCAACAGTTGTCGCACAGTATACTTACCTATGCTTCAGCCCTCAGGTCCCACTGCTAGCATGACTAGTCCTGTCTGTTACCTGCCTGTTACCTGCCTGTTACCTGCCGTGCCTGCCAGCCCGCTTACCTGGAAGCACCTGCCTGTTACCTGCCGTACCTGCTAGCCCACTTACCTGGAGGCACCCACCGTCACTTGCCGTGACCACCTGCCGAGCCTAACCGGAGGCTCCTGCCGTCACTTGCTGTGACCTCCTGCCAGCCTACCTAGAGACTCCTGCCGTCACTTGCCGTGTCTACCTGATAGCCTACCTGGAGACTTCTGCTCGCCAGCCTGCCTGCTTTGCCCATCTGCAATTCTGGTCAGTCCCTGCCATCTGTATCGTGGGAGTCACCTGCTCCCTTACAAGGTCGTCCCCAGAGTAGCACCTGGTCCCTCTGCTCAGTCACTCCCTGGTCACGGAGTCGTTAGCCGCCGTACGACCAGGGTCAGGCTGAGTTGATACTTAGTTACGCCCCTCTGGGCGCAGCACAGAAGTTCCACCTCCCGGACCCGTAAGAGAGTAGAAGCACTCTTTTGAGCTAGTACAGCCATGAGTCTTCTTGGGAATAAGGCAACAAGTTTTTCACACCTGGATTTGGGGATCCTCTGCCATTCTTCCTTGCAGATCCTCTCCAGTTCCATCAGGTTGGATGGTGAACATTGGTGGACAGCCATTTTCAGGTCTCTCCAGAGATGCTCAATTGGGTTTAGGTCAGGGCTCTGGCTGGGCCAGTCAAGGATGGTCACAGAGTTGTTCTGAGGCCACTCCTTTGTTATTTTAGCTGTGTGCTTAGGGTCATTGTCTTGTTGGAAGGTGAACCTTCAGCTGAGTCTGAGGTCCAAAGCGCTCTGGAAGAGGTTTTCATCCAGGATATCTCTGTACTTGGCTGCATTCATGTTTCCTTCAATTGCAACCAGTTGTCCTGTCCCTGCAGCTGAAAAACACCCCCATAGCATGATGCTGCCACCACCATGTTTCACTGTTGGGATTGTATTGGGCAGGTGATGAGCAGTGCCTAGTTTTCTCCACACATACCGCTTAGAATTATCACCAAAAAGTTCTATCTTCGTCTCATCATACCAGAGAATCTTATTTCTCATAGTCTGGAAGTCCTTTATGTGTTTTTGAGCAAACTCTATGCGAGCTTTCATATGTCTTGCACTGAGGAGAGGCTTCCATCAGGCGACTCCGCCATAAAGGCCCGACTGGTGGAGGGCTGCAGTGATAGCTGATTTGTGGAACTTTCTCCCATCTCCCTACTGCATCTCTGGAGCTCAGCCACAGTGATCTTGGGGTTCTTCTGTACCTCTCTCACCAAGGCTATTCTCCCACGATTGCTCAGTTTTAAAAAGACTTCTGGTGGTCCCAAACTTCTTCCATTTAAGGATTATGGAGGCCACTGTGCTCTTAGGAACCTTGAATAATTCAGAAGTTTTTTTGTATTCTTGGCCAGATCTGTGCCTTGCCACAATTCTGTCTCTGAGCTCCTTGGGCAGTTCCTTTGAGCTCATGATTCTCAAAAAGAGAAAAAAAAATGATCTTTTTAGAATTTACCAAATGACTGCAATGAAACAAAGAGTGAAAAATTTAAAGGGGTCTGAATACCTTCTGTACCCACTGTAGGTTTATTTAGGATAAATAAGAGCACTTTTTATTTGTTTTAATGCCTTGCACTGATGACACCTTATTATATCAGTGTTTACACTTGCATTACTGTTCGATAATCATTCTTTGTCCATATTCTATGGATGTGGTGTCTGTATTCCTCTTATCAAGGGGGTTAATCTATTTAAGGGTTAGTCCCTTTTCAGAGCTCCCTAGGGTCATCTAGGGTAAGAGAATGGTGAGCAGGGGGGCCTATCTGGTTTCCTGAATTACCAACCTCTGCGAGCAGGTAGGCTTATCCATAGGACATATGGTATAGGGAGAGATAGTATTTATGCTTCCCTTGTACCTTTATCCTTACTTCCCCTTTTTCTACCTTATCTTGTCCTGTATTATTTTGGCTTATTAGTGTATATTTGTAATTGTTGTTATCATTTGGGCCAATGAGGACATTTTTGTTTTGGGATATTCGCTGTTTTCCTTGGTTTTCCTGGTTATTATAAAGTTTATCTTTAATAGTTTTTTCTGTCTAGGTTCGAAAAAATTTATACAGTATGTACCAAATTTTAGCATGTGCTATTATTTCCCTATTTTTTTAATTGGAAGATGTTAATAGCCAAATTAATCAGGGTAAAAAAAAAGCTAGAACATTATTCATATACTATAATTTTATCAGGACAAGAGTGAAACTATATATTATATTTTTTAGTCAGTAAGACACTCCTGAGGTTAGCATATGTAAATGTCAATAGCAGTTTTACTGTAATTGGGGGAATGTGGTTGATGGTCTATTAATGGGGCATCTGTGGGTGATGCACTATTATTGCAGTGTCTGTGGGTGCTGCATTGTTTCTGCATTGCATGACAGCATGGCAAATCAGGGATGTTCATGGGTGGAGCCGAATTTTTGGTGCGAACAAGCCAGAACCCCGAACACGAATTTGAAATGCCGAACAAATTCGCTCAACACTAGTGATGAGCGAGCACTAAAATGTTCGGGAGATTGTTACTCGAGTCGAGCAAATCGTAATACTTGGGTGCTCGACCTGAGTAACGAGTATAATGGAAGTCAATTGGAAACTGGAGCATTTTTCAGTCCCCCCCCCACCTCCCTGGAGTTTTGGAAGGGGTTTAAAAATTGATCAAATCGATGGAAACTGCTCTGAAATGGCATGGAAACAGCATGGGGAAGACCCCTGGAAGCATCTCTGACTTCCAGGTCTCTACTGAGAGCAATGTTGTCAGAGTATTATGCCACTTTTGCTGATTAACAATAAAACATACAAAACCAAAGATAAAATGGATTTTACTGGAAAGAATGTTGAGAAACATTCTTTCCAGGATAATGACTTGGATATAAAGCAAAATAAATAAGAGAAAAAAAATTCTCCTCCACACCTTGGGCTATGTTCACACGTAGTGTTTTTGCTGAGTTTTTTGTCCGTTCGCATTACTTTCAATGGTGAAAAGAGAAAATTCACCAGTAATTGTAATTTTAACATTTTAATACCTTATCTGGCCTTGTGGTGTGTGAGACATGATCAGATACATCCTGTTTAATTTATGAAGGAGGGACTCTGAACGTCAGAAAGTCATCAGTCAGTCTCCACTATTTGTAGAGGACTATCAGGAGGCCATTACTATTGTTAGAGGGCAGTAGATGGCACTCACTATTGTCAGAGGGCCATCCGGTGGCCCTCACTTAAATTTTAGAGGTCCAGCAGCTGGCCCTCACTAAACATTGTTAGATTGCCAGCAGCCAGCCGTCATTAAGCAGTATAATGTATCAATCTGAGGTGGTCAAATTTTCTTTTTCATATATATTCTGTAAAGTTTGAAACTTGGAGGGCCAGCAGGTGGGCCCCCACAAATCATAGAGTGCCAACAAGCAGCCTCCACTATTTTTAGGTGTATTGGGAACAGATGAGACCAAGATAGAGCTTTTTGTTAAAGCATACCATTCAACTGTTTACTATAAATGGAATAAGTCCTACAAGTATATGAACCCAGTACTTACAGTCAAATATGGTGGAGGTTCAAAGATGTTTAGGGGCTGTTTTTACTTCCTCTGGCACTGAGTGCTTTGACTATGTGTAAGGCATCATGAAATTTGAAGTTTCCCAAAGGGTCGCAATGTAATTCCAAGTGTTAGAAAGATGGTTTTGCATCCTAGGTAATGGATCTTACAGCAGGACAATGACCCCAAACATACTTCAAGAAGCACCCAGAAATGTATGGAAGCAAAGTATTGGAGAGTTCTGAAGTAGTAAATTCAGCTCCAGTAGTGTAAAGTCTCCCACCACTACCTCTTACATACAGATACTACAGAGAAACTGCAAAAGTTTAATTAATTAATTAATTAATTCAGTTAATTTGGCCTGCTTTGACTCATTTCTGAGTACATATTACAGTAGAAATCATGAATCTGTTAATAAGAGTTTTGAAAAAAGCAATCAAGTTATAGACAATGGAAGAGATGTATGTGACCAGAATAAATACTCATTTCCAGCAGATGACACCTAGCACCTATCCCTATACTACATGCAGCTAAAAGCAATATACAGTGGGTATGAAAAGTATTCAGACCCCTTTAAATTTTTCACTCTTTGTTTCATTGCAGCCATTTGGTAAATTCTAAAAAAAAAAATTTTCTTTAAAGTACACTCTGCACCCCATCTTGACTGAAAAAAAACAGAAATGTAGAAATTTTTGCAAATTTATTAAAAAAGAAAAACTGAAATATCACATGGTCATAAGTATTCAGACCCTTTGCTCAGACACTCATATTTAAGTCACATGCAGTCCATTTCCTTGTGATCCTCTTTGAGATGGTTCTACTCCTTCATTGGAGTCCCGTTGTGTTTGATTAAACTAATAGGACTTAATTTGGAAAGGCACACACCTGTCTATATAAGACCTCTCAGCTCACAGTGCATGTCAGACCAAATGAGAATAATGAGCTCAAAGGAACTGCCCAAGGAGCTCAGAGACAGAATTATGACAAGGCACAGATCTTGCCAAGAATATAAAAGAATTTCTGCATTACTCAAGGTTCCTAAGAGCACAGTGGCCTCCATTATACTTAAATGGAATAAGTTTAGGACCACCAGAATTCTTCCTAGATCTGGCCGTCCAGCCAAACAGAGCAATCGTGGGAGAAGAGCCTTGGTGAGAGTGGTAAAGAAGAGCCCCAAGATCACTGTGGTTGAGCTCCAGAGATGCAGTAGGGAGATGGGAGAAAGTGCCACAAAGTCAACTATCACTGCAGCCCTCTACCAGTCGGGCCTTTATGGCAGAGTGGCCCGATGGAAGCCTCTCCTCAGTGCAAGACATATGAAAGCTCGCATAGAGTTTGCTCAAAAACACATGAAGGACTCCCAGACTATGATAAATAAGATTCTCTGGTCTGATGATACGAAGATAGAACTTTTTGGAGATAATTCTATGCGGTATGTGTGGAGAAAACCAGGCACTGCTCGTCACCTGCCCAAAACAATCCCAACAGTGAAACATGGTGGTAGCAGCATCATGCTATGGGGGTGTTTTTCAACTGCAGGGACAGGATGACTGGTGGCAATTAAAAGAAACATGAATGTGGCAAAGTACAGAGATATCCTGGATGAAAACCTCTTCCAGAGTGCTCTGGACCTCAGACTTGGCCGAAGGTTCACCTTCCAACAAGACAATGACCCTAAGAACACAGCTAAAATAACAAAGGAGTGGCTTCAAAATAACTCTGTGACCATTCATTACTGGCCCAGCCAGAGCCCTGACCTAGACCCAAGGGAGCATCTCTGCAGAGACCTGAAAATGGCTGTCCACCAATGTTCACCATCCAACCTGATGGAACAGGAGAGGATCTGCAAGGAAGAATTGCAGAGGATCCGCAAATTCAGGTGTGAAAAACTTGTTGCATCATTCCCAAGAAAACTCATGGCTGTACTAGCTCAAAAGAGTGCTTCTACTCAATACTGAGCAAAGGGTCTGAATACTTATGACCATGTGATATTTCAGTTTTCTTTTTTAATAAATTTGCAAACATTTCTACATTTCTGTTTTTTTTCAGTCAAGATGGGGTGCAGAGTGTACTTTAATGAGAAAAAAAAAAACTTTTTAGAATTTACCAAATGGCTGCAATGAAACAAAGAGTGAAAAATTTAAAGGGGTCTGAATACTTTCCATACCCACTGTATATAAGGAATATATTAAATGTTTTTTTTTTTTTTTTCGGTTGCAGCTGCAAGGACTATAAGGCAATTATCCCTGATTATGTAGCGTCGGCGTCTCTGCCTCCTGCCGGGCAGACGCCGTTCCCCTCACCACCACGGTCCCGGTCTGGCGTCCTCCAGCTCCCCTGTTGCTGCCCGGGGTGCGCGGACCACGTGCAGTTTCCCCGATACTGTACTTAGGGCGCGTGCTCCCTCCCTCCCTCTTAAAGGGTCCGCGCACGCCGTCCTTAATAGTCCCTGGCTTATGGCCGGAGGACTACTCCTATTTAAAGCACATCCTCCAAAATGGAGGTGCCTGTGCAAGGTTGTTGTTTGTGTGCTAACACTCTCCTCAGCCCTCAGGTTCCAGTGCCCGCGAGCCTGTCTATCAGCCGTGCACGCCAGCCTGTCTTTCTGCCGTGCCCACCTGCCTGCCTACCTGCCATGCCCGCCAGCTTGCCTAACCAGCTTGCCTTGCCACCTGCCTGTTTTCCGGCCATGCTCATCTGCTGTACCTGTCAACTTCAGCCATCTGACCCCTGGGAGTCGCCTGCTCTCACACAAAGTCGGTCCCAGAGTGGCACCTGGTTCACCTTCCCGGTCCCCCCCTGGTTCACAGAGTCGACTAAGCCACTGTGTGTCCAGGGTCGGTCAGGGTAGGCACTTAGTTACACCCTTCTGATCCCTACTTGCATCACAGCACTGAGGTTGCACCACCCGGATCCGTAAAAATTTGCACAGGCCATGGAATCCGGTGGCTCCCAGGCTCCTTCGCACTCAGACCTGTACCAAGAGGTCTCTCGCCAGAGATCCCAACAGGATACTATCCTGTCCTATCTGCGGACAGTCAACTCCCGCCTGGATGTGCTGTCCATCCCGACTTTGTCTGCCTCCAACCGAGCGGCACCCACTCCGGCGGCACCTTAATCCAGTTTTGCTGCAACACCCGGCTTTGGACCCCGGCTTTCTGCGCCTCCACATTTTGGTGGTGACCCTGCCCTATGTTGAGGCTTCATAAATCAGTGCACACTTGTATTGCCAAGTTTTTAGCAATAAGGTTCGGATACGGCTTTAAAGAAGGCAACCACTTGTAATATAACGCAATTTTATTTATAATAGTAAATTTGAAAGATAAAATACAGAATCAAAGGAATAGTATGATATTATGATATTGCGTACACTTTTTTAGATTAAAGGTTACAAAGGTTAAATACTTGTAAAGGTTAAATATTTATAAAGGTTAACCTATTTACTATTAGATAGAAGAAGAAAAAAGATTTCACTAGTAGCATGTACATCATCTGTCCGGAAACTTCAGCTGGAGAAGTGTTTAGCGATGGGCAGAGAATGCGTACTAGGTCCTATACTGTGAAGAGCGTCCTCTTCACAGGCCCACAATGCTTCTGCCATAACTGAATTCTTCAACAGCTTTATACATTTTAGAAAAAGGCTTATCCAACCTAATATTACGTAACCATGAAAGTTCATAGGTTGTTGTCCAACATTCCAATCCTGTGACAGTGGCCAGCTATCACAGATAAGCAATGCCGGACAAGACCTGTTCACGGACCATTCTACTTCTGTCATAATGTTTACATATGATAAGAGTAAATCTTACACCGGGTTATAAATCAGACCAAGGTTTTCTTCCCAGACAGCATATTGTGTTAAGAAGCTATATATCAGTGAGATACATTCACAGATAAAGTACACCTTAACACCAAATATATAATAAGAATAGTAATTAAAGGTTGGATACATCATAATGGGTTTCAGATAGCCACTTATATTTTTGGTACTACAATAAGCGTCTCCACCTTAAGCCATATGCCTGTAGTCTTATTTACAATTTTGTGCAATCGTCTGTCTCTGGTTCTAGCAAACACAGTGTATACAAAGTCGAATTCACTTCAGTAATAAAGATTAAACCTCAGACTGTTAGCAAACTTAAACTAAAGCTATGTTTTAGTATGTTTGGACTAATGACTCCTAGTCTACTGAGGTAGGATACCTACAAATGCTGACATGTCTGGTTCCTATTTTATTTCAATATGGATTTGAAATATAAAATAGCCATTTTTCATGTTCATACTACAACGCTGCACTTTGAACTCCTGGCACACCAGTTCACCTCCGACCGGGCCAAGGTGGCATTCATCATGTCTCACCTCACCGGAGAGGTGTTGGCGTGGCTTAACCCTCTGTGGGAGAAAGGGGATACTCTGGTGTCCGATCTCCAGGCCTTCCTCGCGGCTTTCCGGAAGGTGTTCGATGAGCCTGGATGAAAATCTTCTACTGCCTCCTCTCTTCTCCGACTCCACCAAGGGAGATTCTCTGTGTAACAGTATGCCGTGCATTTCTGAACCCTCACATCTGAACTTGCCTGGTACAATGAGGCTCTGGTGTCCACCTTTTGGGAGGGCCTTTCCGGACGGATCAAGGATGAGCTAGCCGGTCGTGGCATACCTCCCTCCCTGGACGACCTGGTGTCATTAGCTATCCGGATTGACATCCATTTTCAGGAGCGTTCTAAGGAGACGACCCGTGAGAGAAGACCTCTGTGCCTCGCTCCAACCTTCCAAAGTCCAGTCTCACAACCAGCACTCTCCCCGGTGTCTTCTCCAGAGTCTCTGCAAATTGACCAAGTTAAGATGGTCAAGTCTCGCCAGGAGACCCGCCGCGCCGAGGGGAGTTGCTTCTACTGTGGCAGTATAGAGCATCAGCTTTGCTCCTGTCCGGTGAGACCGGGAAACTCCAGTGTCTAGGACCACTCGGAGAGGTTGTCCTAGGCAAAAGTTCTTCCTCTCCGCCCTTGACTCTGTCTGTTTCAGTTACCAGTGGCAAGACCCGCTTCTTAGAGACTACCTATCTGGATTCTGGAGCCACTGGGAATCTCATTCAAAAAGCCGTTGTGGAGCGTTTTCAGATTCCTACCATCCGTCTGGCTGATCCTTTAGTGGTTTCCTCTGTGGATGGAAAGCTTCTCTCTGAAATCATCTTGTTTGTCACTGAGCCTGTAACTCTTCAGGTGGGAATGCTACATTCGGAGAAGATCTCCTTTTACGTGCTGTCCGGTTTCTCGCATCCCCCAGATGCACCTATCAGTTATAATACCCCCGGCAGCACTAAAAACCCACTCTGGCAAAACGCTAGTGGCAGGGCAGGCCAGGACCTGCAAGGCGTAGAGAGACAGTTCATGCCATGTGTCTAGCATATAGCAATATAGCAATAGTTGTAAGGCACTGAAGAATCACAGAGGACGCTGGTACGGTCGGCAAGATACTCCTTCAGCATCTTCCAAAATTTTTCCCTCGTTGTCAGAGTACCCCACACATCAAGACCTGGGTGGTAGGAAGGTCTGAGAATACTTCCCCAGACCTTTGAAAGTGTTCCCCTGCCTCTGCTGCATCTGGTGTGTGTCTCCCTCGTCTCTATTTCTCAGCTGTCCAAAGGAACTGTGACCTCTGCTGCCAGCATTGTCAGATGGGAATATTTTAAATAAATCTTCAACCAGGGCCTTCTGGTACTGCAACATTTTAGTACACCTCTCTGCCATGGGAAGAAGAAATGAAAAGTTTTCCTTGTAGCGTGTGTCTAGATGGGTGACCAACCAGTAATTAGTGTTGGCCAAAATGCGCACTACGCAAGCGTCACACGAAAGGCAGCTGAACATGAACTCAGCCATTTGTGCCAGACTTCCAACAATCAAGACTTCCCTGTCCCAACCAAGAGCATGACATCCATGTTCTCATCCTTTTCCTCATCCTCATCCTCCTCCTCATCCTCCCTCTCCTCCTCGTCTTGAGGCCATCCATGCTGAACAGACGAGATAAGGGTGGTGTTAGTTTTACCGTCTGTAGTGCAGGCAAGCAGCTCCTGTTCCTCCTTCTCATTATCACTCAATCCGAGTTGAGAAGATGAGATGAAGCTGGGCTCTGCAGCATCACCCTGTATAGTTTCATGCTTCATCTCAACTTGCTCTGCCTGCAAAGCCTCCTCTTTGATTGTGAGCAACGAGGATTTCAGTAGACAGAGAAGTGGGATGGTGACGCAGATTATGGCATCATCGCCGCTCACCATCTTGGTGGAGTCCTCAAAGTTTTGGAGAACCGCACAGATATCAGACATCCATGCCCACTCATCATCTCTAATGTGCGGCTGACCTGAATAATGACGGGCGTGTTGAAGCTGGTACTCAACAACTGCCCTCTGCTGTTCACAAATCCTTCCCAACATCTGCAAGGTTGAGTTCCAACGCATTATGACATCGCACTCCAGTTGGTGAGCTAAAAGCTGCAAATGCAGCTGAAGCATGATGAGGGTGGCGGTAGCTGTAGGTGACTTTCGAAAATGGGCACACACGTGGCGTTCTTTGACTAGCTGCTCTGTCAGATCTAGGTAGGTTTTGAGAAATCGCTGAACCACTAGGTTGAGCACATGGACCAGGCATTGTACGTTTGCGAGCTTGCCTATCTTCAGAGTCGCCACCAGGTTCCGGCCATTGTCACACCGAACCATGTCTGGCTGTAGGTTCAGCGGTGTCAGCCACAGATCTGGCTGATCTTTTACAGCTGTCAACAACTCTGCAGCGGTTTGCGATTTGTCACCTAAGCATATAAGCTTCGGCACTGCCTGTTGCCGCTTGGCTGAGGCCGTGCTTCCAGCTTCTAAGTGATGTGGTCATTTCAGAAATGGAGGCTTAGGAGGAGGTGCAGGAGCTGTAGAATGTGTGGGCAACCCTGATTGACGCAGGGCCCGCAATCTTCGGCGTCGGGAAGACGTGTTCCGTCCCAGGGTTCGACTGGGTCCTGGCTTCCACTATACTAACCTAGTGTGCCGTCAATGAGATGTACCGCAGCTGGCCACAAGCACTCGTAAAAGAGTCTGTGCATATGTGGACCTTCCCAGTAACTGCGTTGTTGAGGTAACAGGATTGCGTTCCAAGGACTGGGGTAGGGACAAATGAAGGCAGCACTGGGACAAGGACAAGGGTGCTGACGGTGATGGTTGCAAGTGTGTAACAACAGGTGCAGGGCGGAAGGCATCTTCTCCTGCACCATGGACAGAGGACAGAGGATTGGCGTGCATGCACAACAGCGGAACAGGCAGTGGTGTCACCCGAAGACACTATGTCTGGATCCCGGAATTCGGCCCAACTAGTCGGGTGCTTTGCTGTCATGTGCCTGAGCATGTGGTGGTGGTCAGGCTGGAAGTTTTGCTGCCCCTGCTGATGCTGGCATGGCAGAGGTTGCAAATAGCCTTTTTGGGGTTATCTGGACAGTCTTTAAAAAAGAGCCAGACTCTGGAAGACTTAACAGTTGCACTGGCAACTTCCCTCGTGTTGGTGGTCCTGTGAATAGTTTCCTGCCTTCTGTCTGTGGCCACCCACTGCTTCTTCCTGCCTGTTATGGTGCTATGCCTCCCTCCCCCTCTGTGCTGTTGTCCTCGCTATGCATATTACCTTGCCAGGTTGGGTCAGTGACTTCATTGCCCACCACCTTGTCTTCCATGTTCGCACCCTGGGCCTACTCCTGACTTGGTGGCAATTGTGTTGCATCATCATCCACCTCTTACGACAGTAATTGCACTTTACCACCATCGCCTTCGTGTGACCGTGGCTGCTCAAATATTTGGGCATCGCTACATGCAAACTCCTCTTGCCCCACTTGAAGCTGGCTGGAAGAGAGGCCCGAATGTATAAATGGAAAAGTGAGCAGCTCTTCGGATTGTCCAAGTATGGGATCACTTGTCCCCGGGTACTCGGCATGGTGGGAGGAAGGAGGATCAGGTTGAGGAATCTGTGGTCTAGACTGAGACTGGACCATGTGGAAGATAGAATGGTGGTGGTGGTGGTGGAAAATTGACTGGAAGCATTATCTGCTATCCAAGCAACAACCTTTTCACACTGCTCTAGCTTCAATAGTTTTGTTCCACGGGTTCCTTAGTAATTGGGACAGGAAGGTAGTTCAACATGATGTGGGTGTTTGCTGTGCTCCCTCAGCAGGCAAAGTTTCATCTTACCCACGGCCTCGGATTCTTCGTGCAGCATCACCATCACATCCACTTCCCCGTCCCTTGTCACGCGCCTTGCCCATTTTAAATGGAGTATAATATTTGGCACGCTTCAAAAAATGTCATGATTATTACCTCAGTAATATGGGATCACGTCTGATGACGACGGTTTTAGGAAGTGGCCTTATAGATGTGGTATTGGTCAGCACCCAAGTGTGAATAGGATGATCAACACCCAAGTGTCAGACTTGAAGAGGAGGGTAATATTTGGCCCATTCCAAAAAATGTCACAATTATTACTGCAGTAATACGGGATCACGTCTGATGACTACAGTTTTAGGAAGTGACTTATTAGTATGATATTGGTCAGTAACCAAGTGTGAATAGGTTGAACAACACAAAACTGGCAGACTTTAACTGGAGTGTAATATTTGTCACGCTCCAAAAAAATGTGACGAATATTACTACAGTAAGATGGGATCACGTCTGATGATAGAAATGATTCTCTGCTTCCACAATACAGCAATGCGAATAAAATCAAAAAAATATGGCTGTATTCTGCTAACAAGCAAATGGAGCAGTAAAATGGTGTAATGTATTGCTTTTTAAGGAAATAATCAGGATTAAGAGCAAAAAAAAATTAGCCCTGATATCAAGGGCTATAGATATCTCTAACAGCAGCAAACAGAATGTGCAATGGACCCTATTGTGCTGTATATAGTGTTCACAAACTCTGCCTGTCTAACTCCTGCTATCACCAGTAATATATGCAGCTGCATTAGTCCTAAGAAGGACAGTTATTTCAGATGGATATATATCTTGATGTGGAATACCTCGACCTAACTAATAAACTGCCATTTCTGTCCCTCACTCAGCAGCACCTCTCCCTATTCCACCTGTCTGAAAGGTAGACTGTGACGAGCATAGGGTCACTGGGTCTTATATAGACCCAATAACGCTATGCCGCCAGCCAATCACTTTAATCCCACAACCAGCATGGCTACGGTAAGACAATGAGTTGCCGGCAATCCCTGCATGTTAAATGGCTGTCTAAAGAGCGCCAAATATGCGGGACGGGGACCCTAGCTCCCGGAAGTACTCGCCAAGCGGCGAGCATCTTGAGCAGTGAGATTCTCGGGCGAGTACCGAGCAATGGCGAGCACGCTCGCTCATCACTGCGTACAGAATAACAATGACTGGCAGGCAATCCCTACATGTTTATTGGCTGGCTAAAAAGCACCAAACATGCAGGGCGCGGACTCGAGCTTTCGCCCGAGCATTCAAAGAATAACAAGCATCTCAAGCACACTGATGCTCGAGCAAGTAACGAGCAGTGACGAGTATGATCGCTCATCACTACAGTGGATCCATTTTAGACATGAATTCAATTTGTCTGCTACTTAAAATGAAACAGAAAAAATGGACATTTAAACTTGACTTTACACATTAGATGCATACATTTCACACAGAGCACGTACACATTGGACATATAAAGAATATAAATCTTATATATATATAAATATATATATATATATATATATATATATACACAGTACAGACCAAAAGTTTGGACACACCTTCTCATTTAAAGATTTTTCTGTATTTTCATGACTTTGAGAATTGTACATTCACACTGAAGGCATCAAAACTATGAATTAACACATGTGGAATTATATACTTAACAAAAAAGTGTGAAACAACTGAAAATATGTCTTATATTCTAGGTTCTTCAAAGTAGCCACCTTTTGCTTTGATGACTGCTTTGCATACTCTTGGCATTCTCTTGATGAGCTTCAAGAGGTAGTCACCGGAAACGGTTTTCACTTCACAAGTGAGCCCTGTCAGGTTTAATAAGTGGGATTTCTTGCCTTATAAATGGGGTTGGGACCATCAGTTGTGTTGTGCAGAAGTCAGGTGGATACACAGCTGATAGTCCTACTGAATAGACTGTTAGAATTTGTATTATGGCAAGAAAAAAGCAGCTAAGTAAAGAAAAACAAGTGACCATCATTACTTTAAGAAATGAAGGTCAGTCAGTCCGAAAAATTGGGCAAACTTTGAAAGTGTCCCCAATTGCAGTTGCAAAAACCATCAAGCTCTACAAAGAAACTGGCTCACATGAGGACCGCCCCAGGAAAGGAAGACTAAGAGTCACCTCCGCTTCTGAGGATAAGTTTATCCGAGTCACCAGCCTCAGAAATCGCAGGTTAGCAGCAGCTCAGATTAGAGACCAAGTCAATACCACACAGAGTTCTAGCAGCAGAAACATCTCTACAACAACTGTTAAGAGGAGACTTTGTGCAGCAGGCCTTCATGGTAAAATAGCTGCTCGGAAACCGCTGCAAAGGACAGGCAACAAGCAGAAGAGACTTGTTTGGGCTAAAGAACACAAGGAATGGACATTAGACCAGTGGAAATCTGTGCTTTCGTCTGATGAGTCCAAATTTGAGATCTTTGGTTACAACCACCGTGTCTTTGTGCGATGCAGAAAAGGTGAACGGATGGACTCTACATGCCTGGTTCCCACCGTGAAGCATGGAGGAGGAGGTGTGATGGTGTGGGGGTGCTTTGCTGGTGACACTGTTGGGGATTTATTCAAAATTGAAGGCATACTGAACCAGCATGGCTACCACAGCATCTTGCAGCGGCATGCTATTCCATCCGGTTTGCTTTTAGTTGGACCATCATTTATTTTTCAACAGGACAATGACCCCAAACACACCTCCAGGCTGTGTAAGGGCTATTTGACCAAGAAGGAGAGTGATGGGGTGCTACGCCAGATGACCTGGCCTCCACAGTCACCAGACCTGAACCCAATCGAGATGGTTTGGGGTGAGCTGGACCGCAGAGTGATGGCAAAAGGGCCAATAAGTGCTAAGCAATTGGGCAGCATGGTGGCGCAGTGGTTAGCACTGCAACCCTACAGCGCTGGGGTCCTGGGTTCAAATCCCACCAAGGACAACATCTGCAAGGAGTTTGTATGTTCTCCCCGTATTTGCATGGGATTCCTCCGGGCTCTCCAGTTTCCTCCCACACCTTAAAGACATACTGATAGGGAATCTAGATTGTGAGCCCTGATGGGGACAGTGACAATAATGTATGTGAACCGCTGTGGAATATGTTAGCGCTATATAAAATTAAAGATTATTATTATTATTATAATTAAGCATCTCTGGGAACTCCTTCAAGATTGTTGGAAGACCATTTCCAGTGACTACCTCTTGAAGCTCATCAAGAGTGTGCAAAGCAGTCATCAAAGCAAAAGGTGGCTACTTTGAAGAAGCTAGAATATAAGACATATTTTCAGTTGTTTCACACTTTTTTGTTAAGTATATACTTCCACATGTGTTAATTCATAGTTTTGATGCCTTCAGTGTGAATGTACAATTTTCATAGTCATGAAAATACAGAAAAATCTTTAAATGAGAAGGTGTGTCCCAACTTTTGGTCTGTACTGTATAATATATATATATATATATATATATATATATATATATATATATATATATCGGATACATGCAGATAACACATCATGCTTTTCTAGAAAAGCTAAATAATCATAAACAACACTGAGTTACATTGTAAAACCTTTATGGATCATCACTTTTAAAGCAGCAAGTCCATTGCGCACCTAAACTCTGTCACGCTGGTAACTCGCACGCCTTCTCAGTGCCATTCTACTCACCACGGTCACCGCTCTGCTTCTCCTCATATCAGGCCGTCTCGCTAAGGTTGCCTCTTGCAGCACTCCCCAGCACTACTGCATCTTCCTGCTGTCTCCATCTGGCTATAGAGAGGCATTGCCAGTCTCTGTAGGAATTTAATCAAGCAGGGGATATTCTATGCAGCTCCTCCTACCACTCCTTGCTTGAGCTTTGGTTCCAGTTTTCAGTAAGCATCTAGTTCCCATTCAGGGTGTTTTGTTCTTTTTCTCTACTGTTACCGACTTGGTTTGTCTTCTTTTCTTGTCTGATATCTCCTTTCCTGTTCCTGGCTACGTATTTGAACCTTTGTAGCCTGCCCTGACCTTGAACTGTCTGAGTATGTCTCGGCTTGTGTCCACTGTACGTTGTATCCCTGCCTTGACCGGTTGGTCAACTGCTGCACGTCCGGTCACTGCCCTGGAGTGGCACCTGGTGGCTACCCTAATGGCCCAAGCCTAATCTCACCATCAGAGGCTCTAGTGAAGATCAGGTAACCACTTAGTCACGCCCCTCCAAGGTAATCCCAATCAGTGGTGCACTGGGTCCAGACCCACCCCCGTCACACTCTGACTACTTGCTAGCTAAGCTCTGCTCACAATCTAATGTCAGCCATGCCCCTAATTACAGAATCACCACTACTAAAGTGAGAGTGGCCCTGATTTGGGAGTCTGTGGATGACATACTATTATTGGGACTGATTCACTAATATTGGGTATCTGTCTCAAATGTACTATTATTGGGCCAACTGCCATTTGAACACTATTATTGGGGCATCTTTGACTGATACACTAATAATGATGCATCTATGGGAGGCTCACTTTTATTGGGGCATCTGTGGCTGATCCATTATTGTTAAATGGGTTGTCCGGTCAAAAGTGATAAGTCTGCAGTCACTCTGTGTGAGACCCAGGACTGGAGGGCCTGTATGAGACCCAGGACTGGAGGGCATGTTTGTGTTATACATACCCCCGGCCATTCAGCGCCGCCTTGCTCCATACACTTGTATAGAACGAGGCCACGCCCCATCTAGTGACGTGGGAAGCCAGTGGGCGCGTCCGACAAGAAGGCACAGCCTCGCTCAATACAAGTGTATGGAGAGTGAGGCCGCTCACTGGCAGGGGGTATGTATGACTCATACATACCCTCCATTACCGGGTCTGAAACCGGCGAATCCCCACAGCACACACTGTCTGTGCTGAGGGGATTCATAAGTCTGCAGTCTCACAGCGTGACTGCAGACCTATCACTTTTGAACGGACAACCCCTTTAAGGCATGTGAAGCTGATGCACTGTTATTGGGGTATCTGTGATTGATGTATTGGGGTATCCAATATAAGTAGAAGTTAGGTAGAATTTGTTTGACTTTCCCTATAGAAGAAAAGTATTAACCATTAGAATAAAAAATATTAATCATAACAGATCAAAGCCTTGAAACCGAATACCAAAATTTGTATAACCTTATTATTTGGTTGTAGTGTGAAATGATTAATCATCTTCAATCAATGTTTTCTGTTCTTCCTTACAGGTAAACGAAGCTGTGCTGGAGAAACCTTGGCTAAGATGGAGCTGTTCATTTTCTTTACAACATTATTAAAAAATTTCACTTTCCATTCTACACCTGGAGCCAAACTGGACCTTACACCTGCACTGGGGGCTGCAAATTCACCTAAACCCTTTGAGATCTGTGCAATATCTCGCAGATAGACTACACTATCAGTCACTACTGGCACAAAACATGTATATAATATTAAACATTTGTTTAAAGAGGTTTTCCTCCAAATCTATCTGGCTAGAATGTGCCATTAATGTAAATGAACAATCAGTGAAAATGAATAGCGGTACCAGAGCGCCAATAACAGGGCAAAAATATTAAAAGGACTGATTTATTAATACACACAACGCGTTTCGGTGGACACAGCCACCTTCATCAGGTGTGACAAGCAGCAAACAATTGATCCTTATATACATTTGACTAGGTATACAATTACCCTTATATACATTTGAATATTAATTATTAATGTAAATGAAATCTATTACTCTATGCTGTAATTTCTTTCAGGGAAGAGAAGCTGACTGATGTGTGATTTTATGGTACGACAGGCAGAAACGTTTTTCTGTTACAGAGTTCTCAAATTAATTTTAGTTAAATGATAAAATTCTGGCTCTAGCTGCCAATAGAGGAAGCGAATGATCTCACTGCATACAATAGCTTCCTCTAGTGGCTGCAAGTGGCCAAAAATTACAGTGAGTGTCTTCAGTTTTAAGAAAGTAGAGGCCTAAAGACAAAAAATATTTTAAAAAATAAATACCCATTACTCACCCGTTAAAATGCCAGTGCCAGGGCTCTGTTGGTCACTGTTATGTAGTTATAACAATATCAATTTCGTGTTTCAATTTTGCATCATAGACATGATTGGCTGCAGAGGTCATGTGAATTATGCATTTTTTTTATACGAAAACATTTCTTGCTTTTGGGCTACTTTCTGGACATCCAGGATAACCCATTTGGTGGTGTTTGAGAGATGAAGAAAAACAATTAATAATTACAAGTAGAGAACTTAGATCAATGTGAACCCACAAAATTATATAAATGAACTGTATATTCTGTAAATATAATTATATTTTAATGTGTTTTTCTGTTTCCATTTCTTTTGTTCCTCAAAATTTAACAAGAAGAAAGAAAGGAAAATCCTATAAATATGTCTAAATGCTATTAAGGGCATCATCGCTTAGCTTGTTCCATTACCTGCGATTGTGCTGTTGTGACGTGGAGAGGAAGCCGTGGGCAAGGTACTCATCTCTTGCTCCCCGTCACGTTACATGAAGGTGGTGTTGGCATATATAACAGACTAAGACTTATTATAAGTGAAAGGAGGACTTTATACTAACCAGACAGCAGATGGCAATAGTGTGTATAGTTATATGCTTGCTGTAATGGGGGAGGAAAGCTCTCAATTGTTGGTTGTTTTTACTTCCTTTGTTTTTTCTTTCCTTTCCTGAATGTGTTATGTCAGCAGCACACGGACTGTGTGACACTGAATTGTATCTCATGTTTAACCAGTATGAAGTAAATACTGTAAGTACCGTGGTGACTGTAAGAAGATGCACTCTGCGACAGGTGGGGTCCTGGTTTGGCATGTGGACTTGTGCTGTAGAGCACTGTGCCCTTGCAGGCCGCATGTAGCCAATGACTTTGGCTGGCCAGGACCAGGTGTTTGACAGTTCAATGAGGGTGACCACCAGTCAAAAATAAACTTTTGCCTCAATGATAACTTGGGGGGATTATATACAGTAGATAGCGGGTACACAACTTGACAAACGTTTCCTTTACAATGCAGAACATTTTTACACACAAATTCCTTCATCTTTTCTCACTTGTTCTAAATCTCCATATTTACTCTTTACTTCTCCACGGCCCAGCTCAGTAGTACAGGCCAGTTTGTAAGAGTCCTATTCTAAACTCGCGGTTCTGCATCTTCTTTCCCCTCTAGAGAGCTATATTGCCAGTATGGCTGGTACTTCTCTGTCTCTGATGCTCTACAACTCTTGCTTGGGGCACTCTCTTCATCTTACGTACTCTGTCCTGTCTAGGCCCTCTGCAAGTTATAATCTCTGGGCCGTAATGCTTGATGTCCTGACTCAGGACCCTTCTCCGATCAATCACTCTGTTCTTTCAGTCACTTTTCTCTCACCTTACGCTAGGATCTCGCTATCCTGTCTCCTCTCTTGTTAAGTATATTCATGTCATGCAGCACTGCTCACATCAGACCTTATGTCTTCTTTCTATGTACTCTGTTCCCTTTCTAACTTCCTGACAGGAAACTGTCTCTGTCCCTTAACTTTATCCCCTCTCATTCGGGGCTAGTCTGAAGCTTAAGTCTAACTGTCCCTTTTAACTACCTGTTGCTGGGCAGAGCACAGCTTCATCGTTAACAATACAGATTATTACACATACAAACATTACGCATATCACTATTCACATTATGCAATATAACAGCACACTTGTTCTTCAAGGGGGAAAATGTGGGCAATACGTCCTTCTCCTTACACAGTTGTTACTGACACCCGTAATCAGAAAAATAATTAATCCGGGATATTTAGCTGCTAAAAACCTGCAGAAAAAAAGGAAGAGGCTCTCCAGCGCAGTACTATGAGCACGAAGTAGTAAGGTTACAAATAAACTGCATTTGTTCCCACTCTCAAGCACATACAGTACAGACCAAAAGTTTGGACACACCTTCTCATTTAATGATTTTTCTGTATTTTCATGACTATGAAAATTGTACATTCACACTGAAGGCATCGAAACTATGAATTAACACATGTGGAATTATATACTTAACAAAAAAGTGTGAAACAGCTGAAAATATGTCTTATATTCTAGGTTCTTCAAAGTAGCCACCTTTCGCTTTGATGACTGCTTTGCACACTCTTGGCATTGTCTTGATGAGCTTCAAGAGGTAGTCACCAGAACTGATCTTCCAACAATCTTGAAGGAGTTCCCAGAGATGCTTAACACTTGTTGACCCTTTTGCCTTCACTCTGCGGTCCAGCTCACCCCAAACTATCTCGTTTGGGTTCAGGTCTGGTGACTGTAGAGGCCAGGTCATCTGGCGTAGCACCCCATCACTCTCCTTCTTGGTCAAATAGCCCTTACACAGCCTGGAGGTGTGTTTGGGGTCATTGTCCTGTTGAAAAATAAATGATGGTGAAACTAAACGCAAACCGGATGGAATAGCATGCCGCTGCAAGGTGCTGTGGTAGCCATGCTGGTTCAGTATGCCTTCAATTTTGAATAAATCCCCAACAGTGTTACAAGGAAAGCACCCCCACACCATCACACCTCCTCCTCCATGCTTCACGGTGGGAACCAGGCATGTAGAGTCTATCCGTTCATCTTTTCTGCGACCCACAAAGACACAGTGGTTGGAACCAAAGATCTCAAATTTGGACTCATCAGACCAAAGCACGGATTTCCACTGGTCTAATGTCCATTCCTTGTGTTCTTTAGCCCAAACAAGTCTCTTCTGCTTGTTGCCTGTCCTTAGCAGTGGTTTCCTAGCAGCTATTTTACCATGAAGGCCTGCTGCACAAAGTCTCCTCTTAACAGTTGTTGTAGAGATGTGTCTGCTGTTAGAACTCTGTGTGGCATTGACCTGGTCTCTAATCTGAGCTGCTTTTAATCTGCGATTTCTGAGGCTGGTGACTCGGATAAACTTATCTTCAGAAGTAGAGGTGACTCTTGGTCTTCCTTTCCTGGGGAGGTCCTCATGTGAGCCAGTTTCTTTGTAGCGCTTGATGGTTTTTACAACTGCACTTGGGGACACTTTCAAAGTTTTCCCAATTTTTCGGATTGACTGACCTTTATTTCTTAAAGTAATGATGGCCACTCGTTTTTCTTTACTTAGCTGCTTTTTTCTTGCCATAATACAAATTCTAACAGTCTATTCAGTAGGACTATCAGCTGTGTATCCACCTGACTTCTGCACAACACAACTGATGGTCCCAACCCCATTTATAAGGCAAGAAATCCAACTTATTAAACCTGACAGGGCACACTTGTGAAGTGAAAACCATTTCCGGTGACTACCTCTTGAAGCTCATCAAGAGAATGCCAAGAGTGTGCAAAGCAGTCATCAAAGCAAAAGGTGGCTACTTTGAAGAACCTAGAATATAAGACATATTTTCAGTTGTTTCACACTTTTTTGTTAAATATATAATTCCACATGTGTTAAATCATAGTTTTGATGCCTTCAGTGTGAATGTACAATTTTTAAAGTGATGAAAATACAGAAAAAATTTTAAATGAGAAGGTGTGTCCAAACTTTTGGTCTGTACTGTATGTCTGCGCCCAATGGTGGCCAAAATATGGATGAATGTCTGGACAATCATGCATCATAGGTATCCATAGTAAGAAAAATGAATAGCACATGTAATATGCTTTTTCTTACTCTTGAAGTGGCCCTCTGTGCAGTTTTCTAGGCTTTTTTAAATGCTTACAAAAGAAATACACAGACTCGTACCTGCCAAATGGAGGCCGAAGGAACACAATCTTTACTTCCACCTGGTGAATGGGGACCTAAGGGAATGTTGCAGTATATTGTAATTATTTCTGGCTACTATAGGCCTATTATCCAGTCATTTTTCACTAGTTTTCTTCAGGCTCTATCTCTACACAGCACTCCAAATTATTATTAGTTACTTGAATCGAGTATATTGGTGCTCGACTCTTTTAACGAATATAATGGGAGTCAATGGGAAACTTTTTCCGGCAGACTCTCCCAGGAAGTCTAGGGGGTAAGAAAATTTCTGAAATGGAAAGAAAAGGTGCTCAAATGAAATGGGAACAGCATGAAGAAGACCCCTGGAAGCATCTCTGACTGCCAGGTCTCTGCCGAGATCAATGTTGTCAGAGTCTTATGCAAATTTTACGGACTGACAATCAAACATACCAAACCGAAGATAAAATGGATTTTACAGGAAAAAAGTTTAGGAAACATTCTTTCCTATATAATGACTTGTATATAAGGCAAAATAAAAAGAGAGAAAAAAAAACTGCCTCCTCCACCCTATAGGCTATGTTCACACATAGTGTTTTTGCACTTTCTCATTGCATTCAATGGTGAAAAAATGCTGCAAAAACGCTGAAAGAATTGACAGGCTCCTTCTTTCAAAAATGCAGCAGTTTTTAATTTCAACAAGGAAAAAAAAGCAATAAGACGGAATCGTGTGCATGAGATTTCTGATTTTTTTTTTTCATATTTGTAAGGAGTGGGACTCCTAGACTGGTGAAGCCTAGACTGTAATGCAATCAAGCCTGCCTAAATGCCTCTATTATCCCATCCCTACTCCACCAGCTAATCCTACACAAATTGCAGAATTCAGAGATGTTATTAGAGACTAGAATCTATTTGCATTAGACCTTAAAAGGACTGTTGATTTAATATAGCAGCACCATGGACTGTAACACAATCAACCCTGCCTATTTGCCTCTAATACATTATTCCTACTCCCGCAGCTAATCCTACCCTAATTGCAGTTAAGAGCACTATTAAAGAATATAATCTCTTTAAATTAGCCCTGAAAAGGACTGTTAGTTTAATGTTGCACTTGCAGGCAGGGTCGGTCTGGGCTGGCGGGATACCGGGAAATTTCCCGGTGGGCCCCGCCCCCTGCTGCAGAGTAGAGGGGGGAGAAAAGAACAAAACAAAATCCTGCGGTTTTAAGGGGCACGGGCCCTTTAAAAGCGCAGGCACAGTGTATGCAGGGACGCGCGCACGCAGCGTTCATTACCTGAACCACCGCGGCGCACGTCCCAGTGAAGCAGCTGAAGCTGCGTGTCTCCCTTCGCCGGCCGGCTTATGACGTCATCGTCATGCACCTTCTGTGAAGGAGGCGTGCAACTCAAGAGAAGGAGGACACCGCACGGGATCGCAGGAAGGTAAGAGGTGTGTGTGTGTGTGTGTGTGTGTGTGTAATGGTCTGGACACACAAGGCGGGGGCCAGCAGGACACACAAGGGGGGGCCCAGCTGGACAGACCCACAAGGGGGGGGCCCAGCTGGACAGACACACAAGGGGGGGCCCAGCTGGACAGACACACAAGGGGGGGCCAAGTTGGACAGACACACAAGGGGGGGGCCCAGCTGGACAGACACACAAGGGGGGGCCCAGCTGGACAGACACACAAGGGGGGGCCAAGTTGGACAGACACACAAGGGGGGGCCCAGCTGGACAGACACACAAGGGGGGGCCCAGCTGGACAGACACACAAGGGGGGCCCAGCTGGACAGACACACAAGGGGGGCCCAGCTGGACAGACACACAAGGGGGGGCCCAGCTGGACAGACACACAAGGGGGGGCCCAGCTGGACAGACACACAAGGGGGGGCCCAGCTGGACAGACACACGAGGGGGGGCCCAGCTGGACAGACACACAAGGGGGGGCCCAGCTGGACAGACACACAAGGGGGGCCCAGCTGGACAGACACACAAGGGGGGCCCAGCTGGACAGACACACAAGGGGGGGCCCAGCTGGATGGACACACAAGGGGGGCCCAGCTGGATGGACACACAAGGGGGGCCCAGCTGGATGGACACACAAGGGGGGCCCAGCTGGACGGACACACGAGGGGGGGCCCAGCTGGACGGACACACGAGGGGGGGCCCAGCTGGACGGACACACGAGGGGGGGCCCAGCTGGACGGACACACGAGGGGGGGCCCAGCTGGACACACGAGGGGGGCCCAGCTGGACACACGAGGGGGGAACCCTGGCTGGACACGCAAGGGGGGGGCCCTGGCTGGACACGCAAGGGGGGGAGCCTTGGCTGGACACGCAAGGGGGGAGCCCTGGCTGGACACGCAAGGGAGGGGAGCCCTGGCTGGACACACAAGGGGGAGCCCTGGCAGGACACACAAGGGGGAACCAAGGTGGACCCAGGCAAAGGGGGGTGGGCAGGATGGGTATATGGGGGGGGCAGGATGGATATATGGGGGGGCAAGATGGATATATGGAGGCCAGGATGGATATATGGGGGGGGCAAGCTGGACTTATGGAGGCCAGGATGGATATATGGGGGAGGGGGGGCAGGCTGAACACATGGAGGCCAGGATGGATATATGGGGGGGGACAGGCTGGACACATGGGGGGCTAGGATGAATATGTGGGGGGGAGGGCGGGCTCGATACACATGGGCTAGCATAAATATATGGAGGGGCACGCTGGATATATGGGGGGTGTCAGGATGGATATATGCAGGGGGTAAGGGCAGTATGGATATATGAGGGGAGAGGCTGGACACATGGAGGCCAGGATGAATATGTAGAGGGCAGGCTGGACACATGGAGGATATATGGGGGGCACATATGGGGGCGCAGGCTGGAAACATGAAGGCAAGGATGGATATGTGGGGGGGCAGACTGGCACATGGGGGGGCTAGGATGGGTATATGGGAGGGGGCAGGCTCGATACACATGTGCTAGGATAAATATATGGAGGGGTCACACTAGACAAATGGTGGCCAGAAGGGACATATGGGGGTGCCTGGCTAGACAAGGGACTTAATTACTGTTTGGGAGCCAGATTGAGGAACATACTTTATTAGTTTATGGTGACCAGTGGGGAACATTATTACTTTAGATTCCAATTATTATTACATTATTACTTCTGTAATATAATTTACTTTTTAGGAAATTGTTTTCCATGGGATGGGACAAAAGAGAGGTCCTGTTACTGTGCAGGACGGCACTATGTTGCTTTTTTTCTTCAACTGGTGTAGTGTAGAGGTCGGGGGAGGGAAGTGGGAATATTCTCTAGAAGAGATCAGTTATTAATAACTGTGTGTTATTTTCTGCAGAGATGATTCCTGGCTGGAAGAAGTGATGGCTGTCTGTGCCAGATGAAGAAGAAAAGCGAAGATGAAGGACTTCACCTAGAGACATCACTGGTGAGTCAGTGTATTACATGTACACTTACACTACACACGTGGTCAAAATTGTTGCTACTCCTCGTTTAATGAAAGAAAAACCCACAATGGTCACAGAAATAACTTCAATCTGATAAATTACAAATTTTTGAAAATGAAGAGATGAAGGTCAGACATTGATTTTCTGCTTTCACAGAATTTAAAAAAAAATTAACCTCATGAAATCGGCCTGGACAGAAATGATGGTTCTTCTTCTTAACTTAATATTTTGTTGAACCTTTTGAGGCAATCACTGCAATCAAACGATTCCTGTAACTGTCAATGAGACTTCTGCGCCTCTCGACAGGTATTTTGGCCGACTCCTCATGAGCAAACTGCTCCAGTTGTCTCGTGTTTGAAGGTTGCCTTTTCCAGAATGTTTCAGCTCTTTCCAAAGATGCTCCATAGGATTTAGGTCAGGGCTCATAGAAGCCACTTCAGAATAGTCCAATGTTTTCCTCTTAGCCATTCTTGGGTGTTTTTAGCTGTGTGTGTTTTGGGTCATTATCCTGTTGCTAGACCTGCGACTGAGACCAAGCTTTCTGACACTGGGCAGCACATTTCTCTCTAGAATCCCTTGATAGTCTTGAGATTTCATTGTACCCTGCACAGATTCAAGACACCCTGTGCCAGGTGCAGCAAAGCAGCCCCAGAACATAACAGAGCCTCCACCATGTTTCACAGTAGGGACAGTGTTCTTTTCTTGATATGCTTCATTTTTCCATCTGTGAACATAGAGCTGATGTGCCTTGCCAAAAACTTCAATTTTTGTCTCATCTGTCCATAGTACATTCTCCCAGAAGCTTTGTGGCTTGTCAACATGTAGTTTGGCAAATTCCAGTCTGTCTTTTTTACTATTTTTTTTTTCAACAATGGTGTTCTCCTTGGTCGTCTTA
Source organism: Phyllobates terribilis (assembly GCF_046119375.1). Classification (NCBI taxonomy): domain Eukaryota; kingdom Metazoa; phylum Chordata; class Amphibia; order Anura; family Dendrobatidae; genus Phyllobates; species Phyllobates terribilis. Next base: position 70,501,340 of record NW_027362763.1, on the reverse strand, counting down.
CATGAAGTTCACTTTGGATCAAACAACGGTGGATAGTACGATCTGACACTGATGTTCCTTGAGCTTGAAGTTCACCTTTAATCTCTTTAGAAGTTATTCTGGGCTCTTTTGTTACCATTCTTATTATCCGTCTCTTTGATTTGTCATCAATTTTCCTCCTGCACCCACGTCCAGGGAGGTTGGCTACAGTCCCATGGATCTTAAATTTCTGAATAATATGTGCACCTGTAGTCACAGAAACATCAAGCTGCTTGGAGATGGTCTTATAACCTTTACCTTTTAACATGCTTTTCTATAATTTTCTTTCTAATCTCCTGAGACAGCTCTTTCCTTTGCTTCTTCTGGTCCATGTTGAGTGTGGTACACACCATGTCACCAAACAACACAGTGAGTATCTGTAGCCCTATATACAAGCACAGTGAGTATCTGTAGCCCTATATACAAGCACAGTGAGTATCTGTAACCCTATATACAGGCACAGTGAATATCTGTAACCCTATATACAGGCACAGTGAGTATCTGTAACCCTATATACAGGCACAGTGAGTATCTGTAACCCTATATACAGGCACAGTGAGTATCTGTAGCCCTATATACAGGCACAGTGAGTATCTGCAGCCCTATATATAGCACAGTGAGTATCTGTAGCCCTATATACAGGCCCACTGACTTATTACAAGATTGTAGACACCTGTGATGCTAATTAGTGGACACAACTTTATTTAACATGTCCCTTTTGTCACATTATTTTCAGGGGTACCATCATTTCTGTCCAGGCCGATTTCATGAGTTTAATTTTTTTTTTAAATTCAGTGGAAGCAGAAAAGCAATGTCTGACTTTCATTTGTTCATTTTCATAGATTTTTAATTTATTATTACTTTTGTCAGATTCAAGTTATTTCTGTGACCATTGTGGGTTTTTCTTTCATTAAACGAGGGGTACCAACAATTCTGACCACGTGTGTATATAGCATATACAGAACTCCTGTGTATGTCACTGGTGATCACTATATTATGTATACACTATATACAGAGCTTCTGTGTATAATGTCACTTGTGACCACTGTATTACCTGTGCAATATATACAGAGCTCCTGTGTATAATGTCACTGGTGACCACTGTATTACCTGTACACTATATACAGAGCTCCTGTGTATAATGTCACTGGTGACCACTGTATTATCTGTACACTATATACAGAGCTCCTGTGTATAATGTCACTGGTGACCACTGTATTACCTGTGCACTATACACTATGTACAGAGCTCCTGTGTATAATGTCACTGGTGACCACTGTATTACCTGTACACTATATACAGAGCTCCTGTGTATAATGTCACTGGTGATCACTGTAATACCTGTACACTAAATACAGAGCTCCAGTGTATAATGTCACTGGTGATCACTGTATTACCTGTACACTGACACTCTATACAGAGCTCCTGTGTATAATGTCACTGGTGAACCCTGTATTACCTGTACACTGACACTATATACTGAGCTCCAGTGTATAATGTCACTGGTGGTCACTGTATTACCTGTACACTGTACACTATATACAGAGCTCCTGTGTATAATGTCACTGGTGATCCCTGTATTACCTGTACACTGACACTATATACAGAGCTCCTGTGTATAATGTCACTGGTGATCCCTGTATTACCTGTACACTGACACTATATACAGAGCTCCTGTGTATAATGTCACTGGTGGTAATAACAGTGTTGTTAGTATTGTGGTTTGTATTCATGATCAGTATTGTAGTATTTGGTCACTTTGGGGTGGTAATATGTGGTCTGGTCATGGTGTGGCCGTATTTGTTCCTTGTATGTAGTATTATTCGGTCACTATGTGGTGGTAATATGTGATCTAGTCATGGTGTGGCGATATTTGTCTCTTTTGTATGTGGTATTATTGGTGTTGATATAGTGGACTGTGTTGTGTATGGCAGTCATTTTGTTCTTGCTGATATTAACTAAGAAAAGATTTTTTTCCATTAGGCCACAGCCCCACCATCAGTATTCGGTCAGTATTTTTTCTCAGGAGTAGCTGCCAAAACCAGGAGTGGGTGATAAATACAGAATTGGTGACTTGTTTCTATTATACCTTTTCTCTGATTGTTCCTCACCTGGTTTTGGCTCCCACTCCTGAGAAAAATTACTGACCAAATACTGATAGTGGGGCCGCAGCCTTAGAGATTAAATACTTGGACCAGAGCGGCAGAGATGCACTTACAGGGGTTCTCTGGTGAAAACAAGTAATCACCTCTCCACAGGATCAGTGATGATATTGATTGGTGGGGGTCTGACTGCTGGGACACAATCGGCAGAATGTGGAGCTTTTCTCCCCATTAGACTGGAGCGGCATGTGAGATGCGACCACTGATCCATTCATTCCCTCAGTGGCTGTGAGCGCTGCTCTTTTTTGGAAGCTGCATTTTAAAATGGGGATAAGTGTCTTGTCAGGGATGAAACTTCCCCATTCTTCTGATAGGCGCCTTTTCCAATGTTCGGACCCAAACGATCAATAAGTGATCACCGATCCTGTGGATCCCATGGATCGGTGATAACTTGTTTTAACCAAAGAAGCCCTTTAATGCAAACTACCGTAATTGTACATCCCAGTTATAGTGGTGCACAGTAGATGTGCAGGAGCCGCCAGTCAATGCTCCACTATAACAGGGATAGCGGATAACAGATATTTGCATATGGCTGTAGGTGGGCCCCTAGAGTCAGTTCTCCCTGTGGGCCCCAGACACCCCAGTCCGACCCTGCTTGCAGGTACTGTAACGTTATATAACACACTGTCCCTTCTGCATCAAAAACTCTCCCTAGACTATTTCTGGGTACAATGCAAACATGGCATCACCGGGTGTCAAGCATGGCGCCTAAGTACCCAGTTACTCGAGTACCGAGCAGTGCCGACCACACTGGCCCATCACTGACTATTATGTAAATGCTATTTTTCTCTAATTTTCCTAAATGTTCGATTCAAATGAGTCAGAATAATGTTCAAATCGTCAACCATTAGAGTATAAATCACATTTTATTAGACAAACCTTGCAATGATAGCAAGATTTAATTCAAACCTAGAAACAATCAAAATGCAAAAATGCACTGTTCCAAATGATTATGCATAGCAGAGTTTCCAAACATATTATAGGTTGTAAATAAGTGAAAAAGGTTATTTGTTGAATTTGCAGCATTAAGAGGTCACATTTACTGAAATCAAAAGCTTTTTCAAACCAAAATATCTTAATAGGCCAAGTAACATGTGAACGTAGGACCCAATCTTTGATATCTCCTTCACAACTCTTGCATCCATTGAACTTGGGAGTTTTTGGATAGTTTCTGCTTGAATTTCTTTGCAGGATGACAAAATATCCTCCCAGAGCTGATGTTTTGATATAAACTGCTTCCCACCCTCATAGATCTTTTTCTGGAGGATACTCCAGAGGTTCTCATTAGGGTTGAGGTCAGGGGAGGATGGTGGCCACACATTGAGTTTCTCTTGCTTTATGCCCATAGCAGCCACTGACACAGAGTTCTTCTTTGCAGCACGAGATAGTACATTGTCATGCATGAAGATGATTTTGCTATGAATGGCACGGTTCTTATTTTTGTACCATGGAAGAAAGTAGTCAGTCAGAAACTCTTTAAACTTTCCCCAGATCATTTTCACACCTTCAGGGACCCCTAAGGGGCCTACCAGCTCTCTCCGCAAAACATGACGCTGACATTGCAATCTAGTTGGGACATCCACCAACCATCCACTACTCCATCCTTCTGGACCATCCAGGGTTGCACGGCACGCATAAGTAAACAAGACAAATTTAAAATGTCTTAATGTTCGTCTGGGCCCACTGCAACCATTTCTGCTTGCAAACTTGTTTAGGGATGGACAAATAGTAGAATTATGCACAACTACAAGTATCTGGAGGACCCTACATCTTGAGGTTCACAGGACTCCAGAGGCACCAGCAGCTTCAAATACTTGTTTGCTGATTTGCAATGGTGTTTTAGCAACTGCTCTCTTTATCCAATGAATTTATCTTGCAGAAACCTTCCACATTATGCCTTTATCTGCATGATCTGTCTGTGCTCTGTTTCAGCCACAAATCTCTTCACAATACAATAATCACTCTTACTTTTTCGGGAAATATCTAATGTTTTCATACCATGTCCAAGCCATTGCACTATTTAATACTTTTCAGCAACAAAGAGATCCCTTTTCTTTCCCATATTGCTTGAAATCTGTGGCTACTTAATAGTGTAGAATCCCCTTCATAAATAGTTTTCCATTAATTGGACGCACCTGGCAACAAATTATCACAGGTGTTTGAGACTGATTTCAGTGATCCAAAGAGCCCTGAGAAACAAACCATCGATTAGTTTATGTAAAAACAAAATAATACATCTTTCTTTATGACACTTAAATCCAATTTGCATAATCATTTAGGATTCAGAATAAACTCAGTTGTTCCTGATCTCTGTGTAGACTAGATGCAATGATGTCTCTCATGTCCAGCACACATAGACACGAGAGATTCCTGTTCCTGTCTCTATAATGTTCAGATGCAGCAGTAGCAGCATGGAGGACATAATACTGCAATACTGAGCAGTGTAGCTGTGAAGCCAAGATTAAACACTTGCTCCATGATGCAGCACAATAAAGTGCCTTTCACTAACTGTTTGAGCACTCCCACCTTCCTTCTTCAAAGTTTTTAATAGGAACTGTAATCTGATCCCTCAGTGAGCTGGAAGTTATCTTGCTTTCACTGAAATGGATCTTAATAGCTTAGAGTACTTGATTCAGAAGGCATGGTGGGTGGGGGGAGAAGTGTCTTTTCGCTGGGATTCTTATATTTGGTGCTCACAGGACATGAGAATACTGTAAAGATTAAGCACGGTTGCTGCCGCTAAACACTTCCTGAGGCAAATAAGTGGTGTACACAACTCTCTCTAATATTTACAGACAATAAATGGAGTGGATTTGGCACTTTAATAGTTGCCAGGGTGGCAATGGGCACTCTAAAAAGAGGACTTGCACTCATGATGTATAAATATAAATTAAGAGAGAGACTGTAGCATGGATGCTGAGCAGTACTATGGCTTGAGACAGTGGGATGAGCTTAGCTGTGGCTGTCAGTGACAAGCTCTTCCAGGGTTGGTGATATGGAGTGAGAAGTGGCCCATCAGTGCCATTTCTGTGGTCTGAAAGAGCAAGAAGATACTATGGCCTGCTGCAAACTGGGGAGCAGTGGGCCTCCAGATGAAATGTTGCTTGACAATGGTAAAACTGTGTAAGATGAGGCATAATTGCTGCCAAAAAAACAAGAATAGATAGTCTGAGTTTTCCCGTCTTACATCTGGTAAGCAAATTGTCACACTGTTTCTGCTGTACTGTAACTGCCTGTGATTAAATTAGTAAATTTCCAAGCCAAGTGCCTCTGAATAGAAGTGTGACTGTCAAGCACAAAGACTCTTCTTGTTATACTAGAACCTCCAAGGCCAGTACCTCAGTTGAAGTGTAACCACAAAGATTTATGTCTGCACATTGATATAAAGCTATTACGATCTCTCCCCTTAGTGAGAGATGGAATTGTTACAATTGCTTGGGCATCAAAATTGTTATTTTGATGTGAATTGCCTTTCACCTTCATAGATCTTTTGCTTGAGGATACACCAAAGGTTCTTAGTAGGGTTGAGGTCAGTGGTGGAGGATAGTGGCCACGCCATGAGTTTCTCTCCTTTTAGCAGCCAATTATGCAGAAGTATTCTTTGCATCATGAGATGGTCATGTGTGGCACCCCTGGGGTCTGGTTGCCACAGTAATAGAAATATTATGTCTGAGAGCAAGTGGGAGGTTTCTCTGGTCAGGAGCCCTAAGCATGCAACACTGCCCGCCCAGACCTGGGATGGGAGGAATCTGCCCTTATAAACTGGGTCTGGGGTGGGATTAGAGAGTTAGAGCTTGGAGAGGGAAAGATACAGCAGGAGCTCTGTAGGAACAGTAGCTGAAGACCAGGGGCTGGAGCTGAGCAGAGCTCGCCCTGGCTGAGGACACTACAACCGGACACCGGAGTCCGAGGCTGTGGGGACTGATATACACCCAGCAGCAGAAACCAGCCGGCCGGGGATTCCAGGTCCTCTGGCCATAGAAGCCCGGAGGCTCAGTCACAAGAAAGGGACCAGCGCCGCCATCCAGGAGCGGAGGCTAACAGAAGGCCCCAAGTCACCAGCCATACAGGTGAGCACCACACGGTATACTCAGGGACGTGGGCTACTTGTAACCGCTTACAGCAAGGTAGCCAGGAAAGGTGCAGATAGACGGGGAGGCCTACAACTCTGCCTGGCCAGGGGAGATCCTGCTTGCTCACAGACTGACCAGGCCTCTACTGCTAACCAGTATTCCCGGGAGGGTCTGCTTTATACCATCAGTAAAGAACCTGAACTGCACCACACGTCTCTGTGTTTCATCGCCGCACCAGCAACATTAGTACTGAGATGCTCACACCATCACACCCATCATCCACACTTGCTGCCCTGAGGCAATACTTCTCCCGTGGGGAGTTATCCCATACTTGGCTGCACTTACAACATCAGCCTCAGCGGTCTGCAGCGCAGCGGCGGTCCCCACTGACCGCAATCCACGGGTGGCGTAGTCGGACATTTGTTATTACACTAAGACTGCCACTGGTTTGACCACCCTGAGCCACGGACCGGGTCGCCGCCACACTGAGACTACCACCCCCAGCATCCCACCAGAGGCCCGGTTCCGAGTTCCCCACGCGGCTCAGGGGGCGAGTCACATGCATGAAGATGATTTTGCTACAGGTGGCATGGTTATTCTTTTTGTACCATGGAAGAGGAAGAAAGTGGTCATAAACTCTATATACTTTGCAAAGGTCATTTTCACACTTCCAGGAACATAAGAGAAATAAGTAATTCCAGAACATTTCTTATGCCTTGGTGTCTTTGAGAGGAGGGCAGAAGTGTTGAGGCAGAAAAAGGATGTAGTGAGGATGAAGCCTGATAAAGGGGCATTGTCAGGGCTGAAAATTTCTGCTGCTTGTATTAACAGTCACAGGAAAAATATATTCTTTTTAATAATTTAAAGAGTTTTTTGGTAAGATACAGTATGTCATTACTTCATGATTTCTGGGAGTCTGTACTCTGGGTTCCAATAGATCCTGAGAATGATGTAGCGCTACTTCCCTCCTCCCTTGCTGGTACCAATGAGCCAAGCTATGGTTTCCAGCATAGTGGATGGGGACTGCTGTCCAGAGGGAAAAGAATGAAGTGGAAGCAATACTAAACAAGGGCTATACCCCTTAATGTAAGGTGCCCCAGCGAGGTAGTCGTGGGCGAGCTGTAGCCCCCTCTCGCTATGGCACCCTACAGACAATACGTGTCCTCTCTCTGTAGTGTGGCTGTGTATGTAGTGCTCTTCACTTACTTCACGCCATCCGATCGCGGCTGTCTCCAGGCAATTTTCTTCTGGGACCAGGGCAGCAATAATTTCAGAGGACACAAGGTTCTTAACCAGAACTTGGACTTTACTTGGGGAAGAGGAATATTTACAGTATTTACAGTCAGATATAATGGATAAGGCCCGACAGGCAATCATCTCCCTCACAGGCGCCGTTAACTGCTTCAGCCCTGGTTCCCTCTTTAAGCGGAGCATCTCTGTGGCTATAATTCCTGGCCCAAGAGACTCCTCTGTATTAACAGTGAACGGATCCGATATCTCTCCCCCACGTCTTGGCTTGGAGTACTGTTTAGCTTCCTCTGCTGCCTGCAGACCAGAAGTGCCCCGTGTCCTCACTACGCTTTGGTGAGTTTCTACGGCGAGCGAACAGGACTCGTGCTCTTGCGTGGGGAGAACTGCGCACTGGGATCTCACTGTCTGAGGGTTCGGAGCTCCCGTCTACCCTAGCAGCCACTATAGTAAGGCTGTCTCATCAGGTCGCAATCCCTTCTTGTACTGCTCTATCACTTCCTGATTCAGGAAATTAAAACAGAGACTTTCCTAATATGCCCACCCTCAGTGAGCTGTCATCACAGAACCTTAACCCATCACTGTCTATAGCTCGGCTAGCAGACTCATCCTGACATCTGCACCCCGAACAGTGGCATCTTGTGGCTGTTTTCAGGTACTACAGCCCAGAAGGAACTATACCAGGAACAAGCTCTATATCTTTCTAGGCTTGATAAGGGCACTAAGTTCCCCCTCTGCTCTACCAACCGGACCACTAAAGCTAACCCCCTTAGCTTGGCCTACCACAGTTGGGGAGGTCTGTCTTCAGGAACTCTTCCTTTTACTCTCTCAGTCTCAAGGGAAGGCTACGCCCTTCCCCACTATTACATTCCCCGACACTTTAATGTTGGTCGTCCCTGACCACACTAGGCAATAAACATCAATCAACAGTTATAAAATTACATTACTAAATTTTACTAAAACATTCTTAGTAAGCGACTGGTCCTGAGGTCATCTTCTTGGCTGGAAGACCGGCCCTTCTCGGTTAAGGGCCCTGGAACAGCAATTCAGGACAGTCCACTATCAACTTTTTCAGAGGCACCGGTCCTTCTTGGTAAGGACCCTGGAACCGAAGTGTCCATGTCCACATTTCTAAATCAGGTCAACTCTTCAATAGCCCTTAATCCCCTCCTGGGGCTACATTCTGAGGCACACCGTCACAGGTAACACCCTGTGAGTCTCTTTTCTTCTTGGCCCTAGCGGGGGTCACCGGTTCTTCCCGCTAGGCCGCAAGTCTCTTAGATTCAGAGGATATCCATCCTCAAGGTGTGCCTCAGCAATTTAAATTCCAGCAGAAAAAGGCGCAACAAGCGCAACAAAAAGAAAACAAAAATAAAAACAAAAAGAGCAGCTCTCCTGGGCACGCAACTTTTGGGTGCTGCTTAAGGCCTTCCTGGCCTAGGAGGTAGGGGAACAGTCCTCCATTTTTTTTTTTTGTTTCAACTGAAGTCAACATGGGGCACTTCGCCCCCACTGGGTAACAGTCCCAAACTACAGAAAGGACCACTACCGATGGGTCCTAGTAGGAGAAGAAGTGAAAGGTCAACGGACCTTTTAGCCCACTTAGCTCACTTCTTCCGGGCCTCCCTCTGTTCCCTCATGAAGGCGGCCCATGCTGCAGATGAAGGTGGCTTCCTCCACTTCCACGGCTGATCGGGGTATCTGCTAGGCCCGGGGTCCTCGTCCGAGGACGTAGCACTGCCACAGCCGACCTGGGTAGGGCCGTAGCTGGTGACAGAAAAATGATGGACCTCCTGGCTAACACCAGCCTCTCAGGAAGGTATCGGTCCATCGCCGCTGTTCTCGCGCGGTCATCGGGGGGTCCCGGGTAGCCCACTTAGGACTCCTGGGCTCGGCGTACCGCTCTGCCGAGGGGGAATGTAGGGCCTCCAAGGCCAATGACCAGAAATTCTCCCGCGGGGCCTTTCTTTTAGGGGGCTTCCCTTCCGCACCGTCCCCTGAAGGCCTGGGGGCCTCTGTTGCCACGGAAACTACTGGGGCAGGTACCGCAGACGTGACCGGCCGCTGGGGCATGGACCGCTCACCTTCTGTAAGCTTCGCTGCAGCTATTGCTCCGGCCCCACCTGGATGTTCTCCTCCCTCAGCCGAGGGGGACGTTTCCTCCGGCATCCGGCTCCAGCACCACATGTGAAGCTCGTGGACTAGCAGGCCCAGCTCCGGATCAGGTCTAGTGGCCCACTGAACAGCCACTGGGGGTAAAGGCAGAGGATCGTGGGCAGCGCCCGCCGGCGGACGACTTCCAGCCGCGGCCCCTGGTGTAGTGATCTTCAGGGGTTCCTCCTCACCGCTTGCCTCGCGCACGTTGTCAGGCTCTGGGGCTGCCATCCTCTCAGGACGTCTGCTGCCGCACCTCCTTCTCCTTACGTGCCGGACAGAAAATGCCGCCGGTCGCTTACCGGTGACGCGCGTCCTGTGCGTCCAGCTCCGCCTCTTCCTGGGCCGGACCTCTGACGCGACCGCCGCGTCACTCGTCACTCTCGGCCGCTCCGCCTTCAGCCGCGCCCCCTCTCTGCGCGCGCTGATACTCACGGGGCCGGACTTCACTTTGCGCCGCACCCTCTTCCTCACTGGACGTCCCATCCTGGGGCGCATCTTCACCGCTGGGCCCATCCCTCTTCGGGCCGGAACTCGTAGGGGCTGGACATCTTTTCGCGCTCTCCAGCGCCGTCCACTCCCACGATGGGCGGTTCTTCTCCCAGACTTTACCGCCATCGTCACCATCTTGGAATCCATGCTTCGGGCCGCCATCTTGGGCCGCATGCCTTCCAACACTTTCTCCTCAGTGTTCTGTGTCGGCTCTTCCCCGCTTTCTTCATGCGAGGAGCTCGCATCCTGCCGACTACGCCAAATGTAAGGTGCCCCAGCGAGGTAGTCGTGGGCGAGCTGTAGCCCCCTCTCGCTATGGCACCCTACAGACAATACGTGTCCTCTCTCTGTAGTGTGGTTGTGTATGTAGTGCTCTTCACTTACTTCACGCCATCCGATCGCGGCTGTCTCCAGGCAATTTTCTTCTGGGACCAGGGCAGCAATAATTTCAGAGGACACAAGGTTCTTAACCAGAACTTGGACTTTACTTGGGGAAGAGGAATATTTACAGTATTTACAGTCAGATATAATGGATAAGGCCCGACAGGCAATCATCTCCCTCACAGGCGCCGTTAACTGCTTCAGCCCTGGTTCCCTCTTTAAGCGGAGCATCTCTGTGGCTATAATTCCTGGCCCAAGAGAGTGAGTTTCTACGGCGAGCGAACAGGACTCGTGCTCTTGCGTGGGGAGAACTGCGCACTGGGATCTCACTGTCTGAGGGTTCAGAGCTCCCGTCTACCCTAGCAGCCACTATAGTAAGGCTGTCTCATCAGGTCGCAATCCCTTCTTGTACTGCTCTATCACTTCCTGATTCAGGAAATTAAAACAGAGACTTTCCTAATATGCCCACCCTCAGTGAGCTGTCATCACAGAACCTTAACCCATCACTGTCTATAGCTCGGCTAGCAGACTCATCCTGACATCTGCACCCCGAACAGTGGCATCTTGTGGCTGTTTTCAGGTACTACAGCCCAGAAGGAACTATACCAGGAACAAGCTCTATATCTCTCTAGGCTTGATAAGGGCACTAAGTTCCCCCTCTGCTCTACCAACCGGACCACTAAAGCTAACCCCCTTAGCTTGGCCTACCACAGTTGGGGAGGTCTGTCTTCAGGAACTCTTCCTTTTACTCTCTCAGTCTCAAGGGAAGGCTACGCCCTTCCCCACTATTACACTACTTCCCTCCTCCCTTGCTGGTACCAATGAGCCAAGCTATGGTTTCCAGCATAGTGGATGGGGACTGCTGTCCAGAGGGAAAAGAATGAAGTGGAAGCAATACTAAACAAGGGCTATACCCCTTACATTCTCAGGATCAATGGAGATTCTAAAGATGAGAGATCAGGCCCAATATGAATTGTAATAAATATTCCCTTTGGGAGTGGGGAAAACCTTGTTGATCTTTTTTATTTTTTTTGTAGTATAAACAGTAGTGACAGTCCAGCCATAATACGGATGTTCCCGCTGGATAATGTAGGCTGGAGATCTGTGTGATGACGATGGTAGGTGCAGAGAAGATTGTGTAATACAGATAGACAGGTAATGTGTTACATTCGTTTATCTTGTAGATGAAAGTTGACATGATAAGATACTAGCAAATAACTGCTTTGGGTAGAGGAAAGGTGAAATGTTCAAACTTTGTCTACCTGTAAAGCAAACAGCAATTTTGAATAGTCATAGTAATGAAAACAAAACATAATTGTAATTAAAGGCATTCCCTATTTACAATGAAGGTAGGATCTTAGAGGCAGAGTATATCTAATAGTTAAATCCTTATGTCGTGCTCCGTCCCTCAGACCCAGCACTAACCATTGCATAGTTTATTATTTTTACCTGTAGTCTTCCTTTAAAAAATGACATTCTCATGTTGTGTACATAGCACAGTAACAGCTACACAGTAAATCAAAAGGAATGTGCAATATTACTAATATAATGCTAGAAAGGATGGCATGAAGGAGATTGGGAGAATTGGTGGCAGAGCTGACAGATGTGGATTATTTAGGTGGGATTTTTAGAAGATGGGAAACATTAGCAAAAACACAAGAGCCGAACACTCTGAGGTCTTGAGTCAAAAGAAAAGGTTCAGATTAAAGCAAAGACGTAATGTGGAACTATGATGTCAATTCACAATACTAAAGTCTTTTTTGGTAATGCACCCTATGGGCTAACTTCGATTCCAGTGTAATTTCTACTTCTAAAATATAATAAGTGTAACTCCATAACAATCAGAAATCAAACATGTGATGATGGGTGACCCATTCAATTTTTATTTTTGGGTATGTCTGACTAATTCATCCTTACAGTGCCTACAAGTAGTATTCAACCCCCTGCAGATTTAGCTGGTTTGATAAGATGCAAATAAGTTAGAGCCTTCAAACTGCAAACGAGAGTAGGTTTTATGAACAGAAGCATAAATCTTACAAAACGAAAAGTTATGTTGCTCAGTTGAATTTTATTAAATTTTAAACATAAAAGTGTGGGTCAATTATTATACAACCCCTATGTTTAATATTTTGTGTAATAACCCTTGTTTGCAATTACAGCTAATAATCGTCTTTTATAAGACCTGATCAGGCTGGCACAGGTCTGTGGAGTTATCTTGGCCCACTCCTCCATGCAGATCTTCTCCAAGTTATCTAGGTTCTTTGGGTGTCTCATGTGGACTTTATTCTTGAGCTCCTTTCAATTGGGTTAAGGTCAGGAGACTGACTAGGCCACTCCAACACCTTGACTTTTTCCCTCTTGAACCAGGCCTTGGTTTTCTTGGCTGTGTGCTTTGGGTCGTTGTCTTGTTGGAAGATGAAATTACGACCCATCTTAAGATCCTTGATGGAGGAGCGGAGGTTCTTGGCCAAAATCTCCAGGTAGGCCGTGCTATCCATCTTCCCATGGATGCGGACCAGATGGCCAGGCCCCATGACTGAGAATCAGCCCCACAGCATGATTGTGCCACCACCATGCTTGACTGTAGGGATGGTATTCTTGGGGTCGTATGCAGTGCTATCCAGTCTCCAAACGTCACGTGTGTGGTTGGCACCAAAGATCTCGATCTTGGTCTCATCAGACCATAGAACCTTGAACCAGTCTGTCTCAGAGTCCTCCAAGTGATCATGAGCAAACTGTAGACGAGCCTTGACATGACGCTTTGAAAGTAAAGGTACCATACAGGCTCGTCTGGAACGGAGACCATTGCGGTGGAGTATGTTACTTATGATATTGACAGAAACCAATGTCCCCACTGCCATGAGATCTTCCCGGAGCTCCTTCCTTGTTGTCCTTGGGTTAGCCTTGACTCTTCGGACAAGCCTGGCCTCGGCACGGGAGGACACTTTCAAAGGCTGTCCAGGCCGTGGAAGGCTAACAGTAGTTCCATAAGCCTTCCACTTACGGATGATGCTCCCAACAGTGGAGACAGGTAGGCCCAACTCCTTGGAAAGGGTTTTGTACCCCTTGCCAGCCTTGTGACCCTCCACGATCTTGTCTCTGATGGCCTTGGAATGCTCCTTTGTCTTTCCCATGTTGACCATGTCTGAGTGCTGTTCACAAGTTTGGGGAGGGTCTTAAATAGTCAGAAAAGGCTGGCAAAAGAGACCTTTAATCAACACATGTGAAGCTCATTATTCTTGGTGCCTGAACTACTTCTTAATACTTTAGGGGGACCAAACAGAATTCTTGTGGTTTGAGGGGTTGAATAATAAATGACATTAATGACATTGAATTAACTTTTAACGTTTAAAAAAAAAAAAAAATTTGCTGCAGTGCATTTCCCACTTCCAGGCTGATCTACAGTACAAATGTCACAATGCCAAGTTAATTCCGCATGTGTCAACCAGCTAAATCTGCAGGGGGTTGAATACTACTTGTAGGCACTGTATCTCTTTACTATTGATTTAATTTTGTGTATTACACTGCACTATTTGTGGGCATTACATTGCACCAAATTTCTAAAGATCTAACTCTCAGAATTGCATTGTAATTAACTCTGTGGACTTTCACATCTGTATGATAATGAGACAGTGACCAAAGAAAGTTCAACTTAAACGCCTTTATTTGCCAACCTAAATTATAAATTCAAACCAGCTAGTCCACGAGACCCATTTAGAGGATACTGGTCTCCTGGTACCCTCATTCTAGGGAACCCCCTCATTATGGACTCAGATCCGACTAACCCCAGTAGAGGGTCATGTCCCTTTTTCAGGCTCATTAGCTTGAAGGGGTTGACGTGATGCTTACAGTGGGGCAGAGTCCCGTACCAAGTCCTGGGTGGCCATATAATGTTCTATCAGGCTAACCACCTGATCTAGGTTTTTCTGGGTCCTTTTGCCCAACCCAGCGCTGTATGGCTATTGGTAGAGTTTGCATCAACTGGTGCCAACTTATGACATAAATTCAAATGTTATCATCTGGTTCGCAGCTGGAATATCCATTTTCAGTCTGTTGCCATGGGCGTTTGAACCATCGAATAACTTGTGATTGCCGTAATGGCTTTGCTCAAGTTTCCGGCTCTGGTCTGTGTTAAAGGCCCCGTCACACGAAGCGATGCAGCAGCGATCCCAACAACGATACGACCTGTCAGGGATCGTTGCTGCGTCGCTAATACATCGCTGGTGAGCTGTCAAAGAGGCAGGCTCACCAGCGATGAGGGGAGCAGCGACATCGTGGAAAGAATTGTTCCACGATGTCCTGCTCCCGGTTGCCAGCCTGCTGCTGAAGCAGGAGCAGGCTCGTAACCATGATAAACATCGGGTGACTAAGTGAGCCCGTGCCCCTAGTAACCCGATGTTTACCATGGATACCACTCTGCTACGGTGTGCGGGAGGTTACCGTTCACCTTAGCAGAGCAGTATCCATGATAAACATCTGGTTACTAGGGGCACGCGCGCACTTAGTAACCCGATGTTTATCATGGATACGACTCTGCTACCGTGAGCGGTAACCTCCTGTGCACTGTAGCAGAGTGGTATCCATGGTAAACAGCGGGTTACTAAGTGCGCGCGTGCCCCTAGTAACCCGATGTTTACCATGGATACCAGCCTGATCGTTGGTCCCGCTGGTCACACACAGCGATGTGTGCTGGCCAGCGGGAGGCCAACGACCAAAAAATGGTCCAGGACATTCTGCAGCGATCAGCGACCTCACAGCGGGGGCCTGATCGCTGCAAAGTGTCACACATAGCGACATCGCTGGTGAGGTCGCTGTTGCGTCACCAAAACCGTGACACAGCAGCGATCTCGCTAGCGATATCGCTATGTGAGACGGGGCCTTTAGTCTCACACAGCCAGGCATACACAGAACCTCCAGGTCTGCTGCTTGAAAACCAACACTGACACACCCAACCCTTACCTGCAGGTTTAAATGAGAATCATGGGCCACTTGCAACACTCAGATTGGAAAGAGAGATATGTCTCACAACCTTCATACAGATCTCTCTCTAAAAAAAAAAGCCCTTGTCAGGTTTTCCTAAATTTGCCTTGGTCAAATAGCTTGACCCAGTCTACGATTATTTTTATTTTGCATTATAACCACAGCTGCGGCTGTGATTGCAATGCTCTCCGGCAGATTTAGTATGTTCCTATATACATCCTGACCCTCGTATATGATTCACATCACTGCCTCACAATGTACATATTTACTGTACATACCTGTTATCATCATTCCTTGGTAGTATTCTGCTATCTTATCTTCATTATTTTGTGTCTCTCATTGGCCTCCCCTTGCTTTCATTGCTTCTTGATTTTAAATATTAACATTTATTTTATATTTTTATTGTGTAGCTGTGTACCAAAATA
Source organism: Phyllobates terribilis (assembly GCF_046119375.1). Taxonomy (NCBI): domain Eukaryota; kingdom Metazoa; phylum Chordata; class Amphibia; order Anura; family Dendrobatidae; genus Phyllobates; species Phyllobates terribilis. The sequence continues at coordinate 70,485,407 of NW_027362763.1, read as the reverse complement.
AAACAGTTATTGTTTATATGCATTTTATTTTATTTCTGATTATTATGGAATAAAACTTACTGTATATGATATTTTAGGCTTGCTTTGTGTGTTATCATTTATATATTTATTTTGGAATTACTTTTTGGAACTCTCCAAAGAAACATGAAATTTTCTGGACTTCCAGAGAAGGTATCAAATCTCTTCCATTCCACCTTTTAATGGCTAACTGAAAAGATGGTAACAAATTGCAAGCTTTCGAGACTACTCAGGTCTCTTCATCAGGCTAGTATACCACAAAATCTGAAGAGTCACATATTTATACACAATATTATAAATATGTGACTCTTGCAAGCTTGCAATTTGTTACCATCTTTTCAGTTAGCCATTAAAAGGTATCAACCACAAAGGGCTCTCAAATCTAAATATTTTTCTATCTACTGGCTAACACGGTACAAGAATATATATTTTTCCATTCCACCAAAATCTTTCCGGTAAAGATAGGTGAATAGATTTAAAGCAAATCAACTTTATGTTAATTTTTTCGGAATTCGCTAAACCAGGTGATTTTGAACAATTTGTGATTTGCTTCCACAAATTGTCTACAATAGAGACCGCCACCTTACATGTTGCATATGATTGCAAAAGCCAGAGAAGAATAATATGACTTCAGGCCCTGCATTGCAGCTATAATATCACATGGTATAGCACAGGTAATCAAGAGAGACTATCCTAGCCTGTATAAAAACAGAAGCAGGGAATACAGCTGCCATTTGTTAGTGAGAGTCTCACAGCTAAGTCATAAACAAAGGGAGAGAAAGCCAGAAAACATTAATTAAACTGTAAAGATAGTCGGTAATTATCTGTTTATCCATAGCCAGATAATAGTGAGATCAGTTTTGACATTACTAAAGCTATGTTTGTGCTAAAGAGCTTGAAAGGTGTCATATACAGTGATGACCTTAGTGTGCTACACACATCTTTTCAAGGTAATTGGAGGCTTTGGAGTACTTGCAATTTTTAAGTCCTATGAAAATTTGGTGAAGCTAGGAAATTAGAATTTTGAAATGTTTGGTCATCTCTACTTCTTTGAAATCAGCAATTCACAATTTTTTTTTGCGCATTGGTATCTTTAGTTGGTACAAGAAACCTAGAAAACTATAGATTCTATTCTAGGGTTACTTTGTTGTAAGGGACAACTCTGGCTCAGGTATAAGTTAGAGGCCCTAAAGATCGAATACATGGGTCCCTGGGTGTGTGTTGTCTCTTTAGCTGGAATAATCTTCAGAGTGCATGCTGCTGAATGGTATAGCAGACCAAGGCCCCTTGACTTTAAGAGGAAGGAGACAGTCAGGGGTATAAAAATTAACTGTTGTTTACTGAATGTATAAATAGAACGTATATATAGTAGATAGCAGGAATCAAACATAATGATCACATTTTCTGCACAATACGCAGTTTACTCATTCACAGTTTCATGTGGCTGCACATAACTTGTAAGCAATGTTACAGGAAAACAGCAAACTTCAATGAGGGCCTCCATCTTCCCTTATAAGAGTCGGATTGGTGAAAGTGTGTCGCTGCAACTTCTTACAATTGAGCCTTAGCCTTAGAATTCTTTCACTAAGGCTCCCAGGTCTGGCCAACACAGAACTTTCCAGTTATTATTCCTCTTCCTTTATAGGCACCCCAACTTGCTTGCTGTTGTAGGTTTTCCTGCCATTTCTTGACTCAGTTGCTGGCTTGCTACCTGCGTATCAATACACACCCCCAAATGCTGGTCTAACCTTCTCCTTCAATACTGAATTCTAAACTAACTACTAAAAGACTAGGATCTCACCAGCGTATATTCTCTCATCCGAGAAAAATCAGGCCTATTATGCTAATCACACTGTCATCAGAGTTGGATCAGAGTGTGATCCAATTTTCTCGGTTGAGGAAAAGATGGAAAAAAAAATCCTCCATCTTCTCTATTGTGTCAGTCCATGGAAATTGGACCGCACTCACATGTCATTTGAGTGCAGTCTGATGCTTCCCATTGATTCGCATGGCTGAGGGCTATCCGATAATTGGATCCAACTAGTGCATGTTCTGATTTTTTTCCTTAGGCAACGGCCCCACTATCAGTATTTGGTCAATATTCGGTCAGTATTTTTTCTCAGGAGTGAGAGGCAAAACCAGGAGTGGGTGATAAATGCAGAATTGGTGCCTTGTTTCTATTATACCTTTTCTCTGATTGTTCCTCACCTGGTTTTTGCTCCCACTCCTGAGAAAAAATACTGACCGAATACTGACCAAATACTGATAGTGGGACTATGGCCTTAGACTGGCTCGGTTCCAGGAAAAAATCTGACATGTGTGTAGCGCCCAGAGGGTTCGGTTGCTACAGCGGTATTGCAACTCAACCAGAGGTGTGATATTCCATTCCCGGGTAAGGATGGAGTGTGGACCAGGGCTCAGTTAGCTGCATGCACCGCACACACCCCATTTCCGGGGGACAGCTCTACGGTGCTCCCATTTATATATTTATGGATGCATAACTGACCATGTCCCTGGCTGGAGTGGGGAGGGGGGAGGGAAACCTAGTGGTGTAGGAGCAGATAGGGGTTGGGCTCTGAGCATAGGTAGGAGCTCATTGGGTGCTGGTCACCTGAGCTCACACACAGAGGAGGAGGTATATAAGGCGGGCACCATCTTAGTTCAGAGAGTGGAGTGAAGTGGAGAGAGAGAGCTGACAGGGAGCAGAGGCTCTGTAGGAGCTCTGCTCAGTAGGCAGGCCTAGGATGAAGGCCGGAGCCAGAAGGGAGAAGGAACGGAACAGAAAGAGAAGGAACCAAGGAGTAGAAAGGCTCAGAGACACGAAGGCAGAAGGGACCCTAAGGACCTGCGTGATATCGGGTGACGGGTCAGGCAAGAAAAGGGTACCGGATCCCAAATTGGTGGAGGTAAATCAACCCTCAGCCAAGAACCGGAGGTCGTGATCATTTATTGGTGCGACCCCCCGCTAAACCTGCTAGGAAGGCACCATAGAGGATAGCGGAAAACGGGGCCCACGTTTCCCCGCATAGATCCGCGGCAGCTGGACAGAAGTTTGGTCACTGGTGGGCACGGCCAGAGAAAGGAAAGAAGGGAGTTCTGCGCTATACTCCTGAATTGCCCGGGGGTTGACCGAGCCCCGCACCTGGTGGACGCAGCATGGCTTTGGCAGTCATTACCAGCAGAAATGGCTCAGAAAACAACTGTGAGTAAAATGCATTGGACTGCAACACGTTGACTCTGTGTTTCTTACCGCGCCAGCACTAACGGTACTGTGACGGCCAGCACCACAACCCCCACCATTGACACTCCCGTGGGGAGTTATACTATTCCCTGCTGCACCCACAACACCAGCCTCACTGGTCTGCCCCGCAGTGGCGGTTCACCCTGACCGCAATCCACGGGTGGCGTAGTCAGACATTAACCTAAAACATATAAAAGACTGCCACTGGTCTGACCACCCTGAGCCACGGGATCGGATTGCCACTACTACCCCCCGTCATTGCGAAGAAGCCCGGTTCCAAGTGCCCCACGGCCCAGGGGGCGAGTCATGTGCATGGCCCCCTAGAATAACATTGGTCCTATTGTAATCCGGTCATCTTCAGGAGCCCAAACAGGAACTCTTTTGCTATTGCCCTTTTTAACGCCTCTCCCAGTAGCCTAATGCTACCGCTCAGATAAGGGAAATAGACATACAGATTAAATAAGAAACAGTTTCTATCACAAGAGTTTTCAGAGAGGGTGTTGGACAACTTCTCCACCTTTACATTTTGATGAAATAAATGAGTCATTGCCTCTAGAGGAAAATTTCTCTATACATATAGGCCCCGATTCATTAAGTAAATATTTTTGAAAAGTCACAAAATTTTAACGCAACACAGAGTTTCGCCAAAATGTTGCTAGTTTTGGCATTTTTATACAAGTTTCACCTAGCTCTATTAAAATGTATAGTAAGGCTGTGTGCCCACGATGCGTTTTTTAAGTGTTTCCGCAGCGGCAAAAACGCTGCAGAAAAGCTTAAAAAACACATGGTAGAAGGTCTGCATGTTCCCCAATGATAATCCGCATGTGCTGTGCATATACTGCGGGAATTTCCTCTTCGGATTATCATTGCGGAAAAAAACGCAGCGCTACCAATTATTTTTTGGCATTGCGGCATTTTCGCCGCCATTGACTTGCACTGAATCTTATAATATCTGCATCACTACATGTGCACATGTGGATATCATGCGGTTCAATGTGCGGATGGTACCCGGGTCTGGAGAAGAGGAGACTCTCATCCAAACCCGGGTACCATAGTACCTGTAAAAAAAAAAGAATAAAACAAAAAATATACATTATACTTACCTTCTGATGGCCCCCGGTCTTCTTAGCGAGGCGTCCTGGCTTCCCAGCAGCTCGCGATGGTCTAAAAGGACCTACTGTGACATCATTTAGTCATGTGACGGGTCAAGAGACCACTGACGTGGGTGGTCGTGTGACCCGTCACATGACTAAATGAAGTCAAGTCCTTTTACACCACCGCGAGACACCGGGGACACCGGACGGATCGGATAAGGACACCGGGGGCCATCAGAAGGTAAGTATAATTTTTATTTTTTACCATTCTTTTACGGTCACACTATATAAATCCATGCTGGTTGCATGGATTTATATAGTGTGACCAAGTTGTCAAGCACTTTTGAAGTGATGCTAAAATCGCTTGGATAGCGCTTGATAACCCGCATGCGAAATTGCATGATCAAAACGCTTCACTTCCGTTTGTCCCTGGCTGGAAAAATGCATGTAAAATCCGCATGTGTTTTTTCTGCCAGGGAGATGCAGAAACACTCAGGAAAAATCCGGAGCATTTCTGCATCGTGGGCACATAGCCTAAGACTAATCTTACTGACCGGAGTAAGATTAGTGGCGAATCAGGAGCGTTTGACTTCAACACACCTCTTCATCTAGACCAGCAAGAACATCATCGGTCTTGATGAATCAGGGCCATGGGGTGCAACATCTGTACAGTGGCATATAGAGTATATGCAATTTATATATATATATATATATATATATATATATATATATATATATATATATATAGTACAGACCAAAAGTTTGGACACACCTTCTCATTTAAAGATTTTTCTGTATTTTCTGGACTATGAAAATTGTACATTCGCACTGAAGGCATCAAAACTATGAATTAACACATGTGGAATTATATACTTAACAAAAAAGTGTGAAACAACTGAAAATATGTCTTATATTCTAGGTTCTTCAAAGTAGCCACCTTTTGCTTTGATGACTGCTTTGCATACTCTTGGCATTCTTTTGATGAGCTTCAAGAGGTAGTCACCGGAAATGGCACCTAATGCCACTAATAAGCAATCATATCTTAGTGATTTTTGCACAGACACATGACCTGCAAAAAACCCCAAAAACACAGACATGTGAACAACCCCAGAGACTCTAATCAGTACATATTCTGTCTGTGAAAATCAACAGCTATTATATTCAGTAATATTCCAATGCATTTACCCTTCACGACATACAGTATGACGTATAAAAACGTCACATGTTGTGCCTTCCCCTATGACGCTGGCTTCGCCGCTGAGCCCATATCTTTTCCGGCACATAACAGCTGAATTGATCAGTTGACATGTGCCCCTAACAGCCGAGGGTGGAATCGCGATACACCTGCGGCTGTTAAATAGTTAAATGACTCTGTCAATCTCTGACAACGGCATTTAACTTGTGCAAACCGGATGTGCATCACTAGCTTCGCCCATCGGTGCCCCTGCCACTTGATCGCGGGGCACCGATGGGTTGACATGACAAAACCAATCTGCTATGAGCGCCAACTCGTGGCCAGCGCTCATAGCAGATAAGCTTTTTTGCTTAAGCCTTGCTATGTGTAGCACAAGTGATCGGATGATCGCAGCTTGTAGTCTCCGATGGAGTCTATTGAAGCCAATAAACAGTAAAAAAAAAAGTTTTACAAAATATTAAAAAAATATAAAAAATTTATAAAAGTTCAAATCACATTTCTTTAGCCCCATTCAAAATAAAACAATAAAAAAAATCTAAAATACACATATTTTCATCGCCTCTTTCAGAAATGCACATCCTATCGAAATATAAAAAGAATGAATCCAATCGGTTAACGGCGTAATGAGAAAAAAAATCAAAACGCCAGAATTATGTTTTTTTTGTCTCCGCAACATTTCATGAAAATGCAATAACGAGCGATCAAAACATAGTATCTACGCAAAAATGGTATCAATAAAAACATCAGCTCAGTGCACAAAAAATAAGCCCTCACCCATTCACAGATCCTGAAAAATGGGTACACTACGGGTCTCGGAAAATGGCGACATTATTTTTATTTTTTTTTACAAACGTTGGATTTTTTTTCACTATTCACTATTTCATTTCATAAAAAAGAACCTATACGTGTTTGGCATCTACGTACTCGTAATGACCTGGAGAATCATAATGGAAGGACAGTTTTAGCATATTGTGAACATTATAAATTAAAAAAGTAAAAAAACTATTGTGGAATTGCACTTTTTTTTTGCTATTTCACCTCAATTGGAATTTTGATTCCCATTTTCCAGTCCAGTATGGTAAAATCAATGGTGTAGTCCAAAAGTACAACTCGTTCCGCAAAAAACAAGCCCTGACACAGCCATATTGATGGAAAAATAAAAAAGTTATGGCTCTGGGAAGAAGGAGAAGCAAAAAACGAAAGGGCAAAAAACGGAAAATGGCCCAATGGTGAAGGGGTTAAAATAAATGTTCTAGCTGGGCAACATAAAGAAACACCAAATAATCAATGAATACTATCAGTTATATTGTTAATAAAGTTTAAGTGGGAAAAATATTTTCCATTCTTTTATTTTTTTTACATTTTCACTGAACATAAGTATGAAAACACACGTCGTCACTCCCTGCAGAACAAACGTATCAAGGTTTGAGCACTGAGTACTAAAAACAATTTCTCCTGTATCTGGGTTAATAGAATAAATAGTTTTGAGTCTTTATAGGGTTAATCTGGAGGGAAATATTTCTGTAATCACTGGCACATTTCTTTGAGAGTTCCCTGGAGTTTATTGAGGGGTGGAGCAGGTTTTCTGGAGGCTCAGTATCTACTTGTGTTGTTATTAACTGGATTAATTATTCTCCAAGAGTTTAAAAGCAGAAAATTCACCTTGTGTGGAGAGAAGACCGGAGACTGCAGTGAGGGACTGGACCTGTCGGACACTGAACTGTGCTGCATGAAGTAAGATACTTTCATTGTGTTTTGACTTTTTCATTATTTTTTTTATTTTTAATATCCTTTCCTTTTTGCTAATTCTCTTTGTTTTTATTTTTGTTCAAAAATAATTAAAATGTTTCAAGTTCTTTGAAAATTAGACTGAAGAATACAATTTTTTTTTAAAAAAAAATGTTTTTTCGGCCACTACCCAATTTAGTTTGAACTTTTTTTTCTTATTTCATAAAAACTTGCAAAAGTTATTTATCAGTATGTGAACAGCTAAATCCCCATTTTGGAGAGTTGTCTTTCAACTAGTGCATGTGGCACAAAGCCCCCCCCCCCCCTTCAAAAAAAAAAATATATATATATATATATTTACAGTATATATACACTGCTCAAAAAAATAAAGGGAACACTTAAACAACAGAATATAACTCCAAATAAATCAAACTTCTGTGAAATCAAACTGTCCACTTAGGAAGCAACACTGATTGACAATCAATTTCACATGCAGTTGTGCAAATGGAATAGGCAATAGATGGAATTTATTGGCAATTATCAAGACGCACTCAATAAAGGAGTGGTTCGGCAGGTGGGGACCACAGACCACATCTAAGTACCAATGCTTTCTGGCTGATGTTTTGGTCACTTTTGAATGTTGGTTGTGCCTTCACACTCGAGGTGGCATGAGACGGACTCTACAACCCACAGAAGTTGCTCATGTAGTGCAGCTCATCCAGGATGGCACATCAATGAGAGCTGTGGCAAGAAGGTTTGCTGTGCCTGTCAGCGTAGTATCCAGAGGCAGGAGGCGCTACCAGGAGACAGGCCAGTACACCAGGAGACGTGGAGTGGGCTGTAGGAGGGTAACAACCCAGCAGCAGGACCGCTACCTCTGCCTTTGTACAAGGAGGAACAGGAGAAGCACTGCCAGAGCCCTGCAAAATGACCTCCAGCAGGCCACAAATGTGCATGCGTCTGCACAAACGGTTAGAAACCAACTCCATGAGGGTGGTATGAGGGCCCAACGTCCACAGATGGGGGTTGTGCTCACAGCCCAACACCATGCAGGAGGCATGGCATTTGCTGCAGAACAGCAGGATTGGCAAAGTCGCCACTGGCACCCTGTGGTCTTCACAGATGAAAGCAGGTTCACACTGAGCACATGTGACAGACATGACAGAGTCTGGAGACGCCGTGGAGAGCGATCTGCTGCCTGAAACATCCTTCAGCATGACCGGTTTGGCAGTGGGTCAGTAATGATATGAGATGGCATTTCTTTGGAGGGCCGCACAGCCCTCGATGTGCTCGCCAGAGGTAGCCTGACTGCCATTAGGTACCGAGATGAGATCCTCAGACACCTTGCGAGACCATATGCTGGTGCGGTTGGCCCTGGGTTCCTCCTAATGCGGGACAATGCCAGACCTCATGTGGCTGGAATGTGTCAGCAGTTCCTGCAAGATGAAGGCATTGAAGCTATGGACTGGCCCGCCCGTTCCCCAGACCTGAATCTGACTGAGCACATCTGGGACATCATGTCTCGCTCCATCTACCAACGTCACGTTGCACCACAGACTGTCCAGGAGTTGGCGGATGCTTTAGTCCAGGTCTGGGAGGAGATCCCGCAGGAGACCATCCTCAACCTCATCAGGAGCATCCCCAGGCGTTGTAGGGAGGTCATACAGGCACGTGGAGGCCACACACAATACTGAGCCTCATTTTGACTTGTTGTAAGGACATTACATCAAAGTTGGATCAGCCTGTAGTGTGTTTTTCTACTGTAATTTTGTGGGTGACTCCAAATCCAGGCCTCCATTGGTTAATAAATTTGATTTCCATTGATGATTTTTGTGTAATTTTGTTGTCAGCACAATCAACTTTGTACAGAACAAAGTATTCAATGAGAATATTTCATTCATTCAGATCTAGGATGTGTTATTTGAGTGTTCCCTTCATATTTTTGAGCAGTGTATATATATATATATATACTACTCTCACCCCTTCCCGATGGGGCAATTGTCTACTTTTTGCTCTTTGTTTCTTTCCTTAACTTATTCCAAGAGCCATAACTTTTTTATTTTTAGGACGACATCGCCATCTGAGGGCTTGTTTTCTTGTGGGACAAGTTGTACTTTTTCATGACATAATCCATTTTAATGACTGAAAGTCACAAAGCCTATTTTTATAGGGCCATCAGGCAGCCCTTACTATTCTTAAAGGGCCAGCAGTCGGCCCTCACTATTGTTAGAGAGTCATCAGCTGGCTATGCTTTGTTGTTCCCATTATTAATGAGTGGGTCTCCTATACTGTTTTTGCGTATGCAGTGACTGCAAGGGCTGCCAAAAATTTGAAGGCACTCCAATGCCCCTTGGAAGAGATGTAGAGGTCAGAGAGCCTCCTAAAAACAATGTTCCCATTATTAGGAAGTGGGTCTCCCATAGTGTTTGCCTATGCAGTGAATACAAAAGCTCCCAAAAATTTGGAGGCACTCCAATGCCCCTTGGAAGACAAGTAGAGGAGGTGATATGGTAGATATGGTGGTGAATGATATGGTGATGGAAGATGAGGAGAAGGAGGAGGACAAGAGCAAATAGACAAAATCAGGAAGCATATACCCATATCTGGATGTGAAGACAGAGGTTCATGGGAATAGAATTAGACCTCCTAAAAAAATACACTGTTTTTAAGTTTAGGTTACGCTGCTATCATTCAGTGGTGTTGAGAAGTCTGGCCCAATCCAGCTCTTGTTCATTTTTATAAGAGTCAGCCTGTCAGCATTTTCAGTTAACAGGCAGATGCGCCTATCGGTTATAATTCCACCGGCGGCACTAAAAACCTGCTCTGATAAAATGCTAGCAGCAGGGCAGGCCAGGACCTCCAAGGTGTAGAGAGCCAGTTCATTCCACGTGTCCAGCTTGGATACGCAGTAATTATAAGGCACAGAGGAATCATGGAGACGTTTGTATGGTCGGCAAGGTATTCCTTCACCAACTTCCCAATCTTTGCACTCCTTGTGAGAGTACCCCACGCCTCAAGGGCTGTAAGATGGGAGGGTCTGAGAAAACTGTCCCAGAACTTTGACACTGTTCCCCCTGCCTCTGCTGGATTGGAGTTGGGTCTCCATCGCCTGTACTCCTTGGTTGTCCAATGAACTGTGACCTCTGCCGCCAGCGTTTTCAGATGGGAATTTTTTTAATAATTCCGCAGCAAGGGCCTTCTGGTACTGCCCCATTTGAGTAGACCTGTCTGCCTCGGGAATAAGAGATATAAAGTTCTCCTTGTAGCGTGGGTCTAGAAATGTCACCAACCAGTAATGACTGTCATGAAAAATTTTGAGAACACGAGGGTCGCGGGAAAGGCAGCGTAACATAAACTCAGCCATGCGTGCCAGTCTGCTAACAAGCAAGACTTCCATGTCCTCACCAAGAGGACGACTGACCATGCTCTCCTCCTCCCTGTCCTCAGGCCATCCACGCTGAACAGACGGTATGACAGTTGTGCAGGTAGTAATGTCTATAGTGCATGAAACTAGCTCCTCCTCTTCCTCATTGTCACCCAATCCACGTTGGGATGAGATGAGGATATGCTGTGTGTAATCACCCTGTATGGTTCCTTGCTCCATCTCATTGTGCTCCTGCAATGCATCCTCTTTGATTGTGAGCATAGAGCGTTTCAGAAGACAGAGAAGCGGGATGGTGACACTAATTATGACGTTTTCGCCGCTCACATTTTGGTGGAGTCCTCAAAGTTTTGGAGGATGGTACATATGTCTGACATCTATGTCCAATCCTGAGGTCTTATGTGTGGAGTCTGAACTGAATACCGACGACCTTGTTGATGCTGGTAGTCAACAACTGCCCTCTGCTGCTCACAAATCCTTCCCAACATCTGCAGTGTAGAGTCCCAATGCGTCGGGACATCACACACCAGTCGGTGAGCCGGAAGCTGCAAACGCTGCTGAAACACGGCAAGGGCGGCGGAAGCTGTAGCTAACTTTTTAAAATGGGCACACAGGCGGTGTACTTTGACAAGCAGATCCGGCAGCTCCGGTTAGGTTTTGAGAAACTGCTGAACCATGAGGTTAAGCACATGGGCCAGGCATAGTACTTGTGTGAGCCCGCCTCAGAGACGCCACCAGGTTCATAGACATTCCTCACATGTATTAAAGCTGTCAAACAGTCACAAATCATGCATACGGGAGTGATTCAAGCATAAAACCGAGCAGCTGTAACTACTATCTGCTCGCCCGAACATACTTGACGAAAGGGTTAAAAAAACATACTCGCTCATCACTAGTGAGTGCTTATTTTTTATGCCCTGAGTAGATGGTTTTTATTGGTATCACTTTTGGGTAGATACAATGTTTTGATCGCCATTTTTTTGTTTTTTTTTGTGCTGTTGCGTTGGCCAAAAGCCGCATCTCTGGCATTTCATTTTTTATTTTTTTATTTTTTTTATTTTTTTATTCCTTTTACCAATTGGATTAATGTTTTAGATTTTGAAAAATCTGACTTTTACAAATGCTGTGAAACCAAATGTGTGTATTTTTTATATATTTCTTAATTTATAATGGAGGTAAAATGGGGTGCTACACACAGCAAAGCCAGAGCATTGTGGTATGTAGCAGAAATCTCGGTCTCCTATGAACGCCAGCCAAGAGGAGTTTCGTAATGAAAGGCACACTACCATCTGGTTTATGGTTCTCATTGATCCCTCTGCATGCACATGCACATTTTAAGCATTGAATACAGATGTCCATGACTGTTACACTGGTCTTTGCTCTGACTTGCTTATATAGCGCCATCATATTCTGCAGCACTTTACAGACATTATGGACACTGTCCCCATTGGGGCGTACAATCTACATTCCCTATCAGTATGTCTTTAGAGTGTGAGAGGAAACCAGAGAACCCAGAGGAAACCCACACAAACATGGGGAGAACATACAACCTCCTTGCAGATGTTGTCCATGGTGAAATTTGACCCCAGCGCTGCAGATGTACAGTGCTAACCACTGAGCCACTGTACTGCACCAATGAGACCTTAGTTCATTATAACAGTATTGAACACCTGCAGTAAAAACTGATAAGGTACTTACTTCTGATAACTTTTCTCCTGAAGTGATGTCCCCAGAAGTCACGCGTACAATGGCAGTCCCTCTGCACTAAGCAGTGAGATCCCATAATAATTTTGATTTAGTTTACTTCTTACTTGTGATGTGGGCAAACCAATAATCTTACAAAACATTTGGAATGAAATGACTCGCAACTCCAGCTCAGACTACACCGGGCTTGTTTTTGTATATAACTTTATGTATTTGTAATGCAGGTGTCAGAATGCAACGTGCAGAGTCATAAAATGAGGGCAGTCAAATAGCTATAAATAACAATTTACTGTATATATATATATATATATATATATATATATATATATATATACATATATATTAGCTGATAGGGATTGCAACAGGGGTTAGTAATGAGTACACTATCGCAATAGAAATTACAATAGCAATAAACACACAATACATCACAATAGCAATAACAATGGCAATAAATTCCTTCACTAAAATACTGTATCTAGCCCAAATATGGGATTACCACTGAAGTCCATTGGTTCTGCATATGGCCCTTGTCTCCAGGCCTTTAAGTCTTTTTCTGACAAAGTCAATTAGATCCCATTTGGCTTGTTCCACCTCACCCGTCCCCCTGCCAACCTGATACCTTAAACCCGATTGTTCCCAGTACCGTGAGGGAGTGGTTGAAGTGACAGCCCTGTTCAGTGATGACAGTCGTCGGCTTCTGCTGACGAGATTTCTCCATCATGACTCGCTTCTATCCTCTTTGTCCTGTCAATCGGGGCGGTTTACCACGTCGTGGGTAGGAGGGTCTTGTACATTTCCTTAATGTCGTATCCAAGTCCCTGTCCTCTTCTGTTGCGGTGACACCCGAGGGACCGCTGCGCTGAATCCCGCGCTCTTTCACCGGCAGCCACCCATCTTGCCTTACGGGTCTCTCACCCCGGTCTCTCTCGCTGGTTCCTTAAGTGCGTCCAGCCTGCATCACGTCTCTCTCTGTGTCTGGTGCCGAAATCACCTCAGGCACTGAGCTCGACCATTAAATTCTGAAATCCTCTGCTGGAGGTCACCTGACCGGGTCCAGCGTGCAAAATTGAAATGCTCATCAGATGGCGCTCTCTCTCCTTATTACATACATCTCGCATTGATTCTCTGAATGACTTTTCTCCTTCTATTACATATTGGTCTGTATAGGGGTTGTTGAGGAAAAAAATTCAATGATATTGTCTAAAAAATACTTTTCAAAGTTCCTTTTTTTTAATGAATTGGAGAAGTGCATAAACCGTCCAAATCTTTTAATACCAAAAAAAGGGATTCTTTTAGCTTTTTTTCCAAATTATATGAAGGACAGGAGTCCAACAAATATGTGTACAAAACATACACTACCGTTCAAAAGTTTGGGGACACCCAGACAATTTTGTGTTATCTTGAGAAATTTCACTCCATGCTTCCTGAAGCCCCTCCACAAGTTGGATTGGCTTGCTAGGCACTTTTTGTGTACCATACGGTCAAGCTGCTCCCACAACATCTCAATGGGGTTGAGATCTGGTGACTGCGCTGGCCACTCCATTACAGATAGAATACCAGCTGCCTGCTTCTTCCCTAATAGTTCATGCATAATTTGGAGGTGTGCTTTGGGTCATTGTCCTGTTGTAGGATGAAATTGACTCCAATCAAGCGCTGTCCACAAGGTATGGCATGGCATTGCAAGATGGAGTGATAGCCTTCCTTATTCAAAATCCCATTTACCTTGTACAAATCACCCACTTTTCCAGCACCAAAGCAACCCCAGACCATCACATTATCTCCACCATGCTTGACAGATGGCGTCAGGCACTCTTCCTGCATCTTTTCAGTTGTTCTGCGTCTCACAAATGTTCTTCTGTGTGATCCAAACACCTCAAACTTTGATTCGTCTGTCCATAAAACTTTTTTTTCAATATTCCTCTGTCCAATATCTGTGTTCTATTGCCCATATTAATCTTTTCCTTTTATTAGCCAGTCTCAGATATGGCTTTTACTTTGCCACTTTGCCCTGAAGGCCAGCATCCCGGAGTCGCCTCTTCACTGTAGACGTTGACACTGGCATTTTGCGTGTACTATTTAATGAAGCTGCCAGTTGAGGAGCTGTGAGGCATCGATTTCTCAAACTAGGGACTATAATGTACTTGTCTTGTTTCTCAGTTGTGCAGCGGGGCCTCCCACTTCTCTTTCTACTCTTGTTAGAGCCTGTTTGTGCTCTCCTCTGAAGGGAGTAGTACATACCGTTGTAGGAAATCTTCAGTTTCTTGGCAATTCCTCGCATGGAATAGCCTTCATTTTTAAGAACAAGAATAGACTGTCGAGTTTCACATGAAAGTTCTCTTTTTCTGGCCATTTTGAGAGTTTCATAGAACAAACAAATGTAATGCTCCAGATTCTCAACTAGCTCAAAGGAAGGTCAATTTTATAGCTTCTCAAATCAGCCAAACCATTTTCAGCTGGGCTAACATACTTTTGCAAGGGTTTTCTAGGGTTTTCTAGGCCTTCTTGCACAGTTAGCAAAAACAATGTACCATTAAAACACTGGAGTGGTGGTTGTTGGAAATGGGCCTATATACACCTATGTAGATATTGCAATAAAAACGAGATGTTTGCAGCTAGAAAACTCGTTTACCACATTAACCCCTTCCCGACCCGTGTCACACCGTTTGTGACATGGAAAACAGTTCGTTCCCGACCCATGTCACAACGTCTGTGACATGGAGGGAAAGAGCCCCTGCAGCGCCTGCGAGCGGGGTCGCTCAGGTGTCACAGTTGCTACTGCAACTGGACATCCTGAAGTCGACCCCCCGGGGGGTGGATTAACCCCCCCGTGCCTGGGACCCCTCCGATTGGCTGTTTCATTTTCACTTTTAATGAAACTGCCAATCGGTATGAATTAAATATTTCACCAATGAAAATTGGTGTAATATTTAAATCTGGGCATGGCCTGATGCTTACAGCATCAGCCATTGTCTGGGGGGAGTGTCACCTCTGTCCCCCCCCTCCCCCCAGATCTGATTGGGGGGCTAGCGTCACAAGGATACTAGCCCCAATCAGATGTGGAGGGAGTTTTTAATGATGGCCGCAACTGCCCGTCCATGGATCGGGTGCCGGCCGTTGTGAACCCTCTGCTGCTGCCCCCTGTGGACCCTCTGCTGCTGCCCCCCCGTGGACCCTCTGCAGCTGCCCCCCCGTGGATCGCTTCTGCTGCCGCTGATCGCCTGCTGCCGCCGCTGATCTGCATCAGGTAGTATTGCCCCCTCTCCCCCCCCGACCCCCCCTCCACTCCACCCTGCCCCCCCCTCCACCCCCGACCCCCCTCCACTTTCATACCTGCACCCCGACCTCCGCTCCCTCTGCTCCCTCTCCCACGTCTTCATCCACCGGCTGCTGCTCTCCTTCTGACAGCCAGTGGACTGTGATCACAGCAGCAGCAGGCTCAGTGTAAATGCCCTGCTTCTGTGATCAAACCCACCATCCCCCAGTCCCAGTGATATCACCCCCCACCTCCCAATAATCACCCCTCCCCCCAGTGTTCACCCCCCCTGTCCCCAGTGTTCACCCCCTCAGTGTTCACCCCCCCTGTCCCCAGTGTTCACCCCCCCTGTCCCCAGTGTTCACCCCCCCTGTCCCCAATTTTCACCCCCCATCCCCAGTGTGCACCCCCCCATCCCAGTGATCATCCCCCCCCCGCAAACCCAGTGATCACCCCCTGCTGCTGGCTCCTGCTCCCCTTTCTGCCCCAGTAATCAACCCCCTTGCTGCTGCCGGCTCCTGCCCCAGTGATCACCCCCCTTGCTGCTGCCGGCTCCTGCCCCAGTGATCACCCCCCTTGCTGCTGCCGGCTCCTGCCCCAGTGATCACCCCCCTTGCTGCAGCTGCTGGCTCCTCCATCTCTTCAGCCCCCCCCTACGCCTGACAGCCCCGTATGCCTGACAGCCCCCTACGCCTGACAGCCCCCACACGTGACTGCAGAAGGTTACACCAAGCACACACACACGTACACTCACACTATAATAAAGTTTTGATTTTTTTTTTTTTTTTTACACACGCACACAGCACACAAAATGTCCCGCCCGTCCCACTCATCCCAGTCTAGGGCGTACTCAGCTTAGGAGGCTATGTCAGGTTGGTGTGTGTGTTGTAGTGTGTGTGTGTGTGTGGTGTATACACTACAATATACCACACCGCACACCAACCTGACATACACTACACAATGGTGTCCACTAACAAATTGGAACCATGTTGCGTTTGGAGAGTCCCTGTGTGCCCAAACATTGGAGCTCCCCAACAAGTGACCCCATTTTGGAAACTAGACCCCTCAAGGCACCTATCTAGATGCATAGTGAGCACTTGAAATTCCCAGGTGCTTCACAAATTGATTCATAAAAATGAAAAAGTGGAAAAAAAAACACTTTTTTATTTTTACGGATTAATTTGTGAAGGACCTGGGGGTTCCAAGTGCTCACTATGCATCTAGATAGGTGCCTTGGGGGGTCTAGTTTCCAAAATGGGGTCAGTTGTGGGGGAGCTCCAATGTTTGGCCACACAGCGGCTCTCCAAACGCAACATGGTGTCTTCTAACAATTTGAGCCGAAAATTTGTTAGCGGACACCATGTTGCTTTTGGAGAGCCGCTGTGTGCCCAAACATTGGAGCTCCCCCACAAGTGACCCCATTTTGGAAACTAGACCCCCCAAGGCACCTATCTAGATGCATAGTGAGCACTTGGAACCCCCAGGTGCTTCACAAATTGATTCATAAAAATGAAAAAGTGGAAAAAAAAACACTTTTTTATTTTTACGGATTAATTTGTGAAGGACCTGGGGGTTCCAAGTACTCACTATGCATCTAGATAGGTGCCTTGGGGGGTCTAGTTTCCAAAATGGGGTCACTTGTGGGGGAGCTCCAATGTTTGGCCACACAGCGGCTCTCCAAACGCAACATGGTGTCTTCTAACAATTTGAGCCGACAATTTGTTAGCGGACACCATGTTGCTTTTGGAGAGCCGCTGTGTGCCCAAACATTGGAGCTCCCCCACAAGTGACCCCATTTTGGAAACTAGACCCCCCAAGGCACCTATCTAGATGCATAGTGAGCACTTGGAACCCCCAGGTGCTTCACAAATTGATTCATAAAAATGAAAAAGTGGAAAAAAAAACACTTTTTTATTTTTACGGATTAATTTGTGAAGGACCTGCTGGTTACAAGTGCTCACTATGCATCTACATAGGTGCCTTGGGGGGTCTAGTTTCCAAAATGGTGTCACTTGTGGGGGAGCTCCAATGTTTGGCCACACAGCGGCTCTCCAAACGCGACATGGTGTCCGCTAACAAATTGAATGGAAAATCGGCTCAAATTGTTAGCGGACACCATGTTGCGTTTGGAGAGCCCCTAATGTGCCTAAACAGTGGAGCTCCCCCACAAGTGACCCCATTTTGGAAACTAGACCCCCCAAGGCACCTATCTAGATGCATAGTGAGCACTTGGAACCCCCAGGTGCTTCACAAAATGATCTGTGAAAACAAAAAAGTACTTTTTTTTTCACAAAAATTTTCTTTTAGCCTAAATTTTTTAATTCTCACATAAGTAACAGGATAAAATGCATCCTAAAATGTATTGGTCAATTTCTCCTGAGTACACTGATTCCTCATATGTGGTCATAAACCACTGTTTGGGCACATGGCAGGGCTCAGAAAAGAAGGAGCGCAATTTGACTTTTGGAGCTAATTTTCCATTCAAAAATTAAAATGGCGCTCCTTCCCTTCTGAGCCCTGCCGTGTGCCCAAACAGTGGTTTATGACCACATATGAGGTATCAGTGTACTAAGGAGAAATTGACCAACAAATTTTAGGATGCATTTTATCCTGTTACCCATGTGAAAATTAAAAAATTTAGGCTAAAAGAAAATTTTTGTTAGAAAAATAAAAATGTTCATTTTTTTCTTCCATGTGGCTTTAGTTCCTGTGATGCACCTGAAGGGTTAATAATCTTCTTGAATGTAGTTTTGAGTAGCTTGAGGGGTGCAGTTTTTGGAATGGTGTCACTTTTGGGTGTTTTCTGTCATAAAGACCCCTCAAAGGGACTTCAAATGTGATGTGGTCACTAAAAAAATGGTTTTGTAAATTTTGCTGGAAAAAAGATAAATTGCTGATGAACTTTGAACCCTTCAAACTTCCTACCAACATTTTTTTTTTTTCCAAAATTGTGCTGATGTAAAGTAGACATGTGGGAAATGTTATTTATTAACTATTTTATGTCACATCACTCTCTGGTTTAGTAGAAAAAAAATTCAAAATTTGAAAATTGCAAAATTTTCAAATTTTTTCCCATATTTTTGATTTTTTCACAAATAAACGCAAATATTATCGACCTAAATTTAATACTAACATGAAGCCCAATATGTCACGAAAAAACAATCTCAGAATCGCTAGGATCCGTTGAAGTGTTCCAGAGTTTTTACTTCGTAAAGGGACACTGGTCAGAATTTACAAAAATGCCAAGGTCTTTAGGGTCAAAATAGGCTGGGTCCTGAAGGGGTTAACAATGTATAGAGTGTATTTCTGATTCATTTAATGTTAGCTTGATTGAAAAAAAATGTGCTTTTCTTTCAAAAAATAATTAAATTTCTAAATGACCTCAAACTTTTGAACTGTAGTGTAAGTATCACCCATAACTTGTCTTATTTTTCCAGAACTTGCATTCATCATGGATCTGGTCACACTTCTCCTCTCCATCGTTGTCATCTTATTTTTGGCCAATGCTTTGATGAAACAGAAAAAAGGAAATTACAAAAATTTTCCACCAGGACCAAAACCTTTACCTATCATTGGAAATGCTCTTACGTTGGACATGTCAAAACCTTATAAAACATTCATGGAGGTAATAAAAAAAATCTCTAATTATTTCCTCCCATAGAGCCACATTGTCCCAGGGGCCGCATAAAGTTTTAAAGGGGTTCTCATATGAGACATTTATGGAAAACTGACACTAATGGATACTGAAAATAGTTAAAATGGATTTAATTAATTGGGAGGTAACAGGCTTTCTTGTGCAGTCTCTTAAAAGGTTTCTGTCAACAGGTTTTTGCTATATAGTCTGATATCAGCACAACATAGGACAATAAAGCCTGATTCCAGGGATGTATCACTTTCCTGGCTGTTTGGTTTAATTTTCATAGAATACCAGTTTTGTCTGATACAAATGTAGCAGAGCAAAGGATTTAACTGTGTATAACCCCGCCCACATCCCTGATTGGAAGCTTTCTGTATACGTTGTGCATTGTCAGCAAGCAGCTAATCAGTGGAGAGGTGGGTTTACACAGATTAACCTGACTGGGCTTTGCATGAACAATAGTCAGATAGTGTTTAATCTCCAGCCGATTAAAATATTGATTGCTTTGAAACTATCACACAGCCTAATAAGTGACACATCTCTGGAATCAGGCTCTCCTGCCCTATATTATTCTATTCCAAGATTTAAATGGCAAAAACTTGCTGACCGATTCCCTTTAAAGATGTAACAGGCTTGAACAGTGGCAGTCAGTTTGTATTTAGTAATAGGATAATATTGGAAACACTTTGTTTGCACTTGTGACAGTCTGCTGGCAAACACCTCAGCAGCACTTCTTTCACTTAGGGCTCATACCCATATGTATGAAAAAAAAAATGTTCCGTTTTCTGGACCGAAAAAACGTCCGAGTGTCATGCGAGTATCATGCGAGTATCATGCAATTTTTAACGCTCCGTCTCTTTAAAAGCAGGCAATTCATCAGCCCTGTACAGTGACAATACGTTGACATCAATAAGGTGAACTGAGTTCATTTGACATGAACTCAGATCATCTTGATCATCTTGATACTATTGAGGGGTACAGGGTGGTAGTAGTGGCAAGGGGACTGTTGTTGATGTATATGCTCACCCTGACTGCCCACAAATAAAAGATAATGTGCATGTTGTATTGTGATTTTCATGTAGTGTACAACACTCACAATCCCTTGTTGTCCCTCCGTTTTCTTTACGAGTCCAGTAGTTGAAGGCCAGCAATCACTGTCACGCACAGTCTCTTTTATATAAAACCAACTATATTTAACTTTTTCTTCAGTTCAGTTATGGTCATTAATACATTCTTTTGGGACATCACCGTTACAGTTTTCATCCTCTCTTCTGTCCCTTTCTGTCCTGTCCTCAGAGTTAGTGTCCCCAGTACCGCAGCTTTCCAGAACATGGTCCCACTCTCCTCAGGTATGTCCCCGTCCGTTCTCCTCTCCTTGGGAGTAGTGAAGGCTGACTCAATCAGTCCTTCTACAGGCCGTAGACCTCGGACATTTAGGGAATTTTCCTCAGAGTTGTCTGCTTTATCATTCCCCAAGCTACCTAACTCTTTCTCCATCATCCTTCTGTATCTCTATTGACCTTCAGCCCCCAGGGCCCTGAACTTCCTCCAGCACATACTTAAACGTTACCACTAACTATGACACCTCTGACAGAACTGATTCCTGACAGGAATAATCGTTGCTCCCCTCTGGCCCAAACTCCTCCCCCTTTTTTAACTGGACCAATCAGCACCTGTCTCCACTAGTCGCTGGGCAAACTTCTCCCTTCACCAATAAACTGCCGTATTCACCCACTAATAACGTACACTAAACTTCCTATACTCTAAACTATGCCTTATCCTCTATATACTAATAGGCCCACCACTGCCTATCAGCCCCAATGTTTCTATCTATCACTAACTAAACCCTAGGCAGTGTCCTATGCTTTCCCTATATAACATATATAAATCACATTATACATTACATTAACAGTGTACATTAATGCTTATAAAACAATGCAGATTTGTATATTAATATAGTCACCAAAATATAATAAAACCATACACTTGGTACAAACACTGTTTAGAGAGGGAGAGACATATGAAAGCCCCTGTCACACCCTTACACTGTCACAGAGTCACTGAGGAGCATAAGCCTGCTCGAGTCCCACTGCTATCCAGCCTATCATCTAGATGTAAAAACCCAGGAGTCTGAACTGAAACATACAGTGCCTACAAGTAGTATTCAACCCCCTGCAGATTTAGCTGGTTTGATAAGATGCAAATAAGTTAGAGCCTTCAAACTGCAAACGAGAGTAGGTTTAATGAACAGAAGCATAAATCTTACAAACCAAAAAGTTATGTTGCTCAGTTAAATTTTATTAAATTTTAAACATAAAAGTGTGGGTCAATTATTATTCAACCCCTATGTTTAATATTTTGTGGAATAACCCTTGTTTGCAATTACAGCTAATAATCGTCTTTTATAAGACCTGATCAGGCCGGCACAGGTCTGTGGAGTTATCTTGGCCCACTCCTCCATGCAGATCTTCTCCAAGTTATCTAGGTTCTTTGGGTGTCTCATGTGGACTTTATTCTTGAGCTCCTTCCACAAGTTTTCAATTGGGTTAAGGTCAGGAGACTAACTAGGCCACTCCAACACCTTGACTTTTTCCCTCTTGAACCAGGCCTTGGTTTTCTTGGCTGTGTGCTTTGGGTCGTTGTCTTGTTGGAAGATGAAATTACGACCCATCTTAAGATCCTTGATGGAGGAGCGGAGGTTCTTGGCCAAAATCTCCAGGTAGGCCGTGCTATCCATCTTCCCATGGATGCAGACCAGATGGCCAGGCCCCTTGGCTGAGAAACAGCCCCACAGCATGATGCTGCCACCACCATGCTTGACTGTAGGGATGGTATTCTTGGGGTCGTATGCAGTGCCATCCAGTCTCCAAACGTCACGTGTGTGGTTGGCACCAAAGATCTCGATCTTGGTCTCATCAGACCATAGAACCTTGAACCAGTCTGTCTCAGAGTCCTCCAAGTGATCATGAGCAAACTGTAGACGAGCCTTGACATGACGCTTTGAAAGTAAAGGTACCTTACGGGCTCGTCTGGAACGGAGACCATTGCGGTGGAGTATGTTACTTATGGTATTGACTGAAACCAATGTCCCCACTGCCATGAGATCTTCCCGGAGCTCCTTCCTTGTTGTCCTTGGGTTAGCCTTGACTATTCGGACAAGCCTGGCCTCGGCACGGGAGGACACTTTCAAAGGCTGTCCAGGCCGTGGAAGGCTAACAGTAGTTCCATAAGCCCTCCACTTACGGATGATGCTCCCAACAGTGGAGACAGGTAGGCCCAACTCCTTGGAAAGGGTTTTGTACCCCTTGCCAGCCTTGTGACCCTCCACGATCTTGTCTCTGATGGCCTTGGAATGCTCCTTTGTCATTCCCATGTTGACCATGTCTGAGTGCTGTTCACAAGTTTGGGGAGGGTCTTAAATAGTCAGAAAAGGCTGGCAAAAGAGATCTTTAATCCACACATGTGAAGCTCATTATTCTTGGTGCCTGAACTACTTCTTAATACTTTAGGGGGACCAAACAGAATTCTTGTGGTTTGAGGGGTTGAATAATAAATGACACTCTGAATTAACTTTTAACGTTTTAAAAAAAACAAACAAAAAAAAACAAAAACAAAATTTGCTGCAGTGCATTTCCCACTTCCAGGCTGATCTACAGTACAAATGTCACAATGCCAAGTTAATTCCGCATGTGTCAACCAGCTAAATCTGCAGGGGGTTGAATACTACTTGTAGGCACTGTATATGGATGTGCAAGCAAAATGTAAATGCATGTTCACATAAGGCCATTAGACAGAAAAAAAACAAAGACAAAAGCAAAATACATTAATACCTAAAAGTAAATGGATAAATCTCACAGTGCATAGAAATAATGATAAATAATAAAGGGTAATTAGTTAACATAAACTTTGATCAAAATAATGTAAAAGCCATATTGTAGCGTCGGTGTCCCTACCCCCGGTTCGTCCTCCACCTATCCCAGCTAATTTACCCGGTCTTCCGGCTCCTTATGCTGACGTCTTCGGTAAGAAGGAAGCAGAGACATTGCCTCCTCATAGGCCATATGATTGCCCGATCGACCTGGTACCTGGTGCCACTCCACCCCGTGGGCGTATTTATCCGTTGTCTGCAGCAGAAACCCGGGCCATGTCTGAGTACATAGAGGAGAATCTGGCCAGGGGATTCATCCGGAAGTCTACTTCCCCGGCTGGAGCCGGATTCTTCTTTGTCAAAAAAAAAGATGGCTCGCTTCGCCCCTGTATTGACTATAGAGGACTCAATCAGATCACGGTTAAAAATAAATACCCCCTTCCGCTCATCTCTGAGTTATTTGATCGTCTTAAAGGCACCAGGATCTTCTCCAAGCTGGATCTACGCGGAACATATAACCTGGTCCGTATCCGTCAGGGAGACGAGTGGAAAACAGCATTTAATACCCGGGACGGACACTATGAGTACCGTGTGATGCCCTTCGGTCTCTGCAATGCTCCCGCCGTCTTCCAAGAACTGGTCAACGACATCTTCCGTGACCTTCTTTACTCCTGCGTGGTGGTATACCTGGACGACATCTTGATCTTCTCTCCGGATCTTCCCACACACCGGAGGGATGTTCGTCAGGTCCTGCTTAGGCTCAGGCAGAACCACCTCTATGCTAAATACGAGAAGTGCCTTTTTGAGCAGACCTCTCTTCCTTTCCTGGGCTATGTTATCTCCCAGACAGGCTTGCGAATGGATCCAGAGAAGATCTCTGCTGTCCTAAAGTGGCCCCGTCCGGAGGGCTTGAAAGTGATACAGCGATTCCTGGGCTTCGCTAATTACTATCGTCTCTTCATTCCTCACTTCTCGTCACGGACTGCGCCCATATCTGCGCTCACCCGTAAGGGAGCAAATCCCAAGGTATGGTCATCCGAAGCTGAGGAGGCCTTCCTTTCCCTGAAACAAGCCTTCTCCTCTGCCCCTGTGCTGCACCGTCCGGACTGCAACAAACAGTTCTACCTGGAGGTTGATGCCTCCTCCTCTGGAGCCGGAGCGGTGCTCACCCAGAAGTCTTCCTCCTGGAGAATGGTAACCTGCGGCTTTTTCTCTAATATCTTCTCCTCCTCTGAGCGCAATTACTCCATTGGAGACCGAGAACTGCTTGCCGTTAAATTGGCGCTGGAGGTGTGGCGTTACCTGCTTGAAGGGGCTCTATACCCGGTGATCATCTATACGGATCACAAGAACTTGGCATATCTCCAAAATGCCCAGAGACTTAATCCACGTCAGGCCCGGTGGTCTTTGTTCTTTGTCCGCTTCGATTTCATCCTTCATTTCCGCCCGGCGGACAAAAATGTCAAAGCTGATGCCTTGTCCCGATCCTTCCTGTCCTCCGACCAAGAGGAGGAGCCTATGCACATTATCGACCCCTCCAAGGTGATGAATGTGGGCCCCCTTCAATTTGACTCGTCTTCCACCCGGCAAGACGTTCGTGGCGCCTCCAGACCGTGAGAGGGTTCTTCGCTGGGGTCATTCTTCTAAACTAGCTGGCCATGCCGGCCAAAAGAAGACCTTCCTACTCATTTCCCGGCATTACTGGTGGTCTACCCTGCGTAAGGATGTGGTAGTCTCTGCCTGTTCATCTTGTGGCCGCAACAAAGTTCCCAGACACTTACCAGCTGGTCATCTCCTGCCGCTTCCCATACCTGTTGCCCCGTGGCAACACATCGCTATGGACTTCATTACCGATCTTCCTGTCTCTGCCGGGTGTACTGTCATTTGGGTGGTCGCGGACCGCTTCTCTAAAATGGCCCACTTCATTCCCCTGCCTGGTCTTCCGTCTGCACCTGAGCTGGCTAAGGACTTTATTCGCCATATCTTCCGTCTCCATGGCCTACCCCTCCACATCGTGTCGGATCGAGGGGTTCAGTTTACCTCACGCTTCTGGAGAGCCACATGTAAACTGCTGGACGTCACCCTGGACTTCTCCTCCGCTTACCACCCTCAGTCCAATGGTCAAGTGGAGCGGATCAATCAGATCCTTACCAGCTATCTCCGGCACTTTGTAAATGCCCACCATTCTGATTGGGTGGACCTCCTTCCTTGGGCCGAGTTCTCTTATAATAACCACGAGAGCGAATCCTCTTCCAAGTCCCCGTTCTTTATTGTCTATGACCAGCACCCCCGGATTCCGTTTCCCGTCTCCACCTCTGTGGACAACCCTGCCGCGCAGTCTCTTGTCAGCGAGTTTTCTACCATTTGGGAGAGTACCAGGTCTGCACTTCTTCAGTCCTCCGAGCGGATGAAGCGCTATGCTGACAAGAGACGTCTGGATCCGCCTCAATTCCGTCCGGGAGGTTTGGCTCTCTTCCAAACATGTACGGCTCAAGATACCCTCCTACAAGTTAGGTCCTCGCTTCATCGGTCCTTTCGAAATCCTCAGGAAAATTAATCCAGTGGCCTACAAATTAAAACTCCCGGCCACCTTACCGATTCCCAACTCCTTCCACGTATCTCTCCTCAAACCCGTTGTCTTTAACTCTTTTTCCAACAATCCAGGTACTCCTCCTGCTCCGATTTCCGCTGAAGACGTCTTTGAGGTAGAGAGTATTCTGGCCACTAAGAGGGTAAGAGGAAAGACCTTTTTTTTGGTAGATTGGAAGGGGTTTGGTCCTGAGGAGAGAACATGGGAGGCCCGGGAGAACATCCATGCCCCTCTCATCCTTGCTAAATTTCTCTCTGGCCTAAAAAAGGGGGGGCCTAAAGGGGGGAGTACTGTAGCATCGGCGTCCCTGCCCCCTGCTAGGCAGGGACGCCGTTCCCCTCACCTCTCCGCTCCGTGCCCGGCGGCTTCCTCCCGCTCTGCTGGCAGCGTGCGCTGCTTCCCGGCCTCTGTGCTTAGGGCGCGCGCGCGCGCTCCCCCTCTCTTAAAGGGGCCGCGCGCGCCGTCCTAAGGAGTCCCCGGCCAATGGCCGGAGGACCTCTCCATATATAAGGCACCTCCTCCAAAATGGAGCTGCCCGAGCAATGTTGTTGCAAAGCCTTCACTCTGCTTCAGCCCTCAGGTCCTGTTACCTGTTACCTGCCAGTCACCTGCCAGATTCCTGCTTGTTACCTGCCAGTTACCTGCCAGATTCCTGCCTGTTACCTGCCAGTCACCTGCCAGTTTCCTGCTTGATACCTGCCTGTTATCCGCTTACCTGCTTGCAAGCCTGCGGTCCGACGGTCTGCCTTCCGACACCTGTCAGTCTGTCTATGGACCAGCCTGCCCGCTCACCTGGGAGCGCTCACCTGCTACCTGCCTGCTAGCCTACCTGGAGGCTCTGCCGTCACTTGCCGTGACCACCTGCCTGTCCAGAGACTCTTGCCCGCTCACCTGGGAGCGTTCACCTGCTACCTGCCTGCTAGCCTACCTGGAGGCTCTGCCGTCACTTGCCGTGACCACCTGCCTGTCCAGAGACTCTTGCCCGCTCACCTGGGAGCGTTCACCTGCTACCTGCCTGCTAGCCTACCTGGAGGCTCTGCCGTCACTTGCCGTGACCACCTGCCTGTCCAGAGACTCTTGCCCGCTCACCTGGGAGCGTCCACCTGCTACCTGTCTGCTAGTCTACCTGGAGGTTCTGCCGTCACTTGCCGTGACCACCTGCCTGTCCAGAGACTCTCGCCCGCTCACATGGGAGCGCTCACCAGCCACCTGTCTGCTGCCCTTCTACCCAGAGACTGTCCCTGTCACTTGCCGTGAGTACCTGCCCGTCTTCCCTGGGAGCCACCCGCTTCCTTACAAGGACTGCCCCCTTGTATAGTTGCTCAGAGGTTCCACCTCCCAGACCCGTTACACATATGTATGTCACTTGACAAATGGTAAGGTTTTAATATTAGAGTTAGGACTGTCCCATAAGGGTTGCCGTGATGTTGCGGGATGGCTTTTACACTATTTTGATCAAAATTTATGTTAACTAAATACCCTTTATTATTTATCATTATTTCCATGCACTTTGCGATTTATCCATTTACTTTTAGGTATTAGTGTATTTTGCTTTTGTCTTTGTTTTTTTTCTGCCATCTAGACGTAGCAGAGCTCGAGCCGTTACGGGACACTGGGATTCTGTTCTTTACTTCGGAAAGGTAAGGATGAGGTTGGTTAATTTTACTTTTATTCCAGAAGACATTGGAATCAGATGGAACGGGTGTAATTGTAAATAGAGTTTAATTTAGAAGATTAAAGGTGTCTGTGTTTATTTCAAATAAAATATTTTATTCACGGTGTGGGTGTTTTTATTTTACATATATGGGGTTAGTAATGGGGGCATCTTATAGACGCCTCACCATTACTAACCTGGACTTGATGTCAGCTGGCATTATAAGCTGACATCAACCCCAACCCTATTACCCCACTGCCACCGCTACAGGGCAGAGGGTAGAGCGAGGCAAAGTGCCAGAATTGGTGCATCCTATGGATGGGCCATTTCTGGAGTGGCTGAGGGCTCCTGTTTCTAGCCTCAGAGGGGGCCAATATTTCTGGCTCCTTCCTAGCATATTAATATCAGTCCCCAGCTGTCTGCATAACCCTTGCTAGCTGTTAAAATAGGGGAACCCCACCTAATTTTTTTTTTGGGGGGGGTCCCCCATTTTATTTGCCAGTAAAGGTTAAGTATACAGCTGGGAGTTGATATTAGTAGCCTGGGAAGCTCCATGGGTATTACCCCCCCCCCTTCCCAGGCTTAAAACATCTGCCTGAGCTGTCTGTTTTCCCTCTGCTGGACTATAAAATTATGGGGGACCCCATACCAATTTTTTTTAATTAAATTCTATAATTTAACAATAAATGACAAGTACACTAACCAGCAGGGTCACTGTACTAATGATATATGTGACATGTTTCTATCTTTTCTATGTGTAGATCTATTCTTTAGAGATGAGCGGTGTTCGACTCAAACTGTTCGCCAATCTCAAATTCGAGCTGTTTTGAGCTGTGTTCGAGCCGTTTGGCGAACACGAACGATTTGAAAAAAATCCGGCTGTTTGAGGTTATGTTCGATAACTGTTTGTGCACCAAAATCATAACTGGATTTTTTCTCAGTAATGCTGATAATCAATGTTAATACGCAGCTTGAGTGTACAGCGGGGCAGGGGGAGGGGCAGGGGATGGATCTCTGCATAAATAATGAAGATCTCCATTTTTTTTCTCTTTCCCGCATTTACAGTGGGGAGGTGCAATCTGTCAGCCTATCAGCAGCGCACACACGGAGCAAACTGCTTTTTTTCACACAAGCAAGGGCATGTATCATTGGCTGTGTATGTCACATGTCCTTGCCCTATAAGACCCAGCCATTTTCCCCGTCGCCACCATTTTCTAACTGCTGCAGCTGCGTGTTAGACGGCACCGCTGTTGCTGTGTGCGCTATACTTTCAGTGTTAATTTCAAGCCAATTTTCTCAGAAATATACAGATAGCTTGGGAGTAGGGAATAGTTGTGATTGCAGTCCTTTTGAGGACTAAGTTCCAGCATTTCCTATGACATTTAGCAGGCAGGTCTGTGCTCTTAAATAGATAGGTTGGGAGTAGGGACTAATTGTAATTGTAGTCATTTTGAGGACTAGGTTACAGCATTTCCTAGGACTTTTTGCCCGGCAGGTCTGTGCCAGTGCTGTGCAAGTGTTTTTCACAGCATTTGGCTAAATCTAGCTAAGCAAATCCTTTTTGGCCTCTTGCAGTGTGTTTTAGTCAGTGGAGTATCTGTGATGCAAGCTATACCACTTGTGTATAGAATACAATTTTTTTTACTGCACCTAGCCAAGTAAAACCTTTTGGGCATAGCATCATTCTATTAGGCCATCTATACTAAGCTCCTCCAGCTTGCAAATTACTAATAATTTTTATCTGCAACTAGCTCTGAAAATAATTTTGGGCTTGTAGCAGCGTGTGGGACTTATTCTTAGTTCATCTATACTAAGCTCCACCAGCTTGAAAATTACAAATAATTTTTAGCTGCATCTAGTTCAGAAAATAATTTTGGGCTTGTAGCAGTGTGTGGGACTTATTCTTAGTCCATCTATACTAAGCTCCACCAGCTTTCAAATTACAAATAATTTTTAGCTGCATCTAGCTCAGAAAATAATTTTGGGCTTGTAGCAGTGTGTGGGACTTATTCTTAGTCCATCTATACTAAGCTCCACCGGCTTGCAAATTACAAATAATTTTTAGCTTCATCTAGCTCGGAAAATAATTTTGGGCTTGTAGCAGTGTGTGGGACTTATTCTTAGTCCATCTATTCTAAGCTACACCAACTTGCAAATTACAAATTATTTTTAGCTGCATCTAGCTTGGAAAATAATTTTGGGCATAGTAGCAGTGTGTGGTACTCATTCTATTAGGCCATCTATACCAAGCTACACCAGCTTTGAAATTACTAATTATTTTTAGCTGCATCTTGCCTGGAAAATTATTTTGGGCATAGTAGCAGTGTGTTGTACTCATTGCATTAGGCCATCTATACCAAGCTCAACCAGATTTGAAATTACTAATAATTTTTAGCTGCATCTTGCCTGGAAAATAATTTTGGGCATAGTAGCAGTGTGTGGTATTCATTGTATTAGGCCATCTATACCAAGCTCCACCAGCTTTGAAATTACTAATAATTTTTAGCTGCATCTTGTCTGGAAAATAATTTTGGGCATAGTAGCAGTGTGTGGTACTCATTCTATTAGGCCATCTATACCAAGCTCCACCAGCTTTGAAATTAATAATAATTTTTAGCTGCATCTTGCCTATAAAATAATGTTGGGCATATTAGCAGTGTGTGGTACTCATTCTATTAGGCCATCTATACTAAGCTCCACCAGCTTTCAAATTACTAATAATTTTTAGCTGCATCTTGCCTGGAATATAATTTTGGGCATAGTAGCAGTGTGTGGTACTCATTCTATTAGACCATCTATACTAAGCTCCACCAGCTTTCAAATTACTAATAATTTTTAGCCGCATCTTGCCTTGAAAATAATTTTGGGCATAGTAGCAGTGTGTGGTATTCATTGTATTAGGCCATCTATACCAAGCTCCACCAGCTTTGAAATTACTAATAATTTTTAGCTGCATCTTGCCTGGAAAATAATTTTGAGCATAGTAGCAGTGTGTGGTACTCATTCTATTAGGCCATCTATACCAAGCTCCACCAGCTTTGAAGTTAATAATAAATTTTAGCTGCATCTTGCCTGCAAAATAATTTTGGGCATATTAGCAGTGTGTGGTACTCATTCTATTAGGCCATCTATACTAAGCTCCACCAGCTTTCAAATTACTAAAAATTTTTAGCTGCATCTTGCCTGGAAAATAATTTTGGGCATAGTAGCAGTGTGTGGTACTCATTGTATTAGGCCATCTATTTAAAGCTCCACCAGCTTTTAAATTAATAATAATTTTTAGCTGCATCTAGCCCGGAAAATAATTTTTCTTCCCAACAGTGGCAGCAATAGAAATATGGGGCGCGCGCCTGGCTAACAAAAATATACGCTTCATAACAAAAAACACCAGCCTAGCGCACTGCATTAATAAGATGGCATCATCGTCTCTCCAATGCTAGGCCTACTACGCCGGCTAGCATTCCTGAGCCTAAAACACAATGTATGGGTCCGCGCTAGCCACGATGCTGAGGGGTCTAAAGCTGCTGCTAACGCTTTATCACAATTCAATTGGCAGATTTTCACAGAGCTCCTCCCCAACGCCCACCCATTGGGCAACAGTTGCCCACCCTCCCTATGGAATCTAGTGGCGAATAGTTGATGCCATTAATCAGAGCGTCAGTTGCCCCGTCGACGTGGCAAGCATACGGTAAGGCATGGGAAGAGTGGACACGACTAGTAGCAGGCAGACGGGTTGATCAATGTGAACAAGCCAGATTACAAGTCACCATAGAATTTCTCCACCAGCTAGTGATGAGGGGCATATCAGGGGCATCAGCGCAGCTGTGTCTGACCGGAGTAGCATTTCACTTCCAACTACTGAATTGGGGAGATGTGACAAAGAGATTCATCATCAGACAATCCATAACAGGGTGGAAAAGGGGTCAGCCAAGTCAGGAGTGTAGACGTCCCATCCCGTGTCACTAAAACTGATTTCTCACATCATATCCCTAACACCATTAACATGACACTCACAATTTGAAGCAACACTACTGTCTACTGCATTTGCGATCGCCTTCTTCGGGGCGCTATGCATAAGCGAATTAGTCCCTCAATCCAAAATTACCACCAGTGGAGGCTTATTACACCAGGACGTAGTCATAGCCAATAATGCAATACGTCTACGTATACGCCAATCGAAAACGGTTCCAGCGGGCAGGGGCACTTGGGTACTTCTACAACCCACAAACGGTACACTGAGTCAGGTAACAATAGTAAAAACATATATAACCATCAGATCACAAAGTAATTTCTTCCTATCACACATTGATGGAATGCCATTATCAAGATACCAGTTCCAAGCTATATTTAATAAATGCATAACATCGGCAGGGAACCACCCCAAAGATTATGGGACACACTCATTCCGCATAGGCGCGGCTACAGTAGCAGCAAGAGCAGGACTGTCAGAAACGGAAGTTCAGAGGATAGGGAGATGGCGATCCACGTGTTTGGTGAGATACATAGGACCGAACTTGTTATCCTAACGTGGTTTGTCTCTTTTACAGGTGACGCTAAGCCAACAGTGTGGGTGATAGGCCACTCGTATATATATATTGGGCAGAAAAAAGGGCGAAAGTCCGCCCAGGCGGGAGGAAATTAGAGGTTCATAACACATATTTCAACTGGAGAGGTATTAGAGGCCTGCTATGGCCACAGGTACTAATGGAGGTAATCAAGGTAGGGAGAGAGGCAAGAGGTCCGGTCATCTTAGTTATACAGGCCGGGGGAAATGACCTAGGTCATCACAACAGCGCATAACTAATGGCAATAATGAAACTAGACACTGAGCGCTTCAGAGAATTTTTCACAAAACTAACTATAGTATGGTCAGAGATTGTGCCGATAGCGGTATGGCAAGGTGCGCGAGACATCACGGCCATCGAACGGACAAGGCGGGTAATAAATATTCGGATGGCAAAATTTAGAAGAGACAGAGGCGGTGTAGTGATACAACACCGACAACTGGAATGAGATAAAGCTGGCCTCATACGGCCCGACGGTGTTCACTTAACCCTAGAACGCATAACTGGGGCCAAGCAGGCCCACCCTGTTAATTGTTTTCTATTTTCTGCAAGATTACTTTAGTTTGAATTTTGAAACTCTAGGTATTCCTCAGATATATAGTTGTTTGTCATTTTTGTTTGAGTTATTCCATGTTATTTGCACATGGGCCAAAAAGGCCCCAGGTATGTGAAAATGTAGATTTTTATGGTCATGCGTTCTAGGGTTAATGGATATTGGACTGGACATATTCCTGTCAGGACTCCAGGATGGAGTGGAACAAGCATTAAGAGTGATGGATGGGGGTCATAAGAGTACGCAGGATCCTCCGTGGCCTGGAAATCGAAAAAACATGTTGGAGAGTTACACTTGTTGGCCAACTTGCCGGTGTGGAGACCCAGGGCCTGCTGCAACAAGCTGAATTATTTTAGAAATAAAATGCCTTTCTAATGGAATGAGTATAAAGAGTTAATAAAGCTGTGACCGATCCTCACCCATCCAGTTGTAATAGTTACATTATTGTATTGTCAAGGAAAAGGGGGCGGTAGGGGGGCTGAGCGTCTGGGTTTGGTTGGGGGTCCCCACAGTCTGCCTAGGCTACATTCATTTATAAATTCTTATTAGAAACACAGGCGGTGCAGCTTGCTTCGCAGCTGGGCTACTACGCCCAAAGTATTGCCTAGGCTAGATGCAATTAAAAATTCTACGCTGAGTAGCAGACACTGAAGCTTTGGAGCAGACCTCTGAGTAAAGAGCTCTTCAGACTCAACCATCTGTGTTACCCCAAGCCATAGTGTATGTAGTTTCTTACAGTTAAAAGGGGGAGGGCAACCCAACCCACCTGGAATTGACGATGCCAACGTCACATAAAACACAGCAAGGGGACTCCAAAAAGAGTCTCCATTTTTTCCAAAAATTGTGGCACAGACACCACTTAAGTGGCATCAATTGCCCCACAGTTGCTTAAAACGGTTGGTGAGGTGATTATACCATATCCTCAAGCTTTTAGTCTCCCCAGGATGACACAGGGGTAGAAAAGTCCTTGAGGATCCATGATTTGTTCATCTTTATGAACGTGAGTCTGTCTACATTCTCAGTGGACAGCCGCGTACGCTTAAATGTCAGCACACCACCAGCATCGCTGAACACATATTCAGAGAGAAGGCTGGCTGCAGGGCATGACAAGATCTCCAAGGCGTAAGTGGCGAGCTCCGTACATTTTTCCAGATTGGAATCCCAAAATGAGCAAGGGTCCAGTGACACAGTCATGGCTTCGATGTTCACTTGGAGATACTCCTGTACCATCCTCTCTAGGCATTGACTATGTGTCAGACTTCTTGTCTCCTGTGGCCTTGCAAAGGATGGTCTAAAAAAGTGGTGAAACGATTCCACAAAATTGCTGTTACCAGTAGATACTGTGTTACTGTTACGGTTTGAGTGATGAAGACTCGCCAGTCCCACGGTTTGCAAGTTAGAACTGTGAGATTCACTACGTGCACCACTGGTGTTTTGTGGAAAAGCACATGTAAGATTCTGCAACAGCCTCTGCTGATACTCCTGCATGCGTGAATCCCTTTCTATGGCAGGAATTATTTCGGCAAATTTACTTTTTTACCGGGGATCTAAGAGTGTGGAAACCCAGTAGTCGGGATTAATTCGAATTCTGACAATCCAAAGGTCATGTTGCAGGTAGTGCAGCAAGAAGGCACTCATGTGTCTTGCGCATCCAGGAGAACCAAGTCCTTGTTGTGTTGGTAGCGAGGTAAGAATCATGCTTCCTTCCTCTGCCCTCTCCCCCCAACCTCACACAACAGAAATGTGATCAAGGTCTCCCTCATCTGATGAGTCTTCCATGCCCATCGCCAGTTCGTCCTCCATTTCTTCCTGGGCTCTTTCACCTTCCTCACTAGTTTGGCTGCTACCATGCGCCCTGGTTAATCCCTCTCCCCCACCCTCCCATGCCTGCTGCCTTGGTGCTGCCGACCGTCTGGACCTTGGAGATGTTATCCCTTCCGCATACGACTCCTCATCTACTTCCTCCACCTCCTCTTGTCCCACCACATGACTCTGAATTCTGTTTAACGTGTGCACCAGCATTTAAATCACCGGAATAATCATGCTGATAATGGCATCGTCAGCACTAAACATCTTCGTCGCCATTTCAAAACTGTGCAGAAGGGTGTGTGGCACCCCTGAGGGTTCCGTCGCCACAGAGGTACTAGATCTCACCCAGAGGTGTGGTATGTCACCCTCAGGTAAGGAAGGAGTATGGCTCGGGACCCTAACACCTGCATGCAACACATACCCGCAGTGGGGGTAGGGCGAGATTGCTCCTAAGGGAGAGCTCAGTCCCAGGTCCCTAGCTGGCGGGAGGATCCTATGTAGTGGGTGTGGGTGGAGAAAGCAGCTTAGGGGAGCACATGATAGGGAGAGTATAAATAGGAAGCCATCTTAGAAAGAGCAAGCCAGTCAGAGGAGGAAAAGTGACAGGAGCAGAGGCTCTGCATGAGCTATGCTCCGGAGGCAGGCCTAGCCTGGGAGGCCCAGGACTGAAGGAGAGATGAGAGGAGAGGGAGCAGGAAGGCTCCAGGAACCAAAGGGACCCTAGGGGTATGGGCCGTGCAGAAGGCCGCCCGTACGCCCGCTGCTACCAGGAGGTAGAGGGGTTAGGCCAGATAAGGGGAACCGGTCCCTCAACTAGCGGAGAAACAGCAAGGCTCAACTTGAAACCGGAGGCTGCAGCATTTTATGTACTGCAGGCCAAAGTCCACACCAGTCTCACTAAGAAGGTAGCCACATAGGACCCAGGGGATGGAACACACGTCGCCCGCCAAGGTCCGAAGATACCGGATAGAAGTGTCACTGGGTGTGAGGTGCAGAGAGAAGGCCAGAGAAAGGACACACAGAAGCGGGTCCTGCTAAGTACTCCGGAGCTATCTGGGGGTGGACTGAGCCCCTCACTGAGTACGCACAGCACGACGGGGGAGATTGCTCTGGTACCTGTAATCTGGACTGCAACAACTGTGAGTAAAGATCTTGGGACTGTATCACGCGGACTCTGTGCTCATTACTGACTCCCTGCACTACAACCACCATCATCCACCCACACTGCCCTAAAGCTACACTCTTCCTGTGGGGAGTAATAATACCATTGCTGCAAAACCACCAGCTTCAGAGGACTGTTGCGCAGCGGTGGCCCCTTTGGCCGCACTCCACAGGTGGCGTAGTCGGACATTATAAAACCCATATATACAAATTACCCTTAGATTGTCCGCCCTGGGTCACGGACTGGGTCATCGCCTCAGTGACTACAACCCCCAGTGTCTACCGGCCCGGCTTTGGGTACCCCATGGCCCAATGGGCGTGTCAACTTCATAGGTCCCTGATCTTAGACCACTCCTGCAGCTTGATTTGCCCCACCTCTGGATCTCGTTGGCCCAGGCTATACGTCAGAACGTATTGCACCAGTGCTTGTTGGTGCTGCCACAGTAGCTGCAACATGTGCAGAGTTGAATTCCACCGTGTCGGCACATCGCATTTCAGCCAATGAACTGGCAGGCCCAACGACTTCTGTAGAGATGTAAGTCGTTGAGTTGCGGAATGCGAACGGCGGAAGTGAGCACACAGCGACCGTGCTCTCTGCAGAAGGCTATCTAGTCCAGGATAGTGGGCTAAAAATTGCTGGACAACCAGGTTCAACACGTGAGCCATACAAGGCACTTGTGTGACATTTCCCCGGCCAAGGGCCGCACCCAGGTTTGCAGCATTGTCGCACACGGCCTTCCCTGGTTGCAGGTCCAGTGGAGACAACCATTCATGAAACTGGGTCTCCAGAGCTGACCACAACTCCTCAGCTGTGTGACTCACATTTTCCAGACATTTCAAAGAAAACACCGCATGATGCCGTTGAGCCCTGCTGCCATCATAGTAAGGAGGTGTGCAGGATTCCTTCTGCGTAGTTAGAAAGCGGGTGGCATTACCAGACAGGCTTTGGGTGCAGGTGAAGGACCGAGAGGAGGTTGAGGAGGCAGAAGCAGTGGAGGAACTTCTAGATAAAGAGGATTGACGCACAACTCGTGGGGCCGCAAGACTTGGACAGCAGCCCCTTGTCCTGCTGTCACCATAGTTACCCAGTGCCCAGTCAGCGACATGTAACGCCCCTGTCCATGCCTACTCGTCCAAGTGTCTTTGGTGAAAAGCACCCTGTCACACACAGAGTTTCTCAAAGAAGCGGTGATTTGTGTGCGACATGCTGGTGTAGGGCAGGCACACCTTTCTTTGAGAAGTAGTGCCGACTGGGCATGTGGTACTGGGGCACTGCGACGGACATAAGGTCTCGAAAATCCTCTGTGTCCACCAGGTGGAATGGCAGCATTTCGGTAGCCAACAGCATGCAGATGGTGAAATTCAACTTCTTAGCTTTGTCATGGCTAGGAAGAAATGGTCTTTTACTTGTCCACATCTGAGGGACCGAGGGCTGGCTGTTGTGCTTAGACTGGGTGGAGTAGGGTGTCCCCGGCAAACTGCCGGTCTGTGAGGAAGATGCAGGCGGAAAAGTTAGGTTGCCTTGATCCAAAGATGGTGCTCTCGATGTCGGAGAGCGCTCAATACCAGCTGGTGTTTCCACTTCCAAATGAAATGATGACCTGCCAATCACAGTGGATGAAGAGGCCGCGGATGCACAAGATGGGGCAGACTGTGGTTGGCCCGGCCCGCTAGGCCGCATTGTAGCACAGTGAGCTTCCCACTGAAACTTATGCTTCATATCCATGTGACGGTTCATGCATGAAGTACTCAAACTATGGATTTTTTGGCCTCTACTTAGTAGTGTTGAGCCACCCCCGTAGTGTTCGAGTTCGGTTCGGTTCATCGAACACCCGTGTGTTCGCCGAACTGTTCGTCGAACTGTTCGTCAAACACCTTCGAACACCGTTAAAACCAATGGCAGGCAAACAAAAACACATAGAAACACATAGAAAACACATTCAAAGGTGTCCAAAAGCTGACAAACTGCTCAGAAGACATAACTAATAGTGTTGAGCGAACATGATCGACACTACTCGGTACTCGCCCGAGCATCACGCTACTCGGGATGTTCGGCGAGCACCGAGCATTTCCGGGTTTCTCGGGCGGGAGCTCGGGTCTCCGCCCTGCATGTTTGGCGCTCTTTACAGAGCCAATGAACATGCAGGGATTGCCAGCCAGTCACTGTAATGCTGCAGCCATGTTGGTTGTGCGCATTACAGTGATTGGCTGGCCGCACAGCGTCACCTCGAGTATTTAAAACCGGGCGCCGCCATCTTGGACACAGTCGCTCCAGATTAGACAGTGTAGGGACAGCGCTGCTGATTTAGGGAGAGATATAAGCTGCGAAATAGTTAGTGTAGGGTCGGTAAAGGCTGCCAGAACAAACAAACAGTCCTTTTCAGGACTAATATCCATCCCAGATACCAGGCAGGCAGGCTGTATAGGAGACACAGTGGTTATACCAGCAAACGCTGCATTACAGTCCAGTGTGCTCCTGTTGCTGAAATTGCCGGACTTAGCACTAGGTGTCGGGGGCCAGGAAAAATCCTTTTTTTTTCATTTAAATCCTCCTATTTTTCTCCTCCTTCATTCTGTACAAATACCCGTCTTATTAACCTTTTGGTGTGTCCCCCTCACCCAAAAAAAAAGCGTGTCTCTGATTTTTCAGACACAAATATAACTGTTGAAAATAGTCTGGTGTAGGCTAGAGAAACAGAAGTGTTGTTTTGCACATCCACGGTTCAAACCTCTGTATTATCCAGTTTGGGCCATTTGTATCTAAAAAAAAAAAACAGTTTGAGTGTGTCGCTCACTGTTCAGCCGCAAATATCTCTATTTAAAAAAGTGTGGTATACCCCAGTAAACAATAACTGTGGTTTTGCCATCCCACGGTAAAAAATCTCTATTATTCAGCTTTTCGTAGTTTTTCCTTAAAGAGAAACAGTAGTGTCTCCTGACTGTTGTGACACAAAAATATATCTGCTGAAAATAGTCTTGTGTAGGCCCGACATCCCAGTGTGGTTTCGCAGTTCCACGGGTCAAATCGCTGTACTATCCAGTTTTGGGCCTTTGGTATCTAAAAAAAAAGCAGTTTGAGTGTGTCGCTCACTGTTCAGCCGCAAATATCTCTATTTAAAAAAGTGTGGTATACCCCAGTAAACAATAACTGTGGTTTTGCCATCCCACAGTAAAAAATCTCTATTATTCAGCTTTTGGTAGTTTTTTCCGTAAAGAAAAACAGTAGTGTCTCCTGACTGTTGTGACACAAAAATATATCTGTTGAAAATAGTCTTGCCTACAGTACAGACCAAAAGTTTGAACACACCTTGTCATTTAAAGATTTTTCTGTATTTTCATGACTATGCAAATTGTACATTCACACTGAAGGCATCAAAACTATGAATTAACACATGTGGAATTATATACTTAACAAAAAAATGTGAAACAACTGAAAATATGTCTAATATTCTAGGTTCTTCAAAGTAGCCACCTTTTGCTTTGATGACTGCTTTGCACACTCTTCGCATTCTCTTGATGAGCTTCAAGAGGTAGTCACTGGAAATGGTTTTCACTTCACAGGTGTGCCCTGTCAGGTTTAATAAGTGGGATTTCTTGCCTTATAAATGGGGTTGGGACCATCAGTTGTGTTGTGCAGAAGTCTGGTGGATACACAGCAGATAGTCCTACTGAGTAGACTGTTAGAATTTGTATTATGGCAAGAAAAAAGCAGCTAAGTAAAGAAAAACGAGTGGCCATCATTACTTTAAGAAATGAAGGTCAGTCAGTCCGAAAAATTGGGAAAACTTTGAAAGTGTCCCCAAGTGCAGTTGCAAAAACCATCAAGCGCTGCAAAGAAACTGGCTCACATGAGGACCGCCTCAGGAAAGGAAGACCAAGAGTCACCTCTGCTTCTGAGGATAAGTTAATCCGAGTCACCAGCCTCAGAAATCGCAGGTTAACAGCAGCTCAGATTAGAGACCAGGTCAATGCCACACAGAGTTCTAGCAGCAGACACAGCTCTACAAAAACTGTTAAGAGAAGACTTTGTGCAACAGGCCTTCATGGTAAAATAGCTGCTAGGAAACCACTGCTAAGGACAGGCAACAAGCAGAAGAGACTTGTTTGGGCTAAAGAACACAATGAATGGACATTAGACCAGTGGAAATCTGTGCTTTGGTCTGATGAGTCCAAATTTGAGATCTTTGGTTCCAACCACCGTGTCTTTGTGCGATGCAGAAAAGGTGAACGGATGGACTCTACATGCCTGGTTCCCACTGTGAAGCATGGAGGAGGAGGTGTGATGGTGTGGGGGTGCTTTGCTGGTGACACTGTTGGGGATTTATTCAAAATTGAAGGCATACTGAACCAGCATGGCTACCACAGCATCTTGCAGCGGCATGCTATTCCATCCGGTTTGCGTTTAGTTGGACCATCATTTATTTTTCAACAGGACAATGACACCAAACACACCTCCAGGCTGTGTAAGGGCTATTTGACCAAGAGGGAGAGTGATGGGGTGCTACGCCAGATGACCTGGCCTCCACAGTCACCAGACCTGAACCCAATCGAGATGGTTTGGGGTGAGCTGGACCGCAGAGTGAAGGCAAAAGGGCCAACAAGTGCTAAGCATCTCTGGGAACTCCTTCAAGATTGTTGGAAGACCATTTCGGGTGACTACCTCTTGAAGCTCATCAAGAGAATGCCAAGAGTTCGCAAAGCAGTCATCAAAGCAAAAGGTGGCTAATTTGAAGAACCTAGAATATAAGACATATTTTCCGTTGTTTCACACTTTTTTGTTAAGTATATAATTCCACATGTATTAATTCATAGTTTTGATGCCTTCAGTGTGAATGTACAATTTTCATAGTCATGAAAATACAGAAAAATCTTTAAATGACAAGGTGTGTCCAAACTTTTGGTCTGTACTGTAGGCCCGACATCCCAGTGTGGTTTCGCAGTTCCACGGGTCAAATCGCTGTACTATCCAGTTTTGGGCCTTTGGTATCTAAAAAAAAAGCAGTTTGAGTGTGTCGCTCACTGTTCAGCCGCAAATATCTCAATTTAAAAAAGTGTGGTATACCCCAGAAAACAATAACTGTGGTTTTGCCTACCCACGGTAAAAAATCTCTATTATTCAGCTTTTGGTAGTTTTTTCCGTAAAGAAAAACAGTAGTGTCTCCTGACTGTTGTGACACAAAAATATATCTGTTGAAAATAGTCTTGTGTAGGCCCGACATCCCAGTGTGGTTTCGCAGTTCCACGGGTCAAATCGCTGTACTATCCAGTTTGGGGCCTTTGGTATCTAAAAAAAAGCAGTTTGAGTGTGTCGCTCACTGTTCAGCCGCAAATATCTCTATTTAAAAAAGTGTGGTATACCCCAGTAAACAATAACTGTGGTTTTGCCATCCCATGGTAAAAAATCTCTATTATTCAGCATTTGGTAGTTTTTTCCGTAAAGAAAAACAGTAGTGTCTCCTGACTGTTGGGACACAAAAATATATCTGTTGAAAATAGTCTTGTGTAGGCCCGACATCCCAGTGTGGTTTCGCAGTTCCACGGGTCAAATCGCTGTACTATCCAGTTTTGGGCCTTTGGTATCTAAAAAAAAAGCAGTTTGAGTGTGTCGCTCACTGTTCAGCCGCAAATATCTCTATTTAAAAACGTGTGGTATACCCCAGTAAACAATAACTGTGGTTTTCCTCTTCCACGGTTCTAATCTACTCTTTATTATTACCCTTTTTCCATTGATAGTGCAAGTGTAAGCTATTTTACTTCATTTACAATGGGCAAGGCGCGTGGCAAGGGACGTGGAAGTGGACGTTCTGGTGATGGTTCGTGCAGAGGACGGGGCCGTGGCCAAGGTGAAAATGTGCCACAACCAACAGCCACATCTTCTCGCTCCCACTTCTTGACCGAATTACTAGGGAAGCACAGAACAACACCAGTATTGAGAACTGATCAGTGTGAACAGGTTATTAATTGGATAGCAGATAATACTTCCAGTTACCTGGGCACCACCACCTTCGGTCTGAGTTCCACACGGTCAAGTTTAAGCAGCCGTGAGTCTTGACCGCGTACTCCTCCTCACCCTGATGCTCCTTCCTCCCACCATGCCGAGTGTCGTCAGACAGCAACTGATCCCACAATTGGACACTCCGAAGAGCTGTTCACTGGTCCATTTCCATATTTGGGCCCCTCGCCTGATATGCTTGAAGTGGTGGAAGAGGAGATCACATGTTGCGATGCCCAAATATTTGAACAGCCACGGCCACAGGAAGTCGACGTTGGCAATCTGTCACAAGAGGTGGACGATGACGAGACACAATTGCCAGGAAGTGAGGAGGAGGATCGTGGTGCGCAAGTGGAAGAGGAGGAGGTAATGGATGATCTAGTAACTGACACAACGTGGAAGGAGGACATGCAGAGTGAGGCCAGCAGCACACAGGGGGAGGGAGGCAGAGTACCCCAACAGGCAGGAAGAAGCAGTGTGGTGGCCGCAGACAGAAAGCAGGCAACTGTTCCCCGTAACATCAACACGAGGGACGTTGCCAGTACAAGCGGTAGGTCTTCCAGAGTCTGGAATTTTTTTAAAGACTCTGCTGATAACCCCCAAAAGGCCATATGCTCCACCTGCCATGCCAGCATCAGCAGGGGTGACAAAACTACCAGCCTGACCACCACCAGCATGATCAGGCACATGGCAGCAAAGCACCCGACTTTGTGGGGCGAAACCCAGGGTCCACGACCAGTGTCAGCGGGTGTCACCACTGCTTCTTCCACTGTTGTGCGTGCAATAGAACCCCCTGTTGTGTGTG
This sequence comes from Phyllobates terribilis, assembly GCF_046119375.1. Classification (NCBI taxonomy): domain Eukaryota; kingdom Metazoa; phylum Chordata; class Amphibia; order Anura; family Dendrobatidae; genus Phyllobates; species Phyllobates terribilis. The sequence continues at coordinate 70,443,158 of NW_027362763.1, read as the reverse complement.
CAAGGCAATCCCCTGTCCATACTGCATGTAAAGATGCCCCCTCCTCTCAGTCTTCACTTGTTATGGCAGTTCCTCAAGAAACAGCATCAACGTCCACGTTCACGTCCCACCGCAGCGTTCAATTGTCCATATCCCAGACCTTTGAACGAAAAGCGGAAATTCGCAGCTAACATCCCACAGGCCACAGTCCTAAATTCGCACATTTCACGACTGCTTGCGTTGGAAATGCTGCCTTTTAGGCTGGTGGAGACGGAATCCTTCCGCAATCTTATGGCGGTGGCCGTCCCTCGGTACTCTGTCCCCAGCCAACACTATTTTGCCCGGTGTGCCATCCCCGCACTACACAAGCACGTGTCCCAAAGCATCTGCCGTGCCCTCAACAACGCAGTTACTGGGAGAGTCCACCTGACAACGGACACGTGGACAAGTGCTTGTGGCCAGGGATGGTACATCTCTCTGACGGCACACTGGGTAAACATAGTGGAAGCCGGGACCCAGTCGGACCTTGGGACGGAACACATCCTCCCCACACCGAGGATTGCGGGCCCTATGTCAGTCAGAGTAGCCCCCACAGTGTACAGCTCCTGCGCATCCTCCTCCTCCTCCTCCTCCTCATGTTCAGCCTCCATCTCAGATATGACCACATCAGTTACAAGCTGGAAGCATTGCAGTACTGCCTCCGCCAAGCGGCAACAGGCTGTGCTGAAACTCATAAGCTTAGGTGATAAACCTCACACTGCTTGTGAGTTGTGGACAGCTGTGAAAGAGCAGGCAGATCTGTGGCTGAGACCGCTGAACCTACATCCCGGCATGGTCGTGTGTGACAATGGCCGTAACCTGGTGGCAGCTCTGAGGCGAGGTGAGATCACACATGTACCATGCCTGGCTCATGTGCTTAACCTCGTGGTTCAGCGGTTTCTTAAATCGTACCCCGAGTTGCCAGATCTGCTCGTGAAAGTACGCCACCTGTCAGCTCATTTTCTTAAGTCGGCTACAGCTTCCGCCGCCCTTGCTGTGTTGCAGCAGCGTTTGCAGCTTCCGGCACACCGACTGGTGTGTGATGTCCCCACACGTTGGAACTCTACCCTCCACATGATGCAAAGGATTTGTGAGCAGAAGAGAGCAGTTGTGGAGTACCAGCTGCAACAAGGCTGTCGATATTCAGGTCAGACTCCACACATAAGACCTCAGGAGTGGACTTGGATGTCTGACATATGTACCATGCTGACAAACTTTGAGGAGGCCACCAAGATGGTGAGTGGCGATGACGCCATCATTAGTGTCAGCATCCCACTTGTCTGTCTTTTGCAACGCTCTCTGCAGAGAATTAAAGAGGAGGCATTGCAGCCAGAGTATGATGAGATGGATCAAGAAGCCGTAGCGGGCGATTACACACAGCCCAGCCTCATCTCATCCCAATGTGCATTGGGGGACAATGAGGGAGAGGAGGAGGAGGAGGAGGAGGAGGAAGAACAGGAGCTGCTATCATGCGTTGTAGACGGTAGTACCTGTACAAGTGTCATACCGTCGGTTCAGCGTGGGTGGCCTGAGGACAGGTGGGAGGAGGAAGAGGAGGAGGAGAGCATGGTCAGTCGTCATCTTGGTGAGGACACGGAAATCTTGCCCGTTACCAGTCTGGCACGCATGGCTGACTTTATGTTACGCTGCCTTAACCGTGACCCTCGCGTTGTCAAAATGTTGGGTGACAGTCACTACTGGTTGGTGTCACTTGTAGACCCCCGCTACAAGGAGAACTTTCACTCTCTTATTCCTGAGGTGGAGAGGTCTACAAAAATGGGGCAGTACCAGAAGGCCCTTGCTGCAGAACTCTTAAAAAAATTCCCATCAGAACACGCTAGCGGCAGAGGTCACAGTTCGTTGCCCAGCCAAGGCATACAGGCGAGAGAGATGCAACTCCAATCCAGCAGAGGCAGGGGAACACTGTCAACGTTCTGGGACAGTTTTCTGACACCCGCCCACCTTAAAGGCCCTGAGGCGCGGGGTACTCTCACAAGGAGTGGAAAGTTTCAAAAGATGGTGAGGGAGTACCTTACCGACCGTACCAGCGTCCTCCGTGATTCCTCTGTGCCTTTTAATTATTGGGGTTCCAAGCTGGACACTTGGAATGAACTCGATCTGTATGCCTTGGAGGTCCTGGCCTGCCCTGCCGCTAGCGTGTTATCGGAGCGTGTTTTTAGTGCTGCTGGGGGAATTATAACTGATAAGCGCACTCGCCTGTCAACTGACAATGCTGATAAGCTGACCCTTATCAAAATGAACAAGGACTGGATTGGGCCAGACTTCTCATCACCACTAAATGACAGCAGAATAAAATAAAGTCAAATCCACTGTGTTATTTCGGGAGGTGTATTCACATGCACCGCTTCACACCCACACATGGGTATAAGCTTCCTCATTTCGGCTGTTTTATCTTCTTCTCCTTATCCTCAGCCTCCACCACCACTATACCACCAGGGTGCCAGCATTGCAAGTTCCTCCGTCCTTATTTTTGGCAGCTTTTGCTTGCAAGGCATAAGCAAATACTATGGGACACCCACTCCCCAATAATGGGACTTATGTTTGTAATATGCTGTACTGCATGGCTCTTTTAAGGGGCATTGCAAGTTGCTTCATCCTAATTTTTGGCAGCTTTAGCTTGGAAAGCATAAGCAAATACTATGGGATACCCACTCCCCAATAATGGGACTTATGTTTGTAATATGCTGTACTGCATGGCTCTTGTAAGGGGCATTGCAAGTTGCTCCGTCCTAATTTTTGGCAGCTTTTGCTTGGAAAGCATAAGCAAATACTATGGGAGACCCACTCCGCAATAATGGGACTTATGTTTGTAATATGCTGTACTGCATGGCTCTTTTAAGGGGCATTGCAAGTTGCTCCGTCCTAATTTTTGGCAGCTTTTGCTTGCAAGGCATAAGCAAATACTATGGGAGACCCACTCCCCAATAATGGGACTTATGTTTGTAATATGCTGTACTGCATGGCTCTTGTAAGGGGCATTGCAAGTTGCTCCATCCTAATTTTTGGCAGCTTTTGCTTGGAATGCATAAGCAAATACTATGGGAGACCCACTCCCCAATAATGGGACTTATGTTTGTAATATGCTGTACTGCATGGCTCTTGTAAGGGTCATTGCAAGTTGCTAAGTCCTAATTTTTGGCAGCTTTTGCTTGCAAGGCATAAGCAAATACTATGGGAGACCCACTCCGCAATAATGGGACTTATATTTGTAATATGCTGTACTGCATGGCTCTTGTAAGCGGCATTGCAAGTTGCTCCGTCCTAATTTTTGGCAGCTTTTGCTTGCAAGGCATAAGCAAATACTATGGGACACCCACTCCCCAATAATGGGACTTATGTTTGTAATATGCTGTACTGCATCGCTCTTGTAAGGGGCATTGCAAGTTGCTCCTTCCTAATTTTTGGCAGCTTTTGCTTGGAAAGCATAAGCAAATACTATGGGAGACCCACTCCCCAATAATGGAACTTATGTTTGTAATATGCTGTACTGCATGGCTCTGGAAAGGGGCATTGCAAGTTGCTCCATCCTAATTTTTGGTAGCTTTTGCTTGCAAGGCATAAGCAAATGCTATGGGAGACCCACTCCCCAATAATGGGACTTATGTTTGTAATATGCTGTACTGCATGTGACGCGCCCCCTGGGCTGTGTGTACACGTGTGTGGGATACCCGGTGCCGGGTCTCTGGGGTCTGTAGTCTCCATGGCGGTGACCCGGTCCCATGGCTCAGGCTGGTCAAACCAGTGGCAGTCTTTCTTAGGTTTTGAGGTTAATTGTCCGACTGCGCCACCCGTGGATTGCGGTCAGGGAGTACCACCGCTGCGAGGCAGACCGCTGAGGCTGGTGTTGTGTGTGCAGCAGAGAATGGGATAACTCCCCACGGGAGGAGTATAGCCTCAGGGCAGTGAGTGTGGATGATGGGGGTGATGGTGCACGAGCGCAGCAGGAACGACTCAGAGTCTTTGCAGTGCATTTCAGGGACTTTACTGATGATTATAAGGTAGACCCTCCCGGGAGTACTTGCTAGCATAAGAGGCCTGGTCAGTCTGTGAGCAAGCAGGAGTTCCCCTGGCCAGGTGGAGTTGTAGGCCTCCCCGTCTGTCTGCACTCTTCCTGGCTACCTTGCTGTAAGCGGGTAGAAGTAGCCCACGTCCCTGAGTGTACCGTGTAGTGCTCACCCGTATGGCTGGTGACTTGGGGCCTTCTGTTAGCTTCCGCTCCACGACGGCGGTTCTGGTCCCTTGCTTGTGACTGAGCCTCCGGGCTTCTATGGCCAGAGGACCTGAAATCCCCTGCCGGCTGGTTTCTGCTGCTGGATATATAAGTCCTCACAGCCTCGGACTCCTGTGTCCGGTTCCTATTGTCTTCTGCCTGGGCGAGCTCTGCTCAGCTTCCAGCCCCTGGTCTTTAGCTCCTAGCTCCTACAGAGCTCCTTGCTGTTACTTTCCCTTGCTCTCACTCTGACTCTGACTGTTCTCTGTTCAATGACTCACTCAACCCCACCCCAGATCCAGTTTATAAGGGCAGAATTCTCCCCTCCCAGGACTGGTGCAGGAGGATGTTGCATGTTTAAGGGATCCTGACCAGGAAATCTCCCACTTGCTCTCTGACGTAATATCTCAATTACTGTGGTGACCAGACCCCTGGGGTGCCACACATGGCTCTTGTAAGGGGCATTGCAGTTCCTCATAATTTTTGGAAAGCCTTCCATTCACTGCTTAGGCCAACAGTGCACAGGAGACCCAGTTGCTATAAATGGAAAAAAAGGTTTAGTTAACGCCCTCTGACCTCCATGTCATTTCCAAGGGGCATTGGAGTGGCTCGAAATTTTTGGTAGGCATTGCACTCACTGTATGCCCTATAACTGTGTAGCTGAACCACTCCTTTTGTTACAGAAACATATCCTACAAGACATATCTGGTTGACTGGCCTGATATTGATGTGAATGGTCCCTGTTCCTCCTGCTCTTTCTCCTTTGCCACTACCTCATCCATCATTTATCACCTGAAGCTTTGTTTTAACGGGAGTCATAGAACTTGGATAGTAGCAGGAAAGCATCCAGCAATCCTCGGAGGAGGTAGGATATGCGCCAAAACGCTGACCACCTCAGGCCTAGCCGCTACTACATACATGCGCTTGCATTACAACAAAACAAAGCAGATGCTAACTTCTATCATCCTCATCATGCTCCTCACCTTGGCACTCTCAATTCCCCTGATGGAGAAGCCAGGGCCCACCGGAGGAGTCTGATAGTCCGGTGGGCTCGGCCAATGCTGCCCTAAAGCAGGCCAGGCTAAAAAAAAGTGTGGGAAAGGTTACCGGGACAAGTAGAGGTGGCTGGGGACCGAGTATGGACACCCGGCCACGCCCTGGAGGCTGGGGAGCAAGCGGGGACACCCGGCCACCAGGCGGCTGGGGACTGAGTATGGATACCAGGCTGCAGACACAGCCATGGCGTGGTGGCCAGATTCTGCCTCCACATGCCTAAAAGGACCAATTTAAAGTGCAAGCAAGCAATCAGTATGGTTTTGCAGCCTGGGGGTGGGTGGGTGGCAGGCTGCATACTTGCGCTTGCATTGCAAGGAATGGGAGAGGTACAATTGAACACTGCCCTGGGACAAGGACGTGAATGGGGATAGTTGCAAGTCTGCAATGACAGGTGCAAGGTGGGAGGCATCTTCGCATGTACCATGAACAGGGGTTTGGCATGCACACATTACAGCGGAATAGGCTCTCCTTCCCACTAAATGCACTGGGGAGGGTACAGGTAATGTTTTGGTATACGCGCTTAATCTTATGTATAAGGCACACCAGGACAAATAGGGGCTGCTGGGGACTGAGTATGGATACCTCGCTGCCGAAGCAGCCATGAGGTAGTGGCCAGCTTCGGCCTCCTCCAAACTAAAAGGCCCCATTTCAAGTGCAAGCTAGCAGTATGGAATTGAAGTCTGGGGGTGGATGGATGGCAGGCTGCACACTTACACTTGCATTAAAAGAAAACATATCAGATGCTAACTTCTTTCATCATCATCATGCTCCTCACCTTGGCTCTCTCAACTCCACCGATGGAGAAGTCAGGGCCCACCGGAGGAGTCTGGTTCTCTGGTGGGCTTGTCCAATGCAGCCTAAAGCAGGCCGGGCTAAGAAAAGTGTGTGGGGGGATGTTCCAAGGAGAAATAGGGGCGGCTGGGGACCGTTTATGGACACCCCTCTGCCCCCAGGCGGCTGGGGACCGTGTGTGGACACCCGGCCGCGGGGCGGCTGGGGACCGAGTATGGACACCCGGCCGCCGGGCGGCTGGGGACTGAGTATGGATTCCAGGCCGCCAACACAGCCATGACGTGGTGGCCAGATTCCGCCTCCACATGCCTAAAAGGCCCAATTTCAAGTTCAAGCAAGCAGTATGGTATTGCAGCCTGGGGGTGGGTGGGTGGCAGGCTGTATACTTGCGCTTGTATTGCAAGGAATGTGGGAGGTACAATTGAACACTGCCCTGGGACTAGAACTTGCATGGGGATAGTTGCAAGTCTGCATCTTCTGATGCGGCAAAGATCACTTTTGATGGGCACACTTTTAGACAGTGACCTGGGAGTCAGAGATGCTTACAGAGGTCTTCCCCATGCTGTTTCCATGTCTTTTCAGCACTTTATGCATGTGTCACACAGCACATGGCCAGATAAGGTTGTAAAATGTTAAAATGACATTTCCCGGTGAATGCATTTGTCATAGTTGAAAGCAATACAAAAGTGCAAAAACGCATAAAAAATGCTACTTGTGAACATAGCCGAAGGTGTGGAGGAGTATTTTTGTTTTTGGTCATTTATTTTAACTTATACACAAGTCTTTTCCCTGGAATGGATGTTCCTTAACATATTTCACAGGAAAAAAGTTTCACTTTCGTTTTTGAACGTTTTATTGTGAGCCCGTAAAAGTAGCTTAATACCTCTGATCACGTTGTTGACAGCAGTGACCTGGGGGTCAGAAATGCTTCCTGGGGTGATCCCCATGCTGTCCCCATGTCATTTGAGCACTGTCACTATCGTTTTGGGCACTTGTTAGGCTTTTAAAAGACTGCCGGGGCTGCCACCACAAAAATGCTCGAGTCTCCCATAGACTAACATTGGGCTCATTGTTTGGGCCGAGCACCCGAGTATCACGGCGAGCTCGGTCCGAGCTTCGAGCACCCGAGCATTTTAGTGCTCGCTCAACACTAACAACTAACACATGGAAAAGTGACAAGTGCATACAGTCATGCGAAAAGAAAAGAGGTGGAGGAGTAAAAGGAGGGGGAGACACAGATATAGGCATGTCATGCCCTTCTAAAATCAAAAAACTGAGAAGCCGACACCGCCAGTCTGTTCCTGCCCGTGCCACCCCCGTGTCGCCGGATTTGTGCCAGAGCCGCGGTGGACCCTGACGGCCAGCCCCCCTCTCCCAATACTGGTGTCTGTCCGCTGTTGGGTCGAGCGAGCCCCCCTGTGGTGGAGGCAGCTCTAAGCTTTTTAATTTAAATTGTCTCTCTAATTTGAATGAATACACTTTAAATCCTTTTACAAGGATCTATTGGAGGGCAAGTCTCATGCCAGCAGCCGCGTAATTCCAGCTCCAGTAGCGTCCACTAAAGCTGCTGCAGTTAAAAAGCTTTTATAAGGATCGAGCTCAGCTGTCCACCGCAAGGCGTCCTACCGCCAGTCCCAGCCCCTATACCTTGGGGTGCCTCCTGATGCTCTTCACTTAGTATCCCGTGGTCCCGAAGCATTTCCTTTGAAAATATTAAGTGTGCAAACTACAGGTGGTGTAGCTTGCTTAACAGCCGGGATAATCCGCTGACTAGCAGACACTGCTACTAGGCACAAAGTATTTCCTGGGCTAGATGCAGTTAAAAATTTGTAATTAGATACTCTCGTTGGATGCTGAGAAAGCATTCCATAGAGTCTCCTGGCACGCCATATATTATTCTCTTAAAAAGCTTGGGGTAGGGGTCTAGGGGACCCTTTTATAGCCAAAATCACGGCCCTGTATCGCAATACGTCACCTAGGCTGAAGATAAATGGAACTGTAGCACCCTGAGGGCTCGGTTGCTACAGAGGTATTGCACCTCACCCAGCGGTGTGATATCTCACTCTCAGGTAAGGATGTAGTGTGGATCAGGACCCGACACCTGCATGCATTACACCACATTGCCATGGGGCAGGGCGACCAATTTGCCCCTGAGATGGGCACGACAGTCCTTTTCCCTGGCTGGAGTGGGGGGAGGGAACACTGAGGAAGGGGAACCCTGTAGTGCAGGAGCAGGGAGGAAGCAGTTCCTGGGTGCATTGAGAAGGGAGTATAAAAGGTGGGCACCATCTTAGTTCAATGCAGAGAAGTCTGAGCAGAAGTGACAGGGAGCAGGGGCTCTGCATGAGCTCTGCTCCGGAGGTGGGCCTAGTAACAGAGGCCCAGGCCTGGAAGAGGGAGAAGGAAGGAAGAGGAGTGGAGAAGGCTCCAGAAACGAGGAACAAAGGGATCCCAGGGATGCGGATGGGCGAGTCGCCACCTCACGCCCGAATCCACCTGCGTGGAGGGGTCAGGCCAAAGGGGGAGACCGGTCCCCGAAACTAGTGGAGGCGGGAAACGACCCTCAGCTAGAAACCGGAGGCTGGGACATTTTATGTGGCGCAGCCCCTCACTACACCCGCTAGGAAGGCACCGCATAGGGTCAGGGAAACTGGCGCCAAGTTTACCAAGAGGAGGCCCGAGGCAGCCGGACAGAAGGGTTGGTAAGAAAGGCCAGACAAAGGACACACAAAGGGGGTCCTGTGAAGCGCTCCAAAGTTATCTGGGAGTTGTCTGAGCCCCTCACCTGGTGAGCACAGTACGACGTGGGCAGCCGTTACCTGCAGAAGTGGTCTGGATAATAAGAACTGTGAGTAAAGGCCCTGGACTCCATCACTGACTCCGTGTCGTTACTGCTGCTGCCCTGCACCATCACCCCCATCCTCCTCATACACTGCCCTGAGGCTATACTCCTTCCGTGGGGAGTTATCCTACGCTCTGCTGCACCCACAACACCAGCCTCAGCGGTCAGCCCTGCAGCAGCGGTTCACTCTGACCGCAATCCACGGGTGGCGTAGTCGGACATTTAAACATCAAAACCACATCAATAGTTCTGATGCTGGTTTGACCGCCCTGAGCCACGGAACCGGGTCGCCGCCACGGAGACTACAACCACCAGCATCCACCAAAAAGGGTCCGGCTCCGGATGTCCCAAGGCCCAGGGGGCGCGTCAGAACATTTTCATCACCTTTCATAATCACCAATGGGACAAGGCAGGGATGTCCTCTGTCCCCTCTCTTATACATCCTAGTGACGGAGCACCTGCTCTCATCAAATCGCCATAACCCCAATATTAGGTGGATTGAGGTGGGAGGCACCAAGTACAAGTGCTCTCTATTTGCTGATGATGTCCTAGTATATATCACTCCATCACATATATCCATCCCTGCTGTTATGGCTGAAATAGATCACTTTGTTACATGGTCAAATTTTAAAATCAATGCAGCGAAGTCTGAGGCCTTCGATGTCTCCCTCCCCAAATCCATACAGGATTCCATCCAGTCCAACTTTCCCTTTGCCTGGCCCTCACAGGGTATCAAATACTTAGGAATTCCTATTCATAGAGACCTCTCCCGTCTATGTTATCTTAATTTTGGGCCCTTTATTGAACAACTCCATACAGACCACGTTTGGCAAGTTAGAACTGTAAGATTCACTACGTGAACCACTGGTATTTTGTGGAAAAGCACATGTACACTGTGTTCCAAATTATTATGCAAAAAGTGTTTTGGAGTGATAAGGGAAGAATTTGTTTATTTGTCAGTTAAACTCATTGATGGTGATGTGTGTCAGGGCTCTTTATATCACTGTAAGCAATTGCAGACACCTGTGCTAATTAGTTTGGCAGGTGTGTCCAATGAAAGGCAAGACTACTTAAGAAGGCTGTCCCACATTATTAAGCAGCCTACATTTTCTGCCAAAATGGGAAAGAAAAAGGATGTGTCGGCTGCTGAGAAGCAACAAATTGTGGAGTGTTTAGGTCAAGGCATGACTGCAATCAACATTGTGCGATGATCAGGATGAAGTATCTTGGCAATCAAGAAGTAGGTAGCTGATTCACAGTACACACGTGTGCGTGCTGATAAGGGCAAATTGAGGACTCTTTCCTACAGGCAATTACGTCAGGTTTAAAGAGCAGCGGCAAAAAAGCCTTGTTATAGCAGCAGACAAGTTTTTGAAGCTGCTGGTGCCTCCAACGTCCCCCAAACAACAAGATGCAGGGTCCTTCAGATGTTTGCAGCTGTGCGTATGCCATCCTGTCGACCTCCTCTATCCACTGCACACAAGCAGAAACGGCTCCAGTGGGCCAAACAATACATGAAGACTGACTTCAAAACTGTTTTGTTCACGGATGAGTGCCGTGCAACGCTCGATGGTCCAGATGGATGGAGTGGAGGATGGCTGGTTGATGGACACCCCACGCAAACACGGCTACAGCGCCAACAAGGAGGAGGTGGAGTAATGTTTTGGGCTGGAATCATGGGGAGAGAGATTGTCGGCCCCTTTAGGATCCCTGAAGGGGTAAAGATGAACTCCATAATGTATGTGGAGTTTCTCAAACAGCACTTCCTGCCATGGTTCAAGAAGAAGAACCGTGTATTCCACAGCAACATCATTTTCATGCATGATAATGCACCGTCTCATGCTGCACAAAACACATCTGCATCTCTGGCTGATATGGGCATAAAAGGGGACAAACTTATGGTGTGACCCCCATGCTCCCCTGACCTCTACCCCATTCAGAACCTCTGGAGCATCATCAAAAGGAGTGTCTATGATGGCGGGAGGCAGTTCACATCTAATCAACAGCTCTGGGAGGGTATTCTGTCCTCATGCAAAACAATTGAAGCAGAAACCATCCAAAACCTGACAAATTCAATGGACGAGAGAGTTCAGAAGCTCCTTTCGAACAAGGGGTCCTATGTGCAAATGTAACATAACCTAGAATAAAGTTTTGAGTTGAAAACTGTTAGATTTCAGTTTCTAATAACCTGCTAATGCTTATAATTTCAAAAATGACCATTTCTTTGGTCTTTATTAAAATGAAAAGGTTGATCGAAGAGTGTGGGGGATCTAAGAGTGTGACAACCCAGTAGTCAGGATTACTTCAAATTCTGACAATCTGAGGGTCATGTTGCAGGTAGTGCAGCAAGAAGGCACTTATGTGTCTTGCGCATCTCGGAGCCCCAAAATTATTTTCCGGGCTAGATGCAACTAAAAATTATTATTAATTTTAAATCTGGTGGAGCTTAGTATAGATGGCCTAATAGAATCAGTACTGCACACTGCTACAAAGCCCAAATTATTTTCCAGCCAAGATACAGATAAACATGATTAGTAATTTTAAATCTGGTGGAGCTTAGTATATATGGCCTAATAGAATCAGTACTGCACACTGCTACAAAGCCCAAATTATTTTCCAGCCAAGATACAGATAAACATGATTAGTAATTTGAAAGCTTAAAACGGTTGGTGAGGTGATTTTAACCAATCATCAAGTTTCACTCTCCCCAGGATGACACAAGAGTAGAAAAGTCATTTCGGATCCATGATTTGTTCATCTTTATGAACGTAAGTCTGTCTACATTATCAGTGGAGAGCCGCGTGCGCTTATCTGTCAGCACACCACCAGCAGCGCTGAACACACGTTCAGACAGAACGCTGGCTGCGGGGCATGACAAGATCTCCAAGGTGTAAGTGGCGAGCTCCGGCCATTTATCCAGATTGGAAGCCCAAAAAGAGCAAGGGTCCAGTGACACAGTCATGGCTTCAATGTTTACTTGGAGATACTCCTGTACCATCGTCTCTAGGCGTTGACTATGTGTCAGACTTCTTGTCTCCTGTGGCCTTCCGAAGGATGGGCTAAAAAAGTGGTGAAATGATTCCGCAAAATTGATGTTACCAGCAGATACTGTGTTTCCGTTACGGTTTGAGTGCTGAACACTCGACGGTCCCACGGTTGGCAAGTTGGAACTGTGAGATTCACTTTGTGCACCACTGGTGTTTTGTGGAAAAGCACATGTAAGATTCTGCAACAGTCTCTGCTGATATTCCTGCATGCGTGCTTCCCTTTTCTATGGCAGGAATAATTTCTGCAAATTTACTTTTGTACCGGGGATCTAACAGTGTGGCAACCCAGTAGACAGGATTATTTCTAATTCTCACAATTCGAGGGTCATGTTGCAGGTAGTGCAGCAAGAAGGCACTCATGTGTCTTGCACATCCAGGAGCACCAAGTCCCTGTTGTGTTGGTGGCGAGGTAACAATCATGCTTCCTTCCTCTGTCCTCTCCCCCCAACCTCGCACAACAGAAATGTGATCAAGGTCTCCCTCATCTGATGAGTCTTCCATCAGTTCATCCTCCACTTCTTCCTGGGCTCCTGCACCTTCCTCACTAGTTTGGCTGCTACCATGCGCCCTGGTAAAACCATCTCCCCCACCCTCACATGCCTGCCACCTTGGTGCTGCCGACCGCCTGGACCTTGCAGATGTTAGCCCTTCCGCATACAACTCCTCCTATAGGTCAGAACGTATTGCACCAGGGCTTGTCGGTGCTGCCACAGTCGCTGCAACATGTGCAGAGTTGAATTCCACCTGGTAGGCACATCGCATTTTAGCCGGTGAAGTGGCAGGCCCAACAACTTCTGTAGAGATGTAAGACGCTGAGCTGCGGGATGCGAACGGCGGAAGTGAGCACACAGCGACCGTGCTCTCTGCAGAAGGCCATCTAGTCCGGGATAGTGGGCTAAAAATTGCTGGACAACCAGGTTCAACACGTGAGCCATACAAGGCACGTGTGTGACATTGCCCCGGCGAAGGGCCGCACCCAGGTTTGCAGCATTGTCACACACGGCCTTCCCTGGTTTCAGGTCCAGTGGAGACAACCATTCATGAAACTGGTTCTCCAGAGCTGACCATAACTCCTCAGCTGTGTGACCCAAATTTCCCAGACATTTCAAAGTAAAAACCGCCTGATGACGTTGAGCCCTAATGACAGCATAGTAAGGAGGTGTGCAGGATCCCTTCTGCGCAGTTAGAAAGCTTGTGGCATGACCAGACAGGCTTTGGGTGCAGGTGGAGGACTGAGAGGAGGTTGAGGAGGCAGAAGCAGTGGAGGAACTTTGACATAAAGAGGATTGACGCACAACTCGTGGGGACGGCAAGACTTGGACAGCAGCCCCTTGTCCTGCTGTCACCATAGTTACCCAGTGCCCAGTCAGCGACATGTAACGCCCCTGTCCATGCCTACTCGTCCAAGTGTCTGTGGTGAAATGCACCCTGTCACACACAGAGTTTCTCAAAGAAGCGGTGATGTTGTGTGCGACATGCTGGTGGAGCGCAGGCACACCTTTCTTTGAGAAGCAGTGCCGACTGGGCATCTGTTACTGGGGCACTGCGACGGACATAAGGTCTCGAAAATCCTCTGTGTCCACCAGGCGGAAAGGCAGCATTTCTGTAGCCAAGAGCTTGCAGATGGTGAAATTCAACCTCTTAGCTTTCTCATGGCTAGGAGGAAATGGTCTTTTACTTGTCCACATCTGAGGGACCGAGGGCTGGCTGTTGTGCTTAGACGGGGTTGATAAGGGTGTCCCCGGCAAACTGCCGGTCTGTGAGGAAGATGCAGGCAGACATGTTAGGTTGCCTTGATCCAAAGGTGGTGCTATCGATGTCGGACAGCGCTCAACACCAGCTGGTGTTACCACCTCCAAAGAAAATGATGACCTGCCAATCACGCTGGCTGTTGCGGGTAAAGAGGTGGCAGGTCTGCGTCCCAAAACAGGTGTGACTGCTGTCCCCCCAGTCACAGAGGATGAAGAGGCCGCAGATGCACAAGATGGGGCAGACGATGGTTGGCCCGGCCGGCTAGGCCGCATTGTAGCACAATAAGCTTCCCACTGCAACTTATGCTTCATGTCCATGTGCCGGTTCATGCATCAAGTACTCAAACTATGTATTTTTTGGCCTCTACTTAGCTTTTGTTGACAAATGTTACAGATAACACGAGTTGGGTCATCTTTATCGATCTGAAAAAATGCCCAGGCCATGCAAGGCTTAGAGCCCATGCGACCTGAAGAGCTACCACGACTTGTGGTCAGAGGCAGAGTTGTGTTTGAGGATGCAGTTGTTGACGTGCTTCCAGTACTATGTCTCTGTCCTGGAAGGCGCAACCTGACCTCGTCGTCACTAGCATCCTCCTCCACCTCCTCTGCTGACCTAATCTCTTGGCTGATTGTGGGTTGACAGTAAGTGGGATCTCCAACCTCATCATCATCACCCTGTGTGTTATCACACCCGTCGTCCTCAGAGCCAACCTGTTCCTGCCCTGACAAAAAACTAAAGTTGTCGCTCCAATCAGGTATTTGAGTCTCATCATCGTCTTCCTCATTGTCTCCACCAACAGGAGTTACAGTTTGGGAATGAGGGTCTACATTATGGTCAGAACCTTCTGCGTCTGGTCCTGGATCTGACTCATAAAGATTCTGGGCATCAGTGCAGATCATTTCCTCGTCTGGATTCACAGAAGCGCTGGAGCCAACCTCTAATTCCCTGGCTATTGTATGAGTAAACAGCTCTGCAGACTCAACCATCTGTTCTACCTCATACTCAGACGGGCAGCTGGAGATTTGGGAGCAAGTGCGATTGGGGGGACACCTCTGAGGACTGGAGTATTTGTGATGTTGAAGTTGATGTGGAGGAGAGCCCACTTAAAGGAGCACTTGATATCCGTTGAAGCACCTGCTGTTTTTGTGCCTCATCTGGAATTTGTAGCGATTGGCGTGGCCGTAAGAAAGGGATCTTATCACATTGTCCGCTAAAAGAAGTAGACATTTTAGTTTGGCTGGAAGATGGTCTTTCTTCTGCAGATGTTACTGTTGCTTTTACACCTACCCCACGGACACAACCTTTTTTCCCCTTCCCAACATGCCTATTCCCCTTTCCACCAGCAGCAGGCCTTTTTCCACTCATTTTGGTGGTTAACTAATTCACAACTCTGGAGTTGTTTGCACAAAAAAACAATGGATGGGAACCGAGCAGAGCAGAGTGGCCAAACTGTGGTATTAGGCCAAAACTATTGTCTGGGTTAGATGCAGAAAAAAATTATATTCAATTTGCAACCTGATGGAGGTCAGTATAGTTGGACTAATAGAACAAGTCCCACACACTGCTAGAAGCCCAAATATTTTTTCAGAGCTAGATGCAAAAAAAAATTATATTCAATTTGCAACCTGATGGAGGTCAGTATAGATGGACTAATAGACCAAGTCCCACACACTGCTAGAAGCCCAAATATTTTTTCAGAGCTAGATGCAGAAAAAAATTATATTCAATTTGCAACCTGATGGAGGTCAGTATAGATGGACTAATAGACCAAGTCCCACACACTGCTAGAAGCCCAAATATTTTTTCAGAGCTAGATGCAGAAAAAAATTATATTCAATTTGCAACCTAATGGAGGTCAGTATAGATGGACTAATAGAACAAGTCCCACACACTGCTAGAACACCAAATATTTTTTCAGAGCTAGAGGCAGACAAAAAATTATTTTGAATTTGCAGCCTGATGGAGGTCAGTATAGATGGACTAATAGAACAAGTCCCACACACTGCTAGAAGCCCAAATATTTTTTCAGAGCTAGATGCAGAAAAAAATTATATTCAATTTGCAACCTGATGGAGGTCAGTATTAGTGTTGAGCCTCCCCCGTAGCGTTCGAGTTCGGTTCGGTTCGTCGAACACCCGTGTGTTCACCGAACTGTTCGTCGAGCACCTTCGAACACCGTTAAAACCAATGGCAGGCAAACAAAAACACATAGAAACACATAGAAAACACCTTCAAAGGTGTCCAAAAGCTGACAAACTGCTCAGAAGACATAACTAACACATGGAAAAGTGACAAGTACATATAGTCATGCGAAAAGAAAAGAGGTGGAGGAGTAAAAGGAGGGGGAGACACAGATATAGGCATGTCATGCCCTTCTAAATTCCAAAAAGTGAGTAGCCGACACGGCCAGTTCGTTCCTGCCCGTGCCACCTCCGTGTCGCCAGGTTTGTGCCAGAGCCGCGGTGGACCCTGACGGCCAGCTCCCCTCTCCCAATACTGGTGCCTGTCCGCTGGTGGGTCGAGCCCCCCCGCAGTGGGGTGGGGGTAACATCTGCAGAAGAAAGACCATATTCCAGCCAAATTAAGATGTCGACTTCTTTTCGTGGACAATGTGATACGATCCCTTTCTTACGGACACGCCCATCGCTACAAATTCCAGATGAGGCACAAAAACAGCAGGTGCTTCAGTGGATATCAAGTGCTCCTTCAGGTGGGCTTTCCTCCGCCTCAATTTCAACATCACAAATACTCCAGTCCTCTGAGGTGTCACCCCAATCGCACTTGCTTCCTCACAGCTCCCAAGTCTCCAGCTGCCCGTCTGAGTATGGGGTAACACAGATGGTTGAGTCTGCAGAGCTGTTTACTCATACTATAGCCTGGGAAACGGAGGTCTGCTCCAGAGCTTCTGTTAATCCAGACGAGGAAATGATCTGCACTGATGCCCAGAATCTTTATAAGTCGGATCCAGGACCAGATGAAAAAGGTTCTGAGCATAATGTAGACCCTCATTCACAAACTGTCACTCCTGTTGGTGGAGACAATGAGGAAGACGATGATGAGACTCAAGTACCTGATTGGAGCGACAACTTGACTTTTCGGTCAGGGCAGGAAGAGGTTGGCTTTGAGGACGACGGGTGTGATAACACACAGGGTGATGATGACGAGGTTGGAGATCCCACTTACTGTCAACCCACAGTCAGCCAGTCGATGAGGTCAACGGAGGAGGTGGAGGAGGATGTGACTAGCCCAGGGGATGGGGTTGACTCGGTACCCGGGCCTTTGCCTGGCCTTGGGGATGTCGCGGTGGTCGGCTCCCTGGCCCGTACCCTCGGGTCACTCTTTAAAAGAGTGGATAATTGTTAATTTTATAAGAGTACGTGACGCCACCTGTGGTATCTGGTGACAAGCACCAGCGCTGCAGCAGTCCACTGAGACCCGTGATAATGCAGCTCGATGGTATAGCTCCCCACAGGTGGAGCTAGGTCTCAGGGCAGCGTATGCAGGGGGAATGCAGGACAGGCGAGACCCAGCTGGGTCAGAGCAAGAACGGGAACGGACACGGTAGTCACTTCAGTACCTTTTACTGGAGAAAATTCAGGCACATCCCGGAGCACTGTAGGGTGAAGGGTGAATATCAGGATCCTCCCCAATGAGCGGGTGTAGGGCCTCTTGTTTCTTGCCTCTGCGTAGTAAGTTTCTGACCTGCCTGGAGCTAGGCCTAACTTTGTCTCTGTCCTGCGCTGGCTGACCTTGTGGTAGGGCCTTCTCTTGGAGTTTACGCTCCCGCTATGCGGGGCCTAAGCGTCTCCTGGCTCTGCTACGTATCAGCACCTTAGCGATCCTGGGACTTGTAGTTCTCCAGGGATTCCGGTTATGCCTTACTGAATCTAGCTAGCAGGAGCCTCGTGCTCCACTGCTGAACTATTAACTGAGTTCTCTAGACTAGACTGAGCTCCACTGCAGACTGACCTCTCTTAGGCTTCTCTACTGCAGGAACTCTTCAGAGGAACTGAACTGCCTAGCTCCACCTTCCCTATTTATATCCCTCTGCTGGTCTGAGGTGGAAGGTGGAGATGTGTGAATGTTTATGGGGGCCTCTTGTGGAGGATTCCATCAATACACTCTTCTAGGATCTGTGATACCAAGCACAGCGGGGCGTCACAGATGCTATTGACGATGAGGTTAGGTTGCGCCGTCCTGGACAGAGACGGAGTACTGGAAGCACGTCAACAACTGCATCCTCAACCACAACTCTGCCTCTGACCACAAGTCGTAGTGGCTGTTCAGGTCGCATGGGCTCTAAGCCTTGCATAGCCTGGGCATTTATTCAGAATGATAAGGATGACCCAACTCGTGTTATCTGTAATATTTGTCAACAAAAGCTAAGTAGAGGCCAAAAAATCCATAGTTTGAGTACTTCATGCATGTACCGTCACATGGATATGAAGCATAAGTTGCAGTGGGAAGCTCACTGTGCTACAATGCGGCCTAGCAGGCTGGGCCAACCACCGTCTGCCCCATCTTGTGCATCCGCGGCCTCTTCATCCTCTGTGACTGGGGGGAAAGCAGTCACACATGTTTTTGGACGCAGACCTGCCACCTCTTTACCTGCAACAGCCAGCGTGATTGGCAGGTCGTCAGTTCATTGGGAAGTGGAAACACCTGCTGGTGTTGAGCGCTCTCTGACATCGAGAGCACCACCTTTGGATCAAGGCAACCTAACATGTCCGCCTGCATCTTCCTCACAGACCGGCAGTTTGCCGGGGAAACCCTACTCAACCCCGTCTAAGCACAACAGCCAGCCCTCGGTCCCTCAGATGTGGAAAAGTAAAAGACCATTTCCTCCTAGCCATGAGAAAGCTAAGAGGTTGAATTTCACCATCTGCAAGCTCTTGGCTACAGAAATGCTGCCTTTCCGCCTGGAGGACACAGAGGATTTTCGAGATCTTATGTCCGTCGCAGTGCCCCAGTAACAGATGCCCAGTCGGCACTGCTTCTCAAAGAAAGGTGTGCCTGCGCTCCACCAGCATGTCGCACACAACATCACCGCTTCTTTGAGAAACTCTGTGTGTGACAGGGTGCATTTCACCACAGACACTTGGACGAGTAGGCATGGACAGGGGCGTTACATGTCGCTGACTGGGCACTGGGTAACTATGGTGACAGCAGGACAAGGGGCTGCTGTCCAAGTCTTACCGTCCTCACGAGTTGTGCGTCAATCCTCTTTATCTCGAAGTTCCTCCACTGCTTCTGCCTCCTCAACCTCCACTCGGTCCTCCACCTGCACCCAAAGCCTGTCTGGTAATGCCACCTGCTTTCTAACTGCGCAGAAGGAATCCTGCACACCTCCTTACTATGCTGGCAGCAGGGCTCAAGGCATCAGTGTTTACTTTGAAATGTCTGGGAAATGTGAGTCACACAGCTGAGGAGTTGTGGTCAGCTCTGGAGACCCAGTTTCATGAATGGTTGTCTCCACTGGACCTGCAACCAGGGAAGGCCGTGTGCGACAATGCTGCAAACCTGGGTGCTGCCCTTCGCCGGGGCTATGTCACACACGTGCCTTGTATGGCTCACGTGTTGAACCTGGTTGTCCATAAATTGTTAGCCCACTATCCCGGACTAGATGGCCTTCTGCAGAGGGCACGGTCGATGTGTGCTCACTTCTGCCGTTCGCATCCCGCAGCTCAACGACTTACATCTCTACAGAAGTCGTTGGGCCTGCCAGTTCACCGGCTGAAATGCGATGTGCCGACATGGTGGAATTCAACTCTGACCATGTTGCAGCGACTGTGGCAGCACCGACAAGCCCTGGTGCAATACGTTCTGACGTATAGCCTGGGCCAACGAGATCCAGAGGTGGGGCAAATCACGCTGCAGGAGTGGTCTCAGATCAGGGACCTATGAAGTTGACGCGCCCCCTGGGCCGTAGGGTACCCTGAGCCGGGCCGGTAGATGCTGGGGGTTGTAGTCACTGTGGCGGTCACCCGGTTCGTGATCCAGGGCGGTCAATCCAAGGGTAATTTGTATATATGGGTTTTATAATGTCCGACTACGTCACCTCTGGAGTGGGGCAAAAGGGGCCGCCGCTGCGGAACAGTCCTCTGAAGCTGGTGGTTTTGCAGCAATGGTATTATTGCTCACCACATGAAGAGTGTAGCTTCAGGGCAGTGTGGGTGGATGATGGTGGTTGTAGTGCAGGGAGTCAGTAATGAACACAGAGTCCGTGTGATGCAGTCCCAAGATCTTTACTCACAGTTGTTGCAGTCCAGATTACAGGTACCAGAGCAATCTCACCCGTCGTGCTGTGCGTACTCAGTGAGGGGCTCAGTCCACCCCCAGATAGCTCCGGAGTACTTAGCAGGACCCCCTTCTGTGTGTCCTTTCTCTGGCCTTCTCCCTGCACCTCACACCCAGTGACACTTCTATCCGGTATCCTCGGGCTTTGGCGGGCGACTTGTGTTCCGTCCCCTGGGTCCTATGTGGCTACCTTCTTAGTGAGACTGGTGTGGACTTTTACCTGCAGTACATGAAATGCTGCAGCCTCCGGTTTCTAGTTGAGCCTTGCTGTTTCTCCGCTAGTTGAGGGACCGGTTCCCCTTATCTGGCCTGACCCCTCTACCTCCTGGTAGCAGCAGGAGTACGGGTGGCCTTCTGCACAGCCCATAGCCCTAGGGTCCCTTCGGTTCCTGGAGCCTTCCAGCTCCCTCTCCTCTCTTCTCTCCTTCAGTCTTGGGCCTCCCAGGCTAGGCCCGCCTCTGGAGCAGAGCTCATGCCGAGCCTCTGCTCCTGTCATTTTTCCTACTCTGACTGGCTTGCTGTTTCTAAGATGGCTTCCTATTTATACTCTCCCTGTCATGTGCTCCGCTAAGCACCCACTACATAGGACCCTCCCACCAGCTAGGGACCTGGGACTGTGCTCTCCCTTAGTAGCAATCTCGCCCTACCCCCACTGCGGGTATGTGTTGGATGCAGATGTTAGGGTCCCGAGCCATAGGCCTTCCTTACCTGAGGGTGAGATACCACACCTCTGTGTGAGATGCAGTAACTCTGTAGCGACTGAACCCTCAGGGGCGCCACACACCCTTCTGCACAGTTTTGAAATGGCGACGAAGATGTTTAGTGCTGACGACGATGCCATTATCAGCATGACTATTCCGGTGATTTACATGCTGGAGCACACATTAAACAGAATTCAGAGTCAGGTGGTGGGACAAGAGGAGGTGGAGGAAGTAGAGGAGGAGTCGTATGCGGAAGGGATAACATCTCCAAGGTCCAGACAGTTGGCAGCACCAAGGCGGCAGGCATGGGAGGGTGGAAGAGAGGGATTAACCAGGGCGCAAGGTTGCAGCCAAACTGTTGCGGAAGGTGCAGGAGCCGAGGAAGAAGTGGAGGACGAACTGGCGATGGGCAGGGAAGACTCATCAGATGAGGGAGACCTTGATCACATTTCTGTTGTGCGAGGTTGGGGGGAGAGGGCAGAGGAAGGAAGCATGATTCTTACCTCGCTACCAACACAACAGGGACTTGGTCCTCCTGGATGCGCAAGACTCATGAGTGCCTTCTTGCTGCACTACCTGCAACATGACCCTTGGATTGTCAGAATTCGAAGTAATCCCGACTACTGGGTTGCCACACTCTTAGATCCCCGGTACAAAAGTAAATTTGCCGAAATAATTCCTGCCATAAAAAGGGATTGACGCATGCAGGAGTATCTGCAGACGCTGTTGCAGAATCTTACATGTGCTTTTCCACAAAACACCAGTGGTGCACGTAGTGAATATCACAGTTCTAACTTGCAAACCGTCGGACTGGCGAGTCTTCATCACTCAAACCGTAACAGTAACACAGTATCTGCTGGTAACAGCAATTTTGTGGAATCGTTTCACCACTTTTTTAGACCATCCTTTGCAAGGCCACAGGAGACAAGAAGTCTGACACATAGTCAATGCCTAGAGAGGATGGTACAGGAGTATCTCCAAGTGAACATCGAAGCCATGACTGTGTCACTGGAACCTTGCTCATTTTGGTATTCCAATCTGGAAAAATGGCCCGAGCTCGCCACTCACGCCTTGGAGATCTTGTCATGCCCTGCAGCCAGTGTTCTCTCTGAACGTGTGTTCAGTGCTGCTGGTGGTGTGCTGACAGATAAGCGCACGCGTCTGTCCACTGAGAATGTAGACAGACTCACGATCATAAATATGAACAAATCATGGATTCGCAAGGACTTTTCTACCCCTTTGTTATCCTTGGGAGACTAAAACCTTGAGGATTTGGTAAAATCACCTCACCAACCGTTTTAAGCAACTGTGGGGCAATTGATGCCACTAAACCCTAGAACGCATGACCATAAAAATCTACACTTTCATATACCTGGGGTCTTTTAGGCCCGTGTGCAAATAACATGGAATAACTCAAACTCAAATGACAAACAACTATATACATGAAGAATACCTAGAGTTTCAAAATTCTAACTAAAGTAATCTTGCAGAAAATAGAAAACAATTAACAGAGCGGGCCTGCGAGGCCCCAGGTATGCGTTCTAGGGTTAAGTGGTGTCTGTGCCACAATTTTGGGAAAAAATGGAGACTCTTTTTGGAGTCCCCTTGTTGTGTCTTACGTGACGTTGGCATCGTCAATTCCAGGTGGGTTGGGACGCCCCCCCCCCTTTTAACTGTAAGAAACTACATACACTATGGCTTGGGGTAACACAGATGGTTGAGTCTGAAGAGCTGTTTACTCAGAGGTCTGCTCCAAATCTTCAGTGTCTGCTAGTCAGCGTAGAATTTTTAACTGCATCTAGCCTAGGCAATACTTTGGGCGTAGTAGGCCAGCTGCGAAGCAAGCTGCACCGCCTGTGTATCTAATAAGAATTTTTAAATGCATCTAGCCTAGGCAGACTGTGGGGACCCCCAACCAAACCCAGACGCTCAGCCCCCCTACCGCCCCCCTTTCCTTGACAATACAATAATGTAACTCTTACAACTGGATGGGTGAGGATCGGTCATAGCTTTATTAACTCTTTATACTCATTCCATTAGAAAGGCATTTTATTTCTAAAATAATTCAGGTTGTTGCAGCATGCCCTGGGTCTCCACTCCGGCAACTTGGCCAACAAGTGTAACTCTCCAACATGCCCTTTCTATTTCCAGGCCACGGAGGATCCTGCGTACTCGTATGCAGGACTCTGACCGCCACCCATCACTCTTAACGCTTGTTCCACTCCGTCCTGGAGTCATGACAGGAATATGTCCAGTACACTATCCATTAAGTGAACAACGTCGGGCCGTATGAGACCTGCTTTATCTCATTCCAGTTGTCGGTGTCGTACCACTACACCGCCTCTGTCTCTTCTAAATTTTGCCGTCCGAATATTTATTATCCTCCTTGTCTGTTCGATGGCCGTGATGTCTCGCGCACCTTGCCATACCGCTATCGGCACAATCTCTGACCATACTATAGCTAGTTTTGTGAAAAATTCTCTGAGGCGCTCAGTGTCCAGTTTCATTATTGCCATTAGTTATGCGCTGTTGTGATGACCTAGGTTGTTTCCCCCGGCCTGTATAACTAAGATAACCGGACATCTTGCCTCTCTCCCTACCTTGATTACCTCCATTAGTACCTGTGGCCATAGCAGGCCTCTAATACCTCTCTAGTTGAAATATGTGTTATGAAAATCTAATTTCCTCCCGCCTGGGCAGACTTTCGCCCTTTTTTCTGCCCAATACATATACGAGTGGCCTATCACCCACACTGTTGGGTTAGTGACGCGCCCCCTGGGCCTGTGCTGTGCAGGGGGATACTCGGAGCCAGATCGCTGGGCTGCTGGGGGTTGTAGTTCTCCGTGGCGGTGACCCGGTCTGTGCCCAGGGCGGTCAAACCAGTGGCGGCCTTAAGTAAGAACAATGTCCGACTACGCCACCCGTGGATTGCGGTCAGTGGGGACCGCCGCTGCGCTGCCGACCGCTGAGGCTGATGTTGTTTGCGCAGCCGAGTATGGGATAACTCCCCACGGGAGAAGTATTGCCTCAGGGCAGCTAATGTGGATGATGGGAGTGATGGTGTGAGCGTCCCAGTAGTAATGGTGCTGGTGCGGCAAGGAATCACAGAGACGTGTGGTGCAGTTCAGGGTCTTTACTGATGGTATAAAGCAGACCCTCCCAGGAGTACTGGTTAGCAGTAGGGGCCTGGTCAGTCTGTGAGCAAGCAGGATCTCCCCTGGCCAGGTGGAGTTGTAGGCCTCCCCGACTATCTGCACTCTTTCCTGGCTAACTTGCTCTATGCGGGTAGAAGTAGCCCACGTCCCTGAGTATACCGTGTGGTGCTCACCCGTATGGCCGGTGACTTGGGGCCTTCCGTTAGCCTTCGCTTCACGATGGCGGTGCTGGTCCCTTGCTTGTGACCGTGCCTTCGGGTTTCTAAGGCCAGGGGACATGGAATCCCCTGCCGGTTGGATTCTGCTGCTGGACCTGGATGTCCCCACAGCCTCGGACTCCGTGTCCGGGTTAGTGTCTTCAGCCAAGGCGAGCTATCTAGCTTCCAGCCTCTGGCACTCACTCCTGCTCCTACAGAGCTCCTGTTGTCACTTTCCCTGTGTCTGCTGTCCTCCAGACCTGGTCTCTGTCTGGGACTTCACTCCCTAATCCCGCCCCAGACCCAGTTTATAAGGGCAGATTCCTCCCCTCCCAGGTCTGGGTGGGCCGTGTTGCATGCTTAGGGCTCCTGACCAGAGAAACCTACCACTTGCTCTCAGACATAATATCTCTATTACTGTGGCAACCAGACCCCTGGGGTGTCACATTAGCGTCACCTGTAAAAGAAACAAACCACGTTAGGACAACAAGTCCGGTCTTATGTATCTTGCCAAACACGTGGATCGCCATCTCCCTATCCTCTGAACTTCCGTTTCTGACAGTCCTGCTCTTGCTGCTTCCGTGGCCGCGCCTATGTGGAATGAGTGTGTCCCGTAATCTTTGGGGTGGTTCGGTGCCGATGTTATGCATTTATTAAATATAGCTTGGAACTGGTATCTTGATAACGGCATTCCATCAATGTGTGATAAGAAGAAATTACTTTGTGATCTGATGGTTAGATATGTTTTTACTATTGTTACCCGACTCAGTGTACCGTTTGTGAGTTGTAGAAGTACCCAAGTGCCCCTGCCCGCTGGAACCGTTTTCGATTTGTGTATGTGTAGACGTATTGCATTATTGGCTATGACTACGTCCTGGTGTAATAAGCCTCCACTGGTGGTAATTTTGGATTGAGGGACTAATTCGCTTATGCATAGCGCCCCGAAGAAGGCGATCACAAATGCAGTAGACAGTAGTGTTGCTTCAAATTGTGAGTGTCATGTTAATGGTGTTAGGGATATGATGTGAGAAATCAGTTTTAGTGACACGGGACGGGACGTCTACACTCCTGACTTGGCTGACCCCTTTTCCACCCTTTTATGGATTGTCTGATGATGAACCTTTGTCACATCTCCCCAATTCAGTAGTTGGAAGTGAAATGCTACTCCGGTCAGACACCGCTGCGCTGACGCCCCTGATATGCCCCTCATAATTAGCTGGTGGAGAAATTCTATCGTGACTTGTGATCTGGCTTGTTCACATTGGTCAACCCGTCTGTCTGCTACTAGTCGTGTCCACTCTTCCCATGCCTTACCGTATGCTTGCCACGTCGACGGGGCAAATGACGCTCTGATTAATGGCATCAACTATTCGCCACTAGATCCCATAGGGAAGGTGGGCATCTGTTGCCCGATGGGTGGGCGTTGTGGAAGAGCTCTGTGAAAATCTGCCAACTGAATTGTTATAAAGCGTTAGCAGCAGCTTTAGACCCCTCAGCATAGTGGCTAGCGAGGACCCATACATTGTGTTTTAGGCACAGGAATGCTAGCCTGGGAAGGAGGCCTAGCACTGAGAGAGACGATGATGCCATCTTATTAATGCAGTGCGCTAGTCTGGTGTTTTTTGTTATGAAGCGTATATTTTTGTAAGCCAGGCGTGCGCCCCATATTTCTATTGCTACCACTATTGGGAAGAAAAATTATTTTCAGGGCTAGATGCAGCTAAAAATTATTATTAATTTAAAAGCTGGTGGAGCTTGGTATAGATGGACTAATACAATGAGTCCCACACACTGCTAAAAGGCCAAATATTTTTTCAGAGCTAGTTGCAGATAAAAATTATTTTTAATTTGCAACCTGATGGAGATCAGTATAGATGGACTAATAGAGAAAGTCCCAAACACTGCTAGAAGGCCAAATATGTTTTCAGAGCTAGATGCAGATAAAAATTATTTTTAATTTGCAACCTGATGGAGGTCAGTATAGATGGACAAATAGAGAAAGTCCCACACACTGCTAGAAGGCCAAATATTTTTTCAGAGCTAGATGCAGAAGAAAATTATATTCAATTTGCAACCTGATGGAGGTCAGTATAGATGGACTAATAGAACAAGTCCCACACACTGCTAGAAGGCCAAATATTTTTTCAGAGCTAGATGCAGATAAAAATTATATTCAAATTGCAACCTGATGGAGGTCAGTATAGATGGACTAATAGAACAAGTCGCACACACTGCTAGAAGGCCAAATATTTTTTCAGAGCTAGATGCAGATAAAAATTATTTTTAATTAGCAACCTGATGGAGGTCAGTATAGATGGACTAATAGAGAAAGTCCCACACACTGCTAGAAGGCCAAATATTTTTTCAGAGCTAGATGCAGACAAAAAATTATATTCAATTTGCAACCTGATGGAGGTCAGTATAGATGGACTAATAGAGAAAGTCCCACACACTGCTAGAAGGCCAAATATTTTTTCAGAGCTAGATGCAGATAAAAATTATTTTTAATTTGCAACCTGATGGAGGTCAGTATAGATGGACTAATAAAGAAAGTCCCACACACTGCTAGAAGGCCAAATATTTTTTCAGAGCTAGATGCAGAAAAAAATTATATTCAATTTGCAACCTGATGGAGGTCAGTATAGATGGACTAATAGAGAAAGTCCCACACACTGCTAGAAGGCCAAATATTTTTTCAGAGCTAGATGCAGACAAAAAATTATTTTGAATTTGCAACCTGATGGAGGTCAATATAGATGGACTAATAGAGAAAGTCTCACACACTGCTGGAAGGCCAAATAGTTTTTCAGAGCTAGATGCAGAAAAAAATTATATTAAATTTGCAACCTGATGGAGGTCAGTATAGATGGACTAATAGAACAAGTCCCACACACTGCTAGAAGGCCAAATATTTTTTCAGAGCTAGATGCAGATAAAAATTATTTTTAATTTGCAACCTGATGGAGGTCAGTATAGATGGACAAATAGAGAAAGTCCCACACACTGCTAGAAGGCCAAATATTTTTTCAGAGCTAGATGCAGATAAAAATAATTTTTAATTTGCAACCTGATGGAGGTCAGTATAGATGGACTAATAGAGAAAGTCCCACACACTGCTAGAAGGCCAAATATTTTTTCAGCGCTAGATGCAGATAAAAATTATTTTTCATTTGCAACCTGATGGAGATCAGTATAGATGGACTAATAGAGAAAGTTCCACACACTGCTAGAAGGCCAAATATTTTTTCAGAGCAAGAAGCAGATAAAAATTATTTTTCATTTGCAACCTGATGGAGGTCAGTATAGATGGACTAATAGAGAAAGTCCCACACACTGATAGAAGGCCAAATTTTTTTCAGAGCTAGATGCAGACAAAAAAATATTTTGAATTTGCAACCTGATGGAGGTCAGTATAGATGGACTAATAGAGAAAAGCTCACACACTGCTAGAAGGCCAAATATTTTTTCAGAGCTAGATGCAG
The DNA here is from genome assembly GCF_046119375.1 of Phyllobates terribilis. Taxonomy (NCBI): domain Eukaryota; kingdom Metazoa; phylum Chordata; class Amphibia; order Anura; family Dendrobatidae; genus Phyllobates; species Phyllobates terribilis. The sequence goes on along the minus strand of NW_027362763.1, from coordinate 70,415,588 downwards.
ATAAAAATTATTTTTCATTTGCAACCTGATGGAAGTCAGTATAGATGGACTAATAGAGAAAGTCCCACACACTGCTAGAAGGCCAAATATTTTTTCAGAGCAAGATGCAGATAAAAATTATTTTTCATTTGCAACCTGATGGAGGTCAGTATAGATGGAGTAATAGAGAAAGTCCCACACACTGATAGAAGGCCAAATATTTTTTCAGAGCTAGATGCAGATAAAAATTATTTTGAATTTGCAACCTGATGGAGGTCAGTATAGATGGACTAATAGAACAAGACCCACACACTGCTAGAAGGCCAAATATTTTTTCAGAGCTAGATACAGACAAAAAATTATTTTGAATTTGCAACCTGATGGAGGTCAGTATAGATGGACTAATAGAGAAAAACCCACACACTGCTAGAAGGCCAAATATTTTTTCAGAGCTAGATGCAGATAAAAATTATTTTTCATTTGCAACCTGAAGGAGGTCAGTATAGATGGACTAATAGAGAAAGTCCCACACACTGCTAGAAGGCCAAATATTTTTTTCAGAGCAAGAAGCAGATAAAAATTATTTTTCATTTGCAACCTGATGGAGGTCAGTATAGATGGACTAATAGAGAAAGTCCCACACACTGCTAGAAGGCCAAATATTTTTTCAGAGCTAGATGCAGACAAAAAAATATTTTGAATTTGCAACCTGATGGAGGTCAGTATAGATGGACTAATAGAGAAAAGCGCACACATTGCTAGAAGGCCAAATATTTTTTCCGAGCTAGATGCAGATAAAAATTATTTTTCATTTGCAACCTGATGGAGGTCAGTATAGATGGACTAATAGAGAAAGTCCCACACACTGCTAGAAGGCCAAATATTTTTTCAGAGCAACATGCAGATAAAAATTATGTTTCATTTGCAACCTGATGGAGGTCAGTATAGATGGACTAATAGTGAAAGTCCCACACACTGCTAGAAGGCCAAATATTTTTGCAGAGCTAGATGCAGATAAAAATTATTTTGAATTTGCAACCTGATGGAGGTCAGTATAGATGGACTAATCGAGAAAGTCCCACACACTGCTAGAAGGCCAAATATTTTTCTGAGCTAGATGCAGAAGAAAATTATATTCAATTTGCAACCTGATGGAGGTCAGTATAGATGGACTAATAGAACAAGTCCCACACTCTGCTAGAAGGCCAAATATTTTTTCAGAGCTAGATGCAGAAAAAAATTATATTCAAATTGCAACCTGATGGAGGTCAGTATAGATGGACTAATAGAGAAAGTCCCACACACTGCTAGAAGGCCAAATATTTTTTCAGAGCTAGATGCAGATAAAAATTATTTTTAATTTGCAACCTGATGGAGATCAGTATAGATGGACTAATAGAGAAAGTCCCAAACACTGCTAGAAGGCCAAATATGTTTTCAGAGCTAGATGCAGATAAAAATTATTTTTAATTTGCAACCTGATGGAGGTCAGTATAGATGGACAAATAGAGAAAGTCCCACACACTACTAGAAGGCCAAATATTTTTTCAGAGCTAGATGCAGAAGAAAATTATATTCAATTTGCAACCTGATGGAGGTCAGTATAGATGGACTAATAGAACAAGTCCCACACACTGCTAGAAGGCCAAATATTTTTTCAGAGCTAGATGCAGATAAAAATTATATTCAAATTGCAACCTGATGGAGGTCAGTATAGATGGACTAATAGAACAAGTCGCACACACTGCTAGAAGGCCAAATATTTTTTCAGAGCTAGATGCAGATAAAAATTATTTTTAATTAGCAACCTGATGGAGGTCAGTATAGATGGACTAATAGAGAAAGTCCCACACACTGCTAGAAGGCCAAATATTTTTTCAGAGCTAGATGCAGACAAAAAATTATATTCAATTTGCAACCTGATGGAGGTCAGTATAGATGGACTAATAGAGAAAGTCCCACACACTGCTAGAAGGCCAAATATTTTTTCAGAGCTAGATGCAGATAAAAATTATTTTTAATTTGCAACCTGATGGAGGTCAGTATAGATGGACTAATAAAGAAAGTCCCACACACTGCTAGAAGGCCAAATATTTTTTCAGAGCTAGATGCAGAAAAAAATTATATTCAATTTGCAACCTGATGGAGGTCAGTATAGATGGACTAATAGAGAAAGTCCCACACACTGCTAGAAGGCCAAATATTTTTTCAGAGCTAGATGCAGACAAAAAATTATTTTGAATTTGCAACCTGATGGAGGTCAATATAGATGGACTAATAGAGAAAGTCTCACACACTGCTGGAAGGCCAAATAGTTTTTCAGAGCTAGATGCAGAAAAAAATTATATTAAATTTGCAACCTGATGGAGGTCAGTATAGATGGACTAATAGAACAAGTCCCACACACTGCTAGAAGGCCAAATATTTTTTCAGAGCTAGATGCAGATAAAAATTATTTTTAATTTGCAACCTGATGGAGGTCAGTATAGATGGACAAATAGAGAAAGTCCCACACACTGCTAGAAGGCCAAATATTTTTTCAGAGCTAGATGCAGATAAAAATAATTTTTAATTTGCAACCTGATGGAGGTCAGTATAGATGGACTAATAGAGAAAGTCCCACACACTGCTAGAAGGCCAAATATTTTTTCAGCGCTAGATGCAGATAAAAATTATTTTTCATTTGCAACCTGATGGAGATCAGTATAGATGGACTAATAGAGAAAGTTCCACACACTGCTAGAAGGCCAAATATTTTTTCAGAGCAAGAAGCAGATAAAAATTATTTTTCATTTGCAACCTGATGGAGGTCAGTATAGATGGACTAATAGAGAAAGTCCCACACACTGATAGAAGGCCAAATTTTTTTCAGAGCTAGATGCAGACAAAAAAATATTTTGAATTTGCAACCTGATGGAGGTCAGTATAGATGGACTAATAGAGAAAAGCTCACACACTGCTAGAAGGCCAAATATTTTTTCAGAGCTAGATGCAGATAAAAATTATTTTTCATTTGCAACCTGATGGAGGTCAGTATAGATGGACTAATAGAGAAAGTCCCACACACTGCTAGAAGGCCAAATATTTTTTCAGAGCAAGATGCAGATAAAAATTATTTTTCATTTGCAACCTGATGGAGGTCAGTATAGATGGAGTAATAGAGAAAGTCCCACACACTGATAGAAGGCCAAATATTTTTTCAGAGCTAGATGCAGATAAAAATTATTTTGAATTTGCAACCTGATGGAGGTCAGTATAGATGGACTAATAGAACAAGACCCACACACTGCTAGAAGGCCAAATATTTTTTCAGAGCTAGATACAGACAAAAAATTATTTTGAATTTGCAACCTGATGGAGGTCAGTATAGATGGACTAATAGAGAAAAACCCACACACTGCTAGAAGGCCAAATATTTTTTCAGAGCTAGATGCAGATAAAAATTATTTTTCATTTGCAACCTGAAGGAGGTCAGTATAGATGGACTAATAGAGAAAGTCCCACACACTGCTAGAAGGCCAAATATTTTTTTCAGAGCAAGAAGCAGATAAAAATTATTTTTCATTTGCAACCTGATGGAGGTCAGTATAGATGGACTAATAGAGAAAGTCCCACACACTGCTAGAAGGCCAAATATTTTTTCAGAGCTAGATGCAGACAAAAAAATATTTTGAATTTGCAACCTGATGGAGGTCAGTATAGATGGACTAATAGAGAAAAGCGCACACATTGCTAGAAGGCCAAATATTTTTTCCGAGCTAGATGCAGATAAAAATTATTTTTCATTTGCAACCTGATGGAGGTCAGTATAGATGGACTAATAGAGAAAGTCCCACACACTGCTAGAAGGCCAAATATTTTTTCAGAGCAACATGCAGATAAAAATTATTTTTCATTTGCAACCTGATGGAGGTCAGTATAGATGGACTAATAGTGAAAGTCCCACACACTGCTAGAAGGCCAAATATTTTTGCAGAGCTAGATGCAGATAAAAATTATTTTGAATTTGCAACCTGATGGAGGTCAGTATAGATGGACTAATCGAGAAAGTCCCACACACTGCTAGAAGGCCAAATATTTTTCTGAGCTAGATGCAGAAGAAAATTATATTCAATTTGCAACCTGATGGAGGTCAGTATAGATGGACTAATAGAACAAGTCCCACACTCTGCTAGAAGGCCAAATATTTTTTCAGAGCTAGATGCAGAAAAAAATTATATTCAAATTGCAACCTGATGGAGGTCAGTATAGATGGACTAATAGAGAAAGTCCCACACACTGCTAGAAGGCCAAATATTTTTTCAGAGCTAGATGCAGATAAAAATTATTTTTCATTTGCAACCTGATGGAGGTCAGTATAGATGGACTAATAGAGAAAGTCCCACACACTGCTAGAAGGCAAAATATTTTTTCAGAGCTAGATGCAGATAAAAATTATTTTTCATTTGCAACCTGATGGAGGTCAGTATAGATGGACTAATAGAGAAAGTCCCACACACTGCTAGAAGGCCAAATATTTTTTCAGAGCTAGATGCAGATAAAAATTATTTTTCATTTGCAACCTGATGGAGGTCAGTATAGATGGACTAATAGAACAAGTCCCACACACTGCTAGAAGGCCAAATATTTTTTCAGAGCTAGATGCAGACAAAAAATTATTTTGAATTTGCAACCTGATGGAGGTCAGTATAGATGGACTAATAGAGAAAAGCCCACACACTGCAAGAAGGCCAAATATTTTTTCAGAGCTAGATGCAGATAAAAATTATTTTTCATTTGCAACCTGATGGAGGTCAGTATAGATGGACTAATAGAGAAAGTCCCACACACTGCTAGAAGGCCAAATATTTTTTCAGAGCAAGATGCAGATAAATATTATTTTTCATTTGCAACCTGATGGAGGTCAGTATAGATGGACTAATAGATTAAGTCCCACACACTGCTAGAAGGCCAAATATTTTTTCAGAGCTAGATGCAGATAAAAATTATTTTTCATTTGCAACCCGATGGAGGTCAGTATAGATGGACTAATAGAACAAGACCCACACACTGCTAGAAGGCCAAATATTTTTTCAGAGCTAGATGCAGACAAAAAATTATTTTGAATTTGCAACCTGATGGAGGTCAGTATAGATGGACTAATAGAGAAAAGCCCACACACTGCTAGAAGGTCAAATATTTTTTCAGAGCAAGATGCAGATAAAAAATATTTTTAATTTGCAACCTGATGGAGGTCAGTATAGATGGACTAATAGAGAAAGTCCCACACACTGCTAGAAGGCCAAATATTTTTTCAGAGCTAGATGCAGATAAAAATTATTTTGAATTTGCAACCTGATGGAGGTCAGTATAGATGGACTAATAGAGAAAGTCCCACACACTGCTAGAAGGCCAAATATTTTTTCAGAGCTAGATGCAGACAAAAAAATAATTTGAATTTGCAACCTGGTGGAGGTCAGTATAGATGGACTAATAGAGAAAGTCCCACACACTGCTAGAAGGCCAAATATTTTTTCAGAGCTAGATGCAGACAAAAAAATAATTTGAATTTGCAACCTGGTGGAGGTCAGTATAGATGGACTAATAGAGAAAGTCCCACACACTGCTAGAAGGCCAAATATTTTTTCAGAGCAAGATGCAGATAAAAATTATTTTTCATTTGCAACCTGATGGAGGTCAGTATAGATGGACTAATAGAGAAAGTCCCACACACTGCTAGAAGGCCAAATATTTTTTCAGAGCTAGATGCAGATAAAAATTATTTTTAATTTGCAACCTGATGGAGGTCAGTATAGATGGACTAATAGAGAAAGTTCCACACACTGCTAGAAGGCCAAATATTTTTTCAGAGCTAGATGCAGAAAAAAATTATATTCAATTTGCAACCTGATGGAGGTCAGTATAGATGGACTAATAGAGATAGTCCCACACACGGCTAGAAGGCCAAATATTTTTTCAGAGCTAGATGCAGATAAAAATTATTTTTAATTTGCAACCTGATGGAGGTCAGTATAGATGGACTAATAGAGAAAGTCCCACACACTGCTAGAAGGCCAAATATTTTTTCAGAGCTAGATGCAGAAAAAAATTATATTCAATTTGCAACCTGATGGAGGTCAGTATAGATGGACTAATAGAGAAAGTCCCACACACTGCTAGAAGGCCAAATATTTTTTCAGAGCTAGGTGCAGATAAAATTATTTTTCATTTGCAACCTGATGGAGGTCAGTATAGATGGACTAATAGAGAAAGTCCCACACACTGCTAGAAGGCCAAATATTTTTTCAGAGCTAGATGCAGATAAAAATTAATTTTAATTTGCTACCTGATGGAGGTCAGTATAGATGGACTAATAGAGAAAGTCCCACACACTGCTAGAAGGCCAAATATTTTTTCAGAGCTAGATGCAGAAAAAAATTATATTCAATTTGCAACCTGATGGAGGTCAGTATAGATGGACTAATAGAGAAAGTCCCACACACTGCTAGAAGGCCAAATATTTTTTCAGAGCTAGATGCAGATAAAATTATTTTTCATTTGCAACCTGATGGAGGTCAGTATAGATGGACTAATAGAGAAAGTCCCACACACTGATAGAAGGCCAAATATTTTTTCAGAGCTAGATGCAGACAAAAAATTATTTTGAATTTGCAACCTGATGGAGGTCAATATAGATGGACTAATAGAGAAAGTCCCACACACTGCTAGAAGGCCAAATATTTTTTCAGAGCTAGATGCAGATAAAAATTATTTTTAATTTACAACCTGATGGAGGTCAGTATAGATGGACTAATAGAGAAAGTCCCACACACTGCTAGAAGGCCAAATATTTTTTCAGAGCTAGATGCAGATAAAAATTATTTTTCATTTGCAACCTGATGGAGGTCTGTATAGATGGACTAATAGAGAAAGTCCCACACACTGCTAGAAGGACAAATATTTTTTCAGAGCTAGATGCAGATAAAAATTATTTTTCATTTGCAACCTGATGGAGGTCAGTATAGATGGACTAATAGAGAAAGTCCCACACACTGCTAGAAGGCCAAATATTTTTTCAGAGCTAGATGCAGATAAAAATTATTTTTAATTTACAACCTGATGGAGGTCAGTATAGATGGACTAATAGAGAAAGTCCAACACACTGCTAGAAGGCCAAATATTTTTTCAGAGCTAGATGCAGATAAAAATTATTTTTCATTTGCAACCTGATGGAGGTCAGTATAGATGGACTAATAGAACAAGTCCCACACACTGCTAGAAGGCCAAATATTTTTTCAGAGCTAGATGCAGACAAAAAATTATTTTGAATTTGCAACCTGATGGAGGTCAGTATAGATGGACTAATAGAGAAAAGCCCACACACTGCAAGAAGGCCAAATATTTTTTCAGAGCTAGATGCAGATAAAAATTATTTTTCATTTGCAACCTGATGGAGGTCAGTATAGATGGACTAATAGAGAAAGTCCCACACACTGCTAGAAGGCCAAATATTTTTTCAGAGCAAGATGCAGATAAAAATTATTTTTCATTTGCAACCTGATGGAGGTCAGTATAGATGGACTAATAGAGAAAGTCCCACACACTGCTAGAAGGCCAAATGTTTTTTCAGAGCAAGATGCAGATAAAAATTATTTTTCATTTGCAACCTGATGGAGGTCAGTATAGATGGACTAATAAAGAAAGTCCCACACACTGCTAGAAGGCCAAATATTTTTTCAGAGCTAGATGCAGATAAAAATTATCTTTAATTTGCAACCTGATGGAGGTCAGTATAGATGGACTAATAGAGAAAGTTCCACACACTGCTAGAAGGCCAAATATTTTTTCAGAGCTAGATGCAGAAAAAAATTATATTCAATTTGCAACCTGATGGAGGTCAGTATAGATGGACTAATAGAGAAAGTCGGACACATGGCTAGAAGGCCAAATATTTTTTCAGAGCTAGATGCAGATAAAAATTATTTTTAATTTGCAACCTGATGGAGGTCAGTATAGATGGACTAATAGAGAAAGTCCCACACACTGCTAGAAGGCCAAATATTTTTTCAGAGCTAGATGCAGAAAAAAATTATATTCAATTTGCAACCTGATGGAGGTCAGTATAGATGGACTAATAGAGAAAGTCCCACACACTGCTAGAAGGCCAAATATTTTTTCAGACCTAGGTGCAGATAAAATTATTTTTCATTTGCAACCTGATGGAGGTCAGTATAGATGGACTAATAGAGAAAGTCCCACACACTGCTAGAAGGCCAAATATTTTATCAGAGCTAGATGCAGACAAAAAATTATTTTGAATTTGCAACCTGATGGAGGTCAATATAGATGAACTAATAGAGAAAGTCCCACACACTGCTAGAAGGCCAAATATTTTTTCAGAGCTAGATGCAGAAAAAAATTATATTCAATTTGCAACCTGATGGAGGTCAGTATAGATGGACTAATAGAACAAGTCGCACACACTGCTAGAAGGCCAAATATTTTTTCAGAGCTAGATGCAGATAAAAATTATTTTTAATTTGCAACCTGATGGAGGTCAGTATAGATGGACTAATAGAGAAAGTCCCACACACTGCTAGAAGGCCAAATATTTTTTCAGAGCTAGATGCAGAGAAAAAATTATATTCAATTTGCAACCTGATGGAGGTCAGTATAGATGGACTAATCGAGAAAGTCCCACACACTGCTAGAAGGCCAAATATTTTTCTGAGCTAGATGCAGAAGAAAATTATATTCAATTTGCAACCTGATGGAGGTCAGTATAGATGGACTAATAGAACAAGTCCCACACTCTGCTAGAAGGCCAAATATTTTTTCAGAGCTAGATGCAGAAAAAAATTATATTCAAATTGCAACCTGATGGAGGTCAGTATAGATGGACTAATAGAGAAAGTCCCACACACTGCTAGAAGGCCAAATATTTTTTCAGAGCTAGATGCAGATAAAAATTATTTTTCATTTGCAACCTGATGGAGGTCAGTATAGATGGACTAATAGAGAAAGTCCCACACACTGCTAGAAGGCAAAATATTTTTTCAGAGCTAGATGCAGATAAAAATTATTTTTAATTTGCAACCTGATGGAGGTCAGTATAGATGGACTAATAGAGAAAGTCCCACACACTGCTAGAAGGCCAAATATTTTTTCAGAGCTAGATGCAGATAAAAATTATTTTTCATTTGCAACCTGATGGAGGTCAGTATAGATGGACTAATAGAACAAGTCCCACACACTGCTAGAAGGCCAAATATTTTTTCAGAGCTAGATGCAGACAAAAAATTATTTTGAATTTGCAACCTGATGGAGGTCAGTATAGATGGACTAATAGAGAAAAGCCCACACACTGCAAGAAGGCCAAATATTTTTTCAGAGCTAGATGCAGATAAAAATTATTTTTCATTTGCAACCTGATGGAGGTCAGTATAGATGGACTAATAGAGAAAGTCCCACACACTGCTAGAAGGCCAAATATTTTTTCAGAGCAAGATGCAGATAAAAATTATTTTTCATTTGCAACCTGATGGAGGTCAGTATAGATGGACTAATAGATTAAGTCCCACACACTGCTAGAAGGCCAAATATTTTTTCAGAGCTAGATGCAGATAAAAATTATTTTTCATTTGCAACCCGATGGAGGTCAGTATAGATGGACTAATAGAACAAGACCCACACACTGCTAGAAGGCCAAATATTTTTTCAGAGCTAGATGCAGACAAAAAATTATTTTGAATTTTCAACCTGATGGAGGTCAGTATAGATGGACTAATAGAGAAAAGCCCACACACTGCTAGAAGGTCAAATATTTTTTCAGAGCAAGATGCAGATAAAAAATATTTTTAATTTGCAACCTGATGGAGGTCAGTATAGATGGACTAATAGAGAAAGTCCCACACACTGCTAGAAGGCCAAATATTTTTTCAGAGCTAGATGCAGATAAAAATTATTTTGAATTTGCAACCTGATGGAGGTCAGTATAGATGGACTAATAGAGAAAGTCCCACACACTGCTAGAAGGCCAAATATTTTTTCAGAGCTAGATGCAGACAAAAAAATAATTTGAATTTGCAACCTGGTGGAGGTCAGTATAGATGGACTAATAGAGAAAAGCCCACACACTGCTAGAAGGCCAAATATTTTTTCAGAGCTAGATGCAGATAAAAATTATTTTTCATTTGCAACCTGATGGAGGTCAGTATAGATGGACTAATAGAGAAAGTCCCACACACTGCTAGAAGGCCAAATATTTTTTCAGAGCAAGATGCAGATAAAAATTATTTTTCATTTGCAACCTGATGGAGGTCAGTATAGATGGACTAATAGAGAAAGTCCCACACACTGCTAGAAGGCCAAATATTTTTTCAGAGCTAGATGCAGATAAAAATTATTTTTAATTTGCAACCTGATGGAGGTCAGTATAGATGGACTAATAGAGAAAGTCCCACACACTGCTAGAAGGCCAAATATTTTTTCAGAGCTAGATGCAGAAAAAAATTATATTCAATTTGCAACCTGATGGAGGTCAGTATAGATGGACTAATAGAGAAAGTCCCACACACTGCTAGAAGGCCAAATATTTTTTCAGAGCTAGGTGCAGATAAAATTATTTTTCATTTGCAACCTGATGGAGGTCAGTATAGATGGACTAATAGAGAAAGTCCCACACACTGCTAGAAGGCCAAATATTTTTTCAGAGCTAGATGCAGATAAAAATTAATTTTAATTTGCTACCTGATGGAGGTCAGTATAGATGGACTAATAGAGAAAGTCCCACACACTGCTAGAAGGCCAAATATTTTTTCAGAGCTAGATGCAGAAAAAAATTATATTCAATTTGCAACCTGATGGAGGTCAGTATAGATGGACTAATAGAGAAAGTCCCACACACTGCTAGAAGGCCAAATATTTTTTCAGAGCTAGATGCAGATAAAATTATTTTTCATTTGCAACCTGATGGAGGTCAGTATAGATGGACTAATAGAGAAAGTCCCACACACTGATAGAAGGCCAAATATTTTTTCAGAGCTAGATGCAGACAAAAAATTATTTTGAATTTGCAACCTGATGGAGGTCAATATAGATGGACTAATAGAGAAAGTCCCACACACTGCTAGAAGGCCAAATATTTTTTCAGAGCTAGATGCAGATAAAAATTATTTTTAATTTACAACCTGATGGAGGTCAGTATAGATGGACTAATAGAGAAAGTCCCACACACTGCTAGAAGGCCAAATATTTTTTCAGAGCTAGATGCAGATAAAAATTATTTTTCATTTGCAACCTGATGGAGGTCTGTATAGATGGACTAATAGAGAAAGTCCCACACACTGCTAGAAGGACAAATATTTTTTCAGAGCTAGATGCAGATAAAAATTATTTTTCATTTGCAACCTGATGGAGGTCAGTATAGATGGACTAATAGAGAAAGTCCCACACACTGCTAGAAGGCCAAATATTTTTTCAGAGCTAGATGCAGATAAAAATTATTTTTCATTTGCAACCTGATGGAGGTCAGTATAGATGGACTAATAGAACAAGTCCCACACACTGCTAGAAGGCCAAATATTTTTTCAGAGCTAGATGCAGACAAAAAATTATTTTGAATTTGCAACCTGATGGAGGTCAGTATAGATGGACTAATAGAGAAAAGCCCACACACTGCAAGAAGGCCAAATATTTTTTCAGAGCTAGATGCAGATAAAAATTATTTTTCATTTGCAACCTGATGGAGGTCAGTATAGATGGACTAATAGAGAAAGTCCCACACACTGCTAGAAGGCCAAATATTTTTTCAGAGCAAGATGCAGATAAAAATTATTTTTCATTTGCAACCTGATGGAGGTCAGTATAGATGGACTAATAGAGAAAGTCCCACACACTGCTAGAAGGCCAAATGTTTTTTCAGAGCAAGATGCAGATAAAAATTAATTTTCATTTGCAACCTGATGGAGGTCAGTATAGATGGACTAATAAAGAACGTCCCACACACTGCTAGAAGGCCAAATATTTTTTCAGAGCTAGATGCAGATAAAAATTATTTTTAATTTGCAACCTGATGGAGGTCAGTATAGATGGACTAATAGAGAAAGTTCCACACACTGCTAGAAGGCCAAATATTTTTTCAGAGCTAGATGCAGAAAAAAATTATATTCAATTTGCAACCTGATGGAGGTCAGTATAGATGGACTAATAGAGAAAGTCGGACACACGGCTAGAAGGCCAAATATTTTTTCAGAGCTAGATGCAGATAAAAATTATTTTTAATTTGCAACCTGATGGAGGTCAGTATAGATGGACTAATAGAGAAAGTCCCACACACTGCTAGAAGGCCAAATATTTTTTCAGAGCTAGATGCAGAAAAAAATTATATTCAATTTGCAACCTGATGGAGGTCAGTATAGATGGACTAATAGAGAAAGTCCCACACACTGCTAGAAGGCCAAATATTTTTTCAGACCTAGGTGCAGATAAAATTATTTTTCATTTGCAACCTGATGGAGGTCAGTATAGATGGACTAATAGAGAAAGTCCCACACACTGCTAGAAGGCCAAATATTTTATCAGAGCTAGATGCAGACAAAAAATTATTTTGAATTTGCAACCTGATGGAGGTCAATATAGATGGACTAATAGAGAAAGTCCCACACACTGCTAGAAGGCCAAATATTTTTTCAGAGCTAGATGCAGAAAAAAATTATATTCAATTTGCAACCTGATGGAGGTCAGTATAGATGGACTAATAGAACAAGTCGCACACACTGCTAGAAGGCCAAATATTTTTTCAGAGCTAGATGCAGATAAAAATTATTTTTAATTTGCAACCTGATGGAGGTCAGTATAGATGGACTAATAGAGAAAGTCCCACACACTGCTAGAAGGCCAAATATTTTTTCAGAGCTAGATGCAGAGAAAAAATTATATTCAATTTGCAACCTGATGGAGGTCAGTATAGATGGACTAATCGAGAAAGTCCCACACACTGCTAGAAGGCCAAATATTTTTCTGAGCTAGATGCAGAAGAAAATTATATTCAATTTGCAACCTGATGGAGGTCAGTATAGATGGACTAATAGAACAAGTCCCACACTCTGCTAGAAGGCCAAATATTTTTTCAGAGCTAGATGCAGAAAAAAATTATATTCAAATTGCAACCTGATGGAGGTCAGTATAGATGGACTAATAGAGAAAGTCCCACACACTGCTAGAAGGCCAAATATTTTTTCAGAGCTAGATGCAGATAAAAATTATTTTTCATTTGCAACCTGATGGAGGTCAGTATAGATGGACTAATAGAGAAAGTCCCACACACTGCTAGAAGGCAAAATATTTTTTCAGAGCTAGATGCAGATAAAAATTATTTTTAATTTGCAACCTGATGGAGGTCAGTATAGATGGACTAATAGAGAAAGTCCCACACACTGCTAGAAGGCCAAATATTTTTTCAGAGCTAGATGCAGATAAAAATTATTTTTCATTTGCAACCTGATGGAGGTCAGTATAGATGGACTAATAGAACAAGTCCCACACACTGCTAGAAGGCCAAATATTTTTTCAGAGCTAGATGCAGACAAAAAATTATTTTGAATTTGCAACCTGATGGAGGTCAGTATAGATGGACTAATAGAGAAAAGCCCACACACTGCAAGAAGGCCAAATATTTTTTCAGAGCTAGATGCAGATAAAAATTATTTTTCATTTGCAACCTGATGGAGGTCAGTATAGATGGACTAATAGAGAAAGTCCCACACACTGCTAGAAGGCCAAATATTTTTTCAGAGCAAGATGCAGATAAAAATTATTTTTCATTTGCAACCTGATGGAGGTCAGTATAGATGGACTAATAGATTAAGTCCCACACACTGCTAGAAGGCCAAATATTTTTTCAGAGCTAGATGCAGATAAAAATTATTTTTCATTTGCAACCCGATGGAGGTCAGTATAGATGGACTAATAGAACAAGACCCACACACTGCTAGAAGGCCAAATATTTTTTCAGAGCTAGATGCAGACAAAAAATTATTTTGAATTTGCAACCTGATGGAGGTCAGTATAGATGGACTAATAGAGAAAAGCCCACACACTGCTAGAAGGTCAAATATTTTTTCAGAGCAAGATGCAGATAAAAAATATTTTTAATTTGCAACCTGATGGAGGTCAGTATAGATGGACTAATAGAGAAAGTCCCACACACTGCTAGAAGGCCAAATATTTTTTCAGAGCTAGATGCAGATAAAAATTATTTTGAATTTGCAACCTGATGGAGGTCAGTATAGATGGACTAATAGAGAAAGTCCCACACACTGCTAGAAGGCCAAATATTTTTTCAGAGCTAGATGCAGACAAAAAAATAATTTGAATTTGCAACCTGGTGGAGGTCAGTATAGATGGTCTAATAGAGAAAAGCCCACACACTGCTAGAAGGCCAAATATTTTTTCAGAGCTAGATGCAGATAAAAATTATTTTTCATTTGCAACCTGATGGAGGTCAGTATAGATGGACTAATAGAGAAAGTCCCACACACTGCTAGAAGGCCAAATATTTTTTCAGAGCAAGATGCAGATAAAAATTATTTTTCATTTGCAACCTGATGGAGGTCAGTATAGATGGACTAATAGAGAAAGTCCCACACACTGCTAGAAGGCCAAATATTTTTTCAGAGCTAGATGCAGATAAAAATTATTTTTAATTTGCAACCTGATGGAGGTCAGTATAGATGGACTAATAGAGAAAGTTCCACACACTGCTAGAAGGCCAAATATTTTTTCAGAGCTAGATGCAGAAAAAAATTATATTCAATTTGCAACCTGATGGAGGTCAGTATAGATGGACTAATAGAGATAGTTCCACACACGGCTAGAAGGCCAAATATTTTTTCAGAGCTAGATGCAGATAAAAATTATTTTTAATTTGCAACCTGATGGAGGTCAGTATAGATGGACTAATAGAGAAAGTCCCACACACTGCTAGAAGGCCAAATATTTTTTCAGAGCTAGATGCAGAAAAAAATTATATTCAATTTGCAACCTGATGGAGGTCAGTATAGATGGACTAATAGAGAAAGTCCCACACACTGCTAGAAGGCCAAATATTTTTTCAGAGCTAGGTGCAGATAAAATTATTTTTCATTTGCAACCTGATGGAGGTCAGTATAGATGGACTAATAGAGAAAGTCCCACACACTGCTAGAAGGCCAAATATTTTTTCAGAGCTAGATGCAGATAAAAATTAATTTTAATTTGCTACCTGATGGAGGTCAGTATAGATGGACTAATAGAGAAAGTCCCACACACTGCTAGAAGGCCAAATATTTTTTCAGAGCTAGATGCAGAAAAAAATTATATTCAATTTGCAACCTGATGGAGGTCAGTATAGATGGACTAATAGAGAAAGTCCCACACACTGCTAGAAGGCCAAATATTTTTTCAGAGCTAGATGCAGATAAAATTATTTTTCATTTGCAACCTGATGGAGGTCAGTATAGATGGACTAATAGAGAAAGTCCCACACACTGATAGAAGGCCAAATATTTTTTCAGAGCTAGATGCAGACAAAAAATTATTTTGAATTTGCAACCTGATGGAGGTCAATATAGATGGACTAATAGAGAAAGTCCCACACACTGCTAGAAGGCCAAATATTTTTTCAGAGCTACATGCAGATAAAAATTATTTTTAATTTACAACCTGATGGAGGTCAGTATAGATGGACTAATAGAGAAAGTCCCACACACTGCTAGAAGGCCAAATATTTTTTCAGAGCTAGATGCAGATAAAAATTATTTTTCATTTGCAACCTGATGGAGGTCTGTATAGATGGACTAATAGATAAAGTCCCACACACTGCTAGAAGGACAAATATTTTTTCAGAGCTAGATGCAGATAAAAATTATTTTTCATTTGCAACCTGATGGAGGTCAGTATAGATGGACTAATAGAGAAAGTCCCACACACTGCTAGAAGGCCAAATATTTTTTCAGAGCTAGATGCAGATAAAAATTATTTTTAATTTACAACCTGATGGAGGTCAGTATAGATGGACTAATAGAGAAAGTCCCACACACTGCTAGAAGGCCAAATATTTTTTCAGAGCTAGATGCAGATAAAAATTATTTTTCATTTGCAACCTGATGGAGGTCAGTATAGATGGACTAATAGAACAAGTCCCACACACTGCTAGAAGGCCAAATATTTTTTCAGAGCTAGATGCAGACAAAAAATTATTTTGAATTTGCAACCTGATGGAGGTCAGTATAGATGGACTAATAGAGAAAAGCCCACACACTGCAAGAAGGCCAAATATTTTTTCAGAGCTAGATGCAGATAAAAATTATTTTTCATTTGCAACCTGATGGAGGTCAGTATAGATGGACTAATAGAGAAAGTCCCACACACTGCTAGAAGGCCAAATGTTTTTTCAGAGCAAGATGCAGATAAAAATTATTTTTCATTTGCAACCTGATGGAGGTCAGTATAGATGGACTAATAAAGAAAGTCCCACACACTGCTAGAAGGCCAAATATTTTTTCAGAGCTAGATGCAGACAAAAATTATTTTTCATTTGCAACCTGATGGAGGTCTGTATAGATGGACTAATAGAGAAAGTCCCACACACTGCTAGAAGGACAAATATTTTTTCAGAGCTAGATGCAGATAAAAATTATTTTTCATTTGCAACCTGATGGAGGTCAGTATAGATGGACTAATAGAGAAAGTCCCACACACTGCTAGAAGGCCAAATATTTTTTCAGAGCTAGATGCAGATAAAAATTATTTTTAATTTACAACCTGATGGAGGTCAGTATAGATGGACTAATAGAGAAAGTCCCACACACTGCTAGAAGGCCAAATATTTTTTCAGAGCTAGATGCAGATAAAAATTATTTTTCATTTGCAACCTGATGGAGGTCAGTATAGATGGACTAATAGAACAAGTCCCACACACTGCTAGAAGGCCAAATATTTTTTCAGAGCTAGATGCAGACAAAAAATTATTTTGAATTTGCAACCTGATGGAGGTCAGTATAGATGGACTAATAGAGAAAAGCCCACACACTGCAAGAAGGCCAAATATTTTTTCAGAGCTAGATGCAGATAAAAATTATTTTTCATTTGCAACCTGATGGAGGTCAGTATAGATGGACTAATAGAGAAAGTCCCACACACTGCTAGAAGGCCAAATATTTTTTCAGAGCAAGATGCAGATAAAAATTATTTTTCATTTGCAACCTGATGGAGGTCAGTATAGATGGACTAATAGAGAAAGTCCCACACACTGCTAGAAGGCCAAATGTTTTTTCAGAGCAAGATGCAGATAAAAATTATTTTTCATTTGCAACCTGATGGAGGTCAGTATAGATGGACTAATAAAGAAAGTCCCACACACTGCTAGAAGGCCAAATATTTTTTCAGAGCTAGATGCAGATAAAAATTATTTTTAATTTGCAACCTGATGGAGGTCAGTATAGATGGACTAATAGAGAAAGTTCCACACACTGCTAGAAGGCCAAATATTTCTTCAGAGCTAGATGCAGAAAAAAATTATATTCAATTTGCAACCTGATGGAGGTCAGTATAGATGGACTAATAGAGAAAGTCGGACACACGGCTAGAAGGCCAAATATTTTTTCAGAGCTAGATGCAGATAAAAATTATTTTTAATTTGCAACCTGATGGAGGTCAGTATAGATGGACTAATAGAGAAAGTCCCACACACTGCTAGAAGGCCAAATATTTTTTCAGAGCTAGTTGCAGAAAAAAATTATATTCAATTTGCAACCTGATGGAGGTCAGTATAGATGGACTAATAGAGAAAGTCCCACACACTGCTAGAAGGCCAAATATTTTTTCAGACCTAGGTGCAGATAAAATTATTTTTCATTTGCAACCTGATGGAGGTCAGTATAGATGGACTAATAGAGAAAGTCCCACACACTGCTAGAAGGCCAAATATTTTATCAGAGCTAGATGCAGACAAAAAATTATTTTGAATTTGCAACCTGATGGAGGTCAATATAGATGGACTAATAGAGAAAGTCCCACACACTGCTAGAAGGCCAAATATTTTTTCAGAGCTAGATGCAGAAAAAAATTATATTCAATTTGCAACCTGATGGAGGTCAGTATAGATGGACTAATAGAACAAGTCGCACACACTGCTAGAAGGCCAAATATTTTTTCAGAGCTAGATGCAGATAAAAATTATTTTTAATTTGCAACCTGATGGAGGTCAGTATAGATGGACTAATAGAGAAAGTCCCACACACTGCTAGAAGGCCAAATATTTTTTCAGAGCTAGATGCAGAGAAAAAATTATATTCAATTTGCAACCTGATGGAGGTCAGTATAGATGGACTAATCGAGAAAGTCCCACACACTGCTAGAAGGCCAAATATTTTTCTGAGCTAGATGCAGAAGAAAATTATATTCAATTTGCAACCTGATGGAGGTCAGTATAGATGGACTAATAGAACAAGTCCCACACTCTGCTAGAAGGCCAAATATTTTTTCAGAGCTAGATGCAGAAAAAAATTATATTCAAATTGCAACCTGATGGAGGTCAGTATAGATGGACTAATAGAGAAAGTCCCACACACTGCTAGAAGGCCAAATATTTTTTCAGAGCTAGATGCAGATAAAAATTATTTTTCATTTGCAACCTGATGGAGGTCAGTATAGATGGACTAATAGAGAAAGTCCCACACACTGCTAGAAGGCAAAATATTTTTTCAGAGCTAGATGCAGATAAAAATTATTTTTAATTTGCAACCTGATGGAGGTCAGTATAGATGGACTAATAGAGAAAGTCCCACACACTGCTAGAAGGCCAAATATTTTTTCAGAGCTAGATGCAGATAAAAATTATTTTTCATTTGCAACCTGATGGACGTCAGTATAGATGGACTAATAGAACAAGTCCCACACACTGCTATAAGGCCAAATATTTTTTCAGAGCTAGATGCAGACAAAAAATTATTTTGAATTTGCAACCTGATGGAGGTCAGTATAGATGGACTAATAGAGAAAAGCCCACACACTGCAAGAAGGCCAAATATTTTTTCAGAGCTAGATGCAGATAAAAATTATTTTTCATTTGCAACCTGATGGAGGTCAGTATAGATGGACTAATAGAGAAAGTCCCACACACTGCTAGAAGGCCAAATATTTTTTCAGAGCAAGATGCAGATAAAAATTATTTTTCATTTGCAACCTGATGGAGGTCAGTATAGATGGACTAATAGATTAAGTCCCACACACTGCTAGAAGGCCAAATATTTTTTCAGAGCTAGATGCAGATAAAAATTATTTTTCATTTGCAACCCGATGGAGGTCAGTATAGATGGACTAATAGAGAAAAGCCCACACACTGCTAGAAGGTCAAATATTTTTTCAGAGCAAGATGCAGATAAAAAATATTTTTAATTTGCAACCTGATGGAGGTCAGTATAGATGGACTAATAGAGAAAGTCCCACACACTGCTAGAAGGCCAAATGTTTTTTCAGAGCTAGATGCAGATAAAAATTATTTTGAATTTGCAACCTGATGGAGGTCAGTATAGATGGACTAATAGAGAAAGTCCCACACACTGCTAGAAGGCCAAATATTTTTTCAGAGCTAGATGCAGACAAAAAAATAATTTGGATTTGCAACCTGGTGGAGGTCAGTATAGATGGACTAATAGAGAAAAGCCCACACACTGCTAGAAGGCCAAATATTTTTTCAGAGCTAGATGCAGATAAAAATTATTTTTCATTTGCAACCTAATGGAGGTCAGTATAGATGGACTAATAGAGAAAGTCCCACACACTGCTAGAAGGCCAAATATTTTTTCAGAGCAAGATGCAGATAAAAATTATTTTTCATTTGCAAAATGATGGAGGTCAGTATAGATGGACTAATAGAGAAAGTCCCACACACTGCTAGAAGGCCAAATATTTTTTCAGAGCTAGATGCAGATAAAAATTATTTTTAATTTGCAACCTGATGGAGGTCAGTATAGATGGACTAATAGAGAAAGTTCCACACACTGCTAGAAGGCCAAATATTTTTTCAGAGCTAGATGCAGAAAAAAATTATATTCAATTTGCAACCTGATGGAGGTCAGTATAGATGGACTAATAGAGATAGTTCCACACACGGCTAGAAGGCCAAATATTTTTTCAGAGCTAGATGCAGATAAAAATTATTTTTAATTTGCAACCTGATGGAGGTCAGTATAGATGGACTAATAGAGAAAGTCCCACACACTGCTAGAAGGCCAAATATTTTTTCAGAGCTAGATGCAGAAAAAAATTATATTCAATTTGCAACCTGATGGAGGTCAGTATAGATGGACTAATAGAGAAAGTCCCACACACTGCTAGAAGGCCAAATATTTTTTCAGAGCTAGGTGCAGATAAAATTATTTTTCATTTGCAACCTGATGGAGGTCAGTATAGATGGACTAATAGAGAAAGTCCCACACACTGCTAGAAGGCCAAATATTTTTTCAGAGCTAGATGCAGATAAAAATTAATTTTAATTTGCTACCTGATGGAGGTCAGTATAGATGGACTAATAGAGAAAGTCCCACACACTGCTAGAAGGCCAAATATTTTTTCAGAGCTAGATGCAGAAAAAAATTATATTCAATTTGCAACCTGATGGAGGTCAGTATAGATGGACTAATAGAGAAAGTCCCACACACTGCTAGAAGGCCAAATATTTTTTCAGAGCTAGATGCAGATAAAATTATTTTTCATTTGCAACCTGATGGAGGTCAGTATAGATGGACTAATAGAGAAAGTCCCACACACTGATAGAAGGCCAAATATTTTTTCAGAGCTAGATGCAGACAAAAAATTATTTTGAATTTGCAACCTGATGGAGGTCAATATAGATGGACTAATAGAGAAAGTCCCACACACTGCTAGAAGGGCAAATATTTTTTCAGAGCTAGATGCAGATAAAAATTATTTTTAATTTACAACCTGATGGAGGTCAGTATAGATGGACTAATAGAGAAAGTCCCACACACTGCTAGAAGGCCAAATATTTTTTCAGAGCTAGATGCAGATAAAAATTATTTTTCATTTGCAACCTGATGGAGGTCTGTATAGATGGACTAATAGAGAAAGTCCCACACACTGCTAGAAGGACAAATATTTTTTCAGAGCTAGATGCAGATAAAAATTATTTTTCATTTGCAACCTGATGGAGGTCAGTATAGATGGACTAATAGAGAAAGTCCCACACACTGCTAGAAGGCCAAATATTTTTTCAGAGCTAGATGCAGATAAAAATTATTTTTAATTTACAACCTGATGGAGGTCAGTATAGATGGACTAATAGAGAAAGTCCCACACACTGCTAGAAGGCCAAATATTTTTTCAGAGCTAGATGCAGATAAAAATTATTTTTCATTTGCAACCTGATGGAGGTCAGTATAGATGGACTAATAGAACAAGTCCCACACACTGCTAGAAGGCCAAATATTTTTTCAGAGCTAGATGCAGACAAAAAATTATTTTGAATTTGCAACCTGATGGAGGTCAGTATAGATGGACTAATAGAGAAAAGCCCACACACTGCAAGAAGGCCAAATATTTTTTCAGAGCTAGATGCAGATAAAAATTATTTTTCATTTGCAACCTGATGGAGGTCAGTATAGATGGACTAATAGAGAAAGTCCCACACACTGCTAGAAGGCCAAATGTTTTTTCAGAGCAAGATGCAGATAAAAATTATTTTTCATTTGCAACCTGATGGAGGTCAGTATAGATGGACTAATAAAGAAAGTTCCACACACTGCTAGAAGGCCAAATATTTTTTCAGAGCTAGATGCAGATAAAAATTATTTTTAATTTGCAACCTGATGGAGGTCAGTATAGATGGACTAATAGAGAAAGTTCCACACACTGCTAGAAGGCCAAATATTTTTTCAGAGCTAGATGCAGATAAAAATTATTTTTCATTTGCAACCTGATGGAGG
The DNA here is from genome assembly GCF_046119375.1 of Phyllobates terribilis. Taxonomy (NCBI): domain Eukaryota; kingdom Metazoa; phylum Chordata; class Amphibia; order Anura; family Dendrobatidae; genus Phyllobates; species Phyllobates terribilis. Next base: position 70,393,644 of record NW_027362763.1, on the reverse strand, counting down.
TCAGTATAGATGGACTAATAAAGAAAGTCCCACACACTGCTAGAAGGCCAAATATTTTTTCAGAGCTAGATGCAGATAAAAATTATTTTTAATTTGCAACCTGATGGAGGTCAGTATAGATGGACTAATAGAGAAAGTTCCACACACTGCTAGAAGGCCAAATATTTTTTCAGAGCTAGATGCAGAAAAAAATTATATTCAATTTGCAACCTGATGGAGGTCAGTATAGATGGACTAATAGAGAAAGTCGGACACACGGCTAGAAGGCCAAATATTTTTTCAGAGCTAGATGCAGATAAAAATTATTTTTAATTTGCAACCTGATGGAGGTCAGTATAGATGGACTAATAGAGAAAGTCCCACACACTGCTAGAAGGCCAAATATTTTTTCAGAGCTAGATGCAGAAAAAAATTATATTCAATTTGCAACCTGATGGAGGTCAGTATAGATGGACTAATAGAGAAAGTCCCACACACTGCTAGAAGGCCAAATATTTTATCAGAGCTAGATGCAGACAAAAAATTATTTTGAATTTGCAACCTGATGGAGGTCAATATAGATGGACTAATAGAGAAAGTCCCACACACTGCTAGAAGGCCAAATATTTTTTCAGAGCTAGATGCAGAAAAAAATTATATTCAATTTGCAACCTGATGGAGGTCAGTATAGATGGACTAATAGAACAAGTCCCACACACTGATAGAAGGCCAAATATTTTTTCAGAGCTAGATGCAGATAAAAATTATTTTTAATTTGCAACCTGATGGAGGTCAGTATAGATGGACAAATAGAGAAAGTCCCACACACTGCTAGAAGGCCAAATATTTTCTCAGAGCTAGATGCAGATAAAAATTATTTTTAATTTGCAACCTGATGGAGGTCAGTATAGATGGACTAATAGAGAAAGTCCCGCACACTGCTAGAAGGCCAAATATTTTTTCAGAGCTAGATGCAGATCAAAATTATTTTTCATTTGCAACCTGATGGAGGTCAGTATAGGTGGACTAATAGAACAAGACCCACACACTGCTAGAAGGCCAAATATTTTTTCAGAGCTAGATGCAGACAAAAAATTATTTTGAATTTGCAACCTGATGGAGGTCAGTATAGATGGACTAATAGAGAAAAGCCCACACACTGCTAGAAGGCCAAATTTTTTTTCAGAGCTAGATGCAGATAAAAATTATTTTTCATTTGCAACCTGATGGAGGTCAGTATAGATGGACTAATAGAGAAAGTCCCACACACTGCTAGAAGGCCAAATATTTTTTCAGAGCAAGATGCAGATAAAAATTATTTTTCATTTGCAACCTGATGGAGGTCAGTATAGATGGACTAATAGAGAAAGTCCCACACACTGCTAGAAGGCCAAATATTTTTTCAGAGCTAGATGCAGACAAAAAAATATATTGAATTTGCAACCTGATGGAGGTCAGTATAGATGGACTAATAGAGAAAAGCTCACACACTGCTAGAAGGCCAAATATTTTTTCAGAGCTAGATGCAGATAAAAATTATTTTGAATTTGCAACCTGATGGAGGTCAGTATAGATGGACTAATAGAACAAGTCGCACACACTGCTAGAAGGCCAAATATTTTTTCAGAGCTAGATGCAGATAAAAATTATTTTTCATTTGCAGCCTGATGGAGGTCTGTATAGATGGACTAATAGAGAAAGTCCCACACACTGCTATAAGGCCAAATATTTTTTCAGAGCTAGATGCAGATAAAAATTATTTTTCATTTACAACCTGATGGAGGTCAGTATAGATGGACTAATAGAGAAAGTCCCACACACTGCTAGAAGGCCAAATATTTTTTCAGAGCTAGATGCAGAAAAAAATTATATTCAATTTGCAACCTGATGGAGGTCAGTATTGATGGACTAATAGAGAAAGTCCCACACACTGCTAGAAGGCCAAATATTTTTTCAGAGCTAGATGCAGATAAAAATTATTTTTAATTTGCAACCTGATGGAGGTCAGTATAGATGGACTAATAGAGAAAGTCCCACACACTGCTAGATGGCCAAATATTTTTTCAGAGCTAGATGCAGAAAAAAATTATATTCAATTTGCAACCTGATGGAGGTCAGTATAGATGGACTAATAGAGAAAGTCCCACACACTGCTAGAAGGCCAAATATTTTATCAGAGCTAGATGCAGACAAAAAATTATTTTGAATTTGCAACCTGATGGAGGTCAATATAGATGGACTAATAGAGAAAGTCCCACACACTGCTAGAAGGCCAAATATTTTTTCAGAGCTAGATGCAGAAAAAAATTATATTCAATTTGCAACCTGATGGAGGTCAGTATAGATGGACTAATAGAACAAGTCGCACACACTGCTAGAAGGCCAAATATTTTTTCAGAGCTAGATGCAGATAAAAATTATTTTTAATTTGCAACCTGATGGAGGTCAGTATAGATGGACTAATAGAGAAAGTCCCACACACTGCTAGAAGGCCAAATATTTTTTCAGAGCTAGATGCAGAGAAAAAATTATATTCAATTTGCAACCTGATGGAGGTCAGTATAGATGGACTAATAGAGAAAGTCCCACACACTGCTAGAAGGCCAAATATTTTTTCAGAGCTAGATGCAGATAAAAATTAATTTTAATTTGCTACCTGATGGAGGTCAGAATAGATGGACTAATAGAGAAAGTCCCACACACTGCTAGAAGGCCAAATATTTTTTCAGAGCTAGATGCAGAAAAAAATTATATTCAATTTGCAACCTGATGGAGGTCAGTATAGATGGACTAATAGAGAAAGTCCCACACACTGCTAGAAGGCCAAATATTTTTTCAGAGCTAGATGCAGATAAAATTATTTTTCATTTGCAACCTGATGGAGGTCAGTATAGATGGACTAATAGAGAAAGTCCCACAAACTGATAGAAGGCCAAATATTTTTTCAGAGCTAGATACAGACAAAAAATTATTTTGAATTTGCAACCTGATGGAGGTCAATATAGATGGACTAATAGAGAAAGTCCCACACACTGCTAGAAGGCCAAATATTTTTTCAGAGCTAGATGCAGAAAAAAATTATATTCAATTTGCAACCTGATGGAGGTCAGTATAGATGGACTAATAGAACAAGTCCCACACACTGATAGAAGGCCAAATATTTTTTCAGAGCTAGATGCAGATAAAAATTATTTTTAATTTGCAACCTGATGGAGGTCAGTATAGATGGACAAATAGAGAAAGTCCCACACACTGCTAGAAGGCCAAATATTTTCTCAGAGCTAGATGCAGATAAAAATTATTTTTAATTTGCAACCTGATGGAGGTCAGTATAGATGGACTAATAGAGAAAGTCCCGCACACTGCTAGAAGGCCAAATATTTTTTTTAGAGCTAGATGCAGATCAAAATTATTTTTCATTTGCAACCTGATGGAGGTCAGTATAGGTGGACTAATAGAACAAGACCCACACACTGCTAGAAGGCCAATATTTTTTCAGAGCTAGATGCAGACAAAAAATTATTTTGAATTTGCAACCTGATGGAGGTCAGTATAGATGGACTAATAGAGAAAAGCCCACACACTGCTAGAAGGCCAAATTTTTTTTCAGAGCTAGATGCAGATAAAAATTATTTTTCATTTGCAACCTGATGGAGGTCAGTATAGATGGACTAATAGAGAAAGTCCCACACACTGCTAGAAGGCCAAATATTTTTTCAGAGCAAGATGCAGATAAAAATTATTTTTCATTTGCAACCTGATGGAGGTCAGTATAGATGGACTAATAGAGAAAGTCCCACACACTGCTAGAAGGCCAAATATTTTTTCAGAACTAGATGCAGACAAAAAAATATATTGAATTTGCAACCTGATGGAGGTCAGTATAGATGGACTAATAGAGAAAAGCTCACACACTGCTAGAAGGCCAAATATTTTTTCAGAGCTAGATGCAGATAAAAATTATTTTGAATTTGCAACCTGATGGAGGTCAGTATAGATGGACTAATAGAACAAGTCGCACACACTGCTAGAAGGCCAAATATTTTTTCAGAGCTAGATGCAGATAAAAATTATTTTTCATTTGCAGCCTGATGGAGGTCTGTATAGATGGACTAATAGAGAAAGTCCCACACACTGCTAGAAGGCCAAATATTTTTTCAGAGCTAGATGCAGATAAAAATTATTTTTCATTTGCAACCTGATGGAGGTCAGTATAGATGGACTAATAGAGAAAGTCCCACACACTGCTAGAAGGCCAAATATTTTTTCAGAGCTAGATGCAGAAAAAAATTATATTCAATTTGCAACCTGATGGAGGTCAGTATTGATGGACTAATAGAGAAAGACCCACACACTGCTAGAAGGCCAAATATTTTTTCAGAGCTAGATGCAGATAAAAATTATTTTTAATTTGCAACCTGATGGAGGTCAGTATAGATGGACTAATAGAGAAAGTCCCACACACTGCTAGATGGCCAAATATTTTTTCAGAGCTAGATGCAGAAAAAAATTATATTCAATTTGCAACCTGATGGAGGTCAGTATAGATGGACTAATAGAGAAAGTCCCACACACTGCTAGAAGGCCAAATATTTTTTCAGAGCTAGATGCAGATAAAATTATCTTTCATTTGCAACCTGATGGAGGTCAGTATAGATGGACTAATAGAGAAAGTCCCACACACTGCTAGAAGGCCAAATATTTTTTCAGAGCTAGATGCAGACAAAAAATTATTTTGAATTTGCAACCTGATGGAGGTCAATATAGATGGACTAATAGAGAAAGTCCCACACACTGCTAGAAGGCCAAATATTTTTTCAGAGCTAGATGCAGAAAAAAATTATATTAAATTTGCAACCTGATGGAGGTCAGTATAGATGGACTAATAGAACAAGTCCCACACACTGCTAGAAGGCCAAATATTTTTTCAGAGCTAGATGCAGATAAAAATTATTTTTAATTTGCAACCTGATGGAGGTCAGTATAGATGGACAAGTAGAGAAAGTCCCACACACTGCTAGAAGGCCAAATATTTTTTCAGAGCTAGATGCAGATAAAAATTATTTTTCATTTGCAACCTGATGGAGATCAGTATAGATGGACTAATAGAGAAAGTCCCACACACTGCTAGAAGGCCAAATATTTTTTCAGAGCAAGAAGCAGATAAAAATTATTTTTCATTTGCAACCTGATGGAGGTCAGTATAGATGGACTAATAGAGAAAGTCCCACACACTGCTAGAAGGCCAAATTTTTTTCAGAGCTAGATGCAGACAAAAAAATATTTTGAATTTGCAACCTGATGGAGGTCAGTATAGATGGACTAATAGAGAAAAGCTCACACACTGCTAGAAGGCCAAATATTTTTTCAGAGCTAGATGCAGATAAAAATTATTTTTAATTTGCAACCTGATGGAGGTCAGTATAGATGGACTAATAGAGAAAGTCCCACACACTGCTAGATGGCCAAATATTTTTTCAGAGCTAGATGCAGAAAAAAATTATATTCAATTTGCAACCTGATGGAGGTCAGTATAGATGGACTAATAGAGAAAGTCCCACACACTGCTAGAAGGCCAAATATTTTTTCAGAGCTAGATGCAGATAAAATTATTTTTCATTTGCAACCTCATGGAGGTCAGTATAGATGGACTAATAGAGAAAGTCCCACACACTGCTAGAAGGCCAAATATTTTTTCAGAGCTAGATGCAGACAAAAAATTATTTTGAATTTGCAACCTGATGGAGGTCAATATAGATGGACTAATAGAGAAAGTCCCACACACTGCAAGAAGGCCAAATATTTTTTCAAAGCTAGATGCAGAAAAAAATTATATTAAATTTGCAACCTGATGGAGGTCAGTATAGATGGACTAATAGAACAAGTCCCACACACTGCTAGAAGGCCAAATATTTTTTCAGAGCTAGATGCAGATAAAAATTATTTTTAATTTGCAACCTGATGGAGGTCAGTATAGATGGACAAATAGAGAAAGTCCCACACACTGTTAGAAGGCCAAATATTTTTTCAGAGCTAGATGCAGATAAAAATTATTTTTCATTTGCAACCTGATGGAGATCAGTATAGATGGACTAATAGAGAAAGTCCCACACACTGCTAGAAGGCCAAATATTTTTTCAGAGCAAGAAGCAGATAAAAATTATTTTTCATTTGCAACCTGATGGAGGTCAGTATAGATGGACTAATAGAGAAAGTCCCACACACTGCTAGAAGGCCAAATTTTTTTCAGAGCTAGATGCAGACAAAAAAATATTTTGAATTTGCAACCTGATGGAGGTCAGTATAGATGGACTAATAGAGAAAAGCTCACACACTGCTAGAAGGCCAAATATTTTTTCAGAGCTAGATGCAGATAAAAATTATTTTTAATTTGCAACCTGATGGAGGTCAGAATAGATGGACAAATAGAGAAAGTCCCACACACTGCTAGAAGGCCAAATATTTTTTCAGAGCTAGATGCAGATAAAAATAATTTTTAATTTGCAACCTGATGGAGGTCAGTATAGATGGACTAATAGAGAAAGTCCCACACACTACTAGAAGGCCAAATATTTTTTCAGCGCTAGATGCAGATAAAAATTATTTTTCATTTGCAACCTGATGGAGGTCAGTATAGATGTACTAATAGAACAAGACCCACACACTGCTAGAAGGCCAAATATTTTTTCAGAGCTAGATGCAGACAAAAAATTATTTTGAATTTGCAACCTGATGGAGGTCAGTATAGATGGACTAATAGAGAAAAACCCACACACTGCTATAAGGTCAAATATTTTTTCAGAGCTAGATGCAGATAAAAATTATTTTCATTTGCAACCTGATGGAGATCAGTATAGATGGACTAATAGAGAAAGTCCCACACACTGCTAGAAGGCCAAATATTTTTTCAGAGCAAGAAGCAGATAAAAATTATTTTTCATTTGCAACCTGATGGAGGTCAGTATAGATGGACTAATAGAGAAAGTCCCACACACTGCTAGAAGGCCAAATTTTTTTCAGAGCTAGATGCAGATAAAAATTATTTTTAATTTGCAACCTGATGGAGGTCAGTATAGATGGACAAATAGAGAAAGTCCCACACAGTGCTAGAAGGCCAAATATTTTTTCAGAGCTAGATGCAGATAAAAATTATTTTTCATTTGCAACCTGATGGAGATCAGTATAGATGGACTAATAGAGAAAGTCCCACACACTGCTAGAAGGCCAAATATTTTTTCAGAGCAAGAAGCAGATAAAAATTATTTTTCATTTGCAACCTGATGGAGGTCAGTATAGATGGACTAATAGAGAAAGTCCCACACACTGCTAGAAGGCCAAATTTTTTTCAGAGCTAGATGCAGACAAAAAAATATTTTGAATTTGCAACCTGATGGAGGTCTGTATAGATGGACTAATAGAGAAAAGCTCACACACTGCTAGAAGGCCAAATATTTTTTCAGAGCTAGACGCAGATAAAAATTATTTTTAATTTGCAACCTGATGGAGGTCAGTATAGAAGGACAAATAGAGAAAGTCCCACACACTGCTAGAAGGCCAAATATTTTTTCAGAGCTAGATGCAGATAAAAATAATTTTTAATTTACAACCTGATGGAGGTCAGTATAGATGGACTAATAGAGAAAGTCCCACACACTGCTAGAAGGCCAAATATTTTTTCAGCGCTAGATGCAGATAAAAATTATTTTTCATTTGCAACCTGATGGAGGTCAGTATAGATGGACTAATAGAACAAGACCCACACACTGCTAGAAGGCCAAATATTTTTTCAGAGCTAGATGCAGACAAAAAATTATTTTGAATTTGCAACCTGATGGAGGTCAGTATAGATGGACTAATAGAGAAAAACCCACACACTGCTATAAGGCCAAATATTTTTTCAGAGCTAGATGCAGATAAAAATTATTTTTCATTTGCAACCTGATGGAGATCAGTATAGATGGACTAATAGAGAAAGTCCCACACACTGCTAGAAGGCCAAATATTTTTTCAGAGCAAGAAGCAGATAAAAATTATTTTTCATTTGCAACCTGATGGAGGTCAGTATAGATGGACTAATAGAGAAAGTCCCACACACTGCTAGGAGGCCAAATTTTTTTCAGAGCTAGATGCAGACAAAAAAATATTTTGAATTTGCAACCTGATGTAGGTCAGTATAGATGGACTAATAGAGAAAAGCTCACACAATGCTAGAAGGCCAAATATTTTTTCAGAGCTAGATGCAGATAAAAATTATTTTTAATTTGCAACCTGATGGAGGTCAGTATAGATGGACAAATAGAGAAAGTCCCACACACTGCTAGAAGGCCAAATATTTTTTCAGAGCTAGATGCAGATAAAAATTATTTTTAATTTGCAACCTGATGGAGGTCAGTATAGATGGACTAATAGAGAAAGTCCCGCACACTGCTAGAAGGCCAAATATTTTTTCAGAGCTAGATGCAGATAAAAATTATTTTTCATTTGCAACCTGATGGAGGTTAGTATAGATGGACTAATAGAACAAGACCCACACACTGCTAGAAGGCCAAATATTTTTTCAGAGCTAGATGCAGACAAAAAATTATTTTGAATTTGCAACCTGATGGAGGTCAGTATAGATGGACTAATAGAGAAAAGCCCACACACTGCTAGAAGGCCAAATATTTTTTCAGAGCTAGATGCAGATAAAAATTATTTTTCATTTGCAACCTGATGGAGGTCAGTATAGATGGACTAATAGAGAAAGTCCCACACACTGCTAGAAGGCCAAATATTTTTTCAGAGCAAGATGCAGATAAAAATTATTTTTCATTTGCAACCTGATGGAGGTCAGTATAGATGGATTAATAGAGAAAGTCCCACACACTGCTAGAAGGCCAAATATTTTTTCAGAGCTAGATGCAGAAAAAAAAAATATTTTGAATTTGCAACCTGATGGAGGTCAGTATAGATGGACTAATAGAGAAAAGCTCACACACTGCTAGAAGGCCAAATATTTTTTCAGAGCTAGATGCAGAAAAAAATTATATTCAATTTGCAACCTGATGGAGGTCAGTATAGATGGACTAATAGAGAAAGTCCCACACACTGCTAGAAGGCCAAATATTTTTTCAGAGCTAGATGCAGATAAAATTATTTTTCATTTGCAACCTGATGGAGGTCAGTATAGATGGACTAATAGAGAAAGTCCCACACACTGCTAGAAGGCCAAATATTTTTTCAGAGCTAGATGCAGACAAAAAATTATTTTGAATTTGCAACCTGATGGAGGTCAATATAGATGGACTAATAGAGAAAGTCCCACACACTGCTAGAAGGCCAAATATTTTTTCAGAGCTAGATGCAGAAAAAAATTATATTAAATTTGCAACCTGATGGAGGTCAGTATAGATGGACTAATAGAACAAGTCCCACACACTGCTAGAAGGCCAAATATTTTTTCAGAGCTAGATGCAGATAAAAATTATTTTTAATTTGCAACCTGATGGAGGTCAGTATAGATGGACAAATAGAGAAAGTCCCACACACTGCTAGAAGGCCAAATATTTTTTCAGAGCTAGATGCAGATAAAAATTATTTTTCATTTGCAACCTGATGGAGATCAGTATAGATGGACTAATAGAGAAAGTCCCACACACTGCTAGAAGGCCAAATATTTTTTCAGAGCAAGAAGCAGATAAAAATTATTTTTCATTTGCAACCTGATGGAGGTCAGTTTAGATGGACTAATAGAGAAAGTCCCACACACTGCTAGAAGGCCAAATTTTTTTCAGAGCTAGATGCAGACAAAAAAATATTTTGAATTTGCAACCTGATGGAGGTCAGTATAGATGGACTAATAGAGAAAAGCTCACACACTGCTAGAAGGCCAAATATTTTTTCAGAGCTAGATGCAGATAAAAATTATTTTTAATTTGCAACCTGATGGAGGTCAGTATAGATGGACTAATAGAGAAAGTCCCACACACTGCTAGATGGCCAAATATTTTTTCAGAGCTAGATGCAGAAAAAAATTATATTCAATTTGCAACCTGATGGAGGTCAGTATAGATGGACTAATAGAGAAAGTCCCACACACTGCTAGAAGGCCAAATATTTTTTCAGAGCTAGATGCAGATAAAATTATTTTTCATTTGCAACCTGATGGAGGTCAGTATAGATGGACTAATAGAGAAAGTCCCACACACTGCTAGAAGGCCAAATATTTTTTCAGAGCTAGATGCAGACAAAAAATTATTTTGAATTTGCAACCTGATGGAGGTCAATATAGATGGACTAATAGAGAAAGTCCCACACACTGCAAGAAGGCCAAATATTTTTTCAAAGCTAGATGCAGAAAAAAATTATATTAAATTTGCAACCTGATGGAGGTCAGTATAGATGGACTAATAGAACAAGTCCCACACACTGCTAGAAGGCCAAATATTTTTTCAGAGCTAGATGCAGATAAAAATTATTTTTAATTTGCAACCTGATGGAGGTCAGTATAGATGGACAAATAGAGAAAGTCCCACACACTGTTAGAAGGCCAAATATTTTTTCAGAGCTAGATGCAGATAAAAATTATTTTTCATTTGCAACCTGATGGAGATCAGTATAGATGGACTAATAGAGAAAGTCCCACACACTGCTAGAAGGCCAAATATTTTTTCAGAGCTAGATGCAGATAAAAATAATTTTTAATTTGCAACCTGATGGAGGTCAGTATAGATGGACTAATAGAGAAAGTCCCACACACTGCTAGAAGGCCAAATATTTTTTCAGCGCTAGATGCAGATAAAAATTATTTTTCATTTGCAACCTGATGGAGGTCAGTATAGATGTACTAATAGAACAAGACCCACACACTGCTAGAAGGCCAAATATTTTTTCAGAGCTAGATGCAGACAAAAAATTATTTTGAATTTGCAACCTGATGGAGGTCAGTATAGATGGACTAATAGAGAAAAACCCACACACTGCTATAAGGTCAAATATTTTTTCAGAGCTAGATGCAGATAAAAATTATTTTTCATTTGCAACCTGATGGAGATCAGTATAGATGGACTAATAGAGAAAGTCCCACACACTGATAGAAGGCCAAATATTTTTTCAGAGCAAGAAGCAGATAAAAATTATTTTTCATTTGCAACCTGATGGAGGTCAGTATAGATGGACTAATAGAGAAAGTCCCACACACTGCTAGAAGGCCAAATTTTTTTCAGAGCTAGATGCAGATAAAAATTATTTTTAATTTGCAACCTGATGGAGGTCAGTATAGATGGACAAATAGAGAAAGTCCCACACAGTGCTAGAAGGCCAAATATTTTTTCAGAGCTAGATGCAGATAAAAATTATTTTTCATTTGCAACCTGATGGAGATCAGTATAGATGGACTAATAGAGAAAGTCCCACACACTGCTAGAAGGCCAAATATTTTTTCAGAGCAAGAAGCAGATAAAAATTATTTTTCATTTGCAACCTGATGGAGGTCAGTATAGATGGACTAATAGAGAAAGTCCCACACACTGCTAGAAGGCCAAATTTTTTTCAGAGCTAGATGCAGACAAAAAAATATTTTGAATTTGCAACCTGATGGAGGTCAGTATAGATGGACTAATAGAGAAAAGCTCACACACTGCTAGAAGGCCAAATATTTTTTCAGAGCTAGACGCAGATAAAAATTATTTTTAATTTGCAACCTGATGGAGGTCAGTATAGAGGGACAAATAGAGAAAGTCCCACACACTGCTCGAAGGCCAAATATTTTTTCAGAGCTAGTTGCAGATAAAAATAATTTTTAATTTACAACCTGATGGAGGTCAGTATAGATGGACTAATAGAGAAAGTCCCACACACTGCTAGAAGGCCAAATATTTTTTCAGCGCTAGATGCAGATAAAAATTATTTTTCATTTGCAACCTGATGGAGGTCAGTATAGATGGACTAATAGAACAAGACCCACACACTGCTAGAAGGCCAAATATTTTTTCAGAGCTAGATGCAGACAAAAAATTATTTTGAATTTGCAACCTGATGGAGGTCAGTATAGATGGACTAATAGAGAAAAACCCACACACTGCTATAAGGCCAAATATTTTTTCAGAGCTAGATGCAGATAAAAATTATTTTTCATTTGCAACCTGATGGAGATCAGTATAGATGGACTAATAGAGAAAGTCCCACACACTGCTAGAAGGCCAAATATTTTTTCAGAGCAAGAAGCAGATAAAAATTATTTTTCATTTGCAACCTGATGGAGGTCAGTATAGATGGACTAATAGAGAAAGTCCCACACACTGCTAGAAGGCCAAATTTTTTTCAGAGCTAGATGCAGACAAAAAAATATTTTGAATTTGCAACCTGATGTAGGTCAGTATAGATGGACTAATAGAGAAAAGCTCACACAATGCTAGAAGGCCAAATATTTTTTCAGAGCTAGATGCAGATAAAAATTATTTTTAATTTGCAACCTGATGGAGGTCAGTATAGATGGACAAATAGAGAAAGTCCCACACACTGCTAGAAGGCCAAATATTTTTTCAGAGCTAGATGCAGATAAAAATTATTTTTAATTTGCAACCTGATGGAGGTCAGTATAGATGGACTAATAGAGAAAGTCCCGCACACTGCTAGAAGGCCAAATATTTTTTCAGAGCTAGATGCAGATAAAAATTATTTTTCATTTGCAACCTGATGGAGGTCAGTATAGATGGACTAATAGAACAAGACCCACACACTGCTAGAAGGCCAAATATTTTTTCATAGCTAGATGCAGACAAAAAATTATTTTGAATTTGCAACCTGATGGAGGTCAGTATAGATGGACTAATAGAGAAAAGCCCACACACTGCTAGAAGGCCAAATATTTTTTCAGAGCTAGATGCAGATAAAAATTATTTTTCATTTGCAACCTGATGGAGGTCAGTATAGATGGACTAATAGAGAAAGTCCCACACACTGCTAGAAGGCCAAATATTTTTTCAGAGCAAGATGCAGATAAAAATTATTTTTCATTTGCAACCTGATGGAGGTCAGTATAGATGGATTAATAGAGAAAGTCCCACACACTGCTAGAAGGCCAAATATTTTTTCAGAGCTAGATGCAGAAAAAAAAAATATTTTGAATTTGCAACCTGATGGAGGTCAGTATAGATGGACTAATAGAGAAAAGCTCACACACTGCTAGAAGGCCAAATATTTTTTCAGAGCTAGATGCAGATAAAAATTATTTTGAATTTGCAACCTGATGGAGGTCAGTATAGATGGACTAATAGAACAAGTCGCACACACTGCTAGAAGGCCAAATATTTTTTCAGAGCTAGATGCAGATAAAAATTATTTTTCATTTGCAACCTGATGGAGGTCTGTATAGATGGACTAATAGAGAAAGTCCCACACACTGCTAGAAGGCCAAATATTTTTTCAGAGCTAGATGCAGATAAAAATTATTTTTCATTTGCAACCTGATGGAGGTCAGTATAGATGGACTAATAGAGAAAGTCCCACACACTGCTAGAAGGCCAAATATTTTTTCAGAGCTAGATGCAGAAAAAAATTATATTCAATTTGCAACCTGATGGAGGTCAGTATAGATGGACTAATAGAGAAAGTCCCACAGACTGCTAGAAGGCCAAATATTTTTTCAAAGCTAAATGCAGATAAAAATTATTTTTAATTTGCAACCTGATGGAGGTCAGTATAGATGGACTAATAGAGAAAAGCCCACACACTGCTAGAAGGCCAAATATTTTTTCAGAGCTAGATGCAGATAAAAATTATTTTTCATTTGCAACCTGATGGAGGTCAGTATAGATGGACTAATAGAGAAAGTCCCACACACTGCTAGAAGGCCAAATATTTTTTCAGAGCAAGATGCAGATAAAAATTATTTTTCATTTGCAACCTGATGGAGGTCAGTATAGATGGACTAATAGAGAAAGTCCCACACACTGCTAGAGGGCCAAATATTTTTTCAGAGCTAGATGCAGAAAAAAAAAATATTTTGAATTTGCAACCTGATGGAGGTCAGTATAGATGGACTAATAGAGAAAAGCTCACACACTGCTAGAAGGCCAAATATTTTTTCAGAGCTAGATGCAGATAAAAATTATTTTGAATTTGCAACCTGATGGAGGTCAGTATAGATGGACTAATAGAACAAGTCGCACACACTGCTAGAAGGCCAAATATTTTTTCAGAGCTAGATGCAGATAAAAATTATTTTTCATTTGCAACCTGATGGAGGTCTGTATAGATGGACTAATAGAGAAAGTCCCACACACTGCTAGAAGGCCAAATATTTTTTCAGAGCTAGATGCAGATAAAAATTATTTTTCATTTGCAACCTGATGGAGGTCAGTATAGATGGACTAATAGAGAAAGTCCCACACACTGCTAGAAGGCCAAATATTTTTTCAGAGCTAGATGCAGAAAAAAATTATATTCAATTTGCAACCTGATGGAGGTCAGTATAGATGGACTAATAGAGAAAGTCCCACAGACTGCTAGAAGGCCAAATATTTTTTCAAAGCTAGATGCAGATAAAAATTATTTTTAATTTGCAACCTGATGGAGGTCAGTATAGATGGACTAATAGAGAAAGTCCCACACACTGCTAGATGGCCAAATATTTTTTCAGAGCTAGATGCAGAAAAAAATTATATTCAATTTGCAACCTGATGGAGGTCAGTATAGATGGACTAATAGAGAAAATCCCACACACTGCTAGAAGGCCAAATATTTTTTCAGAGCTAGATGCAGATAAAATTATTTTTCATTTGCAACCTGATGGAGGTCAGTATAGATGGACTAATAGAGAAAGTCCCACACACTGCTAGAAGGCCAAATATTTTTTCAGAGCTAGATGCAGATAAAAATTATTTTTCATTTGCAACCTGATGGAGGTCAGTATAGATGGACTAATAGAACAAGACCCACACACTGCTAGAAGGCCAAATATTTTTTCATAGCTAGATGCAGACAAAAAATTATTTTGAATTTGCAACCTGATGGAGGTCAGTATAGATGGACTAATAGAGAAAAGCCCACACACTGCTAGAAGGCCAAATATTTTTTCAGAGCTAGATGCAGATAAAAATTATTTTTCATTTGCAACCTGATGGAGGTCAGTATAGATGGACTAATAGAGAAAGTCCCACACACTGCTAGAAGGCCAAATATTTTTTCAGAGCAAGATGCAGATAAAAATTATTTTTCATTTGCAACCTGATGGAGGTCAGTATAGATGGATTAATAGAGAAAGTCCCACACACTGCTAGAAGGCCAAATATTTTTTCAGAGCTAGATGCAGAAAAAAAAAATATTTTGAATTTGCAACCTGATGGAGGTCAGTATAGATGGACTAATAGAGAAAAGCTCACACACTGCTAGAAGGCCAAATATTTTTTCAGAGCTAGATGCAGATAAAAATTATTTTGAATTTGCAACCTGATGGAGGTCAGTATAGATGGACTAATAGAACAAGTCGCACACACTGCTAGAAGGCCAAATATTTTTTCAGAGCTAGATGCAGATAAAAATTATTTTTCATTTGCAACCTGATGGAGGTCTGTATAGATGGACTAATAGAGAAAGTCCCACACACTGCTAGAAGGCCAAATATTTTTTCAGAGCTAGATGCAGATAAAAATTATTTTTCATTTGCAACCTGATGGAGGTCAGTATAGATGGACTAATAGAGAAAGTCCCACACACTGCTAGAAGGCCAAATATTTTTTCAGAGCTAGATGCAGAAAAAAATTATATTCAATTTGCAACCTGATGGAGGTCAGTATAGATGGACTAATAGAGAAAGTCCCACAGACTGCTAGAAGGCCAAATATTTTTTCAAAGCTACATGCAGATAAAAATTATTTTTAATTTGCAACCTGATGGAGGTCAGTATAGATGGACTAATAGAGAAAAGCCCACACACTGCTAGAAGGCCAAATATTTTTTCAGAGCTAGATGCAGATAAAAATTATTTTTCATTTGCAACCTGATGGAGGTCAGTATAGATGGACTAATAGAGAAAGTCCCACACACTGCTAGAAGGCCAAATATTTTTTCAGAGCAAGATGCAGATAAAAATTATTTTTCATTTGCAACCTGATGGAGGTCAGTATAGATGGACTAATAGAGAAAGTCCCACACACTGCTAGAGGGCCAAATATTTTTTCAGAGCTAGATGCAGAAAAAAAAAATATTTTGAATTTGCAACCTGATGGAGGTCAGTATAGATGGACTAATAGAGAAAAGCTCACACACTGCTAGAAGGCCAAATATTTTTTCAGAGCTAGATGCAGATAAAAATTATTTTGAATTTGCAACCTGATGGAGGTCAGTATAGATGGACTAATAGAACAAGTCGCACACACTGCTAGAAGGCCAAATATTTTTTCAGAGCTAGATGCAGATAAAAATTATTTTTCATTTGCAACCTGATGGAGGTCTGTATAGATGGACTAATAGAGAAAGTCCCACACACTGCTAGAAGGCCAAATATTTTTTCAGAGCTAGATGCAGATAAAAATTATTTTTCATTTGCAACCTGATGGAGGTCAGTATAGATGGACTAATAGAGAAAGTCCCACACACTGCTAGAAGGCCAAATATTTTTTCAGAGCTAGATGCAGAAAAAAATTATATTCAATTTGCAACCTGATGGAGGTCAGTATAGATGGACTAATAGAGAAAGTCCCACAGACTGCTAGAAGGCCAAATATTTTTTCAAAGCTAGATGCAGATAAAAATTATTTTTAATTTGCAACCTGATGGAGGTCAGTATAGATGGACTAATAGAGAAAGTCCCACACACTGCTAGATGGCCAAATATTTTTTCAGAGCTAGATGCAGAAAAAAATTATATTCAATTTGCAACCTGATGGAGGTCAGTATAGATGGACTAATAGAAAAAATCCCACACACTGCTAGAAGGCCAAATATTTTTTCAGAGCTAGATGCAGATAAAATTATTTTTCATTTGCAACCTGATGGAGGTCAGTATAGATGGACTAATAGAGAAAGTCCCACACACTGCTAGAAGGCCAAATATTTTTTCAGAGCTAGATGCAGGCAAAAAATTATTTTGAATTTGCAACCTGATGGAGGTCAATATAGTTGGACTAATAGAGAAAGTCCCACACACTGCTAGAAGGCCAAATATTTTCTCAGAGCTAGATGCAGATAAAAATTATATTAAATTTGCAACCTGATGGAGGTTAGTATAGATGGACTAATAGAACAAGTCCCACACACTGCTAGAAGGCCAAATATTTTTTCAGAGCTAGATGCAGATAAAAAATATTTTTAATTTGCAACCTGATGGAGGTCAGTATAGATGGACAAATAGAGAAAGTCCCACACACTGCTAGAAGGCCAAATATTTTTTCAGAGCTAGATGCAGATAAAAATAATTTTTAATTTGCAACCTGATGGAGGTCAGTATAGATGGACTAATAGAGAAAGTCCCACACACTGCTAGAAGGCCAAATATTTTTTCAGCGCTAGATGCAGATAAAAATTATTTTTCATTTGCAACCTGATGGAGGTCAGTATAGATGGACTAATAGAACAAGACCCACACACTGCTAGAAGGCCAAATATTTTTTCAGAGCTAGATGCAGACAAAAAATTATTTTGAATTTGCAACCTGATGGAGGTCAGTATAGATGGACTAATAGAGAAAAACCCACACACTGCTAGAAGGCCAAATATTTTTTCAGAGCTAGATGCAGATAAAAATTATTTTTCATTTGCAACCTGATGGAGATCAGTATAGATGGACTAATAGAGAAAGTCCCACACACTGCTAGAAGGCCAAATATTTTTTCAGAGCAAGAAGCAGATAAAAATTATTTTTCATTTGCAACCTGATGGAGGTCAGTATAGATGGACTAATAGAGAAAGTCCCACACACTGCTAGAAGGCCAAATTTTTTTCAGAGCTAGATGCAGACAAAAAAATATTTTGAATTTGCAACCTGATGGAGGTCAGTATAGATGGACTAATAGAGAAAAGCTCACACACTGCTAGAAGGCCAAATATTTTTTCAGAGCTAGATGCAGATAAAAATTATTTTTAATTTGCAACCTGATGGAGGTCAGTATAGATGGACAAATAGAGAAAGTCCCACACACTGCTAGAAGGCCAAATATTTTTTCAGAGCTAGATGCAGATAAAAATTATTTTTAATTTGCAACCTGATGGAGGTCAGTATAGATGGACTAATAGAGAAAAGCTCACACAATGCTAGAAGGCCAAATATTTTTTCAGAGCTAGATGCAGATAAAAATTATTTTTAATTTGCAACCTGATGGAGGTCAGTATAGATGGACAAATAGAGAAAGTCCCACACACTGCTAGAAGGCCAAATATTTTTTCAGAGCTAGATGCAGATAAAAATTATTTTTAATTTGCAACCTGATGGAGGTCAGTATAGATGGACTAATAGAGAAAGTCCCGCACACTGCTAGAAGGCCAAATATTTTTTCAGAGCTAGATGCAGATAAAAATTATTTTTCATTTGCAACCTGATGGAGGTCAGTATAGATGGACTAATAGAACAAGACCCACACACTGCTAGAAGGCCAAATATTTTTTCATAGCTAGATGCAGACAAAAAATTATTTTGAATTTGCAACCTGATGGAGGTCAGTATAGATGGACTAATAGAGAAAAGCCCACACACTGCTAGAAGGCCAAATATTTTTTCAGAGCTAGATGCAGATAAAAATTATTTTTCATTTGCAACCTGATGGAGGTCAGTATAGATGGACTAATAGAGAAAGTCCCACACACTGCTAGAAGGCCAAATATTTTTTCAGAGCAAGATGCAGATAAAAATTATTTTTCATTTGCAACCTGATGGAGGTCAGTATAGATGGATTAATAGAGAAAGTCCCACACACTGCTAGAAGGCCAAATATTTTTTCAGAGCTAGATGCAGAAAAAAAAAATATTTTGAATTTGCAACCTGATGGAGGTCAGTATAGATGGACTAATAGAGAAAAGCTCACAAACTGCTAGAAGGCCAAATATTTTTTCAGAGCTAGATGCAGATAAAAATTATTTTGAATTTGCAACCTGATGGAGGTCAGTATAGATGGACTAATAGAACAAGTCGCACACACTGCTAGAAGGCCAAATATTTTTTCAGAGCTAGATGCAGATAAAAATTATTTTTCATTTGCAACCTGATGGAGGTCTGTATAGATGGACTAATAGAGAAAGTCCCACACACTGCTAGAAGGCCAAATATTTTTTCAGAGCTAGATGCAGATAAAAATTATTTTTCATTTGCAACCTGATGGAGGTCAGTATAGATGTACTAATAGAGAAAGTCCCACACACTGCTAGAAGGCCAAATATTTTTTCAGAGCTAGATGCAGAAAAAAATTATATTCAATTTGCAACCTGATGGAGGTCAGTATAGATGGACTAATAGAGAAAGTCCCACAGACTGCTAGAAGGCCAAATATTTTTTCAAAGCTAGATGCAGATAAAAATTATTTTTAATTTGCAACCTGATGGAGGTCAGTATAGATGGACTAATAGAGAAAGTCCCACACACTGCTAGAAGGCCAAATATTTTTTCAGTGCTAGATGCAGACAAAAAATTATTTTGAATTTGCAACCTGATGGAGGTCAGTATAGATGGACTAATAGA
The DNA here is from genome assembly GCF_046119375.1 of Phyllobates terribilis. Classification (NCBI taxonomy): domain Eukaryota; kingdom Metazoa; phylum Chordata; class Amphibia; order Anura; family Dendrobatidae; genus Phyllobates; species Phyllobates terribilis. Next base: position 70,374,017 of record NW_027362763.1, on the reverse strand, counting down.
GAAAAGCCCACACACTGCTAGAAGGCCAAATATTTTTTCAGAGCTAGATGCAGATAAAAATTATTTTTCATTTGCAACCTGATGGAGGTCAGTATAGATGGACTAATAGAGAAAGTCCCACACACTGCTAGAAGGCCAAATATTTTTTCAGAGCAAGATGCAGATAAAAATTATTTTTCATTTGCAACCTGATGGAGGTCAGTATAGATGGACTAATAGAGAAAGTCCCACACACTGCTAGAAGGCCAAATATTTTTTCAGAGCTAGATGCAGAAAAAAAAAATATTTTGAATTTGCAACCTGATGGAGGTCAGTATAGATGGACTAATAGAGAAAAGCTCACACACTGCTAGAAGGCCAAATATTTTTTCAGAGCTAGATGCAGATAAAAATTATTTTGAATTTGCAACCTGATGGAGGTCAGTATAGATGGACTAATAGAACAAGTCGCACACACTGCTAGAAGGCCAAATATTTTTTCAGAGCTAGATGCAGATAAAAATTATTTTTCATTTGCAACCTGATGGAGGTCTGTATAGATGGACTAATAGAGAAAGTCCCACACACTGCTAGAAGGCCAAATATTTTTTCAGAGCTAGATGCAGATAAAAATTATTTTTCATTTGCAACCTGATGGAGGTCAGTATAGATGGACTAATAGAGAAAGTCCCACACACTGCTAGAAGGCCAAATATTTTTTCAGAGCTAGATGCAGAAAAAAATTATATTCAATTTGCAACCTGATGGAGGTCAGTATAGATGGACTAATAGAGAAAGTCCCACAGACTGCTAGAAGGCCAAATATTTTTTCAAAGCTAGATGCAGATAAAAATTATTTTTAATTTGCAACCTGATGGAGGTCAGTATAGATGGACTAATAGAGAAAGTCCCACACACTGCTAGATGGCCAAATATTTTTTCAGAGCTAGATGCAGAAAAAAATTATATTCAAGTTGCAACCTGATGGAGGTCAGTATAGATGGACTAATAGAGAAAATCCCACACACTGCTAGAAGGCCAAATATTTTTTCAGAGCTAGATGCAGATAAAATTATTTTTCATTTGCAACCTGATGGAGGTCAGTATAGATGGACTAATAGAGAAAGTCCCACACACTGCTAGAAGGCCAAATATTTTTTCAGAGCTAGATGCAGGCAAAAAATTATTTTGAATTTGCAACCTGATGGAGGTCAATATAGTTGGACTAATAGAGAAAGTCCCACACACTGCTAGAAGGCCAAATATTTTTTCAGAGCTAGATGCAGATAAAAATTATATTAAATTTGCAACCTGATGGAGGTTAGTATAGATGGACTAATAGAACAAGTCCCACACACTGCTAGAAGGCCAAATATTTTTTCAGAGCTAGATGCAGATAAAAAATATTTTTAATTTGCAACCTGATGGAGGTCAGTATAGATGGACAAATAGAGAAAGTCCCACACACTGCTAGAAGGCCAAATATTTTTTCAGAGCTAGATGCAGATAAAAATAATTTTTAATTTGCAACCTGATGGAGGTCAGTATAGATGGACTAATAGAGAAAGTCCCACACACTGCTAGAAGGCCAAATATTTTTTCAGCGCTAGATGCAGATAAAAATTATTTTTCATTTGCAACCTGATGGAGGTCAGTATAGATGGACGAATAGAACAAGACCCACACACTGCTAGAAGGCCAAATATTTTTTCAGAGCTAGATGCAGACAAAAAATTATTTTGAATTTGCAACCTGATGGAGGTCAGTATAGATGGACTAATAGAGAAAAACCCACACACTGCTAGAAGGCCAAATATTTTTTCAGAGCTAGATGCAGATAAAAATTATTTTTCATTTGCAACCTGATGGAGATCAGTATAGATGGACTAATAGAGAAAGTCCCACACACTGCTAGAAGGCCAAATATTTTTTCAGAGCAAGAAGCAGATAAAAATTATTTTTCATTTGCAACCTGATGGAGGTCAGTATAGATGGACTAATAGAGAAAGTCCCACACACTGCTAGAAGGCCAAATTTTTTTCAGAGCTAGATGCAGACAAAAAAATATTTTGAATTTGCAACCTGATGGAGGTCAGTATAGATGGACTAATAGAGAAAAGCTCACACACTGCTAGAAGGCCAAATATTTTTTCAGAGCTAGATGCAGATAAAAATTATTTTTAATTTGCAACCTGATGGAGGTCAGTATAGATGGACAAATAGAGAAAGTCCCACACACTGCTAGAAGGCCAAATATTTTTTCAGAGCTAGATGCAGATAAAAATTATTTTTAATTTGCAACCTGATGGAGATCAGTATAGATGGACTAATAGAGAAAGTCCCGCACACTGCTAGAAGGCCAAATATTTTTTCAGAGCTAGATGCAGATAAAAATTATTTTTCATTTGCAACCTGATGGAGGTCAGTATAGATGGACTTATAGAACAAGACTCACACACTGCTAGAAGGCCAAATATTTTTTCAGAGCTAGATGCAGACAAAAAATTATTTTGAATTTGCAACCTGATGGAGGTCAATATAGATGGACTAATAGAGAAAAGCCGACACACTGCTAGAAGGCCAAATATTTTTTCAGAGCTAGATGCAGATAAAAATTATTTTTCATTTGCAACCTGATGGAGGTCAGTATAGATGGACTAATAGAGAAAGTCCCACACACTGCTAGAAGGCCAAATATTTTTTCAGAGCAAGATGCAGATAAAAATTATTTTTCATTTGAAACCTGATGGAGGTCAGTATAGATGGACTAATAGAGAAAGTCCCACACACTGCTAGAAGGCCAAATATTTTTTCAGAGCTAGATGCAGACAAAAAAATATTTTGAATTTGCAACCTGATGGAGGTCAGTATAGATGGACTAATAGAGAAAAGCTCACACACTGCTAGAAGGCCAAATATTTTTTCAGAGCTAGATGCAGACAAAAAATTATTTTGAATTTGCAAACTGATGGAGGTCAGTATAGATGGACTAATAGAACAAGTCGCACACACTGCTAGAAGGCCAAATATTTTTTCAGAGCTAGATGCAGATAAAAATTATTTTTCATTTGCAACCTGATGGAGGTCTGTATAGATGGACTAATAGAGAAAGTCCCACACACTGCTAGAAGGCCAAATATTTTTTCAGAGCTAGATGCAGATAAAAATTATTTTTCATTTGCAACCTGATGGAGGTTAGTATAGATGGACTAATAGAGAAAGTCCCACACACTGCTAGAAGGCCAAATATTTTTTCAAAGCTAGATGCAGATAAAAATTATTTTTAATTTGCAACCTGATGGAGGTCAGTATAGATGGACTAATAGAGAAAGTCCCACACACTGCTAGATGGCCAAATATTTTTTCAGAGCTAGATGCAGAAAAAAATTATATTCAATTTGCAACCTGATGGAGGTCAGTATAGATGGACTAATAGAGAAAGTCCCACACACTGCTAGAAGGCCAAATATTTTTTCAGAGCTAGATGCAGACAAAAAATTATTTTGAATTTGCAACCTGATGGAGGTCAATATAGATGGACTAATAGAGAAAGTCCCACACACTGCTAGAAGGCCAAATATTTTTTCAGAGCTAGATGCAGAAAAAAATTATATTAAATTTTCAACCTGATGGAGGTCAGTATAGATGGACTAATAGAACAAGTCCCACACACTGCTAGAAGGCCAAATATTTTTTCAGAGCTAGATGCAGATAAAAATTATTTTTAATTTGCAACCTGATGGAGGTCAGTATAGATGGACAAATAGAGAAAGTCCCACACACTGCTAGAAGGCCAAATATTTTTTCAGAGCTAGATGCAGATAAAAATAATTTTTAATTTGCAACCTGATGGAGGTCAGTATAGATGGACTAATAGAGAAAGTCCCACACACTGCTAGAAGGCCAAATATTTTTTCAGCGCTAGATGCAGATAAAAATTATTTTTCATTTGCAACCTGATGGAGGTCAGTATAGATGGACTAATAGAACAAGACCCACACACTGCTAGAAGGAAAATATTTTTTCAGAGCTAGATGCAGAGAAAAAATTATTTTGAATTTGCAACCTGATGGAGGTCAGTATAGATGGACTAATAGAGAAAAACCCACACACTGCTATAAGGCCAAATATTTTTTCAGAGCTAGATGCAGATAAAAATTATTTTTCATTTGCAACCTGATGGAGATCAGTATAGATGGACTAATAGAGAAAGTCCCACATACTGCTAGAAGGCCAAATATTTTTTCAGAGCAAGAAGCAGATAAAAATTATTTTTCATTTGCAACCTGATGGAGGTCAGTATAGATGGACTAATAGAGAAAGTCCCACACACTGCTAGAAGGCCAAATTTTTTTCAGAGCTAGATGCAGACAAAAAAATATTTTGAATTTGCAACCTGATGGAGGTCAGTATAGATGGACTAATAGAGAAAAGCTCACACAATGCTAGAAGGCCAAATATTTTTTCAGAGCTAGATGCAGATAAAAATTATTTTTAATTTGCAACCTGATGGAGGTCAGTATAGATGGACAAATAGAGAAAGTCCCACACACTGCTAGAAGGCCAAATATTTTTTCAGAGCTAGATGCAGATAAAAATTATTTTTAATTTGCAACCTGATGGAGGTCAGTATAGATGGACTAATAGAGAAAGTCCCACACACTGCTAGATGGCCAAATATTTTTTCAGAGCTAGATGCAGAAAAAAATTATATTCAATTTGCAACCTGATGGAGGTCAGTATAGATGGACTAATAGAGAAAGTCCCACACACTGCTAGAAGGCCAAATATTTTTTCAGAGCTAGATGCAGACAAAAAATTATTTTGAATTTGCAACCTGATGGAGGTCAATATAGATGGACTAATAGAGAAAGTCCCACACACTGCTAGAAGGCCAAATATTTTTTCAGAGCTAGATGCAGAAAAAAATTATATTAAATTTGCAACCTGATGGAGGTCAGTATAGATGGACTAATAGAACAAGTCCCACACACTGCTAGAAGGCCAAATATTTTTTCAAAGCTAGATGCAGATAAAAATTATTTTTCATTTGCAACCTGATGGAGGTCAGTATAGATCGACTAATAGAACAAGACCCACACACTGCTAGAAGGCCAAATATTTTTTCAGAGCTAGATGCAGAGAAAAAATTATTTTGAATTTGCAACCTGATGGAGGTCAGTATAGATGGACTAATAGAGAAAAACCCACACACTGCTATAAGGCCAAATATTTTTTCAGAGCTAGATGCAGATAAAAATTATTTTTCATTTGCAACCTGATGGAGATCAGTATAGATGGACTAATAGAGAAAGTCCCACACACTGCTAGAAGGCCAAATATTTTTTCAGAGCAAGAAGCAGATAAAAATTATTTTTCATTTGCAACCTGATGGAGGTCAGTATAGGTGGACTAATAGAGAAAGTCCCACACACTGCTAGAAGGCCAAATTTTTTTCAGAGCTAGATGCAGACAAAAAAATATTTTGAATTTGCAACCTGATGGAGGTCAGTATAGATGGACAAATAGAGAAAAGCTCACACAATGCTAGAAGGCCAAATATTTTTTCAGAGCTAGATGCAGATAAAAATTATTTTTAATTTGCAACCTGATGGAGGTCAGTATAGATGGACAAATAGAGAAAGTCCCACACACTGCTAGAAGGCCAAATATTTTTTCAGAGCTAGATGCAGATAAAAATTATTTTTAATTTGCAACCTGATGGAGGTCAGTATAGATGGACTAATAGAGAAAGTCCCACACACTGCTAGAAGGCCAAATATTTTTTCAGAGCTAGATGCAGATAAAAATTATTTTTCATTTGCAACCTGATGGAGGTCAGTATAGATGGACTAATAGAACAAGACCCACACACTGCTAGAAGGCCAAATATTTTTTCAGAGCTAGATGCAGACAAAAAATTATTTTGAATTTGCAACCTGATGGAGGTCAGTATAGATGGACTAATAGAGAAAAGCCCACACACTGCTAGAAGGCCAAATATTTTTTCAGAGCTAGATGCAGATAAAAATTATTTTTCATTTGCAACCTGATGGAGGTCAGTATAGATGGACTAATACAGAAAGTCCCACACACTGCTAGAAGGCCAAATATTTTTTCAGAGCAAGATGCAGATAAAAATTATTTTTCATTTGCAACGTGATGGAGGTCAGTATAGATGGACTAATAGAGAAAGTCCCAAACACTGCTAGAAGGCCAAATATTTTTTCAGAGCTAGATGCAGAAAAAAAAAATATTTTGAATTTGCAACCTGATGGAGGTCAGTATAGATGGACTAATAGAGAAAAGCTCACACACTGCTAGAAGGCCAAATATTTTTTCAGAGCTAGATGCAGATAGAAATTATTTTGAATTTGCAACCTGATGGAGGTCTGTATAGATGGACTAATAGAGAAAGTCCCACACACTGCTAGAAGGCCAAATATTTTTTCAGAGCTAGATGCAGATAAAAATTATTTTTCATTTGCAACCTGATGGAGGTCAGTATAGATGGACTAATAGAGAAAGTCCCACACACTGCTAGAAGGCCAAATATTTTTTCAGAGCTAGATGCAGAAAAAAATTATACTCAATTTGCAACCTGATGGAGGTCAGTATAGATGGACTAATAGAGAAAGTCCCACACACTGCTAGAAGGCCAAATATTTTTTCAAAGCTAGATGCAGATAAAAATTATTTTTAATTTGCAACCTGATGGAGGTCAGTATAGATGGACTAATAGATAAAGTCCCACACACTGCTAGATGGCCAAATATTTTTTCAGAGCTAGATGCAGAAAAAAATTATATTCAATTTGCAACCTGATGGAGGTCAGTATAGATGGACTAATAGAGAAAGTCCCACACACTGCTAGAAGGCCAAATATTTTTTCAGAGCTAGATGCAGATAAAATTATTTTTCATTTGCAACCTGATGGAGGTCAGTATAGATGGACTAATAGAGAAAGTCCCACACACTGCTAGAAGGCCAAATATTTTTTCAGAGCTAGATGCAGACAAAAAATTATTTTGAATTTGCAACCTGATGGAGGTCAATATAGATGGACTAATAGAGAAAGTCCCACACACTGCTAGAAGGCCAAATATTTTTTCAGAGCTAGATGCAGAAAAAAATTATATTAAATTTGCAACCTGATGGAGGTCAGTATAGATGGACTAATAGAACAAGTCCCACACACTGCTAGAAGGCCAAATATTTTTTCAGAGCTAGATGCAGATAAAAATTATTTTTAATTTGCAACCTGATGGAGGTCAGTATAGATGGACAAATAGAGAAAGTCCCACACACTGCTAGAAGGCCAAATATTTTTTCAGAGCTAGATGCAGATAAAAATAATTTTTAATTTGCAACCTGATGGAGGTCAGTATAGATGGACTAATAGAGAAAGTCCCACACACTGCTAGAAGGCCAAATATTTTTTCAGCGCTAGATGCAGATAAAAATTATTTTTCATTTGCAACCTGATGGAGGTCAGTATAGATGGACTAATAGAGAAAGTCCCACACACTGCTAGAAGGCCAAATATTTTTTCAGAGCAAGATGCAGATAAAAATTATTTTTCATTTGAAACCTGATGGAGGTCAGTATAGATGGACTAATAGAGAAAGTCCCACACACTGCTAGAAGGCCAAATATTTTTTCAGAGCTAGATGCAGACAAAAAAATATTTTGAATTTGCAACCTGATGGAGGTCAGTATAGATGGACTAATAGAGAAAAGCTCACACACTGCTAGAAGGCCAAATATTTTTTCAGAGCTAGATGCAGACAAAAAATTATTTTGAATTTGCAAACTGATGGAGGTCAGTATAGATGGACTAATAGAACAAGTCGCACACACTGCTAGAAGGCCAAATATTTTTTCAGAGCTAGATGCAGATAAAAATTATTTTTCATTTGCAACCTGATGGAGGTCTGTATAGATGGACTAATAGAGAAAGTCCCACACACTGCTAGAAGGCCAAATATTTTTTCAGAGCTAGATGCAGATAAAAATTATTTTTCATTTGCAACCTGATGGAGGTCAGTATAGATGGACTAATAGAGAAAGTCCCACACACTGCTAGAAGGCCAAATATTTTTTCAGAGCTAGATGCAGAAAAAAATTATATTCAATTTGCAACCTGATGGAGGTCAGTATAGATGGACTAATAGAGAAAGTCCCACACACTGCTAGAAGGCCAAATATTTTTTCAAAGCTAGATGCAGATAAAAATTATTTTTAATTTGCAACCTGATGGAGGTCAGTATAGATGGACTAATAGAGAAAGTCCCACACACTGCTAGATGGCCAAATATTTTTTCAGAGCTAGATGCAGACAAAAAATTATTTTGAATTTGCAACCTGATGGAGGTCAATATAGATGGACTAATAGAGAAAGTCCCACACACTGCTAGAAGGCCAAATATTTTTTCAGAGCTAGATGCAGAAAAAAATTATATTAAATTTGCAACCTGATGGAGGTCAGTATAGATGGACTAATAGAACAAGTCCCACACACTGCTAGAAGGCCAAATATTTTTTCAGAGCTAGATGCAGATAAAAATTATTTTTAATTTGCAACCTGATGGAGGTCAGTATAGATGGACAAATAGAGAAAGTCCCACACACTGCTAGAAGGCCAAATATTTTTTCAGAGCTAGATGCAGATAAAAATAATTTTTAATTTGCAACCTGATGGAGGTCAGTATAGATGGACTAATAGAGAAAGTCCCACACACTGCTAGAAGGCCAAATATTTTTTCAGCGCTAGATGCAGATAAAAATTATTTTTCATTTGCAACCTGATGGAGGTCAGTATAGATGGACTAATAGAACAAGACCCACACACTGCTAGAAGGAAAATATTTTTTCAGAGCTAGATGCAGAGAAAAAATTATTTTGAATTTGCAACCTGATGGAGGTCAGTATAGATGGACTAATAGAGAAAAACCCACACACTGCTATAAGGCCAAATATTTTTTCAGAGCTAGATGCAGATAAAAATTATTTTTCATTTGCAACCTGATGGAGATCAGTATAGATGGACTAATAGAGAAAGTCCCACATACTGCTAGAAGGCCAAATAATTTTTCAGAGCAAGAAGCAGATAAAAATTATTTTTCATTTGCAACCTGATGGAGGTCAGTATAGATGGACTAATAGAGAAAGTCCCACACACTGCTAGAAGGCCAAATTTTTTTCAGAGCTAGATGCAGACAAAAAAATATTTTGAATTTGCAACCTGATGGAGGTCAGTATAGATGGACTAATAGAGAAAAGCTCACACAATGCTAGAAGGCCAAATATTTTTTTCAGAGCTAGATGCAGATAAAAATTATTTTTAATTTGCAACCTGATGGAGGTCAGTATAGATGGACAAATAGAGAAAGTCCCACACACTGCTAGAAGGCCAAATATTTTTTCAGAGCTAGATACATATAAAAATTATTTTTAATTTGCAACCTGATGGAGGTCAGTATAGATGGACTAATAGAGAAAGTCCCACACACTGCTAGATGGCCAAATATTTTTTCAGAGCTAGATGCAGAAAAAAATTATATTCAATTTGCAACCTGATGGAGGTCAGTATAGATGGACTAATAGAGAAAGTCCCACACACTGCTAGAAGGCCAAATATTTTTTCAGAGCTAGATGCAGACAAAAAATTATTTTGAATTTGCAACCTGATGGAGGTCAATATAGATGGACTAATAGAGAAAGTCCCACACACTGCTAGAAGGCCAAATATTTTTTCAGAGCTAGATGCAGAAAAAAATTATATTAAATTTGCAACCTGATGGAGGTCAGTATAGATGGACTAATAGAACAAGTCCCACACACTGCTAGAAGGCCAAATATTTTTTCAAAGCTAGATGCAGATAAAAATTATTTTTCATTTGCAACCTGATGGAGGTCAGTATAGATCGACTAATAGAACAAGACCCACACACTGCTAGAAGGCCAAATATTTTTTCAGAGCTAGATGCAGAGAAAAAATTATTTTGAATTTGCAACCTGATGGAGGTCAGTATAGATGGACTAATAGAGAAAAACCCACACACTGCTATAAGGCCAAACATTTTTTCAGAGCTAGATGCAGATAAAAATTATTTTTCATTTGCAACCTGATGGAGATCAGTATAGATGGACTAATAGAGAAAGTCCCACACACTGCTAGAAGGCCAAATATTTTTTCAGAGCTAGATGCAGACAAAAAATTATTTTGAATTTGCAACCTGATGGAGGTCAATATAGATGGACTAATAGAGAAAGTCCCACACACTGCTAGAAGGCCAAATATTTTTTCAAAGCTAGATGCAGATAAAAATTATTTTTCATTTGCAACCTGATGGAGGTCAGTATAGATCGACTAATAGAACAAGACCCACACACTGCTAGAAGGCCAAATATTTTTTCAGAGCTAGATGCAGAGAAAAAATTATTTTGAATTTGCAACCTGATGGAGGTCAGTATAGATGGACTAATAGAGAAAAACCCACACACTGCTATAAGGCCAAATATTTTTTCAGAGCTAGATGCAGATAAAAATTAATTTTCATTTGCAACCTGATGGAGATCAGTATAGATGGACTAATAGAGAAAGTCCCACACACTGCTAGAAGGCCAAATATTTTTTCAGAGCAAGAAGCAGATAAAAATTATTTTTCATTTGCAACCTGATGGAGGTCAGTATAGGTGGACTAATAGAGAAAGTCCCACACACTGCTAGAAGGCCAAATTTTTTTCAGAGCTAGATGCAGACAAAAAAATATTTTGAATTTGCAACCTGATGGAGGTCAGTATAGATGGACAAATAGAGAAAAGCTCACACAATGCTAGAAGGCCAAATATTTTTTCAGAGCTAGATGTAGATAAAAATTATTTTTAATTTGCAACCTGATGTAGGTCAGTATAGATGGACAAATAGAGAAAGTCCCACACACTGCTAGAAGGCCAAATATTTTTTCAGAGCTAGATGCAGATAAAAATTATTTTTAATTTGCAACCTGATGGAGGTCAGTATAGATGGACTAATAGAGAAAGTCCCACACACTGCTAGAAGGCCAAATATTTTTTCAGAGCTAGATGCAGATAAAAATTATTTTTCATTTGCAACCTGATGGAGGTCAGTATAGATGGACTAACAGAACAAGACCCACACACTGCTAGAAGGCCAAATATTTTTTCAGAGCTAGATGCAGACAAAAAATTATTTTGAATTTGCAACCTGATGGAGGTCAGTATAGATGGACTAATAGAGAAAAGCCCACACTCTGCTAGAAGGCCAAATATTTTTTCAGAGCTAGATGCAGATAAAAATTATTTTTCATTTGCAACCTGATGGAGGTCAGTATAGATGGACTAATACAGAAAGTCCCACACACTGCTAGAAGGCCAAATATTTTTTCAGAGCAAGATGCAGATAAAAATTATTTTTCATTTGCAACCTGATGGAGGTCAGTATAGATGGACTAATAGAGAAAGTCCCACACACTGCTAGAAGGCCAAATATTTTTTCAGAGCTAGATGTAGAAAAAAAAAATATTTTGAATTTGCAACCTGATGGAGGTCAGTATAGATGGACTAATAGAGAAAAGCTCACACACTGCTAGAAGGCCAAATATTTTTTCAGAGCTAGATGCAGATAGAAATTATTTTGAATTTGCAACCTGATGGAGGTCAGTATAGATGGACTAATAGAACAAGTCGCACACACTGCTAGAAGGCCAAATATTTTTTCAGAGCTAGATGCAGATAAAAATTATTTTTCATTTGCCACCTGATGGAGGTCTGTATAGATGGACTAATAGAGAAAGTCCCACACACTGCTAGAAGGCCAAATATTTTTTCAGAGCTAGATGCAGATAAAAATTATTTTTCATTTGCAACCTGATGGAGGTCAGTATAGATGGACTAATAGAGAAAGTCCCACACACTGCTAGAAGGCCAAATATTTTTTCAGAGCTAGATGCAGAAAAAAATTATATTCAATTTGCAACCTGATGGAGGTCAGTATAGATGGACTAATAGAGAAAGTCCCACACACTGCTAGAAGGCCAAATATTTTTTCAAAGCTAGATGCAGATAAAAATTATTTTTAATTTGCAACCTGATGGAGGTCAGTATAGATGGACTAATAGATAAAGTCCCACACACTGCTAGATGGCCAAATATTTTTTCAGAGCTAGATGCAGAAAAAAATTATATTCAATTTGCAACCTGATGGAGGTCAGTATAAATGGACTAATAGAGAAAGTCCCACACACTGCTAGAAGGCCAAATATTTTTTCAGAGCTAGATGCAGATAAATTTATTTTTCATTTGCAACCTGATGGAGGTCAGTATAGATGGACTAATAGAGAAAGTCCCACACACTGCTAGAAGGCCAAATATTTTTTCAGAGCTAGATGCAGACAAAAAATTATTTTGAATTTGCAACCTGATGGAGGTCAATATAGATGGACTAATAGAGAAAGTCCCACACACTGCTAGAAGGCCAAATATTTTTTCAGAGCTAGATGCAGAAAAAAATTATATTAAACTTGCAACCTGATGGAGGTCAGTATAGATGGACTAATAGAACAAGTCCCACACACTGCTAGAAGGCCAAATATTTTTTCAGAGCTAGATGCAGATAAAAATTATTTTTAATTTGCAACCTGATGGAGGTCAGTATAGATGGACAAATAGAGAAAGTCCCACACACTGCTAGAAGGCCAAATATTTTTTCAGAGCTAGATGCAGATAAAAATAATTTTTAATTTGCAACCTGATGGAGGTCAGTATAGATGGACTAATAGAGAAAGTCCCACACACTGCTAGAAGGCCAAATATTTTTTCAGCGCTAGATGCAGATAAAAATTATTTTTCATTTGCAACCTGATGGAGGTCAGTATAGATGGACTAATAGAACAAGACCCACACACTGCTAGAAGGCCAAATATTTTTTCAGAGCTAGATGCAGACAAAAAATTATTTTGAATTTGCAACCTGATGGAGGTCAGTATAGATGGACTAATAGAGAAAAACCCACACATTGCTAGAAGGCCAAATATTTTTTCAGAGCTAGATGCAGATAAAAATTATTTTTCATTTGCAACCTGATGGAGATCAGTATAGATGGACTAATAGAGAAAGTCCCACACACTGCTAGAAGGCCAAATATTTTTTCAGAGCAAGAAGCAGATAAAAATTATTTTTCATTTGCAACCTGATGGAGGTCAGTATAGATGGACTAATAGAGAAAGTCCCACACACTGCTAGAAGGCCAAATTTTTTTCAGAGCTAGATGCAGACAAAAAAATATTTTGAATTTGCAACCTGATGGAGGTCAGTATAGATGGACTAATAGAGAAAAGCTCACACACTGCTAGAAGGCCAAATATTTTTTAAGAGCTAGATGCAGATAAAAATTATTTTTAATTTGCAACCTGATGGAGGTCAGTATAGATGGACAAATAGAGAAAGTCCCACACACTGCTAGAAGGCCAAATATTTTTTCAGAGCTAGATGCAGATAAAAATTATTTTTCATTTGCAACCTGATGGAGGTCAGTATAGATGGACTAATAGAGAAAGTCCCGCACACTGCTAGAAGGCCAAATATTTTTTCAGAGCTAGATGCAGATAAAAATTATTTTTCATTTGCAACCTGATGGAGGTCAGTATATATGGACTTATAGAACAAGACTCACACACTGCTAGAAGGCCAAATATTTTTTCAGAGCTAGATGCAGACAAAAAATTATTTTGAATTTGCAACCTGATGGAGGTCAGTATAGATGGACTAATAGAGAAAAGCCCACACACTGCTAGAAGGCCAAATATTTTTTCAGAGCTAGATGCAGATAAAAATTATTTTTCATTTGCAACCTGATGGAGGTCAGTATAGATGGACTACTAGAGAAAGTCCCACACACTGCTAGAAGGCCAAATATTTTTTCAGAGCAAGATGCAGATAAAAATTATTTTTCATTTGAAACCTGATGGAGGTCAGTATAGATGGACTAATAGAGAAAGTCCCACACACTGCTAGAAGGCCAAATATTTTTTCAGAGCTAGATGCAGACAAAAAAATATTTTGAATTTGCAACCTGATGGAGGTCAGTATAGATGGACTAATAGAGAAAAGCTCACACACTGCTAGAAGGCCAAATATTTTTTCAGAGCTAGATGCAGACAAAAAATTATTTTGAATTTGCAAACTGATGGAGGTCAGTATAGATGGACTAATAGAACAAGTCGCACACACTGCTAGAAGGCCAAATATTTTTTAAGAGCTAGATGCAGATAAAAATTATTTTTAATTTGCAACCTGATGGAGGTCAGTATAGATGGACAAATAGAGAAAGTCCCACACACTGCTAGATGGCCAAATATTTTTTCAGAGCTAGATGCAGATAAAAATTATTTTTCATTTGCAACCTGATGGAGGTCAGTATAGATGGACTAATAGAGAAAGTCCCGCACACTGCTAGAAGGCCAAATATTTTTTCAGAGCTAGATGCAGATAAAAATTATTTTTCATTTGCAACCTGATGGAGGTCAGTATATATGGACTTATAGAACAAGACTCACACACTGCTAGAAGGCCAAATATTTTTTCAGAGCTAGATGCAGACAAAAAATTATTTTGAATTTGCAACCTGATGGAGGTCAGTATAGATGGACTAATAGAGAAAAGCCCACACACTGCTAGAAGGCCAAATATTTTTTCAGAGCTAGATGCAGATAAAAATTATTTTTCATTTGCAACCTGATGGAGGTCAGTATAGATGGACTAATAGAGAAAGTCCCACACACTGCTAGAAGGCCAAATATTTTTTCAGAGCAAGATGCAGATAAAAATTATTTTTCATTTGAAACCTGATGGAGGTCAGTATAGATGGACTAATAGAGAAAGTCCCACACACTGCTAGAAGGCCAAATATTTTTTCAGAGCTAGATGCAGACAAAAAAATATTTTGAATTTGCAACCTGATGGAGGTCAGTATAGATGGACTAATAGAGAAAAGCTCACACACTGCTAGAAGGCCAAATATTTTTTCAGAGCTAGATGCAGACAAAAAATTATTTTGAATTTGCAAACTGATGGAGGTCAGTATAGATGGACTAATAGAACAAGTCGCACACACTGCTAGAAGGCCAAATATTTTTTCAGAGCTAGATGCAGATAAAAATTATTTTTCATTTGCAACCTGATGGAGGTCTGTATAGATGGACTAATAGAGAAAGTCCCACACACTGCTAGAAGGCCAAATATTTTTTCAGAGCTAGATGCAGATAAAAATTATTTTTCATTTGCAACCTGATGGAGGTCAGTATAGATGGACTAATAGAGAAAGTCCCACACACTGCTAGAAGGCCAAATATTTTTTCAGAGCTAGATGCAGAAAAAAATTATATTCAATTTGCAACCTGATGGAGGTCAGTATAGATGGACTAATAGAGAAAGTCCCACGCACTGCTAGAAGGCCAAATATTTTTTCAAAGCTAGATGCAGATAAAAATTATTTTTAATTTGCAACCTGATGGAGGTCAGTATAGATGGACTAATAGAGAAAGTCCCACACACTGCTAGATGGCCAAATATTTTTTCAGAGCTAGATGCAGAAAAAAATTATATTCAATTTGCAACCTGATGGAGGTCAGTATAGATGGACTAATAGAGAAAGTCCCACACACTGCTAGAAGGCCAAATATTTTTTCAGAGCTAGATGCAGATAAAATTATTTTTCATTTGCAACCTGATGGAGGTCAGTATAGATGGACTAATAGAGAAAGTCCCACACACTGCTAGAAGGCCAAATATTTTTTCAGAGCTAGATGCAGACAAAAAATTATTTTGAATTTGCAACCTGATGGAGGTCAATATAGATGGACTAATAGAGAAAGTCCCACACACTGCTAGGAGGCCAAATATTTTTTCAGAGCTAGATGCAGAAAAAAATTATATTAAATTTGCAACCTGATGGAGGTCAGTATAGATGGACTAATAGAACAAGTCCCACACACTGCTAGAAGGCCAAATATTTTTTCAGAGCTAGATGCAGATAAAAATTATTTTTAATTTGCAACCTGATGGAGGTCAGTATAGATGGACAAATAGAGAAAGTCCCACACACTGCTAGAAGGCCAAATATTTTTTCAGAGCTAGATGCAGATAAAAATAATTTTTAATTTGCAACCTGATGGAGGTCAGTATAGATGGACTAATAGAGAAAGTCCCACACACTGCTAGAAGGCCAAATATTTTTTCAGCGCTAGATGCAGATAAAAATTATTTTTCATATGCAACCTGATGGAGGTCAGTATAGATGGACTAATAGAACAAGACCCACACACTGCTAGAAGGCCAAATATTTTTTCAGAGCTAGATGCAGACAAAAAATTATTTTGAATTTGCAACCTGATGGAGGTCAGTATAGATGGACTAATAGAGAAAAACCCACACACTGCTAGAAGGCCAAATATTTTTTCAGAGCTAGATGCAGATAAAAATTATTTTTCATTTGCAACCTGATGGAGATCAGTATAGATGGACTAATAGAGAAAGTCCCACACACTGCTAGAAGGCCAAATATTTTTTCAGAGCAAGAAGCAGATAAAAATTATTTTTCATTTGCAACCTGATGGAGGTCAGTATAGATGGACTAATAGAGAAAGTCCCACACACTGCTAGAAGGCCAAATTTTTTTCAGAGCTAGATGCAGACAAAAAAATATTTTGAATTTGCAACCTGATGGAGGTCAGTATAGATGGACTAATAGAGAAAAGCTCACACACTGCTAGAAGGCCAAATATTTTTTAAGAGCTAGATGCAGATAAAAATTATTTTTAATTTGCAACCTGATGGAGGTCAGTATAGATGGACAAATAGAGAAAGTCCCACACACTGCTAGAAGGCCAAATATTTTTTCAGAGCTAGATGCAGATAAAAATTATTTTTCATTTGCAACCTGATGGAGGTCAGTATAGATGGACTAATAGAGAAAGTCCCGCACACTGCTAGAAGGCCAAATATTTTTTCAGAGCTAGATGCAGATAAAAATTATTTTTCATTTGCAACCTGATGGAGGTCAGTATATATGGACTTATAGAACAAGACTCACACACTGCTAGAAGGCCAAATATTTTTTCAGAGCTAGATGCAGACAAAAAATTATTTTGAATTTGCAACCTGATGGAGGTCAGTATAGATGGACTAATAGAGAAAAGCCCACACACTGCTAGAAGGCCAAATATTTTTTCAGAGCTAGATGCAGATAAAAATTATTTTTCATTTGCAACCTGATGGAGGTCAGTATAGATGGACTAATAGAGAAAGTCCCACACACTGCTAGAAGGCCAAATATTTTTTCAGAGCAAGATGCAGATAAAAATTATTTTTCATTTGAAACCTGATGGAGGTCAATATAGATGGACTAATAGAGAAAGTCCCACACACTGCTAGAAGGCCAAATATTTTTTCAGAGCTAGATGCAGACAAAAAAATATTTTGAATTTGCAACCTGATGGAGGTCAGTATAGATGGACTAATAGAGAAAAGCTCACACACTGCTAGAAGGCCAAATATTTTTTCAGAGCTAGATGCAGACAAAAAATTATTTTGAATTTGCAAACTGATGGAGGTCAGTATAGATGGACTAATAGAACAAGTCGCACACACTGCTAGAAGGCCAAATATTTTTTCAGAGCTAGATGCAGATAAAAATTATTTTTCATTTGCAACCTGATGGAGGTCTGTATAGATGGACCAATAGAGAAAGTCCCACACACTGCTAGAAGGCCAAATATTTTTTCAGAGCTAGATGCAGATAAAAATTATTTTTCATTTGCAACCTGATGGAGGTCAGTATAGATGGACTAATAGAGAAAGTCCCACACACTGCTAGAAGGCCAAATATTTTTTCAGAGCTAGATGCAGAAAAAAATTATATTCAATTTGCAACCTGATGGAGGTCAGTATAGATGGACTAATAGAGAAAGTCCCACGCACTGCTAGAAGGCCAAATATTTTTTCAAAGCTAGATGCAGATAAAAATTATTTTTAATTTGCAACCTGATGGAGGTCAGTATAGATGGACTAATAGAGAAAGTCCCACACACTGCTAGATGGCCAAATATTTTTTCAGAGCTAGATGCAGAAAAAAATTATATTCAATTTGCAACCTGTTGGAGGTCAGTATAGATGGACTAATAGAGAAAGTCCCACACACTGCTAGAAGGCCAAATATTTTTTCAGAGCTAGATGCAGATAAAATTATTTTTCATTTGCAACCTGATGGAGGTCAGTATAGATGGACTAATAGAGAAAGTCCCACACACTGCTAGAAGGCCAAATATTTTTTCAGAGCTAGATGCAGACAAAAAATTATTTTGAATTTGCAACCTGATGGAGGTCAATATAGATGGACTAATAGAGAAAGTCCCACACACTGCTAGGAGGCCAAATATTTTTTCAGAGCTAGATGCAGAAAAAAATTATATTAAATTTGCAACCTGATGGAGGTCAGTATAGATGGACTAATAGAACAAGTCCCACACACTGCTAGAAGGCCAAATATTTTTTCAGAGCTAGATGCAGATAAAAATTATTTTTAATTTGCAACCTGATGGAGGTCAGTATAGATGGACAAATAGAGAAAGTCCCACACACTGCTAGAAGGCCAAATATTTTTTCAGAGCTAGATGCAGATAAAAATAATTTTTAATTTGCAACCTGATGGAGGTCAGTATAGATGGACTAATAGAGAAAGTCCCACACACTGCTAGAAGGCCAAATATTTTTTCAGCGCTAGATGCAGATAAAAATTATTTTTCATTTGCAACCTGATGGAGGTCAGTATAGATGGACTAATAGAACAAGACCCACACACTGCTAGAAGGCCAAATATTTTTTCAGAGCTAGATGCAGACAAAAAATTATTTTGAATTTGCAACCTGATGGAGGTCAGTATAGATGGACTAATAGAGAAAAACCCACACACTGCTAGATGGCCAAATATTTTTTCAGAGCTAGATGCAGATAAAAATTATTTTTCATTTGCAACCTGATGGAGATCAGTATAGATGGACTAATAGAGAAAGTCCCACACACTGCTAGATGGCCAAATATTTTTTCAGAGCAAGAAGCAGATAAAAATTATTTTTCATTTGCAACCTGATGGAGGTCAGTATAGATGAACTAATAGAGAAAGTCCGACACACTGCTAGAAGGCCAAATATTTTTCAGAGCTAGATGCAGACAAAAAAATATTTTGAATTTGCAACCTGATGGAGGTCAGTATAGATGGACTAATAGAGAAAAGCGCACACACTGCTAGAAGGCCAAATATTTTTTCAGAGCTAGATGCAGATAAAAATTATTTTTCATTTGCAACCTGATGGAGGTCAGTATAGATGGACTAATAGAGAAAGTCCCACACACTGCTAGAAGGCCAAATATTTTTTCAGAGCAAGATGCAGATAAAAATTATGTTTCATTTGCAACCTGATGGAGGTCAGTATAGATGGAATAATAGTGAAAGTCCCACACACTGCTAGAAGGCCAAATATTTTTGCAGAGCTAGATGCAGATAAAAATTATTTTGAATTTGCAACCTGATGGAGGTCAGTATAGATGGACTAATCGAGAAAGTCCCACACACTGCTAGAAGGCCAAATATTTTTCTGAGCTAGATGCAGAAGAAAATTATATTCAATTTGCAACCTGATGGAGGTCAGTATAGATGGACTAATAGAACAAGTCCCACACTCTGCTAGAAGGCCAAATATTTTTTCAGAGCTAGATGCAGAAAAAAATTATATTCATATTGCAACCTGATGGAGGTCAGTATAGATGGACTAATAGAGAAAGTCCCACACACTGCTAGAAGGCCAAATATTTTTTCAGAGCTAGATGCAGATAAAAATTATTTTTCATTTGCAACCTGATGGAGGTCAGTATAGATGGACTAATAGAGAAAGTCCCGCACACTGCTAGAAGGCCAAATATTTTTTCAGAGCTAGATGCAGATAAAAATTATTTTTCATTTGCAACCTGATGGAGGTCAGTATATATGGACTTATAGAACAAGACTCACACACTGCTAGAAGGCCAAATATTTTTTCAGAGCTAGATGCAGACAAAAAATTATTTTGAATTTGCAACCTGATGGAGGTCAGTATAGATGGACTAATAGAGAAAAGCCCACACACTGCTAGAAGGCCAAATATTTTTTCAGAGCTAGATGCAGATAAAAATTATTTTTCATTTGCAACCTGATGGAGGTCAGTATAGATGGACTAATAGAGAAAGTCCCACACACTGCTAGAAGGCCAAATATTTTTTCAGAGCAAGATGCAGATAAAAATTATTTTTCATTTGAAACCTGATGGAGGTCAGTATAGATGGACTAATAGAGAAAGTCCCACACACTGCTAGAAGGCCAAATATTTTTTCAGAGCTAGATGCAGACAAAAAAATATTTTGAATTTGCAACCTGATGGAGGTCAGTATAGATGGACTAATAGAGAAAAGCTCACACACTGCTAGAAGGCCAAATATTTTTTCAGAGCTAGATGCAGACAAAAAATTATTTTGAATTTGCAAACTGATGGAGGTCAGTATAGATGGACTAATAGAACAAGTCGCACACACTGCTAGAAGGCCAAATATTTTTTCAGAGCTAGATGCAGATAAAAATTATTTTTCATTTGCAACCTGATGGAGGTCTGTATAGATGGACCAATAGAGAAAGTCCCACACACTGCTAGAAGGCCAAATATTTTTTCAGAGCTAGATGCAGATAAAAATTATTTTTCATTTGCAACCTGATGGAGGTCAGTATAGATGGACTAATAGAGAAAGTCCCACACACTGCTAGAAGGCCAAATATTTTTTCAGAGCTAGATGCAGAAAAAAATTATATTCAATTTGCAACCTGATGGAGGTCAGTATAGATGGACTAATAGAGAAAGTCCCACGCACTGCTAGAAGGCCAAATATTTTTTCAAAGCTAGATGCAGATAAAAATTATTTTTAATTTGCAACCTGATGGAGGTCAGTATAGATGGACTAATAGAGAAAGTCCCACACACTGCTAGATGGCCAAATATTTTTTCAGAGCTAGATGCAGAAAAAAATTATATTCAATTTGCAACCTGATGGAGGTCAGTATAGATGGACTAATAGAGAAAGTCCCACACACTGCTAGAAGGCCAAATATTTTTTCAGAGCTAGATGCAGATAAAATTATTTTTCATTTGCAACCTGATGGAGGTCAGTATAGATGGACTAATAGAGAAAGTCCCACACACTGCTAGAAGGCCAAATATTTTTTCAGAGCTAGATGCAGACAAAAAATTATTTTGAATTTGCAACCTGATGGAGGTCAATATAGATGGACTAATAGAGAAAGTCCCACACACTGCTAGTAGGCCAAATATTTTTTCAGAGCTAGATGCAGAAAAAAATTATATTAAATTTGCAACCTGATGGAGGTCAGTATAGATGGAATAATAGAACAAGTCCCACACACTGCTAGAAGGCCAAATATTTTTTCAGAGCTAGATGCAGATAAAAATTATTTTTAATTTGCAACCTGATGGAGGTCAGTATAGATGGACAAATAGAGAAAGTCCCACACACTGCTAGAAGGCCAAATATTTTTTCAGAGCTAGATGCAGATAAAAATAATTTTTAATTTGCAACCTGATGGAGGTCAGTATAGATGGACTAATAGAGAAAGTCCCACACACTGCTAGAAGGCCAAATATTTTTTCAGCGCTAGATGCAGATAAAAATTATTTTTCATTTGCAACCTGATGGAGGTCAGTATAGATGGACTAATAGAACAAGACCCACACACTGCTAGAAGGCCAAATATTTTTTCAGAGCTAGATGCAGACAAAAAATTATTTTGAATTTGCAACCTGATGGAGGTCAGTATAGATGGACTAATAGAGAAAAACCCACACACTGCTAGATGGCCAAATATTTTTTCAGAGCTAGATGCAGATAAAAATTATTTTTCATTTGCAACCTGATGGAGATCAGTATAGATGGACTAATAGAGAAAGTCCCACACACTGCTAGATGGCCAAATATTTTTTCAGAGCAAGAAGCAGATAAAAATTATTTTTCATTTGCAACCTGATGGAGGTCAGTATAGATGAACTAATAGAGAAAGTCCGACACACTGCTAGAAGGCCAAATATTTTTTCAGAGCTAGATGCAGACAAAAAAATATTTTGAATTTGCAACCTGATGGAGGTCAGTATAGATGGACTAATAGAGAAAAGCGCACACACTGCTAGAAGGCCAAATATTTTTTCAGAGCTAGATGCAGATAAAAATTATTTTTCATTTGCAACCTGATGGAGGTCAGTATAGATGGACTAATAGAGAAAGTCCCACACACTGCTAGAAGGCCAAATATTTTTTCAGAGCAAGATGCAGATAAAAATTATGTTTCATTTGCAACCTGATGGAGGTCAGTATAGATGGAATAATAGTGAAAGTCCCACACACTGCTAGAAGGCCAAATATTTTTGCAGAGCTAGATGCAGATAAAAATTATTTTGAATTTGCAACCTGATGGAGGTCAGTATAGATGGACTAATCGAGAAAGTCCCACACACTGCTAGAAGGCCAAATATTTTTCTGAGCTAGATGCAGAAGAAAATTATATTCAATTTGCAACCTGATGGAGGTCAGTATAGATGGACTAATAGAACAAGTCCCACACTCTGCTAGAAGGCCAAATATTTTTTCAGAGCTAGATGCAGAAAAAAATTATATTCATATTGCAACCTGATGGAGGTCAGTATAGATGGACTAATAGAGAAAGTCCCACACACTGCTAGAAGGCCAAATATTTTTTCAGAGCTAGATGCAGATAAAAATTATTTTTCATTTGCAACCTGATGGAGGTCAGTATAGATGGACTAATAGAGAAAGTCCCACACACTGCTAGAAGGCCAAATATTTTTTCAGAGCTAGATGCAGGTAAAAATTATTTTTAATTTGCAACCTGATGGAGGTCAGTATAGATGGACTAATAGAGAAAGTCCCACACACTGCTAGAAGGCCAAATATTTTTTCAGAGCTAGATGCAGATAAAAATTATTTTTCATTTGCAACCTGATGGAGGTCAGTATAGATGGACTAATAGAACAAGTCCCACACACTGCTAGAAGGCCAAATATTTTTTCAGAGCTAGATGCAGACAAAAAATTATTTTGAATTTGCAACCTGATGGAGGTCAGAATAGATGGACTAATAGAGAAAAGCACACACACTGCAAGAAGGCCAAATATTTTTTCAGAGCTAGATGCAGATAAACATTATTTTTCATTTGCAACCTGATGGAGGTCAGTATAGATGGACTAATAGAGAAAGTCCCACACACTGCTAGAAGGCCAAATATTTTTTCAGAGCAAGATGCAGATAAAAATTATTTTTCATTTGCAACCTGATGGAGGTCAGTATAGATGGACTAATAGAGTAAGTCCCACACACTGCTAGAAGGCCAAATATTTTTTCAGAGCTAGATGCAGATAAAAATTATTTTTCATTTGCAACCCGATGGAGGTCAGTATAGATGGACTAATAGAACAAGACCCACACACTGCTAGAAGGCCAAATATTTTTTCAGAGCTAGATACAGACAAAAAATTATTTTGAGTTTGCAAACTGATGGAGGTCAGTATAGATGGACTAATAGAGAAAAGCACACACACTGCTAGAAGGCCAAATATTTTTCAGAGCAAGATGCAGATAAAAATTATTTTTCATTTGCAACCTGATGGAGGTCAGTATAGATGGACTAATAGAGAAAGTCCCACACACTGCTAGAAGGCCAAATATTTTTTCAGAGCTAGATGCAGATAAAAATTATTTTTAATTTGCAACCTGATGGAGGTCAGTATAGATGGACTAATAGAGAAAGTCCCACACACTTCTAGAAGGCCAAATATTTTTTCAGAGCTAGATGCAGATAAAAATTATTTTGAATTTGCAACCTGATGGAGGTCAGTATAGATGGACTAATAGAGAAAGTCCCACACACTGCTAGAAGGCCAAATATTTTTTCAGAGCTAGATGCAGACAAAAAAATATTTTGAATTTGCAACCTGGTGGAGGTCTGTATAGATGGACTAATAGAGAAAGTCCCACACACTGCTAGAAGGCCAAATATTTTTTCAGAGCTAGATGCAGATAAAAATTATTTTTCATTTGCAACCTGATGGAGGTCAGTATAGATGGACTAATAGAGAACGTCCCACACACTGCTAGAAGGCCAAATATTTTTTCAGAGCTAGATGCAGAAAAAAATTATATTCGATTTGCAACCTGATGGAGGTCAGTATAGATGGACTAATAGAGAAAGTCCCACACACTGCTAGAAGGCCAAATATTTTTTCAGCGCTAGATGCAGATAAAAATTATTTTTAATTTGCAACCTGATGGAGGTCAGTATAGATGGACTAATAGAGAAAGTCCCACACACTGCTAGAAGGCCAAATATTTTTTCAGAGCTAGATGCAGAAAAAAATTATATTCAATTTGCAACCTGATGGATGTCAGTATAGATGGACTAATAGAGAAAGTCCCACACACTGCTAGAAGGCCAAATATTTTTTCAGAGGTAGGTGCAGATAAAATTATTTTTCATTTGCAACCTGATGGAGGTCAGTATAGATGGACTAATAGAGAAAGTCACACACACTGCTAGAAGGCCAAATATTTTTTCAGAGCTAGATGCAGAAAAAAATTATATTCAATTTGCAACCTGATGGAGGTCAGTATAGATGGACTAATAGAACAAGTCCCACACACTGCTAGAAGGCAAAATATTTTTTCAGAGCTAGATGTAGATAAAAATTATTTTTAATTTGCAACCTGATGGAGGTCAGTATAGATGGACTAATAGAGAAAGTCCCACACACTGGTAGAAGGCCAAATATTTTTTCAGAGCTAGATGCAGATAAAAATTATTTTTCATTTGCAACCTGATGGAGGTCAGTATAGATGGACTAATAGAACAAGACCCACACACTGCTAGAAGGCCAAATATTTTTTCAGAGCTAGATGCAGACAAAAAATTATTTTGAATTTGCAACCTGATGGAGGTCAGTATAGATGGACTAATAGAGAAAAGCCCACACACTGCTAGAAGGCCAAATATTTTTTCAGAGCTAGATGCAGATAAAAATTATTTTTCATTTGCAACCTGATGGAGGTCAGTATAGATGGACTAATAGAGAAAGTCCCACACACTGCTAGAAGGCCAAATATTTTTTCAGAGCAAGATGCAGATAAAAATTATTTTTCATTTGCAACCTGATGGAGGTCAGTATAGATGGACTAATAGAGAAAGTCCCACACACTGCTAGAAGGCCAAATATTTTTTCAGAGCTAGATGCAGACAAAAAAATATTTTGAATTTGCAACCTGATGGAGGTCAGCATAGATGGACTAATAGAGAAAAGCTCACTCACTGCTAGAAGGCCAAATATTTTTTCAGAGCTAGATGCAGATAAAAATTATTTTTCATTTGCAACCTGATGGAGGTCAGTATAGATGGACTAATAGAGAAAGTCCCACACACTGCTAGAAGGAAAAATATTTTTTCAGAGCTAGATGCAGATAAAAATTATTTTTAATTTGCAACCTGATGGAGGTCAGTATAGATGGACTAATAGAGAAAGTCCCACACACTTCTAGAAGGCCAAATATTTTTTCAGAGCTAGATGCAGATAAAAATTATTTTGAATTTGCAACCTGATGTAGGTCAGTATAGAGGGACTAATAGAGAAAGTCCCACACACTGCTAGAAGGCCAAATATTTTTTCAGAGCTAGATGCAGACAAAAAAATATTTTGAATTTGCAACCTGGTGGAGGTCTGTATAGATGGACTAATAGAGAAAGTCCCACACACTGCTAGAAGGCCAAATATTTTTTCAGAGCTAGATGCAGATAAAAATTATTTTTCATTTGCAACCTGATGGAGGTCAGTATAGATGGACTAATAGAGAACGTCCCACACACTGCTAGAAGGCCAAATATTTTTTCAGAGCTAGATGCAGAAAAAAATTATATTCGATTTGCAACCTGATGGAGGTCAGTATAGATGGACTAATAGAGAAAGTCCCACACACTGCTAGAAGGCCAAATATTTTTTCAGCGCTAGATGCAGATAAAAATTATTTTTAATTTGCAACCTGATGGAGGTCAGTATAGATGGACTAATAGAGAAAGTCCCACACACTGCTAGAAGGCCAAATATTTTTTCAGAGCTAGATGCAGAAAAAAATTATATTCAATTTGCAACCTGATGGATGTCAGTATAGATGGACTAATAGAGAAAGTCCCACACACTGCTAGAAGGCCAAATATTTTTTCAGAGGTAGGTGCAGATAAAATTATTTTTCATTTGCAACCTGATGGAGGTCAGTATAGATGGACTAATAGAGAAAGTCACACACACTGCTAGAAGGCCAAATATTTTTTCAGAGCTAGATGCAGAAAAAAATTATATTCAATTTGCAACCTGATGGAGGTCAGTATAGATGGACTAATAGAACAAGTCCCACACACTGCTAGAAGGCAAAATATTTTTTCAGAGCTAGATGTAGATAAAAATTATTTTTAATTTGCAACCTGATGGAGGTCAGTATAGATGGACTAATAGAGAAAGTCCCACACACTGGTAGAAGGCCAAATATTTTTTCAGAGCTAGATGCAGATAAAAATTATTTTTCATTTGCAACCTGATGGAGGTCAGTATAGATGGACTAATAGAACAAGACCCACACACTGCTAGAAGGCCAAATATTTTTTCAGAGCTAGATGCAGACAAAAAATTATTTTGAATTTGCAACCTGATGGAGGTCAGTATAGATGGACTAATAGAGAAAAGCCCACACACTGCTAGAAGGCCAAATATTTTTTCAGAGCTAGATGCAGATAAAAATTATTTTTCATTTGCAACCTGATGGAGGTCAGTATAGATGGACTAATAGAGAAAGTCCCACACACTGCTAGAAGGCCAAATATTTTTTCAGATCAAGATGCAGATAAAAATTATTTTTCATTTGCAACCTGATGGAGGTCAGTATAGATGGACTAATAGAGAAAGTCCCACACACTGCTAGAAGGCCAAATATTTTTTCAGAGCTAGATGCAGACAAAAAAATATTTTGAATTTGCAACCTGATGGAGGTCAGTATAGATGGACTAATAGAGAAAAGCTCACTCACTGCTAGAAGGCCAAATATTTTTTCAGAGCTAGATGCAGATAAAAATTATTTTTCATTTGCAACCTGATGGAGGTCAGTATATATGGACTAATAGAGAAAGTCCCACACACTGCTAGAAGGCAAAATATTTTTTCAGAGCAAGATGCAGATAAAAATTATTTTTCATTTGCAACCTGATGGAGGTCAGTATAGATGGACTAATAGAGAAAGTCCCACACACTGCTAGAAAGCCAAATATTTTTTCAGAGCTAGATGCAGATAAAAATTATTTTGAATTTGCAACCTGATGGAGGTCAGTATAGATGAAGTAATAGAACAAGTCGCACACACTGCTAGAAGGCCAAATATTTTTTCAGAGCTAGATGCAGATAAAAATTATTTTTCACTTGCAACCTGATGGAGGTCTGTATAGATGGACTAATAGAGAAAGTCCCACACACTGCTAGAAGGCCAAATATTTTTTCAGAGTTAGATGCAGATAAAAAATATTTTTCATTTGCAACCTGATGGAGGTCAGTATAGATGGACTAATAGTGAAAGTCCCACACACTGCTAGAAGGCCAAATATTTTTGCAGAGCTAGATGCAGATAAAAATTATTTTGAATTTGCAACCTGATGGAGGTCAGTATACATGGACTAATCGAGAAAGTCCCACACACTGCTAGAAGGCCAAATATTTTTTCAGAGCTAGATGCAGAAGAAAATTATATTCAATTTGCAACCTGATGGAGGTCAGTATAGATGGACTAATAGAACAAGTCCCACACTCTGCTAGAAGGCCAAATATTTTTTCAGAGCTAGATGCAGAAAAAAATTATATTCAAATTGCAACCTGATGGAGGTCAGTATAGATGGACTAATAGAGAAAGTCCCACACACTGCTAGAAGGCCAAATATTTTTTCAGAGCTAGATACAGATAAAAATTATTTTTCATTGGCAACCTGATGGAGGTCAGTATAGATGGATTAATAGAACAAGTACCACACACTGCTACAAGGCCAAATATTTTTTCAGAGCTAGATGCAGACAAAAAATTATTTTGAATTTGCAACCTGATGGAGGTCAGTATAGATGGACTAATAGAGAAAAGCCCACACACTGCTAGAAGGCCAAATATTTTTTCATAGCTAGATGCAGATAAAAATTATTTTTCATTTGCAACCTGATGGAGGTCAGTATAGATGGACTAATAGTGAAAGTCCCACACACTGCTAGAAGGCCAAATATTTTTGCAGAGCTAGATGCAGAAAAAAATTATATTCAAATTGCAACCTGATGGAGGTCAGTATAGATGGACTAATAGAGAAAGTCCCACACACTGCTAGAAGGCCAAATATTTTTTCAGAGCTAGATACAGATAAAAATTATTTTTCATTGGCAACCTGATGGAGGTCAGTATAGATGGATTAATAGAACAAGTACCACACACTGCTACAAGGCCAAATATTTTTTCAGAGCTAGATGCAGACAAAAAATTATTTTGAATTTGCAACCTGATGGAGGTCAGTATAGATGGACTAATAGAGAAAAGCCCACACACTGCTAGAAGGCCAAATATTTTTTCATAGCTAGATGCAGATAAAAATTATTTTTCATTTGCAACCTGATGGAGGTCAGTATAGATGGACTAATAGTGAAAGTCCCACACACTGCTAGAAGGCCAAATATTTTTGCAGAGCTAGATGCAGATAAAAATTATTTTGAATTTGCAACGTGATGGAGGTCAGTATAGATGGACTAATAGAGAAAGTCCCACACACTGCTAGAAGGCCAAATATTTTTTCAGAGCTAGATGCAGAAAAAAATTATATTCAATTTGCAACCTGATGGATGTCAGTATAGATGGACTAATAGAGAAAGTCCCACACACTGCTAGAAGGCCAAATATTTTTTCAGAGGTAGGTGCAGATAAAATTATTTTTCATTTGCAACCTGATGGAGGTCAGTATAGATGGACTAATAGAGAAAGTCACACACACTGCTAGAAGGCCAAATATTTTTTCAGAGCTAGATGCAGAAAAAAATTATATTCAATTTGCAACCTGATGGAGGTCAGTATAGATGGACTAATAGAACAAGTCCCACACACTGCTAGAAGGCAAAATATTTTTTCAGAGCTAGATGTAGATAAAAATTATTTTGAATTTGCAACCTGATGGAGGTCAGTATAGATGGACTATTAGAGAAAGTCCCACACACTGCTAGAAGGCCAAATATTTTTTCAGAGCTAGATGCAGATAAAAATTATTTTTCATTTGCAACCTGATGGAGGTCAGTATAGATGGACTAATAGAGAAAGTCCCACACACTGCTAGAAGGCCAAATATTTTTTCAGAGCTAGATGCAGATAAAAATTATTTTTCATTTGCAACCTGATGGAGGTCAGTATAGATGGACTAATAGAACAAGTCCCACACACTGCTAGAAGGCCAAATATTTTTTCAGAGCTAGATGCAGACAAAAAATTATTTTGAATTTGCAACCTGATGGAGGTCAGTATAGATGGACTAATAGAGAAAGTCCCACACACTGCTAGAAGGCCAAATATTTTTTCAGAGCAAGATGCAGATAAAAATTATTTTTCATTTGCAACCTGATGGAGGTCAGTATAGATGGACAAATAGAACAAGTCCCACACTCTGCTAGAAGGCCAAATATTTTTTCAGAGCTAAATGCAGAAAAAAATTATATTCAAATTGCAACCTGATGGATGTCAGTATAGATGGACTAATAGAACAAGTCGCACACACTGCTAGAAGGCCAAATATTTTTTCAGAGCTAGATGCAGATATAAATTATTTTTCATTTGCAACCTGATGGAGGTCAGTATAGATGGACTAATAGTGAAAGTCCCACACACTGCTAGAAGGCCAAATATTTTTGCAGAGCTAGAGGCAGATAAAAATTATTTTTCATTTGCAACCTGATGGAGGTCAGTATACATGGAATAATCGAGAAAGTCCCACACACTGCTAGAAGGCCAAATATTTTTTCATGATCTAGATGCAGAAGAAAATTATATTCAATTTGCAACCTGATGGAGGTCAGTATTGATGGACTAATAGAACAAGTCCCACACTCTGCTAGAAGGCCAAATATTTTTTCAGAGCTAGATGCAGAAAAAAATTATATTCAAATTGCAACCTGATGGAGGTCAGTATAGATGGACTAATAGAACAAGTCCCACACACTGCTAGAAGGCCAAATATTTTTTCAGAGCTAGATGCAGACAAAAAATTATTTTGAATTTGCAACCTGATGGAGGTCAGTATAGATGGACTAATAGAGAAAATCCCACACACTGCTAGAAGGCCAAATATTTTTTCAGAGCTAGATGCAGATAAAAATTATTTTTCATTTGCAACCTGATGGAGGTCAGTATAGATGGACTAATAGAGAAAGTCCCACACACTGCTAGAAGGCCAAATATTTTTTCAGAGCTAGATGCAGACAAAAAAATATTTTGAATTTGCAACCTGATGGAGGTCAGTATAGATGGACTAATAGAGAAAAGCTCACACACTGCTAGAAGGCCAAATATTTTTTCAGAGCTAGATGCAGATAAAAATTATTTTTCATTTGCAACCTGATGGAGGTCAGTGTATATGGACTAATAGAGAAAGTCCCACACACTGCTAGAAGGCCAAATATTTTTTCAGAGCAAGATGCAGATAAAAATTATTTTTCATTTGCAACCTGATGGAGGTCAGTATAGATGGACTAATAGAGAAAGTCCAACACACTGCTAGAAGGCCAAATATTTTTTCAGAGCTAGATGCAGACAAAAAATTATTTTGAATTTGCAAACTGATGGAGGTCAGCATAGATGGACTAATAGAACAAGTCGCACACACTGCTAGAAGGCCAAATATTTTTTCAGAGCTAGATGCAGATAAAAATTATTTTTCATTTGCAACCTGATGGAGGTCTGTATAGATGGACCAATAGAGAAAGTCCCACACACTGCTAGAAGGCCAAATATTTTTTCAGAGCTAGATGCAGATAAAAATTATTTTTCATTTGCAACCTGATGGAGGTCAGTATAGATGGACTAATAGAGAAAGTCCCACACACTGCTAGAAGGCCAAATATTTTTTCAGAGCTAGATGCAGAAAAAAATTATATTCAATTTGCAACCTGATGGAGGTCAGTATAGATGGACTAATAGAGAAAGTCCCACGCACTGCTAGAAGGCCAAATATTTTTTCAAAGCTAGATGCAGATAAAAATTATTTTTAATTTGCAACCTGATGGAGGTCAGTATAGATGGACTAATAGAGAAAGTCCCACACACTGCTAGATGGCCAAATATTTTTTCAGAGCTAGATGCAGAAAAAAATTATATTCAATTTGCAACCTGTTGGAGGTCAGTATAGATGGACTAATAGAGAAAGTCCCACACACTGCTAGAAGGCCAAATATTTTTTCAGAGCTAGATGCAGATAAAATTATTTTTCATTTGCAACCTGATGGAGGTCAGTATAGATGGACTAATAGAGAAAGTCCCACACACTGCTAGAAGGCCAAATATTTTTTCAGAGCTAGATGCAGACAAAAAATTATTTTGAATTTGCAACCTGATGGAGGTCAATATAGATGGACTAATAGAGAAAGTCCCACACACTGCTAGGAGGCCAAATATTTTTTCAGAGCTAGATGCAGAAAAAAATTATATTAAATTTGCAACCTGATGGAGGTCAGTATAGATGGACTAATAGAACAAGTCCCACACACTGCTAGAAGGCCAAATATTTTTTCAGAGCTAGATGCAGATAAAAATTATTTTTAATTTGCAACCTGATGGAGGTCAGTATAGATGGACAAATAGAGAAAGTCCCACACACTGCTAGAAGGCCAAATATTTTTTCAGAGCTAGATGCAGATAAAAATAATTTTTAATTTGCAACCTGATGGAGGTCAGTATAGATGGACTAATAGAGAAAGTCCCACACACTGCTAGAAGGCCAAATATT
Organism: Phyllobates terribilis; assembly: GCF_046119375.1. Taxonomy (NCBI): domain Eukaryota; kingdom Metazoa; phylum Chordata; class Amphibia; order Anura; family Dendrobatidae; genus Phyllobates; species Phyllobates terribilis. Next base: position 70,341,814 of record NW_027362763.1, on the reverse strand, counting down.
TTTTCAGCGCTAGATGCAGATAAAAATTATTTTTCATTTGCAACCTGATGGAGGTCAGTATAGATGGACTAATAGAACAAGACCCACACACTGCTAGAAGGCCAAATATTTTTTCAGAGCTAGATGCAGACAAAAAATTATTTTGAATTTGCAACCTGATGGAGGTCAGTATAGATGGACTAATAGAGAAAAACCCACACACTGCTAGATGGCCAAATATTTTTTCAGAGCTAGATGCAGATAAAAATTATTTTTCATTTGCAACCTGATGGAGATCAGTATAGATGGACTAATAGAGAAAGTCCCACACACTGCTAGATGGCCAAATATTTTTTCAGAGCAAGAAGCAGATAAAAATTATTTTTCATTTGCAACCTGATGGAGGTCAGTATAGATGAACTAATAGAGAAAGTCCGACACACTGCTAGAAGGCCAAATATTTTTCAGAGCTAGATGCAGACAAAAAAATATTTTGAATTTGCAACCTGATGGAGGTCAGTATAGATGGACTAATAGAGAAAAGCGCACACACTGCTAGAAGGCCAAATATTTTTTCAGAGCTAGATGCAGATAAAAATTATTTTTCATTTGCAACCTGATGGAGGTCAGTATAGATGGACTAATAGAGAAAGTCCCACACACTGCTAGAAGGCCAAATATTTTTTCAGAGCAAGATGCAGATAAAAATTATGTTTCATTTGCAACCTGATGGAGGTCAGTATAGATGGAATAATAGTGAAAGTCCCACACACTGCTAGAAGGCCAAATATTTTTGCAGAGCTAGATGCAGATAAAAATTATTTTGAATTTGCAACCTGATGGAGGTCAGTATAGATGGACTAATCGAGAAAGTCCCACACACTGCTAGAAGGCCAAATATTTTTCTGAGCTAGATGCAGAAGAAAATTATATTCAATTTGCAACCTGATGGAGGTCAGTATAGATGGACTAATAGAACAAGTCCCACACTCTGCTAGAAGGCCAAATATTTTTTCAGAGCTAGATGCAGAAAAAAATTATATTCATATTGCAACCTGATGGAGGTCAGTATAGATGGACTAATAGAGAAAGTCCCACACACTGCTAGAAGGCCAAATATTTTTTCAGAGCTAGATGCAGATAAAAATTATTTTTCATTTGCAACCTGATGGAGGTCAGTATAGATGGACTAATAGAGAAAGTCCCGCACACTGCTAGAAGGCCAAATATTTTTTCAGAGCTAGATGCAGATAAAAATTATTTTTCATTTGCAACCTGATGGAGGTCAGTATATATGGACTTATAGAACAAGACTCACACACTGCTAGAAGGCCAAATATTTTTTCAGAGCTAGATGCAGACAAAAAATTATTTTGAATTTGCAACCTGATGGAGGTCAGTATAGATGGACTAATAGAGAAAAGCCCACACACTGCTAGAAGGCCAAATATTTTTTCAGAGCTAGATGCAGATAAAAATTATTTTTCATTTGCAACCTGATGGAGGTCAGTATAGATGGACTAATAGAGAAAGTCCCACACACTGCTAGAAGGCCAAATATTTTTTCAGAGCAAGATGCAGATAAAAATTATTTTTCATTTGAAACCTGATGGAGGTCAGTATAGATGGACTAATAGAGAAAGTCCCACACACTGCTAGAAGGCCAAATATTTTTTCAGAGCTAGATGCAGACAAAAAAATATTTTGAATTTGCAACCTGATGGAGGTCAGTATAGATGGACTAATAGAGAAAAGCTCACACACTGCTAGAAGGCCAAATATTTTTTCAGAGCTAGATGCAGACAAAAAATTATTTTGAATTTGCAAACTGATGGAGGTCAGTATAGATGGACTAATAGAACAAGTCGCACACACTGCTAGAAGGCCAAATATTTTTTCAGAGCTAGATGCAGATAAAAATTATTTTTCATTTGCAACCTGATGGAGGTCTGTATAGATGGACCAATAGAGAAAGTCCCACACACTGCTAGAAGGCCAAATATTTTTTCAGAGCTAGATGCAGATAAAAATTATTTTTCATTTGCAACCTGATGGAGGTCAGTATAGATGGACTAATAGAGAAAGTCCCACACACTGCTAGAAGGCCAAATATTTTTTCAGAGCTAGATGCAGAAAAAAATTATATTCAATTTGCAACCTGATGGAGGTCAGTATAGATGGACTAATAGAGAAAGTCCCACGCACTGCTAGAAGGCCAAATATTTTTTCAAAGCTAGATGCAGATAAAAATTATTTTTAATTTGCAACCTGATGGAGGTCAGTATAGATGGACTAATAGAGAAAGTCCCACACACTGCTAGATGGCCAAATATTTTTTCAGAGCTAGATGCAGAAAAAAATTATATTCAATTTGCAACCTGATGGAGGTCAGTATAGATGGACTAATAGAGAAAGTCCCACACACTGCTAGAAGGCCAAATATTTTTTCAGAGCTAGATGCAGATAAAATTATTTTTCATTTGCAACCTGATGGAGGTCAGTATAGATGGACTAATAGAGAAAGTCCCACACACTGCTAGAAGGCCAAATATTTTTTCAGAGCTAGATGCAGACAAAAAATTATTTTGAATTTGCAACCTGATGGAGGTCAATATAGATGGACTAATAGAGAAAGTCCCACACACTGCTAGTAGGCCAAATATTTTTTCAGAGCTAGATGCAGAAAAAAATTATATTAAATTTGCAACCTGATGGAGGTCAGTATAGATGGAATAATAGAACAAGTCCCACACACTGCTAGAAGGCCAAATATTTTTTCAGAGCTAGATGCAGATAAAAATTATTTTTAATTTGCAACCTGATGGAGGTCAGTATAGATGGACAAATAGAGAAAGTCCCACACACTGCTAGAAGGCCAAATATTTTTTCAGAGCTAGATGCAGATAAAAATAATTTTTAATTTGCAACCTGATGGAGGTCAGTATAGATGGACTAATAGAGAAAGTCCCACACACTGCTAGAAGGCCAAATATTTTTTCAGCGCTAGATGCAGATAAAAATTATTTTTCATTTGCAACCTGATGGAGGTCAGTATAGATGGACTAATAGAACAAGACCCACACACTGCTAGAAGGCCAAATATTTTTTCAGAGCTAGATGCAGACAAAAAATTATTTTGAATTTGCAACCTGATGGAGGTCAGTATAGATGGACTAATAGAGAAAAACCCACACACTGCTAGATGGCCAAATATTTTTTCAGAGCTAGATGCAGATAAAAATTATTTTTCATTTGCAACCTGATGGAGATCAGTATAGATGGACTAATAGAGAAAGTCCCACACACTGCTAGATGGCCAAATATTTTTTCAGAGCAAGAAGCAGATAAAAATTATTTTTCATTTGCAACCTGATGGAGGTCAGTATAGATGAACTAATAGAGAAAGTCCGACACACTGCTAGAAGGCCAAATATTTTTTCAGAGCTAGATGCAGACAAAAAAATATTTTGAATTTGCAACCTGATGGAGGTCAGTATAGATGGACTAATAGAGAAAAGCGCACACACTGCTAGAAGGCCAAATATTTTTTCAGAGCTAGATGCAGATAAAAATTATTTTTCATTTGCAACCTGATGGAGGTCAGTATAGATGGACTAATAGAGAAAGTCCCACACACTGCTAGAAGGCCAAATATTTTTTCAGAGCAAGATGCAGATAAAAATTATGTTTCATTTGCAACCTGATGGAGGTCAGTATAGATGGAATAATAGTGAAAGTCCCACACACTGCTAGAAGGCCAAATATTTTTGCAGAGCTAGATGCAGATAAAAATTATTTTGAATTTGCAACCTGATGGAGGTCAGTATAGATGGACTAATCGAGAAAGTCCCACACACTGCTAGAAGGCCAAATATTTTTCTGAGCTAGATGCAGAAGAAAATTATATTCAATTTGCAACCTGATGGAGGTCAGTATAGATGGACTAATAGAACAAGTCCCACACTCTGCTAGAAGGCCAAATATTTTTTCAGAGCTAGATGCAGAAAAAAATTATATTCATATTGCAACCTGATGGAGGTCAGTATAGATGGACTAATAGAGAAAGTCCCACACACTGCTAGAAGGCCAAATATTTTTTCAGAGCTAGATGCAGATAAAAATTATTTTTCATTTGCAACCTGATGGAGGTCAGTATAGATGGACTAATAGAGAAAGTCCCACACACTGCTAGAAGGCCAAATATTTTTTCAGAGCTAGATGCAGGTAAAAATTATTTTTAATTTGCAACCTGATGGAGGTCAGTATAGATGGACTAATAGAGAAAGTCCCACACACTGCTAGAAGGCCAAATATTTTTTCAGAGCTAGATGCAGATAAAAATTATTTTTCATTTGCAACCTGATGGAGGTCAGTATAGATGGACTAATAGAACAAGTCCCACACACTGCTAGAAGGCCAAATATTTTTTCAGAGCTAGATGCAGACAAAAAATTATTTTGAATTTGCAACCTGATGGAGGTCAGAATAGATGGACTAATAGAGAAAAGCACACACACTGCAAGAAGGCCAAATATTTTTTCAGAGCTAGATGCAGATAAACATTATTTTTCATTTGCAACCTGATGGAGGTCAGTATAGATGGACTAATAGAGAAAGTCCCACACACTGCTAGAAGGCCAAATATTTTTTCAGAGCAAGATGCAGATAAAAATTATTTTTCATTTGCAACCTGATGGAGGTCAGTATAGATGGACTAATAGAGTAAGTCCCACACACTGCTAGAAGGCCAAATATTTTTTCAGAGCTAGATGCAGATAAAAATTATTTTTCATTTGCAACCCGATGGAGGTCAGTATAGATGGACTAATAGAACAAGACCCACACACTGCTAGAAGGCCAAATATTTTTTCAGAGCTAGATACAGACAAAAAATTATTTTGAGTTTGCAAACTGATGGAGGTCAGTATAGATGGACTAATAGAGAAAAGCACACACACTGCTAGAAGGCCAAATATTTTTCAGAGCAAGATGCAGATAAAAATTATTTTTCATTTGCAACCTGATGGAGGTCAGTATAGATGGACTAATAGAGAAAGTCCCACACACTGCTAGAAGGCCAAATATTTTTTCAGAGCTAGATGCAGATAAAAATTATTTTTAATTTGCAACCTGATGGAGGTCAGTATAGATGGACTAATAGAGAAAGTCCCACACACTTCTAGAAGGCCAAATATTTTTTCAGAGCTAGATGCAGATAAAAATTATTTTGAATTTGCAACCTGATGGAGGTCAGTATAGATGGACTAATAGAGAAAGTCCCACACACTGCTAGAAGGCCAAATATTTTTTCAGAGCTAGATGCAGACAAAAAAATATTTTGAATTTGCAACCTGGTGGAGGTCTGTATAGATGGACTAATAGAGAAAGTCCCACACACTGCTAGAAGGCCAAATATTTTTTCAGAGCTAGATGCAGATAAAAATTATTTTTCATTTGCAACCTGATGGAGGTCAGTATAGATGGACTAATAGAGAACGTCCCACACACTGCTAGAAGGCCAAATATTTTTTCAGAGCTAGATGCAGAAAAAAATTATATTCGATTTGCAACCTGATGGAGGTCAGTATAGATGGACTAATAGAGAAAGTCCCACACACTGCTAGAAGGCCAAATATTTTTTCAGCGCTAGATGCAGATAAAAATTATTTTTAATTTGCAACCTGATGGAGGTCAGTATAGATGGACTAATAGAGAAAGTCCCACACACTGCTAGAAGGCCAAATATTTTTTCAGAGCTAGATGCAGAAAAAAATTATATTCAATTTGCAACCTGATGGATGTCAGTATAGATGGACTAATAGAGAAAGTCCCACACACTGCTAGAAGGCCAAATATTTTTTCAGAGGTAGGTGCAGATAAAATTATTTTTCATTTGCAACCTGATGGAGGTCAGTATAGATGGACTAATAGAGAAAGTCACACACACTGCTAGAAGGCCAAATATTTTTTCAGAGCTAGATGCAGAAAAAAATTATATTCAATTTGCAACCTGATGGAGGTCAGTATAGATGGACTAATAGAACAAGTCCCACACACTGCTAGAAGGCAAAATATTTTTTCAGAGCTAGATGTAGATAAAAATTATTTTTAATTTGCAACCTGATGGAGGTCAGTATAGATGGACTAATAGAGAAAGTCCCACACACTGGTAGAAGGCCAAATATTTTTTCAGAGCTAGATGCAGATAAAAATTATTTTTCATTTGCAACCTGATGGAGGTCAGTATAGATGGACTAATAGAACAAGACCCACACACTGCTAGAAGGCCAAATATTTTTTCAGAGCTAGATGCAGACAAAAAATTATTTTGAATTTGCAACCTGATGGAGGTCAGTATAGATGGACTAATAGAGAAAAGCCCACACACTGCTAGAAGGCCAAATATTTTTTCAGAGCTAGATGCAGATAAAAATTATTTTTCATTTGCAACCTGATGGAGGTCAGTATAGATGGACTAATAGAGAAAGTCCCACACACTGCTAGAAGGCCAAATATTTTTTCAGAGCAAGATGCAGATAAAAATTATTTTTCATTTGCAACCTGATGGAGGTCAGTATAGATGGACTAATAGAGAAAGTCCCACACACTGCTAGAAGGCCAAATATTTTTTCAGAGCTAGATGCAGACAAAAAAATATTTTGAATTTGCAACCTGATGGAGGTCAGCATAGATGGACTAATAGAGAAAAGCTCACTCACTGCTAGAAGGCCAAATATTTTTTCAGAGCTAGATGCAGATAAAAATTATTTTTCATTTGCAACCTGATGGAGGTCAGTATAGATGGACTAATAGAGAAAGTCCCACACACTGCTAGAAGGAAAAATATTTTTTCAGAGCTAGATGCAGATAAAAATTATTTTTAATTTGCAACCTGATGGAGGTCAGTATAGATGGACTAATAGAGAAAGTCCCACACACTTCTAGAAGGCCAAATATTTTTTCAGAGCTAGATGCAGATAAAAATTATTTTGAATTTGCAACCTGATGTAGGTCAGTATAGAGGGACTAATAGAGAAAGTCCCACACACTGCTAGAAGGCCAAATATTTTTTCAGAGCTAGATGCAGACAAAAAAATATTTTGAATTTGCAACCTGGTGGAGGTCTGTATAGATGGACTAATAGAGAAAGTCCCACACACTGCTAGAAGGCCAAATATTTTTTCAGAGCTAGATGCAGATAAAAATTATTTTTCATTTGCAACCTGATGGAGGTCAGTATAGATGGACTAATAGAGAACGTCCCACACACTGCTAGAAGGCCAAATATTTTTTCAGAGCTAGATGCAGAAAAAAATTATATTCGATTTGCAACCTGATGGAGGTCAGTATAGATGGACTAATAGAGAAAGTCCCACACACTGCTAGAAGGCCAAATATTTTTTCAGCGCTAGATGCAGATAAAAATTATTTTTAATTTGCAACCTGATGGAGGTCAGTATAGATGGACTAATAGAGAAAGTCCCACACACTGCTAGAAGGCCAAATATTTTTTCAGAGCTAGATGCAGAAAAAAATTATATTCAATTTGCAACCTGATGGATGTCAGTATAGATGGACTAATAGAGAAAGTCCCACACACTGCTAGAAGGCCAAATATTTTTTCAGAGGTAGGTGCAGATAAAATTATTTTTCATTTGCAACCTGATGGAGGTCAGTATAGATGGACTAATAGAGAAAGTCACACACACTGCTAGAAGGCCAAATATTTTTTCAGAGCTAGATGCAGAAAAAAATTATATTCAATTTGCAACCTGATGGAGGTCAGTATAGATGGACTAATAGAACAAGTCCCACACACTGCTAGAAGGCAAAATATTTTTTCAGAGCTAGATGTAGATAAAAATTATTTTTAATTTGCAACCTGATGGAGGTCAGTATAGATGGACTAATAGAGAAAGTCCCACACACTGGTAGAAGGCCAAATATTTTTTCAGAGCTAGATGCAGATAAAAATTATTTTTCATTTGCAACCTGATGGAGGTCAGTATAGATGGACTAATAGAACAAGACCCACACACTGCTAGAAGGCCAAATATTTTTTCAGAGCTAGATGCAGACAAAAAATTATTTTGAATTTGCAACCTGATGGAGGTCAGTATAGATGGACTAATAGAGAAAAGCCCACACACTGCTAGAAGGCCAAATATTTTTTCAGAGCTAGATGCAGATAAAAATTATTTTTCATTTGCAACCTGATGGAGGTCAGTATAGATGGACTAATAGAGAAAGTCCCACACACTGCTAGAAGGCCAAATATTTTTTCAGATCAAGATGCAGATAAAAATTATTTTTCATTTGCAACCTGATGGAGGTCAGTATAGATGGACTAATAGAGAAAGTCCCACACACTGCTAGAAGGCCAAATATTTTTTCAGAGCTAGATGCAGACAAAAAAATATTTTGAATTTGCAACCTGATGGAGGTCAGTATAGATGGACTAATAGAGAAAAGCTCACTCACTGCTAGAAGGCCAAATATTTTTTCAGAGCTAGATGCAGATAAAAATTATTTTTCATTTGCAACCTGATGGAGGTCAGTATATATGGACTAATAGAGAAAGTCCCACACACTGCTAGAAGGCAAAATATTTTTTCAGAGCAAGATGCAGATAAAAATTATTTTTCATTTGCAACCTGATGGAGGTCAGTATAGATGGACTAATAGAGAAAGTCCCACACACTGCTAGAAAGCCAAATATTTTTTCAGAGCTAGATGCAGATAAAAATTATTTTGAATTTGCAACCTGATGGAGGTCAGTATAGATGAAGTAATAGAACAAGTCGCACACACTGCTAGAAGGCCAAATATTTTTTCAGAGCTAGATGCAGATAAAAATTATTTTTCACTTGCAACCTGATGGAGGTCTGTATAGATGGACTAATAGAGAAAGTCCCACACACTGCTAGAAGGCCAAATATTTTTTCAGAGTTAGATGCAGATAAAAAATATTTTTCATTTGCAACCTGATGGAGGTCAGTATAGATGGACTAATAGTGAAAGTCCCACACACTGCTAGAAGGCCAAATATTTTTGCAGAGCTAGATGCAGATAAAAATTATTTTGAATTTGCAACCTGATGGAGGTCAGTATACATGGACTAATCGAGAAAGTCCCACACACTGCTAGAAGGCCAAATATTTTTTCAGAGCTAGATGCAGAAGAAAATTATATTCAATTTGCAACCTGATGGAGGTCAGTATAGATGGACTAATAGAACAAGTCCCACACTCTGCTAGAAGGCCAAATATTTTTTCAGAGCTAGATGCAGAAAAAAATTATATTCAAATTGCAACCTGATGGAGGTCAGTATAGATGGACTAATAGAGAAAGTCCCACACACTGCTAGAAGGCCAAATATTTTTTCAGAGCTAGATACAGATAAAAATTATTTTTCATTGGCAACCTGATGGAGGTCAGTATAGATGGATTAATAGAACAAGTACCACACACTGCTACAAGGCCAAATATTTTTTCAGAGCTAGATGCAGACAAAAAATTATTTTGAATTTGCAACCTGATGGAGGTCAGTATAGATGGACTAATAGAGAAAAGCCCACACACTGCTAGAAGGCCAAATATTTTTTCATAGCTAGATGCAGATAAAAATTATTTTTCATTTGCAACCTGATGGAGGTCAGTATAGATGGACTAATAGTGAAAGTCCCACACACTGCTAGAAGGCCAAATATTTTTGCAGAGCTAGATGCAGAAAAAAATTATATTCAAATTGCAACCTGATGGAGGTCAGTATAGATGGACTAATAGAGAAAGTCCCACACACTGCTAGAAGGCCAAATATTTTTTCAGAGCTAGATACAGATAAAAATTATTTTTCATTGGCAACCTGATGGAGGTCAGTATAGATGGATTAATAGAACAAGTACCACACACTGCTACAAGGCCAAATATTTTTTCAGAGCTAGATGCAGACAAAAAATTATTTTGAATTTGCAACCTGATGGAGGTCAGTATAGATGGACTAATAGAGAAAAGCCCACACACTGCTAGAAGGCCAAATATTTTTTCATAGCTAGATGCAGATAAAAATTATTTTTCATTTGCAACCTGATGGAGGTCAGTATAGATGGACTAATAGTGAAAGTCCCACACACTGCTAGAAGGCCAAATATTTTTGCAGAGCTAGATGCAGATAAAAATTATTTTGAATTTGCAACGTGATGGAGGTCAGTATAGATGGACTAATAGAGAAAGTCCCACACACTGCTAGAAGGCCAAATATTTTTTCAGAGCTAGATGCAGAAAAAAATTATATTCAATTTGCAACCTGATGGATGTCAGTATAGATGGACTAATAGAGAAAGTCCCACACACTGCTAGAAGGCCAAATATTTTTTCAGAGGTAGGTGCAGATAAAATTATTTTTCATTTGCAACCTGATGGAGGTCAGTATAGATGGACTAATAGAGAAAGTCACACACACTGCTAGAAGGCCAAATATTTTTTCAGAGCTAGATGCAGAAAAAAATTATATTCAATTTGCAACCTGATGGAGGTCAGTATAGATGGACTAATAGAACAAGTCCCACACACTGCTAGAAGGCAAAATATTTTTTCAGAGCTAGATGTAGATAAAAATTATTTTTAATTTGCAACCTGATGGAGGTCAGTATAGATGGACTAATAGAGAAAGTCCCACACACTGGTAGAAGGCCAAATATTTTTTCAGAGCTAGATGCAGATAAAAATTATTTTTCATTTGCAACCTGATGGAGGTCAGTATAGATGGACTAATAGAACAAGACCCACACACTGCTAGAAGGCCAAATATTTTTTCAGAGCTAGATGCAGACAAAAAATTATTTTGAATTTGCAACCTGATGGAGGTCAGTATAGATGGACTAATAGAGAAAAGCCCACACACTGCTAGAAGGCCAAATATTTTTTCAGAGCTAGATGCAGATAAAAATTATTTTTCATTTGCAACCTGATGGAGGTCAGTATAGATGGACTAATAGAACAAGTCCCACACTCTGCTAGAAGGCCAAATATTTTTTCAGAGCTAGATGCAGAAAAAAATTATATTCAAATTGCAACCTGATGGAGGTCAGTATAGATGGACTATTAGAGAAAGTCCCACACACTGCTAGAAGGCCAAATATTTTTTCAGAGCTAGATGCAGATAAAAATTATTTTTCATTTGCAACCTGATGGAGGTCAGTATAGATGGACTAATAGAGAAAGTCCCACACACTGCTAGAAGGCCAAATATTTTTTCAGAGCTAGATGCAGATAAAAATTATTTTTCATTTGCAACCTGATGGAGGTCAGTATAGATGGACTAATAGAACAAGTCCCACACACTGCTAGAAGGCCAAATATTTTTTCAGAGCTAGATGCAGACAAAAAATTATTTTGAATTTGCAACCTGATGGAGGTCAGTATAGATGGACTAATAGAGAAAGTCCCACACACTGCTAGAAGGCCAAATATTTTTTCAGAGCAAGATGCAGATAAAAATTATTTTTCATTTGCAACCTGATGGAGGTCAGTATAGATGGACAAATAGAACAAGTCCCACACTCTGCTAGAAGGCCAAATATTTTTTCAGAGCTAAATGCAGAAAAAAATTATATTCAAATTGCAACCTGATGGATGTCAGTATAGATGGACTAATAGAACAAGTCGCACACACTGCTAGAAGGCCAAATATTTTTCCAGAGCTAGATGCAGATATAAATTATTTTTCATTTGCAACCTGATGGAGGTCAGTATAGATGGACTAATAGTGAAAGTCCCACACACTGCTAGAAGGCCAAATATTTTTGCAGAGCTAGAGGCAGATAAAAATTATTTTTCATTTGCAACCTGATGGAGGTCAGTATACATGGAATAATCGAGAAAGTCCCACACACTGCTAGAAGGCCAAATATTTTTTCATGATCTAGATGCAGAAGAAAATTATATTCAATTTGCAACCTGATGGAGGTCAGTATTGATGGACTAATAGAACAAGTCCCACACTCTGCTAGAAGGCCAAATATTTTTTCAGAGCTAGATGCAGAAAAAAATTATATTCAAATTGCAACCTGATGGAGGTCAGTATAGATGGACTAATAGAACAAGTCCCACACACTGCTAGAAGGCCAAATATTTTTTCAGAGCTAGATGCAGACAAAAAATTATTTTGAATTTGCAACCTGATGGAGGTCAGTATAGATGGACTAATAGAGAAAATCCCACACACTGCTAGAAGGCCAAATATTTTTTCAGAGCTAGATGCAGATAAAAATTATTTTTCATTTGCAACCTGATGGAGGTCAGTATAGATGGACTAATAGAGAAAGTCCCACACACTGCTAGAAGGCCAAATATTTTTTCAGAGCTAGATGCAGACAAAAAAATATTTTGAATTTGCAACCTGATGGAGGTCAGTATAGATGGACTAATAGAGAAAAGCTCACACACTGCTAGAAGGCCAAATATTTTTTCAGAGCTAGATGCAGATAAAAATTATTTTTCATTTGCAACCTGATGGAGGTCAGTGTATATGGACTAATAGAGAAAGTCCCACACACTGCTAGAAGGCCAAATATTTTTTCAGAGCAAGATGCAGATAAAAATTATTTTTCATTTGCAACCTGATGGAGGTCAGTATAGATGGACTAATAGAGAAAGTCCAACACACTGCTAGAAGGCCAAATATTTTTTCAGAGCTAGATGCAGATAAAAATTATTTTTAATTTGCAACCTGATGGAGGTCAGTATAGATGGACTAATAGAGACAGTCCCACACACTGCTAGAAGGCCAAATATTTTTTCAGAGCAAGATGCAGAAAAAAATTATATTCAATTTGCAACCTGATGGAGGTCAGTATAGATGGACTAATAGAACAAGTCCCACACACAGCTAGAAGGCCAAATATTTTTTCAGAGCTCGATGCAGATAAAAATTATTTTTCATTTGCAACCTGATGGAGGTCAGTATAGATGGACTAATAGTGAAAGTCCCACACACTGCTAGAAGGCCAAATATTTTTGCAGAGCTAGATGCAGATAAAAATTATTTTGAATTTGCAGCCTGATGGAGGTCAGTATAGATGGACTAATCGAGAAAGTCCCACACACTGCTAGAAGGCCAAATATTTTTTCAGAGCTAGATGCAGATAAAAATTATTTTGAATTTGCAAGCTGATGGAGGTCAGTATAGATGGACTAATAGTGAAAGTCCCACACACTGCTAGAAGGCCAAATATTTTTGCAGAGCTAGATGCAGATAAAAATTATTTTGAATTTGCAGCCTGATGGAGGTCAGTATAGATGGACTAATCGAGAAAGTCCCACACACTGCTAGAAGGCCAAATATTTTTTCAGAGCTAGATGCAGAAGAAAATTATATTCAATTTGCAACCTGATGGAGGTCAGTATAGATGGACTAATAGAACAAGTCCCACACTCTGCTAGAAGGCCAAATATTTTTTCAGAGCTAGATGCAGAAAAAAATTATATTCAAATTGCAACCTGATGGAGGTCAGTATAGATGGACTAATAGAACAAGTCGCACACACTGCTAGAAGGCCAAATATTTTTTCAGAGCTAGATGCAGATAAAAATTATTTTTAATTTGCAACCTGATGGAGGTCAGTATAGATGGACAAATAGAGAAAGTCCCACACACTGCTAGAAGGCCAAATATTTTTTCAGAGCTAGATGCCGATAAAAATTATTTTTCATTTGCAACCTGATGGAGGTCAGTATAGATGGACTAATAGAGAAAGTCCCACACACTGCTAGAAGGCCAAATATTTTTTCAGAGCTAGATGCAGATAAAAATTATTTTTCATTTGCAACCTGATGGAGGTCAGTATAGATGGACTAATAGAGAAAGTCCCACACAATGCAAGAAGGCCAAATATTTTTTCAGAGCTAGATGCAGATAAAAATTATTTTTCATTTGCAACCTGATGGAGGTCAGTATAGATGGACTAATAGAGAAAGTCCCACACACTGCTAGAAGGCCAAATATTTTTTCAGAGCTAGATGCCGATAAAAATTATTTTGAATTTGCAACCTGATGGAGGTCAGTATAGATGGACTAATAGAACAAGTCGCACACACTGCTAGAAGGCCAAATATTTTTTCAGAGCTAGATGCAGATAAAAATTATATTCAAATTGCAACCTGATGGATGTCAGTATAGATGGACTAATAGAACAAGTCGCACACACTGCTAGAAGGCCAAATATTTTTTCAGAGCTAGAAGCAGATATAAATTATTTTTCATTTGCAACCTGATGGAGGTCAGTATAGATGGACTAATAGTGAAAGTCCCACACACTGCTAGAAGGCCAAATATTTTTGCAGAGCTAGAGGCAGATAAAAATTATTTTTCATTTGCAACCTGATGGAGGTCAGTATACATGGAATAATCGAGAAAGTCCCACACACTGCTAGAAGGCCAAATATTTTTTCATGATCTAGATGCAGAAGAAAATTATATTCAATTTGCAACCTGATGGAGGTCAGTATAGATGGACTAATAGAACAAGTCCCACACTCTGCTAGAAGGCCAAATATTTTTTCAGAGCTAGATGCAGAAAAAAATTATATTCAAATTGCAACCTGATGGAGGTCAGTATAGATGGACTAATAGAACAAGTCCCACACACTGCTAGAAGGCCAAATATTTTTTCAGAGCTAGATGCAGACAAAATTTATTTTGAATTTGCAACCTGATGGAGGTCAGTATAGATGGACTAATAGAGAAAATCCCACACACTGCTAGAAGGCCAAATATTTTTTCAGAGCTAGATGCAGATAAAAATTATTTTTCATTTGCAACCTGATGGAGGTCAGTATAGATGGACTAATAGAGAAAGTCCCACACACTGCTAGAAGGCCAAATATTTTTTCAGAGCTAGATGCAGACAAAAAAATATTTTGAATTTGCAACCTGATGGAGGTCAGTATAGATGGACTAATAGAGAAAAGCTCACACACTGCTAGAAGGCCAAATATTTTTTCAGAGCTAGATGCAGATAAAAATTATTTTTCATTTGCAACCTGATGGAGGTCAGTGTATATGGACTAATAGAGAAAGTCCCACACACTGCTAGAAGGCCAAATATTTTTTCAGAGCAAGATGCAGATAAAAATTATTTTTCATTTGCAACCTGATGGAGGTCAGTATAGATGGACTAATAGAGAAAGTCCCACACACTGCTAGAAGGCCAAATATTTTTTCAGAGCTAGATGCCGATAAAAATTATTTTGAATTTGCAACCTGATGGAGGTCAGTATAGATGGACTAATAGAACAAGTCGCACACACTGCTAGAAGGCCAAATATTTTTTCAGAGCTAGATGCAGATTAAAATTATTTTTCATTTGCAACCTGATGGAGGTCAGTATAGATGGACTAATAGAGAAAGTCCAACACACTGCTAGAAGGCCAAATATTTTTTCAGAGCTAGATGCAGATAAAAATTATTTTTAATTTGCAACCTGATGGAGGTCAGTATAGATGGACTAATAGAGACAGTCCCACACACTGCTAGAAGGCCAAATATTTTTTCAGAGCAAGATGCAGAAAAAAATTATATTCAATTTGCAACCTGATGGAGGTCAGTATAGATGGACTAATAGAACAAGTCCCACACACAGCTAGAAGGCCAAATATTTTTTCAGAGCTCGATGCAGATAAAAATTATTTTTCATTTGCAACCTGATGGAGGTCAGTATAGATGGACTAATAGTGAAAGTCCCACACACTGCTAGAAGGCCAAATATTTTTGCAGAGCTAGATGCAGATAAAAATTATTTTGAATTTGCAGCCTGATGGAGGTCAGTATAGATGGACTAATCGAGAAAGTCCCACACACTGCTAGAAGGCCAAATATTTTTTCAGAGCTAGATGCAGATAAAAATTATTTTGAATTTGCAAGCTGATGGAGGTCAGTATAGATGGACTAATAGTGAAAGTCCCACACACTGCTAGAAGGCCAAATATTTTTGCAGAGCTAGATGCAGATAAAAATTATTTTGAATTTGCAGCCTGATGGAGGTCAGTATAGATGGACTAATCGAGAAAGTCCCACACACTGCTAGAAGGCCAAATATTTTTTCAGAGCTAGATGCAGAAGAAAATTATATTCAATTTGCAACCTGATGGAGGTCAGTATAGATGGACTAATAGAACAAGTCCCACACTCTGCTAGAAGGCCAAATATTTTTTCAGAGCTAGATGCAGAAAAAAATTATATTCAAATTGCAACCTGATGGAGGTCAGTATAGATGGACTAATAGAACAAGTCGCACACACTGCTAGAAGGCCAAATATTTTTTCAGAGCTAGATGCAGATAAAAATTATTTTTAATTTGCAACCTGATGGAGGTCAGTATAGATGGACAAATAGAGAAAGTCCCACACACTGCTAGAAGGCCAAATATTTTTTCAGAGCTAGATGCCGATAAAAATTATTTTTCATTTGCAACCTGATGGAGGTCAGTATAGATGGACTAATAGAGAAAGTCCCACACACTGCTAGAAGGCCAAATATTTTTTCAGAGCTAGATGCAGATAAAAATTATTTTTCATTTGCAACCTGATGGAGGTCAGTATAGATGGACTAATAGAGAAAGTCCCACACAATGCAAGAAGGCCAAATATATTTTCAGAGCTAGATGCAGATAAAAATTATTTTTCATTTGCAACCTGATGGAGGTCAGTATAGATGGACTAATAGAGAAAGTCCCACACACTGCTAGAAGGCCAAATATTTTTTCAGAGCTAGATGCCGATAAAAATTATTTTGAATTTGCAACCTGATGGAGGTCAGTATAGATGGACTAATAGAACAAGTCGCACACACTGCTAGAAGGCCAAATATTTTTTCAGAGCTAGATGCAGATAAAAATTATTTTTCATTTGCAACCTGATGGAGGTCTGTATAGATGGACTAATAGAGAGAGTCCCACACACTGCTAGAAGGCCAAATATTTTTTCAGAGCTAGATGCAGATAAAATTATTTTTCATTTGCAACCTGATGGAGGTCAGTATAGATGGACTAATAGAGAAAGTCCAACACACTGCTAGAAGGCCAAATATTTTTTCAGAGCTAGATGCAGATAAAAATTATTTTTAATTTGCAACCTGATGGAGGTCAGTATAGATGGACTAATAGAGACAGTCCCACACACTGCTAGAAGGCCAAATATTTTTTCAGAGCAAGATGCAGAAAAAAATTATATTCAATTTGCAACCTGATGGAGGTCAGTATAGATGGACTAATAGAACAAGTCCCACACACAGCTAGAAGGCCAAATATTTTTTCAGAGCTCGATGCAGATAAAAATTATTTTTCATTTGCAACCTGATGGAGGTCAGTATAGATGGACTAATAGTGAAAGTCCCACACACTGCTAGAAGGCCAAATATTTTTGCAGAGCTAGATGCAGATAAAAATTATTTTGAATTTGCAGCCTGATGGAGGTCAGTATAGATGGACTAATCGAGAAAGTCCCACACACTGCTAGAAGGCCAAATATTTTTTCAGAGCTAGATGCAGATAAAAATTATTTTGAATTTGCAAGCTGATGGAGGTCAGTATAGATGGACTAATAGTGAAAGTCCCACACACTGCTAGAAGGCCAAATATTTTTGCAGAGCTAGATGCAGATAAAAATTATTTTGAATTTGCAGCCTGATGGAGGTCAGTATAGATGGACTAATCGAGAAAGTCCCACACACTGATAGAAGGCCAAATATTTTTTCAGAGCTAGATGCAGAAGAAAATTATATTCAATTTGCAACCTGATGGAGGTCAGTATAGATGCACTAATAGAACAAGTCCCACACTCTGCTAGAAGGCCAAATATTTTTTCAGAGCTAGATGCAGAAAAAAATTATATTCAAATTGCAACCTGATGGAGGTCAGTATAGATGGACTAATAGAACAAGTCGCACACACTGCTAGAAGGCCAAATATTTTTTCAGAGCTAGATGCAGATAAAAATTATTTTTAATTTGCAACCTGATGGAGGTCAGTATAGATGGACAAATAGAGAAAGTCCCACACACTGCTAGAAGGCCAAATATTTTTTCAGAGCTAGATGCCGATAAAAATTATTTTTCATTTGCAACCTGATGGAGGTCAGTATAGATGGACTAATAGAGAAAGTCCCACACACTGCTAGAAGGCCAAATATTTTTTCAGAGCTAGATGCCGATAAAAATTATTTTGAATTTGCAACCTGATGGAGGTCAGTATAGATGGACTAATAGAACAAGTCGCACACACTGCTAGAAGGCCAAATATTTTTTCAGAGCTAGATGCAGATAAAAATTATTTTTCATTTGCAACCTGATGGAGGTCTGTATAGATGGACTAATAGAGAAAGTCCCACACACTGCTAGAAGGCCAAATATTTTTTCAGAGCTAGATGCAGATAAAATTATTTTTCATTTGCAACCTGATGGAGGTCTGTATAGATGGACTAATAGAGAAAGTCCAACACACTGCTAGAAGGCCAAATATTTTTTCAGAGCTAGATGCAGATAAAAATTATTTTTAATTTGCAACCTGATGGAGGTCAGTATAGATGGACTAATAGAGACAGTCCCACACACTGCTAGAAAGCCAAATATTTTTTCAGAGCAAGATGCAGAAAAAAATTATATTCAATTTGCAACCTGATGGAGGTCAGTATAGATGGACTAATGGAACAAGTCCCACACACAGCTAGAAGGCCAAATATTTTTTCAGAGCTCGATGCAGATAAAAATTATTTTTCATTTGCAACCTGATGGAGGTAAGTATAGATGGACTAATAGTGAAAGTCCCACACACTGCTAGAAGGCCAAATATTTTTGCAGAGCAAGATGCAGATAAAAATTATTTTGAATTTGCAGCCTGATGGAGGTCAGTATAGATGGACTAATCGAGAAAGTCCCACACACTGCTAGAAGGCCAAATATTTTTTCATAGCTAGATGCAGATAAAAATTATTTTGAATTTGCAAGCTGATGGAGGTCAGTATAGATGGACTAATAGTGAAAGTCCCACACACTGCTAGAAGGCCAAATATTTTTGCAGAGCTAGATGCTGATAAAAATTATTTTGAATTTGCAGCCTGATGGAGGTCAGTATAGATGGACTAATCGAGAAAGTCCCACACACTGCTAGAAGGCCAAATATTTTTTCAGAGCTAGATGCAGAAGAAAATTATATTCAATTTGCAACCTGATGGAGGTCAGTATAGATGGACTAATAGAACAAGTCCCACACTCTGGTAGAAGGCCAAATATTTTTTCAGAGCTAGATGCAGAAAAAAATTATATTCAAATTGCAACCTGATGGAGGTCAGTATAGATGGACTAATAGAACAAGTCGCACACACTGCTAGAAGGCCAAATATTTTTTCAGAGCTAGATGCAGATAAAAATTATTTTTAATTTGCAACCTGATGGAGGTCAGTATAGATGGACAAATAGAGAAAGTCCCACACACTGCTAGAAGGCCAAATATTTTTTCAGAGCTAGATGCCGATAAAAATTATTTTTCATTTGCAACCTGATGGAGGTCAGTATAGATGGACTAATAGAGAAAGTCCCACACACTGCTAGAAGGCCAAATATTTTTTCAGAGCTAGATGCAGATAAAAATTATTTTTCATTTGCAACCTGATGGAGGTCAGTATAGATGGACTAATAGAGAAAGTCCCACACAATGCAAGAAGGCCAAATATTTTTTCAGAGCTAGATGCAGATAAAAATTATTTTTCATTTGCAACCTGATGGAGGTCTGTATAGATGGACTAATAGAGAAAGTCCCACACACTGCTAGAAGGCCAAATATTTTTTCAGAGCTAGATGCAGATAAAATTATTTTTCATTTGCAACCTGATGGAGGTCAGTATAGATGGACTAATAGAGAAAGTCCAACACACTGCTAGAAGGCCAAATATTTTTTCAGAGCTAGATGCAGATAAAAATTATTTTTAATTTGCAACCTGATGGAGGTCAGTATAGATGGACTAATAGAGACAGTCCCACACACTGCTAGAAGGCCAAATATTTTTTCAGAGCAAGATGCAGAAAAAAATTATATTCAATTTGCAACCTGATGGAGGTCAGTATAGATGGACTAATAGAACAAGTCCCACACACAGCTAGAAGGCCAAATATTTTTTCAGAGCTCGATGCAGATAAAAATTATTTTTCATTTGCAACCTGATGGAGGTCAGTATAGATGGACTAATAGTGAAAGTCCCACACACTGCTAGAAGGCCAAATATTTTTGCAGAGCTAGATGCAGATAAAAATTATTTTGCATTTGCAGCCTGATGGAGGTCAGTATAGATGGACTAATCGAGAAAGTCCCACACACTGCTAGAAGGCCAAATATTTTTTCAGAGCTAGATGCAGATAAAAATTATTTTGAATTTGCAAGCTGATGGAGGTCAGTATAGATGGACTAATAGTGAAAGTCCCACACACTGCTAGAAGGCCAAATATTTTTGCAGAGCTAGATGCAGATAAAAATTATTTTGAATTTGCAGCCTGATGGAGGTCAGTATAGATGGACTAATCGAGAAAGTCCCACACACTGATAGAAGGCCAAATATTTTTTCAGAGCTAGATGCAGAAGAAAATTATATTCAATTTGCAACCTGATGGAGGTCAGTATAGATGGACTAATAGAACAAGTCCCACACTCTGCTAGAAGGCCAAATATTTTTTCAGAGCTAGATGCAGAAAAAAATTATATTCAAATTGCAACCTGATGGAGGTCAGTATAGATGGACTAATAGAACAAGTCGCACACACTGCTAGAAGGCCAAATATTTTTTCAGAGCTAGATGCAGATAAAAATTATTTTTAATTTGCAACCTGATGGAGGTCAGTATAGATGGACAAATAGAGAAAGTCCCACACACTGCTAGAAGGCCAAATATTTTTTCAGAGCTAGATGCCGATAAAAATTATTTTTCATTTGCAACCTGATGGAGGTCAGTATAGATGGACTAATAGAGAAAGTCCCACACACTGCTAGAAGGCCAAATATTTTTTCAGAGCTAGATGCAGATAAAAATTATTTTTCATTTGCAACCTGATGGAGGTCAGTATAGATGGACTAATAGAGAAAGTCCCACACAATGCAAGAAGGCCAAATATTTTTTCAGAGCTAGATGCAGATAAAAATTATTTTTCATTTGCAACCTGATGGAGGTCAGTATAGATGGACTAATAGAGAAAGTCCCACACACTGCTAGAAGGCCAAATATTTTTTCAGAGCTAGATGCCGATAAAAATTATTTTGAATTTGCAACCTGATGGAGGTCAGTATAGATGGACTAATAGAACAAGTCGCACACACTGCTAGAAGGCCAAATATTTTTTCAGAGCTAGATGCAGATAAAAATTATTTTTCATTTGCAACCTGATGGAGGTCTGTATAGATGGACTAATAGAGAAAGTCCCACACACTGCTAGAAGGCCAAATATTTTTTCAGAGCTAGATGCAGATAAAATTATTTTTCATTTGCAACCTGATGGAGGTCAGTATAGATGGACTAATAGAGAAAGTCCAACACACTGCTAGAAGGCCAAATATTTTTTCAGAGCTAGATGCAGATAAAAATTATTTTTAATTTGCAACCTGATGGAGGTCAGTATAGATGGACTAATAGAGACAGTCCCACACACTGCTAGAAGGCCAAATATTTTTTCAGAGCAAGATGCAGAAAAAAATTATATTCAATTTGCAACCTGATGGAGGTCAGTATAGATGGACTAATAGAACAAGTCCCACACACAGCTAGAAGGCCAAATATTTTTTCAGAGCTCGATGCAGATAAAAATTATTTTTCATTTGCAACCTGATGGAGGTCAGTATAGATGGACAAATAGAGAAAGTCCCACACACTGCTAGAAGGCCAAATATTTTTTCAGAGCTAGATGCAGATAAAAATTATTTTGAATTTGCAAGCTGATGGAGGTCAGTATAGATGGACTAATAGTGAAAGTCCCACACACTGCTAGAAGGCCAAATATTTTTGCAGAGCTAGATGCAGATAAAAATTATTTTGAATTTGCAGCCTGATGGAGGTCAGTATAGATGGACTAATAGAACAAGTCCCACACTCTGCTAGAAGGCCAAATATTTTTTCAGAGCTAGATGCAGAAAAAAATTATATTCAAATTGCAACCTGATGGAGGTCAGTATAGATGGACTAATAGAGAATGTCCCACACACTGCTAGAAGGCCAAATATTTTTTCAGAGCTAGATGCAGATAAAAATTATTTTTCATTTGCAACCTGATGGAGGTCAGTATAGATGGACTAATAGAGAAAGTCCCACACAATGCAAGAAGGCCAAATATTTTTTCAGAGCTAGATGCAGATAAAAATTATTTTTCATTTGCAACCTGATGGAGGTCAGTATAGATGGACTAATAGAGAAAGTCCCACACACTGCTAGAAGGCCAAATATTTTTTCAGAGCTAGATGCAGACAAAAAATTATTTTGAATTTGCAACCTGATGAAGGTCAGTATAGATGGACTAATAGAGAAAGTCCCACACACTGCTAGAAGGCCAAATATTTTTTCAGATTCAGATGCAGATAAAAATTATTTTTAATTTGCAACCTGATAGAGGTCAGTATAGATGGACTAATAGACCAAGTCCCACACACTGCTAGAAGGCCAAATATTTTTTCAGAGCTAGATGCAGAAAAAAATTATATTCAATTTGCAACGTGATGGAGGTCAGTATAGATGGACTAATAGAACAAGTCCCACGCACAGCTAGAAGGCCAAATATTTTTTCAGAGCTAGATGCAGAAAAAAATTATATTCAATTTGCAACGTGATGGTGGTCAGTATAGATGGACTAATAGAACAAGTCCCACACACAGCTAGAAGCCCAAATATTTTTTTAGAGGTAGATGCAAAAAAAATTATATTCAGTTTGCAACCTGATGAAGGTCAGTATAGATGGACTAATAGAACAAGTCCCACACACAGCTAGAAGACCAAATATTTTTTCAGAGCTAGATGCCGAAAAAAATTATATTCAATTTGCAACCTTATGGAGGTCAGTATAGATGGACTAATAGAATGATGCTATGCCCAAAAGGTTTTACTTCACTAGGTGCAGTAAAAAAAATGGTATTCTATACACAGGTGGTGTATCTTGCAACACAGATAGGCTACTCCACTGACTAACACACTCTGCAATAGGCCAAAAATGATTAGCTTTGCTAGATTCAGCCAAATGCTGTGAAAAAAACTTGCACAGCACTGGCACAGACCTGCCTGGCAAAAAGTGATAGGAACTGATGTAATCTAGCCCTGAAAAGGACTGCAATTGCAATTAGTCTTTACTCCAAACCTATCTATTTAAGAGCACAGACCTGCCTGATAAAAGTCATATGAAATGATGTAACGTAGTCCTTAAAAGGACTGCAATCACAACTATTCCCTACTCCCAAGCTATCTGTAGATTTGTGCGAAAATTGGCTTGAAATTAACAAGGTATATTGCTCACAGCAACAGCGGTGCCGTCTAACACGCAGCTGCAGCAGTGAGAAAATGGTGGCGACGGGGAAAATGGGTGGGTCTTATAGGGCAAGGACATGTGACATACACTGCCAATGACACATGCCCTTGCTTGTGTGAAAAAAAGCCCTTCGCTCCGTGTGTGCGCTGCTGATAGGCTGACAGATTGCACCTCCCCACGGTAAATGCGGGAAAGAGAAAAAAAAATGGAGATCTTCATTATTCCTGCAGAGATCCATCCCCTGCCCCTCCCCCCACCCCGCTGTACACTCAAACTGCATATTAACATTAATATTCATCATTACTGAGAAACAATCCATTTATGATTTTGGTGCACGAACAGTTATCGAACATAACCTCGAACAGCCGAATTTTTCTCAAATCGTTCGTGTTCGCCGAACGGCTCGAACACCGCCCAAAACAGCTCGAATTTGAGATTGGTGAAAAGTTTGAGTCGAGCAACGCTCATCTCTAGTCCAGACCATGGAGCACATACCAGGAGATGTGGAGGGAGCCATAGGAGGGCAACAACCCAGCAGCAGGATTGTTACCTCCTCCTTTGTGCAAGGAGGAACTGGAGGAGCATTGCCAGAGCCCTGCAAAATGACCTCCAGCAGGCCACAAATGTGCATGTGTCTGCACAAATGGTTAGAAACCGACTCCATGAGGGTGGTATGAGGGCCCGACGTCCACAGATCGGGGTTGTGCTCACAGCCCAACACCATGCAGGACGCTTTGCATTTGCTGCAGAACACCAGGATTGGCAAAGTTGCCACTGGCGCCCTGTGCTCTTCACAGATAAAAGCAGGTTCACACTGAGCACATGTGACAGACGTGACAGAGTCTGGAGACGCCGTGGAGGGCAATCTGCTGCCTGCAACATCCTTCAGCATGACCGATTTGGCAGTGGGTCAGTAATAGTGTGGGGTTGCATTTCTTTGGAGGGCCGCACTGCCCTCCATATGCTCACCAGAGGTAGCCTGACTGCCATTAGGTACCGAGATGAGATCCTCAGACCCCTTGTGAGACCATATGCTGGCGCAATTGGCCCTGGGTTCCTATTAATGCAGGACAATGCCAGACCTCATGTGGCTGGAGTGTGTCAGCAGTTCCTGCAAGATAAGGGCATTGAAGCTATGGACTGGCACGCCCATTCCCGAGACGTAATTCCGATTGAGCAGATCTGGGACATCATGTCTCGCTCCATCCACCAACGTCACGTTGCACCACAGACTGTCCAGGAGTTGGTGCATGCTTTAGTCCAGGTCTGGGAGGAGATCCCACAGGAGACCACCCGCAACCTCATCAGGAGCATGCCCAGACAGGACATTACATCAAAGTTGGATCAGCCTGTAGTGTGTTTCTCCACTTTAATTTTGGGGGTGACTCCAAATACAGGACTCCATTAGTTAATAAATTTGATTTCCATTGATGATTTTGTGTGATTTTGTTGTCAGCACATTCAACTTTGTACAGAACAAAGTATTCATTCAGATCTAGGATGTGTTATTTGAGTGTTCCCTTTATTTTTTTGAGCAGTGTATATATACACATATACTAGATGGAGGCCCGATGCTATTGCATCGGGAGGGCGGTGATGTCACCCTGCCTGTACACGCCATGCTGCTGCTCACGCCGCGCTCTGCCACGCTCTGCCTGCTGACGCCGCGCTCTGCCTACTCACACCATACTCTGCCTGCTCATGCTGCTCTGCTCTGCCTGCTCATGCCGCTCTGCTCTGCCTGTTCATGCCGCTCTGCTCTGCTTGCTCATGCCGCTCTGCTCATACCACTGGCCGCTCTGCTGCTCTGCTCTACCTGATCTGCCTGCTCATACCGCTCTGCTCATTACACTGTGCTCTGCCTGTGTGAGAGTGTGAACTGTGATAGCAGCAGGAGAGCATTAGGACCCTGTGAGTTTTGCCTGGCTGAGCTCAGAGCAGGGGCAGATCAGGAGACCCTGTGTGTTCTGAGGGTGTCTGCTGTGTGAGACGCTGGACGGGGAGTCTGAGGAGAACTATGAGGACTGATCTGCAACTAGACTCTCTCTCTACAAGCTTTCCTGTGGGGGTTGTTAACCCCTAGCCCTGGTGAAGCTATGTCCCTGCTCAGGTACGAGTGCTGGGCTGGGGAAAGCTGTGTGGCTCTTTGGAGTTTTGTGGAAGTCCATGCTGAGTGGACTAGAGACTTTGTGCTGAACGAGCCAAGTGTCGAGTGAGAGGGAAAAAAACTGAGGATATCACCTCTGTGACAGAGCGTGTGGTCGGTGGTCTGGAAAACAGTGAGTGACTGCGAGAGG
Organism: Phyllobates terribilis; assembly: GCF_046119375.1. NCBI lineage: Eukaryota > Metazoa > Chordata > Amphibia > Anura > Dendrobatidae > Phyllobates > Phyllobates terribilis. Next base: position 70,315,996 of record NW_027362763.1, on the reverse strand, counting down.
AGAGAAGGGGTACGGTGCCATTCACATTGAGAGCATACTGACAAGCCTGTTGAAGAGTTCTTCCCAGACCTTAACCTGAGACTACAGGACTAAACTCCCCGGAGTGTGGGCTCGGCATCAGCCGACAAGACAAGGAACCTTTGCTTTTTTGTGAACGTTGCTTTTTATTTGGTGTCAAAGTTTTCTGGGACTCGCTGCAGCCACCGCGATTCACAAGCCTTTGATAGACCACATCTGAGGTTAACGGTACCGTAACTGTAAGATACCCGGGTATCCCTATACTAGGGGAATAAGAGCAATTGGTATAGTTTCATGCATTGTCATTGTTAATAGTGGAAGGATTGTACTCAGTGTGCCATCTCTGGGGTCCCTATAGAACACCCACACTAGATTGACACAGTGTTTACGTAAAATTGTTCCAGATCTTTAGTATAAGTCACATAAACTGAAAACTTTGAGATTGGCACATTGATTTCAGCTTTTGTTGATTGTGTGTAGTTAGTAGAGACAATGTCCCAGGTAGAATCTGAGATTGATTCATGCAATACTGAATTTTAGTCTAATCCCTGTTTTAGTAAAGAAAGTGTTGTTTATTTCGGTCTCTGTCTCAGTTTGTGACTCACTGGATCTCTCTCGGACCTCAGGTCTTTACACCTGCTCATGCCGCTCTGCTCTGCCTGCTCATGCCGCTCTGCTTTGCTGTCCCTGCTCATACCGCTCTGCCATGCTGCCCTGCCTGCTTGACACCGCTCTGCCCTGCTCCTTTTCCCTGTTCTTGTATCACGTCTTCTCAGACCAATCATTCAGTGTAATGAGGTTATGTTGTATCAGGATCTAGTGCGGTAGTAAGCTCTGAATTGTACAAGTGTAGAGCTGAGTTTGTCATTTGGTTCTGTGACGTCACTGCATAAGACTACAGGGAATCCTACTGTCTCATAGATCCTATAGTACAAAGGTTGTCTGCTGCAATTCTGCCTGAGGAATCCCTGACATTAGATACACCGGTCAGTGAAGCATTCGGCTAATCCCGGCGGCGGCATGTACGGCGTGTTCGCGACGGTTTTCCGCTGATGGTGCCACACAAGAGGCTGGTACCACCAGCGGTTTCCATATTGAGACACCCATCACTTGGGTGTCCCAATATGGCGGTCGACGAACTTCCACCACTTGGAATTCTGGGATCCGGACACATCTGGACGGAACAGGATGTGAAGAAATTACAAGGTAAGTATATATTAAGATATCCATATAAATTTATTTATTTTTTACGCACGCATTGACTTGCATTGGCGAGTCTCGCCTGTGATACGTGGCAAATCGCAGCATGCTGCGATATTTTTTTTTTTAGTTTTTTTTTCAGCTGAGAAAAAAAATCGCAGATGAGACGTCACTTATTGATTAACATTGGTCTGAGTGCAATATGATTATTATTTATTTTTTAATCGGATTCCACACGTCCGTTTTACTCACAAATGAGCCCTTAGATACAATATTTTGGTCTCCTTTCCTTCACAGTGCAGTGCAGCCTACATTCACAGTGATGGTTACAGCCTTTTCTCTTGGTCACTTTTCTTGTCAGCAGTACACAATAGTAGCTCTTGTCTGGCAACTTGCATACTCTTTTAGTCTATTCGCTCAGTTACCATGTCACAAACACACTTATCCCTGGCTGTCTCTCATGTGCTTTCTCACTTATTTTCTCTCGCTCTTTTTCTTTCTTTCTCTCTCTCTCTTTTTCTCTCTCTCTTTTTCTCTCTCTCTCTTTTTCTCTCTCTTTCTCTCTCTCTCTTTTTCTCTCTCTTTTTCTCTCTTTCTCTCTTTTTCTCTCTCTCTTTTTCACTCTCTCTTTTTTTCTCTCTCTCTATTTCTCTCTCTCTTTCTCTTTCTCTCTCTTTCTCTCTGTTTCTCTCTTTCTCTCTCTCTTTCTCTCTCTCTTTCTCTCTCTCTTTCTCTTTTTCTCTCTCTCTTTCTCTCTCTCTGTTTTTCTCTCTCTTTTTCTCTCTCTCTCTTTTTTCTCTCTCTCTTTTTCTATCTCTCTTTTTTTCTCTCTCTTTTTCTCTCTCTCTTTTTTTCACTCTTTTTCTCTCTCTCTTTCTCTCTCTTCTTCTCTCTTTTCACTTTTCTCCCCAAGTGTATTTTCTGAGCATTTACAAGGTATCTAGCATTCAAATCCACACAATTTTATTTTTTGTGAAAATTCGTTGAAATCTAAATTCAAAAGATGCACTCATATATGTTTGTGACACAATTAGAGTGAGCATGCCAAGAGCAAGGAGACCATAACTAGTCCCCACTGCAGCAGATGACTAGAGAGCGACACTTGGCAGTTTTATAACTTATCTCTTTCCCTCATTGTAAAAGTAGTAATTTGAAAATAAGAATTTCTAGAATCGTATTTAATTAAAAGCCCTAAATCCAGCTTGCAGTATTATTAAACACAAGGCTTGTCTAGATGCATTCTGGAGTACCTAGAACTTTGTGGTATTCCATTACCATTACCATGTTATTCCTCCTGGAAATATATGAATAAATTGATAATTGGCTGTTATCAGTTGAGAGTGAGTCCCTTACAGTCTGACATCATGTTTTCAGTGCTGACACAGCCAAAATTCTAGGATAAGATGCTCCTAAATTGGTATCTCATGTGGAATGTAAATAATTTCTTACACAGACATGTCAGTCTGGGGTGGATAGTTAATAATGGCTTCTCTTGTGTCCACAGCTTTCTAAGACATATGGCCCAGTCTTCAGTGTCCAGATAGGCATGACAAAAACAGTTGTCCTCTGTGGCTTTGAGGCTGTTAAGGAGGCGCTCATCAACCATGCCGATGTGTTTTCTAACCGACCCTATGGTCCATTGACTATGAAAGTAGCAAAGAACAATGGTAAGATTATTTCCTTTAGATACTGCTTCTCATTACCACCTTGCTCCACCCAAAATAGTCAGGTATAAAGCTGTGCCAGTGCCACCAGATGGTGGAAGATACCTCTGATCTCAATCCTTTAACCCTTAGATGCCAAAGTCAACAGCCACCACTGAATCTCATAAGGGATGTCTTTCTGTTTGCCCATTAATGCGATCTTAGGATGCTGATGTTTGTCATTGCAGCCGCTTGGCATGACAGGTCTATAATTCTCTTTTACAAAGGTGTTGAAAAAACAAAAAATATACATATTTATGGGTTTGCTCCAATTGTTCCAATCTGTATAGTGAAATCTAGGTCATTGCCTGACACAAACCAAACCTTATTAAGTATTGAAGCATATCAAATAAATCTTTGAATTTAGTATTACAGCATTTCATGCTGAGTCACTTCTCATGGACATTCTGTGAATCAAGGCTTGCCAAGGAGTCTTAGGTGAAGAGCCAGGAGGTTACATCATAAATAGAAGGAGGAGACAAAGGCATATTCAGGTCACAGTCCATGGTCAGAATTCCAATGTCAGAGTGCATCAAGGCAAAAAGGGTAATACAAATGGGCAGTCAAAGGCAAATCCAAGGTATGGCAACAAAGATCAGAATATCAGAGTTTAGAGCAAACACACCACAGAGCTGACAGCTGCAACTGGCAATAGTTCCAGCATAGCCAGCCAGCTAAATGGCCAAACAATCACCCTTAAAGCACAACACTTGAAGGTTTTCCAGCAGGCTCGACCAAATTGGGCTGCAAGAAAATCCCATACACAAAACTGACAGTCCAGCACACCTCTGCATACTATAGGATAGTCTAGCTGTCACTCACAATGCTGAGAGCCCGGCACGCCCCTGCAATCCATAAGATGGCTGAGCTGTCACTTGCTGCACCCCTAAGACACAGTGAGTGGCGGTATCATGACACTGCAATTGTACTGACCTGAACATTTTTTCACAGGTTTTACAAACCTGTGAAATGCATAAAAATAAAATTGAAAACATGGTGGAATAATTTAGATTTTTCCCATGCCAGCCATAAAGACTTTTGACCATTTTTAGTACCCATTTCAAAATGCAACTCCTCTCCTTAGAAAACCAAGCTATAGATTGGAAACATAAATAAGTTCTGGATCTTGCAGATTCCATTGGAAGTGCCCATATCTATTACGCTTTTCTGGAATATCTTTGGATATGTCGTAAGTGTACTAGAAGAGAATACCACTTTAAGACTTCAAAAAAACTCAGAATGGCGCAGAGTAGAGATCACTGATTGTTAGAATGTAATTGAATTCTACACGAATATACAAAAAATTCATTTTTTTTTTACAATACAAATTTTTGTAAATTATCTTCACATGGATTCAGAAAAAATAGTGGTCAGTTATTTACCATTTTGCTTATATATAGAAGGCCAACAAAAGTTAAAAAAAGCAACAACTTATCCTCCCCTTCCCAGCCCCTCTGCTGCTTGCCATACAATCTTCAGAGTCAAGAATGCAATAGCAGAAAGAGGACCAGACTGCAGGCTGTGCAGCCCGCTATCCAGTCCTCAGGGCTTCTGTGATGACACAGCTTCTAATCTTAATGACCAAGACATCTAGATTTGATAAGCCAGGAGAAATACACTATTATCTTTGTGTTGACTTTTGAATTTATGTTTTTCTTTGGTGGGTCAAGAAGGACAGACTAATATTTGTATAACCCTGGATGTTGACATTTGAGTTGATATTTACTGCAAATTACTGAGACACAGATTGATATATATATATATATATATTTATATATACAGTTAGTTCCATATATATTTGGACAGAGACAACATTTTTCTAATTTTGGTTCTAGACATTACCACAATCAATTTTAAACAAAACAATTCATTGTAAATAAAATGTTCATTTCTAGTACTTGGTTGAAAACCATTTGTTGGCAATGACTGCCTGAAGTCTTGAACTCATGGACATCACCAGATGCTGTGTTTCCTCCTTTTTGATGCTCTGCCAGGCCTTCACTGCGGTGGTTTTCAGTTGCTGTCTGTTTGTGGGCCTTTCTGTCTGAAGTTTAGTCTTTAACAAGTGAAATGCATGCTCAATTGGGTTGAGATCAGGTGACTGACTTGGCCATTCAAGAATATTCCACTTCTTTGCTTTAATAAACTCCTGGGTTGCTTTGGCTTTATGTTTTGGGTCATTGTCCATTTGTAGTGTGAAACGACGACCAATCAGTTTGGCTGCATTTGGCTGGATCTGAGCACACAGTATGGCTCTGAATACATCAGAATTCATTCGGCTGCTTCTGTCCTGTGTCACATCATCGATAAACACTAGTGACATAGTGCCACTGGCAGCCATGCATGCCCAAGCCATCACACTGCCTCCGCAGTGTTTTACAGATGATGTGGTATGCTTTGGATCATGAGCTGTACCACGCCTTCGCCATACTTTTCTCTTTCCATCATTCTGGTAGAGGTTGATCTTGGTTTCATCTGTCCAAAGAATGTTCTTCCAGAACTGTGCTGGCTTTTTTAGATGTTTTTTAGCAAAGTCCAGTCTAGCCTTTTTATTCTTGATGCTTTTGAGTGGCTTGCACCGTGCAGTGAACCTTCTGTATTTACTTTCATGCAGTCTTCTCTTTATGGTAGATTTAGATATTGATACGCCTACCTCCTGGAGAGTGTTGTTCACTTGGTTGGCTGTTGTGAAGGGGTTTCTCTTCACCATGCAGATTATTCTGCCATCATCCACCACTGTTGTCTTCCGTGGGTGCCCACGTCTTTTTGCATTGAGTTCACCAGTGCTTTCTTTCATTCTTAGGATGTACCAAACTGTAGATTTTGCCACTCCTAATATTGTAGCAATTTCTCGCATGGGTTTTTTCTGTTTTTGCAGCTTAAGGATGGCTTGTTTCACCTGAATGGAGAGCTCCTTTGACCACATGTTTACTTCACAGCAAAACCTTCCAAATGCAAGCACCACACCTCAAATCAACTCCAGGCCTTTTATCTGCTTAATTGAGAATGACATAACGAAGGGATTGCCCACAACTGTCCATGAAATAGCCTTGGAGTCAATTGTCCAATTGCTTTTGGTCCCTTTAAAAACAGGGTGGTACATGTTAAGGAGCTGAAACTCCTAAACCCTTCATCCAATTTTAATGTTGTCTCTTTCCAAATATATATGGACCTAACTGTATATGTATGTATGTATGTATATATATATGTACATATATATATGTATATATATATATATATATATATATATATATATATATATATATAGGGATTTCTATCATGCTGCAAAGAGAATCAGAGAAACTCTTCAGGGTGGCAGCTTGGTAGCATGGCTCCATCCAGAGGGACACAGATTTGTATTCTACAGGATGCAAGCATAGGGGAACACTGCACTGGCTGGAAGGATACAGATCTGCTCCATTGATCATCACTGACCCTATGTAGACATTTGGGGAAAGCAGGATTGTGATCCTCCGGTCACCAGGAGCCCATGGATACACCCGGAGAAATCCAGATTGGGACAATCAAGTCACCTGAATCCATGAATATTTTCAGAGGTTGAAAGTAAAAGTCTGAAAAAATCCCACAAAGGTTCCTTGATTACCCTGCCAATATAAATATATGCTCTGTTATGGAGAACCCGCTCTATTAAGTAGAGTGGATACGTGCTGCAAAAAGTATCTAGATCTAGCTTCATGCTATGGTACATGAACAGCCCTTCGAACCATTTCAAGCATCTTTTCCTGATCATGGGGAACCACTTTCGTTGTCTGTTAAAATCTCATCACTGGGGATCAAAGAGCTTGTAGATATTGGAGATCTTTATGTCCCATGTGTTATGGATAGGAATAACATTAATCTTTTATGTTCAGGGGTTGTCTCTTCCAATGGAGAGAACTGGAAAGTGATGAGAAGATTTACTCTCTCCTCACTGCGAGATTATGGAATGGGGAAGAGAACTATAGAAGACAAGATCATCGAGGAGGCCGACTGTTTAGTGCAGAAGATGAAATCCTATGAAGGTGAGTGGCTAATTTTTAAAGTTATATGGAATGATGGAAAGTAGATAAGGGGTAACTGGGAGCTCCTGGGCCCCACACAGAAGAGAATTTTGGACTCCCTTTGGTTTTAAAGTGTTGACCTGAAATTATTATTTATGCTAATATTAAATATTTATTGTAAATATCTAATCGCTTTTCTAATATACTCTACTTAAAAAGTCCCTTATGTTCTCTCCCATATTTAATCTGTCTAATTTTTTTTCTTTTTTTAATTACCTACTTCTGTTTTTATAATATTTTGTTTGCGAATCCCCAGTAAATGTTGGGATACTCAAGCAACATATCAGGGGGCAGAGGCAACAGTGACTGCCACAGCCTCTGTCCCTGCCCTGAAATAAATTGTCACCAGTGACATCCGTTTCATGGCAAGGGCTAGTCCCTGCTCTACTAAGTTGATTGTCAATTCTGACATATGCTCAGTATGAACTTCCTTGTCAATGTGTAATTTTCTTTTCAATGCACAGTGAACATGTGCTCCCTCGACAGCTCTAATGAGAAATGTTGAACTGGTAAGTGAGCATTCAGTCAGTGTTCATTGTACGAAGAATAGAACATGGCATGCAGAAACCAGCCTCGATCCCAATGGTGATGTCTCTTTTGGGGAGGAGCAAGTCCCTGCACTCCATGAAACGCTATGATCTCTCCTTACATTTTACACTGACAGTTCATTCTTTGCCAACTCATCACTTCGCATTGGAGTTGGTGTGGGAGCGCACTGTCACTGTGCATTGAAAATAATATGGCTCAGTGACAAGGGAGCTCTACTAAGCACATGTCTAAATTGACAATCGACACAAGCTCAGTAGAGCAGGAACTAGCCCATCGCTTGAAATGGGGTCACTAATTACGCTTCATTTCAGGGTGGGGACAGAGGCTGCGGCAGTGACCACAGCCTCCATTCCCTGTTGACTTCTCATTTCATTCTCCCAGCATGCACTGGGGAGTCTCAAACTAAATGTTATTAAAGCAAAACAAATGGAGATTTAAAAAAAAGCAGTTAAGAGTAATAAGGGAACAGTAGGGACTTTTTAATTAATTTGTAATAGTAATAATTTTATCTCTTTTCTATGAATATGTCAATTTTTAGGATTTAAAATCAATATTAGTGTCAGACCACCTCTCTTGAGACTTAACTTTAATCTCTTTCCTGTGTTAGGGACCTAACTCCAGATAAATGTTAGTGTTTTGGCTTGTTCAGATGAAAGTATAATTGAGCTGTAGCATGCAAATGGCATACTGACAAATGCATGTCAAGGTACTGTATATGTTCACATGAAGCAAAAGAAGGTGTTTACCAAAGTTCACCACTCTCCTAGGTTGTCCAAACATGGAAAAGTGGTGGGCATTAGTGCAGTGGTCAAAGGGAGCTGCAGGTTGCAGTTGTAGCCAGTGCCTTTGCCAACTGGGGAATCCTCCGATGGGCCAACTGGAGAATCCTCCGATGGGCCAACTGGAGAATCCTGCGATGGGCCAACTGGAGAATCCTCCGATGGGCCAACTGGAGAATCCTCTGATGGGCCAGTCTGACCTTGATTGTAGTGACTTATAAATAAAATTTTCACTTTATTTTTTATCTTCTAAAAAAATGTCCCCTTCCCTCCCCTCCAAAATATAAATAAATCTAAAGCCGCAGTATGGAATAATATGAATTTTTTTTATAGACCTCCAGCTCCAAACAAGAAATTAAATGTTTTTCAATACATAATATGAGGTACTTTAACCACTTCGCGCCAGAGCCTGTTTTTGCCTTCATGACCAGGTCAATTTTTTTCAATTCTGACCACTGTCAATTTATGAAGTAATTACTCTGGAACGCTTCAACGGATTCCCCTGATTCTGAGAATGTTTTTTTGTGACATATCGTACTTCATGATAGTGGTAAAATTTCTTCGATGTCACTTGCGTTTATTTGTGAAAAAATCTGAAATTTGGCGAAAATTTTGAAAATGTAGCAATTTTCAAATTTTGAATTTTCATGCCCTTAAATCAGAGAGATATGTCACACAAAATAGTTAATAAATAACATTTCCCACATGTCTACTTTACATCAGCACTATTTTGGAACCAACATTTTTTTTTGCTAGGAAGCTATAAGGGTTAAAATTTGACCAGTGATTTCTCATTTTTCCAACAAAATTTACAAAACCATTTTTTTAGGGACCACATCTTATTTGAAGTGACTTTGAGGGGCCTTTATGACAGAAAATACAAAAAAGTGACACCATTCTAAAAACTGCACCCCTCAAGGTACTCAAAACCACATTCAAGAAGTTTATTAACCCTTCATGTGTTTCACTGGAATTTTTGGAATGTGGAAGAAAACAATGAACATTTAACTTTTTTTCACAAAAATGTTATTTAAACCCAATTTTTTTATTTTCACAAGGGTAACAGGAAAAAATGGACTACACAATTTGTAGTGCAATTTCACATGAGTGCGCTGATGCCCCATATGTGAGGGAAAACCACTGTTTGGGCGCACTGCAGGGTTCAGAAGGGAAGGAGTGCCATTAGACTTTTTGAATGTAAAATTTGTTTGAATAATTAGAGGACGCCATGTTGCTTTTGGAGAGCTCCTGATGTGCCTAAACAGTGGAAACCCCCCACAAGTGACACAATTTGGAAACTAGACCCATTAGGGAACTTATCTAGATGTGTGGTGAGCACCTTCAACCCCCTGGTGCTTCACAGAAGTTTATAATATTGAGCCGTAAAAATAAAATTTTCACATTTTTCCCACAAAAAATGTTTTTCATCCCCTAATTTTGCATTATCATAAGTGTAACAGGAGAAATTGCACCATGAAATTTGTTGTGCAATTTCTCATTACAGGGAATCTTCCGTCATGGGTTCCGTCTGAATCATGTATTTCAGAGATTTACATGGAAACTCTGGTGTAAGTGCTCAGCGCAGAGCCATACTGCGATCTTTGGGAGACATAATAAACAAATCAGTAGCAGGTGAAGAATTGGTTTTATTTATTTTTTACGCTGTTCCTCGTGTGGTATAACTGATAAGATTACTTTATTCTTCGGATCGGTGCGATTACAGCGATACCAGATTTATATTGGGTTTTTATGATTGACAGCTGTCACACACTAAAAGACGCTTTTTTTTGCAAAATCTAGTTTTTGCATCGTCATATTTTGAGAGCTATAATTTTTCCATATTTCGGCCGACAGAGTCATGCGAGGGCTTGTTTTTTGCGGGACAAGTTGACGTTTTTATTAGTACCATTTTTGGGTACGTGACATTTTTTGATCGCTTTCTATTCCGTTTTTTGGGAGGTAAAATGAACAAAAAACAACATTTTGAATTGTTTTTTGAGTTTTTTTTTATGCCGTTATGCATGTGGTAAGTGATAAGGCAACGTTATTCTTCGGGTCAGTATGTTTACAGCGATACTACATTATTTTTTTTTGTTGTTTTGGCGCTTTTACACAAAACAATTTTATAGAAAAAAAGGGTTTTTTACATCGCTTTATTATGAGAGCTATAACTTTTTTATTTTTCGGCTGATGGAGCTGTATGGCGGCATTTTTTTTGCGGAACAAGATGATGTTTTCAGTGGTACCATTTTTATTTCCATTTTGCTTTTTGATCGCATTTTATTCCACTTTTTGTTTGGCGATATGATGAAAAAGCATAGTTTTTTGCTCCGTTTTTTATTTATTTTTTTACGGTGTGTACAAAAGGGGTTAATTAGTGTGATAGTTTTATAGATCGGGTTGTTTCGGACGCGGCGATACCAAATATGTGTACTTTTTTTGTTTTTGCATAAATATACGGATTTATTGGTTTAATATTTTAATTATTTATTTTTATTTATTTAGTGATTTTTTTTTTAACAGTTTGAAAACATTTTTTTTGCCTTTTTTTTACACTTTTACTTAGTCCTGTTTGGGACATTAATTTTTATTTTTCTAATCACTGTTCTCATGCAATGCAATAGACATGTATTGCATTACATGAGAACTTTGCTGACAGTTTCACACTGTCAGTGTCTCCTGCTAGACTTCAGCTGCAGGCTGAGTCTAGCAGGACACCGTACATGGCAGACCCAGAGGCGCTCATGTGACCTCCGGCTGCCATGACAACAGCAGGTCCCCTCAGACATCAGGGGGCCGTCGAAGAGGTGAGTGGACGACCCCCTCTCCTCTCACTATCTTCTAAATGCTGCGATCACTATAGATCGCGGCATATAGAAGATAGCAAAGGGTTAACATCATTGGAACCTGATCCAATCAGGTCCCGATGGTGTCCTCTGTCAGAGCTGTCGCTCTTCACTGCAACCGTAGCACTTGCAGGACCCTGGGGTCCTGAGGGATGCGGGACCACCGACCATATATAAACGTCGGCGCTGCACAGAACCCAGCAAGCGCCAACGTTTACGCACAGTGGGCGGTCGGGAAGCAGTTAAAAAAATTCAACTTAAGTTATATCAGTGAAAAAAAAAATCTAAAAGGTTATGGTCCTAGGAAATAATGAAACATAAATTTGTGTGTCTTGAAGGCAAAAACTAATTATTCCAAACATTTTCATACTGATACATTTTATTTAAGCTAAATGCACCAGATTTCTATCTCAACTGGCACGAAAAAAAAAGGAAAAATTCTGCTTAAAGACAAATGTTGTGTTTTCAGATACTTTGTTCCCTTTACCAGACATTAGAGCTGACGGAATCAATTTGATAGTAATTGAATGTGTCAAATTTTTAGGAATTTTATAAACAACGCAAATGATAAGGGTTGATGATTCGCTTCATGCGAGTTATGTAAAATGGCCGCTGCTATTTTACTCATTATACACATATAGCCACAATCCATGTAAATGAGCAAAAAGCATAATGATAATCCAACCCAGCAAAAAAGATAGCTTATCAAAGGCCAATAATAAAAGACTTTATTAATACAAAATATTAGAGTATATGTGTACACAAAAAAAAGAATGTATTAATGAGGCAATACAGATGAGGTAAAAGGTAGTGTTGATCGAGTATGTATCATTTATAATGTTGAGCGGTACCTTCCGATATTTGGAAATATCGGATCGGATTGGATCGGACCGATACCCAAAATATATCGGATATCGCCGATTCCGATGCCGGAAACCAATGCAAGTCAATGGGACACAAATATCGGAATGAAAATAAACCCTTTCTTTCCTTGTAGGTTAATTCTACATGAAGGAAAACAACTAAGAATAATGTAGAATGTATTACATGAAAAGCCAGCAATTCAGCAGCGGCATACACCGGTACTCGACAATTTAGAACAGAAAGAATAAAGCATCACACATATATTAGATAGATAGAAACATGTCAGTCACATATATAAGAAGTACAGTGACAGTGTTGCTTACTGTACTTGTCATTTAGTGTTAAAGGATTTAATAAAAAAAATAATAGTGTTTTCATGCACCGTCTCTTTAAAAAAGCCGGCCGGCAATTCAGCAGCGGTGCCCGACAATTTATAACAGAAAGAATAGAGCATCACACATAGATTAGATACATAGAAACATGTCAGTCACATATATAAGAAGTACAGTGATAGTGTTGATTACTGTACTTGTCATTTAGTGTTAAAATAAAGGATTTATTAAAAAAAAAAATTGGCGTGGGGTTCCCCATAATTTTAGTCTCTAGTGGAGGTTATGCAGAAGACTGGGGCAGATGTTTGAAGCCTGGGAATGGGGTAATACCCACGGAGCTTCCCAGCCTCCCCAGAAATGGCGCATCCATTACACTACAGGGCAGTGGGAAGAGCGAGGCTAAGTGCCAGAATTGGCGCATCCTATGGATGCGCCAATTCTGGGGCGGCTGAAAGCTGGTGTTTCTAGCCTGGTAGGGGCTAATATTCATGGCACCCTTCCTGGGCTATTAATATCAGCCCCCAGCTGTCTGCCTAGCCTTTGCTAGCTATGAAAATAGGGGGGGACCCCACATCATTTTTTTGGGGGTCCCCCATTTTAATTGCTAGTAAAGGCTAGGTATTCAGCTGGGGGCTGATATTAGTAGCCTGGGAAGCTCCATGGGTATTACCCCCTTCCCAGGCTTCAAATATCTGCCCCAGCCATCTGCTTAACCTCCGCTAGAGACTAAAATTACGGGGAACCCCACGCCAATTTTTTTTTTAATAAATCCTTTATTTTAACACTAAATGACAAATACAGTAATCAACACTATCAAAGTACTTTTTATATATGTGACTGACATGTTTCTATGTATCTAATCTATGTGTGATGCTCTATTCTTTCTATTCTAAATTGTCGGGTACCGCTGCTGAATTGCCGGCCGGCTTTTTTAAAGAGACGGTGCATGAAAACACTATTATTTTTTTTAATAAATCCTTTAACACTAAATGACAAGTACAGTAAGCAACGCTGTCACTGTACTTCTTATATATGTAACTGACATGTTTCTATCTATCTAATCTATGTGTGATGCTCTATTATTTCTGTTCTAAATTGTCGGGTACCGGTGTATGCCGCTGCTGAATTGCCGGTCGGCTTTTTTAAAGAGATGGTGCATGAAAACACTATTATTTTTTTTAATAAATCCTTTAACACTAAATGACAAGTACAGTAAGCTGAGCGCTGCCATCCAGCTTGCCATCCTTCAGAGACACTGCAGAGCGCAAGCATTATGGCAACTTCTGATTCTGGTATTCGATATTCTAAAAGTATCGGAACTCAGTATCGGAACTCCGATACCGCGAATATCGGTCGATACCCAATATTTCAGTATCGGAATGCTCAACACTAATCATTAACCCTTTCGGGCGAGCATGCTCGGCTGCTCGCCGAGTATTTCTGCGTGCTCGGCGTTTCATTCAATGTCGCCGCGCCTGCAAGTGTCACGGCTGTTAGACAGCTGTAACATATGCAGAGATTGCTTGTCTGACAGGCGTGGGAGCCAAAACTAGGTGAGGAACATTCAGATAAAAGGTATAATAGAAACAAGTCACCAATTCTGCATTTATCACCCACTCCTGGTTTTGTCTCCCACTCATGAGAAAAAATACTGACCAAGTATTGATAGTGGGGCCGTGGCCTTAGAACATATTCCATCAGCAATCCATTGTCAAAAAAGTTGTGCAGACACAACTTTTTTGTTCAATTTTAAAAAACTGATTACTGCTAGATCCGTTTTTTTTAACATTGAAAACTATGGAAAACAAATCCGTTAAATAGCCATCCGTTCTCCTCCCATTTTCAACGGATTTATTTTTTTGCTTGCTGGAGGTGGAAAAATAAATATTTAACACATACTACTGGACATGTGAACTTGCAAGTAATCATTTATTTTAAACTGCTCCAGTAAACAAAAAACAGATCCGTTTCTAATGGGAGAACAGTGGATGGCTGATTAACGTCTCCCTTTTCCATAGACTTCAATATTAAAAAAAAAAAATAGATCCAGCAGTAATCAGTTTTTTAAAAATTACCAAAAAAGTTGTGTCTGCACAACATTTTTGCCAATGGATTGCTGTTGGATCCATTCTAACAGATGATTGTTGGACATGTGAACATCGCTTTAGCCGTAGTGATAAAGAGAAAGCCATAAAACACTGAGTAGATTATACAGATAGTGTGCAGCAGCACAGCAAGGAAGAGCAGCTGCCATCCAATTATCACTAGCCATATATGAGGTCACTTTGGTATTACTAAACCTGAGTGTCAAAGTTTCCTTGTTGTTTAACTTTGGGCCCCATGGATGCCATGTGTGTATATAATTATTTTAATTATGTGCTTGAATTCTATCCATGCATGCAGTATTTATTATTTGTTTGAGCAACAACTTACATTTCCATATCTTCCAGGAAAGCCCTTTGATAACCTGACCAGTGTAAATGCGGCCGTAGCCAATATAATTGTGGCCATACTGCTGAGTCGTAGATTTGAATATGAAGATCCCACCATATTAAAACTTCTTGGCTTAGTAAATGAAAATGTAAGACTCTTGGGAAGCCCATGGATCCGGGTAAGTCAGCAATGTTTTATTACATTTTAAATGCACCCAAAAAGACAAAAGTTTTCAGCTTTTGAAGCACCGACGCTCCTTCATCAGGCAGGTTTACAAATTAATTATTGAGAGAAAAGCACAATATTTTTAAAAGATGTTACAAGACATTTGTGCATGGGGTGATGCCTCCCAAAGTTAAGACAAGGTTATAAAATGAAGGTGTTTGGAACAAAGCTCCATACATGTACATACACAGGTTTAAGGGAAAAAAAATGGTTAATTACTGATGGATGACTACTGTACTAAATGACAAAATAGGGCAGTATAGTAACACTTTTCACACAAGTAGAGGTGTGTCGTCACTGCATTTTGGGTCTTCTATCCTTTGGATTACGATATCGGAGAGAATGAGACACAAGACAGGATGTTTGTGTCTAAACATGCTCTAAACTTTATTACAAAACACAGGGTTAATATACACCCTGATGGTAGGAAACGGATTTACCATATATGGTTCGATTATACAGTTTAGCTGAACAAGCGAAAAAGCTAGTTTCTGTATGCTTTAAAATATTTAATTAGACGTATCTGGCTAGCAAGGCCACACTATCTTCTTGCAAGAACAAATTATTGCTACAAGAAGAAACATCTGGCCAGGGAGGACACGTTATCTTCTTAACAAGGACACGCTATTGATACAAAAAGGAACATTTCAGCTTGCTGTTGTTTTCACTTAAAATAATTGTCAGACTTATATAGCATAGATGGGGCCTTTAAACTTGAGGGACTCTATCTTCTGCTATAACATTCCATCCTTTTGTTCCTTCATTTATCAATACGAATCTCTATGTTTTCTTTTAGTACAACGCTGAATACACATTATAAAAAGCTTAAAAACCAAATAAACCGCAAGGCACATTAGCAAAACCTGTAAAATAGCTTGCACTATACCAGCCAACCACCCACCGATACCTTTAAACCAATTTGCGGGATTTAGAAAGGAAAAGGTGTTTGCCCACCAGGAATCCTGATTCTTGAGGTTGGCCTCATCATAAAGTCTCCTTAGCTTTACCACGTCTTCCAACTTATGCTTCAGCGTCAGTACACTAGAATTGTCTATGTAATGGCAGCATGCGGGCCCTATTATGTGGCACATCCCTCCTTGTGCTGTTGTTAAATAATCTAGTACAAGGCTATGTTGGTTCGTGACAATAATCAATTGATTCTGTACTGCAAGAGATCCGTTAACTACTTCTAAAATATCCCAAATCTGATCATCAAGATAGTCTGTAGCTTCTACTAATTTATCCCACATTTGTGTCAACATAGGGTATATAAACAATGCACTGAAAAATTTGTTTACCCCTTCCATTTGAACTATATGGGGTCTCCCACTTGGTCTTTCTTTATTGTCTGCTGATCGCTTATGCAGTGTATGTTTTGGGATAGACAAAGGATCTAGGTGGTCTGGAGTAACAATATAAGTTGCGGGTGTCAATCTGGCTAAAGTACAAGTTCCTGTTACTCCTACTGGGAGCCACTTGAAAGCCTTGTCTCCACATACCCAATACATGGATAAGGGGAGATTCCATAATGCTGAATGCTGCAGTATTAAACGGTGAACTAAATCAACAAACTTAGAAACATTTGACATCATACACCACCCAGGCTGCTGACCTAAGGGAGAACAATAGCCAGCATCAGGATTGCCACACGTAGGTGCACCTTTCTGATAACTTGAACTTTCATTACACTGTAGATTGCCAGGTATTTTCGCACAGGTATCACTTGACCCGTTTTTAAAATAGACATTATTCACCCAATTAAAAGTGTGTAGATATCTTTCCAACAGGGAAGGTTTAAAGGCATCACTACTGTCTGAGGTGGGCTTGAAACTTACTTTTAACCCTTGTTGTGGTATCTTACCAAAATCAGTAATTTTTGTTTTGTTTCGGGGTACCCACTCCCCTCCTTTAAATGCTATATACAACCTGGGAATTATTTGACCCGTCAGGTTCCCTTGCCACCACGGAAATTCTGTCCATCCTACTACGGGAATCCCAACAGTGGTATTCCACAGTCTCTGTGTGGCATTATTGGCCCAAGTATCTGAACAGTTCACCCAAAAGTTTATCTCTTCCCATGAGACTGGAACAGCGAGAAAGGGTATGCTAGTGGATGTCACAGGAGCATGTGTACATATCCAACAGTTAGCAATGGTCTGGTTTTGCTCCTTTAGTTCATCGATTAGAGCAAGATGGTGTTTAATGAATCTATTGTCGTCTCCATCTGTGGTGCTCAACCTAGTCCATGCACCTGTGGTTGTAAGTATGCAGGTAAGTATAAACAATGTCATCATTCTTTGTCCGCTGGTTCTCCTAGTATCTTTTTGCAATGGGATGCGTGGATCCAGGTCTCTTTTCCCTCTAGCTTAACGGCTGTACTTGTGGTCAGCAGAACTTGAAAGGGTCCGTCAAACTGTGGATCTAGGCTTTTCCTTACTTGTCTTTTTATAACCACCCAGTCTCCAGGTTGCAGCATATGGCTGCTAGAGTCTTGATCTGGATCTGGAAGAGAGCTGAAGACATTATCATGTATTTGCTTAATCTTTTTGTGTAAAGCCCTTACGTAGGAACTTAGCACATGGTTGTTCATTTCTAATGCGTGCGGATAGAAACACCCTAGGCTGGGTACGTTGCGAAAAAATTTCTCATATGGAGAGAGTCCAGTCTTTTTATTAGGCGTGTATCTTACTGAAAACAGAGCAAGCGGTAAACAGTCCGGCCATGGTTTTCCTGTCTCAGCCATGGCTTTCTGAATTTTTAATTTCAATGTCCCATTCAGTCTTTCCACTTTACCACTACTTTGCGGGTGATATGGGGTGTGGAATGCTTGTTGAATTCCTAGAGCTGACATGACTTCATTCATTATTTCACCTGTGAAGTGTGTACCTCTGTCACTCTCAATTACCTCTGGTACCCCATACCTGCAGACCACCTCCCCAAGCAGTTTCTTTGCAGTTGCCGCAGCCATGGCTTTGGCAATCGGGAAAGCCTCTGGCCATCCTGAGAACAAATCAATACAGACCAACACATATTCCCATGATCCTGACTTTGGCAGCTGAATATAATCAATTTGCAGTCTCTGGAATGGATAGAGGGGCCGGGGGGTGTGTTTGGGTGGTGTTTTAACTTCTCTACCCTGATTATATGTAGCACATATCATGCACCCTTGTACCAGGTTTTCAATACATGTGGAGAGTCCTGGTGCCACCCAATGTTTCTGCATCACACTCATCACAGCCGTTTTAGATTGGTGTGTCAGCCCATGTAGCATCTGGGCAGCTGGGCCCTTGGAAGGCATCATCGTGTCCCTTACCCCCATACCCCATTTGCTTCATTCAGGCATGCACCTTCCTTTAACCACTTATCAACCTCCTCCTTTTGAGCCTGAGCCTGCGTTTGGGATAAGATGTCCTCTGACACAAAGGGGTTTTTAGGGGCACTTATCTGACGTACTGTTGACCCCTGTTGCGGCTTACAGGCTGCTGTTTTTGCCGCTGCATCTGCCATCGCGTTACCTCTGCTTACCTGGTCGGTGCATCTGGTATGTGCTCTTACCTTTATGACAGCTACTTTTTTGGGTAGTTGTAGTGCATCAATTAACTGCTGGACCGCATCAGCATTCTTAATGGGGTGTCCTGCTGCCGTCAGGAAACCTCTTGACTTCCATATGGGACCAAAATCATGCGATATACCGAATGCGTACCTAGAATCTGTGTAAATGTTAACAATACTACCTTCCGCTAGTTTACAGGCCTCGGTTAGGTCCCTCAGTTCGGCCTCTTGAGCCGATTGGTGTGGGAGCATTGGTTCTGCCTTGATTACTGCATTGAGGGAGGCAACTGCATATCCAGTATGGAAAGTACCTGAATCGTCCTGGTGACGGGATCCATCTACAAAAATTCAAAATCTGCATTTTGTAATTCATGTTCAAATACAGTAGGTAAACCAGCCGTTTCTTGTTCCATTATTTGTACACAGTCATGAGGAACTTCCTCTCTTGGATCTTCCTTATAAAGCACAGTACCTGACCCCTCCTTTAGATCTGAGAGAGGTAACAAAGTTGTGGATTCAGGGTAGTACACCTCTGTAAAGAAACATTGGGAGGCATTAACAGTGCACATTGTAACCTGAGATTTCGTGCTGCTGAGAGGTGAGTGGGTTGCACTTGGTTCAATATAGTGTAGACATCATGAGGTGTTAGAACGGTGAGCGGGTGGTCAAGAACAATGTCTGCGGATTTATGGAGTAATAGTCCAACAGCATGCAGAGCACGTACGCAGGATGGTGCACCTCTGGCTACCGCATCTAATCTGCCACTAAAATAGGCAACAGGTCTCTGATTATCACCGTGTGTTTGAGTTAAAACTCCTGCTGCATGTCCAGCTTGTTCATGAAGGTACAGAGTAAATGGGAGCTCATAATTAGGGGTACCCAAAGCTGGAGCGGCCAAAATATGATTCTTGAGAGAATAAAAACAGTCTATTGCCTCTGGTGTTAGTACAAAAGGTGTTGGAGTAAGACAGTCATAGAGGGGCTGCATTAAAACAGAGACGGCATGAATCCACTGTCTGCAATAGGAGACCAGTCCAAGAAAAGTTCTGAGGGCTGCAACATTAATGGGGACGGTGAATGCCTGTACTGCTAGTTTACGTGCATTTGTTAAATGACGAGCTCCTGGTGTAATGCAATGTCCCAAAAAGGTGACTGAAGATTTACAAAACTGAAGCTTATCTTCCGATGCCTTGCAGCCAGCGTGATAGAGAAACAACATAAGCGATATAGTTGCATTATGACATTGTTTCCTGGAGGGGTCACAAATGAGCAGGTCATCGACATATTGCAAAACAACGATATGTGGTTCAGACCATCCCTCCAGTATTTCCTGCAGACTTGCAGTGTACATTGTGGGTGAATTCTGGGCACCCTGTGGCAACACTGTCCATGTATATTGACTACCCTGGAATGTGAAAGCAAACAAGTACTGGCAGTCAGGATGTAATGGTACACTGAAAAATGCATTTGCCAAATCGATCACTGAAAAGCAAAGAGAGTTAGAAGGTATCTGTGACAGAAGAGAATGCGGGTTGGGCACAACTGGTGTTAGAAGTTCTGTGGCTTTGTTAACCAACCGGAGGTCATGGACCATTCTATATGCGGCTGGTTGTCCTGGCACACTCTTTTTCTTTACTGGGAACAGGAGAGTGTTGCAAGGGGACTAGGTTTTGACTAGGACTCCTCTGTGTAGTAATTTTTGGACTTGCTGGGCTATGGCATTCTCCTGAGCCGAGCTAAGGGGATACTGCCTCTGTTGAGGTAAGATTGCTCCTGGTTTTAATTTTACCATTACTGGTTGAACTCTTAACCTACCAACATCTGTTTTGTCTGAGGCCCAAAAATCATGTGGCATAGCCTGCTCTAATATCGGGGGAAACTCATTTGTCTCTTCTATGCTGGCAATATCTAGTGACATAATTTTGCAAAGGGTACTTGGTTTTAAACCTGGGGTCATGGTGACAGTGCCATCGGGATGATACTCAATATGTGCTTGTAATTGGGACAACACATCATTTCCCAAAAGGTTACATTGGCCTCGGGGCGATACCATGAGCTGTCTATGTACAGTAGCTCCTTGAATTTGCAGGGTAATTCTCTTGGTGACAGGAAGCAGGACAGACGGGGAATTGAAGGGGGTGGCAATGACATGATGTGAAAAATCAGTGTCAGTGTATGGCCAATCACCTTGCGTAATTACTGAATTGTCGGCCCCTGTATCTACTTGGAAATCGAATTCATGTCCCCCTGGTAGGTTCACCTGCACTATACAACTGGGAGTTGGGGGTAAGGAGATGAGGGGGTTCAAGTGCAAGCTACCCTCATCCTATGGGGGTGTTGTTTGGTCAGCTGGAGGACCCGTACTCTGAGCATTTGGATACGGGTTGGTCCTACAGTTCTTTCTAAAATGTCCTGGCTTTTTACATCCGTAACACAGTTTCTGTCCTCCTCCTTCACTCCGTCCTCTGCCTCTGTTGTTTCTGGGGGTCGTCTCTACTATATGTACTCTGGCAGCTCTCTTTGCCTGCGCTATGTCATGCTGTGCCCCCTGGGCTATTCTAGCCAAATCCTCTGCTTTCACTGATCTCCAGTCCGGTCTACTTGCTTTTACCTTCTCTGCAATCTCTTTCTTTAGTCCATTCATGAAAGCTGTAGCGTCGGCGTCCCTGCCCCCTGCTAGGCAGGGACGCAGTTCCCCTCACCTCTCCGCTCCGTGCCCGGCGGCTTCCTCCCGCTCTGCTGGCAGCGCGCGCTGCTTCCCGGTCTCTGTGCTTAGGGCGCGCGCGCGCTCCCCCTCTCTTAAAGGGGCCGCGCGCGCCATCCTAAGGAGTCCCCGGCCAATGGTTGAAGGACCTCTCCATATATAAGGCACCTCCTCCAAAATGGAGGTGCCCGAGCAATGTTGTTGCAAAGCCTTCACTCTGCTTCAGCCCTCAGGTCCCGTTGCCAGTGACCTGCCAGTCACCTGCCTGATTCCTGCCTGTTACCTGCCAGTCATCTGCCAGATTCCTGCTAGATACCTGCCTGATATCCGCTTACCAGCTTGCAAGCCTGCGGTCCGACGGTCTGCTCTCCGACACCTGTCAGTCTGTCTATGGACCAGCCTGCCCGCTCACCTGGGAGCGCTCACCTGTTACTTGCCTGCTAGCCTACCTGGAGGCTCTGCCGTCACTTGCCGTGACCGCCTGCCTGTATTGAGACTCTTGCCCGCTCACCTGGGAGCGTCCACCCGCTACCTGTCTGCTAGTCTACCTGGAGGTTCTGCCGTCACTTGCCGTGACCACCTGCCTGTCCAGAGACTCTCGCCCGCTCACCTGGGAGCACTCACCAGCCACCAGCCCGCTGCCCTTCTACCCAGAGACTGTCCCTGTCACTTGCCGTGACTACCTGCCCCTCTACCCAGGGACTGTCCCTGTCTCTTGCCGTGACTACCTGCCCGTCTTCCCTGGGAGCCACCCGCTTCCTTACAAGGACTGCCCCCTTGTATCGTTGCACAGAGGTTCCACCTCCCAGACCCGCTACAGTTTGCTCGGGCCATGGAACCCGGTGGCCCCCAGATCTCCGATCTGCACCAGGAAGTCTTACGTCAGAAAACTCAGCAGGAGGTGGTGCTGTCCTATCTACGGTCCATTAACTCTCGTCTAGGCGCATTGTGTGACTCGTCTATGTCTACCCCTGGTCCAGCCATGCCCATTCCTGCGGTACCACAATCCAGTCCCTTCATGGTACCCAACTATGGACCTCGGCTTCTGGCACCTCCACGCTTTGCCGGCGAACCTACTTTAGCTCGGAGTTTCATAAACCAGTGCACCCTGCACTTTGAGCTATTGGCATACCAGTTCATCTCCAACCGGGCCAAGGTGGCCTTCATCATGTCCCATCTCACTGGGGAGGCATTGGCATGGCTAAATCCCCTGTGAGAGAGAGGGGATCCCCTGGTGTCCGACCTGCCGTCTTTCCTCGCTGCTTTCCGGAAAGTCTTCGATGAACCTGGACGGAAAACCTCTTCTGCCTCCTCTCTGCTACGTCTCCGCCAAGGGAGTCTCACCGTGGGCCAATATGCCATACGGTTCCGCACCCTCACTTCTGAGCTTGCCTGGGAAAATGAGGCTCTGGTGTCCGTCTTCTGGGAGGGTCTTTCCGGTCAGATTAAGGACGAGTTAGCTGGTCGGGACATTCCTACCACTCTGGATGACCTGGTGTCACTAGCTACCCGGATTGGCATCCGGTTGCAAGAACGTGCCAAAGAGACTACCTGGGAGAAAGACTTTTCTTGCTCTGCTCCTACTTCTCTGAGACCTGCCTCTCAACCAGTCACTCCGCGGGCGCCCTCGCCTGAACCTATGCAGATCGACCAGACCAAGATGGTCAGATCTCGCCAAGAATCTCGCCGAGCCGAGGGAAGCTGTTTCTATTGTGGCAGTATGGAGCACTTCTTCCGTTCCTGCCCGGAGAAGCCGGGAAACGCCAGTGTCTAGGACCGCTCGGAGAGGTCGTCCTAGACAAAAGTAAGCCCTCTCCGTCTCTGACTTTACCGGTCTCTATTGCTTGGAGAGAAAACCGTCACTTTGAACTCGCCCACCTGGATTCTGGAGCTGCTGGAAACCTCATCTCCCAGTCTCTGGTAGAGAGATACCGTATTCCCACCAAGTCCCTGGCTGAACCATTGTCAGTCGCCTCCGTGGATGGAAGACTTCTCTCGGAGACCATCCTGCTCGTCACTGAACCCATAACCCTGCAGGTGGGAATGCTGCACTCTGAGGAAATCTCATTCCATGTGCTGTCCGGACTTTCGCACTCCCTGTTGCTAGGTCTACCTTGGCACCAGACACACGAACCCGTATTGAACTGGCGATCCGGTGAAGTACTCCGATGGGGTCCAGACTGCCATAGGACCTGCCTGGTTCCGGTCCGCCCAGCTCGCCCTCCGCCAACTCCAGCTAATTTACCAGGTCTCCTGGCTCCTTACTGGCCCTATGCGGACGTCTTCGGTAAGAAGGAAGCAGAGACGTTGCCACCCTATAGGCCATATGACTGCCCGATCAACCTGGTACCTGGCACTACTCCTCCCCGTGGGCGTATCTACCCGTTGTCTGCAGCCGAGACCCGGGCCATGACTGAGTACATTGAAGAGAATCTGGCTAGGGGATTTATCCGAAAATCTATCTCCCCGGCTGGAGACGGATTCTTCTTTGTCAAAAAGAAAGACGGCTCGCTACGCCCCTGTATTGACTATAGAGGACTCAATCAGATCACGGTTAAAAATAAATACCCCCTTCCGCTCATCTCTGAGTTATTTGATCATCTTAAAGGCGCCAGGATCTTCTCCAAGCTGGATCTACGTGGAGCATATAACCTGGTCCGTATCCGTCAGGGAGACGAGTGGAAAACTGCATTTAATACCCGGGACGGACACTATGAGTACCGTGTGATGCCCTTCGGTCTCTGCAATGCTCCCGCCGTCTTCCAAGAACTGGTCAACGACATCTTCCGTGACCTTCTTTACTCCTGCGTGGTGGTATACCTGGACGACATCTTGGTCATCTCTCCGGATCTTCCCACACACTGGAGGGATGTTCGTCAGGTCCTGCTTAGGCTCAGGCAGAACCACCTCTATGCTAAATACGAGAAGTGCCTTTTTGAGCAGACCTCTCTTCCTTTCCTGGGCTATGTTATCTCCCAGACAGGCTTGCGAATGGATCCCGAGAAGCTCTCTGCTGTCCTAAAGTGGCCCCGTCCGGAGGGCTTGAATGCAATACAGCGATTCCTGGGCTTCGCTAATTGCTATCGTCACTTCATTCCTCACTTCTCGTCACGGACTGCGCCCATATCTGCGCTCACCCGCAAGGGAGCAAATCCCAAGGTATGGTCATCCGAAGCTGAGGAGGCCTTCCTTTCCCTGAAACAAGCCTTCTCCTCTGCCCCTGTGCTGCACCGTCCGGACTGCAACAAACAGTTCTACCTGGAGGTTGATGCCTCCTCCTCTGGAGCCGGAGCGGTGCTCACCCAGAAGTCTTCCTCCGGGAGAATGGTAACCTGCGGCTTTTTCTCTAAAATCTTCTCCTCCTTTGAGCGCAATTACTCCATAGGAGACCGAGAACTGCTTGCCGTTAAATTGGCGCTGGAGGAGTGGCGTTACCTGCTTGAAGGGGCTCTATACCCGGTGATCATCTATACGGATCACAAGAACCTGGCATATCTCCAAAATGCCCAGAGACTTAATCCACGTCAGGCCCAGTGGTCTTTGTTCTTTGACCGCTTCGATTTCCTCCTTCATTTTCGCCCGGCGGACTAAAATGTCAAAGCTGATGCCTTGTCCCGATCCTTCCTGTCCTCCGACCAAGAGGAGGAGCCTATGCACATTATCGACCCCTCCAAGGTGATGAATGTGGCCCCCTTGGATTTTACTCGTCTTCCACCCGGCAAGACGTTCGTGGCGCCTCCAGACCGTGAGAGGGTTCTTCGCTGGGGTCATTCTTCTAAACTAGCTGACCATGCCGGCCAAAAGAAGACCTTCCTACTCATTTCCCGGCATTACTGGTGGTCTACCCTGCGTAAGGATGTGGTAGACTTCGTCTCTGCCTGTTCATCTTATGGCCACAACAAAGTTCCCAGACACTTACCAGCTGGTCATCTCCTGCCGCTTCCCATACCTGTTGCCCCGTGGCAACACATCGCTATGGACTTCATTACCGATCTTCCTGTCTATGCCGGGTGTACTGTCATTTGGGTGGTCGCGGACCGCTTCTCTAAAATGGCCCACTTCATTCCCCTGCCTGGTCTTCCGTCTGCACCTGAGCTGGCTAAGGACTTTATTCGCCATATCTTCCGTCTCCATGGCCTACCCCTCCACATCGTGTCGGATCGAGGGGTTCAGTTCACCTCACACTTCTGGAGAGCCACATGTAAACTGCTGGACGTCACCCTGGACTTCTCCTCCGCTTACCACCCTCAGTCCAATGGTCAAGTGGAGCGGATCAATCAGATCCTTACCAGCTATCTCTGGCACTTTGTTAATGCCCACCATTCTGATTGGGTGGACCTCCTTCCTTGGGCCGAGTTCTCTTATAATAACCACGAGAGCGAATCCTCTTCCAAGTCCCCGTTTTTTTTTATTGTCTATGGCCAGCACCCCCGGATTCCGTTTCCCGTCTCCGCCTCTGTGGACAACCCTGCCATGCAGTCTCTTGTCAGCGAGTTTTCTACCATTTGGGAGAGTACCAGGCCTGCACTTCTTCAGTCCTCTGAGCGGATGAAGCGTTATGCTGACAAGAGACGTCTGGATCCGCCTCAATTCCGTCCGGGAGACAAGGTTTGGCTCTCTTCCAAACATGTACGGCTCAAGATACCCTCCTACAAGTTAGGTCCTCGCTTCATCGGTCCTTTCGAAATCCTCAGGCAAATTAATCCAGTGGCCTACAAATTAAAACTCCCGGCCACCTTACGGATTCCCAACTCCTTCCACGTATCTCTCCTCAAACCCGTTGTCTTTAACTCTTTTTCCAACAATCCAGGTACTCCTCCTGCTCCGGTTTCCGCTGAAGACGTCTTTGAGGTAGAGAGTATTCTGGCCACTAAGAAGGTAAGAGGAAAGACCTTTTTTTTGGTAGATTGGAAGGGGAGCCCCGGGAGAACATCCATGCCCCTCTCATCCTTGCTAAATTTCTCTCTGGCCTAAAAAAGGGGGGCCTAAAGGGGAGGGTACTGTAGCGTCGGCGTCCCTGCCCCCTGCTAGGCAGGGACGCCGTTCACCTCACCTCTCCGCTCCGTGCCCGGCGGCTTCCTCCCGCTCTGCTGGCAGCACGCGCTGCTTCCCGGCCTCCGTGCTTAGGGCGCGCGCGTGCGCGCTCCCCCTCTCTTAAAGGGGCCGCGCGCGCCGTCCTAAGGAGTCCCCGGCCAATGGCCGGAGGACCTCTCCATATATAAGGCACCTCCTCCAAAATGGAGGTGCCCGAGCAATGTTGTTGCAAAGCCTTCACTCTGCTTCAGCCCTCAGGTCCCGTTGCCAGTGATCTGCCAGTCACCTGCCTGATTCCTGCCTTTTACCTGCCAGTCATCTGCCAGATTCCTGCTTGATACCTGCCTGATATCCGCTTACCAGCTTGCAAGCCTGCGGTCCGACGGTCTGCTCTCTGACACCTGTCAGTCTGTCTATGGACCAGCCTGCCCGCTCACCTGGGAGCGCTCACCTGTTACTTGCCTGCTAGCCTACCTGGAGGCTCTGCCGTCAATTGCCGTGACCGCCTGCCTGTCCTGAGACTCTTGCCCGCTCACCTGGGAGCGTCCACCCGCTACCTGTCTGCTAGTCTACCTGGAGGTTCTGCCGTCACTTGCCGTGACCACCTGCCTGTCCAGAGACTCTCGCCTGCTCACCTGGGAGCGCTCACCAGCCACCAGCCCGCTGCCCTTCTACCCAGAGACTGTCCCTGTCACTTGCCGTGACTACCTGCCCCTCTACCCAGAGACTGTCCCTGTCACTTGCCGTGACTACCTGCCCGTCTTCCCTGGGAGCCACCCGCTTCCTTACAAGGACTGCCCCCTTGTATAGTTGCACAGAGGTTCCACCTCCCAGACCCGTTACAAAAGCACTTGCTAATACCCTCTCACTAGTCTTATTCCCGGGGTTGAACCCCATTTCTGACCAAGTTTTCTTTAGTGCATAGAAATAATCCTTAGGATCTTCCTCCTTCTCTTGCACTCTATCTTCTAGTGTAACTTGCTTTTCTGCTTGCCTGTTTTTACATGCTTTTACCAACCCTTTTACGTGAACAGAACCCCGGCTGCTGCATCATTAGCCTCCGCTACATCAGGGCCCGTTCTACTGTCATATTGTTTATAAGTTTCGTCCATCAGTCTGTCATACCGAGCTTCATCTGCCAATTTCCCCTTAATTACCCCTTGCAGATCTATTCTAGTGGCATGGTACGTATCCTGTATGGTGGTGATCATTCTGGCAAAACCCATAGGGGACTGGGACGGATCTGGCAGCTGGGAGATCAACGCCAACTGCTCTGAGGGCCTCCCTGGTCTATACATTAACATTGTACGAGCTTCCTGACCTGGAACCACTGCATCCCCCCCTGCTGCTGCTGCTGCTGCTCCCGGTGCTCCTGGCACAACTACCGTCCTCATTGGGAATAGTCTAGCTGGGTGGGGTCTCGGTCCTCCACATGCCACACAGATGTCTACTGTCAAGGGATTCTGCTGTCCACATCTGGGGCAATCCCAACATTTAGGTTCCTGGGAATTCTGGTACTGGGGTGGGTGTGACATCGAGAGTGGACAGGGAGGAAAATCTGTCATTCCAGTTTTTGTCAGTCTGTAATATCCGTCTCCTAGTTCTTCAATCTTTCCTTCAAAATAAGCGCATGCATTCATCCATACATCTACTGTCCCTAACAGACCCTTATCTTTCAGCCATCCATGATAGGAGTTAAAGAAGGATTTCCATTTCTCTCCATTCATCTCTCTATTCTCATTCATTCCCGCTTTACACAATATTTTGTCAATTCCAATCAGTGCCTGTTTCCCTTCTCTGCGTACTACTAAGTCTTTGGCTATAATGCCTTCCTTGGCATTTTGGTTCCCCATTTTTTTCGGTTCTCCTCACCTAGAAGAGACTCCTCAGTCACTTAGACAATGGTCACTTAGACAATGGGCCACAAAGGTTTCTGAACCATTCCACTACTAGCCTCTCTAGGACTTATACGCCAGCCAGAAATACAGACCAAAAACATCAATTCCGAGACAAACCCACAACACAATCATTGGATCCATACTTTCATTCTTAAATTCTCCAAAGGATAGAAGGCAGGACTGTCAATTTGTCTGAGGGATTCTACTGGTTCAAAGGGACCTGAGCCAGACAACAATCTGTTGAATTACCTGGGGAGCCAACCGCTCGGGGGTGAGGGAGTCTCTTCTATGCAGTGATATAATTTAGGTGGAATATAACAGTTATTCTTACCTCAGCGCTGTATATATCACCAACAGAGAGCTTCACTCGTCCCACGTCTCGGACCGGTCGAGCACCCTTGGGTAGATTAACTCAAGGTCCCTGTTCGAGGCGCCAGCTGTCGTCACTGCATTTTGGGTCTTCTATCCTTTGGATTACGATATCGGAGAGAATGAGACACAGGACAGGATGTTTGTGTCTAAACATGCTCTAAACTTTATTACAAAACACAGGGTTAATATACACTCTGAAGGCAGGAAACGGATTTACTATATATGGTTCGATTATACAGTTTAGCTGAACAAGCGAAAAAGCTAGTTTCTGTATGCTTTAAAATATTTAATTAGACGTATCTGGCTAGCAAGGCCACACTATCTTCTTGCAAGAACACATTATTGCTACAAGAAGAAACATCTGGCCTGGGAGGACACGTTATCTTCTTAGCAAGGACACACTATTGATACAAAAAGGAACATTTCAGCTTGCTGTTGTTTTCACTTAAAATAACTGTCAGACTTATATAGCATAGATGGGGCCTTTAAACTTGAGGGACTCCATCTTCTGCTATAACAGGTGGATCTAAGTTTTCAAGTACCTGGGTTAAGAATTCAGTTTGGTGCCCCCCCTTCAAGTTGTTTGACTAGTCATCATGTGACCGATCATTCATATGCTATTTGCACACTTAGTCACGTGCCAACGAGCTTCTCTTCCTATTTCTCTCAATGTTCAGTGAAAAACTGAGAGAAGCAGGAAGATAAGCTCGTTGTCATGTACTGTAAGTGTGAAAATCACTTATGAGTGAAGTGGCCATGTGATGACTGCTGGAACCTGCAAGCAGAGCTGAATCCTGACAGTGAGTGTATTACACACTGTTAGAATTGGCTACAGGGCTTCATTTTATAATTAAAAGGCTTGTTATGAAAGTCTACAGTCACTCTAGGTGACGCCAGGCTTCTGAATTCTTACAGCGCATGCACTGAAGGGTTTTAGGATTCTCCCTTGCTGGTTGCAAGAGTGGACGGTCATGTGAGCACAAGTTTACGATTTACCTGGTGCATCAATTGAAATGTAAGATCAGACTCTTATACATTTGTGTTGCATGAACCTACAGCCTCCATTACGTACTTAACACTGGTAAGGATATATTGGGAGTGGTTGTGATCATTCATCATCACACTGCGGACCATCCAGCAACAACAGTACTGATGAGAATTAGTCAGTATTACAAATAAATATTTACATCCAGGCATCTTATACATGACGTTGTCTCTGATTGGAGTAGTTTTCTTGCTTTTCTTCGTCTTGTCCAATGCCATTATCTTTCACAGCTCTACTTTGTAGACTTCCATCTTCTCCAGTCTGGTGCAGCACATCCACACACAATACTCTTAAAAATAGCAGTGTCCTGAATAAAAATATCTGCTCTACACTGTGCCCCTGAATAAATAATTGCTCCTCATTTTGTTCCCTGCACAAAACATGACCCATACACTGTCCCTCTTATGGTACATGCCTTCCACACTACCTTCTTTTTTCAATACTTGACCCCATCTTCACACTGTCCTCTAACTGTGTCTCCCTATACTGCCCAGTCTCAATGCTGTGCTCCCTCATCATACTTCTCCTCCTCAATATACTGTCCCCTCCTTGATGGGGGCTCACACTGCCCCGCCCCGATGTCCCCTCTACATACCATACCCCCAGAATTTCCAGTCTCTATTCTTTTCCATTTCACATTTTTATCATTCCATACTGTCTCCTCACACTATCTCCCAAAAGTCCCTTGACACATCCCCCTTGCTCCCCATACTGTTTCCGTACTCATCCCCCCTCGCTCCCCATACTGTGTTCTTAAATTTTTCCCATCCCCATTTACTGCCCATATAGTGTACACATACACCCCCCCACTTTCCAATCTGTGCTTGCACCCATTCCCCCTCGCTCCCCATACTGTGTCCACATACATTCTCCCCAACATCTCTTCCTATACTGTGTACTCAAATTTCTCTGCTCCTTCCCATAATTACAATAAGTCTTTGGTGTCCTCAGCTCCATTGGAGCACTTAACAGACCAAACTTCTGCCGCCTATGCAGCGCTGAGGAGTGACGTCAACATGACCTGATCACACTGCTGACGTCTCCCTGACCCGGAAGTGCCAGTGGTCAGGGCTTCAATTGTACTCACCCCTGAAAGACCTATACAATTGATCACTGGGACCTGGAGTGCTGCACCTTCTCTGAGCTGGTTTGGAGTTTGACAGCTGGTTCAGCGAATAGCCAACTCCCACTATGGGGCAGCTGCTAGGGAGACAACTCGAACCGCCGCATCAGGCAGCCCGATGGTGCCCCTTTGCCGGCTGTCCCCGGAGCAAATACCCTGCCTGCTCCCCCTAGATATGCCCCTGCACACTTGAATATTATGTATGCAGCCATTCTGCCATTCATTCGTCTCAGGGGAAAGAGCTCTACATTTTCACTTCTTGGAGACAGTACAAGTCTATTGATGACTTTCTGTCCATTTATTCTCATGTACTGCAACTACCATGAAGAATGATGCAAGAATGATGTGTGTTTCTCCAGTACTTACCACGCCCCTGGAAATTTCCACATGATTTACTGGATCTGTTCCTTATACTATCAATATGCGATTGATGTCCCAGAGGGGACAACCTCTGTAAAGAAACAGGCTGGATTTAAATGCGATATACTGTATATCATTAAGAGTTTCCACCAATACACTTTTTTTGTTGTTGATTATTGCTTCTATACTTGCTTAGCTGTATGACAGTTTCCCGACATTGATGGATTTGCTTCCTGGACCTCACAATACAGCTTTTGGGAATGTCAAAAAGTTTCAAAACTTTATAAGAGAAACATTTACAAAACAAAAGAAAGAACTGGATGTAAAAGATCAGAGGAACCTTGTTGATTCCTTTTTGGCCAAGCAACAAGAGGTATGATAGACATGATGATTCATTTACTAACTAAGCATGAGAATACATACAGTTATATGAAAAAGTTTGGGCACCCCTATTAATCTTAAGCTTAATGTTTTCTTAAAATTGGTGTTTTTGCAACAGCTATTTCAGTTTGATATATGTAATAACTGTTGGACACAGTAATGTTTCTGACTTGAAATGAGGTATTTTGTACTAACAGAAAATGTGCAATCTGCATTCAAACAAAATTTGACAGGTGCATAAGTATGGGCACCCTTATCATTTTCTTGCTTTAAATACTCCTACCTACTTTTTACTGACTTACTAAAGCACTTTTTTTGGTTTTGTAACCTCATTGAGCTTTGAAATTCATAGCCAGGTGTATGCAATCATGAGAAAAGCTACTTAAAGTGGCCACTTGCAAGTTGTTCTCCTGTTTGAATCTCCTCTGAAGAGTGGCATCATGGGCTCCTCAAAACAACTGTCAAATGATCTGAAAACAAAGATTATTCAACATAGTTGTTCAGGGGAAGGATACAAAAAGCTGTCTCAGAGATTTAACCTGTCAGTTTCCACTGTGAGGAACATAGTAAGGAAATGGAAGAACACAGAGACAGTTCTTGTTAAGGCCAGAAGTGGCAGGCCAAGAAAAACATCAGAAAGGCAGAGAAGAAGAATGGTGAGATCAGTCAAGGACAATCCTCAGACCACCTCCAGAGAGCTGCAGCGTCAACTTGCTGCAGATGGTGTCACTGTGCATCGGTCAACTATACAACGCACTTTGCACAAGGAGAAGCTGTATGGGAGAGTGATGCGAAAGAAGCTGTTTCTGCAAGCACGCCACAAACAGAGTCGGCTGAGGTATGCAAAAGCACATTTGGAGAAGCCAATTTCTTTTTGGAAGAAGGTCCTGTGGACTGATGAAACCAAGATTGAGTTGTTTGGTCATACAAAAAGGCGTTATGCATGGCGGCAAAAAAACACAGCATTCCAAGAAAAACACTTGCTACCCACAGTAAAATTTGGTGGAGGTTCCATCATGCTTTGGGGCTGTGTGGCCAATGCCGGCACCGGTCACCGGAAATCTTGTTAAAGTTGAGGGACGCATGGATTCCACTCAGTATCAGCAGATTCTTGACAATAATGCTCAAGAATCAGTGATAAAGTTGAAGTTACGCAGGGGATGGATCTTTCAGCAAGACAATGATCCAAAACACCGCTCCAAATCTACTCAGGCATTCATGCAGAGGAACAATTACAATGTTCTGGAATGGCCATCCCAGTCCCCAGACCTGAATATCATTGAACATCTGTGGGATCATTTGAAGAGGGCTGTCCATCCTCGGCGACCATCAAACTTAACTGAACTGGAATTGTTTTGTAAAGAGGAATGGTCAAAAATACCTTCATCCAGGATCCAGGAACTCATTAAAAGCTACAGGAAGTGACTAGAGGCTGTTATTTTTGCAAAAAGAGGATCTACTAAATATTAATGTCACTTTTCTGGTGAGGTGCCCATACTTATGCACCTGTCAAATTTTGTTTGAATGCAGATTGCACATTTTCTGTTAGTACAATAAACCTCATTTCAAGGCAGAAACATTACTGTGTCCAACAGTTATTACATATATCAAACTGAAATAGCTGTTGCAAAAACACCAATTTTTATAAAACATTAAGCTTAAGATTAATAGGGGTGCCCAAACTTTTTCATATAACTGTATATGGAATTGCTATGATTAATCCTATAATCTGACATCCAGTTATGTAAAAACTCTGATTTAGTACTGGTTTTGTTGATGTACAAAGAACAGGTGGGTGTGAAGATCAGAATAAACCTCAGGACAGAAGGGCTCGCTGTTTTTTCCATATTTTACTCCATTGAGCCAATTTTCCATCCTCATGTTTGCTAACAATACAGTCACCTTGAAGGAACCTAGTAGAGATAGGAAGGGACAACTTATATTCAAGTGCCATTTTGTTTGTAGAACATATGATATACAGACATTTGTCCTCCTCGTCCTGGCCTTCACAATCACATTTTGAAGAAAAACATTAGTAAATATTTAAAATCCCATTGTGCTCACATTTCAGGAGTTGTCACTCACCCTCAGGCTGCAACAGAAGGTGTTAGTTCATTAGCACTGCTCTCCTAAGTTGCCCTTTTTTATGCCAAGTAATGGTTAATAGGTAGTGATGATCGAGCATGCTCGTTGCCCGACATTTACGAGCATGCTCGAGCGAGCACCTATTATCTTCAGCATGCTCTGCGTTAAGCTTTCGTCGCTCCGTGAACCTGATTTGCGACTGTTTGAGAGCTTTAATACAGGTGAGGAATGCCTGTTTTTTCAGCATTCCTCACATGTATTAAAGCTGTCAAACAGTCGCAAATCATGTTCACGAAGCGACGAAAACTTAAAGCCCGAGTACGCTGAAGATAATAGGTGCTCGCCCGAGCATGCTCATAAATCTCGAGCAACGAGCAGGCTCAATCATCACTATTAATAGGTAATATTTGTGGTTATTAAAAAGAGGTAGTGTTGTTGAGCTCAATTCAAATGGCTTAAAATTAGCATTTTATTTCAAACTTTTAAAATCCAGTGGTGGTGAATGTACAGTGTCCATTTTAGGACTTGATCAGATATCAAAATCAAACATCAGAATGATGTCAGTTTGAGGATAAATACCCTGTCTGAAAACTGATTTTGATAAGTGATTCTGACGAGTGATTCTGACAAGTTATTTTGACAAGTGATTTTGACGAGTGATTTTGACCAGCGATTCTGAAGAGCGATATTGCAGAGCGATTCTGACAAGCGATTCTGACAAGCGATTCTGACGAGTGATTTTGATGAGTGATTTTGATAAGTGACTTTTACAACTGTAATAATAATAATTAAAAAAAAGTAACTGTTCGCTGATGGGACTTGAACCCAAAATTCTGTGTCCCAAAAACCAATGCACTAACCACTGAACTATAAACTCAGTTGTGAAAACCTAGGAGTTCTATTTGGTTATATGATTTTCAGTGCAAACTTGTCTAAAACTCATTGGGACTTACGCACAGACAGCAAGCAAGCCAAATTCAAATGATGTTTGATTTGGATGTGTGAGTCTGAAGTGTGACTTTCTTCAAAAATCAGAATCAGAATTACAATGACTTTTAGTCACCCTGAGTATTTTTATGGTTCATGTCATAAGACAAGAAAAGCTGTTAGTGACTATCATTTGACTGGATAGTGCAATGATAAGGAATCAGCCTCTGAAACTACAGTGTAAAGATTTCAAATCCAGATAGGAATAAGATTTTTTTTATTTTAATTATGACTATTTAGCACGCAAACTACAGGGGTGTTTTACTTTTAATTTCTGACACTCTGATTGTCATCCTGATGTGTTAAGAGTTTCAGACATGCGGTCTATTTGCATGGTAAATTACATAGCCAAAGTAAATTGGGAGGCAATAATTTACTACATATCTATTTCCAAGTGACTTTATATTTGCATAATTTCTTAAAGGGGTCTAATGATAAAATGTCTTTATTGTAAATTTTTATTTCCATCCACCCAAGTACTGGCTGCAAACTCCTAATTTACTTTTGCTATGTAATTTACCATGCAAATAGACAGCGTGTCTGAAGCTCTTAACACATCAGGATGACAATCAGGGTGTCAGATATTAAAAGTAAAACACCCCTGTAGTTTGCGTGCTAAATAGGCATAATAAAAAAAAAATCTTATTCCTATCAGGATTTGAACTCTATCACTGTAGTTTCAGAGACTGATGCCTTACCATTAAGCTATCCAGTCAAATTATACTAACTCATAGCTTTTCTTGTCTTATGAAATTAACCATGAAAATACTCAGGGTGACTAAAAGTCATTGTGATTCTGATGTTTGAAGAAAGTCACACATCAGACTCACAGATCAAAATCAAACATCATTTGAATGTGGCTTTCTTGCAGTCTGTGCATAAGTCCCAATGAGTTTGAGACAAGTTTGCACTGAAAATTATATAACCAAATAGAACTCACAGGTTTTCACAACTGAGTTTATAGCTTAGTGGTTAGTGCACTGGTTTTAGGACATAGAATTTTGGGTTCAAGTCCCATCAGCGAAGAGTTACTTTTTTATTGTTATTATTACAGTTGTCAAAGTCACTTGTCAAAGTCACTTGTCAAAATTACTCGTCAGAATCACTCGTCAAAATCACTTGTCAGAATCACTCATCAAAATCACTTCTCAGACAGGGTATTTAGCCTCAAACTGACATCATTCTGATGTTTGATTTTGACATCCGATCATGTCCTAAAATGGACACTGTATGAATGGATACTTATCATCAACGTGTTTCAAATGCTATACACTTTCTTAATCATGATGAAATACCATGATCTGTATTTCATCATGTTTACAAAGCATAGAGTGTTTAAAACACTTTAGGGATCAGTATCCATTCACTATCTTCTATGGATTTTAAATATTTGAAATTTAATTATGCAAATTGCATCTTCAGAGAAAAAGAGGACTAGAACTCTAGTGCCACTTATTGGAAGTAGCATTCCAATATTGACCCTTTATTGAGCCTTGCTATATGACTTAGGATAAAAGCCAAATCAGAATCTCAGTTTGCAGACATGATGTTTCGAGGTTCTGCCCCTCATTGGTGCAAAGTGTGAGATCTGGTTTGGTTGGGTAAGGGGTTTATGACTGGGATCCAAGGGGAAACATTTGAGATGAACAACCCCACCTCCTTATTCAATTGATCACTGCCTTATCATTTCTTCTGTTCTCTGATTTCCAAAATCTAAAGTTGGAAAACTAGGTGAGCTTGAGATTTCCATTTTTACTTTTATATGAATTTTTGTGCTTTGAGCTGCCATAAGGTTCCTTTATATAGGGAAATTAATTACTAAATTAGTCATAGACTCTAGCAGAGAATACTTCCATGATATGGTGTGTGTTATATATATAATTAAATATAATTAAAAAAAAAAAGATTAAATCAGAGGCGTGCAAAGGTATAATATGGTCATAAAAATATAGAAAAATCATATTTTTGTAATTCTGGGTTTCTTGATTAATTGGGATTGTTTTTGAAAGACCACCATGGACATACCATTATTCACAGTTATTAATTGGATTTTGTTCTTTTGTGCTGTTCAGGGAAAACCTGAATCCACCGAGTATTTCCACAATGAAAACCTATTGGTACTTGTAGGAAACCTATTTGGAGCTGGAATGGAGACCACATCAACCACCCTGAGATGGGGACTTCTGCTGATGATAAAATATCCAGAAATTCAACGTAAGAAATCAAATCAATTTTTAAAACACCGTAAAATTTTTTAGAATATCAGTGAATTTAAGAGCACTACGATAAATAAATCTTAACCTAAGTGTTTCTTGAACATGAAGGATTAGCAATTTTTTAATTAGAAAATTTTACATATATTTAACTTCCTAGAGGCAGTGATCAGTGTTACCACCCTTCATCTATTACAGCAGGCAAAGGCTCATAGCTAAGCATAGCTCAATGTTTTTGACTGGGCTTCATTTGTGGTTCCTTATAGCCGCAAACAAGCTCATGAGTTTGAGTATTGACTTAATGGGACCGGGAGCTTTTTCATTCTTGGGCTTGTAAAGCACAGATCCGCATAAATCGTCCAATGTAAATGGGCCTTTAATTTGCTTTTTGTCACCTGTCTACATCTCTAATTAGTTCCTTTTTTCATCCTATTAGAGACAATAAAATGGACCTGTGATTTTTTTGCCTATGATCCTCTGTCTACTAGTCATCATACAGTCATAAAGCTTAAAGAAGCACTTCACCCATCAAATTTTTTACCCTAGTAATATATTACAATCATCGTATTTTATAGCATTGTATACTTACAATTGCTCATTTTTACTTTATACTCAGTTAATTCTTCTCTTTTCCATTAGGTGTATGACATCATGTATTTAAAAATTGACAAGCTGAATCTTTCTAAGCTCTATGTAGACAAAGGAGATCAAATTTCCCTGCGTGAGTCATAAGTCCCTACAAAACTCTATGGCTGGGGACAGGAGGGAGCAGCTGGTTCAGGAGTTGAACAAGGGACTGATTTCTGCAGGGACAAGAGACTTCCTGTTTCTACATAGAGTAGAGAAAAGAGAAGAATTATCTGGGTAGAAAGACAAAATGAGCAATTGTAAGTATACAGTGCTTTATAATATGATGATTGCAATAGATTAAGAGGATAAAAACTTTGATGGGAGTGCTTATTTAATTTAACTGAAGGCTAAAATACCTGACCTGTGTGTTAACCATTCTGCAATAATTTTTATCATTTACTTTTATTGAATTAAAGGGAACCTTTCACCAGTCTTATTCCTTATAAACCCTGCATATCACCTTTTAAAGCATGTGAAAAGGGTTCCTATGACCCCTATATATCCTCATAGGAGCCTCAGAATACATTCAAAAAATTCTTTTATTCATGTGCTTCTCTGCATGCAAATTGCGTGGTCTTGTCCGATAGGTGTCCTCGGATTCTACATAGCGCCTCCTCAGTTTCATGTTGAATCAGCGACTAGCACAGACGCATCTCACTTTGACCTAGAGCAGAGCAAAGTCCTGTAATGTGAAGATGCCGACTTCACTTCCCAGTAATCAGGACCCTGGTACACTGCTGGCTGCAAAATAGGGCAGAGCAAGGCGTGCCTGCAAAGGTTCCTGATTCAACTGTGCAGACGCGAGACTTTGAACACTGTGTGATAGATGTACGATTAGTGTTGAGCGAGCATGCTCGACACTGCTCGTTACTCGCCCGAGCATCACGCTACTCGGGATGTTCGGCGAGCACCGAGCATTTCCGGGTTACTCGAGCGGGAGCTCAGGTCTCCGCCCTGCAAGTTTGGCGCTCTTTACAGAGCCAATGAACATGCAGGGATTGCCAGCCAGTCAGTGTAATGTTGCAGCCTTGTTGATTGGCTGGCCGCATAGCGTCACCTCGAGTATTTTAAACCGGGCGCCGCCATCTTGGACACAGTCGCTCCGGATCAGCCAGTGTAGGGTCAGTGCTGCTGGGAGAGATATATAGTGCGAAATAGGTAGTGTAGGGTCTCTAAAGCCTTCTCAGGACTAATATCCATCTCAGATATCAGGCAGGCAGGCAGGCTGTATAGGAGACGCAGTGGTTATACCAGCAAACGCTGCATTACAGTCCTGTGTGCTCCTGTTGGTCAAATTGCACGAATTATCACCCCGGTCTCAGGGCCAGGAAAATTTTATTTTTTTTCATCTAAATCCTGTATTTTTTTTTTCCTCAGTCAGACTGTCCGAATACATGTCTTATTAACCTTTTGGTATCCCCCCCCCCCCCAAAAAAAAAATTGAGTGTGTCTGTGACTGTAAAGACACCAATATATCTGTTTAAAAGAGTCTGGTGTAGGCCAGAAAAATAGAACTGTGGTTTTGCAGTTCCATGGGTCAAATCTCTGTATTATCCTGTTTTTGGCATTTTTTGCTGTAAAAAAACTGTAATAGTGTCTCCCTGACTGGTCAGACACCAATATATCTGTTTAAAAGATTCTGGTGTACGCCACATAACTATAACTGTGGTTTTGCAGTTCCACGGGTCAAATCTCTGTAATATCCTGCTTTTTGCATTGTTTGCCTTAAAAAAAAAACAGTAATAGTGTCTCCCTGACTGGTCACACACCAATATATCTGTTTAAAAGAGTCTGGTGTAGGCCAGAAAATTAGAACTGTGGTTTTTCAGTTCCACGGGTCAAATCTCAGTGCTTGCAGCTTCCAGCACACCGACTGGTGTGTGATGTCCCCGCACATTGGATCTCTACCCTCCACATGTTGCAAAGGATTTGTGAGCAGAAGAGAGCAGTTGTGGAGTGCCAGCTGCAAAAAGGCCATCGATATTCAGGTCAGACTCCACACATAAGACCTCAGGAGTGGACCTGGATATCTGACATATGTACCATCCTGAAAAACTTTGAGGAGTCCACCAATATGGTGAGTGGCAATGACGTCATCATTAGGGTCAGCATCCCACTTGTCTGTCTTTTGCAATGCTCTCTGCAGAGAATTAAACAGGAGGCATTGCAGCCAGAGTATGATGAGATGGAAAAAGAAGCCATAAAGGGCGATTACACACAGTCCAGCCTCATCTCATTCCGACGTGCATTGGGGGACAATGAGGGAGAGGAGGAGGAGGAGGAGGAGGAAGAACAGGAGCTGGTATCATGCGCTGTAGACGGTAGTACCTGTACAACTGTCATACCGTCGGTTCAGCATGGGTGGCCAAAGGACAGGGGGGAGGAGGAGGAAGAGAGCATGGTCAGTAGTCATCTTGGTGAGGACACGGAAGTCTTGCCTGTTACCGGTCTGGCATGCATGGCTGACTTTATGTTACACTTCCTTAACCGTGACCCTTTCGTTGTCAAAATGTTGGGTGACAGTCATTACTGGTTGGTGACACTTTTAGACCCCCGCTACAAGGAGAACTTTCACTCTCTTATTCCTGAGGTGGAGAGGTATACAAAAATGGGGCAGTACCAGAAGGCCCTTGCTGCAGAACTGTAAAAAAAATTCCCATCTGAACACGCTAGCGGCAGAGGTCACAGTTCGTTGCGCAACCAAGGCGTACAGGCGAGAGAGACGCAACTCCAATCCAGCAGAGGCAGGGGAACACTGTCAACATTCTGGGACAGCTTTCTGAGACCCTCCCTGCTTACAGGCCCTGAAGCGCGGGGTACTCTCACAAGGAGTGGAAAGTTTCAAAAGATGGTGAGGGAGTACCTTGGTGACCGTACCAGCGTCCTCCGTGATTCCTCTGTGCCTTTTAATTTTTGGGTATCCAAGCTGGACACTTGGAATGAACTCGCTCTGTACGCCTTGTAGGGCCTGGCCTGCCCTGCCGCTAGCGTGTTATCGGAGTGTGTTTTTATTGCCGCTGGGGGGAAAAATAACAGATAAGCGCACTCGCCTGTCAACTGACGATGCTGACTAGCTGACCCTTATCAAAATGAACAAGGGCTGGATTGGGCCAGACTTCTCATCACCCCCAAATGACAGCAGAGTAACAAAGTAAAATCCACTGTGTTATTTTGGGAGGTGTATTCCCATGCACCGCTTCACACCCACACATGGGTATACGCTTCCTCATTTCGGCTGTATTTTGCTCTTCTCCTTATCCTCAGCCTCCACCACCACTATACCACCAGGGTGACCTTGGTCCGTGTTGCCAGCATTGCAAGTTCCTCCGTCCTAATTTTTGGCAGCTTTTTCTTGGAAGGCAGAGGCAAAGACTATGGGATACCCACTCCCCAATAATTTGAATAATGTTTTTAAGATGCTGTACTGCATGGCTCTTCCAAGGGGCATGAAAATCGTCTTGTTTAGCTACTGCAACCTCCACCACTTTCCCCAGGGTCATTAAAACCATCTTGTTAAGCTACAGCGACCTCCACCATTTTTCCAAGGGGCATAAAAACCGTCTTGTTAAGCTACTGCGACCTCCACCACTTTCCCCAGGGGCATTAAAACCGTCTTGTTAAGCTACAGCGACCTCCACCATTCTTCCAAGGGGCATAAAAACCGTCTTGTTAAGCTACTGCGACCTCCTCCACTTTCCCCAGGGGCATTAAAACCGTCTTGTTAAGCTACAGTGACCTCCACCACTTTCCCCAGGGGCATTAAAACAAACTTGTTAAGCTACTGCGACCTCCACCATTCTTCCAAGGGGCATTAAAACCTTCTTGTTAAGCTACTGCAACCTCCACGTCTCTTCCAAGGGGCATTAAAACCATCTTGTTAAGCTGCTGCAACCTCCACGTCTCTTCCAAAGGGCATTAAAACCATCTTGTTAAGCTACTGTGACCTCCACGTCTTTTCCAAGGGGCATTAAAACCGTCTTGTTAAGCTACTGCGAACTTCACCACTTTTCCAAGGGGCATTGATATTGTCTTTTTATTCCACTGCGATCTCCACCATTCTCCCAACGGGCATTGCATTTCCTCCTAATTTTAGTCAGCTTTTGCTTTTCAATGCATAGGCGAACACTAAGGGAGACCCACTCCCCAATAATGGGTAGAAGGATTTTAGTATGCTGTAATCCACGTCTCTTTCAAGGGGCATTGTAGTTCCTCATAATTTTTGGAAAGCCTTCCATTCACTGCTTAGGCCAACAGTGCACAGGAGACCCAGTTGCTATAAATAGAAAAAACGGTTTAGTTAAGACCCTTTGACCTCCATGTCACTTCCAAGGGTAATTGGAGTGCCTCGAAATTTTTGGTAGGCATTGCACTCACTGCATTCCCTATAACTGTGTAGCCGAACCGCTCCTTTTGGTACAGAAACATATCCTACAAGACATGTGTGGTTGACTGGCCTGATATTGATGTGAATGGTCGCTGTTCCTCCTGCTCTTTCTCCTTTGCCACCACCTCATCCATCAT
The DNA here is from genome assembly GCF_046119375.1 of Phyllobates terribilis. Taxonomy (NCBI): domain Eukaryota; kingdom Metazoa; phylum Chordata; class Amphibia; order Anura; family Dendrobatidae; genus Phyllobates; species Phyllobates terribilis. The sequence continues at coordinate 70,274,081 of NW_027362763.1, read as the reverse complement.
TCATCACCTGAAGCTTTGTTTTAATGGGAGTCATAGAACTGGGATAGTAGCAGGAAAACATCCAGCAATCCTCGGAGGAGGTAGGATATGCGCCAAAACGCTGACCACCTCAGGCCTAGACGCTACTACATACATGCGCTTGCATTCCAAGAAAACAAAGCAGACGCTAACTTCTATCATCATCATCATGCTCTTCACCTTGGCACTCTCAACACCCCTGATGGAAAAGCCAGGGCCCACCCGAGGAGTCTGGTTCGCTGATGGGCTCGTCCAATGCTGCACTAAAGCAGGCCAGGCTAAGAAAAGTGTGGGGGAAGTTTTAAGGAGAAATAGGGGCAGCTGGGGACCGTTTATGGACAACCGGCCGCCCCCAGGCGGCTGGGGAGCGTGTGAGGACACCCGGTCGCGGTTCGGCTGGGGACCGAGTATGGACACCCGGCCGCCCCCTGGCGGCTGGGGACCGAGCGCGGACACCCGGCTGCCGGGCGGCTGGGGACTGAGTATGGATACCTCGCTGCCGAAGCAGCCATGAGGTAGTGGTCAGATTCGGAATCCTCCAAACTTAAAGGCTTCATTTCAAGTGCAAGCAAGCTAGCAGTATGGTATTGCAGCCTGGGGGTGGGTTGGTGGCAGCCTGCATACTTGCGCTTGCATTGCAAGGAATGGGGGAGGTACAATTGAACACTGCCCTGGGACAAGGACTTGCACGGGGATAGTTGCAAGTCTGCATCTTCTGATGCGGAAAGGATCACTTCTGATGGGCACACTTTTAGGCCGTGACCTGGGTGTCAGAGATTCTTCCAGGGGTCTTCCCCATGCTGTTCCCATGTCTTTTCAGCACTGTATGCATGTGTCACACAGCACATGACCAGATAAGATTGTAAAATGTTAAAATGACATTTCCCGGTGAATGCCTTTGTCACGGTTGAAAGCAATATAAAAGTGCAAAAAGCATAAAAAATGCTACTTGTGAACATAGCCCAAGGTGTGGAGGAGTATTTTTGTTTTTGGTTATTTATTTTACCTTATACACAAGTCTTTAGCCTGGAAAGGAAGTTCCTTAACATATTTCACAGGAAAACCGTTTCAGTTTCGTTTTTGAACGCTTTATTGTGAGCTCGTTAAAGTGGCTTAATACCTCTGACCACGTTGTTGACAGCAGTGACCTGGGGGTCAGAAATGCTTCCTGGAGTGATGCCCATGTTGTCCCCATGTCTTTTGAGCACTGTCACTATCGTTTTTGGCACTTTTTAGGCTTTCTATAGACTGCCGGTGGTGCTGCCGCAAAAATGCTCGGGTCTCCCATAGACTAACATTGGGCTTGTTGCTCGGGTCGAGCACCCAAGTATCATGGTGAGCTCGGCCCGAGCTTCGAGCACCCGAGCATTTTAGTGCTCGCTCAACACTATGTACGATATATCGTTCAGATTCATCAAGATTGAAGAGAAAGTGTTCACTAGGACTGAGGAGGTGCTGAGCATGATCCAGAGACACTTATCAATCCGGACAACACAATTTGCATGCAGCATGGGCCATAAATAAAATAATATTTCTGAGATATGCAAGAGAACCTATGGGGTCGTAGAAACCCCATTTTCTTGATTTATAAGCTGATTGGCAAGAGATATAAGATTTAAAACTGGTGACAGATTTCTATTAACAATTAAAAAATATATAAATGAAAGAAGAAAATAAAAGGTGTTTTTCTTAAAAATTTGTTTCAAACCTATGGCACTTTTTCTGTGGATGGTGCCAATTTTGAGCTTGTCTTCCTGTGCAGAAATCATAAGAAAGGTTAGCGAAAAGGCATCATATATTGGATGATCTTTTCCGTATAGACATGAATAACATGTAATATCTTTTTCCTTCCTTGGTAGAGAAAGTTCAAAATGAAATTGAGCATGTGATAGGATCGGCCGAACCTCAAATGGGACATCGGAAACAAATGCCGTATACAGACGCCGTCATTCATGAGATCCAGAGGTTTGGGGATATTATACCTCATAATCTTCCACACGCAACTTTAGAAGACATCACATTCAGAGGGTATTTTCTTCCAAAGGTAAAAATAAAAACTCAGCTTTCATACATAATTACTGATTTGACTTCCCCTTGTTTAAGCTTTTCCTTGGAGTAAAGTGCTCATCTGTCTTGGCAAGTGCTTCTACATGCAAGGCTAGAACAACAAATGTAATTGTTTGGCTAACGTGCAGAAAAATCAACCATGATTCCAGCTCCAAAAAATATTCTAGTATGTAATGGACTGGGTGGTGAACAACAAAGTGATGATCCGAGGAGTGCCTGGAGGGACGGGACTAGGTGCCTCACCAAGTCCAAACTCTGATCCTTGGCGGCTGACGATACTGCGATTCGAGGAGAGGCGAGGGAGACGGGACCAGGTGCTACACCAGGACTCACCCCAGGTGGATGGCAGCTGACCCCCAAGGGGCAGGAGGCAGGAGTGGCCAGGAATGGTAGACTTGGCAAGTACTGGCTGACACAGCTGGTATAGTGACTGGCATGACAGATACACTGACGGACATGACTGGTATCCTGATAGACAGAAGGACAAAGGTGATATAAAAGACAGGTATACTGGGATACAAGCCCGGGATCGTGAGAACTAGCAAGCGTGTTTAGAAACAGACAAACAACATTGCACAGGCCACACCATGCAGGTGGTGGAGGTGCTTTAAAATAGTAATTGTCTCCCATCTATTGGCTGGGGACACTTTATGATGGCGCACAGTGTGCATAACCCGGACATCAGCAGCAGGAGAGGAGGGAGGAAGTTCGGGACTGCGGCGGTGAGTGAGTCGGCGTCTCTGCCGGGGGAGGGAGGCAGAGTGCACAGATGCGGATGCTACATAGTAGCATTATTCAGAGCTCATCTGCTATATCTCTGGATATGAAAAAACAAATGAAATGGACATTATCATTTTCCTTGTTAATAGAGCAGATATGTCAGCACTTCTATGTGGTAGATCCTCTATATACTACACCACACTGAAGAAGTGACAGATCCTCTATATACTACACCACACAGGAGAGCTGACAGATCCTCTATATACTACACCACACAGGAGAGCTGACAGATCCTCTATATACTACACCACACAGGAGAGCTGACAGATCCTCTATATACTACACCACACAGGAGAGCCGACAGATCCTCTATATACTACACCACACAGGAGAGCTGACAGATCCTCTATATACTACACCACACAGGAGACCTGACAGATCCTCTATATACTACACCACACAGGAGAGCTGACAGATCCTCTATATAGTACACCACACAGGACAGATCCTCTATACACTACATCACACAGGAGAACTGACAGATCCTCTATATACTACACCTCACAGGAGAACTGACAGATCCTCTATATACTACACCACACAGGAGACCTGACAGATCCTCTATATACTGCACCACACAGGAGAACTGACAGATCCTCTATATACTACACCACACAGGAGAGCTGACAGATCCTCTATATACTACACCTCACAGGAGAACTGACAGATCCTCTATATACTACACCACACAGGAGACCTGACAGATCCTCTATATACTGCACCACACAGGACAACTGACAGATCCTCTATATACTACACCACACAGGAGAGCTGACAGATCCTCTATATACTACACCACACAGGAGAGCTGACAGATCCTCTATATACTACACCACACAGGAGAGCTGACAGATCCTCTATATACTACACCACACAGGGGAGCTGACAGATCCTCTATATACCACACCACACAGGAGAGCTGACCGATCCTCTATATACTACACCACACAGGAGAGCTGACAGATCCTCTATATACTACACCACACAGGAGAGCTGACCGATCCTCTATATACTACACCACACAGGAGAGCTGACAGATCCTCTATATACTACACCACACAGGAGAGCTGACAGATCCTCTATATACTACACCACACAGGAGAGCTGACAGATCCTCTATATACTACACCACACAGGAGAGCTGACAGATCCTCTATATACTATGACGCGCCCCCTGGGCCATATTCTTTAGGGGGAATATCCAGAGCCGGATCAGATGGGAGTTGTAGTCTTCCGAGTGGCTGTGACCCGGTCCGTGCCCAGGGTGTCAAACTCAGTTGTATGTGGCAGTCCTACAGATGTTATAAGTTCTTTATTGTCGACTACGCCACCCGTTGTGTTGCGGTCACTATGGCCGCCGCTGCAGCAGGGTCCGCTGAGGCTGATGGTGTAGGTGCAGCTTGTGATGGTATAACCCCCAACGGGTGGGGTATAGCCTCAGGGGGTCAGGTGCAGAGGATGGGGGTTGTGGTGGTGCAGCATAGGTGTTAAAGGACGACAGAGTCGGGTTGTGCAGTTTAGGGTATTTACTCACTGCTGATGTTCCGGTCACTCCAGCTTCAAGTGACCTCCCGAGCCGTGCTGCGTCCACCAGGTCCTGGATCCAGCCAACCCCCAAGCGAGTCCGGAGCGTGACCCTGAGCTCTCCTTCTGTCCTTTCTCTGGCCGTCCCCACTAGTGATCCACCCAGGTCCAGCTCCCTCGGGCCTTCTGTTGGGAGACCCTTGGCCTTGGGTTCCCTGACCCTCCACGTGGTATGCCTTCGTGGTGGATGTGGTGGGTGGCCGTGGCAGACGCTGCCCACGGCCTCCGGTCTCTGGCTGGGGTGTGTTTTTGCCCCCACCAGCTTGGGTTCCGGTACCCTAATGCCGACTCTTCACCCTTTGTTTTAATTTGGGATCTTAGAGTCCTTTCTTCTGCTTCCCCCTCTGGGTCTCTCTTTCTTTCTCCTCTCTCTCTCTCTGGATCTGCTCTGCTCCTCTTCCTGTGACTCCTCTGCAAAGGCTGACAGACTGACCCTGATCTCTGATGGTGCCCACCTTATATACACCCTCTATGTGTGAGCTCAGGTGACCAGCACCCAATGAGCTCCTATCTTTACCCAGGCTGCTCCCCCTATCTGCCCCTACACTACTTGGGATGTACCACCCCCCTCCCACTCCAGCCAGGAACAGACTCGGTCGTACCTGCACATTTCTAAGTGGGAGTACCGTCGGCCTGTTCCTCGGAAATGGGATGTGTGTAGTGCATGCAGCCTACCGAGCTCAGATCCACACTCCATCCTTACCCGGGAGTGGAATATCACACCTCTGGATTGAGGTGCAATACCCCTGTAGCAGCCGAATCCTCAGGGTGCTACATTCCCCCCTGGTAAATCACAGCACGTCCTCGGGCTGTAAGACATAACATCCACAAACATACATTTTTTTTTTTTTCATAAACATAAACATAATAAAACATCATATAAAACTTTTCATATAATCATTCTCGTCGCCTCAGGCTCCTCCTCCGGTCACTGTGCAACGTGTGACCGGGTAAAGTGCGACAGTCTCTCTGGAAAACTGGTTTCCCTATAAAACCGGTAGGGGGCGCTTTAGGACGCGCAACTATTTACAGGGATATGGCCGCTCTCAGTCCTCGGCCAGTTATTGGGGAGGAATGACCGCTCTCAGTCCTCGGTCAGTGGGATTTAGGGGTTAAACGGGTAACAGTTCACACTTGCTGGTCCCAACGGGGACTATTTTTAGCAACAGCAACAGTTTCAGTTTCAGTTTATGGTGCCCCGACAGGCAACTATATACAGCTCCTGCTTCGCTGTACTTAACGACGGCGTCCTCCTGCTCTTTCTTTATTGTTACCTTTGGCTCTAGTTTCAGACCCGTTCGGGCACGTATGCTGGGCAAACAGATCTTCTCCCAGATGCGGCACTTTAGGTTTTATGGGCGCGGTGGTGTTAGCGCCCGGGTTGCCCGGGCCTTGCAGCCAGGCCTGGGGTATCTGGAAGGTGAAGGGCACCGTAAGGACGGCGGCGCCCTGGGCTACTTGGCCCTGCGACCAGGCCGGGGGCTCCGCGGAGGTAGGGGGCGCTGTTGGTATTGCGGCGCCTGGGGGTACTAGGCCTTGCGACCAGGCTGGTGGTACTTCCTGCTTGGTCACGCTCGGGGTCGAGGCGTGTGACGTCACAGGGGTCGCGGCTCCCGTTTGAGGCCTAGTCTGCGGCGGTGACGTTGCAGCGACGGGCACGGCAGGATAGACTTCGGGCTCTGCGACGGGGAGCTGGGGCAGGTACGCGGTTTCCCGGTTTGGGGTATAGACGTCCCCTTTACCTGCCTCCACTCGTTCGGCTCCCTTCTCGGCGCCGTCTCCGGCCTTCATTCCTCCTGCGCCATCCTCAGAGGCGGTCTGTTTCCTCGTCTCGGGTGGCGTGCTCCGCTGACAGGTCTCGGTCTGCTGGGCCATCTCACGGCTCCACTCCGCCAACGTCTCTCGCTGCACCCGGGCCATCCTCCTTGCGAGGCCCTCCAGAGCGGTCTGCGCACACTCCCGGTCTCGGGGGAGCTGTGCTAGGACCTCCACTAGGCCTAGTGGGGTCGTTGCTTCCAGCAGGCTCCTGACCAACGGGTCGGTGCTGCTCTGCTCTTCTACAGTTGTCTCCAGCAGGCTCCTGGCCAGCGGGCCGGTGCTGCTCTGCTCTCCCTCCTCTGTTTCTAGCAGGCTCCTGGCCAACGGGCCGGTGCTGCTCTGCTTTCTCGCCATCTCCGGGTAAGCTCCTCCGATATTCTTCTCCAGGCTTCTTGCCTCCGGGTGCGCTCTCTCTAGACTGCTCCAGGCGGCACCCATCTTTGTTCTCTCCTTTCGTCTCCTCCCACCTCGAGGGCGGTCCCGGGGCCACTTGGTGACTGTCAGCTCCAGGGGCTGTTCTTTCACGCTGACAGACACCTCTAGCATCACAGTCTCTGTTGGTGGAGGCGGTTTCCACTTTTGGCGCCATTTTCGGTCCTGGCCCACGATGGGAGGCGGCCTCTCACCACCCTCTGGCACGCCCATAATGGCGTCCGCTCTTCCAAGGCGGGAAATCTTTGGAAATGGCGGGAATCGCTTCCCAGTGGCGGGAAACTCTGCAGATGGCGGGAAAAAGCTGTTAATGGCGGACAACCGGCGGGAATCGACTGGTGATGGGGTCCGATGACGGGGACCCTCCGGAACCGGCAGGAGACTTCTTTTTGAGGTAAACTTGCACTTTTCTTCAGGCACGCAGTACCCGGGTGTTGTGGGCGCGTAATCCTGCCGACTACGCCAAAGTTGACGCGCCCCCTGGGCCATATTCTTTAGGGGGAATATCCGGAGCCGGATCAGATGGGAGTTGTAGTCTTCCGAGTGGCTGTGACCCGGTCCGTGCCCAGGGTGTCAAACTCAGTTGTATGTGGCAGTCCTACAGATGTTATAAGTTCTTTATTGTCGACTACGCCACCCGTTGTGTTGCGGTCACTATGGCCGCCGCTGCAGCAGGGTCCGCTGAGGCTGATGGTGTAGGTGCAGCTTGTGATGGTATAACCCCCAACGGGTGGGGTATAGCCTCAGGGGGTCAGGTGCAGAGGATGGGGGTTGTGGTGGTGCAGCATAGGTGTTAAAGGACGACAGAGTCGGGTTGTGCAGTTTAGGGTATTTACTCACTGCTGATGTTCCGGTCACTCCAGCTTCAAGTGACCTCCCGAGCCGTGCTGCGTCCACCAGGTCCTGGATCCAGCCAACCCCCAAGCGAGTCCGGAGCGTGACCCTGAGCTCTCCTTCTGTCCTTTCTCTGGCCGTCCCCACTAGTGATCCACCCAGGTCCAGCTCCCTCGGGCCTTCTGTTGGGAGACCCTTGGCCTTGGGTTCCCTGACCCTCCACGTGGTATGCCTTCGTGGTGGATGTGGTGGGTGGCCATGGCAGACGCTGCCCACGGCCTCCGGTCTCTGGCTGGGGTGTGTTTTTGCCCCCACCAGCTTGGGTTCCGGTACCCTAATGCCGACTCTTCACCCTTTGTTTTAATTTGGGATCTTAGAGTCCTTTCTTCTGCTTCCCCCTCTGGGTCTCTCTTTCTTTCTCCTCTCTCTCTCTCTGGATCTGCTCTGCTCCTCTTCCTGTGACTCCTCTGCAAAGGCTGACAGACTGACCCTGATCTCTGATGGTGCCCACCTTATATACACCCTCTATGTGTGAGCTCAGGTGACCAGCACCCAATGAGCTCCTATCTTTACCCAGGCTGCTCCCCCTATCTGCCCCTACACTACTTGGGATGTACCACCCCCCTCCCACTCCAGCCAGGAACAGACTCGGTCGTACCTGCACATTTCTAAGTGGGAGTACCGTCGGCCTGTTCCTCGGAAATGGGATGTGTGTAGTGCATGCAGCCTACCGAGCTCAGATCCACACTCCATCCTTACCCGGGAGTGGAATATCACACCTCTGGATTGAGGTGCAATACCCCTGTAGCAGCCGAATCCTCAGGGTGCTACATACTATACCACACAGGAGAGCTGACAGACCCTCTATATACTATACCACACAGGAGAACAGACAGACCCTCTATATACTATACCACACAGGAGAACAGACAGATCCTCTATACACTACACCACACAGGAGAGCTGACAGATCCTCTATATACTACAACACACAGGAGACCTGACAGATCCTCTATATACTACACCACACAGCAGAGCTGACAGATCCTCTATATACTACAACACACAGGAGAGCTGACAGATCCTCTTTATACTACACCACACAGGAGAGCTGACAGATCCTCTATATACTGCACCACACAGGAGAGCTGACAGATCCTCTATATACTACACCACACAGGAGAGCTGAGAGATCCTCTATGTACTGCACCACAGAGGAGAGCTGACAGATTCTCTATATACTGCACCACACAGGAGAGCTGACAGATCCTCTATATACTACACCACACAGGAGAGCTGACAGATCCTCTATATACTACACCACACAGGATAGCTGACACATACTCTATATACTACACCACACAGGAGAGCTGACACATACTCTATATACTACACCACACATGAGAGCTGACACATCCTCTGTATACTACACCACACAGGAGAGCTGACAGATCCTCTATATACTACACCACACAGGAGAGCTGACACATCCTCTATATACTACACCACACAGGAGAGCTGACAGATCCTCTATATACTACACCACACAGGAGAGCTGACAGATCCTCTATATACTACACCACACAGGAGAGCTGACAGATCCTCTATATACTACACCACACAGGAGAGCTGACAGATCCTCTATATACTACATCACACAGGAGAGCTGACAGATCCTCTATATACTACACCACACAGGAGAACCAACAGATCATCTATATACTACACCACACAGGAGAGCTGACAGATCCTCTATATACTACACCACACAGGAGAGCTGACAGATCCTCTATATACTACACCACACAGGAGAGCTGACACATCCTCTATATACTACACCACACAGGAGAGCTGACACATCCTCTATATACTACACCACACGGGAGAGCTGACAGATCCTCTATATACAACATGACACAGGAGAGCTGACAGATCCTCTATATACTACATCACACAGGAGAGCTGACACATCCTCTATATACAACATGACACAGGAGAGCTGACAGATCCTCTATATACTACACCACACAGGAGAGCTGACAGATCCTCTATATACTACACCACACAGGAGAGCTGACACATCCTCTATATACTACACCACACAGGAGAGCTGACAGATCCTCTATATATTACACCATACAGGAGAGCTGACAGATCCCCTATATACTACACCACACAGGAGAGCTGACAGATCCTCTATATACTACACCACACAGGAGAGCTGACAGATCCTCAATATACTACACCACACAGGAGAGCCGACAGATCCTCTATATACTACACCACACAGGAGAGCTGACAGATCCTCTATATATTACACCATACAGGAGAGCTGACAGATCCTCTATATACTACACCACACAGGAGAGCTGACAGATCCTCTATATACTACACCACACAGGAGAGCTGACAGATCCTCTATATACTACACCACACAGAAGAGCTGACAGATCCTCTATATACTACACCACCCAGAAGAGCTGACAGATCTTCTATATACTAGACCACTCAGCATAGCTGGCAGATCCTCTATATACTATACCACACAGGAGAGCTGGCAGATCCTCTATATACTACACCACACAGGAGAGCCGAAAGATCCTCTATATACTACACCACACAGGAGAGTTGACAGATCCTCTATATACTACACCACCCAGGAGAGCTGACAAATCCTCTATAAACTACACCATTCAGGAGATCTGACAGATCCTCTATATACTACACCACACAGGAAAGCTGACTGTTCCTCTATATACTACACCACACAGGACACATCCTCTATAGACTACACCACACAGGATAGCTGACAGATCCTCTATATACTACACCACACAGGACACATACTCTATATACTACACCACCTAGGAGAGCTGACAGATCCTCTATATACTACACCACTCAGGAGAGCGGACAGATCCTCTATATACTACACCACACAGGAAAGCTGACAGATCCTCTATATACTATACCACACAAGAGAGCTGAAAGATCCTCTATATACTACACCACAGAGGAGAGCTGACAGATCCTCTATATACTACACCACAGAGTAGAGCTGACACATTCTCTATATACTACACCACACAGTAGACCGGACAGATCCTCTATATACTACACCACACAGGAGTGCTGACAGATCCTCTATATACTACACCACACAGGAGAGCTGACAGATCCTCTATATACTACACCACACAGGAGAGCTGACAGATCCTCTATATACTACACCACACAGGAGAGCTGAAAGATCCTCTATATACTATACCACACAGGAGAACAGACAGATCCTCGATACACTACACCACACAGGAGAGTTGACAGATCCTCTATATAATACAACACACAGGAGAGCTGACAGATCCTCTATATACTACACCACACAGGAGAGCTGACAGATCCTCTATATACTATACCACACAGGAGAGCTGACAGACCCTCTATATACTATACCACACAGGAGAGCTGACAGACCCTCTATATACTATACCACACAGGAGAACAGACAGATCCTCTATACACTACACCACACAGGAGAGCTGACAGATCCTCTATATACTACAACACACAGGAGAGCTGACAGATCCTCTATATACTACACCACACAGCAGAGCTGACAGATCCTCTATATACTACAACACACAGGAGAGCTGACAGATCCTCTTTATACTACACCACACAGGAGAGCTGACAGATCCTCTATATACTGCACCACACAGGAGAGCTGACAGATCCCCTATATACTACAACACAATGAGAGCCAACAGATCCTCTATATACTACACCACACAGGAGAGCTGACAGATCCTCTATATACTGCACCACACAGGAAAGCTGACAGATCCTCTATATACTACACCACACTGGAGAGGTGACAGATCCTCTATATACTACACCACACAGGAGAGCTGACGGATCCTCTATATACTACACCACACTGGAGATCCGACAGATCCTATATATACTACACCACACAGCAGAGCCGACAGATCCTCTATATACTGCACCACACAGGAGAGCTGACAGATCCCCTATATACTACACCACACAGGAGAGCTGACAGATCCTCTATATACAACATCACACAGGAGAGCTGACAGATCCTCTATATACTACACCACACAGGAGAGCTGAGAGATACTCTATGTACTGCACCACACAGGAGAGCTGACAGATCCTCTATATACTACACCACACAGGAGAGCTGACAGATCCTCTATATACTACACCACACAGGAGAGCTGACAGATTGTCTATATACTACACCACACAGGAGAGCTGACACATCCTCTATATACTACACCACACAGGAGAGCTGACAGATCCTTTATATACTACACCACACAGGAGAGCTGACAGATCCTCTATATACTACACCACACAGGAGAGCTGACAGATCCTCTATTTACTATACCACACAGGAGATCTGACAGACCCTCTATATACTATAACACACAGGAGAACAGACAGATCCTCTATACACTACACCACACAGGAGAGCTGACAGATCCTCTATATACTACAACACACAGGAGAGCTGACAGATCCTCTATATACTACACCACACAGCAGAGCTGACAGATCCTCTATATACTACAACACACAGGAGAGCTGACAGATCCTCTATATACTACACCACCCAGGAGAGCTGACAGGTCCTCTATATACTACACCACACAGGAGAGCCGACAGATCCTCTATATACTACACCACACAGGACAGATCCTCTATATACTACACCACACAGGAGAGCTGACAGATCCTCTTTATACTACACCACACAGGAGAGCTGACAGATCCTCTATATACTGCACCACACAGGAGAGCTGACAGATCCTCTACATACTACACCACACAGGAGAGCTGAGAGATCCTCTATGTACTGCACCACACAGGAGAGCTGACAGATCCTCTATATACTACACCACACTGGAGAGCTGACAGATCCTCTATATACTACACCACACAGGAGAGCTGACAGATCCTCTATATACTACACCACACAGGAGAGCTGACACATACTCTATATACTACACCACACATGAGAGCTGACACATCCTCTGTATACTACACCACACAGGAGAGCTGACAGATCCTCTATATACTACACCACACAGGAGAGCTGACAGATCCTCTATATACTACACCACACAGGAGAGCTGACACATCCTCTATATACTACACCACACAGGAGAGCTGACAGATCCTCTATATACTACACCACACAGGAGAGCTGACAGATCCTCTATATACTACACCACACAGGAGAGCTGACAGATCCTCTATATACTACACCACACAGGAGAGCTGACAGATCCTCTATATACTACATCACACAGGAGAGCTGACAGATCCTCTATATACTACACCACACAGGAGAGCCAACAGATCATCTATATACTACACCAAACAGGAGAGCTGACAGATCCTCTATATACTACACCACACAGGAGAGCTGACAGATCCTCTATATACTACACCACACAGGAGAGCTGACACATCCTCTATATACTACACCACACAGGAGAGCTGACACATCCTCTATATACTACACCACACAGGAGAGCTGACACATCCTCTATATACTACACCACACAGGAGAGCTGACAGATCCTCTATATACTACACCACACAGGAGAGCTGACAGATCCTCTATATACTACACCACACAGGAGAGCTGACACATCCTCTATATACTACACCACACAGGAGAGCTGACACATCCTCTATATACTACACCACACAGGAGAGCTGACACATCCTCTATATACTACACCACACAGGAGAGCTGACAGATCCTCTATATACTACACCACACAGGAGAGCTGACAGATCCTCTATATACTACACCACACAGGAGAGCTGACACATCCTCTATATACTACACCACACAGGAGAGCTGACAGATCCTCTATATACTACACCACACAGGAGAGCTGACAGATCCTCTATATACTACACCACACAGGAGAGCTGACACATCCTCTATAAACTACACCACACAGGAGAGCTGACAGATCCTCTATATACTACACCACACAGGAGAGCCAACAATTCCACTATACATTCCTCCACAGACGTCATTGAGATTCTACTTAAGGTTTTGGTATTACAGCTGTAATTAGTCTTATTTATAGTAGTACAATTGTTTTCTGTTATAAACTTTTGTTTCATATACTGATTTATGCATAATAATTATTTCTTATATGATTCATACTTTTCACTTATTCCATGCTTTCCTCAGGGCACTGTTGTTTTTCCACTGCTACACTCCGTTCTCCGAGATAAAGCTTACTTTGAGAAACCAGATGAATTTTATCCAGAACACTTTCTCGACTCCAAAGGAAATTTGAAAAAGAACGAGGCCTTCATCCCCTTCTCAATAGGTAACATTTCATGAAACTATACTACAATATAGCAAATATAAATCAGAATTATGAAATATGTATTTTAAAGGGAATCTGTCAGCAGGTTTTTCTACCTCACCTGAGAGCAGCATAATGTAGATAAAGAGAAGCTGAATCCAATGATGTATCACTTAGTTTACTGGGTGAAGCAGTTCTGACACAATCAGAGCTTTTACATTTAGAAAGAAGCATTGAGAAAGCTAACACTGTCTACAACTGGCTCGCCATGTACAAAGTCCATAGACAGTGAGCTTGAGTGGGCGCTGCCGGACTAGTCCAGCAATGTTAACCTCTTAGTGATAAATCCTTCGCAGTTAGTAAACAGCACACACTTTGACAAGTGACACCTCCCTGAATTCTGTGTTTCAGCCTCTATCTTCTGCTGTCTTCTAATTACATAGCAAAAACCTGCTGACAGATTCCCTTCTAAATGGAAATGTCGTAAGCAGTGATGAGCTAGTGTGCTCGATACTCGATCAAGCATCAGGGTTTTTGGGTATGCTCCTTACGGGCTGCTCAAGCGCCCCGCATGTTTGACGCCTGTTAGGGTATATTCACACTAGGCGTTCTTCTTCATTTTTTTTTCTGCAGCAAAACTTTTCTGCCAAGAGATCAGAAAGCTGCAACAAAAAAATGCAGGTTTTGGTGCATTTTTTGTTGCATTTTTTTGTGCGTTTTTTAGGATCTCAAAGTTCAGCTTTGCTTCCACCACAGAAACATGAACACAGGTCATCAATGGCAATGCATTTACCTACTTTCACACTTTGGTCTACTATGGAGTTGCTCAGGCATTGTTCAATTTTGCATGTGGAACAGGTGGAGATGGAGGAAGAAAGTAGTCACTGTGATACTACCCTGTCCAGCCTCATCTCATCTTCTCAGCGTGGATTGAGTGATAATGAGGAGGAACAGGAGATGGTTGCCTGAGCTACAGAGAGTACTACCCACACCACCTTCATCCCATCTTTCCCGTGGATGGGCTGAAGAGGAGGAGGAGTACATGGAGAGTCATCTTCCTTGGGATGGGACAGGGAAGTCTTGCCTGTTGGGAGTCTCTATCAAATGGCTGATTTTAAGTCCCGCTGCCTTTCCGGTGACCCTTGCTTTATACCCAGCTTGGCCAAGACTGATTACTGGCTGTTCACACTTCTCAACTCATGCTACAAGAACTTTCCATCTCTCCTTCCTGCTGCGGAGAGGGCTAGTATGATGGTGCTATACCAGAAGACCTTAGTTGAACAATTAATAAAAAAAATTACCATCAGTCCACTTTGATGGCAGAGGTCCTAGATCCTTGGGCAATCAAGGAGGGGAGCCGAGGGAGACACACACCAGTTCTAACAGAGGCAGGGGAACACTATCAAAGGTATGGGACAGTTTCACTAGACCTTCTCAGTGCCCATGTCATAATGCACAGGGTAGTCTGACAAGGACTTTTTGAAGATGGTGAAGGAGTACCTAGCTGACAATACCAGAGTCTCCATGATTCCTCTGTGCCGTACCTTTTATTAGGTTTCCAAGCTGGCATGAATTGTCTTTCTACACCTGGGAGGTGCTTGTCTGCCCTGCCACTAGCTCTTTATCAGAGCGCATTTTTAGTGCCGCCGGGGGCATAATAACTGATAGACGCATCCTCTTGTCAACTGAAAATGCTGACTCTTATAAAAATAAACAAGGCCTGGATTGGCACATTCTTTTCAACCTCACAGGATGACAGTAGTAGAACATAAAGTCAATTCAAAGGTTTCTTTTTTTCTGCTGCATTCCCATTCAATTCTTCCAACCCAAGAAAGGGTATATGGTTCATGGTCTCTTCATTTTCTTGTCCTCCTCCTCCACCATATCAACAAGGTCATCAGGCGGCCTTCACTCAAAATGAACTAGGACTGGATTTGGCCAAGACTTCTCAACCCCACGAGATGAGTTCTTTGATGTTATTTTGCACATAGCTGTTTTCTGGAACTCCCAATGAGGTCAATGGATGGGAATGTGTATGTGCAACAAACTGTCCACTGATGTCAGCTGTTGCAGCGGTACCTGGTACCAAAGGGGAGTATGACGACTGTTTACATGATGGGAAGAAAACAAAGAAGAGACAAACAATTTAAGAGGGACATCTGCAGAACACACTGTTATGAGCACATCTGTGAATGACACATGGTATTTTGGGCTTCTACGACAGGAGCACTTTTATTGGGGCAGCAGTGGTTGAAGCACTTATCGGAGCTTCTATGGCTGATGGTCTATTATTGGGGTTTCTGTGGCTGACCCATTATTATTGGTGCATCAGTGGATGATGCATTATTATTGCAGCTTCAAGGAATAACATGCTTTTTAGTCCTTCTAAAGCTGACCCACTATTATTGAGACATCTGTGGCTCATGTTTTATTAGTGGAGTATCTGTAGCTGACACACTAATATTGAGGTGTTCGTTACTGGCACTACTGGGTTATGTGTGGTTGAAAATACTAATGGGGTAACTCAGGCTGTTGCACTATGGGCAATCGTGGCTGAAGCACTATTATTGGGGCATCTGTGGCTGATAAACTATTATTGGGGTGCCTCTGGCATTGTTATAGTGGTTGATAATGTAATGTAGAAAATATTGGAAGGTTTTATTGTAGTCCTACTGATAGGTTCTGCCCTCTATCTGAAAGGGAAGAGTCAGTTGGTCGTATAACTTGGACGCGCATCGTGTTGCAATGCTCGGACTGGCCGTCCGCTTCCCTGACCCCCCCCTTCATGAACCTCCACTCTGCACAAAATTTGTGAGTGTTACTTTTCTTCATGGAAAGCCAAGCCACTTCTACCCATGTCACTAGAGTAACATTCGTTAGAATCAAAAGTGTCAACCACAACAGAAGCCAGAAAGCTTCATACCAATATTTGATATAAACTTATTGCTATCCAGTTGTATTCCGATATGTATTCCATCAATGTTTTTTGTTCATCTTCGCAGGCAAAAGAAGCTGTGCTGGAGAAACGTTGGCTAAGATGGAGCTGTTCCTGTTCTTTACAACATTATTACAAAATTTCACTTTCAAACCTGTGCCTGGAGCCAAACTTGACCTCACCCCTGCACTTGGGGCTACAAATGCCCCCAAACCATTTGAGATCTGTGCAATATCTCGCAGATAGACTATACTATCAGTCATTACTGGCACGGGACCTGTTGTATAGTGTCATAATTGTTAAAAGACTTTCTCCACCAAATCTACCTGAATGTGCCCTGGAAGTATTCCGAATCTGTTATCTGTCATTAGTCATGCCGGAGACTTTTGTGTTCCTCCATGGTGTTACTGACAGAAAAACATTTTTGGTACAGAGTTTTAAATCTCCTGCATAGATACTTCAGGTTGTGTATTGCTGCCAAGAGAGGGGGCTAAGGAGCCTTGCCATACAAATAGCTCCCTCTAGTGGTGGCTAAAAGTAGGCAATGTTTTGATGATGATTTGGAATGTTATGAAAGTAGTTTTAGAGCAAAAAGTGTTATGAAATAATAATAAAAAAAACCTTATCCCAATCCCTACCCCCGTTGTTCACCATCGGTCTCGTAGAGATATTTTGTCATTTACATAATTCATGGGACAATCAATTTTTACAATAGTCACTGTTGAGGTTAGTGATTGGCAGACACGGGCACATTAATTATGTATTTTTTTTTTACTTGAATATTTCTTGCTCTTTGATCATTTTCTGAAATTGACCCCTTTTTTTTTCATTTGCTTATGACCCATTACAACTGATTAAGAAAAAATAAACTAATTCTAAGCGGAGAACCTCATTCATTGTGAACCCTCCAAAATTGATATAAATGAACTGTATAGTCTGTAGATTTTTTTTAATATTTACAAAAACTACAAATTCAGACCTCGTGGCTTATACTGGATCTATGCTTTTTTTTTTGCTTTTTTGCTTTTGCTCCTCATAATTAAACAAGAAGAAAGGGAGAAAAAAAATAAATCCAATGCTGGTCACCTGGTGCAGGCACATCTGAATGCTCCTAGGGGCGCCGCTGCTCAATGTGTGCGATTACTTGTGAGAGTACAGCTGTCATTGGCATCCTTGACCTAGGAAAAGAACGAATCCTAGCTGTTTAATCCAAAGAACACCTACAGAGAAAAACAGAGGTGAGGCTTATAGAGCTGTCCAGTGAGGACAGAGAAGTAAAGTATACTGGTGGAGTTAACCGCATACATAAATTGAGAGAAGTTCAAGACCTGTTGGGGAAGAAACGTCGGCGGTCGCGTGACCTGTCACTTGACTAAATGACGTCATGGCAGGTACTTTCAGACCACCGCGAGCCGTACAAGAGACCGGACGCAACAGAGAAAAGACCGGGGGCCATCAGAAGGTGAGTATAATGCTTTGGGTTTTTTTTTTTTTACCATTTTTAATCTTTTTTTCAACTATTAACTTGGTCACACTATATAAATCCATGCTGGTTACATGGATTTATATAGTGTGACCAAGTTGTCAAGCACTTTTCCAAGTGATGCTAAAATCACTTGGAAAGAGTTTGACAACCCGCATGCGAAATCGCATGCAAAAAGGCTTCACTTATGCTTGTCCCTGGCAGGAAAAATGCATGTACAATCCGCATGTACAATCCGGATGCGTTTTTTCTGCCAGGGCAATGCAGAAACTCTCAGGAAAAATCCGGAGCATTTCTTCATTGTGGGCACTTAATCTTACACACTGTGAGTGGCAGCACAATCCAATGGAAATTTTTGCTCAGCCTGCTGCTACCATTAGCCGGTGGTCCTTGCTCTGTACCCCATATGTACAAACATAAACTGCAAAGAAAAAACAGGAGCGCCATCCGACAAACCAGGAATGAATTTTTGAATGTGCAAACCACAAGTCAGTACTTACTTCATGAGGGGAGAGAGATCCCAATATCCCCCCTCTTTTCCCAGCGCGCTTTCTAACTCCCAGCCAAGCATACCTTCTGAATCTCAGCCAGGCCAAAGGGTTTGAAACATCATAGAATCATAGAATGGTAGAGTGGATAGAATGGTGAAGATAGAATGGTGGCATGTTGGCATGGTGGCATAGAATGGTAGAATGGTGGCATAGAATGGTGGAGAGATGATGACTTTTCCTTTGATTAACATGTCTAGATAGTTGGGAGGAGGCATGTAAGATGGCAAGGGGTACTATAGCATTTTATAATGATGAAGGGACAACCTGAAATGCGTTGATAGATGGTCTTTTTTTTTTTAATGATGGAATAAATTTTATCACTCATTGTTAGTCAGATCATCTTTCAAACCCATCTTTTTTTCGTAAGAAGATGTGGAACACATTTGAGGGGTATTGCGCCCTTGAGAGATGCTGATAGCTCTAATGTCAAGAATATGATTCTTTAACTTAGGAGTAGTGCAGTACAGTTTCTTTACTTTTTATATAATAAACTCCACATGAAGTATTGCAATGGATAGGTTTCTTAGAATTGTAGATTATTAATCATAAGTAGTAAAAAATGTAGATTTACTAAAACTGTCAAATTTATTGATGGAAAACTTTCAGGGGGTAATGTATGATTAGGGGAATATTTGAAGTCCTTTTGTAGAGGGTGCTTTTTTTCCTTAGCCAACTGACTTTGCATCAACTTTCTAAAAATGTTGCAAAGTACCAGTCCATCTTTTAAAATAACCAGTCTGCTCTTAAAAGTCAATCAGCACAACAGAGCAGTATCAGCTGCCTTGTCCTTGTGACCACTTTCTCCCGAGCTAATGAGAAGATCACTGAAATTATATAAGCAGATCATTTTGGGGCAGAGCTGAAATTCAGCAAAAATGAGTTTTCATGATTAGGTTTTCATTTAAATCATCTGATCCCTAACTTATATGAGTTTAATCTGAAAGTTAATAGCTTTGCAAAGCTGCCTTTACGCCTTACTGAAAGTGCAGCATACTGTCAGTGAGCAGTGGCTTTAGGCACACACTGTCACTTTGACAGTTTGCTATGCACAAATGCACTGCACAGTGGGCTCTCAATCAAAGTGCCAGGATGGGCTTACAGCTGACGCTCACTGTGTACTGAGTGGTGACTGCTAGTGATGAGCGAGCATGCTCGCCACTGCTCGGTACTCACTCGAGCATCTCAGTACTATAGATGCTCGGAGCTCGCCGAGTACTTTCGAGATGCTCGGGCGGGAGCTCGGGTCCACGTCCTGCATGTTTGGCGCTATTTAGAGCACCAATCATGCATGGATTGTCTGCCACTCACTGTAAAATCACAGCCATGGTGGTTGTGGCATTACAGTGATTGCCCAAATCGATGGGAACAGTGCTCACAGTGAAACATGAAAAGCCGGCAATTCATCAGCGGCATACACCGGTACCAGACAATTTAGTACAGAAAGAATAGAGCATCACACATAGATTAGATAGATAGAAACATGTCAGTCACATATATAATAAGTACAGTGACAGTGTTGGTTACTGTACTTGTTATTTAGTGTTAAAATAAAGGATTTATTAAAAAAATAATAATAGTGTTTTCATGCACCCGTCTCTTTAAAAAAGCCGCCGGCAATTCTTCAGCGGCATACATCGGTACCCGACAATTTAGAACAGAAAGAATAGAGCATCACACATAGATTAGATAGATAGAAACATGTCAGTCACATATATAAGAAGTACAGTGATAGTGTTGATTACTGTACTTGTCATTTAGTGTTAAAATAAAGGATTTATTTAAAAAAAAAATGGCGCAGGGTTCCCCGTAATTTTAGTCTCTAACGGAGGTTAAGCAGACGGCTGAGGCAGATGTTTGAAGCCTGGGAAGGGGTAATACCCATGGAGCTTCCCAGGCTACTAATATCAGCCCCCAGCTGAATACCTAGCCGTTACCAGCTATTAAAATGGAGGACCCCCAAAAAAAAGACGTGGGGTCCCCACTATTTTAATAGCTAGCAAAGGCTAGGCAGACAGCTGGGGGCTGATATTAATAGCCCAGGAAGGGTGCCATGAATATTGGCCCCCTCCCAGGCTAGAAACACCAGCCGTCAGCCGCCCCTGAAATGGTGCATCCATAGGATGCGCCAATTCTGGCACTTAGCCTCGCTCTTCCCACTGCCCTGTAGCGGTGGCAGTGGAGTAATAGGGTTGGGGTTGATGTCAGCTTATAATGCCAGCTGACATCAAGTCCAGGTTAGTAATGGAGAGGCGTCTATAAGACACCCCCATTACTAACCCCATAGTCAAAGTTAAAAAAAAACAGTGAGTAATAAGGAGAGGAGGGGAGCAGAGTCTCTTCAGGAGCTCTGCTCCAGAAGCGGGGCCTAGTAAGAGAGGCCCAGGAGGGGAGCTGAGGAGAAAGGCTCTGGTTACATAAAGGATCCCAGGAGGTACGTTGAGTGCAGGACGGCACCCGTAAGCCCGAATCTGCCAAGTGTCAGAAGGACCAGGCCGCAAGAAGGGAACCGGTCCCTGGACCAACCGTGTTACTCCAGGTCTCGGCTGGAAAACCGGAGGCTTCTGCACTTCCATGGTGCAGTTGCCACAGCCTCACCCTAGTCGCCGTGAAGGGCATCAAATAGGTCCGGGAACTTCAGGTTGCCCAGAGGGACTTCAGAGCACTCGATCGGGATTTCATGTGGGGAAGCGCAGGGCAGGAGGGAGAAGGCCCAGTCAGTCTAGAAAGGAATATACAAAAGCGGGGTTCCGTCCTGATATACTTGAGAAAGAGCTGAACCCCTTGTCTGGTAGACGCAGTGCAACGCGTGATGCTGACACCTGTACAGTGTACCTGAGGAACTTAAACAGAACTGTGAGTAAACTCGGATGACTGCACTCCCCTGCGTCCGTCAGTTATTTCCGCTGCGCCATCTCTCTCTTGCACTACAAGTCCCAGCATGACTACCATTTCTACTTCACTGCCCTGGGGCCCGCTCCAACTGTGGGGAGCCTTTCCAACCCAGCTGCCCTATCAATCGCCCCAGAGGTCTGAAGCAGCGCTGGTACCTATTACCAGAAACCAGAAGTGGCGTCACGGACACTTCCTAAGAAATACAAATCCCATATAAATATTTCTTCCCCTTTTTGTTGACCGCCCTGGGCCACGGAGCGGGCCGCCGCCACTGTGACATATGCCTCCCCCGGCATCTATCGGCCCTGGGGGCGCGTCATGTGTATCGCAGTTATTGACTTCCAACCCGGGGAATGTTGAGTCATTAGCGCAAAAACATTAGCAACCTTGCAGCACTGGGATCCTGGGTTCCAAGAGGCTGAAGAGGAGGAGGAGGCTGAGGAGAATGAGGAGGTGTAGACTGTGTGGACAACCCTGATTGATATAGTGTCTGCAATCCTTGGCGTCGGGAGGACGTGTTCCGTCCCAAGGTCCGACTGGGTCCCGCCTTCCACTATGTTAATCCAGTGTGCCGTCAGCGAGATGTACTGTCCCTGCCCACAAGCACTTGTCCACGTGTCCGTGGTTAGGTGGACTTTAGCTGCGTTGTTGAGGGCACGGCTAATGTTTTGGTACACGTGCTCGTGTAATGCAGGGACGGCACACCTGGAGAAATAGTGACGGATGGGGACCGAGTATCAAGGGACGGCGGCTGCCATCAGGTTGTGGAAAGCTTCCGTCTCCACGAGCGTAAAAGGCCACATTTTGAGCGCAAGTGTGGCGCCCCTGAGGGTTCGACCGCCACAGGAATGCTGCACTTCTTTAGTGGAGTGTAGTGTTCTTCCTCCGAGGTAAGGCCAGTGTGATAGTTGTGAGTTAACCTTTTGCATCCAACACCACACTTCTTCACCAAAGGGAGCTGGTATGCACTAGGTGCTGCTCCCCTGGTTACAGGGAGACTGGGGAACACAAAGTGGTAGGAACCAGTTAGTGGGTGAGGGTGGAGGACTTACAAGTTAGTTACACTTTAAATTTCATATTTAATAAAAAGCCATCTTTGATCTTGGTTCTTCTGGTCCTTTTTGACTGGTCCTAGTTAGTCAAGTTCTAGTGGTCGTACTGTGCTGACCAACTACTGTGTTGGGAGCGCAGATCCTGTGTGGGCCTGCACTGGTAAGGGACACAGCCCTCGTACCCTGGCCTTGGGATGAGAGGTAGGTTGCAGACAAGGAATGTCTCAACCTGGCCAAGGACCAGGATCAAGAAGGCCCGGGAGCTGTAGAGTGTAGCTCCCCAGCAAATGGGTCGCGGGGAGGATGCAGACGGAGCGGAGTACGCCACCTGTCCTCGCCTACCTGATCTATTCAGAGGGATTCCGGCTGCATGAGGGGTTCTGGCCCCCGACACCCGACCTTGTACTCTATGTCCTGGATGGGAAAGCCCGGTTAGGCACTGAGGATCGCACCGGGCATCGGAGGGAGAAGAATTGCCACCCGTGCCCTCGTCCTGAGAGGAGCTCAGAGGGAGACCCGGCCTATCTACAGACGCACAGACGGGAAAGTCTGTAGTGCAGGAACACTCTGATGTAGGGTCGCTACCGAACACTGGACTGTCTCGGAGGTAGTCGGACCCCCGTCCCTGGTGGCCGCAGGACTCCGCGGGGAGCAGGGAGTCGCCTTCCCGCTGTCATCTCTAAGTGAGTAAAGCCTTGGAAGTTCACCCCTATGGCCTCTGGACTGTTCATTATGCGCCATACCATGTGACGCGGTGCCCGTACTCCTCGCACTACTACCCCCCCTTCCATCCTGTCTGCCTGCCCTGAGGCCCTGCTCCGCCTGTGGGGAGCAGTGAGAACTTTGGCCGCCATGACACCGGGCCTCAGCGGACTGTAGCGGCACTGGAGACCTTTCACCAGACACCACAGGTGGCGTAGTCGTCAATCAGCCACTCAACCCGGACAAGCCCACACCATCTCTTTCTAATGTGACGGCCCTGAGCACGGGTCGGGCCCGGGCCATGGCTGCATACCACCTCTCCATCACAGTCCCCCAGAACCCAGGGTAAAACACGGGCATCTCTGAATAGAGGCGTCACACAAGCAGTCGTGAAATGTGGGAATTTAGTAGTGTGGCCTGTGGGTCATTGGCTGCATATTTGCGCTTGCGTTCCAAGGACTGGGGTATGGACAACTGAACACTGCGCTGGGACAAGGGCGTGGATGTGCTTCCTGATGCTGCTACTTGAGAGTGTGCAATGACAGGTGCAGGGCAGAAGGCATCTTCGCATGCACCATGGACAGGGGATTGGCTTGCATGCGCAACAGTGGAAGAAGCAATGGTGCTACCCGCAGATTCTGTTCCTGGACCCTGAGGTTGGGCCCACAAAGTCGGGTGCCTTGCTGCCATGTGCCTGATTATGCTGGTGGTGGTCAGGCTGCTAGTTTTGCCATCCCTGCTTATGCTGGCCTGGCAGATAGTGAAAATGACCTTTTTGGGGTTATCAGCACAGTCTTTAAAAAACAACCAGACTCGGGAAGACCTAACAGTTGTACTAGCATCTTCATTGGTGTTTGTGTTACGGGGAACGGTTGCCTGCCTTTTGTCTGCGGCCACCACACTGCTTCTTCCTGCCTGTTGGGGTGCTCTGCCTCCCTCCCCCTGTGTGCTACTGTCCTCACTCTGCATGTCCTCCTGCCAGGTTGGGTCAGTTACTATATTATCAATACAGAGAAATAGTCGGCACTCCGTAGTCCTCGTTAGTAATAGTGGTGCACGTGGAGAGATTACAAGCAAAATGAAGAAATCCCGGCACTCACGTGTATTCGATCAGTTAATTTATTCCACATGTAGGAAAACTACAACAATACGTTTCAGCCCCTTACAGGCTTTTTTCAATTGTGGATCCACAATTGAAAAAAGCCTGTAAGGGGCTGAAACGTCTTGTAGCTTTCCTACATGTGGAATAAATGAACTGATCGAATACATGTGAGTGCCGGGATTTCATCACTTTGTTAGTTACTATATTATCCACCACCTCGTCTTCCACTTCTGCACCCTGGTCCTCCTCCTGACTTTCTGGCAATTATGTCTCATCATCATCCACCTCTTGTGACACTTTCCCACTATCGCCTTTATGTGGCCGTAGCTGCTCAAATATTTGGGCATCGCTACATGCAATCTCCTCTTGCCTTGCTTCAAGTGGACCGGGCGAGAGGCCCCAATCTGTAGATGGAAAGTGAACAGCTCTTCAGAGTGTCCAAGAGTGGGATAATTTGTCTCTGGGCACTCGGCATGGTGGGAGGAAGGAGGATCAGGGTGAGGAACATGTGGTCCAGACTCATGGCTACTGAGGCATGACCATGTGGAAGACAGGGTGGTGGTGGTGGTGGTGGTGGTGGTGGTGGCTAAGTGACTGGAAGCATTATCCGCTATCCAACCAACAACCTTTTGACATTGCTCTGGGTTCAATAGTGGTGTGCTGCGGTCCCCTAGGAATTGGGAGAGGAAGGTCGGGCGAGAAGATAAGGGTGTTTGTTGTGTCACAATTTCAGCTTGCCCACGGCCTCGGCCTCGGCCTCTGCATGCACCATCACCATCACGTCCAGTTTCCCATCCCTTACCACGCGCCTTGCCCATTTTAAATAGAGGACAATATCTTCCATGCTCACTACAAATGGCTGAATTTGGAGCAAAGTTATATGTAATCCGTGTGATGGAGAAACCACAGTTTTAAATACCTGGACTGCAGGTAATTATTTTGAACAGCAAACTTGTGCCAAAAACTTTGCTGACACACTGAAAAAAAATTTGAATGGTTGCCAAAAATGGCAGCATTTTCAGCGCAATTATATGTGAATATGATCCGTGTGACGGAGAAAGCATAGTTTTAAATATCTGGCCTGTAGGTAACTATTTTGAACAGCAAACCAGTACCAAAAACTTTGCTGACACACTGAAGAAAAATTTGAATGGAGGCCAAAAATGGCAGTCTTTTCAGCGCAATTATATGTGATCTGTGTGACGGTCAAACCACAGTTTTAAATAGCGCTGTAATATGGAAAGGACCTGGCTGTATTCTGCAGTACAAGGAAATGGGGCAGAAAAACTGTGTTCTCTGGATTGCTTTTTAAGCAAATAATGAGGATTAAGATCCAAAAAAAATTATTCCTGGCCCCTGAGACCTGGGCATTTGTCTAGAAATATCTAACATCAGCAGAAGGCAGAACTGGCTATGGATCCTCTTGTGCTATATGCGCTGCTGTCTGCTATAGACACTGCCTGCCTGCCTATATGCACTGCCTGCCTGATATCTCTGCAGATGGATTAGTCCTCAGAAGGACTGTTTGTTGAGATGGATATGAGTAATGTACGGTTTTTCTCCCTACACTACCTAATACACAACCAAATCTCTCCCTAGCTCAGCAGCACCTCTCCCTACACTGCCTGATTGCGGAGTAAACTGATAAGCACAGCGGCGCCAGGTCTGATGACGCTGTGCAGCCAGCCAATCACTGTAATGCCACAACCAACATGGCTGCGGAATTTCAGTGAGTGGCAGGCAATCCCTGCATGTTGATTAGTGCTCTAAAGAGCACCAAAAATGCAGGGAGGGGACCCGAGCATATCGCAAGTACTCGGCGAGGGCCGAGCATCTCGAGTACTGAGATGCTCGGGCGAGTTCCGAGTACTTGCGAGTATGCTTACTCATCACTATTTATAATGTCAACCCCTGGATGGATCAGAATATCAGTGCAAAAGAATTAAAAGTTCAAATGTGGCATGGTTTCTGTAGCACGGTAGTAACAGAAAAAATTTAGACTTTATAATGTGAACCCCTGGATGGAGCAGAATATCTGCGCAAAAGAATTAAAAGCTCAAATGTGGCCTTGTTTATGTAGCACTGTAGTAACAGAAAAATAATTCGATTTTCTACTGTGTAGCAGAATCTCAGTGCAAAACAATTACAAGTTCAAATGTGGTCGGCTTTATATAGCATGATAGTATCAGAAAAATAATTTGATTTTCTACTGTGGAGCCTTGGATAGAGCAGAATCACAGCACAAAACAATTACAAGCTCAGATGTGGCCTGCTTTATGTAACATAGTAGTACCAGAAAAGATTCAATTTTCTAATGTGGAGCCCTGAAAAGAGCAGAATTTCAGCGCAAAACAATTTCAAGCTCAGATGTGGACTACTTTATGTAGCATGGTAGTAACAGAAAGAAAATAGATTCTCTACTGTGGAGCCCTGGATAGAACAGAATTTCAGCGCAAAACAATTGCAAGCTCAAATGTTGCCTTATTTATGTAACACCGTAGTAACAGAAAAAAATAGAGTTTCAAAGGTGTACTCCTGCATGGAGCGCAATATCAGCACAACAGAGTTTTATGCCGAAATTTGGCCTGGTGTCTCTGTCTGGGACACACTATTAGCAAAAACTATTGATCTGCTGGAAGGTTGATTTCACAGCCACACAGGATCCTGTCTATCTAAACTATCTGAATTACTAGCTAACTATTTCACGCTAAAACTATCCATCAGCAGGAGCAGTCTCTCTGCGCTATTACACAGACAAAATGGCACTAAAACAACATGTCCGCTCTTTAGAAGTGGCTTCGGCAGCCAATGACACAAGCCCTTGTGTCTGGACATTGTGGATAGTTCCTGCAACCCGATTGGCTTGCCGGAATCTCCACACATTAAGTTATGAAAAAATAAATTAAAATTAAGAATAATAGTCTGCCGCTCCTCTGACCTCTCCTCACCCCCTCATCAAATTCGTCACCCCCGCTCATCATACAGCATCACTGTCCCAGCCAAAGTCCTAAAAAATACACTAGTGGAAATGCGATCATTTACCGCACTTTGGCTGAATTTTTGCCAATTCTGAGTAAAAACACTAAGGGGTCCGATCACGAATCCGAATGTGCAATGTTCGTGCCGAATTTGAAATTACCAAACATGTTTCTGAAAATGTTCGCTCATCTCTATTTATGTTGCTTGCCCTGGATGTTTGCTTTCCCCTCCGGTATATATGAAAATTGAGAGCTCAGCAGTAATTCTGCACTATGAGCTGTGGGGTGGGGTGAGCATAACACATATACATAGGGGACAGGTGAGCCGAGTTCTTCTTCTAAGTGAAAGGTGATATGAGATTAGTGTCATTATAGTTCCTTTGGTAAAGGTAAAACATTTCCATAGAAGACATAAAGCCGGTGGAACAAGTATAAGGCTTAAAGATTCAACACCTACAGCCAAGCCCCAATATCTCAGCACTCTATAGTACACCCTGCAAGATTAAAGGGAAGTACTGCAAAAGTGCAATAACATAATGCTAGATGGAACTATTGCATCTATAAGAATAAATATATTTTAGAATGCATATAGAATCAGTTTTATTTTTGGAATTCTCTGAAACCAGCAAATTTGAACAATTTGTGATTAATGTGAATCTTTGAAAAGTTCCTGCCCCATTTTACACATTTTAGAGGATTGCATTTGACTCGCCCCCTGGGCTGTGGGGCACCCGGAACCGGGCTTTAGTGCGATGATGGGGGTAGTAGTGGCAACCCGATCCAGTGGCTCAGGGTGATCAGACCAAATGCTGTGGCAGTCTATTTGTAGAGTTCTGAATGTCCGACTACGCCACCCGTGGATTGCGGTCAGGGATGACCGCTGCTGCTAGGCAGACCGCTGGGGCTGATGTTGGTGTGCAGCACAGGGGTAGGATAACTTCCGACGGGAAGAGTGTAGCCTCAGGGCAGCGTATGTGAATGCTGGGGGTGATAGTGCAGGCCGCAGTAATAAGAGTGCAGAGTCCTCTTCAAACAGTCCAGGGTCTTTATTGTTGGTATTACTAATGACCCAACAGGAGTACCGGGCAGAAATGGGCCTGGGTGTCTGAGGGCTTTCGGGTGAGCCCCACTGGTCAGGGTGAGTGTGAAGGCCTACTGTTCTCTCTCTGCCCTTGCTGACTATCCCCCTTTTCGTGGTGTAATAGCCCACGTCCCTGAGCTGGCCGTGTACTTCGCCTGTATGGCTTGCGGCTCGGGCCTTAGGTACCTTTCGCTTTTCCGTGCTGTACCGGTCCCTCTGTGTGGCGGAGCCTCCAGGCTTCTTAGGCCAAGGAACCTGAAATCCCTTGCGGGTTGGTAATCTGCTGCAGGGCTTGCAACCCTGACAGCCTAGGACCCTAATGTCCGGTGGTGATTCTCTCAGCCAGTACCGGCTCTCGTCGCCTCTGTCCCTGGCCTGCAGCTTCTCCACTGCCTCATGGACTCCTTGGCTACAGCTCAACTGTCCCTCCTTCTCTGGGACCAGTCTCAGTCCTGAGCTAGGTCATCCAGTTCTCTCTAACCCTGCCCCCAGTACCAGCTTTTATAGGGGCAGCCAGCTCCCCCTACTGGCCTGGGACAGGAGGTGCTGTATGCTAATTGTCCCTGACCAGGGAACCTCCCTCCTGCTCTCAGACACAGCCTTTAATATTTGTGGCATCCAGGCCTGGGGTGACACATTCCCTCCTAATAAAATTTAGTACTCCTGGACTAAACAGGAAACACAAATACAGGGTATAAATACATGAACATAAACACAACAGGGAAGGAAATAACGAACAACATCACATATTGAGTTCTTTAGGTCACAGTGTGGTCTGTTACCGGGTGTCCATATCACCAAGAAAAGGAGAGGGTCACAGTATGATCCGTGACCGAGTGTCCATTTCACCAACACAATGGGAGCCTTAACCAGGTGGGGGTCTGTCCTTGCCCCGAGTCGTTGACAGTCTTTATTCATTCCTTTGGTTAGGCTCCGAACATATTTACAAGAAAGTCCTGGTTACTCAAAGTTCATAACCTGTTAGTCCCTATATCTAGAAAAACAGTATTAATAACCAGGGTACAAACATAAAACATTAAATATATACACTGTGCATTTAGATTTTCCAGCGAGCTGGCATTTGACCCCTAGTGCTCTGGGTTGACCTCCGTAACCCACTGTCTGGTGGTGGTCTAACCTGGCTTTCCCCACTAGTATTTAGGGCATTGCTACTAGCTGGGTTTACAGGCAGGGCAGGCAGCTGTCTGCGGGTTCTTTGGCTTACCGCAGGCATGGCAGGCTCACTGTCAGCAGAGGGTTGACTCTCTTGGGCTGCTGGCAAGGGTTCTTCTGCCTCTGGGGCTGCTTGTTCTTCTTGTTCTTCCTGCTCTCCTGTAGGCTCCTTCTGGGTAGGTTGAAGGAAGTGTAGGACGGGTACCACTATGGCATCATTTATCCGAGTCCAGGTCCGGGGGAACTCTCTGAGAACTGTGCTGATCATTTCTTCCTTGTCCTCTGCGGGTTCAAGATCATCTTGATCTTCACTTGGACTCTGTAGCTGCTCTGGGCACCATTTTAGGTGGTCTCTGGAGACGGTGCTAGTGGATTCTCCTCCATCCTTGGTAATCACACATACCATCGGGTTGTTGTGGTCGGACTGCAGTACTGTGTAAGGGTCTCTCTCCCACTGGTCGTCCAGCTTGTGAAGCCTTCTTTTCTGCTTCAAGACCTGCTCACCAGGTTCCAGGGAACCAGCAGGGGCATGTTGGTTGAAGAGCCTCTCTTGCTTTTCTCTCGCTTGAGCCAGACTCCTCTCCACACTCTCCTGTACCTTCTTGTACTGTATCCGCTGTTCCGTATCCCAGTGCGCATCTGGGGAGGTGTCCTCGGGTGTCAGGACTCCCATCTCCGGGTCTATCGGCAGCTTACCTGGTCTTGCTTGCATCAGGTAAGCCGGGGTGCAGTTGGTAGCATTCACGGGGATATGGTTGTACAAGTCTACCAGGTCTGGCAGCTTCTCCGGCCACAGGCTGCGTTCTTCCAGGGGCAACGTCTTGAGGAGATCAATGACGATATTATTCATTTTCTCACACAGCCCGATGGTTTGCGGGTGGTAAGGCATTGTCCGAATCTTCCTACAGCCGTAGAGGTTGCAGAACTCCTGGAAGACTTCCGCCTCAAACGCTGGACCTTGATCTGTCAAGACCTGTTCCGGATACCCGTGTGGACGGCAGAAGTGCTGCTGGAAGGCTCTGGCCGCTGTTTGGGCTGTCAGGTCTTTAACCGGGACCACCACCAAGAACCGGGAGTAATGGTCCACAATCGTGAGGGCATAGATGTAGCCGGACTGGCTTGGCGCCAACTTCACATGGTCCAGAGCTACCAGCTCAAGAGTAGTGTTGAGCCACCCCCGTAGTGTTCGAGTTCGGTTCGGTTCGTCGAACACCCGTGTGTTCGCCGAACTGTTCGTCGAACTGTTCGTCGAACACCTTCGAACACCATTAAAACCAATGGCAGGCAAACAAAAACACATAGAAACACATAGAAAACACCTTCAAAGGTGTCCAAAAGCTGACAAACTGCTCAGAAGACATAACTAACACATGGAAAAGTGACAAGTACATATAGTCATGCGAAAAGAAAAGAAAAGAGGTGGAGGAATAAAAGGAGGGGGAGACACAGATATAGGCATGTCATGCCCTTCTAAAATCCAAAAAGTGAGAAGCCGACACGGCCAGTCCGCTCCTGCCCGTGCCACCTCCGTGTCGCCGGGGTTGTGCCAGAGCCACGGTGAACCCTGACGGCCAGCCCCCCTCTCCCAATTCTGGTGCCAGTCCGCTGGTGGGTCGAGCGAGCCCCCCTGTGGTGGAGGCAGCTCTAAGCTTTTTAATTTAAATTGTCTCTCTAATTTGAATGAATACACTTTAAATCCATTTACAAGGATCTATTGGAGGGCAAGTCTCATGCCAGCAGCCGCGTAATTCCAGCTCCAGTAGCGTCCACTAAAGCTGCTGCAGTTAAAAAGCTTTTATAAGGATCGAGCTCGGCGGTCCACCGCAAGGCATCCTACTGCCAGTCCCAGCCCCTATGCCTTGGGGTGCCTCCTGATGCTCTTCACTGAGTATCCCATGGTCGCGAAGCATTTCCTTTGAAAAAATTAAGTGTCCAAACTACAGGTGGTGTAGCTTGCTTAACAGCCGGGATAATCCGCTGACTAGCAGACACTGCTACTAGGCACAAAGTATTTCCTGGGCTAGATGCAGTTAAAAATTTGTAATTAGATACTCTCGTTGGATGCTGAGAAAGCATTCCATAGAGTCTCCTGGCATGCCATATATTATTCTCTTAAAAAGTTTGGGGTAGGGGTCTAGGGGACCCTTTTATAGCCAAAATCACGGCCCTGTATCGCAATAAGTCACCTAGGCTGAAGATAAATGGAACTGTAGCACCCTGAGGGCTCGGTTGCTACAGAAGTATTGCACCTCACCCAGAGGTGTGATATCTCACTCTCAGGTAAGGATGGAGTGTGGATCAGGACCCGACACCTGCATGCATTACACCACATTGCCGTGGGGCAATATGCCCCTGAGATGGGCAGAACAGTCCCTGTCCCTGGCTGGAGTGGGCGGAGGGAACACTGAGGAAGGGGAACCCTGTAGTACAGGAGCAGGTAGGAAGCAGTTCCTGGGTGCATTGAGAAGGGAGTAAAAAAGGTGGGCACCATCTTAGTTCAGTGCAGAGAAGTCTGAGCAGAAGTGACAGGGAGCAGGGACTCTGCATGAGCTCTGCTCCGGAGGCGGGCCTAGTAACAGAGGCCCAGGCCTGGAAGAGGGAGAAGGAAGGAAGAGGAGCGGAGAAGGCTCCAGGAACGAGGAACGAAGGGATCCCAGGGGTGCGGACCGGCGAGTCGCCACCGCACGCCCGAATCCACCTGCGTGGAGGGGTCAGGCCAAAGGGGGAGACAACAAAGAAAATGACGGCACTTCCACTATAAGAAATAGGTGTGAACAGGTGCTTACTAAGAGCAGCTACCTCCATATATAATGAACAAAGGGGGAGACCGGTCCCCGAAACTAGTGGAGGCGGGAAACGACCCTCAGCTAGAAACCGGAGGCTGTGACATTTTATGTGGCGCAGCCCCTCACTACACCCGCTAGGAAGGCACCACATAGGGTGAGGGAAACTGGCGCCAAGTTTGCCAAGAGGAGGCCCGAGGCAGCCGGACAGAAGGGTTGGTAAGAAAGGCCAGACAAAGGACACACAAAGGGGGTCCTGTGAAGCGCTCCAAAGTTATCTGGGAGTTGTCTGAGCCCCTCACCTGGTGAGCACAGTACGACATGGGCAGCCGTTACCTGCAGGCATGGTCTGGATAATAAGAACTGTGAGTAAAGGCCCTGGACTGCATCACTGACTCTGTGTCGTTACTGCTGCTGCCCTGCACCATAACCCTCATCCTCCGCATACACTGCCCTGAGGCTATACTCCTCCCGTGGGGAGTTATGCTACGCTCTGCTGCACCCACAACACCAGCCTCAGCGATCTGCCCTGCAGCGGCGGTTCACTCTGACCACAATCCACGGGTGGCGTAGTCAGACATTTAAACATCAAAACCACATAAATAATTCCGCCACTGGTTTGACCGCCCTGAGCCACGGAACTGGGTTGCCGCCACGGAGACTACAACCACCAGCATCTACCAAAAAGGGTCCGGCTCCGGGTGTCCTAAGGCCCAGGGGGCACGTCAGAACATTTTCATCACCTTTCATAATCACCAATGGGACAAGGCAGGGATGTCCTCTGTCCCCTCTCTTATACATCCTAGTGACGGAGCACCTGCTCTCATTAATTCGCCATAACCCCAATATTAGGTGGATTGAGGTGGGAGGCACCGAGTACAAGTGCTCTCTATTTGCTGATGATGTCCTAGTATATATCACTCAATCACATATATCCATCCCTGCTGTTATGGCTGAAATAGATCACTTTGTTACATGGTCAAATTTTAAAATCAATGCAGCGAAGTCTGAGGCCCTCGATGTCTCCCTCCCCAAATTCATACAGGATTACATCCAGTCCAACTTTCCCTTTGCCTGGCCCTCACAGGGTATCAAATACTTAGGAATTCCTATTCATAGAGACCTCTCCCATCTATGTTATCTTAATTTTGGGGCCTTTATTGAACAACTCCATACAGACCACGGTTGGCAAGTTAGAACTGTAAGATTCACTACGTGAACCACTGGTGTTTTGTGGAAAAGCACATGTACAATGTGTTCCAAATTATTATGCAAAAAGTGTTTAGGAGTGATAAGGGAAGAATTTGTTTGTTTGTCAGTTAAACTCATTGATGGTGATGTGTGTCAGGGCTCTTTATATCACTGTAAGCAACTGCAGACACCTGTGCTAATTAGTTTGGCAGGTGTGTCCAATGAAAGGCAAGACTACTTAAGAAGGCTGTCCCACATTATTAAGCAGCCTACATTTTCTGCCAAAATGGGAAAGAAAAAGGATGTGTCGGCTGCTGAGAAGCAACAAATTGTGGAGTGTTTAGGTCAAGGCATGACTACAATCAACATTGTGCGTTGATCAGGATGAAGTGTCTTGGCAATCAAGAAGTATGTAGCTGATTCACAGTACACACGTGTGCGTGCTGATAAGGGCAAATTGAGGACTCTTTCTTACAGGCAATTACGTCAGGTTAAAAGAGCAGCGGCAAAAAGCCTTGTCATAGCAGCAGACAAGTTTTTGAAGCTGCTGGTGCCTCCAGCGTCCCCCGAACAACAAGATGCAGGGTCCTTCAGAGGTTTGCAGCTGTGCATACGCCATCTTGTTGACCTCCTCTATTCACTTCACACAAGCAGAAACGGCTCCAGTGGGCCAAATTTTACATGAAGACTGATTTCAAAACAGTTGTGTTCACGGATGAGTGCCGTGCAACGCTCGATGGTCCAGATGGATGGAGTGGAGCATGGCTGGTTGATGGACACCCCACGCAAACACGGCTACAGCGCCAACAAGGAGGAGGTGGAGTAATGTTTTGGGCTGGAATCATGGGGAGAGAAATTGTCGGCCCCTTTAGGATCCCTGAAGGGGTAAAGATGAACTCCATAATGTATGTGGAGTTTCTAAAACAGCACTTCCTGCCATGGTTCAAGAAGAAGAACCGTGTATTCCACAGCAAGATCATTTTTATGCATGATAATGCACCGTCTCATGCTGCACATAACACATCTGCATCTCTGGCTGATATGGGCATAAAAGGGGACAAACTTATGGTGTGACCCCCATGCTCCCCTGACCTCTACCCCATTGAGAACCTCTGGAGCATCATCAAAAGGAGTGTCTATGATGGCGGGAGGCAGTTCACATCTAAGCAACAGCTCTGGGAGGGTATTCTGTCCTCATGAAAAACAATTGAAGAAGAAACCATCCAAAACCTGACAAATTCAATGGACGAGAGAGTTCAGAAGCTCCTTTCGAACAAGGGGTCGTATGTGCAAATGTAACATCACCTAGAATAAAGTTTTGAGTTGAAAACTGTTTGATTTCAGTTTCTAATAACCTGCTAATGCTTATAATTTCAAAAATGACCATTTTTTTGGTCTTTATTAAAATGAAAAGGTTGATCGAAGAGTGTGGGGGATCTAAGAGTGTGGCAACCCAGTAGTCAGGATTACGAATTCTGACAATCTGAGTGTCATGTTGCAGGTAGAGCAGCAAGAAGGCGCTTATGTGTCTTGCGCATCTCGGAGCCCCAAAATTATTTTCCGGGCTAGATGCAGCTAAAAATTATTATTAATTTTAAATCTGGTGGAGCTTGGTATAGATGGCCTAATAGAATCAGTACTGCACACTGCTACAAAGCCCAAATTATTTTCCAGCCAAGATACAGATAAACATGATTAGTAATTTTAAATCTGGTGGAGCTTAGTATAGATGGCCTAATAGAATCAGTACTGCACACTGCTACAAAGCCCAAATAATTTTCCAGCCAAGATACAGATAAACATGATTAGTAATTTGAAAGCTTAAAATGGATGGTGAGGTGATTTTAACCAATCATCAAGCTTTTACTCTCCCCAGGATGACAGAGGGGTAGAAAAGTCATTTCGGATCCATGATTTGTTCATCTTTATGAACGTGAGTCTGTCTACATTATCAGTGGAGAGCCGCGTGCGCTTATCTGTCAGCACACCACCACCAGCAGCGCTGAACACACGTTAAGACAGAACGCTGGCTGCGGGGCATGACAAGATCTCCAAGGCGTAAGTGGCTAGCTCCAGCCATTTATTAAGATTGGAAGCCCAAAAAGAGCAAGGGTCCAGTGACACAGTCATGGCTTCAATGTTTACTTGGAGATACTCCTGTACCATCCTCTCTAGGCGTTGACTATGTGTCAGACTTCTTGTCTCCTGTGGCCTTGCAAAGGATGGGCTAAAAAAGTGGTGAAATGATTCCGCAAAATTGATGTTACCAGCAGATACTGTGTTTCTGTTACGGTTTGAGTGCTGAACACTCGACGGTCCCACGGTTGGCAAGTTGGAACTGTGAGATTCAGTACGTGCACCACTGGTGTTTTGTGGAAAAGCACATGTAAGATTCTGCAACAGTCTCTGCTGATACTCCTGCATGCGTGCATCCCTTTCTATGTCAGGAATAATTTCTGCAAATTTACTTTTGTACCGGGGATCTAACAGTGTGGCAACCCAATAGTCAGGATTATTTCTAATTCTCACAATTCGAGGGTCATGTTGCAGGTAGTGCAGCAAGAAGGCACTCATGTGTGTTGCGCATCCAGGAGCACCAAGTCCCTGTTGTGTTGGTGGCGAGGTAACAATCATGCTTCCTTCCTCTGTCCTCTCCCCCCAACCTCACACAACAGAAATGTGATCAAGGTCTCCCTCATCTGATGAGTCTTCCATCAGTTCGTCCTCCACTTCTTCCTGGGCTCCTGCACCTTCCTCACTAGTTTGGCTGCTACCATGCGCCCTGGTAAAACCATCTCCCCCACCGTCACATGCCTGCCGCCTTGGTGCTGCCGACCGTCGGGACCTTGCAGATGTTAGCCCTTCCGCATACAACTCCTCCTTCTCTACTTCCTCCACCTCCTCTTGTGCCATCACCTGACTCCGAATTCTGTTTAACATGTGCTCCAGCATGTAAATCATCGGAATAGTCATGCTGATAATGGCATAGTCAGCACTAAACATCTTCGTCGCCATTTCAAAACTGTGCAGAAGGGTGCATAGGTCCCTGATCTGAGACCACTCCTCCAGCGTGATTTGCCCCACCTCTGCATCTCGTTGGCCCAGGCTATACGTCAGAACGTATTGCACCAGGGCTTGTCGGTGCTGCCACAGTTGCTGCAACATGTGCAGAGTTGAATTCCACTGGGTAGGCACATCGCATTTTAGCCGGTGAAGTGGCAGGCCCAACGACTTCTGTAGAGATGTAAGTCGCTGAGCTGCGGGATGCGAACGGTGGAAGTGAGCACACAGCGACCGTGCCCTCTGCAGAAGGCCATCTAGTCCGGGATAGTGGGCTAAAAATTGCTGGACAACCAGGTTCAACACATGAGCCATACAAGGCACGTGTGTGACATTGCCCCGGCGAAGGGCCGCACCCAGGTTTGCAGCATTGTCGCACACGGCCTTCCCTGGTTTCAGGTCCAGTGGAGACAACCATTCATGAAATTGGTTCTCCAGAGCTGACCACAACTCCTCAGCTGTGTGACTCACATTTCCCAGACATTTCAAAGTAAAATCCGCCTGATGACGTTGAGCCCTACTGCCAGCATAGTAAGGAGGTGTGCAGGATCCCTTCTGCGCAGTTACAAAGCTTATGGCATGACCAGACAGGCTTTTGGTGCAGGTGGAGGACCGAGAGGAGGTTGAGGAGGCAGAAGCAGTGGAGGAACTTTGAGATAAAGAGGATTGACGCACAACTCGTGGGGACGGCAAGACTTGGACAGCAGCCCCTTGTCCTGCTGTCACCATAGTTACCCAGTGCCCAGTCAGCGCCCCTGTCCATGCCTACTCGTCCAAGTGTCTGTAGTGAAATGTACCCTGTCACACACAGAGTTTCTGAAAGAAGCGGTGATGTTGTGTGCGACATGCTGGTGGAGTGCAGGCACACCTTTCTTTGAGAAGTAGTGCCGACTGGGCATATGGTACTGGGGCACTGCGACGGACATAAGGTCTCGAAAATCCACCAGGTGGAAAGGCAGCATTTCTGTAGCCAAGAGCTTGCAGATGGTGAAATTCAACCTCTTAGCTTTCTCATGGCTAGGAGGAAATGGTCTTTTACTTGTCCACATCTGAGGGACCGAGGGCTGGCTATTGTGCTTAGACGGGGTTGATAAGGGTGTCCCCGGCAAACTGCCGGTCTGTGAGGAAGATGCAGGTGGACATGTTAGGTTGCCTTGATCCAAAGGTGGTGCTATCGATGTCGGAGAGCGCTCAACACCAGCTGGTGTTACCACCTCCAAAGAAAATGATGACCTGCCAATCACGCTGGCTGTTGCGGGTAAAGAGGTGGCAGGTCTGCGCCCCAAAACAGGTGTGACTGCTGTCCCCCCAGTCACAGAGGATGAAGAGGCCGCGGATGCACAAGATATGGCAGACGGTGGTTGGCCCGGCCGGCTAGGCCGCATTGTAGCACAGTGAGCTTCCCACTGCAACTTATGCTTCATGTCCATGTGCCGGTTCATGCATGAAGTACTCAAACTATGTATTTTTTGGCCTCTACTTAGCTTTTGCTGACAAATGTTACAGATAACACGAGTTGGGTCATCTTTATTGATCTGAAAAAATGCCCAGGCTATGCAAGGCTTAGCACCCTTGCGACCTGAAGAGCCACCACGACTTGTGTTGAGAGGCAGAGTTGTGTTTGAGGATGCAGTTGTTGACGTGCTTCCAGTACTACGTCTCTGTCCAGGAAGGCGCAACCTGACCTCGTCGTCACTAGCATTCTCCTCCACCTCCTCTGCTGACCTCATCTCTTGGCTGACTGTGGGTTGACAGTAAGTGGGATCTCCAACCTCATCATCATCACCCTGTGCGTTATCACACCCGTCGTCCTCAGAGCCAACCTGTTCCTGCCCTGACAAAAAACTAAAGTTGTTGCTCCAATCAGGTACTTGAGTCTCATCATCGTCTTCCTCATTGTCTCCACAAACAGGAGTTACAGTTTGGGAATGAGGGTCTACATTATGGTCAGAACCTTCAGCGTCTGGTCCTGGATCTGACTCATAAAGATTCTGGGCATCAGTGCAGATCATTTCCTCGTCTGGATTCACAGAAGCGCTGGAGCCGACCTCTGATTCCCAGGCTATAGTATGAGTAAACAGCTCTGCAGACTCAACCATCTGTTCTACCTCATACTCAGACGGGCAGATGGAGATTTGGGAGCTGTGAGGAAGCAAGTGCGATTGGGGTGACACCTTTGAGGACTGGAGTATTTGTGATGTTGAAGTTGATGTGGAGGAGAGCCCACTTAAAGGAACACTTGATATCCGTTGAAGCACCTGCTGTTTTTGTGCCTCATCTGGAATTTGTAGCGATTGGCGTGGCCGTAAGAAAGGGATCTTATCACATTGTCCACTAAAAGAAGTAGACATTTTAGTTTGGCTGGAAGATGGTCTTTCTTCTGCAGATGTTACTGTTGCTTTAACACCTACCCCACGGACACAACCTTTTTTCCCCTTCCCAACACGCCTATTCCCCTTTCCACCAGCAGCAGGCCTTTTTTCACTCTTTTTGGTGGTTAACTAATTCACAACTCTGGAGTTGTTTGCACAAAAAAACAATGGATGGCAACCGAGCAGAGCTGAGTGGCCAAACTGTGGTATTAGGCCAAAACTATTGGCTGGGTTAGATGCAGAAAAAAATTATATTCAATTTGCAACCTGATGGAGGTCAGTATAGATGGACTAATAGAACAAGTCCCACACACAGCTAGAAGCCCAAATATTTTTTCAGAGGAAGATGCAGAAAAAAATTATATTCAGTTTGCAACCTGATGGAGGTCAGTATAGATGGACTAATAGAACAAGTCCCACACACTGCTAGAAGGCCAAATATTTTTTCAGAGCTAGATGCAGAAAAATATTATATTCAGTTTGCAACCTGATGGAGGTCAGTATAGATGGACTAACAGAACAAGTCCCACACACTGCTAGAAGGCCAAATATTTTTTCAGAGCTAGATGCAGATAAAAATTATTTTTAATTTGCAACCTGATGGAGGTCAGTATAGATGGAATAATAAAACAAGTCCCACACACTGCTAGAAGCCCAAATATTTTTTCAGAGGTAGATGCAGAAAAAAATTATATTCAGTTTGCAAC
The DNA here is from genome assembly GCF_046119375.1 of Phyllobates terribilis. NCBI lineage: Eukaryota > Metazoa > Chordata > Amphibia > Anura > Dendrobatidae > Phyllobates > Phyllobates terribilis. Next base: position 70,234,121 of record NW_027362763.1, on the reverse strand, counting down.
CTGATGGAGGTCAGTATAGATGGACTAGTAGAACAAGTCCAACACACTGCTAGAAGGACAAATATTTTTTCAGAGCTAGATGCAGATAAATATTATTTTTAATTTGCAACCTGATGGAGGTCAGTATAGATGGAGAAGTAGAACAAGTCCCACACACTGCTAGAAGGACAAATATTTTTTCAGATCTCGATGCAGAAAAAAATTATATTCAATTTGCAACCTGATGGAGGTCAGTATAGATGGACTAATAGAACAAGTCCCACACACAGCTGAAAGGCCAAATATTTTTTCAGAGCTAGATGCAGATAAAAATTATTTTTAATTTGCAACCTGATGGAGGTCAGTATGGATGGACTAATAAAACAAGTCCCACACACTGCTAGAAGCCCAAATATTTTTTCAGAGGTAGATGCAGAAAAAAATTATATTCAGTTTGCAACCTGATGGAGGTCAGTATAGATGGACTAGTAGAACAAGTCCCACACACTGCTAGAAGGACAAATATTTTTTTCAGAGCTAGATGCAGATAAAAATTATTTTTAATTTGCAACCTGATGGAGGTCCGTATAGATGGACTAATAGAACAAGTCCCACACACTGCTTGAAGGCGAAATATTTTTTCAGAGCTTGATGCAGATAAAAATTATTTTTAATTTGCAACCTGATGGAGGTCAGTATAGATGGACTAATAGAACAAGTCCCACACACTGCTAGAAGGCCAAATATTTTTTCAGAGCTAAATGCAGTCAAAAAAATATTTTTAATTTGCAACCTGATGGAGGTCAGTATAGATGGACTAATAGAAAAAGTCCCACACACTGCTAGAAGCCAAAATATTTTTTCTGAGCTAGAAGCAGACAAAAAATTATTTTGAATTTGCAGCCTGATGGAGGTCAGTATAGATGGACTAGTAGAACAAGTCCCACACACTGCTAGAAGGACAAATATTTTTTCAGAGCTAGATGCAGAAAAAAATTATATTCAATTTGCAACCTTACGGAGGTCAGTATAGATGGACTAATAGAATGATGCCCAAAAGGTTTTGCTTCACTAGGTGCAGTAAAAAAAATTGGTATTCTATACACAGGTGGTGTATCTTGCAACACAGATAGGCTACTCCAATGACTAACACACTCTGCAATAGGCCAAAAAGGATTAGCTTTGCTAGATTCAGCCAAATGCTGTGAAAAAAACTTGCACAGCACTGGCACAGACCTGCCTGGCAAAAACTGATAGGAACTGATGTAACTGAAAAGGACTGCAATTACAATTAGTCTTTACTCCTACCACCTATCTATTTAAGAGCACAGACCAGCCTGATAAAAGTCGTAGGAAATGCTGTAACCTAGTCCTTAAAAGCACTGCAATCACAACTATTCCCTACTCCCAAGCTATCTGTAGATTTGTGCGAAAATTGGCTTGAAATTAACAAGGTATTGCTCACACAGCAACAGCGGTGCCGTCTAACACGCAGCTGCAGCAGTGAGAAAATGGTGGCGACGGGGAAAATGGCTGGGTCTTATAGGGCAAGGACATGTGACATACACTGCCAATGACACATGCCCTTGCTTGTGTGAAAAAAAGCACTTCGCTCCGTGTGTGCGCTGCTGATAGGCTGACAGATTGCACCTCCCCACTGTAAATGCGGGAAAGACAAAAAAAAATGGAGATCTTCATTATTCCTGCAGAGATCCATCCCCTGCCCCTCCCCCCGCCCCGCTGTACACTCAAACTGCGTATTAACATTAATTTTCATCATTACTGAGAAAAAATCCAGTTATGATTTTGGTGCACGAACAGTTATCGAACATAACCTCGAACAGCCAAATTTTTCTCAAATCGTTCGTGTTCGCCGAACGGCTCGAACACCACCCAAAACAGCTCGAATTTGAGATTGGCGAACAGTTCGAGTTGAACAACGCTCATCTCTACTCAAGAGGCTGCCTGCTGATGATGGGCCTCAAGGGTGTCTTCTGGCTGGTACGGTCCTTCATTCTGAGGTGACATGGGCCGCAGTCCCTGCTCCACTTCTCGATGGCCCCTCTCATACCGATCCAGTAGAACTGCTCTCTCAGTAGGAACTCCAGTTTCTTCCACCCGAAGTTTCCCGCTCTGTCATGGTAGGCCTCCAGGACCATTGCTGCATGCTGTCTTGGGACCACTACCGGCCAGGTCAGCTCGTGCGTCCGGTGGTTGACAAGCCTTCTGCACAGCTTACCTTCGTAGAGGAATAGCCTGCTTTTCTCCTTCCATAACTGCTTGGCTTCCTCTGGAGCGTCCGGGCCAGGGCTAACGTCTGCCAGGGTTAACAGGTCTTTCACCAGGCGAACTACAGGGTCACTATCTTGCGTTTCAGCCCAGCCGTGGTGGGGTAAAGGGTTGAACATGACGGTGGTTAGGTCTTTGTCTCTTACCCGGTGAGAATACTGAGTGGCCCCATACCGGTGGAACGCAGGGAGTTCTACTTCCTCCAGCTCTTCCGAGTCTTCTTCTTCTTCAGGTAGGTGGGGCATTCTTGATAGGGAGTCTGCGTTGGCGTTGGTCCTGCCTGCCCAGTATTTGATTGTGAAGTCATAATTGGATAGCCGGGCCATCCACCGCTGTTCTAAGGCACCTAGTCTTGCATTGCCAAGGTGTGTCAACGGGTTGTTGTCCGTGTACACGGTGAACTTTGCGGAGGCCAGGTAATGCTTAAACCGTTCTGTGACGGCCAACACCACTGCCAAGAATTCTAGCTTGAAGGAGCAGTAATTCTCCGGGTTTCTTTCAGTGGGCCTCAGCTTCCAGCTGGCGTACGCGATCACCCTTTCTCGGCCCTGTTGGTGCTGTGACAGTACGGCTCCCAGCCCCACATTGCTGGCGTCTGTGTGGAGGATGAAAGGCTGGCCATAATCGGGGTAGGTCAGGATCTCATCCCCTGTGGCTTGTCCCACTTGAAGGGTGGCTTTTGGCTTCTGGTCTTAGACTGACCTATCAGGAGGTCCTGCATTGGAGCTGCCATCTTTGTGAACCCGGGGATGAACCTTCGGTAGTAGCCTACCAACCCGAGGAACTGCCTCACTTCTTTGATGTTTGAGGGGCTTGGCCAGCTCTTGATTACTGTGACCTTGTGGGGGTCGGGGGCTACGCCTTCTGCACTCACCACCTGCCCCAGGTACTGTACCTTCGGCTTTAACAGATGGCACTTGGAGGGTTTCACTTTCATGCCATAGCCTGCCAGGGCTTCGAACACCTCTGCCAGATGTTTTAGATGGTCCTCGTTGGTCTTCGAATAGACGATTACGTCGTCCAGGTAAAATAGGACAGTCTCGAAGTTTCGGTGCCCTAGACAGCATTCCATCAGCCTCTGGAAGGTCCCAGGTGCGTTGCAGAGCCCGAATGGCATACAGTTGAATTCGCTCAATCCCATCGGGGTGGTGAAGGCGGTCTTCTCCTTGTCAGCCTCTGCCACAGGTACCTGTCAGTACCCGCTAGTAAGGTCCAAAGTAGAGAAGAAATTAGCTGATTTTAGTGCGACTAAAGACTCCTCTATCCTAGGTAATTGGTACGCGTCTTTATGGGTGATACGATTGATTTGTCTATAGTCCACGCACATTCTCATGGTACCATCTTTCTTCCTTACCAAAACTAAGGGAGCTGCCCAGGGGCTACAGCTATCTCTAATGACCCAAGCTTCCTTCATTTCTCTCAGCATGCCCTTTGCATTCTGATAATGTGCAGGGGGTACAGGTCTATGTCTCTCTTTTATTGGTGGGTGGCTCCCCGTGGGGATGTGGTGTTCTACCCCTTTCACTCTGCCGAAGTCTAGCGGGTGCTTACTAAAGATTCTCTCATACTCCTGAACCACCCGGTAGACTCCTTGTTTTTGGTGCGAGGGAGTGGAGTCAGCACCCACGTGGAGTTTCTGACACCAGCCCTCCTTGTGTTTCTGGGAGACATTATCCTCCACTGGTGGAGATGGAGGCAAGGGTTCCACGACCCTGAGAGCATTGTGCTCGACGGCAAACTATTTGGCTAGTGTAGCGTACCGGGGCAAGTGTACTTCCCTTTCCCTGATGTTTAAGATCCGGACGGGCACCCTTCGATGGCGGACATCAATCACCCCCCAGGCTGTCAAAATGGTGGGCCTGCTGTCTGAGTACACGGGTTCTACCTTGGCTTGGCAGTCTCTCCCTCTTAACCCGATTGCAGTCCGACACCAGATCATCATTTCGCTTTTTGGGAGGCATGGCAATGGGGAACGGGTCACTCATCCTCACGCTACCGATCTCACCACAACACAGTTCTACCTGTTGCCGTCTCATCAGGGCTCTTATCTCTTTCTGGAGAACCCTCTGTTGGCTGGAGCTCGCATTCATCGCCACATGCTGCAAAATCACAATTACTTCTGAAAGACAGTTTTCAATCACATTAGTACCTAAGGTTATTTTAGGGTGACTTTCACGACGGTCAATGTCCACAATGATCACTCACTATGCCGGCAGTTCAACCTTACCAATCTTGATGGTCATCTCTCTGAACCCCACCTGCGGCACGGGTTGGCCATTGCTGGCGATGATGCTTAAGTCATCGTCTGAATAGCGGGTTATGTCAGCGTCACTCCAGTACCGCTTGAAAAGTACGTAGGTGATGGTAGTCACTTGAGACTCGGTGTCCCGCAGTGCACTCATGGGGATACCGTCCAGCACTACAGGTAAGACCGGGCGTCCACCCACGTACTTACCGTGTCAATTTGACAGGCCTGATGACCTTCTGCCTGGGGGTTGGCCCTCTGCCCCCGGTCGGACCCATTTAAAGTACAGTACCTGGCTACGTGTCCCGGCTGGCTGAAATGGCGGCGAATCGGCTGCCCATCCTCGGTGTAACGGTCGGCGGGCCTCCATCTGAATGATGGGATCCTCCTCTGTCGACGCCACGTGACATCCTCCGGACTGGAAGCCAGCTTGATTGGTCTTGACGGTTCCATCTGCAACGACTGTACGGTCCTGGTCAGTGCAGCCACACTCTTTGTTAGTTCTTGGATCTGATGGTGCAGGTTTGCAGGCTGGGATGGATTTAGGGCCTGTGCATCAGCCCCCACAAGGTCTGCGGGGTAGGGTGCCGCCCCCTGGTGGTAAGTGATGGCAGGGCGCCGGGAAGCTACAGCGCCACCTGGTGCGGGTTCTCGGAGCACCCGGATGGCCCTATCCTTGAACTGCGCAAAAGTCAAATCGGGGTTCTGTAGGGCCATGAGGCGCAGCTGGGTTCTGTGGGCGCTGGACAGCAGACCTTCTATGAACTGGTCAGTCAACAGTTTATCGGTGTCATGCACACTGCCAGGGTCAGCTTGCTTGATTGCTCCCAGAGCTTCTTGCAGGTTCAAGGCATAGTCTCTGATACTATCTTGGGCTCGCTGCTTACAGCTATAGAACCGCATTTTGATTTCTGCTGAGGTACGGGTATCAAAGGTACTCCGCAGCCGGGTCAGAATGTCCTTTACAGTCCTTTTCTCTTCATCTGACCATGATTTCACTTCCCGCTGGGCTGCACCGGTTAGCTGCCCCGTCAGAATGCTCACTTTCTGTTCTTCTGTCAGGGGATAAACTTTAAATAAACTGTGCAGTCTTTCCTTAAAGTCAGTTAATGTATGGGATTCCCTGAGTATTGGGGCAGCCAGGCCGCTCCGGGGATGTAGGGCATGGAGAACAGAATCACCGCTGCTGCAGCCACGCTGGTGGTAGAGGGGGCCTCCGCTTCCGACATCTTCCTCCCCCCTAGTTAACCGTGGCCTACCTTCCGACGATCCCCTTCTGTAGGCCGCGGCTCCGCTGGTGCTGCTCCGGGCGAGGACCTTGCGTCGCGTCCTGGTGACGTCAGCGTTGCTCTTTCCCCTTCCAGGACCTACGTCGGTGCGTAGGGCGGGGCTTCAGGTCTCACGCGGATTGGATGTCAACGCCCCTCTTCTTCCCGCGCAGCGTCCCGAAGATGGCGCCCGATGGCGGGAAAACGGCTGAGGATGGCGGGAAATGGCTGAAGATGGCGGGAAACCTCTTTTTAAGTTACAGATACAGACTTTTTCAGGCACGCAATACCCGTTTGTGGCGGGTTGGTCACAATCCTGCCGACTACGCCAAAGCTGACTCGCCCCCTGGGCCATGGGGCACCCGGAACAGGGCTTTAGTGCGATGATGGGGGTAGTAGTGGCAACCCGATCCCGTGGCTCAGGGTGGTCAGACCAAATGCTGTGGCAGTCTATTTGTAGAGTTCTGAATGTCCAACTACGCCACCCGTGGATTGCAGTCAGGGATAACCGCCGCTGCTAGACAGACCCCTGGGGCTGATGTTGGTGTGCAGCACAGGGGTAGGATAACTCCCCTCGGGAAGAGTGTAGCCTCAGGGCAGCGTATGTGAATGCTGGGGGTGATAGTGCAGACCGCAGTAATAAGAGTGCAGAGTCCTCTTCAAACAGTCCAGGGTCTTTATTGTTGGTATTACTAATGACCCAACATGAGTACCGGGCAGGAATGGTCCTGGGTGTCAGAGGGCATTCGGGCGAGCCCCACTTGTCAGGGTGAGTGTGAAGGCCTACCGTTCTCTCTCTGCCCTTGCTGACTATCCCCCTTTTCGTGGTGTAATAGCCCACGTCCCTGAGCTGGCCGTGTACTTCGCTTGTATGGCTTGTGACTCGGGCCTTAGGTACCTTTCACTTTTCCGTGCTGTACCGGTCCCTCTGTGTGGCGGAGCCTCCAGGCTTCTTAGGTCAAGGAACCTGAAATCCCTTGCGGGTTTGTTATCTGCTGCAGGGCTTGCAACCCTGACAGCCTTGGACCCCAATGTCCGGTGGTGATTCTCTCAGCCAGGACCGGCTCTCGTCGCCTCTGTCCCTGGCCTGCAGCTTCTCCACTGCCTCACGGACTCCTTGGCTGCAGCTCAACTGTCCCTCCTTCTCTGGGACCAGTCTCAGTCCTGAGCTAGGTCATACAGTTCTCTCTAACCCTGCCCCCAGTACCAGCTTTTATAGGGGCAGCCAGCTCCCCCTACTGGCCTGGGACAGGAGGTGCTGTATGCTAATTGTCCCTGACCAGGGAACCTCCCTCCTGCTCTCAGACACAGCCTTTAATATTTGTGGCATCCAGGCCTGGGGTGACACACATTATCCAGAGATGGCTCACAATAGCTGCCCTGCAGCTAAGCATATTATATGATGTAGCACAGACAATCAGGGGGTCAATCGCAGCCTGTATAAAAGCAGAAGCAGAGAATGCTGTCTCCATTTTAACGGAGTTGTCCTGTCCAAATCATTAAGTCTGCAGTCACTCTTTGTGCCCATCCAGTTGGCGCAGCCTCACTCCATACACTTGTGATGAGCTGAGCCCATGCCTCGACTAGTGATGCGGCTTTCTAGTAGGTGTGGTCAGCTAAAAAGCGTGGCCTCATTCCATACAAGTGTATGAAGCAAGGCTGCGTCCACTGGATGGGCTCTGGCCGGGAGTTTGCAAAACGCATACATACCCTCTGGTGCCAGCTCAGAAACAGGAAAATCCCCACAGAGGACAGTGCGTGCGCTGGAGGGATTCATAAGTCTGTAATCACACAGAGTGACTGCAGTCTTTTCGATTTGGACATCCCCTTTAAGGTGAATCTGAATAGTGAAAGATTGTCACAGCTTAACTATAGAGGTAGGAAAATAAAACCATGATGCACTGAGAAAACTGTACAGATAGAGTGTGAAAGCACACCAGTGAAGAAGAATAGTGTGTGTGTAGAAAAGAGAATAGTGTCATAAATCTCTTTTCAGGGCAATTGGAACATTGCAGCACTTTTAATTTGAAGTGGATCTATTTGCAACTAATAAAATTATTTGGAAAAAATTGGCATAGCTGACAAATTCTAATTTTAAAAGATTTGCTCATCTCCAATATATTGTAGTTTGTGAAAGCTTTGGCAGTTCAGTGGTGGGCAAAGTAATCAAGGATGGGACAAAGATAATGTGATTATCCAGGATTCAATGAACCCCTTAACAACCGCTGTAACGGGTCTGGGAGGCGGAACCTCTGGGCTACTATACAAGGGAGCGGTCCTTGTAAGGGAGCGGGTGGCGACCAGGCAGGCAGTCACAGCAGGTGACCGGGACAGTCTCTGGGTGTACGGGCAGGAGGTCACGGCAAGTGATCAGGGCAGTCTCTGGAAGAACAGGCTGGAGGTCACGGCAAGTGACCGGGGCAGTCTCTAGGTAAAGGGTAGGTACGACCTGTGATGGCTGAACCTCCAGGTAGGCTAGCAAGGCAGATGGAGGATGTGTGCTCCCAGGTGAGCAAGCGAGAGTCTCTGGAATAGCAGGTGGTCACAGCACGTGACGGAGGAGCCTCCAGGTAGGCAAGCAGGCAGGTAGCGGAGAAGCGCTCCCAGGTGAGCGGGCAAGAGTCTCTGGAATAGCTGGTGGTCACAGCACGTGACAGCGGAGCCTCCGGGCAGGCAAGCAGGCAGGTAGCGGAGAAGCGCTCCCAGGTGAGCGGGCAAGCTGGTCCATAGACAGACTGACCGGAGTTGTAAGGCAGACCGTCGGACCTCAGGCAAGCAGGCAGGTAGCTGATGTGCGCTCCCAGGTGAGCGGGCAAGTTGGTCCTTAGACAGACTGACCGGAGTTGTAAGGCAGACCGTCGGACCTCAGGCAGGCAGGCAGGTAACAGGAAATCAGGCAGGATTAGGATAGCAAGCTGGCAGGAATCTGGCAGGTAACTGGCAGGTAACTGGCAACGGACCTGAGGGCTGAAGCAGAGTAGAACGGTGCAACAACATTGCTCGGGCACCTCCATTTTGGAGGAGGTGCCTTATATATGGTAAAGTCCTCCGGCCATTGGCCGGGGACTCCTTAGGATGGCGCGCGCGGCCCCTTTAAGAGGGAGGGAGGGCGCGCGCGCGCGCCCTAAGCACGGTGGCCGGGAAGGAGCGCGCGCTGCCAGCAGAGTGGGAGAGGGACGCCGGGCACGGAGCAGAGCGGTGAGGGGAACAGCGTCCCTGCCTAGCAGAGGGCAGGGACGCCGGCACTACAACCGCCAATATGCATTAAAACGGCTGTCATTAAGGGGCTCTATTCCCTCATCGCTGTTTTAAAACGACGATCTGGAATAAAGGAATAGCGCCGCCCGGCCCGGCGGCGTCAATTCCCACACATGTCAGCTGTATCTGCCCAGGCCGGTTTTGTGACCAATCGGGGCCGATTAACCCCTTAAATATCACTGTCAATCGCGACAGAGGTATTTAAGTTGATACAAGGGGGTCACAAGACCCCCTTAGTAACCATGGGACCCTCACAATGAGAATAATGGGTCCTGATGGTTACCATGGTTCCTGCCCCTTCAAATAAAATCCAGTGAATCCTGTGCTCACAAATTCAAATGCCCCCCTGTTTCTGAGCCCCACTGTGCCTAAACCGCAGTAAGCGGCCACATGTTTGGCATTAATTTAGTGGGGAGAGAGCACTTAACAATTTACATGGTGCGTGTCGCCAGAAGCACAAGCTGGGCACAATGTATGGAGATGCTACAATATAAGGGGGCACAATGTATGGGCACTAAACTGGCATATTTGCAATTCTCCTGATTAAAGCCTGGTGTGGATGTTGCAAAATAGTCACTGCAACCGTAGATTAATTAATGGAGAGGTGCAATTTCTACAATGGGGTCACTTTTGGGGTTTTTCTGCTTTTCTGGCACCTCTAGGGCTCCGCGAACTAGTCTAGCAAATTCTGTGCTCCAAAAGTCAAATAGCGAGACATCATTCTCAGCCCTGAAGTGTGGCCTAACAGTAATTTCTGACAACATATGAAGCATCACCACATTTGGGAGAAATTCTGCAATAAATTCTGGGGTCCAGTCTCACCTTTTAACCCTTATGTACCTAAAAAATTTGCAGCAAATACACAAATTACATTTGTACCACAAAAATTTCAAATTTCCATGTCTCAATGTTATAAAATCCTGTGAGGCACCCATGGGTTCAAAATACTCAGTACACCCCTAGATGAATTCCTTAAACAGTGGAGTTTCCAATATTGGATCACCTGTGGGGGGGGGGGTTTCTGCTGCCCTGGCACCTCAGGAGTTCATCTAATGTAGCCCACAATCTATTCTAGCGGATTCTTCATTCTAAAAGCCAAATAGCGCTCCTTCCCATTCAATCCCTGCTGTGTGCTCAAACAGTAGTGTACATCAACATATTGTGTGCTGCCACATTTGGGAGAAATTGCATAATAAATTGTTGGGTCCAATTTCTTCCATTACCCCTTTTATAAATTATAAATTTGGTGATAAAACAGTATTTTAGTGGAAAAAAGGTATATTTTTATTCTCACATCTAAGTGTTATAAAGTTTTGTGAATCATCTGTAGGTTAAAAAGGCTCAATACACCCCTACATGAATTCCTTGAGAGTTCTAGTTTCCAAAATCTTGTCACTTATGGGGGGATTCTGCTGTTTTCGCATGTCAGGGACTCTCCAAATTAGACTTGGCATTCACAATTTATTGCAGATCAACATTTAGGTTATCATCCCATTTGGAAGAAATTGTGTAACAAAGTATAGGGTCCAATTTCACCTATTATCCATTGTGAAAATTACAAATTTGGGGCTAAAACAACATTTTCGTGAAAGAAAATAAAATTTTCATTATGACAACCTAATATTATCAAATTCTGTGTAGTACCTGTGGGTTCAAAATGCTCATTATACCCTTAGATAAAATCCTTGAGGGATGTAAATTCCAAAATGGCCACTTGTGGGGGTTTCCACTGTTTAGGTACATCAGGGGCTCTCCAAACGCAACATGTCATCCGCTCTCGATTCCAGCCATTTTTGCGTTCAAAAAGTCAAACATCACTCCTTCCCTTCCGAGCAAAGCCGTGTGCCCAAACAATAGTTTTCCCCTACATATGGGGTATCGGCAAACTTAGGAGAAATTGAACAACATGTTTTGTTGTCCATTTTCTCCTGTTACCATTGTGAAAATAAAAAATTTATGGCTGAAAGTACACTTTTGTGGGGAAAATGTGATTTTCTTATCTTCACGGCTCTACGTTATAAACTGTGAAGCACCTGAGGGTTTAAGGTGCTAACCACAGATCTAGATACATTCTATGAAGGTTCTAGTTTCCAAAATGTGGTCACTTGTGGGGGATTTCCACTGTTTAGGCACATAAGAGGCTCTCCAAACGTGACATGTTGTCCACTCTCGATTCCAGACATTTTTGAGTTCAAAACGGTCCTCCTTTCCTTCTGAGCCTGCCATGAGCCGAAAAAGTGGTTTTCCCCCACATTGGCGTGCTCAGGAGAAACTGCACAACAAATTATGTTGTCCACTTTATCCTGTTACCCTTGTGAAAATAAAAAAATTGGGGCTAAAGTAAAATTTTTGTGAAAAAAAGTAAAAATTTTTCCTTTCACATTTTTTCCTTTCACATTGCTTTAGTTTCTGTGAAGTACCTGAAGGGTTAATAAACTTCTTGAATGTGGTTTTGAGTACTTTGAGGGGTGTAGATTTTAGAATGGTGTCACTTTTGGGTATTTTCTGTCATATAGGCCCCCCAAAATCACTACAAATGTGATGTGGTCCATAAAAAAATGGCTTTGGAAATTTTGTTGGAAAAATGAGAAATCGCTGGTCAATTTTTCAACATTCTAACTTTCTAACAAAAATTAAAACATTACCTTTGAAAAATGGTGTTGATGTAATGTAGACATGGGGAAAATGTTGTTTATTAACTATTTTGTGTGACATAGCTCTCTGGTTGAAGGGCATAAAAATTAAAAGTTTGAAAATAGTGACATTTTCTAAATTTTCACCGAATTTCCGTTATTTTCACAAATAAGCGCAAGTCATATCAAATAAATTTTACCAGTATCATGAAGTACAATATGTTTCCAAAAAACAATCTCAGAATCACTAGGATACGTTTAAGCGATCCAGAATTTACCACATGAAGTGACAGTGGTCAGAATTAAAAAATTTGGCGTGGTCATTAAAGTCAAAATTGGCTCGGGGGCCTGTGCATGGGCGATCGTCGCCGGGTGTCAGCTGATTCTGACAACAGACACCCGGCACTCAGTGCCAGGAGCAGGACCTGCATGGCTCCTGACATTTTACCCCCCTAAATGCTGCAATTGCTGTTATTGCAGCATTTAGCAGGCAAGCAGAAGGAGGAAAGCCTCTCTGCTCTCGGATTGGCGCCCCCGCATGAAATCGTGGGGTCCTGGTCATTGCCAGGGTAACCCGATGTCATCATGATGACATCTGGTTCACCAGACACTGATAAATTAGTTAGATCATGCACAGTGCATGATCTAACTAACTTGAGTCAGAGCAGCACTGACAGCTGTAAGGCATAGCAGTGATCCTGCATTGCTATGTCTTATAATTGTGATCAGAGTGCTGAAAGTGAAAGTCCCATAGGACTAAGTAAAAAAGTAAAAAAAAATTGAAAAAAATATATTTTTTAAAAAATCACAAGATAATTATATATATGTATATATATATATATATATATATATATATATATATATACACATATATATATATATACACCGCGTCTAGAATTATTAGGCAAATGAGTATTTTGATCACTTCGATACTTTTTGTACATGTTGTCCTACTCCAAGCTGCATCGGCTTGAGAGTCAACTACCAATTAAGTAAATCTGGTGATGTGCATCTCTGTAATGAGGAGGGGTGTTGTCTAATGACATCAACACCCTATATAAGGTGTGCTTAATTATTAGGCAACTTCCTTTCCTTTGGCAAAATGGGTCAGAAGAGAGAGTTGACGGACTCTGGAAAGTCCAAAATTGTGAGATTTCTTGGAGAGGGATGCAGCAGTCTTGAAATTTCCAAACTTTTGAAGCGTGATCACCGAACAATCAAGCGTTTCATGGCAAATAGCCAACAGGGTCGCAAGGAGCGTGTTGGCCAAAACAGGCGCAAAATAACTGCCCATGAATTGAGGAAAATCAAGCATGAAGCTGCCAAGATGCCATTCGCCACCAGTTTTGCCATATTTCAGAGCTGCAACATTACTGCAGTATAAAAAAGCACAAGGTGTACGATACTCAGGGGCATGGCCAAGGTAAGGAAGGCTGAAAAACCACCACCTTTGAACAAGAAACATAAGATAAAACGTCAAGAATGGGTCATGAAATATCTTAAGACTGATTTTTCAAAGGTTTTATGGGCTGATGAAATGAGAGTGACTCTTGATGGGCCAGATGGATGGGCCAGAGGCTGGATCAGTAAAGGTCAGAGAGCTCCACTCCGACTCAGACGCCAGCAAGGTGGAGGTGGGGTACTGGTATGGGCTGGTATCATCAAAGATGAACTTGTGGGACCTTTTCGGGTTGAGGATGGAGTGAAGCTCTACTCCCAGACCTACTGCCATACTGCCAGTTTCTGGAAGACAACTTCTTCAAGCAGTGGTACAGGAAGAAGTTGGTATCGTTCAAGAAAAACATGATTTTCATGCAGGACAATGCTCCATCACATGCATCCAACTACTCCACAGCGTGGCTGGCCAGTAAAGGTCTAAAAGAAGAAAAAATAATGACTTGGCCCCCTTGTTCACCTGATCTGAACCCCATAGAGAATCTGTGGTCCATCATAAAATGTGAGATCTACAGGGAGGAAAAACAGTACACCTCTCGGAACAGTGTCTGGGAGGCTGTGGTGGCTGCTGCACGCAATGTTGATCGAAAATAGATCAAGCAACTGACAAAATCTATGGATGGAAGCTGCTGAGTGTCATCATAAAGAAAGGTGGCTATAATCATCACTAATTTTTGGGGGTTTTGTTTTTGCATGTCAGAAAAGTTTATTTCTAAATTTTGTGCACTGATATTGGTTTACCTGGTGAAAATAAACAAGTGAGATGGGATTATAGTTGTTTTTTAAAATGTTGCCTAATAATTCTGCAGAGTAATAGTTACCTGCACAAACAGATATCCTCCTAAGATAGCCAAAAAACACTCCAACTTCCAAAAATATTAAGCTTGGATATTTATGAGTCTTTTGGGTTGATTGAGAACATAGTTGTTGATCAATAATAAAAATAATCCTCTAAAATACAACTTGCCTAATAATTCTGCACACAGTGTATATATATATTTATATATATATATATATATATATATATATATATTGAACCCATAAATTAATATTTTTATTTTAAAAGATGAAACAAATCTCCACGTCTGGTACGACCTGCCCTATAAAAATGTTTCACTAGTTAATCCCTTCAGAAATAAGAAATGAGGCAAAAAATGATGCTTTATCATCATACCGCCGAACAAAGAGTGGAATAAAATGGGAACAAAAAGATGAATGTAAATAAAAAGGGTGCCGCTGAAAAAGTCATCTTGTCCCTCAGGAAAAAAGCCGCCATACAGCTCCATCAGCGGAAAAACAAAAAAGTTATAGCTCTCAGAATAAAGCGATGCAAAAATAATTATTTTTTTCTATAAAATAGTTTTTATTGTGTAAAAGAAACAAAACAAAAAAACTATATAAATGTGGTATCGCTGTAATCATACTGATTCAAAGAATAAAGCTGCCTAATCAATTTTACCACACGCGAAATGGCATAAAAAAAACAAAAAAAACAATTTCTGAATTGATGGGTTTTGTTCATTCTGTCACCCATAAATCAGAATAGAATAAACCTGGGTAGATAGGACTGGGATAGAAAAGAGAGCGATACCTGAGCGTAGTAAGTACAATAAAATTATGAAATAATTAGGTACATCTTGTATGTTCTCATGTGAGCAAATTTAGACACAACACTAGTTACAATTCCATAGTAATGAGGGTCTCCATCAACTGTTTGCAGCTCGTCTGGAGGCTGCGGTTGCATATCTGTCCTAGCCCGACAATTGTGGATATAGGTGAGGGATTGACCTGGAGGCATTCCCGTTAGAAGATGAAGTCCCCAGTGAGGAACACAAGTTAGTTCAGTCTATCCTTACCCATGCCAAAAGATCAGCCACAGAGTAAAACAATAGATTTATTGAAATTAGGAAATAAAGGAAGATTATTGTATAGAATATCTCACCTATTTTATACAGTAATCTTCCTTGATTGCCTAATGATTCAGACGGAAACCCCGGCTGATGATTCCCTTTAAAGAGGCAAATGGAGGTGTGAAGACCGGGGGTCTTCTGTGGGCATAACGCTACTCAGACAACACAGGGTGTGGGTAAAACAATGTGGCAATACTTTATTGAACCATAAAGTGGACAATAGACAGGTAGAACAGTCCCAGCAAATACCCAAGATGGAACAACATTACACAGTCTCACCCTTCCTTCTTCCCCCTCCTGGGATAGAACAGCTGAGACTTTGGAGACTGGCCCCCACAGAGAGGAGGTAGCGGCAAGCTTAGGAAGCTAGCAGTCCATCGAGGTACAAGACCAGGAGACGCGAGGGTCCCAACCTGGCCACTCTGAGAGTGTCCATGGGGCCAGATGACCGGTGGGTCCAAATCTGGCTTCTCCAAATGTCTCCATGGGTTCCAGGCAACCGGTGGGTCCCTCCTGGCAACCCCAAACAACATATTCATGGGGCCAGGTGACTTCTTCGTCCGAACCTGGTCTATCCAAAAGTATCCATGGTCTCTCTTATGGTTAAAGGAGCAGATCCATATCTTTCCAGTCAGGGCTGATACCCTTAGGCCGGAAACATGTAGAATCTAAATTTGTGTATCTTTAAGCAAAATCTATGCTTCCAAGCTGATGGTCTCAGAGTCTGTGTGTCTTCTTGCTTCACCTTGATTTTTTGCTCCAAGTCTCACTCCTACAGAAACATATCTCCTTTCTAAGTACACATCAACAGGTCAAGGGGGAAAAGGCAGCCTCATGTCTCATTGTTTGAGCTAATCAATTTACATAGTTGGTATCACAGGGACTATTCTAAATAAAATTTCAGCTGACTTAGTATAGCATGTAATTAGCATAGTAAGAAACAACATTGTTCACCTAAGAAAGAGGAGACAGCAATCAGATTATACAAATACTGGTCTGTCCTTTAGAAATACAGTTATATAAAAAAGTTTGGGCACCCCTATTAATCTTAAGCTTAATGTTTTATAAAAATTGGTGTTTTTGCAACAGCTATTTCACTTTGATATATGTAATAACTGTTGGACACAGTAATGTTTCTGCCTTGAAATGAGGTTTATTGTACTAACAGAGAATGTGCAATCTGCATTCAAACAAAATTTGACAGGTGCATAAGTATGGGCACCCTTATCATTTTCTTGTTTTAAATACTCCTACCTACATTTTACTGACTTACTAAAGCACTTTTTTTGGTTTTGTAACCTCATTGAGCTTTGAACTTCATAGCCAGGTGTATGCAATCATGAGAAAAGCTAAAAATGGCCACTTGCAAGTTGTTCTCCTGCTTGAATCTCCTCTGAAGAGTGGCATCATGGGCTCCTCAAAACAACTGTCAAATGATCTGAAAACAAAGATTATTCAACATAGTTGTTCAGGGGAAGGATACAAAAAGCTGGCTCAGAGATTTAACCTGTCAGTTTCCACTGTGAGGAACATAGTAAGGAAATGGAAGAACACAGGGACAGTTCTTGTTAAGGCCAGAAGTGGCAGGCCAAGAAAAACATCAGAAAGGCAGAGAATAAGAATGGTGAGATCAGTCAAGGACAATCCTCAGACCACCTCCAGAGAGCTGCAGCATCAACTTGCTGCCGATGGTGTCACTGTGCATCGGTCAACTATACAACGCACTTTGCACAAGGAGAAGCTGTATGGGAGAGTGATGCGAAAGAAGCTGTTTCTGCAAGCACGCCTCAAACAGAGTCGGCTGAGGTATGCAAAAGCACATTTGGAGAAGCCAATTTCTTTTTGGAAGAAGGTCCTGTGGACTGATGAAACCAAGATTGAGTTGTTTGGTCATACAAAAAGGCGTTATGCATGGCGGCAAAAAAACACAGCATTCCAAGAAAAACACTTGCTACCCACAGTAAAATTTGGTGGAGGTTCCATCATGCTTTGGGGCTGTGTGGCCAATGCCGGCACCGGGAATCTTGTTAAAGTAGAGGGATGCATGGATTCCACTCTGTATCAGCAGATTCTTGAAAATAATGTTCAAGAATCAGTGATAAAGTTGAAGTTACGCAGGGGATGGATCTTTCAGCAAGACAATGATCCAAAACACCGCTCCAAATCTACTCAGGCATTCATGCAGAGGAACAATTACAATGTTCTGGAATGGCCATCCCAGTCCCCAGACCTGAATATCATTGAACATCTGGGGGATAATTTGAAGAGGGCTGTCCATGCTCGGCGACCATCAAACTTATCTGAACTGGAATTGTTTTGTAAAGAGGAATGGTCAAAAATACCTTCATTCAGGATCCAGGAACTCATTAAAAGCTACAGGAAGTGACTAGAGGCTGTTATTTTTGCAAAAGGAGGATCTGCTAAATATTAATGTCACTTTTCTGGTGAGGTGCCCATACTTATGCACCTGTCAAATTTTGTTTGAATGCAGATTGCACATTTTCTGTTAGTACAATAAACCTCATTTCAAGGCAGAAACATTACTGTGTCCAACAGTTATTACATATATCAAACTGAAATAGCTGTAGCAAAAACACCAATTTTTATAAAACAATAAGGTTAAGATTAATAGGGGAGCCCAAACTTTTTCATATAACTGTATACAAACCTATACAAGTCAGTTTAAACACCATAGTGTATTTCTCTTGGATTAACTAATCTAATCGTCTGGCTTATTAAGATTTTAAGCTGTATGTCACAGGAGGCACTGTGGATGACATCTGACCTGTGAACGGGCCGTGTCCATCTTTTTAGGCGTGCATAAAAGCACGGTCCGCCACAGTTTTGTGCACTTCTGAAAATAATGACTCCACTGAAGAGAGGTCAGACGGAGTCAAGAGTAACTCTGCTGTCTCACTATAATGAATGGATCCCTCGAGGGTTGTATTTTAATCACTCGGAGATTTAGACCCCGATATAAGTGCTCTGTGTAGAGGGCAGGATAAATGTGATCCAAAATATTATGTAAAATGTTCCCAATAAAAGCTTCAACTCAATCCACAAAAAAAGCAAGTGCTCACTTAGGTCCGTCATCTGTTATCGTAAAAATAGGGGGCTTCCACATTACTTGTAGTGCTAAGGCTCTGTAAAATCTAAAAGGCTCCTGGCTTCCCAAAACAACTTCAGCAAATTCTGTGTTTCCAAATCCAAATACCCCCAATCCTCCTGAGCCCCAGTATGCCTAAACTGCAGTTAGCGTCCACATGTTTGGCATTTCTGTAGCAATGAGAGCAGGCCTAATTTACAGGTACATCTTGCGAGAACCATGAGCTGGGCACAACGTACTGTTCACTACAATGTACCGGTCACAACAAAGCACTGGTCACTACAATGGCAGTTTGCAATTT
The DNA here is from genome assembly GCF_046119375.1 of Phyllobates terribilis. NCBI lineage: Eukaryota > Metazoa > Chordata > Amphibia > Anura > Dendrobatidae > Phyllobates > Phyllobates terribilis. The sequence goes on along the minus strand of NW_027362763.1, from coordinate 70,215,677 downwards.
TCACTCAGCAACATCCACTGCTGCTTGTTTCCGGAAAACACCCATGGAGTCAAAATCGTTACTAAACCTGTAGATAAACTCCCAAAGGGGTAGAATTTCCAAAATGTGTTTACTTCAGGGGAGATTCTGCTCTTCTAGCACTTAGGGGCTCTGCCTATGGAAATTGTTCTTGGAAAATCTGTGCTCCAGGAGGCAAATAGCGCTCTGTCCCTGCCGAGTCTCACCATATGGCTAAGCAGTACAGTACCGCCACATGGAGGGTATTTCTACATTCAGCAGAACTTGTGGGACACATTTTGGTGCCATTTTTACCCATTTCCCAGTGTGAAAATATAAAATCTGGGTTGAAAACAAATTTTGGTTGTAAAAATTTAATTATTTTTTTTCACTGCACAATGAATGCACCTACATAGATTAATCCTACAAATTAAGTCATAGATAAAAATTCAAACATCAAAAATTGAGCAATAGACTAGGTGGCCAACAATACAATTGAAAACACTTTATTTAAATATTTAAATATGGACAACATCAAAATATCATGTACATAATAAAAATAGAGAAACACCACAGATGGAACAATAGGTGAGTGAACCTGGACAATAAAGTATAAAGGTAATGTATATATACAATGTAGAAATATCAATAGGATTCCCCCAAAGAATGTGGATATTCATCAAAGTAACATGGATGTTTGAAAACAGCTTGATATAATTCCTGTAAATTTTGCACCCTAAGAGTCAAATGGCGCTCTTTCCTTTCCAAGCCCTGCTGTGTGCCCAAAGAGTAGTTTTCCTTCACATATGGTGTATTGGAGTGCTCAGGAAAAATTGTACAATAAGTTTTGAGGTCCATTTTTTCCTGTTCCCTTTGTGAAAAAAAAAATCCACATTCCAAAAATTCCTGTAAATCACCTGAAGGGTTAATAAACTTCTTGAATGTGGTTTTGAGTACCTTGAAATGGTGTCACTTTTGGGTATTTTATGTTATATAGACCCCTCAAAGTCACTTCAAATGTGATGTGGTGCCTAAAAAAAATTGTTTTGTTAATTTTGCTGGAAAAATGAGAAATTGCTGGTCAACTTTTAACCTTTGTAACTTCCTAAAAAAAAAAAACCCCGGTTCCAAAATTGTGCTGATGTAAAGTATACATATGGGAAATGTTAATTATTAAGTATTTTGTATGACATAACTCTCTGATTTACGGACATAAAAATTCAAAGTTTGAAAATTGCGAAATTTTCAAAATTTTTGCAAAATTTCTGATTTTTTCACAAATAAATGCAAGCCATATCGAAGAAATGTTGCTGTTATCATGAAGTACAATATGTCTCGAAAAAACAATCTCAGAATCAGAGGGATCCATTTAAGTCTTCCAGAATTGTTACTAGTGAAGACCGAACACTAAAATGCTTGGGTACTCGTTGCTCGGATCGAGAAAAATTGGAATGCTCGAGTGCTCTACACAATTAACAAGCTAAATGTAAGTCTATGGGAAACTCAAGCATTTTTCAGTTGGCTCCCCCCGACGGTCTGCAGAGGGCCTAAAAATTGACCAAATCGATGGGAACAGTGCTCAAATGACATGGGAACAGCATGGGAAAGACCCCGGGAAGCATCTCTGACTCTCAGGTCACTGCTGTAAACAATGTTGTCAGAGGTATTATGCCACTTTTAAGAACTCACAATATAACATACAAAAACTAAACCAAAATGGATGTTCCTGGGAAAAATGTTAAGGAACATCCTTTCCAGGGTAATGACTTGTATATAAGTTAAAATAAATAACCAAAAACAAAAATTCTCCTCCACACCTTGGGGTATGATCACACATAGCGTTTTTGAAATGTTTTTGCACTTTTGCAATTGCTTTCGACGGAGAAAAATACATTCACTGGTAAATGTAATTTTAGCATTTTACTACCTTATCTTGCCATGTTGTGTGAGATATGATCTGACACATCCTGTTTCATTTATGAAGGAGGGACTCTGAAAGTCACAAAGCCTATTATTATAGGGCCATCAGGTAGACCTTACTATTCTTAAAGAGACAGCAGTCGGCTATGCTTTGTTGTTCCCATTATTAAAGAGTTGGTCTCCTATACTGTTATTGCATATGCAGTGACTGCAAGGGCTGTCAAAAATTTGGACACACCCCAATACCCCTTTGAAGAGACATAGAGGAGTGGTCTCCTATAGTGGTAATGCCCATGCTGTGACTGCAAGTGCTGTGAAAATTTGGGGAAAACCCAATAACAATTTAAAGACACAGAGCTGGGCCACAGTAATGACATGTTCCCATTACAATGGAGCGAGTCTGCTATACAGTTATAGGGTACGTAGTGAGTACAGCGGTTACCAAAATTTAGGAAAAACCCTAATAACAATTTAAAGACATATAGAGCTGGGACACAGTAACGAGTACGACATGTTCCCATTAGAAAGGAGCGGGTCTGCTATACAGTTACAGGCTATGCAGTGAGTCCAATGGCTGCCAAAATTTAGGAAAAACCCCAATAACAATTTAAAGACACATAGAACTGGGCCACAGTAATGAGTACGACATGTTCCCAATAAGAAAGGAGAGGGTCTGCTATATGGTTATAGGGTATGCAGTGAGTGCAACGACTGCCAAAATTTAGCAAAAACCCCACTAACAATTTAAAGACACATAGAGCTGGGCTACAGTAATGACAAGTTCCCATTAGAAAGAAGCGGGTCTGCTAAACAGTTATAGGGTATATAGTGAGTACAGCGGCTGCCAAAATTTAGGAAAAACCCCAATAACAATTTAAAGACATATAGAGCTGGGCCACAGTAATGAGTACGACATGTTCCCATTAGAAAGGAGCGGGTATGCTATACAGTTACAGGGTATGCAGTATGTCCAATGGCTGCCAAAATTTAGGTAAAACCCCAATAACAATTTAAAGACACATAGAGCTGGGCCAGGCCACAGTAACGACATGTTCCCATTAGAAAGGAGCGGGTCTGCTATACAGTTATAGAGTATGCAGTAAGACCAACGGCAGCCAAAATTTAGGAAAAACACCAATAACAATTTAAAGACAAATAGAGCTGGGCCAAAGTAACGACATTTTCCGATTAGAAAGGAGCGGGTCTGCTATACAGTTATACGGTATGCAGTGAGTCCAATGGCTGCCAAAATTTAGGAAAACCCCCAATAACAATTTAAAGACACATAGAGCTGGGCCAAAGTAACGGCATGTTCCCATTAGAAAGGATAGGGTCTTCTATACAGTTATACGGTACGCAGTGTATCCAAAGGCTGCTAAAATTTAGGAAAAACCCCAATAACAATTTAAAGACACATAGAGCTAGGCCACAGTAACAACATGTTCCCATTAGAAAGGAGAAGGTCTGCTATACAGTTATAGGGTAAGCAGTGAGTCCAACGGCTGACAAAATTTGGAAAAAACCCAAACAACAATTTAAAGACACATAGATCTGGGCCACAGTAACTACATATTCCCATTAGAAAGCAGCGGCTCTCCAATATTTTTCTTGCGTATGCAGTGAATGCTGCGGCTGACAAAAATTTTGAGGGACTCCAATGCCCCTTGCAAGAGACGTAGAGGAGGGCCTGCTGAAAAAAATGTTCCCATTATTATGAAATGGGTCTCTCATACTGTTTGACTATGCAGTGAATGCAACGGCTGCCAAAAATTTGGGGGCACTCCAATGCCCCTTGCAGGAGACGTAGAGGAGAGCTTGCTGAAAAAATTGTTCCCATTATTAGGAAGTGGGTGTCATATTCTGTTTGCCTATGTGGTGAATGCAACGGCTGCCCAAAATTTGTAGGAACTCCGATACCCATTGCAAGAGATGTAGATATGGTGATATGGTATATATGGTGGTGATATGGTGATGGAGGATGAGGATGAGGAAAAGGAGAAGACAAAAGCAAATAGACATAATTAGGAAGTGTATATCCATGTCTGGGTGTGAAGAGAGAGGTGCATGGGAATAGAGTTAGACCTCCCCAAAAAAAGACACTATATTTGAGTTTATGTTATGCTGCTATCATTTGGTGGTGTTGAGAATTCTGGCCCAATCCAGCCCTTGTTCATTTTTATAAGAATCAGCCGGTCAGCATTTTCAGTTGACAGGCGGATGCGCCTATCGGTTATAATTCCACCAGCGACACTAAAAACCCGCTCTGACAAAACGCTAGCGGCAAGGCAGGCCAGGACCACCAAGGAGGAGAGAGACAGTTCTTGCCACGTGTCCAGCTTGGATACCCTATAATTATAAGGCCCAGAGGAATCACGGAGGACGTTGGTACTGTCAGCAAAGTACTCCCTCAGCATCTTCTGAAACTTTTTCCTCCTTGTGAGTACCCCGCGCCTCAGGGCCTGTGCGATGGGAGTGTCTTAGAAAACTGTCCCAGAACTTTTACAGTGTTCCCCTGCCTTTGCTAGATTGCATTTGTGTCTCTCTCGCCTATACTCCATGTTGTCCTACGAACTGTGACCTATGCCGCCAAAGTTTTCAGATGGGAATTCTTTTAATAGTTCCTTCTTGCACTGCCCCATTTTATTAGGTCTATCTGGCACAGGAATGAGAGACAGAAAGTTCTCCTTGCATCGTGGTTCTAGAAATGTCACCAATCAGTAATGACTGTCAAACAAAATTTGGACAGCGCGAGGGTCACGGGAAAGGCAGCGTAACATAAACTCAGCCATGTGTGCCAGAAATGCTAACAGGCAAGACTTCCTTGACACGCTGGGGCAAGAACGTGGATGTTCTTGCTGATGGTGCTATTTGAGAGTGTGCAACGACATGTGCAGGGTGGGAGGCATCTTCATATGCACCATGGACAGGGGATTGACGTGCATGCACAACAGCGTAACAAGCAGTGGTGTCACCCACAGACATTGTTTCTGGATTCATTTATCAATAATCGTTTAAAGACCAGGGATTTTTTTCATGTTTGTACTTTTATTTTTTTTCACCTTCTTTTAACCCCTTAATGACCGCCGTAATGCATTTTTTACCGCGGTCATTAAGATTACTTATGCTTCAGTGGCGTGAAAATGCGTTGTTGAGGCATAAGTGAATAGCACCACCCGGCGGCGGCGATTCCTGCAGGTGTTGGCTGTATATGACGGCTGACACCATGCAGTATTGGCCCATGACGGTTTCGATGCCGATTGGGGCCGATTAACCCCTCAAATATCACTGTCAAACGTGACAACGCTTTTTACGCTGTTACAATGGGGTCTTGCGACCCCCTTAGTAGCAATCGGAACCTGGCAATGAGAATTGCGGGTCCCAATGGTTCCCATGGTATTCAGAGATCATGTGATAAGCTGGGTCTCACTGGCAGAGTCAGGCTGATTCAGTGACTCACTGACAGGTCTCCTGCACTGCAGTACAGGAGTACAGGAGTGTATGAAACAAGCAATCAAACTGAAACTTACACGTCCCACAGTGGGACTTAGTGAAAAAGTAAAAAAAAAAGCTAAATAAATATGTTAAAAGTAAAAAAAACACACAATGAAGTGCACACAAATCACTAAAATCCATTTCGCCTCACAAAACGCAGCGTTTGTGAAAAAAAAAATATATAAGAAAAAAACATACACATAATTGGTATCACCATGTCCGGAACAATCCGCTCTATAAAACTGTCATGTTACTTATTCTCTATGGCGAACACCATAAAAAAAAATAAAAAAATAGACGGCCAAAATTACGCTTTTTCATCACACTGACTCCGCAGCGGCGGAGGGGGGTTGCGGAGGCGGAGGAGCGGGGCACACGTGGTAGTCGCTGCTGCAGCTACCACGTGTGCCCGCAGCTAATGGGAAATTAATATTCCCTCCTCTCCCCTCCCATTGGCATGGAGAAGAGAAAATATTAATTTCTCTTTAGTAGCGAGCACGGAGGAGCGCTGAGCAGCGGCTCTTGCTGACCCTGCCAACTATTAAAGTGAATGCATATTCGCTCCTCTCCACACACATGGTCCCGGCATGGAGAGGAGTTAATATGCAAGCAACAGCAGTTCACATCAGTGTCTGAGAGTGAGCACTATGCCTCAGATACTTCCATGAGCTTCTGCAGACAGGACACAGCACTGGAGCAGAGGTGAGGAAAGAAGGTGAGTATAAGTGTTTATTTGTTTTAAGTGTGCTGTGATGGGGCCACACATACCAGGACTGGGGGATGAGGGGGCCACACATACCAGGATTGGGGGATGAGGGGGCCACACATACCTGGATTGGGGGATGAGGGGGCCACACATATGAGGATTGGGGATGAGGTGGCCATGCATACTAGGATTGGAGAATGAGGGGGTTACACATACCAGAATTGGGTGATGATGGGGGGCTACACATAGCAGGATTGGGGGATGAGGGAGCCACACATACCTGGATTGGGGAATGAGGGGGCCACACATACCAGGATTGGGAATGAAGTGGCCACACATACCTGGATAGGGGGAGGAGGGGGCCACACATACCTGGAATTGGGGGATGAGGGGGCCACACATACGAGGATTGGGGATGAGGGGGCCATGCATACCAGGATTGTGGGATGAGGGGGCCATGCATACCAGGATTGTGGGATGAAGGGGCCATGCATACCAGGATTAGGGATGGGTGGGCAATGCTTACCAGGATGGGGAAATTTACCAGTAGCATTTCCCACCCTAGGCTTATACTCGAGTCAATACGTTTTCCCAATTTTTTGTGGTAAAATTAGGTACCTCGGCTTATACTCAGGTCGGCTTATACTCGAGTATATATGGTAATTAAAATAAAGATATATTTAAAAAGAACCTGTCATCAGAATTGCATACCCCAAACTAATGGTATGTATATAAAGGCATGTATATAAAGGTACTTTAATGCTGAGTAAATCCTGACCTTTCTTGTAGAAATCTATTTTGCTGTGTTAGAGAAATCCATTGTTAAAATTGTATGCTAATGAGTTGCAAGTGCAGTGGGCAGGGCCTGCACTTACCACTGTCCTACTTCTCTGCCTTTCCCCTGCCCACTGTATGCCTCCTGCCTCTGGCTAATAGGTCACTGAAACATGGGTGCACTTGTGTGGAAGAGTTGCCAAGCAAAAGTTTCTTCTTTTTAAAAAGAACATGGAAGCATGGAACAGGGGAGCCCCACTGGGGCTCACAATATAAATTCCCTATCAATATGTCTTTGGAGTGTAGGAGGAAACCGGAGAACTCGGAAGAAACCCACGCAAACATGGGGAGAACATACACTCCTTGCAGATGTTGTCTTTGATTATGTTTGGCTTTAAGGCTCTGCACCATCTTGAGCAAAAAACAAACACAACATCATGTCAGCACAAACACATCATACCAACTGTCAACTATCAAGTATAAAGCACAATGGAGGGTGATACTTTGGGCTTTGTTATGCAAACACAGGACCTGGGGTTCTTGTAGTCATTGAGTTGACCATGAACTCATCTGTCCAAAAGCTATATCTTGGCCGAAACTGGAACAGGAAAGGGTTCCCACTAAATGCTGTGGCGGGACATTACTAGAGTGGCGCAGAAATGATTGTTCACAAACATCAATGAACTTAAAGAGATTGTCCACTACTTATACATTGATGCCCTATCCTTAGGATAGGGCATCAATGTCTAATCGGTCCGGGTCCGGCACCTGGCAACTCTGCCGATCAGCTGTTATTGCTGTCAGCGGCGGCCACCGGTCTGAAATACTTGCTGGCCATTTAGTAGAAGTGGCCACCGTGGGGTACTACACATCCGCCTCCTATTCAATTCAATGGGAGGTAGATGTGCAGTACCCCGCGGCAGCCACTACAACTAGACGGCCAAGCTCAGCAACTAAGTACTTCCGGCCGCTGCTGACACCGTTAACAGCTGATCGGCCGCAGTGCCGGGTGCCGGACCCTGGCCTATCAGACACTGATATCCTATCCTACGGATAAGACATCAAGGTATAAGTAGTGGACAACTTCTTTAAGCAACGTTGTAAAGGAGAATGGGACAAAATTCCTCCAGAAGAATGTGAGAGACTTCAAACTATAGGGTGTTTCTACAAGCCATTGATTCATAGGGTGTAATTAATTTTTCACACACCTTCTTCATTTTGGACTAGTTTTTTTATGAATAATGACACAGTGTAATTTGTCATGTCTTGTTGTTGATCTAAGAATGGATTTACCTAATTTTAAGACCTCCTAAGGACCAGATGTTTTTTTGTTATTATAACTTGATTTATTAAAATGTAGAATTCACAGGGGGTGTAATTAGTTTTTCTCATGACTGTATCATGGGGGCGGGCACTCTTTAATCCCCATTCCTTATACAGCAAGACAACTTGCTGATAGATCCAGCTACACTCAAGCACAAAAATATATCTACTTATACCAAGAATGAGAAGAACAATACATAGTATTGAAATGCAGATTTAAAAAGGTATGTACTGTATACGTGAAGTCTGACTTTTTCTATTGGACAATGATTTTTTGGAATACCCCTTTAATATCTGCTGTTAATCATTTCTCACACAGGTGGAATGTTTCAGTGTTAGAAGAGTGATACTTCATTCTGGGTTGGACATCGCTGACTTGTGGGTGAGTCTCGTCAGCTGCTCTCGTGATTACAACTAGGTTTAAAGCTCACAGTTAGCTACAAGGACGGAAGAGACGAGTCCGACCGGCCCATGGTGTCACCTTCACTATAACAACAACTGCAGGAAGAAGGTATGGTCCCAATTCTATATATTATCTGCATTTCAGAGATGGCTGCATGGAATTTCAGAGAGTGATTACAAACGGTAGGAACTTGCATGTAAAACTATGCATGGTTTGCGGTAAAATCACAAGTGTGACACTGCACTGAAGGAATATTCCCATCTCCTACACATTTTTTATAACTATATACATATTCTCAGGACCAGCTATAAATGTGTATTATATGTGGATACCATCCATGGGACCTGCAGCTATCTCAAAAACGCCACTCTGCTGTCATTAAAAAGTGGTCAGTCTTCAAATTGATTGGTATTAAAACTCAGGATGCAATCCAGATCACGACCTCTGCGTGGCCACACATGCACATATTAGGCAATTATCCTAAGTCTTATGCTCATTAAAGGTCAATATTGGCTTTTAGAATTGCTACTTCCAGTAGGTGGCATTAGAGTTCAAGTCCTTTTTCTCTCTTTGAAGATGCAATTTGCTTATTTAATATCCCAGTGGAGCATTGCACGGCCTATAAGTCTCCTTACACTGGCATGTCAGACAAGTCACTCTCGACAAGGAGAAACATTACCCCTTAGACTCCAGTCAGAGGCCTCTCATACAACCAAATCAGATCTCTTGCTTTGCACTGCGGAGGGGCAAACACCCCAAAACACGTGTTAGCAAATGGAGATTCTGGTTTGGCTTTTATCCTAAGTTATGTGGCAAGGCTCGTTAAAGGGTCGATATTGATTTTTAGGATTGCTACTCCCAATAGGTGGTTCTAAAGTTCAAGTCTTTTCCTAATTGAAGAGGCAATTTGCATACATCATAAACTTCTCCCAACAGAGTATCCAAAAATTATTTTTGATAAAATCTGGTCACTAATCTTTGAATATGTTGAGTCAAAATTAAATGTAAAAAAGACAAATATGTACATCTCAGCTATATTTTATGATGTGAATGATGAATTGTGTGTTATCCACTGTATACAGAGATGTTATCAGTCATTGTACAGGAGGAGGAGGAGGTGAGCTGTGACATCACCCTTTGTGAATGATGTATCCTGTGTTATCTACTGTATTTAGAATTTAGAGGTGTTATCAGTCATTGTACAGGAGGAGGAGGTGAGCTGTGACATCATCTATTGTGAAAGCTGGATTCTGTGTTATCTACTGTATATAGAGATGTTATCAGTCATTGTACAGGAGGAGTAGGTGAGCTGTGACATCATCTATGGTCGATCCTGTGTTATCTACTGTATATAGAGTTGTTATTAGTCATTATATATGAGGGGGGACATGAGCTGTGACATCACCTATTGTGAATGGTGGCTCCTGTGTTATCTACTGTATATAGAGGTGTTATCAATCATTGTACAGGAGGAGGTGATCTGTGATATCACCTATTGTGAATGGTGGATCCTGTGTTATCTACTGTATATTGAGGTGCTATCAGCAATTGTACAGGAGGAGGTGAGCTGTGACATCATCTATGGTCGATCCTGTGTTATCTACTGTATATAGAGTTGTTATTAGTCATTATATAGGAGGGGGGACATGAGCTGTGACATCACCTAATGTGAATGGTGGCTCCTGTGTTATCTACTGTATATAGAGGTGTTTTCAGTCATTGTACAGGAGGAGGTGAGCTGTGGAATCACCTATTGTGAATTGTGGATTCTGTGTTATTTGCTGTACAGTATATGGCTGTCAATGATAACTGTCAGAAAGCTAATTCCTGTTCTATAATCTAATGACATACAATATCTCAAGAAAAAACAACTTAGCCGAACAAACTAAGGGCTCTTTCATACGTCAGTATCTCCGGTACGAGTGGTGACAGTTTCCACATGTACCGGAGACACTGACACACGCAGACTAGAGATGAGCGTTGTTCTACTCGAACTGTTCGCCAATCTCAAATTCGAGCTGTTTTGGGCGGTGTTCGAGCCGTTCGGCGAACACGAACAATTTGAGAAAAATTCGGCTGTTCGAGGTTATGTTCGATAACTGTTCGTGCACCAAAATCATAACTGGATTTTTTCTCAGTAATGATGAAAATTAATGTTAATACGCAGTTTGAGTGTACAGCGGGGCGGGGGGAGGGGCAGGGGATGGATCTCTGCAGGAACAATGAAGATCTCCATTTTTTTTTCTCTTTCCCGCATTTGCAGTGGGGAGGTGCAATCTGTCAGCCTATCAGCAGCGCACACACGGAGCGAAGTGCTTTTTTTCACACAAGCAAGGGCATGTGTCATTGGCAGTGTATGTCACATGTCCTTGCCCTATAAGACCAAGCCATTTTCCCCGTCGCCACCATTTTCTCACTGCTGCAGCTGCGTGTTAGACGGCACCGCTGTTGCTGTGTGCACTATACCTTGTTAATTTCAAGCCAATTTTCGCACAAATATACAGATAGCTTGGGAGTAGGGAATAGTTGTGATTGCAGTCCTTTTAAGGACTAGGTTACAGCATTTCCTACGACTTTTATCAGGGAGGTCTGTGCTCTTAAATAGATAGGTTGTGGGAGTAAAGACTAATTGTAATTGGAGTCCTTTTCAGGACTAGGTTACATGAGTTCCTATCAGTTTTTGCCAGGCAGGTCTGTGCCAGTGCTGTGCAAGTTTTTTTCACAGCATTTGGCTGAATCTAGCAAAGCTAATCCTTTTTGGCCTATTGCAGAGTGTGTTAGTCAGTGGAGTAGCCTATCTGTGTTGCAAGATATAACACCTGTGTATAGAATACCAATTTTTTTACTGCACCTAGTGAAGTAAAATCTTTTGGGCATAGCATCATTCTATTAGTCCATCTATACTGACCTCCATCAGGTTGCAAACTGAATATAATTTTTTTCTGCATCTAGCTCTGAAAAAATATTTGGGCTTCTAGCAGTGTGTGGGACTTGGTCTATTAGTCCATCTATACTGACCTCCATCAGGTTGCAAATTAAAAATAATTTTTTTCTTCATTTAGCTCTGAAAAAATATTTGGGCTTCTAGCAGTGTGTGGGACTTGTTCTATTAGTCCTTCTATACTGACCTCCAGCAGGTTGCAAATTGAATATAATTTTTTTCTGCATCTAGCTCTGAAAAAATAGTTGGGCTTCTAGCGGTGTGTGGGACTTGGTCTATTAGTCCATCTATACTGACCTCCATCAGGTTGCAAATTAAAAATAATTTTTTTCTTCATTTAGCTCTGAAAAAATATTTGGGCTTCTAGCAGTGTGTGGGACTTGTTCTATTAGTCCTTCTATACTGACCTCCAGCAGGTTGCAAATTGAATATAATTTTTTTCTGCATCTAGCTCTGAAAAAATAGTTGGGCTTCTAGCGGTGTGTGGGACTTGGTCTATTAGTCCATCTATACTGACCTCCATCAGGTTGCAAATTAAAAATAATTTTTTTCTGCATCTAGCTCTGAAAAAATATTTGGGCTTCTAGCAGTGTGTGGGACTTGGTCTATTAGTCCATCTATACTGACCTCCATCAGGTTGCAAATTAAAAATAATTTTTTTCTGCATCTAGCTCTGAAAAAATATTTGGGCTTCTAGCAGTGTGTGGGACTTGGTCTATTAGTCCATCTATACTGACCTCCATCAGGTTGCAAATTAAAAATAATTGTTTTCTGCATCTAGCTCTGAAAAAATATTTGGGCTTCTAGCAGTGTGTGGGACTTGGTCTATTAGTCCATCTATACTGACCTCCATCAGGTTGCAAATTAAAAATAATTTTTTTCTGCATCTAGCTCTGAAAAAATATTTGGGCTTCTAGCAGTGTGTGGGACTTGGTCTATTAGTCCATCTATACTGACCTCCATCAGGTTGCAAATTAAAAATAATTGTTTTCTGCATCTAGCTCTGAAAAAATATTTGGGCTTCTAGCAGTGTGTGGGACTTGGTCTATTAGTCCATCTATACTGACCTCCATCAGGTTGCAAATTAAAAATAATTTTTTTCTTCATTTAGCTCTGAAAAAATATTTGGGCTTCTAGCAGTGTGTGGGACTTGTTCTATTAGTCCTTCTATACTGACCTCCAGCAGGTTGCAAATTGAATATAATTTTTTTCTGCATCTAGCTCTGAAAAAATAGTTGGGCTTCTAGCGGTGTGTGGGACTTGGTCTATTATTCCATCTATACTGACCTCCATCAGGTTGCAAATTAAAAATAATTTTTTTCTGCATCTAGCTCTGAAAAAATATTTGGGCTTCTAGCAGTGTGTGGGACTTGGTCTATTAGTCCATCTATACTGACCTCCATCAGGTTGCAAATTAAAAATAATTTTTTTCTGCATCTAGCTCTGAAAAAATATTTGGGCTTCTAGCAGTGTGTGGGACTTGGTCTATTAGTCCATCTATACTGACCTCCATCAGGTTGCAAATTAAAAATAATTTTTATCTGCATCTACAGTACCTCTGAAAAAATATTTGGGCTTCTAGCAGTGTGTGGGACTATTTGTATTAGTCCATCTATACTGACCTCCATCAGGTTGCAAATTCAAAATAATTTTTTTCTGCATCTAACCCAGCCAATAGTTTTGGCCTAATACCACAGTTTGGCCACTCAGCTCTGCTCGGTTACCATCCATTGTTTTTTTGTGCAAACAACTCCAGAGTTGTGAATTAGTTAACCACCAAAATGAGTGGAAAAAGGCCTGCTGCTGGTGGAAAGGGGAATAGGCGTGTTGGGAAGGGGAAAAAAGGTTGTGTCCGTGGGGTAGGTGTTAAAGCAACAGTAACATCTGCAGAAGAAAGACCATCTTCCAGCCAAACTAAAATGTCTACTTCTTTTAGCGGACAATGTGATAAGATCCCTTTCTTACGGCCACGCCAATCGCTACAAATTCCAGATGAGGCACAAAAACAGCAGGTGCTTCAACGGATATCAAGTGCTCCTTTAAGTGGGCTCTCCTCCACATCAACTTCAACATCACAAATACTCCAGTCCTCAAAGGTGTCACCCAAATCGCACTTGCTTCCTCACAGCTCCCAAATCTCCAGCTGCCCGTCTGAGTATGAGGTAGAACAGATGGTTGAGTCTGCAGAGCTGTTTACTCATACTATAGCCTGGGAATCAGAGGTCGACTCCAGCGCTTCTGTGAATCCAGACGAGGAAATGATCTGCACTGATGCCCAGAATCTTTATGAGTCGGATCCAGGACCAGACGCAGAAGGTTCTGACCATAATGTAGACCCTCATTCCCAAACTGTAACTCCTGTTGGTGGAGACAATGAGGAAGACGATGATAAGACTCAAATACCTGATTGGAGCGACAACTTTAGTTTTTTGTCAGGGCAGGAACAGGTTGGCTCTGAGGACGACGGGTGTGATAACGCACAGGGTGATGATGATGAGGTCGGAGATCCCACTTACTGTCAACCCACAGTCAGCCAAGAGATGAGGTCAGCAGAGGAGGTGGAGGAAGATGCTAGTGACGACGAGGTCAGGTTGCGCCTTCCTGGACAGAGACGTAGTACTGGAAGCACGTCAACAACTGCATCCTCAAACACAACTCTGCCTCTCACCACAAGTCGTGGTGGCTCTTCAGGTCGCATGGGTGCTAAGCCTTGCATAGCCTGGGCATTTTTTCAGATCGATAAAGATGACCCAACTCGTGTTATCTGTAACATTTGCCAGCAAAAGCTAAGTAGAGGCCAAAAAATACATAGTTTGAGTACTTCATGCATGAACCGGCACATGGACATGAAGCATAAGTTGCAGTGGGAAGCTCAGTGTGCTACAATGCGGCCTAGCCGGCCGGGCCAATCACCGTCTGCCATATCTTGTGCATCCGCGGCCTCTTCATCCTCTGTGACTGGGGGGACAGCAGTCACACCTGTTTTGGGGCGCAGACCTGCCACCTCTTTACCCGCAACAGCCAGCGTGATTGGCAGGTCATCATTTTCTTTGGAGGTGGTAACACCAGCTGGTGTTGAGCGCTGTCCGACATCGATAGCACCACCTTTGGATCAAGGCAACCTAACATGTCCGCCTGCATCTTCCTCACAGACCGGCAGTTTGCCGGGGACACCCTTATCAACCCCGTCTAAGCACAATAGCCAGCCCTCGGTCCCTCAGATGTGGACAAGTAAAAGACCATTTCCTCCTAGCCATGAGAAAGCTAAGAGGTTGAATTTCACCATCTGCAAGCTCTTGGCTACAGAAATGCTGCCTTTCCGCTTGGTGGACACAGAGGATTTTCGAGACCTTATGTCCGTCGCAGTGCCCCAGTACCAGATGCCCAGTCGGCACTACTTCTCAAAGAAAGGTGTGCCTGCGCTCCACCAGCATGTCGCACACAACATCACCGCTTCTTTGAGAAACTCTGTGTGTGACAGGGTGCATTTCACCACAGACACTTGGACGAGTAGGCATGGACAGGGGCGTTACATGTCGCTGACTGGGCACTGGGTAACTATGGTGACAGCAGGACAAGGGGCTGCTGTCCAAGTCTTGCCGTCCCCACGAGTTGTGCGTCAATCCTCTTTATGTCAAAGTTCCTCCACTGCTTCTGCCTCCTCAACCTCCTCTCGGTCTTCCACCTGCACCCAAAGCCTGTCTGGTCATGCCACAAGCTTTCTAACTGCGCAGAAGGGATCCTGCACACCTCCTTACTATGCTGGCAGTAGGGCTCAACGTCATCAGGCGGTTTTTACATTGAAATGTCTGGGAAATGTGAGTCACACAGCTGAGGAGTTGTGGTCAGCTCTGGAGAACCAATTTCATGAATGGTTGTCTCCACTGGACCTGAAACCAGGGAAGGCCGTGTGCGACAATTCCTGCAAACCTGGGTGCGGTCCTTCGCCGGGGCAATGTCACACACGTGCCTTGTATGGCTCACGTGTTGAACCTGGTTGTCCAGCAATTTTTAGCCCACTATCCCAGACTAGATGGCCTTCTGCAGAGGGCACGGTCGCTGTGTGCTCACTTCCGCCGTTCGCATCCCGCAGCTCAGCGACTTACATCTCTACAGAAGTCGTTGGGCCTGCCACTTCACCGGCTAAAATGCGATGTGCCTACCCGGTGGAATTCAACTCTGCACATGTTGCAGCGACTGTGGCAGCACCGACAAGCCCTGGTGCAATACGTTCTGACGTATAGCCTGGGCCAACGAGATTCAGAGGTGGGGCAAATCACGCTGGAGGAGTGGTCTCAGATCAGGGACCTATGCACCCTTCTGCACAGTTTTGAAATGGCGACGAAGATGTTTAGTGCTGACGATGCCATTATCAGCATGACTATTTCGGTGATTTACATGCTGGAGTACATGTTAAACAGAATTCGGAGTCAGGTGGTGGCACAAGAGGAGGTGGAGGAAGTAGAGGAGGAGGAGTTGTATGCGGAAGGGCTAACATCTGCAAGGTCCAGACGGTCGGCAGCACCAAGGCGGCAGGCATGTGAGGGTGGGGGAGATGGTTTTACCAGGGCGCATGGTAGCAGCCAAACTAGTGAGGAAGGTGCAGGAGCCCAGGAAGAAGTGGAGGACAAACTGATGGAAGACTCATCAGATGAGGGAGACCTTGATCACATTTCTGTTGTGCGAGGTTGGGGGGAGAGGACAGAGGAAGGAAGCATGATTGTTACCTCGCCACCAACACAACAGGGACTTGGTGCTCCTGGATGCGCAACACACATGAGTGCCTTCTTGCTGCACTACCTGCAACATGACCCTCGAATTGTGAGAATTAGAAATAATCCTGACTACTGGGTTGCCACACTGTTAGATCCCCGGTACAAAAGTAAATTTGCAGAAATTATTCCTGCTATAGAAAGGGATGCACGCATGCAGGAGTATCAGCAGAGACTGTTGCAGAATCTTACATGTGCTTTTCCACAAAATACCAGTGGTGCACGTAGTGAATCTCACAGTTCCAACTTGCCAACCGTGGGACCGTCAAGTGTTCAGCACTCAAACCGTAACAGAACCACAGTATCTGCTGGTAACATCAATTTTGCGGAATCATTTCACCACTTTTTTAGCCCATCCTTTGCAAGGCCACAGGAGACAAGATGTCTGACACATAGTCAACGCCTAGAGACGATGGTACAGGAGTATCTCCAAGTAAATATTGAAGCCACGACTGTGTCACTGGACCCTTGCTCTTTTTGGGCTTCCAATCTGGATAAATGGCCGGAGCTAGCCACTTACGCCTTGGAGATCTTGTCATGCCCCGCAGCCAGCGTTCTGTCTGAACGTGTGTTCAGCGCTGCTGGTGGTGTGCTGACAGATAAGCGCACGCGGCTCTCCACTGATAATGTAGACAGACTCACGTTCATAAAGATGAACAAATCATGGATCCGAAACGACTTTTCTACCCCTGTGTCATCCTGGGGAGAGTAAAAGCTTGATGATTGGTTAAAATCACCCTACCAACCGTTTTAAGCTTTCAAACTACTAATCATGTTTATCTGTATCTTGACTGGAAAATAATTTGGGCTTTGTAGCAGTGTGCAGCACTGATCCTATTAGGCCATCTATACTAAAGCTTCACCAGATTTAAAATTAAAAATAATTTTTAGCTGCATCTAGCCCGGAAAATAATTTTGGGGCTCCGAGATGCGCAAGGCACATAAGTGCCTTCTTGCTGCACTACCTGCAGCATGACCCTCATATTGTCAGAATTCGAAGTAATCATGACTACTGGGTTGCCACACTCTTAGATCCCCCAAACTTTTCGATCAACCTTTTCATTTTAATAAAGACCAAAAAAATGGTCATTTTTGAAATTATAAGCATTAGCAGGTTGTTAGAAACTGAAATCAAACAGTTTTCAACTCAAAACTTTATTCTAGGTGATGTTACATTTTCACATAGGACCCCTTGTTCGAAAGGAGCTTCTGAACTCTCTCGTCCATTGAATTTGTCAGGTTTTGGATGGTTTCTGCTTCAATTGTTTTGCATGAGGACAGAATACCCTCCCAGAGCTGTTGCTTAGATGTGAACTGCCTCCCGCCATCATAGACACTCCTTTTAATGATGCTCCAAAGGTTCTGAATGGGGTAGAGGTCAGGGGAGCATGGGGGTCACACCATAAGTTTGTCCCCTTTTATGCCCATATCAGCCAGAGATGCAAATGTTTTATGTGCAGCATGAGATGGTGCATTATCATGCAGAAAAATGATCTTGCTGTGAAATACACGGTTCTTCTTCTTGAACCATGGCAGGAAGTGCTGTTTGAGAAAATCCACATACATTATGGAGTTCATCTTTAGAGCCTTCAGGGATCCTAAAGGGGCCGACAATCTCTCTCCCCATGATTCCAGCCCAAAACATTACTCCACCTCCTCCTTGTTGGCGCTGTAGCCGTGTTTGCGTGGGGTGTCCATCAACCAGCCATCCTCCACTCCATCCATCTGGACCATCGAGCGCTGCACGGCACTCATCCGTGAACAAAACAGTTTTGAAATCAGTCTTCATGTAATGTTTGGCCCACTGGAGCCATTTCTGCTTGTGTGAAGTGGATAGAGGAGGTCGACAGGATGGCGCATGCACAGCTGCAAACCTCTGAAGGACCCTGCATCTTGTTGTTCGGGGGACGTTGGAGGCACAAGCAGCTTCAAAAACTTGTCTGCTGCTATGACAAGGCTTTTTTGCCGCTGCTCTTTTAACCTGACGTAACTGCCTGTAGGAAAGAGTCCTCAATTTGCCCTTATCAGCACGCACACGTGTGTACTGTGAATCAGCTACATACTTCTTGATTGCCAAGACACTTCATCCTGATCATCGCACAATGTTGATTGTATTCATGCCTTGACCTAAACACTCCACAATTTGTTGCTTCTCAGCAGCCGACACATCCTTTTTCTTTCCCATTTTGGCAGAAAATGTAGGCTGCTTAATAATGTGAGAGAGCCTTCTTAAGTAGTCTTGCCTTTCATTGGACACACCTGCCAAACTAATTAGCACAGGTGTCTGCAATTGCTTACAGTGATATAAAGAGCCCTGACACACATCACCATCAATGAGTTTAACTGACAAACAAACAAATTCTTCCCTTATCACTCCTAAACACTTTTTGTATAATAATTTGGAACGCAGTGTACATGTGCTTTTCCACAAAACACCAGTGGTTCACGTAGTGAATCTTACAGTTCTAACTTGCTAACCGTGGTCTGTATGGAGTTGTTCAATAAAGGGCCCAAAATTAAGATAACATAGATGGGAGAGGTCTCTATGAATAGGAATTCCTAAGTATTTGATACCCTGTGAGGGCCAGGCAAAGGGAAAGTTGGACTGGATGGAATCCTATATGGATTTGGGGAGGGAGACATCAAGGGCCTCAGACTTCGCTGCATTGATTTTAAAATTTTACCATGCAACAAAGTGATCTATTTCAGCCATAATAGCATGGATGGATATATGTGATTGAGTGATATATACTAGGACATCATCAGCAAATAGAGAGCACTTGTACTCGGTGCCTCCCACCTCAATCCACCTAATATTGGGGTTATGGCGAATTGATGAGAGCAGGTGCTCCGTCACTAGGATGTATAAGAGAGGGGACAGAGGACATCACTGCCTTGTCCCATTGGTGATTGTGAAAGGTGATGAAAATGTTCTGACGCACCCCCTGGGCCTTGGGACACCCGGAGCCGGACCCTTTTTGGTGGATGCTGGTGGTTGTAGTCTTCGTGGCGGCGACCCAGTTCCGTGGCTCAGGGCGGTCAAACCAGTGGCGGAACTATTTATGTGGTTTTCATGTTTAAATGTCCGACTACGCCACCCGTGGATTGCGGTCAGAGTGAACCGCCGCTACAGGGCAGACCACTGAGGCTGGTGTTGTGGGTGCAGCAGAGCGTAGCATAACTCCCCACGGGAGGAGTATAGCCTCAGGGCAGTGTATGCAGAGGATGGGGGTGATGGTGCAGGGCAGCAGCAGTAATGACACGGAGTCAGTGATGCAGTTCAGGGCCTTTACTCACAGTTCTTATTATCCAGACCACGTCTGCAGGTAACGGCTGCCCACGTCGTACTGTGCTCACCAGGTGAGGGGCTCAGACAACTCCCAGATAACTTTGGAGCACTTCACAGGACCCCCTTTGTGTGTCCTTTTTCTGGCCTTTCTTACCAACCCTTCTGTCCGGCTGCCTCGGGACTCCTCCTGGTAAACTTGGCGCCAGTTTCCCTGACCCTATGTGGTGCCTTCCTAGCGGGTGTAGCGAGGGGCTGCGCCACATAAAATGTCAGAGCCTCCGGTTGCTAGCTGAGGGTCATTTCCTGCCTCCACTAGTTCGGGGACCGGTCTCCCCCTTTGGCCTGACCCCTCCACGCAGGTGGATTCGGGCGTGCGGTGGCGACTCGCCCGTCCGCACCCCTGGGATCCCTTCATTCCTCGTTCCTGGAGCCTTCTCCGCTCCTCTTCCTTCCTTCTCCCTCTTCCAGGCCTGGGCCTCTGTTACTAGGCCCGCCTCCGGAGCAGAGCTCATGCAGAGCCCCTGCTCCCTGCCACTTCTGCTCAGACTTCTCTGCACTGAACTAAGATGGTGCACACCTTTTATACTCCCTTCTCAATGCACCCAGGAACTGCTTCCTCCATGCTCCTGCACTACAGGGTTCCCCTTCCTCAGTGTTCCCTCCCCCCACTCCAGCCAGGGACAGGGACTGTCGTGCCCATCTCAGGGGCATATTGGTCGCCCTGCCCCACGGCAATGTGGTGTAATGCATGCAGGTGTCGGGTCCTGATCCACACTCCATCCTTACCTGAGAGTGAGATATCACACCTCTGGGTGAGGTGCAATACGTCTGTAGCAACCGAGCCCTCAGGGTGCTACAGTTCCATTTATCTTCAGCCTAGGTGACGTATTGCGATACAGGGCCATGATTTTGGCTATAAAAGGGTCCCCTAGACCCCTACCCCAAGCTTTTTAAGAGAATCATATATGGCGTGCCAGGAGACTCTATGGAATGCTTTCTCAGCATCCAACGAGAGTATCTAATTACAAATTTTTAACTGCATCTAGCCCAGGAAATACTTTGTGCCTAGTAGCAGTGTCTGCTAGTGAGCGGATTATCCCGGCTGTTAAGCAAGCTGCACCACCTGTAGTTTAGACACTTAATTTTTTCAAAGGAAATGCTTCGTTACCATGGGATACTTAGTGAAGAGCATCAGGAGGCACCCCAAGGCATAGGGGCTGGGACTGGCAGTAGGATGCCTTGCGGTGGACAGCCGAGCTCGATCCTTATAAAAGCTTTTTAACTGCAGCAGCTTTAGTGGACGCTACTGGAGCTGGAATTACCGCGGCTGCTGGCATGAGACTTGCCCTCCAATAGATCCTTGTAAATGGATTTAAAGTGTATTCATTCAAATTAGAGAGACAATTTAAATTAAAAAGCTTAGAGCTGCCTCCACCACAGGGGGGCTCGCTCGACCCACCAACGGACAGGCACCAGTATTGGGAGAGGGGGGCTGGCCGTCAGGGTTCACCGCGGCTCTGGCACAAACCCGGCGACACGGAGGTGGCACGGGCAGGAGCGGACTGGCCGTGTCGGCTTCTCACTTTTTGGATTTTAGAAGGGCATGACATGCCTATATCTGTGTCTCCCCCTCCTTTTACTCCTCCACCTCTTTTATTTTCGCATGACTATATGTACTTGTCACTTTTCCATGTGTTAGTTATGTCTTCTGAGCAGTTTGTCAGCTTTTGGACACCTTTGAAGGTGTTTTCTATGTGTTTCTATGTGTTTTTGTTTGCCTGCCATTGGTTTTAACGGTGTTCGAAGGTGTTCGACGAACAGTTCGACGAACAGTTCGGCGAACACACGGGTGTTCGACGAACCGAACCGAACTCGAACACTACGGGGGTGGCTCAACACTAACGCAGACCCATTAAAATCTATGCGTCTGCGCACATGTCCATGTGCTCCACATGCTGACATGTCCTTCTTTTTACGGATACATGGTCCATAAAGCGTACCACATGGATGACATCAGTGTGACATGTAGCGGTGCCTGGGAATCAGCGGTACAGTTAGCGCTGTTCCCAAGTGCCGGTGCTGAACACTGCCCTCATCATGGTTCCCTGCCGGTGCTGTGATCAGCACCAGCAGAGACAATGATGAGGGTAGTAGTGTCTGCTTTCACAGTGTCCCTGTGTAAAAATAAAATTAAAATAAAAAAATCCATATATTCACCTGTCTGGAGATGTCCCCCGCTGTATCCATGCGACTCCTGATATAAAGGAGCCGGGGAGAATGGTCCGCTCTGGATCTGCCCTCAGTGAGTGACAGGACACTGCTCCTGAGCTCTGCTCTGGAGCCACTTATTGTCCCCGGCTCCTCTGTGTCAGCGTTCGCATGGATTACAGCGGGGGTCATCTCCAGACAGGTGAGTATAAGGATTTTATTATTTTATTCTTATTTTTAGAGGTGGACATTGCGGGAGCAGACACTACTACCCTCATCATTGTCCTTGCTGGTGCTGATCGCACCGCAAGCAGGGAACCATGATGATGGCAGCGTTCAGCAGCAAGTGTTTGGAACAGCGCAAACTGTACACTGATTCCCAGGCGCCGGTACGTGTGATCCTCATACGGCTCATTGGCCGCACACGGATGCAACATGAAAAGCACGCATGGACACACAGGCACATGGGACAAGGATATCTCAGGTATCGGTTTTTCCGGTACCGGAAATATATG
Source organism: Phyllobates terribilis (assembly GCF_046119375.1). NCBI lineage: Eukaryota > Metazoa > Chordata > Amphibia > Anura > Dendrobatidae > Phyllobates > Phyllobates terribilis. Next base: position 70,193,337 of record NW_027362763.1, on the reverse strand, counting down.
GACGTGTGAAACCGGCCTAAGTAACAGAGCATCAAAGGATTGGCTGAAAACTCACACTATCAATGATTTTGGCACTAAGAGGACCTTGTAAATGTGGTTCAATATACAGCTGTGTCTTTGCTTACTTTTCCCCTTGACTCTACACATTTCAAAGTGATGTGTATAGATGACCAGTTTTAAAAGAAAATTTGAATTACCGATATTATGTTGGGAGATGTTTATGCTTCTTTTGTCTACAAGTGACCATTCAAGCATTGTTTTGTACATTTTGTCGTTTTGGGATTTCTTTTTACCATGTAGTGATATTGTATGTGATTTGTATTATGGGAAGGTCACGTTTTTAAAGAAATTCACTGAAATCTACACATTTGCCAGGACTGCCTCACAATGTATGGTTTGTTCACTTACAGAACTTTATCATGGACCTTGTCACTGTTCTTCTGGCCATAGCGGTTATCCTGTTTGTGGCCTTTGTCTTAAACAAAAACAATGGCCGTTACAGTAATTTTCCCCCTGGTCCAACCCCTCTACCAATCATTGGAAATGCGCTGGCCCTGGACCTCTCAAAGCCTCATAAAACTTTCTTGGAGGTAAGATAGAATGATTCTACAGCAAGGATACATCATTCCTACAAATGGTGGCTTCCATAGCAATCAATAGCACAGGGGTTAGAGGCTATGATTTATCATTTACATTTTTAAGTCACTTTTCTTTTTTTTTTGTTTTTGTTATTCATTGGCATTTTTCGCTCCCATGGTTAATAAATTTGGTGCAGAGTCAAAACTAGTCTTTTTTTCCTATCGCTTATCATTTTTGCGTCTTTCTGAGCCAAAAGTTGCAACTTTTTCAAAATGTCATTAAAGATGTGACTTTTTGATTTAAGTGCAAAAAAACACTCCATGGTTTTAAAGTTGCACCAAATTTTGTGACTTTTAAAAAGTTCAATTTGAGGAATCGGGCAAAAACATCTGGAATTGCTAGACTCTGCCCACAAAGTGGAAAAATAGAAAAACAAGGGGGTACATATAAAATAGACTTAAAAAAATGTGAAAATAGAATAATTAATTATAAGAAAAAAAAGGCATAAAATACACAAAATTAGACAAAAAACAGGCACAAAGGCAATGATGAATCGGGGACAGAGTGTTCTGACAATATTAGGTCTAGTAATGAATGATCTCATTCTTCTTTTCTTTCATAGCTGTCAAAGACGTATGGCACAGTCTTCAGCGTGCAGATCGGCTTTGGTAAGCTAGTGGTCCTGTGTGGTTACGAAACCATAAAAGATGCTCTAGTCAACCATGCGGATGACTTCTCTGACCGACCAAAAATGGAACTGTTTGCCACAACGACAAAGGACCATGGTAACTGTTGTGTATTCTTCGTATCAGCATATATTTTGTACTTTTTTATAACATTTTTAACACCATCTCAATTTGGAGGCCAATTAAAGGGGTTATCCTGGACTGTATTGATCAGTTATCCATCAAGATCAGATAAATGGGGGTCCAACATTGGGCACCTCCAAAGATCAGCTGTTCTGGATTCCCACTGCAGCTGGATAGCCACAGAATACAGAACTGGGAGAGAGCAGCTCCATAGTGATCACTCTCGGTACTAAAGCTAAGCTCCAATTGAAGTGAATGGGAGTTGAGCTGCATACCCCAATAATATACAGTGTAAAAAAGTGCTGCTATTCTATGTCTTCACACACAAGATAGATCTGATACCGAGACACAGCTATGCTGCTCTGTTGCTCACTGGACACAAGCATACTTTGCTGCACAACATATAAGACATGCTCCTTTCAGAGACAGGAAGCGAAGATGGTGGGAGAGACAAGGAGCAGTGGAGTCATGAAATGCGTGTAATCTCTTACTACAGGGATTGGCAGGGGGAGAAATCCATGTGTGCAGAGTAGGGCAGGTTACACAGGCAGCATACTCCTTTATTATTACATTAAGTGAATGAACTGTATGCAGTTAGCTCCTGATCTCCCCCTAGTGATGATTGTTGGCAGACAGCATTTTTGAAACCAAGTTTATACAGGAGATTGGAATTACTAAAATTGGGCACAGAATTCTGTCCTATTTTGAGTAAAAAGTACAATTTTGAACATTTAAAGAGGCCTGCATGCATAATTAAAGGAAACCTGTCAGTCAATCCATAATATCCAAACCACAGGCAGCATGAATCAGATTCTGGCTGCATGATTGCAGTCACTTATGTTTTCTCTGAAATACTCCAGTGTTTCAGAGAAACCATAGTTTTAAGATCCGTTCGTAGGGAAAGACCAGACTAAACCGGCACCACCCCCAGACGACTTCTCCCTACCATGCTCCAGGTGATTGACGGGTCATTCCTATGTGTTCAGGTAGGGATAGGCCTGTCAATCAATTCTTGTCTGACGGGGCAAGGCTAGGCAGGAGTGGCAACTGGACTATCTTCATCTCTCCTTATTGTCCCCAGCTCTTCAAACTGTTTTCTCTAAAATGCTGTAGCAATCGTGCAGCCAGGGTCTGATTTATGAAATGACTCAAATGGTTTATTTAAAAAGAATACATAGATAAAAAACAGCATAATGTAAAATAAAAAATAATGGATGCTCATCTTTCGATCCCCAGCAACGAGACATGAGAAAACCTAAACTTAAAAGTTCGAGATTCAAACTGGACATTTAGTGTCCGGTGCTAAACGCCAAACACGGACTTCTCCCGGGAGTCCGTTGCAATGTTTGCAGAGAGAAAGACATATTTTCCAGCCCAAAAGTTCAGGTCCCCTTTGTTTTCAATGGGGTTCGGCTTCTGGTTCAAGTTCGGGTACATATCCGGTATGCGAACTGAACTTTGGAATAAAATTCAGGTTGCGTACCAGAACTTGAACTTCCACGGGTCCGCTAAACCCTACTATCAATACTTTTCCTAGTGCTGTTGGGAGTGCTCAATACATCCTGTTCCTGTCAAACAAATCATCTATCTACCTATCAATATACAGTATGTATCTATCTATCATGCCATGTACAGCACACACTAATCTCTCCTGTGTTCATATGGTAAAAAAAAAGTCTAAAGCCTCACCGTGTTGCTCAATATCAGAACCGTTCATGATATAGCGTTGCCGCTCCAAGGAAAACCACTGACCCACGGTAAAACATGAAGAAAAATTACAAATGTCGGAAACTGGATAAAATAATTAAAGTTTTATTTTAAGACATAGAATTAAAATTCATGGTGGTAGATGAAGTAATGCTCAGACGCGTTTCAGTATACTCAGTGATCAAGGGCAGTTCGTGCCTGAAATGCATTTAAGCGTTACTTTATCTACCACCATTAATTTTAATTCTAAGTCTTAAAATAAAGCTTTGAAGATTTTATCCAGTTGACGACATTTGGAATTTTTCTTCGCTGATTTCTCCTGCTTCTTTCAGGCGTCATCTTTGCTAATGGAGAGAACTGGAAAGTGATGAGAAGATTCACTCTGTCCACGTTACGAGATTATGGAATGGGGAAGAAGGGCATAGAACACAAGATCATCGATGAAGCAAATAGTTTAGTCCAGACATTTAAAACTTTTGAAGGTGAGAATCAAGAAGCCGTGCCCGAGCTTGTGTGATCCTTAGCTGGTTAATGCAATCTTCTGCAATATGTCAAATGGTGGCGGTCATTGAAGGTGATCGGTGCAAAGCTAATTGAATTTTGTGCTTGTTCGTTAGGTTCAGGGAATTCCTAAAAATTCAACGCAAATTGGAATTGCATCTAATTCATTTGCTTTCATTTGGAAGGCCCTGTTCACACTGCATTTTCTGCAGTGCATTTGGGGTTTTTGCCTGAATCTCTAAAAACAGGATTCAGACGGACCTCTAATGCCTAATGGGGTCATATATTGCAACGACACCAATGGAGTTCAAGTGAAAACCATTTGTATCTTTTTCTGTCCGACATTTCAGAATCAGCACAGGAACATAGCAGAAATTAAAATGGAAACTTCCAGAAAAAAAAACACAAGTGGAGTTAACTTGAACTCCATTCATGTCATTGCAGTCTATGCTCCAATCAGGAGTTCATCTGAATTTTATTTTTAGGAAAAAATGCACTTAAAAAATGAATAATGTTTGGCATTTCCTGCAATTTCCGATGTGTCAAAACAAGTCGAGAAAGCAGAGACCAGAAGGGACTTTGAAATGGCTGGACGTGACGGCAGACCTTGGGCAAAAGTGACCTGTTAATATGTTTAATCGTCTAGACAACTCGTTTATAAATTAAAACCATTGTTTCAATTCAGAAGTAGAAATTTGCAGTTCATTTCTCTTGTTAACTCTAAGTTCTGATCTTTTATTTATCACCATTTTTGTTATAGGAAAACCCTTCGATAACCTGAAAATAATCAACACTGCAGTGGCCAATATCATCGTATCCACGGTCATTGGTGTTCGATTTGATTATGAAGATCCCACTATAGTGAAGCTCGTTAGTCTAATTAATGAAAATATCAGACTATTAGGAAGTCCATTGGTCAGGGTGAGTGATCCTTATGGTGACTGACCAGTTCCTGACCACGTTCTCTGCTAATGACCAGTCATTATATTTATTATTTCACACTTTTTTTCCCCCCATTTTCAGCTAACACAATTGGATTTATATTTCTGCCGTTTTTGTAATAATATTTGCTAGAGTTTTTATTGGTGTTATCAATAAAAAAATTAGTTGAGGGCAGGTAAATTAAAGTAGATGTACATATTTAGAATTTGTATAGTTTGCAAGCATAACATGCTACACTAAGGGCAATTTAAGGTGGTTGTCTCAACAAGGTTTCACTGCATATATGTATTTATACATACTGTTTATTTTTTTATATATTGAATTTAATCATATGTTAATTCTAGTCTAAGGAGTCCAGTGGGAGGTGCTACGCAGTGATTGACAGCCTTCCTTGGATATATACAGCTTGAGAAAGGCCTGCATGCCAAAATATTGCTATTTTGTACATTTATGCTCTACGTTGTACATATGATATGTATTCAGATGGCACACGACCGCCCACTGGAGCCAAGTCAAGAAGGAACAGAAGTGTAACAGAACTGAAAGGAACCTGTCATGTCCCCAAACACTATTAACCTGCAGATATAGGGTAAATCTGTAGTCTAATTGCATTACATTGCTGTCCGTCCTCCGAACTGAAAGCACAGGTACTGGGAGAAAATTAACTTTATTTCTCCTGGGAGCCGCCGGCTTTCAGTCATAGAGGCATGCCTGAAGCCATTGTAGTCATCACTCAGAACATAGTGAGTGGCGGCTGTACGCACACCCCAGTACTTTGACAGTTTGCTCTGCAGCATATTTGTGCATAGCGAGTTGGTAATCAAAGTGCAAGAGTGTGTTTACAGTAGCTGCTCACAGTATAATGATTGGTTCTGTGAGCAATGACTGAAGCCCCTCTGGAATGCCTGTATGACTGAAAGCTGTATAACTGAAAGCGGCTCCCGGGAGGAGTTCATTTTCTCCCGCTAGCCACACTTTCAGTAAAGCAGCCAGATGGCTTTGTAATGCTACTAACCTGCAGATTAACCCTGTATCTGCAGGTTACTTGCAATTAGGGACATGACAGGTTGCCTTTAGTTACGAGTTCTACTGAATGTTTCCCCACAGCTATAATTAAACAATTTACTCAGCTCTTATTGCCGATTGGACTAAATTTTTCAATTTAAAAAGTTCACTCGGTTCAGCGAATTCCTAAAGATTCAACACCTACAGTCCTACAGTCACACCTCACTATTTGAGAGTTGGCTATCTTTACAAACCCGTTTTTTTGGTACATTGAACAAAAATATTCTGTACTTTACATCTGTCAAGTAGATATGGTGAAAATTGATTCACAAGACCTGGTCCAATGGTTAAGTCTCTAATCTGTGGCCACGGGATATGAGCCCAGTATGCCGCCGCTACCTTGATGGCATCAGCAATTTTTCGTTCGACTGGCTGACCCCATGTGCGTCACGTCATAACGATGATGTTGTGCCACGCTGGCTAATTAAAGAGGAAGCGCGGATGCGGTCAAGTAACAGGAGGTTCGCAGGGCTCCAGACAGGCGGCCAGGGGACTGATGTGGCCACTGGTCTCTTCTAACTTGTATCCCACCATCTCTACCATCTTGCTATTGCACAGTAAATATAGGCACAATTATTTTTGCATATGTAGTTCTATTGTGACTAGTGTTGAGCGAGCACTAAAATGCTCGGGTGCTCGAAGCTCGGGCCGAGCTCGCCGTGATACTCGAGTGCTCGACCCGAGCAACGAGCCCAATGTTAGTCTATGGGAGACTCGAGCATTTTTGCGGCGGCTCCCCCGGCAGTCTTTTAAAAGCCTAACAAGTGCCCAAAACGATAGTGACAGTGCTCAAATGACATGGGGACAGCATGGGGATCACCCCAGGAAGCATTTCTGACCCCCAGGTCACTGCTGTCAACAACGTGGTCAGAGGTATTAAGCCACTTTTACAGGCTCAAAATAAAACGTTCAAAAACGAAAGTGAAAGTGCTTTCCTGTGAAATATGTTAAGGATAGTGTTGAGCAATACCTTCCGATATCAGGAAATATCGTATCGGATTGGATCGGACCGATACCCAAAAAGTATCGGATATTGCCGATTCCGATACCGGAAACCAATGCAAGTCAATGGGACACAAATATCGGAATGAAAATAAATCCTTTCTTTCCTTGTAGGTTAATTCTACATGAAGTAAAACAACTAAGAATAATGTAGAATGTATTACGCGAAAAGCCGGCAATTCATCAGCGGCATACACCGGTACCCGACAATTTACAACAGAAAGAATAGAGCTTCACACATAGATTAGATAGATAGAAACATGTCAGTCACATATATATGAAGTACAGTGACAGTGTTGCTTACTGTACTTGTCATTTAGTGTAAAGGATTTATTTAAAAAAATAATTGTGTTTTCATGCACCATCTCTTTAAAAAAGCCGGCCGGCAATTCAGCTGCGGTACCCGACAATTTATAACAAACAGAATAGAGCTTCACACATAGATTAGATAGATAGAAACATGTCAGTCACACATATATATGAAGTACAGTGACTGTGTTGCTTACTGTACTTGTCATTTAGTGTAAAGGATTTATTTAAAAATATAATAGTGTTTTCATGCACCGTCTCTTTAAAAAAGCCGGCCGGCAATTCAGCAGCAGTACCCGACAATTTAGAATAGAAGGAATAGAGAATCATACATAGATTAGATAGATAGAAACATGTCAGTCACATATATATGAAGTACAGTGACAGTGTTGATTACTGTACTTGTCATTTAGTGTTAAAATAAAGGATTTATTTAAAAAAAAATTGGCGTGGGGTTCCCCTTAATTTTAGTCTCTAGCGGAGGTTAAGCAGACGGCAGGGGCAGATGTTTGAAGCCTGGGAAGGGGGTAATACCCACGGAGCTTCCCAGGCTACTAATATCAGCCCCCAGCTGAATACCTAGCCTTTACTAGCTATTAAAATGGGGGACCCCCCCAAAAAAAATGATGTGGGGTACCCCCTATTTAATAGCTAGAAAATGCTAGGCAGACAGCTGGGGGCTGATATTAAAAACCCAGGAAGGGTGCCATGAATATTGGCCCCCTCCCAGGCTAGAAACACCAGCCGTCAGCCGCCCCAGAAATGGCGCATCCATAGGATGCGCTAACTCTGGCACTTAGCCTCGCTCTTCCACGCTGCCCTGGTGCGGTGGCAGGGGGTAATAGGGTTGGGGTTCATGTCAGCGCCAGCTGCCATGATGCCCAGGTTAGTAATAATGGGCGTCTATAAGACACCCCCATTACTAACCTACAAAGTGTTAAAAAGAAAAAACACACTACACCCAGAAAAAAATAATTTATTTGAAATAAAACACACAATTTTATTTAATTCTTAGTTTACTAAAAAAAATAGTTACCTGTCCACGTTCCTGCGCTGATTTCCCATGCACAGCTGTCACATCTGGAGATGGTGACAGCTGTGCATGGCTGCTGTAAGCTCACACTGCCGGGAACACGTCCGCTCCCGGCAGCGGGAGCCACTGATGGAGGTCACTGGAGTGCATTCAGGCAGCGCAGCTCCGGAGACCTCCTTTACGGCACTGCTGTACCGTGGGAATTTCTCACGATACAGCAGGGCCGTAAAGGAGCTAACCGGAGCAGCGCTGCCTGAACTCCGGCGAACCCGCTTATGCAGTGAAGGGGCTGCTTTACGACCCCGTCATTTTAGCGGCGGCAGCGGTTCAGAGCGGTCACATTCTATGTGGCTGCTCTAAACTGGAGTTCATCGTGGGACACTCGTGGACTACTACGGAGGGGTAAGGATAAGGTTGTGGTTTATTATTTTATATTTTATTACAGGAGATCGATGGCTTCGGGGAATTAGGTGTCTAGGTGAGTATAGGTGTAGTTTTTTATTTTAGGTGGCGATCGGCGGGGACAGGTAATGTATGAACTAATTTATTGTAGGCAACCACTGGCCACCAATGACATGTATTTAATATTTATTGGGGACACAGTAGGGCAATTTAAATAGCAGGATCAGGCTGATGGGAACTACTGCTCCCATCGAGCTGATCCTGCTGGCACGAGTGGACGGGGGACAGACATAGGCCGATGGGAGTAGTAGTGTCACATTGGCCTATGTCTGCCTGCACGCACACACCCGCACACATCGCACAGACACCGCACACACTCGCAGACATCGCACAGACGCCACACACACTCGCAGACATCGCACAGACACCGCGCACACCCGCACACATCGCACAGACACCGCACACACTCGCAGACACACGCACAGACACCCACACACACCAATCATGACGGGCTGATCGTCTGGGAGGTGACGCTGTGCGGCCAGCCAATCACTGTAATGCCCACAAACAACATGGCTGCGGCATTACAGTGACTGGCTGGCAATCCCTGCATGTTCATTGGCTCTGTAAAGAGCGCCAAACATGCAGGGCGGAGACCCGAGCTCCCGCCCGAGTAACCCGGAAATGCTCAGTGCTCGCCGAACATCCCGAGTAGCGTGATGCTCAGGCGAGTACCGAGCAGTGTCGAGCATGTTCGCTCAACACTAATTGTGACTAGTAAATTTTGGAAGTAATATTTTCTTTTTCTTCATTTTTTTCCTGTCTAATTTAAATTGAATAAAATGAAATTTTATTGAGTTCCTTTTTTACTCACTTTCTATGAAGCTGTACAACAGTTATCCATATCTGATTCATTGGATGCCCGGACCACACAAGAAAGTATTTGTGAACATGAAGGAAATGCATGACTTCATAAGAGCAACTTTCACAAAACAGAAGAAGGAGCTGGATGTCAATGACCAGAGGAACCTCGTTGATGCCTACCTTGCCAAGCAACAAGAGGTAAAAACTAGATTTCAACAAATATAAAAAAAAATGACAAAATCAAAATTACCTGACTTCTGCCACCAATATACCTCTTCTAGATGACAAAGAGGTAGACTCACTTGTGTCTTCACTGTCAGCCTAATTCATTTGATTAATCCTCCATTAATAGGGTCTACCCTTGGAAGAGGTAAATTTTTAGTTTTCAGGGTCAGTGTCAGTCCCCTAATAGGATACAATAGGGATAGTGAGCCTGGAATTCAATATTGCTTTATCCAATGCAACTAGGACTATGGACACATTCCTGCCCATTGATGATCGTTGTGCCAACACCTTGGTAAGAGTCTTCAAATTTCTTAATTTGGCAGATAATGCAATATATAGACATTTTGGGGCCATATGGGATAATACATATTGCACTGTGTAGGTTCTTAGTGTTAGAATCTGAGTTACCATTTTATCTTATTTTTGGATTTACATCAAATAAAAATATAGGTATTTTTTTAATTTTCCTTACCCTGACTGTGGTACACAGATCCCATGATAGCTACTTTTCTGTTAGATTATAACAAGAAAAAAAAAGAAAAACTCCTTAAAATGTAACTTTTAATTTTGTGGTTAAAATATCCATAGATAAATCTTATAACAAAAAATGGACAAAGAAAGGGAAAGGTAGATGCATAGATAGTGAAAAGGGGAATATAATCTATAATGTGGCCAGGTAGACTGCCTTATTTTCTTAGGGTTTACTTCTAAAGGAACCAGCTCAATTTTCTGCTTATTCCTGCAGTTTATGACTCTGTCTATTTCATAAGGGTCATTTGATCAGACTTGTTTTATTTACCATTTTGCACTACAACATTTAATTGTTTGATGATGGTGGTGGCTTATGGATAGTAAGTCCTAGTAGGGTCGTGTAGGGATAGCCTACATTGAACGAGGGTGCCATATCGGACTTAGGGTAAAAACCTCCGTGGCAAGGTAGGGTAAGTGAGGGTCAGTACACTCCCCCACCCTTATAGCTTATATTCCCCTTTTCTCTATCTATGCATCTACCTTTCCCTATCTATGTAAATTTTTTGGGACATTTTTATTGGGTATTTTAACAACATAATTAAAAGCTAAATTTTAAAGAGTTTTTCTTTTTTGGGGGGTTATAATCTCTAATATTCTCTGTCTCTATTTAATTGAGATTGATATTTTTCTGTTAGGACTTAAAAAACCCTTAATATTAAAATTAATAAAATAAACATAATAAAATTGCCTTCTGTGCTTCTCAGTCTTCAGGGTCTTCTGCTCTTGTAGAAACTTAGTGAAGATCAAAAAGGGAAATTTCCCCTGTCTGTCTGTTTATGTTTCTGCAGTCTGAACAAGGTAGTGATTAAGTTAGGGTTTTAGTAAAGAAGGTCTCCTAAAATAGGCAGAGAAGTCGGGGAATACTTCTGCTGCAGACAGTTGTTTAACAGCCAGCCTCACCTTAGGTATACGAGAAGAAAGGTAGTCAAACCCTCTACAATCAAACATTGGTGTATGTTAATGTCCCTCATCATCATCTCCCACCTCGACTACTGCAACATCCTCCTCTGTGGCCTATCTGCTAACACTCTCGCACCCCTCCAGTCCACCCGTAACTCTGCTGCGCGACTGGTTTATCACTTGCCTTGCTACTCCTCCACTACCCCCCTTTGCAAATCCCTTCACTGGCTCCCAATTGCCCAGCGTATCCAGTTCAAACTACTAATACTGACCTACAAAGCCAAACATAACCTTTCCCCTCCGTACATCTCTGAACTAATCTCCCGATATATTCCCTCACACAATCTCTGGTCCTCCAAAGACCTCCTTCTCTCCACCACACTTATTCATTCCTCACCCAATCGCCTCCAAGATTTCTCCCGAATATCCCCCATCCTATGGAATTCTGTGCCTCAACACATCCGATTAGCCTACACATTTGGATCCTTCAGATGGAACCTGAAAACCCATCTCTTCAAACAAGCCTACAGCCTGCCATGTCCTTGCTTGCTGCCACCTTAACACCGGAGCTACTGCAACCCCACACCCTACTGTCTCCTTCCCTTTCCTGTAGAATGGAAGACTGTTAGGGCAGCGTCCTCTTCCCTCTGAACCAGTCTATCATTGTTAGTTCATTTACTGTAAGTGATATCTGTATTTGGTATGTAACCCCTTCTTATGTACAGCACCATGGAATCATTGGCGCTATATAAATAAATAATAATAATGTCAAACAATAATCTGTTTAAACTCTAAATTTTATTTAAAGAATTTGTTATTTATGGTTGTTTCTTTAGGGAAAGTCAGAATATACACAGTATTTCCACGATGAGAACTTGATTGCACTTGTGGAAAATCTTTTCACTGCTGGAATGGAGACCACTTCAACTACACTGAGATGGGGTCTCCTGCTCATGATGAAATATCCAGAAATTCAAAGTAAGAACGATAAGGCAATACTTTGTGGTTTTCAAGTTGTCTACATGGTCGTCGATGATAGCCATGTACTGTTCATCAAGTCCCAGTTCCTTAGTGCTATAGACAATGAATGGAGATACAGAGTGCAAGTACTTGACAGAAAACAAAGATTCTGTAAACCATCAGGAATTTATAAAGAAATTCTACTGCAAATAGTTTTCTTTTTTTTTAATTGTACAAGGAATAGTATAAGCAACAACATTACTTGCAACCTGCATTCACAATTCTACTGATAGTCATTGGGAACAGTCAGAGGGCTTGCTGACAGACATACTGCTCACTGCTTTAATGTGCTCCTCTTTTGCAGTAGGACAATAAAATTATCCATTATTAAATTATTGTAGGGAAGGAAAAAAAAGTAATCACCTTCCAGGGAGAACAACTCAGTGTGGAAACCAGTTGAACTCACATAAGAACCTTGTAGACTTTGTTAAGTCAGGGTGTGGTGTGAGCAGTGTAGGAGCATAACAGGCTGGGATCCAGGTCAGAAATGGAGGAAAGGTCCACGAGGACTGGGCTCCAGCACCAATGGGAAAATGTTAAGACATAACTTTACTGTGCAAATAAAAACATGGTGAGAAAAAGCAAAAGGATTAAGGATCTGCAAGCTTATGCATATCAGATTAACAATAGTGATGGGCGAGCACTAAAATGCTCGAGTGCTCGATGCTCGGGTTGAGCAAATTGGAATACTCGGGTGCTCGACCCGAGCAACGAGCCCAATGTAAGTCTTGCGGCATGGCAAGCTGGATGGCAGCGTTCTTCTGCGGTCCAGCCTGTCATGTGAATGTAGCAGAGCTGAAGCTGTCGTGGGAACCATGGAAAGGTAAGGATGATGTTGCTTTATTATTTTACTTTTATTGCAGGAGATCGTTGGCTTCAGCTGGAATGGGCGTGATTGTAAGTATGGTTTAATTTAGAACAATAAAGAATTGTGTCTTTATTTCAATTAAATAAATAAATAAAAAAGAAACTACCGCACTCCTGGAGTGGTGGTGGTGCCCAGGTAGGGTTACAAGCCCGTATAGATACAGAAAAACAACCTGGCACTCAGAAGACTCATGAGTTCTTTTAGTGATTTTTAATAAAGTAATGTAGTAAATAACAAATAAACAGACGTTTCGGTCACAATAGACCTTCATCAGTGTACTACAAAAGCAAAAAAATAATAGTGAGTACCACATAGAAATATGCAATTCATATAACATAGGTTTGACAGAATGAGATCAAAATTCAATTGGTCATGGATAATGTACATACAGAAAATACAACATCGGGAAAAAATAATAATATAGTAGAGGATCTGGGGAAAGGGGATGGGAAGGAGAACTAGGTTAGGAGGGAAAGGGAAAAATAAAAAGTGACATACCGGTTTTATTAAAGGCGTGATGCATTTGGGCCGCTGTCTGTAGAAATTTGTCAACTAAGGGAACACATCTAAAAAAAATTTTTTGTAAAAATTTTTTTTAGAGGTCTAGAACAATGTAAGATGTGTGATGACACTTAGTATAATCGGTGGCTATGAGGTTAGAGATACCCCGATAGGTGCTATGGGATGAAGAACAATGAAGAGCACATAAAGTGTGAGGGCAGGGGATGAAAAAAACGTACCCGTTGCTTGCGGTAGGTACTTAAAGGTAATGGCCTGGTCGGTGCCGTAGGCTGTATAGAGGAAAGAGTAAATAAATTAATATCTATGGGATATAGGGGCATTAAGTATAGTAGGAGCCAAAAAAGAAAAAAGAAAAACATACCCGTAGGAGAAAATGAATAACCAGAGGCAGTAGCCCGCTAGGAAGTTGTATGCTAAGGGAAAGAAAAAGGGCACATTAAATGAAGCCCCAATAAGTATTAAGGATAAGGGGACCAGTGTAGGAAGCGTACCTGAATTGTAAAGGACGCAGGACGCGGTATCCACCTTTTGTCCAGAAGCATGTGGCAGGATAAGGCACCAGGGGGCTTTAAATAGGGGATAGGAGGGGTGAAAGGTTGTAATAGGAACCAATCATTGGTGGTAGTGGTGTGGGAACGCGCTTTACTAGCTTCTGGGATAGGACCTGAAAACCGGAAGTAGCGTCAAATGACGTTATTCAGGTCCTGTAAGGAAAAAACCGGTCACGTGACCGGAAGTGACGTGTGTATGCGTTCCACACAGTGTTCTATGCGTTCCACGATGAGAACTTGATTGCACTTGTGGAAAATCTTTTCACTGCTGGAATGGAGACCACTTCAACTACACTGAGATGGGGTCTCCTGCTCATGATGAAATATCCAGAAATTCAAAGTAAGAACGATAAGGCAATACTTTGTGGTTTTCAAGTTGTCTACATGGTCGTCGATGATAGCCATGTACTGTTCATCAAGTCCCAGTTCCTTAGTGCTATAGACAATGAATGGAGATACAGAGTGCAAGTACTTGACAGAAAACAAAGATTCTGTAAACCATCAGGAATTTATAAAGAAATTCTACTGCAAATAGTTTTCTTTTTTTTTAATTGTACAAGGAATAGTATTAGCAACAACATTTCTTGCAACCTGCATTCACAATTCTACTGATAGTCATTGGGAACAGTCAGAGGGCTTGCTGACAGACATACTGCTCACTGCTTTAATGTGCTCCTCTTTTGCAGTAGGACAATAAAATTATCCATTATTAAATTATTGTAGGGAAGGAAAAAAAAGTAATCACCTTCCAGGGAGAACAACTCAGTGTGGAAACCAGTTGAACTCACATAAGAACCTTGTAGACTTTGTTAAGTCTGGGTGTGGTGTGAGCAGTGTAGGAGCATAACAGGCTGGGATCCAGGTCAGAAATGGAGGAAAGGTCCACGAGGACTGGGCTCCAGCACCAATGGGAAAATGTTAAGACATAACTTTACTGTGCAAATAAAAACATGGTGAGAAAAAGCAAAAGGATTAAGGATCTGCAAGCTTATGCATATCAGATTAACAATAGTGATGGGCGAGCACTAAAATGCTCGAGTGCTCGATGCTCGGGTTGAGCAAATTGGAATACTCGGGTGCTCGACCCGAGCAACGAGCCCAATGTAAGTCTATGGGAAACTCGAGCATTTTTCAGACGGTTCCCCCGGCGGTCTGCAGAGGGCCTAAAAATTGCCCAAATCTATGGGAACAGTGCTCAAATGACATGGGAACAGCATGGAGAAGACCCATGGAAGCATTTCTGACTCCCAGGTCACTGCTGTCAACAACGTTGTCAGAGGTATTACACCACTTTTATGGACTCACAAAAAACATACAAAAACAAAACCAAAATGGATTTTCCTGAGAAACATGTTAAGGAACATCATTTCCAGGGTAATGACTTGTTTATAAAGCAAAATAAATAACCAAAAACAAAAATGCTCCTCCACACCTTGGGCTATGTTCACACGTAGCGTTTTTGATGCATTTTTGCACTTTTGCATTGCTTTCAACCATGACAAATGCATTCACCAGGAAATGTCATTTTAATATTTTACAACCTTATCTGGCCATGTGGTGTGTGACACATCATCAGACACATCATGTTTCATTTATGAAGGAGCGACTCCGAAAGTCACAAAGCCTATTTTTATAGGGTCATCAGGCAACCTTTACTATTCTTAAAGGGCCAGCAGTCGGCCTTCACTATTCTTAGAGAGTCATCAGCCGGCTATGTTTTATTGTTCCCATTAATAAAGAGTGGGTCTTCCATACTGTCATTGCATATGCAGTGAGTGGCAGGGCTGCCCAAAATTGGACGCACCCCAATACCACTTTGAAAATTTGGACTCACACAATACTTCTTTGAAGAGGCTTAGAGGAGGGCGTCCTGAAACAATGTTCCCATTATTAGAAAGTGGGTCTCCCATTGTGTTTGCCTATGCAGTGAATGCAAGGGTTGCCAAAAAATTGCAGGCACTCCAATGCCCCTTGGAAGAGAGGTAGAGGAGAGCCTACTGAAAAAAAATGTTCCCATTATTACAAAGTGGGTCTCCCATTGTGTTTGCCTATGCAGTGAATGCAAGGGTTGTCAAAAATTGGGAGGCATTCCAAAGCCCCTTGGAAGAGACGTGGAGGAGGGCCTCATAAAAAATGATCCCATTAGAAAGGAGCTGGTCACCTATACTTGTAATGTCCATGCACTAAGTGTATGGGCTGACAAACATTTACCCCTGGGAGGTATACATGAACATACTGTATAATTTTTTTTTTTTGCGGGCATCATAAACACCCTTTAAAAAAATTATGTGGATGTTGCATCACGGACCACTGTCACCCTGGTGATATTGTGGTAAAGGATGAGGATGAGTAGAAGGAGAAGGACAAGAGCAAATAGGCAAAATCAGGAAGAGTATACCCATGTGTGGGTGTGAAGAGGTGAATGGGAATACACCTCCCAGAAAAAGACACTGGATTTGAGTTTATGCTACGCTGCTATCATTCAGTGGTGTTGAGAAGTCTGGCCCAATCCAGCCCTAGTTCATTTTTATAACAGTCAGCCTGTCAGCATTTTCAGTTGACAGGCGGATGCGCTTATCAGTTTTAATTCCACCAGTGGTAATAAAAATCCGCTCAGATTAAATGCTGGCGGAAGGGCAGGCCACGACCTCCAAGGCATAGAGAGGCAGTTCATTCCACGTATCCAGCGTGAATACCCAAAAATTATAAGGCACAGAGGAATCACGGAGGACGTTGGTACTCCCTCAGCATCTTGCCAAACTTTGCACTCCTTGTCAGAGTGCCCTGACCCTCAGGGCTTTTGTGATGGGAGGGGCTGAGAAAATTATCCCAGAACTTTGACAGTGTTCCCCTGCCTCTGCTGGATTGAAGTTGTGTCTCTCTCACCTGTACTCCTTGGTTGTCCAACGAACTGTGACCTCTGCCGCCAGCGTTTTCAGATGAGAATTTTTTTAATAGTTCCAAAACAAGGGCCTTCTGGTGCAGCCCCATTTTTGTAGACCTGTCCACCCAGGAATAAGAGATATAAAGTTCTCCTTGTAGCGTGGGTCTAGACGTGTCACTAACCAGTAATGACTGTTACCCAAAATTTTGTCAACGCGAGAGTCATGGGAAAGGCAGCGTAAAATA
Source organism: Phyllobates terribilis (assembly GCF_046119375.1). Lineage (NCBI taxonomy): Eukaryota > Metazoa > Chordata > Amphibia > Anura > Dendrobatidae > Phyllobates > Phyllobates terribilis. The sequence continues at coordinate 70,176,378 of NW_027362763.1, read as the reverse complement.
AACTCAGTCATGCTTGCCAGACTGCTAACAGGCAAGCCTTCCGTGTCCTCACCAAGAGGATGACTGACCATGCTCTACTACTCCTCCTCCTCCTCTTCTCTGTCGTCTGGCCATCCACGCTGAACAGACGGTATGACAGCTGTGCAGGTAATACCATCTATAGCACATGAAACCAGCTACTGTGGTTTCTCCTCCTCCTCCTTTTCCTCATTGTCACCCAATCCACGTTGGGATGAGATGAGGCTGGGCTGTGTGTAATCACCCTGAATGGTTCCTTGCTCCATCTCATCATGCTCCTCCTGCAATGCATCCTCTTTGATTGTGAGCAGAGAGCAATTCAGAAGACAGAGAAGCAGGATGGTGACGCTAATTACGGCATCATCACCGCTCACCATCTTGATGGAGTCCTGAAAGTTTTGGGGGATGATACATATGTCTGACATCAATGTCTACTCCTGAGGTCTTATGTGTGGAATCTGAACTGATTACCGAAGGCCTTGTGATGCTGTTACTCAACAACTGCCCTCTTCTGCTCATAAATCCTTCCCAACATCTGCAGTGTAGAGTTCCAACGCATGGGGACATCACACACCATTCTGTGAGCCAGAAGCTACAAACGCTGCTGAATCATGGCAAGGGAGGTGGAAGCTGTAGGTAACTTTCTAAAATGGGCACACAGGCGGCGTACTTTAACAAGCAGATCTGGCAGCTCCGGGTAGTATTTGAGCTCGCTTCTCCTCAGAGCCGGCTCCAGGTTCCGGCCATTGTCACACATGACCATGCCTGGCTGTAGGTTCAGCGGTGTGAGCCACAGATCTGCCTGCTCTTTCAGAGCTGTCCACAACTCTTCAGCATTGTACGGTTTGTCACCTAAGCATATTAGCTTCAGCACAGCCTGTTGCCGCTTGGCCAAGGCAGTAATGCAGTGCTTCCAGCTTGTGACTGTTGTGGTCATTTCGGAGATGGAGGCTGCAGAGGAGGAGGAGGCTGAGGTGCAAGAGCTGTAGACTGTGGGGGCAACCTTGATTGACCTACTGCCCGCAATCCTTGGCGTCCGGAGTACGTGTTCCGTCCCAAGGTCCGACTGAATTCCGGCTTCCACTATGTTAACCTAGTGTGCCGTCAGCGAGATGTACCGTCCCTGCCCACAAGCACTTGTCCACGTGTCCATGGTTAGGTGGGCTTTCCCGGTAACTGCGTTGTTGAGGGCACGGCTAATGTTTTGGGACTCGTGCTAGTGTAATGCGGGGACGGCACACCGGGAGAAATAGTGGCGTCTGGGGACCGACTACCGAGGGACGGCCGCTACCATAAGGTTGCGGAATGCTTCCGTCTCCACGAGCCTAAAAGGCAACATTTCGAGCGCAAGCAGTCGTGAAGTGTGGGAATTTAGTGGTGTGGCCTGTGGGGCATTGGCTGCATATTTGCGCTTGCGTTCCAATGACTGGGGTATGGACAACTGAATGCTGTGCTGGGACAAGGACGTGGACGTGCTTTCTGATGTTGCTACTTGAGAGTGTGCAACGACAGGTGCAGGGCAGGAGGCATCTTCGCATGCACCATGGACAGGGGATTGGCTTGCATGCACAACAGCAGAAGAAGCAATGGTGCCACCTGCAGACACTGTTCCTGAACCCTGGTGTTAAGCCCACAAAGTCAGGTTCTTTGCTGCCATGTGCCTGATCATGGTGGTGGTGGTCAGGCTGCTAGTTTTGCTACCCCTGCGAATGCTGGCCTGGCAGGTGGTACAAATGGCCATTTTGGGGTTATCGGCAGAGTCTTTAAAAAACAACCAGACTCGGGAAGACCTAACAGTTGTACTTGCAACTTCCTTCGTATTGGTGTTACGGGGAATGATTGCCTGCCTTCTGTCTGCGGCCACCACACTGCTTCTTCCTGCCTGTTGGGGTGCTCTGCCTCCCTCCCCCTGTGTGCTGCTGTCCTCGCTCTGCATGTCCTCCTGCCAAGTTGGGTCAGTTAATATATCATCCTCCACCTCGTCTCCCAATTCAGCACCCTGGTCCTCCTCCTGACTTTCTGGCAATTGTGTCTCATCATCGTCCACCTCTTGTGACACTTTCCCACCGTCGCCTTTGTGTGACCGTGGCTGCTCAAATATTTGGGCATCGCTACATACGATCTGCTCTTGCCCCGCTTCAAGTGGACCGGGCAAAAGGTCCGAATCTATAAATGGAAAAGTTAACAGCTCTTCAGAGTGTCAAAGTGTGGGATCAGTTGTCTCCGGGCACTCGGCATGGTGGGAGGAAAGAGGATCAGTGTGAGTAATATGTGGTCCAGACTCACGGCTACTGAGACTTGACCGTGTGGAAGACAGGGTTGTGCTGGTGGTGGTGGCTAAGTGACTGGAAGCATTATCTGCTATCCAACCAACAACCTTTTGACACTGCTCTGGGTTCAATAGTGGTTTGCTGCGGTCCCCTAGAAACTGGGACAGGAAGGTTGGGCGAGAAGATGTGGGTGTTAGTTGTGGCACAATTTCAGCTTGCCCACGGCCTCGGCATCTGCATGCACCATCACCATCACCATCCAGTTCCCCATCCCTTGCCATGCGCCTTGCCCATTTTAAATGGAGGACAATATCTTCCACGCTAACTAGAAATGGCTGAATTTGGAGCGAAGTTATATGTAATCCGTGTGATGGAGAAACCACAGTTTTAAATACCTGGCCTGTAGGTAACTATTTTGAACAACAAACCGGTGGCAAAAACTTAGCTGACACACTGAAAACATTTTTTTAATGGAAGCCAAAAATGGCAGTATTTTCAGTGCCATTATATGTGATCCGTGTGACAGACAAACCACAGTTTTAAATAGCTGGATTTTTAGTGCTGTAATATGGAAAGGACCTGGCTGTATTCTGCAGTGCCAACAAGCAAATGGCACAGAAAAACTGTCTTCTCTGGATTGCTTTTTTAGCAAATAATGAGGATTAAGTTCCAAAAAAAATTATTCCTGGCCCCTGAGACCTGGGCCTCTGTCTAGAAATATCTAACTGCAGCAGAAGGCAGAACTAGAATGGAGCCTCTTGTGCTATGTGCACTGCAGTCTGCTATATACCCTGCCTGCCTATATACACTGCCTGCCTGATATCTCTGCAGATGGATTAGTCCTCAGAAGGACTGTTTGTTGAGATGGATATGAGTCTTCAATATAGTTTGGTAAACCTACACTAACTAGAAACAAGCAAATCTCTCCCTAGCTCAGCAGCGCCTCTCCCTACACTGTCTGATTCCGGAGTGACTGTGACAAGTATGGCTGTGTAATGACCGGAGGTCCGAGAGAGATCCAGTGAGTCACAAACTGAGACAGAGACAGAAATAAACAACACTTTCTTTACTAAAACAGGGATTAGACTAAAATTCAGTATTGCATGAATCAGTCTCAGGTTCTATCTGGGACACTGTCTCTACTAACTACACACAATCAGCAGAAGCTGAAATCAATGTGCCAATCTCAAGGTTTCCAGCTTATGTGAATTATTCTAAAGATCTGGAACAATTTTACCTAAACACTGTGTCAGTCTAGTTTGGGTGTTCTATAGGGACCCCTGAGATGGCACACTGAGTACAATTCTTCCACTATTAACAATAGCAATGCATGAAACTATACCAATTGCTCTTATACCCCTAATATAGGGATACCCGGGCATCTTAAAGTTACAGTACCGTTAACCTCAGATGTGGTCTATCACAGGCCTGTGAATCGCGGTGGCTGCAGCTAGTCCCGGAAAACTTTGGCCCCAAATAAAAAGTAACGTTTACAAAAACAGCAAAGGTTCCTTGTCTAGTCGGCCGATGCCGAGCCCACACGCTGGGGACTTTAGTCCTGTAGCCTCAGGTTAAGGTATGGGAAGAACTCTTCACCAGACTTGTCAGTATCTGCTCAATGTGAATGGCACCGGACCCCTTCTCTCCTCTCTGTCACTCACTGTTTTCCAGACCACCGACCACGTGCTCCGTCACAGAGATGATATCCTCAGTCTCTTTCCCTCTCACTCGACACTTGGCTCATTCAGCACAAAGTCTCTAGTCCACTCCGCATGGACTTCTACAAAACTCCAAAGAGCCACACAGCTTTCCCCAGCTCAACACTCATTCTTAAGCAGGAACACAGCTTTATCAGGGCCAGGGGTTAACAACCCCCACAGGAAAGCTTGTAGAGAGAGAGTCTTGTTGGAATTCAGTCCTCACAGTTCTCCTCAGACTCCCCGTCCAGCGTCTCACACAGCAGACACCCTCAGAACACACAGGGTCTCCTGATCTGCCCCTGATCTGAGCTCAGTCAGACAAAACTCACAGGGTCCTAATGCTCTCCTGCTGCTATCACAGTTCACACTCTCACAGCGGCGCCAGGTCTGATATAAACCTGATGACGCTGTGCAGTCAGCCAATCACTGTAATGCCACAACCACCATAACTGCGGCATTACAATAAGTGGCAGGCAATCCCTGCATGATTGGCGCTCTAAAGAATGACAAACATGCAGAGAGGGGACCCAAGCATCCGCCCGAGCATCTCGCAAGTATTTGGAGAGCTCCGAGCATCTCGAGTACTGAGATGCTCGGGCGAGTACCGAGTACTTGCGAGTATACTCGCTCATTACTAGTTAACAACCCTATTCATAGCTGTCAGTTTTAACATTTTCCCATTGGTGCTGGAGCCCAGTTCTCATGGCCCCTTCTCCAATTAAATTATTGTACAGGGTCTGATGTCCAAGCTATGAAATAGCAGAATAGTGAGTGCAGCTCTGATCAGCTGTTGCTCACTCTGGTGATTGTGGGTGTAGCAGCTGCAGATCCTGCTGTGTGCTCCAGAGCTCTGAGAACCCACACCTCTCCATCCACCTGTGGATCTACTCTCTCTCCTACCCAGGGAGGGAGTGGGTTTCCAGGGATGAGTGATGGAGCCAAGTCCCAGGCTTCTGCTTCCCGAACCCTGCCGGCAGGGAGCAGGAGAAACCAGCAACTGGCCTGCACATCGGAGGACTCGGGGGTGAGACGCTCCAACAGGAGTCGCAGCAATGTGGCTCCTACTCCCCCCGGGACTGTGGAGACTCCTAGAAGCCTCAAGGCCTGACAGCATGCATGAAGACGCTCCTTCTGGAGGAAAGCTGAGTGCTCACGGAGGTGAGGCTGACCTCACTGAGGAAAGTTGGGCTACTCAAAGTCCCCGGGAGTCTGTGTCCACCTATGACTCCCGAGTCATGAGCCACCTCCGTGAGTATGAAGACGCAAGTAAGCTCGTCAGGAGGCTCTGGGAGGAGCTGCGTTGCAGAAGCACCAAAGCTGCAGGTGCCTCCAAACTGAAGAAGGCAAAGCTCCAGGCGGAGGTAAAGAGGGTCACCAGTGAAATTAATGTGCTGGAACTAAGGAAAGTTACCATCAGAGAGCAGAGTGGTCCTTTTAAGGAAAAACTGATAAATGAAGACCGATTCAGAGAAATGGCTGATAACAGAGAGCAAAGGCAGATGGGGTTGCAGCCTGAGAGCCAGGTGGATGATGAGAGTGATGATGATCAGCAGAAAGCCCCACCTGGCAGCCTGCAAATTCACCCGCAGGCCACGAGCAGTGAGCTCCCTGCAGGACAGGCGACAATGACATCCGGTCGCAGTTCTGCCGGCTCTGGGGAGGACAGTGAAAGCAGCAGCCAGGGAGGTTCACCAATGGCAGAAATAAAGCTCCTGAAGTCCCCAGTGTGCCTCCAAAACTTCCTTCTTGGTGACGATCTACCAGAAGAGGTGCCTGGGGGCCACAAAAAGGCTAAGAAGACCAAGCCAAAGCTGCAGGAAGCAGTAAGATACGTATATGCCCCCCTCTCTGTACCCCCTGAGTCGGCAGCTGGCTCAGCTCGCTGTATAAGCCCCGCTGCCCAGCCAAGCCTGTGTTCTGCTGTGGATCCAGTGCAAAGGCACGGGGAGATTACACAGCGTGGTAGTGAAGCGCAGAGCTCCGTCTCTGCTTGTAGTAGCGGGGATGCAGCAGAAAGTGCATCAGCTGAGAGGCTGGACAGTGAGGGAGGCCCGGCGGTGGGCGTTCGGTCAGGCCACGATGCTGTGGTGTGCTCCTCAGTTGGAGGGGGGAGCAGCCCGGTGTCAGGGTCAGCTCCTGTAGCCTCGGCGCCTTTGAATGCTGTTGTCGCTGATCTCTTACTTGGGGAGCAGCGGCAGTGTGATGGGCTGTCGGGGCTGAGCGTTCTGGTCCTCCCACCAAAATGTTAATTTGTGTTGGCGCCGCTGGATCTTCCTGATGCTAAAGATCAGCGGCGCCTCACAACAGCTAAAGATCAACGGCGCATCGCTGTAAATACAAAACAGCGGAAATTACCTACTGATGATGTGGAGGGCACACATAAGACCAGGGGTGAGGTTGCCTCCAGTTCTATGGAGGTGACTGTGCCCCTTGTGCCTGATGATGCTGAGGTCAAAATGTCATCCACCATTATTACTGGCCCAGCAGGAATGAATGTGTTGGTGGATGGGAATGAGTCCAATTCATTGTCTAGTGGTGTGGTTGCTGGTTTGGTGGAGGGTGAGATGGAGGTGGGTAATGGTGATGCTGTTGGGACTGATGTAGTCACTCGTCCGGTTGCCCCCTCCGGTGGTGGCAACACCTGTTTAGAGTTATGCCAGTGTCACCCCCGACTGGCGAGACTTTGCCGTTCAGGCAGTGTCTCGCCAAAATCAGATAAAGAAGGTGACCGCGATGAATCATAACAAGTCGCTTTCTTGTTATGACATCATGACATGACTTGGTCGGTATGGAGATATGGTGGAGATGCCAAAGAAAAACCGCGACGAGTTTGGTATCTGGTCAGGGGCCTGGACGTTTATGGTAAAACTTAAGCATTCAGGTGGCACGGGTGCCCACATTCCATCATCTGCCTTCCTGGGCAGGGATCGTATGCTGGTCTTCTACCAGGGACAACCGGAGCTCTGTCACAGGTGCGGCGACTCCACGCACTTCAGTGCAAACTTCACTGTGCAGAAATGTGTGTTGTATGGTGGTGTCAGCCATCTTGCTGCCTCTTGTGTGGAGATAAGGTGCCACCTGTGTGGTGAGTTAGGTCACCCATTCAGCCGTTGCCCTCGTTCCTTCGCTAATGCAGTCGAGACCCCAGTGGGAGAAAGCCATGAGGCAGATTCTGCTGGGGAGGGGACTAGCAGGGGTGGGGGAGCTGAGGGGCCAGGGAAGAAAAGCAATAAAAAGACGCCTGCCCAGGTGAGGCGTCTAGACAAGCGCAGACAGGAGAGGGAGCGAGATGAGCCCCGGGCTACTGGGACGGCCTCTGTCCTGGATGCCAGCGTTGCTGCTGAGGCCCGAAGGGATGATGAGTAGAGATGAGCGGTGTTCAACTAGAACTGTTCGCCAATCTCAAATTCGAACTGTTTTGGGCGGTGTTCGAGCCGTTCGACGAACGCAAACGATTTGCAAAAAATTTGGCTGTTCGAGGTTATGTTCGATAACTGTTCATGCATCAAGAGCGTGTTCTGCATGTCTGGCGCTATTTAGGGCACCAATCATGCAGGGATTGTCTGCCACTCACTGTAATGCCACATCCATGGTGGTTGTGGCATTACAGTGATTGCCCAAATCGATGGGAACAGTGCTCACAGTGAAACTTGAAAAGCCGGCAATTCAGCAGCGGCATACACCGGTACCCGACAATTTAGAACCGAAAGAATAGAGTATCACACATAGATAAGATAGATAGAAACATGTCAGTCACATATATAAGAAGTACAGTGACAGTGTTGGTTACTGTACTTGTCATTTAGTGTAAAGGATTTATTAAAAAAAATATTAGTGTATTCATGCACCGTCTCTTTAAAAAAGCCCGCCAGCAATTCAGCATCGGTTCCTGACAATTTATAACAGAAAGAATAGAGCATCACACATAGATTAGATAGATAGAAACATGTCAGTCACATATATAAGAAGTACAGTGATAGTGTTGATTACTGTACTTGTCATTTAGTGTTAAAATAAAGGATTTATTAAAAAAAAAATTGGCGTGGGGTTCCCCGTAATTTTAGTCTCTAGTGGCGGTTAAGCAGACGGCTGGGGCAGATGTTTGAAGCCTGGGAAGGGGGTAATACCCACGGAGCTTCCCAGGCTACTAATATCAGCCCCCAGCTAAATACCTAGCCTTTACTAGTTATTAAAATGGGGGACCCCAAAAAAATGACGTGGGGTCCCCCCTATTTTAATAGCTAGAAAAAGCTAGGCAGACAGCTTGGGGCTGATATTAATAGCCCAGGAAGGGTGCCATGAATATTGGCCCCCTCCCAGGCTAGAAACACCAGCCATCAGCCGCCCCAGAAATGGTGCATCCATAGGATGCGCCAATTCTGGCACTTTGCCTCACTCTTCCCACTGCCCTGTAGCGGTGGCAGTGGGGTAATATGGTTGGGGTTGATGTCAGCTTATAATGCCAGCTGACATCAAGCCCAGGTTAGTAATGGAGAGGCGTCTATAAGACACCCCCATTACTAACCCCATAGTCAAAGTTACAAAAAAAATACAAACACCCACAATAAAGTCCTTTAATTGAAATAAAGACACAATTCTTTATTGTTCTAAATTAAACCATACTTACCATCACGCCCATTCCAGCTGAAGCCAACGATCTCCTGCAATAAAAGTAAAATAATAAAGCAACATCATACTTATCTTTCCATGGTTCCCACGACAGCTTCAGCTCTGCTACATTCACATGACAGGCTGGACCGCAGCAGAACGCTGCCATCCAGCTTGCCATGCCACAGAGACTGAGAAGTGCAGGCATGCTTGCGCTCCTCAGTGTCTGGCTGTGATGGCATCCAGATTAGCTGAGTTCATGTCCAATGAACTCAGCTCACCTCATGCACGTCACTGACAGCGTGGGAATATTCTCAGCGCTCAGCGCTTGAGCAGTAGAATTCTCCCATGGTGGGATGGCATTGAGATGACAGGCTGGATCACAGCTGAGCGCTGCCATACAGCATTCCATCATTCATAGACACTGCAGAGCGCAGGCATGCTTGCGCTCTGCAGTGTCTCTGAAGGATGACAAGCTGGATGGCAGCGCTCAGCTGTGATCCAGCCTGTCATCTCAATGCCATCCCATCATGGGAGAATTCTCCTGCTCAAGCGCTGAGCGCTGAGAATTTTCCCACGCTGTCAGAGACGTGCATGAGGTGAGCTGAGTTCATTGGACATGAGTTCACCTCATGCACGTCACTGACAGTGTGGGAAAATTCTCCTGCACTCACCGCATGCGCAGGAGAATTTTCCCACGCTGTCAGTGACGTGCATGACGTGAGCTGAGTTCATTGGACATGAACTCGGCTCATCTGGATGCCGTCACAGCCAAACACTGAGGAGCGCAAGCATGCATGCGCTTTTCAGTGTCTGCGGCATGGCAAGCTGGATGGCAGCGTTCTTCTGCGGTCCAGCCTGTCATGTGAATGTAGCAGAGCTGAAGCTGTCGTGGGAACCATGGAAAGGTAAGGATGATGTTGCTTTATTATTTTACTTTTATTGCAGGAGATCGTTGGCTTCAGCTGGAATGGGCGTGATTGTAAGTATGGTTTAATTTAGAACAATAAAGAATTGTGTCTTTATTTCAATTAAATAAATAAATAAAAAAGAAACTACCGCACTCCTGGAGTGGTGGTGGTGCCCAGGTAGGGTTACAAGCCCGTATAGATACAGAAAAACAACCTGGCACTCAGAAGACTCATGAGTTCTTTTAGTGATTTTTAATAAAGTAATGTAGTAAATAACAAATAAACAGACGTTTCGGTCACAATAGACCTTCATCAGTGTACTACAAAAGCAAAAAAATAATAGTGAGTACCACATAGAAATATGCAATTCATATAACATAGGTTTGACAGAATGAGATCAAAATTCAATTGGTCATGGATAATGTACATACAGAAAATACAACATCGGGAAAAAATAATAATATAGTAGAGGATCTGGGGAAAGGGGATGGGAAGGAGAACTAGGTTAGGAGGGAAAGGGAAAAATAAAAAGTGACATACCGGTTTTATTAAAGGCGTGATGCATTTGGGCCGCTGTCTGTAGAAATTTGTCAACTAAGGGAACACATCTAAAAAAAATTTTTTGTAAAAATTTTTTTTAGAGGTCTAGAACAATGTAAGATGTGTGATGACACTTAGTATAATCGGTGGCTATGAGGTTAGAGATACCCCGATAGGTGCTATGGGATGAAGAACAATGAAGAGCACATAAAGTGTGAGGGCAGGGGATGAAAAAAACGTACCCGTTGCTTGCGGTAGGTACTTAAAGGTAATGGCCTGGTCGGTGCCGTAGGCTGTATAGAGGAAAGAGTAAATAAATTAATATCTATGGGATATAGGGGCATTAAGTATAGTAGGAGCCAAAAAAGAAAAAAGAAAAACATACCCGTAGGAGAAAATGAATAACCAGAGGCAGTAGCCCGCTAGGAAGTTGTATGCTAAGGGAAAGAAAAAGGGCACATTAAATGAAGCCCCAATAAGTATTAAGGATAAGGGGACCAGTGTAGGAAGCGTACCTGAATTGTAAAGGACGCAGGACGCGGTATCCACCTTTTGTCCAGAAGCATGTGGCAGGATAAGGCACCAGGGGGCTTTAAATAGGGGATAGGAGGGGTGAAAGGTTGTAATAGGAACCAATCATTGGTGGTAGTGGTGTGGGAACGCGCTTTACTAGCTTCTGGGATAGGACCTGAAAACCGGAAGTAGCGTCAAATGACGTTATTCAGGTCCTGTAAGGAAAAAAACGGTCACGTGACCGGAAGTGACGTGTGTATGCGTTCCACACAGTGTTCTATGCGTTCCACGATGAGAACTTGATTGCACTTGTGGAAAATCTTTTCACTGCTGGAATGGAGACCACTTCAACTACACTGAGATGGGGTCTCCTGCTCATGATGAAATATCCAGAAATTCAAAGTAAGAACGATAAGGCAATACTTTGTGGTTTTCAAGTTGTCTACATGGTCGTCGATGATAGCCATGTACTGTTCATCAAGTCCCAGTTCCTTAGTGCTATAGACAATGAATGGAGATACAGAGTGCAAGTACTTGACAGAAAACAAAGATTCTGTAAACCATCAGGAATTTATAAAGAAATTCTACTGCAAATAGTTTTCTTTTTTTTTAATTGTACAAGGAATAGTATAAGCAACAACATTTCTTGCAACCTGCATTCACAATTCTACTGATAGTCATTGGGAACAGTCAGAGGGCTTGCTGACAGACATACTGCTCACTGCTTTAATGTGCTCCTCTTTTGCAGTAGGACAATAAAATTATCCATTATTAAATTATTGTAGGGAAGGAAAAAAAAGTAATCACCTTCCAGGGAGAACAACTCAGTGTGGAAACCAGTTGAACTCACATAAGAACCTTGTAGACTTTGTTAAGTCAGGGTGTGGTGTGAGCAGTGTAGGAGCATAACAGGCTGGGATCCAGGTCAGAAATGGAGGAAAGGTCCACGAGGACTGGGCTCCAGCACCAATGGGAAAATGTTAAGACATAACTTTACTGTGCAAATAAAAACATGGTGAGAAAAAGCAAAAGGATTAAGGATCTGCAAGCTTATGCATATCAGATTAACAATAGTGATGGGCGAGCACTAAAATGCTCGAGTGCTCGATGCTCGGGTTGAGCAAATTGGAATACTCGGGTGCTCGACCCGAGCAACGAGCCCAATGTAAGTCTATGGGAAACTCGAGCATTTTTCAGACGGTTCCCCCGGCGGTCTGCAGAGGGCCTAAAAATTGCCCAAATCTATGGGAACAGTGCTCAAATGACATGGGAACAGCATGGAGAAGACCCATGGAAGCATTTCTGACTCCCAGGTCACTGCTGTCAACAACGTTGTCAGAGGTATTACACCACTTTTATGGACTCACAAAAAACATACAAAAACAAAACCAAAATGGATTTTCCTGAGAAACATGTTAAGGAACATCATTTCCAGGGTAATGACTTGTTTATAAAGCAAAATAAATAACCAAAAACAAAAATGCTCCTCCACACCTTGGGCTATGTTCACACGTAGCGTTTTTGATGCATTTTTGCACTTTTGCATTGCTTTCAACCATGACAAATGCATTCACCAGGAAATGTCATTTTAATATTTTACAACCTTATCTGGCCATGTGGTGTGTGACACATCATCAGACACATCATGTTTCATTTATGAAGGAGCGACTCCGAAAGTCACAAAGCCTATTTTTATAGGGTCATCAGGCAACCTTTACTATTCTTAAAGGGCCAGCAGTCGGCCTTCACTATTCTTAGAGAGTCATCAGCCGGCTATGTTTTATTGTTCCCATTAATAAAGAGTGGGTCTTCCATACTGTCATTGCATATGCAGTGAGTGGCAGGGCTGCCCAAAATTGGACGCACCCCAATACCACTTTGAAAATTTGGACTCACACAATACTTCTTTGAAGAGGCTTAGAGGAGGGCGTCCTGAAACAATGTTCCCATTATTAGAAAGTGGGTCTCCCATTGTGTTTGCCTATGCAGTGAATGCAAGGGTTGCCAAAAAATTGCAGGCACTCCAATGCCCCTTGGAAGAGAGGTAGAGGAGAGCCTACTGAAAAAAAATGTTCCCATTATTACAAAGTGGGTCTCCCATTGTGTTTGCCTATGCAGTGAATGCAAGGGTTGTCAAAAATTGGGAGGCATTCCAAAGCCCCTTGGAAGAGACGTGGAGGAGGGCCTCATAAAAAATGATCCCATTAGAAAGGAGCTGGTCACCTATACTTGTAATGTCCATGCACTAAGTGTATGGGCTGACAAACATTTACCCCTGGGAGGTATACATGAACATACTGTATAATTTTTTTTTTTTGCGGGCATCATAAACACCCTTTAAAAAAATTATGTGGATGTTGCATCACGGACCACTGTCACCCTGGTGATATTGTGGTAAAGGATGAGGATGAGTAGAAGGAGAAGGACAAGAGCAAATAGGCAAAATCAGGAAGAGTATACCCATGTGTGGGTGTGAAGAGGTGAATGGGAATACACCTCCCAGAAAAAGACACTGGATTTGAGTTTATGCTACGCTGCTATCATTCAGTGGTGTTGAGAAGTCTGGCCCAATCCAGCTCTAGTTCATTTTTATAACAGTCAGCCTGTCAGCATTTTCAGTTGACAGGCGGATGCGCTTATCAGTTTTAATTCCACCAGTGGTAATAAAAATCCGCTCAGATTAAATGCTGGCGGCAGGGCAGGCCACGACTTCCAAGGCATAGAGAGGCAGTTCATTCCACGTATCCAGCGTGAATACCCAAAAATTATAAGGCACAGAGGAATCACGGAGGACGTTGGTACTCCCTCAGCATCTTGCCAAACTTTGCACTCCTTGTCAGAGTGCCCTGACCCTCAGGGCTTTTGTGATGGGAGGGGCTGAGAAAATTATCCCAGAACTTTGACAGTGTTCCCCTGCCTCTGCTGGATTGAAGTTGTGTCTCTCTCACCTGTACTCCTTGGTTGTCCAACGAACTGTGACCTCTGCCGCCAGCGTTTTCAGATGAGAATTTTTTTAATAGTTCCAAAACAAGGGCCTTCTGGTGCAGCCCCATTTTTGTAGACCTGTCCACCCAGGAATAAGAGATATAAAGTTCTCCTTGTAGCGTGGGTCTAGACGTGTCACTAACCAGTAATGACTGTTACCCAAAATTTTGTCAACGCGAGAGTCATGGGAAAGGCAGCGTAAAATAAACTCAGTCATGCTTGCCAGACTGCTAACAGGCAAGCCTTCCGTGTCCTCACCAAGAGGATGACTGACCATGCTCTACTACTCCTCCTCCTCCTCTTCTCTGTCGTCTGGCCATCCACGCTGAACAGACGGTATGACAGCTGTGCAGGTAATACCATCTATAGCACATGAAACCAGCTACTGTGGTTTCTCCTCCTCCTCCTTTTCCTCATTGTCACCCAATCCACGTTGGGATGAGATGAGGCTGGGCTGTGTGTAATCACCCTGAATGGTTCCTTGCTCCATCTCATCATGCTCCTCCTGCAATGCATCCTCTTTGATTGTGAGCAGAGAGCAATTCAGAAGACAGAGAAGCAGGATGGTGACGCTAATTATGGCATCATCACCGCTCACCATCTTGATGGAGTCCTGAAAGTTTTGGGGGATGATACATATGTCTGACATCAATGTCTACTCCTGAGGTCTTATGTGTGGAATCTGAACTGATTACCAAAGGCCTTGTGATGCTGTTACTCAACAACTGCCCTCTTCTGCTCATAAATCCTTCCCAACATCTGCAGTGTAGAGTTCCAACGCATGGGGACATCACACACCATTCTGTGAGCCAGAAGCTACAAACGCTGCTGAATCATGGCAAGGGAGGTGGAAGCTGTAGGTAACTTTCTAAAATGGGCACACAGGCGGCGTACTTTAACAAGCAGATCTGGCAGCTCCAGGTAGTATTTGAGCTCGCTTCTCCTCAGAGCCGGCTCCAGGTTCCGGCCATTGTCACACATGACCATGCCTGGCTGTAGGTTCAGCGGTGTGAGCCACAGATCTGCCTGCTCTTTCAGAGCTGTCCACAACTCTTCAGCATTGTACGGTTTGTCACCTAAGCATATTAGCTTCAGCACAGCCTGTTGCCGCTTGGCCAAGGCAGTAATGCAGTGCTTCCAGCTTGTGACTGTTGTGGTCATTTCGGAGATGGAGGCTGCAGAGGAGGAGGAGGCTGAGGTGCAAGAGCTGTAGACTGTGGGGGCAACCTTGATTGACCTACTGCCCGCAATCCTTGGCGTCCGGAGTACGTGTTCCGTCCCAAGGTCCGACTGAATTCCGGCTTCCACTATGTTAACCTAGTGTGCCGTCAGCGAGATGTACCGTCCCTGCCCACAAGCACTTGTCCACGTGTCCATGGTTAGGTGGGCTTTCCCGGTAACTGCGTTGTTGAGGGCACGGCTAATGTTTTGGGACTCGTGCTAGTGTAATGCGGGGACGGCACACCGGGAGAAATAGTGGCGTCTGGGGACCGACTACCGAGGGACGGCCGCTACCATAAGGTTGCGGAATGCTTCCGTCTCCACGAGCCTAAAAGGCAACATTTCGAGCGCAAGCAGTCGTGAAGTGTGGGAATTTAGTGGTGTGGCCTGTGGGGCATTGGCTGCATATTTGCGCTTGCGTTCCAATAACTGGGGTATGGACAACTGAATGCTGTGCTGGGACAAGAACGTGGACGTGCTTTCTGATGTTGCTACTTGAGAGTGTGCAACGAAAGGTGCAGGGCAGGAGGCATCTTCGCATGCACCATGGACAGGGGATTGGCTTGCATGCACAACAGCAGAAGAAGCAATGGTGCCACCTGCAGACACTGTTCCTGAACCCTGGTGTTAAGCCCACAAAGTCGGGTTCTTTGCTGCCATGTGCCTGATCATGGTGGTGGTCAGGCTGCTAGTTTTGCTACCCCTGCGAATGCTGGCCTGGCAGGTGGTACAAATGGCCATTTTGGGGTTATCGGCAGAGTCTTTAAAAAACAACCAGACTCGGGAAGACCTAACAGTTGTACTTGCAACTTCCTTCGTATTGGTGTTACGGGGAATGATTGCCTGCCTTCTGTCTGCGGCCACCACACTGCTTCTTCCTGCCTGTTGGGGTGCTCTGCCTCCCTCCCCCTGTGTGCTGCTGTCCTCGCTCTGCATGTCCTCCTGCCAGGTTGGGTCAGTTAATATATCATCCTCCACCTCGTCTCCCAATTCAGCACCCTGGTCCTCCTCCTGACTTTCTGGCAATTGTGTCTCATCATCGTCCACCTCTTGTGACACTTTCCCACCGTCGCCTTTGTGTGACCGTGGCTGCTCAAATATTTGGGCATCGCTACATACGATCTGCTCTTGCCCCGCTTCAAGTGGACCGGGCAAAAGGTCCGAATCTATAAATGGAAAAGTTAACAGCTCTTCAGAGTGTCAAAGTGTGGGATCAGTTGTCTCCGGGCACTCGGCATGGTGGGAGGAAAGAGGATCAGTGTGAGTAATATGTGGTCCAGACTCACGGCTACTGAGACTTGACCGTGTGGAAGACAGGGTTGTGCTGGTGGTGGTGGCTAAGTGACTGGAGGCATTATCTGCTATCCAACCAACAACCTTTTGACACTGCTCTGGGTTCAATAGTGGTTTGCTGCGGTCCCCTAGAAACTGGGACAGGAAGGTTGGGCGAGAAGATGTGGGTGTTAGTTGTGGCACAATTTCAGCTTGCCCACGGCCTCGGCATCTGCATGCACCATCACCATCACCATCCAGTTCCCCATCCCTTGCCATGCGCCTTGCCCATTTTAAATGGAGGACAATATCTTCCACGCTAACTAGAAATGGCTGAATTTGGAGCGAAGTTATATGTAATCCGTGTGATGGAGAAACCACAGTTTTAAATACCTGGCCTGTAGGTAACTATTTTGAACAACAAACCGGTGGCAAAAACTTAGCTGACACACTGAAAACATTTTTTTAATGGAAGCCAAAAATGGCAGTATTTTCAGTGCCATTATATGTGATCCGTGTGACAGACAAACCACAGTTTTAAATAGCTGGATTTTTAGTGCTGTAATATGGAAAGGACCTGGCTGTATTCTGCAGTGCCAACAAGCAAATGGCACAGAAAAACTGTCTTCTCTGGATTGCTTTTTTAGCAAATAATGAGGATTAAGTTCCAAAAAAAATTATTCCTGGCCCCTGAGACCTGGGCCTCTGTCTAGAAATATCTAACTGCAGCAGAAGGCAGAACTAGAATGGAGCCTCTTGTGCTATGTGCACTGCAGTCTGCTATATACCCTGCCTGCCTATATACACTGCCTGCCTGATATCTCTGCAGATGGATTAGTCCTCAGAAGGACTGTTTGTTGAGATGGATATGAGTCTTCAATATAGTTTGGTAAACCTACACTAACTAGAAACAAGGAAATCTCTCCCTAGCTCAGCAGCGCCTCTCCCTACACTGTCTGATTCCGGAGTGACTGTGACAAGTATGGCTGTGTAATGACCGGAGGTCCGAGAGAGATCCAGTGAGTCACAAACTGAGACAGAGACAGAAATAAACAACACTTTCTTTACTAAAACAGGGATTAGACTAAAATTCAGTATTGCATGAATCAGTCTCAGGTTCTATCTGGGACACTGTCTCTACTAACTACACACAATCAGCAGAAGCTGAAATCAATGTGCCAATCTCAAGGTTTCCAGCTTATGTGAATTATTCTAAAGATCTGGAACAATTTTACCTAAACACTGTGTCAGTCTAGTTTGGGTGTTCTATAGGGACCCCTGAGATGGCACACTGAGTACAATTCTTCCACTATTAACAATAGCAATGCATGAAACTATACCAATTGCTCTTATACCCCTAATATAGGGATACCCGGGCATCTTAAAGTTACAGTACCGTTAACCTCAGATGTGGTCTATCACAGGCCTGTGAATCGCGGTGGCTGCAGCTAGTCCCGGAAAACTTTGGCCCCAAATAAAAAGTAACGTTTACAAAAACAGCAAAGGTTCCTTGTCTAGTCGGCCGATGCCGAGCCCACACGCTGGGGACTTTAGTCCTGTAGCCTCAGGTTAAGGTATGGGAAGAACTCTTCACCAGACTTGTCAGTATCTGCTCAATGTGAATGGCACCGGACCCCTTCTCTCCTCTCTGTCACTCACTGTTTTCCAGACCACCGACCACGTGCTCCGTCACAGAGATGATATCCTCAGTCTCTTTCCCTCTCACTCGACACTTGGCTCATTCAGCACAAAGTCTCTAGTCCACTCCGCATGGACTTCTACAAAACTCCAAAGAGCCACACAGCTTTCCCCAGCTCAACACTCGTTCTTAAGCAGGAACACAGCTTTATCAGGGCCAGGGGTTAACAACCCCCACAGGAAAGCTTGTAGAGAGAGAGTCTTGTTGGAATTCAGTCCTCACAGTTCTCCTCAGACTCCCCGTCCAGCGTCTCACACAGCAGACACCCTCAGAACACACAGGGTCTCCTGATCTGCCCCTGATCTGAGCTCAGTCAGACAAAACTCACAGGGTCCTAATGCTCTCCTGCTGCTATCACAGTTCACACTCTCACAGCGGCGCCAGGTCTGATATAAACCTGATGACGCTGTGCAGTCAGCCAATCACTGTAATGCCACAACCACCATAACTGCGGCATTACAATAAGTGGCAGGCAATCCCTGCATGATTGGCGCTCTAAAGAATGACAAACATGCAGAGAGGGGACCCAAGCATCCGCCCGAGCATCTCGCAAGTATTTGGAGAGCTCCGAGCATCTCGAGTACTGAGATGCTCGGGCGAGTACCGAGTACTTGCGAGTATACTCGCTCATTACTAGTTAACAACCCTATTCATAGCTGTCAGTTTTAACATTTTCCCATTGGTGCTGGAGCCCAGTTCTCATGGCCCCTTCTCCAATTAAATTATTGTACAGGGTCTGATGTCCAAGCTATGAAATAGCAGAATAGTGAGTGCAGCTCTGATCAGCTGTTGCTCACTCTGGTGATTGTGGGTGTAGCAGCTGCAGATCCTGCTGTGTGCTCCAGAGCTCTGAGAACCCACACCTCTCCATCCACCTGTGGATCTACTCTCTCTCCTACCCAGGGAGGGAGTGGGTTTCCAGGGATGAGTGATGGAGCCAAGTCCCAGGCTTCTGCTTCCCGAACCCTGCCGGCAGGGAGCAGGAGAAACCAGCAACTGGCCTGCACATCGGAGGACTCGGGGGTGAGACGCTCCACCAGGAGTCGCAGCAATGTGGCTCCTACTCCCCCCGGGACTGTGGAGACTCCTAGAAGCCTCAAGGCCTGACAGCATGCATGAAGACGCTCCTTCTGGAGGAAAGCTGAGTGCTCACGGAGGTGAGGCTGACCTCACTGAGGAAAGTTGGGCTACTCAAAGTCCCCGGGAGTCTGTGTCCACCTATGACTCCCGAGTCATGAGCCACCTCCGTGAGTATGAAGACGCAAGTAAGCTCGTCAGGAGGCTCTGGGAGGAGCTGCGTTGCAGAAGCACCAAAGCTGCAGGTGCCTCCAAACTGAAGAAGGCAAAGCTCCAGGCGGAGGTAAAGAGGGTCACGAGTGAAATTAATGTGCTGGAACTAAGGAAAGTTACCATCAGAGAGCAGAGTGGTCCTTTTAAGGAAAAACTGATAAATGAAGACCGATTCAGAGAAATGGCTGATAACAGAGAGCAAAGGCAGATGGGGTTGCAGCCTGAGAGCCAGGTGGATGATGAGAGTGATGATGATCAGCAGAAAGCCCCACCTGGCAGCCTGCAAATTCACCCGCAGGCCACGAGCAGTGAGCTCCCTGCAGGACAGGCGACAATGACATCCGGTCGCAGTTCTGCCGGCTCTGGGGAGGACAGTGAAAGCAGCAGCCAGGGAGGTTCACCAATGGCAGAAATAAAGCTCCTGAAGTCCCCAGTGTGCCTCCAAAACTTCCTTCTTGGTGACGATCTACCAGAAGAGGTGCCTGGGGGCCACAAAAAGGCTAAGAAGACCAAGCCAAAGCTGCAGGAAGCAGTAAGATACGTATATGCCCCCCTCCCTGTACCCCCTGAGTCGGCAGCTGGCTCAGCTCGCTGTATAAGCCCCGCTGCCCAGCCAAGCCTGTGTTCTGCTGTGGATCCAGTGCAAAGGCACGGGGAGATTACACAGCGTGGTAGTGAAGCGCAGAGCTCCGTCTCTGCTTGTAGTAGCGGGGATGCAGCGGAAAGTGCATCAGCTGAGAGGCTGGACAGTGAGGGAGGCCCGGCGGTGGGCGTTCGGTCAGGCCACGATGCTGTGGTGTGCTCCTCAGTTGGAGGGGGGAGCAGCCCGGTGTCAGGGTCAGCTCCTGTAGCCTCGGCGCCTTTGAATGCTGTTGTCGCTGATCTCTTACTTGGGGAGCAGCGGCAGTGTGATGGGCTGTCGGGGCTGATCGTTCTGGTCCTCCCACCAAAATGTTAATTTGTGTTGGCGCCGCTGGATCTTCCTGATGCTAAAGATCAGCGGCGCCTCACAACAGCTAAAGATCAACGGCGCATCGCTGTAAATACAAAACAGCGGAAATTACCTACTGATGATGTGGAGGGCACACATAAGACCAGGGGTGAGGTTGCCTCCAGTTCTATGGAGGTGACTGTGCCCCTTGTGCCTGATGATGCTGAGGTCAAAATGTCATCCACCATTATTACTGGCCCAGCAGGAATGAATGTGTTGGTGGATGGGAATGAGTCCAATTCATTGTCTAGTGGTGTGGTTGCTGGTTTGGTGGAGGGTGAGATGGAGGTGGGTAATGGTGATGCTGTTGGGACTGATGTAGTCACTCGTCCGGTTGCCCCCTCCGGTGGTGGCAACACCTGTTTAGAGTTATGCCAGTGTCACCCCCGACTGGCGAGACTTTGCCGTTCAGGCAGTGTCTCGCCAAAATCAGATAAAGAAGGTGACCGCGATGACTCATAACAAGTCGCTTTCTTGTTATGACATCATGACATGACTTGGTCGGTATGGAGATATGGTGGAGATGCCAAAGAAAAACCGCGACGAGTTTGGTATCTGGTCAGGGGCCTGGACGTTTATGGTAAAACTTAAGCATTCAGGTGGCACGGGTGCCCACATTCCATCATCTGCCTTCCTGGGCAGGGATCGTATGCTGGTCTTCTACCAGGGACAACCGGAGCTCTGTCACAGGTGCGGCGACTCCACGCACTTCAGTGCAAACTTCACTGTGCAGAAATGTGTGTTGTATGGTGGTGTCAGCCATCTTGCTGCCTCTTGTGTGGAGATAAGGTGCCACCTGTGTGGTGAGTTAGGTCACCCATTCAGCCGTTGCCCTCGTTCTTTCGCTAATGCAGTCGAGACCCCAGTGGGAGAAAGCCATGAGGCAGATTCTGCTGGGGAGGGGACAAGCAGGGGTGGGGGAGCTGAGGGGCCAGGGAAGAAAAGCAATAAAAAGACGCCTGCCCAGGTGAGGCATCTAGACAAGCGCAGACAGGAGAGGGAGCGAGATGAGCCCCGGGCTACTGGGACGGCCTCTGTTCTGGATGCCAGCGTTGCTGCTGAGGCCCGAAGTGATGATGAGTAGAGATGAGCGGTGTTCAACTAGAACTGTTCGCCAATCTCAAATTCGAACTGTTTTGGGCGGTGTTCGAGCCGTTCGACGAACGCAAACGATTTGCAAAAAATTTGGCTGTTCGAGGTTATGTTCGATAACTGTTCATGATCAAGAGCGTGTTCTGCATGTCTGGCACTATTTAGGGCACCAATCATGCAGGGATTGTCTGCCACTCACTGTAATGCCACATCCATGGTGGTTGTGGCATTACAGTGATTGCCCAAATCGATGGGAACAGTGCTCACAGTGAAACTTGAAAAGCCGGCAATTCAGCAGCGGCATGCACCGGTACCCGACAATTTAGAACCGAAAGAATAGAGTATCACACATAGATAAGATAGATAGAAACATGTCAGTCACATATATAAGAAGTACAGTGACAGTGTTGGTTACTGTACTTGTCATTTAGTGTAAAGGATTTATTAAAAAAAATATTAGTGTATTCATGCACCGTCTCTTTAAAAAAGCCCGCCAGCAATTCAGCATCGGTTCCTGACAATTTATAACAGAAAGAATAGAGCATCACACATAGATTAGATAGATAGAAACATGTCAGTCACATATATAAGAAGTACAGTGATAGTGTTGATTACTGTACTTGTCATTTAGTGTTAAAATAAAGGATTTATTAAAAAAAAAATTGGCGTGGGGTTCCCCGTAATTTTAGTCTCTAGTGGCGGTTAAGCAGACGGCTGGGGCAGATGTTTGAAGCCTGGGAAGGGGGTAATACCCACGGAGCTTCCCAGGCTACTAATATCAGCCCCCAGCTAAATACCTAGCCTTTACTAGTTATTAAAATGGGGGACCCCAAAAAAATGACGTGGGGTCCCCCCTATTTTAATAGCTAGAAAAAGCTAGGCAGACAGCTTGGGGCTGATATTAATAGCCCAGGAAGGGTGCCATGAATATTGGCCCCCTCCCAGGCTAGAAACACCAGCCATCAGCCGCCCCAGAAATGGTGCATCCATAGGATGCGCCAATTCTGGCACTTTGCCTCACTCTTCCCACTGCCCTGTAGCGGTGGCAGTGGGGTAATATGGTTGGGGTTGATGTCAGCTTATAATGCCAGCTGACATCAAGCCCAGGTTAGTAATGGAGAGGCGTCTATAAGACACCCCCATTACTAACCCCATAGTCAAAGTTACAAAAAAAATACAAACACCCACAATAAAGTCCTTTAATTGAAATAAAGACACAATTCTTTATTGTTCTAAATTAAACCATACTTACCATCACGCCCATTCCAGCTGAAGCCAACGATCTCCTGCAATAAAAGTAAAATAATAAAGCAACATCATACTTATCTTTCCATGGTTCCCACGACAGCTTCAGCTCTGCTACATTCACGTGACAGGCTGGACCGCAGCAGAACGCTGCCATCCAGCTTGCCATGCCACAGAGACTGAGAAGTGCAGGCATGCTTGCGCTCCTCAGTGTCTGGCTGTGATGGCATCCAGATTAGCTGAGTTCATGTCCAATGAACTCAGCTCACCTCATGCACGTCACTGACAGCGTGGGAATATTCTCAGCGCTCAGCGCTTGAGCAGTAGAATTCTCCCATGGTGGGATGGCATTGAGATGACAGGCTGGATCACAGCTGAGCGCTGCCATACAGCATTCCATCATTCATAGACACTGCAGAGCGCAGGCATGCTTGCGCTCTGCAGTGTCTCTGAAGGATGACAAGCTGGATGGCAGCGCTCAGCTGTGATCCAGCCTGTCATCTCAATGCCATCCCATCATGGGAGAATTCTCCTGTTCAAGCGCTGAGCGCTGAGAATTTTCCCACGCTGTCAGAGACGTGCATGAGGTGAGCTGAGTTCATTGGACATGAGTTCACCTCATGCACGTCACTGACAGTGTGGGAAAATTCTCCTGCACTCACCGCATGCGCAGGAGAATTTTCCCACGCTGTCAGTGACGTGCATGACGTGAGCTGAGTTCATTGGACATGAACTCGGCTCATCTGGATGCCGTCACAGTCAAACACTGAGGAGCGCAAGCATGCATGCGCTTTTCAGTGTCTGCGGCATGGCAAGCTGGATGGCAGCGTTCTTCTGCGGTCCAGCCTGTCATGTGAATGTAGCAGAGCTGAAGCTGTCGTGGGAACCATGGAAAGGTAAGGATGATGTTGCTTTATTATTTTACTTTTATTGCAGGAGATCGTTGGCTTCAGCTGGAATGGGCGTGATTGTAAGTATGGTTTAATTTAGAACAATAAAGAATTGTGTCTTTATTTCAATTAAATAAATAAATAAAAAAGAAACTACCGCACTCCTGGAGTGGTGGTGGTGCCCAGGTAGGGTTACAAGCCCGTATAGATACAGAAAAACAACCTGGCACTCAGAAGACTCATGGGTTCTTTTAGTGATTTTTAATAAAGTAATGTAGTAAATAACAAATAAACAGACGTTTCGGTCACAATAGACCTTCATCAGTGTACTACAAAAGCAAAAAAATAATAGTGAGTACCACATAGAAATATGCAATTCATATAACATAGGTTTGACAGAATGAGATCAAAATTCAATTGGTCATGGATAATGTACATACAGAAAATACAACATCGGGAAAAAATAATAATATAGTAGAGGATCTGGGGAAAGGGGATGGGAAGGAGAACTAGGTTAGGAGGGAAAGGGAAAAATAAAAAGTGACATACCGGTTTTATTAAAGGCGTGATGCATTTGGGCCGCTGTCTGTAGAAATTTGTAAACTAAGGGAACACATCTAAAAAAAATTTTTTGTAAAAATTTTTTTTAGAGGTCTAGAACAATGTAAGATGTGTGATGACACTTAGTATAATCGGTGGCTATGAGGTTAGAGATACCCCGATAGGTGCTATGGGATGAAGAACAATGAAGAGCACATAAAGTGTGAGGGCAGGGGATGAAAAAAACGTACCCGTTGCTTGCGGTAGGTACTTAAAGGTAATGGCCTGGTCGGTGCCGTAGGCTGTATAGAGGAAAGAGTAAATAAATTAATATCTATGGGATATAGGGGCATTAAGTATAGTAGGAGCCAAAAAAGAAAAAAGAAAAACATACCCGTAGGAGAAAATGAATAACCAGAGGCAGTAGCCCGCTAGGAAGTTGTATGCTAAGGGAAAGAAAAAGGGCACATTAAATGAAGCCCCAATAAGTATTAAGGATAAGGGGACCAGTGTAGGAAGCGTACCTGAATTGTAAAGGACGCAGGACGCGGTATCCACCGTTTGTCCAGAAGCATGTGGCAGGATAAGGCACCAGGGGGCTTTAAATAGGGGATAGGAGGGGTGAAAGGTTGTAATAGGAACCAATCATTGGTGGTAGTGGTGTGGGAACGCGCTTTACTAGCTTCTGGGATAGGACCTGAAAACCGGAAGTAGCGTCAAATGACGTTATTCAGGTCCTGTAAGGAAAAAACCGGTCACGTGACCGGGAGTGACGTGTGTATGCGTTCCACACAGTGTTCTATGCGTTCCACTGAGCGAGGGGAGCGCTGTAATACTTCTAACAGTGCTGTAGAGCAGAGGAGGCCCACTAATAGATGTGTGGTTGCGTTCCACACAGGTACCATGCGTTCCACAGAGCGGTGGGAACGCTATATTGCTTGTGACGGCATAGTAGAACAAGGGAAAGCCAGGATAGGAGTCCAGGAAGGATGGGGATCAGGAGAAGGGATGCCATATTAGGATGGGATCTGGAGAAACAGATAATGACAGCATAAGTTATTTAGGCAGAAAATACGGTGTATATCATAAAAACCACAATAGAGTGTAGTCATATCATCAGGACCCCCCAAGTAACAAATAAAAGAGGTTTCAACAAATATACCTGTGGTCTTGGTAGTGAATACATGTATATATGTAATCCGTGTTGTGTGGCAAGAATCAGTCAAAGTGGAAGAACTTTATTTTGTTAGGAGGCACACACCCATTAAACACACATATACATTTATATATATCCACATGCGCATATGCACACCCATACTGAGGTGGCTCTAGTCGTTTAGGTAAAGGAGCTGAGATCGTATTCCTTATTTAAGCCCCTTGGGGATAACGACTGTAACTCGTGGATCCAAAAAGCCTCTCTATATTTAAGAAGGCGAATACGGTCGCCTCCCCGTCTGGGAGGGGGTACGTGTTCAATCACTTGGAATTTAAGCTGTGCCACTGAATGGCCAGCTGATGCAAAATGTGATGGAACCGGAAGAAGAAGGTTTTTACAACGTATGGTCGATTTGTGTTTCGAGATCCTATCTTTAACACACTGGGTGGTTTTCCCCACGTAAATGAGACCACAAGGACATTTAAGGATGTAAATAACAGAGGAGGAGTTGCAGGTAAAGTAGTCCTTAATTTTGTACTGTTTCCCCGAGTGTGGGTGGTAAAACGTGTCGCCTCGGATGATATTGTTGCATTGGTAGCATTGAAGACATGGGAATGTCCCGTTTTTGGGTGTGGACAGAAATCTTTGTCTAGGTTTAGTGATGGGGGTGCCTACGTCGGAATGGACGAGGCGGTCACGGATGTTAGTGGGTCTCTTGTAGCATGGTAAAAATGGAGCTTTGAACTCTTGAACTGTGGGATAGGCTGTTTGGAGTATGTTCCAATGTTGTCGTATTTTCTTGTGTATTATCAAGACTACAGGATGATAGGTATGGACAAACGGTATATGGTTATTGGTGGAAGGTCTGGGTCTGTTGATGGGTTCTAGGGCTCGAGATAATGTATCAGGTGAGTAACCTCTGTTGAGGAACTTTTCTTTCATCTCGGTGATCCTGATGTCCCGTGTGGTAGGATTGCTAACAATTCGTTCAACGCGGTGGAATTGGGACTTGGACACCGAGGTGAAGATGGATTTGGGGTGGAGGCTGGTATAATGTAAGAGGTCGTTTCTGTCTGTGGGTTTAACATAAAGGTCCGATGAGAGGTGTCCCAGATTATCTTTTAAAATGGTAGTGTCGAGGAAGTTTATGGATTCCCTGCTAGAGGAAATGGTGAACCGTAGGCCCTCCCAGGATGAGTTAAGGGTCTCAAAGAATCGTGATAGGGTTTCAATGGGTCCCGCCCAGATGCAAAAAATGTCATCAATATAGCGTTTCCACATCCTGGAATAGGTTTGGAAGAGTGGGTTCGTATATACCACCTCTTCTTCAAACGATGACATGAAGCAGTTTGCATACGGTGGGGCTACATTGGATCCCATGGCGGTACCCTGTTTCTGTAAGTAGAAGGTATCCTGGAAGAGGAAGAAGTTTTTGGACAGGACCAAACGTAAAAGGTCTAGACAGAGGTGACTAATTTCAGGTGGTGTTTGGGACAACTCCAATAGATTTTTGACGCAAATGATACCCTTTTCATGTGGGATCGAGGTATATAAGTTGTTTACATCTAAAGTGACCAGTAGGGAGTCTGGGTGGACCTGTTTGATTTCTCTAATAATGGTAAGAAAAGCTCCTGTATCTAGAATAAAGGATGCAGTTTGTTTAACCAGAGGGGTCAGAACTTTCTCCAGAAAAATGGCTAATGGTGCAAGAATAGAATCAGTGGCGGAGACGATGGGACGTCCCGGGGGATTATCCATGTTCTTGTGTATTTTAGGTAGTATATAGAACACTGGAGTAATTGGGAATTTGTTAGTTAAAATCTCACAGGTTTTGATATCTATCGTCCCGTTTATCACGCAGCAGAGACCTTTATCGATTTTATTAATCAATCCTTTCTAAAACTACGGTCGGACATTGACCTGGGCCGGTTACACTACCACCAGAATCTATCTTCTTTGGATAGACAGGCACCCAAAACACTTCAGTCCGACCCCTCAATTACCATAAAACCGGCAGACAAGGGGGGAGCTATAGTGGTGATGGACACATCCTTCTACCTGGGTGAGATCCAGAGACAACTGAATGACAGCTCAGTTTATCAGAAGCTCTCACATGATCCAACTTCCACGATCAGGGGGGCCATTTCCGAAACATTGAAACACCATTCCCTAAACGGGACGATAGATATCAAAACCTGTGAGTTTTTAACTAACAAATTCCCAATTACTCCAGTGTTCTATATACTACCTAAAATACACAAGAACATGGATAATCCCCCGGGACGTCCCATCGTCGCCGCCACTGATTCTATTCTTGCACCATTAGCCATTTTTCTGGAGAAAGTTCTGACCCCTCTGGTTAAACAAACTGCATCCTTTATTCTAGATACAGGAGCTTTTCTTACCATTATTAGAGAAATCAAACAGGTCCACCCAGACTCCCTACTGGTCACTTTAGATGTAAACAACTTATATACCTCGATCCCACATGAAAAGGGTATCATTTGCGTCAAAAATCTATTGGAGTTGTCCCAAACACCACCTGAAATTAGTCACCTCTGTCTAGACCTTTTACGTTTGGTCCTGTCCAAAAACTTCTTCCTCTTCCAGGATACCTTCTACTTACAGAAACAGGGTACCGCCATGGGATCCAATGTAGCCCCACCGTATGCAAACTGCTTCATGTCATCGTTTGAAGAAGAGGTGGTATATACGAACCCACTCTTCCAAACCTATTCCAGGATGTGGAAACGCTATATTGATGACATTTTTTGCATCTGGGCGGGACCCATTGAAACCCTATCACGATTCTTTGAGACCCTTAACTCATCCTGGGAGGGCCTACGGTTCACCATTTCCTCTAGCAGGGAATCCATAAACTTCCTTGACACTACCATTTTAAAAGATAATCTGGGACACCTCTCATCGGACCTTTATGTTAAACCCACAGACAGAAACGACCTCTTACATTATACCAGCCTCCACCCCAAATCCATCTTCACCTCGGTGTCCAAGTCCCAATTCCACCGCGTTGAACGAATTGTTAGCAATCCTACCACATGGGACATCAGGATCACCGAGATGAAAGAAAAGTTCCTCAACAGAGGTTACTCACCTGATACATTATCTCGAGCCCTAGAACCCATCAACAGACCCAGACCTTCCACCAATAACCGTATACCGTTTGTCCATACCTATCATCCTGTAGTCTTGATAATACACAAGAAAATACGACAACATTGGAACATACTCCAAACAGCCTATCCCACAGTTCAAGAGTTCAAAGCTCCATTTTTACCATGCTACAAGAGACCCACTAACATCCGTGACCGCCTCGTCCATTCCGACATAGGCACCCCCATCACTAAACCTAGACAAAGATTTCTGTCCACACCCAAAAACGGGACATTCCCATGTCTTCAATGCTACCAATGCAACAATATCATCCGAGGCGACACGTTTTACCACCCACACTCGGGGAAACAGTACAAAATTAAGGACTACTTTACCTGCAACTCCTCCTATGTTATTTACATCCTTAAATGTCCTTGTGGTCTCATTTACGTGGGGGAAACCACCCAGTGTGTTAAAGATAGGATCTCGAAACACAAATCGACCATACGTTGTAAAAACCTTCTTCTTCCGGTTCCATCACATTTTGCATCAGCTGGCCATTCAGTGGCACAGCTTAAATTCCAAGTGATTGAACACGTACCCCCTCCCAGACGGGGAGGCGACCGTATTCGCCTTCTTAAATATAGAGAGGCTTTTTGGATCCACGAGTTACAGTCGTTATCCCCAAGGGGCTTAAATAAGGAATACGATCTCAGCTCCTTTACCTAAACGACTAGAGCCACCTCAGTATGGGTGTGCATATGCGCATGTGGATATATATAAATGTATATGTGTGTTTATGGGTGTGTGCCTCCTAACAAAATAAAGTTCTTCCACTTTGACTGATTCTTGCCACACAACACGGATTACATATATACATGTATTCACTACCAAGACCACAGGTATATTTGTTGGAACCTCTTTTATTTGTTACTTGGGGGGTCCTGATGATATGACTACACTCTATTGTGGTTTTTATGATATACACCGTATTTTCTGCCTAAATAACTTATGCTGTCAGTATCTGTTTCTCCAGATCCCATCCTAATATGGCATCCCTCCTCCTGATCCCCATCCTTCCTGGACTCCTATCCTGGCTTTCCCTTGTTCTACTATGCCGTCACAAGTAATATAGCGTTCCCACCGCTCTGTGGAACGCATGGTACCTGTGTGGAACGCAACCACACATCTATTAGTGGGCCTCCTCTGCTCTACAGCACTGTTAGAAGTATTACAGCGCTCCCCTCGCTCAGTGGAACGCATAGAACACTGTGTGGAACGCATACACACGTCACTTCCGGTCACGTGACCGGTTTTTTCATTACAGGACCTGAGTAACGTCATTTGACGCTACTTCCGGTTTTCAGGTCCTATCCCAGAAGCTAGTAAAGCGCGTTCCCACACCTCTACCACCAATGATTGGTTCTTATTACAACCTTTCACCCCTCCTATCCCCTATTTAAAGCCCCCTGGTGCCTTATCCTGCCACATGCTTCTGGACAAACGGTGGATACCGCGTCCTGCGTCCTTTACAATTCAGGTACGCTTCCTACACTGGTCCCCTTATCCTTAATACTTATTGGGGCTTCATTTAATGTGCCCTTTTTCTTTCCCTTAGCATACAACTTCCTAGCGGGCTACTGCCTCTGGTTATTCATTTTCTCCTACGGGTATGTTTTTCTTTTTTCTTTTTTGGCTCCTACTATACTTAATGCCCCTATATCCCATAGATATTAATTTATTTACTCCATCCTCTATACAGCCTACGGCACAGACCAGGCCATTACCTTTAAGTACCTACCGCAAGCAACGGGTACGTTTTTTTCATCCCCTGCCCTCACACTTTATGTGCTCTTCATTGTTCTTCATCCCATAGCACCTATCGGGGTATCTCTAACCTCATAGCCACCGATTATACTAAGTGTCATCACACATCTTACATTGTTCTAGACCTCTAAAAAATTTTTTTACAAAAAATTTTTTTAAAAAATTTTTTTTATATGTGTTCCCTTAGTTGACAAATTTCTACAGACAGCGGCCCAAATGCATCACGCCTTTAATAAAACCGGTATGTCACTTTTTATTTTTCCCTTTCCCTCCTAACCTAGTTCTCCTTCCCATCCCCTTTCCCCAGATCCTCTACTATATTATTATTTTTTCCCGATGTTGTATTTTCTGTATGTACATTATCCATGACCAATTGAATTTTGATCTCATTCTGTCAAACCTATGTTATATGAATTGCATATTTCTATGTGGTACTCACTATTATTTTTTTATTTCAATTAAAGGACTTTTTTCTGGGTGTTGTGTTTTTTTGTAACTTTGACTATGGGGTTAGTAATGGGAGTGTCTTATAGACGCCTCTCCATTACTAACTTGGGCTTGATGTCAGCAGGCATTATAAGCTGACATCAACCCCAACCATATTACCCCACTGCCACCGCTACAGGGCAGTGGGAAGAAAGAGGCTAAGTGCCAGAATTGGCGCATCCTATGGGGCGGCTGACGGCTGGTGTTTCTAGCCTGGGAGGGGGCCAATATTCATGGCACCCTTCCTGGGCTATTAATATCAGCCCACAGCTGTCTGCCTAGCCTTTGCTAGCTATTAAAATAAGGGGGACCCCACGTCATTTTTTTTGGGGTCCCCCATTTTAATAGCTAGTAAAGGCTAGGTATTCAGCTGGGGGCTGATATTAGTAGCCTGGGAAGCTCCGTGGGTATTACCCACTTCCCAGGCTTCAAACATCTGCCCCAGCCGTCTGCTCAACCGCCGCTAGAGACTAAAATTACGGGGAACCCCACGTCAATTTTTTTTTAATAAATACTTTATTTTAACACTAAATGACAAGTACAGTAATCAACACTATCACTGTACTTCTTATATATGTGACTGACATGTTTCTATCTATCTAATCTATGTGTTATGCTCTATTCTTTCTGTTATAAATTGTCGGGTACCGATGCTGAATTGTCGGCCGGCTTTTTTAAAGAGACGGTGCATGAAAACACTAATATTTTTTTTAATAAATCCTTTAACACTAAATGACAAGTACAGTAACCAACACTGTCACTGTACTTCTTATATATGTGACTGACATGTTTCTATCTATCTAATCTATGTGAGATGCTCTATTCCTTCTTGTCTAAATTGTCGGGTACCGGTGTATGCCGCTGCTGAATTGCCGGCCGGCTTTTTTAAAGAGAGTGTCTTCTGAGCAGTTTGTCAGCTTTTGGACACCTTTGAAGGTGTTTTCTATGTGTTTCTATGTGTTTCTATGTGTTTTTGTTTGCCTGCCATTGGTTTTAACGGTGTTCGATGGTGTTCGACGAACAGTTCCTCGAACATCCCATTGTTCGACAAACTGAACCGAACCCGAACACTACTGGGGTGGCTCAACACTAATGATGAGTTTTATGAGGAGGTCAGGAGGATCCACAGGGAGGAAACAGCCTCAGCCTCAGAATCCTCCCATTATGAAAGTATGGATGAGGATTATAAGCGGTGGCTTGAGAACAAGCGTAAGCTCGGCACCAAAAAGAAGAGAAAGAAGGGAGATAAAACATCTTCTCGTGTTCTGACCAAGGTACCTAAGGAAGGTAAAACTGACTCCCCTCTAGTTGGTCTTTCTAACCAGTTCCAAGCCCTTGATAACATCTCTTCCTCTGAAGAGGAGGTTGAGGGTGAGGTTCGGGCTTTGGCGGAGCTTACAGGGGGCGCCGAGTCTCCTTCTCCTGGGGATGCAAGGTCCTTGGGGGGAGGGACTGGCCCAGAGTCTGGAGACGAGGACGAAAAAAGAAGGAAAAATGTGGGAATGGACACCTCTGTGTCATTAAAAAGGGGTAAGGATTCTTCGTCTGAGGCAGAGGATAAGGGGAGTGGGAAGAAAAAAGCCTCCCAACTCGATCACCAATGATGGCGGTACCCACTCCGCTGACCCTGGCATCCATTAATGTGGCCAGCATTAAGTCAAATATGGCTAGATTTGCTGCCTTTGATTTTCTCAGCCGGGTTGAAGCTGACATTTTCTTTTTGCAAGAGACCATTCTGCCAAACATGGCAGAGGTATTTAAAGCAAAGAGGGAGTGGAGACTCGGGCCCTCCTATTGGTCTCTTGCGGCCAAGTCATATAGCGGAGTGGCGGTCCTTTTTACCACACCGGTAGAATGCCGACGGGTTATTGAGTTAGAAATGGGGAGGTGCCTGATATTACATGTCCTCATGAAGGGACAGGAGCTTCGGATTATTAACATCTATTGTCCCCAATCTAAGTGGAAGCGGAAGATTCTGTTTATGAGGATCAAGCCCTACCTTTTTACGAGTCGGCAGGTCATATTTGGAGGGGACTTCAACACTGTCACGAGGCCCCAGGATAGAGGAGGTTCCAGAGACAAGCTGACTTATGATAGCATCGCCCTTAGTAGTATAGCTAGTGAGGCTCGCCTGGTGGATGTCCAATTCCGGCACACCCCAGGCCATGAGGGGTTCAGCTATCATAGAGGTAACTGTAGGTCCAGGATAGACAGGCTTTATATAAAGGAGGAAGCCGTCTCTTCAGCAGTATCTGTTGACGAGGTGGAGTTCTCCGATCACTGTTTGATTTTGCTTTCTGTGAATGGTACAGAGACCCCCCGGATGGGAAGAGGCTTTGGAGGTTCAATTCGTCTCTCTTGGAAGAAGCGGAGATAAGACAGTCCTTTGAGGATTTTCTTCAGAGCCAGGTACCCTTACTGGATCTTTGCAGTAGTAATTCAGAGTGGTGGGAGATGTTCAAGAAAAGGGTGGCGAGATTCTTCCGCCAGTTCTCGAGCCTCAGGAGCCGGGACAGGTATTGCCTGTAACAGGGCCTGCCTGAGGAGGAAACCCGAGCATCTTGTCTCAACTGGAGGTAGCCGCGAGGAGATCTCCAGACTGAAATCTTAGCTAATGAGGTGTCAGTATGATAGACACGCATCTTTGGTTTTTGAGAGGGATTACGGGAAATACCGCACAACCCTTACAGAAACTGCAAGATGTCAGTGAATAGTAAAGTTGTTACAGGACTGGTTGACCCCAGGGGTTCCCTGGAAAGATCCAGATCAGGGATCCTGGAGGTCGCCAGATCCTTCTACTTGCACCTTTTGAGGAAAAAGGATCTGGATTTGGATGAGATGTCGGCTTTTCTGGCTGAAGCCGTCCCCGAACCAGGGGTAGACTCCTCTCTTGGTGTTTTGACAGAGATAATCAGGGAAGAGGAAATTAAGTTGGCGATTGAAGGGCTTGCCCTAAAGAAATCTCCCGGTCCAGATGGCTTAACATCTGAATTCTATAAGACCTTTAAGGAAGCCTTGGTTCCACTCTTGACTGAGGTATTCAATGATTGTCTTTCCTCGGGCACTGTGCCAAAGTCAATAAAGAGGTCTGCCCTGATCATCTTGTCAAAGGGTAAGGACTCATCTTGCATTGAGAATTGGCGTCCCATAGCGCTTCTCAATGCAAACAGGAAGGTTTTGGCAAAGGTGCTATTTGATCGGCTAGTGGAATTTGCACCCCGGCTCCTTTTGGGGGCCCAGCATTGCTCTGTTCTGGGCCACAGGATGATCTGTGCTGTACTCTGTGTCTGAGAGGCGGTGGAGTAGGGTAGGGCTGGCCACTGGAAGGGGTACATGCTGTCATTGGACCAGGCAAAAGCGTTCGATCGGGTTAATCATGAGTACCTCTGGACTGTCCTTCTGAGGTATGGCCTGCCGGGGAGGTTTGTTGATTGGCTTAAGACTGTGTATGCTGGGGCAGAGAGTTTCCCGCTTGTCAACGGTTGGATTGGCAGCTCTTTTGAGGTTGGGTGTGGTGTTCACCAGGGTTGTCCCTTGACCCCGCTGCTGTACGTGTTTGCGGTTGATCTGCATCTTAGGAGGGTGGAGCATGGACTGTTGGCTGGGATCGGGATGGACCGGGCAGCATCGGAAGCAACTCTGAGAGTGGTGGCTACTTTGAAGAAACTAGAATATAAGGAATATTTTCAGTTGTTTCACACTTTTTTGTTAAGTATATAATTCCACATGTGTTAATTCATAGTTTTGATGCCTTCAGTGTGAATGTACAATTTTCATAGTCATGAAAATAAAGAAAAATCTTTATATGAGAAGTTGTGTCCAAACTTTTGGTCTGTACTATACATATAATATGTGTGTGAGGAGAGTGAGAGTCTGGACCAGTTTCATTACATTGTTTATTTTGTGGTTATTAATTTTGTTATGTTTCTGTTATTATTATTGTTATGTTTTTCATGTTTATAATAAAAGATCTACAGGATATAACTCAGGATCAGTACAGGATCAGTAATGTAATGTATGTACACAGTGACTGCACCAGCAGAATAGTGAGTGCAGCTCTGGAGTATAATACAGGATGTAACTCAGGGTCAGTACAGGATCAGTAATGTAATGTATGTACACAGTGACTGCACCAGCAGAATAGTGAGTGCAGCTCTGGGGTATAATACAGGATGTAACTCAGGGTCAGTACAGGATCAGTAATGTAATATATGTACACAGTGACTGCACCAGCAGAATAGTGAGTGCAGCTCTGGAGTATAATACAGGATGTAACTCAGGATCAGTACAGGATCAGTAATGTAATGTTTGTACACAGTGACTTCACCAGCAGAATAGTGAGTGCAGCTTTGGAGTATAATACAGGATGTAACTGAGGATCAGTACAGGATCAGTAAAGTAATATATCTACACAGTGACTTCACCAGCAGAATAGTGAGTGCAGCTCTAGAGTATAATGCAGGATGTAACTCAGGATCAGTAGTGTAATGTATGTACACAGTGACTGCACCAGTAAAATAGTGAGTGCAGCTCTGGAGTATAATACAGGATGTAACTCAGGATCAGTAATGTAATGTATGTACACAGTGACTGCACTGGCAGAATAGTGAGTGCAGCTCTGGAGTATAATACAGGATATAACTCAGGATCAGTACAGGATCAGTAATGTAATGTATGTACACAGTGACTGCACCAGCAAAATAGTGAGTACAGCTCTGGAGTATAATACAGGATGTAACTCAGGATCAGTAATGTAATGTATGTACACAGTGACTGCACCAGCAGAATAGTGAGTGCAGCTCTGGAGTACAATACAGGATGTAACTCAGGATCAGTACAAGATAAGTAATGTAATGTATGTACACAGTGAGTGCATCAGAAGAATAGTGAGTGCAGCTCTGGGGTATATTGCAGGCTGTAACTCAGTCAAAGATAAGTGATGTGATGCAATTAGTTCTTTTTAAGATTTATGTTTAAGTTAACTATATATAAACCAAAACAAAATGTTAAAAGTTGACCTTTTTTATTATAATTTGCATTGGTTGTCATTAAAAATGAACAGTATGGACAATAATGAAGATATTTTTTTTTTCTCAGGAAAAGTTCATGATGAAATTGAAGCAGTGATCGGATCAGCTCAGCCTCAGATAGAACATAGAAAACAAATGCCATATACAGATGCCGTCATACATGAAATTCAGAGATTTGGTGATATTGTGCCTGGAAGTGCTCCCCATATCACCTCTCGGGATGTCACCTTCAGAGGTTATTCGATTCCTAAGGTGAGAACTAGGTTTCTGTAGAATCAAGTACAGAGATTTCATGTCTTTGCTTTGAATGTACCAGCCAGCATCTTTCCAGTGTGCTCTTTTGTATGACATCATAGGGGCAAGGCCTATGATTTCCAACAAGTCTACAGTGACTGGGGATGTGCACAGTGAGAACGGGAGAGGACCCCAACATTGCAGACTGCACACTGAACATGTAGTGTTATCAGCTTGTAACTTTGCCCAGAAGTGATGGTGCGGAGCACTCTGGAGCGCTAGATTACATTTTACATTAATTTATTGTCTGACTCATTGCTCCTATGTAGCACACTGATCCTACATGGTGCCAGTGTCAACACCTGGACAAAATATTGACTGCAGAAGAGTGTCAGGATAGTACATACTTGGTTAGATGGGAGGAATGTTAGTAGGGATAAACTATATTTGCAGGAATTAAACCGACTTGGGACTGTATAGGAGTCCCAGGATGGAGCTTGGTGGGGTTGCTTGGGCGCAAAGGGAGTGAGGGAGTTGTGAGACATATACAGCCCTGAAGAACACTTTTGTCAGGTCATTCTAGATGAATAGGATATATTAAATTCTGAATGTGTATTCTGTATAATACATCTCTTTCACCCCCAGGACACAGTTATCATCCCGTTACTACACTCTGTGCTCAGAGATAAAGATTACTTTGAGAAACCCAATGAATTTTACCCTGAGCACTTTCTTGACTCAGAAGGAAAGCTGAAGAAGATAGAGGCATTCATACCATTCTCCATAGGTAACACTATTACCTAAACATACGCTATAAACTAGCATTAAGTATTTATTTTTTGCACTTTTAAAGTCTTTGTCTTATGACAGACAGCCATTTAATAATGGTTCAGCTCTGGAGACCCTCATCAAGTAACATTTTTGCAGGACCACCTCTGTAGTAATAGCCGCTATAAGGAAAATGTAGTCATGAATTGAAGTCATTCATATAAATGGTCATCCATCTAATATATGGTTGACCCAATTGTGGTATAGCAAGAGATTCCAACAAGTTGGGTGTTTGGCAATCAGCAGACCTCTAGATGGAGGTCCAGTTCCTGAATCCTTGGCTATACAATTCATATTGACTGAGGGTCAGCTAATATCAACCATATTGCCAGAGATTTCAGAGCTGGACCTCCACCTTCAGCTGGATCTTCAGTAATTGTCTAGCTTTACTTTCAACCATGAAGACTATGTTGCCCTTTGCAGGGTAAATACTGTGGGTATGGAAAGCATTCAGACCCCTTTAAATTTTTCACTTTTTGTTTCATTGAAGCCATTTGGTAAATTCTAAAAAGTTCATTTTTTTTCTCATTAAAGTACACTGCACCCCATATTGACTGAAAAAAACCCGAAATGTATACATTTTTGCAAATTTATTAAAAAAGAAAAACTGAAATATCACATGGTTATAAGTATTCAGACTCTTTGCTCATATTTAAGTCACATGCTGTCCATTTCCTTGTGATCCTCCTTGAGATTGTTCTACTTCTTCATTGGAGTCCAGTTGTGTTTAATTAAACTGATAGGACTTGATTTGGAAAGGCACACACCTGTCTTTATAAGACCACACAGCTCACACTGCATGTCAGACCAAATGAGAATTATGAGCTCAAAGGAACTGCCCAAGGAGCTCAGAGACAGAACTGTGGCTAAGGTTACCAAAGAATTTCTGCATTACTCCAGGTTCCTAAGAGCACAGTGGCCTCCATAATCCTTAAATGGCAGTAGTTTGGGACCACCAGAAGTCTTCCTTGACCTGGCCGTCCAGCCAAACTGAGCAATCGTGAGAGAAGAGCCTTGGTAAGAGAGGTAAAGAAGAACCCCAATATCACTGTATATGAGTATACATATGAGTATATGAGTATATGAGTATGAGTGTATATATACCCCAAGTATATGAGTGGACAGTACAAAGAACTGTCTATCTTTTTACTCTGAGGCCAGAGACCGGGACAAGGGGGCATCTTCTATGTCTGGAGGAAAGAAGGTTTAATCGTAATGACAGATAGTCATAATCACATAATCACAGATTCTTTACTGTAAGAGCAGTGAGACTATGGAACTCTCTGCCGCATGATGTTGTAATGAGTGATTCACTATTAAAATTCAAGAGGGGCATGGATTCCTTTCTTGAAAAGTATAATATTACAGGTTATATATACTAGATTCCTTGATAGGGCGTTGATCCAGGGAACTAGTCTGATTGTCGTATGGAGTCGGGAAGAAATTTTTTTCCCCAATGTTGAGCTTAGTGTTTGCCACATGTTTTTTTTTGCCTTCCTCTAGATCAACATGTTAGGCTATGGGTTGAACTAGATGGACTTAGTCTTCCTTCAACCTTAAAACTATGTTACTATATTAATGTGGCTGAGCTCCAGAGATGCAGTAGGGAGATGGGAGAAAGTTCCACAAAGTCAACTATCAATGCTGCCCTCCACCAGTCTGGCAATTATGGCAGAGTTGCCCAACGAAAGCCTCTCCTCAGTGCAAGACATATGAAAGCCCACATAGAGATTGCTCAAAAACACATGAAGGACTCCCAGGCTATGAGAAATAAGATTCTCTGGTCTGATGAGACAAAGATAGAACTTTTTGGTGATAATTCTAAGCGGTATGTGTGGAGAAAACCAGGCACTGCTCATCACCTGCCCAATACAATCTCAACAGTGAAACTTGTTAGTGGCAGCATCATGCTATGGGGGTGTTTTTCAGCTACACGGACAGGACGACTTTTTGCAATTGATGGAAACATGAATGCAGCCAAGTACAGAGATATCCTGGATGAAAACCTCTTCCAGAGTGCTCTGGACCTCAGACTTGGCCAAAGGTTCCCCTTCCAACAAGACAATGAACCGAAGCACCCAGCTAAAATAACAAAGGAGTGGCTTCAGAACAGCTCTGTGGCCATTCTTGACTGGCCCAGCCAGAGCCCTGACCTAAACCCAATTAAGCATATCTGGAGAGACCTGGAAATGGCTGTCCACCAATGTTCACCATCCAACCTGACAGAACTGGAGAGGATCTGCAAGTAAGAATGGCATTGAATCCCCAAATCCTGGTGTGAAAAACTTGTTGCATCATTCCCAAGAAGACTCATGGCAAGAGATGAGCGTTGTTCTACTCGAACTGTTCGCCAATCTCAAATTCGAGCTGTTTTGGGCGGTGTTCGAGCCGTTCGGCGAACACGAACGATTTGAGAAAAATTCGGCTGTTCGAGGTTATGTTCGATAACTGTTCGTGCACCAAAATCATAACTGGATTTTTTCTCAGTAATGATGAAAATTAATGTTAATACGCAGTTTGCGTGTACAGCGGGGTGGGGGAAGGGGCAGGGGATGGATCTCTGCAGGAATAATGAAGATCTCCATTTTTTTTTCTCTTTCCCGCATTTGCAGTGGGGAGGTGCAGTCTGTCAGCCTATCAGCAGCGCACACACGGAGCGAACTGCTGTTTTTCACACAAGCAAGGGCATGTGTCATTGGCAGTGTATGTCACATGTCCTTGCCCTATAAGACCAAGCCATTTTCCCCGTCGCCACCATTTTCTCACTGCTGCAGCTGCGTGATAGACGGCACGGCTGTTGCTGTGTGCGCTATATCTTGTTAATTTCAAGCCAATTTTCGCACAAATCTACAGATAGCTTGGGAGTAGGGAATAGTTGTGATTGCAGTCCTTTTAAGGACTAGGTTACAGCATTTCCTACGACTTTTATCAGGCAGGTCTGTGCTCTTAAATAGATAGATTGTGGGAGTAAAGACTAATTGTAATTGCAGTCCTTTTCAGGACTAGGTTACATCAGTTCCTAACAGTTTTTGCCAGGCAGGTCTGTGCCAGTGCTGTGCAAGTTTTTTTCACAGCATTTGGCTGATTCTAGCAAAGCTAATCCTTTTTGGCCTATTGCAGAGTGTGTTAGTCAGTGGAGTAGCCTATCTGTGTTGCAAGATATACCACCTGTGTATAGAATACCAATTTTTTTACTGCACCTAGTGAAGTAAAATCTTTTGGGCATAGCATCATTCTATTAGTCCATCTATACTGACCTCCATCAGGTTGCAAATTGAACATAATTTTTTTCTGCAACTAGCTCTGAAAAAATATTTGGGCTTCTAGCAGTGTGTGGGACTTGTTCTATTAGTCCATCTATACTGACCTCCATCAGGTTGCAAACTGAATATAATTTTTTTCTGCATCTAGCTCTGAAAAAATATTTGGCCTTCTAGCAGTGTATGGGACTTTCTCTATTAGTCCATCTATACTGACCTCCATCAGGATGCAAATTAAAAATAATTTTTATCTGCATCTAGCTCTGAAAAAATATTTGGCCTTCTAGCAGTGTGTGGGACTTTCTCTATTAGTCCATCTATACTGACCTCCATCAGGTTGCAAATTAAAAATAATTTTTATCTGCATCTACCTCTGAAAAAATATTTGGGCTTCTCGCTGTGTGTGGGACTTGTTCTATTAGTTCATCTATACTGACCTCCATCAGGTTGCAAATTGAATATAATTTTTTTCTGCATCTAGCTCTAAAAAAATATTTGGCCTTCTAGCAGTGTGTGGGACTTTCTCTATTAGTCCATCTATACTGACCTCCATCAGGTTGCAAACTGAATATATATTTTTTCTGCATCTACCTCTGAAAAAATATTGGGCTTCTAGCTGTGTGTGGGACTTGTTCTATTAATCCATCTATACAGACCTCCATCAGGTTGCAAACTGAATATATTTTTTTTCAACATCTACCTCTGAAAAAATATTGGGCTTCTAGCTGTGTGTGGGACTTGTTCTATGAATCCATCTATACAGACCTCCATCAGGTTGCAAACTGAATATAATTTTTTTCTGCATCTAGCTCTGAAAAAATATTTGGCCTTCTAGCAGTGTGTGGGACTTTCTCTATTAGTCCATCTATACTGACCTCCATCAGGTTGCAAATTAAAAATAATTTTTATCTGCATCTACCTCTGAAAAAATATTTGGGCTTCTAGCTGTGTGTGGGACTTGTTCTATTAGTCCATCTATACTGACCTCCATCAGGTTGCAAACTGAATATAATTTTTTTCTGCATCTAGCTCTGAAAAAATATTTGGCCTTCTAGCAGTGTGTGGGACTTTCTCTATTAGTCCATCTAAACTGACCTCCATCAGGTTGCAAACTGAATATATATTTTTTCTGCATCTACCTCTGAAAAAATATTGGGCTTCTAGCTGTGTGTGGGACTTGTTCTATTAATCCATCTATACAGACCTCCATCAGGTTGCAAACTGAATATATTTTTTTTCTGCATCTACCTTTGAAAAAATATTTGGGCTTCTAGCAGTGTGTGGGACTTGTTCTATTAGTCCATCTATACTGACCTCCATCAGGTTGCAAACTGAATATAATTTTTTTCTGCATCTAGCTCTGAAAAAATATTTGGCCTTCTAGCAGTGTATGGGACTTTCTCTATTAGTCCATCTATACTGACCTCCATCAGGATGCAAATTAAAAATAATTTTTATCTGCATCTAGCTCTGAAAAAATATTTGGCCTTCTAGCAGTGTGTGGGACTTTCTCTATTAGTCCATCTATACTGACCTCCATCAGGTTGCAAATTAAAAATAATTTTTATCTGCATCTACCTCTGAAAAAATATTGGGCTTCTAGCTGTGTGTGGGACTTGTTCTATTAATCCATCTATACAGACCTCCATCAGGTTGCAAACTGAATATATTTTTTTTCAACATCTACCTCTGAAAAAATATTGGGCTTCTAGCTGTGTGTGGGACTTGTTCTATGAATCCATCTATACAGACCTCCATCAGGTTGCAAACTGAATATAATTTTTTTCTGCATCTAGCTCTGAAAAAATATTTGGCCTTCTAGCAGTGTGTGGGACTTTCTCTATTAGTCCATCTATACTGACCTCCATCAGGTTGCAAATTAAAAATAATTTTTATCTGCATCTACCTCTGAAAAAATATTTGGGCTTCTAGCTGTGTGTGGGACTTGTTCTATTAGTCCATCTATACTGACCTCCATCAGGTTGCAAACTGAAAATAATTTTTTTCTGCATCTAGCTCTGAAAAAATATTTGGCCTTCTAGCAGTGTGTGGGACTTTCTCTATTAGTCCATCTATACTGACCTCCATCAGGTTGCAAACTGAATATATTTTTTTTCTGCATCTACCTCTGAAAAAATATTGGGCTTCTAGCTGTGTGTGGGACTTGTTCTATTAATCCATCTATACAGACCTCCATCAGGTTGCAAACTGAATATATTTTTTTTCTGCATCTACCTTTGAAAAAATATTGGGCTTCTAGCTGTGTGTGGGACTTGTTCTATTAATCCATCTATACAGACCTCCATCAGGTTGCAAACTGAATATAATTTTTTTCTGCATCTAGCTCTGAAAAAATATTTGGCCTTCTAGTAGTGTGTGGGACTTTCTCTATTAGTCCATCTATACTGACCTCCATCAGGTTGCAAATTAAAAATAATTTTTATCTGCATCTAGCTCTGAAAAAATATTTGGCCTTCTAGCAGTGTGTGGGACTTTCTCTATTAGTCCATCTATAATGACCTCCATCAGGTTGCAAACTGAATATATTTTTTTTCTGCATCTACCTCTGAAAAAATATTTGGGCTTCTGGCTGTGTGTGGGACTTGTTCTATTAGTCTATCTATACTGACCTCCATCAGGTTGCAAATTAAAAATAATTTTTATCTGCATCTAGCTCTGAAAAAATATTTGGCCTTCTAGCAGTGTGTGGGACTTTCTCTATTAGTCCATCTATACTGACCTCCATCAGGTTGCAAACTGAAGATATTTTTTTTCTGCATCTACCTCTGAAAAAATATTTGGGCTTCTAGCTGTGTGTGGGACTTGTTCTATTAGTCCATCTATACTGACCTCCATCAGGTTGCAAATTGAATATAATTTTTTTCTGCATCTAACCCAGCCAATAGTTTTGGCCTAATACCACAGTTTGGCCACTCAGCTCTGCTCGGTTCCCATCCATTGTTTTTTGTGCAAACAACTCCAGAGTTGTGAATTAGTTAACCACCAAAATGAGTGGAAAAAGGCCTGCTGCTGGTGGAAAGGGGAATAGGCGTGTTGGGAAGGGGAAAAAAGGTTGTGTCCATGGGGTAGGTGTTAAAGCAACAGTAACATCTGCAGAAGAAAGACCATCTTCCAGCCAAACTAAAATGTCTACTTCTTTTAGCGGACAATGTGATAAGATCCCTTTCTTACGGCCACGCCAATCGCTACAAATTCCAGATGAGGCACAAAAACAGCAGGTGCTTCAACGGATATCAAGTGCTCCTTTAAGTGGGCTCTCCTCCACATCAACTTCAACATCACAAATACTCCAGTCCTCAAAGGTGTCACCCCAATCGCACTTGCTTCCTTACAGCTCCCAAATCTCCAGCTGCCCGTCTGAGTATGAGGTAGAACAGATGGTTGAGTCTGCAGAGCTGTTTACTCATACTATAGCCTGGGAATCAGAGGTCGACTCCAGCGCTTCTGTGAATCCAGACGAGGAAATGATCTGCACTGATGCCCAGAATCTTTATGAGTCGGATCCAGGACCAGACGCAGAA
Organism: Phyllobates terribilis; assembly: GCF_046119375.1. Taxonomy (NCBI): domain Eukaryota; kingdom Metazoa; phylum Chordata; class Amphibia; order Anura; family Dendrobatidae; genus Phyllobates; species Phyllobates terribilis. The sequence goes on along the minus strand of NW_027362763.1, from coordinate 70,133,116 downwards.
GGTTCTGACCATAATGTAGACCCTCATTCCCAAACTGTAACTCCTGTTGGTGGAGACAATGAGGAAGACGATGATGAGACTCAAATACCTGATTGGAGCGACAACTTTAGTTTTTTGTCAGGGCAGGAACAGGTTGGCTCTGAGGACGACGGGTGTGATAATGCACAGGGTGATGATGATGAGGTTGGAGATCCCACTTACTGTCAACCCACAGTCAGCCAAGAGATGAGGTCAGCAGAGGAGGTGGAGGAAGATGCTAGTGACGACGAGGTCAGGTTGCGCCTTCCTGGACAGAGACGTAGTACTGGAAGCACGTCAACAACTGCATCCTCAAACACAACTCTGCCTCTCACCACAAGTCGTGGTGGCTCTTCAGGTCGCATGGGTGCTAAGGCTTGCATAGCCTGGGCATTTTTTCAGATCGATAAAGATGACCCAACTCGTGTTATCTGTAACATTTGTCAGCAAAAGCTAAGTAGAGGCCAAAAAATACATAGTTTGAGTACTTCATGCATGAACCGGCACATGGACATGAAGCATAAGTTGCAGTGGGAAGCTCAGTGTGCTACAATGCGGCCTAGCCGGCCGGTCCAACCACCGTCTGCCATATCTTGTGCATCCGCGGCCTCTTCATCCTCTGTGACTGGGGGGACAGCAGTCACACCTGTTTTGGGGCACAGACCTGCCACCTCTTTACCCGCAACAGCCAGCGTGATTGGCAGGTCATCATTTTCTTTGGAGGTGGTAACACCAGCTGGTGTTGAGCGCTGTCCAACATCGATAGCACCACCTTTGGATCAAGGCAACCTAACATGTCCGCCTGCATCTTCCTCACAGACCGGCAGTTTGCTGGGGACACCCTTATCATAAGGATTTTCGAGACCTTATGTCCGTCGCAGTGCCCCAGTACCAGATGCCCAGTCGGCACTACTTCTCAAAGAAAGGTGTGCCTGCGCTCCACCAGCATGTCACACACAACATCACCGCTTCTTTGAGAAACTCTGTGTGTGACAGGGTGCATTTCACCACAGACACTTGGACGAGTAGGCATGGACAGGGGCGTTACATGTCGCTGACTGGGCACTGGGTAACTATGGTGACAGCAGGACAAGGGGCTGCTGTCCAAGTCTTGCCGTCCCCACGAGTTGTGCGTCAATCCTCTTTATGTCAAAGTTCCTCCACTGCTTCTGCCTCCTCAACCTCCTCTCGTTCTTCCACCTGCACCCAAAGCCTGTCTGGTCATGCCACAAGCTTTCTAACTGCGCAGAAGGGATCCTGCACACCTCCTTACTATGCTGGCAGTAGGGCTCAACGTCATCAGGCGGTTTTTACTTTGAAATGTCTGGGAAATGTGAGTCACACAGCTGAGGAGTTGTGGTCAGCTCTGGAGAACCAATTTCATGAATGGTTGTCTCCACTGGACCTGAAACCAGGGAAGGCTGTGTGCGACAATGCTGCAAACCTGGGTGCGGCCCTTCGCCGGGGCAATGTCACACACGTGCCTTGTATGGCTCACGTGTTGAACCTGGTTGTCCAGCAATTTTTAGCCCACTATCCCAGACTAGATGGCCTTCTGCAGAGGGCACGGTCGCTGTGTGCTCACTTCCGCCGTTCGCATCCCGCAGCTCAGCGACTTACATCTCTACAGAAGTCGTTGGGCCTGCCACTTCACCGGCTAAAATGCGATGTGCCTACCCGGTGGAATTCAACTCTGCACATGTTGCAGCGACTGTGGCAGCACCGACAAGCCCTGGTGCAATACGTTCTGACGTATAGCCTGGGCCAAGGAGATCCAGAGGTGGGGCAAATCACGCTGGAGAAGTGGTCTCAGATCAGGGACCTATGCACCCTTCTGCACAGTTTTGAAATGGCAACGAAGATGTTTAGTGCTGACAATGCCATTATCAGCATGACTATTCCCGTGATTTACATGCTGGAGCACATGTTAAACAGAATTCGGAGTCAGGTGGTGGCACAAGAGGAGGTGGAGGAAGTAGAGGAGGAGGAGTTGTATGCGGAAGGGCTAACATCTGCAAGGTCCAGACGGTCGGCAGCACCAAGGCGGCAGGCATGTGAGGGTGGGGGAGATGGTTTTACCAGGGCGCATGGTAGCAGCCAAACTAGTGAGGAAGGTGCAGGAGCCCAGGAAGAAGTGGAGAACGAACTGATGGAAGACTCATCAGATGAGGGAGACCTTGATCACATTTCTGTTGTGCGAGGTTGGGGGGAGAGGACAGAGGAAGGAAGCATGATTGTTACCTCGCCACCAACACAACAGGGACTTGGTGCTCCTGGATGCGCAACACACATGAGTGCCTTCTTGCTGCACTACCTGCAACATGACCCTCGAATTGTGAGAATTAGAAATAATCCTGACTACTGGGTTGCCACACTGTTAGGTCCCTGGTACAAAAGTAAATTTGCAGAAATTATTCCTGCCATAGAAAGGGATGCACGCATGCAGGAGTATCAGCAGAGACTGTTGCAGAATCTTACATGTGCTTTTCCACAAAACACCAGTGGTGCACATAGTGAATCTCACAGTTCCAACTTGCCAACCGTGGGACCGTCAAGTGTTCAGCACTCAAACCGTAACAGAACCACAGTATCCGCTGGTAACATCAATTTTGCGGAATCATTTCACCACTTTTTTAGCCCATCCTTTGCAAGGCCACAGGAGACAAGAAGTCTGACACATAGTCAACGCCTAGAGACGATGGTACAGTAGTATCTCCAAGTAAACATTGAAGCCATGACTGTGTCACTGGACCCTTGCTCTTTTTGGGCTTCCAATCTGGATAAATGGCCTGAGCTAGCCACTTACGCCTTGGAGATCTTGTCATGCCCCGCAGCCAGCGTTCTGTCTGAACGTGTGTTCAGCGCTGCTGGTGGTGTGCTGACAGATAAGCGCACGCGGCTCTCCACTGATAATGTAGACAGACTCACGTTCATAAAGATGAACAAATCATGGATCCGAAACGACTTTTCTACCCCTGTGTCATCCTGGGGAGAGTAAAAGCTTGATGATTGGTTAAAATCACCCTACCAACCGTTTTAAGGTTTGAAATTACTAATCATGTTTATCTGTATCTTGGCTGGAAAATAATTTGGGCTTTGTAGCAGTGTGCAGCACTGATTCTATTAGGCCATCTATAATAAGCTCCACCAGATTTAAAATTACTAATCATGTTAATCTGTATCTTGACTGGAAAATAATTTGGGCTTTGTAGCAGTGTGCAGCACTGATCCTATTAGGCCATCTATACTAAGCTCCACCAGATTTAAAATTAATAATAATTTTTAGCTGCATCTAGCCCGGAAAATAATTTTGGGGCTCCGAGATGCGCAAGACACATAAGTGCCTTCTTGCTGCACTACCTGCAACATGACCCTCATATTGTCAGAATTCGAAGTAATCATGACTACTGGGTTGCCAAACTCTTAGATCCCCCAAACTTTTCGATCAACCTTTTCATTTTAATAAAAACCCCCAAAAATGGTCATTTTGGAAATTATAAGCATTAGCAGGTTATTAGAAACTGAAATCAAACAGTTTTCAACTCAAAACTTTATTCTAGGTGATGTTACATTTTCACATAGGACCCCTTGTTCGAAAGGAGCTTCTGAACTCTCTCGTCCATTGAATTTGTCAGGTTTTGGATGGTTTCTGCTTCAATTGTTTTGCATGAGTACAGAATAACCTCCCAGAGCTGTTGCTTAGATGTGAACTGCCTCCCGCCATCATAGACACTCCTTTTTAATGATGCTCCAAAGGTTCTGAATGGGGTAGAGGTCAGGGGAGCATGGGGGTCACACCATAAGTTTGTCCCCTTTTATGCCCATATCAGCCAGAGATGCAGATGTGTTATGTGCAGCATGAGACGGTGCATTATCATGCATAAAATTGATCTTGCTGTGAAAAACACGGTTCTTCTTCTTGAACCATGGCAGGAAGTGCTGTTTGAGAAACTCCACATACATTATGGAGTTCATCTTTAGCGCCTTCAGGGATCCTAAAAGGGCCGACAATCTCTCTCCCCATGATTCCAGCCCAAAACATTACTCCACCTCCTCCTTGTTGGCGCTGTAGCCGTGTTTGCGTGGGGTGTCCATCAACCAGCCATCCTCCACTCCATCCATCTGGACCATCGAGCGCTGCACTGCACTCATCCGTGAACAAAACAGTTTTGAAATCAGTCTTCATGTAATGTTTGGCCCACTGGAGCCGTTTCTGCTTGTGTGAAGTGGATAGAGGAGGTCGACAGCATGGCGTATGCACAGCTGCAAACCTCTGAAGGACCCTGCATCTTGTTGTTCGGGAGACGTTGGAGGCACCAGCAGCTTCAAAAACTTGTCTGCTGCTATGACAAGGCTTTTTTGCCGCTGCTCTTTTAACCTGACGTAACTGCCTGTAGGAAAGAGTCCTCAATTTGCCCTTATCAGCACGCACACGTGTGTACTGTGAATCAGCTACATACTTCTTGATTGCCAAGACACTTCATCCTGATCATCGCACAATGTTGATTGTAGTCATGCCTTGACCTAAACACTCCACAATTTGTTGCCTCTCAGCAGCCGACACATCCTTTTTCTTTCCCATTTTGGCAGAAAATGTAGGCTGCTTAATAATGTGAGACAGCCTTCTTAAGTAGTCTTGCCTTTCATTGGACACACCTGCCAAACTAATTAGCACAGGTGTCTGCAATTGCTTACAGTGATATAAAGAGCCCTGACACACATCACCATCAATGAGTTTAACTGACAAACAAACAAATTCTTCCCTTATCACTCCTAAACACTTTTTGCATAATAATTTGGAATACAGTGTACATGTGCTTTTCCACAAAACACCAGTGGTTCACGTAGTGAATCTTACAGTTCTAACTTGCCAACCGTGGTCTGTATGGAGTTGTTCAATAAAGGGCCCAAAATTAAGATAACATAGATGGGAGAGGTCTCTATGAATAGGAATTCCTAAGTATTTGATACCCTGTGAGGGCCAGGCAAAGGGAAAGTTGGACTGGATGGAATCCTATATGGATTTGGGGAGGGAGACATCGAGGGCCTCAGACTTCGCTGCATTGATTTTAAAATTTGACCATGTAACAAAGTGATGGATATATGTGATTGAGTGATATATACTAGGACATCATCAGCAAATAGAGAGCACTTGTACTCGGTGCCTCCCACCTCAATCCAAATAATATTGGGGTTATGGCGAATTGATGAGAGCAGGTGCTCCGTCACTAGGATGTATAAGAGAGGGGACAGAGGACATCCCTGCCTTGTCCAATTGGTGATTGTGAAAGGTGATGAAAATGTTCTGATGCACCCCCTGGGCCTTGGGACACCCGGAGCCGGACCCCTTTTGGTGGATGCTGGTGGTTGTAGTCTTCGTGGCGGCGACCCGATTCCGTGTCTCAGGGTGGTCAAACCAGTGGCGGAACTATTTATGTGGTTTTGATGTTTAAATGTCCGACTACGCCACCCGTGGATTGCGGTCAGAGTGAACCACCGCTGCAGGGTGTTGTGGGTGCAGCAGAGCGTAGCATAACTCCCCACGGGAGGAGTATAGCCTCAGGGCAGTGTATGCGGAGGATGGGGGTGATGGTGCAGGGCAGCAGCAGTAATGACACGGAGTCAGTGATGCAGTCCAGGGCCTTTACTCACAGTACTTATTATCCAGACCACGTCTGCAGGTAACGGCTGCCCACGTCGTACTGTGCTCACCAGGTGAGGGGCTCAGACAACTCCCAGATAACTTTGGAGCGCTTCACAGGACCCCCTTTGTGTGTCCTATGTCTGGCCTTTCTTACCAACCCTTCTGTCCGGCTGCCTCGGGCCTCCTCTTGGTAAACTTGGCGCCAGTTTCCCTGACCCTATGTGGTGCCTTCCTAGCGGGTGTAGCGAGGGGCTGCGCCACATAAAATGTCACAGCCTCCGGTTTCTAGCTGTGGGTCGTTTCCTGCCTCCACTAGTTTCGGGGACCGGTCTCCCCCTTTGGCCTGACCCCTCCACGCAGGTGGATTCGGGCGTGCGGTGGCGACTCGCCCGTCCGCACCCCTGGGATCCCTTCATTCCTCGTTCCTGAAGCCTTCTCCGCTCCTCTTCCTTCCTTCTCCCTCTTCCAGGCCTGGGCCTCTGTTACTAAGCCCGCCTCCGGAGCAGAGCTCATGCAGAGCCCCTGCTCCCTGCCATTTCTGCTCAGACTTCTCTGCACTGAACTAAGATGGTGCCCACCTTTTATACTCCCTTCTCAATGCACCCAGGAACTGCTTCCTCCCTGCTCCTGCACTACAGGGTTCCCCTTCCTCAGTGTTCCCTCCCCCCACTCCAGCCAGGGACAGGGACTGTCGTGCCCATCTCAGAGGCATATTGGTCGCCCTGCCCCACGGCAATGTGGTGTAATGCATGCAGGTGTCGGGTCCTGATCCACACTCCATCCTTACCTGAGAGTGAGATATCACACCTCTGGGTGAGGTGCAATACCTCTGTAGCAACCGAGCCCTCAGGGTGCTACAGTTCCATTTATCTTCAGCCTAGGTGACGTATTGTGATACAGGGCCATGATTTTGGCTATAAAAGGGTCCCCTAGACCCCTACCCCAAACTTTTTAAGAGAATCATATATGGCGTGCCAGGAGACTCTATGGAATGCTTTCTCAGCATCCAACGAGAGTATCTAATTACAAATTTTTAACTGCATCTAGCCCAGGAAATACTTTGTGCCTAGTAGCAGTGTCTGCTAGTCAGCGGATTATCCCGGCTGTTAAGCAAGCTACACCACCTGTAGTTTGGACACTTAATTTTTTCAAAGGAAATGCTTCGGGACCACGGGATACTCAGTGAAGAGCATCAGGAGGCACCCCAAAGCATAGGGGCTGGGGCTGGGACTGGCAGTAGGATGCCTTGCGGTGGACAGCCCAGCTCGATCCTTATAAAAGCTTTTTAGCTGCAGCAGCTTTAGTGGACGCTACTGGAGCTGGAATTACGCGGCTGCTGGCATGAGACTTGCCCTCCAATAGATCCTTGTAAATGGATTTAAAGTGTATTCATTCAAATTAGAGAGACAATTTAAATTAAAAAGCTTAGAGCTGCCTCCACCACAGGGGAGCTCGCTCGACCCACCAGCGGACAGGCACCAGTATTGGGAGAGGGGGGCTGGCCGTCAGGGTTCACCGCGGCTCTGGCACAAACCCGGCGACACGGAGGTGGCACGGGCAGGAGCGGACTGAACGTGTCAGCTTCTCACTTTTTGGATTTTAGAAGGGCATGACATGCCTATATCTGTGTCTCCCCCTCCTTTTACTCCTCCACCTCTTTTCTTTTCGCATGACTATATGTACTTGTCACTTTTCCATGTGTTAGTTGTGTCTTCTGAGCAGTTTGTCATCTTTTGGACACCTTTGAAGGTGTTTTCTATGTGTTTCTATGTGTTTTTGTTTGCCTGCCATTGGTTTTAATGGTGTTCGAAGGTGTTCGACGAACAGTTCGACGAACAGTTCGGCGAACACACGGGTGTTCGACGAACCGAACCGAACTCGAACACTACGGGGGTGGCTCAACACTACTCATGGCTGTACTAGCTCAAAAGGGTGCTTCTACTCAATACTGAGGAAAGGGTCTGAATACTTATGACCATGTGATATGTCAGTTTTTCTTTTTTAATAAATTTGCAAACATTTCTACATTTCTGTGTTTTTTTCAGTCAAGATGGGGTGCAGAGTGCACTTTAATTGGAAAAAAATGACCTTTTTAGAATTTACCAAATGGCTGCAATGAAACAAAGAGTGAAAAATTTAAAGGGGTCTGAATATTTTCCGAACCCACTGTATAATGTTGCATGGTCTACATTGAAATGAATATAATACATGACTGTCCACTTGAGTGTGAATTGCTATTATTTCATGTTTTTCAACTATTCTAGTATCAGATAGTTATTAATTCATGCTCAAGTTTTTGCCTCGTTTTCTACTAGGTAAGAGAAGTTGTGCTGGTGAGACCTTGGCCTTAATGGAGCTGTTCCTCTTCTTCACCACCCTGCTACAGAACTTCAATTTCCAGGCCCCACCAGGAGCTATATTGGACCTGAACCCTGCAATGTCCTCGACAAATGGTCCCAAACAATATGAAATCCGTGCTATACCGCGCAACTAGAGCATGTTTTTTTTATTATAACCTGATCTATAACATATGTGAAGATAATTTCTGAATGTAGGCAAAAAAATAAAATCTTGCTATTAACATTTTTCCAATAATAGTATAATTTCAATAGATGTGGATCAATCCTATGAGGAAAAAATCAACATTCTCGAAATAACACGTCCTTTAAGAAATTGCAGTAAAACAACACCATCCACATGTCCTGTTGGAGTATAAGGATATTGTTGAATTGCTTCCCATACTTTTTTCATATCCTTGGTAGTCAATTAAAGTATGACCATGTTGGGAGGCCTGGCCATGCATTAGATTCATTTGTATGAGTGCTGTTTACTACTACAGTTGTGGTCCTTTTTGCCTTCTTGGCAGACAATCTCCACTTAAAGACGAAGGACCCGATTGTCCGTATAAAAACTCTTCCTTCAGTTGGGGTTTTTCAGTTTAGAAAACATATTTTTATTTGCCCTCTTAGTGAATTTTGAGTTAATAGTGGGCATTCCTCTTACTCAGAATTAATAGAGGTGCAATGTCTCTAGCTCGGGAAGACTGGATAATCCTGCATTACACAAACAAACTTTTAATCTTGTAATGCTTCGTCTACCCTACAATGCACTATAGGGAAATGAAACACCTATTTCAAGGTTTTGCCAAATATTGCAACTGATCACTGATTAAAGAATTTTTTAACATAAAGCAATCTTTTATGAAGCCATGTATATAAAGTCAACAACCAATGCTCATCCGGCTTACAGCTATTTCTCTAGATTTCGTGAAGCATATATGTTTTTTTTTGTGTTTTTTTAACATAGAGGGGGATAAATTCCATCCGGAAGTCTTGTGGAATTGCAATAACAAAGTTCCAACCATGTAAGATTGTATGGATTCCATAGGTTTGGTCAACGTTTGTATTCTGCTTATGGCCTTCAATTGTCCCTATACATGATACAGATAACTATCTGCTGAATTAACTTTCAGACTACAGCTCTTTTTTCTCTCTCCCCCATACAGATGTATGCTCAACAGAGAGATAAAATGTTTTAAAAGGGGAGAGCACTGCTACCAGACACCAATCACTGAAAACAAAAGAATTGTACATTAAAATTCCAATGTCCTGATGAACCTCTCATTCAACTTCATTGTGAGAGGAAAGTCGGAAGTGCCCCATACATATAAGATGATTTGGTCAGTCCAGGCCAAAGTTGATGGGTCCAGATGATTTTCTTCTAATGTGTATGGAGGCCTTTAATCTTCGCTATAATTTTATTAAGTGGCGAGATACCGTAGATACCTTAGTATCCAAAAGTGATTTTGGCAACTCATCATCTTCATCCATCAACACTTTACATTGAACATTTCTGTGAAGATCTGAGATGTGGGTTTTAATAATCACCCAGGCAGGTTAACCATGCAACAATATTTTATTCCTTACATCTAAGGTAATAAAACAATTCCAGGTAAATGTCCAAAATACAATTGTCTCAGTCCACAATCCTCCATACGACAGATAAAATGATGGAAGCACAGGTATCCAGTAGCACAGTCCTTTACGAAAGTTTAAATCCCAGCGACATATCTCCCAACTGTAGTATGTTTATCCAGCCCAGTCGGCACTGATCATATGCCATCCATCCATCCATAGACCAGGTCCTCAGTCTTGATCCTATTCCTTCGATGTCCTTCCACACAGCTGCTTGACTAAACATGTGGCTTCTCTTTTCTCCCTCCCTGGGATCAGCCCCCTCCACCTTAGACATTTGCTTTTAGCTGTAAGAATGAATAACTTTTCAGATACCCATCACTGGTGACCCCTGTGGTGATGGCTACTCTCATAGAATCTGTACAGCAGTGGTAAACTAGACATTTAATACTTAACTTTTAATAGACTTAGTTAAAATGTTGTAAGAATTAAAAAGGAGATAACCACGGTATAAACCCAAACAGAATCAAACCATGTCAGGTCAGGGACCTAGATCTCTTAAGGCAAGCCATGGTCAGTTGGAGATAGTCAATCCCTGCCAGGGCAAAGCCTACTACAGTGTCCAGCCAAGACAGGATGGACAGAGGAAAAAATAGCAATCAAAAGGAGTAAACCAGTATCAAATGAAGTAAAGGAGGTGAAGCAGCTCCCCAGCCAGTAGTATAAATCTGTCCCGTTAGATACTCACTCGCATGGACACCATCCTGTGACCAGTAATCAACATAGAAGAAAAAGATTTCCAGCGAAGTGGTATCCGATTTCCAAAATGTATTATGCAAAAAATAAAATCTTCAATCCAAACAGGGAGTTACACAGTGCTTAAGCCAACATGTTTCGACAGATGGTCTTAGTCATAGCAATAGCTGACAAATAGGGAGGGAGATAATTATATACACATGTCCTCATTAACCCAACAGCTGAATAAAAAACAGAATCAGTGACATACAAAGTAGTAAAAAATATATATATTTTTTTTATATATAATGAATGATAAACAAATATACAGAAAATAATACTATAGAGTAACAAAATAATATAATAAATCAGAGTCAATACTGTAAAATTACATCCTGTCTAATATTCAGACCATGGGGGACTCTAATTCCAAGGTTATAAATCCAATAAGATTCTTTCTATAACAAACGACGCCAGGGAGATATTTTTTCAATACCTTGGAATTTTAGTGCCTTAGTGTTACCCCCATGCTTAGTCTGAAAATGTATAGAAACCGCTGAGATATTCAAAGCTGAGCAGTTACTACTATCAGATACAGTGGTGGCCACCCCTGCAATTCTGTCAGATAATTCTCAGTTTCTTCCTGAAAATGATTGCAATCACATTCTTTGGTATTATTATCTTCATTTAATTTGTCTTCAATGAAAAAACACAAAAAGAATTGTCCTAAAGCCAAATTGGATACAATTCCACACCAAACCTAAAAAAGGGGGTGGACAAAACTTTTAGCACTGTTTGAAAAATCATGTTATGCTTCTTTAATTCGTGTAATTAACAGCACCTGTAACTTACTTGTGGCACCTAACAGGTGTTGGCACTAACTAAATCACACTTGTAGCCAGTTAACATGGATTAAAGTTGACTCAACCTCTGTCCTGTGTCCTTGTGTGTACCACATTGAGCATGGAGAAAAGAAAGAAGACCAAAGAACTGTCTGAGGACTTGAGAAACCAAATTGTGAGGAAGCATGAGCAATCTCAAGGCTACAAGTCCATCTCCAAAGACCTGAATGTTCCTGTGTCTTCTGTGCGCAGTGTCATCAAGAAGTTTAAAGCCCATGGCACTGTGGCTAACCTCCCTAGATGTGGACGGAAAAGAAAAATTAACGAGAGATTTCAATGCAAGATTGTGCGGATGGTGGATAAATAACCTTGACTAACATCCAAACAAGTTCAAGCTGCCCTGCAGTCGGAGGGTACAACAGTGTCAACCCGTACTATCCATCGGCATCTGAATGAAATGGGACTGTATGGTAGGATACCCAGGAAGACCCCACTTCTTACCCCTAGACATAAAAAAGCCAGGCTGGAGTTTGCCAAAACTTACCTGAGAAAGCCTAAAACGTTTTGGAAGAATGTTCTCTGGTCAGTTGAGACAAAAGTAGAGCTTTTTGGCAAAAAGCATCAACATAGAGTGTACAGGAAAAAAAAGAGGCATTCAAAGAAAAGAACACGGTCCCTACAGTCAAACATGGAGGAGGTCCCCTGATGTTTTGGGGTTGCTTTGCTGCCTCTGGCACTGGACTGCTTGACCGTGTGCATGGCATTATGAAGTCTGAAGACTACCAACAAATTTTGCAGCATAATGTTGGGCCCAGTATGAGAAAGCTGAGTCTCCCTCAGAGGTAATGGGTCTTCCAGCAGGACAATGACCCAAAACACACTTCCGAAAGCACTATAAAATGGTTTGAGAGAAAGCAGTGGAGACTTTTAAGGTGGCCAGCAATGAGTCCAAACCTGAATCCCATAGAACACCTGTGGAGAGATCTCAAAATGGCAGTTTGGAGAAGGTAGTCTTCAAATATGAGGGACCTGGAGCTGTTTGCCAAAGAAGAATGGTCTACAATTCCAGCAGAGCATTGTAAGAAACTCAATGATGGTTACCGGAAGCGGTTGTTCGCAGTTATTTTGGCTAAAGGTTGTGCAACCAAGTATTAGGCTGAGGGTGCCAATACTTTTGTCTGGCCCATTTTTGGAGTTTTGTGTGAAATGATCAATGATTTGATTTTTGCTTCATTCTCTTTTGTGTTTTTTCCTTGTAAGCAAATTAAATGAAGATGATAATACCAAAGAATTATCGGGTCCGAGCTTACCGGGATTTCTATGACCCAGTAAGAAATAACCGGAATCCCTGGAGAACTACAAGTCCCAGGATCGCTAAAGTGCTGATATGTAACAGAGCCAGGAGACACATAGGCCCCGCAAGCTGAGGAGCGTGCACTCCAAGAGAAGGCCCAACCACTACGTCAGCCAGAGCAGGACAGAGACAAAGTTAGGCCTAGCTCCAGGCAGGTCAGAAACTTACTACGCAGAGGCAAGAAACAGGAGGCCCTACACCCGCTCATTGAGGAGGATCCTGATATGCACCCTTCACCCTACAGTGCTCAAGGACGTGCCCTGAATTTATATCAGTAAAAGGTACTGAAGTGACTTTCGTGTGTGCTCCTGTTCTTGCTCTGACCCGGCTGGGTCCCCTCTGTCCTGCATACCCCCCTCTCCGTACGCTGCCCTGAGGCCTAGCTCCACCTGTGGGGAGCTATACCATCAAGCTGCCTTATCACCCGCCTCAGTGGACTGCCGCAGCGCTGGTGATTCTCACCAGAAACGACAGGTGGCGTCACGAACTTTCATAAAATTAACAGATATCCACCCTTTCAAAGAGTGACCCCAGGGTACGGGTGGGAGACGACAACTGCGACATCCCCAAGGCAAAGGCCCGGGTACAGAGTCATCCCCATCCCCTGGGCTGGTCGCCTGGGATGACAAGATATGGCGTTTAGGGTTGATTTAGTAGCAGTAGGCTTTCTAAAAGGGGTCACTTCAACACATTCCGTAAGATAATTCCATGTCAAGCAGATATCCAGAAAATTAATGCTTCTGTTATTAGTAAAATGTGTAAATTTTAAATTGAAGTCATTAATATTAATATATTCTACAAAATCCTTTAATGCTTCAGGTATACCTTTCCACACTATTAGGATATCATCAAGATATCTCGCATACCATGTCAAATAGGCCATAAAGGGATTTTTATCATTAAGGATATACAACTCCTCCCATATTCCCATAACCAAATTCGCAAGGGTTGGGGAAAATTTCGCCCCCAAACTGACACCCCGGTTCTGTAGATAAAATATTCTGTCAAATGAAAAATAGTTATGTTTTTACAAAAAATCTACTGCCATGACAATAAAATCCTGAACAGGTTGGGAGTAGTGTTGAGCCACCCCCGTAGTGTTCGAGTTCGGTTCGGTTCGTCGAACACCCGTGTGTTTGCCGAACTGTTCGTCGAACTGTTCGTCGAACACCTTCGAACACCGTTAAAATCAATGGCAGGCAAACAAAAACACATAGAAACACATAGAAAACACCTTCAAAGGTGTCCAAAAGCTGACAAACTGCTCAGAAGACATAACTAACACATGGAAAAGTGACAAGTACATATAGTCATGCGAAAAGAAAAGAGGTGGAGGAATAAAAGGAGGGGGAGACACAGATATAGGCATGTCATGCCCTTCTAAAATCCAAAAAGTGAGAAGCCGACACGGCCAGTCCGCTCCTGCCCGTGCCACCTCTGTGTCACTGGGTTTGTGCCAGAGCCGCGGTGAACCCTGACGGCCAGCCCCCCTCTCCCAATACTGGTGCCTGTCCGCTGGTGGGTCGAGCGAGCCCCCCTGTGGTGGAGGCAGCTCTAAGCTTTTTAATTTAAATTGTCTCTCTAATTTGAATGAATACACTTTAAATCCATTTACAAGGATCTATTGGAGGGCAAGTCTCATGCCAGCAGTGGCGTAATTCCAGCTCCAGTAGCGTCCACTAAAGCTGCTGCAGTTAAAAAGCTTTTATAAGGATCGAGCTCGGCTGTCCACCGCAAGGCATCCTACTGCCAGTCCCAGCCCCTATGCCTTGGGGTGCCTCCTGATGCTCTTCACTGAGTATCCCGTGGTCCCGAAGCATTTCCTTTGAAAAAATTAAGTGTCCAAACTACAGGTGGTGTAGCTTGCTTAACAGCCGGGATAATCCGCTGACTAGCAGACACTGCTACTAGGCACAAAGTATTTCCTGGGCTAGATGCAGTTAAAAATTTGTAATTAGATACTCTCGTTGGATGCTGAGAAAGCATTCCATAGAGTCTCCTGGCACGCCATATATTATTCTCTTAAAAAGTTTGGGGTAGGGGTCTAGGGGACCCTTTATAGCCAAAATCACGGCCCTGTATCGCAATACGTCACCTAGGCTGAAGATAAATGGAACTGTGGCACCCTGAGAGCTCGGTTGCTACAGAGGTATTGCACCTCACCCAGAGGTGTGATATCTCACTCTCAGGTAAGGATGGAGTGTGGATCAGGACCCGACACCTGCATGCATTACACCACATTGCCGTGGGGCAGGGCGACCAATATGCCCCTGAGATGGGCACGACAGTCCCTGTCCCTGGCTGGAGTGGGGGGAGGGAACACTGAGGAAGGGGAACCCTGTAGTGCAGGAGCAGGGAGGAAGCAGTTCCTGGGTGCATTGAGAAGGGAGTATAAAAGGTGGGCACCATCTTAGTTCAGTGCAGAGAAGTCTGAGCAGAAGTGACAGGGAGCAGGGGCTCTGCATGAGCTCTGCTCCGGAGGCAGGCCTAGTAACAGAGGCCCAGGCCTGGAAGAGGGAGAAGGAAGGAAGAGGAGCGGAGAAGGCTCCAGGAACGAGGAATGAAGGGATCCCAGGGGTGCGGACGGGCGAGTCGCCACCGCACGCCCGAATCCACCTGCGTGGAGGGGTCAGGTCAAAGGGGGAGACAGGTCTCCGAAACTAGTGGAGGCGGGAAACGACCCTCAGCTAGAAACCGGAGGCTGTGACATTTTATGTGGCTCAGACCCTCGCTACACCAGCTAGTAAGGCACCACATAGGGTCAGGGAAACTGGCGCCAAGTTTACCAAGAGGAAGCCCGAGGCAGCCGGACAGAAGGGATGGTAAGAAAGGCCAGACAAAGGACACACAAAGGGGGTCCTGTGAAGCGCTCCAAAGTTATCTGGGAGTTGTCTGAGCCCCTCAACTGGTGAGCACAGTACGACATGGGCAGCCGTTACCTGCAGACGTGGTCTGGATAATACTGTGAGTAAAGGCCCTGGACTGCATCACTGACTCCGTGTCATTACTGCTGCTGCCCTGCACCATCACCCCCATCCTCCGCATACACTGCCCTGAGGCTATACTCCTCCTGTGAGGGGTTATGCTACGCTCTGCTGCACCCACAACACCAGCCTCAGCGGTCTGCCCTGCAGCGGCGGTTCACTCTGACCGCAATCCACGGGTGGCGTAGTCAGACATTTAAACATCAAAACCACATAAATAGTTCCACCACTGGTTTGACCGCCCTGAGCCACGGAACCGGGTTGCCGCCACAAAGACTACAACCACCAGCATCCACCACAAAGGGTCCGGCTCCGGGTGTCCCAAGGCCCAGGGGGCGCGTCAGAACATTTTCATCACCTTTCATAATCACCAATGGGACAAGGCAGGGATGTCCTCTGTCCCCTCTCTTATACATCCTAGTGACGGAGCACCTGCTCTCATCAATTCGCCATAACCCCAATATTAGGTGGATTGAGGTGGGAGGCACCGAGTACAAGTGCTCTCTATTTGCTGATGATGTCCTAGTATATATCACTCAATCACATATATCCATCCCTGCTGTTATGGCTGAAATAGATCACTTTGTTACATGGTCAAATTTTAAAATCAATGCAGCGAAGTCTGAGGCCCTCGATGTCTCCCTCCCCAAATCCATACAGGATTCCATCGAGTCCAGCTTTCCCTTTGCCTGGCCCTCACAGGGTATCAAATACTTAGGAATTCCTATTCATAGAGACCTCTCCCATCTATGTTATCTTAATTTTGGGCCCTTTATTGAACAACTCCATACAGACCACGGTTGGCAAGTTAGAACTGTAAGATTCACTACGTGAACCACTGGTGTTTTGTGGAAAAGCACATGTACACTGTGTTCCAAATTATTATGCAAAAAGTGTTTAGGAGTAATAAGGGAAGAATTTGTTTGTTTGTCAGTTAAACTCATTGATGGTGATGTGTGACAGGGCTCTTTATATCACTGTAAGCAATTGCAGACACCTGTGCTAATTAGATTGGCAGGTGTGTCCAATGAAAGGCAAGACTACTTAAGAAGGCTGTCCCACATTATTAAGCAGCCTACATTTTCTGCCAAAATGGGAAAGAAAAAGGATGTGTCGGCTGCTGAGAAGCAACAAATTGTGGAGTGTTTAGGTCAAGGCATGACTACAATCAACATTGTGCGATGATCAGGATGAGGTGTCTTGGCAATCAAGAAGTATGTAGCTGATTCACAGTACACACGTGTGCGTGCTGATAAGGGCAAATTGAGGACTCTTTCCTACAGGCAGTTACGTCAGGTTAAAAGAGCAGCGGCAAAAAAGCCTTGTCATAGCAGCAGACAAGTTTTTGAAGCTGCTGGTGCCTCCAACGTCTCCCGAACAACAAGATGCAGGGTCCTTCAGAGGTTTGCAGCTGTGCATACGCCATCCTGTCGACCTCCTCTATCCACTTCACACAAGCAGAAACGGCTCCAGTGGGCCAAACAATACATGAAGACTGATTTCAAAACTGTTTTGTTCACGGATGAGTGCCATGCAACGCTCGATGGTCCAGATGGATGGAGTGGAGGATGGCTGGTTGATGGACACCCCACGCAAACACGACTACAGCGCCAACAAGGAGGAGGTGGAGTAATGTTTTGGGCTGGAATCATGGGGAGAGAGATTGTCGGCCCCTTTAGGATCCCTGAAGGGGTAAAGATGAACTCCGTAATATATGTGGAGTTTCTCAAACAGCACTTCCTGCCATGGTTCAAGAAGAAGAACCGTGTATTCCACAGCAAGATAATTTTTATGCATGATAATGCACCGTCTCATGCTGCACATAACACATCTGCATCTCTGGCTGATATGGGCATAAAAGGGGACAAACTTATGGTGTGACCCCCATGCTCCCCTGACCTCTACCCCATTCAGAACCTCTGGAGCATCATCAAAAAGGAGTGTCTATGATGGCGGGAGGCAGTTCACATCTAAGCAACAGCTCTGGGAGGTTATTCTGTACTCATGCAAAACAATTGAAGCAGAAACCATCCAAAACCTGACAAATTCAATGGACGAGAGAGTTCAGAAGCTCCTTTCGAACAAGGGGTCCTATGTGAAAATGTAACATCACCTAGAATAAAGTTTTTGAGTTGAAAACTGTTTGATTTCAGTTTCTAATAACCTGCTAATTCTTATAATGTCAAAAATGACCATTTTTTTGGTCTTTATTAAAATGAAAAGGTTGATCGAAGAGTGTGGGGGATCTAAGAATACTGACAATCTGAGGGTCATGTTGCAGGTAGTGTAGCAAGAAGGCACTTATGTGTCTTGCGCATCTCGGAGCCCCAAAATTATTTTCCGGGCTAGATGCATCTAAAAATTATTATTAATTTTAAATCTGGTGGAGCTTAGTATAGATGGCCTAATAGAATCAGTACTGCACACTGCTACAAAGCCCAAATTATTTTCCAGCCAAGATACAGATAAACATGATTAGTAATTTTAAATCTGGTGGAGCTTAGTATAGATGGCCTAATAGAATCAGTACTGCACACTGCTACAAAGCCCAAACAATTTTACAGCCAAGATACAGATAAAAATGATTAGTAATTTGAAAGCTTAAAATGGTTGGTGAGGTGATTTTAACCAATCATCAAGCTTTTACTCTCCCCAGGATGACACAGGGGTAGAAAAGTCATTTCGGATCCATGATTTGTTCATCTTTATAAACGTGAGTCTGTCTACATTATCAGTGGAGAGCCGCGTGCTCTTATCTGTCAGCACACCACCAGCAGCGCTGAAAACACGTTCAGACAGAACGCTGGCTGTGGGGCATGACAAGATCTCCAAGGCATAAGTGGCTAGCTACGGCCATTTATCCAGATTGGAAGCCCCAAAAGAGCAAGGGTCCAGTGACACAGTCATGGCTTCAATGTTTACTTGGAGATACTCCTGTACCATCGTCTCTATTCGTTGACTATGTGTCAGACTTCTTGTCTCCTGTGGCCTTGCAAAGGATGGGCTAAAAAAGTGGTGAAATGATTCCGCAAAATTGATGTTACCAGCAGATACTGTGTTTCTGTTACGGTTTGAGTGCTGAACACTCGACGGCCCCACGGTTGGCAAGTTGGAACTGTGAGATTCCGTAAGTGCACCACTGGTGTTTTGTGGAAAAGCACATGTAAGATTCTGCAACAGTCTCTGCTGATACTCCTACATGCGTGCATCCCTTTCTATGGCAGGAATAATTTCTGCAAATTTACTTTTGTACCGGGGATCTAACAGTGTGGCAACCCAGTAGTCAGGATTATTTCTAATTCTCACAATTCGAGGGTCATGTTGCAGGTAGTGCAGCAAGAAGGCACTCATGTGTGTTGCGCATCCAGGAGCACCAAGTCCCTGCTGTGTTGGTGGCGAGGTATCAATCATGCTTCCTTCCTCTGTCCTCTCCCCCCAACCTCGCACAACAGAAATGTGATCAAGGTCTCCCTCATCTGATGAGTCTTCCATCAGTTCGTCCTCCACTTCTTCCTGGGCTCCTGCACCTTCCTCATTAGTTTGGCTGCTACCATGCGCCCTGGTAAAACCATCTCCCCCACCCTCACATGCCTGCCGCCTTGGTGCTGCCGACCATCTGGACCTTGCAGATGTTAGCCCTTCCGCATACAACTCCTCCTCCTCTACTTCCTCCACCTTCTCTTGTGCCACCACCTGACTCCGAATTCTGTTAAACATGTGCTCCAGCATGTAAATCAACGGAATAGTCATGCTGATAATGGCATCGTCAGCACTAAACATCTTCGTCGCCATTTCAAAACTGTGCAGAAGGGTGCATAGGTCCCTGATCTGAGACCACTCCTCCAGTGTGATTTGCCCCACCTCTGGATCTCGTTGGCCCAGGCTATACGTCAGAACATATTGCACCAGGGCTTGTCGGTGCTGCCACAGTCGCTGCAACATGTGCAGAGTTGAATTCCACCGGGTAGGCACATCGCATTTTAGCCGGTGAAGTGGCAAGCTCAACGACTTCTGTTGAGTTGTAAGTCGCTGAGCTGCGGGATGCGAACGGCAGAAGTGAGCACACAGTGACCGTGCCCTCTGCAGATGGCCATCTAGTCCGGGATAGTGGGCTTAAAATTGCTGGACAACCAGGTTCAACACGTGAGCCATACAAGCCACGTGTGTGACATTGCCCCGGCGAAGGGCCGCACCCAGGTTTGCAGCATTATCACACACGGCCTTCCCTGGTTTCAGGTCCAGTGGAGACAACCATTCATGAAATTGGTTCTCCTGAGCTGACCACAACTCCTCAGCTGTGTGACTCACATTTCCCAGACATTTCAAAGTAAAAACCACCTGATGACGTTGAGCCCTACTGCCAGCATAGTAAGGAGGTGTGCAGGATCCCTTCTGCACAGTTAGAAAGCTTGTGGCATGACCAGACAGGCTTTGGGTGCAGTTGGAGGACCGAGAGGAGGTTGAGGAGGCAGAAGCAGTGGAGGAACTTTGAGATAAAGAGGATTGACGCACAACTCGTGGGGACGGGAAGACTTGGACAGCAGCCCCTTGTCCTGCTGTCACCATAGTTACCCAGTGCCCGGTCAGCGACATGTAACGCCCCTGTCCATGCCTACTCGTCCAAGTGTCTGTGGTTAAATGCACCCTGTCACACCCAGAGTTTCTCAAAGAAGCGGTGATGTTGTGTGCGACATGCTGGTGGAGCGCAGGCACACCTTTCTTTGAGAAGTAGTGCCAACTGGGCATCTGGTACTGGGGCACTGCGACGGACATAAGGTCTCGAAAATCCTCTGTGTCCACCAGGCGGAAAGGCAGCATTTCTGTAGCCAAGAGCTTGCAGATGGTGAAATTCAACCTCTTAGCTTTCTCATGGCTAGGAGGAAATGGTCTTTTACTTGTCCACATCTGAGGGACCGAGGGTTGGCTATTGTGCTTAGACGGGGTTGATAAGGGTGTCCCCGGCAAACTGCCGGTCTGTGAGGAAGATGCAGGCGGACATGTTAGGTTGCCTTGATCCAAAGGTGGTGCTGTCGATGTCGGACAGCGCTCAACACCAGCTGGTGTTACCAACTCCAAAGAAAATGACCTGCCAATCACGCTGGCTGTTGCGGGTAAAGAGGTGGCAGGTCTGCGCCCCAAAACAGGTGTGACTGCTGTCCTTCCAGTCACAGAGGATGAAGAGGCCGCGGATGCACAAGATATGGCAGACGGTGGTTGGTCCGGCCGGCTAGGCCGCATTGTAGCACAGTGAGCTTCCCACTGCAACTTATGCTTCATGTCCATGTGCCGGTTCTTGCATGAAGTACTCAAACTATGTATTTTTTGGCCTCTACTTAGCTTTTGCTGACAAATGTTACAGATAACACGAGTTGGGTCATCTTTATCGACCTGAAAAAATGCCCAGGCTATGCAAGGCTTAGCACCCATGCGACCTGAAGAGCCACCACGACTTGTGGTAAGAGGCAGAGTTGTGTTTGAGGATGCAGTTGTTGACGTGCTTCCAGTACTACGTCTCTGTCCAGGAAGGCGTAACCTGACCTCGTCGTCACTAGCATTCTCCTCCACCTCCTCTGCTGACCTCATCTCTTGGCTGACTGTGGGTTGACAGTAAGTGGGATCTCCAACCTCATCATCATCACCCTGTGCGTTATCACACCCGTCGTCCTCAGAGCCAACCTGTTCCTGCCCTGACAAAAAACTAAACCAATCAGGTATTTGAGTCTCATCATCATCTTCCTCATTGTCTCCACCAACAGGAGTTACAGTTTGGGAATTAGGGTCTACATTATGGTCAGAACCTTCAGGGTCTGTTCCTGGATCCGACTCATAAAGATTCTGGGCATCTGTGCAGATCATTTCCTCGTCTGGATTCACAGAAGCGCTGGAGCCGACCTCTGATTCCCAGGCTATAGTATGAGTAAACAGCTCTGCAGACTCAACCATCTGTTCTACCTCATACTCAGATGGGCAGCTGGAGATTTGGGAGCTGTGAGGAAGCAAGTGCGATTGGGGTGACACCTTTGAGGACTGGATTATTTGTGATGTTGAAGTTGATGTGGAGGAGAGCCCACTTAAAGGAGCACTTGACATCCGTTGAAGCACCTGCTGTTTTTGTGCCTCATCAGGAATTTGTAGCGATTGGCGTGGCCGTAAGAAAGGGATCTTATCACATTGTCCGCTAAAAGAAGTAGACATTTTAGTTTGGCTGGAAGATGGTCTTTCTTCTGCAGATGTTACTGTTGCTTTAACACCTACCCCACGGACACAACTTTTTTTCCCCTTCCCAACAAGCCTATTCCCCTTTCCACCAGCAGCAGGCCTTTTTCCACTCATTTTGGTGGTTAACTAATTCACAACTCTGGAGTTGTTTGCACAAAAAAACAATGGATGGGAACCGAGCAGAGCTGAGTGGCCAAAACTGTGTTATTAGGCCAAAACTATTGGCTGGGTTAGATGCAGAAAAAAATTATATTCAAATTGCAACCTGATGGAGGTCAGTATAGATGGACTAATAGAACAAGTCCCACACACAGCTAGAAGCCCAAATATTTTTTCAGAGGTAGATGCAGAAAAAAATTATATTAAGTTTGCAACCTGATGGAGGTCAGCATAGATGGACTAATAGAACAAGTCCCACACACAGTTAGAAGCCCAAATATTTTTTCAGAGGTAGATGCAGAAAAAAATTATATTCAATTTGCAACCTGGTGGAGGTTAGTATAGATGGACTAATAGAACAAGTCCCACACACAGATAGAAGCCCAAATATTTTTTCAGAGGTAGATGCAGAAAAAAATTAAATTCAGTTTGCAACCTGATGGAGGTCAGTATAGATGGACTAATAGAACAAGTCCCACACACTGCTAGAAGGCCAAATATTTTTTCAGAGCTAGATGCAGATAAAAATTATTTTTAATTTGCAACTTGATGGAGGTCAGTACAGATGGACTAATAAAACAAGTCCCACACACTGCTAGAAGCCTAAATATTTTTTCAGAGGTAGATGCAGAAAAAAATTATATTCAGTTTGCAACCTGATGGAGGTCAGTATAGATGGACAAGTAGAACAAGTCCCACACACTGCTAGAAGCCCAAATATTTTTTCAGAGATAGATGCAGAAAAAAATTATTTTTAATTTGCAACCTGATGGAGGTCAATATAGATGGACTAGTAGAACAAGTCCCACACACTGCTAGAAGGACAAATATTTTTTCAAAGCTAGATGCAGAAAAAAAATTATTTTGAATTTGCAACCTGATGGAGGTCAGTATAGATGGACTAGTAGAACATGTCCCACACACTGCTAGAAGGACAAATATTTTTTCAGAGCTAGATGCAGAAAAAAATTATATTCAATTTGCAACCTGATGGAGGTCAGTATAGATGGACTAATAGACCAAGTCCCACACACTGATAGAAGGCCAAATATTTTTTCAGAGCTAGATGCAGACAAAAATTTATTTTGAATTTGCAACCTGATGGATGTCAGTATAGATGGACTAGTAGAACAAGTCCCACACACTGCTAAAAGTCCAAATATTTTTTCAGAGCTAGATGCAGACAAAAAATATTTTTAATTTGCAACCTGATGGAGGTCAGTATAGATGGACTAATATACCAAGTCCCACACACTGCTAGAAGGCCAAATATTTTTTCAGAGCTAGATGCAGAAAAAAATTATATTCAGTTTGCAACCTGATGGAGGTCAGTATAGATGGACTAATACAACATGTCCCACACACTGCTAGAAGGCCAAATATTTTTTCAGAGCTAGATGCAGATAAAAATTATTTTTAATTTGCAACCTGATAGAGGTCAGTATAGATGGACTAATAAAACAAGTCCCACACACTGCTAGAAGCCCAATTATTTTTTCAGAGGTAGATGAAGAAAAAAATTATATTCAGTTTGAAACCTGATGGAGGTCAGTATAGATGGACTAGTAGAACAAGTCCCACACACTGCTAGAAGGACAAATATTTTTTCATTGCTAGATGCAGATAAAAATTATTTTTAATTTGCAACCTGATGGTGGTCAGTATAGATGGACAAGTAGAACAAGTCTCACACACTGCTAGAAGGACAAATATTTTTTCAGAGCTAGATGCAGAAAAAAAATTATTTTGAATTTGCAACCTGATGGAGGTCAGTATAGATGGACTCGTAGAACAAGTCCCACACACTGCTAGAAGGACAAATATTTTTTCAGAGCTAGATGCAGAAAAAAATATTTTGAATTTGCAACCTGATGGAGGTCAGTATAGATGGACTAGTAGAACAAGTCCCACACACTGCTAGAAGGACAAATATTTTTTCAGAGCTAGATACAGATAAAAATTATTTTTAGTTTGCAACCTGATGGAGGTCAATATAGATGGACTAGTAGAACAAGTCCCACACACTGCTATAAGGACAAATATTTTTTCAGAGCTAGATGCAGAAAAAAATTATATTCAATTTGCAACCTGATGGAGGTCAGTATAGATGGACTAATAGACCAAGTCCCACACATTGCTAGAAGGCCAAATAATTTTTCAGAGCTAGATGCAGACAAAAAATATTTTTAATTTGCAACCTGATGGAGGTCAGTATAGATGGACTAATAGACCAAGTCCCACACACTGCTAGAAGGCCAAATATTTTTTCAGAGCTAGATGCAGAAAAAAATTATATTCAGTTTGCAAACTGATGG
The DNA here is from genome assembly GCF_046119375.1 of Phyllobates terribilis. Taxonomy (NCBI): domain Eukaryota; kingdom Metazoa; phylum Chordata; class Amphibia; order Anura; family Dendrobatidae; genus Phyllobates; species Phyllobates terribilis. The sequence goes on along the minus strand of NW_027362763.1, from coordinate 70,108,932 downwards.
AGGTCAGTATAGGTGGACTAGTAGAACAAGTCCCACACACTGCTAGAAGGACAAATATTTTTTCAGAGCTAGATGCAGATAAAAATTATTTTTAATTTGCAACCTGATGGTGGTCAGTATAGATGGACAAGTAGAACAAGTCCCACACACTGCTAGAAAGCCAAATATTTTTTCAGAGCTAGATGCAGACAAAAATTTATTTCGAATTTGCAACCTGATGGAGGTCAGTATAGATGGACTAGTAGAACAAGTCCCACACACTGCTATAAGGACAAATATTTTTTCAGAGCTAGATGCAGAAAAAAATGATATTCAATTTGCAACCTGATGGAGGTCAGTATAGATGGACTAATAGACCAAGTCCCACACACTGCTAGAAGGCCAAATAGTTTTTCAGAGCTAGATGCAGAAAAAAATTATATTCAGTTTGCAACCTGATGGAGGTCAGTATAGATGGACTAATACAACAAGTCCCACACACTGCTAGAAGGCCAAATATTTTTTGAGAGCTAGATGCAGATAAAAATTATTTTTAATTTGCAACCTGATAGAGGTCAGTATAGATGGACTAATAAAACAAGTCCCACACACTGCTAGAAGCCCAATTATTTTTTCAGAGGTAGATGCAGAAAAAAATTATATTCAGTTTGCAACTAGAGATGAGCGTTGTTCTACTCGAACTGTTCGCCAATCTCAAATTCGAGCTGTTTTGGGCGGTGTTCGAGCCGTTCGGCGAACACGAACAATTTGAGAAAAATTCGGCTGTTCGAGGTTATGTTCGATAACTGTTCGTGCACCAAAATCATAACTGGATTTTTTCTCAGTAATGATGAAAATTAATGTTAATACGCAGTTTGAGTGTACAGCGGGGTGGGGGGAGGGGCAGGGGATCGATCTCTGCAGGAACAATGAAGATCTCCATTTTTTTTTCTCTTTCCCGCATTTGCAGTGGGGAGGTGCAATCTGTCAGCCTATCAGCAGCGCACACACGGAGCGAAGTGCTTTTTTTCACACAAGCAAGGGCATGTGTCATTGGCAGTGTATGTCACATGTCCTTGCCCTATAAGACCAAGCCATTTTCCCCGTTGCCACCATTTTCTCACTGCTGCAGCTGCGTGTTAGACGGCACCGCTGTTGCTGTGTGCGCTATACCTTGTTAATTTCAAGCCAATTTTCGCACAAATATACAGATAGCTTGGGAGTAGGGAATAGTTGTGATTGCAGTCCTTTAAAGGACTAGGTTACAGCATTTCCTACGACTTTTATCAGGGAGGTCTGTGCTCTTAAATAGATAGGTTGTGGGAGTAAAGACTAATTGTAATTGGAGTCCTTTTCAGGACTAGGTTACATGAGTTCCTATCAGTTTTTGCCAGGCAGGTCTGTGCCAGTGCTGTGCAAGTTTTTTTCACAGCATTTGGCTGAATCTAGCAAAGCTAATCCTTTTTGGCCTATTGCAGAGTGTGTTAGTCAGTGGAGTAGCCTATCTGTGTTGCAAGATATAACACCTGTGTATAGAATACCAATTTTTTTACTGCACCTAGTGAAGTAAAATCTTTTGGGAATAGCATCATTCTATTAGTCCATCTATACTGACCTCCATCAGGTTGCAAACTGAATATAATTTTTTTCTGCATCTAGCTCTGAAAAAATATTTGGGCTTCTAGCAGTGTGTGGGACTTGGTCTATTAGTCCATCTATACTGACCTCCATCAGGTTGCAAATTAAAAATAATTTTTTTCTTCATTTAGCTCTGAAAAAATATTTGGGCTTCTAGCAGTGTGTGGGACTTGTTCTATTAGTCCTTCTATACTGACCTCCAGCAGGTTGCAAATTGAATATAATTTTTTTCTGCATCTAGCTCTGAAAAAATAGTTGGGCTTCTAGCGGTGTGTGGGACTTGGTCTATTAGTCCATCTATACTGACCTCCATCAGGTTGCAAATTAAAAATATTTTTTTTCTGCATCTAGCTCTGAAAAAATATTTGGGCTTCTAGCAGTGTGTGGGACTTGGTCTATTAGTCCATCTATACTGACCTCCATCAGGTTGCAAATTAAAAATAATTTTTTTCTGCATCCCGCTCTGAAAAAATATTTGGGCTTCTAGCAGTGTGTGGGACTTGGTCTATTAGTCCATCTATACTGACCTCCATCAGGTTGCAAATTAAAAATAATTTTTTTCTGCATCTAGCTCTGAATAAATATTTGGGCTTCTAGCAGTGTGTGGGACTTGGTCTATTAGTCCATCTATACTGACCTCCATCAGGTTGCAAATTAAAAATATTTTTTTTCTGCATCTAGCTCTGAAAAAATATTTGGGCTTCTAGCAGTGTGTGGGACTTGGTCTATTAGTCCATCTATACTGACCTCCATCAGGTTGCAAATTAAAAATAATTTTTATCTGCATCTAGCTCTGAAAAAATATTTGGCCTTCTAGCAGTGTGTGGGACTTTCTCTATTAGTCCATCTATACTGACCTCCATCAGGTTGCAAATTAAAAATAACTTTTATCTGCATCTACCTCTGAAAAAATATTGGGCTTCTAGCTGTGTGTGGGACTTGTTCTATTAGTCCATCTATACTGACCTCCATCAGGTTGCAAATCGAATATAATTTTTTTCTCCATCTAACCCATCCAATAGTTTTGGCCTAATACCACAGTTTGGCCACTCAGCTCTGCTCGGTTCCCATCCATTGTTTTTTTGTGCAAACAACTCCAGAGTTGTGAATTAGTTAACCACCAAAATGAGTGGAAAAAGGCCTGCTGCTGGTGGAAAGGGGAATAGGCGTGTTGGGAAGGGGAAAAAAGGTTGTGTCCGTGGGGTAGGTGTTAAAGCAACACAAACATCTGCAGAAGAAAGACCATCTTCCAGCCACACTAAAATGTCTACTTCTTTTAGCGGACAATGTGATAAGATCCCTTTCTTACGGCCACGCCAATCGCTACAAATTCCAGATGAGGCACAAAAACAGCAGGTTCTTCAACGGATATCAAGTGCTCCTTTAAGTGGGCTCTCCTCCACATCAACTTCCACATCACAAATACTCCAGTCCTCAAAGGTGTCACCCCAATCGCACTTGCTTCCTCACAGCTCCCAAATCTCCAGCTGCCTGTCTGAGTATGAGGTAGAACAGATGGTTGAGTCTGCAGAGCTGTTTACTCATACTATAGCCTGGGAATCAGAGGTCGACTCCAGCGCTTCTGTGAATCCAGACGAGGAAATGATCTGCACTGATGCCCAGAATCTTTATGAGTCGGATCCAGGACCAGACGCAGAAGGTTCTGACCATAATGTAGACCCTCATTCCCAAACTGTAACTCCTGTTGGTGGAGACAATGAGGAAGACGATGATGAGACTCAAATACCTGATTGGAGCGACAACTTTAGTTTTTTGTCAGGGCAGGAACAGGTTGGCTCTGAGGACGACGGGTGTGATAACGCACAGGGTGATGATGATGAGGTTGGAGATCCCACTTACTGTCAACCCACAGTCAGCCAAGAGATGAGGTCAGCATAGGAGGTGGAGGAGGATGCTAGTGACGACGAGGTCAGGTTGCGCCTTCCTGGACAGAGACGTAGTACTGGAAGCACGTCAACAACTGCATCCTCAAACACAACTCTGCCTCTCACCACAAGTCGTGGTGGCTCTTCAGGTCGCATGGGTGCTAAGGCTTGCATAGCCTGGGCATTTTTTCAGATCGATAAAGATGACCCAACTCGTGTTATCTGTAACATTTGTCAGCAAACGCTAAGTAGAGGCCAAAAGATACATAGTTTGAGTACTTCATGCATGAACCGGCACATGGACATGAAGCATAAGTTGCAGTGGGAAGCTCAGTGTGCTACAATGCGGCCTAGCCGGCCGGGCCAACCACCGTCTGCCATATCTTGTGCATCCGCGGCCTCTTCATCCTCTGTGACTGGGGGGACAGCAGTCACACCTGTTTTGGGGCGCAGACCTGCCACCTCTTTACCCGCAACAGCCAGCATGATTGGCAGGTCATCATTTTCTTTGGAGGTGGTAACACCAGCTGGTGTTGAGCGCTGTCCGACATCGATAGCACCACCTTTGGATCAAGGCAACCTAACATGTCCGCCTGCATCTTCCTCACAGACAGGCAGTTTGCCGGGGACACCCTTATCAACCCCGTCTAAGCACAATAGCCAGCCCTCGGTCCCTCAGATGTGGACAAGTAAAAGACCATTTCCTCCTAGCCATGAGAAAGCTAAGAGGTTAAATTTCACCATCTGCAAGCTCTTGGCTACAGAAATGCTGCCTTTCCGCCTGGTGGACACAGAGGATTTTCGAGACCTTATGTCCGTCGCAGTGCCCCAGTACCAGATGCCCAGTCGGCACTACTTCTCAAAGAAAGGTGTGCCTGCGCTCCACCAGCATGTCGCACACAACATCACCGCTTCTTTGAGAAACTCTGTGTGTGACAGGGTACATTTCACCACAGACACTCGGACGAGTAGGCATGGACAGGGGCGTTACATGTCGCTGACTGGGCACTGGGTAACTATGGTGACAGCAGGACAAGGGGCTGCTGTCCAAGTCTTGCCGTCCCCACGAGATGTGCGTCAATCCTCTTTATGTCAAAGTTCCTCCACTGCTTCTGCCTCCTCAACCTCCTCTCGGTCTTCCACCTGCACCCAAAGCCTGTCTGGTCATGCCACAAGCTTTCTAACTGCGCAGAAGGGATCCTGCACACCTCCTTACTATGCTGGCAGTAGGGCTCAACGTCATCAGGCGGTTTTTACTTTGAAATGTCTGGGAAATGTGAGTCACACAGCTGAGGAGTTGTGGTCAGCTCTGGAGAACCAATTTCATGAATGGTTGTCTCCACTGGACCTGAAACCAGGGAAGGCCGTGTGCGACAATGCTGCAAACCTGGGTGCGGCCCTTCGCCGGGGCAATGTCACACACGTGCCTTGTATGGCTCACGTGTTGAACCTGGTTGTCCAGCAATTTTTAGCCCACTATCCCAGACTAGATGGCCTTCTGCAGAGGGCACGGTCGCTGTGTGCTCACTTCCGTCGTTCGCTTCCCGCAGCTCAGCGACTTACATCTCTACAGAAGTCGTTGGGCCTGCCACTTCACCGGCTAAAATGCGATGTGCCTACCCAGTGGAATTCAACTCTGCACATGTTGCAGCGACTGTGGCAGCACCGACAAGCCCTGGTGCAATACGTTCTGACGTATAGCCTGGGCCAATGAGATCCAGAGGTGGGGCAAATCACGCTGGAGGAGTGATCTCAGATCAGGGACCTATGCACCCTTCAGCACAGTTTTGAAATGGCGACGAAGATGTTTTGTGCTGACGATGCCATTATCAGCATGACTATTCCGGTGATTTACATGCTGGAGCACATGTTAAACAGAATTCGGAGTCAGGTGGTGGCAGAAGAGGAGGTGGAGGAAGTAGAGGAGGAGGAGTTGTATGCGGAAGGGCTAACATCTGCAAGTTCCAGACGGTCGTCAGCACCAAGGCGGCAGGCATGTGAGGGTGGGGGAGATGGTTTTACCAGGGCGCATGGTAGCAGCCAAACTAGTGAGGAAGGTGCAGGAGCCCAGGAAGAAGTGGAGGACGAACTGATAGAAGACTCATCAGATGAGGGAGACCTTGATCACATATCTGTTGTGCGAGGTTGGGGGGAGAGGACAGAGGAAGGAAGCATGATTGTTACCTCGCCACCAACACAACAGGGACTTGGTGCTCCTGGATGCACAACACATATGAGTGCCTTCTTGCTGCACTACCTGCAACATGACCCTCGAATTGTGAGAATTAGAAATAATCCTGACTACTGGGTTGCCACACTGTTAGATCCCCGGTACAAAAGTAAATTTGCCGAAATTATTCCTGCCATAGAAAGGGATGCACGCATGCAGGAGTATCAGCAGAGACTGTTGCAGAATCTTACATGTGCTTTTCCACAAAACACCAGTGGTGCACGTAGTGAATCTCACAGTTCCAACTTGCCAACCGTGGGACCGTCAAGTGTTCAGCAATCAAACCGTAACAGAACCACAGTATCTGCTGGTAACATCAATTTTGCGGAATCATTTCACCACTTTTTTAGCCCATCCTTTGCAAGGCCACAGTAGACAAGAAGTCTGACACATAGTCAACGCCTAGAGACGATGGTACAGGAGTATCTCCAAGTAAACATTGAAGCCATGACTGTGTCACTGGACCCTTGCTCTTTTTGGGCTTCCAATCTGGATAAATGGCCGGATCTAGCCACTTACGCCTTGGAGATCTTGTCATGCCCCGCAGCCAGCGTTCTGTCTGAACGTGTGTTCAGCGCTGCTGGTGGTGTGCTGACAGATAAGCGCACGTGGCTCTCCACTGATAATGTAGACAGACTCACGTTCATAAAGATGAACAAATCATGGATCCGAAACGACTTTTCTACCCCTGTGTCATCCTGGGGAGAGTAAAAGCTTGATGATTGGTTAAAATCACCCTACCAACCGTTTTAAGCTTTCAAATTACTAATCATGTTTATCTGTATCTTGGCATGAAAATAATTTGGGCTTTGTAGCAGTGTGCAGCACTGATTCTATTAGGCCATCTATAATAAGCTCCACCAGATTTAAAATTACTAATCATGTTTATCTGTATCTTGGCTGGAAAATAATTTGGGCTTTGTAGCAGTGTGCAGCACTGATCCTATTAGGCCATCTATACTAAGCTCCACCAGATTTAAAATTAATAATAATTTTTAGCTGCATCTAGCCCGGAAAATAATTTTGGGGCTCCGAGATGCGCAAGACACATAAGTGCCTCCTTGCTGCACTACCTGCAACATGACCCTCATATTGTCAGAATTCGAAGTAATCATGACTACTGGGTTGCCAAACTCTTAGATCCCCCAAACTTTTCGATCAACCTTTTCATTTTAATAAAGACCAAAAAAAATGGTCATTTTTGAAATTATAAGCATTAGCAGGTTATTAGAAACTGAAATCAAACAGTTTTCAACTCAAAACTTTATTCTAGGTGATGATACATTTTCACATAGGACTCCTTGTTCGAAAGGAGCTTCTGAACTCTCTCGTCCATTGAATTTGTCAGGTTTTGGATGGTTTCTGCTTCAATTGTTTTGCATGAGGACAGAATACCCTCCCAGAGGTGTTGCTTAGATGTGAACTGCCTCCCGCCATCATAGACACTCCTTTTGATGATGCTCCAGAGTTTCTGAATGGGGTAGAGGTCAGGGGAGCATGGGGGTCACACCATAATTTGTCCCCTTTTATGCCCATATCAGCCAGAGATGCAGATGTTTTATGTGCAGCATGAGATGGTGCATTATCTTGCAAAAAAATGATCTTGCTGTGAAATACACGGTTCTACTTCTTGAACCATGGCAGGAAGTGCTGTTTGAGAAAATCCACATACATTATGGAGTTCATCTTTAGCGCCTTCAGGGATCCTAAAGGGGCCGACAATCTCTCTCCCCATGATTCCAGCCCAAAACATTACTCCACCTCCTCCTTGTTGGCGCTGTAGCCGTGTTTGCGTGGGGTGTCCATCAACCAGCCATCCTCCACTCCATCCATCTGGACCATCGAGCGCTGCACGGCACTCATCCGTGAACAAAACCGTTTTGAAATCAGTCTTCATGTAATGTTTAGCCCACTGGAGCCGTTTCTGCTTGTGTGAAGTGGATAGAGGAGGTCGACAGGATGGCGTATGCACAGCTGCAAACCTCTGAAGGACCTTGCATCTTGTTGTTCGGGGGACGTTGGAGGCACAAGCAGCTTCAAAAACTTGTCTGCTGCTATGACAAGGCTTTTTTGCCGCTGCTCTTTTAACCTGACGTAATTGCCTGTAGGAAAGAATCCTCAATTTGCCCTTATCAGCACGCACACGTGTGTACTGTGAATCAGCTACATACTTCTTGATTGCCAAGACACTTCATCCTGATCATCGCACAATGTTGATTGCAGTCATGCCTTGACCTAAACACTCCACAATTTGTTGCTTCTCAGCAGCCGACACATCCTTTTTCTTTCCCATTTTGGCAGAAAATGTAGGCTGCTTAATAATGTGAGACAGCCTTCTTAAGTAGTCTTGCCTTTCATTGGACACACCTGCCAAACTAATTAGCACAGGTGTCTGCAATTGCTTACAGTGATATAAAGAGCCCTGACACACATCACCATCAATGAGTTTAACTGACAAACAAACAAATTCTTCCCTTATCACTCCTAAACACTTTTTGCATAATAATTTGGAACACAGTGTACATGTGCTTTTCCACAAAACACCAGTGGTTCACGTAGTGAATCTTACAGTTCTAACTTGCCAACCGTGGTCTGTATGGAGTTGTTCAATAAAGGGCCCAAAATTAAGATAACATAGATGGGAGAGGTCTCTATGAATAGGAATTCCTAAGTATTTGATACCCTGTGAGGGCCAGGCAAAGGGAAAGTTGGACTGGATGGAATCCTATATGGATTTGGGGAGGGAGACATCGAGGGCCTCAGACTTCGCTGCATTGATTTTAAAATTTGACCATGTAACAAAGTGATCTATTTCAGCCATAACAGCATGGATGGATATATGTGATTGAGTGATATATACTAGGACATCATCAGCAAATAGAGAGCACTTGTACTCGGTGCCTCCCACCTCAATCCACCTAATATTGGGGTTATGGCGAATTGATGAGAGCAGGTGCTCCATCACTAGGATGTATAAGACAGGGGACAGAGGATATCCCTGCCTTGTCCCATTGGTGATTGTGAAAGGTGATGAAAATGTTCTGATGCACCCCCTGGGCCTTGGGACACCCGGAGCCGGACCCTTTTTGGTGGATGCTGGTGGTTGTAGTCTTCGTGGCGGCGACCCGGTTCCGTGGCTCAGGGTGGTCAAACCAGTGGCGGAACTATTTATGTGGTTTTGATGTTTAAATGTCCGACTACACCACCCGTGGATTGCGGTCAGAGTGAACCGCCGCTGCAGGGCAGACCGCTGAGGCTGGTGTTGTGGGTGCAGCAGAGCGTAGCATAACTCCCCACGGGAGGAGTATAGCCTCAGCGCAGTGTATGCGGAGGATGGGGGTGATGGTGCAGGGCAGCAGCAGTAACGACACGGAGTCAGTGATGCAGTCCAGGGCCTTTACTCACAGTTCTTATTATCCAGACCACGTCTGCAGGTAACGGCTGCCCACGTCGTACTGTGCTCACCAGGTGAGGGGCTCAGACAACTCCCAGATAACTTTGGAGCGCTTCACAGGACCCCCTTTGTGTGTCCTTTGTCTGGCCTTTCTTACCAACCCTTCTGTCCGGCTGCCTCGGGCCTCCTCTTGGTAAACTTGGCGCCAGTTTCCCTGACCCTATGTGGTGCCTTCCTAGCGGGTGTAGCGAGGGGCTGCACCACATAAAATGTCAGAGCCTCCGGTTTCTAGCTGAGGGTCGTTTCCTGCCTCCACTAGTTTCGGGGACCGGTCTCCCCCTTTGGCCTGACCCCTCCACGCAGGTGGATTCGGGCGTGCGGTGGCGACTCGCCCGTCCGCACCCCTGGGATCCCTTCATTCCTCGTTCCTGGAGCCTTCTCCGCTCCTCTTCCTTCCTTCTCCCTCTTCCAGGCCTGGGCCTCTGTTACTAGGCCCGCCTCCGGAGCAGAGCTCATGCAGAGCCCCTGCTCCCTGCCACTTCTGCTCAGACTTCTCTGCACTGAACTAAGATGGTGCCCACCTTTTATACTCCCTTCTCAATGCACCCAGGAACTGCTTCATCCCTGCTCCTGCACTACAGGGTTCCCCTTCCTCAGTGTTCCCTCCCCCCACTCCAGCCCATCTCAGAGGCATATTGGTCGCCCTGCCCCACGGCAATGTGGTGTAATGCATGCAGGTGTCGGGTCCTGATCCACACTCCATCCTTACCTGAGAGTGAGATATCACACCTCTGGGTGAGGTGCAATACCTCTGTAGCAACCGAGCCCTCAGGGTGCTACAGTTCCATTTATCTTCAGCCTAGGTGACGTATTGTGATACAGGGCCGTGATTTTGGCTATGAAAGGGTCCCCTAGACCCCTACCCCAAGCTTTTTAAGAGAATCATATATGGCGTGCCAGGAGACTCTATGGAATGCTTTCTCAGCATCCAACGAGAGTATCTAATTACAAATTTTTAACTGCATCTAGCCCAGGAAATACTTTGTGCCTAGTAGCAGTGTCTGCTAGTCAGCGGATTATCCCGGCTGTTAAGCAAGTTACACCACCTGCAGTTTGGACACTTAATTTTTTCAAAGGAAATGCTTCGGGACCACGGGATACTCAGTGAAGAGCATCAGGAGGCACCCCAAGGCATAGGGGCTGGGACTGGCAGTAGGATGCCTTGCGGTGGACAGCCGAGCTCGATCCTTATAAAAGCTTTTTAACTGCAGCAGCTTTAGTGGACGCTACTGGAGCTGGAATTACGCGGCTGCTGGCATGAGACTTGCCCTCCAATAGATCCTTGTAAATGGATTTAAAGTGTATTCATTCAAATTAGAGAGACAATTTAAATTAAAAAGCTTAGAGCTGCCTCCACCACAGGGGGGCTCGCTCGACCCACCAGCGGACAGGCACCAGTATTGGGAGAGGGGGGCTGGCCGTCAGGGTTCACCGCGGCTCTGGCACAAACCCGGCGACACGGAGGTGGCACGGGCAGGAGCGGACTGAACGTGTCGGCTTCTCACTTTTTGGATTTTAGAAGGGCATGACATGCCTATATTTGTGTCTCCCCCTCCTTTTACTCCTCCACCTCTTTTCTTTTCGCATGACTATATGTACTTGTCACTTTTCCATGTGTTAGTTGTGTCTTCTGAGCAGTTTGTCAGCTTTTGGACACCTTTGAAGGTGTTTTCTATGTGTTTCTATGTGTTTTTGTTTGCCTGCCATTGGTTTTAATGGTGTTCTTAGGTGTTCGACGAACAGTTCGACGAACAGTTCGGCGAACACACGGGTGTTCGACGAACCGAACCGAACTCGAACACTACGGGGCTGGCTCAACACTATTTGCAACCTGATGGAGGTCAGTATAGATGGACTAGTAGAACAAGTCCCACACACTGCTAGAAGGACAAATATTTTTTCACAGCTAGATGCAGAAAAAAAATTATTTTGAATTTGCAACCTGATGGAGGTCAGTATAGATGGACTAGTAGAACAAGTCCCACACACTGCTAGAAGGACAAATATTTTTTCAGAGCTAGATGCAGAAAAAAAAATATTTTGAATTTGCAACCTGATGGAGGTCAGTATAGATGGACTAGTAGAACAAGTCCCACACACTGCTAGAAGGACAAATATTTTTTCAGAGCTAGATACAGATAAAAATTATTTTTAATTTGCAACCTGATGGAGGTCAATATAGATGGACTAGTAGAACAAGTCCCACACACTGCTAGAAGGACAAATATTTTTTCAGAGCTAGATGCAGAAAAAAAATTATTTTGAATTTGCAACCTGATGGAGGTCAGTATAGATGGACTAGTAGAACAAGTCCCACACACTGCTAGAAGGACAAATATTTTTTCAGAGCTAGATGCAGAAAAAAAAATATTTTGAATTTGCAACCTGATGGAGGTCAGTATAGATGGACTAGTAGAACAAGTCCCACACACTGCTAGAAGGACAAATATTTTTTCAGAGCTAGATACAGATAAAAATTATATTTAATTTGCAACCTGATGGAGGTCAATATAGATGGACTAGTAGAACAAGTCCCACACACTGCTAGAAAGACAAATATTTTTTCAGAGCTAGATGCAGAAAAAAAATTATTTTGAATTTGCAACCTGTTGGAGGTCAGTATAGATGGACTAGTAGAACATGTCCAACACACTGCTAGAAGGACAAATATTTTTTCAGAGCTAGATGCAGAAAAAAATTATATTCAATTTGCAACCTGATGGAGGTCACTATAGATGGACTAGTAGAACAAGTCCCACACACAGCTAGAAGCCCAAATATTTTTTCAGAGGTAGATGCAGAAAAAAATTATATTCAGTTTGCAACCTGATGAAGTTCAGTATAGATTGGCTAATAGAACAAGTCCCACACACTGCTAGAAGGCCAAATATTTTTTCAGAGCTAGATGCAGACAAAAATTTATTTTGAATTTGCAACCTGATGGAGGTCAGTATAGATGGACTAGTAGAACAAGTCCCACACACTGCTATAAGGACAAATATTTTTTCAGAGCTAGATGCAGAAAAAAATTATATTCAATTTGCAACCTGATGGAGGTCAGTATAGATGGACTAATAGACCAAGTCCCACACACTGCTAGAAGGCCAAATATTTTTTCAGAGCTAGATGCAGACAAAAAATATTTTTAATTTGCAACCTGATGGAGGTCAGTATAGATGGACTAATAGACCAAGTCCCACACACTGCTAGAAGGCCAAATATTTTTTCACAGCTAGATGCAGAAAAAAATTATATTCAGTTTGCAACCTGATGGAGGTCAGTATAGATGGACTAATACAACAAGTCCCACACACTGCTAGAAGGCCAAATATTTTTTCAGAGCTAGATGCAGAAAAAAATTATTTTTAATTTGCAACCTGATAGAGGTCAGTATAGATGGACTAATAAAACAAGTCCCACACACTGCTAGAAGCCCAATTATTTTTTCAGAGGTAGATGAAGAAAAAAATTATATTCAGTTTGCAACCTGATGGAGGTCAGTATAGATGGACTTGTAGAACAAGTCTCACACACTGCTAGAAGGACAAATATTTTTTCAGAGCTAGATGCAGATAAAAATTATTTTTAATTTGCAACCTGATGGTGGTTAGTAGAGATAGACAAGTAGAACAAGTCCCACACACTGCTAGAAGGACAAATATTTTTTCAGAGCTAGATGCAGAAAAAAAATATATTCAATTTGCAACCTGATGGAGGTCAGTTTAGATGGACTAATAGAACAAGTCCCACACACTGCTAGAAGCCCAAATATTTTTTCAGAGGTAGATGCATAAAAAAATTATTTTTAATTTGCAACCTGATGGAGGTCAGTTTAGATGGACTAATAGAACAAGTCCCACACACTGCTAGAAGCCTAAATATTTTTTCAGAGCTAGATGCAGAAAAAAAATATTTTTAATTTGCAGCCTGATGGAGGTCAGTATAGATGGACTAATAGAACAAGTCCCACACACTGCTAGAAGGACAAATATTTTTTCAGAGCTAGATGCAGACAAAAAATATTTTTAATTTGCAACCTGATGGATGTCAGTATAGATGGACTAATAGACCAAGTCCCTCACACTGCTAGAAGCCCAAATATTTTTTCACAGCTAGATGCAGACAAAAAATTATTTTGAATTTGCAACCTGATGGAGGTCAGTATAGATGGACTAGTAGAACAAGTCCCATACAGTGCTAGAAGCCCAAATATTTTTTCACAGCTAGATGCAGAAAAAAATTATATTCAATTTGCATCCTTATGGAGGTCAGTATAGATGGACTAATAGAATGATGCTATGCCCAAAAGGTTTTACTTCACTAGGTGCAGTAAAAAAAATTGTATTCTATACACAGGTGGTGTATCTTGCAACACAGATAGGCTACTCCACTGACTAACACACTCTGCAATAGGCCGAAAAAGGATTAGCTTTGCTAGATTCAGCCAAATGCTGTGAAAAAAACTTGCACAGCACTGGCACAGACGTGCCTGGCAAAAACTGATAGGAACTGATGTAACTTAGTCCTGAAAAGTACTGCAATTACAATTAGTCTTTACTCCCACAGCCTATCTATTTAAGAGCACAGACCTGCCTGATAAAAGTCGTAGGAAATGCTGTAACCTAGTCCTTAAAAGGACTGCAATCACAACTATTCCCTACTCCCAAGCTATCTGTAGATTTGTGCAAAAATTGGCTTGAAATTAACAAGGTATAGCGCACACAGCAACAGCGGTGCCGTCTAACACACAGCTGCAGCAGTGAGAAAATGGTGGCGACGGGGAAAATGGCTGGGTCTTATAGGGCAAGGACATGTGACATTCACTGCCAATGACACATGCCCTTGCTTGTGTGAAAAAAAGCACTTCGCTCCGTGTGTGCGCTGCTGATAGGCTGACAGATTGCTCCTCCCCACTGTAAATGCGGGAAAGAGAAAAAAAAATGGAGATCTTCATTATTCCTGCAGAGATCCATCCCCTGCCCCTCCCCCCGCCCCGCTGTACACTCAAACTGTGTATTAACATTAATTTTCATCATTACTGAGAAAAAATCCATTTATGATTTTGGTGCACGAACAGTTATCGAACATAACCTCGAAGAGCCGAATTTTTCTCAAATCGTTCGTGTTCGCCGAACGGCTCGAACACCGCCCAAAACAGCTCGAATTTGAGATTGGGGAACAGTTCGAGTTGAACAACGCTCATCTCTAGTTGGGAGTAGCAACTATATTTCTCCAGACTGGTAGTCAGACACAGTAAGGCAACATTATGGGGTATTGATGGATAAAGGCCGATCACATCACATGTACACCAAGTATAATCAGATTTCCATTTGAAATTAGAAAAAGTAGCCACAACAGTCTTATAGTCCCTGATAAATCCAGGGAGGTTGTGTACTAGAGGTTGAAGTTGCTGGTCAACCCATGATCCAAGTCTTTCACCCAAAGATTCTATGCTGGCTATTATAGGGCAACACGGAAGGGGAAAAAAATTTTTATGTGTTTTCGGTAGTGAATGGTATATCGGGATGATAGGATAGTCTACCATTAAAAATTCCTGAGTTTTTTTTATCAATATCCCCCATATATAAACCTTCATGTAAGAGAGAGATAAGTTCCTTTTGGAATCGAGCTGTATGGTCGTCCGATAATCTAATATATACCTCAGTATTGTTCAAATCCTCCAAGGCCAGTTTGTTGTAAAGACCTGAGTTAACAAGGACCACTGCCCGCCCCCCCTTATCAGACATTCTCACAGTAAGATCCTTATTGTCCCTCAGTTCCCTTAGGCTATGTGCCCACGATGCAGAAATGCTCAGGATTTTTTCCTGAGCGTTTCTGCATCTCCCTGGCAGCAAAAAATGCATGCGGATTGTACATGCGTTTTTCATGCCAGGGACATGCGGAAATGAGGCGTTCTTCACTGGCATTTCCACATGTGGGTGTCAAGCACTTTCCAAGTGACTTTAGCATCACTTGGAAAATACTTGACAACTTGGTCACACTATATAAATCCATGCAAACGGCATGGATTTATATAGTGTGACCGTAGAATGTTAAAAAATAAAAAAATAAAACTATACTTACCTTCTGATGGCCCCCGAGACTTGCTGCGCTCCTGTGCTGGCTGCCGGCAGCTAGCGGTGCTCTGCACTGAAGGACTTGCCGTCACATGACTGTGACATCACCGCAGGTCCTACAGATCTGCCTGCAAGCACAGGGAAGGAGTCCGGGGGCCGTCGGAAGGTGAATGTAATCTTTATTTTTTATTTTATTTTATTTTTTTTACAGCTTTTAATGGTACCTGGGTGTGGAGGAGAGTCTCCTGTCCTCCACACCTGGGTACCATCCACACATTAGAACGCGCCAATTACGCAAGTACAGATGCGGTCTTGCGGAATTGGCACGTTCTAATGCAAGCCAATGGCGGCGAAAACGCAGCGCTTCTGCAAAATTAATGGACATGCGGCGGATTTTTGAGCGCAGCATAAACACTGCGGAAAAATCCACAGCATGGGCATTAAAAGTGCGGAATTGCATTGGAAACCATGGGGGAAGGTTTACCAAGCGTTTCCCAAGTGTTTACGCTGCAGAAATTCTGCAGCGTAAACGCTTGAAAAACGCATCGTGGGCACATAGCCTAAATGCCATCCTTTCCATACTACTAAGATCATCTGGTATGGGGGGTTGTTCAAAACCCAATTTAGTGAGATCTTTCTCCACTAATTCCTGGAAAACATCCAGAACATCAGGTCTTGATGCAACAGGGTAAAAGCAGGGATTACTAATCGAGATGTTAATACTATTATCAGTTGGAAAATCAGAGGACAAATCTCTCAATGCTACAAGTGTATTTAATTTCATAAAACTCTGTATAATATTGTTAACAAAATCAGTTGTTGGAAACAAATTGTCCTCTGACGGTATGTGTACATCTTTAAAAAAATTACATTTCAAGGTTAAATTATGACAAAATTTGTTCACATCAAGAATAATTGAGAAAACATCAAACTTGTTCCGGGGAGAAAAAACAAGTCCCTTAGTCAAAAGAGAGATTTGAGTATTAGACAATATATAGCTAGAGAGATTCCATACAGGTAAGTCTAAATCCTTGTTCTCAGATTGAACCTGATTCTAGTGTTGAGCCACCCCCGTAGCGTTCGAGTTCGGTTCGGTTCGTCGAACACCCGAGTGTTCGCCGAACTGTTCGTCGAACACCTTTGAACACCGTTAAAACCAATGGCAGGCAAACAAAAACACATAGAAACACATAGAAAACACCTTCAAAGGTGTCCAAAAGCTGACAAACTGCTCAGAAGACACAACTAACACATGGAAAAGTGACAAGTACATATAGTCATACGAAAAGAAAAGAGGTGGAGGAGTAAAAGGAGGGAGAGACACAGATATATATCATGTCATGCCCTTCTAAAATCCAAAAAGTGAGAAGCCGACACGTTCAGTCCGCTCCTGCCCGTGCCACCTCTGTGTCGCCGGGTTTGTGCCAGAGCCGCGGTGAACCCTGACGGCCAGCCCCCCTCTCCCAATACTGGTGCCTGTCCGCTGGTGGGTCGAGCAAGCCCCCCTGTGGTGGAGGCAGCTCTAAGCTTTTTAATTTAAATTGTCTCTCTAATTTGAATAAATACACTTTAAATCCATTTACAAGGATCTATTGGAGGGCAAGTCTCATGCCAGCAGCCGCGTAATTCCAGCTCCAGTAGCGTCCACTAAAGCTGCTGCTGTTAAAAAACTTTTATAAGGATCGAGCTCGGCTGTCCACCGCAAGGCATCCTACTGCCAGTCCCAGCCCCTATGCCTTGGGGTGCCTCCTGATGCTCTTCACTGAGTATCCCGTGGTCCCGAATCATTTCCTTTGAAAAAATTAAGTGTCCAAACTACAGGTGGTGTAGCTTGCTTAACAGCCGGGATAATCCGCTGACTAGCAGACACTGCTACTAGGCACAAAGAATTTCCTGGGCTAGATGCAGTTAAAAATTTGTAATTAGATACTCTCGTTGGATGCTGAGAAAGCATTCCATAGAGTCTCCTGGCACGCCATATATGATTCTCTTAAAAAGCTTGGGGTAGGGGTCTAGGGGACCCTTTTATAGCCAAAATCACGGCCCTGTATCACAATAAGTCACCTAGGCTGAAGATAAATGGAACTGTAGCACCCTGAGTTCTCGGTTGCTACAGAGGTATTGCACCTCACCCAGAGGTGTGATATCTCACTCTCAGGTAAGGATGGAGTGTGGATCAGGACCCGACACCTGCATGCATTACACCACATTACCGTGGGGCAGGGCGACCAATATGCCTCTGAGATGGGCACGACAGTCCCTGTCCCTGGCTGGAGTGGGGGGAGGGAACACTGAGGAAGGGGAATCCTGTAGTGCAGTAGCAGGGAGGAAGCAGTTCCTGGGTGCATTGAGAAGGGAGTATAAAAGGTGGGCACCATCTTAGTTCAGTGCAGAGAAGTCTGAGCAGAAGTGGCAGGGAGCAGGGGCTCTGCATGAGCTCTGCTCCGGAGGAGGGCCTAGTAACAGAGGCCCAGGCCTGGAAGAGGGAGAAGGAAGGAAGAGGAGCGGAGAAGGCTCCAGGAACGAGGAATGAAGGGATCCCAGGGGTGCGGACGGGCGAGTCGCCACCGCACGCCCGAATCCACCTGCGTGGAGGGGTCAGGCCAAAGGGGGAGACCGGTCCCCGAAACTAGTGGAGGCAGGAAACGACCCTCAGCTAGAAACCGGAGGCTGCGACATTTTATGTGGCGCAGCCCCTCGCTACACCCGCTAGGAAGGCACCACATAGGGTCAGGGAAACTGGCGCCAAGTTTACCAAGAGGAGGCCCGAGGCAGCCGGACAGAAGGGTTGGTAAGAAAGGCCAGACAAAGGACACACAAAGGGGGTCCTGTGAAGCGCTCCAAAGTTATCTGGGAGTTGTCTTAGCCCCTCACCTGGTGAGCACAGCATGACGTGGGCAGCCGTTACCTGCAGACGTGGTCTGGATAATAAGAACTGTGAATAAAGGCCCTGGACTGCATCACTGACTCCGTGTCGTTACTGCTGCTGCCCTGCACCATCACCCCCATCCTCCGCATACACTGCCCTGAGGCTATACTCCTCCCGTGGGGAGTTATGCTACGCTCTGCTGCACCCACAACACCAGACTCAGCGGTCTGCCCTGCAGCGGCGGTTCACTCTGACCACAATCCACGGGTGGCGTAGTCGGACATTTAAACATCAAAACCACATAAATAGTTCCGCCACTGGTTTGACCACCCTGAGCCACGGAACCGGGTCGCCGCCACGAAGACTACAACCACCAGCATCCACCAAAAAGGGTCCGGCTCCGGGTGTCCCAAGGCCCAGGGGGTGCATCAGAACATTTTCATCACCTTTCACAATCATAAATGGGACAAGGCAGGGATGTCCTCAGTCCCCTCTCTTATGCATCCTAGTGACGGAGCACCTGCTCTCATCAATTCGCCATAACCCCAATATTAGGTGGATTGAGGTGGGAGGCACCGAGTACAAGTGCTCTCTATTTGCTGATGATGTCCTAGTATATATCACTCAATCACATATATCCATCCATGCTGTTATGGCTGAAATAGATCACTTTGTTACATGGTCAAATTTTAAAATCAATGCAGCGAAGTCTGAGGCCCTCGATGTCTCCCTCCCCAAATCCATATAGGATTCCATCCAGTCCAACTTTTCCTTTGCCTGGCCCTCACAGGGTATCAAATACTTAGGAATTCCTATTCATAGAGACCTCTCCCATCTATGTTATCTTAATTTTGGGCCCTTCATTGAACAACTCCATACAGACCACAGTTGGCAAGTTAGAACTGTAAGATTCACTACGTGAACCACTGGTGTTTTGTGGAAAAGCACATGTACACTGTATTCCAAATTATTATGCAAAAAGTGTTTAGGAGTGATAAGGGAAGAATTTGTTTGTTTGTCAGTTAAACTCATTGATGGTGATGTGTGTCAGGGCTCTTTATATCACTGTAAGCAATTGCAGACACCTGTGCTAATTAGTTTGGCAGGTGTGTCCAATGAAATGCAAGACTACTTAAGAAGGCTGTCTCACATTATTATGCAGCCTACATTTTCTGCCAAAATGGGAAAGAAAAAGGATGTGTCGGCTGCTGAGAAGCAACAAATTGTGGAGTGTTTAGGTCAAGGCATGACTACAATCAACATTGTGCGATGATCAGGATGAAGTGTCTTGGCAATCAAGAAGTATGTAGCTGATTCACAGTACACACGTGTGCGTGCTGATAAGGGCAAATTGAGGACTCTTTCCTACAGGCAATTACGTCAGGTTAAAAGAGCAGCGGCAAAAAAGCCTTGTCATAGCAGCAGGCAAGTTTTTGAAGCTGCTGGTGCCTCCAACGTCCCCCGAACAACAAGATGCAGGGTCCTTCAGAGGTTTGCAGCTGTGCATACGCCATCCTGTCGACCTCCTCTATCCACTTCACACAAGCAGAATGGCTCCAGTGGGCCAAACATTACATGAAGACTGATTTCAAAACTGTTTTGTTCACGGATGAGTGCCGTGCAGCGCTCGATGGTCCAGATGGATGGAGTGGAGGATGGCTGGTTGATGGACACCCCACGCAAACATGGCTACAGCGCCAACAAGGAGGAGGTGGAGTAATGTTTTGGGCTGGAATCATGGGGAGAGAGATTGTCGTCCCCTTTAGGATCCCTGAAGGCGCTAAAGATGAACTCCATAATGTATGTGGATTTTCTCAAACAGCACTTCCTGCCATGGTTCAAGAAGAAGAACCCTGTATTTCACAGCAAGATCATTTTTTTGCATGATAATGCACCATCTCATGCTGCACATAAAACATCTGCATCTCTGGCTGATATGGGCATAAAATGGGACAAACTTATGGTGTGACCCCCATGCTCCCCTGACCTCTACCCCATTCAGAACCTCTGGAGCATCATCAAAAGGAGTGTCTATGATGGCGGGAGGCAGTTCACATCTAAGCAACACCTCTGGGAGGGTATTCTGTCCTCATGCAAAACAATTGAAGCAGAAACCATCCAAAACCTGACAAATTCAATGGACGAGAGAGTTCAGAAGCTCCTTTCGAACAAGGGGTCCTATGTGAAAATGTAACATCACCTAGAATAAAGTTTTGAGTTGAAAACTGTTTGATTTCAGTTTCTAATAACCTGCTAATGCTTATAATTTCAAAAATGACCATTTTTTTGGTCTTTATTAAAATGAAAAGGTTGATCGAAAAGTTTGGGGGATCTAAGAGTGTGGCAACCCAGTAGTCATGATTACTTCGAATTCTGACAATATGAGGGTCATGTTGCAGGTAGTGCAGCAAGAAGGCACTTATGTGTCTTGCGCATCTCGGAGCCCCAAAATTATTTTCCGGGCTAGATGCAGCTAAAAATTAATATTAATTTTAAATCTGGTGGAGCTTAGTATAGATGGCCTAATAGGATCAGTGCTGCACACTGCTACAAAGCCCAAATTATTTTCCAGTCAAGATACAGATAAACATGATTAGTAATTTTAAATCTGGTGGAGCTTATTATAGATGGCCTAATAGAATCAGTGCTGCACACTGCTACAAAGCCCAAATTATTTTCCAGCCAAGATACAGATAAACATGATTAGTAATTTGAAAGCTTAAAATGGTTGGTAGGGTGATTTTAACCAATCATCAAGCTTTTACTCTCCCCAGGATGACACAGGGGTAGAAAAGTCGTTTCGGATCCATGATTTGTTCATCTTTATGAACGTGAGTCTGTCTACATTATCAGTGGAAAGCCGCGTGCGCTTATCTGTCAGCACACCACCAGCAGCGCTGAACACACGTTCAGACAGAACGCTGGCTGCGGGGCATGACAAGATCTCCAAGGCGTACGTGGCTAGCTCCGGCCATTCATCTAGATTGGAAGCCCAAAAAGAGCAAGGGTCCAGTGACACAGTCATGGCATCAATGTTTACTTGGAGATACTCCTGTACCATCGTCTCTAGGCGTTGACTATGTGTCAGACTTCTTGTCTCCTGTGGCCTTGCAAAGGATGGGCTAAAAAAGTGGTGAAATGATTCCGCAAAATTGATGTTACCAGCAGATACTGTGGTTCTGTTACGGTTTGAGTGCTGAACACTTGACGGTCCCACGGTTGGAAAGTTGGAACTGTGAGATTCACTACGTGCACCACTGGTGTTTTGTGGAAAAGCACATGTAAGATTCTGCAACAGTCTCTGCTGATACTCCTGCATGCGTGCATCCCTTTCTATGGCAGGAATAATTTCTGAAAATTTATTTTTGTACCGGGGATCTAACAGTGTGGCAACCCAGTAGTCAGGATTATTTCTAATTCTCACAATTCGAGGGTCATGTTGCAGGTAGTGCAGCAAGAAGGCACTCATGTGTGTTGCGCATCCAGGAGCACCAAGTCCCTGTTGTGTTGGTGGCGAGGTAACAATCATGCTTCCTTCCTCTGTCCTCTCCTCCCAACCTCTCACAACAGAAATGTGATCAAGGTCTCCCTCATCTGATGAGTCTTCCATCAGTTCATCCTCCACTTCTTCCTGGGCTCCTGCACCTTCCTCACTAGTTTGGCTGCTACCATGTGCCCTGGTAAAACCATCTCCCCCACCCTCACTTGCCTGCCGCCTTGGTGCTGCCGACCCTCTGGACGTTGCAGATGTTAGCCCTTCCGCATACAACTCCTCCTCCTCTACTTCCTCCACCTCCTCTTGTGCCACCACCTGACTCCGAATTCTGTTTAACATGTGCTCCAGCATGTAAATCACCGGAATAGTCATGCTGATAATGGCATCGTCAGCACTAAACATCTTCGTCGCCATTTCAAAGCTGTGCAGAAGGGTGCATAGGTCCCTGATCTGAGACCACTCCTCCAGCGTGATTTGCCCCACCTCTGGATCTCGTTGGCCCAGGCTATACGTCAGAACTTGTCGGTGCTGCCACAGTCGCTGCAACATGTGCAGAGTTGAATTCCACCGGGTAGGCACATCGCATTTTAGCCGGTGAAGTGGCAGGCCCAACGACTTCTGTAGAGATGTAAGTCGCTGAGCTGCGGGATGCGAACGGCGGAAGTGAGCACACAGCGACCGTGCCCTCTGCAGAAGGCCATCTAGTCTGGGATAGTGGGCTAAAAATTGCTGGACAACCAGGTTCAACACGTGAGCCATACAAGGCACGTGTGTGACATTGCCCCGGCGAAGGGCCGCACCCAGGTTTGCAGCATTGTCGCACACGGCCTTCCCTGGTTTCAGGTCCAGTGGAGACAACCATTCATGAAATTGGTTCTCCAGAGCTGACCACAACTCCTCAGCTGTGTGACTCACATTTCCCAGACATTTCAAAGTAAAAACCGCCTGATGACGTTGAGCCCTACTGCCAGCATAGTAAGGAGGTGTGCAGGATCCCTTCTGTGCAGTTAGAAAGCTTGTGGCATGACCAGACAGGCTTTGGGTGCAGGTGGAAGACCGAGAGGAGGTTGAGGAGGCAGAAGCAGTGGAGGAACTTTGACATAAAGAGGATTGACGCACAACTCGTGGGGACGGCAAGACTTGGACAGCAGCCCCTTGTCCTGCTGTCACCATAGTTACCCAGTGCCCAGTCAGTGACATGTAACGCCCCTGTCCATGCCTACTCGTCCAAGTGTCTGTGGTGAAATGCACCCTGTCACACACAGAGTTTCTCAAAGAAGCGGTGATGTTGTGTGCGACATGCTTGTGGAGCGCAGGCACACCTTTCTTTGAGAAGTAGTGCCGACTGGGCATCTGGTACTGGGGCACTGCGACGGACATAAGGTCTCGAAAATCCTCTGTGTCCACCAGGCAGAAAGGCAGCATTTCTGTAGCCAAGAGCTTGCAGATGGTGAAATTCAACCTCTTAGCTTTCTCATGGCTAGGAGGAAATGGTCTTTTACTTGTCCACATCTGAGGGACCGAGGGCTGGCTATTGTTCTTAGACGGGGTTGATAAGGGTGTCCCCGGCAAACTGCCGGTCTGTGAGGAAGATGCAGGCGGACATGTTAGGTTGCCTTGATCCAAAGGTGGTGCTATCGATGTCGGACAGCGCTCAACACCAGCTGGTGTTACCACCTCCAAAGAAAATGATGACCTGCCAATCACGCTGGCTGTTGCGGGTAAAGAGGTGGCAGATCTGCGCCCCAAAACAGGTGTGACTGCTGTCCCCCCAGTCACAGAGGCCGAAGAGGCCGCGGATGCACAAGATATGGCAGACGGTGGTTGGCCCGGCCGGCTAGGCCGCATTGTAGCACACTGAGCTTCCCACTGCAACTTATGCTTCATGTCCATGTGCCGGTTCATGCATGAAGTACTCAAACTATGTATTTTTTGGCCTCTGCTTAGCTTTTGCTGACAAATGTTACAGATAACACGAGTTGGGTCATCTTTATCGATCTGAAAAAATGCCCAGGCTATGCAAGGCTTAGCACCCATGCGACCTGAAGAGCCACCACGACTTCTGGTGAGAGGCAGAGTTGTGTTTGAGGATGCAGTTGTTGACGTGCTTCCAGTACTACGTCTCTGTCCAGGAAGGCGCAACCTGACCTCGTCGTCACTAACATCTTCCTCCACCTCCTCTGCTAACCTCATCTCTTGGCTGACTGAGGGTGGACAGTAAGTGGGACCTCCAACCTCATCATCATCACCCTGTGCGTTATCACACCTGTCGTCCTCAGAGCCAACCTGTTCCTGCCCTGACAAAAAACTAAAGTTGTCGCTCCAATCAGGTATTTGAGTCTCATCATCGTCTTCCTCATTTTCTCCACCAACAGGAGTTACAGTTTGGGAATGAGGGTCTACATTATGGTCAGAACCTTCTGCGTCTGGTCCTGGATCCGACTCATAAAGATTCTGGGCATCAGTGCAGATCATTTCCTCGTCTGGATTCACAGAAGCGCTGGAGTCGACCTCTGATTCCCAGGCTATAGTATGAGTAAACAGCTCTGCAGACTCAACCATCTGTTCTACCTCATACTCAGACAGGCAGCTGGAGATTTGGGAGCTGTGAGGAAGCAAGTGCGATTGGGGTGACACCTTTGAGGACTGGAGTATTTGTGATGTTGAAGTTGATGTGGAGGAGAGCCCACTTAAAGGAGCACTTGATATCCGTTGAAGCACCTGCTGTTTTTGTGCCTCATCTGGAATTTGTAGCGATTGGCGTGGCCGTAAGAAAGGGATCTTATCACATTGTCCGCTAAAAGAAGTAGACATTTTAGTTTGGCTGGAAGATGGTCTTTCTTCTGCAGATGTTACTGTTGCTTTAACACCTACCCCACGGACACAACCTTTTTTCCCCTTCCCAACACGCCTATTCCCCTTTCCACCAGCAGCAGGCCTTTTTCCACTCATTTTGGTGGTTAACTAATTCACAACTCTGGAGTTGTTTGCACAAAAAAACAATGGATGGGAACCGAGCAGAGCTGAGTGGCCAAACTGTGGTATTAGGCCAAAACTATTGGCTGTGTTAAATGCAGAAAAAAATTATATTCAATTTGCAACCTGATGGAGGTCAGTATAGATGGACTAATAGAACAAGTCCTACACACAGCTAGAAGCCCAAATATTTTTTCAGAGGTAGATGCAGAAAAAAAATATATTCAGTTTGCAACCTGATGGAGGTCAGTATAGATGGACTAATAGAGAAAGTCCCACACACTGCTAGAAGGCCAAATATTTTTTCAGAGCTAGATGCAGACAAAAAAATATTTTTAATTTGCAACCTGATGGAGGTCAGTATTAGTGTTGAGCCACCCCCGTAGTGTTCGGGTTCGGTTCGGTTCGTCGAACACCGGGATGTTCGAGGAACTGTTCGTCGAACTGTTCGTCGAACACCTTAGAACACCGTCGAACACCGTTAAAACCAATGGCAGGCAAACAAAAACACATAGAAACACATAGAAAACACCTGCAAAGGTGTCCAAAAGCTGACAAACTGCTCAGAAGACACTCTCTTTAAAAAAGCCGGCCGGCAAATTCAGCAGCGGCATACACCGGTACCCGACAATTTAGACAAGAAGGAATAGAGCATCACACATAGATTAGATAGATAGAAACATGTCAGTCACATATATATGAAGTACAGTGACAGTGTTGCTTACTGTACTTGTCATTTAGTGTAAAGGATTTATCAAAAAAAATAATAGTGTTTTCATGCACCGTCTCTTTAAAAAAGCCGGCCGGCAATTCAGCATCTGTACCCGACAATTTAGAACAGAAAGAATAGAGCTTCACACATAGATTAGATAGATAGAAACATGTCAGTCACATATATAATAAGTACAGTGATAGTGTTGCTTACTGTACTTGTCATTTAGTGTAAAGGGTTTATTTAAAAAAATAATAGTGTTTTCATGCACTGTCTCTTTAAAAAAGCCGGCCGGCAATTCAGCAGCGGTACCCGACAATTTAGAACAGAAAGATAGAGCATCACACATAGATTAGATAGATAGAAACATGTCAGTCACATATATATGAAGTACAGTGATAGTGTTGGTTACTGTACTTGTCATTTAGTATTAAAATAAAGAATTTATTATTAAAAAAATTGGCGTGGGGTTCCCCTTAATTTTAGGCTCTAGCGGAGGTTAAGCAGACGGCTGGGGCAGATGTTTGAAGCCTGGGAAGGGGGTAATACCCACGGAGCTTCCCAGGCTACTAATATCAGCCCCCAGCTGAATACATAGCCTTTACTAGCTATTAAAATGGGGGACCCCCCAAAAAAAATGACGTGGGGTCCCCCCTAATTTAATAGCTAGCAAAGGCTAGGCAGACAGCTGGGGGCTGATATTAATAGCCCAGGAAGGGAGCCATGAATATTGGCCCCCTCCCAGGCTAGAAACACCAGCCGTCAGCCGCCCCAGAAATGGCGCATTCATAGGATGCGCCAATTCTGGCACTTAGCCTCGCTCTTCCACGCTGCCCTGGTGCGGTGGCAGGGGGTAATAGGGTTGGGGTTGATGTCAGCTTATAATGCCAGCTGACATCAAGCCCAGGTTAGTAATGGAGAGGCGTCTATAAGACACCCCCATTACTAACCCCATAGTCAAAGTTAAAAAAAACACAAACACCCAGAATAAAGTCCTTTAATTGAAATAAAGACACAATCCTTTATTGTTCTAAATTAAACCATACTTACCATCACGCCCATTCCAGCTGAAGCCAACGATCTCCTGCAATAAAAGAAAAATAATAAAGCAACCTCATCCTTACCTTTCCATGGTTCCCACGACAGCTTCAGCTCTGCTACATCGAGATGACAGGCTGGACCGCAGCAGAACGCTGCTATCCAGCCTGTCATCCCGCAGACACTGAGAAGCGCAGGCTTGCTTGCGCTGCTCAGCGTCTCTCTGTGACGACATCCAGATGAGCCGTGTTCATGTCCAATGAACTCGGCTCACCTCATGCACGTCACTGACAGCGTGGGAAAATTCTCACGCTGAAGCGCTGATTGCAGGAGAATTTTCCCACGCTGTCAGTGACGTGCAGGAGGTGAGCTGAGTTCATTGGACATGAGCTCACCTCATGCACATCACTGACAGCGTGGGAGAATTCTCCTGCACTCAGCACTTCAGCGTGAGAATTTTCCCACGCTGTCAGTGACGTGCATGAGGTGAGCCGAGTTCATTGGACATGACCTCGGCTCATCTGGATGCCGTCACAGCGAGACAGTGAGGAGCGCAAGCATGCCTGCGCTTCTCAGTGTCTGCGGGATGACAGACTGGATGGCAGCGTTCTGCTGCGGCCAGCCAGTCATCTCGATGTAGCAGAGCTGAAGCTGTCGTGGGAACCATGGAAAGGTAAGGATGAGGTTGGTTTATTATTTTTCTTTTATTGCAGGAGATCGTTGGCTTCAGCTGGAATGGGTGTGATGGTAAGTATGGTTTAATTTAGAACAATAAAGAATTGTGTCTTTATTTCAATTAAAGGACTTTATTCTGGGTGTTGTGGTTTTTTTAAATACTTTACTAGAAATTCATGGCGGTCATGTCTAATACTGGCGTGACCCCATGAATTTTGGGCTTGGGGCCAGCTGATAATACCAAGCTGGCCCTAACCCCTTTATTACCCAGTGAGCCACCGCACCAGGGCCCTGGATGAGTTGGGTACAGCGCCAGAAGATGGCGCTTCTATGAACGCGCCATTTTCCGGGGTGGCTGCGGACTGCAATTTGTAGCGGGGGGGGGCCCAGAAAGCTTGGGCCTCCCTGCGCTGCAGATTCCAGCCCCCAGCTGCCTAGTTGTACCTGGCTGGACACAAAAATAGGGCGAAGCCCCACGTACTTTTTTTTTAATTATTTCATGAAATTCATGAAATAATTAAGAAAAAAAGGCCTTCCCTATATTGTTGTGTCCGGCCAGGTACAAATAGGCAGCTGGTGGATGGGGGCAGCCCGTTCCTGCCTGCTGTACCTGGCTGGACACAAATATAGTGCGAAGCCCCA
The DNA here is from genome assembly GCF_046119375.1 of Phyllobates terribilis. NCBI lineage: Eukaryota > Metazoa > Chordata > Amphibia > Anura > Dendrobatidae > Phyllobates > Phyllobates terribilis. The sequence goes on along the minus strand of NW_027362763.1, from coordinate 70,081,260 downwards.
CTTCAATTTTTTTAAATTATTTCAGGAAATTCATGAAATAATTTAAAAAAAATTGACGTGGGGCTTCGCACTATATTTGTGTCCAGCCAGGTACAGCAGGCAGGAACGGGCTGCCCCCATCCACCAGCTGCCTATTTGTACCTGGCCGGACACAACAATATAGGGAAGCCCTTTTTTTCTTAATTATTTCATGAAATAATTTAAAGAAAATTGACGTGGGGCTTCGCCCTGTTTTTGTGTCCAGCCAGGTACAACTAGGCAGCTGGGGGCTGGAATCCGCAGCGCAGGGAGGCCCAAGCTTTCTGGGCCACCCCCGCTGCAAATTGCAGTCCGCAGCCACCCCGGAAAATGGCGCGTTCATAGAAGCGCCATCTTCTGGCGCTGTACCCAACTCATCCAGGGCCCTGATGCGGTGGCTCACTGGGTAATAAAGGGGTTAGGGCCAGCTTGGCATTATCAGCTGGCCCTAAGCCCGAAATTCATGGGGTCACGCCAATATTAGACATGACCACCATGAATTTCTAGTAAAGTATTTAAAAAAAACACAACACCCAGAAAAAAGTCCTTTAATTGAAATAAACACACAATTCTTTATTGTTCTAAATTAAACCATACTTACCATCACGCCCATTCCAGCTGAAGCCAACGATCTCCTGAAATAAAAGAAAAATAATAAAGCAACATCATCCTTACCTTTCTATGGTTCCCATGACAGCTTCAGCTCTGCTACATCGAGATGACAGGCTGGACCGCAGCAGAACGCTGCCATCCAGCCTGTCATCCCGCAGACACTGAGAAGCGCAGGCTTGCTTGCGCTCCACAGTGTCTCTCTGTGAGGGCATCCAGATGAGCCGAGTTCATGTCCAATGAACTCGGCTCACCTCATGCACGTCACTGACAGCGTGGGAAAATTCTCCTGCACTCAGCGCTTCAGCGTGGGAGAATTCTCACACTGAAGCGCTGAGTGCAGGAGAATTCTCCCACGCTGTCAGTGACGTGCAGGAGGTGAGCTGAGTTCATTGGACATGAGCTCACCTTATGCACGTCACTGACAGCGTGGGAAAATTCTCCTGCACTCAGCGCTTCAGCTGGAGAATTCTCACGCTGAAGCGCTGAGTGCAGGAGAATTCTCCCACGCTGTCAGTGACGTGCAGGAGGTGAGCTGAGTTCATTGGACATGAGCTCACCTTATGCACGTCACTGACAGCGTGGGAGAATTCTCCTGCACTCACCGCTTCAGCTTGAGAATTTTCCCACGCTGTCAGTGACGTGCATGAGGTGAGATGAGTTCATTGGACATGAACTCGGCTCATCTGGATGTCGTCACAGAGAGACGCTGAGCAGCGCAAGCAAGCCTGCGCTTCTCAGTGTCTGCGGGATGAGAGGCTGGATGGCAGCGTTCTGCTGCGGTCCAGCCTGTCATCTCGATGTAGCAGAGCTGAAGCTGTCGTGGGAACCATGGAAAGGTAAGGATGAGGTTGGTTTATTATTTTTCTTTTATTGCAGGAGATCGTTGGCTTCAGCTGGAATGGGCGTGACGGTAAGTATGGTTTAATTTAGAACAATAAAGGATTGTGTCTTTATTTCAATTAAAGGACTTTATTCTGGGTGTTTGTGTTTTTTTTAACTTTGACTATGGGGTTAGTAATGGGGGTGTCTTATAGACGCCTCTCCATTACTAACCTGGGCTTGATGTTAGCTGGCATTATAAGCTGACATCAACCCCAACCCTATTACCCCCTGCCACCGCACCAGGGCAGCGTGGAAGAGCGAGGCTAAGTGCCAGAATTGGCGCATCCTATGAATGCGCCATTTCTGGGGCGGCTGACGGCTGGTGTTTCTAGCCTGGGAGGGGGCCAATATTCATGGCTCCCTTCCTGGGCTATTAATATCAGCCCCCAGCTGTCTGCCTAGCCTTTGCTAGCTATTAAATTAGGGGGGACCCCACGTCATTTTTTTTGGGGGGTCCCCCATTTTAATAGCTAGTAAAGGCTATGTATTCAGCTGGGGGCTGATATTAGTAGCCTGGGAAGCTCCGTGGGTATTACCCCCTTCCCAGGCTTCAAACATCTGCCCCAGCTGTCTGCTTAACCTCCGCTAGAGCCTAAAATTAAGGGGAACCCCACGCCAATTTTTTTAATAATAAATCCTTTATTTTAATACTAAATGACAAGTACAGTAACCAACACTGTCACTGTACTTCGTATATATGTGGCTGACATGTTTCTATCTCTCTAATCTATGTGTGAAGCTCTATTCTGTCTGTTATAAATTGTCGGGTACCGCTGCTGAATTGCCGGCCGGCTTTTTTAAAGAGACAGTGCATGAAAACACTATTATTTTTTTAAATAAATCCTTTACACTAAATGACAAGTACAGTAATCAACACTGTCACTGCACTTCTTATATATGTGACTGACATGTTTCTATCTATCTAATCTATGTGTGATTCTCTATTCCTTCTATTCTAAATTGTCGGGTACCGCTGCTGAATTGCCGGTGCATGAAAACACTATTATTTTTTTTGATAAATCCTTTACGCTAAATGACAAGTACAGTAAGCAGCACTTTCACTGTACTTCGTATATATGTGTCTGACATGTTTATATCTATCTAATCTATGTGTGAAGCTCTATTCTTTCGGTTCTAAATTGTCGGGTACTGGTGTATGCCGCTGCTGAATTGCCGGCTTTTCATGTTTCACTGTTGGCACTGTTCCCATCGATTTGGGCAATCACTGTAATGCCACAACCACCATGGCTGTGGCATTACAGTGAGTGGCAGACAATCCCTGCATGATTGGTGCTCTAAATAGCGCCAGACATGCAGGACACGCTTTTGGTGCACGAACAGTTATCGAACATAACCTCGAACAGCCGAATTTTTTGCAAATCGTTCGGGTTCGTCGAACAACTCGAACACCGCCCAAAACAGCTCGAATTTGAGATTGGCGAACAGTTCTAGTCGAACACCGCTCATCTCTAGTTCTGACGTATAGCCTGGGCCAACGAGATTCAGAGGTGGGGCAAATCACGCTGGAGGAGTGGTCTCAGATCAGGGACCTATGCACCCTTCTGCACAGTTTTGAAATGGCGACGAAGATGTTTAGTGCTGACGATGCCATTATCAGCATGACTATTCCGGTGATTTACATGCTGGAGCACATGTTAAACAGAATTCGGAGTCAGGTGGTGGCACAAGAGGAGGTGGAGGAAGTAGAGGAGGAGGAGTTGTATGCGGAAGGGCTAACATCTGCAAGGTCCAGACGGTCAGCAGCACCAAGGCGGCAGGCATGTGAGGGTGGGGGAGATGGTTTTACCAGGGCGCATGGTAGCAGCCAAACTAGTGAGGAAGGTGCAGGAGCCCAGGAAGAAGTGGAGGACGAACTCATGGAAGACTCATCAGATGAGGGAGACCTTGATCACATTTCTGTTGTGCGAGGTTGGGGGGAGAGGACAGAGGAAGGAAGCATGATTGTTACCTCGCCACCAACACAACAGGGACTTGGTGCTCCTGGATGCGCAACACACATGAGTGCCTTCTTGCTGCACTACCTGCAACATGACCCTCGAATTGTGAGAATTAAAAATAATCCTGACTACTGGGTTGCCACACTGTTAGATCCCCGGTACAAAAGTAAATTTGCAGAAATTATTCCTGCCATAGAAAGGGATGCACGCATGCAGGAGTATCAGCAGAGACTGTTGCAGAATCTTACATGTGCTTTTCCACAAAACACCAGTGGTGCACGTAGTGAATCTCACAGTTCCAACTTGCCAACCGTGGGACCGTCAAGTGTTCAGCACTCAAACCGTAACAGAACCACAGTATCTGGTGGTAACATCAATTTTGCGGAATCATTTCACCACTTTTTTAGCCCATCCTTTGCAAGGCCACAGGATACAAGAAGTCTGACACATAGTCAACGCCTAGAGACGATGGTACAGGAGTATCTCCAAGTAAACATTGAAGCCACGACTGTGTCACTGGACCCTTGCTCTTTTTGGGCTTCCAATCTGGATAAATGGCCGGAGCTAGCCACTTACGCCTTGGAGATCTTGTCATGCCCCGCAGCCAGCGTTCTGTCTGAACGTGTGTTCAGCGCTGCTGGTGGTGTGCTGACAGATAAGCGCACGCGGCTCTCCACTGATAATGTAGACAGACTCACGTTCATAAAGATGAACAAATCATGGATCCGAAACGACTTTTCTACCCCTGTGTCATCCTGGGGAGAGTAAAAGCTTGATGATTGTTTAAAATCACCCTACCAACCGTTTTAAGCTTTCAAATTACTAATCATGTTTATCTGTATCTTGACTGGAAAATAATTTGGGCTTTGTAGCAGTGTGCAGCACTGATCCTATTAGGCCATCTATAATAAGCTCCACCAGATTTAAAATTAAAAATAATTTTTAGCTGCATCTAGCCCGGAAAATAATTTTGGGGCTCCGAGATGCGCAAGACACATAAGTGCCTTCTTGCTGCACTACCTGCAGCATGACCCTCATATTGTCAGAATTCGAAGTAATCATGACTACTGGGTTGCCACACTCTTAGATCCCCCAAACTTTTCGATCAACCTTTTCATTTTAATAAAGACCAAAAAAATGGTCATTTTTGAAATTATAAGCATTAGCAGGTTGTTAGAAACTGAAATCAAACAGTTTTCAACTCAAAACTTTATTCTAGGTGATGTTACATTTTCACATAGGACCCCTTGTTCGAAAGGAGCTTCTGAACTCTCTCGTCCATTGAATTTGTCAGGTTTTGGATGGTTTCTGCTTCAATTGTTTTGCATGAGGACATAATACCCTCCCAGAGCTGTTGCTTAGATGTGAACTGCCTCCCGCCATCATAGACACTTCTTTTAATGATGCTCCAAAGGTTCTGAATGGGTTAGAGGTCAGGGGAGCATGGGGGTCACACCATAAGTTTGTCCCCTTTTATGCCCATATCAGCCAGAGATGCAAATGTTTTATGTGCAGCATGAGATGGTGCATTATCATGCAGAAAAATGATCTTGCTGTGAAATACACGGTTCTTCTTCTTGAACCATGGCAGGAAGTGCTGTTTGAGAAAATCCACATACATTATGGAGTTCATCTTTAGCGCCTTCAGGGATCCTAAAGGGGCCGACAATCTCTCTCCCCATGATTCCAGCCCAAAACATTACTCCACCTCCTCCTTGTTGGCGCTGTAGCCGTGTTTGCGTGGGGTGTCCATCAACCAGCCATCCTCCACTCCATCCATCTGGACCATCGAGCGCTGCACGGCACTCATCCGTGAACAAAACAGTTTTGAAATCAGTCTTCATGTAATGTTTGGCCCACTGGAGCCGTTTCTGCTTGTGTGAAGTGGATAGAGGAGGTCGACAGGATGGCGTATGCACAGCTGCAAACCTCTGAAGGACCCTGCATCTTGTTGTTCGGGGGACGTTGGAGGCACAAGCAGCTTCAAAAACTTGTCTGCTGCTATGACAAGGCTTTTTTGCCGCTGCTCTTTCAACCTGACGTAATTGCCTGTAGGAAAGAGTCCTCAATTTGCCCTTATCAGCACGCACACGTGTGTACTGTGAATCAGCTACATACTTATTGATTGCCAAGACACTTCATCCTGATCATCGCACAATGTTGATTGTAGTCATGCCTTGACCTAAACACTCCACAATTTGTTGCTTCTCAGCAGCCGACACATCCTTTTTCTTTCCCATTTTGGCAGAAAATGTAGGCTGCTGAATAATGTGAGAGAGCCTTCTTAAGTAGTCTTGCCTTTCATTGGACACACCTGCCAAACTAATTAGCACTGGTGTCTGCAATTGCTTACAGTGATATAAAGAGCCCTGACACACATCACCATCAATGAGTTTAACTGACAAACAAACAAATTCTTCCCTTATCACTCCTAAACACTTTTTGCATAATAATTTGGAACACAGTGTACATGTGCTTTTCCACAAAACACCAGTGGTTCACGTAGTGAATCTAACAGTTCTAACTTGCCAACCGTGGTCTGTATGGAGTTGTTCAATAAAGGGCCCAAAATTAAGATAACATAGATGGGAGAGGTCTCTATGAATAGGAATTCCTAAGTATTTGATACCCTGTGAGGGCCAGGCAAAGGGAAAGTTGGACTGGATGGAATCCTATATGGATTTGGGGAGGGAGACATCGAGGGCCTCAGACTTCGCTGCATTGATTTTAAACTTTGACCATGTAACAAAGTGATCTATTTCAGCCATAACAGCATGGATGGATATATGTGATTGAGTGATATATACTAGGACATCATCAGCAAATAGAGAGCACTTGTACTCGGTGCCTCCCACCTCAATCCACCTAATATTGGGGTTATGGCGAATTGATGAGAGCAGGTGCTCCGTCATTAGGATGTATAAGAGAGGGGACAGAGGACATCCCTGCCTTGTCCCATTGGTGATTGTGAAAGGTGATGAAAATGTTCTGACGCGCCCCCTGGGCCTTGGGACACCCGGAGCCGGACCCTTTTTGGTGGATGCTGGTGGTTGTAGTCTCCGTGGCGGCAACCCGGTTCCGTGGCTCAGGGCGGTCAAACCAGTGGCGGAACTATTTATTTGGTTTTGATGTTTAAATGTCCGACTACGCCATCCGTGGATTGCGGTCAGAGTGAACCGCCGCTCCAGGGCAGACCGCTGAGGCTGGTGTTGTGGGTGCAGCAGAGCGTAGCATAACTCCCCACGGGAGGAGTATAGCCTCAGGGCAGTGTATGCGGAGGATGGGGGTGATGGTGCAGGGCAGCAGCAGTAATGACACGGAGTCAGTGATGCAGTCCAGGGCCTTTACTCACAGTTCTTATTATCCAGACCACGTCTGCAGGTAACGGCTGCCCACGTCGTACTGTGCTCACCAGGTGAGGGGCTCAGACAACTCCCAGATAACTTTGGAGCGCTTCACAGGACCCCCTTTGTGTGTCCTTTGTCTGGCCTTTCTTACCAACCCTTCTGTCCGGCTGCCTCGGGCCTCCTCTTGGTAAACTTGGCGCCAGTTTCCCTGACCCTATGTGGTGCCTTCCTAGCGGGTGTAGCGAGGGGCTGCGCCACATAAAATGTCACAGCCTCCTGTTTCTAGCTGAGGGTCGTTTCCTGCCTCCACTAGTTTCGGGGACCGGTCTCCCCCTTTGGCCTGACCCCTCCACGCAGGTGGATTCTGGCGTGCGGTGGCGACTCGCCCGTCCGCACCCCTGAGATCCCTTCGTTCCTCGTTCCTGGAGCGTTCACCGCTCCTCTTCCTTCCTTCTCCCTCTTCCAGGCCTGGGCCTCTGTTACTAGGCCCGCCTCCGGAGCAGAGTTCATGCAGAGCCCCTGCTCCCTGCCACTTCTGCTCAGACTTCTCTGCACTGAACTAAGATGGTGCCCACCTTTTATACTCCCTTCTCAATGCACCCAGGAACTGCTTCCTCCCTGCTCCTGCACTACAGGGTTCCCCTTCCTCAGTGTTCCCTCCCCCCACTCCAGCCAGGGACAGGGACTGTCGTGCCCATCTCAGGGGCATATTGGTCGCCCTGCCCCACGGCAATGTGGTGTAATGCATGCAGGTGTCGGGTCCTGATCCACACTACATCCTTACCTGAGAGTGAGATATCACACCTCTGGGTGAGGTGCAATAACTCTGTAGCAACCGAGCCCTCAGGGTGCTACAGTTCCATTTATCTTCAGCCTAGGTGACGTATTGCGATACAGGGCCGTGATTTTGGCTATAAAAGGGTCCCCTAGACCCCTACCCCAAGCTTTTTAAGAGAATCATATATGGCGTGCCAGGAGACTCTATGGAATGCTTTCTCAGCATCCAACGAGAGTATCTAATTACAAATTTTTAACTGCATCTAGCCCAGGAAATACTTTGTGCCTAGTAGCAGGGTCTGCTAGTCAGCGTATTATCCCGGCTGTTAAGCAAGCTACACCACCTGTAGTTTGGACACTTAATTTTTTCAAAGGAAATGATTCGGGACCACGGGATACTCAGTGAAGAGCATCAGGAGGCACCCCAAGGCATAGGGGCTGGGACTGGCAGTAGGATGCCTTGCGGTGGACAGCCGAGCTCGATCCTTATAAAAGCTTTTTAACTGCAGCAGCTTTAGTGGACACTACTGGAGCTGGAATTACGCGGCTGCTGGCATGAGACTTGCCCTCCAATAGATCCTTGTAAATGGATTTAAAGTGTATTCATTCAAATTAGAGAGACAATTTAAATTAAAAAGCTTAGATCTGCCTCCACCACAGGGGGGCTCGCTCGACCCACCAGCGGACAGGCACCAGTATTGGGAGAGGGGGGCTGGCCATCAGGGTTCACTGCGGCTCTGGCACAAACCCGGCGACACGGAGGTGGCATGGGCAGGAGCGGACTGGCCGTGTCGGCTTCTCACTTTTTGGATTTTAGAAGGGCATGACATGCCTATATCTGTGTCTCCCCCTCCTTTTACTCCTCCACCTCTTTTATTTTCGCATGACTATATGTACTTGTCACTTTTCCATGTGTTAGTTATGTCTTCTGAGCAGTTTGTCAGCTTTTGGACACCTTTGAAGGTGTTTTCTATGTGTTTCTATGTGTTTTTGTTTGCCTGCCATTGGTTTTAACGGTGTTCGAAGGTGTTCGACGAACAGTTCGACGAACAGTTCGGCGAACACACGGGTGTTCGACGAACCGAACCGAACTCGGACACTACGGGGGTGGCTCAACACTAATCCTGACTACTGGGTTGCCACACTCTTAGATCCCCCACACTCTTCGATCAACCTTTTCATTTTAATAAAGACCAGAAAAATGGTCATTTTTGAAATTATAAGCATTAGCAGGTTATTTGAACCTGAAATCAAACAGTTTTCAACTCAAAACTTTATTCTAGGTTAGGTTACATTTGCACATAGGACCCCTTGTTCGAAAGGAGCTTCTGAACTCTCTCGTCCATTGAATTTGTCAGGTTTTGGATGTTTTCTGCTTCAATTGTTTTGCATGAGGACAGAATACCCTCCCAGAGCTGTTGCTTAGATGTGAAATGCCTCCCGCCATCATAGACACTCCTTTTGATGATGCTCCAGAGGTTCTGAATCGGGTTGAGGTCAGGGGAGCATGGGGGTCACACCATAAGTTTGTCCCCTTTTATGCCCATATCAGACAGAGATGCAGATGTGTTATGTGCAGCATGAGACGGTGCATTATCATGCATGAAAATGATGTTGCTGTGGAATACACAGTTCTTCTTCTTGAACCATGGCAGGAAGTGCTGTTTGAGAAACTCCACATAAATTATGGAGTTCATCTTTACCCCTTCAGGGATCCTAAAGGGGCCGACAATCTCTCTCCCCATGATTCCAGCCCAAAACATTACTCCACCTCCTCCTTGTTGGCGCTGTAGCCATGTTTGCGTGGGGTGTCCATCAACCAGCCATCCTCCACTCCATCCATCTGGACCATCGAGCGTTGCACGGCACTCATCCGTGAACAAAACAGTTTTGAAGTCAGTCTTCATGTATTGTTTGGCCCACTGGAGCCGTTTCTGCTTGTGTGAAGTGGATAGAGGAGGTCGACAGGATGGCGTAGGCACAGCTGCAAACCTCTGAAGGACCCTGCATCTTGTTGTTCGGGGGACGTTGGAGGCACCAGCAGCTTCAAAAACTTGTCTGCTGCTATGACAAGGCTTTTTTGCCGCTGCTCTTTTAACCTGACCTAATTGCTTGTAGGAAATGGTCCTCAATTTGCCCTTATCAGCACGCACACGTGTGTACTGTGAATCAGCTACATACTTCTTGATTGCCAAGTCACTTCATCCTGATCATCGCACAATGTTGATTGTAGTCATGCCTTGACCTAAACACTCCACAATTTGTTGCTTCTCAGCAGCCGACACATCCTTTTTCTTTCCCATTTTGGCAGAAAATGTAAGCTGCTTAATAATGTGGGACAGCCTTCTTCAGTAGTCTTGCCTTTCATTGGACACACCTGCCAAACTAATTAGCACAGGAGTCTGCAATTGCTTACAGTGATATAAAGAGCCCTGACACACATCACCATCAATGAGTTTAACTGACAAACAAACAAATTCTTCCCTTATCACTCCTAAACACTTTTTGCATAATAATTTGGAACACAGTGTACATGTGCTTTTCCACAAAACACCAGTGGTTCACGTAGTGAATCTTACAGTTCTAACATGCCAACCGTGGTCTGTATGGAGTTGTTCAATAATGGGCCCAAAATTAAGATAACATAGACGAGAGAGGTCTCTATGACTTGGAATTCCTAAGTATTTGATACCCTGTGAGGGCCAGGCAAAGGGAAAGTTGGACTGGATGGAATCCTGTATGGATTTGGGGAGGAAGACATTGAGGGCCTCAGACTTTGCTGCATTGATTTTAAAATTTGACCATGTAACAAAGTGATCTATTTCAGCCATAACAGCAGGGATGGATATATGTGATTGAGTGATATATACTAGGACATCATCAGCAAATAGAGAGCACTTGTACTCGGTGCCTCCCACCTCAATCCACCTAATATTGGGGTTATGGCGAATTGATGAGAGCAGGTGCTCCGTCACTAGGATGTATAAGAGAGGGGACAGAGGATATCCCTGCCTTGTCCCATTGGTGATTAGGAAAGGTGATGAAAATGTTCTGATGCGCCCCCTGGGCCTTGAGACACCCGGAGCCGGACCCTTTTTGGTGGATGCTGGTGGTTGTAGTCTCCGTGGCGGCGACCCGGTTCCGTGGCTCAGGGCGGTCATAAAAGTGGAGAAACTATTTATGTGGCTTTGATGTTTAAATGTCCGACTACGCCATCCGTGGATTGTGGTCAGAGTGAACCGCCGCTGCAGGGCAGACCGCTGAGGCTGGTGTTGTGGGTGCAGCAGAGCATAGCATAACTCCCCACGGGAGGAGTATAGCCTCAGGGCAGTGTATGCGGAGGATAGGGGTGATGGTGCAGGGCAGCAGCAGTAACGATACCGAGTCAGTGATGCAGTCCAGGGCCTTTACTCACAGTTCTTATTATCCAGATCACTTCTGCAGGTAACGGCTGCCCACGTCGTACTGTGCTCACCAGGTGAGGGGCTCAGACAACTCCCAGATAACTTTGGAGCGCTTCACAGGACCCCCTTTGTGTGTCCTTTGTCTAGCCTTTCTTACCAACCCTTCTGTCCGGCTGCCTCGGGCCTCCTCTTGGTAAACTTGGCGCCAGTTTCCCTGACCCTATGTGGTGCCTTCCTAGCGGGTGTAGCGAGGGGATGCGCCACATAAAATGTCACAACCTCTATTTTCTAGCTGAGGGTCGTTTCCCGCCTCCACTAGTTTCAGGGACCGGTCTCCCCCTTTGGCCTGACCCCTCCACGCAGGTGGATTCGGGCGTGCGGTGGCGACTCGCCCGGTCCGCACCCCTGGGATCCCTTCATTCCTCGTTCCTGGAGCCTTCTCCGCTCCTCTTCCTTCCTTCTCCCTCTTCCAGGCCTGGGCCTCTGTTACTAGGCCCGCCTCCGGAGCAGAGCTCATGCAGAGCCCCTGCTCCCTGTTACTTCTGCTCAGATTTCTCTGCACTGAACTAAAATGGTGCCCACCTTTTATACTCCCTTCTCAATGCACCCAGGAACTGCCTCCTCCCTGCTCCTGCACTACAGGGTTCCCCTTCCTCAGTGTTCCCTCCCCCTACTCCAGCCAGGGAAAAGGACTGTCATGCCCATCTCAGGGGCATATTGGTCGCCCTGCCCCACTGCAATGTGGTGTAATGCATGCAGGTGTCGGGTCCTGATCCACACTCCATTCTTACCTGAGACTGAGATATCACACCTCTGGGTGAGGTGCAATATGTCTGTAGCAACTGAGCCCTCAGGGTGCTACAGTTCCATTTATCTTCAGCCTAGGTGACGTATTGCGATACAGGGCTGTGATTTTGGCTATAAAAGGGTCCCCTTGACCTCTACCCCAAGCTTTTTAAGAGAATAATATATTGCGTGCCAGGAGACTCTATGGAATGCTTTCTCAGCATCCAATGAGAGTATCTAATTACAAATTTTTAACTGCATCTATCCCAGGAAATACTTTGTGCCTAATAGCAGTGTCGTGTCTGCTAGTCAGTGGATTATCCCAGCTGTTAAGCAAGCTACACCACCTGTAGTTTGGACACTTAATTTTTTCAAAGGAAATGCTTCGGGACCACGGGATACTCAGTGAAGAGCATCAGGAGGCACCCCAAGGCATAGGGGCTGGGACTGGCGGTAGGACGCCTTGCGGTGGACAGCTGAGCTTGATCCTTATAAAAGCTTTTTAACTGCAGCAGCTTTAGTGGACACTACTGGAGCTGGAATTACGCGGCTGCTGGCATGAGACTTGCCCTCCAATAGATCCTTGTAAAAGGATTTAAAGTGTATTCATTCAAATTAAAGAGACAATTTAAATTAAAAAGCTTAGAGCTGCCTCCACCACATGGGGGCTCGCTCCACCCACCAGCGGACAGGCACCAGTATTGGGAGAGGGGGGCTGGCCATCAGGGTCCACCACGGCTCTGGCACAAACCCGGCGACACGGAGGTGGCACGGGCAGGAACGGGCTGGCCGTGTCGGCTTCTCACTTTTTGGATTTTAGAAGGGCATGACATGCCTATATCTGTGTCTCCCCCTCCTTTTACTCCTCCACATGCTAAAAAGAAAGAAAGAAATGTTTATTAAATGGAAAGAGGGAGGCATATCTAAAGAAGATTATAATGCAGTCTGCAGATCCTGCAGGGCACGTATCAGGTTAGCTAAAGCTGACAATGAATTAAGGCTTGCAAGAGATGTCAAAAGCAATAAAAAAGGATTTTGGGGGTATGTCAAAAGTAAAAGAAAAGTCAAAGATGCTATAGGATTTTTACAGGATGAAAATGGAGAAATGATAAGAGAGGATGTTGAGAAGGCCGAACTTTTTAATTCCTATTTTGCATCTGTTTTCTCTCAGAAAGAAAATGTAACATCAACTGATCTTCACTGTCCTTTTAAAGGAATAGAGGAATCCAAGTTATCTGTAAACAGAAAGATTGTGAGGGAATATTTAGCTAACATAAATGAGTTCAAGTCTCCAGGTCCAGATGAATTACACCCCAGAGTACTGAAGGAGATCGTAGAAGAAATTTTAGAACCACTCTCCATAATCTTTGAAAATTCTTGGAGAACAGGAGAAGTCCCAGAAGACTGGAGAAGAGCAAATGTTGTTCCTATCTTCAAAAAGGGGAAGAAGGTGGACCCAGGGAACTATAGGCCGGTGAGTCTGACTTCTATACCAGGAAAGATCTTTGAACAAATTATTAAACAACATGTATGTAAGTACATGGATAAGAATGAAGTGATTAACCAGAGTCAGCATGGGTTTGTAACTAACAAGTCATGTCAGACTAACTTAATTTCCTTCTATGACAGAATCACTGACTGGGTGGATCAGGGAAATGCTGTAGATATAGTATATCTTGACTTCAGCAAAGCATTTGACAAAGTATCTCACACCATCCTTATTGAAAAAATGACCAAGTATGCAATGGACCAGGCAACTGTTAGGTGGATTCATAACTGGCTTAGTGATCGGACTCAAAGGGTGGTTGTAAATGGCTTCACATCCAGCTGGATGAATGTCTCAAGTGGGGTACCACAGGGCTCCGTCCTTAGACCTGTATTGTTCAACATCTTTATCAATGATTTAGATGAAGGAATTGAGGGTAAACTGATTAAATTTGCTGATGACACAAAGCTAGGAGGGATAGCTAATACTAGAGAAGAGAGAGAGAGGATTCAAAAAGACCTAAATAAACTGGAGCAGTGGGCAGCAACCAACAGAATGGTTTTTAACAGGGAAAAATGCAAAGTACTACATCTGGGCAATAAAAATGAAAAAAGCATATACAGAATGGGAGGAATAGAGCTAAGCAACAGTACATGTGAAAAAGACTTAGGTATACTAATAGATCATAGACTGAACATGAGTCAACAGTGTGATGCAGCAGCAAAAAAGGCAAATACAATTCTGGGATGTATTAACAGAAGCATACAGTCTACATCACGTGAAGTCATTATCGGTCTTTACTCCTCTTTGGTCAGACCTCATCTGGAATACTGTGTACAGTTTTGGGCACCACATTTTAAAAAAGACATAGACAAACTGGAGCAAGTTCAGAGAAGAGCGACCAGAATGGTGACTGGTCTGCAAACCATGTCCTATGAGAAACGGTTGCAGGATTTGGGAATGTTTAGCTTGCAAAAAAGAAGACTGAGAGGAGACTTAATAGCTGTCTACAAATATGTCAAGGGCTGTCACATTGTAGAAGGATCATCTTTATTCTCATTTGCACAACGAAAGACTAGAAGCAATGGGATGAAACTAAATGGGAGGAGACACAGATTAGATATTAGAAAAAACTTTTTGACAGTTAGGGTGATTAATGAGTGGAACAGGCTGCCACGAGAGGTGGTGAGTTCCCCTTCAATGGACGTCTTCAAACAGAGGCTGGACAGACATCTGTCTGAGATGATCTAGTGAATCCTGCTTTGAACAGGGGGTTGGACCAGATGACCCAGGAGGTCCCTTCCAACTCTACCATTCTATGATTCTATGATTCTTTTCTTTTCGCATGACTATATGTACTTGTCACTTTTCCATGTGTTAGTTATGTCTTCTGAGCAGTTTGTCAGCTTTTGGACACCTTTGAAGGTGTTTTCTATGTGTTTCTATGTGTTTTTGTTTGCCTGCCATTGGTTTTAACGGTGTCCGAAGGTGTTCGACGAACAGTTCGACGAACAGTTCGGCGAACACACGGGTGTTGGACGAACCGAACCGAACTCGAACACTACATGGGTGGCTCAACACTAACTCTAACATGAAACAGCTACCAAAGTAGGGCAGATTTTTTGAATGGCTTGATGAAAAGCCATTGCTTCTTCACTTTGTAAACAGCTAAACTTTTTACGTGATATAGATAATTTGTTTTATTGCTAATTATATTTATTTGTAATAATTTTTTTTAGCTGTTTACATAACATTTCACTATCAATGACCACGTTACCTTTCCTCTACAAGATAGTCAATGCTTATCTGTACCTAGACAGGTGCAATTATTTATTACCTTTTAACTAAAGGAAAAACTCAGTTCACCTTACCAATAGTTGTTTATGCTATGCAACCTTTCCTCCTCCTGCAAAACCTGTCTGTCCTCTCTACCGAGTGCTCACCTTTAGGGTATGTGCACACGATGCAGAAATGAAGCAGAAAATTTCTGCAGCATTTCTGCATCTCCCTGGCAGAAAAAAACGCATGCAGATTGTGCATGCGTTTTTCCTGCAGAATACATGCGGATCCACATGCGGGTTCACATGCGTTTCCGCATGCAGATTGACAAGCACTTTCCAGGCGATAGCATCACTTGGAAAGTGCTTGACAACTAGGTCACACTGTATAAATCCATGCAAACAGCATGGATTTATACAGTGTGAACCGTAAAAATTAAAACAAATAAAGCTATACTCACCCCCGAGGCCCCGGCGTGGCTGCAGCGCTGCTTCCTGTCTGGTTCCCGGCTGCCGGCATATCGCGAGACAGAGCGGTGAAGGGCCTGCGGTCACATGACTGTGACGTCACCGCAGGTCCTCAAGCGATGCCGGCATTCAGAGAGAAGCCGCCGGACAGGTGAGTATAAACTTTATTTGTTATTTTATACTTTTTTTACAGGTACAATGGTACCCAGGTCTGGATGAGAGTCTCCTCTCCTCCAGAACTGGGTACCATCCGCACATAGAGACGCATAGAAGCCGCTTGTACAAATGTACAGTCGCGGTTTCTGTGCGTCTCAATGCAAGTCAATGGCGGGAGTTCCGCTGCACTTCCGCAAAATTAAATGACATGCTGCGGATTTTTGTACGTAGCATAAACGCTGCGGAAAAATCCGCAGCATGTGCATAGAACATGCGGAATCCCCTTGGGGACCATGGGGTGCGGATTACCTAGCGTTTTTCAAGCGTTTCCGCTGCGGAAATTCCGCAGCATAAACGCTTGAAAAACGCTACGTGGGCACACAGCCTTATACTACAGAGAGGTGCAAGATCCAACACTATATGAAACTAAGGCAAAAAATCCAATCAATGCAAAACTTCCCTCCTGTCTTCTAGGATCATGTGTACTGCAAAGAATGCTGCCGCCCTCATTTCTTGAGTGTTTTACTAGGTCACCGTGCCATGCTCAGCCTACTCATGCTCTTCATTGTCAATAACTTAAGATTCTTAATTTTTTAAAGGGAACCTTAATCAGAGTAAGCTTGAATAAGAATCTAGCTGTGCTATTTCAACATACTTTGAAAAACCGGCTAGGGACTGTGGGCCACATTCAGAAGAATTTACAGAAGAATTTTGGCTTAAAAAGTTGCAAAGTATAGAAAACAATCAAAAATTGCTATTTACCCCAGTATAATACCAGTTAAAACTTCAACTCATCCCACAAAATAAAAGACCTCATATAACTCGGTCAATACAAAAATCTAAAAATTATAGCTTTCAAAATATGGCGATTCAAAAAATAGTTTTGCAAAAAAGCTTTTTAATCCCGGATGGAACATTCATTGTAATGATGCAGATGGAAAAATTTTGCACTTCATCTGGTCTTTATTCTGGCAGGGTCCAGATAGAGTCCAATGATGCCTGCTCCATTATAGTTTATGGATTCATACGGGGTTCTGTTGGAGATTTTAAAGGAAATTCCGATGTAAGCGTTCAGTGGAGATAAGAGGATAAATGTCAACCTAGCCTTAAACCCTTGATCCAAAATGTTAAGTATCCCAAAATGGCATGAATAAAAACTTGAACGCCATTGAACGTCACTGTTGTGTGCCGGGTGCTGACTTCTGTGTGCGGCACATAGCAGTGACTTTAAATGGCGGCCGGCCTATCAGAGGCCTTTCAACATGGGGATAGGGGAAAAGATATGTAAGTGGGTTAAGAACAGGCTCAGTGATAGGAAACAAAGGGTGGTTATTAATGGAACACACTCAGACTGGGTCACAGTTAACAGTGGGGTACCACAGGGGTCAGTATTGGGCCCACTTCTTTTTAACATATTTATTAATGGCCTTGTAGGGGTCATACAGAGTAGTATTTCAATATTTGCAGATGACACTAAACTCTGCAGGGTAATCAATACAGAGGAGGACAATTTTATAATACAGGAGGATCTATGTAAACTAGATGCTTGGGCTTATAAATTGCAAATGAGCTTTAATGGGGATACATGTAAGGTAATGCACTTGGGCAGAGGAAATAAAATGTATAATTATATGCTTAGTTGTAAAACACTGGGCAAAACTGTAACTGAAAAAGACCTGGGTGTATTGGTGGATGACAAGCTCACATTTGGTGGCCAGTGTCAGGTAGCTGCAGCAAAGGCAAACAAAATAATGGGTTGCATTAAATGAGGCATAGATGCTCGTGAGGAGAACATAATTTTACCTCTATACAAGACACTAGTACGACCACATTTAGAATACTGTGTACAGTTCTGGTCTCCGGTATATAAGAAAGACATAGCTGAACAAGAGTGGGTGCAGAGAAGAGCGACCAAGGTTATTAGAGGACTGGGGGGTCTGCAATACCAAGACAGGTTATTACACTTGGGGTTATTTAGTTTGGAAAAACGAAGGCTTAGGGGTGATCTTATAACTATGTACAAATATATGAGGGGACAGTACAAAGACCTTTCTACTGATCTTTTTACTCTGAGGCCTGAGACGGGGACAAGGGGGCATCTTCTACGTCTGGAGGAAAGAAGGTTTAATCATAATCACAGACAGGGATTCTTTACTGTAAGAGCAGTGAGACTATGGAACTCTCTGTCGCATGATGTTATAATGAGGGATTCACTACTGAAATCTAAGAAGCGCCTGGATTCCTTTCTTGAAAAGTATAATATTACAGGTTATATATATACTAGATTCATTGATAGGGCATTGATCCAGGGAACTAATCTGATTGCTGCATGTGGAGTCAGGAAGGAATTTTTTTCTCCAATGTGGAGCTTAGTGTTTGTCTAACAGGTTTTTTTTGCCTTCCTCTGGATCAACATGTTAGGCTATTGCTTGAACTAGATGGACTTCCTAGTCTTCCTAGTCTTCCTTCAACCTTAAAAAAAAAACGATGTTACTATGACTGCTATGCTTCTGACATAGGGGCTCAGGATGGAGTCATTGTGTGGTGGTATTTGTGCCTTGTATGTGGTATTATTAAGTAACTTTGTAGGGGTAATATGTGGTCTGGTCATGGTATGGCGGTATTTGTCCATTGTATGTGGCATTACTTGGCCACCATGGGGTGGTAATATGTGTTTTGGTCAAGGTGTGGTGGTATTTGTTCCTTTTATGTTGCATTATTCAGTCACTATGTGGTGATATAATGTAGTCTGGTCATGGTGTGGTGGTATTTGTTCCTTGTATGTGGCATTATTTGGTCACTTTTCTGTGGTAATATGTACTCTGTTCATGGTGTGGTTGTATTTGTCTGTTGTATGTGGTATTATTGAGTTACTATTCGGTGGTAATATGTTGTCTGGTCATGGTGTGGTGGTATTTTTCCCTTGTATGTGGTATTATTTGGTCACCACATGGTGTTATATGTGGTCTGGTCATAGTGTGGTGGTTTTTGTCCCTTGTATGTGATATTATTCAGTCACCATGTGGTGGTAATATGTGGTCTTGCCGTGGTCTGGTGGTATTTATTCCTTTTATGTGGTATTATTTGGTCACTATAGGGCGGTAATATGTGGTATGGCCATGGTGTGGTGATATTTGTTCCTTGAATGTTGTATTATTCAGTCACTATGTGGTGGTAATATCTGGGCTTGTCATGGTGTGGTGGCAGAATGTGGAACTTTTATCCTTATTAGAATGGAGCATCAAGTATGACTCGACCACTGATCCATTCATTCTCTAAGTGGCTGCACTTGCCTTTTTCTGGAAGCCCCAAAGAGGATGAATGAAGCTGCGGTCAAAGTCAGACATCCCACGTTTTGCTCCATTTTAAAATGGTGATAAAAGAGCCCTGTCTGGGATAAAAGTTCTCCATTCTTCCGATTGGTGCGGTTTCCAATGGTTGGATTCCACCGATCAATAAGTTATCACCTACCTAACTTGTGAATAGAGATGAGCGTTGTTCTACTCGAACTGTTCGCCAATCTCAAATTCGAGCTGTTTTGGGCGGTGTTCGAGCCGGTCGGCGAACACGAACAATTTGAGAAAAATTCGGCTGTTCGAGGTTATGTTCGATAACTGTTCGTGCACCAAAATCATAACTGGATTTTTTCTCAGTAATGATGAAAATTAATGTTAATACGCAGTTTGAGTGTACAGCGGGGCGGGGGGAGGGGCAGGGGATGGATCTCTGCAGGAACAATGAAGATCTCCATTTTTTTTTCTCTTTCCCGCATTTGCAGTGGGGAGGTGCAATCTGTCAGCCTATCAGCAGCGCACACACGGAGCGAAGTGCTTTTTTTCACACAAGCAAGGGCATGTGTGATTGGCAGTGTATGTCACATGTCCTTGCCCTATAAGACCAAGCCATTTTCCCCGTCGCCACCATTTTCTCACTGCTGCAGCTGCGTGTTAGACGGCACCGCTGTTGCTGTGTGCGCTATACCTTGTTAATTTCAAGCCAATTTTCGCACAAATATACAGATAGCTTGGGAGTAGGGAATAGTTGTGATTGCAGTCCTTTTAAGGACTAGGTTACAGCATTTCCTACGACTTTTATCAAGCAGGTCTGTGCTCTTAAATAGATAGATTGTGGGAGTAAAGACTAATTGTAATTGGAGTCCTTTTCAGGACTAGGTTACATCAGTTCCTATCAGTTTTTGCCAGGCAGGTCTGTGCCAGTGCTGTGCAAGTTTTTTTCACAGCATTTGGCTGAATCTAGCAAAGCTAATCCTTTTTGGCCTATTGCAGAGTGTGTTAGTCAGTGGAGTAGCCTATCTGTGTTGCAAGATATACCACCTGTGTATAGAATACCAATTTTTTTACTGCACCTAGTGAAGTAAAATCTTTTGGGCATAGCATCATTCTATTAGTCCATCTATACTGACCTCCATCAGGTTGCAAACTGAATATAATTTTTTCCTGCATCTAGCTCTGAAAAAATATTTGGGCTTCTAGCAGTGTGTGGGACTTGGTCTATTAGTCCATCTATACTGACCTCCATCAGGTTGCAAATTAAAAATAATTTTTTTCTTCATTTAGCTCTGAAAAAATATTTGGGCTTCTAGCAGTGTGTGGGACTTGTTCTATTAGTCCTTCTATACTGACCTCCATCAGGTTGCAAATTGAATATAATTTTTTTCTGCATCTAGCTCTGAAAAAATATTTGGGCTTCTAGCGGTGTGTGGGACTTGGTCTATTAGTCCATCTATACTGACCTCCATCAGGTTGCAAATTAAAAATAATTTTTTTCTGCATCTAGCTCTGAAAAAATATTTGGGCTTCTAGCAGTGTGTGGGACTTGGTCTATTAGTCCATCTATACTGACCTCCATCAGGTTGCAAATTAAAAATAATTTTTTTCTGCATCTAGCTCTGAAAAAATATTTGGGCTTCTAGCAGTGTGTGGGACTTGGTCTATTAGTCCATCTATACTGACCTCCATCAGGTTGCAAATTAAAAATAATTTTTTTCTGCATCTAGCTCTGAAAAAATATTTGGGCTTCTAGCAGTGTGTGGGACTTGGTCTATTAGTCCATCTATACTGACCTCCATCAGGTTGCAAATTAAAAATAATTTTTTTCTGCATCTAGCTCTGAAAAAATATTTGGGCTTCTAGCAGTGTGTGGGACTTGGTCTATTAGTCCATCTATACTGACCTCCATCAGGTTGCAAATTAAAAATAATTTTTTTCTGCATCTAGCTCTGAAAAAATATTTGGGCTTCTAGCAGTGTGTGGGACTTGGTCTATTAGTCCATCTATACTGACCTCCATCAGGTTGCAAATTAAAAATAATTTTTTTCTGCATTTAGCTCTGAAAAAATATTTGGGCTTCTAGCAGTGTGTGGGACTTGGTCTATTAGTCCATCTATACTGACCTCCATCAGGTTGCAAATTAAAAATAATTTTTTTCTTCATTTAGCTCTGAAAAAATATTTGGGCTTCTAGCAGTGTGTGGGACTTGTTCTATTAGTCCTTCTATACTGACCTCCATCAGGTTGCAAATTGAATATAATTTTTTTCTGCATCTAGCTCTGAAAAAATATTTGGGCTTCTAGCGGTGTGTGGGACTTGGTCTATTAGTCCATCTATACTGACCTCCATCAGGTTGCAAATTAAAAATAATTTTTTTCTGCATCTAGCTCTGAAAAAATATTTGGGCTTCTAGCAGTGTGTGGGACTTGGTCTATTAGTCCATCTATACTGACCTCCATCAGGTTGCAAATTAAAAATAATTTTTTTCTGCATCTAGCTCTGAAAAAATATTTGGGCTTCTAGCAGTGTGTGGGACTTGGTCTATTAGTCCATCTATACTGACCTCCATCAGGTTGCAAATTAAAAATAATTTTTTTCTGCATCTAGCTCTGAAAAAATATTTGGGCTTCTAGCAGTGTGTGGGACTTGGTCTATTAGTCCATCTATACTGACCTCCATCAGGTTGCAAATTAAAAATAATTTTTTTCTGCATCTAGCTCTGAAAAAATATTTGGGCTTCTAGCAGTGTGTGGGACTTGGTCTATTAGTCCATCTATACTGACCTCCATCAGGTTGCAAATTAAAAATAATTTTTTTCTGCATCTAGCTCTGAAAAAATATTTGGGCTTCTAGCAGTGTGTGGGACTTGGTCTATTAGTCCATCTATACTGACCTCCATCAGGTTGCAAATTAAAAATAATTTTTTTCTGCATCTAGCTCTGAAAAAATATTTGGGCTTCTAGCAGTGTGTGGGACTTGGTCTATTAGTCCATCTATACTGACCTCCATCAGGTTGCAAATTGAATAAAAAAAATTTCTGCATCTAGCTCTGAAAAAATATTTGGGCTTCTAGCAGTGTGTGGGACTTGGTCTATTAGTCCATCTATACTGACCTCCATCAGGTTGCAAATTAAAAATAATTTTTTTCTGCATCTAGCTCTGAAAAAATATTTGGGCTTCTAGCAGTGTGTGGGACTTGGTCTATTAGTCCATCTATACTGACCTCCATCAGGTTGCAAATTAAAAATAATTTTTTTCTGCATCTAGCTCTGAAAAAATATTTGGGCTTCTAGCAGTGTGTGGGACTTGGTCTATTAGTCCATCTATACTGACCTCCATCAGGTTGCAAATTAAAAATAATTTTTTTCTGCATCTAGCTCTGAAAAAATATTTGGGCTTCTAGCAGTGTGTGGGACTTGGTCTATTAGTCCATCTATACTGACCTCCATCAGGTTGCAAATTAAAAATAATTTTTTTCTGCATCTAGCTCTGAAAAAATATTTGGGCTTCTAGCAGTGTGTGGGACTTGGTCTATTAGTCCATCTATACTGACCTCCATCAGGTTGCAAATTAAAAATATTTTTTTTCTGCATCTAGCTCTGAAAAAATATTTGGGCTTCTAGCAGTGTGTGGGACTTGGTCTATTAGTCCATCTATACTGACCTCCATCAGGTTGCAAATTAAAAATAATTTTTTTCTGCATCTAGCTCTGAAAAAATATTTGGGCTTCTAGCAGTGTGTGGGACTTGGTCTATTAGTCCATCTATACTGACCTCCATCAGGTTGCAAATTAAAAATAATTTTTTTCTGCATCTTGCTCTGAAAAAATATTTGGGCTTCTAGCAGTGTGTGGGTCTTGGTCTATTAGTCCATCTATACTGACCTCCATCAGGTTGCAAATTGAATAAAAAAAATTTATGCATCTAGCTCTGAAAAAATATTTGGGCTTCTAGCGGTGTGTGTGACTTGGTCTATTAGTCCATCTATACTGACCTCCATCAGGTTGCAAATTAAAAATAATTTTTTTCTGCATCTAACCCAGCCAATAGTTTTGGCCTAATACCACAGTTTGGCCACTCAGCTCTGCTCGGTTACCATCCATTGTTTTTTTGTGCAAACAACTCCAGAGTTGTGAATTAGTTAACCACCAAAATGAGTGGAAAAAGGCCTGCTGCTGGTGGAAAGGGGAATAGGCGTGTTGGGAAGGGGAAAAAAGGTTGTGTCCGTGGGGTAGGTGTTAAAGCAACAGTAACATCTGCAGAAGAAAGACCATCTTCCAGCCAAACTAAAATGTCTACTTCTTTTAGCGGACAATGTGATAAGATCCCTTTCTTACGGCCACGCCAATCGCTACAAATTCCAGATGAGGCACAAAAACAGCAGGTGCTTCAACGGATATCAAGTGCTCCTTTAAGTGGGCTCTCCTCCACATCAACTTCAACATCACAAATACTCCAGTCCTCAAAGGTGTCACCCAAATCGCACTTGCTTCCTCACAGCTCCCAAATCTCCAGCTGCCCGTCTGAGTATGAGGTAGAACAGATGGTTGAGTCTGCAGAGCTGTTTACTCATACTATAGCCTGGGAATCAGAGGTCGACTCCAGCGCTTCTGTGAATCCAGACGAGGAAATGATCTGCACTGATGCCCAGAATCTTTATGAGTCGGATCCAGGACCAGACGCAGAAGGTTCTGACCATAATGTAGACCCTCATTCCCAAACTGTAACTCCTGTTGGTGGAGACAATGAGGAAGACGATGATAAGACTCAAATACCTGATTGGAGCGACAACTTTAGTTTTTTGTCAGGGCAGGAACAGGTTGGCTCTGAGGACGACGGGTGTGATAACGCACAGGGTGATGATGATGAGGTCGGAGATCCCACTTACTGTCAACCCACAGTCAGCCAAGAGATGAGGTCAGCAGAGGAGGTGGAGGAAGATGCTAGTGACGACGAGGTCAGGTTGCGCCTTCCTGGACAGAGACGTAGTACTGGAAGCACGTCAACAACTGCATCCTCAAACACAACTCTGCCTCTCACCACAAGTCGTGGTGGCTCTTCAGGTCGCATGGGTGCTAAGCCTTGCATAGCCTGGGCATTTTTTCAGATCGATAAAGATGACCCAACTCGTGTTATCTGTAACATTTGTCAGCAAAAGCTAAGTAGAGGCCAAAAAATACATAGTTTGAGTACTTCATGCATGAACCGGCACATGGACATGAAGCATAAGTTGCAGTGGGAAGCTCAGTGTGCTACAATGCGGCCTAGCCGGCCGGGCCAACCACCGTCTGCCATATCTTGTGCATCCGCGGCCTCTTCATCCTCTGTGACTGGGGGGACAGCAGTCACACCTGTTTTGGGGCGCAGACCTGCCACCTCTTTACCCGCAACAGCCAGCGTGATTGGCAGGTCATCATTTTCTTTGGAGGTGGTAACACCAGCTGGTCTTGAGCGCTGTCCGACATCGATAGCACCACCTTTGGATCAAGGCAACCTAACATGTCCGCCTGCATCTTCCTCACAGACCGGCAGTTTGCCGGGGACACCCTTATCAACCCCGTCTAAGCACAATAGCCAGCCCTCGGTCCCTCAGATGTGGACAAGTAAAAGACCATTTCCTCCTAGCCATGAGAAAGCTAAGAGGTTGAATTTCACCATCTGCAAGCTCTTGGCTACAGAAATGCTGCCTTTCCGCCTGGTGGACACAGAGGATTTTCGAGACCTTATGTCCGTCGCAGTGCCCCAGTACCAGATGCCCAGTCGGCACTACTTCTCAAAGAAAGGTGTGCCTGCGCTCCACCAGCATGTTGCACACAACATCACCGCTTCTTTGAGAAACTCTGTGTGTGACAGGGTGCATTTCACCACAGACACTTGGACGAGTAGGCATGGACAGGGGCGTTACATGTCGCTGACTGGGCACTGGGTAACTATGGTGACAGCAGGACAAGGGGCTGCTGTCCAAGTCTTGCCGTCCCCACGAGTTGTGCGTCAATCCTCTTTATGTCAAAGTTCCTCCACTGCTTCTGCCTCCTCAACCTCCTCTCGGTCTTCCACCTGCACCCAAAGCCTGTCTGGTCATGCCACAAGCTTTCTAACTGCGCAGAATGGATCCTGCACACCTCCTTACTATGCTGGCAGTAGGGCTCAACGTCATCAGGCGGTTTTTACATTGAAATGTCTGGGAAATGTGAGTCACACAGCTGAGGAGTTGTGGTCAGCTCTGGAGAACCAATTTCATGAATGGTTGTCTCCACTGGACCTGAAACCAGGGAAGGCCGTGTGCGACAATGCTGCAAATCTGGGTGCGGCCCTTCGCCGGGGCAATGTTACACACGTGCCTTGTATGGCTCACGTGTTGAACCTGGTTGTCCAGCAATTTTTAGCCCACTATCCCAGACTAGATGGCCTTCTGCAGAGGGCACGGTCGCTGTGTGCTCACTTCCGCCGTTCGCATCCCGCAGCTCAGCGACTTACATCTCTACAGAAGTCGTTGGGCCTGCCACTTCACCGGCTAAAATGCGATGTGCCTACCCGGTGGAATTCAACTCTGCACATGTTGCAGCGACTGTGGCAGCACCGACAAGCCCTGGTGCAATACGTTCTGACGTATAGCCTGGGCCAACGAGATTCAGAGGTGGGGCAAATCACGCTGGAGGAGTGGTCTCAGATCAGGGACCTATGCACCCTTCTGCACAGTTTTGAAATGGCGACGAAGATGTTTAGTGCTGACGATGCCATTATCAGCATGACTATTCCGGTGATTTACATGCTGGAGCACATGTTAAACAGAATTCGGAGTCAGGTGGTGGCACAAGAGGAGGTGGAGGAAGTAGAGGAGGAGGAGTTGTATGCGGAAGGGCTAACATCTGCAAGGTCCAGACGGTCGGCAGCACCAAGGCGGCAGGCATGTGAGGGTAGGGGAGATGATTTTACCAGGGTGCATGGTAGCAGCCAAACTAGTGAGGAAGGTGCAGGAGCCCAGGAAGAAGTGGAGGACGAACTGATGGAAGACTCATCAGATGAGGGAGACCTTGATCACATTTCTGTTGTGCGAGGTTGGGGGGAAAGGACAGAGGAAGGAAGCATGATTGTTACCTCGCCACCAACACAACAGGGACTTGGTGCTCCTGGATGCGCAACACACATGAGTGCCTTCTTGCTGCACTACCTGCAACATGACCCTCGAATTGTGAGAATTAGAAATAATCCTGACTACTGGGTTGCCACACTGTTAGATCCCCGGTACAAAAGTAAATTTGCAGAAATTATTCCTGCCATAGAAAGGGATGCACGCATGCAGGAGTATCAGCAGAGACTGTTGCAGAATCTTACATGTGCTTTTCCACAAAATACCAGTGGTGCACGTAGTGAATCTCACAGTTCCAACTTCCCAACCGTGGGACCGTCAAGTGTTCAGCACTCAAACCGTAACAGAACCACAGTATCTGCTGGTAACATCAATTTTGCGGAATCATTTCACCACATTTTTAGCCCATCCTTTGCAAGGCCACAGGAGACAAGAAGTCTGACACATAGTCAACGCCTAGAGACGATGGTACAGGAGTATCTCCAAGTAAACATTGAAGCCACGACTGTGTCACTGGACCCTTGCTCTTTTTGGGCTTCCAATCTGGATAAATGGCCGGAGCTAGCCACTTACGCCTTGGAGATCTTGTCATGCCCCGCAGCCAGCGTTCTGTCTGAACGTGTGTTCAGCGCTGCTGGTGGTGTGCTGACAGATAAGCGCACGCGGCTCTCCACTGATAATGTAGACAGACTCACGTTCATAAAGATGAACAAATCATGGATCCGAAACGACTTTTCTACCCCTGTGTCATCCTGGGGAGAGTAAAAGCTTGATGATTGGTTAAAATCACCCTACCAACCGTTTTAAGCTTTCAAATTACTAATCATGTTTATCTGTATCTTGACTGGAAAATAATTTGGGCTTTGTAGCAGTGTGCAGCACTGATCCTATTAGGCCATCTATAATAAGCTTCACCAGATTTAAAATTAAAAATAATTTTTAGCTGCATCTAGCCCGGAAAATAATTTTGGGGCTCCGAGATGCGCAAGACACATAAGTGCCTTCTTGCTGCACTACCTGCAGCATGACCCTCATATTGTCAGAATTCGAAGTAATCATGACTACTGGGTTGCCACACTCTTAGATCCCCCAAACTTTTCGATCAACCTTTTCATTTTAATAAAGACCAAAAAAATGGTCATTTTTGAAATTATAAGCATTAGCAGGTTGTTAGAAACTGAAATCAAACAGTTTTCAACTCAAAACTTTATTCTAGGTGATGTTACATTTTCACATAGGACCCCTTGTTCGAAAGGAGCTTCTGAACTCTCTCGTCCATTGAATTTGTCAGGTTTTGGATGGTTTCTGCTTCAATTGTTTTGCATGAGGACAGAATACCCTCCCAGAGCTGTTGCTTAGATGTGAACTGCCTCCCGCCATCATAGACACTCCTTTTAATGATGCTCTAAAGGTTCTGAATGGGGTAGAGGTCAGGGGAGCATGGGGGTCACACCATAAGTTTGTCCCCTTTTATGCCCATATCAGCCAGAGATGCAGATGTTTTATGTGCAGCATGAGATGGTGCATTATCATGCAGAAAAATGATCTTGCTGTGAAATACACGGTTCTTCTTCTTGAACCATGGCAGGAAGTGCTGTTTGAGAAAATCCACCTACATTATGGAGTTCATCTTTAGCTCCTTCAGGGATCCTAAAGGGGCCGACAATCTCTCTCCCCATGATTCCAGCCCAAAACATTACTCCACCTCCTCCTTGTTGGCGCTGTAGCCGTGTTTGCGTGGGGTGTCCATCAACCAGCCATCCTCCACTCCATTCATCTGGACCATCGAGCGCTGCACGGCACTCATCCGTGAACAAAACAGTTTTGAAATCAGTCTTCATGTAATGTTTGGCCCACTGGAGCCGTTTCTGCTTGTGTGAAGTGGATAGAGGAGGTCGACAGGATGGCGTATGCACAGCTGCAAACCTCTGAAGGACCCTGCATCTTGTTGTTCGGGGGACGTTGGAGGCACAAGCAGCTTCAAAAACTTGTCTGCTGCTATGACAAGGCTTTTTTGCCGCTGCTCTTTCAACCTGACGTAATTGCCTGTAGGAAAGAGTCCTCAATTTGCCCTTATCAGCACGCACACGTGTGTACTGTGAATCAGCTACATACTTCTTGATTGCCAAGACACTTCATCCTGATCATCGCACAATGTTGATTGTAGTCATGCCTTGACCTAAACACTCCACAATTTGTTGCTTCTCAGCAGCCGACACATCCTTTTTCTTTCCCATTTTGGCAGAAAATGTAGGCTGCTTAATAATGTGAGAGAGCCTTCTTAAGTAGTCTTGCCTTTCATTGGACACACCTGCCAAACTAATTAGCACAGGTGTCTGCAATTGCTTACAGTGATATAAAGAGCCCTGACACACATCACCATCAATGAGTTTAACTGACAAACAAACAAATTCTTCCCTTATCACTCCTAAACACTTTTTGCATAATAATTTGGAACGCGGTGTACATGTGCTTTTCCACAAAACACCAGTGGTTCACGTAGTGAATCTTACAGTTCTAACTTGCCAACCGTGGTCTGTATGGAATTGTTCAATAAAGGGCCCAAAATTAAGATAACATAGATGGGAGAGGTCTCTATGAATAGGAATTCCTAAGTATTTGATACCCTGTGAGGGCCAGGCAAAGGGAAAGTTGGACTGGATGGAATCCTATATGGATTTAGGGAGGGAGACATCGAGGGCCTCAGACTTCGCTGCATTGATTTTAAAATTTTACCATGTAACAAAGTGATCTATTTCAGCCATAACAGCAGGGATGGATATATGTGATTGAGTGATATATACTAGGACATCATCAGCAAATAGAGAGCACTTGTACTCGGTGCCTCCCACCTCAATCCACCTAATATTGGGGTTATGGCGAATTGATGAGAGCAGGTGCTCCGTCACTAGGATGTATAAGAGAGGGGACAGAGGACATCCCTGCCTTGTCCCATTGGTGATTGTGAAAGGTGATGAAAATGTTCTGACGCACCCCCTGGGCCTTGGGACACCCGGAGCCGGACCCTTTTTGGTGGATGCTGGTGGTTGTAGTCTTCGTGGCGGCGATCCGGTTCCGTGGCTCAGGGCGGTCAAACCAGTGGCGGAACTATTTATGTGGTTTTGATGTTTAAATGTCCGACTACGCCACCCGTGGATTGCGGTCAGAGTGAACCGCCGCTACAGGGCAGACCGCTAAGGCTGGTGTTGTGGGTGCAGCAGAGCGTAGCATAACTCCCCACGGGAGGAGTATAGCCTCAGGGCAGTGTATGCGGAGGATGGGGGTGATGGTGCAGGGCAGCAGCAGTAACGACAAGGAGTCAGTGATGCAGTTCAGGGCCTTTACTCACAGTTCTTATTATCCAGACCACGTCTGCAGGTAACGGCTGCCCACGTCGTACTGTGCTCACCAGGTGAGGGGCTCAGACAACTCCCAGATAACTTTGGAGCGCTTCACAGGACCCCCTTTGTGTGTCCTTTGTCTGGCCTTTCTTACCAACACTTCTGTCCGGCTGCCTCGGGCCTCCTCTTGGTAAACTTGGCGCCAGTTTCCCTGACCCTATGTGGTGCCTTCCTAGCGGGTGGAGCAAGGGGCTGCGCCACATAAAATGTCAGAGCCTCCGGTTTCTAGCTGAGGGTCGTTTCCTGCCTCCACTAGTTCGGGGACCGGTCTCCCCCTTTGGCCTGACCCCTCCACGCAGGTGGATTCGGGCGTGCGGTGGCGACTCGCCCGTCCGCACCCCTGGGATCCCTTCATTCCTCATTCCTGGAGCCTTCTCCGCTCCTCTTCCTTCCTTCTCCCTCTTGCAGGCCTGGGCCTCTGTTACTAGGCCCGCCTCCGGAGCAGAGCTCATGCAGAGCCCCTGCTCCCTGCCACTTCTGCTCAGACTTCTCTGCACTGAACTAAGATGGTGCCCACCTTTTATACTCCCTTCTCAATGCACCCAGGAACTGCTTCCTCCCTGCTCCTGCACTACAGGGTTCCCCTTCCTCAGTGTTCCCTCCCCCCACTCCAGCCAGGGACAGGGACTGTCGTGCCCATCTCAGGGGCATATTGGTCGCCCTGCCCCACGGCAATGTGGTGTAATGCATGCAGGTGTCGAGTCCTGATCCACACTCCATCCTTACCTGAGAGTGAGATATCACACCTCTGGGTGAGGTGCAATACGTCTGTAGCAACCGAGCCCTCAGGGTGCTACAGTTCCATTTATCTTCAGCCTAGGTGACGTATTGCGATACAGGGCCGTGATTTTGGCTATAAAAGGGTCCCCTAGACCCCTACCCCAAGCTCTTTAAGAGAATCATATATGGCGTGCCAGGAGACTCTATGGAATGCTTTCTCAGCATCCAACGAGAGTATCTAATTACAAATTTTTAACTGCATCTAGCCCAGGAAATACTTTGTGCCTAGTAGCAGTGTCTGCTAGTCAGCGGATTATCCCGGCTGTTAAGCAAGCTACACCACCTGTAGTTTAGACACTTAATTTTTTCAAAGGAAATGCTTCGGGACCATGGGATACTTAGTGAAGAGCATCAGGAGGCACCCCAAGGCATAGGGGCTGGGACTGGCAGTAGGATGCCTTGCAGTGGACAGCCGAGCTCGATCCTTATAAAAGCTTTTTAACTGCAGCAGCTTTAGTGGACGCTACTGGAGCTGGAATTACCGCGGCTGCTGGCATGAGACTTGCCCTCCAATAGATCCTTGTAAATGGATTTAAAGTGTATTCATTCAAATTAGAGAGACAATTTAAATTAAAAAGCTTAGAGCAGCCTCCACCACAGGGGGGCTCGCTCGACCCACCAGCAGACAGGCACCAGTATTGGGAGAGGGGGGCTGGCCGTCAGGGTTCACCGCGGCTCTGGCACAAACCCGGCGACACGGAGGTGGCACGGGCAGGAGCGGACTGGCCGTGTCGGCTTCTCACTTTTTGGATTTTAGAAGGGCATGACATGCCTATATCTGTGTCTCCCCCTCCTTTTACTCCTCCACCTCTTTTCTTTTCGCATGACTATATGTACTTGTCACTTTTCCATGTGTTAGTTGTGTCTTCTGAGCAGTTTGTCAGCTTTTGGACACCTTTGAAGGTGTTTTCTATGTGTTTCTATGTGTTTTTGTTTGCCTGCCATTGGTTTTAACGGTGTTCGAAGGTGTTCGACGAACAGTTCGACGAACAGTTCGGCGAACACACGGGTGTTCGACGAACCGAACCGAACTCGAACACTACGGGGGTGGCTCAACACTACTTGTGAATCAGTGATAACCTGTTTTTATCAAAGAACTCTTTAATGTAAACTACTGTGATTGTACATTCCAGTTATGGTGGTGCACAGTAGATGTGCATTAGGCTCCTGAGTTTTACATTCGACGCTCCACTATAAAGGTGATAACGGCTTACAGGTATTTGCATATAGCTGTAGGGTGGATCCCTAGAGTCAATTTCTCAAGTGGGCCCCAGACACCCCAGTTCCACAATAGAGATGGCTCCCTCCAAAATAAATCCAGTGAAATCTGCACTCCCAAATCCAAATGCCTGCATGCCTTCTGAGCCAAACAGTATGCCTAAAGCACATTTATACTTCAAGTTTGCCATTACTGCAGCATGGAGAACCACTTAATTTATGGGGTGCATGTCTCCAGAAACCCAATTTGGGCACTGCAATGGCATATTTGCAATTTTCATTCTGTAGCACAAACTGCATGCTACACCTATAGAGTCAAATGTTTCACTACATCCATAGAGGAATTCCCAAAGGAGGGTAAATTCTGAAATTGGAAGTCTTGAGGGGATTTCAGACATTCTGACATTTGGGGGCTCTGCAAATGGAGTCTGCAAACTATTCTAGGAAAATTGTTAATCCAAATGTTCTCAAAAAAGCGCTCCATCCCTCTAGAGCCCTGCCGTGTGGGCAAACTATGCTGTACAACGACATATGGGGTTTTGCTGTCTTCCAGAGAAATTGTGTAACAATTACAAAGTAATTTTCACTTATTACCCCTGTGAAAATGTAAAATCTGAGACTAATACAACATTTTAGTGGTCAAACTATATTTTTGCTTCACTTTCCAAAGGTATACAATTGTGTGGAACACCTTTGCTATCAATATGCTCACTGCGCTCTATCTAAAATCAATAAGGGTTGTAGTTTTTAAAATGAGATCAGCTAAGAGAAGGTTCTGCTATTCTGGTACCTCCTGGTCTCTGCCAATGCTACAAGTCAACCATTTCAGCAAAATTTGGACTCAAATATGATACTCCTTCTTTTCTTCTTTTCTGAGCTTTGCACTTTGCCTAAAATGTAGTTTTTGATCACATATGGGTCACTTGTACTCAGGGGAAATTGCGTAGCAAACTATGTCATCCATTTTCCCCTTTAGCCTTTTCAAAAATTAAAAAATTGTGACTAAAGCAACATTTTAGTAGAAAAGCCCAAAGTTCTAAAATTCTGTGAATCAACAGGTGGGCTCATAATGCTCACTACTCCCCTAAATGAATACCTTGAGGAATTTTGTTTCCAAAATGGGGTCACTTGAGGGGGGTTTCTGCTGCTTTGACATCTCAGGGGCTTTCCTATTGAAACATGGTTTCTGCAGTCTATTCAAGGAAAAATTGTGTTCCAAAAGTCAAATGGAGCTCTTTCCCTTCAGAGCCCTTCGGTGTGTCCAACAGTGGTTTCTGACCACACACAGTGTATCATTAACGTAGGAAAAATTAGCAATTGCGCAACAAACTATATGTTGTCTATTTTCTTTTTTTTCCTTTGTGAAAATGAAAAATATACACCTTTTTTTGCTTGTGAAAAGTTCATCTTTCTATTTGCACATATTATGAAGTCTACTTTATAAATGTTCTAATGTTTATTTTTCAGTTTGCCACTGGAGTGAAAGTTTAGGGTTTCCAGATCTTTACGGCTGATTCATCAATTGCAATTTTTCAATAAGTCACAAAATGTGTCACAAATGTCCCTCCCTTTTGTGATTTTATGAGATTTTATGCAGCTTTTTGCATCATTTTTGTGTGCTAAAAAATCACAAAATAGATTGAAGACAAAAAACAGATCACTTTTGATTTTTTACAAAATTTATGAACAAAGTATGACATTAGGATGAACTTTGCACAGACAATTATAGCTGATATAACAAGACAAAAAATGAAAAAGTGACTTAAAAAATTGCAAATGATGAATCAGTTCCCATGTCTTTATTTCACCCCCTCATTTTGGCATAGCTATTAAAATTAGCTTTACATTTGTTCATACAAATGAGCAATGGACAGGCCAGGATCATCATCGAGATATATGGTTAACCGTACACTACAGTCCAATTGCCTCTTGTTCAAGAGTAGGTTCAGGCTTTGTAGCTCTAACACTTACAGCCCACCATCCTTGAGAGCACTGATGGAGGGTGTATTTGACCCGCTGATTATGCAGGACATTGTGTAGGCTGATCTTTTCTGCTTACAAAGCAATGGCAAATGTAAATATATTGCTAACTGTCCTTCCACTCCTCAAAAAAAATAATACTTTCTGTGCTTTCAATCACAGGATTTGTCTTTGATTTTTGACCTTTTCCAAATTTATCCTAAATGTGTGGGACTCCAGGACCTTCCGTTCAGGAGTCATTTAAGAAATCTGTATTAGCTTGTCATTGACTCTTGTATTGCTCCACTGTGGCTGCCGTTCTATAGTATCTTATCTTCCCTGATTGCCTCTGTTGGGTGTATCTTGATCAAAACATCTGTCTTGACTCCCTAATGCCACCTTCTCAGCATCTTCATCTTGTGTGACACCTCTTGCATAATTATGCTAAATGTAAAATTGCTGACTAATACAATCTTTTTATGGTTGAATAAAAAGCAATTGGAGACAGTTCAAACTGGAACAGGTTTAACTATGTAGTTTCCATAGAGAGATACTTAGATATAAGAGTTTACAGTGAGAACCACAACTATTTTTACAGCAATAGACAGTTTGGTAATCCGGCTCAGGGTTCAGGATGGTTCTGTATATCGAGACGTATTACTAAGTTCTTGAGTTTCGAGTTACTAAATTACAATATTGTTTATTACATTTTTAGGAAAATATAAAAAATATAAAAGCAATATAAACAGGAGTAAAGAAATGAAGGGTACAAAATAGACAACCAAGAGTCAAATATCTGTGAGGAGCGGCCCAATTACTAAAGACTTTTCCAACACGGAGCACCCATTTTCGTCGATCTTATTGTTGAGTTTTGTTAGAAATTTACTTGCTGTGTTTTATTAGTGAGTTGTTTTCTCATCAATTCAACCTCAGGTATCAATGCTTCCATTCAGTAACCTTATCTCAGGAGCCTTAAACCATTGTTCTATGAGAGGTGGGACTATAGGGAAAGCACAGGGCTATAGAGTACAGTGGCTAGATGTGGACTGTCCTGGTAAGGGCAGGAGCAAAGGGTTACTAGGGGCAGTATAGACCCTCTAAGGAATTAATAGGGGCAAAATTATACGCCTCACCAATGCAATTGGATCTGCCTATCCTCCTTGAAGAACTCCTCCCGGTACCATAGATGCTCTGCAAATTATTGGGTGAGGACGTTCCTTTTTATTAGTTATCTAGCACTGCTTGTACCTGTATAAATCTGTGAGTATTCTGGCCTTGTGTGTCCACTGACAACATTGAGAATCTTCATTTGATACTGAAGAAAAAGTTTTCCAGCGAAGTGGTATCCAATTTCCAAAATTTATTCTGCAAAAAATAAAATCTTCAATCCAAACAGGGAGTTACACAGTGCTTAAGCCAACATGTTTCAACAGATGGTCTTAGTCATGGCAATAGCTGACAAATAGCTAGTCACAGGACCAGGGGCGGACACAGACTGTAGTGGGCCCCTGTGCAAGAAATTTTTTGGGCCCCCCCCCCCCTGCGCTTCATAAGGCAACAAAGTTATCTAAACATAACCCCCCCCATGTGCATCTCTCGCCCCCCCATGTGCAGCTCTCATCCCCCCCATGTGCAGCTCTCATCCCCCCCATGTGCAGCTCTCATCCCCCCCATGTGCAGCTCTCATCCCCCCCCATGTGCAGCTCTCATCCCCCCCGTGCATCTCCCATCCCCCCCATGTGCATCTCTCATCCCCCCCATGTGCATCTCTCATCCCCCCCCATGTGCATCTCTCATCCCCCCCACTCCTAGTTAACTACTTGTATTTAAAACAAATAAAACTTGTTATACTTACCCCCATGCGATCCCTGCAGAATCCTGGCGCTCGTCCACGTCGCTGCCACCAGACGGTGCCACATGCATAGCCATCAGCTTTTGTTTTGGCCAAAAGATTTTTAAAGCCGCCACCACGATAAGGTAGACTCTTCTGGCAGGGCCCTACTCTAACCTATTAAAATTTTCTTAAAATATCCAATACTCTTTTTAGATATATTTTTATTTAGTTTTCTTTAAGGGAATGTGTCATATACATTTTTTTTTAAAAATGACCAATAATACCACATACAGGGAATACTGCCACACCATGACCAGACCACATATTACCACAACATAGTGACCGAATAATACCACACAGAAGGGGGAAAAACTGCCACACCATGACCAGACCACATATTACCACCACATTACTAATATTACCACCACATTACTAATATTACCATAAGTGTCATTATGCACGGGAGCTCTATACATGGTATGTATAATGTAAGTGTCCAGGTAATCTAGTGATCACCAGTGACATTATACACAGGAGCTCTGTATATAGTGTCAGTGTACAGGTAATACAGTGATCATCAGTGACATTATACACAGGAGCTCTGTATATAGTGTCAGTGTACAGGTAATACAGTGATCACCAGTGACATTATACACAGGAGCCCGGTACATAGTATATAGTGTAAGTGTACATGTAATACACTGACTCACTGGTGACGTCTCTAGGTGAAGTCCTTCAGCTACGCTTTTCTCCTTCATCCAGCACAGACCGCCATTACGTCTTCCAGCCAGGACTCGTCTCTGCATAAAATAACACAGTTATCTAGAGCACATTCCCCAACTTCTACATTACGCAGCTGAATACAGACGTGTATCCACCATCAATATATGGTTAGTTATTATACAACCTACCATTCCAAATATAAATTGTAATCCACCACGGTGCCCCCATTAACTGTAAATAGGCACTTAATATATAATTTAATTAGAACCTCTACTCTTTCCGCCAATTTGTTACCAGTTACACTCCTGCATCCGCAACGCCCCCTACTCTATACTTCCTGCTCCCCGCATTCATTATTTACATGCACCCCCTGCCCCAATTCATTATATCATGTCCTGCTCTCCCCACCCCATCATCATTTACTGTCCCCCACCCCACATTCATTATGTGCAGCTCATTATCCCCCTACTCCCAATTCCCCCATGTGCAGCTCATTTTCTCCCAATTCCCCCATGTGCAGCTCTCACCCCCCCATGTGCACATCTCTCATCCCCCTCCCCCACATGTGCCCCTCTCTCATCCCCCTCCCCCACATGTGCACCTCTCTCATCCCCCTCCCCCACATGTGCACCTCTCTCATCCCCCTCCCCCACATGTGCACCTCTCTCATCCCCCTCCCCCACATGTGCACCTCTCTCATCCCCCTCCCCCACATGTGCACCTCTCTCATTCCCCCTCCCCCACATGTGCACCTCTCTCATCCCCCTCCCCCACATGTGCACCTCTCTCATCCCCCTCCCCCACATGTGCACCTCTCTCATCCCCCTCCCCCACATGTGCACCTCTCTCATCCCCCTCCCCCACATGTGCACCTCTCTCATCCCCCTCCCCCACATGTGCACCTCTCTCATCCCCCTCCCCCACATGTGCACCTCTCTCATCCCCCTCCCCCACATGTGCACCTCTTTCATTCCCCTCCCCCACATGTGCCCCTCTCTCATCCCCCCCATGTGCACATCTCTCATCCCCCTCCCCCACATGTGCACCTCTCTCATCCCCCTCCCCCACATGTGCACCTCTCTCATCCCCCTCCCCCACATGTGCAGGTCTCTCATCCCCCTCCCCCACATGTGCACCTCTCTCATTCCCCTCCCCCACATGTGCCCCTCTCTCATCCCCCCCATGTGCACCTCTCTCATCCCCCTCCCCCACATGTGCACCTCTCTCATTCCCCTCCCCCACATGTGCACACCTCTCATCCCCCTCCCCCACATGTGCACCTCTCTCATCCCCCTCCCCCACATGTGCACCTCTCTCATTCCCCTCCCCCACATGTGCACACCTCTCATCCCCCTCCCCCACATGTGCACCTCTCTCATCCCCCTCCCCCACATGTGCACCTCTCTCATTCCCCTCCCCCACATGTGCACCTCCCATTCCCCCCACTCCTAGTAAATTGTATTTAAAAAAAAAAAAAAACTTGTTATACTTACCCCCATGCGATCCCTGCAGAATCCTCGTCCAAATCGATGACACCAGGTTCTCCTGACTTCCGGTCATGTGACGGTGCCGTCACATGACCGGAAGTCAGAGAAATCATGACAGAGATGTTCCGGCCCCGGCGCTTAGCATGGGGCCGGGGGCCCCATGAGGAGAGAGACACACAAGAGGGGGGCCCCCAAGGGGGCCCCTACCGGCTGGGCCCCATACTGGAGTCAGGGCAGTCATGCCCTGATGGCGGCCCTGCTGGAGGCTGAAGGGGCCCCCTCTCCCTCGGGGCCCCCGTTCAATGAACCGGCTGCACGGGCGGTAGTTCCGCCCCTGCACAGGACGGTGTCCGTGCGAGTGAGTATCTAACGGGACAGATTTATACTACTGGCTGGGGAGCTGCTTCACCTCCTTTACTATATATCTTTGCCTGTCTGTGTGCGCCCAGCTGTGGAACTGAGTTTCCTCGAATTGGATATGACGGTACCTGTCCCACATATGTATAATGCTGACTTTATTTCACAATTGAATAGATTGTCTAAATTTACTTCAATCTCTGATAATACAGGAGGTTACAATGGTGCATCTGTAAGAAGTGACTTACAGAGATTAATGTCTCAATTAGAGTCAAGACTACAGAGAGAGATGAGATTGTGGTGGGATTCTACTACACTTAAATCTTATATTGTTAAAAATATGGTGCCCAGAGGTCTACGCATTTGGAAGAGTTCAACTTTCATCTACTCTCAGGAATTCCAGATGGAGTGGAATGATATTCTCTCAAACTTCTATATGCAACTAATGAGACTTATAGTTGCTAATGAGGAACGTGAACTATCTAAAACTAAACTGGAAATCAATGAGTTACAGACTATTCTGGAACCCTTCAAGAGCGAACCTGATTTTACTTCCATTAAGGAGAAGATGATTGTAAACTTGGAGAAATTGGAGGATGGTATTGCTGAGACAAAAAAGAAAAAGCTTACCAGAGACTCCTTGGATTATTCTTCAGACCAGGTTTATTCCTGGCATCAGTTGCGAAGGAAAAGATCAATCCTCAAAAAATCTGGCAATAGAAAGAGGAATAGACAACGCTCAGTTTTGCTAGCCAAGAATCTTCCCCTTCATATGCTTTTGCATTGTCCCTAGGAGCCTCTGCTAGCTCAACTCCTGTACGTATGGAAAGTACCTCTGTTAGACCCCCACCAAAAAACGGAAAAGGGGGGGTCGGAAACATCGAAGGAATCAGGTAGAGATGAGCGTTGTTCGACTCGAACTGTTCGCCAATCTCAAATTCGAGCTGTTTTGAGCGGTGTTCGAGCCGTTCGGCGAACACGAACGATTTGAGAAAAATTCGGCTGTTCGAGGTTATGTTCGATAACTGTTCGTGCACCAAAATCATAACTGGATTTTTTCTCAGTAATGATGAAAATTAATGTTAATACGCAGTTTGAGTGTACAGCGGGGTGGGGGGAGGGGCAGGGGATGGATCTCTGCAGGAATAATGAAGATCTCCATTTTTTTTTCTCTTTCCCGCATTTACAGTGGGGAGGTGCAATCTGTCAGCCTATCAGCAGTGCACACACGGAGCGAAGCGCTTTTTTTCACACAAGCAAGGGCATGTGTCATTGGCAGTGTATGTCACATGTCATTGCCCTATAAGACCAAGCCATTTTCCCCGTCGCCACCATTTTCTCACTGCTGCAGCTGCGTGTTAGACGGCACCGCTGTTGCTGTGTGCGCTATACCTTGTTAATTTCAAGCCAATTTTTGCACAAATCTACAGATAGCTTGGGAGTAGGGAATAGTTGTGATTGCAGTCCTTTTAAGGACTAGGTTACAGCATTTCCTATGACTTTTATCAGGCAGGTCTGTGCTCTTAAATAGATAGATTGTGGGAGTAAAGACTAATTGTAACTGCAGTCCTTTTCAGGACTAGGTTACATCAGTTCCTATCAGTTTTTGACAGGCAGGTCTGTGCCAGTGCTGTGCAAGTTTTTTTCACAGCATTTGGCGGAATCTAGCAAAGCTAATCCTTTTTGGCCTATTGCAGAGTGTGTTAGTCAGTGGAGTAGCCTATCTGTGTTGCAAGCTATACCACCTGTGTATAGAATACCAATTTTTTTACTGCACCTAGTGAAGTAAAATCTTTTGGGCATAGCATCATTCTATTAGTCCATCTATACTGACCTCCATCAGGTTGCAAATTGAATATAATTTTTTTCTGCATCTAGCTCTGAAAAAATATTTGGGCTTCTAGCAGTGTGTGGGACTTGTTCTATTAGTCCATCTATACTGACCTCCATCAGGTTGCAAACTGAATATAATTTTTTACTGCATCTAGCTCTGAAAAAATATTTGGCCTTCTAGCAGTGTGTGGGACTTGTTCTATTAGTCCATCTATACTGACCTCCATCTCGCTGCAAATTCAAAATAATTTTTTGTCTGCATCTAGCTCTAAAAAAACATTTGGCCTTCCAGCAGTGTGTGGGACTTTCTCTATTAGTCCATCTATACTGACCTCCATCAGGTTGCAAATTAAAAATAATTTTTATCTGCATCTACCTCTGAAAAAATATTTGGGCTTCTAGCTGTGTGTGGAACTTGTCCTATTAGTCCATCTATACTGACCTCCATCAGGTTGCAAACTGAATATAATTTTTTTCTGCATCTAGCTCTGAAAAAATATTTGGCCTTCTAGCAGTGTGTGGGACTTTCTCTATTAGTCCATCTATACTGACTAGAGATGAGCGGTGTTCGACTAGAACTGTTCGCCAATCTCAAATTCGAGCTGTTTTGGGCGGTGTTCGAGTTGTTCGACGAACCCGAACGATTTGCAAAAAATTCGGCTGTTCGAGGTTATGTTCGATAACTGTTCGTGCACCAAAAGCTTGTCCTGCATGTCTGGCGCTATTTAGAGCACCAATCATGCAGGGATTGTCTGCCACTCACTGTAATGCCACAGCCATGGTGGTTGTGGCATTACAGTGATTGCCCAAATCGATGGGAACAGTGCCAACAGTGAAACATGAAAAGCCGGCAATTCAGCAGCGGCATACACCTGTACCCGACAATTTAGAACCGAAAGAATAGAGCATCACACATAGATTAGATAGATATAAACATGTCAGCCACATATATACGAAGTACAGTGAAAGTGCTGCTTACTGTACTTGTCATTTAGCGTAAAGGATTTATCAAAAAAAATAATAGTGTTTTCATGCACCGTCTCTTTAAAAAAGCCGGCCGGCAATTCAGCAGCGGTACCCGACAATTTATAACAGACAGAATAGAGAATCACACATAGATTAAATAGATAGAAACATGTCAGTCACATATATATGAAGTACAGTGATAGTGTTGGTTACTGTACTTGTCATTTAGTATTAAAATAAAGGATTTATTATTAAAAAAATTGGCGTGGGGTTCCCCTTAATTTTAGGCTCTAGCGGAGGTTAAGCAGACGGCTGGGGCAGATGTTTGAAGCCTGGGAAGGGGGTAATACCCACGGAGCTTCCCAGGCTACTAATATCAGCCCCCAGCTGAATACATAGCCTTTACTAGCTATTAAAATGGGGGACACCCCAAAAAAAATGACGTGGGGTCCCCCCTAATTTAATAGCTAGCAAAGGCTAGGCAGACAGCTGGGGGCTGATATTAATAGCCCAGGAAGGGAGCCATGAATATTGGCCCCCTCCCAGGCTAGAAACACCAGCCGTCAGCCGCCCCAGAAATGGCGCATTCATAGGATGCGCCAATTCTGGCACTTAGCCTCGCTCTTCCACGCTGCCCTGGTGCGGTGGCAGGGGGTAATAGGGTTGGGGTTGATGTCAGCTTATAATGCCAGCTGACATCAAGCCCAGGTTAGTAATGGAGAGGCGTCTATAAGACACCCCCATTACTAACCCCATAGTCAAAGTTAAAAAAAACACAAACACCCAGAATAAAGTCCTTTAATTGAAATAAAGACACAATCCTTTATTGTTCTAAATTAAACCATACTTACCGTCACGCCCATTCCAGCTGAAGCCAACGATCTCCTGCAATAAAAGAAAAATAATAAAGCAACCTCATCCTTACCTTTCCATGGTTCCCACGACAGCTTCAGCTCTGCTACATCGAGATGACAGGCTGGACCGCAGCAGAACGCTGCCATCCAGCCTCTCATCCCGCAGACACTGAGAAGCGCAGGCTTGCTTGCGCTGCTCAGCGTCTCTCTGTGACGACATCCAGATGAGCCGAGTTCATGTCCAATGAACTCGGCTCACCTCATGCACGTCACTGACAGCGTGGGAAAATTCTCACGCTGAAGCGGTGAGTGCAGGAGAATTCTCCCACGCTGTCAGTGACGTGCATAAGGTGAGCTCATGTCCAATGAACTCAGCTCACCTCCTGCACGTCACTGACAGCGTGGGAGAATTCTCCTGCACTCAGCGCTTCAGTGTGAGAATTCTCCCACGCTGAAGCGCTGAGTGCAGGAGAATTTTCCCACGCTGTCAGTGACGTGCATGAGGTGAGCCGAGTTCATTGGACATGAACTCGGCTCATCTGGATGCCCTCACAGAGAGACACTGTGGAGCGCAAGCAAGCCTGCGCTTCTCAGTGTCTGCGGGATGAGAGGCTGGATGGCAGCGTTCTGCTGCGGTCCAGCCTGTCATCTCGATGTAGCAGAGCTGGACCGGTCCTGGGAACCATGGAAAGGTAAGGATGATGTTGCTTTATTATTTTTCTTTTATTTCAGGAGATCGTTGGCTTCAGCTGGAATGGGCGTGATGGTAAGTATGGTTTAATTTAGAACAATAAAGAATTGTGTGTTTATTTCAATTAAAGGACTTTTTTCTGGGTGTTGTGTTTTTTTTAAATACTTTACTAGAAATTCATGGTGGTCATGTCTAATATTGGCGTGACCCCATGAATTTCGGGCTTAGGGCCAGCTGATAATGCCAAGCTGGCCCTAACCCCTTTATTACCCAGTGAGCCACCGCATCAGGGCCCTGGATGAGTTGGGTACAGCGCCAGAAGATGGCGCTTCTATGAACGCGCCATTTTCCGGGGTGGCTGCGGACTGCAATTTGCAGCGGGGGTGGCCCAGAAAGCTTGGGCCTCCCTGCGCTGCGGATTCCAGCCCCCAGCTGCCTAGTTGTACCTGGCTGGACACAAAAACAGGGCGAAGCCCCACGTCAATTTTCTTTAAATTATTTCATGAAATAATTAAGAAAAAAAGGGCTTCCCTATATTGTTGTGTCCGGCCAGGTACAAATAGGCAGCTGGTGGTTGGGGGCAGCCCGTTCCTGCCTGCTGTACCTGGCTGGACACAAATATAGTGCGAAGCCCCACGTCAATTTTTTTTAAATTATTTCATGAATTTCCTGAAATAATTTAAAAAAATTGAAGTGGGGCTTCGCACTATATTTGTGTCCAGCCAGGTACAGCAGGCAGGAACGGGCTGCCCCCATCCACCAGCTGCCTATTTGTACCTGGCCGGACACAACAATATAGGGAAGCCCTTTTTTTCTTAATTATTTCATGAATTTCATGAAATAATTAAAAAAAATTGAAGTGGGGCTTCGCACTATATTTGTGTCCAGCCAGGTACAGCAGGCAGGAACGGGCTGCCCCCAACCACCAGCTGCCTATTTGTACCTGGCCGGACACAACAATATAGGGAAGCCCTTTTTTTCTTAATTATTTCATGAATTTCATGAAATAATTTAAAAAAAAGTACGTGGGGCTTCGCCCTATTTTTGTGTCCAGCCAGGTACAACTAGGCAGCTGGGGGCTGGAATCTGCAGCGCAGGGAGGCCCAAGCTTTCTGGGCCCCCCCCGCTGCAAATTGCAGTCCGCAGCCACCCCGGAAAATGGCGCGTTCATAGAAGCGCCATCTTCTGGCGCTGTACCCAACTCATCCAGGGCCCTGGTGCGGTGGCTCACTGGGTAATAAAGGGGTTAGGGCCAGCTTGGTATTATCAGCTGGCCCCAAGCCCAAAATTCATGGGGTCACGCCAGTATTAGACATGACCGCCATGAATTTCTAGTAAAGTATTTAAAAAAAACACAACACCCAGAATAAAGTCCTTTAATTGAAATAAACACACAATTCTTTATTGTTCTAAATTAAACTATACTTACCATCACGCCCATTCCAGCTGAAGCCAACGATCTCCTGCAATAAAAGAAAAATAATAAACCAACCTCATCCTTACCTTTCCATGGTTCCCACGACGGCTCCAGCTCTGCTACATCGAGATGACTGGCTGGACCGCAGCAGAACGCTGCCATCCAGTCTGTCATCCCGCAGACACTGAGAAGCGCAGGCATGCTTGCGCTCCTCACTGTCTCGCTGTGACGGCATCCAGATGAGCCGAGGTCATGTCCAATGAACT
Organism: Phyllobates terribilis; assembly: GCF_046119375.1. NCBI lineage: Eukaryota > Metazoa > Chordata > Amphibia > Anura > Dendrobatidae > Phyllobates > Phyllobates terribilis. The sequence continues at coordinate 70,037,423 of NW_027362763.1, read as the reverse complement.
CGGCTCACCTCATGCACGTCACTGACAGCGTGGGAAAATTCTCACGCTGAAGTGCTGAGTGCAGGAGAATTCTCCCACGCTGTCAGTGATGTGCATGAGGTGAGCTCATGTCCAATGAACTCAGCTCACCTCCTGCACGTCACTGACAGCGTGGGAAAATTCTCCTGCAATCAGCGCTTCAGCGTGAGAATTTTCCCACGCTGTCAGTGACGTGCATGAGGTGAGCCGAGTTCATTGGACATGAACTCGGCTCATCTGGATGTCGTCACAGAGAGACGCTGAGCAGCGCAAGCAAGCCTGCGCTTCTCAGTGTCTGCGGGATGACAGGCTGGATGGCAGCGTTCTGCTCGGTCCAGCCTGTCATCTCGATGTAGCAGAGCTGAAGCTGTCGTGGGAACCATGGAAAGGTAAGGATGAGGTTGCTTTATTATTTTTCTTTTATTGCAGGAGATCGTTGGCTTCAGCTGGAATGGGCGTGATGGTAGGTATGGTTTAATTTAGAACAATAAAGGATTGTGTCTTTATTTCAATTAAAGGACTTTATTCTGGGTGTTTGTGTTTTTTTTTAACTTTGACTATGGGGTTAGTAATGGGGGTGTCTTATAGACGCCTCTCCATTACTAACCTGGGCTTGATGTCAGCTGGCATTATAAGCTGACATCAACCCCAACCCTATTACCCCCTGCCACCGCACCAGGGCAGCGTGGAAGAGCGAGGCTAAGTGCCAGAATTGGCGCATCCTATGAATGCGCCATTTCTGGGGCGGCTGACGGCTGGTGTTTCTAGCCTGGGAGGGGGCCAATATTCATGGCTCCCTTCCTGGGCTATTAATATCAGCCCCCAGCTGTCTGCCTAGCCTTTGCTAGCTATTAAATTAGGGGGGACCCCACGTCATTTTTTGGGGGGGGTCCCCCATTTTAATAGCTAGTAAAGGCTATGTATTCAGCTGGGGGCTGATATTAGTAGCCTGGGAAGCTCCGTGGGTATTACCCCCTTCCCAGGCTTCAAACATCTGCCCCAGCCGTCTGCTTAACCTCCGCTAGAGCCTAAAATTAAGGGGAACCCCACGCCAATTTTTTTAATAATAAATCCTTTATTTTAATACTAAATGACAAGTACAGTAACCAACACTATCACTGTACTTCATATATATGTGACTGACATGTTTCTATCTATCTAATCTATGTGTGATGCTCTATCTTTCTGTTCTAAATTGTCGGGTACCGCTGCTGAATTGCCGGCCGGCTTTTTTAAAGAGACAGTGCATGAAAACACTATTATTTTTTTAAATAAATCCTTTGCACTAAATGACAAGTACAGTAAGCAACACTATCACTGTACTTATTATATATGTGACTGACATGTTTCTATCTATCTAATCTATGTGTGAAGCTCTATTCTTTCTGTTCTAAATTGTCGGGTACAGATGCTGAATTGCCGGCCGGCTTTTTTAAACAGACAGTGCATGAAAACACTAATATTTTTTTTAATAAATCCTTTACACTAAATGACAAGTGCAGTAACCAACACTGTCACTGTGCTTCTTATATGTGTGACTGACATGTTTCTATCTATCTAATCTATGTGTGATGCTCTATTCCTTCTTGTCTAAATTGTCGGGTACCGGTGTATGCCGCTGCTGAATTTGCCGGCCGGCTTTTTTAAAGAGAGTGTCTTCTGAGCAGTTTGTCAGCTTTTGGACACCTTTGCAGGTGTTTTCTATGTGTTTCTATGTGTTTTTGTTTGCCTGCCATTGGTTTTAACGGTGTTCGACGGTGTTCTAAGGTGTTCGACGAACAGTTCGACGAACAGTTCCTCGAACATCCCGGTGTTCGACGAACCGAACCGAACCCGAACACTACGGGGGTGGCTCAACACTACTGCCAATGCCATAAAGTTACGGAAGGTGTCAGTCTCCACCAGCCTGAAAGATAGCATTTCAAGGGCCATTAGTTTAGCAATGCCAGCATTCAGAGCCTGTGCTCCGGGGTGGTTTGCCAAGTATGGGCGCCTTTTCTCCCATGCCTGTGCTAGCGATGGCTGTAGACTGGCCTGGGAGTGTGAGGATGACAGGGAAAGTGGTGCTGTGGGTGGAATTACACTGTGTCTCTGTACAACAGTGCCAGAGATTCTTCCATGGCTATCCTGTGAGGAAGACGAACCAGCTGTGTGTGAGCTGGTGAAGAGGCTACAACACGAGCTGAAGAGGTGGTAGGTGGCGCTGTAGGTTGGCCTAGGTCTTCAGTGTGTTTTTGTAACTCCACCACGTGCTTGGTCCGCTCATGTTTCCACATATTTGTGGTATTGAGGTTGCTGACACTTTTCCCTTTTTTCACCTTCTGATTACACAGCTTGCATTTGAAAAAGCAAATGTCATCTGCAACTGTGTCAAAAAAGGACCAGTCACTGCAAGTCTTGGGAGCGCCCGCTTTGGATTTTGGAAGAGCCATGCTCCTAATGGGTGCCGAAGTGGAGGCTACAGGCAACCAAGTCTGCCCCCTCCCTCTCCCTCCTTTTTGGGACGTTCGGGGAATCTCTTCCTCAGAGCTGCTCCCACCACCTTCCTGTCCCTCACGCCATGATGGGTCAAGGACCTCATCATCTACACCACCCTCTTCAAACAACTGATTCTCCTGGGTAGTCTCGACAGAACAGTACGCACCAGAAAGTGGCACCTGAGTCTCATCATCAGATGCATACTGAGGTGTGCTGCTGACCATAGGCACTGGCCCACCCGCCTCTTCAGGTTCAGAGAGACAAAATGGTTGCACATCACTGCATACTACCTCTTCTTCAAATTCTCGAATTCTGCTTGGCTGGCCCCCTCTTTCCAAGCCAAGAGATTCAGAGAACAGAAGTAGAGATGGCTCCTGTCCAGGGCTCTCTGACTGCCTGGGCAATTTGGCAGGTGGTGAAGAGACAGATGGGTGCTCTTCAGTGCTCAGGACCTGAGAGGATCTGGAACTAATTGAAGTCGATCCATTAGCTGCCATCCATCCGACAACGGCTTCAATTTGGTCCTCCCGCAGCAGTGGGGTACGGCTATCTCCTACAAAGCTGCACATAAAGGACTGTTCCCTGGTAAAACTGGGGGATGCTGAGTCACTGGTGCCCGCAGCAGGCACAGAATCCCCACATCCTCTCCCTGCAGGCACAGAATCCTCACGTCCTCTCCCTGCAGAAACTCCACGCCCACGCCCACGACCACGACCACATGCCTTACTCCCTGCCTTCTTCATCTTGGTAGACTGATAAAGATAGGCAGAAAAGTACTAAGGGCTTAGTGTGCTTATTCCTGAACAGCTGCTAACAGGTATAAGAAACACTAATTTTGTAAAGTGTGGACTAGACTTTAATATGAGCTAATGTGGCCTACACAACTGTAAAGTGGAGTGTTTGGTGAACTTTATTTAGGTTTTTTTTGTCACAAAAAGACACTGGATGTGCCCAAAGATGTAATACCGATAGTATCACAAACTTTTTGTAGCTATTACAATGTAGGAAGGTAACCTACAATGCAATAGATGATGCTACAAAAAATAGGCTAATACTAATCTGGCTGGGGCTGCAGGGCACAATGCTGCAGAAAGGGTCCTCTAACTACTCATATATAGTGTGTTTGGAACCAATTTAGCTGAATACGGATGGAACCACCACACTAATAGGAGATATCAGGAAAAATTATGAATTGGCAGAAAAGGACAATGTATGAGGCAGTGACACACACTGAGTGCACTACAACCAGATGTTGCTGAAGCACACACTACAGGGTGAGCTGCACTCACACACACAGACCTTGCAGACTGCGGTGAACAGTACAGATGCAGAGCACTGTGCACTAGCGCTGCAAGACAAAAGAAAATTCTCTATCTACTCCTATATAGTGTGTTTGGAACCAATTTAGCTGAATACGGATGGAACCACCACACTAATAGGAGATATCAGGAAAAATTAAGAATTAGCAAAAAAGGACAATGTATGAGTAAGTGACACACACTGAGTGCACTACAACCAGACGTGGCTGAAGCACACACTACAGGGTGAGCTGCACTCACACACAGAGACCTTGCAGACAGCGGTGAACAGCACAGAGAACTGTGCACTAGCCCAGCAAGGCACAGCGATTTATAAAGTAGCTTGGGTAAAGCAGAATAGACCAAATAGGTAGTTAAAACTGTCCCTCAGAACAACAGCGTCCTATACCTAACTGAATTCACAGCAGAGTGACCTGAAAATGGCGGCGGCGGCTTTTAAAGTGCATCATGACATCATTTCAGCAGCCAATCACAGCCATGCCATTAGTTAAGATGCCTACATGCCTAACAGGATGTGCCCACACTTCTTAGGATCCTCATTGGCTGAGTAAAATGAAACTGGCTCATTGCATTATGGGAACTTCCGATTACGGTATACGATATACTATATAGATCGCTGTTTGCCCATGGGGTGGTCCTGATCCTGCTCACTATTTGAGGCGTTTAGTTGCTTCCTCAAATGGGTTGTAATGAACGTTTCTAAGGGGGCACATATTATCCATTACCTCGACAACTTCTTATGCCAGGGCCCAAAAGATTCGCCACAGTGTGAATACACGCGGTAGTCCACCTGTGAGAAGGAGAGAGCTGGAGGGAGAGCGGACACCACAGATCTGAGGGGTTAGATGGAGAACAGAAGAAGGAGGTAAGGGAGTACAGTGGAAGGCCGAACTGAGCTCCCCCACGTTCCTGCTGGGCGGGGAACAGCCCAGGGAAGAAAAGCCGCTTGCGCATCCCTTTGAGGTTACGGGCGCGAGCGGGCAGAGGGACTACGCTGGAGTGCGAAGCCAACATGGCCAGTCCATTCCTGCCCGTGTGACCTCCGTGTCGCCGGGTTTGTGCCAGAGCCGTGGTGGACCCTGACGGCCAGCCCCCCTCTCCCAATACTGGTGCCTGTCCGCTGGTGGGTCGAGCCCCCCCCGCGGTGGGGGGAGTAACATCTGCAGAAGAAAGACCATCTTCCAGCCAAACTAAGCTGTCTACTTCTTTTCGTTGACAATGTGATACGATCCCTTTCTTATGGACACGCCCATCACTGCAAATTCCAGATGAGGCACAAAAACATCAGGTGCTTCAGCGGATATCAAGTGCTCCTTCAAGTGGGCTCTCCTCCACCTCAACTTCAACATCACAAATACTCCAGTCCTCACAGGTGTCACCCCAATCGCACTTGCTTCCTCAGAGCTCTAAGTCTCCTGCTGCTGGTCTGAGTATGGGGTAACACAGATGGTTGAGTCTGCAGAGCTGTTTACTCATACTATAGCCTGGGAAACAGAGGTCTGCTCCAGAGCTTCTGTTAATCCAGACGAGGAAATGATCTGCACTGATGCCCAGAATCTTTATGAGTCGGATCCAGGACCTGATGAAGAAGGTTCTGAGCATAATGTAGACCCTCGTTCCCAAACTGAAACTCCTGTTGGTGGAGACAATGATGAAGATGATGATGAGACTCAAATACCTGATTGGTGCGACAACTTAACTTTTCGGTCAGGGCAGGAAGAGGTTGGCTCTGAGCACGAAGGGTGTGAGAACACACAGGGTGATAATGACGAGGTTGGAGATCACACTTAATGTCAACCCACAGTCAGCCAGTCAATGAGGTCAGCAGAGGAGGTGGAGGAGGATGCCATTGACGACGAGGTTAGGTTGCGCCTTCCTGAACAGAGATGTAGTACTGGAAGCACGTGAACAACTGCATCCTCAAACACAACTCTGCATCTGACCACAAGTGGTGTTGGCTCTTCAGGTCGCATGGGCTGTAAGCCTTGCATAGCCTGGGCATTTTTTCAGATCGATAAGGATGACCCAACTCGTGTTATCTGTAATATTTGTCGCCAAAAGCTAAGTAGAGGCCAAAAAATCCATAGTTTGAGTACTTCATGCATGAACCATCACATGGATATGAAGCATAAGTTGCAGTGGGAAGCTCACTGTGCTACAATGCGGCTTAGCGGGCCGGGCCAACCACCGTCATCCCCATCTTGTGCATCCACGGCCTCTTTATCCTCTGTGGCTGGGGGGACAGCAGTTACACATGTTTTTGGATGCAGATCTGCCACCTCTTTACCCGCAACAGCCAGTGTGATTGGCAGGTCATCATTTCATTTGAAAGTGACATCTGACATCGAGAGCACCACCTTTTGATCAAGGCAACTTAACTTTTCCGCCTGCATCTTCCTCACAGACCGGCAGTTTGCCGGGGACAACCTACTCAACCCCGTCTAAGCACAACAGCCAGCCCTCGGTCCCTCAGATGTGGAAAAGTAAAAGACCATTTCCTCCTAGCCATGACAAAGCTAACAGGTTGAATTTCACCATCTGCAAGATGTTGGCTACAGACATGCTGTCTTTCCGCCTGATGGACACAGAGGATTTTTGAGACCTTATGTCCGTCGCAGTGCCCCAGTACCAGATGCCCAGTCGGCACTACTTATCAAAGAAAGGTGTGCCTGTGCTACACCAGCATGTCGCACACTACATCACCTCTTCTTTGAGAACCTCTGTGTGTGACAGGGTGCATTTAACCACAGGCACTTGGATGAGTAGGCATGGACAGGGGCGTTACATGTCGCTGACTGGGCACTGGATAACTATGGTGACAGCAGGACAAGGGGCTGCTGTCCAAGTCTTGCCGTCCCCACGAGTTGTGCATCAATCCTCTTTATCTAGAAGTTCCTCCACTGCTTCTGCCTCCTCAACCTCCTCTCGGTCCTCCACCTGCACCCAAAGACTGTCTGGTAATTCCACCCGCTTTCTAACTGCGCAGAAGGAATCCTGCACACCTCCTTACTATGCTGGCAGCAGGGCTCAACGGCATCAGGTGGTGTTTACTTTGAAATGTGTGGAAAATGTGAGTCACACAGCTGAGGAGTTGTGGTCAGCTCGGGAGACTCAGTTTCATGAATGGTTGTCTCCACTGGAGCTGCAACCAGGGAAGACCATGTGCGACAATGCTGCAAACCTGGGTGCAGCCCTTCACAGGAGGAATGTCACATAAGTGCCTTGTATGGCTCACGTGCTGAACCTGGTTGTCCAGCAATATTTAGCCCACTATCCTGGACTAGATGGCCTTCTGCAGAGGGCACGGTCGCTGTGTTCTCACTTCCACCGTTTGCATCCCGCAGCTCAACGACTTACATCTCTACAGAAATCGTTGGGTCTGCCAGTTCACCGGCTAAAATGCGATGTGCCGACATGGTGGAATTCAACTCTGCACATGTTGCAGCGACTGTGGCAGCACCGACAAGCCCTGTTGCAATACGTTCTGACGTATAGCCTGGGCCAACGAGATCCAGAGGTGGGGCAAATCACGCTGGAGGAGTGGTCTCAGATCAGGAACCTATGCACCCTTCTGCACAGTTTTGAAATGACGACGAAGATGTTTAGTGCTGGCGATGCCATTATCAGCATGACTATTCTGGTGATTTACATGCTGGAGCACATGTTAAGCAGAATTCGGAGTCAGGTGGTGGGACACGAGGAGGTGGAGGAAGTACAGGAGGAGTCGTATGCAGAAGGGATAACATCTCCAAGGTCCAGACTGTCGGCAGCACCAAGTTGGCAGGCATGGGAGGGTGGGGGAAAGGGATTAACCAGGGCGCATGGTAGCAGCCAAACAGTTGAGGAAGTTGCAGGAGCCGAGGAAGAAGTGGAGGACGAACTGGCAATGGGCATGGAAGACTCATCAGATGAGGGAGACCTTGTTCACATTTCTGTTGTGCGAGGTTGGGGGGAGAGGGCAGAGGAAGGAAGCATGATTCTTACCTCGCTATCAACACAGCAAGCACTTGGTCCTCCTGGATGCGCAAGACACATGAGTGCCTTTTTTCTGCACTACCTGCAACATGACCTTCGGATTGTTAGAATTCGAAGTAATCCCGACTACTAGGTTGCCACACTCTTAGATCCCCGGTACAAAAGTAAATTTGCCGAAATAATTCCTGCCATAGAAAGGGATTCACGCATGCAGGAGTATCAGCAGAGGCTGTTGCAGAATCTTACATGTGCTCTTCCACAAGACACCAGTGGTGCACGTCGTGAATCTCACAGTTCTAACTTGCCAACTGTGGGACTGTCGAGTCTTCATCACTCAAACCATAGCAGTAACACAGTATCTGCTGGTAGCAGCAATTTTGTGGAATCGTTTCACCACTTTTTAGACCATCCTTTGCAAGGCCACAGGAGACAAGAAGTCTGACACCTAGTCAACGCCTAGAGAGGATGGTACAGCAGTATTTCCAAGTGAACATCTAAGCCATGACTTTGTCACTGGACCCTTGCTCATTTTGGGCTTCCAATCTGGAAAAATGGCCGGAGCTCGCCACTCACGCCTTGGAGATCTTGTCATGCCCTGCAGCCAGCGTTCTCTCTGAACATGTGTTCAGCGCTGCTGGTTTTTTGCTGACAGATAAGCCCACGCGGCTGTCCAATGAGAATGTAGACAGACTCACGTTCATAAAGATGAACAAATCATGGATCCGCAAGGACTTTTCTACCCCTGTGTCATCCTGGGGAGACTAAAAGCTTGAGGATTTGGTAAAATCACCTCACCAACTGTTGTAGGCAACTCTGGGGCAATTGATGCCACTGAAGTGGTGTCTATGCCAAATTTTGGAAAAAATGGAGACTCTTTTTGGAGTTCCCTTGCTGTGTTTGACGTGACGTTTGTATCGTCAAGTCCAGGTGGGTTGGGTCGCTCCCCCCCCCTTTTAACGGTAAGAAACTACGTACACTATGGCTTGGGATAACACAGATGGTTGAGTCTGAAGAGCTGTTTACTAAGAGGTCTGCTCCAAAGCTTCAGTGCCTTCTAGTCAGCGTAGTATCCCAGCTCTGAAGCAAGCTACACTGCTTGTGTATCTAATAAGAATTTTGAACTGCATCTAGCCTAGGCAATACTTTGGGCGTAGTAGCCCAGCTGTGAAGCAAGCTGCGCCGCCTGTGTATCTTATAAGAATTTTTAACTGCATCTAGCCTAGGCAGACTGTGGGGACCCCCAACCAAACCCAGACGCTCAGCCCCCCTACCGCCCCCCTTTCCTTGACAATACAATGATGTAACTCTTACAACTGGATGGGTGAGGATCGGTAACAGCTTTAATAACTCTTTATACTCATTCCATTAGAATGGAATTTTATTTCTAAAATAATTCAGCTTGTTGCAGCATGCCCTGTGTCTCCACACCGGCAAGTTGGCCAACAAGTGTAACTGTCCAACATGTCCTTTCTATTTCCAGGCCACGGAGGATCCTGCGTACTAGTATGCAGGACTCTGACCCCCATCCATCACTCTTAACGCTTGTTCCACTCCGTCCTGGAGTCCTGACAGGAATATGTCCAGTCCAATATCCATTAAGTGACCACCGTCGGGCCGTATGAGGCCTGCTTTATCACCTTCCAGTTGTCGGTGTTGTATCACTACACCGCCTCTGTCTCTTCTAAATTTTGCCATCCGAATATTTATTACCCGCCTTGTCTGTTCAATGGCCATGATGTCTCGCGCACCTTGTCATACCGCTATCGGCACAATCTCTGACCATGCTATAGTTAGTTTTGTGAAAAATTCTCTGAAGCGCTCAGTGTCTAGTTTCATTATTGCCATTAGTTATGTGCTCTTTTGATGACCTAGGTCATTTCCTCCAGCCTGTATAACTAAGATGACCGGACCTCTTGCCTCTCTCTCTACCTTGATTACCTCCATTAGTACCTGTGGCAATTGCAGGCTTCTAATACCTCTCCAGTTGAAATATGTGTTATGAAACTCTAATTTCCTCCAGCCTGGGCGGACTTTTGCCCTTTTTTCTGCCCAATATATATACGAGTGGCCTATCACCCACATCTGTAAAAGAAACAAACCACGTTAGGATAACAATTCCTTTCTTATGTATCTCGCCAAACACCTGGATCGCCATCTCCCTATCCTCTGAACTTCTGTTTCTGACAATCCTGCTCTTGCTGTTTCCGTGGCCGCGCCTATGCGGAATGAGTGTGTCCCATAATCTTTGGGGTGGTTCCCTGCCGATGTTAGGCATTTATTTAATATAGCTTGGAACTTGTATCTTGATAATGGCATTCCATCAATGTGTGATAGGAAGAAATTACTTTGTGATTTGATGGTTATATATGTTTTTACTATTATTACCCGACTCAGTGTACATTTTGTGGGTTGTAGAAGTACCCAAGTGCCCCTGCCCACTGGAACCGTTTTCAATTTGCGTATGCGTAGACGTATTACATTATTGGCTATGACTACGTCCTGGTGTAATAAGCCTCCACTGGTGGTAATTTTGGATTGAGGGACTAATTCGCATATGCATAGCGCCCCGAAGAAGGCGATCGCAGATCCAGTAGACAGTAGTGTTGCTTCAAATTGTGAGTGTCATGTTAATGGTGTTAGGGATATGATGTGAGAAATCTGTTTTAGTGACACGGGACGGGACGTCTACACTCCTGACTTGGCTGACCCCTTTTCCACCCTTTTATGGATTGTCTGATCATGAATCTCTTTGTCACATCTCCCCAATTCAGTAGTTGGAAGTGAAATTCTACTCCGGTCAGACACCGCTGCGCTGATGCCCCTCATCATTAGCTGGTGGAGAAATTCTATGGTGACTTGTAATCTTGCTTGTTCACATTGGTCAACCCGTCTGCCTGCTACTAGTCGTGTCCACTCTTCCCATGCCTTACCATATGCTTGCCACGTCGACAAGGCAACTGAAGCTCTGATTAATGGCATCAACTAATCGCCACTAGATCCCATAGGGAGGGTGGGCAACTGTTGCCCGATGGGTGGGCGTTGGGGAGGAGCTCTGTGAAAATCTGCCAATTGATTTGTGATAAAGCGTTTGCAGCAGCGTTAGACCCGCCAGCATCGTGGCTAGCGCGGACCCATACATTGTGTTTTAGGCACAGGAATGCTAGCCGGTGTAGTAGGCCTAGCACTGGGAGAGACGATGATGCCATCTTATTAATGCAGTGCGCTAGGCTGGTGTTTTTTGTTATGAAGCGTATATTTTTGTTAGCCAGGTGCACGCCCCATATTTCTATTGCTACCACTATTGGGAAGAGTTCCTGGAGTGTCTGTTTTTTTGTCAGCACTTGTTCTGCCCAATACGGAGGCCATAAGCTTGTGCACCATTGGTTATTTAGTATCACTGCATATCCGTACAGATGAACTACTCTACTCCATTGAGTAACAGACACTGCTACAGGCCCAAAAGGTTTTACTTGGCTAGATGCAGTAAAAAATTGTTATTAAATACAAAGGTGGTGTAGCTTGGTACAGATGGGCTACTCCAATGAGTAACAGACACTGCTACTATGCCCAAAATTATTTACTGGGCTAGATGCAGTAAAAAATTGTTATTAAATTCAAAGGTGGTGTAGCTTGGTACAGATGGGCTACTACAATGAGTAACAGACACTGCTACTATGCCCAAAATTATTTACTGGGCTAGATGCAGTAAAAAATTGTTATTAAATTCAAAGGTGGTAGAGCTAGGTACAGATGGGCTACTACAATGAGTAACAGACACTGCTACTGTGCCCAAAAGGTTTTACTTGGTTAGGTGCAGAAAAAAAATGGTATTAGATACACAGGTGGTGTAGCTTGCAACACAGAAAGGCTACTCCACTGACTAACGCACACTGCTAGAGGCCCAATAGGATTGGCTTAGTTAGATTTAGCCAAATGCTGTGAAAAACACTTGCACAGCACTGGCACATCCTGCCTGGCAAAAAGTGATAGGAACTGATGTAACCTAGCCCTCAAAAGGGCTGCAATTACAACTAGTCCCTACTCCCTAAACCTTTCTGTCTATTTAAGAGAACATTTGCTTGCAATTCACAGTTACACAATATAGCACTAACAGCAGCAGCGGTGCCATGTAACACTCAGCTGCAGCAATGAGAAAATGGTGGCGACGGGGAAAATGGCTGGGTCTTATAGGGAAGGACATGTGACATACACAGCCAATAACACATGCCCTTGCTTGTGTGAAAAAAAGCACTTTGCTGCATGTGTGACCTGCTGATAGGCTGACAAACTGCACCGCCCCACTGTAAATGCGGGAAAAAAAAAAAGTAGATCTGCATTATTTCTGTAGAGATCCATCCCCTGCCCCTCCCCTCGCCTGCTGTACACTGAAAATGTGTATAAACATTGATTAACAGTATTACTGTGAAACAATCCAGTTACGATTTTGGTGCACGAACAGTTATTGAACATAACCTCGAACAGCAGGATTTTTTGCAAATCGTTCGGGTTCTTCGAATGGCTCGAACACCGTCCAAAACAGCTCGAATTTGAGATTGGCGAACAGTTCGAGTCGAACACCGCTCATCTCTAATCATGAATCAACTTGTAGCTACTTCACAAACGAGTATTTTAGGGTTACGTTGCTTAAGTTACAATTTGGTTAAATGGGGGAATGGTTAAAAAATAAATAAATATGAATAAAAATTCATGAAAGGTGAAGATTTTTGCAACATTTTTGCTTGTTGATTTTGGGAGCTACAACTATACTGCTAGCTACTAGCAATGAGTAAGCATGCTCGCCATTCAATTGCGCATCTGAATGCTCGGGGACATATAAAGTATCGCGGGTGCTCAAACACCATGCTTGAGTCGCTGCCCCACATGTTTTGAAGCAGTTAGACAGCCAATAAACATGCGAGGATTAGCTGCCATATACGGGCAATCCCTGCATGTTTATTGACTGCCTAACAGCAGTGAAACATGTAGGGCGGGGACTCAAGCATGGCAGTCAAGCAGCTGCGATACTTGATACCTGTGTACCTGAGCACAGCCGATGACTGATCGAGTGGTGTGTGCGCTCACTCATCACTACTTCCTGCTGCCGCCAATGACTTTTCATGCATGTACCCATTTAGCAAAAAGTTGTTTTTGCTTGACGATTTTTCTAGTCTAATTTGTGTGCACACCTCAAAAAGGTTGCCATAAAATATTTCCTTTTTTTGTGAGTGAGGGAGATAATAGTATTTAAAAATTGGAAACATTATCCACACATTTTACTTTTTGAAGGCCAGTTTTATTATTCCACGCTGACAACTATTCTTCCCACTACTGTACTCTGAGCTGTTGTAGCATTTTTAGGTGGTGTTCTTACCTCCCGGCATTTGTTATACGGTCCTTTTCTGAGTGGAAAGATGGTGAGATCGATCTGCTGCAACCAAAAATTTGCAAACAAATTATTTCATCAAATCGATGCAAATAACATTGCAGGTCTGTTTAGCCAAGCCTGTTTATATTTATCAGACTGGAGACATTCCAGGTGGAGAATCACAGACAGGGAAGAGAAGACCAAGTGCAAAGTCCACCGAAATCTTCAAAAGATGATTAAAGAAGAACGACAAAGAGGATTTCTTCACAGCCATGTCTTTCCCGTACATTACAAAATTGTGCTGACAGGTTCTCTTTAATGACGTGAGTTGAATTGGGAACCCAACTTGTGCTGGGAACGAGGGTCTTGTGTGATCCATTTGAAGAGGAGACAGTTTCCATTATACACCACAGGAGATTCAGAAATGGCTGAGGACATCTCTTTTTCACAAAGAGGGTGCACAAAAACCCCTTGTTTTGAGGTGGTGCGTTTTCCTCATTGTTTATCAAGGTTGCATATGATACTAGACTGTTAATACATAAACCTTTGTAAATGCAAAGTACTAAACTGAGGCACGTCACCAGAGTAATAAGCAGAGCAAGATATCAGTTTATCTGTAAAAGCTAATCTGCTGCTGATAATTTTCATGTTCCTTTAGATTCAGACTTGGAGCTGAGACAGAGTTACTTATTAATTCTATTTTTATTGGATTTTTTCTAAAATAAACACATAATACTGATAACAATGTAATATACAAGAATATAATATACAATTACAAATACCATTAAGTGGCAGGAATATTTCTTTTTATCTAATGACAGACTCTCCTCCAGAAACGGAGAGTTGGCAATGACTTTATATTGTGTTTCTCAAGTACACGGGTCCTTGTTTGACTGTCGTAAAGGAGACCCACTAGGTAACATGTATTAAAGGCGTAATAAAGTGTTCAGTGATGTTGAAGATGCTCTGTCCCTACAAGCACAATAGTTTTAGGCAGAAGGAACTGTGGGTGGTAATTAACCGTGATTAACTTGAGATTTTTGTGAAAAGAGTAAATTCATTGACGTCATTATGTTTAATCATAAGTAAGGATGACTAAAAGAGGGGTAGAAGAGGAGGCACATAGATATGAAGGAGGAGCTGGACACAAGCAGCTAAATAAATGTGGCATCCTACCACAGCCCATGCAAGGAATGAACTCCCTAGATCATCATCGAAAATAACATTGACATGCACATTATCCCAGATCACCTTGGAACCCTAGGCCATTAGGAATATTGCCATTAACCCCTAGGCCACCAGAGACAACAAGGATAGCAATGTATTAACTACTTGGCCACACTAGATTACCAGGCATATTATCTTTTACGCATAACCAGATAGATATCCTAGAATATAATCCCCAATCCATCACAAACCTCCAGTATTTAGAGCTAATCTTGAAATCAACCCCAATTTACCCACTAAAACTTGCAGTGCCTGATATGTGCTATTGCCTAATTTAATTATTTTCCCTCAAAATTACATTTATTCTGAAAGGTTAGGGACAAAATGCTCTCATTTTGGGGGCCTCGCATATCAAAGTGCAGCCACTCTCATGCTAAATCTAAGAGCCAAAAGTAGTAAATGGTCATTGTGATGTGTAAACTCAATCTTAAAAATATACAATGGGCAACTACAAGGTAAACTGTTGTTTAATAATGAGGAATTGCACACATCTCATGGTCCTGAGGGCGTGTGGTGAAGCCAACAGCACCACTGAGATCCAGCTTTGCCCCGGGAGGAGCCTTGAATGTGAAGTTCTGAAGCAACTTTGTAAAGAAAAGGAAAAGTTCCATTTTAGCCATGTTCTCTCCAGCACAACTTCTCTTACCTACAAATAAGGAGCAGACAGAAAACTTGAGATCATGGAGTCATCAGTTGGCAGAAAGTCCCTGAGGTGGTTGAGTTAGCCGCCATCTTTACCTTTGAGAATACTCACCAGCAGAAAATGGTATAAAAGCCTCATTTTTGACAAAATTTCCATCTGAGTCCAAAAAATGTTCTGGATAAAAGTCGTCAGGTTTCTAGAAGTACTTTTCATCTCGTAGAACAGATGTCAGTGATGGTATTATGTAAGTTCCCTGTAAAAAAAATCATGAATTCATGAATGATTCTTCATGCAGAACTCCCAGCAATAATATCTTGTCCTCATAAGTGCACATTATTAGATCTCCAGTTGGAACTGTATTTAATACATTTGGTGGGCACCTGAGGAGGCTGAGGCCTTTCTCCTCAAGCAACCACTCATTTTTAAACAAAGTGAAGTTTGTGATCTTAATGCATCTTCTTTGGCCCATACCATATATTTATTCAAGCTAGGGGAACTAACACTAATCTGGGCCGTTGTGTTAAAAAGGTTTTAAAAAAAAAATCTTATCTTGCATCCAATGGATAGGGAATTACTGACCAATTGCTGGGGCTATGACCACTGAGGCTCCTAGTTATCTTGTTATCAGGGCTTTGGGACCATCTTGAATCGAGCGGGTGTGCGCATACTTATCCTCCCGTACAATAATTGTCTATAGGATTGAAGGAATTTGAAGGAGCAGATTACAGCCCTCCCAGTGATTGGACTGCCAACATGCAGCAAATTATCACTATTTAAGGCCCTTTAAAGAGTCAAACAGTGACTTACAGGGAAGTCACCAATTGGTGGCATTAGAACAGGGGTAGGGAATCTTCTTCTGCCAAGGGCCATTTGGATATTTAGACCATCATTCAGCGGACGTACAAATTGTGCTCTAACTTTGCCTGCAAAGTAGGTCCTGATGCTGACACTGGTGTCAGGACGTAATTTTTCATTGCACGTGCCTCAATGCTCAGTAGTGAACACTGCGTGCACATGCTCATGGAGCAAGAAGAAATTAAGGGGTCGGCGGCTATCAAAATGCAGCTGCTGACCCAAGTACTGCGGTCCCCAGGAATCTGCCCGGTGGCCGGAAAAAAAGTAATTAAGGCTGTAAACAGCCCGTGGGCCTGAGGATCCTCACGCCCGCTTTAGAAGAACATGGAAAAAATGTATCCTGAGAGTATGGTTTTGCCTGCATTTGAAACCAATATTTACACCATAAAGATAACTTCTCATACAGGTTTTGTATCCCAGACTAATAGCATGTATATAAAGCTTTAATGCTGAAAAAATCCTTACCTTTCTTGTAGAATTCCATTTTGTTGTTTTAGAGAAATCCATAGTTGAAATTGTATGCTAATGAGTTGGAAGTACAGTGGGGTGAACACTGCACTTACAGCTCTCCTTCTTCTCACCCTATTCCTTGCCTGGTGTTTGCCTCCTGTCTCTGACTGAGAGTTCACTGAAACATGACTGACCTGTCAGTCAGAGACAGGAGGCATGCTGAGGGAAGGAAAAAGGGAGAGAGGAAGGAGAGTTGAAAGTGCAGTATTCATCCCACTGCACTTCCAGCTCATTAGCATGCAATTTCATCTATGGATTTTTCTAAAACAGCAAAATGGAGCTTTATAAGCCAGGTAAGTATTTACTGCTGACAACTCCATATTGCATGACTAAATAACGACCTATTCAGGTATCTCTTAACACCTCAAGACACCATATAAACCATGGAAGAATAGAAAGCTTCATGAATCAAGACTAGAGATGAGTGGATTGTATGACGTTCAAATTTGTCAGGTTTGATGACTTTACTACCCCAAAAAAACAACTTGCTTAGAATTGTTTTGCCACAAGTGGTTTTAATAATACGCTTCTAATTGCCTGAACAAAAAAAGTGCATAACACTCTGAAGTCACCTACAAGTGTATTGAACCCGTTTTAAACTCTATATTGAAAAAGACAGCCTTCTTGTCTAAATGATCTCTGTCTATCTAAATAGGTATAAATGTATGGTAAGTGGTTGGGGTAGCTTTGGCAATTTGTTTTTTTAAAGTAAAATATATATAACTTGACCATCTCTCAATGCAGAAAGCATACTTTTTGTGACACTCAAGCCTTGGATTCAGGATTTTGTTTCAGTAGCAAAATTTTCACTGAGGGGTTTAATGATGCCCTCCTTGTTTGCAGTGTGTGAAAAATAAAATATTATGTTATTAAGGTGCTGTTACTGCATTATATTTCAGTTCAATCAATTCAGTTTAAGTTCCCACGTAGCATTTTTGTAGCGTTTTTGTGGCATTTTTACAGCTGCGAAAATGCTTGCAAAACACTCTGCCATGCAGAGCAATGTGAATTTGTATGTGCTGTGCACATGATGCGCTAATTTGTGCGCCAAATTCGCATTGCGTTGTAAAACGCAGCATGACCATTTCTACCGCGATTACTCTGCAAATTCGCGGCCATTGAGGAGCACTGAAACGCAGCAAACCCGCAGGTATATGTGGATTTGCTGCATTGCAATTAAATTCAATGGCCGCGAATTTGCAGCCTAATCATGGTGCGTGTGGCACCCGGGATGAAGAGGAGACTACAACTCCTCTTCATTCCAGCTACCACGCGGTGAAGAAAAGAAATAAAAAAGTTAAAAATAAACAAAACCTGTATATTCACCTCTCCGGCGGCCCCCGGTCTGCTCCCGGCCACGTCCTCTCTGCTTGGCGTCCCGCGGTGTACTGTCAGGACCTGCGTTAATGTCATTTAGTCACCTGATAATCACACGACCGCTGACGTCGGCGGTCAGGTGATGGTCGTGTGACCATCAGCTGACTAAATGACGTCACCGCAGGTCCCGACAGTACACCGCGGGACGCCGAGTAGAGTGGATGCCGCCGGGAGCAGACTGGAGGAGACCGAAAATCGCTTTGAAAACATGTAAAAATGCTGACAAAACGCTTCTCTCTGGCAGAAAAAAACGCATGTAAATCTGCATGCGTTTTTTTCTGCCAGAGAGAGGCAAAAACGCTCTCCATAAAATCTGCTATGTGGGCACATAGCCTTACAGTCACATTGACAATACAGGTACAGCACTTCACTGAAATGAGCTGCATGCTCTGACCTTCTTCTGCTACACTGTAAAAGCTTAAAATGAAACTCCTTGGCTAGCTTTGCTGTGATAACCCCCATGATTGGCTGTGCTACTCCATGTGATGAGATAACAGCAGTGCATCATGGTGAAGCTTAATAAAGAGAAAATTTCAGCTCACCCCTGCTGCTTCGCCAGTGTTCAAGAGTTTTTCACTCGAAACGAGTATGGCAAAATATTTTATACATACCACCCCATAGTATATGCTTTGTCATCTGAGATGTCCATTTTTTGTCTTTTCTACAAGTTTTTGAAAGGATTTGCCAATAAAGATCATTGAATTGTAATGAATTGCCCGGTGTGTTGAGCTGGATCCATCTTCACTTCCTCATGGTGAAGCTGCAAGGCCGTGCATGACTTCATTCCCCCACTCTAAGTCTTTGACTGTGTTAAATAATGCTGAGCACTTTTTTTTTCTTTTGGCCAATCCTCACAAACTCAATTGCAAAGTTTTTGATTCTGCGGGTATCTGCAAATTTCAGGAAATTTTACTAGAAGTCGATCCTCTGCAGATTTATCCGCTCAACTCTAATGAAGATGTTACTAGGAATATTCTTTTTTTAATACTTACTTTTGGCAGGAAGAAACCCTTTAGTGTGACATCTTGAGTGGTCTGGTGTGGCAAATTGGTTGGCACAAGATTTGCAAATCTCTGAATCTCATGGATCACAGCGTCTGTGTATGGCATTTGCTTACGATGTGTCATCTGAGGCTCGGCTGAACCAATGACTTTTTTGATTTCTTTTTGAACATTTTCTGTTATTAAAGAAATAAATATCCTTAATATCTCCAATTCTTAACAATGACCATTTATCCTGTTTTAAAAAGCTCCAGATCCCCAGCTTTCCTTCATAAAATCATAAAGTTAAGTGACAAAATTCTGTGTGTTTGCAGTCACCATTAGGGGGAACCTAGTAGCCAGTTACATATGGATTGAGTTCTCAGGATGAATAGAGTGGTTAATATACAGTATTTTACTGATTAAACAGTAGCAATCGGAGCTAGTTTTAATCATTGCTGCCTTCTCAAAGGCTGTATATACATCGCTAAACAAGCGCTGAGTATATAAAAGTAGGAAACACTAATAATGCTCCTTCCTACAGACTCAGCAGTCATGTAATTGCTGGGTGTTGGGAGGGAGCAGAAGCTGAATTACTCCTGTAACTTGGACTAATAGATCAGCCCTGGTTACAGAGGTAATCGTGTTAAAAAAATATTTAAATGTTGAAATGCTCCCCAAATGACGTTATGCACCACATAACGTCATAAAAGATTATGACGTTATGTGGTGCATAATATGTAAAATAAATAAGTTAATAAAAAGCAAGCAAAAAAATTTAAAAAACTGCTGCCAATTCAAGCAGCTGTTACCAGCCAACGGCAAAAAAATATGTGAGATATATAAAAATAATTGTTATGAAAAGAGGAACGTATCTTAAAATATATTTAAAAGGTAATTAAAAAAGTAAATGAAATATGAAAAACAGGCACACATTTCCTTTACTTTCCCAATCGATATCGCCCAATATCAGCAAAAAATTTAAATAAATATGAAAATAACAGAAAAATTATCCCGCCTAAATAGCACAAAAATATAAGATGCAAAAATTATTTGAATATCAGAATAAGAAATATTTTTACAGTTCTTTAAACTACATGTATGAAAAAAAAACTAGAATGTGCCCGGTCAGGAATGGGGAGAAATTGTCTGGTCTTAAACTGTTTGATTAAGTCTGTGATATGAAAAAATCATTGTCAATTGTTTAAAAAAATACATATAAAACAAAAACCTGATGTTAACAATAGGTCATTTTCTGATGACAGCTTCCCTGGAGGAACTGTCCCCAGATTTTTGTTCTAGACTCTAACTTCCTGTTCTTGCAGAAAATGTGCATGTACATTAGCAGACCCAGACCCTATGCATTGCATTGAAGCATCAAATGAGCCTATTTGTGAAGGGAGGAGGTTATCAGTCATTGTATAGGAGGAGGAGGAGGTGAGCTGTGATATCACCTATTGTGAATGGTGGATCCTGTGTTATCTAATGTATATAGAGGTGTTATCAGTCATTGTACAGGAGGAGGAGGTGAGCTATGGTATCACCTTTTGTGAATGGTGAACCCTGTGTTAACTACTGTATATAGAGGTGTTATCAGTCATTGTACAGGAGGTAGGAGGTGGGCTGTGACATCATCTTTAGCTATTGTTGGATCATTTATTATCAGCTGTATGTAGAGGTGTTATCAGTCATTGTAATCCTGTCTTTGGTTATAAGAAGCCTGCTGAAAACTGTTCCTGAAATAACAAGTAGTTATAGTCTGAAAAGCCTCAGAGACCAGTGTGAAAATTGTAAGATTAATATTTTTGTTTTTTAATAAAGTTCTTGATATGGAACAAAAATGCCAACAAATTTTTGTATCTACACATAGCACTAGAACATGATTTAAACAATAGGGGATTTTCGAATAGCTTCCCTGTAAATGTGCTGTAGTACAGTTGGGGTCCAAACACAGAAACGCTCAGCTCTGGTTCCAGAAAAACTGACCACAACTGTGTATGGGCTCAACAGAAAGTCTATGAGTCAGTACACAGTTTAGTGCTTCTGCTTCCTGAGCTGAGCGATTCTGCATAGTCTCTCCATTGATCAGTGGGGTCTAGGCCTCAACCCTCACCATACTACAACCAATTTATGGAACTATATTATGTATTTTAAGCAAATTAAAGAAACTATAAGCTTAGAGACACAACTGAATGTATATTTCTATTGTATTTTCAACAAACATTAGTCATATTTTCTTACTTTGGATTTCAGGATATTTCATCATTATTAGAAGGCCCCATCTCAGGGTGGTAGCAGATGTCTCCATTCCAGCAGCGAACAAGTCAAATACAAGAGATGTTAGATTTTCATCATGAAAATATAACTCTGGACTTGGTTTCTCCTAAAAAGCACAAAATGCAGAATTGATCTATTAGAGAACATGGTAGACAAATATGAGGAAAAACAAAACGTGTATTGGATCAAAGTGATTTTCAATTTTTTATATTGTGTCATTTTTTAATCCAAATGTTTTCGCTAAATAATTTCTAATTATAACTTAATAGCACTTGGAGTTTTGTTTTGGCCATACAGAACTCCAAATCCCCTGTACAGATCTACTTATAAACGTAAACCTACTCGC
Source organism: Phyllobates terribilis (assembly GCF_046119375.1). NCBI lineage: Eukaryota > Metazoa > Chordata > Amphibia > Anura > Dendrobatidae > Phyllobates > Phyllobates terribilis. The sequence goes on along the minus strand of NW_027362763.1, from coordinate 70,016,053 downwards.
TCTTAGTGGCCACCACTAGAAGGAGCTTACTGTATACTGTGGCATTATTGAGTTAAAGGTACAATCAGTATGCAGTAAGCTCCCTCTAGTGGTGGCTTCAGTATGCCACCACTATAGTATCTTATCATTTAAACATAATTTAATCGAAGGGAGTTCAGATGGATTTCTGTAATTCAGAAAGAAAATGTAACATCAACTGATCTTCACTGTCCTTTTAAAGGAATAGAGGAATCCAAGTTATCTGTAAACAGAAAGATTGTGAGGGAATATTTAGCTAACATAAATGAGTTCAAGTCACCAGGTCCAGATGAATTACACCCCAGAGTACTGAAGGAGATCGTAGAAGAAATTTTAGAACCACTCTCCATAATCTTTGAAAATTCTTGGAGAACAGGAGAAGTCCCAGAAGACTGGAGAAGAGCAAATGTTGTTCCTATCTTCAAAAAGGGGAAGAAGGTGGACCCAGGGAACTATAGGCCGGTGAGTCTGACTTCTATACCAGGAAAGATCTTTGAACAAATTATTAAACAACATGTATGTAAGTACATGGATAAGAATGAAGTGATTAACCAGAGTCAGCATGGGTTTGTAACTAACAAGTCATGTCAGACTAACTTAATTTCCTTCTATGACAGAATCACTGACTGGGTGGATCAGGGAAATGCTGTAGATATAGTATATCTTGACTTCAGCAAAGCATTTGACAAAGTATCTCACACCATCCTTATTGAAAAAATGACCAAGTATGCAATGGACCAGGCAACTGTTAGGTGGATTCATAACTGGCTTAGTGATCGGACTCAAAGGGTGGTTGTAAATGGCTTCACATCCAGCTGGATGAATGTCTCAAGTGGGGTACCACAGGGCTCCGTCCTGGGACCTGTATTGTTCAACATCTTTATCAATGATTTAGATGAAGGAATTGAGGGTAAACTGATTAAATTTGCTGATGACACAAAGCTAGGAGGGATAGCTAATACTAGAGAAGAGAGAGAGAGGATTCAAAAAGACCTAAATAAACTGGAGCAGTGGGCAGCAACCAACAGAATGGTTTTTAACAGGGAAAAATGCAAAGTACTACATCTGGGCAATAAAAATGAAAAAAGCATATACAGAATGGGAGGAATAGAGCTAAGCAACAGTACATGTGAAAAAGACTTGGGTATACTAATAGATCATAGACTGAACATGAGTCAACAGTGTGATGCAGCAGCAAAAAAGGCAAATACAATTCTGGGATGTATTAACAGAAGCATACAGTCTAGATCACGTGAAGTCATTATCGGTCTTTACTCCTCTTTGGTCAGACCTCATCTGGAATACTGTGTACAGTTTTGGGCACCACATTTTAAAAAAGACATAGACAAACTGGAGCAAGTTCAGAGAAGAGCGACCAGAATGGTGACTGGTCTGCAAACCATGTCCTATGAGGAACGGTTGCAGGATTTGGGAATGTTTAGCTTGCAAAAAAGAAGACTGAGAGGAGACTTAATAGCTGTCTACAAATATGTCAAGGGCTGTCACATTGTAGAAGGATCATCTTTATTCTCATTTGCACAAGGAAAGACTAGAAGCAATGGGATGAAACTAAATGGGAGGAGACACAGATTAGATATTAGAAAAAACTTTTTGACAGTTAGGGTGATTAATGAGTGGAACAGGCTGCCACGAGAGGTGGTGAGTTCCCCTTCAATGGACGTCTTCAAACAGAGGCTGGACAGACATCTGTCTGAGATGATTTAGTGAATCCTGCTTTGAGCAGGGGGTTGGACCAGATGACCCAGAAGGTCCCTTCCAACTCTACCATTCTATGATTCTATGATTCTATGATTCTAGTAGCTCGTGAACCAGACTCCAGCTCAAACTTCAATAATGCTCTCAGAAAAAATAATTGTTCTGCATTGAAAAGGATTAAGAGTAGAAGAAAAGTTGATTTCTTAAAGAATGGAAATTAAAATCTATACAATCCAAGTCAGAAGGATCTCACATCTATTTCAGACATGCACATAGGCCTCCAAACTGTGCTCTTCCTTAGATCTAAGCTGAGGGAATAATCTATTAGGATTTCAAACACATGATCTGATGGCCTCATGAGGCCCCTGATGCTGTCAACTGTGGTCTACAGGGCACTGGAGCTCTCGGGACTGCAGAGCGCAGATCGTAGGAGAAGCACGTTGTGGTCCCTTAATGACATCACACCAGAGCACAATCTGTCAGAGCACAGAGTGTTGGAGTGGAGGTGTCTCTTTCCCACCCTGCTGGATTCCTGGGGGTAGATGAATATGGAGAGTAGGATTTTTTAACCCCTTTCAGCGGAAGGTGATTTACGTAAACCGCCATCCATGTAAGACGAAATGATATCATCAGTGGATGTCAGTTGTATATTGTAGCTAACTACCAAATGATCCAAGCTATAAAATGGTACCATAACTCAGGAGGGCTAGGCAAGGATGAGGCTAAGAACAAAGAACAAAATTGTGGTCTGGAGATCTTATCAATACAGTAACTGGATTCCCCTATCTCCAGCGGCCATTTCTTGAAGGAATCCAATAAAGTTTGAAAGGGTACTTCAGATGGAATATCTTAATGAACAATAGAGCTCTAGAGTTTTTTTGAAATTTCTGACGTCTCTTCTGCATCATATTCCTTCCAGTAAATCAAGCAAGCAAAGTATTGTAGTGTGCATGTGCCAGCTTTACTTCCAAGTCATCGTCGCTCTTTGGCCTTTCCCGGCACATGAGCACTACAGTAATCTGCTCTGCCCTCGGCAGGGCAAGGAGAAGTGCACCTAAGCAGGAAAGCAATTAGAAGACACATGAAACAGGGAAGAAGGACAGCGATTGTAGGAAGAGATGAGGTGCCAGATCAAGACCAGAGACGCCCATTGAACTGGACCATGGCGTCGTCTATGGGAATAATAGAAGCTCTTTTTTGTGCTATGTAGAGGGGCTTGGGGACATATTTACATCATACTAAAATGCTGTAAAAGAGGCCTGAAAGGTGGTGGCCATATTTTATATTGGGAAAACCTGGTGACAGGTTCCTCTTAACTTGCACTTTTCAATCTTGGAATACTGTACCTGCACCAAACTGATGTAACATTGAGCTGATAGAATTTTTGATCTTTCAAGTAGATGAGAATATCAATAAGATAAAATAGCACATATTGATAGAAAATGTCATAGAAGATGTCATAGAAGATATTGTTCAGGTGACCCTACTCTCTAAAATATAGAGTGAAGTCAAAGAATCAGTCAATTAGTTTTTTTTTTAGAGTTTGAATATACTTAACTGGATCCCCAGACGATGGTTTGTTGAAGGTTGATGCCGGGTAAGGATATTAGAGGACATAGTTTGCTTATCGAGATCTTTTCATGAACCAGAGATGCACCCTGAGTTTAAGTCATCATCAGGAGATGTGGGAAGATGGTAACTAGACAACTTAATCTTGGCCAGATAAGCTAAGGTTCATAAACAGGAAGACAGGCAGGGGGTATTAAGTCCCCATACTTATTAGGCTAATGTTGGCTGAACCCGCCACTATCGATACATTCGGCTTATAGTCTAAAATGTATAGGGGACCCAGACTATTGATTGTCAGAGGGTTAAGGATCCTGCTTGTCTGATTTCAGACAGTCGATCTTCTTGGTCTCCTGGTGATAAGCCACTGCTAGACATGTCTGGCAGCTGATCTCTCATAGAGATAGCAGGAGCGCTCAGCTGCTTTAGCGTTCCTGAGTATGGGAGAAGCGGCAGAGATGGCTGCCAGCAAAATGATCAGCCGAATCATCATTCGGTTGACAGGTCATTTAATGTATGGCTTGCTTTAGACCAAGGAATGACCCAGAAGCATAGTCACAGTTAAAGGGGTGGTCTGAAAACTAAGACGTAATTTTCATTTTGCTCAGGAGGCTGTATATGTCACAAATGACAAACTCAGTTGTAATCACCCACCAGCACCCACTAGGATCCAACCCAGGCTACAATATTGTCTGTGCAGTGACAGGAAGTAGTGATGTCACCCTTCCCCTAGCTGCATAACTGTTGAAGCCTGTGATCAGCTGTTATTGGTGTTGGCTGGAAGTGCTCACTTGCCAAGCTACCTCATTTACTTATAGTGGCCGGGGCTTGGTACTTGGTATTCAAATCAATAGGAGTAGGATGTGTAGTACCACTACAAGTATACGGAGCAGCTTGGCAAGTGAGGACTTTCGGCCGGCGGCCGCCGCCGTTGACACCGATGACCGCTGATCGGTCAGGGTGCCGGGTGTCATACCCCAACTGATCAGACATTAATGACCTTTTCTAAGGATGGCTAATCAATGTAAAATTATGGTACAACCTCTTTAAGCTAAATATACATGTCAATGAAAAATAGACAATGTTCAGATCACAATAACCAACTTGACAGTCGGGACTCCAGACCTGAACTAACTTTTCCATTGAAAAATGCGAGGTAGTTAGCTAAGGTCGGGAGTCTCACAATAGCTCAAAGCTTTGATTAAGGAATTTCATTATGAAATGCATAAGAAGATACATATTTTTAAATGTTGTCTATGTCCATGATTTTTGAATAAAGAGCAAGAGTTCATTCTAGAGGACAGAGTGCCGACCTTTTACTTCAAATTCTGTCCATGCTTCTCAGATGTTTGACTTACACCTTAAAAGCTTTGTCCAAACTGGTTTTATTTAATTATATCATGAAGATTGGATTCCCACCGGCCCCAGCACTCTTACTCTGCCCTTTTGCCATGTGCCGCAAATATTAACCTACTCCTTTCATCCCTTACAACCAGTATTATTAAATTTCTATTTTATTACTTTACCTCTTTCTGCTTGATCAGAAAAGAATCTATAAGATTACTTTGGTTATTGACATCCAGCTCCTTTCTTTGTTTTGCAAAGACCTCTTTAATAAATGAATGTAATTCTGTAACATTTTTTTGGATACATTTATGGGTTCCAGGAATCCAGCGCATCAAGGATGGAAACGCGGTGTACAACTGTGGAGGCAAATACATATGAAGTCATTGCATCTAGAAGTATTTATGTGTGTAAAAACTCATCAGTAATTGTACATACATTGTACCATTACCACTACCTTCCACTTCCAATTGATGATGCAAAATTTGAACTTTTTCCTTACTCAGAAGGATGAATGATTATCTATTGCTTGTGTTTTGGGAGTTTGACAATATCTGTCTTGACCAAAAGAGATTACTCAGCTGGACTTCAACTATAAGACCTCTCATTAGGTTACCAGGCCGACACTTGTGGCTGGATTCAGGTCTAATCTAATCATATTTTGGAAAAAGATTCTTTTGGTACCTCAATGAGTTACACCATATATTGACCAATTGCGTTCAAACTGTTCCAATTTATGGAATCAAATTAAGGGCATAGTGCTGCACCCAGCAAATAGCATTGGCTCTACCTTGGTCTACACCTTCATGGGAACAATAGACTTACATCCTTACAAGAGGTTCTTAGTCTAGCAAACGTGACCTATATCTTCAGTAGTTCAGTAGTCACAGTTCCATGCCACTATGAAGTTACGATCTAACACAGCCTCCCACCACCTATGCTTCAGGCATGGAATTTCATCACTTAATGACTCTCTCCATGCCTCTGTGGGATCTCATGGCAGCTATGCAAATATCACAACTACCCTAGGCTGGAAGCATGCAGCATGCATGTCATGACTTGTTCACTTGACTTCACTATGTGGCAACTTTAGGGCAATGAAGTTAGAGGATTAATTCCACGTTGATCTTGTCCCATTTTAAAGTGGTTATCTAGGATTAATATTATGTTTTTTGTTTTCCCTCACTGGCTTATCCACCATTTAAAAAAAAAAATCTTTGGTCATCCACCTCCAGTCAAGCGCTGTCTCACAGCCCCTTCCCCCTGTCAGTGTTGAATGGCTCCACAAGTCATGTCACGGCTACAGAGCATTTGACTGCTGCTACCAAGTTATGGGCTCAGTAGTGATGCCAAGAAGGAGAAAGATCTATTCAATTCTTAAAAATGGATGATGGTGTGATAGTCAAGCAGCTCCTGATAGCAGCCTAAAATTTGTTATGATACACCTCCGAACCCCCACTGACCATCTCTGCACCATTAACTACTTTAGCAGCTTACCAAGGCCATGGGGCTACCTGCAATCCTGGCCGTGTCCATTACTAAATTCAAAAGTCTGTGAAGTTTTGGATCATCATAGTCAAAGCGATGGCCAAATAATATAGATACAATGATATTACAGACAGCTGTGTTCAATATCATGGTGTTGTCAAAGGGATCGCCTAAAGGAACAGCAAAAAGAAAGTGAAGATAATGATTAATAAGCTGAAGTTTGACATTACTGACCCGTATAAAGACAGAAAATAAAAATAGTTTTTTGACCGTAATAAGAAACTACAGAAAATATATTACGGCAATAAATAAAAGAGTTTGCAGGGAACCTGTCACCTATCAAAACATCTGCAGGTAAAATTCATGTGTGGCAGTGTAACTGGAAGAGCTGCTACAAGGAGAAAATTCTGTTATTGTATATTATCTTCAGCCGCTTGCTCCTAGTTATCGGAGTAGTGATCGGGGATGGAACAATCACAACACAGTCAGCCAGCTGTTATCATCCCTCTACACCATGACTGGTAGTAATCTCTATAGCCTAAGACAGGCAGTCAGTCAAGATGCAGTGGAAGTTATAGTGTGACTATTGTGCAGTAAGCAGTGACTATTGCCGCTTCTCAGACTGCCCCAATGACTTGTAGATATCGCCTGCAGGGAGGATATAAGTTTATTTTCTCCCTCTAGCTAAGCTTGTATAAAGCCAGCCCAACATGAGTTATACACTATTTACATACAGATTGCCCCTATATCTGCAGGCAAACAGTGTTATTGTAGGAGACTGGTTCCCTTTAATAGTTATATTATATTTAATTTCATAGAGGCAGTATCATGGTAAATAAAAGTTTGTACATACAGTGGTGGCCAAAAGTATTGGCACCCCTGCAATTCTGTCAGATAATACTCAGTTTCTTCCTGAAAATGATTGCAATCACAAATTCTTTGGTATTATTATCTTCATTTAATTTGTCTTCAATGAAAAAACACAAAAAGAATTGTCCTAAAGCCAAATTGGATATAATTTCACACCAAACCAAAAAAAGGGTGTTGGACAAAAGTATTGGCACTGTTTGAAAAATCATGTGATGCTTCTCTAATTCGTGTAATTAACAGCACCTGTAACTTACCTGTGGCACCTAACAGGTGTTGGCAATAACTAAATCACACTTGCAGCCAGTTAACGTGGATTAAAGTTGACTCAACCTCTGTCCTGTGTCCTTGTGTGTACCACATTGAGCATGGAGAAAAGAAAGAAGACCAAAGAACTGTCTGAGGACTTGAGAAACCAAATTGTGAGGAAGCATGAGCAATCTCAAGGCTACAAGTCCATCTCCAAAGACCTGAATGTTCCTGTGTCTTCCGTGTGCAGTGTCATCAAGAAGTTTAAAGCCTATGGCACTGTGGCTAACCTCCCTAGATGAGGACGGAAAAGAAAAATTGACGAGAGATTTCAACGCAAGATTGTGCGGATGGTGGATAAAGAACCTCGACTAACATCCAAACAAGTTCAAGCTGCCCTGCAGTCCGAGGGTACAACAGTGTCAACCCGTACTATCCGTCGGCGTCTGAATGAAAAGGGACTGTATGGTAGGATACCCAGGAAGACCCCACTTCTTACCCCGAGACATAAAAAAGCCAGGCTGGAGTTTGCCAAAACTTACCTGAGAAAGCCTAAAACGTTTTGGAAGAATGTTCTCTGGTCAGATGAGACAAAAGTAGAGCTTTTTTGGAAAAAGCATTAACATAGAGTGTACAGAAAAAAAAAAGAGGCATTCAAAGAAAAGAACACGGTCCCTACAGTCAAACATGGCGGAGGTTCCCTGATGTTTTGGGGTTGCTTTGCTGCCTCTGGCACTGGACTGCTTGACCGTGTGCATGGCATTATGAAGTCTGAAGACTACCAACAAATTTTGCAGCATAATGTAGGGCCCAGTGTGAGAAAGTTGGGTCTCCCTCAGAGGTCATGGGTCTTCCAGCAGGACAATGACCAAAAACACACTTCCAAAAGCACTATAAAATGGTTTGAGAGAAAGCACTGGAGACTTCTAAGGTGGCCAGCAATGAGTCCAGACCTGAATCCCATAGAACACCTGTGGAGAGATCTCAAAATGGCAGTTTGGAGAAGGCACCCTTCAAATATCAGGGACCTGGAGCAGTTTGCCAAAGAAGAATGGTCTACAATTCCAGCAGAGCATTGTAAGAAACTCATTGATGGTTACCGGAAGCGGTTGTTCGCAGTTATTTTGGCTAAAAGTTGTGCAACCAAGTATTAGGCTGAGGGTGCCAATTCTTTTGTCTGGCCCATTTTTGGAGTTTTGTGTGAAATGATCAATGATTTGATTTTTGCTTCATTCTCTTTTGTGTTTTTTCCTTGCAAGCAAATTAAATGAAGATAATAATACCAAAGAATTTGTGATTGCAATCATTTTCAGGAAGAAACTGAGTATTATCTGACAGAATTGCAGGGGTGCCAATACTTTTGGCCACCACTGTAGGTGGCAGAATTATAGTAGTTATATTCTTGTACACAGGGGCAGTATTATAGTAGTTATATACTTGTACACAGGGGCAGTATTATAGTAGTTATATTCTTGTACATAGAGGGCAGTATTATAGTAGTTATATTCTTGTACACAGGGGCAGTATTATAGTAGTTATATTCCTGTACATAGAAGCAGTATTGTAGTAGTTATATTCTTGTACACAGGGGCAGTATTATAGAAGTTATATTCTTGTACACAGGGGCAGTATTATATTAGTTATATTCTTGTACATAGAGGGCAGTATTATAGTAGTTATATTCTTGTACATAGGGGCAGTATTATAGTAGTTATATTCTTGTACATAGAGGGCAGTATTATAGTAGGTATATTCTTCTACATAGGGGGTAGTATTATAGTAGTTATATTCATGTACAAAGGAGGCAGTATTATAGTAGTCATATTCTTGTACATAGGAAAGAGTATTATAGTAGTTATATTCTTGTACATAGGGGGAAGCATTATAGTAGTTTTATTCTTGTACATAGGGGGCAGTATTATTGTAGTTATATTCTTGTACATAGGAGGCAGTATTATAGTAGTTATATTCTTGTACATAGGGGCAGTATTCTAGTAGTTATATTCTTGTACATAGGAGCAGTTTTATAGTAGTTATATTCTTTTTCATAGCAGCAGTATCATATTAGTTAAATTCTTGTACATAGGGGGCAGTATTATAGTAGTTATATTCTTGTACACAGGGGCAGTGTTATAGTAGTCATATTCTTGTACATAGAGGGCAGTATTATAGTAGTTATATTCTTTTACATAGGGGGTAGTATTATAGTAGTTATATTCATGTACAAAGGAGGCAGTATTATAATAGTTAAATTCTTGTACATAGGAAGCAGTATTATAGTAGTTATATTCTTGTACAATAGGGGTAGTATTATAGTAGTTTTATTCTTGTACATAGGGGGCAGTATTATTGTAGTTATATTCTTGTACATAGGAGGCAGTATTATAGTAGTTATATTCTTGTACATAGGGGGCAGTATTATAGTAGTTCTATTCTTTTACATAGGGGGTAGTATTATAGTAGTTATATTCATGTACAAAGGAGGCAGTATTATAGTAGTTATATTCTTGTACATAGGAAGCAGTATTATAGTAGTTATATTCTTGTACATAGGGGGTAGTATTATAGTAGTTTTATTCTTGTACATAGGGGGCAGTATTATTGTAGTTATATTCTTGTACATAGGAGGCAGTATTATAGTAGTTATATTCTTGTACATAGGGGGCAGTATTATAGTAGTTATATTCTTGTACATAGGGGGCAAAATTATAGTAGTTATATTCTTGTACATAGGGGGCAGAATTATAGTAGTTATATTCTTGCACATATGAGCAGTATTATATTTTTTATATTCTTGTGCATAGAAGCAGTATTATAGTAGTTATATTCCTGTACATAGGAGCAGTATTATAGTAGTTATATTATTGTACATAGGAGCTGTATTATAGTAGTTATATTCTTGTACATAGGAGCACTATTATAAGATTTATATTCTTGTACATAGGGGTAGTATTATAGTAGTTGTATTCTTGTTCTTAGAGAACAGTATTTTAGTTGTTATATTCTTGTACATAGGAGCAGTGTTGTAGTAGTTATAATATTGTACATAGGAGCTGTATTATAGTAGTTATATTCTTATACATAGGGGCAGTGTTATAGTAGTGATATTCTTGTACATAGGAGCAGTTATATAGTAGTTATATTCTAGTACATAGGAGCAGTATTATAGTAGTTATATTCTTGTACGTAGGAGCAGTATTATAGTAGTTATATTCCTGTACATAGGGGGCAGTATTATAGTAATTATATTCTTCTACATAGGATCAGTATTATAGTAGTTATAATCTTCTACACAGGGGTAGTATTATAGTAGTTATATTCTTGTACAAAGGGGCAGTATTATAATAGTCATATTCTTCTACATAGGGGCAATATTATAGCAGTTATATTCTATTACATAGGGGCAGTATTATAGTATTTTTATTCTTGTACATGGGAGCATCATTATAGCAGTTATATTTTTGTACATAACAGGCTGTTGAGTAGAAGTTATACAGTGGGTACAGAAAGTATTCAGACCCCTTTAAAATTTTCACTCTTTGTTTCATTGCAGTCATTTGGTAAATTCTAAAAAGTAATTTTTTTTCTCATTAAAGAGCACGCTGCACCCCATCTTGACTGAAAAAAAATAGAAATGTAGACATTTTTGCAAATTTATTAAAAAAGAGAAACTGAAATATCACATGGTCATAAGTATTCAGTCCCTTTGTACAGACACTCATATTTAAGTCACATGCTGTGCATTTCCTTGTGATCCTCCTTGAGATGGTTCTACTCCTTCATTGGAGTTCTGCTGTGTTTAATTAAATTGATAGTACTTGATTTGGAAAGGCACACACCTGTCTATATATTTACATAGTTACATAGTTACATAGTTTATAAGGCTGAAAAAAGGCAAGCGTCCATCCAGTTCAGCCTATTTCTTGTGAACTGCAGCTATTCCGCAGCGTTGATCCAGGGGAAGGCAACAAAAAACCATGCGGTATAGGCCAATTTACATCATTGAGGAAAAATTCACTTCCCGACACCAATCTGGCAGTCAGATTAAATCCCTGGATTAATTAACTAAGCATAAGATGTAATTTTATTGTTCTCAAGAAAGGCGTCCAGGCCTCTCTTGAACTCTTTAAGTGAGTTGGACATCACCACTTCCTCTCCCAGAGAGTTCCAGAGTCTCACGGCTCTGACCGTAAAGAATCCCCTTCTATGCTGGTGCAGGAACCTCCTTTCCTCCAGACGCATAGTGTGCCCCCTCGTCTTTGTCACCATCCTTGGTATAAACAGGTCATGGGAGAGATCTCTGTACTGCCCCCTGATGTATTTATACATGTTTATGAGGTCTCCCCTAAGCCTTCTCTTTTCCAACGTAAATAGGCCTATTTTGACAACCTCTCTGGGTATTCTAGTTCCTCCATTCCCTTTATTACCTTAGTCGCCCTCCTTTGTACCCTCTCTAGCTCCAATCTGTCTTTCCTGAGCACCGGAGCCCAGAACTGTGCACAATATTCTAAGTGCGGCCTTACCAGCGCTTTATACAGAGGAAGAACAATGTTCTCATCATATGCCCCTATTCCTCTTCTGATGCATGCCATGACTCTATTTGCCTTCGCAGCTGCTGCCTGACACTGGGCACTCCAATTTAATTTGCTATTAACCAAGATGCCCAGGTCCTTCTCCATGTCAGATTTCCCCAGCGGTTTCCCTTTTAATATGTATGGGTGACTGCTGTTTTTCTTTCCCATGTGCATGACCTTACATTTATCGGCATTGAACCCCATTTGCCATTTTTTGGCCCAACTCCCCAATTTATCTAAATCCTCCTGTATTAACTACTTTACAAAGTTTAGTATCATCTGCAAATATTGCTATTTTACTATGCAACCCTTCCACTAGATCATTAATAAATATATTAAATAATATAGGGCCCAAGACAGACCCTTGAGGCACCCCGCTAGTAACCCTGACACACCCTGAGCTTACTCCATTGATAACCACCCTCTGCTTTCTATCACTCAGCCAGCTATTTACCCACTTGCACACATTATCCCCCAGACCAAGCATTCTCATTTTATATACCAACCTTTTGTGTGGCACGGTATCAAACGCTTTGGAGAAGTCAAGGTATACAACATCCACTGACTCTCCCTGGTCCAGCTGTGAGCTCACCTCCTCATAGAAGGCGATCAGGTTTGTTTGGCAGTAGCGATCCCTCATGAATCCATGTTGATATGGAGTTAGACAGTTATTATCATTAAGATATTCTACAATAGCATCTCTAAGAAATCCTTCAAACAATTTACCCACAACAGACGTTAAGCTTACTGGTCTATAGTTCCCAGGGTCACTTTTAGACCCCTTTTTGAATATTGGTACCACATTTGCTTGGAGCCAGTCTAGTGGGACAGTCCCTGTCCATAAAGAGTGCTTGAATATAAGATACAGCGGTCTGTCTATCACATTACTTAATTCTTTTAGTACCCGGGGGTGTATGCCATCTGGGCCAGGTGACTTGTCTATTTTGATATTATTTAGGCGTTTCTGTACTTCCTTCTGGGTTAGGTGGGTGATATTTAGTGGAGGGTTTACTTTATCACTCTACATTTCCTCCGATAAATTGTTTTCTTTTGTGAAAACAGTGGAGAAGAAGCTATTGAGTAGGTTTGCTTTACCCTCATCGGCCTCTATGATTTTACCCAGGTTATTTTTCAATGGGCCAACTCCATCAGTTTTAATCCTTTTACTGTTTATGTAGTTAAAGAACAGTTTGGGATTCGTTTTACTTTCCTTGGCAATTAGTCTCTCTGTCTCCTCTTTTGCTATTCTTATTTGTTTCTTACAGATTTTGTTTTTTTCCCTATAAGATATTAGCGCTTCCTCGCTGCCTTCTTGTTTAAGTTTACCGAAAGCCCTTTTTTTGTTTTTCATTGCCCTCTTGACTTCCTTATTTAGCCACATTGGCTTCCTCCTATTCCTAGCCCTTTTATTCCCATAAGGTATGTACCTTCTACAGTGACTATGTAGGACTGTTTTGAAAATTTCCCATTTTCTATCCGTGCTCCTATTACTGAAGATACTATCCCAGTCTATAAGGTGAAGGGCATCTCTTAGCTGATCAAACTTTGCCCTCCTGAAGTTCAGTGTTTTTGTGAGTCCCTTGCAGGGCACCCTACTGAAGCACATGTGGAATTGTATAATGTTGTGGTCACTATTTCCCAGGTGCCCCCCGACCTGCACCTCAGTTATTCTGTCTGGCCTGTTAGTTAATATTAAGTCTAAAAGGGCCGTCCCTCTAGTTGGTTCCTGCACAAGTTGTGACAAATAATTGTCTTTGATAATTGACAGAAACCTGTTTCCTTTCTGAGATCTACAGCTTTCGGTTTCCCAGTCTATATTGGGGTAGTTGAAGTCCCCCATAATAATCACCTCGTTATTTTTTGCTACTTCGTCTATTTGTCTCATTAATAGACTTTCCGTGGCTTCTGCTATATTTGGTGGTTTATAACAGACTCCTATGATAATTTTATTACTGTTTTTTGCCCCATGTATCTCCACCCATAAGGACTCGACCTCCTCATTACCCTCCCATACATCCTCCCGTATTGTAGGCTTTAGACACGTCTTTACATATAGACAGACTCCACCCCCTTTCCGATTTCTTCAATCCCTTCTAAACAGACTGTAACCCTGTAAGTTAACTGCCCAGTCATAGCTTTCATCTAACCATGTCTCGGTTATTCCATCTTGTTTGTCAGGCTTCTGGCATTTGCTAGCACGCCGTTTACACGATTTTGTTTTGTTCCAACCTTCTCCCTGTGGATTGTATTAGACATTTTCTTACCTCCATTCCAAGTATCTTGTCTTGGACCTTCTTTGTCGCACTTCATATCTTTCATTAGTATGTTCTCTGATTGCATGTTCATGTCTGGCGTTTTTCTTCCCATCCCCTCTTCTTCTAGTTTAACGCCCTCCTGATGAGTGTTGCGAGTCTCCTGACGAATGTGTGTTTCCCGGGTTTGTTGAGGTGTAGTCCGTCTCTGGCAAGGAGTCCGTCATAGAGGTAATTCACACCGTGGTCCAGGAATCCAAATCCTTGTTGTCTGCACCATTGTCTCAGCCAGTTGTTCACATCAAGGATCCTGTTCCATCTCCTGATGCCATGCCCGTCTACTGGAAGGATAGAAGAAAAAACTACCTGCGCATCAAGTTCTTTTACTTTCTTCCCCAATGCTTCAAAGTCCTTGCAGATTGTCGGTAGGTCCTTCTTTGCCGTGTCATTGGTGCCAACTAGAGATGAGCGTTGTTCTACTCGAACTGTTCGCCAATCTCAAATTCGAGCTGTTTTGGGCGGTGTTCGAGCCGGTCGGCGAACACGAACAATTTGAGAAAAATTCGGCTGTTCGAGGTTATGTTCGATAACTGTTCGTGCACCAAAATCATAACTGGATTTTTTCTCAGTAATGATGAAAATTAATGTTAATACGCAGTTTGAGTGTACAGCGGGGTGGGGGGAGGGGCAAGGGATGGATCTCTGCAGGAACAATGAAGATCTCCATTTTTTTTTCTCTTTCCCGCATTTGCAGTGGGGAGGTGCAATCTGTCAGCCTATCAGCAGCGCACACACGGAGCGAAGTGCTTTTTTTCACACAAGCAAGGGCATGTGTGATTGGCAGTGTATGTCACATGTCCTTGCCCTATAAGACCAAGCCATTTTCCCCGTCGCCACCATTTTCTCACTGCTGCAGCTGCGTGTTAGACGGCACCGCTGTTGCTGTGTGCGCTATACCTTGTTAATTTCAAGCCAATTTTCGCACAAATATACAGATAGCTTGGGAATAGGGAATAGTTGTGATTGCAGTCCTTTTAAGGACTAGGTTACAGCATTTCCTACGACTTTTATCAAGCAGGTCTGTGCTCTTAAATAGATAGATTGTGGGAGTAAAGACTAATTGTAATTGGAGTCCTTTTCAGGACTAGGTTACATCAGTTCCTATCAGTTTTTGCCAGGCAGGTCTGTGCCAGTGCTGTGCAAGTTTTTTTCACAGCATTTGGCTGAATCTAGCAAAGCTAATCCTTTTTGGCCTATTGCAGAGTGTGTTAGTCAGTGGAGTAGCCTATCTGTGTTGCAAGATATTCCACCTGTGTATAGAATACCAATTTTTTTACTGCACCTAGTGAAGTAAAATCTTTTGGGCATAGCATCATTCTATTAGTCCATCTATACTGACCTCCATCAGGTTGCAAATTAAAAATAATTTTTTTCTGCATCTAGCTATGAAAAAATATTTGGGCTTCTAGCAGTGTGTGGGACATGGTCTATTAGTCCATTTATACTGACCTCCATCAGGTTGCAAATTAAAAATAATTTTTTTCTTCATTTATCTCTGAAAAAATATTTGGGCTTCTAGCAGCGTGTGGGACTTGTTCTATTAGTCTATCTATACTGACCTCCATCAGGTTGCAAATTAAAAATAATTTTTTTCTGCATCTAGCTCTGAAAAAATATTTGGGCTTCTAGCAGTGTGTGGGACTTGGTCTATTAGTCCATCTATACTGACCTCCATCAGGTTGCAAATTAAAAATAATTTTTTTCTGCATCTAGCTCTGAAAAAATATTTGGGCTTCTAGCAGTGTGTGGGACTTGGTCTATTAGTCCATCTATACTGACCTCCATCAGGTTGCAAATTGAATAAAAAAAATTTCTGCATCTAGCTCTGAAAAAATATTTGGGCTTCTAGCGGTGTGTGGGACTTGGTCTATTAGTCCATCTATACTGACCCCCATCAGGTTGCAAATTAAAAATAATTTTTTTCTGCATCTAGCTCTGAAAAAATATTTGGGCTTCTAGCAGTGTGTGGGACTTGGTCTATTAGTCCATCTATACTGACCTCCATCAGGTTGCAAATTAAAAATAATTTTTTTCTTCATTTATCTCTGAAAAAATATTTGGGCTTCTAGCAGCGTGTGGGACTTGTTCTATTAGTCCATCTATACTGACCTCCATCAGGTTGCAAATTAAAAATAATTTTTTTCTGCATCTAGCTCTGAAAAAATATTTGGGCTTCTAGCAGTGTGTGGGACTTGGTCTATTAGTCCATCTATACTGACCTCCATCAGGTTGCAAATTAAAAATAATTTTTTTCTTCATTTATCTCTGAAAAAATATTTGGGCTTCTAGCAGCGTGTGGGACTTGTTCTATTAGTCCATCTATACTGACCTCCATCAGGTTGCAAATTAAAAATAATTTTTTTCTGCATCTAGCTCTGAAAAAATATTTGGGCTTCTAGCAGTGTGTGGGACTTGGTCTATTAGTCTATCTATACTGACCTCCATCAGGTTGCAAATTAAAAATAATTTTTTTCTTCATTTATCTCTGAAAAAATATTTGGGCTTCTAGCAGCGTGTGGGACTTGTTCTATTAGTCCATCTATACTGACCTCCATCAGGTTGCAAATTAAAAATAATTTTTTTCTGCATCTAGCTCTGAAAAAATATTTGGGCTTCTAGCAGTGTGTGGGACTTGGTCTATTAGTCCATCTATACTGACCTCCATCAGGTTGCAAATTGAATAAAAAAATTTTCTGCATCTAGCTCTGAAAAAATATTTGGGCTTCTAGCGGTGTGTGGGACTTGGTCTATTAGTCCATCTATACTGACCTCCATCAGGTTGCAAATTAAAAATAATTTTTTTCTGCATCTAACCCAGCCAATAGTTTTGGCCTAATACCACAGTTTGGCCACTCAGCTCTGCTCGGTTACCATCCATTGTTTTTTTGTGCAAACAACTCCAGAGTTGGGAATTAGTTAACCACCAAAATGAGTGGAAAAAGGCCTGCTGCTGGTGGAAAGGGGAATAGGCGTGTTGGGAAGGGGAAAAAAGGTTGTGTCCGTGGGGTAGGTGCAGAAGAAAGACCATCTTCCAGCCAAACTAAAATGTCTACTTCTTTTAGCGGACAATGTGATAAGATCCCTTTCTTACGGCCACACCAATCGCTACAAATTCCAGATGAGGCACAAAAACAGCAGGTGCTTCAACGGATATCAAGTGCTCCTTTAAGTGGGCTCTCCTCCACATCAACTTCAACATCACAAATACTCCAGTCCTCAAAGGTGTCACCCAAATCGCACTTGCTTCCTCACAGCTCCCAAATCTCCAGCTGCCCGTCTGAGTATGAGGTAGAACAGATGGTTGAGTCTGCAGAGCTGTTTACTCATACTATAGCCTGGGAATCAGAGGTCGACTCCAGCGCTTCTGTGAATCCAGACGAGGAAATGATCTGCACTGATGCCCAGAATCTTTATGAGTCGGATCCAGGACCAGACGCAGAAGGTTCTGACCATAATGTAGACCCTCATTCCCAAACTGTAACTCCTGTTGGTGGAGACAATGAGGAAGACGATGATAAGACTCAAATACCTGATTGGAGCGACAACTTTAGTTTTTTGTCAGGGCAGGAACAGGTTGGCTCTGAGGACGACGGGTGTGATAACGCACAGGGTGATGATGATGAGGTCGGAGATCCCACTTACTGTCAACCCACAGTCAGCCAAGAGATGAGGTCAGCAGAGGAGGTGGAGGAAGATGCTAGTGACGACGAGGTCAGGTTGCGCCTTCCTGGACAGAGACGTAGTACTGGAAGCACGTCAACAACTGCATCCTCAAACACAACTCTGCCTCTCACCACAAGTCGTGGTGGCTCTTCAGGTCGCATGGGTGCTAAGCCTTGCATAGCCTGGGCATTTTTTCAGATCGATAAAGATGACCCAACTCGTGTTATCTGTAACATTTGTCAGCAAAAGCTAAGTAGAGGCCAAAAAATACATAGTTTGAGTACTTCATGCATGAACCGGCACATGGACATGAAGCATAAGTTGCAGTGGGAAGCTCAGTGTGCTACAATGCGGTCTAGCCGGCCGGGCCAACCACCGTCTGCCATATCTTGTGCATCCGCGGCCTCTTCATCCTCTGTGACTGGGGGGACAGCAGTCACACCTGTTTTGGGGCGCAGACCTGCCACCTCTTTACCCGCAACAGCCAGCGTGATTGGCAGGTCATCATTTTCTTTGGAGGTGGTAACACCAGCTGGTCTTGAGCGCTGTCCGACATCGATAGCACCACCTTTGGATCAAGGCAACCTAACATGTCCGCCTGCATCTTCCTCACAGACCGGCAGTTTGCCGGGGACACCCTTATCAACCCCGTCTAAGCACAATAGCCAGCCCTCGGTCCCTCAGATGTGGACAAGTAAAAGACCATTTCCTCCTAGCCATGAGAAAGCTAAGAGGTTGAATTTCACCATCTGCAAGCTCTTGGCTACAGAAATGCTGCCTTTCCGCCTGGTGGACACAGAGGATTTTCGAGACCTTATGTCCGTCGCAGTGCCCCAGTACCAGATGCCCAGTCGGCACTACTTCTCAAAGAAAGGTGTGCCTGCGCTCCACCAGCATGTCGCACACAACATCACCGCTTCTTTGAGAAACTCTGTGTGTGACAGGGTGCATTTCACCACAGACACTTGGACGAGTAGTCATGGACAGGGGCGTTACATGTCGCTGACTGGGCACTGGGTAACTATGGTGACAGCAGGACAAGGGGCTGCTGTCCAAGTCTTGCCGTCCCCACGAGTTGTGCGTCAATCCTCTTTATGTCAAAGTTCCTCCACTGCTTCTGCCTCCTCAACCTCCTCTCGGTCTTCCACCTGCACCCAAAGCCTGTCTGGTCATGCCACAAGCTTTCTAACTGCGCAGAAGGGATCCTGCACACCTCCTTACTATGCTGGCAGTAGGGCTCAACGTCATCAGGCGGTTTTAACATTGAAATGTCTGGGAAATGTGAGTCACACAGCTGAGGAGTTGTGGTCAGCTCTGGAGAACCAATTTCATGAATGGTTGTCTCCACTGGACCTGAAACCAGGGAAGGCCGTGTGCGACAATGCTGCAAACCTGGGTGCGGCCCTTCGCCGGGGCAATGTCACACACGTGCCTTGTATGGCTCACGTGTTGAAGCTGGTTGTCCAGCAATTTTTAGCCCACTATCCCAGACTAGATGGCCTTCTGCAGAGGGCACGGTCGCTGTGTGCTCACTTCCGCCATTCGCATCCCGCAGCTCAGCGACTTACATCTCTACAGAAGTCGTTGGGCCTGCCACTTCACCGGCTAAAATGCGATGTGCCTACCCGGTGGAATTCAACTCTGCACATGTTGCAGCGACTGTGGCAGCACCGACAAGCCCTGGTGCAATATGTTCTGACGTATAGCCTGGGCCAACGAGATTCAGAGGTGGGGCAAATCACGCTGGAGGAGTGGTCTCAGATCAGGGACCTATGCACCCTTCTGCACAGTTTTGAAATGGCGACGAAGATGTTTAGTGCTGATGATGCCATTATCAGCATGACTATTCCGGTGATTTACATGCTGGAGCACATGTTAAACAGAATTCGGAGTCAGGTGGTGGCACAAGAGGAGGTGGAGGAAGTAGAGGAGGAGGAGTTGTATGCGGAAGGGCTAACATCTGCAAGGTCCAGACGGTCGGCAGCACCAAGGCGGCAGGCATGTGAGGGTGGGGGAGATGATTTTACCAGGGCGCATGGTAGCAGCCAAACTAGTGAGGAAGGTGCAGGAGCCCAGGAAGAAGTGGAGGACGAACTGATGGAAGACTCATCAGATGAGGGAGACCTTGATCACATTTCTGTTGTGCGAGGTTGGGGGGAGAGGACAGAGGAAGGGAGCATGATTGTTACCTCGCCACCAACGCAACAGGAACTTGGTGCTCCTGGATGCGCAACACACATGAGTGCCTTCTTGCTGCACTACCTGCAACATGACCCTCGAATTGTGAGAATTAGAAATAATCCTGACTACTGGGTTGCCACACTGTTAGATCCCCGGTACAAAAGTAAATTTGCAGAAATTATTCCTGCCATAGAAAGGGATGCACGCATGCAGGAGTATCAGCAGAGACTGTTGCAGAATCTTACATGTGCTTTTCCACAAAATACCAGTGGTGCACGTAGTGAATCTCACAGTTCCAACTTGCCAACTGTGGGACCGTCAAGTGTTCAGCACTCAAACCGTAACAGAACCACAGTATCTGCTGGTAACATCAATTTTGCGGAATCATTTCACCACTTTTTTAGCCCATCCTTTGCAAGGCCACAGGAGACAAGAAGTCTGACACATAGTCAACGCCTAGAGACGATGGTACAGGAGTATCTCCAAGTAAACATTGAAGCCACGACTGTGTCACTGGACCCTTGCTCTTTTTGGGCTTCCAATCTGGATAAATGGCCGGAGCTAGCCACTTACGCCTTGGAGATCTTGTCATGCCCCGCAGCCAGCGTTCTGTCTGAACGTGTGTTCAGTGCTGCTGGTGGTGTGCTGACAGATAAGCGCACGCGGCTCTCCACTGATAATGTAGACAGACTCACGTTCATAAAGATGAACAAATCATGGATCCGAAACGACTTTTCTACCCCTGTGTCATCCTGGGGAGAGTAAAAGCTTGATGATTGGTTAAAATCACCCTACCAACCGTTTTAAGCTTTCAAATTACTAATCATGTTTATCTGTATCTTGACTGGAAAATAATTTGGGCTTTGTAGCAGTGTGCAGCACTGATCCTATTAGGCCATCTATAATAAGCTTCACCAGATTTAAAATTAAAAATAATTTTTAGCTGCATCTAGCCCGGAAAATAATTTTGGGGCTCCGAGATGCGCAAGACACATAAGTGCCTTCTTGCTGCACTACCTGCAGCATGACCCTCATATTGTCAGAATTCGAAGTAATCATGACTACTGGGTTGCCACACTCTTAGATCCCCCAAACTTTTCGATCAACCTTTTCATTTTAATAAAGACCAAAAAAATGGTCATTTTTGAAATTATAAGCATTAGCAGGTTGTTAGAAACTGAAATCAAACAGTTTTCAACTCAAAACTTTATTCTAGGTGATGTTACATTTTCACATAGGACCCCTTGTTCGAAAGGAGCTTCTGAACTCTCTCGTCCATTGAATTTGTCAGGTTTTGGATGGTTTCTGCTTCAATTGTTTTGCATGAGGACAGAATACCCTCCCAGAGCTGTTGCTTAGATGTGAACTGCCTCCCGCCATCATAGACACTCCTTTTAATGATGCTCCAAAGGTTCTGAATGGGGTAGAGGTCAGGGGAGCATGGGGGTCACACCATAAGTTTGTCCCCTTTTATGCCCATATCAGCCAGAGATGCAGATGTTTTATGTGCAGCATGAGATGGTGCATTATCATGCAGAAAAATGATCTTGCTGTGAAATACACGGTTCTTCTTCTTGAACCATGGCAGGAAGTGCTGTTTGAGAAAATCCACATACATTATGGAGTTCATCTTTAGCGCCTTCAGGGATCCTAAAGGGGCCGACAATCTCTCTCCCCATGATTCCAGCCCAAAACATTACTCCACCTCCTCCTTGTTGGCGCTGTAGCCGTGTTTGCGTGGGGTGTCCATCAACCAGCCATCCTCCACTCCATTCATCTGGACCATCGAGCGCTGCACGGCACTCATCCGTGAACAAAACAGTTTTGAAATCAGTCTTCATGTAATGTTTGGCCCACTGGAGCCGTTTCTGCTTGTGTGAAGTGGATAGAGGAGGTCGACAGGATGGCGTATGCACAGCTGCAAACCTCTGAAGGACCCTGCATCTTGTTGTTCGGGGGACGTTGGAGGCACAAGCAGCTTCAAAAACTTGTCTGCTGCTATGACAAGGCTTTTTTGCCGCTGCTCTTTCAACCTGACGTAATTGCCTGTAGGAAAGAGTCCTCAATTTGCCCTTATCAGCACGCACACGTGTGTACTGTGAATCAGCTACATACTTCTTGATTGCCAAGACACTTCATCCTGATCATCGCACAATGTTGATTGTAGTCATGCCTTGACCTAAACACTCCACAATTTGTTGCTTCTCAGCAGCCGACACATCCTTTTTCTTTCCCATTTTGGCAGAAAATGTAGGCTGCTTAATAATGTGAGAGAGCCTTCTTAAGTAGTCTTGCCTTTCATTGGACACACCTGCCAAACTAATTAGCACAGGTGTCTGCAATTGCTTACAGTGATATAAAGAGCCCTGACACACATCACCATCAATGAGTTTAACTGACAAACAAACAAATTCTTCCCTTATCACTCCTAAACACTTTTTGCATAATAATTTGGAACGCGGTGTACATGTGCTTTTCCACAAAACACCAGTGGTTCACGTAGTGAATCTTACAGTTCTAACTTGCCAACCGTGGTCTGTATGGAATTGTTCAATAAAGGGCCCAAAATTAAGATAACATAGATGGAAGAGGTCTCTATGAATAGGAATTCCTAAGTATTTGATACCCTGTGAGGGCCAGGCAAAGGGAAAGTTGGACTGGATGGAATCCTATATGGATTTAGGGAGGGAGACATCGAGGGCCTCAGACTTCGCTGCATTGATTTTAAAATTTTACCATGTAACAAAGTGATCTATTTCAGCCATAACAGCAGGGATGGATATATGTGATTGAGTGATATATACTAGGACATCATCAGCAAATAGAGAGCACTTGTACTCGGTGCCTCCCACCTCAATCCACCTAATATTGGGGTTATGGCGAATTGATGAGAGCAGGTGCTCCGTCACTAGGATGTATAAGAGAGGGGACAGAGGACATCCCTGCCTTGTCCCATTGGTGATTGTGAAAGGTGATGAAAATGTTCTGACGCACCCCCTGGGCCTTGGGACACCCGGAGCCGGACCCTTTTTGGTGGATGCTGGTGGTTGTAGTCTTCGTGGCGGCGATCCGGTTCCGTGGCTCAGGGCGGTCAAACCAGTGGCGGAACTATTTATGTGGTTTTGATGTTTAAATGTCCGACTACGCCACCCGTGGATTGCGGTCAGAGTGAACCGCCGCTACAGGGCAGACCGCTAAGGCTGGTGTTGTGGGTGCAGCAGAGCGTAGCATAACTCCCCACGGGAGGAGTATAGCCTCAGGGCAGTGTATGCGGAGGAAGGGGGTGATGGTGCAGGGCAGCAGCAGTAACGACACGGAGTCAGTGATGCAGTTCAGGGCCTTTACTCACAGTTCTTATTATCCAGACCACGTCTGCAGGTAACGGCTGCCAACATCGTACTGTGCTCACCAGGTGAGGGGCTCAGACAACTCCCAGATAACTTTGGAGCGCTTCACAGGACCCCCTTTGTGTGTCCTTTGTCTGGCCTTTCTTACCAACACTTCTGTCCGGCTGCCTCGGGCCTCCTCTTGGTAAACTTGGCGCCAGTTTCCCTGACCCTATGTGGTGCCTTCCTAGCGGGTGGAGCAAGGGGCTGCGCCACATAAAATGTCAGAGCCTCCGGTTTCTAGCTGAGGGTCGTTTCCTGCCTCCACTAGTTCGGGGACCGGTCTCCCCCTTTG
Organism: Phyllobates terribilis; assembly: GCF_046119375.1. Lineage (NCBI taxonomy): Eukaryota > Metazoa > Chordata > Amphibia > Anura > Dendrobatidae > Phyllobates > Phyllobates terribilis. Next base: position 69,992,394 of record NW_027362763.1, on the reverse strand, counting down.
GCCTGACCCCTCCACGCAGGTGGATTCGGGCGTGCGGTGGCGACTCGCCCGTCCGCACCCCTGGGATCCCTTCATTCCTCGTTCCTGGAGCCTTCTCCGCTCCTCTTCCTTCCTTCTCCCTCTTGCAGGCCTGGGCCTCTGTTACTAGGCCCGCCTCCGGAGCAGAGCTCATGCAGAGCCCCTGGTCCCTGCCACTTCTGCTCAGACTTCTCTGCACTGAACTAAGATGGTGCCCACCTTTTATACTCCCTTCTCAATGCACCCAGGAACTGCTTCCTCCCTGCTCCTGCACTGCAGGGTTCCCCTTCCTCAGTGTTCCCTCCCCCCACTCCAGCCAGGGACAGGGACTGTCGTGCCCATCTCAGGGGCATATTGGTCGCCCTGCCCCACGGCAATGTGGTGTAATGCATGCAGGTGTCGGGTCCTGATCCACACTCCATCCTTATCTGAGAGTGAGATATCACACCTCTGGGTGAGGTGCAATACGTCTGTAGCAACCGAGCCCTCGGTGCTACAGTTCCATTTATCTTCAGCCTAGGTGACGTATTGTGATACAGGGCCGTGATTTTGGCTATAAAAGGGTCCCCTAGACCCCTACCCCAAGCTTTTTAAGAGAATCATATATGGCGTGCCAGGAGACTCTATGGAATGCTTTCTCAGCATCCAACGAGAGTATCTACTTACAAATTTTTAACTGCATCTAGCCCAGGAAATACTTTGTGCCTAGTAGCAGTGTCTGCTAGTCAGCGGATTATCCCGGCTGTTAAGCAAGCTACACCACCTGTAGTTTGGACACTTAATTTTTTCAAAGGAAATGCTTCGGGACCACGGGATACTCAGTGAAGAGCATCAGGAGGCACCCCAAGGCATAGGGGCTGGGACTGGCACTAGGATGCCTTGCGGTGGACAGCCGAGCTCGATCCTTATAAAAGCTTTTTAACTGCAGCAGCTTTAGTGGACGCTACTGGAGCTGGAATTACGCGGCTGCTGGCATGAGACTTGCCCTCCAATAGATCCTTGTAAATGGATTTAAAGTGTATTCATTCAAATTAGAGGGACAATTTAAATTAAAAAGCTTAGAGCTGCCTCCACCACAGGGGGGCTCTCTCGACCCACCAGCGGACAGGCACCAGTATTGGGAGAGGGGGGCTGGCCGTCAGGGTTCACCGCGGCTCTGGCACAAACCCGGCGACACGGAGGTGGCACGGGCAGGAGCGGACTGGCCATCTCGGCTTCTCACTTTTTGGATTTTAGAAGGGCATGACATGCCTATATCTGTGTCTCCCCCTCCTTTTACTCCTCCACCTCTTTTCTTTTCGCATGACTATATGTACTTGTCACTTTTCCATGTGTTAGTTGTGTCTTCTGAGCAGTTTGTCAGCTTTTGGACACCTTTGAAGGTGTTTTCTATGTGTTTCTATGTGTTTTTGTTTGCCTGCCATTGGTTTTAACGGTGTTCGAAGGTGTTCGACGAACAGTTCGACGAACAGTTCGGCGAACACACGGGTGTTCGACGAACCGAACCGAACTCGAACACTACGGGGGTGGCTCAACACTAGTGCCAACATGTATCAGAAGAAATGGGTGGACATCCTTGGAACTGATGAGCTTTGGTATCCTATCGGTAACATCCTTGATCTTCGCCACTGGGAGGCAGCATACTTTTCTTGCGGTTATGTCCGGTCTGCAGATAGCTGCTTCTGTTCCTCTCAGTAGTGAGTCTCCCACAGACCTCACAGCTCACAGTGCATGTCAGACTAAATGAGAATCATGAGCTCAAAGGAACTGCCCAAGGAGCTCAGAGACACAATTGTGGCAAGGCACAGATTTGACCAAGGTTACAAAATAATTTCTGCTTTACTCAAGGTTCCTAAGAGCACAGTGGCCTCCATAATCCTTAAATGGAAGATGTTTGGGACCACCAGAAGTCTTTCTAGACCTGGCCGTCCAGCCAAACCGAGCTATCGTGGGAGAAGAGCATTGGTGAGAGAGGTAAAGAAGAACCACAAGATCACTGTGATTGAGCTCCAGAGATGCAGTAGGAAGATGGGAGAAAGTTCAACAAAGTCAACTATTACTGCAGCCCTCCACCAGTCGGGCCTTTATGGCAGAGTGGCCCGATGGAAGCCTCTACTCAGTGCAAGACACATGAAAGCCCACATGGAGTTTGCTCAAAAGCACATGAAGGACTTCCAGACTATGAGAAATAAGATTATCTGGTTTGATGAGACGAAGATAGAACTTTTTGGTGATAATTCTAAGCGGTATGTGTGGAGAAAACCAGGCACTGCACATCACCTGCCCAACACAATCCCAACAGTGAAACATGTTGGTGGCAGCATCATGCTATGGGGTTGTTTTTCAACTGCAGGGACAGGAAGACTGGTTGCAATTGAAGGAAACATGAATGCGGCCAAGTACAGAGATATCCTCGATGAAAACCTCTTCCAGAGTGCTGTGGACTTCAGGCTTTGCCGAAGGTTCACCTTCCAACAAGACGATGTCCCTAAGCACACAGCTAAAATAACAAAGGGGTGGCTTCAGAACAACTCTGTGACCATTCTTAACTGGCCCAGCCAGATCCCTGACCTTAATCCAATTGATCATCTCTGGAGAGACCTGAAAATGGCTGTCCATCAACTTTCACCATCCAACCTGACGGAACTGGAGAGGATCTGCAAGGAAGAATGGCAGAGGATCCCCAAATCCAGGTGTGAAAAACTTGTTGCATCATTCCCAAGAAGACTCATGGCTGTATTAGCTCAAAAGGGTGCTTCTACTCAATACTAATCAAAGGGTCTGAATACGTACGACCATGTGATATTTCAGTTTTTCTTTTATAACAAATTTGCAAAAATTTCTACATTTCTGTTTTTTTTCAGTCAAGATGGGGTGCAGACTGTACTTTAATGAGAAAAAAATTAACTTTTTAGAATTTACCAAATGGCTGCAATGAAACAAAAAGTGAAAAATTTAAAGGGGTCTGAATACTTTCCGTACCCACTGTACTGTTGTATAGAGAAGAAATTAAGTTTTTTTTTTCATTGTACATAGAGCTTAGTATTATTTTATTGGCACAGTATATTTTTGTACATTATAGCATATATGACACGATTTGCTAATGGTTTAGCACTCATTGCCATATACATTATACATTTCAGTATAATAACACTATTTTCTGACCTTTGTAAGATTTAAATATTTTCATTAGATAATTGATTTCCTCATTAATCTTGTCTTCTATGATTCTTGTCCCCATACCAAAATCACGTAATGTAGAAAGAGTAAACCGTCGCATGGCTTTCCAGCTATGTCCACTAGAGAAGATAACACCTGAGAAATAGACATAATAAATCATTTTTCAACCTTTCAAAATCCTTTCCTTGTAGAAAATGATATTGCATTGATTGGGCTTGAGGGACATAGATGGAGATATTCAGTTAGAGGAAAATTAACTCTGCAACAACATGAAAAATTTTGGCCTGATGAAACCATTGTTACCTAACAACAGTCAGTGGTCATGAAGTCATAAAGATGGGAGAGATCTAGCGAACAGGGCATTTTAACAACATTTTCTCACAATTTTACCATTTAGTCCACTGACTGAATTTGGGCAATCAAATAGAGTTTATTAAACTAACATTGACCAATCAATGCCTTTTCAAACCTGGTCATTAAAGGGTAAACACCATACTATCTCTCAGATGTACATTTAAAAAAAAAAACTTTCGACATGTCATGGTCATATATCAGGAGTTATTGATTGGCAGAGATCTGGGTTTTGGGGCTCCCAAGGCTGTTGGAACAAAGGGGCAGAACTCAGTAGAATGTTGAGCCTCTATGGCTTTTGCACAGCGCTCAGTCTCGTAGAAAGTCTACAGGTCAAACATTGAGCTCATCTCTCCAGATTCCAGCCGATATGGCAAGTTGAACGGCTCTATCCATGAAACCCAGTGATCACTTATCAAAACACCCAAAATGTCATAGCATTTATGCTGTCTGAATACTAGACATTTTCTTTTGTGCTTCTTTGTATTTTCTTTTGAATATTTTAGCCTTGTTTCACTTAAAGAAACTCTCTGGGGGAAAAAATGTAAGACTATGGTATATATGCCCAGATCGGGGCTAGATGAGGCATTGCATGACATCGGGATTTGCACTTTGACAGCTTTGCTTAGTCTTGTGCCATTACAATATCCATAGTCCATATACTTATACTTATGAGGAAATATGGACACATCAGGGGTCAAACCCCACTCAGGAGCACCAATTCTGGTAGACTTTAGTCATACATGTAGTATATCAGAATGATTGCTATGTAATACTACATTTTCAGAAGGAAATTCCTTCCTCATTGTAGCTCCACAAAATGAGGGACCAAAATTCAGCTGAAAGAGGTTTTTCGGTCATAACTGCTGAAAACCCCGTTTGGTCCATCTCTCCTTATGATTAATTTGTACAACCAGATACATAAAAAAGGGTTAATCACAGAACATATAAATGTTACCATAGCCTTTTGAAAAATCCATGAAAACAGGTGAATTCGGTCTGTCGGTGAACACGTCTGCCTGGTTCACAAGAGCTTCTTTCACAATGTCATATCCAGATAATACAACTATCTCCTGGGCTCCAATCTTTATTCTGTAGACTGGACCATATGTCTTCGCGAGCTGCAAAACAGATGACATTATAAGGGCGCAGTCAGATGGACTGGCCGGCGGCTCTCCTGACCCAAGTGTAACAGCATGTATTTCTATGCAGCTTTTACACTCGGGTCATGAGAGCCATCAGCCAGTCCTTGCACTGCGATACGATCGTCATACATTTTATATGGCCGCCTGACTGCGCCCTAAGAGTATAAATCTCCCTACTACTCAGTACATACAATGTGTTTCTCAATCTGCAATTTACCTCTGCTTCCTATTCCTGAAAGGGAGAACTCTAAAACAAGTCTGTGCATTGTGGAGTGGCAGTCAATTATGTAGCAGACAGAATTGCCACCACTTCAGTGCATGTAGCTTCAAGTACATACAACCAACAGTAGGTCGGAGTTTATTCAACATGAGTGTTTTTGACATTTTTTTTAAACTTTTCTAACTTTTCTGGGCATATCGAAGGCAAGGTTACTGCTACTTCATGAAAGTAGTAGTCACCTAAAGTTAGTTGCTAAGCTGTAAACTACAACAATCACCCTAGGAACAAGGATTTCTCTGCTTCTTCTAATACACAAGAACCTCAATCCCATCACAATAATTTTAATTTGAAAAAGGACTGGGCTTAAAAATTAATAACAGCATAAACCTTTTTTAATACAACTGAAAGTCTTGGCTACCAATACAAAACCTGCAACACGGACCCAAATTAACGTATGCCAGCTATGACTCTGATAGAAGACACAGTAAAGGGACTGCACTCCTAAAGGCACTTTGAGATGCTTCAAAAATGATTTATTGACAGTAGTTCATATTTTTTGGTTACAGAATTACATAACGTTTTGAATGAACATACTTCATCAGATACTTAGGCTAGGTTTACCGCATATAGGTCAAGGGGATCCAGGGAGCGAGCCTTGATACAGCTGAATCCTGGTTATCCCTGTTTGGGGGAATCCCACCAGCAACCTGAATTCCCTTTGACCTATATGCAGTGAATATAGCCTATATGTCTGTTGAAGGTTTTTCACCCGAAACGTTACTTAATACTGGACTTCAATGAATATGAAATACTGTTAATAAATCCTATTTGAAGCATCTCCAAGTACCTTTAGGTATGCATTTCCTTCACTCTGCCTACTATTGGCATACAGGAGCTCAATGTTTAGCTCCAGAGGGACCAGCAGTCTTCTCAAGCTAATGCTAGTTCGCTGGGTGTGCCATCTACCTGTTTGATTAGTTATGACTCTGATAACTGTGTATCTGGTAGAGAAGAATAAATGTGTGACCTGGCCTATATGTCATCTTAGATGCTACTTTTCTCTTATTACTGACCTTGGTTAGTTTCATAATGCTGGAGTAGTGCTAGTTAGAAGGTATTTTGACCCTACATGAATATGAAAATTAGATCTGATTCTGTTTACAGGTCTACTTTACAATGCACCACTAAACCTTAAGATGTCTTAAGAAGTGATACTGGAGATATTTATGAGACGACTGATCAGCATTATGTTCTTGCAAGATGGCCAATAAAGTAATTTGTCTTAAGCCATGTCAATCAATTGCTTTATAATCTATGTAGTAAAATCGCTGTGAAGTTATCCTCAGCCTTCCAGATGATGAAAAATTAATGATTTTCAGATCTTACCTCTTGAAATGATAAGTAAGGTTTTTGAACATTCAACATAGAAATATTTCCAATAATTGGCCATGGATTTGGACCAGGAGGATAATTCGGGTGAACACGTTCCTTCTGTTTATACATAACGGCTGCTAAAAAAATACATATTATAATGGACAAAAGAACTGTGACTGGATCGAGGGGCAACATGTCTTCAGAAGAACCTGTGGTGGAGAAATAAGACTCTTTCATTCCAATGTAATGTGTATAGCTGATGGCATGTATCTTCCTAACCTCAGATGAACACAGGATTTGGTAGGATTGCAGATTCAGAAATCTCTCATTCCACCTCATTCTACACAATTGGTGACTTAAAAGGGTTTTCCCACGAAGAAAAGTTGATTTTAATCAATAGTTCTTGGAATATTAATAAGTTCCACAATTGGATGTGTCTAAATAAAATGTTCCTTTGCTGAGATAATCTTATAAATGTGCCCCTGCTGTGAACTGTGGAATGGCTGTGTCTGACTGTACAGGGACATGGTCTGATCATACCAAAGATCCTGGGCAGGGGGGGAAGCAAAAGAGTATACAGACAGGACAGCACGGGATCACAGCTGATTCTTTGTGTGAGATAAAAAATTTCCCTGCATGTTTTTAAACAATGTTTTACCTCAAAGAAAGAATCAGCTGTGATCCCCTGCTGTAATGTCTGTATACTCTTTTGCTTCCTCCCCTGCCCAGGAGATGTGGTATGATCAGACCATGTTCCGTTCACAGTGAGACACAACCATTACACAGCCATTGACATTTTCAGGGTTGCTTTAATAAAGACCATGCTCAGTCATCTCTACTTATATTCTCCCATAAATGGGAAAATGCTTTTACAATGTATCTAAGTATAAGAATAACATAAACATAAAATATTACAGACTACAGCTTTCTAGATAATCTATCATAGTTACTTTGTAAATTTGCAATATATTTTACTTTAATTTTAAATGAATTATACTTTCATATTATTATATGAATTTATAATTACTTTTTTGAACCGTATAAAATTATTTTTAAATGTTATTAAAACCAGTTGAAGAACTTAATTGCTTACCAGGCAATACAGAGGATACAGCTGGTTGCCTTTTCTCTCTTCAACCTGTCTGTAATGTATTATCACAAAGCCTTATATACAGCAGCAAACAGTGAGAAAATATTTAAACCCTGAGCTGACGTCACCTGGTGAAATCTAACTCGAGAAGATCTAGAAACATTGCAAAACTTTTCCTTTCAATAACCCATCCAGTAATAAAATGTTATATCACCCCATTATTAATACATTTCTTGTAGACCAGCAGCAATACAATAGTAAAATTAGTGATATACAGACATATTGCTTTGGAAGTTATAGTTATAGAGTGTTTATTTTTAATTGTGAAGTTTACATATAGATATTGTCCAATAAAAAATTGCATCAAAACAGACATTGCATTAGTTATATTGTACTGATCGTAAATGACCTCGATCAGTGACCTTTCTATCTGGAAACTTGTTTTCTTGTTTGGTGCAACCTCGGGACATCTTCCTCTACCACCAGTTGTGTTGAACCCGAGATACTACTTGTTTTATATTGCAGAGCTGCAATGACAATTCTGTTGGTTGTTAAAAGAAAGAAGTTTAGAAAGCGAAAGTCAGCAAGTTTGTAAAAAAAACAACAACCTCATATCAAATAAATAGTATAAAAAATTAAAGGAGCCCATGTTCTTGACAAAAAAAATGTTAAGAATATCTCACAATTCCTAGGTCTCTACACTTACCTTTTCTACATGAAGCCAAATTGCTCAACAAGCTGCAATACACATCACAACCATTAGGTGGCCACATAGATATGCATGGGGCAGCACGTTGGATCAGTAGTTAACCAGCAGGGGCAGCAAGGTGGCTCAGTGGTTAGCACTGTAGCTTTGCAGCACTGGGGTACTGGGTTAAAATCCCACCATCTCTGCAAGGAGATTGTATGTTCTCCCCATGTTTATGTGGGTTTCCTCTTGGTTTCCCTGTTTCTACCCACACTCCAAAGACATACTGATAGGGAATGTAGATTGTGAGCCCCAATGGGCACAGTGATGATCATGTCTGCAAAGCGCTACAGAATGTGATAGTACTATATGAGCAATACATAATAATAAAAAATAGTATGCTATAGACATCTCCTGATAGAGTATCGCAAAATTATTTCTCATTTTCAAAACTAGTCATCTCATGGCATGCATCTCAGATTATGTAGTTATATCAGGTTTTGTTTTAGATATCTCAGATGTGTCCTTAAGGCCCCCATACACTTTGGATGAAAATCAGCAGAACCCACCTGATTTCAACTGGTCGGCCAACAAATTGATGCCAATGAGTTTCCATTTCTTCCCGAATCAGTCGAGCCATGTATATGGTGTAGTTGGGAATGATAACGGTTTGTTTTGCCAGCAGCTATCTGACATGATCAATTAGTGTAACAGGCTTCCATGAGAGGTGGTGAGATCTCCGTCAATGGAAGTCTTCAAAGAAAGGCTGGATAGACACCCGTCTGAGATGGTCTAGTATCTAAGTTGGACATGATGACCCTAGAGGTCCCTTCTAACTCTAACATTCTATGATTCTATATATTGACAGCTTAACTGCCATTTTTACAGAACAATCCTAGTGGAAATTGTTAGATGGCAAAACTTCCTCACTTTGTATTGAAGCTAGAATTTAAGGGGTTGAAAATGGTCTCTGATCTGCAGGAAGGTTATTATAGTGCAGGAGGAGCTGATTATGTTGATAGATATTTTTGTGGGAAAAATTTCAGAAAAACTTGCATTTTTATTAATAGAAGTAGCTCTTGTTTGTATGCATGAGTCCAATGGGCGGTCCTACTCAGTGTTTGACTGTTGACTGTGCATGCAGAGATAGCTGTCAATCATTGAGTAGGATCACCTACTGGATTCTGTAGTTTTCAGGATGCTTTGCCACAAAAGATGGTCATCCTGCCGTCCTTTACGTGATCCCATTATGCTGTTCCATTTCCTATTCATATTTTTTTCAATACTCGAAGAGATGTGTCCATGTTATCCTCATATAAAACTAACTCTATGAACACGATTGAAAGTATACGTAGAATGATACATTTTAAGAAATCTGTTTACGCAGGGTGATGCGCAAAAATCCAAAATAACTAAGCAAATGGTTTTATTTTCTGATTATCTGTTAGATTCAATCCGTTCATAGAAATGCTGAAAATAAATGGAAGAGAAGAAGAAAAGGCTACATAGGGTGAGTATGTCTAACAAAAATAAGTAAATGGAAAAGAGAGTAAAAGCCACTCAGGGAGCGGTGCTGTCACCTTCTCTTTTCACGTTGTAGACTGCAGATTTTCAGTATAAATCTGATTTTTGCCATCTCCAAAAATTCTGGGATGACTCCGTGGTAGTCAGATGTATTAGGAGGGGCCAAGGTGAAGAGGAATATAGAAGGGTGGTGTCGGATTTAGTGGATTGGTACCAGGCTAACTATTTACAACTAAACATAAAGAAAACTAAGGAGCTAGTGGTGAAATATAGCAGGAGAAAGATGGACTGTTCACCTGTCACTATTGCTGGTCAGGAAGTGGAGCAGGTGGAGAGTTACAAATATTTGGGGGTCCACTTGGAAATTAAACTTGATTGGAGGTGCCATACGGAGAGGATATACAAGAAGGGTATGAGAAAATTGTACTTCCTATGGAAAATAAGGTCATTTAATGTATGTAGCAAAATGTTAGAAATGTTCTACCAGTCCGTAGTGGCAAGTGCCATCTTTTTCGCAATCATATGCTGGGAAATTAGTGTGCGGGTGTCTGATACTAATAAGTTAGATAAGCTTATCAAAAGGCAAGCTCGGCTGTTGGCCGCCTCTATTTATGGAGGCCCTTTTGGGCTCAATTTTCTAAATATATATTTTGTCTCCTATGAATGTATTTGTTGTGTTTATTTTAACTGAAATGTTATAAAGATTAATAGTTTTAATTATTTGTGGCTGTTTAGTTTCCAGTAGCCTTGGTATATTTGACAATCTGATATATTTTCATATCTTATGTCTGTAAACTTGCAAGATCAGATAAGCCAAATGATTGGAAACTGGTTTATCCATTAGGTTTTTGTTAATGGAGAAAGTATTAAATTGTAATAACCCCAAATTTAATAAATTAAAGAATAAACAAAGTTGATAAAAAAATATGAAAGAGAACAAACGCAAATGTTTCAAAAAGCAAGATTCACAATTGATGCCTTTTAAATATTTATGTTTTTAGAATGATATCTTATTTATTTTTATTTGTTTATTTGTTGTATTTTGGGTTGTTAGAAATATACCCTTGCACTTTAAAAACGTGGATTAATAGAAAAGTAGCACCTTTCAATAGGGTTTCTATTTTTGGGCTTATCTGCCCTCGGTCTATTTTATTAGATCTGATGCGGAGAAATGCAAGCGTGTGGTGCATCTGAGCGACATGCAAGAAATGTTTGCTATTCCTATCAGCAAGCAATATTTTGTTACAGATATGTGCTCCATTATCACTAAATTTACTAAACAAAATAAAAGTTGCAAATTTTAGCGCACACTTCCCATGCTCATTTTGTGTAATGCACTTTCTACGTATATGGTCAGATTATGGACATCTAATGTGGTTGTTATGGTTATAAACTCGCTTACACTCCACATTTCAAGAACTCAGTTTAACTCATATCTAGTGTTGAGCCACCCCCGTAGTGTTCGAGTTCGGTTCGGTTCGTCGAACACCCGTGTGTTCGCCGAACTGTTCGTCGAACTGTTCGTCGAACACCTTCGAACACCGTTAAAACCAATGGCAGGCAAACAAAAACACATAGAAACACATAGAAAACACCTTCAAAGGTGTCCAAAAGCTGACAAACTGCTCAGAAGACATAACTAACACATGGAAAAGTGACAAGTACATATAGTCATGCGAAAATAAAAGAGGTGGAGGAGTAAAAGGAGGGGGAGACACAGATATAGGCATGTCATGCCCTTCTAAAATCCAAAAAGTGAGAAGCCGACACGGCCAGTCCGCTCCTGCCCGTGCCACCTCCGTGTCGCCGGGTTTGTGCCAGAGCCGCGGTGAACCCTGACGGCCAGCCCCCCTCTCCCAATACTGGTGCCTGTCCGCTGGTGGGTCGAGCGAGCCCCCCTGTGGTGGAGGCAGCTCTAAGCTTTTTAATTTAAATTGTCTCTCTAATTTGAATGAATACACTTTAAATCCATTTACAAGGATCTATTGGAGGGCAAGTCTCATGCCAGCAGCCGCGGTAATTCCAGCTCCAGTAGCGTCCACTAAAGCTGCTGCAGTTAAAAAGCTTTTATAAGGATCGAGCTCGGCTGTCCACCGCAAGGCATCCTACTGCCAGTCCCAGCCCCTATGCCTTGGGGTGCCTCCTGATGCTCTTCACTAATTATCCCATGGTCCCGAAGCATTTCCTTTGAAAAAATTAAGTGTCTAAACTACAGGTGGTGTAGCTTGCTTAACAGCCGGGATAATCCGCTGACTAGCAGACACTGCTACTAGGCACAAAGTATTTCCTGGGCTAGATGCAGTTAAAAATTTGTAATTAGATACTCTCATTGGATGCTGAGAAAGCATTCCATAGAGTCTCCTGGCACGCCATATATGATTCTCTTAAAGAGCTTGGGTTAGGGGTCTAGGGGACCCTTTTATAGCCAAAATCACGGCCCTGTATCGCAATACGTCACCTAGGCTGAAGATAAATGGAACTGTAGCACCCTGAGGGCTCGGTTGCTACAGACGTATTGCACCTCACCCAGAGGTGTGATATCTCACTCTCAGGTAAGGATGGAGTGTGGATCAGGACCCGACACCTGCATGCATTACACCACATTGCCGTGGGGCAGGGCGACCAATATGCCCCTGAGATGGGCACGACAGTCCCTGTCCCTGGCTGGAGTGGGGGGAGGGAACACTGAGGAAGGGGAACCCTGTAGTGCAGGAGCAGGGAGGAAGCAGTTCCTGGGTGCATTGAGAAGGGAGTATAAAAGGTGGGCACCATCTTAGTTCAGTGCAGAGAAGTCTGAGCAGAAGTGGCAGGGAGCAGGGGCTCTGCATGAGCTCTGCTCCAGAGGCGGGCCTAGTAACAGAGGCCCAGGCCTGCAAGAGGGAGAAGGAAGGAAGAGGAGCGGAGAAGGCTCCAGGAACGAGGAATGAAGGGATCCTAGGGGTGCGGACGGGCGAGTCGCCACCGCACGCCCGAATCCACCTGCGTGGAGGGGTCAGGCCAAAGGGGGAGACCGGTCCCCGAACTAGTGGAGGCAGGAAACGACCCTCAGCTAGAAACCGGAGGCTCTGACATTTTATGTGGCGCAGCCCCTTGCTCCACCCGCTAGGAAGGCACCACATAGGGTCAGGGAAACTGGCGCCAAGTTTACCAAGAGGAGGCCCGAGGCAGCCGGACAGAAGTGTTGGTAAGAAAGGCCAGACAAAGGACACACAAAGGGGGTCCTGTGAAGCGCTCCAAAGTTATCTGGGAGTTATCTGAGCCCCTCACCTGGTGAGCACAGTACGACGTGGGCAGCCGTTACCTGCAGACGTGGTCTGGATAATAAGAACTGTCAGTAAAGGCCCTGAACTGCATCACTGACTCCGTGTCGTTACTGCTGCTGCCCTGCACCATCAACCCCATCCTCCGCATACACTGCTCTGAGGCTATACTCCTCCCGTGGGGAGTTATGCTATGCTCTGCTGCACCCACAACACCAGCCTTAGCGGTCTGCCCTGTAGCGGCGGTTCACTCTGACCGCAATCCACGGGTGGCGTAGTCGGACATTTAAACATCAAAACCACATAAATAGTTCCGCCACTGGTTTGACCGCCCTGAGCCACGGAACCGGATCGCCGCCACGAAGACTACAACCACCAGCATCCACCAAAAAGGGTCCGGCTCCGGGTGTCCCAAGGCCCAGGGGGTGCGTCAGAACATTTTCATCACCTTTCACAATCACCAATGGGACAAGGCAGGGATGTCCTCTGTCCCCTCTCTTATACATCCTAGTGACGGAGCACCTGCTCTCATCAATTCGCCATAACCCCAATATTAGGTGGATTGAGGTGGGAGGCACCGAGTACAAGTGCTCTCTATTTGCTGATGATGTCCTAGTATATATCACTCAATCACATATATCCATCCCTGCTGTTATGGCTGAAATAGATCACTTTGTTACATGGTAAAATTTTAAAATCAATGCAGCGAAGTCTGAGGCCCTCGATGTCTCCCTCCCTAAATCCATATAGGATTCCATCCAGTCCAACTTTCCCTTTGCCTGGCCCTCACAGGGTATCAAATACTTAGGAATTCCTATTCATAGAGACCTCTCCCATCTATGTTATCTTAATTTTGGGCCCTTTATTGAACAATTCCATACAGACCACGGTTGGCAAGTTAGAACTGTAAGATTCACTACGTGAACCACTGGTGTTTTGTGGAAAAGCACATGTACACCGCGTTCCAAATTATTATGCAAAAAGTGTTTAGGAGTGATAAGGGAAGAATTTGTTTGTTTGTCAGTTAAACTCATTGATGGTGATGTGTGTCAGGGCTCTTTATATCACTGTAAGCAATTGCAGACACCTGTGCTAATTAGTTTGGCAGGTGTGTCCAATGAAAGGCAAGACTACTTAAGAAGGCTCTCTCACATTATTAAGCAGCCTACATTTTCTGCCAAAATGGGAAAGAAAAAGGATGTGTCGGCTGCTGAGAAGCAACAAATTGTGGAGTGTTTAGGTCAAGGCATGACTACAATCAACATTGTGTGATGATCAGGATGAAGTGTCTTGGCAATCAAGAAGTATGTAGCTGATTCACAGTACACACGTGTGCGTGCTGATAAGGGCAAATTGAGGACTCTTTCCTACAGGCAATTACGTCAGGTTGAAAGAGCAGCGGCAAAAATGCCTTGTCATAGCAGCAGACAAGTTTTTGAAGCTGCTTGTGCCTCCAACGTCCCCCGAACAACAAGATGCAGGGTCCTTCAGAGGTTTGCAGCTGTGCATACACCATCCTGTCGACCTCCTCTATCCACTTCACACAAGCAGAAACGGCTCCAGTGGGCCAAACATTACATGAAGACTGATTTCAAAACTGTTTTGTTCACGGATGAGTGCCGTGCAGCGCTCGATGGTCCAGATGAATGGAGTGGAGGATGGCTGGTTGATGGACACCCCACGCAAACACGGCTACAGCGCCAACAAGGAGGAGGTGGAGTAATGTTTTGGGCTGGAATCATGGGGAGAGAGATTGTCGGCCCCTTTAGGATCCCTGAAGGCGCTAAAGATGAACTCCATAATGTATGTGGATTTTCTCAAACAGCACTTCCTGCCATGGTTCAAGAAGAAGAACCGTGTATTTCACAGCAAGATCATTTTTCTGCATGATAATGCACCATCTCATGCTGCACATAAAACATCTGCATCTCTGGCTGATATGGGCATAAAAGGGGACAAACTTATGGTGTGACCCCCATGCTCCCCTGACCTCTACCCCATTCAGAACCTTTGGAGCATCATTAAAAGGAGTGTCTATGATGGCGGGAGGCAGTTCACATCTAAGCAACAGCTCTGGGAGGGTATTCTGTCCTCATGCAAAACAATTGAAGCAGAAACCATCCAAAACCTGACAAATTCAATGGACGAGAGAGTTCAGAAGCTCCTTTCGAACAAGGGGTCCTATGTGAAAATGTAACATCACCTAGAATAAAGTTTTGAGTTGAAAACTGTTTGATTTCAGTTTCTAACAACCTGCTAATGCTTATAATTTCAAAAATGACCATTTTTTTGGTCTTTATTAAAATGAAAAGGTTGATCGAAAAGTTTGGGGGATCTAAGAGTGTGGCAACCCAGTAGTCATGATTACTTCGAATTCTGACAATATGAGGGTCATGCTGCAGGTAGTGCAGCAAGAAGGCACTTATGTGTCTTGCGCATCTCGGAGCCCCAAAATTATTTTCCGGGCTAGATGCAGCTAAAAATTATTTTTAATTTTAAATCTGGTGAAGCTTATTATAGATGGCCTAATAGGATCAGTGCTGCACACTGCTACAAAGCCCAAATTATTTTCCAGTCAAGATACAGATAAACATGATTAGTAATTTGAAAGCTTAAAACGGTTGGTAGGGTGATTTTAACCAATCATCAAGCTTTTACTCTCCCCAGGATGACACAGGGGTAGAAAAGTCGTTTCGGATCCATGATTTGTTCATCTTTATGAACGTGAGTCTGTCTACATTATCAGTGGAGAGCCGCGTGCGCTTATCTGTCAGCACACCACCAGCAGCGCTGAACACACGTTCAGACAGAACGCTGGCTGCGGGGCATGACAAGATCTCCAAGGCGTAAGTGGCTAGCTCCGGCCATTTATCCAGATTGGAAGCCCAAAAAGAGCAAGGGTCCAGTGACACAGTCGTGGCTTCAATGTTTACTTGGAGATACTCCTGTACCATCGTCTCTAGGCGTTGACTATGTGTCAGACTTCTTGTCTCCTGTGGCCTTGCAAAGGATGGGCTAAAAAAGTGGTGAAATGATTCCGCAAAATTGATGTTACCAGCAGATACTGTGGTTCTGTTACGGTTTGAGTGCTGAACACTTGACGGTCCCACGGTTGGCAAGTTGGAACTGTGAGATTCACTACGTGCACCACTGGTATTTTGTGGAAAAGCACATGTAAGATTCTGCAACAGTCTCTGCTGATACTCCTGCATGCATGCATCCCTTTCTATGGCAGGAATAATTTCTGCAAATTTACTTTTGTACCGGGGATCTAACAGTGTGGCAACCCAGTAGTCAGGATTATTTCTAATTCTCACAATTCGAGGGTCATGTTGCAGGTAGTGCAGCAAGAAGGCACTCATGTGTGTTGCGCATCCAGGAGCACCAAGTCCCTGTTGTGTTGGTGGCGAGGTAACAATCATGCTTGCTTCCTCTGTCCTCTCCCCCCAACCTCGCACAACAGAAATGTGATCAAGGTCTCCCTCATCTGATGAGTCTTCCATCAGTTCGTCCTCCACTTCTTCCTGGGCTCCTGCACCTTCCTCACTAGTTTGGCTGCTACCATGCGCCCTGGTAAAATCATCTCCCCCACCCTCACATGCCTGCCGCCTTGGTGCTGCCGACCGTCTGGACCTTGCAGATGTTAGCCCTTCCGCATACAACTCCTCCTCCTCTACTTCCTCCACCTCCTCTTGTGCCACCACCTGACTCCGAATTCTGTTTAACATGTGCTCCAGCATGTAAATCACCGGAATAGTCATGCTGATAATGGCATCGTCAGCACTAAACATCTTCGTCGCCATTTCAAAACTGTGCAGAAGGGTGCATAGGTCCCTGATCTGAGACCACTCCTCCAGCGTGATTTGCCCCACCTCTGAATCTCGTTGGCCCAGGCTATACGTCAGAACGTATTGCACCAGGGCTTGTCGGTGCTGCCACAGTCGCTGCAACATGTGCAGAGTTGAATTCCACCGGGTAGGCACATCGCATTTTAGCCGGTGAAGTGGCAGGCCCAACGACTTCTGTAGAGATGTAAGTCGCTGAGCTGCGGGATGCGAACGGCGGAAGTGAGCACACAGCGACCGTGCCCTCTGCAGAAGGCCATCTAGTCTGGGATAGTGGGCTAAAAATTGCTGGACAACCAGGTTCAACACGTGAGCCATACAAGGCACGTGTGTGACATTGCCCCGGCGAAGGGCCGCACCCAGGTTTGCAGCATTGTCGCACACGGCCTTCCCTGGTTTCAGGTCCAGTGGAGACAACCATTCATGAAATTGGTTCTCCAGAGCTGACCACAACTCCTCAGCTGTGTGACTCACATTTCCCAGACATTTCAATGTAAAAACCGCCTGATGACGTTGAGCCCTACTGCCAGCATAGTAAGGAGGTGTGCAGGATCCCTTCTGCGCAGTTAGAAAGCTTGTGGCATGACCAGACAGGCTTTGGGTGATGGTGGAAGACCGAGAGGAGGTTGAGGAGGCAGAAGCAGTGGAGGAACTTTGACATAAAGAGGATTGACGCACAACTCGTGGGGACGGCAAGACTTGGACAGCAGCCCCTTGTCCTGCTGTCACCATAGTTACCCAGTGCCCAGTCAGCGACATGTAACGCCCCTGTCCATGCCTACTCGTCCAAGTGTCTGTGGTGAAATGCACCCTGTCACACACAGAGTTTCTCAAAGAAGCGGTGATGTTGTGTGCGACATGCTGGTGGAGCGCAGGCACACCTTTCTTTGAGAAGTAGTGCCGACTGGGCATCTGGTACTGGGGCACTGCGACGGACATAAGGTCTCGAAAATCCTCTGTGTCCACCAGGCGGAAAGGCAGCATTTCTGTAGCCAAGAGCTTGCAGATGGTGAAATTCAACCTCTTAGCTTTCTCATGGCTAGGAGGAAATGGTCTTTTACTTGTCCACATCTGAGGGACCGAGGGCTGGCTATTGTGCTTAGACGGGGTTGATAAGGGTGTCCCCGGCAAACTGCCGGTCTGTGAGGAAGATGCAGGCGGACATGTTAGGTTGCCTTGATCCAAAGGTGGTGCTATCGTTGTCGGACAGCGCTCAAGACCAGCTGGTGTTACCACCTCCAAAGAAAATGATGACCTGCCAATCACGCTGGCTGTTGCGGGTAAAGAGGTGGCAGGTCTGCGCCCCAAAACAGGTGTGACTGCTGTCCCCCCAGTCACAGAGGATGAAGAGGCCGCGGATGCACAAGATATGGCAGACGGTGGTTGGCCCGGCCGGCTAGGCCGCATTGTAGCACACTGAGCTTCCCACTGCAACTTATGCTTCATGTCCATGTGCCGGTTCATGCATGAAGTACTCAAACTATGTATTTTTTGGCCTCTACTTAGCTTTTGCTGACAAATGTTACAGATAACACGAGTTGGGTCATCTTTATCGATCTGAAAAAATGCCCAGGCTATGCAAGGCTTAGCACCCATGCGACCTGAAGAGCCACCACGACTTGTGGTGAGAGGCAGAGTTGTGTTTGAGGATGCAGTTGTTGACGTGCTTCCAGTACTACGTCTCTGTCCAGGAAGGCGCAACCTGACCTCGTCGTCACTAGCATCTTCCTCCACCTCCTCTGCTGACCTCATCTCTTGGCTGACTGTGGGTTGACAGTAAGTGGGATCTCCGACCTCATCATCATCACCCTGTGCGTTATCACACCCGTCGTCCTCAGAGCCAACCTGTTCCTGCCCTGACAAAAAACTAAAGTTGTCGCTCCAATCAGGTATTTGAGTCTTATCATCGTCTTCCTCATTGTCTCCACCAACAGGAGTTACAGTTTGGGAATGAGGGTCTACATTATGGTCAGAACCTTCTGCGTCTGGTCCTGGATCCGACTCATAAAGATTCTGGGCATCAGTGCAGATCATTTCCTCGTCTGGATTCACAGAAGCGCTGGAGTCGACCTCTGATTCCCAGGCTATAGTATGAGTAAACAGCTCTGCAGACTCAACCATCTGTTCTACCTCATACTCAGACGGGCAACTGGAGATTTGGGAGCTGTGAGGAAGCAAGTGCGATTTGGGTGACACCTTTGAGGACTGGAGTATTTGTGATGTTGAAGTTGATGTGGAGGAGAGCCCACTTAAAGGAGCACTTGATATCCGTTGAAGCACCTGCTGTTTTTGTGCCTCATCTGGAATTTGTAGCGATTGGCGTGGCCGTAAGAAAGGGATCTTATCACATTGTCCGCTAAAAGAAGTAGACATTTTAGTTTGGCTGGAAGATGGTCTTTCTTCTGCACCTACCCCACGGACACAACCTTTTTTCCCCTTCCCAACACGCCTATTCCCCTTTCCACCAGCAGCAGGCCTTTTTCCACTCATTTTGGTGGTTAACTAATTCACAACTCTGGAGTTGTTTGCACAAAAAAACAATGGATGGTGACCATAGAATCATAGAATCATAGAATGGTAGAGTTGGAAGGGACCTCCTGGGTCATCTGGTCCAACCCCCTGCTCAAAGCAGGATTCACTTGATCATCTCAGACAGATGTCTGTCCAGCCTCTGTTTGAAGACGTCCATTGAAGGGGAACTCACCACTAGTGTTGAGCCACCCCCGTAGTGTTCGAGTTCGGTTCGGTTCGTCGAAAACCCGTGTGTTCGCCGAACTGTTCGTCGAACTGTTCGTCGAACACCTTCGAACACCGTTAAAACCAATGGCAGGCAAACAAAAACACATAGAAACACATAGAAAACACCTTCAAAGGTGTCCAAAAGCTGACAAACTGCTCAGAAGACACAACTAACACATGGAAAAGTGACAAGTACATATAGTCATGCGAAAAGAAAAGAGGTGGAGGAGTAAAAGGAGGGGGAGACACAGATATAGGCATGTCATGCCCTTCTAAAATCCAAAAAGTGAGAAGCCGAGACAGCCAGTCCGCTCCTGCCCGTGCCACCTCCGTGTCGCCGGGTTTGTGCCAGAGCCGCGGTGAACCCTGACGGCCAGCCCCCCTCTCCCAATACTGGTGCCTGTCCGCTGGTGGGTCGAGAGAGCCCCCCTGTGGTGGAGGCAGCTCTAAGCTTTTTAATTTAAATTGTCCCTCTAATTTGAATGAATACACTTTAAATCCATTTACAAGGATCTATTGGAGGGCAAGTCTCATGCCAGCAGCCGCGTAATTCCAGCTCCAGTAGCGTCCACTAAAGATGCTGCAGTTTAAAAGCTTTTATAAGGATCGAGCTCGGCTGTCCACCGCAAGGCATCCTAGTGCCAGTCCCAGCCCCTATGCCTTGGGGTGCCTCCTGATGCTCTTCACTAAGTATCCCGTGGTCCCGAAGCATTTCCTTTGAAAAAATTAAGTGTCCAAACTACAGGTGGTGTAGCTTGCTTAACAGCCGGGATAATCCGCTGACTAGCAGACACTGCTACTAGGCACAAAGTATTTCCTGGGCTAGATGCAGTTAAAAATGTGTAAGTAGATACTCTCGTTGGATGCTGAGAAAGCATTCCATAGAGTCTCCTGGCACGCCATATATGATTCTCTTAAAAAGCTTGGGGTAGGGGTCTAGGGGACCCTTTTATAGCCAAAATCACGGCCCTGTATCACAATACGTCACCTAGGCTGAAGATAAATGGAACTGTAGCACCGAGGGCTCGGTTGCTACAGACGTATTGCACCTCACCCAGAGGTGTGATATCTCACTCTCAGATAAGGATGGAGTGTGGATCAGGACCCGACACCTGCATGCATTACACCACATTGCCGTGGGGCAGGGCGACCAATATGCCCCTGAGATGGGCACGACAGTCCCTGTCCCTGGCTGGAGTGGGGGGAGGGAACACTGAGGAAGGGGAACCCTGCAGTGCAGGAGCAGGGAGGAAGCAGTTCCTGGGTGCATTGAGAAGGGAGTATAAAAGGTGGGCACCATCTTAGTTCAGTGCAGAGAAGTCTGAGCAGAAGTGGCAGGGAGCAGGGGCTCTGCATGAGCTCTGCTCCGGAGGCGGGCCTAGTAACAGAGGCCCAGGCCTGCAAGAGGGAGAAGGAAGGAAGAGGAGCGGAGAAGGCTCCAGGAACGAGGAATGAAGGGATCCCAGGGGTGCGGACGGGCGAGTCGCCACCGCACGCCCGAATCCACCTGCGTGGAGGGGTCAGGCCAAAGGGGGAGACCGGTCCCCGAACTAGTGGAGGCAGGAAACGACCCTCAGCTAGAAACCGGAGGCTCTGACATTTTATGTGGCGCAGCCCCTTGCTCCACCCGCTAGGAAGGCACCACATAGGGTCAGGGAAACTGGCGCCAAGTTTACCAAGAGGAGGCCCGAGGCAGCCGGACAGAAGTGTTGGTAAGAAAGGCCAGACAAAGGACACACAAAGGGGGTCCTGTGAAGCGCTCCAAAGTTATCTGGGAGTTGTCTGAGCCCCTCACCTGGTGAGCACAGTACGACGTGGGCAGCCGTTACCTGCAGACGTGGTCTGGATAATAAGAACTGTGAGTAAAGGCCCTGAACTGCATCACTGACTCCGTGTCGTTACTGCTGCTGCCCTGCACCATCACCCCCATCCTCCGCATACACTGCCCTGAGGCTATACTCCTCCCGTGGGGAGTTATGCTACGCTCTGCTGCACCCACAACACCAGCCTTAGCGGTCTGCCCTGTAGCGGCGGTTCACTCTGACCGCAATCCACGGGTGGCGTAGTCGGACATTTAAACATCAAAACCACATAAATAGTTCCGCCACTGGTTTGTCCGCCCTGAGCCACGGAACCGGATCGCCGCCACGAAGACTACAACCACCAGCATCCACCAAAAAGGGTCCGGCTCCGGGTGTCCCAAGGCCCAGGGGGTGCGTCAGAACATTTTCATCACCTTTCACAATCACCAATGGGACAAGGCAGGGATGTCCTCTGTCCCCTCTCTTATACATCCTAGTGACGGAGCACCTGCTCTCATCAATTCGCCATAACCCCAATATTAGGTGGATTGAGGTGGGAGGCACCGAGTACAAGTGCTCTCTATTTGCTGATGATGTCCTAGTATATATCACTCAATCACATATATCCATCCCTGCTGTTATGGCTGAAATAGATCACTTTGTTACATGGTAAAATTTTAAAATCAATGCAGCGAAGTCTGAGGCCCTCGATGTCTCCCTCCCTAAATCCATATAGGATTCCATCCAGTCCAACTTTCCCTTTGCCTGGCCCTCACAGGGTATCAAATACTTAGGAATTCCTATTCATAGAGACCTCTCCCATCTATGTTATCTTAATTTTGGGCCCTTTATTGAACAATTCCATACAGACCACGGTTGGCAAGTTGCAACTGTGAGATTCACTACGTGCACCACTGGTATTTTGTGGAAAAGCACATGTAAGATTCTGCAACAGTCTCTGCTGATACTCCTGCATGCGTGCATCCCTTTCTATGGCAGGAATAATTTCTGCAAATTTACTTTTGTACCGGGGATCTAACAGTGTGGCAACCCAGTAGTCAGGATTATTTCTAATTCTCACAATTCGAGGGTCATGTTGCAGGTAGTGCAGCAAGAAGGCACTCATGTGTGTTGCGCATCCAGGAGCACCAAGTCCCTGTTGTGTTGGTGGCGAGGTAACAATCATGCTTCCTTCCTCTGTCCTCTCCCCCCAACCTCGCACAACAGAAATGTGATCAAGGTCTCCCTCATCTGATGAGTCTTCCATCAGTTCGTCCTCCACTTCTTCCTGGGCTCCTGCACCTTCCTCACTAGTTTGGCTGCTACCATGCACCCTGGTAAAATCATCTCCCCCACCCTCACATGCCTGCCGCCCTGGTGCTGCCGACCGTCTGGACCTTGCAGATGTTAGCCCTTCCGCATACAACTCCTCCTCCTCTACTTCCTCCACCTCCTCTTGTGCCACCACCTGACTCCGAATTCTGTTTAACATGTGCTCCAGCATGTAAATCACCGGAATAGTCATGCTGATAATGGCACCGTCAGCACTAAACATCTTCGTCGCCATTTCAAAACTGTGCAGAAGGGTGCATAGGTCCCTGATCTGAGACCACTCCTCCAGCGTGATTTGCCCCACCTCTGAATCTCGTTGGCCCAGGCTATACGTCAGAACGTATTGCACCAGGGCTTGTCGGTGCTGCCACAGTCGCTGCAACATGTGCAGAGTTGAATTCCACCGGGTAGGCACATCGCATTTTAGCCGGTGAAGTGGCAGGCCCAACGACTTCTGTAGAGATGTAAGTCGCTGAGCTGCGGGATGCGAACGGCGGAAGTGAGCACACAGCGACCGTGCCCTCTGCAGAAGGCCATCTAGTCTGGGATAGTGGGCTAAAAATTGCTGGACAACCAGGTTCAACACGTGAGCCATACAAGGCACGTGTGTGACATTGCCCCGGCGAAGGGCCGCACCCAGGTTTGCAGCATTGTCGCACACGGTCTTCCCTGGTTTCAGGTCCAGTGGAGACAACCATTCATGAAATTGGTTCTCCAGAGCTGACCACAACTCCTCAGCTGTGTGACTCACATTTCCCAGACATTTCAATGTAAAAACCGCCTGATGACGTTGAGCCCTACTGCCAGCATAGTAAGGAGGTGTGCAGGATCCCTTCTGCGCAGTTAGAAAGCTTGTGGCATGACCAGACAGGCTTTGGGTGCAGGTGGAAGACCGAGAGGAGGTTGAGGAGGCAGAAGCAGTGGAGGAAAAATGACATAAAGAGGATTGACGCACAACTCGTGGGGACGGCAAGACTTGGACAGCAGCCCCTTGTCCTGCTGTCACCATAGTTACCCAGTGCCCAGTCAGCAACATGTAACGCCCCTGTCCATGCCTACTCGTCCAAGTGTCTGTGGTGAAATGCACCCTGTCACACACAGAGTTTCTCAAAGAAGCGGTGATGTTGTGTGCGACATGCTGGTGGAGCGCAGGCACACCTTTCTTTGAGAAGTAGTGCCGACTGGGCATCTGGTACTGGGGCACTGCGACGGACATAAGGTCTCGAAAATCCTCTGTGTCCACCAGGCGGAAAGGCAGCATTTCTGTAGCCAAGAGCTTGCAGATGGTGAAATTCAACCTCTTAGCTTTCTCATGGCTAGGAGGAAATGGTCTTTTACTTGTCCACATCTGAGGGACCGAGGGCTGGCTATTGTGCTTAGACGGGGTTGATAAGGGTGTCCCCGGCAAACTGCCGGTCTGTGAGGAAGATGCAGGCGGACATGTTAGGTTGCCTTGATCCAAAGGTGGTGCTATCGATGTCGGACAGCGCTCAAGACCAGCTGGTGTTACCACCTCCAAAGAAAATGATGACCTGCCAATCACGCTGGCTGTTGCGGGTAAAGAGGTGGCAGGTCTGCGTCCCAAAACAGGTGTGACTGCTGTCCCCCCAGTCACAGAGGATGAAGAGGCCGCGGATGCACAAGATATGGCAGACGGTGGTTGGCCCGGCCGGCTAGACCGCATTGTAGCACACTGAGCTTCCCACTGCAACTTATGCTTCATGTCCATGTGCCGGTTCATGCATGAAGTACTCAAACTATGTATTTTTTGGCCTCTACTTAGCTTTTGCTGACAAATGTTACAGATAACACGAGTTGGGTCATCTTTATCGATCTGAAAAAATGCCCAGGCTATGCAAGGCTTAGCACCCATGCGACCTGAAGAGCCACCACGACTTGTGGTGAGAGGCAGAGTTGTGTTTGAGGATGCAGTTGTTGACGTGCTTCCAGTACTACGTCTCTGTCCAGGAAGGCGCAACCTGACCTCGTCGTCACTAGCATCTTCCTCCACCTCCTCTGCTGACCTCATCTCTTGGCTGACTGTGGGTTGACAGTAAGTGGGATCTCCGACCTCATCATCATCACCCTGTGCGTTATCACACCCGTCGTCCTCAGAGCCAACCTGTTCCTGCCCTGACAAAAAACTAAAGTTGTCGCTCCAATCAGGTATTTGAGTCTTATCATCGTCTTCCTCATTGTCTCCACCAACAGGAGTTACAGTTTGGGAATGAGGGTCTACATTATGGTCAGAACCTTCTGCGTCTGGTCCTGGATCCGACTCATAAAGATTCTGGGCATCAGTGCAGATCATTTCCTCGTCTGGATTCACAGAAGCGCTGGAGTCGACCTCTGATTCCCAGGCTATAGTATGAGTAAACAGCTCTGCAGACTCAACCATCTGTTCTACCTCATACTCAGACGGGCAGCTGGAGATTTGGGAGCTGTGAGGAAGCAAGTGCGATTTGGGTGACACCTTTGAGGACTGGAGTATTTGTGATGTTGAAGTTGATGTGGAGGAGAGCCCACTTAAAGGAGCACTTGATATCCGTTGAAGCACCTGCTGTTTTTGTGCCTCATCTGGAATTTGTAGCGATTGGCGTGGCCGTAAGAAAGGGATCTTATCACATTGTCCGCTAAAAGAAGTAGACATTTTAGTTTGGCTGGAAGATGGTCTTTCTTCTGCACCTACCCCACGGACACAACCTTTTTTCCCCTTCCCAACACGCCTATTCCCCTTTCCACCAGCAGCAGGCCTTTTTCCACTCATTTTGGTGGTTAACTAATTCACAACTCTGGAGTTGTTTGCACAAAAAAACAATGGATGGTAACCGAGCAGAGCTGAGTGGCCAAACTGTGGTATTAGGCCAAAACTATTGGCTGGGTTAGATGCAGAAAAAAATTATTTTTAATTTGCAACCTGATGGAGGTCAGTATAGATGGACTAATAGACCAAGTCCCACACACCGCTAGAAGCCCAAATATTTTTTCAGAGCTAGATGCAGAAATTTTTTTTATTCAATTTGCAACCTGATGGAGGTCAGTATAGATGGACTAATAGACCAAGTCCCACACACTGCTAGAAGCCCAAATATTTTTTCAGAGCTAGATGCAGAAAAAAATTATTTTTAATTTGCAACCTGATGGAGGTCAGTATAGATGGACTAATAGACCAAGTCCCACACACTGCTAGAAGCCCAAATATTTTTTCAGAGATAAATGAAGAAAAAAATTATTTTTAATTTGCAACCTGATGAAGGTCAGTATAGATGGACTAATAGACCAAGTCCCACACACTGCTAGAAGCCCAAATATTTTTTCAGAGCTAGATGCAGAAAAAAATTATATTCAATTTGCAACCTGCTGGAGGTCAGTATAGAAGGACTAATAGAACAAGTCCCACACACTGCTAGAAGCCCAAATATTTTTTCAGAGCTAAATGAAGAAAAAAATTATTTTTAATTTGCAACCTGATGGAGGTCAGTATAGATGGACTAATAGACCAAGTCCCACACACTGCTAGAAGCCCAAATATTTTTTCTGAGCTAGATGCAGAAAAAAATTATATTCAGTTTGCAACCTGATGGAGGTCAGTATAGATGGACTAATAGAATGATGCTATGCCCAAAAGATTTTACTTCACTAGGTGCAGTAAAAAAATTGGTATTCTATACACAGGTGGTATATCTTGCAACACAGATAGGCTACTCCACTGACTAACACACTCTGCAATAGGCCAAAAAGGATTAGCTTTACTAGATTCAGCCAAATGCTGTGAAAAAAACTTGCACAGCACTGGCACAGACCTGCCTGGCAAAAACTGATAGGAACTGATGTAACCTAGTCCTGAAAAGGACTCCAATTACAATTAGTCTTTACTCCCACAATCTATCTATTTAAGAGCACAGACCTGCCTGATAAAAGTTGTAGGAAATGCTGTAACCTAGTCCTTAAAAGGACTGCAATCACAACTATTCCCTACTCCCAAGCTATCTGTATATTTGTGCGAAAATTGGCTTGAAATTAACAAGGTATAGCGCACACAGCAACAGCGGTGCCGTCTAACACGCAGCTGCAGCAGTGAGAAAATGGTGGCGACGGGGAAAATGGCTTGGTCTTATAGGGCAAGGACATGTGACATACACTGCCAATCACACATGCCCTTGCTTGTGTGAAAAAAAGCACTTCGCTCCGTGTGTGCACTGCTGATAGGCTGACAGATTGCACCTCCCCACTGCAAATGCGGGAAAGAGAAAAAAAAATGGAGATCTTCATTGTTCCTGCAGAGATCCATCCCCTGCCCCTCCCCCCGCCCCGCTGTACACTCAAACTGCGTATTAACATTAATTTTCATCATTACTGAGAAAAAATCCAGTTATGATTTTGGTGCACGAACAGTTATTGAACATAACCTCGAACAGCCGAATTTTTCTCAAATTGTTCGTGTTCGCCGACCGGCTCGAACACCGCCCAAAACAGCTCGAATTTGAGATTGGCGAACAGTTCGAGTAGAACAACGCTCATCTCTACTCACCACCTCTCGTGGCAGCCTGTTCCACTCCTTAATCACCCTAACTGTCAAAAAGTTTTTTCTAATTTCTAATCTGTGTCTCCTCCCATTTAGTTTCATCCCATTGCTTCTAGTCTTTCCTTGTGCAAATGAGAATAAAGATGATCCTTCTACAATGTGACAGCCCTTGACATATTTGTAGACAGCTATTAAGTCTCCTCTCAGTCTTCTTTTTTGCAAGCTAAACATTCCCAAATCCTGCAACCGTTCCTCATAGGACATGGTTTGCAGACCAGTCACCATTCTGGTCGCTCTTCTCTGAACTTGCTCCAGTTTGTCTATGTCTTTTTTAAAATGTGGTGCCCAAAACTGTACACAGTATTCCAGATGAGGTCTGACCAAAGAGGAGTAAAGACCGATAATGACTTCACGTGATCTAGACTGTATGCTTCTGTTAATACATACCAGAATTGTATTTGCCTTTTTTGCTGCTGCATCACACTGTTGACTCATGTTCAGTCTATGATCTATTAGTATACCTGTCTTTTTCACATGTACTGTTGCTTAGCTCTATTCCTCCCATTCTGTATATGCGTTTTTCATTTTTATTGCCCAGATGTAGTACTTTGCATTTTTCCCTGTTAAAAACCATTCTGTTGGTTGCTGCCCACTGCTCCAGTTTATTTAGGTCTTTTTGAATCCTCTCTCTCTCTTCTCTAGTATTAGCTATCCCTCCTAGCTTTGTGTCATCAGCAAATTTAATCAGTTTACCCTCAATTCCTTCATCTAAATCATTGATAAAGATGTTGAACAATACAGGTCCCAGGACGGAGCCCTGTGGTACCCCACTTGAGACATTCATCCAGCTGGATGTGAAGCCATTTACAACCACCCTTTGAGTCCGATCACTAAGCCAGTTATGAATCCACCTAACAGTTGCCTGGTCCATTGCATACTTGGTCATTTTTTCAATAAGGATGGTGTGAGATACTTTGTCAAATGCTTTGCTGAAGTCAAGATATACTATATCTACAGCATTTCCCTGATCCACCCAGTCAGTGATTCTGTCATAGAAGGAAATTAAGTTAGTCTGACATGACTTGTTAGTTACAAACCCATGCTGACTCTGGTTAATCACTTCATTCTTATCCATGTACTTACATACATGTTGTTTAATAATTTGTTCAAAGATCTTTCCTGGTATAGAAGTCAGACTCACCGGCCTATAGTTCCCTGGGTCCACCTTCTTCCCCTTTTTGAAGATAGGAACAACATTTGCTCTTCTCCAGTCTTCTGGGACTTCTCCTGTTCTCCAAGAATTTTCAAAGATTATGGAGAGTGGTTCTAAAATTTCTTCTACGATCTCCTTCAGTACTCTGGGGTGTAATTCATCTGGACTTGGAGACTTGAACTCATTTATGTTAGCTAAATATTCCCTCACAATCTTTTCTGTTTACAGATAACTTGGATTCCTCTATTCCTTTAAAAGGACAGTGAAGATCAGTTGATGTTACATTTTCTTTCTGAGAGAAAACAGATGCAAAATAGGAATTAAAAAGTTCGGCCTTCTCAACATCCTCTCTTACCATTTCTCCATTTTCATCCTGTAAAAATCCTATAGCATCTTTGACTTTTCTTTTACTTTTGACATACCCCCAAAATCCTTTTTTATTGCTTTTGACATCTCTTGCAAGCCTTAATTCATTGTCAGCTTTAGCTAACCTGATACGTGCCCTACAGGATCTGCAGACTGCATTATAATCTTCTTTAGATATGCCTCCCTCTTTCCATTTAATAAACATTTCTTTCTTTCTTTTTAGCATGTGTTTAAGTTCTGTGTTCATCCATCCTGGTTTCCTTAAATGCTTCCCATTCTTCCTACTTTTCGGGATTGTTAACGATTGTGCTTTGAGAATCTCATTTTTAAAAATTTCCCATCCTTCCTGGACATTTTTGTCCTTAAGGACATCCAGCCATTGGATCCCTCCTATTCTCTTTCTGAGTCTCTTAAAATCTGCCTTTCTAAAATCTAACCTTGAAGTCTGAGTCTTCACATGTCTTCCTCCTCTCGTTATCCAAAATTCTATAATAGCATGATCGCTGCCTCCTAGGGTCCCAGCCACCTTTTCCTCCTCAACCATTTCCTCCCTGTTTATAAGGATTAGATCCAAAGTAGCAGATCCCCTTGTTTTCTCCCCTACCTTTTGGAAGATAAAGTTGTCAGCAAGAGAGGATAAGAATTTGCTTGACCTGTTAGTTTTACTTGAGAGAGATTCCCAACAAATGTCTGGATAGTTGAAATCTCCCATGACCATTACGTCATATTTTTTGGAGAACTTGGTCATTTGATACATAAAGAGTTCATCCATATCTTCAGCTTGCCCAGGTGGCCTGTAGTAAATGCCTACAATGGTGTCCTTTCCGTTGTTCTCTCCTTGTATTCTTACCCAAACAGTTTCCACAGAACTCCCAGTCTCTGAAGCTTCAATCTCTGTGCAGATATACGCTTTTCTAACATACAATGCAACACCTCCTCCTCGTTTATCAAGTCTGTTTCTTGCAAATAAGTT
This sequence comes from Phyllobates terribilis, assembly GCF_046119375.1. NCBI lineage: Eukaryota > Metazoa > Chordata > Amphibia > Anura > Dendrobatidae > Phyllobates > Phyllobates terribilis. Next base: position 69,962,749 of record NW_027362763.1, on the reverse strand, counting down.
GTATCCTTTTAGCCTTTTATTCCAATCATGTGTATCGTCCCACTAAGTTTCAGTGATTCCAATGACATCATATTCCTTTTCCTGCATTAGTAGTTCCAATTCTCCTTGTTTGTTGCCCATGCTTTGTGCATTTGTATAAAAACATTTTAGTTTGTGATTGGTTTCTCTTCCTCCCATATTTTTATTATTTAAATTGTTTTGTCTTTGTTCTTCCTTTCCACTTCCAGTAGCAGAGATCTCAATAGTATTTGTCAGCTGTATGGCTTTTTCTGGCCTTTTGCTTCCCTTCCCACATTGTTCTAGTTTAAAGCTCTTCTGATGAGTGTAGCAAGGCGACTTCCAAATACATGTTTTCCAGTCTTCGTAAGGTGCACCCCATCTCTAGCAAGTAGTCCATCGTATAGGTAATTCATTCCGTGATCCAGAAATCCAAATCTTTGTTGACGGCACCATTGACGTAGCCAGTTGTTCACCTGTAGAATCTTATTCCACCTCATTGTTCCATGGCCATCCACTGGGAGGATGGATGAGAAGACCACCTGCGCTCCCAATTCTTTCACTTTCTTGCCTAAGTCTTCAAAGTCACTGCAGATGGTTTCCAGGTCCTTTCTTGCGGTGTCATTTGTTCCCACATGTATTAGCAGGAATGGGTAGTGATCTGTAGGTCTGAAGAGTCTTGATATCCTGTCAGACACATCTTTAATTTTTGCTCCTGGAAGACAGCACATTTCTCTTGAGGTTATGTCTGGTCTGCAGATAGCGGCCTCTGTTCCTCTTAACAGGGAATCCCACATGACCACCACTCTCCGTTTTTTCTTCACAACATTCTTCTTTCTCCATCCAGGAGGATTCTGAGGGCTTACAAGGTTATTCATTGCTGGCAAAGTCTTATTTTGCTGTATTTCTTCATGGTTCTCCTGCGTGAGAGCCTGGTACTGGTTCCTGAGCAGTATGGGTGCTGACTGCCTCTCGATCCTCCTGCTTCTGTGGGTCACATGCTTCCATTCCTCTGTTTCGTCAGGTGCAGTTCGAATTTCTTCTCTTTCTGAATCATGAAGAGATAATTCTGCTCTGTCTAAGAACTCTTCACCTTCCTTAATGATTTTCAAGGTAGTTAACCTCTCTTCTAGATTTCGCAACTTTTCCTCCAACAGGGACACAAGCTTGCATTTCTGTCATGTGAAGATGGCTTTTCCACTGGCAAGTCTGTGAACATGTAGCAGGATATGCAGCTCACCAAATGGCTCCTGGACTCTTCCATGTTCTTATTGTTAATGTTCTGAAAACAGTGAAAAAAGCTTAAAAAAAAAGCTTCAAAATGCGCGCGCCGGTAGGCGCGCGGTTTACCGATGTCCTCTTTTCAGCTCCAACAGCCAAAATCCAGTGTTCTTTGAGCTCGCGGAGACTCTTCACTTACCGCAAAATGCAGTGGGAATATGCAAATTATCTCCTCAGGACTCCTCCCCTGGTTTACCGATGTCCTCTTTTCAGCTCCAACAGCCAAAATCCAGTGTTCTTTGAGCTCGCGGAGACTCTTCACTTACCGCAAAATGCAGTGGGAATATGCAAATTATCTCCTCAGGACTCCTCCCCTGGTTTACCGATGTCCTCTTTTCAGCTCCAACAGCCAAAATCCAGTGTTCTTTGAGCTCACGGAGACTCTTCACTTACCGCAAAATGCAGTGGGAATATGCAAATTATCTCCTCAGGACTCCTCCCCTGGTTTACCGATGTCCTCTTTTCAGCTCCAACAGCCAAAATCCAGTGTTCTTTGAGCTCGCGGAGACTCTTCACTTACCGCAAAATGCAGTGGGAATATGCAAATTATCTCCTCAGGACTCCTCCCCTGGTTTACCGATGTCCTCTTTTCAGCTCCAACAGCCAAAATCCAGTGTTCTTTGAGCTCGCGGAGACTCTTCACTTACCGCAAAATGCAGTGGGAATATGCAAATTATCTCCTCAGGACTCCTCCCCTGGTTTACCGATGTCCTCTTTTCAGCTCCAACAGCCAAAATCCAGTGTTCTTTGAGCTCGCGGAGACTCTTCACTTACCGCAAAATGCAGTGGGAATATGCAAATTATCTCCTCAGGACTCCTCCCCTGGTTTACCGATGTCCTCTTTTCAGCTCCAACAGCCAAAATCCAGTGTTCTTTGAGCTCACGGAGACTCTTCACTTACCGCAAAATGCAGTGGGAATATGCAAATTATCTCCTCAGGACTCCTCCCCTGGTTTACCGATGTCCTCTTTTCAGCTCCAACAGCCAAAATCCAGTGTTCTTTGAGCTCGCGGAGACTCTTCACTTACCGCAAAATGCAGTGGGAATATGCAAATTATCTCCTCAGGACTCCTCCCCTGGTTTACCGATGTCCTCTTTTCAGCTCCAACAGCCAAAATCCAGTGTTCTTTGAGCTCACGGAGACTCTTCACTTACCGCAAAATGCAGTGGGAATATGCAAATTATCTCCTCAGGACTCCTCCCCTGGTTTACCGATGTCCTCTTTTCAGCTCCAACAGCCAAAATCCAGTGTTCTTTGAGCTCGCGGAGACTCTTCACTTACCCCAAAATGCAGTGGGAATATGCAAATTATCTCCTCAGGACTCCTCCCCTGGTTTGGGAGGAGCAGAGCTGAGTGGCCAAACTGTGGTATTAGGCCAAAACTATTGGCTGGGTTAGATGCAGAAAAAAATTATTTTTAATTTGCAACCTGATGGAGGTCAGTATAGATGGACTAATAGACCAAGTCCCACACACCGCTAGAAGCCCAAATATTTTTTCAGAGCTAGATGCAGAAATTTTTTTTATTCAATTTGCAACCTGATGGAGGTCAGTATAGATGGACTAATAGACCAAGTCCCACACACTGCTAGAAGCCCAAATATTTTTTCAGAGCTAGATGCAGAAAAAAATTATTTTTAATTTGCAACCTGATGGAGGTCAGTATAGATGGACTAATAGACCAAGTCCCACACACCGCTAGAAGCCCAAATATTTTTTCAGAGCTAGATGCAGAATTTTTTTTTATTCAATTTGCAACCTGATGGAGGTCAGTATAGATGGACTAATAGACCAAGTCCCACACACTGCTAGAAGCCCAAATATTTTTTCAGAGCTAGATGCAGAAAAAAATTATTTTTAATTTGCAACCTGATGGAGGTCAGTATAGATGGACTAATAGACCAAGTCCCACACACTGCTAGAAGCCCAAATATTTTTTCAGAGCTAGATGCAGAAAAAAATTATTTTTAATTTGCAACCTGATGGAGGTCAGTATAGATGGACTAATAGACCAAGTCCCACACACCGCTAGAAGCCCAAATATTTTTTCAGAGCTAGATGCAGAAAAAAATTATATTCAATTTGCAACCTGCTGGAGGTCAGTATAGAAGGACTAATAGAACAAGTCCCACACACTGCTAGAAGCCCAAATATTTTTTCAGAGCTAAATGAAGAAAAAAATTATTTTTAATTTGCAACCTGATGGAGGTCAGTATAGATGGACTAATAGACCAAGTTCCACACACTGCTAGAAGCCCAAATATTTTTTCAGAGCTAGATGCAGAAAAAAATTATTTTTAATTTGCAACCTGATGGAGGTCAGTATAGATGGACTAATAGAACAAGTCCCACACGCTGCTAGAAGCCCAAATATTTTTTCAGAGATAAATGAAGAAAAAAATTATTTTTAATTTGCAACCTGATGGAGGTCAGTATAGATGGACTAATAGACCAAGTCCCACACACTGCTAGAAGCCCAAATATTTTTTCAGAGCTAGATGCAGAAAAAAATTATTTTTAATTTGCAACCTGATGGAGGTCAGTATAGATGGACTAATAGACCAAGTCCCACACACCGCTCGAAGCCCAAATATTTTTTCAGAGCTAGATGCAGAAAAAAATTATATTCAGTTTGCAACCTGATGGAGGTCAGTATAGATGGACTAATAGAATGATGCTATGCCCAAAAGATTTTACTTCACTAGGTGCAGTAAAAAAATTGGTATTCTATACACAGGTGGTATATCTTGCAACACAGATAGGCTACTCCACTGACTAACACACTCTGCAATAGGCCAAAAAGGATTAGCTTTGCTAGATTCAGCCAAATGCTGTGAAAAAAACTTGCACAGCACTGGCACAGACCTGCCTGGCAAAAACTGATAGGAACTGATGTAACCTAGTCCTGAAAAGGACTCCAATTACAATTAGTCTTTACTCCCACAATCTATCTATTTAAGAGCACAGACCTGCTTGATAAAAGTCGTAGGAAATGCTGTAACCTAGTCCTTAAAATGACTGCAATCACAACTATTCCCTACTCCCAAGCTATCTGTATATTTGTGCGAAAATTGGCTTGAAATTAACAAGGTATAGCGCACACAGCAACAGCGGTGCCGTCTAACACGCAGCTGCAGCAGTGAGAAAATGGTGGCGACGGGGAAAATGGCTTGGTCTTATAGGGCAAGGACATGTGACATACACTGCCAATCACACATGCCCTTGCTTGTGTGAAAAAAAGCACTTCGCTCCGTGTGTGCGCTGCTGATAGGCTGACAGATTGCACCTCCCCACTGCAAATGCGGGAAAGAGAAAAAAAAATGGAGATCTTCATTGTTCCTGCAGAGATCCATCCCCTGCCCCTCCCCCCGCCCCGCTGTACACTCAAACTGCGTATTAACATTAATTTTCATCATTACTGAGAAAAAATCCAGTTATGATTTTGGTGCACGAACAGTTATCGAACATAACCTCGAACAGCCGAATTTTTCTCAAATTGTTCGTGTTCGCCGACCGGCTCGAACACCGCCCAAAACAGCTCGAATTTGAGATTGGCGAACAGTTCGAGTAGAACAACGCTCATCTCTACTCATATCACCTTAGAAAAGAAACTCGGCTCACCTTTCCCTTTCAGGATGACACAACCTTCATCTCTGCTCTAGAACTCGAGTCACCTACCTCTACCTTTTATGATACCTGGAATTTGCAGTATGTACATGTACGTGGAAAATCCTGACTTTGAAGGGCTGTATTCTCCCTGAAATATTTGTATGATGTGGAAAGTTTTTTATTTTACATTGATTTCATATATACTCATGAGAAAAAAGCATTGTGTGCTTCTATATGAGATGAAGGCACATGGAGGTATAGTATAAGCTCACTCCTGTTTATTACATCCGTGTATATGAGACCATATTCAGGACTCACCCACCGTATCAGGGTTATAAAAATAATTTATGTGATTTATTTAGCTGTTTTAGATGAGTGACTCGATTCAATGCCTATTTATTTTGTGTTGATTTTTTAGGAAATTACTGAACCCGGCGTACTATAACAATTTGCTTAAATTACCTAACACGTCCACAACTATGTTACAAATTTCTAATATTTTACATATTAATTATATTTTTCACATTGTACCCACAATTTCTTGGTCAGTCCTTTTTCGTGAAGGTAGAATTGTCTTTGAAAGCAGTGACTAAAGTTGATTCTAGTATAGCAAAATATGTATGATAAAAGAAAGTGTAGCAATAGCAATGGACTTGGTAATATAAAAGAAAATAACCCATTCCATATTATTTGGTAATAAGAATATAGAAGCAACAAGCAGCATCGCCATTAGCATCATTCTTCTGAGCAACAGAACTACAAAATACAAATTACATTACAAATGTACTTTTTTGCCTCAGGTAAGCATATTACTGGGGAGGAGGATAGTATGGAATACATAGCATATCGCTAATGTCAGTCCCAAAAAAGATGATGTTACCTCTGACAGTGACACAGTCAGTTTGTTATGCACTTTACAGAGGGACCCACCAAACCAGCAAAGGAGCAGCCACAGAGGCACTTGGCGCAAGTTGTCCAGCTAGGCGAGCCCTTGAGGGCAGGTATACTCTTCACCCAGCTACCAGTAATGGAAGGGAGACTTTGACAAAGCTCTTCACAGACCAACTGTTTCAGAAGAGCTGGCGTCTGGTGATGTGGTCAGTGCCTAGTCAAGAGCCAGCTGAGTACCTCTGCAAGAGCCTTAAGAAGTGTAACCAGAAAAGCAAATGGGAAAACCCCAGAAAAGAGAGCAACACTAATGCTAGCACCACACACCACCAGCACATAAGAACTGCAATAAACAGTAAATCACAGAGCAGGGAGCAGCATTAAATAGCCAACTAATGATCTGGTGTTGAATACCTCCCAATCATCCCCAGACAGCCACTCCCTGCTAGTTTGAACAGCAGAATAGACAACATCGCATCACTGCATAGTGCCAGACATCGCTGCTTCCTGTCTGGCCTGGCGGCTGGAGAAATCACTGAGAGACACGGCTTCCCACATCCTCACACATCCTACAACACCAAAACAAATTGCTTCATAAGATTGGGACAGTCTCCATGCACATGTATGAGCTCTGCCTCTGCGGTCAGAAAATGGTGGCACCTGAGACTGGAGTAGCATAGCACCGGACCTGCTCCATTCACATGTGTGAGCACAGAACCACAGTTAACACAGTTTGAGTCAGTTTTCTGCACAGTTCAACTGCTCCTCCACCATATCAGTAACATTCAATTCCATTGATGCGAGGTCTGCATTTTCTCCTTCTAGTCCCCTAAGCCACAACACTGCATGTACTAAAGAAGATATTTCACAACAAAAAATTATTCTACTGTATGTATTAGATGAGATGAACAGTCAGCATTTGGAATTGGTTGACTTGGGATTTGGGAAGCTAATGACATGATTTAAATGGTTAGTTGTGTTGGTGGTGGTTGTAGTTGAGACACTGGCAGACATGGTGGTAGGGACACTGGTAGTGGCAGCCATCTGGCAATCCTGATCAAGTTAAGTTTAGAACTGGGAATCAGGATGAGGGCAAGGAAATAAGGACAAATATCAGGTTGAGTCCGGGATGACTTTTGTTTGGTGGTCAAATCTTGTCTGGAGGGAAAAGGAATTGATGGGTGATGGCATCTGAGCAGAAATACAACTAAAATATCTCACAGGGACAAAGCTTCATATGTGGTCAGCTCAGCACTAGAGATGAGTGAACTTGTTCGGAAAACGTTCGCCAATCTCAAAGTCGACACGAACATTGCACATTCGGATTTGTGTTCGGAGCCCTGAACATTTTTACTCAAAATCGGCAAATTCGGCCAAAGTGCAGTAAATGATTGCGTTTTCACTGACGCTTTTTTTAGAACTTTGGCTTGGATACTGGTGTGGTATGATGAGTGGGGGGGGTCATGTTTAATGAGGGGAGTGGGTTGGGGAGAGGTCAGTGGAAAGACAGACTGTTATTCTTCTTTTTTTTTTCTTAACCTAATATGTGGAGATTCCAGCAGCCAATCAGGGCACAGAAACCATCCACAACATCCAGAAACAAGTGCTTGTGTCATTGGCTGCCAAAGTCACATGTTCCTCTCCATAAGAAGAGTAGACATATTATTTTGGTGCAAATTTGTCAGTGTAACAGTGCAGAGAGGCTTTCTGCTTCAGCTACTGGAGAGTAAGATAGTTAGCTAGGTGGTTGATTATCAGTTAGTTAGTTCAGCTAGGTAGGTTCCTGTGTGGCTGTGAAATCAACCTTCCAGCAGATCAATCCTTTTTGCTAATTGTATGGTCCAAAGACACCAGACCACATTTCAGCATATAAGTCTTTTGTGCTGCTAATATTGTGCTCCAGGCAATAGTTCAAATTTGAAAATATAAATTCTTTGTGTTAATAGCGTGGTCCTGAAACAAGGCCACATTTGTGCATAGAAATATTTTGTGCTGGTAATATTTTTGACCAGGCAAGAGTCCACATTTGAAAATCTGAATTCTTACATTGAGGTTACATTGGTGAGTCAGGTTTTTATACTAAACAAACATCCTACTGTGTTTTTATTTTTTTTACGTTATTTTTTAAGACAAATACTTTCACCGGTAAATGTAATTTTAGCACTTTACAACCTTTTCTGCCCATGTGGTGTGTGACACATCATCAGACACATCATGTTGTATTTATGATGGAGGGACTCTGAAAGTCACAAAGCCTATTTTAATAGGGTCATCAGGCGGCCCTTACTATTTTTAAAGGGCCATCAGTTGACCCTAACTATTGTTAGAGAGCCATCAGCCGGCTATGCTTTGTTGTTCCCATTATTAATGAGTGGGTCGACTATTCTGTTATTGCATATGCAATGACTGCAAGAACTGCCAAAAATTTGTATGTAACCCAATACCCCTTTGAAGAGACATATAGGAGGGTCTCAGTAAAAAAAAATTTCCCATTATAAAGGAATGGGTATCCTATAGTAGTAATCCCCATGATGTGAAAGCAAGGGCTGCCAAAGTTTGGGAAAAACACCACCAACAATTTAAAGACACATAAAGATGGGTCACAGTAACGATATGTTCCCATTAGAAAGGAGAGGGTCTGCTATACAGTTATAGGGTGTACTGTCAGTCCAACAGATGCCAAAATTTAGGAAAAATCCCATCAACATTTTAAAGACACATAGAACTGGTTCACAGTAACGACATGTTCCCATTAGAAAGGAGAGGGTCTGCTATACAGTTATAGGGTACGCAGTAAGTCCAACAGTTGACAAAATTTAGGAAAACCCCACTAACAATTTAAAAACACATAAAGTAGGGCCACAGTAACAACATATTCCCATTATAAAGGAGCGGGTCTCCCGTACTGTTTGCCTATGCAGTGACTGCAGTGGCTGTCAAAAATTTGGAGGTACTCCAATGCCCCTTGCAAGAGATGTAGAGGTCGGAGGTCTTCCTGAAAAAAATGCTCCAATTAGGAAGTAGGTCTCCCATTCTGTTTGCTTATGCAGTGAATGAAACAGCTGCCAAAAATTTGGAGGAACTTCAATGCCCCTTGCAAGAGACGTAGATATGTTGATATGGTACATATGGTGGTGATATGCTGGTGGAGGATGAGGATGCGGAAAAGAAGAAGGATAGGAGCAAATAGACAAAATCAGGAAGCGTATACCCTTGTCTGGGTGTGAAGACAGAGGTGCATGGGAGTAGAGTTAGTCCTCCCCCAAAAAATCCCACTGTATTTGAGTTTATGTTACGCTGCTATCATTTGGTGGTGTTGAGAAGTCTGGCCCAATCCAGCCATTGTTCATTTTTATAAGCGGCAGCCTGTCAGCATTTTCAGTTGACAGGTGGATGTGCATATAAGTTATAATTCCACCAGTGACACTAAAAACACGCTCTGACAAAATGCTAGCGGCAGAGCAGGCCAGGACCTCCAAGGTGTAGAGAGCCAGTTCATAGCACGTGTCCAGCTTGGATACTCAATAAATATAAGGTACAGAGGAATCACGGAGGATGTTGGTACAGTTGGCAAGGTACTCCCTCAGCATCTTCCGCAACTTTTCACTCCTTGGGAGAGTACCACACGCATCAGGGCTTGTGCGATGGGAGGGTCTGAGAAAACTGTCCCAGAACTTTGAGAGTGTCCCTCTGCCTCTGATGGATTGCATATGTGTCTCTCTTGCCTATACTCCTTGGTTGTCCAACGAACTGTGACCTCTGCGGCCAGCGTTTTCAGATGGTATTTTTTTTAATAATTCCACAGCAAGGGCCTTCTTGTACTGCCCAATTTTATTAGGCCTGTCCTGCACAGGTATAAGAGACAGAAAGTTCTCCTTGCAAGGTGGGTCTAGAAATGTCACCAACCAGTAATGACTGTCACCCAAAATTTGGAGAATGCGAGGTTCACAGGACAGGCAGCGTAACATGAGCTCAGCCATGTGTGCCAGACTGCAAAGAGGCAAGGCTTCCATGTCCTCACTAAGAGGACGACTGACCATGCTCTCCTCCTCCTCCTCCTCCTCCTCCTCCCTGTCCTCAGGCCATCCACGCTTAACAGGCGGTATGACAGTTGTGCAGGTAGTACCATCTATAGCTCATGAAACTAGCTCCTGTTCTTCCTGCACCTCCTCCTCTTCCTCATTGTCACCCAATCCACATTGGGATGAGATGAGGCTGGACTGTGTGTAATAACCCTGTAAGGTTCCTTGCGCCATCTCATCGTGCTCCACCTGCAATGCATCCTCTTTAATTTTGAGCAGTTAGCATTTCAGAAGACAGAGAAGGGGGGTGGTGATGCTAATTGTGGTGTCATCGCTGCTCATCATCTTGGTGGAGTTCTCAAAGTTTTGGAGGATGGTACATATGTCTGACATCCATGTCCACTCCTGAGGTCTTATGTGTGGAGTCTGAACTGAATACTGACAGCCTTGTTGATGCTGGTACTCAACGACTGCCATCTTCGGCTCACAAATCCTTCCCAACATCTGGGACATAGAGTTCCAACACGTGGGGAAATCACACACAAGCCGGTGAGGCGGAAGCTGCAAATGCTGGTGAAGCACAGCAAGGGCGGCGAAAGCTGTAGCTGACTTTCAAAAATGGGCACAGAGGTGGCGTACTTTGACAGGCAGATCCGGCAGATCTGGATAGGTTTTGATAAACCGCTGAAACACGAGGTTAAGCACATGGGCCAGGTATGGTACATGTGTGAGCTCACCTTGCCTCAGAGCTGCCACTAGGTTCAGGCCATTGTCACACATGACCATAAGTGGCTGTAGGTTCAGCGGTATCAGCCACAGACCTGCCTGCTCTTTCAAAGCTGTCCACAATTCTTCAGAATTGTGCGGTTTGTCGCCTAAGCATATTAGCTTCAGGACAGCCTGTTGCCGCTTGGCTGAGGCAGTGTTGCAGTGCTTCCAGCTTGCGACTGATGTGGTCATTTCAGAGATGGAGGCTAAAGAGGAGGAGGAGGTGTAGGAGCTGTAGAATGTGGGAGAAACCCTGATTGACCTAGGGCCCGCAATTCTCTGCATCGGTAGGACATGTTCCGTTCCACGGTCCGACTGGGTCCCGGTTTCCACTATGTTAACTCAGTATGCCACCAGCGAGATGTACCATCCCTGCCCACAAACACTTGTCCACATGTCCGTAGTTAGGTGCACTTTCCCAATAACTGCATTGTTGACGGCACAGCTTTTGTTGGGGGACACGTGCTTGCGTATTGTGGGGACACCGGGAGAAATAGTGGCGGCTGGGCACAGAGCTCTGAAGGACGGCCGCCGCCATCAGATTGCGGAAAGCTTCTGTCTCCACAAGCCTAAAAGGCAACATTTCAAGCTCAAGCATTTGCGAAATGTGTGACTTTAGTAGTGTGGCCTGTATGGCGTTGGCTGCGTATTTGCGTTTGCGTTCCAAGGACTGGGGTAGGGACAACTGAACGCTGCGCTGGAACAAGGACATGGACGTGCTTGCTGATAGTGCTAGTTGAGAGTGTTCAATGACATGTGCAGGGAGTCATTGACAGGGTATTGGCGTGCACGCACAACAGGAAGAATAAACAGTGGTGTCACTCACAGACACTGTTGCTGGACCCTGGGTTTTGGCCCACTTAGTCGGGTGCTTTGCTGCCATGTGCCTGATCATGAAGGTGGTGGTCAGGCTGCTAGTTTTGCTATCCCTGCTGATGCTGGCCTGGCAGGTGGGGTAAATGGCCTTTTTGGGGTTATCGTCAGAGTCTTTAAAAAACAAACAGACTCGGGAAGAGCTAACAGTTGTACTGGCAACTTCCGTCGTGTTGATGTTACGGGAAACGGTTGCTCGCCTTCTGTCTGCTGCCACCACACTGCTTGTTCTTGCCTGTTGTGGTCCTATGAGACGCCTTGCCCTCCCTGGGAAATGGGGTTTACTCGGAGCCGGGTCAGATGTTGGGGGGTTGCTGGGTATGCAGTCGTGGCCTAGACCCGTTCCGTGCTCAGGGCTGTCTCATAAAAAATTATTGGGCTTCTTTTAGGATGAGTTGTTATTCGACTACGCCACCTGCGGTTTCCGGTGATGGACACCAGTGCTGCTTCAGCCCACTGAGGCTGGTGTTAGGGGCAGCTAAGATGGGACGACTCCCCGCAGGCGGAGCAGGCCTCAGGGCAGTGAGAAGAGGTATGGGGAGTAGTGGTAGGTGTGGTGCCGCGCAGAAATGAGCAAATGGAGGCAGTCTGTGAAGTCGTCCAAGATTTACTCACTTTGGTGAAATAGCAGCTGCAAAGCTACTCTCTGCTTCTCGCGGCGCGCTGCGGCCACCAGGAAAGGGGTCCAGCACTTCCCAGGCTATTCAGGAGCACCTGTCAGGACCCGGTCAGGGTGTTCCTAGATTCTCCCACTAAGTCCTTTCCTGTCTGTATGACGTGTAAGGCCGGGTCTCACACTGGATATACACAGGCTTGAGAGATACAGGTGGCGACTCCGCTCCGTCCGTATCCCCCTGGGATCCACTGAGCCTCCTGGATTTTCTGACTGAGACTAGAAGTGACAAAGTCAGATATCGGGGGCCGGTCCACTCTTGCGGCCGGAGTCCCTCTGGCCAGGCCAGAATGAGGAATACAGGTGGCGACTCTGCTCTGTCCGTATCCCCCTGGGATCCTTTCGCCTGTGGAGCCTATCTCCTCTGCTCCCTTCCTGGGCCCTCTTGGCTGAACTTTGATTGAGGACAGAGCAGGCTATAACTCAACTCTGCCCCAATCCCCGTCTCAAGGCCTGAAACCGGGAATCGTGGACCCTCAGCCGACCGTAGCCTTATGCTGACTTGACTTCCTCAGGTACCACAACTAAAGACCAGGTTATAAAGATGGCCACTGTATATATATGCCTAGATTAAGTGTAAATGTAAAGTGCTTCCTCCACTCTCACCCACTACATGGTTCCCCCTATCTTAGGTTCCCCCCCATCTCCCTTGTCCTGGAACGGGGCAGCACACTAGTACCTTTTAGCCCGCTGTAGGTGGGAGTGGTTTAGTGTTGGGTGTAAAGCAGGGTCCTGTGAGATACTCCATCCTTAGAGAGAGGAGATACCACACCTCTATCTGAGGTGCAGTACCCCTGTGTCGACTGAACCCTCAGGGGCGCCACACCTACACCTCCCTCCCGCTGTGTGCTCCTATCTTTGCTCTGCATGTCACCTTGCTAGGTTGGGTCAGTGACTTCATCGTACACCACCTCATCTTCCACTTCCACATCCTGGTCTTCCTCCTGACTTTCTGGCAATTGTGTCTCATCCACCTCTTATGACAGTTTCTTACAGTCACCTTCATCTGACCATGGCTGATCAAATATTTGGGCATCGCTACATGTGATTTCCTCTTGTCCTGCTTCAAGTGGACCGGGCGAGAGGCCCGAATCTATTAATGGAAAAGTGAACAGCTCTTCGGAGTGTCAAAGTGTGGGATCAGTTTTCTCTGGGCACTCAGCATAGTGGGAGGAAGGAGGATCTGGGTGAGGAATATGCAGTCAAGACTGGGTGGTGGTGGCTGAGTGACTGGAAGCATTATCTGCTATCCAACCAATAACCTTTTGATACTGCTCTGTGTTCAAGAGTGGTGTTCTGACCTCCCTGTCCCCTATTAATTGGGACAGGAAGGTTGAGCGACAAGATGTGGGTGTTTGTTGTGGCACAATTTCAGCTTGCCCACGGCCTTGGCCTCGTCCTCTGCATGCATCATCACCATCATGTCCACTTCCCCATCCCTTGCCACGTGCCTTGCCCATTTTAAATGGAGGACAATATTTTCCACGTTCACTACAAATGTCTGGATTTGAACTGCAGTGATATATGATACGTGTGACGGAACACCACAGTTTTAAATAGCTGGCCTGAAGGTTACTATTTTTCACAGCGACCTTGTGTCAATAACTTCACTGACACACTGAAACAAAATTTAAATGGAGACCAGAAATGGCTGAATTTAGAGTGCACTTGTATGTGATACGTGTGACGGAAAGCCACAGTTTTAAATAGCTGGCCAGTAGGTTAATATTTTTCACAGCGACTTTGTGTCAATAACTTCACTGACACACTGCAACAAAATTTAAATGGAGGCCAGAAATGGCTGAATTTGGAGTGCAATTATATGTGATACGTGTGACGCAAAACCACAGTTTTAAATAGCTGGCCTGTAAGTTACTATTTTTCACAGCAACCTTTGTGTCAATAACTTCACTGACATACTGCAACAAAATTTAAACGGAGACCAATGTTTTCCACGTTCACTACAAATTTCTGGATTTTTATCTCTGTAATATGCAAAGAATAAAGCTGTATTCTGCAGTGCCAAAAAGCAAATGGAGCAGAAAAATGGTGTACTTTGGATTGCTTTTTAAGCAAATAACCAGCATTAAGATCAAAAAAAATTTCCCGTTCAATGGACCCTCTTGCACTTTATGCACTGAAGTGTGCCACATACACTGCCTGCCTACTTCCTGCTATCACCACTGAATATATGCAGCTGGATTAGTCCTCAGAAGGACTGTTAGTTGAGTTGGATATAAATACATTTTGTTGAATACCTATACAGACTAGGAAGAAGCAAATCTCTCCCTGACGCAGCAGCAGCTCTCCCTACTATGCCTGATTCTGGGGTAGACTGTGACGAGCATGGCGGCGCCCAGTCATATACACCTGGTGATACTGTGCGGTAAGTCAATCACTTTAATGTAGAGAGGAGACCCGAGTTCCCACCCGAGGAACCGGGAAATACTCGTCGAGTGCTGAGCATCTCAAGCAGTGAGATGATCGGGCGAGTACTGAGCAGTGGCGAGCATGTTCGCTCATCACTACTCTGGAGTTGGATAATCAAGGGGTTTGTTTGTCGTCAACTTGAAGTTCTTGATATGTCCTGACAGCAGAGTTGGTGCTAAAGAGCAGGACTGAGAGAATTTCTGTGATTGTAGACAGTGGTGCTGGAGTCAGCATGGTTGATGCTGAGTTTATGAGAACTCATGAGTAGAGATGAGCGGTGTTCGACTAGAACTGTTCGCCAATCTCAAATTCGAGCTGATTTGGGCGGTGTTCGAGTTGTTCGACGAACCCGAACGATTTGCAAAAAATTCGGCTGTTCGAGGTTATGTTCGATAACGGTTCGTGCACCAAAAGCGTGTCCTGCATGTCTGGCGCTATTTAGAGCACCAATCATGCAGGGATTGTCTGCCACTCACTGTAATGCCACAGCCATGGTGGTTGTGGCATTACAGTGATTGCCCAAATCGATGGGAACAGTGCCAACAGTGAAACATGAAAAGCCGGCAATTCAGCAGCGGCATACACCGGTACCCGACAATTTAGAACCGAAAGAATAGAGCTTCACACATAGATTACATAGATATAAACATGTCAGCCACATATATACGAAGTACAGTGAAAGTGCTGCTTACTGTACTTGTCATTTAGCGTAAAGGATTTATCAAAAAAAATAATAGTGTTTTCATGCACTGTCTCTTTAAAAAAGCCGGCCGGCAATTCAGCATCTGTACCCGACAATTTATAGCAGACAGAATAGAGCTTCACACATAGATTAGATAGATAGAAACATGTCAGTCACATATATATGAAGTACAGTGACAGTGTTGATTACTGTACTTGTCATTTAGTGTAAAGGATTTATTTAAAAAAATAATAGTGTTTTCATGCACCGTCTCTTTAAGAAAGCCGGCCGGCAATTCAGCAGCGGTACCCGACAATTTATAACAGACAGAATAGAGCTTCACACATAGATTAGATAGATAGAAACATGTCAGTCACATATATATATGAAGTACAGTGATAGTGTTGGTTACTGTACTTGTCATTTAGTATTAAAATAAAGGATTTATTATTAAAAAAATTGGCGTGGGGTTCCCCTTAATTTTAGGCTCTAGCGGAGGTTAAGCAGACGGCTGGGGCAGATGTTTGAAGCTTGGGAAGGGGGTAATACCCACGGAGCTTCCCAGGCTACTAATATCAGCCCCCAGCTGAATACATAGCCTTTACTAGCTATTAAAATGGGGGACCCCCCAAAAAAAATGACGTGGGGTCCCCCCTAATTTAATAGCTAACAAAGGCTAGGCAGACAGCTGGGGGCTGATATTAATAGCCCAGGAAGGGAGTCATGAATATTGGCCCCCTCCCAGGCTAGAAACACCAGCCGTCAGCCGACCCAGAAATGGCGCATTCATAGGATGCGCCAATTCTGGCACTTAGCCTCGCTCTTCCACGCTGCCCTGGTGCGGTGGCAGGGGGTAATAGGGTTGGGGTTGATGTCAGCTTATAATGCCAGCTGACATCAAGCCCAGGTTAGTAATGGAGAGGCGTCTATAAGACACCCCCATTACTAACCCCATAGTCAAAGTTAAAAAAAACACAAACACCCAGAATAAAGTCCTTTAATTGAAATAAAGACACAATCCTTTATTGTTCTAAATTAAACCATACTTACCGTCACGCCCATTCCAGCTGAAGCCAACGATCTCCTGCAATAAAAGAAAAATAATAAAGCAACCTCATCCTTACCTTTCCATGGTTCCCACGACAGCTTCAGCTCTGCTACATCGAGATGACAGGCTGGACCGCAGCAGAACGCTGCCATCCAGCCTGTCATCCCGCAGACACTGAGAAGCGCAGGCTTGCTTGCGCTGCTCAGCGTCTCTCTGTGACGACATCCAGATGAGCCGAGTTCATGTCCAATGAACTCGGCTCACCTCATGCACGTCACTGACAGCGTGGGAAAATTCTCACACTGAAGCGGTGAGTGCAGGAGAATTCTCCCACGCTGTCAGTGACGTGCATAAGGTGAGCTCATGTCCAATGAACTCAGCTCACCTCCTGCACGTCACTGACAGCGTGGGAGAATTCTCCTGCACTCAGCGCTTCAGCGTGAGAATTCTCCCACGCTGAAGCGCTGAGTGCAGGAGAATTTTCCCACGCTGTCAGTGACGTGCATAAGGTGAGCTCATGTCCAATGAACTCAGCTCACCTCCTGCACGTCACTGACAGCGTGTGAGAATTCTCCTGCACTCAGCGCTTCAGTGTGAGAATTCTCCCACGCTGAAGCGCTGAGTGCAGGAGAATTTTCCCACGCTGTCAGTGACGTGCATGAGGTGAGCCGAGTTCATTGGACATTAACTCGGCTCATCTGGATGCCCTCACAGAGAGACACTGTGGAGCGCAAGCAAGCCTGCGCTTCTCAGTGTCTGCGGGATGACAGGCTGGATGGCAGCGTTCTGCTGCGGTCCAGCCTGTCATCTCGATGTAGCAGAGCTGAAGCTGTCATGGGAACCATGGAAAGGTAAGGATGATGTTGCTTTATTATTTTTATTTTATTTCAGGAGATCGTTGGCTTCAGCTGGAATGGGCGTGATGGTAAGTATGGTTTAATTTAGAACAATAAAGAATTGTGTGTTTATTTCAAGTAAAGGACTTTTTTCTGGGTGTTGTGTTTTTTTTAAATACTTTACTAGAAATTCATGGTGGTCATGTCTAATATTGGCGTGACCCCATGAATTTCGGGCTTAGGGCCAGCTGATAATGCCAAGCTGGCCCTAACCCCTTTATTACCCAGTGAGCCACCGCATCAGGGCCCTGGATGAGTTGGGTACAGCGCCAGAAGATGGCGCTTCTATGAACGCGCCATTTTCCGGGGTGGCTGCGGACTGCAATTTGCAGCGGGGGTGGCCCAGAAAGCTTGGGCCTCCCTGCGCTGCGGATTCAAGCCCCCAGCTGCCTAGTTGTACCTGGCTGGACACAAAAACAGGGCGAAGCCCCACGTCAATTTTCTTTAAATTTTCCCACGCTGTCAGTGACGTGCATGAGGTGAGCCGAGTTCATTGGACATGACCTCGGCTCATCTGGATGCCGTCACAGCCAGACACTGAGGAGCGCAAGCATGCCTGCGCTTCTCAGTGTCCACGGGATGACAGGCTGGATGGCAGCGTTCTACTGCGGTCCAGCCTGTCATCTCGATGTAGCAGAGCTGGAGCTGTCCTGGGAACCATGGAAAGGAAAGGATGAGGTTGCTTTATTATTTTTCTTTTAATGCAGGAGATCGTTGGCTTCTGCTGGAATGGGCGTGACGGTAAGTATGGTTTAATTTAGAACAATAAAGAATTGTGTGTTTATTTCAATTAAAGGACTTTATTCTGGGTGTTTGTGTTTTTTTTAACTTTGACTATGGGGTTAGTAATGGGGTTGTCTTATAGACGCCTCTCCATTACTAACCTGGGCTTGATGTCAGCTGGCATTATAAGCTGACATCAACCCCAGCCCTATTACCCCACTGCCACCGCTACAGGGCAGTGGGAAGAGCGAGGCTAAGTTCCAGATTTGGCGCATCCTATGGATGCGCCATTTCTGGGGCGGCTGACAGCTGGTGTTTCTAGCCTGGGAGGGGGCCAATATTCATGGCACCCTTCCTGAGCTATTAATATCAGCCCCCAGCTGTCGGCCTAGCCTTTGCTAGCTATTAAAATAGGGGGGACCCCACGTCATTTTTTTGAGGGGGTCCCCCATTTTAATAGCTAGTAAAGACTAGGTATTCAGCTGGGGGCTGATATTAGTAGCCTGGGAAGCTCTGTGGGTATTACCCCCTTCCGAGGCTTCAAACATCTGCCCCAGCCGTCTGCTTAACCTCCGCTAGAGCCTAAAATTATGGGGGATCCCACGCCAATTTTTATTTTAATAAATCCTTTATTTTAACACTAAATGACAAGTACAGTAACCAACACTGTCACTGTACTTATTATAAATGTGACTGACATGTTTCTATCTATCTAATCTATGTGTGATGCTCTATCTTTCTGTTATAAATTGTCCGGTACCGCTGCTGAATTGCCGGCCGGCTTTTTTAAAGAGACGGTGCATGAAAACACTATTATTTTTTTAAATAAATCCTTTACACTAAATGACAAGTACAGAAAGCAACACTGTCACTGCACTTCATATATATGTGACTGACATGTTTCTATCTATCTAATCTATGTGTGAAGCTCTATTCTTTCTGTTCTAAATTGTCGGGTACAGATGCTGAATTGCCGGCCGGCTTTTTTAAAGAGACGGTGCATGAAAACACTAATATTTTTTTTAATAAATCCTTTACACTAAATGACAAGTGCAGTAACCAACACTGTCACTGTGCTTCTTATATGTGTGACTGACATGTTTCTATCTATCTAATCTATGTGTGATGCTCTATTCCTTCTTGTCTAAATTGTCGGGTACCGGTGTATGCCGCTGCTGAATTTGCCGGCCGGCTTTTTTAAAGAGAGTGTCTTCTGAGCAGTTTGTCAGCTTTTGGACACCTTTGCAGGTGTTTTCTATGTGTTTCTATGTGTTTTTGTTTGCCTGCCATTGGTTTTAACGGTGTTCGACGGTGTTCTAAGGTGTTCGACGAACAGTTCGACGAAAAGTTCCTCGAACATCCCGGTGTTCGACGAACCGAACCGAACCCGAACACTACGGGGGTGGCTCAACACTACTCATGAGCTTGCTTGCTGTACTTTAGCTAAGTGCATTCCTATTTTTGCCATCGACTCAGCACCACATTCATAGAAAGCTCTGACTCTGATTGTACATAATGTAAGATTGAGGGTGGGGTCTGTTCATTGTGAGATAATTCCTTGTTATGTATTAGATGGTCTTCCCACTCCAATTATACTTAGTCTACCCTGGTTGGTGAAACATAATCCGATAGTGGATTGGCAATTCAGAGAGATCAATGAATGGGGAGATTACTGCCATGAGAACTGTTTAAACATTTCCCTTTCCACAGTCTCTACAGAGTCCTTACCTGCATTTTTGTCTGGTTCTGAGGATGTATTTTCTGAGACTGGGTGTCAGGATTTGCCTCCTCATCGTGCAAATGACTAGTGTTGAGCCACCCCCGTAGTGTTCGTGTTCGGTTCGGTTCGTCGAACACCGGGATGTTTGTGGAACTGTTCGTCGAACAACTTAGAACACTGTCGAACACCATAGAAAACCGTTAAAACCAATGGCAGACAAACAAAAAATACATAGAAAACACCTTCAAAGGTGTCCAAAAGCTGACAAACTGCTCAGAAGCCACGGAGCTTCCCAGGCTACTAATATCAGCCCCCAGCTGAATACCTAGCCTTTACTAGCTATGAAAATGGGGGAACCCAAAAAAAATGATGTGGGGTCCCCCCTATTTTAATAGCTAGCAAAGGCTAGGCACACAGCTGGGGGCTGATATTAATAGCCCAGGAAGGGAGCCATGAATATTGGCCCCCTCCCAGGCTAGAAACACCAGCCGTCAGCCGCCCCAGAAATTGCGCATCCGTAGGATGCGCCAATTCTGGCACTTAGCCTCGCTCTTCCTACTGCCCTGTGGTGGTGGCAGTGGGGTAATAGGGCTGGGGTTAATGTCAGCTTATAATGCTAGCTGACATTAAGCCCAGGTTAGTAATGGAGAGGCGTCTATAAGACACACCCATTACTAACCCCATAGTCAAAGTTAAAAAAAAACACAAACACCCAGAATAAAGTCCTTTAATTGAAATAAACACACAATTCTTTATTATTCTAAATTAAACCATACTTACCATCACACCCATTCCAGCTGAAGCCATTGATCTCCTGCAATAATAGTAAAATAATAAACCAACATCATCCTTACCTTTCCATGGTTCCCAGGACGGCTCCAGCTCTGCTACATCGAGATGACAGGCTGGATCGCAGCAGAACGCTGCCATCCAGCTTGCCATGCCGCAGACACTGAGAAGCGCAGGCATGCTTGTGCTCCTCAGTGTCTGGCTGTGACGGCATCCAGATGATCCGAGTTCGTGTCCAAAGAACTCAGCTCCCCTCATGCACGTCACTGACAGCGTGGGAGAATTATCCTGCGCATGCGGTGAGCATGAGAGAATTCTCCTGCGCTCATGGCAAGCGCAGGAGAATTTTCCCACGCTGTCAGTGACGTGCATGAGGTGAGCTGAGTTCATTGGACATGAACTCGGCTCATCTGGATGCCATCACAGCCAGACACTGAGGAGCGCAAGCATACCTGTGCTTCTCAGTGTCTGCGGCATGGCAAGCTGGATGGCAGCTTTCGGCTGCGATTCAGCCTGTCATGTGAATGTAGCAGATCTAGAGCCGTCCTGCAAACCATGGAAAGGTAAGGATGATGTTGGTTTATTATTTTACTTTTATTGCAGAAGACATTGGCTATAGCTGGAATGGGCGTGATGGTAAGTATGGTTTAATTTAGAACATCAAAAAATTGTGTGTTTATTTCAATTAAAGGACTTTATTCTGGGTGTTGTGTTTTTTTTAAATACTTTACTAGAAATTCATGGCGGTCATGTCTAATATTGGCGTGACCCCATGAATTTCGGGCTTAGGGCCAGCTGATAATACCAAGCTGGCCCTAACCCCTTTGTTACCCAGTGATCCACCGCACAAGGGCCCTGGATGAGTTGGGTACAGCGCCAGAAGATGGCGCTTCTATGAATGCGCCATTTTCTGGGATGGCTGCGGACTGCAATTTGCAGCGAGGGGGGGCCCAGAAAGCTTCCAGATTCCAGCCCCCAGCTGCCTAGTTGTACCTGGCTGGACACAAAAATAGGGCGAAGCCCCACTTCAATTTTTTTTTAATTATTTCATGAAATTCATGAAATAATTTTAAAAAAATTGACGTGGGGCTTCGCCCTATTTTTGTGTCCAGCCAGGTACAGCAGGCAGGAACGGGCTGCCCCCAACCACCAGCTGCCTATTTGTAACTTTGCTTGACACATCAATATAGGGAAGCCCTTTTTTTATTATTATTTCATGAAATGTCACGTGAACTGACAGCGTGGGAGAATTCTCCTGCACTCAGCGCTGAGTGCAGGAGAATTCTCCCACGCTGGGATGGCATTCTGATGACAGGCTGTATCGCAGCTGAGCGCTGCTATCCAGCTTGTCATCCTTCAGAGATACTGAAGAGCGCAGTAGCCTGGGAAGCTCCGTGGGTATTACCCCCTTCCCAGTTTTCAAACAACTGCCCCAGCCATCTGCTTAACCGCCGCTAGAGACTAAAATTACGGGGAACCCCACGCCAATTTTTTTTTAATAAATCCTTTATTTTAACACTAAATGACAAGTACAGTAATCAACACTATCACTGTACTTATTATATATGTGACTGACATGTTTCTATCTATCTAATCTATGTGTGATGCTCTATTCTTTCTGTTCTAAATTGTCGGGTACCGATGTCGAATTGCCGCCGGCTTTTTTAAAGAGACGGTGCATGAAAACACTATTATTTTTTTTAATAAATCCTTTAACACTAATTGACAAGTACAGTAACCAACACTGTCACTGTACTTCTTATATATGTGACTGACATGTTTCTATCTTTCTAATCTATGTGTGATGCTCTATTCTTTCTGTTCTAAATTGTCGGGTACCGGTGTATGTCGCTGATGAATTGCCGGCTTTTCATATTTTCACTGTGAGCACTGTTCCCATCGATTTGGGCAACCACTGTAATGCCACAACCACCATCGCTGTGACTTTACAGTGAGTGGCAGACAATCCCAGCATGATGTGAAAAAATCCAGTTAAGCTTTTGGTGCACGAACAGTTATCGAACATAACCTCGAACAGCCGAATTTTTTGCAAATCACTCGCGTTCGTCGAACGACTCGAATACCGCCCAAAACAGCTCGAATTTGAGATTGGCGAACAGTTCTAGTCGAACACCTCTCATCTCTACATATGACTGTCCTATTAACCTGATCCCTGGAGCTAAACTACCAAAGTCAAGACTGCATAATATTTCTGGCCCTGAGAGACAAGCCATGAAGGATTTCATTGCGGAAAGTCTGGAGAAGGGACATATCAGAAAAAGAAAGATGGCAGTATCCGTCCCTGTTTAGATTTCTGGAAATGTAATCAAATTACCATCAGAGATCCATAACCTCTTCTTCTGATTCCTGATTTGTTCAGCCAGGTTCTGGGAGCTAATGTGTTCCCCAAGTTGGATTTAAGGGGAGCTTACAATCTGGTTAGAATCAGAGAAGGGGATGAATGGAAAACAGAGTTCAATACCCCTGAGGGTTATTTTGAGATTCTGGTTATGTTTTTCGGTCTTACTAATGCACCTGCGGTGTTCCAGCTTTTCATAAATTTTATTTTCCATCATTTGGTGGTTAGGTTTGTGGTCATCTATCTGGATGATATTTTGGTTTACTCACCTGATTTTGAGACACATTGGGGTCCATGTTAAACAGGTGTTTCAGTTATTAAGGGATAACAAACTATATGCAAAACTAGAAAAATATGTTTTTGTCCAGGAGGTACAGTTTTTAGGGTACCTGTTGTTATCTTCGGGTTTTCATATTGATCCAGAGAAGATCCAAGCTGTCCTTGATTGGGACCGTCCTGAGAACCTGAAGGCTTTACAGCGTTTTCTGGGTTTGACTAATTTTTACTGTAAATTTATCTAAAATTATTTAGTAGTAGTTCTGGAATAGGAACATTTTGCTTCATCACTCTCCTCTGTGTAGCGGGGGGTTCAGAGTAATTTGAAGGTCATGGGAGTCAAGTACAAACATATGGCTGACAGGAAACACTCACCAGGTCCGGTCCTATATGTGAATGACTTTGTGTGGTTGTCTACCAGGAATATCAAGTTGAAGGTTCCTTCCTGGAAGCTGGGACCTAGATTTATTGGTCCCTACAAAATAACCACAGTTGTTAACCTCATCAGCATTTCGTCTTGAGCTACTTCAGGCTCTTAAGATCCATAATGTGTTTCACAGGTTGCTGCTCAAGAAATATATAGTATCTCTTGAGTCCTCTCCCCTGCCGCCACCAATAATCATGGTTGATGGTAATTCAGAGTTTGGGATTTTGAAGATTGTATATACTCACCTCCAGCCTCATTCCCTACATTACTTGGTGCACTGGAAGCATTATGGTAAAGAGTAAAGGATGTGGGTTTCGGCAATGGTGAATGCCCCCAGGCTGGTTCGTTCTACACTTTTTATCCTGGGAAACCTGGTCCTGAGTGTCTGGAGGCCACTCGTAGAAGGGAGGGTACTGTCACGGGTGTGTCAGGTGTGACAGAAAGTCACTCTGGGGAGCCGACTGCAGAAGGTCACTGCGCTTGGTATTGCAGATACCTTCTTGGCTGGTTTTGGTGCGTTTTTGCATGCATTTTTTGCATGCGTTTATTTAAGCGCTTTTGTGCAGCAATGAATGCTTTTAAGAGCTAAATAAATATATTTTAAAAAAGAAATGTCTAACAGTGCTTTAACCCTTGGATTACCGTTGGACCTGGGGTGAGAATATTGGGTTAATTTAAATGATTAAAAAATGTGTCTGTTTTGTTTCAAATAAAGTATTTAATTCTCGGTGTGTGTGTTTATTTAACTCTTTACTTACAGGTTTAGCAATGAGGGTGTCTGGCTGAAATCTCTTCATTACTAAACCAATGGCTTGGTGTCAGCGACACCTAATCCCATTCAAACATGAAATGCCATTTCTGGAGCAGCTGAAGGCTGCTATTTTTTAGCCTAAGAAGGGGCCATTAGGCCAATATGTTCCATGGCGATTAATCACAACTCACAGCTGTTTGGTTTGACTTTAGGGTATGTCCGTACGATCAGGAACCAACAGTGCTTTGGACGCACCGTATATTCACTGATTCCTAAAGGCTGTGTTTTAATAACGCACTTGTTTTGTCAGTATATGCAAATCCACTGCATGTAATGACATTTCAATAGGTCAAAATCTGTAGTGGAGACTAGTCTTCGATACAGAAATTTACATGCTGCGGGTGAGTTTACACACTGTCAAAAACAAGCACAGTGCATGGGATTTCTTATCAATTAAATAAAATGAAGAATTAAATTAAAAAAACAGCGTGGGCTCCTGCGTCATTTTCATGACCAGCACAGGGATAGCCGACCACTGGGGGCTGATATTACTAGCCATGGTAGGGGCCACTAGCCAAAGAGGTTCCCTGGATATTAATAACAGCTTGCAGCTGTTTGCTTAGCCTTTACTGTCTAGATTATAAGGGGACCCCTGAAAAAAATTGACGTAGGGTCTGCCTATAAAATCTAACCAGCAAAGACTAAACAGACAGCTTTGAGCTAATATTAATAGCCAAGGAAGGGGACATGGAAATTTTCCCCCTCTAATGCTAATAATATCAGCCCTCATCAGCCCCAGAAATGGCGCATCCATAAGATGAGCCAAATCTGGCTCTTAGCCTTGCTCTGCTCACTTGCCCTGTGGCAGTGGCAAGTGGGGTAATAGGGTTGGGGTTCATGTCAGCCTTGTATTGGCAGCTGACATGAAGCCCAAGTTAGTAATGGAGGGTGTCATCAAGATTTACAAGTCATGGATCACCAAGAACTTTTGCACCCCAATCGCAGTTATGTAGACTAGGATATAGTTTAGTTTATAGTATCCTGCATTGATCTCTCTTTATTGTAGTCTGTGACATTTTTGTTGTGGCTTCTGTGTCTGCTGTTGCTACTGCTGCTGATGTTATCAACAATTTTTTTAAATGAAGAGACTCTTAGTTGAGACTCCATCTGGTGGGTTGCCTGTACTGGAATGGGTGTCAGTGCCCTATTATACTATTTCTACTCTGAGGAAATTGATACCACTTTAGTGGTGTAAGACAATATTTTTTTGAAATGTGGAGACTCCAAGTTGGGTCTCCTTCATGGGTGTTGCCAGAAGCAGTAGGGCTCCCAGACTGGCAGGCCTGCACTTACTTTCAGTCACCTACCTGTGTTCTTATCTTTAAATTTTTCTACCAATAATAGTCTATGAAACTGATGTTTGTGCCACCTGAGTGTGAATGAACAGAAAAGCAGATTGAGCTGTCGCATGAGGTATCAGGGCTCCCAGTACAGCAGGCGTTTACTTATACCTCACCCAAATCTTAATTTGAAGTTAAATTCAAAGGTGTAAATGCTGGCCCAGAACATGATACTTCATGCATTGCCTATGGCTGTCTGATGCTCTACCATTATAAAATTTGTATTATGAGTCAATTAATGCCACTTTTCCTGGTGTCTGTCCTTAATTTGAGTTGTTATGGCAGCTTTTGGGCCCCTTTGAAGATGTTGTCTATTTATATGTTTTGTTTTTTCTCCCATTGAATCCAATAGGGTTCGGATATGTTCAACGAACCGTTTGACGAACTGTTCGGCGAACATTGGGAAATTTGTCAATCAGAATCGAATCGAATCTTGAAAGGTTCGCTCAACTCTTCCTAACACTGCTAAACCTAAACCTAATCTAACACTAGTAAGATTATTGTTACTAAGTCTAACCATAATAAGCCTAACCCTAGTAACCATTATCCTAACCTAGTAACCTTAACCTTAATAATAAAAAATAAAAATTATATATAAAAAAATGTAATCTGACATGGAGGATGACACAGAAGGGGGGTGTGATCAATGAGGTCTAGGAGATTTACATAAACTATTATTAGGGGCTTTTGATCACTGTGATAGGGTTTATCACAGTAATCAAAAGCCAACAGCCAATGAGAAAAATCCCTGCTCTTGCCGGGTGCAGAGAGGCAGAGCTTACCGGGCCCACTTCCCATATGCCCACCATTTTCTTTTAGCAGAAGAAGACCCTGAAAATTTTCAGATGCTGGAGGGTACTATACCCTTATTTTTCAGCAGTGTTAAATAGCGGCACTGAGGAATAAAGCCTTTTAACTGGCGCTGTTAAAAGGCGTATTGGTGGTAGTTAAGGGGCTAATTCTGCTGCCATAATAATCTACTTCAGTCCTTGCTACTCCTCTACTTCTCCCCTCTGCAAATTCCTTTATTTTCTCCAAGTTCCACAACGAATCCACTTCAAGCTATTAACATTGATCTAAAAAAGCCCTCCATCATCTGTCTCACCTATATACTGTATCTGAAGTATTCTCACGATATCTCTCACTAAGCAATCTCTGGTCCTCCCAAGACCTCCTTCTCTTCTCCACAATCATACATTCCTCATCCAATTGCCTGCAAGACTTTTCTGAGTATTCCCCATCCTGTAGAATTCTGTGGAACAACACATTTGATTATCCCCTATAACTGGAACTTTCAAGCGGATCTTGAAAATCCATCTCTTCAGAACAGCTTACAGCCTGCAATGAACCCGCTGCCACCTCACCAATACCAGAGCTGCTGCAGCCCCCGAACCTACTGTTCTCTTTCCCATTATCCTGAAGAATGTAAGGCTGCAAGGATAGGGTCCACTACCCTCTATACCTGTCTGTCACGAAGATGCCTCCCACTGCACCTGTCATTGCACACTTGCAACCACCGCCATCAGCAACCACATCCTTGTAAGGGCTCATTCTGATGATTATTAATACTGCTGTTAGCAATAGTTAGGCAGAGTTTGTGGAGACCTAGTATAGTACAGAACAGGATCAATTGCAAGTCTTTTCTGCTGCTCAAACTAATATCAATATCTCTAGATATCAGGGCTAATAATTTTCTTTTTGCTCTTAATCCTGATAATTTTAGTGAAAAGCAATATAATACACAATGTATATTGCTCCATTTGCTTGTTAACAGCATACAGCCAGATTTTATTGATTTGAATAGCATTGCTGTTATTGTGGAAGCAGAGAAACTTGTCCATCATCTCAGGTGATCAAATATTACTGTGGTAAATATTATACTCCATTAAAATTGTGCCAGTTGTGAGTTGAAAACATATCCATATTTGGCTGCTGACCAATAGCATCACTATACCACCACTGCTTAAAAAATTGGTCATCACAGGAGTTCAAATATTACTGCAGTAATAATCTGGAAATTTTTTGGAACTTGACAAATATTATACTTCATTTAAAGTGTGCCAGTTGTGCATTCAAAACATATCCACACTTGGCCACTGACCAATAGCATCGCTATACCGCCACTGCATAGAAACTTGGTCATCAGAGGTGATCAAATATTACTGACATTACTGACATGTTTTGGAAGCTGCCAAATATTATACTCCATCTAAATGTGATGCTGATGGTGCATGCAGAGGCCAAGGCAGTGGGCAAGGTGAAACTGTGCCTGCTGCAAGAACACAACAAACACCCACATCATGTCGACCTAGCTTCCTGTCCTATTCTCTAGGGGGGTGAGGAACACCACTCTTGAAGTGAGACCAGTGTGAAAAGGTTGTTGGTTGGATAGCAGATAATGCTTCCACTGAGTTTGCCACCCCCACCCTGCCTTCCACATGGTCCAGTCAGCTGCTGTGATTCTGGACCACATAATTCTCATCCTGATACTCCTTCCTCCCACTTTGCCTAGTGCCCGCAGACAAGTGATCCCACACTTGGACACTCTGAAGAGCTTTTCACGTTTCCATTTTTAGATTCTGTCCCCTCGCCCTGGCTGCTTCAAGTGGGACATGAGGAGATCGCATGTAGTGATGCCCATATATTTGAGCAGCCAGGGTCACAAGAAGGCGACGATGGTACACTGCAATTACTTTCTCAAAAGGAGGATGATGATGAGACACAATTGCCAGAAAGTCAGGAGGAGGACCAAGGTGCATAAGTGGAAGACGAGGTGGGGGACGACAAAGTCACTGACCCATCTTTGGAAGGTGCCATGCATACCAAGGACAGCAGCGCAGAGGGGGAGGGAGCCGTAACACCACAATAGGCAAGAAGAATTAGTGGGTGACACCACTGCCTGTTCTGCTGTTGTGTGTGCACGCTAAGACACTGCTCATGATGCAAGCGAAGATGCCTCCCACTGCACCTGTCATTGCACACTTGCAACCACCGCCATCAGCAACCACATCCTTGTCCCAGCTCAGTGTTCAGTTGTACCTACCCCAGTCTTTAGAATGCAAGCACAAATACGTAGCCACTCACCCACAGGCCACAATACTAAACTGACACATTTCCAAACTGCTTGAACTGGAAATGTTGCCTTTTAGGCTCGTAGAGACGGAAGCTTTCCACAAACTCATGGCAGCAGCTTTCTCTCTGTATTTGGTCCCCAGCCACCACTATTTCTCCCAGTGTGCTGCCCCTGCCATACACAAGCACTTGTCCCACAATATTATCCATGCCCTCAACAATGCAGTTACTGGGAAGGTCCATATAACCACGGATACGTGGACAAGTGCATGTGGCCAGGGATGGTACATTTCAGTGATGGCACAATGGGTGAATAATGAGGAAGCCAGGAACCAGTCGGACCGTGGGATGGAACACCTGCTACCGATGCTGGGGATTGCGGACCCTGGTTAAATCAGGGTTGCGCCCACCTAGTACAGTAGCTCCTGTGCCTCCTCTTCCTTCTACTCTTCAGCATTCATCTCCAAAACGACCACATCAGTCGCAAGCTGGAATAACTGTGGCACTGCCTTGGCCAAGCACCAACAGGCTCTGCTTAAGCTAATCTGCTTAGATGACAAACCGCACACAACTGCAAAATTGTTGAAAGGCCTAACAGACCAGACTGATCTGTGACTCTCGCTCCTCGACCTACAGCCAGGCACGGTCGTATGTGACAATGGCCATAACCGGGAGGCAGCTCTGAAGTTAAGCAACCTCACACATGTATCATTCTTGGCCCACGTGCTCAACTAAGTGGTTCAGCATTTTCTTGAAACCTACTGAGATCTGCCTAAGCTACTTGTGAACGTAAGCCACTTGCATGCCCATTTCCACAAGACAGCTTTCTCCATCCTGGCAGTGCTGCAGCAGCATTTGCAACTTCCAGCTCACCGACTCATGTGTGATGTCACCACGCGATGAATCTCAATGTTACATACAGTATGCTGGCAAGCCTTTGTGATTAGCAGAGGGCAGTAGTTGAATAAGAGCTGAAACAACCCCGTCGGTATTCCGATCAGTCTCCACACATAAGAGATGATAAGTGTGCATGGATGTCTGACATTTGTGCGGTTCTCCAAAACTTTGAGTACTCCACCAAGATGGTGATCAACTTTGACGCCATAATTAGTGTCTCTATCCCGCTTCTCTGTCTACTGAAATGCTCACTGCTCACAATTAAAAAGAAGGAATTGTAGGTAGAGCACTATGAGATGAAGCTTGAACTATACAGGGTGATGCTACACAGCCGAGCCTCATGTCATCTCAACGCGTATTGGGTGATAATGTGGAGGAGGAACAGGAACTGGTTTCCTGCACTACAGATGGTGCTACACACACCACATTCATCCTGCCTCTACAAAGACAGAGAACAAGGAGGAGGACCAGTAGGAAGATGCGGAGGAGAACATGGACAGTCGTAATCTTGGTGGGGACAGGGAAGTCATGGCTGTTGGTAGTCTGGCACACATTCTGTAGCTGAGTTTAAGTTCCGCTGCCTTTTCCGTGACCCTTGCATTGTACACATTTTGAGCAACAGTAATTACTGGTTGGTCATACTTCTAGACCCACGTTACAGGGAGAACTTTCTTTCTTTCCTTCATGTGGCAGAGAGGTCTAATAAAATGTTGCAGTACCAGATTGCCCTTGTAGAAGAATTGTTAAAAAATATCCTATGTGACAACACTGGCAGCAGAGTTCACAGTTTCTTGGACAACCAAGGAGTACAGGCAAGGAAGACACAATCCAGATGCAGCAGAAGCAGGGGAGCACTGTCAAAGGTCTGGGACAGTTTTCTCAGACCCTCCCAGCGCCCAGGCCCTGATACGCGGGTTATTCTGACAAGGAGGGATAATATTTGGAAGATGTTGATGGAGTACCTTGTCGACCAATGTACTCCATGATTCCTCTGTCTTACAACTATTGGGTTTCCATGTTGGATACGTGGCATAAACAGTCTCTCTACGCTTTGGAGGTCCCAGCCTGCCCTGCCGCTGGCGTTTTGTCAGATCGGGTTTTAGTGCCACCGTTAATATTATTACTGAAAATGCTGACAGGCTGAATGTTATCAAAATGAAGAAAGGCTGGATTTGCCCAAACTTCTCAACACCACCAGATGACAGCAGCAAAACATAAACTAAAATATAGTGTTTTTGTTATTTTTCTTGTCTATTCCCATGCACCCCTTCACACCCAGGCATGGGTATACGCTTCAGAATTTTGTCTATTTTATATTGTCCTCCTTCTTCTCCTTCTCCTCACCCTCCACCACTAGTGTTGAGCATTCCGATACAGAGTTCAGATACTTTAAGAATATCGAATACCGGAATCGGAAGTTCACATAATGCCTGCGCTTTGCAGTGTCTCTGAAGGATGACAAGCTGGATGGCAAAGCTCAGCTTACTGTACTTGTCATTTAGTGTTAAAGGATTTATTAAAAAAAATAATAGTGTTTTCATGCACAGTCACTTTAAAAAAGCCGGCCGGCAATTCAGCATCGGTACCCGACAATTTAGAATAGAAAGAATAGAGCATCACACATAGATTAGATACATAGAAACATGTCAGTCACATATACACTGTGTTCCAAATTATTATGCAAATAATATTTTCTCAGATTTTCCCAAATTACCTATATGAATTGCAGTCATTGTAATTTTCCAGTCAAATAACTATTAGAGTACAATTGAAAGGTTTTTGTGCAAACTGCCTATGATAACAGTATATTTTTAAAAAAATAAAAAACTCAAACTGCAGTCAAAATGCATGTTCCTTATTATTATGCACAGCAGAGTTTTCAACCTTTTCATTTTAATAAAGAACAAAAAAATGTTCATTTTTGAAATTATAAGCATTAGCAGGTTATTACAAACTGAAATCAAACAATTTTCAACTCAAAACGTTATTCTAGGTGATGTTACATTTGCACATAGGACCCCTTGTTCGAAAGGTGCTTCTGAACTCTCTCGTCCATTGAATTTGTCAGGTTTTGGATGGTTTCTGCTTTAATTGTTTTACATGAGGATAGAATACCCTCCCAGACCGGTTGCTTAGATGTGAACTGCCTCCCGCCATCATAGACACTCCTTTTGATGATGCTCCAGAGGTTCTTAATGGCGTTGAGGTCAGGGAGCATGGGGGTCACACCATAAGTTTGTCCCCTTTTATGCCCATAGCAGCCAGAGATGCAGATGTGTTATGTGCAGCATGATATGGGGCATTATCATGCATGAAATGATCTTGATGGTCCAGATGGATGGAGTGGAGGATGGCTGGTTGGACACCCTATGCAAACACGGCTTCCCAGGCTACTAATATCAGCCCCCAGCTAAATACCTAGCCTTTACTAGCTATTAAAATGGGGGACCCCCCAAAAAAATGAATTGTGTGTTTATTTCAATTAAAGGACTTTATTCTGGGTGTTGTGGGTTTTTTTTAACTTTGACTATGGGGTTAGTTATGGGGCTGTCTTATAGATGCCTCTCCATTACTAACCTGGGCTTGATGTCATCTGGCATTATAAGCTGACATCAACCCCAGCCCTATTACCCCACTGCCACCGCTACAGAGCAGTGGGAAGAGCGAGGCTAAGTGCCAGAATTGGCTCATCCTATGGATGCGCCATTTCTGGGGTGGCTGGTGTGTCTAGCCTGGGAGTGGGCCAATATTCATGGCACCCTTCCTGGGCTATTAATATCAGCCCCCAGCTGTCTGCCTAGCCTTTGCTAGCTATTAAAATAGGGGGGACCCCACGTCATTTTTTGGGGGGTCCCCCTTTTCAATAGCTAGCAAAGGCTAGGTATTCAGCTGGGGGCTGATATTAGTAGCCTGGGAAGCTCCGTGGGTTTTATCCCCTTCCCAGGCTTCAAACATCTGCCCCAGCCATCTGCTTAACCTCCGCTAGAGACTAAAATTACAGGGAACCCCACGCCAATTTGTTTTTTAATAAATCCTTTATTTTAACACTAAATGACAAGTACAGTAATCAACAATAGCACTGTACTTCTTATGTATGTGACTGACATGTTTCTATGTATCTAATCTATGTGTGATGCTCTATTCTTTCTATTCTAAATTGTCGAGTACCGATACTGAATTGCTGGCCGGCTTTTTTAAAGAGACGGTGCATGAAAACACTATTATTTTTTTTAAATAAATCCTATAACACTTAATGACAAGTACAGTAAGCAACACTGTCACTGTACTTCTTATATATGTGACTGACATGTTTCTATCTATCTAATCTATGTGTGATGCTCTATTCTTTTTTTCCTAAATTGTCAGGTACCGGTCTACCTATAACATTCCATAACATACTGTTGTGCTCAAAAGATTACATACCGAGGCAGAATTTTTTCATTCTTGGCCTTATTTCAGAGAATATGAATGATTACAAAAAAAACTTTTTCAACACTCAAGGTTATTGGTTGGGTGAAGCCATTTATTGTCAAACTACTGTGTTTTTAAATCTTAATGACAACCAAAAACATCCAAATGACCCTGATCAAAAGTTCAAATACCATGGTGATTTTGGCCTGATAACATGCACAGAATTTTACACAAATAGGTTTGAATGGCTATGAAAGATAACATCCTCACCTGTGACCTGTTTGCTTGTAATCAGTGTGAGTGCTTAAAAGCTGAGTGAGTTTCTGGGATTCAGACCGACTCTTGCATCTTTCATCCAGCCACTGATGTTTGTGGATTGTGAGTCATGGGGAAAGCAAAAGAATTATCAACGGATGTACGGTAAAAGGCAGTTGAACTGTATAACACAGGTAAGGGATACAAAAAGATATCCAAGGAATTGATAATGCCAGTCAGCAGTGTTCAAACTGTGATTAACAATTGGAAAATCAGGGGCTCTGTAAAAACCAAACCACGGTCAGAAAGAACAACAAAAAATTGCGGCCACATCTGCCAGGAAAAATGTTCGGGATGCAAAGAAAAACCCACAAATAACATCAGCTGAAATTCAGGACTCTCTGAAAATTAGTGGTGTGGCTATTTCAAGATGGACAATAAGGAGGCACTTGAAGAAAAATGGGCTGCATTGTCGAGTCGCCAGAAGAAAGCCATTACTGCTCAAATGCCACAAAGTACCCAGCCTACGATACGCCAAACAGCATAGAGACCAGCCTCAAAACCTCTGGGACAAGGTAATTTGGAGTGATGAGACTAAAATTGGACTTTTTGGCCACAACCAAAAATGTTACATTTGAAGAGAGGTTAACAAGGCCTTTGTTAAAAGGTACACCATTCCCACAGTAAAGCACGAAGGTGGATCGATGATATTTTGGGGATGCGTGAGCTACAAAGGCACAGGAAACTTGGTAAAAGTTGAAAGAAAGATGAATACAGCACATTTTCAGCAAAAACTGGAGGCAATTTGCACTCATCAGCCTGGAAGCAGCACATGGGACGTACCAACATGACAATGATCCAAAACACAAGGCCAAGTTGAGCTGTCTTTGGCTACAGCAGAGCAAAGTGAAGGTTCTGGAGTGGCCATCTCAGTCTCCTGACCTCAATATCATTGAGCCTCTCTGGGGAGACCTCAAGTGCACAGTTCATGCTAGACAGCCCAGGAGTTTACAGGAACTGGAAGATTTTTGGCAAAAAGAATGGGCAGCTTTACCATCTGAGAAAATAAAGAACCTCATCCACAAGTACAACAAAAGACATTAACCTATCATTGATGTTAGAGGGGGCAATACACGGTATTAAGAACTGGAGTATGTGAACTTTTGATCAGGGTCATTTGGATGTTTTTGGTTGTCATTAAGATTTAAAAAGAGAAAACACAGTAGTTCGACCATAAATGGCTTCACCCAACCAATAATTATCAGTGAAGAAAATGTTTTTTTGTTATCATTCATATTTTCTGAAACAAGGCCAAGAAAGAATAAATTCTGCTGGAGTATGTAAACTTTTGAGCATAATTGTATATATACAGTTGAAACCAGAAGATTACATACATATCTAAGAAGACACATATGCATGTTTTTCTCAATTTCTGACATGAAATCAGAATAAACCTTTCCCGTTTTAAGTCAATTAGGATTACCATAATTTTTAATATTTGCCAAATGCCAGAACAATTAGAGAGAGAGAATGTTTTAAGGCATTTTTATTACTTATTGCAAAGTCAAAAGTTTACATACACAAAGATTACTATGCCTTTAAACCATTCTGGACTGACCATATGATGATGCCATGTGTTTTGTAGCTTCTGATAGTTTTTTTGGGCAACATCTGAGTTAATTAGAGACACACCTATGGATGTATTTTTATGCACACCTGAAACACACTACTTCTTTGTGTAGCATCATGGGAAAGTCTAAAGAAATCAGCCAATATATAAGGAAGAGAATTGTGGACTTGCACAAGTTTGGCTCACCCTTGGGTAGAATTTCAAAATACCTGAAGGTGCCTCTTTCATTTGTGAAAACAATTATACGCAAGCAAAAACAAGATGGGAATGTCCAACCATCATACCATTCAAGAAAGAGACGGATTCTGTGTCCCAGAGATGAAAGTGTGGTACGCTTGTGCCCGAACTGACTGGCGTGAGCGTGATTAGTGATCCCACTGTACCATGAACTGAGGAGTGCCTGGAGGGGCATAACTAAGTATCGACCTGATCCGACCAAGGTCGCACGGCGGCTCAGTCGACTCCGTAAACCAGGGAGAAACCGAGCAGAGGGATGAGGTGCTACTCCAGGTCAAACCCCGGTCACAGCTGTTGACCCACACTGGGGAATGCAGGAACAGGCAGGTAAGACTGGCATGTAGACAGGTGGGTATTGGCAAACACGGCTGGTATGCAAACAGGTGGATATTGACAGGCACAGCTGGTATGCAGACAGGTGGGCACTGGCAGTCACGGCTGGCGTGCAGACAGGTGGGCACAGAAAGGCATGGCTGACATGCAGAGAGGCGGGTACTGGCAGGTAGAATCGCAGGCAGGATAGGGACCAGTACAGACTGGGATATAGAAACGGAGCCGCAGGTGCGATAGACAAGCAGAGCAGAGCAAAACCCGCAAATGCGATGAACAAGCAAAGCAAAGCAAAACCAGCAGATGCGGTAGACAAGCAAAGCAGAGCAAAACCCGCAGATGCCTTAGACAAGCAAAGCAGAGCAAAACCCACTGATGTGGTGAACAAGCAAAGCAGAGCAAAACCCGTAGATGCGGTGAACAAGCAAAGCAAAACCCGCAGATGCGGTAGACAAGCAAAGCAGAGCATAACCCGCAGATATGGTGAACAAGCAAAGCAGAGCAAAACCGCAGATACGATGAAAAAGCAAAGCAGAGCAAACCCGCAGATGCGGTGAACAAGCAAAGCAGAGCAAAACCCGCAGATGTGGTGAACAAGCAAAACAGAGCAAATCAAAACCGACAGATGCGGTAGACATGCAAAGCAGAGCAAAATCCGCAGATGCGGTGAACACGCAATGCAGAGCAAAGCCGCAGATGCGGTGAACAAGCAAAGCAGAGCATAACCCGCAGATACGGTGAACAAGCAAAGCAGAGCAAAACCGCAGATGCGGTGAAAAAGCAAAGCAGAGCAAACCCGCAGATGCGGTGAAAAAGCAAAGCAGAGCAAACCCGCAGATACGGTGAACAAGCAATGCAGAGCAAAACCAGCAGATGCGGTGAACAAGCAAAGCAGAGCAAATCAAAACCTGCAGATGCGGTAGACAAGCATAGCAGAGCAAAACCCGCAGATGCGGTGAACACGCAGTGCAGAGCAAAACCCACAGCTGCGGTAGACAAGCAAAGCAGAGGAAAACCCGCAGATGCGGTAGACAAGCAAAGGAGAGGAAAACCGCAGATGCGGTGAACAAGCAAAGCAGAGCAAAACCCACAGATGCGGTGAACAAGCAAAGCAGAGCAAAACCCGCAGATGCGGTAGACAAGCAAAGTAGAGCAAAACCCACAGATGCGGTAGACAAGCAAAGCAAAGACCGCAGATGCGGTGAACAAGCAAAGCAGAGCAAAACCGCTGGTGCGGTGAGCAAGCAGAGCAAAGCAAAACCCGCAGATGCGGTAGACAGGACAGGACTCTGTTCACATGGAACAGACTGGAGAACATGAGAAGATAGCTGGAACACAGGAGTTAAATACAGAGACAGGGAAACAGAATGAGCAGAACCAGATACACACAAAGTACTTGCAATGAAGTAGCGAGTGGACACAAAACTCACAAACAGAAGTACAGAGACAACGAGTTGGAGTCAGGTGCAGGTTCAGATACTGCAGGAAAAGGGAAAGGTACAGACATTGAGACAAACAGGTAACGGACTAGGACACTGTTCAGACAGGATCTTAACAAGGAACAAGATACAGGAACGAGCCTGGGAACTCAGCCCCCAGGGTGGCAGAAACTGACTAAAGTCACAGGTACAAGTAACAGACCTGGGTATACAGCCCCCAGGGTGGCAGAAACAGACTATATACAAGACAAGATCTGGCAACTAAGTTGCAAGGAACAAAGAGATGGAAAGTGATGCTCAGGCACCTCCTACTGGGTGGAGGGGGTTTAAGTATCCAGTGACTCACAGCAATAGGCTGGGGACACATTAGGACTGTGCGCACGGTAGCTATAATAAACAAGCAGAAAGCCGCGCCGACGCCCTAAGCAATCAGACAAGAGACATGGACTCAGCAGGAACTGAAACAAAGAGTGCAGCATGGACTGACAGGTAAGATTGCGGTCTTGCATGGTGGGAGGTGATGTACCATGCAAGCACGCCACCAGGAATGTTACAATGTGCTTTGGTCCGACATGTGCATATCAACCCAAGAACAAAAGCAAAAGACCTTGTGAAGATAATGACGGAAACTGGTAAGATTGTGTCCATATCCACAGTGAAACGAGCCATTACTCCAAAAGAAACATAAAGAAGCCAGATTAATGTTTGCAAATGCACACAGGAACAAAGACCTTAATTTTTAGAAATATGTCCTGTGGTCTGATTAAACTAAAATTTAACTTTTGGGGCATAATGATCATCATTACGTTTAGAGGAAAAAGGGAGAAGCTTGGAAGCCTAAGAACACCATCCCACCTGTGAAACACTGGGATGGCAGCATCATGTTGTGGAGTTGTTTTGCTGTAGGAGGGTCTGGTGCACTTTAAAAATTAGATAGCATCATGAGAAAAGAAGATTTTGTAGCAATACTGAAGCAATATCTCAAGGCATCAGCCAGAAAGTTACAGTTTGGGCGGAAATAGGTCTTCCAAATTTACAATGATGCAAAGCATACTGCCAAAATGATAACAAATTGGCTTAAAGATAAAGTCAATGTTTTGGACTGGCCATCACAAAGCCCTGATCTCAATACAATTGAAAATTTATGGGCAAAGCTGAAAAGGCAGGTGCGAGCAAGGCTACCTACAAATCTGGATCAGTTACACCAGTTTTGTCAGGAGGAATTGGCCAAAATTCTGACTAACCATAGTGAGAAGCTTGTGAAAGGAAATCCCAAATGTTTGACCCAAGTCATTCAGTTTAAGAGCAATGGTACCAAATACTAATGAAATGCATGTAAACTTTTGACTTTGCAAAAGTAATAAAAATGCCTTAAAACATTCTCTCTCTCTCTCTCTCTCTCTCTCATTATTCGGGCATTTGGCATATATTAAAAATGATGGTAATCCTAATTAGCCAAAAACGGGAAAGGTTTATTCTGATTTCAAGTCAGATATTGAGAAAACATACATATGTGTCTTTTTATATAGTGCTATGTAAACTTCTGGTTTCAATTGTATATACCTCCCAGGGATAAATGCTTTTCAGCCCATTCTCTTAGTGCATAGGCATTACCAGTCTAGGAGTCCCACTGTTTAATAATGGGATTTTTTTTTACTGAGGGCCTCCACAACGTCTCTTCCAAGTGGTAATGGAGTGCATTCTAATTTTTAGCAGCCCTTGCACTTACTGCATACACATTAACAGTATAGGAGACCCACTCCTTAATAATTTTTAATAACATTTTTCTGAGGCCCTTCACGATGTCTATTCAAAGGGGTATTGGAGTGCGTCGTAATTTTTGGAAGCCCTTGCACTTGCTGCATACGCATTAACAGTATAGGAGACCCATTCCTTAATAATTTTTAATACAATTTTCTGAGGCCCTTCACTAAGTCTCTTCAATGTGATATTGGGGTGCCAATTCAAATTGAATCTATATTCTACAATATAACCTCTATATCTGCAATTCGTGTACGTACGGTTGATCTATCGCACTATGGATAGTGTATTACATGAATCCAGACAGGGATTATTGCCTTTTACTCCTTGCTGCTGCAAGAAAACAGAAAAAAAAGAAATTGTATGCCCTATTGATACCGCTGTTAGCTACATTTAGATTAGGGACAGGTGCTAGGTATCATCAGCTAGAAATGAGTGTCCATTGTCGTCGCATACATCTCTTCCACAATGCATAACTTAATTGTTTCTATCCATGCACTTATTGACCGATTCATAATTTTTAACAGTGATCTGTATTCAAAAATTCATGAAAGCAGGTAGGGTTGCTTACGTTCCGTCAGTTTGATGCTGCCATGTCCAAAAAAAACTCTTCGAGGCCATTTAAAATCTACTTTATATTCTACAATATTACCTCTCTTAACTGCAATTTTTATACGGGTGAGCTGTAGCACTAGGGATAGCGTATTACAAGGATCTAGTCAGGGATTATTGCCTTATACTTCATGCTGCTGCAAACAAAAAAAAATCTATTTCCTATTGTTACCTCTGCTAGCTGTATTTATAATAGGGACAAGTGTTAGGTAGAAAAATCTGCTGGAAATGAGTTTTCATTCTAGTCGAATACATCCCTTCCACAATGCATAATTTGATTGATGTTTTCCATGCACTTATTGACCAATTCATAAGTTTTACAAAGGCATGGCCAGTCCTTAGAGCCGATCCTATCTTGGCAAGATATGTCTCCAATAAGCCAACGATAACATTTCGACGTGCTAAAAATCTCCGGGATCACCTTGTGCGGAGTCACTATGAGGGAAAACCTAGACTTACCTTCCTTGATGGAGTGGGTGGTAGGAAGCGTGGCTGTAGTTCGTGTGGTCATTGTGTCGCCTGTCCCAACATAGACCGTAGTACTGACTTTTGTGACTCTAGTGGAATCACAACTTTGGAGATTAACAAATACATGACATGTCAGACTCGATACGTCATATATCATGCCACGTGTCCATGTGGATTCATTTGCATTGGCATGACCCCACGTCAGTTGAAAACACGCGTAAGAGAGCATGTACTGGGGATTGAGGCGGCACTTGGCAACGCGGACATATCCACATGGAAGACCATCCCACGTCAATTTAAATTACATTACAATTGTGACTCCACTGCATTAAGGGATAAGTGTATAGATAGCACTGAGGTAGGAATACGAGGCAGCCCTGTTTCACAAAAATTAGCCCAGCTTGATTTTAAAGACTTTGCACCCTAAGGGGCTTTATGAGAATATTAGCTTTGTCCCATTTTTGTAGTCTCCGGTTTGCATGTGAGCCAATGTACATCTGGACTATAATCAATCAAATATTTTATTATGTGCATTGTCTATATGTGTATTTTTATTATGTTCTAATTTTTTGAATATTGGCTCCTTACTAGATTTGTTGTGTTATGTACTGATTAGTATTGAGCACCCATATAATTTTTTTAAAGGGTGTTTATTAGCATTGAGCAAGCATGCTCGACACTGCTCGTTACTCGCCCAAGCATCTCACTACTCGGGATGTTCGGCGAGCACCGAGCATATCCGGGTTACTCGGGCGGGAGATCGGGTCTCCGCCCTGCACTTTTGGCGCTCTTTACAGAGCCAATGAACATGCAGGGATTGCCAGCCAGTCACTGTAATGCCGCCACCATGTTGTTTGTGGGCATTACAGTGATTGGCTGGCTGCACAGCGTCACCTCGATTATTTAAAACCCGGCGCCGCAATCTTAGACACAGTTGCTCCGGATCAGACAGTGTAGGGAGAGTGCTGCTGAGTTAGGGAGAGATATATAGTGAGAAATAGGTAGTGTAGGGTCTCTAAAGCCTTCCAAATCAAACAAACAGTCCTTATCAGTACTAATATCCATCCCAGATATCAGGCAGGCAGGCAGGATGTATAGGAGACGCAGTGGTTATACCAGCAAACGCTGCATTACAGTCCTGTGTGCTCCTGTTGGTCAAATTGCTAGACTTATTCCCCGATCTCAGGGGCCAGGAAAAATCCTTTTTTTTTCATCTAAATCCTTTTTTTTTTTTTCCTCAGTCAGACTGTACAAATACGCGTCATTTTAAACTTTTGGTATCCCCCCCCCCAAAAAAAAAAAAAGTTAATGTGTCTGTGACTGTTCAGACACCAATATATCTGTTTAAAAGAGTCTGGTGTAGGCCATAGGAATAGAACTGAGGTTTTGCAGTTCCACTGGTCAAATCTCTGTATTATCCTGCTTTTGCCATTATTTGCCGTAAAAAAACTGTAATAGTGTCTCCCTGACTGGTCAGACACCAATATATCTGTTTAAAAGAGTCTGGTGTAGGCCAGAGAAATAGAACTGTGGTTTTGCAGTTCCACGGGTCAAATCTCTGTATTATCCTGCTTTTGGCATTATTTGCCGTAAAAAGAAACTGCAATAGTGTCTCCCTGACTGGTCAGACACCAATATATCTGTTTAAAAGAGTCTGGTGTAGGCCAGAGAAACAGAAATGTGGTTTTGCAGTTCCATGGGTCAAATCTCTGTATTATCCTGCTTTTGGCATTATTTGCCGTAAAAAAAAACTGTCATAGTGTCTCCCTGACTGGTCAGACACCAATATATCTATTTAAAAGAGTCTGGTGTAGGCCAGAGAAATAGAACTGTGGTTTGCAGTTCCACAGGTCAAATCTCTGTATTATCCTGCTTTTGGCATTTTTTGCCATAAAAAAATACTGTAATAGTGTCTCCCTGACTGGTCAGACACTAATATATCTGTTTAAAAGATTCTGGTGTGCGCCACATAACTATAACTGTGGTTTTGCAGTTCCATGGGTCAAATCTCTGTATTATCCTGCTTTTGGCCTGTTTTATGAAAAAAAAACAATAATAGTGTCTCCCTGTCTGTTTAGTCTCAAATATATCTGTTTGAAAGATTCTTGTGTAGGCTAGACAAGTAGAACTGTGGTTTTCCTCTTCCTCTTTTCTAATCTCCTTTTTATTACCCTTTTTCCATTGATAGTGCGAGTGTAAGCTATTTTACTTCATTTACAATGGGCAAGATGTGTGGCAAGGGACGTGGAACTGGACATTCTGATGATGGTACGTGTAGAGGATGGGGCCGTGGCCAAGGTGAAAATGTGCCACAACCAACAGCCACATCTTCTCGCTCCCACTTCTTGACCGATTTACTAGGGAAGCACACTACAACACCAGTATTGCGAACTGATCAGTGTGAACAAGATATTAATTGGAGAGCAGATAATACTTCAAGTTACCTGGGCACCACCACCTCTGGTTTGTCTTCCTGATGCTCCTTCCTCCCACCATGCCGACTGTCGTCAGACAGCAACTAATCCCACAGTTGGACACTCTGAAGAGCTGTTCACTGGTCCATTTCCATATTTGTGCCCCTCGCCTGCTCCACTTGAAGAGGTGGAAGAGGAGATTCCATGTAGCGATGCCCAAATATTTGAACAGCCATAGCCACAGGAAGTCGATGCTGGCAAATTGTCACAAGAGGTGGACGATCACAAGACACAATTGCCACGAAGTGAGGAGGAGGATCGTGGTGCGCAAGTGGAAGAGGTGGTGGATGATCTAGTAACTGACCCAACGTGGCAGGAGGACACGCAGAGTGAGGCCAGCAGCACACAGGGGGAGGGAGGCAGAGTACCTCCTCAGGCAGGAAGAAGCAGTGTGGTGGCCGCACACAGGAGGCGGGCAGCAGTTCCCCGTAACACCAACATGAGGGACATTGCCAGTACAACCGGTAGGTATTCAAGAGTCTGGAATTTTTTTAAAGACTCTGCTGATAACCCCAAAAGGCCATTTGTACCACCTGCCATGCCAGCATCAGCAGGGATGACAAAACTACCAGCCTGACCACCACCAGCATGATCAGGCACATGTCAGCAAAGCACCCGACTTTGTGGGGCGAATCCCAGGGTCCACTACCAGTGTCAGCGGGGGTCACCACTGCATCTTCCGCTGTTGTGCGTGTAATAGAACCCCCTGTTGTGCTTGCAAGGCAATCCCCTGTCCAAACTGCATGCAAAGATGCCCCCTCCTCTCAGTCTTCACTTGTTATGACAGTTTCTCTAGAAGCAGCATCAACGTCCACGTCCACGTCCCACCGCAGCGTTCAGTTGTCCATATCCCAGAGCTTTGAACGAAAACGCAAATTCGCAGCCAATTCCCCACAGGCCACAGTCCTAAATTCGCACATTTCATGACTGCTTGCATTGGAAATGCTGCCTTTTAGGCTGGTGGAGATGGAATCCTTTCGCAACCTTATAGCGGTGGCCATCCCTCGGTACTCAGTCCCCAGCCACAGCTGAGTTGTGGACAGCTGTGAAAGAGCAGGCAGATCTGTGGCTGCCAATTCCCCACAGGCCACAGTCCTAAATTCACACATTTCATGACTGCTTGCATTGGAAATGCTGCCTTTTAGGCTGGTGGAGATGGAATCCTTCCGCAACCTTATAGCGGTGGCCATCCCTCGGTACTCGGTCGCCAGCCGACACTATTTTGCCCAGTGTGCCATCCCCGCACTACACAAGCACATGTCCCAAAACATCTGCCATGCCCTCAACAAGGCAGTTACTGGGAGAGTCCACCTGACAACGGACGCGTGGACAAGTGCTTGTGGCCAGGGACGGTACATCTCCCTGACGGCACACTGGGTAAACATAGTGGAAGCCGGGACCCAGTTGGACCTTGGGACCACACCGAGGATTGCAGGCCCTATGTCAGTCAGAGTTGGCCCCACAGTGTACAGCTCCTGCGCATCATCCTCCTGCTCCTCCTCATGTCCAGCCTCCATCTCAGATATCACCACATCAGTTACAAGCTGCCTCAGCCAAGCGGCAACAGGCTGTGCTGAAACTCATAAGCTTAGGTGATAAACCTCACACTGCTTGTGAGTTGTGGACAGCTGTGAAAGAGCAGGCAGATCTGTGGCTGAGACCACTGAACCTACATCCAGGCATGGTCGTGTGTGACAATGGCCGTAACCTGGTGGCGGCCCTGAGCTGAGGCGAGATCACACACGTACCATGCCTGGCTCATGTGCTTAACCTCGAGTTTCAGCAGTTTCTTAAATCGTACCCCGAGTTGCCAGATCTGCTCGTCAAAGTACGCTGTCTGTCAGCTCATTTTCAGAAGTAGGCAACAGCTTCCGCAGCTCTTGCTGTGTTGCAGCAGCGTATGCAGCTTCCGGAACACCGACTGGTGTGTGATGTCCCCACACGTTGGAACTCTACCCTCCACATGTTGCAAAGGATTTGTGAGCAGAAGAGAGCAGTTGTGAAATACCAGCTGCAACAAGGCCGTCAATATTCAGGTCAGACTCACCACATAAGACCTCAGCAGTAGAGATGAGCGGTGTTCGACTCGAACTGTTCGCCAATCTCTAATTCGAGCTGTTTTGGGCGGTATTCGAGCCGTTCGGCGAACACGAACAATTTGAAAAAAATTCGGCTGTTCGAGGTTATGTTCGATAACTGTTCGTGCACCAAAATCATAACTGGATTTTTTCTCAGTAATGCTG
This sequence comes from Phyllobates terribilis, assembly GCF_046119375.1. Lineage (NCBI taxonomy): Eukaryota > Metazoa > Chordata > Amphibia > Anura > Dendrobatidae > Phyllobates > Phyllobates terribilis. The sequence continues at coordinate 69,918,308 of NW_027362763.1, read as the reverse complement.
AAAATTAATGTTAATACGCAGTTTGAGTGTACAGCGGGGCGGGGGAAGGGGCAGGGGATGGATCTCTGCATAAATGATGAAGATCTACATTGTTTCTTCTCTTTCCCGAATTTACAGTGGGGAGGTGCAATCTGTCAGCCTATCAGCAGCGCACACATGGTGCGAACTGCTTTTTTTCACACAAGCAAGGGCATGTGTCATTGGCAGAGTATGTCACATGTCTTTGCCCTATAAGACCCAGCCATTTTCCCCGTCGCCACCATTTTCTCACTGCTGCAGCTGTGTGTTAGACGACACAGCTGTTGCTGTGTGTGCTATACTTTTTTAATTTCAAGCCAATTTTCGAACAAATCTACAGATAGCTTGGGAGTAGGGAAAAGTTGTGATTGCAGTCCTTTTAAGGACTAGGTTACATCATTTCCTACGACTTTTATCAGGCAGGTCTGTGCTCTTAAATAGATAGGTTGGGAGTAAAGACTAGAGATGAGCGTTGTTCTTCTCGAACTGTTCGCCAATCTCAAATTCGAGCTGCTTTGGGCGGTGTTCGAGCCGTCCGGCGAACACGAACAATTTGAGAAAAATTCGGCTGTTCGAGGTTATGTTCGATAACTGTTCGTGCACCAAAATCATAACTGGATTTTTTCTCAGTAATGCTGAAAATTAATGTTAATACGCAGTTTGAGTGTACAGCGGGGCGGGGGAAGGGGCAGGGGATGGATCTCTGCATAAATGATGAAGATCTACATTGTTTCTTCTCTTTCCCGAATTTACAGTGGGGAGGTGCAATCTGTCAGCCTATCAGCAGCGCACACATGGTGCGAACTGCTTTTTTTCACACAAGCAAGGGCATGTGTCATTGGCAGAGTATGTCACATGTCTTTGCCCTATAAGACCCAGCCATTTTCCCCGTCGCCACCATTTTCTCACTGCTGCAGCTGTGTGTTAGACGACACAGCTGTTGCTGTGTGTGCTATACTTTTTTAATTTCAAGCCAATTTTCGAACAAATCTACAGATAGCTTGGGAGTAGGGAAAAGTTGTGATTGCAGTCCTTTTAAGGACTAGGTTACATCATTTCCTACGACTTTTATCAGGCAGGTCTGTGCTCTTAAATAGATAGGTTGGGAGTAAAGACTAGAGATGAGCGTTGTTCTTCTCGAACTGTTCGCCAATCTCAAATTCGAGCTGCTTTGGGCGGTGTTCGAGCCGTTCGGCGAACACGAACAATTTGAGAAAAATTCGGCTGTTCGAGGTTATGTTCGATAACTGTTCGTGCACCAAAATCATAACTGGATTTTTTCTCAGTAATGATGAAAATTAATGTTAATACGCAGTTTGAGTGTACAGCGGGGTGGGGGGAGGGGCAGGGGATGGATCTCTGCAGGAACAATGAAGATCTCCATTTTTTTTTCTCTTTCCCGCATTTGCAGTGGGGAGGTGCAATCTGTCAGCCTATCAGCAGCGCACACACGGAGCGAAGTGCTTTTTTTCACACAAGCAAGTGCATGTGTCATTGACAGTGTATGTCACATGTCCTTGCCCTATAAGACCCAGCCATTTTCCCCGTCGCCACCATTTTCTCACTGCTGCAGCTGCGTGTTAGACGGCACCGCTGTTGCTGTGTGCTCTATACCTTGTTAATTTCAAGCCAATTTTCGCACAAATCTACAGATAGCTTGGGATTAGGGAATAGTTGTGATTGCAGTCCTTTTAAGGACTAGGTTACAGCATTTCATACGACTTTTATCAGGCAGGTCTGTGCTCTTAAATAGATAGATTGTGGGAGTAAAGACTAATTGTAATTGGAGTCCTTTTCAGGACTAGGTTACATCAGTTCCTATCAGTTTTTGCCAGGCAGGTCTGTGCCAGTGCTGTGCAAGTTTTTTTCACAGCATTTGGCTGAATCTAGCAAAGCTAATCCTTTTTAGCCTATTGCAGAGTGTGTTAGTCAGTGGAGTAGCCTATCTGTGTTGCAAGATATACCACCTGTGTATAGAATCCCAGTTTTTTTACTGCACCTAGTGAAGTAAAATCTTTTGGGCATAGCATCATTCTATTAGTCCATCTATACTGACCTCCATCAGGTTGCAAATTGAATATAATTTTTTTCTGCATCTAGCTCTGAAAAAATATTGGGCTTCTAGCTGTGTGTGGGACTTGTTCTATTAATCCATCTATACAGACCTCCATCAGGTTGCAAACTGAATATATTTTTTTCTGCATCTACCTCTGAAAAAATATTGGGCTTCTAGCTGTGTGTGGGACTTGTTGTATTAGTCCATCTATACTGACCTCCATCAGGTTGCAAACTGAAAATATTTTTTTCTGCATCTACCTCTGAAAAAATATTGGGCTTCTAGCTGTGTGTGGGACTTGTTCTATTAATCCATCTATACAGACCTCCATCAGGTTGCAAACTGAATATATTTTTTTCTGCATCTACCTCTGAAAAAATATTGGGCTTCTAGCAGTGTGTGGGACTTGTTCTATTAATCCATCTATACAGACCTCCATCAGGTTGCAAACTGAATATATTTTTTTCTGCATCTACCTCTGAAAAAATATTGGGCTTCTAGCTGTGTGTGGGACTTGTTCTATTAATCCATCTATACAGACCTCCATCAGGTTGCAAACTGAATATATTTTTTTCTGCATCTACCTCTGAAAAAATATTGGGCTTCTAGCTGTGTGTGGGACTTGTTCTATTAATCCATCTATACAGACCTCCATCAGGTTGCAAACTGAAAATATTTTTTTCTGCATCTACCTCTGAAAAAATATTGGGCTTCTAGCTGTGTGTGGGACTTGTTCTATTAATCCATCTATACAGACCTCCATCAGGTTGCAAACTGAATATATTTTTTTCTGCATCTACCTCTGAAAAAATATTGGGCTTCTAGCTGTGTGTGGGACTTGTTCTATTAATCCATCTATACAGACCTCCATCAGGTTGCAAACTGAATATATTTTTTTCTGCATCTACCTCTGAAAAAATATTGGGCTTCTAGCTGTGTGTGAGACTTGTTCTATTAATCCATCTATACAGACCTCCATCAGGTTGCAAACTGAATATATTTTTTTCTGCATCTACCTCTGAAAAAATATTGGGCTTCTAGCTGTGTGTGGGACTTGTTCTATTAATCCATCTATACAGACCTCCATCAGGTTGCAAACTGAATATATTTTTTTCTGCATCTACCTCTGAAAAAATATTGGGCTTCTAGCTGTGTGTGGGACTTGTTCTATTAATCCATCTATACAGACCTCCATCAGGTTGCAAACTGAATATATTTTTTTCTGCATCTACCTCTGAAAAAATATTGGGCTTCTAGCTGTGTGTGGGACTTGTTCTATTAATCCATCTATACAGACCTCCATCAGGTTGCAAACTGAATATATTTTTTTCTGCATCTACCTCTGAAAAAATATTGGGCTTCTAGCTGTGTGTGGGACTTGTTCTATTAATCCATCTATACAGACCTCCATCAGGTTGCAAACTGAATATATTTTTTTCTGCATCTACCTCTGAAAAAATATTGGGCTTCTAGCTGTGCGTGGGACTTGTTCTATTAATCCATCTATACAGACCTCCATCAGGTTGCAAACTGAATATATTTTTTTCTGCATCTACCTCTGAAAAAATATTGGGCTTCTAGCTGTGTGTGGGACTTGTTCTATTAATCCATCTATACAGACCTCCATCAGGTTGCAAACTGAATATATTTTTTTCTGCATCTACCTCTGAAAAAATATTGGGCTTCTAGCTGTGTGTGGGACTTGTTGTATTAGTCCATCTATACTGACCTCCATAAGGTTGCAAACTGAATATAATTTTTTTCTGCATCTACCTCTGAAAAAATATTTGGCCTTCTAGCTGTGTGTGGGACTTTTTCTATTAGTCCATCTATACAGACCTCCATCAGGTTGCAAATTGAATATAATTTTTTTCTGCATCTAACCCAGCCAATAGATTTGGCCTAATACCACAGTTTGGCCACTCAGCTCTGCTCGGTTCCCATCCATTGTTTTTTTGTGCAAACAACTCCAGAGTTGTGAATTAGTTAACCACCAAAATGAGTGGAAAAAGGCCTGCTGCTGGTGGAAAGGGGAATAGGCGTGTTGGGAAGGGGAAAAAAGGTTGTGTCCGTGGGGTAGGTGTTAAAGCAACAGTAACATCTGCAGAAGAAAGACCATCTTCCAGCCAAACTAAAATGTCTACTTCTTTTAGCGGACAATGTGATAAGATCCCTTTCTTACAGCCACGCCAATCGCTACAAATTCCAGATGAGGCACAAAAACAGCAGGTGCTTCAACGGATATCAAGTGCTCCTTTAAGTGGGTTCTCCTCCACATCAACTTCAACATCACAAATACTCCAGTCCTCAAAGGTGTCACCCCAATCGCACTTGCTTCCTCACAGCTCCCAAATCTCCAGCTGCCCGTCTGAGTATGAGGTAGAACAGATGGTTGAGTCTGCAGAGCTGTTTACTCATACTATAGCCTGGGAATCAGAGGTCGACTCCAGCGCTTCTGTGAATCCAGACGAGGAAATGATCTGCACTGATGCCCAGAATCTTTATGAGTCGGATCCAGGACCAGACGCAGAAGGTTCTGACCATAATGTAGACCCTCATTCCCAAACTGTAACTCCTGTTGGTGGAGACAATGAGGAAGACGATGATAAGACTCAAATACCTGATTGGAGCGACAACTTTAGCTTTTTGTCAGGGCAGGAGCAGGTTGGCTCTGAGGACGACGGGTATGATAACGCACAGGGTGATGATGATGAAGTTGGAGATCCCACTTACTGTCAACCCACAGTCAGCCAAGAGATGAGGTCAGCAGAGGAGGTGGAGGAAGATGCTAGTGACGACGAGGTCAGGTTGCGCCTTCCTGGACAGAGACGTAGTACTGGAAGCACGTCAACAACTGCATCCTCAAACACAACTCTGCCTCTCACCACAAGTCGTGGTGGCTCTTCAGGTCGCATGGGTGCTAAGCCTTGCATAGCCTGGGCATTTTTTCAGATCGATAAAGATGACCCAACTCGTGTTATCTGTAACATTTGTCAGCAAAAGCAAAGTAGAGGCCAAAAAATACATAGTTTGAGTACTTCATGCATGAACCGGCACATGGACATGAAGCATAAGTTGCAGTGGGAAGCTCAGTGTGCTACAATGCGGCCTAGCCGGCCGGGCCAACCACCGTCTGCCATATCTTGTGCATCCGCGGCCTCTTCATCCTCTGTGACTGGGGGGACAGCAGTCACACCTGTTTTGGGGCGCAGACCTGCCACCTCTTTACCCGCAACAGCCAGCGTGATTGGCAGGTCATCATTTTCTTTGGAGGTGGTAACACCAGCTGGTGTTGAGCGCTGTCCGACATCGATAGCACCACCTTTGGATCAAGGCAACCTAACATGTCCGCCTGCATCTTCCTCACAGACCGGCAGTTTGCCGGGGACACCCTTATCAACCCCGTCTAAGCACAATAGCCAGCCCTCGGTCCCTCAGATGTGGACAAGTAAAAGACCATTTCCTCCTAGCCATGAGAAAGCTAAGAGGTTGAATTTCACCATCTGCAAGCTCTTGGCTACAGAAATGCTGCCTTTCCGCCTGGTGGACACAGAGGATTTTCGAGACCTTATGTCCGTCGCAGTGCCCCAGTACCAGATGCCCAGTCGGCACTACTTCTCAAAGAAAGGTGTGCCTGCGCTCCACCAGCATGTCGCACACAACATCACCGCTTCTTTGAGAAACTCTGTGTGTGACAGGGTGCATTTCACCACAGACACTTGGACGAGTAGGCATGGACAGGGGCGTTACATGTCGCTGACTGGGCACTGGGTAACTATGGTGACAGCAGGACAAGGGGCTGCTGTCCAAGTCTTGCCGTCCCCACGAGTTGTGCGTCAATTCTCTTTATGTCAAAGTTCCTCCACTGCTTCTGCCTCCTCAACCTCCTCTCGGTCCTCCACCTGCACCCAAAGCCTGTCTGGTCATGCCACAAGCTTTCTAACTGCGCAGAAGGGATCCTGCACACCTCCTTACTATGCTGGCAGTAGGGCTCAACGTCATCAGGCAGTTTTTACATTGAAATGTCTGGGAAATGTGAGTCACACAGCTGAGGAGTTGTGGTCAGCTCTGGAGAACCAATTTCATGAATGGTTGTCTCCACTGGACCTGATACCAGGGAAGGCCGTGTGCGACAATGCTGCAAACCTGGGTGCGGCCCTTCACCGGGGCAATGTCACACACGTGCCTTGTATGGCTCACGTGTTGAACCTGGTTGTCCAGCAATTTTTAGCCCACTATCCCAGACTAGATGGCCTTCTGCAGAGGGCACGGTCGCTGTGTGCTCACTTCCGCCGTTCGCATCCCGCAGCTCAGCGACTTACATCTCTACAGAAGTCGTTGGGCCTGCCACTTCACCGGCTAAAATGCGATGTGCCTACCCGGTGGAATTCAACTCTGCACATGTTGCAGCGACTGTGGCAGCACCGACAAGCCCTGGTGCAATACGTTCTGACGTATAGCCTGGGCCAACGAGATTCAGAGGTGGGGCAAATCACGCTGGAGGAGTGGTCTCAGATGAGGGACCTATGCACCCTTCTGCACAGTTTTGAAATGGCGACGAAGATGTTTAGTGCTGACGATGCCATTATCAGCATGACTATTCCGGTGATTTACATGCTGGAGCACATGTTAAACAGAATTCGGAGTCAGGTGGTGGCACAAGAGGAGGTGGAGGAAGTAGAGGAGGAGGAGTTGTATGCGGAAGGGCTAACATCTGCAAGGTCCAGACGGTCGGCAGCACCAAGGCGGCAGGCATGTGAGGGTGGGGGAGATGGTTTTACCAGGGCGCATGGTAGCAGCCAAACTAGTGAGGAAGGTGCAGGAGCCCAGGAAGAAGTGGAGGACGAACTGATGGAAGACTCATCAGATGAGGGAGACCTTGATCACATTTCTGTTGTGCGAGGTTGGTGGGAGAGGACAGAGGAAGGAAGCATGATTGTTACCTCGCCACCAACACAACAGGGACTTGGTGCTCCTGGATGCGCAACACACATGAGTGCCTTCTTGCTGCACTACCTGCAACATGACCCTCGAATTGTGAGAATTAGAAATAATCCTGACTACTGGGTTGCCACACTGTTAGATCCCCGGTACAAAAGTAAATTTGCAGAAATTATTCCTGCCATAGAAAGGCATGCAGGAGTATCAGCAGAGACTGTTGCAGAATCTTACATGTGCTTTTCCACAAAATACCAGTGGTGCACGTAGTGAATCTCACAGTTCCAACTTGCCAACCGTGGGACCGTCAAGTGTTCAGCACTCAAACCGTAACAAACCACAGTATCTGCTGGTAACATCAATTTTGCGGAATCATTTCACCACTTTTTTAGCCCATCCTTTGCAAGGCCACAGGAGACAAGAAGTCTGACACATAGTCAACGCCTAGAGACGATGGTACAGGAGTATCTCCAAGTAAACATTGAAGCCACGACTGTGTCACTGGACCCTTGCTCTCTTTGGGCTTCCAATCTGGATAAATGGCCGGAGCTAGCCACTTACGCCTTGGAGATCTTGTCATGCCCCGCAGCCAGCGTTCTGTCTGAACGTGTGTTCAGCGCTGCTGGTGGTGTGCTGACAGATAAGCGCACGCGGCTCTCCACTGATAATGTAGACAGATTCACGTTCATAAAGATGAACAAATCATGGATCCGAAACGACTTTTCTACCCCTGTGTCATCCTGGGGAGAGTAAAAGCTTGATGATTGGTTAAAATCACCCTACCAACCGTTTTAAGCTTTCAAATTACTAATCATGTTTATCTGTATCTTGGCTGGAAAATAATTTGGGCTTTGTAGCAGTGTGCAGCACTGATTCTATTAGGCCATCTATAATAAGCTCCACCAGATTTAAAATTACTAATCATGTTTATCTGTATCTTGACTGGAAAATAATTTGGGCTTTGTAGCAGTGTGCAGCACTGATCCTATTAGGCCATCTATACTAAAGCTTCACCAGATTTAAAATTAATAATAATTTTTAGCTGCATCTAGCCCGGAAAATAATTTTGGGGCTCCGAGATGCGCAAGACACATAAGTGCCTTCTTGCTGCACTACCTGCAGCATGACCCTCATATTGTCAGAATTCAAAGTAATCATGACTACTGGGTTGCCACACTCTTAGATCCCCCAAACTTTTCGATCAACCTTTTCATTTTAATAAAGACCAAAAAATGGTCATTTTTGAAATTATAAGCATTAGCAGGTTGTTAGAAACTGAAATCAAACAGATTTCAACTCAAAACTTTATTCTAGGTGATGTTACATTTTCACATAGGACCCCTTGTTCGAAAGGAGCTTCTGAACTGTCTCGTCCATTGAATTTGTTAGGTTTTGGATGGTTTCTGCTTGAATTGTTTTGCATGAGGACAGAATACCCTCCCAGAGCTGTTGCTTAGATGTGAACTGCCTCCCGCCATCATAGACACTCCTTTTAATGATGCTCCAAAGGTTCTGAATGGGGTAGAGGTCAGGGGAGCATGGGGGTCACACCATAAGTTTGTCCCCTTTTATGCCCATATCAGCCAGAGATGCAGATGTTTTATGTGCAGCATGAGATGGTGCATTATCATGCAGAAAAATGATCTTGCTGTGAAATACACGGTTCTTCTTCTTGAACCATGGCAGGAAGTGCTGTTTGAGAAAATCCACATACATTATGGAGTTCATCTTTAGCGCCTTCAGGGATCCTAAAGGGGCCGACAATCTCTCTCCCCATGATTCCAGCCCAAAACATTACTCCACCTCCTCCTTGTTGGCGCTGTACCCTTGTTTGCGTGGGGTGTCCATCAACCAGCCATCCTCCACTCCATCCATCTGGACCATCGAGCGCTGCACGGCACTCATCCGTGAACAAAACAGTTTTGAAATCAGTCTTCATGTAATGTTTGGCCCACTGGAGCCGTTTCTGCTTGTGTGAAGTGGATAGAGGAGGTCGACAGGATGGCGTATGCACAGCTGCAAACCTCTGAAGGACCCTGCATCTTGTTGTTCGGGGGACGTTGGAGGCACAAGCAGCTTCAAAAACTTGTCTGCTGCTATGACAAGGCTTTTTTGCCGCTGCTCTTTCAACCTGACGTAATTGCCTGTAGGAAAGAGTCCTCAATTTGCCCTTATCAGCACGCACACGTGTGTACTGTGAATCAGCTACATACTTCTTGATTGCCAAGACACTTCATCCTGATCATCGCACAATGTTGATTGTAGTCATGCCTTGACCTAAACACTCCACAATTTGTTGCTTCTCAGCAGCCGACACATCCTTTTTCTTTCCCATTTTGGCAGAAAATGTAGGCTGCTTAATAATGTGAGAGAGCCTTCTTAAGTAGTCTTGCCTTTCATTGGACACACCTGCCAAACTAATTAGCACAGGTGTCTGCAATGGCTTACAGTGATATAAAGAGCCCTGACACACATCACCATCAATGAGTTTAACTGACAAACAAACAAATTCTTCCCTTATCACTCCTAAACACTTTTTGCATAATAATTTGGAACGCAGTGTACATGTGCTTTTCCACAAAACACCAGTGGTTCACGTAGTGAATCTTACAGTTCTAACTTGCCAACCGTGGTCTGTATGGAGTTGTTCAATAAAGGGCCCAAAATTAAGATAACATAGATGGGAGAGGTCTCTATTAGTGTTGAGCCACCCCCGTAGTGTTCGAGTTCGGTTCGGTTCGTCGAACACCCGTGTGTTCGCCGAACTGTTCGTCGAACTGTTCGTCGAACACCTTCGAACACCGTTAAAACCAATGGCAGGCAAACAAAAACACATAGAAACACATAGAAAACACCTTCAAAGGTGTCCAAAAGCTGACAAACTGCTCAGAAGACACAACTAACACATGGAAAAGTGACAAGTACATATAGTCATGCGAAAAGAAAAGAGGTGGAGGAGTAAAAGGAGGGGGAGACACAGATATAGGCATGTCATGCCCTTCTAAAATCCAAAAAGTGAGAAGCCGAGACGGCCAGTCCGCTCCTGCCCGTGCCACCTCCGTGTCGCCGGGTTTGTGCCAGAGCCGCGGTGAACCCTGACGGCCAGCCCCCCTCTCCCAATACTGGTGCCTGTCCGCTGGTGGGTCGAGAGAGCCCCCCTGTGTTGGAGGCAGCTCTAAGCTTTTTAATTTAAATTGTCCCTCTAATTTGAATGAATACACTTTAAATCCATTTATAAGGATCTATTGGAGGGCAAGTCTCATGCCAGCAGCCGCGTAATTCCAGCTCCAGTAGCGTCCACTAAAGCTGCTGCAGTTAAAAAGCTTTTATAAGGATCGAGCTCGGCTGTCCACCGCAAGGCATCCTAGTGCCAGTCCCAGCCCCTATGCCTTGGGGTGCCTCCTGATGCTCTCCACTAAGTATCCCGTGGTCCCGAAGCATTTCCTTTGAAAAAATTAAGTGTCCAAACTACAGGTGGTGTAGCTTGCTTAACAGCCGGGATAATCCGCTGACTAGCAGACACTGCTACTAGGCACAAAGTATTTCCTGGGCTAGATGCAGTTAAAAATTTGTAAGTAGATACTCTCGTTGGATGCTGAGAAAGCATTCCATAGAGTCTCCTGGCACGCCATATATGATTCTCTTAAAAAGCTTGGGGTAGGGGTCTAGGGGACCCTTTTATAGCCAAAATCACGGCCCTGTATCACAATACGTCACCTAGGCTGAAGATAAATGGAACTGTAGCACCGAGGGCTCGGTTGCTACAGACGTATTGCACCTCACCCAGAGGTGTGATATCTCACTCTCAGATAAGGATCGAGTGTGGATCAGGACCCGACACCTGCATGCATTACACCACATTGCCGTGGGGCAGGGCGACCAATATGCCCCTGAGATGGGCACGACAGTCCCTGTCCCTGGCTGGAGTGGGGGGAGGGAACACTGAGGAAGGGGAACCCTGCAGTGCAGGAGCAGGGAGGAAGCAGTTCCTGGGTGCATTGAGAAGGGAGTATAAAAGGTGGGCACCATCTTAGTTCAGTGCAGAGAAGTCTGAGCAGAAGTGGCAGGGAGCAGGGGCTCTGCATGAGCTCTGCTCCGGAGGCGGGCCTAGTAACAGAGGCCCAGGCCTGCAAGAGGGAGAAGGAAGGAAGAGGAGCGGAGAAGGCTCCATGAACGAGGAATGAAGGGATCCCAGGGGTGCGGACGGGCGAGTCGCCACCGCACGCCCGAATCCACCTGCGTGGAGGGGTCAGGCCAAAGGGGGAGACCGGTCCCCGAACTAGTGGAGGCAGGAAACGACCCTCAGCTAGAAACCGGAGGCTCTGACATTTTATGTGGCGCAGCCCCTTGCTCCACCCGCTAGGAAGGCACCACATAGGGTCAGGGAAACTGGCGCCAAGTTTACCAAGAGGAGGCCCGAGGCAGCCGGACAGAAGTGTTGGTAAGAAAGGCCAGACAAAGGACACACAAAGGGGGTCCTGTGAAGCGCTCCAAAGTTATCTGGGAGTTGTCTGAGCCCCTCACCTGGTGAGCACAGTACGACGTGGGCAGCCGTTACCTGCAGACGTGGTCTGGATAATAAGAACTGTGAGTAAAGGCCCTGAACTGCATCACTGACTCCGTGTCGTTACTGCTGCTGCCCTGCACCATCACCCCCATCCTCCGCATACACTGCCCTGAGGCTATACTCCTCCCGTGGGGAGTTATGGTACGCTCTGCTGCACCCACAACACCAGCCTTAGCGGTCTGCCCTGTAGCGGCGGTTCACTCTGACCGCAATCCACGGGTGGCGTAGTCGGACATTTAAACATCAAAACCACATAAATAGTTCCGCCACTGGTTTGACCGCCCTGAGCCACGGAACCGGATCGCCGCCACGAAGACTACAACCACCAGCATCCACCAAAAAGGGTCCGGCTCCGGGTGTCCCAAGGCCCAGGGGGTGCATCAGAACATTTTCATCACCTTTCACAATCACCAATGGGACAAGGCAGGGATGTCCTCTGTCCCCTCTCTTATACATCCTAGTGACGGAGCACCTGCTCTCATCAATTCGCCATAACCCCAATATTAGGTGGATTGAGGTGGGAGGCACCGAGTACAAGTGCTCTCTATTTGCTGATGATGTCCTAGTATATATCACTCAATCACATATATCCATCCCTGCTGTTATGGCTGAAATAGATCACTTTGTTACATGGTAAAATTTTAAAATCAATGCAGCGAAGTCTGAGGCCCTCGATGTCTCCCTCCCTAAATCCATATAGGATTCCATCCAGTCCAACTTTCCCTTTGCCTGGCCCTCACAGGGTATCAAATACTTAGGAATTCCTATTCATAGAGACCTCTCCCATCTATGTTATCTTAATTTTGGGCCCTTTATTGAACAATTCCATACAGACCACGTTTGGCAAGTTAGAACTGTAAGATTCACTACGTGAACCACTGGTGTTTTGTGGAAAAGCACATGTACACCGCGTTCCAAATTATTATGCAAAAAGTGTTTAGGAGTGATAAGGGAAGAATTTGTTTGTTTGTCAGTTAAACTCATTGATGGTGATGTGTGTCAGGGCTCTTTATATCACTGTAAGCAATTGCAGACACCTGTGCTAATTAGTTTGGCAGGTGTGTCCAATGAAAGGCAAGACTACTTAAGAAGGCTCTCTCACATTATTAAGCAGCCTACATTTTCTGCCAAAATGGGAAAGAAAAAGGATGTGTCGGCTGCTGAGAAGCAACAAATTGTGGAGTGTTTAGGTCAAGGCATGACTACAATCAACATTGTGCGATGATCAGGATGAAGTGTCTTGGCAATCAAGAAGTATGTAGCTGATTCACAGTACACACGTGTGCGTGCTGATAAGGGCAAATTGAGGACTCTTTCCTACAGGCAATTACGTCAGGTTGAAACAGCAGCGGCAAAAAAGCCTTGTCATTGCAGCAGACAAGTTTTTGAAGCTGCTTGTGCCTCCAACATCCCCCGAACAACAAGATGCAGGGTCCTTCAGAGGTTTGCAGCTGTGCATATGCCATCCTGTCGACCTCCTCTATCCACTTCACACAAGCAGAAACGGCTCCAGTGGGCCAAACATTACATGAAGACTGATTTCAAAACTGTTTTGTTCACGGATGAGTGCCGTGCAGCGCTCGATGGTCCAGATGAATGGAGTGGAGGATGGCTGGTTGATGGACACCCCACGCAAACACGGCTACAGCGCCAACAAGGAGGAGGTGGAGTAATGTTTTGGGCTGGAATCATGGGGAGAGAGATTGTCGGCCCCTTTAGGATCCCTGAAGGCGCTAAAGATGAACTCCATAATGTATGTGGATTTTCTCAAACAGCACTTCCTGCCATGGTTCAAGAAGAAGAACCGTGTATTTCACAGCAAGATCATTTTTCGGCATGATAATGCACCATCTCATGCTGCACATAAAACATCTGCATCTCTGGCTGATATGGGCATAAAAGGGGACAAACTTATGGTGTGACCCCCATGCTCCCCTGACCTCTACCCCATTCATAACCTTTGGAGCATCATTAAAAGGAGTGTCTATGATGGCGGGAGGCAGTTCACATCTAAGCAACAGCTCTGGGAGGGTATTCTGTCCTCATGCAAAACAATTGAAGCAGAAACCATCCAAAACCTGACAAATTCAATGGACGAGAGAGTTCAGAAGCTCCTTTCGAACAAGGGGTCCTATGTGAAAATGTAACATCACCTAGAATAAAGTTTTGAGTTGAAAACTGTTTGATTTCAGTTTCTAACAACCTGCTAATGCTTATAATTTCAAAAATGACCATTTTTTTGGTCTTTATTAAAATGAAAAGGTTGATCGAAAAGTTTGGGGGATCTAAGAGTGTGGCAACCCAGTAGTCATGATTACTTCGAATTCTGACAATATGAGGGTCATGCTGCAGGTAGTGCAGCAAGAAGGCACTTATGTGCCTTGCGCATCTCGGAGCCCCAAAATTATTTTCCGGGCTAGATGCAGCTAAAAATTATTTTTAATTTTAAATCTGGTGAAGCTTTAGTATAGATGGCCTAATAGGATCAGTGCTGCACACTGCTACAAAGCCCAAATTATTTTCCAGTCAAGATACAGATAAACATGATTAGTAATTTGAAAGCTTAAAACGGTTGGTAGGGTGATTTTAACCAATCATCAAGCTTTTACTCTCCCCAGGATGACACAGGGGTAGAAAAGTCGTTTCGGATCCATGATTTGTTCATCTTTATGAACGTGAGTCTGTCTACATTATCAGTGGAGAGCCGCGTGCGCTTATCTGTCAGCACACCACCAGCAGCGCTGAACACACGTTCAGACAGAACGCTGGCTGCGGGGCATGACAAGATCTCCAAGGCGTAAGTGGCTAGCTCCGGCCATTTATCCAGATTGGAAGCCCAAAAAGAGCAAGGGTCCAGTGACACAGTCGTGGCTTCAATGTTTACTTGGAGATACTCCTGTACCATCGTCTCTAGGCGTTGACTATGTGTCAGACTTCTTGTCTCCTGTGGCCTTGCAAAGGATGGGCTAAAAAAGTGGTGAAATGATTCCGCAAAATTGATGTTACCAGCAGATACTGTGGTTCTGTTACGGTTTGAGTGCTGAACACTTGACGGTCCCACGGTTGGCAAGTTGGAACTGTGAGATTCACTACGTGCACCACTGGTATTTTGTGGAAAAGCACATGTAAGATTCTGCAACAGTCTCTGCTGATACTCCTGCATGCGTGCATCCCTTTCTATGGCAGGAATAATTTCTGCAAATTTACTTTTGTACCGGGGATCTAACAGTGTGGCAACCCAGTAGTCAGGATTATTTCTAATTCTCACAATTCGAGGGTCATGTTGCAGGTAGTGCAGCAAGAAGGCACTCATGTGTGTTGCGCATCCAGGAGCACCAAGTCCCTGTTGTGTTGGTGGCGAGGTAACAATCATGTTTCCTTCCTCTGTCCTCTCCCCCCAACCTCGCACAACAGAAATGTGATCAAGGTCTCCCTCATCTGATGAGTCTTCCATCAGTTCGTCCTCCACTTCTTCCTGGGCTCCTGCACCTTCCTCACTAGTTTGGCTGCTACCATGCGCCCTGGTAAAACCATCTCCCCCACCCTCACATGCCTGCCGCCTTGGTGCTGCCGACCGTCTGGACCTTGCAGATGTTAGCCCTTCCGCATACAACTCCTCCTCCTCTACTTCCTCCACCTCCTCTTGTGCCACCACCTGACTCCGAATTCTGTTTAACATGTGCTCCAGCATGTAAATCACCGGAATAGTCATGCTGATAATGGCATCGTCAGCACTAAACATCTTCGTCGCCATTTCAAAACTGTGCAGAAGGGTGCATAGGTCCCTGATCTGAGACCACTCCTCCAGCGTGATTTGCCCCACCTCTGAATCTCGTTGGCCCAGGCTATACGTGAGAACGTATTGCACCAGGGCTTGTCGGTGCTGCCACAGTCGCTGCAACATGTGCAGAGTTGAATTCCACCGGGTAGGCACATCGCATTTTAGCCGGTGAAGTGGCAGGCCCAACGACTTCTGTAGAGATGTAAGTCGCTGAGCTGCGGGATGCGAACGGCGGAAGTGAGCACACAGCGACCGTGCCCTCTGCAGAAGGCCATCTAGTCTGGGATAGTGGGCTAAAAATTGCTGGACAACCAGGTTCAACACGTGAGCCATACAAGGCACGTGTGTGACATTGCCCCGGCGAAGGGCCGCACCCAGGTTTGCAGCATTGTCGCACACGGCCTTCCCTGGTTTCAGGTCCAGTGGAGACAACCATTCATGAAATTGGTTCTCCAGAGCTGACCACAACTCCTCAGCTGTGTGACTCACATTTCCCAGACATTTCAATGTAAAAACCGCCTGATGACGTTGAGCCCTACTGCCAGCATAGTAAGGAGGTGTGCAGGATCCCTTCTGCGCAGTTAGAAAGCTTGTGGCATGACCAGACAGGCTTTGGGTGCAGGTGGAAGACCGAGAGGAGGTTGAGGAGGCAGAAGCAGTGGAGGAACTTTGACATAAAGAGGATTGACGGACAACTCGTGGGGACGGCAAGACTTGGACAGCAGCCCCTTGTCCTGCTGTCACCATAGTTACCCAGTGCCCAGTCAGCGACATGTAACGCACCTGTCCATGCCTACTCGTCCAAGTGTCTGTGGTGAAATGCACCCTGTCACACACAGAGTTTCTCAAAGAAGCGGTGATGTTGTGTGCGACATGCTGGTGGAGCGCAGGCACACCTTTCTTTGAGAAGTAGTGCCGACTGGGCATCTGGTACTGGGGCACTGCGACGGACATAAGGTCTCGAAAATCCTCTGTGTCCACCAGGCGGAAAGGCAGCATTTCTGTAGCCAAGAGCTTGCAGATGGTGAAATTCAACCTCTTAGCTTTCTCATGGCTAGGAGGAAATGGTCTTTTACTTGTCCACATCTGAGGGACCGAGGGCTGGCTATTGTGCTTAGACGGGGTTGATAAGGGTGTCCCCGGCAAACTGCCGGTCTGTGAGGAAGATGCAGGCGGACATGTTAGGTTGCCTTGATCCAAAGGTGGTGCTATCGATGTCGGACAGCGCTCAATACCAGCTGGTGTTACCACCTCCAAAGAAAATGATGACCTGCCAATCACGCTGGCTGTTGCGGGTAAAGAGGTGGCAGGTCTGCGCCCCAAAACAGGTGTGACTGCTGTCCCCCCAGTCACAGAGGATGAAGAGGCCGCGGATGTACAAGATATGGCAGACGGTGATTGGCCCGGCCGGCTAGGCCGCATTGTAGCACACTGAGCTTCCCACTGCAACTTATGCTTCATGTCCATGTGCCGGTTCATGCATGAAGTACTCAAACTATATATTTTTTGGCCTCTACTTAGCTTTTGCTGACAAATGTTACAGATAACACGAGTTGGGTCATCTTTATCGATCTGAAAAAATGCCCAGGCTATGCAAGGCTTAGCACCCATGCGACCTGAAGAGCCACCACGACTTGTGGTGAGAGGCAGAGTTGTGTTTGAGGATGCAGTTGTTGACGTGCTTCCAGTACTACGTCTCTGTCCAGGAAGGCGCAACCTGACCTCGTCGTCACTAGCATCTTCCTCCACCTCCTCTGCTGACCTCATCTCTTGGCTGACTGTGGGTTGACAGTAAGTGGGATCTCCGACCTCATCATCATCACCCTGTGCGTTATCACACCCGTCGTCCTCAGAGCCAACCTGTTCCTGCCCTGACAAAAAACTAAAGTTGTCGCTCCAATCAGGTATTTGAGTCTTATCATCGTCTTCCTCATTGTCTCCACCAACAGGAGTTACAGTTTGGGAATGAGGGTCTACATTATGGTCAGAACCTTCTGCATCTGGTCCTGGATCCGACTCATAAAGATTCTGGGCATCAGTGCAGATCATTTCCTCGTCTGGATTCACAGAAGCGCTGGAGTCGACCTCTGATTCCCAGGCTATAGTATGAGTAAACAGCTCTGCAGACTCAACCATCTGTTCTACCTCACACTCAGACGGGCAGCTGGAGATTTGGGAGCTGTGAGGAAGCAAGTGCGATTTGGGTGACACCTTTGAGGACTGGAGTATTTGTGATGTTGAAGTTGATGTGGAGGAGAGCCCACTTAAAGGAGCACTTGATATCCGTTGAAGCACCTGCTGTTTTTGTGCCTCATCTGGAATTTGTAGCGATTGGCGTGGCCGTAAGAAAGGGATCTTATCACATTGTCCGCTAAAAGAAGTAGACATTTTAGTTTGGCTGGAAGATGGTCTTTCTTCTGCACCTACCCCACGGACACAACCTTTTTTCCCCTTCCCAACACGCCTATTCCCCTTTCCACCAGCAGCAGGCCTTTTTCCACTCATTTTGGTGGTTAACTAATTCACAACTCTGGAGTTGTTTGCACAAAAAAACAATGGATGGTAACCGAGCAGAGCTGAGTGGCCAAACTGTGGTATTAGGCCAAAACTATTGGCTGGGTTAGATGCAGAAAAAAATTATTTTTAATTTGCAACCTGATGGAGGTCAGTATAGATGGACTAATAGACCAAGTCCCACACACCGCTAGAAGCCCAAATATTTTTTCAGAGCTAGATGCAGAATTTTTTTTTATTCAATTTGCAACCTGATGGAGGTCAGTATAGATGGACTAATAGACCAAGTCCCACACACTGCTAGAAGCCCAAATATTTTTTCAGAGCTAGATGCAGAAAAAAATTATTTTTAATTTGCAACCTGATGGAGGTCAGTATAGATGGACTAATAGACCAAGTCCCACACACTGCTAGAAGCCCAAATATTTTTTCAGAGCTAGATGCAGAAAAAAAATATTTTTAATTTGCAACCTGATGGAGGTCAGTATAGATGGACTAATAGAACAAGTCCCACACGCTGCTAGAAGCCCAAATATTTTTTCAGAGATAAATGAAGAAAAAAATTATTTTTAATTTGCAACCTGATGGAGGTCAGTATAGATGGACTAATAGACCAAGTCCCACACACTGCTAGAAGCCCAAATATTTTTTCAGAGCTAGATGCAGAAAAAAATTATTTTTAATTTGCAACCTGATGGAGGTCAGTATAGATGGACTAATAGACCAAGTCCCACACACTGCTAGAAGCCCAAATATTTTTTCAGAGCTAGATGCAGAAAAAAATTATTTTTAATTTGCAACCTGATGGAGGTCAGTATAGATGGACTAATAGACCAAGTCCCACACACCGCTAGAAGCCCAAATATTTTTTCAGAGCTAGATGCAGAAAAAAATTATTTTTAATTTGCAACCTGATGTAGGTCAGTATAGATGGACTAATAGACCAAGTCCCACACACTGCTAGAAGCCCAAATATTTTTTCAGAGGTATATGCAGAAAAAAAATATTTTTAATTTGCAACCTGATGGAGGTCAGTATAGATGGACTAATAGACCAAGTCCCACACACCGCTAGAAGCCCAAATATTTTTTCAGAGCTAGATGCAGAAAAAAATTATATTCAGTTTGCAACCTGATGGAGGTCAGTATAGATGGACTAATAGAATGATGCTTTGCCCAAAAGATTTTACTTCACTAGGTGCAGTAAAAAAATTGGTATTCTATACACAGGTGTTATATCTTGCAACACAGATAGGCTACTCCACTGACTAACACACTCTGCAATAGGCCAAAAAGGATTAGCTTTGCTAGATTCAGCCAAATGCTGTGAAAAAAACTTGCACAGCACTGGCACAGACCTGCCTGGCAAAAACTGATAGGAACTCATGTAACCTAGTCCTGAAAAGGACTCCAATTACAATTAGTCTTTACTCCCACAACCTATCTATTTAAGAGCACAGACCTCCCTGATAAAAGTCGTAGGAAATGCTGTAACCTAGTCCTTAAAAGGACTGCAATCACAACTATTCCCTACTCCCAAGCTATCTGTATATTTGTGCGAAAATTGGCTTGAAATTAACAAGGTATAGCACACACAGCAACAGCGGTGCCGTCTAACACGCAGCTGCAGCAGTGAGAAAATGGTGGCGACGGGGAAAATGGCTTGGTCTTATAGGGCAAGGACATGTGACATACACTGCCAATCACACATGCCCTTGCTTGTGTGAAAAAAAGCACTTCGCTCCGTGTGTGCGCTGCTGATAGGTTGACAGATTGCACCTCCCCACTGCAAATGCGGGAAAGAGAAAAAAAAATGGAGATCTTCATTGTTCCTGCAGAGATCCATCCCCTGCCCCTCCCCCCGCCCCGCTGTACACTCAAACTGCGTATTAACATTAATTTTCATCATTACTGAGAAAAAATCCAGTTATGATTTTGGTGCACGAACAGTTATCGAACATAACCTCGAACAGCCGAATTTTTCTCAAATTGTTCGTGTTCGCCGACCGGCTCGAACACCGCCCAAAACAGCTCGAATTTGAGATTGGCGAACAGTTCGAGTAGAACAACGCTCATCTCTACTCAACACTACTCTCAACTCCCCTGATGGAGAAGCCAGGGCCCACTGGAGTAGTCTGGTTCTCTGGTGGGCTCGTCCAATGCTGCCCTAAAGCAAGCCAGGCTAAGAAAAGGCTGGGGGAACTTTCAAGGAGAAATAGGGGCGACTGGGGACCGTGTGTGGACACTCGGCTGCGGGGCGGCTGGGGACCGAGTATGGACACCCGGCCGCCCCCTGGCAGCTGGGGACCGAGCGTGGACACCCTGCCGCTGGGTGGCTGGGGACTGAGTATGGATACCTCACTGTCAAAGCAGCCATGAGGTAGTGGCCTGCTTCGGCCTCCTCCAAACTAAAAGGCCCCATTTCAAGTGCAAGCTATCAGTATGGTATTGCAGCCTGGGGGTGGGTGGGTGGCACGTTGCACATTTACGCTTGCATTCCAAGAAAACAAAGCAGATGGTAACTTCTATCATCATGATCATGCTCCTCACTTTGGCACTCTCAACTCCACTAATGGAGAAGCCAGGGCCCACCGGAGGAGTCTGGTTCTCTGTTTGGCTCGTCCAATGCTGCCCTAAAGCAGGCCAGGCTAAGAAAAGTGTGGGGGAAGTTTCAAGGAGAAACATGGGTGGCTGGGGACCGTTTATGGACACCCGGCCGCCCACAGGTGGCTGGGCCCCGTGTGTGGACACCCGGCAGCGGGGTGGCTGGGGACCGAGTATGGACACCCGACTGCCCCCTGGCGGTTGGGGACTGAGCGTGGACACCCGGCTGCCGGGCAGCTGGGGACTGAGTATGGATACCTCGCTGCCAAAGCAGCCATGAGGTAGTGGCTTGCTTCGGCCTCCTCCAAACTAAAAGGCCCCATTTCAAGTGCAAGCTAGCTGTATGGTATTGCAGCATGGGGGTGGGTGGGAGTCAGGTTGGAGACTTACGCTTGCATTCCATGAAAACAAAGCAGATGCTAACTTCTATCATCATCATCATGCTCCTCACCTTGGCACTCTCAACTCCCCTGATGGAGAAGCCAGCGCCCACCGGAGGAGTCTGGTTCTCTAGTGGGCTCATCCAATGCTGCCCTAAAGCAGGCCGGGCTAAGAAAAGTGTGGGAGAATTTTCAAGGAGAAACATGGGCGGCTGGGGACCGTTTATGGACACCTGGCCGCCTACAGGTGGCTGGGGACCGTGTGTGGACTCCCGGCCGCGGGACGGCTGGGGACCGAGTATGGACACCCGGCCGCCCCATGGCGGCTGCGGACCGAGCGTGGACACCCAGCCGCCAGGCGGCTGGGACTGAGTATGGATACCTAGCTGCTAAAGCAGCCATGAGGTAGTGGCCAGCCTCGTCCTCCTCCAAACTAAAAGGCCCCATTTCATTTGCAAGCTAGCAGTATGGTATTGAAGCCTGGGGGGTGGTTGGGTGGCAGGCTGCATACTTGCGCTTGCATTGCAAGGAATGGGGGAGGTACAATTGAACACAGTCCTGGGACAAGGACTTGCATGGGGATAGTTGCAAGTCTGCATCTTCTGATGCGGCAAGGAACACTTCTGATGGGCACACTTTTAGGCAGTGACCTGGGTGTCAGAGATGCTTCCAGGGGTCTTCCCCATGCTGTTCCCTTGTTTTTTCAGCACTGTATGCATGTGTCACACAGCACATGGCTAGATAAGGTTGTAAAATGTTAAAATTACATTTCCCGGTGAATGCATTTGTCACGGTTGAAAGCAATGCAAAAGTGCAAAAACGCATAAAAAATGCTACTTGTGAACACAGCCAAGGTGTGGAGGAGTTGTTTTGCTTTTGGTTATTTATTTTACCTTATACACAAGTCTTAACCCTGGAAAGGAAGTTCCTTAACGTATTTCACAGGAAAACCGTTTCAGTTTAGTTTTTGAATGTTTTTTTGTGAGCCCGTAAAAGTGGCTTAATACCTCTGACCACGTTGTTGACAGCAGTGACCTGGGGGTCAGAAATGCTTCATGGGGCGATCTCCAAGCTGTCCCCATGTCTTTTGAGCACTGTCACTATCGTTTTGGGCACTTTTTAGGCTTTCTACAGACTGCCGGGGGTGCAGCCGCAAAAATGCTCGGGTCTCCCGTAGACTAACATTGGGCTTGTTGCTCGGGTCAAGCACCCGAGTATCACGGTGAGCTCAGCCCGAGCTTCGAGCACCCGAGCATTTTAGTGCTCGCTCAACAATATAAATAAACCTTTGTAAATGCAAAGTACTAAACTGAGGCACGTCACCAGAGTAATAAGCAGAGCAAGATATCAGTTTATCTGTAAAAGCTAATCTGCTGCTTTAGATTCAGTTTTGGAGCTGAGACAGAGTTACTTATTAATTCTTTTTTTATTGAATTTTATATAATATACACACATAATACTGATAACAATGTAATATACAAAAATATAATATACAATTACAAATAATATTAAGCGCCAAGAATATTTCTTTTCATATAATGACAGTCTCTCCTCCAGAAACGGAGAGTTGGCAATGATTTTATATTGTGTTTCTCAAGTACATGGGTCCTTGTTTGACTGTCGTAAAGGAGACCCACTAGCAAACATGTATTAAAGGCATCTTAGGTCAAGGAGAATACAGTTATATGAAAAAGTTTGGGCACCCCTATTAATCTTAAGTTTAATGTTTTATAAAAATTGGTGTTTTTGCAACAGCTATTTCAGTTTGATATATGTAATAACTGTTGGACACAGTAATGTTTCTGCCTTGAAATGAGGTTTATTGTACTAACAGAAAATATGCAATCTGCATTCAAACAAAATTTGACAGGTGCATAAGTATGGGCACCCTTATCATTTTCTTGTTTTAAATACTCCTACCTACTTTTTGCTGACTTACTAAAGCACTTTTTTTGGTTTTGTAACCTCATTGAGCTTTGAACTTCATAGCCAGGTGTATGCAATCAGAAGAAAAGCTACTTAAAATGGCCACTTGCAAGTTGTTCTCCTGTTTGAATCTCCACTGAAGAGTGGCATCATGGGCTCCTCAAAACAACTGTCAACTGATCTGAAAACAAAGATTATTCAACATAGTTGTTCAGGGGAAGAATACAAAAAGCTGTCTCAGAGATTTAACCTGTCAGTTTCCACTGTGAGGAACATAGTAAGGAAATGGAAGAACACAGGGACAGTTCTTGTTAAGGCCAGAAGTGGCAGGCCAAGAAAAACATCAGAAAGGCAGAGAAGAAGAATGATGAGATCAGTCAAGGACAATCCTCCGACCACCTCCAGAGAGCTGCAGCATCAACTTGCTGCAGATGGTGTCACTGTGCATTGGTCAACTATACAACGCACTTTGCACAAGGAGAAGCTGTATGGGAGAGTGATGCAAAAGAAGCCGTTTCTGCAAGCACGCCACAAACAGAGTCGGCTGAGGTATGCAAAAGCACATTTGGAGAAGCCAATTTCTTTTTGGAAGAAGGTCCTGTGGACTGATGAAACCAAGATTGAGTTGTTTGGTCATACAAAAAGGCGTTATGCATGGTGGCAAAAAAACACAGCATTCCAAGAAAAACACTTGCTTTCCACAGTAAAATTTGGTGGAGGTTCCATCATGCTTTGGGGCTGTGTGGCCAATGCCGGCATCGGGAATCTTGTTAAAGTTAAGGGACGCATGGATTCTACTCAGTATCAGCAGATTCTTGACAATAATGTTCAAGAATCAGTGACAAAGTTGAAGTTATGCAGCGGATGGATCTGTCAGCAAGACAATGATCCAAAACACCGCTCCAAATCTACTCAGGCATTCATGCAGAGGAACAATTACAATGTTCTGGAATGGCCATCCCAGTCCCCAGACCTGAATATCATTGAACATCTGTGGGATCATTTGAAGAGGGCTGCCCATGCTCGGCGACCATCAAGCTTAACTGAACTGGAATTGTTTTGTAAAGAGGAATGGTCAAAAATACCTTCATCCAGGATCCAGGAAATCTTTAAAAGCTACAGGAAGCGACTAGAGGCTGTTATTTTTGCAAAAGGAGGATCTACTAAATATTAATGTCATTTTTCTGGTGAGGTGCCCATACTTATGCACCTGTCAAATTTTGTTTGAATGCAGATTGGACATTTTCTGTTAGTACAATAAACCTCATTTCATGGCAGAAACATTACTGTGTCTAACAGTTATTACATATATCAAACTGAAATAGCTGTTGCAAAAACACCAATTTTTATAAAACATTAAGCTTAAGATTAATAGGGGTGACCAAACTTTTTCATATAACTGTATGTGTTCAGCACTGATCAATGATGTTGAAGATGCTCACTCCCTACAAGCACAATGTTATTAGGCAGAAGGAACTGTAGGTGGTAATTAACCGTGATTAACTTGAGATTTTTGTGAAAAGTGTAAATTCATTGACGTCATTATGTTTAATCATAAGTAAGGATGACTAAACGAGGGGTAGAGGAGCAAGCACATAGATATGAAGGAGGAGTTGGACACAAGCAGCTAAATAAATGTGGCATCCTACCACAGCCCATGCAAGGAATGAAATTCCTAGATCATCGAAAATAACATTATCCCAGATCACCTTGGAACCCTAGGCCATTAGGAATATTGCCATTAACCCCTAGGCCACCAGAGACAACAAGGATAACAATGTAGTAACTACTTGGCCACACTAGATTTCCACGGATATAATCTTTCACGCATAGCCAGATAGCTATCCTAGAATATAATCCGCAATCCATCACCGATCTGCAGTATTTAGAGCTAATCTTGAAATCACCCCCAATTTACCCACTCAAACTTGCAGTGACTGATATGTGCTTTTGCCTAATTTAATTATTTTCCCTCAAAATTAAATTTATTCTGAAAGGTTAGGGACAAAATGCTCTCATTTTGGGGGCCTGGCATATCAAAGTGCAGCTACTCTCATGATAAATCTAAGAGCCAAAAGTAGTAAATGGTCATTGTGATGTGTAAACTCAATCTTAAAAATATACAATGGGCAACTACAAGGTAAACTGTTGTTTAATAATGAGGAATTGCACACATCTCATGTTCCTGAGGGTGTGAGGTGAAGCCAACAGCACCACTGAGATCCAGCTTTGCCCCGGGACGAGCCTTGAATGTGAAGTTCTGAAGCAACTTTGTAAAGAAGAGGAAGAGTTCCATTTTAGCCATGTTCTCTCCAGCACAACTTCTCTTACCTACAAATAAGGAGCAGACAGAAAACTCAAGATCATGGAGTCTTCTGTTGGCAGAAAGTCCCTGAGGTGGTTGAGTTAGCCACCATCTTTACCTTAGAGAATACTCACCAGCAGAAAATGGTATAAAAGCCTCATTTTTGACAAAATTTCCATCTGAGTCCAAAAAATGTTCAGGAAAAAAGTCGTCAGGTTTCTTAAAGTACTTTTCATCTCGTAGAACAGATGTTAGTGATGGTATTACGTGAGTTCCCTGTAAAAAATCATGAATTCATGAATGATTCTTCATGCAGAACTCCCAGCAATAATATCTTGTCCTCATAAGTGCACATTATTAGAACTCGAGTTGGAACTGTATTTAATACATTTGGTGGGCACCTAAGGAGGCTGGGGCCTTTCTCCTCAAGCAACCACTCATTTTTAATAAAAGTGAAGTTTTGTCATCTTTATGCATCCTCTTTGGCCCATACCATATATTTATTCAGGCAAGGGGTGCTAAACACTAATCTGAGCCGTTGTGTTAAAAAGGTATTGAAAAAAATCTTATCTTGCATCCAATGGATAGGGAATTACTGGCCAATTGCTGGGGCTATGACCACTGAGGCTCCTAGTTATCCTGTTATCGGGGCATTGGGACCATCTTGAATCGAGCGGGGGTGCGCATACTTGTCCTCCCATACAATAATTGTCTATAGTATTGAAGGAATTTGAAGGAGCAGATTACAGCCCTCTCAGTGATTGGACTGCCAATATGCAGCAAATTATTACTATGTAAGGCCCTTTAAAGGGTCAAACAGTGACTTAGAGGGAAGTCACCAATTGGTGGCATTAGAAGAAGGGTAGGGAATCTTCTTCTGCCAAGGGCCATTTGGATATTTAGACCATCAATCAGGGGACGTACAAATTGTGCTCTAACTCTGCCCACAAAGTACGTCCAAATGCTGACACTGGTGTCAGGACGTAATTTTTCATTGCACGCACCTCAATGCTCAGTAGTGAACACTGCGTGCACATGCTCATGGAGCAAGAACAAATTAAGGGGTCGGTGGCTATCAAAATACAGCTGCTGACCCAAGTACTGCGTTCCCCACGAATCTGCCCGGTGGCCGGAAAAAAAGTAATTAAGGGTTGTAAACAACCCGTGTGCCTGAGGATCCTCACCCCGCTTTAGAAGAACATGGAAAAAATTTATCCTGAGAGTATGGTTTTGCCTGCATTTGAAACCAATATTTACACCATAAAGATAACTTCTCATACCGGTTTTGTATCCCAAACTAATAGCATGTATATAAAGCTTTAATGCTGAAAAAATCCTTACCTTGCTTGTAGAATTCCATTTTGTTGTTTTATAGAAATCCATAGTTGAATTTGTATGCTAATGAGTTGGAAGTGCAGTGGGGTGAACACTGCACTTACAGCCCTCCTTCATCTCACCCTATTCCTTGCCTGGTGTTTGCCTCCTGTCTCTGACTGACAGTTCACTGAAACATGACTGACCTGTCAGTCAGAGACAGGAGGCATGCCGAGGGAAGGAAATAGGGAGAGAGGAAGGAGAGTTGAAAGTGCAGTGTTCACCCCACTGCACTTCCAGCTCATTAGCATGCAATTTCATCTATGGATATTTCTAAAACAGCAAAATGGAGTTTTATAAGCCAGGTAAGTATTTACTGATGACAGCTCCATATTTCATGACTAAACAACGACCTATTCAGGTATCTCTTAACACCTCAAGACACCATATAAACCATGGAAGAATAGAAAGCTTCATGAATCAAGACTAGAGATGAGTGGATCGTATGACGCTCAAATTTGTCAGGTTTGATGACTTTACTACCCCAAAAAAACAACTTGCTTAGAATTGCTTTGCCACAAATGGTTTTAATAATACGCCTCTAATTGCCTGAACAAAAAAAGTGCATAACACTACAAGTGTATTGAACCCGTTTTAAACTCTGTATTGAAAAAGACAACCTTTGTGTCTAAATGATCTCTGTCTATCTAAATAGGTATAAATTTATGGTAAGTGGTTGGGGTAGCTTTGGCAATTTGTCTTTTGAATGTAAAATATATAAAGCTTGACCATCTCTCAATGCAGAAAGTATACTTTCTGTGACACTCAAGCCTTGGATTCAGGATTTTGTTTCAGTAGCAAAAATTTCACTGAGGGGTTTAATGCTGCCCTCCTTGTTTGCAGTGTGTGAAAAATAAAATATTCTGTTATTAAGGTGCTGTTACTGCACCATATTTCAGTTCAATTAATTTACAGTCACACTGACAATACAGGTACAGCACTTCACTGGAATGAGCTGCGTGCTCTGACCTTCTTCTGCTACACAGTAAAAGCTTATAATGAAACTCCTTGTCTAGCCCCTATCTTATAAGTTTGCTGTGATAACCCCCATGATTGGCTGTGCTAGTCCATGTGATGTGATAATGGCAGTGCATCATGGCGAAGATGAATAAAGAGAAAATTTCAGCTCACCCCTGCTGCTTCGCCAGTGTTCAAGAGTTTTTCACTCGAAACGAGTATGGCAAAATATTTTAGACACACCACCCCATAGTATATGCTTTGTCATCGGAGATGTCCTTTTTTTGTCTTTTCTACAAGTTTTTAAAAGAATTTGCCAATAAAGATCATTGAATTTTAATGAATTGCCCGGTGTGTTGAGCTGGATCCATCTTCACTTCCTCATGGTGAAGCTGCAAGGCCGTGCATGACTTCATTCCCCCACTCTAAGTCTTTGACTGTGTTAAATAATGCTGAGAACTTTTTTTTTCTTTTGGCCAATCCTCACAAACTCAATTGCAAAGTTTTTGACTGTGGGTATCTGCAAATTTCAGGAAATTCTGCTAGAAGTCGATCCTCTGCAGATTTATCTGCTGAACTCTAATGAAGATGTTACTAGGAATATTCTTTTTTAATACTTACTTTTGGCAGGAAGAAACCCTTTAGTGTGACATCTTGAGTGGTCTGGTGTGGCACATTGGTTGGCACAAGATTTGCAAATCTCTGAATCTCATGGATAACAGCGTCTGTGTATGGCATTTGCTTGCGATGTATCATCTGAGGCTCGGCTGAACCAATTACTTTTTTTATTTCTTTTTGAACATTTTCTGTTATTAAACAAATAATTATCCTTAATATCTCCAATTCTTAACGATGACCATTTAACCTGTTTTAAAAAGCTCCAGATCCCCAGCTTTCCTTCATAAAATCATAAAGTTAAGTGACAAAATTCTGTGTGTTTGCAGTCACCATTAGGGGGAACCTAGTAGCCAGTTACATATGGATTGAGTTCTCAGGATGAATATAGTGGTTAATATACAGTATTTTAGTGATTAAACAGTAGCAATCGGAGCTAGCTTTAAACACTGCTGCCTTCTCAAAGGCTGTATATACATCGCTAAACAAGCGCTGAGTATATAAAAGTAGGAAACACTGATAATGCTTCTTCCTCCAGACTTAGCAGTCATGTAATTGCTGGGTGTTGGGAGGGAGCAGAAGCTGAATTACTCCTGTAACTTGGACTAATAGATCAGCCCTGGTTACAGAGGTAATCATGTTAAAAAAATATTTAAATGTTGAAATTCTCCCCAAATGTCTTTTATGATGTCATGTGGTGCATAATATGTAAAATAAATAAGTTAATAAAAAGGCAACAAAAATATTTAAAAAACAGCTGCCAATTCAAACAGCTGTTACCAGCCGTCGGCAAAAAAATATGTGAGATATATAAAAATAATTGTTATGAAAAGAGGAACGTATCTTAAAATATATTTAGAAGGTTATTTAAAAAGTAAATAAAACATGAAAAACAGGCACACATTTCCTTTACTTTCCCACCAATATCGCCCAATATCAGCAAAAAATTTAAATAAATCTGAAAATAACAGAAAAATTATCCGGCCTAAATAGCACAAAAATATAAGATGCAAAAATTATTTGAATATCAGAATAAGAAATATTTTTACAGTTCTTTAAACTACATGGATGAAAAAAACTAGAATGTGCCCGGTCAGGAATGGGGAGAAATTGTCTGGTCTTAAACTATTTGATAAAGTATGTGATATGAAAAAAACATTGCCAATTGTTTAAACCAATACATATAAAATAAAAACCTGATGTTAACGATAGGTCATTTTCTGATGACATTTTCCCTGGAGGAACTGTCCCCAGATTTCTGTTTTAGACTCTAGCTTTCTGTTCTTTCAGAAAATGTGCATGTACATTAGCAGACCCAGACCCTATGCATTGCATTGAAGCATCAAATGAGCCTATTTGTGAAGGGAGGAGGAGGAGGTGAGATGTGACATCAAATATTATGAATGGTGCATCCTGTGTTATCTACTGTATATAGAGGTGTTATCAGTCTTTGTACAGGAGGAAGAGGAGGTGAGCTATGACATCACCTATTGTGATTGGTGGATCCTGTGTTATCTAATGTATATAGATGTGTTATCAGTCATTGTACAGGAGGAGGAGGAGGTGAGCTGTGATATCACTTATTGTGATTGGTGGATCCTTTGTTATCTAATGTATATAGAGGTGTTATCATTCATTGTACAGGAGGAGGAGGTGAGCTATGAAATCACCTATTGTGAATGGTGAACCCTGTGTTAACTACTGTATATAGAGGTGTTATCAGTCATTGCACAGCAGGAGGAGGAGGTGAGCTGTGACATCATCTTTTGGTATTGTTGGATCTTTTATTATCAGCTGTATGTAGAGGTGTTATTAGTCATTGTAATCCTGTCTTTTGGTTATAAGAAGCCTGTTGAAAACTGTTCCTGAAATAACAAGTAGTTATAGTCTGAAAAGCCTCAGAGGCCAGTGTGAAAATTGTAAGATTACTAATTTTGTTTTTTAATAAAGTTCTTGATATGGAACAAAAATGCAAACAATTTTTTGTATATACACATAGCACTAGAACATGATTTAAACAATAGGCGATTTTCGAATAGCTTCCCTGTAAATGTGCTGTAGTACAGTTGGGGTCCAAACACAGAAACGCTCAGCTCTGGTTCCAGAAAAACTGACCACAACTGTGTATGGGCTCAACAGAAAGTCTATGAGTCAGAACACGGTTAAGTGCTTCTGCTTCCTGAGCTGAGCGATTCTGCATAGTCTCTCCATTGATCAGTGGGGTCTAGGCCTCAACCCTCAATGTACTACAACCAATTCATGCAGCTATATTATGTATTTTAAGCAAGTTCAAGAAACTATAAGCTTAGAGACACAACTGAATGTATATTTCTATTGTATTTTGAACAAACATTAGTCATATTTTCTTACTTTGGATTTCAGGATATTTCATCATTATTAGAATGCCCCATCTCAGGGTGGTAGAGGTCGTCTCCACTCCAGCAGCGAACAAGTCAACTACAAGCGATGTTAGATTTTCATCATGAAAATATAACTCTGGATTTGGTTTCTCCTGAAAAGCACAAAATGCAGAATTGATCTATTAGAGAACATGGTAGACAAATATGAGGAAAAACAAAACATGTATTGGATCAAAGTAAATTTCAATTTTTTATATTGTGTCATTTTGTAATCTAAATGTTTTTGCTAAATAATTTCTAATTATAACTTAATAGCACTTGGAGTTTTGTTTTGGCCATACAGAACTCCAAATCCCCTGTACAGATCTACTTATAAAGTTAAACCTACTCGCTCTTGGTGGCCACCACTAGAGGGAGCTTACTGTATACTGTGGCATTATTGAGATACAGGTACAATCAGTATGCAGTAAGCTCCCTCTAGTGGTGGCTTCAGTATGCCACCACTATTGTATCTTATCTTTTAAACATAATTTAATCAAAGGGAGTTCAGATGGATTTCTGTAATTCAATTACATAGTAGCTCGTTAACCAGACTCCAGCTCAAACTTCAATAATGCTCTCAGAAAAAAAATTGTTCTGCATTTAAAAGGATTAAGAGAAGAAGAAAAGTTGGTTTTGTAAAGAATGGAAATTAAAATCTATACAATCCAAATCAGAAGGATCTCACATCTATTTCAGACATGCACATAGGCATCCAAACTATGCTCTTCCTTAGATCTAAGCTGAGGGAATAATCTATTAGAGCAAGGATCTCAAACCCATGGTCTGATGACCTCATGAGGCCCCCGATGCTGTCAACTGTGGCCTACAGGGCACTGGAGCTCTCGGGACTGCAGAGTGCAGATCGTAGGAGAAGCACGTTGTGGTCCGTTAATGACATCACACCAGAGCACAATCTGTCAGAGCACAGAGTGTTGGAGGGGAGGTGTTTCTTTCCGACCCTGCTGGATTCCTGGTGGTAGATGAATATGGAGAGGAGGATTTTTTAACGCCTTTCAGCGGAAGGTGATTTCCGTAAACCGCCATCAATGTAGGACAAAATGATATCATCAGTGGATGACAGTTGTATATTGTAGCTAACTACCAAATGACCCAAGCTATAAAATGGTACCATAACTCAGGAGGGCTAGGCAATGATGAGGCTAAGAATAAAGAACATAATTGTGGTCTGGAGATCTTATCAATACAGTAACTGGATTCCCCTATCTCCAGCGGCCATTTCTTGAAGGAATCCAGTAAGGTTTGAAAGGGTACTTCAGATGGAATATCTTAGTGAACAATAGAGCTCTAGAGTTTTTTTGGAATTTCTGACGTCTCTTCTGCATCATATTCCTTCCAGTAAATCAAACAAGCAAAGTATTGTAGTGTGCATGTGCCAGCTTTACTTCTAAGTCATTGTCACTCTTTGGCCTTTCCCGGCACATGCGCACTACAGTACTCTGCTCTGCCCTCGGCAGGGCAAGGAGAAGTGCACCTAAGAAGGAAAGAAATTAGGAGACACTGTGTGGACAACGTAGGATGCATCATTGACATGAAACAGGGAAGAAGGACAGTGATTGTAGGAAGAGATGAGGTGCCAGATCAAGACCAGAGACGCCCATTGAACTGGACCATGGCGCCGTCTATGGGAATAATAAAAGCTCTTTTTTGTGCTATGTAGAGGGGATTGGGGACATATTTACATCATACTAAAATGCTGTAAAAGAGGCCTGAAAGGTGGTGGCCATATTTTATATTGGGAAAACCCGGTGACAGGTTCCTCTTAACTTGCACTTTTCAATCTTGGAATACTGCACCTGCACCAAACTGATGTAACATTGAGCTGATAGAATTTTTGATCTTTCAAGTAGATGAGAATATCAATAGGTTAAAAAAGGACATATTGATCGAAAATGTCATAGAAGATGTCATAGAAGATATTGTTCAGGTGACCCTATTCTCTAAAATATAGAGTGAAGTCCAAGGATCAGTCAATTAGGGTTTTTTTTAGAGTTTGAATAGACTTAACTGGATCCCCAGACGATGGTTTGGTTGACGCCGGGTAAGGATATTAGAGGACATATTTTTGCTTATCGAGATCTTTTCATGAACCAGAGGTGCACCCTGGGTTTAAGTCATCATCAGGAGATGTGGGAAGATCGTAACTAGACAACTTAATCTTGGCCAGATAAGCTAAGTTTCATAAACAGGAAGACAGGCAGGGGGTATTAACCCCCCATACATATTAGGCTAATGTTGGCTGAACCCACCAATATCGATACATTATTCTCATAGTCTAAAGTGAATAAGGGGACCCAGACTATTGATTGTAAGAGGGTTAAGGACCCTGCATGTCTGATTTCAGACAGTCGATCTTCTTGGTCTCCTAGTGATAAGCCACTGCTAGACATGTCTGGCAGCTGATCTCTCATAGAGATAACAGGAGCGCTCAGCTGCTTTAGCGTTCCTGAGTATGGGAGAAGCGGCAGAGATGGATGCCAGCAAAATGATCGGCCAAATCATCATTTGTTTGACAGTCATTTAATGTATGGCTTGCTTTAGACCAAGGAATGACCCAGAAGCATAGTCACAGTTAAAGGGGTGGTCTGAAAACTAAGACGTAATTTTCATTTTGCTCAGGAGGCTGTATATGTAACAAATGACAAACTCAGTTGTTATTACCCACCCGCACCCACTAGGATCCCACCCAGGCTACAATATAGTCTGTGCAGTGACAGGAAGTAGTGATGTCACCCTTCCCCTAGCTGCATAACCGTTGAAGCCTGTGATCAGCTGTTATTGGTGTTGCCTGGAAGTGCTCACTTGCCGAGCTACCTCATTTACTTATAGTGGCCGGGGCTTGGTACTTGGTATTCAAATCAATAGGAGTAGGATGTGTAGTACCACTACAAGTATACGGAGCAGCTTGGCAAGAGAGGACTTTCAGCCGGCGGTCGCCGCCGTTAACACCGATGACAGCTGATCGGTGAGGGTGCCGGGTGTCATACCCCAACTGATCAGACATTAATGATCTTTTCTAAGGATGGCTAATCAATGTAAAATTATGGTACAACCTCTTTAAGCTAAATTCACATGTCCATGAAAAATAGACAATGCTCGGATCACAATAAACAACTTGACAGTCAGAACTCCAGACCTGAACTAACTTTTCGATTGAAAGATGCGAGGCAGTTAGCTAAGGTCGGGAGTCTCACAATAGCTCAAAGCTTTGATTAAGGAATTTCATTGTGAAATGCATAAGAAGATACATATTTTTAAATGTTGTCTATGTCCATGATTTTTGAATAAAGAGCAAGAGTTCATTCTAGAGGACAGAGTGCCGACCTTTTACTTCAAATTCTATCCATGCTTCTCAGATGTTTGACTTACACCTTAAAAGCTTTGTCCAAACTAGTTTTATTTAATGATATCATGAAGATTGGGTTCCCACCGGCCCCAGCACTCTTACTCTGCCCTTTTGCCATGCGCCGCAACTATTAACCTGCTCCTTTCATCCCTTACAACCAGTATTATTAAACGTCTATTTTATTACTTTACCTCTTTCTGCTTGATCAGAAAAGAATCTATAAGATTACTCTGGTCATTGACATCCAGCTCCTTTCTTTGTTTTGTAAAGACCTCTTTAATAAATGAATGTAATTCTGCAATGTTTTTTTGGATACATTTATGGGTTCCAGGAATCCAGCGCATCAAGGATGGAAACGCGTTGTACAACTGTGGAGGGAAATACATTTGAATTCATTGCATCTAGGAGTATTTATGTGTGTAAAAGCTTAGCAGTAATTGTACATACATTGTACCATTACCACTGCCTTCCACTGCCAATTGATGATGCAAAACTAGAACTTTTTCCTTACTCAGAAGGATGAATGATTTTCTATTGCTTGTGTTTTGGGAGTTTGACAATACCTGTCTTGACCATAAGAGATTACTCAGCTGGACTTCAACTATAAGACCTCTCATTAGGTTACCAGGCAGACACTTGTGGCTGGATTCAGGTCTAATCTGATCATATTTTGGAAAAAGATTCTTTTGGTACCTAAATGAGTTACACCATACATTGACCAATTACGTTCAAACTGTTCCAATTTATCGAATCAAATTAAGGGCATAGTGCTGCACCCAGCAAATAGCATTGGCTCTACCTTGGTCAACACCTTCATGGGAACAATAGACTTACATCCTTACAAGAGGTTCTTAGTCTAGCAAACGTGACCTTTATCTTCAGTAGTTCAGTAGTCACAGTTCAATGCCACTATGAAGTTACCATCAAACACAGCCTCCCACCACCTATGCTTCAGGCATGGAATTTCATCACTTAGTGACTCTCTCCATGCCTCTGTGGGATCTCATGGCAGCTATGAAAATATCACAACTACCCTAGGCTGGAAGCGTGCAGCATGCATGTCATGACTTGTTCACTTGACTTCACTATGTGGAAACTTTGGGGCAATGAAGTTAGAGGATTAATTCCACGTTGATCTTGTCCCATTTTAAAGTGTTTATCTAGGATTAATATTATGTTTTTTGTTTTCCCTCACTGGCTTATCCATCATTTAAAAAAAAAATCTTTGGTCATCCACCTCCAGTCAAGCGCTGTCTCACAGCCCCTTCCCCCTGTCAGTATTGAATGGCTCCACAAGTCATGTCACGGCTACAGAGCATTTGACTGCTGCTACCAAGTTATGGGCTCAGTAGTGATGACAAGAAGGAGAAAGATCTATTCAATTCTTAAAAATGGGTGATGGTGTGATAGTCAAACAGCTCCTGATAGCAGCCTAATATTTGTTATCATACACCTCCCCACCCCCACTGACGATCTCTGCACCATGAACTACATTAGCAGCTTACCAAGGCCATGGGGCTACCAGCAATCCTGGCTATGTCCATTACTAAATTCAAAAGTCTGTGAAGTTTTGGATCATCATAGTCAAAGCGATGGCCAAATAATATAGATACAATGATATTACAGACAGCTGTGTTCAATATCATGGTGTTGTCAAAGGGATCGCCTAAAGGAACAGCAAAAAGAAAGTGAAGATAATGATTAGGAAGCTGAAGTTTGACATTATTGACCGGTATAAAGACAGAAAATAAAAATAGTTTTTTGACCGCAATAAGAAACTACAGAAAATATATTGTGGCAATAAATAAGAGTGTTTGCAGGGAACCTGTCACCTATCAAAACATCTGCAGGTAAAATTCATGTGTGGCAGTGTAAATGGAAGAGCAGCTACAAGGAGAAAATCCTGTATATTCTCTGCAGCCGCTTGCTTCTAGTTATCGGAGTAGTGATCGGGGATGGAACATTCACAACACAGTCAGCCAGCTGTTATCATCCCTCTACACCATGACTGGTAGTAATCTCTATAGCCTAAGACAGGCAGTCAGTCAAGATGCAGTGGAAGTTATAGTGTGCATATTGTGCAGTAAGCAGTGACTATTACCGCTTCCCAGACTGCCCCAATGACTTGAAGATATTGCCAGCAGGGAGGATATAAGTTTATTTTCTCCCTCTAGCTAAGCTTGTATAAAGCCAGCCCAACATGAGTTATACACTATTTACATACAGATTGCCCCTATGTCTGCAGGCAAACAGTGTTATTGTAGGAGACTGGTTCCCTTTAATAGTTATATTATATTTAAGTTCATAGAGGCAGTATCATGGTAAATAAAAGTTTGTACATAGGTGGCAGAATAATAGTAGTTATATTCTTGTACACAGGGGCAGTATTATAGTAGTTATTTTCTTGTACATAGAGGGCAGTATTATAGTAGTTATATTCTTGTACATAGGGGCAGTACTATAGTAGTTATATTCTTGTACATAGGAGCAGTATTATAGTAGTTATATTCTTGTACATAGGAGCAGTTTTATAGTAGTTATATTCTTGTTCATAGCAGCGGTAATATATTATTTATATTCTTGTACATAGGGGGCAAAATTATAGTAGTTATATTCTTGTACAAATGGGGCAGAATTATTGTAGTTATATTCTTGTACATAAGACCAGTGTTATGGTAGTTATAATCTTGTTCATATAGGGCAGTATTATAGTAGATATATTCTTGTACATAGTGGCAGTATTATAGTAGTTATATTCTTGTACATAGAGGGCAGTATTATAGTAGTTATATTCTTGTACATAGAGGGCAGTATTATAGTAGTTATATTCTTGTACATAGGGGGCAGTATTATAGTAGTTATATTCTTGTACATAGGGCCAGTTTTATAGTAGTTATATTCTTGTACATAGGGGCAGTATTATAGTAGTTATATTCCTGTACATAAGAGTAGTATTATAGTAGTTATATTATTGTACATAGGAGCAGTATTATAGTGGTTATATTCTTGTACATAGGAACAGTATTATAGTAGTTATATTCCTGTACATAGGAGCAGAATTATAGTAGTTATATTATTGTACTTATGAGCAGTATTATATTTGTTATATTCTTGTACATAGGGGGCAGTATTATAGTAGTGATACAATTGCAAATAGGAGCAGTATTATAGTAGTTATATTCTTGCACATAGGAGGCAGAGTTATAGTATTATATTCTTGTACATAGGAGCAGTATTATAGTAGTTATATTCTTATACATAGGAGCAGTATTATATTAGTTAAATTCTTGTACTTAGGGGTAGTATTATAGTAGTAATATTACTGTACATAGTAGCAGTATTATAGTAGTTATAATCTTGTACATAGGGGGCAGTGTTATAGTAGTTATATTCTTGAACAAAGGAGCAGTATTATAATAGTTATATTCTTAGACATAGGAGCAGTATTATAGTAGTTTTATTCTTTGATATAGGAGCAGTATTATAGCAATTATATTCCTGTACATAGGGGTTGTATTATAGTAGTTGTGTTCTTGTTCTTAGAGAACATTATTATAGTAGTTATATTCTTGTACATAGAAGCGTATTATAGTAGTTATATTCTTGTACATAGGGGTAGTGTTATAGTAGTTATATTCTTGTACATAGGAGCAGTATTATAGTAGTTATATTCCTGTACATAGGAGCAGTATTATAGTAGTTATATGATTGTAAATAGGAGCAGTATTATAGTAGTTATATTCTTGTACATAGGAGCAGCATTTTAGCAGTTAGATTCTTGTACATATAAGCAGTATTATATTTGTTATATTCTTGTACATGAGAGCAGTATTATAGCAGTTATATTCATTTACATAGGAGCAGTATTATAGTAGTTTTATTCTTGTACATAGGAGCAGTATTATAGTAGTTATATTCTTGTACATGAGAGCAGTATTATAGTAGTTATTTTCTTGTACATAGGAGCAGAATTATAGTAGTTATATTCTTGTACATATGAGCAGAATTATATTGTTTATATTCTTGCACATAGGAGCAGTATTATAGTAGATATATTCCTGTACATAGGAGCAGTATAATAGTAGTTATATTCTTGTACATAGGAGGCAGTGTTATAGCTTTTTATTCTTGTACATAGGAACAGCATTATAGTAGTTATATTCTTATACAGAGGAGCAGTATTATAGTAGTTATATTCTTGTACATAGGAGAAGTATTATAATAGTTATATTCTTAGACATAGGAGCAGTATTATAGTAGTTATATTCTTGGATATAGGAGCAGTATTATAGCAATTATATTCTTGTACATAGGGGTTGTATTATAGTAGTTGTGTTCTTGTACTTAGAGAACAGTATTATAGTAGTTATAATCTTGTACATAGGAACAGTATTATTGTAGTTACATTCTTGTACATAGAAGCGTATTATAGTAGTTATATTCTTGTACATAGGGGGTAGTGTTATAGTAGTTTTATTCTTGCATATATGAGCAGTATTATATTTGTTATATTATTGTACATAGGAGCAATATTATAGTAGTTATAATCCTGTACATAGGAGCAGTATTATAGTAGTTATATGATTGTAAATCGGAGCAGTATTATAATAGTTATATTCTTGTACATATGAGTAGTATTATATTTGTTATATTCTTGTACATAGGAGCAGTATTATAGTAGTTGTATTATTGTACATAGGAGCAGTATTATAGTAGTTATATTCTTGTACATAGGAGCTTTATTATAGAAGTTATATTCCTGTACATAGGAGCAGTATTATAGTAGTTAATATTATTGTACATAGGAACAGTTTTATAGTAGTTATATTCTTGTACAAAGGAGGCAGTGTTATAATGTTTTATTCTTGTACATAGGAGCTTTGTTATAGAAGTTATATTCCTGTACATAGGAGCAGTATTATAGTAGTTAATATTATTGTACATAGGAACAGTTTTATAGTATTTATATTCTTGTACATAGGAGCAGTTTTATAGTAGTTATATTCTTGTACATAGGGGTAGTATTATAGTAGTTATATTCCTGTACATAGGAGCAGTATTATAGGAGTTATATTATTGTACATAGGAGCAGTGTTAATGTAGTAATATTCTTGTACATATGAGCAGTATTATAAGAGTTGTATTCTTTTACATAGGAAAAGTATTACAGTAGTTATATTCTTGGATACAGGAGAAGAATTTTAGTAGTTATATTCTTGTACCTATGGGCAATATTATATTGTTTATATTCTTGTACATAGGAGCAGTATTATAGTAGTTATATTCATGTACATAGGAGCAGTATTATAGTAGTTATATTCTTGTACATAGGAGGCAGTGTTATAGTTTTTTATTCTTGTACATAGGAACAGCATTATAGTAGGTATATTCTTATACATAGGAGCAGTATTATAGTAGGTATATTCCTTTACATAGGAGTAGTATTATAATAGTTATATTCTTAGACATAGGAGCAGTATTATAGCAGTTATATTCCTGTACATAGTAGCAGTATTATAGTAGTTATATGATTGTAAATAGGAGCAGTATTATAATAGTTATATTCTTGTACATAGGAGCAGTATTATAGTTGTTATATTCTTGTACATAGGAGCAGAATTATAGCAGTTATATTCTTGTACATATGAGCAGTATTATATTTGTTATATTCTTGTACATACGAGCAGTATCATAGTAGTTATATTCTTGTACATAGGAGCTTTATTATAGTAGTTATATTACTGTACATAGGAGCAGTATTATATTAGTTAATATTATTGTACATAGGAGGAGGTGTTATAGTGTTTTATTCTTGTACATAGGAACAGCATTATAGTAGTTATATTCTTATACATAGAAGCAGTTTTATAGCAGTTATATTTTTGTACATAGGGGTAGTATTTTTAGCAGTTATATTCTTGTATATAAGAGCTTTATAATAGTAGTTATATTCCTGTACATAGGAGCAGTATTGTAGTAGTTATATTATTGCACATAGGAGCAGTATTATAGTAGTTATATTCTTGTACATAGGAGGCAGTATAATAGTAGTTATATTATTGTACATGGGGGGCAGTATTATAGTAGTTATATTCTTGTACATAGGGGGCAGTATTATAGTAGTTTATTCTTGTACATAGGAACAGAATTATAGTAGTTATATTCTTGTATATAGGGGTAGCATTATAGTAGTTATATTCCTTTACATAGGAGAAGTATTATAGTAGTTATATTATTGTACATAGGAGCAGTAATATAGTAGTTATATTCTTATACATAGGGGGCAGTGTTATAGTAGTAATTTTCTTGTACATAGGAGCAGTATTATAAGAGTTATATTCTTTTACATAGGAAAAGTATTACAGTAGTTATATTCTTGAATACAGGAGCAGTATTATAGTAGTTATATTCTTTTACATAGGGGTAGTATTATAGTTGTTGTATTCTTGTTCTTAGAGAACAGTATTATAGTAGTTATATACTTCTACATAGGAGCAGCATTATAGTAGTCATATTATTGTACATAGAAGTATTATCGTAGTTATATTCTTGTACATAGGAGCAGTATTTTATTTGTTATATTCTTGTACATAGGAGCATAATTATAGTAGTTATATTATTGTACATAGGAGCAGTATTATAGCAGTTATATTCTTGTACATATGGGGCAGTGATATAGTAGTTATATTCTTGTACATAGGAGCAGTATTATAGTAGTTATATTCTTGTACATAGGAGTTTTATTATAGTAGTTTTATTCCTGTACATAGGAGCAGTATTATAGTAGTTATATTCTTGTACATAGGAGTCAGTACAATAGTAGTTATATTCTTGCACATAGGGGGCAGTATTATAGTAGTTATATTCTTGTACATAGGGGGCAGTGTTATAGTAGTTATATTCCTCTACATAGGGGCAGTATTATAGTATTTTATTCTTGTACATGCTAACAGCATTATAGTAGTTATATTCTTATACGTAGGAGCAGTATTATAGTAGTTATATTCTTGTACATAGGGGTTAGTATTATAGTAATTATATATTCTTGTACATAGGAGCAGTATTATAGTAGTTATATTCTTGTACATAGGAGCTTTATTATAGCAGTTATATTCCTGTACATAGGAGGAATATTATAGTAGTTATATTATTGTACATAGGAGCAGTATTATAGTAGTTATATTCTTGTACATAGGAGGCAGTATAATAGTAGTGATATTCTTGTACATAGGGGGCAGTGTTATAGTAGTTATATTCTTCTACATAGGGCAGTATTATAGTATTTTATTCTTGTACATAGGAACAGCATTATAGTAGTTATATTCTTATACATAGGAGCAGTATTATAGTAGTTATATTCTTGTACATAGGGGATAGTATTATAGTAGTTATATTCTTGTACATAGGAGCAGTATTATAGTAGTTATATTCTTGTACATAGGAGCTTTATTATAGTAGTTATATTCCTGTACATAGGAGCAGTATTATAGTAGTTATATTATTGTACATAGGAGCAGTATTATAGTAGTTATTTTCTTGTACATAGGAGGCAATATAATAGTAATTATATTCTTGTACATAGGGAGCAGTATTATAGTAGTTATATTCTTGTACATAGGGGGCAGTGTTATATTACTTATATTCTTCTACATAGGGGCAGTATTATCGTATTTTATTCTTGTACATAGGAACAGCATTATAGTAGTTATATTCTTACACATAGGAGCAGTATTATAGTAGTTATATTCTTGTACATAGGGGTAGTATTATATTAGTTATATTCCTGTACATAGGAGCACTATTATAGTAGTTATATTATTGTACATAGGAGCAGTATTATAGTAGTTATATTCTTGTACATAGGGGGCAGTGTTATAGTAGTAATATTCTTGTACATAGGAGCAGTATTATAAGAGTTATATTCTTTTACATAGGAAAAGCATTACAATAGTTATATTCTTGGATACAGGAGCAGTATTATAGTAGTTATATTCTTGTACATAGGGGTAGTATTATAGTAGTTGTATTCTTGTTCTTAGAGAACAGTATTATAGTAGTTATATACTTCTACATAGAGCAGCATTATAGTAGTTATATTATTGTACATAGGAGCAGTATTATAGTAGTTATATTATTGTACATAGGAGCAGTATTATAGCAGTTATATTCTTGTACATAGGGGGCAGTGTTATAGTAGTTATATTCTTGTACATAGGAGCAGTAATATACAGTTATATGAAAAAGTTTGGGCACCCCTATTAATCTTAAATTTATTGTTTTATAAAAATTGGTGTTTTTGCAACAGCTATTTCAGTTTGATATATGTAATAACTGTTGGACACAGTAATGTTTCTGCCTTGAAATGAGGTAAATTGTACTATCAGAAAATGTGCAATCTGCATTCAAACAAAATTTGACAGGTGTGTAAATATGGGCACCTCACCAGAAAAGTGACATTAATACTTAGTAGATCCTCCTTTTGCAAAAATAACAGCCTCTAGTCGCTTCCTGTAGCTTTTAATGATTTCCTGGATCCTGGATGAAGGTATTTTTGACCATTCCTCTTTACAAAACAATTCCAGTTCAGTTAAGTTTGATGGTCGCCGAGCATGGACAGCCCTCTTCAAATGATCCCACAGATGTTCAATGATATTCAGGTCTGGGGACTGGGATGGCCATTCCAGAACATTGTAATTGTTCCTCTGCATGAATGCCTGAGTAGATTTGGAGCGGTGTTTTGGATCATTGTCTTGCTGAAAGATCCATCCCCTGCGTAACTTCAACTTTATCACTGATTCTTGAACATTATTGTCAAGAATCTGCTGATACTGAGTGGAATCCATGCGTCCCTCAACTTTAACAAGATTCCTGGTGCCGGCATTGGCCACACAGCCCCAAAGCATGATGGAGCCTCCACCAAATTTTAATGTGGGTAGCAAGTGATTTTCTTGGAATGCTGTTTTTTTGCCGCCATGCATAATGCCTTTTTGTATGACCAAACAACTCAATCTTGGTTTTATCAGTCCACAGGACCTTCTTCCAAAAGGAAATTAGCTTCTCCAAATGTGCTTTTGCATAACTCAGCCGACTCTGTTTGTGGCGTGCTTGCAGAAACGGCTTCTTTCGCATCACTCTCCCATACAGCTTCTCCTTGTGCAAAGTGCGTTTTATAGTTGACTGATGCACAGAGACACCATCTGCAGCAAGTTGATGTTGCAGCTCTCTGGAGGTGGTCTGAGGATTGTCCTTGACTGATCTCACCATTCTTCTTCTCTGCCTTTCTGATGTTTTTCTTGGCCTGCCACTTCTGGCCTTAACAATAACTGTCCCTGTATTCTTCCATTTCCTTACTATGTTCCTCACAGTGGAAACTGACAGGTTAAATCTCTGAGACAGCTTTTTGTATCCTTCCGCTGAACAACTATGTTGAATAATCTTTGTTTTCAGATCATTTGACAGTTGTTTTGAGGAGCCCATGATGCCACTCTTCAGAGGAGATTCAAACAGGAGAACAACTTGCAAGTGGCCACTTTAAGTAGCTTTTCTCATGATTGCATACACCTGGCTATGAAGTTCCAAGCTCAATGAGGTTACAAAACCAAAAAAAGTTCTTTAGTAAGTCAGTAAAAAGTAGGTAGGAGTATTTAAAACAAGAAAATGATATGGTTGCACATACTTATGCACCTGTCAAATTTTGTTTGAATGCAGATTGCACCTTTTCTGTTAGTACAATAGACCTCATTTCAAGGCAGAAACATTACTTTGTCCAACAGTTATTACATATATCAAATTGAAATAGCTGTTGCAAAAACACCAATTTTTATAAAACATTAAGCTTAAGATTAATAGGGGTGCCCAAACTTTTTCATATACCTGTAGTAGTTATATTCTTGTACATAGGAGCAGTATTATAGTAGCAATATTCTGGTACATATGGGTCAGTATTATAGTGGTTATATTC
The DNA here is from genome assembly GCF_046119375.1 of Phyllobates terribilis. Lineage (NCBI taxonomy): Eukaryota > Metazoa > Chordata > Amphibia > Anura > Dendrobatidae > Phyllobates > Phyllobates terribilis. The sequence goes on along the minus strand of NW_027362763.1, from coordinate 69,874,547 downwards.
TTCTACATAGGATCAGTATTATAGTTGTTATATTCTTGTTCATAGTGGCAGTATTATAGTAGTTATATTCCTGTACATAGGAGCAGTATTATAGTAGTTATATTCTTGTACATAGGAACAGTATTATAGTAGTTATATTCTTGTAGATAGGAGGAGTATTATAATAGTTATATTCATGTACATAGGAGCAGTATTATAGTAGTTATATTCTTGTACATAGGAGCAGAATTATAGTAGATATATTCTTGTACATATGAGCAGTATTATATTTGTTATATTCTTGTACATAGAAGCAGTATTATGATAGTTATATTCTTATACATAGGAGCACTATTATTGTAGTTATATTCTTGTACATAAGGGGCAGTATTTTATTAGTATTATTCTTGTATATAGAAGCAGTATTATAATAGTTATATTCTTATACATACGAACAGTTCTATAGTAGTAATATTCTTGGATATAGAAGCAGTATTATAGTAATTATATTCTTGTACATAGCGGTAGTATTATAGTAGTTGTATTCTTGTTCTTAGAGAACAGTATTATAGTAGTTAAATTCTTGTACATAGGAACAGTATTATAATTGTTATATTCTTGTATGTAGGAGCAGTATTATAGTAGCTATATTCTTGTACATAGGGGGTATTGTTATAGTAGTTACAGTGTTGGCCAAAAGTATTGGCACCCCTGCAATTCTGTCAGATAATACTCAGTTTTTTCCTGAAAATGATTGCAATCATAAATTCTTTGGTATTATTATCTTCATTTAATTTGTCTTCTATGAATAAACACAAAAAGAATTGTCCTAAAGCCAAAGTGGATATAATTCCACACCAAACCTAAAAAGGGGGTGGACAAAAGTATTGGCACTGTTTGAAAAATCATGTGATGCTTCTCTAATTCGTGTATATAACAGCACCTGTAACTTACCTGTGGCACCTAACAGGTGTTGGCAAAAACTAAATCACACTTGCAGCCAGTTAACATGGATTAAAGTTGACTCAACCTCTGTCCTGTGTCCTTGTGTGTACCACATTGAGCATGGAGAAAAGAAAGAAGACCAAAGAACTGTCTGAGGACTTGAGAAACAAAATTGTGAGGAAGCATGAGCAATCTCAAGGCTACAAGTCCATCTCCAAAGACCTGAATGTTCCTGTGTCTTTCATGCGCAGTGTCATCAAGAAGTTTAAAGCTAATGGCACTGTGGCTAACCTCCTTAGATGTGGACGGAAAATAAAAATTGACAAGAGATTTCAACGCAAGACTGTGCGGATGGTGGATAAAGAACCTCGACTAACATCCAAACAAGTTCAAGCTGCCCTGCAGTCCGAGGGTACAACAGTGTCAACCCTTACTATCCGTTGGCATCTGAATGAAAAGGAACTGTATGGTAGGATACCCAGGAAGACCCCACTTCTTACCCCGAGACATAAAAAAGCCAGGCTGGAGTTTGCCAAAACTTACCTGAGAAAGCCTAAAACGTTTTGGAAGAATGTTCTCTGGTCAGCTGAGACAAAAGTAGAGCTTTGTGGGAAAAAGCATCAACATAGAGTGTACAGGAAGAAAAAAGAGGCATTCAAAGAAAAGAACACGGTCCCTACAGTCAAACATGGTGGAGGTTCCCTGATGTTTTGGAGTTGCTTTGCTTCCTCTTGCACTGGACTGCTTGACCGTGTGCATGGCATTATGAAGTCTGAAGACTATCAACAAATTTTGCAGCATAATGTAGGGCCAAGTGTGAGAAAGCTGGGTCTCCCTCAGAGGTCATGGGTCTTCCAGCAGGTCAATGACCCAAAACACACTTCCAAAAGCACTATAAAATGGTTTGAGAGAAAGCACTGGAGACTTCTAAGGTGGCCAGCAATGAGTCCAGACCTGAATCCCATAGAACACCTGTGGAGAGATCTCAAAATGGCAGTTTGGAGAAGGCACCCTTCAAATATCAGGGACCTGGAGAAGTGTGCCCAAGAAGAATGGTCTACAATTCCAGCAGAGCATTGTAAGAAACTCATTGATGGTTACCGGAAGCGGTTGTTCACAGTAATTTTGGCTAAAGGTTGTGCAACCAAGTATTAGGCTGAGGGTGCCAATACTTTTGTCTGGCCCATTTTTGTAGTTTTGTGTGAAGTGATCAATGATATGATTTTTGCATCACTCTCTTTTGTGTTTTTTCCTTGCAAGCAAATTAAATGAAGATAATAATACCAAAGAATTTGTGATTGCAATCATTTTCAGGAAGAAACTGAGTATTATCTGACAGGATTGCAGGGGTGCCAATTCTTTTGGCCACCACTGTATATTCTTGTACATAGGAGCAGTATTATAGTAGTTATATTCTTGTACATAGGAGCAGTATTATAGTAGTTATATTATTGTACATAGGGGGCAGTATTATAGTAGTTATATTCCTGTACATAGGAGCAGTATTATAGTAGTTATATTCTTGTACATAGGAGCAGAATTATAGTAGTTATATTCTTGTACATACAGTTATATGAAAAAGTTTGGGCACCCCTATTAATCTAAAGCTTAATGTTTTATAAAAGTTGGTGTTTTTGCAACAGCTATTTCAGTTTGATATATGTAATAACTGTTGGACACAGTAATGTTTCTGCCTTGAAATGAGGTTTATTGTACTAACAGAAAATGTGCAGTCTGCATTCAAACTAAATTTGACAGGTGCATAAGTATGGGCACCTCACCAGAAAAGTGACATTAATATTTAGTAGATCCTCCTTTTGCAAAAATAACAGCCTCTAGTCGCTTCCTGTAGCTTTTAATGATTTCCTGGATCCTGGATGAAGGTATTTTTGACCATTCCTCTTAAGAAAGCAATTCCAGTTCAGTAAAGTTTGATGGTCGCCGAGCATGGACAGCCCTTTTCAAATGATCCCAGAGATGTTCAATGATATTCAGGTCTGGGTACTGGGATGGCCATTCCAGAACATTGTAATTGTTCCTCTGCATGAATGCCTGAGTAGATTTGGAGCGGTGTTTTTGATCATTGTCTTGCTGAGAGATCCATCCCCTGCGTAACCTCAACTTTATCACTGATTTTTGAACATTATTGTCAAGAATCTGCTGATACTGAGTGGAATCCATGAGTCCCTCAGCTTTAACAAGATTCCTGGTGCCGGCATTGGCCACACAGCCCCAAAGCATGATGGAACCTCCACCAAATTTTACTGTGGGTAACAAGTGTTTTTCTTGGAATGCTGTGGTTTTTTGCCGCCATGTATAATGCCTTTTTGTATGACCAAACAACTCAATCTTGGTTTCATCAGTCCACAGGACCTTCTTCCAAAAAGAAATTGTCTTCTCCAAATGTGCGTTTGCTTACCTCAGCCGACTCTGTATGTGGCGTGCTTTCAGAAATGGCTTCTTTCGCATCACTCTCCCATACAGCTTCTCCTTGTGCAAAGTGCGTTGTATAGTTGACCGATGCACATTGACACCATCTGCAGAAAGTTGATGCTGCAGCTCTCTGGAGGTGGTCTGAGGATTGTCCTTGACTGATCTCACCATTTTTCTTCTCTGCCTTTCTGATGTTTTTCTTGGCCTGCCACTTCTGGCATTAACAAGAACTGTCCCTGTATTCTTCCATTTCCTTACTATGTTCCTCACAGTGGAAACTGACAGGTTAAATCTCTGAGACAGCTTTTTGTTGAATAATCTTTGTTTTCAGATCCTTTGACAGTTGTTTTGAGGAGCCCATGATGCCACTCTTCAGAGGAGATTCAAACAGGAGAACAACTTGCAAGTGGCCACTTTAAGTAGCTTTTCTCATGATTGCATACACCTGGCTATGAAGTTCAAAGCTCAATGAGGTTACAAAACCAAAAAAAGTGCTTTAGTACATCAGTAAAAAGTAGGTAGGAGTATTTAAAACAAGAAAATGATAAGGGTGCCCATATTTATGCACCTGTCAAATTTTGTTTGAATGCAGATTGCACATTTTCTGTTAGTACAATAAACCTCATTTCAAGGCAGAAACATTACTGTGTCCAGCAGTTATTACATATATCAAACTGAAATAGCTATTGCAAAAACACCAATTTTTATAAAACATTAAGCTTAAGATTAATAGGGGTGCCCAAACTTTTTCATATAACTGTATGAACAGTATTATATTTGTTATATTCTTGTTCAGAGGAGCAGTATTATAGTAGTTATATTCCTGTAAATTGGAGCAGTATTATAGTAGTTATATTCTTGTACATTGGAGCAGTATTATAGTAGTTATATTCTTGTACATAGGAGCAGCATTATAGTAGTTATATTCTTGTACATAGGAGCAGTATTATATTTGTTATATTCTTGTACAAAGGAGCAGTACTATAGTAGTTATAATATTGTACATAGGAGCAGTATGATAGTAGTTATATTCTTATAAATAGGAGTAGTATTATAGTAGTTATATTCTTGTACATAGGAGGAGAATTATAGTCGTTATATTCTTGTACATATGAGCAGTATTATATTTTTTATAATCTTGTTCAAAGGAGCAGTATTATAGTAGTTATATTCCTGTACATAGAAAAAGTATTATAGTAGTTATATTCTTGCACATAGGAGCAGTATTATAGTAGTTATATTCTTACACATAGGAGCAGTATTACAGTAGTTATATTCTTGTACATAGGGGCAGTATTATAGTAGTTATATTCTTGTACAAAGGGGCAGTATTATAGTAGTTATATTCTTGTACATAGGGGCAGTTTTATAATAGTTGTATTTTTCTACATAGGGGCAATATTATAGCAGTTATATTCTTGTACATAGGGAGCAGTATTATAGTATTTGTATTCTTGTACATGGGAGCATCATTATAGCAGTTATATTTTTGTACATAAAAGGCTGTTGAGTAGAAGTTATATAGTGGGTGCCTAAAGTATTCAGACCCCTTTAAATTTTTCACTCTTTTTTTCATTGCAGTCATTTGGTAAATTCTAAAAAGTTTATTTTTTTTCTCATTAAAGAGTGCTCTGCACCCCATCTTGACTGAAAAAAAACATAAATGTAGACATTTTTGCAAATTTATTAAAAAAAGAAACTGAAATATCACATGGTCATAAGTATTCAGTCCCTTTGTACAGACACTCATATTTAAGTCACATGCTGTGCATTTCCTTGTGATCCTCGTTGAGATGGTTCTACCCCTTCATTGGAGTCCTGCTGTGTTTAATTAAACTGATAGAACTTGATTTGGATAGGCACACACCTGTCTATATAAGACCTCACAGCTCACAATGTATGACCGACCAAATGAGAATCATGAGCTCAAAGGAACTGCCCAAGGAGCTCATAGACACAATTGTGGCAAGGCACAGATTTGGCCAAGGTTACAAAATAATTTCTGCTTTACTCAAGGTTCCTAAGAGCACAGTGGCCTCCATAATCCTTAAATGGAAAAAGTTTGGGACCACCAGAAGTCTTTCTAGACCTGGCTGTCCAGCCAAACCGAGCAATCGTGGGAAAAGAGCCTTGTTGAGAGAGGTAAAGTAGAACCCCAAGATCACTGTGGCTGAGCTCCAGAGATGCAGTAGGGAGATGGGAGAAAGTTCTACAAAGTCAACTATCTCTGCAGCCCTCGACCAGTCGGGCCTTTATGGCAGAGTAGCCCGATGGAAGCCTCTACTCAGTGCAAGACACATGAAAGCCCACATAGAGTTTGCTCAAAAACACATAAAGGACTTCCAGACTATGAGAAATAAGATTATCTGGTTTGATGAGACGAATATAGAACTTTTTGGTGATAATTCTAAGTGGTATGTGTGGAGAAAACCAGGCACTGCTCATCACTTGCCCAATACAATCCCAACAGTGAAACATGTTGGTGTCAGCATCATGCTATGGGGTTGTTTTTCAGCTGCAGGGACAGGAAGACTGGCTGCAATTGAAGGAAACATGAATGCGGCCAAGTACAGAGATATCCTGGATGAAAACCTCTTCCAGAGCGCTCTGGACTTCAGACTTTGCCGAAGGTTCACCTTCCAACAAGACGATGACCCTAAGCACATAGCTAAAATAACAAAGGAGTGGCTTCAGAACAACTCTGTGACTAGCCGAGCCAGAGCCCTGACCTTAATCCAATTGAGCATCTCTGGAGAGACCTGAAAATGGCTGTCCATCAACTGTCACCATTTAACCTGACGGAACTGGAGAGGATCTGCAAGGAAGAATGGCAGAGGATCCACAAATTCACGTGTGAAAAACTTGTTGCATCATTCCCAAGAAGATTCATGCCTGTACTAGCTCAAAAGAGTGATTCTACTCAATACTGAGCAAAGGGTCTGAATACTTATGACCATGTGACATTTCAGTTTTTCTTTTTTAAGAAATTTGCAAAAACTTCTACATTTCTGTTTTTTTTGCAGTCAAGATGGGGTGCAGAGTGTACATTAATGAGAAAAAAAATTACTTTTTAGAATTTACCAAATGGCTGCAATGAAACAAAAAGTGAAAAATGTAAAGGGGTCTGAATACTTTCCGTACCCACTGTACTGTTGTATAGAGAAGAAATCAAGTTGTTTTTTTTCATTGTACATAGAGCTTAGTATTATTTTATTGGCACAGTGTATTTTTGTACATTATAGCATATATGACACGATTTGCCAATGGTTTAGCACTCATTACCATATACATTATACATTTCAGTATTATAACACTATTTTCTGACCTTTGTAAGATTTAAATATTTTCATTAGGTAATTGGTTTCCTCATTAATCTTGTCTTCTATGGTTCTTGTCCCCATACCAAAATCACGTAAAGTGGAAAGAGTAAACCGTCGCATGGTTTTCCAGCCATGTCCACTAGAGAAGATAACACCTGAGAAATAGACATAAATCAATTATCAACCTTTCCAAATCCTTTCCTTGTAGAAAATGATATTGCATTGAATGGGCTTGAGGGAAATAGATGGAGATATTCAGTTAGAGGAAAATTAACTCTGCAACAACATGACAAATTTTGGCCTGATGAAACCATTGTTACCTAACAACAGTCAGTGGTCATGAAGTCATGAAGATGGGAGAGATCTAGCGAACAGGGCATTTAAACAACATTTTCTCACAATTTTGCCATTTAGTCCACTGACTGAATTTGGGCAATCAAATAGAGTTTATTAAACTAACATTGACCAATCAATGCCTTTTCAAACCTGGTCATTAAAGGGTAAACACCATACTATCTCTCAGATGTACATTTAAAAAAAAACTTTCGACATGTAATGGCCATATGTCAGGAGTTATTGATTGGCAGAGATCTGGATTTTGGGGCTCCCAAGGCTGTTGGAACAAAGGGGCAGAACTCAGCAGAATGTTGAGCCTCTATGGCTTTTGAACAGCGCTCGGTCTCGTAGAAAGTCTTCAGGTCATACATTGAGCTCATCTCTCCAGATTCCAGCCAATAAGGCAAGTTGAACGGCCCTATCCATGAAACCCAGTGATCACTGATCAAAACACCCAAAATGTCATAGCATTTATGCTGTCTGAATACTAGACATTTTCTTTTGTGCTTCTTTGTAATTTTTTTTAATATTTTAGCCTTGTTTCTCTTAAAGAAACACTCTGGGAAAAAAAAAAAGTAAGACTATGGTATATATGCCCAGATCGGGGCTAGATGAGGCATTGCATGACATCGGGATTTGCACTTTGACAGCTTTGCTTAGTGTTGTGCCATTACAATATCCATAGTCCATATACTTATACTCAAAAGGAAATATGGACACATCAGGGGTCAAACCCCACTCAGGAGCTCAAATTCTGTTAGACTTTAGTCATACATGTAGTACATCAGAATGATGCTATGTGATACTACATTTTCAGAAGGAAATTCCTTCCTCATTGTAGCTCCACAAAATGAGGGACCAAAATTCAGCTGAAAGAGGTTTTACGGTCATAATTGATGAAAACCCCGTGTGGTCCATCTCTCCTTATGATTTATTTGTACAACCAGACACATAAAAAAGGGTTAATCACAGAACATATAAATGTTACCATAGCCTTTTGAAAAATCCATGAAAACAGGTGAATTCGGTCTGTCGGTGAACACGTCTGCCTGGTTCACAAGAGCTTCTTTCACAATGTCATATCCAGATAATACAACTATCTCCTGGGCTCCAATCTTTATACTGTAGACTGGACCATATGTCTTCGCGAGCTGCAAAACAGAAGACATTATAAGTGAGCAGTCAGATGGACTGGCCAGCGGCTCTCCTGACCCAAGTGTAACAGCATGTATTTCTATGCAGCTTTTACACTAGCGTCATGAGAGCCGCCAGCCAGTCCTTGCACTGCGATATGATCGTCATACATTTTATATGGCCGCCTGACTGCGCCCTAAGAGTATAAATCTCCCTACTACTCAGGACATACAATGTGTTTCTCAATCTGCAATTTACCTCTGCTTCCTATTCCTGAAAGGGAGAACTCTAAAACAAGTCTGTGCATTGTGGAGTGGCAGTCAATTATGTAGCAGACAGAATTGCCACCACTTCAGTGCATGTAGCTTCAAGTACATACAACCAACAGTAGGTCAGAGTTTATACAAAATGAGTGTTTTTGACATTTTTTTAAACTTTTCTAACTTTTCTTGGCATATTGAAGGCAAGGTTACTGCTACTTCATGAAAGTAGTAGTCACCTAAAGTTAGTTGCTAAGCTGTAAACTACAACAATCACCCTAGGAACAAGGATTTCTCTGCTTCTTCTAATACACAAGAACCTCAATCCCCTCACAATAATTTTAATTTGAAAAAGGACTGGGCTTAAAAATTAATAACAGCGTAAAACCTTTTTTAATACAACTGAAAGTCTTGGCTACCAATACAAAACCTGCAACACGGACCTAAATTAACGTATGCCAGTTATGACTCTGATAGAAGACACAGTAAAGGGACTGCACACCTAAAGGCACTTGGAGATGCTTCAAAAATTATTTATTGACAGCAGTGCATATTTTTTGGTTACACTGCGGTAAGTGCAGAATTACATAACGTTTCGAATGAACATACTTCATCAGATGGTTAGGCTAGGTTTACCGCATATAGGTCAAGGGGATCCAGGGAGCGAGCCTTGATACAGCTGAATCCTGGTTGTCCCTGTTTGGGGGAATCCCACCCAGCAACCTGAATTCCCTTGACCTACAGTATCTGCTAAAGGTTTTTCACCCGAAAAGTTATGTAATACTGGATTTACCACGGTGTAACAAATGAATATGAAATACTGTTAATAAATCCTATTTGAAGCATCTCCAAGTACCTTTAGGTATGCATTTCCTTCACTCTGCCTACTATTGGTATACAGGAGCTCAATGGTTAGCTCCCGAGGAACCAGCAGTCTTCTCGAGCTAATGCTAGTTCGCTGGGTGTGCCACCTACCTGTTTGATTACTTATGACTCTGATAACTGTGTATCTGGTAGAGAAGCTTAAATGTGTGACCTGGCCTATATGTCATCTTAGATGCTACTTTTCTCTTATTACTGACCTTGGTTAGTTTCATAATGCTGGAGTAGTGCTAGTTAGAAGGTATTTTGACCCTACATGAATATGAAAATTAGATCTGATTCTGTTTACAGGTCTACTTTACAATGCACCACTAAACCTTAAGATGTCTTAAGAAGTGATACTGGAGATATTTATGAGACGACTGATCAGCATTATGTTCTTGCAAGATGGCCAATAAAGTAATTTGTCTTAAGCCATGTCAATCAATTGCTTTATAATCTATGTAGTAAAATCGCTGTGAAGTTATCCTCAGCCTTCCAGATGATGAAAAATTAATGATTTTCAGATCTTACCTCTTGAAATGATAAGTAAGGTTTTTGAACATTCAACATAGAAATATTTCCAATAATTGGCCATGGATTTGGACCAGGAGGATAATTCGGGTGAACACGTTCCTTCTGTTTATACATAACGGCTGCTAAAAAAATACATATTATAATGGACAAAAGAACTGTGACTGGATCGAGGGGCAACATGTCTTCAGAAGAACCTGTGGTGGAGAAATAAGACTCTTTCATTCCAATGTAATGTGTATAGCTGATGGCATGTATCTTCCTAACCACAGATGAACACAGGATTTGGTAGGATTGCAGATTCAGAAATCTCTCATTCCACCTCATTCTACACAATTGGTGACTTAAAAGGGTTTTCCCACGAAGAAAAGTTGATTTTAATCAATAGTTCTTGGAATATTAATAAGTTCCACAATTGGATGTGTCTAAATAAAATGTTCCTTTGCTGAGATAATCTTATAAATGTTCCCCTGCTGTGTACTGTGTAATGGCTGTGTCTGACTGTACAGGGACATGGTCTGATCATACCAAAGATCCTGGGCAGGGGGGGAAGCAAAAGAGTATACAGACATTACAGCACGGGATCACAGCTGATTCTTTGTGTGAGATAATCTTATAAATGTTCCCCTGCTGTGTACTGTGTAATGGCTGTGTGTCACTGTGAACGGAACATGGCCTGATCATACCACAGCTCCTGGGCAGGGGAGGAAGCAAAAGAGTATACAGACATTACAGCACGGGATCACAGCTGATTCTTTCTTTGAGGTAAAACATTGTTTAAAAACAGGCAGGGAAATTTTTTATCTCACACAAAGAATCAGCTGTGATCCCCTGCTGTACTGTCTGTATACTCTTTTGCTTCCTCCCCTGCCCAGGAGATGTGGTATGATCAGATCATGTTCCGTTCACAGTGAGACACAACCATTACACAGCCATTGACATTTTCAGGGTTGCTTTAATGAAGACCATGCTCAGTCATATCTAGTGTTGAGCCACCCCCGTAGTGTTCGAGTTCGGTTCGGTTCGTCGAACACCCGTGTGTTCGCCGAACTGTTCGTCGAACTGTTCGTCGAACACCTTCGAACACCTTTAAAACCAATGGCAGGCAAACAAAAACACATAGAAACACATAGAAAACACCTTCAAAGGTGTCCAAAAGCTGACAAACTGCTCAGAAGACACAACTAACACATGGAAAAGTGACAAGTACATATAGTCATGCGAAAAGAAAAGAGGTGGAGGAGTAAAAGGAGGGGGAGACACAGATATAGGCATGTCATGCCCTTCTAAAATCCAAAAAGTGAGAAGCCGAGACGGCCAGTCCGCTCCTGCCCGTGCCACCTCCGTGTCGCCGGGTTTGTGCCAGAGCCGCGGTGAACCCTGACGGCCAGCCCCCCTCTCCCAATACTGGTGCCTGTCCGCTGGTGGGTCGAGAGAGCCCCCCTGTGGTGGAGGCAGCTCTAAGCTTTTTAATTTAAATTGTCCCTCTAATTTGAATGAATACACTTTAAATCCATTTACAAGGATCTATTGGAGGGCAAGTCTCATGCCAGCAGCCGCGTAATTCCAGCTCCAGTAGCGTCCACTAAAGCTGCTGCAGTTAAAAAGCTTTTATAAGGATCGAGCTCGGCTGTCCACCGCAAGGCATCCTAGTACCAGTCCCAGCCCCTATGCCTTGGGGTGCCTCCTGATGCTCTTCACTAAGTATCCCGTGGTCCCGAAGCATTTCCTTTGAAAAAATTAAGTGTCCAAACTACAGGTGGTGTAGCTTGCTTAACAGCCGGGATAATCCGCTGACTAGCAGACACTGCTACTAGGCACAAAGTATTTCCTGGGCTAGATGCAGTTAAAAATTTGTAAGTAGATACTCTCGTTGGATGCTGAGAAAGCATTCCATAGAGTCTCCTGGCACGCCATATATGATTCTCTTAAAAAGCTTGGGGTAGGGGTCTAGGGGACCCTTTTATAGCCAAAATCACGGCCCTGTATCACAATACGTCACCTAGGCTGAAGATAAATGGAACTGTAGCACCGAGGGCTCGGTTGCTACAGACGTATTGCACCTCACCCAGAGGTGTGATATCTCACTCTCAGATAAGGATGGAGTGTGGATCAGGACCCGACACCTGCATGCATTACACCACATTGCCGTGGGGCAGGGCGACCAATATGCCCCTGAGATGGGCACGACAGTCCCTGTCCCTGGCTGGAGTGGGGGGAGGGAACACTGAGGAAGGGGAACCCTGCAGTGCAGGAGCAGGGAGGAAGCAGTTCCTGGGTGCATTGAGAAGGGAGTATAAAAGGTGGGCACCATCTTAGTTCAGTGCAGAGAAGTCTGAGCAGAAGTGGCAGGGAGCAGGGGCTCTGCATGAGCTCTGCTCCGGAGGCGGGCCTAGTAACAGAGGCCCAGGCCTGCAAGAGGGAGAAGGAAGGAAGAGGAGCGGAGAAGGCTCCAGGAACGAGGAATGAAGGGATCCCAGGGGTGCGGACGGGCGAGTCGCCACCGCACGCCCGAATCCACCTGCGTGGAGGGGTCAGGCCAAAGGGGGAGACCGGTCCCCGAACTAGTGGAGGCAGGAAACGACCCTCAGCTAGAAACCGGAGGCTCTGACATTTTATGTGGCGCAGCCCCTTGCTCCACCCGCTAGGAAGGCACCACATAGGGTCAGGGAAACTGGCGCCAAGTTTACCAAGAGGAGGCCCGAGGCAGCCGGACAGAAGTGTTGGTAAGAAAGGCCAGACAAAGGACACACAAAGGGGGTCCTGTGAAGCGCTCCAAAGTTATCTGGGAGTTGTCTGAGCCCCTCACCTGGTGAGCACAGTACGACGTGGGCAGCCGTTACCTGCAGACGTGGTCTGGATAATAAGAACTGTGAGTAAAGGCCCTGAACTGCATCACTGACTCCGTGTCGTTACTGCTGCTGCCCTGCACCATCACCCCCATCCTCCGCATACACTGCCCTGAGGCTATACTCCTCCCGTGGGGAGTTATGCTACGCTCTGCTGCACCCACAACACCAGCCTTAGCGGTCTGCCCTGTAGCGGCGTTTCACTCTGACCGCAATCCACGGGTGGCGTAGTCGGACATTTAAACATCAAAACCACATAAATAGTTCCGCCACTGGTTTGACCGCCCTGAGCCACGGAACCGGATCGCCGCCACGAAGACTACAACCACCAGCATCCACCAAAAAGGGTCCGGCTCCGGGTGTCCCAAGGCCCAGGGGGTGCGTCAGAACATTTTCATCACCTTTCACAATCACCAATGGGACAAGGCAGGGATGTCCTCTGTCCCCTCTCTTATACATCCTAGTGACGGAGCACCTGCTCTCATCAATTCGCCATAACCCCAATATTAGGTGGATTGAGGTGGGAGGCACCGAGTACAAGTGCTCTCTATTTGCTGATGATGTCCTAGTATATATCACTCAATCACATATATCCATCCCTGCTGTTATGGCTGAAATAGATCACTTTATTACATGGTAAAATTTTAAAATCAATGCAGCGAAGTCTGAGGCCCTCGATGTCTCCCTCCCTAAATCCATATAGGATTCCATCCAGTCCAACTTTCCCTTTGCCTGGCCCTCACAGGGTATCAAATACTTAGGTATTCCTATTCATAGAGACCTCTCCCATCTATGTTATCTTAATTTTGGGCCCTTTATTGAACAATTCCATACAGACCACGGTTGGCAAGTTAGAACTGTAAGATTCACTACGTGAACCACTGGTGTTTTGTGGAAAAGCACATGTACACCGCGTTCCAAATTATTATGCAAAAAGTGTTTAGGAGTGATAAGGGAAGAATTTGTTTGTTTGTCAGTTAAACTCATTGATGGTGATGTGTGTCAGGGCTCTTTATATCACTGTAAGCAATTGCAGACACCTGTGCTAATTAGTTTGGCAGGTGTGTCCAATGAAAGGCAAGACTACTTAAGAAGGCTCTCTCACATTATTAAGCAGCCTACATTTTCTGCCAAAATGGGAAAGAAAAAGGATGTGTCGGCTGCTGAGAAGCAACAAATTGTGGAGTGTTTAGGTCAAGGCATGACTACAATCAACATTGTGCGATGATCAGGATGAAGTGTCTTGGCAATCAAGAAGTATGTAGCTGATTCACTGTACACACGTGTGCGTGCTGATAAGGGCAAATTGAGGACTCTTTCCTACAGGCAATTACATCAGGTTGAAACAGCAGCGGCAAAAAAGCCTTCTCATAGCAGCAGACAAGTTTTTGAAGCTGCTTGTGCCTCCAACGTCCCCCGAACAACAAGATGCAGGGTCCTTCAGAGGTTTGCAGCTGTGCATATGCCATCCTGTCCACCTCCTCTATCCACTTCACACAAGCAGAAACGGCTCCAGTGGGCCAAACATTACATGAAGACTGATTTCAAAACTGTTTTGTTCACGGATGAGTGCCATGCAGCGCTCGATGGTCCAGATGAATGGAGTGGAGGATGGCTGGTTGATGGACACCCCACGCAAACACGGCTACAGCGCCAACAAGGAGGAGGTGGAGTAATGTTTTGGGCTGGAATCATGGGGAGAGAGATTGTCGGCCCCTTTAGGATCCCTGAAGGCGCTAAAGATGAACTCCATAATGTATGTGGATTTTCTCAAACAGCACTTCCTGCCATGGTTCAAGAAGAAGAACCGTGTATTTCACAGCAAGATCATTTTTCTGCATGATAATGCACCATCTCATGCTGCACATAAAACATCTGCATCTCTGGCTGATATGGGCATAAAAGGGGACAAACTTATGGTGTGACCCCCATGCTCCCCTGACCTCTACCCCATTCAGAACCTTTGGAGCATCATTAAAAGGAGTGTCTATGATGGCGGGAGGCAGTTCACATCTAAGCAACAGCTCTGGGAGGGTATTCTGTCCTCATGCAAAACAATTGAAGCAGAAACCATCCAAAACCTGACAAATTCAATGGACGAGAGAGTTCAGAAGCTCCTTTCGAACAAGGGGTCCTATGTGAAAATGTAACATCACCTAGAATAAAGTTTTGAGTTGAAAACTGTTTGATTTCAGTTTCTAACAACCTGCTAATGCTTATAATATCAAAAATGACCATTTTTTTGGTCTTTATTAAAATGAAAAGGTTGATCGAAAAGTTTGGGGGATCTAAGAGTGTGGCAACCCAGTAGTCATGATTACTTCGAATTCTGACAATATGAGGGTCATGCTGCAGGTAGTGCAGCAAGAAGGCACTTATGTGTCTTGCGCATCTCGGAGCCCCAAAATTATTTTCCGGGCTAGATGCAGCTAAAAATTATTTTTAATTTTAAATCTGGTGAAGCTTATTATAGATGGCCTAATAGGATCAGTGCTGTACACTGCTACAAAGCCCAAATTATTTTCCAGTCAAGATACAGATAAACATGATTAGTAATTTGAAAGCTTAAAACGGTTGGTAGGGTGATTTTAACCAATCATCAAGCTTTTACTCTCCCCAGGATGACACAGGGGTAGAAAAGTCGTTTCGGATCCATGATTTGTTCATCTTTATGAACGTGAGTCTGTCTACATTATCAGTGGAGAGCCGCGTGCGCTTATCTGTCAGCACACCACCAGCAGCGCTGAACACACGTTCAGACAGAACGCTGGCTGCGGGGCATGACAAGATCTCCAAGGCGTAAGTGGCTAGCTCCGGCCATTTATCCAGATTGGAAGCCCAAAAAGAGCAAGGGTCCAGTGACACAGTCGTGGCTTCAATGTTTACTTGGAGATACTCCTGTACCATCGTCTCTAGGCGTTGACTATGTGTCAGACTTCTTGTCTCCTGTGGCCTTGCAAAGGATGGGCTAAAAAAGTGGTGAAATGATTCCGCAAAATTGATGTTACCAGCAGATACTGTGGTTCTGTTACGGTTTGAGTGCTGAACACTTGACGGTCCCACGGTTGGCAAGTTGGAACTGTGAGATTCACTACGTGCACCACTGGTATTTTGTGGAAAAGCACATGTTTGATTCTGCAACAGTCTCTGCTGATACTCCTGCATGCGTGCATCCCTTTCTATGGCAGGAATAATTTCTGCAAATTTACTTTTGTACCGGGGATCTAACAGTGTGGCAACCCAGTAGTCAGGATTATTTCTAATTCTCACAATTCGAGGGTCATGTTGCAGGTAGTGCAGCAAGAAGGCACTCATGTGTGTTGCGCATCCAGGAGCACCAAGTCCCTGTTGTGTTGGTGGCGAGGTAGCAATCATGCTTCCTTCCTCTGTCCTCTCCCCCCAACCTCGCACAACAGAAATGTGATCAAGGTCTCCCTCATCTGATGAGTCTTCCATCAGTTCGTCCTCCACTTCTTCCTGGGCTCCTGCACCTTCCTCACTAGTTTGGCTGCTACCATGCGCCCTGGTAAAATCATCTCCCCCACCCTCACATGCCTGCCGCCTTGGTGCTGCCGACCGTCTGGACCTTGCAGATGTTAGCCCTTCCGCATACAACTCCTCCTCCTCTACTTCCTCCACCTCCTCTTGTGCCACCACCTGACTCCGAATTCTGTTTAACATGTGCTCCAGCATGTAAATCACCGGAATAGTCATGCTGATAATGGCATCGTCAGCACTAAACATCTTCGTCGCCATTTCAAAACTGTGCAGAAGGGTGCATAGGTCCCTGATCTGAGACCACTCCTCCAGCGTGATTTGCCCCACCTCTGAATCTCGTTGGCCCAGGCTATACGTCAGAACGTATTGCACCAGGGCTTGTCGGTGCTGCCACAGTCGCTGCAACATGTGCAGAGTTGAATTCCACCGGGTAGGCACATCGCATTTTAGCCGGTGAAGTGGCAGGCCCAACGACTTCTGTAGAGATGTAAGTCGCTGAGCTGCGGGATGCGAACGGCGGAAGTGAGCACACAGCGACCGTGCCCTCTGCAGAAGGCCATCTAGTCTGGGATAGTGGGCTAAAAATTGCTGGACAACCAGGTTCAACACGTGAGCCATACAAGGCACGTGTGTGACATTGCCCCGGCGAAGGGCCGCACCCAGGTTTGCAGCATTGTCGCACACGGCCTTCCCTGGTTTCAGGTCCAGTGGAGACAACCATTCATGAAATTGGTTCTCCAGAGCTGACCACAACTCCTCAGCTGTGTGACTCACATTTCCCAGACATTTCAATGTAAAAACCGCCTGATGACGTTGAGCCCTACTGCCAGCATAGTAAGGAGGTGTGCAGGATCCCTTCTGCGCAGTTAGAAAGCTTGTGGCATGACCAGACAGGCTTTGGGTGCAGGTGGAAGACCGAGAGGAGGTTGAGGAGGCAGAAGCAGTGGAGGAAAAATGACATAAAGAGGATTGACGCACAACTCGTGGGGACGGCAAGACTTGGACAGCAGCCCCTTGTCCTGCTGTCACCATAGTTACCCAGTGCCCAGTCAGCGACATGTAACGCCCCTGTCCATGCCTACTCGTCCAAGTGTCTGTGGTGAAATGCACCCTGTCACACACAGAGTTTCTCAAAGAAGCGTTGATGTTGTGTGCGACATGCTGGTGGAGCGCAGGCACACCTTTCTTTGAGAAGTAGTGCCGACTGGGCATCTGGTACTGGGGCACTGCGACGGACATAAGGTCTCGAAAATCCTCTGTGTCCACCAGGCGGAAAGGCAGCATTTCTGTAGCCAAGAGCTTGCAGATGGTGAAATTCAACCTCTTAGCTTTCTCATGGCTAGGAGGAAATGGTCTTTTACTTGTCCACATCTGAGGGACCGAGGGCTGGCTATTGTGCTTAGACGGGGTTGATAAGGGTGTCCCCGGCAAACTGCCGGTCTGTGAGGAAGATGCAGGCGGACATGTTAGGTTGCCTTGATCCAAAGGTGGTGCTATCGATGTCGGACAGCGCTCAAGACCAGCTGGTGTTACCAACTCCAAAGAAAATGATGACCTGCCAATCACGCTGGCTGTTGCGGGTAAAGAGGTGGCAGGTCTGCGCCCCAAAACAGGTGTGACTGCTGTCCCCCCAGTCACAGAGGATGATGAGGCCGCGGATGCACAAGATATGGCAGACGGTGGTTGGCCCGGCCGGCTAGACCGCATTGTAGCACACTGAGCTTCCCACTGCAACTTATGCTTCATGTCCATGTGCCGGTTCATGCATGAAGTACTCAAACTATGTATTTTTTGGCCTCTACTTAGCTTTTGCTGACAAATGTTACAGATAACACGAGTTGGGTCATCTTTATCGATCTGAAAAAATGCCCAGGCTATGCAAGGCTTAGCACCCATGCGACCTGAAGAGCCACCACGACTTGTGGTGAGAGGCAGAGTTGTGTTTGAGGATGCAGTTGTTGACGTGCTTCCAGTACTACGTCTCTGTCCAGGAAGGCGCAACCTGACCTCGTCGTCACTAGCATCTTCCTCCACCTCCTCTGCTGACCTCATCTCTTGGCTGACTGTGGGTTGACAGTAAGTGGGATCTCCGACCTCATCATCATCACCCTGTGCGTTATCACACCCGTCGTCCTCAGAGCCAACCTGTTCCTGCCCTGACAAAAAACTAAAGTTGTCGCTCCAATCAGGTATTTGAGTCTTATCATCGTCTTCCTCATTGTCTCCACCAACAGGAGTTACAGTTTGGGAATGAGGGTCTACATTATGGTCAGAACCTTCTGCGTCTGGTCCTGGATCCGACTCATAAAGATTCTGGGCATCAGTGCAGATCATTTCCTCGTCTGGATTCACAGAAGCGCTGGAGTCGACCTCTGATTCCCAGGCTATAGTATGAGCAAACAGCTCTGCAGACTCAACCATCTGTTCTACCTCATACTCAGACGGGCAGCTGGAGATTTGGGAGCTGTGAGGAAGCAAGTGCGATTTGGGTGACACCTTTGAGGACTGGAGTATTTGTGATGTTGAAGTTGATGTGGAGGAGAGCCCACTTAAAGGAGCACTTGATATCCGTTGAAGCACCTGCTGTTTTTGTGCCTCATCTGGAATTTGTAGCGATTGGCGTGGCCGTAAGAAAGGGATCTTATGACATTGTCCGCTAAAAGAAGTAGACATTTTAGTTTGGCTGGAAGATGGTCTTTCTTCTGCACCTACCCCACGGACACAACCTTTTTTCCCCTTCCCAACACGCCTATTCCCCTTTCCACCAGCAGCAGGCCTTTTTCCACTCATTTTGGTGGTTAACTAATTCACAACTCTGGAGTTGTTTGCACAAAAAAACAATGGATGGTAACCGAGCAGAGCTGAGTGGCCAAACTGTGGTATTAGGCCAAAACTATTGGCTGGGTTAGATGCAGAAAAAAATTATTTTTAATTTGCAACCTGATGGAGGTCAGTATAGATGGACTAATAGACCAAGTCCCACACACCGCTAGAAGCCCAAATATTTTTTCAGAGCTAGATGCAGAAAATTTTTTTATTCAATTTGCAACCTGATGGAGGTCAGTATAGATGGACTAATAGACCAAGTCCCACACACTGCTAGAAGCCCAAATATTTTTTCAGAGCTAGATGCAGAAAAAAAATATTTTTAAGGTCAGTATAGATGGACTAATAGACCAAGTCCCACACACTGCTAGAAGCCCAAATATTTTTTCAGAGCTAGATGCAGAAAAAAATTATTTTTAATTTGCAACCTGATGGAGGTCAGTATAGATGGACTAATAGACCAAGTCCCACACACCGCTAGAAGCCCAAATATTTTTTCAGAGCTAGATGCAGAAAAAAATTATATTCAATTTGCAACCTGCTGGACGTCAGTATAGAAGGACTAATAGAACAAGTCCCACACACTGCTAGAAGCCCAAATATTTTTTCAGAGCTAAATGAAGAAAAAAATTATTTTTAATTTGCAACCTGATGGAGGTCAGTATAGATGGACTAATAGACCAAGTCCCACACACTGCTAGAAGCCCAAATATTTTTTCAGAGCTAGATGCAGAAAAAAATTATATTCAGTTTGCAACCTGATGGAGGTCAGTATAGATGGACTAATAGAATGATGCTATGCCCAAAAGATTTTACTTCACTAGGTGCAGTAAAAAAATTGGTATTCTATACACAGGTGGTATATCTTGCAACACAGATAGGCTACTCCACTGACTAACACACTCTGCAATAGGCCAAAAAGGATTAGCTTTGCTAGATTCAGCCAAATGCTGTGAAAAAACTTGCACAGCACTGGCACAGACCTGCCTGGCAAAAACTGATAGGAACTGATGTAACCTAGTCCTGAAAAGGACTCCAATTACAATTAGTCTTTACTCCCACAATCTATCTATTTAAGAGCACAGACCTGCCTGATAAAAGTCGTAGGAAATGCTGTAACCTAGTCCTTAAAAGGACTGCAATCACAACTATTCCCTACTCCCAAGCTATCTGTATATTTGTGCGAAAATTGGCTTGAAATTAACAAGGTATAGCGCACACAGCAACAGCGGTGCCGTCTAACACGCAGCTGCAGCAGTGAGAAAATGGTGGCGACGGGGAAAATGGCTTGGTCTTATAGGGCAAGGACATGTGACATACACTGCCAATCACACATGCCCTTGCTTGTGTGAAAAAAAGCACTTCGCTCCGTGTGTGCGCTGCTGATAGGCTGACAGATTGCACCTCCCCACTGCAAATGCGGGAAAGAGAAAAAAAAATGGAGATCTTCATTGTTCCTGCAGAGATCCATCCCCTGCCCCTCCCCCCGCCCCGCTGTACACTCAAACTGCGTATTAACATTAATTTTCATCATTACTGAGAAAAAATCCAGTTATGATTTTGGTGCACGAACAGTTATCGAACATAACCTCGAACAGCCGAATTTTTCTCAAATTGTTCGTGTTCGCCGACCGGCTCGAACACCGCCCAAAACAGCTCGAATTTGAGATTGGCGAACAGTTCGAGTAGAACAACGCTCATCTCTAGTCATCTCTACTTATATTCTCCCATAAATGGGAAAATGCTTTTACAATGTAACTAAATATAAGAATAACATA
This sequence comes from Phyllobates terribilis, assembly GCF_046119375.1. Lineage (NCBI taxonomy): Eukaryota > Metazoa > Chordata > Amphibia > Anura > Dendrobatidae > Phyllobates > Phyllobates terribilis. The sequence goes on along the minus strand of NW_027362763.1, from coordinate 69,853,794 downwards.
AACATAAAATATTACAGACTACAGCTTTCTAGATACTCTGTCATAGTTACTTTGTAAATTTGCAATATATTTTACTTTAATTTTAAATGAATTATACTTTCATATTATTATATGAATTTATAATTACTTTTTTGAACAGTATAAAATTATTTTTAAATGTTATTAAAACCAGTTGAAGAACTTAATTGCTTACCAGGCAATACAGAGGATACAGCTGGATGCCTTTTCTCTCTTCAACCTGTCTGTAATGTATTATCACAAAGCCTTATATACAGCAGCAAACAGTGAGAAAATATTTAAACCCTGAGCTGACGTCACCTGGTGAAATCTAACTCGACAAGATCTAGAAACATTGCAAAACTTTTCCTTTCAATAACCCATCCAGTAATAAAATGTTATATCACCCCATTATTAATACATTTCTTGTAGACCAGCAGCAATACAATAGTAAAATTAGTGATATACAGACATATTGCTTTGGAAGTTATAGTTATAGAGTTTTTATTTTTAATTGTGAAGTTTACATATAGATATTGTCCAATAAAAAAATTGCATTTAAACAGACATTGCATTAGTTATATTGTACTGATCGTAAATGACCTCGATCAGTGACCTTTCTATCTGGAAATTTGTTTTCTTGTTTAGTGCAACCACGGGACATCTTCCTCTACCACCAGTTGTGTTGAACCCGAGATACTACTTGTTTTATATTGCAGAGCTGCAATGACAATTCTGTTGGTTGTTGATAGAAAGAAGTTTAGAAAGCGAAAGTCAGCAAGTTTGTAAAAAGAACAACAACCTCATATCAAATAAATAGTATAAAAAAATTAAAGGAGCCCATGTTCTTGACAAAAAAAATGTTAAGAATATCTCACAATTCCTAGGTCTCTACACTTACCTTTTCTACATGAAGCCAAATTGCTCAACAAGCTGCACTACACATCACAACCATTAGGTGGCCACATAGATATGCATAGGGCAGCACATTGGCTCACTGGTTAACCAGCAGGGGCAGCACAGGCTAACTATTTACAACTAAACATAAAGAAAACTAAGGAGCTAGTGGTGAAATATAGCAGGAGAAAGATGGATTGTTCACCTGTCACTATTGCTGGTCAGGAAGTGGAGCAGGTGGAGAGTTACAAATATTTGGGGGTCCACTTGGAAAATAAACTTGATTGGAGGTGCCATACGGAGAGGATATACAAGAAGGGGATGAGCAAATTGTACTTCCTATGGAAAATAAGGTCATTTAATGTATGTAGCAAAATGTTAGAAATGTTCTACCAGTCCGTAGTGGCAAGTGCCATCTTTTTCGCAATCATATGCCAGGGAATTAGTGTGCGGGTGTCTGATACTAATAAGTTAGATAAGCTTATCAAAAGGCAAGCTCGGCTGTTGGCCGCCTCTATTTATGGAGGCCCTTTTGGGCTCAATTTTCTAAATATATATTTTGTCTCCAATGAATGTATTTGATGTGTTTATTTTAACTGATATGTAATAAAGATTAATAGTTTTAATTATTTGTGGCTGTTTAATTTCCAGTAGCCTTGATATAGTTGACAATTTGATATATTTTCATATCTTATGTCTGTAAACTTGCAAGATCAGATAAGCCAAATGTTAGGAAACATGTTTATCCATTAGGTTTGTTAATGGAGAACGTATTAAATTGTAATAACACCAAATTGAATAAATAAAGGAATAAACAGGGTTGATAAAAAAAATATGAAAGAGAACAAACGCAAATGTTTCAAAAAGCAAGATTCACAATTGATGCCTTTTAAATATTTATTTTTTTAGAATGATATCTTTTTTTTTTTTATTTGTTTATTCGTTGTATTTTGGGTTGTTAGAAATATACCCTTGCACTTTAAAAATGTGGACTAATAGAAAAGTAGCTCCTTTCAATAGGGTTTCTATTTTTGGGCTTATCTGCTCTCGGTCTATTTTATTAGATCAGATGTGGAGAAATGCAAGCGTGTGGTGCATCTGAGCGACATGCAAGAAATGTTTGTTATTCCTATAAGCAAGTAATATTTTGTTACAGATATGTGCTCCATTATCACTAAATGTATTAAACAAAATAAAAGTTGCAAATTTTAGCGCACACTTCCTTTGCTCATTTTGTGCAATGCACTTTCTACGTATATGGTCAGATTATGGACATCTAATGTGGTTGTTATGGTTATAAACTCGCTTACACTCCACATTTCAAGAACTCAGTTTAACTCATATCACCTTAGAATAGAAACTCGGCTCACCTTTCCCTTTCAGGATGACACAACCTTCATCTCTGCTCTAGAACTCGAGTCACCTACCTCTACCTTTTATGATACCTGGAATTTGCAGTATGTACATGTACGTGGAAAATCCTGACTTTGAAGGGCTGTATTCTCCCTGAAATATTTGTGTTATTTTACATTGATTTCATATATACTCATGAGAACAAAACATTGTGTGCTTCTATATGAGATGAAGGCACACGGAGGTATAGTATAAACTCACGCCTGTTTATTACATCTGTATATATGAGACCATATTCAGGACTCACCCACCGTGTCAGGGTTATAAAAAATAATTTATGTGATTTATTTAGCTGTTTTAGATGAGTGACTGGATTCAATGCCTATTTATTTTGTGTTGATTTTTTAGGAAATGACTGAACCCGGCATACTATAACAATTTGCTTAAATTACCTAACACGTCCACAACTATGTTACAAATTTCTAATATTTTACATATTAATTTTATTTTTTACATTGTACCCACAATTTCTTAGTCAGTCCTTTTTCATGAAGGTAGAATTGTCTTTGAAAACAGTGACTAAAGTTCATTCTAGTATAGCAAAATATGTATGATAAAAGAAAGAGTAGCAATAGTAATGGACTTGGTAATATAAAAGAAAATAACCCATTCCATAAAATTTGGTAATAAGAATATAGAAGCAACAAGTAGCATCACTATTAGCATCATTTTTCTGAGCAACAGAACTACGAAATACAAATTACATTACAAATGTACTTTTTTGCCTCAGGTAAGCATATTACTGGGGAGGAGGATAGTATGGAATACATAGCATATCGCTAATGTCAGTCCCAAAAAAGATGATGTTACCTCTGACAGTGACACAGTCAGTTTGTTATGCACTTTGCAGAGGGACCCAGCAAGACTTGCACCAAACCAGCAAAGGCGCAGCCACAGAGGCACTTGTTGCAAGTTGTCCAGCTACGCGAGCCCTTAGAGCGCGAGTTTACTCTTCACCCAGCTCCCAGTAATGGAAGGGGGACTTTGACAAAGCTCTTCACAGACCAAGTATTTCAGAAGAGCTGGCGTCTGATGATGTAGTCAGTGCCTATTCAATAGCCAGCTGAGTACCTCTGCAAGAGCCTCAAGAAGTGTAACCAGAAAAGTAAATGGGAAAACCCCAGAAAAGAGAGCAACACTAATGCTAGCACCACACACCACCACCACATAGGAGCTGCAATAAACAGCAAAGCACTGAGCAGGGAGCAGCATTAAATAGCCACCTAATGATCAGGTGTTGAATACCTCCTAATCATCCCCAGACAGCCACAACCCTGCTAGTTTGAACAGCAGAATAGACAACATCACATCACTGCATAGTGCCAGACATCGCAGCTTCCTGTCTGGCCTGGCAGCTGGAGAAATCACTGAGAGACACGGCTTCCCACATCCTCACACATCCTACAACACCAAAACAAAATGCTTCATAAGATTGGAACAGTCTCCGTGCACATGTATGAGCTCTGCCTCTGCGGTCAGAAAATGGTGGCGCCTGAGACTGGAGTAGCATAGCACCGGACCTGCTCCATTCACATGTGTGAGCACAGAACCACAATTCTTAACACAGTTTGGGTCAGTTTTCTGCACAGTTCAACTGCCTACCCACCATATCAGTAACATTCAATTCCATTGATGTGAGGTCTGCATTTTCTGCTTCTAGTCCCCTAAGCCACAGCACTCCATGTACTAAAGAAGATATTTCACAAAAAAAAATTATTCTACTGTATGTATTTGATTAGATGAACAGTCAGCATTTGGAATTGGTTGACTTGGGATTTGGGAAGCTAATGACATGATTTAAATGGTTAGTTGTGTTGGTGGTGGTTGTAGTTGAGACACTGCCAGACATGGTGGTAGGGACACTGGTAGTGGCAGCCATCAGGCAATCTTGATCAGGGTAAATTTAGAACTAGGAATCAGGATGAGGGCAAGGAAATAAGGAAAAATATCAGCTTGAGTCCGGGATGACGTTTGTTTGGTGGTCAAATATTGTCTGGAGTGACAAGGAATTGATGGGTGAAGGCATCTGAGCTGAAATACAACTAAAATATCTCACAGGGACAAATCTTCCTATGTGGTCAGCTCAGCATTAGAGATGAGTGAACTTGTTCGGAAAACGTTCGCCAATCTCAAAGTCAACACGAACATTGCACATTCGGATTTGTGTTCGGAGCCCCGAACATTTTTTCTCAAAATAGGCAAATTCGGCCAAAGTGCAGTAAATGATTGCGTTTTCACTGATGCTTCTTTTAGAACTTTGGCTTGGATACTGGTGTGGTAGGATGAGTGGGTGGGACATGTTAAAAGAGGGGAGTGGGTTGGGGAGAGGTCAGTGGAAAGACTGACTGTTATTCTTCTTTTTTTTTTCTTAACCTAATATGTGGAGATTCCGGCAGCCAATCAGGGCACAGAAACCATCCACAACGTCCAGAAACAAGGGCTTGTGTCATTGGCTGCCAAAGTCACATGTCCTTCTCCATATAAAGAGTAGACATATTATTTTGGCGCCATTTTGTCAGTGTAACAGTGCAGAGAGGCTAACTGCTGCAGCTATTGGATAGTGAGATAGTTAGCTAGGTGATTGTTTGTCAGTCAGTTAGTTCAGCTAGGTAGGTTCCTGTGTGGCTGTGAAATCAACTTTCCAGCAAATCAATCATTTTTGCTAATTGTATGGTCCAAAGACACCAGACCACATTTCAGCAGATAAGTCTTTTGTGCTGATAATATTGTGGTCCATAAGTTGTGGATGCAAGAAAGTGCCAATGATTCCGCGCTCCTCCGGGTCAAACGAAGTGATGCAATACCCAGTGCTTGTTTAAGAATCCATTTATTTAGAAGCTAAAATAAGACGTGTTTCATGGACATCCTGTCCATTTCATCAGTGCATAGCTTGTGTCAGGTAAAGCAAGGAGTGGACATATATATACAAAAAATGTGAAAAATACTGGCACCAAAACAATGTGGCCGTTAATGCAGAAAAATACAATCAATAAAAAGGCATAAATTTGAGTATCCATCAATGTATATATGCATCGGGAATAAAATATTGCTAGCATGATTAAAAATTAATTAAAAACAGAAATAGTTCAATGCAAAAAAAATATAATAAATAATTAAAAAAATATATATAAGTATAATTCCTGAAGCGGGAATCGAACCTGTTGTATTGCGATCAACTGGATCATGTTTAGATCCTAATCATGGTACAGTCCTCTAAGCCACGGGTGCTCATGTATATTGTGATTGATCTTGTTCTGATAGGAAGTAATAAACGGATATTAGACTATATATCTAACTTATATGTACATACTAAACAAAATATTTTTAATTTTTCTTATAATAAAATATGTGATCGTATCTGCAACATGAATAATTTCTTTAGGAGTGTGTCCGTATTATCGGTGTAGTACTAGAGAATAGTCGTGTGCATTAATGTTCACTAGGTGGTATGATGAGCACTGAAAGAGTCCTGGGGAATGGTGCAGACTACTGCGAACAGAATGCAATGATCATAAGTAGAAAGGAAACTTAACTCAGTGAAAACCTGGATCAGGACAGTGGATCAAGAACAAGCCAAGACATATGTTCCTGACCATGTAGAGGTAAATTATATTTGTCAGTGCTTTCAAATAAAAACCTCGGATATTTCATTGAGACCCCAAGATTTCAGAGTATTTAGTTGATATATCCAGTATATCTCTTTCCTATTGAGACACTGACTTCTATTGGGAGTGGTGCACGGAATATGCTCTATGGGCAGGATTTTAAGACACCCAAAGTCTTTATTGTGAGGGATTGCCATATGTCGTAATAAACCATGTTTTAAAAAAACTGTAGCAACATTATGCCTATGAGAATTTAGTCTTTTATGAAAGGGGTGCATAGTTCTGCCGACATATTGCTTGGGACATGTGCATTCAATCAGATATATGACAATCAGTGTCACAGGAAATTTATTACTATTTATATTGAACCGTTCATTGCTTGATGTGGATGCAAAAGTGTCGGCTATATGAGTAATATTCATGCAACACATGCAGTTCTTTTTGCCACATTTGTTGATGGTTTTATTCTTATTATTGATCTTGCTACAATCTATAGTAGAAAGGATGTGTATCCTACTGGGGGCTAAAATGTTCCTTAGAGTGGGGGCTCTCTATACACAATGGAGGGTTTTTCTGGGATAATCTTCTTGAGTATCGGATTATTTAACAGAATATGCCAAATCTTCTGCAGAATATCTCTAAATGGTTTATGCTGAAAATTGTATTTTAGTGATGAATTTTACACAGTGCTCAAAGGGCATTTTATCTGAGTTAGATTTTAAAAGAAGTGAATTTTGGCTACAGGTATCCCTTACCCTTTAAAATGATTCACTAACAAGATTTTTGGGATAACCCTGTTGTAGAAATTTCTGTTTCAGCATAAGTGATTGCTCTGAAAAATCATTTTCAGAAGTGCAATTCCTTCTGATCCTCTGAAATTGATTAAAAGGAATATTATGTAGCCATTTATGGTAGTGGCCACTGCTGTAGTCGATGTAACTATTCGCATCCACTTGTTTAAAATAAGTCTTGCTGCAAATCCTATTGTTCTCTATAAATAAGGTCAGATCCAGAAAATGAATACTGGTGTTATTTGTATCGAAATTGAAGGAAAAACCCCAGCAGTTGTTATTTAGAAAACTGGCAAGGGCTGAGGGTTCTGCGATGTCCTTATTAAGAATGAAAATTAAGTCGTCAATGTATCTTTTGTAAAATATAATGCCTTCCCAAAATGGATCCCCATATATGAACACCAGTTCAATTATGCCCATGAAAATATTAGCGAATGTAGGTGCGACCTTTGACCCCATCGCGGTCCCTTTGATCCGATGGTAAGTGTGTTGGAGGAAATTGAAATAATTGTTATTAAGGATGAAAGATAACCCAGATAGAATAAATGATTTGTGGGAGGAAGACAGGCCGGTGTCTTTGGAGATCATATGTTCAGCACATAATAAAACCAATTTCCCAATTAATATTGGTGGAAAGGGATGTAACATCAAGGCTTAAAAATGCAAATGATTCTTCCCATTGGATGTCCTTAGTAAGGTTGATGAGGTGTCTGGAGTCACGAAGGTAACTCCTCAACCTTGTTACATCCACTACAGCAGTGGCCACTACCATAAATGGCTACATAATATTCCTTTTAATCAATTTCAGAGGATCAGAAGGAATTGCACTTGAAATGATTTTTCAGAGCAATCAGGTATGCTGAAACAGAAATTTCTACAACAGGGTTATCCCAAAAATCTTGTTGGCGAATCATTTGAAAGGGTAAGGGATACTGTAGCCAGAATTCACTTCTTTTAAAATCTAGTTCAGATAAAATGCCCTATGAGCACTGCGTAAAATTCATCACTACATACAATTTTCAGCATAAATCATTTAGAGATATTCTGCAGAAGAATTGGCATATTCTGTTAAATGATCCGATACTCAAGAAGATTATCACGGAAAAAACCTCCATTGTGTATAGGAGAGTCCCCACTCTAAGGAACATTTTAGCCCCCAGTAGGATACACATCCTTTCTACTCTAGATTGTAGCAAGATCAATAATAAGAATAAAATCATCACCAAATGTGGCAAAAAGAACTGCATGTGTTGCATGAATATTACTCATGGAGCCGACACTTTTGCATCCACATCAAGCAATGAAAGGTTCAAAATAAATAGTAATAAATTTCCTGTGACACTAATTGTCATATATCTGATTGAATGCACATGTCCCAAGCAAGATGTCGGCAGAACTATGCACCCCTTTCAAATATAATTTACCTCTACATGGTCAGGAACATATGTCTTGGCTTGTTCTTGATCCACTGTCCCGATCCAGGTTTTGCACTGAGTTAAGTTTCCTTTCTTCTTATGATCATTGCATTCTGTTCGCAGTAGTCTGCACCATTCCCCAGGACTCTTTCAGGGATCATCATACCGCCTAGTGAACATTAATGCACACGACTATTCTCTAGTACTACACCGATAATACGGACACACTCCTAAAGAAATTATTCATGATGCAGATATGATCACATCTTCTATTATAAGAAGAATAAAAATTATTTTGTTTAGTATGTACATATAAGTTAGATATATTGTCTAATATCCGTTTATTACTTCCTATCAGAACAAGATCAGTCACAATATAAATGAGCACCCGTGGCTTAGAGGGTTCTACCGTGATTAGGATCTAAACATGATCCTGTTGATTGCAATACAACAGGTTCAATTCCCGCTTCAGGAATTATACATATAAATATTTTATAAACTGTTTATTATATATTTTTTGCATTGAACTATATGTGCTTTTAATTAATATTTAATCATGCTAGCAATATTTTATTCCCGATATATATGCATTGATGGATACTCAAATTTATGCCTTTTTATTGATTGTATTTTTCTGCCTTAACAGCCAAATTGTTTTGGCACCAGTTTTTTTCACATTTTTTGTATATATATGTCCACTCCTTGCTATGCCTGACACAAGCTATGCACTGATGAAGTGGACAGGACGCCCACGAAACACGTCTTATTTTAGCTTCTAAATAAATGGATTCTTAACCAAGCATTGGGTATTGCATCACTTCGTTTGACCAGGAGGAGCGCGGAATCATTGACACTTTCTTGCATCCTCAACTTATGGTACTTGGACAGTTGAGGTTTGGTGTCTCCTGAAGCACTCCACTATACCATCATATGAGTTGTGCAATTCACAACTCACCAAGGTGAGCATCCTTTTTCCTTTATTTATTTATTTATTATTTATTTCCTACTTGTCTGTGTAACAGCGCTATTTGCGCCCCCTCTCCATCTTATTGAATATTGTGCTCCAGGCAGTTGTTCACATTTGAAAATATAAATTCTTTGTGTTAATAGTGTGGTCCTGAAACAAGGCCACATTTGTGCATAGAAATATTTTGTGCTGGTAATATTTTTGACCAGGCAGGAGTCCACATTTGAAAATCTAAATTCTTACATTGAGGTTACATTGGCGAGTCTGGTTTTTATACTAAACAAATATCCTACTGTGTTTTTATTTTTTTTACGTTAATTTTTAAGACAAATGCTTTCACCGGGAAATGTCATTTTAACACTTTACAACCTTTTCTGGCCATGTGGTGTGTGACACATCATCAGACACATCATGTTTCATTTATGATGGAAGGACTCTGAAAGTCACAAAGCCTATTTTTATAGGGTAATCAGGCGGCCCTTACTATTTTTAAAGGGCCAGCAGTTGACCCCCACTATTGTTAGAGAGCCATCAGCCGGCTATGCTTTGTTGTTCCCAATATTAACGAGTGGGTCTACTATACTGCTATTGCATAAGAAATGACTGCAAGGACTGCCAAAAATTTGTACGTAACCCAATACCCCTTTGAAGAGACATAGAGGAGGGTCTCAGTAAAAAAAATGTTCCCATTATAAAGGAATGGGTATCCTATAGTGGTAATGCCCATGATGTGACTGCAAGGGCTGCCAAAATTTGGGAAAAACCCCACCAACAATTTAAAGACACATAGAGCTCGGTCACAGTAACGACATGTTCCCATTATATTGGAGAGGGTCTTCTATACAGTTATAGGGTGTACAGTGAGTCCATTGGCTGCCAAAATTTAGGAAAAATCCCATCAACAATTTAAAGACACATAGAGCTGGGTCACAGTAACGACATGTTCCCATTAGAAAGGATAGAGTCTGCTATTCAGTTATAGGGTATGCAGTGAGTCCAACGGTTGACCAAATTTAGGAAAAACCCCACAAACAATTTAAAGACATATAGAGCAGGGCCACAGTAACGACATATTCCCATTAGAAAGGAGTGGGTTTCCCGTACTGTTTGCCTATGCAGTGACTGCAATGGCTGTCAAAAATTTGGAGGCACTCCAATGCCCCTTGCAAGAGACATAGAGGTCGGAGGTCCTCCTAAAAAAAATGCTCCAATTAGGAAGTGGGTCTCCTATACTGTTTGCTTATGCAGTGAATGAAACGGCTGCCAAAAATTTGGAGGAACTTCAATGCCCCTTGCAAGAGACGTAGATATGTTGATATGGTACATGCTGGTGGAGGATGAGGATGCGGAAAAGAAGGAGGATAGGAGCAAATAGACAAAATCAGGAAGTGTGTACCCATGTCTGGGTGTGAAGACAGAGGTGCATGGGAGTAGAGTTAAACCTCCCCCAAAAAATCCCACTGTATTTGAGTTTATGTTACACTGCTTTCATTCAATGGTGTTGAGAAGTCTGGCCCAATCCAGCCCTTGTTCAATTTTATAAGCGTCAGCCTGTCAGCATTTTCAGTTGACAGGTGGATGTGCATATAAGTTATAATTAGTGTTGAGTAGTGTTGAGCCACCCCAGTAGTGTTCGGGTTCGGTTCGGTTCGTCGAACACCGGGATGTTCGAGGAACTGTTCGTGGAACTGTTCGTCGAACACCTTAGAACACCATCGAACACCATTAAAACCAATGGCAGGCAAACAAAAACACATAGGAACACATAGAAAACACCTTCAAAGGTGTCCAAAAGCTGACAAACTGCTCAGAAGACGCTTTCTTTAAAAAAGCCGGCCGGCAATTCAGCAGCGGCATACACCGGTACCCGACAATTTAGACATGAAGGAATAGAGCTTCACACATAGATTAGATAGATAGAAACATGTCAGTCACATATATATGAAGTACAGTGACAGTGTTGCTTACTGTACTTGTCATTTAGTGTAAAGGATTTATTAAAAAATATAATAGAGTTTTCGTGCACCGTCTCTTTAAAAAAAGCCGGCCGGCAATTCAGCAGCGGTACCCGACAATTTATAACAGACAGAATAGAGCTTCACACATAGATTAGATAGATAGAAACATGTCAGTCACATATATATGAAGTACTGTGACAGTGTTGCTTACTGTACTTGTCATTTACTGCAAAGGATTTATTAAAAAAAATAATAGTGTTTTCATGCACCGTCTCTTTAAAAAAGCCGGCCGGCAATTCAGCATCTGTACCCGACAATTTATAACAGACAGAATAGAGCTTCACACATAGATTAGATAGATAGAAACATGTCAGTCACATATATAATAAGTACAGTGACAGTGTTGGTTACTGTACTTGTCATTTAGTATTAAAATAAAGGATTTATTATTAAAAAAAATTGGCGTGGGGTTCCCCGTAATTTTAGTCTCTAGCGGAGGTTAAGCAGACAGCTGGGGCAGATGTTTGAAGCCTGGGAAGGGGGTAATACCCACGGAGCTTCCCAGGCTACTAATATCAGCCCCCAGCTGAATACCTAGCCTTTACTAGCTATTAAAATGGAGGACCCCCCCCAAAAAAATGACGTGGGGTCCCCCCTAATTTAATAGCTAGCAAAGGCTAGGCAGACAGCTGGGGGCTGATATTAATAGCCCAGGAAGGGAGCCATGAATATTGGCCCCCTCCCAGGCTAGAAACACCAGCCGTCAGCCGCCCCAGAAATGGCGCATCCATAGGATGCGCCAATTCTGGCACTTAGCCTCGCTCTTCCACGCTGCCCTGGTGCGGTGGCAGGGGGTAATAGGGTTGGGGTTGATGTCAGCTTATAATGCCAGCTGACATCAAGCCCAGGTTAGTAATGGAGAGGCGTCTATAAGACACCCCCATTACTAAACCCATAGTCAAAGTTAAAAAAAAAACACAAACACCCAGAATAAAGTCCTTTAATTGAAATAAAGACACAATTCTTTATTGTTCTAAATTAAACCATACTTACCATCACGCCCATTCCAGCTGAAGCCAACGATCTCCTGCAATAAAAGAAAAATAATAAAGCAACCTCATCCTTACCTTTCCATGGTTCCCAGGACAGCTTCAGCTCTGCTACATCCAGATGACAGGCTGGACCGCAGCAGAACGCTGCCATCCAGCCTGTCATCCCGCAGACACTGAGAAGCGCAGGCATGCTTGAGCTCCTCAGTGTCTGACTGTGACGGCATCCAGATGAGCTGCGGTCCAGCCTGTCATCTCGATGTAGCAGAGCTGAAGCTGTCGTGGGAGCCATGGAAAGGTAAGGATGATGTTGCTTTATTATTTTACTTTTATTGCAGGAGATCATTGGCTTCAGCTGGAATGGGCGTGGCGGTAAGTATGGTTTAATTTAGAACAATAAAGAATTGTGTGTTTATTTCAATTAAAGGACTTTTTTCTGGGTGTTTGTGTTTTTTTTAAATACTTTACTGACAGCGTGGGAAAATTCTCCTGCACTCAGCGCTATAGCGTGAGAATTCTCCCACGCTGTCAGTGACGTGCATGAGGTGAGCTCATTCATGTCCAATGAACTCAGCTGACCTCATGCGCGTCACTGACAGCGTGGGAGAATTCTCACGCTGAAGTGCTGAGTGCAGGAGAATTCTCCCACGCTGTCAGTGACGTGCATGAGGTACGCCGAGTTCATTGGACATGAACTCGTCTCATATTTATGCCGTCACAGCCAGACACTGCAGAGCGCAAGCATGCCTGCGCTTCTCAGTGTCCGGGATGACAGGCTGGATGGCAGCGTTCTGCTGCGGTCCAGCCTGTTATCTCGATGTAGCAGAGCTGAAGCTGTCGGGGGAACCATGGAACGGTAAGGATGAGGTTGCTTTATTATTTTTCTTTTATTGCAGGAGATCGTTGGTTTCAGCTGGAATGGGCGTGACGGTAAGTATGGTTTAATTTATAACAATAAAGGAATGTGTCTTTATTTCAATTAAAGGACTTTATTCTGGGTGTTTGTGTTTTCTTTTAACTTTGACTATGGGGTTAGTAATGGGGGTGTCTTATAGATGCCTCTCCATTACTAACCTGGGCTTGATGTCAGCTGGCATTATAAGCTGACATCAACCCCAACCCTATTACCCCCTGCCACCGCACCAGGGCAGCGTGGAAGAGCGAGGCTAAGTGCCAGAATTGGCGCATCCTATAGATGCGCCATTTCTGGGGCAGCTGACGGCTGGTGTTTCTAGCCTGGGAGGGGGCCAATATTCATGGCTTCCTTCCTGGGCTATTAATATCAGCCCCCAGCTGTCTGCCTAGCCTTTGCTAGCTATTAAATTAGGGGGGAACCCACGTCATTTTTTGGGGGGGGTCCTCCATTTTAATAGCTAGTAAAGGCTAGGTATTCAGCTGGGGGCTGATATTAGTAGCCTGGGAAGCTCCGTGGGTATTACCCCCTTCCCAGGCTTCAAACATCTGCCCCAGCTGTCTGCTTAACCTCCGCTAGAGACTAAAATTACGGGGAATCCCACGCCAATTTTTTTTAATAATAAATCCTTTATTTTAATACTAAATGACAAGTACAGTAACCAACACTGTCACTGTACTTATTATATATGTGACTGACATGTTTCTATCTATCTAATCTATGTGTGAAGCTCTATTCTGTCTGTTATAAATTGTCGGGTACAGATGCTGAATTGCCGGCCGGCTTTTTTAAAGAGACGGTGCATGACAACACTATTATTTTTTTTAATAAATCCTTTGCAGTAAATGACAAGTACAGTAAGCAACACTGTCACAGTACTTCATATATATGTGACTGACATGTTTCTATCTACCTTATCTATGTGTGATTCTCTATTCTTTCTGTTATAAATTGTCGGGTACCGATGCTGAATTGCCGGCCGGCTTTTTTAAAGAGACGGTGCATGAAAACACTATTATTTTTTTTAATAAATCCTTTGCAGTAAATGACAAGTACAGTAAGCAACACTGTCACAGTACTTCATATATATGTGACTGACATGTTTCTATCTATCTAATCTATGTGTGAAGCTCTATTCTGTCTGTTATAAATTGTCGGGTACCGCTGCTGAATTGCCGGCCGGCTTTTTTAAAGAGACGGTGCACGAAAACACTATTATATTTTTTAATAAATCCTTTACACTAAATGACAAGTACAGTAAGCAACACTGTCACTGTACTTCGTATATATGTGGCTGACATGTTTCTATCTATCTAATCTATGTGTGATTCTCTATTCCTTCTATTCTAAATTGTCGGGTACAGATGCTGAATTGCCGGCTGGCTTTTTTAAAGAGACGGTGCATGAAAACACTATTATTTTTTTTGATAAATCCTTTACACTAAATGACAAGTACAGTAAGCAACACTGTCACTGTGCTTCTTATATGTGTGACTGACATGTTTCTATCTATCTAATCTATGTGTGAAGCTCTATTCTTTCGGTTCTAAATTGTCGGGTACCGGTGTATGCCGCTGCTGAATTGCCGGCTTTTCATGTTTCACTGTGAGCACTGTTCCCATCGATTTGGGCAATCACTGTAATGCCACAACCACAATGGCTGTGGCATTACAGTGAGTGGCAGACAATCCCTGCATGATTGGTGCTCTAAATAGCGCCAGACATGCAGGACACGCTTTTGGTGCACGAACCGTTATCGAACATAACCTCGAACAGCCGAATTTTTTGCAAATCGTTCGGGTTCGTCGAACAACTCGAACACCACCCAAAACAGCTTGAATTTGAGATTGGCGAACAGTTCTAGTCGAACACCGTTCATCTCTAGTGTTGAGCCACCCCCGTAGTGTTCGAGTTCGGTTCGATTCGTCGAACACCCGTGTGTTCGCCGAACTGTTCGTCGAACTGTTCGTCGAACACCTTCGAACACCGTTAAAACCAATGGCAGGCAAACAAAAACACATAGAAACACATAGAAAACACCTTCAAAGGTGTCCAAAAGCTGACAAACTGCTCAGAAGACACAACTAACACATGGAAAAGTGACAAGTACATATAGTCATGCGAAAAGAAAAGAGGTGGAGGAGTAAAAGGAAGGGGAGACACAAATATAGGAATGTCATGCCCTTCTAAAATCCAAAAAGTGAGAAGCCGACACGTTCAGTCCGCTCCTGCCCGTGCCACCTCCGTGTCACCGGGTTTGTGCCAGAGCCGCGGTGAACCCTGACGGCCAGCCCCCCTCTCCCAATACTGGTGCCTGTCCGCTGGTGGGTCGAGCAAGCCCCCCTGTGGTGGAGGCAGCTCTAAGCTTTTTAATTTAAATTGTCTCTCTAATTTGAATGAATACACTTTAAATCCATTTACAAGGATCTATTGGAGGGCAAGTCTCATGCCAGCAGCCGCGTAATTCCAGCTCCAGTAGCGTCCACTAAAGCTGCTGCAGTTAGAAAGCTTTTATAAGGATCGAGCTCGGCTGTCCACCGCAAGGCATCCTACTGCCAGTCCCAGCCCCTATGCCTTGGGGTGCCTCCTGATGCTCTTCACTGAGTATCCCATGGTCCCGAAGCATTTCCTTTGAAAAAATTAAGTGTCCAAACTACAGGTGGTGTAGCTTGCTTAACAGCCGGGATAATCCGCTGACTAGCAGACACTGCTACTAGGCACAAAGTATTTCCTGGGCTACATGCAGTTAAAAATTTGTAATTAGATACTCTCGTTGGATGCTGAGAAAGCATTCCATAGAGTCTCCTGGCACGCCATATATGATTCTCTTAAAAAGCTTGGGGTAGGGGTCTAGGGGACCCTTTTATAGCCAAAATCATGGCCCTGTATCACAATACGTCACCTAGGCTGAAGATAAATGGAACTGTAGCACCCTGAGGGCTCGGTTGCTACAGAGGTATTGCACCTCACCCAGAGGTGTGATATCTCACTCTCAGGTAAGGATGGAGTGTGGATCAGGACCCGACACCTGCATGCATTACACCACATTGCCGTGGGGCAGGGCGACCAATATGCCTCTGAGATGGGCACGACAGTCCCTGTCCCTGGCTGGAGTGGGGGGAGGGAACACTGAGGAAGGGGAACCCTGTAGTGCAGGAGCAGGGAGGAAGCAGTTCCTGGGTGCATTGAGAAGGGAGTATAAAAGGTGGGCACCATCTTAGTTCAGTGCAGAGAAGTCTGAGCAGAAGTGGCAGGGAGCAGGGGCTCTGCATGAGCTCTGCTCCGGAGGCGGGCCTAGTAACAGAGGCCCAGGCCTGGAAGAGGGAGAAGGAAGGAAGAGGAGCGGAGAAGGCTCCAGGAATGAGGAATGAAGGGATCCCAGGGGTGCGGACGGGCGAGGCGCCACCGCACGCCCGAATCCACCTGCGTGGAGGGGTCAGGCCAAAGGGGGAGACCGGTCCCCGAAACTAGTAGAGGCAGGAAACGACCCTCAGCTAGAAACCGGAGGCTCTGACATTTTATGTGGCGCAGCCCCTCGCTACACCCGCTAGGAAGGCACCACATAGGGTCAGGGAAACTGGCGCCAAGTTTACCAAGAGGAGGCCCGAGGCAGCCGGACAGAAGGGTTGGTAAGAAAGGCCAGACAAAGGACACACAAACGGGGTCCTGTGAAGCGCTCCAAAGTTATCTGGGAGTTGTCTGAGCCCCTCACCTGGTGAGCACAGTATGACGTGGGCAGCCGTTACCTGCAGACGTGGTCTGGATAATAAGAACTGTGAGTAAAGGCCCTGGACTGCATCACTGACTCCGTGTCGTTACTGCTGCTGCCCTGCACCATCACCCCCATCCTCCGCATACACTGCCCTGAGGCTATACTCCTCCCGTGGGGAGTTATGCTACGCTCTGCTGCACCCACAACACCAGCCTCAGCGGTCTGCCCTGCAGCGGCGGTTCACTCTGACCGCAATCCACGGGTGGCGTAGTCGGACATTTAAACATCAAAACCACATAAATAGTTCCGCCACTGGTTTGACCACCCTGAGCCACGGAACCGGGTTGCCGCCATGAAGACTACAACCACCAGCATCCACCAAAAAGGGTCCGGCTCCGGGTGTCCCACGGCCCACGGGGTGCATCAGAACATTTTCATCACCTTTCACAATCACCAATGGGACAAGGCAGGGATGTCCTCTGTCCCCTCTCTTATACATCCTAGTGACGGAGAACCTGCTCTCATCAATTCGCCATAACCCCAATATTAGGTGGATTGAGGTGGGAGGCACTGAGTACAAGTGCTCTCTCTTTGCTGATGATGTCCTAGTATATATCACTCAATCACATATATCCATCCATGCTGTTATGGCTGAAATAGATCACTTTGTTACATGGTCAAATTTTAAAATCAATGCAGCGAAGTCTGAGGCCCTCGATGTCTCCCTCCCCAAATCCATATAGGATTCCATCCAGTCCAACTTTCCCTTTGCCTGGCCCTCACAGGGTATCAAATACTTAGGAATTCCTATTCATAGAGACCTCTCCCATCTATGTTATCTTAATTTTGGGCCCTTTATTGAACAACTCCATACAGACCACGGTTGGCAAGTTAGAACTGTAAGATTCACTACGTGAACCACTGGTGTTTTGTGGAAAAGCACATGTACACTGTGTTCCAAATTATTATGCAAAAAGTGTTTAGGAGTGATAAGGGAAGAATTTGTTTGTTTGTCAGTTAAACTCATTGATGGTGATGTGTGTCAGGGCTCTTTATATCACTGTAAGCAATTGCAGACACCTGTGCTAATTAGTTTGGCAGGTGTGTCCAATGAAAGGCAAGACTACTTAAGAAGGCTGTCTCACATTATTAAGCAGCCTACATTTTCTGCCAAAATGGGAAAGAAAAAGGATGTGTCGGCTGCTGAGAAGCAACAAATTGTGGAGTGTTTAGGTCAAGGCATGACTACAATCAACATTGTGCGATGATCAGGATGAAGTGTCGTGGCAATCAAGAAGTATGTAGCTGATTCACAGTACACACGTGCGTGCTGATAAGGGCAAATTGAGGACTCTTTCCTACAGGCAATTACGTCAGGTTAAAAGAGCAGCGGCAAAAAAGCCTTGTCATAGCAGCAGACAAGTTTTTGAAGCTGCTGGTGCCTCCAACGTCCCCCGAACAACAAGATGCAGGGTCCTTCAGAGGTTTGCAGCTGTGCATACGCCATCCTGTCGACCTCCTCTATCCACTTCACACAAGCAGTAACGGCTCCAGTGGGCTAAACATTACATGAAGACTGATTTCAAAACTGTTTTGTTCATGGATGAGTGCCGTGCAGCGCTCGATGGTCCAGATGGATGGAGTGGAGGATGGCTGGTTGATGGACACCCCACGCAAACACGGCTACAGCGCCAACAAGGAGGAGGTGGAGTAATGTTTTGGGCTGGAATCATGGGGAGAGAGATTGTCGGCCCCTTTAGGATCCCTGAAGGCGCTAAAGATGAACTCCATAATGTATGTGGATTTTCTCAAACAGCACTTCCTGCCATGGTTCAAGAAGAAGAACCGTATATTTCACAGCAAGATCATTTTTTTGCATGATAATGCACCATCTCATGCTGCACATAAAACATCTGCATCTCTGGCTGATATGGGCATAAAAGAGGACAAACTTATGGTGTGACCCCCATGCTCCCCTGACCTCTACCCAATTCAGAACCTCTGGAGCATCATCAAAAGGAGTGTCTATGATGGCGGGAGGCAGTTCACATCTAAGCAACACCTCTGGGAGGGTATTCTGTCCTCATGCAAAACAATTGAAGCAGAAACCATCCAAAACCTGACAAATTCAATGGATGAGAGAGTTAAGAAGCTCCTTTCGAACAAGGGGTCCTATGTGAAAATGTAACATCACCTAGAATAAAGTTTTGAGTTGAAAACTGTTTGATTTCAGTTTCTAATAACCTGCTAATGCTTATAATTTCAAAAATGACCATTTTTTTGGTCTTTATTAAAATGAAAAGGTTGATCGAAAAGTTTGGGGGATCTAAGAGTGTGGCAACCCAGTAGTCATGATTACTTCGAATTCTGACAATATGAGGGTCATGTTGCAGGTAGTGCAGCAAGAAGGCACTTATGTGTCTTGCGCATCTCGGAGCCCCCAAATTATTTTCCGGGCTAGATGCAGCTAAAAATTATTATTAATTTTAAATCTGGTGGAGCTTAGTATAGATGGCCTAATAGGATCAGTGCTGCACACTGCTACAAAGCCCAAATTATTTTCCAGCCAAGATACAGATAAACATGATTAGTAATTTTAAATCTGGTGGAGCTTATTATAGATGGCCTAATAGAATCAGTGCTGCACACTGCTACAAAGCCCGAATTATTTTCCAGCCAAGATACAGATAAACATGATTAGTAATTTGAAAGCTTAAAACGGTTGGTAGGGTGATTTTAACCAATCATCAAGCTTTTACTCTCCCCAGGATGACACAGGGGTAGAAAAGTCGTTTCGGATCCATGATTTGTTCATCTTTATGAACGTGAGTCTGTCTACATTATCAGTGGAGAGCCGCGTGCGCTTATCTGTCAGCACACCACCAGCAGCGCTGAACACACGTTCAGACAGAACGCTGGCTGCGGGGCATGACAAGATCTCCAAGACGTAAGTGGCTAGCTCCGGCCATTTATCCAGACTGGAAGCCCAAAAAGAGCAAGGGTCCAGTGAGACAGTCATGGCTTCAATGTTTACTTGGAGATACTCCTGTACCATCGTCTCTAGGCATTGACTATGTGTCAGACTTCTTGTCTCCTGTGGCCTTGCAAAGGATGGGCTAAAAAAGTGGTGAAATGATTCCGCAAAATTGATGTTACCAGCAGATACTGTGGTTCTGTTACGGTTTGAGTGCTGAACACTTGACGGTCCCACGGTTGGCAAGTTGGAACTGTGAGATTCACTACGTGCACCACTGGTGTTTTGTGGAAAAGCACATGTAAGATTCTGCAACAGTCTCTGCTGATACTCCTGCATGCGTGCATCCCTTTCTATGGCAGGAATAATTTCGGCAAATTTACTTTTGTACCGGGGATCTAACAGTGTGGCAACCCAGTAGTCAGGATTATTTCTAATTCTCACAATTCGAGGGTCATGTTGCAGGTAGTGCAGCAAGAAGGCACTCATGTGTGTTGCGCATCCAGGAGCACCAAGTCCCTGTTGTGTTGGTGGCGAAGTAACAATCATGCTTCCTTCCTCTGTCCTCTCCCCCCAACCTCGCACAACAGAAATGTGATCAAGGTCTCCCTCATCTGATGAGTCTTCCATCAGTTCGTCCTCCACTTCTTCCTGGGCTCCTGCACCTTCCTCACTAGTTTGGCTGCTACCATGCGCCCTGGTAAAACCATATCCCCCACCCTCACATGCCTGCCGCCTTGGTACTGCCGACCGTCTGGACCTTGCAGATGTTAGCCCTTCCGCATACAACTCCTCCTCCTCTACTTCCTCCACCTCCTCTTGTGCCGCCACCTGACTCCGAATTCTGTTTAACATGTGCTCCAGCATGTAAATCACCGGAATAGTCATGCTGATAATGGCATCGTCAGCACTAAACATCTTCATCGCCATTTCAAAACTGTGCAGAAGGGTGCATAGGTCCCTTATCTGAGACCACTCCTCCAGCGTGATTTGCCCCACCTCTGGATCTCGTTGGCCCAGGCTATACGTCAGAACGTATTGCACCAGGGCTTGTCGGTGCTGCCACAGTCGCTGCAACATGTGCAGAGTTGAATTCCACCGTGTAGGCACATCGCATTTTAGCCGGTGAAGTGGCAGGCCCAACGACTTCTGTAGAGATGCAAGTCGCTGAGCTGCGGGATGCGAACGGCGGAAGTGAGCACACAGTGACCGTGCCCTCTGCAGAAGGCCATCTAGTCTGGGATAGTGGGCTAAAAATTGCTGGACAACCAGGTTCAACACGTGAGCCATACAAGGCACGTGTGTGACATTGCCCCGGTGAAGGGCCGCACCCAGGTTTGCAGCATTGTCGCACACGGCCTTCCCTGGTTTCAGGTCCAGTGGAGACAACCATTCATGAAATTGGTTCTCCAGAGCTGACCACAACTCCTCAGCTGTGTGACTCACATTTCCCAGACATTTCAATGTAAAAACCGCCTGATGACGTTGAGCCCTACTGCCAGCATAGTAAGGAGGTGTGCAGGATCCCTTCTGCGCAGTTAGAAAGCTTGTGGCATGACCATACAGGCTTTGGGTGCAGGTGGAAGACCGAGAGGAGGTTGAGGAGGCAGAAGCAGTGGAGGAACTTTGACATAAAGAGGATTGACGCACAACTCGTGGGGTCGGCAAGACTTGGACAGCAGCCCCTTGTCCTGCTGTCACCATAGTTACCCAGTGCCCAGTCAGCGACATGTAACGCCCCTGTCCATAGCTACTCGTCCAAGTGTCTGTAGTGAAATGCACCCTGTCACACACAGAGTTTCTCAAAGAAGCGGTGATGTTGTGTGCGACATGCTGGTGGAGCGCAGGCACACCTTTCTTTGAGAAGTAGTGCCGACTGGGCATCTGGTACTGGGGCACTGCGACGGACATAAGGTCTCGAAAATCCTCTGTGTCCACCAGGCGGAAAGGCAGCATTTCTGTAGCCAAGAGCTTGCAGATGGTGAAATTCAACCTCTTAACTTTCTCATGGCTAGGAGGAAATGGTCTTTTACTTGTCCACATCTGAGGGACCGAGGGCTGGCTATTGTGCTTAGACGGGGTTGATAAGGGTGTCCCCGGCAAACTGCCGGTCTGTGAGGAAGATGCAGGCGGACATGTTAGGTTGCCTTGATCCAAAGGTGGTGCTATCGATGTCGGACAGCGCTCAACACCAGCTGGTGTTACCACCTCCAAAGAAAATGATGACCTGCCAATCACGCTGGCTGTTGCGGGTAAAGAGGTGGCAGGTCTGCGCCCCAAAACAGGTGTGACTGCTGTCCCCCCAGTCACAGAGGATGAAGAGGCCGCGGATGCACAAGATATGGCAGACGGCTAGGCCGCATTGTAGCACACTGAGCTTCCCACTGCAACTTATGCTTCATGTCCATGTGCCGGTTCATGCATGAAGTACTCAAACTATGTATTTTTTGGCCTCTACTTAGCTTTTGCTGACAAATGTTACAGATAACACGCGTTGGGTCATCTTTATCGATCTGAAAAAATGCCCAGGCTATGCAAGGCTTAGCACCCATGCGACCTGAAGAGCCACCACGACTTGTGGTGAGAGGCAGAGTTGTGTTTGAGGATGCAGTTGTTGACGTGCTTCCAGTACTACGTCTCTGTCCAGGAAGGCGCAACCTGACCTCGTCGTCACTAGCATCTTCCTCCACCTCCTCTGCTGACCTCATCTCTTGGCTGACTGTGGGTTGACAGTAAGTGGGATCTTAAACCTCATCATCATCACCCTGTGCGTTATCACACCCGTCGTCCTCAGAGCCAACCTGTTCCTGCCCTGACAAAAAACTAAAGTTGTCGCTCCAATCAGGTATTTGAGTCTCATCATCGTCTTCCTCATTGTCTCCACCAACAGGAGTTACAGTTTGGGAATGAGGGTCTACATTATGGTCAGAACCTTCTGCGTCTGGTCCTGGATCCGACTCATAAAGATTCTGGGCATCAGTGCAGATCATTTCCTCGTCTGGATTCACAGAAGCGCTGGAGTCGACCTCTGATTCCCAGGCTATAGTATGAGTAAACAGCTCTGCAGACTCAACCATCTGTTCTACCTCATACTCAGACGGGCAGCTGGAGATTTGGGAGCAGTGAGGAAGCAAGTGCGATTGGGTTGACACCTTTGAGGACTGGAGTATTTGTGATGTTGAAGTTGATGTGGAGGAGAGCCCACTTAAAGGAGCACTTGATATCCGTTGAAGCACCTGCTGTTTTTGAGCCTCATCTGGAATTTGTAGCGATTGGCGTGGCCATAAGAAAGGGATCTTATCACATTGTCCGCTAAAAGAAGTAGACATTTTAGTTTGGCTGGAAGATGGTCTTTCTTCTGCAGATGTTACTGTTGCTTTAACACCTACCCCACGGACACAACCTTTTTTCCCCTTCCCAACACGCCTATTCCCCTTTCCACCAGCAGCAGGCCTTTTTCCACTCATTTTGGTGGTTAACTAATTCACAACTCTGGAGTTGTTTGCACAAAAAACAATGGATGGGAACCGAGCAGAGCTGAGTGGCCAAACTGTGGTATTAGGCCAAAACTATTGGCTGGGTTAGATGGAGAAAAAAATTATATTCGATTTGCAACCTGATGGAGGTCAGTATAGATGGACTAATAGAACAAGTCCCACACACAGCTAGAAGCCCAAATATTTTTTTCAGAGGTAGATGCAGAAAAAAAATATATTCAGTTTGCAACCTGATGGAGGTCAGTATAGATGGATTAATAGAGAAAGTCCCACACACTGCTAGAAGGCCAAATATTTTTTCAGAGCTAGATGCAGACAAAAAATTATTTTGAATTTGCAACCTGATGGAGGTCAGTATAGGTGGACCAATAGAACAAGTCCCACAAACTGCTAGAAGACCAAATATTTTTTCAGAGCTAGATGCAGAAAAAAATTATATTCAGTTTGCAACCTGATGGAGGTCAGTATAGATGGACTAATAGAACAAGTCCCACACACAGCTAGAAGCCCAAATATTTTTTCAGAGGTAGATGCAGAAAAAAATTATATTCAGTTTGCAACCTGATGGAGGTCAGTATAGATGGATTAATAGAACAAGTCCCACACACAGCTAGAAGCCCAATATTTTTTCAGAGGTAAATGCAGAAAAAAAATTATTTTTAATTTGAAACCTGATGGAGGTCAGTATAGATGGACTAATAGAGAAAGTCCCACACACTGCTAGAAGGCCAAATATTTTTTCAGAGCTAGATGCAGAAAAAAATTATATTCAGTTTGCAACCTGTTGGAGGTCAGTTTAGATGGACTAATAGAACAAGTCCCACACACAGCTAGAAGCCCAAATATTTTTTCAGAGGTAGATGCAGATAAAAAATATTTTTAATTTGCAACCTGATGGAGGTCAGTATAGATGGACTAATAGAGAAAGTCACACACACTGCTAGAAGGCCAAATATTTTTTCAGAGCTAGATGCAGATAAAAATTATTTTTAATTTGCAACCTGATGGAGGTCAGTATAAATGGACTAATAGAGAAAGTCCCACACACTGCTAGAAGGCCAAATATTTTTTCAGAGCTAGATGCAGATAAAAATTATTTTTAAATTGCAACCTGATGGAGGTCAGTATAGATGGACTAATAGAGAAAGTCCCACACACTGCTAGAAGGCCAAATATTTTTTCAGAGCTAGATGCAGAAAAAAATTATATTCAGTTTGCAACCTGATGGAGGTCAGTATAGATGGACTAATAGACCAAGTCCCACACACAGCTAGAAGCCCAAATATTTTTTCAGAGGTAGATGCAGATAAAAATTATTTTTAATTTGCAACCTGATGGAGGTCAGTATAGATGGACTAATAGAGAAAGTCCCACACACTGCTAGAAGGCCAAATATTTTTTCAGAGCTAGATGCAGAAAAAAATTATTTTTAATTTGCAACCTGATAGAGGTCAGTATAGATGGACTAATAGAGAAAGTCCCACACACTACTAGAAGGCCAAATATTTTTTCAGAGTTAGATGCAGAAAAAAATTATATTCAGTTTGCAACCTGATGGAGGTCTGTATAGATGGATTAATAGAACAAGTCCCACAAACAGCTAGAAGCCCAATATTTTTTCAGAGGTAGATGCAGAAAAAAATATATTCAGTTTGCAACCTGATGGAGGTCTGTATAGATGGATTAATAGAACAAGTCCCACACACAGCTAGAAGCCCAATATTTTTTCAGAGTTAGATGCAGAAAAAATATATATTCAGTTTGCAACCTGATGGAGGTCAGTATAGATGGACTAATAGAGAAAGTCCCACACACTGCTAGAAGGCCAAATATTTTTTCAGATCTAGATGCAGATAAAAATTATTTTTAATTTGCAACCTGATGGAGGTCAGTATAGATGGACTAATAGAGAAAGTCCAACACACTGCTAGAAGGCCAAATATTTTTTCAGAGCTAGATGCAGAAAAAAATTATATTCAGTTTGCAACCTGATGGAGGTCAGTATAGATGAACTAATAGAACAAGTCCCACACACTGCTAGAAGCCCAAATATTTTTTCAGAGCTAGATGTAGAAAAAAATTATATTCAATTTGCAACCTGATGGAGGTCAGTATAGATGGACTAATAGAATGATGCTATGCCCAAAAGATTTTACTTCACTAGGTGCAGTAAAAGAATTGGTATTCTATACACAGGTGGTATATCTTGCAACACAGATAGGCTTCTCCACTGACTAACACACTCTGCAATAGGCCAAAAAGGATTAGCTTTGCTAGATTCAGCCAAATGCTGTGAAAAAAACTTGCACAGCACTGGCACAGACCTGCCTGGCAAAAACTGATAGGAACTGATGTAACCTAGTCCTGAAAAGGACTGCAATTACAATTAGTCTTTACTCCCACAATCTATCTATTTAAGAGCACAGACCTGCCTGATAAAAGTCGTAGGAAATGCTGTAACCTAGTCCTTAAAAGGACTGCAATCACAACTATTCCCTACTCCCAAGCTATCTGTAGATTTGTGCGAAAATTGGCTTGAAATTAACAAGGTATAGCGCACACAGCAACAGCGGTGCCGTCTAACACGCAGCTGCAGCAGTGAGAAAATGGTGGCGACGGGCAAAATGGCTTGGTCTTATAGGGCAAGGACATGTGACATACACTGCCAATGACACATGCCCTTGCTTGTGTGAAAAACAGCAGTTCGGTCCGTGTGTGCGCTGCTGATAGGCTGACAGACTGCACCTCCCCACTGCAAATGCGGGAAAGAGAAAAAAAAATGGAGATCTTCATTATTCCTGCAGAGATCCATCCCCTTCCCCTCCCCCCACCCCGCTGTACACTCAAACTGCTTATTAACATTAATTTTCATCATTACTGAGAAAAAATCCAGTTATGATTTTGGTGCTCGAACAGTTATCGAACATAACCTCGAACAGCCGAATTTTTCTCAAATCGTTCGTGTTCGCCGAACGGCTCGAACACCGCCCAAAACAGCTCGAATTTGAGATTGGCGAACAGTTCGAGTAGAACAACGCTCATCTCTAGTTGTAATTCCACCAGTGACACTAAAAACATGCTCTGACAAAATGCTAGCGGCAGGGCAGGCCAGGACCTCCAAGGTGTAGAGAGCCAGTGCATAGCACGAGTCCAGCTTGGATACCCAATAATTATAAGGTACAGAGGAATCAGGAAGGATGTTAGTACGTTCGGCAAGGTACTCCCTCAGCATCTTCCGCAACTTTTCCCTCCTTGGGAGAGTACCATGCGCATCAGGGCTTGTGCGATGGGAGGGTCTGAGAAAACTGTCTCAGAACTTTGACAGTGTTCCTCTGCCTCTGATGGATTGCATATGTGTCTCTCTCGCCTACACTCCATGGTTGTCCAACGAACTGTAACCTCGGCGGCCAGAGTTTTCAGATGGGATTTTTTTTAATAATTCCACATCAAGGGCCTTCTTGTACTGCCCAATTTTATTAGGCCTGTCCTGCACGGGTATAAGAGACATAAAGTTTTCCTTGTAAGGTGGGTCAAGAAATGTCACCAACCAGTAATGACTGTCACCCAAAATTTGGAGAATGCGAGGTTCACAGGAAAGGCAGCGTAACATGTGCTCAGCCATGTGTGCCTCATTGCAAAGAGGCAAGACTTCCATGTCCTCACCAAGAGGATGACTGACCATGCTCTCCTCCTTCTCCCTGTCCTCAGGACATCCACGCTGAACAGGCAGCATGACAGTTGTGCAGGTATTACCGTCTATATCTCATGAAACTAGCTCCTGTTCTTCCTGCACCTCCTCCTCTTCCTCATTGTCACCCAATCCACGTTGGGATGAGATGAGGCTGGGCTGTGTGTAATAACCCTTTATGGTTCCTTGCGCCATCTCATCGTGCTCCACCTGCAATGCATCCTCTTTATTTGTGAGCCGTTAGCATTTCAGAAGACAGAGAAGGGGGATGGTGATGTTAATTATGGTGTCAACGCTGCTCATCATCTTGTTGGAGCCCTCAAAGTTTTGGAGGATGGTACATATGTCTGACATCCATGTCCACTCCTGAGGTCTTATGTGTGGAGTCTGAACAGAATACTGACAGCCTTGTTGCTGCTGGTACTCAACAACTGCCATCTTCGTCTCACAAATCCTTCCCAACATCTGGGGACATAGAGTTCCAATGCGTGGGGAAATCACACACAAGCCGGTGAGGCGGAAGCTGCAAATGCTGCTGAAGCACAGCAAGGGCGGCGGAAGATGTAGCTGACTTTCTAAAATGGCCACAGAGACGGCGTACTTTGACAAGCATATCCGGCAGATCTGGGTAGGTATTGAGAAACCGCTGAACCACAAGGTTAAGCACATGGGCCAGGCATGGTACGTGCGTGAGCTCACCTTGCCTCAGAGCGACCACCAGGTTCAGGCCATTGTCACACATGACCATAAATGGCTAAAGGTTCAGCGGTATCAGCCACAGATCTGCCTGCTCTTTCAAAGCTGTCCGCAACGCTTCTGAATTGTGCGGTTTGTCGCCTAAGCATATTAGCTTCAGCACAGCCTGTTGCCGCTTGGCTGAGGCAGTGCTGCAGTGCTTCCAGCTTGCGACTGATGTGGTCATTTCAGAGATGGAGGCTGAAGAGGAGGAGGATGTGTAGCAGCTGTATAATGTGGGAGAAACCCTGATTGACCTAGGGCCCCCAATCCTCGGCATCTGGAGGACGTGTTCCATCCCAAAGTCCGACTGGGTCCCGGTTTCCACTATGTTAACTCAGTGTGCAGCCAGCGAGATGTACCGTCCATACCCACAAACACTTGTCCACGTGTCTGTGGTTAGGTGGAGTTTCCCACTAGCTGCATTGTTGACAGCACAGCTTTTCTTGTGGGACACGTGCTTGTGTATTGCAGGGACGGCACACCGGGAGAAATAATGGCGGCTGGGGACAGAGTTCCGAAGGACGGCCGCCGCCATCAGATTGCAGAAAGCTTCTGTCTCCACAAGCCTAAAAGGCAACATTTCAAGCTCAAGCATTTGCGAAATGTGTGAATTTAGTAGTGTGGCCTGTATGGCGTTGGCTGCGTATTTGCGCTTGCGTTCCAAGGACTGGGGTAGTGACCACTGAACGCTGCGCTTGAACAAGGATGTGGACGTGCTTGCTGATAGTGCACGTTGAAAGTGTTCAATGACAGGTGCAGGGAGTCATTGACAGGGTTTTGGCATGCACGCACAATAGCATAACAAACAAAGGTGTCACTCACAGACACTGTTGCTGGACCCTGGGGTTTGGCCCAATTAGTCGGGTGCTTTGCTGCCATGTGCCTGATCATGCAAGTGGTGGTCAGGCTGCTAGTTTAGCTATCCCTGATGATGCTGGCCTGGCAGGTGGTGTAAATGGCCTTCTTGGGGTTATCTGCAGAGTCTTTAAAAAACAAACAGACTCGGGAAGAGCTAACAGTTGTACTGGCAACTTCCGTCGTGTTGATGTTACGGGAAACGGTTGCTCGCCTTATTTCTGCTGCCACCACACTGCTTGTTCTTGCCTGTTGTGGTGCTACACCTCCCTCCCCCTGTGTGCTCCTGTCCTTACTCTGCATGTCACCTTGCTAGGTTGGGTCAGTGACTTCATCGTCCACCACCTCATCTTCCACTTCCACATCCTGGTCCTCCTCCTGACTTTCTGGCAATTGTGTCTCATCATCATCCACCTCTTATGACAGTTTCTTACAGTCACCATCATCTGACCATGGCTGCTCAAATATTTGGGCATCGCTACATGTGATCTCCTCTTGTCCCGCTTCAAGTGGACCGGGCGAGAGGCCCAAATCTATCAATGGAAAAGTGAAGAGCTCTTCGGAGTGTCAAAGTGTGGGATCAGTTTTCTCCGGGCACTCAGCACAGTGGGAGGAAGTAGGAACAGGGTGAAGAATATGCAGTCCAGACTCACGGCTACTGAAACTTGATCGCGTGCAAGACAGGGTGGTGGTGGCTGAGTAACTGGAAGCATTATCTGATATCCAACCAATAACCTTTTGACACTGCTCTGTGTTCAATAGTGGTGTTTTGACCTTCCTGTCCCCTATTAATTGGGACAGGAAGGTTGAGCGACATGATGTGGGTGTTTGTTGTGGCACAATTTCAGCTTGCCCAAGGCCTCGGCCTCGTCCTCGGCATGCATCATCACCATGACGTCCACTTCCCCATCCCTTGCCACTCGCCTTGCCCATTTTAAATGGAGGACAATATTTTCCACGTTCACTACAAATGGCTGGATTTGAACCGCAGTAATATATGATACATGTGACGGAACACCACAGTTTTAAATAGCTGGCCTGTAGGTTACTATTTTTCACAGCGACCTGGTGTCAATAACTTCACTGACGCACTGAGACAAAATTTAAATGGAGGCCAGAAATGGCTGAATTTGGAGCGCACTTATATGTGATACGTGTGACGGAAAACCACAGTTTTAAATAGCTGGCCTGTAGGTTACTTATTTTCACAGCGACCTGGTGTCAATAACTTCACTGATGCACTGAGACAAAATTTAAATGGAGGCCAGAAATGGCTGAATTTAGAGCGCACTTGTATGTGATACGTGTGATGGAAAACAATAGTTTTAAATAGCTGGCCTGTAGGTTACTATTTTTCACAGCAACCTTTGTGTCAGTAACTTCACTGACACACTGCAAAAAAATTTAAACGGAGACCAATGTTTTCCACGTTCACTACAAATTTCTGGATTTTTATCACTGTAATATGGATAGAATATGGCTGTATTCTGCAGTGCCAAAAAGCAAATGGAGCAGAAAAATGGTGTACTTTGGATTGCTTTTTAAGCAAATAACCAGCATTAAGATCAAAAAAATTCTCCCGTTCAATGGACCCTCTCGCACTTTATGCACTGCAGTCTGCCACATACACTGCCTGCCTAATTCCTGCTATCACCACTGAATATTTGCAGCTGGATTAGTCCTCAGAAGGACTGTTAGTTGAAATGGATATAAATATATTTTGTTGAATACCTATGCAAACTAGGAAGAAGCAAATCTCTCCCTCACGCAGCAGCAGCTCTCCCTACTATGCCTGATTCTGGGGTAGACTGTGACGAGCATGGCGTCGCCAAGTCTTATATACACCTGATGATGCTGTGCGGCCAGTCAATCACTGTAATGTAGAGAGGAGACCCGAGTTCCTACCCGAGGAACCAGGAAATACTCGTCGAGCGCCGAGCATCTCAAGCAGTGAGATGATAGGGCGAGTACTGAGCAGTGGTGAGCATGTTCGCTCATCACTACTCTGGAGTTGGATAATCAAGGGGTTTGTTTGTCGTCAACTTGAAGTCCTCGATTTGTCCTGACAGCAGAGGTGGTACTAAAGTGCAGGACTGAGAGAATTTCTGTGTTTGTAGACAGTGGAGCTGGAGTCAGCATGGTTGATGCTGAGTTTGTGAGAACTCATGAGCTTGCTTGCTGTACTTTAGCTAAGTGCATTCCTATTTTTGTCATCGACTCAGCACCACTTTCAAGAAAGCTCTGACTCTGATAGTACATAATGTAAGATTGAGGGTGGGGTCTGTTCATTGTGAGATAATTCCTTGTTATGTATTGGATGGTCTTCCCACTCCAATTGTACTTAGTCTTACCTGGTTGGTGAAACATAATTTGATAGTGGATTGGCAATTCAGAGAGATCAATGAATGGGGAGTTTACTGCCATGAGAACTGTTTAAACATTTCCCTTTCTGCAGTCTCTACAGAGTCCTTACCTGGAGCTAAACTACCAAAGTCCAGACTGTATAATCTTTCTGGCCCTGAGAGACAAGCCATGAAGGATTTCATTGCTGAAAGTCTGGAGAAGGGACATATCAGAAAAAGAAAGATGGCAGTATCCGACCCTGTTTAGATTTCTGGAAATTTAATCAAATTACCATCAGAGATCCATACCCTCTTCTTCTGATTCCTGATTTCTTCAGCCAGGTTCTGGGAGCTAATGTGTTCCCCAAGTTGGATTTAAGGGGAGCTTACAATCTGGTTAGAATCAGAGAAGGGGATGAATGCAAAACAGAGTTCTATACCCCTGAGGGGTATTTTGAGATTCTGGTTATGTTTTTCAGTCTTACTAATGCACCTGCAGTGTTCCAGCTTTTCATAAATTATATTTTCCATCATTTGGTGGGCAGGTTTGTGGTCGTCTATCTGGATGATATTTTGGTTTACTCACCTGATTTTGAGACACATTGGGGTCCATGTTAAACAGGTGTTTCAGATATTAAGGGATAACAAACTATATGCAAAACTAGAAAAATATGTTTTCGCCGTCCAGGAGGTACAGGTTTTAGGGTACCTGTTGTCATCTTCTGGTTTTCATATGGATCCCGAGAAGATCCGTGCTGTCCTTGGTTGGGGCCGTCCTGAGAACCTGAAGGCTTTACAGCGTTTTCTGCTTTTGACTAATTTTTATTGTAAATTTGTCTAAAATTATTTAATTGTAGTTCCGGAATAGAAACATTTTGCTTCGTCACTCTCCTCTGTGTAGTGGGGGGGGGGGTTTCAGAGTAATTTGAAGGTCATGGGAGACAAGTACAAACATATGGCTGACAGGAAATGCTCACCAGGTCCGGTCCTATATGTGAATGATTTTGTGTGGTTGTCTACCAGGAATATCAAGTTGAAGGTTCCTTCCTGGAAGCTGGGACCTAGATTTATTGGTCCCTACAAAATAACCACAGTTGTTAACCTCATCAGAGTTTCGTCTTGAGCTACTTCAGACCCTTAAGATCTATAATATGTTTCACAGGTTGCTGCTCAAGAAATATGTAGTACCTCTTAAGTCCTCTCCCCTGCCGCCACCAATAATCATGGTTGATGGTAATTCGGAGTTTGAGATTTTGAGGATTGTAGATACTCACCTCCAACGTCGTTCCCTACATTACTTGGTGCACTGGAAGCGTTATGGTCCAGAGTAAAGGATGGGGGTTTTGGCAGTGGTGAATGCCCCCAGGCTGGTTCATTCGTTCCACACCTCTTATCCTGGGAAACCTGGTCCTGAGTGTCTGGAGGCCACTCGTAGAAGAGAAGGTACTGTCACGGGTGTGTCTGGTGTGACAGAAAGTCACTCTGGGGAGCCAACTGCAGAAGGTCACTGCGCTTGGCATTGCAGATACCATCTTGATCCTCTCATCTCTTAAGTATTGTTATATCCTTCTTCCTTTAGGACCCAGAAGCTACCTCCACCTTCTGCTGCTGATTGACACACCCTTGCTTGGTAGTTAAAAATTCTCAGTTTCTCCAGAGAGCCACCGGTGATAGTTCTATGCACCTCTGTGTTGGCTGGGAGCACTAGAAGATGGCTAATTTCTCCTCTGAAGCCCTAGGAGAACAGTTGGCCTTATCTCTCTGGTGTCTGCTCAAGCTAAGTGTATCCCCTTTATTTGTCTACCTTGTTGTCTTTAGTTTGTAGTGGGGCTTGAGTAGTGCTCACCCTGTCCCCTCCCTATCTAAGGCCAAGCTCTCGGGACAATCAGGGCTTAGGCTCCTACTTGGCAATAGGTATGGAGCCTATATAGGGACGATAGGGTAGGCAGGATAATATTAGATATGCCTAGGGGTCTCTACCCCCCTTTTCCCCACTGTTTGGGCTTCCTTCCCCTCTTCCCTTTGTGTTGCACTTAGTCTTTCCCTCACCCTGTGTGACACTCTGCTTCTGCCTCCCTCACCTCCTCTAGGGCCTCCACCTGCACCCTCAACTTCTGCCTTAATGAGACACGTGTTCCAACAGTGCAGAGAGAATCCCCCCTAACTCCATACTGCAGTGTTTAATTTAATATTAATATTAATAATTGGATATCGCAGTCACACGGGTCAAGAATTGTGGACAGTTATCCAGGCCGAGTTTGAGCAATGACTGTCTTTACTGAACCTAGAGCTATGGAAGGCCGTGTGCAATAACATTGCATGGCTTATGTCCTTCACCTGGGGTTCAAGCAATTTCTCCGCCAATAATCCAGCCTGGATGCGCTGCTGCAGAAAGCATGGTCGCTGTGTACTCAATTCCGCTGTTTACACCCCAAGGGTCATCGACTTGCATCAATACAGAGGTCTATCTCCCTACCGGTTAACTGGTTGATATTCTATGTGATGACGTGGTGGAATTCCACTCTGGACATGTTGCTGCAACTGTGGCAGCAACAAAAAGCCCTGGTGCAGTATATAATTTTGCATAGCCTGGGCCAATGCAGTGCAGACGTGGTGAAAATCTCGTTTGCAGAGTGGGCACAGATTAAGGACCTCTGCATCCTTCGGCACACTTTCGAAATGGCTACTAAGATTGTTAGCACAGATGATACCATCATCATCATCACTATTTCGGCCATCTACATGCTGGAGCACACTTTGAATAGTCTGCGAGAGGAGGTAGTGGTCCTAGAGGTAGAGGAGGATGCAGAAGGGATAACAATATTTCTAAGTTCCAGACTTTCGTCGCACAGGTAGCTGCCAAGGTGGATTACAGCAATCAAGGGGGGTTCATGGTACCAGACAAAGTGATAGTGAAGGTGCCGAGCTGAGGAACATATGGAGGAGGACGAGAAGGAAGAGATGATGGGTGCACAATAGTCAGAAGATGAAGAGGATAATGATCCACTCTCTGTTTTCTGTTGTTGGTAGAAGGGGACGGAGGTAAGCTTCAGTGTTTCCCAGCCTACGCATTTTGCACTTGGACCTCATGGAAGAGCCTCACACATAAGCGCCTTGTGCTGCACTGCAACAAGATGCCCTTTCGAAATAGTGCTTACTACTGGGTTGCCACTCTGTTAGATCCATGGTACAAGAGTAAATTTTGCCAGATACTTCCCACCTTGAAAAAGGATGCGTGCATGCTAGAGTATTGAAACACATAGATAAGACATATGTAAATGTTCAGAAAACATTTGTTTTTTTGCAAATTCATCACGAACATTGCTCATTCAAATTCTTGTTCGGATTACCGAGCATATTGCACAAAAATCGGCAAAAGTTGGCTCGAACATCCCTGGTTTCCAACCCAGTCATCTGCATGACAGTGCGGGAAATGGGGGCTTTGATCAGAGGTAACAGATTTCAGCGTGATCCTGCAGCTTTGACAGTGACCCACAGTAAAATGCTTACTGCGGGTCACAGGCATCAGCTGAGGAGACTACTACCCCCTTCAGCCGGCGTCTGCTGTCACAGTAAACAGTGAGAGCAAGCGCCAATGATGAGAGGAGTTGACTCTCATCAGCCGGCGCATGTGTTGAAAGTAAAAAAAGTTAAAATTAATAAATTATTATTTTAATAAAAAATACATAATACTCACCTACACTTAATGCTGTAAGAAAGGTCACACAAGTTCATCAGCTGGTTTTGGTGCGTTTTTGCATGCATTTTTTGCATGCGTTTATTTAAGCGTTTTTGTGCAGCAATGAATACTTTTAAGAGCTAAATAAATATATTTTAAAAACGAAATGTCTAACATTGCTTTAACCCTTGGATTACCATTGGACCTGGGATGAGAAAATTGGGTTAATTTAAATTATTAAAGAATGTGTCTGTTTTGTTTCAAATAAAGTGTTTAATTCTCAGTGTGTGTGTTTATTTAACTCTTTACTTACAGGTTTAGTAATGAGGGTGTCTGGCTGACATCTCTTCATTACTAAACCAATGGCTTGGTGTCAGCGACACCTAATCCCATTCAAATAAGAAATGCCGTTTCTGGAGCATCTGCAGGCTGCTATTTTTTAGCCTAGGAAGGGGCCATTAGGCCAATATGTTCCCTGGCGATTAATAACAACTCACAGCTGTTTGGTTTGACTTTAGGGTATGTCCGTACGATCAGGAACCAACAGTGCTTTGGATGCACCATATATTCACTGCTTCCAAAAGGCTGTGTTTTAATAATGCACTTGTTTTGTCAGTATATGCAAATCCACTGCATGTAATGACATTTCAATAGGTCAAAATCTGTAGTGGAGACTAGTCTCCGATACAGAAATTTACATGCTGCGGGTGAGTTTACACAGTGTCAAAAACAAGCACAGTGGGCATGGGATTTCTTATCAATTAAATAAAATGAAGAATTAAATTTAAAAAACAGCGTGGGCTCCTGGGTCATTTTCATAACCAGCACAGGGAAAGCCGACCACTCGTGGCTGATATTACTAGCCACGGTAGGGGCCACTAGCCAAACAGGTCCCCTGGATATTAATAACAGCTTGCAGCTGTTTGCTTAGCCTTTACTGTCTAGATTACAAGGGAACCCCTGAAAAAAATTGACGTAGGGTCTGCCTATAAAATCTAACCAGAAAATGCTAAACAGACAGCTGTGAGCTGATATTAATAGCCAAGGAAGGGGACATGGATATTGTCCCCCTCTAATGCTAATAATATCAGCCCTCATCGGCCCCAGAAATGGCGCATCCATAAGATGTGCCAAATCTGGCTCTTAGCCTTCCTCTTCTCACTTGCCCTGTGGCAGTGGCAAGTTGGGTAATAGGGTTGGGGTTCATGTCAGCCTTGTATTGGCAGCTGAAATGAAGCCCAAGTTAGTAATGGAGGGTGTCATCAAGATTTACAAGTCATGGATCTCCAAGATCTTTTGCACCCCAATCGCAGACGATGTAGACTGTAAAGGGTCTGGGAGGTGGAACCTCAGAGCAACTATACAAAGGGGCAGTCCTTGTAAGGAAGCGGGTGGCTCCCAGGGAAGGCGGGCAGGTAGTCACGGCAAGTGACAGGGACAGTCTCTGGGGAGAAGGGCAGGTAGTCACGGCAAGTGACAGGGACAGTCTCTGGGTAGAAGGCAGGAGGTCACTGCAAGTGACGGGGACAGTCTCTTGACAGGCGGAAGGTCACGGCAAGTGACAGCAGGGTAAGAGTCGCTAGACAGGCAGGTGGTCACGGCAAGTGACAGCAGGATAAGAGTCTCTAGACAGGCAGGTGGTCACGGCAAGTGACAGCAGGGAAAGAGTCCCTAGATAGGCTAGCAGGCAGGTAGCAGGTGAGCGCTCCCAGGTGAGCGGGCAAGAGTCTCTGGACAGGCAGGTGGTCATGGCAAGTGACAGCAGAGCCTCCAGGTAGGCTAGCAGGCAGGTAGCAGGTGAGTGCTCCCAGGTGAGCGGGCAAGAGTCTCTGGACAGGCAGGTGATCACGGCAAGTGACGGCAGAGCCTCCAGGTAGGCTAGCAGGCAGGTAGCAGGTGAGCGCTCCCAGGTGAGCGGGCAGGAGTCTCTGGACAGGCAGGTGGTCACGGCAAATGATGGCAGAGCCTCCAGGTAGGCTAGCAGGCAGGTAGCAGGTGAGCGCTCCCAGGTGAGCGGGCAGGAGTCTCTGGACAGGCAGGTGGTCACGGCAAGTGACGGCAGAGCCTCCAGGTAGGCTAGCAGGCAGGTAGCAGGTGAGCGGGCAGGAGTCTCTGGACAGGCAGGTGGTCACGGCAAGTGATGGCAGAGCCTCCAGGTAGGCTAGCAGGCAGGTAGCAGGTGAGCGCTCCCAGGTGAGCGGGCGGGCAGATCCATAGACAGACTGACAGGTGTTGGAAGGCAGACTGTCGGACCGCAGGAATGCAAGCAGATAGACAGGAATCAGGTAGGTATCAAGCAGAGATCTGGCAGGTAACTGGCAGGTATCTGATAACGGGACCTGAGGGCTGAAGCAGAGTTGAAAGGCTTTGCAACAACATTGCTCGGGCACCTCCATTTTGGAGGAGGTACCTT
Organism: Phyllobates terribilis; assembly: GCF_046119375.1. NCBI lineage: Eukaryota > Metazoa > Chordata > Amphibia > Anura > Dendrobatidae > Phyllobates > Phyllobates terribilis. The sequence continues at coordinate 69,816,891 of NW_027362763.1, read as the reverse complement.
ATATATGGTGAGGTCCTCCGGCCATTGGCCGGGGACTCCTTAGGACGGCGCACGCGGCCCCTTCAAGAGAGGGGGAGCGCGCGCGCGCCCTAAGCACAGAGGCCGGGAAGCAGCGCGCGCTGCCAGCAGAGCGGGAGGAAGCCGCCGGGCACGGAGCGGAGAGGTGAGGGGAACGGCGTCCCTGCCTAGCAGAAGGCAGGGATGCCGACGCTACATAGACTATGATACAGTGTAGTTTTTAGTATCCTGCATTGATCTCGCTTTATTGTAGTCTGTGACATTTTTGTTGAGGCTTCTGTGCCTGCTGTTGCTACTGCTGCTGATGTTATCAACAATTTTTTTAAATGAAGAGACTCTTAGTTGAGACTCCATCTGGTAAGTTGCCTGTACTGGAAGGGTTGTCAGTGCCCTATTATACTATTTCTACTCTGAGGAAATTGATGCCACTTTAATGGTGTATGACAATATTTTTTTGAAATGTGGAGACTCCAAGTTGGGTCTCCTTCATGGGTGCTGCCGGAAGCAGTAGGGCTCCCAGACTGGCAGGCCTGCACTTACTTTCAGTCACCTACCTGTGTTCCTATCTTTACATTTTTCTACCAATATTAGTCTATGAAACTTATGTTTGTGCCACCTTAGTGTGAATGAACAGAAAAGCAGCTTGAGCTGTCGCATGAGGTATCAGGGCTCCCAGTACAGCAGGCGTTTACTGATACCTCACCCAAATCTTAATTTGAAGTTAAATTCAAAGGTGTAAATGCTGGCCCTGAACATGAAACTTCATGCATGGCCCATGGCTGTCTGATGCTCTACCATTATAAAATTTGTATTATGAGTCAATTAATGCCACTTTTCCTGGTGTCTGCCCTTAATTTGAGCTGTTATGGCAGCTTTTGAGCCCCTTTGAAAATGATGTCTATCTATGTGTTTTGTTTTGTCTCCCATTGAATCCAATAGGGTTCAGATATGTTCAACGAACCGTTTGACGAACTGTTCGGCAAACATTGGGAAATTTGTCGATCAGAATCGAATCGAATCTTGAAAGGTTCGCTCATCTCTTCCTAACACTGCTAAACCTAAACCTAATATAACACTAGTAAGATTAGTGTTTATAAGTGTAACCATAATAAGCCTAACCCTAGTAACCATTATCCTAATCCTAGTAACCTTAACCCTAATAATCCTAACCCTAACTGTAAAGAATGAAAAAAATAAAAATTATGTAAAAAAATGTAATCTGACATGGAGGATGACACAGAAGGGTGGTGTAATCAATGAGGTCTAGGAGATTTACATAAACTATTATTAGGGGCTTTTGATCACTGTGATAGGGTCTATCACAGTAATCAAAAGCCAACAGCCAATGAGAAAAATCCCTGCTGTAGCCGGGTGCAGAGAGGCAGAGCTTACCGGGCCCACTTCCCATATGCCCGCCATTTTCTTTTAGCAGAAGAAGACCCTGAAAATTTTCAGACGCTGGAGGGCACTATACCCTTATTTCTCAGCAGCGTTAAATAGCGGCACTGAGGAATAAAGCCTTTTAACTGCCGCTGTTAAAGGCGTATTGGTGGTAGTTAAGGGGCTAATTCTGCTGCCATAATAATCCACTTCAGTCCTTGCTACTCCTCCACTTCTCCCCTCTGCAAATCCATTTATTTTCTCCAAGTTCCACAACAAATCCACTTCAAGCTATTAACATTGATCTAAAAAAGCCCTCCATCATCTGTCTCACCTATATACTGTATCTGAAGTATTCTCACGATATCTCTCACTAAGCAATCTCTGGTCCTCCCAAGACCTCCTTCTCTTCTCCACAATCATAGTTTCCTCATCCAATTGCCTGCAAGACTTTTCTGAGTATTCCCCATCCTGTAGAATTCTGTGGAACAACACATCCGATTAGCCCCTATAATTGGAACTTTCAAGCGGATCTTGAAAATCCATCTCTTCAGAACAGCTTACAACCTGCAATGAACCCTCTGCCACCTCACCAATACCAGAGCTGCTGCAGCCCCCGAACCTACTGTTCTCTTTCCCATTATCCTGCAGAATGTAAGGCTGCAAGGATAGGGTCCTCTCCCCTCTATACCTGTCTGTCACTATTAGTTTGTTCACTGTAATTTCTATTTGTGTTTTGTATGAAACCTCCTCTCATGTACAGCAACATGGAATCAATGATACTCTAAAAAAAATAATAATAATCCTGTTGTTCCACACAGTCCTCATTCCAGCCCTCCTTGCCAGACTACAAACAGCAGAAAGCATCATCAGAGATGTGCTGCGGTGGTCCTCTGACCATTTGCCCTACCTCTACCACTCCCACATACTCATACTCCAACAGTGGTTGAGCATCAGTGCACTCAAATTCTTCCAATTGTTGGCCAGTTCCAGCTGAATGGTCCATGGAACCACAGCCAGCAGAGGCATCAAAAAGTAGAAGTGATTGCTGTATAACTTTGGGCTCAAACTTCTTGCCTAATTTGCAATGAAGTGAGGTGGAAGACGGATCCCCATGGGCCACAGGTGCAAAATTTTCACTTTCAGCAGGGAACCGGGTGAAAGACAAAGCAAAGAAGTTGAAGGCACTCTCAGCCAACCAATCTAAAACCACCTCAACTTGTTCTGGCCTCACTTTTCGTCCAGCGATACTCGAGCTACGAAATAACACAGAATGTTCTCATGCCTGCATGCACCAGAAGACGGTGCTTCATTTGGGTATGTAGCAGGCAGGGCTGTGGAATTGGTAAACCAAACCTTCGATTCCTCAATTTCTCTAACTCCTGACTTTACAACTCCTACTACGACTCCACAGCACGGCCTCACTACTGAGCATGAACATATAATACAGCACAGATTCATCTCAACTAAAAGCCTAGATCCTTAAATCAGGAAAAGAACAGATATTTATATGACATTTCATAACTTTCCCAAATTATTATGAAAAAAAATGTACAGCACAACCTGCATTGAACTACTGTACCGAATTTATTACATATTTTAGGAGTCAGAGTCGGTCCACTTTATACCGACTCTGACTCGACCACAATATCCACCGACTCCGACTCTACGACTCTGACTTCTCAGCCCTGGTAGGAGGCACAGATTGACTGCGTCCTCTTTCTCCCTGCAGCAGCTATACCACCAGCAGCAACACAGCCACATCCTGAATTTGATGCTCTCATTGTTTTCAACCAAAAAAAAGAATATTGCACGGCCTGTATGCAGACAGACAGTGGCAAGCAGATTATTACACTGCCTGTTTTCAGAATATACCACCCCCCAAAAAAACAAAAAACCTGTGTTGGATACCTCCTCCTACACCTCTTCCATCTACACCTCCACCTCCACCTCAACCTCTATCTCAGCCTTCTCCTCCACTTGGACCGCTGCCTCCTGGTTCTAGGCTGTTATTTTATTTTATTTTTTTTATTCTATGTTCTTTTATGTCAGTTCACTAACAAGAACAAAACAAAAAAAAACACAAAACCAGTGTTGGATATCTCATCCACTGCCTCTTCCACCTGCACCACCACGTCCACCTCTTCTACTTGGACCTCTACCTTCTGGTTCAAGATTATTATTTTTTCTTTTTTTTTTATACTGTGTTATTTTTAATAATCTCCCTATCCACATTTGTTTGCAGGCAAATTGTCTTATTCTTACGCTCATTTAGCTTCTTTTTACAGGTCCTAGCTTTAACTATGACCATTTTAAAGCACCGAAGTTCGGGTCTCCATTGAGATTGATCCCATTGGGTCCGGGGTCAAATTCAGGGTCAAGATCGGACCCGAACCAAACTTTTTATTTTATGTATGTATGTCGAACCCGACGAACTCGATCATCCATGGGTTCGCTCATCTCTACTTAGGAGTGCAATTATCCTCTGTGCATTTAACCTCAATGGGCAATGGTTCACCTCACACATACATTCTTATTACCAAATTACCCAGTAGGGTAAATAGACCAAATTTAAGGGATGTACTAATTTTTTTTTTCTTAATTCTTTTTTAAAAACTGGTAAATTCTTAAAATTACAACAGTGAGCCTGTATTTTTTCTTTCTGTTATGGACTCATACATTTTTAGAGCCCTATCCATTTTGCTGGTAACCTGTTCACACTTCAGAGTATGTATTACTGTCCTCCGTATACTGTGGCTGCAGCCCATAGATTAACACAGTGTTGTTTGGATAAACACTAGTGATGAGCGAGCATGCTCACCACTACTCATTACTCACTTGAGCATCACAGTGCCCGAAATGCTCATTACTCGGCGAGTATTTTTTGAAAGTTTGTAAGAGAGCTTGAACCCCCGCCCCGCATGTTTGGTGCTTATTAGGCAGCTAATTAACATCTAGTGACTGCCAGACAGTCACTGTAATGCCAATGCCATGTTGGTTGTGGCATTACAGTGATTGGCTGGCGGCATAACGTCACCTGGTCTATGTAATACCCAGGACCCTATGCTTGTCACAGTATACCCCTCAAACAGGCAGAGAAGACATGCTGCTGAGCAAGGGAGAGAATTGTTGCTTATTTTAGACAGAGATTCCACACCACTATTATTCATTTCATCTACAATAACAGTCCTTGTAAGGGCTCATTCTGATAAATATTAATACTGTTAGCAATAGTTAGGCAAAGTTTGTGGAGACCTAGAATAGTACAGAATAGGGTTCATTGCAAGTCTTTTCTGCTGCTCGAACTAATATCAATATCTCTAGATATCAGGGCTAATAATATTCTTTTTGCTCTTAATCCTGATAATTTTAGTGAAAAGCAATATAATACACCATGTATATTGCTCCATTTGCTTTTTAACAGCATACAACCAGATTTGTTTTTTTGAATAGCATTGCTGTATAGTGCAAGCAGAGAAACTTGTCCATCATCTCAGGTGATCAAATATTACTGTGGTAAATATTATGCTCCATTTAAATTGTGCCAGTTATGAGTTGAAAACATATCCATATTTGGCTGCTGACCAATAGCATCACTATACACCACTGCTTAAAAACTTGGTCATCACAGGAGTTCAAATATTACTGCAGTAATAATCTGGAAATTTTTTGGAACTTAACAAATATTATACTCCATTTAAAGTGTGCCAGTTGTGCATTCAAAACATATCCACACTTGTCCACTGACCAATAGCATCGCTATACCGTCACTGCATAGAAACTTGGTCATCAGATGTGATCAAATATTACTGTGGTAATAATCATGACATGTTTTGGAAGCTGCCAAATATTATACTCCATCTAAATGTGATGCTGATGGTGCATGCAGAGGCCAAGGCTGTGGGCAATGTGAAACTGTGCCTGCTGCAGGAACACAACAAACACCCACATCATGTCGACCTAGCTTCCTATCCCATTCTCTAGGGGGGTGAGAAACACCACTCTTGAAGTGAGACAAGTGTGAAAAGGTTGTTGGTTGGATAGCAGATAATGCTTCCACTCAGTTTGCCACCACCACCCTGCCTTCCACATGGTCCATTCTGAGCAGCTGTGATTCTGGACCACAAAATCCTCATCCTGATCCTCCTTCCTCCCACTATGCTAGTGCCCGCTGACAAGTGATCCCACACTTGGACACTCTGAAGAGCTTTTCACGTTTCCATTTTTAGATTCTGTCCCCTCGCCCTGGCTGCTTCAAGTGGGACATGAGGAGATCGCATGTAGTGATGCCTATATATTTGAGAAGCCACGGTCACAAGAAGGCAACGATGGTACACTGCAATTTCTGTCTCAAAAGGTGGATGATGATGAGACAAAATTGCCAGAGAGTCAGGAGGAGGACCAAGGTGCATAAGTGGAAGACGAGGTGGGGGACGATAAAGTCACTGACCCATCTTCGGAAGGTGCCATGCATAGCAAGGACAGCAGCGCAGAGGGGGAGGGAGCCGTAACACCACAATAAGCAGAAAGAATCAGTGGGTGACACCACTGCCTGTTCTGCTTTTGTGTGTGCACGCCAATCCCCTGTTCATGATGGAAGTGAAGATGCCTCCCCACTGCACCTGTCTTTGCACACTTGCAACCACCGCCATCAGCAACCACGTCCTTGTCCCAGCTCAGTGTTCAGTTATACCTACCCCATTCTTTGGAATGCAAGCACAAATACGCAGCCACTCACCCACAGGCCACAATACTATATTGACACATTTTCAAACTGCTTAAACTGGAAATGTTGTCTTTTAGGCTTGTAGAGACGGAAGCTTTCCACAACCTCATGGCAGTGGCTGTCCCTCTGTACTTAGTCCCCAGCCACCACTATTTCTCCCAGTGTGCTGCCCCTGCCATACACAAGCACTTGTCCCACAATATTATCCATGCCCTCAACAATGCAGTTACTGGGAAGGTCCATATAACCACGGATACGTGGACAAGTGCATGTGGCCAGGGATGGTACATTTCAGTGATGGCACACTGGGTGAATAATGTGGAAGCCAGGAACCAGTCGGGCTGCGGGATGGAACACCTGCTACCGATGCTGGGGATTGCGGGCCCTGGTTCAATCAGGGTTGCCCTCACATTGTACAGTAACTCCTGTACGTCCTCTTGCTTCTACTCTTCAGCCTCCATCTCCAAAACAACCACATCAGTCGCAGGCTGGAAGAACTGTGGCACTGCCTCGGCCAAGCAACAACAGGCTCTGCTGAAGCTAATCTGCTTAGATGACAAACCGCACACCACCACAAGATTGTTGAAATGCCTAACAGACCAGACTGATCTGTGACTCTCGCCTCTCGACCTACAGCCAGGCATGTGACAATGGCCATAACCTGGAGGCAGCTCTGAAGTTTGGAAACCTCACACATGTATCATTCTTGCCCCACATGCTCAACTTAGTGTTTCAGCATTTTCTCGAAACCTACCGAGATCTGTCTGAGCTACTTGTGAATGTATGCAACTTGCATGCCCATTTCCACAAGACAGCTTTCTCCATCCTGGCAGTGCTGCAGCAGCATTTGCAACTTCCAGCTCACTGACTCATGTGTGATGTCACCACGCGATTAAACTCAATGTTACATACAGTATGCTGGCAAGCCTTTGTGAGCGGCAGAGGGCAGTAGTTGAATACGAGCTGAAACATGCCCGTTGTTATGCTCGCGCCCAGACTGACTGCCGTGAGCGTTATTAGTGATCCCACTGTACCATGAACTGATGATTGCCTGGAGGGGCGTAACTAAGTATCAACCCGATCCGACCAAGGTCGCACGGCGGCTTAGTCGACTCCGTGGACCAAGGAGGTACCGAGCAGGGGGATCAGGTGTGACTCCAGGTCAGACCCCGGTAACAGTTGTTGACCCACACCGGGGAATGCAGGAACAGGCAGGTTAGACTGGCATACAGTCTGGTGGGTATTGGCAAGTACGTCTGGTATGCAGACAGGTGGGCACTGGCAAGCACGGCTGGTATGCAGACAGGTGGGCACTGGCAAGCACGGCTGGTATGAAGACAGGGAGATAATGGCAAGCATGGCTGGAGTGCAGACTGGGAGGTACTAGCAGGTTGGAGTGCAGGCTGTATAGGGTCCAGTACAGACTGGATGACAGGTACAGAGACGCAGATGCGGTAGACAATCAGAGTAAAGCAAAACCGCCGGAGCGGAGAACAAGGCAGAGCAGAGAGAAGCCGTTGGAGTGGTGGGCAAGTCAGAGCAGAGAGAAACCAATGGTGTGGTGAGCAAGGCAGAGCAGAGAGAAGCCGCCGGAGCGGTGAGCAAGTCAGAGCAGAGAGAAGCCACCGGAGCGTTGGGGAAGGCAGAGCAGAGGAAAGCCGCTGGAGCGGTGGGCAAGTCAGAGCAGAGAGAAACCACCGGAGCGGTGGGCAAGTCAGAGCAGAGAGAAACCGCCGGAGTGGTGGGCAAGTCAGAGCAGAGAGAAACCGCTGGTGCGGTGAGCAAGGCAGAGCAGAGAGAAGCCGCCGGAGCGGTGGGCAAGTCAGAGCAGAGAGAAACCGGCGGAGCGGTGGGTAAGGCAGAGCAGAGGGAAGCCGCTGGAGTGGTGGGCAAGCCAGAGCAGAGAGAAACCGCCGGAGCGGTGGGCAAGTCAGAGCAGAGAGAGACCACTGGTGCGATGAGCAAGGCAGAGCAGAGAGCAGCCGCGGGAGTGGTGTGCAAGTCAGTGCAGAGAGAAGCCGCCGGAGCGGTGGGTAAGGCAGAGCAGAGGAAAGCCGCCGCAGCGGTGGGCAAATTAGAGCAGAGAGAAACCGCTGGAGCGGTGAGTAAGGAAGAGCAGAGGGAAACCGCCGGAGCGGTGGGCAAGTCAGAGCAGAGAGAAACCGCCGGAGCGGTGGGCAAGTCAGAGCAGAGAGAAACCGCCGGAGTGGTGGGCAAGACAGAGCGGAGCGAAACCGCAGGTGCGGTGGACAAGGCAGAGAGGACAAGGCTCTGTTCACATGGAACAGACTGGAAAATACAGGACGATACGGAGGAAGGGAAAAGGGACAAGCAGAACCAGATACACACAAGGTACTTACTATGAAGTAGCAAGTAGACACAAAACTCACAAACAGAAGTACAGAGAAAACAAGTTGGAGTTAGGTGCAGGTTCAGATACTGCAGGAAAAGGGAAGGTACGGACATAGAGACAACAGATAACAATCTAGGATGCAGTTCAGACAGGAACTGCTACTGCAAAGAGATACAAGAACAGGCCTGGTTATACAGCCCCCAGAGATGGCGGAAATGGACAAGAAGGTACAGATAACAGGTCTGTGTATGCAGCCTCCAGAGATGGCGGAAACAGACAAGAATACACAGAACTGGACCTGGCAACTTCAGAGTCAAGGAGCACACTGAATGTTAGTATTGCTCAGGCCCATCCTACTGGATGGAGGGGGTTTAAATATCCAGTGACTCACAGCAATAGGCTGGAGACGCATTAGGGGTGTGCCCACAGCAGCTATAAGAATCAGGAAGTAACCGGGCCACCGCCCTAAGCAGTCAGGCAAGAGACATTCACATAGCGTGAACTGGAGCAAGGTTTGCAGGCTGGACTGACAGGTAAGATTGCGGTCTTGCATAGTGGGAGGTGGTGCACTATGCAAGCACGCCGCCAGAGATGTTACAGTAGCCCCCCCTTTATGCCCCCTCTTCCTCAAGCCTGCAAGGGTCTTCTGTAGAGAATTTGGATGCCAATCCTTCTCTTCAAGAGGATTACCTCTTCTGTCCATTAGAGGAAATGAAACTGATCTCATCATCTTGGTGACTAGGATGCTTCCTCCTATCAAGCCATCCTCAGCAACAGATGAAGTGGGTCAAGTACCAGGAGCAGCACACAGGAAATTCTCTCTCCATTTGTTATCAGGTAGCACCCTCGAGGATTCAGGAGACAACTGGAGGTCCCCCGCCAAGTTGGAGGGGTGCAGAGACTCGGGGGTAACCACCGCCTTGACGTTCACTTTGCCAAGCTTACTGGATGAAGTGGGCAGCATACCAGGCACCGGGTGTAGGAAAGCTTCTCTCGGTTTATCAGGTAGCACCCCGGGAAATTCAGGTGACAACTGGAGGTCCTCCGCCTGGTTGGAGGGATGCCGAGACTCGGGGTAATCACTGCTTCGAAGTACATTTTGCCAACCTTAATGGATGAAGTGGGCGGCGTACCACGTACTGGGTATAGGAAAGTCTCTCTTCATTTAACAGGTAGCACCCCGGGGAATTCAGGAGACAACTGGAGGTCCTCCGCCTGGTTGGAGGGGTGCAGAGACTTGGGCGTAAACACCGCCTAGATGGACGTAGGACCAGATTTATTAAATGGAGGGTCCTTGCTTTAGGACCTTCTTCAGACTGGTTTCAGAGATGACTTGTCTGTAAGGTGGGATGGTGCCTGAAGCCAGATCATTGGTACAATCGTCGAGACTGTGTGGGGACAACGCCTCCGCTTCTCTTCCTTCGGGGACTTGAGCGCACAACGAGTCAGCGACTAGCAGATCTAGTGAAGAAGAAGAAGAAACTGCTGACTGTCCTGAAGATGTGGGGACTGGACACCCCTTGTACCTTAGCAGTCCCCCAGGATACACCATGCAGGATATCCAGACCTGAGCGGGCACTAGATCTCTTGGCTCTGGACGACCTGTGGGTAAGCCAGTCAGCACCTGGAATGTGAACTTCTATATATGTAATGCTCCAATCTGGAGCTTAATTTGTACAGACATATTTTGACTGTTTCTGAGTAGGGCTCGTCCTTCTGCTGACAATGCCCAAACCGGCTTCTGGAGTTGTCGGACGGGACTCAGACACCGACTCTTCAAGGCTTTAAGCCCGAAACTTCCGGTTAATCCAGGCCTTCACTTGCCACGGAGACAGTCATGGTCATCTGTGGAGAGGAAACACTAACGCCAAGGGCAGCCTCTCATACAGGCCTAATGTCTTGGGATTCTCCAACCTTCGCTGGACAAAGACCATCAGGGGGTCCCAGACCACCGCAGCGGGACCGCAATCCGATTTTGTGACTGAGTTCTTGCTTCTGCTTTGCCTGACGAACATAGTCATCCTTCATGGATTCTGTGAGGAAAGATGCCTCTACAGGCTGGGGAACAGTAGATCTTTGGGAGGACAGGACCTGGCGTGATGGTTTACCTCTATGCCTTGCACATCTGGACTGCCTCTTGAGGTAGGGAAGAGAAGTATTCTGTGGAGCATAGTCATCCTGTGTGGATTCTGGGTGGGAAGCAGTCTCTTCGGGCTGGAGGACTGGTAGGCTACCTACACACATTACCCATCGGGGCTGCTCCGGGATTTTGGGAAGGGAAACTTTAGCAGAGGCTTCAGGGATAGGGTCATCGAAGACCATTAGAAAGGCCACGAGGAAGGCCTGCAGGTCAAAGATGATAGGATCCCATGCTTCCCATAGTGGGGTGATCCATTTCAAGGCATCACCCGCTAGGTAGGCCATCATGAATGCTACTTTAACCTGATCAGTAGGAAAATAGTGAGCATAGAACTTGAAATGCAGCATGCATTGCTCCACAAATGCACGGCTTCGTTTTGGATCCCCATAGTACCGTGGTGGATCCGCAGGAACGAGTGCTGATAGATCCATTTGGGCTGGTGCATAAATCGCCTGGGCCATAGCTTGAGAAAAAAAATTTTCTTCGTGCACGTATTCGCCAGACAAGGATTCAAAATATCTCTGAGAGCGAAAGGCCATGGGGCTCAATGGGAACCATGGCCTGAGCAAACTGATACGCTTGCGCCTGGACTGACTAGCGTGAGCGTGATTAGTGATCCCACTGTACCATGAACCGAGGAGTGCCTGGAGGGGCCTAACTAAGTATCAACCCAATCTGACCAAGGTCGCACGGCGGCTTAGTCGACTCCGTGGACCAAGGAGGAACCGAGAAGAGGGACCAGGTGCGACTCCAGGTCAGACCCCGGTCACAGTTGTTGACCCACACCGGGGAATGAAGGAACAGGCAGGTTAGACTAGCATACAGGCAGGTGGGTATTGGCAAGTACGGCTGGCATGCAGACAAGTGGGCACTGGCAATCACGGCTGGTATGCAGACAGGTGGGCACTGGCAAGCAGGGCTGGTATGAAGACAGGGAGATACTGGCAAGCATGGCTGGAGTGCAGACCGGGAGATACTAGCTGGTTGGAGCGCAGGCTGTATAGGGTCCAGTACAGACTGGGAAACAAGTACAGAGCCGCAGATGTGGCAGACAAGCAGAGTAAAGTGAAACCGCCAGAGCGGAGGACAAGGCAGAGCAGAGAGAAGCCGCCGGAATGGTGGGCAAGTCAGAGCAGAGAGAAACTGCTGGTGCGGTGAGCAAGGATGAGCAGAGAGAAGCCGCCGGAGCGGTGGGCAAGTCAGAGCAGAGAGAAGCCACCGGAGCGGTGGGTAAGGCAGAGCAGAGGAAAGCCGCTGGAGCGGTGGGTAAGACAGAGCAGAGGGAAGCCGCTGGAGCAGTGGGCAAGTCAGAGCAGAGAGAAACCGCCAGAGTGGTGGGTAGGGCAGAGCAGAGGGAAACCGCCGGAGTGGTGGCCAAGTTAGAGCAGAGAGAAACCATCGGAGCGGTGGGCAAGTCAGAGCAGAAAGAAACCGATGGTGCGATAAGTAAGGCAGAGCAGAGAGCAGCCGCCGGAGCGGTGGGAAAGTCAGAGCAGAGAGAAGCCGCCGGAGCAGTGGGTAAGGCAGAGCAGAGGGAAGCCGCAGGAGCAGTGGGCAAGTTAGAGCAGAGAGAAACCGCTGGAGCAGTGGGCAAGACAGAGCAGAGAGAAACCGCAGGTGCGGTGGACAAGGCAGAGAGGACAGGGCTCTGTTCACATGGAACAGACTGGAAAATACAGGACGATACGGAGGAAGGGAAAATGGACAAGCAGAACCAGATACACACAAGGTACTTACTATGAAGTAGCGAGTGGACACAAAACTCACAAACAGAAGTACAGAGACAACAAGTTGGAGTTAGGTGCAGGTTCAGATACTGCAGGAAAAGGGAAGGTACGGACATAGAGACAACAGATAACAGGCTAGGATACAGTTCAGACAGGAACTGCTACAGCAAAGAGAAACAGGAACAGGCCTGAGTATACATCCCCCAGAGATTGCGGAAACGGACAAGAAGGCACAGATAACAGGTCTGAGTATGCAGCCCCCAGAGAAGGCGGAAACAGACAAGAAGACACAGAACTGGACCTGGCAACTTCAGAGTCAAGGAGCACACTGAATGTTAGTGTTGCTCAGGCCCCTCCTACTGGGTGGAGGGGGTTTAAATATCTAGTGACTCACAGCAATAGGCTAGAGACGCATTAGGGGTGTGCCCACAGCAGCTATAAGAATCAGGAAGTAATCGGGCCACCGCCCTAAGCAGTCAGTCAAGAGACATGCACATAGCATGAACTGGAGCAAGGTTTGCAGGCTGGACTGACAGGTAAAATTGCGGTCTTGCATAGTGGAAGGTGGTGCACTATGCAAGCACGCTGCCAGGAATGTTACACCCATCGGTATTCCGATAAGTCTCCACACATAAGAGACGATGACTGGGCATGGATGTCTGACATCTGTGCGGTTCTCCAAAACTTTGAGCACTCCACCAAGATGGTGATCAGCTTTGACGCCTTAATTAGTGTCTCTATCCCGCTTCTCTGTCTACTGAAATGCTCACTGCTCACAATTAAAGAGGAGGAATTGAAGGCAGAGCACTATGAGATGAAGCAAGGAACAATACAGGGTGATGCTACACAGCCGAGCCTCATCTCATCTCAACGCGTATTGGGTGATAATGAGGAGGAAGAACAGGAGCTGGTTTCTTGCACTAAAGTTGGTGCTACACACACCACATTCATCCTGCCTGTTCAAAGACGGAGAACAAAGAGGAGGACCAGTAGGAAGATTCGGAGGAGAACATGGACAGTCGTAATCTTGGTGGGGACAGGGAAGTCATGGCTGTTGGTAGTCTGGCACACGTAGCTGAGTTTAAGTTACGCTGCCTTTTCCGTGACCCTTGCATTGTACACATTTAGAGCAACAGTAATTACTGGTTGGTTACACTTTTAGACCCACGTTACAAGGAGAACTTTCTATCTCTCCTTCATGTGGCAGAGAGATCTAATAAAATGTTGCAGTACCAGAAGGCCCTTGTTGAAAAATTATTAAAAAATATCCTATTTGACAACGCTGGCGGCAGAGTTCACAGTTTCTTGGACAACCAAGGAGTACAGGCAAGGAAGACACAATCCAGATGCAGCAGAAGCAGGAGAGCACTGTCAAAGGTCTGGGACAGTTTTCTCAGACCTTCCCAGCGCCCAGGCCCTAATGCGCTGGTTATTCTGGCAAGGAGGGATAATTTTATGAAGATGTTGAAGTAGTGTCTTGTCGGCCAATGTCCTCCGTGATTCCTCTGTCTTACAACTATTGGGTATCCATGTTGGATACGAGGCATGAACAGTCTCTCTATGCTTTGGAGGTCCCTGACTGCCCTGCCGCTGGTGTTTTGTCTGATCGGGTTTTAGTGCCACCGGTAATATTATAACTGAAAATGCTGACAGGCTGACTCTTATCAAAATGAACAAAGGCTGGATTTGCCCAAACTTCTCAACACCACCAGATGACAGCAGCAAAACATAAACTAAAATACAGTGTTTTGTTATTTTTCTTGTCTATTCCCATGCACCCCTTTACACCCAGACATGGGTATACGCTTCAGGATTTTGTCTATTTTATATTGTCCTCCTTCTTCTCCTTCTCCTCATCCTCCACCACCATATCAACAGTGTGACCATCATGCAACACCCACATAACTTTTGTTCTGGGTGTTTATAATGCCCGTAAGAACAATTTTTAGAGGTCTACCTATAACTTTCCATAACATACTGTTGTGCTCAAAAGTTTACATACCCCGGCAGAATTTTTTCTTTCTTGGCCTTGTTTCAGAGAATATGAATGATTACAAAAAACCTTTATCTCCACTCTTGATTATTGGTTGGGTGAAGCCATTTATTGTCAAACTACTGTGTTTTCTCTTTTTAAGTCTTAATGACAACCAAAAACATCCAAATGACCCTGATCAAAAGTTCAAATACCCTGGTGATTTTGGCCTAATAACATGCATAAAATTTGACACAAATAGGTTTGAATGGCTACTAAAGATAACATGCTCACCTGTGACCTGTTTGCTTGTAATCAGTGTGAGTGCATAAAAGCTGAGTGAGTTTCTGGGATCAAGACAAACTATTGCATCTTTCATCCAGCCACTGATGTTTGTGGATTTTGAGTCATGGGGAAAGCAAAAGAATTGTCAATGGATATACGGTAAAAGGTAGCTGAACTGTATAACACAGGTAAGGGATACAGAAAGATATCCAAGGAATTGATAATGCCAGTCAGCAGGGTTCAAACTGTGATTAACAATTGAAAAATCAGGGGCTCTGTAAAAATCAAACCACGGTCAGATAGACCAACAAAAAATTGCGGCCACAACTGTCAGGAAAAATGTTCGGGATGCAAAGAAAAACCCACAAATAACATCAGCTGAAATTCAGGACTCTCTGAAAACTAGTGGTGTGGCTATTTCAAGATGGACAATAAGGAGGCACTTGAAGAAAAATGGGCTACATTGTCGAGTCGCCAGAAGAAAGCCATTACTGCACAAATGCCACAAAGTATCCAGCCTGCAATACGCCAAACAGCATAGAGACAAGCCTCAAAACTTCTGGGACAAGGTAATTTGGAGTGATGAGACTAAAATTGGACTTTTTGGCCACAACCATAAACATTACATTTAAAGAGAGGTCAACAAGGCCTATGATGAAAGGAACACCATTCCTACTGTAAAGCACGGAGGTGGATCGATGATGTTTTGGGGATGCGTGAGCTACAAAGGCACAGGAAACTTAGTAAAAGTTGAAGGAAAGATGAATGCAGCACGTTATCAGCAAAAACTGGAGGCAATTTGCACTCTATCAGCCTGGAAGCTGCACATGGGACGTACCAACATGACAACGATCCAAAACACAAGGCCAAGTTGACCTGTCTTTGGCTACAGCAGAGCAAAGTGAAGGTTCTGGAGTGGCCATCTCAGTCTCCTGACCTCAATATCATTGAGCCTCTCTGGGGAGATCTCAAGTGTGCAGTTCATGCTAGACAGCCCAGGAGTTTACAGGAACTGGAAGATTTTTGTCAAAAAGAATGGGCAGCTTTACCATCTGAGAAAATAAAGAACCTCATCCACAACTACCACAAAAGACATTAACCTATCATTGATGTTAGAGGGGGCAATACACGGTATTAAGAACTGGAGTATGTGAACTTTTGATCAGGGTCATTTGGATGTTTTTGGTTGTCATTAAGATTTAAAAAGAGAAAACACAGTAGTTCGACAATAAATGGCTTCACCCAACCAATAATTATGAGTGAAGAAAATGTTTATTTGTTATCATTCATATTCTCTGAAACAAGGCCAAGAAAAAAAAATTCTGTCGGAGTATGTAAACTTTTGAGCATAATTGTATATATACAGTTGAAACCCGAAGATTACATTCACTATCTAAGAAGACACATATGCATGTTTTTCTCAATTTCTGACATGAAATCAGAATAAACCTTTCCCGTTTTAAGTCAATTAGGATTACCATAATTTTTAATATCTGTCAAATGCCAGAACAATTAGAGAGAGAGAATGTTTTAAGGCGTTTTTATTACTTATTGCAAAGTCAAAAGTTTACTTACACAAAGATTACTATGCCTTTAAACCATTCTGGACTGACCATATGATGATGCCATGTGTTTGGAAGCTTCTGATAGTTTTTTTGGGCAACATCTGAGTTAATTAGAGACACACCTATGAGTGTATTTTAATGCACACCTGAAACACACTGCTTCTTTGTGTAGCATCATGGGAAAGTCTAAAGAAATCAGCCAATATATAAGGAAGAGAATTGTGGACTTGCACAAGTTTGGCTCACCCTTGGGTAGAATTTCAAAATACCTGAAGGTGCCTCTTTCATTTGTGAAAACAATTATACGCAAGCAAAAACAAGATGGGAATGTCCAACCATCATACCATTCAAGAAAGAGACGGATTCTGTGTCCCAGAGATGAAAGTGCTTTGGTCCGACATGTGCATATCAACCCAAGAACAAAAGCAAAAGACCTTGTGAAGATAATGATGGAAACTGGTAAGATTGTGTCCATATCCACAGTGAAACGAGCCAATACTCCAAAAGAAACATAAAGAAGCCAGATTAATGTTTGCAAATGCACACAGGAACAAAGACCTTAATTTTTGGAAATATGTCCTTTGGCCTGATGAAGCAAAAATTAAACTTTTGGAGCATAATGACCATCATTACGTTTAGAGGAAAAAGGGAGAAGCTTGGAAGCCTAAGAACACCATCCCAACTGTGAAACACTGTGATGGCAGCATCATGATGTGGAGTTGTTGTGCTGCAGGAGGGTCTGGTGCACTTTATAAAATAGATAGCATCGTGAGAAAAGAAGATTTTGTGGCAATACTGAAGCAACATCTCAAGACATCAGCCAGAAAGTTAAAGTTTGGGTGGAAATAGGTCTTCCAAATGGACAATGATGCAAAGCATACTGCCAAAATGATAACAAATTGGCTTAAAGATAACAAAGTCAATGTTTTGGACTGGTCATCACAAAGCCCTGATCTCAATCCAATTGAAAATGTATGGGCAAAGCTGAAATGGCAGGTGCGAGCAAGGCTACCTACAAATCTGGATCAGTTATACCAGTTTTGTCAGGAGGAATTGGCCCAAATTCTGACTAACTATAGTGAGAAGCTGGTGGAAGGATATCCCAAATGTTTGACCCAAGTCATTCAGTTTAAGGGCAAGGGTACCAAATACTAATGAAATGTATGTAAACTTTTGACTTTGCAAAAGTAATAAAAATGCCTTAAAACATTCTCTCTCTCTCATTATTCAGGCATTTGGCACATATTAAAAATGATGGTAATCCTAATTGACCTAAAACGGGAAAGGTTTATTCTGATTTCTATGTAAACTTCTGGTTTCAATTGTATATACCTCCCAGGGATAAATAATTTTCAGCCCATTCACTTAGTGCATAGGCATTACCAGTCTAGGAGTCCCACTGCTTAATAATGGGAATTTTTTTTTTACTGAGGGCCTCCACTACGTCTCTTCCAAGTGGTAATGGAGTGCGCTCTAATTTTTGGCAGCCCTTGCACTTACTACATACACATTAACAGTATAGGAGACCCACTCCTTAATCATTTTTAATAATATTTTTCTTATGCCCTTCACTATGCTTATTGAAAGTGTTATTGGAGTGCATCCTAATTTTTAGTAGCCCTTGCACTTACTGCATACGCAATAACAGTATAGGAGACCCACTCCTTAATTTTTAGTAGCCCTTGCACTTACTGTATATGCACTAACAGTACAGGAGTCCCACTCCTTAATAATTATTAATAACATTTTTCTGAGGCCCTTCACTATGTCTATTCAAAGTGGTATTGGAGTGCGTCGTAATTTTTGGAAGCCCTTGCACTTACTGCATATGCTTTATCAGTATAGGAGACCCATTCCTTAATCATTTTTAATACAATTTTTCTGAGGCCCTTCACTAAGTCTCTTCAATGTGGCATTGGGGTGCCAATTCAAATTGATTCTATATTCTACAATATTACCTTTATATCTGCAATTCGTGTACGGATGGGTGATCTATCGCACTATGGATAGTGTATTACATGAATCCAGACAGGGATTATTGCCTTTTACTCCTTGCTGCTGCAAGCAAACAAAAAAAAAGAAATTGTATGCCCTATTGATACCGCTGTTAGCTATGTTTAGAATAGGGATAGGTGCTAGGTATCATCAGCTGGAAATGAGTGTCCATTGTCGTCGCATACATCTCTTCCACAATGCATAACTTAATTGATTCTGTCCATGCACTTATTGACCGATTCATAATTTTTAACAGTGATCTGTATTCAAAAAATCATGAAAGCAGGTAGGGTTGCTTACGTTCCGTCAGTTTGATGCTGCCCTGTCCAAAAAAAACTGTTCAAGGCCATTTAAAATCTTATTTATATTCTACAATATTACCTCTCTTATCTGCAATTTGTGTACGGGTGAGCTATGTCACTAGGGATAGGGTATTACAAGGATCTATTCAGGGATTATTGCCTTATACTCCGTGCTACTGCAAACAAAAAAAAAATCTATTATATTTCCTATTGTTACCTCTGCTAGCTGTATTTACAATAGAGATAAGTGTTAGGTAGAAAAATCTGCTGGAAATGAGTGCTCATTCTAGTGGCATACATCCCTTCCACAATCCATAACTTGATTGATGTTTTCCATGCACTCATTGACCGATTCATAAGTTTTACAAAGGCATGGCCAGTCCTTAGAGCCGATGCTATCTTGGCAAGATATGTCTCCAATAAGCCAACAATAACGTTTCGACGTGCTAAAAATATCCGGGATCAACTTGTGCGGAGTCACTATGAGGGAAAACCTAGACTTACCTTCCTTGACGGAGTGGGTGGTAGGAAGCGTGGCTGAAGTTCGTGTGGTCATTGTGTTAACTATCCCAACAGAGACCGTAGTACTGAGTTTTGTGACTCTAGTGGAATCACAACTTTTGAGATTAACAAATACATTACATGTCAGACATGATACGTGATATACCATGCCACGTGTCCATGTGGACTCATTTACATTGGCATGACCACACATCAGTTGAAAACACGTGTAAGAGAGCATGCACTGAGGATTGAGGAGGTGCTTGGCCACACGGACATATCCACGTTGAAGACCATCCAACGCAACTTTAAATTACATCACAATTGTGACTCCACTGCATTAAGGGTTAAGGGTACAGATAGCATTGAGGTAGGAATATGAGGCGGCCCTGTTTCACAAAAATTAGCCCAGCTTTAATCCAGGTGGATATGGGTTTTAAAGACTTTGCACCCTAAGGGGCTTAATGAGAATATTAGCTTTGTCCCATTATTGTAGTCTCCGGTTTGCGTGTGAGCCACTGTACATCTGGACTATAATCAATCAAATAATTTATTATGTGTATTGTCTATATGTGTATTTCTATTATGCTCTAATATTTTGTATATTGGCTCCTTACTAGATTTGTTGTGCTATGTACTGATCTATCATCGGTTGTTAGTGACCGGTCTCAGGGGCGTACATAGGAATCATGGGGCCCCATAGCAGAAGTTCTAATTGGGCCCCCCCCCAACAAAAAAATGTAAAAATGTAAATAATTGTCGGGGTCACAGAAGAGCAGATCTCACAACCTTCCAGCCTTTACATAGTAATTTTCCTCCTGCTGAAGTCCTAGATCCGTTTTTCATTGCCCATAAAGTGTGGTGCCAACAAAAGTGCCCCCCAAACATGGTATGATACCCCATGGAGAAATCTTCCATATGCGCAGTATAATGACCCTACTGTACCCCACCTCAACTCCCAGGGTAAAGTATGATGACACCAACACAGTATGATCCCCCAACTGCCCCACACCTCTCCACACTCCATAGAGTATAATGCACTCGCCATGGTCCTCCACACAGTATAAGTCTCTCGCCATGGTCCTCCACACAGTATAATGCACTCCCCCATGGTCCTCCACACAGTACAATGCACTCCCCCATGGTCCTCCACACAGTATAAGACACTCGCCATGGTTCTCCACTCAGTATAATGCATTCCCCCATGGTCCTGTACGCAGTATAATGCAGCCCCCCATAGGGTAAAATGCAGCCCCCCCACCCGTAGGGTAAAATGCAGCCCCAGTCCTCCAGTATTATCAGTACACACTGATTTAAAAATAAATACATACTTACCGCTCCTCATTCCCCGCTGCTTCAGTCTCTGCAGCTGATCACCTCAGCAGCTGCCAGCTCCACTGTCTGACACAGCGTGGCGCATCATCATGCCGCTGCGTCAGACGCAGAGGAGGAATGATGGGAGAGGGAGTGTCACATGATGCTCCCTCCTCCAGGTTTTCGTGGGCCCCGTCGAAAGAGTCTCAGTGGCCCCTTTAACACATCCAACCATTCATGATGCACAGATACAGCAGAGAAATTATAGATATAGATATAGTACAATGCCAAAAATTTCACTGACTTCTTACATTTCATGAGTGATATCTTTTGTAAATTCTACAATAGCTCAAAAACAGGTGAATCCTCACAGTGCACAGTGCAGACAGGACAGTATAGTCCTCCATACAGTGTTATGGCACCACTAAGTCCTCCATACAATATTATGGGCAACACATAGTCCTCCATACAGTATTATGAGCCCCATATAATGCTCCTTACAAAATACTGGATCCCATATAATTCACCATAGAGAATACTGCCTGGTCCCCATGTAATGCCATATGCAGTCTGGACCCCATAAAGAGGCCCCACAAACCCGCTGCATCCCCCTGGGGCCCCCACAAGCCTGCAGCACCCCCCCCCAGAGCCCCCACAAGCCTGCAGCATCCCCCTAGAGCCCCCACAAGCCCGCAGAATCCCCCCACAGCACCCACAAACCCGCAGCATCCCCCCCAGAGCACCCACATGCCCACAGCATCCCCCCCAGGGCCCCACATGCCCGCAGCATCCCCCCCAGGGCCCCACAAGCCCGCAGCATCACCCCCAGAGCACCCGCAAGCCCACAGTATCCCCCCAAGGGCCCCCACAAGCCCACAGCATCCCCCCCAGAGCCCCACTAGCCTACAGCACCCCCCCAGGGCCCCCACAAGCCCACAGCATCCCACTCAGGGCTCCACAAGCCTGCAGTATCCCCCCCAGAGCACCCACAAGCCCACAGCATCCCCCCCAGGGCCCCACAAGCCCGCAGCATCCACCCCAGGGCCCCACAAGCCCACAGCATCCCCCCAAAGAGCCCCCACAAGCCCGCAGCATCCCCCCAGGGCCCCACAAGCTCACAGCATCCCCCCCAGAGCCCCCACAAGACCGCAGAATCCCCCTTAGGGCCCCCACAAGCCCACATCATCCCCCCCAGAGCCCTCACAAGCCCGCAGCATCCCCTTAGGACCCCCACAAGCACGCATTATCCCTGCATTATTCCCCAGAGCCCCCTAAGATCTCCACAAGCATTTATTAATCCCACCAGACTGCCCTCCAGCATTAACACCCCCTCTAAATCCCTCACTCGCAAGTATTAAGCCCCCTCACCCCAAAAACAACAAGAAGAAAAGACATCAGACCAGCAATTAATAGAACAATCTCCTGTTCTCAGCTTAGGATACTGACCTCCTCCTGCAGCTTCAACGGCAGCTCTGTCTCTGCATGAGACTCTGGCGTCTGGTGCTGAACTAGAAATGACATCATACCTGGAAGGATCCCATACATTCTAGCGTCTAGGGCACGGGATGAGGTAAGTTTTGTGACGGCTGGGGCCCTGAGCAGGCGGGGGGGCCCATAGTGCGCCGGGATGCCCGACGGCGAGTAAGCCCCCTGCCTGCTCTGGGCCCCGCCTCTTGCCTGGGTTCAGGAGGGGGACCCGATGCGAGGGTACACAGTGCAAGCAACTGCTATGGGGCCCCCCAGCTCACGGACCCCATAGCAGTCGCGTGGCCTGCCGCCATTGGCGGGACGCCACTGACCAGTCTATTGATTTCACTGGATCGAATACATCGGACTTTTCAACACCTATTGTCAAGAAGTGATCTTTTTGGGCTTTGAAATTCCATGGGTGGAGCAATCATATGAACCACCTGATAGAAGGAGCAAAGAGCGGAGTGAAAAATATAGATATGCACATTGCCTATTACATGTCTGATTACCATGATAATTCTAAATGCTTAGGAATACACGCATTGAAATGGGTGTTTTGTAATCTATTATTATTGTTCTGTAATATTGCACCATATTTACTTATCTTGAATATTGATTCATTGGTTATTATTATCAATTTTGATATGACAATATTTCGGTATACTTATCTAGCATGGCAATCATATTGTTATTTCGCATGTATTATATGTGATGTGGTAAAATGTGGTAAAATGTTAAATTTTGCTTAAAAAGTATATGATCTATTACAGTGGTGGCCCAAAGTATTGGCACCCCTGCAATTCTGTTAGATAATACTCAGTTTCTTCCTGAAAATGATTGCAATCACAAATTCTTTGGTATTATTATCTTCATTTAATTTGTCTTCAATGAAAAAACACAAAAAGAATAGTCATAAAGCCAAATTGGATATAATTCCACATCAAACCTAAAAAAGGGGGTGGACAAAAGTATTGGCACTGTTTGAAAAATCATGTGATGCTTCTCTAATTCTTGTAATTAACAGCACCTGTAACTTACCTGTGGCACCTAACAGGTGTTGGCAATAACTAAATCACACTTGCAGCCAGTTAACATAGATTAAAGTTGACTCAACCTCTGTCCTGTGTCCTTGTGTGTACCACATTGAGCATGGAGAAAAGAAAGAAGACCAAAGAACTGTCTGAGGACTTGAGAAACCAAATTGTGAGGAAGCATGAGCAATCTCAAGGCTACAAGTCCATCTCCAAAGACCTGAATGTTCCTGTGTCTTCCGTGCGCAGTGTCATCAAGAAGTTTAAAGCCCATGGCACTGTGGCTAACCTCCCTAGATGTGAACGGAAAAGAAAAATTGACGAGAAATTTCAACGCAAGATTGTGCGGATGGTGGATAAAGAACCTTGACTAACATCCAAACAAGTTCAAGCTGCCCTGCAGTCCGAGGGTACAACAGTGTCAACCCGGACTATCCGTCGGCATCTGAATGAAAAGGGACTGTATGGTAGGATACCCAGGAAGACCCCACTTCTTACCCCGAGATATAAAAAAGCCAGGCTGGAGTTTGCCAAAACTTACCTGAGAAAGCCTAAAACGTTTTGGAAGAATGTTCTCTGGTCAGATGAGACAAAAGTAGACCTTTTTGGGAAAAAGCATCAACGTAGAATGTACAGGAAAAAAAAAGATGCATTCAAAGAAAAGAACACGGTCCCTACAGTCAAACATGGCGGAGGTTCCCTGATGTTTTGGGGTTGCTTTGCTGCCTCTGGCACTGTACTGCTTGACTGTGTGCATGGAATTATGAAGTCTGAAGACTACCAACAAATTTTGCAGCATAATATAGGGCCCAGTGTGAGAAAGCTGGGTCTCTCTCAGAGGTCATGGTTCTTCCAGCAGGACAATGACCCAAAACACACTTCCAAAAGCACTATAAAATGGTTTGAGAGAAAGCACTGGAGACTTCTAAGGTGGCCAGCAATGAGTCCAGACCTGAATCCCATAGAACACCTGTGGAGAGATCTCAAAATGGCAGTCTGGAGAAGGCACCCTTCAAATATCAGGGACCTGGAGCAGTTTGCCAAAGAAGAATGGTCTACAATTCCAGCAGAGGATTTTAAGAAACTCATTGATGGTTACCAGAAGCGGTTGTTCGCAGTTATTTTGGCTAAAGGCCATTTGATTTTTGCTTCATTCTCTTTTGAGTTTTTTCCTTGCAAGCAAATTAAATGAAGATAATAATACCAAAGAATTTGTGATTGCAATCATTTTCAGGAAGAAACTGAGTATTATCTGACAGAATTGCAGGGGTGCCAATACTTTTGGCCACCACTGTACAAACCATGTGCCCTTTTAAGATGCCATGCTTAGACATGGGTGGTTAATTGGTTGTGCGTTCAGAGGTATATCCATCTCCGGATATATACCGTTGCTGCCTTGCCAGTACGCCGTCGCTCCACGGTCCTGATGCGTCCATCGGCTTTTGGCATCTCTCTGATGTCGACGCTGCTGTGCGCCTCGGTTACGGTGGTGCAGCGGCATCACAAAGGTTTTAGGCATGCAGACGTTGTTTGTGTCCATAGTAATGGGAGATTTGATACTTCCCGCCATGTGATCATTTGATCATGTGATGCTCCTCCATGGTAACTGGGACGCGCTATTCATGTCTGTTGATCAGGTGATATGTTTGAGAGCGCTCATGGGCACTTCCGGTGTGATGGTGAGGCGTGCACACACTCTATGTCTTTTTTTCATTAGCACACGGTATATAAAGGTGGGTGATTGATATGCATATGTACCC
This sequence comes from Phyllobates terribilis, assembly GCF_046119375.1. Lineage (NCBI taxonomy): Eukaryota > Metazoa > Chordata > Amphibia > Anura > Dendrobatidae > Phyllobates > Phyllobates terribilis. The sequence goes on along the minus strand of NW_027362763.1, from coordinate 69,792,352 downwards.
CTTGATAAAGGTTTCTACCGAAATGCGCGTCGGGGTGACGTGTACAGGGGTGCCTAGCTGCCAGTGGGTATCCAGGTAATGATTGTATTAATATATTTCATTAATGTTTGGTGCATGTTTTGAATATCAGTATATCCAATAGGAGACTTGTTATTACGAATCCTGGATGGCATGACTCTACATATGAGAGCTAATGGTATCATGAGACTACTATGTCTATGCACTATGCAATATATGGATAATGAATATGGATAGTAATTCTCTCTAAGTCTCTCTTAGTCATAAATAAATTTTCTATACACTACTGAGTAGGCTAGTTCTGTGTTGCCGCTGTGTCACATGTTTTTATAGTTGTATTTTTATAGTTTGTATTATTGTCCTCAGCATCATATTCCTTCACTGTGGATAGCTTGTGTACATATATGAAATTTGCAATGATGTGTCAAATAAATAATAAATATTTTTTATAATTTCTAAATGGACTCTAGTGGCCGTCACTTTTTTCTGCAACGCAGAGACTCCCCAGTAATAAGTTTTACAATGATTTGTACTAAGAAATTACTCAAAGTTGACAGACATTCATTGAAGTTGTCTGATTAATTTCTGTCAAATTTGAAACTTTTCAAAGTTAACAAAATTTAATTATTTAATGTTTCATTCACAGGTTCTCTACAGTTTCTGTGTTTAAGTAGTGTTGGGAGACTTGATGCTACTGGAGCTGGAATTACCACTTGAGAACTCGCCAGTGCTTTGTTTCCATCCATTTCTGGGTACTTCTTGAAGTATGTTTGGGGTCATTTTCCTACTGGAAGTGTGACGCCTACTTTGCTACTCGCTAGCCCACCCGGAGAGATGGGGGTACTCAGAACCAGGCCTCCAGGTGGAAGGTGGATGAAGTCGTGGCCTAGGCCCGGCCCATGCCCAGGGTTGTCACAATCAAAAATAAGGGCTAGGAGGGACGGTGGTAATCGAGTGGATTAAATGACTACGTCACCAGTGGCGTCTGGTGATTCGCCACCAGCGCTGCGGCAGTCCTCTGAGGCGGGAGGTAGTGGCAGCAGAAGATGGTACTACTCCCCACAGGTGGAGCAGGGCCTCAGGGCAGAGTAGACGGATCAGGGGGGGTCGTAGTGGGTGGTGCAGTGTGGTGTATGGTGTTGCGCTGAAATAAGGGACCAGAGGCAATGGATGCAGTCTTCCAAGCTTTACTCACATTGTTAGGCGTTAGCTGCAAGGCTCCTCCTTGCTCCTCACGGCGCGCTGCGGCCACCAGGAAGGGCTTCAGCACACTCCGGGTAGTTCGGGTGCATCAATCAGGACCCCCTGCACCAGAGTGTTCCTAGACTTTCCCACTAGGTCCTCTCCTGTCTGTATGTGGTGCGTGTTACAAGGCTGGGTCTCCCTCTGGCTATACACAGACCAAGGGTACGGGTGACGACTCCACTCCGTCCGTTACCCGGTGGGATCCTCTAAGCCTCCGGGCTTTTCTGACTAGGACATGAAGTAGGAAAGCCAGATTTCGGGGGCCGGTACCCCATTTGCAGCAGGAATCCCTCTGACTAGGCCAGAACAGTGAGGACAGGTGGCGTATGCCGCTCCGTCTGCATCCCCCTGGGATTCTTTTGCCTGCGGAGTTTGTCTCCTCTGCTCCCCTCCAGGCCTTCTTAGGTAGGGACCTTGACCGGGTAGAGACAGCTGTTAACTCTAGCCCGCTCCTCGTCTCAAGGCCAGAGCACGAGGACCGTGTATCTTCAATCAGCTGCAGGTTCACACAGAAAGCCACGTTCAGTGATGAAGATCACAATCAAAGAACATAAGCCCAAGATGGCCGCTTATTAAATATGAATTTCTTCGTGTAACCTAAAGTGCATCCTCCACCCTCTCCCACTACATGGTTCCCCCTATCTTTTGGTTCCCCCCATCTCCTCTTATCCCGGCTAGGGCAGCACCCTGGTGCATATAAGCCCCCCTCTGGTGGGAGAGGTGTAGTGTTGGATGGAGGGCTGAGCCCTGAGAGGTGATCCCTCCTTACCTCGGAGAGGAGATATCACACCTCGGTCTGAGGTGCAGTACCCCTGTGGCGACTGAACCCTCAGGGGTGCCACAGAAGAACCAACGATTCTTCACAGCAGGGACCTGGGATTTAGAGATGCTTCCATGGGTCTTCCCCATGTTTTTTCCATGCCATTTCAGCACTGTGTCCATCAATTTGACCAATTCTTAGACCCTCTCCAGACCTCCGGGGGGAAGGTCACCGGAAAAATGCACGAGTTTCCCATAGACTTCCATTATACTCGTTACTCAGATCGAGCACCCGAGCATTACGATTTCTCAACCCGAGCAACAAGTACCTGAGCATTTTAGTGCTCGCTCATCACTAATAAACACCTATCACAGAGTTCACAGTTTTAGCTAACTAACTTAAATCAACACATAGCCTCCCCAACAAGTTTCGCCTCTACAGGCTTCCTCAGGGTGCTGGGGCTACATGATAAATAGCCAAACTATAGGTAGGATAATAATATATACTTTGAAGTATGAACAGGTTACCAGCTAAATGGATAGAGCTCTAAAAATGTATCAGTCCCTAACAGAAGGAAAAAATGCAAGCTCACTGTTGTAATATTAATAATCTACCATTTTTTAAAGAAAATTTAATAAAAGAAAGTTTTTAGTATATCACTTAAATTGGGTCTATTTACCCTTCTTGGTAATTTGGTAGTAAGAATTTTCATCCCAAAAGGGGGTGTATACACACACAAGTTATTTACCTCCACCCGGATTGTGAGAGTTCCAATGGAGACAGTGAGTGATGCCAGTAAATGTAAAGTGCTGCCCAATAGCTTGGCCCTATATAAGCAAATCTAATATTTGGTGACAGTCTCAGATTGTGTAGGGACAAACCCAATGAAAAAAGGAATGGTGATGTCACCAACACACTCTTTATGCATTAAAGGGATTCTATTAGCACAAAATAACTGTTTAAACAAAGTGTAGACGCTCGGTGCACCCTTGGAGTGGCCAAATATTTAAGAGCACATTCCCACCAACTTGTTTTCCTCTATAAAGCCAGAGCTGTTGATCAAAATAGAGGGGGAACGTGGTGATAGTGGGAAAGTAACTTGGTGGGAAGGTGCGCTGAACGTTTGATCACGCCATGCGCCTGTACTTGGTTTAAACAGTCATTCTGTGCTGACAGAGTCCCTTTAATCACATATCCTTAGCACAGACCATTACAGGAGGTTCAGAAAGAGCTGATAACATCTCTTCACTGCAGAAAGGATGCACAGAGCCCCTCTTCTCTGATTTAGTTGGGATTACCATTTATTTAGCAAGGCTGCAGATGATTTTAAATTGTTAATAAATGAACCTTTGGACATTCAAAGTACTAAACTGAGACACATCACCAGAGTAATAAGCAGAGCAAGATATCAGGTTATCAGCAGAAGTTTTCATGTACCTGTGTATTGTAACCTGGAGCTGACGAAGAGATACTTTTTTAATTATATCTTTATTGGGTTTCATATAAAATGCACAAGTAAAACTAATAACAATGTACCATATAAGAAGAAAACTTAGATAAATACATACACCTCTACAGGAACAGAGAATTGACAGTGACTTTATGTTCCATGTTTTCCAAGTAAGAAAATCAAGTACTGTTAAATCATGCTTTGTGTGAAAGGTATTTTTTGGGGTTTTTCATTTCTCCATATCACAATCTATGGGGGTAAGTTTACCTAGTATTTTAACCCTGCCTCTAATAAGGAAACTGCTGTATAATTGAGACAATTGAAAGTTAAAGTCTAAAAAAGCCTCAATGGCCAGTGTGAAAATTGTAAGATTACTAATTTAGTAAGTTAATAAAGATTGTGATATGAAGAAAAAAAACTGCAATTTTTTTTTTAAATATATGTAATATAAAAACTATTGGTTATTTTCTGATGGTAGCTTCCCTCTAAAGAAAACTCGCTAACAAACATATATGAAAGGTCTTCTTATGTCAAGGAGAATATCTGATCAAAACTGATTGATAATGCTGAAGATTCCTCACAGGGAGGAGGGGGAGGAGCTGCGGGTGGTCTTAAACAGTGGTCTAGACATTTGTGTGAGAAGAGTAAATTTATTCATGCTTATTGTTTGATTATATGGAGGGACAACCAAAAGAGGGGTAGCAGAGTAGACATGTGGATATGTTCTAAGAGCTGAACACAAACAGCCAAATATATTTGGTATCCCACCATAACTCATGTAGGAAATTACAAGCCTGAATGACATTGACCCTCACTCTATCCTAAATCACCATGCAACCCATGACCATTAACAGTATTTTCAATACACTACATCCTAGATTAGCAGGAATACAATGGATAACCCTAGACTATCAGGGTTATTACCACTCTAGAATATAAACACTATAGACCACCAACTAAAATTAATATCCAAGTACTGACCCTGAATGACTCATATGTACTTTACAGTGATTGACTTATCTTTCCAAATTGTCTTTTTTTTCTGAATAGGAAGGAACAAAATGTTGTAATTTTGAGCATCTGGTGATTCAGCCCCATTTCTCTACTAACAACCAAAAATAGAAAATGGTCGCTGTAATGTGTAAATTTAATCTTGTAAACATTGATTGGGCATCCACAGGGTAGGCTGTCCATTAGTAGCGAGGAATTGCACAGATATCATGTTCTTTTGGGTGTAAGGTAAAGCCAACCTCAGCAGTGAGATCCAACTTTGCCCCGGGTGGAGCCTTGAATGTGAAGTTCTGAAGCAGCTTTGTAAAGAAGAGGAAAAGCTCTGTTTTAGCTAAGTTCTCTCCTGCACAACTTCTCTTCCCTACAAAAAAAATGAGCAGAGATAAAATATAAGCCATGGAGAGTCCTGGTTGCTGAAATCCATTGCGGTGATTTAGGTTTCCACCATGTTATTGTTTGAGAAGACTCACCTGCAGAGAATGGTAAAAAGGCCTCATTTTTAACAAAATTTCCATCAGAATCCAGAAAATGTTGTGGGTAAAAGTTGTCAGGTTTCTTGAAGTACTTGTCATCTCGTAGGACAGATGTCAGTGATGGTATTACGTGAGTTCCCTGCAAAGATTATTGAACTCGTGAATGATTCTCCATGCTAAAATCCACTAAAATTGGACAGAAACTCCATCAATAATATGTGGACCTCATATGGGAACATTTTTAGATCTCTATAAGCCTCCATCTTGAATTGTATTGAGAAAGTGGTGGTGGGCACCTAAGGAGGCTGGTGTACTTTGTCAAGCATCCACTCATTTTGAAATGGAGTGAAATATGATCTTTCAAGGCTCTTTAAAGAGTCAAACAGTAAATACAATGTAGTCACCTATTTGTGTCACCAGAAGGACATGGAAATGAATCTGTCCTGAGCATATGGTTTTGCCATTATGCATCTCTATTTTGTGCCCATATTTATGTCTTAAACTCCATATAGATTACCTCTTTTGATATTTCTAAATACATCAAAAGGTCCTATGGACCATAGAAGAACATAAAGTTTCATGAACCAAGATGCTACAAGTAAAAATGAATTGTTATAATTACTTACTTTTGGCAGAAAGAAGCCCCTCAGGGTGACATCTTGAGTGGTCTGATGTGGCACATTGGTTGGCACAAGATTGGCAAATCTCTGAATCTCGTGGATTACAGCATCTGTGTATGGCATTTGTTTGCGGTGCACCATCTGAGGCTCGGCTGAACCAATCACTTTTTCAATTTCTTTTTGGACATTTGCTTTTATGAAAGTACAAATTACACTTAATATCTCCAAGTTTTAGCTAGGACCATTTAGGTTGGGGCTACACAGTATTTTTATCAGTGACACTACTTGCGCAACCAAAATTCACTCAGGGTTGTTACAATATCGCAGCTCAATATAAATGAATAAGGTCGCATTGTGACCATTAGGAGCACAATAAGCAAGTCATAAAAAGACCAGCGTCATCAGGTCTTTTGTGACTTGCTCGCGTAGTCATAGTACCTTTGGGTTCACACTTGTATTGCGCTGTGAAGTAGCAGCGACACCTACCAAACTTTTTTCACATTATAGTCTTATCCTGCCATAAAAAGCTCCATATTCCCAGCTTCCATACATGAAACCATAAAAGTAATTGACAAAATTCTGTCTTTTTGCAGCCATCACAAAGGGGGAGCTTACAAGCTTACTGCATAAAGATTCATTTCTGAATCTCAGGAGCGATGTAACCCCTTAAAGATGCAGCCAATTTTAGTTTTTGCACTGTTTTCCTCTCAACAAAGCCATATGAGAGCTTATTTTTTTTTGCGGGACGTATTGTAGTTTTTAATGGCAACATTTGCTCTTTCATATAATGTACTAAAAGAACTAGGAAAAAAATGCAAGTGCAATGAAATGGTGAAAGAAAAACACAATTCTGATACTTTTTTTTTGCTTCATGTCAATAGTTTTCAATGTCTTGTTAAACAAACCTGGCAAAGTGATACCGCAGCTCGATACAATTACAGTGATACCAAACTTACAGGGATTTTTTTAATAGTTTAGTGGCTTAAAAAAAATTTGGAAACTTGCAAAAACAAAATAGGATTTAGTGTTAACATTGGGCACATGCTTCATTTCCAATGTACTTTTTTGTGATCACTAGAGATGAGAGGATCTTTTGAAATTTGAATTTGCCAACTTCAGCAAATATTCCCCCACAAAATTGATTTGTGGTGAATACATTTTCATGGATTTCAATACCGAAACACTTGTAATTGCTCGTAAAATACACTTTGGGGAGAGGAGAGTGAGGACACTGCTGACCATAAGAGCTTACACTCTACCGGAGAAAGAGTTACCCAGCAACTATGGAGATGGAAAACTAATCTGTTGACAAATTGTGCTCCCCTGGGAACTGACAAATTGTGATGGCCCTGTTACTGACCACCACTGTATAAAGTATGATAATCTGCTAGATGTCATGGCTGCAGAGCATTATAAGGAAGCCCATGCAGCAATGCAAAATTATGTTTGCCTGCTCTCTGATACTTCAGCAGTGGGGGATATTGTACCGGGCAAAGTTTTTTTTTGTGAACTGCAAATCAAATTTTAAAACGTTCAAATTCACGTGAATCTGGTGAATTCGAATTTCAAATGATCTGATCATGTGAAGCTGCCAACAATCAAGATTTGGCTCATAAGCTAACCAGATGCAAGGGCAAATTGCAGAAGTTTAAATACTGTTTTTGCAAGAAATTAATATATTTGTCAATGAAAGTTTAAAATTTTATGAAATACTAATAGCTGTGCTTTAATGACAACAGAAACATTTCGCTAAAAGATCTAAAAACAATAAAGTATCAAACTTAGTGGAATCCTAAATTTGTTTTAGTCACAAAAGTTTTAGCCTCAAATGTATGAATCTGTGCACTTTTGTGCCACAGTCATGCAAGAGCTTCAGCATCCTGAGCTACATAGACTTTTCAACAATCCGTGAGGGTCTCTAGACCTGAACCCCACTGTACTACGCCATACTTAAAGGGTTGTAACATGCAAAATAGACATTTTCAAGTATAGGTATACTTTAGATAAATTTAAGTAAATAAAAAGAAATATAGGGTTAGATACAACTACAGTGGTGGCCAAAAGTATTGACACCCCTGCAATTCATTCAGATAATACTCAGTTTCTTCCTGAAAATGATTGCAATCACAAATTCTTTGGTATTATTATCTTCATTTAATTTGTCTTCAATGAAAAAACACAAAAGGAATTGTCTTATAGCCAAATTGGATATAATTCCACACCAAACCTAAAAAAGGGGGTGGACAAAAGTAATGGCACTGTTTGAAAAATCATGTGATGCTTCTCCAATTCGTGTAATTAACAGCACCTGTAACTTACCTGTGGCACCTAACAGGTGATGGCAATAACTAAATCACACTTGCAGCCAGTTAACATGGATTAAAGTTGACTCAACCTCTGTCCTGTGTCCTTGTGTGTACCACATTGAGCATGGAGAAAAGAAAGAAGACCAAAGAACTGTCTGAGGACTTGAGAAACCAAATTGTGAGGAAGCATGAGCAATCTCAAGGCTACAAGTCCATCTCCAAAGACCTGAATGTTCCTGTGTTTTCCGTGCGCTGTGTCAAGAAGTTTAAAGCCCATGGCACTGTGGCTAACCTCCTTAGATGTGGATGGAAAAGAAAAATTGATGAGAGATTTCAACGCAAGATTGTGCGGATGGTGGATAAAGAACCTCGACTAACATCCAAACAAGTTCAAGCTGCCCTGCAGTCTGAGGGTACAACAGTGTCAACCCGTACTATCCATCGGCGTCTGAATGAAAAGGGACTGTATGGTAGGATACCCAGGAAGACCCCACTTCTTACCCCGAGACATAAAAAAGCCAGGCTGGAGTTTGCCAAAACTTACCTGAGAAAGCCTAAAACGTTTTGGAAGAATGTTTTCTGGTCAGATGAGACAAAAGTAGAGCTTTTTGGCAAAAAGCATCAACATAGAGTGTACAGGAAAAAAAAAAAGAGGCATTCAAAGAAAAGAACATGGTCCCTACAGTCAAACATGGCGGAGGTTCCCTGATGTTTTGGGGTTGCTTTGCTGCCTCTGGCACTGGACTGCTTGACCGTGTGCATGGCATTATGAAGTCTGAAGACTACCAACAAATTTTGCAGCATAATTTAGGGCCCAGGGTGAGAAAGCTGGGTCTCCCTCAGAGGTCATGGGTCTTCCAGCAGGACAATGACCCAAAACACACTTCCAAAAGCACTATAAAATGGTTTGAGAGAAAGCACTGGAGACTTCTAAGGTGGCCAGCAATGAATCCAGACCTGAATCCCATAGAACACCTATGGAGAGATCTCAAAATGGCAGTTTGGAGAAGGCACCCTTCAAATATCAGGGACCTGGAGCAGTTTGCCAAAGAAGAATGGGCTACAATTCCAGCAGAGCATTGTAAGAAACTCATTGATGGTTATCGGAAGCGGTTGTTCGCAGTTATTTTGGCTAAAGGTTGTGCAACCAAGTATTAGGCTGAGGGTGCCAATACTTTTGTCTGGCCCATTTTTGGAGTTTTGTGTGAAATGATCAATGATTTGATTTTTGATTCATTCTCTTTTGTGTTTTTTCCTTGCAAGCAAATTAAATGAAGATAATAATACCAAAGAATTTGTGATTGCAATCATTTTCAGGAAGAAACTGAGTATTTGCAGAGGTGCCAATACTTTTGGCCACCACTGTACGTGTATATTTATATTGTATTTGCAACAAACAATTAGTCATATCTCTTTACTTTGAATTTCATAATATTTCATCATTAGTAGAAAGCCCCATCTCAGGGTAGTAGAGGTCGTCTCCATTCCAGCAGCGAACAAGTCAGCTATAAGAGACGTTAAGTTTTCATCGTGAAAATATAACTCTGGATTTGGTTTCTCCTGAAATGTGGAATATATTGAATTTAAGTGTTAGGGAAGAGTGGAGATCAATCAGAAAAACAACAAGAATGTTGGTTCAAAGTAAATCTTTTAAAATTGTGTAATTTGCATAGTTGATCTTCCACCAATTTGAGCATGTTCAATTTGTCACATCATAGAAGAATGACTGCATAGCTGATTAAAATGTATTTATTTTTTTAATTTCCCATTATTATTTATGATAAGACCAACAGAGCATTACCAGAGATTTTTCTCTCATGATGTGTACTTTTTCCCCTGCATGATATTGACCAATCATAATCAGGAGGTGTCATGCATGTAGAAAATGGACACGCCCCCAAAAGGTCAGAAGAACATGCTTTCACCTGTGAGATCTGTAAGAACAGACTGTCATGCTTTTATTTATAATCTTTGCACCTACCATGTAGCATAGAGCAGAGCTCAGTATGATTACTCCTTCAGCTTTCATCTCATTTTGGGTGGAGAGAAGTAGCGCTGAGCTGTGTGAGTCCAAATACCTCTGCAACTCTCTTCTCTCAATGATATCAGTTCAGATTTATAAGCCTCTATCCGCACTGACTGCCATGAGATGAAATATGGAAGTATTTGTAATGACATTCAGCTCTGCTTTATGGTACACAGTAGATGCAGAAATCAGGCCTAAAAGAAGGGATGTCTGTCATTACATATCTCACAGGAGAAAGAATTTTCTTCTGAATTCTTCTGACTTTCTGGGGGTGTGTGATTTATTCCTCTGCATGACACACTTCCTGCTTATTATTGCTCAACCCCAAGCTAGGAAAAAAAGGTACACGCCCCTAGAGAAGAATCTTTCGTAACACCCATTGGGTTTATCATAAGTTACAACTAGTGGTGAGCGAGGATGCTCGTCACTGCTCATTACTCGCCCGAGCATCTCACTGCTTGAAATTCTTGGCGAGAAATTCCGGAATGCTCGGGCGGGCGCTCCGGTCCCCCGTATTTTGTTCCCTTTAGACAGCCTATTAAGATGCAGGGATTGCCTGCCACTCACTCTAATGCCATAGCCATATTGGTTGTGTCATTACAGTAATTGGCTAGCTGCATATCTAAGACCTGGTGACCCTATGCTCATTGCAGTCTACCCTTCAGGCAGGCAAATTAGGGAGTAGTGCTGCTGAGTGAGAGAAAGAAATGGTGGTTTATTAGTTAGGTATAGGTATTCCACAACAATATATTACAGTACAGACCAAAAGTTTCGACACACATTCTCATTTAAAGATTTTTCTGTATTTTCATGACTATGAAAATTGTACATTCACACTGAAGGCATCAAAACTATGAATTAACACATGTGGAATTATATAGTTAACAAAAAAGGGTGAAACAACTGAAAATATGTCTTATATTCTAGGTTCTTCAAACTAGCCACCTTTTGCTTTGATGACTGCTTTGCACACTCTTGGCATTCTCTTGATGAGCTTCAAGAGGTAGGCACTGGAAATGGTTTTCACTTCACAGGTGTGCCCTGTCAGGTTTAATAAGTGGGATTTCTTGCCTTATAAATGGGGTTGGGACAATCAGTTGTGTTGTGCAGAAGTCAGTTGGATACACAGCTGATAGTCCTACTGAATGAACTGTTAGAATTTGTATTATGGCAAGAAAAAAGAAGCTAAGTAAAGAAAAACGAGTGGCCATTATTACTTTAAGAAATGAAGGTCAGTCAGTCCGAAAAATTGGGAAAACTTTGAAAGTGTCCTCAAGTGCAGTTGCAAAAACCATCAAGCGCTGCAAAGAAACTGGCACACATGAGGACCGCCCCAGGAAAGGAAGACCAAGAGTCACCTCTGCTTCTGAGGATAAGTTTATCTGAGTCACCAGCCTCAGAAATTGCAGGTTAACAGCAGCTCAGATTAGAGACCAGGTCAATGCCACACAGAGTTCTAGCAGCAGACACATCTCTACAACAACTGTTAAGAGGAGACTTTGTGCAGCCGGCCTTATGGTAAAATAGCTGCTAGGAAACCACTGCTAAGGACAGGCAACAAGCAGAAGAGACTTGTTTGGGCTAAAGAACACAAGGAATGAACATTAGACCAGTGGAAATCTGTGCTTTGGTCTGATGAGTCGAAATTTGAGATCTTTGGTTCCAACCTCCGTGTCTTTGTGCGACGCAGAAAAGGTGAACGGATGGACTCTACATGCCTGGTTCCCACCGTGAAGCATGGAGGAGGAGGTGTGATGGTGTGGGGGTGCTTTGCTGGTGACACTGTAGGGCATTTATTCAAAATTGAAGGCATACTGAACCAGCATGGCTACCACAGCATCTTGCAGCGGCATGCTATTCCATCCGGTTTGCGTTTAGTTGGACCATCATTTGTTTTTCAACAGGACAACGACCCCAAACACACCTGCAGGCTGTGTAAGGGCTATTTGACCAAGAAGGAGAGTGATGGGGTGCTACGCCAGATTACCTGGCCTCCACAGTCTCCAGACCTGAACCCAATCGAGATGGTTTGGGGTGAGCTGGGCCGCAGAGTGAAGGCAAAAGGGCCAACAAGTGCTAAGCATCTCTGGGAACTCCTTCAAGATTGTTGGAAGACCATTTCCGGTGACTACCTCTTGAAGCTCATCAAGAGAATGCCAAGAGTGTGCAAAGCAGTCATCAAAGCAAAAGGTAGCTACTTTAAAGAACCTAGAATATAAGACATATTTTCAGTTGTGTCACACTTTTTTGTTAAGTATATAATTCCACATGTGTTAATTCATAGTTTTGATGCCTTCAGTGTGAATGTACAATTTTCATAGTCCAGAAAATACAGAAAAATCTTTAAATGAGGTGTGTCCAAAATTTTGGTCTGTACTAATATATATATATATATATATATATATATATATATATATATATATATATATATACATATATATATACACTAGCTATTGAAACCGTTCTATGCCCGGGTGGCGAGTATTTATATTGGTATATGGCCTCCATCTTGTCATGTGCTGCTTCCATCCTGCGCACTAATCCTGTCATGTGCTGCTGCCATCCTGCGCCCCCATTCTGTCATGTGGTGCTCCCATCCTGCGCCCCTATTCTGTCATGTGCTGCTGCCATCCTGCTCCCCCATCCTTGTGTGTGCTGCTCCCATCCTGCGCCCCCATTCTGTCATGTGCTGCTCCCATCCTATGCAGTAGAATGAGGCTGGATTGCTCTGCTGACGTATTATAAATATTTATTCAGTAGAAAGTGGCTGGATTGCTCCGCTGACGTTTTTTGTGGAGGATTGCTCAGCTGACGTTTTTTGTGTGGGATTGCTCCGCTGACGTATTTTGTGCGGGATTGCTCCGCTGACGTATTTTGTGCGGGATTGCTCCGCTGACATATTTTTTGCGGGATTGCTCCACTGCCATTTTTTGTGCGGGATTGCTCCGCTGACATATTTTGTGCGGGATAGCTCTGCTGACGTATTTTGTGCGGGATTTCTCCGCTGACGTATTTTGTGTGCTTGTGCGGGATTGCTCCGCTGACGTTTTTTGTCCTGGATTGCTCCGCTGACTGTGTTGGAATACTCTGATGACTATTCTATATAGTAGATATATACACTACCGTTCAAAAGTTTGGGGTCATTTAGAAATTTCATTATTTTTGAAAGAAAAGCACATTTTTTTTCAACGAAGCTAACATTAAATGAATCTGAAATACCCTCTATACATTGTTAATGTGGTAAATGACTATTCTAGCTGCAAACGTTTTGTTTTTATGGCAATATCTACATAGGTGTATAGAGGCCCATTTCCAACAACCACCACTCCAGTGTTTTAATGGTACATTGTGTTTGCTAACTGTGTAAGAAGGTTAATAGATGTTTAGAAAACCCTAGAAAACCCTTGCACAAGTATGTTAGCGCAGCTGAAAACTGTTTGGCTGATTTGAGAAGCTATAAAATTGACCTTCCTTTGAGCTAATTGAGAATCTGGAGCATTACATTTGTTTGTTCTATGAAACTCTCAAAATGTCCAGAAAAAGAGAACTTTCATGTGAGACTCGACAGTCTATTCTTGTTCTTTGAAATGAAGGCTATTCCATGCGAGAAGTTGCCAAGAAACTGAAGATTTCCTACAACGGTGTGTACTACTACCTTCAGAGGAGAGAACAAACACTCTAACAAGAGTAGAAAGAGAAGTGGAAGGCCCCGCAGCATAACTGAGCAACAAGACAAGTACATTAGAGTCTCTAGTTTGAGAAATCGACGCCTCACAGCTCCTCAACTGTCAGCTTCATTAAATAGTACACGCAAAAAGCCAGCGTCAACATCTACAGTGAAGAGGCGACTCCGGGATGCTGGCCTTCAGGGCAAAGTGGCAAATTAAAAACCTATATCTGAGACTGGCTAATAAAAGGAAAAGATTAATATGGGCAAAAGAACACAGACATTGGACAGAGGAAGATTGGAAAAGAGTTTTATGGACAATCAAAGATGGAGGTGACCCCAAACTTTTGAACACTAGTGTATATGTATATTTGTATATAGTATCTTCTTTAGATATATATAGATATGTGTAATATATATATCTATATATAGTACAAAATATTTTTTTTTAAGATAGAGACCGAAGGCACTTTGTGACACAGAAATCTTCTGTCTTTAAAATGGCGGCGAAGTGTGGTGGTACGGTACATATTTAAATTATTAGTGATGTCGGAGGAGGGCGGGGGAGAACTGTGACGCCGGATCAGCGCCTGCGCAGACCGCGCTTTCCGGCGCCAGGGGTACATAACATATTTAAATTATAAGTGATGTCATAAGAGGGCAGGGGAGAACTGTGACGCCAGATCAGCACCTGCGCAGTCCACGCTTTCCGGCGCCATTTTGTCGAAGACACACTGCACTGTGTCTATTGAAGACACACTTGCAATGTGTCTTCAATAAAACGGCGCCGGACTTGCAGCCCGGCCGCGAATTGGCGCCGGATTTGAAACACACAGGCCACCATCGGGAGATCAGCGGCGACGCAGCTGGGAGATGACCGGTGCTAGCCAGTCAGCTCCCGGCTGCTCGCAGCAAAAGTACCCCGACAGGCAACTTCGCGCCCCGGTCCTCCCTTCACACTTGCCGTTGGGAGATTAGCGGCACTAGCCGCTGATCTCCCGACGGTAGCCACATGGAGGTCAGCGGCGATGCAGCCGGGAGATGACCGGCGCTAGCCGGTCATCTCCCGGATGCTCGCAGCGGAAGTACCCGCACAGGCAGCGCCACTCCCCGGTCCTCACTAACACGGTTCGCTGATTGGTCGCAGCCGCCGGCCGCGACCTATCAGCGATATTGGCGCCAAATTTAAACACCGCTCTGCTGATTAGTCGCGCCTGGTCGGCTGCATACATATTCTAGAATACCCGATGCGTTAGAATCGGGCCACCATCTAGTAGATATATATATATATATATGTGTATATATACACATTTGAACTAACAGTCCTTCTAAGGACTAATCCAGCTACATATATTAATCCTGGTGATAGCAGGACTTAGGCAGGCAGAGTTTGTAGACACAGTATATGGCAGAATAGGGTCCATTGCATGTTCTGTCTGCTGCTCTCTGAAAAAATTTTTTTCTCTTAATCCTGCTTATTTACTTAAAAAGCAATATAGTTCACCATTTTACTGCTCCATTTGCTTGTTAGCAGAATACAGCCAGATTTTTTTTATTATATTTGCATTGCTGTATTGTGGAAGCAGAGAAATTTTTGCATCATCAGACGTGATCCCATATTACTGCGGTAATAATACAGACATTTTGTCGAGCATGGCAAATATTACACTCCATTTAAAATGGGCAAGATGGGTAGCAAGGGATGGGGAAGTCGACGTGATGGTGATGGTGCACGCAGAGGCCAAGGCCATGGGCAAGATGAAACTGTGCCTGCTGATGGAGCACAACAAACACCCATATCATGTCGAACTACCTTCCTGTCCGAACTTCTATGGGGCCACAGAACAACACTCTTGAAGCCAGAGTAGTGTGAAAAGGTTATTGAATGGATAGCAGATAATGCTTCCAGTGAGTTTGCCACCACCACCCTGTCTTCCACACGGTCCAGTCAAAGTAGCCATGAGTTTGGACCTCTTATTCCTCACCCTCTCACAGGTGTATCAGGTGTGACAGACAGTCGCTGTGGATTCAGTCGCTGTAGAAGGTCACTGTGCTTGGCATTACAGATGCCTTCTTAATCATCTCATCCCTGTAGTACAGTTATAGTAGTCCTTTTCTCTTTAGGACCCAGCAGCGACCTCCACCTTCTGCTGCTGATTGACACTACCTTGCTTGGAAGGTAAAATCTCTCAGTTTCTCCACAGAGTCGCCAGCAATAGTTCTATGTACCTCTGTGCAGACTTGGAGTACTGGCATTCGGCTAGTCTCGTCTTTGGTGCCCTTGGAGGAAAGTTGGCGCCATTCCTTTGGTGTCTGGTCAAACTAAGTGTAACCCCTTTATTTGTTTACCTTATTGTTTTTCGTTTGTAGTGGGACCTGACTAGTGCTTACCCTGTCCCTTTCCTATCTAGGGCCTACCTCAAGGGACATTCAGGGTTTAGGTTCCTGCTTGGCGATAGGTGCAGAACTTGTATAGGAACGATAGGGTAGGCAGGATGATATTAGATCAGCCTAGGAGTCTCCACTCCCCCTTTCTCTAGTTGTTGGGCTCCCTTCCCCCTCTTCCCATTGTTGTACACTTATTCCTTCCCTCACCTTGCGTGACACCTGATCCTTCATCCTCCCACCTTAACGAGTGCCGGCAGACAAGTGTTCCCACACTTGAACACTCCGAAGAGTTGTTTACTTATCCATTTATAGATTCGGGCCTCTTGCCCAGCCCACTTCATATGGGGCAAGAGAAGATCGCATGTAGTGATGCCAAAATATTTGAGCAGCCACGGTCACACGAAGGCGACGGTGGGAAACTGTCGTAAGAGGAGGATGATCATGATGAGACACCACCAAGTCAGGAGGAGGCCCATGGTGTGTACGTGAAAGACGAGGTGGTGGATGATGATGTCACTAACCCAGCCTGGCAAGGTGACATGCAAAGCGAGGACAGCAGAACAGAGAAGGAAGGAGATGTAGCACTATAACAGGCAGGAATAAGCAGTGGGGTGGCCACAAACACAAGGCGGGCAACTGTTCCTCGGAACACCAACACAAGGGAAGTTACCAGTCCAACTATTAGGTGTTTCAGAGTCTAACTCTTTTTTAAAGACTGTCCAGATATTCCCAAAAAGGCCATTTGCAACATATGCCATGCCAGCATCAGCAGGGGCATCAATACTACCAGCCTGACTACTATCAGCATGCTCAGGCAAAGCACCCCACTAGTTGGGGCAAATGGCAGGGTCCAGAAACAGTGTCTGCGTGTGACACCACTGCCTGTTTCGCAGTTGTATGTGCACACTAAGCCTCCGTGTATGATGGAGGCGAAGTTACCTACCGCCTTGCACCTGTCGTTGCACACTTTTAACCATCACCATCAGCAACCATGTCCTCGTCCTAGCGCAGCATACAGTTGTCCCTACCTCATTCCTTTGAATGCAAGTGCAAATACGCAGCCATTGCCCCACAGGCCACAATACTAAACTCCCACATTTCTCGAATGCTTGTACTTGAAATGTTGCCTTTTAGGCTCATGGAGACGGAATCTTTCTGCAACCTGATGGCTACTGCCGTCGCTCAATATTCGGTCCCCAACTGCCACTATTTCTCTCAGTGTGCCGTTTCCGCCTTACACAAGCACGTGCCCCAGAACATTACCCATGCCCTCACCAACACAGTTACTGGGAAGGTCCACCTAATCTCGTACATGTGGACAAGTGCTTGTGGCTATGAATGGCACATCTCGCTGATGGTACACTGAATTAACACAGTGAAAGCCGAGAGAATAAGTCCTCCCAATGCTGAGGATTGCAGGCCCTGGGTTAATCAGGGTTTCCCCCACATTTTACAGCTCCTGTACATTCTCCTCCTCCTCAGCCTCCATCTCCAAAATGACCACATCAGTCGCAAGCTGGAAGCACTGCAGCACTGTCTCGGCCAAGCGGCAACAGGCTGTACTGAAGCAAATAGGCTTACGTGACAAACCGCACACCACTGCAGATTTGTTGACAGCTGTAAAAGAGCAGGCATATCTGTGGCTGTCACCGCAGAACCTACAGCCAGGCATGGTTGTGTGTGACAATGGCCGGAACCTGGTGGTGGCTCTGAAGCTAGGCGAGCTCACACACATTCCATGTCTGGTCCATGTGCTCAACCTAGAGGTTCAGCTGTTTCTCAAAACCTACCCGGATCTTCCTGAGCTGCTTGTCAAAGTATGCCACGTATTTGCCCATTTTAGAAAGTCACCTACAGCTTCCGCTGCCTTTGCCGTGCTACAGCAGCATTTGCAGCTTCCAGCACACTGACTGGTGTGTGATGTCACCACGCATTGAAACTCAACCTTGCAGATGCTGGGAAGGATTTGTAAGCAGCAGAGGGCAGTTGTTGAGTACCAGCTTCAACATGCCCATCGGTATTCAGGTCAGCCTACGCACATAAAAGGTAATGAGTGGGCATGGATGTCAGACATCTGTGCTATTCTCCAAAACTTTAAGGAATACATCAAGATGGTGAGCCATGATGACACCATAATTAGCGTCACCATCCCATTTCTCTGTCTACTGAAACGCTCGCTGCTCACAATTAAATAGGAGGCATTGCAGGTGGAGATCGATGAGATGGAGCAAGGAACCATACAGGGTGATGCCACATGGTCCAGCCTCATCTCACCCAAACATGGATTGGGTGATAATGAAAAGGAGGGAGAGAAGGAGAAACAGGAGCTGGTTTCCTGTGCTACAAACGTTACTACCCACACAACTGTCTCAACACCACCGGATGATAGTAGCGGAACATAGAGTCAAATCCAGTGTGGTTTTTTTTTGGCTATAGGAAGTTTCACCCCCAGCAGTTCGCCCCCAGAAATCTGCCCCCAACAGTTCTCCCCCATCAGTTCGCCCCCAGGTACATTTCGCCCCCGCACATTTCGCCCCTATCATTTCGTCCCCAGGAAGATTCGCCCCCGCACATTTCGCCCCCGGACCGGGGCGAACTGGGGGCGATATGTGCGGGGGTGAAATGTGCGGGGGCAAAACATCTTGGGGGCCAAATGCTGTGGACGAAATGTGCGGCGGTGAAATGTACCCGGGGGCGAACTTCTGGGCGTGAACTGCTGGGGGCGAAACATCCAAATCCCTTTTTTTGGGGGGGGGGTCTATTCCCATGCACCTCTTCACACCCAGACACAGGCATACGCTTCCTGATTTTGTCTATTTTCTGCTGTCCTCCTCTTTCTCCGTCTCCTCATCCTCCACCACCTTATCAACAGGGTGACCGTGATGCAACACCTACATAATTTTTTTAAGGATGTTTATAATGCTCATAGGAAATTTTTTTAGAGGTCTACCTTTATCATTTTGTATGTTATACAGTATGTTCATGTATACCTCCTAGGGTTAAATGTTTATTTAACCCATGCACTTAGTGCATGGGCATTACCAGTATAGGAGACCCACTCCTTAACAATGGGAACAATTTTTTGAATGAGGACCTCCTCTACATCCCTTCAAAGGGGTATAGGAGTGTGTCCAATTTTAAGACAGCTTTTGCAGTCACTGTATAGGCATTACCACTATAAGAGACCCACTCAATAATGGGAACATTTTTTTTAATCAAGCTCTCCTCTATGTCTTTTCAAAGGGGTATTGTGGTGCGTCCAAATTTTTGGCAGCCCTTGCAGTCATTGCATATGCAATAACAGTATTAAAGACCCACTCTTTAACAATGGGAACAACAAAACATAGCTGGCTGATGGCCCTCTAACAACAGTGAGGGCCGACTGCTGGCCCTTTAACAATAGTAAGGTCTGCCTGATGGCCCTGTAAAAATAGGCTTTGTATATTTCAGAATCCCTCCGACATAAATTAAACATGATGTGTCTGATCATATCTCACATATCAAATGGGCAGATAAGGTAGTAAAATGTTAAAATTACATTTACTCCTGAATGTATTTTTCACTGTGAAAGCAATGCAAAAGTGCAAAAATGCATCAAAAACTCTACGTGTGAACGTAGCCCAAGGTGTGGAGGAGCATTTTTTTTCGTGTGTGTTATTTTTTCCTTATATACAAGTCATAACCCTGGAAAGAATGTTCCTTAACGTTTTTTTTCCCGGAAAATCCATTTTGGCTTCGTTTTTGTATGTTTTATTGTGAGTCCGTAAAAGTGGCATAAAATTGTTCACAGCAGTGACCTGATAGTCAAATATGCTTCCTGGGGTCTTCTCCATGCTGTTCCTATGTCATTTTAGCATTGTTCCCATCGATTTGGACAATTTTTAGGCCGTCTGTAGACCTCAGGGGGAGCTGTCTGAAAAATGCTTGAGTTTCCCATTGTCTTAAATTGGGCTCATTGCTCAGGTCAACCACCCGAGCATTACGATTTGCTCGACCCGAGCAACGAGCACCTGAGCATTTTAGTGATCACTCATCACTATTTATAACCTAAATTTTACAAAATGAAAAAAATAGAAAAGACATTTCACTCAGCTTTGCAGACACTGTTTAACCTCTTTAAAGCCCAAGAAGTACTAATACGTATCTGCACCCTGGGACTTGAGTCAGATACGTATTAGAACGTCTTTGCGATCGTGCCCTTATGAAAATGCAAAATTGGGGGCTGAAAAACATTTTGAGCACCTTGAGAGGTGCTGTTTTTAGAATGGTGTCACTTTTTGGTATTTTCTGTTATAAAATGGCTTTAAATATGATGTGGTCCCTAAAAAAATGGTTTAGTAAATTTTGTTGGAAAAATGAGAAATCGCTGGTCAACTTTTAACCCTTATAGCTCCCTAATAAAAAAAATTTTGGTTCCAAAATTGTGCTGATGTAAAGTAGACATGTGGAAAATATTATTTATTAACTATTTTGTGTGACATAGCTCTCTGATTTAAGGGAATAAAAATGAAAATTTTGAAAATTGATAAATTTTCGCCAAATTTCCATTTTTTTCACAAATAAACACAAGTGATATCGAAGAAATTTTATGACTATCAGGAAGTACAATACGTCACGAAAAAACATTCTCAGAATCAGTGGGATCCGTTGAAGCGTTCCAGAGCAATTACCTCATAAAGAGACAGTGTTTAGAATTGTAAAAATTGGCCTGGTAATTAACGTGCAAACCACCTTGGGTTGTAAAGGGGTTAACAATGTGGCCAGATTAATATTCTAAAATTGAGGAAAGGTCCTATTTAAACTGCAGAGATTGATGCAAGCTCCAGTTGCTGCAGCTACAAGCAGATGCCAACTGTATAATTCAGCTAGCATCTACGTGGTATGAAGCAGGCTTTGCTCCTGAGCCTAAATCATACAGCCCTTAGTAACAAAAAATGCTGTATTAGGGGTTTTAACTAGTGTTGAGCCACCCCCGTAGTGTTCGAGTTCGGTTCGGTTCGTCGAACACCCGTGTGTTCGCCGAACTGTTCGTCGAACACAGTTAAAACCAATGGCAGGCAAACAAAAACACATAGAAACACATAGAAAACACCTTCAAAAGGTGTCCAAAAGCTGACAAACTGCTCAGAAGACATAACTAACACATGGAAAAGTGACAAGTACATAGTCATGCGAAAAGAAAAGAGGTGGAGGAGTAAAAGGAAGGGGAGACACAAATATAGGCATGTCATGCCCTTCTAAAATCCAAAAAGTGAGAAGCCGACACGTTCAGTCCGCTCCTGCCCGTGCCACCTCCGTGTCGCCGGGTTTGTGCCAGAGCCGCGGTGAACCCTGACGGCCAGCCCCCCTCTCCCAATACTGGTGCCTGTCCGCAGGTGGGTCGAGCGAGCCCCCCTGTGGTGGAGGCAGCTCTAAGCTTTTTAATTTAAATTGTCTCTCTAATTTGAATGAATACACTTTAAATCCATTTACAAGGATCTATTGGAGGGCAAGTCTCATGCCAGCAGCCGCGTAATTCCAGCTCCAGTAGCGTCCACTAAAGCTGCTGCAGTTAAAAAGCTTTTATAAGGATCGAGCTCGGCTGTCCACCGCAAGGCATCCTACTGCCAGTCCCAGCCCCTATGCCTTGGGGTGCCTCCTGATGCTCTTCACTGAGTATCCCATGGTCCCGAAGCATTTCCTTTGAAAAAATTAAGTGTCCAAACTACAGGTGGTGTAGCTTGCTTAACAGCCGGGATAATCCGCTGACTAGCAGACACTGCTACTAGGCACAAAGTATTTCCTGGGCTAGATGCAGTTAAAAATTTGTAATTAGATACTCTCGTTGGATGCTGAGAAAGCATTCCATAGAGTCTCCTGGCACGCCATATATGATTCTCTTAAAAAGCTTGGGGTAGGGGTCTAGGGGACCCTTTTATAGCCAAAATCACGACCCTGTATCACTATACGTCACCTAGGCTAAAGATAAATGGAACTGTAGCACCCTGAGGGCTCGGTTGCTACAGAGGTATTGCACCTCACCCAGAGGTGTGATATCTCACTCTCAGGTAAGGATGGAGTGTGGATCAGGACCCGACACCTGCATGCATTACACCACATTGCCGTGGGGCAGGGAGACCAATATGCCTCTGAGATGGGCACTACAGTCCCTGTCCCTGGCTGGAGTGGGGGGAGGGAACACTGAGGAAGGGGAACCCTGTAGTGCAGGAGCAGGGAGGAATCAGTTCCTGGGTGCATTGAGAAGGGAGTATAAAAGGTGGGCACCATCTTAGTTCAGTGCAGAGAAGTCTGAGCAGAAGTGGCAGGGAGCAGGGGCTCTGCATGAGCTCTGTTCCGGAGGCGGGCCTAGTAACAAAGGCCCAGGCCTGGAAGAGGGAGAAGGAAGGAAGAGGAGCGGAGAAGGCTCCAGGAACGAGGAATGAAGGGATCCCAGGGGTGCGGACGGGCGAGTCGCCACCGCACGCCCGAATCCACCTGCGTGGAGGGGTCAGGCCAAAGGGGAAGACCGGTCCCCGAAACTAGTGGAGGCAGGAAACGACCCTCAGCTAGAAACCGGAGGCTCTGATATTTTATGTGGCGCAGCCCCTCGCTACACCCGCTAGGAAGGCACCACATAGGGTCAGGGAAACTGGCGCCAAGTTTACCAAGAGGAGGCCCGAGGCAGCCGGACAGAAGGGTTGGTAAGAAAGGCCAGACAAAGGACACACAAAGGGGGTCCTGTGAAGCGCTCCAAAGTTATCTGGGAGTTGTCCGAGCCCCTCACCTGGTGAGCACAGTACGATGTTGGTAGCCGTTACCTGCAGACGTGGTCTGGATAATAAGAACTGTGAGTAAAGGCCCTGGACTGCATCACTGACTCCGTGTCGTTACTGCTGCTGCCCTGCACCATCACCCCCATCCTCCGCATACACTGCCCTGAGGCTATACTCCTCAGGGGGAGTTATGCTACGCTCTGCTGCACCCACAACACCAGCCTCAGCGGTCTGCCCTGCAGCGGCGGTTCACTCTGACCGCAATCCACGGGTGGCGTAGTCGGACATTTAAACATCAAAACCACATAAATAGTTCCGCCACTGGTTTGACCACCCTGAGCCACGGAACCGGGTCGCCGCCACGAAGACTACAACCACCAGCATCCACCAAAAAGGGTCCGGCTCCGGGTGTCCCAAGGCCCAGGGGGTGCATCAGAACATTTTCATCACCTTTCACAATCACCAATGGGACAAGGCAGGGATGTCCTCTGTCCCCTCTCTTATACATCCTAGTGACGGAGCACCTGCTTTCATCAATTCGCCATAACCCCATTATTAGGTGGATTGAGGTGGGAGGCACCGAGTACAAGTGCTCTCTATTTGCTGATGATGTCCTAGTATATATCACTCAATCACATATATCCATCCATGCTGTTATGGCTGAAATAGATCACTTTGTTACATGGTCAAATTTTAAAATCAATGCAGCGAAGTCTGAGGCCCTCGATGTCTCCCTCCCCAAATCCATATAGGATTCCATCCAGTCCAACTTTCCCTTTGCCTGGCCCTCACAGGGTATCAAATACTTAGGAATTCCTATTCATAGAGACCTCTCCCAGCTATGTTATCTTAATTTTGGGCCCTTTATTGAACAACTCCATACAGACCACGGTTGGCAAGTTAGAACTGTAAGATTCACTACGTGAACCACTGGTGTTTTGTGGAAAAGCACATGTACACTGTGTTCCAAATTATTATGCAAAAAGTGTTTAGGAGTGATAAGGGAAGAATTTGTTTGTCAGTTAAACTCATTGATGGTGATGTGTGTCAGGGCTCTTTATATCACTGTAAGCAATTGCAGACACCTGTGCTAATTAGTTTGGCAGGTGTGTCCAATGAAAGGCAAGACTACTTAAGAAGGCTGTCTCACATTATTAAGCAGCCTACATTTTCTGCCAAAATGGGAAAGAAAAAGGATGTGTCGGCTGCTGAGAAGCAACAAATTGTGGAGTGTTTAGGTCAAGGCATGACTACAATCAACATTGTGCGATGATCAGGATGAAGTGTCTTGGCAATCAAGAAGTATGTAGCTGATTCACAGTACACACGTGTGCGTGGTGATAAGGGCAAATTGAGGACTCTTTCCTACAGGCAATTACGTCAGGTTAAAAGAGCAGCGGCAAAAAAGCCTTGTCATAGCAGCAGACAAGTTTTTGAAGCTGCTGATGCCTCCAACGTCCCCCGAACAACAAGATGCAGGGTCCTTCAGAGGTTTGCAGCTGTGTATACGCCATCCTGTCGACCTCCTCTATCCACTTCACACAAGCAGAAACGGCTCCAGTGGGCTAAACATTACATGAAGACTGATTTCAAAACTGTTTTGTTCACGGATGAGTGCCGTGCAACGCTCGATGGTCCAGATGGATGGAGTGGAGGATGGCTGGTTGATGGACACCCCACGCAAACACGGCTACAGCGCCAACAAGGAGGAGGTGGAGTAATGTTTTGGGCTGGAATCATGGGGAGAGAGATTGTCGGCCCCTTTAGGATCCCTGAAGGCGCTAAAGATGAACTCCATAATGTATGTGGATTTTCTCAAACAGCACTTCCTGCCATGGTTCAAGAAGAAGAACCGTGTATTTCACAGCAAGATCATTTTTTTGCATGATAATGCACCATCTCATGCTGCACATAAAACATCTGCATCTCTGGCTGATATGGGCATAAAAGGGGACAAACTTATGGTGTGACCCCCATGCTCCCCTGACCTCTACCCCATTCAGAACCTCTGGAGCATCATCAAAAGGAGTGTCTATGATGGCGGGAGGCAGTTCATATCTAAGCAACACCTCTGGGAGGGTATTCTGTCCTCATGCAAAACAATTGAAGCAGAAACCATCCAAAACCTGACAAATTCAATGGACGAGAGAGTTCAGAAGCTCCTTTCGAACAAGGGGTCCTATGTGAAAATAAAACATCACCTAGAATAAAGTTTTGAATTGAAAACTGTTTGATTTCAGTTTCTAATAACCTGCTAATGCTTATAATTTCAAAAATGACCATTTTTTTCTTCTTTATTAAAATGAAAAGGTTGATCGAAAAGTTTGGGGGATCTAAGAGTGTGGCAACCCAGTAGTCATGATTACTTCGAATTCTGACAATATGAGGGTCATGTTGCAGGTAGTGCAGCAAGAAGGCACTTATGTGTCTTGCGCATCTCGGAGCCCCAAAATTATTTTCCGGGCTAGATGCAGCTAAAAATTATTATTAATTTTAAATCTGGTGGAGCTTAGTATAGATGGCCTAATAGGATCAGTGCTGCACACTGCTACAAAGCCCAAATTATTTTCCAGTCAAGATACAGATAAACATGATTAGTAATTTGAAAGCTTAAAACGGTTGGTAGGGTGATTTTAACCAATCATCAAGCTTTTACTCTCCCCAGGATGACACAGGGGTAGAAAAGTCGTTTCGGATCCATGATTTGTTCATCTTTATGAACGTGAGTCTGTCTACATTATCAGTGGAGAGCCGCGTGCGCTTATCTGTCAGCACACCACCAGCAGCGCTGAACACACGTTCAGACAGAACGCTGGCTGCGGGGCATGACAAGATCTCCAAGGCGTAAGTGGCTAGCTCCGGCCATTTATCCAGATTGGAAGCCCAAAAAGAGCAAGGGTCCAGTGACACAGTCGTGGCTTCAATGTTTACTTGGAGATACTCCTGTACCATCGTCTCTAGGCGTTGACTATGTGTCAGACTTCTTGTCTCCTGTGGCCTTGCAAAGGATGGGCTAAAAAAGTGGTGAAATGATTCCGCAAAATTGATGTTACCAGCAGATACTGTGGTTCTGTTACGGTTTGAGTGCTGAACACTTGACGGTCCCACGGTTGGCAAGTTGGAACTGTGAGATTCACTACGTGCACCACTGGTATTTTGTGGAAAAGCACATGTAAGATTCTGCAACAGTCTCTGCTGATACTCCTGCATGCGTGCATCCCTTTCTATGGCAGGAATAATTTCTGCAAATTTACTTTTGTACCGGGGATCTAACAGTGTGGCAACCCAGTAGTCAGGATTATTTCTAATTCTCACAATTCGAGGGTCATGTTGCAGGTAGTGCAGCAAGAAGGCACTCATGTGTGTTGCGCATCCAGGAGCACCAAGTCCCTGTTGTGTTGGTGGCGAGGTAACAATCATGCTTCCTTCCTCTGTCCTCTCCCCCCAACCTCGCACAACAGAAATGTGATCAAGGTCTCCCTCATCTGATGAGTCTTCCATCAGTTCGTCCTCCACTTCTTCCTGGGCTCCTGCACCTTCCTCACTAGTTTGGCTGCTACCATGCGCCCTGGTTAAACCATCTCCCCCACCCTCACATGCCTGCCGCCTTGGTGCTGCCGACCGTCTGGACCTTGCAGATGTTAGCCCTTCCGCATACAACTCCTCCTCCTCTACTTCCTCCACCTCCTCTTGTGCCACCACCTGACTCCGAATTCTGTTTAACATGTGCTCCAGCATGTAAATCACCGGAATAGTCATGCTGATAATGGCATCGTCAGCACTAAACATCTTCGTCGCCATTTCAAAACTGTGCAGAAGGGTGCATAGGTCCCTGATCTGAGACCACTCCTCCAGCGTGATTTGCCCCACCTCTGAATCTCGTTGGCCCAGGCTATACGTCAGAACGTATTGCACCAGGGCTTGTCGGTGCTGCCACAGTCGCTGCAACATGTGCAGAGTTGAATTCCACCGGGTAGGCACATCGCATTTTAGCCGGTGAAGTGGCAGGCCCAACGACTTCTGTAGAGATGTAAGTCGCTGAGCTGCGGGATGCGAACGGCGGAAGTGAGCACACAGCGACCGTGCCCTCTGCAGAAGGCCATCTAGTCTGGGATAGTGGGCAAAAAATTGCTGGACAACCAGGTTCAACACGTGAGCCATACAAGGCACGTGTGTGACATTGCCCCGGCGAAGGGCCGCACCCAGGTTTGCAGCATTGTCGCACACGGCCTTCCCTGGTTTCAGGTCCAGTGGAGACAACCATTCATGAAATTGGTTCTCCAGAGCTGACCACAACTCCTCAGCTGTGTGACTCACATTTCCCAGACATTTCAATGTAAAAACCGCCTGATGACGTTGAGCCCTACTGCCAGCATAGTAAGGAGGTGTGCAGGATCCCTTCTGCGCAGTTAGAAAGCTTGTGGCATGACCAGACAGGCTTTGGGTGCAGGTGGAAGACCGAGAGGAGGTTGAGGAGGCAGAAGCAGTGGAGGAAAAATGACATAAAGAGGATTGACGCACAACTCGTGGGGACGGCAAGACTTGGACAGCAGCCCCTTGTCCTGCTGTCACCATAGTTACCCAGTGCCCAGTCAGCGACATGTAACGCCCCTGTCCATGCCTACTCGTCCAAGTGTCTGTGGTGAAATGCACCCTGTCACACACAGAGTTTCTCAAAGAAGCGGTGATGTTATGTGCGACATGCTGGTGGAGCGCAGGCACACCTTTCTTTGAGAAGTAGTGCCGACTGGGCATCTGGTACTGGGGCACTGCGACGGACATAAGGTCTCGAAAATCCTCTGTGTCCACCAGGCGGAAAGGCAGCATTTCTGTAGCCAAGAGCTTGCAGATGGTGAAATTCAACCTCTTAGCTTTCTCATGGCTAGGAGGAAATGGTCTTTTACTTGTCCACATCTGAGGGACCGAGGGCTGGCTATTGTGCTTAGACGGGGTTGATAAAGGTGTCCCCGGCAAACTGCCGGTCTGTGAGGAAGATGCAGGCGGACATGTTAGGTTGCCTTGATCCAAAGGTGGTGCTATCGATGTCGGACAGCGCTCAAGACCAGCTGGTGTTACCACCTCCAAAGAAAATGATGACCTGCCAATCACGCTGGCTGTTGCGGGTAAAGAGGTGGCAGGTCTGCGCCCCAAAACAGGTGTGACTGCTGTCCCCCCAGTCACAGAGGATGAAGAGGCCGCGGATGCACAAGATATGGCAGACGGTGGTTGGCCCGGCCGGCTAGACCGCATTGTAGCACACTGAGCTTCCCACTGCAACTTATGCTTCATGTCCATGTGCCGGTTCATGCATGAAGTACTCAAACTATGTATTTTTTGGCCTCTACTTAGCTTTTGCTGACAAATGTTACAGATAACACGAGTTGGGTCATCTTTATCGATCTGAAAAAATGCCCAGGCTATGCAAGGCTTAGCACCCATGCGACCTGAAGAGCCACCACGACTTGTGGTGAGAGGCAGAGTTGTGTTTGAGGATGCAGTTGTTGACGTGCTTCCAGTACTACGTCTCTCTCCAGTAAGGCGCAACCTGACCTCGTCGTCACTAGCATCTTCCTCCACCTCCTCTGCTGACCTCATCTCTTGGCTGACTGTGGGTTGACAGTAAGTGGGATCTCCAACCTCATCATCATCACCCTGTGCGTTATCACACCCGTCGTCCTCAGAGCCAACCTGTTCCTGCCCTGACAAAAAACTAAAGTTGTCGCTCCAATCAGGTATTTGAGTCTTATCATCGTCTTCCTCATTGTCTCCACCAACAGGAGTTATAGTTTGGGAATGAGGGTCTACATTATGGTCAGAACCTTCTGCGTCTGGTCCTGGATCCGACTCAGAAAGATTCTGGGCATCAGTGCAGATCATTTCCTCGTCTGGATTCACAGAAGCGCTGGAGTCGACCTCTGATTCCCAGGCTATAGTATGAGTAAACAGCTCTGCAGACTCAACCATCTGTTCTACCTCATACTCAGACGGGCAGCTGGAGATTTGGGAGCTGTGAGGAAGCAAGTGCGATTTGGGTGACACCTTTGAGGACTGGAGTATTTGTGATGTTGAAGTTGATGTGGAGGAGAGCCCACTTAAAGGAGCACTTGATATCCGTTGAAGCACCTGCTGTTTTTGTGCCTCATCTGGAATTTGTAGCGATTGGCGTGGCCGTAAGAAAGGGATCTTATCACATTGTCCGCTAAAAGAAGTAGACATTTTAGTTTGGCTGGAAGATGGTCTTTCTTCTGCACCTACCCCACGGACACAACTTTTTTTCCCCTTCCCAACACGCCTATTCCCCTTTCCACCAGCAGCAGGCCTTTTTCCACTCATTTTGGTGGTTAACTAATTCACAACTCTGGAGTTGTTTGCACAAAAAAACAATGGATGGTAACCGAGCAGAGCTGAGTGGCCAAACTGTGGTATTAGGCCAAAACTATTGGCTGGGTTAGATGCAGAAAAAAATTATTTTTAATTTGCAACCTGATGGAGGTCAGTATAGATGGACTAATAGACCAAGTCCCACACACCGCTAGAAGCCCAAATATTTTTTCAGAGCTAGATGCAGAAAATATTTTTATTCAATTTGCAACCTGATGGAGGTCAGTATAGATGGACTAATAGACCAAGTCCCACACACTGCTAGAAGCCCAAATATTTTTTCAGAGCTAGATGCAGAAAAAAATTATTTTTAATTTGCAACCTGATGGAGGTCAGTATAAATGGACTAATAGACCAAGTCCCACACACTGCTAGAAGCCCAAATATTTTTTCAGAGCTAGATGCAGAAAAAAATTATTTTTAATTTGCAACCTGATGGAGGTCAGTATAGATGGACTAATAGACCAAGTCCCACACACTGCTAGAAGCCCAAATATTTTTTCAGAGCTAGATGCAGAAAAAAATTATTTTTAATTTGCAACCTGATGGAGGTCAGTATAGATGGACTAATAGACCAAGTCCCACACACCGCTAGAAGCCCAAATATTTTTTCAGAGCTAGATGCAGAAAAAAATTATATTCAATTTGCAACCTGCTGGACGTCAGTATAGAAGGACTAATAGAACAAGTCCCACACACTGCTAGAAGCCCAAATATTTTTTCAGAGCTAAATGAAGAAAAAAATTATTTTTAATTTGCAACCTGATGGAGGTCAGTATAGATGGACTAATAGACCAAGTCCCACACACCGCTAGAAGCCCAAATATTTTTTCAGAGCTAGATGCAGAAAAAAATTATATTCAATTTGCAACCTGCTGGACGTCAGTATAGAAGGACTAATAGAACAAGTCCCACGCACTGCTAGAAGCCCAAATATTTTTTCACAGCTAAATGAAGAAAAAAATTATTTTTAATTTGCAACCTGATGGAGGTCAGTATAGATGGACTAATAGACCAAGTCCCACACACTGCTAGAAGCCCAAATATTTTTTCAGAGCTAGATGCAGAAAAAAATTATTTTTAATTTGCAACCTGATGGAGGTCAGTATAGATGGACTAATAGACCAAGTCCCACACACTGCTAGAAGCCCAAATGTTTTTTCAGAGCTAGATGCAGAAAAAAATTATTTTTAATTTGCAACCTGATGGAGGTCAGTATAGATGGACTAATAGAACAAGTCCCACACGCTGCTAGAAGCCCAAATATTTTTTCAGAGATAAAAGAAGAAAAAAATTATTTTTAATTTGCAACCTGATGGAGGTCAGTATAGATGGACTAATAGACCAAGTCCCACACACTGCTAGAAGCCCAAATATTTTTTCAGAGCTAGATGCAGAAAAAAATTATTTTTAATTTGCAACCTGATGGAGGTCAGTATAGATGGACTAATAGACCAAGTCCCACACACCGCTAGAAGCCCAAATATTTTTTCAGAGCTAGATGCAGAAAAAAATTATATTCAGTTTGCAACCTGATGGAGGTCAGTATAGATGGACTAATAGAATGATGCTATGCCCAAAAGATTTTACTTCACTAGGTGCAGTAAAAAAATTGGTATTCTATACACAGGTGGTATATCTTGCAACACAGATAGGCTACTACACTGACTAACACACTCTGCAATAGGCCAAAAAGGATTAGCTTTGCTAGATTCAGCCAAATGCTGTGAAAAAAACTTGCACAGCACTGGCACAGACCTGCCTGGCAAAAACTGATAGGAACTGATGTAACCTAGTCCTGAAAAGGACTCCAATTACAATTAGTCTTTACTCCCACAATCTATCTATTTAAGAGCACAGACCTGCCTGATAAAAGTCGTAGGAAATGCTGTAACCTAGTCCTTAAAAGGACTGCAATAACAACTATTCCCTACTCCCAAGCTATCTGTATATTTGTGCGAAAATTGGCTTGAAATTAACAAGGTATAGCGCACACAGCAACAGCGGTGCCGTCTAACACGCAGCTGCAGCAGTGAGAAAATGGTGGCGACGGGGAAAATGGCTTGGTCTTATAGGGCAAGGACATGTGACATACACTGCCAATCACACATGCCCTTGCTTGTGTGAAAAAAAGCACTTCGCTCCGTGTGTGCGCTGCTGATAGGCTGACAGATTGCACCTCCCCACTGCAAATGCGGGAAAGAGAAAAAAAAATGGAGATCTTCATTGTTCCTGCAGAGATCCATCCCCTGCCCCTCCCCCCGCCCCGCTGTACACTCAAACTGCGTATTAACATTAATTTTCATCATTACTGAGAAAAAATCCAGTTATGATTTTGGTGCACGAACAGTTATCGAACATAACCTCGAACAGCCGAATTTTTCTCAAATTGTTCGTGTTCGCCGACCGGCTCGAACACCGCCCAAAACAGCTCGAATTTGAGATTGGCGAACAGTTCGAGTAGAACAACGCTCATCTCTAATTTTAACCAATCATCAAGCTTTTACTCTCCCCAGGATGACACAGGGGTAGAAAAGTCGTTTCGGATCCATGATTTGTTCATCTTTATGAACGTGAGTCTGTCTACATTATCAGTGGAGAGCCGCGTGCGCTTATCTGTCAGCACACCACCAGCAGCGCTGAACACACGTTCAGACAGAACGCTGGCTGCGGGGCATGACAAGATCTCCAAGGCGTAAGTGGCTAGCTCCGGCCATTTATCCAGATTGGAAGCCCAAAAAGAGCAAGGGTCCAGTGACACAGTTATGGCTTCAATGTTTACTTGGAGATACTCCTGTACCATCGTCTCTAGGCGTTGACTATGTGTCAGACTTCTTGTCTCCTGTGGCCTTGCAAAGGATGGGCTAAAAAAGTGGTGAAATGATTCCGCAAAATTGATGTTACCAGCAGATTCTGTGGTTCTGTTACGGTTTGAGTGCTGAACACTTGACGGTCCCACGGTTGGCAAGTTGGAACTGTGAGATTCACTACGTGCACCACTGGTGTTTTGTGGAAAAGCACATGTAAGATTCTGCAACAGTCTCTGCTGATACTCCTGCATGCGTGCATCCCTTTCTATGGCAGGAATAATTTCGGCAAATTTACTTTTGTACCGGGGATCTAACAGTGTGGCAACCCAGTAGTCAGGATTATTTCTAATTCTCACAATTCGAGGGTCATGTTGCAGGTAGTGCAGCAAGAAGGCACTCATGTGTGTTGCGCATCCAGGAGCACCAAGTCCCTGTTGTGTTGGTGGCGAGGTAACAATCATGCTTCCTTCCTCTGTCCTCTCCTCCCAACCTCGCACAACAGAAATGTGATCAAGGTCTCCCTCATCTGATGAGTCTTCCATCAGTTCGTCCTCCACTTCTTCCTGGGCTCCTGCACCTTCCTCACTAGTTTGGCTGCTAAAATGCCCCCTGGTAAAACCATCTCCCCCACCCTCACATGCCTGCCGCCTTGGTGCTGCCGACCGTCTGGACCTTGCAGATGTTAGCACTTCGGCATACAACTCCTCCTCCTCTACTTCCTCCACCTCCTCTTGTGCCACCACCTGACTCCGAATTCTGTTTAACATGTGCTCCAGCATGTAAATCACCGGAATAGTCATGCTGATAATGGCATCGTCAGCACTAAACATCTTCGTCGCCATTTCAAAACTGTGCAGAAGGGTGCATAGGTCCCTGATCTGAGACCACTCCTCCAGCGTGATTTGCCCCACCTCTGGATCTCGTTGGCCCAGGCTATACGTCAGAACGTATTGCACCAGGGCTTGTCGGTGCTGCCACAGTCGCTGCTACATGTGCAGAGTTGAATTCCACCGGGTAGGCACATCGCATTTTAGCCGGTGAAGTGGCAGGCCCAACGACTTCTGTAGAGATGTAAGTCGCTGAGCTGCGGGATGCGAACGGCGGAAGTGAGCACACAGCGACCGTGCCCTCTGCAGAAGGCCATCTAGTCTGGGATAGTGGGCTAAAAATTGCTGGACATCCAGGTTCAACACGTGAGCCATACAAGGCACGTGTGTGACATTGCCCCGGCGAAGGGCCGCACCCAGGTTTGCAGCATTGTCGCACACGGCCTTCCCTGGTTTCAGGTCCAGTGGAGACAACCATTCATGAAATTGGTTCTCCAGAGCTGACCACAACTCCTCAGCTGTGTGACTCACATTTCCCAGACATTTCAAAGTAAAAACCGCCTGATGACGTTGAGCCCTACTGCCAGCATAGTAAGGAGGTGTGCAGGATCCCTTCTGCGCAGTTAGAAAGCTTGTGGCATGACCAGACAGGCTTTGGGTGCAGGTGGAAGACCGAGAGGAGGTTGAGGAGGCAGAAGCAGTGGAGGAACTTTGACGCACAACTCGTGGGGACGGCAAGACTTGGACAGCAGCCCCTTGTCCTGCTGTCACCATAGTTACCCAGTGCCCAGTCAGCGACATGTAACGCCCCTGTCCATAGCTACTCGTCCAAGTGTCTGTGGTGAAATGCACCCTGTCACACACAGAGTTTCTCAAAGAAGCGGTGATGTTGTGTGCGTCATGCTGGTGGAGCGCAGGCACACCTTTCTTTGAGAAGTAGTGCCGACTGGGCATCTGGTACTGGGGCACTGCGACGGACATAAGGTCTCGAAAATCCTCTGTGTCCACCAGGCGGAAAGGCAGCATTTCTGTAGCCAAGAGCTTGCAGATGGTGAAATTCAACCTCTTAGCTTTCTCATGGCTAGGAGTAAATGGTCTTTTACTTGTCCACATCTGAGGGACCGAGGGCTGGCTATTGTGCTTAGACGGGGTTGATAAGGGTGTCCCCGGCAAACTGCCGGTCTGTGAGGAAGATGCAGGCGGACATGTTAGGTTGCCTTGATCCAAAGGTGGTGCTATCGATGTCGGACAGCGCTCAACACCAGCTGGTGTTACCACCTCCAAAGAAAATGATGACCTGTCAATCACGCTGGCTGTTGCGGGTAAAGAGGTCGCAGGTCTGCGCCCCAAAACAGGTGTGACTGCTGTCCCCCCAGTCACAGAGGATGAAGAGGCCGCGGATGCACAAGAGGCCGCGGATATGGCAGACGGCGGTTGGCCCGGCCGGCTAGACCGCATTGTAGCACACTGAGCTTCCCACTGCAACTTATGCTTCATGTCCATGTGCCGGTTCATGCATGAAGTACTCAAACTATGTATTTTTTGGCCTCTACTTAGCTTTTGCTGACAAATGTTACAGATAACACGAGTTGGGTCATCTTTATCGATCTGAAAAAATGCCCAGGCTATGCAAGGCTTAGCACCCATGCGACCTGAAGAGCCACCACGACTTGTGGTGAGAGGCAGAGTTGTGTTTGAGGATGCAGTTGTTGACGTGCTTCCAGTACTACGTCTCTCTCCAGTAAGGCGCAACCTGACCTCGTCGTCACTAGCATCTTCCTCCACCTCCTCTGCTGACCTCATCTCTTGGCTGACTGTGGGTTGACAGTAAGTGGGATCTCCAACCTCATCATCATCACCCTGTGCGTTATCACACCCGTCGTCCTCAGAGCCAACCTGTTCCTGCCCTGACAAAAAACTAAAGTTGTCGATCCAACCATTTTTTTGAGTCTCATCATCGTCTTCCTCATTGTCTCCACCAACAGGAGTTACAGTTTGGGAATGAGGGTCTACATTATGGTCAGAACCTTCTGCGTCTGGTCCTGGATCCGACTCAAAGATTCTGGGCATCAGTGCAGATCATTTCCTCGTCTGGATTCACAGAAGCGCTGGAGTCGACCTCTGATTCCCAGGCTATAGTATGAGTAAACAGCTCTGCAGACTCAACCATCTGTTCTACCTCATACTCAGACGGGCAGCTGGAGATTTGGGAGCTGTGAGGAAGCAAGTGCGATTGGGGTGACACCTTTGAGGACTGGAGTATTTGTGATGTTGAAGTTGATGTGGAGGAGAGCCCACTTAAAGGAGCACTTGATATCCGTTGAAGCACCTGCTGTTTTTGTGCCTCATCTGGAATTTGTAGCGATTGGCGTGGCCGTAAGAAAGGGATCTTATCACATTGTCCGCTAAAAGAAGTAAACATTTTAGTTTGGCTGGAAGATGGTCTTTCTTCTGCAGATGTTACTGTTGCTTTAACACCTACCCCACGGACACAACCTTTTTTCCCCTTCCCAACACGCCTATTCCCCTTTCCACCAGCAGCAGGCCTTTTTCCACTCATTTTGGTGGTTAACTAAT
This sequence comes from Phyllobates terribilis, assembly GCF_046119375.1. Classification (NCBI taxonomy): domain Eukaryota; kingdom Metazoa; phylum Chordata; class Amphibia; order Anura; family Dendrobatidae; genus Phyllobates; species Phyllobates terribilis. The sequence goes on along the minus strand of NW_027362763.1, from coordinate 69,757,041 downwards.
TCACAACTCTGGAGTTGTTTGCACAAAAAAACAATGGATGGGAACCGAGCAGAGCTGAGTGGCCAAACTGTGGTATTAGGCCAAAACTATTGGCTGGGTTAGATGGAGAAAAAAATTATATTCGATTTGCAACCTGATGGAGATCAGTATAGATGGACTAATAGAACAAGTCCCACACACAGCTAGAAGCCCAAATATTTTTTCAGAGGTAGATAAAGAAAAAAAATACATTCAGTTTCCAACCTGATGGAGGTCAGTATAGATGGACTAATAGAGAAAGTCCCACACACTGCTAGAAGGCCAAATATTTTTTCAGAGCTAGATGCAGACAAAAAATTATTTTTAATTTGCAACCTGATGGAGGTCAGTATAGGTGGACTAATAGAACAAGTCCCACACACTGCTAGAAAGCCAAATATTTTTTCAGAGCTAGAAGCAGAAAAAAAATATATTCAGTTTGCAACCTGATGGAGGTCAGTATAGATGGACTAATAGAACAAGTCCCACACACAGCTAGAAGCCCAAATATTTTTTCAGAGGTAGATGCAGAAAAAAATTATATTCAGTTTGCAACCTGATGGAGGTCTGTATAGATGGATTAATAGAACAAGTCCCACACACAGCTAGAAGCCCAATATTTTTTCAGAGGTAGATGCAGAAAAAAAATTATTTTTAATTTGCAACCTGATGGAGGTCAGTATAGATGGACTAATAGAGAATGTCCCACACACTGCTAGAAGGCCAAATATTTTTTCAGAGCTAGATTCAGAAAAAAATTATATTCAGTTTGCAACCTGATGGAGGTCAGTATAGATAGACTAATAGAACAAGTCCCACACACAGCTAGAAGCCCAAATATTTTTTCAGAGGTAGATGCAGATAAAAATTATTTTTAATTTGCAACCTGATGGAGGTCAGTATAGATGGACTAATAGAGAAAGTCCCACACACTGCTAGAAGGCCAACTATTTTTTCAGAGCTAGATGCAGAAAAAAATTATATTCAGTTTGCAACCTGATGGAGGTCTGTATAGATGGATTAATAGAACAAGTCCCACACACAGCTAGAAGCCCAATATTTTTTCAGAGGTAGATGCAGAAAAAAATATATTCAGTTTGCAACCTGATGGAGGTCAGTATAGATGGACTAATAGAGAAAGTCCCACACACTGCCAGAAGGCCAAATATTTTTTCAGAGCTAGATGCAGAAAAAAATTATATTCAGTTTGCAACCTGATGGAGGTCAGTATAGATGGACTAATAGAACAAGTCCCACACACTGCTAGAAGCCCAAATATTTTTTCAGAGCTAGATGCAGAAAAAAATTATATTCAATTTGCAACCTGATGGAGGTCAGTATAGATGGACTAATAGAATGATGCTATGCCCAAAAGATTTTACTTCACTAGGTGCAGTAAAAAAATTGGTATTCTATACACAGGTGGTATATCTTGCAACACAGATAGGCTACTCCACTGACTAACACACTCTACAATAGGCCAAAAAGGATTAGCTTTGCTAGATTCAGCCAAATGCTGTGAAAAAAACTTGCACAGCACTGGCACAGACCTGCCTGGCAAAAACTGATAGGAACTGATGTAACCTAGTCCTGAAAAGGACTGCAATTACAATTAGTCTTTACTCCCACAATCTATCTATTTAAGAGCACAGACCTGCCTGATAAAAGTCGTAGGAAATGCTGTAACCTAGTCCTTAAAAGGACTGCAATCACAACTATTCCCTACTCCCAAGCTATCTGTAGATTTGTGCGAAAATTGGCTTGAAATTAACAAGGTATAGCGCACACAGCAACAGCTGTGCCGTCTAACACGCAGCTGCAGCAGTGAGAAAATGGTGGCGACGGGGAAAATGGCTTGGTCTTATAGGGCAAGGACATGTGACATACACTGCCAATGACACATGCCCTTGCTTGTGTGAAAAACAGCAGTTCGCTCCGTGTGTGCGCTTCTGATAGGCTGACAGATTGCACCTCCCCACTGCAAATGCGGGAAAGAGAAAAAAAAATGTAGATCTTCACTATTCCTGCAGAGATCCATCCCCTGCCCCACCCCCCACCCCGCTGTACACTCAAACTGCGTATTAACATTAATTTTCATCATTACTGAGAAAAAATCCAGTTATGATTTTGGTGCACGAACAGTTATCGAACATAACCTCGAACAGCCGAATTTTTCTCAAATCGTTCGTGTTCGCCGAACGGCTCGAACACCGCCCAAAACAGCTCCAATTTGAGATTGGCGAACAGTTCGAGTAGAACAACGCTCATCTCTAGTTTTAACAAGTCTTTGTGACATTGTAGAACACACCCAGGAAACATCATCAAGTTGTACAGCAACGTAGCTCTAAATAAAGTGTTACTAGGGTTCATCTAAGGCAGCAAGATGAGGACCAGAAAGAAAGAATTACACAAGAACCTGAAGTGATGCCTAACAATAATGCTCCTTAGAACAAATTCACATATCTGTAAAACATGGATGGTGCTAGGCGCACAATGGCCAAACCCAGTTGAGGGACTCCTAACCTGAACTAACTGCCTCATTGCAATATATGTCAGTTAGCTCAAGTCAGGAGACCTGCTGGTTGTGCCAAATATTGCAATCTGAGCACAGTCCCAGTTGCTCGAAAGTGTAAATTTGACCTCAACGGCATTTCAAAAATTGGTTTAATTGTACTATAAATTGAATGCTGGTTTCTTAGGGCCTAAAGCACTCTTAGGCACAGATTCATCAATGTGTTTACTCCAGAAAACCAGTGTAAAATACTTAAAAAATAAAGGAAAAATCGCATCATTTTTGCACAATGCGAAGTTGCACAATAATTTTGGCGTTTTCATGCCGGTTTCAGGTTGCTCTTTCAAGAAAAGTAGAGCTGTGGAGGAGCCAGAGCAGGAACGTCCTAGCCAAGTCTGGATGTCAATTTTTTCAAAGGTGGTCAATTTTTTACTCTCTTACTAACGTAACATATCTGGCAAGGCGCACGGAGGCGCTCGCCACTAATAAGATACGCCAAATTCTTAAGTGTTGAAAACCTCTTAATAAATTCAGCTCAACCTATTCCTGCAAGCCCCACATTAACATACAAAATACCAGTCTTAATGAATAAGGGCCTTAGTCTGCCCCTTCTCCATACATCTTACACGACCAGTATTAATAAACATCTATTTTAATACTTTACCTCTTTTTGCTTGAGCAGAAAAGACTCTATAAGACTATTCTGGTCATGGACATCCAGTTTATTCTTTTGTTTTGTGAAGACCTCTATAAAAAATGAATGTAATTCAGCAACATTTCGTTGGACAGATTTGTGAGTCCCAGGAATCCAGCTCATCATGGATGGAAATGCATTTTACAACTGGAAGGAAATACATATAAAGTCATTGCATATAGTAGTATATTTGTGTGCACAAACTCATCAGTAAAACATACAGTGCATCCACTTCAAGCCCTGGCTGCAGAAGGTGTTAAGCACTAGACCAAGAAAACAGCTATTACATTGTTCTTTGTGGTTTCTAAGCCACTACTTTCCACTTGATGATGCAAAACTTGAACATTCTCTTCATTCAGGAGGACGGATGACTTTACAATTTGCTTTTTTAGGTTGAACAATGTCCATCTTTATCACAAGAGATTACTCAGCTGTACTTCTATTATAAAGGTCTCTTACTAGCCCGCAGCTCTGGCTAGATTCATTCCCACTCTGTTTACACTTTGTGAGACGGTTCTTCTAGTACCTCTTGTACCATATATTGTCCAACTGGGACTCTACTTCTTTTTCAATTTTTGGACACCAACTAGAGCCACTACACCCAGCATGTAGTGTTGTACCCTGCCCCAGCCTACACCTACATAAGAACTTCCTCCTGCAAGCTGACCAACAAAATTTATGTTTCCTGGTGACTAGGGATGAGTGGACCCATGGATATTTGGGTTCATCGGATTCGATCGAACGGTAGTCCAAAGTTTGGTTCTGGTACCAGAGCTCAAATCAAACTTGAACCCGAACTTCATAGGAGTCAATGGGGACCCAAACTTTAGTGCTGTAAAATAGGAGGTTGAGGAGGAGGTGGAGGTGAACGTGGTGGTGCAAGTGGAAGAGACGGACGAGGAGGAGGTAGTCAACACTGTTTTTGTGGGGGGTTTTTGGTTTTTGTTTTTAATTTGGGGAGACCTCAACACATTGCAAATGACAAATAGAACTGCGGTGGAATAAAAAGCCAAGTGCACACATTGATTATTTGGTGAGTATTTTACATCAGTATTTGTGAGCCGAAACCTGAGAGTCAGTATAGTTGCACATCAGCTATCCCACAGTCACAGGACCTAACCTGACGTTCGGCATGTACTGTATATCAGAGGCTGGTACCCAAATCCTCTCCACAGGACCATAGCCCTGACAATGAACAAAATATTGCAGGCGGATGAGACAAGAATCGATAATTTGGATACCTGAAACTCTAATGACTGGTGGTGGTGGTAAGGAAGGAGAGGTTTCAAAAACCGCATATTTTTTCAAAGAAGACCTGTGAAAAACGTTATTAATTTTGAATGATGCAGGTGATTCCAGATGGAAAACAACAGAATTAATGACCGCTGCAATTTTATACCATGGTCCTATCTTCAACAAAGGTACTTTAAGTTTTATGGTAGATGACTATTATTAATAGCAAATTCAGCAAGAGAAAGAAAAGAGGACCACCCTTCCTGATTTTCAAATGCAAAACAACATAAGTACTGTTCCATACTCTGATTAACATGCTCCCTTTGCCCATTAGACTGAGTATGAAAAGTTGATGAATGTGATAGCTTAATCCCTAACCGAGAACAAAAAGCTCTCCAGAATTTAGCAATAAACTGCTTATCTCTATCTAAGACGATGTTAGAAGAAACTCCGTAGAGTTTAACAATCTCTTGAACAAACACCTGAGCCAACGTCTTGGCATTTTGTAAGGATGTCAAGGCGATGAAATGTGTAATTTTAGAAAAATTATCATTCACTAAAATTACCGTATTATCAGCATAAAAAGTCCATAGAAATGTCTGTTCATGGTGGAGTAGGAATACTCAAAGGCTGCAAATACCCCGTAGGATGAGAATGAGACACCTTAGAATGTGCACAGTTGACACAGGCGGAAACACAGGCTACCACATCCCCCTGAATTTTAGGCCACCAAAGGCGACGCAATATGAGATCAACCCCAGGATGACCAGGGAGTACCAAATCATGGTGTCCTTCCAGGACTGTAAGTGGAAGATTCAGGGGAACTTAATGGTTTGTTCTTTGGAAACCCAGACAGTGCACTATATTGAGCTTTTGCGATCTCAGACTCCACATTAGTACAAAGTGCCGACACCATCACTCCCTTCTGAAGGATTCACAGGTTCTTCACAGGATTCCCCCTCAGAAAAAACTCCTAGATAAGGCATCGGACTTTATATTTTTAGAATGAGAGCGAAAGATAACAAAGAAACGAAACCTATTGAAAAACAACTACTAATGAGCTTGTCTCGGTGTAAGTCGTTTTGCAGATGCAAGGTAGAGGAGATTTTTATGGTCTGTAATCACTGTAACAGGATGGACAGCTCCCTCTAAAAAGTGTTGCCACCCCCGAAACACTGGTTTAATTGCAAGTTATTCCCTATTACCAATATCATAATTAGGTTCAGCTGATGAGAGTTTCTTAGAGAAAAAGGCGCATGGACGCAGCTTACCAAGAGACAGACCCTGAGATAATATGGCTACCACACCCTCCTCAGATGCATCAACCTCCACTCTTAAGGGCTGAGACACATCAGGCTGTATTAATACAGGAGCTAATGAAAAGCATTCTTTCAAATGGTTTAATGCACACAAAGCATCTTGAGACCATCTTGAGAAATTCATACCCTTTTTAGTCATGACGGTAGGAGGTTGTGCTATTGCAGAAAAGCTTTTAATAAATTTTTGGCAATAATTTGTAAAACCCAAACAACTTTATAGTGCCTTAAGGCTTTCAGGATGGTCCCATTTTACTATAAAAACCAGATAGTGAGAAAAGGAAGAAAAGTGTAATAAAAAAAACTCTTATCAACTTCATCCGTGGAGAGGGATGGATGCGCCACCATTGCCATAGACATATGGCTACAAAATTAGACAAAAATACATAATTTTCCTATCAATTACATTGATTTCATTAGAAGTATTATCACCATGATTCTAACAGGATAAATATAAAGTACACACGTGCATTTCAACTATATATATTCCCAATCAGTTGTATACCAAAATAAATAACTTTACTGACCAATTACATACAGCATGATATATTCATAATTTCAATTACAAATGACAGAAAAAGTTAAAGTGCACATGTGCATAATAGCTCAGTCCTTCCATTGGGATATATTTAACCAGACAAATTTTTAATATTTTTTCTTCCATAATATTCATAAACGTATGACATATATATGACCTTCAAAGGTAATGCCCAATTAAATGTAGAATATTATTATGCCCTTAGAGATATCTGCCCATAAAGTGACAGAATCATAAGCTGGATGTACACCAATGCACCTGCCCACCATGGGTCAGCCCCAAATGAATATGTCCATTAAGAAGGCCCCTAAATCGGTAAAATATCGACCTGTCAATATCTGCTATGAGATTTTAGCCGTTATTGCACACCATCAGGCTGGGCTTGAGGTTCAGGAGCACCAATCACTCATCGGTCAGTTGTTTGATCCCCGCCCATGGCTCCTTCGTGGTATGGGATTTTTCCCCCAAATAGATGATTTTCAGACCACCTTCCTGTTGTTCCCCCCTGGTTGTGCCAAAGTTGGTGGTCCAGGTGTTATGCTGACCGGATGAGGAGTTTGTGGAGTAAGCTGAGCAGGAGGAGGAGCAACATGGACAGAGAAACATCCAGCAATTCTTGGTGGTGGTATGTCATTCACAAAAATGCTTTCCGCCTCAGGCTAAGCTGCCACTTCATTTACCCAGTGGACACTTAGGGAGATATAATGTCCTTGCCCTTGCTTACTATCGGTGGTTATGTTGAGCTTGCCACTGATGGTGTAGCACATTGCACACCTGATTTTGTTCACCTGAACATGTTCGTGCAGGGCAGACATGACCAACTTGGCAAAGTAGTGGCAGAGGGGAACCAAGTACTGTGGAACAGCCACCACCATAAGTTTTTTATAAGTAACATAGTAACATAGTAACATAGTAACATAGTTTTTAAGGTTGAAGGAAGACTAAGTCCATCTAGTTCAACCCATAGCCTAACATGTTGATCCAGAGGAAGGCAAAAAAACCCATGTGGCAAACACTAAGCTCCACATTGGGGAAAAAAATTCCTTCCCGACTCCATACGACAATCAGACTAGTTCCCTGGATCAACGCCCTATCAAGGAATCTAGTATTTATAACCTGTAATATTATGCTTTTCAAGAAAGGCATTCATGCCCTTCTTAAATTTTAACAGTGAATCACTCATTACAACATCATGCGGAAGAGAGTTCCATAGTCTCACTGATCTTACCGTAAAGAATCCCAGTCTGTGATTATGATTAAACCTTCTTTCCTCCAGACGTAGAAGATGCCCCCTTGTCCCCGTCTTAGGCCTCATAGTAAAAAGATCAGTAGAAAGGTCTTTGTACTGTCCCCTCATATACTTGTATATAGTAATAAGATCACCCCTAAGCCTTCTTTTTTCCACAGTAAATAACCCCAAGTGTAATAACCTGTCTTGGTATTGCAGACCCCCCAGTTCTCTAATAACCTTGGTCGCTCTTCTCTGCACCCGCTCTAGTTCAGCTATGTCTTTCTTATACACAGGAGACCAGAACTGTACACAGTATTCTAAGTGTGGTCGCACTAATGACTTGTATAGAGGTAAAATTATGTTCTCCTCATGAGCATCTATGCCTCTTTAAATGCATCCCATTATTTTATTTGCCTTTGCAGCAGCAGCCTGACACTGGCCACTAAACGTGAGCTTGTCGTCCACCAATACACCCAGATCTTTTTCAGTTACAGTTTTGCCCAGTGATTTACAATTAAGCATATAATTATACATTTTATTTCCTCTGCCCAAGTGCATTACCTTACATTTATCCCCATTAAAGCTCATTTGCCATTTATCAGCCCAAGCTTCTAGTTTACATAGATCCTCCTGTAATATAAAATTGTCCTCCTCTGTAGTGATTACCCTGCAGAGTTTAGTGTCATCTGCAAATATTGAAATATTACTCTGCATGCCCCCTACAAGGTCATTAATCAATATGTTAAAAAGAAGGGGGCCCAATACTGACCCCTGTGGTACCCCACTGTTAACTGAGACCCAGTCTGAGTGTTTTCCATTAATAACCACCCTTTGTTTCCTGTCACTGAGCCAATTCTTAACCCACATACATATATTTTCCCCTATCCCCATTGTTCTCATTTTATGTATCAACCTTTGTGTGGAACCGTATCAAAAGCATTTGAAAAGTCCATATACACAACATCCACTGCATTTCCTTGGTCCAGTCCAGAACTTGCCTCCTCATAAAAACTGATCAGATTAGTTTGACAGGAACGGTCCCTTGTAAACCCATGTTGATATTGGGTCATGAGGTTATTCTTCTTCAGATACTGTATTATAGCATCTCTTAGGAAACCCTCCAGGATTTTACCCACAGTAGAGGTTAAGCTTACCGGCCTATAATTTCCAAGTTTAGTTTTTGGCCCCTTTTTGAATATAGGCACCACATTTGCTGTATGCCAGTCTTGTGGTACAGACCCTGTTATTATGGAATCTTAAAAGATTAAAAATAATGGTCTATCTATGACATTACTTAATTCCTGCAGTATTCGCGGGTGTATCCAATCCGGGCCCAGGGATATGTCAACTTTAGTGATTTTTAGACGCCGCCGTACTTCCTGCTGGGTTAAGCAAGTGACATTTAATGGAGAATTTTTGTTATCACTAATCATGTTTTCTGTCATGCGATTTTCTTGTGTAAACACGGTTGAAAAAAAATCATTTAGCATAGTGGCTTTTTCCTCATCCTCATCCACCATTTCACCCAGACTATTTTTAAGGGGGCCAACACTATCATTTTTTAGTTTTTTACTATTTATGTAGTTAAAGAATATTTTGGGGTTATTTTTACTTTCTCTGGCAATGATTCTCTCTGCCTCAATCTTTGCTGCCTTGATTTGTTTTTTACATAATTTATTTAATTTTCTATATTTATTTAATGCCTCATCACTACCTACTTGCTTTAGTTCTCTAAATTCTTTCTTTTTGTCACTTATTGCGCCCCTTACAGCTCTATTTAGCCACAGTGGTTTCCTCCTATTTCTAGCATGTTTATTCCCAAAGGGTATATATTGTGCACAGGTCCTATTCAGGATGCTAATAAATGTCTCCCATTTGCATTGTGTAGCTTTATGTCTCAGGATATCGTCCCAGTTTATTGCACTAAGATCATCTCTTAACCGTTGGAAATTTGCCTTCCTGAAGTTTAGTGTCCATGTAACCCCTCTACTACACATCTTATTAAAGGTTACATGAAAACATATTATTTTGTGATCACTATTACCCAAGTGACCCCCAACTCGTATATTTGATATGCGGTCTGGCCTATTGGTTAATATTAGGTCTAGCAGTGCCCCCCTTCTTGTTGGGTCCTGAACCAGTTGTGAAAGGTAATTGTCTCTCATAGTTGTCAAAAATCTATTACCTTTACTTGAACTACATGTTTCTGTCCCCCAATGTATTTCAGGGTAGTTGAAGTCTCCCATAAAAATGACTTCTCCTTGAGTTGCTGCTTCATCTATTTGCTTTACGAGGATACTCTCCGCTACTTTCATTATTTTTGGAGACTTATAACAAACCCCTATCAGTAATTTTTTATTTTTTCCCCCTCCCCTTATCTCCACCCACAGGGACTCTACATTTTCATTAGATTCACATATATCCTCCCGCAAGACAGGTTTTAAAGATGATTTTACATATACAGTGCTGGCCAAAAGTATTGGCACCCCTGCGATTGTCAGATAATACTTAGTTTCTTCCTGAAAATGGTTGCAATCACAAATTCTTTGGTATTATTCTCTTCATTTAATTTGCTTGCAAGGAAAAAACACAAAAGATAATGAAGCAAAAATCAAATCATTTATCATTTCACACAAAACTCCAAAAAAGGGCCGGACAAAAGTATTGGCACCCTCAGCCTAATACTTGGTTGAAGAACCTTTAGCCAAAATAACTACGAACAACCGCTTCCGGTAACCATCAATGAGTTTCTTATAATGCTCTGCTGAAATTGTAGACCATTCTTCTTTGGCAAACTGCTCCAGGTCCCTGATATTTGAAGGGTGCCTTCTCCAAACTGCCATTTTGAGATCTCTCCACAGGTGTTCTAAGGGATTTAGGTCTGGACTCATTGCTGGCCACCTTAGAAGTCTCCAGTGCTTTCTTTCAAACCATTTTATAGTGCTTTTGGAAGTGTGTTTTGGTCATTGTCCTGCTGGAAGACCCATGACCTCTGAGGGAGACCCAGCTCACACTGGGCCCTACATTATGCTGCAAAATTTGTTGGTAGTCTTCAGACTTCATAATGCCATGCACACGGTCAAGCAGTCCAGTGCCAGAGGCAGCAAAGCAACCTCAAAACATCAGGGAACCTCCGCCATGTTTGACTATAGGGACCGTGTTCTTTTCTTTGAATGCCTTTTTCATTTTCCTGTATACTCCATGTTGATACTTTTTCCCAAAAAGATCTACTTTTGTCTCATCTGACCAGAGAATATTCTTCCAAAATGTTTTAGGCTTTCTCAGGTAAGTTTTGGCAAACTCCAGCCTGGTTTTTTCATGTCTTGGGGTAAGAAGTGGAGTCTTCCTGGGTATCCTATCATGCAGTCCCTTTTCATTCAGACGTCGACGGATAGTACGGGTTGACACTGTTGTACCCTTGGACTGCAGGGCAGCTTGAACTTGTTTGGATGTTAGTCGAAGTTCTTTATCCACCATCCGCACAATCTTGCATTGAAATCTCTCGTCAATTTTTATTTTCCGTCCACATCTAGGGAGGTTAGCCACAGTGCAATGGGCTTTAAACTTCTTGATGACACTGCGCACGGAAGACACAGGAACATTCAGGTCTTTGGAGATGGACTTGTAGCCTTGAGATTGCTCATGCTTCCTCACAATTTGGTTTCTCAAGTCCTCAGACAGTTCTTTGGTCTTCTTTCTTTTCTCCATGCTCAATGTGGTACACACAAGGACACAGGACAGAGGTTGAGTCAACTTTAATCCATGTTAACTGGCTGCAAGTGTGATTTAGTTATTGCCAACACCTGTTAGGTGCCACAGGTAAGTTACAGGTGCTGTTAATTACACGAATTGGAGAAGCATCACATGATTTTTCAAAGGGTGCCAATACTTTTGTCCACCCCCTTTTTTAGGTTTGGTGTGGAATTATATTCAATTTGGCTTTAGGACAATTCTTTTTGTGTTTTTTTCATTGAAGACAAATTAAATGAAGAGAATAATACCAAAGAATTTGTGATTGCAATCATTTTCTGGAAGAAACTGAGTATTATCTGACAGAATTGCAGGGGTGCCAATACTTTTGGCCAGCACTGTAAACACACCCCCCCCCCTCGCTTGTTTGTACGGTCATTTCTGAACAGACTATAGCCCTGTAAATTAACTGCCCAGTCATGGTTCTCGTCCAGCCACATCTCAGATATCCCTACCATGTCATAATTATTTTCCAACAAAATTAATTCTAATTCCTCCATTTTGTTGGTGAGGCTTCTGGCATTAGTGTACATGCATTTTATGTATCTCTCTGTACCTCTATTCCTTCTTACTTTATTGACTGTTCTAACCCCACCCCCAATTTCTTTATTTGTGCCCAGGTCACTATCTGCACTATCTTCCCCACCTATGAAATGAATATCCTCCCCCCCAATCCCTAGTTTAAACACTCCTCCAACCTTCTAGCCATTTTCTCCCCCAGCACAGCTGCACCCTCCCCATTAAGGTGCAGCCGGTCCCTAGCGTAGAGTCTGTAGCCAACGGAGAAGTCGGCCCAGTTCTCCAGGAACCCAAATCCCTCCTTCCTACACCACTTCTTGAGCCACTTATTTATCTCCCTAATCTCCCGTTGCCTCTCTGGCGTGGCACGTAGTACCGGTAGTATTTCAGAGAATACCACTTTGGAGGTCCTTGCTTTCAGCTTGCAGCCTAATTCCCTGAAATCATCTTTAAGGACCTTCCACCTACCTTTAACTTTGTCATTTGTGCCAATGTGCACCATGACCACTGGGTCCTCACCAGCGCCTCCCAGTAATCTGTCAACCCAATCAGCGATGTACCGGACTCGAGCGCCAGGTAGGCAGCACACTGTTCGGCGATCCCTGTCTTTGTGGAACGCATGGTACCTGTGTGGAACGCAACCACACATCTATTAGTGGGCCTCCTCTGCTCTACAGCACTGTCAGAAGTATTACAGCGCTCCCCTCTTTCAGTGGAACGCATAGAACACTGTGTGGAATGCATACACACGTCACTTCCGGTCACGTGACCGTTTTTTTCCTTACAGGACCTGAATAACGTCATTTGACGCTACTTCCGGTTTTCAGGTCCTATCCCAGAAGCTAGTAAAGCGCGTTCCCACACCACTACCACCAATGATTGGTTCCTATTACAACCTTTCACCCCTCCTATCCCCTATTTAAAGCCCCCTGGTGCCTTATCCTGCCACATGCTTCTGGACAAACGGTGGATACCGCGTCCTGCGTCCTTTACAATTCAGGTACGCTTCCTACACTGGTCCCCTTATCCTTAATACTTATTGGGGCTTCATTTAATGTGCCCTTTTTCTTTCCCTTAGCATACAACTTCCTAGCGGGCTACTGCCTCTGGTTATTCATTTTCTCCTACGGGTATGTTTTTCTTTTTTCTTTTTTGGCTCCTACTATACTTAATGCCCCTATATCCCATAGATATTAATTTATTTACTCCATCCTCTATACAGCCTATGGCACCGACCAGGCCATTACCTTTAAGTACCTACCGCAAGCAACGGGTACGTTTTTTTCATCCCCTGCCCTCACACTTTATGTGCTCTTCATTGTTCTTCATCCCATAGCACCTATCGGGGTATCTCTAACCTCATAGCCACCGATTATACTAAGTGTCATCACACATCTTACATTGTTCTAGACCTCTAAAAAAATTTTTTATATGTGTTCCCTTAGTTTACAAATTTCTACAGACAGCGGCCCAAATGCATCACGCCTTTAATAAAACCGGTATGTCACTTTTTATTTTTCCCTTTCCCTCCTAACCTAGTTCTCCTTCCCATCCCCTTTCCCCAGATCCTCTACTATATTATTATTTTTTCCCGATGTTGTATTTTCTGTATGTACATTATCCATGACCAATTGAATTTTGATCTCATTCTGTCAAACCTATGTTATATGAATTGCATATTTCTATGTGGTACTCACTATTATATTTTTTTGCTTTTGTAGTACACCGATGAAGGTCTATTGTGACCGAAACGTCTGTTTATTTGTTATTTACTACATTACTTTATTAAAAATCACTAAAGAACCCATGAGTCTTCTGAGTGCCAGGTTGTTTTTCTACCCCGATCCCTGTCTTTGTGACAGATTGCCCTATCTGTTCCCCTAATAATTGAGTCCCCCACTACCAGCACCTGCCTGGCCTGCCCTACTCTCCTATTTCCCTCTTTCCTGGAGCTGACACTCCTCCGGCTTTCAGGGGACATGCCTTGCTGCAGTAGTGCTACCCCTGTACCGTCACCCCCCCTCATCTGCCAACTTTGCAAACTTATTGGGGTGTGCCAGATCAGGACTAGCCTCCCTGGCACTCTTCCCTCTACCACCCCTTCTGTCACCAAACTAGCGACCTCACTGTCCTGCAGCTCCCGACTACCACCCTCCCCCTCATCTACCCCAGTGAGCTGCTGCTCAGTGAGCAGCAGACTCCTTTTCATGTTGTCAATGGATCTCAGTGTTGCCAGCTGCTCATTTAGATCCAGTATCTGGGCTTCCAAATGCACAACGTGCACACATCTCGCGCAGCAGTATGCAACCCCGACCGGCTATTCAAAGATTGCATACATGTGGCAAGATGTACACTGGATAGCATTGTCAATAATGCAGCTCATTTCCTAATGGGGATTGCAATAGACAGAATGTTAAGTAAAAGAAAAGTAAAGAATTAATGAAATACAGACAGCAATTCAGTCCAAAGTCCTCCCTTTCAAACTCCCTGAATCCAAAGTCACTGAAAAACAAGTCACACACTTACTTTCGTTCGCACTTACGCTCCGGACACACTCAGCTCGTTCACATTCACAAACTAAGAGATTTAAAGAGTTTTTTTTTTTTTCCCTTTTCCAGCAATGCACCCTTCACCTCAATGCACTTCCAAAGGACTGGATGCCCAACCAGCTGCACCTTATAAACCCTTAATTATGACCCCTTCCCCTTAATTAACCCCTTGTGAGTAAAGCTACACCTCAGGATTTTAGTGCAATGTAGTTAACCCTTAAATACACAGGCAGTAAACTAAGAAACTAAAACTGTAGTGAGAAAATAGGTTTTAAAAAGACCAATAAATCTAACAGGTAGAAAAGCACTCAGCAGGTCACAATGCAGCATTCACCGCAATTCACACAGGTATTTTCTGCAGGATTCCCAATATCTCTTCACTGAAAAACAAGTCACACACTTTCTTTCGTTCGCACTTACGCTGCCTGTCTTCATCAGCTAGAATGGCAGCATTTCAAAGGCCAGGAATTTTGAAATGCTGGCATTCAGAACCAGCATTGGTGGATGGGGGGGTACTTCCTCTTTCTCTCCAGTGTTTGGGGGATGGACAGGTTAACACTTCCATGGGACTGTGTGGAGATGCTCGGTAACACTGCTGGTGGTGAAGTTGTTACATCCTCTCTTTGCGGGAAGCCAGGTGGCTCTGTTGCTCAGGAGAGGGAGGAAAACACTGAGACTGCAGTAGAAAAGGGAGCAGGAGGAGCCTCAGATCTTTCCGGTTTTTTTTAGGTATGTACTCCACTAGAGCTCGTGCTTTGCATTCTGATGCCTCATCATGTATATCGAGCTCAGGTTAAACATTATGCCTCACTTCAGGCTCTGAGCACATTGCCTGAAGAAATGCCTCGCCAGGGAGCTCCTTTAAGCTGGCTTTGGTGTGCTCAATTCGTTGGAGCAGTGTGCAGTGGCGGTGCTTTTGCACTCTGCTCCCTCTTTTGCTGTGCAGCTGGGGCATCTTGACCACCAACTCTTCCTCCAAACAGGCCATGTCACTCGGATGGCCTTGACACCATGATGGGTCTAGGACCTCATCAACCACCGCATCATCTCCAACCCACCCCTTATCCCTAACCCTCTTTGCCAGTCTCCACACTGCAGAAAGCCACAGCAGTTTGCACATTTGTTTTGTCTTCATCATCAGAGATGTGCTGTGGTGGTCCACTGACCATTTGCATTACCCCTCCCATGTACTCATCATCAAACAGCACAAGTGGTTGGGAATCAGTGCATTCAAAATATTCCACTTGTGGGGCAGGGTCAGGTGAATGGCCCACAGAACCACAGCCAGCAGAGGCATCAAAAAGCAGAAGTGATTGCTGCATGACTTGGGGCTCAGACTGCTTGCCTGATTTGAAAGGGGATGAGGTGGAAGACTGATGCTCATCGGCTGCAGGAGAAAATCTGAGATTTCAGCAGGCGACCGGGTGGAAGACAAACCAAAGATATTGGAAGCACTCTCAGCCATCCAATCTAAAACCACCTCTACTTGTTCTGGTCTCACCATTCATTCAGCAGTACTTGGTCCTACGAAATTACACAGAAGGTCCTGTTGCCTGCGTGCACCAGAGGAAGGTGTTTCATTTGGGTGTATAGCAGGCACAGATCGACCAAAACCTATACCTGCATCAGCTACACCACCACCAACAGCACCATGAACACATCTCCTATTTGATGCTCTCCTCATTCTTTGTACCCCTCCAAAATGCAGAGTATTACAGGGCCTATATATAGTACTTCCAAAGAGCCTGCTTTGCAAAGTACACCCTCAGAAGCTGTTTTGCAGAGTACCTCCAACAACACCGTTTTGCATAGTATCCCCACAGAGGACGTTTTCCTGAGTACCCCCACAGAGGATGTTTTCAAAGTACACCCACAGAGGCTGTTTTGCAGAGTACACCCAAAAAGCATGTTTTGCAGAGTATATTCACAGAGGCCATTTTCAGAGTACCCCTAAATAGGTGGTTTTGCAGAGTAACCCCACAGAGGCGGTTTTGCAGAGTACACTCACATAGGCTGTTTTACAGAGTACCCCCAAAGGCTGTTTTCAAAGTACCCCTAATAAGGCTGTTTTGCAGAGTACCCCCAAAGAGGCTGTTTTGTAGAGTACCCCCACAGAACCTAACACTGTCCCTCACTCAAGCTTCATCTTGTGCCTACACTAGAAAGAGCAGAATGGTGGCACCACCTGTAATTCGACAGTTAAATGGATCATGTCACGTGGTACGCTTGCCAATTACAGCCATGCCAATACTCGGCATGGTTGTGATGGCTGCGGAAGTGCCCACAGCAGAAAAGCACTGCAGACTTTCAACAAGTTTTATTCAGCATCATATTTACGAACACTAAAATGGACCTCTGTGAGAAGTCCATGTTCGGATTTCAGCACAGGACACAGGGTGTCCAGTATGAACCCCGAACTTTTTGGGGTTTGGGTTCGCTCATCTCTACTGGTGACCAGCAATTTTAATAGAATGTAAAGTTGCAGCCAAGTGTCACACACACAATTTTATGTAAAAAGAGCAACATTAGATGTGCGTCCTTACAAGGAGTTTTTAAGCCTGTATCTCTTGTGACCAAGTCACTGGTATGGTATATGAGGGGATGTATGTGTCACGCAGGTTGCTAGCTTGTGTAAACTGAAACCAAAAATCTTTCTGATAGCATGTTATATGCTAGGGTGTTAGCTCACTTAGAGGGTGTGGTTATATGGTAATGACATAGAGATGGGAGGGAAGTCATTCCCCATACCTCCAGGGTGTAGTTGAGCAAAGTTTAAATGCTCAGTCACCATTTTTTTTTTTGGTTGTTGTGTTTGGAGAGGCAAGGTCTCCAGACTGGCTCAGGAAGGAGCTGAAGGCCAGGCTATTACCAGTGTGGGCGAATTGCACACACACATATTGACTGTGCTATCATTTATCTTTTGTTTTGTTGTTTTGCCAGTAAGGCCGTGTTTATTTTGATAGAGCTGCATGGCTTTATGCCTTACAATAAAGCCTGCAGAGAAAACCTGAGTTCCTGAGTATACTTCCGGAAGCGTCAGAGTGAGTCGTCCTGCCACATTCTGCAGTAGTATTCACCTAGATTGCTCCAAAGTGACACAGTTGCAAATGATTATGGGTGTCTGGGAAGTTATCTTTCAATACAATCTACTTCCGGTATGCCTCTCCCTTCATCTATGATTCCTTATGGCTGTTGTCACTCAGTATTTTAGGACTGTGGGCACTAACCAGGTTCCTAGATCTAGGGGAGCCCTGGTCTATTTATGTACCCCGGATTACTCCAGAAGGTGGATATGCCCCTACAAAGCTCCTAAATTAACCCTTACCTGCCCCCCTCTGCCCCCCCAAGGAGGTAGGGAGCTTAAGTGTATTGTAATGCACTAACCATAAAAACAAGGGAAAGACAGACTGGAATAAATTAAAATTACAATCATGCAAAATACATACATCAAACAACAGAGTGAAACACAGGGGAGATAAAGGTAGGAGAAACCAAATTGGAGAGGGGGATGTGAACTTAAAACTACTCCAAGCAACAGTCTCCTTTACAAAACTACAAACATCAACTCCAACCATAGTTAAACCTCCAGCTCCACTCCTCATAGTAAGAACTAACACTGGCAACTCATAAGTACCAGGGGCGAGCATATATAGCAGAGGGGAGTGACCAACACTGAACAGTTGAGACAATCCAAATAGGAAAGCTCTAAGAGATTCAACTGAACAGATTACCCTTGCATTGCTGGCAAGGAAAAAATCTCCAGTGATTAATAAAATGGGGAAGTGCTTCTAACAAGTGCAGGAGTTCATAAAAACAGATGCCATGATCTGTGACAGCTGTAATGCCAATGTCTTTCTCAAAATCCCAATGCCTAGGCTGCAAGAGTCCAACATGCATGTAATAACTTGTGCACTTGGCTCCATCAACTGTGGGGCAATGAAATGAGAGGACAGGTTCAACTTTGATGGCGCTCCATTTTAAAAGTGGTTCTCCAGGATTATAGATTTTATTGTTTGCAATCACTGGCTTTTCCCTTTTAAAAATAGTAAACAAAGCTTTATTTACCCACATCTGGTCCAGTGCTGGCTCTGAGCCATGGCCACTAATCATAGTTGCAAGGCTGCAATGGTCACATCAAGACAAGGGATGAGTGAACCCGAACAGTATAGTTCGGGGTCCGTACTGAACACCTAGTGTCTGTTATTGGATTCTGAACTTGGAATTTTACTGTATTTCCAGTTTCTTGTTTAGGTTCGGCAGCCCAATCATTGGGTGTTTTCCACGCTGTCGTCTGTGTGACAGCGTGAGAAACAGCGGCTCTGATCGGCGCTAAGTTTATTACCGCAGGTCAAAGCGCTGCAGTTCCCATGCTGTAATGAAGATAATAGTGTGAGCCAGCAGCTCTGACCAGTGGTGAAAAGGTTACCGCCGGTCATAGGGGTCGTATGATGAGACTACTATTCTTATCATCATACGCTTGCTCTCACTGACAGCAGCATGAACAGGAGTATGATGATGGAAGTATTCACCAGCCGGCACAGTACCTACCGTGAGACCCGGTGGCTTGAACTCAGGAAACCTTTACCAGAGTTCAGAGTCACCGGTTTTCCCGACTGTTGCGAGTCCCGGAAACCTTGTGGGAAACTTTAAGGGACATTTTAAGGTTACTGGAGTTTTCAGCTGCTCGAACACCTGGAGGCTGTGAACTAAGGTTACATCAGGTGTGTATTTTACTGTACTGGGCTGGACTGGAAGTAGCTAGCCTCAGTCTCTGTGAGGGTACTGATAACATTTTTATGTTATTCATTTACTTTTATCATGATTGTTATGGTGACAGAACCCCCTTAAGGCATTTTACTATTCACATTTGTTTGCAGGGCAATTGTCCTGCTTTTGCCCCCATTAAGCTTCCCTTTGCAGCCTGCTAGCCCTGACTATGACCATTTTACAGTCATTTTAAAGCACTGAAGTTCGGGTCCCTATTGACTTCTATTGGGTCCGGATCAGGGGTCAAGTTTGGTTCCGAACCAAACTTTTTACTGTATGTTCATCCAACCCAGCGAACCGATCATCCACAGGTTTGCTCATCTCTACTAAGGAGTGCAATTATCCTCTGTATATTTAACCTTTTTGAGCAATGGGTCACCTCACACATACAGGCAATGGCTCAATTTCAAGAGACAGAAATAGAGAAATGTAAATTTTTATCAACTATATTCTGCATACAAGAACCACCTTGGAAGAAACATATTTCAGCATGTATGACAATACCCACAGAGCATACTCTCTTTAATCGGGTGTTTCCAGGTGGGGTTGTGCTTGTGTCCCTTCACTAACACTATCCAATCAGTGGTGTACAGTAACTCAGTAGTTAGCACTGTTGCTTCGCAGGACACACGTCTGGTGCTCAAATGTTACCAATAATAACATGTGCATGGAGTTTAAATGTTTTTCCCATGGATGTTGGTGTGAAAGAGTCAAGCAGTTCCCAATAGCAGCCTAATATGTCCTATATTTCAAAAATACAGTGTCCATTTTAGGACATGATCAGATATCAAAATCGAACATCAGAATGTTGTCACTTTGAGGCTAAATACCCTGTCTGAGAACGGATTTTGATAAGTGATTCTGACAAGTGATTCTAACGAGTGATCATGACGAGTGATTTTGACAAGTGACTTTTACAATTGTAATAATAATAATAAAAAAAAGTCACTGTTGGATGATGGGACTTGAACCCAAAATTCTGTGTCAAGAAACCAGTGCACTAACCACTGAACTATTAACTCAGTTGAAGAGACCTAAGAGTTCTATTTGGTTATATGTAGTGTTGAGCGAGCATGCTCGACACTGCTCGTTAGTCACCCAAGCATCACGCTAGTCGGGATGTTCGGCGAGCACCGAGCATTTCCGGGTTACTCGGGCCGGAGCTCAGATCTCCGCCCTGCACGTTTGGCGCTCTTTACAGAGCCAATGAACATGCAGGGATTGCCAGCCAGTCACTGTAATGCCGCAGCCATGTTGTTTGTGGGCATTACAGTGATTGGCTGGCCACACAGCGTCACCTCGAGTATTTAAAACCGGGCGCCGCCATCTTGGACACAGTCGCTCCGGATCAGACGGTGTATGGAGAGTGCTGCTGAGATATGGAGAGAGATATAGTGCAAAATAGGTAGTGTAGGGTCTCTAAAGCCTGCAAAATCAAACAAACAGTCCTTCTCAGGACTAATATCCATCCCAGATATCAGGCAGGCTGGCAGGCTGTATAGGAGACGCAGTGGTTATACCAGCAAACTCTGCAATACAGTCCTGTGTGCTCCTGTTGGTCAAATTGCTAGACTTATCACCCCGGTCTCAGGGGCCAGGAAATTTTTTTTTTTTTCATCTAAATCCTGTATTTTTTTTTTCCTCAGTCAGACTGTCCAAATACGAGTCTTATTAACCTTTTGGTATTTTTTTTACCCCCCCCAAAAAATTGAGTGTGTCTGTGACTGTTCAGACACCAATATATCTGTTTAAAAGAGTCTGGTGTAGGCCAGAAAAATAGAACTGTGGTTTTGCAGTTACACTGGTCATATCTCTGTATTATCCTGTTTTTGACATTTTTTGCCGTAATAAAATCTGTAATAGTGTCTCCCTGACTGGTCAGACACCAATATATCTGTTTAAAAGAGTCTGGTGTAGGCCAGAAAAATAGAACTGTGGTTTTGCAGTTCCACGGGTCAAATCTCTGCATTATCCTGTTTTTGGCATTTTTTTGCCGTAAAAAAACCCTGTAATAGTGTCTCCCTGAATGGTCAGACACCAATATATCTGTTTAAAAAAGTGTGGTGTACGCCACATAACTATAACTGTGGTTTTGCAGTTCCACGGTTCAAATCTCTGTATTATCCAGCTTTTGGCCTGTTTTGCGTAAAAAAAAACAGTAATAGTGTCTCCCTGTCTGTTCAGTCAAAAATATATCTGTTTAAAAGATTCTGGTGTAGGCCAGACAAATAGAACTGTGGTTTTCCTCTTCCACGGTTCTTATCTCCTTTTTATTACCATTTTTCCATTGATAGTGCGAGTGTGAGCTATTTTACATAATTTACAATGGGCAAGGCGCTTGGCAAGGGACGTGGAACTGGGCTTTCTGGTGATAGTGCATGTAGAGTGGCCAAGGTGAAAAAATGCACAACCAACAGCCACATCTTCTCGTTCCCACTTCTTGACCGAATTACTAGGGAAGCACACTACAACACCTGTATTGCGAACTGATCAGTGTGAACAGGTTATTAATTGGATAGCAGATAATACTTCCAGTTACCTGGGCACCACCACCTCCGGTCTGTCTTCCACACGGTCAAGTTTTAGTAGCCATGAGTCTCGACCGCATACTCTTACTCACCCTGATGCTCCTTCCTCCCACCTTGCCGTGTGTCGTCAGACAGCAACTGATCCCACACTTGGACACTCTGAAGTGCTGTTCACTGGCCCATTTCCATATTTGTGCCCCTCGCATGTTCCGCTTGAATTGGTGGAAGAGTAGATCCCATGTAGCGATGCCCAAATATTTGAACAGCCACGGCCATAGGAAGTCGACGCTGGCAATTTGTCACAAGAGATGGACGATGATGAGACACAATTGCCACGAAGTGAGGAGGAGGATCGTGGTGCGCAATTGGAAGAGGAGGAGGTGGTGGATGATCTAGTAACTGACCCAACATGGCAGGAGGACACGCAGAGCGAGGCCAGCAGCACACAGGGGGAGGGAGGCAGAGTACCCCAACAGGCAGGAAGAAGCAATGTGGTGACCGCACACAGAAGGCGGGCAACAGTTTCCCGTAACACCAACACGAGGGACGTTGCCAGTACAACCGGTAGGTCTTCCAGAGTCTGGAATTTCTTTAAAGGCCATTTGTACCACCTGCCATGCCAGCATCAGCAGGGGTGACAAAACTACCAGCCTGACCACCACCAGCATGATCAGGCACATGGCAGCAAAGCACCCGACTTTATGGGGCAAACCCCAGGGTCCACAACCAGTCTCAGCGGGTGTCACCACTGCTTCTTCCGCTGTTGTGCGTGCAATAGAACCCCCTGTTGTGCATGCAAGGCAATCCCCTGTCCATGCTGCATTCAAAGATGCCCCCTCCTCTTAGTCTTCTCTTGTTATGGCAGTTTCTCAAGAAACAGCATCAACGTCCACGTCCCACCGCAGCTTTCAATTGTTCATATCCCAGACCTTTGAACGAAAGCTCAAATTCGCAGCCAATGCCCCACAGGCCACAGTCCTAAATTCGCACTTTCGCACATTTCACGACTGCTTGCGTTGAAAATGCTGCCATTTAGGAATCCTTCCCCAACCTTATGGCGGTGGCCGTCCCTTGGTACTCGGTCCCCAGCCGACACTTTTTCCCGTTGTGCCATCCCCGCCACTACACAAGCACATGTCCCAAAACATCTGCCGTGCACTCAACAAGGCAGTTACTGGGAGAGTCCACCTGACAACGGACACGTGGACAAGTGCTTGTGGCCAGGGACGGTACATCTCCCTGATGGCACACTGGGTAAGCATAGTGGAAGCCGGGACCCAGTTGGACATTGGGACGGAACACATCCTCCCCCCACCGAGGATTGCATTCCCTATGTCAGTCACAGTTGCCCCCACAGTGTACAGTTACTACGCATCCTCCTCCTCCTCCTCCTCATGTTGAGCCTCCATCTCAGATATCACCACATCAGTTACAAGCTGGAAGCACTGCAGTACTGCCTCAGCCAAGCGGCAACAGGCTGTGCTGAAACTCATAAGCTTAGGTGATAAACCTCACATTGCTTGTGAGTTGTGGTCAGCTGTGAAAGAGCAGGCAGATCTGTGGCTCTGTGGCTGAGACCGCTGAACCTATATCCAGGCATGGTCGTGTGTGGCAATGGCCGTAACCTGGTGGCGGCTCTGAGGCGAGGCGAGATCACACACGTACCATTCCTGGCTCATGTGCTTAACCGCGTCGTTCAGCGGTTTCTTAAATCGTACCCCGAGTAGCCAGATCTGCTCGTCAAAGTACGCCGCCTGTCAGCTCATTTTCGGAAGTCGGCTACAGCTTCCACCACCCTTGCTGTGTTGCAGCAGCGTTTGAAGCTTCCGGCACACCGACTGGTGTGTGATGTCCCCACACGTTGGAACTCTACCCTCCACATGTTGCAAAGGATTTGTGAGCAGAAGAGAGCAGTTGTGGAGTACCAGCTGCAACAAGGCTGTCGTTATTCAGGTCAGACTCCACACATAAGACCTCAGGAGTGGACCTGGATGTCTTACATATGTACTATCCTGA
Organism: Phyllobates terribilis; assembly: GCF_046119375.1. NCBI lineage: Eukaryota > Metazoa > Chordata > Amphibia > Anura > Dendrobatidae > Phyllobates > Phyllobates terribilis. The sequence continues at coordinate 69,733,370 of NW_027362763.1, read as the reverse complement.
CAAACTTTGAGGAGTCCACCAAGATGGTGAGTGGCGATGACGCCATCATTAGTGTCAGCATCCCACTTGTCTGTCTTTTGCAACGCTCTCTGCAGATAACTAAAGAGGAGGCATTGCAGCAAGAGTATGATGAGATTGATCAAGAACCCATAATTGGCGATTACACACAGCCCAGCCTCATCTCATCCCAATGTGCATTGGGGGACAATGAGGGAGAGGAGGAGGAGGAGGAGGAAGAACAGGAGGTGGTATCATGCGCTGTAGATGGTAGTACCTGTACAACTGTCATACAGTCGATTCAGCGTGGGTGGACTGAGGACAGGGGGGAGGAGGAGGAGGAGGAGAGCATGGTCTGTCGTCATCTTTGTGAGGACATGGAAGTCTTACCCGTTACCAGTCTGGCACGCATGGCTGACTTTAAGTTATGCTGCCTTAACCGTGACCCTCACGTTGTCAAAATGTTGGGTGACAGTCATTAGTGGTTGGTGACACTTTTAGACCCCCGCTACAAGGAGAACTTTCACTCTCTTATTCATGAGGTGGAGAGGTCTACAAAAATGGGGCAGTACCAGAAGGCCCTTGCAGCAGAAATGTTCAAAACATTCCTATCTGAACATGCTAGAAGCAAAGGTCACAGTTCGTTGCCCAACCAAGGCGTACAGGCGAGAGAGACGCAACTCCAATCCAGCAGAGGCAGGGGAACACTGTCAACATTCTGGGACAGTTTTCTGAGACCCGCCCAGCTTACAGGCGCGGGGTACTCTCACAAGGAGTGGAATGTTTCAAAAGATGGTGAGGGAGAACCTTGCCGACCGTACCAGCCTCTTCTGTGATTCCTCTGCGCCTTGTAATTTTTGGGTATCCAAGCTGGACACTTGAAATGAACTCGCTCTGTACGCCTTGGAGGTGCTGGCCTGCCCTGATGCTAGCGTGTTATCGGAGCGTGCTTTTATTGCCGCTGGGGGAATTATAACAGATAAGTGCACTCGCCTGTCAACTGAAAATGCTCACAAGCTGACCTTATCAAAATGAACAAGGGCTGGATTGGACCAGACTTCTCAACACCACCAAATGACAGCAGAGTAACATAAAGTCAAATCCACTGTGTTATTTTGTGAGGTGTATTCCCATGCACCGCTTCACACCCACACAGGGGTATGCGCTTCCTCATTTCGGCTTTATTTTGCTCTTCTCCTTATCCTCAGCCTCCACCACCATTATACCACCAGGGTGACCTTGGTCCGAGTTGCCAGCATTGCAAGTTCCTCCATCCTAATTTTTGGCAGCTTTTGCTTGGAAAGCATAGGAAAAGAGTATGGGAGACCCACTCCTTAATAATGGGAAAATGTTTTTAAGATGCTGCACTGCATGGCTCTTCCAAGGGGCATTTAAACCATCTTGTTAAGCTACTGCAACCTCCACGTCCCTTCCAAGGAGCATTAAACCGTCTAGTTAAGCTACTGCGACCTTCACCACTTTCCCCAGGGGCATTAAAACCCTCTTGTTACGATACTGCGAACTCCACCACTTTTCCCAGGGGCATTGATATTGTCTTTTTATTCCATTGCGACCTCCATGTCTCTTCCAAGGGGTATTAAAACAGGCTTGTTAAGCTACTGCGACCTCCACGTCTCTTCCAAGGGGCATTAAAACCATCTTGTTAAGCTACTGCAACCTCCACGTCTCTTCCAAGGGGCATTAAAACCGTCTTGTTAAGCCACTGTGACCTCCACCACTTTTCCAAGGGGCATTGATATTGTCTTTGTATTCCACTGCGACTTCCACGTATCTTCCAATGGGCATTACAACCGTTTTGTTAAGCTACTGCGACCTCCACGTCTCTTTCAAGGGGCATTAAAACCGTCTTGTTAAGCTACTGCAACCTCCACATCACTTCCAAGGGGCATTAAAACCGTCTTGTTAAGCTACTGCGACCTCCACCACTTTTCCCAGGGGCATTAAAACTGTCTTGTTAAGCTACTGCGACCTCCACCATTCTTCCAAGGGGCATTAAAACCGTCTTGTTAAGCTACTGCAACCTCCACGTCTTTTCCAAGGGGCATTAAAACCGTCTTGTTAAGCTACTGCGACATCCAGGTCTCTTCCAAGGGGCATTAAAACCGTCTTGTTAAGCTACTGCGAATGCCACGTCTCTTCCAAGGGGCAAAAAAACATATCCTACAAGACATGTGTGGTTGACTGGCCTGATATTGATGTGAATGGTCCCTGTTCTTCCTGCTCTCTCTCTTTTGCCACCACCTCATTCATCACATGAAGCTTTGTTTTAACGGGAGTCATAGAACTGAGATAGTAGCAGGAAAACATCCAGCAATCCTCGGAGCAGGTCGGATTTGTGCCAAAACGCTGACCACCTTAGGCATAACCGCTACTACATACATGCACTTGTATTCCAAGAAAACAAAGCAGACGCTAACTTCTATCATCATCATCATCATGCTCCTCACCTTGGCACTCTCAACTCCCTTGATGGAGAATCCAGGGCCCACGGAGGAGTCTGGTTCTCTGGTGGGCTCGTCTAATGCTGCCCTAAAGCAGGCCAGGCTAAGAAAAGTGTGGGGGAAGTTTCAAGGAGAAATAGGGGCGGCTGGGGACCATTCATGGACACCTGCCCGCCACCCAGGCGGCTGGGGACCATGTTTGGACACCCGGCCGCGGGGCGGCTGGGGACTGAATATGGACACCCGGCCGCCCCCAGGCGGCTGAGGACCATGTGTGGACACCCGGCCGCGGGGCGGCTGGGGACTGAGTATGGACACCCGGCCGCCCCCAGGCAGCTGAGGACCATGTGTGGACACCCGGCCACGGGGTGGCTGGGGACCGAGTATGGACACCCGGCCGCCCCCTTGTGGCTGGGGACCGAGCGTGGACACCCAGCCGCCGGGTGGCTGGGGACTGAGTATGGATACCTTGCTGCCGAAGCAGCCATGAGGTAGTGGCCAGCTTCGACCTACTCCAAACTAAAAGGCCCCATTTCAAGTCCAGTCAAGCTAGCAGTATGGTATTGCAGCCTGGGGGTGGGTGGGTGGCAGGCTGCATACTTGCGCTTGCATTCCAAGGAATGGGGGAGGTACAATTGAAAACTGCCCTGGGACAAGGACTTGCACGGGGATAGTTGCAAGTCTGCATCTTCTGATGCAGAAGGAATCACTTCTGATGGGCACACTTTTAGGCAGTGACCTGGGTGTCAGAGATGCTTCCAGGGGTCTTCCCCATGCTGTTCCCAGGTCTTTTCAGCACTGTATGCATGTGTCACACAGCACATGGCCAGATAAGATTGTAAAATGTTAAAATGACATTTCCCGGTGAATGCATTTGTCACGGTTGAAAGCAATACAAAAGTGCAAAAACGCATAAAAAATGCTTCTTATGAACATAGCCCAAGGTGTGGAGGAGTATTTTTGTTTTTGGTTATTTATTTTACCTTATACACAAGTCTTTACCCTGGAAAGGAAGTTCCTTAGCATATTTCACAGGAAAACAGTTTCAGTTTCGTTTTTGAACATTTTATTGTGAGCCCATTAAAGAGGCTTAATACCTCTGACCACGTTGTTGACAGCAGTGACCTGGGGGTCAGAGATGCTTCCTGGGGCGATGCCCATGCTGTCCCCATGTCTTTTGAGCACTGTCACTATCGTTCTGGGCACTTTTTAGGCTTTCTACAGACTGTCAGGGGTGCAGCCGCAAAAATGCTCGGGTCTCCCATAGACTAACATTGGGCTCGTTGCTCTGGTCGAGCACCCGAGTATCACGGTGAGCTCGGCCCGAGCTTCGAGCACCCGAGCATTTTAGTGCTTGCTCAACACTAGTTATATGATTTTCAGTGCAAACCTGATTGAAACTCATTGGGACTTATGCACAGACTGCAAGCAAGCCAAATTCAAATGATGTGTGATTTTGATGTGTGAGTCTGATGTTTGACTTTCTTCAAACATCAGAATTAGAATCACAATGACTTTTGTCACCCTGAGTATTTTCATGGTTGATCTCATAAGACAAGAAAAGCTGCCAGCTACTCTCACTTGACTGGACACCTCAATGGTAAGGCAGCAGCCTCTGAAACTACAGTGTCGCAGTACAATCCCAATAGAAATATTATTTTTTTTTTCTAAATTATGCCTGTTTAGCACACAAACTACAGGGCTGTATTACTTTTAATATTTGACATTTTGATTGTCATCCTAACGTGTTAAGAGTTTCAGACACGCTGTCTATTTGCATGGTAAATTACATAGCCAAAGTAAATTGGGAGGTATTAATTTACTACATATCTATTTCCAAGTGACTGTACATTTGCATAATTTCTTAAAGGGATATAATGATAAAATTTCTTTATTGTCAATTTTTCTTTCCATTCACCCAAGAACTGGCTTCAAACTAACAATTTACTTTTGCTATGCAATTACTATTATACTAGATGGTGACCGATTCTAACGCATCGGGTATTCTAGAATATGTATGCGGCCGACCGGGCGTGACTAATCAGCGAAGCAGTGTTTAAATGGGTTGTGCACTACACAGAACGCATTCATTAAACGTGACAGAAGTACATCACACACTGTGACTGACAAAACATGTTCAGTACGTCATGGGCAGTTGGTGAGTCACATGACCACATGGGCGGAGTCAGCCCTGCTATCTCCTGACGGTGGCGTACTTTTTTTAAATCTGGCGCCAATTGGCCCGAGAGCGTGTTTAAATTTGGCGCCAAAATCGCTGATTGGTCAGGCCCGGCGGCCGCGACCAATCAGCGAACCATGTTAGTGAGGACCGGGGAGCGGCGCTGCCTGTGCGGGTACTTCCGCTGCTAGTGCCGGTCATCTCCCGGCTGCATCGCCGCTGACCTCCATGCGGCAGATGAGCCGCTAACGGCTGCCATCTTGTTCTGAAATCCCGCGTCGCAGATTGGCCGCGGCCGGACCAATCAGCGACGCGGGATTTCCTGGACGAACAGACAGACGGGATAGGCCGATTATATAGTAGATATCACTACCTAAATTATCAAATAATGAACCTACAGTTTAATGGTAAGGAATAAGTGTCACATAGTTTTGGTTTGAAAGGATAATAATAATATCAATAATAATAATAATAGTAATAATAATAATAATACATTATTTTTAATAATAATTAATAAGAAAAGTTGAGTGTCCCTACTGGGACATGAGCCTAAAAGCATATGTTTCACAGTCAGGACACTTACCATTGAGGTATACACTCATTACAGAAAAGTGGGCATTCTACTTGGTTATGTTATTTCCAGTGCAATCAGGACTTTCACACAACATTGTCCAAACCAAATTCAAATGATGTATGAGTTTAATGAATGAGTTTGATACCTGACTTTCATCACACATCAAAATCAAAATCTGAAACACTTCCAGACACCATGAGTATTTGCATAGTAAATCTCATAAACCAAGAAAAACCATCTGGCAGCATAATTTGAATTTATGGCAGAACGGTAACTCTCTTGCCTCACAGAGTGGGCGTTCTGAGTTTATATCCCTGGTGCAAAAGAAATAATCTTTTGCTTTTTAAATGATGCTGGATAGCACAAAGACTTCACTGATGCTGGCCTTTGATATCTGACTTTTCTCACACATCAGAATAAGAATCACAATTACTTTTAGACCCCCTGAGTATTATCATGGTTAATCTCATAAGCTAAGAAAAACCTGTAGGGACACTGAACTTTTTATTATTAATTATTATTATCATTATTATTATTATTACTATTATTATTATTACTATTATTATTATTAGTGATGAGCGAGCACTTAAATGCTCGGGTACTCTTTGCTCAGGTCGAGCACATTGGAATACTCGGGTGCTCGACCCGAGCCACGAGCCCAATGTAAGTCTATGTGAAACTCAAGCATTTTTCAGGTGACTCCACCGGGCGGTCTGCAGAGGGCCAAAAAATTGCCCAAATCGATGGGAACAGTGCTTAAATGACATGGTAAGAGCATGGGGAAAACCCCTGGAAGCATTTCTGACTAACAGGTCACTGCTGTCAACAACGTTGTCAGAGTATTACGCCACTTTTACGGACTCACAATAAAACATACAAAAACGAAACCAAAATGGATTTTCCTGGGAAATATGTTAAGGAACATCCTTTCCAGGGTAATGACTTGTATATAAGGCATAAACCAAAAACAAAAATACTCCTCCATACCTTGGGCTATGTTCACACGTTGGGTTTTTGATGCGTTTTTGCTCTTTTGCATTGCTTTCAACCAAGACAAATGCATTCACCAGGAAATGTCATTTTAACATTTTACAACCTTATCTGGCCATGTGGTGTGTGACACATCATCAGACACATGCATACAGTGCTGAAAAGACATGGGAACAGCATGGGGAAGATCACTGGAAGCATCTCTGACTCCCAGGTCACTGCCTAAAAGTATGCCCATCATAAGTGATCCTTGGCGCATGCGAAGATGCCTCCTGCCATGCACCTGTCATTGCAGACTTGCAACAATCACCGTCCACATCCTTGTCCCAGTGCAGCGTTAAGTTGTCCCTGCCCCATTCCTTGAAATGCAAGCGCAAGTATGCAGCCAGCCACCCACAAACCCACAGGCTGCAATAATATACTGCCAAATTTTTGACAGCTGTTTGCACTTTTCACAACCTCATCCCAGCGGCGGCCGGGTGTCCATACTCGGTCCCCAGCCGCCACTGTTTTTCCCCGTGTCGTCTCCGCCTTCCACAAGCATGGGTCCCACAGCATTACCTGTGCCCTCCCCAGTGCACTTACTGGGAAGGACCGCCTAACCACAAACATGTGGACAGGTGAATGTGGCCAGGGACGGTACGGAGCCAGTCCACAGCTTTCTTTGCTGTGTTGTATTTCACCACAGCCATATTCATTAGCTTGGTGAAAGGACTTGTAAAACCATAACTATACAGCTGTCATTTCTCCTATGAAGTCCTCTAAAGCTGTTTTCACTTGAAATATGGCCTTTTAGGCTCGTGGAAGCGGAAGCTTTTCATAACCTCATACTGGCGGCGGCCGGGTGTCCATATTGTATTTCACCACAGCCATATTCTTTAGCTCGGTGAAAGGATTGGCCTAGTAGGAAACCGTATCTACTCCGGCTGTCATTTCTCTGTCACCAGGTTCCTCCCATTGTCACACACGACCATGCCTGGCTTTATGTTCAGCGGTGAGAGCCACAGATCAAATTGCTGTTACAGCTTTCAACAACTCTGCAGTGCTGGGCGGTTTGTCACCTAAGCATTAAGCATCTTCAGCACAGCCTGTTGCCGCTTGGCCAAGGCAGTGCTGCAGTGCTTTCAGCTTGTGACTGATGTGGTCATTTCAGAGATGGAGGAGGAGGTGCAGGAGCTGAACAATGTGATTACATTGAGGTTACATTGGCGTCTCTGTTTTTATACTAAAGAAAGATCCTACTGTTTTTATTTTTACGTTATTTTTTTAAGCCAAATGCATTCACCGGGAAATGTAATTTTAACATTTTACAACCTTATCTAGCAATGTGGTGTGTGACACATCATCATACACATCCTGTTTCATTGTTGATGGAGGGACTCTGAAAGACACATAGAGCAGGGCCACAGTAATGAATACGACATGTTCCCATTAGAAAGGAGAGAGTCTGCTATATAGTTATATGGTATGCAGTGAGTCTAACGGTGTTAGAGCTCTCCTGTTTGTTGATTCCATCTTGTGTTATGCGGTCATGTGACCATCAGCCTTTATATTCCAGCTCCGCCTTTTTGGCTGTGCTGGACTTCTGTGTTATTTGACTGTTTTGCTAGCCAGGTGCTTCTGTGCCTATCTCTGTCAGTTTGCTTTGGTCCTTCTGGGACCTCTAGTACCTTTTGTCAGTTTCTCTTTTTGTGTTCTGCAACAACTTTATCTGCTCATACGGCTGAGAACCGATGGAGGTTGGGGCAATGTCGCTCTGCTCTCAGGAAAGAGACCGGAGGCTCACCGAGGGATTGTGTCTTTATTGTGGTAAAGCTGACCATTTGATTAAGTATTGTGAGCTTCGTTTAAGTAAAGAAAAAAAAAAGGTCAGCTGCGCCCGTATAGCTTGTTTACGCTCTGCAGGAGTATTTCTTTCAGGGAGTACTGCTTTGCAGGAAAATGTTATTGAATTTAAGGTATTTGTGGATTGTGGTTCAACACTTAATGTCATTGATAAAGGGTTTTTGGAAAAACTTACATGAAATCCAAACCTTTGTCATCTCCTATTTTACCTCCTCATAGGGACTATGATTGCACCATTGAGTTTGTTCTGGGTGCTACTCTTCCCAAAAGTCGCTTGTTTAATCTGACTCTCCCTGAAAGAAAGGCCTGCAGGAGTACATACAGACTAGCCTGGCGGCTGGTCACATTAGACCTTCTAAGTCGCCTGTGGCAGTTGGATTTTTCTTTGTTAAAAAAAAGGACGGGGGTTTGCGTCCATGTCTGGATTTTCATGAAATTAATAAGATTACTCTACGCAATTCTTACCCATTGCAGTTAATTCCTGGCTTGTTTAACCGGTTAGTTGGGGCCAAGTGGTTCTCTAAAATTGATCTCCGGGGGGCATACAATTTATTACGAGAGAAGGAGGGTGATGAATGGAAAACTGCTTTTAACACTCTGGTAGGTCATTTTGAGAATCTGGTGATGCCTTTTGGTCTTACCAATGCACCTGCATTTTTTCAGAACCTTATTAATGACATTCTGAGACCTTTGATTGGTAAGAATGTGGTTGTGTATTTGGATGACATTTTGATTTATTCACCAGATCGGGAGTCCCATTGGCAGAGTGTACTTGAAGTTTTGCAGTTATTTAGCAATAACTCACTCTTTGCTAAGCTGGAGAAATGTGTGCAGAAAATTAGTTTTTTGGGCTACATTGTCTCCAGAGAGGGCTTTGAGATGGACCCAGTGAAGGTTCAGGCTGTGCAGGAATGGCCTAGGCCTGTTGGTTTGAAATCTATACAGAGATTTTTAGGTTTTGCCAATTATTACAGGAAATTCATTAAGAATTTTTCTATAATTGTTAAACTTTTAACCGATCTCACCAGAAAAGGTGCGAATACGGCCCAATGGACTACTGAGGACATTGAAGCTTTTGAGTATCTCAAAGAGAGGTTCAGTTCTGCCCCTATCCTTATGCAGTCTGATGAGACCAAGCCTTTTTTGGTTGAGGTCGATGCTTCGTCGGTGGGGGTCGGAGTAGTTTTGTCTCAGGAGAACAGGGATGGAGTACATCCTTGAGCCTTCATTTTGAAAAAAATTTCGGAAACCTAACTGAATCATGATGTTGGAAATCGGGAGTTGTTGGCTATTAACCTGGCGTTTAAACATTGGCGTCATTTTTTGGAAAGCGCTAGACATCCTATTCAGATTTTCACTGATCATAAGAATTTGATGTATCTGGATGCTGCCAAGCGCTTGAATGCCCTTCAAGCTAGGTGGGCACTTTTTTTTTCTCGGTTTCATTTCTCTGTTACCTATATCCCTGGTGCTAAGAATGTTAAAGCCGATGCTTTATCTCGCAGTTTCTCTCCAGCGGTCAGTGCCGAGGAGGAGGAAAGCATTTTACAGAAAGGAGTTGGGGTGGCGGCATTGGACTCCGTTTTGGAGAATGGTATTCTAAAAGCTCAAGATTCTGCTCCAACTAACACTCCCCATGGGAAGTTGTTTGTGCCTAGACCCTTTAGGAGAGACTTGTTTGTGGAGTGTCATGAGTCTCGGTTGGCAGGTCATTCAGGAATTTCTGAGACTAAGAGACTTATCAGTCGTAGTTTTTGGTGGCCTGGATGGCAGAAAGAAGTTATCAAGTGGGTGCGTCAATGTACGGTGTGTGCTAGGTCAAAGGCTTCACTTGCTCCTGCTGCAGGGTTGCTTTGACCTCTTAAGGTTCCTAGTTCACCATGGACGCATCTCACAATGGATTTTATTACTGATCTGCCTGTGTCTGAGGGTTTTACTGTCACCTGGGTGGTCGTAGACCGTTTTCGTAAGATGTGTCATTTGGTTCCATTCATTAAGTTGCCCTGCGCCAAGACACTCACTAAGGCTTTTGTTAAGGAGATTGTCAAGCATCATGGCGTTCCCACGGATATTGTTTCTGATAGGGGACCTCATTTTGTGGCTCGCTTTTGGTGTGCTTTTTGTGACAGATTGGGAGTCCATTTGTCATTTTCGTCAGGGTATCATCCTGAGTCTAATGGACAGACTGAGAGAAACCAGGATGTAGCACAGTTTCTGCTATGTTTTGTGGTGAACAATCAAGAGGTGTTGTCTGAGTTTCTGCCCCTCGCAGAATTTGCTCCTAACAATCATATATCCTCCTCAGCTGGGTGTTCTCCTTTTTTTTGTTGTACTGGGAGACATCCGTCTTTTGGTTCGTTCTCCAAATTGGGGTTGGTGGTGCCGGAGGAGGAGAATTTTTCCGGTGTTTTGGAGAGAGTTTGGACTAATGTACGTTGCAACCTTCAAGGGGCTAACAAGAAGTCCAAGAAGTATTTTGACAGGAAACGTAAGGTCTTTTGTTTGCTGTAGGTGACATGGTTTGGTTGTCCTCAAGGAATCTGCGGTTGAGGATTCCCTCTAAAAAACTGGGTCCTAAGTTTGTGGATCCATTTAAAGTGCTTCAGGTTGTTAACCAGTCTGCGGTTAGGTTGGATGTCCCTACTTCCTGGAAGATTAACCCTGTGTTTCATGCTTTCTTGTTGAAAAAGGTGGATGTGTCAGATAGGGATGCTACTGTAAAAGTTCCTCCTGTGGTGGAAGACGGCGAATATGAAATTTCACATATCTTTAATTCTTGATGGCAAAGAGGGAGATTACAGTATCTCGTATCCTGGAAGGGTTTTGGTCCCAAAGATAACTTCTGGGTAAGGGCGGATGATGTCTCTGCTCCTAGGCTTGTTAGAGCTTTCCACAGGAGGTTTCCGAATAAACCTGGGCCTGGAGGATCCGGAGGATCCTCATAAAAACGGGGGTACTGTTAGAACTCTCCTGTTTGTTGATTCCATCTTGTGTTTTGCGGTCACATGACCATCAGCCTTTATATTCCAACTCAACCTTTTTGGCTGTGCTGGACTTCTGTGTTGTTTGACTGTTTTGCTAGCCAGGTGCTTCTGTGCCTATCTCTGTTAGTCTGCTTTGGTCCTTCTGGGACCTCTAGTACCTTTTGTCAGTGTCTCTTTTTGTGTTCTGCAACAACTTTATCTGTTCAGGAGGTCTCCCATTTTTTGTCCCAGTCCTTAGAACTATTAGGGACTCCTTCCCTTTATTCTATAGGTCTTCGCTCAGACTAGCCGAGGACTATGGTGGGTTCGTTCACAAGGAAGAGGTAGCCAGCTACATCGTAGGGACTCAGCTTAGTCTTTCTGTAGGGAAAGCTTTCCCGTTTCTTTCCTTAGTATTTGTTGCAGATCATAACAAACGGCTGAACAAATTTAGGAAAAACCCCACTTAGAAATTAAAGACACATAGAGCAGGGCCACAGTAACGACAAATTCATATTAGAAAGTAGGAGAGTCAGCTATACTGTTATAGGGTATGCAGTGATTCTAACGGCTGACCAAATTTAGGAAAAACCCCACTAAGAATTTAAAGACACATAGAGCAGGGCCACAGTAACAAGTACAACATGTTCCCATTAGAAAGGTGAGGGTATCCTATACAGTTATAGGGTATGCAGTGAATCCAACGGCTGAAAAAATTTAGGAAAAACCCCACTAGCAATTTAAAGAGACATAGAGCAGGGCCACAGTAACCACAAATTCCCATTAGAAAGGAGAGAGTCTCCCATAGTGTTGGCCTATGCAGTGAATGCAAGGACTGCCAAAAATTTGGAGGCACTTCAATGCCCCTTGGAAGAGACGTGGAGGAGGGTCTCATAAAAAAATGTTCGGATTAGAAAGGAGTGGGCCTCCTATTCTTGTAATGCCCATGCACTAAGTGTATGGGCTGACAAAAATTTACCCCTGGGGGGTATTCATGAACATACTGTCTAAAAAAAATTTTTTACAGGCTTCATAAACACCCTTTAAAAAAATTATGTGGGTGTTGCATCACGGACCACGGTCACCCTGGTGATATGGTGGTGGAGGATAAGGAGAAGGAGGAGGACAAGAGCAAATAGCCAAAATCAGGAAGCGTATACTCATGTGTGGGTGTGAAAAGGTGCATGGGAATACACCTCCCAAGAAAAGACACTGGATTTGAGTTTATGTTAAGCTGCTATCATTCGGTGGTGTTGAGAAGTCTGGCCCAATCCAGCCCTAGTTCATTTTTATAAGAGTCAGCCTGTCAGCATTTTCAGTTTACAGGCGGATGCATTTATCAGTTATAATTCCACCAACAGCACTAAAAACCCGCTCTGATAAACAGCTGGCGGCAGGGCAGGCCAGGACCTCCAAGGCATAGAGAGCCTGTTCATTCCACGTATCCAGCTTGGATGCCCAATAATTCTAAGGCACAGAGGAATCACGGAGGACGTTGGTATGGTCAGCAAGGTACTCCCTCAGCATCATCCCAAACTTTGCACTCCATGTGAAATTACCCCGCGCCTAAGGGCCTGGGCGATGGGAGGGTATGAGAAAACTCTCCCAGAACTTTGACAGTGTTCCCCTGCCTCTGCTGGATTGAAGTTGTGTCTCTCTCGTCTGTACTCCTTGGTTGTCCAGCAAAGTGTGCCCTCTACCGAGAGCATTTTCAGATGGGATTTTTTTTTAATAGTTCTTCAACAAGGGCCTTCTGGTACAGCCCCATTTTTGTAGACTTGTCTGCCTCAGGAATAAGAGATATAAATATCTCCTTGTAGCGTGGGTCTTTAAGTGTCACCAACCAGTAATGACTGTCACCCAAAATTTTGAGAACGCGAGGGTCATGGGAAAGGCAGAGTAATATAAACTCAGCCATGCGTGCCTGACTACTAACAGGCAAGACTACCATGTCCTCACCAAGAGGATGACTGACCATGCTCTCCTCCTCCTCCTCCTCCTCCTCCTCTCTGTCCTCTGGCCATCCACGCTGAACAGACGGTATGACAGCTGTGCAGGTAGTACCGTCTATAGTGCATGAAACTAGCTCGTGTCCTTCCTCCTCCCCCTCTCCCTCATTGACACCCAATCCACATTGGGATGACATGAGGCTTGGCTGTGTGTAATCACCCTGTATGGTTCCTTGCTCCATCTCATCGTGCTCCGCCTCCATTGCATCCTCTTTGATTGTGAGCAGAGAGTGTATCAGAGGACAGAGAAGCGGGATGGTGATGTTAATTATGGCGTCATTGCCGCTCACCATCTTGGTGGAGTCCTCAAAGTTTTGGAGGATAGTACATATGTCTGACATCCATGTCCACTCCTGAGGACTTATGTGTGGAGTCTGCACTGAATACTGATGGCCTTGTTGATGCTGGTACTCAACAACTGCCCTCTTCTGCTCACAAATCCTTCCCAACATCTGCAGTGTAGAGTTCCAATGCGTGGGGACATCACACACCAGTCTGTGAGCCGGAAGCTGCAAACGCTGCTGAAACACTGCAAGGGCGGCGGAAGCTGTAGCTGACTTTCTAAAATGGGCACACAGGCAGCGTACTTTAACCACTTCGCGCCAGAGCCTGTTTTTGCCTTCGTGACTGGGCCAATTTTTTCAATTCTGACCACTGCCAGTTTATGAAGTAATTACTCTGGAACGCATCAACGTATTCCCCTGATTCTGAGATTGTTTTTTTGTGACATATTGTACTTCATGATAGTGGTAAAATTTCTTCGATATAACTTGTGTTTATTTGTGAAAAAATCGGAAATTTGGCAAAAATTTTGAAAATTTTGCAATTTTCAAACTTTGAATTTTCATGCCCTTAAATCAGAGTGATATGTCACACAAAATAGTTAATAAATAACATGTCCCACACGTCTACTTTACATCAGCACAATTTTGGAATCAAAATTTTTTTTTGTTAGGGAGCTATAAGGGTTAAAAGTTGACCAGCGATTTCTCATTTTTCCAACAAAATTTACAAAAACATTTTTTTAGGGACCACATCATATTTGATGTCACTTTGAGGGGTCTTTATGACAGAAAATACCCAAAAGTGACACCATTCTAAAAACTGCACCCCTCAAGGTGCTCAAAACCACATTCAAGAACATTATTAACCCTTCAGGTGCTTCACAGGAATATTTGGAATGTGGAAGAAAAAAATTAACATTTAACTTTTTTCACAAAAATGTTACTTTAGACCCAATTTTTTTTATTTTCACAGGGGTAACATGAAAAATTGGACCCCAAATTTTTTTGTGCAATTTCTCTTGAGCGTGCTGATACCCCATATGTGAGGGAAAACCACTGTTTGGGCGCACGGCAGGGTTCGGAAGGGAAGGAGCGCCATTAGACTTTTTGAATGTAAAATTTGTCTGAATAATTAGCAGATGCTATGTTGCGTTTGGAGAGCTCCTGATGTGCCTAAACAGTGGAAACCCCCCAAAATTGACACCATTTTGGAAACTAGACCCCTTAGGGAACTTATCTAGATGTGTGGTGAGCACCTTGAACCCCAAGGTGCTTCACAGAAGTTTATAATATTGAGCTGTAAAAATAAAATTTTCACATTTTTCCCACAAAACCGTTTTTCTTCCCTTAATATTGCATTATTATAAGGGTAATAGGATAAATTGCACCATGAAATTTGTTATGCAATTTCTCCTGAACACGCTGATACCCCATATGTGGAGGCAAATTACTGTTTGGGCACATGGCAGGGTTTGAAAGGGAAGGAGCGCCATTTGACTTTTTGAATGTAAAATTTGTTTGAATAATTAGCGGACGCCATGTCACATTTGGGGAGCCCCTAATGTGCCTAAACAGTGGAAACCCCACACAAGTGCCACCATTTTGGAAACTAGACCCCTTAGGGATACTTATCTTGATGTGTGGTTAGCACCTTGCACCCCCAGCTGCTTCACAGAAGTTTATAATATTGAGCAGTAAAAATAAAATTTTCACATTTTTCCCTCAAAAAATGTTTTTCATTCCCTAATTTTGTATTATCATAAGGGTAACAGCATAAATTGCACCATGAAATTTGTTGTGCAATTTCTCCTGAACACGCCGATACCCCATATGTGGAGGCAAATTACTGTTTGGGCACATGGCAGGGTTTGAAAGGGAAGGAGCGCCATTTGACTTTTTGAATGTAAAATTTGTTTGAATAATTAGCGGACGCCATGTCACATTTGGGGAGCCCCTAATGTGCCTAAACAGTGGAAACCCCACACAAGTGCCACCATTTTGGAAACTATACCCCTTAGGGAACTTATCTAGATGTGTGGTGAGCACCTTGCACCCCCAGCTGCTTCACAGAAGTTTATAATATTGAGCCGTAAAAATAAAATTTTCACATTTTTCCCATAAAAAATGTATTTCATTCCCTAATTTTGCATTATCATAAGGGTAACAGGATAAATTGCACCATGAAATTTGTTGTACAATTTCTCCTGAGTATGCCGATACCCCATATGTGGGGTAAAACCACTGCTTTGGTGTACGGCAGGGTTCGGAAGAGAAAGAAGCTCTATGTTGGCTGGGATAGGCAGCAGACACCATGTCACATTTGAAGAGTCTCTGACATGCCAAAACAGGAGAAACCCCCACAAGTGACCCCATTTTGTAAACTACACCTCTCAAGGAATTCATCTAGGGAAGTAGTGAGCATTTTTTAATTTTTAAATTTATACCATTGGGCAGTGAAAAAAGCATAATTATATTTTTACCACAAAAAAATGTTTTACCCTCAGATTTTACATTTTCACACAGGGCAATGGGTAAAAATGGTGCCGAAATGTGTCACACAATTTCTTCTAAAAGTGTCAATACCCCATATGTGGCTGTATCGTACCACTTAGCCATACGATGAGATTTGAGGGGGAAGGAGTGCTATTTGACAATTGGAGAACAAATTATTGTAGAATAGGCATTTGGATTTGGGACCACAAAATTTTCTGAATTTCTTTTGGGGGGCAAGGACCATTTTGCTTTTCCAGAGCCTTTCTGCTACCAGTAACTTGGAAGTCCCTTATATTTTTAACAGATGATGGACCTGAGTGGGGACTAGCTTTTTTTGAGGACTGAGTTGAAGCTTTTATTGGGAACATTTTACGTAACATTTATCCGGCGCTCTAGGCTGAGCACTTACATCGGGGTTTCCATCTAAATTTCCAAGTGATGTAATTCAGATGAAACCCCTGCAGGATCCATTCACTATAATGAGGCAGCAGAGTTACTCTGGACTCCGTCTGGCCTCTGTTTAGTGGTGTCCTTTTTTTCAGAAGTGCACAAAACTGTGGCCAACCGCACTTTTATGCACGCCTAAAACAAATGACACCGTGGGATCCCAGGCCAGACGGCATCCACAGTGCCTATATCTGCCTCATTACAGGGAATCTTCCATCATGGGTTCTGGCTGAATCACGTATTTCAGAGATTTACACGGAAACTCTGGTGTAAGTGCTCAGTGCAGAGCACAGGATAAATGTGAGCAGAGCCTTACTGGGATCTTTGGGAGACATAATAAACAAATCAGTAGCAGGTGAATAATATTTGTTTTATTTATTTTTTATGCCGTTCCTAGTGTGATATAACGGATTAGATTACTTTATTCTTCGGGTCAGTGCGATTACAGAGATACCAGATTTATATCGGGTTTTTATGACTGACAGCTGTCACACACTAAAATACGCTTTTTTTGCAAAATCTAGTTTTTGCATCACCATATTTTGAGAGCTATAATTTTTCCATATTTCGGCCGACAGAGTCATGTGATGGCTTGTTTTTTGCAGGACGAGTTGACATTTTTATTGGAACCATTTTTGGGTACGTGACATTTTTTGATCGCTTTCTATTCCGTTTTTTGTGAGGTAAAGTTAACAAAAACAAACACTTCAGGAATTGTTTTTTGAGTTTTTTTTTATGCCGTTCTGCGTGTGGTAAAAGTGATCAGGCAGCATTATTCTTCGGGTCAGTACGTTTACAGCGATACTACACTTACTGTATTTTTTTTATGTTTTGGCGCTTTTACACAATAAAACAATTTTATAGAAAAAAAAATATTTTTTTTGCATTGCTTTATTCTGAGCGCTATAACTTTTTTATTTTTCGGCTGATGGAGCTGTATGGCGGCTTTTTTTTGCGGAACAAGATGAAGTTTTCAGTGGTACCATTTTTATTTCTATTCTGCTTTTTGATCGCATTTTTTTCCACTTTTTGTTTGGCGATATGATGAAAAAGCATATTTTTTTGCTCCGTTTTTTATTTATTTTTATTACGGTGTGCACAGAAAGAGTTAATTAGTGTGACAGTTTTATAGCTTGGGTTGTTTCGGACGCGGCGATACCAAATATGTGTACTTTTTTTGGTTTTGTAATAATATACGGATTTATTGGTTTAATATTTTATTTATTTATTTTTATTTATTTTGTGATTTTTTTTTTTAATAGTTTAAAAACTTTTTTTTTACTTTTTTTTACATTTTTACTTAGTCCCTGTATGGGACATTAATTTTTATTTTTCTGATCACTGATCTCATGTAATGTAATAGACATATATTACATTACATGAGATCTTCACTGACTGTTTCAGTCAGTCTCCTGTCTGGCATCAGCTACATACAGCTGAAGCCAGACAGGAAGGACACCATATATGGCAGAGCTGGAGGCGGTCATGTGACCTCCAGCTGCCATAGCAACCCCAGGTCCTCAAACGAAACGGAGGTCTTCGGAGGTAAGTAAGACGACCCCCTCTCTTCCTGCTGTCTCCTATATGCCGCGATCACTATAGATCACAGCATATAGAAGACAGCAAAGGGTTAACATCACTGGGACCTGATCTAATCAGGTTTTGATGATGTACCCTGTCAGAGCTAACGCTCTGCACCGGAATCGCAGTGCTTGCAGGACCCTGGGGGTCCTGAGCACTGCGAGACCACCCACCGTTTTTAAACATCGGCGCTGCACAAAGCCCAGGCAGCGCGGACGTTTATCTACAGTGGGCGGTCGGGAACCGGTTAAATAACAGATCTGGCAGCTTCAGGTAGGATTTGAGAAACCGCTGAACCACGAGGTTAAGCACATGGGCCAGGCATGTTGCGTGTTTGAGCTTGACTCACCTCAGAGCCGCCACCAGGTTCCGGCCATTGTCACACGCGACCATGCCTGGCTGTAGGTTCAGCAGTGTGAGCCACAGATCTGCCTGCTCTTTCAGAGCTGTCCACAACTCTTCAGCATTGTGCGGTTTGTCACCTAAGCATATTAGCTTCAGCACAGCCTCTTGCCGCTTGGCCGAGGCAGTGCTGCAGTGCTTCCAGCTTGTGACTGATGTGGTCATTTCGGAGATGGAGGCTGAAGAGGAGGAGGAGTGTGAGGAGGATGAGGTGCAGGAGCTGTAGACCATGGGGGCAACCCTGATTGATCTAGGGCCCGCCATACTTGGCGTCAGGAGGACATGTTCCGTCCCAAGGTCCGACTGGGTCCCGGCTTCCACTATGTTAACCCAGTGTGCCATCAGCGAGATGTACCGTCCCGGCCCACAAGCACTTGTCCACGTGTCCGTGGTTAGATGGACTTTCCCGGTAACTGCGTGGTTGAGGGCATGGCTAATGTTTTGGAACACGTGCTTGTGTAATGTGGGGACGGCACACAGGGAGAAATAGTGGCAGCTGGGGACCAAGTACGGAGGGACGGCCGCCGCCATCAGGTTGTGGAATGTTTCCATCTCCACGAGCCTAAAAGGCAACATTTCGAGCGCAAGCAGTCGTGAAATGTGAGAATTTAGTAGTGCGGACTGTGGGGCATTGGCTGCATATTTGCACTTGCGTTCCAAGGACTGGGGTATGGACAACTGAACAATGCACTGGGACAAGGACATGGACATGCTTCCTGATGCTGCTACTTGACAGTGTGCAACGACAGGTGCATGGCAGGAGGCATCTTCACATGCACCAAGGACAGGAGATTGGCTTGCATGCACAACAGCGGAAGAAGCAATGGTGCCACTTACAGACACTGTTCCTGGACCCTGGTGTCCGGCCCACAAAGTCAGGTGCTTTGCTGCCATGTGACTGATCATGCTAGTGGTGGTCAGGCTGGTCGTTTTGCCACTCCTGATGATGCTGGCCTGGCAGGTGGTGCAAATGGCCTTTTTGGGGTTATCAGCAGATTCTTTAAAAAATAACTAGACGCAAGAAGACCTAACAGTTGTACTGGCAACTTCCTTCGTGTTGGTGTTACGGGGAACGGTTGCCTGCCCTCTGTCTCTGGCCACCACACTGCTTCTTCCTGCCTGTTGGGGTGCTCTGCCTCCCTCCCCATGTGTGCTGCTGTCCTCGCTCTGCATGTCCTCCTGCCAGGTTGGGTCAGTTACTATATCATCCACCATCTCGTCTTCCACTTCTGCACCCTCGTCCTCCTCCTGAATTTCTGGCTATTGTGTCTCATCATAGTCCACCTCTTGTGACACTTTCCCACCATCGCCTTCGTGTGACCTTGGCTTCTCAAATATTGCACTCAGCATGATGGGAGGAAGGAGGAACATGGTGAGGAATATGCGATCCAGACTCACGGCTACTAAGACTTGACCGTGTGGAAGACAGGGTGGTGGCTAAGTGACTGGAAGCATTATCCACTATCCAACTAACAACCTTTTGACACTGCTCTTGGTTCAATAGTGGTGTGTTGAGGTCTCCTAGGATTTGGGACAGGAAGGTCAGGCGAGAAGATGTGGGTGTTTGTTGTGGCACAATTTCAGCTTGCCCACGGCCTTGTCCTCGGCCTCTGCATGCATGCTTATATGTGATCTGTATGACAGAGAAAACAGAGTTTTAAATACCTAGTCTGTAGGTTTGTAGTTTGAACAGCAAACTGGTGTCAATTGCTTCACTGACACACTGAAAGAAATTTTTAATGGAGGCCAGAAATGGCAGTATTTTCTGACAACGTGTATGTGATCCGTGTGACAGAGAAAACAGAGTCTTAAATACCTGGCCTGTAGGTAAGTAGTTTGAACAGCAAACTGCGGTGAATTGCTTCACTGACACACTAAAGGAAATTTTTATTGGAGGCCAGAAATGGCAGTATTTTCTGAGAACGTATATGTGATCCGTGTGATGGAGAAAACAGAGTTTTAAATACTCAGCCTGTAGGTAAGTAGTTTGAACAGCAAACTGGTGTGAATTGCTTCACTGACACACTAAAGGAAATTTTTAATGGAGGCCAGAAATGGCAGTATTTTCTGACAACGTTTACAGTCAGGTCCATATATATTTGGACAGAGACAACCTTTTTCTAATTTTGATTCTAGACATTACCACAATGAATTTTAAAAAAAGCAATTCAGATGCAGTTGAAGTTCAGACTTTCAGGTTTCATTTGAGGGTATCCACATTAAAATTGGATGAAGGGTTTAGGAGTTTCAGCTACTTTACATGTGCCACCCTGTTTTTAAAGGGACCAAAAGTAATTGGACAATTGACTGCAAGGATATTTTATGGACCGGTGTGGGCAATCCCTTCGTTATGTTATTCTCAATTAAGCAGATAAAAGGCCTGGAGTTGATTTGAGGTGTGGTGCTTGCATTTGGAAGGTTTTGCTGTGAAGTAAACATGCGGCCAAAGGAGCTCTCCATGCAGGTGAAACAAGCCATCCTTAAGCTGCAAAAACAGAAAAAACCCATCCGAGAAATTGCTACAATATTAGGCGTGGCAAAATCTACAGTTTGGTACATCCTGAGAAAGAAAAAAAGCACTGGTGAACTCATCAATGCAAAAAGACCTGGGCGTCCACGGAAGACAACAGTGGTGGTTGATCGCAGAATAATCTCCATGGTGTAGAGAAACCCCTTCACAACAGCCAACCCAAGTGAACAACAATCTCCAGGAGGTAGGTATATCAATATCCAAATCTACCATAAAGAGAAGACTGCATGAAAGTAAATACAGAGGGTTCACTGCACGGTGCAAGCCACTCATAAGCATCAAGAAGAAAAAGGCTAGACTGGACTTTGCTAAAAAACATCTAAAAATGCCAGCACAGTTCTGGAAGAACATTCTTTGGACAGATGAAACCAAGATCAACCTCTACCAGAATGATGGAAAGAGAAAAGTATGGCGAAGGAGTGTTACAGCTCATGATCCAAAGCATACCACATCATCTGTAAAACATGGCGGAGGCAGTGTGATGGCTTGGGCATGCATGGCTGCCAGTGGCACTGGTCACTAGTGTTTATTGATGATGTGACACGGGACAGAAGCAGCCGAATGAATTCTGATGTATTCAGAGCCATACTGTGTGCTCAGATCCAGCCCAATGCAGCCAAACTGATTGGTCGTCGTTTCATACTACAGATGAACAATGACACAAAACATAAAGCCAACGCAACCCTTGAGTTTATTAAAGCAAAGAAGTGGAATATTCTTGAATGGCCAAGTCAGTCACCTGATCTCAACCCAATTGAGCATGCATTTCACTGGTTAAAGACTAAACTTCAGACAGAAAGGCCCACAAACAAACAGCAACTGAAAACCACCACAGTGAAGGCCTGGCAGAGCATCAAAAAGAATGAAACACAGCATCTGGTGATGTCCATGAGTTCAAGACTTCAGGCAGTCATTGCCAACAAAGGGTTTTCAACCAAGTACTAGAAATGAACATTTTATTTACAATTATTTAATCTGTCCAATTACTTTTGGTCCCTTTAAAAACAGGGTGGCACATGTTAAGGAGTTGAAACTCCTAAACCCTTCATCCAATTTTAATGTGGATACCCTCAAATGAAAGCTGAAAGCCTGAATTTCAACTGCATCTGAATTGTTTTGTTTAAAATTCATTGTGGTAATGTCTAGAACCAAAATTAGAAAAATGTTGTCTCCATCCAAATATATATGAACCTAACTGTATGTGATCCATTTGATGGAGAAAACGCAGTTTTAAATAGCTGGATTTCTAGCGCTCTAATATGGAAAGGACCTGGCTGTATTCTGCAGTGCCAACAAGCAAATGGCACAGAAAAAATTGTGTTCTCTGGATTGCTTTTTAAGCAAATAATGAGGATTAAGATCAAAAGAAAAGTATTCCTGGCCCCTGAGACCTGGGCCTTTGTATAGAAATATCTAACAGCAGCAGAAGGCAGAATTGGAATGGAGCCTCTTGTTCTATATGCACTGCAGTCTGCTATATACCCTGCCTGCCTATATACACTGCCTGCCTGAAAACTCTGCAGATGGATTAGTTAGTTCTCAAAAAGACTGTTTGTTAAGATGGATATGTGTAATGTATGGTTTTTCTCCCTACACTACCTAATACACAAGTAAATCTCTCCCTGACACAGCAGCACCTCTCCCTACTCTGCCTGATTCCGCAGTGACTGTGACGAGCATGGCGGCGCCAGGTCTTATATAGATCTGATGACGCTGTGCGGCCAGCCAATCTCTGTAATGCCACAACCACCATGTCTGCGGCATTACAATGAGTGCCAGGCAATCCCTGCATGTTGATTGGATCTCTAAAGAGCACCAAAAATGCAGGGAGGGGACCCGAGCTCCCGCTGAGCAAACCCGCAAATACTCGGTGAGCGCCGAGCATCTCGAGCAGTGAGATGCTCGTGCGAGCACCGAGCAGTAGCGAGCATGCTCGCTCATCACTAATTATTATCGTTTGAAACCAAAACTATGTGGCACAGATTCCTTACCATTAAACTATAGGTTCATTATTTGATAATTTTGGTAGTGATATATAATAATAATTACATAGCAAAAGTAAATTGGGAGTTTGCAGCCAGTTCTTGGTTGGATGGAAAGAAAAATTGACAATAAACAAATTTTATCATTAGACCCCTTTAAAAAATTATGCAAATGTACAGTCACTTGGAAATAGATATGTAGTAAATTAATGCCTCCAAATTTACTTTGGCTATGTAATTTACCATGCAAATAGACAGCATGTCTGAAACTCTTAACACGTCAGGATGACAATCAAAATGTCAGATATTAAAAGTAAAACACCCCTGTAGTTTGTGTGCTAAACAGGCATAATTAAAAAAAAATAATGATATTTTTATTGGGATTGAACCAAGACACTGTAGCTTCAGAGGCTGATGCCTTACCATTGAGTTGTCCAATAAAGTGATAGTAGCTGGCAGCTTTTCTTGTCTTATGAGATCAACCATGAAAATACTCAGGGTGACAAAAAGTCATTCTGATTCTGATGTTTGAAGAAAGTCACACATCTGACTCACACATCAAAATCAAACAACATTTGAATTTGGCTTGCTTGCAGTCTGTGCATAAGTCCCAATGAGTTTCAATCAAGTTTGCGCTGGAAATAATATAACCAAATAGAACTCAAAGGTCTCTTCAACTGAGTTAATAGCTTAGTGGTTAGTGAACTGGTTTCTAAGCACAGTATTTTGGGTTCAAGTCCCATCAGTGAAAAAGTGACTATTTTTTTATTATTATTATTACAATTGTAAAAGTCACTTGTCAGAATCACTCGTCAGAATCACTCGTCAGAATCACTCGTCAGAATCACTTAACAAAATCAGCTTTCAGACAGGGTATTTAGCCTCAAACTGACATCATTCTGATGTTTGATTTTGGTATCTGATCATGTCCGAAAATGGACACTGTACAAAAACACCTACCTCACCACCCCTGCCCGACCTTTGCATTATGGACTACATTATCATAAAACATTATGGGAAAAATAAACTTACCAAGGCCATGGGGCTGCCAATAATTTTGACATTTTCCATTACTAATTTCAAAAGTCTGTGAAGTTTTTGGTCATCATAGTCAAAACGATGTCCAAATAATATGGCTACAATGATATTACAGATGGCTGTGTTCATTGTAATGGTGCTGTTGAAAGGTTCGCCTAAAAGAACAAAAAAACATAGGGTAAGATAATGTTTATATTCTTGTACATAGGGGCAGTATTATAATAGTTATATTCTTGTACATGGGGGCAGTATTATAGTAGTTATATACTTGTACATAGGAGCAGTATTCTAGTAGTTATATTCTTGTACATAGGAGCAGTATTATAGTAGTTATATTCTTGTACATAGGGAGTAGTATTCTAGTAGTTATATTCTTGTACATAGGAGCAGTATTATAATAGTTATATTATTGTACATAGGAGCAGTATTATAGTAGTTATATTCTTGTTCATAGGAGCAGTATTATAGTAGTTATATCCTTATATATAGGGGCAGCATTATAGTAGTTATATTCTTGTACATAGAAGTATTATAGTAGTCATATTTTTGTACATAGGGAGCAGTATTATGGTAGTTATATTCTTGCACATAGGGAGCAGTATTATAGTAGTTATATACTTGTTCATAAGAGCAGTATTATAGTAGTTATATTCTAGTACATAGGGAGCAGTATTCTGGTAGTTATATACTTGAACATAGGAGCAGTATTATAATAGTTATATTATTGTACATAGGAGCAGTATTATAGTAGTTATATTCTTGTTCATAGGAGAAGTATTATAGTAGTCATATTTTTGTATATAGGGGCAGTATTATAGTAGTTATATTCTCGTATATAGGAGCAGTATTATTGTAGTTATATTCTTGTAAACAGGAGCAGTATTACTAGTAGTTGTATTCCTGTATGTAAGGGGCAGTATTATAATAGTAATATTCTTGTACATAGAGGGCAGTGCTATAGTAGTTATATTCTTACACATAGGAGGCAGTATTATAGTAGTTATATTCTTGTATATAGACGTTTTATAGGAGTTATGTTCTTGTATATTGGAGCAGTAATATAGTAGTTATTATTATTGTTTATTATTTTAGCGCCATTTATTCCATGGCGCTATATATGAGAAAAAGGGGTATACATACAAAAACAATTACAATGATCTTTAACAAAACGTGACGGCGACTGGTACAGGAGGAGAGAGGACCCTGCCCGCGAGCGCTCACAGTCTACAAGGGATGGGTGAGGATACGGTAGGTGAGGGTAGAGCTAGTCGTGCAGTGAGTGGTGGAGCAATGGTTATTGCTGGTTGTATTCTTATTGGAAGAGGTGGGTCTTTAGGTTCCTTTTGAAGGTTTCCACGGTAGGCGAGAGTCTGATGTGTTTGAGAAGAGAGTTCCAGAGTAGGGGGGAAGCACGGGAGAAATCTTGTATGTGATTGTGGGAAGAGGAGATAAGAGGGGAGTAGAGAAGGAGATCTTTTGAGGATCGGAGCTTGCATGCAGGTATCTACTGAAGACTAATTAACAGATATATTGAGGAGACAGGTTGTGGATGACTTTGTATGCTTTGGTTAGGGTTTTTGGAACTGGAGCCTCTGGGCAAAGGGGAGTCAGTGAAGGGATTGACAGAGAGGAAAGGCCGGGGAATAGCAGGGGGACAGGTGGATTAGTTGGGCAGCAGAGTTTAGGATAGATTGGAGGTGTGCAAAACTGTTGGAAGGGAGGCCACAGAGCAGGAGGTTGCAGTAGTCGAGGCGGGAGATGATGAGGGAATGCACTAGTGTTTTTGCAGATTCGTGGTCGAGGAATGTGCGGATCCGTGAGATATTTCTGAGTTGGAGTCGGCAGGAAGTGGAAAGGGCTTGGATATGTGGTTTGAAGGAGAGATCAGAGTCCAGGATCACGCCAAGGCAGCGAACTTGTGGGACTGAGGAGAGTGAACAGCCATTGACTTTTATAGATAGGTCAGATGGGGGGGATGAATGAGAAGGAGGAAAGAGGATTAATTCTGTTTTATCCTTGTTAAGTTTTAGAAATCTAGTAGAGAAGAAGGATAAGATAGCGGGCAAACATTGTCCCACGCTAGTTATATTCTTTTACTTAAGGGCAGTATTATAGTAGTTATTTTTATGAACATATGAGCATTATTATATGATTTATTATCGAAAATTATTGTATTAGCTGTAATCTTATACATAGGGTAAAGTATTGTAGTAGTTATAATATTGTATGTATGAGTGAATGAAGTATTGCAGTAGATATATTCTTGTTACCCATCTTGGACAGTATTATATCAGTAATATTCTTGTACATAGGAGGCAGTATTATATTAGTTGTATTTTGTAGATAGTAAGCAGTATTAAAGCTATTTTTTCTTATACACAGATGTTACTATTATAGTAATACAGTACATTATTGTATATTATAGTAGTTTTAGCTATTAAACATTTTGGTAATGGAATAGTACGCAGATTTATGACAAATAAGTTTGAGCAAATCTCAATACTATAAAGCTTATATTTTCTCTGAAAATACAAGTGGGGAAGACGCTAAAGAGAAAAACAGAACCCTGCTGAATATAAGAGCTTACAATCTAGAGGCGAGAGAGACTTACTCAGTGAATCTGGCGATGGGAAACGACTCTACTGTACAAACTGTGCTCCACTAGGAACTGCTGAATTGTGTTGGCACAGGTAATGACCACCACAGTGCAAAGTAGGATAATCTGCTAGATGTCATAGCTGTAGGTCATTATGGTGCAAGCAGTTTGGGAAATTGTGCAGGGTACATTTTTTTTTTTTGTTCGACCGTAAATTGAATCTCAAATTGTTCAAAATAGCATTAAATTGCAAACTGCAGAAAATTTGTCTCAAACTCTGTTCTCCGCGGATCAATCCACTCAGCACTATACACATATTTAAACGCCAGCATAGTAACAATAATTTCTGACCTTTGTAGGATTTAAAGACTGTCATTAAATAATTGATTTCCTCATTAATCTTGTCTTCTATAGTTCTTTTCCCCATACCGAAATCACGTAATGTGGAAAGAGTAAACCGTCGCATGGCTTTCCAGCTATGTCCACTAGAGAAGACAATACCTGAGAATTAGAATTAATAATTTTTAGCTTTACTTCCTATGCTTTAGATATAATAATTTTTAACTTTGCTTCCTCTTCTCAAACTAGCATTCCAGTCCTACTGCTTCAATGATGACCTTCGTGGTGGCATTGGGAGAATTAGTTTAAACTTATCATTAATCCCTAATAGGGATGGGAGGACCCATGAATGTTAATGTCCGTTGGATTCAGCCGAACTTTATAAAAAAGTTCGGTTCAGGTACCAGAATGATACCCGAACTTGATCCTGAACCCAGACCTCATTCAAACGGGGGGCCCAAATATCCAGTGGTTTAAATTCTGTCATCTGTGAGACAGTGAGAGGAAACACTGGCTCTGATTGGCCGTAACCTTACTGACATTACCTCTGGCTACAGTACTGCAGTTCCCACACTGTCACACAAATAACAGAATGTGAGCCAGCAGCTATGACTGGCGGTGAAAAAGTTACCTCTGGTCAGGCGTCGGCTGATGAGTACAACTCTCATCAGGGTATGCCTGGTCTCGCTGATAGCAGTGAGAACAGGCGCATGCTGATGAGAGTATTCACCAGTCACATAGTAAGAAAGATATTAGTGTGATATATAATCAGTGCCTTGCATGTGTAGATTTCTGTACTTGTATTTAGTTAAAAAGAAAAGAAAAAAATTGTGTGGGGTCCCCCTAATTTTTATTAACCACCTGAGGGAAAGCAGACAGCTGAGAGGTAGTTTAAATAGCCTGGTAAGGGGGCGATAAACATGGAGCTTTACAGGCTATTAATATCAGCTCACAGCTGTCTGCGTAGTCTTTATTGGTTAGTAAAATGGGGTGACTCCCCAATAAATGACATGGGGTCCCCCCTATATTTAATAACTTGCAAAGGCTAAGCAGCCAGCTGTGGGCTGATATTAATAGGCTGGAGAGGGACAATGAACACCAGCCCTCTGCCGCCCCAGAAATGGCGCATCCATTAGATGTGCCATTTTTGATACTTAGCCTCGGCTCTTCCCACTTACTGTGATGCATTGGCAAGTGGGGTAATAGTTTTGGGGTTGATGTCTGCTGTTTTATGTCTGACACTACTGGGTTAGTAATGTGGATGTGTTATAGATGGCTCTCCATTACTAACCACTGGGCTTGCCAATTTAATTATTTAAATAAATGATTTAAAAAACGGCATGAGGTCCCTCCCATTTTTGACAACCAGCCAAGCTAAAGCTGACAGCTGGGGGCTGATATTAATAGGCAGGGAAGGGGCCATGGATATTGGCCCCTTCCCAAACTAAAAAATCAGCCCTTATCCACCTCAGAAATGGAGTATCAATTAGATGCGCAAATTCTGGCACTTTGCCTTGCTCTTCTCACTTGCCCTGCTGTGTTGGCAAGTGGGGTAATGTTTTTTAATGTCAGCTAACATCAAGCCCAGGGTTTAGTAATGGAGAGGTCTATAAGACACCCCCATTACTTACCCTGTATTCAAAAGTAAGAAAGACACACACAGAAAAAAGTCCTTTAATTGAACAAAACACTTCCTGACAAATCCCTTCTTTTACCCATTCCTTGAGTTCTGTCTCCTTTTCCATCATCATTCACTGGCAGCGCAGATTTAACCCATTTTATTCCATTCTCTGACGTTCTCCAAGCCGCGTGTCTACAGTAGCCATAATATGATCACACAAACTTACCAGGTGAGCACCATTGCCCACTATTTCACCCTTTTATCCTGGTAAGATCCTATTGTGCTTATTGTCCTTCCAGCTTTCTAGCCTTAATCTCTACATGCCACTGCTCTTACAGGCAGCAGCATGTAGGGAGTTTAAATTCCCATGATTGGTGCTGACACTGATCATAACCAATGTAGCAGCATGTTAACTATAGTATGCCACTAACACCCGATGGATTTTTGTTCATCAGGGGTCTCAATTTTCTTATCTTTAGGGTCATTGCAAAAGGTAGATTTGTGGTCATTAAGGGTTAATCAGAGCACATATAAATATTACCGTATCCTTTGGAAAAATCCGTGAAAACAGGTACTTTCGGTCTGTCGGCGAACATCTCTGCTTGGTTCACAAGAGCTTCTTTCACAACCTCATATCCAGACAATACAACCATTTCCTGGGCTCCAATCTTTATACTGTACACTGGGCCGTATGTCTTGGCGAGCTGCAAAAGAGATGAAATAATAAGAGTATAAAGTTTCCCTCTAGTCAGTAAATGCAATGTGTTTCTCAATATGCAGTTTATCTATAAGTCCTTCTCCCAAAGGTGAGAGCTGTAAAACAAGTCTGTGCATTATGGATAACAGTCTATTGTAAAGCAAACAGACATGTCTCCACTTCAGTACATATAGCTACAAGTACATATAATGTATGCCAACAGTACTGTATTTTGAAGGACTGTCCTACAAAAACTGGAGCAAAGGAGGGCTAAGTTTATTCAAAAAGGGTGTTTCTGGCACTTTTGGGGACTTTTCTGTGTAAAATGGAGACAAAGTCACAGCTATTCTATTATTTAGAGTCTTGATGTTTGTTAATATGCAAGTATTCAGAACAGTAGACACCGAAAATTTATCGCTAAGTTGTGAACTACCAAATTCTGAATAATTACTCTGCTTCTTCTGGACTTAAGAATTAAGGATAGTGTAAAACTTTTTTTTACTCCTCAGAGGTGTAACTTAAAGTCCTAGTCACCGATGTAAAACATGTAACAGAGAACCAAGCTATCGCATACCAATTGTGACTCTGGAGTCTGGGTATGTGGTAGAGAGGCTTACATTTGTGTCATCTGAAATGCTATATTTCTCTTTTTCTGGTCTTGTTTCATTGTGATGAGTAGAGATGAGCGTTGTTCTACTCGAACTGTTCGCCAATCTCAAATTCGAGCTGTTTTGGGCGGTGTTCGAGCCGTTCGGCGAACACGAACAATTTGAGAAAAATTCGGCTGTTCGAGGTTATGTTCGATAACTGTTCGTGCACCAAAATCATAACTGGATTTTTTCTCAGTAATGATGAAAATTAATGTTAATACGCAGTTTGAGTGTACAGCGGGGTGGGGGGAGGGGCAGGGGATGGATCTCTGCAGGAACAATGAAGATCTCCATTTTTTTTTCTCTTTCCCGCATTTGCAGTGGGGAGGTGCAATCTGTCAGCCTATCAGCAGCGCACACACGGAGCGAAGTGCTTTTTTTCACACAAGCAAGGGCATGTGTGATTGGCAGTGTATGTCACATGTCCTTGCCCTATAAGACCAAGCCATTTTCCCCGTCGCCACCATTTTCTCACTGCTGCAGCTGCGTGTTAGACGGCACCGCTGTTGCTGTGTGCGCTATACCTTGTTAATTTCAAGCCAATTTTCGCACAAATATACAGATAGCTTGGGAGTAGGGAATAGTTGTGATTGCAGTCCTTTTAAGGACTAGGTTACAGCATTTCCTACGACTTTTATCAGGGAGGTCTGTGCTCTTAAATAGATAGGTTGTGGGAGTAAAGACTAATTGTAATTGGAGTCCTTTTCAGGACTAGGTTACATGAGTTCCTATCAGTTTTTGCCAGGCAGGTCTGTGCCAGTGCTGTGCAAGTTTTTTTCACAGCATTTGGCTGAATCTAGCAAAGCTAATCCTTTTTGGCCTATTGCAGAGTGTGTTAGTCAGTGGAGTAGCCTATCTGTGTTGCAAGATATAACACCTGTGTATAGAATACCAATTTTTATACTGCACCTAGTGAAGTAAAATCTTTTGGGCATAGCATCATTCTATTAGTCCATCTATACTGACCTCCATCAGGTTGCAAACTGAATATAATTTTTTTCTGCATCTAGCTCTGAAAAAATAGTTGGGCTTCTAGCGGTGTGTGGGACTTGGTCTATTAGTCCATCAATACTGACCTCCATCAGGTTGCAAATTAAAAATAATTTTTTTCTGCATCTAGCTCTGAAAAAATATTTGGGCTTCTAGCAGTGTGTGGGACTTGGTCTATTAGTCCATCTATACTGACCTCCATCAGGTTGCAAATTAAAAATAATTTTTTTCTGCATCTAGCTCTGAAAAAATATTTGGGCTTCTAGCAGTGTGTGGGACTTGGTCTATTAGTCCATCTATACTGACCTCCATCAGGTTGCAAATTAAAAATAATTTTTATCTGCATCTACAGTACCTCTGAAAAAATATTTGGGCTTCTAGCAGTGTGTGGGACTATTTGTATTAGTCCATCTATACTGACCTCCATCAGGTTGCAAATTCAAAATAATTTTTTTCTGCATCTAACCCAGCCAATAGTTTTGGCCTAATACCACAGTTTGGCCACTCAGCTCTGCTCGGTTATCATCCATTGTTTTTTTGTGCAAACAACTCCAGAGTTGTGAATTAGTTAACCACCAAAATGAGTGGAAAAAGGCCTGCTGCTGGTGGAAAGGGGAATAGGCGTGTTGGGAAGGGGAAAAAAGGTTGTGTCCGTGGGGTAGGTGTTAAAGCAACAGTAACATCTGCAGAAGAAAGACCATCTTCCAGCCAAACTAAAATGTCTACTTCTTTTAGCGGACAATGTGATAAGATCCCTTTCTTACGGCCACGCCAATCGCTACAAATTCCAGATGAGGCACAAAAACAGCAGGTGCTTCAACGGATATCAAGTGCTCCTTTAAGTGGGCTCTCCTCCACATCAACTTCAACATCACAAATACTCCAGTCCTCAAAGGTGTCACCCAAATCGCACTTGCTTCCTCACAGCTCCCAAATCTCCAGCTGCCCGTCTGAGTATGAGGTAGAACAGATGGTTGAGTCTGCAGAGCTGTTTACTCATACTATAGCCTGGGAATCAGAGGTCGACTCCAGCGCTTCTGTGAATCCAGACGAGGAAATGATCTGCACTGATGCCCAGAATCTTTATGAGTCGGATCCAGGACCAGACGCAGAAGGTTCTGACCATAATGTAGACCCTCATTCCCAAACTGTAACTCCTGTTGGTGGAGACAATGAGGAAGATGATGATAAGACTCAAATACCTGATTGGAGCGACAACTTTAGTTTTTTGTCAGGGCAGGAACAGGTTGGCTCTGAGGACGACGGGTGTGATAACGCACAGGGTGATGATGATGAGGTCGGAGATCCCACTTACTGTCAACCCACAGTCAGCCAAGAGATGAGGTCAGCAGAGGAGGTGGAGGAAGATGCTAGTGACGACAAGGTCAGGTTGCGCCTTCCTGGACAGAGACGTAGTACTGGAAGCACGTCAACAACTGCATCCTCAAACACAACTCTGCCTCTCACCACAAGTCGTGGTGGCTCTTCAGGTCGCATGGGTGCTAAGCCTTGCATAGCCTGGGCATTTTTTCAGATCGATAAAGATGACCCAACTCGTGTTATCTGTAACATTTGTCAGCAAAAGCTAAGTAGAGGCCAAAAAATACATAGTTTGAGTACTTCATGCATGAACCGGCACATGGACATGAAGCATAAGTTGCAGTGGGAAGCTCAGTGTGCTACAATGCGGCCTAGCTGGCCGGGCCAATCACCGTCTGCCATATCTTGTGCATCCGCGGCCTCTTCATCCTCTGTGACTGGGGGGACAGCAGTCACACCTGTTTTGGGGCGCAGACCTGCCACCTCTTTACCCGCAACAGCCAGCGTGATTGGCAGGTCATCATTTTCTTTGGAGGTGGTAACACCAGCTGGTGTTGAGCGCTGTCCGACATCGATAGCACCACCTTTGGATCAAGGCAACCTAACATGTCCGCCTGCATCTTCCTCACAGACCGGCAGTTTGCCGGGGACACCCTTATCAACCCCGTCTAAGCACAATAGCCAGCCCTCGGTCCCTCAGATGTGGACAAGTAAAAGACCATTTCCTCCTAGCCATGAGAAAGCTAAGAGGTTGAATTTCACCATCTGCAAGCTCTTGGCTACAGAAATGCTGCCTTTCCGCCTGGTGGACACAGAGGATTTTCGAGACCTTATGTCCGTCGCAGTGCCCCAGTACCAGATGCCCAGTCGGCACTACTTCTCAAAGAAAGGTGTGCCTGCGCTCCACCAGCATGTCGCACATAACATCACCGCTTCTTTGAGAAACTCTGTGTGTGACAGGGTGCATTTCACCACAGACACTTGGACGAGTAGGCATGGACAGGGGCGTTACATGTCGCTGACTGGGCACTGGGTAACTATGGTGACAGCAGGACAAGGGGCTGCTGTCCAAGTCTTGCCGTCCCCACGAGTTGTGCGTCAATCCTCTTTATGTCAAAGTTCCTCCACTGCTTCTGCCTCCTCAACCTCCTTTCGGTCTTCCACCTGCACCCAAAGCCTGTCTGGTCATGCCACAAGCTTTCTAACTGCGCAGAAGGGATCCTGCACACCTCCTTACTATGCTGGCAGTAGGGCTCAACGTCATCAGGCGGTTTTTACATTGAAATGTCTGGGAAATGTGAGTCACACAGCTGAGGAGTTGTGGTCAGCTCTGGAGAACCAATTTCATGAATGGTTGTCTCCACTGGACCTGAAACCAGGGAAGGCCGTGTGCGACAATGCTGCAAACCTGGGTGCGGCCCTTCGCCGGGGCAATGTCACACACGTGCCTTGTATGGCTCACGTGTTGAACCTGGTTGTCCAGCAATTTTTAGCCCACTATCCCAGACTAGATGGCCTTCTGCAGAGGGCACGGTCGCTGTGTGCTCACTTCCGCCGTTCGCATCCCGCAGCTCAGCGACTTACATCTCTACAGAAGTCGTTGGGCCTGCCACTTCACCGGCTAAAATGCGATGTGCCTACCCGGTCGAATTCAACTCTGCACATGTTGCAGCGACTGTGGCAGCACCGACAAGCCCTGGTGCAATACGTTCTGACGTATAGCCTGGGCCAACGAGATTCAGAGGTGGGGCAAATCACGCTGGAGGAGTGGTCTCAGATCAGGGACCTATGCACCCTTCTGCACAGTTTTGAAATGGCGACGAAGATGTTTAGTGCTGACGATGCCATTATCAGCATGACTATTCCGGTGATTTACATGCTGGAGCACATGTTAAACAGAATTCGGAGTCAGGTGGTGGCACAAGAGGAGGTGGAGGAAGTAGAGGAGGAGGAGTTGTATGCGGAAGGGCTAACATCTGCAAGGTCCAGACGGTCGGCAGCACCAAGGCGGCAGGCATGTGAGGGTGGGGGAGATGGTTTTACCAGGGCGCATGGTAGCAGCCAAACTAGTGAGGAAGGTGCAGGAGCCCAGGAAGAAGTGGAGGACGAACTGATGGAAGACTCATCAGATGAGGGAGACCTTGATCACATTTCTGTTGTGCGAGGTTGGGAGGAGAGGACAGAGGAAGGAAGCATGATTGTTACCTCGCCACCAACACAACAGGGACTTGGTGCTCCTGGATGCGCAACACACATGAGTGCCTTCTTGCTGCACTACCTGCAACATGACCCTCGAATTGTGAGAATTAGAAATAATCCTGACTACTGGGTTGCCACACTGTTAGATCCCCGGTACAAAAGTAAATTTGCAGAAATTATTCCTGCCATAGAAAGGGATGCACGCATGCAGGAGTATCAGCAGAGACTGTTGCAGAATCTTACATGTGCTTTTCCACAAAATACCAGTGGTGCACGTAGTGAATCTCACAGTTCCAACTTGCCAACCGTGGGACCGTCAAGTGTTCAGCACTCAAACCGTAACAGAACCACAGTATCTGCTGGTAACATCAATTTTGCGGAATCATTTCACCACTTTTTTAGCCCATCCTTTGCAAGGCCACAGGAGACAAGAAGTCTGACACATAGTAAACATTGAAGCCACGACTGTGTCACTGGACCCTTGCTCTTTTTGGGCTTCCAATCTGGATAGATGGCCGGAGCTAGCCACTTACGCCTTGGAGATCTTGTCATGCCCCGCAGCCAGCGTTCTGTCTGAACGTGTGTTCAGCGCTGCTGGTGGTGTGCTGACAGATAAGCGCACGCGGCTCTCCACTGATAATGTAGACAGACTCACGTTCATAAAGATGAACAAATCATGGATCCGAAACGACTTTTCTACCCCTGTGTCATCCTGGGGAGAGTAAAAGCTTGATGATTGGTTAAAATCACCCTACCAACCGTTT
This sequence comes from Phyllobates terribilis, assembly GCF_046119375.1. NCBI lineage: Eukaryota > Metazoa > Chordata > Amphibia > Anura > Dendrobatidae > Phyllobates > Phyllobates terribilis. The sequence continues at coordinate 69,698,418 of NW_027362763.1, read as the reverse complement.
TAAGCTTTCAAATTACTAATCATGTTTATCTGTATCTTGACTGGAAAATAATTTGGGCTTTGTAGCAGTGTGCAGCACTGATCCTATTAGGCCATCTATACTAAAGCTTCACCAGATTTAAAATTAAAAATAATTTTTAGCTGCATCTAGCCCGGAAAATAATTTTGGGGCTCCGAGATGCGCAAGGCACATAAGTGCCTTCTTGCTGCACTACCTGCAGCATGACCCTCATATTGTCAGAATTCGAAGTAATCATGACTACTGGGTTGCCACACTCTTAGATCCCCCAAACTTTTCGATCAACCTTTTCATTTTAATAAAGACCAAAAAAATGGTCATTTTTGAAATTATAAGCATTAGCAGGTTGTTAGAAACTGAAATCAAACAGTTTTCAACTCAAAACTTTATTCTAGGTGATGTTACATTTTCACATAGGACCCCTTGTTCGAAAGGAGCTTCTGAACTCTCTCGTCCATTGAATTTGTCAGGTTTTGGATGGTTTCTGCTTCAATTGTTTTGCATGAGGACAGAATACCCTCCCAGAGCTGTTGCTTAGATGTGAACTGCCTCCCGCCATCATAGACACTCCTTTTAATGATGCTCCAAAGGTTCTGAATGGGGTAGAGGTCAGGGGAGCATGGGGGTCACACCATAAGTTTGTCCCCTTTTATGCCCATATCAGCCAGAGATGCAGATGTTTTATGTGCAGCATGAGATGGTGCATTATCATGCAGAAAAATGATCTTGCTGTGAAATACACGGTTCTTCTTCTTGAACCATGGCAGGAAGTGCTGTTTGAGAAAATCCACATACATTATGGAGTTCATCTTTAGCGCCTTCAGGGATCCTAAAGGGGCCGACAATCTCTCTCCCCATGATTCCAGCCCAAAACATTACTCCACCTCCTCCTTGTTGGCGCTGTAGCCGTGTTTGCGTGGGGTGTCCATCAACCAGCCATCCTCCACTCCATCCATCTGGACCATCGAGCGCTGCACGGCACTCATCCGTGAACAAAACAGTTTTGAAATCAGTCTTCATGTAATGTTTGGCCCACTGGAGCCGTTTCTGCTTGTGTGAAGTGGATAGAGGAGGTCGACAGGATGGCGCATTCACAGCTGCAAACCTCTGAAGGACCCTGCATCTTGTTGTTCGGGGGACGTTGGAGGCACAAGCAGCTTCAAAAACTTGTCTGCTGCTATGACAAGGCTTTTTTGCCGCTGCTCTTTCAACCTGACGTAATTGCCTGTAGGAAAGAGTCCTCAATTTGCCCTTATCAGCACGCACACGTGTGTACTGTGAATCAGCTACATACTTCTTGATTGCCAAGACACTTCATCCTGATCATCGCACAATGTTGATTGTATTCATGCCTTGACCTAAACGCTCCACAATTTGTTGCTTCTCAGCAGCCGACACATCCTTTTTCTTTCCCATTTTGGCAGAAAATGTAGGCTGCTTAATAATGTGAGAGAGCCTTCTTAAGTAGTCTTGCCTTTCATTGGACACACCTGCCAAACTAATTAGCACAGGTGTCTGCAATTGCTTACAGTGATATAAAGAGCCCTGACACACATCACCATCAATGAGTTTAACTGACAAACAAACAAATTCTTCCCTTATCACTCCTAAACACTTTTTGTATAATAATTTGGAACGCAGTGTACATGTGCTTTTCCACAAAACACCAGTGGTTCACGTAGTGAATCTTACAGTTCTAACTTGCCAACCGTGGTCTGTATGGAGTTGTTCAATAAAGGGCCCAAAATTAAGATAACATAGATGGGAGAGGTCTCTATGAATAGGAATTCCTAAGTATTTGATACCCTGTGAGGGCCAGGCAAAGGGAAAGTTGGACTGGATGGAATCCTATATGGATTTGGGGAGGGAGACATCGAGGGCCTCAGACTTCGCTGCATTGATTTTAAAATTTTACCATGTAACAAAGTGATCTATTTCAGCCATAACAGCATGGATGGATATATGTGATTGAGTGATATATACTAGGACATCATCAGCAAATAGAGAGCACTTGTACTCGGTGCCTCCCACCTCAATCCACCTAATATTGGGGTTATGGCGAATTGATGAGAGCAGGTGCTCCGTCACTAGGATGTATAAGAGAGGGGACAGAGGACATCACTGCCTTGTCCCATTGGTGATTGTGAAAGGTGATGAAAATGTTCTGACGCACCCCCTGGGCCTTGGGACACCCGGAGCCGGACCCTTTTTGGCGGATGTTGGTGGTTGTAGTCTTCGTGGCGGCGACCCAGTTCCGTTGCTCAGGGCGGTCAAACCAGTGGCGGAACTATTTATGTGGTTTTCATGTTTAAATGTCCGACTACGCCACCCGTGGATTGCGGTCAGAGTGAACCGCCACTACAGGGCAGACCACTGAGGCTGGTGTTGTGGGTGCAGCAGAGCGTAGCATAACTCCCCACGGGAGGAGTATAGCCTCAGGGCAGTGTATGCGGAGGATGGGGGTGATGGTGCAGGGCAGCAGCAGTAACGACACGGAGTCAGTGATGCAGTTCAGGGCCTTTACTCACAGTTCTTATTATCCAGACCACGTCTGCAGGTAACGGCTGCCCACGTCGTACTGTGCTCACCAGGTGAGGGGCTCAGACAACTCCCAGATAACTTTGGAGCACTTCACAGGACCCCCTTTGTGTGTCCTTTGTCTGGCCTTTCTTACCAACACTTCTGTCCGGCTGCCTTGGGCCTCCTCTTGGTAAACTTGGCGCCAGTTTCCCTGACCCTATGTGGTGCCTTCCTAGCGGGTGTAGCGAGGGGCTGCGCCACATAAAATGTCAGAGCCTCCGGTTTCTAGCTGAGGGTCGTTTCCTGCCTCCACTAGTTCGGGGACCGGTCTCCCCCTTTGGCCTGACCCCTCCACGCAGGTGGATTCGGGCGTGCGGTGGCGACTCGCCCGTCCGCACCCCTGGGATCCCTTCATTCCTCGTTCCTGGAGCCTTCTCCGCTCCTCTTCCTTCCTTCTCCCTCTTCGAGGCCTGGGCCTCTGTTACTAGGCCCGCCTCCGGAGCAGAGCTCATGCAGAGCCCCTGCTCCCTGCCACTTCTGCTCAGACTTCTCTGCACTGAACTAAGATGGTGCCCACCTTTTATACTCCCTTCTCAATGCACCCAGGAACTGCTTCCTCCCTGCTCCTGCACTACAGGGTTCCCCTTCCTCAGTGTTCCCTCCCCCCACTCCAGCCAGGGACAGGGACTGTCGTGCCCATCTCAGGGGCATATTGGTCGCCCTGCCCCACGGCAATGTGGTGTAATGCATGCAGGTGTCGGGTCCTGATCCACACTCCATCCTTACCTGAGAGTGAGATATCACACCTCTGGGTGAGGTGCAATACGTCTGTAGCAACCGAGCCCTCAGGGTGCTACAGTTCCATTTATCTTCAGCCTAGGTGACGTATTGCGATACAGGGCCGTGATTTTAGCTATAAAAGGGTCCCCTAGACCCCTACCCCAAGCTTTTTAAGAGAATCATATATGGCGTGCCAGGAGACTCTATGGAATGCTTTCTCAGCATCCAACGAGAGTATCTAATTACAAATTTTTAACTGCATCTAGCCCAGGAAATACTTTGTGCCTAGTAGCAGTGTCTGCTAGTGAGCGGATTATCCCGGCTGTTAAGCAAGCTGCACCACCTGTAGTTTAGACACTTAATTTTTTCAAAGGAAATGCTTCGGGACCATGGGATACTTAGTGAAGAGCATCAGGAGGCACCCCAAGGCATAGGGGCTGGGACTGGCAGTAGGATGCCTTGCGGTGGACAGCCGAGCTCGATCCTTATAAAAGCTTTTTAACTGCAGCAGCTTTAGTGGACGCTACTGGAGCTGGAATTACCGCGGCTGCTGGCATGAGACTTGCCCTGCAATAGATCCTTGTAAATGGATTTAAAGTGTATTCATTCAAATTAGAGAGACAATTTAAATTAAAAAGCTTAGAGCTGCCTCCACCACAGGGGGGCTCGCTCAACCCACCAGCGGACAGGCACCAGTATTGGGAGAGGGGGGCTGGCCGTCAGGGTTCACCGCGGCTCTGGCACAAACCCGGCGACACGGAGGTGGCACGGGCAGGAGCGGACTGGCCGTGTCGGCTTCTCACTTTTTGGATTTTAGAAGGGCATGACATGCCTATATCTGTGTCTCCCCCTCCTTTTACTCCTCCACCTCTTTTATTTTCGCATGACTATATGTACTTGTCACTTTTCCATGTGTTAGTTATGTCTTCTGAGCAGTTTGTCAGCTTTTGGACACCTTTGAAGGTGTTTTCTATGTGTTTCTATGTGTTTTTGTTTGCCTGCCATTGGTTTTAACGGTGTTCGACGAACAGTTCGACGAACAGTTCGGCGAACACACGTGCCAAAAGTGTGCAAAGCAGTCATCAAAGCAAAAGGTGGCTACTTTGAAGAACCTAGAAAATAAGACATATTTTCAGTTGTTTCACACTTTTTTGTTAAGTATATAATTCCACATGTGTTGATTCACAGTTTTGATGCCTTCAGCGTGAATGTACAATTTTCATAGATATGAAAATACAGAAAAATCTTTAAATGAGAAGGTGTGTCCAAACTTTTGGTCTGTACTGTATATATATATATATAAATATATATATATATGTGTATATATATATATATATATATATATATATATATATATATATTCATATATCTATAATATAACCATACAAGCGTGTCTTTGTCTGAAGCCTTTATAGACTGTGCATGCGTGGCGGGCAGCCAGACAGAAGACCGCATCCAGCCGATACAGTTAAGAGGAGTGTATGGCGCCGGAGATCGCGGTATGCGTAGGCACTGACCTCATACCGCGATCTCCAGCGCCATACTTACCTGACCATGAGGAGCGTTGCCACAGCGTCTCTCTTCCCCGGAGACTGGGGCAGGAGTGAGGCGTCGGATCGGCGCATCCACATAGCGCTATCCGGCGCCATTTTACTGAAGACACATTTGCAGTGTGGCTTCAACAAAATGGCGCCGGACAGCGCGGTGCTCCGGCACCGCACTCCTCCCCCTGCCTCCGGCAGAATAGGACACCGCAGCGCTGGAGCACAGGGAAGAAAGATGAGTATAAGTGTTTATTTTTTTGTATGTGTGTACAGTGTGAAAGGGATGAGGGTGCCATGCATACCAGGATTGGGGGGATGAGGGGTACCACACATAGCAGGATTGGGGTAAGGGGACCACACATAACATTATGGGAGGTGAGGGGACCATGCATACCAGGATTGGGGTTAGGGGACCATGCATGCCAGGATTGGGGATGAGGGATGCCATACATACCAGGATGGGGTATGAGGGGTACCATGCATACCATGATTAGGGATGAAGGGTACTATGCATACCAGAATTGGGGATGAGGGGTACCATGCATACCAGGATAGGGATGAGGGGTACCATGCATACCAGGATAGGGATGAGGGAGCCATGCATACAAGGATTGGAGGTGAGGGAGCCATGCATACCAGGATTGGGGATGAGGGGTGCCATGCATACCAAGATTGGGGGTGAGACGTGCCATGCATACCAGGATGGGGGTGAGGGAGCCTTGCATACCAGGATGGGGGTGAGGGAGCCATGTATACCGGGATTGGGGATGAGGAGTGTCATGCATATCAGGATGGGGGTGAGGGAGCCATGCATACCACGATAGGGCTGAGGGAGCCATGGATACCAGGATGGGGGTGAGGGAGCCATGCATACTGGGATAGGGGATGAGGGGTACCATGCATACCAGGATTGGGGATGAGGGAGCCATGCATACCAGGATTGGGGATGAGGGGTACCATGCATACCAGGATAGGGGGGTGAGGGTTACCATACATACCAGGATTGGAATCAGGGGTGCCATGCATACCGGGACTGGGGATGAGGGGTGCCATGCCTTCCAGGATTGGGGGTGAGGGGTGCCATGCATACTATTATTGGGGTGTGAGGGGACCATGCATACCAGGATTGGGGATGAGGGAGCCATGCATACCAGGATTGGGGATGAAGGAGCCATGCATACCAGGATTGGGGGGGATGAGGGGTACAACACATAGCAGGATTGGGGTGAGGGGACCACACATAACATCCTGGGAGGTGAGGAGACCATGCATACCAGGATTGGGGTTAGGGGACCATGCATGCCAGGATTGGGGATGAGGGGTGACATACATACCAGGATGGGGTATGAGGGGTACCATGCATACCATGATTAGGGATGAAGGGTACCATGCATACCAGGATTGGGGATGAGGGGTACCATGCATACCAGGATTGGGGATGAGGGGTACCATGCATACCAGGATAGGGATGAGGGAGCCATGCATACAAGGATTGGAGGTGAGGGAGCCATGCATACCAGGATTGGGGATGAGACGTGCCATGCATACCAAGATTGGGGGTGAGACGTGCCATGCATACCAGGATGGGGGTGAGGGAGCCTTGCATACCAGGATGGGGGTGAGGGAGCCATGTATACCGGGATTGGGGATGAGGAGTGTCATGCATATCAGGATGGGGGTGAGGGAGCCATGCATACCACGATAGGGCTGAGGGAGCCATGGATACCAGGATGGGGGTGAGGGAGCCATGCATACTGGGATAGGGGATGAGGGGTACCATGCATACCAGGATTGGGGATGAGGGAGCCATGCATACCAGGATTGGGGATGAGGGTTACTATGCATACCAGGATAGGGGGGTGAGGGTTACCATACATACCAGGATTGGAATCAGGGGTGCCATGCATACCGGGACTGGGGATGAGGGGTGCCATGCCTTCCAGGATTGGGGGTGAGGGGTGCCATGCATACTATTATTGGGGGGTGAGGGGACCATGCATACCAGGATTGGGGATGAGGGAGCCATGCATACCAGGATTGGGGATGAAGGAGCCATGCATACCAGGATTGGGGATGATGGAGCCATGCATACCAGGATGGGGGATGAGGGTGCCATGCATACCTGAAATGGGGATGAGGGAGCCATGCATACCAGGATTGGGGATGAGGGAGCCATGCATACCAGCATTGGGGAAGAGGGGTGCCCTGCATACCAGGATTGGGGATGAGGGGTGCCATGCATATCAGGATTGGGAATGAGGGGTGCCATGCATATCAGGATTGGGAATGAGAGGTGACATGCATACCAGGATTGGGGATGAGGGATGCCATGCATACCAGGATTGGGGATGAGGGGTGCCATGCATACCAGGATTGGGGATGAGGGGTGCCATGCATACCAGCATTGGGGATGAGGGGTGCCATGCATACCAGCATTGGGGATGAGGGGTGCCACACATACCAGGATTTGGGGGAGGGATGCCATGCATACCAGGATTGGGGATGAGGGTGCCATGCATACCAGAATTGGGGATGAGGGAGCCATGCATACCAGGACTGGGGATGAGGGTGCCATGCATACCAGAATTGGGTATGAGGGAGCCATGCATACCAGCATTGGGGATGAGGGAGCCATGCATACCAGCATTGGGGAAGAGGGGTGCCCTGCATACCAGGATTGGGGATGAGGGGTGCCATGCATATCAGGATTGGGGATGAGAGGTGCCATGCATACCAGGATTGGGGATGAGGGGTGCCATGCATACCAGGATTGGGGATGAGGGGTGCCATGCATACCAGGATTGGGGATGAGGGGTGCCATGCATACCAGCATTGGGGATGAGGGGTGCCACGCATACCAGGATTTGGGGGAGGGATGCCATGCATACCAGGATTTCAGATGAGGGGTGCAAAGCATACCAGGATTTCGGATGAGGGGTGCCATGCATATCTGGATTTTGGATGAGGGGTGCAATGCATACCAGGATTGGGCGTGAGGGGTGCCATGCATACCAGGTTTAGGGGTGAGTGGTGCCATACATACCGGGATTGGGGATGAGGGGTGCCATGCATACCGGGATTGGGTATGAGGGGTGCCATGCATGCCAGGATTGGGGATGAGGGGTGCCATGCATACCAGGATTGAGGATGAGGGGTACCATGCATACCATTATTGTGGATGAGGGGTGCCATGCCTTCCAGGATTGGGGTTGAGAGGTGCCATGCATACCAGCATTGGGGTGAAGGGTTCCATGCATAGCAGGATTGGGGGTGAGGGGTGGCATGCATACAAGGATGGGGGTGAGGGAGCCTTGCATACCAGGATGGGGGTGAAGGAGCCATGCATACCAGGATTGTGGATGAGGAGTGCCATGCATACCAGGATGGGGGTGAGGGAGCCATGCATACCAGGATAGGGATGAGGGAACCATGCATACCAGGATGGGGGTGAGGGAGCCATGCATACCAGGATTGGGGATGAGGGAGTCATGCATACCAGGATGGGGGTGAGGGAGCCATGCATGCCAGTATTAGGGGTGAGGGAGCCATGCATACCAGGATTGGGGATGAGGGGTACCATGCATACCAGGATAGGGGGGTGAGGTCTACCATACATACCAGGATAGGGATGATGGGTGCCATGAATACCGTGACTGGGAATGAGGGGTGCCATGCCTTCCAGGATTGGGGGTGAGGGGTGCCATGCATACCATTATTGGGGGGGTGAGGGGACCATGCATACCAGGGTTGGGGATGAGGGAGCCATGCATACCAGGATTGGAGATGAGGGAGCCATGCATACCAGGATTGGGGATGAGGGAGCCATGCATACCAGGATTGGGGATGAGGGAGCCATGCATACCAGGATTGGGGATGAGGGGTGCCATGCATACCAGAATTGGGGATGAGGGAGCCATGCATACCAGGATTGGGGATGAGGGGTTCCATGCAGACCAGGATTGGGGATGAGGGGTGCCATGCATACCAGAATTGGGGATGATAGATGCCATGCATACCAGGATTGGGGATGAGGGGTGCCATGCATAACAGGATTGGGGAAGAGGGGTGCCATGCATGCCAGGATTTCGGATGAGAGGTGCCATGCATCCCAGGATTGGGGTGAGGGGTGCCATGCATACCAGGATTGAGGATGAGGGGTACCATACATACGGGGATTGGAGATGAGGGGTGCCATGCATGCCATGATTGGGGATGAGGAGTGCCATGCATGCCAGGATTGGGGATGAGGAGTGCCATGCATACAGGATTGGGGATGAGGGGTGCCATGCATACCAGGATTGAGGATGAGGGTCGCCATGCATACCAGGATTGGGGATGATGGGTGCCATGCCTTCCAGGATTGGGATTGAGGGGAGCCATGCATACCAGAATTGGGGGTGAGGGGTGCCATGCATACCAGGATTGGGGGTGAGGGGTGCCATGCATTCCAGGATTGGGGATGAGGAGTGCAATGCACACCAGGATTGGGGGTGAGGGGTGCCATGCATACAAGGATTGGGGGTGAGGGTGCCATGCATACCAGGATTGGGAGTGAGGGGTGCCATGCATACCAGGCTTGGGGGTGAGGGGTACCATGCATAGCAGGATTGGGGGTGAGGGGTGCAATGCATACCAGGATTGGGGATGAGGGATGCCATGCATACCAGGATTGGGGTGAGGGGTGCCATGCATGCCAGGATAAGTTGATGGGGGCAGTACAAATACCAGGAGGGCGGCAGCACATACCATCATGGGAGACCATATACCAATAAAAATGCTCGCCACCCGGGTGTAGAACGGGTTCAATAGCTAGTATATATATATATATATATATATATATATATATATATATATATATATATATATACACATATGCATACACATAGTATATACAGTACAGACCAAAAGTTTGGACACACCTTCTCATTTAAAGATTTTTCTGTATTTTCATGACTATGAAAATTGTACATTCACACTGAAGGCATCAAAACTATGAATTAACACATGTGGAATTATATACTTAACAAAAAAGTGTGAAAGAACTGAAAATACGTCTTATATTCTAGGTTCTTCAAAGTAGCCACCTTTTGCTTTGATGACTGCTTTGCACACTCTTGGCATTCTCTTGATGAGCTTCAAGAGGTAGTCACCGGAAATGGTTTTCACTTCACAGGTGTGCCCTGTCAGGTTTAATAAGTGGGATTTCTTGCCTTATAAATGGGGTTGGGACCATCAGTTGTGTGGTGCAGAAGTCAGGTGGCTACACAGCTGATAGTCCTACTGAATAGACTGTTAGAATTTGTGTTATAGCAAGAAAAAAGCAGCTAAGTAGATAAAAACGAGTGGCCATCATTACTTTAAGAAATGAAGGTCAGTCAGTGCGAAAAATTGGGAAAACTTTGAAAGTGTCTCCAAGTGCAGTTGCAAAAACCATCAAGCGCTGCAAAGAAACTGGCTCACATGAGAACCGCCCCAGGAAAGGAAGACCAAGAGTCACCTCTGCTTCTGAGGATAAGTTTATCCGAGTCACCAGCCTCAGAAATAGCAGGTTAACAGCAGCTCAGATTAGAGACCAGGTCTATGCCACACAGAGTTCTAGCAGCAGACACATCTCTTCAACAACTGTTAAGAGGAGACTTTGTGCAGCAGGCGTTCATGGTAAAATAGCTGCAAGGAAACCACTGCTAAGGACAGGCAACAAGCAGAAGAGAGTTGTTTAGGCTAAAGAACACAAGGAATGGACATTAGACCAGTGGAAATCTTTGCTTTGGTCTGATGAGTCCAAATTTGAGATCTTTGTTTCCAACCACCGTGTCATTGTGCGATGCAGAAAAGGTGAACGGATAAACTCTACATGCCTGGTTCGCACCGTGAAGCATGGAGGAGGAGGTGTGATGGTGTGGAGGTGCTTTGCTGGTAACACTGTTGGGGATTTATTCAAAATTGAAGGCATACTGAACCAGCATGGCTATCACAGCATCTTGCAGCGCCATGCTATTCCATCTGGTTTGCCTTTAGTTGGACCATCATTTATTTTTCAACAGGACAATGAGCCCAAACACACTACCAGGCTGTGTAAGGGCTATTTGACCAAGAAGGAGAGTGATGTGGTGCTAAGCCAGATGACCTGGCCTTCACAGTCACCAGACCTGAACCCAATCGAGATGGTTTGGGATGAGCTGGACCGCAGAGTGAAGGCAAGAGAGCCAACAAGTGCTAAGCATCTCTGGGAACTCCTTCAAGATTGTTGGAAGACCATTTCCGGTGACTACCTCTTGAAGCTCATCAAGAGAATGCCAAGAGTGTGCACTGCAGTCATCAAAGCAAAAGGTGGCTACTTTGAAGAACCTAGAATATAAGACATATTTTCAGTTGTTTCACACTTTTTTGTTAAGTATATAATTCCACATGTGTTAATTCATAGTTTTGATGCCTTCAGTGTGAATGTACAATTTTCATAGTCATGAAAATACAGAAAAATCTTTAAATGAGAAGGTGTGTGCAAACTTTTGGTCTGTACTGTAAATATATATATATATATATATATATATATATATATATATATATATACACACACACAACTACAGGCCGCTCTATTGCACATTTCTCCTGAGGAAATGGGAGTACAGTGGGGTTCAGTACCCTTTCTCAATCAGCTTTGTACAGTGGGGAAAAAAGTATTTAGTCAGCCACCAATTGTGCAAGTTCTCCTACTTAAAAAGATGAGAGAGGCCTGTAATTGAAAGTCCGTGTTGCCAAGCGACAGCCCCAAAACATCACTGCTCTAGAGGAGATCTGTATGGAGGAATGGGCCAATATACCATCAACAGTGTGTGCCAACCTTGTGAAGACTTACAGAAAACATTTGACTTCTGTCATTGCCAACAAAGGATATATAACAAAGCATTGAGATGAACTTTTGTAATTGACCAAATACTTATTTTCCACCAAAATTTGAAAATTAATTCTTTCCAAATCAGACAATGTGATTTTCAGGATTTGTTTTCTCATTTTGTCTCTCATACTTGAGGTCTACCTATGATGTCAATTACAGGCCTCTCTCATCTTTTTAAGTGGGATAGCTTGCACAATTGGTTGTTGACTAAATACTTTTTTTCCCCAATGTACTTCATTATTTAGAGTTTTGATGTTTGTTAGTGTAACACCTCCACAGGGAATTGTCAGGGCAGCTACTGGTATACTGGAACTTACAGACACTAAGAAGAGCTTTGCAGCTGCTGTTAAAGAGGAACCTACAGACATTAACCGTTTTTCCCCTGAGCTGCAGTAGACTACAATTCCCAAGGACCCTTGTTTCAGTCAGATAACACAGCCTGGAAGGATTGAAGGAGAGAGAGTGGATCGGATGAGAAGGGACTTGGGGGAGTGAACTGGGCAGGAAGTGAAAGTGAAAGTTCAGAGAAAAAAGAGCGTGGCAGCTGTCTGTGAGGGACAGAGCGATGTGGATCTGCATTCCTCTACGCTGCCGAGCGGCCCCCTCTGAGATACCTGCGCTGCTGGAGAGAGCGCAGTCTTGTCACCCTCTGAAGCAAGTTACATCAAGGACTCGGAGAGTTCTACCGGCACTCCCACCGTATAAAGGCCTAAATCCTGCAGTCACCAGCTGGTGTCCAGAGAACCATCCGACGGTTTGAGACACACAGTGAGTGCCCTTCTGAAACTTGTGGTTCTACCAGCGCTATTTATAGTGAGTACACTACAACCCAGACCATTGACATGAATATTCATCTAAGTGCACCAACAGTTCTCATTTGAGCGCCAACATCCGCGGCAACAGGGCCCCAACGTTTGGACTAAGTTAATACAAAAAAGGGAAAACCTGCTACATTATATTTGCAGGGTTGGAGTAGAAGTAGATTGTGATGTGTATAATAATAATCTTTATTTTTTATATAGCGCTAAATAATTCTGCAGTGCTTTACATACATTATTGTTGCTGTCCCCATCGGGGCTCACAATCTAGATTCCCTAACAATATGTCTTTGGAGTGTGGGAGGAAACTGGAGAACCTGGAGGAAACCCACCCAAACACAAAGAGAACATACAAACTCCTTGCAGATGTTGTCCTTGGTGGGATTTGAACCCAGGACCCCAGCGCTGCAAAGCTGCAGTGCTAACCACTGTGCCGCCCATATGACTTTTATAGAGCACTGTTACTTGTATTGTATGTTATACCTTTAAACCCACCTCAATTCTGCTGCATAGCAATAAACCTGTTAAACGGTTTTACTCCTGTTCGCTGTGAGTGCGTACTGAGCTGTGGCAGGTGCTTCCCGAATCAGCCCCTGGCAGAAGATAACAGTCCTTCTGCAGTCCCAGAGAGAGTGCTCCAATCAAGATTCAGGTGCAGGCACTGCGCCCTAGAGAGGTGAGACCCCCCATAACACCCAGTGTACCGTGTAGCCCTAAAGGGGTGCTACATTAGTATGCTAGTATTCAGAACAATAGTTACCTAAAGTATAAGTTCAGTGATGAGCGAGCATGCTCGCTACTTCTCGGTGCTCGCCCGAGCATCTCATTGCTCGAGATGCTCGGCGCTCGCCGAGTATTTCCGCGGTTGCTCGGCGGGAGCTCGGGTCCCCTCCCTGCATGTTTGGCACTCTTTGTTGGTTGTCGCATTACAGTGATTGGCTGGCCGCACAGCATCATCAGGTCTATATCAGACATGGCGCCGCCATGCTCATCACAGTCACTCGGGAATCAGACAGTGTAGGGAGACGTGTTGCTGCGTCAGGGAGAGATTTGCTTGTGTATTAGGTAGTGTAGGGAGAAAAACCATACATTACACATATCCATCTCAACAAACAGTCCTTTTGCGGACTAACTAATCCATCTGCAGAGATATCATGCAGGCAGTGTATATACGCAGGCAGGCAAGGTATATATCAGACTGCAATGCATATAGCACAAGAGGCTCCATGCCAATTCTGCCTTCTGCTGCTGTTGGATGTTTATATACAGAGGCCCAGGGGCCAGGAATACTTTTTTTTGGATCTTAATCCTCATTATTTGCTTAAAAAGCAATCCAGAGAGCACCGTTTTTCTGCACCATTTGCTTGTTGGCACTGCAGAATACAGCCAGGTCATTTCCATATTAAAGCGCTAGAAATCCAGCTATTTAAAACTGTGTTTCCTCCGTCAAAGGGATCACATATATGTTGTCAGAAAATACTGCCATTTCTGGCCTCCATTAAAAATTTCTTTAAGTGTGTCAGTGAAGCAATTCACGCCAGTTTGCTGTCCAAACTACTTACCTATAAGCCGGGTATTTAAAACTCTGTTTTCTCTGTCATACGGATCACATATAAGTTCGCTCCAAACTCAGTCATTTGTAGTGAGCGTGGAAGATACTGTCCTCAATTTAAAATGGGCAAGGCACGTGGCAAGGGACGGGGAACTGGACGTGATGGTGCATGCAGAGGCCGAGGACAAGGCCGTGGGCAAGCTGAAATTGTGCCACAACAAACACCCACATCTTCTCGCCTGACCTTCCTGTCCCAATTCCTAGGGTACCGCAGCACACCACTCTTGAACCCAGAGCAGTGTCAAAAGGTTGTTTGTTGGATAACGAATAATGCTTCCAGTCACTTTGCCACCACCACCACCATTCTGTCTTCCACACGGTCAAGTCTCAGTAGCCGTGAGTCAGGACCGCATATTCCTCACCTTGATCCTCCTTTCTCCCACCATGCCGAGTGACCGGAGACAACTGATCCCACACTTGGACACGCTGAAGAGCTGTTCACTTTTCCATTTATAGATTCTGGCCTCTTGCCCGGGCCACTTGAAGCGGGGCAAGATGAGATTGCGTGTAGCGATTCCCAAATATTTGAGCAGCCACGGTTACAAGAAGGTGACGGTAGGAAAGTGTCACAAGAGTTGGACAATGATGAGACACAATTGCCAAAAAGTCAGGAGGAGGACCAGGGTGCGGAAGTGGAAGACGAGGTGGTGGATGATATAGTAACTGACCCAACCTGGCAGGAGGACATGCAGAGCGAGGACAGCAGCACACAGGGGGAGCGAGGCAGAGCACTCCAACAGGCAGGAAGAAGCAGTGTGGTGGCCGCAGACAGAAGGCAGGCAACCGTTCCCAGTAGCACCAACACGAAGGAAGTTGCCAGTACAGCTGTTAGGTCTTCCCGAGTCTGGTTGTTTTTTAAAGACTCTGCCGATAACCCTAAAAAGGCAATTTGCACAACCTGCCAGGCCAGCATCAGCAGGGGTGGCAAAAACGACCAGCCTGACCACCACTAGCATGATCAGGCACATGGCAGCAAAGCACCCGACTTTGTGGGCCAAACCCCAGGGTCCAGAAACAGTGTCTGCAGATGGCACCATTGCTTCTTCCGCTGTTGTGCATGCAAGCCAATCCCCTGTCCATGGTACATGTGAAGATACCTCCTGCCCTGCATATGTCGTTGCGCAATCTCAAGTAGCAGCATCAGGAAGCACGTCCATGTCCTTGTCCCAGTGCTGTGTTCAGTTGTCCATACCCCAGTCCTTGGAACGCAAGCGCAAATATGAAGCCAACGCCCCACAGGCCACAGTACCAAATTCACACAATTCAGAACTACTTGCGCTCAAAATGTTGTGGAGACGGAAGCATTCCTCAACCTGATGGCGGTGGCCATCCCTCGGTACTTGGTCGCCAGCTACCACTATTTCTCCTGGTATGCCGTCCCCGCATTACACAAGCACGTGTCCCAAAACATTAGCCGTGCCCTCAACAACGCAGTTACCGGGAAAGTCCACCTAACCATGGACACGTGGACAAGTGTTGTGGGCAGGGACAGTATATCTCGCTGACGGCACACTGGGTTAACATAGTGGAAGCTAGGACGCAGTCATACCTTGGGACAGAACACGTCCTCCCGACCCCAAGGATTGCGGGCCCTAGGTTAATCAGGGTTACCCCACGGTCTACAGCTCCTGCACCTCATCCTCCTCAGTCTCCCCCTCCTCTTCAGCCTCCATCTCCAAAATGACCACATCAGTCACAAGCTGGAAGCACTGTAGCACTGCCTCGGCCAAGCAGCAACAGGCTGTGCTGAAGCAAATATGCTTATCTGACAAACCGCACAATGCTGAAGAGTTGTGGACAGCTCTGAAAGAGCAGGCAAATCTGTGGCTCACATCGCTGAACCTACAGTCAGGCATGTTCGTGTGTGACAATGGCCGGAACCTGGTGGCGACTCTGAGGCGAGGTGAGCTCACACACGCAACATGCCTGCCCCATGTGCTTAACCTCATGGTTCAGCGGTTTCTCAAAACCTACCCGAAGCTGCCAGATCTGCTTGTTAAAGTACACCGCCTGTGTGCCCATTTTAGAAAGTCACCTAGAGCTTCTGCCACCCTTGCCGTGTTTCAGCAGCGTTTGCAGCTTCCGGCTCACATACTGGTGTGTGATGTCCCCACGTGTTGGAACTCTACACTGCAGATGTTGGGAAGGATTTGTGAGCAGAAGAGGGCAGTTGTTGAGTACCAGCATCAACAAGGCCGTCGGTATTCAGTTCAGAGTGGACATGGATGTCAGACATATGTACTATCCTCCAAAACTTTGAGGACTCCACCAAGATGGTGTGCGGCGATGATGCCATAATTAGCATCACCATCCCACTTCTCTGTCCTCTGAAACACTCTCTGCTCACAATCAAAGAGGATGCATTGCAGGCAGAGCACAATGAGATGGAGTAAGGAACCATACAGGGTGATTACACACAGCCAAGCCTCATCTCATCCCAATGTGGATTGGGTGACAATGAGGTAGAGTTGGAGGAGGAAGCACATGAGCTAGTTTCATGCACTATAGTCGGTACTACCTGCACAGCTGTCATACCGTCTGTTCAGCGTGGATGGCCAAAGGACAGAGGAGGAGGAGGAGAGCATGGTCAGTCATCCTCTTGGTGAGGACACGGAAGTTTTGCCTGTTAGTAGTCTGGCACGTATGGCTGAGTTTATGTTACTCTGCCTTTCCCATGACCCTCGCGTTCTCAAAATTTTGGGTGACAGTCATTTCTGGTTGGTGACACTTCTAGACCCACGCTACAAGGAGAACTTTATATCTCTTATTCTTGAGGCATACAGGTCTACAAAAATGGGGCTGTACCAGAAGGCCCTTGTTGCGGAACTATTAAAAAAATTCCCATCTGAAAACGCTGGCAGCAGAGGGCACACTTCGTTGGACAACCAAGGAGTACAGGCAAGAGAGACACAACTTCAATCCAGCAGAGGCAGGGGAACACTGTCAAAGTTCTGGGACAGTTTTCTCAGACCCTCCCATCGCAACGGCCCTGAGGCACAGGGTACACTCACAAGGAGTGCAAAGTTTGGGAAGATGCTGAGGGAGTACCTTGCCGACCGTACCAATGTCCTCCGTGATTCCTTTGTGCCTTATAATTATTGGGTATCCAAGCTGGATAAGTGGAATGAACTGGCTCCTTATGCCTTGGAGGTCCTGGCCTGCCATGCAATCAGCGTTTTATCAGAGCGGGTTTTTAGTGCCGCTGGTGGAATTATAACTGATAAGTGCATCAGTCTGTCAACTGAAAATGCTGACAGGCTGATTCTTATAAAAATGAACAAGGGCAGGGTTGGGCCAGACTTCTCCACACCACCGAATGATAGCAGCGTAGCATAAACTCAAAACCAGTGTCTTTTCTTGGGAGGTGTATTCCCATGCACCTTTTCACACCCACACATGGGTACATGCTTCCTGATTTTGGCTATTTGCTTTTTTCCTCCTCCTGCTCCTCATCCTCCACCACCATATCACCAGGGTGACCGTGGTCCGTGATGCAACATCAACATAATTTTTTTAAAGTGTGTTTATGATGCCAGTAAAACAAAAAAAATTATACAGTATGTTCATGTATACCCCCCAGGGGTAAATGTTTGTCAGCCCATACACTTATGCATGGGCATTACTAGTATAGGAGGCCCGCTCCTTTCTAATGGGAACATTTTTTTATGAGGCCCTCCTTCATATCTCTAATCAGGGGCATTGAAGTGCCTCCAAATTTTTGGCAGCCCTTGCATTCACTGCATAGGCCAACAGTATGGGAGACTCTCTCCTTTCTAATGGGAATTTGTGGTTATTGTGGCCCTGCTCTATGTCTCTTTAAATTGTTAGTGGGGTTTTTCCTAAATTTGGTCAGCCTTTGGACTCACTGCATGCCCTAAAACTGTATAGCAGACTCTCTACTTTCTAATGGGAATTTGTCGTTACTGTGGCCCTGCTCTATGTGTCTTTAAATTCTTAGTGTGGTTTTTCCTAAATTTGGTCAGCCGTTGGACTCACTGCATACCCTATAACTGTATAGCAGACTCCCTCCTTTCTTATGGGAATTTGTCGCTACTGTGGCCCTGCTCTATGTGTCTTTAAATTCTTAGTGAGGTTTTTCTTAAAATTGGTCAGCTGTTGGACTCACTGCATACCCTATAACTGTATAGAAGACTCTCTCCTTTCTAATGGGAATTTGTCGTTACTGTGGCCCTACTCTTTGTGTCTTTAAATTCTTAGTGTAAAAAAAAAAGGAGAGAACAGGACGCAATGGGTGACTCAGTAATGCAATTTGGAGAGGGGTGTGGGAATGGCTACTAACCTTATGGAGTTGTGCACCTCTGCACAACCCCAGTGTAAAGCTCCACAAGCTCTGCTCTGTTGGTGGCTGTCATCTGCTTCAGCGGCGTTCACAGATCCTGATCTCACGGTGGTGGGTCACGTGATCAGGCTAGTTGCGCATACCGCCGAGATGGACGCCCAGCTTCACCAACACTCACGGCAGTGTTCCAGAGGGGTTAGGGCAGCGCAGCTTGGAAACCAGGGTAGTAACTCTTAGTTAACTTCATCCCACAGGTGGTTGAATAAGAAAATAAAGGCAGCTCTACCGCACCCCAGCAGGGGGAGAAAGACCATCAGTGAATATAAATAGCGGCATCAGAGTGCCAATAACAGGGCAAAAATTTATTAAAATGACTGATTTATTAATACACACAACGTGTTTCGGTGGACAAGGCGACCTTCATCCATTAGATGAAGGTGGCCTTGTCCACCGAAGCGCGTTGTGTGTAATAATAAATCAGTCATTTTAATTAATTTTTGCCCTTTTATTGGCGCTCTGATACCGCTATTCATATTCACTGATTGTCTTTAAATTCTTAGTGGGGTTTTTCCCAAATTTTGGCAGCCCTTGCAGTCACAGCATGGGCATTACCACTATGGGAGACCCACTCCTTTAGAATGGGAACATTTTTTTTTACTGAGACCCTCCACTATGTCTCTTCAAAGGGGTATTGGGTTGCGTCCAAATTATTGGCAGCCCTTGCAGTCACTGGATACGCAATAACAGTATAGGAGACCCACTTGTTAATAATGGGAACAACAAAGCATAGTCGGCTGATGGCTCTCTAACAATAGCGAGGGCCAACTGCTGGCCTTTTAAGAATAGTAAGGGCCGTCTGATGGCCCTATAAAATAGGCTTTATGACTTTCAGAGTCCCTCCATCATAAATAAACAGGATGTGTCTGATAATATGCCACACACCACATTGCTAGATAAGGTTGTAAAATGTTAAAATGACATTTCTCAGTGAATGCATTTATCTTAAAAAATAATGTAAAAAACCCCCAAAACAATAGGATCTTTCTTTAGTATATAAACAGTGTCACCAATTTAACCTCAATGTAATCCCATTGTTGAGCTCCTGCACCTCTTCCTCCATCTCTGAAATGAACACATTAGTTACAAGCTGACAGCACTGCAGCACTGCCTTGTCCAAGGGGCAACAGGCTGTGCTGAAGATAACATGTTTAATGCTTAATTGACAAACCGCCCAGCGCTGCAGAGTTGTTGAAAGCTGTAACACAGCAGCCTGATCTGTGGCTCTCACCGCTGAGCATACAGCCAGGCATGGTCGTGTGTGACAATGGGCAGAACCTGGTGACGGAGAAATGACAGCCGGAGTAGATACGGTTTCCCTCTATGCCAGTCCTTTCACCAAGCTAAAGAATATGGCTGTGGTGAAATACTCCCACTGAGAAGCTGTTTCAGATTGAAAAAATTGTGCCCACCTGAGGATTTGATTCTGAGGGCTCTCCTTTCTCCCCCGCTAAAGAGCCCTCAGAATCATATCCTCTGGTGGGCACAATGTTTTTCATGATAGCAGCTGCAAAGTTAGCGCTATCATGAACTCTCCTGAGGTAGAAGCCAAGGCACACCAGAGGACAGTCCAAACCTGCTGAGAAGCAGTCCTGGCAAAGAAAAGTGTGGGGGAATGTTCCCGGACACTCTATGGCTGCTTTTTTAATGCGGATCTGATGTGCTTCTGCATGTTATTTACCAAACCGCATTGGAGATCAGGCCATTGCCCAACTCTGCAGTCATGAAATGAAATGCGCAAAGAAAGATGTGTGTGTGGCAAAGCACCACCGAGAAGTGCGAGTTGATGTTGGACGGGCTGCCATTGCTTCTGCAACAAGCTGCATTAGAGGACTTCCTGGGAAAAATGACACCCAGGGTAGATACGGTTTCCCTCTATGCCAGTCCTTTCACCGAGCTAAATACAACTCTCAGCAAAAAAAGTTGTGGACTGGCTCCGTACCATCCCTGGCCACATTCACCTGTCCACGTGTTTGTGGTTAGGCGTACCTTCCCAGTAAGTGCACTGAGGAGGGCACGGGTAATGTTGTGGGACCCGTGCTGGTGGAAGGCGGAGACGATACCGGGAGAAATAGTGGTGGCTGGGGACCGAGTATGGACACCCGGCCGCCGCCGGCATGAGGTTGTGGAAAGCTTCCATCTCCACAAGCCTAAAAGGCCATATTTCAAGTGCAAGCAGCTGTCCAGAAATCTGGCAGTTTAGTGTTGTGGCCTGTGGGTGGGTGGGTGGCAGGCTGCATACTTGCGCTTGCATTCCAAGTAATAGAAAACTAAGCAGATGGTGGCCTCTATAATCCTCATGGCCTCAGCTCGGCACTATGAACGCTTCTGAAGGAGAAGCTAGGGCCCACCGGAGGAGTCTCCGGTTCTCTGGTGGTCCCGTCCAACCCTGTCGAGAAGCAGCCCTGGCTAAGAAAAGTGTGGGGGAAGGTTCCCGGACACTCTATGGCTGCTTTTTTTAATGTGGATCGGAAATGCTTATGCATTTTATTTCTTAAACCGCATTGCATATCAGGCCATTGTCCAACTTGGTATTCATGAAATTAAATGCACTAAGAAAGATGTTTGTGTGTCAAAGCACCACCGACAAGTGCGAGTTGATGTTAGACGGGCTGCCATTGCATCTGCAACAAGCTGTATTAGAGGACTTCCTGGGAGAAATGACACCCGGATGGGATACGGTTTCCCTCTATGCCAGTCTTTTCAATGAGCTAAATACAACTCTCAGCAAAAAAAGTTTTGGAATAGCTCCGTACGATCGCTGGCCACATTCACCTGTCCACGTGTTTGTGGTTAGGCGGTCCTTCCAAGTAAGTGCACTGGGGAGGGCACGCGTAATGTTGTGGGACCAGTGGTGGCTGGGGACAGAGTATGGACACCCGGCCGCCGCCGGCATGAGGTTATGTAAAGCTTCCGCCTCCACGAGCCTAAAAGGCCACATTTCAAGTGAAAGCAGCTTTAGAGGACTTCCTGGGAGAAATGACAGCTGGGTAGATATGGTTTCCCAAGTTCTTTCACCAAGCTAAAGAATATGGCTGTGGTGAAATAAAACTCAGCAAAAAAAGCTGTTGACTGGCTCCGTACCACCCCTGGCCACATTCACCTGTCCACGTGTTTGTGGTTAGGCGGTGTAGCATCGGCGTCTCTGCCTCCTGCCAGGCAGAGACGCTGTCCCTCTAACCTCCTCTCTCCCCGCGCCCCCCCGCTCTCCTTCTCTTCCTGCTGTCGGCGCGCGCAGTCCCCCGGGCACTGTTCTTTGGGTGCACGCGCGCGCTCTCCCCCTCTTAAAGGGGCCGCGCGCCGTCCTAAGGAGTCCCCGGCCAATATCCGAGGGTCCTCCCATGTATAGGGCACCTCCTCCAAAATGGAGGTGCCCGAGCGAAGTTGTTGCACAGTGTTACTTATCTCTGCTTCAGCCCTCAGGTTCCGCTGCTAGCCTGACTCCTCGTCCTGTCTGCCAGCCTGTTATCTGCCCGTTACCTGCCGAGTCTGCCAGTCCGCTCACCTGGGAGATCTCACCTGTTACCTGCCTGTTACCAGACCGTCCATCTAGAGACTTCTGCCTGTCACTTGCCGTGACCACCTGTCAGCCTACCCAGAGGCCTCCCGCCAGTCACCTGCCGTGCCAACCCATCCATCCTCCAGGACCACTTGTCAGCCTGCCTGCTGTGTCATCTGCTATACCGGTCAGTCCTAGCCATCTGACCCGTGGGAGTCACCTGCTCTCTTACAAGGTCGTCCCTCTGCTCGGTCCCTCCCTGGTCACGGAGTCGTTAGCCGCCGTACGACCAGGGTCGGTCCGGGTTGATACTTAGTCACGCCCTCTGGGTCCCTCCTTGCACCACATCACAGAGGTTCCACCACCCAGACCCATAACAGGCGGTCCTTCCCAGTAAGTGCACTGGGGAGGGCACGGGTAATGTTGCGGGACCCGTGCTTCTGGAAGGCGCAGACGATATGAGGAGAAACAGTGGCGGCTGGGGACCGAGTATGGACACCCGGCCGCTGCCGGCATGAGGTTATGAAAATCTTCCACCTCCCTGAGCCTAAAAGGCCACATTTCAAGTGCAAGCAGCTGTCAAAAATTTGGCAGTATAGTATTGCAGCCTGTGACTGGGTGGGTGGGTGGCTGGCTGCATACTTGCTCTTGCATTCCAAGGAATGGGGTAGGGACAACTGAACACTGCACTGGGACAAGGACGTGGACGGTGATTGTTGCAAGTCTGCAACAACAGGTGCATGGCGGGAGGCATCTTCGCATGCGCCAAGGATCACTTATGATGGGCACACTTTTAGGCAGTGACCTGGGAGTCAGAAATGCTTCCAGAGGTCTTCCCCATGCTGTTCCCATGTCTTTTCAGCACTGTATGCATGTGTCTGATTATGTGTCACACACCACATGGCCAGATAAGGTTGTAAAATGCTAAAATGACATTCACTGGTGAATGCATTTGTCTTGGTTGAAAGCAATGCAAAAATGAATCAAAAACGCTACGTGTGAACATAGCCCAAGGTGTGGAGGAGTATTTTTGTTTTTGGTTATTTATTTTGCCTTATATACAAGTCATTACCCTGGAAAGAATGTTCCTTAACATATTTCCAAGGAAAATCTATTTTGGTTTCGTTTTTTGTATGTTTTACTGTGAGTCTGTAAATGTGGCATAATACTCTGACAACGTTGTTGACTGCAGTGATCTGGGAGTCAGAGATGCTTCCAGGGGTCTTCCCCATGCTGTTCCCTTGTCATTTGAGCACTGTTCCCTGTCAACCAATTGCTGTGTAATCGATGTAGATGTCTTCAGACTTGGAATGCATTTTAAAATCATGAACAGTCAACGTTCTCCAGATCTTACCTCTTGAAATGATAAGTAAGGTTTCTGAACATCCAGCCTGAGAATATTTCCGATTATTGGCCATGGCTTTGGACCAGAAGGATAATTCGGGTGGACACATGTCTTCTGTTTAAACGTAACCGTTGCCAAGAAAATACATGTTACGATGAACAAAACAACTGTTACTGGATCAAGGGGCAATATATCCTCAGAAGAACCTGTGGCAGAAAAACAAAAATCTTAAATTGAAATGCGATGTTTATAGGTGAGGTGAAAAACATGTATGTTGTCAACCATTGATGATCACAGAATTCTGATGGATTGCAGATTCATGCATGAGATTCATTCAGACATGCTGCATAAATGGCAGGTTAAAGTTAACAGAAGAACAAACATTTTCAGAATTATTTGCTACTTATTTAGCACTTGCCGAATCATTTTAGATAATTCTAGCAATAATTTCAATTCTTTTAGTCAATGGAACTCATTTGAAAAAAAATATTTGTTTTTGACCCATGGACAGACCAGTGATTATGAGTATAAGGTTGTCTCATAGAAGATTGTTACTTGAATGGGTCCACAAACAAGGTGTAAAATTTTGAATGTAAACCTAAGTAGAACATCATATCTAGAACATGTTACCTCCCAGTTACTCATTTTTTAAATAACAACCATGTGAATGGAGTCTTGTTTATTGTAGACAATTATCATTTTTACTCCAATACTATACATTAGATATGTGCCAATGGAGCTGTAGAGGATTGAGTTTGAGTCAAATTTCCTGAAATTCATGGTTTCACATAAATTTGAGCACTTTGAGAATTGATTCTCAAAAAACAGAGTGCATGCACAGAGTGCTTCCAAGTCTATAAGGCAGAAGACCAAGAATTTCACAGCTGCCAATGCCAATACAAATATGCAATAAGCATCGGACAGGTGGTGGTGAAGAGCTCAGGGGTCGGAGAGGTGAGCACTGAGGTTAGAATAAGGATATTTACTATTTTTTACATGTTGAGTTTATTATGCTCTTGGGTCTAGGGAGACCTTCAGAGCATAAGAAGGGACATTAAATTTGCGGACAATGACTTCTCGAATTTCCCAGGAAAAACGCGCAAAGAAGCAAATTTGAATATTGCCTGATACGCAAATCTGTAGAAACCATACTTTCAAATACGTTTTCAGAATAATCTGTGATATCTGAGTAACACTATTTCTGACCATTTTATGACTTGGATCCTGAACAGAAACAGCAGTATAGACAGCAGTACTGAGTTTTGTGCATGTAAGTTCAGCTCTTGAGTAGAGATGAGCGGTGTTCGACTAGAACTGTTCGCCAATCTCAAATTCGAGCTGTTTTGGGCGGTGTTCGAGTCGTTCGACGAACGTGAACGATTTGCAAAAAAATTGGCTGTTCGAGGTTATGTTTGATAACTGTTCGTGCACCAAAAGCGTGTCCTGCATGTCTGGCACTATTTAGAGCACCAATCATGCAGGGATTGTCTGCCACTCACTGTAATGCCACAGCCATGGTGGTTGTGGCATTACAGTGGTTGCCCAAATCGATGGGAACAGTGCTCACAGCGAAACATGAAAAGCCAGCAATTCATCAGTGGCAGACACTGGTACCCGACAATTTAGAACAGAAAGAATAGAGTATCACGCATAGATTAGATAGAGAGAAACATGTCAGTCACATATATAAGAAGTACAGTGACAGTGTTGGTTACTGTACTTGTCCTTTAGTGTTAAAGGATTTATTAAAAAAAATATTAGTATTTTCATACACCGTCTCTTTAAAAAAGCCGGCCGGCAATTCAGCATCGGTACCCGACAATTTATAATAGAAAGAATAGAGCATCACACATAGATTAGATAGATAGAAACATGTCAGTCACATATATAAGAAGTACAGTGATAGTGTTGATTACTGTACTTGTCATTTAGTGTTAAAATAAAGGATTTATTAAAAAAAAAATTGGCGTGGGGTTCCCCGTAATTTTAGTCTCTAGCAGAGGTTAAGCAGATGGCTGGGGCAGATGTTTGAAGCCTGGGAAGGGGGTAATACCCACGGAGCTTCCCAGGCTACTAATATCAGCCCCCAGCTGAATACCTAGCCTTTACTAGCTATTAAAATGGGGAACCCCAAAAAAATGACGTGGGGTCCTGCCTATCTTAATAGCTAGCAAAGGCTAGGTAGACATCTGGGGGCTGATATTAATAGCCCAGTAAGGGTGCCATGAATATTGGCCCCCTCCCAGGCTAGAAACACCAGCCGTCAGCCACCCCAGAAATGGCGCATCCATAGGATGCCCCAATTCTGGCACTTAGCCTCGCTCTTCCCACTGCCCGCCAACCTGAATACCAGTCCAGTCCGCCAGCCTGACTACTCTCCAGCCCGACAGTCTGTCTTCCGTTCAGTCCGCCAGTTTGTCTATGGGCACTGCCCGCCCCCTTACCTGGAAGCCCCTGCTTGCTACCTGCCGTGCCTACCTGGAGGCTCCTGCCCGTCACTTGCCGTGACCACCTGACAGCCTACCTAGAGGCTCCGACCTGTCACTTGCCGTGACCACCTGTCTGCCTACCTGGAGGCACCTGCCCGTCACTTGCCGGGACCACCTGACAGCCTACCTAGTGGCTCCTGCCTGTCACCTGCCGTAACCACCTGACAGCCTACCTAGAGGCTTCGGCCTGTTGCCTGCCGTGTCTGCCAGTTCATCTACCCGGATCACTCGTCAGCCTGCCTGCTGTGCCCATCTGTTATATAAGTCTGTCCCTGCCATCTGTACCGTAGGAGTCACCTGCTCCCTTACAAGGCCATCCCCAGAGTAGCACCTGGTCCCTCTGCTCGGACCCTCCCTGGTCACGGAGTCGATTGAGCAGCCCTACGACCTTGGTCACTCCGAGTAGATACCTAGTTACGCCCCTCTGGGTCCCTCCTTGCACCGCAGCATAGAGGTTCCACCACCCGGATCCGTAACAAAGGCGTGGTACAGCTCATGATCCAAAGCATGCCACATCATCTGTAAAACACGGCGGAGGCAGTGTGATGGCTTGGGCATGTATGGGTGCCAGTGGCACTGGGTCACTAGTGTTTATTGATGATGTGACACAGGACAGAAGCAGCCGAATGAATTCTGATGTATTCAGAGCCATACTATGTGCTCAGATCCAGCCAAATGCAGCCAGACTGATTGGTCGTCGTTTCATACTACAGATGGACAATGACCCAAAACATAAAGCCAAGGCAACCCAGGAGTTTATTAAAACAAAGAAGTGGAATATTCTTGAATGGCCAATTCAGTCACCTGATCTCAACCCAATTGAGCATGCATTTCATTTGTTAAAGACTAAACCTCAGACAGAAAGGCCCACAAACAAACAGCAACTGAAAACCACCTCAGTGAAGGCCTGGCAGAGCATCAAATAGGAGGAAACACAGCGTCTGGTGGTGTCCATGAGTTAAAGACTTCAGGTAGTCATTGCCAACAAAGGGTTTTCAACCAAGTACTAGAAATGAACATTTTATTTACGATTATTTAATCTGTCCAATTACTTTTGGTCCCTTTAAAAACAGGGTGGCACATGTTAAGGAGCTGAAACTCCTAAAGCCTTCATCCAATTTTAATGTGGATACCCTCAAATGAAAGCTGAAAGTCTGCACTTCAACTGCATCTGAATTGTTTTGTTTAAAATTCATTGTGGTAATGTCTAGAACCAAAATTAGAAAAATTTTGTCTATGTCCAAATATATATGGACCTAACTGTATATGATTCTCCAGGGAGCTGGCAGTCTGTCTTGTTTGAGCAAAACAAATTTGAGATTTTTTTTCAGAGTGGATGGTGAGTTTAGGATTCAGAAAGAGGGAAAGAAGTGTCAGTTAAGTGACAAAGTTTCTTATATTTGCCCGTACTATTGATTTTTGAAAGGAAAGAAGGTAATTCAGCTTCACAGAAAAGTAATCTTCACGATTAAGGGTGCTTTAAGCACCTGAAAAGAGTAGATGTCCAAGTTTTAACCTGTCACCAGTTTGCATATTGTACACTTAATAAAAGAAGATGACTTTTCCTTGACAGAAAACAGAGGGGAATAGGGAATAGAGTAGTCAGCTCACCTCTTGTTAATCAGCGGTATTCACCTGGGTGCTAACGCATGGAGTCGTCCCAAACTCCTTCCTTTCCTGATTGTGGCATACAGATGGACACACTCTTCATGTTCCGGATCTCATCATACATGTGCATTGGTGAGCTGGACTGTTTATTCTACTATCGATTTATGCAAAGAGTGGTAAAGCATAATTCACATTTAAGTAAACTTCTCTGAATAGGGCCATAGCTGATGAGAGAATCTTTCAAACTACCAAATGCACAGTATGTTGGGTATGGGACATGAAATCAGAGGTCCATGGCAAGAGGATGAAAAAGAGAATAGCTATTTTAAAGGGGTCATTGCAATTTTCTAAATATATAAAATTGCTCAGTGTTTTTAAAAACAAGCAACTTCGCAACTTACCTCTTAATAACGATCCTCAAGAATAGAGGGATTTCTAATTTTATATTTTTTTGCATGTGGTCTAGGTTACTGGCCACTTCATCAGCCTATTAGAGGTGGTCACAATACTAGGCAAGAAATCAATTTTCAGGAATGCACTCCTACTATACAAATAGGTAGGAAGCAAAACACTTCTGAAGATGTGATAATGAAACAATGCGCCTATAAATTTCCATTCAAAATCTAATGTGAAATATTGCTCTGATGAAGAACAGTCACCACTCCTTGCATATTATGCTTTCCCTGTAGTTAGGTGTCCCAGATGTAGGACCTATGCTTATAAATGAGAAAATGCCTTTACAAATTAAATGTAACTCAACAGTTTGCCCAGGTCCCCCAGGTGCTACCATATATTTATTGCTATGTTAATACTCTTCCTAATACCCCCTTTTTTATTGTCTTATTGTTTTTTTTTTAACATGGGAAAGACTATTTCGTAAATGTGGTGACTTGCAAATTAGTGGGGGACTAGTCGTGGATTTGTGGTTGCGCCAGACTAGTCATCACGCTAATCATGCTATTACACCCCTGTGTGGATGAGTAACATAATTTGTAAGAATGACATCATGACCAGCTCTTTGCAAATCTTCGCCTTCCTCATAAAGTGCAGTAAGCCAGCACAGATAGAATAGTTTTTTTCCCACATGTAAAAAACAGTTAGACAATAAAAAAGGGCTTGTTAGTTAGCTATTAACATAGAAATAAATACATGGTGGCAGTTTGGGGGGACCCGGGCATGCTTTCAGATTCTCATTAACTTAACACATGAATATCAAATAAATCATTATTGCAGACAGCAAATTTATGTCTGTGATAGTTACATTGTAAATCTGCAATATGTTTTACATTATTTTTAAATCAATTTTAGGTTTATATTAACATTTTGTAAATATTTTAAATATTTGTTTGTTTTGTCATTGTTAAATGTAATTAAAAGTAGACAGATTTAGTTGCTTACCAGGCAATGCAGAGGATACAGCTGGATGTCTCTTCTCTCTACAGTCCGTATGTAATGTATTATCACGGTGACTTATATACAGGAGCAAACACTGAGAAAATAATTGATCTGTGAATTTACCTTACCTGGTGAAATCTAACTTGAGAAGATCTATAGACATTGTAAAGCTCTTTCTTTCAGTCACCCATCAACCGACTCCTCCATGAGGCAATTAAATCTTATGTACCCAATTGTTAAATAAGTTTTTCCAAACCAGCACTTGTAAATTTGTTCAATATGTGATATTAACATGGCTTTCACTGAGAATAGAAATTATAACATTTCTGCAATTTTTTTTTTTTTAAATGTATTGATTTAATATACATACGGGTAGTCGACATTGAGTTGGGGTGCAATTGAGTGGAGGTGCTATTCTGTATACTTAGGGTGCCAGGCAGGGAAAAATCAGGGTCAGATTAAGGATTTTCCTAGTCTGGACAGGGACCTGTTGGGCTCAGGTGTTTGTCTCTCCTGGTTTATATGTAACCTGTAGCGCCGGCGTCCCTGCCCTCTGCTAGGCAGGGACGCTGTTCCCCTCACCCCTCTGCTCCGAGCCCGGCGTCCTCCTCCCGCTCTGCTGGCAGCGCGCGCCCCTTCCCGGCCACTGTGCTTAGGACGCGCGGGCTCCCTCCATCTTAAAGGGGCCGCGCGCGCCGTCCTAAGGAGTCCCCGGCCAATGGCCGGAGGACTTCACCATATATAAGGCACCTCCTCCAAAATGGAGGTGTCCGAGCAATGTTGTTGCACTGTTCACTACTCTGCTTCAGCCCTCAGGTTCCGTTGCCAGTTACCTGCCAGTTACCTGCCAGAATCCTGCCAGTTTGCTGTCTGTTTCCTGCCTGACATTCCTCCTACCTGCTTGCTAGCCTGAGGTCCGACGGTCTGCCTTCCTACTCCTGTCAGTCTGTCTATGGACCAGCTTGCCCGCTCACCTGGGAGCGCACATCTGCTACCTGCCTGCTAGCCTACCTGGAGGCTCCGCCGTCACGTGCTGTGACCACCTGCCATTCCAGAGACTCCTGCCCGCTCACCTGGGAGCGCACACCTGCTACCTGCCTGCTAGCCTACCTGGAGGCTCCGCAGTCACGTGCTGTGACCACCTGCCATTCCAGAGACTCCTGCCCGCTCACCTGGGAGCGCACACCTGTTACCTGCCTGCTAGCCTACCTGGAGGCTCCGCCGTCACGTGCTGTGACCACCTGCCATTCCAGAGACTCTCGTTTGCTCACCTGGGAGCACACATCTACCATCTGCCTGCTAGCCTACCTGGAGGCTCTGCCATCACAGGTCACACCTACCCTTTACCCAGAGACTGCCCCGGTCACTTGCCGTGACCTCCTGCCCGTTCATCCAGAGACTGCCCCGGTCACTTGCCGTGACCTCCTGCCCGTTCATCCAGAGACTGCCCCGGTCACTTGCCGTGACCTCCTGCGCATTCATCCAGAGACTGCCCCGGTCACTTGCCGTGACCTCCTGCCCGTTCATCCAGAGACTGCCCCGGTCACTTGCCGTGACCTCCAGCCCGTTCACTCAGAGACTGTCCCGGTCACCTGCTGTGACTGCCTGCCCGTCTTCCCTGGTCGCCACCCGCTCCCTTACAAGGACCGCCCCCTTGTATAGTAGCTCAGAGGTTCCGCCTCCCAGACCCGTTACAGTTTGCTCGGGCCATGGAACCCGGTGGCACCCAAGCTCCCTCACTCTCGGACCTGTGTCATGAACTGTCCCGTCAGAGGTCCCATCAGGAGTCCATCCTGGGTCACCTGCGGAATGTCAATTCTCGCCTGGACACTCTGACTGCTCCACCAGCAACCACCGCCAGTGCCATGACTCGCAATCCGGCAGCTCCGCTGCCCACCAATACTATGGTATCCTACCCCGGACCCCGGCTTTCTGCACCTCCTCGCTTCGGAGGCGACTCCGCTCAGGCTCGGGGCTTTATAAATCAGTGCACCCTGCACTTTGAACTCCTGTCCCACCAGTTTAACTCCGACCGGGCCAAAATTGCCTTCATCATGTCCCATCTCACCGGGGAGGCCCTGGCCTGGCTAAATCCTCTATGGGAGAGAGGAGACCCCCTGGTGTCCGACTTGCCTGCCTTTCTCACGGCTTTCCGGAAAGTCTTCGACGAACCTGGACGGAAGACCTCATCCGCATCATCTCTGCTACGCCTCCATCAGGGAAGTCTCACCGTGGGCCAATATGCCATACGGTTCCGTACCCTTGCCTCGGAGCTGGCCTGGGATAACGACGCTCTGGTATCTGTCTTCTGGGAGGGTCTGTCCGGCCGTATTAAAGATGAACTTGCCAGTCGAGACATTCCTACCACTCTCGATGACCTAATAACTCTTGCCACCCGGATTGACCTACGGTTCCAGGAGCGTGCCAAAGAAGTCACCCGTGAGAGGAGGTTTCCACGTCTGGCTCCTACTTTTCAGAAATCCGTCACTCCCTCCGTTTCTCCCCAGGTACACTCTCCTGAGCCTATGCAGGTCGACCAGACCAAGATGGTCAAAACCCGTCAGGACTTACGCCGTGCCGAGGGGAGCTGCTTCTACTGTGGCAGTAAGGAGCACCGGATCCGTACCTGCCCGGAGAGGTCGGGAAACGCCTGTGTCTAGGTTCGCTCAGAGAGGTCGACCTAGACAAGAATAAATCCTCTCCATCTCTGCTGCTGTCAGTCTCAATTATCTGCGGGGAGAATCGTTATTTCGAACTAGCCCAACTTGACTCTGGAGCGGCCGGGAATCTTATTTCACAGGCCCTGGTAGAAAAATACCGCATTCTCACCAAACCTCTGGCTATACCATTATCTGTCGCTGCTGTGGATGGGGGCCTCTTACCACGTCCCATCCAACTCATCACCGAATCCGTAACTCTGCAGGTGGGAATGCTGCATTCTGAGAGCATCTCTTTTCATGTTCTGCCTGGACTCTCTCACGCCCTCTTACTAGGTCTACCTTGGCTCCAGAGACATGCACCCGTGCTTGACTGGCAGACCGGAGAAGTCCTTCGCTGGGGACAGGACTGTCATAAGACTTGTTTGGTTCCTGTTCATCCCGCCCGTCCTTCTCCTACCCCAACTAATCTACCTGGACTTCCGATTCCCTATTAGTCATTTGCTGATGTCTTTAATAAAAAGGAGGCAGAGACATTACCCCCTCATAGACCATACGACTGTCCTATCGACCTGTTACCCGGTGCTACGCCTCCCCGTGGGCGTATTTACCCATTGTCCGCTGCTGAGACCCGGTCGATGTCCGAATATATTGAGGAGAATTTGGCCAGGGGATTCATCCGGAAATCTACCTCCCCGGCGGGAGCAGGCTTCTTTTTCGTAAAAAAGAAGGACGGCTCTCTCCGTCCCTGTATAGACAATAGAGGCCTTAACCAGATCACGGTGAAGAATAAGTACCCCCTTCCGCTCATTCCAGAATTATTTGATCGTCTGAGGGGGGCTAGAATCTTCACCAAACTGGACCTCCGTGGGGCGTACAACCTGGTCCGTATCCGTCAAGGGGATGAATGGAAGACTGCATTCAACACCCGGGACGGCCACTATGAATATCTGGTAATGCCCTTTGGTCTCTGTAACGCTCCTGCCGTCTTTCAAGAGTTGGTCAATGACATCTTCCGGGACCTTCTCTACTCCTGCGTAGTGGTGTACCTGGACGACATCTTGGTCTTCTCTCCGGATCTCCAGACTCACCGGAGAGACGTTCGTCAGGTCCTGCTCAGGCAGAATCACCTCTTCGCTAAATATGAGAAGTGCCTCTCTGAGCAGACCTCGCTTCCGTTTTTGGGCTACATTATTTCTCAGACCGGCCTACGAATGGATCCAGAGAAACTGTCTGCCATCGAGAAATGGCCCCGACCGGAGGGGTTGAAGGCCATTTAGCAGTTCCTGGGCTTCGCCAACTACTACCGCCTCTTCATACCGCACTTCTCTTCCCGGACTGCCCCAATTTCCGCGCTCACCCGTAAGGGCACTAATCCCAGAGAGTGGCCGCCCGAAGCAGAGGAGGCCTTTCTTTCCTTAAAACAGGCCTTCTCTTCCGCCCCGGTGCTGCATCGCCCAGATGGCAACAAGCAGTTCTTCCTGGAGGTTGACGCCTCCTCCTCTGGAGCCGGAGCGGTACTTACCCAAAAATCATCTTCCGGGAGAATGGTAACTTGTGGCTTCTTCTCCAAACTCTTCTCCTCTTCTGAGCGCAACTATTCCATAGGAGATCGAGAGTTATTGGCCATCAAGCTGACATTGGAGGAGTGGCGTTACCTGCTCGAAGGGGCTCTTCACCCAGTAATAATTTACACTGACCACAAGAACTTGGCTTACCTCCAGCATGCCCAGAGACTTAACCCGCGCCAAGCTCGGTGGTCCTTGTTTTTTGCTCGCTTTGATTTTATTCTTCATTTTCGCCCGGCTGACAAAAACATCAAGGCGGACGCCTTGTCCCGATCCTTTCTGGTGTCTGATCTCGAGGAAGAACCGAAACACATCATTGATCCCGCCAGAGTAATGCAGGTGGCTCCCGTGAGTCTAAATCGTCTCCCTCCCGGTAAGTCGTTCGTATCAGTACCTGATCGGGAGAAGATCCTACACTGGGGTCACTCGTCTAAACTAGCTGGCCACGCCGGTCAGAAAAAGACCCTCCAGCTTATTACCCGGCACTACTGGTGGCCTACCCTGCACAAGGACGTAATAGACTTTGTTTCTGCCTGTGTGTCCTGCGCCCGCAACAAGGTTCCGAGACATCTGCCAGCCGGTCGCCTCCTTCCGCTCCCAGTACCTGCTGCCCCCTGGCAGCATATAGCAATGGACTTTATAACTGATCTCCCCGTCTCTGCCGGTTGTACGGTCATTTGGGTGGTCGCTGACCGCTTTTCCAAGATGGCTCATTTCGTTCCCCTGCCAGGCCTACCGTCTGCACCCGAGCTGGCTAAAGACTTTATCCGCCACATCTTCCGTCTTCATGGCCTGCCCCTCCACATCGTGTCGGATCGTGGGGTACAGTTCACCTCACGCTTCTGGAGAGCCACTTGTAAACTGCTAGACGTCACCCTGGACTTCTCCTCCGATTACCACCCACAGTCTAATGGTCAAGTGGAGTGGATCAATCAGAACCTGACCAGTTACCTCCGGCACTTCGTTAATGCCCACCATTCAGACTGGGTGGATCTCCTGCCATGGGCCGAATTTTCTTACAACAATCACGAGAGTGAATCTTCCTCCAAATCCCCGTTTTTTGTTGTCTTCGGTCAGCATCCTCGGATCCCATTTCCCGTCTCCACCTCGGTGGACAATCCGGCTGCGGAATCTCTTGTTAACAAATTTTCCTCCATATGGGAGAGTACCCGATCCTCACTCCTTCTGTCATCTGAGCGTATGAAAAGACATGCTGACAAAAAACGTCTGGATCCTCCTCAATTCCGTCCAGGGGATAAGGTCTGGCTCTCGTCCAAGTATGTCCGGCTCAAGATTCCTTCCTATAAGTTAGGGCCTCGGTTCATCGGTCCTCTGGAGGTCATCAGTCAGATCAACCCGGTGGCCTATAAATTGAAACTCCCGGCCAACTTGCGGATCCCTAACTCCTTCCATGTATCTCTCCTCAAACCTGTGGTACTTAACTCTTTTTCCAAGTCTACAGGTATGCCTCCTGCTCCGGTTTCCGCTGAAAACAAATTTGAGGTAGAGAACATTCTGGCCACCAAAAGGGTAAGAGGGAAGACCTTTTTTCTAGTAGATTGGAAGGGGTTTGGTCCTGAAGAGAGAACGTGGGAGCCCCGGGAGAACATCCATGCCCCTCTCATCCTAGCTAAATTTCTCTCTGGCCTAAAAAAGGGGGGGCCTAAAGGGGGGGGTACTGTAGCGCCGGCGTCCCTGCTCTCTGCTAGGCAGGGACGCTGTTCCCCTCACCCCTCTGCTCCGAGCCCGGCGTCCTCCTCCCGCTCTGCTGGCAGCGCGCGCCCCTTCCCGGCCACTGTGCTTAGGGCGCGCGCGCTCCCTCCATCTTAAAGGGGCCGCGCGCGCCGTCCTAAGGAGTCCCCGGCCAATGGCTGGAGGACTTCACCATATATAAGGCACCTCCTTCAAAATGGAGGTGCCCGAGCAATGTTGTTGCACTGTTCACTACTCTGCTTCAGCCCTCAGGTCCCGTTGCCAGTTACCTGCCAGTTACCTGCCAGAATCCTGCCAGAATCCTGCCAGTTTGCTGTCTGTTTCCTGCCTGACATTCCTCCTACCTGCTTGCTAGCCTGAGGTCCGACGTTCCTGCCATTCCAGAGACTCCTGCCCGCTCACCTGGGAGCGCACACCGGTTACCTGCCTGCTAGCCTACCTGGAGGCTCCGCCGTCACGTGCTGTGACCACCTGCCATTCCAGAGACTCTCGTTTGCTCACCTGGGAGCACACATCTACCATCTGCCTGCTAGCCTACCTGGAGGCTCTGCCATCACAGGTCGTACCTACCCTTTACCCAGAGACTGCCCCGGTCACTTGCCGTGACCTCCTGCCCGTTCATCCAGAGACTGCCCCGGTCACTTGCCGTGACCTCCTGCCCGTTCATCCAGAGACTGCCCCGGTCCCTTGCCGTGACCTCCTGCCCGTTCATCCAGAGACTGCCCCGGTCACTTGCCGTGACCTCCTGCCCGTTCATCCAGAGACTGCCCCAGTCACTTGCCGTGACCTCCAAGCCCGTTCACTCAGAGACTGTCCCGGTCACCTGCTGTGACTGCCTGCCCGTCTTCCCTGGTCGCCACCCGCTCCCTTACAAGGACCACCCCCTTGTATAGTAGCTCAGAGGTTCCGCCTCCCAGACCCGTTACATAACCTTTGTGAGTGTGCTTATACAGTCATAACACCCACACAGGGTAAATAAAACTGAAACTACTACCAAAGTGATAAATTTTGGTCAGCTTTTTGAAAAGCCATTGCTTCTTAGTATTCCAAACAGCAAACCTGTTGCTGATTCTAACAAATATACTTTTTAGACCCCTTGTTATAAAGCCATTACTTCTTCGCTTTCCAAACAGAAAACAAGCTTCTACTTAAAAAAAAAGGGATAATTTTTGGACGGCTTATTAAAAGTCATTACTTCTTTACTTTAAAAGGAACGTGTCACCAGTTTTGTGACAAAGCAGCTAAAAATATTACCTTATTCAGCATCTGCACAGCATTCACTAAATCCTTATATTGCCCCCTAACTCCCCCTGTATGCCCTCAAAAAACATTTTTAATGTCTCCTGCGCTGTATACTAATCTTCTTGGTCTGGTCCGATGGGAATGCTTCGGGCCTCTCTATCCTTTTTCAAGGCTGCTTTGATTTACATGGGTGATGCCTGCACACTATGCTCTGCCATACTGTGGGCAGAGACGAAAACATCAGTGCTCATGCACACAGCAATGGCCACAAAATATTTCCGGTACGTGAGCCGGAAAGACTTGTGCCAGTGCATGCACACTTCTGTTTTTCGGCTTTGCCCACAGTTGACAGTTCTGTATTTTTCCACACCTCTATTATAGATACCTGTGCATCTTGTGATTAGGTAGGGTGTGATTCAGCTCCATTATCAGCTATTCTAGTTCATATACTGTGCCATTTGGCTTTTTTCAAAAAATTTTAATTGTATTGTATGGCTTGTATCACTATCTATAAGTATTCATTATTCACAGGTGATTCATTTTGTGTGGCATGTCTTTTTTCTTGTGCTTTTATGTGAGAAACATGATGTATTTAGTGTCACTAAATATGGTAGTTCTTGATTATACGTCAATAATATAGTGGTCAGCACTAGTGATGAGCGAGCATACTCGCAAGTATTCGGAACTCATCCGAGCATCTCAGTACTCGAGATGCTCGGAGCTCGCTGAATACTTGCGAGATGCTTGGGCGGCAGAAGCTCGGGTCCCCTCCCTGCATGTTTGGCGCTCTTTAGAGCGCCAATCAACATGTATTGATTGCCTGCCACTCACTGTAATGTCGCAGGCATGTTGATTGTGGCA
Source organism: Phyllobates terribilis (assembly GCF_046119375.1). Lineage (NCBI taxonomy): Eukaryota > Metazoa > Chordata > Amphibia > Anura > Dendrobatidae > Phyllobates > Phyllobates terribilis. Next base: position 69,661,497 of record NW_027362763.1, on the reverse strand, counting down.
TTACAGTGATTGGCTGGCCGCACAGCGTCATCAGATCTATATCAAACCTGGCGCCTCTGTGCTCGTCAGTCTACTCTGCAATCAGGCAGTGTAGGGAGAGATGCTGCTGAGCTAGGGAGAGATATGATTGTGTATTAGGTAGTGTAGGGAGAAAACAAGTACATTACACATTTCCATCTCAACAAACAGTCCTTCTGAGGTCTAATCCATCTGCAGAGATATCAGGCAGGCAGTGTATATAGGCAGGCAGGCAGTGTATATAGCAGACTGCAGTGCATATTACACAAGAGGCTCCATTCCAGTTCTGCCTTCTGCTGCTGTTAGATATTTCTAGACAAAGGCCAAGAAATAATTTTTTTTGGATCTTAATCCTCATTATTTGCTTAAAAAGCAATCCAGAGAACACCGTTTTTCTGCGCCATTTGCTTGTTGGCACTGCAGAATACAGCCAGGTCCTTTCCATATTACAGCGCTAAAAATGCAGCTATTTAAAACTGTGGTTTTATAATTGCACTGAAAATCCTGCCATTTTTGGCCTCCATTCAAATTTTTTTTCTGTGTGTCAGCAAAGTTTGTAGCACCGGTTTGCTGTTCAAAATAGTTATATACAGGCCAGGTATTTAAAATTGTGGTTTCTCCATAACACGGATCACATTCACATATAATTGCGCTGAAAATACTTCCATTTTTGGCCTCCAATCAAATTTTTTTCAGTGTGTCAGCAACGTTTTTGGCACCAGTTTGCTGTTCAAAATAGTTACATACAGGCCAGGAATTTAAAACTGCAGTTTGTCCATCACACGGATAATATATACGTTTTCTGAAAATTCTGCCATTTCTGGCCTCCATTCTAATTTTTTTTCAGTGTGTCAGCAAAGTTTTTGGCACCAGTTTGCTGTTCAAAATAGTTACCTACAGACCAGGTATTTAAAACTGTGGTTTCTCCGTCACACGGATCACATTCACATATAATTGCGCTGAAAATACTGCCATTTCTGGCCTAAATTCTAATTTTTTTTTCAGTGTGTCAGCAAACTTTTTGCCACCGATTTGCTGTTCAAAATAGCTACCTAGAGGCCAGGTATTTAAAACTGTGGTTTCTCCATCACATGGATTACATATAACTTCGCTCCAAATTCTGCCATTTGTAGTGAGCGTGGAAGATATTGTCCTCCATTTAAAATGGGCAAGGCGCGTGGCAAGGGACGAGGAACTGGACATGACGGTGATGGTGCATGCAGAGGCCGAGGCTAAAGCCGTGGGCAAGCTGAATTTGTGCCACAACAAACACTCACATCTTCTTGCCCGAACTTACTGTCCCAATTCCTAGGGGACCACAGCACACCACTATTGAACCCAGAGCAGTGTCAAAAGGTTGTTGGTTGGATAGCGGATAATGCTTTCAGTCACTTAGCCACCACCACCACCCTGTCTTCCACACGGTTAAGTCTCAATAGACGTGAGTCTGGACCGCGTATTCCTCACCCTGATACTTCTTCCTCCCACCATGCCGAGTGCCCGGAGACAAATGATCCCACACTTGGACACTCTGAAGAACTGTTCACTTTTCCATTTACAGATTTGGGCTTCTCGCCCGGTCCACTTGAAGCGGGGCAAGAGGAGATAGCATGTAGCGATGCCCAAATATTTGAGTAGCCACGGTCACACGAAGGCGAAGGTTGGAAAGTGTCACAAGAGGTGGACGATGATGAGACACAATTGCCAGAAAGTCAGGAGGAGGACCAGGGTGCGGAAGTGGAAGACGAGGTGGTGGATGATATAGTAACTGACCCAACCTGGCAGGAGGACATGCAGAGCGAGGACAGCAGCACACAGGGGGAGGGAGACAGAGAACCCAACAGGTAGGAAGAAGCAGTGTGGTGGCCACTGATAGAAGGCGGTCAACCGCTCCCCGTAACACCAACACGAAGGAAGTTACCAGTACAACTGTTAGGTCTTCTCGCGTCTAGTTATTTTTCAAAGACTCTGCCTATAACCCAAAAAAGGCCATTTGCACCACCTGCTAGGCCAGCATCCGCAGGGGTGGCAAAACTAGCAGCCGGACCACCATCAGCATGATCAGGCACATGGCAGCAAAGCACCCGACTTTGTGGGCCGAGCCCCAGGGTCCAGGAACAGTGTCTGCTGGTGGCACCATTGCTTCTTCCGCTATTGTGCATGCAAGCCAATCCCCTGTCCATGGTGCATGTGGAGATGCCTCCTGCCCTGCACCTGTCGTTGCACACTCTCAAATAACAGCATCAGGAAGCACGTCCATGCCTTTGTCCCAGCGCAGCGTTCAGTTGTCCATACCCCAGTCCTTGGAACGCAAGTGCAAATACGCAGCCAACGCCCCACAGGCCACAGTACTAAATTCCCACATTTCACGACTGCTTGTGCTCAAAATGTTGCCTTTAAGTCTCGTGGAGACAGAAGCATTCCGCAACCTGATGGCTGTGGCCGTCCCTCAATACTTGACCCCAGCTGCCACTATTTCTCCCGGTGTGTCATCCCAACATTACACAAGCATGTGTCCCAAAACATAAGCCGTGCCCTCAACAACACAGTTAGAGGGAAAGTCCACCTAACCACGGACAAAAGGACAAGTGCTTGTGGGCAGGGACGGTACATCTCGCTGACGGCACACTGGGTTAACATAGTGGAAGCCGGGACCCAGTCGGACCTTGGGATGGAACACGTCCTCCCGAAGCCAAGGATTGCGGGCCCTAGGTCAATCAGGGTTGCCTCCACAATCTACAGCTCCTGAACCTCATGCTCCTCAGCCTCCTCCTCCTCTTAAGTCTCCATCTCCAAAATGACCACATCAGTCACAAGCTGGAAGCACTGCAGCACTGCCTCGGCCAAACGGCAAAAGGCTGTGCTGAAGCTAATATGCTTAGGTGACAAACCGCACAATGCTGTAGAGTTGTGGACAGCTCTGAAAGAGCAGGCAGATCTGTGGCTCACACAGCTGAACCTAGACACAGGCATGGTCGTGTGTGACAGCGTTTGCAGCTTCCGGCTCACAGACTGGTGTGTGATGTCTCCATTCTTTGGAACTCTACACTGCAGATGTTGGGAAGGATTTGTGAGCAGAAGAGGGCAGTTGTTGACTACCAGCATCAACAAGGCCGTCGGTATTCAGTTCAGACTCCACACATAAGACATAGATGTCAGATATATCCTCCAAAACTTTAAGGACTCCACCAAGATGGTGAGCGGCGATGATGCCATAATTAGCGTCACCATCCCACTTCTCTGTCTTCTGAAATGCTCTCTGCTCACAATCAAAGAGCATGCATTGCAGGCAGAGCATGATGAGATGGAGTAAGGAACCATACAGGGTAATTAAAAACAGCCCAGCCTCATCTCATACCAACGTGGATTGGGTGACAATGAGGAAGAGGTGGAGGAGGAGGAAGAACAGGAACTAGTTTCATGCGCTATAGACAGTACTACCTGCACAGCTGTCATACAGTCTGTTTAGCATGGATGGCCAGAGGACAGAGAGGAGGAGGAGAGCATGTTCAGTCATCCTCTTGTTGAGGACACATAAGTCTTGCCTGTTAGCAGTCTGGTATGCATGGCTGAGTTTATATTAGGTTGCCTTTCCCATGACCCGCGTTCTCAAAATTTTGGATGATAGTCATTACTGGTTGTTGACACTTCTATACCCATGCTACAAGGAGAACTTTATATCTCTTATTCCTGAGGTGGACAGGTCTACAAAAATGGGGCTGTACCAGAAAGCTCTTGTTGCGTAACTATTAAAAAAATTCCCATTTGAAAACGCTGGCGGCAGACGTCACAGTTCGTTGGACAACCAAGGAGTACAGGCGAGAGAGACACAACTTCAATCCAGCAGATACAGGGGAACACTGTCAAAGTTCTGGGAGAATTTTCTCAGCTCCTCCCATCGCACAAGCCCTGAGGCGCGGGGTACTCTCACAAGGAGTGCAAAGTTTGGGAAGATGGTGAGGGAGTACCTTGCTGACTGTACCAATGTCCTCCTTCATTCCTCTGTGCCTTAAAATTATTGGGTATCCAAACTGGATACGTGGAAAGAACTGGCTCTCTACGCCTTTGAGGTGCTGGCCTGCCCTGCCGCCAGCGTTTTATCACAGCAGGTTTTTAGTGCCACTGGTGGAATTGTAACTCATAAGCGCATCCACCTATCAACTGAAAATGCTGACAGGCTGACTCTTATAAAAGTGAACAAGGGCTGGATTGCGCCAGACTTCTCAACACCACCGAATGATAGCAGCGTAACATAAACTCAAATCCAGTGTCTTTTTTTGGGAGGTGTATTCCCATGCACCTCCTCACATCCACACATGTGTATACGCTTCCTGATTTTGACTATTTGCTTTTGTCCTCGTCCTTCTCATCCTCATCCTCCACCACCATATCACCAGGGTGACCGTGGTCCGTGATGCAACACCCACATAATTTTTTTAAAGGGTGTTTATGATGCCAGTAAAAAAAATTGTAGTCAGTATGTTCATGTATATCCCCAGAGGTAAATGTTTGTCAGACCATACACTTAGTGCATGGGCATTACAAGTATAGGAGACCCGCTCCTTTCTATTGGGAACATTTTTTTATGAGGCCCTCCTCCATGTCTCTTCCAAGGGGCATTGGAGTGCCTCCCAATTTTTGGCAGCCCTTGTGTGGCGCCCCTGAGGGTTCAGTCGCCACAGAGGTACTGCACCTCACCCAGAGGTGTGGTGTCTCCCTTCACTCAAGTAAGGAGGGAGTGCTGCACGGAACCCCAACACCTGCATCCAACACTACACTGCTCCAGGCCAGCTGGAAGGGCAAGACACAATGTAGCTTTCTGCTGAGCCCTGTCCCTTGCTGGAGTGGGGGGAACCCAGAGGTAGGAGGAACCAGTATTGGGTGTGGGTGGCGGAAGCAGTTTAGTGGAACACCATAGTAGAGGAGGTATAAAATGGGAAGCCATCTTAGGGTGGCAGATCAGAATGTAAGGTCAGTTCAGTTAGAGCAGTTCAGAAGAACAGCTGGGGGCAGTTCAGAAGAACAGTCCGGGAACAGAGTCTCACTAGGAGCTCTGTTCCACAAGTAGGGCCCAGGATAGAGGCCCCGGAGGGGAGCAGGGAGTAGGCTCCGCTCTAAGAGGGGATCCTAAGGGGTACGGCGCATGCAGGACGGCACCCGTATGCCCTGAATCTGCCAGAAGACAGAAGGATCATATGCCACATTCTAATCCCCTGAGGGTCTAGCAAGTCTGTGTAACTCCAACGGACAGGAGGGACTTCAGAGTACCCGAACAAGATTGAGAGTGGGCAGAGCAGGGTAAGAGGGAGAAAGACCCAGAGAGAAGACGGTCTCAATAGGAACATAAGAAAGTGGGGTTCTGCCAGGTACTCCTAAGCTGCCTGAGGAAGGACTGGACCCCTGCCCGGTGAACGCAGTGCGACGTGGGAGGCTGGCACCTGTACAGTGCACCTGTGGAGTGTCTAAAGAACTGTGAGTAAAATCTTGGATGACTGCACTGAATTGCCTCCGTCTATTCCTTCACCGGCGCCGTATCCCTCCCTGCACTACAAAGCCCAGCGCAACCCACGCTCTCACTACGCTGCCCTGAGGCTTGCTCCACCTGTGGGGAGCCGTCCCATCTCAAGCTGCCCTAACATCTGCCTCAGAGGACTGTTGCAGCACTGGTGATCCTCACCAGACACCACAGGTGGCTTCACGAACTTTCATAAAATCCTAAATAGTTAATTCCCCTTTTTGGGTTAACTGCCCTGTGCCAGCCACCGTGATATACCCAACAGGCAGCCACCGGCCCGGCTGTAGGGCGCCCTGGGGGCGAGTCACTTGCATTCACTGCATAGGGGCCCACACTATGGAAGACCCACTTCCTAATAATGGGAACTTTTTTTTCAGGAGGCCCTCCTCTACGTCTTTTCCAAGGGGTATTGGAGTGCCTCCAAATTCTTGGCAACCCTTGCATTCACTGCATAGGCGAACACAATGATTGGAGACACACTTCCTAATAATGGGAACACTGTCTTCAGGAGGCCCTCTGACCTCCACGTCTGTTCCAAGGGGCATTGGAGTGCCTCCAAATTTTTGGCAATCCTTGCATTCACTGCATAGGCAAAAACAATTAGAGACCTACTCATTAATAATGGGAACATTGTTTTCAGGAGGCCCCCCTCTAAGTCTTTTCAAAGGGGTATTTGCGTGCTTCCAAATTTTGGGCAGCCCTGCCACTCACTGCATATGCAATAACAGTATAGGAGACCCACTCTTTAGTAATGTAAACAATAAAACATAGCCGGCTGATGGCTCTCTTAGAATAGTGAGGACCGACTGCTGGCCCTTTAAGAATAGTAACCGCCGCCTGATGGCCCTATAAAAATAGGCTTTGTGACTTTCAGAGTCCCTCCTTCATAAATGAAACACGATGTGTCTGATGATATCTCACACACCACATGGCCAGATAAGGTTGCAAAATGTTAAAATGACACTTCCTGGTGAATGCATTTGTCACGGTTGAAAGCAATGCAAAAGTGAAAAAACGCATCAAAAGCGCTATGTGTGAACATAGCCCAAGGTGTGGAGGAGCATTTTTGTTTTTGGTTATTTATTTTGCTTTATATACAAGTCATTACCCTGGAAAGGATGTTCCTTAACATATTTCCCAGGAAATCCATTTTGGTTTAATTTTTGTATGTTTTATTGTGCGTCCGTAAAAGTGGCGTAATACCTCTGACAACGTTGTGGACAGAAGTGACCTGGGAGTCAGAAATGCTTCCATGGGTCTTCCCCATGCTGTCCCCATGTCATTTGAGCACTGTTCCCATCGATTTGGGCAATTTGTAGGCTCTCTGCTGACCGCCGGGGGGAGCCACCTGAAAAATGCTCGATTTTCCCATAGGCTTACATTGGGCTTGTTGCTCGGGTCGATCACCCGAGTATTCCAATGTGCTCGACCCGAGCATCGAGCACCCAAGCATTTTAGTGCTCGCCCATCACTAGTCAGTACCTAAAAATAATTTACAGTAATACTGCTCCCAAACATAGTAATAGTGCCCTTTTGTGCTTCCATATAGTAATAATGTCCCCTCTATGCACCCTAGCAGTTACATATATTATTAATATTGCTGTTGTGGCCCCACATAATATTAATGCCTCTTTTTGTGCCCCATCCTATAGTAGGAATGTCCCCTTCCATGGTTCCACACAATAATAGTGTCCCCTCTATGTCTTCACACAGTAATAAGTTTCCTACTGTGTCTCTACACAATAGTGCCCCTTTGTGCCTTCATATAGTAATGAAACCCTCAATGTGCCTGCATACAGTAATAATGCCTTAATTGTACCTACACACAAAAATATTACAAGATCTGTGCCTACATAAATTAATAGTGTCCTCTCTGTGCCCCCAACGAGTCACTTCTCATGGACAAGCTGTGAGTCAGGGCAGTCCGAAGTCAACAGCCAAGAGGGTATGTCATAAAACACAAGGAAGAGAGAAAAGCATACTAAGGTAAAGGTCCGAGGTCAGAATACTAGGATGCTAGCAAATCAGAGCTAAGGGGCTACACAAAAATGAGGGTCAGAACGAGGTCCAAGATTAGACGGCAAAAGATCCACAAGCAAAGAACAAGGCACAGACAAACAAACCACACAGTGCTGAATCTATGGCTGGCAGAGATCGGGGACAGGGGACACCTGAAGGCAGCCAAGCACCTCCCAGTCTCAGATTGGTCAATCAAGCTGTCAATCAAAATACTGACAACTCAGCACGGTCCTGCACCAGGATGGATGACTGAGCTTTCAATCAAAGTACTGACAGCTCTAGCGTGCCCCAGCACCTGATTGGACGGCTGAGCTGTCAGTAACTACATCCAAGACACACTGAAGAGTGGAATTGTGACAAGTTTCTTATTTGTGCCTCCACACAATAACAGTGTCCCCATTGTGCCTCAATACAGTATTAGTTCACACACTGATCCTCCACATAGTAATGGTGCCTCCTAATACAAAACAGCACCATGACTACTTTTCACACTACAAATAGGCAGACCTATTACAATATTACAAGTTTGTAGACACCTGTGATGCTACTTACAGGGCACACCTTAGTTTAACATTTCAAATTATTTTCAATTTTTTCAATCTTTTTGTTCAGGCCATTTTCATGGTTTTTTTTCTGTTGAACCACAATTCAAAAGCAATATCTGATTGTTATTAGTTGATATTCAGTAAATTAATTTGAAAATTTCTTTTATTAGTTTCAAGATATTTCCATGACCATTGTGTTTTTTTTTTTACTTTAATAGAAGGTACCAACAATTTTGTCTATGTGTGAATATCCTTATCTTGAGCATTTTTAAGTTGGGTAGCACTCCCCTTTATATCAGCTTTGTTTTATCCTTCATCAGGTGTCCCCTGTTGCAGTAGTACAAGTATTTTCAGTTTATTCTGAGAGCTGCATGCTTCTGATGGACTTTGAAAAATTCTATATATACAGTAATATTGTCCACTGCAGAAATATCAAAAGACCTATGTCCTAGGTGCAAGTACCGCTAAATCGCAGAGTTTCCAATAAATATAGAAGATAAGCACTATACAAACAGCTAAAGGGTGAACTAAGTTTTTTTGACATGAGACACCAGCTAACTGTGGTATGTCTGTAAATAATTGCAAACATGATAATGTGATCATAAACCTCAGTATGTACTATTGTACTAATATCATTAAAGTGCATCTGATTGCTGATACATGCTGCCCAATCCACGGGCAGCATTTATCAGGCACTGGCTGTATTATCTCAGCCATGTATGTTTGACTCTATTATGCTACTGTGTTTCAAGAGAAACATCCTTTAAAAGCCACCAGGAACCTAGGTGGAGACTAGTCAGGCAGGTGGGTCCCCAGCGACTTCACCTGGCCCACTGCCCTGGATTAACAGTGTTTCAGAGTCAAACATACTTAACTGAGATCAACCAGACCTCAGAGTATAATGAACATATTGTGCAAAAAATAAGAGAAATCATTATACTCACCTCACTGCTCATCTCCCCAGTCCTTTCATTATTTAACAAAACCCATCCAGGCCTTGCCTCATCTTCTGATCCACCACCACTCGATTTGGAATCATCGGTCCTCTCACCCAACACCGAAATTCCTGGTTTCATGGCGGCAAGGAAGGTTCTGTGCAGGGAGGTCAACGGCACATGCCGCAATGTCAAAATACCATTGACCTCCTGCGCAGCTGTGCAGGATCCTCCCGGGCACCATGACATCCAGAAGTCTGGCGCAGTGTGAGAGGACTGAAGATTCCAATGAGAGCAGCAAGGATCACAAGATACAGTGTGGTCCAGATGGGTGGCAGTGAATAGCAGAGAGGCCAGAAAGGGAACCATTAAGGTAAGTATAGCAAATTTTTAATTTCTTTTTACTGTTTGATAGGACATTATTGTTCAAAAAAATTGATGACCAGCAAATTACAAAAAATCAGCATTTTGGCAAATGCTAATTTTTGTAAAGTATATAACGCTATGCCTGGTGCTCTTGCACGCAGTTCCCTGCTTCCACAGTTTAGAGACGCCAGGTTACTCACCATCCCTGCCCGAGGCATGGTCCCCAGCGTGTTCCTGCTCCTGCCTCCTCCCCCACCCATGCATGCCGCAGCTATGGTGCACCTGTGTGTGCTCCCCTGTTCTTAAAGGGGCAGGGCGTGCATATGGTAACTGCTGCCAGAAACAGCTGGGAGTCATTTAGTCTATGAATGTGCACTTGCAAGGTGTCTCCGAGCCAATAGCTGGAAAACATCTTGTACTTAAAACACCCCCCCAATAGGGAGGTGCCTCAGCAACCACTATAGTTTTGTAGGTGGTTAATGTGAGCAACTGTATGTTGCCTGGTCACCCTTGCCTAATCTGCATTCCGTATCCTTGTCCTGTATTCAAAGATCCTTAGCAAAGGAGAAAAATAAGTATGCAAACAATAGGCATCAGCTACAGAATATATTTTATTTTTGCAGAAAGGACAAACAGGCCCCATGGTTAAACAGAAACATGACCAATTAATGAGCCTAAGATAGGAATATGGTCCACCCCAACTGACCAGTTTAATTTAACATGCAAAGCTGGACTATACAAATAATGGGATGAGTAACCCAAACTGTCAAGATAAGGAAAACAATTTTTACACATTGAGTAACATTGTAAACCCTAATAAGATGAGGATACTGCCTCCAATGATTTTACATATGGTACGCTGCCTGCACAATATAACTAAGTGTCCTTTACATATACAGATCAAGAACCATATAAGATACACAGATATTGAACTTATGTAAGAAATTCTGTATAAGACAAAGTCCCGAGAAGGAATGATGAGAAAGACTATAAGGACATCAAGTGACAGAAAGAAAAAGTCAGTTAATGCATGAATAGATACTCAACAGCCCATGAGATCCTAAAATCTCTGCATGTATAGCCCTGGATCAAGAGGGGAACTGAACCCCACACATATCAACACAACAAGGGGTCTTCCTCAGGGGAGATGTATATAGAACTGTCTGGTATGCATACTTATATAGAGAGAGTAATATTGATAAATGATAACCATCTCGTAATTTATATTTATAATTAACAATTTATATGGCTTGTATATTATTTTCATAAAAATAAAATATATTCTGTAGGTGATCCCTATTGTTTACATACTTCTTTTTCTTATTTGCTTTGCTTTATGTTATTTAGTATGCATTAGATTGATCCCTGTGCCTTTTGGTTGTGCCCACCTTGCTTTCTTTTTACTGTATCCCTAGTCCCTTATTCGAGTCTAGTTGCCCGTGTTTTCTGAAACCGCATCTGCAGCACCTGTCAACTACCTAGGGGCTGAATGTCTAGGTCCGAACCTTGATTCTGAAACCGCGTCCATGGTTTCTGTACCACGTGGCCACAATGGCGGTACCAGAACTGTTACTTGAGACCAATAGGTCTGAACCCTGTCCCAGTGGCTATCCTGTCTACAAAGTCTGTCCCTGTCTCAAGTAGCCTTTCTGTTTGAACTTGTCCCAAGTGGCCGTCCTGTTTGAACTTGTCGAAAGTGGCCGATCTGCCCTGCAGTATGTCTCTGCCTTTTGGGCTCAGCTGCTACTGCTGGACGCGCCCTGGAGTGGCACCTGACAGCTCTCTGCCACAAAAGCCTGACCTCAGGAATAAGACGTCTTGCAAAAGAGGGTCCCTGACTCCATATCCACTCCGTTCTGCTCCGATGATGCCCTGCCAGTGAGAGGCATTCTGATCAAGAAGAAGGTTGGAGATGTGACTTTCTTCCTAATAATTTGAAGAGAACGTGGTCCTGATGAGAGGTCATGGAAGTTCAGGAGAATCTGGCTTCATCTTCTCTGGCTCCATTTTTTTCTTGCAAAAAGAGGGGGTGTACAGGGGGGATACTATAACACTATGCCCGGCACCCCTACATGCTGTTACCTTCAGTGCGGTCCTTGGCATGTTCCTGCTCCTGCCTCCTCACCCGATTCATGCAAGCCACAGATAGGGAGTGCCTGCCCGCGCTCCCCTGTTTTAATGGGGCAGCGCATGCACATGGTACATGTCCCAGGAACAGCTGGGAGGCATATGTGGCGCCCCTGCGGGTTCAGTCACCACAGAGGTACTGCATCTCACCCAGAAGTGTGGTACCCCACTCTCATGGAAGGAAGGAGTACTACCCGAGACCCACCCACCTACATGCACACTACACCATTCCAGACCCGCAGGAGGGGCAAGATGCACTTATCCACTGCTGAGCCTGTCCCTGGTTGGAAGTGGGGGAACCAAGAAAGGGGGAACCATGTAGTGGATGTGGGTGGAGGAAGTAGATCAGAGGAGCACCGTCAGCAAGAGTATAAGAAGGAGGGGAATCATCTAGAAGAGTCGAGTCCTGCTCAGGAGAGCAGTGTAGGAGGGTCCAGGCTCCTGGCTCCAGTGCTTGGAGCAGGAGTTGAGTGGAGAGAGAAGGGAGTCGGGCCTAGTCTGAGAGGCCCAGGAGAGAGAGTGAAGGAGGATGGGAGCAGAGGGAAGGCTCCAGAGACAGAGGGGATCCCAGGGGCATGGTGAGTGCGGGAAGCCACCCGTGCACCCAAATCTACACAGACGTGGAGGGATCAGGCCGCAGAAGGGACCGGCCCCTAAACTAGTTGAGAACAATCAGCCTCAGCTAGATAACCGGAGGCTGCTGTATTTGCAAGGTGCAACAGCCAATCACCACAATTACATCGCAGAAAAGTTGGCCACATAGGGTCCAGGGGATTGCAAGTCGCCCGACAAGACCCGAGGCTACCGGCTTGGGACACTGATTGTGAGGCGCATGGCAGGAGGGGGAGAGCCAGCGCAGGGAAGACGACCGAGAAAGGAACATAGAATGGGGTTCCATTTAAGTACTCCTGAGAGACTTGAGAGTTGCTGAATCCGCTTCCCTGGTGAACACAGGATGACGTGGGAGGTTACACAGTGGCCCTGGTAACCTGGAGTCTTGAACAACTGAGTAAACCTTGAAGACTGCACCCCACTGTGTCCTGGAATTATTGCTGCGCCATCACCAGCCCTACACTACACAGCACCAGCAACATCTACCTCATAAAACCCCTTTATCCTGCCCTGGAGCTAAGCTCTGCCTGTGGAGAGCTGAACCAACTCTGCTGCGTCACCATCAGCTCCAGAGGATCTGCACCGCAGAGGCGGCTCCATATAGCCGCATACCACAGGTGGTGTCACGAAAATTATTATCCTAAAAAATGTATTCACTTTTACTTTTCCCTTTAATTGACCACCCTGGGTCACGGATCTGGTCACTGCCACCGTGACATCCTCCAGCACCTACCGGCCGGGCTACTGTGTACCCCACAGCCCAGGGGGCACGTCACATATAATCTATATATGTGCACCTGCAAGGTGTCCTTCAGCCAATAGCTGGGAGACATCTTATATGTAAGGCACCCTCTCCAATAGGGAGGTGCCTGAGCAACCACTATAGTTTTTTAGGTGGTTAGTGTGAGCAACTGCATGTTACCAGGTCCCCATTCCTTAGTCTATATTCCATATCCTTTGTCCCGTATCCTGAGTCCCTTAGTCCAGTTTAGTTGCCCATGTTTCCTTAAACTGCATCTGGGGTACCTGTTTGCTACCATGGGGGCTGAATGCCCAGGCCCGAACCTTGATCCTGAAACCATGTCCACTGTATCTGTACCTCATGGCCGCATGGCTGGTAGAAGAACACTCACCTGAGACCAGTAAGTCTGAACCCTGTCCTAGGGGTTGTCTTGTCTACACAGTCAGTCCCTGTCCCAAGTGGCCTTCCTGCCCTGCAGTATGTCTCTGCCCTTTTTAGTCAGCTGCTACTGCCAGACGCGCCCTAGAGTGGCATCTGGCAGCTATCCGCCACTCAAGCCTGACCTCACCACTAGAGGCTCCAGCGAGCACCAAGGTAGGTGCTTAGTCACACCCCTCCAGGGTAAGTCTGGTCCATGGCACAGTGGGTCATGAATCACGTGTGTCACCTAGGAGTGTAACAAAATTTGAGTAAAATCTAAATCAACTCAAATTTATTTGCTCAATACTAATACAGACATACACATTTTTATTAATATAAGCCATTACAGTGGTTCAAACTGATCATAGATATTCAATAACACCAAGTAAAGGAGAAACAATCTCTCTGGGATTATTCTTTCACATAAATTTCATTTGTAGACTAATGACTATCCTCCTTCTCCCCCTCCCCCACTCTCTGTAATGAGAAAATCTAACTTCACTGAATATAGATTTTACTCACAAATTGAGTGAAGGAATGATCCAAGAGATGAAAGAAGCAAATTTCTCTATTAAGATAAATTGTAGAGTTTCATATTTTAATATGTACTATTGATTTATTCAATAAACTTTAAAACAACAGTTACTGATTAATTTTTTCTTTATATTATCATCAACTTTTTTACTTCCTTCTCTCCCGAACATAATGTTGCATTTCTGTTACTTTGCCTAATTTGTGCTCCTTTAGAAGCTGCTTTCAACTTTTGCTCAATAAGATCCCTGTACTGGCTGTTTGAATATAGTGCATTAAATTGTATAACAGAACAAAAAGAATCAAAGGGCTCCAAAGTGCTCCATAATCAACTCACTTTTTATAGAGTTCTTGGAGTCGGGAGCAGCTCCGACTAGAAGGTCAGCTAAAGATTTTTTTGAACACTAATTTTTTCAAGGGAAACGCTTCGGGCCCCTGAGACCCTAAGACAAGAGCATTGGGAGGTGTCCCAAGGTAAAGGGGCTGTGACTGGCAGTAGCAAGCCTCGCTGCAGACCGGCAACTCGATCCAAGGTAAGACAGTTTAAACAGTTACATAAGGATTGAGGTCCCTGCTCGCAAGCTTACATTCTACAAGAAAATGGGTTGACACAATAGGTGAAAAGTGTTAATCCCTTTAAGTCCTTTTCCTATAAACATTTCTTTGCAGGGCAATTGTCCTGCTCTTTCCTCCACTTAGCTTCATTTTGCAGTGCCATAGCCCTGACTATTAACAATTTATATCCATTTTTTAGCAAAAAACTTTGTGTCCCCATTGACTTGAATTGGGTTAGGGTCCGGGGTCAAGTTCAAAGTTAAGATGGGCCTCGAACCAAACTGTTACAGTATTTTCGTCGAACCAGAACATCAACAAGTTCGCAAAACTCTACTTGTGATATATATTGTCGAACTTTCTTCGTGTGAAATGTAGTTGTTTTGACGTAAAAAACAAAACTGGCCTGGTATAGGTGTTGAAAGTTGATTGTTCAAAAATTCAGTATTGTCATATATAATTTAAAATTTGGTTTGTGTGAAATGTCATTGATTTTATAAAAAACTCAAAAATTGGGCTGGAACAGATGTAGAATTTTATTTGTTTAAAAATTGACTATATTCACATATACTGTAGAACTTGGTTCATGTGAAATATCGTTGATTTGAAATAAAACAAAAAAATTGTCCTGCTACAGGTGTAGAAATTTGGTTCCTCACTATTCGGTCCCCAGCCGCTACTATTTCTTCCGTTGTGGCTACCCCACCCTTTACCATCACGTGTCCAGGAACATCACCCATGCCCTAACCAATGCGACTGCTGGAATTGTCCACTTAATGACCAACACATGGACAAGCGCTTGTGGCCAGGGACGTTACATTTCACTTACATCACATTGGGTGAACATTTTGAAGGCCGGGGCTGAGTCCCACCCTGGTATGGCCCATGTGCTCCCGACATTGAGGAGTTCTGGCTCCACTTCTCTCAGGGTTTCTTCCACCTCTTACATCAGCTCCTAAACCCCCTCCTCCATCTCCGATTTGTTATCTCAGAGCACGTCGTCCACATTAGCCGGAAGCTCTGCAGCACTGACTCAGTGAAGCAGCAACAGGCTCTGCTGAAGCTAATTTGTCTAGGAGATGTACAGCACATCATGCCAGAGTAACTGAAAGGAATAACAGACCAGACTGATGTGTGTTTTTTGACGCTTAACCTCCAACCAGACATGGTCATGTCTGATAATGGGCGTAACCGGGTGGCGGCTATGAAGCTTGGTAAGCCGCCACATGTACCATGCTTGGCACATGTTCTCAACTTGGTGGTTAAGCATTTTCTAAAAACCTACCCAGATTATCAGGAGCTTATGGTCAATGTACATCACGTCAGCGCCCATTTACGCAAGTCAGCTAGAGCTGCCACAACTTTGGCGGTGCTGTAGCAGCCCTTGAAAGTAACAGCTCACCGACTGGTGTGCGACATGACCACGCACTGGAACTCCACAGTGCACATGCTTGCAAGGCTTTGAGAGCAGCAGAAGTCAGTTTGGAATACCAACTACAACCTACCTGTTGATATTCTGGTCAGCCTCCACACATAACAACTGAAGAGTGTGTATGGATATTTGACATTAGTGCGGTTCTCCAAGACTTTGAGTACTCCACAAAGATGGTGAGCGGCGATGACGTTATGTATTGCTTCCTTTCCCGTGACCCTAGAGTTACATTCATCTTAGCCAAAAAACAGTACTTGTTGTTCACCCTGCTAGACCCACAAAACAAGGAGAACTTTGCATCTCTTCTTGCTTAGGCAGAAAGGTCTTCTAAAATGGTGCTATATCAGAAGGCCATTGTGGAAAATATATTGAAAAAGTTCACATCAGACAACGCTAGCTACAGGGGGCAAGCTTCCTTGCCAAACCAAGGAGTAGAGGTGAGGGAGACACACACCAAAGGTCTGGGCCAATTTCATGGCACCCTCCCATCTTCCATGCCCTCATAACTGGGAATTTTTGACAAGGAGGGAAAAGTTTTAAAAGATGGCCAAGCAATACATGGCCAACTAAACCAGCATACTTCCTAATTCCTCTGCAACTTTCAACTATTCGTCCTGAAAGCTGGACACCTTGCATGAGCTGTCTCTCTTCGCCTTGGAGGTGTTGTGCTGACATACCACTAGCTTCTGATCTGAGAGGGTTTTTAGTACCGTCCGGGGGGTCATAACAGACAGGCGCTTTTGCCTGTCAACAGAGAATGGTAGTCTAGCGCCCCGAGGGTTTGGCCGCTACAGGGGTATTGCACCTCAACCAGAGGTGTGATATTCCTCTTCCAGGTAAGCATGGAGTGTGGACCAGGGCTCAGTTAGCTGCACACACACACTCCCCATTTCTGGGGGACAGCTCGACGGTGCTCCCATTAGTATGCAGGCATGACTGACTATGTCCCTGGCTGGAGTGGGAAGGGGGGAACCTAGTGATGTGGGAGCCGATAGGGGTTGGTTTCTGAACATAGGTAGGAGCCCATTGGGTGCTGGTCACCAGGGATCAGACACAGAGGAGGAGGTATATAAGGTGGGCACCATCTTAGTTCAGGGTGGAGAAGAAGTGCAGAAAGCGAGAGTGGAGAAGACAGGGAGCAGAGGCTCTGTAAGAGCTCTGCTCCAGAGGCGGGCCTAGAGAGGAGGCCAGGGAAGGAGAAGAGAAAGGAACAGAAACAGAAGGAACAGATCAGAAAGAGAAAGGAACAGAAAAGAAAGAGAAGGAACCAAGGAGTAGAAAGGCTCAGAAACACGAAGGCAGAAGGGACCCTAATGACCCACGTGATATTGGGTGACGGGTCAGGCAGAAGAAAGGTACCGGATCCCAAGTTGGTGGAGGTAAATCATCCCTCAGCCAAAGACCGGAGGTTGTGATCATTTATTGGTGCGACCCCCTGCTAAACCTGCTAGGAAGGCACCATATAGGATAGCGGGAAGTGTAGGCCAACGCTTACCCAACACGGTCCGCGGTAGCTGGACAGAAGTCAGGACACTGGTGGGGCACGAGAGGCCAGAGAAAGGACAGAAGGGGGTCCTGTGCCATACTCCTGAATTGCTTGGGGGTTGACCAAGCCCCTCACCTGGTGGACGCAGCACGGCTCGGGCAGTCCTTGCTGACACAAGTGACTTGGAAAACAACTGTGAGTAAAAGACCCTGGACTGCATCATTGGACTCTGTGTGATTTCTGCTGCGCCTGCACCATCACCCCCATCCTCCCTACACACTGCCCTGAGGCTATACTCCTCCCGTGGGGAGTTATACCACACTCTGCTGCACTCACAACACCAGCCTCAGCGGTCTGCATTGCAGCGCCGGTTATCCCTGACCGCAATCCACGGGTGGCGTAGTCGGACATTTCACTGATTGGTAGACTGCCACAATATTGGTCTGACCACACTGAGCCACGGGACCGGGTTGCCACTACTGCCCCCAGCATCGTACAGAAGGCCCGGTTCCGGGTACCCCACGGCCCAATGGCAGGCTCACTCTCATAAAAAAAAATAAAGCCTGGATTATCCCACACTTTTCCACACCACCAGATGACAGCAGCAGGTAAAGTGTTTTTAATATTCAATATTTTAATGAGGCCTGCCAGTTGTTGCCTTTCTGGGGTCTATAGATGTCCTTGCTTATAATTTTTGTCTGACTTTGCACTTTCTAGAACGCCTTTATGACTGTGTAAGAACATCAAGTATACTTTCAAAATATTTAGCTTAAGAATTTTTTTATGGATTCAATGACTCATCCATACAGTTTAATATGGATATTGTAGCATTACGGTGGTATGTAAAACTTATAAAGAGCTTTGACAAATATTTCTGGAACAGATTACTCACCCATTTGGGTATTACGTGCTTTGTGTTACATTTTGATGGTATATAACACTACAAAAGAGCATCTAAAAATTTTGTTTGTCAATAATTCTTACCCGTGCACTATTTTGTGGTCTGGGGTAGATTTTCTAGGTATATAAGATTCAAAAAAGTGTTCAAAATTTTATCGGTATTATATTCCTCACCATAGACTATTCCATGGTTTGAAGTACATTTTCTTGGTATATAACCCTCAAAAAACTTGTTAAATAATGTAGAAGTATTATATCATCCATAAGGTATTTCATCTTCTTGGGTAGATTTTGTTGCTATATAAGCCTCAAAATTTTTTTCAAAATTTATTGGTATTATATTGTTCATCCATAGACTTTTACATATTCTTGGGTAGATTTCGTTGCTATTTAAGGCTCAAAATACTTGTTCAAAATGTATCGGTATGATAATGCACATCCATAGACTTATACATATTCTTGGGTAGATTTTGGTGGTATATAAGCCTCAAATAACCTGTTCAAAATTTTAATCGGTATTATATTGCTCACTCATAGACTATTCCGTATTCTGGAGTACATTTTCTTGGTATGTAAGCCTCAAAAAACATGTTAAAAAATGTATTGGTATTACATTGCTCATCCATTCACTTTTACATATTCTTGGATAGATTTCGATGTTATATAAACCTCAAAAAAGTGTTCAAAAATTTATAGGTATTATATTGCTTATCCATAGACTATTCCATGGTTTGGAGTATATTTCCTTAGTATATAACCCTCAAAAAACTTGTTAAAAAATGTACCGGTAATATATTGCTCATCCATAGGGTATTTCATCTTCTTGGGTAGATTTTGTTGTTATATCAGCCTCAAAATTTTTCTTTATGGATTAAATGACTCATCCATACAGTTTAATATGGATATTGTAGCATTATGATGATATGTAAAACTTATAAAGAGCTTTGACAAATATTTCTGGAATAGATTACTCACTCATTTGAGTATTACATTCTTTGTGTCACAGTTTGATGGTATGTAACACTCCAAAAGAGCATCTAAAAATTTTGCTTGTCGATATTTCTTACCCATACACTATTTTGTGGTCTGGGGTACATTTTCTAGGTATATAAGACTCAAAAAAGTGTTCAAAATGTTATCGGTATTATATTGCTCACCCATAGACTATTCCATGGTTTGGAATTTCCTTGGTATATAACCCTCAACAAACTTGTTAAAAAATGTAGCGGTATTATATTGCTCATCCATAGGGTATTCCATCTTCTTCGGTAGATTTTGTTGCTCTATAATCCTCAAAAAATTGTTCAAAATGTATCGGTATGATATTGCTCATCCATAGACTAAATAGAAAAGGAGAACAACTCGGCATATCATTGCAAAAGGTATATTTATTTAATCATACAAGAGTAAAGAGTAAATGTTTAAAAAGACAAAAGAGGTGACTAGATGGAAAAAATGCTTGAAGGTCAGGCACATACAAGTATTAAAAATGGTGATTTTAGTCCCTGGGTTAGACAGAATTGCACAATTGCCCATAGTCAAAAAAAATACAAATCATAAATATGAATATATTAAATGAGCAAAAATCAATCCCTAATAAAGATCCCTCTATAAGAGAAAACCTTCTACCTATTGAAAGGTGAGAGAGTGCCAATATTATAACATATGGGAAACATAATCTAAACCAGGTACCAGAGGAGAGTATAAATCCATGAATAATTACCTGACGAACAAGCACAGTCAGAGTGAAGGAGGGAAGATTAAGTGGTAACCAAAAGTCCAACGCGCGTTTCGCGGAGTGACCAACCGCTTTCTCAAGGGCAGGTGATGAACTCGTGGTGCCCCAAAGTGCGCTTATATGCGCTGTCACTATTTTGTGGTCTGGGGTACATTTTCTAGGTATATAAGACTCAAAAAAGTGTTCAAAATTTTATCGGTATTATATTGCTCACCCATATACTATTCCATGGTGTGGAGTACATTTCCATGGTATATAACCCTCAAAAAACTTGTTAAAAAATGTAGCGGTATTATATTGCTCATCCATAGGGTATTCCATCTTCTTCGGTAGATTTTGTTGCTCTAAAATCCTCAGAAAATTGTTCAAAATGTATCGGTATGATATTGCTCATCCATAGACTTATACAAATTCTTGGGTAGATTTCGGCGGTATATAAGCTTCAAAAAACTTGTTCAAATTGTTATCGGTGTTATATTGCTCACCGATGGAATATTCCATAGTCTGGATTACATTTTCTTGGAATGTAAGCCTAAAAAAACGTGTTAAAAAATTTATTGGTATTACATTGCTCGTCCATACACTTTTACATTTTCTTGGATAGATTTCATTGATATATAAGCTTCAAAAAAATGTTCAAAAAATTATCGGTATTATATTGTTCATCCATAGACTTTTACTTATTCTTGGGTAGATTTTGTTGCTATATAAGCCTCAAAAAATGTGTTCAAAATGTATCGGTATTACATTGCTCAGCCATACACTTTTACATATTCTTGGATAGATTTCGATGGTATATACAGTTAGGTCCATATATATTTGGACAGAGACAACATTTTTCTAATTTTGGTTCTAGACATTACCTCAATGAATTTTAAACAAAACAGTTCAGATGCAGTTGAAGTTCAGACTTTCAGCTTTCATTAGAGGGTATCCATATTATAATTGGATGAAGGGTTTAGGAGTTTCAGCTCCTTAACATGTGCCACCCTGTTTTTAAAGGGACCAAAAGTAAATGGACAATTGACTCAAAGGCTATTTCATGGACAGGTGTGGGCAATCCCTTCATTATGTCATTCTCAAGTAAGCAGATAAAAGGCCTGGAGTTGATTTGAGGTGTGGTGCTTGCATTTGGAAGGTTTTGCTGTGAAGTAAACATGCGGTCAAAGGAGCTCTCCATGCAGGTGAAACAAGCCATCCTTAACCTGCAAAAACAGAAAAAAAACATCCGAGAAATTGCTACAATATTAGGAGTGGCAAAATCTACAGTTTGGTACATCCTGAGAAAGAAAGAAAGCACTGGTGAACTCATCAATGCAAAAAGACCTGGACGCCCACGGAAGACAACAGTGGAGGATGATCGCAGAATAATCTCCATGGTGAAGAGAAAAACCTTCACAACAGCGAACCAAGTGAACAACACTCTCCAGGGGGTAGGCGTATCAATATCCAAATCTACCATAAAGAGACAACTGCATGAAAGTAAATACTGAGGGTTCACTGCATGGTGCAAGCCACTCATAAGCATCAAGAATAAAAAGGCTAGACTGGACTTTGCTATAAAACATCTAAAAAAGCCAGCACAGTTCTGGAAGGACATTCTTTAGACAGATGAAACCAAGATCAACCTCTACCAGAATGATGGAAAGAGAAAAGTATGGCGAAAGCGTGGTACAGCTCATGATCCAAAGCATGCCACATCATCTGTAAAACACGGCGGAGGCAGTGTCATGGCTTGGGCATTGGGTCACTAGTGGTTGTTGATGATGTGACACAGGACAGAAGCAGCCGAATGAATTCTGATGTATTCAGAGCCATACTGTGTTAACCCTCCATCAGGGGCAACTGATCTGACAGGCACAGCTCACTTAGTCTCATTTCTCTATTTTCAGTGGTTTGTCTGGGAAACACCCTCCTCCCAGTTAGTAAACTTTTTTTTTTCCACCTGATTATGTGTATTCTCATTTATTGCATTCCTATTAAGGTAACTGATCACTTTTAGAGCATTGAAATTTTAAAAAAAGGAAAATATAGCCAATTTTCTCGCCTGTGCCTGACAGTCTCAATGCACATAAACTCGTTATGAAACATATTGCCCATGACGGAAGGTTAACAGATCCAGCTAAATGCAGCCAAACTGATTCGTCGTCGTTTCATACTACAGATAGACAATGACCCAAAACATAAAGCCAAAGCAACCCAGGAGTTTATTAAAGCAAAGAAGTGGAATATTCTTGAATGGCCAAGTCAGTCACCTGATCTCAACCCAACTGAGCATGCATTTCACTTGTTAAAGACTAAACTTCAGACAGAAAGGCCCACAAACAAACAGCAACTGAAACCCACCGCAGTGAAGGCCTAGCAGAGCATCAAAAAGGAGGAAACACAGCGTCTGGTGATGTCCATGAGTTCAAGACTTCAGGCAGTCATAGCCAACAAAGGGTTTTCAACCAAGTACTAGAAATCAACATTTTATTTACAATTATTTAATCTGTTAATTTTGGTCCCTTTAAAAACAGGGTGGCACATGTTAAGGAACTGAAACTCCTAAACCCTTCATCCAATTTTAATGTGGATACCCTCAAATGAAAGCTGAAAGTCTGAACTTCAACTGCATCTGAATTGTTTTGTTTAAAATTCATTGTGGTAATGTCTAGAACCAAAATTAGAAAAATGTTGTCTCTGTCCAAATGTATATGGACCTAACTGTAAGCCTCAATAAAGTGTTAAAAAATGTATCGGTATTATATTGCTCATCCATACACTTTTACATATTATTGGATAGATTTCGGTGGTACAGTGGTGGCCAAAAGTATTGGCACCCCTGCAATTCTGTCAGATAATACTCAGTTTCTTCTTGAAAATGATTGCAATCACAAATTCTTTGGTATTATTATCTTCATTTAATTTGTCTTCAATGAAAAAACACAAAAAGAATTGCCCTAAAGCCAAATTGGATATAATTCCACACCAAACCTAAAAAAGGGGGTGGACAAAAGTATTGGCACTGTTTGAAAAATCATGTGATGCTTCTCTAATTCATGTAATTAACAGCACCTGTAACTTACCTGTGGCACCTAACAGGTGTTGGCAATAACTAAATCACACTTGCAGTCAGTTAACATGGATTAAAGTTGACTCAACCTCTGTCCTGTGTCCCTGTGTGTACCACATTCAGCATGGAGAAAAGAAAGAAGACCAAAGAACTGTCTGAGGACTTGAGAAACCAAATTGTGAGGAAGCATGAGCAATCTCAAGGCTACAATCCATCTCCAAAGACCCGAGTGTTCCTGTGTCTTCCATGCGCAGTGTCATCAAGAAGTTTAAAGCCCATGTCACTGTGGCTAACCTCCCTAGTTGTGGACGGAAAAGAAAAATTGACGAGAGATTTCATTGCAAGATTGTGCGGATGGTGGATAAAGAATCTCGACTAACATCCAAACAAGTTCAAGCTGCCCTGCATTCCGAGGGTACAACAGTGTCAACCCGTACTATCCGTCGGAGTCTGAATGAAAAGGGACTGTATGGTAGGATACCCAGGATGACCCCACTTCTTACGCTGAGACATAAAAAAGACAGGCTGGAGTTTGCCAAAACTTACCTGAGAAAGCCTAAAACGTTTTGGAAGAATGTTCTCTGGTCAGATGAGACAAAAGTAGAGCTTTTTGGGAAAAAGCATCAACATAGAGTGTACAGGAAAAAAAAAGAGGCATTCAAAGAAAAGAACACGGTCCCTACAGTCAAACATGGCGGAGGTTCCCTGATGTTTTGGGGTTGCTTTGCTGTCTCTGGCACTGGACTGCTTTACCGTGTGCATGGCATTATGAAGTCTGAAGACTACCAACAAATTTTGCAGCAAAATGTAGGGCCCAGTGTGAGAAAGCTGGGTCTCCCTCAGAGGTCATGGGTCTTCCAGCAGGACAATGACCCAAAACACACTTCCAAAAGCACTATAAAATGGTTTGAGAGAAAGCACTGGAGACTTCTAAGGTGGCCAGCAAAATGGCAGTTTGAAGAAGGCACCCTTCAAATATCAGGGACCTGGAGAAGTTTGCCAAAGAAGAATGGTCTACAATTCCAGCAGAGCATTGTAAGAAACTCATTGATGGTTATCGGAAGTGGTTGTTCGCAGTTATTTTGGCTAAAGGTTGTGCAACCAAGTATTAGGCTGAGGGTGCCAATACTTTTGTCTTGCCCATTTTTGGAGTTTTGTGTGAAATGATCAATGATTTGATTTTTGCTTCATTCTCTTTTGTGTTTTTTCCTTGCAAGCAAATTAAATGAAGATAATAATACCAAAGAATTTGTGATTGCAATCATTTTCAGGAAGAAACTGAGTATTATCTGACAGAATTGCAGGGGTGCCAATACTATTGGCCACCACTGTATATAAGCATCAAAAAACTTGTCCCAATTTTTTTTTTTTGCTATTATATTGCTCACCCATAGAGTATTCCATGGTCAGGAGTACATTTCCTTGGTATATAACCCTCAAAAAACTTGTTCAAAATATATAGGTATTTTATTGCTCATCCATAAAGTATTACATCTTCTTGGGTACATTTCGTTGCTATGTGAGCCTGAAAATACTTGTTCAAAATTTATCAGTTTGATATTGATCATCCATAGGATATTATATCTTCTTGGGTACATTTCGGTGGTATTTAAGCCTCAAAAATCTTGTTCAAAATTTTATCAGTATTATATTGCTTACCCATAGACTATCCCATGGTCTGGAGTACATTTCATTGGTAAATAAGCCTAAAAAGTGAAAAACCTTTATGAGTATAGGAGTACCACTACATAACAATTCGAACATAATATGTATGAAGCCCTCCTTTATGTTTAATACAGGGTGTATCTGAGTCCCTCTGAGTCCCTAATTTTTTGCAGTTCTTGCTTCCTTCATGAATAATAATGAAATGTCCTATTTTTTAACAAAAAAAAATATTTTGGTTTCCTTCAATTACAATAAATTTTTAAATCCTTTTTAAATTTGGCCTTTATTATAGTCATTATAAAGGAAAAAAATATTCTTAAGATGTTTATTCCTGTAAAATACAATTTCTTGTCGGTTTGGATTGTTTTAGTGTCAGTCCTTAAAGTGGAGAAAAAGCGTGACAGCATTGTTCTTAGCAGCGATCTTGGAGTCAGAGATACTTTCAGGGGTCTTCTCCATGCTGTTCTCCTTCCATTCAGCACTTTCTCCACCCATTTCAATATTTTCACTGCCCCCCAGACCTTTTTATTAAACAACACCCCATTGGGATCAATAACACCATAATTAGAGGTTCCAAAATTGGAAAAATGCCCCTTTTGTCTCCCAAAGCAACACCATATACATACAATAATTTACAACGGAGAAAAAAATGGAGCCTTGAATTTGCTTAGAATGATTACCAAAATTTTATTACATATAAAAATTAAAATCAATTACAAAAAACACCCACATAACATTAATGCATGAAGATGTGATAAACACAGACCTCTGGCAGTAAGTAACCAGTGGCACCAATTACATATATGTATTGATAGATAGAAAATATGCCACAAGGGCATTCCTATACATAGAACATATTGGTAATATCTAATGAGTCCATAGATCCTACCCTAAACCAAAGAGAGAAGTATAGTACCTAGTGCAAATGTTAAAACCTATCCTAGTAGCTATCAATAGGCTCAAGGGAAAGAATATCCTAAGTAGTTGGACTCATAAACATACCCAGAAATAGAGGATGGACGGCAAAGGAACTATCAGCCTGATGAGAGGATTCCCCACGTCCCTTACGCACGTTTCGCTTGTATAAGTGACCGCTTCATCACCTTTTTGTAGGATCTGCTGGAAAAAAGCTTGGCTTTCCCTTTGACTCCCATTATATCCATAACGAGCATTAGAATATTAGGAATTGCTTGGTTCGAGCAATGAGCACCTAACCTTTTTAGCACTCGCTCATCTCTATTAATAAGTGAACCTTTAGACATTCAAGACACATCACCGGAGTGAAAAGCAGAGCAAGATATCAGTTTATCAGCAGAAGCTAACCTGGTGCTGATAGTTTTCATGTACCTGTGTACTCCACCCTGGAGCTGACAAAGAGATACTTTTTTAATTATATGTTTATTTGGTTTCATATAAAATGCACAAGTAAAACTAATAACAATGTACTATATAAGAAGAAAACGGATATATACAGGTGCATCCTACTAAATTAGAATTTAATCAAAAAGTTAATTTATTTCAGTTCTTCTATACAAAAAGTGAAACTCATATATTATATAGAGTCATTACAAACAGAGAGATCTATTTCAAGTGTTTATTTCTGTTAATATTGATGATTATGGCTTACAGCCAATGAAAACACAAATGTCATTATCTCAGTAAACTAAAATAATTAACAAAAAACACCTGCAAAGGCTTCCTAAGCGTTTAAAAAGGTCCCTTAGTCTGTTACAGTAGGTTCCACAATCATGGGGTAGACTGCTGACATGACAGATGTCCTGAAGGCAGTCACTGACACACTCCACAAGGTCCCAGAGTCTGGAGGAAGAATGGAGAGGCCACAATCCAAGCTGCTTGAGGTCTAGTGTGATGTTTCCACAATCAGTGATGGTTTGGGGAGCCATGTCATCTGCTGGGGTAGGTCCACTCTATTTTATCAAGACCAAAGTCAGCGCAGCCATCTACCAGGAAATTTTAGAGCACTTCAAGCTTCCCTCTGCCGACAAGCTTTTTGGAGATGGAAATTTCGTTCTCCAGCAGGACTTGGCTCCTGTCCACACTGCCAAAAGTACCAATATCTGGTTTAAAAACAACAGTATCACTGTGCTTGATTGGCAGCAAACTCTTCTGAGCTTAACCCCATAGAGAATCTATGGGGTATTGTCAAGAGTAATATGAGAGACACCAGACCCAACAATGCAGATGAGCTGAAGGCTGCTATCAAAGCAACCTGGGCTTCCATAACACCTCAGTAGTGATACAGGTTGATCGCCTCCATGCTATGCCACATTGATGCAGTAATTGATGCAGAAGGAGCCCCGACCAAGTATTGACTGCATTAACTGAATATACATTTCATTAGGCCAACATTTCAGATTTTAAAAGCAATTTTCAAGCTGGTGTTATAAAGTATTCTAATTTACTGAGATACTGACTTTTGTGTTCTCATTGGCTGTAAGCCATAATCATCAACATTAACAGAAATAAACACTTGAAATAGATCACTCTGTTTGTAATGACTCTGTATAACATAAATTTCACTTTTTGTATTGAAGAACTGAAATAAATTAACTTTTTGATGAAATTCTTATTTAGTGAGATGCACCTGTACATACACCCCTTCAGGAACAGAGAATTGTCAATGACTTTATAGTCTATGTTTTCCAAGTTAGAAAACTAGGTATTGTTAAATCAGGTTTTATGTTAAAAGTTTTTTTTTGTTTTTCATTTCTCCATATCACATTCTAAGGGGGTGGGCTTACGTAGGACTTTAATCCTGCCTCTAATGATAAGGAAACTGCTGTAAAATTTAAACAATAGGAAGTTAAAGTGTAAAAAAGCCTCAATGCCCAGTGTGAAAATTGCAAGATTACTAATTTAGTAAGTTAATAAAGATTGTGATATGAAAAAAAAAAACTGCAGCATTTTTTTAAAAATATATGTAATATAAAAGCCTGATTTAAAATTATTGGTTATTTTCTGATGGTAGCTTCCCTTTAAAGGAAACTCACTATCAAGCATATATGAAAGGTCTTCTTATGTCAAAGAGAATATCTGATCAAAGCTGATAATGCTGAAGATCCCTCACAGGCGGGATGTTAATGAGCAGGAGGAGCTGTGGGTGGTCTTTAACAGTGGTCTAGACATTTGTGTGAGAAGGGTAAATGCATTCATGCTTATTGTTTGATTATGTGGAGGGACAACTAAAAGAGGATTAGCTGAGTAGACATGTGAATATGTACGAAGAGCTGAACACAGACAGCCAAATAGTCATATTTTTCGGACTATAAGATGCACTTTTTACCTCCAAAAAAAGCAGTGAATATTCATTCTTTTTAATCGCAGGAACACTTGATCGCCCAGCCGCTGCAGGAGCAAGTGGCTGCGGCTGACACTGTGCACGCTATTAAGGAAAATTAATATTCACTGCTCTACTCCCATAGTCCCAGCCATGCGGAGCAGTGAATATTCCAGCAGCTGACCTCAACATGTGAGGGTACAAGGCAGTGATGTCATGCGCTGCTCACACACTGAGATCAGATGCTGGCATCAGAACAGGATGCCGCGCTGGAGCAGAGGGAAGGGGAGTAGAATTGTTTATTTTTTTATGTGTGCAGCATAATGGGGATGGGGGTGCCATGCATACCAGGATGGGGATGGGGGTGCCATGCATATTGGTATGGGGATGGGGGTGCCATGCATACCTGGATGGGGGACCATGTACACCAGGATGAGGATGGGGGCCATGTATACCCGGATAGGGATGGGGGCCATGTATACCCGGATAGGGATGGAGGCCACGTATATTAGGATAGGGAGGCATATTTACCAGAATGGGGTATATTAATGCAGAATTTTTTGCTTTAGTTATTTTTGATATTTTCCTCCTCGAAAACCTTGGTGCGTCTTATGGTCCCGTGCATCTTTAGGTCTGAAAAATATGGTACATTCGGCATCCTACCACAACTCATGCATTGAATTACTAACCTAGTTGACATTGACCCTCACTCTATCCTAGACCACCACGTTCTAGGATAGAGTGCCCAAGACCATTAACCCAAGACCACGGAACCCAAGACCATTAGCAGTATTCCTACATTCTAGATTAGCAGGGATACCATGGATTAAATTGAATGGCTTATATGTACTTTATAGTGATTGAACTATCTTCCCTAAAAAAAAAAAATTCTGAAAAGGAAGGAACAAAATTTAACTTTGGGTGCCCAGTGGTTCAGCCCCATTTCTCTAATATCAACCAAAAGTAGAACATTTCTATTATGATGTGTAAACCCAATCTTGTAAATACAGATCGGGCATCCACAGGGTAGGCTGTCCATTAGTAGCGAGGAATTGCACAGATCTGATGTTCCTGTGGGCGTAAGGAGAATCCAACCTCAGCAGTGAGATCCAGCTTTGCCCCAGGAGGAGCCTTGAATATGAAGTTCTGAAGCAGTTTTGTAAAGAAGATGAAAAGCTCCATTTTAGCCAAGTTTTCTCCTGCACAACTTCTCTTCCCTACAAAAAAAATGAGCAGAGATAAAATATAAGCCATGGAGAATCCTGCTTGCTGAAAGTCCTTGAGGTGGTTGCGATGTCCACCATATTTTTGTTTGAGAAGACTTACCTGCAGAGAATGGTAAAAAGGCCTCGTTTTTGACAAAATTTCCATCCAAATCCAGAAAATGTTGAGGGTAAAAGTCATCAGGTTTCTTGAAATATCTGTCATCTCGTAGGACAGATGTCAGTGATGGCATTACATGAGTTCCCTGCGAAGATTCATGAACTCATGAATGATTCTCCATGCTGAGATCCACTTAAAATTGGGCATAACCCCATCAATAATATTTGGACTTTACATGGGCACAATTTTAGATCTTTATAAGCCTCCATCTTGAACAGTATTTAGTAAATTTGCGGGACCTGAGGAGGCTGTTGTACTTTTTGTCAAGCATCCACTCTTTTTTAAATACATGCAGGGAGGGACACAAGAGGGACAAAGCAGGGACAAGCACATCCTCTGAATTGAGTGCCCCCTCACTGATTTCAGGGAGGTGGCAGGGGATGTGGCAGTGATTCCAGCCTATGCCCCCTGCTCTGATGATGCTTCATTTGAGTATCCCAGCATGCATTGACATTCTCAAATGAAGCGTCATCACACAGGAAATAGGAAAAAAATAGAATAGCGATAAATAGTGTAGTTGGGGAAGGATAGGAAATTTTTAATACAATTACATTAGAAAATAGCTTAGATTACAGCATTGAGTAGATAGAGATTTACAATAACATTTAGTTTGATTTCTGACCACCCCTTTAAGCATTGTGATAATGTAGGTTGACATGATCTCCCTGCACTACTACTCCCCGTTTTGTCACTTTAAGTCTATATTTTACAGAACAGCAGGGTGAAGCACTGGCTGAGGCAGGGGTGCACGCACATGATTTTAGAGACCCGGCGCAGTGACATCATTGTGCTATGCCAGGAATCTGACACCCTGTGTGTTAAGGGGACGGTTGCAAACACTTTATTAAATAGGAATGCAACCGACCCCGGGGTCCGCGATGCAGCCTGGTGGACTGCTGCCGAACTCTTCCCGGGTGAGAAGGGAAGACAACCAACTAAAGATAACCCTTTCGTGTTAACTTCACACCGGACAGGGAATAGCGATACGCTCTATCTCCGTTAACTGCACGGAGGGAGAGCGACCGGTGACGCACCTAACAACAATCTTAGCCCTTCGTGTTAAAGCACACGGAAGGGTAAGACAGTTCGCACAATCTCCAAGAACCGCAGGGAGATGTGCGACCGTGGGAACAGCAGTAGCCCTGTCTTTGATACAGGCGCTACGCTATGGGATTGGCGCTAAAGCGGTTCACACTATCTCCAAGAACCGCAAGGAGATGTGTGACCGGACAAGGAGCAGTAGCCCTGTCTACGGTACAGGCGCTACGCTATAGGAGATGACGCTAGTGTGCGGGAGTGATTTCCGCCAGGTACTCGTGCACTCAGCCGGCGTGCTACTGGACTGAGCCGGCCCGCTCAATATGGCTCTTAGAGGAGGTCAGCAGAGATGCGTGCACAACCAAAGAACTAGCTCAAATGATCTGAGCGCGCCACCATGTTTGTGGACGGGCCTTTTAAAAACTAAGCCCTGCCCCACTGTCGCACCATTGGTGACATCACCCGTGACCAATCAGGCGGTGCCAGGTCACCGGGTCAGCTGGTTCCTGAACCACCAACCACGATGCGCCATGTCACGGGCATGCTCAGTGCGATGCATTTTAGACTTAGGCTGCAGTAGCCTAGTCTCTCTCCGCAACCTGTGTTTCATGTTGCTAGGCACAAATACACGAGATACCTCTTGCACCTCTCGTGCATTGGCTAGGCGTTGGGACCGACGGCGATGGTGTGCAGCATCAGCCCCGGCTGAACCAGAATAGGAGACCACAGAATCCACTGATGACTCAGAACCCATTTCTGATCCAGCAAGCGCCCGGTGCCTATCATTATCCCCCCTTCTAACCTCCCCCTCCACTTTACGCTCATATTCCTCAATGAGCAGGGGGGCATGAATGTGGTCCACAGGCTCCCAAGAGCGATCCTCAGATCCATGACCTCTCCAGTGTACAAGGTAAAAATTTTTCCCCCGAAGCATCTTAGACCCCACAATCGCCTGTACCTCGAAATCATCACTCCTGGTGTCTGGAGCAGATTGGGGTTCTGAAAATGTGGTCAGACGAACCGGCTTGAGAAGCGACACATGAAAGGTGTCGTGAATCCTCATGTGTCGAGGTAATTGTAACCGGTACACTACGGGGTTTATTTGGGCCAGGATTCTGAAAGGACCAATAAAGTGGGGAGCAAACTTAGCGGATTACCCGTGTACTCTGATGTTGCGAGCCGCGAGCCACACTCTGTC
Source organism: Phyllobates terribilis (assembly GCF_046119375.1). Lineage (NCBI taxonomy): Eukaryota > Metazoa > Chordata > Amphibia > Anura > Dendrobatidae > Phyllobates > Phyllobates terribilis. The sequence goes on along the minus strand of NW_027362763.1, from coordinate 69,629,922 downwards.
GCCCGGGGAGAATACGGGGGCTGGACGACGATGAGCGTCAGCCGACTCTCTCATCTAATTCTTGGAAGCCTAAATAGCCTCCTGGGTATGATCCCAAACCTCCCGCGCCTACTGAGCCCAATCTCTGACCCCAGGTTCCACAGAGGACACCGGCATAGGAACCGGGACTCGCGGATGTTGGCCATTATTTAGGAGAAACGGAGTCTGACCCGTGGAATCCACCACTGCGTTGTTTAAGGCAAACTCTGCCCAGGGAAGCAATATCGACCAGTCATTCTGGTTGGCTGAAACGAAATTGCGCAAATATGTCACCAGCGTCTGGTTAGTGCGTTCCACCAGACCATTGGTCTCTGGGTGATAAGCAGTGGAAAGATTCAGTTCAATGTCGAGCAAATTACACAATTCTCTCCAAAACCGGGAGGAAAACTGTGGTCCCCGATCACAGACAATCCTATCAGGCATCCCGTGGAGGCGGAAAACATGACGAATGAACAATGATGCCAGAACCCAGGAGGAAGGGACCCTAGGCAGAGGGACCAGATGAACCATCTTAGAGAAATGGTCAGACACCACCCATATAGTCGTGTTTCCCCGGGACTTAGGCAACTCCACAATAAAATCCATCCCAACCAGCTCCCAAGGTCTATCCGCCACAGGTAACGGATGAAGAAGACCAGCCGGCCTCTGACGGGATGGTTTATTTTTCACACAGGAGACACAGGCTTGGACATACTCCTTAACGTCCTGGGATAACCGAGGCCACCAATACTAGCATTGGAGAAGCTCTGTGGTACGCTTGACCCCAAAATGACCTTGATCTTAGAGGCATGTGCCCAGGACAGTACCTCGTTCTGTAAGTTTGGAGGAACAAACGTCCTCCCGGGAGGAACCTGGTTTAGAGACACTGGAGCCAGCGTCCGCATACCCTCTGGCGGGACAATGAGCCTTGGCTCGTCCTCATCCTCAGCCATCTCCATAGACCGAGACAAGTCGTCCGCCCGAGGGTTCTTTTCTCCTATTAAGAAATGAATGGAGAAATTGAACCGAGAAAAGAAAAGAGACCACCTTTCCTGCCTCGGGTTAAGACGCTGCGCCGTCTGTAGGTATAGAAGGTTTTTGTGATGGGAATATACCACGAACGGATGCTTAGCTCCCTCCAAGAGGTACATCCATTCTGAAAAAGCCATTTGAATGGCCAGCAATTCTTTTTCACCAATAGTATAATTCCTCTCTGCTGGAGAGAAGGTTATGGGGAAGAAAAAACATGGTCTTGTCCGACCCTGTTCATTCTTTTGGGAGAGAACCGCTCCTGCTCCGACAGAAGAGGCATCAACCTCCAGGAAGAATGGCTTGTCCACATCCGGCGATGGAGAATGGGAGCTCTAGCAAAGTAGGATTTAATCTCCAGGAACGCCTCGGATGTCTCCTGAGACCAGTCTTTGGGATTGGCACCCTTTCGGGTTAAAGCGGCTAAGGGAGCCACCAGGATGGAAAAATGTGGTATGAACTGCCGGTAGTAGTTAATAAAGCCCATGAAGCATTTTACCGCTTTAAGAGAATGGGGCTCCTGCCAGTTCTGTACCGCCACCAACTTTTGTGGATCCATAGCCAATCCCTTACTGGATATGATGTAGCCCAGGAACGGTAGCGACTCTCGTTCAATTTGACACTTCTCCAGCTTACAGTACAAAGAATTTGCTCGCAATCGCTCGAAAAACCTGCGAACATCCTCTCGGTGTGTGGAGAGATCCGGGGAAAAAATAAGAATATCATCAAGATAGACTACTACGGAAGATAGCAGTAAATCCCGAAAGATATCGTTGACAAAATCTTGAAAAACCGCAGGGGCATTGCATAATCCGAAAGGCATGACGAGATACTCGTAATGGCCATCACGAGTGTTAAAGGCTGTTTTCCACTCGTCGCCCTCACGGATTCGCACCAGATTATATGCCCCTCGCAGGTCCAGTTTAGTGAAAATATGAGCCCCTCGCAACCTGTCAAATAGCTCAGAAATAAGGGGCAGAGGATATTTATTCTTGATGGTGATGGCACTTAATCCTCTGTAGTCAATGCAGGGACGCAAATCACCCCCTTTTTTCTGAACGAAGAAAAACCCCGCTCCCGCAGGAGAGACCGATTTTCTGATAAACCCCCGAGCCAAATTCTCTTTGATATAATCAGACATGGCCTGGGTTTCGGGTACAGACAGAGGGTAGACCCTACTGCGAGGAGGCTCAGTACTGGGAACCAGGTCAATAGGACAGTCATACGGTCGGTGGGGAGGTAAAGTCTCAGCAGCCTTTTTAGAAAAGACATCCGCAAAGCTCTGGTATTGCACAGACAGAGCGGACAAGTCAGGAGAAGGCACAGAGACAGCTCCTTGGGCAGCTGCAACCATACACTGGGGCACATAATCTTCACCCCAGGAAGAAATTCTCCCTGTACACCAGTCAATGTGTGGAGAGTGACAGCGTAGCCAAGGAAGACGCAATAACACCTCATCTAATCCCCCGGGGATAATAAGGAAGGAGATAACCTCCCGGTGACCCTGAGGAAACGACATGGTGACGGGAACAGACTGGTGGGTAATTTGTGTATCCAGCAGAGAACCATTGACCACCCTGATGTTCATTGACCTAGGCAGTAAGTCCATAGGAATGGCATGCTTCTGGGCAAATGCTGGAGACAAAAAGTTACCATCAGCGCCAGAATCCACCCACGCCTTGGCTGTGACCACGGTTGTTCCGAAGGACAAAGTCACCTCATAAAGTAATTTGGAGGACGAGACCCCTGAATCTAACACACCCCCTCCAACGGTGGTTAGACACTCTCGTTTCCCGACTGCTTGGAGACCTTATTAACGGGGTACTCCAGGGAATGTGTGAGTCGGGAACGAGGGGGCTTAGACTTAGTCTGGGATAAGTCTATAGCCTCAGGCTCCGAGTTGGGAACCGCGGGTTTGGAGATAGGCCTAGAGAAAGCGGGTGCCAACCGAAATCGAGGTCTGGAAACCTCCAGCTCTAACTTGCGTTCTGCATGACGCAGATCAATTTGGTTAGCAAGTGTAATTAACTCTTCCAGAGAGGTTGGAATCTCCCTGGTGGCTAGAGCATCTTTAATATGCCCAGCCAGCCCCCTCCAAAACACCGGGATCAGCGACCGCTCCGGCCAATCCAGTTCAGCCACGAAGGTTCTGAACTGAATGGCATAGTGGCTGGCGGTGACCGAACCCTGGGTCAACGCAAGCAGCTTAAGAGTCGTATCATGCATGACCTGAGGCCCCAGAAAGACGCTTTTTAAGGTCCTAAGAAAGAGACCTGCATTAGCCACAACCGGGTCATTCCACTCCCAGAGTGGAGTAGCCCACTCCAAATCCCTGTGGGAGAGCAACGAGATAACGTAACCCACTTTGGCTCTCTCAGAGGGAAATCGTGCGTCCATCATCTCCAAGTGAATGGAGCATAAATTTATAAAACCCCTGCAAAATTTACTGTCCCCAGAAAATTTCTCCGGGAGAGAAAAGCGGGGTAATGGAGCACTTGCAGTGGTGGCAGCCAAGTTTTTCATGTTGGCTGCTAGAGAAGCCGCCTGGGTAGCTATTGCAGTGGTATTAGCAACCGGGACAGTTTGTTCCAGAGACATGAGTCTGGTCTCCAGTTGCTGTATATAATGCTGCAGCTGCTGCTTGTCGGCTATGTTTGGCAAGACCCGGGCGCTCAGATACTGTTAAGGGGACGGTTGCAAACACTTTATTAAATAGGAACGCAACCGACCCCGGGGTCCGCGATGCAGCCTGGTGGACTGCTGCCGAACTCTTCCCGGGTGAGAATGGAAGACAACCAACTAAAGATAACCCTTCCGTGTTAACTTCACACCGGACAGGGAATAGCGATACGCTCTATCTCCGTTAACTGCACGGAGGGAGAGCGACCGGCAACGCACCCATCAACAATCTTAGCCCTTCGTGTTAAAGCACACGGAAGGGTAAGACGGTTCGCACAATCTCCAAGAACCGCAGGGAGACGTGCGACCGTGGGAACAGCAGTAGCCCTGTATTTGATACAGGCGCTACGCTATGGGGATTGGCGCTAAAGTGGTTCACATTATCTCCAAGAACCGCAGGGAGATGTGTGACCGGACTAGGAGCAGTAGCCCTGTCTACGGTACAGGCGCTACGCTATAGGAGACGACGCTAGTGTGCGGGAGTGATTTCCGCCAGGTACTCGTGCACTCAGCCGGCGTGCTACTGGACAGAGCCGATCCGCTCAATATGGCTCTTAGAGGAGCTCAGGAGAGATGCGTGCACAACCAAACAACTAGCTCAAATGATCTGAGCTCGCCACCATGTTTGTGGGCGGGCCTTTTAAAAACTAATCCCTGCCCCACTGTCGCACCATTGGTGACGTCACCGGTGAAAAATCTGGCGGTGCCAGGTCACCGGGTCAGCTGGTTCCTGAGCCACCAACCACGGTGAGCCATGTCACGGGCATGCTCAGTGCGATGCATTCTAGACTTAGGCTGCAGTGGCCTAGTCTCTCTCCGCAACCTGTGTTTCATGTTGCTAGGCACAAATACATGAGATACCACTTGCACCTCTCATGCATTGGCTAGGCGTTGGGACTGATGGTGATGCTGTGCAGCATCAGCCCTGGCTGAACCAGAATGGGAGACCACAGAATACACTGATGAATCAGAACCCATTTCTGATCCAGCAAGCACCCGGCACCTAACACTGTGCATGCGCTGGTGCAATGATATCGCATTAGTCCACCCACGATTTGCCAATGTACTCATCAGGATCCTGGATTAGGTGCGTATATGTTATTTTTTTATTTTAATTAAAATTTTTAGTGTGACTGTTTGGGCATCAAAAACAATGGGGGACCCTCAAACAGTGTTGGGAGTCCTCATACATTGTAGTGACTATTTTAAAGGGCCTTCACATGGTGTGGGGTCCTCAGAAAAAGTTGGGGCTGTTATACAGCATGGTAGCTAATGTGGTGGCTATTATACAGTGTGGGAGCTAATGAGAGGACCATTATACAACTTGGGGCTATCATACAGTATGGGGACTACTTTAGAGGACCCTCTTACAATACAGAAGCCAATAAAAAGTGTGGGGACCATTATATAGTATGAGTGCTAATGTGAGGGCCATTATACAATTTATGGGTCATCATACAGTGTGGGGAGTACTGTGAAGGCTAATATAAAGTGTGAAAGCCATTATACAGTATCAGGGCTATTGTAGGAATCAATATTGTGTGGGAGTAGCTGTGAAGACCATTAAACAGTGTGGAGGCCATTGTACACTGTGGGTGTAATTATATAGTGTCGCTAATATTATGGGGGAATTATACAGTGTGAGGACTACTGTGTGGATCAATATATTGGGGGAACAGTGGGCCATCATACTGTGTGTAAGAGACATGTGGGCACCTAATACTGTGCATATGGGAGCTGTGGAAACAACATAGTGTGTTTAGGAAACCTGTGGACCCCTCATATTGTGTATAGGGGAGTTCTGCTGGCATTAAACTGTGTATAATGGAGCTATGGGTCTTTCAAACTGTGCATAGGAGTACTGTGGGGTCATAATACTGTGTATAGGGTAGCTGTACATAGGGGGACTCAGGGGATATTATTAAATGTTAAGTGTGCACTTAAGAAGCATTTTTGTCATAGGAGCACTCAGGGTATTGTGACTTTCAAAGGTGCACATGGGCCATTATAACTTTTTAGGGACTAAATGTGGATACTGTTTCCTATAAATTTACCATCTAGAGAGCACAAAGCAGGCAATATTACTAAATTAGGGGCACAGTGGTGGCATTATTATGTGGAGCAATAAGAAAAGAAGTTATTATACTACACAGTAGGTGCTGTAATAGAGACACATATGGCAGCAGCAGTTCAGAATTGGAGTATCAGCAGAATGAGAAGTTTGTGCAAGTTGAGAATAGATGGGGACGGTGCTGGGAATGTGAGAAGTCAAATGTGTCTTTGTTGTAAATTCTGATGATTCATGCCTGGAGAAGTTGCCATGGTGGTCTGGGCCAGATGGAGAAGACGCGAAAAATTAATTACTCCATCAGAAAGAAATTCAGCTCTTAGACTCCATCTATTACTGTACTGTAATCACTTATTTGTTCTGCAGGACTGGTATCTAACACTTTATGGTCATCATATGGCTGTAATATCATTGTTGGTCTTTGTATAGAGATTTATTTTCAGTAATGCAACATTTTCTAAGAAAGCTGTGTAGAATAGCCCTCCTTCAGAATTAAGTAACTTTTTTTCTTGTGCCTCTTTTACTGGTTACCTCAAGTCATGTTTCAAGGCTCTTTGAAGAGTCAAGCATTAACTATAGAGTAATCATCTACTGTATTTGTGGCACCAGAAGGACATGGAGATGAATCTATCCTGAGAATATGGTTTTGCCTTTATGTATCTATATTTTGTGCCAATATTTATGTCTTAAGCTCCATATAGATGATATTTTTTGATATTTCTAAATATCTCAAAAGGTCCCATGGACCATAGAAGACATAACGTTTCAAGAATCAACATACTACAAGTAAAAAAAATGTTTTTAACTACTTACTTTTGGAAGGAAGAAGCCCCTCAGGGTGACATCTTGAGTGGTCTGATGTGGCACATTGGTTGGCACAAGATTGGCAAATCTCTGAATCTCGTGGATTACAGCGTCTGTGTATGGCATTTGTTTGCGGTGCATCATCTGAGGCTCGGCTGAACCAATCACTGTTTCAATTTCTTTTTGGACATTTGCTGTTATTAAAGTAAGAATTACTCTTACTATCTCTAAGTCTTACCTATGGCTATTTAGGTTGGGGCTACACAGTGTTTTTAGCAGCAACACATCTTGAACGATCAAAGTTCACTCGTTGTTACAACACTGCAGTGCAATACAAATGAATAAGGTCGTGTTTCGACCACTAGGATCCTATGAGCACAACAAGCAAGTCATAAAAAGTTAAACCTCAGCAGATCATTTGTGATTTGCTTGGCGTAGTCATAGTACCCTTGGATTTGGACTTGTATTGTGCTGTGATGTAACAGCGACACCTAGCAAACTTTGGTCACATTATAGTCTTATCGTGTCATATAAAGTTCCAGATTCCCAGCTTCCCTCATGAAACCATAAAGGTAAATGACAAAATTCGGTCTGCTTGCAGCCACCACAAGGGGGAGTATAGTAGCTTACTGCATAAAGATTAATTTCTGAATCTCAGGAGCGATGTAACCCCTTAAAGATGCAGCAAATTTTAGTTTTTGCATTTTTTCCCTCTCAATAAAGCCACATGACAGCTTATTTTATTGTGGGACCTGTTGCAGTTTTTAGTGACAACATTTGCTCTTCCATACAATGTAGTAAAAAATAAGGAAAAAATCCAAGTATGATGAAATGGTGAAAAAAAAAATCACAATTTCGACATTTATTTTTCTGTTTCATGTCAATGGCATTCAATGTTTGATAAAATTGACCTGGCAAAATTATAATGCAGCTTGGTACAATTACAGCGATACCAAAGTTACAGGGCTGTTTTTTATTAGTTTAGTGGCTTAAAAAAGTTTCGGAATTTGCAAAAACAAACTAGAATTTAGTGTTAACATTGGGCACATGCTTCATTTCCCATGTACTATTTTGTGATCACTAGAGATGAGTGGATCTTTTGAAATTTGAATTTACCAACTTCAACAAATTTTCCCCCAAAAAATTGATTTGCTGCAAAATCATTTTTGTGGATTTCAATACTGAAACGCTTGTAATTGTAAAATATACTTAGGGGAGAGGAGAGACCATAAGAGCTTACACTCTACAGAAAAGAGAGAGGACCCTGCTTACCTTAAGAGCTTACACTCTACAGAAGAGAGAGAGAACCCCGCTAACCATAAGAGCTTACACTCTACAAGAGAGAAAGAGAGGACCCTACTGTTACGCATTTGTCAGAGGAGACAGACAGTCGCCCTGCAGTTGGTTGCAGGAGATCTCTATGTTTGGCATTACAGACATCTTCTTAGAGACTGGCTGTCTCTAGGACCCAGCGGCTATCTCCCTCTGGCTAATTAGCTCCCTGGCCTGAGTGTATAAATACCTGGTGTGTCTGAGAGTGAGGTGCCAGCGATATTCATTATTACTTGTGAGGCTTTAGCAAGAGCAGTACTTTGTCCTCTTTGGAGCTTGAGGCCGTGTGCGCATTTGTCTGGAGTCATCTAAAGCTAAGCAGTCCTCCCCTATTTGTCTACCCTTGTTGTCTATAAAGTTTAGTGGAGATCGACTAGTGCTCATCTCCTCCCTTCCGTAGCCTTAGCCATTCGCCAGGGAAAGTCAGTGCAAGGCACGCGTGCAGCGATTGGTGATGAGCCAATATAGGGACAGTAGTTGAGAAAGGGCTCCCTTTCCCTCTTCTCTCTGTGTTGCACTAAGTCTTTCCCGCACCTTGCCTGACACCTACTGACCATAAGAGCTTTCACTCTACAGGAGAGAGAGAGAGGACCCTACTGACCATAAGAGCTTACACTCTATAGGAGAGAGAAAGTGGACCCCACTGACTAAAAGAGCTTTCATTCTACAGAAGAAAGAGTCTTATCCAGCGACTCTAAAGATGGAAAATTACTCCACAATCTGTTCTCCACTGGGAACCCCTGATCTGTGATGGCCCTGGTACTGACCACCATTGTACAAGGTATGATAATCCGCTAGATGTTATAGCACAGAGTGACTGCAGACTAATCATTCTGAACTGGACAACCCCTTTAGGGGCTATAACATGCAAAACAGACATTTGCAATATATGTATACTCTAAGTAAATTTAAGAAACTAAAAGGAAATCGAAGGTTAGACACAACTACATTTATATTTCTATTGTATTTACAACAAACAGTCATATTTCCTTACTTTGGATTTCAGGATATTTCATCATTAGTAGAAGGGCCCATTTCAGGGTGGTAGAGGTCGTCTCCATTCCAGCAGAGAACAAGTCAGCTACAAGAGACGTTAAGTTTTCATCATGAAAATATAACTCTGGATTTGGCTTCTCCTGAAATATGGAATATATTGAATTTATGTATTAGGGAACACTGAAGTCAAATAGGAAAAAAAACAAGTATATTAGAAGAAAGAAAATCTTCATCTTTTATTATTGTATAACTTGCATAGTGGATCTTCCACAAATTTGAGCATGTTAAATTGGTCACATCATGGAATATTGGTTGCATAGCTGAATAAAATGTCTTTTTCATTTTTTTTATTTCCCATTAAAATTTATTATAAAACCAACAGAACATTAACAGAGATTCTTCTCTCAGGGTGTGTACTTTTTCCCCTGCATGACATTGAACAATCATAATCAGGAGGTGTCATGTAAGGGGAAAATGGACACGCCTCCAGAAGGTCAGAAGAACATGCTTTCTCTTGTGCAATCGGTAATGAAAGACAATCATGCTTTCCTTTGTAATCTCTGCACCTATCATGTAACATAGACAAGAGCTCAGTATGATTACTCTTTCAGCTTTCATCCACTGTGGATGGAGAGAAGTAGTGCTGAGCTGTGTGATTCCAAATACCTCTGCAATTCTCTTCTCACAATGATATCAGTTCATATCTATAACTAGTGTTGAGCCACCCCCGTAGTGTTCGGGTTCGGTTCGGTTCGTCGAACACCGGGATGTTCGAGGAACTGTTCGTCGAACTGTTCGTCGAACACCTTAGAACACCGTCGAACACCGTTAAAACCAATGGCAGGCAAACAAAAACACATAGAAACACATAGAAAACACCTGCAAAGGTGTCCAAAAGCTGACAAACTGCTCAGAAGACACTCTCTTTAAAAAAGCCGGCCGGCAAATTCAGCAGCGGCATACACCGGTACCCGACAATTTAGACAAGAAGGAATAGAGCATCACACATAGATTAGATAGATAGAAACATGTCAGTCACACATATAAGAAGCACAGTGACAGTGTTGGTTACTGCACTTGTCATTTAGTGTAAAGGATTTATTAAAAAAAATATTAGTGTTTTCATGCACCGTCTCTTTAAAAAAGCCGGCCGGCAATTCAGCATCTGTACCCGACAATTTAGAACAGAAAGAATAGAGCTTCACACATAGATTAGATAGATAGAAACATGTCAGTCACATATATATGAAGTACAGTGATAGTGTTGGTTACTGTACTTGTCATTTAGTATTAAAATAAAGGATTTATTATTAAAAAAATTGGCGTGGGGTTCCCCTTAATTTTAGGCTCTAGCGGAGGTTAAGCAGACGGCTGGGGCAGATGTTTGAAGCCTGGGAAGGGGGTAATACCCACGGAGCTTCCCAGGCTACTAATATCAGCCCCCAGCTGAATACATAGCCTTTACTAGCTATTAAAATGGGGGACCCCCCCAAAAAAATGACGTGGGGTCCCCCCTAATTTAATAGCTAGCAAAGGCTAGGCAGACAGCTGGGGGCTGATATTAATAGCCCAGGAAGGGAGCCATGAAAATTGGCCCCCTCCCAGGCTAGAAACACCAGCCGTCAGCCGCCCCAGAAATGGCGCATTCATAGGATGCGCCAATTCTGGCACTTAGCCTCGCTCTTCCACGCTGCCCTGGTGCGGTGGCAGGGGGTAATAGGGTTGGGGTTGATGTCAGCTTATAATGCCAGCTGACATCAAGCCCAGGTTAGTAATGGAGAGGCGTCTATAAGACACCCCCATTACTAACCCCATAGTCAAAGTTAAAAAAAACACAAACACCCAGAATAAAGTCCTTTAATTGAAATAAAGACACAATCCTTTATTGTTCTAAATTAAACCATACTTACCATCACGCCCATTCCAGCTGAAGCCAACGATCTCCTGCAATAAAAGAAAAATAATAAAGCAACCTCATCCTTACCTTTCCATGGTTCCCACGACAGCTTCAGCTCTGCTACATCGAGATGACAGGCTGGACCGCAGCAGAACGCTGCCATCCAGCCTGTCATCCCGCAGACACTGAGAAGCGCAGGCTTGCTTGCGCTGCTCAGCGTCTCTCTGTGACGACATCCAGATGAGCCGAGTTCATGTCCAATGAACTCGGCTCACCTCATGCACGTCACTGACAGCGTGGGAAAATTCTCACGCTGAAGCGCTGATTGCAGTAGAATTTTCCCACGCTGTCAGTGACGTGCAGGAGATGAGCTGAGTTCATTGGACATGAGCTCACCTCATGCACATCACTGACAGCGTGGGAGAATTCTCCTGCACTCAGCACTTCAGCGTGAGAATTTTCCCACGCTGTCAGTGACGTGCATGAGGTGAGCCGAGTTCATTGGACATGACCTCGGCTCATCTGGATGCCGTCACAGCGAGACAGTGAGGAGCGCAAGCATGCCTGCGCTTCTCAGTGTCTGCGGGATGACAGACTGGATGGCAGCGTTCTGCTGCGGTCCAGCCAGTCATCTCGATGTAGCAGAGCTGAAGCTGTCGTGGGAACCATGGAAAGGTAAGGATGAGGTTGGTTTATTATTTTTCTTTTATTGCAGGAGATCGTTGGCTTCAGCTGGAATGGGTGTGATGGTAAGTATGGTTTAAATTAGAACAATAAAGAATTGTGTCTTTATTTCAATTAAAGGACTTTATTCTGGGTGTTGTGTTTTTTTTAAATACTTTACTAGAAATTCATGGCGGTCATGTCTAATACTGGCGTGACCCCATGAATTTTGGGCTTGGGGCCAGCTGATAATACCAAGCTGGCCCTAACCCCTTTATTACCCAGTGAGCCACCGCACCAGGGCCCTGGATGAGTTGGGTACAGCGCCAGAAGATGGCGCTTCTATGAACGCGCCATTTTCCGGGGTGGCTGCGGAATGCAATTTGTAGCGGGGGGGGGGCCCAGAAAGCTTGGGCCTCCCTGCGCTGCAGATTCCAGCCCCCAGCTGCCTAGTTGTACCTGGCTGGACACAAAAATAGGGCGAAGCCCCACGTACTTTTTTTTTAATTATTTCATGAAATTCATGAAATAATTAAGAAAAAAAGGCCTTCCCTATATTGTTGTGTCCGGCCAGGTACAAATAGGCAGCTGGTGGTTGGGGGCAGCCCGTTCCTGCCTGCTGTACCTGGCTGGACACAAATATAGTGCGAAGCCCCACTTCAATTTTTTTTAATTATTTAATGAAATTCATGAAATAATTAAGAAAAAAAGGGCTTCCCTATATTGTTGTGTCCGGCCAGGTACAAATAGGCAGCTGGTGGATGGGGGCAGCCCGTTCCTGCCTGCTGTACCTGGCTGGACACAAATATAGTGCGAAGCCCCACTTCAATTTTTTTAAATTATTTCAGGAAATTCATGAAATAATTTAAAAAAAATTGACGTGGGGCTTCGCACTATATTTGTGTCCAGCCAGGTACAGCAGGCAGGAACGGGCTGCCCCCAACCACCAGCTGCCTATTTGTACCTGGCCGGACACAACAATATAGGGAAGCCCTTTTTTTCTTAATTATTTCATGAAATAATTTAAAGAAAATTGACGTGGGGCTTCGCCCTGTTTTTGTGTCCAGCCAGGTACAACTAGGCAGCTGGGGGCTGGAATCCGCAGCGCAGGGAGGCCCAAGCTTTCTGGGCCACCCCCGCTGCAAATTGCAGTCCGCAGCCACCCCGGAAAATGGCGCGTTCATAGAAGCGCCATCTTCTGGCGCTGTACCCAACTCATCCAGGGCCCTGATGCGGTGGCTCACTGGGTAATAAAGGGGTTAGGGCCAGCTTGGCATTATCAGCTGGCCCTAAGCCCAAAATTCATGGGGTCACGCCAATATTAGACATGACCACCATGAATTTCTAGTAAAGTATTTAAAAAAAACACAACACCCAGAAAAAAGTCCTTTAATTGAAATAAACACACAATTCTTTATTGTTCTAAATTAAACCATACTTACCATCACGCCCATTCCAGCTGAAGCCAACGATCTCCTGAAATAAAAGAAAAATAATAAAGCAACATCATCCTTACCTTTCCATGGTTCCCATGACAGCTTCAGCTCTGCTACATCGAGATGACAGGCTGGACCGCAGCAGAACGCTGCCATCCAGCCTGTCATCCCGCAGACACTGAGAAGCGCAGGCTTGCTTGCGCTCCACAGTGTCTCTCTATGAGGGCATCCAGATGAGCCGAGTTAATGTCCAATGAACTCGGCTCACCTCATGCACGTCACTGACAGCGTGGGAAAATTCTCCTGCACTCAGCGCTTCAGCGTGGGAGAATTCTCACACTGAAGCGCTGAATGCAGGAGAATTCTCCCACGCTGTCAGTAACGTGCAGGAGGTGAGCTGAGTTCATTGGACATGAGCTCACCTTATGCACGTCACTGACAGCGTGGGAAAATTCTCCTGCACTCAGCGCTTCAGCGTGGGAGAATTCTCACGCTGAAGCGCTGAGTGCAGGAGAATTCTCCCACGCTGTCAGTGACGTGCAGGAGGTGAGCTGAGTTCATTGGACATGAGCTCACCTTATGCACGTCACTGACAGCGTGGGAGAATTCTCCTGCACTCACCGCTTCAGGGTGAGAATTTTCCCACGCTGTCAGTGACGTGCATGAGGTGAGCCGAGTTCATTGGACATGAACTCGGCTCATCTGTCTGTCGTCACAGAGAGACGCTGAGCAGCGCAAGCAAGCCTGCGCTTCTCAGTGTCTGCGGGATGAGAGGCTGGATGGCAGCGTTCTGCTGCGGTCCAGCCTGTCATCTCGATGTAGCAGAGCTGAAGCTGTCGTGGGAACCATGGAAAGGTAAGGATGAGGTTGCTTTATTATTTTTCTTTTATTGCAGGAGATCGTTGGCTTCAGCTGGAATGGGCGTGATGGTAAGTATGGTTTAATTTAGAACAATAAAGAATTGTGTCTTTATTTCAATTAAAGGACTTTATTCTGGGTGTTTGTGTTTTTTTTAACTTTGACTATGGGGTTAGTAATGGGGGTGTCTTATAGACGCCTCTCCATTACTAACCTGGGCTTGATGTCAGCTGGCATTATAAGCTGACATCAACCCCAACCCTATTACCCCCTGCCACCGCACCAGGGCAGCGTGGAAGAGAGAGGCTAAGTGCCAGAATTGGCGCATCCTATGAATGCGCCATTTCTGGGGCGGCTGACGGCTGGTGTTTCTAGCCTGGGAGGGGGCCAATATTCATGGCTCCCTTCCTGGGCTATTAATATCAGCCCCCAGCTGTCTGCCTAGCCTTTGCTAGCTATTAAATTAGGGGGGACCCCACGTCATTTTTTTTGGGGGGTCCCCCATTTTAATAGCTAGTAAAGGCTATGTATTCAGCTGGGGGCTGATATTAGTAGCCTGGGAAGCTCCGTGGGTATTACCCCCTTCCCAGGCTTCAAACATCTGCCCCAGCCGTCTGCTTAACCTCCGCTAGAGCCTAAAATTAAGGGGAACCCCACGCCAATTTTTTTAATAATAAATCCTTTATTTTAATACTAAATGACAAGTACAGTAACCAACACTATCACTGTACTTCATATATATGTGACTGACATGTTTCTATCTATCTAATCTATGTGTGAAGCTCTATTCTGTCTGTTATAAATTGTCGGGTACCGCTGCTGAATTGCCGGCCGGCTTTTTTAAAGAGATGGTGCATGAAAACACTATTATTTTTTTTGATAAATCCTTTACGCTAAATGACAAGTACAGTAAGCAACACTGTCACTGTACTTCGTATATATGTGGCTGACATGTTTCTATCTATCTAATCTATGTGTGAAGCTCTATTCTGTCTGTTATAAATTGTCGGGTACCGCTGCTGAATTGCCGGCCGGCTTTTTTAAAGAGACGGTGCATGAAAACACTATTATTTTTTTTGATAAATCCTTTACGCTAAATGACAAGTACAGTAAGCAGCACTTTCACTGTACTTCGTATATATGTGGCTGACATGTTTATATCTATCTAATCTATGTGTGAAGCTCTATTCTTTCGGTTCTAAATTGTCGGGTACAGGTGTATGCCGCTGCTGAATTGCCGGCTTTTCATGTTTCACTGTTGGCACTGTTCCCATCGATTTGGGCAATCACTGTAATGCCACAACCACCATGGCTGTGGCATTACAGTGAGTGGCAGACAATCCCTGCATGATTGGTGCTCTAAATAGCGCCAGACATGCAGGACACGCTTTTGGTGCACGAACAGTTATCGAACATAACCTCGAACAGCCGAATTTTTTGCAAATCGTTCGGGTTCGTCGAACAACTCGAACACCGCCCAAAACAGCTCGAATTTGAGATTGGCGAACAGTTCTAGTCGAACACCGCTCATCTCTATCTATAACCCTTTACCCACACTGACTGCCGTGAGATGAAATATGGAAGTATTTGTAATGATATTCAGCTCTGCTTTATGTTACAAAGTGCTTGCAGAAAATCAGTGCTCAGAGCAGGAATGTCTGTCAGTACATATCTCAAAGGAGAAAGCATGTTCTTCTGACTTCTTCTGACTTTCTGGCGGTGTGCTCTTTGTTCCTCTGCATGACATCTCCTGCTTATGATTGGTCAATGCCAAAGTAAGAAAAAAAGTGCGTGCCCTCAGAGATGAATCTTTGGTAACACCCCATCGGGCTCATTATAAATTCTAACCTAAATTTTCAAAGTCACAAAACAATTTTGGTGCGTTCATGCCAGTTACAGGCTGCTCCAACAAAATATGAAGAGCTGTGGAAGAGCCAAGTCAGGAAGGTCCTGGCCTCATCTGCCAGTCAATTTCTTCAAAAGTGGAGGAGTTTTTTACTCCGTAACGTAGCATATCTGGTAAGGCGCACGGAGGCGTATGCCACTGATCAGATGCACCAAATTCATTAAGTGTCAAGCACTTCTTAATAAATTCAGCTCATCTTATTCTTCCCAGCCCCTCATTGGCTTACAAAATACCTGTCTTAGTCTGCCCCTTCTCCCTACCTCTTACACAAACAGTATTAATAAAAATATATTTTATTACTTTACCTCTTTTTGCTTGACCAGAAAAGACTTTATAAAACTACTCTGGTCATTGGCATCCAGTTTATTCCTTTGTTTTGTGAAGACCTCTTTAATAAACAAATGTAATTCATTGGTGTTCTGTTGGACAGATTTGTGAGTCCCAGGAATCCAGCGCATAACGGATGGAAAAGCATTGTACAACTGGAAAGAAATATGTATTAAGCCATTGCATATAGGAGTATATTTGTGTGTACAAACTCATCAGTATAACATACAGTGTATTGACTTCAAGCCTTGGCTGCAGAAGATGATGAGCACTAGACCGAGACACCAACTTTTACATTGGTCTTTGTGGCTACTAAACCACTACCTTCCACTTCCAAATGATGATGCAAAAATTTGAACATTCTCCTTACTAAGGAGGATGGATAACTCTCTATCACTTGCCTTTATGGGTTTAACATTGTCAATCTTGACCACAAGAGACTACTCAGCTGGACTTATACTAAAAGGTCTCGCACTAGCCTACAGGGCATCCAGCTCTGGCTGGATTCAGGCCAACTCTGCTTACACTTTTGTGAGAAGGTTTTTCTGGTACCTCATTTACCATGTATTTTCCAAGTGGGACCCCATCTCTTTTCCAATTTATGGACACCAGCTAGGGCCACTACACCCAGCACATAGTGCTGGTCTCTGCCCCAGCCTACACCTACAATCGCACTTCCTACTGCAAGCTGACAGCCAAAAATTATGTTTCCTGGCGACAAACAACATTCATAGAATGTGAATGGGCAGCCACACACACACAGAATTTAATGTAAAAGGAGAACATTAGATATATGTCCTTACAAGAGGTTCTTAAGTCTTTAATTCTCCGATAATTCTCACCTAGTAGTTTTCACCAAAGTGACACAGTTGCTCATGATTATGCATGTCTGGTAAGTTATCTTCCCAATACAACCTACTCCAGGTATGCTTTAGGCATGGGTTTGTACCAGGTGAAATTTTTCCCTGTCTCTACACCGCGTGCAGAATTATTAGGCAACTGAGTATTTTGATCACATGATACTTTTTATACATGTTGTCCTACTCCAAGCTGCATAGGCTTGAGAGCCAACTACCAATTAAGTAAATCTGGTTATGTGCATCTCTGTGATGAGGAGGGGTGTTGTCTAATGACATCAGCACCCTATATAAGGTGTGCTTAATTATTAGACAACTTCCTTTCCTTTGGCAAAATGGGTCAGAAGAGAGATTTGATGGGCTCTGAAAAGTCCAAAATTGTGAGATGTCTTGCAGAGGGATGCACCAGTCTTGAAATTTCCTAACTTTTTAAGTGTGATCACCGAACAATCAAGCGTTTCATGGCAAATAGCCAACAGGGTCGCAAGAAGCGTGTTGGTCAAAAAAGGCGCAAAATAACTGCCCATGAATTGAGGAAAATCAAGCGTGAAGCTGCTAAGATGCCATTCACCACCAGTTTTGCCATATTTCAGAGCTGAAACGTTACTGGAGTATCAAAAAGCACAAGGTGTGCGATACTCAGGGACATGGCCAAGGTAAGGAAGGCTGAAAAACGACCACCTTTGAACAAGAAACATAAGATAAAACATCAAGAATGGGTCATGAAATATCTTAAGACTGATTTTTCAAAGGTTTTATGGACTGATGAAATGAGAGTGACTGTTGATGGGCCAGATGGATGGGCCAGAGGCTGGATCAGTAAAGGGCAGAGAGCTCCACTCCGACTCAGACACCAGCAAGGTGGAGGTGGGGTACTGGTATGGACTGGTATCATCAAAGATGAACTTGTGGGACCTTTTTGAGTTGTGGATGGAGTGAAGCTCAACTCCCAGACCTACTGCCAGGTTCTGGAAGACATCTTCTTCAAGCAGTGGTACAGGAAGAAGTCGGTATCGTTCAAGAAAAACATGATTTTCATGCAGGACCATGCTCCATCACATGCATCCAACTACTCCACAGCGTGGCTGGTCAGTAAAGGTCTAAAAGAAGAAAAAATAATGACATGGCCCCCTTGTTCACCTGATCTGAACCCCATAAAGAACCTGTGATCCATCATAAAATGTGAGATCAACAGGGAGGGAAAACAATATGTGACGCTCACAGCCCTACCCTGGGAAGATGGGGTACTCGGAGCCGAGTCAGATGTTGGCGAGGCAGTCGTGGCCTGGACCCGTTCCGTGCCCAGGGCCGTCAGATGAAAGTAATGGGCTGTGAAAAGAAAAGAAAGGGCGCATGTGTAGACTCACAGGGCTATTTGCTGAATTTAAAAAGTGCCAGTACACTCACCTGTGAAGGTTGTGTACGTCTACACAACCAAGATTAAGCGTGTAATTAATGAGGCTCCGGGTCACCTCTATTTGTAGTACCGTCCTGTCGGTGTTTGCCTCGCAACTCCGTGCTCCTCAAGTGGTCACACGATCCTGCTGGACCAGATACCACGTCACCGCAGGTCCTCAGTAGTTTAACCCGGTGGTTGGATACCGCAGGTCCTCAAACATCCAAATAGACCAGGCCGCTCCTGCCGCTTTAGCTCCGCATGGGGATATCTCACAAGTAAACAATGGTGCAGCGGTCTCAGGGAGTGCCAAAGGAATACTGGACAATTTAGTAGATGTCAACCGACTTTTATTCTTCCTCCAATACCACTGCCACAACGCGTTTCAACGGTCTAAGCCCCACCTGATGAAGACGGCTTAGACCGTTGAAACGCGTTGTGGCAGTGGTATTGGAGGAAGAATAAAAGTCGGTTGACATCTACTAAATTGTCCAGTATTCCTTTGGCGCTCCCTGAGACAGCTGCACCATTGTTTACTTGAAAGTAATGGGCTATCAGAGTTGAGTGGTTACTATCGACTACGCCACCTGTGGTGTCTGGTGACTTTCACCAGCGCTCCTAGCAGTCCTCTGAGATGGGATGTATTAGCAGCAGGCGATGGTATAACGCCCCACAGGCGGAGCTGTGCCTCAGGGCAGATGAGACAGGAGGATGGGGAGAGTAGTACTGGGTCCCTCAGGTTCTGTGTGGTGCAGTAGGGAAATAAAGAGTCCGGAGGCCATATGGGTAGTCTTCCAGGTCTTTTACTCACAATTCTCTTAAGTACAGCCACAAGGCTTCTCCCTGCTCCTCACGGATCACTGTGTCCACCAGCGGTAAATGCTTGGAGCACCCAGGTGCTTCAGGTACTTCGTTCAGGACCCTCAGAGTGTTCCTAACTCTCCCTTTTGGACCTCTCCTGTCCGTGTGTAGACTAAGGCTGGGTCTCCCTCTGGACTATGCACAGATATGGGGCACGGCGGCAATTGCTGTTGCGTCCGTCGCGCGACGGGATCCACTGTAGCCTACCGGGCTTCTCTGACAGAGACTTGAAGTGGCAAAGTCAGATATCGGGGGCCGGTACCCCTCTTGCAGCAGGAGTCCCTCTGGCTGGGCCAGAATGGAGAGTACAGGTGGCGTACGCCGCTCCGTCCATGCTCCCTGGGATCCTTTTGCTTGTGGAGCTGTCACTATAGCTCCCGACCGTCTTAAGCAAGTGAACTTGACCGGGGTAGAGACACTGTTAACTCATACCCGCTCCTCGTCTCAAGGTCAGAGCACGAGGACCGTGCATCTTCAGCATGCTGCAGGCTCCAACACATGGCCGCTGCCAGCTGTGAAGATCATGCTCAAGAACCATGTACTAGGTGTCAAGAGCCAGGAATCAAGAACCTTGTGCTTATGATGGCTGGCTATTATATACATATCTTATGTGTGTAACTAAAAACTGTGTCCTGCACCCTCCACCCACTACATGGTTCCCCTAACTTTTGGTTCCCCTCACTCATGATCCTGCTGAGGCAGCACTATGGTGCTTACTTGCCCCCCCCATAGGTCAGGAGTGTGTAGTGTTGGATGCAGAAAAAGGGTCCTGAACAGTGCACCATCCTTACCTGGGTGAGGAGACACTACACCTGCTGACAGGATGCAGTGTTCCCTCTGTGGCGTCTGAACCATCAGGGGCGCCACAAGTACACCTCTCGGAACAGTGTCTGGGAGGCTGTGGTTGCTGCTGCACGCAATGTTGATTGAAAACGGATCAAGCAACTGACAGAATCTATGGATGGAAGTCTGTTGAGTGTCATCATAAAGAAAGGTGGCTGTATTGATCACTCATTTTTGGGGTTTTTGTTTTTGCATGTCAGAAATGTTTATTTCTAAATTTTGTGCCCTGATATTGGTTTACCTGGTGAAAATAAACAAGTGAGATGGGATTATATTTGGTTTTTATTAAGTTGCCTAATAATTCTGCACAGTAATAGTTACCTGCACAAACAGATATCCTCCTAAGATAGCCAAATCTAAATAAAAACCACTCCAACTTCCAAAAATATTAAGTTTGGATATTTATGAGTCTTTTGGGTTGATTGAGAACATAGTTGTTGATCAATAATAAAAATAATCCTCTAAAATACAACTTGCATAATAATTCTGCACACAGTGTATAAGACCTTATGGCTGTAATACCAATGCCATTCTCAAACTCTCAATCCCTAGGGTGCAAGAGTCCAACATGCACCTAATGCCTTTTGCACTTGGCTCCACCAACCATGGCGCAATGGAGTGATAGAATAGATTCAAGTTTGATGGCGTTCCATTTTAAAAGTGGTTCTCCAGGATTATTGATTTTAATGTTCGCAATCATTGGCTTGTCCCTTGTAAAAATATTAAAGAAAGCTCTAAAAGGATTTCAAAGATTTATAGCCATATGATTTCGCCACCGACACCCCATAAAACCAACTTTTATATATTCCTGGGTTTAAGAACTAAATATCTCCTTATCTGATAACAAAATCAATTCTATCTTATCCAATTCACATGTTTTTTCCAGATGTACATTTTTGCAAGAAAAAGCGTACAAAATTTTGACTTGTTGATACAAAACTCCAGAACCCTTGCACCACTTTGGTTTCATTGAATATAGCCTTTGCTGGAGATGTAGATCACATAAAGGGAACTAGTCCGATATATTTTGGTTTTGCCCCAAAATAAAACCATTTTGGGCTGAGATAGAGGAGACTTTGAAAAATATAGGCCTGAAAAATAACACTATAACTCCAAAAGAAGTCTTACTATTCGGCCCAACAGAACATTTTAAGCCCAGAAAACCTGCTAGTATGATTATTGGGGGCCGCCAAACATTTAGTATCCCTGCATTGGAAACAGTTAACTCCTTCCACCCATTCAGAATAGATGAAAAAAGTTAATATGAGTCGATGTCTTGAGGAACTCACCAGCTGGGAATCCTTCACACACCCCCAATTTCTTAAAGTCTGGAAGGGATGGAAACCTGAACCACTGAGTTAGACAATATATTAATCCATCTAACAGTAATAAATCTCAAGTTTATTGATCATTTTTCTTTTTTTGTTCCACTGCCCTATTTGAGATTCACAATTTCACAATTGTTACTGTCAGTTAGCGTCACTAATTTTGCTTTCTTACAGCCTATTACATTGTAATCATAGTTAAGACCAGTATTTCTAGGTACTTTATTGTTGTTGTTCTATTGTTATAGTTTTGCCCTGTTTTACCTTGTTCCTAAATTTTGTTTTAACCCCTTAAGCCCCGCGGGTGGTTTGCGCGTTAATGACCGGGCCAATTTTTACAATTCTGACCACTGTCATTTTATGAGGTAATTACTCTGGAACGCTTCAACGGATCCCCCTGATTCTGAGACTGTTTTTTCATGACATATTGTACTTCATGATTGTGGAAAAATTTCTTCGATATCACTTGCGATTATTTGTGAAAAAAATGGAAATTTGGCGAAAATTTTGAAAATTTTGCAATTTTCAAAATTTGAATTTTTAAGCCCTGAAATCAGAGCGATATGTCACACAAAAGAGTTAATAAATAACATTTCCCACATGTCTACTTTACATCAGCACAATTTTGGAACCAAAATTTTTTTTGTTAGGGAGCTATAAGGGTTAAAAGTTAACCAGCGATTTCTCATTTTTCCAACAAAATTTACAAAACCATTTTTTTAGGGACCACATCACATTTGAAGTCACTTGGAGAGGTCTTTATGACAGAAAATACCCAAAAGTGACACCATTCTAAAAACTGCACCCCTCAAGGTGCTCAAAACCACATTCAAGAACTTTATTAACCCTTCAGGTGATTCACAGGAATTTTTTGAATGTGGAAGAAAAAATGAACATTTAACTTTTTTCACAAAAATGTTACTTTAGACCCAATTTTTTTATTTTCACAGGGGTAACAAGAAAAAATGGACCCCAAAATTTGTTGTGCAATTTCCCCTGGGCACGCAGATACCCAATATTTGGGGAAAAAACACTGTTTGGGCGCACGGCAGGGCTCGGAAGGGAAGGAGCGCCATTTGACTTTTTGATTGTAAAATTTGCTTGAATAATTAGCGGACGCCATGTTGTGTTTGGAGAGCCCCTGTGTGCCCAAACTTTGGAGCTCCCCCACAACTGACCCCATTTTGGAAACTAGACCCCCCAAGGCACCTTTATAGATGCATAGTGAGCACTTGGAACCCCCAGGTGCTTCACAAATTGATTCGTAAATATGAAAAAGTGAAAAAAAAAACACTTTTTCATTTTTACGAATCAATTTGTGAAGCACCTAGGGGTTCCAAGTGCTCACTATGCATCTAGATAGGTGCCTTGGGGGATCTAGTTTCCAAAATGGGGTCACTTGTGGGGGAGCTACAATGTTTGGGCACACAGGGACTCTCTAAATGCAACATGGTATCCGCTAACAAATTGAATGGAAAATCGGCTCAAATTGTTAGCGGACACCACATTGCGTTTGGAGAGCCCCTCTGTGCCCAAACTTTGGAGCTCCCCCACAAGTGACCCCATTTTGGAAACTAGACCCCCCAATACACCTATCTAGATGCATAGTGAGCACGTGGAACCCCAAGTGCTTCACAAATTGATTCATAAAAATTAAAAAATGTTTTTTTTTTCACTTTTTCATTTTTACAAATCAATTTGTGAAGTACCTGGGGGTTCCAAGTGCTCACTATGCATCCAGATAGGTGCCTTGGGGGGTCTAGTTTCCAAAATGGGGTCAATTGTGGGGGAGCTCCAAAGTTTGGGCACACAGGGGCTTTCCAAACGCAACATGGTGTCCGCTAACAATTTGAGCCGACAATTTGTTAGCGGATATCATGTTGCATTTGGAGAGTCCCTGTGTGCCCAAACATTGGAGCTCCCCCACAAGTGACCCCATTTTGGAAACTAGACCCCCCAAGGCACCTATCTAGATTCATAGTGAGCACTTGGAACCCCAGGTGCTTCACAAATTGATTCATAAAAATGAAAAAATGTTTTTTTTTTCACTTTTTAATTTTTTACGAATCAATTTGTGAAGCACTTGGGGGTTCCAAGTGCTCACTATGCATCTAGATAGGTGCCTTGGGGGGTCTAGTTTCCAAAATGGGGTCACTTGTGGGGGAGCTCCAATATTTGGGCACACAGGGGCTCTCCAAACGCAACATGGCGTCCGCTAACAATTTGAGCCGATTTTCCATTCAATTTGTTAGCGGACACCATGTCGCGTTTGGAGAGCCCGTGATGTGCCTAAACAGTGGAGCTCCCCCACAAGTGTTCCCATTTTGGAAACTATCCCCCTCAAGGATTTTATTAAGGTGTATAGTGAACATTTTGAACCCAGAGGTACGGCACAGAATTTGTTTACATTAGATCATCATATTGAATAAGTTGTCTTTATTCTTGAGCGCAAGTGCTCGCTACTTGAGTTTGCATCGGGTACTCAGGTATGCACCATGTACAGCGTGTGCTCGAGTGATATGCTCGAGTCCCTGCTCCACATGTTTCACGGTTATTAGACACCCAAAAAAAAACATGCGGGGATCGCTCGTGCATGGCAGGCAATCCCCGTAAAGTTTTTTGGCCGCGAAGCATATGGGGCAGAGACTCGAGCATGTCACTCAAATACCCACGATACTCAATGCATACCAGAGCACCCGATGCAAACTCAAGTAGCGAGCACTTGCTCTCAACACTAGTCGCCATATCGTCATCTTTTTTTCTTACTTTTGAAAAAAATCCGAACCCCAGCCCTAACCCTAGCACAACCCTAGACCTAGCACAACCCTAGCCCTAGCACAACCCTAGCCCCAGCACAACCCTAGCCCCAGCACAGCCCTAGCCCCAAACTCAGCCCTAACCCTAGCCCCATCCTAACCCAAGAGTTTATTTTTGACGCTGTTCCTTGTGCGGTATAAGTGATTAGACGACTTTATTCTTCGGGTCGGTGTGATTACAGCAATGCCAGAATCATATGGGGTTTTTATGACTGACAGCTGTCACACACTAAAAGACGCATTTTTTGTAAAATCTAGTTTTTGCATCGCCATATTTTGAGAGCTATAATTTTTCCAGATTTTGGCAGACAGTCATGTGACGGCTCGTTTTTGCGGGATGACTTGACGTTGTTATTGGTGCCATTTTCAGGCACGTGACATTTTTTGATCGCTTTCTATTCCGATTTTTGGGAGGCAGAATAAACAAAAACCAACAATTCAGGAATTGTTTTTTTTTTTTTTTTATTCTGTTCCGCGTGTGGTAAAATTGATGAGGTAGCTTTATTCTTCGGGTCAGTACGTTTACAGCGGTACCACATTTGTATCATTTTTCTATGTTTTGGCGCTTATACACAATAAAAGCTATTTTATAGAAAAAAATATTTTTTAGCATCGCTTTATTCTGAGAGCTATAACTTTTTTATTTTTCAGCTGATGGAGCTGTGTGGCAGCTTGTTTTTTGCGGGATGAGATAACGTTTTCAGCGGTATCATTTTTATTTATATGCGTCTTTTTGATCGCGTGTTATTCCACTTTTTGTTTGGCGGTATGGTGATAAAGCATTGTTTTTTGCTTCGTTTTTTTTTTTTTTTTTACCGTGTTCACTGAAGGGGTTAACTAGTGGGACAGTTTTATAGGTCATGTTGTTCCGGCGATACCAAATATGTGTACTTTTATTGTTTTTTTTTATAATAATATTTATTGATGGGTACATTATATTTTTATTTTTGGTGGATTATTTTTTTTATTTTTTTTTTTATATTTTTGCAAATTTTTTTTTTTTTTTTTTCCCACTTTCACACAGTTTATACACTTTATTACTTTGTCCCACTCTGGGACTTTCACTTTTTTTTCTCTGATCACCTGCATGGCACAGGAATGCAGCACCATCCCTATGCCATGCAAGCTGTCAGAAATGCACAGTGTGAAGATTGCTTGGAGATGCACTGCGCATGTCCAAGCAATCTTCCTGCTGTCTGGTGACCCGGATGTTGTCATGACGACATCGGGTCGTCATGGCAACACCCGGGAAGCCTTTGCAGACTGCGCTGGAAGCCGGAAGAGGAGGTGAGTATCGGCGATCACCTCCCCTTGCCCCCGCAATGCCGCGATCGACTTCGATCGACTTCGATCGCAGCATCGCGGGGGTTAATGTGCTGGGAGCGGTGCAGGACCGCTCCCTGCACATAGTACCGGGTGTCAGCTGTGACAATCAGCTGACACCCGGCGGCGATCGCGCCCGCACAGCCTGTGTGCGCGCGTGATCGCCATGACGTACTAATACAGGTCTGGCTCTTAAGTCCCAGGGCACAGACGCGTATTAGTACGGCAAATGTTAAGGGGTTAAACATGTTTTAAGTGTCTTTAGACACTTCTTGTGACATTATGTGTCAATTTTCACTGTATCTAATAATAATAATAAAAATAATAATAATTATTATATAATAATGTAATATAATAATTTATTTTTATAACGCCAACATATTCCGCAGCACTTTATTATATTAGGGGGAAGTTGTACAGACAATAAAAACGTTACAGAATAAGCATAACTAAGATATTAAAAGGAGTGAGGGCCCTGCTCGCAAGCCTTCAGTCTATGAGGAAATAGGCGGGGGGGCACAAAAGGTAAAATGTACATATCTTATATAATACAGCCATAATATACTAAATAGGGTAAGTACATAACCAGAGATGAGCGGTGTTCGACTAGATCTGTTCGCCAATTTCAAATTCGAGCTGTTTTGGGCGGTGTTCGAGTCGTTCGACGAACGCGAACGATTTGCAAAAAATTTGGCTGTTCGAGGTTATGTTCGATAACTGTTCGTGCACCAAAAGCGTAACTGGATTTTTTCACATCATGCAGGGATTGTCTGCCACTCACTGTAAAGTCACAGCCATGGTGGTTGTGGCATTACAGTGGTTGCCCAAATCGATGGGAACAGTGCTCACAGTGAAACATGAAAAGCCGGCAATTCAGCAACGGCATACACCGGTACCCAACAATTTAGAACAGAAAGAATAGAGCATCACACATTAGATTAGACTGACAGCGTGGGAAAATTCTCCTGTGCTTGCGGTGAGAACAGGAGAATTCTCTCACGCTCTCCGTAAACACAGGAGAATTCTCCCACACTGTCAGTGACGTGCATGAGGTGAGCTGAGTTGATTGGACATGAACTCGGCTCAACTGGATGCCGTCACAGTCAGACACTGAAGAGCGCAAGCATGCCTGCGCTTCTAAGTGTCTGCGGCATGGCAAGTGGATGGCAGCTTTGGGCTGCGATCCAGCCTGTCATGTGAATGTAGCAGAGCTGGAGCCGTCCTGGGAACCATGGAAATGTAAGGATGAGGTTGGTTTATTATTTTACTTTTATTGCAGAAGACATTTGCTTCAGCTGGAATGGGCATGATGGTAAGTATGGTTTAATTTAGAACAAAAAAGAATTGTGTGTTTATTTCAATTAAGGGACTTTATTCTGGGTATTTGTGTTTTTTTTTTACTTTGACTATGGGGTTAGTAATGGGGGTGTCTTATAGACTCCTCTCCATTACTAACCTGGGCTTGATGTCAGCTGGCATTATAAGCTGACATCAACCCCAGCCCTATTACCCCACTGCCACCGCTACAGGGCACTGGGAAGAGCGAGGCTAAGTGCCAGAATTTGCGCATCCCATGGATGCACCATTTCTGGGGCGGCTGATGGCTGGTGTTTCTAGCCTGCAAGGGGGCCAATATTCATGGCACCCTTCCTGGGCTATTAATATCAGCCCCCAGCTGTCTACCTAGCCTTTGCTAGCTATTAAAATAGGGGGGACCCAACATCATTTTTGGGGGTGGGTCCCCCATTTTAATAGCTAGTAAAGGCTAGGTATTCAGCTGGGGGCTGATATTAGTAGCCTGGGAAGCTCCATGGGTATTACCCCCTTCCCAGGCTTCAAACATCTGCCCCAGCTGTATGTTTAACCTCCGCTAGAGACTAAAATTACGGGGAACCCCACGCCAATTTTTTTTTAATAAATCCTTTATTTTAACACTAAATGACAAGTACATTAATCAAGACTATCACTGTACTTATTATATATGCGACTGACATGTTTCTATCTATCTAATCTATGTGTGATGCTCTATTCTTTCTGTTCTAAATTGTCGGGTACCGATGCTGAATTGCTGGCCGGCTTTTTTAAAGAGAGTGTCTTCTGAGGAGTTTGTCAGCTTTTGAACACCTTTGAAGGTGTTTTCTACGTGTTTTTATTTGCCTGCCATTGGTTTTAACGGTGTTCGAAGGTGTTCGACAGTGTTCTAAGGTGTTCGACAAACAGTTCCACGAACATCCCGGTGTTCGACGAACCGAACCCGAACACTACTGGGGTGGCTCAACACTATACATAACACTACATGAACTGGTCACCAGCCAGTATGTGTATAGTCCAGACCGAGGCTAATAAGTGCATGGATGGTATGAACATGATTTTGAAAAAAAATTTAATATGGGCCAAACTAGGACAGTTAGATAAGTATGTTGAGGTGATAGGACAGTCTAAAGAAATGGGTTTTTAATGCACGCTTAAAACTGTGGATATTGGGAGTTAATCAAATTGTCCTGGGTAGTGCAGTCCAAAGAATTGGTGCAGCATGTGAGAAATCTTGGATACTGAAGTGGGAGGTTCGGATTATGGAGGATTTTAGTTTTAAGTCATTAGCAGAATGGAAGAAAACAGAAATGTAAAATGTATTTGGATCATAAAAATGGGTAAGGGTGTGATAGAATCAAGCAGATCCCAATAGCAGCCTAATATGTGCTGTATTTCATAAACACCTACCTTCCCACCCCTGTAGACCTCTGCACCAGGGACTACATTATCATAAAAAATTACGAGAAAAATAAACTTACCAAGGCCATGGGGCTGCCAAAAATCTTGCCATTTTCCATTACTATTTTCAAAAGTCTGTGAAGTTTTTGGTCACCATAGTCAAAGCGATAGCCAAATAATATAGATACAATGATATTACAGACGGCAGTGTTCATAATCATGGTGTTGTTGAAGGGTTCACCTAAAGGAACAGCAAAACATAAGGTAAGATAATGTTTAGGAAGCTGATGGCTGAATTTATTGACCAGTCTAAATTCAGAAAATGTATAAAAACAATAAAGAATGACATTTAAAGGGTCACTTACAAAATTGTTATTTACCTGTAGATATTCTTGCAATCTTTAAATCATGTTAGGCTGGTGAATTGGAAACACAGCTGTCACAGTTTCAACATTCACTGTGGCCAAGGAACACTGTGAGTGACAGCTTAGCCTCCCTATGGGATCTGGAGTGTGCTGGACTGTCAATTTTGTGAGCGACAGTCCGGTCATCCAATCTGATTCTGGCGCATGCTGGGTTGTCAACATTTTCATTGAAAGACCTGCTGCTCAATTTGGTCTAGTCTGCGGGCAATTTACAGGTGCATCCCATCCTTAATCATTTGCAAGGTATTTAGCTGGCTAACTGCTAGTAGTCAGTGTCTGTTGTAGCTTTGCTTAAGTTAGTTGTGCTTGCTTAGCCCTGTGTCTCTTTCCTCTGACCTTGTTGCTGGACTTAGGATTTGTCCTGACTATTCTTGCAGATAATCCCTCCTGCTCTTGATGCTCTCTAACTTCAGGTATCTGACCCTGGACTTGACCTCTGACTATTCATTTGTTTTGCACCCTTGCCTTAACATACCCTTCAGCTTTTGATCCCAGACTGTGACCTGACCATGCTTTTGTCTTACACCTCTGAACTAACAGCCCTCCTGGTATCTGACCTCAGACCTCCTGACTAACCTGCCTCATGGTTTGTCCTTGAGTTGTGACTCAGCGTCACAACTGCTATAGGCAAAAAAAATAATTCTATTCTCCCTGCAGACACTTGCTTCCAATCTTTTAGATGGTACACGGAGCTGTAAAGGTCATCAATCACTACACAGTCAGCACGCTGTTGTCACTTTCCTGCATATTGACTGACAGTCTGCTCTGTTGCTTCAGTGCAGAATATGTGAGGAGAGCAGGCTGACAATCAAAGTAAAGTGAAAATGGTAACAGTGCCCTGACCCTGTAATGAGTAGTGATTAGTGATGAGAGAGCACTAAAGTGCTCGGGTGCTCATTACTTGGGTCGAGCACATTGGAATACTCGGGTGCTCGACCCGAGCAACGAGCCCAATGTAAGTCTATGGGAAGCTTGAGCATTTTTCAGGCGGCTCCACCCGGCGGTCTGCAGAGGGCCTAAAATTGCCCAAATCGATGGGAACAGTACTCAAATGGCATGGGAACAGCATGGGGAAGACCCATGGAAGCATTTCTGACTCCCAGGTCACTACTGTCAACAATGTTGTCAGAGGTATTACGCCACTTTTACGGACTCACAATAAAACATACAAAAAAAACAACAAAATGGATTTTCCTGAGAAATATGTTAGGGAACATCCTTGTCAGGGTAATGACTTGTATATAAGGCAAAATAAACAAACAAAAACAAAAATACTCCTCCACACCATAGGCTATGTTCACATGTAGCGTTTTTGATGCACTTTTGCACTTTTGCGTTTCTTTCATGCCCCTTGGAAGAGCCGTGGAGGTCAGAGGGCCTCCTAAAAACAATGTTCCCATTATTAGGAAGGGGGTCTTTCATTGCGTTTGCTTATGCAGTGAATGCAAGGGTTGCCAAAAGTTTGGAGTCACCCAATGCCCCTTGGAAGAGACATTGAGGGCCTCATGAAGAAATGTTCCCATCATTAGGAAGTGGGTCTTCCATAGTGTTGGCCTATGCAGTGAATGCAAGGGCTGAAAAAAAATTGTGAGGCACTCCAATGCCACTTGGAAGAGATGTGGAGGGCCTCATAATAAATGTTCCCATTGGAAAGGAGCGGATCTCCTATACTAGTAATGCCCATGCACTAAGTGTACGGGCTGACAAACATTTACCCCTGGGGGAATACATGAACATACTGTATACAAAAATTTTTTTATGGGCATCATAAACACCCTTTAAAAAAATTATGTGGGTGTTGCATCACCCTGGTGATATGGTGATGGAGGATGAGGAGAAAGAGGAGGACAAGAGCAAATAGTCAAAATAAGGAAGCGTATACCCATGTGTGGGGGTGAAAAGGTGCATGGGTAAACCGCTCCCAAAAAAAGACACTGGATTTGAGTTTATGTTACGCTGCTATCATTCGGTGGTGTTGAGAAGTCTGGCCCAATCCAGCCCTTGTTCATTTTTATAAGAGTCAGCCTGTCAGCATTTTCAGTTGACAGGCAGATGCGCATATCAGTTATAATTCCACCAGCGGCACTAAAAACTAGCTCTGATAAAACGCTAGTGGCAGGGCTGGCCAGGACCTCCAAGGCATAGAGAGCCAGTTCATTTCACATATCCAGCTTGGATACCCAATAATTATAAAGCACAGAGGAAACACGGAGGACTTTATTACAGTCGGCAAGGTACTCCCTCAGCATCTTCCCAAACTTTGAACTCCTTGTGAGAGTACCCCGTACCTCAGGGCCTGTGCGATGGGAGGGGCGGAGAAAATTCTCCTTGAACTTTGACAGTGTTCCCCTTCTTCTGCTGGAGTGAAGTTGTGTCTCTCTCGTCTGCAGCCCTTGGTTGTCCAATGAATTGTGAAATGCCGCTTGCGTTTTCAGAGGGGAATATTTTTAATAGTTCCACAACAAGGGCCTTCTGGTACAGCCCCATTTTTGTAGACCTGTCCACCTCAGGAATAAGAGATATAAAGTTCTCCTTGTAGCGTGGGTCTAGAAGTGTCACCAACCAGTAATGACTGTCACCCAAAATTTTGAGAACGCGAGGGTCATGAGAAAGGCAGTGTAACTAGAGATGAGCGTTGTTCTACTCGAACTGTTCGCCAATCTCAAATTCGAGCTGTTTTGGGCGGTGTTCGAGCCGTTCGGCGAACACGAACAATTTGAGAAAAATTCGGCTGTTCGAGGTTATGTTCGATAACTGTTCGTGCACCAAAATCATAACTGGATTTTTTCTCAGTAATGATGAAAATTAATGTTAATACGCAGTTTGAGTGTACAGCGGGGTGGGGGGAGGGGCAGGGGATGGATCTCTGCAGGAACAATGAAGATCTCCATTTTTTTTTCTCTTTCCCGCATTTGCAGTGGGGAGGTGCAATCTGTCAGCCTATCAGCAGCGCACACACGGAGCGAAGTGCTTTTTTTCACACAAGCAAGGGCATGTGTCATTGGCAGTGTATGTCACATGTCCTTGCCCTATAAGACCAAGCCATTTTCCCCGTCGCCACCATTTTCTCACTGCTGCAGCTGCGTGTTAGACGGCACCGCTGTTGCTGTGTGCGCTATACCTTGTTAATTTCAAGCCAATTTTCGCACAAATATACAGATAGCTTGGGAGTAGGGAATAGTTGTGATTGCAGTCCTTTTAAGGACTAGGTTACAGCATTTCCTACGACTTTTATCAGGGAGGTCTGTGCTCTTAAATAGATAGGTTGTGGGAGTAAAGACTAATTGTAATTGGAGTCCTTTTCAGGACTAGGTTACATGAGTTCCTATCAGTTTTTGCCAGGCAGGTCTGTGCCAGTGCTGTGCAAATTTTTTTCACAGCATTTGGCTGAATCTAGCAAAGCTAATCCTTTTTGGCCTATTGCAGAGTGTGTTAGTCAGTGGAGTAGCCTATCTGTGTTGCAAGATATAACACCTGTGTATAGAATACCAATTTTTTTACTGCACCTAGTGAACTAAAATCTTTTGGGCATAGCATCATTCTATTAGTCCATCTATACTGACCTCCATCAGGTTGCAAACTGAATATATTTTTTTTCTGCATCTAGCTCTGAAAAAATATTTGGGCTTCTAGCAGTGTGTGGGACTTGGTCTACTAGTCCATCTATACTGACCTCCATCAGGTTGCAAATTAAAAATAATTTTTTTCTTCATTTAGCTCTGAAAAAATATTTGGGCTTCTAGCAGTGTGTGGGACTTGTTCTATTAGTCCTTCTATACTGACCTTCAGCAGGTTGCAAATTGAATATAATTTTTTTCTGCATCTAGCTCTGAAAAAATAGTTGGGCTTCTAGCGGTGTGTGGGACTTGGTCTATTAGTCCATCTATACTGACCTCCATCAGGTTGCAAATTAAAAATAATTTTTTTCTGCATCTAGCTCTGAAAAAATATTTGGGCTTCTAGCAGTGTGTGGGACTTGGTCTATTAGTCCATCTATACTGACCTCCATCAGGTTGCAAATTAAAAATAATTTTTTTCTGCATCTAGCTCTGAAAAAATATTTGGGCTTCTAGCAGTGTGTGGGACTTGGTCTATTAGTCCATCTATACTGACCTCCATCAGGTTGCAAATTAAAAATAATTTTTTTCTGCATCTAGCTCTGAAAAAATATTTGGGCTTCTAGGAGTGTGTGGGACTTGGTCTATTAGTCCATCTATACTGACCTCCATCAGGTTGCAAATTAAAAATAATTTTTTTCTTCATTTAGCTCTGAAAAAATATTTGGGCTTCTAGCAGTGTGTGGGACTTGTTCTATTAGTCCTTCTATACTGACCTCCAGCAGGTTGCAAATTGAATATAATTTTTTTCTGCATCTAGCTCTGAAAAAATAGTTGGGCTTCTAGCGGTGTGTGGGACTTGGTCTATTAGTCCATCTATACTGACCTCCATCAGGTTGCAAATTAAAAATAATTTTTTTCTGCATCTAGCTCTGAAAAAATATTTGGGCTTCTAGCAGTGTGTGGGACTTGGTCTATTAGTCCATCTATACTGACCTCCATCAGGTTGCAAATTAAAAATAATTTTTTTCTGTATCTAGCTCTGAAAAAATATTTGGGCTTCTAGCGGTGTGTGGGACTTGGTCTATTAGTCCATCTATACTGACCTCCATCAGGTTGCAAATTAAAAATAATTTTTTTCTGCATCTAGCTCTGAAAAAATATTTGGGCTTCTAGCAGTGTGTGGGACTTGGTCTATTAGTCCATCTATACTGACCTCCATCAGGTTGCAAATTAAAAATAATTTTTTTCTGCATCTAGCTCTGAAAAAATATTTGGGCTTCTAGCGGTGTGTGGGACTTGGTCTATTAGTCCATCTATACTGACCTCCATCAGGTTGCAAATTAAAAATAATTTTTTTCTGCATCTAGCTCTGAAAAAATATTTGGGCTTCTAGCAGTGTGTGGGACTTGGTCTATTAGTCCATCTATACTGACCTCCATCAGGTTGCAAATTAAAAATAATTTTTTTCTTCATTTAGCTCTGAAAAAATAGTTGGGCTTCTAGCGGTGTGTGGGACTTGGTCTATTAGTCCATCTATACTGACCTCCATCAGGTTGCAAATTAAAAATAATTTTTATCTGCATCTACAGTACCTCTGAAAAAATATTTGGGCTTCTAGCAGTGTGTGGGACTATTTGTATTAGTCCATCTATACTGACCTCCATCAGGTTGCAAATTCAAAATAATTTTTTTCTGCATCTAACCCAGCCAATAGTTTTGGCCTAATACCACAGTTTGGACACTCAGCTCTGCTCGGTTACCATCCATTGTTTTTTTGTGCAAACAACTCCAGAGTTGTGAATTAGTTAACCACCAAAATGAGTGGAAAAAGGCCTGCTGCTGGTGGAAAGGGGAATAGGCGTGTTGGGAAGGGGAAAAAAGGTTGTGTCTGTGGGGTAGGTGTTAAAGCAACAGTAACATCTGCAGAAGAAAGACCATCTTCCAGCCAAACTAAAATGTCTACTTCTTTTAGCGGACAATGTGATAAGATCCCTTTCTTACGGCCACGCCAATCGCTACAAATTCCAGATGAGGCACAAAAACAGCAGGTGCTTCAACGGATATCAAGTGCTCCTTTAAGTGGGCTCTCCTCCACATCAACTTCAACATCACAAATACTCCAGTCCTCAAAGGTGTCACCCAAATCGCACTTGCTTCCTCACAGCTCCCAAATCTCCAGCTGCCCGTCTGAGTATGAGGTAGAACAGATGGTTGAGTCTGCAGAGCTGTTTACTCATACTATAGCCTGGGAATCAGAGGTCGACTCCAGCGCTTCTGTGAATCCAGACGAGGAAATGATCTGCACTGATGCCCAGAATCTTTATGAGTCGGATCCAGGACCAGACGCAGAAGGTTCTGACCATAATGTAGACCCTCATTCCCAAACTGTAACTCCTGTTGGTGGAGACAATGAGGAAGACGATGATGAGACTCAAATACCTGATTGGAGCGACAACTTTAGTTTTTTGTCAGGGCAGGAACAGGTTGGCTCTGAGGACGACGGGTGTGATAACGCACAGGGTGATGATGATGAGGTTTAAGATCCCACTTACTGTCAACCCACAGTCAGCCAAGAGATGAGGTCAGCAGAGGAGGTGGAGGAAGATGCTAGCGACGACGAGGTCAGGTTGCGCCTTCCTGGACAGAGACGTAGTACTGGAAGCACGTCAACAACTGCATCCTCAAACACAACTCTGCCTCTCACCACAAGTCGTGGTGGCTCTTCAGGTCGCATGGGTGCTAAGCCTTGCATAGCCTGGGCATTTTTTCAGATCGATAAAGATGACCCAACTCGTGTTATCTGTAACATTTGTCAGCAAAAGCTAAGTAGAGGCCAAAAAATACATAGTTTGAGTACTTCATGCATGAACCGGCACATGGACATGAAGCATAAGTTGCAGTGGGAAGCTCAGTGTGCTACAATGCGGCCTAGCCGGCCGGGCCAATCACCGTCTGCCATATCTTGTGCATCCGCGGCCTCTTCATCCTCTGTGACTGGGGGGACAGCAGTCACACCTGTTTTGGGGCGCAGACCTGCCACCTCTTTACCCGCAACAGCCAGCGTGATTGGCAGGTCATCATTTTCTTTGGAGGTGGTAACACCAGCTGGTGTTGAGCGCTGTCCGACATCGATAGCACCACCTTTGGATCAAGGCAACCTAACATGTCCGCCTGCATCTTCCTCACAGACCGGCAGTTTGCCGGGGACACCCTTATCAACCCCGTCTAAGCACAATAGCCAGCCCTCGGTCCCTCAGATGTGGACAAGTAAAAGACCATTTCCTCCTAGCCATGAGAAAGCTAAGAGGTTGAATTTCACCATCTGCAAGCTCTTGGCTACAGAAATGCTGCCTTTCCGCCTGGTGGACACAGAGGATTTTCGAGACCTTATGTCCGTCGCAGTGCCCCAGTACCAGATGCCCAGTCGGCACTACTTCTCAAAGAAAGGTGTGCCTGCGCTCCACCAGCATGTCGCACACAACATCACCGCTTCTTTGAGAAACTCTGTGTGTGACAGGGTGCATTTCACCACAGACACTTGGACGAGTAGGCATGGACAGGGGCGTTACATGTCGCTGACTGGGCACTGGGTAACTATGGTGACAGCAGGACAAGGGGCTGCTGTCCAAGTCTTGCCGTCCCCACGAGTTGTGCGTCAATCCTCTTTATGTCAAAGTTCCTCCACTGCTTCTGCCTCCTCAACCTCCTCTCGGTCTTCCACCTGCACCCAAATCCTGTCTGGTCATGCCACAAGCTTTCTAACTGCGCAGAAGGGATCCTGCACACCTCCTTACTATGCTGGCAGTAGGGCTCAACGTCATCAGGCGGTTTTTACATTGAAATGTCTGGGAAATGTGAGTCACACAGCTGAGGAGTTGTGGTCAGCTCTGGAGAACCAATTTCATGAATGGTTGTCTCCACTGGACCTGAAACCAGGGAAGGCCGTGTGCGACAATGCTGCAAACCTGGGTGCGGCCCTTCGCCGGGGCAATGTCACACACGTGCCTTGTATGGCTCACGTGTTGAACCTGGTTGTCCAGCAATTTTTAGCCCACTATCCCAGACTAGATGGCCTTCTGCAGAGGGCACGGTCGCTGTGTGCTCACTTCCGCCGTTCGCATCCCGCAGCTCAGCGACTTACATCTCTACAGAAGTCGTTGGGCCTGCCAATTCACCGGCTAAAATGCAATGTGCCTACCCGGTGGAATTCAACTCTGCACATGTTGCAGCGACTGTGGCAGCACCGACAAGCCCTGGTGCAATACGTTCTGACGTATAGCCTGGGCCAACGAGATTCAGAGGTGGGGCAAATCACGCTGGAGGAGTGGTCTCAGATCAGGGACCTATGCACCCTTCTGCACAGTTTTGAAATGGCGACGAAGATGTTTAGTGCTGACGATGCCATTATCAGCATGACTATTCCGGTGATTTACATGCTGGAGCACATGTTAAACAGAATTCGGAGTCAGGTGGTGGCACAAGAGGAGGTGGAGGAAGTAGAGGAGGAGGAGTTGTATGCGGAAGGGCTAACATCTGCAAGGTCCAGACGGTCGGCAGCACCAAGGCGGCAGGCATGTGAGGGTGGGGGAGATGGTTTTACCAGGGTGCATGGTAGCAGCCAAACTAGTGAGGAAGGTGCAGGAGCCCAGGAAGAAGTGGAGGACGAACTGATGGAAGACTCATCAGATGAGGGAGACCTTGATCACATTTCTGTTGTGCGAGGTTGGGGGGAGAGGACAGAGGAAGGAAGCATGATTGTTACCTCGCCACCAACACAACAGGGACTTGGTGCTCCTGGATGCGCAACACACATGAGTGCCTTCTTGCTGCACTACCTGCAACATGACCCTCGAATTGTGAGAATTAGAAATAATCCTGACTACTGGGTTGCCACACTGTTAGATCCCCGGTACAAAAGTAAATTTGCAGAAATTATTCCTGCCATAGAAAGGGATGCACACATGCAGGAGTATCAGCAGAGACTGTTGCAGAATCTTACATGTGCTTTTCCACAAAATACCAGTGGTGCACGTAGTGAATCTCACAGTTCCAACTTGCCAACCGTGGGACCGTCAAGTGTTCAGCACTCAAACCGTAACAGAACCACAGTATCTGCTGGTAACATCAATTTTGCAGAATCATTTCACCACTTTTTTAGCCCATCCTTTGCAAGGCCACAGGAGACAAGAAGTCTGACACATAGTCAACGCCTAGAGACGATGGTACAGGAGTATCTCCAAGTAAACATTGAAGCCACGACTGTGTCACTGGACCCTTGCTCTTTTTGGGCTTCCAATCTGGATAAATGGCCGGAGCTAGCCACTTACGCCTTGGAGATCTTGTCATGCCCCGCAGCCAGCGTTCTGTCTGAACGTGTGTTCAGCGCTGCTGGTGGTGTGCTGACAGATAAGCGCACGCGGCTCTCCACTGATAATGTAGACAGACTCACGTTCATAAAGATGAACAAATCATGGATCCGAAACGACTTTTCTACCCCTGTGTCATCCTGGGGAGAGTAAAAGCTTGATGATTGGTTAAAATCACCCTACCAACCGTTTTAAGCTTTCAAATTAATAATCATGTTTATCTGTATCTTGACTGGAAAATAATTTGGGCTTTGTAGCAGTGTGCAGCACTGATCCTATTAGGCCATCTATACTAAAGCTTCACCAGATTTAAAATTAAAAATAATTTTTAGCTGCATCTAGCCCGGAAAATAATTTTGGGGCTCCGAGATGCGCAAGGCACATAAGTGCCTTCTTGCTGCACTACCTGCAGCATGACCCTCATATTGTCAGAATTCGAAGTAATCATGACTACTGGGTTGCCACACTCTTAGATCCCCCAAACTTTTCAATCAACCTTTTCATTTTAATAAAGACCAAAAAAATGGTCATTTTTGAAATTATAAGCATTAGCAGGTTGTTAGAAACTGAAATCAAACAGTTTTCAACTCAAAACTTTATTCTAGGTGATGTTACATTTTCACATAGGACCCCTTGTTCGAAAGGAGCTTCTGAACTCTCTCGTCCATTGAATTTGTCAGGTTTTGGATGGTTTCTGCTTCAATTGTTTTGCATGAGGACAGATTACCCTCCCAGAGCTGTTGCTTAGATGTGAACTGCCTCCCGCCATCATAGACACTCCTTTTAATGATGCTCCAAAGGTTCTGAATGGGGTAGAGGTCAGGGGAGCATGGGGGTCACACCATAAGTTTGTCCCCTTTTATGCCCATATCAGCCAGAGATGCAGATGTTTTATGTGCAGCATGAGATGGTGCATTATCATGCAGAAAAATGATCTTGCTGTGAAATACACGGTTCTTCTTCTTGAACCATGGCAGGAAGTGCTGTTTGAGAAAATCCACATACATTATGGAGTTCATCTTTAGCGCCTTCAGGGATCCTAAAGGGGCCGACAATCTCTCTCCCCATGATTCCAGCCCAAAACATTACTCCACCTCCTCCTTGTTGGCGCTGTAGCCGTGTTTGCGTGGGGTGTCCATCAACCAGCCATCCTCCACTCCATCCATCTGGACCATCGAGCGCTGCACGGCACTCATCCGTGAACAAAACAGTTTTGAAATCAGTCTTCATGTAATGTTTGGCCCACTGGAGCCATTTCTGCTTGTGTGAAGTGGATAGAGGAGGTCGACAGGATGGCGCATGCACAGCTGCAAACCTCTGAAGGACCCTGCATCTTGTTGTTCGGGGGACGTTGGAGGCACAAGCAGCTTCAAAAACTTGTCTACTGCTATGACAAGGCTTTTTTGCCGCTGCTCTTTCAACCTGACGTAATTGCCTGTAGGAAAGAGTCCTCAATTTGCCCTTATCAGCACGCACACAAAGTGATCTATTTCAGCCATAACAGCATGGATGGATATATGTGATTGAGTGATATATACTAGGACATCATCAGCAAATAGATAGCA
Organism: Phyllobates terribilis; assembly: GCF_046119375.1. Lineage (NCBI taxonomy): Eukaryota > Metazoa > Chordata > Amphibia > Anura > Dendrobatidae > Phyllobates > Phyllobates terribilis. Next base: position 69,590,860 of record NW_027362763.1, on the reverse strand, counting down.
CTTGTACTCGGTGCCTCCCACCTCAATCCACCTAATATTGGGGTTATGGCGAATTGATGAGAGCAGGTGCTCCGTCACTAGGATGTATAAGAGAGGGGACAGAGGACATCACTGCCTTGTCCCATTGGTGATTGTGAAAGGTGATGAAAATGTTCTGACGCACCCCCTGGGCCTTGGGACACCCGGAGCCGGACCCTTTTTGGTGGATGCTGGTGGTTGTAGTCTTCGTGGCGGCGACCCAGTTCCGTGGCTCAGGGCGGTCAAACCAGTGGCGGAACTATTTATGTGGTTTTCATGTTTAAATGTCCGACTACGCCACCCGTGGATTGCGGTCAGAGTGAACCGCCGCTACAGGGCAGACCGCTGAGGCTGGTGTTGTGGGTGCAGCAGAGCGTAGCATAACTCCCCACGGGAGGAGTATAGCCTCAGGGCAGTGTATGCGGAGGATGGGGGTGATGGTGCAGGGCAGCAGCAGTAACGACACGGAGTCAGTGATGCAGTTCAGGGCCTTTACTCACAGTTCTTATTATCCAGACCACGTCTGCAGGTAACGGCTGCCCACGTCGTACTGTGCTCACCAGGTGAGGGGCTCAGACAACTCCCAGATAACTTTGGAGCACTTCACAGGACCCCCTTTGTGTGTCCTTTGTCTGGCCTTTCTTACCAACACTTCTGTCCGGCTGCCTCGGGCCTCCTCTTGGTAAACTTGGCGCCAGTTTCCCTGACCCTATGTGGTGCCTTCCTAGCGGGTGTAGCGAGGGGCTGCGCCACATAAAATGTCAGAGCCTCCGGTTTCTAGCTGAGGGTCATTTCCTGCCTCCACTAGTTCGGGGACCGGTCTCCCCCTTTGGCCTGACCCCTCCACGCAGGTGGATTTGGGCGTGCGGTGGCGACTCGCCCGTCCGCACCCCTGGGATCCCTTCATTCCTCGTTCCTGGAGCCTTCTCCGCTCCTCTTCCTTCCTTCTCCCTCTTCCAGGCCTGGGCCTCTGTTACTAGGCCCGCCTCCGGAGCAGAGCTCATGCAGAGCCCCTGCTCCCTGCCACTTCTGCTCAGACTTCTCTGCACTGAACTAAGATGGTGCCCCCCTTTTATACTCCCTTCTCAATGCACCCAGGAACTGCTTCCTCCCTGCTCCTGCACTACAGGGTTCCCCTTCCTCAGTGTTCCCTCCCCCCACTCCAGCCAGGGACAGGGACTGTCATGCCCATCTCAGGGGCATATTGGTCGCCCTGCCCCACGGCAATGTGGTGTAATGCATGCAGGTGTCGGGTCCTGATCCACACTCCATCCTTACCTGAGAGTGAGATATCACACCTCTGGGTGAGGTGCAATACGTCTGTAGCAACCGAGCCCTCAGGGTGCTACAGTTCCATTTATCTTCAGCCTAGGTGACGTATTGCGATACAGGGCCGTGATTTTGGCTATAAAAGGGTCCCCTAGACCCCTACCCCAAGCTTTTTAAGAGAATCATATATGGCGTGCCAGGAGACTCTATGGAATGCTTTCTCAGCATCCAACGAGAGTATCTAATTCCAAATTTTTAACTGCATCTAGCCCAGGAAATACTTTGTGCCTAGTAGCAGTGTCTGCTAGTGAGCAGATTATCCTGGCTGTTAAGCAAGCTGCACCACCTGTAGTTTAGACACTTAATTTTTTCAAAGGAAATGCTTCGTTACCATGGGATACTTAGTGAAGAGCATCAGGAGGCACCCCAAGGCATAGGGGCTGGGACTGGCAGTAGGATGCCTTGCGGTGGACAGCCGAGCTCGATCCTTATAAAAGCTTTTTAACTGCAGCAGCTTTAGTGGACGCTACTGGAGCTGGAATTACCGCGGCTGCTGGCATGAGACTTGCCCTCCAATAGATCCTTGTAAATGGATTTAAAGTGTATTCATTCAAATTAGAGAGACAATTTAAATTAAAAAGCTTAGCGCTGCCTCCACCACAGGGGGGCTCGCTCGACCCAGCAGCGGACAGGCACCAGTATTGGGAGAGGGGGGCTGGCCGTCAGGGTTCACCGCGGCTCTGGCACAAACCCGGCGACACGGAGGTGGCACGGGCAGGAGCGGACTGGCCGTGTCGGCTTCTCACTTTTTGGATTTTAGAAGGGCATGACATGCCTATATCTGTGTCTCCCCCTCCTTTTACTCCTCCACCTCTTTTATTTTCGCATGACTATATGTACTTGTCACTTTTCCATGTGTTAGTTATGTCTCCTGAGCAGTTTGTCAGCTTTTGGACACCTTTGAAGGTGTTTTCTATGTGTTTCTATGTGTTTTTGTTTGCCTGCCATTGGTTTTAACGGTGTTCGAAGGTGTTCGACGAACAGTTCGACGAACAGTTCGGCGAACACACGGGTGTTCGACGAACCGAACCGAACTCGAACACTACGGGGGTGGCTCAACACTAAGTGTAACATAAACTCAGCCATGCATGCCAAACTGCTAACAGGCAAGACTTCCGTGTCCTCACCAAGAGGATGACTGACCATGCTCTCCTCCTCTGTGTCCTCAGGCCATCCACGCTGAACAGACGGTATCACAGTTGTGCAGGTAGTACCGTCTATAGCGCATGAAACTAGCTCCTGTTCTTCCTCTTCCTCCTCCTCATTGTCACCCAATCCACATTGAGATGAGATGAGGCTGGGCTGTGTGTAATCACCCTGTATAGTTCCTTTCTCCATCTCATTGTGCTCCGCCTGCAATGCATCCTCTTTGATTGTGAGCAGAGAGCGTTTCAGAATACAGAGAAGCAGGATGGTAGCGCTAATTATGGTGTCATCGCCGCTCACCATCTTGGTGGAGTCCTCAAAGTTTTGGAGAATGGTACATATGTCTGACATCCATGTCCACTCCTGTCCAGTCCTGAGGTCTTATGTGTGGAGTCTGATCTGAATACCGACAGCCGTGTTGATGCTGGCAGTCAACAACTGCCCTCTTCTGCTCACAAATCCTTCCCAACATCTGCAATGTAGAGTTCCAATCCGTGCGGACATCACAAACCAGTCTGTAAGCCGAAAGTTTAAACACTGCTGAAACACGGCAAGGGCGGCGGAAGCTGTAGGTGACTTTCTAAAATGGGCACACAGGTGGCATACTTTAACAGGCAGGTGTGGGTAGGATTTGATAAACTGCTGAACCATGAGGTTTAGCACATGGGCCAGGCATGGTACGTGTGTGAGCTCGCCTCAGAGTCGCCACAAGGTTCTGGCCATTGTCATACCCGACCACGCCTGGCTGTAGGTTCAGCGGTGTGAGCCACAGATTTGCCTGCTCTTTCAGAGCTGCCCACAACTCTTCAGCATTTTGCGGTTCGTCACCTAAGCAAATTAGCTTCAGCAAAGCCTGTTGCGACTTGGCCGAGGCAGTTAGGCAGTGCTTCCAGCTTGTAACTGATGTGGTCATTTCGGAGATGGAGGCTGAAACTTATATGTGATCCGTGTGACGGACAAACCACAGTATTAAATACCTGTTCTGTAGGTAACTATTTTGAACAGCAAACCGGTGCCAAAAACTTCGCTGACACACTGAAACAAATTTTTAATGGAGGCCAGAAATGGCAGTATATGTGAAAACGTGTATGTGATCCGTGTGACGGAGAAAACACAGTTTTAAATAGCTGAATTTTTAGCGCTGTAATATGGAAAGGACCTGGCTGTATTCTGCAGTGCCAACAAACAAATGGCGCAGAAAAACAGTGTTCTCTGGATTGCTTTTTAAGCAGAAAATGAGGATTAAGATCCAAAAAAAATTATTCCTGGCCCCTGAGAAATGGACCTGTTTAGAAATGTCTAACAGCAGCAGAAGGCAGAACTGGAATGGAGCTTCTTGTGCTATATGCACTGCAGTCTGCTTTATAATGTACATTGCCTGCCTGCCTATATACACGGCCTGCCTGATATCTCTGCAGATGGATTAGTCCTTAGAAGGACTGTTTGTTGAGATGGATATGTGTCTCTAATATAGTTTGGTACACCTACACTAACTAGAAACAAGCAAATCTCTTCCTAGCTCAGCAGCACCTCTCCCTACACTGTCTGATTCCAGAGTGACTGTGACGAGCATGGCGGCGCCGGGTCTGATATTGACCTGATGATGCTGTACGGCCAGCCAATCACTGTAATGCCACAACCAACATGACTGCGGCCTTACAGTGAGCGGCAGGCAATCCCTGCATGTTCATTAGCTCGGTAAAGAGCACCAAATATGCCGGGAGGGGATCCAAGCTACCGCCGAGCAACCCCAGAAATACTCGGCGAGCGCTGAGCATCTCGAGCAGTGAGATGCTCAGGCGAGCACCAAGCAGTAGCAATCATGCTTGTTCATCACTAGTAGTGACTATTACAGCTCCCAGCAACACCCCAATTATTGGAATTGAGCGGATGAAGGTAGAATAAAAATCAATGTTCTCCAATAGCGGCTCTTCTAGTTAATTAGCTCAACTTTATATAAATTATATTCACCTGCAGATTACCAATATATTTGTAGATATGTAAATAACATTTTTTAAGGTGACATATTCACTTTAATAGTTATATTTATGAACATAGGGGGCAGTATTATAGTAGTTATATTCTTGTACTTAGGTGGCAGTATTATAGTAGTTATAAACTTGTACATAGGGGCAGTATTATGGTAGCTATATTCCAGTATATAGGAGCAGTATTATAGTAGTTATATTCTTGTACATATGAGCAGTATTATAATAGTTGTATTCTTGTACATAGGAGCAGTATTATAGTAGTTATATTCTTGTACATAGGAACAGTATTATAGTAGTTGTATTCTTGTACATAGGAACAGTATTATAGTAGTTGTATTCTTGTACATAGGGTCAGTATTATAGCAGTTATATTCTTATACATAGGAACAGTATTCTAGAAGTTATTTTCTAGTATAAAGTAGCAGTATTATAGTAGTTATATGCTTGTACATAGGAGCAGTATTATAGTTGTTATATTCTTTTACATAGGAGCAGTATTATAGTATTTATATTCTTGTACATAGGGGGCAGTATTATACTAGTTATATTCTTTGTAGTTCATTGTGCTTTAGTGCATATAAAAGGGTGTGGCAGCCCTTTGTCTGAGTTGAGACGCTCATTCTGCCCCGGGTCTGTGCTTATATTAGGGATCCAGTCTCTCTGCCTGCCCTTGTCCATATGTATGTCACTTGACAAATGGTAAGGTTTTTAATTTTAGAGTTAGGACTCTCCCATAAGGTTGCCGTGACGTTGCAGGATAGCTTTTACATTATTTTGATCAAAATTATGTTAACTAAATACCATTTATTATTTATTATTTTTGCACTGTGCGATTTACCCATTTACTTCCAGTTGCAGAAATGCTCATATTTTTTCCTGAGCGTTTCTGCATCTCCCCGGCAGAAAAAAACGCATGCGGATTGTACATGCGTTTTCCTGCCAGGGACATGCGGATGTGAAGCGTTCTTCACATGCATTTCCGCATTCGGGTTGTCAAGCGCTTTCCAAGCGATTTTAACATCACCTGGAAAGTGCTTGTCAACTTGGTCACACTATATAAATCCATGCAAACGGCATGGATTTATATACTGTGACCTTAAAGAATGGTAAAAAAGAAAAAAATAAATATAAACTTTCCTTGCGATGGCCCCCGAGTCTTGCTTCGCTCCGTCCTGGCTTGCCGGCAGTTCGCGGTGCACTGAAGGACCAGCCGTCACATGACTATGACGTCAGTGCAGGTCCTTCAGTCCATCGCGATCTGCCGGCAAGCGAAGACAAGCACACCGGGGGCCTTCAAAAGGTAAATATAATATTTATTTTTTATTTTATTCTTTTTTTTACATGTTCTATGGTATCCAGGTCTGGAGGAAAGTCTCCTCTTCTCCAGACCCGGATACCATCCGCACATTGAAACGTTTGGATTCCGCGTGTACAGATCCAGTGATGCGGAATCCAAGCGTTCCAATGAAAGTCAATGGCGGCGAAAACGCAGCGCTGGTAGTGCTGCGTTTTTTTCCACAATGATAACCCGCAGCGGAAATTTCCGCAGCATGTGCACAGCAAGATATGATAATCCGCTAGATGTTCTAGCTGCAGTGCATTATAGGGAGGTCCACACAGCAACTCAAAATTATGTTAGCCCACTCCCTGACATTTACGCAGTGTGGGAAATTATGCCTGGCAAGATTTTTTTTTTTTTGCGAATTGCAAATCGAATCTCAAATTGTTCAAAATAGCGTTAAACTTCAAATTTCAGAAAATTTATCTCAAACTCTGTTCTCCATGGATCGATCAGCTCATCTTTACTCAGCACTATACACACATAAACATCAGCATAGTAACATTCATTTCTGACCTTTGTAAGATTGAAATATTGACATTAAATAATTGGTTTCCTCATTAATCTTGTCTTCTATGGTTCTTGTCCCCATACCGAAATCACGTAATGTGGAAAGAGTAAACCGTCGCATGGCTTTCCAGCTATGTCCATTAGACATGACAACACCTGAGAAATAGATATAATCATTTTTAGCTTTTCTTCCTCTACTAAAATTAGCATTTCAGTCCTCCCGCTTCGAAGATGGCCTTCATGGCGGTATTGGGATAATAACAGTATTTTAAACTTACCAATGGTGTGCAAAAGTGTTTGCCCACTTCCTGATTTCTTAGTCTTTTGCATCTTTGTCATACTTAAATGTTTCAAATCACAAAATAAATTTAAATATTCGACAATGATAACACAAGTGTCTTTGGCAGAAAGCAGTATTCATGGTTCCATTTACCACAGCAAGTCTTCCAGGTCATGAAGCAGCAAAACAACCCCAGACTATCACACTGCCACCACAATATCTTACTGTTGGTATGATGTTCCTTTTCTGAAATGGTGTTACTTCTATGCCAGATGTAATGGAACATACACTTTCCAAAAAGTTCAACTTTTGTCTCATCAGTCCACAGAGTTTTCTCCCAAAAGTCTTGGTGATCATCAAGATGTTTTCTGGCAAAACTGAGATGAGCCTCTATGTTCTTTTTGCTCAGCACTGATATTCATCTTGGAACTCTGCCATGCATGCTATTTTTGTCCAGTCTCTTTCATATGGTGGGGTCTTTTGTGACCTCTTGGATGAGTCATCGCTGTGCTCTTGGGGTAATTGTGGTCAGCCTGCCACTCCAGGGAAGGTTCATCACTGTTCCATGTTTTCGCCATTTATGGATTATGGTTCTCACTGTGGTTTGCTGGAGTCCCAAAGCTTTGTAAATGGCTTTATAACCTTTTCCAGACTGATAGATCTCAATTACTTTGTGTCTCATTTGTTTCTGAATTTGTTTGGATAGCAGAATGGTGTCTAGCTTTTGAGGATCTTTTGGTCTACTTCACTTTGTCAGGCCGGTCCTATTGAAGTGATTTCTTGATTGAGAATAGGTGTGGCAGTAATAATGCCTGTGTGTGGCTAGAGAAAGTGAACTCAGGTTCCTAAAGATGGGATAAACCACAGTGAATTTATTTTTTTAAGTGGGGGGGGGCAATTACTTTTTCACACATGGCCCTGTTGGTTTGGATTTCTTTTTCCTTTAATAATAAAGACCTTCATTTGAAAACTGCATTCTGTGTTTACTTGTGTTATCTTTGTCTAATATATAAATTTGTTTTGTGATTTGAAACATTTAAATTTGACAAACATGCAAAAGAATAAGAAACCAGGAAGGGGGAAAACACTTTTTCACACCAGTGTACAATTGATCCCTACATTTGGCAGCATGGTGGGAACCATATTAGCTGCAACTTGGCAACTCATCCACCTATATGGACATCATATCGAGTTTATGCACTGAAGGACCTTATTAAGGGGTCACTAGCAACATCTCTATAAGCTAAGTATCATGCTATACTGTACATTAGTTATTAAAAGTCCTAAGTATAATGAACTTACAAGTTATGTACTCGCTATGAGCCTATTTTGGAGGAAATGTTAAGCATACTTTGTACCTGAGTAAGCATATTCCGAGTGAGCATATTTTGCACAAACATCTGAGTAAAGCATATTTTGTACTTTGAGTAAGCATTAGTGATGAGCGATTATGTCTCATTAACCCTTTTGGCGAGCACACTCGGGTCAGACAGGCAATCCCTGCATGTGTCACAGCTGTCTAACAGCCGTGACAATTGCAGCCGCGGCGACAGTAAGAGAAATGCCGAGCACGCCAAAATACTCGGCGAGCACCCGAGAGTCCTCGCCGAAAGGGTTAATGAGACATACTTGCTCATCACTAGTATGCATATTTTGCACATTTATTCTATCATACTGAGGCATCATTCAGGTTCAATATATTATATACACTGGACTTGATAATTGCTGAAAAAATTGTTATAGTAGATTGTTGTTAATTTGATTAACATCATGAATTAGATGAGCAGTGGCCACCATGCCGCCCGATCATGCCCATTTCGCACCCCAGCTCTGCCCACTTTCACTTTGTGAAAATGCCAACATTGCGTTGCACAAAAAAATTGCTACTTTACTAAGCTTTTTTTGCCAGCAGCAGCACATTTATAAGATTAACTCAGCACAGAAACATTTTATTTTAACACATCCAGTTGTGGAAAATATTATTATTGCAAGATCTATTGGTTAAAATGGACTTTTGTTCGAGGGAAAACTCCTGTAATGTTTATACCCTTAAACCAGATGGCATACCACAAAAAATAAATCAAATAAATAATATTACCCATGTGAATATTTTATGACGGCATCATTTTTCAAAACCCCTTTATTTTATTGGGATGTCCAAAAAGTTTTATTTTTTTCAGGGAAATTTACAAAACTATTCAGGTTTCTGATAACCCCAAAAAGTGATACCATTTAAAAAAAAAGCTGCAGATAAAGTTTTTGAAAGAAATTATTGAAATTAAAAATTCTTTTTTTTTTAATAAAATGTTGCTAACATTGTAACATGCTATCATAGCTGGCAGATCCTTAGCCTATTATTTGGTCTCTTGAAGACAATTGTAGAAACCACACAATCATGATCAAAGGATGCAAAATGGGGTTAAAGAAGGAGCCCCCTTCCTCTGTAAACTCTCTAGATACCACTGCTACCATTAACAGCAGCAAGTATGGAGTTAAATGGCCATGATCAGTGCTAAAACACATCATGGCAAATGTAGAAGCATGTTATCTTTAGTATACCGCTGACACCCTATGCATTTTTGCCCATCAGGGAACTCAATGTTCTTATCTTTTGGCCAGTAAAAAAGGCAGATATGTGGCCAGTAAAGGGTTAATCACAGCACATATAAATATTACCGTATCCTTTGGAAAAATCCATAAGAACAGGTACTTTCGGTCTGTCGGCGAACACCTCTGCTTGGTTCACAAGAGCTTCTTTTACAATGTCATATCCAGACAATACAACCATCTCCTGGGCTCCAATCTTTATACTGTACACTGGGCCGTATGTCTTTGCGAGCTGCAAAAGAGAAGAAATAATAAGAGTATAAAGTTTCCCTCTAGTCAGTAAATGCAATGTGTTTCTCAATATGCAATTTATCTATACTTCCTTCTCCCAAAAGTGAGAGCTGTAAAACAAGTCTGTGCATTAAGGATAGAAGTCTATTGTAAAGCAAACAGATGTGTCTCCACTTCAATACATATACAGTGGGGAAAAAAATATTTAGTCAGCCACCAATTGTGCAAGTTCTCCCACTTAAAAAGATGAGAGAGACCTGTAATTAACATCATATGTAGACCTCAACTATGAGAGAGAAAACAAATCCTGAAAATCACATTGTCTGATTTGGAAAGAATTATTTTTTTCAAATTTTGGTGGAAAATAAGTATTTGGTCAATTACAAAAGTTCATCTCAATACTTTGTTATATATCCTTTGCTGACAATGATACTTTGTTATATATCCTTTCCTGACAATGACAGAGGTTAAACGTTTTCTGTAAGTCTTCACAAGGTTGGCACACACTGTTGCTGGTATGTTGGCCCATCCCTCCATACACATCTCCTCTAGAGCAGTGATGTTTTGGGGCTGTCACTGGGCAACACGGACTTTCAACTCCCTCCAATGTTCTTTTATAGGGTTTAGTTCTGGATACTGGCTGGGCCACTCCAGGACCTAGAAATGCTTCTTACGAAGCCACTCCTTCATTGCTCTGGCGGTGTGCTTGGGATCATTGTCATGCTGAAAGAACCAGCCACATTTCATCTTCAATGCCCTTGCTGAAGGAAGGATGTTTGCACTCAAAATCTCACGATACATGGCCCCATTCATTCTTTCATGTACACGGATCAGTCGTCCTGGTACCTTGGCAGAGAAACAGCCCCAAAGCATGGTGTTGTCACCCCTATGTTTCACAGTAGGTATGGTGTTCTTTGGATGCAACTTGGCGTTCTTTCTCCTCCAAACACAACTCGTCGTGTTTCTACCAAACAGTTCTACTTTGGTTTGATCTGACCATATGGCATTCTCCCAATACTCTTCTGGATCATCCAAATGCTCTCTAGCAAACTTCAGATGGGCCCGGACATGTAATAGCTTAAGGAGGGGGACACTTCTGGCACTGCAGGATCTGAGTCCCTGGCAGAATAGTGTGTTACTGATGGTAGCCTGAGTAACATTGGTCCCAGCTCTCTGCAGGTCATTCACTAGATCCCCCCATGTGGTTCTGGAATTTTTACTCACCGTTCTTGAGATAATTTTGACCCCAAGGGGTGAGATCTTGTGTGGAGCCCAAGATCGAGGGTGATTATCAGTGGACTTGTATGTCTTCCATTTTCTAATTATTGCTCCCACAGTTGATTTTTTCATACCAAGCTGCTTGCGTATTGCAGATTCAGTCTTCTTCACAGCCTGGTGCAGGGCTACAATTTTGTTTCTGGTGTACTTCGACGGCTCTTTGGTCTTCAGCGTAGTGGAGTTTGGAGCGTGACTGTTTGAGGTTCCGGATAGGTGTCTTTTATACTGATAGCAAGTTCAAACAGGTGCCAGTACTACAGGTAATGAGTGGAGGACACAGTAGCCTCTTAACCCCTTTTCCCCCGGGGGTGGTTTGCACGTTAATGACCAGGCCAATTTTTACAATTCTGACAACTGTCACTTTATGAGGTAATTACTCTGGTACGCTTCAACGGATCCCACTGATTCTGAGATTGTTTTTTCATGACATATTGTACTTCATGATAGTGGTAAAATTTATTCAACATCACTTGTGTTTATTTGTGAAAAAAATGGAAATTTGGCGAAATTTTTTAAATTTTCAAACTTTGAATTTTCATGCCCTTAAATCAGAGAGACATGTCACACAAAATAGTTAATAAATAACATTTCCCACATGTCTACTTTACATCAGCACAATTTTGGAACCAACATTTTTTTTATTAGGGAGCTATAAGGGTTAAAAATTGACCAGCGATTTCTCATTTTTCAACAACATTTACAAAACCATTTTTTTAGGGACCACATCACATTTGAAGTGATTTTGAGGGGCTTTCATGACAGAAAATACCCCAAAATGACAACATTCTAAAAACTGCACCCCTCAAGGGGCTCAAAACCACATTGACGGAGTTTATTAACCCTTCAGTTGCTTCATAGGAATTTTTGGAATGTGGAAGAAAAAAATGAACATTTATTTTTTTCAACAAACGTTACTTTAGATCTCAATTTTTTTTTTCGCAAGGGTATCATTAAAAAATGAAGCCCAAAATTTGTTGTGCAATTCCTCCTGAGCACACTGATTCCCCATATGTGGGGGAAAACCACTGTTTGGGAGCACAACAGGGTTCGGAAGGAATTGAGCGCCATTTGACTTTTTGAATGTAAAATTTGCTTGAATAATTAACGGACGCCATGTTGCGTTTTTGGAGACCCTGATGTGTCTAAACAGTAGAAACCCCCCACAAGTGGCCCCATTTTGGAAACTAGACCCCCCAGGGAACTTATCTAGATGTGTGATGAGCACCCTGAACCCCCAAGTGCTTCACAGAAGTTTATAACCTTGAGCCATAAAAATAAATTTTTCACACTTTTAAACAAAAATGTTTTTCAGCTCCTAATTTTGCATTTTCATAAGGATAACAGGAGAAATTGCACTATGCAATTTGTGGTGCAATTTCTCCTGAGTAAGTCAAAACTCCATATGTGGGGGAAAACCACTGTTTGGGCACACGGCAGGATTCGGAAGGGAAGGAGCGCCATTTGACTTTTTGAATGTAAAATTTGCTTGAATAATTAGCAGATGCCATGTTGCGTTTGGAGAACCCCTGATGTGTCTAAACAGTAGAGACTCCCCTACAAGTAACCACATTTTGGAAACTAGACCCCCCAGGGAACTTATCTAGATGTGTAGTGAGCACCCTGAATCCCCAGGTGCTTCACATAAGTTTATAACATTGAGCCGTAAAAATAAAACTTTCACATTTTTCCAACAAAAATGTTTTTCAGCCTCCAATTTTGCAATTTCATAAGGGTAACAGGAGAAATTGCACCATGCATTTTGTTGTACAATTTCTCCTGAGTAAGCAGATACCCCATATGTGGGGAAAACCACTGTTTGGGCGCTTGGCAGGGTTCGGAAGGGAAGGAGCACCATTTGACTTTTTGAATGTAAAATTTGTTTGAATAATTAGCGGACGCCATGTTGCTTTTGGGGAACCCCTGATGTGCCTAATCAGTGTAAACCCCCTCCAAGTGATTTGAGTTTGGAAACTAGATCCCTCAAGGAATTTATCAAGGGGTATAGTGAACACTTTGAACCCAGAGGTACGACACAGAATTTGATAACAATAGGTCATCATATTGAATAAATTGTCATTGCTATTGAGCGCAAGTGCTCGCTACTTGAGTTTGCATCGGGTACTCGGCTATGCACCAAGTATCGCGGGTGCTCGAGTGACATGCTCAAGTCCCCGCCCCGCATGTTTCACAATTACAAGACACCCAAAAAAAAACATGCGGGGATTGCAAGTGCATGGCAGGCAATCTCCGCAAGGTTTTTTTGGCTGTATAACAGCTGCAAAATATTTGGCGCAGAGACTCGAGCATGTCACTCGAGCCTCCGTTATACTTAGTGCATACCCAAGCACCCGATGAAAACTCAAGTAGTGAGCACTTGCTCTATACATTAGTTGTCATATCGTCATCATATTTTTTTCTTCCCAATCCCAACACAAGCCTAACCCCAACCCTAACCCTAACCCTTGTCCAACCCTAACCCTAGCCCAACCCTAACCCCAGCCCTAAGCCTAACCCTAGGCCAACCCTAACCCTAGCAAAGCCCTAACCCTAGCACAACCCTAAACCTAGCACAATCCTAACCATTTTTTAGTTTATTTTTTACGCTGTTCCTCATGCGGTATAAGTGATTAAACAACTTTATTCTTCGCGTTGGTGCAATTACATCGATACTAGATTCATATTGAGTTTTTATGATTGACAGCTGTCACGCACTAAAAGAAAACCTTTTTCTTGCAAAGACAAGTTTTTGTATCGCCATATTTTGAGAGCTATAATTTTTCCATATTTCGGCTGAAAAAGTCATGTGATGACTTGTTTTTTGCGGGACAAGTTGACGTTTTTATTGGTACCATTTTCGGACACGTGACATGTTTCGATCACTTTCTATTCCGATTTTTGGGAGGCAGTGCAAACAAAACCCAACAATTCAGGAATTGTTTTTTTATTATGCCGTTCTGTGTGTGGTAAAATTGATAAGGCAGCTTTATTCTTCAGGTCAGTATGTTTACAGCGGTACCACATTTATATTTTTTTTATGTTTTTGCGCTTTTCCACAATAAAAACTATTTTATAGAAAAAAGAATTGTTTTTGCATCACTTTATTCTGAGAGCTATAACTTTTTTATTTTTCAGCCGTTGGAGCGTTATGGCGGCTTGTTTTTTGCGGGACAAGATGATGATTTCAGCGGTACCATTTTTATTTGCATTCGTCTATTTGATCGCGTGTTATTCCATTTTTTGTTTGCCGGTATGATGATAAAGCATCATTTTTTGCTTCGTTTTTAATTTTTTTTTTACCGTGTTCACTAAAGGGGTTAACTAGTGGGACAGTTTTATAGGTCAGGTCGTTTCGGACTTGGCGATACCAAATATGTGTACTTATATTGGTTTATTTATTTTTTTCATAATAAGTCAATATTATGGGTTCAATATATTAAAAATTTTTGGGGATTATTTTTTCATTTCTTTTATATTTTTACAATTTTTTTTTTTTTCACTTTGCTACACTTTTTTTTTCTTTTACAGCTGCTCCCTAAGCTATGTAGCCTGTCAGCGCTGCACACCGGGGAGACATTACTTTAGTCATGCTCTGCGCATTACCAAAGTAACGTCCTGCCTCCTGGTGACCTGGATGTTGTTATGACGATATTGGGTCGTCATGACAACATCCGGAAGCCGCTGCAGACAACGCTGAACGCCGGAAAGAGAGGTGAGTATAACAATCACCTCCCCCCTTGCCCCCGCAATGCTGCGATTAACTTTGATGGCAACATTGCGGGGGTTAATGTGCAGGGAATGGTGCGTGACCGCTCCCTGCACATAGCATCGGATGTCAGCTGTGACAATCAGCTGACACCTGGCGGCGATCTCGCCCGCACCTCTTGTGTGCGGGTGAAATCGCCAAGGCGTACCAATATATATCTGGCCCATAAGGCCCAGGGCACAGATACGTATAGTACACCCTGGGCCAGAAAGGGGTTAAAAAAGAAGTTACAGGTCTGTGAGAGCCAGAAATCTTGCTTGTTTTTAATTGACAAATACTTATTTTCCACCAAAATTTGAAAAACATTTCTTTCCAAATTAGACAATGTGATTTTCAGGATTTGTTTCTCATTTTGTCTCTCATAGTTGAGGTCTACCTATGATGTCAATTACAGGCCTCTCTCATCTTTTTAAGTGGGAGTACTTGCACAATTGGTGGCTGACTAAATACTTTTTTTTCTCACTGTAGCTACATAGCTACAAGTACATATATACCAACAGTGCTGTTTTTTGAAGGACTGTCCTGCAAAAACTAGAGCAAAAGAGGGCTGAGTTTATTCAAAAAGATTGTTTCTGTCACTTTGGGGACTTTTCTGTGTAAAATGGAGGCAAGTTCACAGCTTCTCCATAATTTCGAGTTTTGATGTTTGTTAGTATCCTAGTTTTCAGAACAAAAGTCACTTAAAGTTGATGGCTAATTTGTTAAATACCACACTCTGAAGAATCACTAGGCTTCTTCGGACTTAAACATTAAGCATAGAGCAAATCTCTTTTAAACTTTTTTTTTAAGGCGTAACTTAAAGCCCTGGCCACAAATGGAAAACCTCTAACAGAGACCCAAACTATAGCTTAACAATTATGATTCCGGAGTCTGGATATGTGATAAAGAGACTAACATTTGTGTCATCTATGGTTTCTCATCTGAAATGTTACCATTCTCTTTTTCCTGGGCTTGGCTTGTTTCACTGTGATGAGGTGGAGCTAAGATAGTCATGTACAAATATGAGAAGTTGGTCTGTTTTAGGTCTATGTCATGATACTCCACTAAAATTTAAGAGGCACTGCAGATATTTATAAGATGACAGTACAGTGTCATATTATTGCCAGATCATCAAGCAGAGTAATCTTTCCTCAGTCATCTCAACCAATTGCTGTGTAATCGATGTAGATGTCTTCAGCCTTGGAATGCATTTTCAATTTAAGAACAGTCAAAGATCTCCAGATCTTACCTCTTGAAATGATAAGTAAGGTTTCTGCACATTCAGGTTGAGAATATTTCCGATTATTGGCCATGGCTTTGGACCAGGAGGATAATTTGGGTGAACACGTTCCTTCTGTTTATATATAACAGTTGCCAAGATAATACATGTTACGATGGACAAAAGAACTGTGACTGGATCAAGAGGCAACATATCCTCAGAAAAACCTGTGGTAGAGAAACAAAAAGTCTTAAGTTGTATTACAATGTTTATAGGTGAAGGTCATGTATCTTCTTAACCATTGATGATCGATTATCACAGAATTCTGGAGGATTGGTGATTCAGGTATGGGATTCAATCCGACATGCTGCATAAATGGTGGGTTCATGACAACAGAAGAACAAACCTTTTCAGAATTATTTGCTACTTATTTCGTACTCACCAAATCTTTTTAGATAGTTCAGGCAATAATTTCAATTCTTTTAGTTCGTGGAACTCATTTTAAAACCAATTATTTGTTTTTGACGTTTGGGCAGACCAGCAATTATGAGTATGAGATTGTTTCCTAGAAGAGTTGATTCTTGGGTGGGTCCACAAAAGAGGTGTCAAATTTTTAAAGTAAATCTAAGTAGAACATCACATTTATATCTAGAACATGTGTTACCTCTCAGTTAATCATTTTTGAGATAACAACCTTGTAAATGGAATCTTGTTTTTGTAGACAATTAGATGTTACTAATAATTTTTACTCCTATACTATACATTAAAGATGAGCAGATCAATCTGTAGATGATTAGGTTTGAGTCAAATCTCCTGAAATTCATGGTTTCACATGACTTTGAACACTTTGAGAATCAATTTTCACAAACAAGGGCGCATGCACAGAACCCTACCAGATCTAGAAAGCCAAGAACCGGGTATTTCACAGCTGCCAATGCCAATACAAAGATGCAACGAGTATTGGACAGGTGGTGAAGAGCTGAGGGGCCGGAGAGGTGAGCAGTGAGGTTAGTATAAGGATATTAACTATTTTTTTACACGTTACAGTTATTATGCTCTGGGAACGATAGAGCATAATAAGGGACATTAAATGTGCGGAGAATGACTTCTCGAATTTCACAGGAAATACACGGAAACAAGCAAATTTAAATTTTGCCTGATGCGCTCATCTCTGGCAACTATACTTTCACTTAAGTTTTCAGAATAATCTTTGATATCTGAGTAATAACACTATTTCTGTCCATTATATTACAGGGATTCTGCAGACATGGACAGAAACAGCAGTATAGACAGCAGTACTAAGCTTTGTGCATGTATATTCAGCTCTTTAGTGGTGTAAAAGATTTGTTAGAAAGTTCAGCACAATCTTTCTGTGTCTCTCCTTACTTGTTTTCTCATTTTGCTCCTCTCTCTTTCCCCTTCTTCCCCTTTCCATAGGCTATATCAGGCTACGCAATATATGATTCTACAGGGAGCTGGCAGTCTGTCTTGTTTATGCAATACAAATTTGAGCTGTTTTTTTCAGAGTGGAGTGTGATTTTATGAGACAGGGAGAAGGAAAGAAATGTTTGTTAAGTGACAAAGTTTCTTGTTATTTATTTATGAAAAGAAGGAAGGTAATTCAGCTTCACGGAAAAGTAATCTTCATGATTAAGGGTGCGTTAAGCACCTGAAATGGGTAGATGTTCGAGTTTTAACCTATCACCAGTTTGTATTGTACACTTAGTAAAAAGATTACTTTTTCTTACAAATAGATTACTTTTCTTCCTTTCCTGATTGTGGCATACAAGCGGACACACTATCCGTGCTCCGGATCTCATCATACATGTGCAACGATGAGCTGGACTATTTATTCTACTATTGATTTATGAAAAGAGTGATAAAGCATAATTCGCATTTAAGTATAATAACTTTGCTGAATTGGGCCATAGCTGATGAGAGGATCTTTCAAACTCCAGAAGCGCACCATAAAGTAAAAAGGAGAAAGGAGGACACTTGCTATTTTAAAGGAGTCATTGCAACTTCCTAAATGTATAAAATTGCTCAGTGTTTGTAAAAACAAGCAACTTTGTAATTTATCTCTTAATAATGATCCTCGAGAATGGAGGGATTTCTAATTTTAAAATTTTTTGCTTGTGGATTAACCACATTAGTCTATTTGAGGTGATCATTATACTACGCAAGAAGTTCAGCAAATAAAAGCTACAGCTGAGATCACATTGCATTTAATCCTGATGTGTTATAAACCTGTCCCGGTTATCCAGGCTCTGCTTACTTCACCTTGGTCCGCCTTCATCTGTTGTGCTCCACATCGGGTTTTGCATGTTGCCCGACGTGGCTCAATGACATAAGGCCTTTTAAGATTAGAATCCTGTGTTTTAGGATTGAGTCTCAAGACTTTCATTTGGTCTACTCCACCTTCTGTCCACACCACTCTTTAACTTGCTTCCATCCCTGTAGGGTTTCACTGCATCTGTTTTGCTGCTCCTAAGATTCCTGAGAGCGGCAAGTTCTTACTTCCCACATGCCTTTCTGCTTGCTGCACCATCATCTCCCCAAGTAAGCCTGAACACGATGTAAGTGGCACTATCTGGACTTACTGTATTCTCTGTTGGACATCATTCTTAGCCGTATCTGCCTATTTGAGGTGTTTACCAGATGAGGTTGATACAGAGGAAAATTATGTCTCACCGATCAAACGTTGACTCAGTTTGCATCATTACTATCAATGGCACCATGTGCACATACACCCAATTCAGGATTTCTAAGGTACCATGTTTAAGCCTCGACAGATCTACTGACCTGAGGATCAAACTCATTGTGAAGTCGGACTTTGAATTTGTAAGCATCGCTATGAAGTTGATCCAGGCAGATTCAGTGACTTTGTGCTCCTTCAATGATATAGAGGCAAAGCTGCCCCCTCTGCTTTCAGCTTGGGAGAGCACATAAGTTGGAACAGAGGATGCCACGGGTCTGAACTATCAATCTTCAGGAATGCACTCCTACTATGCAAATAGGTAGCTGTGAGTAATGGAAGCTGAACACTCCTGAAGATGTGATAATGAAACAACGTGCCTGTAACTTTCCATTGAAAATCAAATGTGAAATTTTGCACTAATGAAGAACAGTCACCTCTCCTTGAATATTATGTTCTTCCTGTAGATAGGCGTCCCAGATGTGGGAAATATATATAAATATACATATATATATACATGTTTATATATATATATGTATATAAATATATATATATATATATATATACACATATATATATATATATATATACAGTACAGACAAAAAGTTTGGACACACCATCTCATTTAAAGATTTTTCTGTATTTTCATGACTATGAAAATTGTACATTCACACTGAAGGCATCAAAACTATGAATTAACACATGTGGAATTATATACTTAACAAAAAATGTGTGAAACAACTGAAAATATGTCTTATATTCTAGGTTCTTCAAAGTAGCCACCTTTTGCTTTGATGACTGCTTTGCACAGTCTTGGCATTCTCTTGATGAGCTTCAAGAGGTAGTCACCGGAAATGTTCTTCCAACAATCTTGAAGGAGTTCCCAGAGATGCTTAGCACTTGTTGGCCCTTTTGCCTTCACTCTGCAGTCCAGCTCACCCCAAACCATCTCGATTGGGTTCAGGTCTGGTGACTGTGGAGGCCAGGTCATCTGGCGTAGCTCCCCATCACTCTCCTTCTTGGTCAAATAGCCCTTACACAGCCTGGAGGTGTGTTTGGGGTCATTGTTCTGTTGAAAAATAAATGATGGTCCAACTAAACGCAAACCGGATGGAATAGCATGCCGCTGCAAGATGCTGTGGTAGCCATGCTGGTTCAGTATGCCTTCAATTTTGAATAAATCCCCAACAGTGTCACCAGCAAAGCACCCCCACACCATCACACCTCCTCCTCCATGCTTCACGGTGAGAACCAGGCATGTAGAGTCCATCCGTTCACCTTTTTTGCGTCACACAAAGACACGGTGGTTGGAACCAAAGATGTCAAATTTGGACTCATCAGACCAAAGCAAAGATTTCCAGTGGTCTAATGTCCATTCCTTGTGTTCTTTAGCCCAAACAAGTCTCTTCTGCTTGTTGCCTGTCCTTAGCAGTGGTTTCCTAGCAGCTATTTTACCATGAAGGCCTGCTGCACAAAGTCTCCTCTTATCAGTTGTTGCAGATATGTGTCTGCTGCTAGAATTCTGTGTGGAATTGACCTGGTCTCTAATCTGAGCTGCTGTTAACCTGCGATTTCTGAGGCTGGTGACTCGGATAAACTTATCCTCAGATGCAGAGGTGACTCTTGGTCTTCCTTTCCTGGGGTGGTCCTCATGTGAGCCAGTTTCTTTATAACGCTTGATGACTTTTGCAACTGCACTTGGGGCACTTTCAAAGTCTGCCCAATTTTTCGGACTGACTGACCTTCATTTCTTAAAGTAATGATGGCCACTCGTTTTGCTTTACTTAGCTGCTTTTTTCTTGCCATAATACAAATTCTAACAGTCTATTCAGTTGGACTATCAGTTGTGTATCCACCAGAATTCTACACAACACAACTGATGGTCCCAACCCCATTTATAAGGCAAGAAATCCCACTTATTAAACCTGACAGGGCACACCTGTGAAGTAAAAACCATTTCCGGTGACTACCTCTTGAAGTTCATCAAGAGAATGCCAAGAGTGTGCAAAGCAGTCATCAAAGCAAAAGGTGGCTACTTTGAAGAACCTAGAATATAAGACATATTTTCAGTTGTTTCACACTTTTTAGTTAAGTATATAATTCCACATGTGTTAATTCATAGTTTTGATGCCTTCAGTGTGAATGTACAATTTCCATAGTTATGAAAATACAGAAAAATCTTTAAATGAGAAGGTGTGTCCAAACTTTTGGTCTGTACTATATATATAAATGCAGGGAAAGGGGGAAAAAGGAATAATAATATCAGCTCGCCAAAAGTAGAAAAAATACCTCAATGTAGGTGCAGGGCACAGAAAGTCCAGTCCAGCTGCTGGGCAACAATAGCAAAGAGAACAAAAAAAATCCAGCATCCGCAGCATGTAGATAGGTATGATTAAAACACATCAGGACTAAGAGCATACACGCTTGAAATGCATAGACCTATGTTCCCGGCTCTCCTGTTTTCCGCCCCCCCCTATTTTTGTGCTATATGCCTTTTTATTGTCTCGTGTTTCAATGTCGCCATAAAAGTCATGTTTTAATCATACCTATCTATATGCGACCGATGCTGGATTTTTCTTGTTCTCTTTGCTTTCCCAGATGTGGGACCTCTACTTCTAAATGAGAAAATGCCTTTCCAAGTTAACTAAGGTGAATACAACTGAAATAACAATAAGTGCAATACGGTTTTATCTGAGTAACAGTGAGGAGACTGAAAGGCAATGGTACTCACCTTGTGTGGTTAGGTGACAAAACCACTAATAAGCTTAAGGCTGCTGCAGACCTACAAATCAATATAAACAAAAAATGGAAAATGGATCAAGGATGAAAGGTAATTGGTATCAAGAAATGTGGTTTATTTGTCAACGCGTTTTGAAGTTCAAAACTTCTTCATCAGGACAAACCACAATGTCTTTTCTGGATACCAATAACCTCTCATCCATGATCCACCGGTGGAGCAGATTTTACCCTTTCTTTTCATTTTTTATTTATAAGTTAAATGGAACTCGACAGCTTGCCCAAGTCCCCCGAGTGCCACCATGTATTAAGCTTACAGATTCTCTTTAACTTAATACACGAATAACAAATAAAACATTATTACAGACAGCAAATGTATGTCTGTAATAGTTACATTGTAAATCTGCAATATGTTTTACAATATTTTTTAAATCAAATTTATATTTATATTTAGAAATTATAAATAATTAGAATATTTCTTGTCAGATTTAAATGTAATTAAAACCTTTAGAATGATTTAGTTGCTTACCAAGCAATGCAGAGGATACAGCTGGATGTCTCTTCTCTCTACAGTCCGTGTGTAATGTATTATCACGGTGCCTTATATACTGGAGCAAACACTGAGAAAATATTTAGTCTGTGAACTGACCTTACTTGATGAAATCTAACTCGAGAAGATCTATAGACATTGTAAAGCTCTTTCTTTCAATCACCCATCAACCGACTCATCCATGAGGCAATTAAATCTTATGTACCCAATTGTTAAATAAGTTTTTCCAAACCAGCACTTGTAAATTTGTTCAATAGGTGATATACAAACATGGCTTTCACTGAGAATAGAGATCATACGATTTATGCAATTTCTTTTTTAAATGAATCGATTTAATCTACACAAGGGTAAGTTCGCACAATGAGTTTTCGGTAAGTTTTCGATGTTGCATGTTTTCACTGTTCAAAAAATGCAGCCTCTTGCAGTTCCATCAAAGTGATGTAAATTTAGTTTTAGGGGTGATAGACTCTCTTTAATAACAAAAGAGATGAGTACATGTTGCCCTCATGTAAAACTTTTCTCCATAAATGTGCTCCATTATCACTAAATTTACTAAACCACTTTCATTCAATTTATTAAATCAAGAAATGTTGCAAATTTGTCGCAACCTACCCTTGCTTTTCTTTGAGCAATTCTCTCCCAAAATGGTCTAAATAGTTAATGTGGTTGTTATAGTTATAAACTCGCTTACACTCCACATTACAAGAACTCAGTTCACCTTTTATGTCAGTAATTAGTTTCACCTTTTAGAAAAAGAAACTCGGCTCACCTGTCAGGATGACGCGAAGTACATTTCCACTCTAGAACTCGAGTCACCTATCACTGCCTTTTATGATTACTGCAATTAAAATTAAGTATGATATACATGACAAATCCTTCAAGAGGGACCGTATTCTCATTCAAATGTTTGTGTAAGAGGACATGTGATGGAACATGTAGGGGTTTTATATTTTCGTGGATCCCACATACACTTATTATAAAAGATCTCACTTGATCTTCTACATGAAATGAAGGCACACAGAGTTGTGACATGAACAGACAAGCGTATTTTTAGTCCGAGTAAAACATCAGATCGCACCTGGACCAATGTTAGACTATGGGACCATGCACATGTTTGATTATTTCCTTGGGCAGTGTGAGGGTTATGACGTCTCGGCGTGGGCTGAGACCTTTGCGAGCACAAATGAAGAACTCTCCTGAGCCTAACAAATCCAGAAGCTCTGGCTTAGTGTGAGAGTCCTGGGGATTTCAATGCTGACAAATGTGATCCAAAGATGCAGCGAATACTGGATGGGTGGCGGTGAGAAGCAGAGGGGTCAGATAGGTGAGCGATGAAGTAAGTATAAGGATTAGTGATGAGCGAGCATGCTCGTTACTCGATATTAACTAGCATGCTCGGGTGTTTTCCAAGTATCTTCAGGGTGCTTGGGTGTTATGTTTTCGTCAATCAGTGCTCATGATTTGCAGCTGTTTGACAGCTTTAATGCATGTGAGGAATGCTTGTTTCTTAGACATTCCTCACATGTTTTAAAGCTGTACAACAGTTGCAAATCATGAGCACTGAATGACGAAAACTTAACACTGTGCACCTCTTAAGACAGTTGGCAAGGATCCAAGCATGCTCGCCAAAAGGGTTAACAGAAAATACTCACTCATCACTAATAAGGATGTTTGATTTTTTTTTACATTTTGATGGCCTATTCCAGTTCAGAAATATGGCGCAACTGGCCACCATTTGGCTGATTCTGCATGGAAAAAAATTTCAAATTCAGTCAATGTGCCCTCTGCCCACTTCTGAGACTATACTTTATTACTGTATGCGCTAAGCACCACTTATAATTAACGATTGAGTCCACTTGTTTGTAATTTATTCTCAGTATAACTAGAGCTGTTCTGTGAAGGTCTCAGAGGTTTGTTTGAGAATATTAATGATGAAAAAGCATTATTAAATGCAAGAAAAAATCCAGACAGGTCAGAGGTAAGGTTGTGGAAAGAGTAAAGCAAGGTTAGGTTATAAAAAGTTAGTGCAAACATCTTATGGGCAACTGTTCAATCCATCATACAAAAATGGAAGGAGTATACCACAACTGAAAACCTACCAGAACATGGTCGTCCCCCTAAACTAACATCCCTATACAAGGAGAGCACTAATTAGAGAAGCAGCCAAGAGGCCTATGGTCACTCTGGAGGAGCTGTAGAGATCTGCAGCTCAGGTGGGAGAATCTGTCCACAGGTCATACATTCCAAAAATCTGGCCTTTATAGAAGAGTGGCAAGAAGAGAGCCATTTTTGAAAGCAAACCATAAGAAGTCCTCTTTTCAATTTGCGAAAAGCTATAAATGCGACACAGCAAGTATGTGGAAGAGAGTGCTCTGGTCAGATGAGACTAAAGTAGAACTGTTTTGGGCTAAATGCAAAATGCTATGCATGGCGGCAAACTAACACTGCACATGACCCTGAAAACACCATCCCCACCATCACACATGGTGGTGGCAGCATCATGCTGTGGGGATGCTTTTCTTCAGCAGGGACAGAGAAGCTGGTGAGAGTTGATGCTAAGATGGATGGAGCTAAACGCTAGGCAATTTTGGAGGAAAACCTGTTAAAGGCTGCTCACACCTACCTTCTGTAATCTATTCACACAAGTCTCAGCATTATACTATACATATTCTCTTGTTGAGCATCTTTACAAGTTTCACCGATACAATCATGTGTTGGCTTTTATTCTATTTTTTTAATTTAATTATTTTTTGGTTGCTGTTTCAGCATATATTTCATGCTCATAATCACTGCATATTACCAGCACTTTGTGCATTTTGCTATTATTTAGGTTTTGCTTTATTATGTGCTTATTTAGTTTATAGGGTCGGTTATTTTTACTATCCTTTTGTGGTGGCATTATGCTAATGACTACCAACATATAGAGCATGAATATTTACTAATTACTAAAGACACACCTGAACTATAAATACCGCCCAAAGAAAAGATAGGTGCATATAGTCTCTAAAAATTCATACATTTTATTGAGAATTACAAATTAAAAAACATATACAGAAAAGGAAATAATTATTTGATCCCTTGCTGTTTTTGTAAGTTTGCCCACTGACAAAGACATGAACAGTCAATAATTTTAAGGGTAGGTTAATTTTAACATTGAGAGATAGAATATCCAAAATAAAATCAAGAAAATCACATTGTATAAATTAGATATATTTATTTGCATTTTGCAGCAAAAAATAAGTATTTGATTCCTCTGGCAAACAACACTTAATGCTTAGTGGCAAAACCCTTGTTGGCAAGCACAGCAGTCAGACATTTTTTGTAATGTGGTATGTTAATTTTATAAGATATGATGCCGCAATAATTTAGTTGGGCCACTAGAGGTCACCATTGAACAAGAGAAGGAAACACTGAAAACAGGAAGTAGAAAGCAGAGAGTCGTCGTGAGGTGATTTTGAGGAGGAAAGGTTCTGCCGGAAAGACACGGAGCATTGGGAGCCTAAAAGTGACCCAAATTGTTAGTTAGGGAGAGCTAGATAGGATTCACAGCATCGCAAGGAACATTACTATTACTGAGAATACAGATGGACTGATGGAGACTGTATGAGCTCCAGTATATCGAGACTCTGGTAAATGTGTACGCCATAGGTGAGCTTCGTGAAATAATACTGGGATTGATCTGAAACTGTTTCTGCTCCTGTAATAGAGAAATTATTGACTAGGAAGCTGATCAAATCTAGTGGTTGGACATCAGAATAACAAGTCCAGTTGTTTTCTGTTTGAGGATATTCTGTTAGGGCGTCCGCCCTGAGTGCCCACAAAGAGGACAGTGTACTGTGTACATTTTGTGTTGGTCCAAGTGATTGGTCGTGTAAATATATATATATATATATATATATATATATATCAAGGGGAAAACAAGGTACCCGGAATCAATTGTAATTAAGGCGGGAGGCGGGTGAAAGATTATATTCCTGAGAGGACCACGTGTCCTGGTCAGGGTAGAATTACGAGTAAGACCTGTACCGGAAACGGTTGGGAGTGGTATAGCCTGGGGGTAGTCCTTCTCCTTACTGTGAAGTTGGCACTTGGGATCTCCCAGGCTGAATAAGTTGCATTTTGTGGTTGTTGGTAGAGATGAGCGGTGTTCGACTAGAACTGTTCGCCAATCTCAAATTTGAGCTGTTTTGGGCGGTGTTCGTGTCGTTCGACGAACGCGAACGATTTGCAAAAAATTCGGCTGTTCGAGGTTATGTTCGATAACTGTTCGTGCACCAAGAGCGTGTCCTGCATGTCTGGCGCTATTTAGAGCACCAATCATGCAGGGATTGTCTGCCACTTACTGTAATGCCACAGCCATGGTGGTTGTGGCATTACAGTGGTTGCCCAAATCGATGGGAACAGTGCTCACAGTGAAACATGAAAAGCCGGCAATTCAGCAGCGGCATACACCGGTACCCGACAATTTAGAACAGAAAAAATAGAGCATCACACATAGATTAGATAGATAGAAACATGTCGGTCACATATATAAGAAGTACAGTGACAGTGTTAGTTACTGTACTTGTCATTTAGTGTTACAGGAATATTTAAAAAAATATTAGTGTTTTCATGCACCGTATCTTTAAAAAAGCAGGCCGGCAATTCAGCATCGGTACCCGACAATTTATAACAGAAAGAATAGAGCATCACACATAGATTAGATAGATAGAAACATGTCAGTCACATATATAATAAGTACAGTGACAGTGTTGATTACTGTACTTGTCATTTAGTGTTAAAATAAAGGATTTATTAAAAAAAAAATTGGCGTGGGGTTCCCCGTAATTTTAGTCTCTAGCGGAGGTTAAGCAGATGGCTGGGGCAGATGTTTGAAGCCTGGGAAGGGGGTAATACCCACAGAGCTTCCCAGGCTACTAATATCAGCCCCCAACTGAATACCTAGCCTTTACTAGCTATTAAAATGGGGGACCCCAAAATAAATGACGTGGGGTCCCCCCTATTTTAATAGCTAGCAAAGGATAGGAAGACAGCTGGGGGCTGATATTAATAGCCCAGGAAGGGTGCCATGAATATTGGCCCCTCCCAGGCTAGAAACACCAGCCGTCAGCCGCCCCAGAAATGGCACATCCATAGGATGTGCATGAGGTGAGCTGAGTTCATTGGACATGACCTCAGCTCATCTTTATGCCGTCACAGCGAGTCACTGAGGAGCACAAGCATGCCTGCGCTTCTCACTTTGTGCGGCATGGCAAGCTGGATGGCAGCATTCGGCTACGGTCCAGCCTGTCATGTGAATATAGCAGAGCTGGAGCCGTCGTGGGAACCATGGAAAGGTAAGGATGAGGTTGCTTTATTTTTTAACTTTTTTGCAGAAGAAATTGGCTTCAGCTGGAATGAGCATGACGGTAAGTATGGTTTAAATTAGAACAATAAAGAATTGTGTGTTTATTTCAATTAAAGGACTTTATCCTGGGTGTTTGTGTTTTTCTTTAACTTAGACTATTGGGTGAGTAATGTTGGTGTCTTATAGACGGCTCTCCATTACTAACCTGGGCTTGATGTTATCTGGCATTATAAGCTGACATCAACCCCAGCCCTATTACCCCACTGCCACCACTACAGGGCAGTGGGAAGAGCGAGGCTAAGTGCCAGAATTGGTGCATCCTATGGAAGCGCCATTTCTGGGGCGGCTGACGGCAGGTGTTTCTAGCCTGGGAGGGGCCAATATTCATGGCACCCTTCCTGGGCTATTAATATCAGCCCCCAGCTATCTGCCTAGCCTTTGCTAGCTATTAAAATAGGGGGGACCCCTCCTTTTTTTTTGGTGGTCCCCCATTTTAATAGCTTGTAAAGGCTAGGTATTCAGCTGGGGGCTGATATTAGTAGCCTGGGAAGTACCGTGGGTATTACCCCCTTCCCAGGCTTCAAACATCTGCCCCAGCCATCTGCTTAACCTCCGCTAGAGGTTAATGCCAAAGAGCTCAATTTTTTTCTTATATGACCACAGCACCTTTTCCCAATAACTCACAGAATCATCCAGGTGTTTATTAGCAAACTTCAGATGGGCCTGCACATGTGCCTTCTTGATCAGTGGGACCTTGCGGGCAATGCAGGATTTTAAACCTTTAAGGCGTAGTGTGTTACCAATGGTTTTCTTGGTGACTGTGGTCCCAGCTGTCTTGAGATCATTAACAAGATCCCCCCGTGTACTTTAAAGCTGATCTCTCACCTTTCTCATGATTAAGGATACCCCATGAGGTGAAATTTTGCATGGTGCCCCAGATCGATGTCGATTGAAAGTCATTTTGTATTTCTTCCATTTTTTTACTATTGCACGAACAGTTGTCTCCTTCTCACCCAGCATCTTACTTATGGTTTTGTAGCTCATTCCAGCTTTGTGCAGGTCTATAATCTTGTCACTGACATCCTTAGAAAGCTCTTTGGTCTTGCCCATTTTGTAGAGGCTAGAGTCTGACTGATTAATTGAGTCTGTGGACAGGAGTCTTTTATACAGGGGACTATATAAGACAGCTGTCTTTAATGCAGGTAACAAGATGATTAGGAGCCTTTAACTTGTCTGTAGGAGCCAGAACTCATAATGGTTTGAAAAAATACTTATTTCTCACTACAAAATGCAAATAAATTATCTAATTTATACAATGTGATTTTCTTGATTTTTTTTGGATATTCTATCTCTCAATGTTAACCTACCATTAACATTATAGACTGTTTATGTCTTTGTCAGTGGGCAAACTTACAAAAACAGCAATGGATCAAATAATTATTTCCTTCACTGTACATGTTCAACAGAGAAGTGCAATGGAGGGCCACATGATACATCAACATAATTATGTCTTACAATGCTATAAAGCTTAAAAAGAGATGTATACCTCACCCAATTGTCTGCACTTTCACTGATTATCTTATAGGTATCTGCAAAGTACAAAAAAAGTGCTGCCTTATTTGAGCTGATGGTTCTACTTATGTTAAATGATAGACAATAAAAATGAAATAATTTACATATTTTTGCAGACTAAAGTGGTGTTTGATCCTGGTGCCCAACACGTTTCACCCATTGCTTCATCAGGGGGCTTGTCTATCATGTAAAGTAATTAGCACCATGTTGAAGATATATATGTTTTTAATTGGTAATTATCAATAAAAAGTATGAATTTTTAGAGACTATATGCACCTATCTTTTCTTTGGGTGGTATTTGGCATTATACTAAGTTGCACTCAAAGCAACATCATAAATATAAAGTGGGTGTTCAATAAATCAAATAAACACCAAAGTAGAAAGTAGAACTAC
The DNA here is from genome assembly GCF_046119375.1 of Phyllobates terribilis. NCBI lineage: Eukaryota > Metazoa > Chordata > Amphibia > Anura > Dendrobatidae > Phyllobates > Phyllobates terribilis. Next base: position 69,561,877 of record NW_027362763.1, on the reverse strand, counting down.
ACAAAAAATTATTTATTTTTTTTTTTCATCTTTAGTAGACATAATTAAAATATAGACAAATCATATATATAAAAAAACAAAAAAACAAGCACATGAAAAAATGTGGTATTTCAGTTATTATATGCAAAAATTAAATAAACGTTCCACCCTCCTGGTGAAATGGGAAGACCCACAAAGTACAATCTCAGAATATTATATATCTTATAAGTCAATCCTCTTTAGTAAAGACCAATAATATCTTCAACTGAAACATATATAATAAATAGTTTGACTAAAGTGCAAAGTAATATTTAAGGTGCCATCAAAAGTGCATAGTGCATTATAAAGAGTTATATATGAAAGAAATATACCAATAGGATGTAACCACTTGGTACTACAATACATAACAACTTAATAGAATTAAATAATGAATAATCATAAAGGGAGAGCAAAAAACAACATGTAACAACTGAGAGTTAGTTTACTACACAGCCCTTTTGCACGCGTTTCACCTAATGGCCTCTTCAGAAATGGTATGACGCGCGTAAAAGGGCTGTGTGGTAAACTAACTCTCAGTTGTTACATGTTGTTTTTTTTGCTCTCCCTTTATGATTATTCATTATTTATTACTATTAAGTAGTTATGTAATGTAGTACCGAGTGGTTACATCCTATTGGTATATTTCTTTCATAAATAACTCTTTATAATGCACTATGAAGTGGGGATTGTAGTATTGGAAACAGTTAATAGTTTTGTGAGCTGCTCCAGTGTGGAGGGGCAGGTGTAGAAAAGAACAGAGAGACTTCCTGGAGGAAGTGAGTCAGTGGAGGAGAGTGAGAAAGAAACCTAAGATAGTGCTGGAGGGAAGGAAAGGAGAAGCAGGCAGGTAGGACAGTGGGCCCGCTGAAGTATAGAAGAACATCCCATAGTAAGATAAAGCATGTGGATGGCTGCCAGCAACTGTTGTGGACTCTCCCTTAATGTCTGAGACCTACGGTCTACAGAAGGTTTGGAGGAGTCAACCTTATTCACTTCTTAAGTGGAGACAACGGGCGGGGAACCACAGATGAGGAGCAGGGACCTATACGCAAAAGCTTTGAAGCCTAGAGAAGTACTCCGGGTGCAAGGGGCACAAGAAAGAAAAGGGAGAGCTCAGGCTGAACCATCTGCTATGTGCTGTACTGAACCTGGCTTGGAATGTTTGCCATTTAGCAAAGTTGAATTGTTTAAAAAGGACTTTGAGTCTGTCTCTGAATGTGTGATGAAGAAGAAAACCGGAATTAGGGTGCAAGAAGAGACTACAATCGTGAGTGTTGTACAAAGCGCCCAAATCACATAACAGACAGTACACTGTTTGTTCTTTGTGGAGAGTCAGGGTGTTGTAACACAGTAGCTTCTCGCCACAACTACCACCCTGAGCCCCTCACACTCCCCTATAGTAAAAATGTCCTCTCTATGCCTCCTAATAGTAAAATGAATTAATATTGCTTTTGTGGGCCCATATATTAATGCCTCTCCTTGTGTCCCCTCCTATAGTAGGAATGTCGCCTTCCATGGTTCCACACAATAATAGTGTCCGCTCTGTGCCTTCACACAGTAATAGATTTCCTATTGTATCTCTACACAATAGTGACTCTCTATGCATTCATACAGTAATATTACCCCATCTGTGCCATTCCATAGCCATAGTGCCCTCACTGTGCCTGCATACAGTAATAATGTCCCCATTGTACCTATGCGCAATAATAATACCAAATCTGTGCCTTTTTAAAGTAATGCTGCCCACTTTGTGGCCCCACACAGTAAGAATTCACAACAAAAGAGAGATACCTAAACAGGTCTCAGCAAGATAAAATAAGGCTAAAAAAGACCAACCTATTATATACAACAAGCTTCATTATCAAGTTTTAATAAGGGGGGGCTTGTAAATGGCAAAATACAAACCCCCCTGTTTTAAAATTTAATAATAATAGCATTGGTTTTTTTTGGCCCCACACAGTAGTAATAGTTCCCTCTCTGTACCTCCACACAATAACAGTGCCCCCATTGTGCCTCAATAGAGTATTAGTACACCCAGTGAGCTTCCAGATAGTAATGGTACTCCCTGATACAAAACAGCACCTTGACTACATTTGATTCTACAAATAGACAGAGTGACCTATCACAAGTGTGTATACACGTGATGATAATAAAAGGAAACATCTTAGTTTAACTTGTCAAATTATTTTCCAGCTTTTCAATCTTTTTGTTCAGGCCAATTTCATGTCTTTTTCTGTTGAATCACAATTCAAAAGCAATATCTGATTGTTATTAGTTGATATTAAATAAATTTAAATTGAAAATTACCTTTGTCAGTTTTAAGTTAATTCAGCGACCATTATGGGTTTTTCTTACTTTAACAGAAGGTACCAACAATTTTTTCTATGTGTGAATATCCTTATCGTGACCATTATTAAGCTGTGTAGCACTCCCCTTTATATCAGCTTTGTTTTATCCTTCATCAGGTGTCCCCTGTTGCAGCAGTACAAGTATTTTCAGTTTATTCTTAGAGCTGTGTGCTTCTGATGGACTTTGAAAAATTCTATATATACCGTAATATTGTCAACTGCCGAAAACTCGAAGGACTATGTCCTTTGTGTAAATACAGCTCAATTGCAGAGTTTCCAAGAAATATAGGAGATAAGCACTATACAAACAGCTAAAGGGTGAACTAAGTTTTTTTGACATGAGACACCAACTAACTGTGGTATGTCTGTAAATAATTGCAAACATGATAATGTGATCATAAACCACAGTATGTACTATTGCACTAATATCATTAAAGTGCACGTGATTGCTGATACATGCTGCCCAATCCACGGGCAGCATGTATCAGGCACTGACTGTATTCTTTCAGCCATGTACTGTATATTTGGTTTTGAAATGCTATGGTGTTTCAGGGAGAAACATACTTTAAAAGCTGCCAGGGACCTATTTGCAGGCTAGTCAGGCAGGCAGGTCCTCAGAGACTTTACCCCGCCCACTGCCCTGGATAGACAGTGTTTCAGAGTCAAACATGCTTAACTGAGATCAGCCAGACCCCAGAGCATAATAAATATAATATGCAAAAAATAATAAAAATCATTATACTGACTTCATTGCAAACCTCTATGGCACTTTCATTATTCAATAAAACCCATCCAGGCCTCCCTTCATCTTCTGATCAACCACCGCTCAATTTGGAATCATCGGTCCTCTCGCCCTGGTTTCATGGTGGCAAGGAAGGTTCTGTGCAGGGAGGTCAACGGCACATGCCAGGATGTCACAATGCCATTGACCTCCTGCACAGCTGTGCAGAATCCTCCCGGGCACCATGACATCCAGAAGTCTGGTGCAATGCAAAAGGACCGAAGAATCCATTGAGAGAGGCTGGGATCAGAAGATACAGTGTGGTCTCAATGGGTGGCAGTGAATAACAGAGGGGCCAGAAAGTAAAACGTTGAAGTAAGTATAACAATTTTTAAATTTTTAATTTCTTTTTCACCGTTTGATAGGACATTATTGTTCAGAAAAATGGTTGCTAGCAGCCACCATATTATTAAATCCGCGCGGAAACAAATTACAAAAAAATCACTGTTTTGGCAAATTTGGATTAGAATGCAGAGTAGAATTCAATTGCCGGGAAAGGTCAATGCCTGCACACTGCAGTACTTTCTTCTGCCCTAGCCAAGGTGGAGAAGTACTCCTTCACAGGGGCACGATGTCGGGGAGACTGTGTGGATGACGCGTCATCTGCACGAAGCAAGAAGGAGGACTGCATCAAAAGAAGAAGGGAGGCGCCAGACCGGGACCAGTGACACCCCTTCGACCGAACCACCCCCCCATGTGAATATAGTAAAAGCTCTTTTTCTTGCCTTGCAGGTCAGTTGGGGGCATGTATACAGCATTATAGAATGCTATATATCAGGCCTGAAAGGTGGTGGCCTTATCCCATATCAGTCAAACCGGGTGATAGGTTGCCTTTAAATAAAAAGAAAAAATGGTTTCTCCTCAGAATTGCAAGATACTTACTAAGCATGGAAAATCTAGGAAAATCTGTCTTTTATAGGGTGTTATGCTACTTATCAACAGTATATTGCTGGCACTACTCATCCCTAGGGATGGGCGGACCCATGAATGATCGGGTCCGTCGGCTTTGGACGACCTTTATAAAAATGTTTGGTTTGGGTACCAGAACGGTATCCGAACTTGATACCGAACCCAAACCTCATTCAAGTGAACAGGCAGCCCAAGCATCTGGTGGCTTGGTGGTTCCCACGCTCTCTTCTGTGTGACAGCGTGAGAAACACTGGCTCTGACCGGCACTTACTTACTGAAGTTACAGTCGGTCACAGCCCCTAGGTATCGCAGACCACTGCAGGTTCCCACACTGTCACACAGTGGACAACATGTGAGCCAGCGGCTGTTACCGGCGGTGAAAAATTTATTGCCAATCAGGCAATTTTATCGCTGCGGGCAATTAATGTCAGTAAGGTTACCACAGTTAATCAGCTATGAACTGTGATAAGCTTACTGATGTCAGACCTCATCGCACCAGCCGGATTCACACGCTACTGTCAGTGTGTTCCGGCGGCTGTGCTGAGCGGTCACATTACTGATGTACTGTAAAAGAGGGTCGGGGAGTGCTTTTTACAATTAAAGGTCTTTTCTCTGTATGTGTATTTATTGCTTTTGACCACGGGTTTAGTAATGAGGGTGTCTTATAAATGCCTCTCCATTTCTAACCCCTGGGCTTGATGTCAGCTGACATTATACAGTTGACATCAACCCCAAAATATTATATCACTTGCCAACGCACCAGGGCAAGCGGGAAGAGGCAGGAAAAGCTCCAGAATTGACGCATTTAATGAATGTGCCTTTTCTGGGGCGGCTGTGGACTGCTATTTTTAGGCTGGGGAGGGCCAAATATCCATGGACCTTCCCAGCCTGAGCATACCAGCCTCCAGCTGTCTGCTTTGCCTTGACTGATTATAAAAAACAGAGGGGACCCCATGCCATTTGTTTTTTATTATTTATTTAAATAATTTAAAAAAACGGCTTGGGGCCTCTATATTTTTGATAACTAGCCAAGATAAAGCAGAAAGCTGAGGGCTGCAGCCCACAGCTGTGTGCTTTACCTACGTTTGTTATAAAAAATAAAGGAGGCTACAAAAATAGAAGGGACTCCACGTCTGTGGCTGTGATGGGGTCGTAAGTGCCCCCTTTGAAAAAGTTTACTGATTGGTTGCACTGCAGCCTTTTAACAAGCTTTATTTGGGCTGCTGAACACAAGCAGCAACACAGACATACCCGAAAAGTCTGTGTTCGGGGTCCGTGCACAGACACTAGGTGTCCGATATGGATGCCGAACTTTATTGTTTGGCTTCGCCCATCACTACTCATCATAGTACAGCAAAAAAGATAAAATTAGCAGTTAAGCAAAACATATGCATAATGTAAGTAACTATCTGTCATTTCCACCATAACAGTGTGATCTGAAACCCAGGGCTGTAAACTGGAGATTTGGTTGAGGGTCAAGGAAAAGTTATGGCCAGTACAATGAGTTTACTGCAAGTAATCCGGTTAGTGTGTGACTTCATATTATTTACTGAAGCTTAATGACCACAAAGGAAATACTACTCATGCTAACCAGGAGAGGGGGGACATAAAAAGTGCAAAATTAGATTTTGTATAATAATTGGTGCCATATTAAATCAAAGAAGCAAAAAGAAAATAATAAAAAAGCATCCTTAGATTTACGCTGTTAATTAAATATTGAGACCCATTTTAATTAATTTAGTGCAATGCTCATCAGCAAAACAGAGAGACAAGACTGATTAATCATGGACGTAATTTCTTTATCATAAAGACGTAAAATTACCTCTACCGTATAAAATTGGAAAAGATAGATGTTGGTACGGTAAGTTTTTCGATTAACAGAAAGGTAATAATTGTTTCTGTCTGGAAATTCTGAAAAATATAATTTATCTGGTGTAAAGGAAAGTGAAAAGAATGGCTTGCTGTAAAAAGAAAGGCATTCTGGACTGGATAATTTCATGTTACCTACCTAATATCTCAATAATTGCTTGCTACTTCATCTGACAGCAACATAATGAAAGAAAAGAGACCCTGAATCCAACAATGTATCACTTAGTTTACTGGATACAGCAATGGTTTTACAATCAGAGTTGTTAGATGCAGCATGAAGCAGAGCTCAAAAAGCTGCACCCACACCTCAGCTTTCTGTGTGCATTGTCTATTGACAGTGAACTGCTTATCAAAGGAGGGGGTGTGGTCGGTCACATAAGACCTAGTCCATCAGTGATAATATCCTAGTGATAAAACCTTCACTGTAAGTAAACAGCACCACACAGCTTAATAAATGACACTTCACTGAATTCAGTGTTTTCACCCCTACATCATGCTGTTGTCAGATTGCATAGCAAAAATGTGCTGACAGGTTCCCTTTAAGTGATTATTTTAGGAAACTGCTTACAAAGGATTTGCTTTGTAAAATCTTGTAACAACACTTTCTGTAAGTACAAGGATTAGTATAAAGTTCCCTGATTGCCATGAAAAGATGAGTTTAATGCTCTGAGTTTTATCCAAACTTCAAACCATAATAAAAGGATTAGAGAGAATTGGTTAAAAAAATAATTCAAATGAAAATACCTTTTACGCACCAGTCCCTATACCACCTCTTTTGTAGCTCCCTGGTCTTCTGGGGTAGTCTTTGGTTCTTTTTATGCTGTCTTCCAGCACCATGGTCAAAGATTGACCTCATGCAGCAACTATGTGAGGAGATGGACATACTGCCCACATTCCCTTTTGAAGACGCTTATGGTTGTTATGTGTAATGTGTATTGTGACATGCATTATTAGAAACAATGTTGTAGTTTGAATCACAGTTGGGAGAGTTAGGGTTAATATTTGGGACATACCCAGAGTGGGAGGAGTCAAAGTGAAGGGACAGAGACAGCTTCCTGTTAGAAAGTCAGCTAGGGTTCAGCCTGCAGTGAAAGCAGACCTAAGGTCTGACAAGTCAACAGAGCTGTGTGATGTGGGTGTCCTTAACATGAGTGGAGACTGACGCAGTGGATAGCGAGATCCAGAGTAGAGTCAAGGAAAAGCAACACAAAGACAGAGTGATGCAGTGGAGAGGGGTCCTGGGACAAGCTGTCTAGCGATACGGACCCAAGTTTTTAACTCAGAGAGGTAACGGGTCAGGATTGAAAAGGGGAACATGACACGAAGAGAGTTCCCTGGGCGGTAGTTCCAAGGCGCCAGCAAGCGAAGAAACTAAGTAATGGTCATAATAGCAAAATAGCTCTGTGAATATCTGAGGCTGTGGGTTGTAAATAATCACTTCATGCAGCATGCCAGGATATGAAAAAAGAATACCTCACCCACGGCTATCGCCCAGCGCCACATTATACTATCGCTGGCCTCAGAGCTGGAAAGGCCTTGCTGGTAAAATTAAAGATAAGGACTGAGGGCTTAAGAACTGTAGCACCATCAGGGTGCTTTTAAGACAGTGAGAGCCTACGACAGGTGAGTATAATGTGTTTTACTGCTTTAACCCTTTCCTGGTCCTCAAAATAAGATATTAAAATGTCAGCCAGATGGCCACCATTTTGCTGAATCCCTCAAATTTTTGACTCTCCTGAAACATTTTAGGAAATTTATAATGTTTTTGATTTGTTGTGGTTTTGATCTCTCATTTCTATCCCAGAAAATTACAAAGATTAGGATAGACAGACAGGTGGCAGATATGACCACTGCCTAGAAGAACTCACCACAGTGTCCCCCAATTTGATCAACAATGGGGCTCAAGCAGTGATTGGACTGAGTATATAGATGCGCCAATTTGACTGGTGTATTATGGCTTTCGTCTGACATTTCTATTATTTCAAATTGATAGTTGGACACTGTGGCTAATACTTATAGCTGGTACTCACAGTGTCATATTATGGATGGCTCCTCTGTGTACACGATTGCTAGTAGTTTGCACTCATATAGTAATGTGATGCTGTTAAAGGGGCACAGTGGCTATCACCGTTATGGGGATGGACAGAGCAGAACAGGTGAGGGATGGTGTGGAGTTAATGGAGGGCAGACACAAAGTTTAAATTAAGCAATACAAAATACTTTGTTCTATGTAGCTTATATAGAGTGCTAGTTCCATAAAACATATTTACACGTCGTTGTGGGTATTGTCTCCCAATATAGAGAACTTAGCATGTCGGGTGTGGTAATAACAGGTTCACTCTTCAATTACTCATGTGCAGTCTAAGAAACCTCACACCACAGGCAAGTCACACACATCTCTTAGCCATTTCATCTGTGTAGTTTGGGTCTCTTCTATAGTTCTGTCTTTTGGGGTAAGAAGACTCCTTGCAGTCTGATTTGCTGCCACCTGATTACATGGGGCATAAGTCTCTGTCTTGAAACCCTCAACTAAACACAACAGAGAGTAATTAAAGACTGAACCTGTTATTGCCCCAACTGTCGTCACACGGCCTCCAATCTTTTTCTGCTGCATCTATATGCTCGGTGCTCGTTGAACATCCCAAGTAGTGACATGCTCGGGCGAGTACCGAGCAGTGTTGAGCTTGCGCGCTCAACACTAATCAAGAACCATGTAAGATACACAGATATTGAGCTTATGTTAGAAATTCTGTCTAAGACAAAGTCCCGAGAAGGAATGATGAGAGATACTATAAGCACATCAAGTGACAGAAAGAAAAAGTCAGTCAATGCATGAATACATACTCAACAGCCCATGAGATCCTATAATCTCTGCATGTATAGCCCTGGATCAGGAGGGGAACTGAACCCCACACATATCAACACAACAAGGGGTCTTCCTCAGGATAGTTGTATATAGAACTGGCTGGTATGCATACTTATATAGAGAGAGTAATATTGATAAATGATAACCATCTGGTAATTTATATTTATAATTAACCATTTATATGGCTTGTATATTCTTTTCATAAAATTAAAATATATTCTGTAGGTGATCCCTATTTTTTGCTTACTTCTTTTTTTTCTTTGCTTTGCTTTATGTCATTTAGTATGCATTAGATTGATTCCTGTGCCTTTTGGTTGTGCCCACCTTGCTTTCTTTTTACTGTATCTCTAGTCCCTTAGTCCAGTCTAGTTGCCCGTGTTTCCTGAAACCGCATCTGCAGTACCTGACAACTACCTAGGGGCTAAATGTCCAGGTCCGAACCTTGATCCTGAAACCTCGTCCGTGGTTTCTGTACCATGTGACCACAATGGCGGTACCAGAACTGTTACTTTAGACCAATAGGTCTGAACCCTGTCCCAGTCGCTATCCTGTCTACAAAGTATGTCCCTGTCTCAAGTAGCCTTTCTGTTTGAACTTTTCCAAAGTGGCCGTCCTGTTTGAACTTGTCGCAAGTGGCCGATTTGCCCTGCAATTTGTCTCTGCCTTTTGGGGTCAGCTGCTACTGCCGAACGCGCCCTGGAGTGGCACCTGGCAGCTATCTGCCGCAAAAGCCTGACCACAGGAATAAGAGGTCCTGCAAAAGAGGGTCCCTGACTTCATATCCGCTCCGTTCTGCTCCGATGATGGCCAGCCAGTGAGAGGCAGTCTGGTCAAGAAGAAGGTGGGAGTTGTGACTTTCTTCCTAATAATTTGAAGAGAACGTGGTCCTAATGAGAGGTCATGGAAGTTCAGGAGGAAGAATCTGGCTTCATCTTCTCTGGCTCCATTTTTTATGCAAGAAGAGGGGGCGTACAGGGGGGATACTATAACACTATGCCCGGCACCCCTGCACGCTGTTACCTTCAGTGAGGTCCTTGGCATGATCCTGATCCTACCTCCTCCCCCAATCCATGCAAGCCGCAGATAGGGCGCACCTGCCCGCGCTCCCCTGTTCTTAAAGGGGCAGCGCATACACATGGTACATGTCCCAGGAACAGCTGGGAGGCGTATGTTGCGCCCCTGCAGGTTCAGTCACCACAGAGGTACTGCATCTCACCCAGAGGTGTGGTACCCCACTCTCATGGAAGGAAGGAGTACTACCCAGGACCCACCTACCTACATGCAACACTACACCATTCCACTCCAGCAGGAGGGGCAAGATGCACTTATCCACTGCTGAGCCTGTCCCTGGTTGGAAGGGGGGGAACCAAGAGAGGGGGAACCATGTAGTGGGTGTGGGTGGAGGAAGTAGTCAGGGGAGCACCTTCAGAAAGAGTATAAGAAGGAGGGGAACCATCTAGAAGAGTTGAGTCCTGCTCAGGAGAGCAATGTAGGAGGGTCCAGGCTCCTGGCTCCAGTGCTTGAAGCAGGAGTTGAGTGGAGAGAGAGAGAAGTTGGGCCTAGTCTGAGAGGCCCAGGAGAGAGTGAGAGAGGACAGGAGCAGAGGGAAGGCTCCATAGACAGAGGGGATCCCAGGGGCATGGTGAGTGCGGGAAGCCACCCGTGCGCCCGAATCTACACGGACCTGGAGGGATCAGACCGCAGAGCAGACCGGCCCCTAAACTAGTGGAGAACAAGCACGCTCAGCTAGATAACAGGAGGCTGCTGTATTTGCAAGGTGCAGCAGCCAATCACCACAATTACATCACCGAAAAGGTGGCCGCATAGGGTCCAGGGGATTGCAAGTCGCCCGACAAAACCCAAGGCTACCAGCTTGGGACACTGATTGTGAGGCGAAGGGCAGGAGGGCAAGAGCCAGCGCAAGGAAGACGACCAATAAAGGAACATAGAACGGGGTCCCGTTTAACTACTCCTGAGAGACTTGAGAGTTGCTGAATCCCCTTCCCTGGTGAACACAGGATGACGTGGGAGGTTACACACTGGCCCTGGTAACCTGGAGTCTTGAACAACTGTGAGTAAACCTTGAAGACTACACCCTATTGTGTCCTGAAATTATTGCTGTGCCATCACCAGTCCTGCACAACACAGCACCAGCAACATCTACCTCATAAAACCCCTATATCCTGCCCTGGAGCTAAGTTCTGCCTGTGGAGAGCTGAACCAACTCTGCTGTGTCACCATCAGCTCCAGAGGATCTGCACCGCAGCGGTGGCTCCATATAGCCTCATACCACAGGTGGCGTCACGAACATTATTATCCTAAAAACTTTATTCCATTTTACTTTTCTGTTTAATTGACCACCCTGGGTCACGGACCGGGTCACTGCCACCGTGACATCCCCCAGCACCTACTGGCCGGGCTTCCGAGTACCCCACGGCCCAGGGGGCGCATCACATATAATCTATATATGTGCACCTGCAAGGTGTCCTTCAGCCAATAGCTGGGAGACATCTTATATGTAAGGCACTCTCTCCAATAGGGAGGTGCTTGAGCAACCGCTATAGTTTTTTAGGTGGTTAGTGTGAGCAACTGCATGTTACCAGGTCCCCAGTCCCTAGTCTGTATTTCATATCCTTTGTCCCGTATCCTGAGTCCCTTAGTCCAGTTTAGTTGCCCATGTTTCCTGAAACTGCATCTGGGGTACCTGTCTGCTACCATGGGGGCTGAATGCCCAGGCCCGAACCTTGAACCTGAAACCATGTCCACTGTATCTGTACCTCATTTCCACATGGCTGGTAGAAGAACACTCACCTGAGACCAGTAAGTCTGAACCGTGTCCTAGTGGTGTCTACACAGTCCGTCCCTGTCCCAAGTGGCCTTCCCGCCCTGAAGTACGTCTCTGCCCTTTTGGGTCAGCTGCTACTGCCAGACGCGTCCTAGAGTGGCACCTGGCAGCTATCTGCCACACAAGCCTGACCTCACCACTAGAGGCTCCAGCGAACACCAAGGTAGCTGCTTAGTCACGCCGCTCCAGGGTAAGTATGGTCCTTGGCAAAGTGGGTCATGAATCACCATCATGAATCATGTTATGAGTGTAACAAAATTTGAGTAAAATCTAACTCCACTCAAATTTATTTGCTCATCTCTACTGATGATCAATCGTTATTCTAATGCAGACATACACATTTTTATTAATATATGCCATTACAGTGGATCAAACTGATCATAGATATTCAATGACACCAAGTAAAGAAGAAACAATCTCTCTAGGAATATTCTTTCACATAAATTTCATTTGTAGACTAATGACTATCCTCCTTCTCCCCCTCTCCCACTCCATAGAATTTAACAAGCACCATCTGTCATTTTCATTCTCCGTAATGAGAAAATCGAACTTCACTGAACATAGATTTTACTCATAAATTGAGTGAAAGATTGATCCAAGAGATGGAAGAAGAAAATTTCTCTATTAAAATAAATTGTAGAGTTTCATATTTTAATATGTACTATTGATTTATTCAATAAAATTTAAAACAACAGTTACTGATTAATTTTTTCTTTATATTATCATCAACTTTTTGACTTACTTCTCTCCCGAACATAATGTTACATTTCTGTTACTTTGCCTAATTTGTGCTCCTTTAGAAGCTGCTTTCAACTTTTGCTCAATAAGATCCCTGTACTGGCTGTTTAAATATAGTGCATTAAATTGTATAACAGAACAAAAAGAATCAAAGAGCTCCAAAGTGCTCCATAATCAACTCACTTTTTATAGAGTTCTTGGAGTCGGGAGCAGCTCCGACTAGAAGGTCAGCTAAAGATTTTTTTGAACACTAATTTTTTCAAGGGAAACGCTTCAGGCCCCTGAGACCCTAAGACAAGAGCATTGGGAGGTGTCCCAAGGTAAAGGGGCTGTGACTGGCAGTAGCAAGCCTCGCTGCAGACCGCCAACTCGATCCAAAGTAAGACAGTTTAAACAGTTACATTAGGAGTGAGGTCCCTGCTCGCAAGCTTACATTCTACAAGAAAATGGGTGGACACAATAGGTGAAAAGTGTTAATCCCTTTAAGTCCTTTTCCTATAAACATTTCTTTGCAGGGCAATTGTCCAGCTCTTACCTCCACTTAGCTTCATTTTGCAGTGCCATAGCCCTGACTATTAACATTTTATATTCATTTTTTAGCACCGAACTTTGTGTCCCCATTGACTAGAATTGGGTTAGTGTTCGGGGTCAAGTTCAAGGTTAAGATGTTACCCGAACCAAACTGTTACAGTATGTTCGTCGAACCAGAACATCCACAAGTTCGCAAAACTCTACTTGTGATATATACTGTCGAACTTTCTTCATGTGAAATTTAGTTGTTTTGACGTAAAAAACAAAACTGGCCTGGTATAGGTGTTGAAAGTTGATTGTTCAAAAATTCAGTATTGTCATATATAATTTAAAATTTGGTTTGTGTGAAATGTCATACAAACCCTGGGAACTATAGACCAGTAATCTTAACGTCTGTTGTGGGTAAATTGCTTGAAGGATTTCTTAGAGATGCTATGGTAGAATATCTTAATGATAATAACTGTCTAACTCCTTATCAACATGGATTCATGAGGGATCGCTCCTGCCAAACAAACCTGATTGCCTTCTACGAGGAGGACTGGGGAGAGTCAGTGGATGTTGTATACCTTGACTTCTCCAAAGCGTTTGATACCGTGCCACACAAAAGGTTGGTATATAAGATGAGAATGCTTGGTCTGGGGGATAATGTGTGCAAGTGGGTAAATAGCTGGCTGAGTGATAGAAAGCAGAGGGTGGTTATCAATGGAGTAAGCTCAGGGTGTTTCAGGGTTACTAGCGGGGTGCCTCAAGGGTCTGTCTTGGGCCCTATATTATTTAATATATTTATTAATGATCTAGTTGAAGGGTTGCATAGTAAAATAGCAATATTTGCAGATGAGACTAAACTTTGTAAAGTAGTTAATACAGATGAGGATAGGGCACAGCTACAGGAGGATTTAGATAAATTGGGGAGTTGGGCCAAAAAATGGCAGATGGGGTTCAATGCCGATAAATGTAAGGTCATGCACATAGGAAAGAAAAACAGCAGTCACCCATACATATTAAATGGGAAACCGTTGGGGAAATCTGACATGGAGAAGGACCTGGGCGTCTTGGTTAACAGCAAATTAAATTGGAGTGCCCAGTGTCAGGCAGCAGCTGCGAAGGTAAATAGAGTCATGGCATGCATCAGAAGAGGAATAGCGGCATATGATGAGAACATTGTTCTTCCTCTGTATAAAGCGCTGGTAAGGCCGCACTTAGAATATTGTGCACAGTTCTGGGCTCCGGTGCTCAGGAAAGACATATTGGAGCTGGAGAGGGTACAAAGGAGGGGGACTAAGGTAATAAAGGGAATTGAGGGACTAGAATACCCAGAGAGGTTGTCAAAATTAGGCCTATGTACGTTGGAAAAGAGAAGGCTTAGGGGAGACCTCATAAACATGTATAAATACATCAGGGGGCAGTACAGAGATCTCTCCCATGACCTGTTTATACCAAAGATGGTGACAAAGACGAGGGGGCACACTATGCGTCTGGAGGAAAGGAGGTTCCTGCACCAGCATAGAAGGGGATTCTTTACGGTCAGAGCCATGAGACTCTGGAACTCTCTGGTAGAGGAAATGGTGATGTCCAACTCACTTAATGAGTTCAAGAGAGGCCTGGACGCCTTTCTTGAGAACAATAAAATTACATCTTATGCTTAGTGATAGTTAATTAATCCAGGGATTTAATCAGACTGCCAGATTGGAGTCGGGTAGTGAATTTTTCCTCAATAATGTAAATTGGCTTATACCGCATGTTTTTTTTTTGCCTTCCCCTGGATCAACGCTGTAGAAAAATGTTTAGCTTGCAAAAAAGAAGACTGAGAGGAGACTTAATAGCTGTCTACAAATATGTCAAGGGCTGTCACATTCTAGAAGGATCATCTTTATTCTCATTTGCACAAGGAAAGACTAGAAGCAATGGGATGAAACTAAATGGGAGGAGACACAGATTAGATATTAGAAAAAACTTTTTGACAGTTAGGGTGATTAATGAGTGGAACAGGCTGCCACGAGAGGTGGTGAGTTCCCCTTCAATGGACGTCTTCAAACAGAGGCTGGACAGACATCTGTCTGAGATGATCTAGTGAATCCTGCTTTGAGCAGGGGGTTGGACCAGATGACCCAGGAGGTCCCTTCCAACTCTACCATTCTATGATTCTATGATTCTATGATTCTATGAAAAGCTGCAGTGCACAAGAAATAGGCCGAACTGGATTGACGCTTGTCTTTTTTCGGCCTTATAAACTATGTAACTATGTAACTATGTATATTTCATTGATTTTATAAAAAACTAAAAAATTGGGCTGGAACAGATGTAGAATTTTATTTGTATACAAATTGACTATATTCACATATACTGTAGAACTTGGTTCATGTGAAATTTCGTTGATTTGAAATAAAACAAAAAAATTGTCCTGCTACAGGTGTAGAAATTTGGTTCCTCGCTACTCGGTCCCCAGCCACCACTATTTCTTCCGTTGTGGCTTCCCTACCCTTTACCATCTCGTGTCCAGGAACATCACCCATGCCCTAACCAACGCAACTGCTGGAATTGTCCACTTAATGACCAACACATGGACAAGCGCTTCTGGCCTGGGACGTTACATTTCACTTACATCACATTGGGTGAACATTGTGAAGGCCGGGGCTAAGTCCTACCATGGCATGGCCCATGTGCTCCCGACATCGAGGATTTCTGGCTTCACTACTCTCAAGGTTTCTTCCCCCTCTTACATCAGTTCCTGCACCCCCTCCTCCATCTCCGATTTGTTACCTCAGAGCACGTCGTCCACATTAGCCGGAAGCTCTGTAGCACTGCCTCAGCGAAGCGGCAACAGGCTCTGCTGAAGCTAATTTGTCTAGGAGATGTACAGCACATCGTGCCAGAGTTACTGAAAGGAATAACAGACCAAACTGATGTGTGTTTTTTGACGCTTAACCTCCAAACAGACTTGGTCATGTCTGATAATGGACGTAACCGGGTGACGGCTCTGAAGCTTGGCAAGCCGCCACACGTACCATGCTTGGCACATGTTCTCAACTTGGTGGTTAAGCATTTTCTAAAACCTACCCAGATTATGAGGAGCTTATGGTCAACGTACATAGTGTCAGCGCCCATTTACGCAAGTCAGCTAGAGCAGCCACTGCTCTGGCAGTGCTGTAGCAACGCTTGCAAGTAACAGCTCACCGACTGGTGTGCGACATGACCACAGACTGGAACTCCACAGTGCATATGCTTACAAGGCTTTGAGAGCAGTAGAAGTCCGTGTGGAATACCAGCTCCAACCTGCCTGTTGATATTCTGGTCAGCCTCCACAAATAACAACTGAAGAGTGGGTATGGATATTTGACATTAGTGCGATTCTCCAAGACTTTGAGGACTCCACAAAGATAGTGAGCGGCGATGACGTTATGTATTGTTGCCTTTCCCGTGACCCTAGAGTTACATTCGTCTTAGCCAAAAAACAGTAATTGTTGTTCACCCTGCTAGACCCACGATGCAAGGAGAACTTTGCATCTCTTCTTGCTTAGGCAGAAAAGTCTTCGAAAATGGTGCTATACCAGAAGGCCATTGTGGAAAATATATTGAAAAAATTCACGCCAGACAACGCTAGCTATAGGGGGCAAGCTTCCTTGCCAAACCAAGGAGTAGAGGTGAGGGAGACACACACCAAAGGCCTGGGCCAATTTCATGTCACCCTCCCAGCTCCCATGCCCTCATAACTGGGAATTTTTGACAAGGAGGGAAAAAATTTAAAAGATGGCCAAGCAATACATGGCCAACTAAACCAGCTTACTCCCTAATTCCTCTGCAACTTTAAACTATTCGGCCTCAAAACTGGACACCGGGCATGAGCTGTCTCTCTTTTCCTTGGAGGTGTTGTGCTGACATGCCACTAGCTTCTTATCTGAGTGGGTTTTTAGTGCCGTCCGGGGGGTCATAACAGACAGGCGCTTTTCCCTGTCAACAGAGAATGATGGCAGGCTCACTTTCATAAAAAAAAATAAAGCCTGGATTATCCAACACTCTTCCACACCACCAGATGACAGCAGCAGGTAAATTGTTTTTAATATTCAATATTTTAATGAGGCCTGCCAGTTGTTGCCTTTCAAGGGTCTATAGATGTCCTTCCTTATAATTTTTTTCTGGCTTTCCACTTTCTAGAACGCCTTTATGACTGTGTAAGAACATCAAGTATACTTTCAAAATATTTAGCTTAAGAATTTTTTTATGGATTCAATGACTCATCCATACAGTTTAATATGGATATTGTAGCATTACAGTGGTATGTAAAACTTATAAAGAGCTTTGACAAATATTTCTGGAACAGATTACTCACCCATTGGGGTATTATGTGCTTTGTGATACATTTTGAAGGCATATAACACTCCAAAAGAGCATCTAAAAATTTTGCTTGTCTATATTTGTTACCCGTGCACTATTTTGTGGTCTGGGGTACATTTTCTAGGTATATAAGATTCAAAAAAGTGTTTAAAATGTTATCGGTATTATATTCCTCACCATAGACTATTCCATGGTTTGAACTTCATTTTCTTAGTATATAACCCTCAAAAAACTTGTTAAAAAATGTAGCGATATTATATTGCTCATCCATAGAGTATTTCATCTTCTTAGGTAGATTTTGTTGCTCTATAATCCTCAAAAAACTTGTTCAAAATGTTATCGGTATTATATTGCTCACCCATAGAATATTCCATAGTCTCTATTACATTTTCTTGGTATGTAAGCCTTAAAAAATGTGTTAAAAAATGTATTGGTATTACATTGCTCGTCCATACACTTTTCCATTTTCTTGCTTAGATTTCGATGATATATAAGCTTCAAAAAAGTGTTCAAAACATTATCGGTATTATACTGTTCATCCATAGACTTTCACTTATTCTTCAGTAGATTTTGTTTCTATATAAGCTTCAAAAAATGTGTTCAAAATGTATCGGTATTACATTGCTCATCCATACACTTTTACATATTCTTGGATAGAATTCGATGGTATATAAGCCTCAATAAAGTGTTAAAAAATGTATCGGTATTATATTGCTCATCCATACACTTTTACATATTATTGGATAGATTTTGGTGGTATATAAGCATCAAAAACTTGTCCCAAATTTTCTTTTTGCTATTATATTGCTCACTCATAGACTATTCCATGGTCAGGAGTACATTTCCTTGGTATATAACCCTCAAAAAACTTGTTCAAAATTTATAGGTATTATATTGCTCATCCATAGAGTATTACATCTTCTTGGGTACATTTCGTTGCTATATGAGCCTGAAAATACTTGTTCAAAATTTATCAGTATGACATTGATCATCCATAGGATATTATATCTTCTTGGGTACATTTCGGTGGTATTTAAGCCTCAAAAAACTTGTTCAAAATTTTATCAGTATTATATTGCTTACCCATAGACTATCCCATGGTCTGGAGTACATTTCATTGGTAAATACACCTCAAAAGTGCAAAACCTTTATGAGTATAGGAGTGCCACTACATAACAATTTGAACATAATGTGTATGAAGCCCTCCTTTATGTCTAATACAGGGTGTATCTAAGTCCCTATGAGTCCCTAATTTTTTGCAGTTCTTGCTTCCTTCATGAATAATAATGAAATGTCCTATTTTTTAATAAAAAAAATATTTTGGTTTACTTCAATTACATTCAATTTTTAAATCCTTTTTAATTTTGGCCTTTATTATAGTCATTATAAAGGAAAAAAATATTCTTAAGATTTTTATTCCTGTAAAATACAATTTCTTGTTGGTTTGGAATGTTTTATTGTCAGTCCTTAAAGTGGAGAAAATGTGTGAAAGCATTGTTCTTAGCAGCGATCTGGGAGTCAGAGATACTTTCAGAGGTCTTCTCCATGCTGTTCTCCTTCCATTCAGCACTTTCTCCACCCATTTCAATATTCTCACTGCCCCCCAGACCTTTTTATTAAACAACACCCCATTGGGATAAAAAACACTATAATTAGAGGTTCCAAAATGGGAACAATGCCCCTTTTGTCTCCCAAAGCAACACCATATACATACAATAATTTACAACGGAGAAAAAAATGGAGCCTTGAATTTGCTTAGAATGATTACCAAAATTTTATTACATATAAAAATTAAAATCAATTGCAAAAAAAACCCACATAACATTAATGCATGAAGATGTGATAAACACAGACCTCAGGCTGTAAGTAATCAGTGGCACCAATTACATAAATGTCTTGATAGATAGAAAATATGCCACAAGGGCATTCCTATACATAGAACATATTGGTAATATTTAATGAGTCCATAGATCCTACCCTAAACCAAAGAGAGAAGTATAGTACCTAGTGCAAATGTTAAAACCTATCCTAGTAGTTATCAATAGGCTCAAGGGAAAGTATATCCTAAGTAGTTGGACTCATAAACATACCCAGAAATAGAGGATGGACGGCAAAGGAACTATCAGCCTGGTGAGAGGATTCCCCACATCCCCTACGCACGTTTTGCTTATATAAGTGACCGCTTCATCACCTTTTTGTAGGATCTGCTGGAAAAAAGCTTGGCTTTCCCATTGACTCCCATTATATCCATATATATAGACATTCAAAGTAATAAATTAAGACACATCACCAGAGTGAAAAGCAGAGCAAGATATCAGTTTATCAGCAGAAGCTAACCTGGTGCTGATAGTTTTCATGTACCTGTGTACTCCACCCTGGAGCTGACAAAGAGATACTTTTTTAATTATATATTTATTGGGTTTCATATAAAATGCACAAGTAAAACTAATAACAATTTACTATATAAGAAGAAAACAGATATATACAGGTGCATGTTACTAAATTAGAATTTCATCAAAAAGTTAATTTATTTCAGTACTTCAATACAAAAAGTGAAACTCATATATTATATAGAGTCATTAAAAACCTTGTGGGGTGTGTCAATGACTGCCTTCTGGACATCTGTCAAGTCAGCAGTCTACCCAATGATTGTGGAACCTAATGAAATAGACTAAGGGACCATTTTAAATGCTTAGGAAGCCTTTGCAGGTGTTTTTTGTTAATTATTTGAATTTACTGAGATAATAACTTTTGTGTTTTCATTGGCTGTAAGCCATAATCATCAACATTAACAGAAATAAACACTTGAAATAGATCACTCTGTTTGTAATGACTCTGTATAACATATGAGTTTCAGTTTTTGTATTGAAGAAATGAAATAAATTAACTTTTTGATATTCTAATTTAGTGAGATGCACCTGTACTTACACCCCTTCAGGAACAGAGAATTGTCAATGACTTTATAGTCTATGTTTTCCAAGTAAGAAATCTAGATATTGTTAAATCAGGTTTTGTGTTAAAAGGTTTTTTTTTTGTTTTTCATTTCTCCATATCACATTCTATGGGGTTGGGTTTACCTAGGACTTTAATCCTGCCTCTAATGATAAGGAAACTGCTGTAAAATTTAAACAATAGGAAGTTAAAGTGTAAAAAAGCCTCAATGCCCAGTGTGAAAATTGCAAGATTACTAATTTAGTAAGTTAATAAAGATTGTGATATGAACAAAAAAAAACTGCAACATTTTTTTTAAATATATGTATTATAAAAACCTGATTTAAACTAGTGGTTATTTTCTGATGATAGCTTCCCTGTAAAGGAAACTCACTATCAAACATATATGAAAGGTCTTCTTATGTCAAGGAGAATATTTGATCAAAGCCGATTGATAATGCTGAAGATCCCTCACAGGCGGGATGTTACTGAACAGGAGGAGCTGTGGGTGGTCTTTAACAGTGGTCTAGACATTTGTGTGAGAAGAGTAAATGCATTCATGTTTATTGTTTGATTATATGGAGGGACAACTAAAAGAGGATTAGCTGAGTAGACACGTGAATATGTACGAAGAGCTGAACACAAACAGCCAAATAGCCGTATTTTTCGGACTATAAGATGCACTTTTTACCTCCAAAAAGAGTAGTGAATATTAATTCTTTTTAATCGCAGGAACACTTGATCGCCCAGCCGCTGCAGGAGCAAGTGGCTGCGGCTGACACTGTGCACGCTATTAAGGAAAATAAATATTCACTGCTCTCTACACCCATAGTCCCAGCCATGGGGAGCAGAGAATATTCCAGCAGCTGACCTCAACATGTGAGGGTACAAGGCTGTGATGTCATGCATTGCTTATACACTGAAATCAGCTGCTGGCATCAGAACAGGATGTAGCGCTGGAGAGTAGGGAAGGGGAGTAGAATTGACTATTTTTTTATGTGTGCAGCGTAATGGGGATGGGGGTGCCATGCATACCAGGATGAGGATGGGAGTGCCATGCATACCAGGATGGGGATGGGGGTGCCATGCATATCAGGATGGGGATGGGGGTGCCATGCATACTGGTATGGGGATGGGGGTGCCATGCATACCAGGATGGGGGACCATGTACACCAGGATGAGGATGGGGACCTTGTATACCCGGATAGGAATAGGGGCCACGTATATTTAGATAGGGGGGCATATATACCAGAATGGGGGATATTAATGCAGAATTTTTTTGCTTTAACTTTTTTTTATGTTTTTCTCCTATAAAACCTCGTGCGTCTTATGGTCCAGTGCATCTTATAGTCTGAAAAATACGGTACATTTGGCATCCTACCACAACTCATGAAATGAATTACTAACCTAGTTGACATTGACCCTCACTCTATCCTAGACCACCATGCTCTAGGATAGAGTGCCCAAGACCATTAACCGAAGACCACGGAACCCAAGACCATTAACAGTATTCCTACATTCTAGATTAGCAGGGATACCATAGATAAAATTGAATGGCTCATATGTACTTTAGAATGATTGACCTATCTTACCTAAAAAAAAAAAATTCTGAAAAGGAAGGAACAAAATTTAATTTTGGGTGCCCGGTGGTTCAGCCCCATTTCTCTAATATCAACCAAAAGTAGAAAATTGCCATTATGATGTGTAAACCCAATCTTGTAAATACAGATCGGGCATCCACAGGGTAGGTTGTCCATTAGTAGCGAGGAATTGCACAGATCTCATGTTCCGGTGGGCGTAAGGTGAAGCCAACCTCAGCAGTGAGATCCAGCTTTGCCCCGGGAGGAGCTTTGAATGTGAAGTTCTGCAGCAGTTTTGTAAAGAAGATGAAAAGCTCCATTTTAGCCAAGTTCTCTCCTGCACAACTTCTCTTACCTACAAAAAAAATGAGCAGAGATAAAATATGCGCCATGGAGAGTGCTGGTTGCTGAAAGCCCTTGAGGTGGTTGCGATGTCCACCATATTTTTATTTGAGAAGACTTACCTGCAGAGAATGGTAAAAAGGCCTCGTTTTTGACAAAATTTCCATCCAAATCCAGAAAATGTTGAGGGTAAAAGTCATCAGGTTTCTTGAAGTATCTGTCATCTCGTAGGACAGATGTTAGTGATGGTATTACATGAGTTCCCTGCGAAGATTCGTGAACTCATGAAAGATTCTCCATGCTGAGATCAACTTAAAATAGGGATGCACCCCCATCAATAATATTTGGACTTTATATGGGCACAATTTTAGATCTTTATAAGCCTCCATCTTGAACTGTATTTAGTAAATTTGGGGCAACCTGAGGAGGCTGGTGTACTTTTTCTCAAGCATCCACTCTTTTTTAAATACATGCAGGGAGGGACACAAGAGGGACAAAGCAGGGACAAGCACATCCTCTGTATTGAGTGCCACCTCCCTGATTTCAGGAGGTGGCAGGGGTTTTGACTGTGATTCCAGCCTCTGCCCCCTGCTCTGATGATGCATCGTTTGAGTTTCCCAGCATGCACTGACATTCTCAAATGAAGCGTCATCACACAGGAAATAGGAAAAAAATAGAATAGCAGTTAAATAGTGTAGTTAGGGAAGGATAGGGAATTTTTAATACAATTATATTAGAAAATAGCTTAGATTACAGCATTGAGTAGATAGAGATTTAGATTAACATTTAGTTTGATTTCTGACCACCCCTTTAAGCTCTGCGATAATGCAGGTTGACATGATCTCCCTGCACTACTACTCCCCTTTTTGTCACTTTAAGTCTGCATTTTACAGAACAGCAGGGTGAAGCACTGGCTGAGGCAGGGGTGCACACACATGACTTTAGAGACCCGGCGCAGTGACATCATTGTGCTGTGCCAGGAATCTGACATCCTGTGCATGCGCCGGTACAATGATATCGCATTAGTCCACCCACGCTTTGCCAATGTGCTCGTCAGGATCCTGGATTAGGTTAGTATATGATTATTTTTTAGTGTGACTATTTGGGCATCAAAAACAATGGGGAACCCTCAGTGTTGGGGGCCCTCATGCATTGTAGGGACTATTTTAGAGGGCCTTCATATGGTGTGGGGTCCTCAGAAAATGTTGGGGCCGTTATACAGCGTGGTAGCTAATGTGGTGGCTATTATACAGTGTGGGGGCTTCTGTTGGGGTCATTATACAGTGTGGGAGCTAATGAGAGGACCATTATACAACTTGGGGCTATCATACAGTATGGGAACTACTTTAGAGGACACTCTTACAATATCAGAGCCAATAAAAAGGGGACCATTATACATTATGAGAGCTAATGTGAGGGCCATTAACCAGTTTAGGGGTCATCATACAGTGTGGGGACTACTGTGAAGGCTAATATAAAGTGTGAAGGACATTATTCAGTATCAGGGCTATTGTAGAAACCATTATTGTGTGGGAGTAGTTGTGAAGACCATTAAACAGTGTGGAGGCCATGGTACACTGTGAGTGTAATTATATAGTGTGGCTAATATTATGGGGGAATTATACAGTGTGAGGACTACTGAGTGGATCAATATATTGGGGGAGCAGTGGGCTATCATACTGTGTGTAAGAGAGCTGTGGGCACCTAATACTGTGCATATGGGAGCTGTGGAACCAATATAGTGTGTTTGGGGAAGCTGTGGACCCCTCATATTATGTATAGGGGAGTTCTGCTGGCATTAAACTGTGTATAGTGGAGCTATGGGTCTTTCAAACTGTGCATAGGAGAACTGTGGGGTCATAATACTGTGTATAGGGTAGCTGTACATAGGGGGACTCAGGGGATATTATTAAATGTTAAGTGGGCACATAAGAAGCATTTTTGTTACAGGACCACTCATGGTATTGTGACTTTCAAAGGTGCACATGGGCCATTAAAACTTTTTAGGGACTAAACGTGGATACTGTTTCCTATAAATTTACCATCTAGAGAGCACAAAGCAGGCAATATTACTAAATTAGGGGCACAGTGGTGGCATTATTATGTGGGGCAATAAGAAAAGCTGTTATTATACTACACAGTAGGTGCTGTAATAGAGACACATATGGCAGCAGCAGTTCAGAATCGGAGTATTAGCAGAATGAGGAGTTTGTGCAAGTGGGGAATACATGGGGATGGTGCTGGGAATGTGAGAAGTCAAATGTGTCTTTGTTGTAAATTCTGATGATTCATGCCTGGAGAAGTTGTCATGGTGGTCTGGGCCAGATGGAGAAGACGGTAAAAATTAACTACTCCATCAGAAAGAAATTCAGCTCTTAGACTCCATCTATTACTGTACTGTAATCACTTATTTGTTCTGCAGGACTGGTATCTAACACTATATGGTCACCATATGGCTGTAATATCAGTGTTGGTCTCTGTATAGAGATTTATTTTCAGTAATGCAACATTTTCTAAGAAAGCTGTGTAGAATAGCCCTCCTTCAGAAGAAAGTAACTTTTTTCTCTTGTGCCTCTTTTACTGGTTACCTCAAGTCATGTTTCAGTGCTCTTAGAAGAGTCAAGCATTAACTACAGGGTAGTCATCTACTGTATTTGTGGCACAAGAAGGACATGGAGATGAATCTATCCTGAGAATATGGTTTTGCCTTTATGTGTCTCTATTTTGTGCCAATATTTATGTCTTAAGCTCCGTGTAGATGACATTTTTTGATATTTCTAAATATCTCAAAAGGTCCCATGGACCGTTGAAGACATAACGTTTCAGGAATCAACATACTACAAGTAAAAAAAATGTTTTTAACTACTTACTTTTGGAAGGAAGAAGCCCCTCAGGGTGACATCTTGAGTGGTCTGATGTGGCACATTGGTTGGCACAAGATTGGCAAATCTCTGAATCTCGTGGATCACAGCGTCTGTGTATGGCATTTGTTTGCGGTGCACCATCTGAGGCTCGGCTGAACCAATCACTGTTTCAATTTCTTTTTGGACATTTGCTGTTATTAAAGCAAGAATTACTCTTACTATCTCCAAGTCTTACCTATGGCCATTTAGGTTGGGGCTGCACAGTGTTTTTAGCAGCAACACATCTTGCACGATCAAAGTTCACTCGTTGTTACAACACTGCAGTGCAATACAAGTGAATAAGGTCGTGTTTCGACCACTAGGATCCTATGAGCACAACAAGCAAGTCATAAAAAGTCAAACCTCAGCAGATCTTTTGTGATTTGCTTGGCGTAGTCATAGTACCCTTGGATTTGGACTTGTATTGTGCTGTGATGTAACAGCGACACCTAGCAAACTTTGGTCACATTATAGTCTTATCGTGTCATATAAAGTTCCAGATTCCCAGCTTCCCTCATGAAACCATAAAGGTAAATGACAAAATTCGGTCTGCTTGCAGCCACCACAAGGGGGAGTATAGTAGCTTACTGCATAAAGATTGATTTCTGAATCTCAGGAGCGATGTAACCCCTTAAAGATGCAGCAAATTTTAGTTTTTGCATTTTTTCCCTCTCAATAAATCCACCTTTGAGCTTATTTTATTGCGGGACCTGTTGCAGTTTTTAGTGACAACATTTGCTCTTCCATACAATGTAGTAAAAAATAAGGAAAAAATCCAAGTATGATGAAATGGTGAAAAAAAAATCACAATTTCGACATTTATTTTTCTGTTTCATGTCAATGGCGTTCAATGTCTTGTAAAACATACTTGGCAAAATGATAAAGCAGCTTGGTACAATTACAGCGATGCCAAACTTACAGGGCTTTTTTTTATTAGTTTAGGGGCTTAAAAAAGTTTCGTAATTTGCAAAAACAAACTAGAATTTAGTGTTAACATTGGGCACATGCTTCATTTCCCAAGTACTATTTTGTGATCACTAGAGATGAGAGGATCTTTTGAAATTTGAATTCACCACATTTGCCAAATTTTCCCTCAAAAAATTGATTTGCAGCAAATACATTTTTGTGGATTTCAATACTGAATCGCTTGTAATTGTAAAATACACTTAGGGGAGAGGAGAGAAAGGACACTGCTGACCATAAGAGCTTACACTCTACAGAAAAGAGAGAGGACCCTGCTGACCATAAGAGCTTGCACTCTACAGAAGAGAGAGAGAACCCCGCTAACCATAAGAGCTTACACTCTACAAGAGAGAGAGAGGACCCTGCTAATCATAAGAGCTTACACTCTACAAGAGAGAGAGAGAGGACCCTACTGTTACGCGTTTGTCAGAGGTGACAGACAGTCGCCCTGCAGTTACTTGCAGGAGATCTCTATATTTGGCATTACAGACATCTTCTTAGAGACTGGCTGTCTCTAGGACCCAGCGGCTACCTCCCTCTGGCTAATTAGCTCACTGGCCTGAGTGTATAAATACCTGGTGTGTCTGAGAGGGAGGTGCCAGCGATATTCATTACTACTTGTGAGGCTTTAGCAAGAGCAGTACTTTGTCCTCTTTGGAGCTTGAGGCCGTGTGCGCATTTGTCTGGAGTCGTCTAAAGCTAAGCAGTCCTCCCCTATTTGTCTACCCTTGTTGTCTAAAGAGTTTAGTGGAGATCGACTAGTGCTCATCTCCTCCCTTCCCTAGCCTTAGCCATTTGCCAGGGAAAGTCAGTGAGAGGCAGGCGTGCAGCGATTGTTAATGAGCCAATATAGGGACAGTAGTTTAGACAGGGTGATACTTGACCAGTCTTGGAGGTCTCCACTCCCCGCTCTCCCTAGTGTCTGGGCTCCCTTTCCCTCTTCTCTCTGTGTTGCACCAAGTCTTTCCCACACCTGGCCTGACACCTACTGACCATAAGAGCTTACACTCTACAAGAGAGAGAGAGAGGACCCTTCTGACCATTAGAGCTTACACTCTACAGGAGAGAGAAAGTGGACCCCACTGATTAAAAGAACTTACATTGTACAGAAGAGTCTTACCCAGCGACTCTAAAGATGGAAAATTACTCCACAATCTGTGCTCCACTGGGAACCCCTGATCTGTGATGGCCCCGGTACTGACCACCATTGTACAAGGTATGATAATCCGCTAGATGTTATAGCACAGAGTGACTGCAGACTTATCGATCTGAACTGGACAACCCCTTTAAGTGGCTATAACATGCAAAACAGACATTTGCAAGTATATGTATACTCTAACTAAATTTAAGCAACTAAAAGGAAATGGAAGGTTAGACACAACTACATTTATATTTCTAATGTATTTACAACAAACATTAGTCATATTTCCTTACTTTGGATTTCAGGATATTTCATCATTAGTAGAAGGGCCCATTTCAGGGTAGTAGAGGTCGTCTCCATTCCAGCAGCGAACAAGTCAGCTACAAGAGATGTTAAGTTTTCATCATGAAAATATATCTCTGGAGTTGGTTTCTCCTGAAATGTGGAATATATTGAATTTATGTATTAGGGAACGCCGAAGTCAAATAGGAAAAAAAACAAGTATATTAGAAAAAAGTAAATCTTCATCTTTTATTATTGTATAATTTGCACAGTGGATCTTCAACAAATTTGAGCATGTTAAATTGGTCACATCATGGAATATTGGTTGCATAGCTGAATAAAATGTCTTTTTCATTTTTTTTATTTCCCATTAAAATTTATTATAAAACCAACAGAACATTAACAGAGATTCTTCTCTCAGGGTGTGTACTTTTTCCCCTGCATGACATTGAACAATCATAAGCAGGAGGTGTCATGCAAGGGGAAAATGGACACGCCCCAGAAGGTCAGAAGAACATGTTTCTCTTGTGCAATCTGTAAGGAAAGATAATCATGCTCTCCTTTGTAATCTTTGCACCTATCATGTAACATAGACCAGAGCTCAGTATGATTACTCTTTCAGCTTTCATCCACTGTGGATGGAGAGAAGTAGTGCTGAGCTGTGTGATTTCAAATACTTCTGCAATTCTCTGCTCACAATGATATCAGTTCAGATCTATAAACCTTTACCCACACTGACTGCCTTGAGATGAAATATGGAAGTATTTGTAATGACATTCAGCTCTGCTTTATGGTACACAGTGGTTGCAGAAAATCAGTGCTCAGAGCAGGGATGTCTGTCATTACATATCTCAAAGGAGAAAGCATGTTCTTCTGACTTCTTCTGAATTTCTGGCAGTGTGTCCTTTATTCCTCTGTATGACATCCCCTGCTTATGATTGGTCAATGCCAAGGTAAGAAAAAAGTACACGCCCTCAGAGAAGAATCTTTGGTAACACCCCATCGGGCTCATCATAATTTCTAACCTAAATTTTCAAAGTCAC
This sequence comes from Phyllobates terribilis, assembly GCF_046119375.1. Lineage (NCBI taxonomy): Eukaryota > Metazoa > Chordata > Amphibia > Anura > Dendrobatidae > Phyllobates > Phyllobates terribilis. The sequence goes on along the minus strand of NW_027362763.1, from coordinate 69,533,455 downwards.
ACAACAATTTTGGTGCGTTCATGCCAGTTACAGGCTGCTCCAACAAAATATAAAGAGCTGTGGAAGAGCCAAGTCAGGAATATCCTGGTCACATCTGCCTGTCAATTTCTTCAAAAGTGGAGGAGTTTTTTACTCTGTAACATAGCATGTATGGCAAGGTGCATGGAGGCATATGCCACTGATCAGATTCACCAAATTCATTCAAGCACTTCTTAATAAATTCAGCTCATCTTATTCTTCCCAGCCCCTCATTGGCTTACAAAATACCAGTCTTAGTCTGCCCCTTATCCCTACCTCTTACACAAATAGTATTAATAAACATAAGTTTTATTACTTTACCTCTTTTTGCATGACCAGATAAGACTTTATAAAACTACTCTGGTCATTGACATCCAGTTTATTCCTTTGTTTTGTGAAGATCTCTTTAATAAACAGATGTAATTCATTGGTGTTCTGTTGGACAGATTTGTGAGTCCCAGGAATCCAGCGCATAACGGATGGAAAAGCATTGTACAACTGGAAAGAAATATGTATTAATCCATTGCATATAGGAGTATATTTGTGTGTACAAACTCATCAGTATAACATACAGTGTTTCCACTTCAAGCCTTGGCTGCAGAACATGATGAGCACTAGACCGAGAGACCAACTTTTACATTGGTCTTTGTGGCTACTAAACCACTACCTTCCACTTCCAAATGATGATGCAAAAATTGAACATTCTCCCTATTCAGGAGGATGGATGACTCTCTATCACTTGCCTTTTTGGGTTTAACATTGTCCGTCTTGACCACAAGAGACTACTCAGCTGGACTTCTACTAAAAGATCTCTCACTAGCCTACAGGACAGCCAGCTATGGCTGGATTCAGGCCAACTCTGCTTACACTTTTGTGAGAAGGTTTTTCTGGTACCTCATGTACCATGTATTTTCCAAGTGGGACCCCACTTCTTTTCCAATTTACGGACACCAACTAGGGCCACTACACCCAGCACATTGTATTGGTCTCTGCCCCAGCCTACACCTTCAATCGCACTTCCTCCTGCAAGCTGACAGCCAAAAATTATGTTTCCTGGTGACAAACAACATTCATAGAATGTGAATGGGCAGCCACACACACACAGTATTTTATGTAAAAGGAGTCCATTAGATATATGTCCTTACAAGAGGTTCTTAAGTCTTTAATTCTCTAATAATTCTCACCTAGTAGTTTTCTCCAAAGTGACACAGTTGCTCATGATTATGCGTGTCTGGTAAGTTATCTTCCCAATACAACCTACTGTAGGTATGCTTTAGGCAAGGGTTTGTACCAGGTGAAATTTTTCCCTGTCTCTATGAGACCTTATGGCTAGAGATGAGCGTTGTTCTACTCGAACTGTTCGCCAATCTCAAATTCGAGCTGTTTTGGGCGGTGTTCGAGCCGGTCGGCGAACACGAACAATTTGAGAAAAATTCGGCTGTTCGAGGTTATGTTCGATAACTGTTCGTGCACCAAAATCATAACTGGATTTTTTCTCAGTAATGATGAAAATTAATGTTAATACGCAGTTTGAGTGTACAGCGGGGCGGGGGGAGGGGCAGGGGATGGATCTCTGCAGGAACAATGAAGATCTCCATTTTTTTTTCTCTTTCCCGCATTTGCAGTGGGGAGGTGCAATCTGTCAGCCTATCAGCAGCGCACACACGGAGCGAAGTGCTTTTTTTCACAAAAGCAAGGGCATGTGTGATTGGCAGTGTATGTCACATGTCCTTGCCCTATAAGACCAAGCCATTTTCCCCGTCGCCACCATTTTCTCACTGCTGCAGCTGCGTGTTAGACGGCACCGCTGTTGCTGTGTGCGCTATACCTTGTTAATTTCAAGCCAATTTTCGCACAAATATACAGATAGCTTGGGAGTAGGGAATAGTTGTGATTGCAGTCCTTTTAAGGACTAGGTTACAGCATTTCCTACGACTTTTATCAGGCAGGTCTGTGCTCTTAAATAGATAGATTGTGGGAGTAAAGACTAATTGTAATTGGAGTCCTTTTCAGGACTAGGTTACATCAGTTCCTCTCAGTTTTTGCCAGGCAGGTCTGTGCCAGTGCTGTGCAAGTTTTTTTCACAGCATTTGGCTGAATCTAGCAAAGCTAATCCTTTTTGGCCTATTGCAGAGTGTGTTAGTCAGTGGAGTAGCCTATCTGTGTTGCAAGATATACCACCTGTGTATAGAATACCATTTTTTTTACTGCACCTAGTAAAGTAAAATCTTTTGGGCATAGCATCATTCTATTAGTCCATCTATACTGACCTCCATCAGGTTGCAAACTGAATATAATTTTTTTCTGCATCTAGCTCTGAAAAAATATTTGGGCTTCTAGCGGTGTGTGGGACTTGGTCTATTAGTCCATCTATACTGACCTCCATCAGGTTGCAAATTAAAAATAATTTTTTTCTGCATCTAGCTCTGAAAAAATATTTGGGCTTCTAGCAGTGTGTGGGACTTGGTCTATTAGTCCATCTATACTGACCTCCATCAGGTTGCAAATTAAAAATAATTTTTTTCTTCATTTATCTCTGAAAAAATATTTGGGCTTCTAGCAGCGTGTGGGACTTGGTCTATTAGTCCATCTATACTGACCTCCATCAGGTTGCAAATTAAAAATAATTTTTTTCTGCATCTAGCTCTGAAAAAATATTTGGGCTTCTAGCAGTGTGTGGGACTTGGTCTATTAGTCCATCTATACTGACCTCCATCAGGTTGCAAATTAAAAATAATTTTTTTCTTCATTTAGCTCTGAAAAAATATTTGGGCTTCTAGCAGTGTGTGGGACTTGTTCTATTAGTCCTTCTATACTGACGTCCAGCAGGTTGCAAATTGAATATAATTTTTTTCTGCATCTAGCTCTGAAAAAATATTTGGGCTTCTAGCGGTGTGTGGGACTTGGTCTATTAGTCCATCTATACTGACCTCCATCAGGTTGCAAATTAAAAATAATTTTTTTCTGCATCTAGCTCTGAAAAAATATTTGGGCTTCTAGCAGTGTGTGGTACTTGGTCTATTAGTCCATCTATACTGACTTCCATCAGGTTGCAAATTAAAAATAATTTTTTTCTGCATCTAGCTCTGAAAAAATATTTGGGCTTCTAGCAGTGTGTGGGACTTGGTCTATTAGTCCATCTATACTGACCTCCATCAGGTTGCAAATTGAATAAAAAAATTTTCTGCATCTAGCTCTGAAAAAATATTTGGGCTTCTAGCGGTGTGTGGGACTTGGTCTATTAGTCCATCTATACTGACCTCCATCAGGTTGCAAATTAAAAATAATTTTTTTCTGCATCTAGCTCTGAAAAAATATTTGGGCTTCTAGCAGTGTGTGGGACTTGGTCTATTAGTCCATCTATACTGACCTCCATCAGGTTGCAAATTAAAAATAATTTTTTTCTTCATTTAGCTCTGAAAAAATATTTGGGCTTCTAGCAGTGTGTGGGACTTGTTCTATTAGTCCTTCTATATTGACGTCCAGCAGGTTGCAAATTGAATATAATTTTTTTCTGCATCTAGCTCTGAAAAAATATTTGGGCTTCTAGCGGTGTGTGGGACTTGGTCTATTAGTCCATCTATACTGACCTCCATCAGGTTGCAAATTAAAAATAATTTTTTTCTGCATCTAGCTCTGAAAAAATATTTGGGCTTCTAGCAGTGTGTGGGACTTGGTCTATTAGTCCATCTATGCTGACCTCCATCAGGTTGCAAATTAAAAATAATTTTTTTCTGCATCTAGCTCTGAAAAAATATTTGGGCTTCTAGCAGTGTGTGGGACTTGGTCTATTAGTCCATCTATACTGACCTCCATCAGGTTGCAAATTGAATAAAAAAAATTTCTGCATCTAGCTCTGAAAAAATATTTGGGCTTCTAGCGGTGTGTGGGACTTGGTCTATTAGTCCATCTATACTGACCTCCATCAGGTTGCAAATTAAAAATAATTTTTTTCTGCATCTAACCCAGCAAATAGTTTTGGCCTAATACCACAGTTTGGCCACTCAGCTCTGCTCGGTTACCATCCATTGTTTTTTTGTGCAAACAACTCCAGAGCTGTGAATTAGTTAACCACCAAAATGAGTGGAAAAAGGCCTGCTGCTGGTGGAAAGGGGAATAGGCGTGTTGGGAAGGGGAAAAAAGGTTGTGTCCGTGGGGTAGGTGCAGAAGAAAGACCATCTTCCAGCCAAACTAAAATGTCTACTTCTTTTAGCGGACAATGTGATAAGATCCCTTTCTTACGGCCACGCCAATCGCTACAAATTCCAGATGAGGCACAAAAACAGCAGGTGCTTCAACGGATATCAAGTGCTCCTTTAAGTGGGCTCTCCTCCACATCAACTTCAACATCACAAATACTCCAGTCCTCAAAGGTGTCACCCAAATCGCACTTGCTTCCTCACAGCTCCCAAATCTCCAGCTGCCCGTCTGAGTATGAGGTAGAACAGATGGTTGAGTCTGCAGAGCTGTTTACTCATACTATAGCCTGGGAATCAGAGGTCGACTCCAGCGCTTCTGTGAATCCAGACGAGGAAATGATCTGCACTGATGCCCAGAATCTTTATGAGTCGGATCCAGGACCAGACGCAGAAGGTTCTGACCATAATGTAGACCCTCATTCCCAAACTGTAACTCCTGTTGGTGGAGACAATGAGGAAGACGATGATAAGACTCAAATACCTGATTGGAGCGACAACTTTAGTTTTTTGTCAGGGCAGGAACAGGTTGGCTCTGAGGACGACGGGTGTGATAACGCATAGGGTGATGATGATGAGGTCGGAGATCCCACTTACTGTCAACCCACAGTCAGCCAAGAGATGAGGTCAGCAGAGGAGGTGGAGGAAGATGCTAGTGACGACGAGGTCAGGTTGCGCCTTCCTGGACAGAGACGTAGTACTGGAAGCACGTCAACAACTGCATCCTCAAACACAACTCTGCCTCTCACCACAAGTCGTGGTGGCTCTTCAGGTCGCATGGGTGCTAAGCCTTGCATAGCCTGGGCATTTTTTCAGATCGATAAAGATGACCCAACTCGTGTTATCTGTAACATTTGTCAGCAAAAGCTAAGTAGAGGCCAAAAAATACATAGTTTGAGTACTTCATGCATGAACCGGCACATGGACATGAAGCATAATTTGCAGTGGGAAGCTCAGTGTGCTACAATGCGGTCTAGCCGGCCGGGCCAACCACCGTCCGCCATATCTTGTGCATCCGCGGCCTCTTCATCCTCTGTGACTGGTGGGACAGCAGTCACACCTGTTTTGGGGCGCAAACCTGCCACCTCTTTACCCGCAACAGCCAGCGTGATTGGCAGGTCATCATTTTCTTTGGAGGTGGTAACACCAGCTGGTGTTGAGCGCTGTCCGACATCGATAGCACCACCTTTGGATCAAGGCAACCTAACATGTCCGCCTGCATCTTCCTCACAGACCGGCAGTTTGCCGGGGACACCCTTATCAACCCCGTCTAAGCACAATAGCCAGCCCTCGGTCCCTCAGATGTGGACAAGTAAAAGACCATTTCCTCCTAGCCATGAGAAAGCTAAGAGGTTGAATTTCACCATCTGCAAGCTCTTGGCTACAGAAATGCTGCCTTTCCGCCTGGTGGACACAGAGGATTTTCGAGACCTTATGTCCGTCGCAGTGCCCCAGTACCAGATGCCCAGTCGGCACTACTTCTCAAAGAAAGGTGTGCCTGCGCTCCACCAGCATTTCGCACACAACATCACCGCTTCTTTGAGAAACTCTGTGTGTGACAGGGTGCATTTCACCACAGACACTTGGACGAGTAGGCATGGACAGGGGCGTTACATGTCGCTGACTGGGCACTGGGTAACTATGGTGACAGCAGGACAAGGGGCTGCTGTCCAAGTCTTGCCGTCCCCACGAGTTGTGCGTCAATCCTCTTTATGTCATTTTTCCTCCACTGCTTCTGCCTCCTCAACCTCCTCTCGGTCTTCCACCTGCACCCAAAGCCTGTCTGGTCATGCCACAAGCTTTCTAACTGCGCAGAAGGGATCCTGCACACCTCCTTACTATGCTGGCAGTAGGGCTCAACGTCATCAGGCGGTTTTTTCATTGAAATGTCTGGGAAATGTGAGTCACACAGCTGAGGAGTTGTGGTCAGCTCTGGAGAACCAATTTCATGAATGGTTGTCTCCACTGGACCTGAAACCAGGGAAGGCCGTGTGCGACAATGCTGCAAACCTGGGTGCGGCCCTTCGCCGGGGCAATGTCACACATGTGCCTTGTATGGCTCACGTGTTGAACCTGGTTGTCCAGCAATTTTTAGCCCACTATCCCAGACTAGATGGCCTTCTGCAGAGGGCACGGTCGCTGTGTGCTCACTTCCGCCGTTCGCATCCCGCAGCTCAGCGACTTACATCTCTACAGAAGTCGTTGGGCCTGCCACTTCACCGGCTAAAATGCGATGTGCCTACCCGGTGGAATTCAACTCTGCACATGTTGCAGCGACTGTGGCAGCACCGACAAGCCCTGGTGCAATACGTTCTGACGTATAGCCTGGGCCAACGAGATTCAGAGGTGGGGCAAATCACGCTGGAGGAGTGGTCTCAGATCAGGGACCTATGCACCCTTCTGCACAGTTTTGAAATGGCGACGAAGATGTTTAGTGCTGACGATGCCATTATCAGCATGACTATTCCGGTGATTTACATGCTGGAGCAAATGTTAAACAGAATTCGGAGTCAGGTGGTGGCACAAGAGGAGGTGGAGGAAGTAGAGGAGGAGGAGTTGTATGCGGAAGGGCTAACATCTGCAAGGTCCAGACGGTCGGCAGCACCAAGGCGGCAGGCATGTGAGGGTGGGGGAGATGGTTTAACCAGGGCGCATGGTAGCAGCCAAACTAGTGAGGAAGGTGCAGGAGCCCAGGAAGAAGTGGAGGACGAACTGATGGAAGACTCATCAGATGAGGGAGACCTTGATCACATTTCTGTTGTGCGAGGTTGGGGGGAGAGGACAGAGGAAGGAAGCATGATTGTTATCTCGCTACCAACACAACAGGGACTTGGTGCTCCTGGATGCGCAACACACATGAGTGCCTTCTTGCTGCACTACCTGCAACATGACCCTCGAATTGTGAGAATTAGAAATAATCCTGACTACTGGGTTGCCACACTGTTAGATCCCCGGTACAAAAGTAAATTTGCAGAAATTATTCCTGCCATAGAAAGGGATGCACGCATGCAGGAGTATCAGCAGAGACTGTTGCAGAATCTTACATGTGCTTTTCCACAAAATACCAGTGGTGCACGTAGTGAATCTCACAGTTCCAACCTGCCAACCGTGGGACCGTCAAGTGTTCAGCACTCAAACCGTAACAGAACCACAGTATCTGCTGGTAACATCAATTTTGCGGAATCATTTCACCACTTTTTTAGCCCATCCTTTGCAAGGCCACAGGAGACAAGAAGTCTGACACATAGTCAATGCCTAGAGACGATGGTACAGGAGTATCTCCAAGTAAACATTGAAGCCACGACTGTGTCACTGGACCCTTGCTCTTTTTGGGCTTCCAATCTGGATAAATGGCCGGAGCTAGCCACTTACGCCTTGGAGATCTTGTCATGCCCCGCAGCCAGCGTTCTGTCTGAACGTGTGTTCAGCGCTGCTGGTGGTGTGCTGACAGATAAGCGCACGCGGCTCTCCACTGATAATGTAGACAGACTCACGTTCATAAAGATGAACAAATCATGGATCCGAAACGACTTTTCTACCCCTGTGTCATCCTGGGGAGAGTAAAAGCTTGATGATTGGTTAAAATCACCCTACCAACCGTTTTAAGCTTTCAAATTACTAATCATGTTTATCTGTATCTTGACTGGAAAATAATTTGGGCTTTGTAGCAGTGTGCAGCACTGATCCTATTAGTCCATCTATAATAAGCTTCACCAGATTTAAAATTAAAAATAATTTTTAGCTGCATCTAGCCCGGAAAATAATTTTGGGGCTCCGAGATGCGCAAGACACATAAGTGCCTTCTTGCTGCACTACCTGCAGCATGACCCTCATATTGTCAGAATTCGAAGTAATCATGACTACTGGGTTGCCACACTCTTAGATCCCCCAAACTTTTCGATCAACCTTTTCATTTTAATAAAGACCAAAAAAATGGTCATTTTTGAAATTATAAGCATTAGCAGGTTGTTAGAAACTGAAATCTAACAGTTTTCAACTCAAAACTTTATTCTAGGTGATGTTACATTTTCACATAGGACCCCTTGTTCGAAAGGAGCTTCTGAACTCTCTCGTCCATTGAATTTGTCAGGTTTTGGATGGTTTCTGCTTCAATTGTTTTGCATGAGGACAGAATATTTCTGGATTTCTGGATCACGGAATGAATTACCTATACGATGGACTACTTGCTAGAGATGGGGTGCACCTTACGAAGACTGGAAAACATGTATTTGGAAGTCGCCTTGCTACACTCATCAGAAGAGCTTTAAACTAGAACAATGTGGGAAGGGAAGCAAAAGGCCAGAAAAAGCCATACAGCTGACAAATACTATTGAGATCTCTGCTACTGGAAGTGGAAAAGAAGAACAAAGACAAAAAAATCTAAATAATAAAAATATGGGAGGAAGAGAAACCAATCACAAACTAAAATGTTTTTATACAAATGCACAAAGCATGGGCAACAAACAAGGAGAATTGGAACTACTAATGCAGGAAAAGGAATATGATGTCATTGGAATCACTGAAACTTGGTGGGACGATACACATGATTGGAATAAAAGGCTAAAAGGATACAACTTATTTGCAAGAAACAGACTTGATAAACGAGGAGGAGGTGTTGTATTGTATGTTAGAAAAGCGTATATCTGCACAGAGATTGAAGCTTCAGAGACTGGGAGTTCTGTGGAAACTGTTTGGGTAAGAATACAAGGAGAGAACAACGGAAAGGACACCATTGCAGGCATTTACTACAGGCCACCTGGGCAAGCTGAAGATATGGATGAACTCTTTATGTATCAAATGACCAAGTTCTCCAAAAAATATGACGTAGTGGTCATGGGAGATTTCAACTATCCAGACATTTGTTGGGAATCTCTCTCAAGTAAAACTAACAGGTCAAGCAAATTCTTATCCTCTCTTGCTGACAACTTTATCTTCCAAAAGGTAGGGGAGAAAACAAGGGGATCTGCTACTTTGGATCTAATTCTTATAAACAGGGAGGAAATGGTTGAGGAGGTAAAGGTGGCTGGGACCCTAGGAGGCAGCGATCATGCTATTATAGAATTTTGGATAACTAGAGGAGGAAGACATGTGAAGACTCAAACTTCAAGGTTAGATTTTAGAAAGGCAGATTTTAAGAGACTCAGAAAGAGAATAGGAGGGATCCAATGGCTGGATGTCCTTAAGGACAAAAATGTCCAGGAAGGATGGGAAATTTTTAAAAATGAGATTCTCAAAGCACAATCGTTAACAATCCCGAAAAGTAGGAAGAATGGGAAGCATTTAAGGAAACCAGGATGGATGAACACAGAACTTAAACACATGCTAAAAAGAAAGAAAGAAATGTTTATTAAATGGAAAGAGGGAGGCATATCTAAAGAAGATTATAATGCAGTCTGCAGATCCTGTAGGGCACGTATCAGGTTAGCTAAAGCTGACAATGAATTAAGGCTTGCAAGAGATGTCAAAAGCAATAAAAAAGGATTTTGGGGGTATGTCAAAAGTAAAAGAAAAGTCAAAGATGCTATAGGATTTTTACAGGATGAAAATGGAGAAATGGTAAGAGAGGATGTTGAGAAGGCCGAACTTTTTAATTCCTATTTTGCATCTGTTTTCTCTCAGAAAGAAAATGTAACATCAACTGATCTTCACTGTCCTTTTAAAGGAATAGAGGAATCCAAGTTATCAGTAAACAGAAAGATTGTGAGGGAATATTTAGCTAACATAAATGAGTTCAAGTCTCCAGGTCCAGATGAATTACACCCCAGAGTACTGAAGGAGATTGTAGAAGAAATTTTAGAACCACTCTCCATAATCTTTGAAAATTCTTGGAGAACAGGAGAAGTCCCAGAAGACTGGAGAAGAGCAAATGTTGTTCCTATCTTCAAAAAGGGGAAGAAGGTGGACCCAGGGAACTATAGGCCGGTGAGTCTGACTTCTATACCAGGAAAGATCTTTGAACAAATTATTAAACAACATGTATGTAAGTACATGGATAAGAATGAAGTGATTAACCAGAGTCAGCATGGGTTTGTAACTAACAAGTCATGTCAGACTAACTTAATTTCCTTCTATGACAGAATCACTGACTGGGTGGATCAGGGAAATGCTGTAGATATAGCATATCTTGACTTCAGCAAAGCATTTGACAAAGTATCTCACATCATCCTTATTGAAAAAATGACCAAGTATGCAATGGACCAGGCAACTGTTAGGTGGATTCATAACTGGCTTAGTGATCGGACTCAAAGGGTGGTTGTAAATGGCTTCACATCCAGCTGGATGAATGTCTCAAGTGGGGTACCACAGGGCTCCGTCCTGGGACCTGTATTGTTCAACATCTTTATCAATGATTTAGATGAAGGAATTGAGGGTAAACTGATTAAATTTGCTGATGACACAAAGCTAGGAGGGATAGCTAATACTAGAGAAGAGAGAGAGAGGATTCAAAAAGACCTAAATAAACTGGAGCAGTGGGCAGCAACTAACAGAATGGTTTTTAACAGGGAAAAATGCAAAGTACTACATCTGGGCAATAAAAATGAAAAAAGCATATACAGAATGGGAGGAATAGAGCTAAGCAACAGTACATGTGAAAAAGACTTAGGTATACTAATAGATCATAGACTGAACATGAGTCAACAGTGTGATGCAGCAGCAAAAAAGGCAAATACAATTCTGGGATGTATTAACAGAAGCATACAGTCTAGATCACGTGAAGTCATTATCGGTCTTTACTCCTCTTTGGTCAGACCTCATCTGGAATACTGTGTACAGTTTTGGGCACCACATTTTAAAAAAGACATAGACAAACTGGAGCAAGTTCAGAGAAGAGCGACCAGAATGGTGACTGGTCTGCAAACCATGTCCTATGAGGAACGGTTGCAGGATTTGGGAATGTTTAGCTTGCAAAAAAGAAGACTGAGAGGAGACTTAATAGCTGTCTACAAATATGTCAAGGGCTGTCACATTGTAGAAGGATCATCTTTATTCTCATTTGCACAAGGAAAGACTAGAAGCAATGGGATGAAACTAAATGGGAGGAGACACAGATTAGATATTAGAAAAAACTTTTTGACAGTTAGGGTGATTAATGAGTGGAACAGGCTGCCACGAGAGGTGGTGAGTTCCCCTTCAATGGACGTCTTCAAACAGAGGCTGGACAGACATCTGTCTGAGATGATCTAGTGAATCCTGCTTTGAGCAGGGGGTTGGACCAGATGACCCAGGAGGTCCCTTCCAACTCTACCATTCTATGATTCTATGATTCTATGATTCTACCCTCCCAGAGCTGTTGCTTAGATGTGAACTGCCTCCCGCCATCATAGACACTCCTTTTAATGATGCTCCAAAGGTTCTGAATGGGGTAGAGGTCAGGGGAGCATGGGGGTCACACCATAAGTTTGTCCCCTTTTATGCCCATATCAGCCAGAGATGCAGATGTTTTATGTGCAGCATGAGATGGTGCATTATCATGCAGAAAAATGATCTTGCTGTGAAATACACGGTTCTTCTTCTTGAACCATGGCAGGAAGTGCTGTTTGAGAAAATCCACATACATTATGGAGTTCATCTTTAGCGCCTTCAGGGATCCTAAAGGGGCCGACAATCTCTCTCCCCATGATTCCAGCCCAAAACATTACTCCACCTCCTCCTTGTTGGCGCTGTAGCCGTGTTTGCGTGGGGTGTCCATCAACCAGCCATCCTCCACTCCATTCATCTGGACCATCGAGCGCTGCACGGCACTCATCCGTGAACAAAACAGTTTTGAAATCAGTCTTCATGTAATGTTTGGCCCACTGGAGCCGTTTCTGCTTGTGTGAAGTGGATAGAGGAGGTCGACAGGATGGCGTATGCACAGCTGCAAACCTCTGAAGGACCCTGCATCTTGTTGTTCGGGGGACGTTGGAGGCACAAGCAGCTTCAAAAACTTGTCTGCTGCTATGACAAGGCTTTTTTGCCGCTGCTCTTTCAACCTGACGTAATTGCCTGTAGGAAAGAGTCCTCAATTTGCCCTTATCAGCACGCACACGTGTGTACTGTGAATCAGCTACATACTTCTTGATTGCCAAGACACTTCATCCTGATCATCGCACAATGTTGATTGTAGTCATGCCTTGACCTAAACACTCCACAATTTGTTGCTTCTCAGCAGCCGACACATCCTTTTTCTTTCCCATTTTGGCAGAAAATGTAGGCTGCTTAATAATGTGAGAGAGCCTTCTTAAGTAGTCTTGCCTTTCATTGGACACACCTGCCAAACTAATTAGCACAGGTGTCTGCAATTGCTTACAGTGATATAAAGAGCCCTGACACACATCACCATCAATGAGTTTAACTGACAAACAAACAAATTCTTCCCTTATCACTCCTAAACACTTTTTGCATAATAATTTGGAACGCGGTGTACATGTGCTTTTCCACAAAACACCAGTGGTTCACGTAGTGAATCTTACAGTTCTAACTTGCCAACCGTGGTCTGTATGGAATTGTTCAATAAAGGGCCCAAAATTAAGATAACATAGATGGGAGAGGTCTCTATGAATAGGAATTCCTAAGTATTTGATACCCTGTGAGGGCCAGGCAAAGGGAAAGTTGGACTGGATGGAATCCTATATGGATTTAGGGAGGGAGACATCGAGGGCCTCAGACTTCGCTGCATTGATTTTAAAATTTTACCATGTAACAAAGTGATCTATTTCAGCCATAACAGCAGGGATGGATATATGTGATTGAGTGATATATACTAGGACATCATCAGCAAATAGAGAGCACTTGTACTCGGTGCCTCCCACCTCAATCCACCTAATATTGGGGTTATGGCGAATTGATGAGAGCAGGTGCTCCGTCACTAGGATGTATAAGAGAGGGGACAGAGGACATCCCTGCCTTGTCCCATTGGTGATTGTGAAAGGTGATGAAAATGTTCTGACGCACCCCCTGGGCCTTGGGACACCCGGAGCCGGACCCTTTTTGGTGGATGCTGGTGGTTGTAGTCTTCGTGGCGGCGATCCGGTTCCTTGGCTCAGGGCGGTCAAACCAGTGGCGGAACTATTTATGTGGTTTTGATGTTTAAATGTCCGACTACGCCACCCGTGGATTGCGGTCAGAGTGAACCGCCGCTACAGGGCAGACCGCTAAGGCTGGTGTTGTGGGTGCAGCAGAGCGTAGCATAACTCCCCACGGGAGGAGTATAGCCTCAGGGCAGTGTATGCGGAGGATGGGGGTGATGGTGCAGGGCAGCAGCAGTAACGACACGGAGTCAGTGATGCAGTTCAGGGCCTTTACTCACAGTTCTTATTATCCAGACCACGTCTGCAGGTAACGGCTGCCCACGTCGTACTGTGCTCACCAGGTGAGGGGCTCAGACAACTCCCAGATAACTTTGGAGCGCTTCACAGGACCCCCTTTGTGTGTCCTTTGTCTGGCCTTTCTTACCAACACTTCTGTCCGGCTGCCTCGGGCCTCCTCTTGGTAAACTTGGCGCCAATTTCCCTGACCCTATGTGGTGCCTTCCTAGCGGGTGGAGCAAGGGGCTGCGCCACATAAAATGTCAGAGCCTCCGGTTTCTAGCTGAGGGTCGTTTCCTGCCTCCACTAGTTCGGGGACCGGTCTCCCCCTTTGGCCTGACCCCTCCACGCAGGTGGATTCGGGCGTGCGGTGGCGACTCGCCCGTCCGCACCCCTGGGATCCCTTCATTCCTCGTTCCTGGAGCCTTCTCCGCTCCTCTTCCTTCCTTCTCCCTCTTGCAGGCCTGGGCCTCTGTTACTAGGCCCGCCTCCGGAGCAGAGCTCATGCAGAGCCCCTGCTCCCTGCCACTTCTGCTCAGACTTCTCTGCACTGAACTAAGATGGTGCCCACCTTTTATACTCCCTTCTCAATGCACCCAGGAACTGCTTCCTCCCTGCTCCTGCACTGCAGGGTTCCCCTTCCTCAGTGTTCCCTCCCCCCACTCCAGCCAGGGACAGGGACTGTCGTGCCCATCTCAGGGGCATATTGGTCGCCCTGCCCCACGGCAATGTGGTGTAATGCATGCAGGTGTCGGGTCCTAATCCACACTCCATCCTTATCTGAGAGTGAGATATCACACCTCTGGGTGAGGTGCAATACGTCTGTAGCAACCGAGCCCTCGGTGCTACAGTTCCATTTATCTTCAGCCTAGGTGACGTATTGTGATACAGGGCCGTGATTTTGGCTATAAAAGGGTCCCCTAGACCCCTACCCCAAGCTTTTTAAGAGAATCATATATGGCGTGCCAGGAGACTCTATGGAATGCTTTCTCAGCATCCAACGAGAGTATCTACTTACAAATTTTTAACTGCATCTAGCCCAGGAAATACTTTGTGCCTAGTAGCAGTGTCTGCTAGTCAGCGGATTATCCCGGCTGTTAAGCAAGCTACACCACCTGTACTTTGGACACTTAATTTTTTCAAAGGAAATGCTTCGGGACCACGGGATACTTAGTGAAGAGCATCAGGAGGCACCCCAAGGCATAGGGGCTGGGACTGGCACTAGGATGCCTTGCGGTGGACAGCCGAGCTCGATCCTTATAAAAGCTTTTTAACTGCAGCAGCTTTAGTGGACGCTACTGGAGCTGGAATTACGCGGCTGCTGGCATGAGACTTGCCCTCCAATAGATCCTTGTAAATGGATTTAAAGTGTATTCATTCAAATTAGAGGGACAATTTAAATTAAAAAGCTTAGAGCTGCCTCCACCACAGGGGGGCTCTCTCGACCCACCAGCGGACAGGCACCAGTATTGGGAGAGGGGGGCTGGCCGTCAGGGTTCACCGCGGCTCTGGCACAAACCCGGCGACACGGAGGTGGCACGGGCAGGAGCGGACTGGCCGTCTCGGCTTCTCACTTTTTGGATTTTAGAAGGGCATGACATGCCTATATCTGTGTCTCCCCCTCCTTTTACTCCTCCACCTCTTTTCTTTTCGCATGACTATATGTACTTGTCACTTTTCCATGTGTTAGTTGTGTCTTCTGAGCAGTTTGTCAGCTTTTGGACACCTTTGAAGGTGTTTTCTATGTGTTTCTATGTGTTTTTGTCTGCCTGCCATTGGTTTTAACGGTGTTCGAAGGTGTTCGACGAACAGTTCGACGAACAGTTCGGCGAACACACGGGTGTTCGACGAACCGAACCGAACTCGAACACTACGGGGGTGGCTCAACACTACTTATGGCTGTAATACCAATGCCATTCTCAAACACTCAATCCCTAGGTTGCAAGAGTCCAACATGCACCTAATGCCTTTTGCACTTGGCTCCACCAACCATGGCGCAATGGAGAGATAGAATATATTCAAGTTTGATGGCATTTCAAAGATTTATAACCAACTGATTTCACCACCGACACCCCATAAACCAACCATTATATATTCCTGGGTTTAAGAACTAAATATCTCCTTTTCTGATAGCAAAATCAATTCTATCTTATCCAATTCACATGGTTTTTCCAGATGTACATTTTTGCAAGAAAACTCGTACAAAATTTTGACTTGTTGATACAGAACTCCAGAACCCTTGCAAGACTTTGGTTTCATTGAATATAGCCTATGCTGGAGATGTTGATCACATAAAGGGAACTTGTCCGATATATTTTGGTTTTGCCCAAAATAAAGCCATTTTGGGCTGAGATAGAGGCGACTTTGAAAAATATAGGCCTGATAAACAACACTATAACTGCGAAAGAAGTCTTACTATTCTGCCCAACAGAACATTTTAAGCCCAGAAAACCTGCTAGCATGATTATTGGGGGAATCCAAACATTTAATATCCCTGCATTGGAAACAGGAAACTCCTTTGACCCATTCAGAATGGATGAAAAAAGTTAATATGAGTCGATGTCTTGAGGAACTCACCAGCGGGGAATCCTTCACACACCCCCAATTTCTTAAAGTCTGGAAGGGATGGAAACCTGAACCACCAAGTTAGACAATATATTAATCCATCTAACAGTAATAAATCTCAAGTTTATTGATCTATTTTCTTTTTTTTGTTCCACTGCCCTATTTGAGATTCACAATTTCACAATTGCTACTGTCAGTTAACGTCACTCATTGTCTTCTATTACAGCCTATTACATCCTAATCATAGATAGGACCAGCATTTCTAGGTACTTTATTGTTGTTGTTCTATTGTTATAGTTTTGTCCTGTTTTACCTTGTTCCTAAATTTTGTTTTAAACATGTTTTAAGTGTCTTTAGACACTTCTTGTAACATTATGTGTCAATTTTCACTGTATCTAATAATAATAATAAAAATAATAATTATTATATAATAATGTAATATAATAATTTATTTTTATAACGTCAACATATTCTGCAGCACTTTATAATATTAGGGGGAAGTTGTACAGACAATAAAGACGTTACAGAATAAGCATAACTCAGATATTAAAAGGAGTGAGGGCCCTGCTTGCAAGCTTACAGTCTATGAGGAAATAGGCAGGGGGGCAAAAAAGGTAAAATGTACATATATTATATAATACAGCCATAATATACTAAATAGGTTAAGTACATAACAGTACATGAACTGGTCACCAGTAGAGATGAGCGGTGTTCGACTCGAACTGTTCGCCAATCTCAAATTTGAGCTGTTTTGGGCGGTGTTCGAGTCATTCGACGAACTCGAACGATTTGCAAAAAATTCGGCTGTTCGAGATTATGTTCGATAACTGTTCGTGCACCAAAAGCATAACTGGATTTTTTCACAGTAATACTACTTGTCATCCTTCAGAGACACTGCGCTCTGCAGTGACTCTGAAGCGTTACCTGCAATGTCTCTGAAGCGCTGGATCGCAACAGAGCGCTACCACCCAGCTTGTCATCATTCAGAGACACTGCTGAATGCTTGCGCTCTGCAGTGTCTCTGAAGGATGACAAGCTGGATGGTAGCACTCTGCTGCGATCCAGCCTGTCATCTCAATGCCAGCCCAGCGTGGGAGAATTCTCCTGCTCAAGCGGTGACATAATTTGCCGGCAACGCATGCGCAGGAGAATTCTCCTACGCTGTCAGTGACGTGCATGAGGTGAGCTGAGTTCATTGGACATGAACTCGGCTCATCTGCATGCCGTCACAGTGACACACTGAGGAGCGCAAGCATTTTTCTAGACTGGGAGGGGGCCAATATTCATGGCACCCTTCCTGGGCTATTAATATCAGCCCCCAGCTGTCTGCCTAGCCTTTGCTAGCTAAATAAATCCTTTATTTTAACACTAAATGACAAGTACAGAAACCAACACTGTCACTATACTTATGTGACTGACATGTTTCTATCTATCTAATCTATGTGTGATGCTCTATTCTTTCTGTTCTAAATTGTCGGGTACCGGTGTATGCCGCTGCTGAATTGTGAATTGTGAATAGAACTGTGTCTCCTCCTCCTTTTACTCCTCCACCATTGAAGGTGTTTTCTATGTGTTTTCTATGTGTTTCTATGTGTTTTTGTTTGCCTGCCATTGGTTTTAACGGTGTTCGACGGTGTTCATCGGTGTTCGACGAACATGCCGGTGTTCGATGAACCGAACCCGAATACTACGGGGGTGGCTCAACACTAGTCACCAGCCAGTATGTGTGTAGTCCAGACCAAGGCTTATAAGTGCATTGATGGTATGAACATGATTTTGAAGAAAATTTTAATATGGGCCAAACTAGGACAGTTAGATATGTTCAGGCGATAGGCCAGTGAAAAGAAATGGGTTTTTAAAGCATGCTTAAAACTGTGGGTATTGGGAGTTAATTGAATTGTCCTGGGTAGTGCAGTCCAAAGAATTGGCACAGCACGTGAGAAATCTTGGATACGGAAGTGGGAGGTTCAGGTTATGGAGGATTTTAGTTTTAAGTCATTAGCAGAACGGAAGAAAACAGAAAAGCAAAATGTACTTGGATCATAAAAATGGGTAATGGTGTTATAGAATCAAGCAGATCCCAATAGCAGCCTATTATGTGCTGTATTGCAAATACACCTACCTTCCCACTCCTGTAGACCTCTGCACCAGGGACTACATTATCATAAAACATTACGAGAAAAACAAACTTACCAAGGCCATGGGGCTGCCAATAATCTTGGCATTTTCCATTACTATTATCAAAAGTCTGTGAAGTTTTTGGTCATCATAGTCAAAGCGATGGCCAAATAATATAGATACAATGATATTACAGACAGCAGTGTTCATAATCATGGTGTTGTTGAAGGGTTCACCTAAAGGAAAAGCAAAACATAAGGTAAGATAATGTTTAGGAAGCTGAAGGCTGAATTTATTGACCAGTCTAAATTCAGAAAATGTATAAAAACAATAAAAAATGACATTGAAAGGGTCACTTACAAAATTGCTATTTACCTGCAGATATACTTGTAATCTTTAAATCATGTTAGGCTGGTGTATTGGAAACACAGCTGTCACGGTTTCAACATTCACTGTGGCCAAGGAACACTGTGAGTGACAGCTTAGCCTCCCTATGGGATCTGGAGTGTGCTGGACTGTCAATTTTGTGAGCGACAGTCCGGTCATCCAATCTGATTCTGACGCATGCTGGGTTGTCAACATTTTGATTGAAAGAACACAGTTTTAAATAGCTGGATTTTTAGCGCTGTAATATGGAAAGGACAGGGCTGTATTCTGCAGTGCCAACAAGCAAATGGCGCAGAAAAATGGTGTTCTCTGGATTGCTTTTTAAGCAAATAATGAGGATTAAGATCCAAAAAAAATTATTCCTGGCCCCTGAGACCCGGGCCTTTGTCTAGAAATGTCTAACAGCAACAGAAGCAGACAGAACTGGAATGGAGCTTCTTGTGCTATATGCACTGCAGTTTGCTATATACCTTGCCTGCCTGCCTATATACACTGTCTGCCTGATATCTCTGCAGATGGATTAGTCCTTAGAAGGACTGTTTGTTGAGATGGATATGTGTCTCTAATATAGTTTGGTAGACCTACACTAACTAGAAACAAGCAAATCTCTCCCTAGCTCAGCAGCACCTCTCCCTACACTGTCTGATTCTGGAGTGACTGTGACGAGCATGGCGGCGCCAGGTCTGATATTGACCTGATGATGCTGTACGGCCAGCCAATCACTGTAATGCCACAACCAACATCGGCATTACCAGTGAGTGGAAGGCAATCCCTGCATGTTCATTATCTCTGTAAAGAGTGCCAAATATGCAGGGAGGGGACCCGTGCTACCGCCGAGCAACCCCGGAAATACTCGGCGAGCGCTGAGCATCTCGAGCGGTGAGATGCTCAGGCGAGCACCAAGCAGTGGCAAACATGCTCGTTCATCACTAGTAGTGACTATTACGGCTCCCAGCACCTCCTCAATTATTGGAATTGAGTGGCTGCAGGTAGAATAAAAATCAATGTTCTCCAATAGTGGCTCTTCTAGTTAATCAGCTCAACTTTATATAAATTATATTTACCTGCAGATTACCAATATATTTGTAGACATGTAAATAACATTTTTTAAGGTGACATTCACTTTAATAGTTATATTTATGAACATAGGGGGCAGTATTATAGTAGTTATATTCTTGTACTTAGGTGGCAGTATTATAGTAGTTATAAACTTGTACATAGGGGCAGTATTATGGTAGTTATATTCTAGTATATAGGAGCAGTATTATAGTAGTTATATTCTTGTACATAGCAGTATTATAATAGTTGTATTCTTGTACATAGGGTCAGTATTACAGCAGTTATATTCTTATACATAGGAACAGTTTTCTAGTAGTTATATTCTAGTATAAAGGAGCAGTATTACAGTAGTTATATTCTTGTACATAGGAGCAGTATTATAGTTGTTATATTCTTGTACATAGGAGCAGTATGTTAGTAGTTATATTTTTGTATAAAGGAGCAGTATTATAGAATTTATATTCTTGTACATAGGGGGCAGTATTATAGTAGTTATATTCTTGTAGATGGGGGGCAGTATTATAGTAGCTCTATTCTTGTACATAGGAGCAGCAGTACTATAGTAGTTATATTCTTGTACATAGGAGCAGTATTATAGTAGTTATATTCTTGTACATAGGGAGCAGTATTATAGAAGTTATATTCTTGTGCATAAGGGGCCGTATTATAGTACGTATATTCTTGTACATAGGGGGCAGTATTATAGTAGTTATATTCTTGTACATAGGAGCAATATTATAATAGTTAAATTCTTGAATATAGGAGCAGTATTATAGTACTTATATTATTGTACATATGAGCAGTTTTATAGTAGTTGTATTCTTGTACACAGGGGCAGTATTATAGTAGTTATAACCTTGTACATAGGAGCAGAATTAGAGTAGTTATATTCTTGTACATAGGGGCAGTATTATAGCAGTTATATACTTGTACAGGGAAGCAGTATTATAGTAGTTATATTCTTGTACATAGGGGCAGTATTATAGTAGTTATATTCTTGTACTTAGGGGCAGTATTATAGTAGTTATATTCTTTTATAAAGGGGCAGTGTTATAGTACTTATATTCTTGTATATAGGAGGCAGTATTATAGTAGTTATAATATTGTAAATAAGGACAGTAGTATAGTAGTTTTATTCTTGTACATAGGAGCTGTATTATAGTAGCTGCTTTTTTGTAAGTAGCAAGCAGTATTAAAGTTATTTTTTTCTTACACACAGATATTTATAATATAGTAATAGAGTATATTATTGTACATTATCGTAGCTACCCTTTTTACAATGTGATAATGGTATAAAAGTCAGTACTAGAGATCAGTGAAACTTTTGAAATTTGAATTCACTGACTTTGCCAATTTTCCAGAAAAAAATTTGTATAAGGCTATGTGCCCATGATGCAGAAATGCTCCGGATTTTTTCCTGAGCATTTCTGCATCTCCCAGGCAGAAAAAACGCATGCGGATTGAACATGCGGATTGTACATGCGGATTGTACAAGCGGATTGTACATGCGTTTTTCCTGCAAGGGACATGCGGATATGATGCGTTCTTCACATGCATTTCCGCATTCGGGTTGACAAGCGCTTTCCAAGCGATTTTAGCATCACTTGGAAAGTGCTTGTCAACTTGGTAACACTATATAAATCCATGCAAACGGCATGGATTTATATACTTTGACCTTAAAGGATGGTAAAAAATAAATATATATTTATCTTCTGATGGCCCCCGGAGCCTTGCTTCGCTCCATCCTGGCTTGCCGGCAGCTCGCGGTACACAGAAGGACCTGCCGTCACATGACTATGACGTCAGCGCAGGTCCTTCAGTCTACCGCGATCTGCCGGCAAGCGAAGACAAGCGCACTGCGGGCCATCAGAAGGTAAATATAATATTTATTTTTTATTTTATTCTTTTTTTTACATGTTCTATGGTACCTGGGTCCGGAGGAGAGTCTCCTGTCCTCCACACCCGGGTACCTTCCGCACATTGAAACGTTTGGATTCTGCATGTACAGATCCAGTGATGCGTAATCCAAGCATTCCAATGAAAGTGAATGGCGGCGAAAATGCAGCGCTTCCGCAAAATAATTGGTAGTGTTGTGTTTTTTTCCGCAATGATAACCCGCCACGGAAATTTCCCCAGCATGTGCACAGCACATGCGGATTATCTTTGGGGAACATGGCAGGCCTTCTACCATGCATTTTTTAAGCGTTTCTGCAGCATTTTTGCCTCTGTGGAAACGCTTAAAAAACACATCGTGGGCACACAGTCTAAATAAGTAAGTTTGAGCAAATCCTGAAAAGCTTATATTTGCTTAGAAAATGCAAGTGGGGAGAGGATAGAGAGGAAAAGAGAACCCTAGTGACCATAAGAGCTTACAATCTCTAGAGAGAGACTTAGTGACTCTGGACATGGAAATCGATTCTGCTGTATAAACTGTGCTCCACTGGGAACCATCAATCTTTGATGGACCAGGTACTGACAACCACTTTACAAGATGTGATAATCCGCTAGATGTTCTAGCTGCAGTGCATTATAGGGAGGCCCACACAGCAACTCAAAATTATGTTAGTCCACTCCCTGACATTTTTTGCGAATTGCAAATCGAATCTCAAATTGTTCAAAATAGCGTTAAACTTCAAATTTCTGAAAATTTATCTCAAACTCTGTTCTCCGTGGATCGATCAGCTCATCTTTACTCAGCACTATACACACATAAACGTCAGCATAGTAACATTCATTTCTGACCTTTGTAAGATTGAAATATTGTCATTAAATAATTGGTTTCCTCATTAATCTTGTCTTCTATGGTTCTTGTCCCCATACCGAAATCACGTAATGTGGAAAGAGTAAACCGTCGCATGGCTTTCCAGCTATGTCCATTAGAGATGATAATACCTGAGAAATAGATATAATCATTTTTAGCTTTTCTTCCTCTGCTAAAACTAGCATTTCAGTCCTCCTGCTTCGAAGATGGCCTTCGTGGTGGGATTGGGATAATAACAGTATTTTAAACTTACCAATGGTGTGAAAAAGTGTTTGCCCACTTCCTGATTTCTTATTCTTTTGCATGTTTGTCACACTTAAATGTTTCAAATCACAAAATAAATTTAAATATTAGACTAAGAAAACACAAGTGTCTTTGGCAGAAAGCAGAATTCATGGTTCCATTTACCACAGCAAGTCTTCCAGGTCCTGAAGCAGCAAAATAACCCCAGACTATCACACTGCCACCACCATATCTTACTGTTGGTATGATGTTCCTTTTCTGAAATGGTGTTACTTCTACGCCAGATGTAATGGCACATACACTTTCCAAAATGTTCAACTTTTGTCTCATCAGTCCACAGAGTATTCTCCCCAAAGTCTTGGTGATCATCAAGATGTTTTATGGCAAAACTGAGATGAGCCTCTATGTTCTTTTTGCTCAGCACTGATTTTCATCTTGGAACTCTGCCATGCATGCTATTTTTGCCCAGTCTCTTTCATATGGTGGGGTCTTTTGTGACCTTTTGGATGAGTCATCGCTGTGCTCTTGGGGTAATTTTGGTCAGCCTGCCACTCCGGGGAAGGTTCATCACTGTTCCATGTTTTCGCCATTTATGGATAATGGTTCTCACAGTGGTTTGCTGGAGTCCCAAAGCTTTATAAATGGCTTTATAACCTTTTCCAGATTGATAGATCTCAATTATTTTGTTTCTCATTTGTTTCTGAATTTGTTTGGATTCAGAAGAATGTCTAGCTTTTGGGGTTCTTTTGGTCTAGTTCACATTGTCAGTCAGGTCTTGTTGAAGTGATTTCTTGATTGAGAACAGGTGTGGCAGTAATTAGGCCTGTGTGTGGCTAGAGAAAGTGAACCCAGGTTCCCAAAGATGTGATAAACCACAGTTAATTTATTTTTTTAAGTGGGGGGGCAATCACTTTTTCACACAGGGCACTGTAGGTTTGGATTTCTTTTTCCTGTAATAATAAAGACCTTCATTTGAAAACTGCATTCTGGGTTTACTTGTGCTATTTTTGTCTAATATTTAAATTTGTTTTGTGATCTGAAATATTTAAATTTGACAAACATGCAAAAGAACAAGAAATCAGGAAAGGGGAAACACTTTTTCACACCAGTGTACAATTGATCCCTACATTTGGCTGCATGGTTGGAACCATATTAGCTGCAACTTGGCAACTCATCCACCTATCTGGACACCATATCGAGTTTATGCACTGAAGGACCTTATTAAGGGGTGACTAGCAACATCTCTATAAGCTATGTATCATGCTATACTGTTCACTAGTTATAAAAAGTCCTAAGCATAATGAACTTACAAGTCATGTACTCGTTATGAGCCTATTTTAGAGGAAATGTTAAGCATACTTTGTACCTGAGTAAGCATATTCCGAGTGAGCATATTTTGCACAAACATCAGAGTAAAACATATTTTGTACTTTGAGTAAGCATTAGTGATGAGCGAGTATGTCTCATTAACCCTTTTGGCGAGCACACGCGGGTCAGACAGGCAATCCCTGCATGTGCAGCTGCGGCGACAGTAAGAGAAATGCCGAGCACGCCAAAATACTCGGCGAGCACCCGAGCATGCTTGCCGAAAGGGTTAATGAGACATACTTGCTCATCACTAGTAGGCATATTTTGCACATTTATTCTATAATACTGAGGCATCATTCAGGTTCAGTATATAATATACACTTGACTTGATAATTTCTGAAAAAATTGTTATAGTAGATTGTTGTTAATTTGATTAACATCATGAATTAGATGAGCAGGGGCCACCATGCCACCCCATCATGCCCATTTCGCACCCCAGCTCTGCCCATTTTCACTTTGTGAAAATGCCAACATTGCATTGCACAAAAAAATTGCTACTTTACTAAGCTTTTTTCGCCAGCAGGAGCACATTTATAAGATTATCTCAGCATAAAAACATTTTATTTTAACACATCCAGTTGTGGAAAATATTATTATTGCAAGATCTATTGGTTAAAATGGACTTTTGTTCGAGGGAAAACTCCTGTAATGTTTATACCCTTAAACCAGATGGCAAACCACAAAAAATAAATCAATTAAATAATAGTACCCATGTGAATATTTTATGACGGCATCATTTTTCAAAACCCTTTTATTTTATTGGGATGTCCAAAAAGTTTTATTTTTTTCAGGGAAATTTACAAAACTATTCAGGTTTCTGGTAACTTTAAGAGCCTATCTATTGGAAAACCCCAAAAAGTGATACCATTTTAAAAAAAAGCAGCAGATAAAGTTTTTGAAAGAAATTTTTGAAATTAAAAGTTCTTTTTTTTTTTTAATACAATGTTGCTAACATTGTAACATGCTATCATAGCTGGCAGATCCTTAGCCTATTATTTGGTCTCTTGAAGACAATTGTAGAAACCACACAATCATGATCAAAGGATGCAAAATGGGGTTAAGGAAGGAGCCCCCTTCCTCTGTTAACTCTCTAGATACCACTGCTACCATTAACAGCAGCAAGTAGGGCGTTAAATGGCCATGATCAGTGCTAAAACACATCATGGCCAATGTAGCAGCATGTTAGCTTTAGTATACCGCTGACACCCAATGCATTTTTGCCCATCAGGGAACTCAATTTTCTTATCTTTGGGCCAGTAAAAAAGGCAGATCTGTGGCCAGTAAAGGGCTAATCACAGCACATATAAATATTACCGTATCCTTTTGAAAAATCCATGAGAACAGGTACTTTCGGTCTGTCGGCGAACACCTCTGCTTGGTTCACAAGAGCTTCTTTTACAATGTCATATCCAGACAATACAACCATTTCCTGGGCTCCAATCTTTATACTGTACACTGGGCCGTATGTCTTTGCGAGCTGCAATAGAGAAGAAATAATAAGAGTATAAAGTTTCCCTCTAGTCAGTGAATGCAATGTGTTTCTCAATATGCAATTTATCTATACTTCCTTCTCCCAAAAGTGAGAGCTGTAAAACATGTCTGTGCATTATGGATAGAAGTCTATTGTAAAGCAAACAGATGTGTCTCCACTTCAGTACATATACAGTGGGGAAAAAAATATTTAGTCAGCCACCAATTGTGCCTGTTCTCCCACTTAAAAAGATGAGAGAGGTCTGTAATTAACATCATATGTAGACCTCAACTATGAGAGAGAAAACAAATCCTGAAAATCATATTGTCTGATTAGGAAATAATTTTTTTTTTCAAATTTTTGTGGAAAATAAGTATTTGGTCAATTACAAAAGTTCATCTCAATACTTTGTTATATATCCTTTGCTGACAATGATACTTTGTTATATATCCTTTGCTGACAATGACAGAGGTCAAATGTTTTCTGTAAGTCTTCACAAGGTTGGCACACACTGTTGCTGGCATGTTGGCTCAGTCCTCCATGCAGATCTCCTCTAGAGCAGTAATGTTTTGGGGCTGTCGCTGGGCAACACGGACTTTCAACTCCCTCCAATGTTCTTTTATAGGGTTTAGTTCTGGATACTGGCTGGGCCACTCCAGGACCTTGAAATGCTTCTTACGAAGCCACTCCTTCATTGCTCTGGCGGTGTGCTTGGGATTATTGTCATGCTGAAAGAACCAGCCACATTTCATCTTCAATGCCCTTGCTGATGGAAGGAGGTTTGCACTCAAAATCTCACGATACATGGCCCCATTCATTCTTTCATGTACACGGATCAGTCGTCCTGGTACCTTGGCAGAGAAACAGCCCCAAAGCATGATGTTGTCATCCCCATGCTTCACAGTAGGTATGGTGTTCTTTGGATGCAACTAGGCATTCTTTCTCCTCCAAACACAACTCGTTGTGTTTCTACCAAACAGTTCTAATTTGGTTTGATCTGACCATATGCCATTCTCCCAGTACTCTTCTGGATCATCCAAATGCTCTCTAGCAAACTTCAGACGGGCCCGGACATGTAAGGGCTTAAGGAGGGGGACACTTCTGGCACTGCAGGATCTGAGTCCCTGGCAGAGTAGTGTGTTACTCATGGTAGCCTGTGTAGCATTGGTCCCAGCTCTCTGCAGGTCATTCACTAGATCCCCCCATGTGGTTCTGGGATTTTTGCTCACCGTTCTTGAGATAATTTTGACCCCAAGGGGTGAGATCTTGTGTGGAGCCCAAGATCGAGGGTGATTATCAGTGGACTTGTATGTCTTCCATTTTCTAATTATTGCTCCCACAGTTGATTTCTTCACACCAAGCTGCTTGCGTATTGCAGATTCAGTCTTCTTCACAGCCTGGTGCAGGGCTACAATTTTGTTTCTGGTGTACTTCGACGGCTCTTTGGTCTTCACCATAGTGGAGTTTGGAGTGTGACTGTTTGAGGATCCGGATAGGTGTCTTTTATACTGATAGCAAGTTCAAACAGGTGCCAGTACTACAGGTAATGAGTGGAGGACACAGTAGCCTCTTAACCCCTTTACCCCCGGGGGAGGTTTGCACGTTAATGACCAGGCCAATTTTTACAATTCTGACCACTGTCACTTTATGAGGTAATTACTCTGGTACGCTTCAACGGATCCCACTGATTCTGAGAATGCTTTTTCATGACATATCGTACTTCATGATAGTGGTAAAATTTCTTCAACATCACTTGCGTTTATTTGTGAAAAAAATGGAAATTTGGCGAAATTTTTTACATTTTCAAACTTTGAATTTTCATGCCCTTAAATCAGAAAGATATGTCACACAAAATAGTTAATAAATAACATTTCCCACATGTCTACTTTACATCAGCACAATTTTGGAACCAAAATTTTTTTTATTAGGGAGCTATAAGGGTTAAAAATTGACCAGCTATTTCTCATTTTTACAACAAAATTTATAAAACCATTTTTTTAGGGACCACATCACATTTGAAGTGATTTTGAGGGGCCTTCATGACAGAAAATCCCCAAAAATGACAACATTCTAAAAACTGCACCCCTCAAGGTGCTCAAAACCACATTTAAGAAGTTTAGTAACCCTTCAGGTGCTTCATAGGAATTTTTGGAATGTGGAAGAAAGAAATGAACATTTATTTTTTTCAACAAACGTTACTTTAGATCTCAATTTTTTTTTTCGCAAGGGTATCATTAAAAAATGAAGCCCAAAATTTGTTGTGCAATTCCTCCTGAGCACACTGATACCCCATATGTTGGTGAAAACCACTGTTTGGGAGCACAACAGGGTTCGGAAGTAATTGAGCGCCATTTGACTTTTTGAATATAAAATTTGCTTGAATAATTAACGGACGCCATGTTGCGTTTTTGGAGCCCCTGATGTGCCTAAACAGTAGAAACCCCCAACAAGTGACCCCATTTTGGAAACTCGACCCCCCAGGGAACTTATCTAGATGTGTGATGAGCACCCTGGACCCCCAGGTGCTTCACAGAAGTGTATAACCTTGAGCCATAAAAATAAAATTTTCACATTTTTAAACAAAAATGTTTTTCAGCTCCTAATTTTGCATTTTCATAAGGATATCAGGAGAAATTGCACTATGCAATTTGTTGTGCAATTTCTCCTGAGTAAGCCGAAACTCCATATGTGGAGGATAACCACTGTTTGGGCACATGGCAGGATTCGGAAAGGAAGGAGCGCCATTTGACTTTTTGAATGTAAAATTTGCTTGAATAATTAGCGGATGCCATGTTGCGTTTGGAGAACCCCTGATGTGTCTAAACAATGGAAACCCCCCCACAAGTTACCACATTTTGGAAACTAGACCCCCCAGGGAACTTATCTAGATGTGTAGTGAGCACCCTGAACCCCCAGGTGCTTCACATAAGTTTATAACATTGAGCCGTAAAAATAAAATTTTCACATTTTTCCAACAAAAATGTTTTTCAGCCTCCAATTTTGCAATTTCATAAGGGTAACAGGAGAAATTGCACCATGCATTTTGTTGTGCATTTTCTCCAGAGTAAGCAGATACCCCATATGTGGGGAAAACCACTGTTTGGGCGCTTGGCAGGGTTCGGAAGGGGAGGAGCGCCATTTGACTTTTTGAATGTAAAATTTGTTTGAATAATTAGCGGACGCCATGTTGCGTTTGGGGAACCCCTGATGTGCCTAAACAGTGGAAACCCCCTCCAAGTGACTCGAGTTTGGAAACTAGACCCCTCAAGGATTTTATCAAGGGGTATAGTGAACACTTTGAACCCAGAGGTACGACACAGAATTTGATAACAATAGGTCATCATATTGAATAAATTGTCATTGCTATTGAGCGCAAGTGCTCGCTACTTGAGTTTGCATCGGGTACTCGGCTATGCACCAAGTATCGCGGGTGCTCGAGTGACATGCTCGAGTCCCTGCCCCGCATGTTTCACGATTACAAGACACCCAAAAAAAAACATGCGGGGATTGCAAGTGCATGGCAGGCAATCTCCGCAAGGCTTTTTTGGCTGTATAACAGCTGCAAAATATTTGGCGCAGAGACTCGAGCATGTCACTCGAGCCCCCGCTATACTCGGTGCATACCCGAGCACCCGATGAAAACTCAAGTAGTGAGCACTTGCTCTCAACATTAGTTGTCGTATCGTCATCATAATTTTTTCTTCCCAATCCCAACACAAGCCTAACCCCAACCTTAACCCTAACCCTAGTCCAACCCTAACCCTAGCCTAACCCTAACCCTAGCCCTAACCCTAACCCTAGGCCAACCCTAACCCTAGCATAGCCCTAACCCTAGCACAACCCTAAACCTAGCACAACCCTAACCCTTTTTTAGTTTATTTTTTACGCTGTTCCTCGTGCGGTATAAGTGATTAAACAACTTTATTCTTCGGGTTGGTGCAATTACATCGATACTAGATTCATATTGAGTTTTTATGATTGACAGCTGTCACGCACTAAAAAAAACGTTTTTCTTGCAAAGACAAGTTTTGGTATCGCCATATTTTGAGAGCTATAATTTTTCCATATTTCGGCCGAAAAAGTAAATTGATGGCTTGTTTGTTGCGGGACAAGTTGACGTTTTTATTGGTACCATTTTCGGATACGTGACATGTTTCGATCACTTTCTATTCCGATTTTTGGGAGGCAGAGCAAACAAAACCCAACAATTCAGGAATTGTTTTTTTTTATGCCGTTCTGTGTGTGGTAAAATTGATAAGGCAGCTTTATTCTTCAGGTCAGTACATTTACAGCGGTACCACATTTATATATTTTTTTATGTTTTTGCGCTTTTACACAATAAAATCTATTTTATAGAAAAAAGAATTGTTTTTGCATCACTTTATTCTGAGAGCTATAACTTTTTTATTTTTCGTCCGTTGGAGCTGTATGGTGACTTGTTTTTTGCGGGACAAGATGATGATTTCAGCAGTACCATTTCTATTTGCATTCGTCTATTTGATCGTGTGTTATTCCATTTTTTGTTTGGCAGTATGATGATAAAGCATCATTTTTTGCTTCGTTTTTAATTTTTTTTTTTACCGTGTTCACTAAAGGGGTTAACTAGTGGGACAGTTTTATAGGTCAGGTCGTTTCGGACTTGGCGATAC
Organism: Phyllobates terribilis; assembly: GCF_046119375.1. Taxonomy (NCBI): domain Eukaryota; kingdom Metazoa; phylum Chordata; class Amphibia; order Anura; family Dendrobatidae; genus Phyllobates; species Phyllobates terribilis. The sequence continues at coordinate 69,503,333 of NW_027362763.1, read as the reverse complement.
CAAATATGTGTACTTTTATTGGTTTATTTTTTTTTTCATAATAAATAAATATTATGGGTTCAATATATTAAAATTTTTGGGGGATTATTTTTTCTTTTTTTTATATTTTTACAATTTTTTTTTTTTCACTTTACTAAACTTTTTTTTCTTTTACAGCTGTTCCCTAAGCTATGTAGCCTGTCAGCGCTGCACACCGGGGAGACATTACTTTAGTCATGCCCTGCGCATGACCAAAGTAACGTCCTGCCTCCTGGTGACCTGGATGTTGTTATGACGATATTGGGTCGTCATGACAACATCCGGAAGCCACTGCAGACATCGCTGAACGCCGGAAAGAGAGGTGAGTATAACAATCACCTCCCCCCTTGCCCCCGCAATGCTGTGATTAACTTTGATCGCAACATTGCGGAGATTAATGTACAGGGAATGGTGCGTGACCGCTCCCTGCACATAGCATCGGGTGTCAGCTGTGACAATCAGCTGACACCTGGCGGCGATCTCGGCCGCACCGCTTGTGTGCGGGTGAAATCGCCAAGGCGTACCAATATATATCTGGCCCAGGGCACAGATACGTATAGTACACCCTGGGCCAGAAAGGGGTTAAAAAAGAAGTTACAGGTCTGTGAGAGCCAGAAATCTTGCTTGTTTTTAATTGACCAAATACTTATTTTCCACCAAAATTTGAAAAACATTTCTTTCCCAATCAGACAATGTGATTTTCAGGATTTGTTTTCTCATTTTGTTTCTCATAGTTGAGGTCTACCTATGATGTCAATTACAGGCCTCTCTCATCTTTTTAAGTGGGAGAACTTGCACAATTGGTGGCTGACTAAATACTTTTTTTCCTCACTGTAGCTACATAGCTACAAGTACATATATACCAACAGTGCTGTTTTTTGAAGGACTGTCCTACAAAAACTGGAGCAAAAGAGGGCTGAGTTTATTCAAAAAGAGTGTTTCTGTCACTTTTGGGGACTTTTCTGTGTAAAATGGAGGCAAGTTCACAGCTTCTCCATAATTTTGAGTTTTGATGTTTGTTAGTATCCTAGTTTTCAGAACAAAAGTCACTTAAAGTTAATTGCTAATTTGTTAAATACCACACTCTGAAGAATCACAATACTTCTTCTGGACTTAAACATTAAGGATTGTGCAAATCTTTTTTAACTTTTTTTTTAAGGCGTAACTTAAAGCCCTGGCCACAAATGGAAAACCTCTAACAGAGACCCAAACTATAGTGTAACAATTATGATTCCGGAGTCTGGATATGTGATGAAGAGACTTACATTTGTGTCATCTATGGTTTCTCATCTGAAATGTTACCATTCTCTTTTTCCTGGTCTTGGCTTGTTTCACTGTGATGAGGTGGAGCTAAGATGGTCATGCACAAATATGAGAACTAGGTCTGTTTTAGGTCTATGTCATGATACTCCACTAAAATTTAAGAGGCACTGCAGATATTTATAAGATGACAGTACAGTGTCATATTATTGCCAGATCATCAAGCAGAGTTATCTTTGCTCAGCTATTTCAACCAATTGCTGTGTAATAGATGTAGATGTCTTCAGCCTTGGAATGGATTTTCAATTTAAGAACAGTCAAAGATCTCCAGATCTTACCTCTTGAAATGATAAGTAAGGTTTCCGCACATTCAGGTTGAGAATATTTCCGATTATTGGCCATGGCTTTGGACCAGGAGGATAATTTGGGTGAACACGTTCCTTCTGTTTATATATAACAGTTGCCAAGATAATACATGTTACGATGGACAAAAGAACTGTGACTGGATCAAGGGGCAACATATTCTCAGACGTACCTGTGGTAGAGAAACAAAAAGTCTTAAGTTGTAGTACAATTTTTATAGGTGAAGGTCAAGTATCTTCTTAACCATTGATGATCGATTATCACAGAATTCTGAAGGATTGGTGATTCAGGTATGGGATTCATTCCGACATGCTGCATAAATGGTGGGTTCATGACAACAGAAGAACAAACCTTTTCAGAAATATTTGCTACTTATTTCGTACTCACCAAATCTTTTGAGATAGTTCAGGCAATAATTTCAATTCTTTTAGTTCGTTGAACTCAATTGAAAACCAATTATTTGTTTTTGACCTTTGGGCAGATGTCACGCTGTCTCTGTATACTGGAGGTAGGGGGCCTAAGCTGACCCTAAGCTGGGGCCCTGACTAATCCCTCAACCTGGAGGTACTGTTAAAGGTACAGAGGTCCAGGCCGCCAGCGTAACCCCTACCTCCTGAGGATCCCTGCACCTAAGTAATCTAGTCCTGAGAAGGACCCCAATCACAACAAAAGGGGACAAGTAATAATATGCCCACACACAGTACTTAGACGAACGAGACAGTACAAGGGAAAAACCAAAACCACCTTGCATACAAAAACTACACAACTACAACAGAGGGAACACCAACGGGAAAGGAGATAAATGATAAAGCGAGGAAGGGAAAAAACGCTCCAAATACACTTATCTCTGAAACTCCAAATACCACGATCCGCTCTGTTAGTCTGCATGAAATGCTTTCACCGACACTTCCCTAACAGACCAGCAGGCATTTGAAGGAGTCTCACTGCAGCAGCATTGATTGCAGCTGGGCGAGGCTGGACCTCGTCTAGCACAGAGAGAGAGAGAATTAACTCCCTCACTGCCGAAAAACACAAAGCACCAAAAAGTCAGCTGCGAGAAGTCAGGCTGTGTAATCGTGACGATCTTCGTGGCGACACACCCGTGACAGAACCCCCCCTTCTACGAGGGGCCTCCGGACCCTCAGGGCCAGGTTTATCCGGGTGAGTCGTGTGGAAGGCCCGAACTAATCGGTCTGCGTTAATATCCGACGCAGGAACCCACATCCTCTCCTCAGGACCATACCCTTTCCAATGAACCAGGTACTGAAGGGACCGGCGATTAAAGCGTGAATCGATGACCCTCGATACCTGGAACTCCAAGTTACCATTGACCACCACTGGAGGGGGAGGTAAAGGTGACGGTACCACCGGCGCCACATACCTCTTAAGCAACGATCTGTGGAACACGTTGTGAATTTTAAACGTAGGGGGGAGGTCAAGACGGAATGCCACCGGATTAAATATAGAACTGATTCTGTACGGCCCGATGAACCTGGGACCCAGTTTCCAGGAGGGAACCTTAAGTTTGATATTCCTGGTAGACAACCATACCCGATCGTTCACACTTAGGTCCGGACCAGACACTCTCCTCCTGTCAGCCATACGTTTGTAACGGTTCCCCATAGTACTCAGATTATTCAGTACCCCACTCCATACTGAAGCGAGTGATGAGGAAAATCGTTCCTCCTCAGGAACCCCCGAAGAGCCCCCCCTACTGAAAGTACAAAACTGGGGGTGAAAACCATACGCCCCAAAAAACGGGGACTTACCAGTGGACTCGCTCCACCTATTATTAAGAGCAAACTCTGCCAGAGGTAAGAAAGAAGCCCAGTCCTCCTGGTTCTCTGACACAAAACACCGGAGATATGTCTCCAAGCTCTGGTTCATTCGTTCCGTCTGACCATTGGTCTGAGGATGAAAAGCCGATGAGAACGACAAATGCATCCCCCGCCGTGCACAAAACGCCTTCCAGAACTTGGACACAAACTGAGACCCCCGATCAGACACCACCTCGGAGGGTACCCCGTGAAGCCTCACAAACTCCCCAATGAACACCTGCGCAAGAGTTTTAGCATTAGGGAGAGCAGGAAGAGCGATAAAATGTGCCATCTTGCTGAACCTGTCCACTACAACGAGTATGACCGTTTTACCCGAAGACGGAGGGAGGTCCGTAATAAAGTCCATAGACAGATGAGTCCAAGGACGCTCCGGGATCTTCAAAGGTAAGAGGGCCCCAGACGGACGGGTATGTGAGGTCTTAGAGCGCGCACAAACCCCACAGGACGCGACAAAAGTTACCACCTCCTTATGTAAGTTAGGCCACCAAAACCGACGCGAGAGGAGATCCACAGTTGCTTTACTCCCCGGGTGTCCTGCAAAAACTGAGTTATGGTGTGCCTCGATCACCTTTTGTCGCAACTGATCTGGAACAAACAGTCTCCCCGGAGGTCCAACAGGGGCGTCCCCCTGAGCCTCCAATACCTCCTCCTCCAGCTCAGAGCATACTGCCGAAACCACCACCCCCTCCTGAAGGATAGGAATCGGGTCGTCCGTATTCCCGGCCCCAGGGAAACTACGAGATAAGGCATCCGCCTTTACATTTTTTGACCCAGGACGATATGTAACGACAAAATTAAACCTGGTATAAAACAATGACCACCTAGCTTGTCTGGGATTCAGACGTTTCGCGGACTCCAGATATAGCAGGTTCTTGTGATCGGTGATGACGGTGACCGGATGGACTGCCCCCTCCAAAAAATGGCGCCACTCCTCAAAAGCTAACTTAATGGCCAAGAGTTCCCTATTGCCGACATCGTAATTCCTCTCAGCGGACGACAATTTTTTAGAGAAAAAGGCGCACGGATGCCACTTACCAGGGGACGAACCTTGTGACAATACTGCTCCCACCCCTACCTCGGAAGCGTCTACCTCTACAATGAATGGCTGTGACGCATCAGGTTGAATGAGTATGGGTGCCGAGGCAAAACATTTTTTCAAGGAGGAGAATGCTTGACAAGCCTTGTCAGACCACCTAGAAAAATCCGTCCCCTTTTTAGTCATGTCTGTGAGAGGCTTAACCATGGACGAGAAATTACGAATGAACTTCCGGTAATAATTAGCAAACCCCAGGAAACGTTGTAGTGCCTTAAGATTCTCTGGCCGATCCCACTCAAGAACTGCCCGCACTTTCCCAGGGTCCATACGAAAACCGGACGCTGAAACCAGGAAGCCTAAAAACTGGAGTTCCTGTACGGCGAACACACACTTTTCCCATTTGGCATACAGTTTATTATCCCGCAAGATCTGTAACACCTGCCTAACGTGCTCCTGATGAGACACCAGATCCGGCGAGTAAATTAAGATATCATCCAGATATATGACAACAAACTGTCCCACCAGGCGGCGAAAAATGTCATTAACAAAGTGTTGGAACACCGCCGGGGCATTAGTCAGACCGAATGGCATGACAAGGTTCTCATAATGCCCCTCCGGAGTGTTAAACGCCGTCTTCCACTCATCCCCCTCCTTCATCCTAATCAGATTGTACGCCCCCCTGAGATCCAACTTAGAGAACCATTTGGCGCCCACGATCTGATTAAAGAGATCGGGAATAAGTGGGAGCGGATACTGATCTCGGACCGTAATCCGATTAAGTTCACGGAAATCCAGGCAAGGGCCTAGGCCTCCATCTTTCTTCTTAACAAAGAAGAACCCCGCAGCCACCAGTGAAGATGAAGGTCTAATATGCCCCTTAGCCAGACTTTCTGAAATATAATCCTTCATGGCCTGCCTCTCAGGACCAGAAAGGTTATACAACCTAGCTTTAGGTAACTTGGCCTCAGGGAGCAGTTTTACAGAACAGTCATACTCGCGATGAGGAGGTAGTTCCTGACACCCTTTCTCCGAGAATACATCCTCAAAGTCCGCCAGAAATGGAGGTAAGACCCAAGGAGTAACCGCACCGATGACCGTGTTCATGCAGTTTTTATTACAGAATTTACTCCATTGGCTTATCTCTCTGGTTTGCCAATTAATAACCGGGTTATGCTTAGTTAACCAAGGAAGGCCCAACACTATAGGAGTGGGAAGACCCTCCAACACGTATTAAGACAACAGTTCTTTATGTATCGCCCCCACTTGAAGTTTTACGTCATGCACAGCTTGCAAAAAACTTCCCTGACCGAGAGGCCTGGCATCGATCGAGAATATGGGGATGGGTTTAGCCAACTCACTCAATCGCATACCTTGAACCCGGGCAAACCGAGCATCAACCAGATTAGCCCCGGCCCCACTATCCAGAAGAACAGATATCCTCTCAGTTCTCGTACCCACCACCACCTCCGCCGGTACGAGAAACTGAGACGAACCTAGGGACGAAATACCTACTCCCAGATTGCCGTCCACCACACAACCTGGGATCAACAGTTTTCCGATGACTCTTCACTCTGCAAGGGATGGGATGGACACCCCCCAATAAAATGTCCCTTTCTCCCGCAGAAGAAACACCTTCCTGTCTTATGGCGCATCACCGGTCCCCTCCCCCGAAATGATGTCCCTCCTAATTGCAAAGGCTCCTCTGGACTGACCAGGGGAACCACCATATGAGGGGACCTTGTAGGAGGTGGAGTCATCACAGGGGGTGGAGTTATCCCGCACCTCTCCCGAAGCCGTCTGTCAACGCGAATAGCAAGGGCCATAGCGGCTTCCAGTGACGCGGGAGAGTCATACTGTGCCAACACATCCTGTAATTTGTCGGATAAACCTTGACAAAACTGGCTCCTAAGAGCCGGGTCATTCCACTGGGTGTCCGTGGCCCACCTACGGAACTCCGAACAGAATTCCTCCGCTGGACGATCTCCCTGCTGAATCCTACGTAACTTAGACTCAGCAAGGGAGATCCGATCTGGGTCATCATATACGAGTCCCAGAGCAGCGAAAAACCTATCCACTGACTGGAGAGCCGGGGAGCCCGGGGGAAGAGAGAACGCCCAAGATTGTGGGTCCCCTTGTAGGAGCGAGATGACAATTCCCACCCTTTGTTCTTCACTCCCCGATGAGCGAGGCCGCAGCCGAAAGTACAACTTGCATGCCTCCCGGAAAACAAAAAACTTGTCCCGCCCCCCAGTGAACCTGTCAGGGAGAGCTACTTTAGGTTCTGGTCCGGCTTGCTCCTGAGGATACAAAACCTTGGACCTAACGTCCGCCAGCTCCATGGACAAACTCTGCAACTGCCGAGCTAGACCGGCTACTGGATCCATGGTAGCTGGAGAAAAACTAAGTGGTCGGTGAAAATGTCACGCTGTCTCTGTATACTGGAGGTAGGGGGCCTAAGCTGACCCTAAGCTGGGGCCCTGACTAATCCCTCAACCTGGAGGTACTGTTAAAGGTACAGAGGTCCAGGCCGCCAGCGTAACCCCTACCTCCTGAGGATCCCTGCACCTAAGTAATCTAGTCCTGAGAAGGACCCCAATCACAACAAAAGGGGACAAGTAATAATATGCCCACACACAGTACTTAGACGAACGAGACAGTACAAGGGAAAAACCAAAACCACCTTGCATACAAAAACTACACAACTACAACAGAGGGAACACCAACGGGAAAGGAGATAAATGATAAAGCGAGGAAGGGAAAAAACGCTCCAAATACACTTATCTCTGAAACTCCAAATACCACGATCCGCTCTGATAGTCTGCATGAAATGCTTTCACCGACACTTCCCTAGCAGACCAGCAGGCATTTGAAGGAGTCTCACTGCAGCAGCATTGATTGCAGCTGGGCGAGGCTGGACCTCGTCTAGCACAGAGAGAGAGAGAATTAACTCCCTCACTGCCGAAAAACACAAAGCACCAAAAAGTCAGCTGCGAGAAGTCAGGCTGTGTAATCGTGACGATCTTCGTGGCGACACACCCGTGACAGCAGACCAGCAATTATGAGTATGTGGTTGTTTCCTAGAAGAGTTGATTCTTAGGTGGGTCCACAAAAGAGGAGTCAAATTTTTTATGTAAATCTAAGTAGAACATCACATTTATATCTAGAACATGTGTTACCTCTCAGTTAATCATTTTTGAAATAACAACCTTGTGAATGGAATCTTGTTTTTGTTGACAATTGGATGTTACTAATAATTTTTACTACTATACTATACATTAAAGATGAGCAGATCAATCTGTAGATGATTGCGTTTGAGACAAATTTCCTGAAATTCATGGTTTCACATGACTTTGAACACTTTGAGAATCAATTTTCAACAATGGCGCATGCACAGAACCCTCCCAGATTTAGAAAGCCGAGAATGGGGTATTTCACAGCTGCCAATGCCAATACAAAGATGCAACGAGTACTGGACAGGTGGTGAAGAGCTGAGGGGCCGGAGAGGTGAGCAGTGAGGTTAGTATAAGGATATTAACTATTTTTTACATGTTACAGTTATTTTGCTCTAGGATCGATAGAGCATAATAAATGACATTAAATGTGCAGAGAATGACTTCTCGAATTTCACAGAAAATACACTCAAACAAGCAAATTTAAATTTTGCCTGATGCGCTCATCTCTGGCAACTATACTTTCACGTAAGTTTTCAGAATAATCTGTGATATTTGAGTAATAACACTATTTCGGGCCAAAATATTACGGGGATTTTTCTGACATGGACAGAAACAGCAGTATAGACAGCAGTACTAAGCTTTGTGCATGTATATTCAGCTCTTTAGTTGTGTAAAAGATTTGCTAGAAAGTTCAGCACGATCTTTCTGTGTCTCTCCTTGCTTGTTTTCTCATTTTGCTCCTCTCTCTTTCCCCTTCTTCCCTTTTCCATAGGCTATATCAGGCTGCGTAATATATGATTCTACAGGGAGCTGGCAGTCTGTCTTTTTTATGCAATACAAATTTGAGCTGTTTTTTTCAGAGTGGATTGTGATTTTAGGAGACAGGGAGAAGGAAAGAAATGTTTGTTAAGTGACAAAGTTTCTTGTTATTTATTTATGAAAGGAAGGAAGGTAATTCAGCTTCACGGAAAAGTAATCTTCATGATTAAGGGTGCTTTAAGCACCTGAAATGGGTAGATGTTCGAGTTTTAACCTATCACCAGTTTGTATTGTACACTTAGTAAAAAGATTTCTTTTTCTTACAGATAGAATACTTTTCTTCCTTACCTGATTGTGGCATACAAGGGGACACACTATCCGTGCTCCGGATCTCATCATACATGTGCAACAATGAGCTGGACTATTTATTCTACTATTGATTTATGAAAAGAGTGATGAAGCATAATTCACATTTAAGTATAATAACTTTGCTGAATTGGGCCATAGCTGATGAGAGGATCTTTCAAACTCCAGAAGCGCACCATAAAGTAAAAAGGAAAAAGGAGGACGCTTGCTATTTTAAAGGAGTCGTTGCGACTTCCTAAATGTATAAAATTGCTCAGTGTTTGTGAAAACAAGCAACTTTGTAATTTTTCTCTTAATAATGATCCTCAAGAATGGAGGGATTTCTAATTTTAAAATTTTTTGCTTGCGGACTAACCACATTAGTCTATTTGAGGTGATCAGTATACTACGCAAGAAGTTCAGCAAATAAAAGCTACAGCTGAGATCACATTGCATTTAATCCTGATGTGTTATAAACCAGTACTGGTTATCCAGGCTCTGCTTACTTCACCTTGGTCCGCCTTCATCTGTTGTGCTCCACATCGGGTTTTGCACGTTGCCCGACGTGGCTCAATGACATAAGGCCCTTTAAGATTAGAATCCTGTGTTTTATTATTGAGTCTCAAGACTTTCGTTTGGTCTACTCCACCTTCTGTCCACACCACTCTTTAACTTGCTTCCATCCCTGTAGGGTTTCACTGCATCTGTTTTGCTGCTCCTAAGATTCCTGAGAGCGGCAAGTTCTTACTTCCCATATGCCTTTCTGTTTGCTGCACCATCATCTCACCAGGTAAGCCTGAACATGATGTAAGTGGCACTATCTGGACTTACTGTATTCTCTGTTGGACATCATTCTTAGCCGTTTCTGCCTATTTGAGGTGTTTACCAGATGAGGTTGATACAGAGGAAAATTATGTCTGACAGATCAAACGTTGACTCAGTTTGCATCATTACTATCAATGGCACCATCAGCACATACACCCAATTCAGGATTTCTAAGGTACCATGTTTAAGCCTCGACAGATCCACTGACCTGAGGATCAAACTCATTGTGAAGTCGGACTTTGAATTTGTAAGCATCGCTATGAAGTTGATCCAGGCAGATTCAGTGACTTTGTGCTCCTTCAATGATATAGAGGCAAAGCTGCCCCCTCTGCTTTCAGCTTGGGAGAGCACATAAGTTGGACCAGAGGATGCCACGGGTCTGAACTATCAATCTTCAGAAATGCACTCCTACTATGCAAATAGGTAGCTGTGAGTAATGGAAGTGCCTTTACCTTTCCATTGAAAATCGAATGTGAAATTTTGCACTAATGAAGAACAGTCACCTCTCCTGGAATATTATGTTCTCCCTGTAGATAGGCGTCCCAGATGTGGGAAATATATATAAATATATATATACAGTACAGACAAAAAGTTTGGACACACCTTCTCATTTAAAGATTTTTCTGTATTTTCATGACTATGAAAATTGTACATTCACACTGAAGGCATCAAAACTATGAATTAACACATGTGGAATTATAGACTTAACAAAAAATGTGTGAAACAACTGAAAATATGTCTTATATTCTAGGTTCTTCAAAGTAGCCACCTTTTGCTTTGATGACTGCTTTGCACACTCTTGGCATTCTCTTGATGAGCTTCAAGAGGTAGTCACCGGAAATGTTCTTCCAACAATCTTGAAGGAGTTCCCAGAGATGCTTAGCACTTGTTGGCCCTTTTGCCTTCACTCTGCGGTCCAGCTCACCCCAAACCATCTCGATTGGGTTCAGGTCTGGTGACTGTGGAGGCCAGGTCATCTGGCGTAGCTCCCCATCACTCTCCTTCTTGGTCAAATAGCTCTTACACAGCCTGTAGGTGTGTATGGGGTCATTGTTCTGTTGAAAAATAAATGATGGTCCAACTAAACGCAAATCGGATGGAATAGCATGCCGTTGCAAGATGCTGTGGTAGCCATGCTGGTTCAGTATGCCTTCAATTTTGAATAAATCCCCAACAGTGTCACCAGCAAAGCACCCCCACACCATCACACCTCCTCCTCCATGCTTCACGGAGGGAACCAGGCATGTAGAGTCCATCTGTTCACCTTTTTTGCGTCGCACAAAGACACGGTGGTTAGAACCAAAGATCTCAAATTTGGAGTCATCAGACCAAAGCAAAGATTTCCACTGGTGTAATGTCCATTCCTTGTGTTCTTTAGCCCAAACAAGTCTCTTCTGCTTGTTGCCTGTCCTTAGCAGTTGTTTCCTAGCAGCTATTTTACCATGAAGGCCTGCTGCACAAAGTCTCCTCTTATCAGTTGCTGCAGATATGTGTCTGCTGCTAGAACTCTGTGTGGAATTGACCTGGTCTCTAATCTGAGAAGCTGTTAACCTGCGATTTCTGAGGCTGGTGACTTGGATAAACTTATCCTCAGAAGCAGAGGTGACTCTTGGTCTTCCTTTCCTGGGGTGGTCCTCATGTGAGCCAGTTTCTTTATAGCGCTTGATGGTTTTTGCAACTGCACTAGCGGACACTTTTAAAGTCAGCCCAATTTTTCGGACTGACTGACCTTCATTTCTTTAAGTAATGATGGCCACTCGTTTTGCTTTACTTAGCTGCTTTTTTCTTGCCATAATACAAATTCTAACAGTCTATTAGGTAGGACTATCAGCTGTGTATCCACCAGACTTCTACACAACACAACAGATGGTCCCAACCCCATTTATAAGGCAAGAAATCCCACTTATTAAACCTGACAGGGCACACCTGTGAAGTGAAAACCATTTCCGGTGACTACCTCTTGAAGTTCATCAAGAGAATGCCAAGAGTATGCAAAGCAGTCAACAAAGCAAAAGGTGGCTACTTTGAAGAACCTAGAATATAAGACTTATTTTCAGTTGTTTCACACTTTTTAGTTAAGTATATAATCCCACATGTGTTAATTCATAGTTTTGATGCCTTCAGTGTGAATGTACAATTTTCATAGTTATGAAAATACAGAAAAATCTTTAAATGAGAAGGTGTGTCCAAACTTTTGGTCTGTACTGTATATATAAATGCAGGGAAAGGGGGAAAAAGAAATAATAATATCAGCTTGCCAAAAGTAGAAAAAATACCTCAATGCAGGTACAGGGCACAGAAAGTCCAGTCCAGCTGCTGGGCAACAATAGCAAAGAGAACAAAAAAAATCCAGCATCCGCAGCATGTAGATAGGTATGATTAAAACACATCAGGACTAAGAGCATACACGCTCGAAATGCATAGACCTATGTTCCCGGTTCTCCTGTTTTCCGCCCCCCCCCCATTTTTGTGCTATATGCCTTTTTATTGTTTCATGTTTCAATGTCGCCATAAAAGTCATGTTTAATCATACCTATCTATATGCGGCCGATGCTGGATTTTTCTTGTTCTCTTTGCTTTCCCAGATGTGGGACCTCTGCTTCTAAATGAGAAAATGCCATTCCAAGTTAACTAAGGTGAATACAACTGAAATAACAATAAGTGCAATATGGTTTTATCTGGGTAAGGCTGCTGCAGACCTACAGATCAATATAAACAAAAAATGGAAAATGGATCAAGGATGAAAGGTAATTGGTATCAAGAAATGGGGTTTATTTGTCAACGCGTTTTGAAGTTCAAAACTTCTTCATCAGGACAAACCACAATGTCTTTTCTGGATACCAATAACCTCTCATCCATGATCCACCGGCGGAGCAGATTTTACCCTTTCTTTTCATTTTTTATTTATAAGTTAAATGGAACTCGACAGCTTGCCCAAGTCCCCCGAGTGCCACCATGTATTAAGCTTTCAGATTCTCTTTAACTTAATACACGAATAACAAATAAAACATTATTACAGACAGCAAATGTATGTCTGTAATAGTTACATTGTAAATCTGCAATATGTTTTACAATATTTTTTAATTCAATTTTATATTTATATTTATAATTTATAAATAATTAGAATTTTTTAATGTAATTAAAACCTTTAGAATGATTTAGTTGCTTACCAAGCAATGCAGAGGATACAGCTGGAAGTCTCTTCTCTCTGCAGTCCGTGTGTAATGTATTATCACGGTGACTTATATACTGGAGCAAACACTGAGAAAATATTTAGTCTGTGAACTGACCTTACCTGATAAAATCTAACTCGAGAAGATCTATAGACATTGTAAAGCTCTTTCTTTCAATCACCCATCAACCGACTCCTCCATGAGGCAATTAAATCTTATGTACCCAATTGTTAAATAAGTTTTTTGAAACCATAACTTGTAAATTTGTTCAATAGGTGATATACAAACATGGCTTTCACTGAGAATAGATATAATACAAATTATGCAATTTCTTTTTTAAATGAATCGATTTAATCTACACAAGGGAAAGTTCGCACAATTAGTTTTCGGTAAGTTTTCGATGTTGCATGTTTTCACTGAGCAAAAAATGCAGCCTCTTGCAGTTCCATCAAAGTGATGTAAATTTAGTTTTAGAGGTGATAAACTCTCTTTAATAACAAAAGAGATGAGTACAAGTTGCCCTCATGTAAAACTTTTCTCCATAAATGTGCTCCATTATCACTAAATTTACTAAACCACTTTCTTTCAATTTATTAAACCAAGAAATGTTGCAAATTTGTCACAACCAACCCTTGATTTTCTTTGAGCAATTCTCTCCCAAAATTGTCTAAATTGTTAATGTGGTTGTTATAGTTATAAACTCGCTTACACTCCACATTACAAAAACTCAGTTCACCTTTTATGTCAGTAATTTGTTTCGCCTTTTAGAAAAAGAAACTCGGCTCACCTGTCAGGATGACACGATGTACATTTCCACTCTAGAACTCAAGTCATCTATCGCTGCCTTTTATGATTACTGGAATTAAAATTAAGTATGATATACATGACAAATCCTTCAAGAGGGACCGTATTCTCATTCAAATGTTTGTGTAAGAGGACATGTGATGGAACATGTAGGGGTTTTATATTTTCGTGGATCCCACATACACTTATTATAAAAGATCTCACTTGAGCTTCAGTGCTGACGAATGTGATCCAAAGATGCAGCGAATACTGGATGGGTGGCGGTGAGAAACAGAGGGGTCAGATAGGTGAGCGATGAAGTGAGTATAAGGATTAGTGATGAGCGAGCATGCTCGTTACTCGATATTTACTAGCATGCTCGGGTGTTTTCCAAGTATCTTCAGGGTGCTCTGATGTTAAGTTTTCGTCACTCAGTGCTCATGATTTGCGGCTGTTTGTCAGCTTTAATACCTGTGAGGAATGCCTGTTTCTTAGACATTACTCACATGTTTTCAAACTGTACAACAGTCGCAAATCATGAGCACTGAATGACAAAAACATAACACTGTGCACCTCTTAAGACAGTCGGCAAGCATCCAAGCATGCTCACCAAAAGGGTTAACAGAAAATACTCACTCATCACTAATAAGGATGTTTGATTTTTTTTTACATTTTGATGGCCTTTTCCAGTTCAGAAATATGGCTCCACTGGCCACCATTTGGCTGATTCTGCATGGAAAAAAATGACAAAAAATTAACATTTTAATCAAATTTATTCGCTTATCTCTACTGGTGAACATTCATCAGTAGCACAGAATTCAGTCAATGTGCCCTCTGCCCACTTCTGGGACTACACTTTTTTACTGTATGCGCTAAGCACGACTTACAATTACCGATTGGGTTCCACTTGTTAGTAATTTATTCTCAGTATAACTAGAGCTGCTCTTTGAAGGTCTCAGAGGTTTGTTTGAGAATATTATGGATGAAAAAGCATTATTAAATGCAAGAAAAATCCAGACAGGTCACAGGTAAAGTTGTGGAGAAGAGTAAAACAAGGTTAGGTTATAAAAAGTTAGTGCAAACATCTTATGGGCAACTGTTCAATCCATCATACAACAATGGAAGGAGTATACCACAACTGAAAACCTACCAATACATGGTCTTCCCCCTAAACTAACATCCCAATACAAGGAGAGCACTAATTAGAGAAGCAGCCAAGAGGCCTATGGTCACTCTGGAGGAGCTGAGGTGGGAGAATCTGTCCACAGGTCATACATTCCACACATCTGGCCTTTATAGAAGAGTGGCAAGAAGAGAGACATTTTTTAAATCAAGCCATAAGAAGTCCTCTTTTCAATTTGCAAAAAGCTATAAATGGGACACAGCAAGTATGTGGAAGAGAGGGCTCTGGTCAGATGAGACTAAAGTAGAACTGTTTTGGGCTAAATGCAAAATGCTATGCATGACGGCAAACTAACACTGCACATGACCCTGAAAACACCATCCCCACCATCACACATGGTGGTGGCAGCATCATGCTGTGGGGATACTTTTCTTCAGCAGGGACAGAGAAGCTGGTGAGAGTTGATGCTAAGATGGATGGAGCTAAAAGCTAGGCAATTTTGGAGGAAAACCTGTTAGAGGCTGCTCACACCTATCTTCTGTAATCAATTCACACAAGTCTCAGCATTATGCTATACATATTCTCTTGTTGAGCATCTTTACAAGTTTCACCGATACTATCATAT
The DNA here is from genome assembly GCF_046119375.1 of Phyllobates terribilis. Taxonomy (NCBI): domain Eukaryota; kingdom Metazoa; phylum Chordata; class Amphibia; order Anura; family Dendrobatidae; genus Phyllobates; species Phyllobates terribilis. Next base: position 69,488,012 of record NW_027362763.1, on the reverse strand, counting down.
GTTGGCTTTTATTCTATTTTTTTAATTTAATTATTTTTTGGTTGCTGTTTCAGCATATATTTCATGCTCATAATCACTGCATATTACCAGCACTTTGTGTATTTTGCTATTATTTAGGTTTTGCTTTATTATGTGCTTATTTAGTTTATAGGGTTGGTTATTTTTACTATCCTTTTGTGGTGGCATTATGCTAATGAATACCAACATATAGAGCATGTATATTTAATAATTACTAAAGACACACCTGAACTATAAATACCGCCCAAATAAAAGATAGGTGCATATAGTCTCTAAAAATTCATCCATTTTATTGAGAATTACAAATTAAAAAACATATACAGTAAAGGAAATAAGTATTTGATCCCTTGCTGTTTTTGTAAGTTTGCCCACTGACAAAGATATGAACAGTCAATAATTTTAAGGGTAGGTTAATTTTAACATCGAGAGATATAATATCAAAAATAAAATCAAGAAAATCACATTGTATACATTAGACACATTTATTTGCATTTTGCAGTGAAAAATAAGTATTTGATTCCTCTGGCAAACAACACTTAATACTTAGTGGCAAAACACTTGTTGGCAAGCACAGCAGTCAGACATTTTTTGTAATGTGGTATGTTAATGTTATAAGATATGATGCCACAATAATTTAGTTAGGCCACTAGAGGTCACCATTGAACAATAGAAGGAAACACTGAAAACAGGAAGTAGAAAACAGAGAGTCGTCGTGAGGTGATTTTGAGGAGGAAAGGTTCTGTCAGAAAGATACGGAGCATTGGGAGCCCAAATTGGATGCTGTGATCCATGAGTAAAGTTTAATGTGTGACTGTTCAGTTAGTTAGGGAGAGCTAGATAGGATTCACAGCATCGCAAGGAACATTACTATTACTGAGAATACAGATGGACTGATGGAGACTGTGTGAGCTCCAGTATATCGAGACTCTGCTAAACGTGTACGCCATAGGTGAGCTCCGTGAAATAATACTGGGATTGATCTGAAACTGTTTCTGCTCCTGTAACAGAGAAATTGGTGACTAGGAAGCTGATCAAATCTAGTGGTTGGACATCAGAATAACAAGTCCAGTTGCTTTCTGTTTGAGGATATTCTGTTAGGGCGTCCACCCTGAGTGCCCACAAAGAGGACAGTGTACTGTGTACATTTTGTGTTGGTTCAAGTGATTGGTCGTATAAATATATATATATCAAGGGGAAAACAGGGTACCCGGAATCAATTGTAATTAAGGCGGGAGGCGGGTGTAAGATTGTAATCCTGAGAGGACCAAGTGTCACGGTCACGGTAGAATTATGAGTAAGCCCTGTACCGGAAATGGTTGGGAGTGGTATAGCCTGGGGGTAGTCCTTCTCCTTACTGTGAAGTTGGCACTTCGGATCTCTCAGGCTGTATAAGTTGTAATTTGTGGTTGTTGGCTGTTGTGGCCCATATCTTGTTTTAGAAGTGAAATACTGTCATTTATTGTAAGTTATAAAAAAAGAAGTTTCTTTGGTATCATATCGGGGTCGGAGTCATTCATAGCAGCGTCGTATCTCATTCACACCCACATACGACTGGCGTTACAGTCATTAGATTAATTGATGATGAGGGTTGCGCACATGTCAGGAGGAATTTTGGTCCACTCCTCTTTGCAGATCATCTCTAAATAATTCAGATTTTGAGGCGATTGCTTGGCAACTCGGAGCTTAAGCTTCCTCAATAAGTTTTCTATGGGAATAAGGTCTGTAGACTGGCTAGGCCAATCCATGACCTTAATGTGCTTCTTTTGAGCCACTCCTTTGCTGTCTTAGCTGTATGTTTTGGGCCGTTATCTTGCTGGAAGACCCAGCCATGACCCATTTTTAATGTCCTGGTGGAGGGAAGGAGGTTTTTATGGTACATTGCTACATCCATTCTCCCATTGATGCGGTGAAGTAGTCCTGTGCCCTTAGCAGAGAAGCACCCCCAAAACATAATGTTTCCACCTCCATGCTTGACAGTGGGGATGGTGTTCTGTAGGTCATAGGCAGCATTTCTCTTCCTCCAAACACGGCGAGTTGAGTTAATGCCAAAGAGCTCAATTTTTTTCTCATATGACTACAGCACCTTTTCCCAATAACTCACAGAATCATCCAGGTGTTCATTGGAAAACTTCAGATGGGCCTGCACATGTGCCTTCTTGAGCAGGGGGACCTTGAGGGCAATGCAGGATTTTAAACCTTTAAGGTGTAATGTGTTACCAATGGTTTTCTTGGTGACTGTGGTCCCAGCTGTCTTGAGATCATTAACAAGATCCCCCGTGAACTTTTAGGCTGATCTCTCACCTTCCTAATGATCAAGGATACCCCATGAGGTGAAATTTTGCATGGTGCCCCAGATTGATGTCAATCGACAGTCATTTTGTATTTCTTCCATTTTTTTTACTATTGCACCAACAGTTGTCTCTTCTCACCCAGCGTCTTACTTTTGATTTTGTAGCTCATTCCAGCTTTGAGCAGGTCTATAATCTTGTCCCTGACATCCTTAGAAAGCTCTATGGTCTTGCCCATGTTGTAGAAGCTAGAGTCTGACTGATTAATTGAGTCTGTGGACAGGAGTATTTTATACAGGTGCCTATATATGACAGCTGTTTTTAATGCAGGTACTGAGATGATTAGGAGCCTCTAACTAGTCTGTAGGAGCCAGAACTCACAATGGTTTGAAAAAAATACTTATTTTTCACTGCAGAATGCAAATAAATTATCTAATTTATACAATGTGATTTTTTTTTGGATATTCTATCTCTCAATGTTAACCTTCCCTTAACATTATAGACTGTTCATGTCAGGCAAACTTACAAAAACAGCAAGGGATCAAATAATTATTTCCTTCACTGTATATGTTCAACAGAGAAATGCAATGGAGGGCCACATGATACATCAACATAATTATGTCTTACAATGCTATAAATCTTAAAAAGAGATGTATACCTCACCCAATTGTCTGCACTTTCACTGATTATCTTATAGGTATCTGCATAGTACAAGAAAAGTGCTGCCTTATTTGAGCTGATGGTTCTACTTATGTTAAATGATAGGCAATAAAAATGAAGTAACTTACATATTTTTGCAGACTAAAGTGGTGTTTGATCCTGGTGCTCAACACATGTTTCACCTATTGCTTCATCAGGGGGCTTGTCTATCATGTAAAGTAATTAACACCATGTTGAAGATATATATGTTTTTAATTGGTAATTATCAATAAAATGTATGAATTTTTAGAGACTATATGCACCTATCTTTTCTTTGGGTGGTATTTGGCATTATACTAAGTTGCACTCAAAGCAACATCATAACTATAAAGTGGGTGTTCAATAAATCAAATAAACACCAAAGTAGAAAGTAGAACTACACAAAAAATTATTTAACATTTTTTTTCATCTTTATTAGACATAATTAAAATATAGACAAATCATATATATAAAAAAACAAGAAAACAAGCAAATGAAAAAATGCGTTATTTCAGTTATTATATGCAAAGATTAAATAAACTTTCCACCCTCCTGGTAAAATGGGAAGACCCACAAAAAGAGTACAATCTCAGAATATTATATATCTTATAAATAAATCCTCTTTAGTAAAGACCAATAATATCTTCAACTGAAACATATACAATAAATAGTTTGACTAAAGTGCAAAGTAATATTTAAGGTGCCATCAAAAGTGCATAGTGCATTATAAAGAGTTATTTATGAAAGAAATATACCAATAGGATGTAACCACTTGGTACTACATTACATAACTTAATAGAATTAAATAATGAATAATCATAAAGGGAGAGCAAAAAAACAACATGTAACAACTGAGAGTTAGTTTACTACACAGCCCTTTTACGCGCGTTTCACCTAATGGCTTCTTCAGAAATGGTATGACGCGCGTAAAAGGGCTGTGTGGTAAACTAACTCTCAGTTGTTACATGTTGTTTTTTTTGCTCTCCCTTTATGATTATTCATTATTTAATATTATTAAGTAGTTATGTATTGTAGTACCAAGTGGTTACATCCTATTGGTATATTTCATTCATAAATAACTCTTTATAATGCACTATGAAGTGCAGAGGTGGGCACTGTAGTATTGGAAACAGTTAATAGTTTTGTGCGCTGCTCCAGTGTGGAGGGGCAGGTATAGAAAAGAACAGAGAAACTTCCTGGAGGAAGTGAGTCAGTGGAGGAGAGTGAGAAAGAAACCTAAGATAGTGCTGGAGGGAAGGAAAGGAGAAGCAGGCAGGTAGGACAGTGGGCCCGCTGAAGTATAGAAGAACATCCCATAGTAAGATAAAGCATGTGGATGGCTGCCAGCAACTGTTGTGGACTCTCCCTTAATGTTTGAGACCTACGGTCTACAGAAGGTTTGGAGGAGTCAACCTTATTCACGTCTTAAGTGGAGATAACGGGCGGGTAACCACAGATGAGGAGCAGGGACGTATACACAAAAGCTTTGAAGCCTACTTCATGTGCCAGGGGCACAAGAAGTAAAAGGGAGAGCTCAGGCTGAACCATCTGCTATGTGCTGTACTGAACCTGCCTTGGAATGTTTGCCATTTAGTAAAGTTGAATTGTTTAAAAAGGACTTTGAGTCTGTCTCTGAATGTGTGATGAAGAAGAAAACCAGAATTGGGGTGCAAGAAGAGACTACAATCGTGAGTGTTGTACAAAGCGCCCAAATCACACAACAGACAGTAAACTTTTTGTTCTTTGTAGACAGTCAGGGAGTTGTAATGCAGCAGCCCCTTGCCACCACTACCACCCTGAGCTCCTCACACTCCCCTAGAGTAAAAATGTCCTCTCTATGCCTCCTAATAGTAAAATGTATTAATATTGCTTTTGTGGGCCCATATATTAATGCCTATCCTTGAGCCCCCTCCTATAGTAGGAATGTCGCATTCCATGGTTCCACACAATAATAGTGTCCGTTCTGCGCCTACGCACAGTAATAGATTTCCTATTGTATCTCTACTAGAGATGAGCGGTGTTCGACTAGAACTGTTCGCCAATCTCAAATTCGAGCTGTTTTGGGCGGTGTTCGAGTCGTTCGACGAACCCGAACGATTTGCAAAAAATTCGGCTGTTCGAGGTTATGTTCGATAACTGTTTGTGCACCAAAAGCATGTCCTGCATGTCTGGCACTATTTAGAGCACCAATCATGCAGGGATTGTCTGCCACTCACTGTAATGCCACAGCCATGGTGGTTGTGGCATTACAGTGGTTGCCCAAATCGATGAGAACAGTGCTCACAGTGAAACATGAAAAGCCGGCAATTCAGCAGCGGCATACACACCCGACAATTTAGAACAGAAAGAATAGAGCATCACACATTGATTAGAGAGATAGAAACATGTCAGTCACATATATAAGAAGTACAGTGACAGTGTTGGTTACTGTACTTGTCATTTAGTGTTAAAGGATTTATTTAAAAAAATATTAGTGTTTTCATGCATCGTCTCTTTAAAAAAGCCGGCCAGCAATTCAGCATCGGTACCCGACAATTTATAACAGAAAGAATAGAGCATCACACATAGATTAGATAGATAGAAACGTGTCAGTTACATATATAAGAAGTACAGTGATATTGTTGATTACTGTACTTGTCATTTAGTGTTAAAGTAAAGGATTTATTAAAAAAAAAATTGGCGTGAGGTTCCCCATAATTTTAGTCTCTAGCGGAGGATAAGCAGACGGCTAGGGCAGATGTTTGAAGCCTGGGAAGGGGGTAATACCCACGGAGCTTCCCAGGCTACTAATATCAGCCCCCAGCTGAAAATGACGTGGGGTCCCCCCTATTTTAATAGCTAGCAAAGGCTAGGCAGACAGCTGGGGGCTGATATTAATAGCCCAGGAAGGGTGCCATGAATATTGACCCCCTCTCAGGCTAGAAACACCAGCAGTCAGCCGCCCCAGAAATGGCGCATCCATAGGATGCGCCAATTCTGGCACTTAGCCTCGCTATTCCCACTGCCCTGTAGCGGTGGCAGTGGGGTAATAGGGCTGGGGTTGATGTCAGCTTATAATGCCAGCTGACATCAAGCCCAGGGTAGTAATGGAGAGGCATCTATAAGACACCCCCATTACTAACCCCATAGTCAAAGTTAAAAAAAAAACACAAACACCCAGAATAAAGTCCTTTAATTGAAATAAACACACAAGTATTTATTGTTCTAAATTAAACCGTACTTACCATCACGCCCATTCCAGCTGAAGCCAATGTCTTCTGCAATTACCCCACTGCCACCGCTACAGAGCAGTGGGAAGAGCGAGGCTAAGTGCCAGAATTGGCACATCCTATGGATGCGCCATTTCTGGGGTGGCTGATGGCTGGTGTTTCTAGCCTGGGAGGGGGCCAATAATCATGGCACCCTTCCTGAGCTATTAATATCAGCCCCCAGCTGTCTGCCTAGCCTTTGCTAGCTTTTAAAATAGGGGGGACCCCACGTCATTTTTTTTTGGGTCCCCCATTTTAATAGCTAGTAAAGGCTAGGTATTCAGCTGGGGGCTATTAGTAGCCTGGGAAGCTCCATGGGTATTACCCCCTTCCCAGGCTTCAAACATCTGCCCCAGCCGTCTGCTTAACCTCCGCTAGAGACTAAAATTATGGGGAACCTCACGCCAATTTTTTTTTAATCAATCCTTTATTTTAACACTAAATGACAAGTACAGTAATCAACACTATCACTGTACTTCTTATATATGTGACTGACATGTTTCTATCTATCTAATCTATGTGTGATGCTCTATTCTTTCTGTTATAAATTGTTGGGTACCGATGCTGAATTGCCGTCCGGCTTTTTTAAAGAGATGGTGCATGAAAACCATCTGTTCTAAATTGTCGGGTACCGGTGTATGCCACTACTGAATTGCCGGCCGGCTTATTTAAAGAGAGTGTCTTCTGAGGAGTTTGTCAGCTTTTGGACACCTTTGAAGTTTTTTTCTATGTGTTTCTATGTGTTTTTGCTTGCCTGCCATTGGTTTTAACGGTGTTCAACGGTGTTCGACGAACAGTTCGATGAACATACGGGTGTTCAACGAACCGAACCGAACTCGAACACTACGGGGGTGGCTCAACTCTAATCTCTACACAATAACACTCTGTGCATTCATATAGTAATATTACCCCATCTGTGCCATTAAATAGCAATAGTGCCCTCACTGTGCCTGCATACAGTAATAATGTCCCCATTGTACCTATACGCAATAATAATACCAAATCTGTGCCTTTTTAAAGTAATGCTGCCCACTTTGTGGCCCTGCACAGTAGGCATTCATAACAAAAGAGAGATACCTAAACAGGTCTTAGCAACAAAAAACAAGGCTAAAAAAGACCAACCTATTATATATAACATGCTTTATTATCAAATTTTAATAGGGGGGCTTGTAATTGGTAATATACAAACCCCCCTGTTTTAAAATTTGATAATAAAGCTTTTTGTATATAGTAGGTGGGTCCTTTTTAGCATTGTTTTTTTGGGGCCCCACACAGTAGTAATAGTTCCCTCCACACAATAACAGTGCCCCCATTGTGCCTCAATAAAGTATTAGTACACCCACTGAGCTTCCACATAGTAATGGTACCCCCTGATATAAAACAGCACCTTGACTACTTTTCATTTTACAAATAGACAGACTGACCTATTACAAGTGTGTATACACATGTGATGATAATAAAAGGACACACCTTAGTTTAACATGTCAAATTATTTTCCAGCTTTTCAATCTTTTTGTTCAGGCCAATTTCATGTCTTTTTCTGTTGAATCACAATTCAAAAGCAATATCTGATTGTTATTAGTTGATATTAAATAAATTTAAATTGAAAATTACCTTTGTCAGTTTTAAGTTAATTCAGCGACCATTATGGGTTTTTCTTACTTTAACAGAAGGTACCAACAATTTTTTCTATGTGTGAATATCCTTATCGTGACCATTATTAAGCTGTGTAGCACTCCCCTTTATATCAGCTTTGTTTTATCCTTCATCAGGTGTCCCCTGTTGCAGCAGTACAAGTATTTTCAGTTTATTCTTAGAGCTGTGTGCTTCTGATGGACTTTGAAAAATTCTATATATACCGTAATATTGTCAACTGCCGAAAACTCGAAAGACTATGTCCTTTGTGTAAATACAGCTCAATTGCAGAGTTTCCAAGAAATATAGGAGATAAGCACTATACAAACAGCTAAAGGGTGAACTAAGTTTTTTTGACATGAGACACCAACTAACTGTGGTATGTCTGTAAATAATTGCAAACATGATAATGTGATCATAAACCACAGTATGTACTATTGCACTAATATCATTAAAGTGCACGTGATTGCTGATACATGCTGCCCAATCCACGGGCAGCATGTATCAGGCACTGACTGTATTCTTTCAGCCATGTACTGTATATTTGGTTTTGAAATGCTATGGTGTTTCAGGGAGAAACATACTTTAAAAGCTGCCAGGGACCTATTTGCAGGCTAGTCAGGCAGGCAGGTCCTCAGAGACTTTACCCCGCCCACTGCCCTGGATAGACAGTGTTTCAGAGTCAAACATGCTTAACTGAGATCAGCCAGACCCCAGAGCATAATAAATATAATATGCAAAAAATAATAAAAATCATTATACTGACTTCATTGCAAACCTCTATGGCACTTTCATTATTCAATAAAACCCATCCAGGCCTCCCTTCATCTTCTGATCAACCACCGCTCAATTTGGAATCATCGGTCCTCTCGCCCTGGTTTCATGGTGGCAAGGAAGGTTCTGTGCAGGGAGGTCAACGGCACATGCCAGGATGTCACAATGCCATTAACCTCCTGCACAGCTGTGCAGAATCCTCCCGGGCACCATGACATCCAGAAGTCTGGTGCAATGCAAAAGGACCGAAGAATCCATTGAGAGAGGCTGGGATCAGAAGATACAGTGTGGTCTCAATGGGTGGCAGTGAATAACAGAGGGGCCAGAAAGTAAAACGTTGAAGTAAGTATAACAATTTTTAAATTTTTAATTTCTTTTTCACCGTTTGATAGGACATTATTGTTCAGAAAAATGGTTGCTAGCAGCCACCATATTATTAAATCCGCGCGGAAACAAATTACAAAAAAATCACCGTTTTGGCAAATTTGGATTAGAATGCAGAGTAGAATTCAATTGCCGGAAAAGGTCAATGCCTGCACACTGCAGTACTTTCTTCTGCCCTAGCCAAGGTGGAGAAGTACTCCTTCACAGGGGCACGATGTCGGGGAGACTGTGTGGATGACGCGTCATCTGCACGAAGCAAGAAGGAGGACTGCATCAAAAGAAGAAGGGAGGCGCCAGACCGGGACCAGTGACACCCCTTCGACCGAACCACCCCCCCAAGTGAATATAGTAAAAGCTCTTTTTCTTGCCTTGCAGGTCAGTTGGGGGCATGTATACAGCATTATAGAATGCTATATATCAGGCCTGAAAGGTGGTGGCCTTATCCCATATCAGTCAAACCGGGTGATAGGTTGCCTTTAAATAAAAAGAAAAAATGGTTTCTCCTCAGAATTGCAAGATACTTACTAAGCATGGAAAATCTAGGAAAATCTGTCTTTTATAGGGTGTTATGCTACTTATCAACAGTATATTGCTGGCACTACTCATCCCTAGGGATGGGCGGACCCATGAATGATCGGGTCCGTCGGCTTTGGACGACCTTTATAAAAATGTTTGGTTTGGGTACCAGAACGGTATCCGAACTTGATACCGAACCCAAACCTCATTCAAGTGAACAGGCAGCCCAAGCATCTGGTGGCTTGGTGGTTCCCACGCTCTCTTCTGTGTGACAGCGTGAGAAACACTGGCTCTGACCGGCACTTACTTACTGAAGTTACAGTCGGTCACAGCCCCTAGGTATCGCAGACCACTGCAGGTTCCCACACTGTCACACAGTGGACAACATGTGAGCCAGCGGCTGTTTCCGGCGGTGAAAAATTTATTGCCAATCAGGCAATTTTATCGCTGCGGGCAATTAATGTCAGTAAGGTTATCACAGTTAATCAGCTATGAACTGTGATAAGCTTACTGATGTCAGACCTCATCGCACCAGCCGGATTCACACGCTACTGTCAGTGTGTTCTGGCAGCTGTGCTGAGCGGTCACATTACTGATGTACTGTAAAAGAGGGTCGGGGAGTGCTTTTTACAATTAAAGGTCTTTTCTCTGTATGTGTATTTATTGCTTTTGACCACGGGTTTAGTAATGAGGGTGTCTTATAAATGCCTCTCCATTTCTAACCCCTGGGCTTGATGTCAGCTGACATTATACAGTTGACATCAACCCCAAAATATTATATCACTTGCCAACGCACCAGGGCAAGCGGGAAGAGGCAGGAAAAGCTCCAGAATTGACGCATTTAATGAATGTGCCTTTTCTGGGGCGGCTGTGGACTGCTATTTTTAGGCTGGGGAGGGCCAAATATCCATGGACCTTCCCAGCCTGAGCATACCAGCCTCCAGCTGTCTGCTTTGCCTTGACTGATTATAAAAAACAGAGGGGACCCCATGCCATTTGTTTTTTATTATTTATTTAAATAATTTAAAAAAACGGCTTGGGGCCTCTATATTTTTGATAACTAGCCAAGATAAAGCAGAAAGCTGAGGGCTGCAGCCCACAGCTGTGTGCTTTACCTACGTTTGTTATAAAAAATAAAGGAGGCTACAAAAATAGAAGGGACTCCACGTCTGTGGCTGTGATGGGGTCGTAAGTGCCCCCTTTGAAAAAGTTTACTGATTGGTTGCACTGCAGCCTTATAACAAGCTTTATTTGGGCTGCTGAACACAAGCAGCAACACAGACATACCCGAAAAGTCTGTGTTCGGGGTCCGTGCACAGACACTAGGTGTCCGATATGGATGCCGAACTTTATTGTTTGGCTTCGCCCATCACTACTCATCATAGTACAGCAAAAAAGATAAAATTAGCAGTTAAGCAAAACATATGCATAATGTAAGTAACTATCTGTCATTTCCACCATAACAGTGTGATCTGAAACCCAGGGCTGTAAACTGGAGATTTGGTTGAGGGTCAAGGAAAAGTTATGGCCAGTACAATGAGTTTACTGCAAGTAATCCGGTTAGTGTGTGACTTCATATTATTTACTGAAGCTTAATGACCACAAAGGAAATACTACTCATGCTAACCAGGAGAGGGGGGACATAAAAAGTGCAAAATTAGATTTTGTATAATAATTGGTGCCATATTTAATCAAAGAAGCAAAAAGAAAATAATAAAAAAGCATCCTTAGATTTACGCTAAGTTAATTAAATATTGAGACCCATTTTAATTAATTTAGTGCAATGCTCATCAGCAAAACAGAGAGACAAGACTGATTAATCATGGACGTAATTTCTTTATCATAAAGACGTAAAATTACCTCTACCGTATAAAATTGGAAAAGATAGATGTTGGTACGGTAAGTTTTTCGATTAACAGAAAGGTAATAATTGTTTCTGTCTGGAAATTCTGAAAAATATAATTTATCTGGTGTAAAGGAAAGTGAAAAGAATGGCTTGCTGTAAAAAGAAAGGCATTCTGGACTGGATAATTTCATGTTACCTACCTAATATCTCAATAATTGCTTGCTACTTCATCTGACAGCAACATAATGAAAGAAAAGAGACCCTGAATCCAACAATGTATCACTTAGTTTACTGGATACAGCAATGGTTTTACAATCAGAGTTGTTAGATGCAGCATGAAGCAGAGCTCAAAAAGCTGCACCCACACCTCAGCTTTCTGTGTGCATTGTCTATTGACAGTGAACTGCTTATCAAAGGAGGGGGTGTGGTCGGTCACATAAGACCTAGTCCATCAGTGATAATATCCTAGTGATAAAACCTTCACTGTAAGTAAACAGCACCACACAGCTTAATAAATGACACTTCACTGAATTCAGTGTTTTCACCCCTACATCATGCTGTTGTCAGATTGCATAGCAAAAATGTGCTGACAGGTTCCCTTTAAGTGATTATTTTAGGAAACTGCTTACAAAGGATTTGCTTTGTAAAATCTTGTAACAACACTTTCTGTAAGTACAAGGATTAGTATAAAGTTCCCTGATTGCCAAGAAAAGATGAGTTTAATGCTCTGAGTTTTATCCAAACCTCAAACCATAATAAAAGGATTAGAGAGAATTGGTTAAAAAAATAATTCAAATGAAAATACCTTGGTCTTCTGGGGTAGTCTTTGGTTCTTTTTATGCTGTCTTCCAGCACCATGGTCAAAGATTGACCTCATGCAGCAACTATGTGAGGAGATGGACATACTGCCCACATTCCCTTTTGAAGACGCTTATGGTTGTTATGTGTAATGTGTATTGTGACATGCATTATTAGAAACAATGTTGTAGTTTGAATCACAGTTGGGAGAGTTAGGGTTAATATTTGGGACATACCCAGAGTGGGAGGAGTCAAAGTGAAGGGCCAGAGACAGCTTCCTGTTAGAAAGTCAGCTAGGGTTCAGCCTGCAGTGAAAGCAGACCTAAGGTCTGACGAGTCAACAGAGCTGTGTGATGTGGGTGTCCTTAACATGAGTGGAGACTGACGCAGTGGATAGCGAGATCCAGAGTAGAGTCAAGGAAAAGCAACACAAAGACAGAGTGATGCAGTGGAGAGGGGTCCTGGGACAAGCTGTCTAGCGATACGGACCCAAGTTTTTAACTCAGAGAGGTAACGGGTCAGGATTGAAAAGGGGAACATGACACGAAGAGAGTTCCCTGGGCGGTAGTTCCAAGGCGCCAGCAAGCGAAGAAACTAAGTAATGGTCATAATAGCAAAATAGCTCTGTGAATATCTGAGGCTGTGGGTTGTAAATAATCACTTCATGCAGCATGCCAGGATATGAAAAAAGAATACCTCACCCACGGCTATCGCCCAGCGCCACATTATACTATCGCTGGCCTCAGAGCTGGAAAGGCCTTGCTGGTAAAATTAAAGATAAGGACTGAGGGCTTAAGAACTGTAGCACCATCAGGGTGCTTTTAAGACAGTGAGAGCCTACGACAGGTGAGTATAATGTGTTTTACTGCTTTAACCCTTTCCTGGTCCTCAAAATAAGATATTAAAATGTCAGCCAGATGGCCACCATTTTGCTGAATCCCTCAAATTTTTGACTCTCCTGAAACATTTTAGGAAATTTATAATGTTTTTGATTTGTTGTGGTTTTGTTCTCTCATTTCTATCCCAGAAAATTACAAAGATTAGGATAGACAGACAGGTGGCAGATATGACCACTGCCTAGAAGAACTCACCACAGTGTCCCCCAATTTGATCAACAATGGGGCTCAAGCAGTGATTGGACTGAGTATATAGATGCGCCAATTTGACTGGTGTATTATGGCTTTCGTCTGACATTTCTATTATTTCAAATTGATAGTTGGACACTGTGGCTAATACTTATAGCTGGTACTCACAGTGTCATATTATGGATGGCTCCTCTGTGTACATGATTGCTAGTAGTTTGCACTCATATAGTAATGTGATGCTGTTAAAGGGGCACAGTGGCTATCACCGTTATGGGGATGGACAGAGCAGAACAGGTGAGGGATGGTGTGGAGTTAATGGAGGGCAGACACAAAGTTTAAATTAAGCAATACAAAATACTTTGTTCTATGTAGCTTATATAGAGTGCTAGTTCCATAAAACATATTTACACGTCGTTGTGGGTATTGTCTCCCAATATAGAGAACTTAGCATGTCGGGTGTGGTAATAACAGGTTCACTCTTCAATTACTCATGTGTAGAGATGAGCGGTGTTCGACTAGAACTGTTCGCCAATCTCAAATTCGAGCTGTTTTGGGCGGTGTTCGAGTTGTTCGACGAACCCGAACGATTTGCAAAAAATTCGGCTGTTCGAGGTTATGTTCGATAACTGTTCGTGCACCAAAAGCGTGTCCTGCATGTCTGGCGCTATTTAGAGCACCAATCATGCAGGGATTGTCTGCCACTCACTGTAATGCCACAGCCATGGTGGTTGTGGCATTACAGTGATTGCCCAAATCGATGGGAACAGTGCCAACAGTGAAACATGAAAAGCCGGCAATTCAGCAGCGGCATACACCTGTACCCGACAATTTAGAACCGAAAGAATAGAGCTCCACACATAGATTAGATAGATATAAACATGTCAGCCACATATATACGAAGTACAGTGAAAGTGCTGCTTACTGTACTTGTCATTTAGCGTAAAGGATTTATCAAAAAAAATATTAGTGTTTTCATGCACCGTCTCTTTAAAAAAGCCGGCCGGCAATTCAGCAGCGGTACCCGACAATTTAGAATAGAAGGAATAGAGAATCACACATAGATTAGATAGATAGAAACATGTCAGTCACATATATAAGAAGTGCAGTGACAGTGTTGATTACTGTACTTGTCATTTAGTGTAAAGGATTTATTTAAAAAAATAATAGTGTTTTCATGCACTGTCTCTTTAAAAAAGCCGGCCGGCAATTCAGCAGCGGTACCCGACAATTTATAACAGACAGAATAGAGCATCATACATAGATTAGATAGATAGAAACATGTCAGCCACATATATACGAAGTACAGTGACAGTGTTGCTTACTGTACTTGTCATTTAGCGTAAAGGATTTATCAAAAAAAATAATAGTGCTTTCATGCACCGTCTCTTTAAAAAAGCCGGCCGGCAATTCAGCAGCGGTACCCGACAATTTATAACAGACAGAATAGAGCTTCACACATAGATTAGATAGATAGAAACATGTCAGTCACATATATATGAAGTACAGTGATAGTGTTGGTTACTGTACTTGTCATTTAGTATTAAAATAAAGGATTTATTATTAAAAAAATTGGCGTGGGGTTCCCCTTAATTTTAGGCTCTAGCGGAGGTTAAGCAGACGGCTGGGGCAGATGTTTGAAGCCTGGGAAGGGGGTAATACCCATGGAGCTTCCCAGGCTACTAATATCAGCCCCCAGCTGAATACATAGCCTTTACTAGCTATTAAAATGGGGGACCCCCCAAAAAAAATGACGTGGGGTCCCCCCTAATTTAATAGCTAGCAAAGGCTAGGCAGACAGCTGGGGGCTGATATTAATAGCCCAGGAAGGGAGCCATGAATATTGGCCCCCTCCCAGGCTAGAAACACCAGCCGTCAGCCGCCCCAGAAATGGCGCATTCATAGGATGCGCCAATTCTGGCACTTAGCCTCGCTCTTCCACGCTGCCCTGGTGCGGTGGCAGGGGGTAATAGGGTTGGGGTTGATGTCAGCTTATAATGCCAGCTGACATCAAGCCCAGGTTAGTAATGCAGAGGCGTCTATAAGACACCCCCATTACTAACCTCATAGTCAAAGTTAAAAAAAACACAAACACCCAGAATAAAGTCCTTTAATTGAAATAAAGACACAATCCTTTATTGTTCTAAATTAAACCATACTTACCGTCACGCCCATTCCAGCTGAAGCCAACGATCTCCTGCAATAAAAGAAAAATAATAAAGCAACCTCATCCTTACCTTTCCATGGTTCCCACGACAGCTTCAGCTCTGCTACATCGAGATGACAGGCTGGACCGCAGCAGAACGCTGCCATCCAGCCTCTCATCCCGCAGACACTGAGAAGCGCAGGCTTGCTTGCGCTGCTCAGCGTCTCTCTGTGACGACATCCAGATGAGCCGAGTTCATGTCCAATGAACTCGGCTCACCTCATGCACGTCACTGACAGCGTGGGAAAATTCTCAAGCTGAAGCGGTGAGTGCAGGAGAATTCTCCCACGCTGTCAGTGACGTGCATAAGGTGAGCTCATGTCCAATGAACTCAGCTCACCTCCTGCACGTCACTGACAGCGTGGGAGAATTCTCCTGCACTCAGCGCTTCAGCGTGAGAATTCTCCCGCTGAAGCGCTGAGTGCAGGAGAATTTTCCCACGCTGTCAGTGACGTGCATAAGGTGAGCTCATGTCCAATGAACTCAGCTCACCTCCTGCACGTCACTGACAGCGTGGGAGAATTCTCCTGCACTCAGCGCTTCAGTGTGAGAATTCTCCCACGCTGAAGCGCTGAGTGCAGGAGAATTTTCCCACGCTGTCAGTGACGTGCATGAGGTGAGCCGAGTTCATTGGACATTAACTCGGCTCATCTGGATGCCGTCACAGAGAGACACTGTGGAGCGCAAGCAAGCCTGCACTTCTCAGTGTCTGCGGGATGACAGGCTGGATGGCAGCATTCTGCTGCGGTCCAGCCTGTCATCTCGATGTAGCAGAGCTGAAGCTGTCATGGGAACCATGGAAAGGTAAGGATGATGTTGCTTTATTATTTTTCTTTTATTTCAGGAGATCGTTGGCTTCAGCTGGAATGGGCGTGATGGTAAGTATGGTTTAATTTAGAACAATAAAGAATTGTGTGTTTATTTCAATTAAAGGACTTTTTTCTGGGTGTTGTGTTTTTTTTAAATACTTTACTAGAAATTCATGGTGGTCATGTCTAATATTGGCGTGACCCCATGAATTTCGGGCTTAGGGCCAGCTGATAATGCCAAGCTGGCCCTAACCCCTTTATTACCCAGTGAGCCACCGCATCAGGGCCCTGGATGAGTTGGGTACAGCGCCAGAAGATGGCGCTTCTATGAACGCGCCATTTTCCGGGGTGGCTGCGGACTGCAATTTGCAGCGGGGGTGGCCCAGAAAGCTTGGGCCTCCCTGCGCTGCGGATTCCAGCCCCCAGCTGCCTAGTTGTACCTGGCTGGACACAAAAACAGGGCGAAGCCCCACGTCAATTTTCTTTAAATTATTTCATGAAATAATTAAGAAAAAAAGGGCTTCCCTATATTGTTGTGTCCGGCCAGGTACAAATAGGCAGCTGGTGGTTGGGGGCAGCCCGTTCCTGCCTGCTGTACCTGGCTGGACACAAATATAGTGCGAAGCCCCACGTCAATTTTTTTTAAATTATTTCATGAATTTCCTGAAATAATTTAAAAAAATTGAAGTGGGGCTTCGCACTATATTTGTGTCCAGCCAGGTACAGCAGGCAGGAACGGGCTGCCCCCATCCACCAGCTGCCTATTTGTACGTGGCCGGACACAACAATATAGGGAAGCCCTTTTTTTCTTAATTATTTCATGAATTTCATGAAATAATTAAAAAAAATTGAAGTGGGGCTTCGCACTATATTTGTGTCCAGCCAGGTACAGCAGGCAGGAACGGGCTGCCCCCATCCACCAGCTGCCTATTTGTACCTGGCCGGACACAACAATATAGGGAAGCCCTTTTTTTCTTAATTATTTCATGAATTTCATGAAATAATTAAAAAAAATTGAAGTGGGGCTTCGCACTATATTTGTGTCCAGCCAGGTACAGCAGGCAGGAACGGGCTGCCCCCAACCACCAGCTGCCTATTTGTACCTGGCCGGACACAACAATATAGGGAAGGCCTTTTTTTCTTAATTATTTCATGAATTTCATGAAATAATTAAAAAAAAATACGTGGGGCTTCGCCCTATTTTTGTGTCCAGCCAGGTACAACTAGGCAGCTGGGGGCTGGAATCTGCAGCGCAGGGAGGCCCAAGCTTTCTGGGCCCCCCCCCCGCTACAAATTGCAGTCCGCAGCCACCCCGGAAAATGGCGCGTTCATAGAAGCGCCATCTTCTGGCGAGGTACCCAACTCATCCAGGGCCCTGGTGCGGTGGCTCACTGGGTAATAAAGGGGTTAGGGCCAGCTTGGTATTATCAGCTGGCCCCAAGCCCAAAATTCATGGGGTCACGCCAGTATTAGACATGACCGCCATGAATTTCTAGCAAAGTATTTAAAAAAAACACAACACCCAGAATAAAGTCCTTTAATTGAAATAAAGACACAATTCTTTATTGTTCTAAATTAAACCATACTTACCATCACACCCATTCCAGCTGAAGCCAACGATCTCCTGCAATAAAAGAAAAATAATAAACCAACCTCATCCTTACCTTTCCATGGTTCCCACGACAGCTTCAGCTCTGCTACATCGAGATGACTGGCTGGACCGCAGCAGAACGCTGCCATCCAGTCTGTCATCCCGCAGACACTGAGAAGCTCAGGCATGCTTGCGCTCCTCACTGTCTCGCTGTGACGGCATCCAGATGAGCCGAGGTCATGTCCAATGAACTCGGCTCACCTCATGCACGTCACTGACAGCGTGGGAAAATTCTCACGCTGAAGTGCTGAGTGCAGGAGAATTCTCCCACGCTGTCAGTGATGTGCATGAGGTGAGCTCATGTCCAATGAACTCAGCTCACCTCCTGCACGTCACTGACAGCGTGGGAAAATTCTCCTGCAATCAGCGCTTCAGCGTGAGAATTTTCCCACGCTGTCAGTGACATGCATGAGGTGAGCCGAGTTCATTGGACATGAACTCGGCTCATCTGGATGTCGTCACAGAGAGACGCTGAGCAGCGCAAGCAAGCCTGCGCTTCTCAGTGTCTGCGGGATGACAGGCTGGATGGCAGCGTTCTGCTGCGGTCCAGCCTGTCATCTCGATGTAGCAGAGCTGAAGCTGTCATGGGAACCATGGAAAGGTAAGGATGATGTTGCTTTATTATTTTTCTTTTATTTCAGGAGATCGTTGGCTTCAGCTGGAATGGGCGTGATGGTAAGTATGGTTTAATTTAGAACAATAAAGAATTGTGTGTTTATTTCAATTAAAGGACTTTTTTCTGGGTGTTGTGTTTTTTTTAAATACTTTACTAGAAACTCATGGTGGTCATGTCTAATATTGGCGTGACCCCATGAATTTCGGGCTTAGGGCCAGCTGATAATGCCAAGCTGGCCCTAACCCCTTTATTACCCAGTGAGCCACCGCATCAGGGCCCTGGATGAGTTGGGTACAGCGCCAGAAGATGGCGCTTCTATGAACGCGCCATTTTCCGGGGTGGCTACGGACTGCAATTTGCAGCGGGGGTGGCCCAGAAAGCTTGGGCCTCCCTGCGCTGCGGATTCCAGCCCCCAGCTGCCTAGTTGTACCTGGCTGGACACAAAAACAGGGCGAAGCCCCACGTCAATTTTCTTTAAATTATTTCATGAAATAATTAAGAAAAAAAGGGCTTCCCTATATTGTTGTGTCCGGCCAGGTACAAATAGGCAGCTGGTGGTTGGGGGCAGCCCGTTCCTGCCTGCTGTACCTGGCTGGACACAAATATAGTGCGAAGCCCCACGTCAATTTTTTTTAAATTATTTCATGAATTTCCTGAAATAATTTTAAAAAATTGAAGTGGGGCTTCGCACTATATTTGTGTCCAGCCAGGTACAGCAGGCAGGAACGGGCTGCCCCCATCCACCAGCTGCCTATTTGTACGTGGCCGGACACAACAATATAGGGAAGCCCTTTTTTTCTTAATTATTTCATGAATTTCATGAAATAATTAAAAAAAATTGAAGTGGGGCTTCGCACTATATTTGTGTCCAGCCAGGTACAGCAGGCAGGAACGGGCTGCCCCCATCCACCAGCTGCCTATTTGTACGTGGCCGGACACAACAATATAGGGAAGCCCTTTTTTTCTTAATTATTTCATGAATTTCATGAAATAATTAAAAAAAATTGAAGTGGGGCTTCGCACTATATTTGTGTCCAGCCAGGTACAGCAGGCAGGAACGGGCTGCCCCCAACCACCAGCTGCCTATTTGTACCTGGCCGGACACAACAATATAGGGAAGGCCTTTTTTTCTTAATTATTTCATGAATTTCATGAAATAATTAAAAAAAAAGTACGTGGGGCTTCGCCCTATTTTTGTGTCCAGCCAGGTACAACTAGGCAGCTGGGGGCTGGAATCTGCAGCGCAGGGAGGCCCAAGCTTTCTGGGCCCCCCCCCGCTACAAATTGCAGTACGCAGCCACCCCGGAAAATGGCGCGTTCATAGAAGCGCCATCTTCTGGCGCTGTACCCAACTCATCCAGGGCCCTGGTGCGGTGGCTCACTGGGTAATAAAGGGGTTAGGGCCAGCTTGGTATTATCAGCTGGCCCCAAGCCCAAAATTCATGGGGTCACGCCAGTATTAGACATGACCGCCATGAATTTCTAGTAAAGTATTTAAAAAAAACACAACACCCAGAATAAAGTCCTTTAATTGAAATAAAGACACAATTCTTTATTGTTCTAAATTAAACCATACTTACCATCACACCCATTCCAGCTGAAGCCAACGATCTCCTGCAATAAAAGAAAAATAATGAACCAACCTCATCCTTACCTTTCCATGGTTCCCACGACAGCTTCAGCTCTGCTACATCGAGATGACTGGCTGGACCGCAGCAGAACGCTGCCATCCAGTCTGTCATCCCGCAGACACTGAGAAGCGCAGGCATGCTTGCGCTCCTCACTGTCTCGCTGTGACGGCATCCAGATGAGCCGAGGTCATGTTCAATGAACTCGGCTCACCTCATGCACGTCACTGACAGCGTGGGAAAATTCTCACGCTGAAGTGCTGAGTGCAGGAGAATTCTCCCACGCTGTCAGTGATGTGCATGAGGTGAGCTCATGTCCAATGAACTCAGCTCACCTCCTGCACGTCACTGACAGCGTGGGAAAATTCTCCTGCAATCAGCGCTTCAGCGTGAGAATTTTCCCACGCTGTCAGTGACGTGCATGAGGTGAGCCGAGTTCATTGGACATGAACTCGGCTCATCTGGATGTCGTCACAGAGAGACGCTGAGCAGCGCAAGCAAGCCTGCGCTTCTCAGTGTCTGCGGGATGACAGGCTGGATGGCAGCGTTCTGCTGCGGTCCAGCCTGTCATCTCGATGTAGCAGAGCTGAAGCTGTCGTGGGAACCATGGAAAGGTAAGGATGAGGTTGCTTTATTATTTTTCTTTTATTGCAGGAGATCGTTGGCTTCAGCTGGAATGGGCGTGATGGTAAGTATGGTTTAATTTAGAACAATAAAGGATTGTGTCTTTATTTCAATTAAAGGACTTTATTCTGGGTGTTTGTGTTTTTTTTAACTTTGACTATGGGGTTAGTAATGGGGGTGTCTTATAGACGCCTCTCCATTACTAACCTGGGCTTGATGTCAGCTGACATTATAAGCTGACATCAACCCCAACCCTATTACCCCCTGCCACCGCACCAGGGCAGCGTGGAAGAGCGAGGCTAAGTGCCAGAATTGGCGCATCCTATGAATGCGCCATTTCTGGGGTGGCTGACGGCTGGTGTTTCTAGCCTGGGAGGGGGCCAATATTCATGGCTCCCTTCCTGGGCTATTAATATCAGCCCCCAGCTGTCTGCCTAGCCTTTGCTAGCTATTAAATTAGGGGGGACCCCACGTCATTTTTTTGGGGGGGTCCCCCATTTTAATAGCTAGTAAAGGCTATGTATTCAGCTGGGGGCTGATATTAGTAGCCTGGGAAGCTCCGTGGGTATTACCCCCTTCCCAGGCTTCAAACATCTGCCCCAGCCGTCTGCTTAACCTCCGCTAGAGCCTAAAATTAAGGGGAACCCCACGCCAATTTTTTTAATAATAAATCCTTTATTTTAATACTAAATGACAAGTACAGTAACCAACACTATCACTGTACTTCATATATATGTGACTGACATGTTTCTATCTATCTAATCTATGTGTGATGCTCTATCTTTCTGTTCTAAATTGTCGGGTACCGCTGCTGAATTGCCGGCCGGCTTTTTTAAAGAGACACTGCATGAAAACACTATTATTTTTTTAAATAAATCCTTTACACTAAATGACAAGTACAGTAAGCAACACTATCACTGTACTTATTATATATGTGACTGACATGTTTCTATCTATCTAATCTATGTGTGAAGCTCTATTCTTTCTGTTCTAAATTGTCGGGTACAGATGCTGAATTGCCGGCCGGCTTTTTTAAAGAGACGGTGCATGAAAACACTAATATTTTTTTTAATAAATCCTTTACACTAAATGACAAGTGCAGTAACCAACACTGTCACTGTGCTTCTTATATGTGTGACTGACATGTTTCTATCTATCTAATCTATGTGTGATGCTCTATTCCTTCTTGTCTAAATTGTCGGGTACCGGTGTATGCCGCTGCTGAATTTGCCGGCCGGCTTTTTTAAAGAGAGTGTCTTCTGAGCAGTTTGTCAGCTTTTGGACACCTTTGCAGGTGTTTTCTATGTGTTTCTATGTGTTTTTGTTTGCCTGCCATTGGTTGTAACGGTGTTCGACGGTGTTCTAAGGTGTTCGACGAACAGTTCGACGAACAGTTCCTCGAACATCCCGGTGTTCGACGAACCGAACCGAACCCGAACACTACGGGGGTGGCTCAACACTACTCATGTGCAGTCTAAGAAACCTCACACCACAGGCAAGTCACACACATCTCTTAGCCATTTCATCTGTGTAGTTTGGGTCTCTTCTATAGTTCTGTCTTTTGGGGTAAGAAGACTCCTTGCAGTCTGATTTGCTGCCACCTGATTACATGGGGCATAAGTCTCTGTCTTGAAACCCTCAACTAAACACAACAGAGAGTAATTAAAGACTGAACCTGTTATTGCCCCAACTGTCGTCACACGGCCTCCAATCTTTTTCAGCTGCATCTATATGCTCGGTGCTCGCTGAACATCCCAAGTAGTGACATGCTCGGGCGAGTACCGAGCAGTGTTGAGCTTGCGCGCTCAACACTAATCAAGAACCATGTAAGATACACAGATATTGAGCTTATGTTAGAAATTCTGTCTAAGACAAAGTCCCGAGAAGGAATGATGAGAGATACTATAAGCACATCAAGTGACAGAAAGAAAAAGTCAGTCAATGCATGAATACATACTCAACAGCCCATGAGATCCTATAATCTCTGCATGTATAGCCCTGGATCAGGAGGGGAACTGAACCCCACACATATCAACACAACAAGGGGTCTTCCTCAGGATAGTTGTATATAGAACTGGCTGGTATGCATACTTATATAGAGAGAGTAATATTGATAAATGATAACCATCTGGTAATTTATATTTATAATTAACCATTTATATGGCTTGTATATTCTTTTCATAAAATTAAAATATATTCTGTAGGTGATCCCTATTTTTTGCTTACTTCTTTTTTTTCTTTGCTTTGCTTTATGTCATTTAGTATGCATTAGATTGATTCCTGTGCCTTTTGGTTGTGCCCACCTTGCTTTCTTTTTACTGTATCTCTAGTCCCTTAGTCCAGTCTAGTTGCCCGTGTTTCCTGAAACCGCATCTGCAGTACCTGACAACTACCTAGGGGCTAAATGTCCAGGTCCGAACCTTGATCCTGAAACCTCGTCCGTGGTTTCTGTACCATGTGACCACAATGGCGGTACCAGAACTGTTACTTTAGACCAATAGGTCTGAACCCTGTCCCAGTCGCTATCCTGTCTACAAAGTATGTCCCTGTCTCAAGTAGCCTTTCTGTTTGAACTTTTCCAAAGTGGCCGTCCTGTTTGAACTTGTCGCAAGTGGCCGATTTGCCCTGCAATATGTCTCTGCCTTTTGGGGTCAGCTGCTACTGCCGAACGCGCCCTGGAGTGGCACCTGGCAGCTATCTGCCGCAAAAGCCTGACCACAGGAATAAGAGGTCCTGCAAAAGAGGGTCCCTGACTTCATATCCGCTCCGTTCTGCTCCGATGATGGCCAGCCAGTGAGAGGCAGTCTGGTCAAGAAGAAGGTGGGAGTTGTGACTTTCTTCCTAATAATTTGAAGAGAACGTGGTCCTAATGAGAGGTCATGGAAGTTCAGGAGGAAGAATCTGGCTTCATCTTCTCTGGCTCCATTTTTTATGCAAGAAGAGGGGGCATACAGGGGGGATACTATAACACTATGCCCGGCACCCCTGCACGCTGTTACCTTCAGTGAGGTCCTTGGCATGATCCTGATCCTACCTCCTCCCCCAATCCATGCAAGCCGCAGATAGGGCGCACCTGCCCGCGCTCCCCTGTTCTTAAAGGGGCAGCGCATACACATGGTACATGTCCCAGGAACAGCTGGGAGGCATATGTTGCGCCCCTGCAGGTTCAGTCACCACAGAGGTACTGCATCTCACCCAGAGGTGTGGTACCCCACTCTCATGGAAGGAAGGAGTACTACCCAGGACCCACCTACCTACATGCAACACTACACCATTCCACTCCAGCAGGAGGGGCAAGATGCACTTATCCACTGCTGAGCCTGTCCCTGGTTGGAAGGGGGGGAACCAAGAGAGGGGGAACCATGTAGTGGGTGTGGGTGGAGGAAGTAGTCAGGGGAGCACCTTCAGAAAGAGTATAAGAAGGAGGGGAACCATCTAGAAGAGTTGAGTCCTGCTCAGTAGAGCAATGTAGGAGGGTCCAGGCTCCTGGCTCCAGTGCTTGAAGCAGGAGTTGAGTGGAGAGAGAGAGAAGTTGGGCCTAGTCTGAGAGGCCCAGGAGAGAGTGAGAGAGGACAGGAGCAGAGGGAAGGCTCCATAGACAGAGGGGATCCCAGGGGCATGGTGAGTGCGGGAAGCCACCCGTGCGCCCGAATCTACACGGACCTGAGGGATCAGACCGCAGAGCAGACCGGCCCCTAAACTAGTGGAGAACAAGCACGCTCAGCTAGATAACCGGAGGCTGCTGTATTTGCAAGGTGCAGCAGCCAATCACCACAATTACATCACCGAAAAGGTGGCCGCATAGGGTCCAGGGGATTGCAAGTCGCCCGACAAAACCCAAGGCTACCGGCTTGGGACACTGATTGTGAGGCGAAGGGCAGGAGGGCAAGAGCCAGCGCAAGGAAGACGACCAATAAAGGAACATAGAACGGGGTCCCGTTTAACTACTCCTGAGAGACTTGAGAGTTGCTGAATCCCCTTCCCTGGTGAACACAGGATGACGTGGGAGGTTACACACTGGCCCTGGTAACCTGGAGTCTTGAACAACTGTGAGTAAACCTTGAAGACTACACCCCATTGTGTCCTGAAATTATTGCTGTGCCATCACCAGTCCTGCACAACACAGCACCAGCAACATCTACCTCATAAAACCCCTATATCCTGCCCTGGAGCTAAGTTCTGCCTGTGGAGAGCTGAACCAACTCTGCTGTGTCACCATCAGCTCCAGAGGATCTGCACCGCAGCGGTGGCTCCATATAGCCTCATACCACAGGTGGCGTCACGAACATTATTATCCTAAAAACTTTATTCCATTTTACTTTTCTGTTTAATTGACCACCCTGGGTCACGGACCGGGTCACTGCCACCGTGACATCCCCCAGCACCTACTGGCCGGGCTTCCGAGTACCCCACGGCCCAGGGGGCGCATCACATATAATCTATATATGTGCACCTGCAAGGTGTCCTTCAGCCAATAGCTGGGAGACATCTTATATGTAAGGCACTCTCTCCAATAGGGAGGTGCTTGAGCAACCGCTATAGTTTTTTAGGTGGTTAGTGTGAGCAACTGCATGTTACCAGGTCCCCAGTCCCTAGTCTGTATTTCATATCCTTTGTCCCGTATCCTGAGTCCCTTAGTCCAGTTTAGTTGCCCATGTTTCCTGAAACTGCATCTGGGGTACCTGTCTGCTACCATGGGGGCTGAATGCCCAGGCCCGAACCTTGAACCTGAAACCATGTCCACTGTATCTGTACCTCATTTCCACATGGCTGGTAGAAGAACACTCACCTGAGACCAGTAAGTCTGAACCGTGTCCTAGTGGTGTCTACACAGTCCGTCCCTGTCCCAAGTGGCCTTCCCGCCCTGAAGTACGTCTCTGCCCTTTTGGGTCAGCTGCTACTGCCAGACGCGTCCTAGAGTGGCACCTGGCAGCTATCTGCCACACAAGCCTGACCTCACCACTAGAGGCTCCAGCGAACACCAAGGTAGCTGCTTAGTCACGCCGCTCCAGGGTAAGTATGGTCCTTGGCAAAGTGGGTCATGAATCACCATCATGAATCATGTTATGAGTGTAAAAAAATTTGAGTAAAATCTAACTCCGCTCAAATTTATTTGCTCATCTCTACTGATGATCAATCGTTATTCTAATGCAGACATACACATTTTTATTAATATATGCCATTACAGTGGATCAAACTGATCATAGATATTCAATGACACCAAGTAAAGAAGAAACAATCTCTCTAGGAATATTCTTTCACATAAATTTCATTTGTAGACTAATGACTATCCTCCTTCTCCCCCTCTCCCACTCCATAGAATTTAAGAAGCACCATCTGTCATTTTCATTCTCCGTAATGAGAAAATCGAACTTCACTGAACATAGATTTTACTCATAAATTGAGTGAAAGATTGATCCAAGAGATGGAAGAAGAAAATTTCTCTATTAAAATAAATTGTAGAGTTTCATATTTTAATATGTACTATTGATTTATTCAATAAAATTTAAAACAACAGTTACTGATTAATTTTTTCTTTATATTATCATCAACTTTTTGACTTACTTCTCTCCCGAACATAATGTTACATTTCTGTTACTTTGCCTAATTTGTGCTCCTTTAGAAGCTGCTTTCAACTTTTGCTCAATAAGATCCCTGTACTGGCTGTTTAAATATAGTGCATTAAATTGTATAACAGAACAAAAAGAATCAAAGAGCTCCAAAGTGCTCCATAATCAACTCACTTTTTATAGAGTTCTTGGAGTCAGGGCAGTTTTGACTAGAAGGTCAGCTAAAGATTTTTTTGAACACTAATTTTTTCAAGGGAAACGCTTCAGGCCCCTGAGACCCTAAGACAAGAGCATTGGGAGGTGTCCCAAGGTAAAGGGGCTGTGACTGGCAGTAGCAAGCCTCGCTGCAGACCGCCAACTCGATCCAAAGTAAGACAGTTTAAACAGTTACATTAGGAGTGAGGTCCCTGCTCGCAAGCTTACATTCTACAAGAAAATGGGTGGACACAATAGGTGAAAAGTGTTAATCCCTTTAAGTCCTTTTCCTATAAACATTTCTTTGCAGGGCAATTGTCCAGCTCTTACCTCCACTTAGCTTCATTTTGCAGTGCCATAGCCCTGACTATTAACATTTTATATTCATTTTTTAGCACCGAACTTTGTGTCCCCATTGACTAGAATTGGGTTAGTGTTCGGGGTCAAGTTCAAGGTTAAGATGTTACCCGAACCAAACTGTTACAGTATGTTCGTCGAACCAGAACATCCACAAGTTCGCAAAACTCTACTTGTGATATATACTGTCGAACTTTCTTCATGTGAAATTTAGTTGTTTTGACGTAAAAAACAAAACTGGCCTGGTATAGGTGTTGAAAGTTGATTGTTCAAAAATTCAGTATTGTCATATATAATTTAAAATTTGGTTTGTGTGAAATGTCATACAAACCCTGGGAACTATAGACCAGTAATCTTAACGTTTGTTGTGGGTAAATTGTTTGAAGGATTTCTTAGAGATGCTATGGTAGAATATCTTAATGATAATAACTGTCTAACTCCTTATCAACATGGATTCATGAGGGATCGCTCCTGCCAAACAAACCTGATCGCCTTCTACGAGGAGGACTGGGGAGAGTCAGTGGATGTTGTATACCTTGACTTCTCCAAATCGTTTGATACCGTGCCACACAAAAGGTTGGTATATAAGATGAGAATGCTTGGTCTGGGGGATAATGTGTGCAAGTGGGTAAATAGCTGGCTGAGTGATAGAAAGCAGAGGGTGGTTATCAATGGAGTAAGCTCAGGGTGTTTCAGGGTTACTAGCGGGGTGCCTCAAGGGTCTGTCTTGGGCCCTATATTATTTAATATATTTATTAATGATCTAGTTGAAGGGTTGCATAGTAAAATAGCAAAATTTGCAGATGAGACTAAACTTTGTAAAGTAGTTAATACAGATGAGGATAGGGCACAGCTACAGGAGGATTTAGATAAATTGGGGAGTTGGGCCAAAAAATGGCAGATGGGGTTCAATGCCGATAAATGTAAGGTCATGCACATAGGAAAGAAAAACAGCAGTCACCCATACATATTAAATGGGAAACCGTTGGGGAAATCTGACATGGAGAAGGACCTGGGCGTCTTGGTTAACAGCAAATTAAATTGGAGTGCCCAGTGTCAGGCAGCAGCTGCGAAGGTAAATAGAGTCATGGCATGCATCAGAAGAGGAATAGTGGCATATGATGAGAACATTGTTCTTCCTCTGTATAAAGCGCTGGTAAGGCCGCACTTAGAATATTGTGCACAGTTCTGGGCTTCGGTGCTCAGGAAAGACATATTGGAGCTGGAGAGGGTACAAAGGAGGGGGACTAAGGTAATAAAGGGAATTGAGGGACTAGAATACCCAGAGAGGTTGTCAAAATTAGGCCTATGTACGTTGGAAAAGAGAAGGCTTAGGGGAGACCTCATAAACATGTATAAATACATCAGGGGGCAGTACAGAGATCTCTCCCATGACCTGTTTATACCAAAGATGGTGACAAAGACGAGGGGGCACACTATGCGTCTGGAGGAAAGGAGGTTCCTGCACCAGCATAGAAGGGGATTCTTTACGGTCAGAGCAATGAGACTCTGGAACTCTCTGGTAGAGGAAATGGTGATGTCCAACTCACTTAATGAGTTCAAGAGAGGCCTGGACGCCTTTCTTGAGAACAATAAAATTACATCTTATGCTTAGTGATAGTTAATTAATCCAGGGATTTAATCAGACTGAGAGATTGGAGTCGGGTAGTGAATTTTTCCTCAATGATGTAAATTGGCTTATACCGCATGTTTTTTTTTTGCCTTCCCCTGGATCAGCGCTGTAGAAAAGCTGCAGTGCACAAGAAATAGGCCGAACTGGATTGACGCTTGTCTTTTTTCGGCCTTATAAACTATGTAACTATGTAGCTATGTATATTTCATTGATTTTATAAAAAACTAAAAAATTGGGCTGGAACAGATGTAGAATTTTATTTGTATACAAATTGACTATATTCACATATACTGTAGAACTTGGTTCATGTGAAATTTCGTTGATTTGAAATAAAACAAAAAAATTGTCCTGCTACAGGTGTAGAAATTTGGTTCCTCGCTACTCGGTCCCCAGCCACCACTATTTCTTCCGTTGTGGCTTCCCTACCCTTTACCATCTCGTGTCCAGGAACATCACCCATGCCCTAACCAACGCAACTGCTGGAATTGTCCACTTAATGACCAACACATGGACAAGAGCTTCTGGCCTGGGATGTTACATTTCACTTACATCACATTGGGTGAACATTGTGAAGGCCGGGGCTAAGTCCTACCATGGCATGGCCCATGTGCTCCCGACATCGAGGATTTCTGGCTCCACTACTCTCAAGGTTTCTTCCCCCTCTTACATCAGTTCCTACACCCCCTCCTCCATCTCCGATTTGTTACCTCAGAGCACGTCGTCCACATTAGCCGGAAGCTCTGTAGCACTGCCTCAGCGAAGCGGCAACAGGCTCTGCTGAAGCTAATTTGTCTAGGAGATGTACAGCACATCGTGCCAGAGTTACTGAAAGGAATAACAGACCAAACTGATGTGTGTTTTTTGACGCTTAACCTCCAAACAGACTTGGTCATGTCTGATAATGGACGTAACCGGGTGACGGCTCTGAAGCTTGGCAAGCCGCCACACGTACCATGCTTGGCACATGTTCTCAACTTGGTGGTTAAGCATTTTCTAAAACCTACCCAGATTATCAGGAGCTTATGGTCAACGTACATAGTGTCAGCGCCCATTTACGCAAGTCAGCTAGAGCAGCCACTGCTCTGGCAGTGCTGTAGCAGCGCTTGCAAGTAACAGCTCACCGACTGGTGTGCGACATGACCACAGACTGGAACTCCACAGTGCATATGCTTACAAGGCTTTGAGAGCAGTAGAAGTCCGTGTGGAATACCAGCTCCAACCTGCCTGTTGATATTCTGGTCAGCCTCCACAAATAACAACTGAAGAGTGGGTATGGATATTTGACATTAGTGCGATTCTCCAAGACTTTGAGGACTCCACAAAGATAGTGAGCGGCGATGACGTTATGTATTGTTGCCTTTCCCGTGACCCTAGAGTTACATTCGTCTTAGCCAAAAAACAGTAATTGTTGTTCACCCTGCTAGACCCATGATGCAAGGAGAACTTTGCATCTCTTCTTGCTTAGGCAGAAAAGTCTTCGAACATGGTGCTATACCAGAAGGCCATTGTGGAAAATATATTGAAAAAATTCACGCCAGACAACGCTAGCTATAGGGGGCAAGCTTCCTTGCCAAACCAAGGAGTAGAGGTGAGGGAGACACACACCAAAGGCCTGGGCCAATTTCATGTCACCCTCCCAGCTCCCATGCCCTCATAACTGGGAATTTTTGACAAGGAGGGAAAAAATTTAAAAGATGGCCAAGCAATACATGGCCAACTAAACCAGCTTACTCCCTAATTCCTCTGCAACTTTAAACTATTCGGCCTCAAAACTGGACACCGGGCATGAGCTGTCTCTCTTTTCCTTGGAGGTGTTGTGCTGACATGCCACTAGCTTCTTATCTGAGTGGGTTTTTAGTGCCGTCCGGGGGGTCATAACAGACAGGCGCTTTTCCCTGTCAACAGAGAATGATGGCAGGCTCACTTTCATAAAAAAAAATAAAGCCTGGATTATCCAACACTTTTCCACACCACCAGATGACAGCAGCAGGTAAATTGTTTTTAATATTCAATATTTTAATGAGGCCTGCCAGTTGTTGCCTTTCAAGGGTCTATAGATGTCCTTCCTTATAATTTTTTTCTGGCTTTCCACTTTCTAGAACGCCTTTATGACTGTGTAAGAACATCAAGTATACTTTCAAAATATTTAGCTTAAGAATTTTTTTATGGATTCAATGACTCATCCATACAGTTTAATATGGATATTGTAGCATTACAGTGGTATGTAAAACTTATAAAGAGCTTTGACAAATATTTCTGGAACAGATTACTCACCCATTGGGGTATTATGTGCTTTGTGATACATTTTGAAGGCATATAACACTCCAAAAGAGCATCTAAAAATTTTGCTTGTCTATATTTGTTACCCGTGCACTATTTTGTGGTCTGGGGTACATTTTCTAGGTATATAAGATTCAAAAAAGTGTTTAAAATTTTATCGGTATTATATTCCTCACCATAGACTATTCCATGGTTTGAACTTCATTTTCTTAGTATATAACCCTCAAAAAACTTGTTAAAAAAGGTAGCGGTATTATATTGCTCATCCATAGAGTATTTCATCTTCTTAGGTAGATTTTGTTGCTCTATAATCCTCAAAAAACTTGTTCAAAATGTTATCGGTATTATATTGCTCACCCATAGAATATTCCATAGTCTGGATTACATTTTCTTGGTATGTAAGCCTTAAAAAATGTGTTAAAAAATGTATTGGTATTACATTGCTCGTCCATACACTTTTCCATTTTCTTGCTTAGATTTCGATGATATATAAGCTTCAAAAAAGTGTTCAAAACATTATCGGTATTATACTGTTCATCCATAGACTTTCACTTATTCTTCAGTAGATTTTGTTTCTATATAAGCTTCAAAAAATGTGTTCAAAATTTATCGGTATTACATTGCTCATCCATACACTTTTACATATTCTTGGATAGAATTCGATGGTATATAAGCCTCAATAAAGTGTTAAAAAATGTATCGGTATTATATTGCTCATCCATACACTTTTACATATTATTGGATAGATTTTGGTGGTATATAAGCATCAAAAACTTGTCCCAAATTTTCTTTTTGCTATTATATTGCTCACTCATAGACTATTCCATGGTCAGGAGTACATTTCCTTGGTATATAACCCTCAAAAAACTTGTTCAAAATTTATAGGTATTATATTGCTCATCCATAGAGTATTACATCTTCTTGGGTACATTTCGTTGCTATATGAGCCTGAAAATACTTGTTCAAAATTTATCAGTATGACATTGATCATCCATAGGATATTATATCTTCTTGGGTACATTTCGGTGGTATTTAAGCCTCAAAAAACTTGTTCAAAATTTTATCAGTATTATATTGCTTACCCATAGACTATCCCATGGTCTGGAGTACATTTCATTGGTAAATACACCTCAAAAGTGCAAAACCTTTATGAGTATAGGAGTGCCACTACATAACAATTTGAACATAATGTGTATGAAGCCCTCCTTTATGTCTAATACAGGGTGTATCTAAGTCCCTCTGAGTCCCTAATTTTTTGCAGTTCTTGCTTCCTTCATGAATAATAATGAAATGTCCTATTTTTTAATAAAAAAAATATTTTGGTTTACATCAATTACATTCAATTTTTAAATCCTTTTTAATTTTGGCCTTTATTATAGTCATTATAAAGGAAAAAAATATTCTTAAGATTTTTATTCCTGTAAAATACAATTTCTTGTTGGTTTGGAATGTTTTATTGTCAGTCCTTAAAGTGGAGAAAATGTGTGACAGCATTGTTCTTAGCAGCGATCTGGGAGTCAGAGATACTTTCAGGGGTCTTCTCCATGCTGTTCTCCTTCCATTCAGCACTTTCTCCACCCATTTCAATATTCTCACTGCCCCCCAGACCTTTTTATTAAACAACACCCCATTGGGATAAAAAACACTATAATTAGAGGTTCCAAAATGGGAACAATGCCCCTTTTGTCTCCCAAAGCAACACCATATACATACAATAATTTACAACGGAGAAAAAAATGGAGCCTTGAATTTGCTTAGAATGATTACCAAAATTTTATTACATATAAAAATTAAAATCAATTGCAAAAAAAACCCACATAACATTAATGCATGAAGATGTGATAAACACAGACCTCAGGCTGTAAGTAATCAGTGGCACCAATTACATAAATGTCTTGATAGATAGAAAATATGCCACAAGGGCATTCCTATACATAGAACATATTGGTAATATCTAATGAGTCCATAGATCCTACCCTAAACCAAAGAGAGAAGTATAGTACCTAGAGCAAATGTTAAAACCTATCCTAGTAGCTATCAATAGGCTCAAGGGAAAGTATGTCCTAAGTAGTTGGACTCATAAACATACCCAGAAATAGAGGATGGACGGCAAAGGAACTATCAGCCTGGTGAGAGGATTCCCCACATCCCCTACGCACGTTTTGCTTGTATAAGTGACCGCTTCATCACCTTTTTGTAGGATCTGCTGGAAAAAAGCTTGGCTTTCCCATTGACTCCCATTATATCCATATATATAGACATTCAAAGTAATAGACACATCACCAGAGTGAAAAGCAGAGCAAGAAATCAGTTTATCAGCAGAAGCTAACCTGGTGCTGATAGTTTTCATGTACCTGTGTACTCCACCCTGGAGCTGACAAAGAGATACTTTTTTAATTATATATTTATTGGGTTTCATATAAAATGCACAAGTAAAACTAATAACAATTTACTATATAAGAAGAAAACAGATATATACAGGTGCATGTTACTAAATTAGAATTTCATCAAAAAGTTAATTTATTTCAGTACTTCAATACAAAAAGTGAAACTCATATATTATATAGAGTCATTAAAAACTTTGTGGGGTGTGTCAATGACTGCCTTCTGGACATCTGTCAAGTCAGCAGTCTACCCAATGATTGTGGAGCCTAATGAAATAGACTAAGGGACCATTTTAAATGCTTAGGAAGCCTTTGCAGGTGTTTTTTGTTAATTATTTGAATTTACTGAGATAATAACTTTTGTGTTTTCATTGGCTGTAAGCCATAATCATCAACATTAACAGAAATAAACACTTGAAATAGATCACTCTGTTTGTAATGACTCTGTATAACATATGAGTTTCAGTTTTTGTATTGAAGAACTGAAATAAATTAACTTTTTGATATTCTAATTTAGTGAGATGCACCTGTACTTACACCCCTTCAGGAACAGAGAATTGTCAATGACTTTATAGTCTATGTTTTCCAAGTAAGAAATCTAGATATTGTTAAATCAGGTTTTGTGTTAAAAGGTTTTTTTTTTGTTTTTCATTTCTCCATATCACATTCTATGGGGTTGGGTTTACCTAGGACTTTAATCCTGCCTCTAATGATAAGGAAACTGCTGTAAAATTTAAACAATAGGAAGTTAAAGTGTAAAAAAGCCTCAATGCCCAGTGTGAAAATTGCAAGATTACTAATTTAGTAAGTTAATAAAGATTGTGATATGAACAAAAAAAAACTGCAACATTTTTATTAAATATATGTATTATAAAAACCTGATTTAAACTAGTGGTTATTTTCTGATGATAGCTTCCCTGTAAAGGAAACTCACTATCAAACATATATGAAAGGTCTTCTTATGTCAAGGAGAATATTTGATCAAAGCCGATTGATAATGCTGAAGATCCCTCACAGGCGAGATGTTACTGAACAGGAGGAGCTGTGGGTGGTCTTTAACAGTGGTCTAGACATTTGTGTGAGAAGAGTAAATGCATTCATGTTTATTGTTTGATTATATGGAGGGACAACTAAAAGAGGATTAGCTGAGTAGACACGTGAATATGTACGAAGAGCTGAACACAAACAGCCAAATAGCCGTATTTTTCGGACTATAAGATGCACTTTTTACCTCCAAAAAGAGTAGTGAATATTAATTCTTTTTAATCGCAGGAACACTTGATCGCCCAGCCGCTGCAGGAGCAAGTGGCTGCGGCTGACACTGTGCACGCTATTAAGGAAAATAAATATTCACTGCTCTCTACACCCATAGTCCCAGCCATGGGGAGCAGAGAATATTCCAGCAGCTGACCTCAACATGTGAGGGTACAAGGCTGTGATGTCATGCATTGCTTATACACTGAAATCAGCTGCTGGCATCAGAACAGGATGTAGCGCTGGAGAGTAGGGAAGGGGAGTAGAATTGACTATTTTTTTATGTGTGCAGCGTAATGGGGATGGGGGTGCCATGCATACCAGGAAGAGGATGGGAGTGCCATGCATACCAGGATGGGGATGGGGGTGCCATGCATACCAGGATGGGGATGGGGGTGCCATGCATACTGGTATGGGGATGTTGGTGCCATGCATACCAGGATGGGGGACCATGTACACCAGGATGAGGATGGGGACCTTGTATACCCGGATAGGAATAGGGGCCACGTATATTTAGATAGGGGGGCATATATACCAGAATGGGGGATATTAATGCAGAATTTTTTTGCTTTAACTTTTTTTTATGTTTTTCTCCTATAAAACCTCGTGCGTCTTATGGTCCAGTGCATCTTATAGTCTGAAAAATACGGTACATTTGGCATCCTACCACAACTCATGAAATGAATTACTAACCTAGTTGACATTGACCCTCACTCTATCCTAGACCACCATGCTCTAGGATAGAGTGCCCAAGACCATTAACCGAAGACCACGGAACCCAAGACCATTAACAGTATTCCTACATTCTAGATTAGCAGGGATACCATAGATAAAATTGAATGGCTCATATGTACTTTACAATGATTGACCTATCTTACCTAAAAAAAAAAAATTCTGAAAAGGAAGGAACAAAATTTAATTTTGGGTGCCCGGTGGTTCAGCCCCATTTCTCTAATATCAACCAAAAGTAGAAAATTGCCATTATGATGTGTAAACCCAATCTTGTAAATACAGATCGGGCATCCACAGGGTAGGTTGTCCATTAGTAGCGAGGAATTGCACAGATCTCATGTTCCGGTGGGCGTAAGGTGAAGCCAACCTCAGCAGTGAGATCCAGCTTTGCCCCGGGAGGAGCTTTGAATGTGAAGTTCTGCAGCAGTTTTGTAAAGAAGATGAAAAGCTCCATTTTAGCCAAGTTCTCTCCTGCACAACTTCTCTTACCTACAAAAAAAATGAGCAGAGATAAAATATGCGCCATGGAGAGTGCTGGTTGCTGAAAGCCCTTGAGGTGGTTGCGATGTCCACCATATTTTTATTTGAGAAGACTTACCTGCAGAGAATGGTAAAAAGGCCTCGTTTTTGACAAAATTTCCATCCAAATCCAGAAAATGTTGAGGGTAAAAGTCATCAGGTTTCTTGAAGTATCTGTCATCTCGTAGGACAGATGTTAGTGATGGTATTACATGAGTTCCCTGCGAAGATTCGTGAACTCATGAAAGATTCTCCATGCTGAGATCAACTTAAAATAGGGATGCACCCCCATCAATAATATTTGGACTTTATATGGGCACAATTTTAGATCTTTATAAGCCTCCATCTTGAACTGTATTTAGTAAATTTGGGGCGACCTGAGGAGGCTGGTGTACTTTTTCTCAAGCATCCACTCTTTTTTAAAAACATGTAGGGAGGGACACAAGAGGGACAAAGCAGGGACAAGCACATCCTCTGTATTGAGTGCCACCTCCCTGTTTTCAGGGAGGTGGCAGGGGTTTTGACTGTGATTCCAGCCTCTGCCCCCTGCTCTGATGATGCATCGTTTGAGTTTCCCAGCATGCACTGACATTCTCAAATAAAGCGTCATCACACAGGAAATAGGAAAAAAATAGAATAGCAGTTAAATAGTGTAGTTAGGGAAGGATAGGGAATTTTTAATACAATTATATTAGAAAATAGCTTAGATTACAGCATTGAGTAGATAGAGATTTAGATTAACATTTAGTTTGATTTCTGACCACCCCTTTAAGCTCTGCGATAATGCAGGTTGACATGATCTCCCTGCACTACTACTCCCCTTTTTGTCACTTTAAGTCTGCATTTTACAGAACAGCAGGGTGAAGCACTGGCTGAGGCAGGGGTGCACACACATGACTTTAGAGACCCGGCGCAGTGACATCATTGTGCTGTGCCAGGAATCTGACATCCTGTGCATGCGCCGGTACAATGATATCGCATTAGTCCACCCACGCTTTGCCAATGTGCTCGTCAGGATCCTGGATTAGGTTAGTATATGATTATTTTTTAGTGTGACTATTTGGGCATCAAAAACAATGGGGAACCCTCAGTGTTGGGGGCCCTCATGCATTGTAGGGACTATTTTAGAGGGCCTTCATATGGTGTGGGGTCCTCAGAAAATGTTGGGGCCGTTATACAGCGTGGTAGCTAATGTGGTGGCTATTATACAGTGTGGGGGCTTCTGTTGGGGTCATTATACAGTGTGGGAGCTAATGAGAGGACCATTATACAACTTGGGGCTATCATACAGTATGGGAACTACTTTAGAGGACACTCTTACAATATCAGAGCCAATAAAAAGGGGACCATTATACATTATGAGAGCTAATGTGAGGGCCATTAACCAGTTTAGGGGTCATCATACAGTGTGGGGACTACTGTGAAGGCTAATATAAAGTGTGAAGGACATTATTCAGTATCAGGGCTATTGTAGAAACCATTATTGTGTGGGAGTAGTTGTGAAGACCATTAAACAGTGTGGAGGCCATGGTACACTGTGAGTGTAATTATATAGTGTGGCTAATATTATGGGGGCATTATACAGTGTGAGGACTACTGAGTGGATCAATATATTGGGGGAGCAGTGGGCTATCATACTGTGTGTAAGAGAGCTGTGGGCACCTAATACTGTGCATATGGGAGCTGTGGAACCAATATAGTGTGTTTGGGGAAGCTGTGGACCCCTCATATTATGTATAGGGGAGTTCTGCTGGCATTAAACTGTGTATAGTGGAGCTATGGGTCTTTCAAACTGTGCATAGGAGAACTGTGGGGTCATAATACTGTGTATAGGGTAGCTGTACATAGGGGGACTCAGGGGATATTATTAAATGTTAAGTGGGCACTTAAGAAGCATTTTTGTTACAGGACCACTCATGGTATTGTGACTTTCAAAGGTGCACATGGGCCATTAAAACTTTTTAGGGACTAAACGTGGATACTGTTTCCTATAAATTTACCATCTAGAGAGCACAAAGCAGGCAATATTACTAAATTAGGGGCACAGTGGTGGCATTATTATGTGGGGCAATAAGAAAAGCTGTTATTATACTACACAGTAGGTGCTGTAATAGAGACACATATGGCAGCAGCAGTTCAGAATCGGAGTATTAGCAGAATGAGGAGTTTGTGCAAGTGGGGAATACATGGGGATGGTGCTGGGAATGTGAGAAGTCAAATGTGTCTTTGTTGTAAATTCTGATGATTCATGCCTGGAGAAGTTGTCATGGTGGTCTGGGCCAGATGGAGAAGACGGTAAAAATTAACTACTCCATCAGAAAGAAATTCAGCTCTTAGACTCCATCTATTACTGTACTGTAATCACTTATTTGTTCTGCAGGACTGGTATCTAACACTATATGGTCACCATATGGCTGTAATATCAGTGTTGGTCTCTGTATAGAGATTTATTTTCAGTAATGCAACATTTTCTAAGAAAGCTGTGTAGAATAGCCCTCCTTCAGAAGAAAGTAACTTTTTTCTCTTGTGCCTCTTTTACTGGTTACCTCAAGTCATGTTTCAGTGCTCTTAGAAGAGTCAAGCATTAACTACAGGGTAGTCATCTACTGTATTTGTGGCACAAGAAGGACATGGAGATGAATCTATCCTGAGAATATGGTTTTGCCTTTATGTGTCTCTATTTTGTGCCAATATTTATGTCTTAAGCTCCGTGTAGATGACATTTTTTGATATTTCTAAATATCTCAAAAGGTCCCATGGACCGTTGAAGACATAACGTTTCAGGAATCAACATACTACAAGTAAAAAAAATGTTTTTAACTACTTACTTTTGGAAGGAAGAAGCCCCTCAGGGTGACATCTTGAGTGGTCTGATGTGGCACATTGGTTGGCACAAGATTGGCAAATCTCTGAATCTCGTGGATCACAGCGTCTGTGTATGGCATTTGTTTGCGGTGCACCATCTGAGGCTCGGCTGAACCAATCACTGTTTCAATTTCTTTTTGGACATTTGCTGTTATTAAAGCAAGAATTACTCTTACTATCTCCAAGTCTTACCTATGGCCATTTAGGTTGGGGCTGCACAGTGTTTTTAGCAGCAACACATCTTGCACGATCAAAGTTCACTCGTTGTTACAACAATGCAGTGCAATACAAGTGAATAAGGTCGTGTTTCGACTAGAGATGAGCGTTGTTCTACTCGAACTGTTCGCCAATCTCAAATTCGAGCTGTTTTGGGCGGTGTTCGAGCCGGTCGGCGAACACGAACAATTTGAGAAAAATTCGGCTGTTCGAGGTTATGTTCGATAACTGTTCGTGCACCAAAATCATAACTGGATTTTTTCTCAGTAATGATGAAAATTAATGTTAATACGCAGTTTGAGTGTACAGCGGGGCGGGGGGAGGGGCAGGGGATGGATCTCTGCAGGAACAATGAAGATCTCCATTTTTTTTTCTCTTTCCCGCATTTGCAGTGGGGAGGTGCAATCTGTCAGCCTATCAGCAGTGCACACACGGAGCGAAGTGCTTTTTTTCACACAAGCAAGGGCATGTGTGATTGGCAGTGTATGTCACATGTCCTTGCCCTATAAGACCAAGCCATTTTCCACGTCGCCACCATTTTCTCACTGCTGCAGCTGCGTGTTAGACGGCACCGCTGTTGCTGTGTGCGCTATACCTTGTTAATTTCAAGCCAATTTTCGCACAAATATACAGATAGCTTGGGAGTAGGGAATAGTTGTGATTGCAGTCCTTTTAAGGACTAGGTTACAGCATTTCCTACGACTTTTATCAAGCAGGTCTGTGCTCTTAAATAGATAGATTGTGGGAGTAAAGACTAATTGTAATTGGAGTCCTTTTCAGGACTAGGTTACATCAGTTCCTATCAGTTTTTGCCAGGCAGGTCTGTGCCAGTGCTGTGCAAGTTTTTTTCACAGCATTTGGCTGAATCTAGCAAAGCTAATCCTTTTTGGCCTATTGCAGAGTGTGTTAGTCAGTGGAGTAGCCTATCTGTGTTGCAAGATATACCACCTGTGTATAGAATACCAATTTTTTTAATGCACCTAGTGAAGTAAAATCTTTTGGGCATAGCATCATTCTATTAGTCCATCTATACTGACCTCCATCAGGTTGCAAACTGAATATAATTTTTTTCTGCATCTAGCTCTGAAAAAATATTTGGGCTTCTAGCAGTGTGTGGGACTTGGTCTATTAGTCCATCTATACTGACCTCCATCAGGTTGCAAATTAAAAATTATTTTTTTCTTCATTTAGCTCTGAAAAAATATTTGGGCTTCTAGCAGTGTGTGGGACTTGTTCTATTAGTCCTTCTATACTGACCTCCAGCAGGTTGCAAATTGAATATAATTTTTTTCTTCATCTAGCTCTGAAAAAATATTTGGGCTTCTAGCGGTGTGTAGGACTTGGTCTATTAGTCCATCTATACTGACCTCCATCAGGTTGCAAATTAAAAATAATTTTTTTCTGCATCTAGCTCTGAAAAAATATTTGGGCTTCTAGCAGTGTGTGGGACTTGGTCTATTAGTCCATCTATACTGACCTCCATCAGGTTGCAAATTAAAAATAATTTTTTTCTTCATTTATCTCTGAAAAAATATTTGGGCTTCTAGCAGTGTGTGGGACTTGTTCTATTAGTCCATCTATACTGACCTCCATCAGGTTGCAAATTAAAAATAATTTTTTTCTGCATCTAGCTCTGAAAAAGTATTTGGGCTTCTAGCAGTGTGTGGGACTTGTTCTATTAGTCCATCTATACTGACCTCCATCAGGTTGCAAATTAAAAATAATTTTTTTCTGCATCTAGCTCTGAAAAAATATTTGGGCTTCTAGCAGTGTGTGGGACTTGGTCTATTAGTCCATCTATACTGACCTCCATCAGGTTGCAAATTGAATAAAAAAAATTTCTGCATCTAGCTCTGAAAAAATATTTGGGCTTCTAGCGGTGTGTGGGACTTGGTCTATTAGTCCATCTATACTGACCTCCATCAGGTTGCAAATTAAAAATAATTTTTTTCTGCATCTAGCTCTGAAAAAATATTTGGGCTTCTAGCGGTGTGTGGGACTTGGTCTATTAGTCCATCTATACTGACCTCCATCAGGTTGCAAATTAAAAATAATTTTTTTCTGCATCTAGCTCTGAAAAAATATTTGGGCTTCTAGCAGTGTGTGGGACTTGGTCTATTAGTCCATCTATACTGACCTCCATCAGGTTGCAAATTAAAAATAATTTTTTTCTGCATCTAGCTCTGAAAAAATATTTGGGCTTCTAGCAGTGTGTGGGACTTGGTCTATTAGTCCATCTATACTGACCTCCATCAGGTTGCAAATTAAAAATATTTTTTTTCTGCATCTAGCTCTGAAAAAATATTTGGGCTTCTAGCAGTGTGTGGGACTTGGTCTATTAGTCCATCTATACTGACCTCCATCAGGTTGCAAATTAAAAATAATTTTTTTCTGCATCTAGCTCTGAAAAAATATTTGGGCTTCTAGCAGTGTGTGGGACTTGGTCTATTAGTCCATCTATACTGACCTCCATCAG
Organism: Phyllobates terribilis; assembly: GCF_046119375.1. NCBI lineage: Eukaryota > Metazoa > Chordata > Amphibia > Anura > Dendrobatidae > Phyllobates > Phyllobates terribilis. The sequence continues at coordinate 69,446,730 of NW_027362763.1, read as the reverse complement.
GTTGCAAATTGAATAAAAAAAATTTCTGTATCTAGCTCTGAAAAAATATTTGGGCTTCTAGCGGTGTGTGGGACTTGGTCTATTAGTCCATCTATACTGACCTCCGTCAGGTTGCAAATTAAAAATAATTTTTTTCTGCATCTAGCTCTGAAAAAATATTTGGGCTTCTAGCAGTGTGTGGGATTTGGTCTATTAGTCGATCTATACTGACCTCCATCAGGTTGCAAATTAAAAATAATTTTTTTCTTCATTTAGCTCTGAAAAAATATTTGGGCTTCTAGCAGTGTGTTAGACTTGTTCTATTAGTCCTTCTATACTGACCTCCAGCAGGTTGCAAATGGAATATAATTTTTTTCTGCATCTAGCTCTGAAAAAATATTTGGGCTTCTAGCGGTGTGTGGGACTTGGTCTATTAGTCTATCTATACTGACCTCCATCAGGTTGCAAATTAAAAATAATTTTTTTCTGCATCTAGCTCTGAAAAAATATTTGGGCTTCTAGCAGTGTGTGGGACTTGGTCTATTAGTCCATCTATACTGACCTCCATCAGGTTGCAAATTAAAAATAATTTTTTTCTTCATTTATCTCTGAAAAAATATTTGGGCTTCTAGCAGCGTGTGGGACTTGTTCTATTAGTCCATCTATACTGACCTCCATCAGGTTGCAAATTAAAAATAATTTTTTTCTGCATCTAGCTCTGAAAAAATATTTGGGCTTCTAGCAGTGTGTGGGACTTGGTCTATTAGTCCATCTATACTGACCTCCATCAGGTTGCAAATTAAAAATAATTTTTTTCTTCATTTAGCTCTGAAAAAATATTTGGGCTTCTAGCAGTGTGTGGGACTTGTTCTATTAGTCCTTCTATACTGACCTCCAGCAGGTTGCAAATTGAATATAATTTTTTTCTGCATCTAGCTCTGAAAAAATATTTGGGCTTCTAGCGGTGTGTGGGACTTGGTCTATTAGTCCATCTATACTGACCTCCATCAGGTTGCAAATTAAAAATAATTTTTTTCTGCATCTAACCCAGCCAATAGTTTTGGCCTAATACCACAGTTTGGCCACTCAGCTCTGCTCGGTTACCATCCATTGTTTTTTTGTGCAAACAACTCCAGAGTTGTGAATTAGTTAACCACCAAAATGAGTGGAAAAAGGCCTGCTGCTGGTGGAAAGGGGAATAGGCGTGTTGGGAAGGGGAAAAAAGGTTGTGTCCGTGGGGTAGGTGCAGAAGAAAGACCATCTTCCAGCCAAACTAAAATGCCTACTTTTAGCGGACAATGTGATAAGATCCCTTTCTTACGGCCACGCCAATCGCTACAAATTCCAGATGAGGCACAAAAACAGCAGGTGCTTCAACGGATATCAAGTGCTCCTTTAAGTGGGCTCTCCTCCACATCAACTTCAACATCACAAATACTCCAGTCCTCAAAGGTGTCACCCAAATCGCACTTGCTTCCTCACAGCTCCCAAATCTCCAGCTGCCCGTCTGAGTATGAGGTAGAACAGATGGTTGAGTCTGCAGAGCTGTTTACTCATACTATAGCCTGGGAATCAGAGGTCGACTCCAGCGCTTCTGTGAATCCAGACGAGGAAATGATCTGCACTGATGCCCAGAATCTTTATGAGTCGGATCCAGGACCAGACGCAGAAGGTTCTGACCATAATGTAGACCCTCATTCCCAAACTGTAACTCCTGTTGGTGGAGACAATGAGGAAGACGATGATAAGACTCAAATACCTGATTGGAGCGACAACTTTAGTTTTTTGTCAGGGCAGGAACAGGTTGGCTCTGAGGACGACGGGTGTGATAACGCACAGGGTGATGATGATGAGGTCGGAGATCCCACTTACTGTCAACCCACAGTCAGCCAAGAGATGAGGTCAGCAAAGGAGGTGGAGGAAGATGCTAGTGACGACGAGGTCAGGTTGCGCCTTCCTGGACAGAGACGTAGTACTGGAAGCACGTCAACAACTGCATCCTCAAACACAACTCTGCCTCTCACCACAAGTCGTGGTGGCTCTTCAGGTCGCATGGGTGCTAAGCCTTGCATAGCCTGGGCATTTTTCAGATCGATAAAGATGACCCAACTCGTGTTATCTGTAACATTTGTCAGCAAAAGCTAAGTAGAGGCCAAAAAATACATAGTTTGAGTACTTCATGCATGAACCGGCACATGGACATGAAGCATAAGTTGCAGTGGGAAGCTCAGTGTGCTACAATGCGGCCTAGCCGGCCGGGCCAACCACCGTCTGCCATATCTTGTGCATCCGCGGCCTCTTCATCCTCTGTGACTGGGGGGACAGCAGTCACACCTGTTTTGGGACGCAGACCTGCCACCTCTTTACCCGCAACAGCCAGCGTGATTGGCAGGTCATCATTTTTTTTGGAGGTGGTAACACCAGCTGGTCTTGAGCGCTGTCCGACATCGATAGCACCACCTTTGGATCAAGGCAACCTAACATGTCCGCCTGCATCTTCCTCACAGACCGGCAGTTTGCCGGGGACACCCTTATCAACCCCGTCTAAGCACAATAGCCAGCCCACGGTCCCTCAGATGTGGACAAGTAAAAGACCATTTCCTCCTAGCCATGAGAAAGCTAAGAGGTTGAATTTCACCATCTGCAAGCTCTTGGCTACAGAAATGCTGCCTTTCCGCCTGGTGGACACAGAGGATTTTTGAGACCTTATGTCCGTCGCAGTGCCCCAGTACCAGATGCCCAGTCGGCACTACTTCTCAAAGAAAGGTGTGCCTGCGCTCCACCAGCATGTCGCACACAACATCACCGCTTCTTTGAGAAACTCTGTGTGTGACAGGGTGCATTTCACCCCAGACACTTGGACGAGTAGGCATGGACAGGGGCGTTACATGTTGCTGACTGGGCACTGGGTAACTATGGTGACAGCAGGACAAGGGGCTGCTGTCCAAGTCTTGCCGTCCCCACGAGTTGTGCGTCAATCCTCTTTATGTCAAAGTTCCTCCACTGCTTCTGCCTCCTCAACCTCCTCTCGGTCTTCCACCTGCACCCAAAGCCTGTCTGGTCATGCCACAAGCTTTCTAACTGCGCAGAAGGGATCCTGCACACCTCCTTACTATGCTGGCAGTAGGGCTCAACGTCATCAGGCGGTTTTTACATTGAAATGTCTGGGAAATGTGAGTCACACAGCTGAGGAGTTGTGGTCAGCTCTGGAGAACCAATTTCATGAATGGTTGTCTCCACTGGACCTGAAACCAGGGAAGGCCGTGTGCGACAATGCTGCAAACCTGGGTGCGGCCCTTCGCCGGGGCAATGTCACACACGTGCCTTGTATGGCTCACGTGTTGAACCTGGTTGTCCAGCAATTTTTAGCCCACTATCCCAGACTAGATGGCCTTCTGCAGAGGGCACGGTCGCTGTGTGCTCACTTCCGCCGTTCGCATCCCGCAGCTCAGCGACTTACATCTCTACAGAAGTCGTTGGGCCTGCCACTTCACCGGCTAAAATGCGATGCGCCTACCCGGTGGAATTCAACTCTGCACATGTTGCAGCGACTGTGGCAGCACCGACAAGCCCTGGTGCAATACGTTCTGACGTATAGCCTGGGCCAACGAGATTCAGAGGTGGGGCAAATCACGCTGGAGGAGTGGTCTCAGATCAGGGACCTATGCACCCTTCTGCACAGTTTTGAAATGGCGACGAAGATGTTTAGTGCTGACGATGCCATTATCAGCATGACTATTCCGGTGATTTACATGCTGGAGCACATGTTAAACAGAATTCGGAGTCAGGTGGTGGCACAAGAGGAGGTGGAGGAAGTAGAGGAGGAGGAGTTGTATGCGGAAGGGCTAACATCTGCAAGGTCCAGACGGTCGGCAGCACCAAGGCGGCAGGCATGTGAGGGTGGGGGAGATGATTTTACCAGGGCGCATGGTAGCAGCCAAACTAGTGAGGAAGGTGCAGGAGCCCAGGAAGAAGTGGAGGACGAACTGATGGAAGACTCATCAGATGAGGGAGACCTTGATCACATTTCTGTTGTGCGAGGTTGGGGGGAGAGGACAGAGGAAGGAAGCATGATTGTTACCTCGCCACCAACACAACAGGGACTTGGTGCTCCTGGATGCGCAACACACATGAGTGCCTTCTTGCTGCACTACCTGCAACATGACCCTCGAATTGTGAGAATTAGAAATAATCCTGACTACTGGGTTGCCACACTGTTAGATCCCCGGTACAAAAGTAAATTTGCAGAAATTATTCCTGCCATAGAAAGGGATGCACGCATGCAGGAGTATCAGCAGAGACTGTTGCAGAATCTTACATGTGCTTTTCCACAAAATACCAGTGGTGCACGTAGTGAATCTCACAGTTCCAACTTGCCAACCGTGGGACCGTCAAGTGTTCAGCACTCAAACCGTAACAGAACCACAGTATCTGCTGGTAACATCAATTTTGCGGAATCATTTCACCACTTTTTTAGCCCATCCTTTGCAAGGCCACAGGAGACAAGAAGTCTGACACATAGTCAACGCCTAGAGACGATGGTACAGGAGTATCTCCAAGTAAACATTGAAGCCACGACTGTGTCACTGGACCCTTGCTCTTTTTGGGCTTCCAATCTGGATAAATGGCCGGAGCTAGCCACTTACGCCTTGGAGATCTTGTCATGCCCCGCAGCCAGCGTTCTGTCTGAACGTGTGTTCAGCGCTGCTGGTGGTGTGCTGACAGATAAGCGCACGCGGCTCTCCACTGATAATGTAGACAGACTCACATTCATAAAGATGAACAAATCATGGATCCGAAACGACTTTTCTACCCCTGTGTCATCCTGGGGAGAGTAAAAGCTTGATGATTGGTTAAAATCACCCTACCAACCGTTTTAAGCTTTCAAATTACTAATCATGTTTATCTGTATCTTGACTGGAAAATAATTTGGGCTTTGTAGCAGTGTGCAGCACTGATCCTATTAGGCCATCTATAATAAGCTTCACCAGATTTAAAATTAAAAATAATTTTTAGCTGCATCTAGCCCGGAAAATAATTTTGGGGCTCCGAGATGCGCAAGACACATAAGTGCCTTCTTGCTGCACTACCTGCAGCATGACCCTCATATTGTCAGAATTCGAAGTAATCATGACTACTGGGTTGCCACACTCTTAGATCCCCCAAACTTTTCGATCAACCTTTTCATTTTAATAAAGACCAAAAAAATGGTCATTTTTGAAATTATAAGCATTAGCAGGTTGTTAGAAACTGAAATCAAACAGTTTTCAACTCAAAACTTTATTCTAGGTGATGTTACATTTTCACATAGGACCCCTTGTTCGAAAGGAGCTTCTGAACTCTCTCGTCCATTGAATTTGTCAGGTTTTGGATGGTTTCTGCTTCAATTGTTTTGCATGAGGACAGAATACCCTCCCAGAGCTGTTGCTTAGATGTGAACTGCCTCCCGCCATCATAGACACTCCTTTTAATGATGCTCCAAAGGTTCTGAATGGGGTAGAGGTCAGGGGAGCATGGGGGTCACACCATAAGTTTGTCCCCTTTTATGCCCATATCAGCCAGAGATGCAGATGTTTTATGTGCAGCATGAGATGGTGCATTATCATGCAGAAAAATGATCTTGCTGTGAAATACACGGTTCTTCTTCTTGAACCATGGCAGGAAGTGCTGTTTGAGAAAATCCACATACATTATGGAGTTCATCTTTAGCGCATTCAGGGATCCTAAAGGGGCCGACAATCTCTCTCCCCATGATTCCAGCCCAAAACATTACTCCACCTCCTCCTTGTTGGCGCTGTAGCCGTATTTGCGTGGGGTGTCCATCAACCAGCCATCCTCCACTCCATTCATCTGGACCATCGAGCGCTGCACGGCACTCATCCGTGAACAAAACAGTTTTGAAATCAGTCTTCATGTAATGTTTGGCCCACTGGAGCCGTTTCTGCTTGTGTGAAGTGGATAGAGGAGGTCGACAGGATGGCGTATGCACAGCTGCAAACCTCTGAAGGACCCTGCATCTTGTTGTTCGGGGGACGTTGGAGGCACAAGCAGCTTCAAAAACTTGTCTGCTGCTATGACAAGGCTTTTTTGCCGCTGCTCTTTCAACCTGACGTAATTGCCTGTAGGAAAGAGTCCTCAATTTGCCCTTATCAGCACGCACACGTGTGTACTGTGAATCAGCTACATACTTCTTGATTGCCAAGACACTTCATCCTGATCATCGCACAATGTTGATTGTAGTCATGCCTTGACCTAAACACTCCACAATTTGTTGCTTCTCAGCAGCCGACACATCCTTTTTCTTTCCCATTTTGGCAGAAAATGTAGGCTGCTTAATAATGTGAGAGAGCCTTCTTAAGTAGTCTTGCCTTTCATTGGACACACCTGCCAAACTAATTAGCACAGGTGTCTGCAATTGCTTACAGTGATATAAAGAGCCCTGACACACATCACCATCAATGAGTTTAACTGACAAACAAACAAATTCTTCCCTTATCACTCCTAAACACTTTTTGCATAATAATTTGGAACGCGGTGTACATGTGCTTTTCCACAAAACACCAGTGGTTCACGTAGTGAATCTTACAGTTCTAACTTGCCAAACGTGGTCTGTATGGAATTGTTCAATAAAGGGCCCAAAATTAAGATAACATAGATGGGAGAGGTCTCTATGAATAGGAATTCCTAAGTATTTGATACCCTGTGAGGGCCAGGCAAAGGGAAAGTTGGACTGGATGGAATCCTATATGGATTTAGGGAGGGAGACATCGAGGGCCTCAGACTTCGCTGCATTGATTTTAAAATTTTACCATGTAACAAAGTGATCTATTTCAGCCATAACAGCAGGGATGGATATATGTGATTGAGTGATATATACTAGGACATCATCAGCAAATAGAGAGCACTTGTACTCGGTGCCTCCCACCTCAATCCACCTAATATTGGGGTTATGGCGAATTGATGAGAGCAGGTGCTCCGTCACTAGGATGTATAAGAGAGGGGACAGAGGACATCCCTGCCTTGTCCCATTGGTGATTGTGAAAGGTGATGAAAATGTTCTGACGCACCCCCTGGGCCTTGGGACACCCGGAGCCGGACCCTTTTTGGTGGATGCTGGTGGTTGTAGTCTTCGTGGCGGCGATCCGGTTCCGTGGCTCAGGGCGGTCAAACCAGTGGCGGAACTATTTATGTGGTTTTGATGTTTAAATGTCCGACTACGCCACCCGTGGATTGCGGTCAGAGTGAACCGCCGCTACAGGGCAGACCGCTAAGGCTGGTGTTGTGGGTGCAGCAGAGCGTAGCATAACTCCCCACGGGAGGAGTATAGCCTCAGGGCAGTGTATGCGGAGGATGGGGGTGATGGTGCAGGGCAGCAGCAGTAACGACACGGAGTCAGTGATGCAGTTCAGGGCCTTTACTCACAGTTCTTATTATCCAGACCACGTCTGCAGGTAACGGCTGCCCACGTCGTACTGTGCTCACCAGGTGAGGGGCTCAGACAACTCCCAGATAACTTTGGAGCGCTTCACAGGACCCCCTTTGTGTGTCCTTTGTCTGGCCTTTCTTACCAACACTTCTGTCCGGCTGCCTCGGGCCTCCTCTTGGTAAACTTGGCGCCAGTTTCCCTGACCCTATGTGGTGCCTTCCTAGCGGGTGGAGCAAGGGGCTGCGCCACATAAAATGTCAGAGCCTCCGGTTTCTAGCTGAGGGTCGTTTCCTGCCTCCACTAGTTCGGGGACCGGTCTCCCCCTTTGGCCTGACCCCTCCACGCAGGTGGATTCGGGCGTGCGGTGGCGACTCGCCCGTCCGCACCCCTGGGATCCCTTCATTCCTCGTTCCTGGTGCCTTCTCTGCTCCTCTTTCTTCCTTCTCCCTCTTGCAGGCCTGGGCCTCTGTTACTAGGCCCGCCTCCGGAGCAGAGCTCATGCAGAGCCCCTGCTCCCTGCCACTTCTGCTCAGACTTCTCTGCACTGAACTAAGATGGTGCCCACCTTTTATACTCCCTTCTCAATGCACCCAGGAACTGCTTCCTCCCTGCTCCTGCACTGCAGGGTTCCCCTTCCTCAGTGTTCCCTCCCCCCACTCCAGCCAGGGACAGGGACTGTCGTGCCCATCTCAGGGGCATATTGGTCGCCCTGCCCCACGGCAATGTGGTGTAATGCATGCAGGTGTCGGGTCCTGATCCACACTCCATCCTTATCTGAGAGTGAGATATCACACCTCTGGGTGAGGTGCAATACGTCTGTAGCAACCGAGCCCTCGGTGCTACAGTTCCATTTATCTTCAGCCTAGGTGACGTATTGTGATACAGGGCCGTGATTTTGGCTATAAAAGGGTCCCCTAGACCCCTACCCCAAGCTTTTTAAGAGAATCATATATGGCGTGCCAGGAGACTCTATGCAATGCTTTCTCAGCATCCAACGAGAGTATCTACTTACAAATTTTTAACTGCATCTAGCCCAGGAAATACTTTGTGCCTAGTAGCAGTGTCTGCTAGTCAGCGGATTATCCCGGCTGTTAAGCAAGCTACACCACCTGTAGTTTGGACACTTAATTTTTTCAAAGGAAATGCTTCGGGACCACGGGATACTCAGTGAAGAGCATCAGGAGGCACCCCAAGGCATAGGGGCTGGGACTGGCACTAGGATGCCTTGCGGTGGACAGCCGAGCTCGATCCTTATAAAAGCTTTTTAACTGCAGCAGCTTTAGTGGACGCTACTGGAGCTGGAATTACGCGGCTGCTGGCATGAGACTTGCCCTCCAATAGATCCTTGTAAATGGATTTAAAGTGTATTCATTCAAATTAGAGGGACAATTTAAATTAAAAAGCTTAGAGCTGCCTCCACCACAGGGGGGCTCTCTCGACCCACCAGCGGACAGGCACCAGTATTGGGAGAGGGGGGCTGGCCGTCAGGGTTCACCGCGGCTCTGGCACAAACCCGGCGACACGGAGGTGGCACGGGCAGGAGCGGACTGGCCGTCTCGGCTTCTCACTTTTTGGATTTTAGAAGGGCATGACATGCCTATATCTGTGTCTCCCCCTCCTTTTACTCCTCCACCTCTTTTCTTTTCGCATGACTATATGTACTTGTCACTTTTCCATGTGTTAGTTGTGTCTTCTGAGCAGTTTGTCAGCTTTTGGACACCTTTGAAGGTGTTTTCTATGTGTTTCTATGTGTTTTTGTTTGCCTGCCATTGGTTTTAACGGTGTTCGAAGGTGTTCGACGAACAGTTCGACGAACAGTTCGGCGAACACACGGGTGTTCGACGAACCGAACCGAACTCGAACACTACGGGGGTGGCTCAACACTAGTTTCGACCACTAGGATCCTATGAGCACAACAAGCAAGTCATAAAAAGTCAAACCTCAGCAGATCTTTTGTGATTTGCTTGGCGTTGTCATAGTACCCTTGGATTTGGACTTGTATTGTGCTGTGATGTAACAGCGACACCTAGCAAACTTTGGTCACATTATAGTCTTATCGTGTCATATAAAGTTCCAGATTCCCAGCTTCCCTCATGAAACCATAAACGTAAATGACAAAATTCGGTCTGCTTGCAGCCACCACAAGGGGGAGTATAGTAGCTTACTGCATAAAGATTGATTTCTGAATCTCAGGAGCGATGTAACCCCTTAAAGATGCAGCAAATTTTAGTTTTTGCATTTTTTCCCTCTCAATAAATCCACCTTTGAGCTTATTTTATTGCGGGACCTGTTGCAGTTTTTAGTGACAACATTTGCTCTTCCATACAATGTAGTAAAAAATAAGGAAAAAATCCAAGTATGATGAAATGGTGAAAAAAAAATCACAATTTCGACATTTATTTTTCTGTTTCATGTCAATGGCGTTCAATGTCTTGTAAAACATACTTGGCAAAATGATAAAGCAGCTTGGTACAATTACAGCGATGCCAAACTTACAGGGCTTTTTTTTATTAGTTTAGGGGCTTAAAAAAGTTTCGTAATTTGCAAAAACAAACTAGAATTTAGTGTTAACATTGGGCACATGCTTCATTTCCCAAGTACTATTTTGTGATCACTAGAGATGAGAGGATCTTTTGAAATTTGAATTCACCACATTTGCCAAATTTTCCCTCAAAAAATTGATTTGCAGCAAATACATTTTTGTGGATTTCAATACTGAATCGCTTGTAATTGTAAAATACACTTAGGGGAGAGGAGAGAAAGGACACTGCTGACCATAAGAGCTTACACTCTACAGAAAAGAGAGAGGACCCTGCTGACCATAAGAGCTTGCACTCTACAGAAGAGAGAGAGAACCCCGCTAACCATAAGAGCTTACACTGTACAAGAGAGAGAGAGGACCCTGCTAACCATAAGAGCTTACACTCTACAAGAGAGAGAGAGAGGACCCTACTGTTACGCGTTTGTCAGAGGTGACAGACAGTCGCCCTGCAGTTACTTGCAGGAGATCTCTACATTTGGCATTACAGACATCTTCTTAGAGACTGGCTGTCTCTAGGACCCAGCGGCTACCTCCCTCTGGCTAATTAGCTCACTGGCCTGAGTGTATAAATACCTGGTGTGTCTGAGAGGGAGGTGCCAGCGATATTCATTACTACTTGTGAGGCTTTAGCAAGAGCAGTACTTTGTCCTCTTTGGAGCTTGAGGCCGTGTGCGCATTTGTCTGGAGTCGTCTAAAGCTAAGCAGTCCTCCCCTATTTGTCTACCCTTGTTGTCTAAAGAGTTTAGTGGAGATCGACTAGTGCTCATCTCCTCCCTTCCCTAGCCTTAGCCATTTGCCAGGGAAAGTCAGTGAGAGGCAGGCGTGCAGCGATTGTTAATGAGCCAATATAGGGACAGTAGTTTAGACAGGGTGATACTTGACCAGTCTTGGAGGTCTCCACTCCCCGCTCTCCCTAGTGTCTGGGCTCCCTTTCCCTCTACTCTCTGTGTTGCACTAAGTCTTTCCCACACCTGGCCTGACACCTACTGACCATAAGAGCTTACACTCTACAAGAGAGAGAGAGAGGACCCTTCTGACCATAAGAGCTTACACTCTACAGGAGAGAGAAAGTGGACCCCACTGATTAAAAGAACTTACATTCTACAGAAGAGTCTTACCCAGCGACTCTAAAGATGGAAAATTACTCCACAATCTGTGCTCCACTAGGGAACCCCTGATCTGTGATGGCCCCGGTACTGACCACCATTGTACAAGGTATGATAATCCGCTAGATGTTATAGCACAGAGTGACTGCAGACTTATCGATCTGAACTGGACAACCCCTTTAAGTGGCTATAACATGCAAAACAGACATTTGCAAGTATATGTATACTCTAACTAAATTTAAGCAACTAAAAGGAAATGGAAGGTTAGACACAACTACATTTATATTTCTAATGTATTTACAACAAACATTAGTCATATTTCCTTACTTTGGATTTCAGGATATTTCATCATTAGTAGAAGGGCCCATTTCAGGGTAGTAGAGGTCGTCTCCATTCCAGCAGCGAACAAGTCAGCTACAAGAGATGTTAAGTTTTCATCATGAAAATATATCTCTGGAGTTGGTTTCTCCTGAAATGTGGAATATATTGAATTTATGTATTAGGGAACGCCGAAGTCAAATAGGAAAAAAAACAAGTATATTAGAAAAAAGTAAATCTTCATCTTTTATTATTGTATAATTTGCACAGTGGATCTTCAACAAATTTGAGCATGTTAAATTGGTCACATCATGGAATATTGGTTGCATAGCTGAATAAAATGTCTTTTTCATTTTTTTTATTTCCCATTAAAATTTATTATAAAACCAACAGAACATTAACAGAGATTCTTCTCTCAGGGTGTGTACTTTTTCCCCTGCATGACATTGAACAATCATAAGCAGGAGGTGTCATGCAAGGGGAAAATGGACACGCCCCAGAAGGTCAGAAGAACATGTTTCTCTTGTGCAATCTGTAAGGAAAGATAATCATGCTCTCCTTTGTAATCTTTGCACCTATCATGTAACATAGACCAGAGCTCAGTATGATTACTCTTTCAGCTTTCATCCACTGTGGATGGAGAGAAGTAGTGCTGAGCTGTGTGATTCCAAATACTTCTGCAATTCTCTGCTCACAATGATATCAGTTCAGATATATAAACCTTTACCCACACTGACTGCCTTGAGATGAAATATGGAAGTATTTGTAATGACATTCAGCTCTGCTTTATGGTACACAGTGGTTGCAGAAAATCAGTGCTCAGAGCAGGGATGTCTGTCATTACATATCTCAAAGGAGAAAGCATGTTCTTCTGACTTCTTCTGAATTTCTGGCAGTGTGTCCTTTATTCCTCTGTATGACATCTCCTGCTTATGATTGGTCAATGCCAAGGTAAGAAAAAAGTACACGCCCTCAGAGAAGAATCTTTGGTAACACCCCATCGGGCTCATCATAATTTCTAACCTAAATTTTCAAAGTCACACAACAATTTTGGTGCGTTCATGCCAGTTACAGGCTGCTCCAACAAAATATAAAGAGCTGTGGAAGAGCCAAGTCAGGAATATCCTGGCCACATCTGCCTGTCAATTTCTTCAAAAGTGGAGGAGTTTTTTACTCTGTAACATAGCATGTATGGCAAGGTGCATGGAGGCATATGCCACTGATCAGATTCACCAAATTCATTCAAGCACTTCTTAATAAATTCAGCTCATCTTATTCTTCCCAGCCCCTCATTGGCTTACAAAATACCAGTCTTAGTCTGCCCCTTATCCCTACCTCTTACACAAATAGTATTAATAAACATAAGTTTTATTACTTTACCTCTTTTTGCATGACCAGATAAGACTTTATAAAACTACTCTGGTCATTGACATCCAGTTTATTCCTTTGTTTTGTGAAGATCTCTTTAATAAACAGATGTAATTCATTGGTGTTCTGTTGGACAGATTTGTGAGTCCCAGGAATCCAGCGCATAACGGATGGAAAAGCATTGTACAACTGGAAAGAAATATGTAATAATCCATTGCATATAGGAGTATATTTGTGTGTACAAACTCATCAGTATAACATACAGTGTTTCCACTTCAAGCCTTGGCTGCAGAAGATGATGAGCACTAGACCGAGAGACCAACTTTTACATTGGTCTTTGTGGCTACTAAACCACTACCTTCCACTTCCAAATGATGATGCAAAAATTGAACATTCTCCCTATTCAGGAGGATGGATGACTCTCTATCACTTGCTTTTTTGGGTTTAACATTGTCCGTCTTGACCACAAGAGACTACTCAGCTGGACTTCTACTAAAAGATCTCTCACTAGCCTACAGGACAGCCAGCTATGGCTGGATTCAGGCCAACTCTGCTTACACTTTTGTGAGAAGGTTTTTCTGGTACCTCATGTACCATGTATTTTCCAAGTGGGACCCCACTTCTTTTCCAATTTACGGACACCAACTAGGGCCACTACACCCAGCACATTGTATTGGTCTCTGCCCCAGCCTACACCTTCAATCGCACTTCCTCCTGCAAGCTGACAGCCAAAAATTATGTTTCCTGGTGACAAACAACATTCATAGAATGTGAATGGGCAGCCACACACACACAGTATTTTATGTAAAAGGAGTACATTAGATATATGTCCTTACAAGAGGTTCTTAAGTCTTTAATTCTCTAATAATTCTCACCTAGTAGTTTTCTCCAAAGTGACACAGTTGCTCATGATTATGCGTGTCTGGTAAGTTATCTTCCCAATGCAACCTACTGTAGGTATGCTTTAGGCAAGGGTTTGTACCAGGTGAAATTTTTCCCTGTCTCTATGAGACCTTATGGCTGTAATACCAATGCCATTCTCAAACACTCAATCCCTAGGTTGCAAGAGTCCAACATGCACCTAATGCCTTTTGCACTTGGCTCCACCAACCATGGCGCAATGGAGAGATAGAATATATTCAAGTTTGATGGCATTTCAAAGATTTATAACCAACTGATTTCACCACCGACACCCCATAAACCAACCATTATATATTCCTGGGTTTAAGAACTAAATATCTCCTTTTCTGATAGCAAAATCAATTCTATCTTATCCAATTCACATGGTTTTTCCAGATGTACATTTTTGCAAGAAAACTCGTACAAAATTTTGACTTGTTGATACAGAACTCCAGAACCCTTGCACCACTTTGGTTTCATTGAATATAGCCTATGCTGGAGATGTTGATCACATAAAGGGAACTTGTCCGATATATTTTGGTTTTGCCCAAAATAAAGCCATTTTGGGCTGAGATAGAGGCGACTTTGAAAAATATAGGTCTGATAAACAACACTATAACTGCGAAAGAAGTCTTACTATTCTGCCCAACAGAACATTTTAAGCCCAGAAAACCTGCTAGCATGATTATTGGGGGAATCCAAACATTTAATATCCCTGCATTGGAAACAGGAAACTCCTTTGACCCATTCAGAATGGATGAAAAAAGTTAATATGAGTCGATGTCTTGAGGAACTCACCAGCGGGGAATCCTTCACACACCCCCAATTTCTTAAAGTCTGGAAGGGATGGAAACCTGAACCACCAAGTTAGACAATATATTAATCCATCTAACAGTAATAAATCTCAAGTTTATTGATCTATTTTCTTTTTTTTGTTCCACTGCCCTATTTGAGATTCACAATTTCACAATTGCTACTGTCAGTTAACGTCACTCATTGTCTTCTATTACAGCCTATTACATCCTAATCATAGTTAGGACCAGCATTTCTAGGTACTTTATTGTTGTTGTTCTATTGTTATAGTTTAGTCCTGTTTTACCTTGTTCCTAAATTTTGTTTTAAACATGTTTTAAGTGTCTTTAGACACTTCTTGTGACATTATGTGTCAATTTTCACTGTATCTAATAATAATAATAAAAATAATAATTATTATATAATAATGTAATATAATAATTTATTTTTATAACGTCAACATATTCTGCAGCACTTTATAATATTAGGGGGAAGTTGTACAGACAATAAAGACGTTACAGAATAAGCATAACTCAGATATTAAAAGGAGTGAGGGCCCTGCTTGCAAGCTTACAGTCTATCAGGAAATAGGCAGGGGGGCAAAAAAGGTAAAATGTACATATATTATATAATACAGCCATAATATACTAAATAGGTTAAGTACATAACAGTACATGAACTGGTCACCAGTAGAGATGAGCGGTGTTCGACTCGAACTGTTCGCCAATCTCAAATTTGAGCTGTTTTGGGCGGTGTTCGAGTCATTCGACGAACTCGAACGATTTGCAAAAAATTCGGCTGTTCGAGATTATGTTCGATAACTGTTCGTGCACCAAAAGCATAACTGGATTTTTTCACAGTAATACTACTTGTCATCCTTCAGAGACACTGCGCTCTGCAGTGACTCTGAAGCGTTACCTGCAATGTCTCTGAAGCGCTGGATCGCAACAGAGCGCTACCACCCAGCTTGTCATGATTCAGAGACACTGCTGAATGCTTGCGCTCTGCAGTGTCTCTGAAGGATGACAAGCTGGATGGTAGCACTCTGCTGCGATCCAGCCTGTCATCTCAATGCCAGCCCAGCGTGGGAGAATTCTCCTGCTCAAGCGGTGACGTAATTTGCCAGCAACGCATGCGCAGGAGAATTCTCCTACGCTGTCAGTGACGTGCATGAGGTGAGCTGAGTTCATTGGACATGAACTCGGCTCATCTGCATGCCGTCACAGTGACACACTGAGGAGCGCAAGCATTTTTCTAGACTGGGAGGGGGCCAATATTCATGGCACCCTTCCTGGGCTATTAATATCAGCCCCCAGCTGTCTGCCTAGCCTTTGCTAGCTAAATAAATCCTTTATTTTAACACTAAATGACAAGTACAGAAACCAACACTGTCACTATACTTATGTGACTGACATGTTTCTATCTATCTAATCTATGTGTGATGCTCTATTCTTTCTGTTCTAAATTGTCGGGTACCGGTGTATGCCGCTGCTGAATTGTGAATTATGAATAGAACTGTGTCTCCTCCTCCTTTTACTCCTCCACCATTGAAGGTGTTTTCTATGTGTTTTCTATGTGTTTCTATGTGTTTTTGTTTGCCTGCCATTGGTTTTAACGGTGTTCGACGGTGTTCATCGGTGTTCGACGAACATGCCGGTGTTCGATGAACCGAACCCGAATACTACGGGGGTGGCTCAACACTAGTCACCAGCCAGTATGTGTGTAGTCCAGACCAAGGCTTATAAGTGCATTGATGGTATGAACATGATTTTGAAGAAAATTTTAATATGGGCCAAACTAGGACAGTTAGATATGTTCAGGCGATAGGCCAGTGAAAAGAAATGGGTTTTTAAAGCATGCTTAAAACTGTGGGTATTGGGAGTTAATTGAATTGTCCTGGGTAGTGCAGTCCAAAGAATTGGCACAGCACGTGAGAAATCTTGGATACGGAAGTGGGAGGTTCAGGTTATGGAGGATTTTAGTTTTAAGTCATTAGCAGAACGGAAGAAAACAGAAAAGCAAAATGTACTTGGATCATAAAAATGGGTAATGGTGTGATAGAATCAAGCAGATCCCAATAGCAGCCTAATATGTGCTGTATTGCAAATACACCTACCTTCCCACTCCTGTAGACCTCTGCACCAGGGACTACATTATCATAAAACATTACGAGAAAAATAAACTTACCAAGGCCATGGGGCTGCCAATAATCTTGGCATTTTCCATTACTATTTTCAAAAGTCTGTGAAGTTTTTGGTCATCATAGTCAAAGCGATGGCCAAATAATATAGATACAATGATATTACAGACAGCAGTGTTCATAATCATGGTGTTGTTGAAGGGTTCACCTAAAGGAAAAGCAAAACATAAGGTAAGATAATGTTTAGGAAGCTGAAGGCTGAATTTATTGACCAGTCTAAATTCAGAAAATGTATAAAAACAATAAAAAATGACATTGAAAGGGTCACTTACAAAATTGCTATTTACCTGCAGATATACTTGTAATCTTTAAATCATGTTAGGCTGGTGTATTGGAAACACAGCTGTCACGGTTTCAACATTCACTGTGGCCAAGGAACACTGTGAGTGACAGCTTAGCCTCCCTATGGGATCTGGAGTGTGCTGGACTGTCAATTTTGTGAGCGACAGTCCGGTCATCCAATCTGATTCTGACGCATGCTGGGTTGTCAACATTTTGATTGAAAGAACACAGTTTTAAATAGCTGGATTTTTAGCGCTGTAATATGGAAAGGACAGGGCTGTATTCTGCAGTGCCAACAAGCAAATGGCGCAGAAAAATGGTGTTCTCTGGATTGCTTTTTAAGCAAATAATGAGGATTAAGATCCAAAAAAAATTATTCCTGGCCCCTGAGACCCGGGCCTTTGTCTAGAAATGTCTAACAGCAACAGAAGCAGACAGAACTGGAATGGAGCTTCTTGTGCTATATGCACTGCAGTTTGCTATATACCTTGCCTGCCTGCCTATATACACTGTCTGCCTGATATCTCTGCAGATGGATTAGTCCTTAGAAGGACTGTTTGTTGAGATGGATATGTGTCTCTAATATAGTTTGGTAGACCTACACTAACTAGAAACAAGCAAATCTCTCCCTAGCTCAGCAGCACCTCTCCCTACACTGTCTGATTCCGGAGTGACTGTGACGAGCATGGCGGCGCCAGGTCTGATATTGACCTGATGATGCTGTACGGCCAGCCAATCACTGTAATGCCACAACCAACATTGGCATTACAGTGAGTGGAAGGCAATCCCTGCATGTTCATTATCTCGGTAAAGAGTGCCAAATATGCAGGGAGGGGACCCGTGCTACCGCCGAGCAACCCCGGAAATACTCGGCGAGCGCTGAGCATCTCGAGCGGTGAGATGCTCAGGCGAGCACCAAGCAGTGGCAAACATGCTCGTTCATCACTAGTGGTGACTATTACGGCTCCCAGCACCTCCTCAATTATTGGAATTGAGTGGCTGCAGGTAGAATAAAAATCAATGTTCTCCAATAGTGGCTCTTCTAGTTAATCAGCTCAACTTTATATAAATTATATTTACCTGCAGATTACCAATATATTTGTAGACATGTAAATAACATTTTTTAAGGTGACATTCACTTTAATAGTTATATTTATGAACATAGGGGGCAGTATTATAGTAGTTATATTCTTGTACTTAGGTGGCAGTATTATAGTAGTTATAAACTTATACATAGGGGCAGTATTATGGTAGTTATATTCTAGTATATAGAAGCAGTATTATAGTAGTTATATTCTTGTACATAGCAGTATTATAATAGTTGTATTCTTGTACATAGGGTCAGTATTACAGCAGTCATATTCTTGTACATAGGAACAGTTTTCTAGTAGTTATATTCTAGTATAAAGGAGCAGTATTATAGTAGTTATATTCTTGTACATAGGAGCAGTATTATAGTTGTTATATTCTTGTACATAGGAGCAGTATGTTAGTAGTTATATTTTTGTATAAAGGAGCAGTATTATAGAATTTATATTCTTGTACATAGGGGGCAGTATTATAGTAGTTATATTCTTGTAGATGGGGGGCAGTATTATAGTAGCTCTATTCTTGTACATAGGAGCAGCAGTACTATAGTAGTTATATTCTTGTACATAGGAGCAGTATTATAGTAGTTATATTCTTGTACATAGGGAGCAGTATTATAGAAGTTATATTCTTGTGCATAAGGGGCCGTATTATAGTACGTATATTCTTGTACATAGGGGGCAGTATTATAGTAGTTATATTCTTGTACATAGGAGCAATATTATAATAGTTAAATTCTTGAATATAGGAGCAGTATTATAGTACTTATATTATTGTACATATGAGCAGTTTTATAGTAGTTGTATTCTTGTACACAGGGGCAGTATTATAGAAGTTATAACCATGTACATAGGAGCAGAATTAGAGTAGTTATATTCTTGTACATAGGGGCAGTATTATAGCAGTTATATACTTGTACAGGGAAGCAGTATTATAGTAGTTATATTCTTGTACATAGGGGCAGTATTATAGTAGTTATATTCTTGTACTTAGGGGCAGTATTATAGTAGTTATATTCTTTTATAAAGGGGCAGTGTTATAGTACTTATATTCTTGTATATAGGAGGCAGTATTATAGTAGTTATAATATTGTAAATAAGGACAGTAGTATAGTAGTTTTATTCTTGTACATAGGAGCTGTATTATAGTAGCTGCTTTTTTGTAAATAGCAAGCAGTATTAAAGTTATTTTTTTCTTACACACAGATATTTATAATATAGTAATAGAGTATATTATTGTACATTATCGTAGCTACCCTTTTTACAATGTGATAATGGTATAAAAGTCAGTACTAGAGATCAGTGAAACTTTTGAAATTTGAATTCACTGACTTTGCCAATTTTCCAGAAAAAAATTTGTATAAGGCTATGTGCCCATGATGCAGAAATGCTCCGGATTTTTTCCTGAGCATTTCTGCATCTCCCAGGCAGAAAAAACGCATGCGGATTGAACATGCGGATTGTACATGCGGATTGTACAAGCGGATTGTACATGCGTTTTTCCTGCAAGGGACATGCGGATATGATGCGTTCTTCACATGCATTTCCGCATTCGGGTTGACAAGCGCTTTCCAAGCGATTTTAGCATCACTTGGAAAGTGCTTGTCAACTTGGTAACACTATATAAATCCATGCAAACGGCATGGATTTATATACTTTGACCTTAAAGGATGGTAAAAAATAAATATATATTTATCTTCTGATGGCCCCCGGAGCCTTGCTTCGCTCCATCCTGGCTTGCCGGCAGCTCGCGGTACACAGAAGGACCTGCCGTCACATGACTATGACGTCAGCGCAGGTCCTTCAGTCTACCGCGATCTGCCGGCAAGCGAAGACAAGCGCACTGCGGGCCATCAGAAGGTAAATATAATATTTATTTTTTATTTTATTCTTTTTTTTACATGTTCTATGGTACCTGGGTCCGGAGGAGAGTCTCCTGTCCTCCACACCCGGGTACCTTCCGCACATTGAAACGTTTGGATTCTGCATGTACAGATCCAGTGATGCGTAATCCAAGCATTCCAATGAAAGTGAATGGCGGCGAAAACGCAGCGCTTCCGCAAAATAATTGGTAGTGTTGTGTTTTTTTCCGCAATGATAACCCGCCACGGAAATTTCCGCAGCATGTGCACAGCACATGCGGATTATCTTTGGAAAACATGGCAGGCCTTCTACCATGCATTTTTTAAGCGTTTCTGCAGTATTTTTGCCTCTGTGGAAACGCTTAAAAAACACATCGTGGGCACACAGTCTAAATAAGTAAGTTTGAGCAAATCCTGAAAAGCTTATATTTGCTTAGAAAATGCAAGTGGGGAGAGGATAGAGAGGAAAAGAGAACCCTAGTGACCATAAGAGCTTACAATCTCTAGAGAGAGACTTAGTGACTCTGGACATGGAAATCGATTCTGCTGTATAAACTGTGCTCCACTGGGAACCATCAATCTTTGATGGACCAGGTACTGACAACCACTTTACAAGATGTGATAATCCGCTAGATGTTCTAGCTGCAGTGCATTATAGGGAGGCCCACACAGCAACTCAAAATTATGTTAGTCCACTCCCTGACCTTTTTTGCCAATTGCAAATCGAATCTCAAATTGTTCAAAATAGCGTTAAACTTCAAATTTCTGAAAATTTATCTCAAACTCTGTTCTCCGTGGATCGATCAGCTCATCTTTACTCAGCACTATACACACATAAACGTCAGCATAGTAACATTCATTTCTGACCTTTGTAAGATTGAAATATTGTCATTAAATAATTGGTTTCCTCATTAATCTTGTCTTCTATGGTTCTTGTCCCCATACCGAAATCACGTAATGTGGAAAGAGTAAACCGTCGCATGGCTTTCCAGCTATGTCCATTAGAGATGATAATACCTGAGAAATAGATATAATCATTTTTAGCTTTTCTTCCTCTGCTAAAACTAGCATTTCAGTCCTCCTGCTTCGAAGATGGCCTTCGTGGTGGGATTGGGATAATAACAGTATTTTAAACTTACCAATGGTGTGAAAAAGTGTTTGCCCACTTCCTGATTTCTTATTCTTTTGCATGTTTGTCACACTTAAATGTTTCAAATCACAAAATAAATTTAAATATTAGACTAAGAAAACACAAGTGAATTCATGGTTCCATTTACCACAGCAAGTCTTCCAGGTCCTGAAGCAGCAAAATAACCCCAGACTATCACACTGCCACCACCATATCTTACTGTTGGTATGATGTTCCTTTTCTGAAATGGTGTTACTTCTACGCCAGATGTAATGGCACATACACTTTCCAAAATGTTCAACTTTTGTCTCATCAGTCCACAGAGTATTCTCCCCAAAGTCTTGGTGATCATCAAGATGTTTATGGCAAAACTGAGATGAGCCTCTATGTTCTTTTTGCTCAGCACTGATTTTCATCTTGGAACTCTGCCATGCATGCTATTTTTGCCCAGTCTCTTTCATATGGTGGGGTCTTTTGTGACCTTTTGGATGAGTCATCGCTGTGCTCTTGGGGTAATTTTGGTCAGCCTGCCACTCCGGGGAAGGTTCATCACTCTTCCATGTTTTCGCCATTTATGGATAATGGTTCTCACAGTGGTTTGCTTGAGTCCCAAAGCTTTATAAATGGCTTTATAACCTTTTCCAGATTGATAGATCTCAATTATTTTGTTTCTCATTTGTTTCTGAATTTGTTTGGATTCAGAAGAATGTCTAGCTTTTGGGGTTCTTTTGGTCTACTTCACATTGTCAGTCAGGTCTTGTTGAAGTGATTTCTTGATTGAGAACAGGTGTGGCAGTAATTAGGCCTGTGTGTGGCTAGAGAAAGTGAACCCAGGTTCCCAAAGATGTGATAAACCACAGTTAATTTATTTTTTTAAGTGGGGGGGGCAATCACTTTTTCACACAGGGCACTGTAGGTTTGGATTTCTTTTTCCTGTAATAATAAAGACCTTCATTTGAAAACTGCATTCTGGGTTTACTTGTGCTATTTTTGTCTAATATTTAAATTTGTTTTGTGATCTGAAATATTTAAATTTGACAAACATGCAAAAGAACAAGAAATCAGGAAAGGGGAAACACTTTTTCACACCAGTGTACAATTGATCCCTACATTTGGCTGCATGGTTGGAACCATATTAGCTGCAACTTGGCAACTCATCCACCTATCTGGACACCATATCGAGTTTATGCACTGAAGGACCTTATTAAGGGGTGACTAGCAACATCTCTATAAGCTAAGTATCATGCTATACTGTTCACTAGTTATTAAAAGTCCTAAGCATAATGAACTTACAAGTCATGTACTCGTTATGAGCCTATTTTAGAGGAAATGTTAAGCATACTTTGTACCTGAGTAAGCATATTCCGAGTGAGCATATTTTGCACAAACATCAGAGTAAAACATATTTTGTACTTTGAGTAAGCATTAGTGATGAGCGAGTATGTCTCATTAACCCTTTTGGCGAGCACACGCGGGTCAGACAGGCAATCCCTGCATGTGCAGCTGCGGCGACAGTAAGAGAAATGCCGAGCACGCCAAAATACTCGGCGAGCACCCGAGCATGCTTGCCAAAAGGGTTAATGAGACATACTTGCTCATCACTAGTAGGCATATTTTGCACATTTATTCTATAATACTGAGGCATCATTCAGGTTCAGTATATAATATACACTTGACTTGATAATTTCTGAAAAAATTGTTATAGTAGATTGTTGTTAATTTGATTAACATCATGAATTAGATGAGCAGGGGCCACCATGCCACCCCATCATGCCCATTTCGCACCCCAGCTCTGCCCACTTTCACTTTGTGAAAATGCCAACATTGCATTGCACAAAAAAATTGCTACTTTACTAAGCTTTTTTCGCCAGCAGGAGCACATTTATAAGATTATCTCAGCATAGAAACATTTTATTTTAACACATCCAGTTGTGGAAAATATTATTATTGCAAGATCTATTGGTTAAAATGGACTTTTGTTCGAGGGAAAACTCCTGTAATGTTTATACCCTTAAACCAGATGGCAAACCACAAAAAATAAATCAATTAAATAATAGTACCCATGTGAATATTTTATGACGGCATCATTTTTCAAAACCTTTTTATTTTATTGGGATGTCCAAAAAGTTTTATTTTTTTCAGGGAAATTTACAAAACTATTCAGGTTTCTGGTAACTTTAAGAGCCTATCTATTGGAAAACCCCAAAAAGTGATACCATTTTAAAAAAAAGCAGCAGATAAAGTTTTTGAAAGAAATTTTTGAAATTAAAAATTCTTTTTTTTTTTAATACAATGTTGCTAACATTGTAACATGCTATCATAGCTGGCAGATCCTTAGCCTATTATTTGGTCTCTTGAAGACAATTGTAGAAACCACACAATCATGATCAAAGGATGCAAAATGGGGTTAAGGAAGGAGCCCCCTTCCTCTGTTAACTCTCTAGATACCACTGCTACCATTAACAGCAGCAAGTAGGGCGTTAAATGGCCATGATCAGTGCTAAAACACATCATGGCCAATGTAGCAGCATGTTAGCTTTAGTATACCGCTGACACCCAATGCATTTTTGCCCATCAGGGAACTCAATTTTCTTATCTTTGGGCCAGTAAAAAAGGCAGATCTGTGGCCAGTAAAGGGTTAATCACAGCACATATAAATATTACCGTATCCTTTTGAAAAATCCATGAGAACAGGTACTTTCGGTCTGTCGGCGAACACCTCTGCTTGGTTCACAAGAGCTTCTTTTACAATGTCATATCCAGACAATACAACCATCTCCTGGGCTCCAATCTTTAAACTGTACACTGGGCCGTATGTCTTTGCGAGCTGCAATAGAGAAGAAATAATAAGAGTATAAAGTTTCCCTCTAGTCAGTGAATGCAATGTGTTTCTCAATATGCAATTTATCTATACTTCCTTCTCCCAAAAGTGAGAGCTGTAAAACATGTCTGTGCATTATGGATAGAAGTCTATTGTAAAGCAAACAGATGTGTCTCCACTTCAGTACATATACAGTGGGGAAAAAAATATTTAGTCAGCCACCAATTGTGCCTGTTCTCCCACTTAAAAAGATGAGAGAGGCCTGTAATTAACATCATATGTAGACCTCAACTATGAGAGAGAAAACAAATCCTGAAAATCATATTGTCTGATTTGGAAATAATTTTTTTTTTCAAATTTTTGTGGAAAATAAGTATTTGGTCAATTACAAAAGTTTATCTCAATACTTTGTTATATATCCTTTGCTGACAATGACAGAGGTCAAATGTTTTCTGTAAGTCTTCACAAGGTTGGCACACACTGTTGCTGGCATGTTGGCTCATCCCTCCATGCAGATCTCCTCTAGAGCAGTAATGTTTTGGGGCTGTCGCTGGGCAACACAGACTTTCAACTCCCTCCAATGTTTTTTTATAGGGTTTAGTTCTGGATACTGGCTAGGCCACTCCAGGACCTTGAAATGCTTCTTACGAAGCCACTCCTTCATTGCTCTGGCGGTGTGCTTGGGATTATTATCATGCTGAAAGAACCAGCCACATTTCATCTTCAATGCCCTTGCTGATGGAAGGAGGTTTGCACTCAAAATCTCACGATACATGGCCCCATTCTTTCTTTCATGTACACGGATCAGTCGTCCTGGTACCTTGGCAGAGAAACAGCCCCAAAGCATGATGTTGTCATCCCCATGCTTCACAGTAGGTATGGTGTTCTTTGGATGCAACTAGGCATTCTTTCTCCTCCAAACACAACTCGTTGTGTTTCTACCAAACAGTTCTAATTTGGTTTGATCTGACCATATGCCATTCTCCCAATACTCTTCTGGATCATCCAAATGCTCTCTAGCAAACTTCAGACGGGCCCGGACATGTAATGGCTTAAGGAGGGGGACACTTCTGGCACTGCAGGATCTGAGTCCCTGGCAGAGTAGTGTGTTACTCATGGTAGCCTGTGTAACATTGGTCCCAGCTCTCTGCAGGTCATTCACTAGATCCCCCCATGTGGTTCTGGGATTTTTGCTCACCGTTCTTGAGATAATTTTGACCCCAAGGGGTGAGATCTTGTGTGGAGCCCAAGATCGAGGGTGATTATCAGTGGACTTGTATGTCTTCCATTTTCTAATTATTGCTCCCACAGTTGATTTCTTCACACCAAGCTGCTTGCGTATTGCAGATTCAGTCTTCTTCACAGCCTAGTGCAGGGCTACAATTTTGTTTCTGGTGTACTTCGACGGCTCTTTGGTCTTCACCATAGTGGAGTTTGGAGTGTGACTGTTTGAGGTTCCGGATAGGTGTCTTTTATACTGATAGCAAGTTCAAACAGGTGCCAGTACTACAGGTAATGAGTGGAGGACACAGTAGCCTCTTAACCCCTTTACCCCCGGGGGTGGTTTGCACGTTAATGACCAGGCCAATTTTTACAATTCTGACCACTGTCACTTTATGAGGTAATTACTCTGGTACGCTTCAACGGATCCCACTGATTCTGAGATTGCTTTTTCATGACATATCGTACTTCATGATAGTGGTAAAATTTCTTCAACATCACTTGCGTTTATTTGTGAAAAAAATGGAAATTTGGCGAAATTTTTTACATTTTCAAACTTTGAATTTTCATGCCCTTAAATCAGAAAGATATGTCACACAAAATAGTTAATAAATAACACTTCCACATGTCTACTTTACATCAGCACAATATTGGAACCAAAATTTTTTTTATTAGGAAGCTATAAGGGTTAAAAATTGACCAGCTATTTCTCATTTTTACAACAAAATTTATAAAACCATTTTTTTATGGACCACATCACATTTGAAGTGATTTTGAGGGGCCTTCATGACAGAAAATCCCCAAAAATGACAACATTCTAAAAACTGCACCCCTCAAGGTGCTCAAAACCACATTTAAGAAGTTTAGTAACCCTTCAGGTGCTTCATAGGAATTTTTGGAATGTGGAAGAAAAAAATGAACATTTATTTTTTTCAACAAACGTTACTTTAGATCTCAATTTTTTTTTTCGCAAGGGTATCATTAAAAAATGAAGCCCAAAATTTGTTGTGCAATTCCTCCTGAGCACACTGATACCCCATATGTTGGGGAAAACCACTGTTTGGGAGCACAACAGGGTTCGGAAGGAATTGAGCGCCATTTGACTTTTTGAATATAAAATTTGCTTGAATAATTAACGGACGCCATGTTGCGTTTTTGGAGCCCCTGATGTACCTAAACAGTAGAAACCCCCAACAAGTGACCCCATTTTGGAAATTCGACCCCCCAGGGAACTTATCTAGATGTGTGATGAGCACCCTGGACCCCCAGGTGCTTCACAGAAGTTTATAACCTTAAGCCATAAAAATAAAATTTTCACATTTTTAAACAAAAATGTTTTTCAGCTCCTAATTTTGCTTTTTCATAAGGATATCAGGAGAAATTGCACTATGCAATTTGTTGTGCAATTTCTCCTGAGTAAGCCGAAACTCCATATGTGGAGGAAAACCACTGTTTGGGCACATGGCAGGATTCGGAAGGGAAGGAGCGCCATTTGACTTTTTGAATGTAAAATTTGCTTGAATAATTAGCGGATGCCATGTTGCGTTTGGAGAACCCCTGATGTGTCTAAACAATGGAAACCCCCCCACAAGTGACCACATTTTGGAAACTAGACCCCCCAGGGAACTTATCTAGATGTGTAGTGAGCACCCTGAACCCCCAGGTGCTTCACATAAGTTTATAACATTGAGCCGTAAAAATAAAATTTTCACATTTTTCCAACAAAAATGTTTTTCAGCCTCCAATTTTGCAATTTCATAAGGGTAACAGGAGAAATTGCACCATGCATTTTGTTGTGCAATTTCTCCAGAGTAAGCAGATACCCCATATGTGGGGAAAACCACTGTTTGGGCGCTTGGCAGGGTTCGGAAGGGGAGGAGCGCCATTTGACTTTTTGAATGTAAAATTTGTTTGAATAATTAGCGGACGCCATGTTGCGTTTGGGGAACCCCTGATGTGCCTAAACAGTGGAAACCCCCTCCAAGTGACTCGAGTTTGGAAACTAGACCCCGCAAGGATTTTATCAAGGGGTATAGTGAACACTTTGAACCCAGAGGTACGACACAGAATTTGATAACAATAGGTCATCATATTGAATAAATTGTCATTACTATTGAGCGCAAGTGCTCGCTACTTGAGTTTGCATCGGGTACTCGGCTATGCACCAAGTATCGCGGGTGCTCGAGTGACATGCTCGAGTCCCTGTCCTGCATGTTTCACGATTACAAGACACTCAAAAAAAAACATGCGGGGATTGCAAGTGCATGGCAGGCAATCTCCGCAAGGTTTTTTTGGCTGTATAACAGCTGCAAAATATTTGGCGCATAGACTCGAGCATGTCACTCGAGCCCCCGCTATACTCGGTGCATACCCGAGCACCCGATGAAAACTCAAGTAGTGAGCACTTGCTCTCAACATTAGTTGTCGTATCGTCATCATAATTTTTTCTTCCCAATCCCAACACAAGCCTAACCCCAACCTTAACCCCAACCCTAGTCCAACCCTAACCCTAGCCCAACCCTAACCCTAGCCCTAACCCCAACCCTAGGCCAACCCTAACCCTAGCATAGCCCTAACCCTAGCACAACCCTAAACCTAGCACAACCCTAACCCTTTTTTAGTTTATTTTTTACGCTGTTCCTCGTGCGGTATAAGTGATTAAACAACTTTATTCTTCGGGTTGGTGCAATTACATCGATACTAGATTCATATTGAGTTTTTATGATTGACAGCTGTCACGCACTAAAAAAAACGTTTTTCTTGCAAAGACAAGTTTTAGTATCGCCATATTTTGAGAGCTATAATTTTTCCATATTTCGGCCGAAAAAGTCATGTGATGGCTTGTTTGTTGCGGGACAAGTTGACGTTTTTATTGGTACCATTTTCGGATACGTGACATGTTTCGATCACTTTCTATTCCGATTTTTGGGAGGCAGAGCAAACAAAACCCAACAATTCAGGAATTGTTTTTTTTTATGCCGTTCTGTGTGTGGTAAAATTGATAAGGCAGCTTTATTCTTCAGGTCAGTACATTTACAGCGGTACCACATTTATATATTTTTTTATGTTTTTGCGCTTTTACACAATAAAATCTATTTTATAGAAAAAAGAATTGTTTTTCATCACTTTATTCTGAGAGCTATAACTTTTTTATTTTTCGTCCGTTGGAGCTGTATCGTGGCTTGTTTTTTGCGGGACAAGATGATGATTTCAGCAGTACCATTTCTATTTGCATTCGTCTATTTGATCGTGTGTTATTCCATTTTTTGTTTGGCGGTATGATGATAAAGCATCATTTTTTGCTTCGTTTTTAATTTTTTTTTTTACCATGTTCACTAAAGGGGTTAACTAGTGGGACAGTTTTATAGGTCAGGTCGTTTCGGACTTGGCGATACCAAATATGTGTACTTTTATTGGTTTATTTTTTTTTTCATAATAAATAAATATTATGGGTTCAATATATTAAAATTTTTGGGGGATTATTTTTTCTTTTTTTTATATTTTTACAATTTTTTTTTTTTCACTTTACTACACTTTTTTTTCTTTTACAGCTGTTCCCTAAGCTATGTAGCCTGTCAGCGCTGCACACCAGGGAGACATTACTTTAGTCATGCCCTGCGCATGACCAAAGTAACGTCCTGCCTCCTGGTGACCTGGATGTTGTTATGACGATATTGGGTCGTCATGACAACATCCGGAAGCCACTGCAGACATCGCTGAACGCCGGAAAGAGAGGTGAGTATAACAATCACCTCCCCCCTTGCCCCCGCAATGCTGTGATTAACTTTGATCGCAACATTGCGGGGATTAATGTACAGGGAATGGTGCGTGACCGCTCCCTGCACATAGCATCGGGTGTCAGCTGTGACAATCAGCTGACACCTGGCGGCGATCTCGGCCGCACCGCTTGTGTGCGGGTGAAATCGCCAAGGCGTACCAATATATATCTGGCCCAGGGCACAGATACGTATAGTACACCCTGGGCCAGAAAGGGGTTAAAAAAGAAGTTACAGGTCTGAGAGAGCCAGAAATCTTGCTTGTTTTTAATTGACCAAATACTTATTTTCCACCAAAATTTGAAAAACATTTCTTTCCCAATCAGACAATGTGATTTTCAGGATTTGTTTTCTCATTTTGTCTCTCATAGTTGAGGTCTACCTATGATGTCAATTACAGGCCTCTCTCATCTTTTTAAGTGGGAGAACTTGCACAATTGGTGGCTGACTAAATACTTTTTTTCCTCACCGTAGCTACATAGCTACAAGTACATATATACCAACAGTGCTGTTTTTTGAAGGACTGTCCTACAAAAACTGGAGCAAAAGAGGGCTGAGTTTATTCAAAAAGAGTGTTTCTGTCACTTTTGGGGACTTTTCTGTGTAAAATGGAGGCAAGTTCACAGCTTCTCCATAATTTTGAGTTTTGATGTTTGTTAGTATCCTAGTTTTCAGAACAAAAGTCACTTAAAGTTAATTGCTAATTTGTTAAATACCACACTCTGAAGAATCACAATACTTCTTCTGGACTTAAACATTAAGGATTGTGCAAATCTTTTTTAACTTTTTTTTTAAGGCGTAACTTAAAGCCCTGGCCACAAATGGAAAACCTCTAACAGAGACCCAAACTATAGTGTAACAATTATGATTCCGGAGTCTGGATATGTGATGAAAAGACTTACATTTGTGTCATCTATGGTTTCTCATCTGAAATGTTACCATTCTCTTTTTCCTGGTCTTGGCTTGTTTCACTGTGATGAGGTGGAGCTAAGATGGTCATGCACAAATATGAGAAGTAGGTCTGTTTTAGGTCTATGTCATGATACTCCACTAAAATTTAAGAGGCACTGCAGATATTTATAAGATGACAGTACAGTGTCATATTATTGCCAGATCATCAAGCAGAGTAATCTTTGCTCAGCTATTTCAACCAATTGCTGTGTAATAGATGTAGATGTCTTCAGCCTTGGAATGGATTTTCAATTTAAGAACAGTCAAAGATCTCCAGATCTTACCTCTTGAAATGATAAGTAAGGTTTCCGGACATTCAGGTTGAGAATATTTCCGATTATTGGCCATGGCTTTGGACCAGGAGGATAATTTGGGTGAACACGTTCCTTCTGTTTATTTATAACAGTTGCCAAGATAATACATGTTACGATGGACAAAAGAACTGTGACTGGATCAAGGGGCAACATATTCTCAGACGTACCTGTGGTAGAGAAACAAAAAGTCTTAAGTTGTAGTACAATTTTTATAGGTGAAGGTCAAGTATCTTCTTAACCATTGATGATCGATTATCACAGAATTCTGAAGGATTGGTGATTCAGGTATGGGATTCATTCCGACATGCTGCATAAATGGTGGGTTCATGACAACAGAAGAACAAACCTTTTCAGAAATATTTGCTACTTATTTCGTACTCACCAAATCTTTTGAGATAGTTCAGGCAATAATTTCAATTCTTTTAGTTCGTTGAACTCAATTGAAAACCAATTATTTGTTTTTGACCTTTGGGCAGACCAGCAATTATGAGTATGAGGTTGTTTCCTAGAAGAGTTGATTCTTGGGTGGGTCCACAAAAGAGGAGTCAAATTTTTTATGTAAATCTAAGTAAAACATCACATTTATATCTAGAACATGTGTTACCTCTCAGTTAATCATTTTTGAAATAACAACCTTGTGAATGGAATCTTGTTTTTGTTGACAATTGGATGTTACTAATAATTTTTACTACTATACTATACATTAAAGATGAGCAGATCAATCCGTAGATGATTGCGTTCGAGACAAATTTCCTGAAATTCATGGTTTCACATGACTTTGAACACTTTGAGAATCAATTTTCAACAATGGCGCATGCACAGAACCCTCCCAGATTTAGAAAGCCGAGAATGGGGTATTTGACAGCTGCCAATGCCAATACAAAGATGCAACGAGTACTGGACAGGTGGTGAAGAGCTGAGGGGCCGGAGAGGTGAGCAGTGAGGTTAGTATAAGGATATTAACTATTTTTTACATGTTACAGTTATTTTGCTCTAGGATCGATAGCGCATAATAAATGACATTAAATGTGCAGAGAATGACTTCTCGAATTTCACAGAAAATACACTCAAACAAGCAAATTTAAATTTTGCCTGATGCGCTCATCTCTGGCAACTATACTTTCACGTAAGTTTTCAGAATAATCTGTGATATTTGAGTAATAACACTATTTCGGGCCAATATATTACGGGGATTCTTCTGACATGGACAGAAACAGCAGTATAGACAGCAGTACTAAGCTTTGTGCATGTATATTCAGCTCTTTAGTTGTGTAAAAGATTTGCTAGAAAGTTCAGCACGATCTTTCTGTGTCTCTCCTTGCTTGTTTTCTCATTTTGCTCCTCTCTCTTTCCCCTTCTTCCCTTTTCCATAGGCTATATCAGGCTGCATAATATATGATTCTACAGGGAGCTGGCAGTCTGTCTTTTTTATGCAATACAAATTTGAGCTGTTTTTTTCAGAGTGGATTGTGATTTTAGGAGACAGGGAGAAGGAAAGAAATGTTTGTTAAGTGACAAAGTTTCTTGTTATTTATTTATGAAAGGAAGGAAGGTAATTCAGCTTCACGGAAAAGTAATCTTCATGATTAAGGGTGCTTTAAGCACCTGAAATGGGTAGATGTTCGAGTTTTAACCTATCACCAGTTTGTATTGTACACTTAGTAAAAAGATTTCTTTTTCTTACAGATAGAATACTTTTCTTCCTTACCTGATTGTGGCATACAAGGGGACACACTATCCGTGCTCCGGATCTCATCATACATGTGCAACAATGAGCTGGACTATTTATTCTACTATTGATTTATGAAAAGAGTGATAAAGCATAATTCACATTTAAGTATAATAACTTTGCTGAATTGGGCCATAGCTGATGAGAGGATCTTTCAAACTCCAGAAGCGCACCATAAAGTAAAAAGGAAAAAGGAGGACGCTTGCTATTTTAAAGGAGTCGTTGCGACTTCCTAAATGTATAAAATTGCTCAGTGTTTGTAAAAACAAGCAACTTTGTAATTTTTCTCTTAATAATGATCCTCAAGAATGGAGGGACTTCTAATTTTAAAATTTTTTGCTTGCGGACTAACCACATTAGTCTATTTGAGGTGATCAGTATACTACGCAAGAAGTTCAGCAAATAAAAGCTACAGCTGAGATCACATTGCATTTAATCCTGATGTGTTATAAACCAGTACTGGTTATCCAGGCTCTGCTTACTTCACCTTGGTCTGCCTTCATCTGTTGTGCTCCACATCGGGTTTTGCACGTTGCCCGACGTGGCTCAATGACATAAGGCCCTTTAAGATTAGAATCCTGTGTTTTATTATTGAGTCTCAAGACTTTCGTTTGGTCTACTCCACCTTCTGTCCACACCACTCTTTAACTTGCTTCCATCCCTGTAGGGTTTCACTGCATCTGTTTTGCTGCTCCTAAGATTCCTGAGAGCGGCAAGTTCTTACTTCCCATATGCCTTTCTGCTTGCTGCACCATCATCTCACCAGGTAAGCCTGAACACGATGTAAGTGGCACTATCTGGACTTACTGTATTCTCTGTTGGACATCATTCTTAGCCATATCTGCCTATTTGAGGTGTTTACCAGATGAGGTTGATACAGAGGAAAATTATGTCTGACAGATCAAACGTTGACTCAGTTTGCATCATTACTATCAATGGCACCATCAGCACATACACCCAATTCAGGATTTCTAAGGTACCATGTTTAAGCCTCGACAGATCCACTGACCTGAGGATCAAACTCATTGTGAAGTCGGACTTTGAATTTGTAAGCATCGCTATGAAGTTGATCCAGGCAGATTCAGTGACTTTGTGCTCCTTCAATGATATAGAGGCAAAGCTGCCCCCTCTGCTTTCAGCTTGGGAGAGCACATAAGTTGGACCAGAGGATGCCACGGGTCTGAACTATCAATCTTCAGAAATGCACTTGTAGCACCCTGAGGATTCGGCTGCTACAGGGGTATTGCACCTCAACCCAGAGGTGTGATATTCCACTCCCGGGTAAGGATGGAGTGTGGAACTGAGCTCGGTAGGCTGCATGCACTACACACATCCCATTTCCGAGGAACAGGCCGACGGTACTCCCACTTAGAAATGTGCAGGTACGACCGAGTCTGTTCCTGGCTGGAGTGGGAGGGGGGTGGTACATCCCAAGTAGTGTAGGGGCAGATAGGGGGAGCAGCCTGGGTAAAGATAGGAGCTCATTGGGTGCTGGTCACCTGAGCTCACACATAGAGGGTGTATATAAGGTGGGCACCAACTAAGATCAGGGTCAGATGCAGAGAACAAGTCAGCAAGCAGAGGAGAAGAGAGACCCAGAGTGAGAGAGGAGAAGAGAGACCCAGAGGGGGAAACAGAAAAGAGGAATCCAAGAACCCAAATTAAATCCCCGGGTGAAGAGTCGGCACAGGGTACCGGATCCCAAACTGGCGGGGGCAGAAAACACACCCTAGCCAGAGACCGGAGGCCGTGGGCAGCATCTGCCACGGCCACCCATCACATCCACCCCGAAGGCACACCACATGAAGGGTCAGGGAACCCAAGGCCAAGGGTGTCCCAACAGAAGGCCCGAGGGAGCTGGACCTAGGTGGATCACTGGTGGGGACGGCCAGAGAACGGGACAGAAGGAGAGCTCAGGGCCACGCTCCGGACTTGTTTGGGGGTTGGCTGGATCCAGGACCTGGTGGACGCAGCACGGCTCGGGTGGTCACTCGAAGCTGGAGTGACCAGTACAACATCTGCAGTAAGTAAACACCCTTAACTGCACAACCCGACTCTGTCTTCATTGCCGTCTGCACTGCACCACCACAACCCCCATCCTCTGCATCTGTCCCCCCTGAGGCTATACCCCTCCCGTTGGGGGTTATCCCACCAAGCTGTGCACCCACCATCAGCCTCAGCGGACCCTGCTGCAGCGGCGGCCACAGTGACCGCATCACAACGGGTGGCGTAGTCGACATTAAGAACTTAGCAACATCTGTAGGACTGCCACATACAACTCAGTTTGACACCCTGGGCACGGACCGGGTCACAGCCACTCGGAAGACTACAACTCCCATCTGATCCGGCTCCGGATATTCCCCCTAAAGAATATGGCCCAGGGGGCGCGTCAACTTTGGCGTAGTCGGCAGGATTACGTGCCCGCAACACCCGGGTACTGCGTGCCTGAAGAAAAGATCGCATTTACCTCAAAAAGAAGTCTCCTGCCGGTTACGGAGGGTCCCCGCCATCGGACCCCATCACCAGTCGATTCCCGCCGGGTGTCCGCCATTAACAACTTTTTCCCGCCATCTGCAGAGTTTCCCGCCACTGGGAAGCGATTCCCGCCATTTCCAAAGGTTTTCCGCCTTGGAAGAGCGGACGCCATTATGGGCGTGCCAGAGGGTGGCGAGAGGCCACCTCCCATCGTGGGCCAGGACCGAAAATGGCGCCAAAAGTGGAAACCGCCCCCACCAACAGAGACTGTGATGCTAGAGGTGTCTGTCAGCGTGAAAGAACCGCCCCTGGAGCTGACAGTCACCGAGTTGCCCCGGGACTGCCCTCGAAGTGGAAGGAGACGAAAGAAAAGAACGAAGATGGGTGCCGCCTGGAGCAGTCTGAAGCGAGCGCACCCGGAGACAAGAAGTCTAACGAGGAGTCTGGAGCGAGCGCACCCGGAGGCAAGAAGCCTGGAGAGGAGTAGCGGAGGAGCTTACCCGGAGATGGGGAGAAAGCAGAACAGCACCGGCCCGCTGGCCAGGAGTCTGCTAGAGACCGAGGAAGGAGAGCAGAGCAGCACCGGCCTGCTGGCCAGGAGCCTGCTGGAAGAAGAGCAGAGCAGCACCGACCCGTTGGTCAGGAGCCTGCTAGAAACCACGACCCCACTAGGCCTAGTGGAGGTCCTTGCACAGCTCCCCCGAGACCGGGAGTGTGCACAGACTGCCCTGGAGGGCCTCGCACGGAGGATGGCCCGGGTACAGCGAGAGACATTGGCGGAGTGGAGCCGAGAGATGGCCCAACAAATCAAGACCCGGAGCACGCCAGCCAAGATGAGGAGACAGACCGCCTCTGAGGATGGCGCGGGAGGACCAAAGGCCGGAGACGGCGCCGAGAAGGGAGCCGGACGCAAGGAGGCAGGTAAAGGGGACGCCTATACCCCAAGCCGGGAAACCGCCCACCTGCCCCCGCTCCCCGTCGCAGAGCCCGAAAGTCCCCCTGCTGTGCCCGTAGCCGCCATGTCACCGCTATGGACTAGGCCCCGACCGGAAGCCGCCGCAGCGACCCCTGTGACGTCACGCGCCTCGACCCGGAGCGTGACAAAGCAGGAAATACCACCAGCCTGGTCGCAAGGCCTAGTACCCCCGGGCGCCGCAATACCAACAGCGCCCCCTACCTCCGCGGAGCCCCCGGCCTGGTCGCAGGGCCAAGTAGCCCAGGGCGCCGCCGTCCTTACGGTGCCCTTTACCTTCCAGATACCCCAGGCCTGGCCGCAAGGCCCGGGCAACCCGGGCGCCACCACCACCGCGCCCATAAGACCAAGAGTGCCGCATCTGGGAGAAGATCTGTTTGCCCAGCATACGTGCCCGAACGGGTCTGAAACTAGAGCCAAAGGTAACCAAAAAGCAAGAGCAGGAGGACGCCGTCGCTAAGGACAGCGAAGCAGAAGCTGTATATAGTTGCCCGTCGGGGCACCGTGAACTGAAACCGTAAACTGAAACTGAAACTGAAACTGAAACTGTTGTTGCTAATATAGTCCCCGTTGGGACCAGCAAGTGTGAACTGTTACCCGTATTTCCCTTAATCCCACTGACCGAGGACTGAGAGCGGTCATTCCTCCCTAATACCTGGCCGAGGACTGAGAGCGGCCATATCCCTGTATATAGTTGCGCGTCCTAAAGCGCCCCCTACCGGTTTTACAGGAAAACCAGTTTTCCAGAGAGACTGTCGCACTTTACCCGGTCACACGTTGCATAGTGACCGGAGGAGGAGCCAGAGGCGACGAGAATGTTTTATATATATATAATGTTTTTATATGTTTTATATGTTTATGCAAAAATTTGTATGTTTTGGTGTTGTTTATGTCTTACAGCCCGAGGACGTGCTGTGATTTACCAGGGGGGAATGTAGCACCCTGAGGATTCGGCTGCTACAGGGGTATTGCACCTCAACCCAGAGGTGTGATATTCCACTCCCGGGTAAGGATGGAGTGTGGAACTGAGCTCGGTAGGCTGCATGCACTACACACATCCCATTTCCGAGGAACAGGCCGACGGTACTCCCACTTAGAAATGTGCAGGTACGACCGAGTCTGTTCCTGGCTGGAGTGGGAGGGGGGTGGTACATCCCAAGTAGTGTAGGGGCAGATAGGGGGAGCAGCCTGGGTAAAGATAGGAGCTCATTGGGTGCTGGTCACCTGAGCTCACACATAGAGGGTGTATATAAGGTGGGCACCAACTAAGATCAGGGTCAGATGCAGAGAACAAGTCAGCAAGCAGAGGAGAAGAGAGACCCAGAGTAAGAGAGAAGAGAGACCCAGAGGGGGAAACAGAAAAGAGGACTCCAAGAACCCAAATTAAATCCCCGGGTGAAGAGTCGGCACAGGGTACCGGATCCCAAACTGGCGGGGGCAGAAAACACACCCTAGCCAGAGACCGGAGGCCGTGGGCAGCATCTGCCACGGCCACCCATCACATCCACCCCGAAGGCACACCACATGAAGGGTCAGGGAACCCAAGGCCAAGGGTGTCCCAACAGAAGGCCCGAGGGAGCTGGACCTAGGTGGATCACTGGTGGGGACGGCCAGAGAACGGGACAGAAGGAGAGCTCAGGGCCACGCTCCGGACTTGTTTGGGGGTTGGCTGGATCCAGGACCTGGTGGACGCAGCACGGCTCGGGTGGTCACTCGAAGCTGGAGTGACCAGTACAACATCTGCAGTAAGTAAACACCCTTAACTGCACAACCCGACTCTGTCTTCATTGCCGTCTGCACTGCACCACCACAACCCCCATCCTCTGCACCTGTCCCCCCTGAGGCTATACCCCTCCCGTTGGGGGTTATCCCACCAAGCTGCGCACCCACCATCAGCCTCAGCGGACCCTGCTGCAGCGGCGGCCACAGTGACCGCATCACAACGGGTGGCGTAGTCGACATTAAGAACTTAGCAACATCTGTAGGACTGCCACATACAACTCAGTTTGACACCCTGGGCACGGACCGGGTCACAGCCACTCGGAAGACTACAACTCCCATCTGATCCGGCTCCGGATATTCCCCCTAAAGAATATGGCCCAGGGGGCGCGTCACACTCCTACTATGC
Source organism: Phyllobates terribilis (assembly GCF_046119375.1). Taxonomy (NCBI): domain Eukaryota; kingdom Metazoa; phylum Chordata; class Amphibia; order Anura; family Dendrobatidae; genus Phyllobates; species Phyllobates terribilis. The sequence goes on along the minus strand of NW_027362763.1, from coordinate 69,409,350 downwards.
AAATAGGTAGCTGTGAGTAATGGAAGTGCCTGTACCTTTCCATTGAAAATCGAATGTGAAATTTTGCACTAATGAAGAACAGTCACCTCTCCTGGAATATTATGTTCTCCCTGTAGATAGGCGTCCCAGATGTGGGAAATATATATAAATATACATATATATATATGTTTATATATATGTATATATATATATATATATATATATATATATATATATATATATATATATATATATATATATACAGTACAGACAAAAAGTTTGGACACACCTTCTCATTTAAAGATTTTTCTGTATTTTCATGACTATGAAAATGGTACATTCACACTGAAGGCATCAAAACTATGAATTAACACATGTGGAATTATATACTTAACTAAAAAGTGTGAAACAACTGAAAATATGTCTTATATTCTAGGTTCTTCAAAGTAGCCACCTTTTGCTTTGATGACTGCTTTGCACACTCTTGGCATTCTCTTGATGAGCTTCAAGAGGTAGTCACCGGAAATGTTCTTCCAACAATCTTGAAGGAGTTCCCAGAGATGCTTAGCACTTGTTGGCCCTTTTGCCTTCACTCTGCGGTCCAGCTCACCCCAAACCATCTCGATTGGGTTCAGGTCTGGTGACTGTGGAGGCCAGGTCATCTGGCGTAGCTCCCCATCACTCTCCTTCTTGGTCAAATAGCTCTTACACAGCCTGTAGGTGTGTTTGGGGTCATTGTTCTGTTGAAAAATAAATGATGGTCCAACTAAACGCAAATCGGATGGAATAGCATGCCGTTGCAAGATGCTGTGGTAGCCATGCTGGTTCAGTATGCCTTAAATTTTGAATAAATCCCCAACAGTGTCACCAGCAAAGCACCCCCACACCATCACACCTCCTCCTCCATGCTTCACGGAGGGAACCAGGTATGTAGAGTCCATCTGTTCACCTTTTTTGCGTCGCACAAAGACACGGTGGTTAGAACCAAAGATCTCAAATTTGGACTCATCAGACCAAAGCAAAGATTTCCACTGGTCTAATGTCCATTCCTTGTGTTCTTTAGCCCAAACAAGTCTCTTCTGCTTGTTGCCTGTCCTTAGCAGTTGTTTCCTAGCAGCTATTTTACCATGAAGGCCTGCTGCACAAAGTCTCCTCTTATCAGTTGCTGCAGATATGTGTCTGCTGCTAGAACTCTGTGTGGAATTGACCTGGTCTCTAATCTGAGAAGCTGTTAACCTGCGATTTCTGAGGCTGGTGACTCGGATAAACTTATCCTCAGAAGCAGAGGTGACTCTTGGTCTTCCTTTCCTGGGGTGGTCCTCATGTGAGCCAGTTTCTTTATAGCGCTTGATGGTTTTTGCAACTGCACTAGTGGACACTTTCAAAGTCAGCCCAATTTTTCGGACTGACTGACCTTCATTTCTTTAAGTAATGATGGCCACTCGTTTTGCTTTACTTAGAATTTGTATTATGGCAAGAAAAAAGCAGCTAACAGTCTATTAGGTAGGACTATCAGCTTTGTATCCACCAGACTTCTACACAACACAACAGATGGTCCCAACCCCATTTATAAGGCAAGAAATCCCACTTATTAAACCTGACAGGGCACCCCTGTGAAGTAAAAACCATTTCCGGTGACTACCTCTTGAAGTTCATCAAGAGAATGCCAAGAGTGTGCAAAGCAGTCATCAAAGCAAAAGGTGGCTACTTTGAAGAACCTAGAATATAAGACATATTTTCAGTTGTTTCACACTTTTTAGTTAAGTATATAATCCCACATGTGTTAATTCATAGTTTTGATGCCTTCAGTGTGAATGTACAATTTTCATAGTTATGAAAATACAGAAAAATCTTTAAATGAGAAGGTGTGTCCAAACTTTTGGTCTGTACTGTATATATAAATGCAGGGAAAGGGGGAAAAAGAAATAATAATATCAGCTTGCCAAAAGTAGAAAAAATACCTCAATGCAGGTACAGGGCACAGAAAGTCCAGTCCAGCTGCTGGGCAACAATAGCAAAGAGAACAAAAAAAATCCAGCATCCGCAGCATGTAGATAGGTATGGTTAAAACACATCAGGACTAAAAGCATACACCCTCGAAATGCATAGACCTATGTTCCCGGTTCTCCTGTTTTCCACCCCCCCCCCCCCATTTTTGTGCTATATGCCTTTTTATTGTCTCGTGTTTCAATGTCGCCATAAAAGTCATGTTTTAATCATACCTATCTATATGCGGCCGATGCTGGATTTTTCTTGTTCTCTTTGCTTTCCCAGATGTGGGACCTCTGCTTCTAAATGAGAAAATGCCATTCCAAGTTAACTAAGGTGAATACAACTGAAATAACAATAAATGCAATATGGTTTTATCTGAGTAAGGCTGCTGCAGACCTACAGATCAATATAAACAAAAAATGGAAAATGGATCAAGGATGAAAGGTAATTGGTATCAAGAAATGGGGTTTATTTGTCAACGCGTTTTGAAGTTCAAAACTTCTTCATCAGGACAAACCACAATGTCTTTTCTGGATACCAATAACCTCTCATCCATGATCCACCGGCGGAGCAGATTTTACCCTTTCTTTTCATTTTTTATTTATAAGTTAAATGGAACTCGACAGCTTGCCCAAGTCCCCCGAGTGCCACCATGTATTAAGCTTTCAGATTCTCTTTAACTTAATACACGAATAACAAATAAAACATTATTACAGACAGCAAATGTATGTCTGTAATAGTTACATTGTAAATCTGCAATATGTTTTACAATATTTTTTAATTCAATTTTATATTTATATTTATAATTTATAAATAATTAGAATTTTTTAATGTAATTAAAACCTTTAGAATGATTTAGTTGCTTACCAAGCAATGCAGAGGATACAGCTGGAAGTCTCTTCTCTCTACAGTCCGTGTGTAATGTATTATCACGGTGACTTATATACTGGAGCAAACACTGAGAAAATATTTAGTCTGTGAACTGACCTTACCTGATAAAATCTAACTCGAGAAGATCTATAGACATTGTAAAGCTCTTTCTTTCAATCACCCATCAACCGACTCCTCCATGAGGTAATTAAATCTTATGTACCCAATTGTTAAATAAGTTTTTTGAAACCATAACTTGTAAATTTGTTCAATAGGTGATATACAAACATGGCTTTCACTGAGAATAGATATAATACAAATTATGCAATTTCTTTTTTAAATGAATCGATTTAATCTACACAAGGGTAAGTTCGCACAATTAGTTTTCGGTAAGTTTTCGATGTTGCATGTTTTCACTGAGCAAAAAATGCAGCCTCTTGCAGTTCCATCAAAGTGATGTAAATTTAGTTTTAGAGGTGATAGACTCTCTTTAATAACAAAAGAGATGAGTACAAGTTGCCCTCATGTAAAACTTTTCTCCATAAATGTGCTCCATTATCACTAAATTTACTAAACCACTTTCCTTCAATTTATTAAACCAAGAAATGTTGCAAATTTGTCACAACCAACCCTTGCTTTTCTTTGAGCAATTCTCTCCCAAAATTGTCTAAATTGTTAATGTGGTTGTTATAGTTATAAACTCGCTTACACTCCACATTACAAAAACTCAGTTCACCTTTTATGTCAGTAATTTGTTTCGCCTTTTAGAAAAAGAAACTCGGCTCACCTGTCAGGATGACACGATGTACATTTCCACTCTAGAACTCGAGTCACCTATCGCTGCCTTTTATGATTACTGGAATTAAAATTAAGTATGATATACTTGACAAATCCTTCAAGAGGGACCGTACTCTCATTCAAATGTTTGTGTAAGAGGACATGTGATGGAACATGTAGGGGTTTTATATTTTGGTGGATCCCACATACACTTATTATAAAAGATCTCACTTGAGCTTCAGTGCTGACGAATGTGATCCAAAGATGCAGCGAATACTGGATGGGTGGCGGTGAGAAGCAGAGGGGTCAGATAGGTGAGCGATGAAGTGAGTATAAGGATTAGTGATGAGTGAGCATGCTCGTTACTCGATATTTACTAGCATGCTCGCGTGTTTTCCAAGTATCTTCAGGGTGCTCTGATGTTAAGTTTTCGTCACTCAGTGCTCATGATTTGCGGCTGTTTGTCAGCTTTAATACCTGTGAGGAATGCCTGTTTCTTAGACATTCCTCACATGTTTTCAAACTGTACAACAGTCGCAAATCATGAGCACTGAATGACAAAAACATAACACTGTGCACCTCTTAAGACAGTCGGCAAGCATGGAACAACAATGGAAGGAGTATACCACAACTGAAAACCTACCAATACATGGTCTTCCCCCTAAACTAACATCCCAATACAAGGAGAGCACTAATTAGAGAAGCAGCCAAGAGGCCTATGGTCACTCTGGAGGAGCTGAGGTGGGAGAATCTGTCCACAGGTCATACATTCCACACATCTGGCCTTTATAGAAGAGTGGCAAGAAGAGAGACATTTTTTAAATCAAGCCATAAGAAGTCCTCTTTTCAATTTGCAAAAAGCTATAAATGGGACACAGCAAGTATGTGGAAGAGAGTGCTCTGGTCAGATGAGACTAAAGTAGAACTGTTTTGGGCAAAATGCAAAATGCTATGCATGACGGCAAACTAACACTGCACATGACCCTGAAAACACCATCCCCACCATCACACATGGTGGTGGCAGCATCATGCTGTGGGGATGCTTTTCTTCAGCAGGGACAGAGAAGCTGGTGAGAGTTGATGCTAAGATGGATGGAGCTAAAAGCTAGGCAATTTTGGAGGAAAACCTGTTAGAGGCTGCTCACACCTATCTTCTGTAATCAATTCACACAAGTCTCAGCATTATGCTATACATATTCTCTTGTTGAGCATCTTTACAAGTTTCACCGATACTATCATATGTTGGCTTTTATTCTATTTTTTTAATTTAATTATTTTTTGGTTGCTGTTTCAGCATATATTTCATGCTCATAATCACTGCATATTACCAGCACTTTGTGTATTTTGCTATTATTTAGGTTTTGCTTTATTATGTGCTTATTTAGTTTATAGGGTTGGTTATTTTTACTATCCTTTTGTGGTGGCATTATGCTAATGAATACCAACATATAGAGCATGTATATTTAATAATTACTAAAGACACACCTGAACTATAAATACCGCCCAAATAAAAGATAGGTGCATATAGTCTCTAAAAATTCATCCATTTTATTGAGAATTACAAATTAAAAAACATATACAGTAAAGGAAATAAGTATTTGACCCCTTGCTGTTTTTGTAAGTTTGCCCACTGACAAAGATATGAACAGTCAATAATTTTAAGGGTAGGTTAATTTTAACATCGAGAGATAGAATATCCAAAATAAAATCAAGAAAATCACATTGTATAAATTAGACACATTTATTTGCATTTTGCAGTGAAAAATAAGTATTTGATTCCTCTGGCAAACAACACTTAATACTTAGTGGCAAAACACTTGTTGGCAAGCACAGCAGTCAGACATTTTTTGTAATGTGGTATGTTAATGTTATAAGATATGATGCCACAATAATTTAGTTGGGCCACTAGAGGTCACCATTGAACAATAGAAGGAAACACTGAAAACAGGAAGTAGAAAACAGAGAGTCGTCGTGAGGTGATTTTGTGGAGGAAAGGTTCTGTCGGAAAGATACGGAGCATTGGGAGCCTAAAAGTGACCCAAATTGGATGCTGTGATCCATGAGTAAAGTTTAATGTGTGACTGTTCAGTTAGTTAGGGAGAGCTAGATAGGATTCACAGCATCGCAAGGAATATTACTATTACTGAGAATACAGATGGACTGATGGAGACTGTGTGAGCTCCAGTATATCGAGACTCTGCTAAACGTGTACGCCATAGGTGAGCGCCGTGAAATAATACTGGGATTGATCTTAAACTGTTTCTGCTCCTGTAACAGAGAAATTGGTGACTAGGAAGCTGATCAAATCTAGTGGTTGGACATCAGAATAACAAGTCCAGTTGCTTTCTGTTTGAGGATATTCTGTTAGGGCGTCCGCCCTGAGTGCCCACAAAGAGGACAGTGTACTGTGTACATTTTGTGTTGGTTCAAGTGATTGGTCGTATAAATATATATATATCAAGGGGAAAACAGGGTACCAGGGAATCAATTGTAATTAAGGCGGGAGGCGGGTGTAAGATTGTAATCCTGAGAGGACCACGTGTCACGGTCACGGTAGAATTATGAGTAAGCCCTGTACCGGAAATGGTTTGGAGTGGTATAGCCTGGGGGTAGTCCTTCTCCTTACTGTGAAGTTGGCACTTTGGATCTCTCAGGCTGTATAAGTTGTAATTTGTGGTTGTTGGCTGTTGTGGCCCATATCTTGTTTTAGAAGTGAAATACTGTCATTTATTGTAAGTTATAAAAAAAGAAGTTTCTTTGGTATCATATCGGGGTCGGAGTCATTCATAGCAGCGTCGTATCTCATTCACACCCACATACGACTGGCGTTACAGTCATTAGATTAATTGATGATGAGGGTTGTGCACATGTCAGGAGGAATTTTGGTCCACTCCTCTTTGCAGATCATCTCTAAATAATTCAGATTTTGAGGCGATTGCTTGGCAACTCGGAGCTTAAGCTTCCTCAATAAGTTTTCTATGGGAATAAGGTCTGTAGACTGGCTAGGCCAATCCATGACCTTAATGTGCTTCTTTTGAGCCACTCCTTTGCTGTCTTAGCTGTATGTTTTGGGCCGTTATCTTGCTGGAAGAACCAGCCATGACCCATTTTTAATGTCCTGGTGGAGGGAAGGAGGTTTTTATGGTACATTGCTACATCCATTCTCCCATTGATGCGGTGAAGTAGTCCTGTGCCCTTAGCAGAGAAGCACCCCCAAAACATAATGTTTCCACCTCCATGCTTGACAGTGGGGATGGTGTTCTTTAGGTCATAGGCAGCATTTCTCTTCCTCCAAACACAGCGAGTTGAGTTAATGCCAAAGAGCTCAATTTTTTTCTCATATGACTACAGCACCTTTTCCCAATAACTCACAGAATCATCCAGGTGTTCATTGGCAAACTTCAGATGGGCCTGCACATGTGCCTTCTTGAGCAGGGGGACCTTGAGGGCAATGCAGGATTTTAAACCTTTAAGGTGTAATGTGTTACCAATGGTTTTCTTGGTGACTGTGGTCCCAGCTGTCTTGAGATCATTAACAAGATCCCCCCGTGAACTTTTAGGCTGATCTCTCACCTTCCTAATGATAAAGGATACCCCATGAGGTGAGATTTTGCATGGTGCCCCAGATTGATGTCAATTGACAGTCATTTTGTATTTCTTCCATTTTTTTTACTATTGCACCAACAGTTGTCTCTTCTCACCCAGCTTCTTACTTTTGGTTTTGTAGCTCATTCCAGCTTTGTGCAGGTCTATAATCTTGTCCATGACATCCTTAGAAAGCTCTATGGTCTTGCCCATGTTGTAGAAGCTAGAGTCTGACTGATTAATTGAGTCTGTGGACAGGAGTATTTTATACAGGTGCCTATATATGACAGCTGTTTTTAATGCAGGTAATGAGATGATTAGGAGCCTCTAACTAGTCTGTAGGAGCCAGAACTCACAATAGTTTGAAAAAAATACTTATTTTTCACTGCAAAATGCAAATAAATTATCTAATTTATACAATGTGATTTTTTTTTGGATATTCTATCTCTCAATGTTAACCTACCCTTAACATTATAGACTGTTCATGTCAGGCAAACTTACAAAAACAGCAAGGGATCAAATAATTATTTCCTTCACTGTATATGTTCAACAGAGAAATGCAATGGAGGGCCACATGATACATCAACATAATTATGTCTTACAATGCTATAAAGCTTAAAAAGAGATGTATACCTCACCCAATTGTCTGCACTTTCACTGATTATCTTATAGGTATCTGCATAGTACAAGAAAAGTGCTGCCTTATTTGAGCTGATGGTTCTACTTATGTTAAATGATAGGCAATAAAAATGAAGTAACTTACATATTTTTGCAGACTAAAGTGGTGTTTGATCCTGGTGCTCAACACATGTTTCACCTATTGCTTCATCAGGGGGCTTGTCTATCATGTAAAGTAATTAACACCATGTTGAAGATATATATGTTTTTAATTGGTAATTATCAATAAAATGTATGAATTTTTAGAGACTATATGCACCTATCTTTTCTTTGGGTGGTATTTGGCATTATACTAAGTTGCACTCAAAGCAACATCATAACTATAAAGTGGGTGTTCAATAAATCAAATAAACACCAAAGTAGAAAGTAGAACTACACAAAAAATTAACATTTTTTTTCATCTTTATTAGACATAATTAAAATATAGACAAATCATATATATAAAAAAACAAGAAAACAAGCAAATGAAAAAATGCGTTATTTCAGTTATTATATGCAAAGATTAAATAAACTTTCCACCCTCCTGGTAAAATGGGAAGACCCACAAAAAGAGTACAATCTCAGAATATTATATATCTTATAAATAAATCCTCTTTAGTAAAGACCAATAATATCTTCAACTGAAACATATATAATAAATAGTTTGACTAAAGTGCAAAGTAATATTTAAGGTGCCATCAAAAGTGCATAGTGCATTATAAAGAGTTATTTATGAAAGAAATATACCAATAGGATGTAACCACTTTGTACTACAATACATAACTTAATAGAATTAAATAATGAATAATCATAAAGGGAGAGCAAAAAAACAACATGTAACAACTGAGAGTTAGTTTACTACACAGCCCTTTTACGAGCGTTTCACTTAATGGCTTCTTCAGAAATGGTATGACGCGCGTAAAAGGGCTGTGTGGTAAACTAAATCTCAGTTGTTACATGTTGTTTTTTTTGTTCTCCCTTTATGATTATTCATTATTTAATACTATTAAGTAGTTATGTATTGTAGTACCAAGTGGTTACATCCTATTGGTATATTTCATTCATAAATAACTCTTTATAATGCACTATGAAGTGCAGAGGTGGGCACTGTAGTATTGGAAACAGTTAATAGTTTTGTGAGCTGCTCCAGTGTGGAGGGGCAGGTATAGAAAAGAACAGAGAGACTTCCTGGAGGAAGTGAGTCAGTGGAGGAGAGTGAGAAAGAAACCTAAGATAGTGCTGGAGGGAAGGAAAGGAGAAGCAGGCAGGTAGGCCAGTGGGCCCGCTGAAGTATAGAAGAACATCCCATAGTAAGATAAAGCATGTGGATGGCTGCCAGCAACTGTTGTGGACTCTCCCTTAATGTCTGAGACCTACGGTCTACAGAAGGTTTGGAGGAGTCAACCTTATTCACGTCTTAAGTGGAGATAACGGGCGGGGAACCACAGATGAGGAGCAGGGACGTATACACAAAAGCTTTGAAGCCTACTTCAGGTGCCAGGGGCACAAGAAGTAAAAGGGAGAGCTCAGGCTGAACCATCTGCTATGTGCTGTACTGAACCTGCCTTGGAATGTTTGCCATTTAGTAAAGTTGAATTGTTTAAAAAGGACTTTGAGTCTGTCTCTGAATGTGTGATGAAGAAGAAAACCAGAATTGGGGTGCAAGAAGAGACTACAATCGTGAGTGTTGTACAAAGCGCCCAAATCACACAACAGACAGTAAACTTTTTGTTCTTTGTAGACAGTCAGGGTGTTATAATGCAGCAGCCCCTTGCCACCACTACCACCCTGAGCCCCTCACACTCCCCTAGAGTAAAAATGTCCTCTCTATGCCTCCTAATAGTAAAATGTATTAATATTGCTTTTGTGGACCCATATATTAATGCCTATCCTTGAGCCCCCTCCTATAGTAGGAATGTCGCATTCCATGGTTCCACACAATAATAGTGTCCGTTCTGCGCCTTCGCACAGTAATAGATTTCCTATTGTATCTCTACTAGAGATGAGCGGTGTTCGACTAGAACTGTTCGCCAATCTCAAATTCGAGCTGTTTTGGGCGGTGTTCGAGTCGTTCGACGAACCCGAACGATTTGCAAAAAATTCGGCTGTTCGAGGTTATGTTCGATAACTGTTTGTGCACCAAAAGCATGTCCTGCATGTCTGGCGCTATTTAGAGCACCAATCATGCAGGGATTGTCTGCCACTCACTGTAATGCCACAGCCATGGTGGTTGTGGCATTACAGTGGTTGCCCAAATCGATGGGAACAATGCTCACAGTGAAACATGAAAAGCCGGCAATTCAACAGCGGCATACACACCCGACAATTTAGAACAGAAAGAATAGAGCATCACACATTGATTAGAGAGATAGAAACATGTCAGTCACATATATAAGAAGTACAGTGACAGTGTTGGTTACTGTACTTGTCATTTAGTGTTAAGGGATTTATTTAAAAAAATATTAGTGTTTTCATGCATCGTCTCTTTAAAAAAGCCGGCCAGCTATTCAGCATCGGTACACGACAATTTATAACAGAAAGAATAGAGCATCACACATAGATTAGATAGATAGAAACATGTCATAAGAAGTACAGTGATATTGTTGATTACTGTACTTGTCATTTAGTGTTAAAGTAAAGGATTTATTAAAAAAAAAATTGGCGTGAGGTTCCCCATAATTTTAGTCTCTAGTGGAGGATAAGCAGACGGCTAGGGCAGATGTTTGAAGCCTGGGAAGGGGGTAATACCCACGGAGCTTCCCAGGCTACTAATATCAGCCCCCAGCTGAAAATGAAGTGGGTCCCCACTATTTTAATAGCTAGCAAAGGCTAGGCAGACAGCTGGGGGCTGATATTAATAGTGCAGGTAGGGTGCCATGAATATTGACCCCCTCTCAGGCTAGAAACACCAGCCGTCAGCCGCCCCAGAAATGGCGCATCCATAGGATGCGCCAATTCTGGCACTTAGCCTCGCTATTCCCACTGCCCTGTATAGGTGGCAGTGGGGTAATAGGGCTGGGGTTGATGTCAGCTTATAATGCCAGCTGACATCAAGCCCAGGGTAGTAATGGAGAGGCATCTATAAGACACCCCTATTACTAACCCCATAGTCAAAGTTAAAAAAAAAACACAAACACCCAGAATAAAGTCCTTTAATTGAATTAAACAAACAAGTATTTATTGTTCTAAATTAAACCATACTTACCATCACGCCCATTCCAGCTGAAGCCAATGTCTTCTGCAATTACCCCACTGCCACCGCTACAGGGCAGTGGGAAGAGCGAGGCTAAGTGCCAGAATTGGCACATCCTATGGATGCGCCATTTCTGGGGCGGCTGATGGCTGGTGTTTCTAGCCTGGGAGGGGGACAATAATCATTGCACCCTTCCTGAGCTATTAATATCAGCCCCCAGCTGTCTGCCTAGCCTTTGCTAGCTTTTAAAATAGGGGGGACCCCACGTCATTTTTTTTTGGGTCCCCCATTTTAATAGCTAGTAAAGGCTAGGTATTCAGCTGGGGGCTGATATTAGTAGCCTGGGAAGCTCCATGGGTATTACCCCCTTCCCAGGCTTAAAACATCTGCCCCAGCCGTCTGCTTAACCTCCGCTAGAGACTAAAATTATGGGGAACCTCACGCCAATTGTTTTTTTAATCAATCCTTTATTTTAACACTAAATGACAAGTACAGTAATCAACACTATCACTGTACTTCTTATATATGTGACTGACATGTTTCTATCTATCTAATCTATGTGTGATGCTCTATTCTTTCTGTTATAAATTGTCGGGTACCGATGCTGAATTGCCGTCCGGCTTTTTTAAAGAGATGGTGCATGAAAACCATCTGTTCTAAATTGTCGGGTACCGGTGTATGCCACTACTGAATTGCCGGCCGGCTTATTTAAAGAGAGTGTCTTCTGAGCAGTTTGTCAGCTTTTGGACACCTTTGAAGTTTTTTTCTATGTGTTTCTATGTGTTTTTGCTTGCCTGCCATTGGTTTTAACTGTGTTCAACGGTGTTCGACGAACAGTTCGATGAACATACGGGTGTTCAACGAACCGAACCGAACTCGAACACTACGGGGGTGGCTCAACTCTAATCTCTACACAATAACACTCTGTGCATTCATACAGTAATATTACCCCATCTGTGCCATTCCATAGCAATAGTGCCCTCACTGTGCCTGCATACAGTAATAATGTCCCCATTGTACCTATACGCAATAATAATACCAAATCTGTGCCTTTTTAAAGTAATGCTGCCCACTTTGTGGCCCTGCACAGTAGGCATTCATAACAAAAGAGAGATACCTAAACAGGTCTTAGCAACAAAAAACAAGGCTAAAAAAGACCAACCTATTATATATAACATGCTTTATTATCAAATTTTAATAGGGGGGCTTGTAAATGGTAATATACAAACCCCCCTGTTTTAAAATTTGATAATAAAGCTTTTTGTATATAGTAGGTCGGTCCTTTTTAGCATTGTTTTTTTGGGGCCCCACACAGTAGTAATAGTTCCCTCCACACAATAACAGTGCCCCCATTGTGCCTCAATAAAGTATTAGTACACCCACTGAGCTTCCACATAGTAATGGTACCCCCTGATATAAAACAGCACCTTGACTACTTTTCATTTTACAAATAGACAGACTGACCTATTACAAGTGTGTATACACATGTGATGATAATAAAAGGACACACCTTAGTTTAACATGTCAAATTATTTTCCAGCTTTTCAATCTTTTTGTTCAGGCCAATTTCATGTCTTTTTCTGCTGAACCACAATTCAAAAGCAATATCTGATTGTTGTTAGTTGATATTAAATAAATTTAAATTGAAAATTAGTTTTGTCAGTTTTAAGTTAATTCAGCGACCATTATGGTTTTTTCTTACTTTAACAGAAGGTACCAACAATTTTTTCTATGTGTGAATATCCTTATCGTGACCATTATTAAGCTGTGTAGCACTCCCCTTTATATCAGCTTTGTTTTATCCTTCATCAGGTGTCCCCTGTTGCAGCAGTACAAGTATTTTCAGTTTATTCTTAGAGCTGCATGCTTCTGATGGACTTTGAAAAATTCTATATATACCGTAATATTGTCAACTGGCGAAAACTCAAAGGACTATGTCCTTTGTGTAAATACAGCTCAATTGCAGAGTTTCCAAGAAATATAGGAGATAAGCACTATACAAACAGCTAAAGGGTGAACTAAGTTTTTTTGACATGAGACACCAGCTAACTGTGGTATGTCTGTAAATAATTGCAAACATGATAATGTGATCATAAACCACAGTATGTACTATTGTACTAATATCATTAAAGTGCACGTGATTGCTGATACATGCTGCCCAATCCACAGGCAGCATGTATCAGGCACTGACTGTATTCTTTCAGCCATGTACTGTATATTTGGTTTTGAAATGCTATGGTGTTTCAGGGAGAAACATACTTTAAAAGCTGCCAGGGACCTATTTGCAGGCTAGTCAGGCAGGCAGGTCCTCAGAGACTTTACCCCACCCACTGCCCTGGATAGACAGTGTTTCAGAGTCAAACATGCTTAACTGAGATCAGCCAGACCCCAGAGCATAATAAATATAATATGCAAAAAATAAGAAAATCATAATACAGACATCATTGCAAACCTCTATGGCACTTTCATTATTCAATAAAATCCATCCAGGCCTCGCTTCATCTTCTGATCCACCACCGCTTAATTTGGAATCATCGGTCCTCTCGCCCTGGTTTCATGGTGGCAAGGAAGGTTCTGTGCAGGGAGGTCAACGGCACATGCCAGGATGTCACAATGCCATTGACCTCCTGCGCAGCTGAGCAGCATCCTCCCGGGCACCATGACATCCAGAAGTCTGGTGCAATGTGAGAGGACCGAAGATTCCATAGAGAGAGGCTGGGATCAGAAGATACAGTCTGATCTGAATGGGTGGCAGTGAATAACAGAGGGGCCAGCAATGAAAGCGTTGAGGTAAGTACAACAATGTTTACATTTTTAATTTCTTTTTCACCGTTTGATAGGACATTATTGTTCAGAAAAATGGTGGCTAGCAGCCACCATATTATTAAATCCGCTAGGAAACAGATTACCAAAAAATCACCATTTTGGCAAATGTGGATTGGAATGCAGAGTAGAATTCAATTGCCGGGAAAGGTCAATGCCTGCACACTGCAGTACTTTCCTCTGCCCTAGCCGGGGTGGAGAAGGACTCCTTCACAGGGGCACGATGTCGGGGAGACTGTGTGGATGACATAGGGACACGTCATCTGCACTAAGCAAGAAGGAGGACTGCATCGAACGAAGAAGGGAGGCGCCAGACCTGGACCAGTGACACACCTTGGACCGAACCACCCCCCCAGGTGAATATAGCAAAAGCTCTTTTTCTTGCCTTGCAGGTCAGTTGGGGGCATGTATACAGCATTATAGAATGCTATATATCAGGCCTGATAGGTGGTGGCCTTATCCCATATCGGTCAAACCGGGAGATAGGTTCCCTTTAAATAAAAATAAAAGATGGTTTCTCCTCAGAATTGCAAGATATTTACTAAGCATGGAAAATCTAGGAAAATCTATCTTTTATAGGGTGTTATGCTATTTATTAACAGTATATTGCTGGCACTACTCATCCCTAGGGATGGGCGGACCCATGGATGATCGGGTCCGTCGGCTTTGGACGACCTTTATAAAAATGTTTGGTTTGGGTACCAGAACGGTATCCGAACATGATACTGAACCCGAACCTCATTCAAGTGAAGAGGCAGTCCAAGCATCTGGTGGCTTGGTGGTTCCCACGCTGTCTTCTGTGTGACAGCGTGAGAAACACTGGCTCTGACTGGCACTTACCTTACTGAAGTCACCGTTGGTCACAGCCCCTAGGTATCGCAGACCACTGCAGGTTCCCACACTGTCACACAGAGGACAGCATGTGAGCCAGCGGCTGTTACCGGCGGTGAAAAATTTATTGCCGATCAGGCAATTCTAACACTGTGAGCAATTGACGTCAGTAAGGCTACCACAGTTAATCAGCTATGAACTGTGATAAGCTTACTGATGTCAGAGCTCATCGCACCAGCCGGATTCACACGCTACTGTCAGTGTGTTCCGGTGGCTGTGCTGAGCGGTCACATTAGTGATGTACTGTAAAAGAGGGTCGGGGAGTGCTTTTTACAATTAAAGGTCTTTTCTCTGTATGTGTATTTAATGCTTTTGACCACGGGTTTAGTAATGAGGGTGTCTTATAAATGCCTCTCCATTTCTAACCCCTGGGCTTGATGTCAGCTGACATTATACAGTTGACATCAACCCCAAAATATTATACCACTTGCCAACGCACCAGGGCAAATGGGAAGAGCCAGGCAAAGCTCCAGAATTGACGCATTTAATGAATGTGCCTTTTCTGGGGCGGCTGTGGACTGCTATTTTTAGGCTGGGGAGGGCCAAATATCCATGGACCTTCCCAGCCTGAGCATACCAGCCTCCAGCTGTCTGCTTTGCCTTGGCTGATTATAAAAAACAGAGGGGACCCCATGCCATTTGTTTTTTATTATTTATTTAAATAATTTTAAAAAAAGGCTTGAGGCCCCTCTATTTTTGATAACCAGCCAAGATAAAGCAGACAGCTGAGGCTGCAGCCCTCAGCTGTCTGCTTTACCTGCATTTGTTATCAAAAATAAAGGAGGCTCCAAAAATAGAAGGGACTCCACGTCTGTGGCTGTGATGGGGTCGTAAGTGCCCCCCTTGAAAAAGTTTACTGATTGGTTGCACTGCAGCCTTTTAACAAGCTTTATTTGGGCTGCTGAACCCAAGAAGTAGCACTGACTTACCCGAAAAGTCTGTGTTCGGGGTCTGTGCATGGACACTAGGTGTCCGATATGGATGCCGAACTGGACTTAGCTCCAGGTCCTGGGGGGCCAGGAAAAATCCTTTTTTTTCATCTAAATCCTCTTTTTTTTTTCCTCCTTCACACTGTACAAATTCACGTCTTATTAACCTTTTGGTGTCCCCCCCCCCCATAAAAAAAAGTGTGTCTGTGACAGTTCAGACAGTTCAGACACAAATATATCTGTTTAAAATAGTCTGGTGTAGGACAGAGTAACAGAAGTGTGGTTTTGCAGTTCCACGGTTCAGACCTCTGTATTATCTACTTTTGGGCCATTTTTACCTAAAAAAAACAGTTTGAGTGTGTCGCTCACTGTTTTGCCGCACATATATATATTGAAAAAAGTCTGGTATACACCAGTAAATTATAACTGTGGTTTTGCTGTTCCACGGTAAAAAATCTCTATTATCTTGCTTTTGCCATTTTTTGCTGTAAAAAAAAACTGTAATAGTGTCTCCCTGTTTATTCAGACACAAATATATCTGTTGAAAATAGTCTGGTGTAGACCCAAGAAATAGAAGTGTGGTTTTGTAGTTCCACGGGTCAAATCTCTGTATTATCCTGCTTTTGGCATTTTTTGCCGTAAAGAAAAACAGTAATAGTGTCTCCCGATTGTTCAGACACAAATATATCTGTTGAAAATAGTCTGGTGTAGGTCCAAGAAATAAAACTGTGGTTTTGCAGTTACACGGGTCAAATCTCTGTATTATCCTGCTTTTGCCATTTTTTGCCATAAAGAAAAACAGTAATAGTGTCTCCTGATTGTTCAGACACAAATATATCTGTTGAAAATAGTCTGGTGTAGGCCCGAGAAATAGAACTGTGGTTTTGCAGTTCCACGGATCAAATCTCTGTATTATCCTGCTTTTGGCATTTTTTGCCGTAAAAATAAACAGTAATAGTGTCTCCTGATTGTTCAGACACCAATATATCTGTTGAAAAAAGTCTGGTGTAGGCCCGAGAAATAGAACTGTGGTTTAGCAGTTCCACGGGTCAAATCTCTGTATTATCCTGCTATTGGCATTTTTTGCAGTAAAGAAAAACAGTAATATTGTCTCCTGATTGTTCAGACACCAATATATCTGTTTAAAAGAGTCTGGTGTACACCAGTAAATTATAACTGTGGTTTTGCCGTCCCACAGTAAAAAATCTCTATTATCCAGCTTTTGGTATTTTTTCCGTAAAAAAAAAAACAGTAATAGTGTCTCCTGATTGTTTAGACACCAATATATCTCTATAAAAGAGTCTGGTATACACCATTAAATTATAACTGTGGTTTTGCCGTCCCACGGTAAAAAATCTCTATTATCCAGCTTTTGCCATTTTTTCCATAAAGAAAAAGAGTAATAGTGTCTCCTGATTGTTCAGACACCAATATATCTGTTTAAAAGAGTCTGGTATACACCAGTAAATTATAACTGTGTTTTTTCCGTCCCACAGTAAAAAATCTCTATTATCCTGCTTTTGGCATTTTTTGCCGTAAAAAAACAGTAATAGTATCTCCTAATTGTTCAGACACAAATATATCTGTTGAAAATAGTCTGGTGTAAGCCTGAGAAATAGAACTGTGGTTTTGCAGTTCCATGGGTCAAATCTCTGTATTATCCTGCTATTGTCATTTTCTGCCATAAAGAAAAACAGTAATAGTGTCTCCTGATTGTTCAGACACCAATATATCTATTTAAAATAGTCTGATGTAGGCCCGAGAAATAGAACTGTGGTTTTGCAGTTCCACCGGTCAAATCTCTGTATTATCCTGCTTTCGGCATTTTTTGCCGTAAAGAAAAACAGTAATAGTTTCTCCTGATTGTTCAGACACAAATTTATCTGTTGAAAATAGTATGGTGAAGGCCAAAGAAATAGAAGTGTGGTTTTGCAGTTCCACAGTTCAAACCTCTGTATTATCCACTTTTGTGCCATTTTTACCTAAAAAAAATCAGTTTGAGTGTGTCACTGTTCAGCCGCAAATATATCTATTTAAAATTGTCTGGTATACCCCAGTAAACAATAACTGTGGTTTTGCCATTCCACGGTAAAAAATCTCTATTATT
Source organism: Phyllobates terribilis (assembly GCF_046119375.1). Taxonomy (NCBI): domain Eukaryota; kingdom Metazoa; phylum Chordata; class Amphibia; order Anura; family Dendrobatidae; genus Phyllobates; species Phyllobates terribilis. Next base: position 69,391,547 of record NW_027362763.1, on the reverse strand, counting down.
CAGCTTTTGGTATTTTTTCCGTAAAGAAAAATAGTAATAGTTTGTCCTTGATTGTTCAGATTGTTTAAAAGAGTCAGGTGTAGGCCAGAGAAATAGAACTGTGGTTTTCCTCTTCCACGGTTCGAATCTACTTTTTATTACCCTTTTTTCATTGAGAGTGCGAGTGTAAGCTATTTTACTTCCTTTACAATGGGCAAGGCACGTGGCAAGGGACGTGGATCAGAACGTTCTGGTGATGGTGCGTGCAGAGAACGGGGCCGTAGCCAAGGTGAAAATGTGCCACAACCAACAGTCACATCTTCTCGCTTCCACTTCTTGACTGAATTACTAGGGAAGCATGGAACAACACCAGTATTGTGAACTGATCAGTGTGAACAGGTTATTAATTGGATAGCAGATAATACTTCCAGTTACCTGGGCACCACCACCTCCGGTCTGTCTTCCACACGGTCAAATCTTAGTAGCCATGAGTCTCGACCGCATACTCCTCCTCAACCTGATGCTCCTTCCTTCCACCATGCCGAGTGTCGTCAGACAGCAACTGATCCCACACTTGGACACTCTGAAGAGGTGTTCACTGGTCCATTTCCCGATTTGTGCCTTCGCCTGCTCCGCTTGAAGTGGTGGAAGAGGAGATCCCATGTAGCGATGCCCAAGTATTTGAACAGCTACGGCCACAGGAAGTCGACGCTGGCAATTTGTCACAAGAGGTGGACGATGACGAGACACAATGGCCAGAAAGTGAAGTGGAGGATCGTGGTGCGCAAGTGGAAGAGGAGGAGGTGGTGGATGATCTAGGAACTGACCCAACGTGGCAGGAGGACATGCAGAGTGAGGCCAGCAGCACACAGGGTGAGGGAGGCAGAGTACCCCAACAGGCAGGAAGAAGCAGTGTGGTGGCCGCACACAGAAGGCAGGCAACAGTTCCCCGTAACACCAACACGAGGGATGTTGCCAGTACAACCTGTAGGTCTTCCAGAGACTGGAATTTTTTTAAAGACTCTGCTGATAACCCCAAAATGGCCATTTGTACCACCTGCCATGCCAGCATCAGCAGGGGTGACAAAACTACCAGCCTGACCACCACCAGCATCATCAGGCACATGGCAGCAAAGCACCCGACTTTGTGGGGCGAACCCCAGGGTCCACGACCAGTGTCAGCGGGTGTCACCACTGCTTCTTCCGCTGTTGTGCGTGCAATAGAACCCCTTGTTGTGTGTGAAAGGCAATCCCCTGTCCATACTGCATGCAAAGATGCCGACTCCTCTCAGTCTTCACTTGTTAAAACAGTTTTTCAAGAAACAGCATCAATGTCCACGTCCACGTCCCTCCGCAGCTTAAATTGTCCATATCCCAGACCTTTGATCGAAAGCGGAAATTCACAGCTAACGCCCCACTGGCCACAGTCCTAAATTCGCACATTTCACGACTGCTTGCATTGGAAGTGCTGCCTTTTAGGCTGGTGGAGATGGAATCCTTCCGCAACCTTATGGCGGTGGCCATCCCTTGGCACTCGGTCCCCAGCCGACACTATTTTGCCCGGTGTGCCATCCCCGCACTACTCAAGCACGTGTCCCAAATCATCGGCCGTGCCCTCAACAACGCAGTTACTGGGAGAGTCCAACTGACATCGGACACGTGACCAAGTGCTTGTGGCCAGGGACGGTACATCTCCCTGATGGCACACTGGGTAAACATAGTGGAAGCCGGGACCCATTCGGACCTTGGGACGGAACACATCCTCCCCACACCGAGGAGTGCGGGCCCTATGTCATTCAGAGTTGCCCCCACAGTGTACAGCTCCTGCGCATCATCCTCCTCCTCCTCCTCATGTTCAGCCTCCATCTCAGATAACACCACATCAGTTACAAGCTGGAAGCACTGCAGTACTGCCTCAGCCAAGCGGCAACAGGCTGTGCTGAACCTCATAAGCTTAGGTGAGAAACCTCACACTGCTTGTGAGTTGTGGACAGCTATGAAAGATCAGGCAGACCTGTGGCTGACACCGCTGAACCTACATCCAGCCATGTTTGACAATGGCCGTAACCTGGTAGCGGCTCTAAGGCGAGGCGAGATCACACCTGGCTCATGTGCTTTTCCTCGTGGTTCAGAGGTTTCATAAATCGTTCCCCGAGTTGCCAGATCTGCTCGTCAAAGTATGCCGACTGTAAGCTCATTTTCGCAAGTTGGCTACAGCTTCCGCCGCCCTTGCTGTGTTGCAGCAGCGTTTGCAGCTTCCGGCACACTGACTGATGTGTGATGTCCACACACGTTGGAACTCTCCCCTTCACATGTTGTAATGGATTTGTGAGCAGAAGAGAGCAGTTGTGGCGTACCAGCTGCAACAAGGCTGTCGATATTCAGGTCAGACTCCACACATAAGACCTCAGGAGTGGACCTGGTTGTCTGACATATGTACCATCTTGACAAACTTTGAGGAGTCCACCAAGATGGTGAGTGGCGATGACGCCATCATTAGCTTCAGCATTCCACTTGTCTGTCTTTTGCAACGCTTTCTGCAGAGAATTAAAGAGGAGGCACTGCAGCCAGAGTATGATGAGATGGATCAAGAAGCTGTAGCGGTCGATTACACACAGCCCAGCCTCATCTCATCCCAACGTGCATTGGGGGACAATGAGGGAGAGGAGGAGGAGGAAGAACAGGAGCTTGTATCATGCGTTGTAGACGGTAGTACCTGTTCACCTGTCATACCGTCGGTTCAGTGTGGGTGGCCTGAGGACAGGGGGGAGGAGGAGGAGGAGAGCATGGTCAGTCGTCATCTTGGTGAGGACACGGAAGTCTTGCCCATTAACAGTCTGGCACGCATGGCTGACTTTATGTTACGCTGCCTTAACCGTGACCCTTGCGTTGTCAAAATGTGGGGTGACAGTCATTACTGGTTGGTGAAACTTTTAGACCCGAGCTACAAGGAGAACTTTCACTCTCTTATTCCTGAGGTGGAGAGGTCTACAAAAATGGGGCAGTATCAGAAGGCCCTTCCTGCAGAACTGTTAAAAAAATTCCCATCTGAACATGCTAGTGGCAGAGGTCACAATTCGTTGCCCAATCAAGGCGCACATGCGAGAGAGACACAACTCCAGTCCAGCAGAGGCAGGGGAACACTGTCAAGGTTCAGGGACAGTTTTCTCAGACCCTCCCTTCGGACAGACCCTGAGGCGCGGGGTACTCTCACAAGGAGTGGAAATTTTCAAAAGATGGTGAGGGAGTACCTTGCCGACTGTACCAGCGTCCTCCGTGATTCCTCTGTGCCTTTTAATTATTGGGTATCCAAGCTGGACACTTGGAATAAACTCGCTCTGTACGACTTGGAGGTCCTGGCCTGCCCCGTCGCTAGCGTGTTACCGGAGCGTGTTTTTAGTGCCGCTGGGGGAATTATAACTGATAAGCGCACTCGCCTGTCAACTGACAATGCTGACAAGCTGACCCTTATCAAAATGAACAATGTCTGGATTGGGCCAGACTTCTCATCACCACCAAACGACAGCAGATTAATAAAAAGTCAAATCCACTGTGTTATTTCGGGAGGTGAATTCACATGCACCGCTTCACACTCACACATGGGTATACGCTTCCTCATTTCGGCTGTTTTATGTTCTTCTCCTTATCCTCAGCCTCCACCACCTCTATACCACCAGGGTGACCGTGGTCCGTGTTGCCATTATTGAAAGTTCCTCCGTCTTATTTTGTCAGCTTTTCCTTGCAAGGCATAAGCAAAGACTGTGGGAGACCCACTCCCCAATAATGGGAATAATATTTTTAAGATGCTGTACTGTATGGCTCTTGTAAGGGGCATTAAAACCATCTTGTTAAGCTACTGCGACATCCACTACTTTTCAAAGGGGCATTAAAACCATGTTGTTAAGCTACTGCGACCTCCACCACTTTTCCAAGGGGCATTAAAACCGTCTTGTTAAGCTACTGCGACCTCCACGTCTCTTCTGAGGGGCATTAAAACCATCTTGATAAGCTACTGCGACTAGAAATGAGCGGTGTTCGACTAGAACTGTTTGCCAATGTCAAGTTCGAGCTGTTTTGGGCGTGTTCCAGTCGTTCGACGAACGCGAACGATTTGCAAAAAATTCGGCTGTTCGAGGTTATGTTCGATAACGGTTCGTGCACCAAAAGCGTGTCCTGCATGTCTGGCGCTATTTAGAGCACCAATCATGCAGGGATTGTCTGCCACTCACTGTAATGCCACAGCCAGGGTGGTTGTGACATTACAGTGGTTGCCCAAATCTATGGGAACAGTGCTCACAGTGAAACATGAAAAGCCTTCAATTCAGCAGCGGCATACACCGGTACCCGACAATTTAGAACAGAAAGAATAGAGTATCACACATAGATTAGATAGATAGAAACATGTCAGTCACATATATAAGAAGTACAGTGACAATGTTGGTTACTGTACTTGACATTTAGTGTTAAAGGATTTATTAAAAAAAATATTAGTGTTTTCATGCACCGTCTCTTTAAAAAAGCCGGCAGGCAATTCAGCATCGGTACCCCTCAATTTATAAAAGAAAGAATAGAGCATCACACATAGATTAGATAGATAGAAACATGTCAGTCATATATATAAGAAGTACAGTGATAATGTTGATTACTGTACTTGTCACTTAGTGTTAAAATAAAGGATTTATTAAAAAAAAAATTGGCGTGGGGTTCCCCGTAATTTTAGTCTCTAGCGGAGGTTAAGCAGATGGCTGGGGCAGATGTTTGAACCCTGGGAAGGGGGTAATACCCACGGAGCTTCCCAGGCTACTAATATCAGCCACCTGCTGAATACCTAGCCTTTACTAGCTATTAAAATGGGGGACCCCCAAAAAAATGACGTGGGGTCCCACCTATTTTAATAGCTAGCAAAGACTAGGCAGACAGCTGGGGGCTGACATTAATAGCCCAGGAAGGGTGCCATGAATATTGGCTCCCTCCCAGGCTAGAAACACCAGTCATCAGCCGCCCAATAAATGGCGCATCCATAGGATGCGCCAATTCTGGCACTTAGCCTCGCTCTTCCCACTGCCCTGTAGCGGTGGCAGTGGGTAATAGGGCTGGGGTTGACGTCAGCTGATAATGCCAGCTGACATCCAGCCCAGGTTAGTAATGGAGAGGCGTCTAAAAGACACCCGCATTACTAACCCCATAGTCAAAGTTAAAAAAAAACACAAACACCCAGAATAAAGTCCTTTAATTGAAATAAACACACAATTCTTTATTGTTCTAAATTAAATCATGCTTACCATCACGCCCATTCCAGCTGAAGCCAATGTCTTCTGCAATAAAAGTAAAATAATAAAGCAACATCATCCTTACCTTTCCATGGTTCCCACGACAGCTTCAGCTCTGCTACATTGACATGACAGGATGGATCGCAGCCGAAAGCTGCCATCCAGCTGGCCATGCCGCAGACACTGAGAAGCGCAGGCATGCTTGTGCTCCTCAGTGTCTCGCTGTGACGGCATAAAGATGAGCCGAGGTCATGTCCAATGAACTCAGCTCACCTAATGCACATCTCTGACAGCATGGGAAATTCTCCTGCGCTTGCAGTCAGCGTGAGAGAATTCTCCTGCTGAAGCGCTGAGCGCAGGAGAATTTTCCCACGCTGTCAGTGACGTGCATGAGGTGAGCTCATGTCCAATGAACTCAGCTCACCTCATGCACGTCACTGACAGCGAGGGAGAATCGCCTGCGCTCTGCAGTGTCTATGAAGGATGGCATGCAGGATCGCAGCGCTCAGCTGCCATCCAGCCTGTAATCTCAATGCCATCCCAGCGTGGGAGAATTCTCCTGCTCAAGCGCTGAGCGCAGGAGAATTTTCCCACGCTGTCAGTGACGTGCATGAGGTGAGCTCATGTCCAATGAACTCAGATCACCTCATTCACGTCACTGACAGCGTGGGAGAATTGCCTGCGCTCTGCAGGAGAATTTTCCCACGCTGTCAGTGACGTGCATGAGGTGAGCCGAGTTCATTGGACATGACCTCGGCTAATCTGGATGCCGTCACAGCGAGACACTGAGGAGCGCAAGCATGCCTGCGCTTCTCAGTGTCTGTGGCGTGGCAAGCTGGATCGCAGCTTTCGGCTGCGATCCAGCCTGTCATGTCAATGTAGCAGAGCTGAATCTGTCATGGGAACCATGGAAAGGTAAGGATGAGGTTGCTTTATTTTCTTTTATTGCAGGAGATCGTTGGCTTCAGCTAGAATGGTGTGATGGTAAGTATGGTTTAATTTAGAACATTAAAAAATTGTGTTTTATTTTAATTAAAGGACTTTATTCTGGGTGTTGTGTTATTTTAAATACTTTACTAGAAATTCATGGTGGTCATGTCTAATATTGGGGTGACCCCATGAATTTCAGGCAGAGGGCCAGCTGATAATGCCTAGCTGGCCCTAATCCCTTTATTACCCAGTGAGCCACCGCACCAGGGCCCTGGATGAGTTGGGTATAGCGCCAGAAGATGGCACTTCTATGAACGCGCCATTTTCTGGGGTGGCTGCGGATTGAAATTTGCAGCAGGGAGGGGGCCCAGAAAGCTTGGGCCTCCCTGCACTGCGGATTCCCGCCACCAGCTGCCTAGTTGTACCTGGCTGGACACAAAAATAGGGCAAAGCCCCATGTATTTTTTTTTAAATTATTTTATGAAATTCATGAAATAATTTAAAAAAATGGGCTTCCCTATATTGTTGTGTCCGGCCAGGTACAAATAGGCAGCTGGTGGTTGGGAGCAGCCCGTTCCTGTCTACTGTACCTGGTTGGACACAAAAATAGGGTGAAGCCCCATGTATTATTTTTCTTAATTATTTCATGAAATTCATGAAATAATTAAAAAAAAAGGGCTTCCCTATATTGTTATGCCCGGCCAGGTACAAATAGTCATCTGGTGGTTGGGGGCCGCCCATTCCTGGATGATTACACACAGCCCAGCCTCATCTCATCTTAATGTGGATTGGGTGACAATGAGGAAGAGGAGGAGGAGGAGGAAGGACAGGAGCTAGTTTCATGTGCTATAGACGGTACTACCTGCAGAGCTGTCATACAGTCTGTTCAGCTTGGATGGCCAGATGACAGAGAGGAGGAGAAGGAGGAGGAGAGCATTGTCAGTCATCCTCTTGGTGAGGACACGGAAGTCTTGCCTGTTAGTAATCTGGCACGCATGGCTGAGTTTATGCTACGCTGCCTTTCCAATGACCCTCGCGTTCTCAATATTTGGGGTGACAGTCATTACTGGTTGGTGACACTTCTAGACCCACGCTACAAGGAGAACTTTATATCTCTTATTCCTGAGGCGAACAGGTCTGCAAAAATGGGGCTGTACAAGAAGGCCCTTGTTGCGGAACTATTAAAAAAATTCCCATCTGAAAACGCAAGCAGCAGAGAGCACACTTCATTGGACAACCAAAGAGTACAGGCGAGAGAGACACAACTTCAATCCAGCAGAGGCACGGGAACACTGTCAAAGATATGGGAGAGTTTTCTCAGCCCCTCCCATCGTACAGGCCCTGAGGCACGGGGTACTCTCACAAGGAGTGCAAAGTTTGGGAAGATGCTGAGGTAGTACCTTGCCGACCGTACCAATGTCCTCCTTGATTCCTCTGTGCCTTATAATTATTGGGTATCCAAGCTGGATACGTGGAATGAACTGGCTCTCTTTGCCTTGGAGGTCCTGGCCTGCCCTGCCGCCAGCATTTTATCAGAGCGGGTTTTTAGTGCCACTGGTGGAATTATAACTGATAAGCGCATCCGCCTGTCAACTGAAAATGCTGACAGGCTGACTCTTACTAAAATGAACAAGGGCGGGATTGGGCCAGACTTCTCAACACCACCGAATGATAGCAGCGTAACATAAACTCAAATTCAGTGTCTTTTCTTTGGAGGTGTATTCCCATGCACCTTTTCACACCCAGACATGGGTATAAGCTTCATGATTTTGGCTATTTGCTCTTGTCCTTCTCCTTCTCCTCATCCTCCCCCACCATATCACCAGGTTGACCGTGGTCCGTGATGCAACACCCACATAATTTTTTTAAAGAGTGTTTATGATGCCCATAAAAACATTTTTTTATACAGTATGTTCATGTATACCCAACTGAGTTAAATGTTTATCAGCCCATACACTTAGTGCATGGGCATTACACGTATAGGAGTCCCGCTCCTTTATAATGGGAACATTTTTTTATGAGGCTCCCCTCCACGTCTCTTCCAAGGGGCATTGGAGTGCCTCCAAATTTTTGGCAACCCTTGCATTCACTGCATAGGCAAACACTATGGGAGACCCACTTCCTAATAATGGGAACATTGTTTTGAGGAGGCCCTCTGACCTCCATGTCTCTTTCAAGGGGCATTTAAGTGCCCCTAAATTTTTGGCTGCCCTTGCATTCACTGCATAGGCAAGCACTATGGGAGACTCTCTTCTTTCTAATGGGAATTTGTCATTACTGTGGCCCTGCTCTATGTTTCTTTAAATTCTTAGTGGGGTTTTTCCTAAATTTGGTCAGCCGTTGGACTCACTGCATAACCTATAGCTAACCCTCTCCTTTCTAATGGAAACATGTCGTACTTTTTACTGAGGCCCTGCTCTATGCGTCTCTAAATTATTAGTGGGGTTTTCCCTAAATTTGGTCAGCCGTTAGACTCACTGCATACCCTATAACTGTATAGCAGACTGTCTCCTTTCTAATGGGAATTTGTCGTTACTGTAGCCCTGCTCTATGTGTCTTTAATTTCTTAGTGGTGTTTTTCCTAAAGTTGGTCAGCCATTGGACTCACTGCTAACGCTATAACTGTATAGCAGATCCTCTCCTTTCTAATAGGAATATGTCTGTTAGGGGGAGCGGTTGCAGACAACTTTTATTTAATGGAACGGAACCGACCCCGGGGTCCGCGATGCAGCCTAGAGGACTGCTGCCGAACACTTCCCGGGTGGAAAGGCAAACGACAACTAAATGATAAACCCTTCCGTGTTAACTTCACATTGGACAGGGTATAGCGGTACGCTCTATCTCCGTTTACTGCACGGAGGAGAGAGCGACCGGCGACGCACCTAACAATAATCTTATCCCTTCATGTTAACGCACACGGAAGGGTAAGATGGTACGCACAATCTCCAAGAACCGCAGGGATACGTGCGTCCTTGGGAACAGCAGTAGCCCTGTCTTTGATACAGGCGCTACGCTATGGGGATTGGCGCTAAAGTGGTTCACACAATCTCCAAGAACCGCAGGGAGACGTGTGACCGAACTATGAGCAGTAGCCCTGTCTTTGGTACAGGCGCTACGCTATAGGAGACGGCGCTAGCTTGCGGGTGATTCCCGCCGGGTATTCGAGCACTCAGCCGGCGTGCTACCGGACTGCGCAAACCCGCTCTATTAAACTCACAGGCGGCTCGGGGTGTAAGGTCGAACCCCCTGGTCAGCGCCAGTCAGCGAAGCGAAGCTCCCTGACTCTATGAAGCTAACCTGCCTCTATGGAGCTAAACCTGCCTAGCGGAAACTATGACTCTTTGAGCCCGGAGTCAGCGTGCACACCACAAACAGCTAGCTCAAATGATCTGAGCGCACCGCCATGTTTGTGGGCGGGCCTTTTAAAGATTAAGCCCTGCTCCACTGTCGCACCATTGGTGACGACACCAGTGACCAATCAGGCTTTGCCAGGTCACCGGGTCAGGTGGGTGCCAAACCACCAATCATGATCCGCCAGATCACGGACATGCTCAGTGCGGCTAATCCTGGACTTAGACTCCACGAGCCCTGTCTCCCTCTGCAGCCTATGCTTAACACTGCTAGGCACAAATCCCTGGGAGACAATCTGCAGGGCTCATGGAACAGCTAGGTGTTGAGGTTGACAACAATGCTGAGCAGTATCAGCCCTGGCTGGCCTGGAATGGGAGACCACAGAAGGTCCGGGACCAATTTCAAATCCAGCCCCAGACCGACACCTAACAATGTTGTACTTGTTACTGTGGCCTTTCTCTATGTGTCTATAAATTCTTAGTTTGGGTTTTCCTAAATTTGGTCAGCCATTAGACTCACTGCATGCCCTATAACTGTATAGCAGACTCTCTCCTTTCTAATGGGAATTTGTTGTTACCCTAGCCCTGCTCTATGTGTCTTTAATTTCTTAGTGGGGGTTTTCCTAAATTTGGTCAGCTGTTGGACTCACTGCATACCCTATGTCTTTATAGCAGACTCTCTCCTTTCTAATGGGAACATGCCGTACTTGTTTCTGTGGCCCTGCTCTATGTGTCTTTAAATTCTTAGTGGGTTTTTTCCTAAATTTGGTCAGCCATTAGACTCACTGCATACCCTATGACTGTATAGCAAACTCTCTCCTTTCTAATGGGAATTTGTCGTTACCCTAGCCCTGCTCTATGTGTCTTTAATTTCTTAGTGGGGGGTTTCCAAATTTGGTCAGCCGTTGGACTCACTGCATACCCTATAACTGTATAGTAGACCCACTCCTTTCTTATGGGAACATGTCGTACTTGTTACTGTGGCCCTGCTCTATGTGTCTTTAAATTATTAGTGGGGTTTTTCCTAAATTTGGTCAGCCGTTGGACTCAGTGCATACCCTATAACTGTATAGCAGACCCTCTCCTTTCTAATGGGAACATGTCGCACTCGTTACTGTGGCCTTGCTCTATGTGTCTATCAGAGTTTCTCCATCATCAATGAAACAGGATGTGTCTGATGATGTGTCACACACCACATTGCCTGATAAGGTTGTAAAATGTTAAAATGACAATTCCTGGTGAATGCATTTGCCTTAAAAAATAAAGTAAAAAAAAAAACAGTAGGATCTTTCTTTAGTATAAAAACAGAGTCGCCAATGTAACCTCAATGTAATCACATTGTTCAGCTCCTGCACCTCCTCCTCCATCTCCGAAATGACATCAGTCATAAGCTGAAAGCACTGCAGCACTGCCTTGGCCAAGCGGCAACAGGCTGTGCTGAAGATAACATGCTTAATGCTAAGGTGACAAACCGCCCAGCGCTGCAGAGTTGTTGAAAGCTGTAACACAGTAGCTTGACCTGTGGCTCTAACCACTGAACATACACCCAGGCATGGTCGTGTGTGACAATGGGCGGAACCTGGTGACAGAGAAATGACAGCTGGAGTAGATACGGTTTCCCTCTATGCCAGTCCTTTCAACAAGCTAATGAATATGGCTGTGGTGAAATACAACTCCCACTGAGAAGCTGTTTCAGATTGAAAAACATTGGGCCCACCAGAGGATTTGATCCTGAGGGCTCACCTTTCTCCCCCGCTCAAGAGCCCCATAGCAGCTGCAAAGTTAGAGCTATCATGAACTCTCCTGATGTAGAAGCCAGCGAACTCCATAGGATTCCCTGATGGGACCGTCCAACCCTGCTGAGAAGCAGTCCTGGTAAGAAAAGTGTATGGGAAGGTTCCTGGACACTCTATGGCTGCTTTTTTACTGAGGTGGAAACCCACGCAAACATGGGGAGAACATACAAAGTCCTTGCAGATATTGTCCTTGCTGGGATTTGAACCCAGGATCCCAGCGCTGCAAGGCTTCAGTGCTAACCACTGATCCAATGTGCTGCCGTTCACCCTCTACCATCTAACAGGCTGGAGAAACTTGCACCTACTGCCACTCTATCTTCAGCTCCTTTGTGAGAAACTAATGTATTTGGGCAGCCACTCAGTCCACCAAATAAAATTCCTGAGAAGGAAATTGTGGATGGCTTCACTACTGTTACTGGGGGCAGTGCTAGTACCATGGCGTCGTGCCATAGTTTACTGGAAATATTCCAGGCGGGAAGGAGGCAAGCAAATTCCCACAGAAAAGTACCAGCAGTAATGTTCAGGCACCCACATAGGAGGAGGAGGCAACATCGGGAGAAATAGTGACGGCTGGGGAGCGAGTATGGACACGAGGCATGAGGCATGAGGTTGTGAAAAGCTTCAGCTTCCACGAGCCTAAAAGGCCACATTTCATGTACAAGCAGCTGCCCAGAAATCTGGCAGTTTAGTATTGCAGCCTGTGGGTGGATGGCTAGCTGCATACTTGCGCTTGCATTCCAAGTAGCAGAAAACTAAGCAGATGGTGGCCTCTATCATCATCATGGCCTCACCTCTGCACTTTGAACTCTCCAGAAGGAGAAGCCAGGCCCACCAAAGGAGTCTCCAGTTTTCTGGAGGGTCCGTCCAACGCTGCCAAGAAGCAGCCCTGGCTAAGAAAAGTGTGGGGGAAGGTTCCCGGACACCCTATGGCTGTTTTTTTAATGTGGATCGGACGTGCTTATGCATGTTATTTCTCAAACCGGATTACAGATCAGGCCATTGCCCTACTCTGTAGTCATGAAATTAAATGCGCAAAATAAGATGTTTGTGTGTCAAAGCACCACCGAGAAGTACGAGTTGATGTTGGATGGGCTGCCATTGCTTCTGCAAAAGCTGCTATAGAAGACTTCCTGGGAGAAATGACACCCAGAGTAAATACGATTTCCCTCTATGACAGTCCTTTCACCAAGCTAAAGAATATGGCTGTGGTAAAATACAACTCTCAGCAAAAAAAGCTGTGGACTGGCTCCGTACTGTCCCTGGCCGCATTCACCTGTCCCTGTGTTTGAGGTTAGGCGGTCCTTCCCAGTAAGTGCACTGGGGAGGGCATGGGTAATGTTGTGGGACCCGTGCTTGTGGAAGGCGGAGACAACACCAGGAGAAACAGTGCCGGCTGGGGACCGAGTATGGATACACGGTCGCCGCTGCCATAAGATTGTGGACAACTTCCGCCTCCATGAGCCTAAAAGGCCACATTTCAAGTGCAAGCAGCTGTCAAAAATTTGGCAGTATAATATTGCAGCCTGTGGGTTGGTGGGTGGCTGGCTGCATACTTGCGCTTGCATTCCAAGGAATGGGGTAGAGACAACTGAACGCTGCACTGGGACAAGGACGTGGACTGTGATTGTTGCAAGTCTGCAACAACAGGTGTATGGCAAGAGGCATCTTCGCATGCGCCAAGGATCACTTATGATGGGCACACTCTTAGGCAGTGACCTGGGAATCAGAAATGCTTCCAGAGGTCTTCCTTATACTGTCCCCATGTCTTTTCAGCACTGTATGCATGTGTCTGATGATGTGTCACACACCACATGGCCAGATAAGGTTGTAAAATGTTCAAATGACATTTCCTGGCGTATGCATTTGTCTTAGTTGAAAGCAATGCAAAAGTGCAAAAACGCATCAAAAATGCTACATGTGAATATAGCCCAAGGTGTGGAGGAGTATTTTTGTTTTTGGTTATTTATTTTGCCTTATATACAAGTCATTACCCTGGAAAGGATGTTCCTTAACATATTTCCCAGGAAAATCCATTTTGGTTTCGTTTTTGTATGTTTTATTGTGAGTCCGTAAAAGTGGCATAATACTCTCACAACGTTGTTGACAGCAGTGATCTGGGAGTCAGAGATGCTTCCAGGGGTCTTACCCATGCTGTTCCCATCGATTTGGGCAATTTTTTGGCACTCTGCAGAGCGCCGGGGGGAGCCGCCTGAAAAATGCTCGAGTTTCCCATAGACTTACATTGGGCTCGTTGCTCGAGTCGAGCACCCAAGTATTTCAACGTGCTCGACCCGAGCAACGAGTACCCGAGCATTTTAGTGCTCACTCACCACTAATTATTTTACCTACAGTCATATCTGGCTCATAGGTACAATACACCACTAACGGTTTACTTTTCTCCTCCTGATCACAAAGACGTATTTCGGTGAGCAGATCGAAGATCTACAATACTAACCAAGTTGTTCTGCATAAATATCTGGGAACATGCCCATGAAGAATCAAAACATAACTGCAGGAATAAATGGTTGATGAGACACCCTCTGTATCAATCACATGGGCCAAGAAAGGGAGTTGGGGAAATCCAGTCAGGTATGTGTCCTGCTCTTTTATTCAGTCATTTAATTCTTTATTTCAATGTGACCCATTTGCATTTTGCATAAAAGAATCGTTAGCGGCCATGTCTTAGTTGCGAGGTATTGCACAGATTTCAAAAGCTTTGGGGGGATTTGTAGACCCCAATCCAGGAGTTAGGTCCAGTTGAGCACCTGGTGGGGCTTTGAATGTGAAATGTTGCAAAAGTGATGTGAAAAACAGAAAGATCTCCATTTTAGCCAAAGTCTCGCCAGCACAGCTTCTTCTACCTAGAAAGAAATATAAAAAACATTCTATAAATAAACAGTAAGAAGTAGAATATACAAGTCTAGTAGGTAAAAAGGAGATTCAATTCACTTTAGTGCTTAGAAACCAATAGAAATATCCCTATACCAGTTCCAGTAAAGTAACAATATTGCCAACGAGTAACAGCCAATAAGGGAAACAATGTGTCACCTGGAGCTCCAGGTCCTAATGCAAAATCTGCAAATGGGCCTCCCAAATAGTACTGGTCTCCCCATATAAAGCGGAGAGTAATTTTCAACTTCCTTGGGCTTCAAAGTAGGCTCACATGATGCGACCTTCCAGTGGGAGGTGTTTACTAATTTTTTCCGAAATTGCAGAAAAATAACTGCGTTTTTGCAGATTTTTTGAAAATCAAGGAAACGATTTCTATTTTAGAAAATTGCAGCATTAACATGCAGTATGAATGCATTGTGTGAACACACAAGAGAAAGTAGAATCTTAGTAGCATTAAAAGTTTGAAAGGGCTGACCATTTTATGATATAGATAGTGTACAGTGGGGAAAATAAGTATTTGATACACTACTGATTTTGCATGTTTTCCCATCTACAAAGAATGGGAGGTCTGTAATTTTTATCGTAAGTACACTTCAACTGTGAGAAACAGAATCTAAAAAAATAATCTAGAAAATCACATTGTATGATTTTTACATATTTCATGCAATGAAATTTAATTAAGTATTTGATCACCTACCAACCAGCAATTCTGGCTCTCACAGACCTGTTAGTTTTTCTTTAAGAAGCCCTCCTACTCCGCACTCATTACCTGTATTAATTGCACCTGTTTGAACTCATTACCTGTATAAAAGACACCTGTTCATACTCAATTGATCAAACTCCAACCTCTCCATCATGGCCAAGACCAAAGAGCTGTCTAAGGACACCAGGTACAAAATTGTATACCTGCACATAGCTGGGATTGGCTACAGGACAGTAGGCAAGCAGCTTGGTGAAAAGGCAACAACTGTTGGTGCAATTATTAGAAAATGGAAGAAACACCAGATGACTGTCAATTTTGTTAGGTTAGGGCTCCATGTAAGATCTCACCTCGTTTGGTAAGGATGATTCTGCAAATGGTCAGGAATCATCACAGAACTACACGGGAGGATCTGGTCAATGACTTGAAGTCAGCTGGGACCACTGTCTCAAAAATTATCATTAGTAACACACTACGCAATCATGAATTAATATCATGTGGCTCATGCAAGGTCCCCCTGCTCATGCCAGCACATGTCCAGACAAATTTGAAGTTCACCAATGAACATTTGGATGATCCAGAGGAGGCATGGGAGAAGGTCATGTGGTCAGATGAAACCAAAATAGAATTTTTTATCAACTTCACTCATTGTGTTTGGACAAAGAAGAGGGGTGAGTACAACCCTAATAACATCATCCTAAACATGAAGCATGGTGGGGAAAACATCATACTTTGTTTGTGCATTTCTGAAAAGGGGACAGGATGACTAGATCGTATTGATGGGAGGATGGATGGGGTCATGTATTGCAAAATTTTGGCCAACAACCTCCTTCCATCAGTAAGAGCTTGAAGATGCATTGTGGCTGCGTCTTGTAGCATGACAATGGCCTGAAACACACAGCCAGTGCAACTAAGGTGTGGCTCCGTAAAAAGCATTTCAAGATCCTGAAGTGGCCTAGCCAGTCTCCAGACCTGAACCCAATGGAAAATCTTTGGAGAGAGCTGAACATCAATGTTGCCCGGCAACAGACCCGAAACCTAAAAGATCTGGAGAAGATCTGTATGGAGAAGTGACCCAAAATCCCCGCTGCAGTGTGTGAAAACTTGGTCAAGAACAATAGGAAACATCTGACCTCTGTAATGGTAAACAAAGGTTTCTGTACCAAATATTAAGATGTTTTTCCATTGTATCAAATACTTATTTCATGCAATAAAATGCAAATAAATTTTGTAAAAATCATACAATGGGATTTTCTGTTTTTTTTTAAAGATTCTGTCATTCACAGTTGAAGTGTACCTACGATAAAAATTACAGACCTCTCCATTCTTTGTAGGTGGGAAAGCTTGCAAAATCGGCAGTTTATCAAATACTTATTTTCCCAACAGGCGCACACAAACTTTATTTGTTAGTCCCCATAGGGGATATTTACCTTCAATCATATGATCGCCTATGCTTTCTACTACAATTCTACAGTATTGTAGCATCCCTGTATTCTATGAAATAGTTATATGATGGACTACTTGCTAGAGATGGGTTGTAACTTACAAAAATTAGAAAACACATATTTGATAGCAGCCTCGATATACTCATCAGGAGAGCTTTAAAATAGAGCAATATGGGATGGGAAATATACGGCAAGGAAAAAGTTTGCAGCAAACAAATTCTTTTGAGAACCCTGTTATTAGAAGTTTAAAAGTGGAAGTAAACAATAAAGATAACAATTTCTGAATGAAAATAGAGGAGCAAGAGAAACCAACTACAAGGATGTATGGGAATCAAACAAGGAGACTTGGAGCTGCTAACACAGCAAGAGAGATATGAGGTCACCACTGAAACGTGTTGGATGATACACATGACTGGAATAAAAATCTTGAGGGCTACAACTTATTTATAAGAAAAAAGGCTTAACAAGAGGGGAGGAGGTGTTGCGATGTATGTTAAGAAAGTGTATATCTTCACAGAGATCCAAGCTTCAGAGAATGGTAGCTCTGTATAAACTGTTTGGTTAAAGGGGTTTTCCCATGAACTAATCATTTTAATTCATAGATCTTGGAATAAAAATAAGTTCCACAATTGGAAGTGTTAAGAAAAAATGTTCCTATACGGAGATACTTTTAAATATGCACCTTCTATGTACTGTGTAATGGCTGTGTCTGACCATACGGGGACATGGTCTGATAATACCACAGCTTCTGGGCAGGGGAGGAAGCAAAACAGAGTATACAGATATTATAGCATGTGAACATAAATGATTGTTTTTGTGAGGCAAAAATTTCCCTGACTGTTTTTAAGCAATGTTGTATCTCAAACAAAAAATCAGCTGAAATACTATGATGTAATGTCTGTATACACTTGTTTCCTCCCCTGCCCAGAAGCTGTGATATGATCAGACCATATTCCTGTACAGTGAGACACATCTATTACACAGTACTCAGCACGGACACATTTATAAGATTATCTCAGTACAGGGATATTTATAAAAAAAACATTTAATTGTGGAATTTATTATTGTTCACAGATTTAGTGATTAAAATGTTTATTAAAATTAACTTTGTTGGTGGGAAAACCCTTTCAAGAATACAAGGGGAGAAGAACAGAACAGACACTATTGTAGGTGTTTACTATAGGCCACCTGGACAGACTGAAGATATGAATGAACTCTTTTTACATCAGATGGCTTAGCTTATCAAAAATGTACTACATAGTAACCATGGTCGTTTTTAACTATCCAAATATTTGTTGGGATTCTGTCTCTGGCAAAAGTAGTGGCTTCAGAAAATTCTTATCTTCTCTCTTTCAAAAGGTAGATGAGAAAACAAGAGTATCTGCCATCTTAGACCTAATTCTTACCATCAGTGAGGAAATGGTTCAGGAAGTAAATGTGGCTGGGAATATACGAGGCAATGATCATGCCATCCTCAAATTTTGGATTACAAGAGGAGGAAGACGTGCGAGAACTCAGACTTTAAGGTTTGACTTTAGAAAGGCAAATTTTATCGAACTCAGAAAAAGGGTAGGAAAAGTCCAATGGCTGGATGTCCTAAAGGATAGAAATGTCCAAGAAGAATGGGAGATGTTGCTAAATGAAATACTGACTGTATAAGACTGTATGATAAGTAACAATCCCAAAAAGAAGGAAGGATTGGGAGTATTTAAAGAGACCAGGTTGGATGAACACTGAACTTAAACACTTGCTAAAAATGAAAAAATAAATGTATATCAAATGGAAAGAGGGGGGAAAGGGGGCATATTTAAAGAATAATATAATGCTGTCTGGAGGGAATGCAGGGCAAGAGTTAGAAGAGCTAAAGCCAGTAATGAAGTGAGGTTTGCAAGGGAGACCTAAAGCAATAAAAAAGGATTTGGGGGGTTTGTCAAAAGTATAAGAAAAGTCAAAAATGCTTTAGGATCTTTACAGGTTGAAAAGGCATAAGTGGTCAAAAATTATTCTGAGAAGGCCGAACTTTTACATTTCTATTTTGCTTCTGTGTTCTTTAAGAAAGCAAATCTTCACTGTGCAGGGGAGGAGTCCTGAGGAGATAATTTGCATATTCCCACTGCATTTTGGGGTAAGTGAAGAGTCTCCGCGAGCTCAAAGAACACTGGATTTTGGCTGTTGGAGCTGAAAAGAGGAGATCGGTAAACCGCGCGCCGGTAGGCGCGCGCATTTTGAAGCTTTTTTTTAAGCTTTTTTCACTGTTTTCAGAACATTAACAATGAGAACATGGAAGAGTCCAGGAGCCATTTGGTGAGCTGCATATCCTGCTACATGTTCACAGACTTGCCAGTGGAAAAGCCAAACTTCACATGCCAGAAATGCAAGCTTGTGTCCCTGTTGGAGGAAAAGTTGCGAAATCTAGAAGAGAGGTTAACTGCCTTGAAAATCATTAAGGAAGGTGAAGAGTTCTTAGACAGAGCAGAATTATCTCTTCATGATTCAGAAAGAGAAGAAATTCGAACTGCACCTGACGAAACAGAGGAATGGAAGCATGTGACCCACCGAAGCAGGAGGATCGAGAGGCAGTCAGCACCCATACTGCTCAGGAACCAGTACCAGGCTCTCTCGCAGGAGCACCATGAAGAAATACAGCAAGATAAGACTTTGCCAGCAATGAATAACCTTGTAAGCCCTCAGAATCCTCCTGGATGGAGAAAGAAGAATGTTGTGAAGAAAAAATGGAGAGTGGTGGTCATGGGGGATTCCCTGTTAAGAGGAACAGAGGCCGCTATCTGCAGACCAGACATAACCTCAAGAGAAATGTGCTGTCTTCCAGGAGCAAAAATTAAAGATGTGTCTGACAGGATATCAAGACTCTTCAGACCTACAGATCACTACCCATTCCTGCTAATACATGTGGGGACAAATGACACCGCAAGAAAGGACCTGGAAACCATCTGCAGTGACTTTGAAGACTTAGGCAAGAAAGTGAAAGAATTGGGAGCGCAGGTGGTCTTCTCATCCATCCTCCCAGTGGATGGCCATGGAACAATGAGGTGGAATAAGATTCTACAGGTGAACAACTGGCTACGTCGATGGTGCCGTCAACAAGGATTTGGATTTCTGGATCACGGAATGAATTACCTATACGATGGACTACTTGCTAGAGATGGGGTGCACCTTACGAAGACTGGAAAACATGTATTTGGAAGTCGCCTTGCTACACTCATCAGAAGAGCTTTAAACTAGAACAATGTGGGAAGGGAAGCAAAAGGCCAGAAAAAGCCATACAGCTGACAAATACTATTGAGATCTCTGCTACTGGAAGTGGAGAGGAAGAACAAAGACAAAACAATTTAAATAATAAAAATATGGGAGGAAGAGAAACCAATCACAAACTAAAATGTTTTTATACAAATGCACAAAGCATGGGCAACAAACAAGGAGAATTGGAACTACTAATGCACGAAAAGGAATATGATGTCATTGGAATCACTGAAACTTGGTGGGATGATACACATGATTGGAATAAAAGGCTAAAAGGATACAACTTATTTGCAAGAAACAGACTTGATAAACGAGGAGGAGGTGTTGCATTGTATGTTAGAAAAGCGTATATCTGCACAGAGATGGAAGCTTCAGAGACGGGGAGTTCTGTGGAAACTGTTTGGGTAAGAATACAAGGAGAGAACAACGGAAAGGACACCATTGTAGGCATTTACTACAGGCCACCTGGGCAAGCTGAAGATATGGATGAACTCTTTATGTATCAAATGACCAAGTTCTCCAAAAAATATGACGTAGTGGTCATGGGAGATTTCAACTATCCAGACATTTGTTGGGAATCTCTCTCAAGTAAAACTAACAGGTCAAGCAAATTCTTATCCTCTCTTGCTGACAACTTTATCTTCCAAAAGGTAGGGGAGAAAACAAGGGGATCTGCTACTTTGGATCTAATCCTGATAAACAGGGAGGAAATGGTTGAGGAGGTAAAGGTGGCTGGGACACTAGGAGGCAGCGATCATGCTATTATAGAATTTTGGTTAACTAGAGGAGGAAGACATGTGAAGACTCAAACTTCAAGGTTAGATTTTAGAAAGGCAGATTTTAAGAGACTCAGAAATAGAATAGGAGGGATCCAATGGCTGGATGTCCTTAAGGACAAAAATGTCCAGGAAGGATGGGAAATTTTTAAAAATGAGATTCTCAAAGCACAATCGTTAACAATCCCGAAAAGTAGGAAGAATGGGAAGCATTTAAGGAAACCAGGATGGATGAACACAGAACTTAAACACATGCTAAAAAGAAAGAAAGAAATGTTTATTAAATGGAAAGCGTGAGGCATATCTAAAGAAGATTATAATGCAGTCTGCAGATCCTGCAGGGCACGTATCAGGTTAGCTAAAGCTGACAATGAATTAAGGCTTGCAAGAGATGTCAAAAGCAATAAAAAAGGATTTTGGGGGTATGTCAAAAGTAAAAGAAAAGTCAAAGATGCTATAGGATTTTTACAGGATGAAAATGGAGAAATGGTAAGAGAGGATGTTGAGAAGGCCGAACTTTTTAATTCCTATTTTGCATCTGTTTTCTCTCAGAAAGAAAATGTAACATCAACTGATCTTCACTGTCCTTTAAAAGGAATAGAGGAATCCAAGTTATCTGTAAACAGAAAGATTGTGAGGGAATATTTAGCTAACATAAATGAGTTCAAGTCACCAGGTCCAGATGAATTACACCCCAGAGTACTGAAGGAGATCGTAGAAGAAATTTTAGAACCACTCTCCATAATCTTTGAAAATTCTTGGAGAACAGGAGAAGTCCCAGAAGACTGGAGAAGAGCAAATGTTGTTCCTATCTTCAAAAAGGGGAAGAAGGTGGACCCAGGGAACTATAGGCCGGTGAGTCTGACTTCTATACCAGGAAAGATCTTTGAACAAATTATTAAACAACATGTATGTAAGTACATGGATAAGAATGAAGTGATTAACCAGAGTCAGCATGGGTTTGTAACTAACAAGTCATGTCAGACTAACTTAATTTCCTTCTATGACAGAATCACTGACTGGGTGGATCAGGGAAATGCTGTAGATATAGTATATCTTGACTTCAGCAAAGCATTTGACAAAGTATCTCACATCATCCTTATTGAAAAAATGACCAAGTATGCAATGGACCAGGCAACTGTTAGGTGGATTCATAACTGGCTTAGTGATCGGACTCAAAGGGTGGTTGTAAATGGCTTCACATCCAGCTGGATGAATGTCTCAAGTGGGGTACCACAGGGCTCCGTCCTGGGACCTGTATTGTTCAACATCTTTATCAATGATTTAGATGAAGGAATTGAGGGTAAACTGATTAAATTTGCTGATGACACAAAGCTAGGAGGGATAGCTAATACTAGAGAAGAGAGAGAGAGGATTCAAAAAGACCTAAATAAACTGGAGCAGTGGGCAGCAACCAACAGAATGGTTTTTAACAGGGAAAAATGCAAAGTACTACATCTGGGCAATAAAAATGAAAAAAGCATATACAGAATGGGAGGAATAGAGCTAAGCAACAGTACATGTGAAAAAGACTTAGGTATACTAATAGATCATAGACTGAACATGAGTCAACAGTGTGATGCAGCAGCAAAAAAGGCAAATACAATTCTGGGATGTATTAACAGAAGCATACAGTCTAGATCACGTGAAGTCATTATCGGTCTTTACTCCTCTTTGGTCAGACCTCATCTGGAATACTGTGTACAGTTTTGGGCACCACATTTTAAAAAAGACATAGACAAACTGGAGCAAGTTCAGAGAAGAGCGACCAGAATGGTGACTGGTCTGCAAACCATGTCCTATGAGGAACGGTTGCAGGATTTGGGAATGTTTAGCTTGCAAAAAAGAAGACTGAGAGGAGACTTAATAGCTGTCTACAAATATGTCAAGGGCTGTCACATTGTAGAAGGATCATCTTTATTCTCATTTGCACAAGGAAAGACTAGAAGCAATGGGATGAAACTAAATGGGAGGAGACACAGATTAGATATTAGAAAAAACTTTTTGACAGTTAGGGTGATTAATGAGTGGAACAGGCTGCCACGAGAGGTGGTGAGTTCCCCTTCAATGGACGTCTTCAAACAGAGGCTGGACAGACATCTGTCTGAGATGATCTAGTGAATCCTGCTTTGAGCAGGGGGTTGGACCAGATGACCCAGGAGGTCCCTTCCAACTCTACCATTCTATGATTCTATGATTCTATGATTCTATCGTAGGAATAAAATAATCCACATAATCTATAAACAGAGAGATGTTGAGGGAACACTTAGCTAATTTAAATGAATTTAAATCTCATGGTCCAGATGAATTACATCTTAGGGTACTGAAAGAGATAACAGTGGAAATTGCAAAACCACTAGCCAAAATCTTTAAAAATTGCCAGGGAACAGGAAAAGTCCCAGAAAAATGGAGAAGGGCAAATTTTGTCACTATCATTAAAAAAATGAAAGAAGATGAAGCCAGGAAATTACAGGCCATTGAGCCTTACTTCTATACCAGGAAAGATCTTTGAACAAATAATTAAACAGCATGTATGTAAATACTTGGCTAAGAATACAGTAAAACCAGAGCCAGCATCGGTTTGCAGCAAACAAGTCATGCCAGACTAATCTAATTCCCTTCTTTGATGGAATCACTGATTGAGTGGATCAGGGAAATGTGGTAGATATAGCATATTTCAACTTCAGCAAAGCATTTGATAAAATATCTTTTACTATTCTTATTGAAAAAAAATGCCCAAGTATGGGTTTGACAAGGCTCATACAAAGATGTTTCCAGCGGAAAATTCTCTATGATACCCATTTGCTGTGATATGGTATATATATGGTTAGGTTGATTCATAACTGTCTCAGTGATAGTACTCAAAGAGTGATAATAAATGGTTGCACATCCAATTGGAAGGGTGTTTCAAGTGGGGTACCACAAGGCTCTCTCCTGGCCCCAGTGTTGGTCAACATTTTTATAAATGATCTAGATAAGGAAACTGATCAAATTTGCAGATGATGCAAAGTTAAGAGGGATAGCTAACACTAGAGAAGACAGAAAGGATTCATAAGGTTCTATATAAGCTTGAACAATGGACAGCACTAATAGAATAGTATTTAACAGGGAGACATGCAAGATTCTACATTTGGATAAGAAAAACATAAATGACATCTACAGAATGGGAGGAAGAGAACTAAGCAACAGCACATGTTAAAAAGACTTGGGCATACTAATAGATCACAGACTGTACATGAGTCAACAGTGTGATGCAGCAGCAAAAAAGACAAACACAGTTCTGGGATGTATTAAGAGAAGCAGAGAGCCTAGATCACGTAAAGTAATTATCCCCCTCTACTTTTCCTTGGTCAGACCTCATCTGCAATACTGTTTCCAGCTCTGGGCACCACATTTTAAAAAAGGCAAAAAAACTGGAGCAAATTCAGAGAAGAGCTACCAGGATTGTGATCAGACTGCAAACAATGTCCTACGAGAAACTGTTAAAGAATCTGGGAATGTTTAGCCTGCAAAAAAGAAGGCTAAGAGAAGACTTAATAGCTGGCTACAAACATCCGAAGGGCTGTCACAATGTAGATGGATCATTTTTATTCTCATATGCACATGGAAACACGAGAAGCAATGTAATTAAACTGAAAGGGAGAAGATACAGATTAGATATTAGAAAAAACTTTTTGACAGTGAGAGTGATCAATGAGTGGAACAGGCTGCCACGAGAGGGGGTGAGTTCTCCTTCAATGGAAGTCTTCAAACAGAGGCTGGACAGACATCTGAGATGATTTAGTGAATCCTGCATTGAGCAGGGGATTGGACACGATGAACCTGGAGCTTCCTTCCAACTCTAACATTCTAAGAACAGCCACAGGCTGGGATTCAATGGATGCAACCAATGTTATGGCAACTTATTGGCATCCTGGAACGCTTCACTTCTCCCTTGTTTCCACACTTTAAAATCTTGCTGTAAGAGATTGATGGCAGCATTTAAAAGATTAACAACATCGGCCATAGCTTGTCCTGTTGTGATAATCTACTACTAATAAAACACTGCTTGTTCTGAAACATCAAAAAGCAGCCCAGTAAGTGACACATTCCAGAAATCAGGGACTCAGGCTCTTCATCAATCTGCTCACTGTTTACATAGCAAAACAACGCTGACTGATTCCATTTAAAATATGAATAAGGAACATATGTAAAACAGGTGAAAAACACCAAAAGCTAACTAAAAAAAGGCACACATCTTATAGTCAGGCCTTGAGTGATCATTAGCACACAGGTAAAATGAAGCATTATACATGAATTCTAAGGCCTTTATACACATTTCTCAATGGCCCAAAATACATAGCAGAATGCATTAGCCAATGATGAAAAAAAAATCCAACTTGACCAACTGGTGTTATGAACAGTTACGCAAGTTTTTTCCATTGGTCATATTAACCGATCCTACGTTTCACCAAACCAGCCGACAATCATTCGTTATGGACTAAAATCGGTCATTTATTTTTAGTTTAGCTAAGGATGCTCTTTGGAGATAATTTCCATTCTGACTAATTGTTAGGCTCCAGTATGAATTGTGTAGTAGAAATATCATCTATTATGTCCGTAAGGTGCTGCCCTAGACTTTCATAATATGAGTTATTCAACATTGATGTTACCTATCGAGAATGGTATGAAGGCCTCGTTCTTTTTGAAATCTCCCTTTGAGTCAAGAAAGTGTTCTGGATAAAACTCATCTGCTTTTTCAAAGTATTCTTTGTCTTTGTGTATCGAATGCAGAACAGGGAGGATAGCGGTTCCCTGAGGGTGGGAGAAAGTAAATATTATTAAAATTAGTATAAAAGTATCTAATATCTACAATGTGATATATTTTACATAGCTAACAAATGGTAAAGTTTTGGTGTTCTCGGAATGAGTTCCAACGAATAGCTGGTATCCATTTCTTTCCTTCGTTTCAAACAAAGGTTTCTTACATCTGGTGATCCCTGAAAATTTACTTTTAATGGGTTCTCTTGTAAAGACAACCCACGCTTATATACCATATCACAGCAAATGGGTATCATAGAGAATTTTCCGCTGGAAACATCTTTGTATGAGCCAGAGATATGCCAATGGCTTTTGCACTGATTGACTTGAGCTGTCCATGTTTTACATGAATGCCAGTCCCAAAAAGGTCCATCTCCCCAGCAGTACCTATTGTGTTGGTGGTATCTCTTATGAGTGTACATATTATATCTCTTTTTTAATTCAAATGAACATACTTTTTGCAATAAAATAGGTTCAATCGTCCAGATTCATTACAACGATTATGCCAGAATATGGCATTATGGCATAAATCACTTTGAAAAGTGTCAAACCTTTCGTGCAACTCGGAGTTAGGCAAAAATGTAGTAACTTTGGCCTATCTCATGCCAGTTTTGCCAAAATGGACGGAACTGGGATGGGACAGGTGCTTGACGGAGGAGTGACATCACAGCTGGTCTAATGCTTAATGAACTGTGGCAATACTTATGACTGGAGTAACATTTGTGACTATCCCTATGGAGGTGCATGCTGCTCTTCAAAAACTCCTGATTCCTTAAGAAGCTTGTGACTCTTAAAGAAGCCCTCCCATGAATTTTTTTTCTCTAAATCTTCAGAATGAAGCACCATTAGACTTATATTGTAAAAGCCATTTCCAGCTCATGCATAGAGCATGGAGTGAGCCGGCGAGTTGGAAGAGCATTGATATCACTGAAAAAAATGGACAGAACGGCACTGTATGCTTGGGTAAATGGAGGTAGGTGAGTATATTATCACCCATTACATTACACTACACTTCATGCCTATACAGTATGCAGAGATTTAGTGAAAAATAAAGTTAATGGAAAACTTCTTTAATGAATCAGGATATTCTGACTCCAACAGACACTCTCACCAAGACTGGCATGAACATAGCTGGTCTTCATGAATAGGGGCTTATAAGTTTAGAAAAATAGCTCTCCTGTCCTCCAGAAACAGCGCTAAATCAGAGCTGAGATACAAATTTTCGACAGAGGTCACAGTATGATTAGTTCAGTTTCTGAAAGATAATGAAAAAACAGACTTTTCTTTCAAATCTTCTTACAGAAATTTTGCATTTAATATCCAATTGGTGCAAGTCTGATTTCTGGTAATACTAAATAATGGGGAGGCACGATAAAGAAAAAAAAAATTCTATCTTTACATAAAGTTGTGCATACTGCTACATACTGTTACTCAAGCGATACATATGAGTGTGACTGCAACTGAACTGCTGTGTGCAGTACCAGGCACAGTCACAACCTTTTACATCTAAGTGGTAATGTTTCTTCTTGTGGAGAGTGATTATCCTAGTATGCCAGTAAGGAGGCTTATAAGCCATGCAATGCTTCCCTAGGAAGTAGTGTTGAGCGAGTATGTTCTATTAACCCTTTCGCCGAGTATTTAAAGCTGCTCGGTGATAAGGTTAAATTGCTCTCGTGTGCATGATTTGCGACTGTTTGACAGCTTTATTACATGGGAGGAATGTCTATTTCTTACACTTTCCTCACATGTAATAAAGCTGTCAAACAGTCGCAAATCATGCACACGGGAATATTTTAACCTTATCACCGAGCAGCTATAAATACTCGGAGCTCGGCCCGTGCATACTCGAACAGAACATACTCGCTCAACCCTACTAGGAAGTTAAATATACAAATTGCCTATTTAGAGAGGAAGAGGACATGAAATCTGGTGCCACCTATTGGAAGTAGCGATAATAAAAGTCAATATCAACCCTTTGACAAGCCTTGGCATATGACTAAAGCCCCCGTCACACTGAACGAGATCGCTAGCAAGATCGCTGCTGAGTCACAAGTTTTGTGATGCAACAACGACCTCAGCAGCGATCTCGCTACATTTGACATGTAGCAGCAACCAGGCCCCTGCTGTGAGATTGCTGGTTGTGTCGAAATGGCCTGGACCATTTTTTGATCATTGAGGTCCTGCTGGGTAGCATGCATCGGTGTGTTTGACACCTTACCAATGACCTCGTTGGCGACTCAGAACTGAGAAACATAGGCGTACATTTGTGTTGCATTGTTTTACTGGTCGCTACGGGTCGCCGTATCGTTGCTGCGTCATTGGGAAGATCTGACTGTTTGACATCTCACCAGTGACCAAACAGCAACGCAGCAACGATCCCTGCCAGGTCGTATCGTTGTCGGGATCACTGTATCGTCGCTAAGTGTGACGTTACCTTTAGAATAAAAGCCAAACCAGAATCTCAAGTTGTAGACATGGTTTTCAAGGTGTTGCTTATACGACTCCTTGCTTCTTCATCATAGGCAAGTCACTCTCTACAAGGAGAAATATTACCACTTATATACCGGTGAGAGGCTTCTCATACAGTCAAATCAAATCTCATGCTTTGCCCTGATGAGGGTCAGCACCCAGAAACACTGTTTTCAAATTGAGATTCTGGTTTGACTTTTATCCGAAGTCACATTGCAAATCTCGTTAAATGATCGATAGTGACTTTGGCGGCATTAGAATTCAAGTCCTCTTCCTCTCTGTCGAAGCAATTTGCTTAACCCTTTGTATGGCACATTAAACAGGTACACAATAAAGGGGTTGTTGTGCTACCTTTGGAATGAAAAAGCCTCTGAATTTTACATCTTGAGAAGCAACATGTGGTAAAGTAGTTGGTGCAATGTCCCCAAAGCGTTGAATTTCATGGACAACAGCGTCTGTATACGGCATTTGTTTCCTGTGCTCCATCTGGAGTTGAGCTGATCCGATAACTTTATCAATTTCGTTATGAACTTTTTCTGCAAGGACAGAGATGTTTATTGATTAATAGGCAAAAGAGCAAAAGGGATCAGCTGTGGATCCTTCAATGCTCTATTAAGACATGTATAAAAGGGGGGTCGTCATTAGACATAAGCAGCAACTGATTAGCGTTTTAATTGATTAATAACTTACCTTGTACTTCTGGATATTTTATCATTAGTAGAAGACTCCATCTCAATGTGGTTGATGTGGTCTCCATTCCAGCACCAAACAGATCTCCCACGAGCACAGTAAGATTCTCATTGTGGTAATACTGACTGGATTCCTGATTTCCCTGAAAAATACACCATATATAAATGTCGTTCTTATGTCATTCAGTCAAAGAAAAGGATTAAAACCAAAGACATGTACCGGAATATAAGTTGGTAAAAGTGCAATGTATAAGTGCACATTCACGCTGTTGCCATTTAACAGACAAAACCCAAAATGAACATATACCCTGTAGTAAAAAATAAATAAATAAATAGTAATAGCACATGTAAGTAACTTAGGGGACTTAGATGACATTATTTTGAAAATTAGAGTAAAAGCCATCCCACCACAACAAGGTTTACCCAATCTCTAGTATTAAACCTCTGTGTGTGTCAGCAGACCTCCAAATAGATGGGAGAAGAGCAAGACCCAGGCCCGACTGTTCAGACACCAGCCCGTGGAAAGCTTTATAGACAAAATGCCTAGCTCAAAGGGTGAGCTATGCCCCTGTTTGTAGAAAGTACAAGAAACAACAGCAAAACCAAATAAATGAGCTGGAACACATGTTGGTATACATGCAATGTGTAAGAGCATGTTCACACTGTGGTCATTAAACAGACAAAACCAAAATGAACATATAACCTGCAGTAAAAAATAAATAAATAACACAGGTAAATAACATAGGGTACGTAGCTGACATTATTTTTATCAAAATAGAGTAAAAGCCATCCCACCACAACAAGGTGTACCCACTTGAAATGGTTCTAACTCTATTATTAAAATCTCACCTTGTGTCAGTCGACTTGAATATAGAATGGTGGCAGAGCAGGACCTAGACCTCACTGTTCAACCACCTGCTCGATTGGGTAGACCTGGTCACAGTGTGATGCATGTACTATTGTACTATTACAGTTTATTTGCCTACTACAGGGTATTTGCTCATTTTGGTTATGTCTGCTAGGTGACCACAGTGTGAACGTGCTCTTACACATTGCATGTATACCAGCATATGTTCCATATGTTTCCTGTTGCTTATTCCAATTGAACATATGTTCCAGCTTATTTCTTTGGTTTTGCTGTTGTTTCTTGTACTTTCTACAAACAGGGGTGTAGCTCACCCTTTGAGCTAGGCATTTTGTCTATAAAGCTTTCCATGGGTTGGTGTCTGAACTGTCAGGCCTGGGTCTTGCTCTTCCCCCATCTATTTTGAGATCTGCTGACACACACAGAGGTTTAATACTAGAGATTGGGTACACCTTCTCGAGGTAGGATGACTTTCACGGTATTTTGATCAAAATAGTATTAATTAAGTACGCTATATTATTTATATGAACGATTTCTATTTACTTATTTACTTACTACAGGTTATATGCTCATTTTGTTTTTATCTTAGATTTTACTAAATAGGATCAGGCATGTTAAAATTCAACATATATGATCCTTCTTCTCTTTGCCATTTGCCTTTGGGGGATGATTGGGAGGTTCCAATACACATTAGATAATTTGGCCATGGCCATTCCTCAGAAATTGGAGGGTTTAACCATTATTTATCTAATGTTTATGGGTATCTTTGATAGCAAACCCTTTCAGCTTTGACTTATCTCCCGCAGAAGCATAGGAACAGGGATGTTAAAATCCAACATGCCCGAATCTTCTTTTCTCCAATATCTCTCATCAAGAGACACATTAGATAATTATTTCACCTGTTGGACTTGGAGGGTACAGCTGTGATTTCTAAAATGATTATAGGCACCTTTGGTGCAGATATTCCTGACAGAATCTTATCTTCCATGGCAAGAAAGGTTCAAACATATTAAAATCCAACATGCCCGATTTTTCATTTCACTTATATCTGCCACTAGAAGACACTTACACATTTAATAATCGCCATTAGGGCTCACAATCTAAATTTAATTGCAAGAAAGGATCAGACATATTAAAATGCAAAATGTCTGTTCCTTCTTTCTCCCAAATTTTGCCTTTGAAAAACCTCATACATATGAGATAATCAGCCGATCCCATAAAAATGTTCAGGTTCTGATGATATTTATCTAATACATTTGAGTATCTCTAGAAGAACCATAAATATGATCACATTATGGTAGCACATGATGGTCCAGTTGTGTAGGGTCCACATGTAAGAGCACTGCCTAGTTACTTCTTCTAAACTATCTACCTGTAATTATCAGCATTAGTGTTATTTTTCAGTTATTTCTTGAATCAAAGTGACCGTGAATCCTAAATATATATCTAATAATTATCAGTGAAACTGTCCTCTTACCTCTTGTTGTTTTGCTAAGAAAGTATCAACAAGGTTCCTCTGGTCATTTACATCCAGTTCCTTCTTATGTTTTGTGAATGTCGCTCTAATAAAGCTTTGAAACTCCTTAAGGTTTTCAAAAATTGTGTTGTGAGCTCCTGGTAGCAGGTCCATTAGGGATGGAAAGCTATTGTACAACTAGAGAAATAAAAAAAATGTTTAAACCATTGAATCTAATGAATGTGATGAAATAATATATTTAACACAAATTATACAATATTCAAAATACATTGACATACGAAGAACATTAGTTCGATACATAATGACTTCTGTGAGTTTATAAAATTGATCCAAGTTTTTCAAAATTAAATGAAAATAAAATTAATACAAAATAGCTCTCGCTGCAGAAGATAGAGAATTATTTTGCATAATAAACTTTTTCTCAAGGAGCATAGGAATAAAAAATAAGTGATCTCTGCAAATAAAATCAATGAAGATGAAAAAAAAAAAAAAATTTGTAATTATAATTACTAACATGGTATATTTTATACCTGGAAATCAGTAGTTTTACTATTAGGCCATGTTCACACGATCAGTATTTTCGATCAGTATTTGTATCCAAAATCAGGATAGGAACAATGAGAGGAAAAAGTATAAGAGAAACATATGCATCAGTTCTGAATTTTTCACCCGCTCCTGGTTATGGCTTACAAATAAAGATGAGCGAACGCTAACTGCAAGGCTCGGGGTCCGTATCAGACACCTGCTATCTAGTACAGAATCCTGAACACAGACTTTTAACACAATGCCCGGTTTTGCTAGTCTAATAAAGCTTGTTAAAAGGCTGCAGTGCAGGCACTTCCAAAGCCATCGCAGCCATGCCAAGAATTGATATGGTTGTGAATGGCCGGCACACCAAGTGACCCGGCCTGTATAAATGCCATGAGTACCGCCGCCAATCTGTTACAATTAGTGTAGGGATAGGACTCAGCTGGAGAGAGGGACAGAATTAGATTGCACACTCTGCAAAAAAGTCGCTGTGTATACTCTGCAGCCATATCTCTGGGAGTACTGTGCCAAAAGCCACTGTGTATACTCTGCAACCCCGCATGTGGGAGTACTGTGCCGTTAAGCCTTTGTGCGTACTCTATACCCCAGCCTGTGGGAGTGCTGTTCCAAAAATCCTTTTTGTACTATGCAGCTGTGTCTGTATGAGTAGTGTGCAAAAAAGTAATTCTACTCTGCAGCCATCTTTTTGCCATATGTAGGCCAAACAAATAATTTTACTGTACCGCTGTGTCTATATGAGAAGTGTGCCAAAAATTACTTTAAAAAATGAAGATAGCATCAAATAGGGGACATGGATATGACCGGGGTGGTGCTGGTGCAGCTGCTGCTGATGGTAGTGTAGCTGTTGCAGGGAGAGGACCTGGTCGCTCTGTGCCTGCTTTGAGCTGAAAAAAAATACTTTCCTCTGGTGCATGCAAGTAACAGGACATTTTGTGTCATTTTGTAGGGCCGAATACCGCTACACAAATGGTGAGGCCAGAACAAGTTAACGGCTCCAATTCTTTCACATTATCTAACACTCAGTCGACTGCAGAAAGTGCAGAGATGGCACCTGCAGACCATGGTCATCTGGCATCTACTTCACCCTCTTGCAAATCTGCCAAGCAGTCTGAGCCCCAAGTAATGCAAAAGTCACTTATGCTTTTTGATGACTCTGGTTGTGGTTCTGTGGGCCGTTCTCCTTTCCCTGTGCCACAAGTGGAAAATATTGTGTGTACTGATGCCCAACCACTTATTCACTTGAAGGATGAGTACGTGGGAGGGTTAGTGCACAGGGTCAGCAGACCACCGCAGCACATCTCTGATGATGACGATACATAGGTGTCAACTGCTGCATTCTGAAGTCTGCAGACTGGCAAGAGGGGCAGGGGTGAGGACTGGGTGGAAGATAATGTTGGGGATGATGAGGTCCTAGACCCCACATGGAGCAAAGGCTCTCCTAGTGATGTGCACAGTTTAGAGGAAGAGGAGGTGGTCATGCTGCCCCAAAAGAGGGAGCATGGTGCAAATGCACAGTGGGTGGGTCGTAGCCAGTGCATTGGCTGCTGCTACTCACTGCAATGTTGAAATGAGCACACCACAGCCAGCTCAAAAGAGTTATTTGGAATGCCACTTCTTCAGGGAATGTCATTACGACAAGCGACGGGTGGTTTTCACGCTATGCCATCAGATCCTGAAGTGAGGCATAAATGTTCTGAACCTGAGCACCACTTGCATGACAAGGCATCTGAATTTCAAGCACAAGGTACAGTGGAGTACACACCTTAAAAAGCATGACAGATATGAGCCTCCTCCTGCTCCCTCTTCTGCTGCAGTCTCGACTTCTTCCTCTCGTTCATGATCGACAGAGTGACCTGGCAAGGTTTACATATCCACCGATAAATGGACTACTAAGCATGGCCAGGGACGTTACCTCTCTCTAACTACCCATTGGGTAAATGTAGTGTTTGTTGGGACAGAGGCGGAAGGCGTTCTTGCAAATATCATACCACAACCAAGGATTGCTGGACGTTTGTCTGTCCAGGTTGCTTCTTCCTCCTACTTCACTTCCTCCACCAGCTCCTCATCCAATCACAGTAAGACCTCCGCTATCAACTTGAGCACAGCCAGGAGAAAACAATAGTAGGCTGTTCTTAAACCCATCTGTTTAAGGGACAAATCCCATAATGCATAGGACCTGTGGACGGGGATCAAACAATAGACAGATGAGTGGTTGGTGCCGATGAACCTAAAGCCTCGCCTGGTGGTGTGCGATAACGGGCAAAATGTCTTAGTAGTTCTGGACCTAGCCGGTTTGACAAACATACTTTGCCTGGCACATGTTCTGAACTTTGTCGTGTAGAGCTACCTGAAAAAACTACCCACAAATGTCAGAGCTGCTGCTGAAACTGAAAGTGCGTTTTGGCATTCTCACCCTGCTGCTGCTCGCATGAGTTGGCCTCCTTGCAGGATGTGTGTGCCATGTTGCACTGTTTTAAATACTCCAATACTGACACATGTAGACCCTTTCAAATTAATGGGTCTGCGCATATGTCAGTGTGTTTTAATGGACAGTGTGTCCATGTGATCCACACGTAGATATGTCCATTTTTGACCAGCGGCATGCATCACACCGACCCATTCAACTCAATGGGTCTGTGTAAACACGTACCGCACACGGATGCCATCTGTGTGACACGTATCGGGGCTTGGGAATCAGCGATACAGTTAGCATTGTTCTCAAGGTGCTGAACGCTGCCCTCATTATAGTCCCCTGCTGGCGCTGTGATCAGCACCAGCAGGGGATAATGGTGTCTCTTCCTGTAAAAATAAGAATAAATTAAAAAAAATCCATATACTCACCAGTCCTAAGTGTCCCCCGCTGTAATCCAAGTGACTGCTCACACCAAGAAGCCGGGGAGAATGACTCCTGCAGCGAGCAGGACCTCGACCTCCGCTGCACTCAGTGAGTGAAAGGACACCGCTCGTTGAGCGCACCTCCAGGGACCATTCGCTGGAGTGAGTCATTCTCCCTGGCTCCTCGGCATGAGCGTGAGCATGGAATACAGAGGGGGACACTTAGAAAAGTTGAGTATATGGATTTTTTATTTTATTCTTATTTTTACAGGAGGACACTGCGGGAGCAGAATATTACTCTCATCATGGTCCCCTGCTGGTGCTGATGACAGCACTTGCAAGGGGCAATGATGAGGGCAGCGTTCAGCACCTGGCGCTTGAGAACAGCACTAATTGTACAGCTGATTCCCATGTGCCAGTACGTGTGCTCCTGATGCGGCACACGGGCGGCACACGGTTGCCAGACAAGTGCACATGGACACATGGAAACGGATATCTTTGTTACTGGTTTTTCCAGTACCAGAAATATCAAGACGTGTGAAAGAGCCCTAAATAGCTCCCACTGAGTTCAGCTTGTTATTGCCTCTGGGCAGCCTGACACACGAACCAATACATTCTACTGTGCCTGTGCAATGACGGCCAAGTTGCACGTATTGTTACTACTGCAGATTAGTGGGTAGCCACCCTGCTGAATCCCCGCGGCAAGGACAACATGCCATCATAATTTTCCCTCACTAGAGTGAGATCGTAAATTGTTTGAATACAAGCACATGTTAATGGAGAAACTATTGATGACTTTCCCACCTGACAGCGGGGGGCTCAGTGGAAGAAAAAGGCAGAGGCAAAGGAGGAAGTCGCGAACGCAGCTGGAGCACCACCACTACCTTGGAAGGCAGGGTTAGCATGACCGAAATGTGGCAAATCTTTGAACTCGCCATAACATCTGGCACCACCATCTAATATGGTCCATATTAACAGTAGGCATCATTACAACAACAAGGTGGTAGAGTACGTGTCCACACATCTCCATGTACTAACTGATGAGTGTGTCCCTTTGAACCTCTGGGTCTCCAAATTGGACAAATGGCCTGAGCTTGCCCTTTATGCCTTGAAGGTGATGGCCTGCCCTGTGGCAAGTGTACTGGTGGAATGTGTGCTTAGCACAGCAGTGGGTGTGATCACAGACAGGTGGATCAGTCTGTCCACATCCAACTTGGGGAAGCTAACATTCCTTAAAATGAAGCAGGCGTGGATCCCACAGGACTTGTTCATACTTTTGGATGACTAGAGAACTATACCAGCCACACGCAGCCTGTATTCAACTCTATTTGACATTTGTTTTATTTGGGTGCCTCCTCCACAAATGAAAAACTCAAAAACTGTTGGCTATCTCCACCTCTTTTACCTACACCCCCTGTTTGCAGCTTGTTAGTTTATTTTGGGTTAATTCTAGGTTGTTTTATGTCAGTTCCTTAAAAAACAAAAAACAAGAAAAAAAAATACACCAAAAAAATCTAACCGGGATTACTCCTCCCTTGCTTTTTCGACCCATACTGCCACGTTCATCGCTTCCTCTACTTGGACCTACACGTCCTGGTTCTAGATTGCTTGTTTTAGATTTGTTAATTATAGGTTGTTTTACTTCAGTTTCATAAAAAAAGGAAAATAATATTAAAAAAAATTACCCAAAGTACAAATATTATAATGGCACAGCAGCAGTCTGCCATGGGCCATGCATGAGGTATCAGGGTCTGGGCCAGCATTTACAGCTTTGAATTTAACTTCAAATTAAGATGAGGTGGGTGAAGGATCATGTAGGCCTCCTGTGCTGGGAGCCCTGATACCACATGCAACAGCTCAACCTGCTTTTATGCTCAGCCGCTTCAGATGGCAGAAAAATCTGTTTCATTGAGTAGTATTGCTGCAAAAATTTAAGGATAGTAACATGGGTAGTTGATTGAAAGTAAGTGGAGGCCTGCCAGTCTTGGAGGCCTGCTGCTACAGGCAACATACATGAAGGAGACCCAACCACGAGTCTCCCCATTTCCAAAATGTAGGGTCTGACACCACCAAAGAGGAATCAATTTCACAAGAGTAGAAATAGTTTAATGAGGACCAACAACTCTTCCACTATAGCCAACCCAGCAGATGGAGACTGACTCAGAAGTCTTCATATTTTAAAAAATTAGGGGCAGACAGCATCAAAGTGGCATCAATTTCAGTAGAGTACAACTAGTACAATGGGGATCAACACCTCTTCCACTACAACCAACCTGTCTTTGATTGGGGTGCAAAAGTCCTTGGAGATCCATGACTTGTTCACCTTGATGAAAGTTAGCCTTACTACACTTAAAAGGGACAGTCGGCTGCGCTTATTCATCAGGACATCACCAGCAGCACTGAAGACACATTCTGAGAGATCGCTGGCTGCCGAGCATGATAAAACCTCCAAGGCGTGACAGGCAAGCTCAGGCCACTCTTTCATTTTTGAAGACCAAAATGTTAAAGGATCCAAACCCTCCCTGATGGTATTGATATTGAGCTCTAGATACTCCTGCAACATCCTCTCCAGACGTTCACCATGTGTCAGACTTGTACTCTGTTGTGCTGGTACACGAGCTGGTCTAAAAAATGTGTGAAAGGACTCACAGAAATTGCTTCTGCCACTTACACTGCTGCTGCTAATATTTTGGCACTGATGAATTGACGTTCCGGAGGATTGAAAAGCTAGAGCTGTAATGCACATTGTATGCCTCATTGCTGTCTTGATAAAAAAAGCACTTTTAAGGTTGTGTAAAAGCGTGTTTCAATGCTCCAGAATTTGTTGATCCCTTTCCTGGGCAGGAAGCATCAGGCAAAATTTACTCTTTTAACATGGATCTAACAGAGTGGCAAACCAGTAGTCAGCACTATTCTGAATGCTAACTATACAGGGATCATGTTACAGATAGTGCAGCAAGACAGCACTCATATGTCAGGCTCTCCCATGAGGTCCAAGCCCATGGTGTGTTGGTGGCGGGGTAACAATGATGCTCATTTCCATTGTCCCCTCCTGCCAACCACAAACAACAGAGAGGGGATAATTTTCCTCTTTATCTCCTGACTGTTGCTCACCCATCAGCTCTTCCTCCTCCATTTGTTCCTCGGCTCCTGCACCTTCACTATCAGTTTGTCTTTTATCACCAGCCCCCCTCGATCACTGTAATCCACCCTCCCATTACATCTGCCTGTGTGATGACAATCTAGAACTTTGAGACATTGTTATCCCTTCTGCATCCTCCTCTTGCTCTGGGCCACCACCTTCTCCCACAGACTATTCAAAGTCTGCTCCAGCATGTAGATGACCGGAATAGTGATGCTGATGATGCCATCGTCAGCGCTAACCATTTTAGCAGCCTATTCAAAACTATGCAGAAGGGTGCAGAGGTCCTTAATCTGTGCCCATTCCATAAACGTGATATGCCCCACGTCCATACTGCGTTGGCCCAGGCTATATGATATACTGCATAAGGGCTCCTTGCTGCTGACACAGTTGCTGCAACATATCTATGCAGAATGGAATTCCACCGTGTCGGTACATCACAAATCAACCTGTTAACTGGCATGGACAAAGACCTCTGTATCGATGCAAGTCAATGACCCACGGGGTGCGAACGGCGGAAGCAAGCACACAACAACCGTGCAACCTGCAGCAGCGCATCCAGGCTGGGATAGTGATGGAGAAATTGCTGTACCACCAGGTTGAGGACGTGAGCCATGCAAGACATGTGTGTGAACTTGCCCCGGCATAGGGCCGCCACCAGGTCCGCACCATTATTGCACACGGCCTTGCCTCCAGGTTCAGCGGAGACAGCCATTGCTCAAACTTGGCCTGGAAAGCTGTCCACAACTCTTCACCTGTATGACTGCGATCTCCAAGGCATATTTATTTTAACACTGCCTGTGTCACGATGCCGGGTGGTGGAACCACTGTGCCGTGGTACAAGGAGGGGCCAGAGGGGCACTAGGGACCTTACATGGACCGACCTTGGATATACGGTGGCTTAGTCGACTGCATGGACCAATGAGGGACCGTGAAGGTGGACAATGTGCTACTCTGGGACTGACCTCGTGTGAGAGCAGGCGACTCCCATGGGATTGACAGCTGATGATGACTGGCACAGCAGATAGGCAGGTAGAAGGGCATGGTTGGTAGGCAGGCGGGCACAGCTTGATGGACAGGCTGGCGGGCATGGCTTGGACCTGAGGGCTGACAAGCATGTTAGAACACTGACTTTCAACATTGCACAGGCACCTCCATCTTGGTGGAGGTGCCTTAAATAGGAGATGTCCTCCGGCCATTGGGAGAGCACGCTCAAGCCCTAAGCACAGTGCCTGGGAATCTGCACACGGTCTATGCACCCCGGGCCGGCCTGGTGTGGAGTGAAGCAGTGGGAGCGGCACACTCAGTTGTAACGGGACTGGCTTCTTTCCCCGGGGAGGGAAGAAGACAGCAGAGACGCTGACACTGCACTCTGATTGCGGTGAGCCCTGGCTGCACAGTACGGAGGTGGTGGGTATTCGCTCTGCACTGTTGGAATGCGTGTCTCTTTAAGGCAGAGTTTGAGGGCACAGGTGGAGGCCATAGAGGAGGTGGGGGAGACAGAAGCCATGGAGAAAATGTTAAATACAGAGGTTTGTCCTGCAAGCCTTGGGGATTTCAAGACTTGTGTAGCAGCAGATTACCCGCCTGCCCCAACAGCCACCAGAGTCACCCAGTGCTCAGTCAGCGAGATGTAATGCCCATGGCCATGCTTACTCGTCCAACTCTCTGTAATGAAATGCAACCTGGCAGACATAGATTTAGTCAAGCAACAGGTGATGTTGTTCGTGATATACTGGTGTAGCGCAGGCGCAGCTTTCTTAGAGGAGTAATGGGGCAACTCTTACTGGGGTATTGCGATGGCCATCAGCTTTCAGAAAAAGTCTGTATCCACCAGGCATAAAGGCAGCATTTCCGTGGCCAACAGATTGGAGATGGTGGAGTTGAACTCCTAAGCTTTGTTATGTGTAGGAGGAATCAATCATTTGCATGACCACAACTGCGGGATAGAGTGCTTGCTGCAGTGTTGAGAGAGGGCAGAGTAGGGTGAACACGACAAACTGCTGAACAATGAGTGAGGTGCAGGTGGAGATGTTACGGTGGATTGAGAAAGATGTGGTGTGCTCATTGAAGCAAAAACAGAAGGCATGTCCACTTCTGTTACAGCTGACAAACTCTCACTCTGCCTGACTGGAGCCGGTAAACAAGAGGAGGTTCTGTGGTCGGAGACCTGCGTGACAACACTTGGCATGGTGACAGAGAAGGAGGAAGAAGCAGCAGATATGGTTGATCAGGCGGCCAATGATTGGTGAGGCCTGCTGGTCCACATTTTATCACAGTGGGATTGCCAGACTAATGCATGTTGATAGCGCTTGTAAAGGTTCATGCATGTAGTAGTCAAATTATTCTACTTTTTCACCTCTACTGAGTCTTTTTTTGCAAATTTGGCAGATAACGTGAAAAAAGGCCCAGGCTAGGCAACCCTTGGTGCCCCGGCGAGCTGCAGACCCACAAACGCTGCTGGCCACAGCCACAGTTGTGAATAAGGATGCAGTGCTCGTCGTTGTTGCATCACTCCGTGTCTGTGCCGTAGGGCGCAGCTTGGCAAACAAAAGCAGTTGGAGCGCCAATGATGAAGAGCCTGAGGTTTGGGGGGGGAATGAAGGGGGAGGATGTTGTGACCACTCACCTGGTCCTTTTGTGCAAAGAAGCTCCGCACAACAAGGGAAAACACTTCAAGGTGGGAGACTGTAAGATGAAGGCAGCTTACCAGGAACTGCTGTAGGGAATTTCTGTCTGCTTCAGTGGTCACATGACCAGGACCGTGTGACCGAAGTGGGCGTTCCACAATGACATCACAGCAGGTCCTGTAGTGAGCTAGATGTAAACAGAGCATCTTCTACCGCTCTCCACAGGGGAGATTAGCAATCAAGAAAGAAGGAATTGTGCCGTGTTAGTGAAGCACTAGAACAGCTAGACAGTGGATTAGGTTATGACACACAAACCTTTTATTGTATAGTACGCTCTCTAACGCCACGACGCGTTTCGATAGCAGAAGTTATCTTCCTCAGGTAGATTAGAGAGCAAATGAAAGAGCAACCATTATATAGGGTGGGTGCACCAATCAAAGGACACTAACAATTATGACAACACAAGAAATACAAAACAGGAAGTAAATAAAAAAAAAAATTATATATATATAGAGTACAGACCAAAAGTTTGGACACACCTTCTCATTTAAAGATTTTTCTGTATTTTCATGACTTTGAAAATTGTACATTCACACTGAGGCATCAATACTATGAATTAACACGTGTGGAATTATATACTTAACAAAAAAGTGTGAAACAACTGAAAATTTGTCTTATATTCTAGGTTCTTCAAAGTAGCCACCTTTTGCTTTGATGACTGCTTTGCACACTCTTGGCATTCTCTAGATGAGCGTCAACAGGTAGTCACCGGAAATGGTTTTCACTTCACAGGTGTGCCCTGTCAGGTTTAATAAGTGGGATTTCTTGCCTTATAAATGGGGTTGGGACCATCAGTTGTGTTGTGCAGAAGTCTGATGGATACAAAGCTGATAGTCCTACTGAATAGACTGTTAGAATTTGTATTATGGCAAGAAAAAAGCAGCTAAGTAAAGAAAAACGAGTGGCCATCATTACTTTAAGAAATGAAGGTCAGTCAGTCCAAAAAATTGGGCAAACTTTGAAAGTGTCCCCAAGTGCAGTTACAAAAACCATCAAGCGCTACAAAGAAACTGGCTCACATGAGGACCGCCCCAGGAAAGGAAGACCAAGAGTCACCTCTGCTTCTGAGGATAAGTTTATCTGAGTCACCAGCCTCAGAATTCGCAGGTTAACAGCAGCTCAGATTAGAGAAGAGGTCAAAGCCACACAAAGTTCTAGCAGCAGACACATCTCTTCAACAACTGTTAATAGGAGACTTTGTGCAGCAGGCCTTCATGGT
Organism: Phyllobates terribilis; assembly: GCF_046119375.1. NCBI lineage: Eukaryota > Metazoa > Chordata > Amphibia > Anura > Dendrobatidae > Phyllobates > Phyllobates terribilis. Next base: position 69,350,413 of record NW_027362763.1, on the reverse strand, counting down.
AAAATAGCTGCTAGGAAACCACTGCTAAGGACAGGCAACAAGCAGAAGAAACTTGTTTGGGCTAAATAACACAAGGAATGGACATTAAACCAGTGGAAATCTGTGCTTTGGTCTGATGAGTCCAAATTTGAGATCTTTGGTTCCAACCACCGTGTCTTTGTGCGACGCAGAAAAGGTGAACGGATCGACTCTACATGCCTGGTTCCCACCGTGAAGCATGGAGGAGGAGGTGTGATGGTGTGGGGGTGCTCTGCTTGTGACACTGTTGGGGATTTATTCAAAATTGAAGGCATACTGAACCAGCATGGCTACCACAGCATCTTGCAGTGTCATGCTATTCCATCCAGTTTGCTTTAAGTTGGACCATCATTTATTTTTCAACAGGACAATGTCCCAAAGCACACCTCAAGGCTGTGTAAGGGCTATCTGACCAAGAAGGAGAGTGATGGGGTGCTACGCCAGATGACCTGGCCTCCACAGTCACCAGACCTGAACCCAATCGAGATGGTTTGGGATGAGCTGGACCGCAGAGTGAAGGCAAAAGGGCCAACAAGTGCTAAGCATGTCTGGGAACTCCTTCAAGAATATTGGAAGACCATTTCCGGTGACTACCTCTTGAAGCTAATCAAGAGAATGCCAAGAACGTGCAAAGCAGTCATCAAAGCAAAAGGTGGCTACTTTGAAGAACCTAGAATATAAGACATATTTTCAGTTGTTTCATACTTTTTTGTTAAGTATATAATTCCACTTGTTAATTCATAGGTGTGATGCCTTCAGTGTGAATGTACAATTTTCATAGTCATGAAAATACAGAAAAATCTTTAAATGAGAAGGTGTGTCCAAACTTTTGGTCTGTACTGTATATAAAAAAAATATAAAAAAAAAAAGGAAGTAAGAGAAATGAATATCATATAAATATGAATATAAAAACTACATTAGATCAAAAGATTAAAAAAGAGGATAAAAGATGCCACATTATACCCAATAGTGTCATGATGTACTAAAAGCAGGGATTATAAATAAAATATAAAATGAATAAAAAAATAAAAGATGAATAAAAACTAGTAATGCATGAATAAGAACCAAGAGAGAAATAAGGTTACTGAATCGCATTCTCAATCGTTAAATTAAGGCCCTCAGGGGACAGAGTGCCAAATCTAAAAATCCAATAACTCTCACGATTAATTAAACGACCCAAGTGGTCAGTTGTGGTTTCAGCAATCTGATCAATAATTTTAAGCCTTATGTCAGTAGGATCCTTATTATGCGCCACAGAAAAATGTTTAGAAATGCTATGTAGAAGGAAACCACTACGAATGTTAGACCTATGCTTATTCATCCGTGCATGCATGGCCTGTATCGTATGGCCCACATATTGTAGGCAGCACTTACATTCAAGAAGATATACCACGAACATGGAGTGACAGTTTAAAAATTGCATGGAGTGACAGTTGCATGGATTTATATTGTGTGACCAACTTGTCAAGCACTTTTCCAAGTGATGCTCAAAATCGCTTGGAAAAGCGCTTGAAAAAACGCATGTGGAAATGCATGCAAAAACGCTTAAAAAACACTTCTCCCTGGCAGAAAAAAATGTGTTTTTTTCCGCATGCATTTTTTCTGGCAGTGAGCGTCAGAAATGCTCAGGAAAAAATTTTGCATCGTGGGCACATAGTGACGCGCCCCCTAGGACCGTGGGGTACTCACCACCGGGCTGGTCGGTTCCTTGGGATTGCCAAGGGGGCTTGACCCGGTCCGGAGCCCTAGGCAGTCATTAAAAAGCAAGGACAGTTTGTTTAGGGGAAACGTTTTGTGACGCCACCAGTGGTATGCGGCTATAGGCGGTCGCCACTGCTGAAAGAGATCGCTGGGCGCAGCTGGGATGGATTTGCTCCCCACTGGTAGAGAGGGGTATCAGGGCAACCGGTACGGTTTATGTAGGGGGGTTGTGGATGTTGGGGTGCAGGACTGAGGGTGCAGATAATGACCAGACCACACAAGAAGGCCGGTTTCCTCTACCTTTACTTGAGGTTTGATGGTGTAGACGGGGGGAACAGGTAACAGAAGGTAATGGAAATCTGAGTGGACTAGAAGCAATTTGGGGATCCACCTCGCCAGGTGGAGTTGTAGGCCTCCCTTCTGTGCTGTCCTCTTTGGCCCTGCTGCCTAAAGCTATGCTGCGGCCCTCTTTCCTGAGCAATCGTTTAGTCCTCACCCGGATGGCAGGCAGCTCGAGCCTTTTTCTGGTGTAGCTACTTCGTGACGGCTCTGGGCTCTAGTATGCTGCTGAGCCACTGGGCGTTTGGTGGGGCCAGGAGACCTGCAGTCTCCTGCCCTCCGGATTTAGCTGCCGGGACTTCAGTACCCAAACAACCACAGACTCCGGTGTCCGGTTTCTCTCGCTTTTCTCTAGGGCCAGCTTGGTCACAGCTCCCCTCCCCAGGTTCTCCCTCATCGCTCTCCTGTCTTCAACTCCCTTTTCTCACTCCAACTGACTTTTTCTAAACCCCGCCTCCAGGCTCCAATTTAAAGGGGAGGCTCCCCTGAGGCCGGGTTAGAGCTCCTCCTTCTGGTCTGGAGCCAGGAAATGGGTTAGATGCTGGTGTTACCTGATAAGGGGACCCCTCCTTGCTTCTAGGCATGGCATCACCCCCTATGAGGGAGGCAATGCCACTGTGGCATCCGGACTCCTGGGGTGCCACAATAGCCTAACAGAAGTTGTCAGTTAACTTTGGATAGGTCATGACGGTGTTGGTTCTCTATTGTTTTCACTAACTTTATGACCTACCCCACGTATTCCTTGAACATCAAGTCTATTCCCCCTTCCACCACGACCTCACTTTTTCCCCACTCATGTTGCTCAAATATTATGGTTGGAGCACGCTATAAACAAAAAAAAAATTGGATTTTTTTACTATGAATGAGGCCTGTATTAAATAGAATATATGCTCCAAACAAGTTCAAACTGAGATCTCTCTGCTGTTTCATGTTATTAACAGAAAAAAATATTTTTTTAACTGTGGATGAGGCCTGTACAACATAGAATATATGCTCCAGGAAATTTCAAGCTGAGATCTGGTCTGCTGTATCACGTTAGTAACAGAAAAAAATTTGATTTTGAAAGGTGTACTCGTGCATGGAGCTCAATAAAAGCAGTGCACAACAGAGCTCTATGACATGGGACCTGCTGTCTTTGTCTGGACCTCACTAATAGCACAAAAAATAAAAATCAGCTGGAAGGTCAATTTCACAGACACACAGGATCCTCTCTGTCAAAACTATCTAACTTAGAAGCAACCGCCTAGTTAACTATCTAAAATAACTCTGTATCCAGGAGCAGCGTCAGGAGCAGCCCCTCTGACCTGTTATACTCACAAAATGGCGCTAAAACAACATGTGCGCTCTTTATATAGAGAGAACACATGATTTCAGCAGTCAATGGTACAAGCCCTTGTTTCTGGACATTGTGGATGGTTCTTGCTCCCTGATTGGCTAGCCACAATTTGCACACATTAAGTTAGGAAAAAACATAAATAAATAAAAAATTTGATTACAAGCACGCTGCTCCTCTGACCTCTCCCCACCCCCTCCCCTCATCAAACACATCACTACCGCTCATCATACAGCACCACTATCCTAGCCAAAGTGCTGAAAATACTGTAGTGGAAACTCAATTATTCGCCGCACTTTTACCAAATTTTGACGATTTTAAGCTAAAACGCTCGGGTGTCCCCTCACGATTCCGAATGTGCAACTTTTGTGCCGAATTTGAAATTGGCGAACGCTTTCCGAGCATGTTCGCGCATCTCTACTCACTGCGCCTATCACAAATCGATGGGAGGAATTGTGACAAATTCTCCATGGAAGAATTAGTATGTAAACTCTCATGCAGTTGGTAAAAGTTATTGTCCAACCCTTTGACAAGTCTTAACCCTGGTCATGTTGTAAGGCTCATTAAAAGGGTCGGACATTGACTTAAGGGGTGGAGACCTCAGTTAGATGATACTTTGCAAAACAGTCTTTTTTGCTTTTACAAAAATATATTGGAAGTAGCCACGAAGTTTTGCAATCTTTTATTAATCTCAAGAAGAAATTAAAGTTTATTCCTAAAATTTGATTATTAAAAAAAAAAATAAAAAAATATTCATGCTATATGATTCATTAAAATGAAAAGCAATTTTTCTGAACGACAGGTTAGATCATAATTATTAGATTGGTAGGGGTGAAATCCTCAGCACTAGTGATGATCGAGCGTGTCCTGTTAACCCTGTCTGCAAGCATGCTCGGGTGCTCGCTGAGTATCTTCAGCGTGCTCGGGCGTTATGTTTTAGTCATTCCGTGTGCATGATTTGCGACTATTTGACAGCTTTAATAGATATGAGGAATGCCTAAGAAACAGGTATTCCTCACATGTATTAAAGCTGTCAAACAGTTGAAAATCATGCGCACGGCATGACTCAAACATAACACCCGAGCACGCTGAAGATACTCGGAAGGCACCCGAGCATGCTCGTAAATCTCGAGTAAGGAGCATTCTCGCTTTTCACTACTCAGCACCTCTGCAAATCAGTTGATTGAAGGGGTCAAAATACAATTACTGTAGTTCAGTCCAATTCAAGTGAATAGGACTAAGCTATATTACCAGATTTAGCCACTATCAAATGTATGGTGCTGTAACTGGAGTGCTCTGGTACTTTTAGTCAGCTGATCGGCATTATTGCTTAGAGACTTAACCACTTAATCAATCTGATATTGATGGTCTATCCTAAGGACTAGATCAATTTTGCAGTTTTTAAATATTTGTTTAAATTTTAAATACGCAATGAAATTTGGACTTACCCGGACCCAAGGGCTCCCTAGGAGTCTTATGTTCTCATTAACCAAACTCATAAGTCTCAGTAAAGTCGGATCTTCGTAGTCAAATCGTTTACTCAGCAGGATGGCGACAATAATATTGGCCACAGCAGCATTTAAACTGGTGAAATTATCAAAAGGTTTTCCTGAAAAAGAGAAATCCAAATGCTGAAGTATATTTTTAAGAAACATATAGTAAGAACCGACTTGATAGCTCAGTGGTTAGCCTTTTTGCTTTTGAGCTTTTTTATTGTGGTAAATATGGATGCAATACCTGGACAATAAAGAAATAAGACAGAATTAGAATCAATGTTTATAAAATGTATTAATGGAGGATGATATCAATACCATAGATGGGAATAAGAACAAACAAATCAATTTTAGAACAAATCAAGCCAGACATGTCACTGGAAGCAATGATCACCAAGCCACGACTTGTCTACTTTGGACACATTATACGAAGACAGCAATCACTAGTTAAGGACATCCTGGTCTTAAGTATATAAGGAATTAGGCTAAGTGGAAGAAGAGCAACTAGAAGGCATAATTCTATAAAGATATTGGAGAAGACTCTGGTGGACCTAAATAGGCTTGCACAAGATCGATAATCCAACAAGTCCTTCATCTTCAAATTGCCATGTCTCAAGATCAAGCTGAAGGCCGTTATAAAAACTTTATTTTGTATGAATATTGTGAAACAAAATCTTCTCAAAGGTTTACAGGAAGCACCAGTATCATGATTCCGTACAACTATATAGCTCAGGGTTGTAACTAGAGCCCCATGGACCCGAGCTCAAGTATTTGACACCTGCCCTTCCCTACAAGCTTGGAAGTGTAAGCCCAGTGGTATTGCTGAAAACAACAAAAATAAATGTTTTAACCCCATAGTGCCCCATACAGTAATAGTACTGCCCTTTTTGTGTTCCACTCAGTAAGAGTGTCCCTCAAAACAGTAATAGTGCCTCCTTTAGACTATGGAGCTTATTCCAGGACTGCATCATTCCATTATTAAACATAGAAGGTGTAATTAGATCTTTTGTGCGTGCTGCAGCTACCTATGTTTCCATTGTTGGTATGATCCTTTCATCTTGAGACTCTGAATTTGTAGTCAGTGTATGTGTTGACTCTAACTGCTGGGAAGCTTTGCTGCATGAAGATGAAACTGAGACCGGGTACCTTGGACCCATCCATCACTTGGTCACGATCACACCCATTATGTCTATGATCATTGTGGCACTGGCCTGGGTCTTAACAAATGGTCCCTAATTTATACTTTAACCAATGCTTGTTGAGCCAACTTATTAAAGTGTTTTGGGGAGCAAAACTGATAAAAGGAGAAAATCTGTATTCATCTTGGGAATCCGACCATAGTCTTCTAAACCTGCAGCCAGCCAGTGGCTGCAGAGATCCAGTTACTAGTGGTCTTGAACCTGCAGGCAATCATTTGCTGCAGAGGTCAAGTGACTGGTAGTTCAATGTTATTGCTTCCTGTTCAGCAGAGACCACCAAAGCAGCAATGCTGGAGCTGGGAGCTGTTTAGAAAATAAGTAAAGATTTTTTGAAACCGAGAACTTTATATTATACACAGTCATGGATATAATCTTATCCAGTCTAAATAATCGAGGGAGCATGGACTCCAGAATGATACATTAAAGCAAACTATAAGAGATTTGTGCAACTTCTTTGGACGGATGTAGTGTATGAAGTCCTAAATTTATATTCTACATCTTTTCCCCTTCAAGTGTCTTATTACAGACCTGAGACAGATCCTGATCTATTTATAATAACAGTATCTGGGGCACCAAGAACTAAAGATGAGCAACTTTCAACATAATTTGATCCTTGTCTAATCGAATCTCATCTCTGAGAGCCTTATTGTCAAATTATAGCAAAGGTAAGCTTAATTGACAAATAGTCATAGCTTAATAAACAATCCCAAGGCTAATATAAATCTGATTTATAGCAAATAAATTTGCCATGAATCACAGTGACTCCAATTACCCTGAAAAGGTGTGTATGATACCCTGAGGTTTTGTAAGACTACATTAAACTCCATTCAACCTTTACCTCACTATAGAAGCATAGTAACTTGGTAGTAACCAACAGCCTTTTAATAACAGTGCATTGACAGACTTCGTTCTTTTAAAATTAAAAAATAGTCCAAAAATTATCCCACTCAGTTATTTTTGATTTTTCTGGGCAGAACATTGACTTAAACTGACAGGGTCACTGTCAGTGATAACATCATCCTGTTGTAACTAAGACGTGTGATGTGCCAAGTATTCCATAATGTTGCTAATTGCCCAATATTAAGGTAAAAATTCCCTCCTGACTGATCATGCGGCAATTAGACTAGTTCCTTAGATTAGTACCCATAACATTATATTTTTTAAAAATGTGTCCTTTATTAAGTGAATCAATCATTTGGCAGCGAGATCCATAGTCTCACTGTTCGCACAGTAAAGAATCCATAGTCTCACTACTCGCACAGTAATTATAATCATAGACAGTGATTTTTGTAATCTTTTTTTCCTCCAGATGCTTCTTATGCCCTCTTTGTCATCATTGCAGGCCTAGGTGTAAAAAGATCATTAAAAAGATCTCTGTACTGCCCCATCATATATTTGTAATAAGATCACAATTCGGTTCATGTACAGAAAGCAAAATATGGCAGCAGGCATGTACGGTTGTCAAATTGGTGTGCAAAACCAGACATGTACAAATGTCTTTATTTGATTTATTTTTTCTATTTTTGCAGCAAAATTCATCCCACTTCCAAAAAATGACAAAATAAAAAATGCCAGGCAGGTACAAGGCCAAAAAGTTTGCACTTTCCACAGTGCGCGGTAATAGTGTGGCATGTATGGATCTAAAATTTGAGTAGTAAACAGATGTGCAAAAATAAATGGTTTGTGACACGCACACTTTGTGAGGTGGACAGTCACAGTTAAATGTCTGGATTTTAGGGAATTTCTTTTTGCATTTAAAAACAAAAACGCAATTATTCCACTTTCACAAAAATTTTTCCACAAGAAATGCGAAAGAACCTCGTGACTGTAGCTTATGACAGTAGCTTGTGACAAGGCAAGCACTCAGTGTTTGACGCTGATTTCAGTTGTTTTTTTTCTGTAGAAACTATTCTGCTGTCTTACTGTAGCTTTCTGATGCATTAAGAATTAAGTAAGGAAAAATGTGCATTTCAATTGCAACAGGAAAAATGCTTGCTACGCCATATCACTGAGCAATCGCTCCCTGTCTGGCACCTCTCCTATCTCTTCCACTATCAATTGAATTCCTGTATTATTCACAGACTAATACTATCATCTTTTTTCACTGCTGCAGTTACTATCCAGAGGATATGTCTAATGTTTTAGGAATTTCTCATCCTCTCTCTACTGCTGAGCTGTGAGCTCTGGCATCCTCTCACTATCCTAAAATCACTGTGAAATGCCTGCTGCATTCCCTGTCTCAGCTTTCATACAGACTATGATAATCTCTTTTAATTGGCTGCGCTATGCCATGTGATGTGATAGCTACAAGGCATTTTGGGAAAGACCGGATTGTCAGGTCAGCCTTAATTTGACTGATGCAACCTTCTTCAATGTGTCAAAAGGTAGTCTTTTTTTTTGTAATCGAACCTGAAAGTGTTACATTTCATCAGGACTTGGGCATTTCATAAACTTTAACTTGAATTTGATTTGCATTTATTCGATCATCTCTAGTATCCTTCCCAAAGTTTAAAATGTAGAAAAGATCTCACCACTCACCTTCATAAGATCTCAACTTCTCTGCTAAACACTCGGCCTCCTCGATGATCTTGTCTTCTATGGTTCTCTTTCCCATTCCATAATCTCGTAGTGTGGAGAGAGTAAACCTTCTCATCACTTTCCAATTCTCTCCTTTGGCAAATACAATACCTAAGCAATAGAAATAATTAATTTTATGCTAAAGTCCAAATAACTTGACCAGTGTTTCTCAAATCCAGCTCTCAAGTACTAAAAACAGGTCGTGGTCTCACGATTTCTTTAGAATTTCACAAAAATATCAAGCACACAGTCATACACCCTACATAGTCATTGGTTCATTATTAAGAGCTCAGGCACTTTTGAATTGGAAAATATCTTGGAGTCTTAATGCCCACAACTCATAAAATGGGACTGGCAAATACTGAAGCCCAAGGTGGGTGAAAATTCCCTGTCTTGTTACATCTCTCTAAATTTTCTCTGGAAATAACATTGGTGCAAAACAGTGTGAAAGGAGTATCATAAAATGGGTTTCCATTGCCAAACAGCTGTATGCAAGCCTTACATCACCAAGCAAAATGCCAAATGTTGGATGGAGCGGTGTAAGGCTATGTGCGCACGATCTGGAATTACTTGCAGAATTCTCTGCAGCGTTTCTGCAAGATTCTGCACCTCTTGGCAGCAAAAATGCTGTGGAAAATCCGCAGCATTTTTGATGCATTTTCATGCGTTTTTTTGTGCGTCTTTGCCATGCGTTTTTTTTTTTCAATGCATTGTATTCTGCACATGAAATTCAATCAGGAAAAATCCTGATCGTTTGTACAGATCTTGCAAAATGTGATAGGAAATCATGGGATAAGGTTTGCAATGCGTTTTTGGCCTATTTCTGCGATGAAAAAACGCATCAAAAATGCACCGTGTGCACATAGCCTAAAGCCGCCGACATTGGAATCTGGAGCAGTGGGAAATGTTTTCTCTGGAATAGAAAAATCAGCTTTTACTTTCATGAAGTTTGATCGATGAATAAGGGTTTGGCTGATGCTCAGAGAACACTATGACCAGGAATGTATAGTGCCTCCTGGAAAATTTGATGTTGGTGGGATATTTCTATAACACTTTTTATAGATTTTGGCACCTTATTTCCTGTGAAGAATTATGTTAATACTAAGCATTCCATATTATTATTTTACATAACTATTGTTATTAAGTTTTGACAGTGATTTGGGTTAAGGACATTTGCTGCTTCAGCACGACTGAAGAACTTGAGTATCGACACAGAGCCCTGACCTAAAGACTTTTTATGACTGGCCTTCTCCCAATATCAGGGCTTGACTTTATACATTTGTTTTGAAGGAATAAATATATATTCCCATAGATTCACCAAAAACTGGTTGAAAACCTTCACTGAAGAGGTCTTAGCTCCATCTTAATGCCCATTATTTAAGAACGGGATATATCCAACTAATCAATTCAAGTTTGATGATCAGATATTCACATACTTTTGGAAAAATAAGGGGATATTAATCATGAAGTGAATTTTTTAAGTCAAGTTTGCATGTAGCTCCATGGCCATTACTAGTGCCAGATTTTTCAAAGTGTCATGCAATGATTGATAAATCTAGCTACTGTCTAGAATAGATTTTCCACTTTTTTAATCAAAGGACTCAACTCATTTGACACAGTCAAAATGAAAATTACAGACGCAATGCAAAATGTTTTAAAGTTACAAGACTTTTGTAAATGTGTCTAAAAAGAAAAAGTGCTACAAATTTGACAAAATCAGCCTTAAATCAAATGGTAAATGCCCTCCATGATGTATATTACAATCTGTCGCAAAATCCAACTCCAAATTTCAATTGCCTAGTCTTACCATGATCCTTTATTGACTTCGTGAACAAAGGAGTGTCGGGTCGGTCGGAGAATACATCGGCATGGTTGATCATAGCATCCTTGATGGTGTCATAACCACACAGGAGCACTAATTTTGTCATCCCCATGTGGACACTGAAGACTGGACCGTACTCCTTAGATAACTGAAGGCAAATGTGAAATCAAAACGAATGTAAAAATTTTCATCAAGATTTTGCTTCTTTTGCCCACTACTTACGAGTCTTGTTACCCTGGTGGCCCCATGAATAAAAGTTATGGACCAGAATTAGAAAAAATATACTGGATTTCTTCAAAAACACTTTTGCACATTTCCACAGCTTGTCTGTACTATCACAGTTCAGCCTTATTCACTTCAACAGAGTTGAGATCCAACACCACATACACTCTGTTGACATACTGTATGTCGCGCCTTTTCTGGAAGAAGGAAGACATGTTTTTCAAATAGCTAAGCAATAAGTTAGGTTATGTACCAAGATTAAAAGTTATTCTTATCCATAGGATAAGGGTTAATCTCCTGATTGCTGGAACTCCTAATGCTGGGACACCCACTGATCCTGAGAATCTGTCTGAATGGATCTGACGTGTGTATGTTTGATCACCTCTCCTTTCAGACAAGGCTCTTTAGAGGTGGGGATTTTAGCGGCTGGACCCCAAGTGATTGATGCATACCCTTTAAATCCTAAACTGGAACTAGGGTAAGATATGTATAGGAGGATCTTAGTAGCAATAAGTGTCTCATTGTCAACAACTCAAATCAATCAAACATAAGCACCAAAGGATGGAGAGAAAAAAAGTGGTCAAAAATTAGTTTGGAAGAGAATGGAGCACTTTATTGAAAATAGGTTCCCTTTACCTGGTAAAACGTTTTATGAGGTTTCGACATATCCATCGAGAGGATATTCCCAAGGATCGGTAAAGGCTTTGGCCCAGGGGGGAAATTTTTATATTTCCCTTGTTTTTGATTGTTGAAAACTTTAGCTAAGAAGATGATGACAATGATGGACAGGAGAACAGTGATAAGCTCCATGGAGTAGGCGAGATCTGCATGATATAGAGGAGAAAGACAACACAGAAGTGACTTTTATATACTGTACATATAAAATTAATGAGTACAGATCCAGTGCTTTGAAAATAAAAAAAGTAAATTTTTTTGCAAAATCTCTTGATTTAAAAAGTTTTTAATATTTTGTGTTCACCGTTCTTATGTGGACCTATGCTTTCTCATTGTAGTGCCGGCATTCCTGCATGGTTCTTCCCCCATCCGCTGCAGGGACACAGACATACTTACTTCTATGGCCGCTCTGCTATTTTCATTGCTCTGGCTCCCACTGCAGCTCCCATAGTCGGTGCACGCCACGCAGGTCCCCTAACAACGCACTTAGGGCGTGCACGCTCCCTTCTTCTTAAAAGGGCAACACGCACACTCCGGACGTGTCCACAGCCTATTCTGGGAGGCATCATGTATTAAGGCACCCTCCTCTGTAAGGCGATATCTGAGCAACTTTATTTTCTAGTTTGTCTTCAAACCTTCTAGTTCGTTGTCAGATCCACATCCTGTCTGAACCAGTACCTGTGATCCTGAACCAGTGTTACCTAAACCAGCCATTCTTTTTGAGTCAGTACCTGTGATCCCAAACCCATCCTGCATAAACCAGCTGTCCACTCTGAACTATCACCAGTATTCTTCCTGCCAGTGATTCTGCCCCTGTCCCACCTGACACTCCGACTCCGTACTGCATCCCTGTCCCTTGGAGTTAGCTGCTGCAGTACCAGGAGACTGCCCGGGAGTGGTACCTAATGGCTACCTGAGGCACAAGTCTAACCCCACCATCAGGGGCTCTAGTAAAGAACTATGCAGCCCTTTAGTCACAGCCCTCCAGGTCAAGCCCAGCCCGTGGTCCATTGGGTCCAGACCCACCAGCGTGACACTCATGGTTTTAGACTACGAACAAACCCATTATTCCTTATTTCTGCTTTCTGCTAAGATATTGGATATTGGTAACGGTGCAGTCAGGTGGCCATTTGAATCAAACAGAGATCAAATCACAATGCTCTGACTGGCCGGTGACTCTCTCGACCCGAGTATGACAGCTGCATAGAAATACATAAACCTGTCACGCTCAGATTGGGAGACCCAGCGGCCAGCCTGTGCATTGCGGTCTGATCTCGATCCAATTTATGCGCCCTAGGGAAAATGTAGAAGGCTGGAGGGGATATGACTGCAGGATCAGACTATATACTATCTTGATAGCTTGCATTGCTTCCTTGGAGCACTGGGACTGATCAGGGTGACATCTATGTATATTTTGTTGTTCGCTGTTTGAATTATTTTCTTTCCATCCAGTAGAAAAAAAAACAAAAAACTCATTTTGGGAAATAATGGCTTTATACAAAATTGGCAAAAATTGAAAAACGAGACAAAAAAATTTGATTGCCACCCCTCTGGGGATAAGGACCTTTTAACTTTTTTCATTTTGCTCCATGTACTTAGGCATATCATGCAAGATTTGAAGACTGAATCAGCAAAACAAAACAAAAAACATAGTAATATCTATTGCTGAACCTCATGAACTTTGTTATTTTTCCTGCTCAAGTCCAACTCTGCAGAGTTCTGGGGCCCAATGCAAATATATATTCTTCTGATATGGCACAGGGTTAGTGGCCCTACTCAATCACAAGGACCATGGTGCAATTGAAATCTCTGACCCCACATTATTTCCTGCCATGAAAATATCATACTGCAATAACATCAAGTTTCAAGAAAACTTTAAGATTTTCGTTCTTACTTGAGCTTACTTGGCTTGGATAGGACAAAGGATACAACACTCCGATCCGGTCTTTTCACTTCTCTCTGTACAAGAAGAATACTGCAGCTTACAAAAGTCACTGGAGTTTATATTTAACCTGGCGAAGTTCTGCTACACCCCGTATTTAACCCTTACATTTCCTAAGGAACAGAAGCTGTCACCTCACAGGAATATTTCAGAGTGCTAAATAGGGCACATGTAGTAAAGTGTGAAGATAGTGCAATGCAAGGCTTTAACCCCTTAACCCCCGAGGGTGGTTTGCACGTTAATGACCAGGCCAATTTTTACAATTCTGACCACTGTCACTTTATGAGGTAATTACTCTGGAACGCTTTAACGGATCCCCCTGATTCTGAGAATAATTTTTCATGACATATTGTACTTCATGATTGTGGTAACATTTCTCCGATATCACTTGCGTTTATTTGTGAAAAAAATGGAAATTTGGCGAAAATTTTGAAAATTTAGCAATTTTCAAAATTTGAATTTTTATGCCCTTAATTCAGAGAGATATGTCACACAAAAGAGTTAATAAATAACATTTCCCACATTTCTACTTTACATCAGCACAATTTTGGAACCAAAATTAATTTTTGTTAGGGAGCTATAAGGGTTAAAAATTGACCAGCGATTTCTCATTTTTCCATCAAAATTTACAAAACCATTTTTTTAGGGACCACATCACATTTGAAGTCACTTTGAGAGGTCTTTATGACAGAAAATACCAAAAAGTGACATGATTCTAAAAACTGCACCCCTCAAGGTGTTCAAAACCACATTCGAGAACTTTATTAACCCTTCAGGTGCTTCACAGGAATTTTTGGAATGTGGAAGAAAAAAATGAACATTTAACTTTTTTCACAAAAATGTTACTTTAGACCAAATTTTTAATTTTCATATGTGGGGAAAAACACTGTTTGGGCGCACGGCAGGGCTCGGAAGGGAAGGAGAGCCATTTGACTTTTTGATTGTAAAATTTGCTTGAATAATTAGCGGACGCCATGTTGCGTTTGGAGTGCCCCTGTGTGCCCAAACATTGGAGCTCCCCCACAAGTGACCCCATTTTGGAAACTAGACCCCCCAATGCACCTATCTAGATGCATAGTGAGCACTTGGAACCCCCAGGTGCTTCACAAATTGATTCGTAAAAATGAAAAAGTGAAAAAAAAACACTTTTCATTTTTATGAATCAATTTGTGAAGCACCTGGGGGTTCCAAGTGCTCACTATGCATCTAGATAGGTGCCTTGGGGGGTCTAGTTTCCAAAATGGGGTCAATTTTGGGGGAGCTCCAATGTTTGTGCACACAGGGACTCTCCAAATGCAACATGGTATCCGCTAACAAATTGTCAGCTCAAATTGTTAGCGGACACCATGTTGAGTTTGGAGAGCCCCTGTGTGCCCAAACATTGGAGTTCCCCAACAAGTGACCCCATTTTGGAAACTAGACCCCCCAAGGCACCTATCTAGATGCATAGTGAGCACTTTGAACCACCAGGTGCTTCACAAATTGATTCGTAAAAATGAAAAAGTGTTTTTTTTTTCACTTTTTCATTATTACGAATCAATTTGTGAAGCACCTAGGGGTTCCAAATGCTCACTATGCATCTAGATAGGTACCTTGGGGGTCTAGTTTCCAAAATGAGGTCACTTGTGGAGGAGCTCCAATGTTTGGGCACGCAGGGGCTCTCCAAACGCAACATGGCGTCCGCTAACAATTTGAGCCGATTTTCCATTCAATTTGTTAGCGGACTTCATGTCGCATTTGGAGAGCCCCTGATGTGCCTAAACAGTGGAGCTCCCCCACAAGTGACCCTATTTTGGACACTATACAACTCAAAGATTTTATTAAGGTGTATAATGAACATTTTGAACCCAGAGGTACGACACAGAATTTGATAACATTAGGTCATTATATTGAATAAGTTGTCATTAGTCTTGAGCGCAAGTGCTCGCTACTTGAGTTTGCATCGGGTACTCAGATATGCACCATGTACAGCGTGTGCTCGAGTGACATGCTCGAGTCCCTGCTACGCATGTTTCACGGTTATTAGACACTAGAGATGAGCGTTGTTCTACTCGAACTGTTCGCCAATCTCAAATTCGAGCTGTTTTGGGCGGTGTTCGAGCCGTTCGGCGAACACGAACAATTTGAGAAAAATTCGGCTGTTCGAGGTTATGTTCGATAACTGTTCGTGCACCAAAATCATAACTGGATTTTTTCTCAGTAATGATGAAAATTAATGTTAATACGCAGTTTGAGTGTACAGCGGGGTGGGGGGAGGGGCAGGGGATGGATCTCTGCAGGAACAATGAAGATCTCCATTTTTTTTTCTCTTTCCCGCATTTGCAGTGGGGAGGTGCAATCTGTCAGCCTATCAGCAGCGCACACACGGAGCGAAGTGCTTTTTTTCACACAAGCAAGGGCATGTGTCATTGGCAGTGTATGTCACATGTCCTTGCCCTATAAGACCAAGCCATTTTCCCCGTCGCCACCAGTTTCTCACTGCTGCAGCTGCGTGTTAGACGGCACCGCTGTTGCTGTGTGCGCTATACCTTGTTAATTTCAAGCCAATTTTCGCACAAATCTACAGATAGCTTGGGAGTAGGGAATAGTTGTGATTGCAGTCCTTTTAAGGACTAGGTTACAGCATTTCCTACGACTTTTATCAGGCAGGTCTGTGCTCTTAAATAGATAGATTGTGGGAGTAAAGACTAACTGTAATTGGAGTCCTTTTCAGGACTAGGTTACATCAGTTCCTATCAGTTTTTGCCAGGCAGGTCTGTGCCAGTGCTGTGCAAGTTTTTTTCACAGCATTTGGCTGAATCTAGCAAAGCTAATCCTTTTTGGCCTATTGCAGAGTGTGTTAGTCAGTGGAGTAGCCTATCTGTGTTGCAAGATATACCACCTGTGTATAGAATACCAATTTTTTTACTGCACCTAGTGAAGTAAAATCTTTTGGGCATAGCATCATTCTATTAGTCTATCTATACTGATCTCCATCAGGTTGCAAATTGAATATAATTTTTTTCTGCATCTAGCTCTGAAAAAATATTGGGCTTCTAGCTGTGTGTGGGACTTGTTGTACTAGTCGATCTATACTGACCTCCATCAGGTTGCAAACTGAATATATTTTTTTCTGCATCTACCTCTGAAAAAATATTGGGCTTCTAGCTGTGTGTGGTACTTGTTGTATTAGTCCATCTATACTGACCTCCATAAGGTTGCAAACTGAATATAATTTTTTTCTGCATCTACCTCTGACAAAATATTTGGCCTTCTAGCTGTGTGTGGGACTTGTTTTATTAGTCCATCTATACTGACCTCCATAAGGTTGCAAACTGAATATAATTTTTTTCTGCATCTACCTTTGAAAAAATATTTGGCCTTCTAGCTGTGTGTGGGACTTGTTCTATTAGTCCATCTATACTGACCTCCATAAGGTTGCAAACTGAATATAATTTTTTTCTGCATCTACCTCTGAAAAAATATTGGGCTTCTAGCTGTGTGTGGGACTTGCTCTATTAATCCATCTATACAGACCTCCATCAGGTTGCAAACTGAATATATTTTTTTCTGCATCTACCTCTGAAAAAATATTGGGCTTCTAGCTGTGTGTGGGACTTGCTCTATTAATCCATCTATACAGACCTCCATCAGGTTGCAAACTGAATATATTTTTTTCTGCATCTACCTCTGAAAAAATATTGGTCTTCTAGCTGTGTGTGGGACTTGTTGTATTAGTCCATCTATACTGACCTCCATAAGGTTGCAAACTGAATATAATTTTTTTCTGCATCTACCTCTGACAAAATGTTTGGCCTTCTAGCTGTGTGTGGGACTTGTTCTATTAGTCCATCTATACTGACCTCCATAAGGTTGCAAACTGAAAATAATTTTTTTCTGCATCTACCTCTGAAAAAATATTTGGCCTTCTAGCTGTGTGTGGGACTTGTTCTATTAGTCCATCTATACTGACCTCCATAAGGTTGCAAACTGAATATAATTTTTTTCTGCATCTACCTCTGAAAAAATATTTGGCCTTCTAGCTGTGTGTGGGACTTGTTCTATTAGTCCATCTATACTGACCTCCATAAGGCTGCAAACTGAATATAATTTTTTTCTGCATCTACCTCTGAAAAAATATTTGGCCTTCTAGCTGTGTGTGGGACTTGTTCTATTAGTTCATTTATACTGACCTCCATAAGGTTGCAAACTGAATATAATTTTTTTCTGCATCTACCTCTGAAAAAATATTTGGCCTTCTAGCTGTGTGTGGGACTTGTTCTATTAGTCCATCTATACTGACCTCCATAAGGTTGCAAACTGAATATAATTTTTTTCTGCATCTTCCTCTGAAAAAATATTGGGCTTCTAGCTGTGTGTGGGACTTGTTCTATTAATCCATCTATACAGACCTCCATCAGGATGCAAACTGAATATATTTTTTTCTGCATCTACCTCTGAAAAAATATTGGGCTTCTAGCTGTGTGTGGGACTTGTTGTATTAGTCCATCTATACTGACCTCCATAAGGTTGCAAACTGAATATAATTTTTTTCTGCATCTACCTCTAAAAAAATATTTGGCCTTCTAGCTGTGTGTGGGACTTGTTCTATTAGTCCATCTATACTGACCTCCATAAGGTTGCAAACTGAATATAATTTTTTTCTGCATCTACCTCTGAAAAAATATTTGGCCTTCTAGCTGTGTGTGGGACTTGTTCTATTAGTCCATCTATACTGACCTCCATAAGGTTGCAAACTGAATATAATTTTTTTCTGCATCTACCTCTGAAAAAATATTTGGCCTTCTAGCTGTGTGTGGGACTTGTTCTATTAGTCCATCTATACTGACCTCCATAAGGTTGCAAACTGAATATAATTTTTTTCTGCATCTACCTCTGAAAAAATATTTGGCCTTCTAGCTGTGTGTGGGACTTGTTCTATTAGTCCATCTATACAGACCTCCATCAGGTTGCAAATTGAATATAATTTTTTTCTGCATCTAACCCAGCCAATAGTTTTGGCCAATAGTTTTGGCCTAATACCACAGTTTGGCAACTCAGCTCTGCTCGGTTCCCATCCATTGTTTTTTTGTGCAAACAACTCCAGAGTTGTGAATTAGTTAACCACCAAAATGAGTGGAGAAAGGCCTGCTGCTGGTGGAAAGGGGAATAGGCGTGTTGGGAAGGGGAAAAAAGGTTGTGTCTGTGGGGTAGGTGTTAAAGCAACAGTAACATCTGCAGAAGAAAGACCATCTTCCAGCCAAACTAAAATGTCTACTTCTTTTAGCGGACAATGTGATAAGATCCCTTTCTTACGGCCACGCCAATCGCTACAAATTCCAGATGAGGCACAAAAACAGCAGGTGCTTCAACGGATATCAAGTGCTCCTTTAAGTGGGCTCTCCTCCACATCAACTTCAACATCACAAATACTCCAGTCCTCAAAGGTGTCACCCCAATCGCACTTGCTTCCTCACAGCTCCCAAATCTCCAGCTGCCCGTCTGAGTATGAGGTAGAACAGATGGTTGAGTCTGCAGAGCTGTTTACTCATACTATAGCCTGGGAATCAGAGGTCGACTCCAGCGCTTCTGTGAATCCAGACGAGGAAATGATCTGCACTGATGCCCAGAATCTTTATGAGTCGGATCCAGGACCAGACGCAGAAGGTTCTGACCATAATGTAGACCCTCATTCCCAAATTGTAACTCCTGTTGGTGGAGACAATGAGGAAGACGATGATAAGCCTCAAATACCTGATTGGAGCGACAACTTTAGTTTTTTGTCAGGGCAGGAACAGGTTGGCTCTGAGGACGACGGGTGTGATAACGCACAGGGTGATGATGATGAGGTTGGAGATCCCACTTACTGTCAATCCACAGTCAGCCAAGAGATGAGATCAGCAGAGGAGGTGGAGGAAGATGCTAGTGACGATGAGGTCAGGTTGCACCTTCCTGGACAGAGACGTAGTACTGGAAGCACGTCAACAACTGCATCCTCAAACACAACTCTGCCTCTCACCACAAGTCGTGGTGGCTCTTCAGGTCGCATGGGTGCTAAGCCTTGCATAGCCTGGGCATTTTTTCAGATCGATAAAGATGACCCAACTCGTGTTATCTGTAACATTTGTCAGCAAAAGCTAAGTAGAGGCCAAAAAATACATAGTTTGAGTACTTCATGCATGAACCGGCACATGGACATGAAGCATAAGTTGCAGTGGGAAGCTCAGTGTGCTACAATGCGGCCTAGCCGGCCGGGCAAAACAACGTCTGCCATATCTTGTGCATCCGCGGCCTCTTCATCCTCTGTGACTGGGGGGACAGCAGTCACACCTGTTTTTGGGCGCAGACCTGCCACCTCTTTACCCGCAACAGCCAGCGTGATTGGCAGGTCATCATTTTCTTTGGAGGTGGTAACACCAGCTGGTGTTGAGCGCTGTCTGACATCGATAGCACCACCTTTGGATCAAGGCAACCTAACATGTCTGCCTGCATCCTCCTCACAGACCGGCAGTTTGCCGGGGACACCCTTATCAACCCCGTCTAAGCACAATAGCCAGCCCTCGGTCCCTCAGATGTGGACAAGTAAAAGACCATTTCCTCCTAGACATGAGAAAGCTAAGAGGTTGAATTTCACCATCTGCAAGCTCTTGGCTACAGAAATGCTGCCTTTCCGCCTGGTGGACACAGAGGATTTTCGAGACCTTATGTCCGTCGCAGTGCCCCAGTACCAGATGCCCAGTCGGCACTACTTCTCAAAGAAAGGTGTGCCTGCGCTCAACCAGCATGTCGCATACAACATCACCGCTTCTTTGAGAAACTCTGTGTGTGACAGGGTGCATTTCACCACAGACACTTGGATGAGTAGGCATGGACAGGGGCGTTACATGTCGCTGACTGGGCACTGGGTAACTATGGTGACAGCAGGACAAGGGGCTGCTGTCCAAGTCTTGCCGTCCCCACGAGTTGTGCGTCAATCCTCTTTATGTCAAAGTTCCTCCACTGCTTCTGCCTCCTCAACCTCCTCTCGGTCCTCCACCTGCACCCAAAGCCTGTCTGGTCATGCCACAAGCTTTCTAACTGCGCAGAAGGGATCCTGCACACCTCCTTACTATGCTGGCAGTAGGGCTCAACGTCATCAGGCGGTTTTTACATTGAAATGTCTGGGAAATGTGAGTCACACAGCTGAGGAGTTGTGGTCAGCTCTGGAGAACCAATTTCATGAATGGTTGTCTCCACTGGACCTGAAACCAGGGAAGGCCGTGTGCGACAATGCTGCAAACCTGGGTGCGGCCCTTCGCCGGAACAACGTCACACACGTGCCTTGTATGGCTCACGTGTTGAACCTGGTTGTCCAGCAATTTTTAGCCCACTATCCCAGACTAGATGGCCTTCTGCAGAGGGCACGGTCGCTGTGTGCTCACTTCTGCCATTCGCATCCCGCAGCTCAGCGACTTACATCTCTACAGAAGTCGTTGGGCCTGCCACTTCACCGGCTAAAATGCGATGTGCCTACTCGGTGGAATTCAACTCTGCACATGTTGCAGCGACTGTGGCAGCACCGACAAGCCCTGGTGCAATACGTTCTGACGTATAGCCTGGGCCAACGAGATTCAGAGGTGGGGCAAATCACGCTGGAGGAGTGGTCTCAGATCAGGGACCTATGCACCCTTCTGCACAGTTTTGAAATGGCGACGAAGATGTTTAGTGCTGACGATGCCATTATCAGCATGACTATTCCGGTGATTTACATGCTGGAGCACATGTTAAACAGAATTCGGAGTCAGGTGGTGGCACAAGAGGAGGTGGAGGAAGTAGAGGAGGAGGAGTTGTATGCGGAAGGGCTAACATCTGCAAGGTCCAGACGGTCGGCAGCACCAAGGCGGCAGGCATGTGAGGGTGGGGGAGATGGTTTTACCAGGGCGCATGGTAGCAGCCAAACTAGTGAGGAAGGTGCAGGAGCCCAGGAAGAAGTGGAGGACGAACTGATGGAAGACTCATCAGATGAGGGAGACCTTGATCCCATTTCTGTTGTGCGAGGTTGGGGGGAGAGGACAGAGGAAGGAAGCATGATTGTTACCTCGCCACCAACACAACAGGGACTTGGTGCTCCTGGTGCGCAACACACATGAGTGCCTTCTTGCTTCACTACCTGCAACATGACCCTCGAATTGTGAGAATTAGAAATAATCCTGACTACTGGGTTGCCACACTGTTAGATCCCCGGTACAAAAGTAAATTTGCAGAAATTATTCCTGCCATAGAAAGGGATGCACGCATGCAGGAGTATCAGCAGAGACTGTTGCAGAATCTTACATGTGCTTTTCCACAAAATACCAGTGGTGCACGTAGTGAATCTCACAGTTCCAACTTGCCAACCGTGGGACCGTCAAGTGTTCAGCACTCAAACCGTAACAGAACCACAGTATCTGCTGGTAACATCAATTTTGCGGAATCATTTCACCACTTTTTTAGCCCATCCTTTGCAAGGCCACAGGAGACAAGAAGTCTGACACATAGTCAACGCCTAGAGACGATGGTACAGGAGTATCTCCAAGTAAACATTGAAGCCACGACTGTGTCACTGGACCCTTGCTCTTTTTGGGCTTCCAATCTGGATAAATGGCCGGAGCTAGCCACTTACGCCTTGGAGATCTTGTCATGCCCCGCAGCCAGCGTTCTGTCTGAACGTGTGTTCAGCGCTGCTGGTGGTGTGCTGACAGATAAGCGCACGCGGCTCTCCACTGATAATGTAGACAGACTCACGTTCATAAAGATGAACAAATCATGGATCCGAAACGACTTTTCTACCCCTGTGTCATCCTGGGGAGAGTAAAAGCTTGATGATTGGTTAAAATCACCCCACCAACCGTTTTAAGCTTTCAAATTACTAATCATGTTTATCTGTATCTTGGCTGGAAAATAATTTGGGCTTTGTAGCAGTGTGCAGCACTGATTCTATTAGGCCATCTATAATAAGCTCCACCAGATTTAAAATTACTAATCATGTTTATCTGTATCTTGACTGGAAAATAATTTGGGCTTTGTAGCATTGTGCAGCACTGATCCTATTAGGCCATCTATACTAAAGCTTCACCAGATTTAAAATTAATAATAATTTTTAGCTGCATCTAGCCCGGAAAATAATTTTGGGGCTCCGAGATGCGCAAGACACATAAGTGCCTTCTTGCTGCACTACCTGCAGCATGACCCTCATATTGTCAGAATTCGAAGTAATCATGACTACTGGGTTGCCACACTCTTAGATCCCCCAAACTTTTCGATCAACCTTTTCATTTTAATAAAGACCAAAAAAATGGTCATTTTTTAAATTATAAGCATTAGCAGGTTGTTAGAAACTGAAATCAAACAGTTTACAGCTCAAAACTTTATTCTAGGTGATGTTACATTTTCACATAGGACCCCTTGTTTGAAAGGAGCTTCTGAACTCTCTCGTCCATTGAATTTGTCAGGTTTTGGATGGTTTCTGCTTCAATTGTTTTGCATGAGGACAGAATACCCTCCCAGAGCTGTTGCTTAGATGTGATCTGCCTCCCGCCATCATAGACACTCCTTTTAATGATGCTCCAAAGGTTCTGAATGGGGTAGAGGTCAGGGGAGCATGGGGGTCACACCATAAGTTTGTCCCCTTTTATGCCCATATCAGCCAGAGATGCAGATGTTTTATGTGCAGCATGAGATGGTGCATTATCATGCAGAAAAATGACCTTGCTGTGAAATACACGGTTCTTCTTCTTGAACCATGGCAGTAAGTGCTGTTTGAGAAAATCCACATACATTATGGAGTTCATCTTTAGTGCCTTCAGGGATCCTAAAGGGGCCGACAATCTCTCTCCCCATGATTCCAGCCCAAAACATTACTCCACCTCCTCCTTGTTGGCGCTGTAGCCATGTTTGCGTGGGGTGTCCATCAACCAGCCATCCTCCACTCCATCCATCTGGACCATCGAGCGCTGCACGGCACTCATCCGTGAACAAAACAGTTTTGAAATCAGTCTTCATGTAATGTTTGGCCCACTGGAGCCGTTTCTGCTTGTGTGAAGTGGATAGAGGAGGTCGACAGGATGGCGTATGCACAGCTGCAAACCTCTGAAGGACCCTGCATCTTGATGTTCGGGGGACGTTGGAGGCACAAGCAGCTTCAAAAACTTGTCTGCTGCTATGACAAGGCTTTTTTGCCGCTGTTCTTTCAACCTGACGTAATTGCCTGTAGGAAAGAGTCCTCAATTTGCCCTTATCAGCACGCACACGTGTGTACTGTGAATCAGCTACATACTTCTTGATTGCCAAGACACTTCATCCTGATCATCGCACAATGTTGATTGTAGTCATGCCTTGACCTAAACACTCCACAATTTGTTGCTTCTCAGCAGCCGACACATCCTTTTTCTTTCCCATTTTGGCAGAAAATGTAGGCTGCTTAATAATGTGAGAGAGCCTTCTTAAGTAGTCTTGCCTTTCATTGGACACACCTGCCAAACTAATTAGCACAGGTGTCTGCAATTGCTTACAGTGATATAAAGAGCCCTGACACACATCACCATCAATGAGTTTAACTGACAAACAAACAAATTCTTCCCTTATCACTCCTAAACACTTTTTGCATAATAATTTGGAATGCAGTGTACATGTGCTTTTCCACAAAACACCAGTGGTTCACGTAGTGAATCTTACAGTTCTAACTTGCCAACCGTGGTCTGTATGGAGTTGTTCAATAAAGGGCCCAAAATTAAGATAACATAGATGGGAGAGGTCTCTATGAATAGGAATTCCTAAGTATTTGATACCCTGTGAGGGCCAGGCAAAGGGAAAGTTGGACTGGATGGAATCCTATATGGATTTGGGGAGGGAGACATCGAGGGCCTCAGACTTCGCTGCATTGATTTTAAAATTTGACCATGTAACAAAGTGATCTATTTCAGCCATAACAGCATGGATGGATATATGTGATTGAGTGATATATACTAGGACATCATCAGCAAATAGAGAGCACTTGTACTCGGTGCCTCCCACCTCAATCCACCTAATATTGGGGTTATGGCGAATTGATGAGAGCAGGTGCTCAGTCACTAGGATGTATAAGAGAGGGGACAGAGGACATCCCTGCCTTGTCCCATTGGTGATTGTGAAAGGTGATGAAAATGTTCTGACGCACCCCCTGGGCCTTGGGACACCCGGAGCCGGACCCTTTTTGGTGGATGCTGGTGGTTGTAGTCTTCGTGGCGGCGACCCGGTTCCGTGGCTCAGGGTGGTCAAACCAGTGGCTGAACTATTTATGTGGTTTTGATGTTTAAATGTCCGACTATGCCACCCGTGGATTGCGGTCAGAGTGAACCGCCGCTACAGGGCAGACCGCTGAGGCTGGTGTTGTGGGTGCAGCAGAGCGTAGCATAACTCCCCACGGGAGGAGTATAGCCTCAGGGCAGTGTATGCGGAGGATGGGGGTGATGGTGCAGGGCAGCAGCAGTAATGACACGGAGTCAGTGATGCAGTTCAGGGCCTTTACTCACAGTTCTTATTATCCAGACCACGTCTGCAGGTAACGGCTGCCCACGTCGTACTGTGCTCACCAGGTGAGGGGCTCAGACAACTCCCAGATAACTTTGGAGCGCTTCACAGGACCCCCTTTGTGTGTCCTTTATCTGGCCTTTCTTACCAACACTTCTGTCCGGCTGCCTCGGGCCTCCTCTTGGTAAACTTGGCGCCAGTTTCCCTGACCCTATGTGGTGCCTTCCTAGCGGGTGTAGCGATGGGCTGCGCCACATAAAATGTCAGAGCCTCCGGTTTCTAGCTGAGGGTCGTTTCCTGCCTCCACTAGTTCGGGGACCGGTCTCCCCCTTTGGCCTGACCCCTCCACGCAGGTGGATTTGGGCGTGCGGTGGCGACTCGCCCGTCCGCACCCCTGGGATCCCTTCATTCCTCATTCCTGGAGCCTTGTCCGCTCCTCTTCCTTCCTTCTCCTTCTTGCAGGCCTGGGCCTCTGTTACTAGGCCCGCCTCTGGAGCAGAGCTCATGCAGAGCCCCTGCTCCCTGCCACTTCTGCTCAGACTTCTCTGCACTGAACTAAGATGGTGCCCACCTTTTATACTCCCTTCTCAATGCACCCAGGAACTGCTTCCTCCCTGCTCCTGCACTACAGGGTTCCCCTTCCTCAGTGTTCCCTCCCCCCACTCCAGCCAGGGACAGGGACTGTCGTGCCCATCTCAGGGGCATATTGGTCGCCCTGCCCCACGGCAATGTGGTGTAATGCATGCAGGTGTCGGGTCCTGATCCACACTCCATCCTTACCTGAGAGTGAGATATCACACCTCTGGGTGAGGTGCAATACGTCTGTAGCAACCGAGCCCTCAGGGTGCTACAGTTCCATTTATCTTCAGCCTAGGTGACGTATTGTGATACAGGGCCGTGATTTTGGCTATAAAAGGGTCCCCTAGACCCCTACCCCAAGCTTTTTAAGAGAATCATATATGGCGTGCCAGGAGACTCTATGGAATGCTTTCTCAGCATCCAATGAGAGTATCTACTTACAAATTTTTAACTGCATCTAGCCCAGGAAATACTTTGTGCCTAGTAGCAGTGTCTGCTAGTCAGCGGATTATCCCGGCTGTTAAGCAAACTACACCACCTGTAGTTTGGCACTTAATTTTTTCAAAGGAAATGCTTCGGGACCACGGGATACTCAGTGAAGAGCATCAGGAGGCACCCCAAGGCATAGGGGCTGGGACTGGCACTAGGATGCCTTGCGGTGGACAGCCGAGCTCGATCCTTATAAAAGCTTTTTAACTGCAGCAGCTTTAGTGGACGCTACTGGAGCTGGAATTACGCGGCTGCTGGCATGAGACTTGCCCTCCAATAGATCCTTGTAAATGGATTTAAAGTGTATTCATTCAAATTAGAGAGACAATTTAAATTAAAAAACTTAGAGCTGCCTCCACCACAGGGGGGCTCGCTCGACCCACCAGCGGACAGGCACCAATATTGGGAGAGGGGGGCTGGCCGTCAGGGTTCACCGCGGCTCTGGCACAAACCCGGCGACACGGAGGTGGCACGGGCAGGAGCGGACTGAACGTGTCGGCTTCTCACTTTTTGGATTTTAGAAGGGCATGACATGCCTATATCTGTGTCTCCCCCTCCTTTTACTCCTCCACCTCTTTTATTTTCTCATGACTATATGTACTTGTCACTTTTCCATGTGTTAGTTGTGTCTTCTGAGCAGTTTGTCAGCTTTTGGACACCTTTGAAGGTGTTTTCTATGTGTTTCTATGTGTTTTTGTTTGCCTGCCATTGGTTTTAACGGTGTTCGAAGGTGTTCGACGAACAGTTCGACGAACACATGGGTGTTCGACGAACCGAACCGAACTCGAACACTACGGGGGTGGCTCAACACTATTAGACACCCAAAAAAAAACATGCGGGGATCGCTCGTGTATGGCAGGCAATCCCCACAAAGTTTTTTTGGCAGCGAAGCATATGGGGCGGAGACTCGAGCATGTCACTCAAATACCCACGATACTCAATGCATACCAGAGCACCCGATGCAAACTCAAGTAGCGAGGACTTGCGCTCAACACTAGTCGCCATATCGTCATCTTTTTTTCTTACTTTTGAAAAAAATCCCAACCCCATCACAACCCTCACCCCAAAACCAACCCTAACCCGAGAGTTTATTTTTTACGCCGTTCCTCATGCGGTATAAGTGATTAGACGACTTTATTCTTCGGGTCGGTGTGATTACAGCAATACCAGAATCATATGGGTTTTTTATGACTGACAGCTGTCACACACTAAAAGACGCATTTTTTGTAAAATCTAGTTTTTGCATCGCCATATTTTGAGAGCTATAACTTTTTTATTTTTTGGCTGATGAAGCTGTATGGCAGCTTGTTTTTTGCGAGACGAGATGACGTTTTCAGTGGTACCATTTTTATTTATATTTGTCTTTTTGATCGCGTGTTATTCCATTTTTTATTTGGTGGTATGGTGATAAAGCCTTTCAGACAAGGCTCTTTAGAGGTGGGGATTTTAGCGGCTGGACCCCAAGTGATTGATGCATACCCTTTAAATCCTAAACTGGAACTAGGGTAAGATATGTATAGGAGGATCTTAGTAGCAATAAGTGTCTCATTGTCAACAACTCAAATCAATCAAACATAAGCACCAAAGGATGGAGAGAAAAAAAGTGGTCAAAAATTAGTTTGGAAGAGAATGGAGCACTTTATTGAAAATAGGTTCCCTTTACCTGGTAAAACGTTTTATGAGGTTTCGACATATCCATCGAGAGGATATTCCCAAGGATCGGTAAAGGCTTTGGCCCAGGGGGGAAATTTTTATATTTCCCTTGTTTTTGATTGTTGAAAACTTTAGCTAAGAAGATGATGACAATGATGGACAGGAGAACAGTGATAAGCTCCATGGAGTAGGCGAGATCTGCATGATATAGAGGAGAAAGACAACACAGAAGTGACTTTTATATACTGTACATATAAAATTAATGAGTACAGATCCAGTGCTTTGAAAATAAAAAAAGTAAATTTTTTTGCAAAATCTCTTGATTTAAAAAGTTTTTAATATTTTGTGTTCACCGTTCTTATGTGGACCTATGCTTTCTCATTGTAGTGCCGGCATTCCTGCATGGTTCTTCCCCCATCCGCTGCAGGGACACAGACATACTTACTTCTATGGCCGCTCTGCTATTTTCATTGCTCTGGCTCCCACTGCAGCTCCCATAGTCGGTGCACGCCACGCAGGTCCCCTAACAACGCACTTAGGGCGTGCACGCTCCCTTCTTCTTAAAAGGGCAACACGCACACTCCGGACGTGTCCACAGCCTATTCTGGGAGGCATCATGTATTAAGGCACCCTCCTCTGTAAGGCGATATCTGAGCAACTTTATTTTCTAGTTTGTCTTCAAACCTTCTAGTTCGTTGTCAGATCCACATCCTGTCTGAACCAGTACCTGTGATCCTGAACCAGTGTTACCTAAACCAGCCATTCTTTTTGAGTCAGTACCTGTGATCCCAAACCCATCCTGCATAAACCAGCTGTCCACTCTGAACTATCACCAGTATTCTTCCTGCCAGTGATTCTGCCCCTGTCCCACCTGACACTCCGACTCCGTACTGCATCCCTGTCCCTTGGAGTTAGCTGCTGCAGTACCAGGAGACTGCCCGGGAGTGGTACCTAATGGCTACCTGAGGCACAAGTCTAACCCCACCATCAGGGGCTCTAGTAAAGAACTATGCAGCCCTTTAGTCACAGCCCTCCAGGTCAAGCCCAGCCCGTGGTCCATTGGGTCCAGACCCACCAGCGTGACACTCATGGTTTTAGACTACGAACAAACCCATTATTCCTTATTTCTGCTTTCTGCTAAGATATTGGATATTGGTAACGGTGCAGTCAGGTGGCCATTTGAATCAAACAGAGATCAAATCACAATGCTCTGACTGGCCGGTGACTCTCTCGACCCGAGTATGACAGCTGCATAGAAATACATAAACCTGTCACGCTCAGATTGGGAGACCCAGCGGCCAGCCTGTGCATTGCGGTCTGATCTCGATCCAATTTATGCGCCCTAGGGAAAATGTAGAAGGCTGGAGGGGATATGACTGCAGGATCAGACTATATACTATCTTGATAGCTTGCATTGCTTCCTTGGAGCACTGGGACTGATCAGGGTGACATCTATGTATATTTTGTTGTTCGCTGTTTGAATTATTTTCTTTCCATCCAGTAGAAAAAAAAACAAAAAACTCATTTTGGGAAATAATGGCTTTATACAAAATTGGCAAAAATTGAAAAACGAGACAAAAAAATTTGATTGCCACCCCTCTGGGGATAAGGACCTTTTAACTTTTTTCATTTTGCTCCATGTACTTAGGCATATCATGCAAGATTTGAAGACTGAATCAGCAAAACAAAACAAAAAACATAGTAATATCTATTGCTGAACCTCATGAACTTTGTTATTTTTCCTGCTCAAGTCCAACTCTGCAGAGTTCTGGGGCCCAATGCAAATATATATTCTTCTGATATGGCACAGGGTTAGTGGCCCTACTCAATCACAAGGACCATGGTGCAATTGAAATCTCTGACCCCACATTATTTCCTGCCATGAAAATATCATACTGCAATAACATCAAGTTTCAAGAAAACTTTAAGATTTTCGTTCTTACTTGAGCTTACTTGGCTTGGATAGGACAAAGGATACAACACTCCGATCCGGTCTTTTCACTTCTCTCTGTACAAGAAGAATACTGCAGCTTACAAAAGTCACTGGAGTTTATATTTAACCTGGCGAAGTTCTGCTACACCCCGTATTTAACCCTTACATTTCCTAAGGAACAGAAGCTGTCACCTCACAGGAATATTTCAGAGTGCTAAATAGGGCACATGTAGTAAAGTGTGAAGATAGTGCAATGCAAGGCTTTAACCCCTTAACCCCCGAGGGTGGTTTGCACGTTAATGACCAGGCCAATTTTTACAATTCTGACCACTGTCACTTTATGAGGTAATTACTCTGGAACGCTTTAACGGATCCCCCTGATTCTGAGAATAATTTTTCATGACATATTGTACTTCATGATTGTGGTAACATTTCTCCGATATCACTTGCGTTTATTTGTGAAAAAAATGGAAATTTGGCGAAAATTTTGAAAATTTAGCAATTTTCAAAATTTGAATTTTTATGCCCTTAATTCAGAGAGATATGTCACACAAAAGAGTTAATAAATAACATTTCCCACATTTCTACTTTACATCAGCACAATTTTGGAACCAAAATTAATTTTTGTTAGGGAGCTATAAGGGTTAAAAATTGACCAGCGATTTCTCATTTTTCCATCAAAATTTACAAAACCATTTTTTTAGGGACCACATCACATTTGAAGTCACTTTGAGAGGTCTTTATGACAGAAAATACCAAAAAGTGACATGATTCTAAAAACTGCACCCCTCAAGGTGTTCAAAACCACATTCGAGAACTTTATTAACCCTTCAGGTGCTTCACAGGAATTTTTGGAATGTGGAAGAAAAAAATGAACATTTAACTTTTTTCACAAAAATGTTACTTTAGACCAAATTTTTAATTTTCATATGTGGGGAAAAACACTGTTTGGGCGCACGGCAGGGCTCGGAAGGGAAGGAGAGCCATTTGACTTTTTGATTGTAAAATTTGCTTGAATAATTAGCGGACGCCATGTTGCGTTTGGAGTGCCCCTGTGTGCCCAAACATTGGAGCTCCCCCACAAGTGACCCCATTTTGGAAACTAGACCCCCCAATGCACCTATCTAGATGCATAGTGAGCACTTGGAACCCCCAGGTGCTTCACAAATTGATTCGTAAAAATGAAAAAGTGAAAAAAAAACACTTTTCATTTTTATGAATCAATTTGTGAAGCACCTGGGGGTTCCAAGTGCTCACTATGCATCTAGATAGGTGCCTTGGGGGGTCTAGTTTCCAAAATGGGGTCAATTTTGGGGGAGCTCCAATGTTTGTGCACACAGGGACTCTCCAAATGCAACATGGTATCCGCTAACAAATTGTCAGCTCAAATTGTTAGCGGACACCATGTTGAGTTTGGAGAGCCCCTGTGTGCCCAAACATTGGAGTTCCCCAACAAGTGACCCCATTTTGGAAACTAGACCCCCCAAGGCACCTATCTAGATGCATAGTGAGCACTTTGAACCACCAGGTGCTTCACAAATTGATTCGTAAAAATGAAAAAGTGTTTTTTTTTTCACTTTTTCATTATTACGAATCAATTTGTGAAGCACCTAGGGGTTCCAAATGCTCACTATGCATCTAGATAGGTACCTTGGGGGTCTAGTTTCCAAAATGAGGTCACTTGTGGAGGAGCTCCAATGTTTGGGCACGCAGGGGCTCTCCAAACGCAACATGGCGTCCGCTAACAATTTGAGCCGATTTTCCATTCAATTTGTTAGCGGACTTCATGTCGCATTTGGAGAGCCCCTGATGTGCCTAAACAGTGGAGCTCCCCCACAAGTGACCCTATTTTGGACACTATACAACTCAAAGATTTTATTAAGGTGTATAATGAACATTTTGAACCCAGAGGTACGACACAGAATTTGATAACATTAGGTCATTATATTGAATAAGTTGTCATTAGTCTTGAGCGCAAGTGCTCGCTACTTGAGTTTGCATCGGGTACTCAGATATGCACCATGTACAGCGTGTGCTCGAGTGACATGCTCGAGTCCCTGCTACGCATGTTTCACGGTTATTAGACACTAGAGATGAGCGTTGTTCTACTCGAACTGTTCGCCAATCTCAAATTCGAGCTGTTTTGGGCGGTGTTCGAGCCGTTCGGCGAACACGAACAATTTGAGAAAAATTCGGCTGTTCGAGGTTATGTTCGATAACTGTTCGTGCACCAAAATCATAACTGGATTTTTTCTCAGTAATGATGAAAATTAATGTTAATACGCAGTTTGAGTGTACAGCGGGGTGGGGGGAGGGGCAGGGGATGGATCTCTGCAGGAACAATGAAGATCTCCATTTTTTTTTCTCTTTCCCGCATTTGCAGTGGGGAGGTGCAATCTGTCAGCCTATCAGCAGCGCACACACGGAGCGAAGTGCTTTTTTTCACACAAGCAAGGGCATGTGTCATTGGCAGTGTATGTCACATGTCCTTGCCCTATAAGACCAAGCCATTTTCCCCGTCGCCACCAGTTTCTCACTGCTGCAGCTGCGTGTTAGACGGCACCGCTGTTGCTGTGTGCGCTATACCTTGTTAATTTCAAGCCAATTTTCGCACAAATCTACAGATAGCTTGGGAGTAGGGAATAGTTGTGATTGCAGTCCTTTTAAGGACTAGGTTACAGCATTTCCTACGACTTTTATCAGGCAGGTCTGTGCTCTTAAATAGATAGATTGTGGGAGTAAAGACTAACTGTAATTGGAGTCCTTTTCAGGACTAGGTTACATCAGTTCCTATCAGTTTTTGCCAGGCAGGTCTGTGCCAGTGCTGTGCAAGTTTTTTTCACAGCATTTGGCTGAATCTAGCAAAGCTAATCCTTTTTGGCCTATTGCAGAGTGTGTTAGTCAGTGGAGTAGCCTATCTGTGTTGCAAGATATACCACCTGTGTATAGAATACCAATTTTTTTACTGCACCTAGTGAAGTAAAATCTTTTGGGCATAGCATCATTCTATTAGTCTATCTATACTGATCTCCATCAGGTTGCAAATTGAATATAATTTTTTTCTGCATCTAGCTCTGAAAAAATATTGGGCTTCTAGCTGTGTGTGGGACTTGTTGTACTAGTCGATCTATACTGACCTCCATCAGGTTGCAAACTGAATATATTTTTTTCTGCATCTACCTCTGAAAAAATATTGGGCTTCTAGCTGTGTGTGGTACTTGTTGTATTAGTCCATCTATACTGACCTCCATAAGGTTGCAAACTGAATATAATTTTTTTCTGCATCTACCTCTGACAAAATATTTGGCCTTCTAGCTGTGTGTGGGACTTGTTTTATTAGTCCATCTATACTGACCTCCATAAGGTTGCAAACTGAATATAATTTTTTTCTGCATCTACCTTTGAAAAAATATTTGGCCTTCTAGCTGTGTGTGGGACTTGTTCTATTAGTCCATCTATACTGACCTCCATAAGGTTGCAAACTGAATATAATTTTTTTCTGCATCTACCTCTGAAAAAATATTGGGCTTCTAGCTGTGTGTGGGACTTGCTCTATTAATCCATCTATACAGACCTCCATCAGGTTGCAAACTGAATATATTTTTTTCTGCATCTACCTCTGAAAAAATATTGGTCTTCTAGCTGTGTGTGGGACTTGTTGTATTAGTCCATCTATACTGACCTCCATAAGGTTGCAAACTGAATATAATTTTTTTCTGCATCTACCTCTGACAAAATGTTTGGCCTTCTAGCTGTGTGTGGGACTTGTTCTATTAGTCCATCTATACTGACCTCCATAAGGTTGCAAACTGAAAATAATTTTTTTCTGCATCTACCTCTGAAAAAATATTTGGCCTTCTAGCTGTGTGTGGGACTTGTTCTATTAGTCCATCTATACTGACCTCCATAAGGTTGCAAACTGAATATAATTTTTTTCTGCATCTACCTCTGAAAAAATATTTGGCCTTCTAGCTGTGTGTGGGACTTGTTCTATTAGTCCATCTATACTGACCTCCATAAGGCTGCAAACTGAATATAATTTTTTTCTGCATCTACCTCTGAAAAAATATTTGGCCTTCTAGCTGTGTGTGGGACTTGTTCTATTAGTTCATTTATACTGACCTCCATAAGGTTGCAAACTGAATATAATTTTTTTCTGCATCTACCTCTGAAAAAATATTTGGCCTTCTAGCTGTGTGTGGGACTTGTTCTATTAGTCCATCTATACTGACCTCCATAAGGTTGCAAACTGAATATAATTTTTTTCTGCATCTTCCTCTGAAAAAATATTGGGCTTCTAGCTGTGTGTGGGACTTGTTCTATTAATCCATCTATACAGACCTCCATCAGGATGCAAACTGAATATATTTTTTTCTGCATCTACCTCTGAAAAAATATTGGTCTTCTAGCTGTGTGTGGGACTTGTTGTATTAGTCCATCTATACTGACCTCCATAAGGTTGCAAACTGAATATAATTTTTTTCTGCATCTACCTCTAAAAAAATATTTGGCCTTCTAGCTGTGTGTGGGACTTGTTCTATTAGTCCATCTATACTGACCTCCATAAGGTTGCAAACTGAATATAATTTTTTTCTGCATCTACCTCTGAAAAAATATTTGGCCTTCTAGCTGTGTGTGGGACTTGTTCTATTAGTCCATCTATACTGACCTCCATAAGGTTGCAAACTGAATATAATTTTTTTCTGCATCTACCTCTGAAAAAATATTTGGCCTTCTAGCTGTGTGTGGGACTTGTTCTATTAGTCCATCTATACTGACCTCCATAAGGTTGCAAACTGAATATAATTTTTTTCTGCATCTACCTCTGAAAAAATATTTGGCCTTCTAGCTGTGTGTGGGACTTGTTCTATTAGTCCATCTATACAGACCTCCATCAGGTTGCAAATTGAATATAATTTTTTTCTGCATCTAACCCAGCCAATAGTTTTGGCCAATAGTTTTGGCCTAATACCACAGTTTGGCAACTCAGCTCTGCTCGGTTCCCATCCATTGTTTTTTTGTGCAAACAACTCCAGAGTTGTGAATTAGTTAACCACCAAAATGAGTGGAGAAAGGCCTGCTGCTGGTGGAAAGGGGAATAGGCGTGTTGGGAAGGGGAAAAAAGGTTGTGTCTGTGGGGTAGGTGTTAAAGCAACAGTAACATCTGCAGAAGAAAGACCATCTTCCAGCCAAACTAAAATGTCTACTTCTTTTAGCGGACAATGTGATAAGATCCCTTTCTTACGGCCACGCCAATCGCTACAAATTCCAGATGAGGCACAAAAACAGCAGGTGCTTCAACGGATATCAAGTGCTCCTTTAAGTGGGCTCTCCTCCACATCAACTTCAACATCACAAATACTCCAGTCCTCAAAGGTGTCACCCCAATCGCACTTGCTTCCTCACAGCTCCCAAATCTCCAGCTGCCCGTCTGAGTATGAGGTAGAACAGATGGTTGAGTCTGCAGAGCTGTTTACTCATACTATAGCCTGGGAATCAGAGGTCGACTCCAGCGCTTCTGTGAATCCAGACGAGGAAATGATCTGCACTGATGCCCAGAATCTTTATGAGTCGGATCCAGGACCAGACGCAGAAGGTTCTGACCATAATGTAGACCCTCATTCCCAAATTGTAACTCCTGTTGGTGGAGACAATGAGGAAGACGATGATAAGCCTCAAATACCTGATTGGAGCGACAACTTTAGTTTTTTGTCAGGGCAGGAACAGGTTGGCTCTGAGGACGACGGGTGTGATAACGCACAGGGTGATGATGATGAGGTTGGAGATCCCACTTACTGTCAATCCACAGTCAGCCAAGAGATGAGATCAGCAGAGGAGGTGGAGGAAGATGCTAGTGACGATGAGGTCAGGTTGCACCTTCCTGGACAGAGACGTAGTACTGGAAGCACGTCAACAACTGCATCCTCAAACACAACTCTGCCTCTCACCACAAGTCGTGGTGGCTCTTCAGGTCGCATGGGTGCTAAGCCTTGCATAGCCTGGGCATTTTTTCAGATCGATAAAGATGACCCAACTCGTGTTATCTGTAACATTTGTCAGCAAAAGCTAAGTAGAG
Source organism: Phyllobates terribilis (assembly GCF_046119375.1). Classification (NCBI taxonomy): domain Eukaryota; kingdom Metazoa; phylum Chordata; class Amphibia; order Anura; family Dendrobatidae; genus Phyllobates; species Phyllobates terribilis. The sequence continues at coordinate 69,314,857 of NW_027362763.1, read as the reverse complement.
GCCAAAAAATACATAGTTTGAGTACTTCATGCATGAACCGGCACATGGACATGAAGCATAAGTTGCAGTGGGAAGCTCAGTGTGCTACAATGCGGCCTAGCCGGCCGGGCAAAACAACGTCTGCCATATCTTGTGCATCCGCGGCCTCTTCATCCTCTGTGACTGGGGGGACAGCAGTCACACCTGTTTTTGGGCGCAGACCTGCCACCTCTTTACCCGCAACAGCCAGCGTGATTGGCAGGTCATCATTTTCTTTGGAGGTGGTAACACCAGCTGGTGTTGAGCGCTGTCTGACATCGATAGCACCACCTTTGGATCAAGGCAACCTAACATGTCTGCCTGCATCCTCCTCACAGACCGGCAGTTTGCCGGGGACACCCTTATCAACCCCGTCTAAGCACAATAGCCAGCCCTCGGTCCCTCAGATGTGGACAAGTAAAAGACCATTTCCTCCGAGACATGAGAAAGCTAAGAGGTTGAATTTCACCATCTGCAAGCTCTTGGCTACAGAAATGCTGCCTTTCCGCCTGGTGGACACAGAGGATTTTCGAGACCTTATGTCCGTCGCAGTGCCCCAGTACCAGATGCCCAGTCGGCACTACTTCTCAAAGAAAGGTGTGCCTGCGCTCAACCAGCATGTCGCATACAACATCACCGCTTCTTTGAGAAACTCTGTGTGTGACAGGGTGCATTTCACCACAGACACTTGGATGAGTAGGCATGGACAGGGGCGTTACATGTCGCTGACTGGGCACTGGGTAACTATGGTGACAGCAGGACAAGGGGCTGCTGTCCAAGTCTTGCCGTCCCCACGAGTTGTGCGTCAATCCTCTTTATGTCAAAGTTCCTCCACTGCTTCTGCCTCCTCAACCTCCTCTCGGTCCTCCACCTGCACCCAAAGCCTGTCTGGTCATGCCACAAGCTTTCTAACTGCGCAGAAGGGATCCTGCACACCTCCTTACTATGCTGGCAGTAGGGCTCAACGTCATCAGGCGGTTTTTACATTGAAATGTCTGGGAAATGTGAGTCACACAGCTGAGGAGTTGTGGTCAGCTCTGGAGAACCAATTTCATGAATGGTTGTCTCCACTGGACCTGAAACCAGGGAAGGCCGTGTGCGACAATGCTGCAAACCTGGGTGCGGCCCTTCGCCGGAACAACGTCACACACGTGCCTTGTATGGCTCACGTGTTGAACCTGGTTGTCCAGCAATTTTTAGCCCACTATCCCAGACTAGATGGCCTTCTGCAGAGGGCACGGTCGCTGTGTGCTCACTTCTGCCATTCGCATCCCGCAGCTCAGCGACTTACATCTCTACAGAAGTCGTTGGGCCTGCCACTTCACCGGCTAAAATGCGATGTGCCTACTCGGTGGAATTCAACTCTGCACATGTTGCAGCGACTGTGGCAGCACCGACAAGCCCTGGTGCAATACGTTCTGACGTATAGCCTGGGCCAACGAGATTCAGAGGTGGGGCAAATCACGCTGGAGGAGTGGTCTCAGATCAGGGACCTATGCACCCTTCTGCACAGTTTTGAAATGGCGACGAAGATGTTTAGTGCTGACGATGCCATTATCAGCATGACTATTCCGGTGATTTACATGCTGGAGCACATGTTAAACAGAATTCGGAGTCAGGTGGTGGCACAAGAGGAGGTGGAGGAAGTAGAGGAGGAGGAGTTGTATGCGGAAGGGCTAACATCTGCAAGGTCCAGACGGTCGGCAGCACCAAGGCGGCAGGCATGTGAGGGTGGGGGAGATGGTTTTACCAGGGCGCATGGTAGCAGCCAAACTAGTGAGGAAGGTGCAGGAGCCCAGGAAGAAGTGGAGGACGAACTGATGGAAGACTCATCAGATGAGGGAGACCTTGATCCCATTTCTGTTGTGCGAGGTTGGGGGGAGAGGACAGAGGAAGGAAGCATGATTGTTACCTCGCCACCAACACAACAGGGACTTGGTGCTCCTGGTGCGCAACACACATGAGTGCCTTCTTGCTTCACTACCTGCAACATGACCCTCGAATTGTGAGAATTAGAAATAATCCTGACTACTGGGTTGCCACACTGTTAGATCCCCGGTACAAAAGTAAATTTGCAGAAATTATTCCTGCCATAGAAAGGGATGCACGCATGCAGGAGTATCAGCAGAGACTGTTGCAGAATCTTACATGTGCTTTTCCACAAAATACCAGTGGTGCACGTAGTGAATCTCACAGTTCCAACTTGCCAACCGTGGGACCGTCAAGTGTTCAGCACTCAAACCGTAACAGAACCACAGTATCTGCTGGTAACATCAATTTTGCGGAATCATTTCACCACTTTTTTAGCCCATCCTTTGCAAGGCCACAGGAGACAAGAAGTCTGACACATAGTCAACGCCTAGAGACGATGGTACAGGAGTATCTCCAAGTAAACATTGAAGCCACGACTGTGTCACTGGACCCTTGCTCTTTTTGGGCTTCCAATCTGGATAAATGGCCGGAGCTAGCCACTTACGCCTTGGAGATCTTGTCATGCCCCGCAGCCAGCGTTCTGTCTGAACGTGTGTTCAGCGCTGCTGGTGGTGTGCTGACAGATAAGCGCACGCGGCTCTCCACTGATAATGTAGACAGACTCACGTTCATAAAGATGAACAAATCATGGATCCGAAACGACTTTTCTACCCCTGTGTCATCCTGGGGAGAGTAAAAGCTTGATGATTGGTTAAAATCACCCCACCAACCGTTTTAAGCTTTCAAATTACTAATCATGTTTATCTGTATCTTGGCTGGAAAATAATTTGGGCTTTGTAGCAGTGTGCAGCACTGATTCTATTAGGCCATCTATAATAAGCTCCACCAGATTTAAAATTACTAATCATGTTTATCTGTATCTTGACTGGAAAATAATTTGGGCTTTGTAGCATTGTGCAGCACTGATCCTATTAGGCCATCTATACTAAAGCTTCACCAGATTTAAAATTAATAATAATTTTTAGCTGCATCTAGCCCGGAAAATAATTTTGGGGCTCCGAGATGCGCAAGACACATAAGTGCCTTCTTGCTGCACTACCTGCAGCATGACCCTCATATTGTCAGAATTCGAAGTAATCATGACTACTGGGTTGCCACACTCTTAGATCCCCCAAACTTTTCGATCAACCTTTTCATTTTAATAAAGACCAAAAAAATGGTCATTTTTTAAATTATAAGCATTAGCAGGTTGTTAGAAACTGAAATCAAACAGTTTACAGCTCAAAACTTTATTCTAGGTGATGTTACATTTTCACATAGGACCCCTTGTTTGAAAGGAGCTTCTGAACTCTCTCGTCCATTGAATTTGTCAGGTTTTGGATGGTTTCTGCTTCAATTGTTTTGCATGAGGACAGAATACCCTCCCAGAGCTGTTGCTTAGATGTGATCTGCCTCCCGCCATCATAGACACTCCTTTTAATGATGCTCCAAAGGTTCTGAATGGGGTAGAGGTCAGGGGAGCATGGGGGTCACACCATAAGTTTGTCCCCTTTTATGCCCATATCAGCCAGAGATGCAGATGTTTTATGTGCAGCATGAGATGGTGCATTATCATGCAGAAAAATGACCTTGCTGTGAAATACACGGTTCTTCTTCTTGAACCATGGCAGTAAGTGCTGTTTGAGAAAATCCACATACATTATGGAGTTCATCTTTAGTGCCTTCAGGGATCCTAAAGGGGCCGACAATCTCTCTCCCCATGATTCCAGCCCAAAACATTACTCCACCTCCTCCTTGTTGGCGCTGTAGCCATGTTTGCGTGGGGTGTCCATCAACCAGCCATCCTCCACTCCATCCATCTGGACCATCGAGCGCTGCACGGCACTCATCCGTGAACAAAACAGTTTTGAAATCAGTCTTCATGTAATGTTTGGCCCACTGGAGCCGTTTCTGCTTGTGTGAAGTGGATAGAGGAGGTCGACAGGATGGCGTATGCACAGCTGCAAACCTCTGAAGGACCCTGCATCTTGATGTTCGGGGGACGTTGGAGGCACAAGCAGCTTCAAAAACTTGTCTGCTGCTATGACAAGGCTTTTTTGCCGCTGTTCTTTCAACCTGACGTAATTGCCTGTAGGAAAGAGTCCTCAATTTGCCCTTATCAGCACGCACACGTGTGTACTGTGAATCAGCTACATACTTCTTGATTGCCAAGACACTTCATCCTGATCATCGCACAATGTTGATTGTAGTCATGCCTTGACCTAAACACTCCACAATTTGTTGCTTCTCAGCAGCCGACACATCCTTTTTCTTTCCCATTTTGGCAGAAAATGTAGGCTGCTTAATAATGTGAGAGAGCCTTCTTAAGTAGTCTTGCCTTTCATTGGACACACCTGCCAAACTAATTAGCACAGGTGTCTGCAATTGCTTACAGTGATATAAAGAGCCCTGACACACATCACCATCAATGAGTTTAACTGACAAACAAACAAATTCTTCCCTTATCACTCCTAAACACTTTTTGCATAATAATTTGGAATGCAGTGTACATGTGCTTTTCCACAAAACACCAGTGGTTCACGTAGTGAATCTTACAGTTCTAACTTGCCAACCGTGGTCTGTATGGAGTTGTTCAATAAAGGGCCCAAAATTAAGATAACATAGATGGGAGAGGTCTCTATGAATAGGAATTCCTAAGTATTTGATACCCTGTGAGGGCCAGGCAAAGGGAAAGTTGGACTGGATGGAATCCTATATGGATTTGGGGAGGGAGACATCGAGGGCCTCAGACTTCGCTGCATTGATTTTAAAATTTGACCATGTAACAAAGTGATCTATTTCAGCCATAACAGCATGGATGGATATATGTGATTGAGTGATATATACTAGGACATCATCAGCAAATAGAGAGCACTTGTACTCGGTGCCTCCCACCTCAATCCACCTAATATTGGGGTTATGGCGAATTGATGAGAGCAGGTGCTCAGTCACTAGGATGTATAAGAGAGGGGACAGAGGACATCCCTGCCTTGTCCCATTGGTGATTGTGAAAGGTGATGAAAATGTTCTGACGCACCCCCTGGGCCTTGGGACACCCGGAGCCGGACCCTTTTTGGTGGATGCTGGTGGTTGTAGTCTTCGTGGCGGCGACCCGGTTCCGTGGCTCAGGGTGGTCAAACCAGTGGCTGAACTATTTATGTGGTTTTGATGTTTAAATGTCCGACTATGCCACCCGTGGATTGCGGTCAGAGTGAACCGCCGCTACAGGGCAGACCGCTGAGGCTGGTGTTGTGGGTGCAGCAGAGCGTAGCATAACTCCCCACGGGAGGAGTATAGCCTCAGGGCAGTGTATGCGGAGGATGGGGGTGATGGTGCAGGGCAGCAGCAGTAATGACACGGAGTCAGTGATGCAGTTCAGGGCCTTTACTCACAGTTCTTATTATCCAGACCACGTCTGCAGGTAACGGCTGCCCACGTCGTACTGTGCTCACCAGGTGAGGGGCTCAGACAACTCCCAGATAACTTTGGAGCGCTTCACAGGACCCCCTTTGTGTGTCCTTTATCTGGCCTTTCTTACCAACACTTCTGTCCGGCTGCCTCGGGCCTCCTCTTGGTAAACTTGGCGCCAGTTTCCCTGACCCTATGTGGTGCCTTCCTAGCGGGTGTAGCGATGGGCTGCGCCACATAAAATGTCAGAGCCTCCGGTTTCTAGCTGAGGGTCGTTTCCTGCCTCCACTAGTTCGGGGACCGGTCTCCCACTTTGGCCTGACCCCTCCACGCAGGTGGATTTGGGCGTGCGGTGGCGACTCGCCCGTCCGCACCCCTGGGATCCCTTCATTCCTCATTCCTGGAGCCTTGTCCGCTCCTCTTCCTTCCTTCTCCTTCTTGCAGGCCTGGGCCTCTGTTACTAGGCCCGCCTCTGGAGCAGAGCTCATGCAGAGCCCCGGCTCCCTGCCACTTCTGCTCAGACTTCTCTGCACTGAACTAAGATGGTGCCCACCTTTTATACTCCCTTCTCAATGCACCCAGGAACTGCTTCCTCCCTGCTCCTGCACTACAGGGTTCCCCTTCCTCAGTGTTCCCTCCCCCCACTCCAGCCAGGGACAGGGACTGTCGTGCCCATCTCAGGGGCATATTGGTCGCCCTGCCCCACGGCAATGTGGTGTAATGCATGCAGGTGTCGGGTCCTGATCCACACTCCATCCTTACCTGAGAGTGAGATATCACACCTCTGGGTGAGGTGCAATACGTCTGTAGCAACCGAGCCCTCAGGGTGCTACAGTTCCATTTATCTTCAGCCTAGGTGACGTATTGTGATACAGGGCCGTGATTTTGGCTATAAAAGGGTCCCCTAGACCCCTACCCCAAGCTTTTTAAGAGAATCATATATGGCGTGCCAGGAGACTCTATGGAATGCTTTCTCAGCATCCAATGAGAGTATCTACTTACAAATTTTTAACTGCATCTAGCCCAGGAAATACTTTGTGCCTAGTAGCAGTGTCTGCTAGTCAGCGGATTATCCCGGCTGTTAAGCAAACTACACCACCTGTAGTTTGGCACTTAATTTTTTCAAAGGAAATGCTTCGGGACCACGGGATACTCAGTGAAGAGCATCAGGAGGCACCCCAAGGCATAGGGGCTGGGACTGGCACTAGGATGCCTTGCGGTGGACAGCCGAGCTCGATCCTTATAAAAGCTTTTTAACTGCAGCAGCTTTAGTGGACGCTACTGGAGCTGGAATTACGCGGCTGCTGGCATGAGACTTGCCCTCCAATAGATCCTTGTAAATGGATTTAAAGTGTATTCATTCAAATTAGAGAGACAATTTAAATTAAAAAACTTAGAGCTGCCTCCACCACAGGGGGGCTCGCTCGACCCACCAGCGGACAGGCACCAATATTGGGAGAGGGGGGCTGGCCGTCAGGGTTCACCGCGGCTCTGGCACAAACCCGGCGACACGGAGGTGGCACGGGCAGGAGCGGACTGAACGTGTCGGCTTCTCACTTTTTGGATTTTAGAAGGGCATGACATGCCTATATCTGTGTCTCCCCCTCCTTTTACTCCTCCACCTCTTTTATTTTCTCATGACTATATGTACTTGTCACTTTTCCATGTGTTAGTTGTGTCTTCTGAGCAGTTTGTCAGCTTTTGGACACCTTTGAAGGTGTTTTCTATGTGTTTCTATGTGTTTTTGTTTGCCTGCCATTGGTTTTAACGGTGTTCGAAGGTGTTCGACGAACAGTTCGACGAACACATGGGTGTTCGACGAACCGAACCGAACTCGAACACTACGGGGGTGGCTCAACACTATTAGACACCCAAAAAAAAACATGCGGGGATCGCTCGTGCATGGCAGGCAATCCACACAAAGTTTTTTTGGCAGCGAAGCATATGGGGCGGAGACTCGAGCATGTCACTCAAATACCCACGATACTCAATGCATACCAGAGCACCCGATGCAAACTCAAGTAGCGAGGACTTGCGCTCAACACTAGTCGCCATATCGTCATCTTTTTTTCTTACTTTTGAAAAAAATCCCAACCCCATCACAACCCTCACCCCAAAACCAACCCTAACCCGAGAGTTTATTTTTTACGCCGTTCCTCATGCGGTATAAGTGATTAGACGACTTTATTCTTCGGGTCGGTGTGATTACAGCAATACCAGAATCATATGGGTTTTTTATGACTGACAGCTGTCACACACTAAAAGACGCATTTTTTGTAAAATCTAGTTTTTGCATCGCCATATTTTGAGAGCTATAACTTTTTTATTTTTTGGCTGATGAAGCTGTATGGCAGCTTGTTTTTTGCGAGACGAGATGACGTTTTCAGTGGTACCATTTTTATTTATATTTGTCTTTTTGATCGCGTGTTATTCCATTTTTTATTTGGTGGTATGGTGATAAAGCATTGTTTTTTGCTTCGTTTTTTTTTTTTTTTTTTTACCGTGTTCACTGAAGGGGTTAGCTAGTGGGACAGTTTTATAGGTCAGGTTGTTATGGATGCGGCAATACCAAATATGTGTACTTTTATTGTTTTTTTTGTTTTTTTTTCATAATAATATTTATTGATGGGTACATTATATTTTTATTTTTGGTGGATTATTTTTTTTATTTTTTTTTTATATTTTTGCAATTGTTTTTTTCTTTTTTCTTTTCACTTTTATACTTTATTACTTTGTCCCACTATGGGACTTTTTTTTCTCTGATTGCCTGCAGGGCACAGGAATGCAGCACCATCCATGTGCGATGCAGGCTGTCAGCGCTGGACAGGGAGAAGACTGTTTGGAGATGCACTGCGCATGTCCAAAATATCTTCCTGCTGTCTGGTGACCCGGATGTTGTCATGACGACATCGGGTCATCATGGCAACATCCTGGAAGCCATGGCAGACAGCGCTGGAAGCCGAAAGAGGTGAGTATCTGCGATCACCTCCCCTTGCCACCGCAATGCTGTGATCGACATCGATCGCAGCATCGCGGGGGTTAATGTGCTGGGAGCAGTGCGTGACCGCTCCCTGCACATAGTACCGGGTGTCAGCTGTGACAATCAGCTGACACCCGGCGACGATTGCGCCCGCACAGCCTGTGTGCGCGATCGCCATGATGTACTAATACGGGTCTGGCTCTTAAGTCCCAGGGCACAGACGCATATTAGTACTTCAAATGTTGTTAAGGTATTCTTGTAAGAAGTGTTCATTAAATAAAAGCAAATCAGTTTGAGCTGAAACAAATTTGTCCTGAATCTTACAGAAAAAAAAATCAGATTTGTTTTAAATCAATTTTTTGTGACTCATTAATTCTACCCAATAAAATGTACGTCTCACATTATATCCTTCAACCACAGAGTATGCATGTGGCCAGGGATAACACATTACATTTTAGAAAATGTGTTAAAGAACCCATATTTAAAAGTCAAAATTAAAAAAGAATTATGAATCACTGACATTAAGGGCTCGTGCAGATGACTGTATTTTTGGTGCGAATGCGATCCAACAAAACATCAGATCGCACTCGGAACAATGTTATTATATCGGACCGTGCACATGTCCAACTTTTTCCTTGGACCGAGTCCGTCTGAGGAAAAATTGCAGCATGCACAACTTGCAGCAGATATTCGGATTGCACTCAGTCATGCAAATCAATGAGTCCGGGAGAAACCATCAGATGTCATCCGTGAGCAGTTCGATTTTCACAGACTGGCAGAATGGAGAAGATGGAGATCTGTATTCTCCATCTTCTCCTCATCCAAGAAAATTAGATCACACTGTGATCACACTCTGATAAACCATTGATCAGAGTGTGAGGCTACAGTGATACATTGAGTATTTGGTCAGTATTTTACATCAGCATTTATAAGCTGAAACCAGGAGTGGAACAATCAGAGGAAAAGTATAAAATAACGTCACCACTTCTGCATTTATCACTCACTCCTGGTTTTGGCTTACAAATACTGATGTAAAATACTGACCAAATACTGACTGTAGCCTAATTAGCATAATCAACCCAATTTTCTCGGATGAGATAAGTACGGTTGTCTGCATGAGCCCTAAGGATAGGTTCACACGAACGTATAAAAAATCATTAGACTTTCATTTTTCTCGCTTGTCATCCATGTGCAATCTGTTTTCACCTTCCTGAGGAGGCCATTTTTTTCAATTCTGACCATTCTCGATTTATGAGGTAATAACTCTGGAACGCTTCAATGGATTCCGGTGATCTTGACAATCATGGTTGCTCCGTGGTTAGCACTGCAGCATTGCAGCACTGGAGTCCTGGGTTCAAATCCCATCAAGGACAACATCTGCAAGGAGTTTGTATGTTCTCCCCATATTTGTGTGGGTTTCCTCCAGGTTCTCCAGTTTCCTCCCACACCCCAAATACTTACTGATAGGGAATGTAGATTGTGAGCACCAATGGGGACAGCAATGATAATGTATGTAAACAGCTGATGAATATGCTGGCACTACATAAAAATAAAGATTATTATGACATATGTACTTCATGATAGTGGTAAAATTTCTTTGATATGACTTACGTTTATTTGTGAAAAAAAAATTTTTCAAAAATGTTGCAATTTGCAAACTTTTCATTTTTATGCCCTTAAATCAGAGAGGCATGTCACACAAAATAGTTAATACATAACATTTCCCCCATGTCTACTTTATATTAGCACAATTTGTGAAACATATTTTTTTGTTAGGACGTTAGAAGGGTTAAAAGTTGACCAGAGATTTCTCATTTTTCCAACAAAATTTACAAAACCATTTTTTTTAGAAACGACATTACATTTGAAGTAACTTTGAGGGGTCTATATGACAGAAAATACCCAAAAGTTACACCATTCTAAAAACTGCACCCCTCAAGGTGCTCAAAACGACTTTCAAGAAGTTTATTAACCCTAAATGTGCTTCACAGGAATTAAAGAAGTTGTCCACTACTATTTAAAATGCCCCAAGTGTATTTTTATGTTGGAAATAAGATTATTTTTAATTACCTTGTGCTGTCATTCTTGCCAGTGAGCGGCGCTATCGCTGGCTGCTCACAGGCATCAAGTGACCCCCAGCTGCAGCCCGCTCTTGCTTCTACTGATGTCATGTCAAGTGAGGCATGACTCAGTGACGTGCTCCTCGCGGTGGATACTGGGCTGTGGGTGCGGTTTCCCCGCGCGTCACTGCCCAGCATCCAGAGCATGGTTTCTCTCTCCTGCATTTATTGGGAAAGTGCGCGGTGAAAGCCGAGCTGTAACACGCGGGAAAACCCCACCCACAGCCCAGAGCGCAGCACTGGGTCACGCCTGCTGCATCCGGAACTTGACGTGACATCAGTGGATGTCAGAGTCGGCTACAGCCAAAGGTCACGTGATGCCTGTGAGCGGCCAGCGATAGAAATAATCTTATTTCCACCATAAAAAATACATTGGGGGCATTATCCATATTGGTGGACAACCCCTTTAATGGAATGTGGAAGGAAAATATAGCAAAAGATAAAAAAGACAGCACACATAGGGCTTTATCTGTATAAAAGTCAATACCAGGTCCCACAATCAGTCTGACTCACCTTCTGAGGTTGTGTGAGTCACAACCAACTGTGAAGCACCTGTCAGTTGGCCACTGCAGGAGACCCCGCTGATCAGTAAACAATGAGAGGAGATAAGAAGCAGGGCTGATCCTCCGCGCTGGTCCAGAGACACACAAGGGTTAATGATAAACCAAACTTTCTTTATTACTTGGCCTACGCGTTTCGTGGCTACACTGCCACTTCCGTAGGGCAGGGCACTTTTATGTATGCCTAAAAAGGCAGACACTGTCGGATCACAGGGCAGACAGTGTCCACAGTGACTCCATTTGCCTAATTATAGGGAACATTTAACTGGGGGTTTGGTCTGAATCACATATTTCAGAGATTTAAACAGAAACCCCAGTGTAAGCGCTCAACGCAGAGCACAAAATAAATGTGAGCCGAGCCGCTCCGCAATCTTTGGGAGGCAAAATGAACAAATCAATAGTAGGTGAAGAATTGGTTTTATATAGCTTTTACACCGTTCCTCATGTGGTATAAGTGATTAGATGACTTTATTCTTCCGGTCGGTGTGATTACAGCGATACCAGATTTTTACCGGGTTTTTATGTTTGGCTGCTGTCACACACTAAAAGACGTTTTTTATTACACATAACTATAATTTTTCCATATTTAGGCTGACAGAGTGATGTGAGGGCATGTTTTTGCAGGATGAGTTGACGTTTCTATTGGTACTATTTTTGGGCACATGATAATTTTTGATGCTTTGTATTCCATTTTTGGGAGACAGAATGAGCAAACACCAGCAAAAATGCACAAAAATGCAATTTAATTATTTAAAAATCATACAATGTGATCTTCTGGTTTTTATTTTTAGATTCTGTCTCTTACAATTGAAGTGTACATGCGATAAAAATTACAGACCTCTCCATTTTTTACAGGTGGGAAAACTTGCAAAATCGTCAGTGTATCAAATACTTATATTCCCCACTGTACATACACGGCAACTCTCCAGGCAGAATTGTAATGAGTAGCAGCGATAATGGTGTTAAATACAATCAGTATACAGAATAGTGAATATAAGAAAAAAAAAAATTATATATAGTACAGTATAATACAATACAGTAAAATATGTCTTATATTCTAGGTTCTTCAAAGTAGCCACATTTTGCTTTGATGACTGCTTTGCACACTCTTGGCATTCTCTTGATGAGCTTCATGAACTAGTCACCGGAAATGGTCTTCCAACAATCTTGAAAGAGCTCCCAGAGATGCTCAGCACTTGATGGCCCTTTTGCCTTCACTCTGAGGTCCAGCTCACCCCAAACCATCTCGATTGGGTTCAGGTCTGGTGACTGTGGAGGCCAGGTCATCTGGTGTAGCACCCCATCACTCTCCTTCTTGGTCAAATAGCCCTTACACAGCCTGGAGGTGTGTTTGGGGTCATTATCCTGTTGAAAAATTAATGATGGTCCAAATAAACGCAAACCGGATGGAATAGCATGCCGCTGCAAGATGCTGTAGTAGCCATGCTGCTTCAGTATGCCTTCAATTTTGAATAAATCCCCAACAATGTCACCAGAAAAGCACCCCCACACTATCACACCTCCTCCTCCATGCTTCACGGTGGGAACCAGGCATGTAGAGTCCATCCGTTCACCTTTTCTGCGTCGCACAAAGACACGGTGGTTGGAACCAAAGATCTCAAATTTGGACTCATCAGACCAAAGCACAGATTTTCACTGGTCTAATGTCCATTCCTTGTGTTACTTAGCCCAAACAAGTCTCTTCTGCTTGTTGCCTATCCTTAGCAGTGGTTTCCTGGCAGCTATTTTACCATGAAGGCCTGCTGCACAAAGTCTCCTCTTAACAGTTGTTGTAAAGATGTGTCTGCTGCTAGAACTCTGTGTGGCATTGACCTGGTCTCTAATCTGAGCTGCTGTTAACCTGCGATTTCTGAGGCTGGTGACTCGGATAAACTTATCCTCAGAAGCAGAGGTGACTCATGGTCTTCCTTTCCTGGGAGTGTCCTCATGTGAGCCAGTTTCTTTGTAGCGCTTGATGGTTTTTGCACCTGCACTTGGGGACACTTTCTTAAAGTAATGATGGCCACTCGTTTTTCTTTACTTAGCTGCTTTTTTCTTGCCATAATACAAATTCTAACAGTCTATTCAGTAGGACTATCAGCTGTGTTTCCACCTGACTTCTGCACAACATAACTGATGGTCCCAACACCTTTTATAAGGCAAGAAATCCCACTTATTAAACCTGACAGGGCACACGTGTGAAGTGAAGATTAAGACCATTTCCGGTGACTACCTCTTGAAGCTCATCAAGAGAATGCCAAGAGTGTGCAAAGCAGTCATCAAAGCAAAAGGTGGCTACTTTGAAGAACCTAGAATATAAGACATATTTTCAGTTGTTTCACACTTTTTTGCTAAGTATATAATTCCACATGTGTTAATTCATAGTTTTGATGCCTTCAGTGTGAATGTATAATTTTCATAGTCATGAAAATGCAAAAAAAATCTTTAAATGAGAAGGTGTGTCCAAACTTTTGGTCTGTACTGTACATACGAAGAAAAAAACAGGACCAATGAACTGCATCAAGGTAGTCCAGATGTTCATCTCAGCCAATGCACGTTTCGCACAGTGTGCATCATCTAGGGTGGGGGGGGTCAAAGCACAATGTATGGAACATGTGTTGGGCAGGGAAACATAAAGACTGCTTTGACTTCACTTGTGCTACGACTGTAATTTAAGATTTTCTTGGTAGAAAAAAACACATATATACATTTTTATTCAGCCCTCCCTATACATGTCCTGATGCTGCTGCCGCTACTCTGAATAGCTCTTCTGTATTCTATCTTCTATCTACTTTCCAGGCCTCTAGCCATTTTCATCTTGGTTCTCTGCTCATTAGGCGCCATAGCTCAACACACGTAAATGAACTGTGTCGCTACCCATGTGATTGCATGGGGCACAACAAAACTTCATTAACTTCAATGACACACATCGCACCCTTTGCAACTTTGTGGACTCCATTGAATTGAATATAAAAATAGAGGTGGCTGGAGTCCAGGAATGAAAATAGAAGATAAAAAGCAGAAGAGACTACAGGAGGACCAGCAGTGACAGGGAAGGGTTAATGAGAGGTGAGTACAAGTGGGGTATTTTTTAAAACCCCTTTCGGCCAGTACAATTCACATTTTATTTATTCAATGTGAATTGAATTCCGAAATGAAAAAAAAAATAAAAAATGTAATTTTCATATATTTGCTTGACTCTTGTGTTCATCTAATCACAGCAGTAGCATACCGCTAGTAGCAGCAGACCACACGTGTGGGGGCCATTACACAGTGTGGAGGGTTAATTGGGACATCTGCTATGGGGCCTCATGATTATTATTTGTGTCTCTGATCCACAGGATAGGTAAAAATGAATGTATCGGTGGATGTCTGACCACTAACAACTCAAGTGATTGCTGAAACATAGAAAGGCAGAGTTGAAAGGGATCTCCAGGATCATCTGGTCCTACCTCCTGCTCAATGCAGGGGACCCCACCTTCCTCGAGTATAGAGCGTGACACTTTGTATTTGATGCACCATATAAAAAGGCATTTATGTAACAAACTATACATTTTATTACATACATTGCATAAGATGATAAAAAGGGGTAGCGGCATATCTCATTGTATCCTTCCGTCCTGGATCTCGTTTCAACCTTGCCATTTGGGCCCTTTTCTCACCACTCATTTTGCAACTTCTTTCTGTTCCTCAAAGGATTTTATCCTTTATCAATATTGGATTTTTTAGGGTTCTGACATCCTCACCCTTTAGGTGTCACTGGGTCTTGTGGTCACAAGATATACACAGCATGTATAGTTGAAAAAACACTGTTCAGTATGCCATCTAGTGGCTGTTCTTGGTTACTGCAGCTTGGAGGAGCTGCAGTGTCTGAGATCGGGCACTACACAGTGTATGGAGCTGCACTGTACATTGAGGGCGTCCAACCACTGTGGGACCTGCTGACAGCCCAGGTAGCTCCATCAAACACAGCCACCATTCTATGGTTGTATGTATGGAGAATTTATGAACGAAGAACAAATAATATTAGCAGGTAGCTGTAGAATGAGACTCCAAAATCAATGTTACTGATGGGCTTTTGGCATCCTTGTCCCTCATTGCAGATTAAGCTTCTTTTTCATCAAGTTCCAAAAATATTATGTAATTCACAGGCAGAAATAGAATCTTATTGCAGGTGGTAAACGTCAATATTTACTAAAGGAAGAGAACTCTTCTCACCTCTCTGTATAATCTGCCTTCCCTCCCACAAAGGAGCTCATCAGACTGGTTCCAGCTCACACCCTGCTGTAAATAGCTCAGTGTCACCGGCTCAGAGAGCACAAATACAGACTGGATGAATTGGTTACGAATTACCTGAATGTTTCAGATTTGAATCTGAAGTTTTTAGGATTTTTTTTCTCACTAAAGGCTCAGCTAAATGGCCCTATAAAATAGACAAGAACAGAACGCAGTGCATGGACTGTCCAGCAATTCTCCCCACCCGAGCGTGACAAATACATGTGTTACGGATCCGGGTGGTGGAACCTCTTTACCGGGGTGCAAGGAGGGACCCAGAGGGGCGTAACTAAGTATCAACTAAGACCGACTCTGGTCGTACGGCGGCTAACAACTCCGTGACCAGGGATGGACCGAGCAGAGGGACCAGGTGCTACTCTGGGGACGACCTTGTAAGAGAGCAGGTGGCTCCCATGGGTCAGCAGACTGGGACTGACCGGTATAGCGGATGGACACAACAAGCAGGCAGAAGTCTCTGGATAGTTGACAGGTGGTCACGGAACGTGACGGCAGAGCAGTTTGAAGTCTCTAGGGTAACAAACAAGTAGTCACGGCAAGTGACAGCAGGAGCCTCCAGGTAGGCTATGGCAAGTGACGGCCAAGCAGGCAGAAGTCTCTAGGTTAGCAGTCGGGTGTTCACGGCAAGTGACGGCAGAGCCTCCAGGTAGGCTAGCAGGTAACAGGCAGGTAACAGGCGAGTGCTCCCAGGTGAGCGGGCCAGCAGGCACGGCAGGTAGCAGGCAGGTAACTGGAAGGGGTTTCCTGGTAAGCAGGCGGACTTGCCCATAGGCAGACTGGCAGTTTGAACGGAAGGCAGACTGTCGGGCTGGAAAGTAGTCAGACTGGGGGACTGGAACAGTAGTCAGGCTGGCAACTGGACCTGAGGGCTGAAGCAGAGGTAAGTATGCTGTGCAACAACTTTTGCTCGGGCACCTCCATTTTGGAGGAGGTGCCTTATATATGGGAGAACCCTCGGCTATTGGCCGGGGACTCCTTAGGACGGCGCGCGTGGCCCCTTTAAGAGAGGGGGAGCGCGCCCTAAGCACAGTGCCCGGGAAGCTGCGCGCGCCGGCAGTAGCAGGAAGAGGAGCGCAGGAGGACGCTGCGCGGGGAGCGGGGAGGTGAGAGGGACGGCGTCTCTGCCTGGCAGGAGGCAGAGATGCCGATGCTACAACATGAACCTGTCAAGTTGCATTGCATTCTGATCTCGGTTAAATTTATATGTCCGTCTGACTGCACCCTAATCCAGCAAAATAACCACCAGGCTAGATGCTTTTGAGGGCTGGGAAGGAGTTAAAAATAATACAAGATTTCACTACCCTGTACTAGTGCAGTCCCAGATCCATCTTGTCATGGCAGTGTGATGCTCAGTCCTCCTTTAGCTTCCTCCAGTCTTCAGGTCTTCCAGCTGTGATCAAGCCTCATGCATACATGTGGACTTGTGGTGAGCGGAGAGCTGCAGTGGCAAGACAAGTGAGGGCAGCCCTAGGACAAGTGAGTGTAATTTTTTAAAATTGTTTTACCGCTTCATTCCCTTCTTTTTGTTATGATTTGGGATCTGGAAGGACCTCAGATCGTAATACCAGCAATCAGGTCAATTTTAATTTGGAACAAATTTTATTTGCAGCAAATCAAATCTGTTTGGCTATTCAAGCACATCTGCCCAAAAAGAATTTCAGAATGATTGCTCATCTCTAAACATGAAATAACATAAAATACTGTAAAAATGATAGCTAGATAATAGATAGATAGATAATATATAGATAGATAATATTTATATATATGGATAGATATATAATAGATAGATATAATAATAGATAATAGATAGATAATAGATAGATAGATGATAGATAATAGATATAATATAGATAGATAATAGATAGATAGATAATAGATAGATAATAGATAGATAGATAATAGATAGATAGATAATAGATAGATGATAGATAGATAGATAGATAAATATAGAATAGATAATAGATAGATAGCTGACATAGATAATATATATACATAGATAGATAATAGATAGATAGATAATAGATAGAAAGATAGATAATAGATAGATAATTAATAGATAGATAATAGATAGATAGATAATAGATAGATAGATAGTAGATAGGTAATATATAGATAGATAATAGATACATGGAAAGATAGATAATAGATAGATAATAGATATATGGAAAGATAGATAATAGATAGATAATAGATAGATAGATATAATACAGATAGATAATAGATAGAAAGATGATAGATAGATAATAGATAGATAATAGCTATATATATATATATATATATATATATATATATATATATATATATATGGATGGATGGATAGATAATAGATACATAATAGATAGATAGATAGATAGATAGATAGATAGATAGATAGATGATAGATATATGGATGGATAGATAGATAGATAGATAGATAGATAGATAGAGAGATAGATAGAGGGATAGATAGAAAGATAGATAATAGATATATGGATAGATGGACCCTGCACATAAGAGCTGACACTCTACAGGAGAGAGGACCCTGAACATAAGAGCTCACACTCTACAGGAGAGAGAACCCTGCACATAAGAGCTGACACTCTACAGGAGAGATAACCCTGCACATAAGAGCTGACACTGTACAGGAGAGAGGACCCTGCACATAAGAGCTGACACTCTACAGGAGAGAGGACCCTGCACATAAGAGCTGACACTGTACAGGAGCGAGGACCCTGCACATAAGAGCTGACACTCTACAGGAGAGATAACCCTGCACATAAGAGCTGACACTGTACAGGAGAGAGGACCCTGCACATAAGAGCTGACACTCTACAGGAGAGATAACCCTGCACATAAGAGCTGACACTGTACAGGAGAGAGGACCCTGCACATAAGAGCTGACACTCTACAGGAGAGAGGACCCTGCACATAAGAGCTGACACTCTACAGGAGAGAGGACCCTGCACATAAGAGCTGACACTCTACAGGAGAGAGGAACCTGCATATAACAGCTGACACTCTACAGGAGAGAGGACCCTGCACATAAGAGCTGACACTATACAGGAGAGAGGACCCTGAACATAAGAGCTCACACTCTACAGGAAAGAGAACCCTGCACATAAGAGCTGACACTCTACAGGAGAGAGGACCCTGCACATAAGAGCTGTCACTATACAGGAGAGAGGACTCGGCACATAAGAGCTGACACTCTACAGGAGAGAGGACCCTGCACATAAGAGCTTACACTCTACAGGAGAGAGAACCCTGCACATAAGAGCTGACACTCTACAGGAGAGAGGACCCTGCACATAAGAGCTGACACTCTACAGGAGAGAGGACTCTGCCCATAAGAGCTGACACTCTACAGGAGAGAGGACCCTGCACATAAGAGCTGACACTCTACAGGAGAGAGGACCCTGCACATAAGAGCTGACACTCTACAGGAGAGGGGACCTTCTAGATAACATAGACTTTCTTGTTCATTAGATCTGACATGCTACATGAGAGACTTCCGGTCCATATTTTCAGGCGTGGGTGGAGCTGCATTTATAGACTCTGGTCAAAGTGCTATTATTACGAGTTATATATTGCCCTGGAGATTACAAGAGCAGGGATTGCAGTCAGTGAGCGGAGACTCATTCAGGTCTTGTGCCTTCTCCACTTTCTGCAGCCAAACAAGTAAGGAGCAAGATTTTAATATTATTAATACACATGCTTAACTTCTATGTAATAATACAACATAATGTGTTAATTATCCATATAATATATGTCAGAGGTGATAGTGAATTGTACATGTACGTTTCATAGCTGCTTCCAAACCCTGTGGAGAAATGCCTGGAATCAGCATACAGCCTGTGACTTATTGTAATATTACCCTTTTCTTTCTTCTTCTGCGTCTCCAGTTTCACCTTGGAGACTCGGTGAATGGGAATGTTTCGGAGGAGGCGTACATAATCACACAAGAGAGTCTCCTTCAGTAGCCCTCTCCTGGCTGCTGCATCGCCTCCGCTACATTCCCCTTGCTTGCTGGTTTATATCATGTACATAATAGTTCTTACATTTAGCTCATTCAAGCATAGCAGAGATCTACTTCCATTATGAGCAGAGTATGTGTGATTATTCTTCCCCTCCCGAAGCTCTGATATGTTAAATATAGTTCATTTAATCCATTCCCTTTGGTCAATAAGTTATACATATACACTATATAGACACAAGTATTTTCTAAGTCCCATTGCCCCCGATGTATATCATCGGTCCCTTCATCCTTAGTGTATAATCTCCAGCCCCCGCAATGCCGTCTGCCGTTACTAACATGTGACAGATCAGCCGGTGGTGCGGAGCTCACTGATACCAGTTCAGTCCTGTAATAGGAGTCACCGGGGTAACAAGTCCATTCCTGACGTTTCTCCTCCTGAATCTTCCCCATCACCTGTGAGTGATAATATTGAGAAGTGGAAGAAACCGCAGCAACTGAGCCATGAAGTGGAGACCCCCCAACGTTACAGAGCGGGGGGGTGAATGCTGAGGAGCAGAGGGCTGAAAAATCACCACCGCTCTGCTGACCCCATAACTGCAGAATCCAGACCTCCTCTGGTATTAACATCAGCACAAACACTGCGCCCCCACCGGCAGCTTCATGGTCAAGCAGAGCAGCTGTATGCAGCTGTACATCACCAAGCACAATTCCAAACGTCAGATGGAGTGATGTAAAGCTGCCACAACTGGACTCTGGAGTAGAGATGTTCTGTGCAGTGACGGATCACACTTCTCTATCTGGAGTCTGATGGATGAGTCTGGATTTGGTGAATGTCAGGAGAATGCAACACACCTGACTACATTGTGTCCGTTGTACAGTATGGTGGAAGAGAGATAATGCTATGTGATGTTTTTCTGGGGTCATCGATACCCCCTTAGTTCCAGTGAAGCAAAATGTTAATTCCTCAACACAAGACATTTTAATAATACCAAAAAATTATTTTATTTCTTTAGCGCCAACCAACATATTCTGCAGCACTCTACAATTAAGAGGGACATGTACAGACAATAAAGATATTACAGAGTAACACATAATTCACCAGTTACAGGATGAGTGTGGGTCCTGCTCGAAAGCTTACAATCTTTAACCCCTTTAGAGCCCATGACGTCTTAGTACGCACATTTGCATACTGCCCGTTCAGTGAGGGCGGCTGCGCTGAGCCCTCACTAAACCGAGCACATGTCAGCTGATTCTTACAGCTGACATGTGCCCGCAACAGCCGCGGGTGGAATCGCGATCCACCCGCGGCTGTTAACCTGTTAAATGCCGCTGTCAATCTCCGACAGCGGCATTTAACGCGCGCTTCCTGGAAGCACGTCCTAAGCCCCGCCCACCGGCGACCCCGTCACGTGATCGTGGGTCGCCGATGGGCGTGCATGACAACCCAGGGTCTGCAGCAGACGCCTGTGGTTGTCATGATCGGCGCTCATAGCACAGGACCATTTCTGCTGCATACAGGGGACCTGCTGGTCCCCTGTATGTAGCAGAGCCGATCAGACAACTGCTGCTTCTAGTCTCCTATGGAGACTATTGAAGCAAGCAAAAAGTGAAAAAAAAAAGTTTAAAAAAATAAATAAATAAATAAAAAATATAAAAGTTTAAATCACCCCCCTTTTGCCCCATTCAAAATAAAATAATAAAAAATAAACCCCACATAAACATATTTGGTATCGCCGCGTTCAGAATCGCCCGATCTATCAATATAAAAAAAAAATTTATCCGATCGGTAAACGATGTAACGAGAAAAAAATTCTAAACGCCAGAATTACGTTTTTTGGTCGCCGCAAAATTGCAATAAAATGCAATAACGGGCGATCAAAACATTGGATCTACCCCAAAATGTTATAAATAAAAACGTCAGCCCGGCACACAAAAAATAAGCCCTCACTCAGCAACAGATCACGAAAAATAGAGACGCTACAGGTCTCGGAAAATGGCACTATTTTTTTTTTTTTTTTACCAAATTTTGGAATTTTTTTTCACCACTTAAATATAAAAGAACCTACACATGTTTGGTGTCTATGAACTCGTAATGACCTATAGAATAAGAATGGCAGGTCAGTTTTAGCATTCAGTGAACGTGGTAAAAAAATAAATAAAAAACAACTGTAGTATTGCAATTTTTTTGCAATTTTACCTCACTTGGAATTTTTTTCCCGTTTTCCTGTACATGATATGGTAAAACTAGTAATGGCGTTGAAAAGTAGAACTAGTACCGCAAAAAATAAGCCCTCACGTGGCCATATTGACCAAGCAATAAAAACGCTATGGCTCTGGGAACAAGGGGAGCAAAAAACGAAAAAGCAAAAACGATAAAAACCCAAGGTTGCGAAAGGGTTAAAGAAGTGAGTGGACACAACATGCTTGTCACGTATGGACTAGCCATAATTATAATAAATACATCTCTTTTACATCCTCTATTAGTTAAAATGAGTCCACCATAACTTACCTGCCAGCAACTTCCACCTGACTCCTAAACCACAAAGCCGTGACAGGTTTTAAATTCCAGGCCACATATGACACTTTTAGCAATTTTTTAAAAATAAATTAAGCACTTATTTTACTTTGGTAAACTTATAAAGTAGATGTAATGTGCCCCCTGGGCCGTGGGGTACTCAGTAGCCGGGCCGGTCGGTGCTGGGGGATGACACGGTAGCAGTGACCCGGTCCGTGACCCTGGGTGGTCAATTAAAGATTAAAGTAAAAGGGCAATAAAGTTTTTAGAGATAATGTTTGTGACCCCACCTGTGGTATGCGGCTATATGGGGCCGCCACTGCGGTGCAGATCCACACTGGAGCTGATGGTGACGCAGCAGAGTTGGTTCAGCTCGACACAGGTAGAGATAAGCTCCAGGGTAGGATATAGTGATTTATGAGGTAGCTGTTGTTGGTTCTGTGTAGTGCAGGGTTGGTGGCGCAGTAATGAGTCAAGGACACAGTGGGGTGCAGTCTTCAGGCTTTACCCACAATTCTAGGCAGTTCCAGTTTACTGCTGCAGTCGATAATGACCACCGACATAGTCCTGTGTCCTCCGGGGTAGAGGTCCAGCAATCTCTCAGGTATCTCAGGAGAACTTAAGCGGGACCCCGTTCTATGTACCTTTCCCAATCATCGCACTGCGCTGGCTCTCGCCCTCTTGCCCTGTGCCTCACAATCAGTTTCCCAAGCCAGTGGCCTCGGTCCTTGTCGGGCGACGTGCTCTCAGTCCCCTGGACCCTATGCGGCCACCTTTTCGGCGATATAATTTTGGATTTTGGCTGCAACACCTTGAAAAGGCTGCAGCCTCCGGTTGGCTAGCTGAGCTTGGCTGTTCTCCACTAGTCTGGGCCAGTCCCCTTCTGCGGCCTGATCCCTCCACGTCAGCGTGAATTCGAGCTCACGGGTGGCCTCTGCACTCGCCGTGCCCCTGGGATCCCCTCTGTCTTACTCTGGAGCCCTTCTGCACTGCTCCCATACTCTCTCTTCACTTTCTTTCTCCTGGGCCTCTCTGACTGGGCCCGACTCCTTTAACTGTCCTTCCTTGCTTTTCTCAGCAGAGCTACTCCTGAGCTCTCACTGACTCCTCTCAACTGATCTCCTTCTCCTGACTGCCACTAAAACCTTCTACCCTCCTTTATATAATCCTACCCTATGTGCTCCACTGATCTACTTCCTCCACCCACACCCACTACATGGTTCCTTCTCTTTTGGTTCCCCCCTTCCAGCTAGAGACAGGGCTCAGCAGTGAATAAGTGCATCTTGCCCCACCTGCTGGTCTGGACTGGTGTAGTGTTGGATGTAGGTGGGTGGGTGCCGGGTAGTACTCCCTCCTTACCTGACAGTGGGGTACCACACTTCTGGGTGAGATGCAGTACCTTTGTGGTGACTGGACCCGCAGGGGCGCCACAGATGCCCCTGCAAAAGCATTAAGGGGACTAAACTTGGCAAACCTGCGACTCACAAAGAGACATCCTACAGCGCTCAAGAGAGGAAAAAAACCCTGTGGAGGAAACCTCTAGTGAGCCATGGCTGTGGGATTGCCCTTCCCTTGGGCTTATAAGTTTAATACTAATGTTAACTCTTGATAGCCATGTTAAAATTGGACATGGTACAAGATATACAATTGCTAATTAAACAAATATAATAAAGCATTCATCATTATACAAGTAATAGTTAAATAACGATTTGCAGGACAGTGATTTTAACAATGTGGGAGGGAGGGTGATGTTTCCTACAGTTCAAATGGTAATAGAAAGAGGGAGAGAGATGGACACAGAGTTACCTCCCCTATTTAAGCCCCACCCTCCTCACAGAAAAACACCAGGCACAGACAATACTGTGATCCTTCCGCTTAAAGCAGAATCAATCTTGCTAAAAGTCTACACAGCTATACAAGCAAAGAAGCAGAAATTAAAGGCCCACCTCTCCCAAAGTTATGTCCCTCTTTGTTTGGTGCCCTGGGGGTTTCTATTTTGAAAGAGTAGCAGAAAGGAGCAAACTGAATTCGATAGGTATTATTCAAAAAAGTTAGATTTGTCAGAAACCAAATTTTTCTGAATTCAATTTGAACAAATCTAGCAAAATGAAGGCTAGGTGGTCGCAATTTTTCTGGATGTTTAATAGAGTCAGGAAAGGTGATAGAAAATAATAAACAATTATACTTTCCTGTTCTGTGTATGTCCCTCGTCTGTCCTGATGCCACAGTTCCAAGCTTAGCCCCTTTCCCACTTTGAATCTTTTGTTTTCTTGTCTTCTGACTTTCATTCTTCTCGTTCTTAGTCTTCTGGCGGAGAGCTTTCGGTACTAACTAGGCCTCACCATGTTGGCATGTGAGGTTCAAACAGCATCAATAACAGGGGATGTGGCAAATGTGACTATGTCCTGAGACCTATTCAGCACCAGAAGATTTCAGAAAAGATAGAAAGTTGGAAGGGTGGAAGATAGATGACGAAAAGAGCAGAAACCTTAAGATGTGAAGATCAAAGAGAAAACTAAGGACCCATAGTGAATTGAGTTCTGAATTTTAGCACCTTACCTTCGGTTCATACTTACCTCAGAGAGTAATAACATATAAGATTTTTGGGGCAGATTTCATTTGTATCGAATTTTATTTGGATAGAATCAAATCTGTCAGTCAATTCAAGCAAATCTGCCTAACATGTATTTTGTAACATTGCTCATTTTTAGAAGCTAAACTTTGAAATAATTTATGAGATAAATATTTTCTCAGTAATTAATGAAAATTTGGCTTCCTCAGACCCTCACTATTTTCTCTAACCAAGGGGCAGAGGCCTTCATCTAGTTATGATCAAGCGTGACAGAGAGGGGTTCACTCTCAATTGAAAGTTTCTGGGTCCGTTCACCTCTCTGCTCTTGTCAGATGATATACAATGATCATCAAACAGGGACTATGACTACCGTACTTATTTTGTTCCTTTATATCTTTTTGTCATTTCTTCTCCAGATTTTAAGAAGACATTACCATGGACACCATCACCATCCTCCTGTCTGTCTTGGTGATCCTATTTGTGTTCTTTGCCTCTAAAAATTGGAATAAAGGAATTTACAAAAATTTCCCCCCTGGACCAAGACCCTTACCAATCATAGGAAATATTCTCAAGATTAATATGTCAAAGCCATTCAAGACATTTGTGGAGGTAATGTGGACCTTCTTGTATAATCCAGAACTGCCAGAAAAATATAAGCTTTCTAGATATTGTACCTATAATATTTAAAGTTCTTGGCTCATATGGATATGCTATAAATGTCTGATAGATGTGGGTCTCAACTCTGAGACCCTAACAATTTTCAAAATGGGGTCCTCTGACCCCTCATTCTGGCAAGTGTTTAGTATCATGCATTTGCTTTCTATATTCATAACTATAGGAGTTCCAAATATAGTCAAGAAAATATTCTTGGCTGTGTTCCTAACTCCCATACCAATGAATTGAGGGAGATGGTACATGTGCTGCCATCTCTCCACTAACTGGTCATCAGACACCTGTGATAACAAGGTATCAGCGGATCCCCATTCTGGTGATATGTGTGGGTACCAAAGCTGAGACCTGCATTTATGAGAAGTTTATGGCATAACTCATAGATATGTCATAACTGTCTTTCATGAGACAAAGCTTTTAAAGGGTTCATTCAAATAGGGGAGTCTAGAGCAATTTTTAGGGATTCGAAGGCCTGCCAACAAGTCGAAACCCTAGCTATCAACAACTTAAATAGGTGATATTAGGGATGATGGGCCAACCCCTTTAAGGGTACAATCTAGGCAAAACTTGTACTGGTTTGAGCATGATGCATGCATTAATCATGGCTTTTCCTGAGGATGGCTAGGGTATTGGGGTGCAGAAGAAATTACATCTGAGCCTTAGAGTCTAAGCCAAGGAGCCTACATGATTATTTGTCTGTTAAAAGGAATGAATATACAGTGACTTGCGAGGTATTCACACCCCTTGACATTTTTTTTCATGTTTTACTACCTCACAACCTGAAATTTTACATTTTTTTTGAAGGTTTACATCAGTTCATATAAATAACATGCCTACAACTGTGAACATTTTGTTTTCTTGTTATTGTGGAGCAAACAACAAATAGGACAAGATAACTGTAAACTTCAGTGTATATAACTATTCACACCCCTAAAGTCAGTACTTTATAGAGCCTCCTTTTGCATCAATTATAGCTTCAAGTTTTGGATAAGTCTCTGTGAGCTTTTCACATCTTGCCACTGTTCCAGCTCCTTCAAGTTAGATGGTTTCCTCTTGTGAACAGCAATCTTCAATTTTGACCACAGATTATCAATTAGATTAAGGTCTAGGCTTTGACTAGGCCACTCCAAAATATTTACACTTTTCCCTTTAAACCACTCAAGTGTTGCAGTATGCTTTGGGTCATTGTCTTGTTGGAAGGTGAACCTCCATCCCAGTTTCAAATCACTGACAGACTGAAACAGGTTTTGCTCAGAAATATCCCTGAATTTTGCACCATCCATCTTCCCCTTCCCCACAGCATGATGCTGCCACCACCTTGTTTCACTGTGGTTATCTTGGGGTGATGAGCTGTGTTGGTTTGGCACCAGACACAGTTTACCTTGATTGCCAAAAAGTTACATTTTGGTCTCATCTGACCACAGCACCTTCCTGCATACATTTGGGGAACCTCCCATATGTCTTTTGACAAATTAAAAACAAGCCTTATCATTTTTGGTGTGTAAGTAAAGACTTTTTTTCTGCCCACTCTTCCATAAAGGCCACCTCTATGAAGTGTATGGTTTATTGTAGTCATAAGGACAGATACTCCAGTCACTGCTTGGGAACTCTGCCACTTCAGAGAGGAAGAGGACTAGAACGCTAGTGCCACCTACTGAAAGTAGCAATCTTAAAAGTCAATACTGACTCTTTAACGAGCCTTGTCATATGATTTAGGATAAAAGCCTAAGTATATCTATTAACCCTTTCATGACATATGACATAAACTTACGTCATATGTCATGCCCATGACTTTGATGTGCGCTCCGGAGCTGAACTCGCATCTTTCCTAACACATAACAGCTGATTTATTAAGCTATCATGCGCACCACCCGCGCCTGTTAACCAATTAAATCCCGCTGTCAATCTCTAACAGTGGGATTTAACATGTGCCGGCCGTAGGTGTGTCATTCCTGCCGCCCATTTACGTAATCACGGGGGGACAATGGTTTGTTACGACAGCCGGGGGTCTGCAGAAGACCCCTCTGCCTGTCATTACAAGCCCCCTGTGAATGGCAACCCATGGCATGGAGATCATGATTTCTGATATACTGTGAATAGCAGTACAGAAGCACTGCTATGATTAGCACAGGCGATCGGACGATTGCAACTTCAAGTCTCAAAAGGGGACTATTAAATAGTAAATTCAGTAAAAAATTAAAAACTGTTTTTAAAAATACAAACAAAATAAAAAAACAGAAGAGTTCAAATCGCCCCCCATTTGTCCCATGCAAAATAATACAATAAAAAAATATACATATTTGGTATTGTTGTGTTCAGAAATGTCTGATCTCTCAAAATATAAAATTAATTAATCAGATCGGTAAATGGCGTAACACGAAAAAAAAATCAAAATACCAGAATTACATTTTTTTTGGTCAACACAACATTGAAGTTAAATACTATAAGAGGTGATCAAAACATTTTATCTACTCCAAAATAGTATAAATAAAAACCTCAACCAAAAAAAAGCCATCATACAGCACCAGATCCTGAAAATGGAAACGCTATAAGTCATGGAAAATGGCGACAAACGCAAAAACTTTTTTTCATACAAATTTCGGAATTTTTTTCTTTTCACTTCTTAAAAAATAAACTATACATGTTTGGTATCTGTGTACTCATACTGACCAGGAGAATCATATTTTCAGGTCAGTTTTACCATATAATGAACATGATAAATAATTTTTTCCCATTTTCCTGTAAACTGTATAGTAATATCAATGGTGTGATTCAAAAGTAACTTGTCCCACAAACAATAAGCCCTCATACGGCAATATTGACAGGCATATAAAAAAAGTTATGGCTCTTGGAAGAAGGGGAGGAAAAAACGGAAAATGGCCATGGCGAGAAGGGGTTAATAATAAGAAAAAAAAAGTGAGACATATTCCCTTTAAGAAGACATCATTGTTATAACAGCACTTCATAGTTTTGCGAGAAGTGTTCCTTATCTGGGTAATACATGATCTTTTTTGATATTGGTTGATCACAAAGCACTTTTCTACTATGAAAGCAGTATTTTAACAACTCTATAAATTAAAATCAGCCCAGACAGAGCCTTAAAGGAGATCCACTATACAAAGGTCCCACCTCTGATCCTCTTCAAGCCTCGGTATCAGTATTTAAAACTATTATAGTATTAACCATTCATTCAAAAATTCATTCATTTTCATATTCACAGTTATCTAAAACGTACGGCAACATCTTCAGCGTCCAGATAGGCTTCTCAAAAATGGTTGTCCTATGTGGTTACGATACCATTAAAGATGCCTTAATCAACCACGGGGAAAAATTTGTCGATAGGCCTGTAGCAAAACTATTTTCTAAAACAACAAAGAATCATGGTAAGTGCAACCTTCCAGTTCCCATAAAAATGTAATTTTTTTATATGGTGTACATACCACTGTTCTCTTGAATCTGGCAATGTTTTTCTTTTCTTCCTACTCTGAACCTGAAATATGGTCTCCTCTAACCTGTAAATATCTACTCTTGTTTGCCAAGGGGGCATGGTCCTGAAAAACACGCCCACAAGGAGCATTTGAGGACCATTTCCCTTTGGCTAATTAAAGTAGATTTTTATACAGGGAAGAAAGAGTCATATCTCAGGAATGGAGAGGCGCAGGAACAAAAGAAAAACATTGGCAAATCCAGGAGAAGAGCAACATTTACAGGTTGTCTTTAAAGAAATTGTATATCACACTGTTCATCTTTACAGATATTTTCACGTACTTTATTTTCAATCTTCAGTTCTATAATCCGTTCATTTATAACATTCTCACCATAAATGCAGATAACTGAGTCCTGATTATAGAGGAGATTAGCATTTTTATTACCAGGGATGTCATATTAGTCAACTGTATGACAGATAGGTAGACTTTAGACCAGGGGTGTCAAAGTCATTTTCACAGAGGGCTTCATCAGCATTATGGTTTCCTTCAAAGGTCCACTGTAATTGTAAGGGCTCATGCAGACGTCCGTGCAACTCAAAGTGACCTAGAGTCTCCCAACCTGAACATAAAAACTTCATATTTTTTATGAGGTAGTAGGGCTGGGTAGTAAGGCTAAAAGAGAGCAGGCCATGGGTAGTAGGGCTATAAAGATCTGTCCCTGGTAGTAGGGCTATAAGAAAGCTGTCCCTGGGTAATAGGGCTAAGAGAGCTGTCCCTGGGTAGTAGGGCTAAGAGAGCTGTCCCTGGATAGTAGGGATATAAGAACTGTCCCTGGGTAGTAGGGCTACAAGAGAGCTGTCCCTGGTTAGTGGGGCTATAAGAACTGCCCCTGGGTAGTAGGGCTACAAGAGAGCTGTCCCTGGGTAGTAGGGCTACAAGAGAGCTGTCCCTGGGTAGTAGGGCTACAAGAGAGCTGTCTATGAGTAGTAGGGCTATAAGAACTGTCCCTGGGTAGTAGGGCTACAAGAGAGCTGTCCCTGGGTAGTAAGCCTATAAGAGCTGCCCCTTCGGTAGTAGGGCGATAAGAGAGCTGTCCATGGGTAGTAGGGCCACACGAGAGCTGTCCCTGGGTAGTAGGGCTATAAGAACTGTCCCTGTGTAGTAGGGCTATAAGAACTGTCCCTGTGTAGTAGGGCTACAAGAGAGCTGTCCCTGAGTAGTAAGCCTATAAGAGCTGCCCCTGGGTAGTAGGGCCACAAGAGAGCTGTCCCTGGGTGATAAGCCTATAAGAGCTGCTCCTGGGTAGTAGGGCTATATGTGCTTTCCCTGGGTAGTAGGGCCACAAGAGAGCTGTCCCTGGGTAGTAGGGCTTTAAGATCTGTCCCTGGGTAGTAGGGCTATAAGAACTGTCCCTGGGTAGTAGCGCTACAAGAGAGCTGTCCCTGGGTAGAAAGCCTATAAGAGCTGCCCCTATGTAGTAGGGCTATGAGAGAGTTGTCCATGGGTAGCAGGGCTATAAGAGATCTTTCCCTGGGTAGTAGGGCTATAAGAGAGGTGTCCCTGTGTAGTAGGGCTATAAGAGTTGTCCCTGGGTAGTAGGGCTAAGAGAGCTGTGCTAGAGTGCAGAGTCCAAGATGGACTGCTCCCTGTGCTTCTGCCGCTCTCCTCTACTAAATACTGGCTGACGTCATCCACTTACATTCCAAGATAGCAGCCATTCCCTGTGCTGGCACTAATGTAGAATGCAGCCAGTACATAGCAAAGGGGGCAGCACCAGAGCAGGGAGCGGGTGCAGTCTTGGATTTTGAGCTCTGGCGCACTCCTTTAAACTGCTCTTTTCAGAAACTCACATGTGGTGGACACAGAAGGACCAGTTCCCCAAATGGGGAAAGTGTAGAAATGGTCCTTCTGTGTTCTGAGTTTGGCACCCATACAGTAAACTCCATACATTCAGCCACTACGAAAAGCAATACAGTTATAGGAGCATTCAATTATATAGTTGTGAGAAACTAAGAAAAAGTAATAGATTGGACCACATGCTTTGAGAAGTCAAGGGGGCACAACAGAAACAAAGGTCAGGAACTTGACCTTTAATCAATATTCATAAGGATGGTGCAGATAGGGTAAATTGCACTAAAGTTATTAAAAGTTACAATAATAGACATATCCTAAGGACAAAAGTGGCACTGTTTTGGGGGAAAAAAAGACCAGCCTTTTTTCCTAAAGGTAATCTTCTCTCAGATTTCACTGCATGAGATAGTAGATGTATTATTAAAGAGTTTTAGAAAATTGGAGAAAATTGGAGATGAGAGAATCAGTACATACAAATCAAATATTTTGCAAGCACACGGAAGATATTCGGTTTCGACTCGAGCATGCTAGGATGACACCTTATCCGACTACGTTCGCACAACACTGCTCAGTTCCTCTCCTGCACAGTGATTGGGCTTGGGGGGGTCATTAGCAATGAAGTAATTTAAGTGATTTCCTTGGACAGTTGAGTATAATATGTTTTGTTATTTTTAAACCCTTCCCTCCCCTCCATTTGTAATGTTATCGGGTCTGGAGAGACCTCAAAACATAGTAAATGTCTTCTCACAGCCATCTTGGTATGTCGACTATTTTTGGAGAGAAACTAATGTGGCGACCAAATTTAGCAAATCTGCCTAAAGAAAATTTTGGGAGGTTCATCGCTAGGGATGTCCCTTGTTAGCGCTATAGGGTTGTCCATACCGGTTGTCTTATCTTATGACACAGTAATGTAACATATCTTTGTTATGTTCAGGCATTGTCCTTGCTAATGGAGAGAACTGGAAAGTAATGAGAAGATTCACTCTGTCGACCTTACGAGATTATGGAATGGGGAAGAAGGGTATAGAGGACAAGATTGCTGAAGAGGCCGAGTCTCTGGTGCAGAAGTTTAGGACATATAAGGGTAAGCTGATAGTCCTCATTTTCTTCAAGCAGTGTCTGGTATAGAGAACTCACTTTAAATAACTTATTAGCAAAATCTGAATTATAAGCTGGGCCAAAGTTCAAGACTCTAATTTTTCATCTATATTAGCAGTGACAGACAGCATGTCTGCATCTGGAGGAGCAGTCCATTGATCTCAATAGGAACTATGTAATGCAACATTTCTCCTTTGATGACGCTGTTTGATTTCATCACAGATTACAATGGGGGATACTGTGGGATTGGTTTATGATTAGTGATTCTAGTAATTTATATAATAGAATTTTATAGAATTATACATAATATAATGATAATACAATTAAGACAATTTCATTAAGATTCACTCCAGACTTTCCACCAATAACTGAATGGCATGAACCAGCATGTCAGCATATGCCCAACTAACAGAGGCCGGAAGGCTGTTCCTGAAATATTGTGAATCCCGGGGTTCATGCCTGAAAGAGTGTGTTCACACTCATGACTGGCATTAGGGGGAAATATTTGGCCAATTGCCCAGGGCCCCAACTCCCTTGGGGGCCCCCAGCATCTTTAGCAGAAGCTACACTCATAATAGTATTATCAGTGTAGCTTCTGATTTGGTGACATCACTATCATATGGAAAAATGCAAGAGCGCAATAGGGTCTTATCCAATTAATAAATGTTACATAAAAGTATTAAAAACTGCTCACCTAGTAGGGTTGTGTGGAACACAACACCTATAAAGCCTGGACTCCAAATGCTGCAGCTTCCTATGGATATGTCAGAGATAGATGCTGGGAAAGGAAGTTGTTTCTGTGCTCTGTGGAGTCACAACAAACCATTAGTATGGATAAAAATGTAGGTTTATTGTCTACTCGTTCCATATTACACCGGCTCCTTCCTCAGGATTAGGGTTTATTGTCTACACGTTTCAGAGTCCACCGACTCCTTCCTCAGGTCAACCATACATTGTAATGTATGGTTGTCCTGAGGAAGGAGTCGGTGGACTCTGAAATGTATAGACAATAAACCTACATTTTTATCCATACTAATGGTCTGTCGTGACTCCAGAGAGTTCAGAAACAACTTCCTTTCCCAGCATCTATCTATCACTATCATATGACCAGTAATGTGACCGTGATGTCACCATAGATCCTGTACTCTTCGAGAGTTGGAAGATCTGAAGAGGAGATGGACTGGTAGTAAGTCCTCTATAGTTTGTGTGTCTGTGTGTGTGTGTCTGTCTGTCTGTCTATCTTTGCATCTATCGGTGTGTGTGTGTTTGTCTCTGTGTTTGTGGTTGAGCCTAGAATGTATGGACTACTGGTAGATACTGTATATATTAGTGACCGCATCAGAATGGATAAGCTCCTGGTGGTATATATTAGTGATGACATCAGAATGTATGGGCTCCTGATGCATATACTGTATTAGTGAACACATCAGAATGTATGAGCTCCTCATAGATATATACTAGTGAGGACATCAGAATGTATAGGTTCCTGGTAGTACATATTAGTGAAGATAAAAGAATGTATGTGCTGCTGGTGGTATATATTAGTGATGACATCAGAAAGTATTGGCTGCTGCTGGTATATATTAGTGATGACATCAGAATGTATGGGCTCCTGTTAAGTATATATTTGTGAAGATATGAGAATATATAGGCTATTTTTTATGTATATTAGTGATGACATCAGAATATATGGGCTCCTGGAAGGTATATATTAGTGATGAAATATGAAAGTATTGGCTGCTGGTGGCACATATTAGTGAAGACATCAGAATGTATGGGCTCCTGGTGGTATATATTAGTGAATACATCAGAATGTATGGATTCCTGGTAATCATATATTTGTGAAGATATCAGAATGTATGGGCTATTTTGGTGTATATTAGTGATGACATCAGCATGTAGGGGCTCCTGGTGGGTTTATATTAGTGACAACATCAGAATGCATTGTATGAGCTCATGGTGGTGTATATTAGTGATGACATCAGAATGTATGGGCTCCTAATGGGGGTACATTAGTGAGGATATCAGAATATTTGGACTCTTGGTATGTCAGTGGGCTGCAACTAACAGAATGTTTTTTAACAAGGAAAAATGCAAAGTACTACATCTGGGCAATAAAAATGAAAAAAGCATACATAGAATGGGAGGAATAGAGTTAAGCAACAGTACATGTGAAAAAAACTTAGGTATACTAATAGATCATAGACTGAACATGAGTCAACAGTGTGATGCAGCAGCAAAAAAGGCAAATACAATTCTGGGATGTATTAACATAAGCATACAGTCTAGATCACATGAAGTCATTATTACACTTTACTCCTCTTTGGTCAGACCTCATCTGGAATACAGTGTCCAGTTTTGGGCAACACATTTTAAAAAATACATTGACAAACTGGAGCAAGTTCAGAAAAGAGTGACCAGAATGGTTACCGGTCTGCAAACCATGTCCTATGAGGAACAGTTAAAGGATTTGGGAATGTTTAGCTTGCAAAAAAGAAGACTGAGAGGAGACTTAATAGCTGTCTACAAATATCTCAAGGGCTGTCACATTGCAGAAGGATCATCTTTATTCTCATTTGCACAAGGAAAGACTAGTAGCAATGGGATGAAACTGAATGGGAGGAGACAAAGATTAAATATTAGAAAAAAGTATTTGACAGTGAGGGTGATCAATGAGTGGAACAGGCTGCCACGAGAGGTGGCGAGTTCCCCTTCAATGGACGTCTTCAAACAGAGGCTGGACAGACATCTGTCTGAGATGATTTAGTGAATCCTGCTTTGAGCAGGGAGTTGGACCAGATGACCCAGGAGGTCCCTTCCAACTCTACCAGTCTATGATCTATGATCTATGATTCTATGATCTATGTCTATATTAGTGAAGACATCAGAATGTATGGGCTCCTGGTGGTAAACATTAGTGAAGATATCACAACGTATAGGCTCCTGGTGGTGTACATTAGTGATGAAATCAGAATGTATGGGCTCCTAGTGGGTATACATTAGTAAGGACATCAGAATATTTGGGCTCTTTGTAGGTATATATTAGTGAAGACATCAGAATGTATGGGATCCTGGTGGTAAATATTAGTGAAGATATCAGAATTTATGGGTTCCTGGTGGTATATATTAGTGAATATATTAGAAATATGGGCTCCTGTTAAGTATATATGTGTCTGTATGTATGTGCTCTTTGTATGCATATGTCTCTATGAAGGTGCTTGCTTTGTGTTTGCATAATATATTATATGCAAGTATGTGCTCTGTGCATGCATGTGTCTGTATGTATGTGCTCTGTATATATATGTGTGTATGTGCTCTGTGTATACATATATGTCTATGTGTGTGCTCAGTATACATGTATATGTATGTGTTCTGTTTGTGCTCTGTGTATACATGAGTACATTTGCTCTGTTTACTTACGTGTGTATGTGCTTAGTGTATACATGTATTTTTGCTATGTGTGTACATACTGTACATATATGTGTGTAACTTGCCATATGTGTTGGGGTAATGCAACCCACTCAGCTGCTTTCAAACGTAGACACAGGAACGTTTTCCCAGTCACGGTGTATATGTATTTGTTATACAGGAGCTTGGGAGCAGAAAAGCACAATAGTGTCTTTCACAGTAAAAAATATAAAATGAATAAAGATTGTGCTAACCTTATTAACTTTTGGATCCACAACATTTTAAAACCATAAATATACAGCTGCTGGAAATAAATTGTGGATTTTTCACACTGCTGATGATTTGGAATTAAGGTCCAGGATGCAAAAACAGTAATGAATGTGGTTTTTATTATTGTTATTGTATAAACTGAATTCATTACAGTTCTTGCATCCTGGATCTTATTACCAACTCATCAGTAGTGTGGAAAATCCACTTTTTTTCATTTATCCATATGTGTGAGTGTGATATACATTGTTTGTGTCACATACTGTGTGTATGTAGCAACCATTTATAACTCTTGGCTGTACAGACAAGAGTTCATAGGTGTAAACATGTCAGCAATCTCCCCATGAACATGCACAATGCTGCCCATTCATTGAGTGATTGGATTGTTTATGACGGAGCAAAAATCATTGCTCCCAGCGGCACATCGCCCGGTAAAAGTTGCAGATGGGCTGCTGATAACATGATACTCTATGGAGACAGATTGATCTACTAGTCATCGTTCTGTGCCAAACCATCTTCGTCGACCTGTGTAATGAGGCCAGGAAACAAGGGCCGAAACACTTAGATATTGTCGATCACGCTCATTTAAATGTGTGATCTTAGTGTTTTTTTATATATTACATGTTAAAGAAGTCCTGTAAAGTGTTCAAAAAATTTAGTTAAACATTTTGTAAAATTCTCCAAGTTCTCCTGATTCTGCCTGCTCCTTTCTATTTTTCGCTGCGTCACGCCATTGAAGAGATATTTACATTTGTTGATTTTGGAGCTCAGTATGTGAAATTCCTGCTTGCAGTCCAAATGGAATCTTCTTCACAGCCTTCTCCTGGGGCATTCACTTTCACCCCTTCCAGATGCTGACAATTAGACATCTGAGACTGTTAGACTGCTAGATCAGCTGTCTAGCTGTGATTTGCAGTGTTTGGGATGGAGGGGTATAAGTGCACGCTACCAGAGGAGACTCCAAAGTACGACCCAGTTTGTCTGCAAGCAGAGATTTCACATTCTGTGCTTCAAAATCATCAAATGTGAATATCTCTGCAAAATGAAAATGTTTGGGAGAATCAGGGGTGCTCAAGGATTTTTATATGACAATAAACAATTTTTTTTGACAGGAGGAGCTCACTACATAGGGAATTCTTTAGCTCTATATGACCTTCAGTGGGTGACCTCTAGTGGTGGCAGAAAGAATTTACCACTTTGACTAGCCATGAATGGCCCCTGTACAGGGGACGTTTCCCACCAACAGTGCAATGGGTGAACTACTGTATTCTCTAGAAGAGATGAGAGAATTGCTTTGGAGCTAATTGAATTTGCTTGAATTTTTCAAAAAAATTGGATTTGCCAGAAGGGTTTTAAAAACATACCATACTTACAAATCCCGCCACACAGTTATTCTCTGGTCTGGTAAGCTTCGTTGGTCTGATCACCAGTGAAGCCTTCACTGGTCCATTATCAGCTTAATTCAGCACCTGGCATCTTTGTAATCTCCTGGTTCCCGGCATCTTTGGCATATCATGAAACGTAATATCATGTCATGAATGTCACAATGTCATGAAGTCACAGCTTAGTCAGCATAAGAGACGACAAAGATGTCAGGTACCAGATACACCAGAGATGGTCCAGTGGAAATCGCACTGGTGACCAGACCAAAGAAGATAACTAGTCTGGAGCAAGGATCCAAAATGGAACTGGTGAGTAGTGTTGAGCCACCCCCGTAGTGTTCGGGTTCGGTTCGGTTCGTCGAACACCGGGATGTTCGAGGAACTGTTCGTCGAACTGTTCGTCAAACACCTTAGAACACCGTCGAACACCGTTAAAACCAATGGCAGGCAAACAAAAACACATAGAAACACATAGAAAACACCTGCAAAGGTGTCCAAAAGCTGACAAACTGCTCAGAAGACACTCTCTTTAAAAAAGCCGGCCGGCAAATTCAGCAGCGGCATACACCGGTACCCGACAATTTAGACAAGAAGGAATAGAGCATCACACATAGATTAGATAGATAGAAACATGTCAGTCACACATATAAGAAGCACAGTGACAGTGTTGGTTACTGCACTTGTCATTTAGTGTAAAGGATTTATTAAAAAAAATATTAGTGTTTTCATGCACCGTCTCTTTAAAAAAGCCGGCCGGCAATTCAGCATCTGTACCCGACAATTTAGAACAGAAAGAATAGAGCTTCACACATAGATTAGATAGATAGAAACATGTCAGTCACATATATAATAAGTACAGTGATAGTGTTGCTTACTGTACTTGTCATTTAGTGTAAAGGATTTATTTAAAAAAAAATAATAGTGTTTTCATGCACTGTCTCTTTAAAAAAGCCGGCCGGCAATTCAGCAGCGGTACCCGACAATTTAGAACAGAAAGATAGAGCATCACACATAGATTAGATAGATAGAAACATGTCAGTCACATATATATGAAGTACAGTGATAGTGTTGGTTACTGTACTTGTCATTTAGTATTAAAATAAAGGATTTATTATTAAAAAAATTGGCGTGGGGTTCCCCTTAATTTTAGGCTCTAGCGGAGGTTAAGCAGACGGCTGGGGCGGATGTTTGAAGCCTGGGAAGGGGGTAATACCCACGGAGCTTCCCAGGCTACTAATATCAGCCCCCAGCTGAATACATAGCGTTTACTAGCTATTAAAATGGGGGACCCCCCAAAAAAAATGACGTGGGGTCCCCCCTAATTTAATAGCTAGCAAAGGCTAGGCAGACAGCTGGGGGCTGATATTAATAGCCCAGGAAGGGAGCCATGAATATTGGCCCCCTCCCAGGCTAGAAACACCAGCCGTCAGCCACCCCAGAAATGGCGCATTCATAGGATGCACCAATTCTGGCACTTAGCCTCGCTCTTCCACGCTGCCCTGGTGCGGTGGCAGGGGGTAATAGGGTTGGGGTTGATGTCAGCTTATAATGCCAGCTGACATCAAGCCCAGGTTAGTAATGGAGAGGCGTCTATAAGACACCCCCATTACTAACCCCATAGTCAAAGTTAAAAAAAACACAAACACCCAGAATAAAGTCCTTTAATTGAAATAAAGACACAATCCTTTATTGTTCTAAATTAAACCATACTTACCATCACGCCCATTCCAGCTGAAGCCAACGATCTCCTGCAATAAAAGAAAAATAATAAAGCAACCTCATCCTTACCTTTCCATGGTTCCCACGACAGCTTCAGCTCTGCTACATCGAGATGACAGGCTGGACCGCAGCAGAACGCTGCCATCCAGCCTGTCATCCCGCAGACACTGAGAAGCGCAGGCTTGCTTGCGCTGCTCAGCGTCTCTCTGTGACGACATCCAGATGAGCCGAGTTCATGTCCAATGAACTCGGCTCACCTCATGCACGTCACTGACAGCGTGGGAAAATTCTCACGCTGAAGCGCTGATTGCAGGAGAATTTTCCCACGCTGTCAGTGACGTGCAGGAGGTGAGCTGAGTTCATTGGACATGAGCTCACCTCATGCACATCACTGACAGCGTGGGAGAATTCTCCTGCACTCAGCACTTCAGCGTGAGAATTTTCCCACGCTGTCAGTGACGTGCATGAGGTGAGCCGAGTTCATTGGACATGACCTCGGCTCATCTGGATGCCGTCACAGCGAGACAGTGAGGAGCGCAAGCATGCCTGCGCTTCTCAGTGTCTGCGGGATGACAGACTGGATGGCAGCGTTCTGCTGCGGTCCAGCCAGTCATCTCGATGTAGCAGAGCTGAAGCTGTCGTGGGAACCATGGAAAGGTAAGGATGAGGTTGGTTTATTATTTTTCTTTTATTGCAGGAGATCGTTGGCTTCAGCTGGAATGGGTGTGATGGTAAGTATGGTTTAATTTAGAACAATAAAGAATTGTGTCTTTATTTCAATTAAAGGACTTTATTCTGGGTGTTGTGTTTTTTTTAAATACTTTACTAGAAATTCATGGCGGTCATGTCTAATACTGGCGTGACCCCATGAATTTTGGGCTTGGGGCCAGCTGATAAAACCAAGCTGGCCCTAACCCCTTTATTACCCAGTGAGCCACCGCACCAGGGCCCTGGATGAGTTGGGTACAGCGCCAGAAGATGGCGCTTCTATGAACGCGCCATTTTCCGGGGTGGCTGCGGACTGCAATTTGTAGCGGGGGGGGGCCCAGAAAGCTGCAGATTCCAGCCCCCAGCTGCCTAGTTGTACCTGGCTGGACACAAAAATAGGGCGAAGCCCCACGTACTTTTTTTTTAATTATTTCATGAAATTCATGAAATAATTAAGAAAAAAAGGCCTTCCCTATATTGTTGTGTCCGGCCAGGTACAAATAGGCAGCTGGTGGTTGGGGGCAGCCCGTTCCTGCCTGCTGTACCTGGCTGGACACAAATATAGTGCGAAGCCCCACTTCAATTTTTTTTAATTATTTCATGAAATTCATGAAATAATTAAGAAAAAAAGGGCTTCCCTATATTGTTGTGTCCGGCCAGGTACAAATAGGCAGCTGGTGGATGGGGGCAGCCCGTTCCTGCCTGCTGTACCTGGCTGGACACAAATATAGTGCGAAGCCCCACTTCAATTTTTTTTAATTATTTCAGGAAATTCATGAAATAATTTTAAAAAAATTGACGTGGGGCTTCGCACTATATTTGTGTCCAGCCAGGTACAGCAGGCAGGAACGGGCTGCCCCCAACCACCAGCTGCCTATTTGTACCTGGCCGGACACAACAATATAGGGAAGCCCTTTTTTTCTTAATTATTTCATGAAATAATTTAAAGAAAATTGACGTGGGGCTTCGCCCTGTTTTTGTGTCCAGCCAGGTACAACTAGGCAGCTGGGGGCTGGAATCCGCAGCGCAGGGAGGCCCAAGCTTTCTGGGCCACCCCCGCTGCAAATTGCAGTCCGCAGCCACCCCGGAAAATGGCGCGTTCATAGAAGCGCCATCTTCTGGCGCTGTACCCAACTCATCCAGGGCCCTGATGCGGTGGCTCACTGGGTAATAAAGGGGTTAGGGCCAGCTTGGCATTATCAGCTGGCCCTAAGCCCGAAATTCATGGGGTCACGCCAATATTAGACATGACCACCATGAATTTCTAGTAAAGTATTTAAAAAAAACACAACACCCAGAAAAAAGTCCTTTAATTGAAATAAACACACAATTCTTTATTGTTCTAAATTAAACCATACTTACCATCACGCCCATTCCAGCTGAAGCCAACGATCTCCTGAAATAAAAGAAAAATAATAAAGCAACATCATCCTTACCTTTCCATGGTTCCCATGACAGCTTCAGCTCTGCTACATCGAGATGACAGGCTGGACCGCAGCAGAACGCTGCCATCCAGCCTGTCATCCCGCAGACACTGAGAAGCGCAGGCTTGCTTGCGCTCCACAGTGTCTCTCTGTGAGGGCATCCAGATGAGCCGAGTTAATGTCCAATGAACTCGGCTCACCTCATGCACGTCACTGACAGCGTGGGAAAATTCTCCTGCACTCAGCGCTTCAGCGTGGGAGAATTCTCACACTGAAGCGCTGAGTGCAGGAGAATTCTCCCACGCTGTCAGTGATGTGCAGGAGGTGAGCTGAGTTCATTGGACATGAGCTCACCTTATGCAAGTCACTGACAGCGTGGGAAAATTCTCCTGCACTCAGCGCTTCAGCGGGAGAATTCTCACGCTGAAGCGCTGAGTGCAGGAGAATTCTCCCACGCTGTCAGTGACGTGCAGGAGGTGAGCTGAGTTCATTGGACATGAGCTCACCTTATGCACGTCACTGACAGCGTGGGAGAATTCTCCTGCACTCACCGCTTCAGCGTGAGAATTTTCCCACGCTGTCAGTGACGTGCATGAGGTGAGCCGAGTTCATTGGACATGAACTCGGCTCATCTGGATGTCGTCACAGAGAGACGCTGAGCAGCGCAAGCAAGCCTGCGCTTCTCAGTGTCTGCGGGATGAGAGGCTGGATGGCAGCGTTCTGGTGCGGTCCAGCCTGTCATCTCGATGTAGCAGAGCTGAAGCTGTCGTGGGAACCATGGAAAGGTAAGGATGAGGTTGCTTTATTATTTTTCTTTTATTGCAGGAGATCGTTGGCTTCAGCTGGAATGGGCGTGACGGTAAGTATGGTTTAATTTAGAACAATAAAGGATTGTGTCTTTATTTCAATTAAAGGACTTTATTCTGGGTGTTTGTGTTTTTTTTAACTTTGACTATGGGGTTAGTAATGGGGGTGTCTTATAGACGCCTCTCCATTACTAACCTGGGCTTGATGTCAGCTGGCATTATAAGCTGACATCAACCCCAACCCTATTACCCCCTGCCACCGCACCAGGGCAGCGTGGAAGAGCGAGGCTAAGTGCCAGAATTGGCGCATCCTATGAATGCGCCATTTCTGGGGCGGCTGACGGCTGGTGTTTCTAGCCTGGGAGGGGGCCAATATTCATGGCTCCCTTCCTGGGCTATAAATATCAGCCCCCAGCTGTCTGCCTAGCCTTTGCTAGCTATTAAATTAGGGGGGACCCCACGTCATTTTTTTTGGGGGGTCCCCCATTTTAATAGCTAGTAAAGGCTATGTATTCAGCTGGGGGCTGATATTAGTAGCCTGGGAAGCTCCGTGATTATTACCCCCTTCCCAGGCTTCAAACATCTGCCCCAGCCGTCTGCTTAACCTCCGCTAGAGCCTAAAATTAAGGGGAACCCCACGCCAATTTTTTTAATAATAAATCCTTTATTTTAATACTAAATGACAAGTACAGTAACCAACACTATCACTGTACTTCATATATATGTGACTGACATGTTTCTATCTATCTAATCTATGTGTGAAGCTCTATTCTGTCTGTTATAAATTGTCGGGTACCGCTGCTGAATTGCCGGCCGGCTTTTTTAAAGAGATGGTGCATGAAAACACTATTATTTTTTTTGATAAATCCTTTACGCTAAATGACAAGTACAGTAAGCAACACTGTCACTGTACTTCGTATATATGTGGCTGACATGTTTCTATCTATCTAATCTATGTATGATGCTCTATTCTGTCTGTTATAAATTGTCGGGTACCGCTGCTGAATTGCCGGCCGGCTTTTTTAAAGAGATGGTGCATGAAAACACTATTATTTTTTTTGATAAATCCTTTACGCTAAATGACTAGTACAGTAAGCAACACTGTCACTGTACTTCATATATATGTGGCTGACATGTTTCTATCTATCTAATCTATGTGTGATTCTCTATTCCTTCTATTCTAAATTGTCGGGTACAGATGCTGAATTGCCAGCCGGCTTTTTTAAAGAGACGGTGCATGAAAACACTATTATTTTTTTTGATAAATCCTTTACGCTAAATGACAAGTACAGTAAGCAGCACTTTCACTGTACTTCGTATATATGTGGCTGACATGTTTATATCTATCTAATCTATGTGTGAAGCTCTATTCTTTCGGTTCTAAATTGTCGGGTACAGGTGTATGCCGCTGCTGAATTGCCGGCTTTTCATGTTTCACTGTTGGCACTGTTCCCATCGATTTGGGCAATCACTGTAATGCCACAACCACCATGGCTGTGGCATTACAGTGAGTGGCAGACAATCCCTGCATGATTGGTGCTCTAAATAGCGCCAGACATGCAGGACACGCTTTTGGTGCACGAACAGTTATCGAACATAACCTCGAACAGCCGAATTTTTTGCAAATCGTTCGGGTTCGTCGAACAACTCGAACACCGCCCAAAACAGCTCGAATTTGAGATTGGCGAACAGTTCTAGTCGAACACCGCTCATCTCTACTGGTGAGTGCGGGTGAGTATTATAATTATTATAGATTTTTGAAAACAAATGTATATTATGTTCAGGGACCTCATAGCATAATAGTCTCAATATAATTTCTGACAACTTTCGAACAAACTACGGAAATCGCATTTTGATAATCATTCGCTTCTCGTTATCTTCTATATATGTTCTTTTTTATCTTGCACTATCTCATCTTTTATTTTCAGGGAAACCTTTCAATAACCTAAAAAATGTGAATTCTGCTGTAGCCAATATTATTGTGTCCATACTGCTCAGTGAAAGATTTGACTATGAGGATCCCACCATTCTGAAGCTTATTGATCTAATTAATGAAAATATGAGACTTTTTGGGAGCCCCATGGTCCGGGTAAGAGACAAGATTAGTATTCGCCAAATTGTGCTAGGAAATTTGATTCACAGTGGAGTTTTTAGATGAAAATTCTTATTCTGCTCTGATGTCATGCATATAACATATAAAATGTTAAAAAATACCTTAATACTCACCTCTTCGCTCACCTGTCCAGTAGTGTTGAGCGAGTATGTTCTATTAACCCTTTCACCGAGTATGCTAGGGCCGAGCTCCGAGTATTTATAGCTGCTCGGTGATATGCTTGAATCGCTCCCGTGTGCATGATTTGCAACTGTTTGACAGTTTTATTACATGGGAGGAATGTCTATTTCTTACACATTCCTCACATGTAATAAAACTGTCAAACAGTTGCCAATCATACACACGGGAGCGATTCAACCATATCACAGAGCAGCTATAAATACTCGGAGCTCGACCCGAGCATAATCGGACAGAACATACTCGCTCAACACTACTGTCCAGCCATCCCCACAGCTAGCCATGAGTTCTTCTGCACCTCTTCTTTTCCTTTATCCCCATCGCACGCATTTTCTTCAGCCTCTTCTCTCCAGGCTATGGCTTCCATCACAGCTAGACTTTAGACATTACTTCA
Source organism: Phyllobates terribilis (assembly GCF_046119375.1). NCBI lineage: Eukaryota > Metazoa > Chordata > Amphibia > Anura > Dendrobatidae > Phyllobates > Phyllobates terribilis. Next base: position 69,271,021 of record NW_027362763.1, on the reverse strand, counting down.
CGTCATTCTGTCACTGGGTCAATGCACATCGTCATGTCATGACATCACATCATGTGCCACAAAGGTATGGCATGCAATGATGTCAGAGACCGAGTCAGGCAGGAAGCCATGGCCTTGAGCCAAGAGGCTGAAGAAGATGTATGTGATGGTGAAAGGGAAAAGCAGAGGCACAGAGATCGGGACTGCGAACCGCGAGAAAGGCGAGACAGATAAGACAGATAAGCGTTTAGGTGAGCATTATTATTATTTTTTTAACCGTTTGCCTGGCACTTGAATGTTCAGCAAAATGGCGGTTGCTGAATTCGCACACAGCATATTGTGAAAAATCCATATTCTGGAGAATGCAAATTTTGGTAAAATTTGAGGAGAATTCAAATCCACTAAATTCACTGATCTCTACTCAATGCAATAGATTTGCACTATTGCCATAAAAACAATCATTTTTTATAGGGAATGTGTGCAATTTTTAATGCCATAACGTCTCTAAAATTTAAAATGAAGCAGTAAATCTTGAATAAGAAATTTCCTGTAAAATTAGTGTATACAGCTGCTCTGCAGTCCTATAGGTTGCCATGATTACTTTCTTCTTTCTGTACTTTCTTCTACTGTCAGTAGATACATAAGAATAAAAGGGCAGAGGGGTGGACCAACACTTCACTATGGAATGAGACTACACACGGTTTGCTTTGGTTTGCAATACAGGAGCTGATTTAATACCTATAATGCAATGGTCTCGTCATTTTCTTACTGCTGGATTAGCCCTGCCTGTATTGCAATACTTCTATGGCTTTGCATTCTAGGCCACGGCCCCACTATTAGTATTTGGTCAGTATTTTTCTCAGGAGTGGGAGCCAAAACCAGGTGAGGAACAATCAAAGAAAAGGTATAATAGAAACATGTCACCAATTCTGCATTTTTTACCCACTCCTTGTTTTGGGCACCCACTCCTGTGAAAAAATACTGACCGAATACTGACCAAATACTGATAATGGGACCGTGGCCTTACTCAGATATATGGTTATGTGCAAAATACTAGCAGTCTAACATCATTAATGGGTTTAATTACTGGTTTTGGCAGAAAAGGTCATACAACATGGGAAAAAATCATGACTAGGTGTTGGCGAATAATGGGCAACCAAAAGATTCAACAGTCATTACATGCACGCTGCAAATTGTGTGTAATTGACTCATTTAATGAAAGGGGGCGCTCTAATTAATAGCAGTGCAGAGTTCAATAAGTGAGGTCATTCATTCTTCGCAGAAACACATGGCAGTTGTGGCCTTTATTTAAAGAAGGAGGGCAACAAATGTTGTACCTTCTAGTTTTAACCCTTGCTCAGTGAGTAAAATGGGACGTTCCAGACATTGTACTGAAGGAGAAAGATCTTTGATTAAAATATTGATTAGAAAGGGGAAAACATATAAAGAAGTGCAGAAAATAATTGGCTTCTAAGCTAAAAAGTTTTCTAGTGCTTAAAAATGGCAAACAAAACCTGTAACACGTAGTAGGAAGATAAATACTACCATCCACATAGATCATAGAATCACAAGAATGGCAAAGAAGCAACCAATGATCACATCCAGGGAGATCAAAAAAGATCTTCAGTTACCTGTGAGTCCTGCAACCATCAGAAGACACCTACGTGAAGCCAAACTATTTGCAAGAAACCCTCGCAAAGTACAATTGCTGAAAACGACGTGTTTAAAAGGTTACAGTTTGCTAAAGAACCCATTGACTGGCATAAAGAGAAGTGGAGAATCATTTTATTGACAGATGAGAGCAAGATTTTTCTTATTGGGGCTAAAGGCTGCAGAGTTTTGAGATGAGCCATAAACACTGAAAATAAAGCCACAGTTCACTGTGAAGACTGAAAACATGGAGGTGCAAGAATAATGGTTGGAGGATGTTTCTCATACTATGGAGATTGTCCCATTTATGGCAGTCCAGGTACCATGGACCAGTTTAAATTTAGCAAAATACTGTAAGAGTTCATGTTGCCTTATGCCGAAGAAGAAATGCCTTTGAATTGAGTGTTTCAGCAGGACAATGACCTCAAACACACCAGCTAGTGGCCAACTTCCTGTTTTCAAACCAACAAGATTGATGTCATGAAGTGGTCAGCCCAATCTCTAGACTTCACTCCGATTGAGAGTTTGTGGACTGACATAAAAAATGATACAAAAAAACTTCAAAAGGCTTTAAAAGTCTCCTCACAGTGACATGCTTAACATGTCACTCTCCACAAGGAGAAATGCTACCCCTTAGATACCGATCTGACGCCTCTCACCCAGTCAAACCAGAACTCACACTTTGCACTGACGAGGAGCAGTACCCCGAAATATAGTATCTGCAAATTGAGTTTCTGGTTCTGGCTTATCACGGGATAAGGCTGGTTAAAGGGTCACTATTGACTTTAAGGTTTGCTACTTCCTGTAGGTGGCACTAGAGTTCTGTTCCTCTTCCTCTCTGAAGAGACAATTTGCACAAAAAAACTACTAATGCAAAAGAACTGTGGAATGTAGTGCAGTCAGCTGGAATATCTGCTCTCAGGTGTGAGATGTTAGTTTACTCCATGCCAAACAGATGTAAAGCCGTTATCAGAAATAAAGGTTACACAACTAAATATTAGCTCAGTGATTAACAGAAAAACGAAGTCTGGAAACAAATTTCAGTTTATACTGTAAATATTCGAGTATGTAAATGAAAATGCAGACACTGCTATTTTTTGAGCAGTCTATTATTCCTGTTTCTTAAATTTCAGTTTAAAAATTGATATTTTATTCATATTTTCATTTGGAATTGAATGTGCTGCCCCTAGTGCCTTTATATGGAAATAAATGCTATAGTGAGGATTGAGCTTTTATATTGGTTGTTTTATACACACAGTTATTATTTTGCACATAATTGTAGTAAGGAGGTTACATGTTCTGTTTTGTAGCTTTATATTAATTTCCTTTAATAAAATATTATGTTTTTATGTATGTATTTAATGAATAATTAGTTAATTATTTGGTTTTATTGACATTTGGATTTATTTATTTTTTATTATTTCTTTTTTATCTTACAGCTGTATAACAGTTTTCCTCTGCTGATACACTGGTTACCGGGAGCTCACCACAAAATTTTTGAGAACATCAGAGAGTTTCACGCTTTTTTACAGTCAACATTTACTAAACAGAGAAAGGAACTGGATGTGAATGACCAGCGCAATCTAATCGATTCCTACCTAGCCAAGCAGCAAGAGGTATTTTTATTGATCGACTCAGGATTAAAGAAAATATATATATTTAGGACTGGTAGAGGGAAAGTTAAACTTTTATAGAACGTGTGTATGGTATTTTTTAGTTTTTTTTTTTATAGTGGTCAAAAACAACAAGTTTTCAAGTGAATACCGCCTCAGGCAACACGTCTTCTTTGGGAAGTTTTTGCAGGAAGTTTTAATTTCCTGAAGCAGTTTTAGGCTATGTGCCCACGATGCGGAAATGCTCTGGATTTTTTCCTGAGCGTTTCTGCTCCTCTCTGGCAGAAAAAACGCATGCGGATTGTACATGCGGATTGTACATGCGGATTTTACATGCGTTTTCCTGCCAGGGACATGCGGAAGTGATGCATTCTTCACTTGCATTTCCGCATGCGGGTTGTCAAGCGCTTTCCAGGCGATTTTAGCATCACTTGGAAAGTGCTTGACAATTTGGTCACACTATATAAATCCATGCAAACGGCATGGATTTATATAGTGTGACCGAAAGAATGTTAAAAAATAAAAAATAAATATATGCTTACCTTCTGATGGCTCCCACAGTCCTTGTCTCTGCTTGCCGACAGATCTCGGTAGATTTAAGGACCTGCTGACGTCAGCGGTCGCGTGATCCCTCACATGACTAAATGACGTCAGCGCAGGTCCTTTAGTCTACCGCGAGCTGCCGGCAAGCCGATACAAGGACTCCGGGGGCCATCAGAAGGTAAGTATAATATTTATTTTTTATTTTTTATTTTTTTGACAGATTCTATGGTACCCGGGTCCTGAGGAGAGTCACCTCTTCTCCAAATCCGGGTACCATCCGCACATTGAAACGCTTGGATTCCGCATCTACATATGCAGTGATGCGGATTCCATGCGTTCCAATGCAAGTCAATGGCAGCGAAAACGCCACGCTTCCGCAAAATAATTGGTAGAGCTGGGTTTTTTCCGCAGTGATAATCCGCAGCGGAAATTTCCACAGTATGTACACAGCACATGCGGATTATCATTGGGGAACATAGCAGGCCTTCTACCAAGCGTTTTTTAAGCGTTTCTGCAGCGGAATTGCCGCTGCGGAAACGCTTAAAAAACGCATCGTGGGCACACAGCCTTAAAGAGTTTTTTGAAGCCTTCTGAAAAAAAAAAAATTCCTCGAGTATTGTTGGTGCCTTTTGATCAGACAGTGCTGAGTTTGGCGTAGATTCCATCAGGTACTTCTGCAAAGAATTGTCATGCATTTTTCAAAACCTAAAGAGGAAAAAAAAACACTTTAAAAACATCTCATATGAGCAGAAAAATGTATTAACATTGATATGAAGTGGAGGAGTCTTTCAAGTGTTTTTCAAGTTATTTTTGTGGTGGATTCCGGTGAACATTTCTGCAAAAGTATTTTGGTTTGCACATAGTCTTAGTCTCCTCTCCTGGGTTTAGCTGGCATCAACCATATTAAAAGGTTGGTCTGCTACAATGCATATTGTGCACATCGATTTAAACCTTTCAAATAAGTCTTTTTGCAAATATCTTATGTTGCCATATGTGCCTCTGAGTGGCGGTATCGCTGCTCGCTCTGACCCAATCACATGACCCCCGGACTCTAGAAGTTTTCTCATATATATATATATATATATATATATATATATATATATATATATATATATACCTATACAATATCACAGGTGGCATCTTGAGACTGATGGCTTATACTTTGTATGCTGTTCTTCGATAGCAACTAATGCCGGTAGACACAATTTTCCTAATATAGAAACAACTGGTGCTTTTTATAGGTATGTACTTTCCCAAGAGTCTTTAATTGTGATGTATCCACATATATTGTTGTATCGCACTTTTTTCAGCACTACTTCATTATTATTAGTAATTTTATGTATCAAACAGCCACATCTTCTCTATTACACAGCTATCTTTCTCCTGAAAGACTCTCAAGTCATATGGGAAGTTCCCCAGAGAATTAACAGAGTATAGTAATTAAGTATTTTTGGAAATTTCTTAACCCTATAGCATTCTGCTCTTATGCCCCAAAGGGATTATATTCTTTTTCCTTTCCTTTTCATTTGTCCTCCTATATACCCCTTCCTGCTCCCCCTTTCCACTCCCCCCCCCTCCTTTTTTGTCCCCTTTCTTTTGGTTTCGTCTTATTTATATGCTCCTTATTTTGGAGGATACTGCTCATTGTATGATTATGCATTATATGTCACAGATGGCTTTATTTGTGTTTATGCTCTGGTTTTTAAGCTTCTTTGATGCCCCTGAGGAAAACCCCACTGGGGTTGAAACGTTGGGCAGTTATATCCACTACGATTTGAACCAGCTAATGTTGGAGAAATTAGAGCAACTATACTGACAACCATTTGTACCAGTTTAGAGAAATAAAGCATCTACTTTTATATCACCCATATGAGACTTTTCTACATTATTTGGTGTGCCGGAATCTTATACCTATACGGTTGCTTGTGTTGTATTCCTGGCACCCTTCTTCTTTAGTTGAGCTTGGTCTCTATCATTATTGATTCTAGTTAGTTTGTACCAAGGCTCCTAGGGTACTTCCCCATGTCATTTAACATGTTTGCCTACAATGAGGAAGATACTCTAGCCATTCTATCTAAGATTGATAGGAACACCTTTCTTCACTCTTCCAACGAGGACAACAAAACACGAGACTACGAAAAGGAGAGAAAGAAACTGGTGGCCTTGGACCTCCATCTCTCCACCCTTGCTGAATACCACCGTGTCAAAAGGATCCCCAGGGGACTCAGGGTCAACCTTCAACCCACTTTATTTTCTGATAACGCTGACTTTTGCAACAAATTCTAGAGCATTCTCAACAAATGCTCCATGGACTTGATTTTACTTACCATTGAATCCATACAAAAGGAGATAACGGAACTTGAAGAGAAGATTATTTCTCTAGAAGATCAACTGGCAAATACGATTTCAACTGAACAATTTGAGGGCCTTAAGAAGAAAACGACTGACTTCTTACTTTCTTACAAGAAGACATCACAGGACCGTAAATTACTCAAATTTAAGCGAGACGAGGAAGACTACCAATCCGGCAGGGTATACAAATGGCGATCAGGCCACAATATATATGGCTCCCGTTTCTACTCTTCTTCCGGCAGCGACAGTGAGTATATACCCCAACGTCCCAGGCGTTTTTTTTGGGCACGACAACCCCGACGCACAAAACGCGGCAGGGCCATGGGAGGTCAATCCACAGAGTCCAACAGATTCCTAACCACTATACCACCTCCTGTTCCCCCACAGGTGCAGCCCGAGAGAATGACCCTTCGATCACAGGTAGGCCTGATACCCTCGTATACAACTTCTCCTCACAGGTCCTTACCCCCTCAAAGATTGGATTACTACAGAGGGGATTATCCTTCTGCCCAACCCCATCCTTCGACCCATTTACTCTAGACGTGGAACTTAGACGTTTTTTTTGAAGTCTGAGACTCAGGGTACACTTCTCTACCGACGATGACCCCTCGATACCTTCTTCTACTGCATCACAATACCATGAACAATTATCACTAAAAGAACTAGGACTGAGGTTACCTTCACGCTTTAACCCCCCGAAAATATATCACCCAGTTGAAACTTACATGTCACTTGTCAATAAGGACATTGAAACACTCAGGACAAAAATACAACATAACGAATACCCTCTACACATTAATCTTACTAGGGAGGAAAAACAGAGTCTGAATTCCTTATCTAAGAACAACCTAATTACAATCAAGCCAGCAGACAAAGGGGGTGCAATAGTGGTCATGGACCGCTCTTATTACGTAAGTGAGATTGAGGGACAGCTAAATGACCACGAAGTATACACCCAGGTTGCCACTAACCCTACGTGTCGTATCAGTCGACTTATTCAGAGTAAGGTAGAATCACTAAGGAGCCGTGATATTATTGATCAGAAATTATCCGAGTATCTCATTAATACACATCCCGTCACCCCAGTGTTTTATACACTACCTAAAATCCACAAGAACCTACAACACCCTCCGGGACGCCCCATTGTGGCATCCACAGACTCATTACTATCCCCGTTAGCTAAAACTGTTGAAAAAATCCTGACCCCACTTTTACCAGCCATCCCGTCGTATATTAAAGATTCCTCTGACTTTCTGTCACAACTTCATCACCTGGACACTATTCCCCCAGGATGCATTCTAGTTACACTAGATGTAAATAGCCTATACATATCGATCGATCATACCCTCGGCTTACAGGCATTGCAATGGTTCCTAGACAGATACAGTGGATATCCTCAATCACATATAGATCTTTGTATAGATCTAGCGGACATTATCCTTAACAACAATTTCTTTCTTTTCGGGGACAAATATTACATTCAGAGACGTGGGACAGCTATGGGGTCCAATATGGCCACTCCATATGCCAACATCTTCATGGCACACTTTGAGCATCAATATGTGTCCTTGAACTCCTTCACGGACATCAAAATGTGGAAACGTTACATTGATGATGTCTTCATCATTTGGGGTAACACAGAGACTAAACTTAGGGAATTTGTCAATTACCTGAACAATTGTACCCCTCAAATCTCCTTTACCATGAACTTTGACAAACATCACATCAGTTTCCTAGACATAACCATCATCCAAGAAGAGGGAGGCCATTTCACAACCGATCTTTTTGTCAAACCCACGGATCGCAATAGCCTGCTTCATTACACGAGTTGTCATCCCCGACATATAAAAAATTCTCTACCCATTTCACAACACACAAGAATTAGTAGAATTTTATCGGACCCATCAACACGTACCAAACGACACAGGGAAATAGGACAGAAATTCATCAATAGGGGCTACCCATCTCTAACAGCTTTTCCATCACTCGTTCCCAGACGACAGACACCCAAGACAAATCGCATGATTTTTGTAAACACGTACCACCCATACCAGACTCTGATCCGTGACATCCTTAGGATTCACTGGCCAATCCTAAGCAATTCATATCCCAAGATCACAGACTTTCATGAGCCAGTTATGGTCTGTAACAAAAGACCCTCTAATCTTAGGGATAGACTAGTACGTGCCGACATTGGGAGCTTTTGCCCAAGGATATACCAGACAACACTATCTACGCCACGCTTAGGCAATTTTCCGTGCCTGGGCTGTCGACAATGTTCCAACATGACTCGTGGTAGTTCGTTCACACATCCCCTGACAGGTAACAGATTCCCAGTCAAAGGATATTTTACATGTGAATCCTCATTTGTGGTATATTTGATTAAATGTCCATGCGGTCTAGGGTATGTTGGTGAAACGACACAGCACATTAGAGATAGGATCAGCAAACACAAGTCCACCATCCGATGTAAGTACAATTTATTACCCATTCCCAACCATTTCCTCGCTCACCACCACTCCATTGCACAATTACGCTTCCAGGTGATCGATCATGTTCCGCTGAACAGGAGAGGGTAATAGAATCCAAAGGCTGAAGGAACGAGAGGCCTTCTGGATCTTCAACTTAAAGACATTAGAACCCCATGGCCTCAATCGAGAATATGAGGTTCACGTTTGAGATATCTCTTCATTCATATATGTAACGATTACCTTTTCTGATCTTCCTTAAGTATATATAAATATACAAGGCACCATGTACCTTGTTCTATTGCTTATTGGTTATACAAGAAAATCTTCTTTTTGGTTCTGTATTTCTCACACGATGTTCTCGCTTCTTTTACAGACCCTACACATATAAAATGGATATATCATTTTTTGTAACTTTATATAAGATATGTATTGTTACAATGTACTGCTTATACCATTTGTATGTATATGTTGATATGTATTCCCCCTGCCTTTTGTCCACTTATGTAGTTCTCCCTTTTCCTGTTTTTTTCTCTCTCTCTCCTCTGCGGATAGATTATTCCTCTAAGAGAGTACCCCTTCCCCCTACTTACTATTTAGCTATACTGTTCCGTTTCCTCCTAGCCCCATTGAGGCCATCCCATCCACATACAGCTCCTTTATATGCATCCCGTGCACGCGCGGTGGTGCTTTCTATCCTTCTGCATAACTCCACATAACACAGCCCGCGCACGCGCGGTGACACTTTTCCTTTTTTTACACAGCTTCACATAAAGCGGTCCGCACATGCGCGGTGATGCGTTCCACGCAACCGGATGTTGCGTTCCACTAACCGAAAGTTGCGTCAGTGCACTCCGGTTTCAGGAAGTGGACCACACAACGCTATTTAAACACCGCTACTGCTCCTTACACTGCACCACCACCGGCTTTATACGCTAACCTACAGGCACACAGGTAAGAGCCTTCTTGGCTGTTTACTCCCTCAACCAATGAAACCCATTATACCGCTGTATTTACCCACATTCTTTGGGTCACAGGCAGGCTTGCCACATTCCAGTGGAATATCCCCTCGGTCACGACTACCATAATTGCTCCCAGGCAAGTATGGCTTTTCTCATATCTATATATATACATATACAATATCACAGGTGGCATCTTGAGACTGATGGCTTATACTTTGTATGCTGTTCTTCCATAGCAACTAATGCCGGTAGACATAATTTTCCTAATATAGAAACAACTGGTGCTTTTTATAGGTATGTACTTTCCCAAGAGTCTTTAATTGTGATGTATCCACATATATTGTTGTATCGCACTTTTTTCAGCGCTACTTCATTATTATTAGTAATTTTATGTATCAAACAGCCACATCTTCTCTATTACACAGCTATCTTTCTCCTGAAAGACTCTCAAGTCATATGGGAAGTTCCCCAGAGAATTAACAGAGTATAGTAATTAGGTATTTTTGGAAATTTCTTAACTCTATAGCATTCTGCTCTTATGCCCCAAAGGGATTACACTCTTTTTCCTTTCCTTTTCATTTGTCCTCCTATATACCCCTTCCTGCTCCCCCTTTACCCCCCCCCTCCTTTTTTGTCCCCTTTCTTTTGGTTTCGTCTTATTTATATGCTCCTTATTTTGGAGGATACTGCTCATTGTATGATTATGCATTATTTGTCACTGATGGCTTTATTTGTGTTTATGCTCTGGTTTTTAAGCTCCTTTGATGCCCCTGAGGAAAACCCCGCTGGGGTTGAAACATTGGGCAGTTATATCCACTACGATTTGAACCAGCTAATGTTGGAGAAATTAGAGCAACTATACTGACAACCATTTGTACCAGTTTAGAGAAATAAAGCATCTACTTTTATATCACCCATATGAGACTTTTCTACATTATTTGGTGTGCCGGAATCTTATACCTATACGGTTGCTTGTGTTGTATTCCTGGCACCCTTCTTCTTTAGTTGAGCTTGGTCTCTATCATTACAGACTCTAGAAGTTGACCTTGCATCACCGACCATGACCCAGTCTCATACACTCACGCACTCAGAGGCAAATATATCAACATAAGGTATTTGCAAAAAGACGATGTGCACAATATACTTTGTAGTGGACCACCTCTTTAAGCTTACAGGGTCGGTCTACTTCCAACTCAAGACCTACTTGATCTACTTCATCTGCACTAAGGTAATAACTGTATGACGTGATCATCATTTACAGGGAAAGCCGGAATCCACTCAGTACTACCACAATGAAAACCTGATTGCTCTGGTGGCCGATCTGTTCATTGCAGGAATGGAAACCACATCAACCACATTGAGATGGGGTCTTCTGCTCATGATGAAATATCCAGAGGTTCAAGGTAAGATGAGAGGCTGCGTGAGTCATCAAGTCAAGGGATTTTGGTATAATTTTTCCAATGTGTCGATACCTTCCCGTTACAATCAGTTACGACAACTCATATCAAGATCTGATTTTAGGATCACTATTGTTCTCTTTTCTTGTACGTTTCTAATTCTGTATTTTACACAAAACTGTTAAGAATTTTTGTCAAGTAATGAGAAATAGCCCTTAGTGATAAATGATCGGCTCTAAAATCCTGATATTTTATTTCAGCTTGTGTCCAGGAGGATCTTGTGGTTTCCTTTAATCTGTTTATGTAGGAAGTCCTTCTCATGTACATAGAAGCTTTTTTTTTATCTCTGACAGAAAAAGTCCAAAAAGAAATTGAGCGAGTGATTGGATCGGCTCAACCTCATGTAGAACATAGGAAACAAATGCCGTATACGGACGCTGTCATTCATGAAATTCAGAGATTTGGTGATATTGTGCCGGGTAATGTTCCTCATGTTGCGTCTCAAGATGTTACATTTAGAGGATATTTTATACCAAAGGTAAGGATTGGATAAATTGGCTTTGAAATTGCACTCTTCAATGCCGTATGTGTGCGAATTTTGCCTTTTTTAGGCTCTGTTCACATATGATTTCATTACCACTTCTATAGCTTCTGGCAAGCATTGGGCATCATGTAGTGTTATTCCTGCCATCACAATGATGTTATCTCAATGGATACCATTATGAGCATGACATAATGAGTATTTGGATTCATCTTACTGATACCCATACATTTTCGCTGATACAATACATGATGTTTCTGTCTTACAGGGCACTGTTGTTGTTCCATTGCTGCACTCTGTACTGAAAGATAAAACTTGTTTTAAGAAAGCTGACGAGTTTTATCCAGAACACTTTCTTGACTCCAATGGAAACTTCTTGAAGAACGAGGCCTTCATACCTTTCTCACTAGGTAATAACAATCTGGGGTCTGGATGATAAATACATTTAAATCAATTTAGGGAATTTTTGTGTGTGGCAGCTGCAATGGATGGCAGACAGTCATTAGATAAATGTCATGGACTTTTCTACCATATAATAATGGAGTGAGGCCTCTTTTTCCTGAGACTGGGGGAGCTGTATGCTGATCTTTATCTATATGTAAGGTCCTTCTACAAAGGTCAATCAATAATCAACAAAAATTACTTACTTGACTTATCTGACGGCCTTTTTCATGCAGTCTAAACATCATCATTTTGCCAGCACATTTCCCCATTTAAAGAGGGGATGTGAGTAAATTGCACTAAGGCTGTGTGCCCACAATGTGCTTTTTAAGCATTTCCGCAGTGGCAAAAACGCTGAAGAAACGCTTAAAAAATGCATGGTAGAAGGTCTGCCATGTTCCCCAATGATAATCCGCATGTACTGTTCACATGCTGTGGAAATTTCTGCTGCAGGCTATCATTGCGGAAGAAAACGCCGCCATTGACTTGCATTGGAACGCTTGGATTCTGCATCACTGCATCTGTACATCCGGAATCCATGCGTTTCAATGTGCGGATGGTACCCGGGTCTGGAAAAGAGGAGACTCTCCTCTGGACCTGGGTACCATAGAACCTGTAAAAAAAAAGAATAAAATAAAAAATAAATATTATATTTACCTTCTGATGGCCCCCGGTCTCTTTGTCTTCTCTTGCCGGCAGATCGCGGTAGACTGAAGGACCTGCGCCGACCTCATCTAGTCATGTGACGGGTCACGGGACGCTGATGTCGGCAGGTCCTTCAGTGTACCGCGAGCTGCCGGCAAGCTAGGACGCATCAGATAAAGACTCCGGGGGCCATCAGAAGGTAAGTATAGATTTATTTTTTTATTTTTTACCATTCTTTACAGTCACACTATATAAATCCATGCCGTTTGCATGGATTTATATAGTGTGACCAAGTTGTCAAGCACTTTCCAAGTGATGCTAAAATCACTTGGATAGCGCTTGACAACCCGCATGCGGAAATGCATGTGAAGAACGATTCACATCTGCATGTCCCTGGCAGGAAAAACGCATGTACAATCCGGGAAATCTCAGGAAAAAATCTGGAGCATTTCTGCATCATGGGCACATAGCCTAAGGATTGTTTGGTCTCCATACAGTGTTTATTGTTTGGAGGACCTCAAGTGAGGGCTGGTTGACTTTTTTTCATTATGTCCATGTAAACGTGCCTTAACAATACTGCTGTAACTAGGGCTCAAGCAGTATAATAAATCTGCAATTAACTTGCGTACCCTCTAAGAATAATAATGACTCTGTTCTTCTTGTCCCATTCTTCACAGCAGAGCTGATAATTGAGCTACAGAAAACAGGAAGCGTCAGTTAATTTGAAATGCATTAAACTCTCTTTGAGACAACCACCCAAAATTTAATCGGGAAGTGGTTTTCTCAAAGAAGATGGCCAGTATGCATAATATATAGTGAAACCAGCTTCTGCTATGAGGAAAGATGAGCATTTTAACTCAGGTAGCAGTCTGAGATGTCTCTCAAGGATGCAATTCTGAGAGCGTAATGTGGAAAGTGCTCAGCAGCTGTGCTTTCTCCACATGGTGCCGATGCCAACTTTATTACATAGCTGGCATCTGTCTTTAACAGCAGCAGCTGGAGATGAGAACTGATTGCTCCTGTTAACCATTTAGATGCTACTGTCAATCTCTAACAGCATCACTGAAATGGATCAGGTGCTGGGGCATGCGCATGGTCTTCTATGGGCTCCTCCCAATGCGATCACAGGGTAATAATGGGTTTCCATGGCAATCGGGTGCACATTAAAGGCCGCCATCAGTGCCATTTTGGCTCTCCTGCGGCTGCGCTTCATATGAGACTGTGATTTATCCTATATAATGCAGTACTATAATATTGTTTTATATAGAACAAGTGATTAGGCAATTGCAGGGTTTGCACCAATAAAAAGTGAATTAATTCCTGCATAAACACACGTCAAAATCGACAATAGGCTACCTCAAAAGGCGCAAGCTGAAGGTTTTACAATGGCCCTCACAGTCCCCTAATCTGAACATCATTGAAAATCTGTGGCTAGACTTCAAAATAACAGCGCATGCAAGATGACCCAGGAATCTCACAGAACCGGAAGAATTTTCCATGGAAGAATGGATGAAAATCCCTCAAACAAGAATTGAAAGACTCTTTACAAGCTGTGATGCTTGCAAAAGGGGTGCTACTATGTACTAACTACGTACTAACCATGCAGGCTGCCCAAACTTTTGCATCGGCCCATTTTCCTTTTTTGTAATTTTTAACATGTAAAAGATGAAAATATTTTTTTTGGCCTAAAATACAAAGGAAATGTGTCATCTTTAACTTTAGGCCTTTTAGATATCATTTCATATTCAACTCTCTTAACTATTCACAATAATAGTAAATTTGACCTCGGGTGCCCAATCTTTTACATGCCACTGTATTGGCAAAAATGAATAAATATATGTGTACATTATTTAACCTCTTAAAGAATGAGTCAGAATCTAGGAAAATATAACAACATGTTAAAACAGTATTAGAAATGTTGGGCTCATTGTAAAAACAATGTAAAAATAATAAAAATATTGTGTTAGATTTTGAGCAAGCAACATAGCTTTCCTCCAGGAGGAAAATAATTGTTTCAATAGCAACTCTCATATTCCAAGTTCACAGTCGTTTTTACATCCTATTGTTATTCAGGTCAGGTCAGGAGACTTGAGGCCATTTCAAAAATTGGCTTTAGAACTCAAATGAGTGAAATCAGCCAAAGGCCAGTATCACATGTACATCATTCAAAGCCCAAGTCTGGCCTTTGATGACCAGACCAGCCATGGATCTTCTAGCATGAACTCAACAGCTTCATAACACCTGAGAAGTTTAAGTCAAGAGACCTATGGCTGGCCCACACATCACAGTCCATACAAGGACTGTTATTCTTTTTTTTACCAGCCTAAATAAGTGTCTATCTGCTAGAATTCTACATTTCTTTCCAAAATCTAGATTTTGAGGCCTGCTAAAAACATATTATTTATAAAAAAAAACAGTGTAATTCTCTGTAAACATTTTCTTCTTTTATCTATTTCTAGGAAAGAGAAGTTGTGCTGGGGAAACATTGGCTAAAATGGAGCTCTTCCTGTTCTTCACATCATTATTACAAAACTTTACATTCCAGGCCCCTCCCGGGGCAAAATTAGACCTTACACCTTGGAAGGGGACTACAAATGCTCCGCAAACATATGAAACCTGTGCCATACCTCGCTGATACATCTTCTTTAAAAAATAGTCTATCTCAGTCACCTCAAAATTTAAAAAAAATCTGCATCCTCTGCATCAAAGCCTGAGCAAACAACCTACAGTGATGATCTGTCCTTGAAATAACCAATCACTGTGGCAATGTTGGAGTCTGCCATTTGGGAAATTCACATTTCAGTAGAATGTATCTGACAGATAGTACCAGAGCATTGTTGGTGTTTATTTGCCACACATCTGTACCTGCTGCTGAGCTGTGGTAACAGTGGATGTCTTCTTACCAACCCCACCTTTGTTCCTTTGTTCTTGGAGGAACACTATAGGAGACAATGGAGCACATTTGCCCCTTTGTTCTGCTACGTGACATGGTCCTAACCCTTGTAAACCCACCAACTACAGACGGATGGTTCATCTTAAGAAATTTTCCCAGAAATCTCTTAAATTGTTTAATGGTAATGTAAACATGGTAAATTACATATGAATAAAGCTGATATTTTTCTTATTTTTGCACCTTTCACTTTTATATGTTAGAATTATTTTTAGTATCTATTTCAAAATATGAAGTGGGGTTGGGTTCTTATCTTTAGATCATATGAATATCAACATGTGATGATACTAAATTGGTTTTAAAGGCCCATCCTTAGGATGCCCATTAATGATGAGCGAGCACTAAAATGCTCGGGTACTCATTGCTCGGGTCGAGCAAATTGGAATACTCGAGTGCTCGACCCCAGCAACGAGCCCAATGTAAGTCTATGGGAAACTCGAGCATTTTCCAGGCTGCTCCCCCCGGCGGTCTGCAGAGGGCCTAAAAATTAACCAAATCGATGGGAACAGTGCTCAAATGACATGGGAACAGCATGGGGAAGACGCATGGAAGCATCTCTGACTCCCAGATCACTGCTGTCAGCAACGTCAGAGTATTATGCCACTTTTACGAACAATAAAAGATACAAAAACGAAACCAAAATGGATTTTCCTGGGAAATATGTTAAGGAACATCCTTTCCAGGGTAATGACATGTATATAAGGCAAAATAAATAACCATAAAAAAAATACTCCTTCACACCTTGGGCTATGTTCACACGTAGCATTTTTGATGAGTTTTTGCACTTTTGAATTGCTTTCAACCAAGACAAATGCATTCACCAGGAAATGTAATTTTAACATTTTACAACCTTATCTGGCCATGTGGTGTGTGACACATCATCAGACACATGCATACAGTGCTGAAAAGACATGGGAGCAGCATGGGGAAGACCTCCCAGGTCACTACCTAGAAGTGTGCCCATAATAAGTGATCCTGGGCGCATGAGAAGATGCCCCCCCCATGCACCTGTCGTTGCAGACTTGCAACAATCACCATCCACGTCCTTGTCTGACTGCAGCGTTCAGTTGTCCCTACCCCATTCCTTGGAATTCAAGCGCAAGGATGCAGGCAGCCACACACCCACCCACAGGCTGTAATACTATACTGCCAAATTTTTGACAGCTGCTTGCACTTGAAATGTGGCCTTTTAGGCTCGGGGAGGCGGAAGCTTTTCGCAAAATTATGCCGGCAGCGGCCGGGTGTCCATACTCGGTCCCCAGCCGCCACTATATTTCCCGGTATCGCCTCCACCTTCTACAAGCACGGGTCCCACAACATTACCTGTGCCCTCCCCAGTGCACTTACTGGGAAGGACCGCCTAACCACAAACATGTGGACAGGTGAATGTGGCCAGGGACGGTACGGAGCCAGTCCACAACTTTTGTTGCTAAGAGTTGTATTTAGCTCGATGAAAGGACTGGCATAGAGGGAAACCGTATGTACCCTGCGTGTCATTTCTCCCAGGAAGTCCAGTAATTGAGCTTGTTGCAGAAGCAATGGCAGCCTGTCCAACATCAACTCGCACTTGTCGGTGGTGCTTTGACACACACACATATCTTTCTTTGCGCATTTAATTTCTTGAATACAGAGTTGGACAATTGCCTGATCTGTAATGTATTTTGAGAAATAACATGCATAAGCATGGCCGATCCACATTAAAAAAGCAGCCATAGAGTGTCCGGGAACCTTCCCCCACACTTTTCTTAGCCAGGGTTGCTTTTCAGCAGGGTTGAAAGGGCCCACCAGAGAACCAGAGACTCCTCCGGCTGGCCCTGGCTTCTCTTTCAGGAGAGTTTATAGTGTTGAGGTGAGGCCATGATGATGATAGAGGCCACCATCTGCTTAGTTTTCTAACACTTGCATCCAGCACTACACTACTCCACACCGGCAGGAGGGGCAAGATGCGTCGCTCTCCTGCTGAGCCCTGTCCCTGGCTGGAGTGGGGGGAACCAAAGTAGGACAAACCCTGTAGTGGGTGTGGGTGGAGGAAGTAGTTCAAGGGAGCTCAGTAGAAGTGATATAAAAGAGAGGGTGGAACATTTTAGAGGAGGTCAGAGTGAGTGAGAGGAAGAGTTAGGAGCAGAAGCTCTGCAGGAGCTCTGCTTAGGGGAAGCGTGGGCCTGAGAGAGGAGGTCCAGGAGAAGGAGAGGAGGAAGGAACAGGAGCAGAAAGAAGGCTCCAGGAGTAAAGAAGAAAGGATCCAAGGGGTACAGGCAGTGCTGGAGGCCACCAGTATGCCTGAGTCTACCAGGCGGTGGAGGGATCGGGACGCAGAGGGGACTTCCCCTAACTAGTGAGAATTGCAATGTTCAACTAGGTAACCGGAGGGTGCAGCATTTCAGGTGCTGCAGCCAAAAGCCACATCAAACTTACCGAAAAGGTGACCATAGAGGATCCAGGGGACAGAGAAGACGTCGCCCGACAAGGTCCGCGGTCACTGGATTGGGACACTGGGTGTGAGGTGCAGGGAGACAGATAGAAGGAACACACAGAAGGGGGTCCTGTTATGTACTCCGGAGGTACCGGAGGGTTTGCTGAACCCCTCCCTGAGTAAGCACAGGATGACGTGGGAAGTTATGATCTGCAGTTGTTACCAGGAGCAAAGTAAGAACTGTGAGTAAATCCGGAAGACTGCACCCCACTGTCTCTGTGAATTATTACTGCACCATCATCCCCAGCACTTCACTGCACAGCAACATCTATAACATCAACATCTACACTGCCCTGGAGCTAAGCTCTGCCTGTGGAGAGCTGAACCAACTCTGCTGCACTAACATCAGCTCCAGAGGACCTGCTCTGCAGCAGCGGCTCCCTTTAGCCACATACCACAGGTGGCGTCATGAACTGTATATAAGAACTTTAATTCCCCTGTAAATATCCCCTTTTATTGACCGCCCTGGGTTACGGACCGGGTCACCGCCACTGTGACATCTCCCCTAGCAATGACCGGCCCGGGGCCAAGTACCCCACGGCCCAGGTGCCTGATCATGCTGGTGGTGGTCAGGCTGGTCGTTTTGCCACCCCTGCTGATGCTGGCCTGGCAGGTGGTGCAAATGGCCTTTTTGGGGTTATTGGCAGAATCTTTAAAAGACAACCAGACTCGGGAAGATCTAACAGTTGTACTGGCAATTTCCTTCCTGTTGGTGTTACGGGGAACGGTTACCTGCCTTCAGTCTGCGACCACCACACTGCTGCTTCCAGCCTGTTGGGGTGCTCTGCCTCCCTCCCCCTGTGTGCTGCTGTCCTCGCTCTGCATGTCCTCCTGTCAGGTTGGGCCAGTTACTATATCATCCACCACCTCGTCTTCCACTTCCGCACTCTGGTCCTCCTCCTTACTTTCTGGCAATTGTGTCTCATCATCGTCCACCTCTTGTGACACTTTCTCACT
Source organism: Phyllobates terribilis (assembly GCF_046119375.1). Classification (NCBI taxonomy): domain Eukaryota; kingdom Metazoa; phylum Chordata; class Amphibia; order Anura; family Dendrobatidae; genus Phyllobates; species Phyllobates terribilis. The sequence continues at coordinate 69,252,050 of NW_027362763.1, read as the reverse complement.
GTCGCCTTCGTGTGACCGTGGCTGCTCAAATATTTGGGCATTGCTACACGCGATCTCCTCTTGCCCCACTTCAAATGGACCGTGCGAGAGGCCCGAATCTATAAATGGAAAGTGAACAGTTCTTCAGAATGTACATGTGTGGGATCAGTTGTCTCTGGGTACTCGGCATGGTGGGAGGAAGGAGGATCAGGGTGAGGAATATGCGGTCCAGACTAACGGCTACTGAGACTTTACGGTGTGGAAGACGGTGGTGGTGGTGGTGGCTAAGTGACTGGAAGCATTATCCGCTATCCAACCAACAACCTTTTGACACTACTCTGGGTTCAATAGTGGTGTGCTGCGGTCCCCTAGAAATTGGGACAGGAAGGTCAGGCGAGAAGATGTGGGTGTTTGTTGTGGCACAATTTCGGCTTGCCCACGGCCTTGTCCTCTGCCTCTGCATGCACCATTACCATCACGTCCCATTTCCCGTCCCTTGCCACGTGCCTTGCCCATTTTAAATGGAGGACAGTTTCTTCCACGCTCACTACAAATGACTGAGTTTGGAGCAAACTTATATGTGATCCGTGTGATAGAGAAAACAGAGTCCACAACTCTTCAGCATTGTGCGGTTTTTCACCTAACTATATTAGCTTACATTTCTGTTTTTTTCAGTCAAGATGGGGTGCAGAGTGTACTTTAAAGAGAAAAAAAATAAACTTTTTAGAATTTACCAAATGGCTGCAGTGAAACAAAGAGTGAAAAATGTAAAGGGGTCTGAATGCTTTCCGTACTCATTGTAGTTTAGATTGATAGGATCCTGTGTGGCTGGGAATTCGACCTTCCAGCAGATCAATCGTTTTTGCTAATAGTGAGGTCCAGACAGAGGCTGCAGGCCACATTTCTGCATAGAACTCTGCTGTGCCCTGCTTATATTGTGCTCCTTGCACAAGTACACCTTTGAAACTCTATTTTTTTCTGTTCCTATCGTGCTACATTAAACAAACCACATCTGACCTTTTAATTCTTCTGCGCTGAGATTCAGCTGTTTCCAGGGCTCCACATATAGCAGGTCACATCTCAGCTTAAATTTTTTAGCTCATTTATTCTGCTGTATCCCGGCCTCGTCCACAGTAAAAAATCTTATTTCTTCTGTTACTAATGTGATACAGCAGGCCACATCTCAGCTTGAAATTTTTTTACACATATATTCTACTGTATACAGGCCTCGTCCATAGTAAAAAATCTATTTTTTTCTGTTACTAACGTGAAACAGCAGGCCACATCTCAGTTTCAAATTTTTTGGCACATATATACTGCTGTATACAGGCCTCGTCCAAAGTAAAAATTCAATTTTCTTCTGTTATTAACATGACACAGCAGGCTACATCTCAGCTTGTAATCTTTTGGTTCATATATTTTACTACATACAGGCCTCATTCACAGTAAAAAACAATCTAATTTCTTCTTTTACTAACGTGATACAGCAGGCCACATCTCAGCTTGTAATTTTTTGGTGCATATATTCTGCTTTTTACAGGCCTCATCCACAGTAAAAAATCTAATTTATTCTGTTATTAACATGATACAGCAGGTCACATCTCAGCTTGTAATTTTATGGTGCATACACACTGCTCAAAAAAAGGGAACACTTAAACAACAGAATATAACTTCTGTGAAATCAATCTGTCCACTTAGGAAGTAACACTGATTGACAATCAATTTCACTGCTGTTGTGCAAATGGAATAGACAATAGATGGAAATTATTGGCAATTAGCAAGACACCCTCAATAAAGTAGTGGTTCTGCAGGTGGGGACCACAGACCACATCTCAGTACCAAAGCTTTCTGGCTGATGTTTTGGTCACTTTTGAATGTTGGTTGTGCGTTCACACTCGTGGTAGCATGAGACGGACTCTACAACCCACAGAAGATGCTCAGGTAGTGCAGCTCATCTAGGATGGCACATCAATGCGAGCTGTGGCAAGAAGGTTTGCTGTGTCTGTCAGCGTAGTGTCCAGAGGCTGGAGACGCTGCCAGGAGACAGGCAAGTACACCAGGAGATTTGTAGGGGGCCGTAGGAGGGCAAGAACCCAGCAGCAGGACCGCTACCTCCGCCTTTGTGCAAGGAGGAACAGGAGGAGCACTGCCAGAGCCCTGCAAAATGACATCCAGCAGGCCACAAATATGCATGTGTCTGCACAAATAGTTAGAAACTAACTCCATGAGGGTGGTATGAGGGCCCGATGTCCACAGATGGGGGTTGTGCTCACAGCCCAACACCGTGCAGGACGCTTGGCATTTGCCACAGAACACCAGGATTGGCAAGGTCGCCACTGGCACCCTGTGCTCTTCACAGATGAAAGCAGGTTCACACTGAGCACATGTGACAGACGTGACAGAGTCTGGAGATGCCATGGAGAGCAATCTGCTGCCTGCAACATCCTTCAGCCTGACCGGTTTGGCAGTTGGTCAGTAATGGTGTGGGGTGGCATTTCTTTGGAGGGCCGCACAGCCCTCCATGTGCTTGCCAGAGGTAGCCTGACTGCCATTAGGTACCGAGATGAGAACCTCAGACTCCTTGTGAGACCATATGCTGTTGCGGTTGTCCTGGGTTCCTCCTAATGCAGGACAATGCCAGACCTCATGTGGCTGGAGTGTGTCAGCAGTTCCTGCAAGATGAAGGCATTGAAGCTATGGATTGGCCCGCCCATTTTCCAGACCTGAATCCGATTGAGCACATCTGGGACATCATGTCTCGCTCCATCCATCAACGTCACGTTGTACCATAGACTGTCCAGGAGTAGGCGGATGCTTTAGTCCAGGTCTGGCAGGAGATCCCACAGGAGAACATCCGCAACCTCATCAGTAGCATGCCCAGGTGTTGTAGGGAGGTCATCCAGGCACATGAAGGCCACACACAATACTGAGCCTCATTTTGACTTGTTTTAAGGACATTACATCAAAGTTGGATCAGCCTGTAGTGTGTTTTCCACTTTAATTTTGGGGGTGACTCCAAATCCAGGCCTCCATTGGTTAATAAATTTGATTTCCATTGATGATTTTTGTGTGATTTTGTTGTCAGCACATTCAACTTTGTACAGAACAAAGTATTCAATGAGAATATTTCATTCATTCAGATCTAAGATGTGTTATTTGAGTGTTCCCTTTATTTTTTTGAGCAGTGTATCTTACTGTATCCAGGCCTCATTCACAGTAAAAAATCTAATTTCTTCTGTTACTAACGTGATACAGCAGGCCACACCTCAGCTTGAAATTTTCTGGTGCATATATTCTACTGTACCGAGGCCTCGTGATACAGCAGGTCACATTTAAGCTTGTAATTTTCTGACGTATATATTCTACTGTATACAGGCCTCGCCCACAGTTAAAAAAAATCTAATTTCTTCTGTTATTAGCAGGCCACATCTGTGGGAATAGGCTTGGTGTTCAAGGTATATGTGGGGTAGGTGGTAATGCTAGTAAAAGCTCTAGTGAACCAACACCGTCACGTCCTATCCAAAGACAACTGACAACTTCTGTTACTGAATGGGCTACTCCACTCCCTTTCTTTGGCAGCTACACAGCAGTATGCCTGGTACATGAGGGCCAGAAAGAGCATCTGCTCTAGTGGATGGCAAACTCTGCATTAAGTGGCCTCTCCTCCTCCACCTAACTTTGCACACAGTACAGTCCTCAGAGGTGGCACCCCAATTACCCTTGTTTCCCCCCCTGTCACAACTCTCCAACAGCCCAATTGACTGCAGCGTACCACAAATAGGCAAGTCTGCAGCGCTTTTCACATATTCCATGCCATGGGCATCAGAGGTCTGCTCCAAAGATTCACAGACTCAAGAGGAAAAAAGAATCTGCACCGATGTCCAAATTTTTTTAGGTTGGATCTGGGACAGGAGGAAGTAGGGTCTGAGCAGAATTCAGACCCTCGTCACCAGACGTTAACCACCGTAGAGGAGTTGATCCTCATGAGACTCAGATTCCTGAGGTGCATGCGGACTGTACTGTGCTGTCAGGGCAGGAAGAGGAAGAGGGTGACTTTCAGAACAAGGAAGGGGAGAATAGAGAGGATGATGATGAAATTGTAGATCCCACTAGGTGTGAAACCAGAGGTATGCAGCTGAGTATCTCATCTGTGGAGGTGGAGGAGGTGAAAGACCAGGAGTTTACGTCACCGTAAAAAATATGAATCTGTCAAAGAATGCATGGACAAAAGCTATCCAGATAAAAACTGTTGAAGAGATGTGCCTATGTGTCCAGAATGAACACTCATTTACAGCAGATGACAGCGATATAACAGAACAAAAAACACGACAAGATGTCCAAAAGCAAGAATTTGACTTGGCCTCTGAAACATTTTGTGATGAATTTTAAAAGATTGTGAAGTGGAATTTAAAAAAATTTTGGCAGATGAGGCCCTGTACCACGACTACCGCGTACACACAAATGAAACAGTAAAACTGCAAACAGAAAATAAAATATAAATTATGCTTGATTTGATAAATTTCTGAAATCAGATAAGCATAAAATATATGAATCTTTCATTGAAGGTAGGGAAAGAAGCTATCATGTTGTGGACTGTAGAAGAGATGTACAGTACAGACCAAAAGTTTGGACACACCTTCTCATTTAAAGATTTTTCTGTATTTTCATGACTATGAAAATTGTACATTCACACTGAAGGCATCAAAACTATGAATTAACACATGTGGAATTATATACTTAACAAAAAAGTGTGAAACAACTGAAAATATGTCTTATATTCTAGGTTCTTCAAAGTAGCCACCTTTTGCTTTGATGACTGCTTTGCACACTCTTGGCATTCTCTTCATGAGCTTCAAGAGGTAGTCACCGTAAATGGTCTTCCAACAATCTTGAATGAGTTCCCAGAGATGCTTAGCACTTGTTGGCCCTTTTGCCTTCACTCTGCGGTCCAGCTCACCCCAAACCATCTCGATTGGGTTCAGGTCTGGTGACTGTGAAGGCCAGATCATCTGGAGTAGCACCCCATCACTCTCCTTCTTGGTCAAATAGCCCTTACACAGCCTGGAGTTGTGCTTGGGGTCATAGTCCTGTTGTAAAATAAATGATTGTTCAACTAAAAGCAAACCGGATGGCATAGCATGCCGCTGCAAGGTGCTGTGGTAGCCATACTGGTTCATTATGCCTTCAATTTTGAATAAATCCCCAACAGTGTCACTAGCAAAGCACCCCCACACCATCACACCTCCTCCTCCATGCTTCACGGTGGGAACCAGGCATGTAGAGTCCATCTGTTCACCTTTTCTGCGTCGCACAAAGACACGGTGGTTGGAACCAAAAACCAAAAATCTTAAATTTGGACTCATCAGATCAAAGCACAGATTTCCACTGGTCTAATGTCCATTCCTTGTGTTCCTTAACCCAAACAAGTCTCTTCTGCTTGTTGCCTGTCCTTAGCAGTGGTTTCCTTGCAGCTATTTTACCATGAAGGCCTGCTGCACAAAGTCTCCTCTTAACAGTTGTTGAAGAGATATGCCTGCTGCTAGAACGCTGTGTGGCATTGACCTGGTCTCTAATCTGAGCTGCTGTTAACCAGCGATTTCTGAGGCTGGTGACTCGGATAAACTTATCCTCAGAAGCAGAGGTGACTCTTGGTCTTCCTTTCCTGGGGCGGTCCTCATGTGAGCCACTTTCTTTGTAGCGCTTGATGGTTTTTGCAACTGCACTTGGGGACACTTTCAAAGTTTTCCATATTTTTCGCACTGACTGACTTTCATTTCTTAAAGTAATGAGGGCCACTCGTTTTTCTTTACTTAGCTGCTTTTTTCTTGCCATAATACAAATTCTAGCAGTCTATTCAGTAGGACTATCAGCTGTGTATCCACCTGACTTCTGCACAACACAACTGCTGGTCCCAACCCCATTTATAAGGCAAGAAATCCCACTTATTGAACCTGACAGGGCAAACCTGTGAAGTGAAAACCATTTCCGGTGACTACCTCTTGAAGCTCATCAAGAGAATGCCAAGAGTGTGCAAAGCAGTCATCAAAGCAAAAGGTGGCTACTTTGAAGAACCTAGAATATAAGACATATTTTCAGTAGTTTCACACTTTTTTGTTAAGTATATAATTCCACATGTGTTAATTCATAGTTTTGATGTCTTCAGTGTGAATGTACAATTTTCAAAGTCATGAAAATACAGAAAAATCTTTAAATGAGAAGGTGTCTCCAAACTTTTGGTCTGTACTGTATGTGACTAAAATGAGCACTCATTTCAAGCAGATGATACCGATATGACTCAACAAGAAACAAAATATCACAAAAAGCAAGAACTTGATGGCCATGTCCATGTCCATTATTTGACGCTCTCCTCATTTTTTGAAGTGATTTTTAGGCAAAGTACTCCCACAGACACGATTGCAGATTAGAAAAATGTGTTTTTACACACAGTACTAACACAAACATGGGTGCATAAGAGTAGAAACATTTGTTTTTATCCACATTACTCTCAGAGACATGGGTGCATAAAAGTAGAAAAAAACTTTTTGATGCACATAACTCACACAGATACAGTTGCAGATTAGAAAAACTTTTGGATACACACAGTAATATCACAGACAAGGGTGCAGAGTACACATAGAAAGTGTTTTTGTAAAACTGCGCACACAGAAAACCTAATACTGTCCCTCACTACAGCTGCATCATGTACCTACACTAAGCAGATTAGAAATAAAAAATAATCTTGAACCAGGAGGAACACTTCCAAGTGGAAGAGGAGGTTGACGTTGCGGTGTAGGTGTAGGTGGAAGAAACAAGGGAAGAGTAATCCAACACTGTTTTGGTTGTTTGTTTGTTTTTTTTTGGGGGGGGGTATTTATTTATAGTGTTTTTCTATTTTTTCAAGTTTTTTGTTTGTTTTATTTTTTTTATAGAACAATCTTCAAAGAACATATATCAAAAACTAGCAATCTAGAACCAAGAGGCATAGGTCCAAGTGAAGGAAGAGGTGGAGGTGTTGATATAGGTGGGAGAGGCAAGAAAGGAGTAATCCAACATTGATTGTGTTTTATGTTTCTTGTTTTTAATTAATTTATTTTTTCTTGTTTTTTTTTTAGGGAACTGGCTTAAAAGAACATAGAATCATCCCTAAATAAACTAATTAAACCAACACGCTACAACCAATGGGCAGAGGTCCAACTGGAGCAGGAGGTGGAGGAGGTAGAAATGGCAGTGTTAGTGGAAGAGGCGGAGGAGGTAGACAACACTGTTTTTGTTTTTTTTTTATTTGGGGATGAAGCACCCAAATGAAACTAATGGCAAATAGAGTTGAATACTGGCTTGGTGCGGCTGGTATAGTTGTCTAGTCATCCAAATATATGGACAAGTCTTGTGGGATCCATGCCTAGTTTATTTTAAGGAATGTTAACTTCTCCACTTTTTCTGTGGACAACCGGATGCACCTGTCTGTCATCACACCCCCTGCCATGCTAAACACATGTCCCGACAGTACACTTGCCCCAAGGCAGACCTGCACCTCCAAGGCATAAAGGGCACGCTTAGGTCATGTGTCCAATTTGAAGACAAATAAATTAAATGGGGCAGACCCATCAGTTACTATCTGGAGACTTGTGGACACGTACTCTTATACCATGTTGTTGTAACGCTGTCTCTTGCTAATACAGACCATTTCCGATGGTGCCGCCAGATGTTGTTGAGTGCTCATAAAGTTTTGCCACATTTCGGCCATGCTAACCCTATCTTCTGAGGTGGTGGTGGTGCCCCAGCTGCTTTGGTGACTTCTTGTGTTCTTCCACTGAGCTCCCGCTCTCAGATAGGAAAGTCATCAGTAGTTTCTCTACCGTCCTGCGCTTGTATTCACGCATTTGTGATCCAGCTCCAGTAACGGAAAGAATGCTAGATTGTTCTTGTAGCGTGGATCCAGAAGGGTGGCCACCCAGTAATCAGAACTGGTAATAATACGGGCAACTCAGTGGTTGTTGCACAGGCACAGCAGCATATATTGGCTCATGTGTGCTAGGCTGCCCAGAGAGACTGACAAGCTGTCCTAGGTGGGAGGTGTATCGTCTGAGTCCTCTGTATCACCCCCAGCCATGTTTCAGTGATGCTGTTAACTGTTTGAGTGCCACTCTGCTGTGAAAATGGTTGTTCCTCCTCCTCATCATCATCTTCCCAAACTGTCCCCTGGCTGTCCAGTTGGATACCTCCTCTTCCTCCTGTGCTACAAACTCATCCATCACAGCCTGAATTGTTTTTTCCAGCAGGCATATAAGTGTTATAGTAAGGCTGATTAAGGCGTCATCACCACTGTCTATATTGGTGGAGTATTTGAAGCAGTGAAACACGGCACACACGTCGCACATGGAAGCACACTCATTGGTGATGAAGTGTTGTTCCGCCGAGCGACTCAGTCATGCGCGCTTCAGCTGAAACTCCACTAACGCGTTCTTTTTCTCACCCAGTCTCTCCAGCATATGCATGGTGGAGTTTCACCTTGTTGGAACGTTTCATATGATTCGGTGAGCGGGAAGACAGAAGTGACGTTGCAGTCCAAAAGGCAAGCAGCAGGATGAGAACGCCAAAGGTGCATACATACTGCATGCACTTTCAGCAGCAGCTCCGATATATGTGGGTAGTTTTTCAAGAAGCTCTGAACCACAAAGTTCAACACATGCACCAGGCAAGGGATGTTCATCAAACTTGCTAGGCTCAGAGCTGCTATGAGATTTTGCCCTTAATCGCACACCACCAGGCTGCTCTTGAGTTTCACCTGCACCAACCACTCATCTGTCTGCTGTTTGATCCCAGTCCACAGCTCCTGTGCATTGTGGGATTTGTTCCCCAAAAAGATAAGTTTGAGAACAGCCTGCTGTTGTTTCCCCCTGGCTGTGCTGAAATTGGTGGAGCAGGTCTTACTGTGAATGGATGAGGAGGCGGTGGAGGAAGCAGAGTAGGAGGGGGAAGCAACCTGGACAGAGAAACATCCAGCAATCCTTGGTGGTGGTAGCTCATAGGCTAGAACGCCTTCTGCCTCTGTCCCAGATGCCACTAAATTTACCCTATGGGCAGTAAGAGAGATGTAGAATCCCTTGCCATGCTTACTGGTCCATGTATCCAGCAAGTGCACACCTGATTTTGTCCTCAACATGTGTGTGCAGGGCTAGAATGGCACACCTGGAAAAGTAGTGGCTGCTGGGAAAAACGTATAGTGGGACAGCCTCCGCCATCAATTTTTTTAAATTATCTGTCTCCAACAGCCGAAATGACAGCATTTCAAAGGCCAGTAATTTGGAAATGGTTTCATTCAGAACCATGGCTCATGGGTGGCTAAGGGGCTATCTACTCTTTCTCTCAAGGGTTTGGTGGATGGAAAGCTGAACACTTCCATGGAACGGTGCTCTCTGACACTTGTGGTGGTGGAGGTGTTGTTGTTACATCCTCTCTTTACGGAAGGCAGGTGGCCCTGTTGATTGTGAGCAGGAGGAAGAGTCAAAGAGCAGCAGAAGAGGGAGCAGGAAGAAGCTCAGATCTGTCATGCTTTATAAGGCGTGTACTCAAGTGCACCTCATGCTTGTAATTCAGTAGCCTTGTCATGCAGATGGTGCTCAGGTTCAGAAGATTTATGCCTCACTTCAGGATCTGACAGCAAAGTGTGCAAATCACCTGTCACTTGTCAACAATTCATTCCCTGAAGAAATGCCATGCCAGGGAGCTCTTTTGAGCTGGCTTTGGTGTGCTGATTTCAATGGTATGGTTGGCAGTAGCAACTGACATACTGGCTAGGGGCCACCTTCTGTGCCTTTGTACCCTGGTCCCTCTTTTGCAGTGCTGCTGTGGCAGTGTTGGTTCCTCTGAACTATGCAAGCCACTAGGATGGCCTTTGCTCCATGTGGGGTCTAGGATCTCATCATCTCCTGCCTTATCTTCCAGTCACTCATCACCCCTGCCCTCCTTGTCGGTCTGCACACAGCCAAAAGATGCAGCAGTTGGCAACTATGTTTCCTCATCCTCTGACATGTGCTGTGGTAGTCCACTGACCGTATGCACTAGCCTTGCCACGTGCTCATCCTCCAACCTTACAAGTGGTTGGGCATCAGTGCACTCAGTCTTTTCTACTTCTGGGACAGGGCCAGGTGGATGGGCTATGGAACCCTAGCGAATGGAGTCATCAAAAAGCAGAAGGGACAGCTTCATGACTGGGGGCTCAAACTGCTTGGCTGATTGGTAAGGGGGTGAGGTGGAAGCCGAATAACCAAGGTCCTCAAGTGCTAGCTCTGCACTTTCTGCAGTGTGTCACGTGAAAGATAATGGAAAGGAACTGGAGGCACTCTCAGCCATCCAATCTAACACATTTTCAACCTCTTGTGGACTCTCCTTTCATGCAGCAGTGCACGGCCTTACGAAATGGTGTAGACCGTCCTCTCACCTGCGTGCATCAGAGGAAGGTGTTTCATTTGGGCATGTAGCAGGCATAGAACAACCACATCATCTCCCTGCAGCAACTACACCACCGCCAGCAGCTACACCATCACCACCACTTCCACATCCCCTATATGCTCTACTCATTTTGGAAATGTTTTTTAGGTACACTACTCACACAGAGATAGCTGCAGTCTAGATTTATTGTTTACTCACACTACTCATATAGACACAGCGGTAGAGTCAAATTACAAATGTCAAAGAGATGGCTGTACAGTAGATTTCTTTTTTGCGCACACTACTTGTATAGACATAGCAGTACAGTCAGAGTACACACAGAGGCTTAAAGGCAGAGTACTCCCTCAGGCTGGGTTGCAGAGTACATACAGAGGCTTAAAGACATAGTACTCCCACAGGCGAAGGTGCAGAGTACATGCAGAGGCTTAAAGGCACAGTACTCCCACAAGTGGGGTTGCAGAGTAGACACAGTGGTTTTACGGCACAGTACTCCCACAGATATGGCTGCAGAGTACACACAGCAACTTTTTGGCACAGTACTCCAACAGGCAGGTGTGCAGAGTACACACAGAGACTTAAAGGCACAGTATACCCACAGGAGTGGGTGCAGAGTACACAAAGCAGCTTTTTGGCACAGTACTCCCACCGATATAGGTGCAGAGTACACACAGCTGCATTTGGCACAGTTCTCCCACTGAGACATGTGCAAAGTACACACAGAGGCTTTCTTGCAGTGTGCACAGTTGAATTCTGTCCCTCACTCCAGCTGAATCGTGTCCCTACACTAATCAGAGCAGAATGGTGGCTGCACGTGTGATGCGGCGTTTATACAGGCCGGGTCACGTGGTGCTCTGGCTAATCACAGCCATGTCAATACTTGGCATGGCTGAGATGGCTCCGGAAGTGACCACAGCCTAAAAGCTTGTTGATTGGCTGTGCTGCAGACTTTTAACAAACTTTACTAGGTATTCAAACACAAACAGAAAACCAGATATCCTGTTAAAAGTTCTTATTCAGGGTGTCTGGTATCAACCCCAAACTTCACAATTCGGGTTCGCTCATCCCTACCTCTGGGCTGTGCACCATTTTATTTTTAGAACACTGTTAATTCCATGGTGTTGAATATTTGAAACGGGGTTACATACAAAATACAGATATAAGTTGCAATGGGCAAACTAACTATGAGAGACTCTACAAGAGGGGGAGAGGGCCCTGCCCTTGTGGGTTTACTGACTGCAGTTTGAGGGTTAGGAGACGGTAGGTTGGGAGGTTGCAGAAGGTTCGGCGGTAGTGAAGTAGTAGTGGGAGTTATTGCAGGCTGAAAACTTCCGAATGTGATAGATAATTGGACGTGTTGCAACTCGGCGCACCATTGGATTTAAGCAAATCTGAGCATTTTGGGATTCAATTTTCACTAATCCAGCAAAATAATGACCGGGCTAGATGCTTTTAATAGCCAGGGAGGAGATAAAGAAAAATAAAAGATCATCCCATTGACTAGAAGCTCCCTTCACCCATCTTCTCGCTGATGCATTCCACTCGGTCCTTCACTCGCTCCCTACAGACTATGGATATTTCAGCTCTGAGTAGGCCTCACACACTTATTTCGAGCGCTATGGATATAACTGAATGAGGTGAGTGAGGAGCTGCAGCTGTATGACAGGGGAAGAGAGCTCTGGGACAGGAAAGTGTAATATTTTAATATTTTTCAAGTCCTTCCTTCCCCTTCATTTATTATGCTTTGGGGTCTGAAAAGACCTCAGAGCAGGCACGTAACAATAAAGTAATTGCTACCATGCACCAAAGAAATAATTGTGCCATTCTTGGCAGTAACTGAAAGTCCTCTCTTGATCCCATGGATCCTCTAAGTTACAAGTTCAAGATCAGCACATGGACTGAGGACATTGGTTCAGTGGCGAGGACTTAGACCAATGGTGGAGAACTTATGGCATGCGTGCCGGGGGGGGGCACTCAGAGCCCTCTCTGTGAGCATGCACACAGTTGCCACAGCACTCCAGCAAGGGCATAACAATCGTGGCCACAGAGGATGCGAGCACTAGCAGGTCCATGTGGATGGGCAGCCCACTGATGCCAACTTAACCCCGGACACACATTTAGCTGAAATGTATTGTGGTGCAGAGACCCACCGGCACCCAGCGCTGCAATACCCTCTGCTGCCCATTTAGAGTCTGTCAGCTTATGGAAGTGACATAATGTGCTGTCCACACCAGCATGCAAACGTCAGCTGTCAACTATACAGGAGGACATCACACGTCATGAGAGCGTGGAATGATGAGAACAATTGTTTATTTATTTTTAAAATATGCTGGAGAAGAATGGAAGGGGATGAGGATGGACAACATAATACCTGAATGGGTAACATTATGCCAGAATGGGGACATTATACCAGTGTGGGAGACATTATATCAGAATGGCAACATTATACCAAAATGGAGACAATATACCAGGATGGAGAACATTATACCAGAATGAGGACATAATACCAGGATGGGGACATTATACCAAGATGAGTGACACTATATCAGAATGGCGATATTATACCAGAATGGGAGACATTATACCAGGATGGTGACACTATATCACAATGGAGACATTATTCCAGGATGGGGGCATTATACCAGAATGGGGACATTATACCAAGATGGAGACATTATACTAATATGGGTGACATTATACCAATATGGATGACATTATACCAGGATAGGGGCACTATACCAGGATTGGGACATTATATAAGGATGGGACACACTATACCAGAATGGGACACACTGTGCCAGAATGGGCTATTATACCAGGATGGGGGACATTATACCAGAATGGGGACACTGTACCCGAAAGGGGAAATTATACAAGGATAGGAGACACTATACCAGAATGGGGACATTATACCAAGATGTATGAAATTATACCAGGATTGGGACATTACACAAGGATGGGAGACACTATACCAGAATAGGACACACTATGCCAGAATGGGTTATTATACCAGGATGGGAGACATTTTACCAGGATGGGGGCATTATTTCTGGATGGTTGACATTATGCCAAATGGGGACATTATACCAAGATGGGGGACATTATACCAAAATGGGGACACTGTACAAGAATGGAGACATTATACAAGAATGGCAGACACTATACCAGGATGGCGGCATTATACCAAGATGGAAGACATTATTCCAGGATACTTGACATTATACCAGAATGGGGACATTATAACGGGAAGGGACCCAATATGGCTGACATTGTTATAGCATGGGGCTCAGCTCAGTATGGGGGATATTATTACTGGAAGCAGCCAGAATGAGGACGTTATTACTGGAAGGGACCAGGATGGTGGAGATTATTACAAGAAGGAGCATTATTACATGAGGAGCCAACACACATGTCTTAGGCTATGTGCCCACGATGCAGAAATGCTCCGGATTTTTTCCTGAGCGTTTCTGCATCTCCCTGGCAGAAAAAACGCTTGCGGATTGTACATGCGGATTGTACATGCGTTTTTCCTGCCAGGGACAACCGGAAGTGAAGCGTTCTTCACATCCATTTCCGCATGTGGGTTGACAAGTGCTTTTCAAGCGATTTTAGCATGACTTGGAAAGTGCTTGACAACTTGGTCAAACTATATAAATCCATGCAAACAGCATGGATTTATTTATTGCGACTGTAGAATGTTAAAAAATAAAAAAACAAATATATACTTACCCTCTTATGGCTCCCGGAGTCTTGCTTCGATGCGTCTTGGCTTGCCGGCAGCTCGCGGTACACTGAAGGACCTGCCGTCACATGACTAGATGACGTCAGCGCAGGTCCTTCAGTCCACCGCGATCTGCCGGCAAGCGAAGGCAAGCACACCGGGGGCCGTCAGAAGTTAAATATAATATTTATTTTTTATTTTATTCTTTTTTTTACAGGTTCTATGGTACTCGGGTCTGGAGGAGAGTCTCCTCTTTTCCAGACCCGGGTACAATCCACACATTGAAATGCATGAAATCCGCATCTACATATGCAGTGATGCGGATTACACGCGTTCAAATGCAAGTTAATGGCGGCAAAAACGCTGCGCTTCCGCAAAATAATTGGTAGTGCTGCGTATTTTTCCACAATGGTAATCCGCAGCGGAAATTCCCGCAGTATGTGCACAGCACATGCGGATTATCATTGGGGAACATGGCAGGCCTTCTACCATGTGTTTTTTAAGCGTTTCTGCAGCAGAACTGCCACTGCGGAAACGCTTAAAAAACGAATTGTGGGCACACAGCCTTAAAGGATATAGAACGCTTCAAGGGCCCATACATCTGACATGCAGGTGGGGGCCCAGGTCCAAATTTTACACTGCACTCTATTTAAGCCACTACCTCAGAGTATAATACTGGCAATTGGAGCCCTCTTAATTTAGACAACATTTTATATGGAAAGATCTGAATCTGCTAGGTTACTAGGTTATTGCAGTTTATTTGCCCATAAAGAATTTCGGAACGTTTGCTTATCTCTAAACATAAAATAAAATAATGTCAAAATGACAGAGAGATAGATAATAGATAGATAATAGATAGATAATAGATAGATAGATAGATAATAGATAGATAGATAATAGATAGATAGATAGATAGATAGATAGATAGATAGATAGATAGATAATAGATAGATAGATATATGATAGATAGATAGATGATAGATAGATAATAGATAGATAGATGATAGATAGATAATAGATAGATAATAGATAGATAGATAATAGATAGATAGATATGAGATAGATAACAGATAGATAGATAGATAATAGATAGATAGATAATAGGTAGATAGATAATAGATAGATAATAGATAGATAATAGATAGATAGATAGATAGATAGATAATAGATAATAGATAGATAGATAATAGATAGATAGATAATAGATAGATAATAGATAGATAATAGATAGATAGATAGATAATAAATAGATAGATAGATAATAGATAGATAGATACTGTAAATAGAGATGAGATCGATACTCACTTTCTATGAGGATGCCATAATGATCCCTCCGCCCTGAGTTCTGCAGTCTCAGCTGTTAGTTAACTCTTTTATAACTGCAATTTAATATTTTACAACAGGAACATTATAAATCATTTACATCAGTTATAATTATAGTGTTGTATATTCTTTAAAAATGAGCTTGTAAACTGATCAAGGGTGTGAATATCATAGAGGTAGTTCATTAACTGTTTAGCTTCCCAGGATTGGTTGATCCCATTACTTTTGAAAGTGTGTAGAGCCATATATTATCTGTGTAGGGCCCCCCTCTCTTAGGACCCTGCACATAAGACCTGACACTCTACAGGTATGAAGACCCTGATAACAGGAGCTAGCACTCTACAGGTGCAAGGTGTTTATCCATAAGAACCGATACTGCTTTGATAATGTGTAAAGACCACTTGGGCAGGACTCCGCTTTCTTGGGATCCCGCGCTTAAGAGCTTTAATCTACAAAACAGATGACCTTCTCTTAAGAGCTGACAATCTAAAAGAGAGACTTTCAGTCCATATTTTCAGACGTGGGTGGAGTGGCATTTAAAGACTGTGTTATCATTACAAGAGTTATATATTGTCCTGGAGATTATAAGCGCAGCGATCGTAGCCAGCAAGCGGAGACTCATTCAGGTCTTGTGCCATCTCCAATTTCTGCAGCCAAACAAGTAAGGAGCAAAATTTTCATATTATTAATGTATGTTAAAAAAAAAATTCTGTGATATGATCCAATACAATGTGCTAATTATCTATATCATCTGTGATGGAGGTTATAGTGAATTGTACATGTACGTTTCATGGCTGCTTCCAAACCCTGTGGAGAAATGCTTGGAATCATCATACAGTCTTTTACTTATTATAATATTACCATTTTCATAGTTCTTGAGTGGCTTTGGTTTCACCAACCAGGACTTGATGAATAGCAGCTATTGTGGGAATGTTTCAGAGGAAGCATACAAGATCCTGCTAGAGAGGCAACTGCATGCAGCCTTACATTACCGAGCACAATGCGGAACGTCGGATGGAGTGGTATAAAGCCACCACCACTGGACTCTGGGTGAAGCGTATTCTGTGCAGTGAGGGGGTTACACTTCTCTACCTGGCATCTGATGGCTTAGTCTGGGTTTGGTGAATGCCAGGAAAACGTTACCCCCTGACTGCATTGTGCCCATATACAGAAGATGGAGGAGGATAATGCTATAGGCTTGTTATCAGGGGTCGGGCTTGGCCTCTTAGTTCCATTGAAGGGAAATCTTAATGCTTCAGCACAAGACATTGTGACAATTGTACCTTCTAGTTTTTTGGGGACAGTTTGGGGTTTGCCCTCTTCTATTCCCCATGACTGTGCCCAGTGCACAAGGTCCATAGAGACATGACGGGGGTTTGATGGAAGAACATGAGCACCCGCACAGAGCCCGGTCCTCAGCCCCATCAAACACCTATAATGGAGATTGTGTTCCTGGCCTCTCCCCGACATCAGTGTCTGACTTCACAAATGCTCTGGATGAAGGGGCAAAAATTCCTGCAGACCCCTCCAAAATGTTGCACAGGGAAAATATATATTTTTGTACCGTGTTAACCAGTAGATGGGAGGTCGGAAACACTCATGTAGGCATGATGAGCAGGGGCACATACCTTTGTCCATATGGTGTATACTGTAAGGGCCCTGCGGCACTAATATGAGTAAGAACTGCTGTGTATTACAAACTGCATGTGTGTGACCACCAACAAAAGCTTCAATGGGTGGACATGCGCAAGCTATGACTCATTAATTAGCAGGGTGTACTGTTTTAAGTCGATATTACAATACTCTCAGTACAGAAGCATTGTTTTTTTTTTTAATTGGACCTGTCACCAGATTTTATAATACAGATTGCATACATTAATAAATAGATCGCTTCTACCTGATAAGACTGGTACACTTATGATGAAAATCCATATTAGAAAGGCTGTATGATTCAGACATTAAAATCATATTTTTAATATCCATAAGAAAAGCTCTTAAAAAGTATTATAGTTATTTTGTCATGGATTTTCAAACTAACTCCACCAACCTCATCTGGACTAATAAACCTGTGCAGTCTGCATTGTGAAATCTGAAGACAGACCCACGTTAAGCGTAATCAATTGTGTATTTTGAAAGAGTAACTAATAGAGAGGAGAAAACTGATTTGTAACTAATTGAATGTGGTAAGTATTTCTCTAAAAAGTTGAATTTGTCAAAAATAAATTTTTCTGGTTTTGATTTGAACAAATCAAGCAAAATGGAGATTAGATGGCCACAGTTTTGCCAGATTGTTTATAGAGTCAGGAAGGTGTTAAAAAATAATAAATGATTATACTCCCCCGTCCTCAGTATGCCCCTCACCTTCCCTGCATCCACTGCTCCCGGCCTGGACCTTTTCTCGCTTCTGGTCCTTGGCTTCTCATCTTCAGACTTCCAGACTTCTCATTTTTGGTCTTCTGTAGTGTTGAGCGATACCTTCAGATATCAGGAAATATCGTATCGGATTGGATCGGGCCGATACCCAAAAAGTATCGGATATCGCCGATTCCGATACCGGAAACCAATGCAAGTCAATGGGACACAAATATCGGAATGAAAATAAACCCTTTCTTTCCTTGTAGGTTAATTCTACATGAAGTAAAACAACTAAGAATAATGTAGAATGTATTACATGAAAAGCCGGCAATTCAGCAGCGGCATTCACCGGTACCCGACAATTTACAACAGAAAGAATAGAGCTTCACACATAGATTAGGTAGATAGAACCATGTCAGTCACATATATATGAAGTACTGTGACAGTGTTGCTTACTGTACTTGTCATTTAGTGTAAAGGATTTATTTTAAAAAATATTAGTGTTTTCGTGCACCGTCTCTTAAAGAAAGCCGGCCGGCAATTCAGCATCTGTACCCGACAATTTATAATAGACAGAATAGAGCTTCACACATAGATTAGATAGATAGAAACATGTCAGTCACATATATATGAAGTACTGTGACAGTGTTGCTTACTGTACTTGTCATTTAGTGTAAAGGATTTATTTAAAAAAATATTAGTGTTTTCATGCACCGTCTCTTTAAGAAAGCCGGCCGGCAATTCAGCAGCGGTACCCGACAATTTATAACAGACAGAATAGAGCTTCACACATAGATTAGATAGATAGAAACATGTCAGTCACATATATATGAAGTACTGTGACAGTGTTGCTTACTGTACTTGTCATTTAGTGTAAAGGATTTATTTAAAAAAATATTAGTGTTTTCGTGCACCGTCTCTTTGAGAAAGCCGGCCAGCAATTCAGCATCTGTACCCGACAATTTATAATAGACAGAATAGAGCTTCACACATAGATTAGATAGATAGAAACATGTCAGTCACATATATATGAAGTACTGTGACAGTGTTGCTTACTGTACTTGTCATTTAGTGTAAAGGATTTATTTAAAAAAATATTAGTGTTTTCGTGCACCGTCTCTTTGAGAAAGCCGGCCAGCAATTCAGCATCTGTACCCGACAATTTATAATAGACAGAATAGAGCTTCACACATAGATTAGATAGATAGAAACATGTCAGTCACATATATATGAAGTACTGTGACAGTGTTGCTTACTGTACTTGTCATTTAGTGTAAAGGATTTATTTAAAAAAATTTTAGTGTTTTCGTGCACCGTCTCTTTAAAAAAGCCGGCCGGCAATTCAGCATCTGTACCCGACAATTTATAACAGACAGAATAGAGCTTCACACATAGATAAGATAGATAGAAACATGTCAGTCACATATATATGAAGTACAGTGACAGTGTTGGTTACTGTACTTGTCATTTAGTGTTAAAATAAAGGATTTATTTAAAAAAAAAATGGCGTGGGGTTCCCCTTAATTTTATGCTCTAGCGGAGGTTAAGCAGACAGCTGGGGAAAATGTTTGAAGCCTGGGAAGGGGGTAATACCCACGGAGCTTCCCAGGCTACTAATATCAGCCCCCAGCTGAATACCTAGCCTTTACTAGCTATTAAAATGGGGGAACCCCCCAAAAAAAATAACGTGGGGTCCCCCCTAATTTAATAGCTAGCACAGGCTAGGCAGACAGCTGGGGGCTGATATTAATAGCCCAGGAAGGGTGCCATGAATATTGGCCCCCTCCCAGGCTAGAAACACCAGCCGTCAGCCGCCCCAGAAATGGCGCATCCATAGGATGCGCCAATTCTGGCACTTAGCCTCGCTCTTCCCACTGCCCTGTAGCGGTGGCAGTGGGGTAATAGGGCTGGGGTTGATGTCAGCTTATAATGCCAGATGACATCAAGCCCAGGTTAGTAATGGAGAGGCGTCTATAAGACACCCCCATTACTAACCCCATAGTCAAAGTTAAAGAAAAACACAAACACCCAGAATAAAGTCCTTTAATTGAAATAAACACACAATTCTTTATTGTTCTAAATTAAACCATACTTACCATCACGCCCATTCCAGCTGAAGCCAACGATCTCCTGCAATAAAAGAAAAATAATAAAGCAACATCATCCTTACCTTTCAATGGTTCCCAGGACAGCTTCAGCTCTGCTACATCGAGATGACAGGCTGGACCGCAGCAGAACGCTGCCATCCAGCCTGTCATCCCGCAGACACTGAGAAGCGCAGGCATGCTTGCGCTCCTCAGTGTCTCTCTGTGACGTCATCCAGATGAGCCGAGTTCATGTCCAATGAACTCAGCTCACCTCATGCACGTCACTGACAGCGTGGGAAAATTCTCCTGCACTCAGCGCTTCAGCGTTAGAATTCTCCCACGCTGTCAGTGACATACATGAGGTGAGGTCATGTCCAATGAACTCAGCTCACCTCATGCACGTCACTGACAGCGTGGGAAAATTCTCACGCTAAAGTGCTGAGTGCAGGAGAATTTTCCCACGCTGTCAGTGACGTACATGAGGTGAGCTGAGTTCATTGGACATGACCTCGGCTCATCTGGATGCCGTCACAGCCAGACACTGAGGAGTGGAAGCATGCCTGCGCTTCTCAGTGTCTGCGGGATGAAAGGCTGGATGGCGGCGTTCTGCTGCGGTCCAGCCTGTCATCTCGATGTAGCAGAGCTGAAGCTGTCGTGGGAGCCATGGAAAGGTAAGGATGAGGTTGCTTTATTATTTTACTTTTATTGCAGGAGATCGTTGGCTTCAGCTGGAATGGGCGTGATGGTAAGTATGGTTTAATTTAGAACAATAAAGAATTGTGTGTTTATTTCAATTAAAGGACTTTATTCTGGGTGTTTGTGTTTTTTTAAATACTTTACTAGAAATTCATGGTGGTCATGTCTAATATTGGCGTGACCCCATGAATTTCGGGCTTAGGGCCAGCTGATAATGCCAAGCTGGCCTTAACCCCTTTATTACCCAGTGAGCCACCGCACCAGGGCCCTGGATGAGTTGGGTACAGCGCCAGAAGATGGCGCTTCTATGAAAGCGCCATTTTCTGGGGCGGCTGCGGACTGCAATTTGCAGCGGGGGTGGCCCAGAAAGCTTGGGTCTCCCTGCGCTGCGGATTCCAGCCCCCAGCTGCCTAGTTGTATCTGGCTGGGCACAAAAATAGGGCGAAGCCCCACGCATTTTTTTTTTAAATTATTTCATGAAATTCATGGAATAATTAAGAAAAAAAGGGCTTCCCTATATTGTTGTGTCCGGCTAGGTACAAATAGGCAGCTGGTGGTTGGGGGCAGCCCGTTCCTGCCTGCTGTACCTGACTGGACACAAATATAGGGCGAAGCCCCACATAATTTTTTTTTAATTATTTCATGAATTTCCTGAAATAATTAAAAAAAAATTGACGTGGGGCTTTGCACTATATTTGTGTCCAGCCAGGTACAGCAGGCAGGAACGGGCTGCTCCCAACCACCAGCTGCCTATTTGTACCTGGTTGGACACAACAATATAGGGAAGCCCTTTTTTTCTTAATTATTCCATGAATTTCATGAAATAATTAAAAAAAACAATACGTGGAGCTTCTCCCTATTTTTGTGTCCAGCCAGGTACAACTAGACAGCTGGGGGATGGAATCTGCAGCGCAGGGAGGCCCAAGCTTTCTGCCCCCCCGCTGAAAATTGCAGTCTGCAACCGCCCCGGAAAATGGCGCGTTCATAGAAGCTGGATGCTGTACCTGGCTGGCATACAAAAATATGGCGAAGCCCACGTCAAAAGTTTTGGGAAAAATTAATTAAAAAATAAATAATAATTTAGGGACTGCATCTTTATTAACTCCTCAAATGTCAGTGTTAAAATAAAGGATTTATTTAAAAAAAAAAATGGCGTGGGATCCCCCATAATTTTAGTCTCTAGCGGAGGTTAAGCAGACGGCTGGGGCAGATGTTTGAAGCCTGGGAAGGGGGTAAAACCCACGGAGCTTCCCAGGCTACTAATATCAGCCCCCAGCTGAATACCTAGCCTTTACTAGCTATTAAAATGGGGGACCCCCCCAAAAAAAATGACGTGGGGTCCCCCCTATTTTAATAGCTAGCAAAGGCTAGGCAGACAGCTGGGGGCTGATATTAATAGCCCAGGAAGGGTGCCATGAATATTGGCCCCCTCCCAGGCTAGAAACACCAGCCGTCAGCCGCCCCAGAAATGGCGCATCCATAGGATGCGCCAATTCTGGTGCTTAGCCTCGCTCTTCCACGCTGCCCTGGTGCGGTGGCAGGGGGTAATAGGGCTGGGGTTCATGTCAGCGCCAGCTGCCATGAAGCCCAGGTTAGTAATGATGGGCGTCTATAAGACACCCCCATTACTAACCTACAAAGTGTTAAAAAGAAAAAACACACACTACACCCAGAAAAAAATAATTTATTTGAAATAAAACACACAATTTTATTTAATTCTTAGTTTACTAAAAATAATAGTTACCTGTCCACGTTCCTGCGCTGATCTCCCATGCACAGCTGTCACATCTGGAGATGGTGACAGCTGTCATGGCTGCTGTAAGCTCACGCTGCCGGGAACACGTCCGCTCCCGGCAGCGGGAGCCACTGACTGAGGTCACCGGAGTGCATTCAGGCAGCGCAGCTCCGGAGACCTCCTTTACGGCATTGCTGTACCGTGGGAATTTCTCACGATACAGCAGGGCCGTAAAGGAGCTAACCGAAGCAGCGCTGCCTGAACTCCGGTGAACCCTTACGGCCCCGTCATTCTAGCGGCGGCAGCGGTTCAGAGCGGTCACATTCTATGTGGCTGCTCTGAACTGGAGATCTTCGTGGGACACTCGTGGACTACTACGGAGGGGTAAGGATAAGGTTGTGGTTTATTATTTTATATTTTATTACAGGAAATCGATGGCTTCGGGGAATTAGGTGTCTAGGTGAGTATAGGTGTAGTTTTTTATTTTTTACTTTATTTTAGGTGGCGATCGGCGGGGACAGGTAATGTATGAACTAATTTCTTTTAGGTAACCACTGGCCACCAATGACATGTATCTAACATTTATTGGGGACACAGTAGGGCAATTTAAATAGCAGGATCAGGCTGATGGGAACTACTGCTCCCATCGAGCTGATCCTGCTGGCAGGAGTGGACGGGGGACAGACATAGGCCGATGGGAGTAGTAGTGTCACATCGGCCTATGTCTGCCTGCATGCACAGACACCGCGCACACCCGCACAAACATCGCACACACACCCCGCACACACACCCCGCACACACACTAATCATGACGGGTCTGGGAGGTGAGGCTGACCTGTGCGGCCGTGGGAAAGTTCATGTGAGTTCATGCAGTCAAGCATGAACTCACATGAACCCTCTGAGGGCACCGCGGCGACTTCAAATGAACAGCTGATCGGCATCACCTGATACCTCAGCTGTTCATTTGAAATAACCGGCCGGAAAGCGCAGCACAGAACGGGAAAGCCGGCGGTGAAGTCTTTTCACTGCCGGCTTCCCCGCCCGGGTCCTTCGCTCCTTGGTGCTGCGCTCCCCGCCCGATCCTAATTTACGATTGGGATTGGAGGTGGCGAGGGGAGCAGAGGATCGGGGTGGGAGGCTGCGGGGAAGCAGTATGGGGCTGTGTGATTGTTTAAAAGCCGGCGGCTTTTTACCGCCCGCCGGCTTTTAAACAATCAGGAGAATTCTCCCCCGCTGGGATGGCATTCTGATGACAGGCTGGATCGCGCTGCCATCCAACTTGTCATCCTTCACAGACACTGCAGAGCGCAGGCATTATGGGAACTTCCGATTCCGGTATCCGATATTGTAAAAGTATCGGAATTAAGTATCGGAATTCCGATACCGCGAATATCGGCCGATACCCGATATTACAGTATAGGAATGCTCAACACTAGTCTTCTGTCAGAGATCTTTCAGTGCTGACTAGGCGTGACCCATGTGACCATGTCATGAGACTTAGCCAGTGCCAGAAGATTCCAGATAAAAGAGAGAAGGGCGGAAGAGAGGAGACAAGAAGAGAGGAAACCTGAAGATGAGAAGACCAAACCGAAGACCAAAGTCCCAAAGCGAGCAGAGCACAAGGCGCAGAGCTTTGCCGGCAGGACAGGTGAGTATAACATTTTATTATTTCTTTGCCCCTTCCCTCCCTTTTCTTTGGGGTTTTTTGAGACCTCAGAGCATTGTAAACATTTTTTCGGGGCCAAATCAAAATTTGTTTGAAGAGAATTAAATCTGTCAGCTAATTCAAGCAAATTTATTGTTGAAAGATTCACTCATCTTTAGTAACTAAACTTTGAAATAATTTTTCATATATATGTGTCACCCTGGCCTGGATGCCACAAGTGTAAATAAAGCTGTGTCTGAGAGCAAGGGGGAGGTTCTCAGGTTAGGGGAAAAATAGCATGCAATGCCTCCTGTCTCAGGCCAGTAGGGGGAGCAGGCTGCCCCTATAAAAACTGGTACTGGGGGCAGGGTTAGAGAGGACTGGATGACCTGTCTCAGCACTGAGACGTGTCCCGGAGCAGAGCAGGGACAGAAAGTTGTATTGCACCTAAGAGGAAGTGTGGCAGGAGGAGAGCCACAAGCCAGAGACAAGAGGCGAAGTGAGCCTGTCTTGGCAGATAGAGGACTTAATCTACCAGACTTTGGTGTCTGAGGCTGGGAGGATTCTACATCCTCCAGCAGAGAACCAGTCCGCAAGGGACTATTTATTCCTTAGCCTAAGAAGCCTGGAGGCCCTGCCACAACAGAAGGGACCAGCAAAGCCGTACAAGGCTGGGCGCAGAAAGGAACCCACGTCGCAGGCCATACAGGCGAGAATACACGGAGATCTCGGAAACGTGGGCTGTTACCCCATAAGGAGGAGATAGCCAGAAGGAGCACAGAAAGCACAGTGGGCCTACACCCTCACCCTGACCAGGGCCAATTTCCCAGTTGCTCTCAGACATCCAGGTCCCCTCCTAGCCGGGACTGCTTGTGGGTGAATTTACCTGTTCTAGTAAAGACCCTGGACTGCAACCTGTTGTCTGTGTGCTCCTTGCTCCTCCAGCACTATCAGCACTGGGACTCTCACTACCATCACTCCCAACATCCACTACACTGCCCTGGGGCCACACTCTTCCCGTGGGGAGTCACACCATCCCAGCTGCATACATCATCAGCCCCAGCGGTCTGCCTTGCAGCGGTGGTTCCTAATGACCGCAAATCCACGGGTGGCGTAGTCGGACATAATCATCAGCACATAACGGACTACCACTGGCCTGACCACCCTGAGCCACGGAATCGGGTTGCCACTACTACTCCCACCGTTTCCCTATTGCCCGGATCCGAGTGCCCCACGGCCCAGGGGGCGAGTCAGCTTTGGCGTAGTCGGCAGGATTGCAACCAACCCGCCACCAACGGGTATTGCGTGCCTAGAAAAGACTTTGCACTTACCTGAAAAGAGGTTTCCCGCCATCCAGAGCCGTTTTCCGCCATTTCCAGCCGTCTCCCGCCATCTTCCATCGGTTCCCGCCATCTTCAGCCGTTTTCCCGCCATCGGACGCCATCTTCAGGATGCCGCGCGGGAAGAAGAGGGGCATGGACGCCCAAATGGCGTGAGATCCGAAGCTCCGCCCCACGCACCGATGCTGCGCAAGGTCGTGGAAGGGAGAGAGAGCGACGCTGACGTCATCAGGACGCGACGCAAGGTCCTTGTCCAGAGCAGCAGCAGTGGAGCCACGGCCTACAGAAGAGGATCATCGAAAGGTAGGCCACGCTTAACTAGGGGGGAGGAAGATGTCGGATACAGAGGCAGCCACTACCACCAACGCAGCTGCAGCAGCGGTGATGCCCTTTTCCTTGCCCTACATCCCTGGAGCGGCCTGGCTGCCCAAGTACTCAGGGGAGCCCCATACCCTAACTTACTTTAAGGAAAGGCTATACAGTGTGTTCCAGGTTTACCCCCTGACAGAGGAACAGAAGGTCAGCATATTAACAGGGCAGTTAACTGGCGCAGGCCAGAGGGAGGTAAAATCATGGCCCACTGAGGAGAAAAGGACTGTGAAGGGTATTCTGGCCCGACTGTGGGGTACCTTTGACACACGTACCTCCGCTGAAATTAAAATGAGGTTCTATGGGTGTAAGCAGCGGGCACAGGACAGCATCAGAGACTATGCCCTAAATTTGCAGGAAGCCCTAAGGGCCATCCAACAAACTGACCATGGCAGTGTGCAGGAAACGGATAAACTACTAACAGAACAATTCATAGAAGGTCTGCTGTCCAGCACCCATAGGGCCCAACTGCGCCTCATGTTCTTTCAGAACCCTAATCTGACCTTTGCCCAATTTAAGGACAGGGCCATAAGGGTGCTCCGTGAACCTGCAAGCAGTGGCGCTATAAACCCCCGGCGCCCTGCTCTCACCTACCACCAGGAGGCGGCGCCCTCTTCTATGGACCCCGTGGGGGCTGATTCACAGGCCCTGAATCAAGCCCCGTCGAAAGACCTGCACCACCAAGTCCAGGAGCTGACCAGGAGCGTCGCGGCATTGACCAGGACCGTCCAGGGGTTGCAAGTGGACCCATCAAGACCCATCGAGTTGGCTTCAAGTCCGGAGGATGTCCCGTGGCGTCGACAGAGGAGGATCCCGTCGTTCCGAGGGAGGCCCACAGACCGCTACGCAGAGGATGGA
Organism: Phyllobates terribilis; assembly: GCF_046119375.1. Taxonomy (NCBI): domain Eukaryota; kingdom Metazoa; phylum Chordata; class Amphibia; order Anura; family Dendrobatidae; genus Phyllobates; species Phyllobates terribilis. The sequence goes on along the minus strand of NW_027362763.1, from coordinate 69,225,493 downwards.
CAGCCCATTTGCCGTCGATGCACCAGCCCGGACACATTTCCAGGTACTGTAATTTAAACGGGTCCAACCTGGGGCAGAGGGCCAACCCCCAGGCATAAAATAACCAGGCCCTTATAATTGGCGTGATAAGTACGTTGGGGGGCACCCGGTTTTACCCGTGGTGCTGGACGGTATCCCCATGAGCGCCTTGCTGGATACTGGGTCGCAAGTAACCACTATCCCTTATGTACTTTTTAAGCAGTATTGGACTGATGCCGATATCACACGGTATCCAGACAGTAACTTGAGCATCATCGCCAGTAATGGCTTACCCGTGCCGCAGATGGGGTTCAAGGAGATGACCATTAAAATTGGTAAAGTTGAACTACCGGCACAGGGAGTAATTATTGTGGACATTGACCGTTGTGAAAGTCACCCTAAAATAACTGTGGGTACTAACGTGATTGAAAATTGTCTTTCAGAAGTAATTGTAATTCTACAACAGGTGGTGGTGAATGCTAGTTCCAGCCAACAGAGAGTCCTCAACAAGGTGATAAAAGCCCTGATGAGACGGCAGCAGGTAGAACTGTCTGGTGGTGAGATCGGTAGCGTAAGACTGAGTGACCCATTCCCCATTTCCATGCCTCCCAAAAGTGAAATGATGATCTGGTGTCGGACTGCAATCGGGTTGAGAGGTAGAGACTACCATGCCATGGTAGAACCCGTGTACTCAGACAGCAGGCCCACCATTTTGACAGCCTGGGGGGTGGTTGATGTCCATCATGGGAGGGTGCCCGTCCGCATCCTCAACATTGGGGAGAGGGAAGTACACTTACCCAGGTATGCTACACTCGCCAAACTGTTTGTTGTCGAACACAAAGCTATCAGGGCCGTGGAACCCTTGCCTCCATCTCCACAGGCGGAGGGTAATGGCTCCCAGAAACAAAAGGAGGACTGGTGCCAGAAACTCCATGTGGGTGCTGACTAGAGATGATCGGTGTTCGACTAGAACTGTTCGCCAATCTCAAATTCGAGCTGTTTTGGGCGGTGTTCGAGTTGTTCGACGAACCTGAACGATTTGAAAAAATTCGGCTGTTCGAGGTAATGTTCGATGCACCAAAAGCGTGTCCTGCATGTCTGGCGCTATTTAGAGCACCAATCATGCAGGGATTGTCTGCCACTCACTGTAATGCCACAGCCATGGTGGTTGTGGCATTACAGTGATTGCCCAAATCGATGGGAACAGTGCTCACAGTGAAACATGAAAAGCCGGCAATTCAGCAGCGGCATACACCGGTACCCGACAATTTAGAACAGAAAGAATAGAGAATCACACATAGATTAGATAGATAGAAACATGTCAGTCACACATATAAGAAGCACAGTGACAGTGTTGCTTACTGTACTTGTCATTTAGTGTAAAGGATTTATCAAAAAAAATAATAGTGTTTTCATGCACCGTCTCTTTAAAAAAGCCGGCCGGCAATTCAGCATCTCTACCCGACAATTTAGAATAGAAGGAATAGAGAATCACACATAGATTAGATAGATAGAAACATGTCAGCCACATATATACGAAGTACAGTGACAGTGTTGGTTACTGTACTTGTCATTTAGTATTAAAATAAAGGATTTATTATTAAAAAAAATTGGCGTGGGGTTCCCCGTAATTTTAGTCCATAGGATGCGCCAATTCTGGCACTTAGCCTCGCTCTTCCACGCTGTCCTGGTGCGGTGGCAGGGGGTAATAGGGTTGGGGTTGATGTCAGCTTATAATGCCAGCTGACATCAAGCCCAGGTTAGTAATGGAGAGGCGTCTATAAGACAACCCCATTACTAACCCCATAGTCAAAGTTAAAAGAAAACACAAACACCCAGAATAAAGTCCTTTAATTGAAATAAAGACACATTCCTTTATTGTTCTAAATTAAACCATACTTACCGTCACGCCCATTCCAGCTGAAGCCAACGATCTCCTGCAATAAAAGAAAAATAATAAAGCAACCTCATCCTTACCTTTCCATGGTTCCCACGACAGCTTCAGCTCTGCTACATCGAGATAACAGGCTGTACCGCAGCAGAACGCTGCCATCCAGCCTGTCATCCCGCAGACACTGAGGAGCGCAGGCATGCTTGCGCTCTGCAGTGTCTGGCTGTGACGGCATAAAGATGAGACGAGTTCAAGTCCAATGAACTCGGCGCACCTCATGCACGTCACTGACAGCGTGGGAGAATTCTCCTGCACTCAGCACTTCAGCGTGAGAATTCTCCCACGCTGTCAGTGACGTGCATGAGGTCAGCTGAGTTCATTGGACATGAATGAGCTCACCTCATGCACGTCACTGACAGCGTGGGAGAATTCTCACGCTGTAGCGCTGAGTGCAGGAGAATTTTCCCACGCTGTCAGTGACGTGCATGAGGTGAGCTGAGATCATTGGACATGAATGAGCTCACCTCATGCACGTCACTGACAGCGTGGGAAAATTCTCCTGCACTCAGCGCTTCAGCGTGAGAATTTTCCCACGCTGTCAGTGACGTGCATGAGGTGAGCTCATTCATGTCCAATGAACTCAGCTGACCTCATGTACGTCACTGACAGCGTGGGAGAATTTTCACGCTGAAGTGCTGAGTGCAGGAGAATTCTCCCACGCTGTCAGTGACGTGCATGAGGTGCGCCGAGTTCATTGGACATGAGCTTGTCTCATCTTTATGCCGTCACAGCGAGACACTGAGGAGCGCAAGTATGCCTGCGCTTCTGAGTGTCCGCGGGATGACAGGCTGGATGGCAGCGTTCTGCTGCGGTCCAGCCTGTCATCTCGATGTAGCAGAGCTGAAGCTGTCGTGGGAACCATGGAAAGGTAAGGATGAGGTTGCTTTATTATTTTACTTTTATTGCAGAAGACATTGGCTTCAGCTGGAATGGGCGTGACGGTAAGTATGGTTTAATTTAGAACAATAAAGAATTGTGTGTTTATTTCAATTAAAGGACTTTATTCTGGGTGTTGTGTTTTTTTAAATACTTTACTAGAAATTCATGGTGGTCATGTCTAATATTGGCGTGACCCCATGAATTTCGGGCTTAGGGCCAGCTGATAATGCCAAGCTGGCCTTAACCCTTGATTACCCAGTGAGCCACCGCACCAGGGCCCTGGATGAGTTGGGTACAGCGCCAGAAGATGGCGCTTCTATGAAAGCGCCATTTTCCGGGGCGGCTGCGGACTGCAATATGCAGCGGGTGGGGTCCAGAAAGCTTGGGCCTCCCTGCGCTGCAGATTCCAGCCTCCAGCTGCCTAGTTGTACCTGGCTGGGCACAAAAATAGGGCGAAGCCCCACGCATTTTTTTTTTAAATTATTTCATGAAATTCATGGAATAATTAAGAAAAAAATGGCTTCCCTATATTGTTGTGTCCAACCAGGTACAAATAGGCAGCTGGTGGTTGGGGGCAGCCCGTCCCTGCCTGCTGTACCTGGCTGGACACAAATATAGTGCGAAGCCCCACGTCAATTTTTTTTTAATTATTTCATGAAATAATTTTTTTAAAAAAGGGCTTCCCTATATTGTTGTGTCTGGCCAGGTACAAATAGGCAGCTGGTGGTTGGGGGCAGCCCGTTCCTGCCTCCTGTACCTGACTGGACACAAATATAGGGCGAAGCCCCACGTCAATTTTTTTTAAATTATTTCAGGAAATTCATGAAATAATGAAAAAAAAATTGATGTGGGGCTTCGCCCTATATTTGTGTCCAGTCAGGTGCAGCAGGCAGGAACGGGCTGCTCCCAACCACCAGCTGCCTATTTGTACCTAGCCGGACACAACAATATAGGGAAGCCCTTTTTTTCTTAATTATTCCATGAATTTCATGAATTTAAAAAAAAAATACGTGGAGCTTCGCCCTATTTTTGTGTCCAGCCAGGTACAACTAGGCAGCTGGGGGCTGGAATCTGCAGCGCAGGGAGGCCCAAGCTTTCTGGGCCCCACCCGCTGCAAATTGCAGTCCGCAGCCGCCCCGGAAAATGGCGCGTTCATAGAAGCGCCATCTTCTGGCGCTGTACCCAACTCATCCAGGGCCCTGGTGCGGTGGCTCACTGGGTAATAAAGGGGTTAAGGCCAGCTTGGCATTATCAGCTGGCCCTAAGCCCGAAATTCATGGGGTCACGCCAATATTAGACATGACCACCATGAATTTCTAGTAAAGTATTTAAAAAAAACACAAACACCCAGAAAAAAGTCCTTTAATTGAAATAAACACACAATTCTTTATTGTTCTAAATTAAACCATACTTACCGCCACGCCCATTCCAGCTGAAGCCAATGATCTCCTGCAATAAAAGTAAAATAATAAAGCAACATCATCCTTACCTTTCCATGGCTCCCACGACAGCTTCAGCTCTGCTACATCGAGATGACAGGCTGGACCGCAGCAGAACGCTGCCATCCATACTGTCATCCCGCAGACACTGAGAAGCGCAGGCATGCTTGCGCTACTCAGTGTCTGGTTGTGACGGCATCCAGATGAGCCGAGGTCATGTCCAATGAACTCGGCTCACCTCATGCACGTCACTGACAGCGTGGGAAAATTCTCACGCTGAAGCGCTGAGTGCAGGAGAATTTTCCCACGCTGTCAGTGACGTACATGAGGTGAGCCGAGTTCATTGTCGGCTCATCTGGATGCCGTCACAGTCAGACACTGAGGAGCGCAAGCATGCCTGCGCTTCTCAGTGTGTGCGGCATGGCAAGCTGGATGGCAGCGTTCTGCTGCGGTCCAGCCTGTCATCTCGATGTAGCAGAGCTGGAGCTGTCCTGGGAACCATGGAAAGGTAAGGATGAGGTTGCTTTATTATTTTTCTTTTATTGCAGGAGATCGTTGGCTTCAGCTGGAATGGGCGTGATGGTAAGTATGGTTTAATTTAGAACAATAAAGAATTGTGTCTTTATTTCAATTAAAGGACTTTATTCTGGGTGTTTGTGTTTTTTTTTTAACTTTGACTATGGGGTTAGTAATGGGGGTGTCTTATAGACGCCTCTCCATTACTAACCTGGGCTTGATGTCAGCTGGCATTATAAGCTGACATCAACCCCAACCCTATTACCCCCTGCCACCGCACCAGGGCAGCGTGGAAGAGCGAGGCTAAGTGCCAGAATTGGCGCATCCTATGGATGCGCCATTTCTGGGGCGGCTGAGGGCTGGTGTTTCTAGCCTGGGAGGGGGCCAATATTCATGGCTCCCTTCCTGGGCTATTAATATCAGCCCCCAGCTGTCTGCCTACCCTTTGCTAGCTATTAAATTAGGGGGGACCCCACGTCATTTTTTTTGGGGGGTCCTCCATTTTAATAGCTAGTAAAGGCTAGGTATTCAGCTGGGGGCTGATATTAGTAGCCTGGGAAGCTCCGTGGGTATTACCCCCTTCCCAGGCTTCAAACATCTGCCCCAGCTGTCTGCTTAACCTCCGCTAGAGACTAAAATTACTGGGAACCCCACGCCAATTTTTTTTAATAATAAATCCTTTATTTTAATACTAAATGACAAGTACAGTAACCAACACTGTCACTGTACTTATTATATATGTGACTGACATGTTTCTATCTATCTAATCTATGTGTGAAGCTCTATTCTGTCTGTTATAAATTGTCGGGTATAGATGCTGAATTGCCGGCCGGCTTTTTTAAAGAGACGGTGCATGAAAACACTATTATTTTTTTTAATAAATCCTTTGCAGTAAATGACAAGTACAGTAATCAACACTGTCACAGTACTTCATATATATGTGACTGACATATTTCTATCTATCTAATCTATGTGTGAAGCTCTATTCTGTCTGTTATAAATTGTCGGGTACCGCTGCTGAATTGCCGGCCGGCTTTTTTAAAGAGACGGTGCACGAAAACACTATTATATTTTTTAATAAATCCTTTGCACTAAATGACAAGTACAGTAAGCAACACTGTCACTGTACTTCGTATATATGTGGCTGACATGTTTCTATCTATCTAATCTATGTGTGATTCTCTATTCCTTCTATTCTAAATTGTCGGATACAGATGCTGAATTGCCAGCCGGCTTTTTTAAAGAGACAGTGCATGAAAACACTATTATTTTTTTAAATAAATTCTTTGCAGTAAATGACAAGTACAGTAAGCAACACTGTCACAGTACTTCATATATATGTGACTGACATGTTTCTATCTATCTAATCTATGTGTGAAGCTCTATTCTGTCTGTTATAAATTGTCGGGTACCGCTGCTGAATTGCCGGCCGGCTTTTTTAAAGAGACGGTGCACGAAAACACTATTATATTTTTTAATAAATCCTTTACACTAAATGACAAGTACAGTAAGCAACACTGTCACTGTACTTCATATATATGTGACTGACATGTTTCTATCTATCTAATCTATGTGTGATGCTCTATTCCTTCATGTCTAAATTGTCGGGTACCGGTGTATGCCGCTGCTGAATTGCCGGCCGGCTTTTTTAAAGAAAGCGTCTTCTGAGCAGTTTGTCAGCTTTTGGACACCTTTGAAGGTGTTTTCTATGTGTTCCTATGTGTTTTTGTTTGCCTGCCATTGGTTTTAACGGTGTTCGACGGTGTTCTAAGGTGTTCGACGAACAGTTCCTCGAACATCCTGGTGTTCGACGAACCGAACCGAACCCGAACACTACGGGGGTGGCTCAACACTAGTGCTGACTCCATTCCCCTGCACCAAAAACAAGGAGCCTACCGGGTGGTACAGGAGTATGAGAGAGTCTTTAGTAAGCACCCGCTAGACTTCAGCAGAGTAAAAGGGATAGAACACCACATCCCCACAGGGAGTCACCCACCAATAAAAGAGAGGCACAGACCTGTACCCCCTCCACATTATCAGAACGCAAAGGGCATGCTAAGAGAAATGAAAGAAGCTGGGGTCATTAGAGACAGCTGTACCCCTGGGCAGCCCCCTTGGTTCTGGTGAAAAAGAAAGACGGCACCATGAGAATGTACGTAGACTATAGACAAATCAACCGTATCACCCATAAAGACGCATACCCGCTGCCTAGAATAGAGGAGTCTTTAGCCGCACTAAAATCAGCTAACTTCTTTTCTACTTTGGACCTTACTAGCGGGTACTGGCAGATTCCTGTGGCAGAGGCTGACAAGGAGAAGACCGCCTTCACCACCCCGATGGGACTGAGCGAGTTCAACTGTATGCTTTTCGAGCTCTGCAACGCACCAGGGACCTTCCAGTGGCTGATGGAATGCTGTCTAGGGCACCGAAACTTCGAGTCGGTCCTCCTTTACCTGGACGACGTAATCGTCAAATCGAAGACCTACGAGGACCATCTGAAGCACCTGGCCGAGGTGTTCGAAGCCCTGGCAGGCTATGGCCTGAAGGTGAAACCATCGAACTGTCACCTGCTGAAACCAAAGGTCCAGTACCTAGGGCACGTGGTGAGCGCGGAAGGAGTGGCCCCCGACCCTGACAAGGTCACGGCAATCAAGAGCTGGCCAAGCCCCTCGAACATCAAAGAGGTGAGACAGTTTCTCGGATTGGTAGGCTACTACCGAAGGTTCATCCCTGGGTTCACTAAGATGGCAGCTCCTATGCAGGACCTCCTAATCGGACAGTCTAAGTCCAGGAGCCAAAAGCCGCCCTTCAAGTGGGATAAACCGGAAGAGGAGTCCTTCCGCCAGTTGAAGATGGCCCTCACGGGGGATGAGATCCTGGCCTACCCTGATTATGGTCAGCCTTTTATCCTCCACACAGACGCCAGTAATGTGGGACTGGGAGCCGTGCTGTACCAAAACCAACAGGGCAGAGAAAGGGTGATTGCATACGCCAGCCGGAAGCTGAGGCCCACCGAGAGGAACCCGGAGAATTACAGCTCCTTCAAGCTAGAATTCTTGGCGGTGGTGTGGGCCGTGACGGAACGCTTCAAGCATTACCTGGCCTCCGCAAAGTTCACCGTGTACACGGACAACAACCCGTTGACACACCTGGACATTGCAAGACTGGGTGCCCTAGAACAGCGGTGGATGGCCCGTCTCTCCAACTACGACTTCGTGATCAAGTACCGGGCAGGAAAAACCAATGCCAACGCTGACGCCCTTTCAAGAATGCCTCACTTACCTGAAGGTGACGAAGACCCAGAAGAGCTGGAGGACGTAGAACTCCCCGCGTTTCACCGGTATGGAGCCGCTCAATACTCCCACCGCGTGAAGGAGGAGGATCTAACCACCGTGATGATCAATCCCCTACCTCACCACAGCTGGGCCGAGACCCAAGATAGTGACCCTGCCATCCACCTAGTGGAAGATCTGCTGACCCAGGAAGACGCCCGCATGGATCCGGATGCTCCAGAGGAAGCCAAGCAGCTGTGGAAGGAGAAGAGCAAGCTGTTCCTTTACGAACGCAAGTTGTGCAGAAGGATTGTCAACCACCGGACGCACGATCTGACCTGGCAAGTCGTGGTCCCAAGGCGGGATGCAGCTATGGTCCTGGGGGCTTGCAATGACAGAGCGGGACACTTCGATTGGAAGAAACTGGAGTTCCTGCTAAGAGGAAGGTTCTTTTGGGTCGGCATGAGAGGAGCTGTAGAAAAGTGGTACAGAGACTGTGGCCCTTGTCACCTGAGGAGGAAGGACCGCACCAGCCAGAAGACACCCTTGAGGCCCATCGTCACCACGCAGCCTCTTGAGCTGGTAGCTCTGGACCACGTCAAATTGGCTCCAAGCCGGTCTGGATACATCTATGCCCTGACAATCGTGGACCACTATTCCCGTTTTCTAGTGGTGGTCCCGGTAAAGGACTTGACAGCCCAAACAGTGGCCAGAGCCTTCCAGCAATACTTCTGCCGTCCACACGGGTATCCGGAACAGGTCCTGACAGACCAGGGTCCAGCGTTCGAAGCTGAAATCTTCCAGGAGTTCTTCAACCTTTACGGCTGTAAGAAGATTCGTACAACGCCTTACCACCCACAAACCAATGGGATGTGTGAGAAAATGAACAATATAGTCATTGACCTCCTGAAGACGTTGCCCCTGGAGGAACGCAGCCTGTGACCAGAAAAACTGCCGGACCTGATAGACCTATACAACAATATCCCTGTGAATGCTACAAACTGCACCCCTGCTTACCTGATGCGAGCCAGACCAGGTAAGCTGCCCGTAGACCTGGAGATGGGAGTCCTAATGCCTGAGGACACCTCCCCAGATGCGGACTGGGATACGGAAAGGCAACTGCAGTACAAGAAGGTACAGGAGAGTGTGGAGAGGAGCCTGGTTTCAGGTGAGAGAAAGGCAAGAAGGACTCTTCAACCAACACGCCCCTGCTAGTCCCCTAGAACCTGATGAGCAGGTTCTGAAGCGGAAGAGAAGGCTACATAAGTTGGACGACCAGTGGGAAAGGGAACCCTACACCGTACTGCAGTCTGACCACGACAACCCAAAGGTGTGCGTAATCACCAAGGATGGAGGAGAAACCACTAGTGTTGTCTCCAGAGACCACCTCAAAAGGTGCCCTGAGCAACTCCGTAGTGCAGAAGAGGATCAAAGTGACCTTGAACCCACAGAGGACAAGGAAGAAATGATCAGCACCGTTCTCGGAGAGTTCCCTCAGTCCTGGACTCGCATAAATGATGCCATAGTGGTACCCGTCCTGCATTTCCTGCAACCGGCACAGCAACAACCAACACCAGAGCCGGAAGGTGAAGAGGAGCGAGCGGTTCCAGAGGCAGAAGAGCCTGTACCAGCAGCCCAGGAGAGTCAACCCTCTGCTGACAGTGAGCCTGCCATACCTGCGGTAAGCCAAAGGACCCTGGTAGCTGTACCCCTAACGCTAGTGGGGAAAGCCAAGTCGGTCCACCACCAGACAGTGGGCTACGTAGATCAACCAGGAGCACAAAGGGGCAGATACCCGCTCGCTGGAGAATATAGAGTGTACTAAAATTGTAAATAACCCTGTTGCCAAATGTTGAATTGTTTGCAAAGTTGCATGCATGTTTGGTAATTCTATGTTTCAGTTTCTTGCAGCTCTACCGTAAGAACTCAAAGGTTATGGACTTTTTATAACCGGGACCTTGTATGCACTGCGTTCGGAGCCTAACCCAGGAATGAACTAAGACTGTGAAGGACTTGGGGTAGGACAGATCCTCACCTGGTTAAGGCTCCCCGTTGTGCTGGTGATATGGACACCCGGTCACAGGCCACACTGTGACCTTAAGAACTCAATCTGTGCGTCGTCTGTCTGTTAATGTTTTATGATTATGCATATTGTCTTTGTTTATTGTTTAGTCCCGGAGTACTAAATTTCACTAGGGGGGAATGTGTCACCCTGGCCTGGATGCCACAAGTGTAAATAAAGCTGTGTCTGAGAGCAAGGGGGAGGTTCTCTGGTTAGAGGAACATTAGCATGCAATGCCTCTTGTCTCAGGCCAGTAGGGGGAGCTGGCTGCCCCTATAAAAGCTGGTACTGGGGGCAGGGTTAGAGAGGACTGGATGACCTGTCTCAGCACTGAGACGTGTCCCGGAGCAGAGCAGGGACAGAAAGTTGTATTGCACCTAAGAGGAAGTGTGGCAGGAGGAGAGCCACAAGCCAGAGACAAGAGGCGAAGTGAGCCTGTCTTGGCAGATAGAGGACTTAATCTACCAGACTTTGGTGTCTGAGGCTGGGAGGATTCCACATCCCCCAGCAGATAACCAGTCCACAGGGGACTGTATATTCCTTGGCCTAAGAAGCCTGGAGGCAATGCCACAACAGAAGGTACCAGCAAAGCCGTACTAGGCTGGGCGCAGAAAGGAACCCACATCGCAGGCCATACAGACGAGAATACACGGAGAGCTCGGAAACGTGGGCTGTTACCCCATAAGGAGGAGATAGCCAGAAGGAGCACGGTAGGCCTACACCCTCACCCTGACCAGGGCCAATTTGCCCGTTGTTCTCAGACATCCAGGTCCCCTCCTAGCCAGGACTGTTTGTGGGTCAATTTACCTGTTCTAGTAAAGACCCTGAACTGAAACCTGTTGTCTGTGCGCTCCTTGCTCCTCCAGCACTATCAGCACTGGGACTCTCACTACCATCACTCCCAACATCCACTACACTGCCCTGAGGCCGCACTCTTCCCATGGGGAGTCACACCATCCCAGCTGCATACATCATCAGCCCCAGCGGTCTGCCTTGCAGCGGTGGTTCCTAATGACCGCAAATCCACGGGTGGCATAGTCAGACATAATCATCAGCACATAACGGACTACCACTGGCCTGACCACCCTGAGCCACGGAACCGGGTTGCCACTACTACTCCCACCGTTTCGCTATTTCCCGGATCCGAGTGCCCCACGGCCCAGGGGGCGAGTCATATATATACAGTAAGTTCTTCTCAGAACTGCTAATCGTTGGAAATTTGAGGTCTTCAGACCTCTCCCCAATTGCTCAAACCAAGGGGCAGAGACCCTCACCTAAATATGCTCAAGTCCGAGCCGAGAAATGTTCAAGTTCTATAGAAACTCTCTGGGCCTGTGTATCACTCTGATCTCACTGGACTCTTACTGTCCCTTACTGGACCAAACGGGTTATAACTGCTTTGTCATTTCATTTTGTCTTTTAAATATTTATTTTTCCAGATTTTAAGAAAACATTGACCATGGAACTCATCACCATCCTCCTGTCTGTCTTGGACATCCTATTTGTGCTCTTTGTTTCTAAAAATTGGAATAAAGTAATTTACGAAAATTTTCCCCCTGGACCAAGACCCTTACCAATCATAGGGAATATACTCAAGATTAACATGTCAAAGCCCTACAAGACATTTGTAGAGGTAATGTCTGCTGGATGTGGAACCGACCACTTGGTCAAAAAATCTTCATGGGAGGGCTTCTTTAAGAAACTTTTCTAACAAGTAGAAAATGATGAAAGCAGAGCCGAAAGCCCCTTTAAGTCTCGATTCACATTATTGACCTCCGGTCAGTAAGTTTATCACAAAGTATTTTTCTAATATGAGCTCAGTCTTTTAACATATGTATAGAAAAAACGTAAAATTCATTGAAAAATTCATTTATTTTTGTATTCACAGTTATCTAAAACATACGGCACAATCTTCAGCATCCAGATAGGCTCATTAAAAATGGTTGTCCTATGTGGTTACGATACCATTAAAGATGCCTTAATCAACCATGAGGAAAAGTTTATGGGCAGGCCTAAAACAAATATTTTTTCTGATAGCACACTGAATCATGGTAGGTGCTTTTTCTACTGAAACAAAACGTGTCATTTGCCATAAATGTGTAATTTTTTTAACTGGTGTAAATGCTTCTGTTCTCTTAAATCCAGCGATGTTTTTCTTTTCTTTCAACTCTCCTCTGTTCCTGAGATATGGCCTCCTGTCACCTGTATATTTCTAGTCTTGTTGACCACTGGGGTGTGGTCCTCAAAAACACACCTATAAAGAGCAGTTGAGGTCCAAGTCTTTTTGACTGATTACAGATAACCAGTCATCAGTATTACACATATTAAACTAAAGGCATTGCCATAATGGTGCTGGTATACTGATTTTATACATACTTTCAGTGAAAAAATCCACAGCCTGGTTTTTATAAAATCATCATTAGAAGTTTTGGTCTCCATGCATTGGGGCGGACCTGTGTACTGGGACTGTGGATAGGGTCTTTGGCTCTGCTATGGCCCATCCGCTGCCCCATTGTCTGTCTTCTTCCTAATTGATCTTCTTGCAGTTTTCGGGAAAATGGAGCAAAGTTCTCAATCTGCGCATGTGCAGCCACCAACACAATTTTCCCGAAGACTGCCAGAAGATCAATCTGTACTTGTGAAGTTACCAGCCCCATTTTATTGAAGCCCATAGAGATATCAATCTGCACAAGCGCCGCCCACGGCTAGGACAGCGCCGGCGTGAAATTTAAATAAGGAAGAAAATAGACAGCAGAGGGGCCAGGGCAGATATGAAGACCCTACCCATGGTTTATATGGTGGTTTATCACAATAATTCATTCATTATAGCGCATCCTAGAGTTTACTAGGAGCAGTCGTCAAGGAGCGAGGGGCGCCACTGTTGTTATTTTTGTAGGGTGCCAACCTTCGCGGTTAGGCAGGTATTCACTAAGGCTTATTATAGAGGGACATTTAGCTCTCTGGTGATCGACCTATATATGTTGAAGGGATCGTCTGATTTATGCACTGTGCCACTTTATGTTTGTATGGGGTCATTCCCCCATTTGGCTATTTGTGTTGTTTATGTTTATTTGGTTTTTTTTCTCTAATGCATAGCAAGTAAACATAGATTTTAAGGGGATTTCTTAGTTAATATTTGATTGTTCCCTGAGCAATAGGCTTTTATGTTATATGTTTAAACCCTTCCTTCTCCTCCATTTATAATGCTTTGGGATTTAGGGTTACTTCCAGCTTGGCATTTTTGAACTTGGAAGGATTTTATTTGGATAGAAAATAATGTGCAGACCTGCCTAAAACAAATTTTGGGATGTTCACTCCTCTCTAGAGATGATCCTTGTTAGTGCTGGTGAGGTGTCGATACTGGTTGTCTTATCATATGTCACAGTAATGTCTCACTTGTTTATGTTCAGGCATTGCCTTTTCTAATGGAGAGAACTGGAAAGTGATGAGAAGATTCACTCTGTCCACGTTACGAGATTTTGGAATGGGGAAGAAGACCATAGAGAACAGGATTACTGAAGAGGCCGAGTCTCTGGTACAGAAGTTTAGGACATATAAGGGTAAGCCGATATTCATCATTATTTTAAAGCGGCGTCTGGTATAGAGAACTCATTTTCAAGTACCTTATTAGGAAAATTTGATGTATAAGAGGGGGTCCAACATTCAGGAACCTAATTTTTCATCTATATGAGCAGTGACAGAGAGCATATTTGACTTTGGAGGAGCAGTCCATTGATTTCAATACCAACTATGTAATGCTGCATTTCTCCTGTGAGGGTGCAGTCTGATTACAATAAGAATACCTTGTAATCAGTTTATGATTAGCAACTGTACTATTGTAAATATAGAATTATACATAATATTGTGATCACAAGATTGTGCTAATTTCATTAAGATCCACCCCAGACTCTCCACCAGCAACCTAAGGTCATCAACCAGTATGTCAGCCCAACTAACAGAGGCAGGTAGGCTGACCCCAAAACATTATGTGTCCCAAGGTTCATGCCTGTCAGGGTATATTTACAGTTTTTTGGCTGAGTTTTCAGAACAGTAACTCTCCAAAAAACACAAGAAGTTTAAAAATCATGAGTTTTAGTCTGGAGAGTTTCTGCTTTGAAAATTCAGCAAAAAAACTCCACATGAACATAACCGAAGACATTGCTTTTATTTGATTTTGTTCTTTTAGGCCAAGACAAATCATTTTGGCCCCTACCCAATAACACTTTCTTAACATTCATATGGAGCTGGTTGTGTTATACAGTCAACACCTGTTTCTAATAGCAGAAACTGGAGCTGGCTCTTTTCTCTGCAGTTTAATCAGCTATATGCAACTCTCAATCTCTGACAGCCGCATTTAAGTGATATGATCCCTCTTCTTTCACATCGCACTGCTCATAATACAATTATGGGGTGACAATGAGTTCCCACGGCAGCTGGGTTATGAAGAAGGTCCCGTTTGTACTCATCGGAGAGTGTTGATTTCACTATATATTGCAATACTGATGGATTTTAGCATATAGTACAAATGATTAAACTTGTTGAAGTTATTAACAATATTATCAATACCTTGTAGGACCACCTTTTGCTTCAGTTACTGCTGCAAGTCTTTTGGGGTCTGCCTCTACCGGCTTTGCACTTCTAGAGGTGACATTTTTGCCCCTTGTTCTTTGCACACTCAATCTCGCTCTGGGAGCTTTGGTGGTGAGTGTCTGTGAACAGCAATTTTAAAGACGTGCCACAGATTCTCAATGGGATTTAAGTCTGAACTGTGACTTGGTCATTCACACACACAAACAAGCTTTGATCTATACCATTTGTTGTAGCTCTGGCAGTATGTTTAGGGTCATTGTACTTCTGGAAGGAGAACCTACGCCCCAGCCTCAAATCTCTTGCAGCCTCTAACTGGTTTTCCTCAAGGATTTCCCTGATTTCCCTCCTTCCATCTTCGCATCAACTCTGACCAGCTTCCTTGTTCCTTTTGAAGGCATAATGATGCTGCCATCACCATGTTTAATAGTGGGGATGTTGTTTATAGGGTGATGTGCAGTACTGATTTTCCACCATATATAGCGTTTTGCATTTAATCCACAAAGTTCTACTTTAGTTGCATTTAACCAGAGCCCCTTCTTCTAGATGCTAGCTGTGTTCCCTACATAGCTTTTTGCAAATTGCAAATGGGACTTCTTATGGCTTACTTTTAAAAATGACTTTCTTCTTGGCACTGTTCCATAAAAGCCAGATGTTTGGAGTATATAACTAATAGTTGTCCTGTAGACAGATTCTCCCACCTAAACTGTGGATCTCTGCAGCTCCTCCAAAGTGACCATGGGCCTCATGGCTGTTTTTGTAAATAGAGCTCCTTTGCTTGGGATATCAGTTTAGGTGGCCGGTGATGTCTTGGTAAATTTGTAGTTATGCCATACTGTTTCCATTTTTGGATGATGGATTGAACAGTGATCTGTAAGATGTTCAGAGCTTGGGATATTTTTTTTATAATCTAACCCTGCTTTACTTTTCTTCAAAACTTTATCCATGACCTGTATGGTGTGTTCCTTGGTTTTCATGATGCTGTTTGATTCCTAATATTTTCTGACAAACCTCTGAGGTATTCACAGAACAGCTGTAGTTATGCCGAGAATATACTACACACATTTGCACTCAATTTGCTAATTATGTGACTTCTGGAGGCAATGGGTCACTCAGAATTTAATTTCAGGGCACCAGACCATAGGCGAGCTGAATACTAATGCACATCACAATTTTCAGATTTATATTTTTAAAATAATTAGAAAACTATGTATCATTTTAATTTCCCTTACTCTTCAAACACAAAAAAAGTGAACAAAAAAGAAAAAACAATGACGTAATTGTTTTCTTTTCACCATTTTACCACACCAATTTTTTTTCTGTTTTTTTTTAAGTGCATTTTAAAATGCATGGTGCCATTCAAAACTACATCTTGGCAGGCAAAAATAAAGCCCTCACATGGCTATATCAATGTAAAAATAAAAAGTAATGGCTCTTGGAAAAGGGGAGTAAGAAGACAAAAGCATAAATGTCAAAATTTGCCCCCAAAAGAAAGGTTTAAAAAGCCTCATGTCAAATCTCACTAGAACCATGAGCTATGGCCATGGCTTAGTGCACCACATGTAACCAATAAATCATGCATTTCAGTTGCAAAACACTGAACCTAAAGTGTACACAGATTTAAAGGAACTGTAAGTAACATTAAGCCATTAATACAACCTGTATAATATCTAATATATACATAAATTACATATATATCACCAGTGACTCTGTCACAATAGTTATACATATATATATATATATATATATATGTAAATATATATATATATATGTATATATATACAGTACAGACCAAAAGTTTGGACACACCTTCTCATTTAAAGTTTTTTCTGTATTTTCATGACTATGAAAATTGTACATTCACACTGAAGGCATCAAAACTATGAATTAACACATGTGGAATTATATACTTAACAAAAAAGTGTGAAACAACTGAAAATATGTCTTATATTCTAGGTTCTTCAAAGTAGCCACCTTTTGCTTTGATGACTGCTTTGCACACCCTTGGCATTCTCTTGATGAGCTTCAAGAGGTAGTCACCGGAAATGGTTTTCACTTCACAGGTGTGCATTGTCAGGTTTAATGAGTGTGATTTCTTGCCTTATAAATGGAGTTGGGACCATCAGTTGTGTTGTGCAGAAGTCAGGTGGATACACAGCTGATAGTCCTACTGAATAGACTGTTAGAATTTGTATTATGGCAAGAAAAAAGCAGCTAAGTAAAGAAAAACGAGTGGCCATCATTACTTAAAGAAATGAAGGTCAGTCAGTCCGAAAAATTGGGCAAACTTTGAATGTGTCCCAAAGTGCAGTTGCAAAAACCATCAAGCGCTACAAAGAAACTGGCTCACATAAGGACCACCCCAGGAAAGGAAGACCAAGAGTCACCTCTGCTTCTGAGGATAAGTTTATCCGAGTCACCAGCCTCAGAAATCGCAGGTTAACAGTAGCTCAGATTAGAGACCAGGTCAATGCCACACAGAGTTCTAGCAGCAGACACATCTCTACAACAACTGTTAAGAGGAGACTTTGTGCAGCAGGCCTTCATGGTAAAATTGCTGCTAGGAAACCACTGCTAAGGACAGGCAACAAGCAGAAGAGACTTGTTTGGGCTAAAGAACACAAGGAATGGACATTAGTCCAGTGGAAATCTGTGCTTTTGTCTGATAAGTCCAAATTTGAGATCTTTGGTTCCAACCACTGTGTCTTTGTGCGACGCAGAAAAAGTGAACGGATGGACTCTACATGCCTGGTTCCTACCGTGAAGCATGGAGGAGGAGGTGTGATGGTGTGGGGGTGCTTTGCTGGTGACACTTTTGGGGATTTACTCAAATTTGAAGGCATACTGAACCAGCATGGCTATCACAGCATCTTGGAGCGGCATGCTATTCCATCCGGTTTGCGTTTAATTGGACTGTCATTTATTTTTCAACAGGACAATGACCCCAAACACACCTCCAGGCTGTTTAAGGGCTATTTGACCAAGAAGGAGAGTGATGGGGTGCTACGCCAGATGACCTGGCCTCCACAGTCACCAGACCTGAACCTAATCAAGATGGTTTGGGTTCAGCTGGACCGCAGAGTGAAGGCAAAAGGGCCAACAAGTGCTAAGCATCTCTGGGAACTCCTTCAAGATTCTTGGAAGACCATTTCTGGTGACTACCTCTTGAAGCTAATCAAGAGAATGCCAAGAGTATGCAAAGCAGTCATTAAAGCAAAAGGTGGCTACTTTGAAGAACCTAGAATATAAGACATATTTTCAGTTGCTTCACACTTTTTTGTTAAGTATATAATTCCACATGTGTTAATTCATAGTTTTGATGCATTCAGTGTGAATGTACAATTTTCAAAGTCATGAAAAGACTGAAAAATCTTTAAATGAGAAGGTGTGTCCAAACTTTTGGTCTGTACTGTATATATACAGTATTGTGACATGCTGAAGTAGTGCTGTTGCTTCAAAAGCATCCGGCTTCTGTTACAAATAACACAAGCACAGGGGCCAGGAAGTGTTGTGCTTCAGAAGCATCCAGCAACTAGAGGGGTTAAGATAGTCTGGCTGAAGCCAAAGAGAAAGGTGGTGTGTATCTGACAGAAGGTAACTGAACAGGATTCAGATCAGGAGAGAAACTATACACAGGTCAGAAAAACTCCCTGAACTAACAGTGCAGAATTTTATCGGGCAGGAAGATAAGGACTGGAAGGAATTGTGTCACAGGGATCATCTCCCTCATCAAACCCTCTCCCCCTCCATCTCCATGCAGGATAAAGAATGCTGTGTACTATTGTGTCCCTGTGAAGGAAAAGCCTGTGGTTGTGTATGCATAGAAGTGTGCTGATAAGAGATCTAATCTCTGTTGAATCATGCTACTGAAGAGACTGTAATACTGTGCCTTGTGAAGAAACTACTGTATTGTTACTGGAGCTGGTTGCTCAAGAAACTTAGACTGTACTGTAATGAACATTGTTGCTGTAATATCCCTGAATTGCACTGGCCATGTTTCAGATTAAATTCCACTCTTAAACTTGAAAAAGACTCTTGTCAAGATGTGTCTGGTCAGCAATTGAATCTATTGTGTGCCTGAGAGAGGCTACAGCCTATGGTCGCCCTAAATTAGGGTTCCCCCATGATTCCAAATAATTCGTGAAACCCGTCTCGCCCGGTCTGAACCTAGCAGCGTGCGTGCAACAGTATGCCTAGTGAGTCCTGTGTCAATTTGTAACCGTACATACAACGTAAATACAGCCACCATGAGGTTGGATGAACACATGACACATTTTGACATTTGTACAGTTGAAACCAGAAGTTTACTTACACTATATAAAAAGACAAATATGTATGATTTCTCAATATCTGACATGAAATCAGAATAAACTTTTAGGCCAATTAGTATTGCCATAATTTTAATATTTGCCAAATGCCAGAATAATGAGAGAGAGAGAATGTTTTAAGGCATTTTTATTACTTACTGGAAAGTCAAAAGTTTATATACACTAAGATTACTATTCATTTAAACAATTCTGGACTGCCCATGTGATGATTTCATGTGTTTGTAAGCTTCTGATAGGTTTTTGGCAACATCTGAGTTAAATAGAGACACACCTGTGGATGTATTTTAATGCACACCTGAAACACACTGCTTCTTTGTTTAGCATCATGGGAAAGTTTAAAGAAATCAGCAAAGATATCAGGAAGAGATTTTTGTACATGTCTGGCTCATCCTTGGGTACAATTTCAAGATACCTGAATGTGCCTCGTTAATGTGTACAAACAATTATATGCAAGTACAAACAAAAGGGGAATGTCCAGCCATCATACCGCTCAGGACGGAGATGAACATGCTTTGGTCTGACATGTGCATATCAACCCAAGGACAAAAGCAAAAGACCTTGTGAAGATGAGATGATGGCGGAAGCTGACAAGATTGTGTCAATATCCACAGTGAAAAGAGTACTGTATCAACATGGATTGAAACTTGGCCACTCTGCCAAGAACAAGCCATTACTTCAAAAGAAACATAAAAAACCATATTAATGTTTGCAAATGCACACAGGAACAAAGGCCTTAATTTTTGGAGACCAGATATGTATTAGTACTCATTCCGCACAGGCTGTGCAGGCAGAATCACCACCGTGTGTCAGCTGATTGTCACAGCTGACATCCGGTGCTATGTGCTGGGAGCGGTCCCGCACCGCTCCCAGCACATTAACCCACAAAATGCTGCGATCGATGACAAGATGAGGTAAGCGCCGTTACTTACCTCCTCACTGGGGTCCCGCGCTGTCTGTCTGGTTGTTATGTGACCCGGAGGTCATCATGACGACATCCGGGTCACCAGACAGCAGGAAGATACTTTATTCATGCGCAGTGCACGATCACAGTATCTTCTGCCTGTGCAGCGCTGACAGGCTGTATAGCACAGGGATGGTGCTGCATCCACATGCTATATAGGCGATCAGCCTGCAAAAAGTGAAAGTCCAATAGTGTGAAAACGTGTAAAAGTTAAAAAAGAATCAGAAAGTGAAAAAAAAAAAATTGTAAAAATATAAAAATAAAAATAAAAAAAATATTCCCCAAAAATTAAAATATATTGTACCCATCAATAAATATTATTATGAAAAAAAAAAACAATAAAAGGACATATATTTGGTATCACCACATCCGGAACGACCTGACCTATAAAACTGTCCCACTAGTTAGCCCGTTTAGTGAACATGGTAAAAAAAAAAAAAACAAAGCAAAAAACGATCCTTTATCATCATACTGCCAAACAAAAAATGGAAAAAACGCGTTCAAAAAGATGAATGCAATAAAAATGGTACCGCTGAAAACGTCATCTTGTCCCGTAAAAAACAAGCTGCTATACAGCGCCATCAGCTGAAAAATAAAAAAGTTCTAGCACTCAGAATAAAGCGATGCAAAAAATATTCTTTTTTCTCTAAAATAGTTTTTATTGTGTAAAAGCGCCAAAACATAAAAAAATATATAAATGTGATACCGCTGTAAACGTACTGACCTGAATAATAAAGCTACCTTATCAATTTTACTACATGCGGAATGGCATTAAAAAACAAAACAAAAAAAACAACTATTCCTGAATTGTTGGTTTTGGTTTATTCTGTCTCCCAAAAAGCAATAAAAAAATGCCACGTGCTTGAAAATGGTACTATTAAAAACGGCAACTCGTCCCGCAAAAAACAAGCCATCACATTACTCTGTTGGCTGAAATGTGGAAAAATTATAGTTCTCAAAATATGGCTATGCAAAAACTAGTATTAGCAAAAAAAATGAGTCTTTTAGTGTGTGACAGCTGTCAGTAATAAAAAATCTGGTATCGCTGTAATCGCACCAACCCAAAGAATATAGTCGTCTAATCACTTATACGGCATGAGGAAAGGCGTACAAAATAAACTCTAGGGTTAGGATTGCGCTAGGGTTAGGATTGTGTTAGGGTTGGTCTAGAGTTAGGGTTGTGCTAGGGTTAGGATTGGGATAGAGTTAGGGATGTGCTAGAGTTAGGGTTGTGCTAGGGTTAGGGATGGGTTACGGTTAGGGTTGTGCCATGTTAAGGGTTGTGCTAAGGTTAGGGTTGTGCTAGGGTTATGGATGGGTTAGGGTTAGGGTTGTGCCATGTTAAGGATTGTGCTAGGGTTAGGGTTGTTCTAGGGTTAGGGTTAAAGTTGTGCTAGGGTTATGGTTAGGGTTGTGCTAGGGTTAGAGTTAGGGTTGTTGTAGGGTTAGGGTTAGGGTTGGTTGTACTAGGGTTAGGGTTGTTTTGGGGTTGGGATTTTTTCAAAAGTAAAGAAAAAAAGTGCCGATATGGTGACTAGTTCAAGTGTTCGCTACTTGAGTTTGCATTGGGTGCTTGAATATGCACCGAGTATGGGGGTGCTCGATTGAAATGCTTGAGTCTCCGCCCCATATGCTTCGCGGCCAAAAAAACTGGCGGGGATTGCCTGCCATGCACGAGTGATCCCTGCATGGTTTTTTTGGGTGACTAACAACCGTAAAACATGCGGGGAGGGGACACGAACATGTCACTCAAGCACCCGCGATACCTGGTGCATTCTTGAGTACCCAATGCAAACTCAAATAGTGAGCACTTGCGCCCAAGACTAATGACAGTTTATTGAATATGATCACCTAATGTTATCAATTTCTGTGTCGTACCTCTGGGTTCAAATTGTTTACTATACCCCTTGATAAAATCCTTGAGGGTTCTAGTTTACAAAATGGGGTCACTTGTGGGGGGTTTCCACTATTTAGACGCATCAGGGGCTCTCCAAACGTGACATGGTATCCGCTAATTATTCAAGCAAATTTTACATTCAAAATGAAAATTTGGCGCTCCTTCCCTTCAGAACCCTGCCGTGCGAACAAACAGTGGTTTGCCCCCACATATGGGATATTGGCGTGCTCAGGAGAAATTACACAATTTTTGGGTCAATTTTTTCTTGTTACCCTTGCAAAAATAAAAAAATTGGGGTCTAAATAACATTTTTGTGAAAAAAAGTTTATTGTTGATTTTTTTCTTCCACTTTCCAAAAATTCCTGTGAAGCACCTGAAGGGTTAATAAACTTCTTGAATGTGGTTTTGAGCATAGTAAGGGGTGCAGTTTTTAGAATGGTGTCACTTTTGGGTATTTTCTGTCATAAAGGCCCCTCAAAGTCACTTCAAATGTGATGTGGTCCCTAAAAAAATGGTTTTGTAAATTTTGTTGGAAAAATGAGAAATCGTTGGTCAACTTTTAACCCTTGCCAAAAAAAATTGGGTTCCAAAATTGTGCTGATGTAAAGTAGACATGTGGGAAATGTTATTTATTAACTATTTTGTGTGACATATCTCTCTGATTTAAGGGCATGAAAATTCAAAGTTTGAAAATTGTGAAATTTTCTAAATTTTCTCCAAATTTCTGACTTTTTCACAAATAAATGCTAGTCAGATCGAAGAAATTTTACTACTGTCATGAACTACAATATGTCACGAAAAAACATTCTCAGAATCATTGGGATCCGTTGAAGCATTCCAGAGTTATTACCTCATAAAGTGACAGTTGTCAGAATTGTAAAAATTGGCCTGGTCATTAACGTGCAAACCACCCTTGGGGGTAAAGGGGTTAAAGTTGGGTGGAAATAGGTCTTCCAAATGGACAATGACCCGAAGCATACTGCCAAAATGGTAACAAAGTGGCTTAAGGATAACAAAGTCAATGTTTTGGAGTGGCCATCACAAAGCCATGATCTCAATCCTATTGAAAATTTATGGGTAAAGCTGAAAAAGCATGTGAAAGCAAGGTGACCTACAAACCTGGATCAGTTACACCAGTTTTGTCAGGAGGAATGGGCCCAAATTCCGACCAACCATTGTGAGAAGCTTGTGGAAGGATATCCCAAACGTTTGACCCAAGTCATTTTGTTTAAGCGCAATGGTACCAAATGCTAATGAAATATTTGTAAACTTTTGACTTTGCAGTAAGTAATAAAAATGCCTTAAAACATTCTCTCTCTCTCTCATTATTCTGGCATTTGGCAAATATAAAAAATTGTGGTAATCCAAATTGACCTAAAACAGGAAAGGTTTATTCTAATTTCAAGTCAGATATTGAGAAAAGCATGCATATGTGTCTTTTTATATAGTGTATGTAAACTTCTGGTTTCAACTGTATATGTGGTCCAAAAGAGGGGGACTTTACATCTAATTGATAATACTGTAGAGGATATGTTAAGGGGATTGTTGCAACAAATTATTAAAATGGAACCCTGGGTCCGCGATGCAGCCTAGAAGGCTGCGGCCGAACACCCACATGGAAAGAATGTAAAACAACTAACTAATGTATAATTCCCCCTAGTGGTACTAAGCACCGGGACAGGAAAGGATTCGCAATATCTCTGCTAACTGCACGAGAGATGTGCGACAAATAATGTAGCCGTAGCTCTGTTGACTGCACAGAGACTACGCAGCAGGCGCTAGGAAGTTTGTGACTCACGCCGGAGTGTACATGCTCCCAGCCAGTGTGTGATCAGCGTGCGGAGTAACTCTCCAAATGGCTAGCAGGCGGTGCCAGGGATACAGAACCCGCAGTCTTCTCGGGGTGTATAGCAACCCCCTTGCCGGAGCCAGACTGCCAAACGGGAACTACCTGACTAAGCACATCTAAGCCTGCCTGAGCGACCTGTGCTAATCAGCTGAGCGAACTCTGGCATCGGCAGGTCACAGAGAGAGCAGCTAGGAGCACGTGGAGCCCAAACAGGCAAGCGTCCACACAAGAACACAACCTAAACAGAATGATCAGAGCACACCACCATGCTTGTGGTCAGGCTATTTAAAGAATTAGCCCTGCCCACAGTCGCATTATTGGTCGCACTACTGATGACTTCACCCGCGGCCAATCAGGCGGTACCGGGTCACCGGATCAGCTGACACCAAACCACCAATCACGGTCCGCCATGTCACGGGCATGCTCAGTGCAGTGCACACTGGACTTAGGCTGTAGCAGCCCTGTTCCTCTCCACAACCTATGCTTAACACTACTAGGAACAAAGACCCGAGAGACATCTCGTGCACTAGCTAGACGTTGGGACTGATGGTGATGCTGAGCAGCATCTGCCCTGGCTGGACCAGAATGGGAGACCACAGAATCCACTTTTGATTCTGACCCAATTTCAGATCCAGCCAACGCCCCACACCTAACAGGACATTGTGGCCTGCACTCACCAGCTGTGTGGTAACGGTTGAGACAGAGTAATTCCGTACCACCAACTCACCAGTGTAGAAGAGAGTGGTTCCTACTACATTCGTAGTAAGCGCCCAAATCAAAGAACTTTACAGGAATGTACCATGTGATTTGGGCAGTACCAAGTGCGCAGGGAACTAAAGGGAGTCAGTGCACATCGACTTCTAGTGATTCAGCACCCTCATCGAAGTGGTGTACAGGAATGTGGAGCATGATGAGGGAGGTAGTAAACCACAAATATGTCCATGCGTAGTGGTTCCTGTGCAAAATGATTCTTGTGCCAAACAGTTTCTGCTGCCCAAGCCTATAGGGCGTTGAATGTAGAGGACGCTCATATGTCAGACCACTGGCTCCTCTGTCCAGCAGATCCTGCTGCATTCAGTTCATGCATTGAAGCGTTGATGAGAAAAGCTGGAGAAGAAGGTCTGCATCATCCAATCGCCCTGCACTGTGTCCTGCAATCAGCAGCGTGGCAAAGAGCGGCTCCTGCTACACTGAACTATGGTTTGACTGAGCTGCTCTAAATGCACTCAGCGTCCTGAATATTTTGTGTATTGGAAATCACTGATAACTTTGCATTACAACTTTTATTCCTAATTCGACTAAGTCATTTTTGTGAGTATGGATATTTAAGTGGATGCATTTTCTATTACAGTCATTGTCCAGGGACAGGTTGTGTACTATTATATTATACTGTACGTGTGATCTCCTGTAAAAGAACACCTGGAAATGCACAGCAGACAACAGTCCTTCTTATAAAGAAGGAGTTGATTCCACATCTTATCCTTAAAACAGCAAACTTGGAAATAAAAGATTTAACTGGATTGTTTGAGCTATTATGACATCAAGCGGTGGAAAACAATAACCACACTGAGATATTTTAGGGCACAAAAAATGTGCCTTTATCTTATTTCTATATACTGGAATTTTTTTTTCTGTTTCAGAGTTCTTAATGGCTGTTAGGGAGTCACAAAGTTGCATTATAAAATGCCGAAAGCCACCACTAGGAGGAGCCCAGTACATAGAGGATTCTTTAGCTCAAGTTAAACATCTATGAGCGACCACTAGTGGTGGAAAAAATAATTTACCAACTTAATATCCCTTGAGTGGCTCAGGTATAAGGGACCCTCCCACTAACAACGCATTTGGTGAACTACTCTCCAGTAAAGATTCGCTTTGAAGCTAATTGAATTTGCTTTGAATTTCACAAAAATATTTGACTAAGCCAGAATTCTTTTTGCTTTGTTATATCATTGACACAAATCCAGCAATCCCATTTTACTTAATTCAAAACGGCCAGGAAGAGAATAGAAAACAAAAATCATCACTCGGTCCGCCGTCCAATCCCTCTCCAGTACGGTTGGTTTCTTCAGTCTGGTCACCAGTGAAGTCTTCCCTAGGCCATCTTCAGAGTATTCCAACTTCTCGCATTTTTGCCATGTTCTCGTGCCCACCATCTTAGCCATACCATGACACATAATGACACGACATACATCTCATGAAGTCATGCCTTAGTCAGCTTATGAAACGACAAATATGTCAGATGTTGGAATACACCGAAGATGGCCCAGTGAAGATCACACTGGTGACCGGACCAAAAGAATGTGATAAGACCAGACAGTATTGAGGCTTCCCAGTGGGACTGGTGAGTGTTTTTTTTCTATATTTATTCATTACGTGAATCAGATTTTTTAGCCAAATTCGAACAAACTGCTGAGTTTGAATCACTATTCTGTGTATTCATCTTATGTTATCACAATAGCTCATCTTCTGTTTTTCAGGAAAACCTTTCAATAACCTTAGAAATGTGAATTCTGCTGTAGCCAATATAATTGTGTCCATACTGCTCAATGAGAGATATGACTATGAGGATCCCACCATACTGAAGCTTGTGGACCTAATTAATGAAAATACAAGACTCTTTGGGAGCCCCCTGGTCCGGATAAGTCCATCTTATATGTTTGATTCGTAAAATATTATACTCAATTTAATACAATTAGGGCTTTATCATAAAATCAATCACTATTTTAAAGGGTATGTCCACTTTTGTTGTTTTTAATGTCATAATGCATCTAAAATTAAAAATTAAGCAGCAAATAGTGAATTATAAATATGAAAATTCCTGTATGCAGAAGATCTGCTGCACATTGTGTTTTCATGGTTACAGACAAGAAACAAACCTATTATTACACACCTGTGCCGGTTCTGTGCGCTTCTCGCTTCACCCTGATCCGCTTGACTCTGCTGTGCTCTATATCAGGCTTTTCTAGTGGCCTGGTGTGCTCCCATGTGATCATCTGCCTAATGCCTATGTAGGGCTTGTCAAGACACACAACCGTATCTGGGTATTAAGACTGTTAGTTTCATGGTGTCTTGTCTGCCTGAAGTGTCCAGTGTATCTAGTACCTGCTCCATAACTGCTCTCCAGTGTATTGTTTGCCTGCAGCCTTCAGTACTTATAGTACCTGCTCCATAACTTCTTTCCGGTGTCTGGTCAACCTGCGGCCTCCAGTGCTTATAGTCCTTTTCTCCCATGTGCCTTACTTTCCTGCTGCACTGACGCTCGCGGCCCAGGTGCCCACTTGGACTTAGGGCTTGAAGGATCCATCTTATCAGGTGAGCTGAAACAGAATACCAAGACCATGGATCCCAAAGTTGCAGCAACAACAACACTATTGCCATGGGAAATGGACTCAGAACTTGTCCAGGCTGTGGAAAATCTCACAGCCCATATGGATGCAGTGACTCAGACTCCAGTAGTGTCTCCACCAGCTCCTCAACACATGCCACACCCAAATCAAAAATATTCTGTTGGGAAACAGCTCCACATTTGTCTATGCCTGCACAATTTAATGGAGATCCTAAATCCTACCAGGGTTTTGAGAATCAATGCACTATACACTTTGAATTGTGCCCTCAGCGTTTGCCTTTTGGCATATATTTTTCTTTATTGCCTGGAGATGCTTTACCGTGGGCTGAGCCATTGTGGAAGTGAGACAACCATATGAAGCATTCTCTACCTTCCTTTCTGACTGCATTTCATCGAATGTTTGATGAACCAGGTCGTGTTCACTAAACTGCTGATTCTATACTACGGCTATGGCCACGGATCCACTATCAGTATTTTATCAGTATTCGGTCAGTATTCTTTCTCATGAGTGGCTGCCAAAACCAAGAGTTGATGATAAATGCAGAATTGGTACACTTGTACCTTTTGGTGCATTATACTTTTTCTCTGATTGTTCCTCAACTGGTCTTGGCTCCCACTCCTGAGAAAAAATACTGACCAAATACTTGGCTCCCACTCCTGAGAAAAAATACTGACCAAATACTGATAGTGGGCCATGGCCTAAGACAGGGGATTAACTCAGGGGGGAGTTATGATATCCAGTTTCATACCCTGCCTCCTAAATTGGCCTGGAACAATGACCCTGTCCTGGCTGTGTTTTACTCTGACCTGTCCAATCGTATCAAAGATGAACTTGCGAGTGTAACATATCTGGTGACGGGCTTGCATAGTGCACCATCTCCCACTATGCAAGATCGCAAACTTGATCTCCAGTCCAGTCTGCTAGCCTGGCTTCTATTCATGCTGTCTGCTTGTCTCTGTTCTGACTGCTTAGGGCGGCGGCCCGGTTACTTCCTGTTTCTTGTAGCTGCTGTGGGCACACCCCTAATGTGTCCCCAGCCTCTTGCTGTCTGTCACTTGATATTTAAACCAGCTCTACCTTGGAGCTGATGCCTGAGCAACTCTTATCCTCAGAGGGCTTCTTGCCTCTGATGTGCCAGGTCCTGTTCTGTTTTTCCTGCCTGTCCGCCTTCCTGGAGGCTGTATTCACTGGCCTGTCTGAACACGCTCCTAGCCTGTTTGTCCTGCCTTCTGGGGGCCGCATACCCAGACCTGTTATCTGAGTCTTCCAGCCTGTTTGTCCGCCATTCTGGGGGCCGCATACCCAGACTCGCTCCTGTATCTCGCTGCAGTGTCAGTTCCTGTCTGAACACTCAGTTCCTGTCTGAACACTCTCCTAGCCTGTTATCTGGTTTTCTCTATGTCCGTACCTTCCCTTTTTATGCAGAGTCTGAACCTGCACCTAACTCCTACTCATTGTCGCTGTACTTCCGTTTGTGAGTTTAGAGTCCACTCGCTACTTCATTGCAAGTACCTTGAGTGTATCTGGTTCTGCTTTTCCCTTCCAGTCTGTTCAGTGTGAACAGAGCCCTGTCCTCTCTGCCTTGCTCACCACTCCGGCGGTTCCTGCCTGCTCTGCGTTGCTCACCGCTCCGGCGGTTCCTGCCTGCTCTGCCTTGTTCACCGCTTCGGCGGTTCCTGCCTGCTCTGCCTTGCTCACTGCTCCGGCGGTTCCTTCCTGCTCTGCCTTGCTCACCGCTCCGGCGGTTCCTGCCTGCTCTGCCTTGCTCACCGCTCCGGCGGTTCCTGCCCGCTCTGCCTTGCTCATCGCTCTGGCGGTTCCTGCCTGCTCTGCCTTGCTCACCACTCTGGTGGTTCCTGCCTGCTCTGCCTTGCTCACCGCTCCGGCGGTTTCTCCCTACTCTGCTTGCTCACCGCTCCGGCGGTACCTCTCTGCTCCGCCTTGCCCACCGCTCCAGCGGTTCCTCTCTGCTCTGCTTGTCTACCGCATCTGCGGTTCTGTTCCTGAATCCCAGTCTGTACTGGATCCTATCCAGCCTGTGCTCCAACCTGCTAGTACCTCCCCGTCTGCACGCCAGCTGTACTTGTCAGTACCCTCCTGTCTGCATACCAGCCATGCCCGCCAGTATCCTCTTGTCTGCACTCCAGCCGTGCCTGTCAGTGCCCACCTGTCTGCATGAGAGCCGTGCCTGCCAATACCCACCTGTCTGTGTACCAGCCTAACCTGCCTGTTCCTGTATTCCCCAGTGTGGGTCAACAGCCGTATCCGGGGTCTGGCCTGGAGTAGCACCTGGTCCCTATGCCCGGTTCCTCCCTGGTGCACGGCGTCGTTAGCCGTCGTGCAACCTTGGTCGGATCGGGTAGATACTTAGTTACGCCCTTCCAGGCACTCTCCGGTTCATGGCACAGTGGAATCACTAAATCACGCACACGCCAGTCAGCACGGGCGTGTGCATAACAGCGAGTAGAGATTTGCCTCACTTGACAATTTAATTTCCCTTGCTACTCACGTGGACATGTGTTTTCATGTGTTTTAAAGAACTATCTAGGGAAAAAAAAACTTTGATACTAGTGTCTCTCCTCAAAGAGAATCTTCAAAATCCCCACCCTAGACTAGCCGCATTTGAACCTATGCAACTCCGTCAGAAGAGACAGGCTGAAAGATCCCATCAACTTTCACAAGGACTCTGTTTATATTGTGGTATACTGTGGTAAATGGGATCACTCTCACACAGACTGTTCCAAAATGAAGGCCAAGCAGGGAAACTTCAGCCCCTAGGAGAAAAAGGAGGTATTGCCCTGGGAGTAATTCTGTCCTCCACTAAATAAATTACTCATGTCTAGGTCTGTTTCCTTTGTTTCCTCTGTGTTCACAGGACAAGCACTCATTGACTCTGGAGAAGCAGAGAATTTCATGGACTTTTCTTTGGCAAAAAAAATCTGAATATTCCTTTTGCTTCCCTGCAGATGCATCTAATGTTAACCTCTGCTAATGACTGCAATTCCTGGGGGTCATATCCAATTCCAGATAGACAAGGTAACTCTTCCGATTGGTGCACTACAGGTTGAAGACATTTATTTTTTAATTTTGTCACTCTCTGATGCACAAGTACTTTTGGGAGTTCTGTGACTGTGGCTCAAGTCATCGACTGGTTCACTGACCATATCTTCCAGTGGGGTCCATATTGTTTTCGCAGTTGTCTCAAAACTGTATCCCAGCTTTCTCCTGTGAAACTCTGCTCTGTATCTACTGCCTCCAATTTGCCTGCACTGTATCAGAACTTCACAGATGTCTTCTCCAATCAGGGGGCTGAGACACTAATGACTCATCAGCCATATGAATGTGCCATTCACTTTTTTCTGGGTATGGAGCTGCCCAGAAGAATAGTTTACTGTTAGAACTCTCCTGTTAGGTTTTTTTTAGTTTGCTGGTCACATGACCATTTTTTGCCTATTTAATCCGGCTCCGCCCTCCTGGCCTTGCTGGACTTCATTGCATTTACTACTCTTGAGCTAGCTTGGTGCTCTGTTGCCGTTCTCTGTTAGTTTTGCTAGGTCTTCTGACCTCTATGCTTTTTGTTGTGTGTTTGTCTTTGACTGCTACCATTTCTGCTAGGAGGTGTCCAACTTATCCCAGTCCCTAGTTCTTGTAGGGATCCCTCCCTCACATCTATAGGTCTTCGTACAGACTAGCCGAGGACTTTAGCGTGTCTGATCGCAGGATCAGGTTCCCCGTTACATCGTAGGGATCTAGTTTAGTTCTATTGTAGGGACAGATCTCCTGTCTTTCCTTAGTCTCTGTAGCAGATCATAACAGTAAGTCCAGCCCTAAAAGAAAAAAAAAATAAATAAAATTTTCTCCAAGGAAAGACCTCCAGTTTTCCATCATGGTCTCGGTGCAAGATTTGGCTCAACGCTTGCAGGGACTCTCTCTGGAAGTGGCCAAGCTCCAACAACACGTGAGTAGCTGTTCTGGAGTACATTTTGTTGACCCAAAGGTACTTCTGCCTGATCTATTTTTTGGCGAACAACAAGATTTTTTTTCTTTTAAAAATGCTTGTTTATTGTATTTTCGTTTGAGACCCGGATCCTCTGGTGATGAATCACAGCGCATAGGGTTCATGTCACTTTTGCGCAAAGATCCTCAGGGATGGGCCTTCTCTCTCCAACCTAGTGATCCGTGCTTTAGATCAGTGGATAGTTTTTTTTCTGCTTTGGGTTTGTTGTACAATGATCCTGATCATGTCTCATCTGCTGAGTCTGAATTAAGACGTTTGAGGCAGGGATCAGGTAATGTGGAAAAATATTGTTCTCACTTCCGTCGGTGGTCTGCCCAGGTGGGGTGGAACGATTCAGCTTTGAAAAGCTTGTTTCTTGCAGGGCTAGGTGAAAGGGTTAAGGATTTACTGATTGCTTATCCCACACCTGGAAACTTGCAGGAGGCAATGCAATTAGCTATACGGGTGGACAGGAGACTGCGTGCAAGGGTTAATGAGAGCAAATCCTCTGCTATGTCAGCTCCGAGTCCTGAGAGGGTCTGTGCTGACAATGGAGAGCCGATGGAGATTGGGGCGATGGCACCCCGCTCTCAGGAAAAAGACCGCAGGCTTTCTGAAGGCTTGTGCTTCTATTGCGGAAATTCTGGTCATTTTATTAAGAACTGTGTGCTTCGTATGAAGAAAGAAAAAAAAATGGTCAGTCATGCCCGTATTGCCTGTTTAAATTCTAAGGGAGTATTCCTATCTGCCACTACTGCTGCTCAGGATGAATTAATTGAATTTCGGGTATTTGTGGATTGTGGTTCTACTCTGAATGTGATTGATGGGGGATTCTTGGAAAAACTTAGATTAGAACCTAAAACTTTGTCATCCCCTATTGCTGTGGTTTCTGTTGATGGCTCTCCCTTGAAGAGTGTTACTCACAAGGTCTGTGAATTTCCCCTCACTATTAATGGTATTCATCAAGAGAATTTGGATTTGGTGGTATTGGATAATTTGCCTTCTCCGGTAATATTGGGGTTACCCTGGTTAAAATTGCACAATCCTGTACTGGATTGGTCTACCAATGAAATTAAGTCCTGGAGCCCTAAGTGTTATGACAAGTGTTGTAACGGGCGCATTGCTGCTGTGGAAAAAGGGGAATTACCTGTACCTATTCAGGATTTTTGGAGAGTTTTTTCTGAGGAGGAGTCACAAATTTTGCCTCCCCATAGAGACTATGATTGTACCATTGAATTTGTCCCTGGAGCGACTCTTCCTAAAAGTCGTTTATTTAATCTTACTATTCCTGAGAGAAAGGCTTTGGAGGAATACATACAGACAAGCTTGGCCGCCGGTCACATTAGGCCTTCCAAGTCTCCTGTGGCTGTTGGATTTTTTTTTGTAAAAAAAAGAAGATGGCGGTTTACGTCCTTGTCTGGACTTTCGTGAGATTAATAAAATTACTGTACGCAATCCTTACCCACTGCCATTGATTCCTGATTTATTTAACCAGTTAGTGGGGGCCAAGTGGTTCACTAAAATTGATCTCCGGGGGGCATACAATTTGTTGCGCATGAAGGAGGGTGATGAATGGAAGACTGCTTTTAACACTCCTGTGGGTCATTTTGAGAACCTGGTTATGCCTTTTGGTCTCACCAATGCTCCAGCATTTTTTCAGAATCTTATTAATGACATCCTTAGACCTTTAATCGGCAAAAATGTGGTTGTGTATTTGGATGACATTCTGATTTATTCGCCTGATCTGGAGTCTCATTGGCGGAGCGTGCGTGAGGTATTACAGTTATTAATGGACAATTCGCTTTTTGCTAAGCTGGAGAAATGTGAGTTCGCTGTACAGAGAATTAGTTTTTTGGGCTACATTATTTCCAGTGAAGGTTTTGAGATGGACCCGGTTAAAGTTCAAGCTGTGCAGGAATGGCCTAGGCCTATTGGTTTGAAATCGATACAGAGGTTTTTGGGTTTCGCCAATTATTACAGAAAATTCATAAAAAATTTTTCTATTATTGTCAAACCGCTGACCGATCTCACCAGGAAAGGTGCTAATGCGGTTCAGTGGACTTCTGAGGCCATTGAAGCTTTTGTGTTTCTAAAGGAGAGGTTCACCTCTGCTCCCATCCTTATGCAGCCTGATGTGACTAAGCCGTTTTTGGTTGAGGTTGATGCTTCTTCTGTGGGGGTCGGTGCGGTGTTGTCTCAGGAAAGCAAGGATGGAGTACATCCCTGTGCCTTTTTTTCAAAAAAATTTTCTGAAACTGAACTTAATTACGATATTGGTAATCGGGAATTGCTGGCGATTAAACTCGCATTTGAACACTGGCGTCACCTCTTGGAAGGTGCTGAATTTCCCATTCAGGTTTTCACTGATCATAAAAATCTGATCTATCTTGATGCTGCCAAGCGCTTGAATGCCCGTCAGGCTAGGTGGGCACTTTTTTTCTCGCGGTTTAATTTTTCCGTTACTTACATCCCGGGTACCAAGAATGTTAAAGCGGATGCTTTGTCTCGCAGCTTTTCTCCCATGGTTGGTGTTGAGGAGGAAGAGGAGACCATTTTACAAGAAGGTGTTGTGATTGCTGCTTTGGACTCCGTTTTGGAGGATGAGATTCTTAAAGCTCAGGAGAATGCCCCATCTAACACTCCCTCTGGGAGGTTGTTTGTGCCTAGGACCTTTAGGAGAGATTTGTTTGTTGAGTGTCATGAGTCTCGGTTGGCAGGTCATCCAGGAATTTCTGAGACCAAGAGACTTGTGGGTCGCAGTTTTTGGTGGCCTGGATGGCAGAAGGAAGTCATTAAGTGGGTGCGCCAATGTACTGTGTGTGCAAGATCAAAGTCTTCGCATGCTCCTGCTGCGGGGTTGCTTTGCCCTCTGGAGGTTCCTAGTGCACCTTGGACACATCTGGCTATGGACTTTATTACTGACCTTCCCCCCTCTGAAGGTTTCACGGTCATCTGGGTGGTTGTGGACCGTTTTAGCAAGATGTGTCACTTGGTTCCCTTCATCAAACTGCCTTGCGCTAAGACACTCGCTAAGGCCTTTGTCAAGGAAATTGTCAGACTACATGGTGTTCCTACTGACATTGTTTCTGATAGGGGACCTCAGTTCGTGGCTCATTTTTGGAGTGCCTTTTGTGACAGGTTGGGAGTTCATTTGTCGTTTTCATCCTGAGTCTAATGGCCAGACAGAAAGGAAGAACCAGGATGTTGAGCAGTTCTTGCGTTGTTTTGTGGCAGACAATCAAGAGGGGTGGTCTGAGTTTCTGCCACTTGCTGAATTTGCTCTTAACAACCATACATCCTCTTTTGCTGGGTGTTCGCCTTTTTTTTGTTGTTCTGGGAGACATCCATCTTTTGGGTCATTCTCCAAATTGGTTTCGGCTGTGCCTGAGGAGGAGAGTTTTTCCGGTGATTTGGAGAGAGTTTGG
Source organism: Phyllobates terribilis (assembly GCF_046119375.1). Taxonomy (NCBI): domain Eukaryota; kingdom Metazoa; phylum Chordata; class Amphibia; order Anura; family Dendrobatidae; genus Phyllobates; species Phyllobates terribilis. The sequence goes on along the minus strand of NW_027362763.1, from coordinate 69,190,965 downwards.
ATGGATGTGCGTGGTAATCTTCAGAAGGCTAACAAAAAATCTAAGAGGTACTTTGATAGGAAACGGCAAGAGGTTTTGTTTGCTGTTGATGACATGGTTTGGTTGTCCTCTAAGAATCTACGATTGAGGATTCCTTCTAAAAAATTGGGTCCCAAGTTCATAGGGCCCTTTAAGGTGCTTCAGATAGTTAACCAGTCTGCGGTTAGGTTGGAGGTTCCTACGTCCTGGAAGATTAACCCAGTGTTTCATGTTTCTCTGTTGAAAAAAGCTGATGTGTCGGATGGTGACGCCTCTGCCACTGTTCCTCCGGTGGTGGAGTACGGGGAATATGAAATTTCCCGCATCCTAAATTCTAGACGGTATAGAGGGAGTTTGCAGTATCTCGTCGCTTGGAAGGGTTTCGGACCTGAGGATAACTCATGGGTGAGGGCGGATGATGTTTCTGCTTCCAGACTTGTCAGAGCGTTTCACAGGAGGTTTCCTGGTAAGCCTGGGCCTAGGGGATCCGGAGGATCCTCTTAGAAGAGGGGGTACTGTTAGAACTCTCCTGTTAGGTTTTTTTTAGTTTGCTGGTCACATGACCATTTTTTGCCTATTTAATCTGGCTCCGCCCTCCTGGCCTTGCTGGACTTCATTGTATTTACTACTCTTGAGCTACCTTGGTGCTCTGTTGCCATTCTCTGTTAGTTTTGCTAGGTCTTCTGACCTCTATGCTTTTTGTTGTGTGTTTGTCTTTGACTGCTACTATTTCTGCTAGGAGGTGTCCAACTTATCCCAGTCCTTAGTTCTTGTAGGGATCCCTCCCTCACATCTATAGGTCTTCGTACAGACTAGCCGAGGACTTTAGCGGGTCTGATCGCAGGATCAGGTTCCCCGTTACATCGTAGGGATCTAGTTTAGTTCTATTGTAGGGACAGATCTCCTGTCTTTCCTTAGTCTCTGTAGCAGATCATAACATTTACCCTATATCTCTCCCAGAGACTAAGGCAATGTTTGCCTACAATAAAGATAACCCAGAGAAGGGATTTGTCCACGCCCGGTCCCCAGCCACCAGGTGGCGGCCGGGTGTCCATACTCGGTCCCCAGTCGCCCAGTGGCCGGGTGTCCACACACAGTCCCCAGCAGCCTGGGGGCGGTCGGGTGTCCATAAACGGTCCCCAGCCGCCCCTATTTCTCCTTGGAAGTTCCCCCCAGACTTTTCTTAGCCAGGCCTGCTTTAGGGCAGCATTGGACGAGCCCACCAGAGAACCAGACTCCTCCAGTGGGCCATGGCTTCTCCATCAGGGGAGTTTAGAGTGCCAAGGTGAGGAGCATGATGATGATGATAGAAGTTAGCATCTGCTTTGTTTTCTTGGAATGCAAGCGTAAGTGTGCAACCTGCCACCCACCCATCCCCAGGCTGCAATACCATACTGCTAGATTGCACTTGAAATGGGGCCTTTTAGTTTGGAGGAGGTCGAAGCTGGCCACTAACTCAGGGCTGCTTTGGCAGCGAGGTATCCATACTCAGTCCCCAGCCGCCTGGCGGCCGGGTGTCCATGCTTGGCCCCCAGCTGCCAGGGTGCGACCTGGTGTCCATGCTCGGTCCCCATCCGCCCCGCAGCCGGGTGTCCTCACACGGTCCCCAGCCGCCTGGGGGTGGCCGGGTGTCCATAAACGGTCCCCAGCTGCCCCTATTTCTCCTTGGAAGTTCCCCTCACACTTTTTTAAGCCCGGCCTGATATAGGGCAGCATTGGACGAGCCCACGAGAGAACCAGACTCCTCCAGTGGGCCCTGACTTCTCCATCAGAGGAGTTGAGAGTGCCAAGGTGAGGAGCATGATGATGATGATAGAAGTTAGCATCTGCTTTGTTTTCTTGGAATGCAAGCGTAAGTGTGCAACCTGCCACCCACCCACCCCAAGGCTGCAATACCATACTGCTAGCTTGCACTCGAAGTGGGGCCTTTTAGTTTGGAGGAGGTCGAAGCTGGCCACTACCTCATGGCTGCATTGGCAGCAAGGTATCCATACTCAGTCCCCAGCCGCCCGGCGGCCTTGTGTCCACGCTCGGTCCCCAGCTGCCCCTATTTCTCCTTGGAAGTTCCCCCCACACTTTTCTTAGCCCGGCCTGCTTTAGGGCAGCATTGGACGAGCCCACCAGAGAACCAGACTCCTCCAGTGGGCCCTGGCTTCTCCATCAGGGGAGTTGAGAGTGCCAAGGTGAGGAGTAGTGTTGAGCCACCCCCGTAGTGTTCGGGTTCGGTTCGGTTCGTCGAACACCGGGATGTTCGAGGAACTGTTCGTCGAACTGTTCGTCGAACACCTTAGAACACCGTGGAACACCGTTAAAACCAATGGCAGGCAAACAAAAACACATAGAAACACATAGAAAACACCTTCAAATGTGTCCAAAAGCTGACAAACTGCTCAGAAGACGCTCTCTTTAAAAAAGCCGGCCGGCAATTCAGCAGCGGCATACACCGGTACCCGACAATTTAGACAAGAAGGAATAGAGCATCACACATAGATTAGATAGATAGAAACATGTCAGTCACACATATAAGAAGCACAGTGACAGTGTTGCTTACTGTACTTGTCATTTAGTGTAAAGGATTTATTAAAAAAAATAATAGTGTTTTCGTGCACCGTCTCTTTAAAAAAGCCGGCCAGCAATTTAGCAACGGTACCTGACAATTTATAACAGAAAGAATAGAGCATCACACATAGATAGATATAAACATGCCAATCACATATATAATAAGTACAGTGACAGTGTTGGTTACTGTACTTGTCATTTAGTGTAAAGGATTTATTTAAAAAAATAATAGTGTTTTCATGCACCGTCTCTTTAAAAAAGCCGGCCGGCAATTCAGCCTCGGTACCCGACAAGTTAGAATGGAAGGAATAGAGAATCACACATAGATTAGATAGATAGAAACATGTCAGTCACATATATAAGAAGTACAGTGATAGTGTTGATCACTGTACTTGTCATTTAGTGTTAAAATAAAGGATTTATTAAAAAAAAAATTGGCGTGGGGTTCCCCGTAATTTTAGTCTCTAGCGGAGGTTAAGCAGACGGCTGGGGCAGATGTTTGAAGCCTGGGAAGGGGGTAATACCCACGGAGCTTCCCAGGCTACTAATATCAGCCCCCAGCTGAATACCTAGCCTTTACTAGCTATTAAAATGGGGGACCCCCCAAAAATATGACGTGGGGTCCCCCTATTTAAATAGCTAGCAAAGGCTAAGCAGACAGCTGGGGGCTGATATTAATAGCCCAGGAAGGGTGCCATGAATATTGGCCCCCTCCCAGGCTAGAAACACCAGCCGTCAGCTTTCCCAGAAATGGCGCATCCGTAGGATGCGCCAAATCTGGCACTTAGCCTCGCTCTTCCCACTGCCCTGTAGCGGTGGCAGTGGGGTAATAGGGCTGGGGTTGATGTCAGCTTATAATGCCAGCTGACATCAAGCCCAGGTTAGTAATGGAGAGGCGTCTATAAGACACCCCCATTACTAACCCCATAGTCAAAGTTAAAAGAAAACACAAACACCCAGAATAAAGTCCTTTAATTGAAATGAAGACACATTCCTTTATTGTTCTAAATTAAACCATACTTACCACCACGCCAATTCCAGCTGAAGCCAACGATCTCCTGCAATAAAAGTAAAATAATAAAGCAACCTCATCCTTACCTTTCCATGGTTCCCACGACAGCTTCAGCTCTGCTACATCGAGATGACAGGCTGGACCGCAGCGTTCTGCTGCGGTCCAGCCTGTCATCTCGATGTAGCAGAGCTGAAGCTGTCGTGGGAACCATGGAAAGGTAAGGATGAGGTTGCTTTATTATTTTACTTTTATTGCAGGAGATCGTTGGCTTCAGCTGGAATGGGCGTGGTGGTAAGTATGGTTTAATTTAGAACAATAAAGGAATGTGTCTTCATTTCAATTAAAAGACTTTATTCTGGGTGTTTGTGTTTTCTTTTAACTTTGACTATGGGGTTAGTAATGGGGGTGTCTTATAGACGCCTCTCCATTACTAACCTGGGCTTGATGTCAGCTGGCATTATAAGCTGACATGAACCCCAGCCCTATTACCCCCTGCCACCGCTACAGGGCAGTGGGAAGAGCGAGGTTAAGTGCCAGAATTAGCGCATCCTATGGATGCGCCATTTCTGGGGCGGCTGATGGCTGGTGTTTCTAGCCTGGGAGGGGGCCAATATTCATGGCACCCTTCCTGGGCTATTAATATCAGCCCCCAGCTGTCTGCCTAGCCTTTGCTAGCTATTAAAATAGGGGGACCCCACGTCATTTTTTTTGGGGGGGGTCCCCCATTTTAATAGCTAGTAAAGGCTAGGTATTCAGCTGGGGGCTCATATTAGTAACCTGGGAAGCTCCGTGGGTATTACCCCCTTCCCAGGCTTTAAATAAATCCTTTATTTTAACACTAAATGACAAGTACATTAAGCAACACTGTCACTGTACTTCATATATGTGTCTGACATGTTTCTATCTATCTAATCTATGTGTGATGCTCTATTCTTTCTATTATAAATTGTCGGGTACCACTGCTGAATTGCCGGCCGGCTTTTTTAAAGAGACGGTGCATGAAAACACTATTATTTTTTTTGATAAATCCTTTACACTAAATGACAAGTACAGTAAGCAACACTGTCACTGTACTTCGTATATATGTGGCTGACTTGTTTCTATCTATCTAATCTATGTGTGATGCTCTATTCTTTCTGTTCTAAATTGTCGGGTACCGGTGTATGCAGCTGATGAATTGCCGGCTTTTCATGTTTCACTGTTGGCACTGTTCCCATCGATTTGGGCAATCACTGTAATGCCACAACCACCATGGCTGTGGCATTACAGTGAGTGGCAGGCAATCCCTGCATGATTGGTGCTCAAAATAGCGCCAGACATGCAGGACACGCTTTTGGTGCACGAACAGTTATCGAACATAACCTCGAACAGCCGAATGTTTTGCAAATCGTTCGGGTTCGTCGAACAACTCGAACACCGCCCAAAACAGCTCGAATTTGAGATTGGCGAACAGTTCTAGTCGAACACCGCTCATCTCTAGTGAGGAGCATGATGATGATGATAGAAGTTAGCATCTGCTTTGTTTTCTTGGAATGCAAGCGTTTGTGTGCAACCTGCCACCCACCCACCCCCAAGATGCAATACCATACTGCTAACTTGCACTTGAAATGGGGCCTTTCAGTTTGGAGGAGGCCGAAGCTGGCCACTATCTCATGGCTGCTTTGGCAGCGAGGTATCCACACTCAGTCCCCAGCCGCCCAGTGGCCGGATGTTCATACTCAGTCCCCAGCCGCCCCGCGGCCGGGTGTCCACACATGGTCTTCAGCCACCTGGGGGCGGCCGGGTGTCCATAAACGGTCCCCAGCTACCCGTATTTCTCCTTGGAAGTTCCCCCACACTTTTCTTAGCCCGGCCTGCTTTAAAGTAGCATTGGACGAGCCCACCAGAGAACCAGACTCCTCCGGTGGGCCTTGGCTTCTCCATCAGGGGAGTTGAGACTGCCAAGGTGAGGAGCATGATGATGATGATACAAGTTAGCGTCTGCTTTGTTTTCTTGGAATGGAAGCGCATGTATGTAGTAGCTGCTAGGCCTGAGGTGGTCAGCGTTTTGGCACATATCCTACCTCCTCCGTGGATTACTGTATGTTTTCCTGCTACTCTCCCAGTTCTATGACTCCCGTTAAAACAAAGCTTCTGGTGATGAATGATGGATGAGTTGGTGGCAAATGAGAAAAAGCAGGAGGAACAGGGACCATTCACATCAATATCAGGCCAGTCAACTACACATTTCTTGTAGGATATGTTTCTGTACCAAATGGAGCGTTTTGGCTACATGCAGTGGGTGCAATGCCTACGAAAAATTTCGAGGCACTCCAATGCCCCTTGGAAGTGACATGGAGGTCAGAGGGCCTTAACTAAACCTTTATTTCCATTTATAGCAACTGGGTCTCCTGTGCACTGTTGGCCTAAGCAGTGAATGGAAGGCTTTACAAAAATTATGAGGAACTTCAATGCCCCTTGAAACAGACGTGGATTACAGCATGCTAAAAACCTTCTACCCATTAATGGGGAGTGGGTCTCCCTTAGTGTCCGCCTCTGCATTGAAAAGCAAAAGCAGACTAAAATTATTAGGAAATGCAATGCCCGTTGGAAGAATGGTGGAGGTCGCAGTGAAATAAAAAGACAATATCAATGCCCCTTGAAAAAGTGGTGGAGGTCACAGTAGCTTAACAAGACAGTTTTAATGCCCTTGGGAGAAGTGGTGGAGGTCGCAGTAGCTTTACATGACGGTTTTAATGCCCCATGGAAGAATGGTGGCGGTCACAGTGGAATAAAAAGACACTATCAATGCCCCTTGAAAAAGTGGTCGAGGTCGCAGTAGCTTAACAAGACGGTTTTAATGCCCCTTGGAAGAGACGTTGAGGTCGCAGTAGCTTAACAAGGCAGTTTTAATGCCTCTTGGAAGAGACGTGGAGGTTGCAGTGGAATAAAAAGACAATATCAATGCCACTGGGAAAAGTGGTGGAGGTAGCAGTAGCTTAACGAGACAGTTTTAATGCCCCTTGGAAGAATGGTGGAGTTCGCAGTAGCTTAACAAGACAGTTTTAATGGCCCAGGGAAAAGTGGTGGAGGTCGCAGTAGCTTAACAAGACGGTTTTAATGACCCTGGGAAAAGTGGTTGAGGTCGCAGTAGCTTAACAAGACGGTTTTAATGCCCCTTGGAAGAGACGTGGAGGTCGCAGTAGCTTAACAAGACGGTTTTAATGCCCCTTGGAAGAGACGTGGAGGTCGCAGTGGAATAAAAAAACTATATCAATGCCCCTGGGAAATGTGGTGGAGGTCGCAGTAGCTTAAGAAGACAGTTTTAATGCCCCTGGGAAAAGTGGTGGAGGCCGCAGTAGCTTAACAAGACGGTTTTAATGCCCATTGGAAGAGACGTGGAGGTCGCAGTGGAATAAAAAGACAATATCAATGCCCCTGGGAAAAGTGGTGTAGGTCGCAGTAGCTTAACGAGACGGTCTTCATGCCCCTTACAAGAGCAATGCAGTACAGCATATTAAAAACATTATTCCCGTTATTGGGGAGTGCGTCTCCCATAGTCTTTGCCTATGCCTTCCAAGCAAAAGCGGCCAAACATTAGGACGGAGGAACTTGCAATGCTGGCAACATGGACCACGGTGACCCTGGTGTTATAGTGGTGGTGGAGGATGAGGATAAGGAGAAGAGCAAAATACAGCCGAAATGAGGAAGCACATACCCATGTGTGGGTGTGAAGTGGTGCATGGGAATACACCTCCCGAAATAACACAGTGGATTTGACTTTATGTTACTCTGCTGCCATTTGGTGGTGATGAGAAGTCTGGCCCAATCCAGCCCTTGTTCATTTTGATAAGGATCAGTTTGTCAGCATTGTCAGTTGACAGGCGAGTGCGCTTATCAGTTATAATTCCCCCAGCGGCACTAAAAACACGCTCCGATAACACGCTAGTGGCAGGGCCGGCCAGGACCTCCAAGGCGTACAGAGCGAGTTCATTCCAAGTGTCCAGCTTGGATACCCAATAATTAAAAGGCACAGAGGAATCACAGAGGACGCTGGTACGGTCGGCAAGGTAATCCCTCATCATCTTTTGAAACTTACCACTCCTTGTAAGAGTATCCCGCGCCTCAGGGCCTGTAAGCTGGGCGGGTCTCAGAAAACTGTCACAGAATGTTGACAGTGTTCCCCTGCCTCTGCTGTATTGGAGTTGCATCTCTCTTGCCTGTACACCTTGGTTGGTCAACGAACTGTGATCTCTGCCGCTAGCGTGTTCAGATGGGAAATTTTTAATAGTTCTGCAGCAAGGGCCTTCTGGTACTACCCCATTTTTGTAGACCTCTCCACCTCAGGAATAAGAGAGTGAAAGTTCTCCTTGTAGCGGGGGTCTAAAAGTGTCACCAACCAGTAATGACTGTCACCCAACATTTTGATAATGCAAGTGTCATTGTTAAGGCAGCGTAACATAAAGTCAGCCATGCGTGCCAAGATGACAACTGACCATGCTCTCCTTCTCCTCCTCCTCCTCCCCCCTGTCCTCAGGCCACCCACGCTGAACCGACGGTATGACAGTTGTACAGGTACTTCCGTCTACAGCGCATTATACCAGGTCCTGTTCTTCCTCCTTCTCCTCCTCCTCCTCTCCCTCATTGTCCCCCAATGCACGTTGGGATGAGATGATGCTGGGCTGTGTGTAATCGCCCATTACGGGTTCTTGATCCATCTCATCATACTCTGGCTGCAATGCCTTCTCTTTAAATCTCTGCAGAGAGCATTGCAAAAGACCGGCAAGTGGGATGCTGACGCTAATGTTGGTGTCATCGCCACTCACCATCTTGGTGGACTCCTCAAAGTTTGTCAGGATGGTTCATATGTCAGACATCCAGGTCCACTCCTGAAGTCTTTTGTGTGGAGTCTGACCTTTGCAACATGTGGAGGGTAGAGTTCCAACGTGTGGGGACATCACACACCAGTCGGTGTGCCGGTAGCTGCAAACGCTGCTGCAACACAGCAAGGGCGGCGGAAGCTGTAGCCGACTTGCAAAAATGAGCTGACAGGCCGCGTACGTTGACGAGCAGATCTGGCAACTTGGGGTACGATTTAATAAACTGCTGAACCACGAGGTTAAGCACATGAGCCAGGCATGGTACGTGTGTGATCTCGCCTCGCCTCAGAGCCGCCACCAGGTTACGGCCATTGTCACACACGACTATGCCTGGACGTAGGTTCAGCGGTCTCAGTCACAGATCTGCCTGCTCTTTCACAGCTCTTCACAACTCACAAGCAGTGTTAGGTTTATCACCTAAGCTTATGAGTTTCAGCACAGCCTGTTGCCGCTTGGCCGAGGCAGTACTGAAGTGCTTTCAGCTAGTAACTGATGTGGTGATATCTGAGATGGAGGCTGAGCATGAGGAGGAGGAGGACGATGATGCGCAGGAGCTGTACACTGTGGGGACAACTCTGACTGACATAGGGCCCGCAATCCTCAGTGTTGGGAGGATGTGTTCCTTCCCAAGATCCGACTGTGTCCCGGCTTCCACTATGTTTAGCCAGTGTGCCGTCAGGGAGATGTACCGTCCCTGGCCACAAGCACTTGTCCACGTGTCCGTTGTCAGGTAGACTCTCCCAGCAACTGCGTTGTTGAGGGCACAGCAGATGTTTTGGGACACATGCTTGTGCAGAGCGGGGATGGCACACCGGGCAAAATAGTGTCGGCTGGGGACCGAGTACCGAGGGATGGCCACCGCCATAAGGTTCTGGAAGGATTCCATCTCCACCAGCCTAAAAGGCAGCATTTCCAACGCAAGCAGTCGTGAAATGTGCGAATTTACGACTGTGGCCTGTAGGGCGTTGGCTGTGAATTTGCGCTTTCGTTCAAAGCTCTGGGATATGGACAATTGAACGCTGCGGTGGGGCATGGACGTGGACATTGATGCTGTTTCTTGAGAAACTGCCATAACAAGTGAAGACTGAGAGGAGGGGGCATCTTTGCATGCAATATGGACAGGGGATTGCCTTGCACACACAACAGGGGGTTCTATTACACGCACAACAGCGGAAGAAGCAGTGGTGACACCCACTGACACTGGTCGTGGACCCTTGGGCTCACCCCACAAAATCGGGTGCTTTGCTGACATGTGCCAGATCATGCTGGCGGTGGTCAGGCTGGTAGTTTTGTTACCCCTGCTGATGCTGGCATGGCAGGTGGTACAAATGGCCTTTTTGGGGTTATCAGCAGAGTCTTTAAAAAAATTCCAGACTCTGGAAGACCTACCGGTTGTACTGGCAACGTACCTCGTGTTGGTGTTACGGGGAACTGTTGCCCGCCTTCTGTGTGCGGCTACCACACTGCTTCTTCCTGCCTGTTGGGGTACTCTGCCTCCCTCCCCCTGTGTGCTGCTGGCCTCACTCTGCGTGTCCTCCTGCCACGTTGGGTCAGTTACTAGATCATCCACCACCTCCTCCTCTTCCACTTGCACACCACTATCCTCCTCCTCACTTCGTGGCAATTGTGTCTCGTCATCGTCCACCTCTTGTGACAAATTGCCAGCGTCGACTTCCTGTGACCTTGGCTGTTCAAATATTTGGGCATCGCTACATGGGATCTCCTCTTCCACCACTTCAAGCGGAGCAAGCGAGGGGCACAAATCTGGAAATGGACCAGTGAACAGCTCTTCAGAGTGTCCAACTGTGGGATCAGTTGCTGTCTGACGACACTCGGCATGGTGGGATCAGGGTGAGGAGGAGTATGCGGTCGAGACTCACGGCTACTAAAACTTGTCCGTGTTTAAGACAGACCGGAGGTGGTGGTGCCCATGTAACTGGAAGTATTATCTGCTATCCAATTAATAACCTGTTCACACTGATCAGTTGCAATACTGGTGTTGTAGTGTGCTTCCCTAGTAATTCAGTCAAGAAGTGGGAGCGAGAAGATGTGGCTGTTGGTTGTGGCACATTTTCACTTTGGCCACGGTCCAGTCCTCTACATGCACCATCACCAGAACGTCCCGTTCCATGTCCCTTGCCACGTGCCTTGCCCATTGTAAATGAAGCAAAATAGCTTACACTCACACTATCAATGGAAAAAGGGTAATAGAAAGGAGATTTGAACCGTGGAAGAGGAAAACCACAGTTCTATTTGTCTGGCCTACATCAGAATCTTTTAAACAGATATATTTGTGACTGAACAGACAGGGAGGCACTACTACTGCTTTTTCTTACGTAAAACAGGCCAAAAGCAGGATATTACCAGGATTTGACCAGTGGAACTGCAAAACCACAGTACAATTTATCTGGCCTACACCAGACCCATTTAAGCAGATATATTGGTGCCTGACCAGTCAGGGAGACACTATTACAGTTTTTTTTTACGGCCAAAAATGCCAAAAGCAGGATAATACAGAGATTTGACTCGTGGAACTGCAAAACCACAGTTCTATTTCTCTGGCCTTCACCAGACTCTTTTAAACAGATATAGTCAGGGATACACTATTACAGTTTGTTTTTACGGCAAAATATGCCAAAAGCAGGATAATACAGAGATTTGACCCGTGGAACTGAAAAACCACAGTTCTATTTCTCTGGCTTTAACCAGACTCTTTTAAACAGATATATTGGTGTCTGACCAGTCAGGGAGACACTATTACAGTTTTTTTTACGGCAATAAATGCCAAAAGCAAGATAATAAAGAGATTTGATCCGCGGAACAGCAAAACCACAGTTATAGTTATGTGGCATACACCAGAATCTTTTAAACAGATATATTGGTGTCTGACCAGTCAGGGAGACACTATTACAGTTTTTTTTTGTACGGCAAAACATGCCAAAAGCAGGATAATACAGAGATTTGACCCGTGGAACTGCAAAACCACAGTTATAGTTATGTGGCGTACACCAGAATCTTTTAAACAGATAAATTGGTGTCTGACCAGTCAGGGAGACACTATTACTGTTTTTTTTATGGAAAAAATTGCCAAAAGCAGGAAAATACAGAGATTTGTCCCATGGAACTGCAAAACCACAGATATAGTTATGTGGCATACACCAGAATCTTTTAAACAGATATAATGGTGTCTGACCAGTCAGGGAGACACTATTACTGTTTTTTTACGGCAAAAAATGCCAAATGCAGGATAATACAGAGATTTGACCCATGGAACTGCAAAACCACAGTTATAGTTATGTTGCCTACACCAGACTCTTTTAAACAGATATATTGGTGTCTGACCAGTCAGGGAGACACTATTACAGGTTTTTTTTTACGGCAAAAAATAACAAAAGCAGGATAATACAGACATTTGACCCATGGAACTGCAAAACTACAGTTCTATTTCTCTCGCCTACACCAGACTCTTTTAAACAGATATATTGGTGTCTGACCAGTCAGGGAGACACTATTACAGTTTTTTTTACGGCAAAAAATGCCAAAAACAGGATAATACAGAGATTTGACCCATGGAACTGAAAAACTACAGTTCTATTTCTCTCGCCTACACCAGACTCTTTTAAACAGATATATTGGTGTCTGAACAGTCACAGACACACTCAATTTTTTTTTTGGGGGGGGGGTACACCAAAAGGTTAATAAGATGTGTATTTGTACAGTCTGACTGAGAAAAAAAAAGGATTTAAATGAAAAAAAAAAGGATTTTTCCTGGCCCCTGAGACCGGGGTGATAAGTCTAGCAATTTGACCAACAGGAGCACACAGAACTGTAATGCAGCGTTTGCTGGTATAAACACTGCGTCTCCTATACAGCCTGCCTGCCTGTCTGATATTTGGGATGGATATTAGTCCTGAGAAGGACTGTTTGTTTGATTTGGCAGGCTTTAGAGACCCTACACTAACTATTTCGGAGTATGAATCTCTCCCTAGCTCAGCAGCACTGACTCTACACTGGCTGATCCGGAGCGACTGTGTCCAAGATGGCGGCACCCGGTTTTAAGTACTCGAGGTGATGCTGTGCGGCCAGCCAATCACTATAATGCCAAAAAACAACATGGCTGCGGCATTACAGTGACTGTCTGGCAATCCCTGCATGTTCATTGGCTCTGTAAAGAGCGCCAAACGTGCAGGGCGGAGACCCGAGCTCCCGCCCGAGTAACCCGGAAAAGCTCGGTGCTCGCCGAACATCCCGAGTCGTGAGATGCTCGGGTGAGTAACGAGCAGTATCGAGCATGCTCGCTCAACACTAGTGATGATAAATAATAAATAATGTAATCACTCTTACCTATGCTGAGTGGTAGTGGTAGCCTGGATGCCAGTTTGTGCTGGGAGAAGATAACAGCTACAGTGCCAGAGTTCCTGAGTTCTGAACTACGTCCTCTGGTCTTCATCAGATTCTCTCCTACAGTTAGGACTGTCACGCTTCTGCTTCTGATCCAACAATGAGTATGAGGCCAACAAAATTCTGGACTGAAAGAGGATTCTTAGTAATCTCTCCTAGTTGATAGTCTGGAGGGAATATGGTACTGATTAAAGATATTGAGTGTCAAAAAAGGACATAAATGCTACAATCTTACTGAAACAATTTCATGCCATACATCCTCTTTCTACTGTTACTTATTTGGGAGGGCCCTAAGAAGGGAGCTATTGTTACACACCTGTCCAAGGTCCGAGCTCTGCTCCCATGACCCTGATCTTCTGAACTCTTTTGTGCTCCATGTCAGACTTTGCAAGTGGCCTAGGCCTTTTTAAGGCCTGTGTCTTAGTATTAAAACTCTTAGTTTTCCTGAATCTGACTGCGGCCTCCACAGGAAAACTAAGACACAGGAGTGGACCAACACTTGACTACAGAATCAGACTACACACAGTTTGTCTGTAGTCTCTAACCATGGAAATACACAGGTCTACAAAGCAGCTGCATGCACAAGGTAATATGAGGTAATTAATTAAGACAATTTACAATGTTGCTTCACTTTTTATTTTAGATGCATTGGATCAGTTATGTTTCTCACTAGAGATGTGGATTATCTAAGCCCCAATCTATATGGCATCAGACAGGCTAGGGTGGAATTTCTATATAGTTCCCCCTTTATTAACTTTCCAAAGGCCATCATAAGGAGTGTGGACAGGTCATGAAGCAGTATCTTGGTAAAGACTGAAGCTACGGGTCATCACGAAAATAGTAGTCTAGATGTAATAGATGGGGACATAGTCAAGAGGATTAAAATGGGTCTGACCCAGGAGTAAAACAAATAGATTGGGGGGCAGAATGGTTGCTCAGTGGTTAGCACTGAAGCCTTGCAGCGCTGGGGTCCTGGGTTCAAATCTCACCAAGGACAACATCTGCAAGGAGTTTGTATGTTCTCCCTGTGTTTGCGTGGGTTTCCACCTCAGTAAAAAAGGAGCCATAGAGTGTCCGGGAACCTTCCCACACACTTTTCTTAGCCAGGACTGCTTCTCGGCAAGTTTGAACGGTCCCATCAGAGAATCCTCGGGTGGGCCCTGGCTAGATTGTAGATTGTGAGTCCCAATGAGGACAGTGCCAATATTGGCTGTGAAGTGCTGTGGAATTAATGGCGCTATATACGTGAGTAAAATAACTAAAAAAATACCAGGCAGCCTATCCCAAGAGCAAGATAGGAGCGATATCCATGAGCAAGGACATTGAGGTCGTGTTTAGATTGAACAAAAACAAGAGATAGGCAAAAGTTACAAAATTAATCTGCAGACTAGGAGTGACATGGCTCCAATGTTAAAAAATGGTCAGTGGCCCTAGCAAGAGCTGTGGTAGGGAGAAGAACCACAGCCACATCCAAAACATCCATGACTGACAATAGTGTTAATATCTACACTGACCTTCAGTGCCAAAAAAGTTTAACTTTGTGATTTCTGGCCCAAAATATTTACCTATAATACTTTGGTCATGGCCATTTCTTTACTGTTGGATTAGCCATGTTGGCTTTTTATTTCATTCCTTGACTCAAATAGGGTTGGAAGATTAAATGATCCGTCTTGTAGAATGTGTTTTTTTTTTTGCTTCTTATAATAAAATATTATAATATATTATGTATGTATTTAATAAATAATTAAATATGTTATTTATTAAATGTTTTATTTATTCATTCATTATTTTTCATTTTAAAGCTGTACAAAAGTTTTCCCCTACTGATACCCTGCATACCGGGAGCTCACCACAAAATTTTTGCCAACATCAGAGAGTTTAACTCTTTTTTAGAGTCAACATTTACTAAACAGAGGAAGGAACTGGATGTGAATGACCAGCGCAATCTAATCGATGCATACCTAGCCAAGCAGAAAGAGGTATTTCATTGATCGACTAAAGATTAAGATAAAAAAATTACTCAGGATCGGTAGTGGTGTACTCAATACATACCTGTATTCAAGCTTAAACCAATAGTATATGTGCACTCAGTGTCTTTTTCAGGATGATTTTGCCAGAAATCTGCCTGAAAAAGCATCACATAAAATAAGCCTAGTGTACAGCAATGTAAAAATGATCTTGCTGTGCACATGTTCCATCTTATGTGACTTTTCTTTACCTGATTCAGAGTTTGGACAACCTGAAGTGCTTACAATAATAAACATTCTTCAGACGGCTCCGCACTTCACAGCTGCCACAACAACCAGCAAAACTGCCTCAGGAAAATAATAGCTGGCTGCTGCACCGATGTCTTAGTGATGCTGTTTGCACATACCTTTAGATTATTTCCATATGGTGTTTTTTTGTGGCGGTCAAAAAAAAAAATTCCAGTGGAAACCATTTTATGAATCACAACTTCTTTGGGGACTTTTTGCAGAAGGTTTTCATTCCCTGTAGCAGTTTTAAAAATTGTTTTGATGCTTTCCAGAAGACATTTTTTTCCTGAAGTATTGTTTTTCCCAGCCATTTGATTGGACAGTGCTGAGATTGACGCAGATTTCATCAGTAGCTGTTGTATGGAATTGACATACACTTTATATTTTCCCACCAAGCATTTTTCAAAACCTGAAGTGGGAAGAAAACACTCAAAGAAACCTCATATAAACTGCAAAGTGGATTAGCATTGAAATGAAGAGGAGGAGTCTTTCCTGCTGTTTTAAAGTTGTTATTGTGGTGTTTTTGGGAGAATATCGGTGTAATGTTAGTGGATACTCTGGCCTAGGGTTCCTTCCCGTGTACCCGGACATTACAGGAAAATGGGGTTCCTGGCTGGGTCTGTGCTGCTATTATCCTAGGGATACACTTGCAGACTGCATGCTGCTTGATATGGCAGTCCAGGACCCGACAAAGTAGAGATGAATGAGGAAAACCAGAATGCATAAATAAACTTTTCTTTTCTGAACGAAAATATTAAATGTTTATACATTAGATAGAAGGTATGACACTTAAATAATACATCTTCTGCACGATCCAGAGGTAGGAAGTTCATGGTTGCATGTGGTGGTGCATTTCTTCCATTACATGTTACACTAAACAACCAGATCACAATGGGAAAATCTATCTTCCCTTGAGTAGGCTGCTCACCATTAGATATGTCCCTATGACGCTTCACAAGTTTTCTCAACTTTCAATTGATTTCTGCCACATGGCCATTAGTGTGCCACTGCATCTTCAATTTCTCTTAGGATAACATGTGTTCCAGCCTGGCCAGTCTTCTCTATGACCTTCAGGTCTGCCTACACTTCCACTTCTTATCTTTTATAGATAACACTTGCTATAGGCTCCCATTTGCCTAAGTTAAAGGATCCTTCTGCCACTTGATACTTGTTTACTGTAGAACTTGCTATCTGACAATGGTCTCCCTTCTTCACACACAACACCCTTTTCGGTACAGGTCCTCTGGACCATAGTTCCTTCCCTTTTCACCACTTTTCACTAACTAACAGTAACTTAACTCCTCCCACCATGAGATGTCTCCAATAGTTAATCTTGTCCACTTGTTCGGTAAGTGCTTCAGGACTCAAAATAGATAAAACAATATATAGAACATGACAATGCATTATATCACTATAAGATCTTCAAGGGGATTGTCGACTGCTTGTCCACGCTTTTTAGATTAGCTCAAAATATCTTTGTCTGCTAATAGCCTTAGACTCCTCTCATTGGTTTAGCTAGCACAAATTACAGGGTCAGTTTACTTCCACTTCAAGACCTACTTTTTATACATCATCTGCACTAAAGTAATAACTGTATGGCATGATCATCCTTTACAGGAAAAGCAGGAATCCATTCAATATTACAGCAAAGGGAATCTGCTTGCTTTGGTGACAGATCTGTTCATCGCGGGAATTGAATCAACATCAACCACATTGAGATGGGGTCTTTTACTGATGATGAAATATCCAGAAATACAAAGTAAGATGTGAGGCTGCAGAAGTCATCAAGTCAAAGGTTTTTTACAGAACTTTTCCAATTTGTGGAAACCATCCCATTGCAGTCATTTACGACAACATATCAATGTTTGAATTAAGGGTCATTATTAGTATGCTCTCATTTTTGTGTGTTTTGAATTCAATACTTTGAAAAAAACCTGTTAAATACTTTCGTCAAGTAGCTAGAATCGCAAAATAAAGGGGTCTCACTACTGTTAGACTGGGGTTTAGAGATGAGCAAATTTTCTGAAAATGATTTGGACCGATTTGCTGGAATTTGACCAGCAAATTTGATTTGGTTTGGTCCAAATTATTTGCCATGGGGGGTAGTAGGGAGTTAAAAAAAACAGCTTTGTATTCACCTTTCTTTATGAGTAGCTGCCACCACATCACTGGTCCTTTGCTAGTCTTCTTTTTTACCATCACTCCCACCTGTGTGATTGGTCTTGGACAGTCACTAAGGGATACAATGTGATTGGCCTCACACAGTTGCTTGGGCTGAGGAGCCACTTTATGACTTGACTTGGATCAATCACTGATCTAAAATTTGCCTAATCAATGGAATGGAGTGACTTAAAATCAGAAAACCAACAAGGAGGACCAGAGGTGGCTTTGCTGTAGAAGCAGCAAAACTGGGAAGTAAAAGTGAGCATAAAGATTTTATTTTTAAATTATAATATGGCCCTCAAAAGAATCTATGAAAATGGCGAGAGGATGGCTCCCATTTTGCTGGATTTGTGTAAATTGTATCTAAAAAAGTTTGTAAAATCCTAACTTACTGGGATATTCGTAAAAAATGTGAATAGCTATAAATCAATATGCTCACGTCTATGGTTTCTTGAATGTATCCAAGGAAATTGTTTTGAGGTCCTTCATACACTTGTAAAGAACATATGATGATGCTACCATAGTACACATTGAATATATTATCAGTAAGCTCTGATAGGGTATTTGTGCATAATTTCATAAAAAATTAGACCCTAGTGATAAGTAGTGTTGAGCCACCCCCGTAGTGTTCGAGTTCGGTTCGGTTCGTCGAACACCCGTGTGTTCGCCGAACTGTTCGTCGAACTGTTCGTCGAACACCGTTAAAACCAATGGCAGCCAAACAAAAACACATAGAAACACATAGAAATCACCTTCAAAGGTGTCCAAAAGCTGACAAACTGCTCAGAAGACATAACTAACACATGGAAAAGTGACAAGTACATAGAGTCATGCGAAAAGAAAAGAGGTGGAGGAGTAAAAGGAGGGGGAGACACAGATATAGGCATGTCATGCCCTTCTAAAATCCATAAAGTGAGAAGCCGACACGGCCAGTCCGTTCCTGCCCGTGCCACCTCCGTGTCGCCGGGTTTGTGCCAGAGCCGCGGTGGACCCTGACGGCCAGCCACCCTCTCCCAATACTGGTGCCTGTCCGCTTGGGGGTCGAGCCCCCCCGCGGTGGGGGGGACTAACATCTGCAGAAGAAAGACCATCTTCCAGCCAAACTAACATGTCGACTTCTTTTCGTGGACAATGTGATACGATCCCTTTGTTACGGACACGCCCATCGCTACAAATTCCAGATGAGGCACAAAAACAGCAGGTGCTTCAGCGCATATCAAGTGCTCCTTCAAGTGGGCTCTCCTCCACCTCAATTTCAACATCACAAATACTCCTGTCCTCAGAGGTGTCACCCCAATCGCACTTGCTTCCTGACAGCTCCCAAATCTCCAGCTGCCCGTCTGAGTATGGGGTAACACAGATGGTTGAGTCTGCAGAGCTGTTTACTCATACTATAGCCTGGGAAACGGAGGTCTGCTCCAGAGCTTCTGTTAATCCAGATGAGGAAATGATCTGCACTGATGCCCAGAATCTTTATAAGTCGGATCCTGGACCAGATGAAGAAGGTTCTGAGCATAATGTAGACCCTCGTTCCCAAACTGTAACTCCTGTTGGTGGAGACAATGATGAAGACGATGATGAGACTCAAATACCTGATTGGAGCAACAACTTGACTTTTCGGTCAGGGCAGGAAGAGGTTGGCTTTGAGGACGACGGGTGTGATAACACACAGGGTGATGATGACAAGGTTGGAGATCCCACTTACTGTCAACCCACAGTCAGCCAGTCGATGAGGTCACCCGGGCCTTTGCCTGGCCTTGGGGATGTCGCGGTGGTCGGCTCCCTGGCCCGTACCCTGGGGTCACTCTTTAAAAGGGTGGATAATTGTTCATTTTATAAGAGTTCGTGACGCCACCTGTGGTATCTGGTGAGAAGCACCAGCGCTGCAGCAGTCCACTGAGGCTCGTGATAAGGCAGCTCGATGGTATAGCTCCCCACAGGTGGAGCTAGGTCTCAGGGCAGCGTATGCAGGGGGAATGCAGGACTGGCGAGACCCAGCTGGGTCAGAGCAAGAACGGGAATGGACACGGTAGTCACTTCAGTACCTTTTACTGGAGGAAATTCAGGCACATCCCGGAGCACTGTAGGGTGAAGGGTGCATATCAGGATCCTCCCCAATGAGCGGGTGTAGGGCCTCCTGTTTCTTGCCTCTGCGTAGTAAGTTTCTGACCTGCCTGGAGCTAGGCCTAACTTTGTCTCTGTCCTGCGCTGGCTGACCTTGTGGTAGGGCCTTCTCTTGGAGTTCACGTTCCCAGTATGTGGGGCCTAAGCGTCTCCTGGCTCTGTTACGTATCAGCACCTTAGCGATCCTGGGACTTGTAGTTCTCCAGGGATTCCGGTTATGCCTTACTGGGTCATAGAGATCCCGGTAAGCTCGGATCCGGTGTCCGGAAAATGCTTCGTGGTGAGCTGGTTAAGCTCCTCTGCCCCTTATGTACCAACTCGCCACTCGCCTTCGGCTTACTCGGGCCCTCACTAGGCTATACACACTAACGGCAGCTTGCCGCGCTTCACCGATCTTATGGCGCCGGCACACCTTAAGCTCTATCTGGGCTCCCTGAATCTAGCTAGCAGGAGTCTCGTGCTCCACTGCTGAACTATTAACTGAGTTCTCTAGACTAGACTGAGCTCCACTGCAGACTGACCTCTCTTAGGCTTCTCTACTGCAGGAACTCTTCAGAGGAACTGAACTGCCTAGCTCCACCTTCCCTATTTATATCCCTAACGAGCTCCCTCTGCTGGTCTGAGGTGGAAGGTGGAGATGTGTGAATGTTTATGGGGGCCTCTTGTGGAGGATTCCATCAATACACTCTTCTAGGATCTGTGATACCAAGCGCAGCGGGGCGTCACAGATGCTATTGACGACGAGGTTAGGTTGCGCCTTCCTGGACAGAGACGGAGTACTGGAAGCACGTCAATAACTGCATCCTCAACCACAACTCTCCCTCTGACCACAAGTCGTAGTGGCTCTTCAGGTCGCATGGGCTCTAAGCCTTGCATAGCCTGGGCATTTATTCAGATCGATAAGGATGACCCAACTCATGTTATCTGTAATATTTGTCACCAAAAGCTAAGTAGAGGCCAAAAAATCCATAGTTTGAGTACTTCATGCATGTACCGTCACATGGATATGAAGCATAAGTTGCAGTGGGAAGCTCACTGTGCTATAATGCGGCCTAGCAGGCTGGGCCAACCACCGTCTGCCCCATCTTGTGCATCCGCGGCCTCTTCATCCTCTGTGACTGGGGGGACAGCAGTCACACATATTTTTGGACGCAGACCTGCCACCTCTTTACCTGCAACAGCCAGTGTGATTGGCAGGTCGTCAGTTCATTGGGAAGTGGACACACCTGCTGGTGTTGAGCGCTCTCTGACATCGAGAGCACCACCTTTGGATCAAGGCAACCTAACATGTCCGCCTGCATCTTCCTCACAGACCGGCAGTTTGCCGGGGACACCCTACTCAACCCCGTCAAAGCACAACAGCCAGCCCTCGTTCCCTCAGATGTGGACAAGTAAAAGACCATTTCCTCCTAGCCATGAGAAAGCTAAGAGGTTGAATTTCACCATCTGCAAGCTGTTGGCTACAGAAATGCTGCCTTTCCGCCTGGAGGACACAGTGGATTTTCGAGACCTTATGTCCGTCGCAGTGCCCCAGTACCAGATGCCCAGTCGGCACTACTTCTCAAAGAAAGGTGTGCCTGCGCTCCACCAGCATGTCGCACACAACATGACCGCTTCTTTGAGAAACTCTGTGTGTGACAGGGTGCATTTCACCACAGACACTTGGACGAGTAGGCATGGACAGGGGTGTTACATGTCGCTGACTGGGCACTGGGTAACTATGGTGAGAGCAGGACAAGAGGCTGCTGTCCAAGTCTTACCGTCCCCACGAGTTTTGCATCAATCCTCTTTATCTCGAAGTTCCTCCACTGCTTCTGCCTCCTCAACCTCCTCTCGGTCCTCCACCTGCACCCAAAGCCTGTCTGGTAATGCCACCTGCTTTCTAACTGCGCAGAAGGAATCCTGCACACCTCCTTACTATGCTGGCAGCAGGGCTCAACGGCATCAGTGTTTACATTGAAATGTCTGGGAAATGTGAGTCACACAGCTGAGGACTTGTGGTCAGCTCTGGAGACCCAGTTTCATGAATGGTTGTCTCCACTGGACCTGCAACCAGGGAAGGCCATGTGCGACAATGCTGCAAACCTGGGTGCGGCCCTACACCGTGGCAATGTCACACATGTGCCTTGTATGGCTCACGTGTTGAACCTGGCTGTCCATAAATTTTTAGCCCACTATCACGGACTAGATGGCCTTATGCAGAGGGCACGGTCGCTGTGTGCTCACTTCCGCCGTTCGCATCCCGCAGCTCAACGACTTACATCTCTACAGAAGTCGTTGGGCCTGCCAGTTCACCGGCTGAAATGCGATGTGCCGACACGGTGGAATTCAACTCTGCACATGTTGCAGCGACTGTGGCAGCACCGACAAGCCCTGGTGCAATACGTTCTGACGTATAGCCTGGGCCAACGAGATCCAGAGGTGGGGCAAATCACACAGCAGGAGTTGTCTCAGATCAGGGACCTATGAAGTTGACGCGCCCCCTGGGCCGTGGGGTACCCGGAGCCGGGCCGGTAGACGCTGGGGGTTGTAGTCACTGTGGCGGTGACCCGGTCCGTGATCCAGGGCGGTTAATCCAACGGTAATTTGTATATATGGATTTTATAATGTCCGACTACGCCACCTGTGGAGTGCGGCCAAAGGGGCCGCCACTGCGGAACAGTCCTCTGAAGCTGGTGGTTTTGCAGCAATGGTATTATTACTCACCACTGGAAGAGACGGCTTGTATACTTTTTTTGATCAAAAATAGTTCACTAAGTACCCTATATTTATTATGCAACTTTGCTTTACATTTATATATAATTATGGTAGGGTATGAGATATATTTTTGTCTTGCTTCTTTTTTGCTAGTGTGAACATGCCTCTGTTTCTTGTATGTCTGCCATCTTAGACCTCAGTTCACATTGTCTGGTTTTTTGACTTGTTTGCATTCTGTGCAATTTAAGGGTGTGGCATGCCCTTTGTTGAGCTGATTGGTATATATGTAGCTTACCACGGGCCTAGGTGGTCTGGAGTTGGGACCCGGTCCTATTTGTCTACCCTTTTATATGCATTACTTCAACTTTGATATACAGTAAGGTTTTTAATATAGGCAGTATAGGTACCGTCCCAATTTAGGGTCACCTTGCCGCTGGTGGGACGGCTTGTATACTTTTTTTGATCAAAAATAGTTCACTAAGTACCCTATATTTATTATGCAACTTTGCTTTACATTTATATATAATTATGGTAGGGTATGAGATATATTTTTGTCTTGCTTCTTTTTTGCTAGTGTGAACATGCCTCTGTTTCTTGTATGTCTGCCATCTTAGACCTCAGTTCACATTGTCTGGTTTTTTGACTTGTTTGCATTCTGTGCAATTTAAGGGTGTGGCATGCCCTTTGTTGAGCTGATTGGTATATATGTAGCTTACCACGGGCCTAGGTGGTCTGGAGTTGGGACCCGGTCCTATTTGTCTACCCTTTTATATGCATTACTTCAACTTTGATATACAGTAAGGTTTTTAATATAGGCAGTATAGGTACCGTCCCAATTTAGGGTCACCTTGCCGCTGGTGGGACGGCTTGTATACTTTTTTTGATCAAAAATAGTTCACTAAGTACCCTATATTTATTATGCAACTTTGCTTTACATTTATATATAATTATGGTAGGGTATAAGATATATTTTTGTCTTGCTTCTTTTTTGCTAGTGTGAACATGCCTCTGTTTCTTGTATGTCTGCCATCTTAGAACTCAGTTCACATTGTCTGGTTTTTTGACTTGTTTGCATTCTGTGCAATTTAAGGGTGTGGCATGCCCTTTGTTGAGCTGATTGGTATATATGTAGCTTACCACGGGCCTAGGTGGTCTGGAGTTGGGACCCGGTCCTATTTGTCTACCCTTTTATATGCATTACTTCAACTTTGATATACAGTAAGGTTTTTAATATAGGCAGTATAGGTACCGTCCCAATTTAGGGTCACCTTGCCGCTGGTGGGACGGCTTGTATACTTTTTTTGATCAAAAATAGTTCACTAAGTACCCTATATTTATTATGCAACTTTGCTTTACATTTATATATAATTATGGTAGGGTATGAGATATATTTTTGTCTTGCTTCTTTTTTGCTAGTGTGAATGACGCGCCCCTGGGCCTGTGTCGCGCTGCGTTGCGCACGCGGGAGCTTACCCGGAGCCGGATCTGTTTAGGGTTGTAGTCTCGTGGCGGTGACCCGGTCCGTGCCCAGGGAGTCAAACTGGACGGCAGTCTGTTAGCGGTAGAAAATGGTTGATGACTACGCCACCCGTTGAATGCAGCCAGGGGGCTGCTGCTGCAGGGCAGACCGCTGAGGCCGGTGGAAGGATGGTGCAGCGTGATAGTATAACCCCCAACGGGAGGGGTATGGCCTCAGGGCAGCCGACGTGGATGATGGGGGTAGCAGGAACCACTCAGAGACGGTATGGTAGCGTTCAGGGTCTTTACTGGTAACAACGATAGACCCTCCCGGAGTACTTGCTAGCGAACGGGGCCTGGTCAGTCCTTGAGCAGATGGGATCTCCCCTGGCCAGGCGTAGTTGTAGGCCTCCCAAGCTGACTGTACTCTTCTGGCTACCTTGCTAGAAGCTGATGTAAGTAGCCCACGTCCCTGAGTGTACCGTGTGGTGCTCACCCGTATGGCCGGTGACTCGGGGCCTTCTAATGGCTTCCGCTCCACGATGGCGGTGCTGGTCCCACGCATGTGACCGGGCCTTCGGGCTTCTGGGCCAGGGGACCTGAAATCCCCTGCCTGACGGATTCTGCTGCTGGGTAGAAGTTAGTCCCCACAGCCTCGGACTCCGGGTCCGGTAAAGAATCTTCTTAGTCAGGGCGAGCTCTTTAGCTGTCAGCCCCTGACTCCTTGTGACTCTGCTGCTTCCTATGCTGCTCTTGTCTCCACTCTCCTTGTCTGACTCACCCTGCCTCAGCCCCGGGTTTATACAGGGGAAGTTCTTCCCCTCCCAAGACTGGGCAGGAGGTGTGGCATGCACAGGATCCCTGACCAAAGGACCTCCCACCTGCTCTCAGACATAACATTACATTACTGTGGAAAACCAGACCCCTGGGGTGCCACATTCCCCCCTAGTGAAATTTAGTACTCCGGGACTAAACACATTTAGAAAAACATAACAAGGCAAAAACATTAATAATACAATAAGAAAACATATAAAGATGGTTACGGCGTGTCCGCAACCGGGTGCAGTCTCTGAAGAAAGCAAGGTGTCCATTTCACCAACACAGGGAGACGTAACCAGGTAGGGGTCTGTCCTACCCCGAGTCCTTAACAGTCTCTAGTCCATCCTGGGTTACGCTCCAACTATATACAAGGATTCCCGGTAAATCCACCGAAGACTCCTAAAAACAACTAGAAACACAAAATTACACACAAGCAACAATAAACAGGTAAACATTGTAAAACAACTTAAACATTTAGATCCTCCAACGTGCGGGTAACTGGCCTCTAGTGGCCCTAGTGGACCTACGGAGCTGACTGTCTGGCCCTGAACTACAGGGTGTAGGAGCTGTCAAGGGTAAACTGGGCAGCTGTCTACCGGCTCTTTGTCTCACTAGGGGTACGGCAGGCTCACTATAAGCAGAGGGTGGATTCTCCTGTTCCGCTTGGGTGGAGTCTTCTGCCTCCTGGACCGGCTGCTCTTCCAGCTCTACCCGTTGCTCCGTAGGTTCTTGGGATGATGGTTGGAGGAAGGTGAGTACGGGTACCACAACTGCACCATTGACTTGAGTCCAAGACCGAGGGAAGTCCCCGAGCACGGTACTAACCATATCTTCCCTTTCTTCCACGGGTCGATGGTCTTCCTGTTCCTCCTCAGGGTTCCTCAGTTGTTCGGGGCACTTCTTCAGGTGGTCCCGGGATACAATGGCTGTGGTTTCCCCTCCGTCTTTACTGATGGTACAGACCTTCGGGTTCTCGTGGCTTGAGGGCAGTACGGTGTACGGGTCCTTCTCCCACTGGTCGTCCAACTTGTGGAGCCGTCTCTTCCTCTTCAAGACCTGCTCTCCGGGTACCAGGGGAACAGCGGGAGCATACTGGTTGTAAGTCTTCTCTTGTCTTTCCCTAGCCTGACAGAGACTTCGCTCCACGCTCTCCTGTACTTTCCGGTACTGCTGCTGCCTCTCTGTGTCCCAGTCCGTTTCTGGTGAAGTGTCCTCGGGCGTCAGGACTCCCATTTCCAGGTCAACAGGTAACTTACCAGGTCTTGCCCTCATTAGGTAAGCCGGGGTACAGTTGGTGGAACCTACCGGGATGTGGTTGTATAGGTCCACCAGATCGGGCAACTTCTCAGGCCACAGACTGCGTTCTTCCAGGGGCAACGTTTTTAGAAGATCCATTACCACCTGGTTCATTTTCTCACAAAGTCCATTAGTTTGCGGATGGTAGGGTGTCGTCCTTATCTTCCGGCAGCCATACAGATTGCAGAATTCCTGGAAGACCTCCGCTTCAAAGGCAGGTCCCTGGTCCGTCAGCACTTGGTCCGGGTACCCGTGTGGACGGCAAAAGTGCTGCTGGAAGGCTCTAGCTGCTGTTCGAGCCGTTAAGTCCTTGACGGGGACGACAACCAGAAACCGGGAGTAATGATCCACGATGGTTAACGCGTAGACGTAGCCACTTCTGCTGGGGGTCAGTTTTACATGATCCAAGGCTACCAGTTCCAACGGTTGCCGGGTGACGATGGACTGCAGGGGAGTCTTCTGGCTGGCCCGGTCCTTCCTTCTCAGATTGCACGGGCCACAGTCTCTGCACCACTTCTCGATGGTTCCCCTCATGCCTACCCAGTGGAACCGCTCGCGCAGCAGGAACTCCAGCTTTTTCCACCCGAAGTGTCCAGCTCCGTCGTGGTATGCCTCCATCACCATGGCTGCGTCTCTTCGTGGCACCACTACTTGCCAGAGTAGTTCATGCGTCCTGGAGTTAACCATTCTGCGGCACAACTTCCCCTTGTAAAGGAACAGTCGACTCTTCTCTGCCCATAGTTGTTTGGCTTCCTCTGGAGCGTCTGATTCCAGGCTAGCCTCCGGGCGAGTCAGCATCTCCTTCACCAGTCGGACGGCAGGGTCGCTGTCTTGCGTTTCCGCCCAGTTGTAGTGAGGTAAGGGGTTCAACGTAGCAGCCTGCTTACTCCTTACCCGGTGGGAATACTGGATAGTCCCATGACGGTGGAACGCAGGGAGTTCAACTTCTTCCAGTCCCTCCGGATCTTCTCCTCCGTCCGGCAGGTTGGGCATCCTGGACAGGGCGTCCGCGTTGGTATTGGAGCGCCCTGCCCGGTATTTAATTGTGAACTCGTAGTTGGACAGACGGGCCATCCACCTCTGCTCCAGGGCACCGAGTCTTGCCGTGTCCAGGTGTGTCAGCGGGTTGTTATCCGTGTATACGGTGAACCGGGAAGAAGCGAGGTAATGCCTAAAGCGCTCGGTGACTGCCCATACCACGGCCAGGAACTCCAGCTTAAATGAGCTGTAATTTTCGGGGTTCCTTTCGGTGGGTCGCAGTTTTCGGCTGGCATAGGAGATTACTCGTTCTCTCCCCTGCTGAATCTGGGACAGTACGGCTCCTAGCCCGATGTTACTGGCGTCGGTGTAGAGGATGAAGGGCTGGCTATAGTCCGGGTACGCCAAGATTTCATCCCCCGTGAGGGCCATCTTCAGCTGGCGGAAGGACTCTTCTTCTAGCTTTTCCCATTTGAAGGGCGGCTTCTGGTTCTTGGCCTTCCGGGACTGGCCTATCAGGAGGTCCTGCATAGGTGCTGCCTTTTTGGTGAAACCGGGAATAAACCTTCGGTAGTAGCCTACCAACCCTAGGAACTGCCGCACTTCTTTTACGCTGGAGGGGCTTGGCCATCCCTTAATTGCGGTGATCTTATCGGGGTCGGGAGCCACTCCGTCAGCGCTCACCACGTGTCCCAGGTATTGCACCTTTGGTTTCAGGAGGTGACACTTGGAGGGTTTCACCTTTAGGCCGTAACTCGCCAGAGCTTCGAACACCTCCGCCAGGTGTTTCAGGTGGTCCTCATAAGTTTTGGAGTATACGATGACATCGTCCAGGTACAACAGGACCGTCTCGAAGTTTCTGTGGCCCAGACAGCACTCCATTAATCGTTGGAAGGTTCCTGGGGCGTTGCAGAGTCCGAACGGCATGCAGGTGAACTCGCTAAGTCCCATCGGGGTGGTGAATGCGGTCTTCTCCCGGTCCGCCTCTGCTACAGGAACCTGCCAGTACCCGCTAGTGAGATCCAAGGTAGAGAAGAAGTTAGCAGATCTTAAAGCAGCCAATGACTCCTCTATCCTTGGTAAGGGGTACGCATCCTTGTGTGTGATACGGTTGATTTTCCGGTAATCTACACACATCCTCATGGTGTTGTCTTTCTTTTTGACTAAAACTAGTGGGGCTGCCCAGGGGCTACAGCTATCCCGGATTACCCCAGCCTCCTTCATGTCTCTAAGCATCCCCTTGGCGTGTTGGTAATGTGCAGGGGGTACGGGTCGATACCTCTCTTTTATGGGAGGATGATCTCCCGTGGGGATGCGGTGTTCTACCCCCTTGACTCGCCCGAAGTCTAACGGGTGTTTACTAAACACTCTCTCATACTCTTGAACCACCCGATAGACTCCTTGTTTCTGGTGTGAGGGAGTGGAGTCAGTACCCAGATGTAGTTGCTGACACCAGTCCTCCATGTCTTTCTTAGAGCCGTTACCTTCCTCCGGGTGAGATGGAGGCAAGGGTTCCACAGATTGTATAGAATTTTGATTAGTGGTATATAATTTGGCTAGCGTGGCATACCGGGGCAGGTACACTTCCCTCTCCCCGATATTTATTATGCGAACGGGCACCCTCCCATGGCGTACATTGACCACCCCCCGTGCTGTCAAAATGGTGGGCCTACTGTCTGAGTAAACTGGTTCTACCATTGCCTGGTAATCTCTACCTCTCAGACCAATAGCTGCCCGGCACCAAATCATCATTTCACTTTTTGGGGGCATGGCAATAGGAAAAGGGTCACACATTCTTACGCTACCAATCTCACCGCCGGAGAGTTCCACTTGTTGCCGTTGCATCAGTGCCCGGATCTCTTTCTGGAGCACCCGCTGCTCGCCGGAGCTGGCATTCTTGGCAACCTGCTGTAAAAGGAAAATCACCTCTGCAAGACAATTTTCAATTACATTAGTTCCTAGAGTTATTTTTGGGTGACTCTCATGTTTGTCAATATCTACAATGATCAGTCCCTGTGCGGCCAGTTCGACTCTACCAATTTTGATGGTCACCTCTTTAAATCCGATCTGTGGCACGGGCTGACCATTGCTGGCGATGATACTCAAGTCGTCGTCAGGGTAGCGGGTAATATCCGAGTCATTCCAGTACTGCTTGAAGAGCACGTACGGGATGGTGGTGACCTGTGACCCGGTGTCCAGTAGGGCACTCATGGGAATGCCATCCAGTACCACAGGCAAGACTGGACGTCCTCCCACATATCTGTCGCGCCAGTTCGATGGGCCTGGTGATCTTTTTCCTGGGGGTTGGCCCTCTACCCCAGGTTGTGCCCGTTTAAAGAACAGTACCTTTCCATATGTCCGGGTTGATTGCAGCGGCGGCAGATGGGTCGTCCGTCCTCGCTGTATCGGTCACTGGGTCTTCCTCTGGCCGGTGGGGTCCTCCTTGGTCGACGCCACGGGATGTCCTCCGGTCCGGATGCCAGCTGGATCTTCCCTGGAGTGGAAACCTGTAAAGACTGCACAGTTCGGGTTAGCGCAGCAACGCTTTTAGCTAGCTCTTGGACCTGATGGTGTAGGTCTGGAGCCGGGTCATTGTCCAAAGCCTGCGCATCAGCTCCCACAGGCCCTGCTGACAAGGGCGCCGCCTCCTGGTAGTAAGTGGTAGTGGGGCGTCTGTGGGTCACAACGCCACCTGGTGCCGGTTCTCGGAGCACCCGGATGGCTCTGTCCTTGAACTGTGCAAATTCTAGATGAGGGTCCTGTAAGGCCATTGCCCGCAACTGGGTGCGGTGGGCATTGCAATATAAACCCTCTATAAATTGTTCGGTCAACAGCCTGTCCTCGTTTCCCACTCCATTAGGGTCGGTCTGCTTAATGGCCCTCAGGGCCTCTTGTAGGTTGAGTGCATAGTCCCTTATACTCTCATGCGCTCGCTGCTTGCACCCGTAGAATCTAAGTTTAATCTCGGCTGAGGTGCGGGTATCAAAGGTGTCCTTCAGCCGGGTTAGTATCCCTGCGACAGTCTTCCTCCCAGGTGGCCAGGATTTTACTTCCCTTTTGGCTGCCCCAGTTAGTTGGGCCACCAGGATGCTCACTTTTTGCTCTTCTGTGAGGGGGTACACCTGGAAGAGGCTATCCAGCTTTTCTCTAAAGTCATGCAGGGTATGTGACTCCCCTGAGTACTGGGGTAGCCAAGCTGCTCCCGGGATATAGGGCATGGTGAAGGGCATAACTGCAACAGCGGTAGCGCTGGCGGGGGTTGAGGCAGTGGAGCTCTCCTCCGTATCCGACATCTTCCTCCCCCCTAGTGGACCGTGGCCTACCTTGCGATGATCCTGTTCCGTAGGCCGCGGCTCCGCAGTGGATCGTCAGGGTTGAGGACCTTCCGTCGCGCTCCTGTGACGTCGGCGTCTGCTGGGCTCCTTCCAGGACCTTACGCAACGTCCGGACGTGAGGCGGGGCTTCAGTTCTCGCGCGCTTTCGGAGTCCACGCCCCTCTTCTTCCCGCGCGGCGTCCTCAAGATGGCGTCCAATGGCGGGAAAACTCCACGGATGGCGGGAAGAAGGCTGAAGATGGCGCCGGATGGCGGGAAACTTCACCGATGGCGGGAAGAAGGCTGAAGATGGCGCCGGATGGCGGGAATCTTCACCGATGGCGGGAATCTTCACCACTGGTAAGTTTGAACAGTCTTTGCTTTTCAGGCACGCAGTACCCGGTGGTTGCGGGCACGTGATCCTGCCGACTACGCCAAAGTTGACGCGCCCCTGGGCCTGTGTCGCGCTGCGTTGCGCACGCGGGAGCTTACCCGGAGCCGGATCTGTTTAGGGTTGTAGTCTCGTGGCGGTGACCCGGTCCGTGCCCAGGGAGTCAAACTGGACGGCAGTCTGTTAGCGGTAGAAAATGGTTGATGACTACGCCACCCGTTGAATGCAGCCAGGGGGCTGCTGCTGCAGGGCAGACCGCTGAGGCCGGTGGAAGGATGGTGCAGCGTGATAGTATAACCCCCAACGGGAGGGGTATGGCCTCAGGGCAGCCGACGTGGATGATGGGGGTAGCAGGAACCACTCAGAGACGGTATGGTAGCGTTCAGGGTCTTTACTGGTAACAACGATAGACCCTCCCGGAGTACTTGCTAGCGAACGGGGCCTGGTCAGTCCTTGAGCAGATGGGATCTCCCCTGGCCAGGCGTAGTTGTAGGCCTCCCAAGCTGACTGTACTCTTCTGGCTACCTTGCTAGAAGCTGATGTAAGTAGCCCACGTCCCTGAGTGTACCGTGTGGTGCTCACCCGTATGGCCGGTGACTCGGGGCCTTCTAATGGCTTCCGCTCCACGATGGCGGTGCTGGTCCCACGCATGTGACCGGGCCTTCGGGCTTCTGGGCCAGGGGACCTGAAATCCCCTGCCTGACGGATTCTGCTGCTGGGTAGAAGTTAGTCCCCACAGCCTCGGACTCCGGGTCCGGTAAAGAATCTTCTTAGTCAGGGCGAGCTCTTTAGCTGTCAGCCCCTGACTCCTTGTGACTCTGCTGCTTCCTATGCTGCTCTTGTCTCCACTCTCCTTGTCTGACTCACCCTGCCTCAGCCCCGGGTTTATACAGGGGAAGTTCTTCCCCTCCCAAGACTGGGCAGGAGGTGTGGCATGCACAGGATCCCTGACCAAAGGACCTCCCACCTGCTCTCAGACATAACATTACATTACTGTGGAAAACCAGACCCCTGGGGTGCCACATGAACATGCCTCTGTTTCTTGTATGTCTGCCATCTTAGACCTCAGTTCACATTGTCTGTTTTTTTGACTTGTTTGCATTCTGTGCAATTTAAGGGTGTGGCATGCCCTTTGTTGAGCTGATTGGTATATATGTAGCTTACCACGGGCCTAGGTGGTCTGGAGTTGGGACCCGGTCCTATTTGTCTACCCTTTTATATGCATTACTTCAACTTTGATATACAGTAAGGTTTTTAATATAGGCAGTATAGGTACCGTCCCAATTTAGGGTCACCTTGCCGCTGGTGGGACGGCTTGTATACTTTTTTTGATCAAAAATAGTTCACTAAGTACCCTATATTTATTATGCAACTTTGCTTTACATTTCTATATAATTATGGTAGGGTATGAGATATATTTTTGTCTTGCTTCTTTTTTACCCCTGGAAGAGTGTAGCATCAGGGCAATGTGGGTGGATGATGGTGGTTGTAGTGCAGGGAGTCAGTAATGAACACAGAGTCCGTGTGATGCAGTCCCAAGATCTTTACTCACAGTTGTTGCAGTCCAGATTACAGGTACCAGAGCAATCTCACCCGTCTTGCTGTGCATACTCAGTGAGGGGCTCAGTCCACCCCCAGATAGCTCCGGAGTACTTAGCAGGACCCCCTTCTGTGTGTCCTTTCTCTGGCCTTCTCCTTGCATCTCACACCCAGTGACACTTCTATCCGGTATGCTCGGGCCTTTGCGGGCGACTTGTGTTCCGTCCCCTGGGTCCTATGTGGCTACCTTCTTAGTGAGACTGGTGTGGACTTTTGCCTGCAGTACATGAAATGCTGCAGCCTCCGGTTT
This sequence comes from Phyllobates terribilis, assembly GCF_046119375.1. Classification (NCBI taxonomy): domain Eukaryota; kingdom Metazoa; phylum Chordata; class Amphibia; order Anura; family Dendrobatidae; genus Phyllobates; species Phyllobates terribilis. The sequence goes on along the minus strand of NW_027362763.1, from coordinate 69,158,772 downwards.
CTAGTTGAGCCTTGCTGTATCTCCTCTAGTTGAGGGACCGGTTCCCCTTATCTGGCCTGACCCCTCTACCTCCTGGTAGCAGCGGGAGTACAGGTGGCCTTCTGCACGGCCCGTAGCCCTAGGGTTCCTTCGGTTCCTGGAGCCTTCCTGCTCCCACTCCTCTCTTCTCTCCTTCAGTCCTGGGCCTCCCAAGCTAGGCCCGCCTCCGGAGCAGAGCTCATGCAGAGCCTCTGCTCCTGTCACTTTTCCTCCTCTGACTGGCTTGCTCTTTCTAAGATGGCTTCCTATTTATACTCTCCCTGTCATGTGCTCCCCTAAGCTGCTCCCCTAAGCACCCACTACATAGGACCCTCCCACCAGCTAGGGACCTGGGACTGTGCTCTCCCTTAGGAGCAATCTCGCCTTACCCCCACAGCCGGTATGTGTTGGATGCAGGTGTTAGGGTCCTGAGCCATATGCCTTCCTTACCTGAGGGTGAGATACCACACCTCTGGGTGAGATGCAGTAACTCTGTGGCGACTGAACCCTCAGGGGCGTCACACACCCTTCTGCACAGTTTTGAAATGGCGACGAAGATGTTTAGTGCTGACGACGATGCCATTATCAGCATGACTATTCCGGTGATTTACATGCTGGAGCACACATTAAACAGAATTCAGAGTCAGGTGGTGGGACAAGAGGAGGTGGAGGAAGTACAGGAGGAGTCATATGCGGACGGGATAACATCTCCAAGGTCCAGACGGTTGGCAGCACCAAGGCGGCAGGCATGGGAGGGTGGGGGAGAGGGATTAACCAGGGCGCATGGTAGCAGCCAAACTGTTGAGGAAGGTGCAGGAGCCAAGGAAGAAGTGGAGGATGAACTGGCGATGGGCATGGAAGACTCTTCAGATGAGGGAGACCTTGATCACATTTCTGTTGTGCGAGGTTGGGGGGAGAGGGCAGAGGAAGGAAGCATGATTATTACCTCGCTACCAACACAACAAGGACTTGGTCCTCCTGGATGCGCAAGACACATGAGTGCCTTCTTGCTGCACTACCTGCAACATGACCCTCAGATTGCAGAATTCGAAGTAATCCCAACTACTGGGTTGCCAAACTCTTAGATCCCCAGTACAAAAGTAAATTTGCCGAAATAATTCCTGCCATAAAAAGGGATTGACGCATGCAGGAGTATCTGCAGACGCTGTTGCAGAATCTTACATGTGCTTTTCCACAAAACACCAGTGGTGCACGTAGTGAATCTCACAGTTCTAACTTGCCAACCGTGGGACTGTCGAGTCTTCATCACTCAAACCGTAACAGTAACACAGTATCTGCTGGTAACAGCAATTTTGTGGAATCGTTTCACCACTTTTTTAGACCATCCTTTGCAAGGCCACAGGAGACAAGAAGTCTGACACATAGTCAATGCCTAGAGAGGATGGTGCAGGAGTATCTCCAAGTGAACATCGAAGCCATGACTGTGTCACTGGACCCTTGCTCATTTTGGTATTCCAATCTGGAAAAATGGCCGGAGCTCGCCACTCATGCCTTGGAGATCTTGTCATGCCCTGCAGCCAGTGTTCTCTCTGAACGTGTGTTCAGCGCTGCTGATGGTGTGATGACAGATAAGCGCACGCGGCTGTCCACTGAGAATGTAGACAGACTCACGTTCATAAAGATGAACAAATCATGGATTCGCAAGGACTTTTCTAACCCTGTGTTATCCTTGGGAGACTAAAAGCTTGAGGATTTGGTAATATCACCTCACCAACCGTTTTAAGCAACTGTGGGGCAATTGATGCCACTTAACACTAGAACGCATGACCATAAAAATCTACACTTTCATATACCTGGGGCCTTTTAGGCCCGTGTGCAAATAACATGGAATAACTCAAACTCAAATGACAAACAACTATATACATGAAGAATACCTAGAGTTTCAAAATTCTAACTAAAGTAATCTTGCTGAAAATAGAAAACAATTAAAAGGGCGGGACAGCGAGGCGCCAGGTATGCGTTCTAGGGTTAAGTGGTGTCTGTGCCACAATTTTGGGAAAAAATGGAGACTCTTTTTGGAGTCCCCTTGCTGTGTCTTACGTGACGTTGGCATTGTCAATTCCAGGTGGGTTGGGTCGCTCCCCCCCCCTTTTAACTGTAAGAAACTACATACACTGTGGCTTGGGGTAACACAGATGGTTGAGTCTGAAGAGCTGTTTACTCAGAGGTCTGCTCCAAATCTTCAGTGTCTGCTAGTCAGCATAGAATTTTTAACTGCATCTAGCCTAGGCAATACTTTGGGCGTAGTAGCCCAGCTGCAAAGCAAGCTGCACCGCCTGTGTATCTAATAAGAATTTTTAAATGTATCTAGCCTAGGCAGACTGTGGGGACCCCCAACCAAACCCAGACGCTCAGCCCCCCTACCGCCCCCCTTTCCTTGACAATACAATAATGTAACTCTTACAACTGGATGGGTGAGGATCGGTCACAGCTTTATTAACTCTTTATACTCATTCCATTAGAAAGGCATTTTATTTCTAAAATAATTCAGCTTGTTGCAGCATGCCCTGGGTCTCCACTCCGGCAACTTGGCCAACAAGTGTAACTCTCCAACATGTCCTTTCTATTTCCAGGCCACGGAGGATCCTGCGTACTCGTATGCAGGACTCTGACCCCCACCCATCACTCTTAACGCTTGTTCCTCTCCGTCCTGGAGTCCTGACAGGAATATGTCCAGTCCAATATCCATTAAGTGAACACCGTCGGGCCGTATGAGGCCTGCTTTATCTCCTTCCAGTTGTCGGTGTCGTACCACTACACCGCCTCTGTCTCTTCTAAATTTTGCCATCCGAATATTTATTACCCGCCTTGTCCGTTCGATGGCCGTGATGTCTCGTGCACCTTGCCATACCGCTATCGGCACAATCTCTGACCATACTATAGCTAGTTTTGTGAAAAATTCTCTGAAGCGCTCAGTGTCTAGTTTCATTATTGCCATTAGTTATGCGCTCTTGTGATGACCTAGGTTGTTTCCCCCAGCCTGTATAACTAAGATGACCGGACATCTTGCGTCTCTCCCTACCTTGATTACCTCCATTAGTACCTGTGGCCATAGCAGGCCTCTAATACCTCTCCAGTTGAAATATGTGTTATGAAACTCTAATTTCCTCCCGCCTGGGCGGACTTTCGCCCGTTAATCTGACCATTATATATACGAGTGGCCTATCACCTACACTGTTGGCTTAGCGTCACCTGTAAAAGAAACAAACCACGTTAGGATAACAAGTCTGGTCTTATGTATCTTGCCAAACACGTGGATCGCCATCTCCATATCCTCTGAACTTCCGTTTCTGACAGTCCTGCTCTTGCTGCTTCCGTGGCCGCGCCTAAGCGGAATGAGTGTGTCCCGTAATCTTTGGGGTGGTTCCCTGCCGATGTTATGCATTTATTAAATATATCTTGGAACTGGTATCTTGATAATGGCGTCCCATCAATGTGTGATAGGAAGAAATTACTTTGTGATCTGATGGTTAGATATGTTTTTACTATTGTTACCCGACTCAGTGTACCGTTTGTGGGTTGTAGAAGTACCCAAGTGCCCCTGCCCGCTGGAACCATTTTTGATTTGTGTATGCGTAGACGTATTGCATTATTGGCTATGACTACGTCCTGGTGTAATAAGCCTCCACTGGTGCTAATTTTGGATTGAGGGACTAATTCGCTTATGCATAGCGCCCCGAAGAAGGCGATCACAAATGCAGTAGACAGTAGTGTTGCTTCAAATTGTGAGTGTCATGTTAATGGTGTTAGGGATATGATGTGAGAAATCAGTTTTAGTGACACGGGACGGGACGTCTACACTCCTGACTTGGCTGACCCCTTTTCCACCCTTTTATGGATTGTCTGATGATGAATCTTTGTCACATCTCCCCAATTCAGTAGTTGGAAGTGAAATGCTACTCCGGTTAGACACCGCTGCGCTGACACCCCTGACATGCCCCTCATCATTAGCTGGTGGAGAAATTCTATGATGACTTGTGATCTGGCTTGTTCACATTTGTCAACCCGTCTGCCTGCTACTAGTCGTGTCCACTCTTCCCATGCCTTACCGTATGCTTGCCAAGTCGATGGGGCAACTGACGCTCTGATTAATGGCATCAACTATTCGCCACTAGATCCCATAGGGAAGGTGGGCAACTGTTGTCCCGATGGGTGGGCGTTGTGGAAGAGCTCTGTGAAAATCTGCCAATTGAATTGTTATAAAGCATTAGCAGCAGCTTTAGACCCCTCAGCATAGTGGCTAGCGCGGACCCATACATTGTGTTTTAGGCACAGGAATGCTAGCCTGGGTAGTAGGTCTAGCACTGGGAGAGACAATGATGTCATCTTATTAATTCAGTGCGCTAGGCTGGTGTTTTTTGTTATGAAGCGTATATTTTTGTAAGCCAGGAGCGCGCCCCATATTTCTGTTGCTACCACTATTGGGAAGAAAAATTATTTTCAGGGCTAGATGCAGCTAAAAATTATTATTAATTGAAAAGCTGGTGGAGCTTGGTATAGATGGCCTAATACAATGAGACCCACACACTGCTAGAAGGCCAAATATTTTTCAGAGTTAGATGCAGAAAAAAATAATATTCAGTTTGCAACCTGATGGAGGTCAGTATAGATGGACTAATAGAACAAGTCCCACACACTGCTAGAAGGCCAAATATTTTTTCATAGCTAGATGCAGACAAAAAATTATTTTGAATTTGCAACCTGATGGAGGTCAGTATAGATGGACTAATAGAACAAGTCCCACACACTGCTAGAAATCCAAATATTTTTTCAGAGCTAGATGCAGAAAAATATTATATTCAATTTGCAACCTGATGGAGGTCAGTATAGATGGACTAATAGAACAAGGCCCACACACAGCTAGAAGCCCAAATATTTTTTCAGAGGTAGATGCAGAAAAAAATTATTTTGAATTTGCAACCTGATGGAGGTCAGTATAGATGGACTAATAGAACAAGTCCTACACACTGCTAGATGGCCAAATATTTTTTCAGAGCTAGATGCAGAAAAATATTATATTCAATTTGCAACCTGATGGAGGTCAGTATAGATGGACTAATAGAACATGTCCCACACACAGCTAGAAGCCCAAATATTTTTTCAGAGAAAAAATATTATTTTATTAATATTATTATTATAATATGCAGAAAAAAATTATATTCAGTTTGCAACCTGATGGAGGTCAGTATAAATGGACTAATAGAACAAGTCCCACACACTGCTAGAAGGCCAAATATTTTTTCAGAGCTAGATGCAGATAAAAATTATTTTTAATTTGCAACCTGATGGAGGTCAGTATAGATGGACTAATAGAACAAGTCCCACACACTGCTAGAAGGCCAAATATTTTTTCAGAGCTAGATGCAGATAAAAATTATTTTTAATTTGCAACCTGATGGAGGTCAGTATAGATGGACTAATAGAACAAGTCCCACACACTGCTAGAAGGCCAAATATTTTTTCAGAGCTACATGCAGACAAAAAATTATTTTGAATTTGCAACCTGATGGAGGTCAGTATAGATGGACTAATAGAACAATCCCACACACAGCTAGAAGCCCAAATATATTTTCAGAGGTAGATGCAGAAAAAAATTATATTCAGTTTGCAACCTGATGGAGGTCAGTATAGATGGACTAAAAGAACAAGTCCCACACACAGCTAGAAGCCCAAATATTTTTTCAGAGCTAGATGCAGAAAAAAATGATATTCAATTTGCAACCTTATGGAGGTCAGTATAGATGGACTAATAGAACAAGTCCCACACACTGCTAGAAGGCCAAATATTTTTTCAGAGCTAGATGCAGAAAAATATTATATTCAACTTGCAACCTGATGGAGGTCAGTATAGATGGACTAATAGAACAAGTCCCACACACAGCTAGAAGGCCAAATATTTTTTCAGAGCTAGATGCAGACAAACAATTATTTTGAATTTGCAACCTGATGGAGGTCAGTATAGATGGACTAATAGAACAAGTCCCACACACTGCTAGAAGGCCAAATATTTTTTCAGAGCTAGATGCAGAAAAATATTATATTAAATTTTCAACCTGATGGAGGTCAGTATAGATGCACTAATAGAACAAGTCCCACACACAGCTAGAAGCCCAAATATTTTTTCAGAGGTAGATGCAGAAAAAAATTATATTCAGTTTGCAACCTGATGGAGGTCAGTATAAATGGACTAATAGAACAAGTCCCACACACTGCTAGAAGGCCAAATATTTTTTCAGAGCTAGATGAAGATAAAAATTATTTTTAATTTGCAACCTCATGGAGGTCAGTATGGATGGACTAATAGAACAAGTCCCACACACTGCTAGAAAGCCAAATATTTTTTCAGAGCTAGATGCCGAAAAATATTATATTCAATTTGCAATCTGATGGAGGTCAGTATAGATGGACTAATAGAACAAGTCCCACACACTGCTAGAAGGCCAAATATTTTTTCATAATTAGATGCAGACAAAAAATTATTTAGAATTTGCAACCTGATGGAGGTCAGTATAGATGGACTAATAGAACAAGTCCCACACACTGCTAGAAGGCCAAATATTTTTTCAGAGCTAGATGCAGACAAACAATTATTTTGAATTTGCAACCTGATGGAGGTCAGTATAGATGGACTAATAGAACAAGTCCCACACACTGCTAGAAGGCCAAATATTTTTTCAGAGCTAGATGCAGAAAAATATTATATTAAATTTGCAACCTGATGGAGGTCAGTATAGATGCACTAATAGAACAAGTCCCACACACAGCTAGAAGCCCAAATATTTTTTCAGAGGTAGATGCAGAAAAAAATTATATTCAGTTTGCAACCTGATGGAGGTCAGTATAAATGGACTAATAGAACAAGTCCCAAACACTGCTAGAAGGCCAAATATTTTTTCAGAGCTAGATGCAGATAAAAATTATTTTTAATTTGCAACCTGATGGACGTCAGTATAGATGGACTAATAGAACAAGTCCCACACACTGCTAGAAGGCCAAATATTTTTTCAGAGATAGATGCAGAAAAATATTATATTCAATTTGCAACCTGATGGAGGTCAGTATAGATGGACTAATAGAACAAGTCCCACACACAGCTAGAAGCCCAAATATTTTTTCAGAGGTAGATGCAGAAAAAAATTATATTCAGTTTGCAACCTGATGGAGGTCAGTATAGATGGACTAATAGAACAAGTCCCACACACAGCTAGAAGGCCAAATATTTTTTCAGAGCTAGATGCAGATAAAAATTATTTTGAATTTGCAATCTGATGGAGGTCAGTATAGATGGACTAATAGAACAAGTCCCACACACTGCTAGAAGGCCAAATATTTTTTCAGATCTAGATGCAGAAAAAAATTATATTCAATTTGCAACCTGATGGAGGTCAGTATATATGGACTAATATAACAAGTCCCACACACAGCTAGAAGCCCAGATATTGTTTCAGAGGTAGATGCAGAAAAAAATTATATTCAGTTTGCAAGCTGATGGAGGTCAGTATAGATGGACTAATAGAACAAGTCCCACACACAGCTAGAAGGCCAAATATTTTTTCAGAGCTAGATGCAGAAAAAAATTATATTCAATTTGCAACCTTATGGAGGTCAGTATAGATGGACTAATAGAATGATGCTATGCCCAAAAGGTTTTACTTCACTAGGTGCAGTAAAAATATTGGTATTCTATACACAGGTGGTGTAGCTTGCAACACAGATAGGCTACTCCACGGACTAACACACTCTGCAATAGGCCAAAAAGGATTAGCTTTGCTAGATTTAGCCAAATGCTGTGAAAAAAACTTGCACAGCACTGGCACAGACCTGCCTGGCAAAAACTGATAGGAACTGATGTAACTTAGTCCTGAAAAGGACTGCAATTACAATTAGTCTTTACTCCCACAACCTATCTATTTAAGAGCACAGACCTGCCTGATAAAAGTCGTAGGAAATGCTGTAACCTAGTCCTTAAAAGGACTGCAATCACAACTCTTCCCTACTCCCAAGCTATCTGTAGATTTGTGCAAAAATTGGCTTGAAATTAACAAGGTATAGCGCACACAGCAACAGCGGTGCCGTCTAACACATAGCTGCAGCAGTGAGAAAATGGTGGCGACGGGGAAAATGGCTGGGTCTTATAGGGCAAGGACATGTGACATACACTGCCAGTGACACATGCCCTTGCTTGTGTGAAAAAAGCACTTTTCTCCGTGTGTGCGCTGCTGATAGGCTGACAGATTGCACCTCCCCACTGTAAATGCGGGAAAGAGAAAAAAAAATGGAGATCTTCATTATTCCTTCAGAGATCCATCCCCTGCCCCTCCCCCCACCCCGCTGTACACTCAAACTGCTTATTAACATTAATTTTCATCATTACTGAGAAAAAATCCAGTTATGATTTTGGTGCACGAACAGTTATCGAACATAACCTCGAACAGCCGAATTTTTTTCAAATCGTTCGTGTTCGCCGAACGGCTCGAACACCGCCCAAAACAGCTCGAATTTGAGATTGGCGAACAGTTTGAGTCGAACAACGCTCATCTCTAGTGATAAGTGATTGGCTCTAACGTCCTGATATGTTATCTGAGCTTGGATCCACCTTGGACTCTTGTGGTATTCTTCAGTTTGCTTATGTACAAAGTCTCTCACGGGTGCATAAAAGCTTTCTTTTTGGTCATCTGAACTATCTCTTCTCTGTCAGAAAAAGTCCAAAAAGAAATTGAGCAAGTGATCGGATCGGCTCAACCTCATGTAGAACATAGGAAACAAATGCCGTATACGGACGCCGTCATTCATGAGATTCAGAGATTTGGTGATATTGTTCCTAGTAACCTCCCTCATGTCACTTCTGAAGATGTCACATTTAGAGGGTATTTTATACCAGAGGTAAAGTAACCTATGTCCATTGTGGTTATCGTATGTGTGTGTGAGTTTGGCAATTTTAAGGCTCTGTTCACACATGATTTCATAGTCACTGGTAAAGTTTCTGGCAAGTACTGTGCATCATATAGTGCTATTATTGCCATGACTTTGAAATGCGTGACTATAGGCCCACTTTGACCATTTGTAACCCATCCCCTTATCTAGTAAATAAAAACACAACACAAACTGCGTGACGTTGGAATGTAAAGGCCACAGCAGCCTCGTTTATTCAATAAACTACAGTAACAAACAGTCTTAAAATAACCAGCAAAAGGAGGGGGGGGGATTGAAGGTTCAACACCATTCAAATGTGCTACAACAACAGCTACTTCACATCACCCCCAGCCGCACCGCACCGGCTCTGGGGCACCCAGCTCTATGCTGCCCAAACCAAGTTGTCCAGCTGGGACCTAGCCCAGTAGGGACCCGCTTCCACTTTTGTAATAACCTTCAAAACATCTATAGAGTCAATCCCGGCACTGGACTCCCCCCGTCCTTCAGTGCAACCACCACCTTCAAAACCCTCCTCCTTTTACGCCAAATGCTGTGACATTTATAAACAAAATAAAATTACAAGAAAAATAAAATACAATAGGGCAGGCGGGATATTCCAGATAGTAGCTCCAAACGAGGAATTGACATCCCACTGCAGCACCCCCCTTTTATCTGGCTCCTAACGGAACCTCCCATAAGCCTATCTGGTTTAAAACATTTGCTCCCATACTCCTCCGATAAAAACTCCCCCTCAATCTCACACTTCTGCAACTTAACCCCTACCTCCAAACTATTGAGGCCTAGTAGACATACTAAGCCATGCGGCCCTCCCTTTTACTCCCCTTGTTAAGGGGGTGCAGTCCGGGCCATTACTTTACAAAGATGCTACATCAATTGACACCATCAAAGTCAATGAATGGTGTTCGTGACTGTTGGAATCCATATTACTGATCCCTGCTGGTCTCGAGAACCAGACTTGGATTTCCATAGTGTTATATTTGTTTTAAACTAAATGGAAAGTTGTTGTGGCCAAAAGTGACATGCAAGCCTTTGGCCATCCACATAATATAATAGGAAATATGATTTTTTCGGTCGGGCCACCTTCTTGCATCTGACCATGATCTAGGTAGGCACTTTTGTTGCTGGACGAGGGGTCCACATGGACACTCTGACTGGTCTACGCGTACCCTATGTCTTTTGATAAATGTCTATTATCACTTTGTGCTACAGTAGCTCTTCTGTAGGTTTTGAATCGATAGGCTAGCCTTGACTCCCTCATGTTCATCATTGAGACTTAAACATGACCCTGTTGCTGGTTCAATTGTGGTCCAGCTTTAAACTTCTTTTGGTATAAATCACAAAATACCTGAAACACATTACAACACCTTACATTTCAGTGATGCAATGACGCAGATATCTAAAGGTCACGACTTTATCATTGTCAAAATCATATCCTCACACTCATCCATTGATGTCCAATACATCAACTTCAAAAACTATAAAGTTGCTGTCTGTTGGCTGCACAGCCAGCATATGGCTTTTGCAGGTGAGGCTCCTTGAAATCAGAGGTGCGATTTACCAAAGCTTTTATGCCAGAAAACTGGCATAAAATAGTTTGAAAAGTCACAAAGTTTTTGTACAACTTGGCATGGTTCAAAAATGTTGTGACTTTTGGCGTTTTCTCGCTAGTTTGAAGCATCTGAGCCAAAATAGCCAGAGTTGAGAGGGAGCCGCGTGTTGGCTACACCCATCCATCAAATTCATCAAACATACCGGCATTTCTCTAGCAGGGCGCATGGAGACGCATGTCACTGAAAAGACACACCAAATTCATTAAGTGCCAAGAACCTGCTAATGAATTTGGTCATCATAATCCAGCAACACCAATCTCAATGAATTGGCCCTCATTTTCTTCATCTGCACAATCAGCAGTACCAAAAACCACACTGGAAAATCAAAACCACTGGTGTACAGTTTTGATGTATTTAGCTCTGCACACACTATTGCCTCACTATTTCATCAATGTTATGACTGGTGACTGATGTATATTTTACAATAATACATTTTTCCTGATACATTACATGACGTTTCTTCTTTAAAGGGCACTATTGTTATCCCATTGCTGCACTCTGTACTGAAAGATAAAGCTTGCTTTAAGAAAGCTGATGAGTTTTATCCAGAACACTTTCTTGACTCCAATGGAAACTTCTTGAAGAACGAGGCCTTCATACCTTTCTCATTAGGTAATAACAATCTTGGGTCTGGATGATAAATACGTTTAAATCAATTTAGGGAATTTTTGTGTGGCAGCTGCAATAGATTGTAGACAGTCATCAGATAAATGTCATGCACTAGGTAATAATGGAGTGCAGTCTCTTCTTCCTGAGACTGGGACGGCTCAGCTTTATGTGTGCTTAAGGTCTATCTATACAGGGCAATAATCAACAAATATAAAATACATTTGACTGCCGATCTCTTCTTTCATGCAGCCTAAAAATAATCATTTTCAGCAATACATCTGCCCATTTAAATAGGGGACATGCTGCTAGCACATAGTCATAGTCAAGAGTATTAGGATTGAAAAGATTGTATTAAAGAAGTTGTCCAGTATTTTATATTACCTCCCCCCCCCCCTCCAATGTATCCCCCCGGGACCCCTAAGAATTTTTCTAAATACCTTTCGTTGCTCTTTCTGCCTGTGGCTGCTCACAGGCATCACGTGACCCCGTGCTGACGTCACAACAAGTGAGGCGTGACTCAGCACTGGGTTCCCCGTGGTGGCTGCTGGGTTGTGGGCAGGGTTATTCCCCGCGTCACACCTAGCATCCACCACGTGCTTTTCCAATGAATGGGGAGAGGCAGAGCGCGTGGTGGATGCAGGGTGTGACGCTGGGGGTAACCCCGCCCACAGCCTGGCATCCACCATGGAACACAGAAGACAGAGACCCCCGGCTGCTGTCAGCACTTGTCGTGATGTCGGCGGATGTCAGAGCCGGCTGCAGCCGGGGATCACGTGATACCTGTGAGCGGACACCGACAGCGCCGCTCACAGGCAGTATCTGCAACGTAAGGTAATTACATAAATCCTTAGGGACCCCGGGGGATACATTGGGGGGGGGAGTAATATAAAGTACTGGACAACCCCTTTAAGGATTGATGGTCCCTATACAATGCTTATTGGACTGTGGATCTTAAATAAGCGATGATTGAGTTATTTTATTTTCGTGTAAACCTGCCTTTGCTATTCTGATGAATCTAGGTCTCCAGCAGTATAATAGATCTTTAATTAACTTGCATACGCTCTAGCGTTAATAATGACTCTGCTCATCTTGTCCCATTGTAAACAGCAAAGCTGATAAGCAAATTACAGAAAACAGGGAGCATCAGTCAATTTGAAATTCAGTGAGCTTCATTGCACAGTAAATGCATACTCATTATTAAAACTCAGACTAAGCCCAACATAAAGATTATTCCTTGTAGCTTTCTTCATATTTTTTATCTCTATTTACCCCTCTTTGCTTCCACCTTCACACGGCTTTATAGGTAGTCTGTAACGGGTCTGGGAGGCGGAACCTCTGAGCAACTATACAAGGGGGCGGTCCTTGTAAGGAAGCGGGTGGCTCCCAGGGAAGACGGGCAGGTAGTCACGGCAAGTGACAGGGACAGTCTCTGGGTAAAAGGGCAGGTAGTCACGGCAAGTGACAGGGACAGTCTCTGGGTAGAAGGGCAGGCAGTCACGGCAAGTGACAGGGACAGTCTCTGGGTAGAAGGACGGGTACTCACGGCAAGTGACAGGGACAGTCTCTGGGTAGAAGGACAGCAGGCAGGTGACTGGTGAGCGCTCCCAGGTGAGCGGGCGAGAGTCTCTGGACAGGCAGGTGGTCACGGCAAGTGACGGCAGAGCCTCCAGGTAGGCTAGCAGGCAGGTAGCAGGTGAGCGCTCCCAGGTGAGCAGGCAAGAGTCTCTGGACAGGCAGGTGGTCACGGCAAGTGACGGCGGAGCCTCCAGGTAGGCTAACAGGCAGGTAGCAGATGAGCGCTCCCAGGTGAGCAGACAAGAGTCTCTGGACAGGCAGGTGGTCACGGCAAGTGACGGCGGAGCCTCCAGGCAGGCTAGCAGGCAGGTAGCAGATGAGCATTCCCAGGTGAGCGGGCAGGCTGGTCCATAGACAGACTGACAGGTGTCGGAAGGCAGACCGTCGGACTGCAGGCTTGAAAGCAGGTAAACGGATATCAGGCAGGTATCAAGCAGGAATCTGACAGGTGACTGGCAGGTAACTGGTAACGGGACCTAAGGGCTGAAGCAGAGTGAAGGCTTTGCAACAACATTGCTTGGGCACCTCCATTTTGGAGGAGGTGCCATATATATGGTGAGGTCCTCCGGCCATTGGCCGGGGACTCCTTAGGACGGCGCGCGCGGCCCCTTTAAGAGAGGGGGAGCGCGTGCGCGCCCTAAGCACAGTGGCAGGGAAGCAGCGCGCGCTGCCAGCAGAGCGGGAGGAGGACGCCGGGCACGGAATGGAGAGGTGAGGCGAACAGCGTCCCTGCCTAGCAGGAGGCAGGGACGTCGACGCTACAGTACCCCCCCCCCTTTAGGCCCCCCTTTTTTAGGCCAGACAGGAATTTATCAAGGATGAGAGGGGCATGGATGTTCTCCCGGGGCTCCCACGTTCTCTCTTCAGGACCAAACCCCTTCCAATCTACCAGAAAAAAGGTTTTTCCTCTTACCCTTTTGGTGGCCAGAATGTTCTCTACCTCAAACTCGTTTTCAGCGGAAACCGGAGCAGGAGGCGTACCTGTAGACTTGGAAAAAGAGTTAAGTACCACGGGTTTGAGGAGAGATACATGGAAGGAGTTAGGGATTAGAGATGAGCGGTGTTCGACTAGAACTGTTCGCCAATCTCAAATTCGAGCTGTTTTGGGCGGTGTTCGAGTTGTTCTACGAACCCGAACGATTTGCAAAAAATTCGGCTGTTCGAGGTTATGTTCGATAACTGTTCGTGCACCAAAAGCGTGTCCTGCATGTCTGGCGCTATTTAGAGCACCAACCATGCAGGGATTGTCTGCCACTCACTGTAATGCCACAGCCATGGTGGTTGTGGCATTACAGTGATTGCCCAAATCGATGGGAACAGTGCCAACAGTGAAACATGAAAAGCCGGCAATTCAGCAGCGGCATACACCGGTACCCGACAATTTAGAACCGAAAGAATAGAGCTTCACACATAGATTAGATAGATATAAACATGTCAGCCACATATATACGAAGTACAGTGAAAGTGCTGCTTACTGTACTTGTCATTTAGCGTAAAGGATTTATCAAAAAAAATAATAGTGTTTTCATGCACCGTCTCTTTAAAAAAGCCGGCCGGCAATTCAGCAGCGGTACCCGACAATTTATAACAGACAGAATAGAGCTTCACACATAGATTAGATAGATAGAAACATGTCAGCCACATATATACGAAGTACAGTGACAGTGTTGCTTACTGTACTTGTCATTTAGCGTAAAGGATTTATCAAAAAAAATAATAGTGTTTTCATGCACCGTCTCTTTAAAAAAGCCGGCCGGCAATTCAGCAGCGGTACCCGACAATTTAGAACAGACAGAATAGAGCTTCACACATAGATTAGATAGATAGAAACATGTCAGTCACATATATATGAAGTACTGTGACAGTGCTGGTTACTGTACTTGTCATTTAGTATTAAAATAAAGGATTTATTATTAAAAAAATTGGCGTGGGGTTCCCCTTAATTTTAGGCTCTAGCGGAGGTTAAACAGACGGCTGGGGCAGATGTTTGAAGCCTGGGAAGGGGGTAATACCCACGGAGCTTCCCAGGCTACTAATATCAGCCCCCAGCTGAATACATAGCCTTTACTAGCTATTAAAATGGGGGACCCCCCCAAAAAAATGACGTGGGGTCCCCCCTAATTTAATAGCTAGCAAAGGCTAGGCAGACAGCTGGGGGCTGATATTAATAGCCCAGGAAGGGAGCCATGAATATTGGCCCCCTCCCAGGCTAGAAACACCAGCCGTCAGCCGCCCCAGAAATGGCGCATTCATAGGATGCGCCAATTCTGGCACTTAGCCTCGCTCTTCCATGCTGCCCTGGTGCGGTGGCAGGGGGTAATAGGGTTGGGGTTGATGTCAGCTTATAATGCCAGCTGACATCAAGCCCAGGTTAGTAATGGAGAGGCGTCTATAAGACACCCCCATTACTAACCCCATAGTCAAAGTTAAAAAAAACACAAACACCCAGAATAAAGTCCTTTAATTGAAATAAAGACACAATCCTTTATTGTTCTAAATTAAACCATACTTACCGTCACGCCCATTGCAGCTGAAGCCAACGATCTCCTGCAATAAAAGAAAAATAACAAAGCAACCTCATCCTTACCTTTCCATGGTTCCCACGACAGCTTCAGCTCTGCTACATCGAGATGACAGGCTGGACCGCAGCAGAACGCTGCCATCCAGCCTCTCATCCCGCAGACACTGAGAAGCGCAGGCTTGCTTGCGCTGCTCAGCGTCTCTCTGTGACGACATCCAGATGAGCCGAGTTCATGTCCAATGAACTCGGCTCACCTCATGCACGTCACTGACAGCGTGGGAAAATTCTCACGCTGAAGCGGTGAGTGCAGGAGAATTCTCCCACGCTGTCAGTGACGTGCATAAGGTGAGCTCATGTCCAATGAACTCAGCTCACCTCCTGCACGTCACTGACAGCGTGGGAGAATTCTCCTGCACTCAGCGCTTCAGCGTGAGAATTCTCCCACGCTGAAGCGCTGAGTGCAGGAGAATTTTCCCACGCTGTCAGTGACGTGCATAAGGTGAGCTCATGTCCAATGAACTCAGCTCACCTCCTGCACGTCACTGACAGCGTGGGAGAATTCTCCTGCACTCAGCGCTTCAGTGTGAGAATTCTCCCACGCTGAAGCGCTGAGTGCAGGAGAATTTTCCCACGCTGTCAGTGACGTGCATGAGGTGAGCCGAGTTCATTGGACATTAACTCGGCTCATCTGGATGCCCTCACAGAGAGACACTGTGGAGCGCAAGCAAGCCTGCGCTTCTCAGTGTCTGCGGGATGACAGGCTGGATGGCAGCGTTCTGCTGCGGTCCAGCCTGTCATCTCGATGTAGCAGAGCTGAAGCTGTCATGGGAACCATGGAAAGGTAAGGATGATGTTGCTTTATTATTTTTCTTTTATTTCAGGAGATCGTTGGCTTCAGCTGGAATGGGCGTGATGGTAAGTATGGTTTAATTTAGAACAATAAAGAATTGTGTGTTTATTTCAATTAAAGGACTTTTTTCTGGGTGTTGTGTTTTTTTTAAATACTTTACTAGAAATTCATGGTGGTCATGTCTAATATTGGCGTGACCCCATGAATTTCGGGCTTAGGGCCAGCTGATAATACCAAGCTGGCCCTAACCCCTTTATTACCCAGTGAGCCACCGCATCAGGGCCCTGGATGAGTTGGGTACAGCGCCAGAAGATGGCGCTTCTATGAACGCGCCATTTTCCGGGGTGGCTGCGGACTGCAATTTGCAGCGGGGGTGGCCCAGAAAGCTTGGGCCTCCCTGCTCTGCGGATTCCAGCCCCCAGCTGCCTAGTTGTACCTGGCTGGACACAAAAACAGGGCGAAGCCCCACGTCAATTTTCTTTAAATTATTTCATGAAATAATTAAGAAAAAAAGGGCTTCCCTATATTGTTGTGTCCGGCCAGGTACAAATAGGCAGCTGGTGGTTGGGGGCAGCCCGTTCCTGCCTGCTGTACCTGGCTGGACACAAATATAGTGTGAAGCCCCACGTCAATTTTTTTTAAATTATTTCATGAATTTCCTGAAATAATTTAAAAAAATTGAAGTGGGGCTTCGCACTATATTTGTGTCCAGCCAGGTACAGCAGGCAGGAACGGGCTGCCCCCATCCACCAGCTGCCTATTTGTACCTGGCCGGACACAACAATATAGGGAAGCCCTTTTTTTCTTAATTATTTCATGAATTTCATGAAATAATTAAAAAAAATTGAAGTGGGGCTTCGCACTATATTTGTTTCCAGCCAGGTACAGCAGGCAGGAACGGGCTTCCCCCTTCCACCAGCTGCCTATTTGTACCTGGCCGGACACAACAATATAGGGAAGCCCTTTTTTTCTTAATTATTTCATGAATTTCATGAAATAATTAAAAAAAAAGTACGTGGGGCTTCGCCCTATTTTTGTGTCTAGCCAGGTACAACTAGGCAGCTGGGGGCTGGAATCTGCAGCGCAGGGAGGCCCAAGCTTTCTGGGCCCCCCCCCCGCTACAAATTGCAGTCCGCAGCCACCCCGGAAAATGGCGCGTTCATAGAAGCGCCATCTTCTGGCGCTGTACCCAACTCATCCAGGGCCCTGGTGCGGTGGCTCACTGGGTAATAAAGGGGTTAGGGCCAGCTTGGTATTATCAGCTGGCCCCAAGCCCAAAATTCATGGGGTCACGCCAGTATTAGACATGACCGCCATGAATTTCTAGTAAAGTATTTAAAAAAAACACAACACCCAGAATAAAGTCCTTTAATTGAAATAAAGACACAATTCTTTATTGTTCTAAATTAAACCATACTTACCATCACACCCATTCCAGCTGAAGCCAACGATCTCCTGCAATAAAAGAAAAATAATAAACCAACCTCATCCTTACCTTTCCATGGTTCCCACGACAGCTTCAGCTCTGCTACATCGAGATGACTGGCTGGACCGCAGCAGAACGCTGCCATCCAGTCTGTCATCCCGCAGACACTGAGAAGCGCAGGCATGCTTGCGCTCCTCACTGTCTCGCTGTGACGGCATCCAGATGAGCCGAGGTCATGTCCAATGAACTCGGCTCACCTCATGCACGTCACTGACAGCGTGGGAAAATTCTCACGCTGAAGTGCTGAGTGCAGGAGAATTCTCCCACGCTGTCAGTGATGTGCATGAGGTGAGCTCATGTCCAATGAACTCAGCTCACCTCCTGCACGTCACTGACAGCGTGGGAAAATTCTCCTGCAATCAGCGCTTCAGCGTGACAATTTTCCCACGCTGTCAGTGACGTGCATGAGGTGAGCCGAGTTCATTGGACATGAACTCGGCTCATCTGGATGTCGTCACAGAGAGACGCTGAGCAGCGCAAGCAAGCCTGCGCTTCTCAGTGTCTGCGGGATGACAGGCTGGATGGCAGTGTTCTGCTGCGGTCCAGCCTGTCATCTCGATGTAGCAGAGCTGAAGCTGTCGTGGGAACCATGGAAAGGTAAGGATGAGGTTGCTTTATTATTTTTCTTTTATTGCAGGAGATCGTTGGCTTCAGCTGGAATGGGCGTGATGGTAAGTATGGTTTAATTTAGAACAATAAAGGATTGTGTCTTTATTTCAATTAAAGGACTTTATTCTGGGTGTTTGTGTTTTTTTTAACTTTGACTATGGGGTTAGTAATGGGGGTGTCTTATAGACGCCTCTCCATTACTAACCTGGGCTTGATGTCAGCTGGCATTATAAGCTGACATCAACCCCAACCCTATTACCCCCTGCCACCGCACCAGGGCAGCGTGGAAGAGTGAGGCTAAGTGCCAGAATTGGCGCATCCTATGAATGCGCCATTTCTGGGGCGGCTGACGGCTGGTGTTTCTAGCCTGGGAGGGGGCCAATATTCATGGCTCCCTTCCTGGGCTATTAATATCAGCCCCCAGCTGTCTGCCTAGCCTTTGCTAGCTATTAAATTAGGGGGGACCCCACGTCATTTTTTTTGGGGGGTCCCCCATTTTAATAGCTAGTAAAGGCTATGTATTCAGCTGGGGGCTGATATTAGTAGCCTGGGAAGCTCCGTGGGTATTACCCCCTTCCCAGGCTTCAAACATCTGCCCCAGCCGTCTGCTTAACCTCCGCTAGAGCCTAAAATTAAGGGGAACCCCACGCCAATTTTTTTAATAATAAATCCTTTATTTTAATACTAAATGACAAGTACAGTAACCAACACTATCACTGTACTTCATATATATGTGACTGACATGTTTCTATCTATCTAATCTATGTGTGATGCTCTATCTTTCTGTTCTAAATTGTCGGGTACCGCTGCTGAATTGCCGGCCGGCTTTTTTAAAGAGACGGTGCATGAAAACACTATTATTTTTTTAAATAAATCCTTTACACTAAATGACAAGTACAGTAAGCAACACTGTCACTGTACTTATTATATATGTGACTGACATGTTTCTATCTATCTAATCTATGTGTGAAGCTCTATTCTTTCTGTTCTAAATTGTCGGCTACAGATGCTGAATTGCCGGCCAGCTTTTTTAAAGAGACGGTGCATGAAAACACTAATATTTTTTTTAATAAATCCTTTACACTAAATGACAAGTGCAGTAACCAACACTGTCACTGTGCTTCTTATATGTGTGACTGACATGTTTCTATCTATCTAATCTATGTGTGAAGCTCTATTCCTTCTTGTCTAAATTGTCGGGTACCGGTGTATGCCGCTGCTGAATTTGCCGGCCGGCTTTTTTAAAGAGAGTGTCTTCTGAGCAGTTTGTCAGCTTTTGGACACCTTTGCAGGTGTTTTCTATGTGTTTCTATGTGTTTTTGTTTGCCTGCCATTGGTTTTAACGGTGTTCGACGGTGTTCTAAGGTGTTCGACGAACAGTTCGACGAACAGTTCCTCGAACATCCCGGTGTTCGACGAACCGAACCGAACCCGAACACTACGGGGGTGGCTCAACACTATTAGGGATCCGCAAGTTGGCCGGGAGTTTCAATTTATAGGCCACTGGGTTGACTTGTTTGATAACTTCTAGTGGGCCGATTAACCGAGGTCCTAACTTGTAGGAAGGAATCTTGAGCCGGACATACTTGGACGAGAGCCAGACTTTATCTCCAGGACTGAATTGTGAAGAATCCAGGCGTTTTTTGTCAGCGTATTTCCTCATCCGCTCGGACGACTGAAGGAGTGCGGATCGGGTACTCTCCCAAATGGAGGAAGATTTGCTAACGAGAGATTCTGCAGCCGGATTGTCCACCGAGGTGGAGACGGGAAATGGGATCCGAGGATGCTGACCGAAGACTACAAAAAACGGGGATCTGGAGGAAGATTCGCTCTCGTGATTATTGTAAGAGAATTCGGCCCATGGCAGGAGATCCACCCAGTCTGAATGGTGGGCATTAACGAAGTGCCGGAGGTAACTGGTCAGGATCTGATTGATCCGCTCCACCTGACCATTGGACTCTGGGTGGTATGCGGAGGAGAAGTCCAGGGTGACGTCTAGCAGCTTACTTGTGGCTCTCCAGAAGCGTGAGGTGAACTGAACCTCACGATCCGACACGATGTGGAGGGGCAGGCCATTGAGACGGAAGATGTGGCGGATAAAGTCTTTAGCCAGCTCGGGTGCAGACGGGAGGCCTGGCAGGGGAATGAAATGAGCCATTTTGGAAAAGCGGTCTGCGACCACCCAAATGACCGTACAACCGGCAGAGACAGGGAGATCTGTTATGAAGTCCATAGCTATATGCTGCCAGGGGGCAGCAGGTACTGGAAGAGGAAGGAGGCGACCGGCTGGCAGTTGTCTCGGAACCTTGTTGCGGGCGCAGGACACACAGGCAGAAAAAAAGTCTATTACGTCCTTGTGCAGGGTAGGCCACCAGTAGTGCCGGGTGATAAGCTGGAGGGTCTTCTTCTGACCGGCATGGCCAGCAAGCTTAGTCGAGTGACCCCAGTGTAGGATCTTCTCCCAATCAGGTACCGTTACGAACGTCTTACCGGGAGGGAGATGATTTAGACTCACGGGGGCCACCTGCATTACTCTGGCGGGATCGATGATGTGTTTAGGTTCCTCCTCAAGATCAGACACCAGGAAGGATCGGGACAAGGCTTCAGCTTTGATGTTTTTGTCAGCCGGGAAAAATGAAGAACAAAATCAAAGCGAGCAAAAAACAAGGACCACCGGGCTTGGCGCGGGTTAAGTCTCTGGGCACTCTGGAGGTAAGCCAAGTTCTTGTGGTCCGTGTAAATTATTACCAGGTGAAGAGCCCCCTCAAGCAGGTAACGCCACTCCTCCAATGCCAGCTTAATGGCCAATAATTCTCGGTCTCCTATAGAATAGTTGCGCTCGGAAGAGGAGAAGAGTTTGGAGAAGAAGCCGCAAGTTACCATTCTCCCGGAAGACGATTTTTGGGTAAGTACCGCTCCGTCTCCAGAGGAGGAGGCGTCAACTTCCAGGAAGAATTGCTTGTTGCCGTCCAGGCGATGCAGCACCGGGGCGGAAGAGAAAGCCTGTTTTAAGGAAAGAAAGGCTTCCTCAGCTTCGGGCGGCCATTCTCTGGAATTAGTGCCCTTAAGGGTGAGCGCAGAGATTGGGGCAGTCCAGGAAGAGAAGTGCGGTATGAAGAGGCGGTAGTAGTTGGCGAAGCCCAGGCACCGCTGAATAGCCTTCAACCCCTCTGGTCGAGGCCACTTCTCGATGGCAGACAGTTTCTCAGGATCCATTCGTAGGCCGGTCTGAGAAATTATGTAGCCCAAAAACGGAAGCGAGGTCTGCTCAAAGAGGCACTTCTCATATTTAGCGTAAAGGTGGTTCTGCCTGAGCCTGAGCAGAACCTGACGAACATCCCTCCGGTGTGTGGGGAGATCCGGAGAGAAGACCAAGATGTCGTCCAGGTACACCACTACGCAGGAGTAAAGAAGGTCCCGGAAGATGTCATTGACCAACTCTTGAAAGACGGCGGGAGCGTTACAGAGACCGAAGGGCATTACCAGGTATTCATAGTGGCCGTCCCGGGTGTTGAATGCCGTCTTCCATTCATCCCCCTGACGGATACGGACCAGGTTATACGCCCCACGGAGGTCCAGCTTGGTGAAGATTCTAGCCCCCCTCAGACGGTCAAATAATTCCGGAATGAGCGGAAGGGGGTATTTATTCTTCACCATGATCTGGTTAACGCCTCTATAGTCTATACAGGGACGGAGTGAGCCATCCTTCTTTTTGACGAAGAAGAAGCCTGCTCCCGCCGGGGAAGTAGATTTCCGGGTGAATCCCTGGGACAGATTCTCCTCAATATATTCTGACATGGATCGGGTCTCAGCAGCGGACAAAGGGTAAATGCGCCCACG
The DNA here is from genome assembly GCF_046119375.1 of Phyllobates terribilis. Lineage (NCBI taxonomy): Eukaryota > Metazoa > Chordata > Amphibia > Anura > Dendrobatidae > Phyllobates > Phyllobates terribilis. Next base: position 69,136,699 of record NW_027362763.1, on the reverse strand, counting down.
GGGAGGAGTAGTGCCGGGCATCAGGTCGATTGGGCAGTCGTATGGTCTATGAGGGGGTAATGTCTCTGCCTCCTTTTTATTAAAGACGTCCGCATATGACCAATAAGGAACCGGAAGACCAAGTAGATTGGCTGGAGTAGGATAAGGACGGACAGGATGGACGGGAACTAAACAAGTCTTATGGCAGTCTTGTCCCCAGCGAAGGACTTCTCCGGTCTGCCAATCAAGCACGGGTGCATGTTTCTGAAGCCAAGGTAGGCCTAGCAATAGAGCGTGAGAGAGTCCAGGCAGAACATGAAAGAAGATGCTCTCAGAGTGCAGCATTCCCACCTGCAGGGTTATGGATTCGGTGATGAGTTGGATGGGATGTGGTAAGAGGCCCCCATCCACGGCAGCGACAGATAAGGGTACGGCTAGAGGTTTGGTGGGAATGCGGTATTTCTCTACCAGAGAATGAGAAATGAGATTTCCGGCAGCTCCAGAGTCAAGTTGGGCTAGTTCAAAATAACGTTTCTCCCCGCAGATGATAGAGACCGACAGCAACAGGGATGGAGAGGGTTTACTCTTGTCTAGTACGACCTCTCTGAGCGATCCTAGACACAGGCGTTTCCCGACCTCTCCGGACAGGAACGGATCCGGTGCTCCTTACTGCCACAGTAGAAGCAGCTCCCCTCGGCACGGCGTAACTCTTGACTTGTTTTGACCATCTTGGTCTGGTCGACCTGCATAGGCTCGCTTGAGTGCGCCTGGGGAGTAGCAGGAGAAGGGACAGGTTTCTGAAAGGTAGGGGCTAGACGTGGAAACCTCCTCTCATGGGTGACCTCTTTGGCGCGTTCCGGGAACCGGATGTCAATCCGGGTGGCAAGAGTTATTAAGTCGTCGAGAGTGGTAGGTATGTCCCGACCGGCGAGTTCATCTTTAATACGGCCGGACAGACCCTCCCAAAAGACAGACACCAGGGCGTCGTTATCCCAGGCCAGCTCCGAAGCAAAGGTACGGAACCGTATGGCATATTGGCCCATGGTGAGATTTCCTTGATGGAGACGTAGCAGAGATGATGCGGATGAGGTCTTCCGTCCGGGTTCGTCGAAGACTTTCCGGAAAGCCGTGAGAAAGGCTGGTAGGTTGGACACCAGGGGGTCTCCTCTCTCCCATAGAGGATTTAGCCAAGCTAGTGCCTCCCCCGTGAGATGGGACATGATGAAGGCTACTTTGGCCCGGTCGGAGATAAACTGGTGGGACAGGAGTTCAAAATGCAGGGTGCATTGGTTTATGAAGCCCCGAGCTTGAGCGGGGTCGCATCCGAAGCAAGGAGGTGCAGAAAGCCGGGGTCCGGGGCAGGATGCCATGGTATTGGTGGGCAGCGGCGCTGCCGGGCTGCGAGTCATGACACTAGCAATGGTTGCTGGTGGAGCAGTCAGAGTGTTCTGGCGAGAGTTGACATTCCGCAGATGACTCAGGATGGACTCCTGTTGGGACCTCTGACGGGACAGTACATGACATAGGTCTGGGAGCGAGGGAGCTTGGGTGCCACCGGGTTCCATGGCCCGAGCAAACTGTAACGGGTCTGGGAGGCGGAACCTCTGAGCAACTATACAAGGGGGTGGTCCTTGTAAGGAAGCGGGTGGCTCCCAGGGAAGACGGGCAGGTAGTCACAGCAAGTGACAGGGACAGTCTCTGGGAAAAAGGGCAGGTAGTCACGGCAAGTGACAGGGACAATCTCTGGGTAGAAGGGCAGGCAGTCACGGCAAGTGACAGGGACAGTCTCTGGGTAGAAGGACGGGTACTCACGGCAAGTGACAGAGACAGTCTCTGGGTAGAAGGACAGAAGGCAGGTGACTGGTGAGCGCTCCCAGGTGAGCGGGCGAGAGTCTCTGGACAGGCAGGTGGTCACGGCAAGTGACGGCAGAGCCTCCAGGTAGGCTAGCAGGCAGGTAGCAGGTGAGTGCTCCCAGGTGAGCAGGCAAGAGTCTCTGGACAGGCAGGTGGTCACGGCAAGTGACGGCGGAGCCTCCAGGTAGGCTAGCAGGCAGGTAGCAGGTGAGCGCTCCCAGGTGAGCAGACAAGAGTCTCTGGACAGGCAGGTGGTCACGGCAAGTGACGGCGGAGCCTCCAGGCAGGCTAGCAGGCAGGTAGCAGATGAGCGCTCCCAGGTGAGCGGGCAGGCTGGTCCATGGACAGAATGACAGGTGTCGGAAGGCAGACCGTCGGACCGCAGGCTTGAAAGCAGGTAAACGGATATCAGGCAGGTATCAAGCAGGAATCTGACGGGTGACTGGCAGGTAACTGGTAACGGGACCTGAGGGCTGAAGCAGAGTGAAGGCTTTGCAACAACATTGCTCGGGCACCTCCATTTTGGAGGAGGTGCCTTATATATGGTGAGGTCCTCCGGCCATTGGCCGGGGACTCCTTAGGACGGCGCGCGCGGCCCCTTTAAGAGAGGGGGAGCGGGCGCGCCCTAAGCACAGTGGCAGGGAAGCAGCGCGCGCTGCCAGCAGAGCGTGAGGAGGACGCCGGGCACGGAATGGAGAGGTGAGGGGAACAGCGTCCCTGCCTAGCAGGAGGCAGGGACGCCGACGCTACATAGTCCTATTCTTATCTGCTAAAACTACATTTCTCAGCATCATTTTTTCTCCTCAGTGCTGCAGATACCTCTCCTTTATCCCATGTGCTCCTGACTAGCCTCACCTCTCTGAGTTATTATCCAGCTAATCTAAGTGTAAAACCCACCATATGCTTCTATGCACTCTCTGCTCCTGTATAGTACTTTATCCGATTTTATTTTCTCTCATCTACAGTACAGACCAAAAGTTTGGACACACCTTCTCATTTAAAGATTTTTCTGTATTTTCATTACTATGAAAATTTTAGATTCACACTGAAGGCAACAAAACTATGAATTAACACATGTGGAATTATATACTTAACAAAAAAGTGTGAAACAACTGAAAATATGTCTTGAATTCTAGGTTCTTCAAAGTAGCCACGTCTTGCTTTGATGACTGCTTTGCACACTCTTGGCATTTTCTTGATGAGCTTCAAGAGGTAGTCAACGGAAATGGTCTTCCAACAATCTTGAAGGATTTCCCAGAGATGCTTAGCACTTGTTGGCCCTTTTGCCTTCACTCTGCGGTCCAGCTCACCCCAAACCATCTCGATTGGGTTCAGGTCTGGTGATTCAGGAGGCCAGGTCATCTGGCGTAGCAATCTATCACTCTCCTTCTTGGTCAAATAGCCCTTACACAGCCTGGAGGTGTGTTTGAGGTCATTGTCCTGTTGAAAAATAAATGATGGTGCAAATAAACGCAAACCGGATGGAATAGCATGTCACTGGAAGATGCTGTGGTAGCCTTGCTGGTTCAGTATGCCTTCAATTTTGATTAAATCCCCAACAGTGTCACCAGCAAAGCACTCCCACACCATCACACCTCCTCCTCCATGCTTCACGGTGGGAACCAGGCATGTAGAGTCCATCTGTTCACCTTTTCTGCGTCGCACAAAGACATGGTGGTTGGAACCAAAGATCTCAAATTTGGACTCATCAGACCAAAGCACAGATTTCCACTGGTCTAATGTCCATTCCTTGTGTTCTTTAGCCAAAACATGTCTCTTCTGCTTGTTGCATGTCCTTAGCAGTGGTTTCCTAGCAGCTATTTTACCATGAAGGCCTGCTGCAAAAAGTCTCCTCTTAACAGTTGTTGAAGAGATGTGTCTGCTGCTAGAACTCTGTGTGGCATTGACCTGGTCTCTAATCTGAGCTGCTGTTAACCTGCGATTTCTGAGGCTGGTGACTCGGATAAACTTATCCTCAGAAGCAGAGGTGACTCTTGGTCTTCCTTTCCTGGGGTGGTCCTCATGTGAACCAGTTTCTTTGTAGCGCATGATGGTTTTTGCAACTGCACTTGGGGACACTTTCAAAGTTTGCCCAATTTTTTGAACTGACTGACCTTCATTTCTTAAAGTAATGATGGCCACTCATTTTTCTTTACTTAGCTGCTTTTTTTCTTGCCATAATACAAATTCTAACAGTCTATTCAGTAGGACTATCAGCTGTGTATCCACCTGACTTCTGCACAACACAACTGATGGTCCCAACCCCATTTATAAGGCAAGAAATCCCACTTATAAAACCTGACAGGGTATACCTGTGAAGTGAAAACCATTTCCGGTGACTACATCTTTAAGCTCATCAAGAGAATGCCAAGATTGTACAAAGCAGTCATCAAAGCAAAAGGTGGCTACTTTGAAGAACCTAGAATATAAGACATATTTTCAGTTGTTTCACACTTTTTGGTTAAGTATATAATTCCACATGTGTTAATTCATAGTTTTGATGCCTTCAGTGTGAATGTACAATTTTCATAGTAATGAAAATGCAGAAAAATCTTGAAATGAGAAAGTGTGTCCAAACTTTTGGTCTGTACTGTACATCAGTATATTTGCTTTGAGATGCTACATCATTAGCTAGTTCTAGCAGAGATCAACTCTCCTATACTCTTCCACAATGACAATGTAGAGCTGTGTTTGTTACATAATGTTCATAACAATTTTGTGAAGCTGAAAATGCCGCTCTATTGACGCTTATGTTAGTATATAATACTCTGTCATATGAATCCATGGAATGGCATTTGCAGTTTCAAATTACTGATCTCTCAGCACCAGGAAACAAATACTGTTCATCTAGTTTCAACCCTTCTATACAGCCCATCTTGCAGTATACCTCTCCACTCAGTTCCATGTATACAGAGCCCCATCCTGTATTATATCTCTCCTTTCAGCTGTTGTATATATCTAATCCTGTATAAAATTTCAGCCCCCTGCAAAGAAGCCTCATTCTGAAGTATCGCTCTTCTTTCAGCCCCTCTATGCAGAGTGCTATCTTGCAGTATATGTCTTCTTCCAGCCTCCTATAAGCAGAGCCCTATCTTGCAGCATATTTATCCCCCCTGTATTCAGAACACCATCCTCCAATATATCTCTCCACTCATCTCCCTGTCTACAGAGCCCCCATCCTACAATATTTCTCCTTTCAGCCCCCTGTATACAGAGGCCTATCCTGCAGTATATCACTCCTCTCAGCCTCCTGTGTACAGCTCCTTCATACAGTATAATACTCCTTTCAGTTACCAGCACACCCACACCCTGCTGCTTCCTGATATGAGCTGTCTGTACTGAGATGAAGGAGGCACAATTCCTTTCCATGACATCATCCCTCAAAGTATAATTTCCATTCTAGACACATCCCAAAGGAGAGCTATGCTGATAGAAAGCCAGCCTAGAAAGATTGCACTGCGCGTTATCAACCAGGTTCATGGGAAAATGTTTACAATTTCAACTGTTGGCTAATTAGAGCCTCAAGTGTCATCGTTAGATGTATGAAAGGTGCAAAGAGGGACAGATTTAAATATGGGTTATATTGGCACAAATGAATAAATATATGTGTACATTGTTATAACCCTATGAGTAAGAATCAAGAAAAATATAAAAACATTATAAAACAGTAATATAAATGATGGGCCCATAATAAAAACAATGTAGAAGTACAAACAAATTATGTTAGATTTTGAGCATGTAACATACCTTTCACCATAAAAGGAAGAAAATAGTTTCAGGTAAAAACTCTCACACATTCAAGTACATAATCCATTTACAGACTATGAGGTTATTCAGTTTACCTGCAGCCATTCCAAAAATTGCTGTCCATGCATAGATGTAATGTCTTGCCTAAAGCCAGTTTCACATGTCCATTCAAGGTCCAGGACAACCTTGTGTCTTCTAACTTGAACTCAACATACAATGATGCTAATGACACTCTTAAATTTAGGTCAAGAAACCCATGATGGTCAAGGCATCATGATCCATATATGGACTGTATATTTTTTTATTGTGTGAAACCAGCTTCAGTCTGTGTATGACAGTTTTTTCCCAGTTTTTGTTGCCCAAAGACTCCTTACCTGTAGGAACTCCACAAGAAGAGTAATTTCTTTCCAAGGTCTCGATTCAGAAAGAATCCTAAAAACGTAGTATTAATTTCAAAAACTTTGCAATTCTCTTTTAACATTTTTTTCTTATTCTTAGGAAAGAGAAGTTGTGCTGGGGAAACATTGGCTAAAATGGAGCTATTCCTGTTCTTCACTTCATTATTACAAAATTTTACATTCCAGGCCCCTCCCGGGGCAAAATTGGACCTTACACCTGGACAGGGGTCTAATAATGCTCCCCAAACACATGAAATCTGTGCCATACCTCACTGATAGACTTTTCTTGGGTAAACAATGACGAAAGTCCATTATTCCACTGATTATTTGATTAACACAAATTCCAGCCACTAAGGGTTAGAAAGAGTTTAAAAAAATATTATACACATCTCTCCTCAGCCCTCCCCACACCTGTTCCGCTGCCACCAGTTAACCAAGCGGCTCCTCCATCTTCACTTTTTTGTCTTTTCCTGTTTTCGTGCCTCCAGCAATGTCATCTTTACAAGACCCCACACCACCATGCATGGCACTGCAATTAACGACATGCATTTTGGCACATGTAACCATGGGTAAGTGATCATGTCATTAATGTTAATGGCATATGTATCAACCCACGTGACGACATGCAACCTAGTCAAGAACGGCAGCATTGGAGATCAGGAAACAGAACAAGTGAGAAGACAATATAGAGTAGACAAAGGAGACAAATAGAGGACCTTTTGTGAGAAAACTATGGGGATGGCCAAGGAGTGGTGAGTATCAGAGTTTTTTGGTGTCGATAACAACCCATTCAATCTACACAGGCAAAGAAATCAATCCATGGATGTGCATAAATTAAGTTATGTGTAATAAAGAGAAATGAAACAGGGAAAAGTATTGAACACTAGTGATGATCAAGCATGCTCGCCACTGCTCGGTACTTGCCCCAGCATCTCAGTACTCGAGATGCTCGGAGCTGGCCGAGTACTTGCGCAATGCTCGGGTGAGAGCTCGGGTCCCCGTCCTGCATGTTTGGCGCTATTTAGAGCACCAATCATGCAGGGATTGTCTGCCACTCACTGCAATGTCACAGCCAAGGTGGTTGTGGCATTACAGTGATTGCCAAAATCGATGGGAACAGTGCTCAGTGAAACATGAAAAGCCAGCAATTCATCAGCGGCATACATCGGTACCCGACAATTTAGAACAGAAAGAATAGAGAATCACACATATATTAGATAGATAGAAACATGACAATCATATACATAATAAGTACAGTGACAGTGTTGGTTACTGTACTTGTCATTTAGTGTTTAAATTAAAGGATTTATTTTAAAAAAAATTGGTGTGTGGTTCCCCGTAATTTTAGTCTCTAGCGGAGGTTAAGCAGATGGCTGGGGCAGATGGCTGGGGCTACTAATATCAGCCCCCAGCTGAATACCTAACCTTTACTAGCTATTAAAATGGGATGGAAGGAGAAGAAGATCTGCTACCCACCAATGAGAGTTACAGACAAGCAGTGGGGGCGCTTCTGTATATAGCAACCCCAACTCGTCAAGATATTACAGCCACAGTTGGAATTCTCTGCTGTCGTCTAAGCAAGCCACGCCAAAGAGACTGGAATGCAACTAAGAGAATTCTACAATATCTTAAGGAAACTCAAAGGCTAAATCTTTAGATATCTGCATCAGGAGATCTCACTCTCAGAGGTCATGTGGATGCAGATTGGGCTGGAGATGCAAGTGATCGGAAATCAAGTGGTTACTTGTTCAAGTTAGGAGAAAATTCAATTTCTTGGTCCAGCAGAATACAAGTGTCAGTCGCATTGTCTTCTACAGAAGCAGAATATGTGTCAGGTGCTTATGCAAGTCAAGAGGTTATGTGGTTGAAACAACTTTTGGAAGATTTCGACAAGCCAGTAGCTCAGCCAACAGTTATCTATGAGGACAACCAAGGATGTATTAAACTTGCCAGCAGTGAGAAGATTAGTGAAAGGACTAAACTAGTGATGAGCGAGCACTAAAATGCTCGGGTGCTCGAAGCTCGGGTCGAGCACATTGGAATACTCGGATGCTCGACCCGAGCAACGAGCCCGATGTAAGTCTATGGGAAACTCGAGAATTTTTCTGGCGGTCCCCCCCGGGAGTCTGCAGAAGGTCAAAAATTGCCCAAATCGATGGGAACAGTGCTCAATTAAACGTCAGGCAGGCAGAATATATAGGCAGACAAGCAGGCAGGTTATATAGGAGGGTGCATGAAAAACATAACAAGGCACTTGGAACAAACCAGTGCCCTCCGATTTTCATGCACCCTTCTCTTTAAAAAAGCCGGCTGGAAATTCAGCAGCGGCCTACACCGGTACCCAACAATTTAGAACAGAAAGAATAGAGCATCACACATAGGTTAGATAGATAGAAACATGTCAGTCACATATATAAGAAGTATAGTGACAGTGTTGGTTACTGTACTTTTCATTAAGTGTTAAAATAAAGGATTAATTTAAAAAAAAAATTGGTGTGTGATTCCCCATAATTTTAGTCTCTAGCGGAGATTAAGCAGATGGCTGGGGCAGATGTTTGAAGCCTAGGAAGGGGGTAATGCCCACGGAGCTTCCCAGGCTACTAATATCAGCCCCCAGCTGAATACCTAGCCTTTACTAGCTATTAAAATGGGGGACCCCAAAAACAATGACATGGGGTCCCCCTATTTTAATAGCTAGCAAAGGCTAGGCAGACAGCTGGGGGCTTATATTAATAGCCCAGGAAGGGTGCCATGAATATTGGCCCCCTCCCAGGCTAGAAACACCAGCCGTCAGCTGCCCCAGAAATGGCGCATCCGTAGAATGCGCCAATTCTGGCACTTAGCCTGGCTCTTCCCACTGCCCTGTAGCGGTGGCAGTGGCAGTGGAGTAATAGGGCTAGGGTTGATGTCAGCTTATAATGCCAGCTGACATCAAGCCCAGGTTAGTAATGGAGAGGCATCTATAAGACACCCCCATTACTAACCCCATAGTGAAAGTTAAAAAAAACACAAACACCCAGAATAAAGTCCTTTAATTGAAGTAAAGACACAATACTTTAATGTTCTAAATTAAACTCTACTTACCGCATCGCCCATTCCAGCTGAAGCCAACGATCTCCTGCAATAAAAGTAAAATAATAAACCAACCTTATCCTTACCTTTCCATGGTTCCCAGTATGGCTTCAGGTCTGCTACATTGACATGACAGGCTGGATCGCAACAGAACGCTGCCATCCAGCTTGCCGTGCCGCAGACACTGAAAAGCTCCTCAGTGAAGCTCCTCGGTGTCTTGCTGTGACGGCATCCAGATGAGCCGAGTTCATGTCCAATGAACTCAGCTCACCTCATGCACGTCACTGACAGCGTGGGAGAATTCTCCTGCGCTCAACGCTTGAGCAGGAGAATTCTCCCACGCTGGGATGGCTTATGAAAATACAGAAAAATCTTTAAATGATAAGGTGTGTCCAAACTTTTTGTCTGTACTGTATATATATATATATATATATATATATATATATATATATATATAAAAGCAAGTCCATATAATATATTAAATCATCCAGGGAGGCCTGGGTAGGAAGTCTCAGATAGTCCAGGACAAGATACGGAGTCCAGAAGTCCCGAACAGTCTCATGCTCTGAATCTATTTAATCATAGGAAGTGACTGAGCAGCAACAGCTTACGTGTTTAGCAAATGCTGGTGGGGTCAGAGGCACAGAGGGAGCAGCACAAGCCGCCAGAAGCAGAAGGAAAGCTGGTTACAGGTGTATACAGCAGAATCTCCAAAAACAGCAATCAAGAGATACACACAGGTTTGCAGGAGCAGGCAGAAATCAAGGAAGCCACCAGGAACAAGACACAGGCAGAATACTCTAGCACTGACTAGAGGCTGTGGTGGAATTATAAAGGCAGGAAGACAAAGTGCACATGAGACAAAAGGAGTCATCTTGGAAAAGGGCAGAAATGCCCAAAAGGTAATCAAAATATTCAGAGTCCTGACACTCGACTACTACAAGTTCCTGCTCTGTGGCCTCCCTTCTACCACTCTCGCACCCATTCAATCCTAAACTGTGCTGGCCGATTACTCCACCTGTCACCCGCTATTTCCAGGCTTCTCCACTCTGCCAATCCCTGCGCTGGCTCCCTGTTGCCAAGAGACTCCAGTTGAAAAGCTCTAACTTTGACATACCAAGCCAAAACCTGTGTCTTCCATACATGTGTGACCTCATCTCCCTATTCTAGTTACTTGCACGCAACCTCCCATCCTTCCAAGATCTCCTTCTCTAGTTCCCTCTTATCTCTTCTTGTCACGATCACATACAAGATTTGTCCCGTGCATCTCCTCTACTGTGTAGCTGTTTACCCCAACACATCAGACTCTTGCCTACCATGCAAACCATGAAAAGGAAGCGGAAGACCACTTCTTGTGACAAGCGTACATTCTGCGGTAACCCTCGCTCCAGCATACCACTGCATGACTTGCTGTACCCTGACCTACTATATCCTCACCCATTCCTTGTTGTTTGTTTGTGCCCCCTCACAGGCAGGGTCCTCTCTCCTCTTGTATTAGTCGGTGACCCCTTTTGACATGCAAATCGCCATGGAATAAATGTTGCTGTAATAGTAATAATAGTTATAGTACTTGTACTCTGGGTCAATTGATGGAACTTTCTAGGTGTCTATCCCTTATTTGATGTGTTTTGTCAGCTTTTGGGCCCATTTGAAGATGTTGTGCATGCGTTTTTCTTTGCCACCAAAGGAATCCTATGGCGTTCGGTAACGTTCAGCGAACATTTGACAAATAAATCGTCGAAAATTGCAAATTCGGCGATCGTAATCCGAGCCGAGTATTGAAACATTTGCTCATCTCTAGTCCCTCTTACTGTATGCATGGCCCCCAGTAACCTTCCCTACACTGTATGCATGGCCTCTAGTAGCCCTTTACATTGTATTCATGGCTCCACAGTAGCCCATTCACATTGTATGCATGGCCCCTTTAGGCCCCCCCACACTATATGCATAGCCCCCAAAAGCCTCCACACATTGTATGTAGTAGTCCCCACAATTTTATGCATGGACCCCACTATAACCCCCCACACTTTATGCATGGCTTTCCCTATTCCAGTAGGCCCCCCACACTGTATGCATGGCAGCCAGAAGTCCCCTCACAACCACTATTAAAATAAAACAAAATAAAACATCTTATACTCACCTAACCATGGATCCTGAGGGGTCCATCGGCAGACAAAGGCGTGGGCCAAGCAACAAGGTGATGTCATCACACAGGGGCATGCAGCATCCCGGCATGATAATGTCATCATGCCACCTCCCATCTCGTCTGTGTATCTCCCTGCTTTTCTGCACACCGCAGGCTTAAATTGACCTGGGGACCACAGATAGTGGAAGCTGAGCGGCAGTGTAGGGAGATCATTTCTCCCTGCTCTACCACAGAGTTTAACTGTATCGACACGCCAATACAGTTTAGAGCAGCTGTAGCACAAGAGAACCCCTGTGAGCGCGGGGTAACCGCACCCTCTGCCTGACCTGCTCTTTACTGGTCTATATGAGCCATTATGAATTGTGAAATCTGTTAATAGCACACTCAGTGAGTCCTCATATATTTCCCCAAGGAACATTTTATTCAGTAGGACGGGACACAGATCTAACGAAACATGAAATTTTAAATAGGTAAATCTACTACTTCTGAGTCAAGTCCATCAGTTAAACACCCTAAGGTAAAGATCTACTGTTCCTCAGTCTAAATACTCCAGATAAATCCAGGTCTACTAGTTGGCCACAATTTATGTTACATAGAAGCCAGATTTATTTCTTATGTATGAAGAACATGACTTTGCTTACTACCAGTCTTATGCATCTTTTTTGGCTTCATACCTAGAAAATGTTGGATTTCAAAATGCTTGACTGCCCCCCTATTTTCAAACATTTACCAGATCAATATAAAAATAAGGGTGATGGGGCGCATTTGCTGCCATTTCTCCAAAAGTGAAACTGATGGATGAACAGAGCATGCTGGTACTATGGTATCAAACATATTACGTATAAGGCATTCACTTTGATGGTTTTATTTCCAAATTTTTTTCATAGGAACAAAAAAATGAAAATAATGGCAGTGAAGGGACCCACATGTAAACGCACCTAACAGACTTCATTAACAAGGGCCATACTCTAAAATAAAATCAAACCTAAACTATAACCTACCCATAAATGTCAAAATTAGAGTTGACGGAATCTCACAAAATTTAATTGTGTCAGATTTGCTCAACTTAAGTGGCCAGATTTAATTCTCTAGGAGAAAATTACCATAGGTGCAAGTTGAATCTGATGGGAGAGGGTTATAAAGCAATTGATTTTTATACTCACCTATTCTGGGCCCTTCTTTTGTCTGACCTGCCACCACAGTCTCATTCACGGCCCTCGACTTGCTACTCTTCAGTGTTATTTTCTATGCCTGAGTAGGATCCAAATGGTTACATAGGGATGGTGCACATCACATCCTCCAAGTGTGTTTTTTCCCACATGAGGATCTAGTTAGGGGTCTAGTTAGTTGGGGAAGGTTCAGACTGAAGAGAGAACCAAAAAAGGAGCAAATGGTAGAGCAAGTGGGGAACTGTGGCGGCGGGAGAGGCAAGACGAGGACCTCAAATTTCATAACTGTCGTGATTTGTATCCCTAAAAATTTGGAACATTCAGAGTCCTAATTTTGAAGGAAATTTACAAGAGAAAATTATATTTTTTTAGAACTAATTCTCTTGCTCAATTCTAGTCCAAATCAAGGAGGAAAGTGAAGAACTCTAAATGAATTCACATCACAGAACTCAGAAACTTTTGGAAAGAGCTTCAAGAAAATGTTATAAATGTTCCAATATATTAAAGTTGACAATATATACTTATTTTAATACTTCTTGTAAATAAATATAATGCGATTGAGGAAGGGCTGGGCTTTAGCTATGTTGTCTAAAAAAAAAAACAACTAGTGTTGAACGAGCACTAAAATGCTCGGGTGCTCGAAGCTCGGGCCGAGCTCGCCGTGATACTCGGGTGCTCGACCCGAGCAACGAGCCCAATGTTAGTCTATGGGATACCCGAGCATTTTTGCGGCGGCACCCCCGGCAGTCTTTTAAAAGCCTGACAAGTGCCTAAAACGATAGTGACAGTGCTCAAATGACATGGGGACAGCATGGGGATCGCCCCTGGAAGCATTTCTGACCCCCAGGTCACTGCTGTCAACAAAGTGGTCAGAGGTATTAAGCCACTTTTAAGGGCTCACAATAAAACATTCAAAAATGAAACTGAAACTGCTTTCCTGTGAAATATGTTAAGGAAGTTCCTTTCCAGGGTAAAGACTTGTGTATATGGTAAAATAAATAACCCCCCAAAAAAATACTCCTCCACACCTTGGGCTATGTTCACAAGTTGCATTTTTTTTGTGTTCTTGCACTTTTGTATTGCTTTAAGCCGTGACAAATGCATTCACTAGGAAATGTCATTTTAACATTTTACAACCTTCTCTGGCCATGTGCTGTGTGACACATGCATACAGTGCTGAAAAGACATGGGAACAGCATGGGGAAGACCCCTGGAAGCATCTCTGACACCCAGGTCACTGCCTAAAAGTGTGCCCATCAGAAGTGATCCTTGCCGCATCAGAAGATGCAGACTTGCAACTATCCCCGTGCAAGTCTTTGTCCCAGGGCAGTGTTCAATTGTACCTCCCCCATTCCTTGCAATGCAAGTGCAAATATGCAGCCAACCACCCACCCACCCGCTGGCTGCAATACTATGCTGCTAGCTTGCACTTGAAATGGGGCCTTTTAGTTTGGAGGAGGCCGAAGCTGGCCACTACCTCATGGCTGCTTCGGCAGCGAGGTTTCCATACTCAGTCTCCAGCTGCCCAGCAGCCAGGTGTCCACGCTCGGTCCCCAGCCGACAGGGGTCGGCCGGGTGTCCATACTCGGTCCCCAGCCGCCTGGGGGCGGCCGGGTGTCCATAAACGGTCCCCAGCCGCCCCTATTTCTCCTTTCACCTTCCCACACCCTTTTCTTAGCCTGGCCTGCTTTAGGGCAGCATTGGACGAGCCCACCAGAGAACCAGACTACTCCGGTGGGCCCTGGCTTCACCATCAGTGGAGTTGAAAGTGCCAAGGTGAGGAGCATGATGATGATGATAGAAGTTAGCATCTGCTTTGTTTTCTTTTAATGCAAGCATAAGTGTACAGCCTGCCACCCACCCACCCCCAGGCTTCAATGCCATACTGCTAGCTTGCACTTGAAATGGGGCCTTTTAGTTTGGAGGAGGTCGAAGCTGGCCACTACCTCATGGCTGCTTCGGCAGCGAGGTATAATAATAATAATAACGTTTATTTTTTTATAGCGCCAACATATTCCGCAGCACTTTACAAATTTTAGGAGGGACTTATACAGACAATACAAAATAAGCATATCTCATATCGAAAAGGTTGAGGGCCCTGCTCGCAAGCTTACAGTCTATGAGGAAATGGGGGAGACACAAAAGGTAGAATGTACAATATATTGTATAATGCAGCCTTAATATACTAAATAGGATAAATAATACATGGACTGGTCGCCTGCCAGTATGTGTGCAGTCCTGACCGAGGCTTTTATGTGCATGATTGGTATGAACCTGAAATTAAAGAAGATTTTAATATGGGGGAAAACTGGGACGGACAACTGGGATGGACAAGTAGTGTGTGGAGGCGATACGCCAGTCTAAAGAAATGGGTTTTTAGGGTCCGCTTGAAACAGTGGGTATTGGAAATTAATCGAATTTTTCTGGGTAGTGCATTCCAAAGAATTGGCGCAGCATGCGAGAAATCTTGGAGACGGGAGTGGGAAGTTCAGATTATGGAGGATTTTAGTTTTAAGTCACTGGCAGAACGGAGGGCACGAGTAGGGTGGTAGACTGAGACAAGGGAGGAGATGTATGGGGGTACTGAAGCATGGAGTGCTTTGTGGGTAAGCGTGATAAGTTTAAATTGAATTCTATATTGGATGGGTAACCAATGCAATGACTGGCACAGGGAAGAGGCATCGGTGAAGCGGTTGGCGAGGAATATGATCCTGGCTGCTGCATTAAGGACGGATTGGAGAGGGGAGAGTTTAGTAAGAGGGAGCCCGATAAGTAGAGAGTTGCAGTAGTCCAGACGGGAATGAATAAGAGCTACGGTAAGAGTTTTTGCCGAGTCAAAGGTGAGAAAAGTCCTGATTCTTGAGATGTTTTTGAGGTGTAGATGACATGAACGAGCGAGTGATTTGATGTGAGGAGTGAAGGAAAGATCTGAGTCAAAAATGACCCCAACACAGCGGGTTTGTTGCTGGGGAGTAATGGTTGAGCCACAAACGGAAATGGCAATATCAGGCACAGGAAGGTTAGTGGAGGGAGGAAATACGAGTAGTTCAGTTTTTGACAGATTCAGTTTTAGGCAGAGGGAGGACATAATGTTAGACACAGCAGAAAGACAATCACTGGTCTTTTGTAGTAATGCAGGAGTGATGTCCGGAGCAGAGGTGTATAATTGGATGTCATCAGCATAGAGATGGTACTGGAAACCGAATCTGCTGATTGTTTGTCCAATGGGAGCAGTGTATAAGGAGAAAAGAAGGGGGCCAAGGACTGATCATTGAGGAACCCCGACAGTAGGGGGAAGGAGAGAGGAGGAGGAGCTGGCGAAAGACACAGAGAAGGAGCGGTCAGAGAGATAGGAGGAGAACCAGGAGAGAACAGGGTCCTTGAGGCCAATAGTGCAGTGCATAGTGAGGAGGAGCTGGTGATCCACAGTGTCGAATGCTGCAGAGAGATCCAGGAGAATCAGCAGGGAATAGTGACCATTAGATTTAGCTGTTAGTAGATCATTAGAGACTTTAGTGAGGGCAGTTTCAGTAGAATGTAAAGAGCGGAAGCCAGATTGTAAAGCATCAAGAAGAGAGTTGTCTGAAACATAGCCGATTAGACGGAAATGGACCAGGCGTTCCAGGAGTTTAGAGATAAAGGGAAGATTGGAAACAAGGTCTGTAGTTGGCCGCGCAGTTCTGGTCAAGGGATGTTTTTTAAGTAATGGATGTATGCTGGCATGTTTAAAAGAAGAGGGAAAGATACCAGATGAGAGGGAGAGGTTGAAAATTTTAGTTAGGTGAGTGGTGACAGCTGGAGCAAGGGACTGAAGGAGATGTGAGGGAATAGGGTCACTGGTGCAGGTGGTAGGGTGAGAAGATGCAAGGAGCCTGATCACTTCATCTTCCGTGACTGGTTCGAAGTCAGAAAGTGAGCAAGATACAATGTGGCGGGGGAGAGCATGCATAACGTTTGGGGATTGGGAGAAAATTTCCTGTCGGATATGGTCAATTTTTTCTTTGAAATAATTGGCCAGATCGTCAGCGCTGAGGTCGATGGTCGGGGCCTGTGTTGTTTGATTGAGGAGAGAATGAAACGTGTCAAAGAGTCGTTTAGGATTATTGGAAAGTGAGATTATGAGGTTGTTAATGTAGGTTTGTTTGGAGAGGTGAAGCGCAGAGTTATATGTTTTCAGCATAAATTTATAATGGAGGAAATCTTCGGGCAGATTAGATTTTCTCCACAGCCTTTCAGCACACCTGGAACACCGCTGGAGAAGACGTATTTGAGGTGTATGCCAGGGTTGTCGCCGTCTATGCC
This sequence comes from Phyllobates terribilis, assembly GCF_046119375.1. Classification (NCBI taxonomy): domain Eukaryota; kingdom Metazoa; phylum Chordata; class Amphibia; order Anura; family Dendrobatidae; genus Phyllobates; species Phyllobates terribilis. The sequence goes on along the minus strand of NW_027362763.1, from coordinate 69,120,032 downwards.
GAATTGTTCTTTGTGTAGGAGGTGCAGCTTCATCCAGGGCGCATAGCATTATTTCATTATAATGCTTCAATGCAGAGTCGGGACATGAGAGGGAGGAGATTGGGGCCAATGATGAGTGCAACTTTTTCATCAATTTCTGGGTGTTAATGGCGCGTAAAGTGGGGGGGTCTAGAGTAGAGTCACAGTTCTTGACAGAGAATGAAAGAAGATTATGGTCAGACAGTGGAAGGGGAGAGTTAGTAAAGTCATGTACTGAGCAAAGCCGGGAGAAGATCAGGTTCAATGTGTTCCCGTCCTCATGTGTAGGAGAATTAGCAAGTTGTGAATGGCCGAAGGAGGAGGTTAGTGATAAAAGGTGAGCAGCAGATGGGGAAAGAGGATCGCCAATTGGGATGTTAAAATCTCCCATGATTATCGTGGGGATTTCGCAGGATAGAAAATTTGGAAGCCAGGCAGAAAAGTGATCCAAGAACTGACGGGAGGGTCCTGGAGGGTGATAGACAACCGCCACTCGCAGGGAGAAGGGCAGGTAGAGTCTGACTGTGTGAGCCTCAAAAGAAGGGAAGATAAGGGAGGGTACTGGCGGGATCACCTGAAAAGTACATTTTGTTGAAAGAAGCAGACCAACACCTCCACCTGATCTGTTGTCAGGTCTCAGAGTATGAGAGAAGTGTAGGCCACCATAGGAGAGAGCTGCAGCGGCGGTGGTGTCCGACTGCTGGATCCAGGTTTCAGTGACAGCCAGAAGGTTGAGGGAATTAGAGAGGAAAAAGTCATGGCTATAAGACAGTTTATTACATGCTGAGCGCGCATTCCAAAGGGCACAGTTGAATGAGACAGAAGATATGCAGGGAATATTAATGAGATTAGCAGGGTTTCTGAATGTAACAGGGAAAGAGTTAGTGTTATTATTACTGGAGGGTCCTGGATTAGGAGAAATATCACCTGCGACTAAGAGAAGGAAGATACAGAGAGTGAGCAGGTGGTTGAGTGATTTGTGAGAGCGTTTCCTGTGTTGTATGGTGGGAATGAATGGATCTGTGTGGTATAACATTGTGAAGAGAGCATGACAGCTGTACATAGGAGAAGAGAGGAGTGAGGGGTTAATATGGATGAAGTCTGATGAATTTGTGGGAGAATGGTGAATGTGGATGATTGTAGCAGCCAGAATATAATTGGCACAGATACAAATGGTGAGTACTGTTTGCAAAACAGATGGACTGGAAGCAAGTTTGTTTAATTGTCTTGCATGTCTTACCTGTCTCCTGTCCAACTGCCATATCTAACTGCCAGGACACTTTGATAAATTATGGCACTTTGATAAAGTATGCATAAATGCTATATGAATAAATTCCCCCGCATAAATGCTGCCCCTTGACTATGTCTCAATATATAGGGAAGTATCTGCTTAGATCTACACAGATTTAATTCGTTAGCAATCAATCAGCTAGTTTAAGACAACAGGAGACCATGAACTGCAGAAAAAAAAAAAAACAGACTGGCAACTCTACATGGATCATAAACTGTGAAAGTAAGTGTGATGACCTTAAAGTATAATGGGTTAAACAACGTAGATGAATGACAAAGATATACCAATAATAAGCTGCAGAGCATTGCAAGAAGCATGGAGGTACAATTCAGTTTTCAGAATAGATAACACGTAGTAGATGAATGACAAAGATATACCAATGATAAGCTGCAGAGCATTGCAAGAAGCATGGAGGTACAATTCAGTTTTCAGAATAGATAACACTTAGTAGATGAATGACAAAGATATACCAATGATAAGCTGCAGAGCATTGCAAGAAGCATGGAGGTACAACTCAGTTTTCAGAATAGATAACACGTAGTAGATGAATGACAAAGATATACCTGTAAGAAGAGAAGAAAGATGAATATTAGGAGTGCCATATCTAACTGCCAAGACACTTTGATAAATTATGGCACTTCGATAAATTATGCATAAATGCTATATGCATAAATGCCCCCGCATAAATGCGGGTACCCGATCCACCTGTTAAACGATCGGTGGTGGCAGTATACCAGTATTTATGTGATATTGTGGTTTGAGGGTGGCTGGTCGGAGGTATATATACTTTCCTGGAAGGAACTGGTGGTATATATACGTCCTGTCACATCACGTGCCACAATAGTCGACATAAATTAGAGCAGCTGCGCCCGTGCTTATACTCGATCAATACCGTGTTTGACCAGCAGGATAAGGGGGCGCCAGAGGGCTGCAAGGTCTGACCAAGTGTTTTCCCTGACATTCCCTGAGGTATCCATACTCAGTCCCCAGCCGCCCGGTGGCCGGGTGTCTACGCTCGGTCCCCAGCCGCCAGGGGGCGGCCGGGTGTCCATACTCGGTCCCCAGCTGCCCCGCGGCCGGGTGTCCACACACGGTTCCCAGCTGCCTGGGGGCGGCCGGGTGTCCATAAATGGTCCCCAGCCGCCCCTATTTCTCCTGTCACCTTCCCACACACTTTTCTTAGCCTGGCCTGCTTTAGGGCAGCATTGAACGAGCCCACCAGAGAACCAGACTCCTCCGGTGGGCCCTGGCTTCTCCATCAGGGGAGTTGAGAGTGCCAAGGTGAGGAGCATGATGATGATAGAAGTTAGCATCTGCTTTGTTTTCTTGGAATGCAAGCGCATGTATGTAGTAGCAGCTAGGCCTGAGGTGGTCAGCGTTTTGGCGCATATCCTACCTCCTCCGAGGATTGCTGGATGTTTTCCTGCTACTAGCCCAGTTCTATGACTCCCGTTAAAACAAAGCTTCAGGTAATAAATGATGGATGAGGTGGTGGCAAAGGAGAAAGAGCAGGAGGAACAAGGACCATTCACATCAATATTAGGCCAGTCAACCACATATGTCTTGTAGGATATGTTTCTGTAACAAAAGGAGCAGTTTGGCTACACAGTTATAGGGCATACATTGAGTGCAATGCCTACCAAAAATTTCGAGGCACTCCAATGCCCCTTGGAAATGACATGGAGGTCAGAGGGCCTTAACTAAACCGTTTTTTCCATTTATAGCAACTGGGTCTCCTGTACACTGTTGGCATAAGCAGTGAATGGAAGGCTTTCCAAAAATTATGAGGAACTGCAATGCCCCTTGAAACAGACGTGGATTACAGCGTACTAAAAGCCTTCTACCCATTATTGGGGAGTGGTTCTCCCTTAGTTTTCGCCTTTGCATTGAAAAGCAAAAGCTGACTAAAATTAGGAGGAAATGCAATGCCCGTTGGAAGAGTCGTGGAGGTTAGAGGTAATTAAAAACAACATTTCAATGCCCCTTGGAAGAGCTGTGAAGTTCAGAGTGGTTTAAGAAGATGCTTTTAATGCCCCTTTGAAGAGACGTGGAGGTCACAGTAGCTTAACAAGATGGTTTTAATACCCCTCGGAAGAGACGTGGATGTCCCAGTAGTTTAACAAGACGGTATGAATGCCCCTCGTAAGAGACGTGGAGGTCACAGTAGCTTAACAATACTGTTTTAATTCCCCTTGGAAAAGTGGTGGAGGTCACAGTAGCTTAACAAGACGGATTTAATGCCCCTCAAAAGAGACGTGGAGGTCACAGTAGCTTAACAAGATGGTTTTAATGCCCCTTACAAAAGCCATACAGTACAGCATCTTAAAAATATTATTCCCATTATTGGGGAGTGGGTCTCCCACAGTCTTTGCTTATGCCTTCCAATCAAAAGCTGACAAAAAAGATGACGGAGGAACTTTCAATAAAGGCAACACAGACCACGGTCACACTCGTGGTATAGTGGTGGTGGAGGCTGAGGATAAGGAGAAGAAGATTAAACAGCCGAAAAGAGGAAGCGTATACCCATGTGTGGGTGTGAAGCGGTGCATGTGAATACACCTCCCGAAATAACACAGAGGATTTGACTTTATGTTACGCTGCTGTCATTTGGTGTTGATGAGAAGTCTGGCCCAATCCAGCCCTAATTTATTTTGATAAGGGTCAGCTTGTCAGCATTGTCAGTTGACAGGCGAGTGCGCTTATCAGTTATAAATCCCCCAGCGGCACTAAAAACACGCTCCGATAACACGCTAGCAGCAGGGCAGGCCAGGACCTCCAAGGCGTATAGAGCGAGTTCATTCCAAGTGTCCAGCTTGGATACCCAATAATTAAAAGGCACAGAGGAATCACGGAGTATGCTGGTACGGTCGGCAAGGTAATCCCTCATCATCTTTTGAAACTTACCACTCCTTGTAAGAGTATCCCGCGCCTCAGGGCCTGTAAGCTGGGCGGGTCTCAGAAAACTGTCACAGAATGTTGAGTGTTCCCCTGCCACTGCTGGATTGGAGTTGCATCTCTCTTGCCTGTATGCCTAGGTTGGGCAACGAACTGTGACCTCTGCCGCTAGCGTGTTCAGATGGGAATTTTTTTATCAGTTCTGCAGCAAGGCCCTTCTTGTACTGCCCCATTTTTGTAGACCTCTCCACCTCAGGAATAAGAGAGTGAAAGTTCTCCTAGTAGCGGGGGTCTAAAAGTGTCACCAATCAGTAATGAATGTCACCCAACATTTTGACAACGCGAGGGTCACGGTTAAGGCAGCGTAACATAAAGTCAGCCATGCGTGCCTGACTGGTAACGGGCAAGGCTTCCGTGTCCTCACCAAGATGACGACTGACCATGCTCTCCTCCTCCTCCTCCTCCCCTTTGTCCTCAGGCCACCCACGCTGAACCGACGGTATGACAGTTGTACAGGTGCTACCATCTACAGCGCATTATACAAGCTCCTGTTCTTCTTCCTCCTCCTCCTCCTCCTCTCCCTCATTGTCCCCCAATGCACGTTGGGATGAGATAAGGCTGGGCTGTGTGTAATCGACCGCTCCTGCTACTTGATCCATCTCATCATACTCTGGCTGCAAAGCCTCCTCTTTAATTCTTTGCAACATGTGGAGGGTAGAGTTCCAACGTGTGGGGACATCACACACCAGTCAGTGTGACGGAAGCTGCAAACGCTGCTGCAACACAGCAAAGGCGGCGGAAGCTGTAGCCGACTTGCGAAAATGAGCTGACAGGCGGCGTACTTTGACGAGCAGATCTGGCAACTCGTGGTACGATTTAAGAGACCGCTGAACCACGAGGTTAAGCACATGAACCAGGCATGGTACGTGTGTGATCTCGCCTCGCCTCAGAGCCGCCATTGTCACACACGACCATGCCTGGATGTAGATACAGCGGTCTCAGCCACAGATCTGCCTGCTCTTTCACAGCTGTCCACAACTCACAAGCAGTGTGTGGTTTCTCACCTAAGCTTATGAGTTTCAGCACAGCCTGTTGCCGCTTGGCTGAGGCAGTACTGCAGTGTTTCCAGCTTGTAACTGATGTGGTGCTATCTGAGATGGAGGCAGGTTGAGGAGGATGACGCGCAGGAGCTGTACACTGTGGGGGCAACTCTGACTGACATATAGCCCGCAATCCTCGGTGTGGGGAGGATGTGTTCCGTCCCAAGGTCTGACTGGGTCCCAGCTTCCACTATGTTTACCCAGTGTGCCATCAGGGAGATGTACCGTCCCTGGCCACAAGCACTTGTCCACGTGTCCATTGTCAGGTGGACTCTAAACAGTAACTGCGTTGTTGAGGGCACGGCAGATGTTTTGGGACACGTGCTTGTGTACTGTGGGGATGGCACACCAGGCAAAATAGTGTCGGCTGGGGACCGAGTACCGAGTGACGGCCACAAGGTTGCGGAAGGATTCCGTCTCCACCAGCCTAAAAAGCAGCATTTCCAAAGCAAGCAGTCGTGAAATGTGCGAATTTAGGACTGTGGCCTGTGGGGGGTTAGCTGCGAATTTCCGCTTTCGTTCAAAGGTCTGGGATATGGAGAATTTAATGCTGCGGTGGGATGTGGACGTGGACGTTGATGCTGTTTCTTGAGAAACTGCCATAACAAGTGAAGACTGAGAGTAGGGGGCATCTTTGCATGCAGTATAGACAGGGGATTGCCTTGAACACACAACACGGGGTTCTATTGCACGCACAACAGCGGAAGAAGCAGTGGTGACACCCGCTGACACTGGTCGTGGACCCTGTGGTTTGCCCCACAAAGTCGGGTGCTTTGCTGCCATGTGCCTGATCATTCTGGTGGTGGTCAGGCTTGTAGTTTTGTCACCCCTGCTGATGCTGGCATGGCAGGTGGTACAAATGGCCTTTTTGGGGTTATCAGCAGAGTCTTTAAAAAAATTCCAGACTCTGGAAGACCTACAGGTTGTACTGGCAATGTCAGTCGTGTTGGTGTTATCGGGAACTGTTGCCTGCCTTCTGTGTGCGGCCACCACACTGCTTCTTCCGGCCTGTTGGGGTACTCAGCCTCCCTCACTCTGTGTGCTGCTGGCCTCACTCTGCATGTCCTCCTGCCACGTTGGGTCAGTTACTAGATCATCCACCACCTCCTCCTCTTCCACTTGCGCACCACGATCCTCCTCCTCACTTCCTGGCAATTGTGTCTCGTCATCGTCCACCTCTTGTGACAAATTGCCAGTGTCAACTTCCTGTAGCCGCGGCTGTTCAAATATTTGGGCATCGCTACATGGGATAACCTCTTCCACCCCTTCAAGCGGAGCAGGTGAGGGGCATAAATCTGGAAATGGACCAGTGAACAGCTCTTCAGAGTGTCCAAGTGTGGGATCAGTTGCTGTCTGACGACACTCGGCATGGTGGGAGGAAGGAGCATCAGGTTGAGGAGGAGTATGCGGTCGAGACTCACGGCTACTAAGATTTGACCGTGTGGAAGACAGACCGGAGGTGGTGGTGCCCAGGTAACTGGAAGTATTATCTGCTATCCAATTAATAACCTGCTCACACTGATCAGTTGCAATACTGGTGTTCTGTGCTCCCCTAGTAATTCGGTCAAGAAGTGGGAGCGAGAAGATGTGGCTGTTGGTTGTGGCACATTTTCACCTTGGCCACGGCCCCATCCTCTGCATGCACCATCACCAGAAAGTCCAGTTCCACGTCCCTTGCCACGCGCCTTGCCCATTGTAAATGAAGTAAAATAGCTTGCACTCACACTATTAATGGAAAAAGGGTAATAAAAAGTAGATTAGAACCGTGGAAGAGGAAAACTACAGTTCTAGTTCTCTGGCCTACACCCTACTCTTTTAAACAATCTGAACAATCAGGGAGAAACTATTACTGTTTTTTTTTACGGAAAAAATAACAAAAGCAGGATAATAGAGTTTTTTACAGTGCAACGGCAAAACCACAGTTATAATTTACTGGTGTATACCAGACTTTTTTAAATATATATTTTTGCGGCTTAACAGTGAGCGACACACTCAAACTGTTTTTTTTTAGATACAAATGGCCCAAAAGTGGATAATACAGAGATTTGAACCGTGGAACTGCAAAACCACACTTCTGTTTCTCTGGCCTACACCAGACTATTTTCAACAGATATATTTGTGTCTGAAAAATCAGGGAGACACTATTAGTTTTTTTTTTACGGCAAAAAATGCCAAAAGCGGGATAATAGAGATATTTTACCCTGGAACGGCAAAACCACAGTTATAATTTACTGGTGTATACCAGACTTTTTAAAATATATATATTTGTGGCTGAACAGTGAGCGACACACTCAAACTGTTTTTTTTTAGATATAAATGGCCCAATAGTGGATAATACAGAGGTTTGAACCGTGGAACTGCAAAACCACACTTCTGTTTCTCTAGCCTACACCAGACTATTTTCAACAGATATATTTTTGTCTGAAAAATCAGGGAGACACTATTAGTTTTTTTTTACGGCAAAAAATGGCAAAAGCAGGATAATAGAGAATTTTTACCATGGAACAGCAAAACCACAGTTATAATTTACTGGTATAAACCAGACTTTTTTAATTATATATATTTGCGGATGAACAGTGAGCGACACACTCAAACTGTTTTCTTTTAGATACAAATGGCCCAAAAGTGGATAATACAGAGGTTTGAACTGTGGAACTGCAAATCCACACTTCTGTTTCTCTGGCCTACACCAGACTATTTTCAAATAGATATATTTGTGTCTGAACTGTCACAGACACACTTTTTGGGGGGACACCAAAAGGTTAATAAGATGGGTATTTGTACAGTGTGAAGGAGGAAAAAAAAAAGCGGATTTAGATGAAAAAAAAAGGATTTTTCTTGGCCCCCGAGACCTGGAGCTAAGTCCAGCAATTTCAGCAACAGGAGCACACAGGCCTGTAATGCAGCATTTGCTAGTATAAACACTGCATCTCCTATACAGCCTGCCTGCCTGATATCTGGGATGGATATTAGTCCTGAGAAGGACTGTTTGTTTGATCTGGCAGCCTTTACATACCTTACACTAACTATTTTGCAGTATATATCTCTCCCTAAATCAGCAGCGCTGTCCCTACATTGTCTGATCCTAGCCGTCTGTGTCCAAGATGGCGGTGCCCGGTTTTAAATACTCGAGGTGACGCTGCTCAAGTGGTGAAGTGTTTTGCTGGCACCGCATGCACAGGAGAATTCTCACACGCTGTCAGTGACGTGCATGAGGTGAGCTGAGTTCATTGGACATGAACTCGGCTCATCCGGATGCCATCACAACCAGACACTGAGGAGGCGCCTGCGGCACTCATAATCGGACATTATCGTCGCGCTATTTTCCATAGAAAACTTTTATGCTCAAAAGGTTAGTCTGGACCTGAAACACCCTCCGGCGCACTTTTTTTTTTTTCGGACGTCGGGTCGGATGTCCAAAACTAGAACCTGTTGAGCTTCACTGAGGACCTTCTCAGTGTCTGCGGCATGGCAAGCTGGATGGCAGCGTTCTGCTATGATCCAGCCTGTCATGTCAATGTAGCGGAGCTGAAGCTGTCCTGGGAACCATGGAAAGGTAAGGATGAGGTTGGTGTATTATTTTACTTTTATTGCAGAAGACATTGGCTTCAGCTGGAATTGGCAATACGGTAAGTAGGGTTTAATTTAGAACATTAAAGGAATGTGTCTTTATTTCAATTAAAGGACTTTACTCTGGGTGTTTGTGTTTTTTTTAACTTTGACTATGGGGTTAGTAATGGGAGTGTTTTATAGATGCCTCTACATTAATAACCTGGGCTTGATGTCAGCTGGCATTATAAGCTGACATCAACCCCAACCCTATTACCCCACTGCCACCGCTACAGAGCAGTGGGAAGAGCGAGGCTAATTGCCAGAATTGGCGCATCCTATGGATGCGCCATTTCTGGGGCGGCTGACTGCTGGTCTTTCTAGCCTGCGAGGGGGCCAATATTCATGGCACCCTTCCTGGGCTATTAATATCAGCCCCCAGCTGTCTGCCTAGCCTTTGCTAGCTACTAAAATAGGGGGGACCCCAGGTGATTTTTTTTTCGGGTCCCCCATTTTAATAGCTAGTAAAGCCTAGGTATTCAGCTGGGGGCTGATATTAGTAGCCTGGGAAGCTCCGTGGGTATTACCCCCTCCCAGGCTTCAAACATCTGCCCCAGCCATCTACTTAACCTCCGCTAGAGACTAAAATTACGGGGTACCCCACGCCAATTTTTTTTTTAATAAATCCTTTATTTTAACTCTAAATGACAAGTACAGTAACCAACGCTGTCACTGTACTTATTATATATGTGGCTGACATGTTTCTATCTATCTAATCTATTTGTGATGCTCTATTCTTTCTGTTCTAAACTGTCAGGTACCGATGTTTGCCGATAATGAATAGCCGGCCGGCTTTTTTAAAGAGACAAAAACACTATTATTTTTTTTTTTTAATAAATCCTTTATTTTAACACTAAATAACAAGTACAGTAACCAACACTGTCACTGTACTTAGAAACATGTCAGTCACATATATAATATCTATCTAATTTATGTGTGATGCTCTATTCTTTCTGTTCTAAATTGTCGGGTACCGGTGTATGCTGCTGATGAATTGCCGGCCGGCTTTTTTAAAGAGATGGGTGCATGAAAATCGGAGGGCACTAGTGTGTTCCAAGTGCCCTGCTATGTTTTTCATGCACCCTCCTATATACCGGCCTGCCTATATATTCTGCCTGCCTGACTTTTAATTGAGCACTGTTTCAATCGATTTGAGCAATTTTTGACCTTTTTGCAGACCGCCGGGGGGGACCGCCAGAAAAATGTTCAAGTTTCCCATAGACTTACATTCGGGTCGTTGCTCGGGTCGAGCACCCGAGCATTTTAGTGCTCACTCATCACTTTCAAGAGGTAGTCAGCGGAAATGGTTTTCACTTCACAGGTGTGCCCTGTCAGGTTTAATAAGTAGGATGTCTTGCCTTATAAATGGGGCTGGGACCATCAGTTGTGTTGTGGAGAAGTCAGGTGGATACACAGCTGATAGTCCTATAGAATAGACTGTCAGCTGCTTTTTTCTTTCCTTAATACTAATTCTAAGTAAAGAAAAATGAGTGGCCATCATTACTTTAAGAAATGAAGGTCAGTCAGTCCGAAAAATTGGGCAAACTTTGAAAGTGTCCCCAAGTGCAGCTGCAAAAACCATCAAGCGCTACAAAGAAACTGGCTCACATGAGGACCGCCCCAGGAAAGGAAGACCAAGAGTCACCTCTACTTCTGCGGATAAGTTTATCCGAGTCACCAGCCTCAGAAATCGCAGGTTAACAGCAGCTCAGATTAGAGACCAGGTCAATGCCTTACAGAGTTCTAACAGCAGACACATCTCTACAACAACTGTTAAGAGGAGACTTTGTGCAGCAGGCCTTCATGATAAAATAGCTGCTAGGAAACCACTGCTAAGGACAGGCAAAAAGCATAAGAGACTTGTTTGTGCAAAAGAACACAAGGAATGGACATTAGACCAGTGGAAATCTGTGCTTTTGTCTGATGAGTCCAAATTTGAGATCTTTGGTTCCAACCACCATGTCTTTGTGCGACGCAGAAAAGGTGAACCGATGGACTCTACATGCCAGGTTCCCACCGCAAAGCATGGAGGAGGAGGTGTGATGGTGTGGGGGTGCTTTGCTGGTGACACTGTTGGGGATTTATTCAAAATTGAAGGCATACTGAACCAGCATGGATACCACAGCATCTTGCAGCGGCATGCTATTCCATCCGGTTTGCGTTTAGTTGGACCATCATTTATTTTTCAACAGAACAATGACCACAAACACACCTCCAGGCTGTGTAAGAGCTATTTGACCAAGAAGGAGAGTGATGGGGTGCTACGCCAGATGATCTGGCCTCCACAGTCACCAAACCTGAACCCAATCAAGATGGTTTGGGGTGAGCTGGACCGCAGAGTGAAGGCAAAAGGGCCAACAAGTGCTAAGCATCTCTGGGAACTCCTTCAAGATTGTTGGAAGACCATTTCCGGTGACTACCTCTTGAATCTCATCAAGAGAATGCCAAGAGTGTGCAAAGCAGTCATCAAAGCAAAATGTGGCTACTTTGAAGAACCTAGAATATAAGACATATTTTCAGTTGTTTCACACGTTTTTGTTAAGTATATAATTCCACATGTGTAAATTCATAGTTTTGATGCCTTCAGTGTGAATGTATAATTTTCATAGTCATGGAAATACAGAAAAATCTTTAAATGAGAAGGTGTGTCCAAAGTTTTGGTCTGTACTGTATATATCACTGTTATCTCAATGCCATCCCAGCATGGGAGAATTTTCCTGCTCAAGCGCAGGAGAATTCTTCCACGCTGTCAGTGACATGCATGAGGTGAGCTGAGTTCATTGGTCATGAACTCGGCTCATCTGGATGCCGTCACAGCCCGACACTGAGGAGCTTCACTGAGGAGCTTCTCAGTGTCTGTGGCATTGCAAGCTGGATGGCAGCGTTCTGCTGCGATCCAGCCTGTCATGTCAATGTAGCAGAGCTGAAGCCGTCCTGGGAACAATGGAAAGGTAAGGATGAGGTTGGTTTATTATTTTACTTTTATTGCAGGAGATCATTGGCTTCAGCTGGAATGGGCGTAACGGTAAGTACAGTTTAATTTAGAACATTAAAGTATTGTGTCAATTAAAGCACTTTATTCTGGGTGTTTGTGGGTTTTTTTAACTTTCACTATGGGGTTAGTAATGGGGGTGTTTTATAGACGCCTCTCCATTACTAACCTGGGCTTGATGTCAGCTGGCATTATAAGCTGACATCAACCCCAACCCTATTACCCCACTGCTACCGCTACAGGGCAGTGGGAAGAGCTAGGCTAAGTGCCAGAATTGGTGCATCCTATGGATGAGCCATTTCTGGGGCGGCTGACGGCTGGTGTTTCTAGCCTGGGAGGGGGACAATATTCATGGCACCCTACCTGGGCTATTAATATCAGCCCCCAGCTGTCTGCCTAGCCTTTGCTAGCTATTAAAATAGGGGGGACCCCCGTCATTTTTTTTTGGGTCCCCCAATTTAATAGCTAGTAAAAACTAGGTATTCAGCTGGGGCCTGATATTAGTAGCCTGGGCAGCTCCGTGGGTATTACCCCCTTCCCAGGCTTAAAACATCTGCCCCAGCCATCTGCTTAACCTCCGCTAGAGACTAAAATTACGGGGAATCCCACGCCAATTTTTTTTTAATAAATCCTTTATTTTAACACTAAATGACAAGCACAGTAACCAACACTGTCACTGTACTTATTATATATGTGACTGACATGTTTCTATCTATCTTGTCTATGTGTGATGCTCTATTCTTTCTGTTCTAAATTGTCGGGTACCGTGGTATGCCGCTGACGAATTGCCGGCTTTTCATGTTTCACTGTGAGCACTGTTCCAATCGATTTGGGCAATCACTGTAATGCCACAACCACCATGGCTGTGACATTACAGTGAGTGGAAGACAATCCCTGCATGATTGGTGCTCTGAAAAACGCCAAACATGCAGGACGGGGACCCGAGCTCTGGCCCGAGCATCTCGAAAGTACTCGGCGAGCTCCGAGCATCTCGAGTACTGAGATGCTTGGGCGAGTACCGAGCAGTGGCGAGCATGTTCGCTCATCACTAATATATATATATACAGTTAGGTCCATATATATTTGGACAGAGACAACATTTTTTGAATTTTGGTTCTAGACATTACCACAATGAATTTTAAACAAAACAATTCAGATGCAGTTGAAGTTCAGACTTTGAGCTTTCATTTGAGGGTATTCACATTAAAATTAGATGAAGGGTTTAGGAGTTTCAGCTCCTTATCATGTGCCACCCTGTTTCTAAAGGGACCAAAAGTTATTGGACAATTGACTCCAAGGCTATTTCATGGACAGGTGTGGGCGAGCCCTTCGTTATGTCATTCTCAATTTAGCAGATAAAAGGCCTTTAGTTGATTTGAGGTGTGGTGCTTGCATTTGGAAGGTTTTGCTGTGATGTAAACATGCGGTCAAAGGAGCTCTCCATGCAGGTCAAACAAGCCATTCTTAAGCTGCAAAAACAGAAAAAACCCATCCGAGAAATTGCTACAATATTAGGAGTGGCAAAATCTACAGTTTGGTACATCCTGAGAAAGAAAGCACTGCTGAACTCATCAATGCAAAAAGACGTGGGCACCCACGGAAGACAACAGTGGTAGATGATTGCAGAATAATGTCCATGGTGAAGAGAAAACCCTTCACATCAGCCAACCAAGTGAACAACACTCTCCAGGAGGTAGGGGTATCAATATCCAAATCTACCATAAAGAGAAGACTGCATGAAAGTAAATACAGAGGGTTCACTGCACGGTACAAGCCACTCATAAGCATCAAGAATAAAAAGGCTAGACTGGACTTTGCTAAAAAACATCAAAAAAAGCCAGCACAGTTCTGGAAGAACATTCTTTGGACAGATGAAACCAAGAGCAACCTCTACCAGAATGATGGAAAGAGAAAAGTATGGCGAAGGCGTGGTACAGCTCATGATCCAAAGCATACCACATCATCTGTAAAACACGGCGGAGGCAGTGTGATGGCTTGGGCATGCATGACTGCTAGTGGCACTGGGTCACTAGTGTTTATTGATGATGTGACACAGGACAGAAGCAGCCGAATGAATTCTGATGTATTCAGAGACATACTGTGTGCTCAGATCCAGCCAAATGCAGCCAAACTGATTGGTCGTCGTTTTATACTACAGATGGTCAATGACCCAAAACATAAAGCCAAAGCAACCCAGGAGTTTATTAAAGCAAAGACATGGAATATTCTTGAATGGCCAAGTCAGTCACCTGATCTCAACCCAATTGAGCATGCATTTCACTTGTTAAAGACTAAACTTCAGACAGAAAGGCCCACAAACAAACAACAACTGAAAACCACCGCAGTGAAGGCCTGGCAGAGCATCAAAAAGGAGGAAACACAGCGTCTGGTGATGTCCATAAGTTCAAGACTTCAGGCAGTCATTGCCAACAAAGGGTTTTCAACCAAGTGCTAGAAATGAACATTTTATTTACAATTATTTAATCTGTCCAATTACTTTTGTTCCCTTTAGAAACAGGGTGGCACATGTTAAGGAGTTGAAACTCCTAAACCCTTCATCCAATTTTAATGTGGATACCCTCAACTGATAGCTGAAAGTCTGAACTTCAACTGCATCTGAATTGTTTTGTTTAAAATTCATTGTGGTAATGTCTAGAACCAAAATTTGAAAAATGTTGACTCTGTCCAAATATATATGGACCTAACTGTATATATCTGTGTTTGGAACTGACTGAGACTTTCTTGTTTCAAGCATCTTCAAGTGTAACTGTGCTATATAGACTGCTCTGCTGATTGCATTTTACGCTGAAGTTTCCAACAGACTTTTGTTAAGTTTCCATTCAATATCTACACAGTGTGTTTATGGACTTTGAGGTTTCCTTGCACTTGTTTTGAATCTCCGTGTGTTTATAATATAGGCTTTTTCACCTATAAACTGTGTTCTGTTATGTCTTTGCTCCACGCAAAAAAGACTCCTGAGTTATCCGTAATAATTATTATATTGAGGTGGGAGATACTTTGGAGTTAGAGTCATCAGTAAGTGGAAAGGGCTTGGATCTGATGTTTGAAGGACAGATCAAAGTCAAGCTTGCAGGATTGGGGAGAGTGGGCAGCCATTCACTTTGATGGATATCAGTTGGGGGCGTGAATGAGATCGTGGAAAGATGATGCATTCTGTTTTATCCATGTTAATTTTTACAAATCTAGCAGAGAAGAAAGATGAAATATAGGACACACATTGTGGGATTCTGGTTAGTAAGGAAGTGATATCAGGCCCAGAGAGGTAGATCTGTGTGTCATCAGCATAGAGGTGATACTGAAAACCGTGAGACCATGAGCTGTCCCAGGCTGAAGGTGTAGATAGAAAAGAGCCTGGGTCCTACAACTGAACCTTAAGGGACACTGACACATAGGGGGTGAGATGAGGAGATGGTCTGTGAGTGAAAGACACTGAATGTCATGCCGGTTAGAAATGAAAAGATTCAAGAGAGAGCCAAGTCTGTGATGCCAAGAAATGAGAGTCTGTAGTAAGAGGGAATGGTCTACTGTGTTGAAGGCAGATGACACGTCTAGTAGGAAGAAGACAGAGTAGTCTGGCTTGTATTTGGCAGTTGGTCATTGGTGACTTTAGTCAAGGCAGTTTCAGTCGAATGGCGAGGTCGGAAGCCTGATTTTCAAAGAGGGAGCAGGAGGAGAGGTGGGAGGACCGTCCAAAATAGACGTGTTGATCCAGTAGTTTGGAGGCATAGGGGAGAAGTGATATGGGGCGATAGCTAAACATGGGATGGGTCAAGGGAGGGCTTTTGGAGGATGGGTGTGATCGAGGTATGTTTGAATCATGAGGGGAAGACACCAGTTGCTAGTGACAGGTAGAAGAGGGGGGTTAAGCTTGGGATGAAGACTGTGGTACGGTTTGGAATGAGGTGGGATGGTGTTAGGTCAAGTTCACAGGTGGTAAGATGTGATTTGGAGAGTAAAGATGATCTTCCGTGATGGCGTAGAAGCTGGTTTTGGAGGAGGAGAGTTGAGTCATTGTGAGAAGGGGCTGTTGAGACTTTAAGCAAAAACTTTGCCCTATGTTGTCAATATGCTGCTTGAAGAATGAGACTAAGTCTTCAGCTGAGATGAGAGGAGAGGGAGGGGGAGCTGGTGGACAGAGGAGAGACTTGAAAGTACTGAATAGCTTTTTAGTGGTGTGAGACACATATGATATGAGAAATGAGAAGTAGGTTTGTTTTGCTGCAGTGAGCAATTGTGCAGCATTTTGAAAACTTCTGTTGCTGGAATCCACTCCCTTTTGTTTGGCAGTCACACAGCAGTACGCCTTATAGATGAGGGCCAGTAAAAACATGTGCTCCAGTAGATGACAAGCGCTGTATCAAGTGGCCTCTGCTCCTCTTCCTCCACCTTAACATCACACACAGTACAGTCCTCAGAGGTGGCACACAAATTACCCTTGTTTTCATGCATGTCAATACTCTCCAACCGGTCAACTGACTATGGGGAAGAACAGATGGGCGAGTCTGCACAGCTGTTCACACATTCTATTCTGGGGCATCAGAGGTCTGATCCAAAGCTTCACAGACTCAAGAGAGGGGAAAGCATGTGTAGCAATGGCCCAAATTTTTTTCAGTTTATCTGGGCCCGGACGAAGTAGGGTCTGAGAAGAATCCAAACCCTCATAACCACATGTTAACCTCTGGGGGTGGGCATGGATGGGTTGGAGAAAGAAATAAATGCACACCAGAACATGGAGAACTAAACTAATGTACAACAGGGGTTGGAGAACTAACCTACTAAACAGCTAGTGTTGGAGAACTAAACCACTACACACCAGGGGGTTGAGAAATAAACAACTAGACACCAAAGTGTCACTAGACAGCAAGTGTTGGAATCCCCAAGGCTTGCGGGACAAACCTTTGTATCTAACACTTCCTCCAATGCTTCTGCATCCTCCACCTCCTCTAGGGCCTCTACCTGCACCCTCAACCTCTGCCTTACAGAGACACATGTTCCAACAGTGCAGAGAGAATCCCCCCACCTACGTACTGCACAGCCAGATCTCACCGCAATCAGGCAATGTTAAAATTAATATGCCTTGGAGATCGCAGTCATACAGCTGAAGAGATGTGGACAGCTCTCCAGGCCAAGTTTGAACAATGGCTGTCTTCACTGAACCTGGATCAAGGGAAGGCCATGTGCAATAACGGTGCAAAACCCGGTGGCGACCCTACGCTGGGGCAACCTCAGACACGTGCCTTACATGGTTCGCATTCTCAACCTGATGATACAGCAATTTCTCCGCCAATATTCCGGCCTGGATGCGCTTGTGCAGAAACCACGGTCTCTGCATGCTCACTTAAAACTATAAAAATAACATATAAAATCTAAACATATAAAATATAAAAGATAACATCTGCTTGACAGCGTGGCAAATCAGGGATGATAATGGGCGGAGCCGATTTTTTGGCTTGAACAAGCCGGAACCCCGAACACGAATTTGAAATGCCGAACAAATTCGCTCAACATTAGTCATCATTAATATATCAGAATATTTACAACTTTTTATTGAAGCTGTTTCCAAAAGTTTCTGTGATCTGTGGTGTAAATTCATTTAGAGGTCTTCACTTTCCTCTATCATTTGGACTAGAATTGAGCAAATTAATCAGGTCTGAAAGTATAATTTTCTCTTGAAAATTTCCTTCAAATTTCGGACTCTGAAATATCCAAATTTTTAGGAATTCATTTATGAAAATCATGCAATTTTAAAGCTCATGAAGGGGTGCAAAAACATTGTGCTCAACTTTCCTATACCCTCCTCCTCTTACTTAAGTCACTGTCACAGTTCCCCGTTTGCACTTATATTTGCTCCTTTTTGGTTCCCTCTTCAGTCCAGCATCTTGCCAAGTTGACTGGACCCCACGTGGTCATGTGGGGCATAGCACACTTGGAGAACTTGATGTGCATTACAGACTACTTGATCGTTTGAGGCATATTCAGCCATGGAAATATTAAAGATAAGACTAAAGAGTAGCAAACCTTGGACCCGTCAGGAGGCTGTGGTGGCAGTACACGCAAGAAGAGGGCTCAGGAGAGGTAAACATAAAAATGAATTATTTTTTTAACCTTCTCCCATCAAATTCCATTTGCTCCTAATTTTATCCTAGAGAATAAAATTTACCCTTCAAACTCTACCTCATCACCCTTACTTTCACATGGATCTGCTAAATGTTTAGAGATAGGTTGGCATTCAAACATTTTGAAGTGTAACACCAACTAGATATGAAGCCAGTGAAGTTGACAAAGGAAAATTATGTTACTCATACTTAACACTAGAACTACTGATGGAGTCATTTTGACTCCTTTCGTTTTTTATTTCTCTTCTGTGACTACATTTTTCAGAATTCCGGCTTGAAACTCGGTGACTTTTCCTCAAATATGATGTGAAAAAAGATTTTGTGAGAATAAATAATTTTGGTGAAAAATTTGCGCGTTTTTTTCAAAATTTACCAAGAACTACTGAAGGGAGTCATTTTGACTCCCTACTATATTTTGAGGTCCTTTTGTCACTAAATGTTGCTATAAAGTTTTGTGCATAATTTTTTCACTCTGTCTTATTTACCCTGATGTTCATATAGATGTAGTTCAAATTACATGTCAACTGTTCACATTTTCCTTGTGTTTTACCTGCTTGTATTACTGTGTAATGCTGAACAAAATAGCTTGTTTACTCTAGGCTCTTATCTTATGCTAATGAAGGGTGGTGTTTTTCTAAGGTCCTAGCAGGAGACAGTATTCTGGATAGTAACTTTACTTTCAGTTCAGCTGAAGAGACAAAGAGAACAGACGCAGACATACGAGCTCTGAAGACTCATACAGGTATGAATTGTTATGAAATAGTTTAGCTGTCTGTCAACTGATTCAACCCACCTACTTTTGAAGGTGGCAGAACAGTTATTATTTCTTTTAGTTTTCATTTCATTTCTATTTTTCAGCAGGGAACTATATAGAATTATGGAATTTGTGAGGAATATGGAGAGAAGACGTTTGATAAAGCCTCAGGATATTCTGGCTACTTTGCAATCCATACCGGAGGATGAATCGGAATCCGAATTGCAGGAACATGTATTTGATTCTGACAGTGATGAAGATTTCATTCCTCAGAACATATCAAGTGAATCTGAAGACTCAGAAGGAACAAATCCAGAAGGTAAGTAGTTATGTGTATTTATTTGTTCTTCCACACACTGAGTTAGGGCCTGTGCACACTAGCAGAATTCTGGCTGAATAGCCATCTGGATATTCTTGCCGCAATACAGGCCGTACCTGCCCGCTCATGCCTGAAGCTCCGCTCCGAACCCCGGGCTGGAGCCGCTGTCAGGGACAGAGCAGCGCTTGCTTACGCGCGAGCACGGCTCCGTCCCAGACAGCGGCTCCAGCCCGGGGTTCGGAGCGGAGCTTCAGGTATGAAACTCCGCTCTGTACCTGAGCGGGCAGGTACGGGCCGGATTGTGGTGAGAATATCCGGTCGGATATTCCGCCGCTAATCCAGCCAGTGTGCACGGACCCTTACAAAACAAAAATTCTAAATATTCATCAACTTTTTTACAGATATTCCAAGCACATCAACTGGGGATCGGGCTCATGCAGTTATGTTGCCTCGTGACCATCCTCCTGGTCGTGGACAGAAGAAATCAGCAAAACGTCCCAGAAATGAAAGAACAACAGATAACGATGGCGGCGAAGGTAATGCAACAACAAACACCAGAGAAGGCGAATCTGAAGGAATACTAGTTTCAGCGGATGGTATTCAATGGAAACCTGTTGAAATTGGAGAACACTTGCCTGGTATGCGTGACAGCCAAAATATTCTTCGAGAAGCACCTGGCCCTACAGGATACGCCAGAAGAAATATCATTATCGATAGTCCTTTGAGCGCATGGCGTTTATTTTTTTATTCATATATATTGACACATATAAAGAACTGTACGCTTGCAGAAGCATGCAGGAACAATAATTTACAGTTTACTCTATCTGATGAGGAGCTAGATGCATTCATTGCGATATTCTATGCTCGTGGAATATCTGGCACGAACCGTCACTCGATTAGCAGTATTTGGTGTAATGACTGGGGAATACCGTTTTGCAAAGCGACAATGTCTAGGGACCGCTTTGCTGAAATTATGAGGTTTCTCAGATTTGATGAGAAATCTACTCGATCGGAGAGACTGCAAACGGACAAGTTTGCTCTATTTTCTACTGTGTGGGACAGGTTTATTGAAAATTGTATTGCGTGTTACAAACCTGGCCCATACATAACGGTGGATGAGCAACTTTTCCCAAGCAAAACTAGGTGTCCAT
The DNA here is from genome assembly GCF_046119375.1 of Phyllobates terribilis. Taxonomy (NCBI): domain Eukaryota; kingdom Metazoa; phylum Chordata; class Amphibia; order Anura; family Dendrobatidae; genus Phyllobates; species Phyllobates terribilis. The sequence continues at coordinate 69,099,766 of NW_027362763.1, read as the reverse complement.
TCACGCAGTACATGCCTTCCAAACCAGATAAATATGGCCACAAATATTGGCTAGCTGTTGATAAGAGGAGCAAATATCTGGCAAATGGCTTCCCTTATCTAGGCAAAGATGACACACGCCGTGCTGAGGACCGTTTAGCTGACCATGTGGTAATGAAGTTATTGGACCCGTTTTTGAAAAAAGGTCGCAATGTTACAACCGATAATTATTTTACTTCAGTAAAATTAGCTAAACAGCTAAAAAGCAAAGGAACAACCATCGTGGGAACACTGAACAAGATAAGGTGAGAAGTGCCTAAAGAAATAAAATCCATGAAAGAGGAATTGTACAACACTAAAGTGTTTAGAAATGAAGACAATTTTACACTTACAGTATATCAAGCAAAGCCCAACAAAAATGTTGTCATTTTGAGTTCCGTCCATCCAGATGTTGTTGTTGCGTCTGATTCCGCTAAAAAAACTCCAGAAACGGTAAAGTTTTACAATGAAACAAAATATGGAGTAGATGTAGTGGATCAGATGGCACGAAAATATACCACACGAACATGCACAAGGAGATGGCCTGTTCATGCATTTGAAAATGCCTTAGACTTTGCGGGTATAAATGCATGGATAATATTCAAGGAGATTACCCACCAAAAAATGTCACGCAAGGCATTTTTGCAAACGCTTGTGAGAGAGTTGAGTGGTCCTTATGTCACAGATAGGGAAAAGGGTTCCACGTCCCAAGTTTCTACATGCTCAGAAGTGATGGTTCAAACTAAATTTTGCCAGATCAAAGAAAAATGCAAGAAAAATAGATCTGTCGGAAATTGTAAGACTTGTGGTAAGTCTTTGTGTGGGCAATGTACTGCCATAAATCAAAGGCAATGCCTAAAATGCGAAACACCAAATGTTTAGAAGGTGAATTCTGCGCCATATTTTCATTTTTATGCTCCTCCACCTACATTTTCTCTGCTTTTTGTTCTTCAGTTGTTGTTTATATGTGTGCACTTGAATAAAAAAAAATGTTTGAAAAACGTCTATTATAATTATTGTTATTTTCTGTAGAAAAATAAGAAAAGCAGAAAAAAAACAATCAAAAGCATTACTGTTGGATCTCACAATAATAATACATTACAAAAAATATAATTATTAATAAATAACCACAAATGAAACTCTAAAAATAAACGAAAACAAGCAAGGAGTCAAAATGACTCCTTTCAGTAGTTCTAGGCGGGGTCACGAGTCCAGTAGTCCTAGTGTTAATAAATATATCTAGCTTCTGCACTGTAACACTAAAATGAACATCAATTGTGGCCAACCAGTATACCTGGATTTACCTGGAATATGTAGACAAAGGACCAGAAGATCTTTACCTTAGGGTGTTTTTCTGATGGCCTTGACTCTGAAGTAGAAGAGCTACCTATTGGAAAGATTGTGTGTCGGTAGACCTGTGTCCAGTCCTATTGAATTAAATGCTCATTGGGGAATTATATGAGGGCTCATATGAGTCTTGGCTAGTGCTATTAGCAGATCTCACAATTCATGATGGCTCATATAGACCAGTAAAGGTCAAGGACCAGGCCAAGTAGAAGGGAATGAACATTATTGACACTCAAGAAGAAGGAATAACTATGGAGAAGGTGAAATAAATAATTGTGGGTCTATCATATTTCTGGGAGAAAGGGACATGAAAAAAAACAAAAAACAAAAATTACAACAGCATCCTCTGTCCATCACATGTCCATATTCTTGATATCCTGGTAGATTACAAAGTGTAGATCCCAGACTGCACTAGTTGAAACATTTACAATTTTTTTTTTCTTTGACTTGAAGTATCCTTCACACTGGGAATGAAGATGATCATGGTCTATCTGCGAGACTCGGCACAGATTTCATAAGGTTGAGGGGCATTTGTTGACCCCAGAGCAGGAGTAAGGTCCAGTTTAGCTCCAGGTGGTGGATGAAATGTGAAGCTTTGCAACAATGATGTAAAGAAGAGAAATATCTCCATTTTAGCCAAGGTCTCTCCAGCACAACTTCTTTTCCCTAGAAAGGAAAATAAATACATAAATACATGAATGTATCAGACGTAAATCAACTTTCTTTGCTCAGTTAAATTGTGGATTGAAGCTACTACAGCATCTAAGTGATAAGACAGCAGGAAGGTGCTCCCTCTTTCAACCCATTGACTCCACTTCAGGGTACCGATTGCATACTTACTTAAAAACCAACATTTCGTTCACCACTAGTGGGAATTCCTTCAGAATTCCTGACAATACCCAATTTTGGGATAGGTTTGCATAAACTCCTTAGCATTTTCCAGTCTGCTTCGCAGGATTTTGTCTTTGCACTTTTGTAAGTATGCAAATGGTCTCCAACTGCCATTGAAATCAATAATTGAACTGAGGGTCTGCCATTTATGGAAACCTATTAAAGGGCTTGTCCACTAATCGGAGACAACCTTCTAAGTTACTTTATTTCCCCGTGTAATACAACAATGGATTTTGAAAAAACTGGAGAAACAAAAAAAAACCTCAGAAAACTTAAGGGTGCAGTAGAAATAAAATAACAGCAAAAACAAGGCACTTTTGACCTGATGATTTAGTAACAGGTTGTCTGTAAGTAATGCAGTCAAGCTGGTAGAATTTTTTTTTTTCATTTCTGAATATTTTTACATCACTAAATTACGGAAAGAAATAAACAAGTTTGATATCGCCGTAATTGTGTTATAAAAAAAAAATCTCAATAAACAATGGCACAATAGTGTTTTATTTTCACCACACGTGGAACTTTTTTTTGGGCCATTTTTTTATTTCATTATTTTTTCAATGAATTATGTCATTTGAAGCTACAAGTCATCCCATAAAAATATGCCCTCACTTTGCTGTGGCACTTGGGAGAAGGAAAGGGAAAAATATGTGTATTCCCAAAATGAGGAGGTGGCGACAACAGGGTATTTATGCAGAATAACCCAAAGACAAGCCCCTGAGGAATCATGTGAGCGTTGCCCTATTGTAAAGACCATAACAATTTACACTAAACAATAAGGTCTTTACTGTGGAACTGTAAGGCACATCATTAAAAAAAAACAGAATACTTGTTGAGACAGCGGAAATGAAATAAGAGCAAGAACAGAAAACTTTTTAACTGGTGACATGTTTTCTCTAAAAAAAAAATGTCATTTTAAGGAAAAAGCAAACAGAAAGCCTATTTTGAATAAAAAGTTTAATTTATTCATTCTTTTTTAGGTTTAGTGTTCCTGTTACCTATGGAGAATGGTATAAAAGCCTCGTTCTTCTTAAAGTTTCCAACAGAGTCAAGAAAATGTTCAGGATAAAATTCTTCTGGTTTTTCAAAGTAATCCTTATCTCTGAGAGCTGAATGAATCAGTGTGATCACAGTTGCTCCCTGGAAGAAAAAAAGTTATATACTAGATATAATATGCAATAATAAAATAGGTCATAGTAAATAAAATACTAAATCGATTTTCAATCGGAAAGAAATTAATTTCATTATTTTTCCATAAATTAATAGTACACATGAAAAGAAGAAACTTTGTAATCTATCAGAGAAATCTGCTTCTTTCTCCTCCTGGACTGATCTCTCACTCTCAAAATATGGGTAAAATTTTGTATTTAGTGAAAACAGATTTTTCCATCACTGAAATAGGAGATAACAGTTGGTGCCTTTAAACTTCTATGCAGAGGGGAGGGGCTAGAGGCAGACACAAACATTGAACCTTATGACCACCAACTGTCATCTCTTAACTTAGCAAAGGGAAAATCTATTCATTGAGTACACATCTTACCCATGAATTGGAGAATTTTGAAAGTAAAAGATCAGTCCAGGGGGAAAAAGAAGCAAATTTCTCTAATATATTACAAAGTTTCTTATTTTCTCATGTACTAATAATTTAGTAAGGAAAAAAAATAAAACAATGGTTAATCTTTAATGCATTTTATCATCCCTGAAAGGCAAGGAAATCCTACAATTTGTCAGCTCTCACTAGTGCCACACTTTATAGGGTTAGTACATTTTGGTTGCAGAGTCTGGGTGAATAAACTATTCAGGTTATGACTGTTCACCAGATATTGGCTATGTCTGGTTATGTTGCCTTTTCCACCTTAGGCCTAATTCAGAAATCTCAATTTTTTCACATTTTTGAAAAAAATAAGCTCAATTTTTGTCTCATCTGACCACAGTACCTTCTCCCAATAACTCACAGAATCATCCAGGTGTTCATTGGCAAACTTCAGATGGGCCTGCACATGTGCCTTCTTGAGGAGGGGGACCTTGCGGGCACTGCAGGATTTTAAACCTTTAAGGCGTAATGTGTTACCAATGGTTTTCTTGGTGACTGTGGTCCCAGCTGCTCTGAGATTCCCCCGTGTAGTTTTAGGCTAATCTCTCACCTTCCTCATGATCAAGGATACCCCATGAGGTGAGATTTTGCTTGGTGCCCCAGATTGATGTCGATTGACAGTCATTTTGTATTTCTTCCATTTTCTTACTATTGCACCAACAGTTGGCTCCTTCTCACCCAGCGTCTTACTTATGGTTTTGTAGCCCATTCCAGCTTTGTGCAGGTCGATGATGTTGTCCCTGACATCCTTAGAAAGCTCTTTGGTCTTGCCCATGTTGTAGAGGTTAGAGTCTGACTGATTAATTGAGTCTGTGGACAGGAGTCTTTTATACCGGTGACTATGTAAGACAGCTGTCTTTAATGCAAGTAACGAGTTGATTAGGAGCGTCTAACTGGTCTGTAGAAGCCAGAACTCATAATGGTTTGTAGGCGATCAAATACTTATTTCTCACTGCAAAATGGCAAAAAAATTATCTAATTTATACAATGTGATTTTCTTGATTTATGTTTTGGAATATTCTATCTCTCAATGTTAAAATTAACCTACTCTTAAACTTATAGACTGTTCATGTCTTTGTCAGTGGGCAAACTTACAAAAACAGCAAGGGATCAAATACTTATTTACCCCACTGTATGAGAAGACCAATACAAATAAACACCCATCATAGTTGAGAGCCCTTCTTGGAGATGTTGCATTGAGTCCCACAATCTTCAAGTTACTCCACTGTATTCTTTTATTGTCATTTATTTTGTTTGCTTTTGTGGCCCTGAGTTTGCCAACATTTTGCTAAAGAGTTACAGGGTAACTGGTTATAACATCAATGGATTATAAAATGATCTGCTTCAATGTTTGTCCTATGGAGGCATATGGATGTCATAGGCGGTAGTCCACCACTTGGGCCAGAACAAAGAGCCGCCCTGTAGGACCAGCTAACATTCATCAGAATGCTCAACATCCAGTGCTACATTATTCCCACTGTGGTCACTACAGTGTCAATGGCTTGCTGTGAATAGCTTGTCAGTGCTACATTATCTATTGCTGAAGGTGATGAAATGGGATCAGGAGAATGAGCCCAACAGAGAAAACACCTTTGATGATGTAATCATATTTATGCCTGTACCATCTTGTACATCTATAAGAAAAAATATTTACCTTCATCATAGTATGGACCGTGCACATGAAAAAGTAGTTTCTGTATGGATGCCACCACAAAATACATAAACAATTGTGTTTATTGCATAAAAAGATAATGCATTTTGGAACTAGACTGGATCTGAAACGCATCATTTTTTTATGCAATAAACACATTTTTTTATCTATTCCACGGTGGTGCTCAGTCCGTTCCTGGTATCCTTTGGAGAGCTCATTGCCTTCTGCTCAGCATGTACAGCAGCTGCCATGGTCCATTCTGTCTGTGTCTCGCTCCAGTGTTGTGCCTGCCTTTGCATAACTTCAGAAGCTGAGTGTAGAGTTGTATTCATCTTACCCTTTCCCATCCTACATTTTTACACTATGGAGCCTTCTCTTCCTTTTATCTCTTACCGTCATCATAAGGGATTCTTTACCCAGGTGTTTTCTTTTCAGTAAGAACAGTGAGACTAAAGAGCTATCGGCCACATGATGTTGTGACAATTTAAAAAAATTCAAGAAGGGTCTGGAATCAGATAACTTTCTTTAAAAATATAATATCATTGTGGGTACTAGATTTCCGAAGCTGCAAATTGATGGATTTATTTTGATCATCACACCAGATGTCAAGAAGGACATTTTTTGCCTACATAGAAAAATTGGCATTGGCCTCAGAGAGGACTTGATAGATTGGTTGGTTGGGCTTGACAGATTTTTTTTGCAACATTATCAAATACTATAGTTTGCAAATAAGAGTTTGGGTTGGCCCCACCTATTAAAGAAAGATATCTGATGTACTGTACTATGTGTGCCCTTATGATTAGCCATAATCTTAAGGGTTCGCTCAATGGCAGGTTCTCATGTCACCATTTTATAAAATGAAACAAATTACTTTACCGCCAAGGTCACATATACAAATCCACTATAATGGAACAATAAGATATTTCTTCAACGTCTATGATAGCAGCTCATACAAAAAAATTACATAAAAGAACATAATTTAACAAAAAATCCATACTTTTATTAAATACACATGAGAAAACATCGATATTAAAAAAGTTTGCACAGATACATAGATGGTGAGCAAAATTGAAGATATCAGGACAAGAGCAATCATATAATGACACAATTGAAGTTAGATGCTTGGAGCAGATGTAGATAAGATGTAGACCACGTGCTCAATCCCAGCCATCAACATATTTAGTTCAGATGCTAAGGTGCACAGTGCGTATGTAAATAAGTCCATATAGCAACTGGGGTATACATATGAGCATATGGGCCACATGCCCCATCCCAGCCGCTCACATATAAAGCATCAAAAAGCTACACTCAGATGCCAAAGTGCACAGTGAATATACAAACAAATACGATAGGCGTTTAAAAATGGATAACAACAAGATGTAACTCACATATAAATTGCTAATCAGTCCAGATATCGTCACTCCTACTCGCGTTTCGGCGCTGTGCCTTCTTCTAGGGGCATCTGAGTGTAGCTTTTTGATGCTTTATATGTGAGCAGCTGGGATGGGGCATGTGGCCCATAAGCTCATATGTATACCCCAGTTGCTATATGGACTTATTTACATACGCACTGTGCACCTTAGCATCTGAACTTATCTACATCTGCTCCAAGCATCTAACTTCAATTGTGTCATTATATGATTGCTCTTGTCCTGATATCTTCAGTTTTGCTCACCATCTATGTATCTGTGCAAACTTTTTTAATATCGATGTTTTCTCATGTGTATTTAATAAAAGTATGGATTTTTTGTTAAATTATGTTCTTTTACGTCATTTTATAAAATGGTCCAACAAGAGGTAACAGATGACAGAGCTATAGTACCTTTGGAATAAAATAGCCTCTGAAGGTGAGATCTTGAGAAGTTGCATGTGGAATGGCAGCCGGAGCGATATCCCCAAACCTTTGAATCTCATGAATGATGGCATCTGTGTACGGCATTTCTTTACGATGATCCATTTGAGGTTGGGCCGATCCGATCACTCGCTCAATTTCATTTTGCACTTTTTCTGTCACGATAGAGATTTATACAGTATATACATATGTGCACATTGTAATCCATATTAACACAGTTACCGATCTGCACAAAAATCTGGATACACCGTATTCAGTACTATGAACCTAATGCAGAGACACGACAGGACCTAGGAAAAGCCTCCAACGCTCCTACAGATACCAATATAATATATAACTACTGACCTCATAGACCCCCACCAATCACACCAATTACACCATTATTGTATAGTTCCATAACATTTCTTAAATATATTATTGTTGTCTGTCCCAACTCCGAGTCCAGAACCAAAAATCAGGAAACCTGCTAAAATTAGAAATTGGCAGATTCACTCTTATTTGGCTGGGAAATTTGAATTTCAACAAATAAATTTGGAACACAAGAAATTGTCAAGGAGAGTTTAAAAAAATCTCTTATAACCACTTCTGCTTGGCTCTCCCCCACCTCTGATGTTCCGTTATGTCTTCTTTCTTCTGTCATCTATCTTATATCTTCTGCTCTTTCCTGGCCTCCAATGCTGCCATTCTGTACTAGTTACTCCCATGAATACTACTTTAATAAAGAGGAAGTTGAGAGGTCACTTTGGAGCCAAGGAGATCGATGGAGGGGAGGAGAGGAAGACTTCAATTCAAATATTGCAATTTTTTTAAAAATATTAAATTCTACCTAATGCATTTCCACTCTTCTGTTTAGCTTCATGCCATTGAGAGGATCACCACCGACTGTCAGAACTAAGAGTCCTAAAATATACTATTTTGCATCATGACTCCTCATTTATTAACTTGGAGATCATCATATAGACGAATTGTGGGGACATATAGGTTCCAGTGACAAAGAATAAACACCATCAATCAGAACTGTTGCAACCAGACCCTGGAACCTGGAAAGAGAGTCTCAAAGACCCCATTGCCATAAAGAAGACCTTAGGGAAGATTTTTTATAGATTTTACATTGGCAATTAGGAGCACGTTTTGCATTTGCATTTGCTTTTATTTTTTTCTGGACAACTTTGATGGGCGAATTGGAAACCCAAAAAATGAACCATACAGAGGATGTGACATATGTCCATAACGAAATATGCAGTGAACATCACTTACACAACTGAGACAAGCTCCTTCAGCTTCAAAAATAATCATAAAACCATCTAGATTTTTTACTGACAATGGTCAAAGTTCCTTATTTTTACTAACATAATTTGCCAAGTGATGTGAAACCGGTTGTTCTAACAGAGTCCTGTAGCAAAATGTGGGCCTACTTGTCCTAGCAAATGTTCCTGAGACAAAGGGGTTCTATCTTACTTTCGTGCTTTCTTCTACATATCTTAATGACATGTTAAAAAATATATAAATATATATTAAAAATGTCTACGTTATTTAAATGATAGGTCTTACTTTGAATTTCTGGATATTTCATCATGAGTAGAATCCCCCATCTCAGTGTGGTTGATGTGGTCTCCATTCCAGCCCCAAACAAATCGGCCACCAAAGAAACCAAATTCTCATTGTTGAAATATTTAATGTTTTCTGCTTTTCCCTGGAAAAAATGTTTAAACATTTCCTAAAATGTTAATTTATATAATAGAAATTAGTCTAAGAAATTACCGTCATGCCACACTGGGAAAAGTGTGTCCTCCCTAACCCTTGTCTTGAAAATCTCGTTTGGATTAATAAAAGAAGCACTGAAGATTGGCGAGTGCCATGTTTAATTTTATCTTTATATAAAGATTAGTGATGGGTGAGCACTAAAATGCTCGGGTGCTCGATGCTCTGGTTGAGCAAATTGAAATGTTCAGGTGCTCGACCCGAGCAATGAGCCCAATGTAAGTCTAAGGGAAACCGGAGCATTTTTCAGGCGGCTCCCCCTGGTAGTCTGCAGAGGCCTAAAAATTGCCCAAATCGATGGAAACAGTGCTCAAATGACATGGGAACAGCATGGAGATGACCCCTGGAACCATTTCTGACTCCCAGGTCACTGCTGTCAACAACGTTGTCAGAGGCATTACACCACTTTTACGGACTCACAATAAAACATACAAAAATGAAAACAAAATGGATTTACCTGGGAAATATGTTAAGGAACATCCTTTCCAGGGTAATGACTTGTATATAAGGCAAAATAAATAACCAAAACCAAAAATACTCCTCCACACCTTGGGCTATGTTCACAAGTAGCGTTTTTGATGCGTTTTGGCACTTTTGCATTGCTTTCAACCATGACAAATGCATTCATTGGGAAATGTCATTTTACAACCTTATCTGGCCATGTGGTGTGTGACACATCATCAGACACATCCTGTTTCATTTATGAAGGAGGGACTCTGAAAGTCACAAAGCCTAATTTTATAGGGCAATCATGCGGCCTTTACTATTCTTAAAGGTCCAGCAGTCGGCCCTCAAAAATTCTTAGAGAGCCATCAGCAGGCTGTGCTTTGTGGTTCCCATTACTAAAGAGTGGGTCTCCTATACTGTTATTGTGTATGCAGTGAGTGGCAGTGTTGCCAAAAATTTGGAAGCACCCCAATACCCCTTTGAAAATTTGGACGCACCCCAATACCCCTTTGAAGAGACTTAGAGAAGGGCCTCCTGAAAACAGTGTTCCCATTATTAGGAAGTGGGACACCATACTGCAAGGGCTGCCAAAAATTGGGACCAGCTCCAATGCCACTTGGAAGAGACGTGGAGGTCAGAGGACCGCCTGAAAACAATGTTCCCATTATTAGGAAGTGGGTCTCCCAATGAGTTAGCCTATGCAGTGAATGCAAGGGTTGCCAAAAATTTGGGGGCACTCCAATGCCCATTGAAAAGTTGTGGAGGTCAGAGGGCCTCCTGAAAACAATGTTCCCATTATTAGGAAGTGGGTCTCCCATTGTGTTTGCCTATGCAGTGAATACAAAAGTGGGCAAAAATTTGGAGGCTCTCTAATGCCCCTTGGAAGAGACGTGGAGATCAGAGGGACTCCTGAAAACAATGTTCCTATTATTAGGAAGTGGGTCTCCCATTGTGTTTGCCTATGCAGTGAATTCAAGGGTTGCCAAAAATGTGGGGGCACTCCAATGCCCATTGAAAAGATGTGGAGGTCAGAGGGCCTCCTGAAAACAATGTTCCCATTATTAGGAAGTGGGTCTCCCACTGTGTCTGCTTATGCAGTGAATACAAAAGTGGGCAAATATTTGGAGGCTCTCTAATGCCCCTTGGAAAAGATGTGAAGGTCAGAGGGCCTCCTAAAAACAATGTTCTCATTATTAGGAAGTGGGTCTCCCATTGTGTTTGCCTATACAGTGAATGCAATGGTCGCCAAAAATTTGGGGGCACTCCAATTCCCATTGGAAAAGATGTGGAGGTCAGAGGGCCTCCTGAAAAAGCATTCCCATTATTGGGAAGTGGGTCTCCAATCATTGTGTTTGCCTATGCAGTGAATGCAAAAGTGGCAAAAAATTTGGAGGCTCTCCAATGCCCCTTGGAAGAGACGTGGATGTCAGAGGGCCTCCTGAAACCAATGTTCCCATTATTAGGAAGTGGGTCTCCCATAGTGTTTGCCTATGCAGTGAATGCAAGGGCTGCCAAAAATTGGGAGGCACTCCAATGCCCCTTGGAAGAGACCTAGAGGGCCTCATGAAAAAATGTTTCCATTATTAGGAAGTGGGTCTCCCATAGTGTTAGCCTATGCAGTGAATGCAAGGGCTTCCAAAAATTGGGAGGCACTCCAATGCCCCTTGGAGGGGACGTGGAGGAGGTAATCATAAAAAAATATTTCCATTGGAGTTGAGAAGTCTGGCTCAATCCAGCCCTTGTTCATTTTTATAAGAGTCAGCCTGTCAGCATTTTCAGTTGACAGGCGGATGCGCTTATCAGTTATAATTCTACCAGCGGCACTAAAGAGCCGCTCTGATAAAACGCAAGCGGCAGGGCAGGCCAGGACCTCCAAGGCATACAGAGCCAGTTCATTCCACGTATCCAGCTTGGATGTCCAATAAATATAAGGCACAGAGGAAACACGGAGAATGTTGGTACGGTCAGCAAGGTACTCCCTCAGCATCTTCCCAAACTTTGCACTCCTTGTGAGAGTACCCCACACCTCAGGACCTGTGAGAAGGGAGGGGCTGAGAAAATTCCCCCAGAACTTTGACAGTGTTCCTCTGCCACTGCTGGATTGGATTTGTGTCTCTCTCGCCTGTAGTCCTTGATTGTCCAACAAACCATGACCTCTGCCGCCAGCGTTTTCAGAGGGGAATTGTTTTAATAGTTCTGCAACAAGGGCTTTCTGGTACTGCCCCATTTTTGTAGAGCTGTCCACTAGTGTTGAGCCACCCCCGTAGTGTTCGAGTTCGGTTCGGTTCGTCGAACACCCGTGTGTTCGCCGAACTGTTCGTCGAACTGTTCGTCGAACACCTTCGAACACCGTTAAAACCAATGGCAGGCAAACAAAAACACATAGAAACACATAGAAAACACCATCAAAGGTGTCCAAAAGCTGACAAACTGCTCAGAAGACACAACTAACACATGAAAAAGTGACAAGTACATATAGTCATGCGAAAAGAAAAGATGTGGAGGAGTAAAAGGAGGGGGAGACACAGATATAGGCATGTCATGCCCTTCTAAAATCCAAAAAGTGAGAAGCCGACACGTTCAGTCCGCTCCTGCCCGTGCCACCTCCGTGTCGCCGGGTTTGTGCCAGAGCCGCGGTGAACCCTGACGGCCAGCCCCCCTCTCCCAATACTGGTGCCTGTCCGCTGGTGGGTCGAGCGAGCCCCCCTGTGGTGGAGGCAGCTCTAAGCTTTTTAATTTAAATTGTCTCTCTAATTTGAATAAATACACTTTAAATCCATTTACAAGGATCTATTGGAGGGCAAGTCTCATGCCAGCAGCCGCGTAATTCCAGCTCCAGTAGCGTCCACTAAAGCTGCTGCAGTTAAAAAGCTTTTATAAGGATCGAGCTCGGCTGTCCACCGCAAGGCATCCTACTGCCAGTCCGAGCCCCTATGCCTTGGGGTGCCTCCTGATGCTCTTCACTGAGTATCCCGTGGTCCCGAAGCATTTCCTTTGAAAAAATGAAGTGTCCAAACTACAGGTGGTGTAGCTTGCTTAACAGCCGGGATAATCCGCTGACTAGCAGACCCTGCTACTAGGCACAAAGTATTTCCTGGGCTAGATGCAGTTAAAAATTTGTAATTAGATACTCTCGTTGGATGCTGAGAAAGCATTCCATAGAGTCTCCTGGCACGCCATATATGATTCTCTTAAAAAGCTTGGGGTAGGGGTCTAGGGGACCCTTTTATAGCCAAAATCACGGCCCTGTATCGCAATACGTCACCTAGGCTGAAGATAAATGGAACTGTAGCACCCTGAGGGCTCGGTTGCTACACAGGTATTGCACCTCACCCAGAGGTGTGATATCTCACTCTCAGGTAAGGATGTAGTGTGGATCAGGACCCGACACCTGCATGCATTACACCACATTGCCGTGGGGCAGGGCGACCAATATGCCCCTGAGATGGGCACGACAGTCCCTGTCCCTGGCTGGAGTGGGGGGAGGGAACACTGAGGAAGGGGAACCCTGTAGTGCAGGAGCAGGGAGGAAGCAGTTCCTGGGTGCATTGAGAAGGGAGTATAAAAGGTGGGCACCATCTTAGTTCAGTGCAGAGAAGTCTGAGCAGAAGTGGCAGGGAGCAGGGGCTCTGCATGAGCTCTGCTCCGGAGGCGGGCCTAGTAACAGAGGCCCAGGCCTGGAAGAGGGAGAAGGAAGGAAGAGGAGCGGAGAAGGCTCCAGGAACGAGGAACGAAGGGATCTCAGGGGTGCGGACGGGCGAGTCGCCACCGCACGCCCGAATCCACCTGCGTGGAGGGGTCAGGCCAAAGGGGGAGACCGGTCCCCGAAACTATTGGAGGCAGGAAACGACCCTCAGCTAGAAACAGGAGGCTGTGACATTTTATGTGGTGCAGCCCCTCGCTACACCCGCTAGGAAGGCACCACATAGGGTCAGGGAAACTGGCGCCAAGTTTACCAAGAGGAGGCCCGAGGCAGCCGGACAGAAGGGTTGGTAAGAAAGGCCAGACAAAGGACACACAAAGGGGTCCTGTGAAGCACTCCAAAGTTATCTGGGAGTTGTCTGAGCCCCTCACCTGGTGAGCACAGTACGACGTGGGCAGCCGTTACCTGCAGACGTGGTCTGGATAATAAGAACTGTGAGTAAAGGCCCTGGACTGCATCACTGACTCCGTGTCATTACTGCTGCTGCCCTGCACCATCACCCCCATCCTCCGCATACACTGCCCTGAGGCTATACTCCTCCCGTGGGGAGTTATGCTACGCTCTGCTGCACCCACAACACCAGCCTCAGCGGTCTGCCCTGGAGCGGCGGTTCACTCTGATCGCAATCCACGGTTGGCGTAGTCGGACATTTAAACATCAAAACCACATAAATAGTTCCGCCACTGGTTTGACCGCCCTGAGACACGGAACCGGGTTGCCGCCACGGAGACTACAACCACCAGCATCCACCAAAAAGGGTCCGGCTCCGGGTGTCCCAAGGCCCAGGGGGCGCATCAGAACATTTTCATCACCTTTCACAATCACCAATGGGACAAGGCAGGGATGTTCTCTGTCCCCTCTCTTATACATCCTAGTGACGGAGCACCTGCTCTCATCAATTCGCCATAACCCCAATATTAGGTGGATTGAGGTGGGAGGCACCGAGTACAAGTGCTCTCTATTTGCTGATGATGTCCTAGTATATATCACTCAATCACATATATCCATCCATGCTGTTATGGCTGAAATAGATCACTTTGTTACATGGTCAAATTTTAAAATCAATGCAGCGAAGTCTGAGGCCCTCGATGTCTCCCTCCCCAAATCCATATAGGATTCCATCCAGTCCAACTTTCCCTTTGCCTGGCCCTCACAGGGTATCAAATACTTAGGAATTCCTATTCATAGAGACCTCTCCCATCTATGTTATCTTAATTTTGGGCCCTTTATTGAACAACTCCATACAGACCACGGTTGGCAAGTTAGAACTGTAAGATTCACTACGTGAACCACTGGTGTTTTGTGGAAAAGCACATGTACACTGTGTTCCAAATTATTATGCAAAAAGTGTTTAGGAGTGATAAGGGAAGAATTTGTTTGTTTGTCAGTTAAACTCATTGATGGTGATGTGTGTCAGGGCTCTTTATATCACTGTAAGCAATTGCAGACACCTGTGCTAATTAGTTTGGCAGGTGTGTCCAATGAAAGGCAAGACTACTTAAGAAGGCTGTCTCACATTATTAAGCAGCCTACATTTTCTGCCAAAATGGGAAAGAAAAAGGATGTGTCGGCTGCTGAGAAGCAACAAATTGTGGAGTGTTTAGGTCAAGGCATGACTACAATCAACATTGCGCGATGATCAGGATGAAGTGTCTTGGCAATCAAGAAGTATGTAGCTGATTCACAGTACACACGTGTGCGTGCTGATAAGGGCAAATTGAGGACTCTTTCCTACAGGCAATTACATCAGGTTGAAAGAGCAGCGGCAAAAAAGCCTTGTCATAGCAGCAGACAAGTTTTTGAAGCTGTTTGTGCCTCCAACGTCCCCCGAACAACAAGATGCAGGGTCCTTCAGAGGTTTGCAGCTGTGCATACGCCATCCTGTCGACCTCCTCTATCCACTTCACACAAGCAGAAACGGCTCCAGTGGGCCAAACATTACATGAAGACTGATTTCAAAACTGTTTTGTTCACGGATGAGTGCCGTGCAGCGCTCGATGGTCCAGATAGATGGAGTGGAGGATGGCTGGTTGATGGACACCCCACGCAAACACGGCTACAGCGCCAACAAGGAGGAGGTGGAGTAATGTTTTGGGCTGGAATCATGGGGAGAGAGATTGTCGGCCCCTTTAGGATCCCTGAAGGCGCTAAAGATTAACTCCATAATGTATGTGGATTTTCTCAAACAGCACTTCCTGCCATGGTTCAAGAAGAAGAACCGTGTATTTCACAGCAAGATCATTTTTCTGCATGATAATGCACCATCTCATGCTGCACATAAAACATCTGCATCTCTGGCTGATATGGGCATAAAAGGGGACAAACTTATGGTGTGACCCCCATGCTCCCCTGACCTCTACCCCATTCAGAACCTTTGGAGCATCATTAAAAGGAGTGTCTATGATGGCGGGAGGCAGTTCACATCTAAGCAACAGCTCTGGGAGGGTATTCTGTCCTCATGCAAAACAATTGAAGCAGAAACCATCCAAAACCTGACAAATTCAATGGACGAGAGAGTTCAGAAGCTCCTTTCGAACAATGGGTCCTATGTGAAAATGTAACATCACCTAGAATAAAGTTTTGAGTTGAAAACTGTTTGATTTCAGTTTCTAACAACCTGCTAATGCTTATAATTTCAAAAATGACCATTTTTTTGGTCTTTATTAAAATGAAAAGGTTGATCGAAAAGTTTGGGGGATCTAAGAGTGTGGCAACCCAGTAGTCATAATTACTTCGAATTCTGACAATATGAGGGTCATGCTGCAGGTAGTGCAGCAAGAAGGCACTTATGTGTCTTGCGCATCTCGGAGCCCCAAAATTATTTTCCGGGCTAGATGCAGCTAAAAATTATTATTAATTTTAAATCTGGTGAAGCTTTAGTATAGATGGCCTAATAGGATCAGTGCTGCACACTGCTACAAAGCCCAAATTATTTTCCAGTCAAGATACAGATAAACATGATTAGTAATTTTAAATCTGGTGGAGCTTATTATAGATGGCCTAATAGAATCAGTGCTGCACACTACTACAAAGCCCAAATTATTTTCCAGCCAAGATACAGATAAACATGATTAGTAATTTGAAAGCTTAAAACGGTTGGTAGGGTGATTTTAACCAATCATCAAGCTTTTACTCTCCCCAGGATGACACAGGGGTAGAAAAGTCGTTTCGGATCCATGATTTGTTCATCTTTATGAACGTGAGTCTGTCTACATTATCAGTGGAGAGCCGCGTGCGCTTATCTGTCAGCACACCACCAGCAGCGCTGAACACACGGAACGCTGGCTGCGGGGCATGACAAGATCTCCAAGGCGTAAGTGGCTAGCTCCGGCCATTTATCCAGATTGAAGCCCAAAAAGAGCAAGGGTCCAGTGACACAGTCGTGGCTTCAATGTTTACTTGGAGATACTCCTGTACCATCGTCTCTAGGCGTTGACTATGTGTCAGACTTCTTGTCTCCTGTGGCCTTGCAAAGGATGGGCTAAAAAAGTGGTGAAATGATTCCGCAAAATTGATGTTACCAGCAGATACTGTGGTTCTGTTACGGTTTGAGTGCTGAACACTTGACGGTCCCACGGTTGGCAAGTTGGAACTGTGAGATTCACTACGTGCACCACTGGTATTTTGTGGAAAAGCACATGTAAGATTCTGCAACAGTCTCTGCTGATACTCCTGCATGCGTGCATCCCTTTCTATGGCAGGAATAATTTCTGCAAATTTACTTTTGTACCGGGGATCTAACAGTGTGGCAACCCAGTAGTCAGGATTATTTCTAATTCTCACAATTCGAGGGTCATGTTGCAGGTAGTGCAGCAAGAAGGCACTCATGTGTGTTGCGCATCCAGGAGCACCAAGTCCCTGTTGTGTTGGTGGCGAGGTAACAATCATGCTTCCTTCCTCTGTCCTCTCCCCCCAACCTCGCACAACAGAAATGTGATCAAGGTCTCCCTCATCTGATGAGTCTTCCATCAGTTCGTCCTCCACTTCTTCCTGGGCTCCTGCACCTTCCTCACTAGTTTGGCTGCTACCATGCGCCCTGGTAAAACCATCTCCCCCACCCTCACATGCCTGCCGCCTTGGTGCTGCCGACCGTCTGGACCTTGTTTATGTTAGCCCTTCCGCATACAACTCCTCCTCCTCAACTTCCTCCACCTCCTCTTGTGCCACCACCTGACTCCGAATTCTGTTTAACATGTGCTCCAGCATGTAAATCACCGGAATAGTCATGCTGATAATGGCATCGTCAGTAGAGATGAGCGGTGTTCGATTAGAACTGTTCGCCAATCTCAAATTCGAGCTGTTTTCGGCGGTGTTCGAGTTGTTCGACGAACCCGAACGATTTGCAAAAAATTCAGCTGTTCGAGGTTATGTTCGATAACTGTTCGTGCACCAAAAGCGTGTCCTGCATGTCTGGCGCTATTTAGAGCACCAATCATGCAGGGATTGTCTGCCACTCACTGTAATGCCACAGCCATGGTGGTTGTGGCATTACAGTGATTGCCCAAATCGATGGGAACAGTGCCAACAGTGAAACATGAAAAGCCGGCAATTCAGCAGCGGCATACACCGGTACCCGACAATTTAGAACAGAAAGAATAGAGAATCACACATAGATTAGATAGATAGAAACATGTCAGTCACACATATAAGAAGCACAGTGACAGTGTTGCTTACTGTACTTGTCATTTAGTGTAAAGGATTTATTAAAAAAAATAATAGTGTTTTCATGCACCGTCTCTTTAAAAAAGCCGGCCGGCAATTCAGCATCTGTACCCGACAATTTAGAATAGAAGGAATAGAGAATCACACATAGATTAGATAGATAGAAACATGTCAGCCACATATATACGAAGTACAGTGACAGTGTTGCTTACTGTACTTGTCATTTAGTGTAAAGGATTTATAAAAAAATATAATAGTGTTTTCGTGCACCGTCTCTTTAAAAAAGCCGGCCGGCAATTCAGCAGCGGTACCCGACAATTTATAACAGACAGAATAGAGCTTCACACATAGATTAGATAGATAGAAACATGTCAGTCACATATATATGAAGTACTGTGACAGTGTTGCTTACTGTACTTGTCATTTACTGCAAAGGATTTATTAAAAAAAATAATAGTGTTTTCATGCACCGTCTCTTTAAAAAAGCCGGCCGGCAATTCAGCATCTGTACCCGACAATTTATAACTGACAGAATAGAGCTTCACACATAGATTAGATAGATAGAAACATGTCAGTCACATATATAATAAGTACAGTGACAGTGTTGGTTACTGTACTTGTCATTTAGTATTAAAATAAAGGATTTATTATTAAAAAAAATTGGCGTGGGGTTCCCCGTAATTTTAGTCTCTAGCGGAGGTTAAGCAGACAGCTGGGGCAGATGTTTGAAGCCTGGGAAGGGGGTAATACCCACGGAGCTTCCCAGGCTACTAATATCAGCCCCCAGCTGAATACCTAGCCTTTACTAGCTATTAAAATGGAGGACCCCCCCAAAAAAAATGACGTGGGGGTCCCCCCTAATTTAATAGCTAGCAAAGGCTAGGCAGACAGCTGGGGGCTGATATTAATAGCCCAGGAAGGGAACCATGAATATTGGCCCCCTCCCAGGCTAGAAACACCAGCCGTCAGCCGCCCCAGAAATGGCGCATCCATAGGATGCGCCAATTCTGGCACTTAGCCTCGCTCTTCCACGCTGCACTGGTGCGGTGGCAGGGGGTAATAGGGTTGGGGTTGATGTCAGCTTATAATGCCAGCTGACATCAAGCCCAGGTTAGTAATGGAGAGGCGTCTATAAGACACCCCCATTACTAACCCCATAGTCAAAGTTAAAAGAAAACACAAACACCCAGAATAAAGTCCTTTAATTGAAATAAAGACACATTCCTTTATTGTTCTAAATTAAACCATACTTACCGTCACGCCCATTCCAGCTGAAGCCAACGATCTCCTGCAATAAAAGAAAAATAATAAAGCAACCTCATCCTTACCTTTCCATGGTTCCCACGACAGCTTCAGCTCTGCTACATCGAGATAACAGGCTGGACCGCAGCAGAACGCTGCCATCCAGCCTGTCATCCCGCAGACACTGAGAAGCGCAGGCATGCTTGCACTCTGCAGTGTCTGGCTGTGACGGCATAAAGATGAGACGAGTTCATGTCCAATGAACTCGGCGCACCTCAAGCACGTCACTGACAGCGTGGGAGAATTCTCCTGCACTCAGCACTTCAGCGTGAGAATTCTCCCACGCTGTCAGTGACGTGCATGAGGTCAGCTGAGTTCATTGGACATGAATGAGCTCACCTCATGCACGTCACTGACAGCGTGGGAGAATTCTCACGCTGTAGCGCTGAGTGCAGGAGAATTTTCCCACGCTGTCAGTGACGTGCATGAGGTGAGCTGAGATCATTGGACATGAATGAGCTCACCTCATGCACGTCACTGACAGCGTGGGAAAATTCTCCTGCACTCAGCGCTTCAGCGTGAGAATTTTCCCACGCTGTCAGTGATGTGCATGAGGTGAGCTCATTCATGTCCAATGAACTCAGCTGACCTCATGTACGTCACTGACAGCGTGGGAGAATTTTCACGCTGAAGTGCTGAGTGCAGGAGAATTCTCCCACGCTGTCAGTGACGTGCATGAGGTGCGCCGAGTTCATTGGACATGAGCTTGTCTCATCTTTATGCCGTCACAGCGAGACACTGAGGAGCGCAAGCATGCCTGCGCTTCTGAGTGTCCGCGGGATGACAGGCTGGATGGCAGCGTTCTGCTGCGGTCCAGCCTGTCATCTTGATGTAGCAGAGCTGAAGCTGTCGTGGGAACCATGGAAAGGTAAGGATGAGGTTGCTTTATTATTTTACTTTTATTGCAGAAGACATTGGCTTCAGCTGGAATGGGCGTGACGGTAAGTATGGTTTAATTTAGAACAATAAAGAATTGTGTGTTTATTTCAATTAAAGGACTTTATTCTGGGTGTTGTGTTTTTTTAAATACTTTACTAGAAATTCATGGTGGTCATGTCTAATATTGGCGTGACCCCATGAATTTCGGGCTTAGGGCCAGCTGATAATGCCAAGCTGGCCTTAACCCCTTTATTACCCAGTGAGCCACCGCACCAGGGCCCTGGATGAGTTGGGTACAGCGCCAGAAGATGGCGCTTCTATGAACGCGCCATTTTCTGGGGCGGCTGCGGACTGCAATATGCAGCGGGTGGGGTCCAGAAAGCTTGGGCCTCCCTGCGCTGCAGATTCCAGCCCCCAGCTGCCTAGTTGTACCTGGCTGGGCACAAAAATAGGGCGAAGCCCCACGCATTTTTTTTTTTAATTATTTCATGAAATTCATGGAATAATTAATAAAAAAAGGGCTTCCCTATATTGTTGTGTCCAACCAGGTACAAATAGGCAGCTGGTGGTTGGGGGCAGCCCGTCCCTGCCTGCTGTACCTGGCTGGACACAAATATAGTGCGAAGCCCCACGTCAATTTTTTTTTAATTATTTCATGAAATAATTTTTTTAAAAAAGGGCTTCCCTATATTGTTGTGTCTGGCCAGGTACAAATAGGCAGCTGGTGGTTGGGGGCAGCCCGTTCCTGCCTGCTGTACCTGACTGGACACAAATATAGGGCGAAGCCCCACGTCAATTTTTTTTAAATTATTTCAGGAAATTCATGAAATAATGAAAAAAAAATTGATGTGGGGCTTCGCCCTATATTTGTGTCCAGTCAGGTACAGCAGGCAGGAACGGGCTGCTCCCAACCACCAGCTGCCTATTTGTACCTAGCCGGACACAACAATATAGGGAAGCCCTTTTTTTCTTAATTATTCCATGAATTTCATGAATTTAAAAAAAAAATACGTGGAGCTTCGCCCTATTTTTGTGTCCAGCCAGGTACAACTAGGCAGCTGGGGGCTGGAATCTGCAGCGCAGGGAGGCCCAAGCTTTCTGGGCCCCACCCGCTGCAAATTGCAGTCCGCAGCCGCCCCGGAAAATGGCGCGTTCATAGAAGCGCCATCTTCTGGCGCTGTACCCAACTCATCCAGGGCCCTGGTGCGGTGGCTCACTGGGTAATAAAGGGGTTAAGGCCAGCTTGGCATTATCAGCTGGCCCTAAGCCCGAAATTCATGGGGTCACGCCAATATTAGACATGACCGCCATGAATTTCTAGTAAAGTATTTAAAAAAAACACAACACCCAGAATAAAGTCCTTTAATTGAAATAAACACACAATTCTTTATTGTTCTAAATTAAACCATACTTACCGCCACGCCCATTCCAGCTGAAGCCAATGATCTCCTGCAATAAAAGTAAAATAATAAAGCAACATCATCCTTACCTTTCCATGGCTCCCACGACAGCTTCAGCTCTGCTACATCGAGATGACAGGCTGGACCGCAGCAGAATGCTGCCATCCAGCCTGTCATCCCGCAGACACTGAGAAGCGCAGGCATGCTTGCGCTACTCAGTGTCTGGCTGTGACGGCATCCAGATGAGCCGAGGTCATGTCCAATGAACTCGGCTCACCTCATGCACGTCACTGACAGCGTGGGAAAATTCTCACGCTGAAGCGCTGAGTGCAGGAGAATTTTCCCACGCTGTCAGTGACGTACATGAGGTGAGCCGAGTTCATTGTCGGCTCATCTGGATGCCGTCACAGTCAGACACTGAGGAGCGCAAGCATGCCTGCGCTTCTCAGTGTGTGCGGCATGGCAAGCTGGATGGCAGCGTTCTGCTGCGGTCCAGCCTGTCATCTCGATGTAGCAGAGCTGGAGCTGTCCTGGGAACCATGGAAAGGTAAGGATGAGGTTGCTTTATTATTTTTCTTTTATTGCAGGAGATCGTTGGCTTCAGCTGGAATGGGCGTGATGGTAAGTATGGTTTAATTTAGAACAATAAAGAATTGTGTCTTTATTTCAATTAAAGGACTTTATTCTGGGTGTTTGTGTTTTTTTTTTAACTTTGACTATGGGGTTAGTAATGGGGGTGTCTTATAGACGCCTCTCCATTACTAACCTGGGCTTGATGTCAGCTGGCATTATAAGCTGACATCAACCCCAACCCTATTACCCCCTGCCACCGCACCAGGGCAGCGTGGAAGAGCGAGGCTAAGTGCCAGAATTGGCGCATCCTATGGATGCGCCATTTCTGGGGCGGCTGAGGGCTGGTGTTTCTAGCCTGGGAGGGGGCCAATATTCATGGTTCCCTTCCTGGGCTATTAATATCAGCCCCCAGCTGTCTGCCTAGCCTTTGCTAGCTATTAAATTAGGGGGGACCCCACGTCATTTTTTTGGGGGGGTCCTCCATTTTAATAGCTAGTAAAGGCTAGGTATTCAGCTGGGGGCTGATATTAGTAGCCTGGGAAGCTCCGTGGGTATTACCCCCTTCCCAGGCTTCAAACATCTGCCCCAGCTGTCTGCTTAACCTCCGCTAGAGACTAAAATTACGGGGAACCCCACGCCAATTTTTTTTAATAATAAATCCTTTATTTTAATACTAAATGACAAGTACAGTAACCAACACTGTCACTGTACTTATTATATATGTGACTGACATGTTTCTATCTATCTAATCTATGTGTGAAGCTCAATTCTGTCTGTTATAAATTGTCGGGTACAGATGCTGAATTGCCGGCCGGCTTTTTTAAAGAGACGGTGCATGAAAACACTATTATTTTTTTTAATAAATCCTTTGCAGTAAATGACAAGTACAGTAAGCAACACTGTCACTGTACTTCATATATATGTGACTGACATGTTTCTATCTATCTAATCTATGTGTGAAGCTCTATTCTGTCTGTTATAAATTGTCGGGTACCGCTGCTGAATTGCCGGCGGCTTTTTTAAAGAGACGGTGCATGAAAACACTATTATATTTTTTAATAAATCCTTTACACTAAATGACAAGTACAGTAAGCAACACTGTCACTGTACTTCGTATATATGTGGCTGACATGTTTCTATCTATCTAATCTATGTGTGATTCTCTATTCCTTCTATTCTAAATTGTCGGGTACAGATGCTGAATTGCCAGCCGGCTTTTTTAAAGAGACGGTGCATGAAAACACTATTATTTTTTTTAATAAATTCTTTGCAGTAAATGACAAGTACAGTAAGCAACACTGTCACAGTACTTCATATATATGTGACTGACATGTTTCTATCTATCTAATCTATGTGTGAAGCTCTATTCTGTCTGTTATAAATTGTCGGGTACCGCTGCTGAATTGCCGGCCGGCTTTTTTAAAGAGACGGTGCACGAAAACACTATTATTTTTTTTAATAAATCCTTTACACTAAATGACAAGTACAGTAAGCAACACTGTCACTGTACTTCATATATATGTGACTGACATGTTTCTATCTATCTAATCTATGTGTGATGCTCTATTCCTTCATGTCTAAATTGTCGGGTACCGGTGTATGCCGCTGCTGAATTGCCGGCCGGCTTTTTTAAAGAAAGCGTCTTCTGAGCAGTTTGTCAGCTTTTGGACACCTTTGAAGGTGTTTTCTATGTGTTCCTATGTGTTTTTGTTTGCCTGCCATTGGTTTTAACGGTGTTCGACGGTGTTCTAAGGTGTTCGACGAACAGTTCGACGAACAGTTCCTCGAACATCCCGGTGTTCGACGAACCGAACCGAACCCGAACACTACGGGGGTGGCTCAACACTAATCGTCAGCACTAAACATCTTCGTCGCCATTTCAAAACTGTGCAGAAGGGTGCATAGGTCCCTGATCTGAGACCACTCCTCCAGCGTGATTTGCCCCACCTCTGGATCTCGTTGGCCCAGGCTATACGTCAGAACGTATTGCACCAGGGCTTGTCGGTGCTGCCACAGTCGCTGCAACATGTGCAGAGTTGAATTCCGCCGGGTAGGCACATCGCATTTTATCCGGTGAAGTGGCAGGCCCAACGACTTCTGTAGAGATGTAAGTCGCTGAGCTGCGGGATGCGAACGGCGAAAGTGAGCACACAGCGACCGTGCCCTCTGCAGAAGGCCATCTAGTCTGGGATAGTGGGCTAAAAATTGCTGGACAACCAGGTTCAACACGTGAGCCATACAAGGCACGTGTGTGACATTGCCCCGGCGAAGGGCCGCACCCAGGTTTGCAGCATTGTCGCACACGGCCTTCCCTGGTTTCAGGTCCAGTGGAGACAACCATTCATGAAATTGGTTCTCCAGAGCTGACCACAACTCCTCAGCTGTGTGACTCACATTTCCCAGACATTTCAATGTAAAAACCGCCTGATGACGTTGAGCCCTACTGCCAGCATAGTAAGGAGGTGTGCAGGATCCCTTCTGCGCAGTTAGAAAGCTTGTGGCATGACCAGACAGGCTTTGGGTGCAGGTGGAAGACCGAGAGGAGGTTGAGGAGGCAGAAGCAGTGGAGGAACTTTGACATAAAGAGGATTGACGCACAACTCGTGGGGACGGCAAGACTTGGACAGCAGCCCCTTGTCCTGCTGTCACCATAGTTACCCAGTGCCCAGTCAGCGACATGTAATGCCCCTGTCCATGCCTACTCGTCCAAGTGTCTGTGGTGAAATGCACCCTGTCACACACAGAGTTTCTCAAAGAAGTGGTGATGTTGTGTGCGACATGCTGGTGGAGCGCAGGCACACCTTTCTTTGAGAAGTAGTGCCGACTGGGCATCTGGTACTGGGGCACTGCGACGGACATAAGGTCTCGAAAATCCTCTTTGTCCACCAGGCGGAAAGGCAGCATTTCTGTAGCCAAGAACTTGCAGATGGTGAAATTCAACCTCTTAGCTTTCTCATGGCTAGGAGGAAATGGTCTTTTACTTGTCCACATCTGAGGGACCGAGGGCTGGCTATTGTGCTTAGACGGGGTTGATAAGGGTGTCCCCGGCAAACTGCCGGTCTGTGAGGAAGATGCAGGCGGACATGTTAGGTTGCCTTCATCCAAAGGTGGTGCTATCGATGTCGGACAGCGCTCAACACCAGCTGGTGTTACCACCTCCAAAGAAAATGATGACCTGCCAATCACGCTGGCTGTTGCGGGTAAAGAGGTGGCAGGTCTGCGCCCCAAAACAGGTGTGACTGCTGTCCCCCCAGTCACAGAGGATGAAGAGGCCGCGGATGCACAAGATATGGCAGACGGTGGTTGGCCCGGCCGGCTAGGCCGCATTGTAACACACTGAGCTTCCCACTGCAACTTATGCTTCATGTCCTTGTGCCGGTTCATGCATGAAGTACTCAAACTATGTATTTTTTGGCCTCTACTTAGCTTTTGCTGACAAATGTTACAGATAACACGAGTTGGGTCATCTTTATCGATCTGAAAAAATGCCCAGGCTATGCAAGGCTTAGCACCTATGCGACCTGAAGAGCCACCACGACTTGTGGTGAGAGGCAGAGTTGTGTTTGAGGATGCAGTTGTTGACGTGCTTCCAGTACTACGTCTCTGTCCAGGAAGGCGCAACCTGACCTCGTCGTCACTAGCATCTTCCTCCACCTCCTCTGCTGACCTCATCTCTTGGCTGACTGTGGGTTGACAGTAAGTGGGATCTCCAACCTCATCATCATCACCCTGTGCGTTATCACACCCGTCGTCCTCAGAGCCAACCTGTTCCTGCCCTGACAAAAAACTAAAGTTGTCGCTCCAATCAGGTATTTGAGTCTTATCATCGTCTTCCTCATTGTCTCCACCAACAGGAGTTACAGTTTGGGAATGAGGGTCTACATTATGGTCAGAACCTTCTGCGTCTGGTCCTGGATCCGACTCATAAAGATTCTGGGCATCAGTGCAGATCATTTCCTCGTCTGGATTCACAGAAGCGCTGGAGTCGACCTCTGATTCCCAGGCTATAGTATGAGTAAACAGCTCTACAGACTCAACCATCTGTTGTACCTCATACTCAGACGGGCAGCTGTAGATTTGGGAGCTGTGAGGAAGCAAGTGCGATTGGGTTGACACCTTTGAGGAATGGAGTATTTGTGATGTTGAAGTTGATGTGGAGGAGAGCCCACTTAAAGGAGCACTTGATATCCGTTGAAGCACCTGCTGTTTTTGTGCCTCATCTGGAATTTGTAGCGATTGGCGTGGCCGTAAGAAAGGGATCTTATCACATTGTCCGCTAAAAGAAGTAGACATTTTAGTTTGGCTGGAAGATGGTCTTTCTTCTGCAGATGTTACTGTTGCTTTAACACCTACCCCACGGACACAACCTTTTTTCCCCTTCCCAACACGCCTATTCCCCTTTCCACCAGCAGCAGGCCTTTTTCCACTCATTTTGGTGGTTAACTAATTCACAACTCTGGAGTTGTTTGCACAAAAAAACAATGGATGGGAACCGAGCAGAGCTGAGTGGCCAAACTGTGGTATTAGGTCAAAACTATTGGCTGGGTTAGATGCAGAAAAAAATTATATTCAATTTGCAACCTGATGGAGGTCAGTATAGATGGACTAATAGAGAAAGTCCCACACACTGCTAGAAGGCCAAATATTTTTTCAGAGGTAGATGCAGAAAAAAATATATTCAGTTTGCAACCTGATGGAGGTCTGTATAGATGGATTAATAGAAGAAGTCCCACACACAGCTAGAAGCCCAATATTTTTTCAGAGGTAGATGCAGAAAAAAATATATTCAGTTTGCAACCTGATGGAGGTTAGTATAGATGGACTAATACAACAAGTCCCACACACAGCTAGAAGCCCAATATTTTTTCAGAGGTAGATGCAGAAAAAAATATATTCAGTTTGCAACCTGATGGAGGTCTGTATAGATGGATTAATAGAACAAGTCCCACACACAGCTAGAAGCCCAATATTTTTTCAGAGGTAGATGCAGAAAAAAATATATTCAGTTTGCAACCTGATGGAGGTCTGTATAGATGGATTAATAGAACAAGTCCCACACACAGCTAGAAGCCCAATATTTTTTCAGAGGTAGATGCAGAAAAAAATATATTCAGTTTGCAACCTGATGGAGGTCAGTATAGATGGACTAATACAACAAGTCCCACACACAGCTAGAAGCCCAATATTTTTTCAGAGGTAGATGCAGAAAAAAATATATTCAGTTTGCAACCTGATGGAGGTCTGTATAGATGGACTAATACAACAAGTCCCACACACAGCTAGAAGCCCAATATTTTTTCAGAGGTAGATGCAGAAAAAAATATATTCAGTTTGCAACCTGATGGAGGTCAGTATAGATGGACTAATACAACAAGTCCCACACACAGCTAGAAGCCCAATATTTTTTCAGAGGTAGATGCAGAAAAAAATATATTCAGTTTGCAACCTGATGGAGGTCTGTATAGATGGATTAATAGAACAAGTCCCACACACAGCTAGAAGCCCAATATTTTTTCAGAGGTAGATGAGAAAAAAATATATTCAGTTTGCAACCTGATGGAGGTCTGTATAGATGGATTAATAGAACAAGTCCCACACACAGCTAGAAGCCCAATATTTTTTCAGAGGTAGATGCAGAAAAAATATATTCAGTTTGCAACCTGATGGAGGTCAGTATAGATGGACTAATACAAGTCCCACACACAGCTAGAAGCCCAATATTTTTTCAGAGGTAGATGCAGAAAAAAATATATTCAGTTTGCAACCTGATGGAGGTCTGTATAGATGGACTATTACAACAAGTCCCACACACAGCTAGAAGCCCAATATTTTTTCAGAGGTAGATGCAGAAAAAAATATATTCAGTTTGCAACCTGATGGAGGTCAGTATAGATGGACTAATACAACAAGTCCCACACACAGCTAGAAGCCCAATATTTTTTCAGAGGTAGATGCAGAAAAAAATATATTCAGTTTGCAACCTGATGGAGGTGTGTATAGATGGATTAATAGAACAAGTCCCACACACAGCTAGAAGCCCAATATTTTTTCAGAGGTAGATGAAGAAAAAAATATATGCAGTTTGCAACCTGATGGAGGTCAGTATAGATGGACTAATACAACAAGTCCCACACACAGCTAGAAGCCCAATATTTTTTCAGAGCTAGATACAGAAAAAAATTATATTCAATTTGCAACCTGATGGAGGTCAGTATAGATGGACTAATAGAATGATGCTATGCCCAAAAGATTTTACTTCACTTGGTGCAGTAAAAAAATTGGTATTCTATACACAGGTGGTATATCTTGCAACACAGATAGGCTACTCCACTGAATAACACACTCTGCAATAGGCCAAAAAGGATTAGCTTTGCTAGATTCAGCCAAATGCTGTGAAAAAAACTTGCACAGCACTGGCACAGACCTGCCTGGCAAAAACTGATAGGAACTGATGTAACCTAGTCCTGAAAAGGACTCCAATTACAATTAGTCTTTACTCCCACAATCTATCTATTTAAGAGCACAGACCTGCCTGATAAAAGTCGTAGGAAATGCTGTAACCTAGTCCTTAAAAGGACTGCAATCACAACTATTCCCTACTCCCAAGCTATCTGTAGATTTGTGTGAAAATTGGCTTGAAATTAACAAGGTATAGCGCACACAGCAACAGCGGTGCCGTCTAACACGCAGCTGCAGCAGTGAGAAAATGGTGGCGACGGGGAAAATGGCTTGGTCTTATAGGGCAAGGACATGTGACATACACTGTCAATGACACATGCCCTTGCTTGTGTGAAAAAAAGCACTTCGCTCCGTGTGTGCGCTGCTGATAGGCTGACAGATTGCACCTCCCCACTGTAAATGTGGGAAAGAGAAAAAAAAAATGGAGATCTTCATTGTTCCTGCAGAGATCCATCCCCTGCCCCTCCCCCCACCCCGCTGTACACTCAAACTGCGTATTAACATTAATTTTCATCATTACTGAGAAAAAATCCAGTTATGATTTTGGTGCACGAACAGTTATCGAACATAACCTCGAACAGCCGAATTTTTCTCAAATCGTTCGTGTTCGCCGAACGGCTCGAACACCGCCCAAAACAGCTCGAATTTGAGATTGGCGAACAGTTCAAGTAGAACAACGCTCATCTCTACTGTCCACTTCAGGAATAAGAAATATAAAGTTCTTCTTGTAGCATGGGTCTAGAAGTGTCACCAACCAGTAATGACTGGCACCCAAAATTTGGGGTCATGGCAAAGACAGCGTATCATAAACTCAGCCATGCGTGCCAGACTGCTAACAGACAAGACTTCCGTGTCCTCACCAAGAGGACGAGTGACCATGCTCTTCTCCTCCTCTCTGTGCTCAGGCCATCCACGCTGAACAGACAGTATGACAGTTGTGGAGGTAGTACCGACTATAGGGCATGAAACTAGCTCCTGTTCTTCCTCCTCCTCTTCCTCATTGTCACCCAATCCACATTGGGATGAGATGAGGCTGGGTTGTGTGTAATCACCCTGTATGGTTCCTTGCTCTATGTCATCGTGGTCAGCCTGCAATGCATCCTCTTTGATTGTGAGCAGAGAGCATTTCAGAAGACAGAAGCGGGATAGTGATGCTAATTATGGCCTCATCACCGCTCATCATATTGGTGGAGCCATCAAAGTTTTGGAGGATGGTACATATGTCTGACATCCATGTCCACTCTTGAGGTCTTATGTGTGGAGTCTGAACTGAATACCGACAGCCTTGTTGATGCTGGTACTCAACAACTGCCCTCTTCTGCTCAAAAATCCTTCTCAACATCTAAAGTGTAGATTTCCAATGCTTGGGGACATCACACACCAGTCAGTGAGCTGGAAGCAGAAAACGCTGCTGAAACACGGCAAGGGTGGCGGAAGCTGTAGGTGACTTTCTAAAATGGGCACACAGGCGGCATACTTTAACAAGCAGATCCGGCAGCAACGAGTAGGATTTGAGAAACCACTGAACTGCGACGTCAAGCACATTGGCCAGGTAAGGTACGTGTGTGAGCTTGCCTCGCCTCAGAACCACCACCAGGTTCCGGCCATTGTCACACACGACCATGCCTGGCTGTAAGTTCAGTGGTTTGAGCCACAGATCTGCCTGCACTTTCAGAGCTGGCCACAACTCTTCAGCATTGTGCGGTTTGTCACCTAAGCATATTAGCTTCAGCACAGCCTGTTGCCGCTTGGCCGAGGCAGTGCTGCAGTGCTTCCAGCTTGTGACTGATGTGGTCATTTCAGAGATGGAGGTTTAAGAGGAGGAGGATGAGGTGCAGGAGCTGTAGACTGTGGAGGTAACCCTGATTGACCTAGGGCCCGCAATCCTTGGCAACGGGAGGATGTGTTCCGTCCCAAGGTCCGACATGGTCCCAGCTTCCACTATGTTAACCAAGTGTGCCTTCAGCGAGATGCACCTTTCCTGCCCACAATCACTTGTCCATGTGTCCGTAGTTAGGTGGACTTTCCCAGTAATTGCGTTGTTGAGGGCATAGCTCATGTTTTGGGACACGTGCTTGTGCAAAGCGGGGACGGCACACCGGGAGAATTAGTGGTGGTTGGGAACCGAGTACCGAGGGACGGCCGCCGCCATCAGGTTGCGGAATGCTTCCATCTTCTCGAGCCTAAAAGGCAACATTTCGAGCGCAAGCAGTCGCAAAATGTGGGAATTTAGTAGTGTGGCCTGTGGAGCGTTGGCTGCGTATTTGCACTTGCGTTCCAAGGACTGGGGTATGGACCACTGAATGCTGCACTGGGACAAGGACGTGCTTGCTGATGGTGCTAGTTGATAGTGTGCAACGACAGGTGCAGGGCAGGAGGCATCTTCGTATGCGCTATGGACAGGGGATTGGCTTTCATGCACAACAGCGGAAGAAGCAGTGATGTCACCTGCAGACACTGTTCCTGGACCCTGGGGTTTGGCCCACAAAGTCGGGTGCTTTGTTGCCCTGTGCCTGATCATGCTAGTGGTGGCCAGGCTGGTCGTTTTGCTACCCCTGCTGATGTTGGCCTGGTAGGTGGTGCAAATGGCCTTTCTGGGGTCATAGGCAGAGTCTTTAAGAAACAACAAGACTCAAGAAGACCTAACAGTTGTACTTGGCAACTTACACCGTGTTGGTGTTTCGGGGAACGGTTGCCCACATTCTGTCTGAGGCCACCACACTGCTTCTTCCTGCCTGTTGGCGTGCTCTGTCCCCCTCCCCCTGTTTGCTGCTGTCCTCGCTCTGCATGTCCTTCTGCCAGGTTGGGTCTGTTACTACTGTACATCATCCACCACCTCGTCTTCCACTACCGCTCTCTGGTCCTTCTCCTGACTTTCTGGCAAATGTGTCTCATCATCATCCTCCTCTTGTGACACTCTCCCACTGTCGCCTTCGTATGACCGTGGCTGCTCAAATATTTGGGCATCGCTACACGCGATCTCCTCTTGCCCCACTTCAAGTGGACCAGGCAAGAAGCCCAAATCTATAAATGGAAAATTGAACAGCTCTTCGGAGTGTCCAAGTGTGGGATCAGTTGTCTCTGTGCACTCAGCATGGTGGGAGGAAGGAGGTTCAGGGTGAGGAATATGTGGTCCAGACTTACAGCTACTGAGTCTTGACCGTGTGGAAGACAGGGTGGTGGTGGTGGTGGTGGCTAAGTGACTGGAAGCAATATCTGCTACAAAACCAATAATCTTTTTACAGTGCTCTGTGTTCAATAGTGGTGTTCTGCGGTCCCCTCTTAATTGGGACAGGAAGGTCGAGCGAGAAGATGTGGGTGGCACAATTTCAGCTTGCCCACGGCCTCGGCCTCTGCATGCACCATTACCATCACCACAACATCCAGTTCGCCGTCCCTTGCCACGTGCCTTGCGCATTTTAAATGGAGGACAATATCTTCTACGCTCACTACAAATGGCTGAATTTGGAGTGAACTTATATGTTATCTGTATTATGTTAGCCACAGTTTTAAATAGCTGGCCTTTAGGTAACTATTTTTAACAGCAAACTGGTGTCAATAGCTTCACTGACACACTGAAACACAACTTCAATGGAGGCCAGAAATGGCAATATTTTCAGCAATTATATGTGATCTGTGTGACGGACAAACCACAGTTTTAAATAGCTGGATTTTTAGCGCTGTAATATGGAAAGTACCTGGCTGTATTCTGCTGTGCCAACAAGCAAATGTCACAGAAAAACTGTGTTTTCTGATTTGATTTTTAGCAAATAATCAGGATTAACATCAAAAATATATACCTGACCCCTGATACCTGGGGCTATTTTTACATACAGTACAGACCAAAAGTTTGGACACACCTTCAAAGATTTAAAGATTTTTCTGTATTTTCATGACTATGAAAACTGTACATGCACACTGAAGGCATCAAAACTATGAATTAACACATGTGGAAATATATACTTAACAAAAAAGTGTGAAACAACTGAAAATATGTCTTATATTCTAGGCTCTTCAAAGTAGCCACCTTTTGCTTTGATGACTGCTTTGCACACCCTTGGCATTCTCTTGATGAGCTTCAAGAGGTAGTCACCGGAAATGGTCTTCCAACAATCTTGAAGGAGTTCCCAGAGATGCTTAGCACTTGTTGCCCCTTTTGCCTTCACTCTGCGGTCCAGCTCACCCCAAACCATCTCGATTGGGTTCAGGTCTGGTGACTGTGGAGGCCAGGTCATCTGGCGTAGCACCCCATCACTCTTCTTCTTCGTCAAATAGCCCTTACACAGCCTGGAGGTGTGTTTGGGGTCATTGTCCTGTTGAAAAATAAATGATGGTCCAACTAAACGCAAACCGGATGGAATAGCATGCCGCTGCAAGATGCTGTGGTAGCCATGCTGGTTCAGTATCCCTTCAATTTTGAATAAATCCCCAACAGTGTCACCAGCAAAGCTCCCCCACACCATCACACCTCCTCCTCCATGCTTCACGGTGGGAACCAGGCATGTAGAGTCCATCCGTTCACCTTTTCTGCGTCGCACAAAGACACGGTGGTTGGAACCTAAGATCTCAAATTTGGACTCATCAGACCAAAGCACAGATTTCCACTGGTCTAATGTCCATTCCTTGTGTTCTTTAGCCCAAACAAGTCTCTTCTGCTTGTTGCATGTCCTTAGCAGTGGTTTCCTAGCAGCTATTTTACCATGAAGGCCTGCTGCACAAAGTCTCCTCTTAACAGTTGTTGTAGAGATGTGTCTGCTGCTAGAACTCTGTGTGGCATTGACCTGGTCTCTATTCTGAGCTGCTGTTAACCTGCGATTTCTGAGGCTGGTGACTCGGATAAACTTATCCTCAGAAGCAGAGGTGACTCTGGGTCTTCCTTTCCTGGGGCGGTCCTCATGTGAGCCAGTTTCTTTGTAGACCTTGATGGTTTTTGCAACTGCACTTGGGGACACTTTCAAAGTTTGCCTAATTTTTCAGACTGACTGACCTTCATTTCTTAAAGTAATGATGGCCACTCGTTTTTCTTTACTTAGCTGCTTTTTTCTTTCCATAATACAAATTCTAACAGTCTATTCAGTAGGACTATCAATTGTGTATCCACCTGACTTCTGCACAACACAACTGATGGTCCCAACCCCATTTATAAGGCAAGAAATCCCACTTATTAAACCTGACAGGGCACACCTGTGAAATGAAAACCATTTCCGGTGACTACCTCTTGAAGCTCATAAAGAGAATGCCAAGAGTGTGCAAAGCAGTCATCAAAGCAAAAGGTGGCTACTATGAAGAACCTAGAATATAAGACATATTTTCAAATGCTTCATACTTTTTTGTTAAGTATATAATTCCACATGTGTTAATTCATAGTTTTGATGCCTTCAGTGTGAATGTACAATTTTCAAAGTCATGAAAATCCAGAAAAATCTTTAAATTGGAAGGTGTGTCCAAACTTTTGGTCTGTACTGTATATCTGTAAAAGCAGCACACAGAACTGGATTGGACCCTCTTGCTATGTGCACTGCAGTCAGCTATATACCCTGCCTGCCTGCATAGCACTGATATCTCTGAAGCTGGATTAGTCCTCAGAAGGACTGTAAGTTGAGATGGATTTGTGTCTTTATAGTCTGGTATACCTACACTAACTAGAAAAAGCAAATATCTCCCTAGCTCAGCAGCACCTTTCCCTACACTGTCTGATTCCGGAGTGACTGTGATGAGCACAGCGGCACCAGGTTTGATACAGACCTGATGACGCTGAGCGGCCAGCCAATCACTGTAATGCCACAACCAATATGGCTGCGACATTACAGTGTGTGGCAGACAATCCCTGCATGTTGATTGGCGCTCTAAAGAGCACCAAGCATGCAGGGAGGGGACCCGAGTTCCCGCCGAATCACTCCAGCAGTGAGATGCTCGAGCGAGCACCGAGCAGTAGCGAGCATGCTCGCTCATCACTAATAAAGATGATTTACGCTTCTCTGCCTGGTTCCCGTCTTTTGATCTTCTTCTTTCACCTTAACTCACTACATTTCCGGCCTCTGTACTGTAGGCCAGGAATTCCAGCAGCAAACAGGCTTTAGGGGTCTTTGCTCATGGTAAGAATTGTGACACCTTGACGTCATGATGTGCTCTGTGGTCTTTAAATGCTCAATGACTGGGCCAGAGGTCCTGGTTTACAGAGTAGCGGATGGTTATGTTCAGTACAATGCCAGGAAGAAGAACACAAGACAGCTGGCAGTGAGCAGCGAGCAGCAGGGTGGAAGGAGAGTAAGCAATTAGATGAGTGTTATTTTTGGTTAAACGTTGACCATACCTCTTGTTGCTTAGCCAAGAAGGCATCGATGAGGTTCCTCTGGTCATTTACATCTAGCTCTTTCTTCTGTTTGGTAAATGCTCTTGTTATGAAGTTGTCAAACTCTTCAGAATTTTCCAGAAATTTTTTGTGACCTCCGGGCAGCAATTTTGCAAGAAATGGAAAACAATTATACAGCTACAGCATACATGCAATTAAAAAAGGAAAAAATATATATTTACATATTGAACTTGAAGAATGATAACATTTGCTTTAAGTCCATATGCACATGTTAAAAATATAATTTTGTTTCAATAAAAATGTTATATTTATTATATAGACAAAAGGACAAAAAAGAAAAACAGACCAATCGGTTGATAGATTGAGGTCATATGAAAGACCAATATATAAATCACTTACAATGACTCAGGAACTGCTTAGAAGTTTCACATTTTCATTGACTAAGCTCAAAAGCCTCAGTATGGTGGGATCCTCATAGTCAAATCTTTTACTCAGCAGGATGGACACAATTATATTGGCTACAGCAGCATAAATACTGGTCACGTTATCAAAGGGTTTGCCTAAAAGAAAGCAAACAATTGTTTTCATAACATTTTAGATGTTATTAATATTTCTTTGACAAACTATTGATTTATTCACTACAAGATGTTGATGTCCAGAATGTATTTATCAGGGTGAGGAATTGTCAAGAAAAGGATGAATTAATTTATGACCTTCATGGGACTTTATCTTCTGAATTAAGTATTCCGATTCCTCAGTGATCTTGTCTTCTATGGTTCTTCTCCCCATTCCATAATCTCGTAGGGTTGAGAGCGTAAATCTTCTCATCACTTTCCAGCTTTCTCCAGTGGCAAAGATAATACCTGAGTGGAGTGAATACACAGTATGTGATGGGTGTTGTCTACACATTGGCTTGACCAAAGCAAATCTCATTTACTTATGGGACCCCAGAAACTCAAGAAGCCAACTGGATGAAATTATGTCATGAAATTTGATTTGTATCAAATTGATATCACGCAAAGTAAAAGTGGATACAAAGGTCCGTTTGCACTGAACTCTCCAGCACCACAAAAAACGAAAAAGCTAAGCCCTCATTTTTACTGTGAATTTTAAAAACATGATGTAATGGTACAAAAAAAAGTTAAAAAGATAAGGATCCATAAGCTGATGCTATTAAGGTTAACAACCCATAATCATAGCTGTAAACTGTAGTCAACAGCTATGAATAAGGGTTGTTAAACCGAAACACTTAACCTCTTAGATCCTTATCTTTTTTACTTTTTTGTACCTTTACATTGTGTTTTTAAATTTCACAATTAAATTTATGTTTTAATTTTCTGTTTTTCTGGTGCTGGAGTTAAGTGCTAACTGATCTCTGTATCCATTTTGACCTGGAAGCCAGTCCAGTGTGCTTCTTACATTCCCTGAACCACATAAAAACTAAAGACTGTCCTTTCTAGTGCTTGTTATGTAGAATTCCTATGGATCTCCTTTTTGCCACTGAAACTATCAAAGGGTAAGCTGAATATAGCACATATTAAAGATACGTAGCTGAATCAAAACATATATATAGTTGAAACCAGAAGTTTACATGCACTATATAAAAAGACACATATGTATGTTTTTCTCAATATCTGACATGAAATCAGAATAAACCTTTCCTGTTTTAGGTCAATTAGGATTACCAGAAATGTAAATATTTGCCAAATGCCAGAATATTGAGAGAGAGAGAATGTTTTAAGGCATTTTTATTACTTACTACAAAGTCAAAAGTTTACATACACTAATCATTTTTTCTTTAAACAATTCTTTACTGCCCATGTGATGATGTCATGTGTTTGGAAGCTTCTGATAGGTTTTGGCAACATCTGAGTTAATTAGAGACACACCTGTGGATGTATTTTAATGCACACCTGAATCACACTGCTTCTTTGTGGCAAAGTCTAAAGAAATCAGCCAAAATATAAGGAAGAGAATTGTGGACTTCCACAAGTCTGGCTCATCCTTGGGTACAATTTCAAGATACCTGAAGGTGCCTAGTTCATCTCTACAAACAATTATATGCAAGTAAAAACAAGATGGGAATGTCCAGCCATCATACTGCTCAGGAAGGAGACGGGATCTGTGTTCCTGAGATGAACGTGCTTTGGTCCGACATGTGCA
Source organism: Phyllobates terribilis (assembly GCF_046119375.1). Taxonomy (NCBI): domain Eukaryota; kingdom Metazoa; phylum Chordata; class Amphibia; order Anura; family Dendrobatidae; genus Phyllobates; species Phyllobates terribilis. Next base: position 69,062,755 of record NW_027362763.1, on the reverse strand, counting down.
TATCAACGCAAGGACAAGAGTTGGTAAGATTGTGTCAATATCCACAGTGAAACGAGCACTGTATCAACATGGGCTGAAAGGCCACTCTGCCAAGAAGAAGCCATATCTCCAAAAGAAACATAAAAAATCCACATTAATTTTTGCAAATGCACACAGGAAAACAGACCTTAATTTTTGGATACATGTCCTGTGGTCTGATGAAACTAAAATTTAACTTTGGGGGCATAATGACCATCGTTACATTTGGAGGAAAAAGGGAGAAGCTTGGAAGCCTAAAAACACCATCCCAACTGTGAAACATGGGGGTGGCAGCATCCTGCTGTGGGGTTGTTTTGCTGCAAGAGGGACTGGTAAAAATCACAAAATAGTTGGCATCATGAGAAATGAAGATTTTGTGATAATATTGAAGTAACATCTCAAGACATCAGCCAGGAAGTTAAAGCTTGGGTGGAAATGGGTCTTCCAAATGGACAATGACCCAAAGCATACTTACAAAATGGTAACAAAGTGGCTTAAGGATAATAAAGTCAATGTTTTGAAGTGGCCATCACAAATCCCTGCTCACAATGCTATTGAAAATTTATGGGCAAAGCTGAAAAGGCAGATGCGAGCAAGGCGACCTACAAACCTGGATCAGTTACACCAGTTTTGTCAGGAGGAATGGGCCCAAATCCCGACCATCTATTGTGAGATTCTTGTGGAAGGATATCCCAAACGTTTGACCCAAGTCATTCAGTTTAAGGGCAATGGTACCTAATACTTATGAAATGTATGGAAACTTTTGACTTTACAGTAAGTAATAAAAATGCCTTAAAACATTCTCTCTCTCTCTCTCTCTCATTATTCTGGCATTTGGCAAATATTAAAAATGATGGTAATCCTAATTGACCTAAAACGGGAAAGGTTTATTCTGATTTCATGGCAGATATTGAGAAAAACATGCAGATGTGTCTTTTTATATACTGTATGTAAACTTCTGGTTGTAACGCTATGACATGATGACATAGAGGAAGCCTAGTGAGCGTCGGGGGCAGCAAAGATACCAGGTTTTAGAGGAATAGATCGCACCAGACTGAAGAAAAACACACCTAATGCAAAAAGTAATATTGGACAGAAGATGACCATACTGAAGAAGAAGTTACACCGAACTGAATGGACTGAAAAAGACAACCGGACAGGATCTATGCTGCACAAGAAGACAAGAAAGGGCTGCAAGAGAGCCACAAAAAATTCAGATTTGGACGAGCCCCAATTTTTTGCATCATTCAATGCAAAATTCACCTTGAACTAATTCTTTATTTCTAATATGATGGTATTATTTGGGAATTCACTTGCAGTATTATTTAAAATGTTGTTTGGATACTCTTTACTATGTGGTGGTAATTTGTGAGCTGTATACAAAAGAATTATCTTGCTTCTCTATAGTGACAATGCTAAGGCTAAAGTAATGACAGTAACTTTTTGATATTATCAAGGGGTTTTGCCTGCTTTCTTATTAAATGGGTTTGAGTAGCGTCTCAGATTTCCAGAAATCCTGGTTTATTGATCAGGCATAGAAAAGTGTAAAAAACTCATTTGTAATAAAGAAAGCCTAAGGCTGCGTTCACACATTGCGTATTTTCTCGCGCTTTTTTGCGCACTCTTTTTCAAAATACGTAATGTGCCTTGTGTCTGCCAGCAAAGTGAATGGGAAATTCACTTTGACTTTCAGACACTGTGTGATTTTATGCAGCGCGAATGCGCAGCTGCGTAAAGAATTGACATGTCAATTCTTTACGCACCGCGGGCTGCGCTTTCTCCGATATTGTGCCCATTATAAGCGATGGAATTACGCAGCGGTGTTCACACACTGCGTAATTCCAGCGCTTTTTTATGGAGGCGCAGGAGAAACTATGGATACTCACCTATCCGATGGATGGGAGAGGCGTCCGCTCCGGTCCCGCCGCTTCCAGCATCTGCCAGAGAACCGTTCAGCTGACTGTAACTTACCAGCTGATTTGCAAGCCGGTCAGCTGACAGTCAGCTGATCGCTTCACGGCAGATGCTGGAAGCCGCGGGACCGGACCGGACGCCTCTCCCATCCATCGGATAAGTGAGCATCCATAGTTTTTCTTCTTTTAAAGCAGTATATGTACTGCAGCCAGAAGCTGTCTGTACATACACTGCTAGGGGGACACTCACACACACGACACATAGACACAGACAGTACACACACGACACACAGACACATACATTACATTACATACAGGTGTCCATGCTCATCACACTTCATTTCTCCTGCACCTCCGTAGTGTGTGAATGGAGGTGCTTTTTTTACCTGCGTAAAAAAACGCAGGTAAAAAAAGCAGGAAAATACGTGCGCATAAAAAATGCAGGAAAATACGCAATGTGTGAATGCAGCCTAAAATAGTTTTGGCAACTTTTTTTATTAGTTGAGTTTCACAATGGCCCTTTATGTTCTAAATTGAATCCAACATTTAGAGGTGTAGCTATGAGAATTGTTAATGGATTCAAAACCCTTGGTGCCTCAGTGACCCAGAGATCTCTGTGCCACATTAGAAATGACACATATAAGGTAGGAGGCCATGTTACAGATTTTGCAGTAAAACCGAGAAATTTAATGCTACATTTCTCGTAAAGTCAAGATCACTTTATCAATAATATCCCATTTACGAATCCCCCCTGGATGTTATGCAAGGACCTGTCTTGTCCTCAGTAGCTAGAGACATTCTGTATTTTAGCCCTTCTCTACTGCTGATTGATGACAGTCCTGGACTGGAGACACGCTCTATAACAGGTCATTCACTTTAATAAAAAAATAAAAATGTTACAACCAATACAAAGACTCACCATGGCCTTTTATTGCATCTGTAAACAATGGTATATTTGGCCTTTCTGAAAATAATTCCGCGTGGTTAATCAGAGCATCTTTAATGGTCTCATAACCACAGAGGACAATGGATTTTGACATTCCTATCTGAAAACTGAAGACTGTGCCGTACTTCTTGGCCAGCTATAAATACAAGAAAGATCATATAAGTCACAAAATGTCGTAAAATTTCCTTAAGAATCCTCCATAGACATCTATAACTTATGACCAGTTATGTCTATAGCGATTAAATAATTCTTAAATTTCAATAGTTCAACCTACAATATCCTTGCAACAGTAAATATAAAGCCAAACTTTTCCCACCCAAACATTCGATTAGGTGATGTTGACTTCTACATTGTGGTTTTCATTTATTATAGAAAAACCTCCATGTGTCTCCAAATCCATCATAAAATAGATACCACTTGGACAATACATAAGAGGAGGTCTGTGAAAGGTTATGCCGAAAAAATAGGACAAGGCCAAGCATGAAAGCAAAAAACACCATGCAACAGCACTATGCAATTCAAGGGAACCTGTCACTCAATTCATGTTGCCCAAAACACGGACGGCATGAGTCAGAGTCCTGATGCACATTTGCAGTTAGGTACAGTATATTTTTCTATGAAATACCCCAGAATTTCAGAGAGAGCATAATTAGAAAATCTGGCCTGGGACCATAACCAGAGATGAGACTAGTTGCTCCAGATAGCGAAAGGCCTGTCAATCACTTTTAGCAGCGTTGTGAAGAGCCGGCCTGAGGCGGTACCGGAATAGTCTCATCTCCGGCTATAGTCCTAGGCCGGATCTTCTACATGTATTTTCTCTTAAGCAATGGAATGTTTTAGAGAAAAACATAGATGGCTGCAATCGTGCAGCCAGGCTCTGATTCATGCTACCCCCAGTGTGACAGGTTACCATTAATGAATGCATGAATTTCACTATTAATACTCATAAAAAAAAAGTTTGTGATCCAAACTGCGTAAGACATCAGCCAGGAGATCTTTTGGATGGACCCCAACTCTACTGAGCAAACTTCTTTATATGCCTGTTGCCTAATCACGCTGAACTAATAAAATTAAATCATTATGATGCTACAAATAAATAATTTATAGAACCTCTGGTATTGACTTCTACACTGATTGTAAACTATCTACGGCCTCTATTAACAATGGAAATAGCTTTCTTCAGGATATTAGTTCCTCCATTTTCTTTATACATAACACCCTATAAACAAGGCGGTCAGTTTTACCTCCACAAATGTTTTATGGGGTCTTCCTATGTCCATTATCTGGATGTTTCCAATGATCGGTAAAGGGTTTGGTCCGGGTGGGAAATTTTTGTAATTTACTTGCTTTTGGTTCCTAAATATATTCACCAAAAATAAGATGACAACGATGAAGAGGAGAACAGTGACCAGGTCCATGGTGAAAGGGAGTTCTGTAAAATTTTAAGAGAGATAGAAAGATAAGTGTTCAATTGAAAATAATATAGGTTCACAAAGATTGTTTCATTACTGCAGAAACATGTACCATAAATCTACAAATGAGTTATAAAAGTAACTACAAGAAAAACAAATCTGATCACAGTAAGTCTATCTGCAAAATCTTTCTTCATGATATGAATTCATCTATAGAAAACTTGCAGAAAAAGTATAAAGAGATGGATCAATATGAAATTAATTGTAAACTGCATTATTGTTATGTAGACTATACTTATAAAATTGCGGTACTTAAAGCATAAATTTGTTAATTTTTTGTGTGCCCACCAGCCAAGACAAGTCGTAACTTTCTTTCATGGAACCCTAATTCTATCAGGCTCACCTATTTGAGACTGAGGCATGGGAGAAATATTCAGCCCCATAAGGAGGCAGTCGCAAAATGCATTTTAAATTTTTAGCCTTTTGGCCAGGTAATTCAAATAGAAAACATTAGGGTCCCAACAAAGAAAGGTCACCTAGTCATGGCTAGTGGACACACATGAATTAGCCAATTTATGTGCTAAGTACCTTAATTTTATAAGTATATTCTATATAGCAGTAATGTAGTCTAAATTTCATATATTCTGTGTTTGCTAATATCTAGTTGCACACAGTGTGCTGCTGCACTTTTTGGTAGCTATCGTAGATAGATAGACAGATAGATGATAGATAGATACTGTGGATAGATATGAAATTGATTGTAAACTGCCATATAGGCTATACTTGTAAAATTTAGGTACTTAGAGCATAAGTTTGTTAATTTGTGTATGCCCACCAGCCGTGACAAGGAAAACCTTTCTTTCATGGAACCCTAGTTCTATCAGACTTACCGCTTATTGACTGAGGCAAGGGAGGAATACTCAGCTCACTGAGGAGGCAGTCGCCAACTCCAAATGAGCTTTACATTTTTGGGCTCCTGACCAGGTAGAGGTAAGTCTGATAGAAAAGGGTCTAAAAAAAGGTTGCCTTATAATGGCTGATGAGCACACACGAATTGGCCAATTTATGCGCTAAGTATCTTCATTTTGTAAGTATATTCTATATAGCAGAATAGCATCCAAATTTCATATATTCAATGATTGATAATATCTGGTATGCACAGTGTGCAGCTGCATTTTTTGGTAGATAGATGATAGATAGATAGATAGATAGATAGATAGATAGATAGATAGATAGATAGATAGATAGATAGATAGATAGATCCAGGCAATTAGAGGCAGCACTCCAAGTGCTAAAGGTTTGGAGCTGCCTGAGATGTTTAGCACTCATAATCTTTATTTTATGCTATCGCTTGTGCTGCACTATTTTTACTTTTCTTGATAGATACAGTGGGGAAAAAAATATTTAGTCAGCCACTAATTGTACAAGTTCACCCACTTAAAAAGATGAGAGAGGCCTGTAATTGACATCATAGGTAGACCTCAACTATGAGAGACAAAATGAGAAAACAAATCCTGAAAATCACATTGTCTGATTTGGAAAGAATTTTTTTTCAAATTTTGGTGGAAAATAAGTATTTGGTCACCTACAAACAAGCAAGATTTCTGGCTCTCACAGACCTGTAACTTCTTTTTTAAGAGGCTCCTCTGTACTCCACTCATTACCTGTAGTACTGGCACCTGTTTGAACTTGTTATCAGTATAAAAGACACCTGTCCGCAACCTCAAACAGTCACGCTCCAAACTCCACTATGGTGAAGACCAAAGAGCTGTTGAAGGACACCAGAAAGAAAACTGAAGCCCTGCACCAGGCTGTGAAGAAGACTGAATCTGCAATAGGCAAGCAGCTTGGTGTGAAGAAATCAACTGTGGGAGCAATAATTAGAAAATGAAAGACATACAAGACCACTGATAATCTCCCTCGATCTGGGGCTCCACACATGATCTCACTCCATGGGGTCAAAATGATCTCAAGAACGGTGAGCAAAAATCCCAGAACCACACGGGGGGACCTAGTGAATGACCTGCAGAATGCTGGGACCAACGTTACACAGGCTACTATCAGTAACACACTATGCCGCCAGGGACTCAGATCCTGCAGTGCCAGACGTGTCCCCCTACTTAAGCTATTATATGTCCGGGCCCATCTAAAGTTTGCTAGAGAGCATTTGGATGATCCAAAAGAGTATTAGGAGAATGTCGTATGGTCAGATGAAACCAAAGTTTGGAACTGTTTGGTAGAAACACAACTCATCGTGTTTGGAGAAGAAAGAATGTTGAGTTGCATTCAAAGAACACCATACCTACTGTGAAGAATGGGGTGGCAACATCATGCTTTGGGGCTGTTTTTCTGCCAAGGGACCAGAACGACTGATCCGTGTATATGAAAGAATGAATGGGGCCATGTATCTTGAGATTTTGAGTGCAAACCTCCTTCCATCAGCAAGGGCATTGAAGATGAAACGTGGCTGGGTCTTTCAGCATGACAATGATCCCAAGCACACCACCAGGGCAATGAAGGAGTGGCTTCGTAAGAAGCATTTCAATGTCCTGGAGTGGCCTAGCCAGTCTCCAAATCTAAACCCTATAGAAAACCATTGGAGGGAGTTGAAAGTTCGTGTTGCCCAGTGACAGCCCCAAAACATCACTGCTCTAGTGGAGATGTGCATGGAGGAATGGGCCAACATACCAGCAACAGTGCTTGCCAACCTGGGGAAGAATTACAGAAAACGTTTGACCTCTGTCATTGCCAACAAAGGATATATAACAAAGTATTAAGATGAACTTTTGTAATTGACCAAATACTTATTTTATACCAACATTTGAAAAAAAATTCTTTCCAAATCAGACAATGTGATTTTCAGGATTTGTTTTCTCATTTTGTTTCTCATAGTTGAGGTCTACCTATGATGTCAATTACAGGACTCTCTCATCTTTTTAAGTGGGAGAACTTGCACATTTGGTGGCTGACTAAATACTTTTTTTCCTGACTGTAGATAGATAGATAGATAGATAGATAGATAGATAGATAGATAGATAGATAGATAGATAGATATGAAATTAATTGTAAACTGCCATATAGACTATACATATAAAATTGAGGTACCTAGAGCATACATTTGTTAATTTGTGTGTGCCCATCAGCCATGACAAGTCATACCTTGAATGCACATTAATTTGAAATGTGTTGCCACACAGACACAAGCTCTCTGCTCAGCAGTATTGATGCCAGCTGCTGGCCAATCAGGGTTCAGCATCTGGCGGCTTATGACGTCACTGCCATGCGTCGGCACGTTGATGTCAGCTGCTGTTTGCTGATTGGCTGGCGGCTGGCATCAGTATGGCTGTGCAGAGAGCTTGTCTCTGGATAGCAACACATTTCAATGGAATGTACATCCAAAGATGCACATTTAACTGAAATAAAGCTTTGACGCCAGTGACCCCCTTGACCGGGCCGCGATCGTCAAGGGGTGTACAGTGCCTGCAGGTTGCATGAGTAAAAAGGATGCCGAGGGAACAGAGGACAGGTGAAAAGATTTTTTTTCTTTTATGTGTATGTGAAGAACGGCACGATAGGGAATATTACTACAATATGGGGACCTGGATGGGGCATTACAACAAGGTGAGGACCAGAATGGGGCATTACTACAAGATGGGAAGCAGGATTCTGCATTATTACAAGATGGGAACCAGGATTCTGCATTACTACAAGATGATAACCAGAATTCTGCATTACTACAAGATGATAACCAGGATTCTGCATTACTACAAGATGATAACCAGGATTCTGCATTACTACAAGATGGGAACCCCAGGATTCTGCATTATTACAAGATGGGGACAAGGATGAGGCACATTACTACTTAGTTCACATTACTAAGATGTATGTCAGAATTATAATATGGTATATGGTGCTCATTGTAAGACATCATTACTGTATGCAGCCAATTTAGGGAAACAAAATTGTAACAATGAAAAAAAAATTCAAAAGAAAGCATGATAAAAAATTGTTGCCACTGAAAAAACTGTTTTATATGTAAACTAAAGTAAACAAAAAAGAGCACGTGTTATTGCCACATCCATAAGGACTCAAGTTATAAAACTACCATAACCTATACGATGGATGCCATTTAAAAAAATAAAATGATCAAAAAGTGTATAGAAAAAAAATTGGTATCACTAAAAATGTATCTTTGTCCTGCAAAGAATGCAGACACCAAATTCAATTTTCTATGTGCAGCCCATATACCCAGCCGAGTTTGCAATCCCTTATCTAGACTGAGTACAAATGTATCCACTTCTTTGCTAAGAGCAGGACGAGCTATGGACAGGATTAAAGATGTTAAAGGGGTTGTGCGGTACTTTAGATTACTCCCCCATGTATCCCCCCCCAGGTCCCTAAGATTTTTTGGAAATACCTTCTGTTGCTGATAATGCCTGTGAGTGGCGCTATCGGTGGCCGCTCACAGGCATCACGTGACCCCCAGCTGCAGCCGGCTCTGACATCCGCTGATGTCACGACAAGTGCTGGCAGCAGCCGGGGATCACGATCTTCCTGGTTCCAAGTGGATGCCAGGCTGTGGGCAGAGTTACCCCCCTGCGTCACACCCGGCATTCACCGCGTGCTCTACCTCTCCCCATTCATTCGGAAAGTGCGCGGTGGATGCTGGGTGTGACGCGGGGGGTAACCTCGCTGGGTAACCCAGCAGCCACCGCGGGGACACCAGCACTGAGTCACGCCTCACTTGTCATGATGTCGGCGCTGGGGTCACGTGATGGCTGTGAGCGGCCTCCAATAGCACCACTAACAGGCAGTATGAGCAACAGAAGGTATTTACAAAAAGTCTTAGGCTGTGTGCCCACGATGCGTTTTGTATGCGTTTCCGCAGCGGCAAAAATGCTGCAGAAACGCTTAAAAATGCTTGGTAGAAGGCCTGCCATGTTCCCCAATGATAATCCGCATGTGCTCTGCACATGCTACGGAAATTTCTGCTGCGGATTATCATTGCGGAAAAAAACGCAGCACTACCAATTATTTTGCGGAAGCGCTGCATATTCGGCACCATTGACTTTCATTGGAACGCTTGGATTACGTATCACTGTATATGTTCATGCGGAATCCAGACGTTTCAATGTGCGGATGGTACCCGGGTGTGAAGGAGAGGAGACCCGGGTACCATAGAACCTGTAAAAAAAAGAATTAAATAAAAAATAAATATTATATTTACCTTCTGATGGCCCCCGGTGTGCTTGTCCTTCCTTGCTGGCAGATCGCGGTGGACTGAAGGACAAGCGCTGACGTCATAGTCATGTGACGGCAGGTCCTTCAGTGTACCGCGTGCTGCCGGCAAGCAGAGACGCATGGAATCAAGACTCCAGGGGCAATCAGAAGGTAAGTATAGATTTATTTTTTTATTTTTAACCATTCTTTGGAGTCACACTATATAAATCCATGCCGTTTGCATGGATTTATATAGTGTGACCAAGTTGTCAAGCACTTACTAAGTGATGCTAAAATAGTTTGAAAAGCGCTTGTCAACCCACATGCGGAAATGCATGTGAAGAACGCTTCACTTCCGCATGTCCCTGGCTGGAAAAACGCATGTACAATCCGCATGTACAATCCGCATGTACAATCTGCATGTACAATCCGCATGCGTTTTTTTCTGCCAGGGAGATGCAGAAACGCTCAGGAAAAAATCCGGAGCATTTCTGCATCGTGGGCACATAGCCTTAGGGACCTGGGGGGGGGGGATACATGGGGGTGTAATCTAAAGTATCGCACAACCACTTTAATGCAAATAGTGGTGTCATTCACTAACAGTAATCTATCATCATGAATAAAGTAAAGAATTGAAACACAAGAGTTGTTTTCATCAAGTACTTTTCACCAACTTTCTGGCATCAATATGTAACAAATTTTATCCCTGAAGGAAAACTTATTTAAACAATTCGTTTCATGTTAAATTTTCACTAAAAATATTTATTTTCTTAAATGATTTCCATTTATTTAGACATTATCTACATAAGACTAGAAAGCAAGTGAGAAGCTGCACACAGATTACTCGGCTACATTGTCAGGATTCCACAGTATTAAATATAATAATAAATATATGCAAGAGCTAAAAAATCAAGAAAAGTGTAGGACAATATAGAGAATGTGTCCTCTTACCTGGAGCCCTGTGGTGAGGAGCGCACAGAGTCCTCTCTTCTGTCTTCTGCACTCAGAAAACTTTTATATCAGCATTGGACATTATAATGTATGTAGCTCCACCTCATACTTAACCCCTAGGAAGCTGTGAGAAAATGAGTCAGCAGTTTTCATTAAACGATCTACATTTCAAATACCGTGGCGTTCCCTACATAACATATTAAAGGGAACCTGTCAGTATCTTTTTACACATGGAAGTATTGGTATAGGTATACAAGAATGATATTTTTTTGTAGAGCTTTGATGTATCAGTCAAGAGAAATCTTGTTTAGAAAACATATGCAAATCAAGAAGGAAGTGCACCGGGGGCGTGTTACTATAATTTGACTGCTTCTTTCAAGTGCAGTGACACGCCCCCAGAGCACTTCCTTTCTGATTTGCATATGGCTTCTACACTAGATTTCTCACAACTGGCCCATCGGATCTCTACAAAAAAAAGTATCATTGTTATTGAGTGACCTGGACTATACAACCAGATAACTAATTTTATGTGTAAAAATGACTGACAGGTTCCTGTTAAAGGGGAAATATTTTATACAGATAATGAAGGTTTCCAACATTATTAAATTAACGGACAAGTAAATTAATGTGTCATAGTACATTCTTACAGTTATCACTGATGTTATATTTCTCCTATCATTCTGACATTTTATCAAGTTATTTTGTAAATTATCTTACTGTAAATGTGAGTTTTTGCAGAGATTTTAATTATTTTTCCATTACATCACCATAGTTATTCCTCCTATTATTCCTGACACCTCTCTTGTAGAGAAAGAACTCGCTTCACCCCTGACTTGTTGCTCGCAAAGTCTTCTAGTCGGTCAACACCCTTCTCTCTCTCTACTTTGCAGATTGTCAGGATTCCTGATAATCTCTGACTTTTACGACCTATAAAGAGAAGAGGAAAATCCATCACAAACAACACATGACACGATAAAGGAAAGAATTCTGTAGTGACATGGAAGAATAATTCAGAAAACAAGCTGATTTTGTCATTTTGATGAATTTCGATTCTTATCGATTATCCCCTTAGCATTTTTTTTCAGGTTTATTTTTCAGGTTTATTTTTCATCTTCACATTTCAAAAGCCAGAATATTCAATTATTCCATCAACTTAGCAATATGAGTTCTTTATACCATCATTTTAATAGCTATAGGGGGTGTAGAAGTCCCCTCTCCATGAGTCCCATAGCAGCAGCATATTGGCTGCCACTATATTGCATGGCCATTGACTGTATTTAGGTATATTGATAGCAAAATAACATATACAGTAATATAATATCATATTTTCACTGCTGTTATTTACTGACCCTGCAAAATCCTTGCCCAGAGTGTTCCTTTAAGGCTAAAAGTTTTGTGTTTCATACAGAGAAAAACAAATTTCACCATTTTCTCTGCTTGTATCCTGCTTATCTTCTATTTTACTTGGCAACTCTCCAATTTGGCCCTATCTGCACAAACTGTAATTGCATAATAGGGTTATTGTATGAACAAAGTACATTTCAAGTAAAAGATCTTGGAATAATATTAAGTTCCTCAATAGGATGTGTTGAAAAATAAATTTTTACTAAATGTGCTCCTGCTTTGTACTGCTCCAGTTCATGGTTGGCACATACCACAGATCCTGAACAGGAAATCATGAGTTACTTGAGTATACACACAACACAGCAGGGGCTTAACAGGTAACACATTTTCCTGCCTGTTTTATCACAGGAGCGAGTGTTTCTGTCATGTCACTAGTTTTGTGAGCTCATCATATATCAAATCAGTGATGTTGGAGCTCCGGTGGACACTGGCTTGAAAAAATTGACTACCTTGCATATACGTAACAAATGGTAACACATTCCGATTTAGGTTTTTGGTAAGGGGAGATAATAGTGGTGTAAAAAACAAAAATGGGAATTTTAAAATATTATATACGCAATTAACTTTTTGCATACCTTTTTGACTATTTCAATTTGGCAACCATACAGTCCCTCAAGGTAATATGCAGCAGGATTTGATGGAGAAGTAAAAGAAAGAGTAGGAGGATGATGAGTCTTAGCATAGTGTTAATACAGGTAAAGGTCACGGCTGACAGGTTGACAATCAGAGTGAAATCAATGGTGGTGAAGATGCTGGCCATGAAAACCAACCATTGCAACAGATTTCGCAGCGCAGCTCAGTTGAACGTTGTAGTCACTGCCCGGTGCCTGTGAATAGCTGTCACTTTACTGCTATTCGCAGATGCCGGAGACAAAATTGAAGAACGTGGAGCACATTGGACCTGCATGGCAACACTTTGGGAAATAAATTGATGATGTAGAGACTGTCTTTTGTCTTACTTTCTGTCTTTTTAAATTTTTTAGTTCTCCTTTTCTGAACTACTTTGGATTTGTTCAGACTACTTCAGACCCACAAGTGATTTTTTTTTTAATTAAAAAAATTGGTGAACGAGGGAAAGTGTGGGAGAGTCTTTATTCAAATATAGTGTTCTTTCTGTGTGTGTGATTTTATTTTTATTACCAAGTTAGTAATGGGGGTGTCTGATGGACATTTGTCAATTACTAACCCCAAGACTTTATGGCTGATGTGATTTTTGACAAATTATAGCTTTCATCAACCCCAACTACTATTACCCCTGCTTCAGGCAATCGGGAAGAGCTGGGCAAATTTCCAGAAGTGGCGCATCTAATGTGATGCGCCAATTTTGTTTTGGCTGCGGGTATGTATTTTTAGGCTGGATAGAGCCCAATAACCAGGGAACTTCCCAGCCTGATGATTTGAGCCTGCAGCTGTCTTCTTTATCTTGGCTGGTTGTCAAATATAGGGGGCAACCCACGTAATTTTTCTAAATTATTTATCTATTTATGAGGTTAAATCACGCTAAAAACACCTGTGTGAACACACTTACTATACATGTGCTTTTTTTTATAACTGCAGATTTACCACATCTAATGCAAGTCTATGATGAAATTTCGCACAGAAGACATAGCAATCCCACAAGAGAAATTGACATGCTGCGGCTTATAAACCAGCACCGCAGGTGATTTTACTCAGCGTAAAAAAGAAGCAGAGAGGGCATGGGTTTTTTATTAATCTCATACACTGTGCTTGTACTGTACAAGACAGCTTTTTGGACACAACGAAAATGTGCTTCATCCAAAATGTTAGCATTACTTATTGTGGGCACGCAAGCAATTAACCCTGCCTATATGCCTCAAATCCAAAACTATCCCTCCTCCACCCGCTAGCCCTACACTGACTGAAGGTAACAGTGGTTTTACTAGAGAAAGGACAGTATGTAGCCCTGAAAAGTACTTTTGTTTTAATGGTGCAGAAGCTGTATACAAGTACTGCAATAGAAATTAAACACTGTCTATATGCTTGCTCTAATCTAAGCTGTGCCTCCTACATTAACTGTCCCTCGACTGCTTCCAGAGGAGAGTGTGCTGAGAATCATGTCACTGGGTTTTATATAAGACCCCATGACGTGATGTGGCCGGCCATTCACATTAATGCCAGTAGCCAACATGGCTACATCATTTCTGTGTATGGCAGGCAATCCCCGCATGTTTATTTGCTATCTAACAGCCGCGAACCATGCGGGGCGGAAACTCGAGCATGGCACTTGAGCACCCACGACACTCGATAAAGTAATGAGCATACACGAACACCCAATACTCAATCGAATATCCAACAGTGGCGAGCACGCTCGCTCATCACTGGCCCAGGCTTCTCAACTTTACCAGAAGACAGGAGTGGAAAATATTAAGCCAATTATGGTTCATCGTGTCTTCTTTTTCTTGTCCTCCTCAGCCACCATATCAACAGGGTCATCATACGGCCCTCACTCCAAAATGTAGAAGGATATCATGCGGCTTTCTCTCATCATTTTTGAACAGGCATCAGGCGGCCCTCAATCGTAATTTTTAGAAGGTAAACAGGCCTCACTCATTCATAGTTTTTAGGGGTCATCATGCGGTCTTCGCTTATGATTTTTAGAGGTTAAACAGGCTGCCCTCGCTCATAATTTTTAGAGGGTTATCAGGAGACACTCACTCAAAATTGTTAGAGGGTAAAGAGGTGGCCCTTGCTCATAATTTTTTTTAAATTAATGAAAAAAAAATATTTTCTGAGGCCCTCCTCTATGTGTCTTCCAGGGTATATTCCGTTCCCTCCTAATTTTTGGCAGCCCTTGCACTTAGTGCATAGGTTTTACCAGTCTAGGAGTCCCACTACTTAAATATGGTAAAAAAAAATTTCTGAGGCACTCTTCTACATGTCTTCCAGGATGTATTGCAGTCCCTCCTTTTAATTTTTGGCAGCCCTTGCACTTAGTACATAGGCTTTATGAGTCTAAGAGTCCAACTACCTAACAATTTTAACAGAATGTGTATAAGGCCCTCCTTTAAGTCTAATACGGGGTGTATTGAAGTCCCTTTTCCTTCTAATTTTAGGTGGTTTTGCATTATCAGCATAGGCTTTGTGAGTTTTAGAGTCCCTCCTTCGTAAATTAAAAAAATGTGTCTGACAATGTAACACACACCACATGGCCAGATAAGGTAGTAAAATGTTAAAATTGCATTTACCGGTGACTACTGGTGGGTGTAGTTTTATATCCCCCTCTTCTATGTCATCTTCTGTAGTCATAGGCGACTGTGAAATACGGTAAGAGATGGTCCCACTCTTAAAGGATGGAGGAGGCAGGTATTATTTTTTCTATTTTTAAATTTACCTTACATACAAGTCATTATACAGGAAATAATGTTTCCTAACTTTTTTTTCCTGCAAAATCCATTTTATCTTCAGTTTTTGTATGATTTTTTGTCAGTCCGTAAAAATGGAGTTGTTCCCAACAGCGACTTGGGAGTCAGAAATATGTCCAGGTGTCTTGGTCTTTCCATTCCATTTCAGTGGTGTTCCCATCCATTTCAGTGATTTTCCTGCCCTCCCCAGCCCTCCTGTTAGGGTCTTTTGGAAAAATGTTCAAGTTTCCCATTGACTTCCATTATACTCAGTACTCAAATCGAGTCCGTCCGACCTGCTCGATTCGAGTACTAAGCACTTGAGCATTTTGGTGCTCAATCATCACTAATCTTAATAGGAATAAAAAAATCACACAGATAGTGGGCAAATAAATAAAATAGGAGGTGGGATTTTTATCTTATTTTTTTTTATTACAAATGAATTATAAACTCATGATAGTAAAAGAAAAGTAATTATTTCACAATGAACAACATCATCCTTTATTGTAATAAAACATATATAGATGGCACTATGTGACAAAATAATATATATATAAAACATGCCAATTGTCCCTTGAAACTAGCAACAGGGGGACTGAAGCAGCAATCTCACATGTACTCCTTTTACCTATGGAGGGCTCGATAGCTCCTAGGCCACTTCCACATATTGCTCTTGTGATGGGAAACAAACCTAAGGTCCTGCACATTCTCAATTTTATTATATTTATTTACTAGAGTTAACGTGTGTAATGTCATCATTAATATATCGGAAGTCATCATTAATATATCGGAATATTTAAAACTTTTTCTTGGAGCTCTTTCCAAAAGTTAAGGCTAGAATTGAGCAAGTGAATCAGTTCTAAAAGTATCATTTTCTCTTGAAAATTTCCTTCAAAATTCGGCCTCTGAATTATCCAAATTTTTAGGGATTCATTCACGAAAATCATGCAATTTTAAAGCTCAGGAAGGGGTGGAAAAAACATTGTACTCAATTTTCCTGAGCCCTCCTCCTCTTACTTAATCCACTGTCACAGTTTCCTGCTTGGACTTATATTTGCTTCTTTTTGGTTCTTTCTTCAGTCCAGCACCTTTCCCAGTTGACTAGACTCCACGTGGTCATGTGGGGCATAGCGCACTTGGAGAAAGTGATGTGCATCATGGACTACATGACCATTTGGGCATATTCAGCCATGGAAATATCAAAAATAATACTAAAGAGTAGCAAACCATGAGGCAGTGGTGGCAGGACAGGCAAGAAGAGGGCTCAGGAGAGGTAAACATAAAATCAATTATTTTTTCAACGCTTTTCCATCAGATTCCATTTGCACCTAATTTTCTCATAGAGAATCAAATCTACACAGAAAGTGGGCCCCATCGCCCTTACTTTCACATGGATCTGCTAAATGTTTAAAGATAGGTGGGCATTAAAACATTTTGAAGTCCAACACCTGCTTGAAATCAAGCCAGTGAAGCTGCCTACGCTAAAGTATATCCCTCATACATAAGAAATACATCTAGCTTTTGTATTGTAAAATTTAAATGAACATCAATTGTGGCCAACCAGTAGACCTGGATTTACCTGGAATATGTAAACTGAGGACCAGAAGATCTTTACCTTAGGGTGTTTTTCTGATGGCCTTGACTCTGAGGTAGTAGAGCTATTGGAAAGTTTGTGCGTCGGTAGACCTGTGTCCAGTCCTATTGATTAAAATGCTCATTGCAGAATTATATGAAGGCTCATATGAGTCTTGACTAGTGCTATTAGCAGATCTCACAATTCATGATGGCTCATATAGACCAGTAAAGAGCAAGTCAAGTAGCAAGGAATGAACATTATGGACATTCAAGAAGAAGGCATAGCTATGGAGAAAGTGCAATAAAGAATTGTGGGTCAGTCATATTTAAGGGGAAAAGGGACATGAAAAAAAAAAAAAAAAAAATTATAGCAGCATCCTCTGTCCATCACATGTCCATGTTCCTTGTATCCTGGTAGGTTACAAAATGTTGATCCCAAACTGAGTTTGTTGATACACTTACAATTATTTCATTTTTTCTGAAGTGATGTATCCTTCACATTGGGAATGAAGATGATCGTGGTCTATCTGCGAGACACGGCACAGATTTCATAAGGTTGGGGGGCATTTGTTGACCCCAAAGCAGGAGTAAGGTCCAGTTTAGCTCCAGGTGGTGGATGAAATGTGAAGTTTTGCAACAATGATGTAAAGAAGAGAAATATCTCCATTTTAGCTAATGTCTCCCCAGCACAACTTCTTTTCCCTAGAAAGGAATATAACATAAATAAATGAAAGAATTCTGACCGAAATCATTTTTCTTTGATCAGTTAAATTTAAAGTGGATTGAAGCTACTACAGCATCTAAGTAGTAAGACAGCATGAATGTGCTCCCTCTTTCAACCCATTGACTCCACTGCAGGGTATTGATTGCATACTTAATTACATACCAACATTTCATTCACCTCTAGTGGGAATTCCTTCAGAATTCCTGACAATACCCACTTACGGGATATGCTTGCATAAACTCCTTAGCTTTTCCAGTCTTTCTTGGCAAAATCAACACTTTTGACAAGTATGCAAAAGGTCTCCAACTTCCATTGCAATCAATAAATGGTCTGAGGGTCTGCCATTTATGGAAACCTATTAAAGGTGTTGTCCACTAACCGAAAACAACCTTCTAAGTAACTTTATTTCTCTTTGTAAAAGAACAATGGCTTTGATAAAAAAACAAAAAAAAACCTTCAGAAAACTTAGGGGTTAGGTAGAAATAAAACAAGAGCAAAAACAAGCGTTTTTTTGACTTGGTGACATGTTCTCTTTAACTGATGTTGTCAAGCTGGTAGAATTAATTTTTTAATTCCTGAATATTTTTACTTCACTAAATTACAGAAAGAAATATACAAGTTTGATATCACCGTAATCTTGCCATAAAAAATCAGATGCCGAAAAACAATGGCACAATAACGGGGCTTTTTCACCAAACCTGGAATTTTTTTGTAACTTTTCATTACATTATTTGTTTTAATGAATGATGGCATTTAAATCTACAAGTATGAACAAAGCTAAAGTTTAAAGCTCAGTGATCATACTGGATACTTAGTGTCCGATGCTGAACTCTGAATACGGACTTCTGCTTAAGTCTATTTTACAGTTCGGGAGTCCGGGGGGAGAGAGAGAAAGGAAAGAGAGAGGGAGGGAGAGAGATTTTCCAGCTCCAAAGTTCAGGTTCTCATTTATTTCAATGGGGCTTAGGTTCAGGTTCAGGGTACAGTTCTGGTAACCAAACCAAACTTTAGACTAAAGTTTGGTCGGGTAAAAGAACCCGAACTTCCAAGAATCCACTCATCTCTAGTTACAAGTCATCCAATAAAAATAAGCCCTCACTTGGCTATGGCTCTTGGAAGAAGCAAAGGAAAAGACAGAAGAACAAAAATGAAAACTGGCCCCTTCACTACAGGTTAATAGGCCAACTTTCAGCAGAATACTAAAAAGATTTCAAGCACGGCTCCACATAAGTCATGCAATGTATGACATAGGTGACCAAATGGCGACATGTTCAAATCCCATTTTGGGACTAATAATATTGTAAAAAAAATTAAAAAGTTTAAAGAGGATCTTTCACGAGGTCAAATGGGACTAAACTTTGTTCTTATTGTATTCCCACAATGATCTTTATCAAGGAGGCTGTGACAAAAGGGTATTTATGCAAAATAAACTAAAGACACGCCCCTGAGGAATCATATGAGCACTGCCCTATTGTAATAACCATAAAAATTAACATTAAATTATAAGGTCCTTATCTGTGGAACTGTATGGCACATCTTAAAAAAAAAAAACACAGAGTACTCGTGGAGGCAGCGGAAATAAAATAAGAGTAAGAAGTGAACAATTTTGACCTGGTGACATGTTTTCTTTAAAAAAAAAATCCTTTAATAAAGGAAAAAAGCAAACAGAAAACCTTATAGGAAAGTGGTCATGTCTACTTCACTGTGAGTATTGTTTTGAAAAAACAAGAAAAAGTTAATCAATTTAATTTAATTCATTAATTTGTTTAGTGTTCCTGTTACCTATGGAAAATGGTATAAAAGCCTCGTTTTTCCTAAAGTTTCCAACAGAGTCAAGAAAATGTTCAGGATAAAATTCTTCTGGTTTTTCAAAGTAATCCTTATCTCTGAGAGCTGAATGAATCAGTGTGATCACAGTTGCTCCCTGGAAGAAAAAAAGTTACGGTATATAGTAGATATAATATGAAAGAATAAAATAGGTCATAGTAAATAATAAACTAAATCGATTGCAATTGGAAAAAAAATGTTTCATTATTTTTCTATAAATCAATAGTACACATGAAAATAAGAAACTTTGCAATCTATCAGAGAAAACTTCTTCTTTCTCTTCCTGGACTGATCTCTCACTCTCAAATTATGGGTAAAATTTGTATTCAGTGAAGACAGATTTTTGCCATACTGAAATAGGAGATGACAGTTGGTGCCTTTAAAATTCTATGCATAGGGGAGGGGCTAGAGGCAGACACAAACATAGAACCTTTTGAGCACCAACTGTCATCTCCTAGCTTAGTAAAGGGAAAATCTCTATTCACTGAATGCACATTTTACCCATGAATAGAGAATTTTGAGAGTAAAAGATCAGTCCAGAAGGAGAAAGAAGATTTCTCTAATAAGGTATAATACAAAGTTTCTCTTTTTCTCATGCACTATTAATTGATGAAGAAAAAATGTAAAACAACGGTTACTCTTTAAGGCATTTTATCAGCCCTGAAAGGCAAAAAAAATCCTATAATTTGTCAGTTCTCACTAGTGCCACACTTTATAGGGTTAGTACATTCTGACTGCATAGTCTGGGGGATTAATCCATTCAGATCATAGCTGGCCGCCAGCTATTAGCTACGTCTGGTTATGTTGCCTTTTCCACCTTAAGCCTCATTCAGAAATCTGTTTTTTCACTTCGGTGAAAAAAAAGTGTTTTCATCAGTGTTTGTACCGTGTGTCTGTTTTTACCCTCATTGTTTCATTGGTGATTTTCTCATATGCAAAAAATAAAATAATATTTAAAAAATAAAAATTGAAAAATTTCTCCTTCGGATTACAAAATTAATCATGGACAGGTCACGGATTGCACATGAATGATGTGTGCTTTCTCTCATTTTCTCAGACTCATAAACTTGTATGGGTGAGTTTGATTCATGACTCAAATCAAAAATGGACATGTTTTCTTGATTTTTTTTTTTGCCAACACATGGTCTTCAGAAAACATGAATGTGTGAACAGCTCTGTAGATTATAACTACGTATAGTATCCGTGAAAATAATTAATTCATCACGTGTGTGAAAAATGGATGCCTAAGCAGTAGGGCTTGTAGTCTTTTGACCTAAGCCTATTTGGACACATGTATGGTTTACCCTCCTCTTACGGGGGATTAACAATGTTAGGAACAGGAGATAAAGTCTTACCAGAGCCAAGAGAGCCCAACAGGTCCATTTGACCCATATGCGAACACCAATACTAATAAACCCTCATCATAGTTCAGAACCCCTCTTCGAGATCTTACATTGGGTCCCACAATGTTCAAGTTACTCCACTGTACTCTTTCCTCGTATTTTCTTTTGTTTGCTTGTTGTTGTTTTTTTCCCTTTTTGTATGTTAAAAAATATTTTTTTCTATTTGCTAATATTCATGTTGAAAAAATAAAAAAAAAACTTGAGTTTGACATTGTTTTGCTGAAGAGTTTGACTAATTTTATTTTACTTCATTGTCAACTTACAATGTCCGGTGAAGTATGCAGTAGTCCTATCCTCAACCATCCAGAATCAACATATTACAGGGTAACTGGTTATAACATCAAAAGACCACTGTATTCAATGAACTGTTTCAATATTTTTCCTATAGAGGCATAAGAACGACATAAATGGTGGTCCACCACTTGGGCCAGAACAAAGAGCCACCCTGTAGGACCATCTCTCATTCATCAGACTGCTCAACCTCTAGTCAATGCCTTGCTGTGAATATCTTGCCAATAGTAAATCATCTATTGCTGTAAGTGATGAAATGGGACCAGGAGAATGAGCCCAACAGAGAAAACTCCTCCAATGTGGCTGAATTACAAGAATTTTGCAGAGATGAGAGGGCCAAAATTTCTCCAGAGCGTTGTAAAAGACTTATTGCCAGTTATCGCAAATGCTTGCTTGCAGTTGTTGTTGCTAAGGGCGGCCCAGCCAAGTTATTAGGTTTAGGGGACAATCACTTTTTCACACAGTGCCCTGTAGGTTTGGATTTCTTTTTCCCTTAATAATAAAAACCTTCATTTAAAAACGACTTGTGATATTTTTGTCTTATATTTCAATTTTTTTGTGATCTGAAACATTCAAGTGTGACAAACATGCAAAAGAATAAAAAGTCAGGAAGGGGGAAAACACTTTTTTACATCACTGCATATGAAAAAAGGACTGTGCACATGAAAAAGCAGTTTATGTGTGGATGTCACCATGGATTAGATAAAAAATTGTGTTTACTGCATAAAAAGATGACGCACTTTGTAACTAAACCGGATCGGAAATGCTAAACTTTTTATGCCATAAACACATTTTTTATCTATTCCACGGTGGTGCAGTGCACAGTCCGTTCTTGGTATCCTTTGGAGAATTGACTGCCTTTTGCTCTTCATGTAGAGCCGCAGCCATGGTGCATTCTGTCTGTGTCTCACTCCCCTGTTGTGCCTACCTTTGCATAAAGTCAGAGGTTGAGTGTATAGTTGTATTCATCTTTCCCTTTTCCATCCTATAGTTTTACACTATGGAGCCCTCCTCTTCCTTTTTCTCTTACCCTCATCATAATGGATTCTATACCCATGGGTTTTCTTTTCTGTTAGAGCAGTGAGACTAAAGAGTTATTGGTCACATGATGTCATGACTAGTGTTGAGCGAATTTGTTCGGCATTTCAAATTCGGGTTCATGTTCGGGATTCCGGCTTGTTCACGCCAAAAAATTGGCTCCGCCAGATGTTATCTACGTGACAACGTGGTAAATCAGGGATGTTCATGGGTGGAGTCAATTTTTTGACGCGAACAAGCCGGAATCCCTAACACGAACCCGACTTTGAAATGCTGAACAAATTTGCTCAACACTAGTCATGATGATTAATTAAACAAATTCAAGAAGGGTCTGGAATCTGATGCCTTTCTTTAAAAATGCAATATCACTGCAGGTACTAGATTTCCAAAGTTGCAAATTGCGGGATTTATTTTAATCGTCACACCAGATGTCAGGAAGGACATTTTTCCCTACATAGAAAAATTGGCATTGGCTTCAGAGAGGATTCTCCTGGTAGGAATATAGATTGGACTTTTTTTTTACAACATTATCAAATGCTATATTTTGCAAATAAGAGTTTTGATTGGCCCCATTTATTAAGGAAAGATATCTGATGTACTGTACTACATAAGCCTTTATGACTAGCCCTAATCTTAGGGGTTCGGTCAATGGCAGGTTCTCATGTCACCATTTTATAAAATGGTCCAACATGAGATAACAGATGACAGAGCTATAGTACCTTTGGAATAAAATAGCCTCTGAAGGTGACATCTCGAGTAGTTGCATGTGGAACGGCAGCCGGAGCGATATCCCCAAACCTTTGAATTTCATGAATGACGGCATCTGTGTACGGCATTTCTTTCCGATGATCCATTTGAGGTTGGGCTGATCCAATCACTCGATCAATTTCATTTTGCACTTTCTCTGTCACGACAGAGATTTATTTATATATATATATATATATATATATATATATATATATATGCATATGTTCACATTGTAATCCACATTAAAGCAGGTACTGATCTGCACAATAATCTGGTTGTATTCAGTACTTTGTACCTGATGAACAGACATGCCATGACCTACCAAAGGCCTGCGGTGAGCCTACAGACACCAACGTATTTTGTAACTACTGACCTCTTAGACTCAATAACACCAATTAGACTATTACTGTATATTTCCATAACATTTCTTAAATATATTATTGTTTTCTGTCCCAACTCAGAGTCTTTATTATCTTTAATACTATTGTCTGATAATCCAGAACCAAAAGTCAGCAAACCTGCCGAAATTCCAATTTGGCAGATTTACTCTTATTTGGCTGGAAAATTTGATTTGCATAAAATAAATTTGGAGCACATCAAATTATCGAAAAGAGTTTAAAAAAAATATATTTTATACTCCCCTCTGCTTGGCTCTCCCCCTATCTCTGATAATCCTGTGAGCTCCTATGTCTTCTTTCTTCTGTCATCTATCTTATATCTTCTTCTCTTTCCCGGCCTCCTATGCTGCTGTTATGTACTAGGCTCCAAGCCATTCCTGACGGCCATTACGCTCCACATGACCACATGCAGAATGTCACATGTGACAGAGTAGGGCCCAATGAAGATAGTCAGCATTGGAGACCTGGAAAAAGGAAAATATAGAACACAAAGCAGAGAAGATGATTCGTGGAATAGCAGCAGAGGTGTGTGGAAGTGAGTAAAGAATTTTTTTAACCACTTGCGAAATTATTTTACCAAATTTGAGTTGTTAATGATCAATTTGCTCATCAATGATCTTGTCCAGAACAAATCCTGTTACTGTCAACCTAAAAGGGTTATGCCATCTTGAACATTTACGGCATAACCACATAAAATTGTCTAAATGTCTGGTGGGACCCACACCAATCTTGAAAATAGGGTTTAGTCTTGGGAATGGGAAGTTAAGCATATGAATCCTGTAATTATTGCCTATAAGGATTTCCTTAAGGATTGACCCACTTATGTATTAGTTAAAAAGGGGCATGCCAGGGATTATACACTGCTTTAGAGCACCCACTGCCTTGTTTGTCTTAATTGTATATGTCTGTTGGTAATTTGGATTTCTTACTAGCTTGGTTTAATTTTATATGACCTAATAAAGGTTAAGTTTTAATAGATATTTTTGCTACTTCTGACTTAGCAATTTTGGACTTTTTGTCATACAAATTATTATTCTTTCTTCTGTCTTTGTGACACTTCAACCATATAATTTCGCATTACATGGCCACATTCTCCAATACCAGAACCTGAAGATGTTTTTTCCATGAGAATGTTACTCCCATGACTACTATTTTGTAAAAGTAGAGGTTGAAAGGTCACCTTGGAGCAAAGGAGACCGGTGGAGTTGAAGAGAGGAAGACTTCAGGAGGTCCATATTTTGCAATTTTCTTTTTAAATAGGAAGTTCTGCCCAGTGTGCATATATTTCCACTCTTCTGTTTAGCTTTATGCCATTGAGAGGATTACCACCGACTGTCAATACTAACTGTTCTACAACACACTACTTATAGAGACGAGCAAAAGGGTAACAATGTTTTGAACTTTTGATTTTCGGGCGCCATATCTCACCATCCACTTCGAATGTGAGACTGCCATCATTTTATAGACAGTCATCTTGGCTATCTCATACATAAATTTGACTTGAAGCTATTTAGCATATGATTAGTTATAAAGAGTCTTATCATGTCACTGCATTGTTACTGTTTTGCTGCTAAAAACCAAAATTTAAATTTTTATTTTTTGTCAGTAATTTGTAAATCTACTTTTGGCTTTCAACATTGCCTGAATCCTTCTGGGCATGCTCTCGATCAGATTCCAGCATGTCTCGATTGAAATCTGATCCCAGGTCTCTTCTACACATTTCCAAAGTTGGTGCATTTGAGTATGTTTGCAGATTTTTCTTCAACTCTACCCACAAGTGTTTAATTGGGTTGAGGTCTGGGGACTGTGGGGTGCCAATCTAGAGCCAATCAAGCACCTCTACTTCATTGTCATTGAGCTATTTATTTGCCAATCTTGACTAATACTTCAGGTTGTTGTCCTGCTGAAACACTATGTTGTCCTTTACATACCCCTAGTACATGAGTGTGCGAAGTAACTCATCTTTAGTGTTGAGCCACCCCTGTGGTGTTCGGGTTCGGTTCGGTTCATCGAACACCGACATGTTCGTTGAACGCTTCATCGAACGGTTAGTTGAACACCGTCGAACACCGTTAAAACCAATGGCAGGCAAGCAAAAACACATAGAAAACACCTTCAAAGGTGTCCAAAAGCTGACAAACTGCTCAGAAGACACAACTATCACATGAAAAAGTGACAAGTACATACAGTCATGCGAAAAGAAAAGAGGTGAAGGAGTAAAAGGAGGAGGAGACACAGATATAGGCATGTCATGCCCTTCTAAAATCAAGAAAGGCTGGAGTAAAAATCTAAAATCAGCCTACCAACACCCAGACGTCGTAACAAGAAAATTAAAAAAAGAAATATCTTTAGGTCGAATGGCAGGTCCAATCAGAACACTTTCCTTACAAGACGTAGTGGTATCCCCATTGGGAGTCGTGCCAAAAACAGAACCCAATACATTCGGACTAATCCACCATTTGTCATATCCAAGGGGCAGGTAAGTAAATGACAACATCAACGTGGAACAAAGTACAGTAGTATATACTGTACCTCCTTTGACAAGGCAATCAGGCGGGTCAAGAAGCTGGGAAGGGGCACCCTAATGGCCAAAACAGACAGTGACGGGGCGTTCCGGTTAATTACTACCTGTGCCTCCGAATAGTGTCTGCCTATTGGGCTGCTTCTGGGAAGGAGCATACTATATAGATCGCTGTTTGCCCATGGGGTGCTCCATATCCTACTCACTATTTGAGGCGTTTAGTTGCTTCCTCGAATGGGTCATCATGGATGTTTCTAAGGGGGTACATATTATCCATTACCTCGACGACTTCTTATGCCTGTGCCCAGAAGATTCACCACAGTGTGAATACACGCGGTAGTCCACCTGTGAGAAGGAGAGAGCTGGAGGGAGAGCGGACACCACAGAACCGAGGGGTAAGATGGAGAACGGAAGAAGAAAAGAGGGCGAGGGAGGTAAGAGAGTACGGTGGAAGGCCGACCTGAGCTCCACCACGCTCCTGCTGGGCGGGGAACAGCCCAGGGAAGAAAAGCCGCTTGCGCATCCCTTTGAGGTTACAGGCGCGAGCGGGCAGAGTGACTACGCTGGAGTGCGAAGCCGACACGGCCAGGCCGTTCCTCCCGTGCAACCTCCGTGTTGGCGGGTTTGTACCAGAGCTGCGGAGGACCCTGATGGCCAGCCCCCCTCTCCCAATACTGGTGCCTGTCCTCTGGTGGGTCGAGACCCCCCACGGTGGAGGCAGGTCTAAGCTCTGTAATTTAAATTGGCTCTGTAATTTGAGTAGAATTTAAATCCTTTTACAAGGATCTATTGGAGGGCAAGTCTGGTGCCAGCAGCCCCGGTAATTCCAGCTCCAGTAGTGTCCACTAAAGCTGCTGCAGTTAAAAAGCTTTTATAAGGATCGAGCTTGGCGGTCCTCCGCAAGGCGTTCTACTGCCAGTCCCAGCCCCTTTGCCTTCGGGCGCCTCCCCGATGCTCTTGACTGAGTGTCCCGGGGGCCCGAAGCATTTCCTTTGAAAAAATTAAGTGTACAAAGCACAGGTGGTGTAGCTTGCTTAACAGCTGGCCTACTCCTCTGACTAGCAGACACTGCTACTAGGCCCAAAGCATTGCCTTGGCTAGATGCAGTTAAAAATTTGTAATTAGATCTACAGGCGGTATAGCTTGCTTAACAGCTGGGCTACTCCGCTGACTAGCAGACACTGCTACTAGGCCCAAAGTATTGCTTGGGCTAGATGCAGTTAAAAATTGTTATTAGATACAAAGGCGGTGTAGCTTGCTTCACATGGGCTACTCCGCTGACACTGCTACGAGCCCAAAAGGATTTCCTGAGTTAGATGCAGTAAAACATTAGTATTAGATACACAGGCGGTGTAGCTTCCTTCACAGGTGGGCTACTCCGCTGACTACGAGACACTGCTACTATGCCCAAAAGTATTTACTGGGTTAGATGCAGTAAAAGATTGTTATTAGATACACAGGTTGTGTAGCTTGCTTCAGATGGGCTACTCCACTGACTACCAGACACTGCTACTAGGCCCAAAAGGATTTCCTGGGTTAGATGCAGTAAAAAATTAGAATTAGATACACAGGCGGTGTAGCTTCCTTCACAGGTGGGCTACTCTGCTGACTACCAGACACTGCTACTATGCCCAAAAGGATTTACTGGGTTAGATGCAGTAAAAAAATTTTATTAGATACACAGCTGGTGTATTTTGCTTCAGATGGGCTACTCCACTGATTACCAGACACTGTTCCAGGCACAAAAGGATTGGCTGTCTTAGGTGCAGTAAAAAATTGGCATTAGATACACAGGTGGTGTAGCTTGCAGCACAGATAGGCTACTCCAATGACTAACAGACACTGCTACAGGCCCAAAAGGATTGGCTGAGCTACATGTTGCCAAATGCTGTGAAAAACACTTGCACAGCACTGGCACAGACCTGCCTGGCAATAAGTGCTATGAACTGCTGTAACCAAGCCCTCGAAAGGGCTGCAATTAGAACTAGTCCCTACTCCCTAAACCTATCTCTCTATGGAACTGGAAATTCGCTCGCAATTCACAGTTATACTGCATAGCGCCCACAGCAGCAACGGTGCCGTCTAACACTCAGCTCCAGCAGTGAGAAAATGGTGGCGACGGGGAAAATGGATGGGTATTATAGGGCAAGGACATGTGACATACACAGCCAATGAAACATGTGTGGCACCGCTGAGGGTTCGACCGCCACAGGGATGCTGCACTTCTCTAATGGAGTGTAGTGTTCCTCCTCTGATTTAAGAATAGTGCGATGGTCAGGACCCTTCCTTCACATCCAACACCACACTTCTCCCACCAGAGGGGGCTAGAATGCACTAGGTGCTGCCATCCTGGTTATCGGGAGACTGGGGAACCAAGAGATAGGGGAACCATTTAGTGGGTGAGGGTGGAGGACTCACATTTTAGTGACACTTAAAATTTAATATTTAATACACAGCCATTTTGGTTCTTGGTCTTTTGATCATTCTTTCATTGTGATATCCCTCCCTGAGCGTGGATCCTGTGTGGACCTTCAGAGGATGGAGACAAGGCCCTCGTACCTTGGCCTTGGGTCGAGGGGCAGGTTGCAGATAATGAATGTCTCAACCGGGTAAGGGACCATGACCAAGAAGGCCCTGAGGATCCCACCGGGTAACGGAAGGAGCGGAGCTGCCACCCGTACCCTTTTTCTGAGAGGAGTTCAGAGGGAGACCCGGCTTATCTACACACACACAGACAGGAAAGGGACCCGGTCTGAAGTCTAGGAACACTCTAGTGCTGATTGAACACTGCACTTACTCGGAGGTTGTCGGACCCCCCCCCCCCGTCTCTGGTGACCACAGAACTCCGCGAGGAGCAGGGAGAAGCCTTGCAGCTGTACTCTACAACGTGAGTAAAAACCCTGGAAGTTAACCCCTATGGCCTCAGGACTCTTTATTCTGCATTACACCGCACTAAGCAGCACCAGACCACCTTGACTACTCCCCCCTCCATCCTGTCCCTCTGCCCTGAGGCCCTGCTCCGCCTGTGGGGAGTAGCAATAACGACGGCTGCCATAACACCAGGCCTTAGCGGACTGCAGCGGCGCTGGTGGCCTTCACCAGGTGCCACAGGTGGCATAGTCGAGATCAGCCACTCAACCCGGATAAGTCCATACCATCTCTTTTGTTTTAGTGTGACGACCCTGGGCACGGGTCAGGTCCGGGCCATGGCTGCACCCCATTTCTACATCAAAGGACCCGACTCCGAGTCCTCCATCTCCCAGGGTAGGGCTAACAGAGGATGCACTTGAGTCACACACATGCCCTTGCTTGTGTGAAAAAAAAGCACTTCGCTTCGTGTGTGCGCTGCTGATAGGCTGACAGACTGCACCGCCCCACTGTAATTGCGGGAAAGAAAAAAAAATGGAGATTGGCATTATTTCTGCAGAGATCCATCCCCTGCCCCTCCCCCCGCCCACTCTACACTGAAACTGTCTATTAACATTGATTCACAGTATTACTGTGAAAAATCCAGTTATGCTTTTGGTGCACGAACAGTTATCGAACATAACCTCGAACAGCCGAATGTTTTGCAAATCGTTCGAGTTCGTCGAACGACTCGAACACCGCCCAAAACAACTCGAATTTGAGATTGGCAAATAGTTCGAGTCGAACAGCGCTCATCTCTACTCATCTTGTAAGATACTCACATATAGCTCAGCATTGAGACCACCATCTGTCCTGGTCAAGAATCCAATGCCTTTTGCTCTGGAACAACCCCATAACATCAGGCTTCCTCCACCAAACTTGACAGTTCCTTCAATTTCTTGATCCATTAGTCCTTTTTACCTTCTTTCTTCCAGACCCACTTGCACCATCAGAGCCCAGTCTATTGACTTTCGTCTCATTGCTCCAAATCACCCATTTCCAAATTTTGACTGTCCACTTTTTGCAAACTTGAGCCGACGCTTCTTATGATGATTTTGAAGTTGAGGCTTCTTAACCTTTTTTCGAGCCGCCATTCCAGACTTGTGTAACATGTATCGCACGGTGCTTGCATGAACGTCTGTGATCTCACTATTACAAAGCATGCAAGCCACATTCACTGCCATGTCTGTTGCCCCAGAACTGATAGACCTTGTGATGAGTTGACTTGTTGACTTTGATATTTTGCCTGGATGTCCACCTATTGCCTTTTGAATGGATAGATGGTCTTCATTTCATATTCTTCCAACTTTCATGGCACTCACATGATGCAGTTTGGGAATTTTCTTGATTGAGAGACCGCTATCGATGAGCTGGATGATGCTGTTTCTCTTTTCTTGGAAGATATTCTTCATGGCTACTCCTCAATCTAAACCAGTGACATTTGCTGGAGAATCAACCTAATAACGCACTGAACTATTAGGGATGTGAGAACAGGTTGTATTTTGTATTATATAGGAAGAAAAAGATTTTTCCACCACCAGGAACCAAACATTAACAATGCAGTGACATGACAAGAATCTGCATACCTAATCATACACTAAATAGTTGCAAGTCAAATTTATGTATGAGGTAGCCAAGATGATTGTCTATAAATTGATGGTATTCTCACATTCAAAACTGTATTAGATATTGAGATATGAAGCCTGAAAATCAAAAGTTCAAAACATTCTTACCCTCTTACTCATCACTGTAGTATCATGACTCCTCAGTTTTTAATTTGAAGATCATCATATATACAAACAGTGTGAACATTTCTGTTCCAGTGACAAAAAGTGACACCATCTGGCAGGAGCATATCCTTCGGGACTGTAGCAACCAGACCCTGGAACCTAGAGTATCCCAAAAACCTCATTGCCATAAAAAAGACCCTAGGGGTGATTTTTTTTATTGAATCTACATTGGGGACCAGTAGCACATTTTACATTTTGCATTCACTTTTATTTTTTCTCTATACAACCTAGCCAAAATCACTGAAAGTCAACTTTTTTGATAGGCAAATTGTAAAACCAAAAATTAACCATACAGATTATGTGACATATGTCCATAACCCATCATACAAATATGTAGTAAGAATCACTTACACAAATGTGACAAGTGCCTTCAGCTTCAAAATTAATAATAAACCCATCTATTTTTTACAGACATTGGTCAAAGTTCCTTAATTTTACAAAAAAAAACAGAATTTTCCAACAGTCTGCTCCAAGAGTTCTCTAGCAAAATGTGTGCCTATTGTCCTAGCAAATGTTCCAAGACAAAGGGATTCTATCTCACTTGTTCTTTATTCTACATATCTTAATAACAAGTTAAAAAATGTATGTAGTAAAAATGTCTATGTGAATGAAATGATAGATCTTACTTTGAATTTCTGGATATTTCATCATGAGCAGAATCCCCCATCTCAATGTGGTTGACGTTGTCTCCATTCCAGCCCCAAACAAATCGGCCACCAGAGAAACCAAATTCTCATTGTTGAAGTATTTAATGTTTTCTGCTTTTCCCTGGAAAATTTTTTTTAGACATTTATATCAAAATATCGATTTTCTATTCAAAATTTCCTAAAAAGTTCATTTATATAATAGAAATTAGTTTTAGAAGTTGCTGTCATGCCACAATAGGAAATTGAGCATTCCCCTTGTCCTGAAAATCTTTCTTGGATTAATAAAGAAAGCATTGAAGATTGGCGAGTGATGTGCTTATTTTTATCTTTCAATGAAGATGATTTATAACAGACGTGCTTAAAAAAATGAAGGCTAATTTCTTTGGAATAAGTGAAAAAAGACGAACACTTATCTCACCTTACTATTGACCTCTCCGGGCGCCTCTCAGGTCGGTGCTCACCGATTGATCTTCTTTCCACCTTAGTGCAATACATCTCCGGCCTCTGCACTGTAAGCCAGGAATTCTTGCTGCAATCAGGCTTTGGGGTCTCTGTACTAGTGTTGAGCCACCCTCGTAGTGTTCGAGTTCGGTTCGGTTCGTCGAACACCCGTGTGTTCGCCGAACTGTTCGTCGAACTGTTCGTCGAACACCTTCGAACACCGTTAAAACCAATGGCAGGCAAACAAAAACACATAGAAACACATAGAAAACACCTTCAAAGGTGTCCAAAAGCTGACAAACTGCTCAGAAGACACAACTAACACATGGAAAAGTGACAAGTACATATAGTCATGCGAAAAGAAAAGAGGTGGAGGAGTAAAAGGAGGGGGAGACACAGATATAGGCATGTCATGCCCTTCTAAAATCCAAAAAGTGAGAAGCCGAGACGGCCAGTCCGCTCCTGCCCGTGCCACCTCCGTGTCGCCGGGTTTGTGCCAGAGCCGCGGTGAACCCTGACGGCCAGCCCCCCTCTCCCAATACTGGTGCCTGTCCGCTGGTGGGTCGAGAGAGCCCCCCTGTGGTGGAGGCAGCTCTAAGCTTTTTAATTTAAATTGTCCCTCTAATTTGAATGAATACACTTTAAATCTATTTACAAGGATCTATTGGAGGGCAAGTCTCATGCCAGCAGCCGCGTAATTCCAGCTCCAGTAGCGTCCACTAAAGCTGCTGCAGTTAAAAAGCTTTTATAAGGATCGAGCTCGGCTGTCCACCGCAAGGCATCCTAGTGCCAGTCCCAGCCCCTATGCCTTGGGGTGCCTCCTGATGCTCTTCACTAAGTATCCCGTGGTCCCGAAGCATTTCCTTTGAAAAAATTAAGTGTCCAAACTACAGGTGGTGTAGCTTGCTTAACAGCCGGGATAATCCGCTGACTAGCAGACACTGCTACTAGGCACAAAGTATTTCCTGGGCTAGATGCAGTTAAAAATTTGTAAGTAGATACTCTCGTTGGATGCTGAGAAAGCATTCCATAGAGTCTCCTGGCACGCCATATATGATTCTCTTAAAAAGCTTGGGGTAGGGGTCTAGGGGACCCTTTTATAGCCAAAATCACGGCCCTGTATCACAATACGTCACCTAGGCTGAAGATAAATGGAACTGTAGCACCGAGGGCACCGAGGGCTCGGTTGCTACAGACGTATTGCACCTCACCCAGAGGTGTGATATCTCACTCTCAGATAAGGATGGAGTGTGGATCAGGACCCGACACCTGTATGCATTACACCACATTGCCGTGGGGCAGGGCGACCAATATGCCCCTGAGATGGGCACGACAGTCCCTGTCCCTGGCTGGAGTGGGGGGAGGGAACACTGAGGAAGGGGAACCCTGCAGTGCAGGAGCAGGGAGGAAGCAGTTCCTGGGTGCATTGAGAAGGGAGTATAAAAGGTGGGCACCATCTTAGTTCAGTGCAGAGAAGTCTGAGCAGAAGTGGCAGGGAGCAGGGGCTCTGCATGAGCTCTGCTCCGGAGGCGGGCCTAGTAACAGAGGCCCAGGCCTGCAAGAGGGAGAAGGAAGAAAGAGGAGCGGAGAAGGCTCCAGGAACGAGGAATGAAGGGATCCCAGGGGTGCGGACGGGCGAGTCGCCACCGCACGCCCGAATCCACCTGCGTGGAGGGGTCAGGCCAAAGGGGGAGACCGGTCCCCGAACTAGTGGAGGCAGGAAACGACCCTCAGCTAGAAACCGGAGGCTCTGACATTTTATGTGGCGCAGCCCCTTGCTCCACCCGCTAGGAAGGCACCACATAGGGTCAGGGAAACTGGCGCCAAGTTTACCAAGAGGAGGCCCGAGGCAGCCGGACAGAAGTGTTGGTAAGAAAGGCCAGACAAAGGACACACAAAGGGGGTCCTGTGAAGCGCTCCAAAGTTATCTGGGAGTTGTCTGAGCCCCTCACCTGGTGAGCACAGTACGACGTGGGCAGCCGTTACCTGCAGACGTGGTCTGGATAATAAGAACTGTGAGTAAAGGCCCTGAACTGCATCACTGACTCCGTGTCGTTACTGCTGCTGCACTGCACCATCACCCCCATCCTCCGCATACACTGCCCTGAGGCTATACTCCTCCCGTGGGGAGTTATGCTACGCTCTGCTGCACCCACAACACCAGCCTTAGCGGTCTGCCCTGTAGCGGCGGTTCACTCTGACCGCAATCCACGGGTGGCGTAGTCGGACATTTAAACATCAAAACCACATAAATAGTTCCGCCACTGGTTTGACCGCCCTGAACCACGGAACCGGATCGCCGCCACGAAGACTACAACCACCAGCATCCACCAAAAAGTGTCCGGCTCCGGGTGTCCCAAGGCCCAGGGGGTGCGTCAGAACATTTTCATCACCTTTCACAATCACCAATGGGACAAGGCAGGGATGTCCTCTGTCCCCTCTCTTATACATCCTAGTGACGGAGCACCTGCTCTCATCAATTCGCCATAACCCCAATATTAGGTGGATTGAGGTGGGAGGCACCGAGTACAAGTGCTCTCTATTTGCTGATGATGTCCTAGTATATATCACTCAATCACATATATCCATCCCTGCTGTTATGGCTGAAATAGATCACTTTGTTACATGGTAAAATTTTAAAATCAATGCAGCGAAGTCTGAGGCCCTCGATGTCTCCCTCCCTAAATCCATATAGGATTCCATCCAGTCCAACTTTCCCTTTGCCTGGCCCTCACAGGGTATCAAATACTTAAGAATTCCTATTCATAGAGACCTCTCCCATCTATGTTATCTTAATTTTGGGCCCTTTATTGAACAATTCCATACAGACCACGGTTGGCAAGTTGGAACTGTGAGATTCACTACGTGCACCACTGGTATTTTGTGGAAAAGCACATGTAAGATTCTGCTGATACTCCTGCATGCGTGCATCCCTTTCTATGGCAGGAATAATTTCTGCAAATTTACTTTTGTACCGGGGATCTAACAGTGTGGCAACCCAGTAGTCAGGATTATTTCTAATTCTCACAATTCGAGGGTCATGTTGCAGGTAGTGCAGCAAGAAGGCACTCATGTGTGTTGCGCATCCAGGAGCACCAAGTCCCTGTTGTGTTGGTGGCGAGGTAACAATCATGCTTCCTTCCTCTGTCCTCTCCCCCCAACCTCGCACAACAGAAATGTGATCAAGGTCTCCCTCATCTGATGAGTCTTCCATCAGTTCGTCCTCCACTTCTTCCTGGGCTCCTGCACCTTCCTCACTAGTTTGGCTGCTACCATGTGCCCTGGTAAAATCATCTCCCCCACCCTCACATGCCTGCCGCCCTGGTGCTGCCGACCGTCTGGACCTTGCAGATGTTAGCCCTTCCGCATACAACTCCTCCTCCTCTACTTCCTCCACCTCCTCTTGTGCCACCACCTGACTCCGAATTCTGTTTAACATGTGCTCCAGCATGTAAATCACCGGAATAGTCATGCTGATAATGGCATCGTCAGCACTAAACATCTTCGTCGCCATTTCAAAACTGTGCAGAAGGGTGCATAGGTCCCTGATCTGAGACCACTCCTCCAGCGTGATTTGCCCCACCTCTGAATCTCGTTGGCCCAGGCTATACGTCAGAACGTATTGCACCAGGGCTTGTCGGTGCTGCCACAGTCGCTGCAACATGTGCAGAGTTGAATTCCACCGGGTAGGCACATCGCATTTTAGCCGGTGAAGTGGCAGGCCCAACGACTTCTGTAGAGATGTAAGTCGCTGAGCTGCAGGATGCAAACGGCGGAAGTGAGCACACAGCAACCGTGCCCTCTGCAGAAGGCCATCTAGTCTGGGATAGTGGGCTAAAAATTGCTGGACAACCAGGTTCAACATGTGAGCCATACAAGGCACGTGTGTGACATTGCCCCGGCGAAGGGCCGCACCCAGGTTTGCAGCATTGTCGCACACGGCCTTCCCTGGTTTCAGGTCCAGTGGAGACAACCATTCATGAAATTGGTTCTCCAGAGCTGACCACAACTCCTCAGCTGTGTGACTCACATTTCCCAGACATTTCAATGTAAAAACCGCCTGATGACGTTGAGCCCTACTGCCAGCATAGTAAGGAGGTGTGCAGGATCCCTTATGCGCAGTTAGAAAGCTTGTGGCATGACCAGACAGGCTTTGGGTGCAGGTGGAAGACCGAGAGGAGGTTGAGGAGGCAGAAGCAGTGGAGGAAAAATGACATAAAGAGGATTGACGCACAACTCGTGGGGACAGCAAGACTTGGACAGCAGCCCCTTGTCCTGCTGTCACCATAGTTACCCAGTGCCCAGTCAGCGACATGTAACGCCCCTGTCCATGCCTACTCGTCCAAGTGTCTGTGGTGAAATGCACCCTGTCACACACAGAGTTTCTCAAAGAAGCGGTGATGTTGTGTGCGACATGCTGGTGGAGCGCAGGCACACCTTTCTTTGAGAAGTAGTGCTGACTGGGCATCTGGTACTGGGGCACTGCGACGGACATAAGGTCTCGAAAATCCTCTGTGTCCACCAGGCGGAAAGGCAGCATTTCTGTAGCCAAGAGCTTGCAGATGGTGAAATTCAACCTCTTAGCTTTCTCATGGCTAGGAGGAAATGGTCTTTTACTTGTCCACATCTGAGGGACCGAGGGCTGGCTATTGTGCTTAGACGGGGTTGATAAGGGTGTCCCCGGCAAACTGCCGGTCTGTGAGGAAGATGCAGGCGGACATGTTAGGTTGCCTTGATCCAAAGGTGGTGCTATCGATGTCGGACAGCGCTCAAGACCAGCTGGTGTTACCACCTCCAAAGAAAATGATGACCTGCCAATCACGCTGGCTGTTGCGGGTAAAGAGGTGGCAGGTCTGCGCCCCAAAACAGGTGTGACTGCTGTCCCCCCAGTCACAGAGGATGAAGAGGCCGCGGATGCACAAGATATGGCAGACGGTGGTTGGCCCGGCCGGCTAGACCGCATTGTAGCACACTGAGCTTCCCACTGCAACTTATGCTTCATGTCCATGTGCCGGTTCATGCATGAAGTACTCAAACTATGTATTTTTTGGCCTCTACTTAGCTTTTGCTGACAAATGTTACAGATAACACGAGTTCGGTCATCTTTATCGATCTGAAAAAATGCCCAGGCTATGCAAGGCTTAGCACCCATGCGACCTGAAGAGCCACCACGACTTGTGGTGAGAGGCAGAGTTGTGTTTGAGGATGCAGTTGTTGACGTGCTTCCAGTACTACGTCTCTGTCCAGGAAGGCGCAACCTGACCTCGTCGTCACTAGCATCTTCCTCCACCTCCTCTGCTGACCTCATCTCTTGGCTGACTGTGGGTTGACAGTAAGTGGGATCTCCGACCTCATCATCATCACCCTGTGCGTTATCACACCCGTCGTCCTCAGAGCCAACCTGTTCCTGCCCTGACAAAAAACTAAAGTTGTCGCTCCAATCAGGTATTTGAGTCTTATCATCGTCTTCCTCATTGTCTCCACCAACAGGAGTTACAGTTTGGGAATGAGGGTCTACATTATGGTCAGAACCTTCTGCGTCTGGTCCTGGATCCGACTCATAAAGATTCTGGGCATCAGTGCAGATCATTTCCTCGTCTGGATTCACAGAAGCGCTGGAGTCGACCTCTGATTCCCAGGCTATAGTATGAGTAAACAGCTCTGCAGACTCAACCATCTGTTCTACCTCATACTCAGACGGGCAGCTGGAGATTTGGGAGCTGTGAGGAAGCAAGTGCGATTTGGGTGACACCTTTGAGGACTGGAGTATTTGTGATGTTGAAGTTGATGTGGAGGAGAGCCCACTTAAAGGAGCACTTGATATCCGTTGAAGCACCTGCTGTTTTTGTGCCTCATCTGGAATTTGTAGCGATTGGCGTGGCCGTAAGAAAGGGATCTTATCACATTGTCCGCTAAAAGAAGTAGACATTTTAGTTTGGCTGGAAGATGGTCTTTCTTCTGCACCTACCCCACGGACACAACCTTTTTTCCCCTTCCCAACACGCCTATTCCCCTTTCCACCAGCAGCAGGCCTTTTTCCACTCATTTTGGTGGTTATCTAATTCACAACTCTGGAGTTGTTTGCACAAAAAAACAATGGATGGTAACCGAGCAGAGCTGAGTGGCCAAACTGTGGTATTAGGCCAAAACTATTGGCTGGGTTAGATGCAGAAAAAAATTATTTTTAATTTGCAACCTGATGGAGGTCAGTATAGATGGACTAATAGACCAAGTCCCACACACCGCTAGAAGCCCAAATATTTTTTCAGAGCTAGATGCAGAAATTTTTTTTATTCAATTTGCAACCTGATGGAGGTCAGTATAGATGGACTAATAGACCAAGTCCCACACACTGCTAGAAGCCCAAATATTTTTTCAGAGCTAGATGCAGAAAAAAATTATTTTTAATTTGCAACCTGATGGAGGTCAGTATAGATGGACTAATAGACCAAGTCCCACACACTGCTAGAAGCCCAAATATTTTTTCAGAGCTAGATGCAGAAAAAAATTATTTTTAATTTGCAACCTGATGGAGGTCAGTATAGATGGACTAATAGAACAAGTCCCACACGCTGCTAGAAGCCCAAATATTTTTTCAGAGATAAATGAAGAAAAAAATTATTTTTAATTTGCAACCTGATGGAGGTCAGTATAGATGGACTAATAGACCAAGTCCCACACACTGCTAGAAGCCCAAATATTTTTTCAGAGCTAGATGCAGAAAAAAATTATTTTTAATTTGCAACCTGATGGAGGTCAGTATAGATGGACTAATAGACCAAGTCCCACACACCGCTAGAAGCCCAAATATTTTTTCAGAGCTAGATGCAGAAAAAAATTATATTCAATTTGCAACCTGCTGGAGGTCAGTATAGAAGGACTAATAGAACAAGTCCCACACACTGCTAGAAGCCCAAATATTTTTTCAGAGCTAAATGAAGAAAAAAATTATTTTTAATTTGCAACCTGATGGAGGTCAGTATAGATGGACTAATAGACCAAGTCCCACACACTGCTAGAAGCCCAAATATTTTTTCAGAGCTAGATGCAGAAAAAAATTATTTTCAGTTTGCAACCTGATGGAGGTCAGTATAGATGGACTAATAGAATGATGCTATGCCCAAAAGATTTTACTTCACTAGGTGCAGTAAAAAAATTGGTATTCTATACACAGGTGGTATATCTTGCAACACAGATAGGCTACTCCACTGACTAACACACTCTGCAATAGGCCAAAAAGGATTAGCTTTGCTAGATTCAGCCAAATGCTGTGAAAAAAACTTGCACAGCACTGGCACAGACCTGCCTGGCAAAAACTGATAGGAACTGATGTAACCTAGTCCTGAAAAGGACTCCAATTACAATTAGTCTTTACTCCCACAATCTATCTATTTAAGAGCACAGACCTGCCTGATAAAAGTCGTAGGAAATGCTGTAACCTAGTCCTTAAAAGGACTGCAATCACAACTATTCCCTACTCCCAAGCTATCTGTATATTTGTGCGAAAATTGGCTTGAAATTAACAAGGTATAGCGCACACAGCAACAGCGGTGCCGTCTAACACGCAGCTGCAGCAGTGAGAAAATGGTGGCGACGGGGAAAATGGCTTGGTCTTATAGGGCAAGGACATGTGACATACACTGCCAATCACACATGCCCTTGCTTGTGTGAAAAAAAGCACTTCGCTCCGTGTGTGCGCTGCTGATAGGCTGACAGATTGCACCTCCCCACTGCAAATGCGGGAAAGAGAAAAAAAAATGGAGATCTTCATTGTTCCTGCAGAGATCCATCCCCTGCCCCTCCCCCCGCCCCGCTGTACACTCAAACTGCGTATTAACATTAATTTTCATCATTACTGAGAAAAAACCCAGTTATGATTTTGGCGCACGAACAGTTATCGAACATAACCTCGAACAGCCGAATTTTTCTCAAATTGTTCGTGTTCGCCGACCGGCTCGAACACCGCCCAAAACAGCTCGAATTTGAGATTGGCGAACAGTTCGAGTAGAACAACGCTCATCTCTACTCTGTATGTGGTAAAATTACGACATCTGGGTACCTTGATGTCATGACGTGCGCTGTGATCTTACATTGCTCAATGACTGGGCGAGAGATCCTGGTTTATAATGAAGAGGATGGTGATGTGGAGTGCAATGCCTTAAAGGAGAACACAAGACAGCTGAAAGTGAGCAATTAGTAGAGGGGTGGCCGGAGAGTAAGCGATGAGATGAGTATTAGTTTTTTTTTTGCTTTTTACATCTCACATTTATTATGCTCTGGGGTCCGGAAAAATAACTGATAAAATGTTGACCATACCTCTTGCTGTTTGGCCAAGAAGGCATCAATGAGGTTCCTCTGGTCATTTACATCCAGCTCCTTCTTATGTTTGGTAAATGTTCTTGTTATAAAGTTCTCAAACTCTTTAACATTTTCAAAAATTGTTTTGTGAGCTCCGGGCAGCAATTTTGCAAGAAATGGAAAACTGTTGTACAGCTACAGCACAAATGGAATAAAAAAGGAAAAAAACATTTTTACACATTGAACTTGAAGAATAATAACATATTCCCATCTTAAAAATATCATTTTGTTTCAATAAAAATGTTATATTTATTACATAAACATACGGATAATAAAGAAAAACAGACCAATAGGATGGTAGATGAAAGTCATAGGAAAGACCAACATATTAATTACTTACAATGACCCAGGGGCTGCTTAGAAGTTTCACATTTTCATTGACTATACCCATAAGCCTCAGTATGGTCGGATCCTCATAGTCAAATCTTTTACTCAGCAGGATGGACACAATTATATTGGTTACAGCAGCATAAATACTGGTCACGTTATCAAAGGGCTTGCCTGAAGGAAAGCAAATAATTGTTTTTATATTAATTTAGAAATCATTTTTTTTTTATATTTTCTTTGACAAATTATTGATTTACAGATATTGAAGTCCAGAAAGATATTAAAGTCAAGAATATTGTCAAAAAAAGGATGAATTAATTTCTCACCTTCATGGGACCTTAACTTCTGAATTAAGCATTCTGATTCCTCAGTGATCTTGTCTTCTATGGTTCTTCTCCCCATTCCATAATCTCGTAG
Source organism: Phyllobates terribilis (assembly GCF_046119375.1). Lineage (NCBI taxonomy): Eukaryota > Metazoa > Chordata > Amphibia > Anura > Dendrobatidae > Phyllobates > Phyllobates terribilis. Next base: position 69,022,118 of record NW_027362763.1, on the reverse strand, counting down.
GGTTGAAAGTGTAAATCTTCTCATCGCTTTCCAGTTTTCTCCAGTGGCAAAAACAATACCTGAGTGAAGTGAATACACATTATGTAATGGGTGTTGTCTATACATTTGCTTGACCAAAGCAAATCTTGATTACTTAGTGGTCTCCAAAAAACTCTGGAAGCCAACTGGATGAAATTATGCCATGAAATTCTATTTGCATCAAACTTATATGACGCAAGTTATGGTGCATACAGAGGTCTATTATCACTGAACTCAAGCACATCAAAAAGAAAAAATTAACACAAATTTTACTGTGAATTTTAAAAACATGATGTAAAGGTACAAAAAAAAGTTTAAAGGATAAGGATCCATAAGCTGGCACGTTTCAGGTTAACAACCCTTAATCATATCTTCTTAACCCGAAACACATAGCCTCATAGATGCATATCTTTTTAATTGTTTTGTACATTTACATCCTGTTTTTAAAATTCACAGTAAACGTTATGTTTTAATTTTCTATTTTTCTGGTGCTGAAGTCCTGATCTAGAGGACATATGTATCCATTTTGTACTGGAAGCCAGTCCGGTGTTTCTTACATTCCCTGCACCACATCCAACCCAAAGACTGTCCTTTCTAGTGCTTGTTATGTAGAAATTCTATGGATCTCCTTTTTGACACTCAAACTATTAGAGGTTGAGCTGAATATAGCACATATTGTAAATTTAAAGTACATTCTAAGGTCAAATAAAACAGACAGTATATATTTTTGTTTTCAATCATGTCTTCTTCTTAGATCCTTGCATCTTCATTTTTAGTCTGGTGTAGTTTGTTTCTCCGACACTAGGCATGTTTGGCACTTTTGGCACACATGTCATAAAGACAAGGGGCTACGCACATCATGTGAGACCTCATGCAATGCTATGACATGATGACATAGAGGAAGCCAAGTAAGAGTTGGAGGCACCGAAGATATCACATGCTGGAGAAAGAGACCACACCAGGCTGAAAAAACACACCTAATGCAAAATGGAATACCGGAATGAAAAATATGGAAATACTGAAGAAGAAGTTGCATTGAACCAAATGGACCGAAAAAGAAGACTGGATTGGGCAACAAGACAAATAAGGGCAGAGTGAAGCCCAAGGAGATCCATAAACATTTTGGATTTGAGTGAGTCCACATTTTTTGTAACATTCAATGCAATGTTCACCTTGAACAAATTCTCTCATCTCTAGTATGATGGTAATATTTTGGAACACACTTGCTGTTATATTTAAAAATGACATGGCAGTGTTACACAGTTTATTCCAGGTAATATTATTTGGATATGGTTCACAATATGGTGGTAATATGTGAGTTGTATACGGAAGTATTAACTTGTTTCTATATGGTGGCAATGCTAAGGCTAAAATAATGAAAGTAACTATCTTATATTATCAAGGGGCTTTGCCTACTTTCTTATTAAATGGGCTTGAGTGGGGTCTTAGATTTACAGAAACCCTGGTTCATTGATCAGGCACTTTCTAAGTGCAAGATCTACCCAGATGAAAACCCACAATGAATTTGTCTTTGATCTCTTGTCCTTCATCCTCACCCACAATTACTTTGCATTCAATGGGAGGACCAGCTCAGAGGGACAGCTATGGGGAATCCCTGTGCCCCATCGTATGCTAATCTCTTCCTGGGCTGGTGGGAGGAGACTGTTGTGCTACAGGAGTATAACTGGTGGTTTCCACATATTCTTTTGTTGACACGTTTAATTGATGACGTGCTGATTGTGTGGTCCGGATCCATGAAGGAGTTTGTTGACTTCATGAAATGCCTTAATGTGAACCAAAAAGGCATGAAATTCACATCAGAGATCCAAAGACATGAGATCACCTTTTTAGATATAACCATTAGTAGGAATCAGGAGGGGTTCATCACCCCTCGGACCTTTAGGAAACCAACCGCAGTAAACAGCCTCCTCAGATGGGAAAGCCATCACCCGGGTCCCCTTAGGAGAGGTATCCCCAAGGGGCAATTTTTGCACATAAGACGCAGCTGCTCAGATAACAATGATTTTGTGATGCAAGCTCGGGACCTAAGAACTCGTTTTAGAGAAAGGGGCTACCCAGAGAAGGTGCTGGATAGTGCCTTGGTATATGCAAAAAGCCAGAACAGACATGTTCTATTAAACCCGAAGAATAGGGAGGATGGAAATGGACTGATTAGAATTATAAGTACATTTGACAGCAGATCAAATGAAGTATACATCATCATAAAAAGACATTGGGGGATTTTAATGGCAGACCCGGACCTTAAGGGATAAGTGCCCCCACACCTAATAATTACATATAGGAAGGGACGTTCAATCAGAGACAGACTTGTACACAGTATGTACAAGCAACCAACCCATCAAGGAACATGGTTGGATCGGAAAATATACAGTACCTACAAATGTGGCAATTGCAAGTTCTGTCCCTGGATTAGACCTTGTAAAAACTTTATGGGATCTCTGAGCAATAAAGTCTTCTATATGAGAGACTTTGCTAATTGTAAGTCTGAGGGGGTAGTGTATATGGCTACCTGTTCGTGCCCCTGAAGCTACTTTGGTAAAACCAAGAGAGAGTTGCGGAGGCGAATAGGAGAAAATCTGGGGGACATAAGACACAAGAGAGATACACCCCTAGCCCGACACACGAGGGAATATCACCTCAATGATCCCAAGTCCCTATCATTTTGTGTAGTGGAAGTGATAAGGAAAAATCCACGTGGGGAAAATTGGTATAGGCTACTCCTGCAGAAGGAATGCCAATGTATATTCAGACTGGACACCCTCACACCTAATGGACTCAAAGAGCAACAGAATTTTTGTTGCTTTATTTGATTCTATAATCCGTAAATTACCGACCTGTATTGGTTTAATTATTAATTTATGTTTATCTAATATCATGAATTGGATATCAGATTATCTCTATGTATAGGGCACATAAGACATTCCACAAGAATTTAACCCCCTGATTAGGGACAAAATAATCTAGGTGATAAAGGGCAACACTCCATTTAAGCTGTCTTGTTATTGAGTATACTAATGAACATTGGGATCTAGAATGAGAAAAAGGCAAACAGTATGATAGAGAGAGGGTAAAAATTTTTATCATTGAGTTTCCCCACTTATAAAAAGGGGATATGCCGGGTATAGATATTATTAGACGGATAACCAAGACTTATCCTAGATCTGAGAGGGTTCCTCTATGTAGTAAACAACGTTATGTATAAGATATGAATGAGTGCTGAGAGTAGTACTCATTGTTTGAAGCTGCGCATGTGCAGTGATGCACTGCATATCGTACAGAGCGCTGGAAGTGTGTGTTGCCCGAGCAGTGATCCAACACATGCACTATAGCGCCGTGATCACTACTTCGGGCAGCAGACTCTAGACCCCGGATAGAAGGGACAGACATGCGTGTTGTACATCCTTAGTAACGAGAGCGCGGACAGCGCAGATGCAAAAGGTCCTAGAGGTGGGAGACTACGTCAGTCGTATTACAGATGGGAGGTAACCTCAGGGCTCCGGAAGGAGGAGTAGACATGCGCAATAGACACTGTGATACCTCTAGTGACTGAGGTCTGATTAACACAAGCGCAGTAGAAACAGGAGACAGAAGACCTAACCGGCTAAGAAGTAGGATTTGGCCCTAATTTAGGGAAGTGGTATTATCTTGATACTGCGTGGTGAGCCTTTATATGGAAGGGGATATGGTGGAATAATACAGCTCTTTGCAGGATGACTGGATCTTCTCCTGATGAACCACTTGCCAATGAGGAAACGCGTCGAGAAGTACTGGGGGCAACCCAATATCTTTGCAAGGTAAGTCCTACTTTGACTTTTCATATCATGTCTTTGTTATGAAACGAAAGATATGTCGGAATATCGGTTTGGCAGTTTAGAGTAGGAACCGTGTATTGAATAATATTGAGAACCCTAGGGACACTATATTGGGAATAGGATATTTTGTCAGGAATTGGGACATCTCTTGCAGGTTGCACCCTTGATATGTGTGTTGTATTGATGTAGTTTGGGGATCATTAGACATGAGTACATAGGCCCCACCTACATTTTCCTGCTGTTTTTAAGATAAGTGATTTGCTGCATAATAGGTTTTTTTTGTGTAAACTCACACCTATATACCATACATCTAGTGGCAAAAGGGTATCTTCATCGCCTCTGGTGAGGGGAGGTGTGGAAGTAATGACCATAATGGGTCAATATGTATTTATTTACCTCCACTAAGTCACTTTTTTATGGGCACTTTATTCACGTGTCATATTGTGATTATTAAAGATTATCTTTTATGAAAAAGGGTTTTTTGTGTGTTAGATGATAGACTATTTCCCTTTAATATTTAATCAAGAACGTGTGATCCAGTTTATTGCAGGTAATATTATTTGGATATGGTTCACAATATGGTGGTAATATGTGAGTTGTATACAGAAGTATAATCTTGTTTCTATATGGTGGCAATGCTAAGGCTAAAATAATGAAAGTAACTATCTTATATTATCAAGGGGCTTTGCCTACTTTCATATTAAATGGGCTTGAGTGGGGTCTCAGATTTCCAGAAACCCTGGTTCATTGATCAGGCATAGAAGAGTGTAAAAAACTCACTTGTTAAGAAAAAAGCCTAAAATAGTATTGGCCAAATATTTTTATTAGTTGAGTTTCTTAATTGCCCTTTATGTTCTAAATGAAATCCAACATTTAGAGGTGAAGCTATGAGAATTTTCAAGGTAGTAATGGTTTCAAACCCTTTGGTGCCTCAGAGGACCAAGATATCTCTCTGCTACATCAGAAAATATACATATAAGGTAGGAGGCCATGTTGCAGATTTTGCATTAAAACCGAGAAATTTAGTGCTACATTTCTCGTAAAGTCAAGATCACTTATCAATAATATCCAGTTTACGAATGACCCCTGGATGTTATGCAAGGACCTAACTGGTCCTTCATAGCCATAGACATTCTTTATTATAAAGCTTCTCTCCTGCTGATTGATGACAGTCCTGGACTGGAAACACGCTCTAAAACAGGTCATCCCCTTTAATAAAAAAGAAAAATGTTACAACCAATACAAAGACTCACCATGGCCTTTTATTGCTTCTGTAAACAATGGTATATTTGGCCTTTCTGAAAATAATTCTGCGTGGTTAATCAGAGCATCTTTAATGGTCTCATAACCACATAGGACGATGGATTTTGACATTCCTATCCGAAAACTGAAGACTGTGCCGTACTTCTTGGCCAACTATAAATACAAGAAGGATCATAAAGGTCACAAAATGTCCTAAAATTTACTTAACGCCCCCTCCATAAACATCTAGAACTAGTGGCCAGTTAAGACTATAGCAATTAAATAGTTCTTCAATTTCAATAAAGTTCAACCTACAATATCCTTACAACAGTAAATTTAAAGTCCAACTTTTCCCACCCAAACACTCCATTAGGTGATGTTGACTTTTACATTGTGGTTTTCATTTATTATAGAAAAATATCAACGTGTTAACAAATCCATCATAAAATAGATACCACTTGGACCCTACATAAGAGGAGGTTTTTCAAAGATTATACCAAAACTATAGGACAAGGCGAGGCATAAATGGAAAAAACACCATGCATCATCACTCTGCAATTCAAGGGAACTTGTCACTCAATTCAGCATTTCAGGAAAAGTATACTTAGAAGATGTGGCCTGGGACCATAATTAGAGATGAGACTAATCTGGTATCAGAATATGGCGGGCAATCGTGCAGCCAGACACTGATTCATGCTGCTCCCAGGTGACAGGTTACCATTAATGAATGCATGAATTCCACTAATACTACACATATAAAAAAAAGTTACAGTTTTGATCCAAATTGCGTAAACCATCCACCAGCGCCAAGGAGACATTATTGCATGGACCCTAACTCTACTGAGCCACCTATTTATGCGCCTTTGGCCTAATCACACAGAAATAATAAAAATCAAATCATTATGATGCTACAATTAAATAAGTTATAGTCTTCTACATTGATTGTAAATAGTGATGAGCGAACGTGCTTGGATAAGGGGTGAACTGAGCATGCTCGAGTGTTAGCCGAGTATCTTTGGCATGCTCGTATATTATGTTCGAGTCCCTGCTTCTGCATGATTTGCGGCGGTTAAAAAGCATCAACACATGTGAGGATTCTCTAACAAACAGGCAATCCCTGCTTGTGTTGAGGCTGTCTAACAGCCGCAAATCATGCAGACGCAGGGACTCAAACATAATATACGCCGAAGGTACTCGGATAACAGCTTGCTTGGTTAATCCTTTAACTCTTAAACGTTCGCTCATGACTAATTGAAAACCATCTATGGCCTCTATTCACAATGAAAAATTTTCTCTCTTCAGGATATTAAATCCTCCATTTTCTTTAGACATAAGAAACAAAGGTGGTAAATCAGTATTACCTGCACAAATGTTTTATGGGGTTTTCCTATGTCCATTATGTGGATGTTTCCAATGATTGGTAAAGGTTTTGGTCCGGGTGGGACATTTTTGTCATTTCCTTGTTTTTGGTTCCTGAATGTGTTCACCAAAAATAAGATGACAATGATTCCAAGGAGAACAGTGACCAGGTCCATGGTGAAAGGGAGTTCTGTAAAATTTTCAATTGAGATAGAAAGATAAGAGTTCACTTGAAAATAATATGGGGTCACAAAGACTGTTTAATTACTGCAGAAATATGAATAATAAAACTACAAATGAGTTAAATGAATAACTACAAAAACAAAACAAAACTGACCACAGTGAGTCTATCTGCAAGATCTTCGGCATGATGAATCATTGTTATAGAAAACTTGCAGAAAAGGCATGAATATAAAGAGATAAATAAATAGATAGAAAGATATATATGAAATTGATTGTAAATTAATTGGCCCCCCAGCCAAGACAAGTCATACCTTTCTTTCATAGAACCCTAACTCTATCAACCTTATCTCTTATAGCCTGAGGCATGTGAGGAATATTCAGCCCACTGAAGAGCCAGTTGCCAACTCTACATGCACTTTAAATTTTTAGGCTTTTGATCAGGGAGAGGTAAGTTTGATAGAAGCCTAGGGTCTAGTGATGAGTGAGCATGTTCTGTTAACCCTTTTGGTGAGCATGCTCGGGTGCTTGCCGAATATCTTCAGCATGCTCAGCTGTTTTGTTTGAGTCACTCCGTGCGCATGATTTGCGATGGTTTGACAGCTTTAATACATGTGAGGAATGCCTAAGAAACAGGCATTCCTCACATGTATTAAAGCTGTCAAACAGTCCCAAATCATAAGCATAGAGTGACTAAAACATAACACCCGAGCACGCCGAAGATATTCGGAAAACACCCGAGCATGCTTGTAAATTTCGAGTAACAAGCATGCTCGCTCATCACTACCAGGGTCCCTTAAAGGAAAGGTCGCCTTGTCATGGCTTACGGGCACAAATGAATTTACCAATATGACAGTAATGAAGTCCAAATTTCATGTATAAGGTGTTGGCTAATATCTGGTTGCGCAGAGTGATGTGCTGCACTTTTTGGTAGATAGATCTTTTTAATTGTTCGCTACAATATATATTTGAGTCAGGACTTTAGCTCACAGAACATTTTTAGTCTGGTGTAGATTGCTAAGAACAGGACAAGCTAGGAATGGTTTTAAACATGTGAATGCAAATAGTGATGTCATTCACTAACAGCAATCTATCATCTTTAAAAGAGTTAAGAATTGAAGCACAAGAATTGAATTACATAGTTACAAACTATATTTTTCGGACTATAAGATGTACCAAACCAAAAGACTCACCCCAAATTGTGGTGAGGAAAATAAAAAAAAATCTTAAATTGGGGCCCATCTTATAATCCAAATATAGCTTACCTGGGGGCAACAGCGGTGGAGAGGGGTCACAGAAGGCAGGGTCGCTGCTGTAGGAAGCGAGTGGCGGCAATAGTGAGTCGATGCTGATGGCCCTGGGCTGAGAAGAGGGGGTGTCCTGGCGATGCGAGGCTGTGAGCCCTAGGCTTCAAAAAAATTCTGGCGGAAAGGCAGGAGCAGAGTCCCCACTCTATACAATGATTTCCCAGTAGTGGGCTTCAGCAAAATGGATGCTGGAAGTGGCTCATGAGCAGATTTAGATCTTTCATTTAGCATTGCCGGGACATGCCTTCCTCCCAGCCCAGGGCCCGAAGCATTTCCCCTCTCCTGCTGCCGCCGACTTCCTACAGCAGCAAACCTGCCTCCTGTGACCCCTCTCCATCGCCGGTGCCGTCATCCCCACCGGTAAGCTACATTCGGACTAAAAAGAGTCACCCCTATTTTCCTCCTAAATGTGGAGGAAAAATGCATAATATAGTCTGAAAAATACGATAGTTACATAGATTGAATAAAGACCTAGGTCCTTCAAGCTCAACCTTTCTCCACCAATTATACATCTTGTCACTAAATTAACTATGACCCACAATGAAATCCACTGGTTTAGCTTTGTCATACTTGGTGCAAACCTTTTTGGCATATGACAACTTTTTCTTCCTTTTGGGAACATACACAATATAGATTCTGAGTCTCATAATTGCACATACTTAAAGCCATAGGTAAGGCAAAACTGATGTTGTACACAAATAAATTCCCCATTGATGGATGGAAAGCTTCATTTTGAGAAAATGAAAAGTAGGCACTGCTGAGTTTCGAACTCAAGATCTCCTGCTTATAAAAGTGGCGCATTAATCCAATAAGCCACAGCAACACCACCATTCATCAAGTGCTTTTCACCAATCTTCTCGCGTCAATTTGTAGCAAATTTTATCTCTGATAGTGGCATCAAAGAATCAAGGAAAACTTATTTAAACAATTCCTTTCATGTTAAATTTTGACTAAAATATTTATTTTCTTAAATGATTTCCATTTATTTAGACATCATCTACATAAGACTAGAAAGCAAGTGAGAAGCTGCACACAGATTACTCGACTACATTGTCAGGATTCCACAGTATTAAATATAATAATAAATATATGCAAGAGCTAAGAAATCAAGAAAAGTGTAGGACAATATAGAGAATGTGTCCTCTTACCTGGAGCCCTGTGGTGAGGAGCGCACAGAGTTTTCTCTTCTGTCTTCTGCACTCAGAAAACTTTTATATCAGCATTAGGACTTTACAATATCTGTAGCTCCACCTCATACTTAACACCTAGGAAGCTGTGAGAAAATAAGTCGGCAGTTTTCATTGAACGATCTACATTTCAAATACCATAAAGTTCCTTACATAACATATTAAAGGGAACCTGTCAGTATCTTTTTACATATGGAAGTATTGGTATAGGTATACAAGTGGTTGCCCCCTAATAAGAATGATATTTTTTTGTAGAGCTTTGATGTACCAGTCAAGAGAAATCTTGTTTAGAAAACATATGCAAATCAAGAAGGAAGTGCACCTGGGGCGTGTTACTATAATATGACTGCTTCTTCAAATGCAGTGACACGCCCCCAGAGCACTTCCTTTCTGACTTGCATATGGCTTATACACTAGATTTCTCATAACTGGCACATCGGATCTCTACAAAAAAAGTATCATTGTTGTTGAGTGACCAGTGCCTATTCAACCAGTACACTATTTTTTTTTTGTAAAAATGACTGACAGGTTCCAGTTAAAAGAACAATGTTTGATATGGATAATGAAGGTTTCTAACATTATTAAATTAATGGACGAGCAAATTAATGAGTCATAGGAAATTCTTACCATTATCACTGTTGTCATATTTATCATACCATTCTGCCATTTTATAAAGTTATTTTGTAAATTGTCTTTTTTCAATTTTGAGTTTCTGCAGAAATTTTAATTATTTTTCCATTACATCACCATAGTTATTCCTCCTATTATTCCTGACACCTCTCTTGTAGAGAAAGAACTCGCTTCACCCCTGACTTGTTGCTCGTAAAGTCTTCTAGTCGGTCAACACCCTTCTCTCTCTACTTTGCAGGTTGTCAGGATTCCTGATAATCTCTGACTTTTACACCCTATAAAAAGAGCAAAATCCATCACAAACAACAGATGACACGATAAAGGAAAAAATTCTTTAGTGACATGGAAGAATAATTCAGAAAACAAGCTGATTTTGTCATTTTGATGAATTTCTATATTTATTGATTATCCCCTTAGCATCTTCACATTTCAAAAGCCAGAATATTGTATTATTTCATTAACTTAGCAATATGAGTTCTTTATACCATTATTTTAATAGCTATATGGAGTGTAGAAGTCGCCCTTGTACTCAAGAAAGCCCAAAATCCCCACTGCCACATAATATGACACCAGGATGAAGAATGACACAAAACAGTGTGAGTAGGGATGAGTGAGTAGTGAAATAATCAGACTCACTATACTCGTAATGAGTAGGTCCCATTACTCGGGTACTTGTTACACTCCCTGACAGAAGTTATGTCGCTTATCCATGTTATGTAAATAAACGCTTCTAACCTGATGTTAAATTCATCCATTGGTTTTATAAATTACTCTTTTGAAAGCTGAAACCATCCCAAATTTGGTTTAGGTAAAGAAAATAAATTGGCATCAATGCTGAAATATTGATCATTTAATGTACACAGGATGGTCAGATTTTTGCACGACAAAAGTTTTGTCGCCTGGTCATATAATGCACCCAATCCTAGTTTGCATCCTCACCAGTGCTCAGTAAATGATCGGTTAATTAGTGGGTGTGTATAAAAAGAAACCCAACACCCAAGACCTTCACTTGAGCTCTGACAACATGCCAAAAATCCACCCTGCGACCAAAGCCTTGATTATCAAGAGGCTGAAGACCAGATCCACTGCAGAGGTGGTTGGCACCTTTAATGTGTCTCAGCGTCAAGTACAAAGAATTAAAAAAAGATTTGAAGAGACTGGAGATGTGTTTGACAAGCCCAGGTCCGGCAGACCCTGCAAGACAACTGCTCAGGAGGAACGATTGTTGGTTAGAAAATCCAAAGCAAGCCCCTCTTCCACTGCAGCAGAGCTCCAACAGGCTTGGTCACCTCAAGTCCCTGTGTCAACTAGAACAGTTTGTAGGATTCTGTCTCGAAATGGCCTGCATGGTCGAATCAGTGCCCAGAAGCCAGCACTAAACAAAAGGCAAATAAAAAACCGTGTGGCATTTGCCAAGTCCCACAGCCTGCTAAACAGATGGATGCTGGAAAAGTGGCAGAAGGTGGATTTCTCTGATGAATCTTCAGTAGAATTATACCACAGCCGCCGCAAATACTGCAGGAGACCTACTGGAGCCCGTATGTATCCAAAATACACCCAGAAAACAGTTAAATTTGGAGGTGGAAAGATCATGGTCTGGGGTTACATTCAGTATGGGGGTGTGAGAAACATTAGAAAGGTGGAAGGCATTATCAATAGTCTAAAATATCAAGAAGTATTAGCTACCTCTTACATTCCAAATCATAAAAGGGGTCAAATTCTGCAGCAGGATGGCGCTCCATCTCATACATCCATCTCTACAACAAAGTTCCTCCAGGCAAAAAGATCAAGGAGCTCAAGGACTGGCCAGCAGTCACCAGACATGAACATCATTGAGCACGTTTGGGGTAGGATGAAAGTGGAAGCTTGGAAGACAAAACCAAAGAATCTAGATGAACTCTGGGAGGCATGTAAGACTGCATTCTTTGCTATTCCTGATGATTTCATTAATAAATTGTATGAATCATTGTTGAACCACACGGATGCAGTGCTTCAAGCTCATGGAAGTCACACAAAATATTAAATATGACTCTAATAGCACCACAACTTCATTCACCATTGTTATGCAACATATATTTGTATTTTAAGATAATTATTTGTTTGAATATCACATTACTTTCTGTGGGCGACAAAACTTTTGTCTTGCCAAAATCTGACCATTCTGTGTTCATTAAATGATCAATATTTCAGCATGGATGCCAATTTATTTTCTTTACCTAAACAAAATTTGGGAGGGTTTCGGCTTTCAAAAGAGTAATTTATAAAACCTTTTATTTACATAACATGGATAAGCGACATAACTTCTGTCAGGGAGTGAACGAGTAGCGAGCCCAATGTAAGTCAATGGGAAAAGCGAGTAAGCCAAGTAATTGTCTGCTGGAGCCTAAAAAGCGGTCTGGGGGCTGAGGAAAAGGCTGAAATGGGTGCATGATTGTTTAAAAGCCGGCCCCATACTCACATCCCCGCAGCCTCCCATCCCGATCCTCCGCTCCCTCGCCGCCTCCCATATCTATCCTAAGTTAGGACAGGGCGGGGAACGTGATTGACATGTTTCTATCTATCTAATCTATGTGTGATGCTCAATTCTTTCAGTTCTAAATTGTTGGGTACCAGTGTATGTCGCTGATGAATTGCCGGCCGGCTTTTTTAAAGAGACGGGTGCATGAAAATCGGAGGGCACTAGTGTGTTCCAAGTGCCCTGCTATGTTTTTAATGCACCCTCCTATACACCCTGCCTGCCTGTATGTCTATATATTCTGCCTGCCTGACATTAAATTGAGCACTGTTCCCATCGATTTGGGCATTTTTTGACTATCTGCAAACAACCAGGGGGGAGCACCTGAGCATTTTAGTGCTCTCTTATCACTACTCAGCTACATCTCTGGTAGAGATTCTCTACCAGTGATGTGGCTGAGCTTTGCGGCCGTGGGAAAGTTGATGTGAGTACATGCAGTCATGCATGAACTCACATGAACCCTCTGAGGGCATCGCGGCTACTTCAAATGAACAGCTGGCCAGCATTAGCTGATACCTCAGCTGTTCATTTGAAATAACTGGCGGGAAAGCCGGCATTGAAAAGACTTAACCGCCGGCTTTCCCATTCGGTGCTGCGCTCCCCGCTGACTGATGTACACTCCCTGCTCCCCCGCCGCCTTCTATCCCAATCCTAAGTTAGGATGGGGCGGGAAGTGAAGCACCACGGAGCAGGGAGCGTACATCAGGGAGCGGGGAGCGCAGCACCGAAAGGGAAAGCCGGCGGTGAAGTCTTTTCACTGCCGGCTTCCCCGCCCGGGTACTTCGCTCCCCGATCACTGGTGCTGCGCTCCCCACTCCCTGGTGCTTCCCTCCCCACCCTGTCCTATCTTAGGATCGGGATGGGAGGTGGTGGGGGGAGCGGAGGATCGGGATGGGAGGCTGCGGGGAAGCGAGTATGGGGCTGAATGATTGTTTAAAAGCCGGCGGCTTTTTACCGCCGGCTTTTAAACAATCATGCACCCATTTCAACCTTTTCCTTAGCCCCCAGACCGCTTTATAGGCTCCAGCAGACACTTACTCGGCTTACTCGCTTTTCCCATTGACTTGCATTGTACTCGTTACTCCTAGCGAGTGATCACAAGGAAACTCCGGGAGTAATGAGTAGCCCAAGTACAGTACTATTTGGCGAGTACCGAATAGTAACGAGTATACTCGCTCATCCCTAGGTGTGAGCTCTTGGGTAGATTTTGCTTTGACTTAGATGTTACAAAATTATACTAAGCCCCCTCTCCATGGGTCCTATAGCAGCAGCATACTGGCTGCTACTATATTACATGGCCACTGACTGTATTTAGCCATATTAACATTAAAGTAGCATATACGGTAATATAATATCATATTTTCACTACTGTTATTAACTGACACTGCACACACTTTGCCCAGAGTATTCCTTTAAGACTACTAGTGTTGTGTTTCATGGAGAGAAAAACTCATTTCACCTTTTTCTCTGTTTGTGTACTGCTTATCTTCTATATTGCTTGGCAACTCTCCAATTTGGCCCTATCTGCACAAACTGTAGTTGCATAATAGGGTATTTCCATGAAAAAAGTTCATTTTTAAGAAATACGTCTTGAAATAATAATAAGTTCCACAATTGGATGAGTTGAAAAATAAATGTTCCTGTGCTGAGATAATCTTATAAATGTGTCTCTGCTAAGTACTGTGTTATTTTATGTGTCTGACCATGCAGAGCAGTTCCAGTTCATGGTTGGCACATACCACAGATCCTGACCAGGGAAGCATGAGTTGCTTGTCATAATTAGAGATGAGCGTTGTTCTACTCGAACTGTTCGCCAATCTCAAATTCGAGCTGTTTTGGGCGGTGTTCGAGCCGGTCGGCGAACAAGAACAATTTGAGAAAAATTCGGCTGTTCGAGGTTATGTTCGATAACTGTTCGTGCACCAAAATCATAACTGGATTTTTTCTCAGTAATGATGAAAATTAATGTTAATACGCAGTTTGAGTGTACAGCGGGGCGGGGGGAGGGGCAGGGGATGGATCTCTGCAGGAACAATGAAGATCTCCATTTTTTTTTCTCTTTCCCGCATTTACAGTGGGGAGGTGCAATCTGTCAGCCTATCAGCAGCGCACACACGGAGCGAAGTGCTTTTTTTCACACAAGCAAGGGCATGTGTGATTGGCAGTGTATGTCACATGTCCTTGCCCTATAAGACCAAGCCATTTTCCCCGTCGCCACCATTTTCTCACTGCTGCAGCTGCGTGTTAGACGGCACCGCTGTTGCTGTGTGTGCTATACCTTGTTAATTTCAAGCCAATTTTCGCACAAATATACAGATAGCTTGGGAGTAGGGAATAGTTGTGATTGCAGTCCTTTTAAGGACTAGGTTACAGCATTTCCTACGACTTTTATCAGGGAGGTCTGTGCTCTTAAATAGATAGGTTGTGGGAGTAAAGACTAATTGTAATTGGAGTCCTTTTCAGGACTAGGTTACATGAGTTCCTATCAGTTTTTGCCAGGCAGGTCTGTGCCAGTGCTGTGCAAGTTTTTTTCACAGCATTTGGCTGAATCTAGCAAAGCTAATCCTTTTTGGCCTATTGCAGAGTGTGTTAGTCAGTGGAGTAGCCTATCTGTGTTGCAAGATATAACACCTGTGTATAGAATACCAATTTTTTTACTGCACCTAGTGAAGTAAAATCTTTTGGGCATAGCATCATTCTATTAGTCCATCTATACTGACCTCCATTAGGTTGCAAACTGAATATAATTTTTTTCTGCATCTAGCTCTGAAAAAATATTTGGCTTCTAGCGGTGTGTGGGACTTGGTCTATTAGTCCATCTATACTGACCTCCATCAGGTTGCAAATTAAAAATAATTTTTTTCTGCATCTAGCTCTGAAAAAATATTTGGGCTTCTAGCAGTGTGTGGGACTTGGTCTATTAGTCCATCTATACTGACCTACATCAGGTTGCAAATTAAAAATAATTTTTTTCTGCATCTAGCTCTGAAAAAATATTTGGGCTTCTAGCGGTGTGTGGGACTTGGTCTATTAGTCCATCTATACTGACCTCCATCAGGTTGCAAATTAAAAATAATTTTTTTCTGCATCTAGCTCTGAAAAAATATTTGGGCTTCTAGCAGTGTGTGGGACTTGGTCTATTAGTCCATCTATACTGACCTCCATCAGGTTGCAAATTAAAAATAATTTTTTTCTGCATCTAGCTCTGAAAAAATATTTGGGCTTCTAGCAGTGTGTGGGACTTGGTCTATTAGTCCATCTATACTGACCTCCATCAGGTTGCAAATTAAAAATAATTTTTTTCTGCATCTAGCTCTGAAAAAATATTTGGGCTTCTAGCGGTGTGTGGGACTTGGTCTATTAGTCCATCTATACTGACCTCCATCAGGTTGCAAATTAAAAATAATTTTTTTCTGCATCTAGCTCTGAAAAAATATTTGGGCTTCTAGCAGTGTGTGGGACTTGGTCTATTAGTCCATCTATACTGACCTCCATCAGGTTGCAAATTAAAAATAATTTTTTTCTGCATCTAGCTCTGAAAAAATATTTGGGCTTCTAGCAGTGTGTGGGACTTGGTCTATTAGTCCATCTATACTGACCTCCATCAGGTTGCAAATTAAAAATAATTTTTTTCTTCATTTATCTCTGAAAAAATATTTGGGCTTCTAGCAGTGTGTGGGACTTGTTCTGTTAGTCCATCTATACTGACCTCCATCAGGTTGCAAATTAAAAATAATTTTTTTCTGCATCTAGCTCTGAAAAAATATTTGGGCTTCTAGCAGTGTGTGGGACTTGGTCTATTAGTCCATCTATACTGACCTCCATCAGGTTGCAAATTAAAAATAATTTTTTTCTTCATTTATCTCTGAAAAAATATTTGGGCTTCTAGCAGCGTGTGGGACTTGTTCTATTAGTCCATCTATACTGACCTCCATCAGGTTGCAAATTAAAAATAATTTTTTTCTGCATCTAGCTCTGAAAAAATATTTGGGCTTCTAGCAGTGTGTGGGACTTGGTCTATTAGTCCATCTATACTGACCTCCATCAGGTTGCAAATTAAAAATAATTTTTTTCTGCATCTAGCTCTGAAAAAATATTTGGGCTTCTAGCAGTGTGTGGGACTTGGTCTATTAGTCCATCTATACTGACCTCCATCAGGTTGCAAATTGAATAAAAAAATTTTCTGCATCTAGCTCTGAAAAAATATTTGGGCTTCTAGCGGTGTGTGGGACTTGGTCTATTAGTCAATCTATACTGACCTCCATCAGGTTGCAAATTAAAAATAATTTTTTTCTTCATTTAGCTCTGAAAAAATATTTGGGCTTCTAGCAGTGTGTGGGACTTGTTCTATTAGTCCTTCTATACTGACCTCCAGCAGGTTGCAAATTGAATATCATTTTTTTCTGCATCTAGCTCTGAAAAAATATTTGGGCTTCTAGCGGTGTGTGGGACTTGGTCTATTAGTCCATCTATACTGACCTCCATCAGGTTGCAAATTAAAAATAATTTTTTTCTGCATCTAGCTCTGAAAAAATATTTGGGCTTCTAGCGGTGTGTGGGACTTGGTCTATTAGTCCATCTATACTGACCTCCATCAGGTTGCAAATTAAAAATAATTTTTTTCTGCATCTAACCCAGCCAATAGTTTTGGCCTAATACCACAGTTTGGCCACTCAGCTCTGCTCGGTTACCATCCATTGTTTTTTTGTGCAAACAACTCCAGAGTTGTGAATTAGTTAACCACCAAAATGAGTGGAAAAAGGCCTGCTGCTGGTGGAAAGGGGAATAGGCGTGTTGGGAAGGGGAAAAAAGGTTGTGTCCATGGGGTAGGTGCAGAAGAAAGACCATCTTCCAGCCAAACTAAAATGTCTACTTCTTTTAGCGGACAATGTGATAAGATCCCTTTCTTACGGCCACGCCAATCGCTACAAATTCCAGATGAGGCACAAAAACAGCAGGTGCTTCAACGGATATCAAGTGCTCCTTTAAGTGGGCTCTCCTCCACATCAACTTCAACATCACAAATACTCCAGTCCTCAAAGGTGTCACCCAAATCGCACTTGCTTCCTCACAGCTCCCAAATCTCCAGCTGCCCGTCTGAGTATGAGGTAGAACAGATGGTTGAGTCTGCAGAGCTGTTTACTCATACTATAGCCTGGGAATCAGAGGTCGACTCCAGCGCTTCTGTGAATCCAGACGAGGAAATGATCTGCACTGATGCCCAGAATCTTTATGAGTCAGATCCAGGACCAGACGCAGAAGGTTCTGACCATAATGTAGACCCTCATTCCCAAACTGTAACTCCTGTTGGTGGAGACAATGAGGAAGACGATGATAAGACTCAAATACCTGATTGGAGCGACAACTTTAGTTTTTTGTCAGGGCAGGAACAGGTTGGCTCTGAGGACGACGGGTGTGATAACGCACAGGGTGATGATGATGAGGTCGGAGATCCCACTTACTGTCAACCCACAGTCAGCCAAGAGATGAGGTCAGCAGAGGAGGTGGAGGAAGATGCTAGTGACGACGAGGTCAGGTTGCGCCTTCCTGGACAGAGACGTAGTACTGGAAGCACGTCAACAACTGCATCCTCAAACACAACTCTGCCTCTCACCACAAGTCGTGGTGGCTCTTCAGGTCGCATGGGTGCTAAGCCTTGCATAGCCTGGGCATTTTTTCAGATCGATAAAGATGACCCAACTCGTGTTATCTGTAACATTTGTCAGCAAAAGCTAAGTAGAGGCCAAAAAATACATAGTTTGAGTACTTCATGCATGAACCGGCACATGGACATGAAGCATAAGTTGCAGTGGGAAGCTCAGTGTGCTACAATGCGGTCTAGCCGGCCGGGCCAACCACCGTCTGCCATATCTTGTGCATCCGCGGCCTCTTCATCCTCTGTGACTGGGGGGACAGCAGTCACACCTGTTTTGGGGCGCAGACCTGCCACCTCTTTACCCGCAACAGCCAGCGTGATTGGCAGGTCATCATTTTCTTTGGAGGTGGTAACACCAGCTGGTCTTGAGCGCTGTCCGACATCGATAGCACCACCTTTGGATCAAGGCAACCTAACATGTCCGCCTGCATCTTCCTCACAGACCGGCAGTTTGCCGGGGACACCCTTATCAACCCCGTCTAAGCACAATAGCCAGCCCTCGGTCCCTCAGATGTGGACAAGTAAAAGACCATTTCCTCCTAGCCATGAGAAAGCTAAGAGGTTGAATTTCACCATCTGCAAGCTCTTGGCTACAGAAATGCTGCCTTTCCGCCTGGTGGACACAGAGGATTTTCGAGACCTTATGTCCGTCGCAGTGCCCCAGTACCAGATGCCCAGTCGGCACTACTTCTCAAAGAAAGGTGTGCCTGCGCTCCACCAGCATGTCGCACACAACATCACCGCTTCTTTGAGAAATTCTGTGTGTGACAGGGTGCATTTCACCACAGACACTTGGACGAGTAGGCATGGACAGGGGCGTTACATGTCGCTGACTGGGCATTGGGTAACTATGGTGACAGCAGGACAAGGGGCTGCTGTCCAAGTCTTGCCGTCCCCACGAGTTGTGCGTCAATCCTCTTTATGTCAAAGTTCCACCACTGCTTCTGCCTCCTCAACCTCCTCTCGGTCTTCCACCTGCACCCAAAGCCTGTCTGGTCATGCCACAAGCTTTCTAACTGCGCAGAAGGGATCCTGCACACCTCCTTACTATGCTGGCAGTAGGGCTCAACGTCATCAGGCGGTTTTTACATTGAAATGTCTGGGAAATGTGAGTCACACAGCTGAGGAGTTGTGGTCAGCTCTGGAGAACCAATTTCATGAATGGTTGTCTCCACTGGACCTGAAACCAGGGAAGGCCGTGTGCGACAATGCTGCAAACCTGGGTGCGGCCCTTCGCCGGGGCAATGTCACACACGTGCCTTGTATGGCTCACGTGTTGAACCTGGTTGTCCAGAAATTTTTAGCCCACTATCCCAGACTATATGGCCTTCTGCAGAGGGCACGGTCGCTGTGTGCTCACTTCCGCCGTTCGCATCCCGCAGCTCAGCGACTTACATCTCTACAGAAGTCGTTGGGCCTGCCACTTCACCGGCTAAAATGCGATGTGCCTACCCGGTGGAATTCAACTCTGCACATGTTGCAGCGACTGTGGCAGCACCGACAAGCCCTGGTGCAATACGTTCTGACGTATAGCCTGGGCCAACGAGATTCAGAGGTGGGGCAAATCACGCTGGAGGAGTGGTCTCAGATCAGGGACCTATGCACCCTTCTGCACAGTTTTGAAATGGCGACGAAGATGTTTAGTGCTGACGATGCCATTATCAGCATGACTATTCCGGTGATTTACATGCTGGAGCACATGTTAAACAGAATTCGGAGTCAGGTGGTGGCACAAGAGGAGGTGGAGGAAGTAGAGGAGGAGGAGTTGTATGCGGAAGGGCTAACATCTGCAAGGTCCAGACGGTCGGCAGCACCAAGGCGGCAGGCATGTGAGGGTGGGGGAGATGGTTTTACCAGGGCGCATGGTAGCAGCCAAACTAGTGAGGAAGGTGCAGGAGCCCAGGAAGAAGTGGAGGACGAACTGATGGAAGACTCATCAGATGAGGGAGACCTTGATCACATTTCTGTTGTGCGAGGTTGGGGGGAGAGGACAGAGGAAGGAAGCATGATTGTTACCTCGCCACCAACACAACAGGGACTTGGTGCTCCTGGATGCGCAACACACATGAGTGCCTTCTTGCTGCACTACCTGCAACATGACCCTCGAATTGTGAGAATTAGAAATAATCCTGACTACTGGGTTGCCACACTGTTAGATCCCCGGTACAAAAGTAAATTTGCAGAAATTATTCCTGCCATAGAAAGGGATGCACGCATGCAGGAGTATCAGCAGAGACTGTTGCAGAATCTTACATGTGCTTTTCCACAAAATACCAGTGGTGCACGTAGTGAATCTCACAGTTCCAACTTGCCAACCGTGGGACCGTCAAGTGTTCAGCACTCAAACCGTGACAGAACCACAGTATCTGCTGGTAACATCAATTTTGCGGAATCATTTCACCACTTTTTTAGCCCATCCTTTGCAAGGCCACAGGAGACAAGAAGTCTGACACATAGTCAACGCCTAGAGACGATGGTACAGGAGTATCTCCAAGTAAACATTGAAGCCACGACTGTGTCACTGGACCCTTGCTCCTTTTGGGCTTCCAATCTGGATAAATGGCCGGAGCTAGCCCTTACGCCTTGGAGATCTTGTCATGCCCGGCAGCCAGCGTTCTGTCTGAACGTGTGTTCAGCGCTGCTGGTGGTGTGCTGACAGATAAGCGCACGCGGCTCTCCACTGATAATGTAGACAGACTCACGTTCATAAAGATGAACAAATCATGGATCCGAAACGACTTTTCTACCCCTGTGTCATCCTGGGGAGAGTAAAAGCTTGATGATTGGTTAAAATCACCCTACCAACCGTTTTAAGCTTTCAAATTACTAATCATGTTTATCTGTATCTTGACTGGAAAATAATTTGGGCTTTGTAGCAGTGTGCAGCACTGATCCTATTAGGCCATCTATACTAAAGCTTCACCAGATTTAAAATTAAAAATAATTTTTAGCTGCATCTAGCCCGGAAAATAATTTTGGGGCTCCGAGATGCGTAAGGCACATAAGTGCCTTCTTGCTGCACTACCTGCAGCATGACCCTCATATTGTCAGAATTCGAAGTAATCATGACTACTGGGTTGCCACACTCTTAGATCCCCCAAACTTTTCGATCAACCTTTTCATTTTAATAAAGACCAAAAAAATGGTCATTTTTGAAATTATAAGCGTTAACAGGTTGTTAGAAACTGAAATCAAACAGTTTTCAACTCAAAACTTTATTCTAGGTGATGTTACATTTTCACATAGGACCCCTTGTTCGAAAGGAGCTTCTGAACTCTCTCGTCCATTGAATTTGTCAGGTTTTGGATGGTTTCTGCTTCAATTGTTTTGCATGAGGACAGAATACCCTCCCAGAGCTGTTGCTTAGATGTGAACTGCCTCCCGCCATCATAGACACTCCTTTTAATGATGCTCCAAAGGTTCTGAATGGGGTAGAGGTCAGGGGAGCATGGGGGTCACACCATAAGTTTGTCCCCTTTTATGCCCATATCAGCCAGAGATGCAGATGTTTTATGTGCAGCATGAGATGGTGCATTATCATGCAGAAAAATGATCTTGCTGTGAAATACACGGTTCTTCTTCTTGAACCATGGCAGGAAGTGCTGTTTGAGAAAATCCACATACATTATGGAGTTCATCTTTAGCGCCTTCAGGGATCCTAAAGGGGCCGACAATCTCTCTCCCCATGATTCCAGCCCAAAACATTACTCCACCTCCTCCTTGTTGGCGCTGTAGCCGTGTTTGCGTGGGGTGTCCATCAACCAGCCATCCTCCACTCCATCCATCTGGACCATCGAGCGCTGCACGGCACTCATCCGTGAACAAAACAGTTTTGAAATCAGTCTTCATGTAATGTTTGGCCCACTGGAGCCGTTTCTGCTTGTGTGAAGTGGATAGAGGAGGTCGACAGGATGGCGCATGCACAGCTGCAAACCTCTGAAGGACCCTGCATCTTGTTGTTCGGGGGACGTTGGAGGCACAAGCAGCTTCAAAAACTTGTCTGCTGCTATGACAAGGCTTTTTTGCCGCTGCTCTTTCAACCTGACGTAATTGCCTGTAGGAAAGAGTCCTCAATTTGCCTTTATCAGCACGCACACGTGTGTACTGTGAATCAGCTACATACTTCTTGATTGCCAAGACACTTCATCCTGATCATCGCACAATGTTGATTGTAGTCATGCCTTGACCTAAACACTCCACAATTTGTTGCTTCTCAGCAGCCGACACATCCTTTTTCTTTCCCATTTTGGCAGAAAATGTAGGCTGCTGAAAAATGTGAGAGAGCCTTCTTAAGTAGTCTTGCCTTTCATTGGACACACCTGCCAAACTAATTAGCACAGGTGTCTGCAATTGCTTACAGTGATATAAAGAGCCCTGACACACATCACCATCAATGAGTTTAACTGACAAACAAACAAATTCTTCCCTTATCACTCCTAAACACTTTTTGTATAATAATTTGGAACGCAGTGTACATGTGCTTTTCCACAAAACACCAGTGGTTCACGTAGTGAATCTTACAGTTCTAACTTGCCAACCGTGGTCTGTATGGAGTTGTTCAATAAAGGGCCCAAAATTAAGATAACATAGATGGGAGAGGTCTCTATGAATAGGAATTCCTAAGTATTTGATACCCTGTGAGGGCCAGGCAAAGGGAAAGTTGGACTGGATGGAATCCTATATGGATTTGGGGAGGGAGACATCGAGGGCCTCAGACATCGCTGCATTGATTTTAAAATTTTACCATGTAACAAAGTGATCTATTTCAGCCATAACAGCATGGATGGATATATGTGATTGAGTGATATATACTAGGACATCATCAGCAAATAGAGAGCACTTGTACTCGGTGCCTCCCACCTCAATCCACCTAATATTGGGGTTATGGCGAATTGATGAGAGCAGGTGCTCCGTCACTAGGATGTATAAGAGAGGGGACAGAGGACATCACTGCCTTGTCCCATTGGTGATTGTGAAAGGTGATGAAAATGTTCTGACGCACCCCCTGGGCCTTGGGACACCCGGAGCCGGACCCTTTTTGGTGGATGCTGGTGGTTGTAGTCTTCGTGGCGGCGACCCAGTTCCGTTTCTCAGGGCGGTCAAACCAGTGGCGGAACTATTTATGTGGTTTTCATGTTTAAATGTCCGACTACGCCACCCGTGGATTGCGGTCAGAGTGAACCGCCGCTACAGGGCAGACCACTGAGGCTGGTGTTGTGGGTGCAGCAGAGCGTAGCATAACTCCCCACGGGAGGAGTATAGCCTCAGGGCAGTGTATGCGGAGGATGGGGGTGATGGTGCAGGGCAGCAGCAGTAACGACACGGAGTCAGTGATGCAGTTCAGGGCCTTTACTCACAGTTCTTATTATCCAGACCACGTCTGCAGGTAACGGCTGCCCACGTCGTACTGTGCTCACCAGGTGAGGGGCTCAGACAACTCCCAGATAACTTTGGAGCACTTCACAGGACCCCCTTTGTGTGTGCTTTGTCTGGCCTTTCTTACCAACACTTCTGTCCGGCTGCCTCGGGCCTCCTCTTGGTAAACTTGGCGCCAGTTTCCCTGACCCTATGTGGTGCCTTCCTAGCGGGTGTAGCGAGGGGCTGCGCCACATAAAATGTCAGAGCCTCCGGTTTCTAGCTGAGGGTCGTTTCCTGCCTCCACTAGTTCGGGGACCGGTCTCCCCCTTTGGCCTGACCCCTCCACGCAGGTGGATTCGGGCGTGCGGTGGCGACTCGCCCGTCCGCACCCCTGGGATCCCTTCATTCCTCGTTCCTGGAGCCTTCTCCGCTCCTCTTCCTTCCTTCTCCCTCTTCCAGGCCTGGGCCTCTGTTACTAGGCCCGCCTCCGGAGCAGAGCTCATGCAGAGCCCCTGCTCCCTGCCACTTCTGCTCAGACTTCTCTGCACTGAACTAAGATGGTGCCCACCTTTTATACTCCCTTCTCAATGCACCCAGGAACTGCTTCCTCCCTGCTCCTGCACTACAGGGTTCCCCTTCCTCAGTGTTCCCTCCCCCCACTCCAGCCAGGGACAGGGACTGTCGTGCCCATCTCAGGGGCATATTGGTCGCCCTGCCCCACGGCAATGTGGTGTAATGCATGCAGGTGTCGGGTCCTGATCCACACTCCATCCTTACCTGAGAGTGAGATATCACACCTCTGGGTGAGGTGCAATACGTCTTTAGCAACCGAGCCCTCAGGGTGCTACAGTTCCATTTATCTTCAGCCTAGGTGACGTATTGCGATACAGGGCCGTGATTTTGGCTATAAAAGGGTCCCCTAGACCCCTACCCCAAGCTTTTTAAGAGAATCATATATGGCGTGCCAGGAGACTCTATGGAATGCTTTCTCAGCATCCAACGAGAGTATCTAATTACAAATTTTTAACTGCATCTAGCCCAGGAAATACTTTGTGCCTAGTAGCAGTGTCTGCTAGTAAGCGGATTATCCCAGCTGTTAAGCAAGCTGCACCACCTGTAGTTTAGACACTTAATTTTTTCAAAGGAAATGCTTCGGGACCATGGGATACTTAGTGAAGAGCATCAGGAGGCACCCCAAGGCATAGGGGCTGGGACTGGCAGTAGGATGCCTTGCGGTGGACAGCCGAGCTCGATCCTTATAAAAGCTTTTTAACTGCAGCAGCTTTAGTGGACGCTACTGGAGCTGGAATTACCGCGGCTGCTGGCATGAGACTTGCCCTCCAATAGATCCTTGTAAATGGATTTAAAGTGTATTCATTCAAATTAGAGAGACAATTTAAATTAAAAAGCTTAGAGCTGCCTCCACCACAGGGGGGCTCGCTCGACCCACCAGCGGACAGGCACCAGTATTGGGAGAGGGGGGCTGGCCGTCAGGGTTCACCGCGGCTCTGGCACAAACCCGGCGACACGGAGGTGGCACGGGCAGGAGCGGACTGGCCGTGTCGGCTTCTCACTTTTTGGATTTTAGAAGGGCATGACATGCCTATATCTGTGTCTCCCCCTCCTTTTACTCCTCCACCTCTTTTATTTTCGCATGACTATATGTACTTGTCACTTTTCCATGTGTTAGTTATGTCTTCTGAGCAGTTTGTCAGCTTTTGGACACCTTTGAAGGTGTTTTCTATGTGTTTCTATGTGTTTTTGTTTGCCTGCCATTGGTTTTAACGGTGTTCGAAGGTGTTCGACGAACAGTTCGACGAACAGTTCGGCGAACACACGGGTGTTCGACGAACCGAACCGAACTCGAACACTACGGGGGTGGCTCAACACTAGTCATAATTGAGTATACAGACAACACAGAAGGAGCTTAAAGCTGAGGTAACACATTTTCCTGTGTGTTTTATCACAGGAGCGAGTATTTTTGCCATGTCACTAGATCTGTGAGCTTATCATAAATCAAATCAGTGATGTAGGAGCTCCGGTGGACATTGTCTTAAAAATGAAAATTAACAACTTTTTTAGTGTGTAGAGCAAGTGTGCTCGTTTACCATTGCCTTAATAAAAAACCTTTCTGATTATTTACTGGTTTTATGAGTAGCAAACCCATTGCGGATCTCAAAAAATGGATACTTTTTCACTACTAGTTTAGAAACCGTTACTTCTTCACTTTCAAAATTGCTGAACACACCTGTTTTTGTTCCCTAAATATATGAATAATTTGTAGACACCTTGTGTAAAAGCTTTTGATTCTTCATTTGACAAGGAAAAAAGTTCTTGAAAGTCCCCAAACATGAATAATTTTTTGCACCACACCGAGTGAAAAAGACATGTATTCTTCTGTTTATGCCAACAAGGCAGTCAAAGGGA
Source organism: Phyllobates terribilis (assembly GCF_046119375.1). Taxonomy (NCBI): domain Eukaryota; kingdom Metazoa; phylum Chordata; class Amphibia; order Anura; family Dendrobatidae; genus Phyllobates; species Phyllobates terribilis. The sequence goes on along the minus strand of NW_027362763.1, from coordinate 68,996,406 downwards.
TCATTTTTGCACCATTCATTCAATGTCAATATCCTAAAAAGTCTTACACTGCAGTGTGTTATTAAACAGCCAGTTCTTACCAGTTTGGAGAAACCATTTGCTAAAAGGCCCAATCGGCAATAAGCAGTTCTCCTGAAGATTGGGGGCCCACCGGTAACAGCACTGGTTTCAACTGAATCAGTTTAAGCTGAAATGTATGTGTGCCTGTGGCTGCTGAGGCCAGATATTATGTGCAGCAGACAGTTGAGGTGACAGCTGGATAGGTGGTCATCCGTTCCAATTTGAGAAGGGTTCCTTTAGTACTAAGTTTCAAAACTTGTAGAAAAACTCTTTACTACTATTGACCATACTAAAAAGTGACTGACAGTGTGACTGGAACAACGTGGACTGGACAGGAGCCCATTAGACTATACATGAAGGTATGGGTGGGGTAAAAGTGTTTACTTTTAGTTGCCATTACTTCTATTTTGTTTTTGTGAAAAGTGTGTGTGAAAATGTGTATGGCTAGCAAAATGAGTGTGGCTTTCAAATGAGCATTGCTTTTAAATGGGCGTCATTTCCTAGCACAAACAGGGAACCTGTTGTTAACAATTTGGGAAAGATGGGAAAGATAAATATGAAGGTATGAATAGGATTTGAAGGTATGAATAGGATTCTAATTGAGAAATTGGCTATGGAATAAAGATCAATCTGTTGGAGAAGAGGAGAGCTATTAATGTAGGATAAGGAGCATGGGAAGCGAACTTTAATTTTGTACAAGTAAGTTGATACAATAAGTTGGAGAGCCATCTTGAAGGGGTGAGACCATGAATAGCACTCTATATAAGGATCACTCTCAGTATGGGCTACTTGGTAGTTTCCTTTATACTTACCATGATTAAGGCGCTTCGCCAAAATGCGTCAGTCTGTGTTCCTTGGATGTCCTAAGGTGTTTGCATGTTTTTAATCTTCCCATGATGAATTAATAGAGAACATATTTTTTTATATATTTTTTTTCGCTGGAGGATCTTTTCCTTTTTTTCCTATTTTTGTCTTCACGTTCCTGACTAGAGCGCCTCCGGGCGAAGGTTACTGAGGATCTCCTTGATACCTGTTCCTACAAATGAATGGTGAGCTGACTTTCCATTTCCCCTCACACCCTCCTTTTTTCCTTTGTTCCAAGTGCAATCTGACAAAAAATCGGACCGCACTTGGACCAATGTTATGCTCTAGGTCAGTGTACATGTTCTATTTCTTCCTAAGACTGTTGTGGTCCTCCAAAAAGTTGCAGCATGCCCGAGTTAGCATGATCCGATTATTGGATTGCACTCGGCCATGCAAGTTAATGAATGTATAAAAAAATTTGGACTGAACTCTGATGATATGTCAGTGGATTCTGATTTCCCCGCAATGACACAATGGAGAAAATGGAGATTTTTTCATCTTCTCCTCATCTAAGAGAATTTGATCACACTATGATCACACTCTAATCAAACTCTGATCACAGTGTGATTAGCATAATCTGCCCGATTCTCTCGGATGAAAGAATTTATGATCATGTGATCCTAGCCTGACAGTGAATATTATTGGAGCAATCAATGTGAGAAAATGACCACAAGGAGAAATCTATGAGGGGAAGACCAAGAAAACATTCTGGGAGATGGAGGCATGAATAGCATTCTGTGTGACAGAGAGGGCATGGCATTGATAAGCAGTCTCTGTGAGAGTAGAAATGTCTGACCCTTCGAGTCTCAGTTTTCTTGCTACTAGGACAATACTTGAGTGGAGAGCCTGGAGTGGGAAGTAACCCACTCTATACCAGATAGGCAATATTGACCTTCTGTTGCAGACCACCAAAGACACCAACATTATCGGCCCTAGAGAGCCTTTAACTATCCTAGCTAATTTCAGGTCACTACTGGCCAATGTAGAAGCAGCAGAACCAAGACTTTTAACTTTCTAGTTCACTGGTTGCAAAGTCTCTGAGGGAATGTTAATGCTAACTGCAATAATCATAAAAGGCAGCAACAGGTGACTGGAGTTCCTGAGTGAAGGTGGCTGTTGTGTCATCTTGATAGGGAAAAGTGAGCCGAGTTTAGAGGAAAACAGGTTAGGTGAGGTGAGGAACAGGTGAGGAACATAGATTATTAGTTTATGGTGGAACTGGCTAGTAGGGGACATAACTGTTGTATGAGCCAATTAAGAGATTATGTTACTGCTGCAATATATTTTACTTTTGAGGATACTGTTTTCCACATGGGTAACAAAAGGGTGTTGCGCAGGGAGGCACTATGTCGCTTTTTTCTCATCTGGTGCAGTGTAGAAGTCGGGCAAAAAGTGGGGAATGTGCCCTAGAAGTAGTGTTGAGCCACCCCCGTAGTGTTCGGTTCGTCGAACACCAGGATGTTCGTGGAACTGTTCATCAAATCACCTTAGAACACTGTCGAACACCGTTAAAACCGATGGCAGGCAAATAAAAACACATAGAAAACAGCTTCAAAGGTGTTTAAAAGCTGACAAACTGCTCAGAAGACACTCTCTTTAAAAAAGCTGGCCGGCAATTCAGCAGCGGCATACACCGGTACCCGACAATTTAGAACAGAAAGAATAGAGCATCACACATAGATTAGATAGGTAAAAACATGTTAGTCACATATATAATAAGTACAGTGATAATGTTGATTACTGTACTTGTCATTTAGTGTTAAAATAAAGGATTCATTAAAAAAAAAATTGGCGTGGGGTTCCCCGTAATTATAGTCTCTAGAGGAGGTTATGCAGACGGCTGGGGCAGATGTTTGAAGCCTGGGAAGGGGGTAATACCCATGGAGCTACCCAGGCTACTAATATCAGCCCCCAGCTGAATACCTAGCCTTTACTAGCTATTAATATGGGGGACCCAAAAAAAAATGAAATGGGGCCCCCCCTATTTTATTACCTAGCAAAGGCTAGGCAGACAGCTGGGGGCTGATATTAATAGCCCAGGAAGGGTGCCATGAATATTGGCCCCTTCCCAGGCTAGAAACACCAGCCGTCAGCCGCCCCAGAAAAGGTGTATCCATAGGATGCGCCAATTCTGTCACTTAGCCTCGCTCTTCCCACTGCCCTATAGCGGTGGCAGTGGGGTAATAGGGCTGGGGTTGATGTCAGCTTATAATGCCAGCTGACATCAAGCCCAGGTTAGTAATGGAGAGGCGTCTATAAGACACCCCCATTACTATCCCCATAGTCAAAGTTAAAAAAACCCACAAACACACAGAATAGAGTCCTTTAATTGAAATAGACACACGATTCTTTATTGTTCTAAATTAAACCATACTTACCATCACGCCCATTCCAGCTGAAGCCAATGTCTTCTGCAATAAAAGTAAAATAATAAAGCAACCTCATCCTTACCTTTCCGTGGTTCCCAGGACGGCTCCAGCTCTGCTACATTCACATGACAGACTGGATTGCAGCCGAAAGCTCAGAAGCGCTGGCATGCTTGCACTCCTCAGTGTCTGGGTGTGATGGCATCCAGATGAGCCGAGTTCATGTCCAATGAACTCAGCTCACCTCATGCACATCACTGACAGCGTGGGAAAATTGTACATTCACACTGAAGGCATCAAAACTATGAATTAACACATGTGGATTTATATACTTACCAAAAAAACGTGAAACAACAGAAAATATTTCTTATATTCTAGGTTCTTCAAAGTAGCCACCTTTTGCTTTGATGACTGCTTTGCACACTCTTGGCATTCTCTTGATGAGCTTCAAGAGGTAGTCACCGGAAATGGTTTTCCCTTCACAGGTGTGCCCTGTCACGTTTAATAAACCATAAAATAGAAAGGAGACTAAAATTATGCACTGGGGCTCGATCATATGCTCAGTCTATGTAGATAACAGCAGACACAATAATTTTATACTCTGAAAAAGGTCTTCTCATTAGTAATCAACCTTTAAAGTAGCAGAAAAAATATTATCATAAATGCACATATGTATACATAATATATGAAAGGTAACCAAATCATTAGATGGCAAATAAGAAGATCTTCATACTATAGAACGCGATAATAATAATTATATAGGATAGAGATTTACCTCCTGTATTTAAGGATTATTATGCATATTCATAGTCAATTTGAAAGATATTTAGTTTCTAATACAACCATTTCTCCAAATATGCATAGTGCAAAATATATAACCATATCTATTCAAGAGGAAATTTCTCCCAACATTTAAATATTATTACGTACATGGAAAAATTAATTTGTTTCTGTTGCCACCCTTTCTCCAAAGTGCAAAAACTGTATCCTGTATCTATTCAAGAGAAAAATCCTCCCTGTGTATGTGAGTCTGTCAGATCCATTAACATCATAGTATAGGTGACTAGACCACACTAGTATAGATACAAGTTCTTTGAACACTAGGAAAAAAGGTCTGAAATGTTATTTACCTATAATATAGATGATATATGTAAATTGGCTCCACCGTGCAGCCCCGACACGCGTGTTTCGCCCTGCTTGCTTCTTCCGGGGGCATGTCTGTTTAGGAGGAGGGTGTGTGTTTAAATACCCAAAATGTCCAATAGGGTGAAACACTGGTTGTGACGTCAACCATTTTGATGTATTGCGGCGCATGCGCCGGCTGAACCAGCTACACCATCAATGAGGACTTAACAACTGCGATCTACGCCGAAAGGTATCCACCCCCCGTCACAATAGACAGCAAGGAGGTATACCCCGGCATTATCGATTGCATCGTTAAGCCTCCATGAGCTCGCAGCCTGCGCATGCGCACAACTCAAAAGCGGACTAATATTAAAAGGACTTCTCGTTTTTATCCCCTATTTTATACTATAAATGTGGGGTAATTATTTTAATCTAAGGTTTCACTAGTTTAATTGCCATGATCAAAGATGGAAATTTTAGAAAACGAAATATAAAAATAGATCAAATTGCATAATGATATATGTACCATGTAGAAAGAGATTTCTATACCCATAACTTATTTAAAAATAGAAAATACAAATCTATGCACCATGTGATATAAAACGTGCCAATAGTGATGAAAATTACCAAAAAGGCTAGTATGCTAAAAGTGAAATGTTTTTTAAAAAACTGTTGCAAGATTACAGAACAGTAACATATATCAGCAATGTGCATATAAAAGATTGTGCATAAATGAAGACATCCATGGAAATTCATATATTTTCAAATAATTATAAAAAATTATAAAAAATTAGCGTTTCAAAAAAAATGATGTTGTAAATTGTGTAATGGTATAATACCAATGTGCCTCTATACTTGTTGTGTAATAGAATCATGCAACCCATATAATATTCATATTGGACATATAAAATATAAAACGTGAAGTAATGAGAATAATGTAGGATCTCAAAATGTAAAATGTGAAGTAATAAAAGTGATGAAGAGATCTCAGAGTATGACTAGTTCTGTAAAAGAAAAAGTGTTAAAGTCTGTCACAAGGACTATTTCTGGAAGTAATGAATATGTGAAAAAAAAGGGGTGCCCCAATAACATAAAAATATAAATATAAAGAATTTTCCATGAATGTTATAAGTAAAATGTCTCAATATATTGCAAATCGAGGTTACAGTATGCACGGCAACATAAATCCAATGATGATAAATATGGAGGATAATTGCATCCCACAATCGTAACCAAAAGGTTCAAGAGTCCATCCATGAGAAGAGCTTCATTCCCTAGGTTTCACCATGGTATTCGAACACCGAGTACTAATATAAATAACGATAGACAAAAATAATTCCTTAAAAAAAAGAAAAGAAAAAATTAAAATCGCATTAAAAAAACACCTTAAGATCAATGAACAACCACAGTTATGAGACTAAGTACCAAAATGGATTCTTATTTTATTAGATGCATATATATCCAGACACATCCAAAAGATTCACAGCAAAATCAAAAAGGAAAGTGGTAAGTCAGAGGAAAGCCCCAAATCCAAAGCTTTCATTGAGGCCCTGTGGAGTGAGTGCTCCCAATCTGTATATCCATTTGCTCTCTCGCCTAGCAAAACTCTTTCCAATATCCCCTCCTCTGAAACCCATTGTCACCATATCAATCCCCCTAATTTGTAATAAATTGGGGTTACAATTATGATGTTTCTTAAAATGCCTTGGTATGGTTTTCAGAGAAGAGGCATCCATGACTTTTCTGGCTCTTTCGATATCCAAACAATGTTCCCGAGTCCTGATTTTTTATTCTCTGCTAGTGAGACCTATGTAAATCTTATTATATGGGCACTCAGCCTGATAAATAACTCCTTTTGTGGAACATGTAATATGATGTCTGATGTCATACACTCATGTGCCATCATGATTTTTAAAATTTTTTGTTTTGATCAAATTAGCACAAGCCTTGCAAAGCCCACAAGGGAAAAAACAGGATTGTCATGGATGTCTTTATGGCCAGTGCGAGGATCAAAATGACTATGTACCAGGATATCACCTACGTTCTGTGACCGTTTAGCAACAATGGAAGGGTTGGGTGTCAAAATTTCTCTTAGTATTGGATCTGTAAACGAGATTTTCCAGTGTTCTCTTATCACCTCCTTAAATCCATCCCATTGATCATGAAAGGTTGTTATGGAACGTACCTGATTCCTGTCAGTATTCTATTTACGGGTAGGTCCATTCCGATATAACAAAACCTCTCTTGACGTCGCTTTAGCTCATTGATAGCCACGTTTAATACTTCTGTGGCTATAACCTCTCTCTTTGAAACATTCAGAAAGTTCTTTCGATTGAGATTCAAATTGGCCAATTTCAGAACAAATTCGCTTTACCCTTAGAAATTGTCCTACAGGGATGCCATCAATTGTAGACCGAGGATGAGATGAAGTTGCACGCAGAAGAGCGTTTGTTGCAGTGGATTTGCAGAAAGGAGATGTTGAAAGGTAGCCATCTGGATTTGTAGAAATAAGGATATCAAGGAATTCCACTGACCTGCCAAATTTATAAGTTAGTCTAATGTTGCTATCATTATTGTTTAATTGCATCATCAAGGCCTGCAACTCATCGATCGATCCTTCCCATATAAACAGGATATCGTCAATATATCGTATCCAATTTTGAATCTTATTAATCCCCACAATTGAGTCATCTTGAAAAATCTCCTGCTCCCATTGTCCCCAAAAAAAAGGTTTGCATAAGATGGGGCACAAGAGGCCCCCATCGCAGTTCCCTGTAACTGCAAAAAAATCTTTTTGTTGAATGTGACTACATTATGGGTCAATGCAAACTCCAACAGGTTTAGAATCAATTTAGCCATGGGTTGTTCAATGTTACTAGATTTCAGAAACCATTTGACTGCACCAGCCCATCGGTATGTTTAATCGATGTATATAATGCTTCTATATCTGCTGTTACTAGCATCATATTCTCAGACAAAAAAATATTTTCTAAACTTTTGAGGACACTGGTGGAATCTTTTATGTATGATGGTAATTCTGACACAAGTGGCTTCAGATAGTGATCCACTATTTTACAAACAACCTCACATAGGCTCTCGTTCCTGGAGACTATTGGTCTCCCGGGGGGATCTATAGCATTGTTATGGATATTTGGCATAGCATTGTTATGGATATTTGGGATCAAATATAGAGTTGCTAATTTTGGATGTAATTTTTTAAATAATTCTAATAATCTCTTAGGAACGATGTGGTCTTCAAAGGCTTCTGTTAGAATTTTAAGGAGGTCCGCATGAAATTTGGATGTAGGATTATAGGTTAGTTGTTTATAACAACCAGGTTCGTCCAATCATTTTTTTGCTTGACTTAAATACATTGCGTTTGGCCAAACAACAATGTTACTACATTTGTCAGCCATTTTGAAGATCACGTCATTCCATTGTTCCAATTCCTCCAATTTTTTTTTATCTCTTTCAAGTTTAAATTGGATCTTCCTCTAGATTTTTTAGCTAATTCTTCTATATCTTTAGAGACCATTTTTGTAAAAATGTCTACTGCTGGTACCAATGATAGAGCCGGGAAATTTTTACTGAGGCCAACCAAATGTGAGGGAAAAGTACTTACATCTGGATTGTTTTCTTCCGCCAACGATTCTAACACTTCCAAAGCCTCTTTTTCTTCTCGAGTTGGAAATAAATCATGTATATCAGATTTGTGATGGATTTTCTTTAGAACCAATTTGCGGGAAAAAAGGTGAAGATCTTTTATCGCCGTGAACGAGTCTATATGAGACGAAGGGGAAAATGTTAAACCTTTTTGTAAAACCGACGTCTGCGTTTCTGTTAATATATGTAATGAGAGGTTAATTACCTTTAGCGAATCACCCCTGTAATTTTTTCTGTAATGCCTCTTATATGATTTATAAGTTTGTTGTTGTCTTGTCTTAGGGCCGGAATCAGATTCTGCCCCTGATTCAGCTTCCTCTTGCAAGGAGGAAAGCGATTGGATGGATGAGTTCCTTGATAAATCTCTCTTTAAGCTGGTTTTTCTAATTTGCCAGCAAAAGATTTTTTTCAGTTTGGTAATCAATAAGATCATGTTCATATTTTCTATGTTTGTCCATACTGATGTTTTTTTCCCATTTCTCAAAATCTCTTTCCAAACCAGATAGCATTTTTTGAAACTCGTCATCTTTCATATCTTGCTGTAAATTTTTTTGGAAATTTTCAATCTCCTCTTCAACCTTTTTTATTATGGTTGTATTCTTCTCAATAATTATTTTAATAAACTCTAATGAACATGTATTAGCCGCTTGAATCCATCTATGCACCAAAATCTCATCCTCCAAATCAAAGGTTGGATATGTTTGTATTCTCAGACCTCTGGGAATGATCTTTTGTTCAATATAATTTTCCAAAGAAATTTTTGTCCACCATATTTTGGTCTTTTTATAGACTAAATTTTTATATTTTTTATAGTCTCATGACTGTAATTAAAAACATGACACAAACCTATATTGGTTCCTTTCTTAAAGATATTAGATGCCGTGGCCAACCAGGAATTTTCTCTGGCTTTGAAATCCATGTGGGAGGACTATCTGTTTAAACAACAGCAAAAGCTTATAATTTACTATCAAAGAATGTCCAAAATATATTGTTTAGCACTTCAAAATTGTAACAATAATACACCATACTCATTGGGTACTTACCTTCCCTGCTGAGTTAAAGAAGTGACACACGTATAGAGATGAGCGTTGTTCGACTCGAACTGTTCACCAATCTCAAATTCGAGCTGTTTTGGGCGGTGTTCGAGCCGTTCGGCAAACACGAACGATTTGAGAAAAATTTGGCTGTTCGAGGTTATGTTCGATAACTGTTTGTGCACCAAAATCATAACTGGATTTTTTCTCAGTAATGATGAAAATTAATGTTAATACGCAGTTTGAGTGCACAGCGGGGTGGGGGGAGGGGCAGGGGATGGTTCTCTGCAGGAATAATGAAGATCTCCATTTTTATTCTCTTTCCCGCATTTACAGTGGGGAGGTGCAATCTGTCAGCCTATCAGCAGTGCACACATGGAGCGAAGTGCTTTTTTTCACACAAGCAAGGGCATGTGTCATTGGCAGTGTATGTCACATGTCCTTGCCCTATAAGACCAAGCCATTTTCCCCGTCGCCACCATTTTCTCACTGCTGCAGCTGCGTGTTAGACGGCACCGCTGTTGCTGTGTGCGCTATACCTTGATAATTTCAAGCCAATTTTCGCACAAATCTACAGATAGCTTGGGAGTAGGGAATAGTTGTGATTGCAGTCCTTTTAAGGTCTAGGTTACAGCATTTCCTACGACTTTTATCAGGCAGGTCTGTGCTCTTAAATAGATAGATTGTGGGAGTAAAGACTAATTGTAATTGCAGTCCTTTTCAGGACTAGGTTACATCAGTTTCTATCAGTTTTTGCCAGGCAGGTCTGTGCCAGTGCTGTGCAAGTTTTTTCACAGCATTTGGCTGAATCTAGCAAAGCTAATCCTTTTTGGCCTATTGCAGAGTGTGTTAGTCAGTGGAGTAGCCTATCTGTGTTGCAAGATATACCACCTGTGTATAGAATACCAATTTTTTTACTGCACCTAGTGAAGTAAAATCTTTTGGGCATAGCATCATTCTATTAGTCCATCTATACTGACCTCCATCAGGTTGCAAACTGAATATAATTTTTTTCTGCATCTAGCTCTGAAAAAATATTTGGCCTTCCAGCAGTGTGTGGGACTTGTTCTATTAGTCCATCTATACTGACCTCCATCACGCTGCAAATTCAAAATAATTTTTTGTCTGCATCTAGCTCTGAAAAAATATTTGGCCTTCTAGCAGTGTGTGGGACTTTCTCTATTAGTCCATCTATACTGACCTCCATCAGGTTGCAAATTAAAAATAATTTTTATCTGCATCTACCTCTGAAAAAATATTTGGCCTTCTAGCAGTGTGTGGGACTTTCTCTATTAGTCCATCTATACTGACCTCCATCAGGTTGCAAATTAAAAATATTTTTTATCTGCATCTAGCTCTGAAAAAATATTTGGCCTTCTAGCAGTGTGTGGGACTTTCTCTATTAGTCCATCTATACTGACCTCCATCAGGTTGCAAATTCAAAATTATTTTTTGTCTGCATCTAGCTCTGAAAAAATATTTGGCCTTCTAGCAGTGTGTGGGACTTTCTCTATTTGTCCATCTATACTGACCTCCATCAGGTTGCAAATTCAAAATAATTTTTTGTCTGCATCTAGCTCTGAAAAAATATTTGGCCTTCTAGCAGTGTGTGGGACTTTCTCTATTAGTCCATCTATACTGACCTCCATCAGGCTGCAAATTAAAAATAATTTTTATCTGCATCTACCTCTGAAAAAATATTTGGGCTTCTAGCTCTGTGTTGGACTTGTTCTATGAGTCCATCTATACTGACCTCCATCAGGTTGCAAACTGAATACAATTTTTTTCTGCATCTAGCTCTGAAAAAATATTTGGCCTTCTAGCAGTGTGTGGGCCTTTCTCTATTAGTCCATCTATACTGACCTCCATCAGGCTGCAAATTAAAAATAATTTTTATCTGCATCTACCTCTGAAAAAATATTTGGCCTTCTAGCTGTGTGTGGGACTTGTTCTATTAGTCCATCTATACTGACCTCCATCAGGTTGCAAACTGAATATAATTTTTTTCTGCATCTAGCTCTGAAAAAATATTTGGCTTTCTAGCAGTGTGTGGGACTTTCTCTATTAGTCCACCTATACTGACCTCCATCAGGTTGCAAATTCAAAATAATTTTTTGTCTGCATCTAGCTCTGAAAAAATATTTGGCCTTCTAGCAGTGTGTGGGACTTTCTCTATTAGTCCATCTATACTGACCTCCATCAGGTTGCAAACTGAATATATTTTTTTCTGCATCTACCTCTGAAAAAATATTTGGGCTTCTAGCTGTGTGTGGGACTTGTTCTATTAGTCCATCTATACTGACCTCCATCAGGTTGCAAACTAAATATAATTTTTTTCTGCATCTACCTCTGAAAAAATATTTGGGCTTCTAGCTGTGAGTAGGACTTGTTCTATTAGTCCATCTATACTGACCTCCATCAGGTTGCAAACTGAATATAATTTTTTTCTGCATCTAGCTCTGAAAAAATATTTGGCCTTCTAGCAGTGTGTGGGACATTCTCTATTAGTCCACCTATACTGACCTCCATCAGGTTGCAAATTCGAAATATTTTTTTGCTTCTAGCAGTGTGTGGGACTTTCTCTATTAGTCCATCTATACTGACCTCCATCAGGTTGCAAATTGAATATAATTTTTTTCTGCATCTAACCCAGCCAATAATTTTGGCCTAATACCACAGTTTGGCCACTCAGCTCTGCTCGGTTACCATCCATTGTTTTTTTGTGCAAACAACTCCAGAGTTGTGAATTAGTTAACCACCAAAATGAGTGGAAAAAGGCCTGCTGCTGGTGGAAAGGGGAATAGGCGTGTTGGGAAGGGGAAAAAAGGTTGTGTCCGTGGGGTAGGTGTTAAAGCAACAGTAACATCTGCAGAAGAAAGACCATCTTCCAGCCAAACTAAAATGTCTACTTCTTTTAGCGGACTATGTGATAAGATCCCTTTCTTACGGCCACACAAATCGCTACAAGTTCCAGATGAGGCACAAAAACAGCAGGTGCTTCAACGGATATCAAGTGCTCCTTTAAGTGAGCTCTCCTCCACATCAACTTCAACATCACAAATACTCCAGTCCTCAAAGGTGTCACCCCAATCGCACTTGCTTCCTCACAGCTCCCAAATCTCCAGCTGCCCATCTGAGTATGAGGTAGAACAGATGGTTGAGTCTGCAGAGCTGTTTAATCATACTATAGCCTGGGAATCAGAGGTCGACTCCAGCGCTTCTGTGAATCCAGACGAGGAAATGATCTGCACTGATGCCCAGAATCTTTATGAGTCGGATCCAGGACCAGACGCAGAAGGTTCTGACCATAATGTAGACCCTCATTCCCAAACTGTAACTCCTGTTGGTGGAGACATTGAGGAAGACGAAGATGAGACTCAAATACCTGATTGGAGCGACAACTTTAGTTTTTTGTCAGGGCAGGAACAGGTTGGCTCTGAGGGCGATGGGTGTGATAACGCACAGGGTGATGATGATGAGGTTGGAGATCCCACTTACTGTCAACCCACAGTCAGCCAAGAGATGAGGTCAGCAGAGGAGGTGGAGGAAGATGCTAGTGACGACGAGGTCAGGTTGCGCCTTCCTGGACAGAGACGTAGTACTGGAAGCACGTCAACAACTGCATCCTCAAACACAACTCTGCCTCTCACCACAAATCGTGGTGGCTCTTCAGGTCGCATGGGTGCTAAGCCTTGCATAGCCTGGGCATTTTTTCAGATCAATAAAGATGACCCAACTCGTGTTATCTGTAAAATTTGTCAGCAAACGCTAAGTAGAGGCCAAAAAATACATAGTTTGAGTACTTCATGCATGAACCGGCACATGGACATGAAGCATAAGTTGCAGTGGGAAGCTCAGTGTGCTACAATGCGGCCTAGCCGGCCAGGCCAACCACCGTCTTCTATATCTTGTGCATCCGCGGCCTCTTCATCCTCTGTGACTGGGGGGACAGCAGTCACACCTGTTTTGGAGCGCAGACCTGCCACCTCTTTACCCGCAACAGCCAGCGTGATTGGCAGGTCATCATTTTCTTTGGAGGTGGTAACACCAGCTGGTGTTGAGCGCTGTCCGACATCGATAGCACCACCTTTGGATCAAGGCAACCTAACATGTCCGCCTGCATCTTCCTCACAGACCGGCAGTTTGCCGGGGACACCCTTATCAACCCCGTCTAAGCACAATAGCCAGCCCTCGGCCCCTCAGATGTGGACAAGTAAAAGACCATTTCCTCCTAGCCATGAGAAAGCTAAGAGGTTGAATTTCACCATCTGCAAGCTCTTGGCTACAGAAATGCTGCCTTTCCGCCTGGTGGACACAGAGGATTTTCGAGACCTTATGTCCGTCGCAGTGCCCCAGTACCAGATGCCCAGTCGGCACTACTTCTCAAAGAAAGGTGTGCCTGCGCTCCACCAGCATGTCACACACAATATCACCTCTTCTTTGAGAAACTCTGTGTGTGACAGGGTGTATTTCACCACAGACACTTGGACGAGTAGGCATGGACAGGGGCGTTACATGTCGCTGACTGGGCACTGGGTAACTATGGTGACAGCAGGACAAGGGGCTGCTGTCCAAGTCTTGCCGTCCCCACGAGTTGTGCGTCAATCCTCTTTATGTCAAAGTTCCTCCACTGCTTCTGCCTCCTCAACCTCCTCTCGGTCTTCCACCTGCACCCAAAGCCTGTCTGGTTATGCCACAAGCTTTCTAACTGCGCAGAAGGGATCCTGCACACCTCCTTACTATGCTGGCAGTATGGCTCAACGTCATCAGGCGGTTTTTACTTTGAAATGTCTGGGAAATGTGAGTCACACAGCTGAGGAGTTGTGGTCAGCTCTGGAGAACCAATTTCATGAATGGTTGTCTCCACTGGACCTGAAACCAGGGAAGGCCGTGTGCGACAATGCTGCAAACCTGGGTGCGGCCCTTCGCCGGGGCAATGTCACACACGTGCCTTGTATGGCTAACGTGTTGAACCTGGTTGTCCAGGAATTTTTAGCCCACTATCCCAGACTAGATGGCCTTCTGCAGAGGGCACGGTCGCTGTGTGCTCACTTCCGCCGTTCGCATCCCGCAGCTCAGCGACTTACATCTCTACAGAAGTCGTTGGGCCTGCCACTTCACCGGCTAAAATGCGATGTGCCTACCCGGTGGAATTCAACTCTGCACATGTTGCAGCGACTGTGGAAGCACCGACAAGCCCTGGTTCAATACGTTCTGACGTATAGCCTGGGCCAACGAGATCCAGAGGTGGGGCAAATCACGCTGGAGGAGTGGTCTCAGATCAGGGACCTATGCTCCCTTCTGCACAGTTTTAAAATGGCGACGAAGATGTTTAGTGCTGACGATGCCATTATCAGCATGACTATTCCGGTGATTTACATCCTGGAGCACATGTTAAACAGAATTCGGAGTCAGGTGGTGGCACAAGAGGAGGTGGAGGAAGTAGAGGAGGAGGAGTTGTATGCGGAAGGGCTAACATCTGCAAGGTCCAGACGGTCGGCAACACCAAGGCGGCAGGCATGTGAGGGTGGGGGAGATGGTTTTACCAGGGCGCATGGTAGCAGCCAAACTAGTGAGGAAGGTGCAGGAGCCCAGGAAGAAGTGGAGGACGAACTGATGGAAGACTCATCAGATGAGGGAGACCTTGATCACATTTCTGTTGTGCAAGGTTGGGGGGAGAGGACAGAGGAAGGAAGCATGATTGTTACCTCGCCACCAACACAACAGGGACTTGGTGCTCCTGGATGCGCAACACACATGAGTGCCTTCTTGCTGCACTACCTGCAACATGACACTCGAATTGTGAGAATTAGAAATAATCCTGACTACTGGGTTGCCACACTGCTAGATCCCCGGTACAAAAGTAAATTTGCAGAAATTATTCCTGCCATAGAAAGGGATGCACGCATGCAGGAGTATCAGCAGAGACTGTTGCAGAATCTTATATGTGCTTTTCCACAAAACACCAGTGGTGCACGTAGTGAATCTCACAGTTCCAACTTGCCAACCGTGGGACCGTCAAGTATTCAGCACTCAAACCGTAACAGAATCACAGTATCTGCTGGTAACATCAATTTTGCGGAATCATTTCACCACTTTTTTAGCCCATCCTTTGCAAGGCCACAGGAGACAAGAAGTCTGACACATAGTCAACGCCTAGAGACGATGGTACAGGAGTATCTCCAAGTAAACATTGAAGCCATGACTGTGTCACTGGACCCTTGCTCTTTTTGGGCTTCCAATCTGGATAAATGGCCGGAGCTAGTCACTTACGCCTTGGAGATCTTGTCATGCCCCGCAGCCAGAGTTCTGTCTGAACATGTGTTCAGCGCTGCTGGTGGTGTGCTGACAAATAAGCGCACGCGGCTCTCCACTGATAATGTAGACAGACTCACGTTCATAAAGATGAACAAATCATGGATCCGAAATGACTTTTCTACCCCTGTGTCATCCTGGGGAGAGTAAAAGCTTGATGATTGGTTAAAATCACCCTACCAACCGTTTTAAGCTTTCATATTACTAATCATGTTTATCTGTATCTTGGCTGGAAAATAATTTGGGCTTTGTAGCAGTGTGCAGCACTGATTCTATTAGGCCATCTATAATAAGCTCCACCAGATTTAAAATTACTAATCATGTTTATCTGTATCTTGACTGGAAAATAATTTGGGCTTTGTAGCAGTGTGCAGCACTGATCCCATTAGGCCATCTATACTAAGCTCCACCAGATTTAAAATTAATAATAATTTTTAGCTGCATCTAGCCCGGAAAATAATTTTGGGGCTCCGAGATGCGCAAGACACATAAGTGCCTTCTTGCTGCACTACCTGCAACATGACCCTCATATTGTCAGAATTCGAAGTAATCATGACTACTGGGTTGCCACACTCTTAGATCCCCCAAACTTTTCGATCAACCTTTTCATTTTAATAAAGACCAAAAAAATGGTCATTTTTGAAATTATAAGCATTAGCAGGTTATTAGAAACTGAAATCAAACAGTTTTCAACTCAAAACTTTATTCTAGGTGATGTTACATTTTCACATAGGACCCCTTGTTCGAAAGGAGCTTCTGAACTCTCTCATCCATTGAATTTGTCAGATTTTGGATGGTTTCTGCTTCAATTGTTTTGCATGAGGACAGAATACCCAAAATTAAGATAACATAGATGGGAGAGGTCTCTATGAATAGGAATTCCTAAGTATTTGATACCCTGTGAGGGACAGGCAAAGGGAAAGTTGGACTGGATGGAATCCTATATGGATTTGGGGAGGGAGACATCGAGGGCCTCAGACTTCGCTGCATTGATTTTAAAATTTGCCCATGTAACAAAGTGATCTATTTCAGCCATAACAGCATGGATGGATATATGTGATTGAGTGATATATACTAGGACATCATCAGCAAATAGAGAGCACTTGTACTCGGTGCCTCCCACCTCAATCCACCTAATATTGGGGTTATGGCGAATTGATGAGAGCAGGTGCTCCGTCACTAGGATGTATAAGAGAGGGGACAGAGGACATCCCTGCCTTGTCCCATTGGTGATTGTGAAAGGTGATGAAAATGTTCTGATGCACCCCCAGGGCCTTGGGACCCCCGGAGCCGGACCCTTTTTGGTGGATGCTGGTGGTTGTAGTCTTTGTGGCGGCGACCCGGTTCCGTGGCTCAGGGTGGTCAAACCAGTGGCGGAACTATTTATGTGGTTTTGATGTTTAAATGTCCGACTACGCCACCCGTGGATTGCGGTCAGAGTGAACCGCCGCTGCAGGGAAGACCGCTGAGGCTGGTGTTGTGGGTGCAGCAGAGCGTAGCATAACTCCCCACGGGAGGAGTATAGCCTCAGGGCAGTGTATGCGGAGGATGGGGGTGATGGTGCAGGGCAGCAGCAGTAACGACACGGAGTCAGTGATGCAGTCCAGGGCCTTTACTCACAGTTCTTATTATCCAGACCATGTCTGCAGGTAATGGCTGCCCACGTCGTACTGTGCTCACCAGGTGAGGGGCTCAGACAACTCCCAGATAACTTTGGAGCGCTTCACAGGACCCCCTTTGTATGTCCTTTGTCTGGCCTTTCTTACCAACCCTTCTGTCCGGCTGCCTCGGGCCTCCTCTTGGTAAACTTGGCGCCAGTTTCCCTGACCCTATGTGGTGCCTTCCTAGCGGGTGTAGCGAGGGGCTGCGCCACATAAAATGTCACAGCCTCCGGTTTCTAGCTGAGGGTCGTTTCCTGCCTCCACTAGTTTCGGGGACCGGTCTCCCCCTTTGGCCTGACCCCTCCACGCAGGTGGATTCGGGCGTGTGGTGGCGACTCGCCCGTCCGCACCCCTGGGATCCCTTCATTCCTCGTTCCTGGAGCCTTCTCCGCTCCTCTTCCTTCCTTCTCCCTCTTCCAGACCTGGGCCTCTGTTACTAGGCCCGCCTCCGGAGCAGAGCTCATGCAGAGCCCCTGCTCCCTGCCACTTCTGCTCAGACTTCTCTGCACTGAACTAAGATGGTGCCCACCTTTTATACTCCCTTCTCAATGCACCCAGGAACTGCTTCCTCCCTGCTCCTGCACTACAGGGTTCCCCTTCCTCAGTGTTCCCTCCCCCCACTCCAGCCAGGGACAGGGACTGTCGTGCCCATCTCAGGGGCATATTGGTCGCCCTGCCCCACGGCAATGTGGTGTGATGCATGCAGGTGTCGGGTCCTGATCCACACTCCATCCTTACCTGAGAGTGAGATATCACACCTCTGGGTGAGGTGCAATACCTCTGTAGCAACCGAGCCCTCAGGGTGCTACAGTTCCATTTATCTTCAGCCTAGGTGACGTATTGCGATACAGGGCCGTGATTTTGGCTATAAAAGGGTCCCCTAGACCCCTACCCCAAGCTTTTTAAGAGAATCATATATGGCGTGCCAGGAGACTCTATGGAATGCTTTCTCAGCATCCAACGAGAGTATCTAATTACAAATTTTTAACTGCATCTAGCCCAAGAAATACTTTGTGCCTAGTAGCAGTGTCTGCTAGTCAGCAGATCATCCCGGCTGTTAAGCAAGCTACACCACCTGTAGTTTGGACACTTAATTTTTTCAAAGGAAATGCTTCGGGACCACGGGATACTCAGTGAAGAGCATCAGGAGGCACCCCAAGGCATAGGGGCTGGGACTGGCAGTAGAATGCCTTGCAGTGGACAGCCGAGCTCGATCCTGATAAAAGCTTTTTAACTGCAGCAGCTTTAGTGGACGCTACTGGAGCTGGAATTACGCAGCTGCTGGCATGAGACTTGCCCTCCAATAGATCCTTGTAAATGGATTTAAAGTGTATTCATTCAAATTAGAGGGACAATTTAAATTAAAAAGCTTAGAGCTGCCTCCACCACAGGGGGGCTCGCTCGACCCACCAGCGGACAGACACCAGCATTGGGAGAGGGGGTTGGCCGTCAGGGTTCACCGCGGCTCTGGCACAAACTCGGCGACACGGAGGTGGCACGGGCAGGAGCGGACTGAACGTGTCGGCTTCTCACTTTTTGGATTTTAGAAGGGCATGACATGCCTATATCTGTGTCTCCCCCTCCTTTTACTCCTCCACCTCTTTTCTTTTCGCATGACTATATGTACTTGTCACTTTTCCATGTGTTATTTGTGTCTTCTGAGCAGTTTGTCAGCTTTTGGACACCTTTGAAGTTGTTTTCTATGTGTTTCTATGTGTTTTTGTTTGCCTGCCATTGGTTTTAATGGTGTTCGAAGGTGTTCGACGAACAGTTCGACGAACAGTTCGGCGAACACACGGGTGTTCGACGAACCGAACCGAACTCGAACACTACGGGGGTGGCTCAACACTACACACATATCCTTCAATAAAATATACTTTTTATTATTCAATTTAAAAACCGTAAAATAGAAAGGAGACTACAATTATGCACTGGGGCTCAATCATATACTCAGTCTATGTAGATAACAGCACACACAATTATTTTATACTCTGAAAAAGGTCTTCTCATTAGTAATCAGCCTTCAAAGTAGCAGAAAAAATAATATCATAAATGCACATATGTATGCATAATATATGAAAGGTATCCAAATCATTAGATGGCAAATAAGAAGATCTCAAGAAATGAAGGTCAGTCATTGTGAAAAATTGGGAAAACTTTGAAAGTGTCCCCAAGTGCAGTTGCAAAAACCATCAAGCGCTACAAAGAAACTGGCTCACATGAGGACCGCCCCAGTAAAGGAAGACCAAGAGTCACCTCTGCTTCTAAGGATAAGTTTATCCGAGTCATCAGCCTCAGAAATCGCAGGTTAACAGCAGCTCAGATTAGAGACCAGGTCAATGCCACACAGAGTTCTAGCAGCAGACACATCTCTACATCAACTGTTAAGAGGAGACTTTGTGCAGCAGGCCTTCATGGTAAAATAGCTGCTAGGAAACCACTGCTAAGGACAGGCAACAAGCAGAAGAGACTTGTTTGGGCTAAAGAACACAAGGAATGGACATTAGACCAGTGCAAATCTGTGCTTTGGTCTGATGAGTCCAAATTTGAGATCTTTGATTCCAACCACCGTGTCTTCGTGCGACGCAGAAAAGGTGAACGGATGAATTCTACATGCCTTGTTCCCACCGTGAAGCATGGAGGAGGAGGTGTGATGGTGTGGGGGTGCTTTGCTGGTGACACTGTTGCGGATTTATTCAAAATTGAAGGCATACTGAACCAGCATGGCTGCTGCAGCATCTTGCAGCGGCATGCTATTCCATCCGGTCTGCGTTTAGTTGGACCATCATTTATTTTTCAACAGGACAATGACCCCAAACACACCTCCACGCTGTGTAAGGGCTATTTGACCAAGTTGGAGAGTTATGGGGTGCTATGCCAGATGACCTGGCCTCCACGGTCACCAGACCTGAACCCAATCGAGATGGTTTGGGGTGAGCTGGACCGCAGAGTGAAGGCAAAATGGCCAACAAGTGATAAGCATCTCTGGCAACTCCTTCAAGATTGTTGGGAGACAATTTCCGGTGACTACCTCTTGAAGCTCATCAAGAGTATGCCAAGAGGTGTGCAAAGCAGTCATCAAAGCAAAAGGTGGCTACTTTGAAGAAATTAGAATATAAGACATATTTTCAGTTTTTTCACACTTCTTTTGTTAAGTATATAATTCCACATGTGTTAATTCATAGTTTTGATGCCTTCAGTGTGAATGTACAATTTTTATAGTCATGAAAATACAGAAAAATCTTTAAATGAGAAGGTGTGTCCAAACTTTTGGTCTGTATTGTATAGGTGGGGAAAAAGTGTTTACTTTTAGCTGCCATTACTTCTATTTTGTTTTTTTGAAAAGTGTGTGTTAAAATGTGTATGGCTAGCAAAATGAGTGTGGCTTTCAAATGGACATGGCTTTTTAAATGTGTGTCATTTCCTAGCACAAACAGGGAACCTGTTGTTGACAATTTGAATCCCACCCCTCAGTGGATTGGAATAGTCTATGAATAATGAGGCATATATTGTAGATCAGACTGTGAGTGAGGGTCATGCAGAGCAGAGTGTGAGATGAAGTATGGAGAAAAGACTGTGTGAGAAAGAGGGACATAAAGAGCAGTATGTGTGAAAGTGAGGACCATAGGAATCAGTCTGTGGAGGGTTGGAGGACTTTGGGAAAGATAAATATGAAGGTATGAATAGGATTCTATTTGAGAAATTGGCTATGGAATGAAGATC
The DNA here is from genome assembly GCF_046119375.1 of Phyllobates terribilis. NCBI lineage: Eukaryota > Metazoa > Chordata > Amphibia > Anura > Dendrobatidae > Phyllobates > Phyllobates terribilis. The sequence goes on along the minus strand of NW_027362763.1, from coordinate 68,975,595 downwards.
AGTCTGTTAGAGAAGAGGGGCACTATTAATGTAGGATAAGGAGCATGGGAAGCAAACTTTAATTTTGTACGAGTAAGTTGATACAAGTAAGTTGGAGAGCCATCTTGAAGGGGTGAGACCATGAATAGCACTCTATATAAGAGACAGGATGTGACATGAGGATCACTCTGAGTATGGGCTACTTGGTAGTTTCCATTATACTTATCATGATTATGGCGCTTCGCCAAAATGCGTCAGTCTGTGTTCCTTGGATGTCCTAAGGTGTTTGCATGTTTTTAATCTTCACATGATGGATTAATAAAGAACATATTTTTTTATATTTTTTTCTTCACTGGAGGATCTTTTCAATTTTTCCCTATTTTTGTCTTCATGTTCCTGACTAGAGCGCCTCCGGGCGATGGTTACTGAGGATCTCCTTGATACCTGTTCCTTCAACTGAATGGTGAGCTGACTTTCCATTTCCCCTCATACCCTCCTTTTTTCCTTTGTTCCAAGTGTAATCTGACAAAACATCGGACCGCACTTGGACCAATGTTACGCTCTAGGACAGTGCACATGTACTATTTCTTCCTAAGACTGTTCCGGTCCTCCAAAAAGTTGCAGCATGCCCGAGATAGCATGATCCGATTATTGGATTGCACTCGGCCCTGCAAGTTAATGAATGTATAAAAAAATTTGGACTGAACTCTGATGACATCTCAGTGGATTCTGATTTCCCCTCACTGATACAATTAAGTAAATGGAGATTTTTTCATCTTCTCCTCATCTAAGAAAATTGGATCACACTATGATCACACTCTGATCAAACTCTGATCCCAGTGTGATTAGCATAATCTGCCCGATTCTCTCGGATGAAAGAATATATGCTCATGTGATCCTAGCCTGATAGTGAGGACTATTGGAGCAATAAATATGAGAGAAAGACCACAAGGAGAAATCTATGAGGGGCAGACCAAGAAAAACATTCTGAGAGATGGAGGCATGAATAGCATTCTGTGTGACAGAGAGGGCATGGCATTGATAAGCAGTCTTTGTGAGAGCAGAAATGTCTGACCCTTCGAGTCTCAGTTTTCTTGCTACTAGAACAATACTTGAGTGGAGAGCCTGGAGTGGAAAGTAACCCACTCTATACCAGATAGGTAATATTGTCCTTCTGTTGTAGACCACCAAAGACACCAATATTATCTGCCCTGGACCGCCCTTAACTATCCTTGCTAATTTCGGATCACTACTGGCCAATGTAGAAGGAGCAGAACCAAGACTTTTAACTTTCTAGTTCACTGGTTGCAAAGTCTCTGAGGGATTGTTAATGCTAACTGCAATAATCATAAAAGGCAGCAACAGGTGACTGGAGTTCCTGAGTGAAGGTGGCTGTTGTGTCATCTTGATAGGGAAAAGTGAGCCGAGTTTAGAGGAAAACAGGTTAATCTGGTATAGGAAAGTAAACTGCATTAGTTCAAGTGAGTTTATGCAGTGCAAGAGAGTTTTTAAACATAATGGCTTACAATAAAAGTGACTATTTCTAAACAGTAAATGCAAGCAGTTATACAGTTTTATCCATAAACTCAATTGCCTTAGCTCGTTACCACATATCAGTTTTTCACAAGCCATAGTTTGGCACAGACACAGAACTATGTGTCAAAATCCTTCAGAGCATGAATAGATCCTGAAAGATTTTGCACTGGATTCCACAAGCTTAAAGTTATATTTATTTCCAATGCCCTTTCTAATAATTTCTTACATTGGCAGCAAAGTTACCATAACCAGGGGTGGATTAAGAGTAGCCAGGGCCCCGGGCAGTTTAGAAAGTGTGGGCACCCCGCCAGGTACCCAATGTGTCACGTGACATGTCACATGATCCCCTTTGATTGATCATGTGATAGGTCATGTAACACACAAGTGCTCTGGTGCACATATGTAGATGGAAAATAACAGAGATAGAGAGATAGTGGCGTACATGGCGCAGTGCACAAATGTTTCACTTATGTACAGCACTATACATGACACAGCACTATACATAATAGAGCAGTGGTGATAGACAGAGACTGATGTGGAGGCTGAACGAATAGGCTGAAATTAATTTTGCTCAATATTAATTATAATGATTTTTTTACATTAATTGTATGACTTAATATTGAGCACAATTAAGTATGCTGACATCCCCCTATATACAGTATGAGCCCCCACGTAGCCCCCTCAATCAACAACTGAAGCAATCAACCTATGGGGCCCTTATCCTTGTAAAACAAAACAAAAATAGAGCTTAAAAAAATTATTTCATTAATTAGTTAATTTAATACCCCAATACATAAAGAAAGAAATGCACACACATTTGCACAGAAAAACAGTGATTTAAAAAAAGAGCAGAAATGAAGGGTGATGGGGACTAGTTTTGCCCTTCACAATTCCCTTCCTGACAGCGGAGGTTGGCACCCTAGGTTCGGTATTGCGCCCCCGCTCCATGTCGACCGCCCCTATGTAGCCCGACCAGTACTGTACCTGGCCAGGCATCCTCTATAGGTGAGCAACTAATGTGTAATGTACATTATATATACACTGCACAAAAAAATAAAGGGAACACTCAAATAACACATCCTAGATCTGAATGAATGAAATAATCTCATTGAATACTTTGTTCTGTACAAAGTTGAATGTGCTGACAAAAAAATCACACAAAAATCATCAATGGAAATCACATTTATTAACCAATGGAGGCCTGGATTTGGAGTCACCCCCAAAATGAAAGTGGAAAAACACACTACAGGCTGATCCAACTTTGATGTAATGTCTAGAGATGAGCGTTGTTCTACTCGAACTGTTCGCCAATCTCAAATTCGAGCTGTTTTGGGCGGTGTTCGAGCCGGTCGGCGAACACGAACAATTTGAGAAAAATTCGGCTGTTCGAGGTTATGTTCGATAACTGTTCGTGCACCAAAATCAAAGCTGGATTTTTTCTCAGTAATGATGAAAATTAATGTTAATACGCAGTTTGAGTGTACAGCGGGGCGGGGGGAGGGGCAGGGGATGGATCTCTGCAGGAACAATGAAGATCTCCATTTTTTTTTCTCTTTCCCGCATTTGCAGTGGGGAGGTGCAATCTGTCAGCCTATCAGCAGCGCACACACGGAGCGAAGTGCTTTTTTTCACACAAGCAAGGGCATGTGTGATTGGCAGTGTATGTCACATGTCCTTGCCCTATAAGACCAAGCCATTTTCCCCGTCGCCACCATTTTCTCACTGCTGCAGCTGCGTGTTAGACGGCAACGCTGTTGCTGTGTGCGCTATACCTTGTTAATTTCAAGCCAATTTTCGCACAAATATACAGATAGCTTGGGAGTAGGGAATAGTTGTGATTGCAGTCCTTTTAAGGACTAGGTTACAGCATTTCCTACGACTTTTATCAGGCAGGTCTGTGCTCTTAAATAGATAGATTGTGGGAGTAAAGACTAATTGTAATTGGAGTCCTTTTCAGGACTAGGTTACATCAGTTCCTATCAGTTTTTGCCAGGCAGGTCTGTGCCAGTGCTGTGCAAGTTTTTTTCACAGCATTTGGCTGAATCTAGCAAAGCTAATCCTTTTTGGCCTATTGCAGAGTGTGTTAGTCAGTGGAGTAGCCTATCTGTGTTGCAAGATATACCACCTGTGTATAGAATACCAATTTTTTTACTGCACCTGGTGAAGTAAAATCTTTTGGGCATAGCATCATTCTATTAGTCCATCTATACTGACCTCCATCAGGTTGCAAACTGAATATAATTTTTTTCTGCATCTAGCTCTGAAAAAATATTTGGGCTTCTAGCAGTGTGTGGGACTTGGTCTATTAGTCCATCTATACTGACCTCCATCAGGTTGCAAATTAAAAATATTTTTTTTCTGCATCTAGCTCTGAAAAAATATTTGGGCTTCTAGCAGTGTGTGGGACTTGGTCTATTAGTCCATCTATACTGACCTCCATCAGGTTGCAAATTAAAAATAATTTTTTTCTTCATTTAGCTCTGAAAAAATATTTGGGCTTCTAGCAGTGGGTGGGACTTGGTCTATTAGTCCATCTATACTGACCTCCATCAGGTTGCAAATTGAATAAAAAAAATTTCTGCATCTAGCTCTGAAAAAATATTGGGGCTTCTAGCGGTGTGTGGGACTTGGTCTATTAGTCCATCTATACTGACCTCCATCAGGTTGCAAATTAAAAATAATTTTTTTCTTCATTTAGCTCTGAAAAAATATTTGGGCTTCTAGCAGTGTGTGGGACTTGTTCTATTAGTCCTTCTATACTGACGTCCAGCAGGTTGCAAATTGAATATAATTTTTTTCTGCATCTAGCTCTGAAAAAATATTTGGGCTTCTAGCAGTGTGTGGGACTTGGTCTATTAGTCCATCTATACTGACCTCCATCAGGTTGCAAATTAAAAATAATTTTTTTCTTCATTTAGCTCTGAAAAAATATTTGGGCTTCTAGCAGTGGGTGGGACTTGGTCTATTAGTCCATCTATACTGACCTCCATCAGGTTGCAAATTGAATAAAAAAAATTTCTGCATCTAGCTCTGAAAAAATATTGGGGCTTCTAGCGGTGTGTGGGACTTGGTCTATTAGTCCATCTATACTGACCTCCATCAGGTTGCAAATTAAAAATAATTTTTTTCTTCATTTAGCTCTGAAAAAATATTTGGGCTTCTAGCAGTGTGTGGGACTTGTTCTATTAGTCCTTCTATACTGACGTCCAGCAGGTTGCAAATTGAATATAATTTTTTTCTGCATCTAGCTCTGAAAAAATATTTGGGCTTCTAGCGGTGTGTGGGACTTGGTCTATTAGTCCATCTATACTGACCTCCATCAGGTTGCAAATTAAAAATTATTTTTTTCTGCATCTAGCTCTGAAAAAATATTTGGGCTTCTAGCAGTGTCTGGGACTTGGTCTATTAGTCCATCTATACTGACCTCCATCAGGTTGCAAATTAAAAATAATTTTTTTCTGCATCTCGCTCAGAAAAAATATTTGGGTTTCTAGCAGTGTGTGGGACTTGGTCTATTAGTCCATCTATACTGACCTCCATCAGGTTGCAAATTAAAAATAATTTTTTTCTTCATTTAGCTCTGAAAAAATATTTGGGCTTCTAGCAGTGTGTGGGACTTGTTCTATTAGTCCTTCTATACTGACGTCCAGCAGGTTGCAAATTGAATATAATTTTTTTCTGCATCTAGCTCTGAAAAAATATTTGGGCTTCTAGCGGTGTGTGGGACTTGGTCTATTAGTCCATCTATACTGACCTCCATCAGGTTGCAAATTAAAAATAATTTTTTTCTGCATCTAGCTCTGAAAAAATATTTGGGCTTCTAGCAGTGTGTGGGACTTGGTCTATTAGTCCATCTATACTGACCTCCATCAGGTTGCAAATTAAAAATAATTTTTTTCTGCATCTAGCTCTGAAAAAATATTTGGGCTTCTAGCAGTGTGTGGGACTTGGTCTATTAGTCCATCTATACTGACCTCCATCAGGTTGCAAATTAAAAATAATTTTTTTCTTCATTTAGCTCTGAAAAAATATTTGGGCTTCTAGCAGTGTGTGGGACTTGTTCTATTAGTCCTTCTATACTGACCTCCAGCAGGTTGCAAATTGAATATAATTTTTTTCTGCATCTAGCTCTGAAAAAATATTTGGGCTTCTAGCGGTGTGTGGGACTTGGTCTATTAGTCCATCTATACTGACCTCCATCAGGTTGCAAATTAAAAATAATTTTTTTCTGCATCTAGCTCTGAAAAAATATTTGGGCTTCTAGCAGTGTGTGGGACTTGGTCTATTAGTCCATCTATACTGACCTCCATCAGGTTGCAAATTGAATAAAAAAATTTTCTGCATCTAGCTCTGAAAAAATATTTGGGCTTCTAGCGGTGTGTGGGACTTGGTCTATTAGTCCATCTATACTGACCTCCATCAGGTTGCAAATTAAAAATAATTTTTTTCTGCATCTAACCCAGCCAATAGTTTTGGCCTAATACCACAGTTTGGCCACTCAGCTCTGCTCGGTTACCATCCATTGTTTTTTTGTGCAAACAACTCCAGAGTTGTGAATTAGTTAACCACCAAAATGAGTGGAAAAAGGCCTGCTGCTGGTGGAAAGGGGAATAGGCGTGTTGGGAAGGGGAAAAAAGGTTGTGTCCGTGGGGTAGGTGCAGAAGAAAGACCATCTTCCAGCCAAACTAAAATGTCTACTTCTTTTAGCGGACAATGTGATAAGATCCCTTTCTTACGGCCACGCCAATTGCTACAAATTCCAGATGAGGCACAAAAACAGCAGGTGCTTCAACGGATATCAAGTGCTCCTTTAAGTGGGCTCTCCTCCACATCAACTTCAACATCACAAATACTCCAGTCCTCAAAGGTGTCACCCAAATCGCACTTGCTTCCTCACAGCTCCCAAATCTCCAGCTGCCCGTCTGAGTATGAGGTAGAACAGATGGTTGAGTCTGCAGAGCTGTTTACTCATACTATAGCCTGGGAATCAGAGGTCGACTCCAGCGCTTCTGTGAATCCAGACGAGGAAATGATCTGCACTGATGCCCAGAATCTTTATGAGTCGGATCCAGGACCAGACGCAGAAGGTTCTGACCATAATGTAGACCCTCATTCCCAAACTGTAACTCCTGTTGGTGGAGACAATGAGGAAGACGATGATAAGACTCAAATACCTGATTGGAGCGACAACTTTAGTTTTTTGTCAGGGCAGGAACAGGTTGGCTCTGAGGACGACGGGTGTGATAACGCACAGGGTGATGATGATGAGGTCGGAGATCCCACTTACTGTCAACCCACAGTCAGCCAAGAGATGAGGTCAGCAGAGGAGGTGGAGGAAGATGCTAGTGACGACGAGGTCAGGTTGCGCCTTCCTGGACAGAGACGTAGTACTGGAAGCACGTCAACAACTGCATCCTCAAACACAACTCTGCCTCTCACCACAAGTCGTGGTGGCTCTTCAGGTCGCATGGGTGCTAAGCCTTGCATAGCCTGGGCATTTTTTCAGATCGATAAAGATGACCCAACTCGTGTTATTTGTAACATTTGTCAGCAAAAGCTAAGTAGAGGCCAAAAAATACATAGTTTGAGTACTTCATGCATGAACCGGCACATGGACATGAAGCATAAGTTGCAGTGGGAAGCTCAGTGTGCTACAATGCGGTCTAGCCGGCCGGGCCAACCACCGTCTGCCATTTCTTGTGCATCCGCGGCCTCTTCATCCTCTGTGACTGGGGGGACAGCAGTCACACCTGTTTTGGGGCGCAGACCTGCCACCTCTTTACCCGCAACAGCCAGCGTGATTGGCAGGTCATCATTTTCTTTGGAGGTGGTAACACCAGCTGGTCTTGAGTGCTGTCCGACATCGATAGCACCACCTTTGGATCAAGGCAACCTAACATGTCCGCCTGCATCTTCCTCACAGACCGGCAGTTTGCCGGGGACACCCTTATCAACCCCGTCTAAGCACAATAGCCAGCCCTCGGTCCCTCAGATGTGGACAAGTAAAAGACCATTTCCTCCTAGCCATGAGAAAGCTAAGAGGTTGAATTTCACCATCTGCAAGCTCTTGGCTACAGAAATGCTGCCTTTCCGCCTGGTGGACACAGAGGATTTTCGAGACCTTATGTCCGTCGCAGTGCCCCAGTACCAGATGCCCAGTCGGCACTACTTCTCAAAGAAAGGTGTGCCTGCGCTCCACCAGCATGTCGCACACAACATCACCGCTTCTTTGAGAAACTCTGTGTCTGACAGGGTGCATTTCACCACAGACACTTGGACGAGTAGGCATGGACAGGGGCGTTACATGTCGCTGACTGGGCACTGGGTAACTATGGTGACAGCAGGACAAGGGGCTGCTGTCCAAGTCTTGCCGTCCCCACGAGTTGTGCTTCAATCCTCTTTATGTCATTTTTCCTCCACTGCTTCTGCCTCCTCAACCTCCTCTCGGTCTTCCACCTGCACCCAAAGGCTGTCTGGTCATGCCACAAGCTTTCTAACTGCGCAGAAGGGATCCTGCACACCTCCTTACTATGCTGGCAGTAGGGCTCAACGTCATCAGGCGGTTTTTACATTGAAATGTCTGGGAAATGTGAGTCACACAGCTGAGGAGTTGTGGTCAGCTCTGGAGAACCAATTTCATGAATGGTTGTCTCCACTGGACCTGAAACCAGGGAAGGCCGTGTGCGACAATGCTGCAAACCTGGGTGCGGCCCTTCGCCGGGGCAATGTCACACACGTGCCTTGTATGGCTCACGTGTTGAACCTGGTTGTCCAGCAATTTTTAGCCGACTATCCCAGACTAGATGGCCTTCTGCAGAGGGCACGGTCGCTGTGTGCTCACTTCCGCCGTTCGCATCCCGCAGCTCAGCGACTTACATCTCTACAGAAGTCGTTGGGCCTGCCACTTCACCGGCTAAAATGCGATGTGCCTACCCGGTGGAATTCAACTCTGCACATGTTGCAGCGACTGTGGCAGCACCGACAAGCCCTGGTGCAATACGTTCTGACGTATAGCCTGGGCCAACGAGATTCAGAGGTGGGGCAAATCACGCTGGAGGAGTGGTCTCAGATCAGGGACCTATGCACCCTTCTGCACAGTTTTGAAATGGCGACGAAGATGTTTAGTGCTGACGATGCCATTATCAGCATGACTATTCCGGTGATTTACATGCTGGAGCACATGTTAAACAGAATTCGGAGTCAGGTGGTGGCACAAGAGGAGGTGGAGGAAGTAGAGGAGGAGGAGTTGTATGCGGAAGGGCTAACATCTGCAAGGTCCAGACGGTCGGCAGCACCAAGGCGGCAGGCATGTGAGGGTGGGGGAGATGATTTTACCAGGGCGCATGGTAGCAGCCAAACTAGTGAGGAAGGTGCAGGAGCCCAGGAAGAAGTGGAGGACGAACTGATGGAAGACTCATCAGATGAGGGAGACCTTGATCACATTTCTGTTGTGCGAGGTTGGGGGGAGAGGACAGAGGAAGGAAGCATGATTGCTACCTCGCCACCAACACAACAGGGACTTAGTGCTCCTGGATGCGCAACACACATGAGTGCCTTCTTGCTGCACTACCTGCAACATGACCCTCGAATTGTGAGAATTAGAAATAATCCTGACTACTGGGTTGCCACACTGTTAGATCCCCGGTACAAAAGTAAATTTGCAGAAATTATTCCTGCCATAGAAAGGGATGCACGCATGCAGGAGTATCAGCAGAGACTGTTGCAGAATCTTACATGTGCTTTTCCACAAAATACCAGTGGTGCACGTAGTGAATCTCACAGTTCCAACTTGCCAACCGTGGGACCGTCAAGTGTTCAGCACTCAAACCATAACAGAACCACAGTATCTGCTGGTAACATCAATTTTGCGGAATCATTTCACCACTTTTTTAGACCATCCTTTGCAAGGCCACAGGAGACAAGAAGTCTGACACATAGTCAACGCCTAGAGACGATGGTACAGGAGTATCTCCAAGTAAACATTGAAGCCACGACTGTGTCACTGGACCCTTGCTCTTTTTGGGCTTCCAATCTGGATAAATGGCCGGAGCTAGCCACTTACACCTTGGAGATCTTGTCATGCCCCGCAGCCAGCGTTCTGTCTGAACGTGTGTTCAGCGCTGCTGGTGGTGTGCTGACAGATAAGCGCACGCGGCTCTCCACTGATAATGTAGACAGACTCACGTTCATAAAGATGAACAAATCATGGATCCGAAACGACTTTTCTACCCCTGTGTCATCCTGGGGAGAGTAAAAGCTTGATGATTGGTTAAAATCACCCTACCAACCGTTTTAAGTTTTCAAATTACTAATCATGTTTATCTGTATCTTGACTGGAAAATAATTTGGGCTTTGTAGCAGTGTGCAGCACTGATCCTATTAGGCCATCTATAATAAGCTTCACCAGATTTAAAATTAAAAATAATTTTTAGCTGCATCTAGCCCGGAAAATAATTTTGGGGCTCCGAGATGCGCAAGACACATAAGTGCCTTCTTGCTGCACTACCTGCAGCATGACCCTCATATTGTCAGAATTCGAAGTAATCATGACTACTGGGTTGCCACACTCTTAGATCCCCCAAACTTTTCGATCAACCTTTTCATTTTAATAAAGACCAAAAAAATGGTCATTTTTGAAATTATAAGCATTAGCAGGTTGTTAGAAACTGAAATCAAACAGTTTTCAACTCAAAACTTTATTCTAGGTGATGTTACATTTTCACATAGGACCCCTTGTTCGAAAGGAGCTTCTGAACTCTCTCGTCCATTGAATTTGTCAGGTTTTGGATGGTTTCTGCTTCAATTGTTTTGCATGAGGACAGAATACCCTCCCAGAGCTGTTGCTTAGATGTGAACTGCCTCCCGCCATCATAGACACTCCTTTTAATGATGCTCCAAAGGTTCTGAATGGGGTAGAGGTCAGGGGAGCATGGGGGTCACACCATAAGTTTGTCCCCTTTTATGCCCATATCAGCCAGAGATGCAGATGTTTTATGTGCAGCATGAGATGGTGCATTATCATGCAGAAAAATGATCTTGCTGTGAAATACACGGTTCTTCTTCTTGAACCATGGCAGGAAGTGCTGTTTGAGAAAATCCACATACATTATGGAGTTCATCTTTAGCGCCTTCAGGGATCCTAAAGGGGCCGACAATCTCTCTCCCCATGATTCCAGCCCAAAACATTACTCCACCTCCTCCTTGTTGGCGCTGTAGCCGTGTTTGCGTGGGGTGTCCATCAACCAGCCATCCTCCACTCCATTCATCTGGACCATCGAGCGCTGCACGGCACTCATCCGTGAACAAAACAGTTTTGAAATCAGTCTTCATGTAATGTTTGGCCCACTGGAGCCGTTTCTGCTTGTGTGAAGTGGATAGAGGAGGTCGACAGGATGGCATATGCACAGCTGCAAACCTCTGAAGGACCCTGCATCTTGTTGTTCGGGGGACGTTGGAGGCACAAGCAGCTTCAAAAACTTGTCTGCTGCTATGACAAGGCTTTTTTGCCGCTGCTGTTTCAACCTGACGTAATTGCCTGTAGGAAAGAGTCCTCAATTTGCCCTTATCAGCACGCACACGTGTGTACTGTGAATCAGCTACATACTTCTTGATTGCCAAGACACTTCATCCTGATCATCGCACAATGTTGATTGTAGTCATGCCTTGACCTAAACACTCCACAATTTGTTGCTTCTCAGCAGCCGACACATCCTTTTTCTTTCCCATTTTGGCAGAAAATGTAGGCTGCTTAATAATGTGAGAGAGCCTTCTTAAGTAGTCTTGCCTTTCATTGGACACACCTGCCAAACTAATTAGCACAGGTGTCTGCAATTGCTTACAGTGATATAAAGAGCCCTGACACACATCACCATCAATGAGTTTAACTGACAAACAAACAAATTCTTCCCTTATCACTCCTAAACACTTTTTGCATAATAATTTGGAACGCGGTGTACATGTGCTTTTCCACAAAACACCAGTGGTTCACGTAGTGAATCTTACAGTTCTAACTTGCCAACCGTGGTCTGTATGGAATTGTTCAATAAAGGGCCCAAAATTAAGATAACATAGATGGGAGAGGTCTCTATGAATAGGAATTCCTAAGTATTTGATACCCTGTGAGGGCCAGGCAAAGGGAAAGTTGGACTGGATGGAATCCTATATGGATTTAGGGAGGGAGACATCGAGGGCCTCAGACTTCGCTGCATTGATTTTAAAATTTTACCATGTAACAAAGTGATCTATTTCAGCCATAACAGCAGGGATGGATATATGTGATTGAGTGATATATACTAGGACATCATCAGCAAATAGAGAGCACTTGTACTCGGTGCCTCCCACCTCAATCCACCTAATATTGGGGTTATGGCGAATTGATGAGAGCAGGTGCTCCGTCACTAGGATGTATAAGAGAGGGGACAGAGGACATCCCTGCCTTGTCCCATTGGTGATTGTGAAAGGTGATGAAAATGTTCTGACGCACCCCCTGGGCCTTGGGACACCCGGAGCCGGACCCTTTTTGGTGGATGCTGGTGGTTGTAGTCTTCGTGGCGGCGATCCGGTTCCGTGGCTCAGGGCGGTCAAACCAGTGGCGGAACTATTTTTGTGGTTTTGATGTTTAAATGTCCGACTACGCCACCCGTGGATTGCGGTCAGAGTGAACCGCCGCTACAGGGCAGACCGCTAAGGCTGGTGTTGTGGGTGCAGCAGAGCGTAGCATAACTCCCCACGGGAGGAGTATAGCCTCAGGGCAGTGTATGCGGAGGATGGGGGTGATGGTGCAGGGCAGCAGCAGTAACGACACGGAGTCAGTGATGCAGTTCAGGGCCTTTACTCACAGTTCTTATTATCCAGACCACGTCTGCAGGTAACGGCTGCCCACGTCGTACTGTGCTCACCAGGTGAGGGGCTCAGACAACTCCCAGATAACTTTGGAGCGCTTCACAGGACCCCCTTTGTGTGTCCTTTGGCCTTTCTTACCAACATTTCTGTCCGGCTGCCTCGGGCCTCCTCTTGGTAAACTTGGCGCCAGTTTCCCTGACCCTATGTGGTGCCTTCCTAGCGGGTGGAGCAAGGGGCTGCGCCACATAAAATGTCAGAGCCTCCGGTTTCTAGCTGAGGGTCGTTTCCTGCCTCCACTAGTTTGGGGACCGGTCTCCCCCTTTGGACTGACCCCTCCACGCAGGTGGATTCGGGCGTGCGGTGGCGACTCGCCCGTCCGCACCCCTGGGATCCCTTCATTCCTCGTTCCTGGAGCCTTCTCCGCTCCTCTTCCTTCCTTCTCCCTCTTGCAGGCCTGGGCCTCTGTTACTAGGCCCGCCTCCGGAGCAGAGCTCATGCAGAGCCCCTGCTCCCTGCCACTTCTGCTCAGACTTCTCTGCACTTAACTAAGATGGTGCCCACCTTTTATACTCCCTTCTCAATGCACCCAGGAACTGCTTCCTCCCTGCTCCTGCACTGCAGGGTTCCCCTTCCTCAGTGTTCCCTCCCCCCACTCCAGCCAGGGACAGGGACTGTCGTGCCCATCTCAGGGGCATATTGGTCGCCCTGCCCCACGGCAATGTGGTGTAATGCATGCAGGTGTCGGGTCCTGATCCACACTCCATCCTTATCTGAGAGTGAGATATCACACCTCTGGGTGAGGTGCAATACGTCTGTAGCAACCGAGCCCTCGGTGCTACAGTTCCATTTATCTTCAGCCTAGGTGACGTATTGTGATACAGGGCCGTGATTTTGGCTATAAAAGGGTCCCCTAGACCCCTACCCCAAGCTTTTTAAGAGAATCATATATGGCGTGCCAGGAGACTCTATGGAATGCTTTCTCAGCATCCAACGAGAGTATCTACTTACAAATTTTTAACTGCATCTAGCCCAGGAAATACTTTGTGCCTAGTAGCAGTGTCTGCTAGTCAGCGGATTATCCCGGCTGTTAAGCAAGCTACACCACCTGTAGTTTGGACACTTAATTTTTTCAAAGGAAATGCTTCGGGACCACGGGATACTTAGTGAAGAGCATCAGGAGGCACCCCAAGGCATAGGGGCTGGGACTGGCACTAGGATGCCTTGCGGTGGACAGCCGAGCTCGATCCTTATAAAAGCTTTTTAACTGCAGCAGCTTTAGTGGACGCTACTGGAGCTGGAATTACGCGGCTGCTGGCATGAGACTTGCCCTCCAATAGATCCTTGTAAATGGATTTAAAGTGTATTCATTCAAATTAGAGGGACAATTTAAATTAAAAAGCTTAGAGCTGCCTCCACCACAGGGGGGCTCTCTCGACCCACCAGCGGACAGGCACCAGTATTGGGAGAGGGGGGCTGGCCGTCAGGGTTCACCGCGGCTCTGGCACAAACCCGGCGACACGGAGGTGGCACGGGCAGGAGCGGACTGGCCGTCTCGGCTTCTCACTTTTTGGATTTTAGAAGGGCATGACATGCCTATATCTGTGTCTCCCCCTCCTTTTACTCCTCCACCTCTTTTCTTTTCGCATGACTATATGTACTTGTCACTTTTCCATGTGTTAGTTGTGTCTTCTGAGCAGTTTGTCAGCTTTTGGACACCTTTGAAGGTGTTTTCTATGTGTTTCTATGTGTTTTTGTTTGCCTGCCATTGGTTTTAACGGTGTTCGAAGGTGTTCGACGAACAGTTCGACGAACAGTTCGGCGAACACACGGGTGTTCGACGAACCGAACCGAACTCGAACACTACGGGGGTGGCTCAACACTAGTAATGTCCTTAAAACAAGTCAAATGAGGCTCAGTATTGTGTGTGGCCTCCACGTGCCTAGGCTGGATGGGGTGCAGGATGTGAGCACCACATGACAGGATGGGGGAGCAGGATGGGAGCACCACATGACAGGATGGGGGTGCAGGATGAGAGCACCACATGACAGGATGGGGGCGCAGGATGGGGGCACCACATGAAAGGGTGGGGGCGAAAGATGGGAGCACCACAAAATAGGATGAGGGAGCAGGATGGGAGCACCACATGACAGGATGGGGTGCAAGATGGGAGCACCACTTGACAGAATGGGGAAGCAGGATTGGGGCAGCACAAGACAGGATGGGGACGCAGGATGGGAGTAGCACTTGACAGGATGGGGGCGCAGGATTGGGGCAGCACATGACAGGATGGGGACGCAAGATGGGAGCACCACATGACAGAATGGGGGTGCAGGATGGAGGCCCAGCATGGGGGCCACACATGACAGGATGGCGGTGCAGGATGGGGGGAGCACATGATAGGATGGGGGCGCAGGATGCAGCACCACTTGACAGTATGGTGGAGCAGGATGGGAGCACCACATGACAGGATGGGGGTGCAGGATGGGAGCAGTACTTGACACGATTGGGGCAGTATATGACAGGATGGGGGCGCAGGATGGGAGCAGCACATGACAGGATGGGGGTGCAGGATGGGCACACCACATGACAGGATGGGGCGCAGGATGGGGGCACCACATGACAGGTTGGGGGCGAAGGATGGGAGCACCACAAAACAGGATGGGGAAGCAGGATGGGAGCACCACATGAGAGTATGGGGGTGCAGGATGGGAGCACCACTTGACAGAATGGGGAAGCAGGATGGGGGCAGCACATGACAGAATGGGGGCGCAGGACGGGAGCAGCACTTGACAGGATAGGGGCAGCACATTACAGGATGGTGGCGCAGGATGGGAGCACCACATGAAAGGATGGGGGCACAGGATGGAGGCCGTACATGACAGGATGGGGGCGCAGGATGGGGACAGCACATGATAGGATGGGGGCGCAGCATGGGAGCACCACTTGACAGGGTGGGGGAGCAGGATGGGGCAGAATATGACAGGATGGGGGCGCAGCATGGGAGCACCACACGACAGGATGGGGGCGCAGGATGGGAGCACCACAAGACAGGATGTGGGCGCAGGATGGGAGCACCACATGACTGGATGGGGGCACCAGATGACAGGATAGAGGTGCATGATTGGAGCACCACATGACAGGATGGGGGTGCAGGATGGGAGCACCACATGACAGGATGGGGGCGCAGGATTGGAGCACCACTTGAAAGGATGGGGGCGCAGGATGGGGGCAGCACGTTACAGAATGAGGGTGCAGGATAGGAGCACCACATGACAGGATGGGGGTGCACGATGGGGGCAGCACATTACAGAATGAGGGAGCAGGATGGGAGCAGCATTTGACAGGATGGGGGCGCAGAATTGGAGGAGCACATACCAGGATGGGGTAAGCACATACCAGAATGGAGGAGCAGGATGGGAGCAGCGCATGACTGTATGGGTGCGCAGGATGGGAGCACCACATTACACCATGGGAGTGCAGGATGTGAGCAACACATGACAGGATGTGGTGCAGAATGTGATCACCACATGACAGGATGGGGGAGCAGAAGGAGAGCACCACATGACAGGATGGGGGCACAAGATGGGATCACCACATGACAGGATGGCGGCGCAGGGTGGGAGCACCACATGACAGCATGGGGGCGCAGGATGGGGCAGCACATGCCAGGATGGGGGCGCAGTATGGTGGCAGCACATGACAGGATGGGGGAGCAGGATGGGAGCAGCACTTGACAGGATGGGGGCGCAGGATGGGGCAGCACATGACTGGATGGGGGTGCAGGATAGGAGCAGCACTCGACAGGATGGGGTTGCAGGATGGGAACAACACATGACAGGATGGGGGGCGCAGGATGGGAGCACCACATGACAGGTTGGGGCCGAAGGATGGGAGCACCACATGACAGGATGGGGGAGCAGGATGGGAGCACCACATGACAGGATGGGGGCGCATGATGGGGCAGCACATGACAGGAAGGGGGTGCAGGATAGGAGCACCAATTGACAGGATGGGGAAGCACTATGGGCCAGCACATGAGAGGATGGGGGCGTAGGATTGGGGCAGCACATGACAGGATGAGGGCGCAGAATTGGTGCAGCACATGACTGGATGGGGGTGCAGGATGGAAGCACCACTTGAAAGGATGGGGGAGCAGGATGGGGGCAGCATATGACTGGATGGGGGCACAGGATGGGAGCAGCATATGACAGGATAGGGGTGCAGGATGGAGGTGCAGGATGGGGGCCACACATGACAGGATGGGGGCGCAGGATGGGAGCAGCACTTAATAGGATGTGGGCAGCACATGACAGGATGGGGGGTGCAGGATGGGAGCACCACATGACAGGATGGGGGCGAAGGATGGGAGCACCACATGTCATGATGGGGGAGCAGGATGGGAGCACCACATGACAGGATGGGGGCGCATGATGGGGCAGCACATGACAGGATGGGGGTGCAGGATGGGAACACCACATGAAAGGATGGGGGCGCAGGATAAAGGCACAGGATAGGGGCCGCACATGACAGGATGGGGGCGCAGGATGGGGGCAGCAGAGTATATGATGGGGGCGCAGAATGGTAGCACCACTTCTCAGGATGGGGGAGCAGGATGGGGGCAGCACATGACAGGATGGGGGCGAGGGATGCGAGCACCACATGACAGGATGGGGGCACAAGATGGGAGCACCACATGATAGGATGGGGGTGCACGATGGGAGCACCACATGACAGGATCGTGGTGCAGGATGGGAGCACCACATGACTGGATGGGGGCGCAGGATGGGAGCACCACATGACAGGATGGGGGTGCAGGATGTAAGCACCACATGACAGAATGGAGTAGCAGGATGGGAGCAGCACAAGACAGGATGGGGGTGCAGGATGTGAGCACCACATGACAGGATGGGGAAGCAGGATGGGAGCACCACATGACAGGATGGGGGTGCAGGATGGGAGCACCACATGACAGGATGGGGGCGCAGGATGGGGGCACCACATGAAAGGGTGGGGGCGAAAGATGGGAGCACCACAAAATAGGATATGGGAGCAGGATGGGAGCACCACATGACAGGATGGGGTGCAGGATGGGAGAACCACTTGACAGGATGGGGAAGCAGGATTGGGGCAGCACAAGACAGGATGGGGACGCAGGATTGGGGCAGCACATGACAGGATGGGGACGCAAGATGGGAGCACCACATGAAAGGATGGGGGTGCAGGATGGAGGCGCAGGATGGGGGCCACACATGACAGGATGGGGGTGCAGGATGGGGGGAGCACATGACAGGATGGGGGCGCAGGATGCAGCACCACTTGACAGTATGGGGGAGCAGGATGGGAGCACCACATGACAGGATGGGGGTGCAGGATGGGAGCAGCACTTGACAGGATGGGGGCGCAGGATGGGGCAGCACATGACTGGATGGGGGTGCAGGATAGGAGCAGCACTCGACAGGATGGGGTTGCAGGATGGGAACAACACATGACAGGATGGGGGGCGCAGGATGGGAGCACCACATGACAGGTTGGGGCCGAAGGATGGGAGCACCACATGACAGGATGGGGGAGCAGGATGGGAGCACCACATGACAGGATGGGGGCGCATGATGGGGCAGCACATGACAGGATGGGGGTGCAGAATAGGAGCACCAATTGACAGGATGGGGAAGCACTATGGGCCAGCACATGAGAGGATGGGGGCGTAGGATTGGGGCAGCACATGACAGGATGGGGGCGCAGGATTGGTGCAGCACATGACTGGATGGGGGTGCAGGATGGAAGCACCACTTGAAAGGATGGGGGAGCAGGATGGGGGCAGCATATGACTGGATGGGGGCACAGGCTGGGACCAGCATATGACAGGATGGGGGTGCAGGATGGAGGTGCAGGATGGGGGCCACACATGACAGGATGGGGGCACAGGATGGGAGCAGCACTTAATAGGATGTGGGCAGCACATGACAGGATGGGGGGTGCAGGATGGGAGCACCACATGACAGGATGGGGGCGAAGGATGGGAGCACCACATGTCATGATGGGGGAGCAGGATGTGAGCACCACATGACAGGATGGGGGCGCATGATGGGGCAGCACATGACAGGATGGGGGTGCAGGATGGGAACACCACATGAAAGGATGGGGGCGCAGGATGAAGGCACAGGATAGGGGCCGCACATGACAGGATGGGGGCGCAGGATGGGGGCAGCAGAGTATATGATGGGGGCGCAGAATGGTAGCACCACTTCTCAGGATGGGGGAGCAGGATGGGGGCAGCACATGACATTATGGGGGCGAGGGATGCGAGCACCACATGACAGGATGGGGGCACAAGATGGGAGCACCACATGATAGGATGGGGGTGCAGGATGGGAGCACCACATGACAGGATCGTGGTGCAGGATGGGAGCACCACATGACTGGATGGGGGCGCAGGATGGGAGCACCACATGACAGGATGGGGTTGCAGGATGTAAGCACCACATGACAGAATGGAGTAGCAGGATGGGAGCAGCACAAGACAGGATGGGGGTGCAGGATGTGAGCACCACATGACATGATGGAGGTGCAGGATGGGAGCACCACATGACAGGATGGGGGCGCAGGATGGGGGCACCACATGAAAGGGTGGGGGCGAAAGATGGGAGCACCACAAAATAGGATATGGGAGCAGGATGGGAGCACCACATGACAGGATGGGGTGCAGGATGGGAGCACCACTTGACAGGATGGGGAAGCAGGATTGGGGCAGCACAAGACAGGATGGGGACGCAGGATAGGGGTAGCACATGACAGGATGGGGACGCAAGATGGGAGCACCACATGAAAGGATGGGGGTGCAGGATATGGGGAGCACATGACAGGATGGGGGCGCAGGATGCAGCACCACTTGACAGTATGGGGGAGCAGGATGGGAACACCACATGACAGGATGGGGGTGCAGGATGGGAGCAGTACTTGACACGATTGGGGCAGCATATGACAGGATGGCGGCGCTGGATGGGAGCAGCACATGACAGGATGGGGGTGCAGGATGGGCGCACCACATGACAGGATGGGGCGCAGAATGGGGGCACCACATGACAGGTTGGGGGCGAAGGATGGGAGCACCACAAAACAGGATGGGGGAGCAGGATGGGAGCACCACATGAGAGGATGGGGGTGCAGGATGGGAGCACCACATGACAGGATGGGGAAGCAGGATGGGGGCAGCACATGACAGGATGGGGGCGCAGGATGGAGGCGCAGGATGGGGGCCACACATGACAGGATGGGGGTGCAGGATGGGGGGAGCACATGACAGGATGGGGGCGCAGGATGGCAGCACCACTTGACAGGATGGGGGAGCAGAATGGGAGCACCACATGACAGCATGGGGGTGCAGGATGGAGGCGCAGGATGGGGGCCACACAATGCAGGATGGGGTAGCAGGATGGGGGCAGCACATGACAGGATGGGGGCGCAGGACGGGAGCAGCACTTGACAGGATAGGGGCAGCACATTACAGGATGGGGGCGCAGGATGGGAAGACCACATGAAAGGATGGGGGCACAGGATGGGGGCCGTACATGACAGGATGGGGGCGCAGGATGGGGGCAGCACATGATAGGATGGGGGCGCAGCATGGGAGCACCACTTGACAGGGTGGGGGAGCAGGATTGGGCAGAACATGACAGGATGGGGGCAAGGGATGGGAGCACCACATGACAGGATGGGGGCGCAAGATGGGAGCACCACATGACAGGATGGGGGCGCAGCATGGGAGCACCACATGACATGATGGGGGCACAGGATGGGAGCACCACAAGATAGGATGTGGGCCCAGGATGGGAGCACCACATGACAGGATGGGGGCAACAGATGACAGGATGGAGGTGCATGATTGGAGCACCACATGACATGATGGGGGTGCAGGATGGGAGCACCACATGACAGCATGGGGGCGCAGGATTGGAGCACCACTTGAAAGGATGGGGGCGCAGGATGGGCGCAGCACATTACAGAATGAGGGTGCAGGATAGGAGCACCACATGACAGGATGGGGGTGCTCGATGGGGGCAGCACATTACAGAATGAGGGAGCAGGATGGGAGCAGCACTTGACAGGATGGGGGCGCAGAATTGGAGGAGCACATACCAGGATGGGGTAAGCACATACCAGAATGGAGGAGCAGGATGGGAGCAGCACATGACTGTATGGGTGCGCAGGATGGGAGCACCACATTACATCATGGGAGTGCAGGATGTGAGCACCACATGACAGGACGCGGTGCAGGATGTGATCACCACATGACAGGATGGGGGCGCATGATGGGGCTGCACATGACAGGATGGGGGTGCAGGATAGGAGCACCAATTGACAGGATGGGGAAGCACTATGGGCAAGCACATGAGAGGATGGGGGCGTAGGATTGGGGCAGCACATGACAGGATGGGGGCGCAGGATTGGTGCAGCACATGACTGGATGGGGGTGCAGCATGGAAGCACCACTTGAATGGATGGGGGAGCAGGATGGGGGCAGCATATGACTGGATGGGGGCACAGGATGGGAGCAGCACATGACAGGATGGGGGTGCAGGATGGAGGTGCAGGATGGGGGCCACACATGACAGGATGGGGGCGCAGGATGGGAGCAGCACTTAATAGGATGTGGGCAGCACATGACAGGATGGGGGGTGCAGGATGGGAGCAACACATGTCAGGATGGGGGAGCAGGATGGGAGCACCACATGACAGGATGGGGGTGCAGGATGGGAACACCACATGAAAGGATGGGGGCGCAGGATGAAGGCACAGGATGGGGGCCACATATGACAGGATGGGGGCGCAGGATGGGGGCAGCAGAGTATGTGATGGGGTGCAGAATGTTAGCACCACTTCTCAGGATGGGGGAGCAGGATGGGGGCAGCACATGACAGGATGGGGGCGAGGGATGCGAGCACCACATGACAGGATGGGGGCACAAGATGGGAGCACCACATGATAGGAAGGGGGCGCAGGATGTGAGCACCACATGACAGGATCGGGGTGCAGGATGGGAGCACCACATGACTGGATGGGGGCGCAGGATGGGAGCACCACTTGACATCATGGGGGTGCAGGATGTAAGCACCACATGACAGAATGGAGTAGCAGGATGGGAGCAGCACAAGACAGGATGGGGGCACAGGATAGGAGCACCACTTGACAGGTTGGGGAAGCAGTATGGGCCAGCACATGAGAGGATGGGGGCGCAGGATTGGGGCAGCACATGACAGGATGGGGGCGCAGGAATGGGGCACCACATGACAGAATGGGGGCGCAGGATGGGGGCACCACATGACAGGTTGGGGGCGAAGGATGGGAGCACCACAAAACAGGATGGGGGAGCAGGATGGGAACACCACATGACAGGATGGGGGTGCAGGATGGGAGCACCACATGAAAGGATGGGGGTGCAGGATGGACGTGCAGGATTGGGGCCACACATGAAGGTTGGTCTAGCAGGATGGGGGCAGCACATGACAGGATGGGGGCGCAGGATTGGAGCAGCACTTGACAGAATTGGGGCAGCATATGACAGGATCGGGGCACAGGATGGGAGCAGCATTTAACAGGATGGGGGTGCAGGATGGGAGCACCACATTACAGGATGGGGCGCATGATGGGGGCACCACATGACAGGTTGGGGGCAAAGGATGGGAGCACCACAAAACAGGATGGGGGAGCAGGATGGGAGCACCACATAACAGGATGGGGGTGCAGGATGGGAGCACCACTTGACAGGATGGGGAAGCAGGATGGGGGCAGCACATGACAGGATGGGGGCGCAGGATGGGAGCAGCACTTGACAGGATGGGGGCGCAGGATTGGGGCAGCACATGACAGGATGGGGACGCAAGATGGGAGCACCACATGACAGGATGGGGGTGCAGGATGGAGGCGCAGGATGGGGGCCACACATGACAGGATGGGGGTGCAGGATGGGGGGAGCACATGACAGGATGGGGGCGCAGGATGGCAGCACCACTTGACAGGATGGGGGAGCAGAATGGGAGCACCATATGACAGGATGGGGGTGCAGGATGGAGGCGCAGGATGGGGGCCACACAATGCAGGATGGGGTAGCAGGATGGGAGAAGCACATGACAGGATGGGGGCGCAGGATGGGAGCAGCACTTGACAGGATAGGGGCCGTACTGACAGCATGGGGGCGCAGGATGGGGGCAGCACATGATAGGATGGGGGCGCAGCATGGGAGCACCACATGACAGGATAGGGGTGAAGGATGGGAGCACCACATGACAGGATGGGGGCGCAGGATGGGAGCACCACAAGACAGGATGTGGGCGCAGGATGGAAGCACCACATTACAGGATGGGGCAGCACATGACAAGATGGGGGCACAGGATGGGAGCACCGCATGACAGGATGGAGGCACCAGATGACAGGATGGAGGTGCATAATTGGAGCACCACATGACAGGATGGGGGTGCAGGATGGGAGCACCACATGACAGGATGGGGGCGCAGGATTGGAGCACCACTTGAAAGGATGGGGGCGCAGGATGGGGGAAGCACATTACTGAATGAGGGTGCAGGATGGGAGCACCACATGACAGGATGGGGGTGCACGTTGGGGGCAGCACATTACAGAATGAGGGAGCAGGATGGGAGCAGCACTTGACAGGATGGGGGCGCAGAATTGGAGGAGCACATACCAGGATGGGGTAATCACATACCAGAATGGAGGAGCAGGATGGGAGCAGCACATGACTGTGTGGGTGCGCAGGATCGGAGCACCACATGACATCATGGGAGTGCAGGATGTGAGCACCACATGACAGGATGCGGTGCAGGATGTGATCACCACATGACAGGAAGGGGGAGCAGAAGGAGAGCACCACATGATAGGATGGGGGCACAGTATGGGATCACCACATGACAGGATGGGGGCGCAGGGTTGGAGCACCACATGACAGCATGGGGGCGCAGGATGGGGGCAACACATGCCAGGATGGGGATACAGGATGGGGGGTAGCACATGTCAGGATGGGGGCGCTGGATGGAGGCGCAGGATGGGGGCCACACATGACAGGATGGGGGTGCAGGATGGGGGGAGCACATGACAGGATGGGTGCGCAGGATGGCAGCACCACTTGACAGGATGGGGGAGCAGAATGGGAGCACCACATGACAAGATGGGGTTGCAGGATGGAGGCGCTGGATGGGGGCCACACAATGCAGGATGGGGTAGCAGGATGGGGGCAGCACATGACAGGATGGGGGCGCAGGATGGGAGCAGCACTTGACAGGATAGGGGCCGTACATGACAGCATGGGGGCGCAGGATGGGGGCAGCACATGATAGGATGGGGGCGCAGGATGGGGTAGGACATGACAGGATGGGGGTGCAGGATAGTAGCACCAATTGACAGGATGTGGAAGCACTATGGGCCAGCACATGAGAGGATGGGGGAGTAGGATTGGGGCAGCACATGACAGGATGGGGGCGCAGGATTGGGGCAGCACATGACTGGATGGGGGCACAGGATGGGAGCACCACTTGATAGGATGGGGGAGCAGGATGGGGGCAGCATATGACTGGATGGGGGCACAGGATGGGAGCAGCACATGACAGGATGCGGGTGCAGTATGGAGGTGCAGGATGGGGGCCACACATTACAGGATATGGGCGCAGGATGGGGACAGCACATGACAGGTGGGGGCGCAGGATGGGAGCAGCATTTAATAGGATGGGGGCAGCACATGACAGGATGGGGGTGCAGGATGGTAACACCACATGAAAGGATGGGGGCGCAGGAAGAAGGCACAGGATGGGGGCAGCACATGATATGATGGGGGCGCAGAATGGTAGCACCACTTCTCAGGATGGGGGAGCAGGATGGGGGCAGCACATGACAGGATGGGGGCAAGGAATGTGAGCACCACATGACAGGATGGGGGCACAAGATGGGAGCACCACATGATAGGATGGGGGTGCAGGATGGGAGCACCACATGACAGAATCGGGGTACAGGATGGGAGCACCACATGACTGGATGGGGGCGCAGGATGGGAGCACCACTTGACATCATTGGGGTGCAGGATGTAAGCACCACATGACAGGATGGGGTCACAGGATGGGAGCACCACATGACAGGATGGGGGTGCAGGATGGGAGCACCACAAGACAGGATGGGGGCACAGGAGGGGAGCACCACTTGACAGGTTGGGGAAGCAGTGTGGGCCAGCACATGAGAGGATCGGGGCTCAGGATTGGGGCAGAACATGACAGGATGGGGGCGCAGGAATGGGGCAGCACATGACAGGATGGGAGCACAGGATGGGAGCAGGACATGACAGGATGGGGACGCAGGATGGGAGAACCACATGACAGGATGGGGGTGCAGGATGGGATCACCACATGACAGGATGAGGGCGCAGGATGGGGGGAGCACATGACAGGATGGCGGTGCAGGATGGCAGCACCACTTGACAGGATGGGGGAGCAGGATGGGGGCAGCACATGACTGGATGGGGGCGCAGGATGGGAGCACCACATGACAGGATGGGGGTGCAGGACGGAGGTGCAGGATGGGGGCCACATATGACAGGATCGGGGCACAGGATGGGGGCAACACATGACAAGATGGGGGGTACAGGATGGGAGCAGCACTTAATAGGATGGGGGCAGCACATGACAGGATGGGGGTGCAGGATGGGAGCACCACATGAAAGGATGGGGGCGCAGGATGGAGGCGCAGGATGGGGGCCACACATGACAGGATTGGGGCACAGGATGGGGGCAGCATATGATTGGATGGGGTCGCAGGATGGTAGCACCACTTCACATAATGGGGGAGCAGGATGGGGGCAGCACATGACAGGATGGGGGTGAGAGATGCGAGCACCACATGACAGGAAGGGGGCGCAAGATGGGAGCACCACATGATGGGATGGGGGCGCTGGATGGGATCACCACATGACAGGATGGGGGTGCAGGATGGGAGCACCACATGACAGGATGGGGGAGCAGGTGAGAGCACCACCTGAAATCATGGGGGTGCAGGATGTAAGCAACACATGACAGAATGGAGTAGCAGGATGGGAGCAGCACATGACAGAATGGGGGCGCAGGATGGGAGCACCACATGACAGGATGGGGGTGCAGGATGGGAGCACCACATGACAGGATGGGGGCAAAGGATAGGAGCACCACAAGACAGGATTGGGCAGCACATGACTGGAAGTGGGCACAGGATTGTAGCACCACATGACAGGATGGGGGCACCACATGACAGGATGGGGGCACAGGATTGGAGCACCACATGACAGGATGGTGGCGCAGGATGGGAGCATTACATGACAGGATGGGGGGGCAGGATGGAGGTGCAGGATGGGGGCCACACATGACAGCATGGGGGCGCAGGATAGGGGCAGCACATGACAGGATGGGAGCGCAAGATGGGAGCAGCACTTAATAGGATGGGGGCAGCACATGACAGGATGGGGGTGCAGGATGGGAGAACCACATGAAAGGATGGGGGCGCAGGATGAAGGCGCAGGATGGGGGCCGCACATGACAGGATGGGGGCGCAGGATGGGGGCAGCACATGATATGATGGGGGCGCAGGATGGTAGCATCACTTCTCAAGATGGGGGAGCAGAATGGGGGCAGCACATGAGAGGATGGGGGCGAGGGATGCGAGCACCACATGACAGGATGGGGGCGCAGGATGGGAGCACTACTTGACAGGATGGGGGCGCAGGATGGGGCAGCACATGACTGGATAGGGCGCAGGATATGAGCAGCACTTGACAGGAAGGGGGTGCAGGATGGGAGCACCACTTGACAGGGTGGGGGAGCAGGATGGGACAGAACATGACAGGATGGGGGCAAGGGATGGGAGCACCACATGACAGGATGGGGGCGTAAGATGGGAGCACCACATGATAGGATGGGGGCGCAGCATGGGAGCACCACATGACAGGATGGGGGTGCAGGATGGGAGCACCATATGACAGGATGTGGGAGCAGGATGGGAGCACCACATTACAGGATGGGGTCACAGGACGGGAGCACCACATGACAGGATGGAGGCACCAGATGACAGGATGGAGGTGCATGATTGGAGCACCACATGACAGGATGGGGGTGCAGAATGGGAGCCCCACATGACAGGATGGGGGCGCAGGATTGGAGCACCACTTGAAAGGATAGGGGCGCAGGATGGGGGCAGCACATTACTGAATGAGGGTGCAGGATGGGAGCACCACATGACAGGATGGGGGTGCACGTTGGGTGCAGCACATTACAGAATGAGGGTGCAGGATGGGAGCAGCACTTGACAGGATGGGGGCGCAGAATTGGAAGAGCACATACCAGGATGGGGTAAGCACATACCAGAATGGAGGAGCAGGATGGGAGCAGCACATGACTGTATGGGTGCGCAGGATGGGAGCACCACATGACATCATGGGAGTGCAGGATGTGAGCACCACACGACAGGATGCGGTGCAGGATGTGATCACCACATGACAGGATGGGGGAGCAGAAGGAGACCACCACATGACAGGATGGGGCACAGGATGGGATCACCACATGACAGGATGGGGGCGCAGGGTGGGAGCACCACATGACAGCATGGGGGCGCAGGATGGGGTTAGCAAATGCCAGTATGGGGGCGCAGGAAGGGGGCAGCACATGTCAGGATGGGGGCGCAGGATGGGAGCAGCAGTTGACAGGATGGGGCGCAGGATGGGGCAGCACATGACTGGATGGGGGTGCAGGATGGGAACAACACATGACAGGATGGGGGGGCGCAGGATGGGAGCACCAGATGACAGGTAGGGGGCGAAGGATGGGAGCACCACATGACAGGATGCGGGAGCTGGATGGGAGCACAACATGACAGGATGGGGGCGCAGGATGGGGTAGGACATGACAGGATGGGGGTGCAGGATAGGAGCAACAATTGACAGGATGTGGAAGCACTATGGGCCAGCACATGAGAGGATGGGGGAGTAGGATTGGGGCAGTACATGACAGGATGGGGGCGCAGGATTGGGGCAGCACATGACTGGATGGGGGCACAGGATGGGAGCACCACTTGATAGGATGGGGGAGCAGGATGGGGGCAGCATATGACTGGATGGGGGCACAGAATGGGAGCAGCACATGACAGGATGCGGGTGCAGTATGGAGGTGCAGGATGGGGGCCACACATTACAGGATATGGGCGCAGGATGGGGGCAGCACATGACAGGTGGGGGCGCAGGATGGGAGCAGCATTTAATAGGATGGGGGCAGCACATGACAGGATGGGGGTGCAGGATGGTAACACCACATGAAAGGATGGGGGCACAGGAAGAAGGCACAGGATGGGGGCAGCACATGATATGATGGGGGCGCAGAATGGTAGCACCACTTCTCAGGATGGGGGAGCAGGATGGGGGCAGCACATGACAGGATGGGGGCAAGGAATGTGAGCACCACATGACAGGATGGGGGCACAAGATGGGAGCACCACATGATAGGATGGGGGCGCAGGATGGGAGCACCACTTGACATCATTGGGGTGCAGGATGTAAGCACCACATGACAGGATGGGGTCACAGGATGGGAGCACCACATGACAGGATGGGGGTGCAGTATGGGAGCACCACAAGACAGGAAGGGGGCACAGGATGGGAGCACCACTTGACAGGTTGGGAAAGCAGTGTGGGCCAGCACATGAGAGGATCGGGGCTCAGGATTGGGGCAGCACATGACAGAATGGGGGCGCAGGATTGGGGCAGCACATGACAGGATGGGAGCACAGGATGGGAGCAGGACATGACAGGATGGGGACGCAGGATGGGAGAACCACATGACAGGATGGGGGTGCAGGATGGGAGCACCACATGACAGGATGAGGGTGCAGGATGGGGGGAGCACATGACAGGATGGCGGTGCAGGATGGCAGCACCACTTGACAGGATGGGGGAGCAGGATGGGGGCAGCACATGACTGGATGGGGCGCAGGATGGGAGCACCACATGACAGGATAGGGGTGCAGGACGGAGGTGCAGGATGGGGGCCACATATGACAGGATGGGGGCACAGGATGGGGGCAACACATGACAAGATGGGGGGTGCAGGATGGGAGCAGCACTTAATAGGATGGGGGCAGCACATGACAGGATGGGGGTGCAGGATGGGAGCACCACATGAAAGGATGGGGGCGCAGGATGGAGGCGCAGGATGGGGCCACACATGACAGGATGGGGGCACAGGATGGGGGCAGCATATGATTGGATGGGGTCGCAGGATGGTAGCACCACTTCACATAATGGGGGAGCAGGATGGGGGCAGCACATGACAGGATGGGGGTGAGAGATGCCAGCACCACATGACAGGAAGGGGGCGCAAGATGGGAGCACCACATGATAGGATGGGGGCGCTGGATGGGAGCACCACATGACAGGATGGGGGTGCAAATGGGAGCACCACATGACAGGATGGGGGAGCAGGATGAGAGCACCACCTGAAATCATGGGGGTGCAGGATGTAAGCAACACATGACAGAATGGAGTAGCAGGATGGGAGCAGCACATGACAGGATGGGGGCGCAGGATGGGAGCACCACATGACAGGATGGGGGTGCAGGATGGGAGCACCACATGACAGGATGGGGGCACAGGATAGGAGCACCACTAGACAGGATTGGGCAGCACATGACAGGATGTGGGCACAGGATTGTAGCACCACATGACAGGATGGGGGCACAGGATTGGAGCACCACATGACAGGATGGGGGCGCAGGATGGGAGCATTACATGACAGGATGGGGGGGGCAGGATGGAGGTGCAGGATGGGGGCCACACATGACAGCATGGGGGTGCAGGATAGGGGCAGCACATGACAGGATGGGAGCGCAAGATGGGAGCAGCACTTAATAGGATGGGGGCAGCACATGACAGGATGGGGGTGCAGGATGGGAGAACCACATGAAAGGATGGGGGCGCAGGATGGGGGCCGCACATGATATGATGGGGGCGCAGGATGGTAGCATCACTTCTCAAGATGGGGGAGCAGAACAGGGGCAGCACATGAGAGGATGGGGGCAAGGGATGCGAGCACCACATGACAGGATGGGGGCGCAGGATGGGAGCAGCACTTGACAGGATGGGGCAGCACATGACTGGATAGGGCGCAGGATATGAGCAGCACTTGACAGGAAGGGGGTGCAGGATGGGAACACCACAAGACAGGATGGGGGGCGCAGGATGGGAGCACCACATGACAGGTTGGGGGCGAAGGATGGGAGCACCACATGACAGGATGGGGGAGCAGAATATGAACACCACATGACAGGATGGGGGCGCATGATGGGGCAGCACATTACAGGATGGGGGTGCAGGATAATAGCACCAATTGACAGGATGGGGAAGCACTATGGGCCAGCAAGGATGGGGGCGTAGGATTGGGGCAGCACATGACAGGATGGGGGCGCAGGATTGAGGCAGCACATGACTGGATGGAGGTGCAGGATGGGAGCACCACTTGACAGGATGGGGGAGCAGGATGGGGGCAGCATATGACTGGATGGGGGCACAGGATGGGAGCAGCACATGACAGGATGGGGGTGCAGGATGGGGGTGCAGGTTGGGGGCCACACATGACAGGATGGGGGCGCAGGATGGGGGCAGCACGTGACAGGATGGGGGCACAGGATTGGAGCAGCACTTAATAGGATGGGGGCAGCACCTGACAGGATGGGGGTGCAGGATGGGAACACCACATGAAAGGATGGGGGTGCAGGATGAAGGCACAGGATGGGGGAAGCACATGACAGGATGGGGGCGCAGAATGGTAGCACCACTTCCCAGGATGGGGGAGCAGGATGGGGGCGGCACATGACAGGATGGGGGCGAGGGATGAGAGCATCACATGACAGGATGGGGGCACAAGATGGGAGCACCACATGATAGAATGGGAGCGCTGGATGGGAGCCCCACATGACAGGATGGGGGTGCAGGATGGGAGCACCACATGACAGGATGGGGGCGCAGGATGAGAGCACCACCTGACATCATGGGGGTGCAGGATGTAAGCAACACATGACAGAATGGAGTAGCAGGATGGGAGCAACACATGACAGGATGGGGGCGCAGGATGGGAGCACCACATGACAGGATGGGGGTGCAGGATGGGAGCACCACATGACAGGATGGGGGCACAGGATGGGAGCACCACAAGAGAGGATTGGGAAGCACATGACAGGATTTGGGCACAGGATGGGAGCAACACATGACAGGATGGGGGCACCACATGACAGGATGGGGGCACAGGATTGGAGCACCGCATGACAGGATGGGGGCGCAGGATGGGAGCATTACATGACAGGATGGGGGCGCAGGATGTGGGCAGCACATTACAGAATGAGGGAGCAGGATGGGAGCAGGACATGACAGGATGGGGGCGCAGGATGGGGGGAGCACATGACTGGATGGGGGTGCAGGATGGGAGCACCACTTGACAGGATGGGGGTGCAGGATGGAGGTGCAGGATGGGGGCCACACATGACAGGATGGGGGCGCAGGATGGGGGCAGCACATGACAGGATGGGGGCATAGGATTGGAACAGCACATGACAGGATGGGAGCACAGGATGGGAGCAGGACATGACAGGATGGGGGCGCAGGATGGGGGAGCACATGACTGGATGGGGGCACAGGATGGGAGCACCACATGACAGGATGGGGGTACAGGATGGAGGTGCAGGATGGGGGCCACACATGACCGGATGGGGGCGCAGGATAGGGGCAGCACATGACAGGATGGGGGCGCAGGATGGGAACAGCACTTAATTGGATGGGGGCAGCACATGACAAGATGGTGGTGCAGGATGCGAGCACCATATGAAAGGATGGGGGCGCAGGATGAAGGCGCAGGATGGGGGACGCACATGACAGGATGGGGGCGCAGGATGGGGGCAGAACATGATATGATGGGGGCGCAGGATGGTAGCATAACTTCTCAAGATGGGGGAGCAGGATGGGGGCAGCACATGAGAGGATGGGGGCGAGGGATGCGAGCACCACATGACAGGATGGGGGCGCAGGATGGGAGCAGCACGTGACAGGATGGGGGCGCAGGATGGGGCAGCACATGATTGGATGGTCGCGCAGGATAGGAGCAGCACTTGACAGGTAGGGGGTGCAGGATGGGAACACCACGTGATAGGATGGGGGGCGCAGGATGAGAGCACCACATGACAGGATGGGGGCACAGGATTGGAGCACCACATGACAGGATGGGGGCGCAGGATGGGAGCATTACATGACAGGATGGGGGGGGCAGGATGGAGGTGCAGGATGGGTGCCACACATGACAGCATGGTGGTGCAGGATAGGGGCAGCACATGACAGGATGGGAGCGCAAGATGGGAGCAGCACTTAATAGGATGGGGGCAGCACATGACAGGATGGGGGTGCAGGATGGGAGAACCACATGAAAGGATGGGGGCGCAGGATGGGGGCCGCACATGATATGATGGGGGCGCAGGATGGTAGCATCACTTCTCAAGATGGGGGAGCAGAATAGGCGCAGCACATGAGAGGATGGGGGCAAGGGATGCGAGCACCACATGACAGGATGGGGGCGCAGGATGGGAGCAGCACTTGACAGGATGGGGGCGCAGGATGGGGCAGCACATGACTGGATAGGGCGCAGGATATGAGCAGCACTTGACAGGAAGGGGGTGCAGGATGGGAACACCACAAGACAGGATGGGGGGCGCAGGATGGGAGCACCACATGACAGGTTGGGGGCGAAGGATGGGAGCACCACATGACAGGATGGGGGAGCAGGATGGGAACACCACATGACAGGATGGGGGCGCATGATGGGGCAGCACATTACAGGATGGGGGTGCAGGATAATAGCACCAATTGACAGGATGGGGAAGCACTATGGGCCAGCAAGGATGGGGGCGTAGGATTGGGGCAGCACATGACAGGATGGGGGCGCAGGATTGAGGCAGCACATGACTGGATGGAGGCGCAGGATGGGAGAACCACTTGACAGGATGGGGGAGCAGGATGGGGGCAGCATATGACTGGATGGGGGCACAGGATGGGAGCAGCACATGACAGGATGGGGGTGCAGGATGGGGGTGCAGGTTGGGGGCCACACATGACAGGATGAGGGCGCAGGATGGGGGCAGCACGTGACAGGATGGGGGTGCAGGATGGGAGCAGCACTTAATAGGATGGGGGCAGCACCTAACAGGATGGGGGTGCAGGATGGGAACACCACATGAAAGGATGGGGGCGCAGGATGAAGGCACAGGATGGGGGAAGCACATGACAGGATGGGGGCGCAGAATGGTAGCACCACTTCTCAGGATGGGGGAGCAGGATGGGGGCGGCACATGACAAGATGGGGGCGAGGGATGCGAGCACCACATGACAGGATGGGGGCATAAGATGGGAGCACCACATGATAGGATGGGGGCGCAGGATGGGAGCACCACATGTCAGGATCGGGGTGCACGATGGGAGCACCACTTGACATGATGGGGGTGCAGGATGTAAGCACCACATGACAGAATGGAGTAGCAGGATGGGAGCAGCACATGACAGGATGGGGGCACAGGATGGGAGCACCACATGACAGGATGGGGGCACAGGATGGGAGCACCACATGACAGGATGGGGGCACAGAATAGGAGCACCACTTGACAGGTTGGGAAAGCAGTATGGACCAGCACATGAGAGGATGGGGGCGCAGAATGGGAGCACCACATGACAGGATGGGGGTGCAGGATGGAGGTGCAGGATGTGGGCCACACATGACAGGATGGAGGCGCAGGATGGGGGCAGCACATGATAAGATGGGGGGTGCAGGATGTGAGCAGCACTTAATAGATTGGGGGCAGCACTTGACAGGAAGGGGGTGCAGGATGGAAGCACCACATGAAAGGATGGGGGCGCAGGATGGAGGCGCAGGATGGGGGCCACACAAGACAGGATGGGGGCACAGGATGGGGGCAGCACATGATTGGATGGGGGAGCAGGATGGTAGCACCACTTCACAGGATGGGGGAGCAGGATGGGGGCAGCACATGACAGGATGGGGGCGAGGGATGTGAGCACCACATGACAGGACGGGGGCATAAGATGGGAGCACCACATGATAGGATGGTGCGCAGGATGGGAGCACCATATGATAGGATGGGGGCGCTGGATGGGAGCACCACATGACAGGATGGGGGTGCAGGATGGGAGCACCACATGACAGAATGGGGGAGCAGGATGAGAGCACCACCTGACATCATGGGGGTGCAGTATGTAAGCACCACATGACAGAATTGAGTAGCAGGATGGGAGCAGCACATGAAAGGATGGGGGCGCAGGATGGGAGCACCACATGACAGGATGGGGGCACAGGATGGGAGCAACACAAGACAGGATTGGGCAGCACATGACAGGATGGGGGCACAAGATGGGAGCACCAAATGACAGGATTGTGGCACCACATGACAGGATGGGGGCACAGGATTGGAGCACCACATGACAGGATGGGGCGCAGGATGGGAGCACTACATGACAGGATGGGGGCGCAGGATGGGGGCAGCACATTACAGAATGAGGGAGCAGGATGGGAGCAGGACATGACAGGATGGGGGCGCAGGATGGGGGGAACACATGACTGGATGGGGGCGCAGGATGGGAGCACCACTTGACAGGATGGGAGAGCAGAATGGGGGCAACATATGACTGGATGGGGGCACAGGATGGGAGCACCACATGACAGGATGGGGGTGCAGGATGGTGGTGCAGGATGGGGGTCACACATGACAGGATGGGGGCGCAGGATGGGGTCAGCACATGACAGGATGGGGGCACAGGATTGGGGCAGCACATGACAGGATGGGAGCACAAGATGGGAGCAGGACATGACAGGATGGGGGCGCAGGATGGGCGAGCACATGACTGGATGGGGGCACAGGGTGGGAGCACCACTTGACAGGATGGGGGAGCAGGATGGGGGCAGCATATGACTGGATGGGGGCACAGAATGGGAGCACCACATGACAGGATGGGGGTGCAGGATGGAGGTGCAGGATGGGGGCCACACATGAAAGGATGGGAGCGCAGGATGGGTGCAGAACATGACAGGATGGGGGTGCACAATGGGAGCACCACATGAAAGGATGGGGGCGCAGGATGAAGGCGCAGGATGGGGGCCGCACATGACAGGATGGGGGCGCAGGATGGGGGCAGCACATGATGATGGGGGCGCAGGATGGTAGCACCACTTCTCAGGATGGGGGAGCAGGATGGGAGCACCACATGATAGGATGGAGGCACTGGATGGGAGGACCACATGACAGGATTGGGGTGCAGGATGGGAGCACCACATGACTGGTTGGGGGCGCAGGATGGGAGCACCACTTGACATCATGGGGTTGCAGGATGTAAGCACCACATGACAGAATGGAGTAGCAGGATGGGAGCAGCACATGACAGGATGGGGGCGCATGATGGGAGCACCACATGACAGGATGGGGGTGCAGAATGGGTGCACCACATGACAGGATGGCGGCACAGGATGGGAGCACCACATGACAGGATGGGGGCGCAGGATGGAGGCGCCGGATGGGGGCTGCACATGACAGGATGGGGGGCGCAAGATGGGGCGAGCACATGACAGGATGGCGTCGCAGGATGGCAGCACCACTTGACAGGATGGGGGAGCAGGATGGGGGCAGCACATGACTGGATGGGGGCACAGGATGGGAGCACCGCATGACAGGATGGGGGTGCAGGATGGAGGTGCAGGATGGGGGCCACCCATGACAGGATGGGGGCGAAGGATGGGGGCAGGACATGACAAGATGGGGGCGCAGGATGGGAGCACCACATGAAAGGATGGGGGCGCAGGATGGGAGCAGCCCTTAATAGGATGGGGGCAGCACATGACAGGATGGGGGTGCAGGATGGGAGCTCCACATGAAAGGATGGGGGCGCAGGATGGAGGTGCAGGATGGGGGCCACACATGACAGGATGGGGGCGCAGGATGGGGGCAGCACATGATTGGATGGGGGCGCAGGATGGTAGCACCACTTCACAGGGTGGGGGAGCAGGATGGGGGCAGCACATGACAGGATGTGGGCGAGGGATGCCAGCACCACATGACAGGAAGGGGGCGCAAGATGGAAGGACCACATGATAGGATGGGGGCGCAGGATGTAAGCACCACATGACAGGATGGGGGTGCAGGATGGGAGCACCACATGACAGGATGGGGGCGCAGGATGAGAGCACCACCTGACATCATGGGGGTGCAGGATGTAAGCACCACTTGACAGAATGGAGTAGCAGGATGGGAGCAGCACATGACAGGATGGGGGCGCAGGATGGGAGCACCACATGACAGGATGGGGGTGCAGGATGGGAGCACCACATGACAGGATGGGGGCACAGGATGGGAGCACCACATGACAGGATTGGGCAGCACATGACAGGATGGAGGCGCCGGATGGGGGCTGCACATGACAGGATGGGGGGCGCAAGATGGGGCGAGCACATGACAGGATGGCGTCGCAGGATGGCAGCACCACTTGACAGGATGGGGGAGCAGGATGGGGGCAGCACATGACTGGATGGGGGCACAGGATGGGAGCACCGCATGACAGGATGGGGGTGCAGGATGGAGGTGCAGGATGGGGGCCACCCATGACAGGATGGGGGCGAAGGATGGGGGCAGCACATGACAAGATGGGGGCGCAGGATGGGAGCACCACATGAAAGGATGGGGGCGCAGGATGGGAGCAGCCCTTAATAGGATGGGGGCAGCACATGACAGGATGGGGGTGCAGGATGGGAGCTCCACATGAAAGGATGGGGGCGCAGGATGGAGGTGCAGGATGGGGGCCACACATGACAGGATGGGGGCGCAGGATGGGGGCAGCACATGATTGGATGGGGGCGCAGGATGGTAGCACCACTTCACAGGATGGGGGAGCAGGATGGGGGCAGCACATGACAGGATGTGGGCGAAGGATGCCAGCACCACATGACAGGAAGGGGGCGCAAGATGGAAGGACCACATGATAGGATGGGGGCGCAGGATGTAAGCACCACATGACAGGATGGGGGTGCAGGATGGGAGCACCACATGACAGGATGGGGGCGCAGGATGAGAGCACCACCTGACATCATGGGGGTGCAGGATGTAAGCACCACTTGACAGAATGGAGTAGCAGGATGGGAGCAGCACATGACAGGATGGGGGCGCATGATGGGTGCACCACATGACAGGATGGGGGTGCAGGATGGGAGCACCACATGACAGGATGGGGGCACAGGGTGGGAGCACCACATGACAGGATTGGGCAGCACATGACAGGATGGGGGCACAGGATGGGAGCACCACATGACAGGATGGGGGCACCACATGACAGGATGGGTGCACAGGATTGGAGCACCACATGACAGGATGGGGCGCAGGATGGGAGAACTACATCACAGGATGGGGGCGCAGGATCGGGGCAGCACATTACTGAATAAGGGAGCGGGATGGGAGCAGGACATGACAGGATGGGGGCGCAGGATGGGGGGAACACATGACAGGATGGGGGTGCAGGATGGAGGTGCAGGATGGGGGCCACACATGACAGGATGGTGGCGCAGGATGGGGGCAGCACATGACTGGATGGGGGCGCAGGATTGGGGCAGCACATGACAGGATAGGAGCACAGGATGGGAGCAGGACATGACAGGATGGGGGCGCAGGATGGGGAAGCACATGACTGGATGGGGGCGAAGGATGGGAGCACCACTTGACAGGATGGGGGAGCAGGATGGGGGCAGCATATGACTGGATGGGGGCACAGGATTGGAGCACCACATGACAGGATGGGGTTGCAGGATGGAGGTGCAAGATGGGGGCCACACATGACAGGATGGGGGCGCAGGATGGGGGCAGCTCATAACAGGATGGGGGCGCAGGATGGGAGCAGCACTTAGTAGGATGGAGGCAGCACATGACAGGATGGGGGTGCAGTATGGGAGCTCCACATGAAAGGAAGGGGCGCAGGATGAAGGCGCAGGATGGAAGCCACACACGACAGGATGAGGGCACAGGATGGGGGCAGCACATGATATGATGGGGGCGCAGGATGGTAGCACTACTTCTCAGGATGGTGGAGCAGGATGGGGGCTGCACATGAGAGGATGGGGGCGAGGGATGCGAGCACCACATGACAGGGCGGGGGCACACGATGGGAGCACCACATGATAGGATGGGGGCGCTGGATGGGAGCACCACATGACAGGATCGGGGTGCAGGATGGGAGCACCACATGACTGGATGGGGGCGCAGGATGGGAGCACCACTTGACATCATGGGGGTGCAGGATGTAAGCACCACATGACAGAATGGAGTAGCAGGATGGGAGCAGCACATGACAGGATGGTGGTGCAGGATGGGAGCACCACATGACCGGATGGGGGTGCAGGATGGGAGCACCACATGACAGGATGGGGGCACAGGATGGTAGCACCACATGACAGGATGGGGGCGCAGGATGGGGGTAGCACATGACAGGATGGCAGCGCAGGATGGCAGCACCACTTGACAGGATGGGGGAGCAGGATGGTGGCAGCACATGACTGGTTGGGGGCACAGGATGGGAGCACCACATGACAGGATGGGGGTGCAGGATGGAAGTGCAGAATGGGGGCCACACATGACAGGATGGGGGCGCAGGATGGGAGCACCACATGAAAGGATGGGGGCGCAGGATGGGTGCAGCACTTAATAGGATGGGGGCAGCACATGACAAGATGGGGGCGCAGGATGGGAGCACCACATGAAAGGATGGGGGCGCAGGATGGGAGCAGCACTTAATAGGATGGGGGCAGCATATGACAGGATGGGGGTGCAGGATGAGAGCACCACATGAAAGGATGGGGGCGCAGGATGGAGTCGCAGGATGGGGGCCATACATGACAGGATGGGGGCGCAGGATGGGGGCAGCACATGATTGGATGGGGGCGCAGGATGGAAGTGCAGAATGGGGGCCACACATGACAGGATGGGGGCGCAGGATGGGAGCACCACATGAAAGGATGGGGGCGCAGGATGGGGGCACAGGATGGGGGCACAGGATGGTAGCACCACATGACAGGATTGGGCAGCACATGATAGGATGAGGGCATAGGATGGGAGCACCACATGACAGGATGGGGGCACCACATGACAGAATGGGGGCACAGGATTGGAGCACCACATGACAGGATGTGGGCGCAGGATGGGAGCACTACATAACAGGATGGGGGCGCAGGATGGGGGCAGCACATTACAGAATGAGGGAGCTGGATGGGAGCAGCACTTGACAGGATGGGGGCCCAGAATTGGAGGAGCACATACCAGGATGGGGTCAGCACATACCAGAATGGAGGAGCAGGATGGGAGCAGCACATGACAAGATGGAGGTGCACGTTGGAGGTGCACAAAACAGGATGAGGGCGCAAGATGGGGGCTGCACACGACAGGATGGGGGCGCTCAATGGCAGCAACACATACCAGGATGGAGACCATATAAATGCTCGCCTCCCGGCATAGAACGGTTTCAATAGCTAGTATTTATATATATATATACATATATACAGGGTGGTCCAAAAGTAGGTGGATAGAACGTGTAATAAGGTTATGAAGGGGGAGATTTTTCACACATGCTGTAAAGTGAAACTGGCTCAGTTGCCCTTAGCAACCAATCAGATTCCACTTTTCATTCCTCACAGACTCTTTGGAAAATGAAAGCTGGAATCTGATTGATTGCTAAGGGCAACTGAGCCACTTTCACAGATGTAGTTTTCACAGATAGATCTCCCCAAAATCTGTTTTCTTTTCAGATAATTCAGATAACACATAATGGCAAATAATTTAAATACAGATCAAAGAAAATAAATTTTAACAGAGTATTGGAAATCTCAAAATGCTGAAACCGTTAGAGCAAATTGGGTTGAAACATTTGGTACTCAAGCCCCAAAGAGACAAACCATTTACCGCATTCGTGACAAAATCATTGCCACTGGCTCAATCCTTAATGCTCCAAAAACTGGTCGACCCAAAATAGTCTGTACAGAAGATAATAAAAAATTGTTGCTGAAACATTTGTTCAGAGTCCAAAAAAGTCCACCAGAA
This sequence comes from Phyllobates terribilis, assembly GCF_046119375.1. Lineage (NCBI taxonomy): Eukaryota > Metazoa > Chordata > Amphibia > Anura > Dendrobatidae > Phyllobates > Phyllobates terribilis. The sequence continues at coordinate 68,936,055 of NW_027362763.1, read as the reverse complement.
GAGCCTCTTTGGAATTTGGAATTTCACGAGTTTCTATCATGCGAATCCTGAAATCTATTGGGTGGAAAGCTTATCGTCCATGTCTAATTCATGGTTTATTGGAGGATGATCCAGACAGGCGGCTGCAATTTAGTGAGATTATGCTTAACGAAGTTGAAGAAAATCCAGTAATTTTAGATAACATTATGTGGAGTGATGAAGCTTCTTTCAAATTATCCGGCCATATTAACAGACATAATTGTATTTACTGGTATAATGAGTACATGCATTTAACATTAGAGCAACAACTAAATGAGCCTGGTGTCAATGTATGGGGTGGTATTTTAAGTTTTGGTGTTTTAGGACCAATATTTTTTGATGTAACAGTCACAGGAGATAAGTATCTCGAAATTCTAATGAATCAAGTCAGGGGCGGACCTAACGCCTGTGCAGCCGGTTCATTGAATGGGGGCCCCCGAGGGAGAGGGGGCCCCTCCAGCCTCCAGCAGGGCCGCCATCACGGCATGACTGCCCTGACTCCAGCAAGGGGCCCGGCCGGTCGGGGCCCCCTCAGAGCCCCGTTGGGGCCCAACTCTTGTGCGTCTCCTCATGGGGCCCCCCCGCAGGACCCCTCGCCGTCACATGACCACCCGCTGTCACATGACCGGAGATGTCCCTGCTCTCAGCATGGGACCCTGGCCTACCTTCAAGAGGTAGTCACCGGAAATGCTTTTCACTTCACAGGTGTGCCCTGTCAGGTTTAATAAGTGGGATTTCTTGCCTTATAAATGGGGTTTGGACCATCAGTTGTGATGTGCAGAAATCTGGTGAGTACACAGCGGATAGTCCTACTGAATAGACTGTTTGAATTTGTATTATGGCAAGAAAAAGCAACTAAGTAAAGAAAAATGAGTAGCCATCATTACTTTAAGAAATGAAGGTCAGTCAGTGCGAAAAATTGGGCAAACTTTGAAAGTGTCCCCAAGTGCAGTTGCAAAAACCATTAAGCGCTACAAAGAAACTGGCTCACATAAGGACCGCCCCAGGAAAGGAAGACAAGAGTCACCTCTGCTTCTGAGGATGTTTATCCAAGTCATCAGCCTCAGAAATCGTAGGTTAACAGCCGCTCAGATTAGAGACCAGGTCAATGCCACAACAGAGTTCTAGCAGCAGACACATCTCTTCAACAACTGTTAAGAGGAGACTTTGTGCAGCAGGCCAGTGGAAATCTGTGCTTTGGTCTGATGAGTCCAAATTTGAGATCTTTGGTTCCAACCACCGTGTCTTTGTGCAACGCAGAAAAGGTGAACGGATGGAATCTACATGCCTGGTTCCCACCGTGAAGCATGGAGGAGGTGTGATGGTGTGGGGGTGCTTTGCTGGTGACACTGTTGGGGATTTATTCAAAATTGAAGGCATACTGAACCAGCATGGCTACCAAAGCATCTTGCAACTGCATGCTATTCCATCCTGTTTGCGTTTAGTTGGACCATCATTTATTTTTCAACAGGACAATAACCCCAAACAAACCTCCAGGCTGTGTAAGGGCTATTTGACAAAGAAGGAGAGTGATGGGGTGCTACGCCAGATGACCTGGCCTCCACAGTCACCAGACCTGAACTCAAATGATTTTGGTTGAGCTGGACCGCAGAGTGAAGGCAAAATGGCCAACAAGTGCTAAGCATCTCTGGGAACTCCTTCAAGATTGTTGGAAGACCATTTCCGGTGACTACCTCTTGAAGCTCATCAAGAGAATGCCAAGAGTGTGCAAAGCAGTCATCAAAGCAAAAGGTGGCTACTTTGAAGAACCTAGAATATAAGACATATTTTCAGTTGTTTCACACTTTTTTGTTAACTATATAATTCCACACATGTTTATTCATAGTTTTGATGCCTTCAGTGTGAATGTACAATTTTCATAGTCATGAAAATACAGCAAAATCTTTAAATGAGAGGCTGTGTCCAAACTTTTGGTCTGTACTGTGTATATATATATATATATATATATATATAAATATATATATCATCAGTACTTTTCAACAATCTGACCGGAAAAAAAAACCTAACAACGTTCAAGAAGAAACATATGAGTCTTTGTCAAACCCTTCAGATCATAAATGGCCGGTCTCGTAGCAGTGAAAATAACTCTACAAATCTGACTGGACACCACTTGCTCTCACTGAGCACAGCTTCGGGGGCATTCGCTGCAGATCGTCTGCTGAGTGGTCGCATGGATTACAGCAAGGGACACTTAAGAAAGGTGAGTATATGGATTTTTTATTTTATTCTTATTTTTACAGATGGACACTGCAGGAGCAGACACTGTTACTCTCATCAATGTCCCTGCTTGTGCTGATCGCAGCACCGGCAGGGAACCTTGATGAGGGCAGTGTTTAGCATCCGGCGCTTAGGAACAGTCGTTTCTGTACAACTGATTCCCAAGCACTGGTACGTGTCACACGGATGTCATCATTAAGAAGAAATGACATATAGTATGGAGGGAGCACACCAAAAAAAATTAGCAAAAAGATTTTTTTAATTTATTTACAAGCATGTGGACAAAGACAAGATAAAATCATATAAAAAACACACACAAGAGGGAACCTCAAGTAATCAATTGCAGAGTACAAAAATCAAGGGAGACACAAATGTAGCAATTGAATAATTACAGATGATATAATCTGTTAGTAGTGCGTGGTAAAATTAATCATTAGTGAATCATAATCATGATAACAAAATATAGCACACACTTATTAACCCAAGAGATGTGTACCCAAGGATCATAACATGCAATAATGGGTAGCTGGTAACAATAATCAACTATGTCACAGAAAGTAACCAATTCAACATCACGTGCATCAAGCTGGTGACACGTTATAAGAGTACATAACAAGGCTGTCCAATAATAATTATTAGTCCCAACAGGATTAGTGGGATATAGAACATGTCAAGCATGTCAGATGTGGCAGCCATAAATGTTGTACAGTCAGTATTACACATAACATTTTTTTACACACACAGCACAGCATAAATATTATGCTCTGCTATGCTTGGAGATGCATCTAATATAGGGGGATGAGCACAAAGTTAGAAGAAGGAAAATATATTAATTACCCATATGCAAAACAAGTATTTGTTACCTACATGAAGGTTATTAGTAAGTGGTGAATATCCAATGGAGGTGTATCTTTACCTCCAACTAGTAGGATGTACAGGACATAAACCAAACAATATGTCCCAGTCGACCGCATCCCATCCATTAGACCCATCAGAATACAAACCGGGCAATGACCCATCAATGTGTCCCTAAGGATCCTGTTTGAACAAATGATAAAACTTTATTTGAATCACATTTGGTTCCAATGAGTCAAAGAAGGGGGTGCTAGCATGGGGCCTAAAGTCCCAAATAGGGCTTGCCCCCAGATCAAAAAGTACCAACCACGTTATACCCAATATCAATATGATCCAGACTCCAAAAGTATATATCAACCATAGAAATGTCCCGAGGCGCAATTATACAATAGAAAATATGGGTGCATGGATGGCCATGTATTTAATTAATGGACCAAATATAAATTATGTAACTCTGCACCACATATATATCAAAATAAGTATAGACACCCAGTGTCCATAAGTATCGACTGGGCACAGACGGCATCGAGCCGCGCATCACGACATACATTCACATAGGAACACACAATGCAAATATAAGGATCATGATTGTGCATAAGAACATTTTTACACTTCAAAGTATCAATAATGGGTTTCCTCCCCCTCACTGGAACATTTGCGATGATGCATACAAGAAATGCATCATCACGAATTTTAGGATTAGTGCATAATGGCATAATATTATCAGAGTAAACAAAGTTGCCGTAAAAGTAATCAACGCAATGGTAAGAAGCTGATAACAGCCGGTCCAGAATAGTAAGCCATAATCACAATACTGCAGGGCAAGAACATAGGTTTATATTTGATGTCCTTTACTTCAAGAGGCACAGACCATTGTCCTAAAGGCACACATAATTATATCAATAATCAAGCAATTGTAATAACGTTTATGGTATAAGAGAGTCCAATAAGGCTAGTAATCCTTTTGCCTCCAAGCGTATCTGATGAGTATATCTGATCCATCACAATATCCTTTTGGGGTCAAAATGTCATCACATGGTCCAGTCTTTATCCAAGGTATCCTGTAAAAAGAAATTCCTCATTGAGTCCTGTTTGTGACATAGCATCAAGGAGGTAAATCCATCTTGGCTCCATCTGGAGTAGTAATTTGGAAATATCCCCTCCACGGATATTTAAGCTGACCCCATCCAGACCAATTACTTTTAGGCCTCGTGGGCTTCCACCATGATGGACCAAAAAGTGAGATGCCAGAGAAGTCAATTTGATACCTTTTTCTTCGTTAGAGAAGGCACAGTTGATAATGGACAGGTGTTTCTTCGTCCTCTTCCTCAATTCCAATGTTGTCTCTCCCACATATACCCTATTACAAGGGCAAATCAAGCAATAAATCACATTGTAGGTTTTACAGTTGATGAATTGTTTGAGATTATATTCTTTAGAATCGTGGGGATTTGTGAAATAATTCTGTATAGGTGTCATATATTGGCATATTTTACAGGATCCACAAGGGGAATGAACCCTTCAATCTGTGGCCCCCGGAGGTCTTTGTAGTGGGTCTAGAGTAGTGACTGGTGGTCAGTTGATCCCGTAAGTTAGGTGCCCTCCGTGCTGTCATAAGGGGGTGTCCTCAATTAATGGCCTAATTCTGGGGTCTACTGTAAGAATTCCCCAATGTTCTTGGATTATATTACCAACCTCCGACCACTGATTGTTGTAGTCAGTGATAATTCGGATCCTTTTGTCTGTTTCCTTTGGACGCCCTTGTAATAATGACATCTGATCCTGTTGGTTGGCATGTTGAAATGCTTCTGAAATCACTTTCCTAGGGTAACCACGATCACTAAATCGCTCTGTTAATAGTCTCGCTTGTTTTCTGAAATCCGATTACCTTGTAAAGTTACGTCTTGTTCGTAAGAACTGACCCACCGGGATTCCTTTCTTCAGGTGATATGGGTGGAAGCTAGAAAATGCAAGGAGGCTGTTAGTAGCGGTTGGTTTACGATATAAATTTGTTAAAATGTTCCCCTCCTCCATGATGACTTCAAGGTCAAGAAAAATCGCCTTATCAGGTGAGATGGTATATGTCAGAAAAATGTTTATGGTGTTCCGATTTAAGGTGGAGAGAAATTCAGCTGCTTCAGGTTCAGTGCCATCCCAAAAAAAAATGATATCATCAATGAACCTGTGCCATCCCCTCACCCTCTTTTGATAGATGTCTGACGGAAACACTACTGTGGTTTACCACCAACCCAAAAATAGGTTGGCAAAAGCCGGCGCACATTTGGCGCCCATAGCTACTCCAGAGACCTGATGGTAGAATGAGCGATCAAAGACAAAATAATTATGGGTAAGTATAAAATCAAGAAGGTCCACTAAGAATGAGTCATGTACCCTATCAGATCCAGGTTGGCCATCCAAGAAATACATAACCGCTTGCATTCCATCTGTATGGGAGATGTTTGTACACTGAGATTCCACATCACAGGTAACTACAAGTATACCCTCCGGTAAAGTTAGATATTGTGTGATTTGAATAAAGTGGGTACTATCCCCTGTATAGGATGGAAGATTCAGTACATGTGGCAGTAAGTATAAGTCCACATACTGGCTTGCCTTTTCACAAAGGCTACCCATACTGGACACAATGGGCCTGCCCGGTGGTGTTGTTATGCTTTTATGCACCTTTGGAAGTAGGTATAGCATTGGAACCACGGGTTTCGATACCCAGATGAATTCTTTCTCTCTTTGATTAATTGTGCCGTATCTAACAGCAGCTTCCAGAAGTCTGGAAAGTTTTTCCTGGAAAACAAAAGAAGGATCAGAGGGTAATTCGGTGTAAAACCAGCCATTGGATAAATGTCTCTGGGCCTCATCCAAGTACATAGTTGACGACCAAAGGGCAACATTTCCCCCTTTATCCGCTTCTTTAATGATAAACTCAGGGTTCTTTTTAAGTTTACGTATAGCTGTAATCTCTTGTCCTGTCAAATTTTTATTTTTGGTCATATTTGGCTTTAAGTTATTAATGTCCCTCTTAACAGACTCAAAGAAGAGTTTAATAGCTGGTAATGTTGTAAGTGGAAGGGCTTTGAAGGATTTATTACGATGTGGGAAAGTCATCCTACCTGTTTTCACTTTCTGGGTCGCTGCCTGACCCTAAAAAATTACTACTACTATCATCTGAAGAATCCGTGGGCGGATCAGGTAGGGTTGGCTCTTTGGGCAGTGGGTTTTTTTTGGGGTTAGGATTGCGTGGAATCCCTTTATGTTTCCACCTGAAAGCTTTTTTAGTATCAAAATAAGTCTTATGTCATTGAAATTTCTTTTTCTTTCCATCTATGACTGTGGCCTCATATTCATCTAAGTTAGTTTTTAATTTTGTGAGAGCGATTTAGTGAACGTGGTTACCCCAGGAAAGTGATTTCAGAAGCATTTCAACATGCCAACCAAAAGGATCAGATGTCATTATTACAAGGGCGTCCAAAGAAAACAGACAAAAGGATCCGAATTATCACTGACTACAACAATCAGTGATCGGAGGTTGGTAATATAATACAAGAACTTTGGGGAATTCTTACAGTAGACCCCAGAATTAGGCCATTAATTGAGGATAACCCCCTTATGACAGCACGGAGGGCACCTAACTTACAGGATCAACTGACCACCAGTCATTACTCTAGACCCACTACAAAGACCTCCGGGGGCCACAGATTGAAGGGTTCATTCCCTTGTGGATCCTGTAATATTTGCCAATATATGACACCTATACAGAATTATTTCACAAATCCCCACGATTCTAAAGAATATAATCTCAAACAATTCATCAACTGTAAAACCTGCAATGTGATTTATTGCTTGATTTGCCCTTGTAATAGGGTATATGTGGGAGAGACAACATTGGAATTGAGGAAGAGGACGCAGAAACACCTGTCCACTATCAACTGTGCCTTCTCTAACGAAGAAAAAGGTATCAAATTGACTTCTGTGGAATCTCACTTTTTGGTCCATCTTGGTGGAAGCCCACGAGGTCTAAAAGTAATTGGTCTGGATGGGGTCAGCTTAAATTTCCGTGGAGGGGATATTACCAAATTACTACTCCAACTGGAGACCAGATGGATTTACCTCCTTGATGCTATGTCACCAACAGGACTCAATGAAGAATTTCTTTTTACAGGATACCTTGGTTAAAGACTGGACCATGTGATGACATTTTGACCCCAAAAGGATATTGTGATGGATCAGATATACTCATCAGATACGCTTGGAGGCAAAAGGATTACTAGCCTTATTGGACTCTCTTATACCATAAACGTTATTACAATTGCTTGATTATTGATATAATTATGTGTGCCTTTAGGACAATGGTCTGTGCCTCTTGAAGTAAAGGACATCAAATATAAACCTATGTTCTTGCCCTGCAGTATTGTGATTATGGCTTACTATTCTGGACAGGCTGTTATCAGCTTCTTACCATTGCGTTGATTACTTTTACGGCAACTTTGTTTACTCTGATAATATTATGCCATTATGCACTAATCCTAAAATTCGTGATGATGCATTTCTTGTATGCATCATAGCAAATGTTCCAGTGAGGGGGAGGAAACCCATTATTGATACTTTGAAGTGTAAAAATGTTCTTATGCACAATCATGATCCTTATATTTGCATTGTGTTTTCCTATGTGAATGTATGTCGTGATACGCGGCTCGATGCCGTCTGTGCCCAGTCGATACTTATGGACACTGGGTGTCTATACTTATTTTGATATATATGGTGTGCAGAGTTACATAATTTATATTTAGTCCATTAATTAAATACATGGCCATCCATGCACCCATATTTTCTATTGTATAATTGTGCCTCGGGACATTTCTATGGTTGATATATACTTTTGGAGTCTGGATCATATTGACATTGGGTATAACGTGGTTGGTACTTTTTGATCTTGGGGCAAGCCCTATTTGGGACTTTAGGCCCTATGCTGGCACCCCCTTCTTTGACTCATTGGAACCAAATGTGATACAAATAAAGTTTTATCATTTGTTCAAACAGGATCCTTAGGGACACATTGATGGGTCATTGCCCAGTTTGTATTCTGATGGGTCTAATGGATGGGATGGGGTCGACTCGAACATATTGTTTGGTTTATGTCCTTTACATCCTACTAGTTGGAGGTAAAGATACACCTCCATTGGATATTCACCACTTACTAATAACCTTCATGTGGGTAACGAATACTTGTTTTGCATATGGGTAATTAATATATTTTCCTTCTAACATTGTGCTCATCCCCCAATATGAGATGCATCTCCAAGCATAGCAGAGCATAATATGTAATGTGTGTGTAAAAAAATGTTATGTGTAATACTGACTGTACAACATCTATGGCTGCCACATCTGACATGCTTGACATGTTCAATATCACACTAATCCTGTTGGGACTAATAATTATTATTAGGCAGCCTTGTTATGTACTCTTATAACGTGTCACCAGCTTGATGCACGTGATGTTGAATCCTATATGAGTGATATTTCTTTATTTGGTTGTACATACCTGTTTTTTACACAAGCGCTGCTGTTTAGATCGATTTATCCTGTCTGTGTATCCGGTTGCTAACCAACTGGATCATGTGACTATGATACATTTCCTGTTTGACGATGCACAATTGCGTCTCCTTGGTTACCGCGTCACATGTTTATGGCACACTTCCAGTCCGACGGACACCGCTGACAATGATGAGAGCGGTAATTACATACATATGTAAACTTTCACTTTAGAAGTATGTGGATATCCCCTGATGAAGCTGCAGCCCTAGGCAGCGGAACGCGTGGGGTGGGCCACGGGGACCTTTTGCTTCCATATGGGGCTGGCAACATTGTGGGAGGTTTTTGCTTTGCCACTCTTGATCACAGATACCCAAATATAGTGCGAAGCCCCATGTCAATTTTTTTAAAATTATTTCAGGAAATTCATGAAATAATTAAAAAAAATTGATGTGGGGCTTCTCACTATATTTGTGTCCAGTCAGGTACAGCAGGCAGGAACGGGCTACCCCCAACCACCAGCTGCCTATTTATACCTGGCCGGACACAACAATATAGGGAAGCCCTTTTTTTTTTATTATTTCATTAAATAATTTTAAAAAAATTGACGTGGGGCTTCGCACTATATTTGTGTCCAGCCAGGTACAGCAGGCAGGAACGGGCTGCCTCCAACCACCAGCTGCCTATTTGTACCTGGCCGGACACAACAATATAGGGAAGCCCTTTTTTTCTTAATTATTTCATGAATTTCATGAAATAATTAAAAAAAAAAAATACATGAGGCTTCGCCCTATTTTTGTGTCCAGCCAGGTACAACTAGGCAGCTGTGGGCTGGAATCCGCAGCGCAGGGAGGCCCAAGCTTTCTGGCCCCCCCCCCACTGCAAATTGCAGTCCGCAGCCACCCTGGAAAATGGTGCGTTCATAGAAGCGCCATCTTCTGGCGCTGTACCCATCTCATTCAGGGCCCTGGTGCGGTGGTTCACTGGGTAATAAAGGGGTTAGGGCCAGCTTGGCATTATCAGCTGGCCCTAAGCCCGAAATTCATATGGTCACGCCAATATTAGACATGACCGCCATGAATTTCTAGTAAAGTATTTAAAAAAAACACAACACCCAGAAAAAAGTCCTTTAATTGAAATAAACACACAATTCTTTATTGTTCTAACTTAAAACATACTTACCATCACGCCCATTCCAGCTGAAGCCAACGATCTCCTGCAATAAAAGAAAAATAATAAAGCAACATCATCCTTACCTTTCTTTGGTTCCCAGGACAGCTCCAGCTCTGCTACATCGAGATGACAGGCTGGACCTGCAGAACGCTGCCATCCAGCCTGTCATCCCGCAGACACTGAGAAGCGCAGGCATGCTTGCGCTCTGCAGTGTCTGGCTGTGACGGCATCCAGATGAGCCGAGGTCATGTCCAATGATCTCAGCTCACCTCATGCACAGACTGACAGCGTGGGAAAGTTCTCCTGAGCTCAGTGCTTCAGCAGGAGAATTCTCTCATGCTCACCGCATGCGCAGGAGAATTCTCCCACTCTGTCAGTGACGTGCATGAGGTGAGCCGAGTTCATTGGACATGAACTTAGCTCATCTGGATGCCGTCACAGCCAGACACTGAGGAGCGCAAGCATGCCTGCGCTTCTCAGTGTCTGCGGGATGACAGGCTGGATGGCAGCGTTCTGTAGGTCCAGCCTGTCATCTCGATGTAGCAGAGCTGAAGCTGTCGTGGGAACCATGGAAAGGTAAGGATGATGTTGCTTTATTATTTTTCTTTTATTGCAGGAGATCGTTGGCTTCAGCTGGAATGGGCGTGATGGTATGGTTTAATTTAGAACAATAAAGAATTGCGTGTTTATTTAAATTAAAGGACTTTATTCTGGGTGTTTGTGTTTTTTTGTAACTTTGACTATGGGGTTAGTAATGGGGGTGTCTTATAGACGCCTCTCCATTACTAACCTGGGCTTGATGTCAACTGGCATTATAAGCTGACATCAACCCCAGCCCTATTACCCCACTGCTACCGCTACAGGGCTGTGGGAAGAGCAAGGCTAAGTGCCAGAATTGGCGCATCCTATGGATGCGCCATTTCTGGGGGGGCTGACGGCTGGTGTTTCTAGCCTGGGAGGGGGCCAATATTCATGCCACCATTCCTGGGCTATTAATATCAGCCCCCAGCTGTCTGCCTAGCCTTTGCTAGCTATTAAAATAGGGGGGACCCCACGTCATTTTTTTGGAGGGTCCCCCATTTTAATAGCTAGTAAAGGCTAGGTATTCAGCTGGGGGCTGATATTAGTAGCCTGGGAAGCTCCGTGGGTATTACCCCCTTCCCAGACTTCAAACATCTGCCCCAGCCATCTGCTTAACCTCCGCTAAAGACTAAAATTACGGCGAACCCCACGCCAATTTTTTTTTTTAATAAATCCTTTATTTTAACACTAAATTACAAGTACAGTAACCAACACTGTCATTGTACTTATTATATTTGTGACTGACATGTTTCTATCTATCTAATCTATGTGTGATGCTCTATCTTTCTGTTCTAAATTGTCGGGTACCGCTGCTGAATTGCCGGCCGGCTTTTTTAAAGAGACGGTGCATGAAAACACTATTATTTTTTTAAATAAATCCTTTACACTAAATGACAAGTACAGTAAGCAACTCTGTCACTGTACTTATTATATATGTGACTGACATGTTTCTATCTATCTAATCTATGTGTGAAGCTCTATTCTTTCTGTTCTAAATTGTCGGGTACCGGTGTATGCCGCTGCTGTATTGCCGGCTTTTCATGTTTCACTGTGAGCACTGTTCCCATCGATTTGGGCAACCACCTCCCCCAATACATTCTACATTATTGTTAGTTCTTTTCCTTCATGTAGAATTAACCTACAAGGAAAGAAAGGGTTTATTTTCATTCCGATATTTGTGTCCCATTGACTTGCATTGGTTTCCGTTATCGGAATCGGCGATATCCGATACTTTTTGAGTATCAGCCCGATCCAATCTGATCCGATATTTCCTGATATCGGAAGGTATCGCTCAACACTACTTATGGGCCCTCACCTAGACTCATAGAACTTTATGGGGCACTTTTTTCTATATATAGGCTCTTTATTACACTTTAGCTATCTTGGTGTGAAGTGTTAAATATTTACAGATGCCATATGGGTTATTTTCTTATATAAGGACTTCATACTACTCCCTCTTAAGATTGTTTTGATATGCTTCATTTGCAAGTGTATGATTATTCCTCCATATATTGCTAACACCTGAATTCCTTACTTTCTGTGACATAGGTGATTATTGTTACCAGCTACCCATTATTGCATGTTATGATCCTTGGGTACACATCTCTTGGGTTATTAAGTGTGTGCTATATTTTGTTATCATGATTATGATTCACTAATGATTAATTTTACCACGCACTACTAACAGATTATATCATCTGTAATTATTCAATTGCTACATTTGTGTCTCCTTTGATTTTTGTACTCTGCAATTGATTACTTGAGGTTCCCTCTTGTGTGTGTTTTTTATATGATTTTATCTTGTCTTTGTCCACATGCTTGTAAATAAATTCCAAAAATATTTTTGCTAATTTATTTTGGTGTGCTCCCTCCATACTATATGCCATTTCTTCTTCTTTTTGTTACATTGATATTGCTTGGCATGGTGAGCACCCACACATATTTGACCTACTGGTGGTGCTCCTCTATTTCCTAATTTCAACGGATGTCATCATTGACTTGAATGGGTCCATGTGATCCATGCTGCCAGCCAAAAAAAATATCAGCATGTGGATCACACGGTCCGTGGAAACACACTGACATGTGCGCAGACCCATAGATTTGAATGGTTCTGAGTGTGTCAGTGTCTATGGTACGTGTGGAAACTGTCACCACACGTACTATACACACTTACATCTGAAAGAGGCCTAAAATGGGGTTGTTTGAGTAATGGAAAACCCCTTTAAGGAGTTAACAGCAGCTGACAGAGCTCAGTTTCACCCACGACAGCGAGAGACAGATCCTGGCTGTAACAGCGCCCCGGCAATCGCAGTTTCTTAGCATTAGTGCTCTTTCACATGTCCGGATATTACCAGCATTGGATAAAACAGTACTGGAGATGTCCGAGTCACTGTGTACCTGTGTGGAATACGTGTGGCAACCGTGTGCTGCCCGTGTGCTGCATCAGGATCACATGTACTGATACCTGGGAATTAGTGGTACAATTAGTGCTGTTCCCAAGCACGCGGTGCTGGAGGCATCACTCATCATTGTCCCCGGCTTGCGCTGCAATTAGCACAAGCAGAGGACAATGTTCAGAGTTGTATTGTGCCGCCGCTGTGTCCAGCAAGTGTTAAAATAAGAATAAAATTTAAAAAATCTTTAAATTCACCTGTCTCACGCTGTAATCCATCTGACCGACAAGCGACCGTATACGCCGAGGAGCAGAGCAGAATGACTTGCTGCAGCGAGCGTACCCCTGACCTGCGCTGTCACTAAGTGAGCTCAGGGCAGGTCAGAGTCCCGCTCGCTGCAGCGAGTCATTCTGCTCTGCTCCATGGTGTGTGCGGTCAGATGGATTACAGCGTTGGACACTGGATTTTTCCAACTTCAGATAGGTGAGTATAATGATTTTTTTAAACTTTATTCTTACTTTTACACTTGCTGGACACAGCAGGGGCTAGATACAACTGTCAACATTATCCCCTGCTCATTCTGATCGCAGCACCAGCAGGGAACCATGATGATGGCAGTGTGCAGCACCCGGCGTTTGGGAATAGCGCTAACTTTACATTGATTTCCAGGCACCTGTACGTGTCACATGAATGACACACGGATGTCATCAGTGTGGGATGTTTTGCGGCCCGTGCGGTGTGCAAAGAACGAACATGTCAGCGTGTTTTGCACACGGAAACATGGTCTGTGGAAACACACTGACATGTGCACAGACCCATTTATTTGACTGGGTCTGCGTGTGTCAGTGTCTCGGGTCGAGCACATTGGAATACTCACTTCACCGACTAGGGGGATATTAGGCACCCGATAGTATGTGTATTGATTGTCAACATATGTTTACACACATATATTTTCCAATTGTAGATTAGTTGATATATGCTGTACTTAGTGGAGCTATCTTTTCAAGGTTCCGAATGGCTATATTTATATTTATAACTACCCTAAACTATGCTTGTTGTCATTTATAATTAGTGTTGAGCCACCCCCGTAGTGTTCGAGTTCGGTTCGGTTCGTCGAACACCCATGTGTTAGCCGAACTGTTCATCGAACTGTTCGTCGAACACCTTCGAACACCGTTAAAACCAATGGCAGGCAAACAAAAACACATAGAAACACATAGAAAATACCTTCAAAGGTGTCCAAAAGCTGACAAACTGCTCAGAAGACATAAATAACACATGGAAAAGTGACAAGTACATATAGTCATGCGAAAAGAAAAGAGGTGGAGGAGTAAGAGGAGGGGGAATCACAGATATAGGCATGTCATGCCCTTTTAAAATCCAAAAAGTGAGAAGCCGTCACGGCCAGTCCGTTCCTGCCCGTGCCACCTCCGTGTCGCCGGGTTTGTGCCAGAGCCGCTGTGGACCCGGACGGCCAGCCCCCCTCTCCCAATACTGGTGCCTGTCCGCTGGTGGGTCGAGCGAGCCCCCCTGTGGTGGAGGCAGCTCTAAGCTTTTTAATTTAAATTGTCTCTCTAATTTGAATGAATACACTTTAAATCCTTTTACAAGGATCTATTGGAGGGCAAGTCTCATGCCAGCAGCAGCGTAATTCCAGCTCCAGTAGCGTCCACTAAAGCTGCTGCAGTTAAAAAGCTTTTATAAGGATCGAGCTCGGCTGTCCACCGCAAGGCATCCTACCGCCAATCCCAGCCCCTATGCCTTGGGGTGCATCCTGATGCTCTTCACTGAGTATCTCGTGGTCCCGAAGCATTTCCTTTGAAAAAATTAAGTGTCCAAACTACAGGTGGTGTAGCTTGCTTAACAGCCGGGATAATCTGCTGACTAGCAGACACTGCTACTAGGCACAAAGTATTTCCTGGTCTAGATGCAGTTAAAAATTTGTAATTAGATTCTCTCGTTGGATGCTGAGAAAGCATTCCATAGAGTCTCCTGGCACGCCATATATTATTCTCTTAAAAAGCTTGGGGTAGGGGTCTAGGGGACCCTTTTATAGCCAAAATCACGGCCCTGTATCGCAATACGTCACCTAGGCTGAAGATAAATTGAACTGTAGCACCCTGAGGGCTCGGTTGCTACAGAGGTATTGCACCTCACCCAGAGGTGTGACATCTCACTCTCAGGTAAGGATGGAGTATGGATCAGGACCCGACACCTGCATGCATTACACCACATTGCCGTGGGGCAGGGTGACCAATATGCCCCTGAGATGGGCACGACAGTCCCTATCCCTGGCTGGAGTGGGGGGAGGGAACACTGAGGAATTGGAACCCTGTAGTGCAGGAGCAGGGAGGAAGCAGTTCCTGGGTGCATTGAGAAGGGAGTATAAAAGGTGGGCACCATCTTAGTTCAGTGCAGAAAAGTCTGAGCAGAAGTGACAGGGAGCAGGGGGTCTGCATGAGCTCTGCTCTGCAGGCGGGCCTAGTAACAGAGGCCCAGGCCTGGAAGAGGGAGAAGAAGGAAGAGGAGCGGAGAAGGCTCCAGGAACAAGGAACGAAGGGATCCTAGGGGTGCAGACGGGTGAGTCGCCACCGCACGCCTGAATCCACCTGCGTGGAGGGGTCAGGCCAAAGGGGAGACCGGTCCCCGAAACTAGTGGAGGCAGGAAACGACCCTCAGCTAGAAACAGGAGGCTGTGACATTTTATGTGGCACAGTCCCTCGCTACACCCGCTAGGAAGGCACCACATAGGGTCAGAGAAACTGGCGCCAAGTTTACCAAGAGGAGGCCCGAGGCAGCCGGACAGAAGGGTTGGTAAGAAAGGTCAGAGAAAGGACACACAAAGGGGGTCCTGTGAAGCGCTCCAAAGTTATCTCGGAGTTGTCTGAGCCCCTCACCTGGTGAGCACAGTACGATCTGGGCAGCCGTTACCTGCAGAAGTGGTCTGGATAATAAGAACTGTGAGTAAAGGCCCTGGACTGCATCACCGACTCCGTGTCATTACTGCTGCTGCCCTGCACCATCACCCCCATCCTCCGCATACACTGCCCTGAGACTATACTCCTCCCGTGGGGAGTTATGCTATGCTCTGCTGCACCCACAACACCAGCCTCAGCGGTCTGCCCTGCAGCGGCGGTTCACTCTGACCACAATCCACGGGTGGCGTAGTCGGACATTTAAACATCAAAACCACATAAATAGTTCCGCCACTGGTTTGACCGCCCTGAGCCACAGAACCGGGTAGCCGCCACGGAGACTACAACCACCAGCATCCACCAAAAAGGGTCCGGCTCTGGTGTCCCAAGGCCCAGGGGGCGCGTCAGAACATTTTCATCACCTTTCATAATCACCAATGGGACAAGGCAGGGATGTCCTCTGTCCCCTCTCTTATACATCCTAGTGACGTAGCAAATGCTCTCATCAATTCGCCATAACCCCAATATTAGGTGGATTGAGGTGGGAGGCACCAAGTACAAGAGCTCTCTATTTGCTGATGATGTCCTAGCATATATCACTCAATCACATATATCCATCCCTGCTTTTATGGCTGAAATAGATCACTTTGTGACGTGGTCAAATTTTAAAATCAATGCAGCGAAGTCTGAGGCCCTCGATGTCTCCCTCCCCAAATCCATACAGGATTCCATCCAGTCCAACTTTCCCTTTGCCTGGCCCTCACAGGGTATCAAATACTTAGCAATTCCTATTCATAGAGACCTCTCCCGTCTATGTTATCTTAATTTTGGGCCCTTTATTGAACAACTCCATACAGACCATGGTTGGCAAGTTAGAACTGTAAGATTCACTACGTGAACACTGGTGTTTTGTGGAAAAGCACATGTACACTGTATTCCAAATTATTATGCAAAAAGTGTTTAGGAGTGATAAGGGAAGAATTTGTTTGATTGTCAGTTAAACTCATTGATGGTGATGTGTGTCAGGGCTCTTTATAACACTTTAAGCAATTGCAGACACCTGTGCTAATTGTTTGGCAGGTGTGTCCAATGAAAGGCAAGACTACTTAAGAAGGCTGTCCCACATTATTAAGCAGCCTACATTTTCTGCCAGAATGGGAAAGAAAAAGGATGTGTCGGTTGCTGAGAAGAAACAAATTGTGGAGTGTTTAGGTCAAGGCATGACTACAATCAACATTGTGCGATGATCAGGATGAAGTGTCTTGGCAATCAAGAAGTATGTAGCTGATTCACAGTACACATGTGTGCGTGCTGATAAAGGCAAATTGAGGACTCTTTCCTACAGGCAATTACCTCAGGTTAAAAGAGCAGCGGCAAAAAAGCCTTGTCATAGCAGCAGACAAGTTTTTGAAGCTGCTGGTGCCTCCAACGTCCCCCGAACAACAAGATGCAGGGTCCTTCAGAGGTTTGCAGCTGTGCGTACGCCATCCTGTCGACCTCCTCTATTCACTTCACACAAGCAGAAACGGCTCCAGTGGGCCAAAGATTACATGAAGACTGATTTCAAAACTGTTTTGTTCACGAATGAGTGCCGTGCAACGCACGATGGACCAGATGGATGGAGTGGAGGATGGCTGGTTGATGGACACCCCACGCAAACACGGCTACAGCGCCAACAAGGAGGAGGTGGAGTAATGTTTTGGGCTGGAATCATGGGGAGAGAGATTGTCGGCCCCTTTAGGATCCCTGAAGGGGTAAAGATGAACTCCATTATGTATGTGGAGTTTCTCAAACAGCACTTCCTGCCATGGTTCAAGAAGAAAAACCGTTTATTCCACAGCAAGATCATTTTTATGCATGATAATGCACCGTCTCATGCTGCACATAACAAATCTGCATCTCTGGCTGATATGGGCATAAAAGGGGACAAACTTATGGTGTGACCCCCATGCTCCCCTGACCTCTACCCCATTCAGAACCTCTGGAGCATCATCAAAAGGAGTGTCTATGATGGCGGGAGGCAGTTCACATCTAAGCAACAGCTCTGGGAGGGTATTCTGTCCTCATGCAAAAGAATTGAAGCAGAAACCATCCAAAACCTGACAAATTCAATGGACGAGAGAGTTCAGAAGCTCCTTTCGAACAAGGGGTCCTATGTGCAAATGTAACATCACCTAGAATAAAGTTTTGAGTTGAAAACTGTTTGTTTTCAGTTTCTAATAACCTGCTAATGCTTATAATTTCAAAAATGACCATTTTTTTGGTCTTTATTAAAATGAAAAGGTTGATCGAAGAGTGTGGGGGATCTAAGAGTGTGGCAACCCAGTAGTCAGGATTACTTCGAATTCTGACAATCTGAGTGTCATGTTGCAGGTAGTGCAGCAAGAAGGCACTTATGTGTCTTGCGCATCTCGGAGCCCCAAAATTATTTTCCGGGCTAGATGAAGCTAAAAATTATTATTAATTTTAAATCTGGTGGAGCTTAGTATAGATGGCCTAATAGAATCAGTACTGCACACTGCTACAAAGCCCAAATTATTTTCCAGCCAAGATACAGATAAACATGATTAGTACTTTTAAATCTGGTGGAGCTTAGTATAGATGGCCTAATAGAATCAGTGCTGCACACTGCTACAACGCCCAAATTATTTTCCAGCCAAGATACAGATAAACATGATTATTAATTTTAAATCTGGTGGAGCTTAGTATAGATGGCCTAATAGAATCAGTACTGCACACTGCTACAAAGCCCAAATTATTTTCCAGCCAAGATACAGATAAACATGATTAGTAATTTTAAATCTGGTGGAGCTTAGTATAGATGGCCTAATAGAATCAGTGCTGCACACTGCTACAAAGCCCAAATTATTTTCCAGCCAAGATACAGATAAACATGATTAGTAATTTTAAATCTGGTGGAACTTAGTATAGATGGCCTAATAGAATCAGTGCTGCACACTGCTACAAAGCCCAAATTATTTTCCAGCCAAGATACAGATAAACATGATTAGTAATTTTAAATCTGGTGGAGCTTAGTATAGATGGCCTAATAGAATCAGTGCTGCACACTGCTACAAAGCCCAAATTATTTTCCAGCCAAGATACAGATAAACATGATTAGTACTTTTAAATCTGGTGGAGCTTAGTATAGATGGCCTAATAGAATCAGTGCTGCACACTGCTACAAAGCCCAAATTATTTTCCAGCCAAGATACAGATAAACATGATTATTAATTTTAAATCTGGTGGAGCTTAGTATAGATGGCCTAATAGAATCAGTACTGCACACTGCTACAAAGCCCAAATTATTTTCCAGCCAAGATACAGATAAACATGATTAGTAATTTTAAATCTGGTGGAGCTTAGTATAGATGGCCTAATAGAATCAGTGCTGCACACTGCTACAAAGCCCAAATTATTTTCCAGCCAAGATACAGATAAACATGATTAGTAATTTTAAATCTGGTGGAACTTAGTATAGATGGCCTAATAGAATCAGTGCTGCACACTGCTACAAAGCCCAAATTATTTTCCAGCCAAGATACAGATAAAAATGATTAGTAATTTTAAATCTGGTGGAGCTTAGTATAGATGGCCTAATTGAATCAGTACTGCACACTGCTACAAAGCCCAAATTATTTTCCAGCCAAGATACAGATAAACATGATTAGTAATTTTAAATCTGGTGGAGCTTAGTATAGATGGCCTATTAGAATCAGTGCTGCACACTGCTACAAAGCCCAAATTATTTTCCAGCCAAGATACAGTTAAACATGATTAGTAATTTTAAATCTGGTGGAGCTTAGTATAGATGGCCTATTAGAATCAGTGCTGCACACTGCTACAAAGCCCAAATTATTTTCCAGCCAAGATACAGATAAACATGATTAGTAATTTGAAAGCTTAAAAAGGTTGGTGAGATGATTTTAACCAATCATAAAGCTTTTACTCTGCCCAGGATGACACAGGGGTAGAAAAGTCGTTTCAGATCCATGATTTGTTCATCTTTATTAACGTGAGTCTGTCTACATTATCAGTGGAGAGCCGCGTGCGCTTATCTGTCAGCACACCACCAGCAGCGCTGAACACGCGTTCAGACAGAACGCTGGCTGCGGGGCATGACAAGATCTCCAAGGCGTAAGTGGCTAGCTCCGGCCATTTATCCAGATTGGAAGCCCAAAAAGAGCAAGGGTCCAGTGACACAGTCATGGCTTCAATTTTTACTTGGAGATACTCCTGTACCATCGTCTCTAGGCGTTGACTATGTGTCAGACTTCTTGTCTCCTGTGGCCTTGCAAAGGATGGGCTAAAAAAGTGGTGAAATGATTCCGCAAAATTGATGTTACCAGCAGATACTGTGTTTCTGTTACGGTTTGAGTGCTGAACATTCGACGGTCCCACGGTTGACAAGTTGGAACTGTGAGATTCACTACATGCACCACTGGTGTTTTTTGGAAAAGCACATGTAAGATTCTGCAACAGTCTCTGCTGATTCTCCTGCATACGTGCATCCCTTTCTATGGCAGGAATAATTTCTGCAAATTTACTTTTGTACCGGGGATCTAACAGTGTGGCAACCAAGTAGTCAGGATTATTTCTAATTTTCACAATTCGAGGGTCATGTTGCAGGTAGTGCAGCAAGAAGGCACTCATGTGTCTTGCGCATCCAGGAGCACCAATTCCCTGCTGTGTTTGTGGCGAGGAAACAATCATGCTTCCTTCCTCTGTCATCTCCCCCCAACCTCGTACTACAGAAATGTGATCAAGGTCTTCCTCATCTGATGAGTCTTCCATCAGTTCGTCCTCCACTTCTTCCTGGGCTCCTGCACCTTCCTCACTAGTTTGGCTGCTACCATGCGCCCTGGTAAAACCATCTCCCCCACCCTCACATGCCTGCCGCCTTGGTGCTGCCGACCGTCTGGACCTTGCAGATGTTAGCCCTTCCGCATACAACTCCTCCTCCTCTACTTCCTCCACCTCCTCTTGTGCCACCACCTGACTCCGAATTCTGTTTAACATGTGCTCCAGCATGTAAATCACCGGAATAGTCATGCTGATAATGGCATCGTCAGCACTAAACAACTTCGTCGCTATTTCAAAGCTGTGCAGAAGGGTGCATAGGTCCCTGATCTGAGACCACTCCTCCAGCGTGATTTGCCCCACCTCTGGATCTCGTTGGCCCAGGCTATACGTCAGAACGTATTGAACCAGGGCTTGTCGGTGCTGCCACAGTCTCTGCAACATGTGCAGAGTTGAATTCCACCGGGTAGGCACATCGCATTTTAGCCGGTGAAGTGGCAGGCCCAACGACTTCTGCAGAGATGTAAGTTGCTGAGCTGCGTGATGCGAACGGCGGAAGTGAGCACACAGCGACCGTGCCCTCTGCAGAAGGCCATCTAGTCCGGGATAGTGGGCTAAAAATTGCTGGACAACCAGGTTCAACACGTGAGCCATACAAGGCACGTGTGTGACATTTCCCCGGCGAAGGGCCGCACCCAGGTTTGCATCATTGTCACACACGGCCTTCCCTGGTTTCAGGTCCAGTGGAGACAACCATTCATGAAATTGGTTCTCCAGAGCTGACCACAACTCCTCAGCTGTGTGACTCACATTTCCCAGACATTTCAAAGTAAAAACCGCCTGATGACGTTGAGCCGTACTGCCAGCATAGAAAGGAGGTGTGCAGGATCCCTTCTGCGCAGTTAGAATGCTTGTGGCATGACCAGACAGTCTTTGGGTGCAGGTGGAGGACTGAGAGGAGATTGAGGATGCAGAAGCAGTGGAGGAACTTTGAGATAAAGAGGATTGACGCACAACTCGTGGGGACGGCAAGACTTGGACAGCAGCCCCTTGTCCTACTGTCACCATAGTTACCCAGTGCCCAGTCAGTGACATGTAACGCCCCTGTCCATGCCTACTCATCCAAGTGTCTGTGGTGAAATGCACCCTGTCACACACAGAGTTTCTCAAAGAAGCGGTGATGTTGTGTGCGACATGCTGGTGGAGCGCAGGCACACCTTTCTTTGAGAAGTAGTGCCGACTGGGCATCTGGTACTGGGGCGGACATAAGGTCTCGAAAATCCTCTGTGTCCACCAGGCGGAAAGGCAGCATTTCTGTAGCCAAGATGGTGAAATTCAACCTCTTAGCTTTCTCATGGCTAGGAGGAAATGGTCTTTTACTTGTCCACATCTGAGGGACCGAGGGCTGGCTATTGTGCTTAGACGGGGTTGATAAGGGTGTCCCCGGCAAACTGCCGGTCTGTGAGGAAGATGCAGGCGGACATGTTAGGTTGCCTTGATCCAAAGGTGGTGCTATCGATGTCGGACAGCGCTCAACACCAGCTGGTGTTACCACCTCCAAAGAAAATGATGACCTGCCAATCACGCTGGCTGTTGCGGGTAAAGAGGTGGCAGGTCTGTGCCCCAAAACAGGTGTGACTGCTGTCCCCCCAGTCACAGAGGATGAAGAGGCCGCGGATGCACAAGATATGGCAGACGGTGGTTGGCCCGGCCGGCTAGACCGCATTGTAGCACACTGAGCTTCCCACTGCAACTTATGCTTCATGTCCATGTGCCGGTTCATGCATGAAGTACTCAAACTATGTATTTTTTGGCCTCTACTTAGCTTTTGCTGACAAATGTTACAGATAACACGAGTTGGGTCATCTTTATCGATCTGAAAAAATGCCCAGGCTATGCAAAGCTTAGCACACATGCGACCTGAAGAGCCACCACGACTTGTGGTGAGAGGCAGAGTTGTGTTTGAGGATGCAGTTGTTGACGTGCTTCCAGTACTACGTCTCTGTCCAGGAAGGCGCAACCTGACCTCGTCGTCACTAGCATCTTCCTCCACCTCCTCTGCTGACCTCATCTCTTGGCTGACTGTGGGTTGACAGTAAGTGGGATCTCCGACCTCATCATCATCACCCTGTGCGTTATCACACCCGTCGTCCTCAGAGCCAACCTGTTCCTGCCCTGACAAAAAACTAAAGTTGTCACTCCAATCAGGTATTTGAGTCTCATCATCGTCTTCCTCATTGTCTCCACCAACAGGAGTTACAGTTTGGGAATGAGGGTCTACATTATGGTCAGAACCTTAAGTGTCTGGTCCTGGATCCGACTCATAAAGATTCTGGGCATCAGTGCAGATCATTTCCTCGTCTGGATTCACAGAAGCGCTGGAGCCGACCTCTGATTCCCAGGCTATAGTATGAGTAAAAAGCTCTGCCGACTCAACCATCTGTTCTATTCATACTCAGACGGGCAGCTGGAGATTTGGGAGCTGTGAGGAAGCAAGTGCGATTGGGGTGACACCTTTGAGGACTGGAGTATTTGTGATGTTGAAGTTGATGTGGAGGAGAGCCCACTTAAAGGAGCACTTGATATCCGTTGAAGCACCTGCTGTTTTTGTGCCTCATCTGGAATTTGTAGCGATTGGCGTGGCCGTAAGAAAGGGATCTTATCACATTGTCTGCTAAAAGAAGTAGACATTTTAGTTTGGCTGGAAGATGGTCTTTCTTCTGCAGATGTTACTGTTGTTTAACACCTACCCCACGGACACAACCTTTTTTCCCCTTCCCAACACGCCTATTCCCCTTTCCACCAGCAGCAGGCCTTTTTCCACTCAACTCTGGAGTTGTTTGCACAAAAAAACAATGGATGGGAACCGAGCAGAGCTGAGTGGCCAAACTGTGGTATTAGGCCAAAACTATTGGCTGGGTGAGATGCAGAAAAAATTATATTCAATTTGCAACCTGATGGATGTCAGTATAGATGGACTAATAGACCAAGTCCCACACACTGCTAGAAGCCCAAATATTTTTTCAGAACTAGATGCAGGAAAAAATTACATTCAATTTGCAACCTGATGGAGGCCAGTATAGATGGCCTAATAGACCAAGTCCCACACACTGCTAGAAGCCCAAATATTTTTTCAGAGCTAGATGCAAAATAAAATTATATTCAATTTGCAACCTGATGGAGGTCAGTATAGATGGACTAATAGACCAAGTCCCACACACTGCTAGAAGCCCAAATATTTTTTCAGAGCTAGATGCAGGAAAAAATTACATTCAATTTGCAACCTGATGGAGGCCAGTATAGATGGACTAATAGACCAAGTCCCACACACTGCTAGAAGCCCAAATATTTTTTCAGAGCTAGATGCAAAATAAAATTATATTCAATTTGCAACCTGATGGAGGTCGGTATAGATGGACTAATAGACCGAGTCCCACACACTGCTAGAAGCCCAAATATTTTTTCAGAGCTAGATGCAGAAAAAAATTATATTCAATTTGCAACCTGATGGAGGTCAGTATAGATGGACTAATAGAACAAGTCCCACACACTGCTAGAAGCCCAAATATTTTTTCAGAGCTTGATGAAGAAATTAATTATTTTTAATTTGCAACCTGATGGAGGTCAGTATAGATGGACTAATAGACCAAGTCCCACACACTGCTAAAAGCCAAAATATTTTTTCAGAGCTAGATGCAGAAAAAAATTATATTCAATTTGCAACCTGATGGAGGTCAGTATAGATGGACTAATAGAACAAGTCCCACACACTGCTAGAAGCCCAAATAATTTTTCAGAGCTAGATGAAGAAAAAAATTATTTTTAATTTGCAACCTGATGGAGGTCAGTATAGATGGACTAATAGACCAAGTCACACACACTGCTAGAAGGCCAAATATTTTTACAGAGCTAGATGCAGAAAAAAATTATATTCAATTTGCAACCTGATGGAGGTCAGTATAGATGGACTAATAGAACAAGTCCCACACACTGCAAGAAGCCCAAATATTTTTTCAGAGCTAGATGCAGAAAAAAATTATTTTTAATTTGCAACCTGATGGAGATCAGTATAGATGGACTAATAGACCAAGTCCCACACACTGCTAGAAGCCCAAATATTTTTTCAGAGCTAGATGCAGAAAAAAATATATTCAATTTGCAACCTGATGGAGGTCAGTATAGATGGACTAATAGAATGATGCTATGCCCAAAAGGTTTTACTTCAGTAGGTGCAGTAAAAAAATTGGTATTCTATACACAGGTGGTGTAGCTTGCAACACAGATAGGCTACTCCACTGACTAACACACTCTGCAATAGGCCAAAAAAGATTAGCTTTGAAGATTTAGCCAAATGC
The DNA here is from genome assembly GCF_046119375.1 of Phyllobates terribilis. Classification (NCBI taxonomy): domain Eukaryota; kingdom Metazoa; phylum Chordata; class Amphibia; order Anura; family Dendrobatidae; genus Phyllobates; species Phyllobates terribilis. The sequence continues at coordinate 68,911,182 of NW_027362763.1, read as the reverse complement.
TGTGAAAAAAACTTGCACACCACTGGCACAGACCTGCCTGGCAAAAACTGGTAGGAACTGATGTAACTTAGTCCTGAAAAGGGCTGCAATTACAATTAGTCTTTACTCCCAACCTATTTATTTAAAAGCACAGACCTGCCTGATAAAAGTCATAGGAAATGCTGTAACCTAGTCCTTAAAAGGACTGCAATCACAACTATTCCCTACTCCCAAGCTATCTGTAGATTTGTGCGAAAATTGGCTTGAAATGAACAAGGTATAGCACACACAGCAACAGCGGTGCCGTCTAACACGCAGCTGCAGCAGTGAGAAAATGGTGGCGACGGGGAAAATGGCTGGGTCTTATAGGGCAAGGACATGTGACATACACTGCCAATGACACATGCCCTTGCTTGTGTGAAAAAAAGCACTTCGCTCCGTGTGTGCGCTGCTGATAGGCTGACAGATTGCACCTCCCCACTGTAAATGTGGGAAAGAGAAAAAAAATGGAGATCTTCATTATTCCTGAAGAGATCCATCCCCTACCCCTCCCCCCGCCCCGCTGTACACTCTGCGTATTAAAATTAATTTTCATCATTACTGAGAAAAAATCCAGTTATGATTTTGGTGCACAAACAGTTATCGAACATAACCTCGAACAGCCGAATTTTTTTCAAATCGTTCGTGTTCGCTGAACGGCTCGAACACCGCCCAAAACAGCTCGAATTTGAGATTGGCGAACAGTTCGAGTCGAACAACGCTCAACTATATTTATAATAAAGTTTATTGAATTATTTTTTTAAATATTGGCTTATTGATCGTTTTCTTGCTCTTTTGTGCTATCTTGTTTGTACGATTTAGCCTACAAAAAGTCCATTAATTGGTAGTCTATACTTGTGTTATCAACAATTATATATGAATACAGACTTTTTCCCTGTCTTGGGATAAGTGTACTACATGTTCTTTCCATGAATTGTATGCACTATACTGTAGATTAGATAAATAGAAACATGTCAATCACATATATAATAAATACAGTGAAAGTGTTGGTTACTGTTCTTGTCATTTAGTGTTAAAATAAAGGATTTATTAAAAAAAAAATTGGCATGCGGTTCCCCGTAATTTTAGTCTCTAGCGGAGGTTAAGGAGACAGCTGGGGCAGATGTTTGAAGCCTGGGAAGGGGGTAATACCCACAGATCTTCCCAGGCTACTAATAGCAGCCCCCAGCTGAAAACCTAGCCTTTACTAGCTATTAAAATGGGGGACCAAAAATAAAATTTACGTGGGGTCCCCCCTATTTTAATAGCTAGCAAAGGCTAGGCACACAGCTGGGGGCTGATATTAATAGCCCAGGAAGGGTGCCATGAATATTGGCCCCCTCCCAGGCTAGAAGCACCTGCCATCAGCCGCCCCAGAAATGGCGCATCCATGGGATGCGCCAATTCTGTCACTTAGCCTTGCTTTTCCCACTGCCCTGTAGTGGTGGCAGTGGGGTAATAGGGCTGGGGTTGATGTCAGCTTATAATGCCAGCTGTCATCAAGCCCAGGTTAGTAATGGAGGGGCGTCTATAAGACGCCCCCATTACTAACCCCATAGTGAAAGTTAAAAAAACACAAACACCCAGAATAAAGTCCTTTAATTAAAATAAAGACACAATTGTTTAATGTTCTTAAGTAAACTCTACTTACAGTCACACCCATTCCAGCTGAAGCCAACGATCTATTGCAATAAAAGTAAAATAATAAGCCAACCTCATCCTTACCTTTCCATGGTTCCCAGGACGGCTTCAGCTCTGCTACATTGACATGACAGGCTGGATGGCAGCAGAACGCTGCCATCCAGCTTGCCATGCAGCAGACACTGAGAAGCTCCTCAGTGTCTGGCTGTGACGGCATTCAGATGAGCCAAGTTCAAGTCCAATAAACTCAGCTCACCTCATGCACGTCACTGACAGCGTGGAAGAATTCTCCTGCGCATGTGGTGCCGGCAAACGACGTCACCACTTGAGCAGGAGAATTCTCCCAAACTGGGATGGCATTGAGATGGCAGGATGGATGGTAGCAGAACTCTGCAATCCAGCATGCCATCCTTCAGAGACACTGCGGAGCGCAGGCAATGTCTCTGAAGGATGACAAGCTGGATGGCAGCTTTCTGATACCATCCAGCCTGCCAACTCAATGCCATCCCACCGTGGGAGAATTCTCCTGCTCAAGCGGTGATGTCATTTGCTGGCACCGCATGAGCAGGAGAATTCTCCCATGCTGTCAGTGATGTGCATGAGGTGAGCTGAGTTCATTGGACATGAACTCGGCTCATCTGGATGCCTTCACAGCGAGACACTGAGGATATTCTCAGTGTCTGCGGCATGGCAAGCTGGATGGCAGCTTTCTGCTGCGATCCAGCCTGTCATGTCAATGTAGCAGAGATGAAGCCATCCTGGGAACCATGGAAAGGTAAGGATGAGGTCAGTTTATTATTTTACTTTTATTGCAGAAGACATTGACTTCATCTGGAATGGGCGATACGGTAAGTAGAGTTTAATTTAGAACATTAAAGGAATGTGTGTTTATTTCAATTAAAGGACTTTATTCTGGGTGCTGTGTTTTTTTTAAATACTTTACTAGAAATTCATGGCAGTAATGTCGAATATTGGCGTGACCCCATGAATTTTGGGCTTAGGGCCAGATGATAATACCAAGCTGGCCCTGACCCCTTTATTACCCAGTGAGCCACCGCACCAGGGCCCTGGATGAGTTGTTACTGCGCCAGAAGATGGCGCTTCTATGAATGTGCCATTTTGTGGAGTGGCTGCGGACTGCAATTCGCAGCAGAGGGGTGGCCAGAAAGCTTGGGCCTCCCTGTACTACGGATTCCAGCCCCCAGCTGCCTAGTTGTACCTGGCTGGACACAAAAATAGGGCAAAGCCCCACGTATTTTTTTTCAATTATTTCATGAAATTCATGAAATAATAAAAAAAAAAAGGCTTCCCTATATTTTTGTGTCCCACCAGGTAAAAATAGGCATGTGGGGTTTGGGGGAAGCCCGATCCTGGATGCTGTACCTGGGTGGCATACAAAAATATGGCGAAGCCCATGTCAAAATTTTTGGGAAATATTTATTAAAAAATAAAAAAAATAAAAATATTTAGGGATTGCATCTTTATTAACCCCTCAAGTGGAGGTGTTAAAGATGCAGTCCCTAAATGTGTTTTTTAAAAAATTTTTAATGAATTTTTCACCAAAAATTTGACGTGGCCTTCGCCATATTTTTGTGTCCAACCAGGTACAGCAGGCATGAACGGGCTGGCCCCAACCCCCAGATGCCTATTTGTACCTGTCTTGAAACAAAAATACAGGGAAGACCTTTTTTTAATTATTTCATGAATTTCATGAAATAATTTAAAAAAATTTGAAGTGGGGCTTCGCCCTATTTTTGTGTCCAGCCAGGTACAACTAAGCAGCTGGGGGCTGGAATCCGCAGCGCAGGGAGGCCCAAGCTTTCTGCCCCCCCCCACCGCTACGAATTGCAGTCCGCAGCCACCCCAGAAAATGGTGCGTTCATAGAAGCGCCATCTTCTGGCGCTATACCCAACTCATCCAGGGCTTTAGTGCAGTGGCTCACTGGGTAATAAAGGGGTTAAGGCCAGCTTGGTATTATCGGCTGGCCCTAAGCCCGAAATTCATGGGGTCACGCCAATAATAGACATGACCGCCATGAATTTCTAGTAAACTATTTAAAAAAACACAACACCCAGAATAAAGTCCTTTAATTGAAACAAACACACATTCCTTTAATGTTCTATATTAAACTCTACTTATCGTATCTAGTGTTGAGCCACCCCCATAGTGTTCGAGTTCGGTTCGATTCGTCGAACACCCGTATGTTCGTCCAACTGTTCGTCGAATTATTCATCGAACACCTTCGAACACCGTTAAAACCAATGGCAGGCAAACAAAAACACATAGAAACACATAGAAAACACCTTCAAACGTGTCCAAAAGCTGACAAACTGCTCAGAAGACACTCTCTTTAAAAAAGCCAGCCTGCAATTCAGCAGCGGCATACACCGGTACCAGACAATTTAGAACAGAAAGAATAAAGCATCACACATAGATTAGATAGATAGAAACATGTCAGTCACATATATAAGAAGTACAGTGACAGTGTTGCTTACTGTACTTGTCATTTAGTGTTAAAGGATTTATTTAAAAAAATCATAGTGTTTTCATGCACCATCTCTTTAAAAAAGCTGGCCGGCAATTCAGCATCGGTACCCGACAATTTATAAAAGAAAGAATAGAGCATCACACATAGATTAGATAGATAGAAACATGTCAGTCACATATATAAGAAGTAAAGTGATAGTGTTGATTACTGTACTTGTCATTTAGTGTTAAAATAAAGGATTTATAAAGAAAAAAATTAGCGTCTGGTTCCCCGTAATTTTAGTCTCTAGCTGAGGTTAAGCAAATGGCTGGGGCAGATGTTTGAAGCCTGGGAAGGGGGTAATACCCACGGAGCTTCCCAGGCTACTAATATCAGACCCCAGCTGAATACCTAGCCTTTACTAGCTAATAAAATGGGGGACCCCCCAAAAAATTACGTGGGCCCCCCCTATTATAATAGCTGGCAAAGGCTAGGCAGAAAGCTGGGGGCTGATATTATTCGCCCAGGAAGGGTGCCATGAATATTGGCCAACTCCCAGGGTAGAAACACCAGCCGTCAGCCGCCCCAGAAATGGCGCATCCATACTCAAAGTTTAAAAAAAACACAAACACCAAGAATAAAGTCTTTAATTGAAAAAAACACACAGTTCCTTATTGTTCTAAATTAAACCATACTTACCATCACGCCATTCCAGCTGAAGCCAATGTCTTCTGCAATAAAAGAAAAATAATAAACCAACCTCATCCTTACCTTTCCGTGGTTCCCAGGACGGCTCCAGCTCTGCTACATTCACATGACAGACTGGATTGCAGGCGAAAGCTGCCATCCAGCTTGCCATGCTGCAGACACTGAGAAGTGCAGGCATGCTTGTGCTCCTCAGTGTCTCTCTGTGACGGCATAAAGATGAGCAGAGGTCATGTCCAATGAACTCAGCTCACCTCATGCACGTCACTGACAGCGTGGGAGAATTGCCTGTGCTTGCAGTCAGCGTGAGAGAATTCTCCTGCTGAAGCGCTGAGCACAGGAGAATTTTCCCACGCTGTCAGTGATGTGCATGTGGTGAGCTCATGTCCAATGAACTCAGCTCACCTCATGCACGTCACTGACAGCATGGGAGAATTCTCCTGCGCTCAGTGCTTCAGCAGGAGAATTCTCCCACGCTGGGATGACATTGAGATGACAGGCTGGATCACAGCTGAGCGCTGCCGTCCAGCTTGTCATCCTTCAGAGACACTGCAGAGCGCAAGCATGCCTGCGCTCTGCAGTTTCTATGAAGAATGGCATGCTGGATGGCAGCGCTCAGTTGCCATCCAGCCTGTTATCTCAATGCTATCCCAGCATGGGAGAATTCTCCTGCTGAAGCGCTGAGCGCAGGAGAATTTTCCAACGCTGTCAGTGATGTGCATGAGGTGAGCTCATGTCCAATGAACTCAGCTCACCTCATGCACGTCACTGACAACATGGGAGAATTGCCTGCGGTCTGCAGTGTCTATGAAGGATGGCATGCTGGATGGCAGCTGAGCGCAGGAGAATTTTCCCACGCTGTCAGTCACGTGCATGAGGTGAGCCGAGTTCATATGACATGACCTCGGCTCATCTGGATGCCGTCACAGCAAGACACTGAGGAGCGCAAGCATGCCTGCGCTTCTCAGTGTCTGTGGCGTGGCAAGCTGGTTGGCAGGTTTCGGCTGCCATCCAGCCTGTCATGTCAATGTAGCAGAGCTGAAGCTGTCATGGGAACCATGGAAAGGTAAGGATGATGTTGCTTTATTATTTTACATTTATTGCAGGAGATCGTTGGCTTCAGCTGGAATGGGCGTGATGGTAAGTATGGTTTAATTTAGAACATTAAAAAATTGTGTGTTTATTTCAATTAAAGGACTTTATTCTCGGTGTTGTGTTTTTTTAAATACTTTTCTAGAAATTCATGGCGGTCATGTCTAATATTGGCGTGACCCCATGAATTTCGGGCTTAGGGCCAGCTGATAATTCCAAGCTGTCCCTAACCCCTTTATTACCCAGTGAGCCACCGCACCAGGGCCCTGGATGAGTTGGGTACAGCTCCTGAAGATGGGGCATCTATGGACGCGCCATTTTCTGGGGTGGCTGCGGACTGCAATTTGCAGCTGGGGGGGGGGCAGAAAGCTTGGGCCTCCCTGCACTGAGGATTCCAGCCCCCAGCTGCCTAGATGTACCTGGCTGGACACAAAAGTAGGGTGAATCCCCCAGACATTTTTTTTTTAATTATTTCATGAAATTCATGAAATAGTTAAAAAAAGGGCTTCCCTGTATTTTTGTTTCCAGCCAGGTACAAATAGGCATCTGGGGGTTGGGGGCAGCCCGTTCCTGCCTGCTGTACCTGGCTGGACACAAAAATATGGCGAAGGCCACATCAATTTTTTGGTGAAAAGTTCAATAAATTTTTAAAAAAAAAAACACATTTAGGGACTGCATCTTTATTAACCCCTCCATGTGAGGGGTTAATAAAGATGGAGTCCCTAAATTATTATTTTTTTTATTATTATTTTTTAATTAATTTTTCCCCAAAATTTTGACATGGGCTTCACCATATTTTTGCATGCCAGCCAGGTACATCATCCAGGAACGGGCTGCCCCCAACCATCAGCTAACTATTTGTACCTGGCTGGACACAACAATATAGGGAAGCCCTTTTTTTTTTAATTATTTCATGAATTTCATGAAATAATTGCAAAAAAAAATACGTGGGGCTTCGCCCTATTTTTGTGTCCAGCCAGGTACAACTAGGCAGCTGGGGGCTGAAATCCTCAGCGCAGGGAGGCCCAAGCTTTCTGGCCCCCTCCCCCGCTGCAAATTGCATTCCGCAGCCACCCCAGAAAGTGGCACGTTCATGGAAGCGCCATCTTCTGGCACTGTACACATCTCATCCAGGGCCCTGGTGCGGTGGCTCACTGGGTAATAAAGGGGTTAGGGCCAGCTTGGCATTATCAGCTGGCCCTAAGCCCAAAATTCATGGGGTCACGCCAATATTAGGCATGACCGCCATGAATTTCTAGTAAAGTATTTAAAAAACACAACACCCAGAATAATGTTCTACAATTGAAATAAACACACAATTTTTTAATGTTCTAAATTAAACCATACTTACCATTAGTGTTGAGTAGAGATGAGCGGTGTTCGACTTGAACTGTTCGCCAATCTCAAATTCGAGCTGTTTTGGGCGGTGTTCGAGTTGTTCGACGAACCCGAACGATTTGCAAAAAATTCGGCTGTTCGAGGTTATGTTCGATAACTGTTCGTGCACCAAAAGCGTGTCCTGCATGTCTGGCGCTATTTAGAGCACCAATCATGCAGGGATTGTCTGCCACTCACTGTAATGCCACAGCCATGGTGGTTGTGGCATTACAGTGATTGCCCAAATCGATGGGAACAGTGCTCACAGAGAAACATGAAAAGCCGGCAATTCAGCAGCTGCATACACCTGTACCCGACAATTTAGAACCGAAAGAATAGAGCTTCACACATAGATTAGATAGATATAAACATGTCAGCCACATATATACGAAGTACAGTGAAAGTGCTGCTTACTGTACTTGTCATTTAGCGTAAAGGATTTATCAAAAAAAATAATAGTGTTTTCATGCACCGTCTCTTTAAAAAAGCCGGCCGGCAATTCAGCAGCGGTACCCGACAATTTAGAATAGAAGGAATAGAGAATCACACATAGATTAGATAGATAGAAACATGTCAGTCACATATATAAGAAGTGCAGTGACAGTGTTGATTACTGTACTTGTCATTTAGTGTAAAGGATTTATTTAAAAAAATAATAGTGTTTTCATGCACTGTCTCTTTAAAAAAGCCGGCCGGCAATTCAGCAGCGGTACCCGACAATTTATAACAGACAGAATAGAGCATCATACATAGATTAGATAGATAGAAACATGTCAGCCACATATATACGAAGTACAGTGACAGTGTTGCTTACTGTACTTGTCATTTAGCGTAAAGGATTTATCAAAAAAAATAATAGTGTTTTCATGCACCGTCTCTTTAAAAAAGCCGGCCGGCAATTCAGCAGCGGTACCCGACAATTTATAACAGACAGAATAGAGCTTCACACATAGATTAGATAGATAGAAACATGTCAGTCACATATATATGAAGTACAGTGATAGTGTTGGTTACTGTACTTGTCATTTAGTATTAAAATAAAGGATTTATTATTAAAAAATTGGCGTGGGGTTCCCCTTAATTTTAGGCTCTAGCGGAGGTTAAGCAGACGGCTGGGGCAGATGTTTGAAGCCTGGGAAGGGGGTAATACCCACGGAGCTTCCCAGGCTACTAATATCAGCCCCCAGCTGAATACATAGCCTTTACTAGCTATTAAAATGGGGGACCCCCCAAAAGAAATGACGTGGGGTCCCCCCTAATTTAATAGCTAGCAAAGGCTAGGCAGACAGCTGGGGGCTGATATTAATAGCCCAGGAAGGGAACCATGAATATTGGCCCCCTCCCAGGCTAGAAACACCAGCCGTCAGCCGCCCCAGAAATGGCGCATTCATAGGATGCGCCAATTCTGGCACTTAGCCTCGCTCTTCCACGCTGCCCTGGTGCGGTGGCAGGGGGTAATAGGGTTGGGGTTGATGTTAGCTTATAATGCCAGCTGACATCAAGCCCAGGTTAGTAATGGAGAGGCGTCTATAAGACACCCCCATTACTAACCCCATAGTCAAAGTTAAAAAAAACACAAACACCCAGAATAAAGTCCTTTAATTGAAATAAAGACACAATCCTTTATTGTTCTAAATTAAACCATACTTACCGTCACGCCCATTCCAGCTGAAGCCAACGATCTCCTGCAATAAAAGAAAAATAATAAAGCAACCTCATCCTTACCTTTCCATGGTTCCCACGACAGCTTCAGCTCTGCTACATCGAGATGACAGGCTGGACCGCAGCAGAACGCTGCCATCCAGCCTCTCATCCCGCAGACACTGAGAAGCGCAGGCTTGCTTGCGCTGCTCAGCGTCTCTCTGTGACGACATCCAGATGAGCCGAGTTCATGTCCAATGAACTCGGCTCACCTCATGCACGTCACTGACAGCGTGGGAAAATTCTCAAGCTGAAGCGGTGAGTGCAGGAGAATTCTCCCACGCTGTCAGTGACGTGCAGGAGGTGAGCTGAGTTCATTGGACATGAGCTCACCTTATGCACGTCACTGACAGCGTGGGAGAATTCTCCTGCACTCAGCGCTTCAGCGTGAGAATTCTCCCGCTGAAGCGCTGAGTGCAGGAGAATTTTCCCACGCTGTCAGTGACGTGCATAAGGTGAGCTCATGTCCAATGAACTCAGCTCACCTCCTGCACGTCACTGACAGCGTGGGAGAATTCTCCTGCACTCAGTGCTTCAGTGTGAGAATTCTCCCACGCTGAAGCGCTGAGTGCAGGAGAATTTTCCCTCGCTGTCAGTGACGTGCATGAGGTGAGCCGAGTTCATTGGACATTAACTCGGCTCATCTGGATGCCCTCACAGAGAGACACTGTGGAGCGCAAGCAAGCCTGCGCTTCTCAGTGTCTGCGGGATGACAGGCTGGATGGCAGCGTTCTGCTGCGGTCCAGCCTGTCATCTCGATGTAGCAGAGCTGAAGCTGTCATGGGAACCATGGAAAGGTAAGGATGATGTTGCTTTATTATTTTTCTTTTATTTCAGGAGATCGTTGGCTTCAGCTGGAATGGGCGTGATGGTAAGTATGGTTTAATTTAGAACAATAAAGAATTGTGTGTTTATTTCAATTAAAGGACTTTTTTCTGGGTGTTGTGTTTTTTTTAAATACTTTACTAGAAATTCATGGTGGTCATGTCTAATATTGGCGTGACCCCATGAATTTCGGGCTTAGGGCCAGCTGATAATGCCAAGCTGGCCCTAACCCCTTTATTACCCAGTGAGCCACCGCATCAGGGCCCTGGATGAGTTGGGTACAGCGCCAGAAGATGGCGCTTCTATGAACGCGCCATTTTCCGGGGTGGCTGCGGACTGCAATTTGCAGCGGGGGTGGCCCAGAAAGCTTGGGCCTCCCTGCGCTGCGGATTCCAGCCCCCAGCTGCCTAGTTGTACCTGGCTGGACACAAAAACAGGGCGAAGCCCCACGTCAATTTTCTTTAAATTATTTCATGAAATAATTAAGAAAAAAAGGGCTTCCCTATATTGTTGTGTCCGGCCAGGTACAAATAGGCAGCTGGTGGTTGGGGGCAGCCCGTTCCTGCCTGCTGTACCTGGCTGGACACAAATATAGTGCGAAGCCCCACGTCAATTTTTTTAAAATTTTTTCATGAATTTCCTGAAATAATTTAAAAAAATTGAAGTGGGGCTTCGCACTATATTTGTGTCCAGCCAGGTACAGCAGGCAGGAACGGGCTGCCCCCATCCACCAGCTGCCTATTTGTACCTGGCCGGACACAACAATATAGGGAAGCCCTTTTTTTCTTAATTATTTCATGAATTTCAAGAAATAATTAAAAAAAATTGAAGTGGGGCTTCGCACTATATTTGTGTCCAGCCAGGTACAGCAGGCAGGAACGGGCTGCCCCCAACCACCAGCTGCCTATTTGTACCTGGCCGGACACAACAATATAGGGAAGGCCCTTTTTTCTTAATTATTTCATGAATTTCATGAAATAATTAAAAAAAAAGTACGTGGGGCTTCGCCCTATTTTTGTGTCCAGCCAGGTACAACTAGGCAGCTGGGGGCTGGAATCTGCAGCGCAGGGAGGCCCTAGCTTTCTGGGCCCCCCCCCTCTACAAATTGCAGTCCGCAGCCACCCCGGAAAATGGCGCGTTCATAGAAGCGCCATCTTCTGGCGCTGTACCCAACTCATCCAGGGCCCTGGTGCGGTGGCTCACTGGATAATAAAGGGGTTAGGGCCAGCTTGGTATTATCAGCTGGCCCCAAGCCCAAAATTCATGGGGTCACGCCAGTATTAGACATGACCGCCATGAATTTCTAGTAAAGTATTTAAAAAAAACACAACACCCAGAATAAAGTCCTTTAATTGAAATAAAGACACAATTCTTTATTGTTCTAAATTAAACCATACTTACCATCACACCCATTCCAGCTGAAGCCAACGATCTCCTGCAATAAAAGAAAAATAATAAACCAACCTCATCCTTACCTTTCCATGGTTCCCACGACAGCTTCAGCTCTGCTACATCGAGATGACTGGCTGGACCGCAGCAGAACGCAGCCATCCAGTCTGTCATCCCGCAGACACTGAGAAGCGCAGGCATGCTTGCGCTCCTCACTGTCTCGCTGTGACGGCATCCAGATGAGCCGAGGTCATGTCCAATGAACTCGGCTCACCTCATGCACGTCACTGACAGCGTGGGAAAATTCTCACGCTGAAGTGCTGAGTGCAGGAGAATTCTCCCACGCTGTCAGTGATGTGCATGAGGTGAGCTCATGTCCAATGAACTCAGCTCACCTCCTGCACGTCACTGACAGCGTGGGAAAATTCTCCTGCAATCAGCGCTTCAGCGTGAGAATTTTCCCACGCTGTCAGTGACGTACATGAGGTGAGCCGAGTTCATTGGACATGAACTCGGCTCATCTGGATGTCGTCACAGAGAGACGCTGAGCAGCGCAAACAAGCCTGCGCTTCTCAGTGTCTGCGGGATGACAGGCTGGATGGCAGCGTTCTGCTGCGGTCCAGCCTGTCATCTCGATGTAGCAGAGCTGAAGCTGTCGTGGGAACCATGGAAAGGTAAGGATGAGGTTGCTTTATTATTTTTCTTTTATTGCAGGAGATCGTTGGCTTCAGCTGGAATGGGCGTAATGGTAAGTATGGTTTAATTTAGAACAATAACGGATTGTGTCTTTATTTCAATTAAAGGACTTTATTCTGGGTGTTTGTGTTTTTTTTAACTTTGACTATGGGGTTAGTAATGGGGGTGTCTTATAGACGCCTCTCCATTACTAACCTGGGCTTGATGTCAGCTGGCATTATAAGCTGACATCAACCCCAACCCTATTACCCCCTGCCACCGCACCAGGGCAGCGTGGAAGAGCGAGGCTAAGTGCCAGAATTGGCGCATCCTATGAATGCGCCATTTCTGGGGCGGCTGACGGCTGGTGTTTCTAGCCTGGGAGGGGGCCAATATTCATGGCTCCCTTCCTGGGCTATTAATATCAGCCCCCAGCTGTCTGCCTAGCCTTTGCTAGCTATTAAATTAGGGGGGACCCCACGTCATTTTTTTTGGGGGGTCCCCCATTTTAATAGCTAGTAAAGGCTATGTATTCAGCTGGGGGCTGATATTAGTAGCCTGGGAAGCTCCGTGGGTATTACCCCCTTCCCAGGCTTCAAACATCTGCCCCAGCCGTCTGCTTAACCTCCGCTAGAGCCTAAAATTAAGGGGAACCCCACGCCAATTTTTTTAATAATCAATCCTTTATTTTAATACTAAATGACAAGTACAGTAACCAACACTATCTCTGTACTTCATATATATGTGACTGACATGTTTCTATCTATCTAATCTATGTGTGATACTCTATCTTTCTGTTCTAAATTGTCGGGTACCGCTGCTGAATTGCCGGCCGGCTTTTTTAAAGAGACAGTGCATGAAAACACTATTATTTTTTTAAATAAATCCTTTACACTAAATGACAAGTACAGTAAGTAACACTATCACTGTACTTATTATATATGTGACTGACATGTTTCTATCTATCTAATCTATGTGTGAAGCTCTATTCTTTCTGTTCTAAATTGTCGGGTACAGATGCTGAATTGCCGGCCGGCTTTTTTAAAGAGACGGTGCATGAAAACACTAATATTTTTTTTAATAAATCCTTTACACTAAATGACAAGTGCAGTAACCAACACTGTCACTGTGCTTCTTATATGTGTGACTGACATGTTTCTATCTATCTAATCTATGTGTGATGCTCTATTCCTTCTTGTCTAAATTGTCGGGTACCGGTGTATGCCGCTGCTGAATTTGCCGGCCGGCTTTTTTAAAGAGAGTGTCTTCTGAGCAGTTTGTCAGGTTTTGGACACCTTTGCAGGTGTTTTCTATGTGTTTCTATGTGTTTTTGCTTGCCTGCCATTGGTTTTAACGGTGTTCGACGGTGTTCTAAGGTGTTCGACGAACAGTTCGACGAACAGTTCCTCGAACATCCCGGTGTTCGACGAACCGAACCGAACCCGAACACTATGGGGGTGGCTCAACACTAGTGTTGAGCCATCCCCGTAGTGTTCGAGTTCGGTTTGGTTCGTCGAACACCCGTGTGTTCGCCGAACTGTTCGTCGAACTGTTCGTCGAACACCTTCGAACTCCGTTAAAACCAATGGCAGGCAAACAAAAACACATAGAAACACATAGAAAACACCTTCAAAGGTGTCCAAAAGCTGACAAACTGCTCAGAAGACATAACTAACACATGGAAAAGTGACAAGTACATATAGTCATGCGAAAATAAAAGAGGTGGAGGAATAAAAGGAGGGGGAGACACAGATATAGGCATGTCATGCCCTTCTAAAATCCAAAAAGTGAGAAGCCGACACGGCCAGTCCGCTCCTGCACGTGCCACCTCCGTGTCGCCGGGTTTGTGCCAGAGCTGCGGTGAACCCTGATGGCCAGCCCCCCTCTCCCAATACTGGTGCCTGTCCGCTGGTGGGTCGAGCGAGCCCCCCTGTGGTGGAGGCAGCTCTAAGCTTTTTAATTTAAATTGTCTCTCTAATTTGAATGAATACACTTTAAATCCATTTACAAGGATCTATTGGAGGGCAAGTCTCATGCCAGCAGACGCGTAATTCCAGCTCCAGTAGCGTCCACTAAAGCTGCTGCAGTTAAAAAGCTTTTATAAGGATCGAGCTCGGCTGTCCACCGCAAGGCATCCTAGTGCCAGTCCCAGCCCCTATGCCTTGGGGTGCCTCCTGATGCTCTTCACTGAGTATCCCATGGTCCCGAAGCATTTCCTTTGAAAAAATTAAGTGTCTAAACTACAGGTGGTGTAGCTTGCTTAACAGCCGGGATAATCCGCTGACTAGCAGACACTGCTACTAGGCACAAAGTATTTCCTGGGCTAGATGCAGTTAAAAATTTGTAATTAGATACTCTCGTTGGATGCTGAGAAAGCATTCCATAGAGTCTCCTGGCACGCCATATATGATTCTCTTAAAAAGCTTGGGGTAGGGGTCTAGGGGACCCCTTTATAGCCAAAATCACGGCTCTGTATCACAATATGTCACCTAGGCTGAAGATAAATGGAACTGTAGCACCCTGAGGGCTCGGTTGCTACAGAGGTATTGCACCTCACCCAGAGGTGTGATATCTCACTCTCAGGTAAGGATGGAGTGTGGATCAGGACCCGACACCTGCATGCATTACACCACATTGCCGTGGGGCAGGGCGACCAATATGTCTCTGAGATGGGCACAACAGTCCCTGTCCCTGGCTGGAGTGGGGGGAGGGAACACTGAGGAAGGGGAACCCTGTAGTGCAGGAGCAGGGAGGAAGCAGTTCCTGGGTGCATTGAGAAGGGAGTATAAAAGGTTGGCACCATCTTAGTTCAGTGCAAAGAAGTCTGAGCAGAAGTGGCAGGGAGCAGGGGCTCTGCATGAGCTCTGCTCCGGAGGCGGGCCTAGTAACAGAGGCCCAGGCCTGGAAGAGGGAGAAGGAAGGAAGAGGAGCGGAGAAGGCTCCAGGAACGAGGAATGAAGGGATCCCAGGGGTGCGGACGGGCGAGTCGCCACCGCACGCCCAAATCCACCTGCGTGGAGGGGTCAGGCCAAAGGGGGAGACCGGTCCCCGAAACTAGTGGAGGCAGGAAACGACCCTCAGCTAGAAACCGGAGGCTCTGACATTTTATGTGGCGCAGCCCCTCGCTACACCCGCTAGGAAGGCACCACATAGGGTCAGGGAAACTGGCGCCAAGTTTACCAAGAGGAGGCCCGAGGCAGCCGGACAGAAGGGTTGGTAAGAAAGGCCAGACAAAGGACACACAAAGGGGGTCCTGTGAAGCGCTCCAAAGTTATCTGGGAGTTGTCTGAGCCCCTCACCTGGTGAGCACAGTGCGACGTGGGCAGCCGTTACCTGCAGACGTGGTCTGGATAATAAGAACTGTGAGTAAAGGCCCTGGACTGCATCACTGACTCCGTGTCGTTACTGCTGCTGCCCTGCACCATCACCCCCATCCTCCGCATACACTGCCCTGAGGCCATACTCCTCCCGTGGGGAGTTATGCTACGCTCTGCTGCACCCACAACACCAGCCTCAGCGGTCTGCCCTGCAGCAGCGGTTCACTTTGACCGCAATCCACGGGTGGCGTAGTCGGACATTTAAAATCAAAACCACATAAATAGTTCCGCCACTGGTTTGACCACCCTGAGCCACGGAACCGGGTCGCCGCCACGAAGACTACAACCACCAGCATCCACCAAAAAGGGTCCGGCTCCGGGTGTCCCAAGGCCCAGGGGGTGCATCAGAACATTTTCATCACCTTTCACAATCACCAATGGGACAAGGCAGGGATGTCCTCTGTCCCCTCTCTTATACATCCTAGTGACGGAGCACCTGCTCTCATCAATTCGCCATATCCCCAATATTAGGTGGATTGAGGTGGGAGGCACCGAGTACAAGTGCTCTCTATTTGCTGATGATGTCCTAGTATATATCACTCAATCACATATATCCATCCATGCTGTTATGGCTGAAATAGATCACTTTGCTACATGGTCAAATTTTAAAATCAATGCAGCGAAGTCTGAGGCCCTCGATGTCTCCCTCCCCAAATCCATATAGGATTCCATCCAGTCCAACTTTCCCTTTGCCTGGCCCTCACAGGGTATCAAATACTTAGGAATTCCTATTCATAGAGACCTCTCCCATCTATGTTATCTTAATTTTGGGCCCTTTATTGAACAACTCCATACAGACCACGGTTGGCAAGTTAGAACTGTAAGATTCACTACGTGAACCACTGGTGTTTTGTGGAAAAGCACATGTACACTGCGTTCCAAATTATTATGCAAAAAGTGTTTAGGAGTGATAAGGGAAGAATTTGTTTGTTTGTCAGTTAAACTCATTGATGGTGATGTGTGTCAGGGCTCTTTATATCACTGTAAGCAATTGCAGACACCTGTGCTAATTAGTTTGGCAGGTGTGTCCAATGAAAGGCAAGACTACTTAAGAAGGCTGTCTCACATTATTAAGCAGCCTACATTTTCTGCCAAAATGGGAAAGAAAAAGGATGTGTCGGCTGCTGAGAAGCAACAAATTGTGGAGTGTTTAGGTCAAGGCATGACTACAATCAACATTGTGCGATGATCAGGATGAAGTGTCTTGGCAATCAAGAAGTATGTAGCTGATTCACAGTACACACGTGTGCGTGCTGATAAGGGCAAATTGAGGACTCTTTCCTACAGGCAATTACGTCAGGTTGAAAGAGCAGCGGCAAAAAAGCCTTGTCATAGCAGCAGACAAGTTTTTGAAGCTGCTTGTGCCTCCAACGTCCCCTGAACAACAAGATGCAGGGTCCTTCAGAGGTTTGCAGCTGTGTATACGCCATCCTGTTGACCTCCTCTATCCACTTCACACAAGCAGAAACGGCTCCAGTGGGCCAAACATTACATGAAGACTGATTTCAAAACTGTTTTGTTCACGAATGAGTGCCGTGCAGCGCTCGATGGTCCAGATGGATGGAGTGGAGGATGGCTGGTTGATGGACACCCCACGCAAACACGGCTACAGCGCTAACAAGGAGGAGGTGGAGTAATGTTTTGGGCTGGAATCATGGGGAGAGAGATTGTCGGCCCCTTTAGGATCCCTGAAGGCGCTGAAGATGAACTCCATAATGTATGTGGATTTTCTCAAACAGCACTTCCTGCCATGGTTCAAGAAGAAGAACCGTGTATTTCACAGCAAGATCATTTTTCTGCATGATAATGCACCATCTCATGCTGCACATAAAACATCTGCATCTCTGGCTGATATGGGCATAAAAGGGGACAAACTTATGGTGTGACCCCCATGCTCCCCTGACATCTACCCCATTCAGAACCTTTGGAGCATCATTAAAAGGAGTGTCTATGATGGCGGGAGGCAGTTCACATCTAAGCAACAGCTCTGGGAGGGTATTCTGTCCTCATGCAAAACAATTGAAGCAGAAACCATCCAAAACCTGACAAATTCAATGGACGAGAGAGTTCAGAAGCTCCTTTCGAACAAGGGGTCCTATGTGAAAATGTGACATCACCTAGAATAAAGTTTTGAGTTGAAAACTGTTTGATTTCAGTTTCTAACAACCTGCTAATGCTTATAATTTCAAAAATGACCATTTTTTTGGTCTTTATTAAAATGAAAAGGTTGATCGAAAAGTTTGGGGGATCTAAGAGTGTGGCAACCCAGTAGTCATGATTAGTGTTGAGCCACCCCCGTAGTGTTCGAGTTCGGTTCGGTTCGTCGAACACCCGTGTGTTCGCCGAACTGTTCGTCGAACTGTTCGTCGAACACCTTCGAACACCGTTAAAACCAATGGCAGGCAAACAAAAACACATAGAAACACATAGAAAACACCTTCAAAGGTGTCCAAAAGCTGACAAACTGCTCAGAAGACACAACTAACACATGGAAAAGTGACAAGTACATATAGTCATGCGAAAAGAAAAGAGGTGGAGGAGTAAAAGGAGGGGGAGACACAGATATAGGCATGTCATGCCCTTCTAAAATCCAAAAAGTGAGAAGCCGAGACGGCCAGTCCGCTCCTGCCCGTGCCACCTCCGTGTCGCCGGGTTTGTGCCAGAGCCGCGGTGAACCCTGACGGCCAGCCCCCCTCTCCCAATACTGGTGCCTGTCCGCTGGTGGGTCGAGAGAGCCCCCCTGTGGTGGAGGCAGCTCTAAGCTTTTTAATTTAAATTGTCCCTCTAATTTGAATGAATACACTTTAAATCCATTTACAAGGATCTATTGGAGGGCAAGTCTCATGCCAGCAGCCGCGTAATTCCAGCTCCAGTAGCGTCCACTAAAGCTGCTGCAGTTAAAAAGCTTTTATAAGGATCGAGCTCGGCTGTCCACCGCAAGGCATCCTAGTGCCAGTCCCAGCCCCTATGCCTTGGGGTGCCTCCTGATGCTCTTCACTGAGTATCCCGTGGTCCCGAAGCATTTCCTTTGAAAAAATTAAGTGTCCAAACTACAGGTGGTGTAGCTTGCTTAACAGCCGGGATAATCCGCTGACTAGCAGACACTGCTACTAGGCACAAAGTATTTCCTGGGCTAGATGCAGTTAAAAATTTGTAAGTAGATACTCTCGTTGGATGCTGAGAAAGCATTCCATAGAGTCTCCTGGCACGCCATATATGATTCTCTTAAAAAGCTTGGGGTAGGGGTCTACGGGACCCTTTTATAGCCAAAATCACGGCCCTGTATCACAATACGTCACCTAGGCTGAAGATAAATGGAACTGTAGCACCGAGGGCTCGGTTGCTACAGACGTATTGCACCTCACCAAGAGGTGTGATATCTCACTCTCAGATAAGGATGGAGTGTGGATCAGGACCCGACACCTGCATGCATTACACCACATTGCCGTGGGGCAGGGCGACCAATATGCCCCTGAGATGGGCACGACAGTCCCTGTCCCTGGCTGGAGTGGGGGGAGGGAACACTGAGGAAGGGGAACCCTGCAGTGCAGGAGCAGGGAGGAAGCAGTTCCTGGGTGCATTGAGAAGGGAGTATAAAAGGTGGGCACCATCTTAGTTCAGTGCAGAGAAGTCTGAGCAGAAGTGGCAGGGAGCAGGGGCTCTGCATGAGCTCTGCTCCGGAGGCGGGCCTAGTAACAGAGGCCCAGGCCTGCAAGAGGGAGAAGGAAGGAAGAGGAGCGGAGAAGGCTCCAGGAACGAGGAATGAAGGGATCCCAGGGGTGCGGACGGGCGAGTCGCCACCGCACGCCCGAATCCACCTGCGTGGAGGGGTCAGGCCAAAGGGGGAGACCGGTCCCCGAACTAGTGGAGGCAGGAAACGACCCTCAGCTAGAAACCGGAGGCTCTGACATTTTATGTGGCGCAGCCCCTTGCTCCACCCGCTAGGAAGGCACCACATAGGGTCAGGGAAACTGGCGCCAAGTTTACCAAGAGGAGGCCCGAGGCAGCCGGACAGAAGTGTTGGTAAGAAAGGCCAGACAAAGGACACACAAAGGGGGTCCTGAGAAGCGCTCCAAAGTTATCTGGGAGTTGTCTGAGCCCCTCACCTGGTGAGCACAGTACGACGTGGGCAGCCGTTACCTGCAGACGTGGTCTGGATAATAAGAACTGTGAGTAAAGGCCCTGAACTGCATCACTGACTCCGTGTCGTTACTGCTGCTGCCCTGCACCATCACCCCCATCCTCCGCATACACTGCCCTGAGGCTATACTCCTCCCGTGGGGAGTTATGCTACGCTCTGCTGCACCCACAACACCAGCCTTAGCGGTCTGCCCTGTAGCGGCGGTTCACTCTGACCGCAATCCACGGGTGGCGTAGTCGGACATTTAAACATCAAAACCACATAAATAGTTCCGCCACTGGTTTGACCGCCCTGAGCCACGGAACCGGATCGCCGCCACGAAGACTACAACCACCAGCATCCACCAAAAAGGGTCCGGCTCCGGGTGTCCCAAGGCCCAGGGGGTGCGTCAGAACATTTTCATCACCTTTCACAATCACCAATGGGACAAGGCAGGGATGTCCTCTGTCCCCTCTCTTATACATCCTAGTGACGGAGCACCTGCTCTCATCAATTCGCCATAACCCCAATATTAGGTGGATTGAGGTGGGAGGCACCGAGTACAAGTGCTCTCTATTTGCTGATGATGTCCTAGTATATATCACTCAATCACATATATCCATCCCTGCTGTTATGGCTGAAATAGATCACTTTGTTACATGGTAAAATTTTAAAATCAATGCAGCGAAGTCTGAGGCCCTCGATGTCTCCCTCCCTAAATCCATATAGGATTCCATCCAGTCCAACTTTCCCTTTGCCTGGCCCTCACAGGGTATCAAATACTTAGGAATTCCTATTCATAGAGACCTCTCCCATCTATGTTATCTTAATTTTGGGCCCTTTATTGAACAATTCCATACAGACCACGGTTGGCAAGTTAGAACTGTAAGATTCACTACGTGAACCACTGGTGTTTTGTGGAAAAGCACATGTACACCGCGTTCCAAATTATTATGCAAAAAGTGTTTAGGAGTGATAAGGGAAGAATTTGTTTGTTTGTCAGTTAAACTCATTGATGGTGATGTGTGTCAGGGCTCTTTATATCACTGTAAGCAATTGCAGACACCTGTGCTAATTAGTTTGGCAGGTGTGTCCAATGAAAGGCAAGACTACTTAAGAAGGCTCTCTCACATTATTAACACTAGAACTACTGATGGAGTCATTTTGACTCCTTTCGTTTTTTATTTCTCTTCTGTGACTACATTTATCAGAATTCCGGCTTGAAACTCGGTGACTTTTCCTCAAATATGATGTGAAAAAAGATTTTGTGAGAATAAATAATTTTGGTGAAAAATTTGCGCGTTTTTTTCAAAATTTACCAAGAACTACTGAAGGGAGTCATTTTGACTCCCTACTATATTTTGAGGTCCTTTTGTCACTAAATGTTGCTATAAAGTTTTGTGCATAATTTTTTCACTCTGTCTTATTTACCCTGATGTTCATATAGATGTAGTTCAATTTACATGTCAACTTTTCACATTTTCCTTGTGTTTTACCTGCTTGTATTACTGTGTAATGCTGAACAAAATAGCTTGTTTACTCTAGGCTCTTATCTTATGCTAATGAAGGGTGGTGTTTTTCTAAGGTCCTAGCAGGAGACAGTATTCTGGATAGTAACTTTACTTTCAGTTCAGCTGAAGAGACAAAGAGAACAGACGCAGACATACGAGCTCTGAAGACTCATACAGGTATGAATTGTTATGAAATAGTTTAGCTGTCTGTCATCTGATTCAGCCCACCTACCTTTGAAGGTGGCAGAACAGTTATTATTTCTTTTTGTTTTCATTTCATTTCTATTTTTCAGCAGGGAACTATATAGAATTTGTGAGGAATATGGAGAGAAGACGTTTGATAAAGCCTCAGGATATTCTGGCTACTTTGCAACCCATACCGGAGGATGAATCGGAATCCGAATTGCAGGAACATGTATTTGATTCTGACAGTGATGAAGATTTCATTCCTCAGAACATATCAAGTGAATCTGAAGACTCAGAAGGAACAAATCCAGAAGGTAAGTAGTTATGTGTATTTATTTGTTCTTCCACACACTGAGTTAGTGCCTGTGCACACTAGCAGAATTCTGGCTGAATAGCCATCTGGATATTCTTGCCGCAATACAGGCCGTACCTGCCCGCTCATGCCTGAAGCTCCGCTCCGAACCCCGGGCTGGAGCCGCTGTCAGGGACAGAGCAGCGCTTGCTTACGCGCGAGCACGGCTCCGTTCCAGACAGCGGCTCCATCCCAGGGTTCGGAGTGGAGCTTCAGGTATGAAACTCCGCTCTGTACCTGAGCGGGCAGGTACGGGCCGGATTGTGGTGAGAATATCCGGTCGGATTTTCCGCCGCTAATCCAGCCAGTGTGCACGGACCCTTACAAAACAAAAATTCTAAATATTCATCAACTTTTTTCCAGATATTCCAAGCACATCAACTGGGGATCGGGCTCATGCAGTTATGTTGCCTCGTGACCATCCTCCTGGTCGTGGACAGAAAAAATCAGCAAAACGTCCCAGAAATGAAAGAACAACAGATAACGATGGCGGCGAAGGTAATGCAACAACAAACACCAGAGAAGGCGAATCTGTAGGAATACTAGTTTCAGCGGATGGTATTCAATGGAAACCTGTTGAAATTGGAGAACACTTGCCTGGTAGGCGTGACAGCCAAAATATTCTTCGAGAAGCACCTGGCCCTACAGGATACGCCAGAAGAAATATCATTATCGATAGTCCTTTGAGCGCATGGCGTTTATTTTTTGATTCATATATATTGACACATATAAAGAACTGTACGCTTGCAGAAGCATGCAGGAACAATAATTTACAGTTTACTCTATCTGATGAGGAGCTAGATGCATTCATTGCGATATTCTATGCTCGTGGAATATCTGTCACGAACCGTCACTCGATTAGCAGTATTTGGTGTAATGACTGGGGAATACCGTTTTGCAAAGCGACAATGTCTAGGGACCGCTTTGTTGAAATTATGAGGTTTCTCAGATTTGATGAGAAATCTACTCGATCGGAGAGACTGCAAACGAACAAGTTTGCTCTATTTTCTACTGTGTGGGACAGGTTTATTGAAAATTGTATTGCGTGTTACAAACCTGGCCCATACATAACGGTGGATGAGCAACTTTTCCCAAGCAAAACTAGGTGTCCATTCACGCAGTACATGCCTTCCAAACCAGATAAATATGGCCACAAATATTGGCTAGCTGTTGATAAGAGGAGCAAATATCTGGCAAATGGCTTCCCTTATCTAGGCAAAGATGACACACGCCGTGCTGAGGACCGTTTAGCTGACCATGTGGTAATGAAGTTATTGGACCCGTTTTTGAAAAAAGGTCGCAATGTTACAACCGATAATTATTTTACTTCAGTAAAATTAGCTAAACAGCTAAAAAGCAAAGGAGCAACCATCGTGGGAACACTGAACAAGATAAGGCGAGAAGTGCCTAAAGAAATAAAATCCATGAAAGAGGAATTGTACAACACTAAAGTGTTTAGAAATGAAGACAATTTTACACTTACAGTATATCAAGGAAAGCCCAACAAAAATGTTGTCATTTTGAGTTCCGTCCATCCAGATGTTGTTGTTGCGTCTGATTCCGCTAAAAAAACTCCAGAAACGGTAAAGTTTTACAATGAAACAAAATATGGAGTAGATGTAGTGGATCAGATGGCACGAAAATATACCACACGAACATGCACAAGGAGATGGCCTGTTCATGCATTTGAAAATGCCTTAGACTTTGCGGGTATAAATGCATGGATAATATTCAAGGAGATTACCCACCAAAAAATGTCACGCAAGGCATTTTTGCAAACGCTTGTGAGAGAGTTGAGTGGTCCTTA
Organism: Phyllobates terribilis; assembly: GCF_046119375.1. Taxonomy (NCBI): domain Eukaryota; kingdom Metazoa; phylum Chordata; class Amphibia; order Anura; family Dendrobatidae; genus Phyllobates; species Phyllobates terribilis. The sequence goes on along the minus strand of NW_027362763.1, from coordinate 68,887,938 downwards.
TGTCACAGATAGGGAAAAGGGTTCCACGTCCCAAGTTTCTACATGCTCAGAAGTGATGGTTCAAACAAAATTTTGCCAGATCAAAGAAAAGTGCAAGAAAAATAGATCTGTCGGAAATTGTAAGACTTGTGGTAAGTCTTTGTGTGGGCAATGTACTGCCATAAATCAAAGGCAATGCCTAAAATGCGAAACACCAAATGTTTAGAAGGTGAATTCTGCGCCATATTTTCATTTTTATGCTCCTCCACCTACATTTTCTCTGCTTTTTGTTCTTCAGTTGTTGTTTATATGTGTGCACTTGAATAAAAAAAAATGTTTGAAAAACGTCTATTATAATTATTGTTATTTTCTGTAGAAAAATAAGAAAAGCAGAAAAAAAACAATCAAAAGCATTACCGTTGGATCTCACAATAATAATACATTACAAAAAATATAATTATTAATAAATAACCACAAATGAAACTCTAAAAATAAACGAAAACAAGCAAGGAGTCAAAATGACTCCTTTCAGTAGTTCTAGGCGGGGTCACAAGTCCAGTAGTCCTAGTGTTAAGCAGCCTACATTTTCTGCCAAAATGGGAAAGAAAAAGGATGTGTCGGCTGCTGAGAAGCAACAAATTGTGGAGTGTTTAGGTCAAGGCATGACTACAATCAACATTGTGCGATGATCAGGATGAAGTGTCTTGGCAATCAAGAAGTATGTAGCTGATTCACAGTACACACGTGTGCGTGCTGATAAGGGCAAATTGAGGACTCTTTCCTACAGGCAATTACGTCAGGTTGAAAGAGCAGCGGCAAAAAAGCCTTGTCATAGCAGCAGACAAGTTTTTGAAGCTGCTTGTGCCTCCAACGTCCCCCGAACAACAAGATGCAGGGTCCTTCAGAGGTTTGCAGCTGTGCATACGCCATCCTGTCGACCTCCTCTATCCACTTCACACAAGCAGAAACGGCTCCAGTGGGCCAAACATTACATGAAGACTGATTTCAAAACTGTTTTGTTCACGGATGAGTGCCGTGCAGCGCTCGATGGTCCAGATGGATGGAGTGGAGGATGGCTGGTTGATGGACACCCCACGCAAACACGGCTACAGCGCCAACAAGGAGGAGGTGGAGTAATGTTTTGGGCTGGAATCATGGGGAGAGAGATTGTCGGCCCCTTTAGGATCCCTGAAGGCGCTAAAGATGAACTCCATAATGTATGTGGATTTTCTCAAACAGCACTTCCTGCCATGGTTCAAGAAGAAGAACCGTGTATTTCACAGCAAGATCATTTTTCTGCATGATAATGCACCATCTCATGCTGCACATAAAACATCTGCATCTCTGGCTGATATGGGCATAAAAGGGGACAAACTTATGGTGTGACCCCCATGCTCCCCTGACCTCTACCCCATTCAGAACCTTTGGAGCATCATTAAAAGGAGTGTCTATGATGGCGGGAGGCAGTTCACATCTAAGCAACAGCTCTGGGAGGGTATTCTGTCCTCATGCAAAACAATTGAAGCAGAAACCATCCAAAACCTGACAAATTCAATGGACGAGAGAGTTCAGAAGCTCCTTTCGAACAAGGGGTCCTATGTGAAAATGTAACATCACCTAGAATAAAGTTTTGAGTTGAAAACTGTTTGATTTCAGTTTCTAACAACCTGCTAATGCTTATAATTTCAAAAATGACCATTTTTTTGGTCTTTATTAAAATGAAAAGGTTGATCGAAAATTTTGGGGGATCTAAGAGTGTGGCAACCCAGTAGTCATGATTACTTCGAATTCTGACAAGAAGGCACTTATGTGTCTTGCGCATCTCGGAGCCCCAAAATTATTTTCCGGGCTAGATGCAGCTAAAAATTATTTTTAATTTTAAATCTGGTGAAGCTTATTATAGATGGCCTAATAGGATCAGTGCTGCACACTGCTACAAAGGCCAAATTATTTTCCAGTCAAGATACAGATAAACATGATTAGTAATTTGAAAGCTTAAAACGGTTGGTAGGGTGATTTTAACCAATCATCAAGCTTTTACTCTCCCCAGGATGACACAGGGGTAGAAAAGTCGTTTCGGATCCATGATTTGTTCATCTTTATGAACGTGAGTCTGTCTACATTATCAGTGGAGAGCCGCGTGCGCTTATCTGTCAGCACACCACCAGCAGCGCTGAACACACGTTCAGACAGAACGCTGGCTGCGGGGCATGACAAGATCTCCAAGGCGTAAGTGGCTAGCTCCGGCCATTTATCCAGATTGGAAGCCCAAAAAGAGCAAGGGTCCAGTGACACAGTCGTGGCTTCAATGTTTACTTGGAGATACTCCTGTACCATCGTCTCTAGGCGTTGACTATGTGTCAGACTTCTTGTCTCCTGTGGCCTTGCAAAGGATGGGCTAAAAAAGTGGTGAAATGATTCCGCAAAATTGATGTTACCAGCAGATACTGTGGTTCTGTTACGGTTTGAGTGCTGAACACTTGACGGTCCCACGGTTGGCAAGTTGGAACTGTGAGATTCACTACGTGCACCACTGGTATTTTGTGGAAAAGCACATGTAAGATTCTGCAACAGTCTCTGCTGATACTCCTGCATGCGTGCATCCCTTTCTATGGCAGGAATAATTTCTGCAAATTAACCTTTGTACCGGGGATCTAACAGTGTGGCAACCCAGTAGTCAGGATTATTTCTAATTCTCACAATTCGAGGGTCATGTTGCAGGTAGTGCAGCAAGAAGGCACTCATGTGTGTTGCGCATCCAGGAGCACCAAGTCCCTGTTATGTTGGTGGCGAGGTAACAATCATGCTTCCTTCCTCTGTCCTCTCCCCCCAACCTCGCACAACAGAAATGTGATCAAGGTCTCCCTCATCTGATGAGTCTTCTATCAGTTCGTCCTCCACTTCTTCCTGGGCTCCTGCACCTTCCTCACTAGTTTGGCTGCTACCATGCGCCCTGGTAAAATCATCTCCCCCACCCTCACATGCCTGCCGCCTTGGTGCTGCCGACCGTCTGGACCTTGCAGATGTTAGCCCTTCCGCATACAACTCCTCCTCCTCTACTTCCTCCACCTCCTCTTGTGCCACCACCTGACTCCGAATTCTGTTTAACATGTGCTCCAGCATGTAAATCACCGGAATAGTCATGCTGATAATGGCATCGTCAGCACTAAACATCTTCATCGCCATTTCAAAACTGTGCAGAAGGGTGCATAGGTCCCTGATCTGAGACCACTCCTCCAGCGTGATTTGCCCCACCTCTGAATCTCGTTGGCCCAGGCTATACGTCAGAATGTATTGCACCAGGGCTTGTCGGTGCTGCCACAGTCGCTGCAACATGTGCAGAGTTGAATTCCACCGGGTAGGCACATCGCATTTTAGCCGGTGAAGTGGCAGGCCCAACGACTTCTGTAGAGATGTAAGTCGCTGAGCTGCGGGATGCGAACGGCGGAAGTGAGCACACAGCGACCGTGCCCTCTGCAGAAGGCCATCTAGTCTGGGATAGTGGGCTAAAAATTGCTGGACAACCAGGTTCAACACGTGAGCCATACAAGGCACGTGTGTGACATTGCCCCGGCAAAGGGCCGCACCCAGGTTTGCAGCATTGTCACACACGGCCTTCCCTAGTTTCAGGTCCAGTGGAGACAACCATTCATGAAATTGGTTCTCCAGAGCTGACCACAACTCCTCAGCTGTGTGACTCACATTTCCCAGACATTTCAATGTAAAAACCGCCTGATGACGTTGAGCCCTACTGCCAGCATAGTAAGGAGGTGTGCAGGATCCCTTCTGCGCAGTTAGAAAGCTTGTGGCATGACCAGACAGGCTTTGGGTGCAGGTGGAAGACCGAGAGGAGGTTGAGGAGGCAGAAGCAGTGGAGGAACTTTGACATAAAGAGGATTGACGCACAACTCGTGGGGACGGCAAGACTTGGACAGCAGCCCCTTGTCCTGCTGTCACCATAGTTACCCAGTGCCCAGTCAGCGACATGTAACGCCCCTGTCCATGCCTACTCGTCCATGTGTCTGTGGTGAAATGCACCCTGTCACACACAGAGTTTCTCAAAGAAGCGGTGATGTTGTGTGCGACATGCTGGTGGAGCGCAGGCACACCTTTCTTTGAGAAGTAGTGCCGACTGGGCATCTGGTACTGGGGCACTGCGACGGACATAAGGTCTCGAAAATCCTCTGTGTCCACCAGGCGGAAAGGCAGCATTTCTGTAGCCAAGAGCTTGCAGATGGTGAAATTCAACCTCTTAGCTTTCTCATGGCTAGGAGGAAATGGTCTTTTACTTGTCCACATCTGAGGGACCGAGGGCTGGCTATTGTGCTTAGACGGGGTTGATAAGGGTGTCCCCGGCAAACTGCCGGTCTGTGAGGAAGATGCAGGCGGACATGTTAGGTTGCCTTGATCCAAAGGTGGTGCTATCGATGTCGGACAGCGCTCAAGACCAGCTGGTGTTACCACCTCCAAAGAAAATGATGACCTGCCAATCACGCTGGCTGTTGCGGGTAAAGAGGTGGCAGGTCTGCGCCCCAAAACAGGTGTGATTGCTGTCCCCCCAGTCACAGAGGATGAAGAGGCCGCGGATGCACAAGATATGGCAGACGGTGGTTGGCCCGGCCGGCTATGCCGCATTGTAGCACACTGAGCTTCCCACTGCAACTTATGCTTCATGTCCATGTGCCGGTTCATGCATGAAGTACTCAAACTATGTATTTTTTGGCCTCTACTTAGCTTTTGCTGACAAATGTTACAGATAACACGAGTTGGGTCATCTTTATCGATCTGAAAAAATGCCCAGGCTATGCAAGGCTTAGCACCCATGCGACCTGAAGAGCCACCACGACTTGTGGTGAGAGGCAGAGTTGTGTTTGAGGATGCAGTTGTTGACGTGCTTCCAGTACTACGTCTCTGTCCAGGAAGGCGCAACCTGACCTTGTCGTCACTAGCATCTTCCTCCACCTCCTCTGCTGACCTCATCTCTTGGCTGACTGTGGGTTGACAGTAAGTGGGATCTCCAACCTCATCATCATCACCCTGTGCGTTATCACACCCGTCGTCCTCAGAGCCAACCTGTTCCTGCCCTGACAAAAAACTAAAGTTGTCACTCCAATCAGGTATTTGAGTCTTATCATCGTCTTCCTCATTGTCTCCACCAACAGGAGTTACAGTTTGGGAATGAGGGTCTACATTATGGTCAGAACCTTCTGCGTCTGGTCCTGGATCTGACTCATAAAGATTCTGGGCATCAGTTCAGATCATTTCCTCGTCTGGATTCACAGAAGCACTGGAGTCGACCTCTGATTCCCAGGCTATAGTATGAGTAAACAGCTCTGCAGACTCAACCATCTGTTCTACCTCATACTCAGACGGGCAGCTGGAGATTTGGGAGCTGTGAGGAAGCAAGTGCGATTGGGGTGACACCTTTGAAGACTGGAGTATTTGTGATGTTGAAGTTGATGTGGAGGAGAGCCCACTTAAAGGAGCACTTGATATCCGTTGAAGCACCTGCTGTTTTTGTGCCTCATCTGGAATTTGTAGCGATTTGTGTGGCCGTAAGAAAGGGATCTTATCACATTGTCCGCTAAAAGAAGTAGACATTTTAGTTTGGCTGGAAGATGGTCTTTCTTCTGCAGATGTTACTGTTGCTTTAACACCTACCCCACGGACACAACCTTTTTTCCCCTTCCCAACACGCCTATTCCCCTTTCCACCAGCAACAGGCCTTTTTCCAATCATTTTGGTGGTTAACTAATTCACAACTCTGGAGTTGTTTGCACAAAAAAACAATGGATGGGAACCGAGCAGAGCTGAGTGGCCAAACTGTGGTATTAGGCCAAAACTATTGGCTGGGTTAGATGCAGAAAAAAATTATATTCAATTTGCAACCTGATGGAGGTCTGTATAGATGGATTAATAGAACAAGTCCCACACACAGCTAGAAGCCCAATATTTTTTCAGAGGTAGATGCAGAAAAAAATATATTCAGTTTGCAACCTGGTGGAGGTCAGTATAGATGGACTAATACAACAAGTCCCACACACAGCTAGAAGCCCAATATTTTTTCAGAGGTAGATGCAGAAAAAAATATATTCAGTTTGCAACCTGATGGAGGTCTGTATAGATGGATTAATAGAACAAGTCCCACACACAGCTAGAAGCCCAATATTTTTTCAGAGGTAGATGCAGAAAAAAATATATTCAGTTTGCAACCTGATGGAGGTCTGTATAGATGGATTAATAGAACAAGTCCCACACACAGCTAGAAGCCCAATATTTTTTCAGAGGTAGATGCAGAAAAAAATATATTCAGTTTGCAACCTGATGGAGGTCTGTATAGATGGATTAATAGAACAAGTCCCACACACAGCTAGAAGCCCAATATTTTTTCAGAGGTAGATGCAGAAAACAATATATTCAGTTTGCAACCTGTTGGAGGTCTGTATAGATGTATTAATAGAACAAGTCCCACACACAGCTAGAAGCCCAATATTTTTTCAGAGGTAGATGCAGAAAATAATATATTCAGTTTGCAACCTGATGGAGGTCTGTATAGATGGATTAATAGAACAAGTCCCACACACAGCTAGAAGCCCAATATTTTTTCAGAGGTAGATGCAGAAAAAAATATGTTCAGTTTGCAACCTGATGGAGGTCTGTATAGATGGATTAATAGAACAAGTCCCACACACAGCTAGAAGCCCAATATTTTTTCAGAGGTAGATGCAGAAAAAAATATATTCAGTTTGCAACCTGATGGAGGTCTGTATAGATGGATTAATAGAACAAGTCCCACACACAGCTAGAAGCCCAATATTTTTTCAGAGGTAGATGCAGAAAAAAATATATTCAGTTTGCAACCTGATGGAGGTCTGTATAGATGGATTAATAGAACAAGTCCCACACACAGCTAGAAGCCCAATATTTTTTCAGAGGTAGATGCAGAAAAAAATATATTCAGTTTGCAACCTGATGGAGGTCAGTATAGATGGACTAATACAACAAGTCCCACACACAGCTAGAAGCCCAATATTTTTTCAGAGGTAGATGCAGAAAAAAATATATTCAGTTTGCAACCTGATGGAGGTCTGTATAGATGGATTAATAGAACAAGTCCCACACACAGCTAGAAGCCCAATATTTTTTCAGAGGTAGATGCAGAAAAAAATATATTCAGTTTGCAACCTGATGGATGTCTGTATAGATGGATTAATAGAACAAGTCCCACACACAGCTAGAAGCCCAATATTTTTTCAGAGGTAGATGCAGAAAAAAATATATTCAGTTTGCAACCTGATGGAGGTCTGTATAGATGGATTAATAGAACAAGTCCCACACACAGCTAGAAGCCCAATATTTTTTCAGAGGTAGATGCAGAAAAAAATATATTCAGTTTGCAACCTGATGGAGGTCAGTATAGATGGACTAATACAACAAGTCCCACACACAGCTAGAAGCCCAATATTTTTTCAGAGGTAGATGCAGAAAAAAATATATTCAGTTTGCAACCTGATGGAGGTCTGTATAGATGGATTAATAGAACAAGTCCCACACACAGCTAGAAGCCCAATATTTTTTCAGAGGTAGATGCAGAAAAAAATATATTCAGTTTGCAACCTGATGGATGTCTGTATAGATGGATTAATAGAACAAGTCCCACACACAGCTAGAAGCCCAATATTTTTTCAGAGGTAGATGCAGAAAAAAATATATTCAGTTTGCAACCTGATGGAGGTCTGTATAGATGGATTAATAGAACAAGTCCCACACACAGCTAGAAGCCCAATATTTTTTCAGAGGTAGATGCAGAAAAAAATATATTCAGTTTGCAACCTGATGGAGGTCAGTATAGATGGATTAATAGAACAAGTCCCACACACAGCTAGAAGCCCAATATTTTTTCAGAGGTAGATGCAGAAAAAAATATATTCAGTTTGCAACCTGATGGAGGTCTGTATAGATGGATTAATAGAACAAGTCCCACACACAGCTAGAAGCCCAATATTTTTTCAGAGGTAGATGCAGAAAAAAATATATTCAGTTTGCAACCTGATGGAGGTCAGTATAGATGGACTAATACAACAAGTCCCACACACAGCTAGAAGCCCAATATTTTTTCAGAGGTAGATGCAGAAAAAAATATATTCAGTTTGCAACCTGATGGAGGTCTGTATAGATGGATTAATAGAACAAGTCCCACACACAGCTAGAAGCCCAATATTTTTTCAGAGGTAGATGCAGAAAAAAATATATTCAGTTTGCAACCTGATGGAGGTCAGTATAGATGGACTAATACAACAAGTCCCACACACAGCTAGAAGCCCAATATTTTTTCAGAGGTAGATGCAGAAAAAAATATATTCAGTTTGCAACCTGATGGAGGTCTGTATAGATGGATTAATAGAACAAGTCCCACACACAGCTAGAAGCCCAATATTTTTTCAGAGGTAGATGCAGAAAAAAATATATTCAGTTTGCAACCTGATGGAGGTCTGTATAGATGGATTAATAGAACAAGTCCCACACACAGCTAGAAGCCCAATATTTTTTCAGAGGTAGATGCAGAAAAAAATATATTCAGTTTGCAACCTGATGGAGGTCTGTATAGATGGATTAATAGAACAAGTCCCACACACAGCTAGAAGCCCAATATTTTTTCAGAGGTAGATGCAGAAAAAAATATATTCAGTTTGCAACCTGATGGAGGTCAGTATAGATGGACTAATACAACAAGTCCCACACACAGCTAGAAGCCCAATATTTTTTCAGAGGTAGATGCAGAAAAAAATATATTCAGTTTGCAACCTGATGGAGGTCTGTATAGATGGATTAATAGAACAAGTACCACACACAGCTAGAAGCCCAATATTTTTTCAGAGCTAGATGCAGAAAAAAATTATATTCATTTTGCAACCTGATGGAGGTCAGTATAGATGGACTAATAGAATGATGCTATGCCCAAAAGATTTTACTTCACTAGGTGCAGTAAAATAATTGGTATTCTTTTCACAGGTGGTATATCTTGCAACACAGATAGGCTACTCCACTGACTAACACACTCTGCAATAGGCCAAAAAGGATTAGCTTTGCTAGATTCAGCCAAATGCTGTGAAAAAAACTTGCACAGCACTGGCACAGACCTGCCTGGCAAAAAGTCGTAGGAAATGCTGTAACCTAGTCCTTAAAAGGACTGCAATCACAACTATTCCCTACTCCCAAGCTATCTGTAGATTTGTGCGAAAATAGCCTTGAAATTAACAAGGTATAGCGCACACAGCAACAGCGGTGCCGTCTAACACGCAGCTGCAGCAGTGAGAAAATGGTGGCGACGGGAAAAATGGCTTGGTCTTATAGGGCAGGGACATGTGACATACACTGCCAATGACACATGCCCTTGCTTGTGTGAAAAAAAGCACTTCGCTCCGTGTATGCGCTGCTGATAGGCTGACAGATTGCACCTCCCCACTGCAAATGCGGGAAAGAGAAAAAAAAATGGAGATCTTCATTGTTCCTGCAGAGATCCATCCCCTGCCCCTCCCCCCACCCCGCTGTACACTCAAACTGCGTATTAACATTAATTTTCATCATTACTGAGAAAAAATCCAGTTATGATTTTGGTGCACGAACAGTTATCGAACATAACCTCGAACAGCCGAATTTTTCTCAAATTGTTCGTGTTCGCCGAACGGCTCGAACACCGCCCAAAACAGCTCGAATTTGAGATTGGCGAACAGTTCGAGTAGAACAACGCTCATCTCTACTTACCATCACGCCCATTCCAGCTGAAGCCAATGTCTCTGCAATAAAAGTAAAATAATAAAGCAACATCCTCCTTACCTTTCCATGGTTCCCACGACAGCTTCAGCTCTGCTACATTGACATGACAGGCTGGATCGCAGCCGAAAGCTGCCATCCAGCTTGTCATTGTTACGGGTCCGGGTGGTGGAACCTCTATACCGAGGTGCAAGGAGGGACCCAGAGGGGCGTGACTAAGTATCCACCCGAATCAACCGCGGTCGTACGGCAGCAAATGACACCGTGACCAGGGAGGATCCGGGCTGAGGGACCAGGTGCTACTCTGGGGACAACCTTGTAAGAGAGAAGGTGGCTCCCACGGGTCAGATGGCTCGGACTGACCTGTAAGGCGGATGGACACAGCAAGCAGGCGGAAGTCTCTGGTAGCTGACAGGTGGTCACAGTTTGAGAAAGCAGGGCAAGTAGCAGTCTTTAGGTTTACCAGGAAGGTGGTCACAGCAAGTGACTGGCAGGTGCTCCCAGGTGAGCGGGCAGACAGACGAGGCGGGTAACTGGCAGGTAACTGGTGGGCGCTCCCAGGTTAGCGGGCTGACAGACACAGCAGGTAACAGGCGGGTGCTCCCAGGTGAGCGCGCAGACAGACCAGGCAGGTAACAGGCAGGTAACTGGTGGACGCTCCCAGGTGAGCGGTCTGAAAAACGAGGCAGGTAACAGGCAGGTAACCGGTGGACGCTTCCAGGTGAGCGGTCTGACAGACAGGGCAGGCGGATGCTCCCAAGTGAGCGGACAGATAGCCAAGGCAGGAAACATGCAGGTAACTGGTGGATGCTCCCAGGTGAGCGGACAGATAGCCAAGGCAGGTAACAGGCAGGTAACAGGTGAGCGCTCCTGGTGAGCAGGCTGGCAGGCTCGGCAAGTAAACAGGCCGGCAGGCAGGACGAGAAGTGAGGCTAGCAGCGGGACCTGAGGGCTGAAGCACAGATCAGACACAGTGCAAACAACTTTGCTCGGGCACCTCCATTTTGGAGGAGGTGCTTTATATATGGGAAGTCCTCCGGCAATTGGCCGGGGACTCCTTAGAACGACGCACGCGGCCCCTTTAAGAGAGGGGGAGCGCACGCGCGCCCTAAGCACAGTGCCCGGGAAGGAGCAAATACTGGCAGCAGCGAGGGAAGGAGCGCTGGAGGACGGCGCACGCTAAAGAGGAAGGTGAGAGGGACGGCGTCTCTGCCTAGCAGGAGGCAGAGACGCCGATGCTACAGCCATGATGCAGAATCTGAGAAGCGCAGGCATGCTTGCGCTCCTCGGTGTCTGGCTGTGACGGCATCCAGATGAGCCGAGGTCATGTTCAATGAACTCGGCTCACCTCATGCACGTCACTGACAGCGTGGGAAAATTCTCCTGCGCTCAGCGCCTGAGCAGGAGAATTCTCCCACGCTGGAATGGCATTGAGATGACAGGCTGGATGGCAGCTGAGCGCTGCCATCCAGTATGCCATCCTTCATAGACACTGCAGAGCACAGGCAATTCTCCCACGCTGTCAGTGACGTGCATGAGGTGAGCTGAGTACATTGGACAGAAACTCGGCTCATCTGGATGCCGTCACAGCGAGACACTGAGGAGCACAAGCATGCCTGCCCTTCTCAGTGTCTGCGGCATGGCAAGCTGGATGGCAGCTTTCGGCTGCGATCCAGCCTGTCATGTGAATGGAGTGGAGCTGAAGCTGTCGTGGGAACCATGGAAAGGTAAGGATGATGTTGCTTTATTATTTTACTTTTATTGCAGAAGACATTGGCTTCAGCTGGAATGGGCGTGATGGTAAGTATGGTTTAATTTAGAACATTAAAGAATTTTGTGTTTATTTCAATTAAAGGACTTTATTCTGGGTGTTTGTGTTTTTTTTTAACTTTGACTATGGGGTTAGTAATGGGGGTGTCATATAGATGCCTCTCCATTACTAACCTGGGCTTGATGTCAGCTGGCATTATAAGCTGACATCAACCCCAGCCCTATTACCCCACTGCCACCGCTACAGGGCAGTGGGAAGAGCGAGGCCAAGTGGCAGAATTGGCGCAACCTATGGATGCGCCATTTCTGGGGCGGCTGACGGCTGGTGTTTCAAGCCTGGGGGGGGTCAATATTCATGGCACCCTTCCTGGGCTATTAATATCAGCCCCCAGCTGTCTGCCTAGCCTTTGCTAGCTATTAAAATTGGGGGGACCCCACGTCATTTTTTGGGGGGTCCCCCATTTTAATAGCTAGTAAAGGCTAGGTATTCAGCTGGGGGCTTATATTAGTAGCCTGTGAAGCTCCGTGGGTATTACCCCCTTCCCAGGCTTCAAACATCTGCCCCAGCCATCTGCTTAACCTCCGCTAGAGAATAAAATTACGGTGAACCCCACGCCAATTTTTTTTTTTAATAAATCCTTTATTTTAACACTAAATGACAAGTACAGTAATCAACACTATCACTGTGCTTCTTATATATGTGACTGACATGTTTCTATCTATCTAATCTATGTGTGATGCTCTATTCTTTCTGTTATAAATTGTCGGGTACCGATGCTGAATTGCCGGCCGGCTTGTTTAAAGAGACGGTGCTTGAAAACACTAATTTTTTTTTAATAAATCCTTTAACACTAAATGACAAGTACAGTAAGCAACACAGTCACTGTACTTCTTATATATGTGACTGACATGTTTCTATCTATCTAATCTATGTGTGATACTCTATTCCTTATGTTCTAAATTGTAGGGTACCGGTGTATGCCGCTGCTGAATTGCCGGCTTTTCATGTTTCATTGTGAGCACTGTTCCCATCGATTTGGGCTACCACTGTAATGCCACAACTACCATGGCTGTGGCATTACAGTGAGTGGCAGACAATCCCTGCATGATTGGTGCTCTAAATAGCGCCAGACATGCAGGACACGCTTTTGGTGCATGAACAGTTATCGAACATAACCTCGAACAGTCGAATTTTTTGCAAATCGTTCGCGTTCGTTGAACGACTCGAACACCGCCCAAAACAGCTTGAATTTGAGATTGGCGAACAGTTCTAGTCGAACACCGCTCATCTCTAATCGTATCACCGATTCCAGGTGAAGCCAATGTCTTCTGCAAAAAAAGTAAAATAATTAACCAACCTCATCCTTACCTTTCCATGGTTCCCAGGACGGCTTCAGCTCTGCTACAATGACATGACAGGCTGGATCGCAGCAGAAAGCTGCCATCCAGCTTGCCATGCCACAGACACTGAGAAGTGCAGGCATGCTTGCCCTCCTCAGTGTCTCGCTGTGACGGCATCCAGATGAGCCGAGTTCATGTCCAATGAACTCTGATCACCTCATGCACGTCACTGACAGCGTGGGAGTATTCTCCTGTGTATGCGGTGCCAGCAAATGACGTCACTGCTTGAGCAGGAGAATTCTCCCACACTGGGATGGCATTGAGATGGCAGGCTGGATGGTAGCAGAACACTGCCATCCAGCTTGTCATCCTTCAGAGACATTGCCTGCGCTCCGCAGTGTCTCTGAAGGATGGCATGCTGGATTGCAGCGTGCTGATACCATTCAGTCTGCCATCTCAATGCCAGCGTCGGAAAATTCTCCTCCTCAAGCGGTGACGTCATTTTCCACCACCACATGCGCAGGAGAATTCTCTCACGCTGCCAGTGACGTGCATGAGGTGAGCTGAGTTCATTGGACATGTACTCGGCTCATTTGGATGCTGTCACAGACAGACACTGAGGAGCTTCTCTGAGGAGCTTATCAGTGTCTGCGGCATGGCAAGCTGGATGGAAGCGTTCTGCTGCGATCCAGCCTGTCATGTCATTGTAGCAGAGCTGATGCCATCCTGGGAACCATGGAAAGGTAAGGATGAGGTTGGTTTATTATTTTACTTTTATTGCAGGAGATCTTTAGCTTCAGCTGGAGTGGGCGTGACGGTAATTAGAGCTTAATTTAGAACATTAAAGAATTGTGTCTTTATTTCTGTTAAAGGCCTTTATTCTGGGTGTTAGTTTTTTAACTTTCACTATGGGGTTAGTAATGGGGGCGTCTTTTAGACGCCTCTCCATTACTAACCTGGGCTTGATGCCAGCTGGCATTATAAGCTGACATCAAGCCCAGCCCTATTACCCAACTGCCAACGCTACAGGGCAGTGGGAAGAGCGAGGCTAAGTGCCAGAATTGGCACATCCTATGGATGTGCCTTTTCTGAGGAGGCTGACGGCTGATGTTTCTAGCCTGGGAGGGGGCTAATATTCATGGCACCCTTCCTGGGCTATTAATATCAGCCCCCAGATTTCTGCCTAGCCTTTGCTAACTATTAAAATATGGGGGACCCCACATCATTTTTTTTGAGTCCCCCATTTTAATATCTAGTAAAGGCTAGGTATTCAGATGGGATTGATATTAGTAGCCTGTGAATCTCCGTTGGTATTACCCCCTTCCCAGGCTTCAAACATCTGCCCCTGTGTTCTGCTTAACCTCCGCTAGAGACTAAAATTACGGGGAACCCCACGCCATTTTTTTTTTTAATAATTCCTTTACTTTAACACTAAATGACAAGTACAGTAACCAACACTGTCACTGTACTTATTATATATGTGATTGACATGTTTCTATCTCTCTAATCTATGTGTGATGCTCTATTCGTTCTATTCTAAATTGTCGGGTACTGATGTATGCTGCTGCTGAATTGCCGGCCGGCTTTTTTAAACAGACGGTTGCATGAAAACACTATTATTTTTTTTTAATAAATCCTTTTTTTTAACACTAAATAACAAATACAGTAACCAACACTGTCACTGTATTTATTATACATGTGACTGACATGTTTCTATCTATCTAATCTATGTGTGATACTCTATTCTTTCTGTTCTAAATTGTCGGGTACCGATGTATGCCGCTGATGAATTGTGGCTTTTCATTTTACACTGTGAGCACTGTTCCCATCGATTTGGGCAATCACTGTAATGCCCCAACTACCATGGCTGTGACTACAGTGAGTGGCAGACAATCCTTGTTTGATTGGTGCTCTAAATAGTGCCAAACATGCAGGACAGGGACCCGAGCTCCCGCCCTAGCATCGCGCAAGTACTCGGCAAGCTCCGAGCATCTCGAGTACTGAGATGCTTGGGTGAGTACCGAGCAGTGGCGAGCATGCTCGCTCATCACTAATACTGACGTGTGAAAGAGCCATTAAAGCCGGTTTTCAGTCAGTGCTGGGGCACAGTTACAGTGTACATGTACATTAATAATGGCTCATGAGTCCCCAGCATCACCTATGTGATCAGCCAGTCATGTGACAATGTTTTCTCTTTGCATGTGTTGACTTCACTTTTTCGGCTTTTCTCAATTCTCTTCTATTGAGAGAAGCCAAACATATCTAGTCGACCGACATGTGCAAATAGCATATGTGTGGTCACATGACTGCCCATTCACATAAGTGATGCTGGGGAGTCATGACAGCAGTTGCACCGCACCCTGTCATGATTTACCAGACTGTAGTCACAGAGAGTGCAGACTTTTATCCCAAGCCAAGACAACACCTTTAATAACTTTATACAAATAATAAGCTGCTCATTATGAACCAATTAAAGGGATTTTTTGGTCTTCAGATACAAGTCTGCAGTGACTATATGACCGCAGACTTGTGAATCCTCACATTGCATGCACAGGCTCTCCAGTGCGAGGAGCAGGTTGTCATGTGACCTTAAGTATGTGATTTGCCTACACCTGGCTACATTCCACCTACACTGTTCCTGGTCTCCCTCAATACACTTGTATTGAATGAGGCTGTGCAGTTGGAATGTGGCCAGGAGCATGCAAATCACATACTCGCCGATACGGGCAATGGTGAAACCTCACAGTGTGCGCAATGTAAGGAGTCACATGTCTGTAGCCTCAAAGAGTCATGACAGACTTGTAGATTTAGATCAGACAACCCCTTTAGACACAGTGCAGCTCATGCCATAGTTACTGTATGGGGGCTTGTTATACTATAAGGCTGGGGCTTATTATAAGTTCTAAACTGTAAATATAGAAAGCCCTCTACCTCCCTATCTCCAACTTCTCCAGACTGCAGCTATGACATGAGATTGCACATAATCTCAGTACAAAAGGCCCCCAGTGACCCTCACCCCACTACCCCAAATCAGCCCCCCCTATTCCCCTCACATCCACCCCACTTCCTCAGTAACATTATATGCTGCAATTCATTAAAAAAACTAAATTGGCTCCAGCAGCACTTACATATCAGCCTGATGATGATTGGTCCGGGCCAGGCACAGTCTAGGCACAATCTCTGCTGCAGCAGCTCACTAGGATTCAGGGTCCAGTGTGGACCAATCAGGGTGCTCAAGGGGAGGAGCTAACCGCAGCTCTGCCAGCCCGTAGAAGATCATGACAAGCCAGCTTGCTCAGCCTACTCAGCTCAGGCAGAGGAGCGAGGGAGGTGGAGCGGCTACTCTTTGGCAGACTACAGTCAGCGCATGAGTCACAGCTTTTGAACAGACAATCCTGCGCTGTTTATGCTGGGTCCTGCTCTGTGTGACGTCATGCAACAGGGCGGGCCCTCCGATGATAACACACATGAGATTAAGGATTATAATGGGGGCAATTCATGGGGTCCCCCAGAGCCCCGGGCCCCGATCAGTAGCCCAGATTGCCCTCATTATAATCCGCCTATGACCGTAACTCTCTCCCTTCATTCCCAATTATGTTATAACAAGCACGATAATACGAAAGTGTGTATAGTCCTCATAACTGTATAGCACATTTTGGGACCCGATCTTCGGTCTCAATATTTTTTGTTTGTTTTATTGGTGTTCTAATCCTTTATACAGTATTAATTTCCTGACAAAATAGGGAGCAATGTATTCTGCTCCAGTGGAATAAGAGCCCAATCTCATCTTTAACACATGAATTGGAGGTTCATCAACCCATCTGTTCATCTTCTGTCTATTGCAAATTTATTTTATTGTCTAGTGTAAGGTCTGAATCATTTTTTTGGCATTATCTGGGGTCTGAATTATTTTTGGGCCTTATCTGGAATCCTGTATTATTTTAGTGTCTCATCTGGGCCAAGATTTTTGGGCATTAAATTTAGGGTTTCAATTAACTTGGATGAGGAGACTTGGATCTTGGTGATTTCATTTATGGGTCTGGTCTGGTGACTTTTTTTCTTAAATTTATTTATTTATTTATTTTACTCACTTATATAGTGCTGTGTGATTATTATCATTGTCCACAGTTTGTACACCTCATAATTCCTTCTCCAGTAAGCCAATTCCCCTTAAATAATGTCTGGAATAGTGGATCTATTAAGAAGTTTTACCTGGACTAGAGAAGTTTACCGTTCGACATGAGGTTGATACAGCATGGCAGTTCTTGTCTGTCCCTTTACCCTGACGCGCATTTCACCTTTCTGGCTTCTTCCAATGATAATCACTCAGGAATAGTAATTTGTTGGACTAACATTTATTATTATCTAATCCCAATGATGTTTTACATTTACTTCTTTGCCTTACTAGTTTGATTAAGCTATACAGGAGTGGTTTGTCCCTATATGCGGCATCCTTGACTTAAATGATTTTATTGTATTTTTTTATATGAAATCTAAATAACATTTTGGAGTTTTAGTTATAGTCATAGATCTCTTTTTCTGAGTTGTTGGATATCACAGATTTAATGGATTTTCATATGAAATAGAAGTGCATTATTTTAGGACACAAAGTAATAATTTTCTATGTGAAGCAGCACTTTCTAATTTCACCACAGTGGAGTTGGATAACACTGGTGCCTCAAACATAAGAAATGTCACCAAACTGTAGATCAAGATCTACCTTAACTTTAAGCTTGGAACCAATGCAATTCAATACTGGAATGTTTTCCTCATGGCCTGTTAGATGACTTTCCTCAATCTTCACAATAAAATATAAAACCCAAACTAAAACAAGTTGTATGAAGTAATTTATTATTATTATTTTTCAATAATTTTTCATTTTGATTAAAAAAAAATGCTATAAAAAAATGTACGAAACCAAATTTCCTGATATCTTGATAGATTACAGAATTGTTGAAACATTTACAATTATTTTTTTTCCTATGACGTGAAGTATCCATCACATTACGATTGAAGATGATCATAGTCTATCTGCGAGACACGGCACAGATTTTATAAGGTTGGGGGGCATTTGTTAACCCCAAGGCAGGGGTAAGGTCCAGTTTAGCTCCAGCTGGTGGATGGAATGTGAAGTTTTGCAGCAATGATGTAAAGAAGAGAAATATCTCCATTTTAGCCAAGGTCTCTCCAGCACAACTTCTTTTCCCTGTAAAGCAGTCCAAAATAATAAATATGTGAAGGTATTATTAAATCCAAAGAATGTATTTTTTTCTGTGTTTTTCCTAATTTCTCCTTCAAAATTGGTTTCATGGAAACATTAATCAAAGACTGGGCCAGTTTTGGACTTGAGGGTATACTCATTTTTTCTTGGCAATGTAGCTGTATGAGATTTTCTTTCGTTAAGGAATAAGTATTGTATTGTTAATAATAATTATAGTATTAATATACTGACCTCATCCCTCCAAAGAATAAGTTATTTATAGTGATGAGAAAGTATGTTCGGTTAACCCTTTCGGTGAGTATACTCATGCGAGTACCGAGTGTCTTCAGCGTACTCGGTGATATGTTGAAATCACTCCCGTGTGCATGATTTGCGACAGTTTGAAAGCTTTAATACATGTGAGGAATGCTTAAGAAACAATGCTGAAGATACTCGGTACTCGCACGAGTATACTCGCCGAAAGGGTTAACCAAACATACTCGCTCATGACTAGTTAGTTATTATTAATGTTACCTAATGAGAATGGTATGAAGGCCTCATTCTTCTTGAAATTTCCATTCGAGTCAAGAAAATGTTCTGGGTAAAACTCATATGGTTTCTCAAAGTAAGCTTTATCTCTGAGAGCCGAATGAAGAAGAGCAATCACACTTGCTCCCTGGAAGATAAGGTTACATAAAATTATGGTAAGGAATATAAATGCTGGAAAAGAAACACAATAGTAGTACTACTTTAAAAAATGAAATTCAATTAATTTAGGTATTGTCATTTGAAGGGGATCCTTTAATTGATCAATTCTAGAGATGGAGTAATTTATTTGCATGGAATTTAACAATACAAGAATTTTCCAAAAATCCATAGTCTCCAGAATACGGATTTTTATGTAAATATGCTGGTTAGCTGCTCGCAATTTTGCTTATCCATAGAGAGTCAGCAAAAGTTTTAAGAAACTTCACTAAAACTCACTGTTCACCTGTGCCCCTTCCCCCGCTGCTCACCATCCGGTCCTCAGCGGCTCTTCTCTCCACCATAATGTCGCATCTCCGGCCTCTACAATCTAGAGTGGGACTTCTGGCTGCAAGCAGGCCTTCAAGATTACTGTGTGTCGTAAGATTGTGATGGACCATGATGTCACAACGTGTACAGCATCAGCAGGGTGCACAGTGACCTCAGAGGCCTGATAACACCTGAAAGTTATGGCTTTGAGTGAAAAAGCCGGAGATGCGGAATTTTGTCAGATCTCTTCACTAGTCAGTTCTAATCATTACTGTACTGTATAAGGCAGTATATTCTGACTTCATTGGCTTGGAGAAAGGAAAAGGTTTGTCCACCTCCTGTTTCTTCAGATGTGGTATGGTACTTACTTGTACTTTTACAGGAAAAAAAAGAAGAGTGGTATTTGTACTTTTTGGAGGAATTGGAGGGTATACCTTAAGAAAGAATTTGGGCTTTAGCCTCTAACCTTCCAGTGAAACACAATCTCAGCGATAATGCACAACCTCCTGAGAACATTCTCCTTTTTTATTCCTCCTATGTCTACCTAATGATGTTCTAAACTTGCTCTCTACCATAGTTGTATCCTGTAAATGCTTGGCTTCCACTCTTTCCTTTCCATAAGCTTCATAACTCATGGAACAACACCATACCCTTACATATTACTTAAGTCTTGTGTCTAGTTCTTGAAGTTGAGGTCTCATTTTCTTGTTTACTGTAAGTCGTCACCAGCCAGTAATGGACCTGCTTACTACCTACATAATCTTATTAGTCTTCTATTCTCTGGACTTCGCTGCCTTGCTTACAGATTCTTCTCCTTTCATTCAGATCAGAAGGATTCAGATGGATTCAGATCCTTCTTCTCTCCCATCATCCTTTTCTCTACTACCATTTTTGCCCAGATAATGTAGCTCTAGTCTATGTCTGAAATCACAATATCATTAAATTTTTAATGGTCTAAAAGAATAAACAAAGAAATGGTGACACTACCTTTGGAATAAAATAGCCATGAAAAGTAACATCTTGAGACGCTGAATGTAAAGCAGCTGGCGCAATATCCCCAAACCTAAGGATTTCATGAATGACGGCGTCTGTATATGGCATTTGTTTCCTGTGATCTGTCTGAGGCTGTGCCAACCCGATGACTCGTTCAATTTCATTTTGCACTTTTACTGTTAAAACAGATATTTACAAATATGTACACATTATATTCCATATTAAAACACTAACAGAATGAAGCAAAAATAATTTCTTGGGATGTGACGTTTTAGCCGCTATTGAAGAGCATGTTCAGGTTCTTCATTATAGAGAGCTTTGTTGGTGAGTGTGATAAGTTTATGTTATATTGTAAAGTGCATGGGCAACCAGTGCAATGACTGGCACAGAGAGGAGGCATCGGTGTAGTGGCTGTACAGAAATATGACCCTGCCTACTGCATTAAGGATAAATTGGAGTAAGTCAAAGTTTTTGCAGTTTCAAAAGAAAGAAAAGCCTATATTCTGAAGAATTTTTTGAGGTGCAGGTGATTTTAGCGAGTTAGTGATTGGATATAGGGAGTAAAGCAAAGATCTGATTAAATTATAATCCCTACTTTTATCCACTATTTTTTATAATTTGTCTTTAAATTTGTGGGTGTGGGATTGCAGTGAAAATGTTAAAATGGCTGAGCTAAATGACAAGAGTGCATCTCTTACTTCAGTTCTTTGAGAAGCTATCTGTAAGGCCGGCCCATGTGGACTCATTCATGTTATCTATCTATGTGTCAAAAAATAAATAATACTGGTGAAGGACCTTATGTGATCTATATTCTAAAACTGTATGATCAGTACATTTTTAATCTTTTAATATTCTTTTAGTTAATTTCTTACATTGAATTTCCGGATATTTCATCATGAGCAGAATCCCCCAACTCAATGTGGTTGATGTGGTTTCCATTCCAGCCCCAAACAAATCTGACACCAGAGTAGTTAAATTCTCATTGTGATAAAACTGTGTGGATTCTGGTTTCCCCTGGAAAAAAAAAACAAAGTAAAATGGAAATATGAAATACTGAAATATTGTCTTTTATCTATTTTTTTCTAGAACACTAATTTAAATACTATACTAGGAAATAATCATCTTTTGTCACTACTAGGACGCAGACGAAATTTGTAGTTTATCTCAGCCACCATCAGTAATCCCTTAGCATTTTTCTGGCCTATTCTCTGTGTCAAACGATAGTTCCAATATGCTAGAAACTGTGTTATTCTAGCTTTACTTTGTTTATTCTGACTCAAACACTGATTAGCTTCAGTGGTGATATGCTTTTCTCATCAAGAGGCAAGGAATCCAGCAGGAAACTTGACCAATGGTACGGCAAGATAAGAATGGACAACCCATTTAAGCTTGTTCCAAGGGTATGGCACACTATCCTGGGTAAGCAAAATAAACCCAGATTATCAAATGAAGTTGACATCTTGAACCTTATTTAAATGACTCTCCAGGTTTAGGATTAAGATAACAATGTCATCCAAATCTCATCCATAATTCTTTGAAACGTGGATTCAGCCCACAATCAATCTGACTTAAACACAATTTACCAAGGCTATTTACATATTCATACAGATTTTATTTTTATTGTTCATTTGCTTCCTGATGGCATGGTGTACAACCTTCTACAACGTACAACCCCTCCAAGCTATCCTAAACTCTGCAGCCCTACTAATCCACCTGTCCCCCCGCTATTCCCTGGCCTCTCCTTTCTGTCAATCCCTTCACTGGATCCCCATTGCCCAGAGACTCCAGTTCAAAACCCTAACCATGACATACAAAGCCATTCACAACCTGTCTCCTCCATATATCCGTGACCTAGTCTCCCGTTACATACCTGCACGCAACCTCCGATCCTCACAAATTCTTCTTCTCTATTCCACTCTTATCTCCTTTTCCCAAAATTGCATACAAGACTTCTCCCATGCATCCCCCCTAGTATGGAACTCTCTACCTCAACATATCAGACTCTCGCCCAGAGTTTAAACCTTCAAAAGGAACCTGAAGACCCACCTCTTCCAACAAGCCTACAACCTGCAGTAACCATCGATCCATCATCCCGCTGCATGACTAGCTCTACCCTCACTTACTGTATCCTCACTCATCCCTTGTAGATTGTGAGCCCTCGCGGGCAAGGTCCTCACTCCTCCTGTACCAGTCGCTGTCACGTTTTGTTAAAGATCATTGTAATTGTTTTTGCTATGCATATCCCTTTTTCACATGAAATAATAATAATAATAATAATAATAATAACAACGTATATAGTCTTCTGTAAACGAGTTGTAGTATTTTTCTCTGGTAAAGTGTCCATTAGAGTGTCACTTTCCTGGCTGAATGATCTGAAAAAATGTTACAGATCTTCTACTTCTGATTGTTCTTTTTGTTCTTCCTACCATTTTTTTTTACGTTAGAGAAAACAACAGAGAGATCAGGTAGTTGTACACAGATCGTTTCTATGTGAACCGCTGAGAAAGCCTGTACATTCTCAAGGAGGGCAGAGAAACCACACTAAAGAAAAGGTGGTAAGCACATGAAGTGGACAAACATGTATAATAGGAGCTGTGATTTTATATGAACTACTGAAACCCTCAACACCTGGAATACACACAAACCTGACATCCAGCCTAGATTACTGAGAGGGACACTCCCATAATAGAAAAATCTGAAATTTGAAGCAACCTGTATATCACAAGGTCTTAAAGTGAATTAAATAATGAAGATTGCAGACTGAAATATGGTGCCATTTTATTAACAGAAGGTAACCACTAACGCATGTCAAAGGTGTCCATAGTATTTAATTTGAATTGAACCTCTTCTGAGGCCGAAAGCCAATGAGTTTCTTGTATAAGTGTGTAAGGTCATGGCTCTGATATCATGATCATTAACATTGGTGCAATGTTAGACTGGAGATTATGTTCCTATTGTGTTGAAAAAAAATCCTTATTCTTCTGGTTTCAGAACCAGATAAGGTACTAACATTGGTAACCTAATGGTTCTCTGGAACAGAAGGACTGAAGAACTGCAACCCTTTTCAACCAATGGTTAATCAAATTTACACGACACAATCCTATGAATTTCCTTTTGCCTGGCAGATGTACTTTGTAATATACGTTTTCCTCAGACCTCAGAAGGTCCGGCCATTTAGCCAGGAACTTGCTCTCAGCCATAGACAGTGGCACCAGGGATATCAAGGACGACAACAAAAAGTAGTCTTCAGTTTCCCAACATCACTTATTCCCACCCTTGAGAAGTCCTGCAAGCTCTAACCACATCCTAACAAGTAATTGCCTTTACCAGCAAGTAATTTTTTACATGTTGGTACTTTTAGACTTTATTACCAGTTTGTGCCAAGTTTGTGGGCTAATCTAACACTTCTATTACATGGACTGTAAACTCAACCTAACTTCTTGATAGCTGTATAAGTTTTAGAGGGTTGTGCAAGATAAAGAATTTTCCAGACAATGGAAAATCCGATAAAAAACTCTTTATCTTGGATTACCGCTTCACCGCACCTGTCAAGGGTGGTATTTTCATGTTGAGGTCATTGGAAGCCTCATTCAAAGTGAGCGGGCTCATATATGTTTTGTAGAGTATTGTGCGCATGCTTCTTACTTGGTTATGTTGTTTGCATAATTAATTGACTATGTTCTTTTACGTTTTTGACAATATTTTTTAATTTTACCTTTTTGTATGTTTCTTTTTAATAATATTACATTTTATTAGCTGATAAAATGTTCATTCTACCTCTTGTTGCTTGGCCAAGAAGGCATCAATGAGGTTCCTCTGGTCATTCACATCCAGCTCTTTCTTCTGTTTCATAAATGTTCTTCTTATGAAGTTATTAAGTTCTTTAAAATTTTCGAAAATAGTTTTGTGAGCTCCGGGCAGCCATTTTACAAGGGAAGGACAACTATTGTACAGCTTCAGCATACATGAAAAGAAAATAAAGCTTTGAGAATATGTTCTAATGAAAATATATGAACATTAGATAACTAAACATATATATATATATATATATATATATATATATATATTAGGTTGACGGACAGAATAATTCTGACACTCTAAATGTGTGGTAACCTATTCCACACTCATGGTTACAAGCTAACATTGACCACAACAAAATTGCTCTTCCTAGTTTAGATATATAAGATTGACTAGAAATTGTCCCTACTGATCGAACCTTCCACAATTTCAAAAGTGCACTCCCTTAATTACACATCCTTGAATAATCACTTAGGAAAGACCAACATATTAATTACTTACAATGACCCAGGGGCTGGCTAAAAGTTTTAGATTTTGATTGACTAAGCCCATAAGCCGCAGTATTGTTGGATCTTCATAATCAAATCTTTTACTCAAGAGTATGGACACAATTATATTGGTTACAGCAGCATAAATACCGGTGACATTATCAAAGGGTTTTCCTGAAAAAAATAAAGAAAAGTATAAATATTTATAGTTTTTATATTTTATTGATATGTGTTGAATATTTGATTAATATTTTTTATTACATGAACTTGAATTTACACCAAAGATGTCACCTCAACCAGTAGAGATACATGTTTCTGTATCGCTATATTTACAGGCTATGTCATAAAGGTTTGATAGATAATCAAACTTTGCAATATATTGTTACACGTCGCCTAAGTTCAGATAGGGGTGAGACTGGTAACATGAATTTGTTGGAACCCTGGGGAACCGTTACTCAGGGCGACCATAGGCTGCAGCTTCTCTCAGGCACACAATAGATTCAGTTGCTGACCAGACACATCTAACAAGAGTCTTCATAAATGGTAGAACAGTAACATTTAATGAGAAACTGCCCGTGAAATGAAAATGTCTCTTTGAGCAACAGGCTCCAGTCATAACAGTACAGTCTCCTTTTCAGCACAGCAGTACACAGTCTATTATCCAGTAGCACAGTACAGCACAGTTTTAATGCATACACAACCACAGGCTTTTCCTTCACAATGACTCAATAGTACACAGCATTCTTTATCCTGAATGGAAATGGAGGGGGGAGGGTGTGCTGAGGGAGTTGATCTGTAGATCTGTATGACAGGCTTCCTTCCAGTCCTTATCTTCCTAGCCGATAATACTCCACACTGTAAGCTCAGAGAGTCTGACTTTTGTTTGGCTTCCCCCTGACCTGAATTCTGTTCCCTTGACTTCTGTGAGATACAGATCATAACCCACCTTTCTCTTCAGCTCTGGCCAGACAGTAAACAACTTCCTCACAATTCCCCTGGGACTCTGCTAAAACACTCCCCTTCTCCTGTGACTGTCTTAACCGCTCTAGTTGCTAGATGCTTCTGGAGCACAACACTTTCTATCTCCTGTGCTTGTGTTACTTCTAATAGTTGCTGAATGCTTTTAAATCAACAACACTACTTCTGCATGTCACAATATGACAAAAGTAAAAAATGGATGGGAATCCAATAGTGACTGTCATCAATTCCTTAATTCCTTTCTACTTCAATTAAGCTAAAGATGTTAATTGATAACCAGCCCTCCATGACAGAGGGACTCCTGCTCTTACAATAGATGTTTGTTCAAAAGGTATCTGTATTATATTTATAATTGAACAATCTTAGACACAGTATTATTCATGGTGACTTACTATATAACTCACCTTTATATGATTTCATCTTTTGTATTAAACACTCAGCTTCCTCAATGATCTTGTCCTCTATGGTCTTCCTTCCCATTCCATAATCTCGTAATGTGGAGAGGGTGAATCTTCTCATCACTTTCCAGTTCTCTCCATTGGAGAATACAACACCTGAAGAGAAGACAATGGACATATGGTATGTACTAAAATTGATATTTAAGGCTTTACTGGCCAAACACAAAATTAGTAAATCCCCTCATGGACCTCAAAACAAAAAAAGGGGTCTTTCTTGTAGTTGCTGACACCAACTTCCTCTGTACAGGGACTATTCTCCTCATCCAGGAGCTCTGTCTCCAAAATATCACCAATCACTTCCCCTGCAACCTTGCAGCCATTGCATGAGCACATCATTCTGCTTAGGTGGCATATACATTATTCCACTGTCCCCACAATCCCTGTTCCTGAACTGTAGTTCAGGGCGGCCCTTCTCACAGGGTTCTCTAAGAAGACCTAAACCTGGGGATCCAAAGATTGCATTCTTTATAACCCCATCAATTAATTGCCTACATGCCCTTGCTGCAAACTGGAACAATATTACACTGCAGTGAAGACGAAAACACAGACAGAAGATGTGGGTCTGCCTGCATCATCAGCAGTCACTAGCAGTCACGTCGGCGGTCAGTGGCTGCTGAACCAGATCCTTGACAACCTCCGCCTACCCACTGGCATCTTTGATGCCACTTTTGATTAGTAAGTACAATGTGATGTCATCATTGATACATGATATGCACATTAAATCCCACTGGGCCTACTAATCTGAAGAGGTGCAAGGGATGCCAACGTTAGGAGGAGATTGTCATGGCTCTTATCTGGCAGCCTTGGTATATTTTCATTCTTATAAAAATCATTTTAATCAAATCTCTTACGTGAATGGTAAAAAACATGTTTTGACTTTTGAAAAACTGCAATGATAAAAATGAAGGATTAATCTTATAGGCATAAACATGTATATGGGCTGCATATCTTGCCACTACAAGCCCAACTGTCTGCCTTTGTTAAGCGGGCAACACTCTGTTTACTGCCCCAGTCCCCATGTCTATTAAATCAGCACCATAATATCACATATCTTGGCTTATTAGGCAATCATATAAGAGAGAGAAAAAAAACTCACTTGTAAAGTTGAAATCCCAAAATATAATATTGATTTATAAATAATTTTATTCAGTTGAGTTTTCTAATTATTTTTTAAATTCCAAATTTAGGCAAATATTTAATTTCAGGTGTAGTTATAGGAGGGATAGAACAAGTATTGGACTTCAGTCAAAGACAAAGGCCTCTATCTTCTGGTCCAGAATATTTTCAGATGTAAGGCTTAACCTAACCCCACCACATATGATTTATCCATGGACTTAAAGTACTCTATGTACCAATAAAAAGCATTAACTTAGTAGCCAATTTGCAGCCACTCAACTCCTCTCCAGTGCCACCACATGAGAAAAGAGACACTACACAGAGTCTTATGAAATCTTGATTAACTTGATGTAATACTTGGACATGATTGGTTCTCTAAGGAGGATACACACTTTATAGCAGTTCTTTTTCCAGCTAATAGACGAGTATAGTAAACATAAAACATCTTTAATAAAAAGATTTAAAAAATTGTAATGAAAGCAAAGACTTACCGTTGCCTTTTAAAGCCTCTAAAAACACTGGTGTATCTGGCCTTTCCGAAAAATAGTCAGCATTGTTGATTAATGCATCTTTAATGATATCATAACCACATAAGATGATGGATTTTGACATTCCTATCTGGATACTAAAGACTGGGCCATACTCCTTAGCCAACTGTGAATACAAAAATGATCATACTATCACCAATTGCCTGAAATTGTATTACCTTTTTTCATGATCACCCATCATAGGAGGTTGATTTTGACTAGTTCTTCTCTAATTAGTATCAAGTTCTACCCACACTATCCTTATAGTAGACATTATCCATTATGGGTGACTGACTAACACCCATTTTGAAATCTTAATAATGGCTAACTAGCGTTCAGAGGATTCAGTCATAGAAATATAGATGCTTGCCCTGATGCTAATTTTTCAGATCTAAAGTCCAACGTAATGACATCTAAACACCAAATAAGAGTTTTTTCACATCTAGATATTGGTGTACGTTCACAATAGAAAACCACATAATATTGCCAGATCTAGCAAAAGATGGGTACTAGAGTTAAGTGAATCCATTTGAGGTGGATCAAATTTCCTTTGAATTTTACAAAATTTTATACTCACCTGAACCCTTAATTTTTCATAATTTCATAGTTTTTAAGGTTAAAGGTAAACTTAAGTCCATCAAGATCAACCTTTAGCTTAATATATTGATCCAAAGGAAGGCAAAAATCCAATGGGGCAGTCACTAATAGTTCCAAATAGAGGAAACATTCCTTACAAAATCCTCATACAGCAATCAGACGTGATCTGTTGGGGACCGCAAGGACTGTGATTTGGAAAACATTGATCTAGGGTCTGATAGAAAATAAAACATTCTACTTAACTTGCGTTTCACCTTTCTTGGCCTGCCAGCTACCTTTCCGGTCCTCCGCTAGCTTGCTTCTTACCTCTTGCTCCAGTCTCCTCTATAACCTTCACTCTATGCCACTCTGGTGCTGGCAAGAATTCCAGTGAGATCATGATGTCATGGAGCAACACATGTCATAAAGTCATGTGAGATGATGACAAGTGAAGATGGCGGAAGATAGAAAAGACGTCTGGAGCTGGATGGTGGAAGTGAGCCAGTGGAAGAACAGAAGCAGGACAGGTGAGGGTTCAGGTTGAAGATGATGCATTTTTTGCCTGTCTGCTTATTATGCTCTTGGGTCTGGAAATTACATTTTCCTGCCAAATTAAAGAGAATCTGGCTATTTGAATTGTACTAATCTCTAATGGATACAAAAGGCGACCAGTGGACAATCCTGATTTTTAAAGGAGTCTATCAGATATGTTCCTGTGTTCAACCCCTTTTTAGGAAGACTAGTGCTGCATTCTGTTCTGCTTGTTGAATCTGTACCTGACATGAAGGCTACTAGTGGAGCCTTACTCCTCCATGGTCTTACACTGCTATCTATGCCACCAATAGGAGCCTACAGTTGAACATTCATAAGTATAGCATAGTTGTAAGAAATGTCGGCTGTAGAAAACACTGTTTGGCAGAAACCATCTATGATTGTTAAGGTTGTGTTTGCGGTTATGAGTTGCAAAGTATAAGGGATTATCTGGTTCTCCCCCATATAAAGATGTATAGAGCCATGGCTGCTGAGGATGAACCTCAAAGAAGATATCAGTTGATAACTAGAAGCAGCGGGAACAACAGAACAGGAGGACAGCAGGAGAAGGATTGGAGACAGACTACCTGACTGGAGCATCCACAGATAGAGATGTGGATCAGTGTCTGAATCAACAGATTTTGTAACTGAGGATCAGAAGCAAATGTGAACAAAGAGTAATATTTTTTATTCATTTATTTTACTTTCTTATTTAGCACCATTAATTTACACATCTCTTTACATAAATTCTCATTGCTGTCTCCATTGAGGCTCAAAATCTAAATCCCCTATTAGTAAGTCTTTAGAGTATGGGAGGAAACCAGAGCAAGAGGAAACCCACGCAATCACGAGGAGAACATCAAAAGGAAAAATGGGAGACGGGGCGGAGTTCAGCTCACCAAGTGTAGAAGGAATGCCTCAGTCGAAAACTGTGGCGCACGGACTCCAGACCGGCTTCTGGGCAGAGAGCAATGTAGAGGAGAAAAATGCCAGCATCTACCATGGTATGAAATATTAAAACATGACTTTTAATTGTGTTATTTAAAATATGTAAGAACAAAACATTTCAATAAAATCGGAGAGACAAAAAGAGGGGGAGGGGTGGGGAAAAAGATTTATTGAAATTTTTTGTTCTTACATATTTTAAATTACGCCATTAAAAGTCATGTTTTAATATTTCATACCATGGCGGATGATAGAATTTTTATTTTCTAAAAACATACCAGCTCCTTGCAGATGTTGTCCTTGATGCGATTGAGCCCCGGACCTTAGCGCTGCAAAGCTACAGTGCTAACTACTGAGCCACAATTGTTACAAAACCATTGACATTTTAGTGGATTTCCAGGCTTGGGATGAAAGTCTACAATCACTATATCTGACTGTAGACTTCTGAGTCATGACAGCCTGAGGTGTGCTCGCTGTCAGGATTCTCTGGTTATGCCTGTGAGAGCAGGTGGTCATGTGACCATGAGAATACGATTTGTATACTTGCAAACAATGCTGACTAGACATGCTCTCAATGGAAGTGCACTGCGCAAAGACAAGCACTTCTAGTCTTCATGTCACTGACGGAAGTATGAAAATTTCCCTTCACGGACATTATTGGAGATTCCTGACAGCGAGTGCACTGCAAGCTGTCAGGATTCAAAAGTGTGCAGTCACAAACTGCAGACTTTTCATTCCAAGCCTGGAACCTGGAACCCCTCCCCATTTAGTCTATGCACTTCGTCTATTTAGCTGTCCACAGGCAAGTGTAAAACACAGGCCCAGGTCGATCTCTGAACCCCATCTATTTTGAGATCTGCTGGTACATGGAGAAGTGATTTACTAGAGTTAGTGACCATCCGGATTGGGTAATCCTTGTTGCGGTGGGGAGGCTTTTTGATCCAAAAAATGTCAACTAAGTACCTTATGTTTTTTACATATATTACTACTATTTATTTACTTACAGGGTATCTATTTATTATTTTTTATTCCAAGTTATATAACCCCTTTAACCTTAAACCTGCAAACAATACACATGAGGTGGTCAATAAAGTTTTACCTGCATAAATGTGTTATGGGGTTTTCTTGTGTCCATCATGAGGACATTTCCAATGATGGGTAAAGGTTTTGGTCCAGGTGGGAAATTTTTGTAATTGCTTTGTTTTTGATTCTTAATAACACTGGCCACAAATAAGAAGACAACGATGGAGAGGAGAACAATGACCAGATCCATGGTGACCCACTGTAAAATTTAAAAATACATGAAAAGCATTAGAAAACAACGAATAATGGGGTGTGTAGATTACAC
This sequence comes from Phyllobates terribilis, assembly GCF_046119375.1. Lineage (NCBI taxonomy): Eukaryota > Metazoa > Chordata > Amphibia > Anura > Dendrobatidae > Phyllobates > Phyllobates terribilis. The sequence goes on along the minus strand of NW_027362763.1, from coordinate 68,857,102 downwards.
ATAATTGGAAATAAAGCAATATGTATTTAGAAATGAGTACTGAACCATTAACATAAGAAAAACAATGTATTAAGTTATTCTCATTGCCCTGGCAGCAACACAAAAAAAAGGCAGTCAACCCCTCTTGTATTAGGGTTTCATGTATATCGTCTTGGAACAATTTGCTTTTCATAATGAAAGGAATACCAGTTAGATGCAAGAAATATTTATTGGATGTACTGAAAAGCCTGTGCTGCGGCTAGAATTAAAAGGAAATGTATTGCATAAGTATATTATGTCTTTCCTGGACATCCCTAGCAGTAGCACAGCAAAAAGGGGATATAACAAGAAAATAAATTATAACCACATGCAAAAGAAACCCTTTATCATACATGACATACATTCAGTGGTAGAAGGGTTAGATGGGAGGTAAAAACCCAGCTGTGTGTAGCACCAGATTGGCAGGGCATAGCTAGTGCTATCTATACTCCCAACATCACACAGTCTACATAGTAAAGTTCAGGAACATACATGAAAAGTAGAGGGCACCAAGCGCACAAACAGCCAGATCCATAAGGATTCCCAATGTCCCCTACGCGCATTTTGCTTCCAATGGTAACCACTTCATCATGGGGGAATTGCTTGCAGTTATTTGTCCTGATTTTGATATTGATTCCATCTTATACTTATTAGGCACTACTATTTGCTCTCAGCCTGATTCTGTGTTTGAAACATTGTTTTTTGGTCATTTTTTTTATATTTTTTTAACTTAATAAAATTGTGCAATATCTCTTTAGTTAAATTCAAGGTTCCAGGATTCTCCTGTTTTGTCTATGTTCTCAGCTATGTTTGCTGAATGTTTTGGATTAACCTCAATGTATATTGACATAGTTAAAATTTGAGTATCAAAACACATAAATAAATAACATATAATAGCAACAAAACAGAGGTATGCAGTTTTCAAATAATATTACCAGAAAATATAAAATCCGACGATACAAAGTGCCAATAAGCCCAATTTGGTGATTCAACAAATATCTAAATAATAGAGTGGCACAATGCTCAAATTCCACCATTATTCTTAATATTATTATGGTTTACTTATATAGCGCTATCATATTCCACAGCGTTTTACAGACATTATCATCACTGTCCCAACTAGGGCTCACAATCAAAATTCCCTATCAGTATGTCTTTGGATTGTGGGAGGAAACAAGGGAACTTGGAGGAAACACAGACAAACACGGGAAGAACATACAAACTCCTTGCAGATGTTGTCCTTGGTGGGATTTAAACCCAAGACCCCAGCTCTGCAAGGCTACAGTGCTAACCACTGAGCCACCATGCTAACCACTGTGTAACCATACAGTGTGTAAATAATACTACCAAACTGTACTAAAATAATACTATCATAAAGATGTTCAAATAATATGTCCACATATAGCCTGGAAAATAACTACTACAATATAGGACTATTAAAAGTCACTATATACAAGGATCCACATATATGCATTGTCACTACATACTACATTCAGATACTCACACATACTGATGCAAACTGCATATATGCACACACACACACAACACACACACACACACAACACACACACACACACACATATATAATGCTCACTCACTTAGAACAGGGAACACCTGAAGGAAGTTCAGCTCCTCCCAGTCTCAGATTGGATGAATGAGCTGTCTATCAAAATACTGATGCTGCACTAGATTGGATGACTGAGCTGTAACTCACCAACCTGCCAAAACTGTCACTCACTGCATCCAAGACACACTGAGCGGAGGAATCATGACACTATTATTGTGTAGAACTAGGAAAGATGTATATGAGATAGATTTAATGCTGATCGAGTGTGCATTGTTAACTCTTTCGGCGAGCACGCTCGGGTGCTCGCAGAGTATTTGCGACGTGCTCAGCATCTATCTAGTGTCACCACGGCTGCATGTGTCACGGCTATTAGACAGCTGTGACATTTGCAGGGATTGCCTAACAAACAGGCATTCCCTGCATGTGTCACATCTGTCTTGCAGCCGTGGCGACACTAATATAGATGCTGAGTACACCTCAAATACTCGCCGAAAGGGTTAGCAATACACGCTCGATCAACACTAGATAGATAGATAGATATGAATAAAGAATTCAAGAAAAGTGTAAGAAAAGTCATCGCACCTGGAGTCCTGTGGTAGAGACTGTATACAGGACACAACTCACTGCCCTACTTTACTCTTCTCTCTTCTGTTTTCTGCACCGGTGGCTTTTAAAGGCAGATAACAGCTGATTAAATGAAAACATTATAAGTAACTCCACCCTGTACTTAGCCCCTAGGAAGCTGTGATCAAATGTGTCAGTAATCTGCCAATGGACCTTTGTGCATAATAAAATTATTATAACAAACTTTTTATAGATCTTCAACATAAAAACACTAAGGGCTCGTCAGCATAGTCGACCAGAGCAGTACTCTCTGCAAGGAGACCCAATCAATGGTGAAATGTATACATTGTTATACATTGTTATATATGTGTTTAATTCATCATATGTGTGATGGCTTTGCATTAGAGATGAGTGAATAATTTGAAATTCAAGTTTGCCAGCTTTTCCCAAAAGTTTGCTTCACAGCAAATTGATTTGCCACGAATCTCAAGTAGTGTTGAGCCACCCCCGTAGTGTTCGAGTTCGGTTCGGTTCGTCGAACACCCGTGTGTTCGCCGAACTGTTCGTCGAACTGTTCGTCGAACACCTTCGAACACCGTTAAAACCAATGGCAGGCAAACAAAAACACATAGAAACACATAGAAAACACCTTCAAAGGTGTCCAAAAGCTGACAAACTGCTCAGAAGACATAACTAACACATGGAAAAGTGACAAGTACATATAGTCATGCGAAAATAAAAGAGGTGGAGGAGTAAAAGGAGGGGGAGACACAGATATAGGCATGTCATGCCCTTCTAAAATCCAAAAAGTGAGAAGCCGACACGGCCAATCCGCTCCTGCCCGTGCCACCTCCGTGTCGCCGGGTTTGTGCCAGAGCCGCGGTGAACCCTGACGGCCAGCCCCCCTCTCCCAATACTGGTGCCTGTCCGCTGGTGGGTCGAGCGAGCCCCCCTGTGGTGGAGGCAGCTCTAAGCTTTTTAATTTAAATTGTCTCTCTAATTTGAATGAATACACTTTAAATCCATTTACAAGGATCTATTGGAGGGCAAGTCTCATGCCAGCAGCCGCGGTAATTCCAGCTCCAGTAGCGTCCACTAAAGCTGCTGCAGTTAAAAAGCTTTTATAAGGATCGAGCTCGGCTGTCCACCGCAAGGCATCCTACTGCCAGTCCCAGCCCCTATGCCTTGGGGTGCCTCCTGATGCTCTTCACTAAGTATCCCATGGTCCCGAAGCATTTCCTTTGAAAAAATTAAGTGTCTAAACTACAGGTGGTGCAGCTTGCTTAACAGCCGGGATAATCCGCTGACTAGCAGACACTGCTACTAGGCACAAAGTATTTCCTGGGCTAGATGCAGTTAAAAATTTGTAATTAGATACTCTCGTTGGATGCTGAGAAAGCATTCCATAGAGTCTCCTGGCACGCCATATATGATTCTCTTAAAAAGCTTGGGGTAGGGGTCTAGGGGACCCTTTTATAGCCAAAATCACGGCCCTGTATCGCAATACGTCACCTAGGCTGAAGATAAATGGAACTGTAGCACCCTGAGGGCTCGGTTGCTACAGACGTATTGCACCTCACCCAGAGGTGTGATATCTCACTCTCAGGTAAGGATGGAGTGTGGATCAGGACCCGACACCTGCATGCATTACACCACATTGCCGTGGGGCAGGGCGACCAATATGCCCCTGAGATGGGCACGACAGTCCCTGTCCCTGGCTGGAGTGGGGGGAGGGAACACTGAGGAAGGGGAACCCTGTAGTGCAGGAGCAGGGAGGAAGCAGTTCCTGGGTGCATTGAGAAGGGAGTATAAAAGGTGGGCACCATCTTAGTTCAGTGCAGAGAAGTCTGAGCATAAGTGGCAGGGAGCAGGGGCTCTGCATGAGCTCTGCTTCAGAGGCGGGCCTAGTAACAGAGGCCCAGGCCTGGAAGAGGGAGAAGGAAGGAAGAGGAGTGGAGAAGGCTCCAGGAACGAGGAATGAAGGGATCCCAGGGGTGCAGACGGGCGAGTCGCCACCGCACGCCCGAATCCACCTGCGTGGAGGGGTCAGGCCAAAGGGGGAGACCGGTCCCCGAACTAGTGGAGGCAGGAAACGACCCTCAGCTAGAAACCGGAGGCTCTGACATTTTATGTGGCGCAGCCCCTCGCTACACCCGCTAGGAAGGCACCACATAGGGTCAGGGAAACTGGCGCCAAGTTTACCAAGAGGAGGCCCGAGGCAGCCGGACAGAAGTGTTGGTAAGAAAGGCCAGACAAAGGACACACAAAGGGGGTCCTGTGAAGTGATCCAAAGTTATCTGGGAGTTGTCTGAGCCCCTCACCTGGTGAGCACAGTACGACGTGGGCAGCCGTTACCTGCAGACGTGGTCTGGATAATAAGAACTGTGAGTAAAGGCCCTGAACTGCATCACTGACTCCGTGTCGTTACTGCTGCTGCCCTGCACCATCACCCCCATCCTCCGCATACACTGCCCTGAGGCTATACTCCTCCCGTGGGGAGTTATGCTACGCTCTGCTGCACCCACAACACCAGCCTCAGCGGTCTGCCCTGTAGCGGCGGTTCACTCTGACCGCAATCCACGGGTGGCGTAGTCGGACATTTAAACATCAAAACCACATAAATAGTTCCGCCACTGGTTTGACCGCCCTGAGCCACGGAACCGGGTCGCCGCCACGAAGACTACAACCACCAGCATCAACCAAAAAGGGTCCGGCTCCGGGTGTCCCAAGGCCCAGGGGGTGCGTCAGAACATTTTCATCACCTTTCACAATCACCAATGGGACAAGGCAGTGATGTCCTCTGTCCCCTCTCTTATACATCCTAGTGACGGAGCACCTGCTCTCATCAATTCGCCATAACCCCAATATTAGGTGGATTGAGGTGGGAGGCACCGAGTACAAGTGCTCTCTATTTGCTGATGATGTCCTAGTATATATCACTCAATCACATATATCCATCCATGCTGTTATGGCTGAAATAGATCACTTTGTTACATGGTAAAATATTAAAATCAATGCAGCGAAGTCTGAGGCCCTCGATGTCTCCCTCCCCAAATCCATATAGGATTCCATCCAGTCCAACTTTCCCTTTGCCTGGCCCTCACAGGGTATCAAATACTTAGGAATTCCTATTCATAGAGACCTCTCCCATCTATGTTATCTTAATTTTGGGCCCTTTATTGAACAACTCCATACAGACCACGGTTGGCAAGTTAGAACTGTAAGATTCACTACGTGAACCACTGGTGTTTTGTGGAAAAGCACATGTACACTGCGTTCCAAATTATTATGCAAAAAGTGTTTAGGAGTGATAAGGGAAGAATTTGTTTGTTTGTCAGTTAAACTCATTGATGGTGATGTGTGTCAGGGCTCTTTATATCACTGTAAGCAATTGCAGACACCTGTGCTAATTAGTTTGGCAGGTGTGTCCAATGAAAGGCAAGACTACTTAAGAAGGCTCTCTCACATTATTAAGCAGCCTACATTTTCTGCCAAAATGGGAAAGAAAAAGGATGTGTCGGCTGCTGAGAAGCAACAAATTGTGGAGTGTTTAGGTCAAGGCATGACTACAATCAACATTGTGCGATGATCAGGGTGAAGTGTCTTGGCAATCAAGAAGTATGTAGCTGATTCACAGTGCACACGTGTGCGTGCTGATAAGGGCAAATTGAGGACTCTTTCCTACAGGCAATTACGTCAGGTTGAAAGAGCAGCGGCAAAAAAGCCTTGTCATAGCAGCAGACAAGTTTTTGAAGCTGCTTGTGCCTCCAACGTCCCCCGAACAACAAGATGCAGGGTCCTTCAGAGGTTTGCAGCTGTGCATGCGCCATCCTGTCGACCTCCTCTATCCACTTCACACAAGCAGAAACGGCTCCAGTGGGCCAAACATTACATGAAGACTGATTTCAAAACTGTTTTGTTCACGGATGAGTGCCGTGCAGCGCTCGATGGTCCAGATGGATGGAGTGGAGGATGGCTGGTTGATGGACACCCCACGCAAACACGGCTACAGCGCCAACAAGGAAGAGGTGGAGTAATGTTTTGGGCTGGAATCATGGGGAGAGAGATTGTCGGCCCCTTTAGGATCCCTGAAGGCGCTAAAGATGAACTCCATAATGTATGTGGATTTTCTCAAACAGCACTTCCTGCCATGGTTCAAGAAGAAGAACCGTGTATTTCACAGCAAGATCATTTTTCTGCATGATAATGCACCATCTCATGCTGCACATAAAACATCTGCATCTCTGGCTGATATGGGCATAAAAGGGGACAAACTTATGGTGTGACCCCCATGCTCCCCTGACCTCTACCCCATTCAGAACCTTTGGAGCATCATTAAAAGGAGTGTCTATGATGGCGGGAGGCAGTTCACATCTAAGCAACAGCCCTGGGAGGGTATTCTGTCCTCATGCAAAACAATTGAAGCAGAAACCATCCAAAACCTGACAAATTCAATGGACGAGAGAGTTCAGAAGCTCCTTTCGAACAAGGGGTCCTATGTGCAAATGTATCATCACCTAGAATAAAGTTTTTAGTTGAAAACTGTTTGATTTCAGTTTCTAATAACCAGCTAATGCTTATAATTTCAAAAATGACCATTTTTTTGTTCTTTATTAAAATGAAAAGGTTGATCGAAGAGTGTGCGGGATCTAAGAGTGTGGCAACCCAGTAGTCAGGATTACTTCGAATTCTGACAATCTGAGGGTCATGTTGCAGGTAGTGCAGCAAGAAGGCACTCATGTGTCTTGCGCATCTAGGAGCCCCAAAATTATTTTCCGGGCTAGATGCAACTAAAAATTATTATTAATTTTAAATCTGGTGGAGCTTAGTATAGATGGCCTAATAGGATCAGTGCTGCACACTGCTACAAAGCCCAAATTATTTTCCAGCCAAGATACAGATAAACATGATTAGTAATTTTAAATCTGGTGAAGCTTTAGTATAGATGGCCTAATAGGATCAGTGCTGCACACTGCTACAAAGCCCAAATTATTTTCCAGTCAAGATACAGATAAACATGATTAGTAATTTGAAAGCTTAAAACGGTTGGTAGGGTGATTTTAACCAATCATCAAGCTTTTACTCTCCCCAGGATGACACAGAGGTAGAAAAGTCGTTTCGGATCCATGATTTGTTCATCTTTATGAACGTGAGTCTGTCTACATTATCAGTGGAGAGCCGCGTGCGCTTATCTGTCAGCACACCACCAGCAGCGCTGAACACACGTTCAGACAGAACGCTGGCTGCGGGGCATGACAAGATCTCCAAGGCGTAAGTGGCTAGCTCCGGCCATTTATCCAGATTGGAAGCCCAAAAAGAGCAAGGGTCCTGTGACACAGTCGTGGCTTCAATGTTTACTTGGAGATACTCCTGTACCATCGTCTCTAGGCGTTGACTATGTGTCAGACTTCTTGTCTCCTGTGGCCTTGCAAAGGATGGGCTAAAAAAGTGGTGAAATGATTCCGCAAAATTGATGTTACCAGCAGATACTGTGGTTCTGTTACGGTTTGAGTGCTGAACACTTGACGGTCCCACGGTTGGCAAGTTGGAACTGTGAGATTCACTACATGCACCACTGGTATTTTGTGGAAAAGCACATGTAAGATTCTGCAACAGTCTCTGCTGATACTCCTGCATGCGTGCATCCCTTTCTATGGCAGGAATAATTTCTGCAAATTTACTTTTGTACCGGGGATCTAACAGTGTGGCAACCCAGTAGTCAGGATTATTTCTAATTCTCACAATTCAAGGGTCATGTTGCAGGTAGTGCAGCAAGAAGGCACTCATGTGTGTTGCGCATCCAGGAGCACCAAGTCCCTGTTGTGTTGGTGGCGAGGTAACAATCATGCTTCCTTCCTCTGTCCTCTCCCCCCAACCTCGCACAACAGAAATGTGATCAAGGTCTCCCTCATCTGATGAGTCTTCCATCAGTTCGTCCTCCACTTCTTCCTGGGCTCCTGCACCTTCCTCACTAGTTTGGCTGCTACCATGCGCCCTGGTAAAACCATCTCCCCCACCCTCACATGCCTGCCGCCTTGGTGCTGCCGACCGTCTGGACCTTGCAGATGTTAGCCCTTCCGCATACAACTCCTCCTCCTCTACTTCCTCCACCTCCTCTTGTGCCACCACCTGACTCCGAATTCTGTTTAACATGTGCTCCAGCATGTAAATCACCGGAATAGTCATGCTGATAATGGCATCGTCAGCACTAAACATCTTCGTCGCCATTTCAAAACTGTGCAGAAGGGTGCATAGGTCCCTGATCTGAGACCACTCCTCCAGCGTGATTTGCCCCACCTCTGAATCTCGTTGGCCCAGGCTATACGTCAGAACGTATTGCACCAGGGCTTGTCGGTGCTGCCACAGTCGCTGCAACATGTGCAGAGTTGAATTCCACCGGGTAGGCACATCGCATTTTAGCCGGTGAAGTGGCAGGCCCAACGACTTCTGTAGAGATGTAAGTCGCTGAGCTGCGGGATGCGAACGGCGGAAGTGAGCACACAGCGACCGTGCCCTCTGCAGAAGGCCATCTAGTCTGGGATAGTGGGCTAAAAATTGCTGGACAACCAGGTTCAACACGTGAGCCATACAAGGCACGTGTGTGACATTGCCCCGGCGAAGGGCCGCACCCAGGTTTGCAGCATTGTCGCACACGGCCTTCCCTGGTTTCAGGTCCAGTGGAGACAACCATTCATGAAATTGGTTCTCCAGAGCTGACCACAACTCCTCAGCTGTGTGACTCACATTTCCCAGACATTTCAATGTAAAAACCACCTGATGACGTTGAGCCCTACTGCCAGCATAGTAAGGAGGTGTGCAGGATCCCTTCTGCGCAGTTAGAAAGCTTGTGGCATGACCAGACAGGCTTTGGGTGCAGGTGGAAGACCGAGAGGAGGTTGAGGAGGCAGAAGCAGTGGAGGAACTTTGACATAAAGAGGATTGACGCACAACTCGTGGGGACGGCAAGACTTGGACAGCAGCCCCTTGTCCTGCTGTCACCATAGTTACCCAGTGCCCAGTCAGCGACATGTAACGCCCCTGTCCATGCCTACTCGTCCAAGTGTCTGTGGTGAAATGCACCCTGTCACACACAGAGTTTCTCAAAGAAGCGGTGATGTTATGTGCGACATGCTGGTGGAGCGCAGGCACACCTTTCTTTGAGAAGTAGTGCCGACTGGGCATCTGGTACTGGGGCACTGCGACGGACATAAGGTCTCGAAAATCCTCTGTGTCCACCAGGCGGAAAGGCAGCATTTCTGTAGCCAAGAGCTTGCAGATGGTGAAATTCAACCTCTTAGCTTTCTCATGGCTAGGAGGAAATGGTCTTTTACTTGTCCACATCTGAGGGACCGAGGGCTGGCTATTGTGCTTAGACGGGGTTGATAAGGGTGTCCCCGGCAAACTGCCGGTCTGTGAGGAAGATGCAGGCGGACATGTTAGGTGGTGCTATCGATGTCGGACAGCGCTCAACACCAGCTGGTGTTACCACCTCCAAAGAAAATGATGACCTGCCAATCACGCTGGCTGTTGCGGGTAAAGAGGTGGCAGGTCTGCGCCCCAAAACAGGTGTGACTGCTGTCCCCCCAGTCACAGAGGATGAAGAGGCCGCGGATGCACAAGATATGGCAGACGGTGGTTTGCCCGGCCGGCTAGGCCGCATTGTAGCACACTGAGCTTCCCACTGCAACTTATGCTTCATGTCCATGTGCCGGTTCATGCATGAAGTACTCAAACTATGTATTTTTTGGCCTCTACTTAGCTTTTGCTGACAAATGTTACAGATAACACGAGTTGGGTCATCTTTATCGATCTGAAAAAATGCCCAGGCTATGCAAGGCTTAGCACCCATGCGACCTGAAGAGCCACCACGACTTGTGGTGAGAGGCAGAGTTGTGTTTGAGGATGCAGTTGTTGACGTGCTTCCAGTACTACGTCTCTGTCCAGGAAGGCGCAACCTGACCTCGTCGTCACTAGCATCTTCCTCCACCTCCTCTGCTGACCTCATCTCTTGGCTGACTGTGGGTTGACAGTAAGTGGGATCTCCGACCTCATCATCATCACCCTGTGCGTTATCACACCCGTCGTCCTCAGAGCCAACCTGTTCCTGCCCTGACAAAAAACTAAAGTTGTCGCTCCAATCAGGTATTTGAGTCTTATCATCGTCTTCCTCATTGTCTCCACCAACAGGAGTTACAGTTTGGGAATGAGGGTCTATATTATGGTCAGAACCTTCTGCGTCTGGTCCTGGATCCGACTCATAAAGATTCTGGGCATCAGTGCAGATCATTTCCTCGTTTGGATTCACAGAAGCGCTGGAGTCGACCTCTGATTCCCAGGCTATAGTATGAGTAAACAGCTCTGCAGACTCAACCATCTGTTCTACCTCATACTCAGACTGGCAGCTGGAGATTTGGGAGCTGTGAGGAAGAAAGTGCGATTTGGGTGACACCTTTGAGGACTGGAGTATTTGTGATGTTGAAGTTGATGTGGAGGAGAGCCCACTTAAAGGAGCACTTGATATCCGTTGAAGCACCTGCTGTTTTTGTGCCTCATCTGGAATTTGTAGCGATTGGCGTGGCTGTAAGAAAGGGATCTTATCACATTGTCCGCTAAAAGAAGTAGACATTTTAGTTTGGCTGGAAGATGGTCTTTCTTCTGCAGATGTTACTGTTGCTTTAACACCTACCCCACGGACACAACCTTTTTTCCCCTTCCCAACACGCCTATTCCCCTTTCCACCACAAGCAGGCCTTTTTCCACTCATTTTGGTGGTTAACTAATTCACAACTCTGGAGTTGTTTGCACAAAAAAACAATAGATGGTAACTGAGCAGAGCTGAGTGGCCAAACTGTGGTATTAGGCCAAAACTATTGGCTGGGTTAGATGCAGAAAAAAATTATTTTGAATTTGCAACCTGATGGAGGTCAGTATAGATGGATTAATAGAACAAGACCCACACACAGCTAGAAGCCCAATATTTTTTCAGAGGTAGATGCAGGAAAAAAATATATTCAGTTTGCAACCTGATGGAGGTCAGTATAGATGGACTAATACAACAAGTCCCACACACAGCTAGAAGCCCAAATATTTTTTCAGAGGTACTGTAGATGCAGATAAAAATTAGTTTTAATTTGCAACCTGATGGAGGTCAGTATAGATGGACTAATAGAGAAAGTCCGACACACTACTAGAAGGCCAAATATTTTTTCAGAGGTAGATGCAGAAAAAAATATATTCAGTTTGCAACCTGATGGAGGTCAGTATAGATGGACTAATAGAGAAAGTCCGACACACTACTAGAAAGCCAAATATTTTTTCAGAGCTAGATGCAGAAAAAAATTATATTCAGTTTGCAACCTGATGGAGGTCAGTATAGATGGATTAATAGAACAAGACCCACACACAGCTAGAAGCCCAATATTTTTTCAGAGGTAGATGCAGAAAAATATATATTCAGTTTGCAACCTGATGGAGGTCAGTATAGATGGACTAATACAACAAGTCCCACACACAGCTAGAAGCCCAATGTTTTTTCAGAGGTAGATGCAGAAAAAAATATATTCAGTTTGCAACCTGATGGAGGTCAGTATAGATGGACTAATACAACAAGTCCCACACACAGCTAGAAGCCCAAATATTTTTTCAGAGGTACTGTAGATGCAGATAAAAATTAGTTTTAATTTGCAACCTGATGGAGGTCAGTATAGATGGACTAATAGAGAAAGTCCGACACACTACTAGAAGGCCAAATATTTTTTCAGAGCTAGATGCAGAAAAAAATTACATTCAGTTTGCAACCTGATGGAGGTCAGTATAGATGGACTAATAGAGAAAGTCCGACACACTACTAGAAGGCCAAATATTTTTTCAGAGCTAGATGCAGAAAAAAATTATATTCAGTTTGCAACCTGATGGAGGTCAGTATAGATGGATTAATAGAACAAGACCCACACACAGCTAGAAGCCCAATATTTTTTCAGAGGTAGATGCAGGAAAAAAATATATTCAGTTTGCAACCTGATGGAGGTCAGTATAGATGGACTAATACAACAAGTCCCACACACAGGTAGAAGCCCAAATATTTTTTCAGAGGTTCTGTAGATGCAGATAAAAATTAGTTTTAATTTGCAACCTGATGGAGGTCAGTATAGATGGACTAATAGAATGATGCTATGCCCAAAAGATTTTACTTCACTAGGTGCAGTAAAAAAATTGGTATTCTATACACAGGTGGTATATCTTGCAACACAGATAGGCTACTCCACTGACTAACACACTCTGCAATAGGCCAAAAAGGATTAGCTTTGCTAGATTCAGCCAAATGCTGTGAAAAAAACTTGCACAGCACTGGCACAGACCTGCCTGGCAAAAACTGATAGGAACTGATGTAACCTAGTCCTGAAAAGGACTCCAATTACAATTAGTCTTTACTCCCACAACCTATCTATTTAAGAGCACAGACCTCCCTGATAAAAGTCGTAGGAAATGCTGTAACCTAGTCCTTAAAAGGACTGCAATCACAACTATTCCCTACTCCCAAGCTATCTGTATATTTGTGCGAAAATTGGCTTGAAATTAACAAGGTATAGCGCACACAGCAACAGCGGTGCCATCTAACACGCAGCTGCAGCAGTGAGAAAATGGTGGCGACGGGGAAAATGGCTTGGTCTTATAGGGCAAGGACATGTGACATACACTGCCAATGACACATGCCCTTGCTTGTGTGAAAAAAAGCACTTTGCTCCGTGTGTGCGCTGCTGATAGGCTGACAGATTGCACCTCCCCACTGCAAATGCGGGAAAGAGAAAAAAAAATGGAGATCTTCATTGTTCCTGCAAAGATCCATCCCCTGCCCCTCCCCCCACCCCGCTGTACACTCAAACTGCGTATTAACATTAATTTTCATCATTACTGAGAAAAAATCCAGTTATGATTTTGGTGCACGAACAGTTATCGAACATAACCTCGAACAGCCGAATTTTTCTCAAATTGTTCGTGTTCGCCGAACGGCTCGAACACCGCCCAAAACAGCTCGAATTTGAGATTGGCGAACAGTTCGAGTAGAACAACGCTCATCTCTAATCTCAAGTACTGCAAAGTTTCCAACTGCCCTATAAATACATAATTGCATTTTGAGGACTGTATCCAACAGCTTTCAAGCTCTCTGTGTAGACAGTGGGCAAAAAGGAGCCTTTTTATTAATGCACTGCACTGTTGCACATTTTGGGGTATTTTTAGGGGTGGAAAGAAAAAAGTGCATTTCCATTTTTGTGTTTTGGGTTTTTTATTTACCATGTTCACCACATGGTAAAGTTGTCCTGGCAATATGATTCCCATGGTCAGTATGAGTACGCAGATACCAAACATGTATAGTTAAGTTTTTATTTAAGTGGTGAAAATAAATTTCAACATTTGTATGAAAAGAAGTTTTTGCATTTGTTGCCATTTTCCAAGACCCATAACATTTTCATTTTTTCTGGACTTGGAGCTGGGTGAGGGCTTATTTTTTTCTTACTGAGTTGATGTTTTTATTGATACAATTTTGGAGTAGATACAAAGTTTTGATCGCCTGTTATTACATTTTATTTTAATGCTGAAGTGGCCGAAATAACGTAATTCTGGCATTTCCATTTTTTTTCTCTTTACGCCTTTTACCGATCTGATTAATTTACTTTATATTTTGATATATCGGGCATTGCAGTGATACAAAATATGTGTCTTATTATTTTTTATTTTATAATTGTTTTATCTTCAATGGGGCAAATGGGGGGTGATTTGCACTTTTGTGTTTGTTATTTTTTTCATATTTTTAAAAACTTTTTTTCCTCACTTTTTACTGTATTGAATAGTCCCCTAAAGACACTTGAAGCTGGGTTCGTCAGATTGCCTGTGCTATACACAGCAGTGCTGTCATGACCCCCCAGCTGTCTTGACAACCCAGAGATTGCGGTATTTAACTGGTTAACAGCCACATGTGGCACTCACACCCACCCCTGGCTGTTAAAGGTAGATAACAGCTGATTAAATCAACTGCCATATGCAGGAAAGATGTGAGATCAAAGGCAGACACCACATCAAAGACAAGGACACGGTATATGACGTAAATATACATCATATGTCGCAAAGGGGATAACAAGCTTTCAAAAAATTATCCCTTTTTTGGGATCAGCAACAGATTTGCTTCTTGGGCAGTGAAGAAGCAATGGCTTTTCAAAAAGATGTAAAAAAAATATCCCTTTTTTGGGATCAGCAACAGATTTGCTGCTTGGGCAGTGAAGAAGTAATGGCTTTTGAAAAAGATGTAAAAAATATATTCCTTTTTTTGGGAGCAATTTTTGATTTATTTACCCTGCGCAGGGAGAGTATGGAATCGTGAGTGCTGTGGCTTAGGGGACTGAGGGCAGAAAATACTGAGCTCATTGACGAAATTGAAAGTCTGCAATCAAAAATATTAACTGCAAATCTGATGAATTCAATAATAAGACAAAAGACAGAAGATCACAAATTCCTTGTCTCCCTCTAGTGGAGGCTGCATGTATTTGGTGCTCTCTTTTAGAATAATAGAGATCTGTCTGCTGTAGATATATACTAAGGAATAGACCAGATTTTAAAAACAATACATGAAGAAAAAAGTGGAACTTCACTTCAAGGAGAAAAACTGATTGATGCCTTAAAGGATGGAGTTGATACTTCTGTCTGTACATAGAGAATGAATATGTTTCTATATAATTAATTTCTTTTTTTTCATTTCATCATGCAATCCAATTTATGATTAAAGTTTTTTTTATTGGTTTTTGGGAAAAGATTCATATAAATTACAATTTATTCATTGAAATCTCTGCTCATTAAGACATAGGAGTCCAGTAGGTGGGCTCCTTCATTGGATGACCGCCCACTGGACTCCTACAACCTGAATGAGAATATATTTAAATAATTATAAGTTTTATTCCACATTTTTCCACAATCCTATTTATCAATCTCATCCACTCCCTTTGCTCTACAATATGCCGAGTGATGAGCAGACTGCGTGTTTAATCTGACCGATTCCCCCGAATGCTGCAATGTTTAGTGTCTGGTATATTTTATGTTCAATCAAACGTCAGCTTGTGGTTTAATAATTACCCAAAGCCTCACTGTGTATAGTTCACAACAAGTTTCATTACAAGAAAACAGAGAGAAAGGACTTCACCGTCTCTATAGATCTTCAGGTAAGGAAGAAACTTATATTTATCTATATTCATTGGAACTGAATAACTACAATTACTTACATTTTAGAAAGTGAAAAATTAGGCAAAAAGCCTAAAAGGGAATATGTCACCAAGTTTTTGCTACCCCATCAGAGTGCAGTAATAATTAGGGGTAGAGACCCTGAATCCAGTGATATGTCACTTACTTTATCGGGTGCTGTAGTTTTGATAAAATCAGCTTTCTCTGCTGCAGATCTACCAGTTCCCCGAATGATGAGCTCTGTATAACTCCGTGCACAATACTGATTGACAGCTTTCTGTGTACACTGAGAATAGACAAAAAATTGCCAATCAGTGGTGGGGGAGTGATACAGAGCTCATGAATACGGAGTACTACATGGCAGGAGGTTTACTAGTCCTGTAGAGATGGTTTCCTGCTGGTAAAACGTTCATCAAAATAACAGCAAGCAGCCTAGTAAGTGACACATCACTGGAATCAAGGTCTCTACCCCTATATTATGCAGACTCAATTTAATATTTTTCACAGTGGCTAATGCAGTTTGGCATCTGTGATGACAAATCGTAATAGTTCTTAGTTTACAGTAGTATTGGCATTCAGCAATGCTACTGTGTGTGGGTGGTTGAAGATTCCACCTTCACTCCCATCTCAAGCTGTTTTAGTAGTTATGATTATTACCTGTGTAAAAATAAAAGATGTTATTGGTATTTTAGCCACTAGATGGCAGCGGTTGGCACATTCATACTACTGTCACCTGTATGTCAGCTGGCACACATGGAAATAACCAGTTGAAACCGCCCCCGGCGACAGTTGAAAACTGAAGGATTTCTGAGGGTTGAAAGCCGCCATCTTAGAGCGCAGTTGTAGTAGACAGTGAATAGAGACAGATGTGAGAGGGTTCCAGTCTTGAGACAGACTGTTCCTGTAATTCCTGTCACAGAAGAAAAAACACGTTGGGGGACGACTATGGTTGGATGCAGAGTTGGATTCCCCCCAAAAGCATCGGCTGTGGCGTGAATGGCCTTCTGCTAGCCTGTCAGGCTAAAACTGTGCTTCAGGTGACAAGCGCACGATCCACTCCATGGTCTCCAAGCTAAATGGCCGTTCGGACTATCAGACAGTCTTTTCAGTGATCAGTTAACGGCCGATAAGTCCTGAGCTCAGGTCCCACCACAGGGATCCCGGTGGGCATATGCACACAGTCTATAGAGAGAATTTGGAGCCAAACATAAATTCTCAGTTTGAGACATTGTTTGCTAATAGGACTGTGTGAACATTAGCTAGATACTCCCCTCAGTGGGTGAGCTTGTGTATAGGGAGCATAACTGTATTGTAATTTTAGAGAATTGTTAAGTTTGTGAATCTCTGCGCTGCACCACTGCAGGGGCTTCTTCTTTCACTCACCTAATTATACCCTTCCTCTGGGAAACTCCCGGTTACTGTTTTAGGCATAATCACAGGTCAGGCAAATTATAATGTATCTGATAGAACATACTGGGCCTATCAGTTGTGCAGCGCAGGGGTCCTAGCTGATCTGGGCCAGGTGTGTGTGATAATTATGTGTGTTTCTTTATTACGTTTCTGAGGTAACACTGTTTTTGTTGTTAGTAAAAATTAGCTTCTTACCAAATTGCCTGGTCATATTCTTTGTCCTTGGCCCGCTGTATTCTGGGTGAGACCACCCTAGTACACAGTCAAATCTATCATCCAACCAAACGCCAGCTTTTAGTCCTACATTGAGAATATCCGTATCATTATTGAACATGTATCACCATCAGACTGTGGTAATGGATCTAACATTCCTTTAAATTTTTTTCTGCAGAATTTTAGAAGACGAGTTTACCATGGATCCTGTCACAATTCTTCTGTTTGTTAGCGTTTTCATATTTTTGGTAATTTTTTTAAAGAAACAGAACCAAGATGTTAATAAAAAATTTCCGCCTGGACCAAAACCCTTACCAATCATTGGAAATATCCTCCAGATTGACATGTCAAAACCTTATAAGTCATTTGCAGAGGTAAAGTGCAACTTGTATTGCTATCTTTATTAGAGATGAGCGGTGTTCGACTAGAACTGTTCGCCAATCTCAAATTCGAGCTGTTTTGGGCGGTGTTCGAGTTGTTCGACGAACCCGAACGATTTGCAAAAAATTCGGCTGTTCGAGGTTATGTTCGATAACTGTTCGTGCACCAAAAGCGTGTCCTGCATGTCTGGTGCTATTTAGAGCACCAATCATGCAGGGATTGTCTGCCACTCACTGTAATGCCACAGCCATGGTGGTTGTGGCATTACAGTGATTGCCCAAATCGATGGGAACAGTGCCAACAGTGAAACATGAAAAGCCGGCAATTCAGCAGCGACATACACCGGTACCCGACAATTTAGAACCGAAAGAATAGAGCTTCACACATAGATTAGATAGATATAAACATGTCAGCCACATATATACGATGTACAGTGAAAGTGCTGCTTACTGTACTTGTCATTTAGCGTAAAGGATTTATCAAAAAAAATAATAGTGTTTTCATGCACCGTCTCTTTAAAAAAGCCGGCCGGCAATTCAGCAGCGGTACCCGACAATTTAGAATAGAAGGAATAGAGAATCACACATAGATTAGATAGATAGAAACATGTCAGTCACATATATATGAAGTACAGTGACAGTGTTGATTACTGTACTTGTCATTTAGTGTAAAGGATTTATCAAAAAAAATAATAGTGTTTTCATGCACCGTCTCTTTAAAAAAGCCGGCCGGCAATTCAGCATCTGTACCCAACAATTTAGAATAGAAGGAATAGAGAATCACACATAGATTAGATAGATAGAAACATGTCAGTCACATATATATGAAGTACAGTGACAGTGTTGCTTACTGTACTTGTCATTTAGTGTAAAGGATTTATTAAAAAAAATAATAGTGTTTTCATGCACCGTCTCTTTAAGAAAGCCGGCCGGCAATTCAGCATCTGTATCCGACAATTTATAACAGACAGAATAGAGCTTCACACATAGATTAGATAGATAGAAACATGTCAGTCACATATATATGAAGTACAGTGATAGTGTTGGCTACTGTACTTGTCATTTAGTATTAAAATAAAGGATTTATTATTAAAAAAATTGGCGTGGGGTTCTCCTTAATTTTAGGCTCTAGCGGAGGTTAAGCAGACAGCTGGGGCAGATGTTTGAAGCCTGGGAAGGGGGTAATACCCACGGAGCTTCCCAGGCTACTAATATCAGCCCCCAGCTGAATACATAGCCTTTACTAGCTATTAAAATGGGGGACCCCCCCAAAAAAATGACGTGCGGTCCCCCATAATTTAATAGCTAGCAAAGGCTAGGCAGACAGCTAGGGGCTGATATTAATAGCCCAGGAAGGGAGCCATGAATATTGGCCCCCTCCCAGGCTAGAAACACCAGCCGTCAGCCGCCCCAGAAATGGCGCATTCATAGGATGCGCCAATTCTGGCACTTAGCCTCGCTCTTCCACGCTGCCCTGGTGCGGTGGCAGGGGGTAATAGGGCTGGGGTTGATGTCAGCTTAAAATGCCAGCTGACATCAAGCCCAGGTTAGTAATGGAGAGGCGTCTATAAGACACCCCCATTACTAACCCCATAGTCAAAGTTAAAAAAAACACAAACACCCAGAATAAAGTCCTTTAATTGAAATAAAGACAAAATTCTTTATTGTTCTAAATTAAACCATACTTACCGTCACGCCCATTCCAGCTGAAGCCAACGATCTCCTGTAATAAAAATAAAATAATAAAGCAACCTCATCCTTACCTTTCCATGGTTCCCACGACAGCTTCAGCTCTGCTACATCGAGATGACAGGCTGGACCGCAGCAGAACGCCGCCATCCAGCCTGTCATCCCGCAGACACTGAGAAGAGCAGGCTTGCTTGCGCTCCACATTGTCTCTCTGTGACGGCATAAAGATGAGCCGAGGTCATGTCCAATGAACTCGGCTCACCTCATGCACGTCACTGACAGCGTGGGAAAATTCTCACGCTGAAGCGCTGAGTGCAGGAGAATTTTCCCACGCTGTCAGTGACGTGCATGAGGTGAGTTGAGTTCATTGGACATGAGCTCACCTCATGCACGTCACTGACAGCGTGGGAGAATTCTCCTGCACTCAGCACTTCAGCGTGAGAATTTTCCCACGCTGTCAGTGACGTGCATGAGGTGAGCCGAGTTCATTGGACATGACCTCGGCTCATCTGGATGCCGTCACAGCGAGACACTGAGGAGCGCAAGCATGCCTGCTCTTCTCAGTGTCTGCGGCATGACAGGCTGGATGGCAGCGTTCTGCTGCGGTCCAGCCTGTCATCTCGATGTAGCAGAGTTGAAGCTGTCGTGGGAACCATGGAAAGGTAAGGATGAGGTTGGTTTATTATTTTTCTTTTATTGCAGGAGATCGTTGGCTTCAGCTGGAATGGGTGTGATGGTAAGTATAGTTTAATTTAGAACAATAAAGAATTGTGTGTTTATTTCAATTAAAGGACTTTATTCTGGGTGTTGTGTTTTTTTTAAATACTTTACTAGAAATTCATGGCGGTCATGTCTAATACTGGCGTGACCCCATGAATTTTGGGCTTGGGGCCAGCTGATAATACCAAGCTGGCCCTAACCCCTTTATTACCCAGTGAGCCACCGCACCAGGGCCCTGGATGAGTTGGGTACAGCGCCAGAAGATGGCGCTTCTATGAACGCGCCATTTTCCGGGGTGGCTGCGGACTGCAATTTGCAGCGGGGGGGCCCAGAAAGCTTGGGCCTCCCTGCGCTGCAGATTCCAGCCCCCAGCTGCCTAGTTGTACCTGGCTGGACACAAAAATAGGGCGAAGCCCCACGTATTTTTTTTTTAATTATTTCATGAAATTCATGAAATAATTAAGAAAAAAAGGCCTTCCCTATATTGTTGTGTCCGGCCAGGTACAAATAGTCAGCTGGTGGTTGGGGGCAGCCCGTTCCTGCCTGCTGTACCTGGCTGGACACAAATATAGTGCGAAGCCCCACTTCAATTTTTTTTAATTATTTCATGACATTCATGAAATAATTAAGAAAAAAAGGGCTTCCCTATATTGTTGTGTCCGGCCAGGTACAAATAGGCAGCTGGTGGTTGGGGGCAGCCCATTCCTGCCTGCTGTACCTGGCTGGACACAAATATAGTGCGAAGCCCCACTTCAATTTTTTTAAATTATTTCAGGAAATTCATGAAATAATTTAAAAAAAATTGACGTGGGGCTTCGCACTATATTTGTGTCCAGTCAGGTGCAGCAGGCTGGAACTGGCTGCCCCCAACCACCAGCTGCCTATTTGTACCTGGCCGGACACAACAATATAGGGAAGCCCTTTTTTTCTTAATTATTTCATGAAATAATTTAAAGAAAATTGACGTGGGGCTTCGCCCTGTTTTTGTGTCCAGCCAGGTACAACTAGGCAGCTGGGGGCTGGAATCTGCAGCGCAGGGAGGCCCAAGCTTTCTGGGCCACCCCCGCTGCAAATTGCAGTCCGCAGCCACCCCGGAAAATGGCGCGTTCATAGAAGCGTCATCTTCTGGCGCTGTACCCAACTCATCCAGGGCCCTGGTGCGGTGGCTCACTGGGTAATAAAGGGGTTAGGGCCAGCTTGGCATTATCAGCTGGCCCTAAGCCCAAAATTCATGGGGTCACGCCAATATTAGACATGACCACCATGAATTTCTAGTAAAGTATTTAAAAAAAACACAACACCCAGAAAAAAGTCCTTTAATTGAAATAAACACACAATTCTTTATTGTTCTAAATTAAACCATACTTACCGTCAAGCCCATTCCAGCTGAAGCCAACGATCTCCTGAAATAAAAGAAAAATAATAAAGCAACATCAAAAGGCATGCAACAGAAATAGTTATAATTTTGAACCAACTTGCGCTAATGGGAAGTAAATGAGATGAAATAGAAAGAAGCAACAAGGAGACAGAAGCGTATAAATTCTTAGACTAATATTGCACTTTTATATTGCGCTTGTATATCGCACTTATATATTGCACTTATATGTATTGGTATATTGCACTTAGGTATTAATCTTAGGCTCAGTATTGCTCTAGTATTGATATTAATATTTATATTATGGCACTTCACACCAAAAATGTATTCACACTGTAAGGTGACTAATGGTCGCACAGTCGATGGGAGGTATGTATCACAGAGATGGCTGGTCTCTGTGATGTAGCCCCGTGTATTTTCTCTAGTGCACGCATACACTAAGAGGACTAATTGGCGCACCTGGGAGCCGGGTTACGGGTAGCTAGGAGAGAATGGGCGGGTCCAGCAACCCACATACCTCACCTCTAGGTGTGGCTAATAGCCAATAAAATGGAGGTTGTTGTTTGACACATGGTCTGTGTTTGGAGGGAGAAGTCCTCCTGTGTGTTGTCTCCAGACTGAGCTGTGTGCTGGACAAGAGAACCAGCCTGTGTGACCACAGATCTGGTTCACCAGAGACTTTGGTAAAAGGACTGTTTTACTTTTGCTTTTGCCTGGGCAAAGGCTGTTTGTTTGCAATTTTCTTTTCACGGTTTATGAAGCCAATAAACCGCTATGGACACTTAAAGAAACATGCCTCCTTTTTGCCTCTCATCGCATCTGAGTGAGCACAATCCCTACAACACTTTTAATTGTATTACTTAGGTGTATTTCCTTGACGAAGGACGAGACTGGGAGTGGTGTATAAACTGGGCTGTAAAAAAGACTCCCCAATTTGGACCATCCCTGATTTTTGGTGTTAACTGCCATAATATATTAATATCAATACTAGTGCAATACTGAGCCTAAGATTATTACCTAAGTTCAATATACCAATGTATAGAAGTGCAATATACAAGTGCAATATTAGTCTAAGAATTTATACGTTTCTGAATAGTTACATTACAAGAAGAAATGTATATACAATGTAATGTATATGATATAAATAGCAACAAATGAAGAGGTAAACCTGCAAAATTACTTGAAGTCTTTGAACTAACTACTCCAAGAAAACAAAGATGAATTCAGCTCTGTAGCCTCAGTGGTATACTGTACATTACTTCCACCTAATAAACATGTTGTTTCCACAGCTATCAAAGATATACGGCACGGTCTTCAGTGTCCAGATGGGAATGGCAAAAATTGTCATCCTCTGTGGTTTGGAAACCATTAAAGATGCCCTAATCAACCATGTTGACGATTTTGTGGACAAGCCCAAAGCAAGGGTGTTTTCTAAGTCGATAAAGGACCATGGTAATTGTCATACATGCAACTATATAACCCAAAGGCGGCATCATTTTCACCTTCGTGAGGCCTAGATTTTCCCTATGAATGCTAACAAACTCACAAACCGCCTCAAGCTACTAACAACTGTCTTATAAGAAGTAGTAAATATAAGGGGCGGGAAGGAGATGCAGCTGCAGTTTAGTGTTTCAGTGGACATAAAGAAGAGGATGATGGGCATTTTATTGGATTAAAATTCTGAATACAGTAGTAACACAACACAAAACCCACCAGTTAGGAACCATAGAAAGAAAGACAATGAAGTAGAGAGAGTAAAGAACCAGCTGCATAGCAGGAATAAACACAGTTATCTGAGGATCTCCTGCCTTTTCATGCCTTGAAATTACATTATATTTCCCTTTCAAATGCAAGAAGTAAGTGAGCACCTAGCTTTTGCAAATTTTCAGCAAAAAATTTAGATTATGGGAAGGTTTCTGGGAGGCGAATGAGCTTAAAAATTTCCTGATTTGGGATTCAAATGTAGGGCGAATAATTTTTGTATAATTTTTACAAAATTTCCTATTATCTGCTGAAGATAATATGTACGGTATGTATTATATTCAGGCATTATCCTGGCTAATGGACATAACTGGAAAGTAATGAGAAGATTCACTCTCTCCACACTCCGAGATTACGGCATGGGGAAGAAGAGTATAGAAAATAAGATCATGGAGGAGGCTGACGCTCTGGTACAAAAAATTAGATCTTATAAAGGTGAGAAATCCAGGAGTAATTCACTAGTAGATGTATTTACTACACTTATCAATAGTAACAGAAAACAAACTGCCAATAACCAATTAAATTTGCAAGTAGAGATGAGCGGTGTTCGACTAGAACTGTTCGCCAATCTCAAATTCGAGCTGTTTTGGGCGGTGTTCGAGTTGTTCGACGAACCCGAACGATTTGCAAAAAATTCGGCTGTTCGAGGTTATGTTCGATAACTGTTCGTGCACCAAAAGCGTGTCCTGCATGTCTGGCGCTATTTAGAGCACCAATCATGCAGGGATTGTCTGCCACTCACTGTAATGCCACAGCCATGGTGGTTGTGGCATTACAGTGATTGCCCAAATCGATGGGAACAGTGCCAACAGTGAAACATGAAAAGCCGGCAATTCAGCAGCGGCATACACCGGTACCCGACAATTTAGAACCGAAAGAATAGAGCTTCACACATAGATTAGATAGATATAAACATGTCAGCCACATATATACGAAGTACAGTGAAAGTGCTGCTTACTGTACTTGTCATTTAGCGTAAAGGATTTATCAAAAAAAATAATAGTGTTTTCATGCACCGTCTCTTTAAAAAAGCCGGCCGGCAATTCAGCAGCGGTACCCGACAATTTATAACAGACAGAATAGAGCTTCACACATAGATTAGATAGATAGAAACATGTCAGCCACATATATACGAAGTACAGTGACAGTGTTGCTTACTGTACTTGTCATTTAGCGTAAAGGATTTATCAAAAAAAATAATAGTGTTTTCATGCACCGTCTCTTTAAAAAAGCCGGCCGGCAATTCAGCAGCGGTACCCGACAATTTATAACAGACAGAATAGAGCTTCACACATAGATTAGATAGATAGAAACATGTCAGCCACATATATACGAAGTACAGTGACAGTGTTGCTTACTGTACTTGTCATTTAGCGTAAAGGATTTATCAAAAAAATAATAGTGTTTTCATGCACCGTCTCTTTAAAAAAGCCGGCCGGCAATTCAGCAGCGGTACCCGACAATTTATAACAGACAGAATAGAGCTTCACACATAGATTAGATAGATAGAAACATGTCAGTCACATATATATGAAGTACAGTGATAGTGTTGGTTACTGTACTTGTCATTTAGTATTAAAATAAAGGATTTATTATTAAAAAAATTGGCGTGGGGTTCCCCTTAATTTTAGGCTCTAGCGGAGGTTAAGCAGACAGCTGGGGCAAATGTTTGAAGCCTGGGAAGGGGGTAATACCCACGGAGCTTCCCAGGCTACTAATATCAGCCCCCAGCTGAATACATAGCCTTTACTAGCTATTAAAATGGGGGACCCCCAAAAAAAATGACGTGGGGTCCCCCCTAATTTAATAGCTAGCAAAGGCTAGGCAGACAGCTGGGGGCTGATATTAATAGCCCAGGAAGGGAGCCATGAATATTGGCCCCCTCCCAGGCTAGAAACACCAGCCGTCAGCCGCCCCAGAAATGGCGCTTTCATAGGATGCGCCAATTCTGGCACTTAGCCTCGCTCTTCCACGCTGCCCTGTAGCGGTGGCAGGGGGTAATAGGGTTGGGGTTGATGTCAGCTTATAATGCCAGCTGACATCAAGTCCAGGTTAGTAATGGAGAGGCGTCTATAAGACACCCCCATTACTAACCCCATAGTCAAAGTTAAAAAAAACACAAACACCCAGAATAAAGTCCTTTAATTGAAATAAAGACACAATCCTTTATTGTTCTAAATTAAACCATACTTACCGTCACGCCCATTCCAGCTGAAGCCAACGATCTCCTGCAATAAAAGAAAAATAATAAAGCAACCTCATCCTTACCTTTCCATGGTTCCCACGACAGCTTCAGCTCTGCTACATCGAGATGACAGGCTGGACCGCAGCAGAACGCTGCCATCCAGCCTCTCATCCCGCAGACACTGAGAAGCGCAGGCTTGCTTGCGCTGCTCAGCGTCTCTCTGTGACGACATCCAGATGAGCCGAGTTCATGTCCAATGAACTCGGCTCACCTCATGCACGTCACTGACAGCGTGGGAAAATTCTCACGCTGAAGCGGTGAGTGCAGGAGAATTCTCCCACTCTGTCAGTGACGTGCATAAGGTGAGCTCATGTCCAATGAACTCAGCTCACCTCCTGCACGTCACTGACAGCGTGGGAGAATTCTCCTGCACTCAGCGCTTCAGCGTGAGAATTCTCCCACGCTGAAGCGCTGAGTGCAGGAGAATTTTCCCACGCTGTCAGTGACGTGCATAAAGTGAGCTCATGTCCAATGAACTCAGCTCACCTCCTGCACGTCACTGACAGCGTGGGAGAATTCTCCTGCACTCAGCGCTTCAGTGTGAGAATTCTCCCACGCTGAAGCGCTGAGTGCAGGAGAATTTTCCCACGCTGTCAGTGACGTGCATGAGGTGAGCCGAGTTCATTGGACATTAACTCGGCTCATCTGGATGCCCTCACAGAGAGACACTGTGGAGCGCAAGCAAGCCTGCGCTTCTCAGTGTCTGCGGGATGACAGGCTGGATGGCAGCGTTCTGCTGCGGTCCAGCCTGTCATCTCGATGTAGCAGAGCTGAAGCTGTCATGGGAACCATGGAAAGGTAAGGATGATGTTGCTTTATTATTTTTCTTTTATTTCAGGAGATCGTTTGCTTCAGATGGAATCGGCGTGATGGTAAGTATGGTTTAATTTAGAACAATAAAGAATTGTGTGTTTATTTCAATTAAAGGACTTTTTTCTGGGTGTTGTGTTTTTTTTAAATACTTTACTAGAAATTCATGGTGGTCATGTCTAATATTGGCGTGACCCCATGAATTTCGGGCTTAGGGCCAGCTGATAATGCCAAGCTGGCCCTAACCCCTTTATTACCCAGTGAGCCACCGCATCAGGGCCCTGGATGAGTTGGGTACAGCGCCAGAAGATGGCGCTTCTATGAACGCGCCATTTTCCGGGGTGGCTGCGGACTGCAATTTGCAGCGGGGGTGGCCCAGAAACTTGGGCCTCCCTGCGCTGCGGATTCCAGCCCCCAGCTGCCTAGTTGTACCTGGCTGGACACAAAAACAGGGCGAAGCCCCACGTCAATTTTCTTTAAATTATTTCATGAAATAATTAAGAAAAAAAGGGCTTCCCTATATTGTTGTGTCCGGCCAGGTACAAATAGGCAGCTGGTGGTTGGGGGCAGCCCGTTCCTGCCTGCTGTACCTGGCTGGACACAAATATAGTGCGAAGCCCCACGTCAATTTTTTTTAAATTATTTCATGAATTTCCTGAAATAATTTAAAAAAATTGAAGTGGGGCTTCGCACTATATTTGTGTCCAGCCAGGTACAGCAGGCAGGAACGGGCTGCCCCCATCCACCAGCTGCCTATTTTTACCTGGCCGGACACAACAATATAGGGAAGCCCTTTTTTTCTTAATTATTTCATGAATTTCATGAAATAATTAAAAAAAATTGAAGTGGGGCTTCGCACTATATTTGTGTCCAGCCAGGTACAGCAGGCAGGAACGGGCTGCCCCCATCCACCTGCTGCCTATTTGTACCTGGCCGGACACAACAATATAGGGAAGCCCTTTTTTTCTTAATTATTTCATGAATTTCATGAAATAATTAAAAAAAATTGAAGTGGGGCTTCGCACTATATTTGTGTCCAGCCAGGTACAGCAGGCAGGAACGGGCTGCCCCCAACCACCAGCTGCCTATTTGTACCTGGCCGGACACAACAATATAGGGAAGGCCTTTTTTTCTTAATTATTTCATGAATTTCATGAAATAATTAAAAAAAAAGTACGTGGGGCTTCGCCCTATTTTTGTGTCCAGCCAGGTACAACTAGGCAGCTGGGGGCTGGAATCTGCAGCGCAGGGAGGCCCAAGCTTTCTGGGCCCCCCCCCGCTACAAATTGCAGTCCGCAGCCACCCCGGAAAATGGCGCGTTCATAGAAGCGCCATCTTCTGGCGCTGTACCCAACTCATCCAGGGCCCTGGTGCGGTGGCTCACTGGGTAATAAAGGGGTTAGGGCCAGCTTGGTATTATCAGCTGGCCCCAAGCCCAAAATTCATGGGGTCACGCCAGTATTAGACATGACCGCCATGAATTTCTAGTAAAGTATTTAAAAAAAACACAACACCCAGAATAAAGTCCTTTAATTGAAATAAAGACACAATTCTTTATTGTTCTAAATTAAACCATACTTACCATCACACCCATTCCAGCTGAAGCCAACGATCTCCTGCAATAAAAGAAAAATAATAAACCAACCTCATCCTTACCTTTCCATGGTTCCCACGACAGCTTCAGCTCTGCTACATCGAGATGACTGGCTGGACCGCAGCAGAACGCTGCCATCCAGTCTGTCATCCCGCAGACACTGAGAAGCGCAGGAATGCTTGCGCTCCTCACTGTCTCGCTGTGACGGCATCCAGATGAGCCGAGGTCATGTCCAATGAACTCGGCTCACCTCATGCACGTCACTGACAGCGTGGGAAAATTCTCACGCTGAAGTGCTGAGTGCAGGAGAATTCTCCCACGCTGTCAGTGATGTGCATGAGGTGAGCTCATGTCCAATGAACTCAGCTCACCTCCTGCACGTCACTGACAGCGTGGGAAAATTCTCCTGCAATCAGCGCTTCAGCGTGAGAATTTACCCACGCTGTCAGTGACGTGCATGAGGTGAGCCGAGTTCATTGGACATGAACTCGGCTCATCTGGATGTCGTCACAGAGAGACGCTGAGCAGCGCAAGCAAGCCTGCGCTTCTCAGTGTCTGCGGGATGACAGGCTGGATGGCAGCGTTCTGCTGCGGTCCAGCCTGTCATCTCGATGTAGCAGAGCTGAAGCTGTCGTGGGAACCATGGAAAGGTAAGGATGAGGTTGCTTTATTATTTTTCTTTTATTGCAGGAGATCGTTGGCTTCAGCTGGAATGGGCGTGATGGTAAGTATGGTTTAATTTAGAACAATAAAGGATTGTGTCTTTATTTCAATTAAAGGACTTTATTCTGGGTGTTTGTGTTTTTTTTAACTTTGACTATGGGGTTAGTAATGGGGGTGTCTTATAGACGCCTCTCCATTACTAACCTGGGCTTGATGTCAGCTGGAATTATAAGCTGACATCAACCCCAACCCTATTACCCCCTGCCACCGCACCAGGGCAGCGTGGAAGAGCGAGGCTAAGTGCCAGAATTGACGCATCCTATGAATGCGCCATTTCTGGGGCGGCTGACGGCTGGTGTTTCTAGCCTGGGAGGGGGCCAATATTCATGGCTCCCTTCCTGGGCTATTAATATCAGCCCCCAGCTGTCTGCCTAGCCTTTGCTAGCTATTAAATTAGGGGGGACCCCACGTCATTTGTTTGGGGGGGGTCCCCCATTTTAATAGCTAGTAAAGGCTATGTATTCAGCTGGGGGTTGATATTAGTAGCCTGGGAAGCTCCGTGGGTATTACCCCCTTCCCAGGCTTCAAACATCTGCCCCAGCCGTCTGCTTAACCTCCGCTAGAGCCTAAAATTAAGGGGAACCCCACGCCAATTTTTTTAATAATAAATCCTTTATTTTAATACTAAATGACAAGTACAGTAACCAACACTATCACTGTACTTCATATATATGTGACTGACATGTTTCTATCTATCTAATCTATGTGTGATGCTCTATCTTTCTGTTCTAAATTGTCGGGTACAGATGCTGAATTGCCGGCCGGCTTTTTTAAAGAGACAGTGCATGAAAACACTATTATTTTTTTTAAATAAATCCTTTACACTAAATGACAAGTACAGTAAGCAACACTATCACTGTACTTATTATATATGTGACTGACATGTTTCTATCTATCTAATCTATGTGTGAAGCTCTATTCTTTCTGTTCTAAATTGTCGGGTACAGATGCTGAATTGCCGGCCGGCTTTTTTAAAGAGACGGTGCATGAAAACACTAATATTTTTTTTAATAAATCCTTTACACTAAATGACAAGTGCAGTAACCAACACTGTCACTGTGCTTCTTATATGTGTGACTGACATGTTTCTATCTATCTAATCTATGTGTGATGCTCTATTCCTTCTTGTCTAAATTGTCGGGTACCGGTGTATGCCGCTGCTGAATTTGCCGGCCGGCTTTTTTAAAGCGAGTGTCTTCTGAGCAGTTTGTCAGCTTTTGGACACCTTTGCAGGTGTTTTCTATGTGTTTCTATGTGTTTTTGTTTGCCTGCCATTGGTTTTAACGGTGTTCGACGGTGTTCTAAGGTGTTCGACGAACAGTTCGACGAACAGTTCCTCGAACATCCCGGTGTTCGACGAACCGATCCGAACCCGAACACTACGGGGGTGGCTCAACACTATTTGCAAGTAGCTTCATGAAACAAGGCTATATTATTGTCAGGCCTCCTTCACATGTCTGGTGATTCTTATACAGGATTATTCTGCATGAAAAAACAGTACTGGTGTGATCTGTGGTCAGTGTCCATGTGCCATCTGTGTGTACGTATATGACATCTGTGTGACATCCATGTGCTGTCTGTATCCGTGTGTCCGTGTGCTGTCAGTGTGACATGTATGGAATGAAATGCAGAATAGAAATTAAAGAGTGTTAGGTATTAAAGATGTTAAAAAATATAGATAGTGATGAGGAACACGATAGATAGAGGATAGATAATTACATATAAATATGTCAGTGTGCTTTATAATCATTGTTTTGTGTTTTTTTTTTTAAATAAATAAATAATTTAAAAGAAAACGCATGGGCTCCCGCGTAATTTTCATAACTAGCAGAGGGAAAGCTAATCGCTGGGGGCTGATGTTAATAATCTGGGAAAGGGAAAATATCCCTAAAGGTTCCCATACTAGTAAGAACAGCTCATACCTGTTTGTTTAGCCTTTACTGATTAATTTGCGGGGGAACCTCAGAAAAAAAATTACAAGGGTCACCCTATAATTTCTAACCAGCAAAGTCTACACAGACAGCTGTGGGCTGATAATAATAACCAGGGAAGAAGCATGTATATTTTCCCTCCTCCTAGGCTAAAGGCCCCGTCACACATAACGAGATCGCTAGCGAGATCGCTGCTGTGTCACGGTTTTGGTGACGCAACAGCGACCTGACCAGCAATGTCGCTATGTGTGACACTTTGCAGCGATCAGGCCCCTGCTGTGAGGTCGCTGATCGTTGCAAAGTGTCCTGGACCATTTTTTGGTTGTTGCCCTCCTGCTGGTCAGCACACATCGCTGTGTGTGATCAGCGGGACCAACGATCAGGCTCGTAACCATGATAAACATTGGGTTACTAGGGGCACACGCGCACTTAGTAACCCGCTGTTTATCATGGTTACTACTCTGCTTCCGTGAGCGGTAACCTGCCGCTCATCGTAGCAGGCCCATAACCATGATAAACAGCGGGTTACTAAGTGCGCGTGTGCCCCTAGTAACCCGATGTTTATCATGGTTACGAGCCTGCTACGGTGAGCGGGGGGTTACCGCTCACGGTAGCAGAGTAGTAAACATGATAAACAGCGGGTTACAAGGAGCGCGTGTGCCCCTAGTAACCCGATGTTTATCTTAGTTACCAGCCTGCTCCTGCTTCAGCAGCAGGCTGCTAACCAGGAGCAGGACATCGTGGAACATTCTTTCCACAATGTCGCTGCTCCCTGATCGCTGGTGAGCCTGCCTGTTTGACAGCTCACCAGCGACCACATAGCGATGCAGCAACGGTCCCTGACAGGTCGTATCGTTGTCAGGATCGTTGTAGTGTCGCTATGTGTGACGGGCCTTAAGACCATCTGCCCTCAGCCACCCCAGAAATGGTGCATCTATAAGAAGAACCAAATCTTGCATTTAGCCTCACTCTTCCCACTTGCCCTGGTGCAGTGGCAAGTGGGGTAATAGGGTTGGGGTTGATGTCAGCCTTGTATTAACAGCTGATATCAAGCCCAGGGGTTAGTAATGGGGAGGCCTCTGTAGGATGGTCATGGCAAGAGATGCAAAAACTGCCTGTCCACGAGAAGCAGAATTGGATAAATGCCGCTAATGAAGAGATGGAGTCCTTTCACCAACTCCAGACATGGCAGCTTACGGAGCTACCACAAGGAAAAAGAGCTATCAGATGTAAATGAGTCTTCAAAAACAAATATGACTCAGAAGGTAAAGTTCATTGGTTTAAGGCAAGATTGGTCGCAAAAGGGTACTCGCAAAAATATGGTGAAGATTATGATACTACATTTTCTCCAGTTGCAAAGCAAACCACATTCAGAAATTTAATGTCCATATCTGCAGTTCAACAGATGACAGTGAGACATTTTGACATCAAAACAGCCTTCCTACATGGTGATATTGAAGAAGAGTTGTACATGAGCCAACGAGAGGGATATATTAAAAAGGGTGAAGAGCACCTTGTTTGCAGAATGCAAAAATATCTCTATGGACTTAAGCAGTCGGCGAGAGCATGGAACTCAAAAATGAACAAAGTTTTGATGGATGAAGGACTTAAAAGGTCTCAAGCTGATCCATGTTTGTATATGAAAATTGTAGCAAAGGAGTGGATGTATGTTCTTCTATATGTAGACGATGCAACCATGTCTCATCGAGATGAAAAGGAAATTACAAAGCTAGGTGAAATTCTCAACCAGCACTTTGAGACCAAGGACCTAGGAAATGTGACATATTATTTGGTAATCCAAATCCAGAGAGAGGAAGATGGGAGTTTTCTTCTCAATCAAAGTTCTAAAATTTCCGAAATCCTGAACCAATTTGGACTGGCTGAAGTCAAAAGTGCATCAACACCAATGGATCCATCTTACTTAAAGTTGGAAGGAGAAGAAGATCTGCTACCCACCAATGAGTGTTGCAGACAAGCAGTGGGGGCGCTTCTGTATATAGCAACCCCAACTCGTCCAGATATTACAGCCACAGTTGGACTTTTCTGCCGACGTCTAAGCAAGCCACTCCAAAGAGACTGGAACGCAACTAAGAGAATTCTACAATATCTTAAGGAAACTCAAAGGCAAAATCTTTAGATATCTGCATCAGGAGATCTCACTCTCAGAGGTCATGTGGATGCAGATTGGGCTGGAGATACAAGTGATCGGAAATCAACAAGTGGTTACTTGTTCAAGTTAGGAGAAAATTCAATTTCTTGGTCCAGCAGAAAACAAGTGTCAGTCGAATTGTCTTCTACAGAAGCAGAATATGTGTCAGGTGCTTATGCAAGTCAAGAGGTTATTTGGTTGAAACAACTTTTGGAAGATTTCAACAAGCCAGTAGCTCAGCCAACAGTTATCTATGAGGACAACCAAGGATGTATTAAACTTGCCAGCAGTGAGAAGATTAGTGAAAGGACTAAACTAGTGATGAGCGAGCACAAAAATGCTCGGGTGCTCGAAACTCAGGTCGAGCACATTGGATTACTTGGGTGCTCGACCCGAGCAACGAGCCCAATGTAAGTCTATGGGAAACTCGAGCATTTTTCTGGCGGTCCCCCGCGGCGGTCTGGAGAACGTTACAAATTGCCCAAATCGATAGGAACAGTGCTCAGTTAAACATCAGGCAGGCAGAATATATAGGCAGACAGGCGGGTAGGGTAAATAGGAGGGTGTATGAAAAACATAGCAAGGCTCTTGGAACACACTAGTGCCCTCCGATTTTCAGGCACCCTTCTCTTTAAAAAACCCGGCCGGCAATTCAGCAGCGGCATACACCGGTACCCGACAATTTAGAACAGAAAGAATACTCCCAATACTGGTGCCTGTCCGCTGGTGGGTCGAGCGAGCCCCCCTGTGGTGGAGGCAGCTCTAAGCTTTTTAATTTAAATTGTCTCTCTAATTTGAATAAATACACTTTAAATCCATTTACAAGGATCTATTGGAGGGCAAGTCTCATGCCAGCAGCCGCGGTAATTCCAGCTCCAGTAGCGTCCACTAAAGCTGTTGCAGTTAAAAAGCTTTTATAAGGATCGAGCTCGGCTGTCCACCGCAAGGCATCCTACTGCCAGTCCCAGCCCCTATGCCTTGGGGTGCCTCCTGATGCTCTTCACTAAGTATCCCATGGTCCCGAAGCATTTCCTTTGAAAAAATTAAGTGTCTAAACTACAGGTGGTGCAGCTTGCTTAACAGCCGGGATAATCCGCTGACTAGCAGACACTGCTACTAGGCACAAAGTATTTCCTGGGTTAGATGCAGTTAAAAATTTGTAATTAGATACTCTCGTTGGATGCTGAGAAAGCATTCCATAGAGTCTCCTGGCACGCCATATATGATTCTCTTAAAAAGCTTGGGGTAGGGGTCTAGGGGACCCTTTTATAGCCAAAATCACGGCCCTGTATCGCAATACGTCACCTAGGCTGAAGATAAATGGAACTGTAGCACCCTGAGGGCTCGGTTGCTACAGACGTATTGCACCTCACCCAGAGGTGTGATATCTCACTCTCAGGTAAGGATGGAGTGTGGATCAGGACCCGACACCTGCATGCATTACACCACATTGCCGTGGGGCAGGGCGACCAATATGCCCCTGAGATGGGCACGACAGTCCCTGTCCCTGGCTGGAGTGGGGGGAGGGAACACTGAGGAAGGGGAACCCTGTAGTGCAGGAGCAGGGAGGAAGCAGTTCCTGGGTGCATTGAGAAGGGAGTATAAAAGGTGGGCACCATCTTAGTTCAGTGCAGAGAAGTCTGAGCAGAAGTGGCAGGGAGCAGGGGCTCTGCATGAGCTCTGCTCTGGAGGCGGGCCTAGTAACAGAGGCCGAGGCCTGGAAGAGGGAGAAGGAAGGAAGAGGAGCGGAGAAGGCTCCAGGAATGAGGAATGAAGGGATCCCAGGGGTGCGGACGGGCGAGTCGCCACCGCACGCCTGAATCCACCTGCGTGGAGGGGTCAGGCCAAAGGGGGAGACCGGTCCCCGAACTAGTGGAGGCAGGAAACGACCCTCAGCTAGAAACCGGAGGCTCTGACATTTTATGTGGCGCAGCCCCTCGCTACACCCGCTAGGAAGGCACCACATAGGGTCAGGGAAACTGGCGCCAAGTTTACCAAGAGGAGGCCCGAGGCAGCCGGACAGAAGTGTTGGTAAGAAAGGCCAGACAAAGGACACACAAAGGGGGTCCTGTGAAGTGCTCCAAAGTTATCTGGGAGTTGTCTGAGCCCCTCACCTGGTGAGCACAGTACGACGTGGGCAGCCGTTACCTGCAGACGTGGTCTGGATAATAAGAACTGTGAGTAAAGGCCCTGAACTGCATCACTGACTCCGTGTCGTTACTGCTGCTGCCCTGCACCATCACCCCCATCCTCCGCATACACTGCCCTGAGGCTATACTCCTCCCGTGGGGAGTTATGCTACGCTCTGCTGCACCCACAACACCAGCCTCAGCGGTCTGCCCTGTAGCGGCGGTGCACTCTGACCGCAATCCACGGGTGGCGTAGTCGGACATTTAAACATCAAAACCACATAAATAGTTCCGCCACTGGTTTGACCGCCCTGAGCCACGGAACCGGGTCGCCGCCACGAAGACTACAACCACCAGCATCCACCAAAAAGGGTCCGGCTCCGGGTGTCCCAAGGCCCAGGGGGTGCGTCAGAACATTTTCATCACCTTTCACAATCACCAATGGGACAAGGCAGTGATGTCCTCTGTCCCCTCTCTTATACATCCTAGTGACGGAGCACCTGCTCTCATCAATTCGCCATAACCCCAATATTAGGTGGATTGAGGTGGGAGGCACCGAGTACAAGTGCTCTCTATTTGCTGATGATGTCCTAGTATATATCACTCAATCACATATATCCATCCATGCTGTTATGGCTGAAATAGATCACTTTGTTACATGGTAAAATTTTAAAATCAATGCAGCGAAGTCTGAGGCCCTCGATGTCTCCCTCCCTAAATCCATATAGGATTCCATCCAGTCCAACTTTCCCTTTGCCTGGCCCTCACAGGGTATCAAATACTTAGGAATTCCTATTCATAGAGACCTCTCCCATCTATGTTATCTTAATTTTGGGCCCTTTATTGAACAACTCCATACAGACCACGGTTGGCAAGTTAGAACTATAAGATTCACTACGTGAACCACTGGTGTTTTGTGGAAAAGCACATGTACACTGCGTTCCAAATTATTATGCAAAAAGTGTTTAGGAGTGATAAGGGAAGAATTTGTTTGTTTGTCAGTTAAACTCATTGATGGTGATGTGTGTCAGGGCTCTTTATATCACTGTAAGCAATTGCAGACACCTGTGCTAATTAGTTTGGCAGGTGTGTCCAATGAAAGGCAAGACTACTTAAGAAGGCTCTCTCACATTATTAAGCAGCCTACATTTTCTGCCAAAATGGGAAAGAAAAAGGATGTGTCGGCTGCTGAGAAGCAACAAATTGTGGAGTGTTTAGGTCAAGGCATGACTAGAATCAACATTGTGCGATGATCAGGATGAAGTGTCTTGGCAATCAAGAAGTATGTAGCTGATTCACAGTACACACGTGTGCGTGCTGATAAGGGCAAATTGAGGACTCTTTCCTACAGGCAATTACGTCAGGTTGAAAGAGCAGTGGCAAAAAAGCCTTGTCATAGCAGCAGACAAGTTTTTGAAGCTGCTTGTGCCTCCAACGTCCCCCGAACAACAAGATGCAGGGTCCTTCAGAGGTTTGCAGCTGTGCATGCGCCATCCTGTCGACCTCCTCTATCCACTTCACACAAGCAGAAACGGCTCCAGTGGGCCAAACATTACATGAATACTGATTTCAAAACTGTTTTGTTCACGGATGAGTGCCGTGCAGCGCTCGATGGTCCAGATGGATGGAGTGGAGGATGGCTGGTTGATGGACACCCCACGCAAACACGGCTACAGCGCCAACAAGGAGGAGGTGGAGTAATGATTTGGGCTGGAATCATGGGGAGAGAGATTGTCGGCCCCTTTAGGATCCCTGAAGGCGCTAAATATGAACTCCATAATGTATGTGGATTTTCTCAAACAGCACTTCCTGCCATGGTTCAAGAAGAAGAACCGTGTATTTCACAGCAAGATCATTTTTCTGCATGATAATGCACCATCTCATGCTGCACATAAAACATCTGCATCTCTGGCTGATATGGGCATAAAAGGGGACAAACTTATGGTGTGACCCCCATGCTCCCCTGACCTCTACCCCATTCAGAACCTTTGGAGCATCATTAAAAGGAGTGTCTATGATGGCGGGAGGCAGTTCACATCTAAGCAACAGCTCTGGGAGGGTATTCTGTCCTCATGCAAAACAATTGAAGCAGAAACCATCCAAAACCTGACAAATTCAATGGACGAGAGAGTTCAGAAGCTCCTTTCGAACAAGGGGTCCTATGTGAAAATGTAACATCACCTAGAATAAAGTTTTGAGTTGAAAACTGTTTGATTTCAGTTTCTAACAACCTGCTAATGCTTATAATTTCAAAAATGACCTTTTTTTGGTCTTTATTAAAATGAAAAGGTTGATCGAAAAGTTTGGGGGATCTAAGAGTGTGGCAACCCAGTAGTCATGATTACTTCGAATTCTGACAATATGAGGGTCATGCTGCAGGTAGTGCAGCAAGAAGGCACTTACGTGCCTTGCGCATCTCGGAGCCCCAAAATTATTTTCCGGGCTAGATGCAGCTAAAAATTATTTTTAATTTTAAATCTGGTGAAGCTTTAGTATAGATAGCCTAATTGGATCACTGCTACAAAGCCCAAATTATTTTCCAGTCAAGATACAGATAAACATGATTAGTAATTTGAAAGCTTAAAACAGTTGGTAGGGTGATTTTAACCAATCATCAAGCTTTTACTCTCCCCAGGATGACACAGGGGTAGAAAAGTCGTTTCGGATCCATGATTTGTTCATCTTTATGAACGTGAGTCTGTCTACATTATCAGTGGAGAGCCGCGTGCGCTTATCTGTCAGCACACCACCAGCAGCGCTGAACACACGTTCAGACAGAACGCTGGCTGCGGGGCATGACAAGATCTCCAAGGCGTAAGTGGCTAGCTCCGGCCATTTATCCAGATTGGAAGCCCAAAAAGAGCAAGGGTCCAGTGACACAGTCGTGGCTTCAATGTTTACTTGGAGATACTCCTGTACCATCGTCTCTAGGCGTTGACTATGTGTCAGACTTCTTGTCTCCTGTGGCCTTGCAAAGGATGGGCTAAAAAAGTGGTGAAATGATTCCGCAAAATTGATGTTACCAGCAGATACTGTGGTTCTGTTACGGTTTGAGTGCTGAACACTTGACGGTCCCACGGTTGGCAAGTTGGAACTGTGAGATTCACTACGTGCACCACTGGTATTTTGTGGAAAAGCACATGTAAGATTCTGCAACAGTCTCTGCTGATACTCCTGCATGCGTGCATCCCTTTCTATGGCAGGAATAATTTCTGCAAATTTACTTTTGTACCGGGGATCTAACAGTGTGGCAACCCAGTAGTCAGGATTATTTCTAATTCTCACAATTCGAGGGTCATGTTGCAGGTAGTGCAGCAAGAAGGCACTCATGTGTGTTGCGCATCCAGGAGCACCAAGTCCCTGTTGTGTTGGTGGCGAGGTAACAATCATGCTTCCTTCCTCTGTCCTCTCCCCCCAACCTCGCACAACAGAAATGTGATCAAGGTCTCCCTCATCTGATGAGTCTTCCATCAGTTCGTCCTCCACTTCTTCCTGGGCTCCTGCACCATCCTCACTAGTTTGGCTGCTACCATGCGCCCTGGTAAAACCATCTCCCCCACCCTCACATGCCTGCCGCCTTGGTGCTGCCGACCGTCTGGACCTTGCAGATGTTAGCCCTTCCGCATACAACTCCTCCTCCTCTACTTCCTCTACCTCCTCTTGTGCCACCACCTGACTCCGAATTCTGTTTAACATGTGCTCCAGCATGTAAATCACCGTAATAGTCATGCTGATAATGGCATCGTCAGCACTAAACATCTTCGTCGCCATTTCAAAACTGTGCAGAAGGGTGCATAGGTCCCTGATCTGAGACCACTCCTCCAGCGTGATTTGCCCCACCTCTGAATCTCGTTGGCCCAGGCTATACGTCAGAACGTATTGCACCAGGGCTTGTCGGTGCTGCCACAGTCGCTGCAACATGTGCAGAGTTGAATTCCACCGGGTAGGCACATCGCATTTTAGCCGGTGAAGTGGCAGGCCCAACGACTTCTGTAGAGATGTAAGTCGCTGAGCCGCGGGATGCGAACGGCGGAAGTGAGCACACAGCGATCGTGCCCTCTGCAGAAGGCCATCTAGTCTGGGATAGTGGGCTAAAAATTGCTGGACAACCAGGTTCAACACGTGAGCCATACAAGGCACGTGTGTGACATTGCCCCGGCGAAGGGCCGCACCCAGGTTTGCAGCATTGTCGCACACGGCCTTCCCTGGTTTCACGTCCAGTGGAGACAACCATTCATGAAATTGGTTCTCCAGAGCTGACCACAACTCCTCAGCTGTGTGACTCACATTTCCCAGACATTTCAATGTAAAAACCGCCTGATGACGTTGAGCCCTACTGCCAGCATAGTAAGGAGGTGTGCAGGATCCCTTCTGCGCAGTTAGAAATCTTGTGGCATGACCAGACAGGCTTTGGGTGCAGGTGGAAGACTGAGAGGAGGTTGAGGAGGCAGAAGCAGTGGAGGAACTTTGACATAAAGAGGATTGACGCACAACTCGTGGGGACGGCAAGACTTGGACAGCAGCCCCTTGTCCTGCTGTCACCATAGTTACTCAGTGCCCAGTCAGCGACATGTAACGCCCCTGTCCATGCCTACTCGTCCAAGTGTCTGTGGTGAAATGCACCCTGTCACACACAGAGTTTCTCAAAGAAGCGGTGATGTTATGTGCGACATGCTGGTGGAGCGCAGGCACACCTTTCTTTGAGAAGTAGTGCCGACTGGGCATCTGGTACTGGGGCACTGTGACGGACATAAGGTCTCGAAAATCCTCTGTGTCCACCAAGCGGAAAGGCAGCATTTCTGTAGCCAAGAGCTTGCAGATGGTGAAATTCAACCTCTTAGCTTTCTCATGGCTAGGAGGAAATGGTCTTTTACTTGTCCACATCTGAGGGACCGAGGGCTGGCTATTGTGCTTAGACGGGGTTGATAAGGGTGTCCCCGGCAAACTGCCGGTCTGTGAGGAAGATGCAGGCGGACATG
The DNA here is from genome assembly GCF_046119375.1 of Phyllobates terribilis. Lineage (NCBI taxonomy): Eukaryota > Metazoa > Chordata > Amphibia > Anura > Dendrobatidae > Phyllobates > Phyllobates terribilis. Next base: position 68,817,618 of record NW_027362763.1, on the reverse strand, counting down.
TTAGGTTGCCTTGATCCAAAGGTGGTGCTATCGATGTCGTACAGCGCTCAACACCAGCTGGTGTTACCACCTCCAAAGAAAATGATGACCTGCCAATCACGCTGGCTGTTGCGGGTAAAGAGGTGGCAGGTCTGCGCCCCAAAACAGGTGTGACTGCTGTCCCCCCAGTCACAGAGGATGAAGAGGCCGCGGATGCACAAGATATGGCAGACGGTGGTTGGCCCGGCCGGCTAGGCCGCATTGTAGCACACTGAGCTTCCCACTGCAACTTATGCTTCATGTCCATGTGCCGGTTCATGCATGAAGTACTCAAACTATGTATTTTTTGGCCTCTACTTAGCTTTTGCTGACAAATGTTACAGATAACACGAGTTGGGTCATCTTTATCGATCTGAAAAAATGCCCAGGCTATGCAAGGCTTAGCACCCATGCGACCTGAAGAGCCACCACGACTTGTGGTGAGAGGCAGAGTTGTGTTTGAGGATGCAGTTGTTGACGTGCTTCCAGTACTACGTCTCTGTCCAGGAAGGCGCAACCTGACCTCGTCGTCACTAGCATCTTCCTCCACCTCCTCTGCTGACCTCATCTCTTGGCTGACTGTGGGTTGACAGTAAGTGGGATCTCCGACCTCATCATCATCACCCTGTCCGTTATCACACCCGTCGTCCTCAGAGCCAACCTGTTCCTGCCCTGACAAAAAACTAAAGTTGTCGCTCCAATCAGGTATTTGAGTCTTATCATCGTCTTCCTCATTGTCTCCACCAACAGGAGTTACAGCTTGGGAATGAGGGTCTACATTATGGTCAGAACCTTCTGCGTCTGGTCCTGGATCCGACTCATAAAGATTCTGGGCATCAGTGCAGATCATTTCCTCGTCTGGATTCACAAAAGCGCTGGAGTCGACCTCTGATTCCCAGGCTATAGTATGAGCACTTGATATCCGTTGAAGCACCTGCTGTTTTTGTGCCTCATCTGGAATTTGTAGCGATTGGCGTGGCCGTAAGAAAGGGATCTTATCACATTGTCTGCTAAAAGAAGTAGACATTTTAGTTTGGCTGGAAGATGATCTTTCTTCTGCAGATGTTACTGTTGCTTTAACACCTACCCCACGGACACAACCTTTTTTCCCCTTCCCAACACGCCTATTCCCCTTTCCACCAGCAGCAGGCATTTTTCCACTCATTTTGGTGGTTAACTAATTCACAACTCTGGAGTTGTTTGCACAAAAAAACAATGGATGGTAACCGAGCAGAGCTGAGTGGCCAAACTGTGGTATTAGGCCAAAACTATTGGCTGGGTTAGATGCAGAAAAAAATTATTTTGAATTTGCAACCTGATGGAGGTCAGTATAGATGGATTAATAGAACAAGACCCACACACAGCTAGAAGCCCAATATTTTTTCAGAGGTAGATGCAGGAAAAAAATATATTCAGTTTGCAACCTGATGGAGGTCAGTATAGATGGACTAATACAACAAGTCCCACACACAGCTAGAAGCCCATATATTTTTTCAGAGGTACTGTAGATGCAGATAAAAATTAGTTTTAATTTGCAACCTGATGGAGGTCAGTATAGATGGACTAATAGAGAAAGTCCGACACACTACTAGAAGGCCAAATATTTTTTCAGAGGTAGATGCAGAAAAAATATATTCAGTTTGCAACCTGATGGAGGTCAGTATAGATGGACTAATAGAGAAAGTCCGACACACTACTAGAAGGCCAAATATTTTTTCAGAGCTAGATGCAGAAAAAAATTATATTCAGTTTGCAACCTGATGGAGGTCAGTATAGATGGATTAATAGAACAAGACCCACACACAGCTAGAAGCCCAATATTTTTTCAGAGGTAGATGCAGAAAAAAATATATTCAGTTTGCAACCTGATGGAGGTCAGTATAGATGGACTAATACAAGTCCCACACACAGCTAGAAGCCCAATATTTTTTCAGAGGTAGATGCAGAAAAAAATATATTCAGTTTGCAACCTGATGGAGGTCAGTATAGATGGACTAATACAACAAGTCCCACACACAGCTAGAAGCCCAAATATTTTTTCAGAGGTACTGTAGATGCAGATAAAAATTAGTTTTAATTTGCAACCTGATGGAGGTCAGTATAGATGGACTAATAGAGAAAGTCCGACACACTACTAGAAGGCCAAATATTTTTTCAGAGCTAGATGCACAAAAAATTATATTCAGTTTGCAACCTGATGGAGGTCAGTATAGATGGACTAATAGAGAAAGTCCGACACACTACTAGAAGGATAAATATTTTTTCAGAGCTAGATGCAGAAAAAAATATATTCAGTTTGCAACCTGATGGAGGTCAATATAGATGGACTAATAGAGAAAGTCCGACACACTACTAGAAGGCCAAATATTTTTTCAGAGCTAGATGCAGAAAAAAATTATATTCAGTTTGCAACCTGATGGAGGTCAGTATAGATGGACTAATAGAGAAAGTCTGACACACTACTAGAAGGCCAAATATTTTTTCAGAGCTAGATGCAGAAAAAAATTATATTCAGTTTGCAACCTGATGGAGGTCAGTATAGATGGACTAATACAACAAGTCCCACACACAGCTAGAAGCCCAATATTTTTTCAGAGGTAGATGCAGAAAAAAATATATTCAGTTTGCAACCTGATGGAGGTCAGTATAGATGGACTAATACAACAAGTCCCACACACAGCTAGAAGCCCAAATATTTTTTCAGAGGTACTGTAGATGCAGATAAAAATTAGTTTTAATTTGCAACCTGATGGAGGTCAGTATAGATGGACTAATAGAGAAAGTCCGACACACTACTAGAAGGCCAAATATTTTTTCAGAGCTAGATGCAGAAAAAAATTATATTCAGTTTGCAACCTGATGGAGGTCAGTATAGATGAATTAATAGAACAAGACCCACACACAGCTAGAAGCCCAATATTTTTTCAGAGGTAGATGCAGAAAAAAATATATTCAGTTTGCAACCTGATGGAGGTCAGTATAGATGGACTAATACAACAAGTCCCACACACAGCTAGAAGCCCAAATATTTTTTCAGAGGTACTGTAGATGCAGATAAAAATTAGTTTTAATTTGCAACCTGATGGAGGTCAGTATAGATGGACTAATAGAGAAAGTCCGATACACTACTAGAAGGCCAAATATTTTTTCAGAGCTAGATGCAGAAAAAAATTATATTCAGTTTGCAACCTGATGGAGGTCAGTATAGATGGATTAATAGAACAAGACCCACACACAGCTAGAAGCGCAATATTTTTTCAGAGGTAGATGCAGAAAAAAATATATTCAGTTTGCAACCTGATGGAGGTCAGTATAGATGGAATAATACAACAAGTCCCACACACAGCTAGAAGCCCAATATTTTTTCAGAGGTAGATGCAGAAAAAAATATATTCAGTTTGCAACCTGATGGAGGTCAGTATAGATGGACTAATACAACAAGTCCCACACACAGCTAGAAGCCCAAATATTTTTTCAGAGGTACTGTAGATGCAGATAAAAATTAGTTTTAATTTGCAACCTGATGGAGGTCAGTATAGATGGACTAATAGAGAAAGTCCGACACACTACTAGAAGGCCAAATATTTTTTCAGAGCTAGATGCAGAAAAAAATTATATTCAGTTTGCAACCTGATGGAGGTCAGTATAGATGGACTAATAGAGAAAGTCCGACACACTACTAGAAGGCCAAATATTTTTTCAGAGCTAGATGCAGAAAAAAATTATATTCAGTTTGCAACCTGATGGAGGTCAGTATAGATGGATTAATAGAACAAGACCCACTCACAGCTAGAAGCCCAATATTTTTTCAGAGGTAGATGCAGGAAAAAAATATATTCAGTTTGCAACCTGATGGAGGTCAGTATAGATGGACTAATACAACAAGTCCCACACACAGGTAGAAGCCCAAATATTTTTTCAGAGGTACTGTAGATGCAGATAAAAATTAGTTTTAATTTGCAACCTGATGGAGGTCAGTATAGATGGACTAATAGAATGATGCTATGCCCAAAAGATTTTACTTCACTAGGTGCAGTAAAAAAATTGGTATTCTATACACAGGTGGTATATCTTGCAACACAGATAGGCTACTCCACTGACTAACACACTCTGCAATAGGCCAAAAAGGATTAGCTTTGCTAGATTCAGCCAAATGCTGTGAAAAAAACTTGCACAGCACTGGCACAGACCTGCCTGGCAAAAACTGATAGGAACTGATGTAACCTAGTCCTGAAAAGGACTCCAATTACAATTAGTCTTTACTCCCACAACCTATCTATTTAAGAGCACAGACCTCCCTGATAAAAGTCGTAGGAAATGCTGTAACCTAGTCCTTAAAAGGACTGCAATCACAACTATTCCCTACTCCCAAGCTATCTGTATATTTGTGCGAAAATTGGCTTGAAATTAACAAGGTATAGCGCACACAGCAACAGCGGTGCCGTCTAACACGCAGCTGCAGCAGTGAGAAAATGGTGGCGACGGGGAAAATGGCTTGGTCTTATAGGGCAAGGACATGTGACATACACTGCCAATGACACATGCCCTTGCTTGTGTGAAAAAAAGCACTTCGCTCCGTGTGTGCGCTGCTGATAGGCTGACAGATTGCACCTCCCCACTGTAAATGCGGGAAAGAGAAAAAAAAATGGAGATCTTCATTGTTCCTGCAGAGATCCATCCCCTGCCCCTCCCCCCACCCCGCTGTACACTCAAACTGCGTATTAACATTAATTTTCATCATTACTGAGAAAAAATCCAGTTATGATTTTGGTGCACGAACAGTTATCGAACATAACCTCGAACAGCCGAATTTTTCTCAAATTGTTCGTGTTCGCCGAACGGCTCGAACACCGCCCAAAACAGCTCGAATTTGAGATTGGCGAACAGTTCGAGTAGAACAACGCTCATCTCTAGTCTCTAGCTGAAGTTAAGCAGACAGCTGGGCAGATGCTTGAAGCCTGGGAAGGGGGTAATACCCACGGAGCTTCCTAGGCTACTAATATCAGCCCCCAGCTGAATACCTAGCCTTTAAAATGGGGGACCCAAAAAAAAATGACGTGGGGTCCCCCCCATTTTAATGGCTAGCAAAGGCTAGGCAGACAGCTGGGGGCTGATATTCATAGCCCAGGAAGGGTGCCATGAATATTGGCCCCCTCCCTGGCTAGAAACATCAGCCGTCAGCCGCCCCGGAAATAGCGCATCCAGAGGATGCGCCAATTCTGGCACTTAGCCTCACTCTTCCCACTGCCCTGTAGCGGTGACAGTGGGTTAATAGGGTTGGGGTTTATGTCAGCTTATAATGCCTGATGACATCAAGCCCAGGTTAGTAATGGAGAGGCGTCTATAAGATAGCCCCATTACTAACCCCATAGTCAAAGTTAAAAAATACACAAACACCTAGAATAAAGTCCTTTAATTGAAATAAAGACACATTCCTTTAATGTTCTAAATTAAACCCTACTTAACATATTGCCCATTCCAGCTGAAGCCAACGATCTCCTGCAATAAAAATAAAATAATAAACCAACCTCATCCTTACCTTTCCATGGTCCCCAGGACAGCTTCAGCTCTGCTACATTGACATGACAGGCTGGAGCGCAGCAGAACGCTGCCATCCAGCTTGCCATGCCGCAGACATTGAGAAGCTCCTCTGTGAAGCTCCTCAGTGTCTGGCTCTGATGGCATCCAGATGAGCCGAGTTCATGTCCAATGAAGTCAGCTCACCTCATGCACATCACTGACAGAATGGGAGAATTCTCCTGCACTCACCGCTTGAGCAGGAGAATTCTCCCACGCTGGGATGGCATTGAGATGGCAGGCTGGATCGCAGCAGAGCTTTGCCATCCAGCTTGTCATCCTTCAGAGACACTGCAGAGCGCAGGCATGCTTGCTCTCTGCAGTGTCTCTGAAGGATGACAAGCTGGATGGTAGCGCTCAGCTGCAATCCAGCGCTTCAGAGACACTGCAGAGCGCAATCATGTAATTTTATTTGTGGTCCCCCATTTTAATAGCTAGTAAAGGCTATGTATTCAGCTGGGTTTGATATTAGTAGCCTGGTAAGGTCCGTGGGTATTACCCCCTTCCCAGGCTTCAAACATCTGCCCCAGCTGTCTGGTTAACCTCTTCTAGAGACTAAAATTACGGGGAACCCCACGCCAATTTTTTTTTTTAATAAATCCTTTATTTTAACACTAAATGACAAGTACAGTAACCCACACTGTCACTGTACTTATTATATATGTGACTGACATGTGTCTGTCTATCTGTTCTATGTGTGATGCTCTATTCTTTCTGTTCTAAATTGTCGGGTACCGATGATGAATTGCCGGCTGGCTTTTTTAAAAAGACAGGTGCATGAAAACATTATTATTTTTTTTAAATAAATCCTTTATTTTAACACTAAATGACAAGTACAATAACCAATACTGTCACTATATTTATTATATATGTGACTGACATGTTTCTATCTATCTAATTTATGTTTGATGCTCTATTCTTTCTGTTCTAAATTGTCGGGTACCAGTGTATGCCGCTGCTGAATTGCTGGCTTTTCATGTTTCACTGTGACCACTGTTCCAATCGATTTGGGCAATCACTGTAATGCCACAACCACCATGGCTGTGGCATTACAGTGAGTGGTAGACAATCCCTGCATGATTGGTGCTTTAAATAGCGCCGGACATGCAGGACGGGGACCCGAGCTCCAGCCCGAGCATCTCGAAAGTACTCGGCGAGCTCTGAGCATCTTTATACTGAGATGCTCGGGCGAGTACCGAGTAGTGGCGAGCATGCTTGCTCATCACTAGATTAAACACATCAACGTTAAACATCTCCACTTACGTGACTTAGTAGAACGTGGTGTACTAGAGTTTGTTTATTGCGAGTCTGACAAAATGTTAGCTGATGGTATGACAAAACCATTGCCAAGAGCCAAGTTTGAGGACTTCAGAACCGCAATGGGACTAACAGGATAAGTAGTTGATGAGTGGGGGTGTTGGAATATGCTTAGTGCAACAACTCCATTCCTGTGTATGCAAATGTTCTATTGCTAGATCCCTCACCCACCTCGCCTTAAGTTGAAGTTAAATTCAAAATTGTAAATGCTGGCCCAGACCCTGATACCTCATGCATGGCCCATGCCTGACTGCTGCTGTGCCATTATAAAATTTCTACTGTGGGTCAATTGATGCCACTTTTCCTGGTGTCTGCCCCTAATTTTTGGAAATGTTTGGACTTCAAGTTGGGTCTCCTTCATGTGTGTTGTCTGAATTTGGCAAGGCTCTCAGAGCACCAAACCTAAACCTGTCACTCATCCACCAGTTACTGATCAATGTCTAAGCTAGAAATGCTGGTCAAGCCCTGTCCCAGGCCCTGTTCCATGCATTCATGCTGCACAATTATATTATTTGTACTCTGGATCAATTGATGACACTTTTCCTGGTGTCTGTTCCTAATTTGAGCTGTTTTGTCAGTTTTTGGCCCCCCCGAAGGTGTTGTCTATTTGTTTGGTTTTGCCTTCCATTGAATTCAGTGGGGTTCGGATCTGTTAGACGAATCCAAGTTCTAGGATGTGCTTATAGCCGTCGGTCACTATGTAAGCAGTAATGTTGAGCAAATTTGTTCGGCATTTCAAATTTGTGTTTGTGCTTGGGGTTCCGATGTATTGGCTCCAAAATATCGGCTCCGCCCATGAACATCCCTCATTTGCCATACTGTCACACAGAAGACATCTCCAGTTTAATATTGTTGTTCAATATGACAGGTTCTTTTTAATTATTTTTTTTACTATATGTGTTCGCCTTTGTTCACTATTGTATTTGTAGTTTTATTTTCCAGAGTTTCCAGTCATCAATGGTGACTTTTTGTAAAAAAAAAACTTTTTTTGGTGTTAAAATGCTTTATTCTAATTTCAGGAAATCCATTTGATAATTTAAAATGTGTGAACTCTGCCGTTGCCAATATAATTGTGGGTATTCTGCTCAATCAAAGATTTGACTATGAAGATCCCACCATATTAAAACTCGTGAGCTTAATAAATGAAAATGTAAGACTTTTGGGGACGCCCTTGGTCAGGGTAAGAATTATGTGTGTTCTTTATTTTTCTTCCTTCATTCATACAAGATTAGGGCTTGTTCATACGTTTTGATGAATTTTTATGTTCAGAAAAATATGCAGTGATTTACAGTAACAACAAAATAAAAAAAATTTGTATCATCTTATTCACATGGTGCAATTTTTTTCCATGTGGATTTAACTTCTGGTGACGTTTTTAAAAATGAGCTTCAGAATTAACTAATGCATTGTAATGAGTAGTGAATCAGTAAAATGTAAATTAGGAGGTGAGAATGTAAATTCTCACCTACAACCAGGAGCATTAGCTTTGCTTCATAATGAATATTATTTATCTGTCAAATAATCAGTAGTGATGAGCGAGCACTGAAATGCTTGGGTACTCGTTGCTCAAGTCGAGCAAATTGGAATGCTTGAGTGCTTGGTCCGAGTAACGGGTTCATTGGCACTCTTAAGAGCACCAAACAGGCAGGGAGGAGACCCGAGCTCCCTCCCAAGCAACCCGGAAATACTTGTCCAGCGCCAAGCATCTCAAGCATTGAGATGCTTGGGTGAGTGCCGAGCAGTGGCGAGCACGTTTGCTCATCACTAATAATCAGATGTCCATGTTAGAATGGAGCAAAAAGATTTGTGCTTACCAGGTCCCACAAACAGTTTCAAAAGTGAAGAATGCCGTGGCTTTACTTCCAAAAAGGACCAGACAGGACACAAGAATAGGGTAACAAATATCTTTTTGCTCACCTATAACACGGACATCAAGATGTCATGGATATAGATGAGCCAACCTGAACTTTAAAGTTTGGGTTTCAAACCTGAAATCTAAAGACAGATTTCTCCCGTGAGTCTGTTTTAATGTTCGCAGTTCTGGGGGAAGTTCGGGAGGAGATAGGGAGAGAGAAAAAAGAGAGAGAATTTTCCGGCTCCGAAGTTGGGTTCCCCATACATTTCAATGAGATTCGGTATTCATGTTCAAGTTCTGGGAAAGTTTTGGTAGGGTACAAGAACCCGAACTTCCAAGGGTTCACTCATCCCTAGTCATGGATTCTAGTAAGCACAAGAAGTGTCCATGATGTTGGGCTGAGGATCCCTTGACAGAATTAAAAATTGCTCCCATCGGGCTGCCATGGAGACCAGGCTGGACACTGGGACTAGGGCTGTGCAAATATTTTTCATAAATCCTTGTGCCTGTGTACAATGTGGCCAAGATAAAGTAGAAAGCTACAGCTGCTCCTAAAGGGTTTATCTACCAGAGGAGCTGCTTGTAAAGGGATAATCTTCTAAAATAGATTGACAAGTTTAAAATTACTCTCTAGTCTCTCACTATATACACACATAGACAGTTACAGCTCACGAAGGAGAAGCTGTGACATTTACTGCAACTTCTGGCCTCTTCCTACTTCCTTCACTGATGCTCCATAATACACAGAAATCCATCGTACATTGTTTCTTGTATTATTACATCCAGTACATAAGTAAGATAACACAGATCAACTCAGTGTTTTCATGCTCCACACACAGGTATATGCAAGATTAGGAGCATTTGGAAAGGTTTTAACACTAGAGGTCAGGACTGTCCCAATTTGGGTATAGCTTGACATTGGTGGGAAGGCTTTTACATTTTTATGCTTTTTTTGATCAAAAGCTGTATTTACTAAGTACCCTACATTATTTTTATGCACTATTGCTTTTACATGTCTACTTACGGCAGGGTATATGTTCATTTTGTTTCTGTCTTTGGTTTTAAGCTTAGAAGCAGGAAGCCTCACGCAGCTGTAACAATAGTGAGACAATGGAGATACCATAATAACTGCCAGACTTCAGTCTCCCTTTCTTTCGAGATTTCAGCACTAAATTAGACAGTAATTTTTTAGTTTTCCTAATTATATACAGGATATTTAAAATGAACCGATCAGGTCATTTTTCCCTACTTAACTGCCCCCATTGCTTTACAGGTTATGTGATATTCATCCTTAATATTTATTTCTAAAGCTACACGTCCTAAGTCAACTATTAAAAAATACACATTTAAGGTTTGCTTATCTGCCCGACTTCGTCATATGCGTGGTGATGGACACTACTGCAGTCACAATTTTTCTATTCACACCCTCCTTATTTTAATTAATGGGCTGGAAAGCCAAGATGTCTTACTGATGTCCATGGAAATACCGCGCCTGAGCACTGACAGCCAGTTCCTCAGGCGTACACATTGAAGTTGAGTGTACGCACCCAGCTTCATATGTCATCTATGCATGTTCCTGAAGCACCTGGTTGTCACTGGCTTCATGCACTCACACCACACCGCATTGCATCTGCCAATACCAAGCATGATCACTTCATGTATGAAGCCTGTGACAACCAACAGCTTCAGGAGCATGAACAGATGATAAATTAATTTGGGATGTAAACACAGCTTCAATGCATGCCCGAGACACTGGCTGTCAGCGATCAGGTATGATATTTTCACCCACAGCAGCGAGGTGTCTGGACTTTCCAGTCCATCAATCAATCAAAATGAAGAGGGCCGCGAATAACACGATATCTAGCACCACTCATATGCCTGGAGGTCGGGAAGGTAGGTAAACTTAAAAGTGTCTTCGTAAATGTAGACTTGGATGTTTAGCTTTAGAAAGACATGCTATGGATGCACAGCTGATAACTTATATGTCAATGAGGGCAGTTTAGTAGGCAAAAATGACATCACAGGTTCCCTTTAAGGCCCCCCTTCACAAGTCCATATAAAACAAGGTACGGATAAAACAGCAGTACAGGTGTCATCAGTGTTTTGGACCAGTGTGCCATCAGTGTTATTAGTGTTTTTCCAGTATGGATAAAGAAAGAATGAAATTACCAATCTACTCCTATACTTTGCAATCTTAAACATGTACAGCACATGGATGCCATCCATATGCTATACGTTTTTTTTACGGACCTATAGACTTGTATGGGCCCTTTTCATCTGTGCTGCCTGAAAATACAGACAAATCTCAGTGTGTTTTGCCCTGGCACACGGTCCATGTACGAAACAAGGATATGTGCATAGGGATATAGTTATAAAGGTTATGTGAGAAAAACAGTTGCCACACGTACCGGAAACTCCTGTGAAGGGGCCCTTAGACAGGATTACCATCTTGGTCTAACTAATTTTTCACCTTACTGAGCAAGAATAAGTGTAAAAAACATTTTTATTACTATTATTTACTTTTTCCAATTGCAAACATATGATATCTGTCAATTTTTCAAATATTTACTACACATACTAATTTCCAATATATTTCTTTATACTGATATTTTTTGTACAAAAATGTATTGTAACAATAAACCATCTTTTTGTAACTTCTTATTTATTTTGCTTAAAGCTTTTTAACAGTATACCACTGCTGATCCACTGGATCAAGCCCAGGTTAGTAATGGAGAGGCGTCTATAGGACACCCCCATTACTAACCCCATAGTCAAAGTAAAAAAAAATATATAAACACCCAGAATAAAGTCCATTAATTGAAATAAACACACAATTCTTTAATGTTCTAAATTAAACCATACTTACCATTATGCCCATTCCAGCTGAAGCCAATGTCTTGTGCAATAAAATTAAAATAATAAACCAACCTCATCCTTACCTTTCCATGGTTCCCAGGACGGCTCCAGCTCTGCTACATTCACATAACAGGCTGGATTGCAGCCGAAAGCTGCCATCCAGCTTGCCATGCCGCAGACACTGAGATGTGCAGGCATGCTTGCGCTCCTCAGTGTCTCGCTGTGACGGCATCCAGATGAGCCGAGTTTATGTCCAATGAACTCAGCTCATCTCATGAACATCACTGACAGCATGGGAAAATCTCCTGCGCTTGCGGTGAATTTAAAATAGTCATTTTTTGGGGGTCCCCCATTTTAAAAGCTAGTAAAGGCTAGGTATTCAGCTGGGGGCTGATATTAGTAGCCTGGGAAGTTCCGAGGGTATTACCCCCTTCCCAGGCTTCAAACATCTGCCCCAGCCGTCTACTTAACCTCCGCTAGAGACTAAAATTAAGGGGAACCCTACGCCAATTTTTTTTTAATAAATCCTTTATTTTAACACGAAATGACAAGTACAGTAATCAACACTATCACTGTACTTCTTTTATATGTGACTGACATGTTTCTATCTATCTAATCTATGTGTGATGCTCTATTCTTTCTGTTATAAATTGTCGTGTACCGATGCTGAATTGCCAGCGGGCTTTTTTAAAGAGACGGTGCATGAAAACACTAGTATTTTTTTAAATAAATCCTTTAACACTAAATAACAAGTACAGTAAGCAACACTATCACTGTACTTATTATATATGTGACTGACATGTTTATATCTATCTAATCTATGTGTGATGCTCTATTCTTTCTGTTCTAAATTGTCGGGTACCGATGCTGAATTGCCGGACGGCTTTTTTAAAGAGATTGTCTTCTGAGCAGTTTGTCAGCTTTTGGACACCTTTGAAGGTGTTTTCTATGTGTTTTTGTTTGCCTGATATTGGTTTTAACGGTGTTCGACGGTGTTCGACAGTGTTCTAAGGTGTTCGACGAATAGTTCCACCAACATCCCGGTGTTCGACGAACCGAACCCAAACACTATGGGGGTGGATCAACACTAATAAAGATATAAGTGCCGGGATTTCTCTGATTCTGCACCTTTATACTCATCTCTCTGATACTGATGTATAAAAACTGTCACTCTATTATTAACTGGGTAGAAATGTAAAATAAGCAATTGTAAGTGCACAGTGCCATGTAATATGATGACTGCAATATATTAAGAGGATAAAAAATTTGATGGGAGGAGGAGTAGGAGGGGCAGGAGGAGGAGGAGTGCTTCTTTAATTGAACATGGAATACTTACTCTAGGACAATTTTAAGGTGAAAATCAATGCGGCTAAACTGATTGATCCGTTATCATAAATATATGGGCAGTATACAGTGAAAAATACTTTATAGGGTATAATAATAAGTAAGATTGATCTGAGATGAATACTTTCTTTCTCTGAAGGGAACCCCAGAGTCCACTCAGTATTTCCACGACAAGAATCTGATTGCATTGGTAGATAATCTGTTTGTTGCTGGAATGGAGACAACATCAACGACACTCAGATGGGGTCTTCTGATCATGATGAAATATCCTGAAATTCAAGGTATAACTTTATATTGTATTTTAATGTGGATTAAATATTTCTTCTAAAATGTCATTGCACCTTTCTGCACCTGTCTGGTTTTATATTGATACAGAAAGACACAAGTTGGACACTGGGCGATACAGTTTTTTTGTGCGCAGGGTCTTTTATTTCAAGCGGGAAACTCAGCAGGTATTTTATCGAGTACCTGACCATTATTATTATTATTACTATTATTTATTTATATAGCGCCATTGATTCCATGGTGCTGTACATAAGAAGGGGGTACATACAAAATGCAGATATCACTTACAGTAAACAAACTAACAATGATAGACTGGTACAGAGGGAAGAGGACCCTGCCCTTGCGAGCTTACACTCTGCTGGATAATGGGAAAGCAGACGATAGGTGGCGGGTTGCAGATGCTCTGGTGGTGGTGATGCGGCAGCTTGGTTATTGCAGGTTGTAAGCTTTCTTGAAGAGATGGGTTTTCAGGTTCCATTTGAAGGATCCGAATGTGGTGGCTGATCGGACGTGTTAAGGCACAGAATTCCAGAGGATGGGGGATATTTGGGAGAAGTCTTGGAGACGATTGGGTGAGGAATGAATAAGTGTGGAGGAGAGAAGGAGGTCTTGGGAGGACCGGAGATTACATAAGAGAATATATCAGGAGATTAGTTCAGAGATGTATGGTGGGGAGAGATTATGGATGGGTTTGTAGGTCAGTGTTAGTATCTTGAAGTGGATATGCGGGGAGCCAGTGAAGAGTTTTGCAAAGGGGAGTAGCAGAGGGATAGCGAGGAGAGAGATGAACTAGTCGGGCAGCAAAGTTAAGGACAGACTGGGGAGGTGCGAGAGTGTTAGCATGTAGGCCACAGAGGAGGATGTTGCAGTGGTCGAGGTGGGAGATGACGAGGGCATGCACAAGCAGTTTAGTAGATTGAGGGTTGTGGAAAGGACAAATTCTGGAAATATTTTTGAGCTGGAAGTGACAGGAGATGGAGAGGGCTTGGATGTGTGATTTGAAGGACAGAGCAGAGTTAAGGGTTACGCCGAGGCTGCGGATTTCTGGCACAGGGGAAATAGTGATGTCATTTATTGTGATAGATAGATCAGATGGGGAAGATATGCGAGATGGAGGAAAGATGATGAGTTCAGATTTGTCCACATTGAATTTGAGGAAGCGAGAGGAGAAGAAGGAGGATATGGCTGATAGACACCCTGGGATTCTGTACAGCAGGGAGGTGACGTCTGGGCCAGAGAGGTAGATCTGGGTGTCATCAGCGTGGTACTGGAAACCATGGGACTTTATGAACTGTCCCAGGCCAAGGGTATAGATGGAGAAGAGTAGGGGTCCGAGACGGAGCCTTGATGGACTCCAACAGAGAGCGAGCGGGATGATGAGGTAGTGTGGGAGTGGGAGACGCTAAAATGTGGTTGGAAAGGTATGAGAAGATCCAGGATAGGGCAAGGTCTTTGACACCAAAGTAATAGAGAATCTGTAGTAGGTTGCAGTGATCAACTGTGTCGAAGGCAGAGGAAAGGTCTAGAAGAAGGAGAATGGAGAATTGTCTGTTAGCTTTGGCTGTAAGTAAATCATTAGTAATTTTGATAAAGGCAGTTTCAGTGGAATGTTAGGGACGGAAGTCAGATTATTGGTTGTCGAAGAAAGAGTTAGATGAGAAATGGGAGGAAAGTTCCGCGTGAACATGTTGCTCAAGGAGTTTGGAGGTAAATGGGAGCAGCGATATGGGGCAATAGCTGGCCAAACGGTTGGGTTTTGATGATAGGCATGATTGTGGCATGTTTGAAAGCAGAGGTGAAGGTACCAGAAGTTAGTGATAGGTTGAAGAGATGGGTTAGGGATGGGATGAGTGTGGGGGTGAGGTTGGGGAGGGAGTGGGATGGGATGGCTAATGCCCAGCTATGTTCATCAACAATATGAGGCTCTTGCAAGTTACCCTCAGCTTCTCAAAGAGCCATTGCAAAGCATACTGAAATATCAATCTGTCCTGTTCAGTTGCCTGTTTTTTACATATGTGTTCCATTAAAGTTTTTTGCCGATAGGACATGCACCAATTATGGTCTATGTGGGTGAAAATCTGAGAGAGCACACATTGACATCCTTGTGTAATCCATGTAGTCTCCATTTTTTACACTGTTTTGGGTAGAAAAAGGTTAGTACATTTTTTATTTTTTTGGGGGTTTTGAGAAAATTACTGATGATGAAAACTGACACCCTGATGGAAATCTGACCTAAAACATTCATGAAAACCTGTCCATTTTTTTGAGAAAAATCACTGATGTTTGAATGAACAATGACGGAGCATTCCTTGATATTTAAAACTTAACCCTAACATTTTCTCTCCTGGGCAGTAGGAACTTTTGTTCCTTGTGTTCTGTAAAATTGTTCTAAAAAAACTATTACTAATTTCCAGTTAATAAAATTCATGAAAATGTATTCATCAGTTTTTTTCCTTTTATGTTTTTTCTCATATTAATTTCAGTTTTTTCATGATCAATAAAACAACAGATAAATATCTTTTCTCTGACAGAAAAAGTCCAGAATGAAATTGAAGCGGTGATCGGATCGGCTCAACCTCAAATAGAAAATAGAACAAAAATGCCGTATACAAACGCCGTCATACATGAAATCCAGAGGTTTGGTGATATCTCCCCGTCTAGTGTTTCACATGTAGCGTCTCATGATGTCACATTCAGGGGATACTTTCTACCAAAGGTGAGGAAAGTGTTTCTCATGTGCTTAATGCAAGATAAAAATATTGACATGGATATCCGCGCAGAACATACACCTGGATTTGGTATTGTAAAACTTCAATCAATTCACAAGTGGCAAGTCTTACAGAAAAAATGTGCTAAGCTGAAATATAATTTTGACTACTAGGGGGCGTTTGAGTACTATGTATTATCCATGACTTTCATGAGTAATCATTGGGCACAGTTCTACTTAACAGCACACCATGTGGTCAGACATGGTATTGCAAGTAAACAAATCTGTTCTAACACATTTCCAGACTTCTCCATTGATGTACAGCATAGGTATCGATGCCTATGTGGTAGCACAGTATGTGTAAAATATGTTGATAGAAGATAGATAGATCCCATATCTATTTCTGAGGAAAAGAATGGATGTTAATTTGTTGACTTTAACTCTTTTTTTCAGGGTACTATAGTTATGCCATTGCTTCACTCCGTGCTGAAAGGTAAAGCTTACTTCGAGAAGCCTGAAGAGTTTTATCCTGAACACTTTCTTGACTCCGATGGAAATTTTAAGAAAAGTGAGGCCTTCATACCATTCTCAATAGGTAAAACTGGACCAGGTGTCAGCAGAAGAAAAACCAATGCAGGGACATAAATGGAAATTACTGAGCCCCGATGCAAAATCTATAATAAAGACCTTCACTTACCATGTGGTACTTAAAATTAAAGTTTCCTTAGGCCTAATTTACAGACACTGCAGATTTAGTTAGTATTTTTCAAAAATATTTTAAAGCCTGAATCTGTAGTGGATGCAAATATAGGACAGGTCATCGATATGTTAGTCTTTGTTAATCCCTTTAAGACCTCAGACCATATTTCAAAATTCATTCAGATCCCAAACTCCTAAAAATATTCAGTCTCAAGACCTTTTTTTTTTAAGGAATAGAGAACCTAGATCAAACCGGAAACATATTCATACCTTAGACCAAACCCATAAATTCATTCAGACCCCAGACCAGACCCCTAAATTTACTTATTTTACATGTTTATATAGCACCATCATATTCCACAGCACTATCATCATTGCTTTCCTCATTGGGGACATTCCCTATCAGCATGTCTTTGGAGTGTGGGAGGAAACCCACACAAACACAGGGAGAACATAAAAAGTCCTTGCAGATGTTGTCCTTGGCAAGATTTAAACCCAGGACCCCAGAGCTGCAAAGCAACAGTGCTAACCACTGAGCCACCGTGATCTTATGCCTCAAATCTAACAGCACAAATGATTCCGACCCAGAGCAGGCTTACATACTTTCAAAGCTCCTCCTCTATCGGACTTCACTTCAATTCTGGATGCCAGAGCACATACATACCTAAAGCTGATAGAATCAGGATGTTGTTTGTGCCTCAGCACATTTGATCAGTGACTCTTTCAGCGACTACAGTGATAAGTTCAGCACCAAGCACAGTGACTCCTGGATCTTAAGAGTAGCTCGGGAGCAAATAATGTAAATATTCACTGCCATCATTTATTGGAATAATCTAATAGACATCAGACAATGAAACATATAAATAAAAAAATGCCACACTTGATTAAGGTTGGTCTCATGACTTTCCCTCAGATCCAGGTTGCATTTATACCCACAGCACCCATGACTATTACTCTAAACTATTACTCTGAAAAGGTGAACCACTAAAACAAACTGCCAGTCCAATATAAAATCTTCATTTTAGGGGGTCATACATATCTTCGGATGTGGTTTAGATGAGAACAGTAGTTGATGGCATATCACAGAATTTTAAGACTCGTCTCATTAACCCGTCACTAGTTAAAGGATTATTACAATTTCCCAATTTACTTTCTTTATTAAAGGGCTTGTCCGCTGCTCTGATAACCCCTTATTAAATACTACAATTCTGTAAGGTGGCTTATGGTCGTGTAGTCAATGGGAGGTATTTATCACAGAGATGGCTGGTCTCTGTGATGTAACCCGGTGTATTTTCTCTAGTGCACGCATGCACTAAGAGGACTAATTGGTGCACCTGGGAGCCAGGTTACGGGTAGCTAGGAGAGAATGTGTGGGTCCAGCAACCCACATACCTCATCTCTGGGTGTGGCTAACAGCCTATAAAATGGAGGCTGATGTTTGGCACATGGTCTGTGTGCTTGGAGGGAGAAGGCCTCCCATATGTGTTTGTCTTCAGACCAAGCCAGGACACTGGACGCTATCCGAGCTTGTGTGGCACACAGACCTGAGTGAGCAAAGACTTTGCTAAGGACGTTTTCTTTGTTTGCCTGAACTCAAGGCCATTTGCTTTTCTGTTTTGCGTCTGGGTTTATGAATCAATAAACCCACATGAACTTTTAAAGGAACATACCTTATGTTTTCCTCCCGTCGCACCCCAGCGAGTAAAACCCCTACACAATGTAAAATAAAAATACCCTGCACTAACCTTCTTCTGTGACAGCACTATTCTCTGCCAGGTGAGCCCTGCAGAAAATCTGCGGCTGCTATTGGGCTGCAGTGCTCATAATTTCCCCAGACATGCAACGTTCTTTTGAGGGTAGTAAAAGTGCCGTAGGTCAATATTGGCTTCTGATTGGCAGCAGGGCATAACAATATCATGCAAGCCTTACGAGATCTGAAACAGCGCTGGTACGGGAGTTGAATATTGTGTATTTTTATTTTACAATGGGGAATGTAGTTTTTAAGAAAGAGTTGTGTGAGTAGTGGACAACCCCTTTAATTTATTTACATGCATTATTTGTCTACCCTCAGCCATCAATGAATACATTGACACAAGTAAAAGCATTTGAGTTATGTAGTTAACGTTTTTTGTACAAAAAAAAGTCATCCCCCAGCGATGAATCCTCAAATGGATGGACCCTAACTCTTATGACTCTTGTGTACCCAACCAAGCCTCAAATAAACTGAGGAAGAAATAGGATCTGGCTTAGCTATAATAAAACACCTGTCTGGGAAAGGTGGGTGAATAAGGGTACACCGCCTGACATACACAATGCAAGATGAGGAATTCATGAGAAAAATATATTGGAAAAATTTTAACCTTTTGAACATACCAATTTTTTAACCCTTTCAAATGCTATGGTTCTAATATTTTTCCTTTTGTACTTTTAGGTAAGAGAAGTTGTGCTGGTGAGACCTTGGCTAAAATGGAGCTGTTTATATTCTTCACAACATTGTTACAAAATTTCACATTTAAGGCTCCATCTGGGGCTAAACTGGACCTTACCCCTGGAGTGGGGTCTACAAATGCCCCGAAACCATATGAAATCTGTGCCAGGCCTCGTAGATAAAGTGGACTTTTGGTTGAAGGAACAGAAACACTGTTATGGTGAAGAGTCTGGGAGGTGGAAGATGACATGGAGATTCTCTGTTGTCCTTTTAATTCTCGTGTCAGGTTCCACACCCTCATGAATAAGTGTATTACTTATGTCATTTAATAAATGATGGATTTTCAAAACAATAAATTTATTGGCCGCCAGTAGCACCAAAAATTACTAAAATGTGGTCTTGTAATACTTGCAAGAATCAAGCACATCCCTTCCCACCAGTATCAAACAGATGACACTTTTGACAGCGTCATTCACATAAAAAAATCAAAAAATTTCCAGCTACATGACCTCTCTTAGCAGCTATCACCTACGAACTTAAAACTCTGAGCAATATGCCTTCTTAACGCCTATCGCCTACATGACATTAGCCACCCATGTATAAATGGTGGCAGATTAGAGGGCAGGGCATCACTTTCATCCCTCTAATGACCTAGAAAATAAACATGGGGTAAAGGAAGTAACTCTGTAATTCTAGCCTGACTTGTCTAAGGCTGTAGTTGTGGGGTCTTAAAGCTAGCATTTGGAACCAGGTCCTGGCAACAAAGGAAGAATAATGAATCGTCTGCCAATTAACAAGACACTAGTATTTTAAAATGGCACATTGTTGGTAGAGCAATGTTACAGATGTTGCATTTAGGTCCGGAACTGAATTTTGAATGACTAGGCAAATTTACATTTCGATATCCTGGAGAAGCTGTGACAACCTTTGCAAGAGATGGAATAAATGCCTTATGGATAGTTGACCAATCTTTCCAAAGAAATTATATTATTTCATTGGACTACTCCTTGTTACTACAGGATCCCGTGCACATTAAATTATTTTTCACTGAACTGGCCAAAATCAGTGACAATGTAATATATATGGGGTTCTTATGAAGGGGGTTGGATGTCGGGTGACGGAAGGATTCAGTATGTCTGATTTCATACTGCTGATACTTTAGGTATCTAGAGATAAGTCTCCACTAGAGGAGTCTGCCAGTGGCTCTCACATATATCATACAGGAGAAATCCTGCATATGGGAGAGTCAAGGGAGATAGGTGTTGACATACAGCTATCTAAAGTGTATGAGGGGCTTCAGAAGGTTTACCTGTAACTTTTTCGTTAGCTATCACTCATTATCCATATAAGGAGAAGATTTTCTGAGCATTTCACATAATTCCCTTTACAATATAGTTACCTAAGACCTGTAGCACAGCTACTTGGGGGCACAGAGGGTCGGTCACTCTGAGCCCCAGACTTGAAAGGGTCCACCCAGAGCAATCACCACTCTTAACTGCATTGGCGTGTACAGCATACCTGTACAGTTATGCTCCATGTAAGAGCAGGGAGACCTGCTATCACTGTACTACCAATCCCCAATCTGTACTCTACAGGATGAATCCAGCCTGTGGCATACAGAACAGAAGTGTGACACACTGGATGAGTGCTGGGTGGAGCGACGTGATGACAACATTGTGTTGAAACTCTGATGACCTGTACATTCAGCATGGGGGCTACTGTAGGGGCCATCATACAGTGTGGAACTACATTGGGGGAATCATACAATCTTGGAGCTACATTAGAGGCATCATACAGTGTTGGAGCTACATTGGGGGCATCATACAGTGTGGAGTTACTGTGGGGGCCATCATACAATGTGGGGGGCATTATACTGTGTATAGGAAGCTGTTATGAGCATTATTCTGTTTATAGGGGCCGTGGACCCATCATACTATATATAGATGAACTGTAAGTTCATCATACTGTCTATAGGGAGCTTTGGGCCCATCAAACTGTGTATAGATGAACTGTGGGCCCATCATGCTGGCTATAGGGGATCTCTAGGCCCATCATACTGCGTAAAGATGAATTGCAGGCCCATCACATTGTGTATAGGGGTGCTGTAGGCTCCTTATACTGTGTATAGCGGAGCTGTGGGCAGATCAT
Organism: Phyllobates terribilis; assembly: GCF_046119375.1. Taxonomy (NCBI): domain Eukaryota; kingdom Metazoa; phylum Chordata; class Amphibia; order Anura; family Dendrobatidae; genus Phyllobates; species Phyllobates terribilis. Next base: position 68,796,384 of record NW_027362763.1, on the reverse strand, counting down.
ACTGTGAATAGATGAACTGTGGGTCCATCATACTGTCTATAGGTGGAGCTGTAGGCCCATCATACTGTATATAGGGGAGCTGTGGGCTCCTCATACTGTACAGTGGAACTGTGGGCAGATCATACTGTGTATGGTGGAACTGTGGGCAGATCATGCTGTGTATAGGGGAGCTGTGGACACATGATACTGTGTATAGAGGGACAGTGGGTCAACATGCTGTGTTTAAGACGCTGTGAACCCATCAGACTGTTTTTAAGGGAGCTGTGAGGGAATCATACTGTTTATAGCAAAACTGTGGGCCTTTCATACTGTGTGTAGGAGGCTGTGGACCCATAATACTGTGTATAGAGGAGCTGTGGGCCCACAATACTTTGTATAGTAGTGCTGTGGGTCAATAATACTTTCTATAGGGGAGCTATGGGATATAATACTGCATATAGGGGAGCTGTGGGCCCATCATTATGTCTTTGAAGAGCTGTAGGCTCTAACATCCCTGGCAGTGTGCTAGCATGGCTTACCATCTCCCACCATGCAAGACCGCCAACTTACCTATCCGTCCAGGCTGCACATTTTGCTCCAGTACTTTCTGTGTGCATGTCTCTTGTCTGATTGCTTAGGGCCGTGGCACGGTTACTGACGGATTCTTAAATTTACAGTGTGCGCACTCCTAATGTGTCCCCAACCTATTGTTGTGAGTCACTAGATACTTAAACCCCATCCACCCAGTAGGAGGTGCCTGAGCAACACTTTCTTTCAGTGTGTTCTGTGCAACTGAGTTGCCAGGTCCTGTCCTGTATCTTTTCTGTTTCCGCCACCCTGGGGGCTGTATACCCAGGCCTGTTACCTGTATCTGTGACTTCTAGTCTCTTCCGCCACCCTGGGGCTGTATACCCAGGCCCGTTACCTGTATCTGTGACTTCTAGTCTGTTTCCGCCACCCTGGGGGCTGAGTTCCCAGGCTCGTTCCTGTATCTTGTTCCAGGTTCAGTTCCTGTCTGAACTGTGTCCTAGCCCGTTACCTGTTTGTCTCTATGTCCGTACCTTCTCTTTTCCTGCAGTGTCTGAAACTGCACCTAACTCCAAATCGTTGTCTCTGTACTTCTGTTTATGAGCTTTGTGTCCACTCGATACTTCATTGTAAGTACCTTGTGTGTATCTGGTTCTGCTTGTCCCGTTTCTCTGCCTCCGTATCTACCTCCTGTGTGCTAACTATCTTCCTGTGTTTCCCAGTCTGCTCCATGTGAACAGAGCCCTGCCTTGTCTGCCTGCACCTTCTGCTCTGCGGTTTCGCTCTGCTCTGTTCTACTCCGCTTGTTCCTCCGCACCTGCAGTTTCGCTCTGCTCTGTTATGCCTCGCTTGTCCTCCGCACTGGCGGTTTAGCTCTGCTCTGCTTGTCCTCCACACCTGCTGTTTTGCTTTGCTCTGCTTTGTCCTCTGCACCTGCGGTTTCACTCTGCTCTGCTCTGCTTGTCCTCCGCGCTTGCGGTTCTGCACTGCTTGTCCACCGCACCTGCAGTTTCACTATGCTCTGTTTGTCCTCCGCACCTGCGGTTTTGCTCTGCTCTGCTTGTCCTCCGCACCTGCAGTTTTGCTCTGCTCCATTTGTCCTCCACGCCTTAGGTTCTGCTCTGCTTGTCCACCGCACCTGCGGCTCTGTTCCAGTATCCCAGTCTGTACTGGTCCCTATCCAACCTGTGTTCCTACCTGCCAGTACCCACCTGTCTGCATACCAGCCGTGCCTGCCAGTACCCGCCTGTCTGCATACCAGCCGTGCCTGCCAGTACCCGCCTATCTGCATACCAGCCGTGCCTGCCAGTACCCACCTGTCTGCATACCAGCCATGCTTGCCCATTCCTGCATACCCCGGTGTGGGTCAAGAGCTGTGACCGGGGTCTGACCTGGAGTAGCACCTGGGCCACCTCCCACGTCCCTCCTCAGATCACAGAGTCTATTAAGCCGCCGTGTGTTCATGGTCAGATCTGGCGAGGCCCCTAGTAATGCCTCTCCGGGCACTCCTCGGTTCGTGGCCCAGTGTGACCACTAACCACGCTCACGCCAGTCAGTCCGGGCGTCAGTGTAACATAGGCCCATTATTCTGTAGATAGAGAAACTGTTGGTCCATCACACTTTGTATAGTGGAGCTGTGGGCCATTATACTTTATATAAGGGAGCGATGAGGTATCATAATATATATAGGGAGCAGTAGAGGCTATCATACTGTGCATAGGAGATACTTTGTATGTACTTTGCATAGCGGAGCATTGGGGGCATCATATTTTGCATAGGAGCTGTGTGCTCATCATACTGTGTATAATGTATCTGTGGAAATGGGACAGTGCTAGAAATGTGAGAAGTGAAATGTGCTTTTGTTGTATACTCTGCAGATGAGTCATGGCTGGAAGAGGTTGTCATGACGGTTTGGGCCAGATGGAAAAGACCGGAGAAGTGAATGACTTCATCTGCAAGAAGTGTGCCTGATGAAGGTGGCTGTGTCCACCGAAACGCGTTGTGTGTGTATTAATAAATCAGTCCTTTTAATATTTTTGCCCTGTTATTGGCGCTCTGGTACCGCTATTCATATTCACTGATCATGCTGACATCTGGTCACACAACATTGCATAGTTCATGTTATAACAATTATCCTAAAGGTCCACCATCTCCCAAGAGAGACAGTAGAAGAGCAGCTAATATACCGAAGGCTTAATTTACATCTCACGATTTCCAAGGCCCCAAATACCCAACCATATGGTTAGGAAAGTTTGATGTGGAAGAACATAACTGGTCACACAGAAATCTGACTGCAACTCTATCCAACAACTTTGTGATGGACTAGAAAGGAGAATGTGAACCAGGTCCTCGTACCAACACCAGTATTTGGCCTCACAAATGCTTTTCTATATGAAAGCGCAAAAATTCCTACATACACCTCCAGACTCTTCTAGTCATCCTCCCCAGAAAAGCGTGAGCTGTTACAGCTGCAGAGGGACAGATTCCATATTAGCATGTATCATTTTATTTAGCCTACTTTAAATGTGATAATAATCACTACAAAATAATAAAAATAAAGCCCGATACACTTCCTGCATAAATACACACAACACACATATCTACAACAACTACACAGACTAACATTAGACAAGCACACTAACTTGTAATTTACCAACATAAGCACTGTATTAACCTGTATATATGCAAATAGAAGCGTAGTCCAAGGCAGAGGATTTCCATTCAATCTGGCCAAGATTTATTCCATCTTTTCATACACAGTGCAATATATATCCTGGGCCTTCTGGTCACTAACTATACAGTACAGTTATCATAGCTATGAGGGTGAAAACTACTTTCTAACACCTCAAAACAGCATGACATTAAAACAAAGCCTTATCAGTAACATGACCCCTAGATTAGCAGTGATAGTGCAGGATAAGTGTAGTATAAAATATTAAGAAAGTTGCCAATTGTGACGCTGAGGCACTACTCAGGGACAAAACATGAGTCGGGGAAGTCAAGGAGTCCAAGGTAAAGAGCCAGGAGGGTACGTCATTAAGAGAGGGAAGAGACCAAGACATAGTCAGGTCACAGTCCAGGTTCAGAATTCCAAGGTGCAGCAAGGCAAAAGGGGTAAACAAACGGGTAGTCAAAAGGCAAATCCAAGGTCCAGCAACAAAGATTAAAATATCAGAGTGCAGAGCACAGAGCAAACATGCAACCAAGCTGAAAGCTATGACTGGCAGTGATCTGGGACTGAAAGCTTAGCTAAGTAGCTGGGTAATCATTCAGAGCAAGACACTCCTAAAGAAAGCTCAGTAGTTCCCAGTCTCAGATGGGATGACTGAGCTGCTATCCAAATACCGACAGCTCAGCACACCCCTGCACTAGATTGGACGACTGAGCTTTCACTCAAACTGAAAGCTCAGAATGACCCTGATTCCATATGGCAGCAAAACTGTCACTGTGCCCAAATCACACTGAGCAGAGGAATTGTGACACCTATCACAGCTCCATCCTTTGTGTTGGAAGTTGGCTTGTCTAGATATGTAAATGCGGTTAAGTACACTGGTTGGGTGTATGAGTGCACTTGCAGTTTATGGATCCTTTTTGCTTCTCCTAGCCAGCACGACCCTTGCATGGTGGCTCTGTGAATAGCACTGATCCCTGCCAGCACTGTGGTTTTTACTGGTTTCCTCCTGTACTCCAAATATTGGGGATATAGAGTGTGAGCGTCTCTGAAGACAGTAAGGGATGACAATTTATATAAAGATGTGGAGAATACATTGGGGCTAAAAGGGTCAATTTTAAGCAAGGTGGGGCCCTGGGAAAAGGTTAAAATTTGAGCCCCAAGCACTAATATATTGCACCATCACAAAGAAACATTTAAGTTTCATTTACATGGGCTGAGTTCAGGCTGTTAGATGAGTGATCGACAATATTCAAGCTGTTTGGTGTTTGTTTCTCTGCCTCTTTTTACAGGCTGATGAAGAATTATGGGCATAGGACGGTCATTAGGAGGTCAGTCTGTTCCCATACAGCATCATGTTTTATAAAGTTTACACCAGGCGATGTGTGCTGTCAAGAAAAAAGATTTTTTTTCCGACATAAACAGTCCAAGCACCAATCACCTGATGAATGAGTATCAATTTGCTCGTTCTTTGGCCAACATGTTTACACCTATGAACTCTCATTTGCGATGAAAGTATTTATAAATTTAGATGTTATATATAGAGATGAGCGTTGTTCGACTCGAACTGTTCGCCAATCTCAAATTCGAGCTGTTTTGGGCGGTGTTCGAGCCGTTCGGCGAACACGAGCAATTTGAGAAAAATTCGGCTGTTCGAGGTTATGTTCGATAACTGTTCGTGCACCAAAATCATAACTGGATTTTTTCTCAGTAATGATGAAAATTAATGTTAATACGCAGTTTGAGTGTACAGCGGGGTGGGGGGAGGGGCAGGGGATGGATCTCTGCAGGAATAATGAAGATCTCCATTTTTTTTTCTCTTTCCCGCATTTACAGTGGGGAGGTGCAATCTGTCAGCCTATCAGCAGCGCACACACGGAGCGAAGTTCTATTTTTCACACAAGCAAGGGCATGTGTCATTGGCAGTGTATGTCACATGTCCTTGCCCTATAAGACCAAGCCATTTTCCCCGTCGCCACCATTTTCTCACTGCTGCAGCTGCGTGTTAGACGGCACCGCTGTTGCTGTGTGCGCTATACCTTGTTAATTTCAAGCCAATTTTCGCACAAATCTACAGATAGCTTGGGAGTAGGGAATAGTTGTGATTGCAGTCCTTTTAAGGACTAGGTTACAGCATTTCCTACGACTTTTACCAGGAAGGTCTGTTCTCTTAAATAGATAGATTGTGGGAGTAAAGACTAATTGTAATTACTGTCCTTTTCAGGACTAGGTTACATCAGTTCCTATCAGTTTTTGCCAGGCAGGTCTGTGCCAGTGATGTGCAAGTTTTTTTCACAGCATTTGGCTGAATCTAGCAAAGCTAATCCTTTTTGGCCTATTGCAGAGTGTGTTAGTCAGTGGAGTAGCCTATCTGTGTTGCAAGATATACCACCTGTGTATAGAATACCAATTTTTTTACTGCACCTAGTTAAGTAAAATCTTTTGGGCATAGCATCATTCTATTAGTCCATCTATACTGACCTCCATCAGGTTGCAAATTGAATATCATTTTTTTCTGCATATAGCTCTGAAAAAATATTTGGGCTTCTAGCAATGTGTGGGACTTGTTCTATGAGTCCATCTATACTGACCTCCATCAGGTTGCAAACTGAATATAATTTATATCTGCATCTAGCTCTGAAAAAATATTTGGCCTTCTAGCTGTGTGTGGGACTTTCTCTATTAGTCCATCTATACTGACCTCCATCAGGTTGCAAATTCAAAATAATTTTTTGTCTGCATCTAACTCTGAAAAAATATTTGGCCTTCTAGCAGTGTGTGGGACTTTCTCTATTAGTCCATCTATACTGACCTCCATCAGGTTGCAAATTCAAAATAATTTTTTGTCTGCATCTAGCTCTGAAAAAATATTTGGCCTTCTAGCAGTGTGTGGGACTTTCTCTATTAGTCCATCTATACTGACCTCCAGCAGGCTGCAAATTAAAAATAATTTTTATCTGCATCTACCTCTGAAAAAATATTTGGCCTTCTAGATGTGTGTGGGACTTGTTCTATTAGTCCATCTATACTGACCTCCATCAGGTTGCAAATTAAAAATAATTTTTATCTGCATCTACCTCTGAAAAAATATTTGGGCTTCTAGCTGTGTGTTGGACTTGTTCTATTAGTCCATCTATACTGACCTCCATCAGGTTGCAAACTGAATATAATTTTTTTCTTCATCTAGCTCTGAAAAAATATTTGGCCTTCTAGCAGTGTGTGGGACTTTCTCTATTAGTCCATCTATACTGACCTCCATCACGTTGCAAACTGAATATAATTTTTTTCTGCATCTAGCTCTGAAAAAATATTTGGCCTTCTAGCAGTGTGTGGGACTTTCTCTATTAGTCAATCTATGCTGACCTCCATCAGGCTGCAAATTAAAAATAATTTTTATCTGCATCTACCTCTGAAAAAATATTTGGCCTTCTAGCTGAGTGTGGGACTTGTTCTATTAGTCCATCTATACTGACCTCCATCAGGTTGCAAACTGAATATAATTTTTTTCTGCATCTAGCTCTGAAAAAATATTTGGCCTTCTAGCAGTGTGTGGGACTTTCTCTATTAGTCCATCTATACTGACCTCCATCAGGTTGCAAATTCAAAATAATTTATATCTGCATCTAGCTCTGAAAAAATATTTGGCCTTCTAGCTGTGTGTGGGACTTTCTCTATTAGTCCATCTATACTGACCTCCATCAGGTTGCAAATTCAAAATAATTTTTTGTCTGCATCTAACTCTGAAAAAATATTTGGTCTTCTAGCAGTGTGTGGGACTTTCTCTATTAGTCCATCTATACTGACCTCCATCAGGTTGCAAATTCAAAATAATTTTTTGTCTGCATCTAGCTCTGAAAAAATATTTGGCCTTCTAGCAGTGTGTGGGACTTTCTCTATTAGTCCATCTATACTGACCTCCAGCAGGCTGCAAATTAAAAATAATTTTTATCTGCATCTACCTCTGAAAAAATATTTGGCCTTCTAGCTGTGTGTGGGACTTGTTATATTAGTCCATCTATACTGACCTCAATCAGGTTGAAAACTGAATATAATTTTTTTCTGCATCTAGCTCTGAAAAAATATTTGGCCTTCTAGCAGTGTGTGGGACTTTCTCTATTAGTCCATCTATACTGAACTCCATCAGGTTGCAAATTAAAAATAATTTTTATCTGCATATAGCACTGAAAAAATATTTGGCCTTCTAGCAGTGTGTGGGACTTTCTCTATTAGTCCATCTATACTGACCTCCATCAGGTTGCAAATTCAAAATATTTTTTTCTCTGCATCTAGCTATGAAAAAATATTTGGCCTTCTAGCAGTGTGTGGGACTTTCTCTATTAGTCCATCTATACTGACCTCCATCAGGATGCAAATTCAAAATAATTTTTTGTCTGCATCTAGCTCTGAAAAAATATTTGGCCTTCTAGCAGTGTGTGGGACTTTCTCTATTAGTCCATCTATACTGACCTCCATCAGGCTGCAAATTAAAAATAATTTTTATCTGCATCTACCTCTGAAAAAATATTTGGCCTTCTAACTGTGTGTGGGACTTGTTCTATTAGTCCATCTATACTGACCTCCATCAGGTTGCAAACTGAATATAATTTTTTTCGGCATCTAGCTCTGAAAAAATATTTGGCCTTCTAGCAGTGTGTGGGACTTTCTCTATTAGTCCATCTATACTGACCTCCATCAGGTTGCAAATTAAAAATAATTTTTATCTGCATCTAGCTCTGAAAAAATATTTGGCCTTCTAGCAGTGTGTGGGACTTTCTCTATTAGTCCATCTATACTGACCTCCATCAGGTTGCAAATTCAAAATAATTTTTTGCCTGCATTTAGCTCTGAAAAAATATTTCGCCTTCTAGCAGTGTGTGGGACTTTCTCTATTAGTCCATCTATACTGACCTCCATCAGGTTGCAAATTCAAAATAATTTTTTGTCTGCATCTAGCTCTGAAAAAATATTTGGCCTTCTAGCAGTGTGTGGGACTTTCTCTATTAGTCCATCTATACTGACCACCAGCAGGCTGCAAATTAAAAATAATTTTTATCTGCATCTACCTATGAAAAAATATTTGGCCTTCTAGCTGTGTGTGGGACTTGTTCTATTAGTCCATCTATACTGACCTCCATCAGGTTGCAAATTAAAAATAATTTTTATCTGCATCTACCTCTGAAAAAATATTTGGGCTTCTAGCTGTATGTTGGACTTGTTCTATTAGTCCATCTATACTGACCTCCATCAGGTTGCAAACTGAATATAATTTTTTTCTTCATCTAGCTCTGAAAAAATATTTGGCCTTCTAGCAGTGTGTGGGACTTTCTCTATTAGTCCATCTATACTGACCTCCATCAGGTTGCAAACTGAATATAATTTTTTTCCGCATCTAGCTCTGAAAAAATATTTGGCCTTTTAGCAGTGTGTGCGACTTTCTCTATTAGTCCATCTATACTGACCTCCATCAGGCTGCAAATTAAAAATAATTTTTATCTGCATCAACCTCTGAAAAAATATTTGGCCTTCTAGCTGTGTGTGGGACTTGTTCTATTAGTCCATCTATACTGACCTCCATCAGGTTGCAAACTGAATATAATTTTTTTCTGCATCTAGCTCTGAAAAAATATTTGGCCTTCTAGCAGTGTGTGGGACTTTCTCTATTAGTCCATCTATACTGACCTCCATCAGGTTGCAAATTAAAAATAATTTATATCTGCATCTACCTCTGAAAAAATATTTGGCCTTCTAGCAGTGTGTGGGACTTTCTCTATTAGTCAATATATACTGACCTCCATCAGGCTGCAAATTAAAAATAATTTTTATCTGCATCTACCTCTGAAAAAATACTTGGCCTTCTAGCTGTGTGTGGGACTTGTTCTATTAGTCCATCTATACTGACCTACATCAGGTTGCAAACTGAATATAATTTTTTTCTGCATCTAGCTCTGAAAAAATATTTGGCCTTCTAGCAGTGAGTGGGACTTTCTCTATTAGTCCATCTATAATGACCTCCATCAGGTTGCAAATTCAAAATAATTTATATCTGCATCTAGCTCTGAATAAATATTTGGCCTTCTAGCTGTGTGTGGGACTTTCTCTATTAGTCCATCTATACTGACCTCCATCAGGTTGCAATTTCAAAATAATTTTTTGTCTGCATCTAGCTCTGAAAAAATATTTGGCCTTATAGCAGTGTGTGGGACTTTCTCTATTAGTCCATCTATACTGACCTCCATCAGGTTGCAAATTCAAAATAATTTTTTGTCTGCATCTAGCTCTGAAAAAATAATTGGCCTTCTAGCAGTGTGTGGGACTTTCTCTATTAGTCCATCTATACTGACCTCCAGCAGGCTGCAAATTAAAAACAATTTTTATCTGCATCTACCTCTGAAAAAATATTTGGCTTTCTAGCTGTGTGTGGGACTTGTTATATTAGTCCATCTATACTGACCTCCATCAGGTTGAAAACTGAATATAATTTTTTTCTGCATCTAGCTCTGAAAAAATATTTGGCCTTCTAGAAGTGTGTGGGACTTTCTCTTTTAGTCATTCTATACTGACCTCCATCAGGTTGCAAATTAAAAATAAATTTTATCTGCATCTAGCTGTGAAAAAATATTTGGCCTTCTAGCAGTGTGTGGGACTTTCTCTATTAGTCCATCTATACTGACCTCCATCAGGTTGCAAATTAAAAATATTTTTTTGTCTGCATCTAGCTCTGAAAAAATATTTGGCCTTCTAGCAGTGTGTGGGACTTTGTCTATTAGTCCATCTATACTGACCTCCATCAGGCTGCAAATTAAAAATAATTTTTATCTGCATCTACCTCTGAAAAAATATTTGGGCTTCTAGCAGTGTATGGGACTTGTTCTATTAGTCCATCTATACTGACCTCCATCAGGTTGCAAATTGAATATAATTTTTTTCTGCATCTACCTCTGAAAAAAAATTTGGGCTTCTAGCAGTGTGTGGGACTTGTTCTATTAGTCCATCTATACTGACCTCCATCAGGTTGCAAATTGAATATCATTTTTTTCTGCATCTACTTCTGAAAAAATGTTTGGGCTTCTAGCAGTGTGTGGGACTTGGTCTATTAGTCCATCTATACTGACCTCCATCAGACTGCAAATTAAAAATAATTTTTATCTGCATCTAGCTCTGGAAAAATATTTGGGCTTCTAGCAGTGTGTGGGACTTGTTCTACTAGTCCATCTATACTGATCTCCACCAGGTTGCAAATTGAATATAATTTTTTTCTGCATCTAGCTCTGAAAAAATATTTGGGCTTCTAGCAGTGTGTGGGACTTGTTCTATTAGTCCATCTATACTGACCTCCATCAGGTTGCAACTGAATATCATTTTTTTATGCATCTACCTCTGAAAAAAAATTTGGGCTTCTAGCAGTGTGTGGGACTTGTTCTATTAGTCCATCTATACTGACCTCCATCAGGTTGCAAATTGAATATAATTTTTTTCTGCATCTACTTCTGAAAAAATATGTGGGCTTCTAGCAGTGTGTGGGACTTGGTCTATTAGTCCATCTACACTGACCTCCATCAGGTTGCAAATTAAAAATAATTTTTATCTGCATCTAGCTCTGAAAAAATATTTGGGCTTCTAGCAGTGAGTGGGACTTGTTCTATTAGTCCATCTATACTGACCTCCATCAGGTTGCAAATTGAATATAATTTTTTTCTGTATCTAGCTCTGAAAAAATATTTGGGCTTCTAGCAGTGTGTGGGACTGGGTCTATTAGTTCATCTATACTGACCTCCATCAGGTTGCAAATTAAAAATAATTTTTATCTGCATCTAGCTCTGAAAAAATATTTGGGCTTCTAGCAGTGTGTGGGACTCATTGTATTAAGCCATCTATACCAAGCTCCACCAGCTTTGAAATTAATAATAATTTTTAGCTGCATCTAGCCCTGAAAATAATTTTTCCCAATAGTGGTAGCAATAGAAATATGGGGTGCGCGCCTGGCTAACAAAAATATACGCTTCATAACACAAAACACCAGCCTAGCACACTGCATTAATAAGATGGCATCATCGTCTCTCCCAGTGCTAGGCCTACTACGCAGGCTAGCATTCCTGTGCCTAAAACACAATGTATGGGTCCGCGCTAGCCACTATGCTGAGGGGTATAAAGCTGCTGCTAACGCTTTATAACAATTCAATTGGCAGATTTTCACAGAGCTCTTCCACAACGCCCACCCATCGGGCAACAGTTGCCCACCCTCCCTATGGGATCTAGTGGCGAATAGTTGATGCCATTAATCAGAGCGTCAGTTGCCCTGTCAACGTGGCAAGCATACAGTAAGGCATGGGAAGAGTGTACACGACTAGTAGCAGGCAGACGGGTTGACCAATGTGAACAAGCCAGATCACAAGTCACCATAGAATTTCTCCACCAGCTAATGATGAGGGGCATATCAGGGGCATATCAGGGGCGTCAGCGCAGCGGTGTCTGACCGGAGTAGCATTTCACTTCCAACTACTGAATTGGGGAGATGTGACAAAGATTCATCATCAGACAATCCATAAAAGGGTGGAAAAGGGGTCAGCCAAGTCAGGAATGTAGACGTCCCGTCCCGTGTCACTAAAACTGATTTATCACATCTTATCCCTAACACCATTAACATGACACTCACAATTTGAAGCAACACTAATGTCTACTGCATTTGTGATCGCCTTCTTCGGGGCGCTATGTATAAGCGAATTAGTCCCTCAATCCAAAATTACCACCAGTGGAGGCTTATTACACCAGGACGTAGTCATAGCCAATAATGCAATACGTCTACGCATACACCAATCGAAAACGGTTCCAGCGGGCAGGGGTACTTGGGTACTTCTACAACCCACAAACGGTACACTGAGTCGGGTAACAATAGTAAAAACATATCTAACCATCAGATCACAAAGTAATTTCTTCCTATCACACATTGATGGAACGCCATTATCAAGATACCTGTTCCAAGCTATATTTAATAAATGCATAACATCGGCAGGGAACCACCCCAAAGATTACGGGACACACTCATTCCGCATAGGTGCGGCCACGGAAGCAGCAAGAGCAGGACTGTCAGAAACGGAAGTTCAGAGGATAGGGAGATGGCGATCCACGTGTTTGGCGAGATACATAAGACCGGACTTGTTATCCTAACGTGGTTTGTTTCTTTTACAGGTGACGCTAAGCCAACAGTGTGAGTGATAGGCCACTCGTATATATATTGGGCACAAAAAAGGGCGAAAGTCCGCCTAGGCGGGAGGAAATTAGAGTTTCATAACACATATTTCAACTGGAGAGGTATTAGAGGCCTGCTATGGCCACAGGTACTAATGGAGGTAATCAAGGTAGGGAGAGAGGCAAGAGGTCCGGTCATCTTAGTTATACAGGCCGGGGCAAACAACCTAGGTCATCACAAGAGCGCATAACTAATGGCAATAATGAAACTAGACACTGAGCGCTTCAGAGAATTTTTCACAAAATTAGCTATAGTATGGTCAGAGATTGTGCCGATAGCGGTATGGCAAGGTGCGCGAGACATCGCGGCCATCGAATGGACAAGGAGGGTAGTAAATATTCGGATGGCAAAATTTAGAAGAGACAGAGGCGGTGTAGTGATATGACACCGATAACTGGAAGGAGATAAAGCAGGCCTCATACGGCCCGACGGTGTTCACTTAATAGATATTGGACTGGACATATTCCTGTCAGGACTCCAGGACGGAGTGTAACAAGCGTTAAGAGTGATGGGTGGGGGTCAGAGTCCTGCATACGAGTACGCTGGATCCTCCGTGGCCTGGAAATAGAAAGGACATGTTGGAGAGTTACACTTGTTAGCCAACTTGCCGGAGTGGGGACCCAGGGCATGCTGCAACAAGCTGAATTATTTTAGAAATAAAATGCCTTTCTAATGGAATGAGTATAAAGAGTTAATAAAGCTGTGACCGATCCTCACCCATCCAGTTGTAAGAGTTACATTATTGTATTGTCCATGAAAGGGGGGCGGTAGGGGGGCTGAGCATCTGGGTTTGGTTGGGGGTCCCCACAGTCTGCCTAGGCTAGATTCATTTAAAAATTCTTATTAGATACACAGGCGGTGCAGCTTGCTTCGCAGCTGGGCTACTACACCCAAAGTATTGCCTAGGCTAGATGCAGTTAAAAATTCTACGCTGACTAGCAGACACTGAAGATTTGGAGCAGACCTCTGAGTAAACAGCTCTTCAGACTCAACCATCTGTGTTACCCCAAGCCATAGTGTATGTAGTTTCTTACAGTTAAAAGGGGGGGGGGTGCGACCCAACCCACCTGGAATTGACGATGCCAACGTCACGTAAGACACAGCAATGGGACTCCCAAAATTGTGGCACAGACACCACTTAACCCTAGAACGCATACCTGTGGCCTTGCAGGCCCGCCCAGTTAATTGTTTTCTATTTTCTGCAAGATTACTTTAGTTAGAATTTTGAAACTCTAGGTATTCTTCATGTATATAGTTGTTTGTCATTTGAGTTTGAGTTATTCCATGTTATTTGCACACGGGCCTAAAGGGCCCCAGGTATGTGAAAGTGTAGATTTTTATGGTCATGCGTTCTAGGGATAAGTGGCATCAATTGCCCCACTGTTGCTTAAAACGGTTGGTGAGGTGATTTTACCAAATCCCCAAGCTTTTAGTCTCCCAAGGATGACACAGGGGTAGAAATGTCCTTGCGAATCCATGATTTGTTCATCTTTATGAACGTGAGTCTGTCTACATTCTCAGTGGACAGCCGCGTGCGCTTATCTGTCAGCACACCACCAGCAGCGCTGAACACACGTTCAGACAGAACGCTGGCTGCATGGCATGACAAGATCTCCAAGGCGTGAGTTGTGAGCTCCAGCGATTTTTCCAGATTGGAATACCAAAATGAGCAAGGGTCCAGTGACACAGTCATGGCTTCGATGTTCACTTGGAGATTCTCCTGTACCATCCTCTCTAGGCATTGACTATGTGTCAGACTTCTTGTCTCCTGTGGCCTTGCAAAGGATGGTCTAAAAAAGTGGTGAAACGATTCCACAAAATTGCTGTTACCAGCAGATACTGTGTTACTGTTACTGTTTGAGTGATGAAGACTCGACAGTCCCACCGTTGGCAAGTTAGAACTTTGAGATTCACTACGTGCACCACTGGTGTTTTGTGGAAAAGCACATGTAAGATTCTGCAACAGCGTCTGCAGATACTCCTGCATTCGTCAATACCTTTTTATGGCAGGAATTATTTCGGCAAATATACTTTTGTACCGGGGATCTAAGAGTGTGGCAACCCAGTAGTCGGGATTACTTCGAATTCTGACAATCCGGGGGTCATGTTGCAGGTAGTGCAGCAAGAAGGCACTCATGTGTCTTGCGCATCCAGAAGGACCAAGTCCTTGTTGTGCTGGCAGCGAGGTAAGAATCATGCTTCCTTCCTCTGCCCTCTCCCTCCAACCTCGCACAACAGAAATGTGATCAAGGTCTCCCTCATCTGATGAGTCTTCCATGCCCATCGCCAGTTCATCCTCCACTTCTTCCTCGGCTCCTGCACCTTCCTCAACAGTTTGGCTGCTACCATGCGCCCTGGTCAATCCCTCTCCCCCACCCTCCCATGCCTGCCGCCTTGGTGCTGCCAACCGTCTGGACCTTGGAGATGTTATCCCTTCCGCATACGACTCCTCCTCTACTTCCTCCACCTCCTCTTGTCCCACCACCTGACTCTGAATTCTGTTTAATTTGTGCTCCAGCATGTAAATCACCGGAATAGTCATGCTGATAATGGCATCGTCATCAGCACTAAACATCTTCGTCGCCATTTCAAAACTGTGCAGAAGGGTGTGTGGCGCCCCTGAGGGTTCAGTCACCACAGAGTTACTGCATCTCACCCAGAGGTGTGGTATCTCACCCTCAGGTAAGGAAGGCGTATGGCTCGGGACCCTAACTCCTGCATCCAACACATACCCGCAGTGGGGGTAGGGCGAAATTGCTCCTAAGGGAGAGCACAGTCCCAGGTCCCTAGCTGGTTTGAGGGTCCTATGTAGTGGGTGCTTAGGGGAGCAGCTTAGGGGAGCACATGACAAGGAGAGTATAAATAGGAAGCCATCTTAGAAAGAGCAAGCCAGACAGAGGAGGAAAAGTGACAGGAGCAGAGACTAGGCATGAGCTTTGCTCCAGAGGCGGGCCTAGCCTGGGAGGCCCAGGACTGAAGGAGAGAAGAGAGGAGTGGGAGCTGGAAGGCTCCAGGACCCGAAGGGACCTTACGGCTACGGGCCGTGCAGAAGGCCACCCGTACTCCCGCTGCTACCAGGAGGTAGAGGGGTCAGGCCAGATAAGGGGAACCGGTCCCTCAACTAGCGGAGAAACAGGAAAGGCTCAACTAGAAACCGGAGGCTGCTGCATTTCATGTACTGCAGGCCAAAGTCCACACCAGTCTCACTAAGAAGGTAGCCACATAGGACCCAGGGGACGGAACACATGTCACCCGCCAAGGCCTGAGGATACCGGATAGAAGTGTCACTGGGTGTGAGGTGCAGGGAGAAGGCCAGAGAAAGGACACACAGAAGGGGGTCCTGCTAAGTACTCCGGAGCTATCTGGGGGTGGACTGAGCCCCTCACTGAGTATGCACAGCACGACGGGGGAGATTGCTCTGGTACCTGTAATCTGGACTACAACAACTGTGAGTAATATCTTGAGACGGCATCACACGGACTCTGTGTTCATTACTGACTCCCTGCACTACAACCACCATCATCCACCCACACTGCCCTGAAGCTACACTCTTCCTGTGGTGAGTAATAATACCGTTGCTGCAAAACCACCAGCTTCAGAGGACTGTTCCGCAGCGGCGGCCCCTTTGGCCGCACTCCACAGGTGGCGTAGTCAGACATTATAAAATCCATATATACAAATTACCCTTGGATTGACCGCCCTGGGTCACGGACTGGGTCACCGCCACAGTGACTACAACCCCCAGCGTCTACCGGCCCGGCTCAGGGTACCCCATGGCCCAGGGGGCGCGTCAACTTCATAGGTCCCTGATCTGAGACCACTCCTGCAGCGTGATTTGCCCCACCTCTGGATCTCGTTGGCCCAGGCTATACGTCAGAACGTATTGCACCAGGGCTTGTCGGTGCTGCCACAGTCGCTGCAACATGTGCAGAGTTGAATTCCACCGTGTCGGCACATCGCATTTCAGCCGGTGAACTGGCAGGCCCAACGACTTCTGTAGAGATGTAAGTCGTTGAACTGCGGGATGCGAACGGTGGAAGTGAGCACACAGCGACCGTGCCCTCTGCAGAAGGCCATCTAGTCCGGGATAGTGGGCTAAAAATTGCTGGACAACCAGGTTCAACACGTGAGCCATACAAGGCACGTGTGTGACATTGCCCCGGCGAAGTGCAGAACCCAGGTTTGCAGCATTGTCGCACATGGCCTTCCCTGGTTGCAGGTCCAGTGGAGACAACCTTTCATGAAACTGGGTCTCCAGAGCTGACCACAACTCCTCAGCTGTGTGACTCACATTTCCCAGACATTTCAAAGTAAACACTGATGCCGTTGAGCCCTGCTGCCAGCATAGTAAGGAGGTGTGCAGGATTCCTTCTGCGCAGTTAGAAAGCAGGTGGCATTACCAGACAGGCTTTGGGTGCAGGTGGAGGACCGAGAGGAGGTTGAGGAGGCAGAAGCAGTGGAGGAACTTCGAGATAAAGAGGATTGACGCACAATTCGTGGGGACGGTAAGACTTGGACAGCAGCCCCTTGTCCTGCTGTCACCATAGTTACCCAGTGCCCAGTCAGCGACATGTAACGCCCCTGTCCATGCCTTCTCGTCCAAGTGTCTGTGGTGAAGTGCACCCTGTCACACACAGAGTTTCTCAAAGAAGCGGTGATGTTGTGTGCGACAAGCTAGTGGAGCGCAGGCACACCTTTCTTTGAGAAGTAGTGCCGACTGGGCATCTGGTACTGGGGCACTGTGACGGACATAAGGTCTTGAAAATCCTCTGTGTCCTCCAGGTGGAAAGGCAGCATTTCTGTAGCCAACAGCTTGCAGATGGTGAAATTCAACCTCTTAGCTTTCTCATGGCTAGGAGGAAATGGTCTTTTACTTTTCCACATCTGAGGGACGGAGGGCTGGCTGTTGTGCTTAGACGGTGTTGAGTAGGGTGTCCCCGGCAAACTGCCGGTCTGTGAGGAAGATGCAGGTGGACATGTTAGGTTGCCTTGATCCAAAGGTGGTGCTCTCGATGTCGGAGAGCGCTCAACACTAGCAGGTGTTTCCACTTCCCAATGAACTGACGACCTGCCAATCACACTGGCTGTTGCGGGTAAAGAGGTGGCAGGTCTGCGTCCAAAAACATGTGTGACTGCTGTCCCCCCAGTCACAGAGGATGAAAAGGCTGCGGATGCACAAGATGGGGCAGACGGTGGTTGGCCCAGCCGGCTAGGCCGCATTGTAGCACAGTGAGCTTCCCACTGCAACTTATGCTTCATATCCATGTGACAGTACATGCATGAAGTACTCAAACTATGGATTTTTTGGCCTCTACTTAGCTTTTGCTGACAAATATTACAGATAACACGAGTTGGGTCATCCTTATCGATCTGAATAAATGCCCAGGCTATGCAAAGCTTAGAGTCCATGTGACCTGAAGAGCCACTACGACTTGTGGTCAGAGGCAGAGTTGTGGTTGAGGATGCAGTTGTTGACGTGCTTCCAGTACTCCGTCTCTGTTCAGGAAGGCGCAACCTAACCTCGTCGTCAATAGCATCTGTGATGCCCCGCTGCGCTTGGTATCACAGATCCTAGAAGAGTGCATTGATGGAATCCTCCACAAGAGGCCCCCATAAACATTCACACATCTCCACCTTCCACCTCAGACTAGCAGAGGGAGCCCGTTAGGGATATAAATAGGGAAGGTGGAGCTAGGCAGTTCAGTTCCTCTGAAGAGTTCCTGCAGTAGAGAAGCCTAAGAGAGGTCAGTCTGCAGTGGAGCTCAGTCTAGTCTCGAGAACGCAGTTAATAGTTCAGCAGTGGAGCACGAGGCTCCTGCTTGCTAGATTCAGGGAGCCCAGATAGAGCTTAAGGTGTGCCGGTGCCGTAAGATCAGTGAAGCGCGGCAAGCTGCCGTTAGTGTGTATAGCCTAGTGAGGGCCCGAGTAGGCCGAAGGCGAGTGGCGAGTTAGTACATAAGGGGCAGAGGAGCTTAACCAGCTCACCCCGAAGCATTTACCGGACACAGGATCCGAGCTTACCGGTATCTCTATGACCCAGTAAGGCATAACCGGAATCCCTGGAGAACTACAAGTCCTAGGATCGCTAAGGTGCTGATATGTAACAGAGCCAGGAGACGCTTAGGCCCCGCATACTGGGAGCGTGAACTCCAAGAGAAGGCCCTACCACAAGGTCAGCCAGCGCAGGAGAGAGACAAAGTTAGGCCTAGCTCAAGGCAGGTCAGAAACTTACTACGCAAAGGCAAGAAACAGGAGGCCCTACACCCGCTCATTGGGGAGGATCCTGATATGCACCCTTCACCCTACAGTGCTCCGGGATGTGCCTGAATTTCCACCAGTAAAAGGTACTGAAGTGACTACCGTGTCGATTCCCGTTCTTGCTCTGACCCAGCTGGGTCTCGCCTGTCCTGCATTCCCCCTGCATACGCTGCCCTGAGACCTAGCTCCACCTGTGGGGAGCTATACCATCGAGCTGCCTTATCACCGGCCTCAGTGGACTGCTGCAGCGCTGGTGCTTGTCACCAGATACCACAGGTGGCGTCATGAACTCTTATAAAATTAACAATTATCCACCCTTTTAAAGAGAGACCCCAGGGTACGGGCCAGGGAGCCGACCACCGCGACATCCCCAAGGCCAGGCAAATGCCCGGGTACCGAGTCATCCCCATCCCCAGGGCTAGTCACATCCTCCTCCACCTCCTCTGCTGACCTCATCGACTGGCTGACTGTGGGTTGACAGTAAGTGGGATCTCCAACCTCGTCATCATCACCCTGTGTGTTATCACACCCGTCGTCCTCAGAGCCAACCTCTTCTTGCCCTGACCGAAAAGTCAAGTTGTCGCTCCAATCAGGTATTTGAGTCTCATCATCGTCTTCATCATTGTCTCCACCAACAGGAGTTACAGTTTGGGAACAAGGGTCTACATTATGCTCAGAACCTTCTTCATCTGGTCCTGGATCCGACTTATAAAGATTCTGGGCATCAGATCAGATCATTTCCTCATCTGGATTAACAGAAGCTCTGGAGCAGACCTCCGTTTCCCAGGCTATAGTATGAGTAAACAGCTGTGCAGACTCAACCATCTGTGTTACCCCATACTCAGACGGGCAGCTGGAGACTTGGGAGCTGTGAGGAAGCAAGTGCGATTGGGGTGACACCTCTGAGGACTGGAGTATTTGTGATGTTGAAATTGAGGTGATGGAGAGCCCACTTGAAGGAGCACTTGATATCCGTTGAAGCACCTGCTGTTTTTGTGCCTCATCTAAAATTTGTAGCGATGGGCGTGTCCGTAAGAATAGGATCGTATCACATTGTCCACGAAAAGAAGTCGACATCTTAGTTTGGCTGGAAGATGGTCTTTCTTCTGCAGATGTTACTCCCCCCCCACCGTGGGGGGCCTCGACCCACCGGCGGACAGGCACCAGTATTGGGATAGGGGGGCTGGCCGTCAGGGTCCACCGCGGCTCTGGCACAAACCCGGCGACACAGAGGTGGCACGGGCAGGAACGGACTGGCCGTGTCGGCTTCTCACTTTTTGGATTTTAGAATGGCATGACATGCCTATATCTGTGTCTCTCCCTCCTTTTACTCCTCCACCTCTTTTCTTTTCTCATGACTATATGTACTTGTCACTTTTCCATGTGTTAGTTGTGTCTTCAGAGCAGTTTGTCAGCTTTTGGACACCTTTGAAGGTGTTTTCTATGTGTTTCTATGTGTTTTTGTTTGCCTGCCATTGGTTTTAACGGTGTTCGAAGGTGTTCGACGAACAGTTCGACGAACAGTTCGGTGAACACACGAGTGTTCGACGAACCGAACCGAACTCGAACACTACGGGGGTGGCTCAACACTAGTTATATACACTGTATGTTGCACACACCCCAGTATATAATACACAATGTATGTTACACCCAAATATACACATTGCTTTTTACACACACATATGTATATACTCATAGCACATACACAAATGTATACACAGAACACGCATATTTATACACAGAGCACATACATAGGTACAGACCAAAAGTTTGGACACACCTTCTCATTTAAAGATTTTTCTGTATTTTCATGACTATGAAAATTGTACATTCACACTGAGGCCATCAAAACTATGAATTAACACATGTGGAATTATATACTTAACAAAAAAGTGTGAAACAACTGAAAATATGTCTTATATTCTAGGTTCTTCAAATTAGCCACCTTTTGCTTTGAATGCTTTGCACACTTTTGGCATTCTCTTGATGAGCTTCAAGAGATAGTCACCGGAAATGGTTTCCACTTCACAGGTGTGCCCTGCCAGGTTTAATAAGTGGGATTTCTTGCCTTATAAATGGGGTTGGGACCATCAGTTGTCTTGTGTAGAAATATGGTAGATACACAGCTGATAGTCCTACTGAATAGACTGTTAGAATTTGCATTATGGCAAGAAAAAGAAGCTAAGTAAAGGAAAACGAGTGGCCATCATTACTTTAAGAAATGAAGGTCAGTCAGTGCAAAAATTTGGGAAAACTTTGAAAGTTTCCCCAAGTGCAGTTGCAAAAACCATCAAGCTCTACAAAGAAACTGGCTCACATGAGGACCGCCCCAGGAAAGGAAGACCAAGAGTCACCTCTGCTTCTGAGGATAAGTTTATCAGGGTCACCAGCCTCAGAAATCGCAGGTTAACAGCAGCTCAGATTAGAGACTAGGTCAATGCCACACAGAGTTCTAGCAGCAGACACATCTCTACAACAACTGTTAAGAAGAGACTTTGTGCAGCAGGCCTTCATGGTAAAATAGCTGCTAGGAAACCACTGCTAAGGACAGGCAACAAACAGAAGAGACTTGTTTGGGCTAAAGAACACAAGGAATGGACATTAGACCAGTGGAAATCTGTGCTTGAGTCTGATGAGTCCAAATTTGAGATCTTTGTTTCCAACCACCGTGTCTTTGTGCGACGCAGAAAAGGTGAACGGATTGACTCTACATGCCTGGTTCTCACCGTGAAGCATGGAGGAGGAGGTGTGATGGTGTGGGGGTGCTTTGCTGGTTACACTGTTGGGGATTTATTCAAAATTGAAGGCATACTGAACCAGCATGGCTACCACAGCATCTTGCAGCTGCATGCTATTCCATCTGGTTTGCGTTTAGTTGAACCATCATTTATTTTTCAACAGGACAATGACCGCAAACACACCTCCAGGCTGTGAAAGGGCTACTTGACCAAGAAAGAGAGTAATGGGGTGCTACGCCAGATGACCTGGCCTCCACAGTCACCAGACCTGAACCCAATCGAGATGGTTTGGGGTGAGCTGGACCGCAGAATGAAAGCAAAAGGGCCAACAAGTGCTAAGCATCTCTGAGAACTCCTTCAAGATTGTTGGAAGACCATTTCCGGTGACTACCTCTTGAAGCTCATCAAGAGAATGCCAAGAGTGTGCAAAGCAGTTACTAAAGCAAAAGGTGGCTACTTTGAAGAACCTAGAATATAAGACATATTTTCAGTTGTTTCACACTTTTTTGTTAAGTATATAATTCCACATGTGTTAATTCATAGTTTTGATGCCTTCAGTGTGAATGTACAATTTTCATAGTCATGAAAATACAGAAAAATCTTTAAATGAGAAGGTGTGTCCAAACTTTTGGTCTGTACTGTACATGTATACACGGAACACATACACACTTGTATACACACAAAAATGTATACGGAGAGCACATACATATTCACATGTATACACTGAGTACAGACGCAAATATGTATACACAGACCACATACATATATACATGTATACACTAAGCACATATACACACATATGTTTAAACAGACAAATGCAAGCACAGAGCACATGCATTCAAACATATATTTATACAGAAAGCACATACATACTATGACAGGGTCACTGGCAATGTATGTGAGGAAAGATATGTATAACGAAGTTTGCTATCTTCCGTGATGTGAAAACACAGAAGTTTCTCTCCAGCATGTTATGTACTGAGAGGGGTTAATAGGTCATGACATGGTTTGTTTTTTTTGTGAATAGCTGTAAGAGATGAGAGAGATGGCAACTCTCCATATCTCCACTCCAAGAGTGTGGTACAGAATGTTAAATGTCTGGCCACTGAGTTTTTTTCTCTATCTGTGTGTCTTGAGGCAAGAGAGCACCAAAGAAGTGTTTATGTGCAACTGTGCTGGACTCTGTTGATTGAAACGCTGAGCGGGCGGATTTCCCAGGCATATTGATTGTGCTATACGTTACCTTTTTGTTTCCAGGATTTGTCAGAAAGGCCATGTTTATTTTGTTGAACCCTGCACTGCTTTATGCCGTGATTTAAATAAACCAGCAGAAGAAACGTTCTTGAATCTACCGATATGAGCAGCTGAGTTAGTTGCATTACCACAATACAGACATATTTGCATGCACAGAGCACATAAACACATTTGTACGCATAAAGTACAAGCATACAGATATACACAGAGCACATAAACACACATGTACATACAGATCACATATATACAGACACGTGCATATACAAAGCGCATATGACTCGCCCCCTGGGCCGTGGGGTACCCGGACCCGGGCCAGTAGACGCTGGGGGTTGTAATCACCGTGGCGGCGACCCGGTCCCTGACCCAGGGCAGTCAAACCAAGGGTAGTCTATGTGTAAAGGTGTTTAATGTCCGACTACGCCACCTGTGGAATGCGGTCAATAGGAACCGCCGCTGCGGAACAGTCCTCTGAAGATGGTGGTATAGCAGCTAAGGTAGTGTAACTCCCCACAGGAAGAGTGTAGCTCCAGGGCAGCGGGTGTAGATTATGGTGGTTATGGTGCAGGTAGTCAGTAATAACACTGAGTCAGATAGTGCAGTCCCAGGGTCTTTACTCATGATTATAGCAGTTCCAGTTACAGGCGCCAGTGCAAGGCCCACGGCGTCCTGTGTTCACACAGTGAGGGGTTCAGCCGACCCTCAGGTAACTCCAGAGCATTTTACAGGACCCCCTTCTGTGTGTCCTCTCTCTGGCCTGCTCCCTGCACCTCACACCCAGTGGCACTTCTATCCGGTAACCTCGGGCCTTGGCGGGCGACGTGTGTTCGGTCCCCTGGTCCTATGCCGCTACCTTCTTAGTGTACTGGTGTGGACTTGTGGCCTGCGGTACTTGAAGTGCTGCAGCCCCCGGTTTCCTAGTTGGGCCTTGTAGCTCCTTGCTAGTTGAGGGACCGGTTACCTTTTTCTGACCTGACCCTCTACTATGCTAGTAGTGGCGGGTGTACGGGTGGCTTGCTGCACGGCCCATACCCCTGGGGTCCCTTCTATTCCTGGAGCCTTCCTGCTCCCACTCTTCTCAGGTTCAGGCCTCCTGACTAGGCCCGCCTGTGGAGCAGAGCTCATACCGAGCCCCTGATTCCTGTCTTCACCTCAGTCCGACTGGACTGGAACTCTCTGTCCGGACTCCCTTGATCTAAGATGGCTCTCATACTTATACTCCTACTCCAGTGATCCCAGGATCTACGTCCTCCACCCATCCACTACATAGTTCCCCCTTTCTAAGTGGTTCCTCCCCACTCCAGCCATGGACAAGCGACTGTGCTCTCCGGTAGGAGCAATCTCGTGTAGTGGATGTAGTGTTAGGGTCCTGAGCCATAATCCTTCCTTACCTGAGAGTGAGGTACCACATCTCTGGATGAGATGCAATAACTCTGTGGCGACCGAACCCTCAGGGGTGCCACACATACACAGACACATGTTCTGGTGACACTGTTGGGGATTTATTCAAAATTGAATGCATACTGAACCAGCATGGCTACCACAGCAGCAGCATGCTATTCCATCCAGTTTGCGTTTAGTTGGACCATCATTTAATTTTCAACAGGACAATGACCCCAAACACGCCTCCAGGCTGTGTAAGGGCAGACATATTTGCATGCACAGAGCATATAAAGTACAAGCATACAGATATACACAGAGCACATAAACACACATGTACACACAGATCACATATTTACAGACACGTGTGTATACTAAGCGCATACACAGACACATGTATACACAAAGCACATACCTACACATAAATGAATTCACACACAAATTATAGAGGACTTTCTAGTCTGTCTCCTCATATTCAATTTTTCTAGCCATCTGCAGGGTACATGACCTTTCTTGACATTATGGTCACATGACCAAGTTGTCACCAACGGTCCTGCTACAGTATTAACATCGGAAGCTACACTGATAAAGCAGAACTGCTATAATCAATGCAGTTTCAGTTGTAAAAGTTAGTGATTCCTAAGGTGGGACCTGGTCAATAGTCCCATTTGTCTCCACCCTAAAGCTGGCACTGAGTTTTATAAAAGCCACATTATTTGTCTTGCTCCGCTTGGCAGTGTTATTTCTCGGGTAATGTATGTGCACAGTGATGCCACCAGCAGGATAGTTAGTTCAGATCTGGAGTATAAGGCTATGTGCCCACGATGCAGAAATGAAGCAGAAAATTTCTGCAGCATTTCTGCATCTCCCTGGCAGAAAAAACGCATGCGGATTGTACATGCGTTTTTCCTGCGTAATACATGCGGATTGACAAGCGCTTTCCAGGCGATTTTAGCATCACTTTGAAAGTGCTTGACAACTAAGTCACACTATATAAATCCATGCAAACGGCATGGATTTATATAGTATGACCGTAAAGAATGGTAAAAAATAAAAAAATAAACCTTGATACTTACCTTCCGATGGCCCGGCGTGTGTTGCTGCGCTCCTTCCAGGCTGCCAGCTGATCGCGGGACACTGCACTGAAAGACCTGCCGTCACATGACTGTGACGTCAGCTCAGGTCCTTCAGTCTGCTGGCAAGCACAGGGAAGGAGACCGGGGGCCGTCGGAAGGTGAATATAATCTTTATTTTTTATTTTATTCTTGTCTTTACAGTTTCTATGGTACCTGGGTGTGGAGGAGACTCTCCTCTCCTCTACACCCGGGTACCATCCGCACATTAGAACGTGCCAATTACGCAAGCACAGATGCAGTCTTGCGGAATTGGCGCGTTCTAATGCAAGTCAATGGCGGCAAAAACGCAGCACTTCCGCAAAATTAATGGACATTCTGCGGATTTTTGAGCGCAGCATAAGCGCTGAGGAAAAATCCGCAGCATGGTCATTGAAAGTGCGGAATTGCATAGGGGACCATGGCAGAAGGCTTACCATGCGTTTCCCAAGCGTTTACGCTGCGGAAAATTCCGCAGGTTAAACGCTTGAAAAACGCATCATGGGCACACAGCCTAATACAGGATGTAACTCAGGATCAGTACAGAATAAGTAATGTAATGTATGTAAAGTGCCAGCACCAGCAGAATAATGAGTGCAGCTCTGGAGTATAATACAGGATGTAACACAGGATCAGTACAGGATCAGTAATGTAGTATATATACACAGTGCCTGCACAAGCAGAATAGTGAGTGCAGCTCTGATCAGCTGTTGCTCACTGTGGTGAATGTGGGTGTGGTGGCTGCAGATCCTGCTGTGCGCTCCAGAGCTCTGAGAACCAACATCTCTCCTCCTGGGGATCTGCTCTCTCCTACCCAGGAAGGGAGTGGGGTTCCTGGGATGAGTGATAGAGCCAAGTCCCAGGCTTCTGCTTCCCGAACCAGGCCGGCGGGGTGCAGGAGAAACCAGCAACCGGCCTGCACATCAGAGGATTCGGGGGTGAGACGCTCCATCAGGAGTCACAGCAATGTGGCTCCTACTCCCCCCGGGACTGAAGAGACTCCTTGAAGCCGCAAGGCTTCCAGCATGGAGGAAAAGCCTGACAGCATGCATGATGGCGCTCCTTCCAGAGGAAAGCTGAGTGCTCATGAAGGTGAGGCCGACCTCACTGAGGAAGGTTGGGTGATTCAAAGTCCCCGGGAGTAAGTGTCCACCTATGCCTCCCGGGTCATGAGCCACCTCCATGATTATGAAGATGCAAGTAAGCTCATCAGGAGGCTTCGGGAGGAGCTGCGCTGCACTAGCGTCAAAGCTGAGGGAGCCTCCAAATCGAGGAAGACAAAGCTCCAAGCAGAGGTAAAGAGGCTAACAACTGAGATTAATGTGCTGGAACTAAGGAAAGCTACCATCAGAGAGCAGAGTGGTCCTTTAAAGGAAAAACTGATAAATGAAGACCGATTAAGAGAAATGGCTGATAACAGAGAGCAAAGGCAGATGGGGCTGGAGCCTGAGAGTCAGGTGGATGGTGATAGTGATGATGACCAGCAGAAAGCTCCACCTGGGAGCCTGCAAAGTTACCCGCAGGCCACGTGCAGCGAGCTCCCTGCAGGACAGGCGACAATGACATCCGGTCACAGTTCTGCCGGCTCTGGGGAGGACAGTGACAGCAGCGGCCAGGTAGGGGCGCTAATGGCGGAAATAAAGCTCCTGGAGTCCCCAGTGTGCCTCCAAAACTTCCATCTTGGTGATGATCTACCAGAAGAGGCACCTGGGGGCCACAAAAAGGCTAAGAAGACCAAGTCAAAGCTGCAGAAAGCGGTAAGATATGTATATTCCCCCCTCCCTGTACCCCCTGAGTCGGCGGCAGGCTCAGCTCGCTGTATAAGCCCCGTTGCCCAGCCCAGCCCAGCCTGTGTTCTGCTGTGGATCCGGTGCAAAGGTGCGGGGAGTTTTCACAGCATGGTAGTGAGGCACAGAGCTCCGTTTCTGCTTGTAGTAGCGGGGACACAGCAGGAGGTGCATCAGATGAGAGGCTGGACAGTGAGGGCGGCCGGCGGTGGGTGTTCAGTCAGGCCACGATGCTGTGGTGCGCTCCTCAGTGGGAGGGGGAGCAGCCCAGTGTCAGGGGAAGCTCCGGTAGCCTCGGCGCCTCTGAATGCTGTTGTCCCTGATCACTTAGTTGAGGAGCGGCGGCAGTGATAGGGGGTGCTGTCAGGGCTGAGAGTTCCGGTCCTCCCACCAAAGTGTTATTTTGTGTTGGCACCGCTGGTCAGGAAGATCCTGATGCTAAAGATCAGCGGCGCCTCACAACAGCTAAAGATCAGCGGCACATCGCTGCAAATGCAAAACAACGGAAATTACCAACTGATGATGTGGAGGGCACACAGAAGACCAGGGGTGAGGTTGCCTCCAGTTCTATGGAGGTGACTGAGCCCTTTGTGCATGATGATACTGAGGTCAAAATGTCATCCACCATTGTTACTGGTCCAGCAGGAATGAATGTGGTGGTGGGTGTGAATGAGGCCAATTCATTGTCTAGTGGTGTGGTTGCTGGCTTGGTGGAGGGTGAGATGGAGGTGGGTAATGGTGATGTTGTTGGGGCTGATGTAGTCACTGGTCCAGTTGCCCCCCCGGTGGGGGCAACACCTGTCCAGAGTTATGCCAGTGTCACCTCTGGGGTAAATAGGGCATCCTCCTCCTCGTCTCCGGGCTTTGGGGACTGCATGTTGCAACGGCGCCTCCTGGAGGTTCTAAAGAAGGGGCGAGAGATCACTAATTGTAGAGGGTCGACAGGTTGATCTATCCTTCTGGATAGAGAGGCATGGCCTCGGAGCCTTCCGAGAGCAAAAAGGAGGGGATACAGTGTGGTCCCTCCCAACAGCCAGGCAGGCAGTGTGTGTAGGAATGTGGTCCGTCTTCGGTGGAGGGGCTGTGATGCATGTCCTCCAAGGTCTAAAGTTGTGGAGCCCCTGCTGAGGATGGGCTTCAAGGCGATTGACATCTACACCTTGATACATCCCTATTCCATGCCTGAGTTTGATGTCAGCTTTGTTTGGCCGGAGGGGCTTGAGCTCTTCTGCACGAATTATGAGTTGGCAAAAAATTAGCCCGGCTGGCGAGACTTTGCCGTTCAGGCAGTGTGTCGCCAAAACCAAATCAAGAGAGTGACCGTGATGACGAGTCTCTTTCTTGTTATGACATCATGACGTGGCTTGGTCAGTATGGAGAGGTGGTGGAGATGCCAAAGAAAAACCGCAACGAGTTTGATATCTGGTCAGGGGCCTGGGCATTTATGGTTTAACTTAAGCGTTCAGGTGGTACGGTTGCCCACATTCCATCATCTGCCTTCCTGGGTAGGGATCATATCCTGGTCTTCTACCAGGGGCAACTGAAGCTCTGTCACAGGTGCGGCGACCCCACACACTTCAGTGCAAACTGCACTATGCAGAAATGTGCGTTGTGTGGGGTGTCGGCCATCTTGCTGCCTCTTGTGTGGAGATTGGGTGCCACCTGTGTGGTGAGTTAGGTCACCCATTCAGCCGTTGTCCTCGCTCCACTCTAATACAGTCGAGACCCCGGTAGGAGAAAGCCGTGAAGCCTATTCTGCTGGGGAGCGGACTAGCAGGGGTGGGGGAGCTGAGGGGCCAGGGAAGAAAAGCAATAAAAAGACGCCTGTCCAGCTGAGGCATTAGACAAGCGCAGACAGGGCTACTGGGGCAGCCCCTGTCCTCGATGCCAGTCTTGCTGCTGAGGCCCCGAGGGATGATGAGTAGGATGAGGAGGCAAGGAGGATCCATAGGGAGGAAACCGCCTCTGCCTCAGAATCCTCCCATTATGAAATTATGGATGAGGATAATAAGCGGTGGCTAGAGGACAAGCATAAGCTTGGCACCAAAAAGAAAAGAAAGAAGGGTGATAAAACATCTTCTGCCGCTCTAACCAAGTTACCTTGGAAGGTAAAACTGACTCCCCTCTAGTTGGTCTTTTTAACTGGTTCCAAGACCTTGATAACATCTGTTCCTCTGAAGAGGAAGCTGAGGGCGAGGTTCCCGCTTCGGCGGAGATTACAGGGGGCGCCGAGTCTCCTTCTCCTGGGGATGCAAGGTTCTTGGGGGGAGGGACTGGCCCAGAGTCCGGAGACGAGGACGAAAAAAGAAGCAAAAATGTGGGAATGGACACCTCTATGTCATTAAAGAGTCGGAAGGATTCCTCGTCTGAGGCAGAGGATAAGGGGAGTTGGAAGAAAAAAGCCATACAACTCGATCACCAATGATGGCGGTACCCACTCCGTTGACACTGGCATCGATTAATGTCGCCAGCAGTAAGTCAAATATGGCTAGATTTGCGGCCTTTGATTTTCTCAGCCGGGTTGAAGCTAACACTTTCTTTTTGCAAGAGACCAGGCTGCCAAACATGGCAGAGGTGTTTAAAGCAAAGAGGGAGTGGAGACTTGGGCCCTCCTATTGGTCTCTTGCAGCCGGGCGGTATAGCGGAGTAGCGGTCCTTTTTACCGCACCGGTAGAATGCCTACGGTTTATTTAGTTAGAAATGAGGAGGAGCCAGATATTAGATGTCCTCATGAAGGGACAGGAGCTTCAGCTCATTAACATCTATGGTCCCCAATCTAAGTGGGACCGGAAGTGTCTCTTTATGAGGATCAAGCCCTACCTTTTTATGAGTCGGCAGGTCGTCTTTGGAGGGGACTTCAACACTTTCACGAGGCCCCGGGATAGAGGAGGTTCCAGTGACAAGCTGACTTATGATAGCGTCGCCCTTAGTAGCATAGCTAGTGAGGCTCGCCTGGTGGATGTCCACATCCAGCACACCCCAGGCCACGAAGGGTTCACCTATCATAGAGGTAACTGTAGGTCCAGGATAGACAGGTTATATATAAAGGAGGAAGCCGTCTCTTCAGCAGTATCTGTTGTCGAGGTGGAGTTCTCTGATCACTGTTTGATTTTGTTTTCTCTGAATGTTACAGACACCCCCCCGGATGGGAAGAGGATTTTGGAGGCTCAATTCGTTTCTCTTAGAATAAACGGAGAGAAGACAGTCCTTTGAGGATTTTCTTCAGAGCCAGGTACCCTTACTGAATCTTTGTAGTAGTAAGTCAGAATGGTGGGAGATGTTCAAGAAAAGGGTGGTGAGATTCTTCCGTCAGCTCTCGAGCCTCAGGAGCCTGGACCGGTATCGCCTGTATCAGGGCCTGAGGAGTAAACTCGAGCATCTTGTCTCAACTGGAGGTAGCCACGAGGAGATCTCCAGACTGAAATCTTTGCTAATGAGGTGTTAGTATGATAGACACGCATCTTTGGTTTTTGAGAGGGATTACGGGAAGTACCGCTCGCCCGACGCTTACAGAAACTGCAAGATGTCAGTGAATAGTAAAGTTGTTACAGGACTGGTTGACACTGTGGGTTCCCTGAAAAGATCCAGATCAGGGATCCTGGAGGTCGTCACATCCTTCTTCTTGCACCTCTTCGGAAAGATGGATCTGGTTTGGGATGAGATGTCAGCTTTTCTGGCTGAAGCCGTCCCCAAATCAGGGGTAGACCCCTCTCTTGGCATTTTGACAGAGATGATCAGGGAGGGAAGAGGAAGTTAAGTTGGTGATTGAAGGGCTTGCCCTAAAGAAATCTCCCGGTCCAGATGGCATAACATCTGAATTCTATAAGACCTTTATGGACGCCTTGGTTCCCCTCTTGACTGAGTTATTCAATGAGTGTCTTTCCTCAGGCACTCTGCCTAAGTCAATGAGGAGGTCTGCCCTGATCATCTTGTCAAAGGGTAAGGACTCATCTTGCATTGAGAATTGGCGTCCGATAGCGCTTCTCAATGCAGACAGGAAGGTTTTGGCAAAGATGCTGTTTAATCAGCTGGTGAAATTTGCGCCCCGGCTCCTTTTGGGGGCCCAGCATTGCTCTGTTCCGGGCCGCAGTATGATTAGTGTTGTACTCTGTGTCGGAGAGGCGGTGGAGCAGGATAGGGCTGGCCACTGGAAGGGGTACATGCTGTCATTGGACCAGGTAAAAGCATTCGATCGGGTTAATCATGAGTACCTCTGGTCTGTCCTGAGTTTTGCCTGCCGGGGAGGTTTGTTGATTGGCTTAAGACCTTGTATGCTGGGGCAGAGAGTTTCCCGCTTGAGAACGGTTAGATTGGTAGCTCTTTTGAGGTTTGGTGTGGTGTTCGCTAGGCTTGTCCCTTGAGCCTGCTGCTTTATGTGTTTGCGGTTGACCTGCTTCTTAGGAGGGTGGAGCGTGGACCGTTGGCTGGGAACGGGATGGACCGGACAGCACCGGAAGCCACTCTGAAAGTGGTGGCGTATGCCGATGACATCACCGTTTTTGTTTCCTCTGACGGGGAGGCAGAGTGGCTGATGTCAGAGGTAAATCGCTACTCGGAGGCATCCGGGTCTAAGATCAACCGGGATAAGTGTGAGAGTCTCTGACTGGGAGGAGGAGATCCTGGTTTTGATCTCCCGGACTGCCTTCCAGGACCCAAAGTCTCTGCAAAAGTTCTTGGCATCGAATTTGGCCAGGGGGATTACCCCAAACAAAATAGGTACAGCAGGCTAGAGATCGGCACTCAGAAGGTGAACCAATGGAAGGGTTGGTATTTGACCCTAAGGGAAAGGATAAACCTGATCAAAACTTGCCTGCTCCCTTTGCTGATCTATGTGGGGAGTGTGTTCATCTTGCTGGAGCCTCTGTGGACTCGGGTCTACAGTTTGTTCTTCCAACTGTTATGGGGGAATAGACTGAACCTGGTCAAGAGGGAGGTTACTTACCTTACGAGGAGACTAGGAGGGTTGGATAAGGTCAACCCTGTGGTATTCCTTGTGAATGCCTTCATTAAGATCAATATTGCAAACCTCTGGAAAGAGAGGGCTCCTCCGTGGGTATTCTCCTGTAGGGGATGGTTTCAACCTTTCTTCCAGGAATGGGAGACAGAAGGGCAAGTGAAGGATCTACGCACACCGCATGGAGATCTCCCAGCTTACGCTACCCTGGTTCTGAAGGTAATTCACCGGTGAGGTCTGGGAATATGAGAGGTCAGGACTCTGCCGAGGAATATCCTTGACAAAAGGGTTCTGTTGACCCATTTTCAGAGACCTCTGGTGCTCAGGGATTGCCCAAGTCGGGTTCTTGGGGTGGGTCTGCATCTTTTGAATTCTATCAGGATCCCCTCGAAGTTTTGGGACTTGGCTTGGTGCTGCTTCCATGGGAAACTGTGTGTGGGACCATCTGAAGTGTAGGATCTCTGAGGACAGGAACTGTCCTTGGGAGCATTGTGGTACCATGCTGGAAAGCATGGACCACTTCCTGCTTTGTTGTCCCTTTAACATAGAGGTGTACAACAGGGTGGGCTCCTCTATTAGCTGGCCCCGGCTGGCCGGTCTCTCTTATGCGGAATGGGCCTATGAAGCATTCGGAGACCTGGGTAGTCAGGACCACTGCACCTTATTTCTAGTTAACGCAGTGGTTAGGTATCACATGTGGAACGCACAGTGCTTAGTATCGACGCAATAGAAAATCCTCCAAGTGGACCATTTCTTTAGGACCATACTCGGTGACCTGGTGAAGGTGCGCTCTTTGGAGTATGAGAGACTGGGTACATGATGGAACCACTCTCCTGTGGATGGGCTTTTCTTTTAGTGTGCCCTAATCTGGTCATCTCCTTTCCTGGTGGTGGGCTGCTGCTGACACAATAGACTTTTGTTTTGTTTTGATCAGTAGACAGTGATGTAGGGCTGCAGGCACCGAACTTGGGCTTTGTCAGTTGTGGTTATTGTATTGTTTGTTATTGTATTGTTTGTTTCTGTATATATTGTATATAAGGATATGGATTTGGGTGTCCTGTCAGGTTTAATAAGTGGGATTTCTTGCCTTATAAATGGGATTTGGACCATTAGTTGTGTTGTGCAGAAGTCTGGTGGATACACAGCTGATAGTCCTACTGAATAGACTGTTAGAATTTGTATTATGGCAAGAAAAAAGCAGCTTGGTAAAGAAAAACAAGTGGCTATCATTACTTTAAGAAATGAAGGTCAGCCAGTCGGAAAAATTGGGCAAATTTTGAAAGTGTCCCCAAGTTCAGTTGCAAAAACCATCAAGCGCTACAAAAAAACTGGCTCACATGAGGACCGCCCCTGGAAAGGAAGACCAAGAGTCACCTCTGCTTCTGAGGATAAGTTTATCCGAGTCACCAGCCTCAGAAATTGCAGATCAACAGAAACTGAGATTAGAGACCAGGTCAATGCCACACAGAGTTCTAGCAGCAGACACATCTCTACAACAACTGTTAAGAGGAGACTTTGTGCAGCAGGCCTTCATGGTAAAATAGCTGCTAGGAAACCACTGCTAAGGACAGGCAACAAACAGAAGGGACAAGTTTTGGCTAAAGAACACAAGGAATGGACATTAGACCAGTGGAAATCTGTGCTTTGGTCAGATGAGTCCAAATTTGAGATCTTTGGTTCCAACCACCGTGTCTTTGTGCGACACAGAAAAGGTGAGCGGATTGACTCTACATGCCTGGTTCCCACCGTGAAGCATGGAGGAGGTGTGATTGTGTGTGGGTGCTTTGCTGGTGACACTATTGGGGATTTATTCATAATTGAAGGCATACTGAACCAGCATGGCTACCACAGCATCTTGCAGCGGCATGCTATTTCATCCTGTTTGTGTTTAGTTGGACCATCATTTATTTTTCAACAGGACAATGACCCCAAACACACCTCCAGGCTGTGTAAGGGCTATTTGACCAAGGAGGAGAGTGATGGAGTGCTACGCCAGATGACCTGGCCTCCACAGTCACCAGACCTGAACCCAATTGAGATGGTTTGGGGTGAGCTGAACGCAGAGTGAAGGCAAAATGTCAAACAAGTGCTAAACATCTCTGAGAACTCCTTCAAGATTGTTGGAAGACCATTTCTGGTGACTACCTCTTGAAGCTCATCAAGAGAATGCCAAGAGTGTGCAAAGCAGTCATCAAAGCAAAAGGTGGCTACTTTCAAGAACCTAGAATATAAGACATATTTTCAATTGTTTCACACTTTTTTGTTAAGTCTATAATTCCACATGTGTTAATTCATAGTTTTGATGCCTTCAGTGTGAATGTACAATTTTCATAGTCATGAAAATACAGAAAAATCTTTAAATGAGAAGGTATTAGCTTGTATATATTTTTTGGGCTATTGTTTATTTTACTTATTATATTGTTATTATTTTGTTTGGTAACCGGACCAGATGTCACAGTGTAAGTAGTTGTTATTCTGTATATATGTATAATATGTATGTGAGGAGATAGGGAGCGACAGGACCAGTTTCATTTCATTGTTTATTTTGTGGTTATTTTGTTATGTTTCTGTTATTATTATTGTTATGTTTTTCATTTTTATAATAAAAAGATCTACAGGATGTAACTAAGGATCAGTACAGGATAAGTAATGTAATGTATGTGCACAGTGACTGCACCAGAAGAATAGTGAGTGCAGCTCTGGAGTATAATACAGGATGTAACTCAGGATCAGTACAGGATCAGTAATGTAATGTATGTACACAGTGACTGCACCAGCAGAATAGTGATTGCAGCTCTGGAGGATAATACAGGATGTAACTCAGGATCAGTACAGGATTAGTAATGTAATATATGTACACAGTGACTGCTCCAGCAGAATAGTGAGTGCAGCTCTGGAGTATAATACAGGATGTAACTCAGGATCCGTACAGGATCAGAAATGTAATGTAAGTACACAGTGACTGCACCAACAGAATAGTGAGTGCAGCTCTGGAGTATAATACAGGATGTAACTCAGGATCAGTACAGGATCAGTAATGTAATGTATGTAAAGTGACTGCACCAGCAGAATAGTGAGTGCTGCTCTGGATTATAATACAGGAACTAACTCAGGATCAGTACAAGATAAGTAATGTAATGTATGTACACAGTGACTGCACCAGCAGAATAGTGAGTGCAGCTTCGAAGTATAATACAGAATGTAACTGAGGATTAGTACACGATAAGTAATGTAATGTATGTACTCAGTGACTGCTCCAGGAGAATAGTGAGTTCAGCTCTGGAGTATTATACAGGATGTAACTCAGGATCAGTACAGGATCAGTAATGTAATGTATGCACACAGTGACTGCACCTGCAGAATAGTGAGTGCAGCTCTGGAGTATAATACAGGATGTAACTCAGGATCAGTACAGGATCAGTAATGTAATCTATGCACACAGTGACTCCATCAGCAGAATAGTGAGTGCAGCTCTGGAGTATAATACAGTCCCAATTTATTTACATTTTTTTACTCTTTATGTCAATTTTATCTTAGAGTCAAAAAGCATACAAACTAAAGTTAAACTAATGTTAAACTAGAGTTACTTTTTAACTCCCTTATCCATGAATGTAATAAGTTTGTCTTTCACAAATTTAACCTCTTTAAAACTGCCTGCTGTGAAGAAATTACTTAATAACGGGTCAGTAGTTTCTTGGAGAACTTCAACTTTATGGTTATTGTTAGGCGAATCTGCTATGTAATGTTTATAGATGTTCATGAGACAGATTTCACAAGGTGAGGTCAGTACAAGGTTTACATATTCTCTCTGCGCTTGGGATTATTTATTACACTCCCTCATTGTGGAGTGTATGACAAGGTAAAGAGGAAAGAAGTGAGCCGCCTGCGTCCACTGCATTCACTGGATGGTAAGCATGACTCCTACTAAAATCGATATAAAATGTCATTAAATTATTCAATAACATGACATAAAATAAATGTATCAAGTTACTATATAATACTGTAGCAGAGTTATGGAGGGGGCAAAGTTTGATATTGTTTGCAGATGAATAGGGGGTGGCACTGACTATGTAAAGTTAAGAGGATCTTTTTTTTAGACATTTTTATCTTTGCAGTACATTCATTATGGCTTTTGTGCCATTTGTAAACTATTTTTTCAGTGTTTGTCATTTTTTACTTTTGTTCGATAATTTTTATTTTTCTGGTACTTCTACTAATTCATCAATTATTTGAGACTTTTTGAAATGTTGGCAAACTAATAGATTTTGCACTCCATTAGAATAGTGTAATATAATTGTGCATAGTCTCTTTGCACAAGGGGGAACTAACGTGCAATATTTGAAAGCTTAGTGAAAGTATTGTGCAACATAAAAAAGTGCAAATAAAGAAAAAGAACAAAAATAAAAGCATTTTTGAATTTATGCCAAATTTATCAAACATTGTGAGCCATTTTTATGAAATTTGGACAAATTCCATGAGCGCAAAAAGAAAGACAACATAAAAAAATACTTAAGAAAAAAAACAGTGAATCTGGAATCTTTCTGTGCTATTGCTCAAAAAATTAAAAGTAAAAGCCACAGTAAGAGGAATTAAAATTCCCCCAAAACGCAAAAATAAACGTAACAAAAAATTACAACACTATTTCCCTTCCCAGGTCTAAGAACTAATGCACTACCAGGGTGCAGAAGACTTATATGACAAAGATGGCAGCTATACAGATGCAAAATACTGATGAGACAATCACTCCAAACCTACCATTTTATGGAGGGGGTGACTGCTTAGTATTTGAATTGTACACAAGAAGTGCTGTTCACACTTGGGTAGTGCACCGTATCCGGCTTAAAGCCTATTAGTGATGTCCATACTATTAGATTGGGCGGTCTGCCAAGCACTATCCAAGTGAACCCCATGAGGCGTCATTAATAGGCTGTAACCCAGACACTGTTCACTACCTGTGTGTGACCAGCCAAGTATACAAACCTTTTTTCTGTGCAATTTTAACCACTCTACAACCTATAACATATAGGCATGTCATAGGTCGCCTCCACCTCTTTGATATGGGCTCCGGTGATGAGCCGAAATATTTTCAAGCATATGACAGCTGATATGATCAGCTGTCATGTGCCCCTAAAAGAAAAGGGTGGAATCGAGATACACCCATGGCTGTTAACATGTTAAATGACGCTGGCAATCTGTAAAGCGCATCACTACCTCCACCCATCCGTACCCCTGTCACATGATCACGGGGCGCCAATGGGATGGCATGACAACCGGGGGTCTGCAGAAGACACCTATGCTTGTCATTTCCAATCTACTATGAGCGCCTCCCGGTGGCTGGCGTTTATAGCAGAAGAACATTTCTACTACACACATGTGTAGCACAAGCGATCAGATGATCGCTGCTTCAAGTCTCCTAAGGAGGCAATTAAAGCATATAAAAAGTAAAAAAATAAAAAACATGTAAAAAATGTAAAGCTTAAATCACCCCTCTTTTTCCCATTCAAAATTAAACAATAAAAAAAATACACATATTTTGTATTGCCACGTTCAGAAACGCCCAATCTATGAAAATATAAAAAGAAAATAATCCGATCGGTAAATGACAGAACGATAAAAAAATTAAAAACCCAAGAATTATGTTTTTTTGGTCGCCGTAACATTACAATAAAATGCAGTAATGGGCGATCAAAGCATCCTATCAACCCCAAAATGGTATCAATAAAAACATCAGATTGGCCCACAAAAAATAAGCCCTTACCCTGCCCCAGATCACGAAAAATGGAGACGCAAGAGTCTTAAAAAAGGGCATCAATTTTTTTTTTTACAAACTTTTAATTTTTTTTCACCACTAAAATGAAAGAAGAACCCATACATGTCTGGTATCTGCGTATATGTAATGACCTGGAGAATCATAATGGCAGGTCAATTTTACCATTTAGTGAACAAAAAGCAATTGTGGAATTGCAATTTTTTTGCAATTTCACTGCACTTGGAAATTTTTTCCCAATTTCCAGTACACAATATGGTAAAATCAACATTGTCGTTCAAATTTACAACTTGTCCCGCAAAAAATAAGCCCTTATACGGCCATATTGACAGAAAATGTAAAAAGTTATGGTTCTGGGAACAAGGGGAGCAAAAAACAAAAACGCTAAAATGGAAAATCCCAAGGTGGTGAAGGCATTAATACTAAGCAATCACCCCCTCCATGAATTGGTTTGGTTGTTGTGACTAGTTGTCTCATCAGTATTTGTCCCCTGTGTTGCCGCCATCTTTATTATATAGGTTTGCTACATCCTGTTCTTTACCCTTGTTCATCTGTGATAGGAAGGGGTCATGGCCTAAATGTTACTCTGTTTTGCAACAAAATTAGCCACTTTTGGCATGTTTTAACCACGTCTGGACCCCAAAATTTTAAATGTCCGAGCAGTCTGGTGTCTGCAGTGATGTTTTCAGATGTCACTGCAGAGAACACAACTACACATGATTATACAGTTGAGGTAGGTCCAGCTGTCAGAGGCAGCCAGAGTTCCCATAGAAAAGGCAGAGACGGATTACTACCGTCTGTGCATTCTCCATCTCTGTATACACAATAACTAAACAAACGCTGTGTATGGAGTAATAGGAAGCGCTGAGGGCACTTTATCTCTCTGCTACGCATCCAGCTAGGAGGCATTTCCACTGTAACTTGGGCTAATATACCAGCCCTAGTTACAAGGGAATAAGATAAAGAAATTAAAAATATTTAAATATTGATATGCGTCCCCCCCACCCAAAAAAAAGGACTCTTAGGATTTATGAGGAGCACAATATTTTAAAGAGTTGAAAAACAAAATGAATAAATAAATAAAAAATAGCAGGTAAAAAAAAAAAAAAAGCTATTGTCAATCAATATACGGTAATAAACTGTATACTGTTTATGTGTACATATACATGTATATGATATATAAACATAATTGTTATAGAATGAGGAACACATTTTAAAATGTATTTTGCTTGTCTTGTGTGGTCATTAAAAAAAAAATAAAAAATGGGAAAAACAGATACTTATTTCCCTTATTTTCCCACGAATATTGTCTGATATCTGGAAAAAAAAAAGAGACAATGACAGTGACAAAAAAAATAATCCTCTTGTATCACTAAAAGAAGACACAAAAATTAGTTAAATATCCGAACAAGAAAATTTTTTTACAGCTCCTTAGACTGCATGGTTGAAAAATCCTGAAAATGTGCCTGGTCAAGAATGTGGGTATTTCGCCTGGTCATAAACTGGTTAAGGCTGTCTAATTTAAGTTTGCAATGTTTAAAAATTAGAACATAGCGCTAAATATGCCCCCTCTCTTCATCATCTGCGAGACAGTGTGGCAAATCAGGGATGTTCATATGGGCGGAGCTGATTTTTTTGCACAAACAAGCCGGAACCCCGAACACGAACACTAATTTGAAATGCCGAACAAATTTGCTCATCACTAGAAAGCACTAATCCCACCACTGCTGTAGATGACCAATGAAACTGGCAATAACCCTTCTGTTTCCCTAAAGGAAAGCTAGAGATAACTTCTTTAGTACCCCAAACCACTTTAAAAAAGGATATACCTCTTCCACGCCTATAGACTACCAGAAAATTTGTCCTTTTCATCTCTCATGGCACTTGACCATCAAGAAAAGTGACAATACCTCCTTTTCTCCTCCAGACCACTCAAACGAGGGAAATAACCCCTTCAATACCTTAGACCATCACTTCTCTAGATCACCAGGGAAGCTTCCAACAAAGCTTTTTCTACCCTAGACGACAATAAAAGAAGATGCATAACTCTTCTACTGCTGTATCTTAGACCACTTTCTAACCTAATTTCTTTACCCTAAGACAATCTTAATATTAGAGTTAGATAGAAGGACTTCTCTCTTATGGGCAGACCGTGCAGCCTGCCTCACGGGATTGATTTTCTACGCGTAAAACAATATCCCCTATCATTCCCTATATCTTACTCTTTGAGCTGAATTATTATAATACTTAACACCTGTTCAAGCTATTTAGGAGCAAATAAAGTTAAAAAATAGAATAATCAATCCACTCACCAATGTCATGTGTCTGCAAACCGGGTAGCCAAAATCCATGTTATATCCATGAGAAATATACTACAATATCATAGAAATTCTGTAAGTAATGTCAAGTGAGAGGTGAATATTTATATAACACTTCATAGCAATACAACTTCTAGCCTTTCATTGGGTATGCAACCCTTGTTCCAGGAGTACAAAGACTCTGTGTTCCGGGGGACAGGAGATTAGTTTTTCCAGCAGCCTTTTCAGGTTCTTGGAAGCTAAGACAGAGGCTCATTGTGCTAAGAGTAGGGGGTCTTGATCATCAGTAGTGACTGTCAAAAGTGATGCATCAGGAAAACGCTTTATTGAGCTGATAAGGAGACGAGGGAGAGAAAACGGTGGGAATATATCACATGGGGCATTGTAAGAAACACTCAAGAAACTGGTCGATCAAGCAACTAACTACTGCAAGGAGCTAAATACACCAGGTCAGTGAGCAAAATATACAGTATATTTGGGTCAGGGGAGAGTGGAATTGTACTTAAGAACAACGTGAGCTAAAGACACAAAACTTTTTTTTTCTGCAAGTAAGATTCAGAAAAAGAAATTAAAATGCAGATCTGCGTCCTTCCTTATTTTTGCACTTGGCTTGATATTTCAGCTGGGCAAATCAATTTGAATCTGAATAAGGATCTCTTTGGATTTTATAAAAAATTTGCTTCTGAGATTATTATTATTAATTTATATAGCACCATTGATTCCATGGAATGTACATTTGAAGGGGTTACATACCAGATACAGACATCACTTACAGTAAACAAACTAACAATGACAGACTGGTACGGAGGGAAGAGGACCCTGCCCTTGTCTGCTTACATTCTACAGGAATGAGAAAGGACACAGTAGGTTGGGGGGTTGCAGTGCAGATGCAGTGATGCTGTGGAAATGAGCGGCATGGAAGTTCAGAAGCTGGCTTCCGGTCTTGTGCAGAACACCTCTGAAGCCGGGACGAGTATACACCCCACTTCAGAGACGCAGTGACACTGACGAAATGAGTAGCGCGCATGCACTAGATTTGCATTAGCTGGCAAAGTGGCCGGCTCATACAAACTATGTTATCACCCACACAATGGTGTGATAACATGGAAAGAGGGCTGACAAGTTTAGGGCAACTAGCGCCCCATCGACTCATCAAACCCCTCATTGGCATAGGAAATGGGGACATTATAAATTCTTATTAGAGCATTTATTTAAATAATTTACATTATACAGGGCTGGTTATGGAGGGAGTTTAATCATATATAGGTGAATGCTGCTTCGTTGGTGGGCATGGTGGACCTGACAGGTTCCTTTTTAAAAGTGAAAGGCCGAGGTTCCTCTGGGATTTGCAGTTGGAGTGGCTTGAGTAAAGTCTGTCCGAGGTAGCCTTTTTGAGCTAATGGCCTTTACAGAGAGTTGATCTGCATATACACTTTTGATAGCTGCTGTCTAAATGACAGTTATTCTTCTCAAGTAAACCGTTTAGATGTATGTGTGACACCCCAGGGGTCTGGTTGCCACAGTGATAGAGATATTACGTCTGAGAGCAGGTGGGAGGTCTCTTGGTCAGGGATCCTATGCATGCCACACCTCCTGCACAGTCCTGGGAGGGGAAGAACTTCCCCTATATAAACCTAGGGCTGAGGCAGGGTTAGTGAGTAGAGAAGAAGTAGAGACAGAGAAAAGAAGCAAATATAGGAACAGAACATCAGGAGCTCTGTGGGAGCAGTGTTACAAGGAGTCAGGGGCTGGCAGCTGCAGAGCTCGCCCTGACTGAGAAGATTTCTTACCGGACCCGGAGTCCGAGGCTGTGGGGACTAACTCCTACCCAGCAGCAGAATCCGTCAGGCAGGGGATTCCAGGTCCTCTGGCCAAGAAACCCGAAGGCACGGTCACACGCATGGGACCAGCACCGCCGTCGTGGAGCGGAAGCTACTAGAAGGCCCCGAGTCACCGGCCATACGGGTGAGCACCACACGGTACACTGAGGTACGTGGGCTACTTATACCCGCCTCTAGCAAGGTAGCCAGAAGAGTACAGTTAGTTTGGGAGGCCTACAACTCCGCCTGGCCAGGGGAGATCCCATCTGCTCAAGGACTGACCAGGCCCCAATCGCTAGCCAGTACTCCGGGAGGGTCTATCTTTGTCACCAGTAAAGACCCTGAACTACACCGTACTGTCTCCGAGTGGTTCCTGCTACCCCCATCATCCACGTCGGC
This sequence comes from Phyllobates terribilis, assembly GCF_046119375.1. Lineage (NCBI taxonomy): Eukaryota > Metazoa > Chordata > Amphibia > Anura > Dendrobatidae > Phyllobates > Phyllobates terribilis. The sequence continues at coordinate 68,754,175 of NW_027362763.1, read as the reverse complement.
TGCCCTGAGGCCATACCCCTCCCGTTGGGGGTTATACTATCACGCTGCACAATCCTACCACCGGCCTCAGCGGTCTGCCCTGCAGCAGCAGCTCCTTAGCTGTACTCAACGGGTGGCATAGTCGTCCAACATCTACCGCTGATACATCGCCGCTCAGTTTGACTCCCTGGGCACGGACCGGGTCACCGCCACGAGACTACAACCCTCAACAGATCCGGCTCCGGGTAAGCTCCCGCGTGCGCAACGCAGCGCAACACAGGCCCAGGGGCGCGTCAACTTTTGGCGTAGTCGGCAGGATTTCGTGCCCGCAACCACCGGTACTGCGTGCCTGAAAAAGACTGTTCAAACTTACCTGTGGTGAAGATTCCCGCACCATCTTCAGCCTTCTTCCCGCCATCGGTGAAGATTCCCGCCATCCGGCACCATTTTCAGCCTTCTTCCCGCCTTCCGTGAAGTTTTCCCGCCGTTGGACGCCATCTTGAAGACGTCGTGCGCGAAGAAGAGGGGCGTGGACTCTGAAAGCGCGCGAGAACTGAAGCCCCGCCTCACGTCCGGACGTCGCGTAAGGTCCTGGAAGGAGCCCAGCAGAGCCCAGCAGACGCCGACGTCACAGGAGCACGACGGAAGGTCCTCAACCCTGACGATCTACTGCGGAGCCGCGGCCTACGGAAGAGGATCATCGCAAGGTAGGCCACGGTCCACTAGGGGGGAGGAGGATGTCGGATACGGAGGAGAGCTTCACTGCCTCAACCCCCACCAGCGCCACCGCTGCTGCAGTCATGCCTTTCACCATGCCCTATATCCCGGGAGCGGTCTGGCTACCCCAGTACTCAGGGGAGTCACATACCAAGCATGACTTTAGAGAAAAGCTGGATAGCCTCTTCCAGGTGTACCCCCTCACAGAAGAGCAAAAAGTGAGCATCCTGGTGGCCCAATTAACTGGGGCAGCCCGAAGGGAGGTAAAGTCCTGGCCACCTGGGGGGAGGACTGTCGCAGGGATACTAACCCGGCTGAGGGACACCTTTGATACCCTCACCTCAGCCGAGATCAAGCTTAGATTCTACGGGTGCAAGCAGCGAGCATACAAGAGTATAAGGGACTATGCCCTGAACCTACAAGAGGCCCTGAGAGCCATTAAGCAGACCGACCCTGACGGCGTGGGAGACGAGGACAGGCTGTTGACTGAACAATTTATAGAGGGTTTATATTGCAATGCCCACCGAACCCAGTTGCAGGCAATGGCCTTACAGGACCCTCATCTGGGATTTGCACAGTTCAAGGACAGAGCCATCCGGGTGCTCCGAGAACCGGCACCAGGTGGCGTTGTGACCCACAGACGCCCCACTACCACTTACCACCAGGAGGCGGCACCCTTGTCGGCAGGGCCTGTGGGAGCTGATGCACAGGCTTTGAACAATGACCCGGCTCCAGACCTGCACCATCAGGTCCAAGAGCTAGCTAAAAGCGTTGCTGCGCTAACCCGAACTGTGCAGTCTTTACAGGTTTCCACTCCAGGGAAGATCCAGCTGGCATCCGGACCGGAGGACATCCCGTGGCGTCGACCAAGGAGGACCCCACCGGCCAGAGGGAGACCCAGCGACCGATACAACGAGGACGGACGACCCATCTGCCGCCGCTGCAATCAACCCGGACATATGGCAAGGTACTGTCCTTTAAACTGGCACAACCTGGGGTAGAGGGCCAACCCCCAGGAAAAAGATCACCAGGCCCATCGAACTGGCACGACAAATATGTTGGAGGACGTCCAGTCTTACCCGTGGTACTGGATGGCATTTCTATGAGTGCCCTACTGGACACCGGGTCACAGGTCACCACCATCCCGTACGTGCTCTTCAAGCAGTACTGGAATGACTCGGATATCACCCGCTACCCTGACGACGACTTGAGTATCATCGCCAGCAATGGTCAGCCCGTGCCACAGATTGGATTTAAAGAGGTGACCATTAAAATCGGTAGAGTCGAACTGGCAGCACAGGGACTGATCATTGTAGACATTGACAAACACGAGAGTCACCCAAAGATAACTCTAGGAACTAATGTAATTGAAAATTGTCTTGCAGAGGTGATTTTCCTTTTACAGCAGGTTGCCAAGAACGCCAGCTCCGGCGAGCAGCGAGTGCTCGAAAAAGAGATCCGGGCACTGATGCGACGGCAACAGGTGGAACTCTCCGGCGGTGAGATTGGTAGCGTGAGAATGTGTGACCCTTTCCCTATTGCCATGCCCCCAAAAAGTGAAATGATGATTTGGTGCCGGGCAGCTATTGGTCTGAGAGGTAGAGATTACCAGGCAATGGTAGAACCAGTTTACTCAGACAGTAGGCCCACCATCTTGACAGCACGGGGGGTGGTTAATGTACGCCATGGGAGGGTGCCCGTTCGCATAATCAATATCGGGAAGAGGGAAGTGTACCTGCCCGGTATGCCACACTAGCCAAATTATATACCATTAACCAAAATGCTATACAATCTGTGGAACCCTTGCCTCCATCTCACCCAGAGGAAGGTAACGGCTCTAAGAAAACAATGGAGGACTGGTGTCAGCAACTACATTTGGGTACTGACTCCACTCCCTCACACCAGAAACAGGGAGTCTATCGGGTGGTTCAAGAGTACGAGAGAGTGTTTAGTAAACACCCGTTAGACTTCGGGCGAGTCAAGGGGGTAGAACACCACATCCCCACGGGAGACCATCCTCCCATAAAAGAGAGGTATCGACCCGTACCCCCTGCACACTACCAACACGCCAAGGGGATGCTTAGAGACATGAAGGAGGCTGGGGTGATCAGGGATAGCTGTAGCCCCTGGGCAGCTCCACTAGTCTTAGTCAAAAAGAAAGACAACACCATGAGGATGTGTGTAGATTACCGGAAAATCAACCGTATCACACACGAGGATGCGTACCCCTTACCAAGGATAGAGGAGTCTTTGGCTGCTTTAAGATCTGCTAACTTCTTCTCTACCTTGGATCTCACTAGTGGGTACTGGCAGGTTCCTGTAGCAGAGGCGGACCGGGAGAAGACCGCATTCACCACACCGATGGGACTTAGCGAGTTTACCTGTATGCCGTTCGGACTCTGCAACGCACCAGGAACCTTCCAACGATTAATGGAGTGCTGTCTGGGCCACAGAAACTTCGAGACGGTCCTGTTGTACCTGGACGATGTCATCGTATATTCTAAGACTTATGAGGACCACCTGAAACACCTGGCGGAAGTGTTCGAAGCTCTGGCAAGCTACGGCCTAAAGGTGAAACCCTCCAAGTGTCACCTCCTGAAACCAAAGGTGCAGTACCTGGGACACGTGGTGAGCGCTGACGGAGTGGCTCCCGACCCTGATAAGATCACCGCAATTAAGGAATGGCCAAGTCCCTCCAGTGTAAAGGAAGTGCGGCAGTTCCTCGGGTTGGTAGGCTACTACCGCAGGTTCATCCCCGGTTTCACCAAAAAGGCAGCTCCTATGCAGGACCTCCTGATAGGCCAGTCCCGGAAGGCCAAGAACCAGAAGCCGCCCTTCAGATGGGAGAAGTTGGAAGAAGAGTCCTTCCGCCAGCTGAAGATGGCCCTCACGGGGGATGAAATCCTGGCGTACCCGGATTACAGCCAACCCTTTATCCTCTACACCGACGCAAGTAACATCGGGCTAGGAGCCGTGCTGTCCCAGATCCAGCAGGGGAAAGAGCGAGTAATCGCTTACGCCAGCCGAAAACTGCGACCCACCGAAAGAAACCCTGAGAATTACAGCTCATTTAAGCTAGAGTTCCTGGCAGTGGTGTGGGCAGTCACCGAACGCTTTAAGCACTACCTCGCTTCTTCCCGGTTCGTCGGGTACACGGATAACAACCCGTTGACACACCTGGACACGGCAAGACTCGGTGCCCTAGAGCAGAGATGGATGGCCCGCCTGTCCAACTACGAGTTCACCATCAAATACCGGGCAGGACGCTCCAATACCAACGCGGACGCCCTGTCCAGGATGCCAAACCTACCGGACGTAGGAGAAGATCCAGAGGGACTGGAAGAAGTCGAACTCCCCGCGTTTCACCGTCATGGGACTATCCAGTATTCCCATCGGGTAAGGAGTAAGCAAGGCGCTACACTTAACCCCTTACCTCACTACAACTGGGCGGAAACGCAAGACAGTGACCCTGCCGTCCGGCTGGTGAAGGAGATGCTGACTCGGCCAGAGGCTCGCCTTGACCCAGACGCTCCGGAGGAAGCCAAGCAACTGTGGGCAGAAAAGAGTAGACTGTTCCTTTACAAGGGGAAGTTGTGCCGCAGGATGGTTAACTCCCGGACGCATGAACTAATCTGGCAAGTAGTGGTGCCACGACGAGACGCAGCCATGGTGATGGAGGCATACCACGATGGAGCTGGGCATTTCGGATGGAAGAAGCTGGAGTTCCTGCTGCGCGGGCGGTTCCATTGGGTAGGCATGAGGGGAACCATCGAGAGGTGGTGCAGAGACTGTGGCCCGTGCAACCTGAGGAGGAAGGACCGTGCCAGCCAGAAGACTCCCCTGCAGTCCATCGTCACCCGGCAGCCGTTGGAACTGGTAGCCTTGGATCATGTAAAACTGACCCCAAGCAGAAGTGGCTACGTCTACGCACTAACCATCGTGGATCACTACTCCCGGTTCTTGGTTGTCGTCCCCGTCAAGGACTTAACAGCTCGAACAGCAGCTAGAGCCTTCCAGCAGCATTTCTGCCGTCCACACGGGTACCCGGACCAAGTGTTGACAGACCAGGGACCTGCCTTTGAAGCGGAGGTCTTCCAAGAATTCTGCACTCTGTATGGCTGCCGGAAGATAAGGACGACACCCTATCATCCGCAAACTAATGGACTTTGTGAGAAAATGAACCAGGTGGTGATAGATCTTCTGAAAACATTGCCCCTGGAAGAACGCAGTCTGTGGCCTGAGAGGCTGCCCGACCTAGTGGACCTATACAACCACATCCCGGTAGGTTCCACCAACTGTACCCCGGCTTACCTGATGAGGGCAAGACCTGGGAAGCTACCTGTTGACCTGGAGATGGGAGTCCTGACACCCGAGGACACTTCACCAGAAGCAGACTGGGACACAGAGAGGCAGCAGCAGTACCGGAAAGTACAGGAGAGCGTGGAGCGAAGTCTCTGTCAAGCTAGGGAAAGACAAGAGAAAACTTACAACCAGTGTGCTCCCGCTGTTCCCCTGGTACCTGGAGAGCAGGTCTTGAAGAGGAAAAGGCGGCTCCACAAGTTGGACGACCAGTGGGAGAAGGACCCGTACATCGTACTGCCCTCAAGCCACGACAACCCAAAGGTCTGTACCATCAGTAAAGACGGAGGGGAAACCACAACCATTGTATCCCGGGATCACCTGAAGAAGTGTCCCAAACAGCTACGGAACCCTGAAGAGGAACAAGAAGACCCTCGACCCGTAGAGGAAAGGGAAGATATGGTTAGTACTGTGCTCGGAGACTTCCCTCGGTCTTGGACTCAAGTCAATGGCGCAGTTGTGGTACCCGTACTCACCTTCCTCCAACCAGCATCCCAAGCACCTACGGAGCAACAGCTAGAGCTGGAAGAACAGCCGGTCCAGGAGGCAGAAGACCCCACACCAGCAGACCAGGAGGATCAACCCTCTGCTTATAGTGAACCTGCCATGCCTCTAGTGAGCCAAAGGGCCCGTGGACAGCTGCCCAGTTTACCCTTGACAGTTCCTACACCCTGTAGTTCGGGGCTAGACAGTCAGCTCCGTAGGTCCACTAGGGCCACTAGAGGCCAGTTACCCGCACGATGGAGGATTTGAAGTGTATAAGTTGTTTTATTTATGGTTACCTGTTTTTCTTGTTGCTTGTAAATAATTATGTGTTTCTAGTTATTTTTAGGAGTCCTTGGTGGATTTATCGGGAATCCTTGTACAATTAGTTGGAGCGTAACCCAGGATGGACTAAAAGACTGATAAGGACTCGGGGCAGGACAGACCCCTACCTGGTTACGTCTCCCTGTTTTGGTGAAATGGACACCTTTGTTTTCTTCAAAACTGCACCCGGTTGCGGACACGCCGTAACCATCTTTATGTGTTTTTCTTATTGTATTATTATTGTTTATACCTTGTTATGTTTTTTCTAAAAATATGTTTAGTCCCGGAGTACTAAAGTTCACTAGGGGGTAATGTGACACCCCAGGGGTCTGGTTGCCACAGTGATAGAGATATTACGTCTGAGAGCAGGTGGGAGGTCTCTTGGTCAGGGATCCTATGCATGCCACACCTCCTGCCCAGTCCTGGGAGGGGAAGAACTTCCCCTATATAAACCTAGGGCTGAGGCAGGGTTAGTGAGTAGAGAAGAAGTAGAGACAGAGAAAAGAAGCAAATATAGGAACAGAACATCAGGAGCTCTGTGGGAGCAGTGTTACATGGAGTCAGGGGCTGGCAGCTGCAGAGCTCGCCCTGACTGAGAAGATTTCTTACCGGACCCGGAGTCCGAGGCTGTGGGGACTAACTCCTACCCAGCAGCAGAATCCGTCAGGCAGGGGATTCCAGGTCCTCTGGCCAAGAAACCCGAAGGCACGGTCACACGCATGGGACCAGCACCGCCGTCGTGGAGCGGAAGCTACTAGAAGGCCCCGAGTCACCGGCCATACGGGTGAGCACCACACGGTACACTGAGGGACGTGGGCTACTTATACCCGCCTCTAGCAAGGTAGCCAGAAGAGTACAGTTAGTTTGGGAGGCCTACAACTCCGCCTGGCCAGGGGAGATCCCATCTGCTCAAGGACTGACCAGGCCCCAATCGCTAGCCAGTACTCCGGGAGGGTCTATCTTTGTCACCAGTAAAGACCCTGAACTACACCGTACCGTCTCCGAGTGGTTCCTGCTACCCCCATCATCCACGTCGGCTGCCCTGAGGCCATACCCCTCCCGTTGGGGGTTATACTATCACGCTGCACAATCCTATCACCGGCCTCAGCGGTCTGCCCTGCAGAAGCAGCTCCTTAGCTGTACTCAACGGGTGGCGTAGTCGTCCAACATCTACCGCTGATACATCGCCGCTCAGTTTGACTCCCTGGGCACGGACCGGGTCACCGCCACGAGACTACAACCCTCAACAGATCCGGCTCCGGGTAAGCTCCCGCGTGCGCAACGCAGTGCAACACAGGCCCAGGGGCGCGTCATATGCATGACTCAATCACTTCCAGATCCCCCGTTCCTTCCTTATGCTGACATCTACAGTCAGGGGAGAGTGAGGAAGCCATATACTCATGAGATTTTGCAACATTTTAAAAAGTCAAAATGTATCAATCTGGCTTAAAAAGGACCCGTTTTCAAAGTTTTCATTCTGAACTGAGCACACAAAATAATACCGGCTGCAGAGCGGAATAAAATATACATATAGTTTATTATTTATCTCTCCATTGCAGAGATAAGTATTTGGCAACTAATGAGTTAACTCTTTTTTTACATCCAAGTAGGTGATATCAGACAGTTTCAGTGGGGGCGTGTACTTCCTCCTACTGTTTGATGCTGACCAATCATAAGCGGAAAGAACACAGCTTACAGCAGTTTTCTCATTGTGATATGTAATGATACAGCCCTGTTCTCCTTGTCTGATAACACCCACTTGGACGTTAAAAAAGTTAACCTACTAGGTACCAAATACTCTGCCCTCTAATATCTCGGGAACGAGAGGATAAATTGAAAAAAGATATGCTACGCGACTATGTAGCCACAATTACATTGTGTTTCTAGCTCAAAATGGAAAATTTGGTGTAAGATGCTCTTTAATTCTTATTTATCCACATCCAGTTTTCACAAGTGGAGCAGAAGCTTTAATAAATTCTTCTCAAAACAATTTTCTTTTAGACAGGTTTGATAAATGAGGCCCATGGCTCTAATTTATCTACCCGGATGACCTGTCTTTTTCTTCAAGGTGGACGCATCTTTAGGATGATCTCTAGTCATTGCTTTTAATTTTTGGTTTCTTTTTTGTATGTATATATATATATGTCTCACATTTCAGGTGTCACAGAGAAGACTTTCACAATGGAGCTCATCTTACTCCTTATATCACTTGCTGTCATCCTGTTTTTGGCCAATGTGTTTAAGAATCATAAAAAGTATGCCAACTTTCCTCCCGGACCTAAATCGTTACCGCTTATTGGAAACATGCACATTATCAACACAATGAAACCTCAAAAGTCTTTTATGGAGGTAAAAAGCGCTTTGCTATACAACTGAAGCTAGTTAAGAACTGTTACTTAAAGATTCCAACTCTCGGGCTAATGTTTAAGATTGTCTATGGCTCCATGGCATATACAGAGCATGGTGTTCTTAGAAAATATGAAATGGTGCCCAATGATGACTGTTCATATTGCTGCCCATCCCTATCACTGAACAAAGGGTTCTTTGGGTTTAAGCTTAATCCTAGCTCAGAACTGTCAGGCTATATAGTGCGTGCTAAAAGTTTTGTCATCTAGACTATTTTGCTGAGTGGCTCAAACTTATTGACTCTCAAAATTTACATACAGAGCATGCAGCAATTAAACCATTTCACTTCCCAAATTCTGCTCAAAATATTACATACAAGGACAACTGCATAAAACATAATGCCAAATGTAAACCAGAACCCCAAAAAATGAGCCAGAGCATATGTTGGTATAAGTGCAATGCATTTACACTGCGGCCATTTAACAAACAGAATCTAAGATAAAAAAAATGAGCTAATACCCTGTAGTAAATAAATAAATAGTAATAGTACATATAAACAACACAAGGTACTTGGTTAACATTGTTTTGATAAAAAAGGCCATCCCACCACGGCAAGGTGTACCCAAATTTTTGCTGTTCATTTTGTTAATATAACTTTCTACAGGCATGTGTCTAAACAGTCGGGACCCAGGTCCTACTCTGCCCTAATCTATTTTTATGTCTGCTGATACATAGGGATGTGATCTGCATCAGTTAAGTACCATCCCGATTGGGGTACACCTTGTCGGGGTGAGATAGCTTTTATATTTTTTTTATAATCAAAACAATGCTAACTTAGTACCCCATGTCATTTATATGAACTATTACTATTTGCTTACTTACTACAGGGTGTCACAGTTGTAACTCACATGCGTTCCTGCCACCATGCTACTCCACATGGCTATGGAGAGGCGTGGCCAAATCCTGCAGGAATTTAACTCTGTTGTATCCTGCAGGGTTTAGATCAACCAACCAATCACCAGGAAGCAGGTGCTATATCAGGCAGCACCACCCTCCACAACTTGCCTGAGCTAAGGTCCCAGTTTGCTGTTAGCATCTAGTTTCCAGTCAAGGTGTTTAGCTGTTTATCCCTCCCATAACTCACCCTATCTGTTATCTCCACTGCTGAACTTGGCTACATATCCTGAACCTGTGCTGCCTGCCCTGACCCCGGACCATCTGATCACGCTTATGTCTCACCCCTCTTTACCTCGCGTACCTGCTCTGACTCGTGGGTCAGCAGCTGCAGGTCCAAAAAGTGCCCTGGAGTGGCTATCCTGCAGCTCAGCCTATCCTCACCATCAGAGGTGTTAGTGAAGACCAGGTAGCCACTTAGTTACGCCCATACAGGGTAAGTCTGGCCAGTGGCACAGTGGGTTCACACCCAACAGCATTAAACGGGATGTTTGTCATCTTGACTTTATCTTAGATTTTGTTTTATAATACCAAAAGCAGCAACCACTGCTAATAGATTAGTGATGAATATCCTGCTGATAGTTTCCTTCAATTGCACACAAGAGATTTGCTTGTCTATATGGAAAAAAAATGAATTCAAATACAGACGATATAATATGAAATGGAACAGAATATGGACCTATAAGTGACATAATGTTATAATGGGGGTCATCACGTGGCTTCTGATTCCAGATATCAAAGACGTATGGCTCAGTGTTCAGCGTCCACTTGGGCACGGAAAGGTTTGTTATCCTGTGTGGTTATGACGCAGTGAAAGATGCTCTTATCAACCATGCGGAGGAATTTGCAGGAAGGCCGGTTACAGCTATGGGTTCTAGAACATCACAAGGATATGGTAAGTTATATTAATTAAAAGTAATAAAGAAATAAATATTTAAAAGATGGATTTATAGTTCTGCTCATGCCTGTAACTTTGCAATTAAGGGTTTATAGTCACTATTGGGATTTGGAGCACTGGACAGCCCAAATGATTCCTGAGTGAGAACGTACTAATAAGTTCATGTGAGGAGACCAATACTGCTAAATAGTACAGGGATTGGTGAGAACATTGATCACTACAGTTTAACCCCTTAGTTCTAACCACTACTAGTGACCGCAGCATCTTAAGCGGTCAGAGGTTGAAGGCTCCCTTTGTCTGGTTATTGGCCCCTCTGCAACCCAATTGCTGTAGTGCTGATCTATTGTCATGGCAGCTGGAGGCATACAATGGCCCCCATGGCTGCCAACTTAATCGTTCTATTCGATCCCACATGACTGGTACCTTCGTCTTATTTTAACATATGCTGAATGTTGTAAATGAATAAAAAATGAAGAGCAAAATAATGATTATCATAGAATTGCTGTTTTCATTCATTTGCCTCACAAAAAATGTATAAAAAGTAAGAAACTACATTATAAAATAAATAGAAAAATCACATGTTCCCTAAAATAGTATAATGAAAATGTCAACTTGTCTCACCAAAAAAAAAAAAAATCACACTAAAGGAAAATAGAAAATCTGTTGTGCTGGAAATTTAACCTGTTTTTAGGTCAATTTTTGTTGCCGATTCTAGATCTGTCGTTATTTTTCTACCTGCATACGGCCGATCGAACACTAGGACTGGTGTCTACTAAACATTATTATTTTTGCCTTATTGGTTATTAAAACAAATTCATACATGTAGATTTCTTTTATTTATGAAGAATTTACATCACAAAATACGAATAACATGCACAAAAAGTTGTCATTGATACATTGTTCATTTACAGAGATAACTCGCATAAGCGGTGCTTTGGAGATTTCTTGCGATTAGTTTCACCAGGGCAATCACTTTGAATAAACCAGCAGTAATCCGCCAGCATGTGGGTATCCCAGTGTCCTCAGTATCTTTCTTCTATAGTTCTTAAGTCTTGGTGGAATCATTCACCTTGCTCTTCACTTCACCAAGATTTTCTGAGAAACGATCCAAGTGGCTGTGGAGATAATGCACTTTGATACTCGTAATGCCAAGGTGACGGACAGAAGATGGGATTCTTTCAACTAGTTCAGTGTAATTATCCGCTTTAGAGTTTCCAAGAAAAATATGTACAACCATATTGAAAGAAGACCATGCGTCTGCCTCAGCAGCGTTCAATGAATCTTCTGATTTGAGGATCATCAAAAATACCTGCTGTGAAGAAACGGCACCAGGGGGCCCCGCAGAATCCCGCTGTCGCCACTTCTTCCGGTGAATCCACACCCCGCTACCTGCCTGATGTCACGCAACGCCACACGGAGCACGTGATATGGATCAACCCTTTGCACCAACGTGACGTTCTGCACCCCCTCAAGGACGCGTAAGGTCAGATCGCCACAGTTCTACACCATCACCTCCTGTCCACATGGGTACAGCAAGGCACCAGGGGGTGGGACAAGGTGGTCCACTCAGACACTGATGTGGCCCCACACTCTCCCACACTCCTGACAGGCTGAAAGGCTCTTTCACTACTCCAATGAAGCAGAGCCTAGTCAGCTCTTGTGACGTAACTCCGGACAGTCAGAAGTTACGGGCACAAAATGGCTCCATGGAACCGAAGCGGTGTCGGTAAAAGGTGAAGCCACTGAAAGGTGACTATAAGAACGGGGGCAGGGGCTTACATTTAAAGCGCTACTCCAGCGCTGATAAAAAAAAACCCGCTGGAGTGGTGCTTTAATACTTATTTAAATGCGCATTTCATTTAATAAGTATTAGAATATTTGTCACATACCTTACAGACCAACTTTGATTTTATAATTAATACCCTTGTCGAGGAAAAAATTCCAAATTCATGTGTGGTCAACTGGACATTTTCTCAAAAAGTAGAGCTGGTGCAAAACATATTAAATACATAAACTGATTCAGAGGACCTAAGGCACCAAAAACATTTTTTTTATACAAAAAAAGGAATTTATAAATTTTGGATCTTCATAGTCATACTGACCTGTAACATAATGTTGACATTTTACCTACAGTGTATAGTAGTGACTGAAAAAAAAATTCCCTGCTTCTAAAAAGTAGTGTTTTCAAAACATTATCTGTACTCCAAAATCAAGCCATTAAAAAATTCAAATTATCATTTGTGTCCTCCTAGAAGATTTGGGGTTCTATATAAAAAAAACTAAAATATATTGAAATTAATAATCCACTGCAGAGGTGGACGGTAAACTGAAAAGCAAATGATAAACTTCAAAATTAAAAATCCTTCCATTCTAGAGAACAGAAAGTATTTTTAACAAAAAGTAAATTGCAAAGTTTCTTTGTTTTACAAGCACTTTTGCAATTTTAACCATTTACAGACATGAAAAAATCCCCATTAAGAAAGTAAAATGCTGTCCGAGAGTGGATATTCATTAAAAACAAGAAGATGGTGAATCAGGGTTGGATGATGGTATCATGAGTAAAAGCTGTGATTTTGGTAACTTACTGGCCAGAAATACATCATGAAAAGATCATTTCAATGGTATAACCCCCTGCTTGTTTTTGCAGGCATTCTATTTTCAAACGGGGAGAACTGGAAAGTGATGAGAAGATTCACTCTGTCCACATTAAGAGATTACGGAATGGGAAAGAAGGGTATAGAAGACAAAATTATTGAGGAGTGTGAATGCCTAATGCAAAAATTTAGATCTTATGGAGGTAATTACTGGATGTTCATGTTCTGCAACCATAAGTAAATTAAAAAAGATTAACTATCTCATGCCAAAAGTAATAGGAGTCATCTGATTCATTTACAGTCCTCTACCTATGTTCATATAGGTAGAGACTGGTCATTCTTGCTAAGGGGGATGGGAAGGAGCCATCAGGGACCTTCCTCCATGACTAATTCTAGTCTTCCTATTCACCTCGTCCCGGTCCCCCATTTCCAATTACATTATTTTTTATTTAGTTTTTTTTAACTCGCTTATATAGCGCCATCATATTCCACAGCATTGTACAGCCATTATCATTGTTGTCCCCCTTCAGGCTCACAATCTACATTCCCTATCAATATGTCTTTGGAGTGTGGAAGGAAACTGGAGAACCCGGAGACAACTCATATAAACACGGGGAGAACATACAAACTCATGACTGAATAATATTCTTTCTATTAGTGATGAGCGTATTGATTCAAGGAACTCCAGTCCAGGTCATTGGTAACCAGTCACCAGAAGGGAGACCAGTGAATGTCTTACTTTATGTTGTTCGCGGCACAGCATTTGACTTGCTGGGGTTGGCGCTCTGTCTTCTATACGATGTGAGGCACAGATGATATTGTGCCGGCCCCCACTGGTCAAAAACCGTGTTAGCGATGTCGGAAGGTAAGACATTTTGCTGGTCTCCCATCTAATGTCCAGGTACCACTGACCTGGACCAGAGTTCAGTGAATCGATCTGCTCATACCTAATAGAAAAGATATGATGAAGTCATGAAAATGGATCGGTTTTTCATGCAAATTGAACCACTCATCTATACTTAATATATATATTTTTTATTTTCAGGAAAACCTTTCGATAATCTGAGTAATATAAATGCTGCCGTGGCTAACATAATTGTGTCCATACTGCTGGATCATAGATTTGAATATGATGACCCCACAATTCTGAAGCTCATGAGGTTAATTAATGAAAATATCAGGATTGTAGGAAGTGTTATGATCAGGGTAAGTATTCTTCTACCACTGATATCCAAATACAAATGGGGAATTTCCAAGGATGCAACTTCAGGGGAAATGTGATGGTGAATCTGTTAGTTTTACTATGCTGCTTTAAGAACAATTGTATATAGAGGAAGATACAGTGCCAATTTTATTAATTTTTTTTTTTTTTACAATTTTACATTTTGGCAGCCTTCTGTTATTTCTTCTGGGAATACGAGAATAAATCTACATCTGAATATTACAATTTATTTTGCCAATGGAGAATGCCTCGATTTCTGACTTATTTACTTATAATTACTTATTTATTCTCACATTTTCAAAAGAAATACCAGAGGAATAACACCTTCATCACCTTCATTTACAACTAATGTGTAAAATTACATTACTGTCATGTAATATATCTATAACCATAAAGCAAAAAAAGCCATCCCACCGCGACAAGGGATACGCAATTGGGACGTATATCTATAATCCATAAATAGCTGTTATATACCGTATATACCTGTTGAATGAACAATGTTACTGCTTCTATCTTAAGCTGTACAACAGTTTTCCTATGCTGATTGGTTTGCTACCGGGGAAACATAAAACGATTTTTGAAAACCACAATAAGATGCAGAACTTTGTACGAGACACATTCACAAAAAAGGAAAAAGAATTGGATATAAACAATCAGAGGAACCTCATTGATGCCTTCCTTGCTAAACAACAAGAGGTACAGTAGTCCCAATTTATATAGAATATTGAGTGCAAACAGCCATCATACTAATACACAAAAGAAATTGTCCAATTTATGCAATAATTTACAAAGCTTTGACCTTCCACATTACATATTTATGGTCTTCAGGGTTGCCAACTGTCCAGAAAATCCAGGACAGCCTGAAAAATTAGGGCATGTTTTGCCCTGTCCGTAACATTTTTTTAAGGCATTTCTGATTTTTTTTTGAAGCTGAAGAAGCTTATGCGGATTTCTTTTACTGTAAGTATAATCATTTTACAGACAACAGTGACTGCAGTTCATGTTTTCATAGAATAATTATGGACTGTAGACATTTATCACTTTTAATTATCATGAATAATTACAGTTTTCCAAAGTGTCCATAAAAATATTATTTGTCCATGTTTTTTTGACAAGCTATCCAGAAAAAAATAAAAAGTCAAGCTGACAACCCTGATTGTCTTTTGATGTAACAAAAACTGCAATTTATATTTTTTTTTTCGTTTGGGTAATCTAATTTTTGTCAAAGATTTTAAATTGCTAAAAATAATTGCACAATTAACAGATTGTTACCAAAGTTGCTGAAAATAGGAGCATTTTCTTGACTTCTGCAACTGTACGTGGTAAAAATTTATCTTATTCTTTAAGCTATTTTTCATTTATTTCATGAAGGGAAAGCCAGAATCTAAGTTATATTACCATAATAAAAACTTGGGCATGCTGGTCAGTAATCTATTTGCTGCTGGAATGGAGACTACCTCAACCACTCTGAGATGGGGTTTACTGTTAATGATGAAATATCCCGAAATCCAAAGTAAGCAATTGATTTTATTAAAATATTTACAGTTTTCCATTAATGTGCATTTAGATTGAAAGTAATATAAATTATTCTTATAACATAGTATTTTATGTTAGAGAGATCAAAATGGAAAATGAAATTGCTTAGTACCATCACAAAACCTATTTTGTATTTTATATAATGTGTGAACAAAAATTTGTATTTCTACTATAGCTTAACATGAGTACATGGATTACTAAATTTATAGTAAAATGAAACTGAAAAAAATATTTTCTACTTAATAATTTTGGGCACAGTAATGGGCTCTGTATGCACCCCATAATAATGCAGCACAGTCTAAATGCAAATCTGAATGCATTTTAGACAACATTCTATGTTTAGTTAATGTAATCACAACTGTATTTACTTCTTTTCTTCAAGATTGATACTTTACTGAACTATAACTGCCAATATTTATAATTTTACCTGACAGAAAAAGTGCAATGTGAAATTGAAAATGTAATTGGATCTGCTCAACCCCAAGTAGAACATAGAAAGGAAATGCCTTATACTGATGCTGTCATTCATGAAATTCAAAGATTTGGTGACATTGTACCAGGAAGCCTCCCTCATGCAACAACTAAAGACATCACATTCAGGGGCTATTTTCTGCCAAAGGTGAGATGTACAGTATTGCTTTTATTAATATTACTGGGCATTAGTTAAGTAGAAATAAAGATCCTAGTTAAAATTTTAGCAATTAATTATTCATTGCATGCCTTATTCTACAGTACATTGTAAACTTTTTGCAGGCATGTCTTTTTTGTTACAATATAGTTTCTACATGATAACAGTGACTTAATTCTATAAAGCATCTGTTATATGGAAATGAGCATTTACTAAAGCAATCAGTTGGCAGATGTATGCAGTAATGTTTAAAGTTCTTTTAGTTATGATTAAGGAATTGTCCACTACTGGTGTAGCTTCTGGAGTTTCAAAGGTTGCAGGTGAACCTAGGTCCTGGAGCCTTTCCAATATGAGTAGATGAATACTACATAATCAGTGTGATAATTAGGCAGCCAGGGTCTTGTTAAGGTTTTTATATTGGAGCCTAGACGTTTTGAAAGGAACCTGTTACATTGGATAACGCTATTAACGTGTAGATGTATGGCTTTCTGCAGATTAATAGCGTTAGAAAAGAGTCCAATCTCTGTACTGAAAGTCCAGCTCCCAGGAGAAAAGGAGCTTTGTTCCTCCCAGGAGCCACTGGCTTTCAGTCATAGTGGCTTGCTGGGATGGCTACAGTAACCAATCAGTATATAGTGGGCGGATGTGCATACCACTGCACTTTGAAAGACAGCTGGTTCTGCGTGCAGTGCATTAGTTATAGAGGAGGCAGACAAAGATTTATTTGGCTATACTAAGTATGCATGACTCAATGAAACAAAATTCTATGATGGCATGGTAGTAAACAGAGTGCCTTTGACCCTCTAGCACATTGCTTAGGAATTAATAGTGCCTTCATACACTCTCCATGTACGTGGCTCTACAATATACATATTTTCCCCAGGGTACAACTGTCATCCCATTGCTGCACTCTGTGCTGAAAGATAAAGCCTACTTTGAGAAGCCTGAAGAGTTTTATCCGGAACACTTTCTGGACTCAGATGGAAAGTTCAAGAGGAATGAAGCCTTTGTCCCTTTTTCATTAGGTAACAATCATGTTCTTTGAATTATCATGAATGGGATATTCAATTTTGCACATTTAGGGAAAATGTATTGTTAGAATTGGCTACAAGATGGTATATTACATCTCTTTTAAAGTGGTTGTCCAGTCTAAATCGATGTCTGCAGTCATTTTGTGTGACTTCAGACTTACAAATCCTCTCAGTGCACGCACTATGAGCTGTGAGAATTCATTGGTTTCTAAGCTGGGATTGGAGGGTATGTATGCGTTATACATACTCCTGGCCAAAGCCTGTCCAGTGGGCGTGGCTTCACTTCATACACTTGTATAGAGCGACACTATGCCTTCTAGTCGGCCACACCCACTGGATGGCTGTTTCACTATTTGGGGTGCGGCCTCGTTCCATGCAAGTGTTTGGAGCGAGGCTGCACCCACTAGACGTACTCTGGCAGGGAGTATGTATAACTCATATATACCCTCCGGTCCTGGCTCAAAATCGGCAAAACCTTGCAGCACACAGTGTTTGTGCTGGGTGGATTCATAAGTCTGCAGGCACACAGAGTGACTGGTGTCATATTGATTTGCACTGGACAACCCCTTTAATGATATAGCAGATTTAGCTTCTGCTATTTATCCAGATGAGAACTTTATTATGACATATAATAGATATAACAGATAAAGCTGGCAGCAGTTTCCCTACTGAATTCAAGATCTATTGTGATAGATATACTACATATATAATGGTGCTTGAAAGTTTGTGAATCCATATTTCTACATAAATTTGATCTAAGGCAACATCAGATTTTCACACAAGTCCTGAAAGCAAATAAAGGAAACCAAATAAAAAAAGTTAAAAATTTGCTATTTTTTAAAGGAGGAAAATTACTCAAATATCATGTGTCTGTGAGTGGCAAAGTATATGAACCATTGGGATTAGCTTAACATTTGAAAGTGAAATTAGAGTCCTATTTTTTTCAATCAATGGGATCTCAATCAAGTGTGAGTGGACAACCTATTTTTATTTAAAGAACAGGAACTGTCGGTTTTCGATCTACACAACGCGTTTATGGAAGTGAATCCTGGCATGAACAAAGGAAATTTCTGAGAGCCTCAAAAGAATTGTTGATACTCATCAAGCTGGAAAAGGTTACAAAACCATTTGTAATGAGCTTGCACTCCAACCAGCCAACAAATAGTGTACAAAAGGAGAATATTTAAGACCATTTTTGTCCTACCCAGAAGTGGACTACCATAAAATTTTAAAACTTGTTTTATTCCATATGTAAATCAGGGGGCTTTGGTTCACCCTTGACATGACCAAGAGTTCGGTGCACTTTTTTCCCCTCAATTTGCATACTGAGCAGTTCCTCTGTTCCTCTCCTCACTGATTGACAGCATTTCCTTGGCCAAAGTGAGCACTGCCCAAACCCTACCCATATTGCTGTGTGTGCACACTCAGTATGAACGAGAAATTAGCGAACACAGTGTGGGGGCAGCCCATATTTCACCATTGCCCTCTGACAGTGCATCATTGCTGATATTGACTTATTCTTTGAAGCAATGAAGACAGGAGATGCATGTAAATGATCCTATTCTCCTCTTTAAAGCCTTCCACTACACTTCTGGGTGTATTAGTATAGCGGGTGGTGGCTACTGTTAGGAGGGTCCGCCCCATAATGTAATGTGTGCATGCCTAAGACTCTTTCATAGTCAGTGTGCATGCACAGCGAGACAGTTTGGGTTCAGGCAGTGCTTGCTTTGGCCAGGCGAGGACTATCATTCAGAGTCAGAGAAACTGCTCAGTATGTAAACTGAGGAGGCGTAAAGGTGCACCAAGCTCTTGGCCACATCAAGGATGCATCAAAGCCCCTTGATTTGCATATCGGATAAAACAAGTTTTAAAAGGTATTAAGACAATGAAATACAGTATACACCACCTATATGATTTTTATATTGATTAACTCCTCTATATATCCTCTATATTGTTCTTTCTAATTCTTATCACCTTCTTATATTTTGTACAGGTAAGAGAAGTTGTGCTGGAGAGAACTTGGCAAAGATAGAAATGTTCCTGTTCTTCACAACCCTGCTACAGAACTTTACATTCCAGGCCCCACCAGGGGAAGAGCTTGACCTTAGCCCGGCACCAGGGTTTACTAATGCCCCATTACCCCATGAAATTTGTGCAATCCCTCGCAGATGAGACATATTTGCCACCAAGTTCACCACCAAAAAGACTTATAAGAAATTCATCCCCTGCAAGTCATACACAACACACTGCTAGTTGAATAGTTTCACAATGTTTGTACAGCCTGTTAATTTCAGTAAGAGGTATTGTGCCAAGATAGAAGATAACTTACTGATCATTTCGAGTCCTACTTCTTGGACTCCCCATCAGTACTGAGAGTGAAACTCTTCAGAGCTCCATCTGAATAGAGTAGAGATTGAGCATTCACACCACCATTTTAGATATTCTCTATGGGACTGCCAGAGATAGCCAATCAATTTTCTGAAAAGTTTCTGGAAGATCCTTAAACAATGAAGAGGAGGTGCACATGCTGAACCTCTTCTCTGCCCAGCCCCAATTTTGAGATTAGTGGTGGTCTAAGTGATCGGACCCCACCCACAGATCAGTAAATTATTACCTATGCTATGGATAGGAGATAAAGTATAATCTTGATATAAACTATGAAATGATGGTGGCTCTTCCAGCATCTTCCCATTTCATCACTGTGAAGGAGCATTATGCTATGGTGATAGTTGAAGTCTTATAAATATTTTGTTAATGGCTGTGATCATTGAAATGCCCACTATGGTTAAAGCATGATATGTTCCATCAACATCATTGGATGTCACTTCCACTTTAGTCTGTTATGTAAATAGTAACATGATCAATAAGGTTGAAAAACGATCATCAAGTCCGACCTACAGATGTGTCTACTATTACCTCTTTTAACATTTTTTGAAGGACTTCAATTTCTCACTATATAAATTCAATACAATATTTAGACATGCTAGCAAAACCACCAAAGGACTGTAACGCACATCACAACCACTGGGTGTCTGCATATAGCATACATATAGATATGGATACATATAGCATAAACATCTCCTAACAGAGCATCCAAAAATTATTATTTTTTCCGCAAAATTGGTTATCTTGCAGCGCACATTATGATATATGTTGAGCTTACAGAAAAATAATTCCACATTTGGATAATTCTTCAGCTATAAAGAGTAAATAAAAGTATAATTAATAACAATGATAAAAACCAACAGCGTCACTGACTACCCCCTGCTGTCATTCTGCATATGACAATTTCAGTGATTAATATGGCTACTTTAGACTTTTAAATTATATCCATGTTGATATTTTTCATTATGATTGTAAATCACATTACATTAATATAATATGATTTCAAATAAAAAAATGAAAAAAAGCTAGTAGAACATTTCTTTGTGTCTGTAAGGGAGGAGAATCTGGCCATGGCTAGATTTCTCATTTCCAGAGGGGATCTAATTTGCACTCTACAAATTAAAACGCTATAGTATATGCACAGTATGTGTATTGTGTTCACTATTTTTAGTATTAAAAATAATTTTATCGAGGGCTTTTGGACCACCTGAAAACGGGGCTCTGCAGCCCCATCTTAAATGCAGTAGAGATGTACGTCCTCTTGCTCTGCTCCATTCCTTGCCTATACCACTATCTTTTGGACTTCCAATGAACACTAATTTATCCCCTATCTTGCAGAGAAGGGCATAATTTGTGATTTTGGAAATACTCTTTTAAGCTTTTCCTGAAAATTTGGATCAAGCAGAGTATGTAAACTTTTGTTTTTTAACATTTCAATGTAAAAGCAATAGAAAAATAAACCAAACAGATACGATTAAAGGAAACTTCTAAGGTGATTCAAGTTGCCCAAATAGCGGGCGTCATGAATCTCAGCCTGGCTGCATGATTAAAGCCAGGAGCTGTATATTAATCTCTGACAGGCTATGACATTTCAGAGAAAATATGCTTTGAAGATTCACGGAAGAACGATAGCCGGAGATCAGACTAGTCCAGATCCTTCCCCAGCCGTCTCTTCCCAGCACTTCTAGTGGTAATTGACAAGTCTCTCCCTGTAAATCATGTTGCCTGTGGTGTAAAAATATCCTACTGTTTTGTGTATACAACTAATATGCTGACCTACAGCTGGTAAAATAAGTATTGAACACATCACCAATTTTTTAGAGTAATCTATTTCTAAAGGGGCTATTGACATGAAATTCTCACCAGATGTCGGTAACAACCCAACCAATCCACACTGGCAAAGAAATCAAATCATGGCAATGAATTAAGTTGTGTGTAATAATGAGAAATGACAAATACGCTTACTGAAATGTAATTAATACTTTGTACAAAAGCCTTTGTTGGTGATGTCTCCTGTATGGAGAAACTAGTCGCAGGTATTGCTCAGGTGTGATTTTGGCCAGTTCTTTCACATTTTGTATTTTTGGAGAAAAAAATTATGTCTTGACTAGCTCACAAATCAGGTAGCACACTTTCTCTTACACATGAGCCTAAGTATAAAGATTTTTCATATGTAGCAAAATTATGATAGAGGGGTATTAACTAGAGATGAGCGAATCTTTTGAAATTCGAATTTGGTTGATTTTCTGAATTTTCTGCAAAAAATTGGATTTTCCGGGAATAACTTTGTGCAAATTTCATAATTAATAAACCTCTAAGTGCCTGTAACATCTGTGTAGAACACTGTGAGTTCCTCTTTCAGTTCATTGAACACGTTTTGAGCTCTTTAATTTAAACATAGTATTTTTAATGTCCAAATGACTTCAACCTATCTGGCTAGAGGAAAAGGCATAATAACCAGAGATAACACCCTTACTCACCTCTGGTGCCGGTGCCATTCCAACAGGGTCGGCATTGGCTCTCCCGGGAATTGTATGACATTGTCACATGATCCCTTTGGCCAATCAGCTCTGACTTCAGTCTCCCCTCCTTCAGACAAATCACAAACATCTGGAGGAAGTGAGAGCTGTTTCATCGTCCAGGAATTAATCTTTAATATGAACATAGTACAACAGTTTATTAGCTTATTGCAAGCAAGGAGTAAAGATGGGAGGTCGATAACAACTATTTAACTAGCCAGGTAGAGAGTATGCAGGATAGCAAAGGAATTATAAGGTGAATGCACAATAGGATCAAACGGTGGATCACACCAAACACATTGAATATATAAGACTTAATACTAATACTAAGATGTGATTCTTAGTAGGCCTTAAATCTTAGAGAGATGGTATCACAGGGCCATGCCAGGCAACCTGCAAAACTCGACGTGGAGAATGACAGAGACTAGTGGCCACAGGACAAATGCGCAACAACAAGAACATAGTTTTGCCTCTATACAAGTCCCTAGTGCGGCCACACTTAGATACTGGGTACAATTTTGGTCTCCAATGTAAACAGAATAACATAAACTGGACATACACTATAGTGAGTGCAGAGAAGAGCGACCAAGGATATTAATGGAATGGTTGACTGAATAAGACAGTTTATCAGACTTGGGGTTATTCAGTTTGAAAAAATGAAGATTAGGGGCGATCTTATTACAATGTACAAATATATGACGGGTAGTGTTGAGCATTCCGATACTGAAATATCGGGTATCGGCCGATATTCGCGGTATCGGAATTCCGATACTTAATTCCGATACTTTTGCAATATCGTATACCGGAATCGGAAGTTCCCATAATGCAATGAGCCATTTTCATTTTATTCAGCCAATGAGGATCCTAAGAAGTGTGGGCACATCCTGATAGGCATGTAGGCATCTTAACTAATGGCATGGCTGTGATTGGCTGCTGAAATGATGTCATGATGCACTATAAAAGCAGCTGCCGCCATTTTGAACTCACTCTGCTGTGAATTCAGTTAGGGATAGGACGCTGTTGTTCTGAGGGACAGTTTTAGCTACCTATTTGGTCTATTCTGCTTTACCCAAGCTACTTTATAAATCGCTTTGCCTTGCAGTGCTAGTGCACAGTTCTCTGTGCTGTTCACCGCTTTCTGCAAGGTCTGTGTGTGTGAGTGCAGCTCACCCTGTAGTGTGTGCTTCAGCCACGTCTGGTTGTAGTGCACTCAGTGTGTGTCACTGCCTCATACATTGTCCTTTTTTGCCAATTCATAATTTTTCCTGATATCTCCTATTAGTGTGGTGGTTCCATCTGTATTCAGCTAAATTGGTTCCAAACACACTATATAGGAGTAGATAGAGAATTTTTTTGGTCTTGCAGCGCTAGTGCACAGTGCTCTGCATCTGTACTGTTCACCGCTGTCTGCAAGGTCTGGTGTGTGAGTGCAGCTCACCCTGTAGTGTGTGCTTAAACCACGTCTGGTTGTAGTGCACTCAGTGTGTGTCACTGCCTCATACATTGTCCTTTTTTGCCAATTCATAATTTTTCCTGATATCTCCTATTAGTGTGGTGGTTCCATCTGTATTCAGCTAAATTGGTTCCAAACACACTATATAGCAGTAGATAGAGAAATTTTTTTGGTCTTGCAGCGCTAGTGCACAGTGCTCTGCATCTGTACTGTTCACCGCTGTCTGCAAGGTCTGGTGTGTGAGTGCAGCTCACCCTGTAGTGTGTGCTTCAACCACGTCTGGTTGTAGTGCACTCAGTGTGTGTCACTGCCTCATACATTGTCCTTTTTTGCCAATTCATAATTTTTCCTGATTTCTCCTATTAGTGTTGTGGTTCCATCCGTATTCAGCTAAATTGGTTCCAAACACACTATATAGGAGTAGTTAGAGGAGCCTTTCTGCAGCATTGAGCCCTGCAGCCCCAGCCAGATTAGTGTTAGCCTATTTTTTGTAGCCTCCTCTATTGCATTGTAGGTTACCTTCCTACATTGTAATAGCTACAAAAAGTTTGTGATACTATCGTTATTACATCTTTAGGCACATCCAGTGTCTTTTTGTGACAAAAAAAAACTAAATAAAGTTCACCAAACACTCCACTTTACAGTTGTGTAGGCCACATTAGCTCATATTAAAGTCTAGTCCACACTTTATAAAATTAGTGTTTCTTATACCTGTTAGCAGCTGTTCAGGAATAAGCACACTAAGCCCTTAGTACTTTTCTGCCTATCTTTATCAGTCTACCAAGATGAAGAAGGCAGAGAGTAAGGCATGTGGGCGTGGGCGTGGGCGTGGGCGTGGAGTTTCTGCAGGGAGAGGACGTGAGGATTCTGTGCCTGCAGGGAGAGGACGTGGGGATTCTGTGCCTGCTGCGGGCACCAGTGACTCAGCATCCCCCAGTTTTACTAGGGAACAGTCCTTTATGCGCAGCTTTGTAGGAGCTAGCCGTACCCCACTGCTGCGGGAGGACCAAATTGAAGCCGTTGTCGGATGGATGGCAGCTAACGCATCGACTTCAATTAGTTCCAGATCCTCTCAGGTCCTGAGCACTGAAGAGCACCCATCTGTCTCTTCACCATCTGCCAAATTGCCCAGGCAGTCAGAGAGCCCTGGACAGGAGCCATCTCTACTTCTGTTCTCTGAATCTCTTGGCTTGGAAAGAGGGGGCCAGCCAAGCAGAATTTGAGAATTTGAAGAAGAGGTAGTATGCAGTGATGCGCAACCGTTTTGTCTCTCTGAATCTGAAGAGGCGGGTGGGCCAGTGCCTATGGTCAGCAGCACACTTAAGTACACATCTGATGATGAGACTCAGGTGCCACTTTCTGGTGCGTACTGTGCTGTCGAGACTACCCAGGAGAAGCAGTTGTTTGAAGAGGGTGGTGTAGATGATGAGGTCCTTGACCCATCATGGCGTGAGGGACAGGAAGGTGGTGGAAGCAGCTCTGAGGAAGAGATTCCCCGAACAGCCCAAAAAGGAGGGAGAGGGAGGGGGCAGACTTGGTTGCCTGTAGCCTCCACTTCGGCACCCATTAGGATCATGGCTCTTCCAAAATCCAAAGCGGGCGCTCCCAAGACTTGCAGTGCCTGGTCCTTTTTTAACACAGTTGCAGATGACATTTGCTTTGTCAAATGCAAGCTGTGTAATCAGAAGGTGAAAAGAGGGAAAAGTGTCAGCAACCTCAATACCACAAATATGTGGAAACATGTGCGGACCAAGTACGTGGTGGAGTTACAAAAACACACTAAAGACCTAGGCCAACCTACAGCGCCACCTACCACCTCTTCAGCTCGTGTTGTAGCCTCTTCCTCCAGCTCAGACACAGCTGGTTAGGCTTCCTCACAGGATTGCCATGGAAGAATCTCTGGCACTGTTGTACAGAGACACAGTGTAATTCCACCCACAGCACCACTTTCCCAGTCATCCTCACACTCCCAGGCCAGTCTACAGCCATCGTTAGCACAGGCATGGGAGAAAAGTTGCCCATACTCGGCAAACCACCCCCGAGCACAGGCTCTGAATGCTGACATTGCTAAACTACTGGCCCTTGAAATGCTATCATTCAGGCTGGTGGAGACTGACACATTCCGTAACTTTATGGCATTGGCAGTCCCACAATACAACGTGCCCAGCCGCTTTTATTTCAGCAGGCAAGCCGTCCCTGCCCTGCAACATCATGTGGAGGGAAAAATTAAACATGCGCTACAAAACGCCGTCAGTAGCAAGGTCCACCTGACCACCGATGCGTGGACCAGTAAGCATGGACAGGGACGATACCTTTCCCTCACTGCCCATTGGGTAATTGTTGTGGAGCCGGGTACAGATATTGAACTCTGGGCCTAGGCAACCTCACTCACATCCCATGTCTGGCACATGTGCTCAACTTGGTCGTGCAGAGTTTTTTGAGGGACTATCCGGATCTTGATCCACTGCTTCACAAGGTCCGCATAGAGTGTGCTCACTTGCGGCGTTCCAGCAATGCAAGATCACGCATTGCAGCTCTGCAGCGCCGATTACATCTTCCGGAACATCGCATCATATGTGACCTACCCACCAGGTGGAATTCAACGTTACATATGTTGGAGAGGTTGTGTGAGCAGCAGGCAGCATTAATGGAGTACCAGCTGCAGCAGGCGCAAACAAGTCGCAGTGCGGGCCGTTCACACTTCACCACCACTGAGTGGGCCTCTATGAAGGTCATTTGCCACGTTTTGCGTGCCTTCGATTATTCCACGCGGATGGCGAGTGCAGATGATGCACTAGTCAGCATGACTATCCCCCTTATCTGCCTGCTTGAAAAAACACTGCAAGCACTAATGGACGAGGTTTTGGAAGAGGTGGAGGATGAGGAGTCACAAATGCCATCTAGTTCTCTACAGTCTGCGCAACGTGGTTCCTCACAAAGGCCTAGGTAGGGGACACTTTGTGAGGAGGATGAGGAGGAGTCAATGGATGAGGAAGACCAGAGGAGGGAGGTACACAATGCTCTAGTAGTCAGTTTCTAGAGCGAGGGTGGGGTGATGCAGAGCAGGCAGAGATCACGCCTCAAGCAGGGGACAGCGTTTCTTGGCCAGTTGGCAGTCTGCAGCACATGGTTGATTTCATGCTGCAGTGCCTGAGAAACGACCGCCGCATCGCCCACATTCTCAACACGGCTGATTATTGGGTGTCCACCCTCCAAGATCCTCGCTACCGGGACAACTTACAAAGCCTCATAACTAGAGATGAGCGTTGTTCTACTCGAACTGTTCGCCAATCTCAAATTCGAGCTGTTTTGGGCGGTGTTCGAGCCGTTCGGCGAACACGAACAATTTGAGAAAAATTCGGCTGTTCGAGGTTATGATCGATAACTGTTCGTGCACCAAAATCATAACTGGATTTTTTCTCAGTAATGATGAAAATTAATGTTAATACGCAGTTTGAGTGTACAGCGGGGTGGGGGGAGGGGCAGGGGATGGATCTCTGCAGGAACAATGAAGATCTCCATTTTTTTTTCTCTTTCCCGCATTTACAGTGGGGAGGTGCAATCTGTCAGCCTATCAGCAGCGCACACACGGAGCGAAGTTCTTTTTTTCACACAAGCAAGGGCATGTGTCATTGGCAGTGTATGTCACATGTCCTTGCCCTATAAGACCAAGCCATTTTCCCCGTCGCCACCATTTTCTCACTGCTGCAGCTGCGTGTTAGACGGCACCGCTGTTGCTGTGTGCGCTATACCTTGTTAATTTCAAGCCAATTTTCGCACAAATATACAGATAGCTTGGGAGTAGGGAATAGTTGTGATTGCAGTCCTTTTAAGGACTAGGTTACAGCATTTCCTACGACTTTTATCAGGCAGGTCTGTGCTCTTAAATAGATAGGTTGTGGGAGTAAAGACTAATTGTAATTGGAGTCCTTTTCAGGATTAGGTTACATCAGTTCCTATCAGTTTTTGCCAGGCAGGTCTGTGCCAGTGCTGTGCAAGTTTTTTTCACAGCATTTGGCTGAATCTAGCAAAGCTAATCCTTTTTGGCCTATTGCAGAGTGTGTTAGTCAGTGGAGTAGCCTATCTGTGTTGCAAGATATACCACCTGTGTATAGAATACCAATTTTTTTACTGCACCTAGTGAAGTAAAATCTTTTGGGCATAGCATCATTCTATTAGTCCATCTATACTGACCTCCATCAGGTTGCAAACTGAATCTAATTTTTTTCTGCATCTAGCTCTGAAAAAATATTTGGCCTTCTAGCAGTGTGTGGGACTTGTTCTATTAGTCCACCTATACTGACCTCCATCAGGTTGCAAACTGAATATATTTTTTTCTGCATCTACCTCTGAAAAAATATTGGGCTTCTAGCTGTGTGTGGGACTTGTTGTATTAGTCCATCTATACTGACCTCCATCAGGTTGCAAACTGAATATAATTTTTTTCTGCATCTAGCTCTGAAAAAATATTTGGCCTTCTAGTAGTGTGTCGGACTTTCTCTATTAGTCCATCTATACTGACCTCCATCAGGTTGCAAATTAAAAATAATTTTTATCTGCATCTACAGTACCTCTGAAAAAATATTTGGGCTTCTAGCTGTGTGTGGGACTTGTAGTATTAGTCCATCTATACTGACCTCCATCAGGTTGCAAACTGAATATATTTTTTTCTGCATCTACCTCTGAAAAAATATTGGGCTTCTAGCTGTGTGTGGGACTTGTTGTATTAGTCCATCTATACTGACCTCCATCAGGTTGCAAACTGAATATATTTTTTTCTGCATCTACCTCTGAAAAAATATTGGGCTTCTAGCTGTGTGTGGGTCTTGTTCTATTAATCCATCTATACAGACCTCCATCAGGTTGCAAACTGAATATAATTTTTTTCTGCATCTAGCTCTGAAAAAATATTTGGCCTTCTAGTAGTGTGTGGGACTTTCTCTGTTAGTCCATCTATACTGACCTCAATCAGGTTGCAAACTGAATATATTTTTTTCTGCATCTACCTCTGAAAAAATATTGGGCTTCTAGCTGTGTGTGGGTCTTGTTCTATTAATCCATCTATACTGACCTCCATCAGGTTGCAAACTGAATATATTTTTTTTCTGCATCTAGCTCTGAAAAAATATTTGGCCTTCTAGTAGTGTGTCGGACTTTCTCTATTAGTCCATCTATACTGACCTCCATCAGGTTGCAAATTAAAAATAATTTTTATCTGCATCTACAGTACCTCTGAAAAAATATTTGGGCTTCTAGCTGTGTGTGGGACTTGTTGTATTAGTCCATTTATACTGACCTCCATCAGGTTGCAAACTGAATATATTTTTTTCTGCATCTACCTCTGAAAAAATATTGGCCTTCTAGCTGTGTGTGGGTCTTGTTCTATTAATCCATCTATACAGACCTCCATCAGGTTGCAAACTGAATATAATTTTTTTCTGCATCTAGCTCTGAAAAAATATTTGGCCTTCTAGCAGTGTGTGGGACTTGTTCTATTAGTCCACCTATACTAACCTCCATCAGGTTGCAAACTGAATATATTTTTTTCTGCATCTACCTCTGAAAAAATATTGGGCTTCTAGCTGTGTGTGGGACTTGTTGTATTAGTCCATCTATACTGACCTCCATCAGGTTGCAAATTGAATATAATTTTTTTCTGCATCTAACCCAGCCAATAGTTTTGGCCTAATACCACAGTTTGGCCACTCAGCTCTGCTCGGTTACCATCCATTGTTTTTTTGTGCAAACAACTCCAGAGTTGTGAATTAGTTAACCACCAAAATGAGTGGAAAAAGACCTGCTGCTGGTGGAAAGGGGAATAGGCGTGTTGGGAAGGGGAAAAAAGGTTGTGTCCGTGGGGTAGGTGTTAAAGCAACAGTAACATCTGCAGAAGAAAGACCATCTTCCAGCCAAACTAAAATGTCTACTTCTTTTAGCGGACAATGTGATAAGATCCCTTTCTTACGGCCACGCCAATCGCTACAAATTCCAGATGAGGCACAAAAACAGCAGGTGCTTCAACGGATATCAAGTGCTCCTTTAAGTGGGCTCTCCTCCACATCAACTTCAACATCACAAATACTCCAGTCCTCAAAGGTGTCACCCCAATCGCACTTGCTTCCTCACAGCTCCCAAATCTCCAGCTGCCCGTCTGAGTATGAGGTAGAACAGATGGTTGAGTCTGCAGAGCTGTTTACTCATACTATAGCCTGGGAATCAGAGGTCGACTCCAGCGCTTCTGTGAATCCAGACGAGGAAATGATCTGCACTGATGCCCAGAATCTTTATGAGTCGGATCCAGGACCAGACGCAGAAGGTTCTGAACATAATGTAGACCCTCATTCCCAAACTGTAACTCCTGTTGGTGGAGACAATGAGGAAGACGATGATAAGACTCAAATACCTGATTGGAGCGACAACTTTAGTTTTTTGTCAGGGCAGGAACAGGTTGGCTCTGAGGACGACGGGTGTGATAACGCACAGGATGATGATGATGAGGTTGGAGATCCCACTTACTGTCAACCCACAGTCAGCCAAGAGATGAGGTCAGCAGAGGAGGTGGAGGAAGATGCTAGTGACGACGAGGTCAGGTTGCGCCTTCCTGGACAGAGACGTAGTACTGGAAGCACGTCAACAACTGCATCCTCAAACACAACTCTGCCTCTCACCACAAGTCGTGGTGGCTCTTCAGGTCGCATGGGTGCTAAGCCTTGCATAGCCTGGGCATTTTTTCAGATCGATAAAGATGACCCAACTCGTGTTATCTGTAACATTTGTCAGCAAAAGCTAAGTAGAGGCCAAAAAATACATAGTTTGAGTACTTCATGCATGAACCGGCACATGGACATGAAGCATAAGTTGCAGTGGGAAGCTCAGTGTGCTACAATGCGGCCTAGCCGGCCGGGCCAACCACCGTCTGCCATATCTTGTGCATCCGCGGCCTCTTCATCCTCTGTGACTGGGGGGACAGCAGTCACACCTGTTTTGGGGCGCAGACCTGCCACCTCTTTACCCGCAACAGCCAGCGTGATTGGCAGGTCATCATTTTCTTTGGAGGTGGGAACACCAGCTGGTGTTGAGCGCTGTCCGACATCGATAGCACCACCTTTGGATCAAGGCAACCTAACATGTCCGCCTGCATCTTCCTCACAGACCGGCAGTTTGCCGGGGACACCCTTATCAACCCCGTCTAAGCACAATAGCCAGCCCTCGGTCCCTCAGATGTGGACAAGTAAAAGACCATTTCCTCCTAGCCATGAGAAAGCTAAGAGGTTGAATTTCACCATCTGCAAGCTCTTGGCTACAGAAATGCTGCCTTTCCGCCTGGTGGACACAGAGGATTTTCGAGACCTTATGTCCGTCGCAGTGCCCCAGTACCAGATGCCCAGTCGGCACTACTTCTCAAAGAAAGGTGTGCCTGCGCTCCACCAGCATGTCGCACACAACATCACCGCTTCTTTGAGAAACTCTGTGTGTGACAGGGTGCATTTCACCACAGACACTTGGACGAGTAGGCATGGACAGGGGCGTTACATGTCGCTGACTGGGCACTGGGTAACTATGGTGACAGCAGGACAAGGGGCTGCTGTCCAAGTCTTGCCATCCCCACGAGTTGTGCGTCAATCCTCTTTATGTCAAAGTTCCTCCACTGCTTCTGCCTCCTCAACCTCCTCTCGGTCTTCCACCTGCACCCAAAGCCTGTCTGGTCATGCCACAAGCTTTCTAACTGCGCAGAAGGGATCCTGCACACCTCCTTACTATGCTGGCAGTAGGGCTCAACGTCATCAGGCGGTTTTTACATTGAAATGTCTGGGAAATGTGAGTCACACAGCTGAGGAGTTGTGGTCAGCTCTGGAGAACCAATTTCATGAATGGTTGTCTCCACTGGACCTGAAATCAGGGAAGGCCGTGTGCGACAATGCTACAAACCTGGGTGCGGCCCTTCGCCGGGGCAATGTCACATACGTGCCTTGTATGGCTCACGTGTTGAACCTGGTTGTCCAGCAATTTTTAGCCCACTATCCCAGACTAGATGGCCTTCTGCAGAGGGCACGGTCGCTGTGTGCTCACTTCCGCCGTTCGCATCCCGCAGCTCAGCGACTTACATCTCTACAGAAGTCGTTGGGCCTGCCACTTCACCGGCTAAAATGCGATGTGCCTACCCGGTGGAATTCAACTCTGCACATGTTGCAGCGACTGTGGCAGCACCGACAAGCCCTGGTGCAATACGTTCTGACGTATAGCCTGGGCCAACGAGATTCAGAGGTGGGGCAAATCACGCTGGAGGAGTGGTCTCAGATCAGGGACCTATGCACCCTTCTGCACAGTTTTGAAATGGCGACGAAGATGTTTAGTGCTGACGATGCCATTATCAGCATGACTATTCCGGTGATTTACATGCTGGAGCACATGTTAAACAGAATTCGGAGTCAGGTGGTGGCACAAGAGGAGGTGGAGGAAGTAGAGGAGGAGGTGTTGTATGCGGAAGGGCTAACATCTGCAAGGTCCAGATGGTCGGCAGCACCAAGGCGGCAGGCATGTGAGGGTGGGGGAGATGGTTTTACCAGGGCGCATGGTAGCAGCCAAACTAGTGAGGAAGGTGCAGGAGCCCAGGAAGAAGTGGAGGACGAACTGATGGAAGACTCATCAGATGAGGGAGACCTTTATCACATTTCTGTTGTGCGAGGTTGGGGGGAGAGGACAGAGGAAGGAAGCATGATTGTTACCTCGCCACCAACACAACAGGGACTTGGTGCTCCTGGTTGCGCAACACACATGAGTGCCTTCTTGCTGCACTACCTGCAACATGACCCTCGAATTGTGAGAATTAGAAATAATCCTGACTACTGGGTTGCCACACTGTTAGATCCCCGGTACAAAAGTAAATTTGCAGAAATTATTCCTGCCATAGAAAGGGATGCACGCATGCAGGAGTATCAGCAGAGACTGTTGCAGAATCTTACATGTGCTTTTCCACAAAATACCAGTGGTGCACGTAGTGAATCTCACAGTTCCAACTTGCCAACCGTGGGACCGTCAAGTGTTCAGCACTCAAACCGTAACAGAACCACAGTATCTGCTGGTAACATCAATTTTGCGGAATCATTTCACCACTTTTTTAGCCCATCCTTTGCAAGGCCACAGGAGACAAGAAGTCTGACACATAGTCAACGCCTAGAGAAGATGGTACAGGAGTATCTCCAAGTAAACATTGAAGCCACGACTGTGTCACTGGACCCTTGCTCTTTTTGGGCTTCCAATCTGGATAAATGGCCGGAGCTAGCCACTTACGCCTTGGAGATCTTGTCATGCCCCACAGCCAGCGTTCTGTCTGAACGTGTGTTCAGCGCTGCTGGTGGTGTGCTGACAGATAAGCGCACGCGGCTCTCCACTGATAATGTAGACAGACTCACGTTCATAAAGATGAACAAATCATGGATCCGAAACGACTTTTCTACCCCTGTGTCATCCTGGGGAGAGTAAAAGCTTGATGATTGGTTAAAATCACCCTACCAACCATTTTAAGCTTTCAAATTACTAATCATGTTTATCTGTATCTTGGCTGGAAAATAATTTGGGCTTTGTAGCAGTGTGCAGCACTGATTCTATTAGGCCATCTATAATAAGCTCCACCAGATTTAAAATTACTAATCATGTTTATCTGTATCTTGACTGGAAAATAATTTGGGCTTTGTAGCAGTGTGCAGCACTGATCCTATTAGGCCATCTATACTAAAGCTTCACCAGATTTAAAATTAATAATAATTTTTAGCTGCATCTAGCCCGGAAAATAATTTTGGGGCTCCGAGATGCGCAAGACACATAAGTGCCTTCTTGCTGCACTACCTGCAGCATGACCCTCATATTGTCAGAATTCGAAGTAATCATGACTACTGTGTTGCCACACTCTTAGATCCCCCAAACTTTTCGATCAACCTTTTCATTTTAATAAAGACCAAAAAAATGGTCATTTTTGAAATTATAAGCATTAGCAGGTTGTTAGAAACTGAAATCAAACAGTTTTCAACTCAAAACTTTATTCTAGGTGATGTTACATTTTCACATAGGACCCCTTGTTCGAAAGGAGCTTCTGAACTCTCTCGTCCATTGAATTTGTCAGGTTTTGGATGGTTTCTGCTTCAATTGTTTTGCATGAGGACAGAATACCCTCCCAGAGCTGTTGCTTAGATGTGAACTGCCTCCCGCCATCATAGACACTTCTTTTAATGATGCTCCAAAGGTTCTGAATGGGGTAGAGGTCAGGGGAGCATGGGAGTCACACCATAAGTTTGTCCCCTTTTATGCCCATATCAGCCAGAGATGCAGATGTTTTATGTGCAGCATGAGATGGTGCATTATCATGCAGAAAAATGATCTTGCTGTGAAGTACACGGTTCTTCTTCTTGAACCATGGCAGGAAGTGCTGTTTGAGAAAATCCACATACATTATGGAGTTCATCTTTAGCGCCTTCAGGGATCCTAAAGGGGCCGACAATCTCTCTCCCCATGATTCCAGCCCAAAACATTACTCCATCTCCTCCTTGTTGGCGCTGTAGCCGTGTTTGCGTGGGGTGTCCATCAACCAGCCATCCTCCACTCCATCCATCTGGACCATCGAGCGCTGCACGGCACTCATCCGTGAACAAAACTGTTTTGAAATCAGTCTTCATGTAATGTTTGGCCCACTGGAGCCATTTCTGCTTGTGTGAAGTGGATAGAGGAGGTCGACAGGATGGCGTATGCACAGCTGCAAACCTCTGAAGGACCCTGCATCTTGTTGTTCGGGGGACGTTGGAGGCACAAGCAGCTTCAAAAACTTGTCTGCTGCTATGACAAGGCTTTTTTGCCGCTGCTCTTTCAACCTGACGTAATTGCCTGTAGGAAAGAGTCCTCAATTTGCCCTTATCAGCACGCACACGTGTGTACTGTGAATCAGCTACATACTTCTTGATTGCCAAGACACTTCATCCTGATCATCGCACAATGTTGATTGTAGTCATGCCTTGACCTAAACACTCCACAATTTGTTGCTTCTCAGCAGCCGACACATCCTTTTTCTTTCCCATTTTGGCAGAAAATGTAGGCTGCTTAATAATGTGAGAGAGCCTTCTTAAGTAGTCTTGCCTTTCATTGGACACACCTGCCAAACTAATTAGCACAGGTGTCTGCAATTGCTTACAGTGATATAAAGAGCCCTGACACACATCACCATCAATGAGTTTAACTGACAAACAAACAAATTCTTCCCTTATCACTCCTAAACACTTTTTGCATAATAATTTGGAACACAGTGTACATGTGCTTTTCCACAAAACACCAGCGGTTCACGTAGTGAATCTTACAGTTCTAACTTGCCAACCGTGGTCTGTATGGAGTTGTTCAATAAAGGGCCCAAAATTAAGATAACATAGATGGGAGAGGTCTCTATGAATAGGAATTCCTAAGTATTTGATACCCTGTGAGGGACAGGCAAAGGGAAAGTTGGACTGGATGGAATACTATATGGATTTGGGGAGGGAGACATCGAGGGCCTCAGACTTCGCTGCATTGATTTTAAAATTTTACCATGTAACAAAGTGATCTATTTCAGCCATAACAGCATGGATGGATATATGTGATTGAGTGATATATACTAGGACATCATCAGCAAATAGAGAGCACTTGTACTCGGTGCCTCCCACCTCAATCCACCTAATATTGGGGTTATGGCGAATTGATGAGAGCAGGTGCTCCGTCACTAGGATGTATAAGAGAGGGGACAGAGGACATCCCTGCCTTGTCCCATTGGTGATTGTGAAAGGTGATGAAAATGTTCTGACGCACCCCCTGGGCCTTGGGACACCCGGAGCCGGACCCTTTTTGGTGGATGCTGGTGGTTGTAGTCTTCGGGGCGGCGACCCGGTTCCGTGGCTCAGTGCGGTCAAACCAGTGGCGGAACTATTTATGTGGTTTTGATGTTTAAATGTACGACTACGCCACCCGTGGATTGCGGTCAGAGTGAACCGCCGCTACAGGGCAGACCACTGAGGCTGGTGTTGTGGGTGCAGCAGAGCGTAGCATAACTCCCCACGGGAGGAGTATAGCCTCAGGGCAGTGTATGCGGAGGATGGGGGTGATGGTGCAGGGCAGCAGCAGTAACGACACGGAGTCAGTGATGCAGTTCAGGGCCTTTACTCACAGTTCTTATTATCCAGACCACGTCTGCAGGTAACGGCTGCCCACTTCGTACTGTGCTCACCAGGTGAGGGGCTCAGACAACTCCCAGATAACTTTGGAGCACTTCACAGGACCCCCTTTGTGTGTCCTTTGTCTGGCCTTTCTTACCAACACTTCTGTCCGGCTGCCTCGGGCCTCCCCTTGGTAAACTTGGCGCCAGTTTCCCTGACCCTATGTGGTGCCTTCCTAGCGGATGTAGCGAGGGGCTGCGCCACATAAAATGTCAGAGCCTCCGGTTTCTAGCTGAGGGTCGTTTCCTGCCTCCACTAGTTCGGGGACCGGTCTCCCCCTTTGGCCTGACCCCTCCACGCAGGTGGATTCGGGCGTGCGGTGGCGACTCGCCCGTCCGCACCCCTGGGATCCCTTCATTCCTCGTTCCTGGAGCCTTCTCCGCTCCTCTTCCTTCCTTCTCCCTCTTCCAGGCCTGGGCCTCTGTTACTAGGCCCGCCTCCGGTGCAGAGCTCATGCAGAGCCCCTGCTCCCTGCCACTTCTGCTCAGACTTCTCTGCACTGAACTAAGATGGTGCCCACCTTTTATACTCCCTTCTCAATGCACCCAGGAACTGCTTCCTCCCTGCTCCTGCACTACCGGGTTCCCCTTCCTCAGTGTTCCCTCCCCCCACTCCAGCCAGGGACAGGGACTGTCGTGCCCATCTCAGGGGCATATTGGTCGCCCTGCCCCATGGCAATGTGGTGTAATGCATGCAGGTGTCGGGTCCTGATCCACACTCCATCCTTACCTGAGAGTGAGATATCACACCTCTGGGTGAGGTGCAATACGTCTGTAGCAACCGAGCCCTCAGGGTGCTCCAGTTCCATTTATCTTCAGCCTAGGTGACGTATTGTGATACAGGGCCGTGATTTTGGCTATAAAAGGGTCCCCTAGACCCCTACCCCAAGCTTTTTAAGAGAATCATATATGGCGTGCCAGGAGACTCTATGGAATGCTTTCTCAGCATCCAACGAGAGTATCTAATTACAAATTTTTAACTGCATCTAGCCCAGGAAATACTTTGTGCCTAGTCAGCGGATTATCCCGGCTGTTAAGCAAGCTACACCACCTGTAGTTTAGACACTTATTTTTTCAAAGGAAATGCTTTGGGACCATGGGATACTTAGTGAAGAGCATCAGGAGGCACCCCAAGGCATAGGGGCTGGGACTGGCAGTAGGATGCCTTGCGGTGGACAGCCGAGCTCGATCCTTATAAAAGCTTTTTAACTGCAGCAGCTTTAGTGGACGCTACTGGAGCTGGAATTACGCGGCTGCTGGCATGAGACTTGCCCTCCAATAGATCCTTGTAAATGGATTTAAAGTGTATTCATTCAAATTAGAGAGACAATTTAAATTAAAAAGCTTAGAGCTGCCTCCACCACAGGGGGGCTCGCTCGACCCACCAGCGGACAGGCACCAGTATTGGGAGAGGGGGGCTGGCCATCAGGGTTCACCGCGGCTCTGGCACAAACCCGGCGACACGGAGGTGGCACGGGCAGGAGCGGACTGGCCGTGTCGGCTTCTCACTTTTTGGATTTTAGATGGGCATGACATGCCTATATCTGTGTCTCCCCCTCCTTTTACTCCTCCACCTCTTTTATTTTCGCATGACTATATGTACTTGTCACTTTTCCATGTGTTAGTTATGTCTTCTGAGCAGTTTGTCAGCTTTTGGACACCTTTGAAGGTGTTTTCTATGTGTTTCTTTGTGTTTTTGTTTGCCTGCCATTGGTTTTAACGGTGTCCGAAGGTGTTCGACGAACAGTTCGACGAACAGTTCGGCGAACACACGGGTGTTCGACGAACCGAACCGAACTCGAACACTACGGGGGTGGCTCAACACTACTCATAACACTGTTGAACCGGGAGCGTAAAATGCGGGAGTACCAAGAAGCACTGGTGCATTCCATCATGTTCTCCATTCCAACCGAGAGCAGTGCTGCTAGTGCTTTACAAAGCAGCTCAGTGCGTCGAGGCAGTGGAGGAAGCTCTGCACAAAGAGGGAGCAGAAGCAGCGCCTCAGCACAAGGCAAGACCAGTATGGCCGAAATGTGGCAAAGTTTTGTGTCACCGCCGCCACAAATGTCTACACCATCACAGACGGCTCCAGTCAGCAGGAGGCAATGTTTCCGTCAGATGGTGACAGACTTCATGTCTTGCCCTCTTAGTGTACTCCCAGACGGCTCTTCTCCCTTCAAGTTTTGGGTCTGTAAGCTGGATACATGGCCAGAGCTTAGTCAGTATGCATTGGAAGTGCTAGCTTGCCCTGCGGCTAGTGTATTATCGGAACGCGTCTTTAGTGCCGCAGGTGGTGTACTAACAGACCGTCGCATGCGACTATCCTCCGATAACGTTGACCGGCTTACTTTTCTCAAAATGAACAAGGCCTGGATCTCTCATGAATTTGCCAGTCCTCTTCCAGAATAAATAATTGGTTTGCAACAGTATCCATGTCTCCTGTTCTGTTCATGTTTCTACCACCTGAACTGTAATCCCTGAGCTCCAACACCGCCAGTTGGCGCTCGGAAGTTCCGTCTGCACAGTCAACACTTGCTTCCGTGTTATTGGGGTTCGGTAACGTCAGCTGTTCCCCTGCTGTGCGGACGGCAATTTCTCCTGCTCTGTCCACATTGTCACTACTACAGATTTTAAAGTTGCTCCAATTACAACTCTGGCTCCTCTGTATTCAGTATTATCCATGAGCTCCAACACCGCCAGTTGGCGCTCGGAAGTGCCGTCTGCACAGTCAACACTTGCTTCCGAGTTATTGGGGTTCGGTAACGTCAGCTGTTCCCCTGCTGTGCGGACGGCAATTTCTCCTGCTCTGTACACATTGTCACTACTACAGATTTTAAAGTTGCTCCAATTACACCTCTGGCTCCTCTGTTTTCAGTATTATCCCTGAGCTCCAACACCGCCAGTTGGCGCTCGGAAGTGCTGTCTGCACAGTCAACAATTGCTGCCGTGTTATTGGGGTTCGGTAACGTCAGCTGTTCCCCTGCTGTGCGGACGGCAATTTCTCCTGCTCTGTCCACATTGTCACTACTACAGATTTTAAAGTTGCTCCAATTACAACTCTGGCTCCTCTGTTTTCAGTATTATCCCTGAGCTCCAACACTGCCAGTTGGTGCTCGGAAGTGCCGTCTGCACAGATAACACTTGCTGCCGTGTTATTGGGGTTCGGTAACGTCAGCTGTTCCCTTGCTGTGCGGACAGCAATTTCTCCTGCTCTGTCCACATTGTCACTACTAAAGATTTTAAAGTTGCTCCAATTACACCTCTGGCTCCTCTGTTTTCAGTATTATCCCTGAGCTCCAACACCGCCAGTTGGCGCTCGGAAGTGCCGTCTGCACAGTCAACACTTGCTGCCATGTTATTGGGGTTCAGTAACGTCAGCTGTTCCCCTGCTGTGCGGATGGCAATTTCTCATGCTCTGTCCACATTGTCACTACTACAGATTTTAAAGTTGCTCCAATTACACCTCTGGCTCCTCTGTTTTCAGTATTATCCCTGAGCTCCAACACCGCCAGTTGGCGCTCGGAAGTGCCGTCTGCACAGTCAACACTTGCTGCCGTGTTATTGGGGTTCGGTAACGTCAGCTGTTCCCCTGCTGTGCGGACGGCAATTTCTCCTGCTCTGTCCACATTGTCACTACTACAGATTTTAAAGTTGCTCCAATTACAACTCTGGCTCCTCTGTTTTCAGTATTATCCCTGAGCTCCAACACCGCCAGTTGGCGCTCGGAAGTGCCGTCTGCACAGTCAACAATTGCTGCCGTGTTATTGGGGTTCGGTAACGTCAGCTGTTCCCCTGCTGTGCGGACGGCAATTTCTCCTGCTCTGTCCACATTGTCACTACTACAGATTTTAAAGTTGCTCCAATTACAACTCTGGCTCCTCTGTTTTCAGTATTATCCCTGAGCTCCAACACCGCCAGTTGGTGCTCGGAAGTGCCTTCTGCACAGTCAACACTTGCTGCCGAGTTATTGGGGTTCGGTAACGTCAGCTTTTCCCCTGCTGTGCGGACGGCAATTTCTCCTGCTCTGTACACATTGTCACTACTACAGATTTTAAAGTTGCTCCAATTACACCTCTGGCTCCTCTGTTTTCAGTATTATCCTTGAGCTCAAACACCGCCAGTTGGCGCTCGAAAGTGCCGTCTGCACAGTCAACACTTGCTGCCATGTTATTGGGGTTCGGTAACGTCAGCTGTTCCCTTGTTGTGCGGACAGCAATTTCTCCTGCTCTGTCCACATTGTCACTCCTACAGATTTTAAAGTTGCTCCAATTACACCTCTGGCTCCTCTGTTTTCAGTATTATCCCTGAGCTCCAACACCGCCAGTTGGTGCTCGGAAGTGCCGTCTGCACAGTCAACACTTGCTGCCATGTTATTGGGGTTCAGTAACGTCAGCTGTTCCCCTGCTGTGCGGATGGCAATTTCTCATGCTCTGTCCACATTGTCACTACTACAGATTTTAAAGTTGCTCCAATTACACCTCTGGCTCCTCTGTTTTCAGTATTATCCCTGAGCTCAAACACCGCCAGTTGGCGCTCGGAAGTGCCGTCTGCACAGTCAACACTTGCTGCCGTGTTATTGGGGTTCGGTAACGTCAGCTGTTCTCCTGCTGTGCGGACGGCAATTTCTCCTGCTCTGTCCACATTCTCACTACTACAGATTTTAAAGTTGCTCCAATTACACCTCTGGATCCTCTGTTTTCTCTATTATTCCTGAGCTCCAACACCGCCAGTTGGTGCTCGGAAGTGCCGTCTGCACAGTCAACACTTGCTGCCGTGTTACTGGGGTTCGGTAACGTCAGCTGTTCCCCAGCTGTGTGTCCGGCAAATTCTCCTGCTTTGTCCACATCCACTGTACTACTGATTTAAAACCTCCTCCAAATACACCTCTGGCTCCTCTGTTTTTAGTATTTACCCTGGGCTCCAATACCGATAGTTGCTGCTCAGAAGTGCCGTCTGCACAGTCAACGCTTGCTCCAGTGTTATTGGGGTTCAGTAACGTCAGCTGATCCCCAGCTGTGTGTCCGGCAAATTCTCCTGCTTTGTCCACATCCAATGTACTACTGATTTAAAACCTCCTCCAAATACACATCTGGCTCCTCTGTTTTTAGTGTTTACCCTGGGCTCCAATACCGCTAGTTGCTGCTCAGAAGTGCCATCTGCACAGTGAACGCTTGCTCCAGTGTTATTGGGGTTCAGTAACGTCAGCTGATCCCCAGCTGTGTGTCCGGCAAATAGAGATGAGCGTTGTTCGACTCGGACTGTTCGCCAATCTCAAATTTGAGCTGTTTTGGGCGGTGTACGAGCCGTTCGGCGAACACGAACGATTTGAGAAAAATTCGGCTGTTCGAGGTTATGTTCGATAACTGTTCGTGCACCAAAATCATAACTGGATTTTTTCTTAGTAATGATGAAAATTAATGTTAATACGCAGTTTGAGTGTACAGCGGGGTGGGGGGAGGGGCAGGGGATGGATCTCTGCAGGAATAATGAAGATCTCCATTTTTTTTTCTCTTTCCCGCATTTACAGTGGGGAGGTGCAATCTGTCAGCCTATCAGCAGCTCACACACGGAGCGAAGTGCTTTTTTTCACACAAGCAAGGGCATGTGTCATTGGCAGTGTATGTCACATGTCCTTGCCCTATAAGACCCAGCCATTTTCCCCGTCGCCACCATTTTCTCAATGCTGCAGTTGCGTGTTAGACGGCACCGCTGTTGCTGTGTGCGCTATACCTTGTTAATTTCAAGCCAATTTTCGCACAAATCTACAGATAGCTTGGGAGTAGGGAATAGTTGTGATTGCAGTCCTTTTAAGGACTAGGTTACAGCATTTCCTACGACTTTTATCAGGCAGGTCTGTGCTCTTAAATAGATAGATTGTGGGAGTAAAGACTAATTGTAATTGCAGTCCTTTTCAGGACTAGGTTACATCAGTTCCTATCAGTTTTTGCCAGTCAGGTCTGTGCCAGTGCTGTGCAAGTTTTTTTCACAGCATTTGGCTGAATCTAGCAAAGCTAATCCTTTTTGGCCTATTGCAGAGTGTGTTAGTCAGTGGAGTAGCCTATCTGTGTTGCAAGATATACCACCTGTGTATAGAATACCAATTTTTTTACTGCACCTAGTGAAGTAAAATCTTTTGGGCATAACATCATTCTATTAGTCCATCTATACTGACCTCCATCAGGTTGCAAATTGAATATAATTTTTTTCTGCATCTAGCTCTGAAAAACTATTTGGGCTTCTAGCAGTGTGTGGGACTTGTTCTATTAGTCCATCTATACTGACCTCCATCAGGTTGCAAATTCAAAATAATTTTTTGTCTGCATCTAGCTCTGAAAAAATATTTGGCCTTCTAGCAGTGTGTGGGACTTTCTCTATTAGTCCATCTATACTGACCTCCATCAGGCTGCAAATTAAAAATAATTTTTATCTGCATCTACCTCTGAAAAAATATTTGGCCTTCTAGCAGTGTGTGGGACTTTCTCTATTAGTCCATCTATACTGACCTCCATCAGGTTGCAAATTAAAAATAATTTATATCTGCATCTAGCTCTGAAAAAATATTTGGCCTTCTAGCATTGTGTGGGACTTTCTCTATTAGTCCATCTATACTGACCTCCATCAGGTTGCAAATTAAAAATAATTTTTTGTCTGCATCTACTGTAGCTCTGAAAAAATATTTGGCCTTCTAGCAGTGTGTGGGACTTTCTCTATTAGTCCATCTATACTGACCTCCATCAGGCTGCAAATTAAAAATAATTTTTATCTGCATCTACCTCTGAAAAAATATTTGGGCTTCTAGCTGTGTCTGGGACTTGTTCTATTAGTCCATCTATACTGACCTCCATCAGGTTGCAAACTGAATATAATTTTTTTCTGCATCTAGCTCTGAAAAAATATTTGGCCTTCTAGCAGTGTGTGGGACTTGTTCTATTAGTCCATCTATACTGACCTCCATCAGGTTGCAAATTGATTATAATTTTTTTCTGCATCTACTTCTGAAAAAATATTTGAGCTTCTAGCAGTGTGTGGGACTTGGTCTATTAGTCCATATACACTGACCTCCATCAGGTTGCAAATTAAAAATAATTTTTATCTGCATCTAGCTCTGAAAAAATATTTGGGCTTCTAGCAGTGTGTGGGACTTGTTCTATTAGTCCATCTATACTGACCTCCATCAGGTTGCAAACTGAATATAGTTTTTTTCTGCATCTAGCTCTGAAAAAATATTTGGCCTTCTAGCAGTGTGTGGGACTTGTTCTATTAGTCCATCTATACTGACCTCCATCACGCTGCAAATTCAAAATAATTTTTTGTCTGCATTTAGCTCTGAAAAAATATTTGGCCTTCTAGCAGTTAGTGGGACTTTCTCTATTAATCCATCTATACTGACCTCCATCAGGTTGCAAATTAAAAATAATTTTTTTGTCTGCATCTAGCTCTGAAAAAATATTTGGCCTTCTAGCAGTGTGTGGGACTTTCTCTTTTAGTCCATCTATACTGACCTCCATCAGGTTGCAAATTCAAAATAATTTTTTGTCTGCATCTAGCTCTGAAAAAATATTTGGCCTTCTAGCAGTGTGTTTGACATTCTCTATTAGTCCATCTATACTGACCTCCATCAGGCTGCAATTTAAAAATAATTTTTATCTGCATCTACCTCTGAAAAAATATTTGGCCTTCTAGCTGTGTGTGGGACTTGTTCTATTAGTCCATCCATACTGACCTCCATCAGGTTGCAAACTGAATATAATTTTTTTCTGCATCTAGCTCTGAAAAAATATTTGGCTTTCTAGCAGTGTGTGGGACTTTCTCTATTAGTCCATCTATACTGACCTCCATCAGGTTGCAAATTAAAAATAATTTTTATCTGCATCTGGCTCTGAAAAAGTATTTGGCCTTCTAGCAGTGTGTGGGACTTTCTCTATTAGTTCATCTATACTGACCTCCATCAGGCTGCAAATTAAAAATAATTTTTATCTGCATCTACCTCTGAAAAAATATTTGGCCTTCTAGCTGTGTGTGGGACTTGTTCTATTAGTCCATCTATACTGACCTCCATCAGGTTGCAAACTGAATATAATTTTTTTCTGCATCTAGCTCTGAAAAAATATTTGGCCTTCTAGCAGTGTGTGGGACTTTCTCTATTAGTCCATCTATACTGACCTCCATCAGGTTGCAAATTAAAAATAATTTTTATCTGCATCTGGCTCTGAAAA
This sequence comes from Phyllobates terribilis, assembly GCF_046119375.1. Taxonomy (NCBI): domain Eukaryota; kingdom Metazoa; phylum Chordata; class Amphibia; order Anura; family Dendrobatidae; genus Phyllobates; species Phyllobates terribilis. The sequence goes on along the minus strand of NW_027362763.1, from coordinate 68,710,305 downwards.
AGTATTTGGCCTTCTAGCAGTGTGTGGGACTTTCTCTATTAGTCCATCTATACTGACCTCCATCAGGTTGCAAATTCAAAATAATTTTTTGTCTGCATCTAGCTCTGAAAAAATATTTGGCCTTCTAGCAGTGTGTGGGACTTTCTCTATTAGTCCATCTATAGTGTTGAGCCACCCCGTAGTGTTCGAGTTCGGTTCGGTTCGTCGAACACCCGTGTGTTCGCCGAACTGTTCGTCGAACTGTTCGTCGAACACCTTCGAACACCGTTAAAACCAATGGCAGGCAAACAAAAACACATAGAAACACATAGAAAACACCTTCAAGGGTGTCCAAAAGCTGACAAACTGCTCAGAAGACATAACTAACACATGGAAAAGTGACAAGTACATATAGTCATGCGAAAATAAAAGAGGTGGAGGAGTAAAAGGAGGGGGAGACACAGATATAGGCATGTCATGCCCTTCTAAAATCCAAAAAGTGAGAAGCCGACACGGCCAGTCCGCTCCTGCCCGTGCCACCTCCGTGTCGCCGGGTTTGTGCCAGAGCCGCGGTGAACCCTGACGGCCAGCCCCCCTCTCCCAATACTGGTGCCTGTCCGCTGGTGGGTCGAGCGAGCCCCCCTGTGGTGGAGGCAGCTCTAAGCTTTTTAATTTAAATTGTCTCTCTAATTTGAATGAATACACTTTAAATCCATTTACAAGGATCTATTGGAGGGCAAGTCTCATGCCAGCAGCCGCGTAATTCCAGCTCCAGTAGCGTCCACTAAAGCTGCTGCAGTTAAAAAGCTTTTATAAGGATCGAGCTCGGCTGTCCACCGCAAGGCATCCTACTGCCAGTCCCAGCCCCTATGCCTTGGGGTGCCTCCTGATGCTCTTCACTAAGTATCCCATGGTCCCGAATCATTTCCTTTGAAAAAATTAAGTGTCTAAACTACAGGTGGTGTAGCTTGCTTAACAGCCGGGATAATCCGCTGACTAGCAGACACTGCTACTAGGCACAAAATATTTCCTGGGCTAGATGCAGTTAAAAATTTGTAATTAGATACTCTCGTTGGATGCTGAGAAAGCATTCCATAGAGTCTCCTGGCACGCCATATATGATTCTCTTAAAAAGTTTGGGGTAGGGGTCTAGGGGACCCTTTTATAGCCAAAATCACGGCCCTGTATCGCAATACGTCACCTAGGCTGAAGATAAATGGAACTGTAGCACCCTGAGGGCTCGGTTGCTACAGACGTATTGCAACTCACCCAGAGGTGTGATATCTCACTCTCAGGTAAGGATGGAGTGTGGATCAGGACCCGACACCTGCATGCATTACACCACATTGCCGTGGGGCAGGGCGACCAATATGCCCCTGAGATGGGCACCACAGTCCCTGTCCCTGGCTGGAGTGGGGGGAGGGAACACTGAGGAAGGGGAACCCTGTAGTGCAGGAGCAGGGAGGAAGCAGTTCCTGGGTGCATTGAGAAGGGAGTATAAAAGGTGGGCACCATCTTAGTTCAGTGCAGAGAAGTCTGAGCAGAAGTGGCAGGGAGCAGGGGCTCTGCATGAGCTCTGCTCCGGAGGCGGGCCTAGTAACAGAGGCCCAGGCCTGGAAGAGGGAGAAGGAAGGAAGAGGAGCGGAGGAGGCTCCAGGAACGAGGAATGAAGGGATCCCAGGGGTGCGGACGGGCGAGTCGCCACCGCACGCCCGAATCCACCTGCGTGGAGGGGTCAGGCCAAAGGGGGAGACCGGTCCCCGAACTAGTGGAGGCAGGAAACGACCCTCAGCTAGAAACCAGAGGCTCTGACATTTTATGTGGCGCAGCCCCTCGCTACACCCGCTAGGAAGGCACCACATAGGGTCAGGGAAACTGGCGCCAAGTTTACCAAGAGGAGGCCCGAGGCAGCCGGACAGAAGTGTTGGTAAGAAAGGCCAGACAAAGGACACACAAAGGGGGTCCTGTGAAGTGCTCCAAAGTTATCTGGGAGTTGTCTGAGCCCCTCACCTGGTGAGCACAGTACGACGTGGGCAGCCGTTACCTGCAGACGTGGTCTGGATAATAAGAACTGTGAGTAAAGGCCTTGGACTGCATCACTGACTCCGTGTCGTTACTGCTGCTGCCCTGCACCATCACCCCCATCCTCCACATACACTGCCCTGAGGCTATACTCCTCCCGTGGGGAGTTATGCTACGCTCTGCTGCACCCACAACACCAGCCTCAGTGGTCTGCCCTGTAGCGGCGGTTCACTCTGACTGCAATCCACGGGTGGCGTAGTCGGACATTTAAACATCAAAACCACATAAATAGTTCCGCCACTGGTTTGACCGCCCTGAGCCACGGAACCGGGTCGCCGCCACGAAGATTACAACCACCAGCATCCACCAAAAAGGGTCCGGCTCCGGGTGTCCCAAGGCCCAGGGGGTGCGTCAGAACATTTTCATCACCTTTCACAATCACCAATGGGACAAGGCAGGGATGTCCTCTGTCCCCTCTCTTATACATCCTAGTGACGGAGCACCTGCTCTCATCAATTCGCCATAACCCCAATATTAGGTGGATTGAGGTGGGAGGCACCGAGTACAAGTGCTCTCTATTTGCTGATGATGTCCTAGTATATATCACTCAATCACATATATCCATCCCTGCTGTTATGGCTGAAATAGATCACTTTGTTACATGGTCAAATTTTAAAATCAATGCAGCGAAGTCTGAGGCCCTCGATGTCTCCCTCCCCAAATCCATATAGGATTCCATCCAGTCCAACTTTCCCTTTGCCTGTCCCTCACAGGGTATCAAATACTTAGGAATTCCTATTCATAGAGACCTCTCCCATCTATGTTATCTTAATTTTGGGCCCTTTATTGAACAACTCCATACAGACCACGGTTGGCAAGTTAGAACTGTAAGATTCACTACGTGAACCGCTGGTGTTTTGTGGAAAAGCACATGTACACTGCGTTCCAAATTATTATGCAAAAAGTGTTTAGGAGTGATAAGGGAAGAATTTGTTTGTTTGTCAGTTAAACTCATTGATGGTGATGTGTGTCAGGGCTCTTTATATCACTGTAAGCAATTGCAGACACCTGTGCTAATTAGTTTGGCAGGTGTGTCCAATGAAAGGCAAGACTACTTAGAAGGCTCTCTCACATTATTAAGCAGCCTACATTTTCTGCCAAAATGGGAAAGAAAAAGGATGTGTCGGCTGCTGAGAAGCAACAAATTGTGGAGTGTTTAGGTCAAGGCATGACTACAATCAACATTGTGCGATGATCAGGATGAAGTGTCTTGGCAATCAAGAAGTATGTAGCTGATTCACAGTACACATGTGTGCGTGCTGATAAGGGCAAATTGAGGACTCTTTCCTACAGGCAATTACGTCAGGTTGAAAGAGCAGCGGCAAAAAAGCCTTGTCATAGCAGCAGACAAGTTTTTGAAGCTGCTTGTGCCTCCAACGTCCCCCGAACAACAAGATGCAGGGTTCTTTAGAGGTTTGCAGCTGTGCATACGCCATCCTGTCGACCTCCTCTATCCACTTCACACAAGCAGAAACGACTCCAGTGGGCCAAACATTACATGAAGACTGATTTCAAAACAGTTTTGTTCACGGATGAGTGCCGTGCAGCGCTCGATGGTCCAGATGGATGGAGTGGAGGATGGCTGGTTGATGGACACCCCACGCAAACACGGCTACAGCGCCAACAAGGAGGAGGTGGAGTAATGTTTTGTGCTGGAATCATGGGGAGAGAGATTGTCGGCCCCTTTAGGATCCCTGAAGGCGCTAAAGATGAACTCCATAATGTATGTGGATTTTCTCAAACAGCACTTCCTGCCATGGTTCAAGAAGAAGAACCGTGTATTTCACAGCAAGATCATTTTTCTGCATGATAATGCACCATCTCATGCTGCACATAAAACATCTGCATCTCTGGCTGATATGGGCATAAAAGGGGACAAACTTATGGTGTGACCCCCATGCTCCCCTGACCTCTACCCCATTCAGAACCTTTGGAGCATCATTAAAAGGAGTGTCTATGATGGCGGGAGGCAGTTCACATCTAAGCAACAGCTCTGGGAGGGTATTCTGTCCTCATGCAAAACAAATGAAGCAGAAACCATCCAAAACCTGACAAATTCAATGGACGAGAGAGTTCAGAAGCTCCTTTCGAACAAGGGGTCCTATGTGAAAATGTAACATCACCTAGAATAAAGTTTTGAATTGAAAACTGTTTGATTTCAGTTTCTAACAACCTGCTAATGCTTATAATTTCAAAAATGACCATTTTTTTGGTCTTTATTAAAATGAAAAGGTTGATCGAAAAGTTTGGGGGATCTAAGAGTGTGGCAACCCAGTAGTCATGATTACTTCGAATTCTGACAATATGAGGGTCATGCTGCAGGTAGTGCAGCAAGAAGGCACTTATGTGTCTTGCGCATCTCGGAGCCCCAAAATTATTTTCCGGGCTAGATGCAGCTAAAAATTATTTTTAATTTTAAATCTGGTGAAGCTTTAGTATAGATGGCCTAATAGGATCAGTGCTGCACAATGCTACAAAGCCCAAATTATTTTCCAGTCAAGATACAGATAAGCATGATTAGTAATTTGAAAGCTTAAAACGGTTGGTAGGGTGATTTTAACCAATCATCAAGCTTTTACTCTCCCCAGGATGACACAGGGGTAGAAAAGTCATTTCGGATCCATGATTTGTTCATCTTTATGAACGTGAGTCTGTCTACATTATCAGTGGATAGCCACGTGCGCTTATCTGTCAGCACACCACCAGCAGCGCTGAACACACGTTCAGACAGAACGCTGACTGCGGGGCATGACAAGATCTCCAAGGCGTAAGTGGCTAGCTCCGGCCATTTATCCAGATTGGAAGCCCAAAAAGAGCAAGGGTCCAGTGACACAGTCGTGGCTTCAATGTTTACTTGGAGATACTCCTGTACCATCGTCTCTAGGCGTTGACTATGTGTCAGACTTCTTGTCTCCTGTGGCCTTGCAAAGGATGGGCTAAAAAAGTGGTGAAATGATTCCGCAAAATTGATGTTACCAGCAGATACTGTGGTTCTGTTACGGTTTGAGTGCTGAACACTTGACGGTCCCACGGTTGGCAAGTTGGAACTGTGAGATTCACTACGTGCACCACTGGTATTTTGTGGAAAAGCACATGTAAGATTCTGCAACAGTCTCTGCTGATACTCCTGCATGCGTGCATCCCTTTCTATGGCAGGAATAATTTCTGTAATTTTACTTTTGTACCGGGGATCTAACAGTGTGGCAACCCAGTAGTCAGGATTATTTCTAATTCTCACAATTCGAGGGTCATGTTGCAGGTAGTGCAGCAAGAAGGCACTCATGTGTGTTGCGCATCCAGGAGCACCAAGTCCCTGTTGTGTTGGTGGCGAGGTAACAATCATGCTTCCTTCCTCTGTCCTCTCCCCCCAAGCTCGCACAACAGAAATGTGATCAAGGTCTCCCTCATCTGATGAGTCTTCCATCAGTTCGTCCTCCACTTCTTCCTGGGCTCCTGCACCTTCCTCACTAGTTTGGCTGCTACCATGCGCCCTGGTAAAATCATCTCCCCCACCCTCACATGCCTGCCGCCTTGGTGCTGCCGACCGTCTGGACCTTGCAGATGTTAGCCCTTCCGCATACAACTCCTCCTCCTCTACTTCCTCCACCTCCTCTTGTGCCACCACCTGACTCCGAATTCTGTTTCACATGTGCTCCAGCATGTAAATCACCGGAATAGTCATGCTGATAATGGCATCGTCAGCACTAAACATCTTCGTCGCCATTTCAAAACTGTGCAGAAGGGTGCATAGGTCCCTGATCTGAGACCACTCCTCCAGCGTGATTTGCCCCACCTCTGAATCTCGTTGGCCCAGGCTATACGTCAGAACGTATTGCACCAGGGCTTGTCGGTGCTGCCACAGTCGCTGCAACATGTGCAGAGTTGAATTCCACCGGGTAGGCACATCGCATTTTAGCCGGTGAAGTGGCAGGCCCAACGACTTCTGTAGAGATGTAAGTCGCTGAGCTGCGGGATGCGAACGGCGGAAGTGAGCACACAGCGACCGTGCCCTCTGCAGAAGGCCATCTAGTCTGGGATAGTGGGCTAAAAATTGCTGGACAACCAGGTTCAACACGTGAGCCATACAAGGCACGTGTGTGACATTGCCCCGGCGAAGGGCCGCACCCAGGTTTGCAGCATTGTCGCACACGGCCTTCCCTGGTTTCAGGTCCAGTGGAGACAACCATTCATGAAATTGGTTCTCCAGAGCTGACCACAACTCCTCAGCTGTGTGACTCACATTTCCCAGACATTTCAATGTAAAAACCGCCTGATGACGTTGAGCCCTACTGCCAGCATAGTAAGGAGGTGTGCAGGATCCCTTCTGCGCAGTTAGAAAGCTTGTGGCATGACCAGACAGGCTTTGGGTGCAGGTGGAAGACCGAGAGGAGGTTGAGGAGGCAGAAGCAGTGGAGGAACTTTGACATAAAGAGGATTGACGCACAACTCGTGGGGACGGCAAGACTTGGACAGCAGCCCCTTGTCCTGCTGTCACCATAGTTACCCAGTGCCCAGTCAGCGACATGTAACGCCCCTGTCCATGCCTACTCGTCCAAGTGTCTGTGGTGAAATGCACCCTGTCACACACAGAGTTTCTGAAAGAAGCGGTGATGTTGTGTGCGACATGCTGGTGGAGCGCAGGCACACCTTTCTTTGAGAAGTAGTGTCAACTGGGCATCTGGTACTGTGGCACTGCGACGGACATAAGGTCTCGAAAATCCTCTGTGTCCACCAGGCGGAAAGGCAGCATTTCTGTAGCCAAGAGCTTGCAGATGGTGAAATTCAACCTCTTAGCTTTCTCATGGCTAGGAGGAAATGGTCTTTTACTTGTCCACATCTGAGGGACCGAGGGCTGGCTATTGTGCTTAGACGGGGTTGATAAGGGTGTCCCCGGCAAACTGCCGGTCTGTGAGGAAGATGCAGGCGGACATGTTAGGTTGCCTTGATCCAAAGGTGGTGCTATCGATGTCGGACAGCGCTCAACACCAGCTGGTGTTCCCACCTCCAAAGAAAATGATGACCTGCCAATCACGCTGGCTGTTTCGGGTAAAGAGGTGGCAGGTCTGCGCCCCAAAACAGGTGTGACTGCTGTCCCCCCAGTCACAGAGGATGAAGAGGCCGCGGATGCACAAGATATGGCAGACGGTAGTTGGCCCGGCCGGCTAGGCCGCATTGTAGCACACTGTGCTTCCCACTGCAACTTATGCTTCATGTCCATGTGCCGGTTCATGCATGAAGTACTCAAACTATGTATTTTTTGGCCTCTACTTAGCTTTTGCTGACAAATGTTACAGATAACACGAGTTGGGTCATCTTTATCGATCTGAAAAAATGCCCAGGCTATGCAAGGCTTAGCACCCATGCGACCTGAAGAGCCACCACGACTTGTGGTGAGAGGCAGAGTTGTGTTTGAGGATGCAGTTGTTGACGTGATTCCAGTACTATGTCTCTGTCCAGGAAGGCGCAACCTGACCTCGTCGTCACTAGCATCTTCCTCCACCTCCTCTGCTGACCTCATCTCTTGGCTGACTGTGGGTTGACAGTAAGTGGGATCTCCAACCTCATCATCATCACCCTGTGTGTTATCATACCCGTCGTCCTCAGAGCCAACCTGTTCCTGCCCTGACAAAAAACTAAAGTTGTCGCTCCAATCAGGTATTTGAGTCTTATCATCGTCTTCCTCATTGTCTCCACCAACAGGAGTTACAGTTTGGGAATGAGGGTCTACATTATGGTCAGAACCTTCTGCGTCTGGTCCTGGATCCGACTCATAAAGATTCTGGGCATCAGTGCAGATCATTTCCTCGTCTGGATTCACAGAAGCGCTGGAGTCGACCTCTGATTCCCAGGCTATAGTATGAGTAAACAGCTCTGCAGACTCAACCATCTGTTCTACCTCATACTCAGACGGGCAGCTGGAGATTTGGGAGCTGTGAGGAAGCAAGTGCGATTTGGGTGACACCTTTGAGGACTGAAGTATTTGTGATGTTGAAGTTGATGTGGAGGAGAGCCCACTTAAAGGAGCACTTGATATCTGTTGAAGCACCTGCTGTTTTTGTGCCTCATCTGGAATTTGTAGCGATTGGCGTGGCCGTAAGAAAGGGATCTTATCACATTGTCCGCTAAAAGAAGTAGACATTTTAGTTTGGCTGGAAGATGGTCTTTCTTCTGCAGATGTTACTGTTGCTTTAACACCTACCCCACGGACACAACCTTTTTCCCCTTCCCAACACGCCTATTCCCCTTTCCACCAGCAGCAGGCCTTTTTCCACTCATTTTGGTGGTTAACTAATTCACAACTCTGGAGTTGTTTGCACAAAAAAACAATGGATGGTAACCGAGCAGAGCTGAGTGGCCAAACTGTGGTATTAGGCCAAAACTATTGGCTGGGTTAGATGCAGAAAAAAATTATATTCAATTTGCAACCTGATGGAGGTCAGTATAGATGGACTAATACAACAAGTCCCACACACAGCTAGAAGCCCAATATTTTTTCAGAGGTAGATGCAGAAAAAAATATATTCAGTTTGCAACCTGATGGAGGTCAGTATAGATGGACTAACAGAGAAAGTCCGACACACTACTAGAAGGCCAAATATTTTTTCAGAGCTAGATGCAGAAAAAAATTATATTCAGTTTGCAACCTGATGGAGGTCTGTATAGATGAATTAATAGAACAAGACCCACACACAGCTAGAAGCCCAATATTTTTTCAGAGGTAGATGCAGAAAAAAATATATTCAGTTTGCAACCTGATGGAGGTCAGTATAGATGGACTAATACAACAAGTCCCACACACAGCTAGAAGCCCAATATTTTTTCAGAGGTAGATGCAGAAAAAAATATATTCAGTTTGCAACCTGATGGAGGTCAGTATAGATGGACTAATAAAACAAGTCCCACACACAGCTAGAAGCCCAAATATTTTTTCAGAGGTACTGGAGATGCAGATAAAAATTATTTTTAATTTGCAACCTGATGGAGGTCAGTATAGATGGACTAATAGAGAAAGTCCGACACACTACTAGAAGGCCAAATATTTTTTCAGAGCTAGATGCAGAAAAAAATTATATTCAGTTTGCAACCTGATGGAGGTCAGTATAGATGGATTAATAGAACAAGACCCACACACAGCTAGAAGCCCAATATTTTTTCAGAGGTATATGCAGAAAAAAATATATTCAGTTTGCAACCTGATGGAGGTCAGTATAGATGGACTAACAGAGAAAGTCCCACACACTACTAGAAGGCCAAATATTTTTTCAGAGCTAGATGCAGAAAAAAATTATATACAGTTTGCAACCTGATGGAGGTCTGTATAGATGGATTAATAGAACAAGACCCACACACAGCTAGAAGCCCAATATTTTTTCAGAGGTAGATGCAGAAAAAAATATATTCAGTTTGCAACCTGATGGAGGTCAGTATAGATGGACTAATACAACAAGTCCCACACGCAGCTAGAAGCCCAATACTTTTTCAGAGGTAGATGCAGAAAAAAATATATTCAGTTTGCAACCTGATGGAGGTCAGTATAGATGGACTAATACAACAAGTCCCAGACACAGCTAGAAGCCCAAATATTTTTTCAGAGGTACTGTAGATGCAGATAAAAATTATTTTTAATTTGCAACCTGATGGAGGTCAGTATAGATGGACTAATAGAGAAAGTCCGACACACTACTAGAAGGCCAAATATTTTTTCAGAGCTAGATGCAGAAAAAAATTATATTCAGTTTGCAACCTGATGGAGGTCAGTATAGATGGATTAATAGAACAAGACCCACACACAGCTAGAAGCCCAATATTTTTTCAGAGGTAGATGCAGAAAAAAATATATTCAGTTTGCAACCTGATGGAGGTCAGTATAGATGGACTAACAGAGAAAGTCCCACACACTACTAGAAGGCCAAATATTTTTTCAGAGCTAGATGCAGAAAAAAATTATATTCAGTTTGCAACCTGATGGAGGTCTGTATAGATGGATTAATAGAACAAGACCCACACACAGCTAGAAGCCCAATATTTTTTCAGAGGTAGATGCAGAAAAAAATATATTCAGTTTGCAACCTGATGGAGGTCAGTATAGATGGACTAATACAACAAGTCCCACACACAGTTAGAAGCCCAATATTTTTTCAGAGCTAGATGCAGAAAAAAATATATTCAGTTTGCAACCTGATGGAGGTCAGTATAGGTGGACTAATAGAACAAGTCCCACACACTGCTAGAAGGCCAAATATTTTTTCAGAGCTAGATGCAGAAAAAAATTATATTCAGTTTGCAACCTGATGGAGGTCAGTATAGATGGATTAATAGAACAAGACCCACACACAGCTAGAAGCCCAATATTTTTTCAGAGGTAGATGCAGAAAAAAATTATATTCAGTTTGCAACCTGATGGAGGTCAGTATAGATGGATTAATAGAACAAAACCCACACACAGCTAGAAGCCCAATATTTTTTCAGAGCTAGATGCAGAAAAAAATTATATTCAGTTTGCAACCTGATGGAGGTCAGTATAGATGGATTAATAGAACAAGACCCACACACAGCTAGAAGCCCAATATTTTTTCAGAGCTAGATGCAGAAAAAAATTAGATTCAGTTTGCAACCTGATGGAGGTCAGTATAGATGGACTAATAGAATGATGCTATGCCCAAAAGATTTTACTTCACTAGGTGCAGTAAAAAAATTGGTATTCTATACACAGGTGGTATATCTTGCAACACAGATAGGCTACTCCACTGACTAACACACTCTGCAATAGGCCAAAAAGGATTAGCTTTGCTAGATTCAGCCAAATGCTGTGAAAAAAACTTGCACAGCACTGGCACAGACCTGCCTGGCAAAAACTGATAGGAACTGATGTAACCTAGTCCTGAAAAGGACTCCAATTACAATTAGTCTTTACTCCCACAACCTATCTATTTAAGAGCACAGACCTGCCTGATAAAAGTCATAGGAAATGCTGTAACCTAGTCCTTAAAAGGACTGCAATCACAACTATTCCCTACTAGTGTTGAGCCACCCCCGTAGTGTTCGAGTTCGGTTCGGTTCGTCGAACACCCGTGTGTTCGCCGAACTGTTCGTCGAACTGTTCGTCGAACACCTTCGAACACCGTTAAAAACAATGGCAGGCAAACAAAAACACATAGAAACACATAGAAAACACCTTCAAAGGTGTCCAAAAGCTGACAAACTGCTCAGAAGACATAACTAACACATGGAAAAGTGACAAGTACATATAGTCATGCGAAAATAAAAGAGGTGGAGGAGTAAAAAGAGGGGGAGACACAGATATAGGCATGTCATGCCCTTCTAAAATCCAAAAAGTGAGAAGCCGACACGGCCAGTCCGCTCCTGCCCGTGCCACCTCCGTGTCGCCGGGTTTGTGCCAGAGCCGCGGTGAACCCTGATGGCCAGCCCCCCTCTCCCAATACTGGTGCCTGTCCGCTGGTGGGTCGAGCGAGCCCCCCTGTGGTGGAGGCAGCTCTAAGCTTTTTAATTTAAATTGTCTCTCTAATTTGAATGAATACACTTTAAATCCATTTACAAGGATCTATTGGAGGGCAAGTCTCATGCCAGCAGCCGCGTAATTCCAGCTCCAGTAGCGTCCACTAAAGCTGCTGCAGTTAAAAAGCTTTTATAAGGATCGAGCTCGGCTGTCCACCGCAAGGCATCCTACTGCCAGTCCCAGCCCCTATGCCTTGGGGTGCCTCCTGATGCTCTTCACTGAGTATCCCATGGTCCCGAAGCATTTCCTTTGAAAAAATTAAGTGTCTAAACTACAGGTGGTGTAGCTTGCTTAACAGCCGGGATAATCCGCTGACTAGCAGACACTGCTACTAGGCACAAAGTATTTCCTGGGCTAGATGCAGTTAAAAATTTGTAATTAGATACTCTCGTTGGATGCTGAGAAAGCATTCCATAGAGTCTCCTGGCACGCCATATATGATTCTCTTAAAAAGCTTGGGGTAGGGGTGTAGGGGACCCTTTTATAGCCAAAATCACGGCCCTGTATCACAATACGTCACCTAGGCTGAAGATAAATGGAACTGTAGCACCCTGAGGGCTCGGTTGCTACAGAGGTATTGCACCTCACCCAGAGGTGTGATATCTCACTCTCAGGTAAGGATGGAGTGTGGATCAGGACCCGACACCTGCATGCATTACACCACATTGCCGTGGGGCAGGGCGACCAATATGCCTCTGAGATGGGCACGACAGTCCCTGTCCCTGGCTGGAGTGGGGGGAGGGAACACTGAGGAAGGGGAACCCTGTAGTGCAGGAGCAGGGAGGAAGCAGTTCCTGGGTGCATTGAGAAGGGAGTATAAAAGGTGGGCACCATCTTAGTTCAGTGAAGAGAAGTCTGAGCAGAAGTGGCAGGGAGCAGGGGCTCTGCATGAGCTCTGCTCCGGAGGCGGGCCTAGTAACAGAGGCCCAGGCCTGGAAGAGGGAGAAGGAAGGAAGAGGAGCGGAGAAGGCTCCAGGAACGAGGAATGAAGGGATCCCAGGGGTGCGGACGGGCGAGTCGCCACCGCACGCCCGAATCCACCTGCGTGGAGGGGTCAGGCCAAAGGGGGAGACCGGTCCCCGAAACTAGTGGAGGCAGGAAACGACCCTCAGCTAGAAACCGGAGGCTGTGACATTTTATGTGGCGCAGCCCCTCGCTACACCCGCTAGGAAGGCACCACATAGGGTCAGGGAAACTGGCGCCAAGTTTACCAAGAGGAGGCCCGAGGGAGCCGGACAGAAGGGTTGGTAAGAAAGGCCAGACAAAGGACACACAAAGGGGGTCCTGTGAAGTGCTCCAAAGTTATCTGGGAGTTGTCTGAGCCCCTCACCTGGTGAGCACAGTACGACGTGGGCAGCCGTTACCTGCAGACGTGGTCTGGATAATAAGAACTGTGAGCAAAGGCCCTGGACTGCATCACTGACTCCGTGTCGTTACTGCTGCTGCCCTGCACCATCACCCCCATCCTCCGCATACACTGCCCTGAGGCTATACTCCTCCCGTGGGGAGTTATGCTACGCTCTGCTGCAGCCACAACACCAGCCTCAGCGGTCTGCCCTGGAGCGGCGGTTCACTCTGACCGCAATCCACGGGTGGCGTAGTCGGACATTTAAACATCAAAACCACATAAATAGTTCCGCCACTGGTTTGACCGCCCTGAGCCACGGAACCGGATTGCCGCCACGGAGACTACAACCACCAGCATCCACCAAAAAGGGTCCGGCTCCGGGTGTCCCAAGGCCCAGGGGGCGCGTCAGAACATTTTCATCACCTTTCACAATCACCAATGGGACAAGGCAGGGATGTTCTCTGTCCCCTCTCTTATACATCCTAGTGACGGAGCACCTGCTCTCATCAATTCGCCATAACCCCAATATTAGGTGGATTGAGGTGGGAGGCACCGAGTACAAGTGCTTTCTATTTGCTGATGATGTCCTAGTATATATCACTCAATCACATATATCCATCCCTGCTGTTATGGCTGAAATAGATCACTTTGTTACATGGTCAAATTTTAAAATCAATGCAGCGAAGTCTGAGGCCCTCGATGTCTCCCTCCCCAAATCCATATAGGATTCCATCCAGTCCAACTTTCCCTTTGCCTGTCCCTCACAGGGTATCAAATACTTAGGAATTCCTATTCATAGAGACTTCTCCCATCTATGTTATCTTAATTTTGGGCCCTTTATTGAACAACTCCATACAGACCACGGTTGGCAAGTTAGAACTGTAAGATTCACTACGTGAACCGCTGGTGTTTTGTGGAAAAGCACATGTACACTGCGTTCCAAATTATTATGCAAAAAGTGTTTAGGAGTGATAAGGGAAGAATTTGTTTGTTTGTCAGTTAAACTCATTGATGGTGATGTGTGTCAGGGCTCTTTATATCACTGTAAGCAATTGCAGACACCTGTGCTAATTAGTTTGGCAGGTGTGTCCAATGAAAGGCAAGACTACTTAAGAAGGCTCTCTCACATTATTAAGCAGCCTACATTTTCTGCCAAAATGGGAAAGAAAAAGGATGTGTCGGCTGCTGAGAAGCAACAAATTGTGGAGTGTTTAGGTCAAGGCATGACTACAATCAACATTGTGCGATGATCAGGATGAAGTGTCTTGGCAATCAAGAAGTATGTAGCTGATTCACAGTACACACGTGTGCGTGCTGATAAGGGCAAATTGAGGACTCTTTCCTACAGGCAATTTCGTCAGGTTGAAAGAGCAGCGGCCAAAAAGCCTTGTCATAGCAGCAGACAAGTTTTTGAAGCTGCTTGTGCCTCCAACGTCCCCCGAACAACAAGATGCAGGGTCCTTCAGAGGTTTGCAGCTGTGCATACGCCATCCTGTCGACCTCCTCTATCCACTTCACACAAGCAGAAACGGCTCCAGTGGGCCAAACATTACATGAAGACTGATTTCAAAACAGTTTTGTTCACGGATGAGTGCCGTGCAGCGCTCGATGGTCCAGATGGATGGAGTGGAGGATGGCTGGTTGATGGACACCCCACGCAAACACGGCTACAGCGCCAACAAGGAGGAGGTGGAGTAATGTTTTGTGCTGGAATCATGGGGAGAGAGATTGTCGGCCCCTTTAGGATCCCTGAAGGCGCTAAAGATGAACTCCATAATGTATGTGGATTTTCTCAAACAGCACTTCCTGCCATGGTTCAAGAAGAAGAACCGTGTATTTCACAGCAAGATCATTTTTCTGCATGATAATGCACCATCTCATGCTGCACATAAAACATCTGCATCTCTGGCTGATATGGGCATAAAAGGGGACAAACTTATGGTGTGACCCCCATGCTCCCCTGACCTCTACCCCATTCAGAACCTTTGGAGCATCATTAAAAGGAGTGTCTATGATGGCGGGAGGCAGTTCACATCTAAGCAACAGCTCTGGGAGGGTATTCTGTCCTCATGCAAAACAATTGAAGCAGAAACCATCCAAAACCTGACAAATTCAATGGATGAGAGAGTTCAGAAGCTCCTTTCGAACAAGGGGTCCTATGTGAAAATGTAACATCACCTAGAATAAAGTTTTGAGTTGAAAACTGTTTGATTTCAGTTTCTAACAACCTGCTAATGCTTATAATTTCAAAAATGACCATTTTTTTGGTCTTTATTAAAATGAAAAGGTTGATCGAAAAGTTTGGGGGATCTAAGAGTGTGGCAACCCAGTAGTCATGATTACTTCGAATTCTGACAATATGAGGGTCATGCTGCAGGTAGTGCAGCAAGAAGGCACTTATGTGTCTTGCGCATCTCGGAGCCCCAAAATTATTTTCCGGGCTAGATGCAGCTAAAAATTATTTTAAATTTTAAATCTGGTGAAGCTTTAGTATAGATGGCCTAATAGGATCAGTGCTGCACACTGCTACAAAGCCCAAATTATTTTCCAGTCAAGATACAGATAAACATGATTAGTAATTTGAAAGCTTAAAACGGTTGGTAGGGTGATTTTAACCAATCATCAAGCTTTTACTCTCCCCAGGATGACACAGGGGTAGAAAAGTCGTTTCGGATCCATGATTTGTTCATCTTTATGAACGTGAGTCTGTCTACATTATCAGTGGAGAGCCGCGTGCGCTTATCTGTCAGCACACCACCAGCAGCGCTGAACACACGTTCAGACAGAACGCTGGCTGCGGGGCATGACAAGATCTCCAAGGCGTAAGTGGCTAGCTCCGGCCATTTATCCAGATTGGAAGCCCAAAAAGAGCAAGGGTCCAGTGACACAGTCGTGGCTTCAATGTTTACTTGGAGATACTCCTGTACCATCGTCTCTAGGCGTTGACTATGTGTCAGACTTCTTGTCTCCTGTGGCCTTGCAAAGGATGGGCAAAAAAGTGGTGAAATGATTCCGCAAAATTGATGTTACCAGCAGATACTGTGGTTCTGTTACGGTTTGAGTGCTGAACACTTGACGGTCCCACGGTTGGCAAGTTGGAACTGTGAGATTCACTACGTGCACCACTGGTATTTTGTGGAAAAGCACATGTAAGATTCTGCAACAGTCTCTGCTGATACTCCTGCATGCGTGCATCCCTTTCTATGGCAGGAATAATTTCTGCAAATTTACTTTTGTACCGGGGATCTAACAGTGTGGCAACCCAGTAGTCAGGATTATTTCTAATTCTCACAATTCGAGGGTCATGTTGCAGGTAGTGCAGCAAGAAGGCACTCATGTGTGTTGCGCATCCAGGAGCACCAAGTCCCTGTTGTGTTGGTGGCGAGGTAACAATCATGCTTCCTTCCTCTGTCCTCTCCCCCCAACCTCGCACAACAGAAATGTGATCAAGGTCTCCCTCATCTGATGAGTCTTCCATCAGTTCGTCCTCCACTTCTTCCTGGGCTCCTGCACCTTCCTCACTAGTTTGGCTGCTACCATGCGCCCTGGTAAAACCATCTCCCCCACCCTCACATGCCTGCCGCCTTGGTGCTGCCGACCGTCTGGACCTTGCAGATGTTAGCCCTTCCGCATACAACTCCTCCTCCTCTACTTCCTCCACCTCCTCTTGTGCCACCACCTGACTCCGAATTCTGTTTAACATGTGCTCCAGCATGTAAATCACCGGAATAGTCATGCTGATAATGGCATCGTCAGCACTAAACATCTTCGTCGCCATTTCAAAACTGTGCAGAAGGGTGCATAGGTCCCTGATCTGAGACCACTCCTCCAGCGTGATTTGCCCCACCTCTGAATCTCGTTGGCCCAGGCTATACGTCAGAACGTATTGCACCAGGGCTTGTCGGTGCTGCCACAGTCGCTGCAACATGTGCAGAGTTGAATTCCACTGGGTAGGCACATCGCATTTTAGCCGGTGAAGTGGCAGGCCCAACGACTTCTGTAGAGATGTAAGTCGCTGAGCTGCGGGATGCGAACGGCGGAAGTGAGCACACAGCGACCGTGCCCTCTGCAGAAGGCCATCTAGTCTGGGATAGTGGGCTAAAAATTGCTGGACAACCAGGTTCAACACGTGAGCCATACAAGGCACGTGTGTGACATTGCCCCGGCGAAGGGCCGCACCCAGGTTTGCAGCATTGTCGCACACGGCCTTCCCTGGTTTCAGGTCCAGTGGAGACAACCATTCATGAAATTGGTTCTCCAGAGCTGACCACAACTCCTCAGCTGTGTGACTCACATTTCCCAGACATTTCAATGTAAAAACCGCCTGATGACGTTGAGCCCTACTGCCAGCATAGTAAGGAGGTGTGCAGGATCCCTTCTGCGCAGTTAGAAAGCTTGTGGCATGACCAGACAGGCTTTGGGTGCAGGTGGAAGACCGAGAGGAGGTTGAGGAGGCAGAAGCAGTGGAGGAACTTTGACATAAAGAGGATTGACGCACAACTCTTGGGGACGGCAAGACTTGGACAGCAGCCCCTTGTCCTGCTGTCACCATAGTTACCCAGTGCCCAGTCAGCGACATGTAACGCCCCTGTCCATGCCTACTCGTCCAAGTGTCTGTGGTGAAATGCACCCTGTCACACACAGAGTTTCTGAAAGAAGCGGTGATGTTGTGTGCGACATGCTGGTGGAGCGCAGGCACACCTTTCTTTGAGAAGTAGTGCCGACTGGGCATCTGGTACTGGGGCACTGCGACGGACATAAGGTCTCGAAAATCCTCTGTGTCCACCAGGCGGAAAGGCAGCATTTCTGTAGCCAAGAGCTTGCAGATGGTGAAATTCAACCTCTTAGCTTTCTCATGGCTAGGAGGAAATGGTCTTTTACTTGTCCACATCTGAGGGACCGAGGGCTGGCTATTGTGCTTAGACGGGGTTGATAAGGGTGTCCCCGGCAAACTGCCGGTCTGTGAGGAAGATGCAGGCGGACATGTTAGGTTGCCTTGTTCCAAAGGTGGTGCTATCGATGTCGGACAGCGCTCAACACCAGCTCTTGCTCCCACCTCCAAAGAAAATGATGACCTGCCAATCACGCTGGCTGTTGCGGGTAAAGAGGTGGCAGGTCTGCGCCCCAAAACAGGTGTGACTGCTGTCCCCCCAGTCACAGAGGATGAAGAGGCCGCGGATGCACAAGATATGGCAGACGGTGGTTGGCCCGGCCGGCTAGGCCGCATTGTAGCACACTGAGCTTCCCACTGCAACTTATGCTTCATGTCCATGTGCCGGTTCATGCATGAAGTACTCAAACTATGTATTTTTTGGCCTCTACTTAGCTTTTGCTGACAAATGTTACAGATAACACGAGTTGGGTCATCTTTATCGATCTGAAAAAATGCCCAGGCTATGCAAGGCTTAGCACCCATGCGACCTGAAGAGCCACCACGACTTGTGGTGAGAGGCAGAGTTGTGTTTGAGGATGCAGTTGTTGACGTGCTTCCAGTACTACGTCTCTGTCCAGGAAGGCGCAACCTGACCTCGTCGTCACTAGCATCTTCCTCCACCTCCTCTGCTGACCTCATCTCTTGGCTGACCGTGGGTTGACAGTAAGTGGGATCTCCAACCTCATCATCATCACCCTGTGTGTTATCACACCCGTCGTCCTCAGAGCCAACCTGTTGCTGCCCTGACAAAAAACTAAAGTTGTCGCTCCAATCAGGTATTTGAGTCTTATCATCGTCTTCCTCATTGTCTCCACCAACAGGAGTTACAGTTTGGGAATGAGGGTCTACATTATGGTCAGAACCTTCTGCGTCTGGTCCTGGATCCGACTCATAAAGATTCTGGGCATCAGTGCAGATCATTTCCTCGTCTGGATTCACAGAAGCGCTGGAGTCGACCTCTGATTCCCAGGCTATAGTATGAGTAAACAGCTCCGCAGACTCAACCATCTGTTCTACCTCATACTCAGACGGGCAGCTGGAGATTTGGGAGCTGTGAGGAAGCAAGTGCGATTTGGGTGACACCTTTGAGGACTGGAGTATTTGTGATGTTGAAGTTGATGTGGAGGAGAGCCCACTTAAAGGAGCACTTGATATCCGTTGAAGCACCTGCTGTTTTTGTGCCTCATCTGGAATTTGTAGCGATTGTCGTGGCCGTAAGAAAGGGATCTTATCACATTGTCTGCTAAAAGAAGTAGACATTTTAGTTTGGCTGGAAGATGGTCTTTCTTCTGCAGATGTTACTGTTGTTTTAACACCTACCCCACGGACACAACCTTTTTCCCCTTCCCAACACGCCTATTCCCCTTTCCACCAGCAGCAGGCCTTTTTCCACTCATTTTGGTGGTTAACTAATTCACAACTCTGGAGTTGTTTGCACAAAAAAACAATGGATGGTAACCGAGCAGATCTGAGTGGCCAAACTGTGGTATTAGGCCAAAACTATTGGCTGGGTTAGATGCAGAAAAAAATTATATTCAATTTGCAACCTGATGGAGGTCAGTATAGATGGACTAATACAACAAGTCCCACACACAGCTAGAAGCCCAATATTTTTTCAGATGTAGATGCAGAAAAAAATATATTCAGTTTGCAACCTGATGGAGGTCAGTATAGATGGAATAATACAACAAGTCCCACACACAGCTAGAAGCCCAATATTTTTTCAGAGGTAGATGCAGAAAAAAATATATTCAGTTTGCAACCTGATGGAGGTCAGTATAGGTGGACTAATAGAACAAGTCCCACACACTGCTAGAAGGCCAAATATTTTTTCAGAGCTAGATGCAGAAAAAAATTATATTCAGTTTGCAACCTGATGGAGGTCAGTATAGATGGATTAATAGAACAAGACCCACACACAGCTGGAAGCCCAATATTTTTTCAGAGCTAGATGCAGAAAAAAATATATTCAGTTTGCAACCTGATGGAGGTCAGTATAGGTGGACTAATAGAACAAGTCCCACACACTGCTAGAAGGCCAAATATTTTTTCAGAGCTAGATGCAGAAAAAAAATATATTCAGTTTGCAACCTGATGGAGGTCAGTATAGATGGATTAATAGAACAAGACCCACACACAGCTAGAAGCCCAATATTTTTTCAGAACTAGATGCAGAAAAAAATTATATTCAGTTTGCAACCTGATGGAGGTCAGTATAGATGGATTAATAGAACAAGACCCACACACAGCTACAAGCCCAATATTTTTTCAGAGGTAGATGCAGAAAAAAATATATTCAGTTTGCAACATGATGGAGGTCAGTATAGATGGACTAATACAACAAGTCCCACACACAGCTAGAAGCCCAATATTTTTTCAGAGGTAGATGCAGAAAAAAATATATTCAGTTTGCAACCTGATGGAGGTCAGTATAGGTGGACTAATAGAACAAGTCCCACACACTGCTAGAAGGCCAAATATTTTTTCAGAGCTAGATGCAGAAAAAAATTATATTCAGTTTGCAACCTGATGGAGGTCAGTATAGATGGATTAATAGAACAAGACCCACACACAGCTAGAAGCCCAATATTTTTTCAGAGCTAGATGCAGAAAAAAATATATTCAGTTTGCAACCTGATGGAGGTCAGTATAGGTGGACTAATAGAACAAGTCCCACACACTGCTAGAAGTCCAAATATTTTTTCAGAGCTAGATGCAGAAAAAAATTATATTCAGTTTGCAACCTGATGGAGGTCAGTATAGATGGATTAATAGAACAAGACCCACACACAGCTAGAAGCCCAATATTTTTTCAGAGCTAGATGCCGAAAAAAATTATATTCAGTTTGCAACCTGATGGAGGTCAGTATAGATGGATTAATAGAACAAGACCCACACACAGCTAGAAGCCCAATATTTTTTCAGAGGTAGATGCATAAAAAAATATATTCAGTTTGCAACCTGATGGAGGTCAGTATAGATGGACTAATACAACAAGTCCCACACACAGCTAGAAGCCCAATATTTTTTCAGAGGTAGATGCAGAAAAAAATATATTCAGTTTGCAACCTGATGGAGGTCAGTATAGGTGGACTAATAGAACAAGTCCCACACACTGCTAGAAGGCCAAATATTTTTTCAGAGCTATATGCAGAAAAAAATTATATTCAGTTTGCAACCTGATGGAGGTCAGTATAGATGGATTAATAGAACAAGACCCACACACAGCTAGAAGCCCAATATTTTTTCAGAGCTAGATGCAGAAAAAAATTATATTCAGTTTGCAACCTGATGGAGGTCAGTATAGATGGATTAATAGAACAAGACCCACACACAGCTAGAAGCCCAATATTTTTTCAGAGGTAGATGCAGAAAAAAATATATTCAGTTTGCAACCTGATGGAGGTCAGTATAGATGGACTAATGCAACAAGTCCCACACACAGCTAGAAGCCCAATATTTTTTCAGAGGTAGATGCAGAAAAAAATATATTCAGTTTGCAACCTGATGGAGGTCAGTATAGATGGATTAATAGAACAAGACCCACACACAGCTAGAAGCCCAATATTTTTTCAGAGCTAGATGCAGAAAAAAATTATATTCAGTTTGCAACCTGATGGAGGTCAGTATAGATGGATTAATAGAACAAGACCCACACACAGCTAGAAGCCCAATATTTTTTCAGAGCTAGATGCAGAAAAAAATTAGATTCAGTTTGCAACCTGATGGAGGTCAGTATAGATGGACTAATAGAATGATGCTATGCCCAAAAGATTTTACTTCACTAGGTGCAGTAAAAAAATTGGTATTCTATACACAGGTGGTATATCTTCCAACACAGATAGGCTACTCCACTGACTAACACACTCTGCAATAGGCCAAAAAGGATTAGCTTTGCTAGATTCAGCCAAATGCTGTGAAAAAACTTGCACAGCACTGGCACAGACCTGCCTGGCAAAATCTGATAGGAACTGATGTAACCTAGTCCTTTAAAGGACTCCAATTACAATTAGTCTTTACTCCCACAACCTATCTATTTAAGAGCACAGACCTGCCTGATAAAAGTCGTAGGAAATGCTGTAACCTAGTCCTTAAAAGGACTGCAATCACATCTATTCCCTACTCCCAAGCTATCTGTAGATTTGTGCGAAAATTGGCTTGAAATTAACAAGGTATAGCGCACACAGCAACAGCGGTGCCGTCTAACACGCAGCTGCAGCAGTGAGAAAATGGTGGCGACGGGGAAAATGGCTTGGTCTTATAGGGCAAGGACATGTGACATACACTGCCAATGACACATGCCCTTGCTTGTGTGAAAAAAAGCACTTCGCTCCGTGTGTGTGCTGCTGATAGGCTGACAGATTGCACCTCCCCACTGTAAATGCGGGAAAGAGAAAAAAAAATCGAGATCTTCATTGTTCCTGCAGAGATCCATCCCCTGCCCCTCCCCCCACCCCGCTGTACACTCAAACTGCGTATTAACATTAATTTTCATCATTACTGAGAAAAAATCCAGTTATGATTTTGGTGCACGAACAGTTATCGAACATAACCTCGAACAGCCGAATTTTTCTCAAATTGTTCGTGTTCGCCGAACGGCTCGAACACCGCCCAAAACAGCTCGAATTTGAGATTGGCGAACAGTTCGAGTAGAACAACGCTCATCTCTATTCCCTACTCCCAAGCTATCTGTATATTTGTGCGAAAATTGGCTTGAAATTAACAAGGTATAGCGCACACAGCAACAGCGGTGCCGTCTAACACGCAGCTGCAGCAGTGAGAAAATGGTGGCGACGGGGAAAATGGCTTGGTCTTATAGGGCAAGGACATGTGACATACACTGCCAATGACACATGCCCTTGCTTGTGTGAAAAAAAGCACTTCGCTCCCTGTGTGCGCTGCTGATAGGCTGACAGATTGCACCTCCCCACTGTAAATGCGGGAAAAAGAAAAAAAAATGGAGATCTTCATTGTTCCTGCAGAGATCCATCCCCTGCCCCTCCCCCCACCCTGCTGTACACTCAAACTGCGTATTAACATTAATTTTCATCATTACTGAGAAAAAATCCAGTTATGATTTTGGTGCACGAACAGTTATCGAACATAACCTCGAACAGCCGAATTTTTCTCAAATTGTTCGTGTTCGCCGAACGGCTCGAACACCGCCCAAAACAGCTCGAATTTGAGATTGGCGAACAGTTTGAGTAGAACAATGCTCATCTCTATCCATCTATATTGACCTCCATCAGGTTGCAAATTCAAAATAATTTTTTGTCTGCATCTAGCTCTGAAAAAATATTTGGCCTTCTAGCAGTGTGTGGGACTTTCTCTATTAGTCCATCTATACTGACCTCCATCAGGCTGGAAATTAAAAATAATTTTTATCTGCATCTACCTCTGAAAAAATATTTGGCCTTCTAGCTGTGTGTGGGACTTGTTCTATTAGTCCATCTATACTGACCTCCATCAGGTTGCAAATTGAATATAATTTTTTTCTGCATCTAGCTCTGAAAAAATATTTGGCCTTCTAGCAGTGTGTGGGACTGGGTCTATTTGTTCATCTATACTGACCTCCATCAGGTTGCAAATTAAAAATAATTTTTATCTGCATCTAGCTCTGAAAAAATATTTGGGCTTCTAGCAGTGTGTGGGACTCATTGTATTAGGTCATCTATACCAAGCTCCACCAGCTTTGAAATTAATAATAATTTTTAGCTGCATCTAGCCCTGAAAATAATTTTTCCCAATAGTGGTAGCAATAGAAATATGGGGCGCGCGCCTGGCTAACAAAAATATACGCTTCATAAAGCAAAACACCAGCCTAGTGCACTGCATTAATAAGATGGCATCATCGTCTCTCCCAGTGCTAGACCTACTACGCAGGCTAGCATTCCTGTGCCTAAAACACAATGTATGGGTCCGCGCTAGCCACTATGCTTAGGGGTATAAAGCTGCTGGTAACGCTTTATAACAATTCAATTGGCAGATTTTCACAGAGATCTTCCACAACGCCCACCCATCGGGCAACAGTTGCCCACCCTCCCTATGGGATCTAGTGGCCAATAGTTGATGCCATTAATCAGAGCGTCAGTTGCCCCGTCAACGTGGCAAGCATACGGTAAGGCATGGGAAGAGTGGACACGACTAGTAGCAGGCAGACGGGTTGACCAATGTGAACAAGCCAGATCACAAGTCACCATAGAATTTCTCCACCAGCTAATGATGTGGGGCATATCAGGGGCGTCAGCGCAGCGGTGTCTGACCGGAGTAGCATTTCACTTCCAACTACTGAATTGGGGAGATGTGACAAAGATTCATCATCAGACAATCCATAAAAGGGTGGAAAAGGGGTCAGCCAAGTCAGGAATGTAGACGTCCCGTCCCGTGTCACTAAAACTGATTTCTCACATTTTATCCCTAACACCATTAACATGACACTCACAATTTGAAGCAACACTAATGTCTACTGCATTTGTGATCGCCTTCTTCGGGGCGCTATGTATAAGCGAATTAGTCCCTCAATCCAAAATTACCACCAGTGGAGGCTTATTACACCAGGACGTAGTCATAGCCAATAATGCAATACGTCTACGCATACACCAATCGAAAACGGTTCCAGCGGGCAGGGGTACTTGGGTACTTCTACAACCCACAAACGGTACACTGAGTCGGGTAACAATAGTAAAAACATATCTAACCATCAGATCACAAAGTAATTTCTTCCTATCACACATTGATGGAACGCCATTATCAAGATACCTGTTCCAAGCTATATTTAATAAATGCATAACATCGGCAGGGAACCACCCCAAAGATTACGGGACACACTCATTCCGCATAGGTGCGGCCACGGAAGCAGCAAGAGCAGGACTGTCAGAAATGGAAGTTCAGAGGCTAGGGAGATGGCGATCCACGTGTTTGGCGAGATACATAAGACCGGACTTGTTATCCTAACGTGGTTTGTTTCTTTTACAGGTGACGCTAAGCCAACAGTGTGAGTGATAGGCCACTCGTATATATATTGGGCACAAAAAAGGGCGAAAGTCCGCCCAGGCGGGAGGAAATTAGAGATTCATAACACATATTTCAACTGGAGAGGTATTAGAGGCCTGCTATGGCCACAGGTACTAATGGAGGTAATCAAGGTAGGGAGAGAGGCAAGAGGTCCGGTCATCTTAGTTATACAGGCCAGGGGAAACAACCTAGTTCATCACAAGAGCGCATGACTAATGGCAATAATGAAACTAGACACTGAGCGCTTCAGAGAATTTTTCACAAAATTAGCTATAGTATGCTCAGAGATTGTGCCGATAGCGGTATGGCAAGGTGCGCGAGACATCACGGCCATCGAATGGACAAGGCGGGTAATAAATATTCGGATGGCAAAATTTAGAAGAGACAGAGGCGGTGTAGTGATACGACACCGACAACTGGAAGGAGATAAAGCAGGCCTCATACGGCCCGACGGTGTTCACTTAATAGATATTGGACTGGACATATTCCTGTCAGGACTCCAGGACGGAGTGGAACAAGCGTTAAGAGTGATGGGTGGGGGTCAGAGTCCTGCATACGAGTACGCTGGATCCTCCGTGGCCTGGAAATAGAAAGGACATGTTGGAGAGTTACACTTGTTGGCCAACTTGCCGGAGTGGGGACCCAGGGCATGCTGCAACAAGCTGAATTATTTTAGAAATAAAATGCCTTTCTAATGGAATGAGTATAAAGAATTAATAAAGCTGTGACCGATCCTCACCCATCCAGTTGTAAGAGTTACATTATTGTATTGTCCATGAAAGGGGGGCGGTAGAGGGGCTGAGCGTCTGGTTTTGGTTGGGGGTCCCCACAGTCTGCCTAGGCTAGATTCATTTAAAAATTCTTATTAGATACACAGGCGGTGCAGCTTGCTTCGCAGCTGGGCTACTAGTTTTGCCTAGGCTAGATGCAGTTAAAAATTCTACGCTGACTAGCAGACACTGAAGATTTGGAGCAGACCTCTGAGTAAACAGCTCTTCAGACTCAACCATCTGTGTTACCCCAAGCCATAGTGTATGTAGTTTCTTACAGTTAAAAGGGGGGGGGGGTGCGACCCAACCCACCTGGAATTGACGATGCCAACGTCACGTAAGACACAGCAAGGGGACTCCCAAAATTGTGGCACAGACACCACTTAACCCTAGAACGCATACCTGTGGCCTTGCAGGCCCGCCCAGTTAATTGTTTTCTATTTTCTGCAAGATTACTTTAGTTAGAATTTTGAAACTCTAGGTATTCTTCATGTATATAGTTGTTTGTCATTTGAGTTTGAGTTATTCCATGTTATTTGCACACGGGCCTAAAGGGCCCCAGGTATGTGAAAGTGTAGATTTTTATGGTCATGCGTTCTAGGGTTAAGTGGCATCAATTGCCCCACTGTTGCTTAAAACGGTTGGTGAGGTGATTTTACCAAATCCCCAAGCTTTTAGTCTCCCAAAGATGACACAGGGGTAGAAATGTCCTTGCGAATCCATGATTTGTTCATCTTTATGAACGTGAGTCTGTCTACATTCTCAGTGGACAGCCGCGTGCGCTTATCTGTCAGCACACCACTAGCAGCGCTGAACACACGTTCAGAGAGAACGCTGGCTGCATGGCATGACAAGATCTCCAAGGCGTGAGTGGCGAGCTCCGTCGATTTTTCCAGATTGGAATACCAAAATGAGCAAGGGTCCAGTGACACAGTCATGGCTTCGATGTTCACTTGGAGATTCTCCTGTACCATCCTCTCTAGGCATTGACTATGTGTCAGACTTCTTGTCTCCTGTGGCCTTGCAAAGGATGGTCTAAAAAAAGTGGTGAAACGATTCCACAAAATTGCTGTTACCAGCAGATACTGTGTTACTGTTACTGTTTGAGTGATGAAGACTCGACAGTCCCACCGTTGGCAAGTTAGAACCTCGAGATTCACTACGTGCACCACTGGTGTTTTGTGGAAAAGCACATGTAAGATTCTGCAACAGCGTCTGCAGATACTCCAGCATTCGTCAATACCTTTTTATGGCAGGAATTATTTCGGCAAATATACTTTTGTACCGGGGATCTAAGAGTGTGGCAACCCAGTAGTCGGGATTACTTCGAATTCTGACAATCCGGGGGTCATGTTGCAGGTAGTGCAGCAAGAAGGCACTCATGTGTCTTGCGCATCCAGAAGGACCATGTCCTTGTTGTGTTGGTAGCGAGGTAAGAATCATGCTTCCTTCCTCTGCCCTCTCCCTCCAACCTCGCACAACAGAAATGTGATCAAGGTCTCCCTCATCTGATGTGTCTTCCATGCCCATCGCCAGTTCGTCCTCCACTTCTTCCTCGGCTCCTGCACCTTCCTCAACAGTTTGGCTGCTACCATGCGCCCTGGTTAATCCCTCTCCCCCACCCTCCCATGCCTGCCGCCTTGGTGCTGCCAACCGTCTGGACCTTGGAGATGTTATCCCTTCCGCATACGACTCCTCCTCTACTTCCTCCACCTCCTCTTGTCCCACCACCTGACTCTGAATTCTGTTAAATGTGTGCTCCAGCATGTAAATCACCGGAATAGTCATGCTGATAATGGCATCGTCGTCAGCACAAAACATCTTCGTCGCCATTTCAAAACTGTGCAGAAGGGTGTGTGGCGCCCCTGAGGGTTCAGTCGCCACAGAGTTACTGCATCTCACCCAGAGGTGTGGTATCTCACCCTCAGGTAAGGAAGGCGTATGGCTCGGGACCCTAACTCCTGCATCCAACACATACCCGCAGTGGGGGTAGGGCGAGATTGCTCCTAAGGGAGAGCACAGTCCCAGGTCCCTAGCTGGTTTGAGGGTCCTATGTAGTGGGTGCTTAGGGGAGCAGCTTAGGGGAGCACATGACAAGGAGAGTATAAATAGGAAGCCATCTTAGAAAGAGCAAGCCAGACAGAGGAGGAAAAGTGACAGGAGCAGAGACTAGGCATGAGCTCTGCTCCGGAGGCGGGCCTAGCCTGGGAGGCCCAGGACTGAAGGAGAGAAGAGAGGAGTGGGAGCTGGAAGGCTCCAGGAACCAAAGGGACCCTACGGCTACGGGCCGTGCAGAAGGCCACCCGTACTCCCGCTGCTACCAGGAGGTAGAGGGGTCAGGCCAGATAAGGGGAACCGGTCCCTCAACTAGCGGAGAAAAAGCAAGGCTCAACTAGAAACCGGAGGCTGCTGCATTTCATGTACTGCAGGCCAAAGTCCACACCAGTCTCACTAAGAAGGTAGCCACATAGGACCCAGGGGACAGAACACACGTCACCCGCCAAGGCCCGAGGATACCGGATAGAAGTGTCACTGGGTGTGAGTTGCAGGCAGAAGGCCAGAGAAAGGACACACAGAAGGGGGTCATGCTAACTACTCCGGAGCTATCTGGGGGTGGACTGAGCCCCTCACTGAGTATGCACAGCACGACGGGGGAGATTGCTCTGGTACCTGTAATCTGGACTACAACAACTGTGAGTAATATCTTGAGACGGCATCACACGGACTACGTGTTCATTACTGACTCCCTGCACTACAACCACCATCATCCACCCACACTGCCCTGAAGCTACACTCTTCCTGTGGTGATTAATAATACCGTTGCTGCAAAACCACCAGCTTCAGAGTACTGTTCCGCAGCGGCGCCACAGGTGGCGTAGTCAGACATTATAAAATCCATATATACTGTACAAATTACCCTTGGATTGACCGCCCTGGGTCACGGACTGGGTCACCGCCACAGTGACTACAACCCCCAGCGTCTACCGGCCTGGCTCAGGGTACCCCATGGCCCAGGGGGCGCGTCAACTTCATAGGTCCCTGATCTGAGACCACTCCTGCAGCGTGATTTGCCCCACCTTTGGATCTCGTTGGCCCAGGCTATACGTCAGAACATATTGCACCAGGGCTTGTCGGTGCTGCCACAGTCGCTGCAACATGTGCAGAGTTGAATTCCACCGTGTCGGCACATCGCATTTCAGCCGGTGAACTGGCAGGCCCAACGACTTCTGTAGAGATGTAAGTCGTTGAACTGCGGGATGCGAACGGCGGAAGTGAGCACACAGCGACCGTGCCCTCTGCAGAAGGCCATCTAGTCCGGGATAGTGGGCTAAAAATTTCTGGACAACCAGGTTCAACACGTGAGCCATACAAGGCACGTGTGTGACATTGCCCCGGCGAAGTGCCGCACCCAGGTTTGCAGCATTGTCGCACATGGCCTTCCCTGGTTGCAGGTCCAGTGGAGACAACCTTTCATGAAACTGGGTCTCCAGAGCTGACCACAACTCCTCAGCTGTGTGACTCACATTTCCCAGACATTTCAAAGTAAACACTGATGCCGTTGAGCCCTGCTGCCAGCATAGTAAGGAGGTGTGCAGGATTTCTTCTGCGCAGTTAGAAAGCAGGTGGCATTACCAGACAGGCTTTGGGTGCAGGTGGAGGACCGAGAGGAGGTTGAGGAGGCAGAAGCAGTGGAGGAACTTCGAGATAAAGAGGATTGACGCACAACTCGTGGGGACGGTAAGACTTGGACAGCAGCCCCTTGTCCTGCTGTCACCATAGTTACCCAGTGCCCAGTCAGCGACATGTAACGCCCCTGTCCATGCCTTCTCGTCCAAGTGTCTGTGGTGAAGTGCACCCTGTCACACACAGAGTTTCTCAAAAAAGCGGTGATGTTGTGTGCGACATGCTAGTGGAGCGCAGGCACACCTTTCTTTGAGAAGTAGTGCCGACTGGGCATCTGGTACTGGGGCACTGTGACGGACATAAGGTCTTGAAAATCCTCTGTGTCCTCCAGGTGGAAAGGCAGCATTTCTGTAGCCAACAGCTTGCAGATGGTGAAATTCAACCTCTTAGCTTTCTCATGGCTTTTCCACATCTGAGGGACCGAGGGCTGGCTGTTGTGCTTAGACGGTGTTGAGTAGGGTGTCCCCGGCAAACTGCCGGTCTGTGAGGAAGATGCAGGCGGACATGTTAGGTTGCCTTGATCCAAAGGTGGTGCTCTCGATGTCGGAGAGCGCTCAACACTAGCAGGTGTTTCCACTTCCCAATGAACTGACGACCTGCCAATCACACTGGCTGTTGCGGGTAAAAAGGTGGCAGGTCTGCGTCCAAAAACATGTGTGACTGCTGTCCCCCCAGTCACAGAGGATGAAGAGGCTGCGGATGCACAAGATGGGGCAGACGGTGGTTGGCCCAGCTGGCTAGGCCGCATTGTAGCACAGTGAGCTTCCCACTGCAACTTATGCTTCATATCCATGTGACGGTACATGCATGAAGTACTCAAACTATGGATTTTTTGGCCTCTACTTAGCTTTTGCTGACAAATATTACAGATAACACGAGTTGGGTCATCCTTATCGATCTGAATAAGTGCCCAGGCTATGCAAGGCTTAGAGCCCATGTGACCTGAAGAGCCACTACGACTTGTGGTCAGAGGCAGAGTTGTGGTTGAGGATGCAGATGTTGACGTGCTTCCAGTACTCCGTCTCTGTTCA
This sequence comes from Phyllobates terribilis, assembly GCF_046119375.1. Lineage (NCBI taxonomy): Eukaryota > Metazoa > Chordata > Amphibia > Anura > Dendrobatidae > Phyllobates > Phyllobates terribilis. Next base: position 68,679,947 of record NW_027362763.1, on the reverse strand, counting down.
GGAAGGCGCAACCTAACCTTGTCGTCAATAGCATCTGTGATGCCCCGCTGCGCTTGGTATCACAGATCCTAGAAGAGTGCATTGATGGAATCCTCCACAAGAGGCCCCCATAAACATTCACACATCTCCACCTTCCACCTCAGACCAGCAGAGGGAGCCCGTTAGGGATATAAATAGGGAAGGTGGAGCTAGGCAGTTCAGTTCCTCTGAAGAGTTCCTGCAGTAGAGAAGCCTAAGAGAGGTCAGTCTGCAGTCTGTAGTGGAGCTCAGTGTAGTCTAGAGAACGCAGTTAATAGTTCAGCAGTGGAGCACGAGGCTCCTGCTTGCTAGATTCAGGGATCCCAGATAGAGCTTAAGGTGTGCCGATGCCGTAAGATCAGTGAAGCGCGGCAAGCTGCCGTTAGTGTGTATAGCCTAGTGAGGGCCCGAGTAGGCCGAAGGCGAGTGGCGAGTTAGTACATAAGGGGCAGAGGAGCTTAACCAGCTCACCCCGAAGCATTTACCGGACACAGGATCCAAGCTTACCGGTATCTCTATGACCCAGTAAGGCATAACCAGAATTCCTGGAGAACTACAAGTCCCAGGATCGCTAAGGTGCTGATATGTAACAGAGCCAGGAGACGCTTAGGTTCCGCATACTGGGATTGTGAACTCCAAGAGAAGGCCCTACCACAAGGTCAGCCAGCGCAGGACAGAGACAAAGTTAGGCCTAGCTCCAGGCAGGTCAGAAACTTACTACGCAGAGGCAAGAAACAGGAGGCCCTACACCCGCTCATTGGGGAGGATCCTGATATGCACCCATCACCCTACAGTGCTCCGGGATGTGCCTGAATTTCCACCAGTAAAAGGTACTGAAGTGACTACCGTGTCCGTTCCAATTCTTGCTCTGACCCAGCTGGGTCTCGCCTGTCCTGCATTCCCCCTGCATACGCTGCCCTGAGACCTAGCTCCACCTGTGGGGAGCTATACCATCGAGCTGCTTTATCACCGGCCTCAGTGGACTGCTGCAGCGCTGGTGCTTGTCACCAGATACCACAGGTGGCGTCATGAACTCTTATAAAATTAACAATTATCCACCCTTTTAAAGAGAGACCCCAGGGTACGGGCCAGGGAGCCGACCACCGCGACATCCCCAAGGCCAGGCAAATGCCCGGGTACCGAGACATCCCCATCCCCAGGGCTAGTCACATCCTCCTCCACCTCCTCTGCTGACCTCATCGACTGGCTGACTGTGGGTTGACAGTAAGTGGGATCTCCAACCTCGTCATCATCACCCTGTGTGTTATCACACCCGTCGTCCTCAGAGCCAACCTCTTCCTGCCCTGACCGAAAAGTCAAGTTGTCGCTCCAATCAGGTATTTGAGTCTCATCATCATCTTCATCATTGTCTCCACCAACAGGAGTTACAGTTTGGGAACAAGGGTCTACATTATGCTCAGAACCTTCTTCATCTGGTCCTGGATTTGACTTATAAAGATTCTGGGCATCAGATCAGATCATTTCCTCATCTGGATTAACAGAAGCTCTGGAGCAGACCTCCGTTTCCCAGGCTATAGTATGAGTAAACAGCTGTGCAGACTCAACCATCTGTGTTACCCCATACTCAGACGGGCAGCTGGAGACTTGGGAGCTGTGAGGAAGCAAGTGCGATTGGGGTGACACCTCTGAGGACTGGAGTATTTATGATGTTGAAATTGAGGTGATGGAGAGCCCACTTGAAGGAGCACTTGATATCCGTTGAAGCACCTGCTGTTTTTGTGCCTCATCTAGAATTTGTAGCGATGGGCGTGTCCGTAAGGATGGGATCGTATCACATCGTCCACGAAAAGAAGTCGACATCTTAGTTTGGCTGGAAGATGGTCTTTCTTCTGCAGATGTTACTCCCCTGTCCCCCCTTTCTTCTGCAGATGTGCCTGTCCGCCTCGACCCACCGGCGGACAGGCACCAGTATTGGGATAGGGGGGCTGGCCGTCAGGGTCCACCGCGGCTCTGGCACAAACCCGGCGACACAGAGGTGGCACGGGCAGGAACGGACTGGCCGTGTCGGCTTCTCACTTTTTGGATTTTAGAAGGGCATGACATCCCTATATCTGTGTCTCCCCCTCCTTTTACTCCTCCACCTCTTTTCTTTTCGCATGACTATATGTACTTGTCACTTTTTCATGTGTTAGTTGTGTCTTCTGAGCAGTTTGTCAGCTTTTGTACACCTTTGAAGGTGTTTTCTATGTGTTTCTATGTGTTTTTGTTTGCCTGCCATTGGTTTTAATGGTGTTCGAAGGTGTTCGACGAACAGTTCGACGAACAGTTCGGCGAACACACGGGTGTTCGACGAACCGAACCGAACTCGAACACTACGGGGGTGGCTCAACACTACCGGCAAATTCTCCTGCTTTGTCCACATCCACTGTACTACTAATTTAAAACCTCCTCCAAATACACCTCTGGCTCCTCTGTTCTTAGTATTTACCCTGGGCTCCAATACCGCTAGTTGCTGCTCAGAAGTGCCGTCTGCACAGTAAACGCTTGCTCCAGTTTTATTGGGGTTCAGTAACGTCAGCTGATCCCCAGCTGTGTGTCCGGCAAATTCTCCTGCTTTGTCCGCATCCACTGTACTACTGATTTAAAACCTCCTCCAAATACATCTCTAGCTCCTCTGTTTTTCGTATTTACCCTGGGCTCCAATACCGCTAGTTGCTGCTCAGAAGTGCCGTCTGCACAGTGAACGCTTGCTCCAGTGTTATTGGGGTTCAGTAACGTCTGCTGATCCCCAGCTGTGTGTCCGGCAAATTCTCCTGCTTTGTCCACATCCACTGTACTACTAATTTAAAACCTCCTCCAAATACACCTCTGGCTCCTCTGTTTTTAGTATTTACCCTGGGCTCCAATACCGCTAGTTGCTGCTCAGTTGTGCCATCTGCACAGTGAACGCTTGCTCCAGTGTTATTGGGGTTCAGTAACGTCAGCTGATCCCCAGCTGTGTGTCCGGCAAATTCTCCTGCTTTGTCCACATCCACTGTACTACTGATTTAAAACTTGCTCCAATTATACCTCTGGCTCCACTCTGTTTTTAGTATTTACCCTGGGTTCCAGCACCACCAGCTGTTTCCCCGCAGTGTCTTTTGCACGGTTACTCCCTCCTGCCCAGCCTTGTTCCAGCATGCCAGCTGTTTCCGGGTAGTGTCAACGTCACTTTGCCTCCAATGCGTTGTCCTGTCGTGTTGCGGTCGGGTTAGCCGACTCTATGGTGCCTGCAGTTTAGGTGACTCGTATGTGGGCTGCGGGATCTGTCAATGAAGGCTGGTTCCATAGTGCCAATAGGAAAAGCACCCCCTGTAGGACTGTGGGTTTTGGTAACTGCGGCCGGCTCGCGGCCTTGAACTTTTTTTTACATGGGTACCTTCTGCTACCCATCCGGGTTCCAGTACCGTCAGCTGGTTCTCGGCAGTGCCTTTGGATTAGGTGCCTCCTTCTCGGTATCCAAGTTCCACCAACGTCTGCTGGTCCTTGGTAGTGCTTTCTGGCACAGGTACCTCCTGCTTAGTAACCGAGTTCCAGTACCATCAGCTAGTCCTCGGCAGTTCCATTGGCTCTTGTACCTTCTGCTACCCATCCGGGTTCCAGTACCATCAGCTGGTCCTCGGTAGTTCCATTTGCTCTTGTACCTTCTACTACCCATCCGGGTTCCAGTACCGTCAGCTGATTCTCGGCAGTGCCTTTGGATTAGGTGCCTCCTTCTCGGTATCCAAGTTCCACCAACGTCTGCTGGTCCTTGGTAGTGCTTTCTGGCACAGGTACCTCCTGCTTAGTAACCGAGTTCCAGTACCATCAGCTGGTCCTCGGTAGTACCATTGGCTCTTGTTCCTTCTGCTACCCATCTGGGTTCCGGTACCGTCAGCTGGTCCTCGGTAGTTCCATTTGCTCTTGTACCTTTTGCTACCCGTCCGGGTTCCAGTACCGTCAGCTGGTTCTCGGCAGTGTCTTTGGCACGGGTACTCCCTCCTGCCCAGCCTGGTTCCAGCACGCCAGCTGTTTCCGAGTATTGTCAACGTCACTTTGCCTCCAATGCGTTGTCCTGTCGTGTTGCGGTCGGGTTAGCCGACTCTATGGTGCCTGCAGTTTAGGTGACTCCTATGTGGACTGCGGGATCTGGCAATGAAGGCTGGTTCCATAGTGCCAATAGGACAAGCACCCCCTGTAGGACTGTGGGTTTTGGTAACTGCGGCCGGCTCGCGGCCTTGAACTTTTTTTTACATGGGTACCTTCTGCTGCCCATCCGGGTTCCAGTACCGTCAGCTGGTACTCGGCAGTGCCTTTGGATTAGGTGCCTCCTTCTCGGTATCCAAGTTCCACCAACGTCTGCTGGTCCTTGGTAGTGCTTTCTGGCACAGGTACCTCCTGCTTAGTAACCGAGTTCCAGTACCATCAGCTGGTCCTCGGCAGTTCCATTGGCTCTTGTACCTTCTGCTTCCCATCCGGGTTCCAGTACCGTCAGCTGGTCCTCGTTAGTTCCATTTGCTCTTGTACCTTCTACTACCCATCCGGGTTCCAGTACCGTCAGCTGGTTCTCGGCAGTGCCTTTGGATTAGGTGCCTCCTTCTCGGTATCCAAGTTCCACCAACGTCTGCTGGTCCTTGGTAGTGCTTTCTGGCACAGGTACCTCCTGCTTAGTAACCGAGTTCCAGTACCATCAGCTGGTCCTCGGCAGTTCCATTGGCTCTTGTACCTTCTGCTTCCCATCCGGGTTCCAGTACCGTCAGCTGGTCTTCGGCAGTTCCATTGGCTCTTGTACCTTCTGCTACCCATCCGGGTTCCAGTACCGTCAGCTGGTCCTCGGTAGTTCCTCAGCCTTCTTGTACCTTCTGCTACATTTCCAAGTTCAAGCTTTTTGAAATGGTTCTTGGTAATCACTCTGGATCTCCCTGACGAGGACCCTGAAGACGAGGACCCTGAAGACCAACCCGAAGAAGACAAGGACCCCGAAGACGAGGACCCAGAAGACGACGACCCTGAAGACCACCCCGAAGAAGACAAGGACCCTGAAGACGAAGACCCTGAAGACCACCCCGAAGAAGACGAGGACCCCGAAGACGAGGACCAAGAAGACGACGACCCTGAAGACCACCCTGAAGAAGACCAATAAGATGACCCTGAAGAAGTTGACCAAGAGGACAAAGAAGAGAAGACAAGCACCAAGATACAGAAGAACAAGAGACAGAAAACCAAGAAGCAGAAATACAAGAAGCTGCAGAACAAAAAGCGGAAGAACATTAAGCATAAGACTAAAAATCAGAGCAAAATATAATATCTAAATTATAAGCAGAAGATGACTAAGCAGTGTATGGGGGTGAGTCCGTTCCTCCTCGTGGTGCCCCTGGAAAAGACCTGCTGCTGCAGGCCAAACTGAACGCGGACAAATCCTGTTGTAAATCTTTTGTGACGGGCAGAACGAAAGGTGTAATGTCCAACCTTTTATAGATAACAACTACAGGAATGCCTGTCACAAATAAGAATATGATGAAGAAGAAGAATATGAAGAAGATGAAGAAGTAGAATATGAAGAATGTAAAAAAAAAGAATAATACGAAGAAGGTGAAGAAGATGAAGAAGGTGAAGAAGAAGTGGATGAAAAAGATGCTGAGGATGATGAAGGAGAAAGTGTGGGAGAAGTAAAAAAATAAGGTGAAGAGCATGAAAGTAGTGAAACATAAATATCTGACAAAATCTAAAAATACTTAACATAGTCAATATTTCCGTAACTCAGAACATCTTAAAAAAATATTAATTCCTGCTATTCCATTTGATTGGACTAAACCTCTATGCCTTTATTGTCTCCCCCACCTCCCCCAATACATTCTAAATTATTCTTAGTTGTTTTCCTTCATGTAGAATTAACCTACAAGGAAAGAAAGGGTTTATTTTCATTCCGATATTTCTGTCCCATTGACTTGCATTGGTTTCCGGTATCGGAATCGGCGATATCCGATACTTTTTCGGCATCGGTCCGATCCAATCCGATCCGATATTTCCCGATATCGGAAGGTATCGCTCAACACTAATGACGGGACAGCACAGAGATCTGTATATTGAGCTTTTTACACATAGGCTTGTAGCAGGGACATCTAGAGGAAAGAAGGTTTCAGTATTGCAAAGGGCAATTCTTTATTAGAAGAATGGTGGTTATGTTGGCGCTTTGGCAGTAGAAAAATGATGAGTGGGTGATGAACCCACTTCACCTGTAGAGCATGAGTCGGCACCAAGAGAGAATCCATTCAGGGACTGAGCAGGTTAACAAAAGATATTTATAGTGGAAAGGTGTTGGTGCACTACACGATGAAGAAAGATGAGTGAACCGTCATCTTGAAACTATTTCTATGGTATAATATCTCTGTTTGCTGTGATCTATGTCATCTGCTGAACCATCATCTTGAAACTATTTCTATGGTATAATATCTCTGTTTGCTGTGATCTATGTCATCTGCTGAACTGTCATCTTGAAACTATTTCTATGGTATAATGTGTCTGATTGCTGTATCTGTGCTCTGTTATTTGATGCATTGTACTCAGTATTTCCTGTCTGTCCTGCCATCATTGTAGACTTTATCTGATGGCGAAAGGTGTTATTCTTTGTCAGGCATAGTGAGCTAGGCCTGTTTCTTTGATCAGCCCTCCACCCCCCTGGTGAGGTGAGCAGCTGGCAATTTAGTCACAAGCAGCTCCCACAATCCCTCTCACCTGATGCTATAGTCCTTCCTATAAATCTAGATGTCTCATAAGGGGTGCAAGTGATGTGGAGTGCATGCACGTGTCCTTTTCAGCAAAGTGTCCTATTCGACAAGTGTCAGACAGTCATTTCAACGGCAGTCATTCAGGGCAGGAGTCAGGTAACTCACACTTTGTACTCTCTGCTAACTATGTATTTTATTCCTGTGTCCATATTCCTGTGTACTTTTTTCATCCACATCCACTGCCCTATCCCCCCTCCATCACCACTCATTCATATCTGCCCTTCACTCCTTCCCTCTCCCATGTACAGCTCCCATGCTCTTTTGAACTTCCTGACAAATCTCACTCTGTCCCATCCAAAGGTATTGCACAAGAAACTATGTCACAAATCCGAAAACTATCTACTCTTTCTCTTTTTACTGCTACTCCTCATTTCAGGGGATATCTCTCCTAACCCTGGACCACCCTCTGCCAACCTAAACCCTTCCCCCACCTCACATTGAAACCCTGCTAACCTTATTAACATCAGTTGTACTCCTTCATCTCCCTCCTTAAATTGCGCACTGTGGAATCCACGTTCTGTATGCAACAAGCTTCCTTTCCTGCACAAACAACTAGAGACCAGTCTCCAATCTTCTCTTCATCTCTAAACTCTTGGAGCGCCTGGTCCACTCCCGCCTTACCAGTTACCTCTCCACTGACTCTCTTCTAGATCCATCACAGTCCGGCTGCCGCCCCCTACATTCTACGGAAACTGCACTCATCAAAGTAACCAACGACCTTCTGACAGCAAAACATAATGGTGATCACTCTCTGCTCATTCTTCTTGACCTCTCTGCAGCCTTCGACATCATTGACCACCACCTCCTACTCTCTATGCTCCACTCAATCGGCATAAAAGACACTGCTCTCTCCTGGTTCTCCTGCTACTTATCTGACGGCTCTTTCAGTGTATCATTTCCTGGCTCCGCTTCTTCCCCTCTTCCTCTCACTATTGGGGTTCCTCAGGGTTCATTCCTTGGCCCTCTTCTCTTCTCTATCTACACAGCCCCTATTGGACAGACCATCAGCAAATTTGGCTTTCAGTACCAGCTTTATGCTGATGACACACAACTATACACCTCATCCCCTGACCTTACCCTCGCTGTACTACAGAACACCAGTGACTGTCTGGCCGCAGTTTCTAACATCATGTCCGCTCTCTACCTGAAACTCAACCTTTCCAAAACTGAACTTCTTCTACTCCCGCCGTCTACTCACCTCTCTAAATCGGACATCTCTCTCTCCGTGTGTGGCACCACAATAATTCCGAGCCAGCAGGCGCGTTGTCTGGGCGTTGTGTTTGACACCAATCTCTCCTTCACCTTCCACATACAATCTCTTGCCCGCTATTGTCACTTGCACTTGAAGAACATCTCTAAAATCCGCCCCTTTCTCACCTTGGAAACAACAAAAACCCTCACTGTTGCCCTGATCCACTCCCGCCTTGACTACTGTAACTCTCTATTAATTGATCACCCCCTCACTCGACTTTCCCCCCTCCAGTCCATCCTTAATGCTACAGCCAGGGTCATCCATTTGGCTAACCGTTACTCAGACTCCACCGCTCTGTGCCAGTCATTGAACTGGCTGCCCATGATTTATAGGATCCAATTTAAATTGCTTGTTCTCACCCAAAGCCCTCCACAGTGTGGCACCCCCCTACATCTCTTCCCTCATTTCTGTTTATCGGCCTACCCGTTCTCTACGCTCCGCAAGCGACTTTCGACTAACATCCGCACTAATCCGTACCTCCCACTCCCGGCTTCAAGACTTCTCCCGAGCTGCACCTATTCTCTGGAATGCTCTACCCCAAGAAATTAGGATGAACCACAACTTACACAGTTTTAGGTGCTCCCTAAAAACACACCTGTTTAAAGAAGCCTATCACCTTCCCTAATCAAAGTCCTTTTATATTCTTATAGCCCATCCCTTATTTCTCCAAACGTAAGTCTCCACCAAACCCAAAAGCACTACAGATACTGGCTGGTGATGAGCTCATGCAGCCTTTATCTATCCCTCATCCCCTCAAGATGGCTGGACCATCCTTGTAAATAAGCCATTGTACTTTGTGTCACCCCCACCTCATTGTAGATTGTAAGCTCTTACGAGCAGGGTCATCGTCATTTTTGCTGAAATTATTGTATTATCTTTAGCTATGTTACTTATGACTGTTGTATATGAACCTGTGAATTGTTAAATGCTGCGGAATATGTTGGCGCTATATAAATAAAGACTATTATTATTATTATTTGTAGTACACAGCGAATACAGCAGACCAGAGTGCTCATCATGTAATTGTACAGAATGCAGGCCGGGTACTGTTTATATAATGGTTTTGGGGGTAAAATCGGCACAAAATACACACACTTGTTTCTTTGTGCAAATTATAGTTAAAATGTAAAAAATGTTAACATATTATCAGCTATGTAGAAAAAAAAAGTTTGTTTGAAATTTAAATTGTACCCTGTGTTATTTACATGTAATTTTACTATTTACATATTTATTTACTATAGGGTATTTGCTCATTTTGTTTTTTTCTTGAGTTTTGTCTTTAAAATGGCCACAGTGTGAACTTGTTCTTACACATTGCACGCATAACAACGTATTCTCCGGCTCATTTCTTTGGTTTCCTTGTAGCTTTTTGCACTTTATATAAAGAGGGGGTGTGTCTCCCCCTTTCTGAGCTAAGTATTTCATCTATATAGTTTCTCATGGACAGTTGTCTGAACAGTCGGGCCCTTGTCCTGCTTATCTACATTGAGGTCGGCTGACACAAGGTAAGGTTTTAACAATAGAGACACGAACGGACTGTCCCGATTGGGTACACCTTGTCGTGGTGGGAAAACTTTTACACTTTTTTGATCAAAATAGTGTTAACCAAGTACCCTATGTTATTTTTAAGTACTATTACTATTTAGTACTTATTTACATAGTATAGGGTATATGCTCATTTTGTTTTGTTTTTGTTTTTTTCTGTGAAATTGCCAAAATGTGCTCTTATACATTGCACACATACCTTATGCTCCAGCTCATTTCTTTGGTTATATTATCTGCTATATAGAAAAAAATTAGTTTGTTTGAAATTTGAATTGTTTGAGAATTAAAAAAAACAAAATTAAAACAAAGCTACAAAAAATACAGAAAATAAATATAAATACAAGCTCAACTTTTAAATTAGTTATCGATAATAAAATCAATGATTAATTGATAAATAAAATTTCCTTCCTAATGGTTGCCCATGTGTTATGTCTTATTGTTGGTGAGACAGTTTGTAACAGATTTGTTTTAGTACATTTTTTGGCCAATGGGTGCTGCTGTTTCTCTATCACAGAGCATTACTTTGTAGCAATAGTCCCCTTATTTGTAACTGTTCTGTTTCAAATTAGGTTCAAGTTCCATTGGGTGATGGTTAGGGATGGGTGAACCCGAACGGTAAAGTTCAGAGTCTGTACCGTAACCTAATGTCTCTGCACGGACCCCGAACACGGACTTCTCCCAAAAGTCTGTGTTACTGATCGGGTTTGGCAGCCTGAACAAAGCTTGTTGAAAGGCGGCAGCGCATTAGTTAGCAGTGGAGAACCACAAGAATCTGTGCTAGGGCCGATTCCTTTTAACCTTTTGATTAATGACCTTGTGGATGAGACAGACTAAAGTGTCAGTCTTTGCTGATAACACCAAACTATGTAGGATATTTTAATCTAACCCTGACATTACAATGTTACAAAATTATCTGGATAAGATGACTGAATGGGCAAACACTTGGCAGATGAGGTTTAATGTAGATAAATGAAGAGTAATGCACCTAGGATGGGGTAATCCTATTGCTGAATATACATTAAATGGGATTATACTCAGGACTCCAGAACAGGGGAAGGACTTGGGTATTTTGGTTACAAGTAAGCTGAGGAGCAGCACTCAATGTCAAGCAGCAGCCGCAAAAGCCAATAAGATTTTAGGGTCTAAAAAAGGGAGATACAATCCTGCGGATCCTAATGTACTGTTAACCCTTTATAAATCACTGGTGAGGACACATCTGGAATATGGGATCCAGTTTTGGGCTCCACATTTTAAAAAGGATATTCAGAAGTTAGAGTCAGTTCAAAGGCGGGCAACTAGATTATGACAAGATATGGAAAGCCTCTTATAAGATGAGAGGTTGGGAATAGAGATGAGCGTTGTTCTACTCGAACTGTTCGCCAATCTCAAATTCGAGCTGTTTTGGGCGGTGTTCGAGCCGTTCGGCGAACACGAACAATTTGAGAAAAATTCGGCTGTTCGAGTTTATGTTCGATAACTGTTCGTGCACCAAAATCATAACTGGATTTTTTCTCAGTAATGATGAAAATTAATGTTAATACGCAGTTTGAGTGTACAGCGGGGTGGGGGGAGGGGCAGGGTATGGATCTCTGCAGGAACAATGAAGATCTCGATTTTTTTTTCTCTTTCCCGCATTTACAGTGGGGAGGTGCAATCTGTCAGCCTATCAGCAGCGCACACACGGAGCGAAGTGCTTTTTTTCACACAAGCAAGGGCATGTGTCATTGGCAGTGTATGTCACATGTCCTTGCCCTATAAGACCAAGCCATTTTCCCCGTCGCCACCATTTTCTCACTGCTGCAGCTGCGTGTTAGATGGCACCGCTGTTGCTGTGTGCGCTATACCTTGTTAATTTCAAGCCAATTTTCGCACAAATCTACAGATAGCTTGGGAGTAGGGAATAGTTGTGATTGCAGTCCTTTTAAGGACTAGGTTACAGCATTTCCTACGACTTTTATCAGGCAGGTCAGTGCTCTTAAATAGATAGATTGTGGGAGTAAAGACTAATTGTAATTGGAGTCCTTTTCAGGACTAGGTTACATCAGTTCCTATCAGTTTTTGCCAGGCAGGTCTGTGCCAGTGCTGTGCAAGTTTATTTCACAGCATTTGGCTGAATCTAGCAAAGCTAATCCTTTTTGGCCTATTGCAGAGTGTGTTAGTCAGTGGAGTAGCCTATCTGTGTTGCAAGATATACCACCTGTGTATAGAATACCAATTTATTTACTGCACCTAGTGAAGAAAAATCTTTTGGGCATAGCATCATTCTATTAGTCCATCTATACTGACCTCCATCAGGTTGCAAACTGAATATATTTTTTTCTGCATCTACCTCTGAAAAAATATTGGGCTTCTAGCTGTGTGTGGGACTTGTTCTATTAATCCATCTATACAGACCTCCATCAGGTTGCAAACTGAATATAATTTTTTTCTGCATCTAGCTCTGAAAAAATATTTCGACTTCTAGCAGTGTGTGGGACTTTCTCTATTAGTCCATCTATACTGACCTCCATTAGGTTGCAAATTAAAAATAATTTTTATCTGCATCTACAGTACCTCTGAAAAAATATTTGGGCTTCTAGCTGTGTGTGGGACTTGATCTATTAGTCCATCTATACTGACCTCCATCAGGTTGCAAATTGAATATAATTTTTATCTGCATCTAGCTCTGAAAAAATATTTGGCCATCTAGCAGTGTGTGGGACTTTCTCTATTAGTCCATCTATACTGACCTCCATCAGGTTGCAAATTGAATATAATTTTTATCTGCATCTAGCTCTGAAAAAATATTTGGCCTTCTAGCAGTGTGTGGGACTTTCTCTATTAGTCCATCTATACTGACCTCCATCAGGTTGCAAATTGAATATAATTTTTATCTGCATCTAGCTCTGAAAAAATATTTGGCCTTCTAGCAGTGTGTGGGACTTTCTCTATTAGTCCATCTATACTGACCTCCATCAGGTTGCAAATTGAATATAATTTTTATCTGCATCTAGCTCTGAAAAAATATTTGGCCTTCTAGCAGTGTGTGGGACTTTCTCTATTAGTCCATCTATACTGACCTCCATCAGGTTGCAAATTAAAAATAATTTTTATCTGCATCTACCTCTGAAAAAATATTTGGGCTTCTAGCTGTGTGTGGGACTTGTTCTATTAATCCATCTATACAGACCTCCATCAGGTTGCAAACTGAATATAATTTTTTTCTGCATCTAGCTCTGAAAAAATATTTGGCCTTCTAGCAGTGTGTGGGACTTGTTCTATTAGTCCACCTATACTGACCTCCATCAGGTTGCAAATTCAAAATAATTTTTTGTCTGCATCTAGCTCTGAAAAAATATTTGGCCTTCTAGCAGTGTGTGGGACTTTCTCTATTAGTCCATCTATACTGACCTCCATCCGGTTGCAAACTGAATATATTTTTTTCTGCATCTACCTCTGAAAAAATATTGGGCTTCTAGCTGTGTGTGGGACTTGTTCTATTACTCCATCTATACTGACCTCCATCAGGTTGCAAACTGAATATATTTTTTTCTGCATCTACCTCTGAAAAAATATTGGGCTTCTAGCTGTGTGTGGGACTTGTTGTATTAGTCCATCTATACTGACCTCCATCAGGTTGCAAATTAAAAATAATTTTTATCTGCATCTACAGTACCTCTGAAAAAATATTTGGGCTTCTAGCTGTGTGTGTGACTTGTTCTATTAGTCCATCTATACTGACCTCCATCAGGATGCAAATTGAATATAATTTTTATCTGCATCTAGCTCTGAAAAAATATTTGGCCTTCTAGCAGTGTGTGGGACTTTCTTTATTAGTCCATCTATACTGACCTCCATCAGGTTGCAAATTAAAAATAATTTTTATCTGCATCTAGCTCTGAAAAAATATTTGGCCTTCTAGCAGTGTGTGGGACTTTCTCTATTAGTCCATCTATACTGACCTCCATCAGGTTGCAAACTGAATATATTTTTTTTCTGCATCTACCTCTGAAAAAATATTGGGCTTGTAGCTGTGTGTGGGACTTGTTCTATTAATCCATCTATACAGACCTCCATCAGGTTGCTAACTGAATAAAAAAATTTTCTGCATCTACCTCTGAAAAAATATTTGGGCTTCTAGCTGTGTGTGGGACTTGTTCTATTAGTCCATCTACTGACCTCCATCAGGTTGCAAATTGAATATAATTTTTTTCTGCATCTAACCCAGCCAATAGTTTTGGCCTAATACCACAGTTTGGCCACTCAGCTCTGCTCGGTTCCCATCCATTGTTTTTTTGTGCAAACAACTCCAGAGTTGTGAATTAGTTAACCACCAAAATGAGTGGAAAAAGGCCTGCTGCTGGTGGAAAGGGGAATAGGCGTGTTGGGAAGGGGAAAAAAGGTTGTGTCCCTGGGGTAGGTGTTAAAGCAACAGTAACATCTGCAGAAGAAAGACCATCTTCCAGCCAAACTAAAATGTCTACTTCTTTTAGCGGACAATGTGATAAGATCCCTTTCTTACGGCCACGCCAATCGCCACAAATTCCAGATGAGGCACAAAAACAGCAGGTGCTTCAACGGATATCAAGTGCTCCTTTAAGTGGGCTCTCCTCCACATCAACTTCAACATCACAAATACTCCAGTCCTCAAAGGTGTCACCCCAATCACACCTGCTTCCTCACAGCTCCCAAATCTCCAGCTGCCCGTCTGAGTATGAGGTAGAACAGATGGTTGAGTCTGCAGAGCTGTTTACTCATACTATAGCCTGGGAATCAGAGGTCGACTCCAGCGCTTCTGTGAATCCAGACGAGGAAATGATCTGCACTGATGCCCAGAATCTTTATGAGTCGGATCCAGGACCAGACGCAGAAGGTTCTGACTATAATATAGACCCTCATTCCCAAACTGTAACTCCTGTTGGTGGAGACAATGAGGAAGACGATGATAAGACTCAAATACCTGATTGAAGCGACAACTTTAGTTTTTTGTCAGGGCAGGAACAGGTTGGCTCTGAGGACGACGGGTGTGATAACGCACAGGGTGATGATGATGAGGTTGGAGATCCCACTTACTGTCAACCCACAGTCAGCCAAGAGATGAGGTCAGCAGAGGAGGTGGAGGAAGATGTCAGTGACGACGAGGTCAGGTTGCGCCTTTCTGGACAAAGACGTAGTACTGGAAGCACGTCAACAACTGCATCCTCAAACACAACTCTGCCTCTCACCACAAGTCGTGGTGGCTCTTCAGGTCGCATGAGTGCTAAGCCTTGCATAGCCTGGGCATTTTTTCAGATCGATAAAGATGACCCAACTCGTGTTATCTGTAACATTTGTCAGCAAAAGCTAAGTAGAGGCCAAAAAATACATAGTTTGAGTACTTCATGCATGAACCGGCACATGGACATGAAGCATAAGTTGCAGTGGGAAGCTCAGTGTGCTACAATGCGGCCTAGCCGGCCGGGCCAACCACCGTCTGACATATCTTGTGCATCCGCGGCCTCTTCATCCTCTGTGACTGGGGGGACAGCAGTCACACCTGTTTTGGGGTGCAGACCTGCCACCTCTTTACGCGCAACAGCCAGCGTGATTGGCAGGTCATCATTTTCTTTGGAGGTGGTAACACCAGCTGGTGTTGAGCGCTGTCCGACATCGATAGCACCACCTTTGGATCAAGGCAACCTAACATGTCCGCCTGCATCTTCCTCACAGACCGGCAGTTTGCCGGGGACACCCTTATCAACCCCGTCTAAGCACAATAGCCAGCCCTCGGTCCCTCAGATGTGGACAAGTAAAAGACCATTTCCTCCTAGCCATGAGAAAGCTAAGAGGTTGAATTTCACCATCTGCAAGCTCTTGGCTACAGAAATGATGCCTTTCCGCCTGGTGGACACAGAGGATTTTCGAGACCTTATGTCCGTCGCAGTGCCCCAGTACCAGATGCCCAGTTGGCACTACTTCTCAAAGAAAGGTGTGCCTGCGCTCCACCAGCATGTCGCACACAACATCACCGCTTCTTTGAGAAACTCTGTGTGTGACAGGGTGCATTTTACCACAGACACTTGGACGAGTAGGCATGGACAGGGGCGTTACATGTCGCTGACTGGGCACTGGGTAACTATGGTGACAGCAGGACAAGGGGCTGCTGTCCAAGTCTTGCCGTCCCCACGAGTTGTGCGTCAATCCTCTTTATGTCAAAGTTCCTCCACTGCTTCTGCCTCCTCAACCTCCTCTCGGTCTTCCACCTGCACCCAAAGCCTGTCTGGTCATGCCACAAGCTTTCTAACTGCGCAGAAGGGATCCTGCACACCTCCTTACTATGCTGGCAGTAGGGCTCAACGTCATCAGGCGGTTTTTACATTGAAATGTCTGGGAAATGTGAGTCACACAGCTGAGGAGTTGTGGTCAGCTCTGGAGAACCAATTTCATGAATGGTTGTCTCCACTGGACCTGAAACCAGGGAAGGCCGTGTGCGACAATGCTGCAAACCTGGGTGCGGCCCTTCGCCGGGGCAATGTCACACACGTGTCTTTTATGGCTCACTTGTTGAACCTGGTTGTCCAGCAATTTTTAGCCCACTATCCCGGACTAGATGGCCTTCTGCAGAGGGCACGGTCGCTGTGTGCTCACTTCCGCCGTTCGCATCCCGCAGCTCAGCGACTTACATCTCTACAGAAGTCGTTGGGCCTGCCACTTCACCGGCTAAAATGCGATGTGCCTACCCGGTGGAATTCAACTCTGCACATGTTGCAGCGACTGTGGCAGCACCGACAAGCCCTGGTGCAATACGTTCTGACATATAGCCTGGGCCAACGAGATCCAGAGGTGGGGCAAATCACGCTGGAGGAGTGGTCTCAGATCAGGGACCTATGCACCCTTCTGCACAGTTTTGAAATGGCGACGAAGATGTTTAGTGCTGACGATGCCATTATCAGCATGACTATTCCGTTGATTTACATGCTGGAGCACATGTTAAACAGAATTCGGAGTCAGGTGGTGGCACAAGAGGAGGTGGAGGAAGTAGAGGAGGAGGAGTTGTATGCGGAAGGGCTAACATCTGCAAGGTCCAGATGGTCGGCAGCACCAACGGGGCAGGCATGTGAGAGTGGGGGAGATGGTTTTACCAGGGCGCATGGTAGCAGCCAAACTAGTGAGGAAGGTGCAGGAGCCCAGGAAGAAGTGGAGGACGAACTGATGGAAGACTCATCAGATGAGGGAGACCTTGATCACATTTCTGTTGTGCGAGGTTGGGGGGAGAGGACAGAGGAAGGAAGCATGATTGTTACCTCGCCACCAACACAACAGGGACTTGGTGCTCCTGGATGCGCAACACACATGAGTGCCTTCTTGCTGCACTACCTGCAACATGACCCTCGAATTGTGAGAATTAGAAATAATCCTGACTACTGGGTTGCCACACTGTTAGATCCCCGGTACAAAAGTTTGCAGAAATTATTCCTGCCATAGAAAGGGATGCACGCATGCAGGAGTATCAGCAGAGACTGTTGCAGAATCTTACATGTGCTTTTCCACAAAATACCAGTGGTGCACGTAGTGAATCTCACAGTTCCAACTTGCCAACCGTGGGACCGTCAAGTGTTCAGCACTCAAACCGTAACAGAACCACAGTATCTGCTGGTAACATCAATTTTGCGGAATCATTTCACCACTTTTTTAGCCCATCCTTTGCAAGGCCACAGGAGACAAGAAGTCTGACACATAGTCAACGCCTAGAGACGATGGTACAGGAGTATCTCCAAGTAAACATTGAAGCCATGACTGTGTCACTGGACCCTTGCTCTTTTTGGGCTTCCAATCTGGATAAATGGCCGGAGCTAGCCACTTACGCCTTGGAGATCTTGTCATGCCCCGCAGCCAGCGTTCTGTCTGAACGTGTGTTCAGCGCTGCTGGTGGTGTGCTGACAGATAAGCGCACGCGGCTATCCACTGATAATGTAGACAGACTCACGTTCATAAAGATGAACAAATCATGGATCCGAAACGACTTTTCTACCCCTGTGTCATCCTGGGGAGAGTAAAAGCTTGATGATTGGTTAAAATCACCCTACCAACCGTTTTAAGCTTTCAAATTACTAATCATGTTTATCTGTATCTTGGCTGGAAAATAATTTGGGCTTTGTAGCAGTGTGCAGCACTGATTCTATTAGGCCATCTATAATAAGCTCCACCAGATTTAAAATTACTAATCATGTTTATCTGTATCTTGACTGGAAAATAATTTGGGCTTTGTAGCAGTGTGCAGCACTGATCCTATTAGGCCATCTATACTAAAGCTTCACCAGATTTAAAATTAATAATAATTTTTAGCTGCATCTAGCCCGGAAAATAATTTTGGGGCTCCGAGATGCGCAAGACACATAAGTGCCTTCTTGCTGCACTACCTGCAGCATGACCCTCATATTGTCAGAATTCGAAGTAATCATGACTACTGGGTTGCAAACTCTTAGATCCCCCAAACTTTTCGATCAACCTTTTAATTTTAATAAAGACCAAAAAAATGGTCATTTTTGAAATTATAAGCATTAGCAGGTTGTTAGAAACTGAAATCAAACAGTTTTCAACTCAAAACTTTATTCTAGGTGATGTTACATTTTCACATAGGACCCCTTGTTTGAAAGGAGCTTCTGAACTCTCTCGTCCATTGAATTTGTCAGGTTTTGGATGGTTTCTGCTTCAATTGTTTTGCATGAGGACAGAATACCCTCCCAGAGCTGTTGCTTAGATGTGAACTGCCTCCCGCCATCATAGACACTCCTTTTAATGATGCTCCAAAGGTTCTGAATGGGGTAGAGGTCAGGGGAGCATGGGTGTCACACCATAAGTTTGTCCCCTTTTATGCCCATATCAGCCAGAGATGCAGATGTTTTATGTGCAGCATGAGATGGTGCATTATCATGCAAAAAAATGATCTTGCTGTGAAATACACGATTCTTCTTCTTGAACCATGGCAGGAAGTGCTGTTTGAGAAAATCCACATACATTATGGAGTTCATCTTTAGCGCCTTCAGGGATCCTAAAGGGGCCGACAATCTCTCTCCCCATGATTCCAGCCCAAAACATTACTCCACCTTCTGCTTGTGTGACGTGGATAGAGGAGGTCGACAGGATGGCGTATGCACAGCTGCAAACCTCTGAAGGACCCTGCATCTTGTTGTTCGGGGGACGTTGGAGGCACCAGCAGCTTCAAAAACTTGTCTGCTGCTATGACAAGGCTTTTTTGCCGCTGCTCTTTCAACCTGACGTAATTGCCTGTTGGAAAGAGTCCTCAATTTGCCCTTATCAGCACGCACACGTGTGTACTGTGAATCAGCTACATACTTCTTGATTGCCAAGACACTTCATCCTGATCATCGCACAATGTTGATTGTATTCATGCCTTGACCTAAACACTCCACAATTTGTTGCTTCACAGCAGCCGACACATCCTTTTTTTTTCCCATTTTGGCAGAAAATGTAGGCTGCTTAATAATGTGAGACAGCCTTCTTAAGTAGTCTTGCCTTTCATTGGACACACCTGCCAAACTAATTAGCACAGGTGTCTGCAATTGCTTACAGTGATATAAAGAGCCCTGACACACATCACCATCAATGAGTTTAACTGACAAACAAACAAATTCTTCCCTTATCACTCCTAAACACTTTTTGCATAATAATTTGGAACACAGTGTACATGTGCTTTTCCACAAAACACCAGTGGTTCACGTAGTGAATCTCACAGTTCTAACTTGCCAACCGTGGTCTGTATGGAGTTGTTCAATAAAGGGCCCAAAATTAAGATAACATAGATGGGAGAGGTCTCTATGAATAGGAATTCCTAAGTACTTGATACCCTGTGAGGGCCAGGCAAAGGGAAAGTTGGACTGGATGGAATCCTATATGGATTTGGGGAGGGAGACATCGAGGGCCTCAGACTTCGCTGCATTGATTTTAAAATTTGACCATGTAACAAAGTGATCTATTTCAGCCATAACAGCATGGATGGATATATGTGATTGAGTGATATATACTAGGACATCATCAGCAAATAGAGAGCACTTGTACTCGGTGCCTCCCACCTGAATCCACCTAATATTGGGGTTATGGCGAATTGATGAGAGCAGGTGCTCCGTCACTAGGATGTATAAGAGAGGGGACAGAGAACATCCCTGCCTTGTCCCATTGGTGATTGTGAAAGGTGATGAAAATGCTCTGACGCGCCCCCTGGGCCTTGGGACACCCGGAGCCGGACCCTTTTTGGTGGATGCTGGTGGTTGTAGTCTCCGTGGCGGCGACCCGGTTCCGTGGCTCAGGGCGGTCAAACCAGTGGCGGAACTATTTATGTGGTTTTGATGTTTAAATGTCCGACTACGCCACCCGTGGATTGCGGTCAGAGTGAACCGCCGCTCCAGGGCAGACCGCTGAGGCTGGTGTTGTGGGTGCAGCAGAGCGTAGCATAACTCCCCACGGGAGGAGTATAGCCTCAGGGCAGTGTATGCGGAGGATGGGGGTGATGGTGCAGGGCAGCAGCAGTAACGACACGGAGTCAGTGATGCAGTCCAGGGCCTTTACTCACAGTTCTTATTATGCAGACCACGTCTGCAGGTAACGGCTGCCCACGTCGTACTGTGCTCACCAGGTGAGGGGCTCAGACAACTCCCAGATAACTTTGGAGCGCTTCACAGGACCCCCTTTGTGTGTCCTTTGTCTGGCCTTTCTTACCAACCCTTCTGTCCGGCTGCCTCGGGCCTCCTCTTGGTAAACTTGGCGCCAGTTTCCCTGACCCTATGTGGTGCCTTCCTAGCGGGTGTAGCGAGGGGCTGCGCCACATAAAATGTCACAGCCTCCTGTTTCTAGCTGAGGGTCGTTTCCTGCCTCCACTAGTTTCGGGGACCGGTCTCCCCCTTTGGCCTGACCCTTCCACGCAGGTGGATTCGGGCGTGCGGTGGCGACTCGCCCGTCCGCACCCCTGGGATCCCTTTGTTCCTCGTTCCTGGCGCCTTCTCCGCTCCTCTTCCTTCCTTCTCCCTCTTCCAGGCCTGGGCCTCTGTTACTAGGCCCGCCTCCGGAGCAGAGCTCATGCAGAGCCCCTGCTCCCTGCCACTTCTGCTCAGACTTCTCTGCACTGAACTAAGATGGTGCCCACCTTTTATACTCCCTTCTCAATGCACCCAGGAACTGCTTCCTCCCTGCTCCTGCACTACAGGGTTCCCCTTCCTCAGTGTTCCCTCCCCCCACTCCAGCCAGGGACAGGGACTGTCGTGCCCATCTCAGGGGCATATTGGTCGCCCTGCCCCACGGCAATGTGGTGTAATGCATGCAGGTGTCGGGTCCTTATCCACACTACATCCTTACCTGAGAGTGAGATATCACACATCTGGGTGAGGTGCAATACCTCTGTAGCAACCGAGCCCTCAGGGTGCTACAGTTCCATTTATCTTCAGCCTAGGTGACGTATTGCGATACAGGGCCGTGATTTTGGCTATAAAAGGGTCCCCTAGACCCCTACCACAAGCTTTTTAAGAGAATCATATATGGCGTGCCAGGAGACTCTATGGAATGCTTTCTCAGCATCCAACGAGAGTATCTAATTACAAATTTTTAACTGCATCTAGCCCAGGAAATACTTTGTGCCTAGTAGCAGTGTCTGCTAGTCAGCGGATTATCCCGGCTGTTAAGCAAGCTACACCACCTGTAGTTTGGACACTTAATTTTTTCAAAGGAAATGCTTCGGGACCACGGGATACTCAGTGAATAGCATCAGGAGGCACCCCAAGGCATAGGGGCTGGGACTGGCAGTAGGATGCCTTGCGGTGGACAGCCGAGCTCGATCCTTATCAAAGCTTTTTAACTGCAGCAGCTTTAGTGGACGCTACTGGAGCTGCAATTACGCGGCTGCTGGCATGAGACTTGCCCTCCAAAAGATCCTTGTAAATGGATATAAAGTGTATTCATTCAAATTAGAGAGACAATTTAAATTAAAAAGCTTAGAGCTGCCTCCACCACAGGGGGGCTCGCTCGACCCACCAGCGGACAGGCACCAGTATTGGGAGAGGGGGGCTGGCCGTCAGGGTTCACCGCGGCTCTGGCACAAACCCGGCGACGCGGAGGTGGCACGGGCAGGAGCGGACTGAACGTGTCGGCTTCTCACTTTTTGGATTTTAGAAGGGCATGACATGCCTATATCTGTGTCTCCCCCTCCTTTTACTCCTCCACCTCTTTTCTTTTCGCATGACTATATGTACTTGTCACTTTTCCATGTGTTAGTTGTGTCTTCTGAGCAGTTTGTCAGCTTTTGGACATCTTTGAAGGTGTTTTCTATGTGTTTCTATGTGTTTTTGTTTGCCTGCCATTGGTTTTAACGGTGTTCGAAGGTGTTCGACGAACAGTTCGACGAACAGTTCGGCGAACACACGGGTGTTCGACGAACCGAACCGAACTCGAACACTACGGGGGTGGCTCAACACTAGTTGGGAAAGTTGGGCTTGTTTAGCTTAGAAAATAGATGCCTCAGAGGAGATCTCATTTAAATGTATAAATATATGTGTGGTCAGTACAAAGGACTAGCACATGACTTATTCCTTCCAAAGACCATACTAAGGACCGGGTGGAAGAAAGACGATTCTGGCTGTTAAATAGGAAAGGGGTCTTTACAGTTTTAGAAGTCAGACTGTGGAATGCCTGACCACAAGAGGCAGTATCGGCCGACACTATAACAGCTTCTATACAAGGGCTGGATGATTACTCAGTACACATAACATTGTGGGTTATAGTTAATTTAGTGACAAAATGTACAATTGGTGGAGAAAGGTTGAACTTGATGGACCTAGGTCTTTTTGCAACTTATGTAAATATGTATCTGGATGCATTGCTGAGCAATGACATAAGTAATGCGACCACTCAGCCCGGCATCCAGGACACAATGAGCGGAGAGCGAGAACGCAGCTGTGACCGGCAGTGACATCATTAAGGTTACCACCTGTCACATGCAGCCGCATTCTAACACTAACCTCAGTATGAAATCACTCAGTATAAAATCTGAGTGACAGTGTGGCAAATCAGGGATGTTCGTGGGCGGAGCCGATTTTTTGGCGCGAACAAGCCGGAACCTTGAACATGAACCCGAATTTGAAAAGCAGAACAAATTTACTCAACATTAGTTAAGAAACATTCTTTCATGGATAATGACTTGTATATTTCGCAAAATAAATAAGAGAAAAACAAAATGTTCCTCCACATTCACATTGATTTCAATGGTGAAAAGAACATTCACCAGTAAATGTAATTTTAACATTTTAATACCTTATCTGACCTTCCTTATTTTAAATGCAGCTAAGAGTGCTTTTAATAGGGAATAGAATAGACTTTTGTTTTCTTTCTGTTGCAGCAGCATGTACTATAAGGCAATAATCCCTGACTAGATGCCTGCAATATGCTATACCTTCTGAGATAGCTCACTGTACACAAATTGCAGATAAGAGAGGAAATATTGTAGAATATAAAATAGATTTGAATCAGCCCTGAAAAGAGTTTTTTTTCATGTGGCAGCACCAAACTGTGGAGGAACGCAAGCAACTCTGTCTGCTGTGATACATTTCTGAGTTCAGATCACTGTAAAAATCATGAATCTGTCAGTGAATGTTTTGAAAAAAGCAATCAAGTTATAGACAATGGAAGAGATGTATGTGACCACAATGAACACTGATTTCCAGCAGAAATTCATGACTAGATTCCTACAATATGCTATCCCTTGTGCGATAGATCACCATACATAAATTGAATATATGAGAGATAATATAGAAATATTGTAGAAAAAAGAATAGATTTGAAACCGACCTCAAAGGAGTTTTTTTTTTACGTGGCATCACCAAACTGTGGAGGAACGCAGATGCCTGCAATATGCTTTCCATTGTGCGATAGCTGACCATACATGAATTGCAGATAAGAGCGGTATTATTATAGAATAGAATATATTTGAATTATCTATGAAAAAAGCTTAGTTTAACACAGCAGCATCAAGGACTGTTACTTTATGAACCTTGCTATGGAATATAGTGGAGCGTTTCGTATCTACTTATCCTGGTATGAAGGAGGCCATGATTTTCTGAACTTACTGTATAAAGTCTCCTGCCTGGCTGTGAAATAAATCCCATCTGCATTGTGAGAACTCCCTATGTAACAACCACCTGACAGCCCACAAAAAGGCACTGATTATATACTATTAGAACCCACCGGCTCTTTTGGTTACCAAAAATGTTCCTTCAACTATAAGGTGAAGCCTCAGACAAGCATTTTTTCCCATTTTTTTGCAAGGGAGTGGGTCTCCTATATGACAAAAATTAGAAGGAGGCAGTCCAATACCACTTTGAAGAGATTATTATTAAGGAGTGGATATCCTAGACTGGTAATGCGCATGCCCTAAGTGCATGGGCTGGAAAACATTTACCCCTTAGGGGTATACCTACATATGAAAGAATGTTAGAGGTAGGCCTCTAAAAATTGTTAATGTGGGCATCATAAACACCCTTAAATAAAATAATGAGGGGGTTGCATGATGATCACCCTGACAATATGGTTGTGAAGGAGGAAGGAAAGAAGAGGAGAAGGAGGAGGACGACATAAAATTGACAAAATTCAGAAGCTTATACCCATGTTTGGGAGGGAAAGAATGCATGAGAATAGACAAGAAAAACAAAATCGATTTGAGTTTATGTTCCACTGCTGTCATCCGGTGGTGTTGAGAAATCAGGGAAAATCCAGCTATTGCTCATTTTGATAAGAGTCAGCCTGTCAGAATTTTCAGTTGACAGGCGGATGCGTCTATCAGTTATAATAGCCCCTGTGGCACTAAAAACTCGCTCTGACAAAATGCTAGTGGCAGAGCTTGCCAGGACTTCCAAGGCATAGAGAGACAGTTTGTTGGCTAGCTTGGATACTTAATAGTTGTAAGGCACGGAGGAATCACGGAGGACACTGGGATAGTCGGCAAGATACTTCTTCAGCATCTTCCAAAACGTTTCCCTCTCTGTCAGAGTACTTCGCGCATTAGGGCCTGAGCGGTGGGATGGTCTGAGAAAACTGTCCCAGATCGTTTGTAGGGTTCTCCTGCTTCTTCTGCATCTGATGTGTCTCTACCTCACGTCTACTCCTTTGTTGTCCAAGGAACTGTGACCTCTGCCATCAGTGCTGTCAAATGGGAATTTTTTTAATGAATTTTCAACTAGGGCCCTCTGGTACTGCAATATTTTAGTATGCCTCTCCACCTCGGGAAGGAGATATGGAAAGTTCTCCTTGTAGCGTGGGTCTAGAAGGATGACTAACCAGTAGTGTTGAGCGATACCTTCCGATATCAGGAAATATCGGATCGGATTGAATCGGGCCGATACTCAAAAAGTATCGGATATCGCCAATTCCGATACCGGAAACCAATGCAAGTCAATGGGACACAAATATCGGAATAAAAATAAACCCTTTCTTTCCTTGTAGGTTAATTATACATGAAGGAAAACAACTAACAATAATGTAGAATGTATTGGGGGAGGTGGTTGCCCAAATCGATGCTCACAGTGAAACATGAAAAGCCGGCAATTCAGCAGCGGCATACACCGGTACCCGACAATTTAGAACAGAAAGAATAGAGCTTCACACATAGATTAGATAGATAGAAACATGTCCGTCACATATATATATGAAGTACAGTGACAGTGTTGGTTGCTGAACTTGTCATTTAGAGTAAAGGATTTATTTAAAAAAATAATAGTGTTTTCACGGTATGCTTGCGCTCCTCAGTGTCTGGCTGTGACGGCATCCAGATGAGTCGACAATGAACTCAGCTCACCTCATGCACGTCACTGACAGCGTGGGAGAATTCTCCTGCGCATGCGGTGAGCATGAGAGAATTATCCTGCTGCAGCTCTGAGCGCAGGAGAATTTTCCCACGCTGTCAGTGACGAGCATGAGGTGAGCTGAGTTCATTGGACATGACCTTGGCTCATCTGGATGCCGTCACAGCCTGACACTGAGGAGCGCAAGCAAGCCTGCGCTTCTCAGTGTCTGCGGGATGACAGGCTGGATGGCAGCTTTCTGCTGCGATCCAGCCTGTCATCTCGATGTAGCAGAGCTGGAGCTGACCTGGGAACCATCGAAAGGTATGGATGATGTTGCTTTATTATTTTTCTTTTAATGCAGGAGATAGTTGGCTTCAGCTGGAATGGGCGTGATGGTAAGTATGGTATAATTTAGAACAAAAAATAATTGTGTGTTTATTTCAATTAAAGGACTTTATTCTGGGTGTTGTGTTTTTTTTAAAATACTTTACTAGAAATTCATGGCGATCATGTCTAATATTGGCGTGACCCCATGAATTTCGGGCTTAGGGCCAGCTGATAATGCCAAGCTGGCCCTAACCCCTTTATTACCCAGTGAGCCACCGCACCAGGGCCCTGGATGAGTTGGGTACAGCGCCAGAAGATGGTGCTCCTATGAACGCGCCATTTTCTGGGGTGGCTGTGGACTGCAATTTGCAGCGGGTGGGGCCCAGAAAGCTTGGGCCTCCCTGCGCTGCAGATTCCAGCCCCCAGCTGCATAGTTGTACCTGGCTGGACACAAAAATAGGGCGAAGCCCCACGTTTTTTTTTTTTTTAATTATTTCATGAAATTCATTAAATAATTAAGAAAAAAAGGGCTTCCTTATATTGTTGTGTCCGGCCAGGTACAAATAGGCAGCTAGTGGTTGGGGGCAGCCCGTTCCTGCCTGCTGTACCTGGCTGGACACAAATATAGTGCAAAGCCCCACTTCAATTTTTTTTTAATTATTTCATGAAATAATAAAAAAAAGGGCTTCCCTATATTGTTATGTCCAGCCAGGTACAAATAGGCAGCTGGTGGTTGGGGGCAGCCCGTTCCTGCCTGCTGTACCTGACTGGACACAAATATAGTGCGAAGCCCCACGTCAATTTTTTTTTAATTATTTCATGAATTTCCTGAAATAATTTTAAAAAAATTTACATGGGGCTTCGCACTATATTTGTGTCCAGCCAGGTACAGCAGGCAGGAACGGGCTGCCCCCAACCACCAGCTGCCTATTTGTACATGGCCGGACACAACAATATAGGGAAGCAGCTGTATAGGGAAGCCTTTTTTTTCTTAATTATTTCATGAATTTCATGAAATAATTAAAAAAAAAATACGTGGGGCTTCGCCCTATTTTTGTTTCCAGCCAGGTACAACTAGGCAGCTGGGGGCTGGAATCCGCAGCCCATGGAGGCCCAAGCTTTCTGGGCCCCCGCTGCAAATTGCAGTCCACAGCCACCCCGAAAATGGCGCGTTCATAGAAGCGCCATCTTCTGGCGCTGTACCCAACTCATCCAGGGCCCTGGTGCGGTGGCTCACTGGGTAATAAAGGGATTAGGGCTAGCTGATAAAGCCCGAAATTCATGGGGTCACGCCAATATTAGACATGACCGCCATGAATTTCTAGCAAAGTATTTAAAAAAACACAACACCCACAATATGTCCTTTAATTGAAATAAACACATATTCCTTAATGTTCTAAATTAAACTCTACTTACCGTATCGCCCATTCCAGCTGAAACCAATGTCTTCTGCAATAAAAATAAAATAATAAACCAACCTCACCCTTACCTTTCCATGGTTCCCAGGATGGCTTCAGCTCTGCTACATTGACATGACAGGCTGGATTGCAGCAGAAAGCTGCCATCCAGCATGCCATGCCGCAGACACTGAGAAGTGCAGGCATGCTTGCGCTCCTCAGTGTCTCGCTGTGACGGCATCCAGATGAGCCGAGTTCATGTCCAATGAACTCAGCTCACCTCATACACGTCACTGACAGCGTGGGAGAATTCTCACGCTGAAGCGCTGAGTGCAGGAGAATTTTCCCACGCTGTCAGTGACGTGATGACGTGAGCCGAGTTCATTGGACATGAACTCGGCTCATCTGGATGCCGTCACAGCCAGACACTGAGGAGCGCAAGCATGCCTGCGCTTCTCAGTGTCTGCGGCATTGCAAGCTGGATGGCAGCTTTCTGCTGCGATCCAGCCTGTCATCTCGATGTAGCAGAGCTGAAGCTGTCGTGGGAACCATGGAAAGGTAAGGATGATGTTGCTTTATTATTTCACTTTTATTGCAGGAGATCGTTGGCTTCAGCTGGAATGGGTGTGATGGTAAGTATGATTTAATTTAGAACAATAAAGAATTGTGTCTTTATTTCAATTAAAGGACATTATTCTGGGTGTTTGTGTTTTTTTTTAACTTTGACTATGGGGTTAGTAATGGGGGTGTCTTATAGACGCCTCTCCATTACTAACCTGAGCTTGATGTCAGCTGGCATTATAAGCTGACATCAACCCCAGCCCTATTACCCCACTGCCACCGCTACAGGGCAGTGGGAAGATCGAGGCTAAGTGCCAGAATTGGCACATCCTATGGATGTACCATTTCTGGGGCGGCTGACAGCTGGTGTTTCTTGCCTGGGAGGGGGCCAATATTCATGGCACCCTTCCTGGGCTATTAATATCAGCCCCAAGCTGTCTGCCTAGCCTTTGCTAGCTATTAAAATAGGGGGGACCCCACATCACTTTTTGGGGGGTCCCCCATTTTAATAGCTAGTAAAGGCTAGGTATTCAGCTGGGGGCTGATATTAGTAGCCTGGGAAGCTCCATGGGTATTACCCCATTCCCAGGCTTCAAACATCTGCCCCAGCCGTCTGCTTAACCTCCGCTAGAGACTAAAATTAGGGGGAACCCCACGCCAATTTTTTTTTAAATAAATCCGTTATTTTAACACTAAATGACAAGTACAGTAATCAACACTATCACTGTTCTTCATATATATGTGACTGACATGTTTCTATCTATCTAATCTATGTGTGATGCTCTATTCTTTCTGTTGT
Source organism: Phyllobates terribilis (assembly GCF_046119375.1). Lineage (NCBI taxonomy): Eukaryota > Metazoa > Chordata > Amphibia > Anura > Dendrobatidae > Phyllobates > Phyllobates terribilis. Next base: position 68,651,481 of record NW_027362763.1, on the reverse strand, counting down.
AAATTGTCGGGTACCGCTGCTGAATTGCTGGCCGGCTTTTTTAAAGAGATGGTGCATGAAAACACTCTTATTTTTTTTAATAAATCCTTTACACTAAATGACAAGTACAGTAAGCTGAGCACTGCCATCCAGCTTGTCATCCTTCAGAGAAACTGAAGAGCGCAGGCATTTTGGGAACTTCCGATTCCGGTATTCGATATTCTAAAAGTATCGGAACTCAGTATCGGAACTCCGATACCGCGAATATCGGTCGATACACGATATTTCAGTATCGGAAAGCTCAACACTACTAACCAGTAATTAGTGTTGGCCAAAATGCGTACAACGTGAGGGTCATGACAAAGGCAGCAGAACTTAAACTCAGCCATGTGTGCTGGCCTGCCAACAGCCAAAACTTCCCTGTTGCCGCCAAGAGAATGACTGCCCACCTCGTTCTCGTCTTCAGGCCATCCATGCTGAACAGGTGGTATGAAGTTGGTGTGGGTACTAGCATCTGTAGCGCAGTCAAACCACTCCTGCTCCTCTTCCTCATTATCACCCAATCCACGTTGATAAGATGAGATGAGGCTGGGCTGTGTAGCATTACCCTGTATAGTTTCTTGCTCCATTTGCTCCGCCTTCAAAGACTCCTCCTTAATTGTGAGTAGTGAGCATTTCAGTAGACAGAGAAGTGAGATGGTGAAGCTGATTATGTCACTATTGCCGCTCACCATTTTTATCAAATTCTCAAAGTTTTGGAGAACCACACAGATGTCAGACATCCATGCCTACTCATCAGCTCTTATGTGGGGAGGATGACTGGAATACCGATGGGCATGTTGGAGATGGTATTCAACTACTGCCCTCTGCTGCTCACAAAGTCTTGCCAATATATGTAATGTTAATTTCCAACTCATGGTGACATTGAACACCAGTCGGTGAGCTGATAATAGCAAATGCTGCTGCAGCACTAACGGGGCAATGGAAGCGGTAGATGACTTGTGGAAATGGGCACACAGCGTACTTTCCCAAGCAGCTCAGGCACATCTGGGTTTATTTTAAGCAACCGCTGAACCACTAAGTTTAGCACGTGGGCCAGGCATGGTATGGTGTTCGAGGTTGCCAAGCTTCAGAGACATCACCAGGTTATGACCATTATCAAACACGATCATGCCTGGCTGTAGGTTCAGGGGCGATTGCTTCAGATCAGTCTGGTCTGTTAGATCAATTGTCTCCGGGCACCCGGCATGGTGAGAGGAAGGAGCATCAGGGCACTATATTCTGTGATGGGATATTGATCCAAATTTGATTGCCGTATGTGGAGTCAAGATGGATTTTTTTCCAAAATGTGGGGCGCCATTCTGACATAATGTTCCCATTCTGGTATAATGTCCCAATCCTGGACAACGTCCCAATCTTGGTATACTGTCCACATTCTGGTACAATGTTCTCATCCTGGTATAATGTCCTCATTGAGGTATAATGTCCCCATTCTGGTATAATGTTCCCATCCTGGCATAATGCCCCTATCCTGGTATAATTTCCACATTCTGATATAATGTCCCCATTCTAATATAATATCCTCCATCCTGGTATAATGTCCCTATCCTGGTATAATGTCCTCATTCTGATATAATGTTCCTAGCCTGGCATATTGTACCCACCCTAGTATAATGTCACTATCTTGGTATAATGTCCCCATCCTGGTGTAATGTCCCCGTTCTGTTATAATATCCACAATCAGGTATAATGTTCTCCATTCTGGTATAATGTCCCCATCCAGATATAATGTCCCCATCCAAGTATAATGTCCCCATTCTGGAATAATGTCCCTTTTGTTTTTTCTCCAGCAAATTTTAGAAAGAAACAAACAATTCTACTCACATTCCCTCTCGTGAAGCGGTGTCTTCTTCCAGAGCCAGCATAGAAGCCTGCAGCTGACTTCGGTGTTCCGGCATGGGTAGTGCAAGACGCCACTGCCATGTGCCGTGTGTCACTTGCAAGCCAACATCAGCTGCCGGCCTCTGATTGGCCTGCAGTGTGTATTGCAGTGAAGGGAGCCAGAAGGTCTCTGCACCATAATGCATTTCACCTGAATGTGCATATTCAGGTGAAATTGGCGTAGACTGGCCCCCCTCCCACATTTTGTTGGTCGCGGTAGCACCCTCTGCGACTGCGATCTCTACGCCTCTGCGTACCAGTATGGAAGTCTACAGCCATTATAATCTTTGCTATCCCAAGATCTACTAAATCTTGTCTGTAAGGAAATCTTTGTATAACCCAAATAGCACAGATTAAAACTGATCACTGGGGGCCTACTTTCTGCCTAGCTTAATGTCAAGGGAATCCTCCAACTCGTAAGGAATGTCTACATTTCAAGGTTATTTATTTTTTTATATTAAGGATACATGGATAATAGAATCACCTGTAAAATGAACCCGTCAAGGATATTTACTCCCGTAATGTATGAGGAGCATTTTTAATAATGTATACAGTTCTAACTACAGGAGCTTGTATAACTTAGTGCGATAGCTGACCATACATGAATTGCAGATAAGAGCGGTATTATTATAGAATAGAATTTATTTGAATTATCTATGAAAAAAGCTTAGTTTAACACAGCAGCATCAAGGACTGTTATTTTATGAACCTTGCTATGGAATATAGTGGAGCGTTTCGTATCTACTTATAATGGTATGAAGGAGGCCATGATTTTCTGAGCTTACTGTATAAAGTCTCCTGCCTGGCTGTGAAATAAATCCCGTCTGCATTGTGAGAACTCCCTATGTAACAACCACCTGACAGCCCACAACAAGACACTGATTATATACTATTAGAACCCACCGGCTCTTTTGGTTACCAAAAATGTTCCTTCAACTATAAGGTGGAGCCTCAGACAAGCATTTTTTCCCATTTTTTTGCTAGGGAGTGGGTCTCCTATATGACAAAAATTAGAAGGAGGCAGTCCAATACCACTTTGAAGAGATTATTATTAAGGAGTGGATATCATAGACTGGTAATGCGCATGCCCTAAGTGCATGGGCTGGAAAACATTTACCCCTTAGGGGTATACCTACATATGAAAGAATGCTAGAGGTAGGCCTCTAAAAATTGTTAATGTGGGCATCATAAACACCCTTAAATAAAATAATGAGGGGATTGCATGATGATCACCCTGACAATATGGTTGTGAAGGAGGAAGGAAAGAAGAGGAGAAGGAGGAGGACGACATAAAATTGTCAAAATTCAGAAGCTTATACCCATGTTTGGGAGGGAAGGAGTGCATGAGAATAGACAAGAAAAACAAAATCAATTTGAGTTTATGCTCCACTGCTGTCATCCGGTGGTGTTGAGAAGTCAGGGACAATCCAGCTATTGCTCATTTTGATAAGAGTCAGCCTGTCAGAATTTTCAGTTGACAGGCGGATGCGTCTATCAGTTATAATAGCCCCTGTGGAACTAAAAACTCGCTCTGACAAAATGCTAGTGGCAGAGCAGGCCACGACTTCCAAGGCATAGAGAGACAGTTTGTTGGCTAGCTTGGATACTTAATAGTTGTAAGGCACAGAGGAATCACGGAGGACGCTGGGATGGTGAGCAAGATACTTTTTCAGCATCTTCCAAAACGTTTCCCTCTCTGTCAGAGTACTCCGCGCATTAGGGCCTGAGCGGTGGGATGGTCTGAGAAAACTGTACCAGATCATTTGTAGGGTTCTCCTGCCTCTTCTGCATCTGATGTGTCTCTACCTCATGTCTACTCCTTTGTTGTCCAAGGAACTGTGACCTCTGCCGTCAGTGTTGTCAAATGCAAATTTTTTTAATGAATTTTCAACTAGGGCCTTCTGGTACTGCAACATTTTAGTATACCTCTCCACCTCGGGAAGGAGATATTGAAAGTTCTCCATGTAGCGTGGGTCTAGAAGGATGACTAACCAGTAATTAGTGTTGGCCAAAATGCGTACAACATGAAGGTCATGACAAAGGCAGCAGAACTTAAATTCAGCCATGTGTGCTGGCCTGCCAACAGCCAAGACTTCCCTGTTGCCGCCAAGAGGATGACTGCCCACCTCGTTCTCGTCTTCAGGCCATCCATGCTGAACAGGTGGTATGAAGTTGGTGTGGGTACTAGCATCTGTAGCGCAGTCAAACAGCTCCTGCTCCTCTTCCTCATTATCACCCAATCCACGTTGATAAAATGAGATGAGGCTGGGCTGTGTAGCATTACCCTGTATAGTTTCTTGCTCCATTTGCTCCGCCTGCAAAGACTCCTCTTTAATTGTGAGTAGTGAGCATTTCCGTAGACAGAGAAGTGAGATTGTGAAGCTGATTATGTCATTATTGCCGCTCACCATCTTTGTCAAATACTCAAAGATTTGGAGAACCACACAGATGTCAGACATCCATGCCTACTCATCAGCTCTTATGTGGGGAGGATGACTGGAAAACCGATGGGCATGTTGGAGATGGTATTCAACTACTGCCCTCTGCTGCTCACAAAGTCTTGCCAATATATGTAACGTTAATTTCCAACTCATGGTGATATTGAACACCAGTCGGTGAGCTGATAATAGCAAATGCTGCTACAGCACTAACGGGGCAATGGAAGCGGTAGATGACTTGTGGAAATGGGCACACAGCATACTTTCCCAAGCAGCTCAGGCACATCTGGGTTTGTTTTAAGCAACCGCTGAACCACTAAGTTTAGCACGTGGGCCAGGCATGGTATGGTGTTCGAGGTTGCCAAGCTTCAGAGACATCACCAAGTTATGACCATTATCACACACAATCATGCCTGGCTGTAGGTTCAGGGGCGATAGCTACAGATCAGACTGGTCTGTTAGATCAATTGTCTCTGGGCACCCGGCATGTTGAGAGGAAGGAGTATCAGGGCAGTATATTCTGTGATGGGATATTGATCCAAATTTGATTGCCATATGTGGAGTCAAGATGGATTTTTTTCCAAAATGTGGGGCGCCATTCTGACATAATTTTCCCATTCTGGTATAATGTCCCAATCCTGGACAACGTCCCATTCCTGGTATAATGTCCCCATTCTGGTACAATCTTCCCATCCTGGTATAATGTCCTAATTGAGGTATAATGTTCCCATTCTGGTATAATGTTCCCATCCTGGCATAATGCCCCTATCCTGGTATAATTTCCACATTCTGATATAATGTCCCCATTCTAATATAATATCCTCCATCCTGGTATAATGTCCCTATCCTGGTATAATGTCCTCATTCTGATATAATGTTCCTAGCCTGGCATATTGTACCCACCCTAGTATAATGTCACTATCTTGGTATAATGTCCCCATCCTGGTGTAATGTCCCCGTTCTGTTATAATATCCACAATCAGGTATAATGTTCTCCATTCTGGTATAATGTCCCCATCCAGATATAATGTCCCCATCCAAGTATAATGTCCCCATTCTGGAATAATGTCCCTTTTGTTTTTTCTCCAGCAAATTTTAGAAAGAAACAAACAATTCTACTCACATTCCCTCTCGTGATGCGGTGTCTTCTTCCAGAGCCAGCATAGAAGCCTGCAGCTGACTTCGGTGTTCCGGCATGGGTAGTGCAAGACGCCACTGCCATGTGCCGTGTGTCACTTGCAAGCCAACATCAGCTGCCGGCCTCTGATTGGCCTGCAGTGTGTATTGCAGTGAAGGGAGCCAGAAGGTCTCTGCACCATAATGCATTTCACCTGAATGTGCATATTCAGGTGAAATTGGCGTAGACTGGCCCCCCTCCCACATTTTGTTGGTCGCGGTAGCACCCTCTGCGACTGCGATCTCTACGCCTCTGCGTACCAGTATGGAAGTCTACAGCCCTTATAATCTTTGCTATCCCAAGATCTACTAAATCTTGTCTGTAAGTAAATCTTTGTATAACCCAAATAGCACAGATTAAAACTGATCACTGGGGGCCTACTTTCTGCCTAGCTTAATGTCAAGGGAATCCTCCAACTCGTAAGGAATGTCTACATTTCAAGGTTATTTATTTTTTTATATTAAGGATACATGGATAATAGAATCACCTGTAAAATGAACCCGTCAAGGATATTTACTCCCGTAATGTATGAGGAGCATTTTTAATAATGTATACAGTTCTAACTACAGGAGCTTGTATAACTTAGTGCGATAGCTGACCATACATGAATTGCAGATAAGAGCGGTATTATTATAGAATAGAATTTATTTGAATTATCTATGAAAAAAGCTTAGTTTAACACAGCAGCATCAAGGACTGTTATTTTATGAACCTTGCTATGGAATATAGTGGAGCGTTTCGTATCTACTTATAATGGTATGAAGGAGGCCATGATTTTCTGAGCTTACTGTATAAAGTCTCCTGCCTGGCTGTGAAATAAATCCCGTCTGCATTGTGAGAACTCCCTATGTAACAACCACCTGACAGCCCACAACAAGACACTGATTATATACTATTAGAACCCACCGGCTCTTTTGGTTACCAAAAATGTTCCTTCAACTATAAGGTGGAGCCTCAGACAAGCATTTTTTCCCATTTTTTTGCTAGGGAGTGGGTCTCCTATATGACAAAAATTAGAAGGAGGCAGTCCAATACCACTTTGAAGAGATTATTATTAAGGAGTGGATATCATAGACTGGTAATGCGCATGCCCTAAGTGCATGGGCTGAAAAACATTTACCCCTTAGGGGTATACCTACATATGAAAGAATGCTAGAGGTAGGCCTCTAAAAATTGTTAATGTGGGCATCATAAACACCCTTAAATAAAATAATGAGGGGATTGCATGATGATCACCCTGACAATATGGTTGTGAAGGAGGAAGGAAAGAAGAGGAGAAGGAGGAGGACGACATAAAATTGTCAAAATTCAGAAGCTTATACCCATGTTTGGGAGGGAAGGAGTGCATGAGAATAGACAAGAAAAACAAAATCAATTTGAGTTTATGCTCCACTGCTGTCATCCGGTGGTGTTGAGAAGTCAGGGACAATCCAGCTATTGCTCATTTTGATAAGAGTCAGCCTGTCAGAATTTTCAGTTGACAGGCGGATGCGTCTATCAGTTATAATAGCCCCTGTGGAACTAAAAACTCGCTCTGACAAAATGCTAGTGGCAGAGCAGGCCACGACTTCCAAGGCATAGAGAGACAGTTTGTTGGCTAGCTTGGATACTTAATAGTTGTAAGGCACAGAGGAATCACGGAGGACGCTGGGATGGTGAGCAAGATACTTTTTCAGCATCTTCCAAAACGTTTCCCTCTCTGTCAGAGTACTCCGCGCATTAGGGCCTGAGCGGTGGGATGGTCTGAGAAAACTGTACCAGATCATTTGTAGGGTTCTCCTGCCTCTTCTGCATCTGATGTGTCTCTACCTCATGTCTACTCCTTTGTTGTCCAAGGAACTGTGACCTCTGCCGTCAGTGTTGTCAAATGCGAATTTTTTTAATGAATTTTCAACTAGGGCCTTCTGGTACTGCAACATTTTAGTATACCTCTCCACCTCGGGAAGGAGATATTGAAAGTTCTCCATGTAGCGTGGGTCTAGAAGGATGACTAACCAGTAATTAGTGTTGGCCAAAATGCGTACAACATGAAGGTCATGACAAAGGCAGCAGAACTTAAATTCAGCCATGTGTGCTGGCCTGCCAACAGCCAAGACTTCCCTGTTGCCGCCAAGAGGATGACTGCCCACCTCGTTCTCGTCTTCAGGCCATCCATGCTGAACAGGTGGTATGAAGTTGGTGTGGGTACTAGCATCTGTAGCGCAGTCAAACAGCTCCTGCTCCTCTTCCTCATTATCACCCAATCCACGTTGATAAAATGAGATGAGGCTGGGCTGTGTAGCATTACCCTGTATAGTTTCTTGCTCCATTTGCTCCGCCTGCAAAGACTCCTCTTTAATTGTGAGTAGTGAGCATTTCCGTAGACAGAGAAGTGAGATTGTGAAGCTGATTATGTCATTATTGCCGCTCACCATCTTTGTCAAATACTCAAAGATTTGGAGAACCACACAGATGTCAGACATCCATGCCTACTCATCAGCTCTTATGTGGGGAGGATGACTGGAAAACCGATGGGCATGTTGGAGATGGTATTCAACTACTGCCCTCTGCTGCTCACAAAGTCTTGCCAATATATGTAACGTTAATTTCCAACTCATGGTGATATTGAACACCAGTCGGTGAGCTGATAATAGCAAATGCTGCTACAGCACTAACGGGGCAATGGAAGCGGTAGATGACTTGTGGAAATGGGCACACAGCATACTTTCCCAAGCAGCTCAGGCACATCTGGGTTTGTTTTAAGCAACCGCTGAACCACTAAGTTTAGCACGTGGGCCAGGCATGGTATGGTGTTCGAGGTTGCCAAGCTTCAGAGACATCACCAAGTTATGACCATTATCACACACAATCATGCCTGGCTGTAGGTTCAGGGGCGATAGCTACAGATCAGACTGGTCTGTTAGATCAATTGTCTCTGGGCACCCGGCATGTTGAGAGGAAGGAGTATCAGGGCACTATATTCTGTGATGGGATATTGATCCAAATTTGATTGCCGTATGTGGAGTCAAGATGGATTTTTTTCCAAAATGTGGGGCGCCATTCTGACATAATTTTCCCATTCTGGTATAATGTCCCAATCCTGGACAACGTCCCATTCCTGGTATAATGTCCCCATTCTGGTACAATCTTCCCATCCTGGTATAATGTCCTAATTGAGGTATAATGTTCCCATTCTGGTATAATGTTCCCATCCTGGCATAATGCCCCTATCCTGGTATAATTTCCACATTCTGATATAATGTCCCCATTCTAATATAATGTCCTCCATCCTTGTATAATGTCCCTATCCTGGTATTATGTCCTCATTCTGATGTAATATTTCTAGCCTGGCATATTGTACCCACCCTAGTATAATGTCACCATGTTGGTATAATGTCCCCATCCTGGTGTAATTTCCCCGTTCTGTTATAATATCCACAATCTGGTATAATGTTTTCCATTCTGGTATAATGTCCCCATCCAGATATAATGTCCCCATCCAAGTATAATGTCCCCATTCTGGAATAATGTCCCTTTTGTTTTTTCTCCCGCAAATTTTAGAAAGAAACAAACAATTCTACTCACGTTCCCTCTCGTGATGCGGTGTCTTCTTCCAGAGCCAGCATAGAAGCCTGCAGCTGACTTCGGTGTTCCGGCATGGGTAGTGCAAGACGTCACTGCCATGTGCCGTGTGTCACTTGCAAGCCAACATCAGCTGCCGGCCTCTGATTGGCCTGGAGTCTGTATTGCAGTGAAGGGAGCCAGAAGGTCTCTGCACCATAATGCATTTCACCTGAATGTGCATATTCAGGTGAAATTGGCGTAAACTGGCCCCCCTTCCACATTTTGTTGGTCGCGGTAGCACCCTCTGCGACTGCGATCTCTACGCCTCTGCGTACCAGTATGGAGGTCTACAGTCATTATTATCTTTGCTATCTCAAGATCTACTAAATCTTGTCTGTAAGGAAATCTTTGTATAACCCAAATAGCACAGATTACCACTGATCGCTGGGGGCCTATTTCTGCCTAGCTTAATGTCAAGGGAATCCTCCAACTCGTAAGGAATGTCTACATTTCAAGGTTATTTCTTTTTTTATATTAAGGATACATGGATAATAGAATCGCCTGTAAAATGAACCCGTCAAGGATATTTACTCCCGTAATGTATGAGGAGCATTTTTAATAATGTATACAGTTCTAACTACAGGAGCTTGTATAACTTAGTGCGATAGCTGACCATACATGAATTGCAGATAAGAGCGGTATTATTATAGAATAGAATTTATTTGAATTATCTATGAAAAAAGCTTAGTTTAACACAGCAGCATCAAGGACTGTTATTTTATGAACCTTGCTATGGAATATAGTGGAGCGTTTCGTATCTACTTGTCCTGGTATGTAGGAGGCCATGATTTTCTGAACTTACTGTATAAAGTCTCCTGCCTGGCTGTGAAATAAATCACGTCTACATTGTGAGAACTCCCTATGTAACAACCACCTGACAGCCCACAACAAGACACTGATTATATACTATTAGAACCCACCGGCTCTTTTGGTTACCAAAAATGTTCCTTCAACTATAAGGTAGAGCCTCAGACAAGCATTTTTTCCCATTTTTTTGCTAGGGAGTGGGTCTCCTATATGACAAAAATTAGAAGGAGGCAGTCCAATACCACTTTGAAGAGATTATTATTAAGGAGTGGATATCCTAGACTGGTAATGTGCATGCCCTAAGTGCATGGGCTGGAAAATATTTACCCCTTAGGGGTATACATACATATGAAAGAATGCTAGAGGTAGGCCTCTAAAAATTGTTAATGTGGGCATCATAAACACCCTTAAAAAAATAATGGGGGGGTTGCATGATGATCACCCTGACAATATGGTTGTGAAGGAGGAAGGAAAGAAGAGGAGAAGGAGGAGGACGACATAAAATTGACAAAATTCAGAAGCGTATACCCATGTTTGGGAGGGAAGGAGTGCATGAGAATAGACAAGAAAAACAAAATCGATTTGAGTTTATGCTCCACTGCTGTCATCCAGTGGTGTTGAGAAGTCAGGGACAATCCAGCTATTGCTCATTTTGATAAGAGTCAGCCTGTCAGAATTTTCAGTTGACAGGCGGATACATGGATAATAGAATCGCCTGTAAAATGAAACCGTCAAGGATATTTACTCCCGTAATGTATGAGGAGCATTTTTAATAATGTATACAGTTCTAACCATAGGCGGATTATAATGAGGGCAATCCGGGCTACCGCCCGGGGCCCCGAGACTGCAGGGGGCCCGCGGCTCCGGGCGGGGTGTCTAATGCCGGATTGCCCTCATTATATATGCGGGCCGCCACAGCACATACCGGTAGCAGTGGCAGGAGGGGGTTCTTCTTCTTCATCGGCCGGGCCAGCACTGCAGCAGTTAACTTCGCTGTGCTGGCCCGGCCGCGTCACTGCTAGGAGACACGGCCCTGTGCGCGGCCATGTCTCCTATCTCTGACGTCATGCAGTGCGCGCCCGGCCTGCAGTGCTGCAACGGAGAAGTCAGAGCAGGCATGAGGAATAGAGCCGGGGGATGGTGAGTGTGCATGTATGTGTGCGTATGTGTGTGTATTTGTGTGTGCGCATGTGTGTGTGTGTGTGTATGTGTGTGTGTGTGAACAGGTGTGTGTGTGTGTGAGAAGGTGTGTGTGTCTGTGTGGGCAGGTGTGCATGTGTGTGTGTGTCGGCAGGTGTGTGTGTGTGTGTGGGCAGGTGTGTGTGTGTGTGGACAGGTGTGTGTGTGTGTGTGTGGGCAGATGTGTGTGTATATGTGTGTATGTGCATGTGTGTGTGTGTGGGCAGATGTGTATGTGTGTGTGTGCATGTGTATGTGTGTGTGTGGGCAGGTGTGTGTGTGTGGGCAGGTGTGTGTGTGTGTGTGGGCAGATGTGTGTGTGTGTGATGTCTGTGTGTGTGGGAAGATGTGTGTGTGTGTGATGTCTGTCTGTTTGTGTGTGTGTGTGGGCAGATGTCATTGTGTGATGTCTGTTTGTATGTATTTTTGTGTTTCAAATGTGTTTATGCGTGTCTGTATATGCTTGTGTGTGTGCGTGACTGCATGCGGCCTCCTGCTGAGTATAGTTGGCGCGGTGCGGCCTCCTGCTGTCTCTGGGGGGGCTCCGTGCACCCCCCCGCGGTGTATAGATGGCTACGTGCGGCCCCCCGCTGTGTATAGATGGCTATGTGCGCCCCGCCGTTGTGTATAGATGGCGCCGTGCGGCCCCACGCTGTGTATTGATGGCGCCGTGCGGCCCCCCGCTGCGTATTGATGGCGCCGTGCGCCCCCCCGCAGTGTATAGATGAATACGTGCACCCCCTGCTGTGTATAGATGGCTACTTGTGGCCCCCCGCTGAGTATAAATGGCGCCGTGCGGCCTCCTGCGGTCTCTGGGGGGGGCGCCGTGTGGCCTCCCGCTGTGTATAGATGGCTACGTGTGGCCTCCAGCTGAGTATAGTTGGCGCTGTGCGGCCTCCTGCTGTCTCTAGGGGGGCGCCTTGCGGCATCTATACTCAGCAGGAGGCCGCACGCAGCCATCTATACATGTATACTCAGCAGGAGGCCGCACGTAGCCATCTATACGGTGCCATCTATACACAGAGGGAGGCCACACGTAGCCATCTATACACAGCGGGAGGCCGCATGTAGCCATCTATACACAGCGGAAGGCTGCACGTAACCATCTATACACAGCGGGAGGCCGCACGCAGCCATCTATACACAGCGGGAGGCCGCACGTAGCCATCTATACACAGTGGGAGGCCGCACGGCGCCATCTATACACAGCGGGAGGCCGCACGGCGCCATCTATACACAGCGGGAGTCTCAGTGCTTTGCAAGAGCAGTCAATAAATTCTGCTTGACTAATTCTGAGCACCATAAAGTCTGGTTCGCTTCTAACCTGCTGTCTTCATTTTCAGCTTGCTGAATTCTAACTCATTTACTGTCATTCGAGACGATGCCTTTGCTGGTCTCTTTCACCTTGAATACCTGTAAGTGCTCCACTTAATGTCATATTTTTGATTCTGTTCTTCTTCATCTTTGGCATGTGCAATTGTATGAGCAAGTATTCATATGAATTTATGACCTACTTAAACCTTCGAGGACCTTAAATTTTATTCTATCAAATTTTTTTCCAGTTTAAAACTTTGGGACATATATGTGCCTTGGTCCTCAAAGGGTTTTTAAAGGGGCTGCAAACATAAATACGAAAAAAATAATTCAATTAGTGCTTTTTGTGTTCATTTAATTTTTATTTGAAGTCCATTTTTTTTATATACCTTGAAATTAAGCCCTACCCCATGGATTGAAGCCCTACCTACATGACATCTGAGAGCTACATGGATCCCGCTTGTGATGTGCCTTTCCATCACTACTATTCAGTTTTAGGGTCCACTCACTAAGCCATATATTCTCTCATACAAGAGAATAGGGCCAATTATGCTAATGACACATGGCTCAAACTCAGTCAGAGCTTCAACTGAGTGTGATCCGATTCTCTCGCAGCACAGATATGGAGATGTTGGAGGACTTAATTTCTCCATCTTCTCCATAGTCTCTGTGAGTGTTCATCGGACTGCACTTGGATGACATCTGAGTGAAGTCCAATGTTTTACGTGCACCCATAGACTTGTATGAGTGCACATGGTCCGAATATCGAATGAGATTATTTTCTCATGCCAATAATCGCAGATCTGCACTGTCCCATATTATAACATAGGGCTGAGTCCTATCCGATAAAACATCACATAGCATTGGGCCGTGTTATACGACAGTGTGAGCGAGCCCTTAGAGTCAAGGAATATTTACATGCAGATGATGATATTACTCTCCAAGTGTATATTTTTTTAGGCGAGTTCATAGTAAATGCTTTGCCTTTTTGACATGTGATCAACTAAAGAACAAGAAAGATTTAGGACCTCCCCTATAGAGAAACGGAAAATAGTTTGGAGGACTTGCATGTCCTTTTTTATTTATTATGAGAAAATCATAAAAGATCCCGTTTTTTAACCATGCTGTGCCTTTCAGCTGAGGGAGAGGGAGAGAGCTGCCCTATTCAGAGTCTGTAATAAGACCTGCTGACAAAAGTGATGACGATACAGTCTAATGTGAATTAACAATGAAAAAAAGTTAATTTCACAAATGGCTTGTATTTTTTTTAATACAAACTTTTTTTGTGTTTACAGCTCCTTTAAAGGGTATCTGTCATCAGGTTTTTGCCACCTAATCGGAGAGCAGCATAATAAGATAAGATAAGATAAGATATACTTTATTTTATCCCGGAGGAAATTGCGGTATCACAGCAGCAGAACACAGATCTCGAACATGACACATATGATAACATAACATTTGGAATGCTTTAGACATTGCTTTTCAGACATTTGTTAAACACCCCCTTAGCTGTTGGAACAAACGATTTCCTGTATTTTTCCTTTTTACACCTTAGTTGTATTAGGCGATTGCTAAATGTGCTCTTCTGTTTCGCAAACAGTTCATAAAGTGGGTGTGTGTTGTTGCCCATTATAGCTCTGCACTTCTTCTTAATCCTATCCTCTACCACCTCTTCAAAAGTCCCAAGCTGTAGGCCCACCGTCGCGCTAGCCTTCTTGATAAGTTTGTTGAGCTTGTTGGCGTCAGCAACACGCACACTGTTACCCAAGCATATTATTGCCGCAAAGGTGGCACTAGCCACAATGGATTGGTAGAACACCTCAAGCATTTTGCCACACACATTAAACGACCTTAACTTCCTTAGGAAGTACAATCTACTCATCCCCTTCTTGTAGACCTTCTCCATGTGGCACTTACAGTCTAGCTTGCTATCCAGGTAAACCCCCAAATATTTGAAACTGTCCACCATCTCCACATCCTGACCGTCAATGGTAACAGGTAGGCATACCTTCTTGCACCTTCCATAGCTCATCACCAACTCCCTGGTTTTCTTAACATTTAGTTCTAGATGGTTAGCCTGGCACCATACTACAAAGTCCGCAACCACCCTTCTATATTCCTCTTCATCCTGGTCCTTCCCAATACCGCCAACTATCACAGAGTCATCCGAGTACTTCTGGAGGTGACAACGGTCTGATTTATACTGAAAGTCAGCTGTGTACAATGTAAAGAGGAATGGCGACAGCACTGTTCCCTGCGGGGCTCCGACACTGCTCAGTACACTATCTGATGTAGCCGTCCCCCACCTAACAAACTGTGGCCTATACGACAGGTAGTCAATTATCCAATTCACAAGTTCCTCATCCACCGCCATTTTAATCAACTTTCCACGCAGTAAGAGTGGCTGTAATATGTTGAACGCACTAGAGAAATCAAAGAACAAAGCACGCACAGTGGTTCCATCATTGTCCAAAAAGGAATGTACTGTTTGTAGCAGAGACGCTACAGCATCGTCCACCCCCAGTCCCTGCCGGTACGCAAACTGAAGAGCATCAGTATGCGCCATCACCCTCGGACACAAGTGAGCAAGTACTATTCTCTCCAAGGACTTCATCGCATGCGATGTTAAGGCCACCGGTCTATAGTCCCCCGGGGAAGCCGGGAAGGTAGTCTTGGGAACCGGCACCAGGCAGGAAGTCTTCCATAGCACTGGTACTCTCTTTGATTGTAAGCTCTGGTTAAAGAGATGCTGGAAGACAGTACACAACTCATTTACACACACTCTGAGGACACGTGGACTGAGACCGTCAGGGTGTAGGGTTAGAGGCACTGATTCCAGTAATGTGTCACTTACTGGGCTGCTTAGTGTTGTTTTGATAAAATCATTGATTTGTCAGAAGGTAATTATCACTAGATGACTAGTAAGTTCTGTAGGACCCCACCCCCATCACTGATCAGTAGATTTCTGTGTACACTGAGCATGGGCAGAAAGCTGCCAATCAGTGGTGTGGGTGGGGCTATACAGAGTGCAGCATTCAGAGAGCTGCTAGATCTGCAGCAGATAAAATGGTGATTTTCTCAAAATGACAAGAAGCAGCTGAAAAAGTGACAAATTGCTGGAATCAGAGTATCTGCCCCTATATTGTGCTGCTCTCAGATGAGGCAGCACAATTAATGTTGTGCCAAATTAATTTCCCGTGAACTATCACATGATCTATCACAGGGGATCATGTGACATGTCACGTGATAAATCAGGTGTGGGGGGGGGGCTTGCTACTCTTAATCCACCCCTGGTTCTAACTACAGCAGCTTGTATAACTTAGGTAATAATATGGAGTTGCGCCATACAACCCTGCACATGCTGCTGGGAAGGGTTTCCTCCACACTTATGTTTGTGGGAATTTTTTCTCCTTCATCCAGAAAAGCGAGGCCGGGCTCACAATCTCCTGTCTAGTTCATCTGGAAGGAGTTGGATGGGGTTGAAGTCACTGCTTAATACAACCGGCCTTGGTCTTCAACACAAACATTTGCAACCATGCCTTTGGTTATTTGGTGCGGAGAGGCCTCGGAGTGTGGTGCACTGAGATTGTCTATCCTGGGAGCGTCAAACTTATATGCTTCTTGAAAAAGCAGAATGAGCAAGGAGAATAGGAGGAAGTCTTCCTAACCACCTTGCACATGCTGGTTTGTCAATCAAAGCTCTGTGAGTGTGATACTGGCATCCTGCAGGGATGAGTGTCAGTACTGGAAATAGACATTTTTATTTCATAGCCTGCAGTAACTGATAGTTGTAATACATTTATGATTAAAAATGTTATTAAAGCCTGGCAACATGGTCCTTATATACTATGGATGTCCTGAATAGGTTTCCTTTTAAGAGCAAACTTCACAGTTATAGTTATTAGTTAGCATAATGGCAAGATGTTTTTCTTGTGAAGAACATATGAATCAGCAATATTATAATGTCATTGTCCCTCCCGGACTCCGCCATGTTGAAATGAGATGTCACTCAGGTATGTTATATAATCCAGCAGGTAAAAGGTGAGAGCCTTCTGCTTGTAGAGAAAAGGTGAGACAATATTAGATGTCGGAAGTCCTTTAGGATTAGTTCTGGTAGAGTAAAGATGAAGCGTGCGAGTTATGGTTATAACTACATGGAATGTAAGCAGATAATAAAACACACAGGGCTTGTATATAGGGATTACCTTACAGGTTTGCTGTCTAACAAGATATATAGTCTAGAGCCAGTGTTCAGATGCAGAGTTTTGCAGTCACTAGTATGACCATACTTAGAATACTGACCATAGCTTTGGGATCCGATGTATAAGAAGGACATCGTTGAACTAGATCGGGTGCAGAGAAGAGCGACCAAAGTCATTAACTGAATGGGTGACTGCAGAAGATGGGTTATTCAGTGTGGAAAAACAAAGGCTTAGGGGCGATTTTATTACAATGTACAAATATATGAGGGGACGGGACAGACATCTGTATAATGATCTTTTTACACCTATGTCTTCAAGGTGGCATTCTCTACATCCGGAGAGAAGAAGGTTTTATAATTACAGACGCAGATTCTTTACTGTATGAGCAGTGAGAAATTTCTGCCACATAATGTTGCAATAATGGTTTCACTAAAAAAAGGTTCAAGGGGGACCTGGGTGCCTTTTTTGAAAAATATAATATTACAAGTTATGGGCACACACTAGATTCTGTGATGGGACATTGATCTAAGGAACTAGTCTGATTGCTAAATGTGGAGTCAGAATGGAATTTTTCACCTAATATGGAACCCATTCTGGTATAATGTCCCCCTTTCTCGTAAAATGTCCCCCATTCTGGTATAATATCCCCATCCTAGCATAATGTCCCCTTTCTGGTATAATGTCCCCATCCTGGTTTAATGTCCCAATCCTAGTATAATGTCCCCCATTCTGATATAATGTCCTGGTATAATGTCTACTGGTTGCGTGGTGCAGAGAGGGGAGGGTCAGGCTCCCGGCCGGAAACCCGCCGCTCTCACCAGTTTCCATGTGTCGGCACTCGGCGGTGCAGTGAAGGACCTGCGTGCTTGTGCACACTGGCCGCTTGAGGACCTGTGTGACGACACGTTACGTGGGTGAGTACTGGTATGGTGGCCTAGGAAGATCAGAAAGACTGCCGCGTTTCGGAAATTTCGGTTTCCTTACTCAGAGATGATCCCTAGACTCTTGTAGGTCCTTTTTATAGGTACATACATGGGAGTGTACAAATGGATAGGTAGCTGACACAATTTGAGGACTGTCAATCTTCATTAAAGGCATACAGTTCTATTTCTGAGTTCAAACCTCTAGGTTTCAGAAAGTCCAACATAAATATCCATTTACTCTCTACCCGAGACATTGGTATAAGGTAGTCACCTCTCCGCTATTGTCTTGACACTTTTTGTTTAGTCATCACCAAGGTTCCTGCTATGGAACCTCCATGTTTTTCAGCATAATGCTTTGAAAGTGGATGTCCGTCAAACTTGTTGGTAATATTCCGTAGGTGTTCATTGATACGTGTGTTCATGGGGCATTTTGTTCTGCCTACATATAATTTTTTACATGGGCATTTTAGGCAACAAATGACCCCCTCTGTTGTGCATGTGATAAAATCTGATATGGTGTGTGTTACATCTCTTTACGTTATTATTTTTTGTTTTTTCATATTTAGTTTCTTGCATGCGGTGCATTTTTGAAATGTAAAGAAACCGGAAATATCCTTAGTAAAAGTGAAGGTCCCATTTTTTGGGCGGGGGTGGTTTTGGACTGTGGGGGCAACCAGATTTCCCAGATTGCATGCTTTTTTGTATATAAAACGTGGGTTCTTTGGGAGGTTGTCACAGATAATCTTATCATCTTGTCAGATACTCCAGTGTTTTTTGATGATTCTCTTTAGTAAATGGATATCGCCCCTGAACCTACAGCCAGGCATGATCGTGTGTGATAATGGTCATAACATGGTGATGTCTCTGAAGCTTGGCAACCTCGAACACCATACCATGCCTGGCCCACGTGCTAAACTTAGTGGTTCAGCGGTTGCTTAAAACAAAGCCAGATGTGCCTGAGCTGCTTGGGAAAGTACACTGTGTGCCCATTTCCACAAGTCATCTACCGCTTCCATTGCCCCGTTAGTGCTGTAGCAGCATTTGCTATTATCAGCTCACCGACTGGTGTTCAATGTCACCATGAGTTGGAAATTAACGTTACATATATTGGCAAGACTTTGTGAGCAGCAGAGGGCAGTAGTTGAATACCATCTCCAACATGCCCATCGGTATTCCAGTCATCCTCCGCACATAAAAGCTGATGAGTAGGCATGGATGTCTGACATCTGTGTGGTTCTCCAAAACTTTGAGTATTTGACAAAGATGGTGAGCGGCAATAATGACATAATCAGCTTCAATATCCAGGTGAAATTGGCGTAGACTGGCCCCCCTCCCACATTTTGTTGGTCGCGGTAGCACCCTCTGCGACTGCGATCTCTACGCCCCTGCGTACCAGTATGGAGGTCTACAGCCATTATAATCTTTGCTATCCCAAGATCTACTAAATCTTGTCTGTAAGGAAATCTTTGTATAACCCAATTAGCATAGATTACCACTGATCGCTGGGGGCCTACTTTCTGCCTAGCTTAATGTCAAGGGAATCCTCCAACTCGTAAGGAATGTCTACATTTTAAGGTTATTTATTTTTTTATATAAAGGATACATGGATAATAGAATTGCCTGTAAAATGAACCCGTCAAGGATATTTACTCCCGTAATGTATGAGGAGCATTTTTAATAATGTATACAGTTCTAACCATAGGCGGATTATAATGAGGGCAATTCGGGCTACCGCCCGGGGCCCCGAGCCTGCAGGGGTGTCTAATGCCGGATTGCCCTCATTATATATGCGGGCCGCCACGGCACATACCGGTAGCAGTGGCGGGAGGGGGTTCTTCTTCTTCATCGGCCGGGCCAGCACTGCAGCAGTTAACTTCGCTGTGCTGGCCCGGCCGCGTCACTGCTAGGAGACACGCCCCTGTGCGCGGCCGTGTCTCCTAGCTCTGACGTCACGCAGTGCATGCCCGGCCTGCAGTGCTGCAACAGAGAAGTCAGAGCAGGCAGGAGGAATAGAGCCGGGGGATGGTGAGTGTGTATGTTTGTGTGTGTATGTGTGTGTATGTTTGTGTGCGCATGTGTGTGTGTATGTATGTGTGTGTATGTGGGCAGCTGTGTGTGTGTGTGTGTGGGCAGGTGTGTGTGTGAGTCTGTGTGGGCAGGTGTGCATGTGTGTGTGTGTGGGCAGGTGTGTGTTTGTGTGTGGGCAGGTGTGTGTGGGTGGGCAGATGTGTGGGCAGGTGTGTGTGTGTGTGTGTGTGTGGGCAGGTGTGTGTGTGTGGGCAGGTGTGTGTGTGTGTGTGGGCAGGTGTGTGTGTGTCTGTGTGGGCAGGTGTGTGTGTGTGTGTGGGCAGATGTGTGTATATGTGTGTGTGTGCATGTGTGTGTGTGTGGGCAGATGTGTATGTGTGTGTGTGCATGTGTATGTGTGTGTGTGGGCAGGTGTGTGTGTGTGTGCAGGTGTGTGTGTGTGTGGGCAGGTGTGTGTGTGTGTGTGTGGGCAGATGTGTGTGTGATGTTTGTGTGTGTGGGCAGATGTGTGTGTGATGTCTGTCTGTTTGTGTGTATGTGGGCAGATGTCATTGTCTGATGTCTGTTTGTATGTATTTTTGTGTTTCAAATGTGTTTATTCGTGTGTGGGCAGATGTCATTGTGTGATGTCTGTTTGTATGTATTTTTGTGTTTGTGTTTCAAATGTGTTTATGCGTGTCTGTATATGTTTGTGTGTGTGTGTGACTGCATGCGGCCTCCTGCTGAGTATAGTTGGCGCCGTGCGGCCTCCTGCTGTCTCTGGGGGGGGCTCCGTGCACCCCCCGCGGTGTATAGAGGGCTACGTGCGCCCCCCCGCTGTGTATAGATGGCGCCGTGCGGCCCCACGCTGTGTATTGATGGCACCGTGCGGCCCCCCGCTGTGTATTGATGGCACCGTGCGGCCCCACGCAGTGTATAGATGACTACATGCGCCCCCTGCTGTGTATAGATGGCTACTTGTGGCCCCCCGCTGAGTATAGATGGCGCCGTGTGGCCTTCTGCGGTCTCTGGGGGGGCGCCGTGTGGCCTCCCGCTGTGTATAGATGGCTACGTGCGGCCTCCCGCTGAGTATAGATGGCGCTGTGTGGCCTCCTGCTGTCCCTGGGGGGGCGCAGTGCGGCATCTATACTCAGCAGGAGGCCGCACGCAGCCATCTATACATGTATACTCAGCAGGAGGCCGCACGTAGCCATCTATACGGTGCCATCTATACACAGCGGGAGGCCGCACGTAGCCATCTATACACAGCGGGAGGCCACACGTAGCCATCTATACACAGTGGGAGGCCGCACGTAGCCATCTATACACAGAGGGAGGCCGCACGTAACCATCTATACACAGCAGGAGGCCGCACGTAGCCATCTATACAAAGTGGGAGGCCGCACGGCGCCATCTATACACAGCGGGAGGCCGCACGGCGCCATCTATACACAGCGGGAGGCCGCACGGCGCCATCTATACACAGCGGGAGGCCGCACGGCGCCATCTATACACAGCGGGAGGCCACACGGCGCCATCTATACACAGCGGGAGGCCGCACGGCGCCATCTATACACAGCGGTAGTCTCAGTGCTTTGCAAGAGCAGTCAATAAATTCTGCTTGACTAATTCTGAGCACCATAAAGTCTGGTTCGCTTCTAACCTGCTGTCTTCATTTTCAGCTTGCTGAATTCTAACTCATTTACTTTCATTCGAGACGATGCCTTTGCTGGTCTCTTTCACCTTGAATACCTGTAAGTGCTCCACTTAATGTCATATTTTTGATTCTGTTCTTCTTCATCTTTTGGCATGTGCAATTGTATGAGCAAGTATTCATATGAATTTATGACCTACTTAAACCTTGGAGGACCTTAAATTTTATTCTATCAAATTTTTTTCCAGTTTAAAACTATGTTACATATATGTGCCTTGGACCTCAAAGGGTTTTTAAAGGGGCTGCAAACATAAATACGAAAAAAATTATTCAATTAGTGCTTTTTGTTTCATTTCATTTAATTTTTATTTGAAGTCCATTTTTTTATATACCTTGAAATTAAGCCCTACCCCATGGAATGAAGCCCTACCTACATGACATCTGAGAGCTACATAGATCCCGCTTGTGAGGTGCCTGTCCGTCACTACTATTCAGTTTTAGGGTCCACTCACTAAGCCATATATTCTCTCATGCAAGAGAATAGGGCCAATTATGCTAATGACACTCGGCTCAAACTCTGTCAGAGCTTCAACTGAGTGTGATTTGATTCTCTGGCAGCACAGATATGGAGAAGATGGAGAACTTAATTTCTCCATCTTCTCCATAGTCTCTGAGTGTTCATCGGACTGCACTTGGATGACATCTGAGTGAAGTCCAATGTTTTACGTGCACCCATACACTTGTATGGGTGCACATGGTCCGAATATCGAATGAGATTATTTTCTCATGCCAATAATCGCAGATCTGCACAGTCCCATAGTATAACATAGGGCCGAGTCCTATCCGATAAAACATCACATAGCATTGGGCTGTGTTATACGACAGTGTGAACGAGCCCTTAGAGTCAAGGAATATTTACATGCAGATGATGATATTACTCTCCAAGTGTATATTTTTTTAGGTGAGTTCATAGTAAATGCTTTGCCTTTTTGACATGTGATCAACTAAAGAACAAGAAAGATTTAGGACCTCCCCTATAGAGAAACGGAAAATAGTTTGGAGGACTTGCATGTGCTTTTTTATTTATTATGAGAAAATCATAAAAGATCCCGTTTTTTAACCATGCTGTGACTTTATGCTGAGGGAGAGGGAGAGAGCTGCCCTATTCAGAGTCTGTAATAAGACCTGCTGACAAAAGTGATGACGATACAGTCTAATGTGAATTAACAATGAAAAAAAGTTAATTTCACAAATGGCTTGTATTTTTTTTAATACAAACTTTTTTGTGTTTACAGCTCCTTTAAAGGGAATCTGTCATCAGGTTTTTGCCACCTAATCGGAGAGCAGCATAATGTAGGGTTAGAGGCACTGATTCCAGTAATGTGTCACTTACTGGGCTGCTTAGTGTTGTTTTGATAAAATCATTGATTTGTCAGAAGGTAATTATCACTAGATGACTAGTAAGTTCTGTAGGACCCCACCCCCATCACTGATCAGTAGATTTCTGTGTACACTGAGCATGGGCAGAAAGCTGCCAATCAGTGGTGTGGGCGGGGCTATACAGAGCGCAGCATTCAGAGAGCTGCTAGATCTGCAGCAGATAAAACGGTGATTTTCTCAAAATGACAAGAAGCAGCTGAAAAAGTGACCAATTGCTGGAATCAGGGTATCTGCCCCTATATTGTGCTGCTCTCAGATGAGGCAGCACAATTAATATTGTGCCAAATTAATTTCCCGTGAACTATCACATGATCTATCACAGGGGATCATGTGACATGTCACGTGATAAATCAGGTGTGGGGGGGGGGGCTTGCTACTCTTAATCCACCCCTGGTTCTAACTACAGGAGCTTGTATAACTTAGGTAATAATATGGAGTTGCGCCATACAACCCTGCACATGCTGCTGGGAAGGGTTTCCTCCACACTTATGTTTGTGGGAATTTTTTCTCCTTCATCCAGAAAAGCGAGGCCGGGCTCACAATCTCCTGTCTAGTTCATCCGGAAGGAGTTGGATGGGGTTGAAGTCACTGCTTAATACAACCGGCCTTGGTCTTCAACACAAACATTTGCAACCATGCCTTTGGTTATTTGGTGCGGAGGGGCCTCGGAGTGTGGTGCACTGAGATTGTCTATCCTGGGAGCGTCAAACTTATATGCTTCTTGAAAAAGCAGAATGAGCAAGGAGAATAGGAGGAAGTCTTCCTAGCCACCTTCACAAGCTGGTTTGTCAATCAAAGCTCTGTGAGTGTGATACTGGCGTCCAGCAGGGATGAGTGTCAGTACTGGAAATAGACAGTTTTATTTCATAGCCTGCAGTAACTGTTAGTTGTAATACATTTATGATAAACAATGTTATTAAAGCCTGGCAACATGGTCCTTATATACTATGGTTGTCCTGAATAGGTTTCCTTTTAAGAGCAAACTTCACCGTTATAGTTATTAGTTAGCATAATGGCAAGTTGTTTTTCTTGTGAAGAACATATGAATCAGCAATATTATAATGTCATTGTCCCTCCCGGACTCTGCCATGTTGAAATGAGGAGATGTCACTCAGGTATGTTATATAATCCAGCAGGTAAAAGGTGAGAGCTTTCTGCTTGTAGAGAAAAGGTGAGACAACATTAGATGTCGGAAGTCCATTAGGATTAGTTCTGGTAGAGTAAAGGTGAAGCGTGCGAGTTATGGTTATAACTACATGGAATGTAAGCAGATAATAAAACACACAGGGCTTGTATATAGGGATTACCTTACAGGTTTGCTGTCTAACAAGATATATAGTCTAGAGCCAGTGTTCAGACGCAGAGTTTTACAGTCACTAGTATGACCATACTTAGAATACTGGCCATAGTTTTGGGATCCGATGTATAAGAAGGACATCGCTGAAATAGAGCGGGTGCAGAGAAGAGCGACCAAAGTCATTAACTGAATGGGTGACTGCAGAAGATGGGTTATTCAGTATGGAAAAACAAAGGCTTAGGGGCGATTTTGTTACAATGTACAAATATATGAGGGGACGGGAAAGACATCTGTATAATGATCTTTTTACACCTATGTCTTCAAGGTGGCATTCTCTTTATCCGGAGAAAAGAAGGTTTCATAATTACAGATGCAGATTCTTTACTGTATGCGCAGTGAGAAATTTCTGCCACACAATGTTGCAATAATGGTTACACTAAAAAAAGGTTCAAGGGGGACCTGGGTGCCTTTTTTCAAAAATATAATATTACAAGTTATGGGCACACACTAGATTCTGTGATGAGACAATGATCTAAGAAACTAGTCTGATTGCTAAATGTGGAGTCAGAATGGAATTTTTCACCTAATATGGAACTCATTCTGGTATAATGTCCCCCTTTCTGGTAAAATGTCCCCCATTCTGGTATAATATCCCCATCCTAGCATAATGTTCCCTTTCTGGTATAATGTTCCCATTCTCGTTTAATGTCCCAATCCTAGTATAATGTCCCCCATTCTGATATAATGCTCTGGTATATTGTCTAGTGGTAGCGTGGTGCAGAGAGGGGTGGGTCAGGGTCCCGGCCGGAAACCCGCCGCTCTCATCAGTCTCCATGTGAAGGACCTGCACGCTTGTGCACACTGGCCGCTTGAGGACTTGCGTGACATCACGTTACGTGGGTGAGTACCGGTACGGTGGCCTAGGAAGATCAGAAAGACTGAAGCGTTTCGGAAACTTCAGTTTCCTTACTCAGAGATGATCTCTAGACTCTTGTAGGTACTTTTTATAGGTACATAGATGGGAGTGTACAAATGGATAGGCAGTTGTCACAATTTGAGGACTGTCAATCTTCATTAAAGGCATACAGTTCTATTTCTGAGTTCAAACCTCTAGGTTTCAGAGAGTCCAACATAAATATCCTTTACTCTCTACCCGAGAAATTTGTTTAAGGTAGTCACCTCTCCGCCATTGTCTTGACACTTTTTGTATAGCCATCACCAAGGTTCCTGCTATGGAACCCTGATGTTTTCCAGCATAATGCTTTGAAAGTGGATGTCCTTCAAACTTGTTGGTAATATTCCGTAGGTGTTCATTGATACGTGTGTTCATGGGGCATTTTGTCCTGCCTACATATAATCTTTTACATGGGCATTTTAGGCAATAAATGACCGCCTCTGTTGTGCATGTGATAAAATCTGATATGGTGTGTGTTACTTCTCTTTGCGTTATTATTTTTTGTTTTTTCATATTTAGTTTCTTGCATACGGTGCATTTTTGACATGGAAAGAAACCGGAAATATCCTTAGTAAAAGTGAGGGTCCCATTTTTTGGGCGGGGGTGGTTTTGGACTGTGGGGGCAACCAGATTTCCCAGATTGCATGCTTTTTTGTATATAAAACGTGGGTTCTTTGGGAGGTTGTCACCGATAATCTTATCATCTTGTCAGAATCTCCAGTGTTTTTTGATGATTCTCTTTAGTAAATGGGTATTGGAGTTGTAGGGTGTTATAATGGGTACATTAATGTCATTGGATGCTACCTGAATCGTTTTAGTGGGGCACTTCAAAATATTGTCACGTGGAATTAGTTTTACTTGGTTTTTGGTTAAGGTAAGAAAATGGGGGTCGTATCCTTTATTTTGAAATTTAGTGGTTAATAGTCCTGCTTCCTCCTCAAAATATTTGGTATCTGAACAGTTTCTATGAAGATGCAGAAATCGACTCTTTAGAATGTTAAGTAGCCAACTGGGTAGATGGCAACTGTCCAGAGACATGTAGCTGTTTGCATCTGTGGGTTTGGTGATGGTGCAGTTGTGGATCTGTTTCTCAAATACATGAATATTAAGGTCAAGAAAGTTGATTTGCTGGGTACTTGTAGTTGAGGTAAAATGTAAAAATCAATCAATCATTCTGGTTAATCTCATCAATGAAGTTGTCCAGAGATGATTGG
This sequence comes from Phyllobates terribilis, assembly GCF_046119375.1. Classification (NCBI taxonomy): domain Eukaryota; kingdom Metazoa; phylum Chordata; class Amphibia; order Anura; family Dendrobatidae; genus Phyllobates; species Phyllobates terribilis. Next base: position 68,625,351 of record NW_027362763.1, on the reverse strand, counting down.
TTGCCGGACCAAATAAATATTATGTCATCGATAAAGCGATTCCATAGGACCAGGTTTGCGCGCAGTAACCCACCTGGGTAAATGATGGAGACTTCCCATTTGCCGATGTACATATCTGCATAACTGAGTGTGAACTCAAAAATAGAACTGTATGCCTTTAATGAAGATTGACAGTCCTCAAATTGTGACAGATACCTATGCATTTGTACACTCCCATCGATGTACCTATAAAAAGGACCTACAAGTCTTTGAGGAAGGAAACCGAAGTTTCTGAAACGCGTCAGTTTTTATGATCTTCCTCGGCCACCGTACCGGTACTCACCCACATGACATGAAATCATGCAGCTCCTCAAGCGGCCAGTGTGCACAAGCGTGCAGGTCCTTCACTGCACCACACAGTGCCGACACACGGAGACTGGTGAGAGCGGCAAATTTACGGCTGGGACCCTGACCCTCCCCTCTCTGCACCATGCTACCAGCATCCATCCACACAGCGCAGGAAGCAACTTCCCCCGCATGGACCGACAGCCTTTCAGGTCCGCTGACATTGGATGTCCACAATCGATGAGAAGAGTTCAACTTAACCGTAAGTCACACTGCTGACCTGCTACAACATGTGCAGCACTCTGGAATAATGTATGTACATTTTGTCTGCACCTCCTTTGATTAAGCATTTGCTTTCTCTGATCCACTCAAGGATTCAAATAACAATGGTTAGGTGTCATCCCCTACTACAAAGCTGAAATCAGGCAAGCCATCCTCCACTTCTGCTGCAGGAATTTTATCCCGCTCTATTCCATCAAGGAACCTACCTGCTCTAGTCACTCCTGGGTGCACATCTATACCCACCAGTGTCTAGCATCTTTCAACCAGTAAATGCGGGTTTCTCCCTAAACAGCCCCAGCCATTAACCAAAAAAAATGACCCGGCTTGTACAGGTATACCTTATCATTTCTTCATAGCAGTACTCACTCCTAAAATTTCTACCATTTCCTACTAATTATTTTTCCCTGCTCCCTTTGTCAATCAATACAGGTGAATGCCTTCACTTTATACAGTTGGAAGCTGCCCCCTTTCTCTTCATCAAAATCTTCCAACCACAATCAACCACTACAGGTATATGAACCTCCACTAGGTAACTAGGCTCTCTTGCATTTGAAACAAAAATTGACTCTTTTTCCTCTACAGTTTAACCTGAATCTGGATAACTCACACCTGATCGGACCCTCCTAACCCTCATATCCATCCAATTAGGTAACTTTCTATCCTAATGATTCATGAAGGTAACTTCTAAAATCTGCCATTAAACTAATCCCCTCCTTTATAAATAGGGGTGACCCTCCAACGTGGTCATGTTGAGGGAGGGCACCAACGTCTCTTCACAGTTGACCAAGTGAGTGTCAAATTATTATGTTACAAGGTTGATTGCGCAATCCACAGAAAACCAAAGGGAGACAGTGCTCTGTATGGGAGGATTCAGAGAATCTCTCTAACCCTGTTTATTTCTACTTAGCATTTTATATTGTTTTGAGTTCATTAGTGTCCAATCACCTTCAACCATACTACAGGCTTGAACCAATGTTAGTACAATTATTACAGAAATACACATATGGTCATATTGTCGTTAGTTCGGTGTCTGGTGGAAAGTTACAAGGTCGTACATCCCGGCTCAGACTAGCTAGATAACAGGAGCAGGGTGTCTCATAGAATGTTCCTGAGAGAAAAGGTTAGTGTGGGAAAGTTGCTTGTGAATCAAGAGGAAAGAAGGAATGAATATATGTTATGCAAAGAGTATTATAACATGATTTTGAAGCAAGCAGACAAAATGGAGTTGCCATAGCATGAATATCAATATGTCCTTTTCATTTCCCCCCTAAAAATTATGTTATTATCAACAATAGAGGTGCCCAATTAGTGCCCTTTTTACCAATTGAGGCCGTCGCGGCATGTCCATCCCCCCTTGTCCGTTGATATAATCATAAAGCTCTGATCTTCAGACGTGAGGTTGGTCGGGGCATGTGGGTAAATGTCATTATTCCATTGTCATCCAGGTCCTCAATGCTGATTACATCTGGGAGGTCCGTGTATAGTAGCACTGGATGTTGGTTGACAGCGTCCTCCTTGCTCTCTGATGACTCGCAGGTTTTCCTCATGCAAATTGGGATACAATAAAAGACTAGTTTTAGTAAAAAATATATTAACAAGATGCCAGCAGCAGTATGCAACACTCCTTGTAATATTCCAGCAATTCATCCATCAATCCCTTTAAACCAATTAACAGGATTTAAAAAGGAAAATGTATCAGATCACCAACTGTCTTTCATTATGTTTGTTATATTCTTCCCTGAGTTTCCTAATGACTTCCATTTTAGTCTTTAACCATATGGTAGAGTCGGGGTCAATATAGTGACAAAAGGCTGGGCCTATAACCTGACACATCCCTCCTTGAGCTGCTGTCAAATAGCCCAGCACTAAAGTATGTTGATTGGCCACTATAATAAGTTGATTCTGCACTGCAACAGTAGTATTAATTACTTCCAATACACTCCAAATCTGGTCATCTAAGAAATCAGTGACTTCCACTAATTTGTCCCACATTTGTGTTACCATAGGGTAGAGGAAGAAAGTACTGGCTATCTTATTGGGTATACTCATTTGTACTAAATGAGGTCTTCCTGATGGGCGTGGGTTGTTTTCCTTAGCACGTTTATAGATGGTATGAAGAGGGATGGCTCTCATATCTACTTTACTATGGGGAATAAGATAAGTGGCTGGAGTAAGCCGGGCCAATGTACAAGTCCCCCCTACTCTGACTGGGAGCCATTTATATGCATTATTCCCACAGACCCAATATGTGGCTGATGGCAGGTCCCATAAAGCAGAGTGCTGTAATACTAATTTATTTACCAAATCGATAAAAACTGTGTTATTTGATAACATACACCACAAAGACATTTGTCCCAGGGGGCTACAATATCCAACATCCGGATTGCCACATGTTGGATCACTAGGCTTATATTCAGAAAATTCATGTTTTACTGCTGTTGGGGTCATCAGGAGCACTTGGTATGGTCCGTCATACAGTGGTTCTAGTCCATGTTTCCAAATATGCTTCTTCACATACACATAATCTCCGGGCTTGAGGGTATGACAACCTTCTGCATCAGCTGGATCTGGAATAGAAGATGATACTAACGCATGGCTATTAGTTAAGGCTTTGGCAAGCTGAATCACATATTGCACAACATGATCTGTTTCTTCTGATAATTGTTGTGGGGTAAATCGAGCACTAGCTGGTTGTGACCCAAATAATATCTCATAGGGTGACAGTTTGTGTTTCCCTATGTGGGTGGTGCATATGTGATATAGTGCAATGGGAAGGAGCTCATGCATCATTTTGGTTAATTACCTTTTCAGTGTGCCATTCAATCTCTCCACCTTGCCACTTGACTGTGGATGGTAAGGAGTATGTAATGCCACTGTTGATCCGATCATGGTAAGTATTTCTTGATATACGCATGAGGAAAAGGCTGGTCCTTGATCACTTTTGATAACTTCTGGGACTCCATACCGGCAAACAACTTCAGAGACCAGCTTCTTGGCAGTGGTAAGGTTGCAGCCTCTACCAATGTATCTTCAGTTGGGACAGCATATCCAGTATGAAACCTGCCAGAGGTGTCAATATATCTGGATCCATTCGTATATAAAGTAATTTCTGGATCATCCAAGGGTACTTCCCCCACTAAAACAAGTGTAGTTGACTCCGCAGTAATTTGTTCCAGACAATCATGTGGTGGAGCCTCTTTCCCCTCTCCTTCAGGTGCTGATAGCAGGCTGGCCGGGTTGATGGTGGTGCACCGGTGTAATTTCACATTTTCTGGCAAAATCAACGAACACTGCAGCCGCAGGTGTCTTTGTGTGGACAGATGTTTAGGTTGCTGTAAAACCAGAACAGCCGCATTATCGTGCGGAGCATAAATGTGAGTCTCATGCCAAGGATGATGTCCACCATCTTCTCAAGTATCTGCTGTGTGGCGTGAACTCCTCGTAGACTGCTGCGGGAGGCCCTGGCTACTGGGTCCAGATGTGCTGAGTAATAACCAACTGGGCGCTGCTTTGTACAGCGTCTCTGTGTGAGTACCCCGGCTGCATGTCCTCCCGTCTCAGAGACATACAAACGGGAAGGTTGCGCATAATCCCGATTTACAAGGGCAGGGGCTGTCATTGTTATGATCTGCTACAAGCACTAAGGAAAGACAGGAGATCTGTCCCTACAATAGAACTAAACTGGATCCCTACGATGTAACGGGGAACCTGATCCTGCGATCAGACCCGCTAAAGTCCTCGGCTAGTCTAAACGAAGACCTGTAGATGTGAGGGAAGGGATCCTTACAAGAACTAGGGACTTGGAGAAAGATGGACACCTCCTAGCAGAAATTGTAGCAGAAATAAGACAAACAAACAACATAGAACATAGAGGTCCGAAGACCTAGCAAAACTGACAGAGAAAGGTAACAGAGTACCAAGCTAGCTCAAGAGAAAAAATTACAATTAAGTCCAGCAAGGCCAGGAGGGCGGAGCCGGATTAAATAGGCAAAAATGGTCATGTGACCAGCAAACTAGAAAAAACCTAACAGGAGAGTTCTAACAGTACCCCCTCTTCTAAGAGGATCCTCCGGATCCCCTAGGCCCGGGCTTATCAGGAAACCTCCTGTGAAACGCTCTGACAAGTCTGGAAGCAGAAACATCATCCTCCCTCACCCATGAGCTATCCTCGGGTCCGAAACCCTTCCAAGCGACGAGATACTGCAAACTACCTCTATACCGGCTAGAATTTAGGATGCGGGAAATTTCATATTCCCCGTCCTCCACCACCGGAGGAACAGTGGCAGAGGCGTCACCATCCGACACATCAGCTCTTTTCCACAGAGAAACATGAAATACCGGGTTAATCTTCCAGGGGGTAGGAACCTCCAACCTAACAGCAGATTGGTTAACTATCTGAAGCACCTTAAAGGGCCCTACGAACTTGGGACCCAATTTTTTAGAAGGAATCCTCAATCACAGATTCTTAGAGGACAACCAAACCATGTCACCAACAGCAAACAAAACCTCTTGCTGATTCCTATCAAAGTACCTCTTAGATTTTTTGTTAGCCTCCTGAAGATTAGCATGCACATCCGTCCAAACTCTTTCCAAATCACTGGAAAAACTCTCCTCCTCAGGCACAGCCGATACCAGTTTGGAGAATGACCCAAAAGACGGATGTCTCCCAGAACAACAAAAAAAAAGACGAACACCCAGCAGAAGAGGATGTGTGGTTGTTAAGAGCAAATTCAGCAACTAGCAGAAACTCAGACCACCCCTCTTGATTTTCTGCCACAAAACAACGCAAGAACTGCTCAACATCCTGGTTCTTTCTTTCCGTCTGGCCATTAGACTCAGGATGATATCCGGATGAAAACGACAAATGAACTCCCAACCTGTCACAAAAGGCACGCCAAAAACAAGCCATGAACTGAGGTCCTCTATCAGAAACAATGTCAGTAGGAACGCCATGTAGTCTGACAATTTCCTTGACAAAGGCCTTAGCGAGTGTCTTAGCGCAGGGCAGTTTGATGAAGGGAACCAAGTGACACATCTTGCTAAAACGGTCCACAACCACCCAGGTGACAGTGAAACCCTCAGAGGGGGGAATGTCAGTAAAAAAGTCCATAGCCAGATGTGTCCAAGGTGCACTAGGAACCCCCAGAGGGCAAAGCAACCCCGCAGCAGGAGCATGCGAAGACTTAGATCTAGCACACACAGTACATTGATGCACCCACTTAATGACTTCCTTCTGCCATCCAGGCCACCAAAAACTGCGACCCACAAGTCTCTTGGTCTCAGAATTTCCTGGATGACCTGCCAACCGAGACTCATGAGACTCAATAAACAAATCTCTCCTAAAGGTCCTAGGCACAAACAACCTCCCATGGGGAGTGTTAGATGGGGCATTCTCCTGAGCTTTAAGAATCTCATCCTCCAAAACAGAGTCCAAAGCAGCAGTCACAACACCTTCTTGTAAAATGCTCTCATCCTCCTCAGCACTGACCATGGGAGAAAATCTGCGAGACAAAGCATCAGCTTTAACATTCTTGGTACCCGGGATGTAAGTAACAGAAAAATTAAACCGCGAGAAAAAAAGTGCCCACCTATCCTGACGGGCATTCAAGCGCTTGGCAGCATCAAGATAGATCAGATTTTTATGATCAGTGAAAACCTGAATGGGAAATTCAGCACCTTCCAAGAGATGACGCCAGTGTTCAAATGCGAGTTTAATAGCCAGCAATTCCCGATTACCAATATCGTAATTAAGTTCAGTCTCAGAAAATTTTTTGGAAAAAAAGGCACAGGGATGTACTCCATCCTTGTTTTCCTGAGACAACTCCACACTGACCCCCACAGAAGAAGCATCAACCTCCACCAAAAACGGCTTAGTCACATCAGGCTGCATAAGGATGGGAGCAGAGGTGAACCTCTCCTATAGAAACACAAAAGCTTCAATGGCCTCAGAAGTCCACTGAACCGCATTAGCACCTTTCCTGGTGAGATCGGTCAGTGGTTTGACAATAATAGAATTTTTTTTTATGAATTTTCTGTAATAATTGGCGAAACCCAAAAATCTCTGTATCGATTTCAAACCAATAGGCCTAGGACATTCCTGTACAGCCTGAACCTTCACTGGGTCCATCTCAAAGCCCTCGCTGGAGATAATGTAGCCCATAAAAACTAATCCTCTGTACTGCGAACTCACATTTCTCCAGATTAGCAAAAAGCGAATTGTCAATTAATAACTGTAATACCTCACGTACGCTCCGCCAATGAGACTCCAGATCCGGCGAATAAATCAAAATGTCATCCAAATACACAACCACACTTCTGCCGATCAAAGGTTCAAGGATGTCATTAATAAGATTCTGAAAAAATGCTGGTGCATTGGTAAGACCAAAAGGCATAACCAGATTCTCAAAATGACCCACAGGAGTGTTAAAAGCAATCTTCCATTCATCACCCTCCTTCATGCGCAACAAATTGTATGCCCCCCGGAGATCAATTTTAGAGAACCACTTGGCCCCCACTAACTGGTTAAACAAATCAGGAATCAATGGCAGTGGGTAGGGATTGCATACAGTAATTTTATTAATCTCACATCCAGACAAGGACGTAAACCGCCGTCCTTTTTTTTAACAAAAAAAAATCCAACAGCCACAGGAGACTTGGAAGGCCTAATGTGACCGGCGGCCAAGCTTGTCTGTATGTATTCCTCCAAAGCCTTTCTGTCAGGAATAGTAAGATTAAATAAACGACTTTTAGGAAGAGTCGCTCCAGGGACAAATTCAATGGTACAATCATAGTCTCTATGGGGAGGCAAAATTTGTGATTCCTTCACAGAAAAAACTTTCCAAAAATCCTGAATAAGTACAGGTAATTCCCCTTTATCCACAGCAGCAATGTGCCCGTTACAACACTTGTCATAACACTTAGGGCTCCAGGACTTAATTTCATTGGTAGACCAATCCAGTACAGAATTGTGCAATTTTAACCAGGGTAACCCCAACATTACAGCAGAAGGCAAATTATTTAATTCTACCAAATCCAAATTCTCTTGGTGAATACCATTAATAGTGAGGGGAAATTCACAGACCTTGCTAGTAACCCTCTTTAAGGGAGAGCCATCGACAGAAACCACAGCAATAGGGGATGACAAAGGTTTTGGTTTTAATTTAAGTTTTTCCAGGAATCCCCCATCAATCACATTCAGAGTAGAACCACAATCCACAAATACCCGAAATTCAATTAATTCTTCCTGAGCAGTGGTAGTAGCAGAAAGAAGTACACCCTTAGTATTTAAACAGGATATACGAGCGTAACTGACCTTTTTTTTTTCTTTGTTCATACGAAGCTCACAGTTCTTAATGAAATGGTCAGATTTTCCGCAATAGAAGAAAAAACCTTCAGAAAATCTGCGGTCTTTTTCCTGAGAGCGGGGTGACATCTCCCCAATCTCCATCGGCTCTCCAATGTCAGTACAGACCCTCTCAAGACTCGGAGCTGACTTGGCAGAGGATTTACTCTCATTAACCCTTGCACGCAGTCTCCTGTCCACCCGTATAGCTAATTGCATTGCCTCCTGCAAGTTTCCAGGTGAAGGATAAGCAATCAGCAGATCATTAACCCTTTCACCTAGCCCCGCAAGAAACAAACTTTTCAAAGCTGAATCGTTCCACTCCACCTGAGCAGACCACCGACGGAAGTGAGTACAATAATTTTCCACATTACCTGATCCCTGCCTCAAACGTCTTAATTCAGACTCAGCAGATGAGACACGATCAGGATCATCATACAACAACCCCAAAGCAGAAAAAAAACTATCCACTGATCTAAAGCACGGATCACTAAGTTGGAGAGAAAAGGCCCATCCCTGAGGTTCTTTGCGCAAAAGTGACATTATGAACCCTATGCGCTGTGATTCATCACCAGAGGATCTGGGTCTTAAATGAAAATACAATAAACAAGCATTTTTAAAGGAAAAAAAATCTTGTTGTTCACCATAAAATAGATCAGGCAGACGTACCTTTGGCTCTACAAAATGTGCTCCAGGACAGGTACTCACGTGTTGTTGGAGCTTGACCACCTCCAGAGAGAGTCCCTGCAAGCGTTTAGCCAAATCCTGAACCGAGACCATGATGGAAACTGGGGGTCTTTCCTTAGAGAAATTTTTTGGGCTGGACTTACTGTTATGATCTGCTACAAGCACTAAGGAAAGACAGGAGATCTGTCCCTACAATAGAACTAAACTGGATCCCTACGATGTAACGGGGAACCTGATCCTGCGATCAGACTCGCTAAAGTCCTCGGCTAGTCTGAACGAAGACCTATAGATGTGAGGGAAGGGATCCCTACAAGAACTAGGGACTGGGAGAAAGATGGACACCTCCTAGCAGAAATTGTAGCAGAAATAAGACAAACAAACAACATAGAACATAGAGGTCCGAAGACCTAGCAAAACTGACAGAGAAAGGTAACAGAGTACCAAGTTAGCTCAAGAGTAGAAATTACAATTAAGTCCAGCAAGGCCAGGAGGGTAGAGCCGGATTAAATAGGCAAAAATGGTCATGTGACCAGCAAACTAGAAAAAATCTAACAGGAGAGTTCTAACAGTCATTATCCTTGATTTTAGTTGCTCAAAGGCTTGTTGCAGCAGTTCTTGGTGGTCCTTGTTGTTTACATCAGCCAGAGTGTCTTCTTTTAGTGCATCATATAGGGGTTGCATGAGACATGAGGCGTCCGGGATCCATTGTCTGCAATATGTGCATAGTCCAAGGAACCTTTGCAGCTCTATGGGATCCTTGGGGAATGGTAGCAGGTATCTTTCTTTCTTCTGTGAGATGTCTGGCACCCCGAGTAAGGCAGTGGCCTAAGAAAACCACTTGACCAACGCAAAACTCAAGTTTCGAGGCTGAAACTCGACAATTCAGTTTTGCTAGATGCTTGAGGAGGCTAACACTGGCCCTGATGGACACTTGCTCCGTGGGGGCACACAAGAGAAGATCATCCACGTATTGTAATAGTACTACCTCAGAGTTGTCCAGCTGCCACGGCAGCAGACAGCTAGACATGTTCTTTGCAAACTGATTAGGGCTATTCTGCGCACCCTGCGGTATCACAGTCCAAGTCAATTGCTTGCCCTGATATGTAAATGCAAACAGAAACTGACAGTCTTTGTGTAGTGGAATGCTGAAAAAGGCGTTTGCTATATCAATTACTGTAAACCAGGCTGCGGTAGATGGTATTTGTGAGAGAAGTGTATGTGGGTTAGGCACCACAGGAGTTTCCAAGACTGTCGCTGCATTTAGTACGTAAACCCTGGATAAAGGTGGACACTAACAGCTGGCAATGAGTTTTAGTATGTAAGGAGACCCCAAGGTCCTTATAGACCTGCAAAAGGGGCACATAAAACTTCTCAACCGACTCTCCCTTCTTATGAGTGACATCTGTGAGGGTGGTGGATTGATCAGCCAGCTTATCCTGAGCCCATATTTTAAGGGCTTGACAGAAGTCAACCACACTCTCATACCTATTGGCATCTAATGCTCTGTCACACATTGATCATGATGATCTGCCTCATACACATTCTGGGTGTAGTGTGTATTGCGGCCTGTATTCTGGGTGTGCCAAGATGGCCGCCACCAGAAGGAAGCACACTACAGAAAGAGTGCGTTCCACTGGGAAGGAGCACACCCACTGACATCTGGTCAGAGGCCGGAGGTGATGCAATGGGTGTAGTAACATGGCCGCTGCAGGATGAGGATGGGGTTCTAAAAGTGGCTTGGGTAGTAGCGAGGAGTGGGCCTCTTGGACGGGGTGAGTGACATGCAACGCAATAATCTGCTAACAATGGATTCCGCTGGCCACAATTAGTGCAGGTCAATCCCCCCCCCCCGTCCGCCATTATCGGGCGGTGGCTGGAGAGCAGTATCTTTGTAATACACATAACATGGCATCTTTCCCTTATTGTCTGCATTTTCTTCCTCCATCCACCCTTCTTTGACAAATTCTCTGCTGTTCTATACCCAGCCAAAGCTGTTTGTAACAATCCTTTATCTTCTAGCTTGCCCTTTTTCTTCTTCATAATTAACCGTCCCTTATCTGGTAGCTCGCATATTTTAGTTAACTGTTTAAGTTTCTGCACATACTTTTTCCCTTCTTTCGATAAACTCAGCGCAGCCTTTTTTCCACATCAACTTCATTTTGTAGCACAAAACAGCCAATCTTTGTTACAGCTCTAGATAATTCTCCCTTCTTGACATAAAGATAATTGAAATAACCAGGCTTCATATCCTCCTCTATTTCAACATATCCTTCATCACAAATCTCATGTGCAACTTTCCTCAACTTTAGAGCATCTTCCAACAATCCACAGTCAACTAATCTTCCCATTTTCTGCCGGATGCCTTCATCCCATAATGCAGGCTGAAGTCTCCCCTCCACGGGAAAATTTAACACCTTAAACACTTTTGGTGCATTCTTAAATGACCTTTTCCCTTCTCGTCCAACTATACTATTCATTACATCCTCTCCCTCCTGCGGGAGAGACAATTTCTTTCTTCTCCACGGAAACATTGATTAATCACTACAACTGACAAAAGATCCTTAATTTGTGCACAGCACGAGTCCGGACCTCAGCTACTGTTCCACTGACTTCACTTCTCCCATTGTGGGAGTCACACGTGCGGTCAATGTGAATGGAGGAGCGCTCACGTCTGCAGCCCTCCGGACACTCGATATACGTATATCTGTGTGCGTGTCCTACCCAATCTTCGATCACCTGCCGCTACTGAACCTAACAGTGTTCAGTCTCCTAAGGATCTTTGTCAGGAGATAAGGAAGATTCACACAATATTCACTTGTCAATCCGAGGTGATACTGCTTTGAAAGTTATCAATATCAGACCCCTAATGGGACTACACCCCTATAGTCTCACCTCTGACTATATCCAACCAGGACGTCCGGAGATACTGAAAACTGTGCACCACATGGAAACCATGCCAAACGGTCAGTATAACTAGTAAAGAACTCGTGCACTTACCAAGGCTTTTTGTGGGGGATGATCTGTCCCAATTCCAGTGGGGGAGGTCGAAAGCAAGACTATCTTTGTGGACGTCCAGAGGTGGTGGGGCGTCCCTGGTTAGGGATCCGAGTCACGGCACCAAGCTGTTGAGGGAGGGCACCAACGTCCCTTTACAGTTGACCAAGTGAGTGTCAAATTATTATTTTACAAAGTTGATTGCGCAATCCACAGAAAACCAAAGGGAGACAGTGCTCTGTATGGGAGGATTCAGAGAATTTCTCTAACCCCATTTATTTCTACTTAGCATTATATATTGTTTTGAGTTTATTAGTGTCCAATCACCTTCATCCATACTACAGGCTTGAACCAATGTTAGTACAATTATTACGGAAATACACATATTGTCATATTATCGTTAGTTCGGTGCATGGTGGAAAGTTACAAGATCGTACATCCCAGCTCAGACTAGCTAGATAACAGGAGCAGGGTGTCTCATAGAATGTTCCTGAGAGAAAAGGTTAGTGTGGGAAAGTTGCTTGTGAATCAAGAGGAAAGAAGGAAAGAATGTATGTTATGCAAAGAGTATAATAACATGATTTTGAAGCAAGCAGACAAAATGGAGTTGCCATAGCATGAATATCAATACTTCCTTTACAGTCATCCACAGACCTTCCAGGAAGCTCGTATTACACCTTAAACAGGACTAATCTCTAATGTCCCAACTCTTATTTACCTTCCTCCTTCCACCATTTTTAGCACACCAGTCACTTTTTAAAACACAATTATTTTTCAATTTTTGTAACCAACGTATTTAATAAAATTGGTCATTTTAATATCCTCATTGTTATTACTTTTTTCATACCCGATGTAGCAGCGCAAGTTGTTTTATTTTTATTTTGATCAGGGTCATTTGGATGTTTTTGGTTGTCATTAAGATTTAAAAAGAGAAAGCACAGTAGTTTGAAAATAAATGACTTCATCCAACCAATAACCATGAGTGGAGAAACAGTTTTTCTGTTATTCATATTCTCTGAAACAAGGCCAAGAAAGCAAAAATTCTGCCAGGTTATGTAAACTTTGGAGCACAACTGTATATATAGTCTTACATAGTCTCCTTTATTATGCATCTTACGTTCCCTTATTACACAGTGCCCTCTCTTATCATGTACAGCACTGTACCCTTGCATATCGGATAATATAGAGCCCTGTTTTTTATTATATGCTGTCCTCTTTTGTTAGCTATTATTGTTGAGCGAGCACTAAAATGCTCAGGTGCTCGAAGCTTGGGCTGAGCTCGCCGTGATACTCGGGTGCTCGACCCGAGCAACGAGCCCAATGTTAGTCTATGGGAGACCCGAGCATTTTTGCGGCAGCACCCCTGGCAGTCTGTAGAAAGCCTAAAAAGTGCCCAAAACGATAGTGACAGTGCTCAAAAGACATGGGGACAGCATGGACATCGCCCCAGTAAGCATTTCTGACCCCCAGGTCACTGCTGTCAACAGCGTGGTCAGAGGTATTAAGCCACTTTTACGGGCTCACAAGAAAACATTCAAAAACAAAATTGAAAGTGCTTTCCTGTGAAATATGTTAAGGAACTTACTTTCCAGGGCAAAGACTTGTGTATAAGGTAAAATAAATAACCCCCCAAAAAATACTCCTCCACACCTTGGACTATGTTCACAAGTAGCATTTTTTATGCATTTTTGCACTTTAGTATTGCTTCCAACCGTGACAAATGCATTCACCAATAGTGTTGAGCCACCCCCGTAGTGTTCGAGTTCGGTTCGGTTCGTCGAACACCCGTGTGTTCGCCGAACTGTTCGTCGAACACCCGTGTGTTCGCCGAACTGTTCGTCGAACTGTTCTTCGAACACCTTCGAACACCGTTAAAACCAATGGCAGGCAAACAAAAACACATAGAAACACATAGAAAACACCTTCAAAGGTGTCCAAAAGCTGACAAACTGCTCAGAAGACACAACTAACACATGGAAAAGTGACAAGTACATATAGTCATGCGAAAAGAAAAGAGGTGGAGGAGTAAAAAGAGGGGGAGACACAGATATAGGCATGTCATGCCCTTCTAAAATCCAAAAAGTGAGAAGCCGATGCGTTCAGTCCGCTCCTGCCCATGCCACCTCCGTGTCGCCGGGTTTGTGCCAGAGCCGCGGTGAACCCTGACGGCCAGCCCCCCTCTCCCAATACTGGTGCCTGTCCGCTGGTGGGTCGAGCGAGCCTCCCTGTGGTGGAGGCAGCTCTAAGCTTTTTAATTTAAATTGTCTCTCTAATTTGAATGAATACACTTTAAATCCATTTACAAGGATCTATTGGAGGGCAAGTCTCATGCCAGCAGCCGCGTAATTCCAGCTCCAGTAGCGTCCACTAAAGCTGCTGCAGTTAAAAAGCTTTTATAAGGATCGAGCTCGGCTGTCCACCGCAAGGCATCCGACTGCCAGTCCCAGCCCCTATGCCTTGGGGTGCCTCCTGATGCTCTTCACTGAGTATCCCGTGGTCCCGAAGCATTTCCTTTGAAAAAATTAAGTGTCCAAACTACAGGTGGTGTAGCTTGCTTAACAGCCGGGATAATCCGCTGACTAGCAGACACTGCTACTAGGCACAAAGTATTTCCTGGGCTAGATGCAGTTAAAAATTTGTAATTAGATACTCTCGTTGGATGCTGAGAAAGCATTACATACAGTCTCCTGGCACGCCATATATGATTCTCTTAAAAAGCTTGTTGTAGGGGTCTAGGGGACCCTTTTATAGCCAAAATCACGGCCCTGTATCACAATACGTCACCTAGGCTGAAGATAAATGGAACTGTTGCACCCTGAGGGCTCGGTTGCTACAGAGGTATTGCACCTCACCCAGAGGTGTGATATCTCACTCTCAGGTAAGGATGGAGTGTGGATCAGGACTAGAGATGAGCGGTGTTCGACTAGAACTGTTCGCCAATCTCAAATTCGAGCTGTTTTGGGCGGTGTTCGAGTTGTTCGACGAACCCGAACGATTTGCAAAAAATTCGGCTGCTCGAGGTTATGTTCGATAACTGTTCGTGCACCAAAAGTGTGTCCTGCATGTCTGGCGCTATTTAGAGCACCAATCATGCAGGGATTGTCTGCCACACACTGTAATGCCACAGCCATGGTGGTTGTGGCATTACAGTGATTGCCCAAATCGATGGGAACAGTGCCAACAGTGAAACATGAAAACCGGCAATTCAGCAGCGGCATACACCGGTACCCGACAATTTAGAACCGAAAGAATAGAGCTTCACACATAGATTAGATAGATAGAAACATGTCAGCCACATATATATGAAGTACAGTGACAGTGTTGCTTACTGTACTTGTCATTTAGTGTAAAGGATTTATCAAAAAAAATAATAGTGTTTTCATGCACCGTCTCTTTAAAAAAGCCGGCCGGCAATTCAGCAGCAGTACCCGACAATTTGGAATAGAAAGAATAGAGAATCACACATAGATTAGATAGATAGAAACATGTCAGTCACATATATATGAAGTACAGTGACAGTGTTGCTTACTGTACTTGTCATTTAGTGTAAAGGATTTATTAAAAAAAATAATAGTGTTTTCATGCACTGTCTCTTTAAAAAAGCCGGCCGGCATTTCAGCATCTGTACCCGACAATTTAGAATAAAAGGAATAGAGCATCACACATAGATTAGATAGGTAGAAACATGTCAGTCACATATATATGAAGTACAGTGATAGTGTTGATTACTGTACTTGTCATTTAGTGTTAAAATAAAGGATTTATTTAAAAAAAAATTGGCGTGGGGTTCCCCCAAATTTTAGGCTCTAGCGGAGGTGAAGCAGACGGCTGGGGCAGATGTTTGAAGCCTGGGAAGGGGGTAATACCCACGGAGCTTCCCAGGCTACTAATATCAGCCCCCAGCGGAATACCTAGCCTTTACTAGCTATTAAAATGGGGGACCCCCCCAAAAAAATGACGTGGGGTCCCCCCTATTTTAATAGCTAGCAAAGGCTAGGCAGACAGCTGGGGGCTGATATTAGTAGCCCAGGAAGGGTGCAATGAATATTGGCCCCCTCCCAGGCTAGAAACACCAGCCGTCAGCCGCCCCAGAAATGGCGCATCCACAGGATGCGCCAATTCTGGCACTTAGCCTCGCTCTTCCCACTGCCCTGTAGCGGTGGCAGTGGGGTAATAGGGCTGGGGTTGATGTCAGCTTATAATGCCAGCTGACATCAAGCCCAGGTTAGTAATGGAGAGGCGTCTATAAGACACCCCCGTTACTAACCCCATAGTCAAAGTTAAAAGAAAACACAAACACCCAGAATAAAGTCCTTTAATTGAAATAAAGACACAATCCTTTATTGTTCTAAATTAAACCATACTTACCACCACGCCCATTCCAGCTGAAGCCAACGATCTCCTGCAATAAAAGTAAAATAATAAAGCAACCTCATCCTTACCTTTCCATGGACATGAATGAGCTCACCTCATGCACGTCACTGGCAGCGTGGGAAAATTCTCACGCTGAAGCGCTGAGTGCAGGAGAATTTTCCCACACTGTCAGTGACGTGCATGAGGTGAGCTCATTCATGTCCATTGAACTCAGCTGACCTCATGTACGTCACTGACAGCGTGGGAGAATTCTCACGCTGAAGCGCTGAGTGCAGGAGAATTCTTCCACGCTGTCAGTGACGTACATGAGGTGAGCTGAGTTCATTGGACATGACCTCGGCTCATCTGGATGCCGTCACAGCGAGACACTAAGGAGCGCAAGCATGCCTGCGCTTCTCAGTGTCCGCGGGATGACAGGCTGGATGGCAGCGTTCTGCTGCGGTCCAGCCTGTCATCTCGATGTAGCAGAGCTGTAGCCGTCATGGGAACCATGGAAAGGTAAGGATGAGGTTGCTTTATTATTTTACTTTTATTGCAGGAGATCGTTGGCTTCAGCTGGAATGGGCGTGACGGTAAGTATGGTTTAATTTAGAACAATAAAGAATTGTGTGTTTATTTCAATTAAAGGACTTTTTTCTGGGTGTTGTGTTTTTTTTAAATACTTTACTAGAAATTCATAGTGGTCATGTCTAATATTGGCGTGACCCCATGAATTTCGGGCTTAGGGCCAGCTGATAATGCCAAGCTGGCCCTAACCCCTTTATTACCCAGTGAGCCACCGCACCAGGGCCCTGGATGAGTTGGGTACAGCGCCAGAAGATGGCGCTTCTATGAACGCGCCATTTTCCGGGGTGGCTGCGGACTGCAATTTGCAGCTGGGGGGACCCAGAAAGCTTGGGCCTCCCTGCGCTGCGGATTCCAGCCCCCAGCTGCCTAGTTGTACCTGGCTGGACACAAAAATAGGGCGAAGCTTCACGTATTTTTTTTTTAATTATTTCATGAAATTCATGAAATAATTAAGAAAAAAAGGGCTTCCCTATATTGTTGTGTCCGGCCAGGTACAAATAGGCAGCTGGTGGCTGGGGGCAGCCCGTTCCTGCCTGCTGTACCTGGCTGGACACAAATATAGTGCGAAGCCCCACGTCAATTTTTTTTTAAATTATATCATGAAACTAGATAGTGGCCCGATTCTAACGCATCGGGTATTCTAGAATATGTATGCGGCAGACCCGGCGCAATCAGCAGAGCGGTGTTTAAATTTGGCGCCAAGATCGCTGACTGGTTGCGGCCAGCAACCGCGACCAATCAGCAAAGCGGTGTTGAAATTTGGCGACTATATCACTGATTGGTCACGGCCGGCGGTCGCGACTAATCAGCAGAGCAGGGTTTAAATTTTGCGCCAATAATGCTGATAGGTTGTGGTCGCGACCAATCAGCAAAGCGATGTTTAAATTTGCCGCCAATAATGGTGATTGGTCACGACCTCGACCATTCAGCAGAGCGGTGTTTAAATTTGGCGGCAATAATGTTGATTAGTCGCGGCCGGCGGTCACGACAAATCAGCAGAACGGGGTTTAAATTTGGCGCCAATAATGCTGATTGGTCGCAATCGCCGGCCACGACCAATTAGCAGAGCGGTGTTTAAATTTGGCGTCAAAATAGCTGATTGGTCGCGGAAGGCAACTGTGACCAATCAGCAGAGCGGTGTTTAAATTTGGCGCCAATACTGCTGACTGGTCGCGGCCGGCAACTGTGACCAATCAGCCGAGCAGGGTTTAAATTTGGCGCCAATACTACTGATTGGTCACGGACGGCGACCGCGATCAATCAGCAGAGCGGTGTTTAAATTTGGCGCCAATAATGCTGATTAGTCGCGGCCGGCATCCGCGACCAATCAGCAGAGCGTTGTTTAAATTTGGCGCCAATCTCACTGATTGGACGCGTCTGGCGTCCGCGACCAATCAGCAGAGCGTTGTTTAAATTTGGCGCCAAGCTCGCTGATTGGTCGCGGCCGCTATTTAAATGTGGCGCCAAGATCACTGATTGGTCGCGTGCGGAGAGCGCGACCAATCAGCTAATCGTATTGGTGAGGACCGGGGAGAGCCGCTGCCTGGTCGGATACTTCCGTTGCGAGAAGCCGGGAGATGAGCGACTGCTCGCAGCAGAAGTATCCCGACCCGCAGCGCCGCTCCCCGGTCCTCCCTTGACACCCTAGCCGCTGATGTCCCCACAGTATCCGCATGGTGTTACAAAGATCCGGACATTTGTGTTAAAAATTGCTGATTGGCCGCGACCAATCACCGATTTGGGCGCCAAATTTAAATATCGGCCGCAACCAATCACCAATCTTGGCTCCACATTTAAACACCGCTGTGCTGATTGGTCGCCGACGCTGGGCGCGACCAATCACCGATTTTGGCGCCACATTTAAATAGCGTCCGCGACCAATCAGTACAGCGGTGTTTAAATGTGGAGCCAAGATGGGTGATTGGTCGCTGAGGATATTTAAATTTGGCGCCCAAATCGGTGATTGGTCGCGGCTGATATTTAAATTTGGCGCCCAAATCGGTGATTGGTCGCGGGCAGCGCCAGCGACCAATCAGCGATTTTTAACACAAATGTCCGGATCTTTGTAACACCATGCGGATACTGTGGGGACATCAGCGGCTAGGGTGTGAAGGGAGAACCGGGGAGCGGCGCTGCGGGTCGGGATACTTCTGCTGCGAGCGCCCGCTCATGTCCCGGGTTCTCGCAGCGGAAGTATCCGCACAGGCAGCGCCGCTGACATCCATGCGGCTAGGGTGTGAAGGGAGAACCGGGGAGCGGCGCTGACATCCAATTGGTCGCGGCCGTCTTGACCGCGACCAATCACTGATCTTGCCGCCAAAGTTAAACACTACTGTGCTGATTGGTCGCGGACGCTGCCCACGACCAATCACAGATTTGTGCGCCAAATTTAAATATCGGCCGCGACCAATCACCGATCTTGGATCCACATTTAAACAACGCTGTGCTGATTGGTCGCGGCCGATATTTAAATGTGGCGCCCAAATCGGTGATTGGTCGCGGTCTTGGCGCGCGACCAATCACTGATCTTGCCGCCAAAGTTAAACACTACCGTGCTGATTGGTCGCGGACGCTGCCCGCGACCAATCACCGATTTGTGCGCCAAATTTAAATATCAGCCTCATGCACGTCACTGACAGCGTGGGAAAATTCTCCTGCACTCAGCGCTTCAGCGTGAGAATTCTCCCACGCTGTCAGTGACGTACATGAGGTGAGCTGAGTTCATTGGACATGAGCTCACCTCATGCACGTCACTGACAGCGTGGGAAAATTCTCACGCTGAAGCGCTGAGTGCAGGAGAATTTTCCCACGCTGTCAGTGACGTGCATGAGGTGAGCTGAGTTCATTGGACATGAGCTCACCTCATGCACGTCACTGACAGCGTGGGAAAATTCTCACGCTGAAGCGCTGAGTGCAGGAGAATTTTCCCACGCTGTCAGTGACGTGCATGAGGTGAGCTGAGTTCATTGGACATGACCTCGGCTCATCTTTATGCCGTCACAGAGAGACACTGAGGAGCGCAAGCATGCCTGCGCTTCTCAGTGTCCGCGGGATGACAGGCTGGATGGCAGCGTTCTGCAGCGGTCCAGCCTGTCATCTCGATGTAGCAGAGCTGAAGCTGTCGTGGGAACCATGGAAAGGTAAGGATGATGTTGCTTTATTATTTTATTTTTATTGCAGGAGATCGTTGGCTTCAGCTGGAATGGGCGTGACGGTAAGTATAGTTTAATTTAGAACAATAAAGAATTGTGTGTTTATTTCAATTAAAGGACTTTATTCTGGGTGTTTGTGTTTTTTTTTTTAACTTTGACTATGGGGTTAGTAATGAGGGTGTCTTATAGACGCCTCTCCATTATTAACCTGGGCTTGATGTCAGCTGGCATTATAAGCTGACATCAACCCCAGCCCTATTACCCGACTGCCACCGCTACAGGGCAGTGGGAAGAGCGAGGCTAAGTGCCAGAATTGGCGCATCCTATGGATGCGCCATTTCTGGGGCGGCTGACGGCTGGTGTTTCTAGCCTGGGAGGGGGCGAATATTCATGGTACCCTTCCTGGGCTATTAATATCAGCCCCCAGCTGTCTGCCTAGCCTTTGCTAGCTATTAAAATAGGGGGGACCCCACGTCATTTTTTTGGGGGGGTCCCCCATTTTAATAGCTAGTAAAGGCTAGGTATTCAGCTGGGGGCTGATATTAGTAGCCAGGGAAGCTCCGTGGGTATTACCCCCTTCCCAGGCTTCAAACATCTGCCCCAGCCGTCTGCTTAACCTCCGCTAGAGCCTAAAATTACGGGGACCCCCACGCCAATTTTTTTTTTAATAAATCCTTTATTTTAACACTAAATGACAAGTACAGTAATCAACACTGTCACTGTACTTCATATATATGTGACTGACATGTTTCTATCTATCTAATCTATGTGTGATGCTCTATCTTTCTGTTCTAAATTGTCGGGTTCAGATGCTGAATTGCCGGCCGGCTTTTTTAAAGAGACGGTGCATGAAAACACTATTATTTTTTTAAATAAATCCTTTACACTAAATGACAAGTACAGTAACCAACACTATCACTGTACTTATTATATATGTGATTGGCATGTTTATATCTGTCTATGTGTGAAGCTCTATTCTTTCTGTTATAAATTGTCGGGTACCCCTGCTGAATTGCCGGCCGGCTTTTTTAAAGAGACGGTGCATGAAAACACTATTATTTTTTTAAATAAATCCTTTACACTAAATGACAAGTACAGTAAGCAACACTGTCACTGTACTTCATATATGTGTGACTGACATGTTTCTATCTATCTAATCTATGTGTGAGGCTCTATTCCTTCTTGTCTAAATTGTCGGGTACCGGTGTATGCCGCTGTTGAATTGCCGGCCGGCTTTTTTAAAGAGAGCGTCTTCTGAGCAGTTTGTCAGCTTTTGGACACCTTTGAAGGTGTTTTCTATGTGTTTCTATGTGTTTTTGCTTGCCTGCCATTGGTTTTAACGGTGTTCGACGGTGTTCTAAGGTGTTCGACGAACAGTTCGACGAACAGTTCCTCGAACATCCCGGTGTTCGACGAACCGAACCGAACCCGAACACTACGGGGGTGGCTCAACACTAATCAGGACCCGACACCTGCATGAATTACACCACATTGCCATGGGGCAGGGCGACCAATATGCCTCTGAGATGGGCACGACAGTCCCTGTCCCTGCCTGGAGTGGGGGGAGGGAACACTGAGGAAGGGGAACCCTGTAGTGCAGGAGCAGGGAGGAAGCAGTTCCTGGGTGCATTGAGAAGGGAGTATAAAAGGTGGGCACCATCTTAGTTCAGTGAAGAGAAGTCTGAGCAGAAGTGGCAGGGAGCAGGGGCTCTGCATGAGCTCTGCCCGGAGGCGGGCCTAGTAACAGAGGCCCAGGCCTGGAAGAGGGAGAAGGAAGGAAGAGGAGCGGAGAAGGCTCCAGGAACGAGGAATGAAGGAATCCCAGGGGTGCGGACGGGCGAGTCGCCACCACACGCCCGAATCCACCTGCGTGGAGGGGTCAGGCCAAAGGGGGAGACCGGTCCCCGAAACTAGTGGAGGCAGGAAACGACCCTCAGCTAGAAACCGGAGGCTGTGACATTTTATGTGGCGCAGCCCCTCGCTACACCCGCTAGGAAGGCACCACATAGGGTCAGGGAAACTGGCGCCAAGTTTACCAAGAGGAGGCCCGAGGCAGCCGGACAGAAGGGTTGGTAAGAAAGGCCAGACAAAGGACACACAAAGGGGGTCCTGTGAAGCGCTCCAAAGTTATCTGGGAGTTGTTTGAGCCCCTCACCTGGTGAGCACAGTACGACGTGGGCAGCCGTTACCTGCAGACGTGGTCTGGATAATAAGAACTGTGAGTAAAGGCCCTGGACTGCATCACTGACTCCGTGTCGTTACTGCTGCTGCCCTGCACCATCACCCCCATCCTCCGCATACACTGCCCTGAGGCTATACTCCTCCCGTGGGGAGTTATGCTATGCTCTGCTGCACCCACAACACCAGCCTCAGCGGTCTGCCCTGCAGAGGCGGTTCACTCTGACCGCAATCCACGGGTGGCGTAGTCGGACATTTAAACATCAAAACCACATAAATAGTTCCGCCACTGGTTTGGCCACCCTGAGCCACGGAACCGGGTCGACGCCACGAAGACTACAACCACCAGCATCCACCAGAAAGGGTCCGGCTCCGGGTGTCCCAAGGCCCAGGGGGTGCATCAAAACATTTTCATCACCTTTCACAATCACCAATGGGACAAGGCAGGGATGTCCTCTGTCCCCTCTCTTATACATCCTAGTGACGGAGCACCTGCTCTCATCAATTTGCCATAACCCCAATATTAGGTGGATTGAGGTGGGAGGCACCGAGTACAAGTGCTCTCTATTTTCTGATGATGTCCTAGTATATATCACTCAATCACATATATCCATCCATGATGTTATGGCTGAAATAGATCACTTTGTTACATGGTCAAATTTTAAAATCATTGCAGCGAAGTCTGAGACCCTCGATGTCTCCCTCCCCAAATCCATATAGGATTCCATCCAGTCCAACTTTCCCTTTGCCTGGCCCTCACAGGGTATCAAATACTTAGGAATTCCTATTCATAGAGACCTCTCCCATCTATGTTATCTTAATTTTGGGCCCTTTATTGAACAACTCCATACAGACCACGGTTGGCAAGTTAGAACTGTAAGATTCACTACGTGAACCACTGGTGTTTTGTGGAAAAGCACATGTACACTGTGTTCCAAATTATTACGCAAAAAGTCTTTAGGAGTGATAAGGGAAGAATTTGTTTGTTTGTCAGTTAAACTCATTGATGGTGATGTGTGTCAGGGCTCTTTATATCACTGTAAGCAATTGTAGACACCTGTGCTAATTAGTTTTGCAGGTGTGTCCAATGAAAGGCAAGACTACTTAAGGAAGCTGTCTCACATTATTAAGCAGCCTACATTTTCTGCCAAAATGGGAAAGAAAAAGGATGTGTTGGCTGCTGAGAAGCAACAAATTGTGGAGTGTTTAGGTCAAGGCATGACTACAATCAACATTGTGCGATGATCAGGATGAAGTGTCTTGGCAATCAAGAAGTATGTAGCTGATTCACAGTACACACGTGTGCGTGCTGATAAGGGCAAATTGAGGACTCTTTCCTACAGGCAATTACGTCAGGTTGAAAGAGCAGCGGCAAAAAAGCCTTGTCATAGCAGCAGACAAGTTTTTGAAGCTGCTGGTGCCTCCAACGTCCCCCGAACAACAAGATGCAGGGTCCTTCAGAGGTTTGCAGCTGTTCATACGCCATCCTGTCGACCTCCTCTATCTACTTCACACAAGCAGAAACGGCTCCAGTGGGCCAAACATTACATGAAGACTGATTTCAAAACTGTTTTGTTCACAGATGAGTACCGTGCAGAGCTCGATGGTCCAGATGGATGGAGTGGAGGATGGCTGGTTGATGGACACCCCACGCAAACACGGCTACAGCGCCAACAAGGAGGAGGTGGAGTAATGTTTTGGGCTGGAATCATGGGGAGAGAGATTGTCGGCCCCTTTAGGATCCCTGAAGGCGCTAAAGATGAACTCCATAATGTATGTGGATTTTCTCAAACAGCACTTCCTGCCATGGTTCAAGAAGAAAAACCGTGTATTTCACAGCAAGATCATTTTTTTGCATGATAATGCACCATCTCATGCTGCACATAAAACATCTGCATCTCTGGCTGATATGGGCATAAAAGGGGACAAACTTATGGTGTGACACCGATGCTCCCCTGACCTCTACCCCATTCAGAACCTCTGGAGCGTCATCAAAAGGAGTGTCTATGATGGTGGGAGGCAGTTCACATCTAAGCAACAGCTCTGGGAGGGTATTCTGTCCTCATGCAAAACAATTGAAGCAGAAACCATCCAAAACCTGACAAATTCAATGGACGAGAGAGTTCAGAAGCTACTTTCGAACAAGGGGTCCTTTGTGAAAATGTAACATCACCTAGAATAAAGTTTTGAGTTGAAAACTGTTTGATTTCAGTTTCTAATAACCTGCTAATGCTTATAATTTCAAAAATGACCATTTTTTTGGTCTTTATTAAAATGAAAAGGTTGATCGAAAAGTTTGGGGGATCTAAGAGTGTGGCAACCCAGTAGTCATGATTACTTCGAATTCTGACAATATGAGGGTCATGTTGCAGGTAGTGCAGCAAAAAGGCACTTATGTGTCTTGCGCATCTTGGAGCCCCAAAATAATTTTCCGGGCTAGATGCAGCTAAAAATTATTATTAATTTTAAATCTGGTGGAGCTTAGTATAGATGGCCTAATAGGATCAGTGCTGCACACTGCTACAAAGCCCAAATTATTTTCCAGTCAAGATACAGATAAACATGATTAGTAATTTTAAATCTGGTGGAGCTTATTATAGATGGCCTAATAGAATCAGTGCTGCACACTGCTATAAAGCCCAAATTATTTTCCAGCCAAGATACAGATAAACATGATTAGTAATTTGAAAGCTTAAAACGGTTGGTAGGGTGATTTTAAACAATCATCAAGCTTTTACTCTCCCCAGGATGACACAGGGGTAGAAAAGTCGTTTCGGATCCATGATTTGTTCATCTTTATGAACGTGAGTCTGTCTACATTATCAGTGGAGAGCCGCGTGCGCTTATCTGTCAGCACACCACCAGCAGCGCTGAACACACGTTCAGACAGAACGCTGGCTGCGGGGCATGACAAGATCTCCAAGGCGTAAGTGGCTAGCTCCGGTCATTTATCCAGATTGGAAGGCCAAAAAGAGCAAGGGTCCAGTGACACAGTCATGGCTTCAATGTTTACTTGGAGATACTCCTGTACCATCGTCTCTAGGCGTTGACTATGTGTCAGACTTCTTGTCTCCTGTGGCCTTGCAAAGGATGGGCTAAAAAAGTGGTGAAATGATTCCGCAAAATTGATGTTACCAGCAGATACTGTGGTTCTGTTACGGTTTGAGTGCTGAACACTTGACGGTCCCACGGTTGGCAAGTTGGAACTGTGAGATTCACTACGTGCACCACTGGTGTTTTGTGGAAAAGCACATGTAAGATTCTGCAACAGTCTCTGCTGATACTCCTGCATGCGTGCATCCCTTTCTATGGCAGGAATAATTTCTGCAAATTTACTTTTGTACCGGGGATCTAACAGTGTGGCAACCCAGTAGTCAGGATTATTTCTAATTCTCACAATTCGAGGGTCATGTTGCAGGTAGTGCAGCAAGAAGGCACTCATGTGTGTTGCGCATCCAGGAGCACCAAGTCTCTGTTGTGTTGGTGGCGAGGTAACAATCATGCTTCCTTCCTCTGTCCTCTCCCCCCAACCTCGCACAACAGAAATGTGATCAAGGTCTCCCTCATCTGATGAGTCTTCCATCAGTTCGTCCTCCACTTCTTCCTGGGCTCCTGCACCTTCCTCACTAGTTTGGCTGCTACCATGCGCCCTGGTAAAACCATCTCCCCCACCCTTACATGCCTGCCGCCTTGGTGCTGCCGACCGTCTGGACCTTGCAGATGTTAGCCTTTCCGCATACAACTCCTCCTCCTCTACTTCCTCCACCTCCTCTTGTGCCACCACCTGACTCCGAATTCTGTTTAACATGTGCTCCAGCATGTAAATCACTGGAATAGTCATGCTGATAATGGCATCGTCAGCACTAAACATCTTCGTCGCCATTTCAAAACTGTGCAGAAGGGTGCATAGGTCCCTGATCTCAGACCACTCCTCCAGCGTGATTTGCCCCACCTCTGGATCTCGTTGGCCCAGGCTATACGTCAGAACGTATTGCACCAGGGCTTGTCGGTGCTGCCACAGTCGCTGCAACATGTGCAGAGTTGAATTCCACCGGGTAGGCACATCGCATTTTAGCCGGTGAAGTGGCAGGCCCAACGACTTCTGCAGAGATGTAAGTCGCTGAGCTGCGGGATGCGAACGGCGGAAGTGAGCACACAGCGACCGTGCCCTCTGCAGAATGCCATCTAGTCTGGGATAGTGGGCTAAAAATTGCTGGACAACCAGGCTCAACACGTGAGCCATACAAGGCACGTGTGTGACATTGCCCCGGCGAAGGGCCGCACCCAGGTTTGCAGCATTGTCGCACACGGCCTTCCCTGGTTTCAGGTCCAGTGGAGACAACCATTCATGAAATTGGTTCTCCAGAGCTGACCACAACTCCTCAGCTGTGTGACTCACATTTCCCTGACATTTCAAAGTAAAAACCGCCTGATGACGTTGAGCCCTACTGCCAGCATAGTAAGGAGGTGTGCAGGATCCCTTCTGCGCAGTTAGAAAGCTTGTGGCATGACCAGACAGGCATTGGGTGCAGGTGGAAGACCGAGAGGAGATTGAGGAGGCAGAAGCAGTGGAGGAACTTTGACATAAAGATGATTGACGCACAACTCGTGGGGACGGCAAGACTTGGACAGCAGCCCCTTGTCCTCCTGTCACCATAGTTACCCAGTGCCCAGTCAGCGACATGTAACGCCCCTGTCCATGCCTACTCGTCGAAGTGTCTGTGGTGAAATGCACCCTGTCACACACAGAGTTTCTCAAAGAAGCGGTGATATTGTGTGCGACATGCTGGTGGAGCGCAGGCACACCTTTCTTTGAGAAGTAGTGCCGACTGGGCATCTGGTACTGGGGCACTGCGACGGACATAAGGTCTCGAAAATCCTCTGTGTCCACCAGGCGGAAAGGCAGCATTTCTGTAGCCAAGAGCTTGCAGATGGTGAAATTCAACCTCTTAGCTTTCTCATGGCTAGGAGGAAATGGTCTTTTACTTGTCCACATCTGAGGGACCGAGGGCTGGCTATTGTGCTTAGACGGGGTTGATAAGGGTGTCCCCGGCAAACTGCCGGTCTGTGAGGAAGATGCAGGCGGACATGTTAGGTTGACTTGATCCAAAGGTGGTGCTATCGATGTCGGACAGCGCTCAACACCAGCTGGTGTTACCACCTCCAAAGAAAATGATGACCTGCCAATCACGCTGGCTGTTGCGGGTAAAGAGGTGGCAGGTCTGCGCCCCAAAACAGGTGTGACTGCTGTCCCCCCAGTCACAGAGGATGAAGAGGCCGCGGATGCACAAGATATGGCAGACGGTGGTTGGCCCGGCCGGCTAGGCCGCATTGTAGCACACTGAGCTTCCCACTGCAACTTATGCTTCATGTCCATGTGCCGGTTCATGCATGAAGTACTCAAACTATGTATTTTTTGGCCTCTACTTAGCTTTTGCTGACAAATGTTACAGATAACACGAGTTGGGTCATCTTTATCGATCTGAAAAAATCCCCAGGCTATGCAAGGCTTAGCACTCATGCGACCTGAAGAGCCACCACGACTTGTGGTCAGAGGCAGAGTTCTGTTTGAGGATGCAGTTGTTGACGTGCTTCCAGTACTTCGTCTCTGTCCAGGAAGGCACAACCTGACCTCGTCGTCACTAGCATCTTCCTCCACCTCCTCTGCTGACCTCATCTCTTGGCTGACTGTGGGTTGACAGTAAGTGGGATCTCCAACCTCATCATCATCACCCTGTGCGTTATCACACCCGTCGTCCTCAGAGCCAACCTGTTCCTGCACTGACAAAAAACTAAAGTTGTCGCTCCAATCAGGTATTTGAGTCTCATCATCGTCTTCCTTTGTCTCCACCAACAGGAGTTACAGTTTATGAATGAGGGTCTACATTATGGTCAGAACCTTCTGCGTCTGGTCCTGGATCTGACTCATAAAGATTCTGGGCATCAGTGCAGATCATTTCCTCGTCTGGATTCACAGAAGTGCTGGAGTCGACCTCTGATTCCCAGGCTATAGTATGAGTAAACAGCTCTGCAGACTCAACCATCTGTTCTACCTCATACTCAGACGGGCACCTGGAGATTTGGGAGCTGTGAGGAAGCAAGTGCGATTGGGGTGACACCTTTGAGGACTGGAGTATTTGTGATGTTGAAGTTGATGTGGAGGAGAGCCCATTTAAAGGAGCACTTGAAATCCATTGAAGCACCTGCTGTTTTTGTGCCTCATCTGGAATTTGTAGCGATTGGCGTGGCCGTAAGAAAGGGATCTTATCACATTGTCCGCTAAAAGAAGTAGACATTTTAGTTTGGCTGGAAGATGGTCTTTCTTCTGCAGATGTTACTGTTGCTTTAACACCTACCCCACGGACACAACCTTTTTTCCCCTTCCCAACACGCCTATTCCCCTTTCCACCAGCAGCAGGCCTTTTTCCACTCATTTTGGTGGTTAACTAATTCACAACTCTGGAGTTGTTTGCACAAAAAAACAATGAATGGGAACCGAGCAGAGCTGAGTGGCCAAACTGTGGTATTAGGCCAAAACTATTGGCTGGGTTAGATGCAGAAAAAAATTATATTCAATTTGCAACCTGATGGAGGTCAGTATAGGGACTAATAGAACAAGTCCCACACACAGCTAGAAGCCCAAATATTTTTTCAGAGGTAGATGCAGAAAAAAATTGTATTCAGTTTGCAACCTGATGGAGGTCAGTATAGATGGACTAATAGAACAATTCCTACACACAGCTAGAAGCCCAAATATTTTTTCAGAGGTAGATGCAGAAAAAAATTATATTCAGTTTGCAACCTGATGGAGGTCAGTATAAATGGATTAATAGAACAAGTCCCACACACAGCTAGAAGCCCAATATTTTTTCAGAGGTAGATGCAGAAAAAAAATATATTCAGTTTGCAACCTGATGGAGGTCAGTATAGATGGACTAATAGAGAAAGTCCCACACACTGCTAGAAGGCCAAATATTTTTTCAGAGCTAGATGCAGACAAAAAATTATTTTGAATTTGCAACCTGATGGAGGTCAGTATAGGTGGACTAATAGAACAAGTCCCACACACTGCTAGAAGGCCAGATATTTTTTCAGAGCTAGATCCAGAAAAAAATTATATTCAGTTTGCAACCTGATGGAGGTCAGTATTGATGGACTAATAGAACAAGTCCCATACACAGCTAGAAGGCCAAATATTTTTTCAGAGGTAGATGAAGATAAAAATTATTTTTAATTTGCAGCCTGATGGAGGTCAGTATAGATGGACTAATAGAGAAAGTCCCACACACTGCTAGAAGGCCAAATATTTTTTCAGAGCTAGATGCAGACAAAAAATTATTTTGAATTTGCAACCTGATGGAGGTCAGTATAGATGGACTAATAGAGAAAGTCCCATACACTGCTAGAAGGCCAAATATTTTTTGAGAGCTAGATGCAGATATAAATTATTTTTAATTTGCAACCTGATGCAGGTCAGTATAGATGGACTAATAGAACAAGTCCCACACACTGCTAGAAGCCCAAATATTTTTTCAGAGCTAGATGCAGAAAAAAAATATATTCAATTTGCAACCTGATGGAGGTCAGTATAGATGGACTAATAGAGAAAGTCCCACACACTGCTAGAAGCCCAAATATTTTTTCAGAGCTAGATGCAGAAAAAAATTATATTCAATTTGCAACCTGATGGAGGTCAGTATAGATGGACTAATAGAATGATGCTATGCCCAAAAGATTTTACTTCACTAGGTGCAGTAAAAAAATTGGTATTCTATACACAGGTGGTATATCTTGCAACACAGATAGGCTACTCCACTGACTAACACACTCTGCAATAGGCCAAAAACGATTAGCTTTGCTAGATTCAGCCAAATGCTGTGAAAAAAACTTGCACAGCACTGGCACAGACCTGCCTGGCAAAAACTGATAGGAACTGATGTAACCTAGTCCTGAAAAGGACTGCAATTACAATTAGTCTTTACTCCCACAATCTATCTATTTAAGAGCACAGACGTGCCTGATAAAAGTCGTAGGAAATGCTGTAACCCAGTCCTTAAAAGGACTGCAATCACAACTATTCCCTACTCCCAAGCTATCTGTAGATTTGTGCGAAAATTGGCTTGAAATTAACAAGGTATAGCACACACAGCAACTGCGGTGCCGTCTAACACGCAGCTGCAGCAGTGAGAAAATGGTGGCGACGGGGAAAATGGCTTGGTCTTATAGGGCAAGGACATGTGACATACACTGCCAATGACACATGCCCTTGCTTGTGTGAAAAAAAGCACTTCGCTCCGTGTGTGCGCTGCTGATAGGCTGACAGATTGCACCTCCCCACTGTAAATGCGGGAAAGAGAAAAAAAAGTGGAGATCTTCATTACTCCTGCAGAGATTCATCCCCTGCCCCTCCCCCCACCCCGCTGTACACTCAAACTGCGTATTAACATTAATTTTCATCATTACTGAGAAAAAATCCAGTTATGATTTTGGTGCACGAACAGTTATCGAACATAACCTCGAACAGCCGAATTTTTCTCAAATCGTTCGAGTTCGCCGAACGGCTCGAACACCGCCCAAAACAGCTCGAATTTGAGATTGGCGAACAGTTCGAGTCGAACAACGCTCATCTCTATTCACCAACAAATGTCATTTTAAAATTTTACAATCTTATCTGGCCATGTGCTGTGTGACTCATGGAAGCTTATCTGACACCCAGGTTACTGCCTAAAAGTGTGCCCATGAGAAGTGATTCTTGCCGCATAAGAAGATGCAGACTTGCAACTATCCCCATGCATGTCCTTGTCCCAGGGCAGTGTTCAATTGAATCACCCCCATTCCTTGCAATGCAAGCGCAAGTATGCATCCTGCCACTCACCCACCCCCAGGCTGCAATACCATACTGCTAGCTTGCACTTGAAATGGGGCCTTTTAGTTTGGAGGATGCCGAAGCTGGCCACTACCTCATGGATTCTTTGCCAGCGAGGTACCCGTACTCAGTCCCCAGCTGCCCGGCGGCCGGGTGTCCGCGCTCGGTCCCCATCCGCCATGGGGCGGCGGGGTGTCCATAATCGGTCACCTGCCGTCCTGCGGCCGGGTGTCCACACATGGTCCCCAGCCACCTGGGAGTGGCCGGGTGTCCATAAACAGTTCCCAGCCGCCCCTATTTCTCCGTG
This sequence comes from Phyllobates terribilis, assembly GCF_046119375.1. Lineage (NCBI taxonomy): Eukaryota > Metazoa > Chordata > Amphibia > Anura > Dendrobatidae > Phyllobates > Phyllobates terribilis. Next base: position 68,594,278 of record NW_027362763.1, on the reverse strand, counting down.
GAACATCCCCCACACACTTTTCTTAGCCCGGCCTGCTTTAGGGCAGCATTGGACGAGCCCACCAGAGAACCAGACTCCTCCGGTGGGCCCTGGCTTCTCAATCAGGGGAGTTGAGAGTGCCAAGGTGAGGAGCATGATGATGATGATAGAAGTTAGCATCTGCTTTGTTTTCTTGGAATGCAAACGTAAGTGTGCAACCTGCCACCAACCCACCTACCCCCAGGCTGCAATACCATACTGCTAGCTTGCATTTGAAATGGGCCTTTTAGTTTGGAGGAGGCCGAAGCTGGCCACTACCTCATGGCTGCGTCGGCAGCGAGGTATCAATACTCAGTCCCCAGCTGCCCAGGGGCCGGATGTCCACGCTCAGTCCCCAGCCGCCAGGGGGTGGTAGGGTTTCTTTACTTGGTCCCCAGCCGCCTCACAGCTGGGTGTCCACACACGGTCCCAGCAACCTGGGGGCGGCCGTGTGTCCATAAACGGTCCCCAGCCGCCCCTATTTGAAGGACAGCCTAACCACAAACACGTGGGCAATTGAATGTGGCCAGGGATGGTCCATCTCATGCCTTCACCCTGGGTTAATATTGTGGAAGCCGGGATAAAGTTGGACACTGGGATGCAACACGTCCTCCAGACATAGAGGATTGCGGGTCCTGGGTCAATCAGGCTTCAACACAAAGTTCAAAAGGTAGACAGCAGCAGTGCTCGGCCTCCTACACAATGAGTAAATTATTCATGATCATGAGGCTATCCATCTCCTTAGCTTTTTGTTCCTTGGAATGCAAGCGCATGTGTGTAGTAGCGGCTAGTCCTTAGGTGGTCAGCATTTTGGCACATATCCTACCTCCTCCGAGGACTGCTGGATGTTTTCCTGCTACTATCCCAGTTCTATGACACCCGTTAAAACAAAACTTCAGGTGATGAATGATGGATGAGGTGGTGGCAAAGGAGAAAGAGCAGGAGGAACTGTGACCATTCACATCAATATCAGGCCAGTCAACCACACATGTCTTGTAGGATTTGTTTTTATACCAAAAGGAGCGGTTTGGCTACACAGCTATAGGGCATACAGTGAGTGAAATGCCTACCAAAAGTTTCAAGGCACTCCAATGCCCCTTGGAAGTGACATAGAGGTCAGAGGGCCTTAACTAAACCATTTTTTCAATTTATAGCAACTGGGTCTAATGTGCACTGTTGGTCTAAGCAGTGAATGGAAGGCTTTCCAACAATTATGAGGAACTGCAATGGCCCTTGAAACAGACATGGATTACAGCATACTAAAAAACTTCTACCCATTATTGGGGAGTGGGTCTCCCTTAGTGTTCGCCTATGCATTGAAAATTAGGAGGAAATAAAAAGTGTCACCAACCAGTAATGACTGTCATCCAACATTTTGATAACACGAGGGTCACGGTTAAGGCAGGGTAACATAAAGTCAGCCATGCGTGCCCGACTGGTAACGGGCAAGACTTCCGTGTCCTCACCAAGATGACGACTGACCATGCTCTCCTCCTCCTCCTCCTCCCCCCGTCCTCAGGCCACCCACGCTAAACCGACTGTATGACAGTTTTACAGGTACTACCGTCTACACCGCATGATACCAGCTCCTTTTCTTCCTCCTCCTCCTCCTCCTCCTCCTCTCCCTCATTGTCTCCCAATGCACATTGGGATGAGATGAGGCTGGGCTGTGTGAAATCGCCCGCTATGGCTTCTTGATCCATCTCATCATACTCTGGCTGCAATGCCTCCTCTTTAATTCTCTGAAGAAAGTGTTGCAAAAGACAGACAAGCGGGATGCTGACGCTAATGATGGCGTCATCGCCACTCACCATCTTGGTGGACTCCTCAAAGTTTGTCAGGATGGTACATATGTCAGACATCCAGGTCCACTCCTGAGTTCTTATGTGTGGAGTCTGACCTGAATATCGATGGCATTGTTGCAGCTGGTACTCCACAACTGCTCTCTTCTGCTCACAAATCCTTTGCAACATGTGGAGGGTAGAGTTCCAATGTGTGGGGACATCACACACCAGTCGGTGTGCCGGAAGCTGCAAATGCTGCTGCAACACAGCAAGGCGGCGGATGCTGTAGCCGACTTCCGAAAATGAGCTGACAGGTGGCGTACTTTGACGAGCAGATCTGGCAACTCGGGGTACGATTTAAGAAACCGCTGAACCACGAGGTTAAGCACATGAGCCAGGCATGGTACGTGTGTGATCTCACCTCGCCTCAGAGCTGCCACCAGGTTACGGCCATTGTCACACACGACCATGCCGGGATGTAGGTTCAGCGGTCTCAGCCACAGATCTGCCTGCTCTTTCACAGCTGTCCACAACTCCCAAGCAGTGTGAGTTTTATCACCTAAGCTTATGAGATTCAGCACAGCCTGTTGTCGCTTGGCTGAGGCAGTACTGCAGTGCTTCCAGCTTGTAACTGATGTGGTGATATCTGAGATGGAGGCTGAACATGAGGAGGAGGAGGATGCACAGGATCTGTACACTGTGGGGGCAACTCTGACTGACATAGGTGTAACATACCTGGCGGCGTCCTTGCATGGTGGTCCATCTCCCACTGTGCAAGAGGGCGCACTTGATCTCCTGTCCAGAATGTCTCTCTGGCTTCCCTCCATGCTGTCTGTTTGTGTCTGTTTCTGCTGCTTAAGGGCAGCGCCCGATCACTTCCTGCCTTTTGTACTTGCTGTGGGTCACACCCCTTGTGCGTCCTCAGCCTATTGCTGTCTGTCACTTGGTATATAGCTCAGCAGCTCCCTTCTATCCCTGCCTGAGCATAGTGTTTCCTTCAGTGTGTGCTTGCACTCTGAAGGTGCCAGGTCCCGTCTCTTGTCTCCTGCTTTTTGTATCAGTTCCCGTGTCTGAACTGAGTCCTGTATGTCTCCTGCTTTGCGGTATCAGCTCCCGTGTCTGAACTGTGTCCTGTATGTCTCCTGCTTTGCGGTATCAGCTCCCGTGTCTGAACTGACTCCTTTCTGTGTTCTCTTGTCTGTCCTGTCTGAACACGCTCCTAGCCTGTTCCTCTCGCCTTCTAGTGGCCGATTTCCTAGACCCGCTCCTGTGTCTGGTCTGTCCTGTCTGAACACGCTCCTTGCCTGTTCGTTCCGCCTCTCTGGGGGCCGTATTCCCAGACCTGCTCCTGTATCCCTCTGCAGTGTCGGTCTCCTCCGTACACTCAGTTCCAGTCTGAACTCTCTCCTGTCCTTTACCTGTTTTGCCTCTATGTCCGTTCCCTTCCTTTTTCTGCAGAGTCTGAACTCGTACCTAACTCCTGCTTGTTGTCTCTGCAAGTACTGTGTGAGTATCTGGCTCTGTCTTTCCCTTCCTGTCTGTTCCGTGTGAACAGAGCCCTGTCCTCCCTGCTCAGCCTTGTCTGCACTCTAGCTGTGCTTGCCTGTAACCCTCTGCCTGTATTGTTCCTGAGTCCCGGTGTGTACTGGGTCCTATCCCGCCTGTGTTCCTACCTGCTAGTGCCTCCCTGTCTGCACTCTAGCTGTGCTTGCCTTTACCCCCCTGCCTGCATACCCGCCTGCCTGCATACCAGTCGTGCCTGCCTATACCCACCAGTCTGTGTGCCAGCCTACCAGCCTGTTCCTGTATTCCCCTGTGTGGGTCAACAGCCGTGTCCGGGGTCTGTCCTGGAGTAGCACCTGGTCCCTCTGCTCGGTTCCTCCTTGGTGCACTGGCGTCGTATGCCGTCGTGCGACCCTGGTCGGATCGGGTGAATACTTAGTCACGCCCCTCCAGGCATTCACTCTCTGGCACGGTCCAGTGGAATCACTACCAATCACACGCACACGCCGCTTAGCCCGGGCGTGTGCATAACAATAGGGCCCGCAATCCTCGGTGTGGGGAGGATGTGTTCAATCCCAAGGTCCGACTGGACTATGTTTACTCAGTGTGCCGTCAGGGAGATTTACCGTCTCTGGCCACAAGCACTTGTCCACGTGTCCGTTGTCAGGTGGACTCCCACAGTAACTGCGTTGTTGAGGGCACGGCAGATGTTTTGGGACACGTGCTTGTGTAGTGCGGGGATGGCACACCCGGCAAAATAGTGTCGGCTGGGGACCGAGTACCGAGGGACGGCCACCACCATAAGGTTGCGGAAGGATTCTGTCTCAACCAGCCTAAAAGGCAGCATTTCCAACGCAAGCAGTCGTGAAATGTGCGAATTTAGGACTGTGGCCTGTATGGCATTGGCTACGAATTTGTGCTTTCGTTCAAAGGTCTGGGAACTGGACAATTGAATGCTGCAGTGGGACGTGGATGAGGACATTGATGCTGTTTCTTGAGAAACTGCCATAACAAGTGAAGACTGAGAGGAGGGGGCATCTTTGCATGCGGTATGGACAGGGGATTGCCTTGCACACACAACAGGGGGTTCTATGACACGCACAACAGCGGAAGAAGCAGTGGTGACACCCGCTGACACTGGTCGTGGACCCTGGGGTTCACCCCACAAAGTCGGGTGCTTTGCTGCCATGTGCCTGCTCTTGATGGTGGTGGTCAGGCTGGTAGTTTTGTCACCCCTGCTGATGCTGGCATGGAAGGTGGTACAAATGGCATTTTTGGGGTTATCAGCAGAGTCTTTAAAAAAATTCCAGACTCTGTAAGACCTACCGGTTGAACTAGCAACATCCCTCATGTTGGTGCTACGGGAACGGTTGCCCACCTTCTGTCTGCGTCCACCACACTGCTTCTTCCTGCCTGTTGGGGTACTCTGCCTCCCTCCCCCTGTGTGCTGCTGGCTTTGCTCTGCGTGTCCTCCTGCCATGTTGGGTCAGCTACTAGATCATCCACCACCTCCTCCTCTTCCACTTGTGCACCACGATCCTCCTCCTCACTTCATGGCAATTGTGTCTCGTTATTGTCCACCTCTTGTGACAAATTGCCAGCTTCGACTTCCTCTGGCCGTGGCTGTTCAAATATTTGGGCATTGCTACATGGGATCTCCTTTTCCACCACTTCAAGCGGAGCAGGCGAGGGGCACAAATCTGGAAATGGACCAGTGAACAGCTCTTCAGAGTGGTCAAGTATGAGATCAGTTGCTGTCTGACGACACTCGACATGGTGTGAGGAAGGAGCATCAGGGTGAGGAGGAGTATGCGGTCGAGACTCACGAATACTAAAACTTGACCGCGTGGAAGACAGACCAGAGGTGGTGGTGCCCAGATAATTGGAAGTATTATCTGCTATTCAATTAATAACCTGTTCACACTGATCAGTTCGCAATAGTGGTCTTGTTGTTGTGTGCTTCCCTAGTAATTCGGTCAAGAACTGGGAGCGAGAAGATGTGGCTGTTGGTTGTGGCACATTTTCACCTTGGCCACGGCCCTGTCCTCTACACGCACCATCACCAGAACATCCAGTTCCACGACCCTTGCCACACGCCTTGCCCATTGTAAATCAAGTAAAATAGCTTACAGTCGCACTATGAATGGAAAAAGGGTAATAAAATGGAGATTAGAACTGTGGAAGAGGAAAATTACAGTTATATTTTTCTGGCCTACACCAGACTCTTTTAAACAGATATATTTGTGTCTGACCAGTCAGGGAGACACTATTACAGTTTTTTTTATGGCAAAAAATGCCAAAAAAGGATAAAACAGAGATTTGACCTGTGGAACTACAAAACCACAGTTATACTTTTCTGGTCTACACCAGAATCTTTCAAACAGATAAATTTGGGTCTGAACAATCAGGGAGAAACTATTACTGTTTTTTTATGGCAAACAATGCCAAAAAAGGATAATACAGAGATGTGACCTGTGGAACTGCAAAACCACAGTTATAATTTTCTGGCCTACATCAGACTCTTTTAAACAGATATATTTGCGTCTGACCAGTCAGGGAGACACTATTACTGTTTTTTTACGGCAAAAAATGCAAAGAAAAGAATAATGCAGAGATTTTACACGTGGAACTGCAAAACCACAGTTATACTTTTCTGGCCTACACCAGAATCTTTCAAACAGATATATTTGTGTCTGAACAATCAGGGAGACGCTGTTACTGTTTTTTTTTACGGTGAAAACTGCCAAAAACAGGATAATACAGAGATTTGACCCGTAGAACTGCAAAACCACAGTTATATTTTTCTGGCCTACACCAGACTCTTTTAAACAGATATATTTGTGTCTGTCCAGTCAGGGAGACACTATTACAGTTTTTTTGGGGGGCAAAAAATGTCAAAAAAGGATAATACAGAGATTTGACTCGTGGAACTGCAAAATCACAGTTATATTTTTCTGGCCTAAACCAGACTTTTTATAACAGATAAATTGGTGTCTGAACAGTCACAGACACACTCAATTTTTTTTTTTTGGGTGGGGGGAATACCAAAATGTTAATAAGACACGTCTTTGGACAGACTGACTGAGGCAAAAAACAATACAGGATTTAGATGAAAAAAAAGGATTTTTCCTGGCCCCTGAGACGGGTAATAAGTCTAGCAATTTTACCAGCAGGAGCACACAGGACTAGTGTTGAGCCACCCCCGTTGTGTTTGAGTTCGGGTCGGTTCGTCGAACACCCGTGTGTTCGCCGAACTGTTCGTCGAACTGTTCGTCGAACACCTTCGAACACCGTTAAAACCAATGGCAGGCAAACAAAAACACATAGAAACACATACAAAACACCATCAAAGGTGTCCAAAAGCTGACAAACTGCTCAGAAGACACAACTAACACATGGAAAAGTGAAAAGTACATATAGTCATGCGAAAAGAAAAGAGGTGGAGGAGTAAAAGGAGGGGGAGACACAGATATAGGCATGTCATGCCCTTCTAAAATCCAAAAAGTGAGAAGCCGACACGTTCAGTCCGCTCCTGCCCGTGCCACCTCCGTGTCGCCGGGTTTGTGCCAGAGCTGCGGTGAACCCTGACGGCCAGCCCCCTTCTCCCAATACTGGTGCCTGTCCGCTGGTGGGTCGAGCGAGCCCCCCTGTGGTGGAGGCAGCTCTAAGCTTTTTAATTTAAATGGTCTCTCTAATTTGAATGAATACACTTTAAATCCATTTACAAGGATCTATTGGAGGGCAAGTCTCATGCCAGCAGCCGTGTAATTCCAGCTCCAGTAGCGTCCACTAAAGCTGCTGCAGTTAAAAAGCTTTTATAAGGATCGAGCTCGGCTGTCCACCGCAAGGCATCCTACTGCCAGTCCCAGCCCCTATGCCTTGGGGTGCCTCCTGATGCTCTTCATTGAGTATCCCGTGGTCCCGAAGCATTTCCTTTGAAAAAATTAAGTGTCCAAACTACAGGTGGTGTAGCTTGCTTAACAGCCGGGATAATCCGCTGACTAGCAGACACTGCTACTAGGCACAAAGTATTTCCTGGGCTAGATGCAGTTAAAAATTTGTAACTAGATACTCTCATTGGATGCTGAGAAAGCATTCCATAGAGTCTCCTGGCACGCCATATATTATTCTCTTAAAAAGCTTGGGGTAGGGGTCCAGGGGTCCCTTTTATAGGCAAAATCACGGCCCTGTATCGCTATACGTCACCTAGCCTGAAGATAAATGGAACTGTAGCACCCTGAGGGCTCGGTTGCTACAGAGGTATTGCACCTCACCCAGAGGTGTGATATCTCACTCTCAGGTAAGGATGGAGTGTGGATCAGGACCCGACACCTGCATGCATTACACCACATTGCCGTGGGGCAGGGCGACCAATATGCCCCTGAGATGGGCACGACTGTCCCTGTCTCTGGCTGGAGTGGGGGGAGGGAACACTGAGGAAAGGGAACCCTGTAGTGCAGGAGCAGGGAGGAAGCAGTTCCTGGGTGCATTGAGAAGGGAGTATAAAAGGTGGGCACCATCTTAGTTCAGTGCAGAGAAGTCTGAGCAGAAGTGGCAGGGAGCAGGAGCTCTGCATGAGCTCTGCTCCGGAGGTGGGCCTAGTAACAGAGTCCCAGGCCTGGAAGAGGGAGAAGGAAGGAAGAGGAGCGGAGAAGGCTCCAGGAACGAGGAACGAAGGGATCCCAGGGGTGCGGACGGGCGAGTCGCCATCGCACGCCCGAATCCACCTGCGTGGAGGGGTCAGGCCAAAGGGGGAGACCGGTCCCAGAAACTAGTGGAGGCAGGAAACGACCCTCAGCTAGAAACCGGAGGCTGTGACATTTTATGTGGCGCAGCCCCTCGCTACACCCGCTAGGAAGGCACCACATAGGGTCAGGGAAACTGGCGCCAAGTTTACCAAGAGGAGGCCCGAGGCAGTCGGACAGAAGTGTTGATAAGAAAGGCAAGACAAAGGACACACAAAGGGGGTCCTGTGAAGCGCTCCAAAGTTATCTGGGAGTTGTCTGAGCCCCTCACTTGGTGAGCACAGTACGACGTGGGCAGCCGTTACCTGCAGACGTGGTCTGGATAATAAGAACTGTGAGTAAAGGCCCTGAACTGCATCACTGACTCCGTGTCGTTACTGCTGCTGCCCTGCACCATCACCCCCATCCTCCGCATACACTGCCCTGAGGCTATACTCCTCCCGTGGGGAGTTATGCTACGCTCTGCTGCACCCACAACACCAGCCTCAGCGGTCTGCCCTGCAGCGGCGGTTCACTCTGACCGCAATCCACGGGTGGCGTAGTCGGACATTTAAACATCAAAACCACATAAATAGTTCCGCCACTGGTTTGACCGCCCTGAGCCACGGAACCGGGTCGACGCCATGGAGACTACAACCACCAGCATCCACCAAAAAGGGTCCGGCTCCGGATATCCCAAGGCCCAGGGGGTGCATCAGAACATTTTCATCACCTTTCACAATCACCAATGGGACAAGGCAGGGATGTCCTCTGTCCCCTCTCTTATACATCCTAGTGACGGAGCACCTGCTCTCATCAATTCGCCATAACCCCAATATTAGGTGGATTGAGGTGGAAGGCACCGAGTACAAGTGCTCTCTATTTGCTGATGATGTCCTAGTATATATCACTCAATCTCATGTTATGGCTGAAATAGATCACTTTGTTACATGGTCAAATTTTAAAATCAATGCAGCAAAGTCTGAGGTCCTCGATGTCTCCCTCCCCAAATCCATACAGGATTCCATCCAGTCCAACTTTCCCTTTGTCTGGCCCTCACAGGGTATCAAATACTTAGGAATTCCTATTCATAGAGACCTCTCCCATCTATGTTATCTTAATTTTGGGCCCTTTATTGAACAACTCCATACAGACCACGGATGGCAAGTTAGAACTGTAAGATTCACTGCGTGAACCACTGGTGTTTTGTGGAAAAGCACATGTACACTGTGTCCCAAATTATTATGCAAAAAGTGTTTAGGAGTGATAAGGGAAGAATTTGTTTGTTTGTCAGTTAAACTCATTGATGGTGATGTGTGTCAGGGCTCTTTATATCACTGTAAGCAATTGCAGACACCTGTGCTAATTAGTTTGGCAGGTGTGTCCAATGAAAGGCAAGACTACTTAAGAAGGCTGTCTCACATTATTAAGCAGCCTACATTTTCTGCCAAAATGGGAAAGAAAAAGGATGTGTCGGCTGCTGAGAAGCAACAAATTGTGGAGTGTTTAGGTCAAGGCATGACTACAATCAACATTGTGCGATGATCAGGATGAAGTGTCTTGGCAATCAAGAAGTATGTAGCTGATTCACAGAACACACGTGTGCGTGCTGATAAGGGCAAATTGAGGACTCTTTCCTACAGGCAATTACGTCAGGTTAAAAGAGCAGTAGCAAAAAAGTCTTGTCATAGCAGCAGACAAGTTTTTGAAGCTGCTGGTGCCTCCAACGTCCCCTGAACAACAAGATGCAGGGTCCTTCAGAGGTTTGCAGCTGTGCATAGGCCATCCTATCGACCTCCTCTATCCACTACACACAAGCAGAAACGGCTCCAGTGGGCCAAACATTACATGAAGACTGATTTCAAAACTGTTTTGTTCACGGATGAGTGCCGTGCAGCGCTCGATGGTCCAGATGGATGGAGTGGAGGATGGCTGGTTGATGGACACCCCACGCAAACACGGCTACAGCGCCAACAAGGAGGAGGTGGAGTAATGTTTTGGGCTAGAATCATGGGGAGAGAGATTGTCGGCCCCTTTAGGATCCCTGAAGGGGTAAAGATGAACTCCATAATGTATGTGGATTTTCTCAAACAGCACTTCCTGCCATGGTTCAAGAAGAAGAACTGTGTATTCCACAGCAAGATCATTTTTATGCATGATAATGCACCATCTCATGCTGCACATAACACATCTTCATCTCTGGCTGATATGGGCATAAAAGGGGACAAACTTATGGTGTGACCCCCATGCTTCCCTGACCTCTACCCCATTCAGAACCTCTGGAGCATCATCAAAAGGAGTGTCTATGATGGCGGGAGGCAGTTCACATGTAAGCAACAGCTCTGGGAGGGTATTCTGTCCTCATGCAAAACAATTGAAGCAGAAACCATCCAAAACCTGACAAATTCAATGGAGGAGAGAGTTCAGAAGCTCCTTTCAAACAAGTGGTCCTATGTGAAAATGTAACATCACCTAGAATAAAGTTTTGAGTTGAAAACTGTTTGATTTCAGTTTCTACTAACCTGCTAATGCTTATAATTTCAAAAATGACCATTTTTTTGGTCTTTATTAAAATGAAAAGGTTGATCGAAAAGTTTGGGGGATCTAAGAGTGTGGCAACCCAGTAGTCATGATTACTTCGAATTCTGACAATATGAGGGTCATGTTGCAGGTAGTGCAGCAAGAAGGCACTTATGTGTCTTGCGCATCTCAGATCCCCAAAATAATTTTCCGGGCTAGATGCAGCTAAAAATTATTATTAATTTTAAATCTGTTGGAGCTTAGTATAGATGGCCTAATAGGATCAGTGCTGCACACTGCTACAAAGCCCAAATTATTTTCCAGCCAAGATACAGATAAACATGATTAGTAATTTTAAATCTGGTGGAGCTTATTATAGATGGCCTAATAGAATCAGTGCTGCACACTGCTACAAAGCCCAAATTATTTTCCAGCCAAGATACAGATAAACATGATTAGTAATTTGAAAGCTTAAAACGGTTGGTGAGGTGATTTTAACCAATCATCAAGCTTTTACTCTCCCCAGGTTTCGGATCCATGATTTGTTCATCTTTATGAACGTGAGTCTGTCTACATTATCAGTGGAGAGCCGCGTGCGCTTATCTGTCAGCACACCACCAGCAGCGCTGAACACACGTTCAGACAGAACGCTGGCTGCGGGGCATGACAAGATCTCCAAGGCGTAAGTGGCTAGCTCCGGCCATTTATCCAGATTGGAAGCCCAAAAAGAGCAAGGGTCCAGTGACACAGTCATGGCTTCAATGTTTACTTGGAGATACTCCTGTACCATCGTCTCTAGGCGTTGACTATGTGTCAGACTTCTTGTCTCCTGTGGCCTTGCAAAGGATGGGCTAAAAAAGTGGTGAAATGATTCCGCAAAATTGATGTTACCAGCAGATACTGTGGTTCTGTTACGGTTTGAGTGCTGAACACTTGACGGTCCCAGGGTTGGCAAGTTGGAACTGTGAGATTCACTACGTGCACCACTGGTGTTTTGTGGAAAAGCACATGTAAGATTCTGCAACAGTCTCTGCTGATACTCCTGCATGCGTGCATCCCTTTCTATGGCAGGAATAATTTCTACAAATTTACTTTTGTACCGGGGATCTAACAGTGTGGCAACCCAGTAGTCAGGATTATTTCTAATTCTCACAATTCGAGGGTCATGTTGCAGGTAGTGCAGCAAGAAGGCACTCATGTGTGTTGCGCATCCAGGAGCACCAAGTCCCTGTTGTGTTGGTGGCGAGGTAACAATCATGCTTCCTTCCTCTGTCCTCTCCCCCCAACCTCGCACAACAGAAATGTGATCAAGGTCTCCCTCATCTGATGAGTCTTCCATCAGTTCGTCCTCCACTTCTTCCTGGGCTCCTGCACCTTCCTCACTAGTTTGGCTGCTACCATGCGCCCTGGTAAAACCATCTCCCCCACCCTCACATGCCTGCCGCCTTGGTGCTGCCGACCGTCTGGACCTTGCAGATGTTAGCCCTTCCGCATACAACTCCTCCTCCTCTACTTCCTCCACCTCCTCTTGTGCCACCACCTGACTCCGAATTCTGTTTAACATGTGCTCCAGCATGTAAATCACCGGAATAGTCATGCTGATAATGGCATCGTCAGCACTAAACATCTTCGTCGCCATTTCAAAACTGTGCAGAAGGGTGCATAGGTCCCTGATCTGAGAGCACTCCTCCAGCGTGATTTGCCCCACCTCTGGATCTCGTTGGCCCAGGCTATACGTCAGAACGTATTGCACCAGGGCTTGTCGGTGCTGCCACAGTCGCTGCAACATGTGCAGAGTTGAATTCCACCGGGTAGGCACATCGCATTTTAGCCGGTGAAGTGGCAGGCCCAATGACTTCTGTAGAGATGTAAGTCGCTGAGCTGCGGGATGCGAACGGCGGAAGTGAGCACACAGCGACCGTGCCCTCTGCAGAAGGCCATCTAGTCTGGGATAGTGGGCTAAAAATTGCTGGACAACCAGGTTCAACACGTGAGCCATACAAGGCACGTGTGTGACATTGCCCCGGCGAAGGGCCGCACCCAGGTTTGCAGCATTGTCACACACGGCCTTCCCTGGTTTCAGGTCCAGTGGAGACAACCATTCATGAAATTGGTTCTCCAGAGCTGACCACAACTCCTCAGCTGTGTGACTCACATTTCCCAGACATTTCAAAGTAAAAACCGCCTGATGACGTTGAGCCCTACTGCCAGCATAGTAAGGAGGTGTGCAGGATCCCTTCTGCGCAGTTAGAAAGCTTGTGGCATGACCAGACAGGCTTTGGGTGCAGGTGGAAGACCGAGAGGAGGTTGAGGAGGCAGAAGCAGTGGAGGAACTTTGACATAAAGAGGATTGACGCACAACTCGTGGGGACGGCAAAACTTGGACAGCAGCCCCTTGTCCTCCTGTCACCATAGTTACCCAGTGCCCAGTCAGCGACATGTAACGCCCCTGTCCATGCCTACTCGTCCAAGTGTCTGTGGTGAAATGCACCCTGTCACACACAGAGTTTCTCAAAGAAGCGGTGATGTTGTGTGCGACATGCTGGTGGAGCGCAGGCACACCTTTCTTTGAGAATTAGTGCTGACTGGGCATCTGGTACTGGGGCACTGCAATGGACATAAGGTCTCGAAAATCCTCTGTGTCCACCAGGCGGAAAGGCAGCATTTCTGTAGCCAAGAGCTTGCAGATGGTGAAATTCAACCTCTTAGCTTTCTCCTGGCTAGGAGGAAATGGTCTTTTACTTGTCCACATCTGAGGGACCGAGGGCTGGCTATTGTGCTTAGACAGGGTTGATAAGGGTGTCCCCGGCAAACTGCCGGTCTGTGAGGAAGATGCAGGCGGACATGTTAGGTTGCCTTGATCCAAAGGTGGTGCTATCGATGTCGGACAGCGCTCAACACCAGCTGGTTTTACCACCTCCAAAGAAAATGATGACCTGCCAATCATGCTGGCTGCTGTGGGTAAAAAGGTGGCAGGTGTGCGCCCCAAAACAGGTGTGACTGCTGTCCCCCCAGTCACAGAGGATGAAGAGGCCGCGGATGCACAAGATATGGCAGACTGTGTTGGCCCGGCCGGCTAGGCCGCATTGTAGCACACTGAGCTTCCCACTGCAACTTATGCTTCATGTCCATGTGCCGGTTCATGCATGAAGTACTCAAACTATGTATTTTTTGGCCTCTACTTAGCTTTTGCTGACAAATGTTACAGATAACACGAGTTGGGTCATCTTTATTGATCTGAAAAAATGCCCAGGCTATGCAAGGCTTAGCACCCATGCGACCTGAAGAGCCACCACGAATTGTGGTGAGAGGTAGAGTTGTGTTTGAGGATGCAGTTGTTGACGTGCTTCCAGTACTACGTCTCTGTCCAGGAAGGCGCAACCTGACCTCGTCACTAGCATCTTCCTCCACCTCCTCTGCTGACCTCATCTCTTGGCTGACTGTGGGTTGACAGTAAGTGGGATCTCCAACCTCATCATCATCACCCTGTGCGTTATCACACCCGTCGTCCTCAGAGCCAACCTGTTCCTGCCCTGACAAAAAACTAAAGTTGTCGCTCCAATCAGGTATTTGAGTCTCATCATCGTCTTCCTCATTGTCTCCACCAACAGGAGTTACAGTTTGGGAATGAGGGTCTACATTATGGTCAGAACCTTCTGCGTCTGGTCCTGGATCCGACTCATAAAGATTCTGGGCATCAGTGCAGATCATTTCCTTGTCTGGATTCACAGAAGCGCTGGAGTCGACCTCTGATTCCCAGGCTATAGTATGAGTAAAAAACCAAGCAATGTGAACTGAGGTCTAAGATGGTACACATGCAAGAAATAGGAGCATGTTCACACTAGCAAAAAGAAGCAAAACCTACAAAAGACAAAAAATATATCTCATACCCTACCATCATTATATATAAATGTAAAGCAAAGCTGCATATTAAATATAGGGTACTTAGTGAACTATTTTTGATCAAAAAAAGTATACAAGCCGTCCAACCAGCGACAAGGTGACCCTAAATTGGGACGGTACCTACACTGTCTATATTAAAAACCTTACTGTATATCAAAGTTGAAGTAATGCATATAAAAGGGTAGACAAATAGGAATGGGTCCCAACTCCAGACCACCTAGGCCCGTGGTAAGCTACATATATACTAATCAGCTCAACAAAGGGGATGCCACACCCTTAATTTGCACAGAATGCAAACAAGACAAAAAACCAAGCAATGTGAACTGAGGTCTAAGATGGTACACATGCAAGAAATAGGAGCATGTTCACACTAGCAAAAAGAAGCAAAACCTACAAAAGACAAAAAATATATCTCATACCCTACCATCATTATATATAAATTTAAAGCAAAGTTGCATATTAAATATAGGGTACTTAGTGAACTATTTTTGATCAAAAAAAGTATACAAGCCGTCCCACCAGCGACAAGGTGACCCTAAATTGGGACGGTACCTACACTGTCTATATTAAAAACCTTACTGTATATCAAAGTTGAAGTAATGCATATAAAAGGGTAGACAAATAGGACCGGGTCCCAACTCCAGACCACCTAGGCCCGTGGTAAGCTACATATATACTAATCAGCTCAACAAAGGGGATGCCACACCCTTAATTTGCACAGAATGCAAACAAGACAAAAAACCAAGCAATGTGAACTGAGGTCTAAGATGGTACACATGCAAGAAATAGGAGCATGTTCACACTAGCAAAAAGAAGCAAAACCTACAAAAGACAAAAAATATATCTCATACCCTACCATCATTATATATAAATGTAAAGCAAAGTTGCATATTAAATATAGGGTACTTAGTGAACTATTTTTGATCAAAAAAAGTATACAAGCCGTCCAACCAGCGACAAGGTGACCCTAAATTGGGACGGTACCTACACTGTCTATATTAAAAACCTTACTGTATATCAAAGTTGAAGTAATGCATATAAAAGGGTAGACAAATAGGACCGGGTCCCAACTCCAGACCACCTAGGCCCGTGGTAAGCTACATATATACTAATCAGCTCAACAAAGGGGATGCCACACCCTTAATTTGCACAGAATGCAAACAAGACAAAAAACCAAGCAATGTGAACTGAGGTCTAAGATGGTACACATGCAAGAAATAGGAGCATGTTCACACTAGCAAAAAGAAGCAAAACCTGCAAAAGACAAAAAATATATCTCATACCCTACCATCATTATATATAAATGTAAAGCAAAGTTGCATATTAAATATAGGGTACTTAGTGAACTATTTTTGATCAAAAAAAGTATACAAGCCGTCCCACCAGCGACAAGGTGACCCTAAATTGGGACGGTACCTACACTGTCTATATTAAAAACCTTACTGTATATCAAAGTTGAAGTAATGCATATAAAAGGGTAGACAAATAGGACCAGGTCCCAACTCCAGACCACCTAGGCCCGTGGTAAGCTACATATATACTAATCAGCTCAACAAAGGGGATGCCACACCCTTAATTTGCACAGAATGCAAACAAGACAAAAAACCAAGCAATGTGAACTGAGGTCTAAGATGGTACACATGCAAGAAATAGGAGCATGTTCACACTAGCAAAAAGAAGCAAAACCTACAAAAGACAAAAAATATATCTCATACCCTACCATCATTATATATAAATGTAAAGCAAAGTTGTATATTAAATATAGGGTACTTAGTGAACTATTTTTGATCAAAAAAATTATACAAGCCGTCCCACCAGCGACAAGGTGACCCTAAATTGGGACGGTACCTACACTGTCTATATTAAAAACCTTACTGTATATCAAAGTTGAAGTAATGCATATAAAAGGGTAGACAAATTGGACCAGGTCCCAACTCCAGACCACCTAGGCCCGTGGTAAGCTACATATATACTAATCAGCTCAACAAAGGGGATGCCACACCCTTAATTTGCACAGAATGCAAACAAGACAAAAAACCAAGCAATGTGAACTGAGGTCTAAGATGGTACACATGCAAGAAATAGGAGCATGTTCACACTAGCAAAAAGAAGCAAAACCTACAAAAGACAAAAAATATATCTCATACCCTACCATCATTATATATAAATGTAAAGCAAAGTTGCATATTAAATATAGGGTACTTAGTGAACTATTTTTGATCAAAAAAAGTATACAAGCCGTCCCACCAGCGACAAGGTGACCCTAAATTGGGACGGTATAGTATGAGTAAACAGCTCTGCAGACTCAACCATCTGTTCTACCTCATACTCAGACGGGCAGCTGGAGATTTGGGAGCTGTGAGGAAGGAAGTGCGATTGGGGTGACACCTTTGAGGACTGGAGTATTTGTGATGTTGAAGTTGATGTGGAGGAGAGCCCACTTAAAGGAGCACTTGATATCCGTTGAAGCACCTGCTGTTTTTGTGCCTCATCTGGAATTTGTAGCGATTGGCGTGGCCGTAAGAAAGGGATCTTATCACATTGTCCGCTAAAAGAAGTAGACATTTTAGTTTGGCTGGAAGATGGTCTTTCTTCTGCAGATGTTACTGTTGCTTTAACACCTACCCCACGGACACAACCTTTTTTCCCCTTCCCAACACGCCTATTCCCCTTTCCACCAGCAGCAGGCCTTTTTCCACTCATTTTGGTGGTTAACTAATTCACAACTCTGGAGTTGTTTGCACAAAAAAACAATGGATGGGAACCGAGCAGAGCTGAGTGGCCAAACTGTGGTATTAGGCCAAAACTATTGGCTGGGTTAGATGCAGAAAAAAATTATATTCAATTTGCAACCTGATGGAGGTCAGTATAGATGGACTAATAGAACAAGTCCCACACACAGCTAGAAGCCCAAATATTTTTTCAGTGGTAGATGCAGATAAAAATTATTTTGAATTTGCAGCGTGATGGAGGTCAGTATAGATGGACTAATAGAACAAGTCCCACACACTGCTAGAAGGCCAAATATTTTTTCAGAGCTAGATGCAGAAAAAAATTATATTCACTTTGCAACCTGATGGAGGTCAGTATAGATGGACTAATAGAACAAGTCCCACACACAGCTAGAAGCCCAAATATTTTTTCAGAGGTAGATGCAGAAAAAAATTATATTCAATTTGCAACCTGATGGAGGTCAGTATAGATGGACTAATAGAACAAGTCCCACACACAGCTAGAAGCCCAATATTTTTTCAGAGGTAGATGCAGAAAAAAAATATATTCAGTTTGCAACCTGATGGAGGTCAGTATAGATGGACTAATAGAACAAGTCCCACACACTGCTAGAAGCCCAAATATTTTTTCAGAGGTAGATGCAGATAAAAATTATTTTGAATTTGCAGCGTGATGGAGGTCAGTATAGATGGACTAATAGAACAAGTCCCACACACTGCTAGAAGGCCAAATATTTTTTCAGAGCTAGATGCAGAAAAAAATTATATTCAGTTTGAAACCTGATGGAGGTCAGTATAGATGGACTAATAGAACAAGTCCCACACACAGCTAGAAGCCCAAATATTTTTTCAGAGGTAGATGCAGAAAAAAATTATATTCAGTTTGCAACCTGATGGAGGTCTGTATAGATGGATTAATAGAACAAGTCCTTCACAGCTAGAAGCCCAATATTTTTTCAGAGGTAGATGCAGAAAAAAAATATATTCAGTTTGCAACCTGATGGAGGTCAGTATAGATGGACTAATAGAGAAAGTCCCACACACTGCTAGAAGGCCAAATATTTTTTCAGAGCTAGATGCAGATAAAAAATTATTTTTAATTTGCAACCTGAAGGAGGTCAGTATAGATGGACTAATAGAGAAAGTCCCACACACTGCTAGAAGGCCAAATATTTTTTCAGAGCTAGATGCAGACAAAAAAATATTTTTAATTTGCAACCTGATGGAGGTCAGTATAGATGGACTAATAGAGAAAGTCCCACACACTGCTAGAAGGCCAAATATTTTTTGAGAGCTAGATGCAGAAAAAAATTATATTCAGTTTGCAACCTGATGGAGGTCAGTATAGATGGACTAATAGAACAAGTCCCACACACAGATAGAAGGCCAAATATTTTTTCAGAGGTAGATGCAGATAAAAATTATTTTTAATTTGCAGCCTGATGGAGGTCAGTATAGATGGACTAATAGAGAAAGTCCCACACACTGCTAGAAGGCCAAATATTTTTTCAGAGCTAGATGCAGGCAAAAATTATTTTGAATTTGCAACCTGATGGAGGTCAGTATGGATGGACTAATAGAGAAAGTTCCACACACTGCTAGAAGGCCAAATATTTTTTCAGAGCTAGATGCAGAAAAAAATTATATTCAGTTTGCAACCTGATGGAGGTCAGTATAGATGGACTAATAGAAACAGTCCCACACACTGCTAGAAGCCCAAATATTTTTTCAGAGGTAGATGCAGAAAAAAATTATATTCAATTTGCAACCTGATGGAGGTCAGTATAGATGGACTAACAGAATGATGCTATGCCCAAAAGATTTTACTTCACTAGGTGCAGTAAAAAAATTGGTATTCTATACACAGGTGGTATATCTTGCAACACAGAGAGGCTACTCCACTGACTAACACACTCTGCAATAGGCCAAAAACGATTAGCTTTGCTAGATTCAGCCAAATGCTGTGAAAAAAACTTGCACAGCACTGGCACAGACCTGCCTGGCAAAAACTGATAGGAACTGATGTAACCTAGTCCTGAAAAGGATTGCAATTACAATTAGTCTTTACTCCCACAATCTATCTATTTAAGAGCACAGACCTGCCTGATAAAAGTCGTAGGAAATGCTGCAACCTAGTCCTTAAAAGGACTGCAATCACAACTATTCCCTACTCCCGAGCTATCTGTAGATTTGTGCGAAAATTGGCTTGAAATTAACAAGGTATAGCGCACACAGCAACAGCGGTGCCGTCTAACACGCAGCTGCAGCAGTGAGAAAATGGTGGCGACGGGGAAAATGGCATGGCCTTATAGGGCAAGGACATGTGACATACACTGCCAATGACACATGTCCTTGCTTGTGTGAAAAAAAGCACTTCGCTCCGTGTTTGCGCTGCTGATAGGCTGACAGATTGCACCTCCCCACTGTAAATGCGGGAAATAGAAAAAAAAATTGAGATCTTCATTGTTCCTGCAGAGATCCATCCCCTGCCCCTCCCCCCACCCCGCTGTACACTCAAACTGCGTATTAACATTAATTTTCATCATTACTGAGAAAAAATCCAGTTATGATTTTGGTGCACGAACAGTTATCGAACATAACCTCGAATAGCCAAATTTTTCTCAAATCGTTCGTGTTCGCCGAACGGCTCCAACACCGCCCAAAACAGCTCGAATTTGAGATTGGCGAACAGTTCGAGTAGAACAACACTCATCTCTACACAGGACTGTAATGCTGCATTTGCTCGTATAACCACTGCGTCTCCTATACAGCATGCCTGCCTGCCTGATAT
The DNA here is from genome assembly GCF_046119375.1 of Phyllobates terribilis. Lineage (NCBI taxonomy): Eukaryota > Metazoa > Chordata > Amphibia > Anura > Dendrobatidae > Phyllobates > Phyllobates terribilis. The sequence goes on along the minus strand of NW_027362763.1, from coordinate 68,574,303 downwards.
CTGGGATGGATATTAGTCCTGAGAAGAACTGTTTGTATTATTTGGCAGGCTTTAGAGACCCTACACTAACTATTACGCAGTATAAATCTCTCTCTAGCTCAGCAGCACTCTCCCTACACTGTCTGATCTTGAGTGACTGTGTCCAAGATGGCAGGATTTAAATACTCGAGGTGACGCTGTGCGGCCAGCCAATCACAGTAATGCCCACAAACAACATGGCTGCGGCATTACAGTGACTGGCTGGCAATCCCTGCATGTTCATTGGCTCTGTAAAGAGCGCGAAACGTGCATGGCGGAGACTGGAGCTTCCGCCCGAGTAACCCGGTAATGCTCGGTGCTCGCCGAACATCCCGAGTAGTGAGATGCTCGGGCGAGTACCGAGCAGTGTCGGGCATGCTCGCTCAACACTATTAGCTATATATTGCAATAACTGCTGATGGAGCACGGGAAAACTTATTTTCTGATGGGGGATCTGAGGGACTGGTCTTCTGGTCAGAAGCTGCCTCATCAGCAGTCATTTTATATCTAACGACAGATGACTATGTGATAAGAGAGGGAGCTGTAACTGACAAAAAATGACAAGAATACGTTATGAAAGGGACAGCACTGTACATAACAGTAGACAAAGCTACAGTGCATTGTGTAAGTATTTGGCCCCCTTTAACTTTTCTACCTTTTGTCACATTTCTGGCTTCCAACATAAAGAAATAAAATTCTAATTTTTTGGGAAGAATCAACAAGTGGGACACAATCGTGAAGTGGATCGAAATTCATTGGATATTTTAAACTTTTTTAACAAATTCAAAACTGAAAAGTGGGGCGTGCAATATTATTCGGCCCCCTTGAGTTAATACTTTGTAGCGCCACCTTTTGCTGCGATTACAGCTGAAAGTTGCTTGGGGTATGTCTCTATCAGTTTTGCACATCGAGAGGCTAAAATTCTTGTCCATTCTTCCTTAAAAAACAGCTCGAGCTCATTGAGGTTGGATGGAGGGCATTTGTGAACAGCAGTTTTCACCTCTTTCCACAGATCCTCGATTGGATTCAGGTCTGGACTTTGAATTGGCCATTCTAACACCTGGATATGTATATTTTTGAACCATTCCATTGTAGATTTTGCTTTATTTTGGGGATCATTGTCTTGTTGGAAGATGAATCTGCGTCCAAGTCTCAGGTCTTTTGCAGACTACAACAGGTTTTTTCCAGAATGGTCCTGTATTTGGCTCTGTCCATCTTCCCATCAATTTTAACCATCTTCCCTGTCCCTGCTGAAGAAAAGCAGGCCCAAACCATGATGCTGCCACTACTATGTTTGACAGTGGAGATGGCGTTTTGAGGGTGATGAGCTGTGTTGCTTTTACGCCAAACATATTGTTTTGCATTGTGGCCAAAAAGTTTGATTTTGGTTTCATCTGACCAGAGCATCTTATTCCACATGTTTGGTGTGTCTCCCAGGTGGCTTGTGGAAAACTTCAAACGAGACTTTTTATGGATATCTTTGAGAAATTGCTTTATTCCTGCCACTCTTCCATAAAGACTAGATTTGTGCAGTGTACCACTGATTGTTGTCCTATGGACAGACTCTCCCACCTCAGCTCTAGATCTCTGAAGTTTATCCAGAGTGATCATGGGCCTTTTGGCTGCATCTCTGATCAGTCTTCTTGTTCGAGATGAAAGTTTAGAGGGATGGGCGGGTCTTGGTAGATTTGCAGTGGTCTGATACTCCTTCCATTTCCATATGATCTCTTGCACAGTGCTCCTTGAGATGTTTAAAACTTGGGAAATCTTTTTGTATCCAAATCTGGTTTTAAACTTTGCCGCAACAGTATCTCGGACCTGCCTGGTGTGTTCCCTGGTGTTCATGATGCTCTCTGCACTTGAAACAGAACCCTGAGACTATCACAGAGCAGGTGCATTTATTCGGAGACTTGATTACACACAGGTGGATTCTATTTATCATTACCAGTCATTTAGGACATCATTGGATCATTCAGAGATCCTCACTGAACTTCTGGAGTGAGTTTGCTGCACTGAAAGTAAAGGGGCCGAATAATATTGCACGCCCCACTTTTCAGTTTTGAATTTGTTAAAAAAGTTTAAAATATCCAATAAATTTTTTTCCATTTCATGATTGTGTCCCACTTGTTATTGATTCCTCCCCAAAAAAATTAGAATTTTATATCTTTATGTTTGAAGCCAGAAATGTGGCAAAAGTTAGAGGGGGGCAAATACTTTCACAATGCACTGTATATAATAAGAGATGGCATCATATATAGCTAGAGAGAATTGTACATAATAATTGAGGGTGTTATACATAATAAGTGAGTATACTATATACTAAGGGACTGTGCTATACATAATAATGCTACATTCCTGTATCCATATGCAGTGTCGGTTAGTTGCCCGCTTTTACAGACGCATTGAGCATGTCTTATTCTGATCCTCAAAATCAGAACTGGATGTTCTTTTATCCTCATGGATCTCATTCTCATTTCCGTGTGTGAATGGACCCAGAAAACTCTACGAGTCCATGTGGCAGCACACGGACATTTCACACAAATGTGAAAATGCAGCCTAACAGATTTTACAGAAGACATTATCACTCCAAGTCTCACAGTAGAGATATAGAATAATATTTACATCCAGGAACATACAGCTGATGTCCCATCTGTTTAGAGTAATTTTCTGCTGCTTCTTCTCCATTTGGTCAGACCTTCATGTCGACATCTGCAAGACACGATTTGTTTTGTCAAGATGATCACCGCAGCATTAAAAATAACAAGTTCACATTTATTGTATACATACATGTTGTAGCGTCGGCGTCCCTGCCCTCTGCTAGGCAGGGACGCTGTTCCCCTCACCTCTCTGCTCCGAGTCCGGCGTCCTCCTCCCGCTCTGCTGGCAGCGCGCGCTCCTTCCCGGCCACTGTGCTTAGGGCGCGCGCGCGCGCGCTCCCTCCCTCTTAAAGGGGCCGCGCGCGCCGTCCTAAGGAGTCCCCGGCCAATGGCCGGAGGACTTCACCATATATAAGGCACCTCCTCCAAAATGGAGGTGCCCGAGCAATGTTGTTGCACTGTTCACTACTCTGCTGCAGCCCTCAGGTCCCGTTGCCAGTTACCTGCCAGTTACCTGCCTGATTCCTGCCAGAGTCCTGCCAGTTTGCTGTCTGTTTCCTGCCTGATATTCCTGCTACCTGCTTGCTAGCCTGAGGTCCGACGGTCTGCCTTCCTACTCCTGTCAGTCTGTCTATGGACCAGCTTGCCCGCTCACCTGGGAGCGCTCCTCTGCTACCTGCCTGCTAGCCTACCTGGAGGCTCCGCCGTCACGTGCTGTGACCACCTGCTATTCCAGAGACTCTTGCCCGCTCACCTGGGAGCGCTCCTCCGCTACCTGCCTGCTTGCCTACCTGGAGGCTCCGCCGTCACGTGCTGTGACCACCTGCTATTCCAGAGACTCTTGCCCGCTCACCTGGGAGCGCTCCTCCGCTACCTGCCTGCTTGCCTACCTGGAGGCTCTGCCGTCACGTGCTGTGACCACCTGCTATTCCAGAGACTCTCGCTTGCTCACCTGGGAGCACACATCTTCCATCTGCCTGCTAGCCTACCTGGAGGTTCAGCCATCACAGGTCGTACCTACCCTTTACCCAGAGACTGCCCCGGTCACTTGCCGTGACCTCCTGCCCGTTCACCCAGAGACTGTCCCGGTCACCTGCTGTGACTGCCTGCCCGTCTTCCCTGGTCGCCACCCGCTCCCTTACAAGGACCGCCCCCTTGTATAGTAGCTCAGAGGTTCCGCCTACCAGACCCGTTACAGTTTGCTCGGGCCATGGAACCCGGTGGCACCCAAGCTCCCTCGCTCTCGGACCTCTGTCATGAACTGTCCCGTCAGAGGTCCCAACAGGAGTCCATCCTGGGTCACCTGCGGAATGTCATCTATCACCTGGACACTCTGACTGCTCCACCAGCAACCACCGCCAGTGCCATGACTCGCAACCCGGCAGCTCCGCTGCCCACCAATACCATGGTATCCTACCCCGGATCCCGGCTTTCTGCACCTCCTCGCTTCGGAGGCGACTCCGCTCAGGCTCGGGGCTTCATAAATCAGTGCACCCTGCACTTTGAACTCCTGTCCCACCAGTTTAACTCCGACCGGGCCAAAAATGCCTTCATCATGTCCCATCTCACCGGGGAGGCCCTGGCCTGGCTAAATCCTCTATGGGAGAGAGGAGACCCCCTGGTGTCCGATTTGCCTGCCTTTCTCACGGCTTTCCGGAAAGTCTTCGACGAACCCGGACGGGAGACCTCATCCGCATCATCTCTGCTACACCTCCACCAGGGAAATCTCACCGTGGGCCAAAATGCCATACGGTTCCCTACCCTTGCCTCGGAGCTGGCTTGGGATAACGACGCTCTGGTATCTGTCTTCTGGGAGGGTCTGTCCGGCCGTATTAAAGATGAACTCGCCGGTCGGGACATTCCAACCACTCTCGATGACTTAATAACCCTTGCCACCCGGATTGACCTACGGTTCCAGGAGCGTGCCAAAGAGGTCACCCGTGAGAGGAGGTTTCCACGTCTAGCTCCTACTTTTCAGAAACCCGTCACTCCCTCCGTTTCTCCCCAGGTACACTCTCCTGAGCCTATGCAGGTCGACCAGACCAAGATGGTCAAAACCCGTCAGGACTTACGCCGTGCCGAAGGGAGCTGCTTCTACTGTGGCAGTAAGGAGCACCGGATCCGTACCTGCCTGGAGAGGTCGGGAAACGCCTGTGTCTAGGTTCGCTCAGAGAGGTCCACCTAGACAAGAATAAATCCTCTCCATCTCTGCTACTGTCAGTCTCTATTATCTGCGGGGAGAATCGTTATTTCGAACTAGCCCAACTTGACTCTGGAGTGGCCGGGAATCTTATTTCACAGTCCCTGGTAGAAAAATACCGCATTCCCACCAAACCTCTGGCTGTACCATTATCTGTCGCTGCTGTGGATGGGGGCCTCTTACCACGTCCCATCCAACTCATCACCGAATCCATAACTCTGCAGGTGAGAATGCTGCATTCTGAGAGCATCTCTTTTCATGTTCTACCTGGACTCTCTCACGCCCTCTTAATAGGTCTACCTTGGCTCCAGAGACATTCACCCGTGCTTGACTGGCAGACCGGAGAAGTCCTTCGCTGGGGACAGGACTGTCATAAGACTTGTTTGGTTCCTGTTCATCCCGTCCGTCCTTCTCCTACCCCAACTAATCTACCTGGACTTCCGATTCCCTATTGGTCATTTGCTGATGTCTTTAATAAAAAGGAGGCAGAGACATTACCCCCTCATAGACCATACGACTGTCCTATCGACCTGTTACCCGGTACTACTCCTCCCCGTGGGCGTATTTACCCATTGTCCGTTGCTGAGACCCGGTCGATGTCCGAATATATTGAGGAGAATTTGGCCAGGGGATTCATCCGGAAATCTACCTCCCCGGCGGGAGCAGGCTTCTTCTTCGTAAAAAAGAAGGACGGCTCTCTCCGTCCCTGTATAGACTATAGAGGCCTTAACCAGATCACGGTGAAGAATAAGTACCCCCTTCCGCTCATTCCAGAATTATTTGATCGCCTGAGGGGGGCTAGAGTCTTCACCAAACTGGACCTCCGTGGGGCGTACAACCTGGTCCGTATCCGTCAAGGGGATGAATGGAAGACTGCATTCAACACCCGGGACGGCCACTATGAATATCTGGTAATGCCCTTTGGTCTCTGTAACGCTCCTGCCGTCTTTCAAGAGTTGGTCAATGACATCTTCCAGGACCTTCTCTACTCCTGCGTTGTGGTGTACCTGGACGACATCTTGGTCTTCTCTCCGGATCTCCAGACTCACCGGAGGGACGTTCGTCAGGTCCTGCTCAGGCTCAGGCAGAATCACCTCTTCACTAAATATGAGAAGTGCCTCTTTGAGCAGACCTCGCTTCCGTTTTTGGGCTACATTATTTCTCAGACCGGCCTACGAATGGATCCAGAGAAACTGTCTGCCATCGAGAAATGGCCCCAACCGGAGGGGTTGAAGGCCATTCAGCGGTTCCTGGGCTTCGCCAACTACTACCGCCTCTTCATACCACACTTCTCTTCCCGGACTGCCCCAATTTCCGCGCTTACCCGTAAGGGTACTAATCCCAAGGAGTGGCCGTCCGAAGCAGAGGAGGCCTTTCTTTCCTTAAAACAGGCCTTCTCTTCCGCCCCGGTGCTGCATCGTCCGGACGGCAACAAGCAGTTCTTCCTGGAGTTTGACTTTCTCCTCTGGAGCCGGAGCTGTACTTACTCAAAAATCATCTTCCGGGAGGATGGTAACTTGCGGCTTTTTCTCCAAACTCTTCTCCTCTTCTGAGCGCAATTATTCCATAGGAGACCGAGAGTTATTGGCCATCAAGCTGGCATTGGAGGAGTGGCGTTACCTACTCGAGGGGGCTCTTCATCCGGTAATAATTTACACTGACCACAAGAACTTGGCTTATCTCCAGCATGCCCAGAGACTTAACCCGCGCCAAGCCCGGTGGTCCTTGTTTTTTGCTCGCTTTGATTTTGTTCTACATTTTCGCCCGGCTGACAAGAACATTAAAGCGGACGCCTTGTCCCGATCCTTTCTGGTATCTGACCTCGAAGAGGAACCTAAACATATCATCGATCCCGCCAGAGTAATGCAGGTGGCTCCCGTGAGTCTAAATCGTCTCCCTCCCGGTAAGACGTTCGTATCGGTACCTGATCGGGAGAAGATCCTACACTGGGGTCATTCATCTAAACTAGCTGGCCACGCCGGTCAGAAAAAGACCCTCCAGCTTATTACCCGGCACTACTGGTGGCCTAACCTGCACAAGGAAGTAATACACTTTGTTTCTGCCTGTGTGTCCTGCGCCCGCAACAAAGTTCCGAGACACCTGCCAGCCGGTCGCCTCCTTCCTCTGCCAGTACCTGCTGCCCCCTGGCAGCATATAGCGATGGACTTCATAACTGATCTTCCCGTCTCTGCCGGTTGTACGGTCATTTGGGTGGTAGCTGACCGCTTTTCCAAGATGGCTCACTTCATTCCCCTGCCAGGCCTCCCGTCTGCACACGAGCTGGCTAAAGACTTTATCCGCCACATCTTCCGTCTTCATGGCCTGCCCCGTCACATCGTGTCGGATCGTGGGGTACAGTTCACTTCTCGTTTCTGGAGAGCCACTTTTAAATTGCTAGACGTCACCCTGCACTTCTCCTCCGCTTACCACCCACAGTCTAATGGTCAAGTGGAGCGGATCAATCAGATCCTGACCAGTTACCTCCGGCACTTCGTTAATGCCCACCATTCTGACTGGGTGGATCTCCTGCCATGGGCCGAATTCTCGTACAACAATCACGAGAGCGAATCCTCCTCCAAATCCCTGTTTTTTGTAGTCTTCGGTCAGCATCCTCGGATCCCGTTTCCCGTCTCCACCTCGGTGGACAATCCGGCTGCGGAATCTCTTGTTAACAAATTTTCCTCCATATGGGAGAGTACCCGGTCCGCACTCCTTCTGTCATCCGAGCGTATGAAAAGACATGCTGACAAAAAACGTCTGGATCCTCCTCAATTCCGTCCAGGGGATAAGGTCTGGCTCTCGTCCAAGTATGTCCGACTCAAGATTCCTTCCTATAAGTTAGGGCCTCGGTTCATCGGTCCTCTGGAGGTCATCAGTCAGATCAACCCGGTGGCCTATAAATTGAAACTCCCGGCCAACTTGCGGATCCCTAACTCCTTCCATGTATCTCTCCTCAAACCCGTGGTACTTAACTCTTTTTCCAAGTCTACAGGTACGCCTCCTGCTCCTGTTTCCGCTGAAAACGAATTTGAGGTAGAGAACATTCTGGCCACCAAAAGGGTAAGAGGGAAGACCTTTTTTCTAGTAGATTGGAAGGGGTTTGGTCCTGAAGAGAGAACGTGGGAGCCCCGGGAGAACATCCATGCCCCTCTCATCCTTGCTAAATTTCTGTCTGGCCTAAAAAAGGGGGGACCTAAAGGGGGGGGTACTGTAGCGTCGGCGTCCCTGCCCTCTGCTAGGCAGGGACGCTGTTCCCCTCACCTCTCTGCTCCGAGCCCGGCGTCCTCCTCCCGCTCTGCTGGCAGCGCGCGCTCCTTCCCGGCCACTGTGCTTAGGGCGCGCGCGCGCGCGCTCCCTCCCTCTTAAAGGGGCCGCGCGCGCAGTCCCAAGGAGTCCCCGGCCAATGGCCGGAGGACTTCACCATATATAAGGCACCTCCTCCAAAATGGAGGTGCCCGAGCAATGTTGTTGCACTGTTCACTACTCTGCTTCAGCCCTCAGGTCCCGTTGCCAGTTACCTGCCAGTCACCTGCCTGATTCCTGCCAGAGTCCTGCCAGTTTGCTGTCTGTTTCCTGCCTGATATTCCTGCTACCTGCTTGCTAGCCTGAGGTCCGACGGTCTGCCTTCCTACTCCTGTCAGTCTGTCTATGGACCAGCTTGCCCGCTCACCTGGGAGCGCTCCTCTGCTACCTGCCTGCTAGCCTACCTGGAGGCTCCGCCGTCACGTGCTGTGACCACCTGCTATTCCAGAGACTCTTGCCCGCTCACCTGGGAGCGCTCCTCCGCTACCTGCCTGCTTGCCTACCTGGAGGCTCCGCCGTCACGTGCTGTGACCACCTGCTATTCCAGAGACTCTTGCCCGCTCACCTGGGAGCGCTCCTCCGCTACCTGCCTGCTTGCCTACCTGGAGGCTCTGCCGTCACGTGCTGTGACCACCTGCTATTCCAGAAACTCTCGCTTGCTCACCTGGGAGCACACATCTTCCATCTGCCTGCTAGCCTACCTGGAGGTTCAGCCATCACAGGTCGTACCTACCCTTTACCCAGAGACTGCCCCGGTCACTTGCCGTGACCTCCTGCCCGTTCACCCAGAGACTGTCCCGGTCACCTGCTGTGACTGCCTGCCCGTCTTCCCTGGTCGCCACCCGCTCCCTTACAAGGACCGCCCCCTTCTATAGTAGCTCAGAGGTTCCGCCTACCAGACCCGTTACACATGTGTCTCCCCTGCACTGTATCCCTAAATACAGAAAAAAAACAAAGACAGAAATACAATGCACAAATACCCTGAGATAAGTAAATAAACCGCAACAGTGCGTGAATATAATAAAGGATACTTAGTTAACATAATTTTGATCAAAATAATGCGTAAGCCATCCTGCCATTGATCAAAATTATGTTAACTAATTACCCTTTATTATTTCAGGGTATTTGTGCATTGTGATTCTGTCTTCATTTTTTTCTGTCTAGTGGCCATATGTGAACATGCTCTTACTTATATTGCATGCACACCAATTTATATTCCAGTTCAGGTCTTCAGCTTTTTTCTCCCATGGTGTCCACTGACAATTTGAGCCGATTTTCCATTCAATTTGTTAGTGGATACCATGTTGCATTTGGAGAGTCCCTGTGTGCCCAAACATTGGAGCTCCCCCACACGTGACCCCATTTTGGAAACTAGACCCCCCAAGGCACCTATCTAGATGCATAGTGAGCACTTGGAACCCCTTGGTGCTTCACAAATTGATTCATAAAAATGAAAAAGTGAAAAAAAAATACTTTTTCATTTTTACAAATCAATTTGTGAAGCACCTGGGGGTTCCAAGTCACCTCTCAAAGTGACTTCAAATGTGATGTGGTCCCTAAAAAAATGGTTTTGTAAATTTTGTTGGAAAAATTAGAAATCGCTGGTCAACTTTTAACCCTTATAGCTCCCTAACAAAAAAAAAATTTGGTTCCAAAATTGTGCTGATGTAAAGTAGACATGTGGGAAATGTTATTTATTAACTCTTTTGTGTGACATACCTCTCTGATTTAAGGACATAAAAATTCAAATTTTGAAAATTGCAAAATTTTCAACATTTTCGCCAAATTTTCATTTTTTTCACAAATAAACGCAAGTGATATCGAAGAAATTTTACCACAATCATGAAGTACAATATGTCACTAAAAAATAATCTCAGAATTAGGGGGATCCGTTGAAGCGTTCCAGAGTAATTACCTCATAAAGTGACAGTGGTCAGAATTGTAAAAATTGGCCTGGTCATTAAGGTGCAAACCACCCTCGGGGGTTAAGGGGTTAATGTCAAGGGAATCCTCCAACTAGTAAGGAATGTCTAAATTTCTAGGTTATTTTATTTATTAATTATTAAATTATACCAAGATGGGGATATTATACCAGAATTGGGGACACTGTGCTTGGATTGAGACAGTATACCAGTATGGAGACATTATAACAGTATGGGTGTCATTATACTAGGATATGGACATCATACCAGAATGGGAGACCTTATCCCAGGATATGGACATTATACTAGGATGGGGGACATTATACTAGGATGGGAATTTTTGCTCTTTCATCCAGAAGAGCATTTGTGAGGTCAGACACTGATGTTGGGGAGAGGCCGGGCTCAAAATCTTCAGTTTAGTTCATCCAGGAGATGTTGGATGGCATTGAGGTCAGGGCCCAGTTCACGCGGTCGTGTTCTTCCACACAAATATTTGCAAATTATACTAGGATGGGGGACATTATACTAGGATGGGAATTTTTGCTCTTTCATCCAGAAGAGCATTTGTGAGGTCAGACACTGATGTTGGGGAGAGGCTGGGCTCAAAATCTCCGGTTTAGTTCATCAAGGAGGTGTTGGATGGGGTTGAGGTCAGGGCCCAGTTCACTCAGTCGTGTTCTTCCACATAAATATTTGCAACCATTCTTTTGGGTATTTTGTGTGGCGGGGCCTTGGTATGTGTGCTGCTCTGAGATTTTCTATCTGGGGAGCGGCAAACCTATAAGCTGTAACAGGTCTGGGAGGTGGAACCTCTGAGCAACTATACAAAGGGGCAGTCCTTGTAAGGAAGCGGGTGGCTCCCAGGGAAGGCGGGCAGGTAGTCACGGCAAGTGACAGGGACAGTCTCTGGGTAGAAGGGCAGTAGGTCACGGCAAGTGACGGGGACAGTCTCTTGACAGGCGGGTGGTCACGGCAAGTGACAGCAGGGTAAGAGTCTCTAGACAGGCAGGTGGTCACGGCAAGTGACAGCAGGATAAGAGTCTCTAGACAGGCAGGTGGTCACGGCAAGTGACAGCAGGGAAAGAGTCTCTAGACAGGCAGGTGGTCACGGCAAGTGACGGCAGAGCCTCCAGGTAGGCTAGCAGGCAGGTAGCAGGTGAGCGCTTCCAGGTGAGCGGGCAAGAGTCTCTGGACAGGCAGGTGGTCACGGCAAGTGATGGCAGAGCCTCCAGGTAGGCTAGCAGGCAGGTAGAAGGTGAGCGCTCCCAGGTGAGCGGGCAAGAGTCTCTGGACAGGCAGGTGGTCACGGCAAGTGACGGCTGAGCCTCCAGGTAGGCTAGCAGGCAGGTAGCAGGTGAGCGTTCCCAGGTGAGCGGGCAGGCTGATCCATAGACAGACTGGCAGGTGCTGGTAGGCAGACTGTCGGACCGCAGGAATGCAAGCAGATAGACAGGTATCAAACAGGAATCTGGCAGGTAACTGACAGGTATCTGGTAACGGGACCTGAGGGCTGAAGCAGAGTTGAAAGGCTTTGCAACAACATTGCTCGGGCACCTCCATTTTGGAGGAGGTGCCTTATATATGGTGAGGTCCTCCGGCCATTGGCCGGGGACTCCTTAGGGTGGCGCGCGCGGCCCCTTTAAGAGAGGGGGGGCCAGCAGAGTGGGAGGAAGCAGCCGGGCACGGAGCAGAGAGGTGAGGGGAACGGCGTCCCTGCCTAGCAGGAGGCTAGGACGCCGACGCTACATAAGCTAATTGAAAAAGCAGCATGAGCAGGGAGAATAAGGAGAAGAAGTCCGCCCTAACCACGTTGCACATGCTGGTTGGTCAATCAGACCTCTGCAAATGTGATACTGGCGTCCTGCTGGGATGAGTGTTAGCGCTGAAAATAAACATTTGTGGCGCCACTGAGGGTTCGACCGCCACAGGGATGCTGCACTTCTTTAATGGAGTGTGGTGTTCCTCCTCTGAGGTAAGAACGGTGCAATGGTCAGGACCCCACCTCCACATCCAACATCACACTTCTCCCACCAGAGGGGGCTAGTAGGCACTAGAGTGCTACCCCTACTGGAAACTGAGAGACTGGGGAACCAAGAGATAGGGGGAATCATTTAGTGGGTGAGGGTGGAGGACTCACATTTAGTGACACTTAATATTTCATATTTAATAAACAGCCATCTTTACTCATGGTTCTTTGATTGTGATCTATCTCCCTGAACGTGGCTTCTGGGAGAACCTGCAGTGGATGGGGACACGGCCCTTGTACCCTGGCCTTGGGTCGAGGGGCAGGTTGCAGATAACGTATGTCTCAACCCGGTCAAGGACCATGACCAAGAAGGCCAGGAGCTTAAGAGTGTAGCTCCACTGCAAAAGGATCCCAGGGGGATTCAGACAGAGTGGTATACGCTACCTGTCCTCGCTATTCTGGCCTTGTCAGAGGGATTCCGGCTGCAAGAGGGATACCGGCCCCCGACACCTGACTTTGCTACTCCACATCCTAGTCAAGATAGCCCGGCAGGCCCAGAGGATCCCACCGGGTAACGGAAGGAGCGGAGTTGCCACCCGTACCCTTTTTCTGAGCATAGTCCAGAGGGAGACCCGGCCTATCCACACACACATAGACAGGAAAGGACTCGGTCTGAAGTCTAGGAACACTCTGGTGCGGGGTCCTGACTGAACACTTGAATTACTCGGAGGTTGTCAGACCCCCGTCCCTGGTGACCGCAGAACTCCACGAGGAGCAGGGAGAAGCCTTGCAGTTATACTCTCCACCATGAGTAAAAACTCTGGAAGTCGACCCCTATAGCCTCCGGACTCTTTATTCTGCACTGCACCGCACCACTTACCACTGGACCTCCTACACTACAACCCCCTCCATCCTTCTCTCTGCTCTGAGGCGCTGCTTCTCCTGTGGGGAGTAGTAACAACTTCGGCTGCCACAACATCCCGCCTCGGAGGACTGCAGAAGCGCTGGTGACCTCCACCAGGTACCACAGGTGGCGTAGTCAATAGCAACCACTCAACCCTGATAGCCCATTACATCCTTTTTAATGTGACGGTCCTGAGCACGGAACGGGTCCCGGCCACGGCTGCACTACATCAAAAGCATAGGACCCGGCTCCGAGTAATCCCCCATCTTCCCAGGATTAGGGCTGTGAGCCTCACACATTGTTATTTACAAACTGCAGTTACAGATACTTGTAATAAAGTTATGACCCCCCCCCATGATGAAATGAGGAGATGTCACTCTGGTATGTTAAATAATCCAGCAGGTAAAAGGTGAGAGCCTTCTGCTTGTAGAGAAAAGGTGAGACAACATTAGAGTTCAAAAGTCAATTAGAATTAGTTCTGAAACTTCTGGTAGAGAAAAGGTGAAACTTGAGGGTTATGGAATGTAAACAGCTGATATAACACAAAGGCCTTATATAGGGATTACCTTACAGGTTTGCTGTCTAACGAGATAGATAGTATAAGGCCTGTGTTCAGACAAAGCGTTTTGCAGTCACTAGTGGGACCACACTTAGAATACTGTGTACAGTTCTGGTCTCCGATGTATAAGAGGGACATCGCTGAACTAGAGCGGGTGTAGAGAAGAGCGACCAAGGTTATTAGAGAACCGGGGGGTCTGCAATACCAAAACCGGTCATTACACTTGGGGTTATTTAGTCTGGAAAAACAAAGGATTATGGGCAATTTTATTACAATGTACAAATATATGAGGGGACGGGACAGACATCTGTATAATGTTCTTTTTACCCCTAAGCCTACAAGGAAGCTTCCTCTATATCCGGAGGAAAGAAGGTTTCATAATCACAGATGCAGATTCTTTACTGTACGAGCAGTGAGATTGTGGAACTTTCTGCCACGTAATGTTGTAATGTTAGTCATTAAGAAAAGTTCAAGGGGGGCCTGGATGCCTTTTTTGAAAAATATAATATTACAAGTTATGGGCACACACTAGATAGGACATTGATTCTAGGAACTAGTCTGATTGCTGAATGTGAAGTCAGGAAGGAAATTTTCCCGTAATATGTAGCTCCATTCTGGTATAATGTTCCCCATTCTGCCATAATGTCCACATTCTTGCATAATGTACCCCATCCTAAAATAATGTCCCTCATCCTAGAATAATGTCCACATCCTGGTGTAATATTCCCCATACTGGTATAATGTCTCCATACTGGTATAATGTCCCCATCCTGGTACAACGTCCCCATCCTAGGCCCCTTTGGTTCTTCTTCAGCACATTTTTATGTTTGCTATGACTATCTTTTCTTCAACAAACCCATTGGGACATCTTCTTATAAGTAAGAAGACGTCAAGGAGACTTATTGAGGTGCAATCACAAGTAATGCACAGAAGACAAATCTTTATGGTATATTTTCCCTCATCCCTTAGGTGTCCCAGAGTGGAGGTCCACAACCGTTAAACATAGTAACATAGTTTTTAAGGTTGAAGGAAGACTAAGTCCATCTAGTTCAACCCATAGCCTAACATGTTGATCCAGAGGAAGGAAAAAAAAAACATGTGGCAAACACTGAGCTCCACATTGCGGAAAAAAATTCCTTACTGACTTCATACAACAATCAGACTAGTTCCCTGAATCAACGCCCTATCAAGGAATCTAGTATATACAGTATAATCTGTAATATTATAGTTTTCAAGAAAGGCATCCAGGCCCTTCTTAAATTTTAGTAGTGAATCACTCATTACAACATCATGCGGCAGAGATTTCCATAGTCTCACTGCTCTTACAGTAAAGAATCCCCGTCTGTGATTATGATTAAACCTTCTTTCCTCCAGACGTAGAAGATGCCCCCTTGTCCCCGTCTCAGGCCTCAGAGTAAAAAGATCAGTAGAAAGGTCTTTGTACTGTCCCCTCATATATTTGTACATAGTTATAAGATCAACACTAAGCCTTCGTTTTTCCAAACTAAATAACCCCAATTGTAATAACCTGTCTTGGTATTGCAGACCCCCGCAGTCCTCTAATAACCTTGGTCGCTCTTCTCTGCACCCGCTCTAGTTCAGTTATGTCTTTCTTATACACCGGAGACCAGAACTGTACACAGTATTCTAAGTGTGGTCGCACTAGTGACTTGTATAGAGGTAAAATTATGTTCTACTCGTGAGCATCTATGCCTCTTTTAATGCATTCCATTCTTTTATTTGCCTTTGCAGCAGCTGCCTGACACTGTCCACCAAACATGAGCTTGTCGTCCACCAATACACCCAGGTATTTTTCAGAGACAGTTTTGCCCAGTGTTTTACAATTAAGCATATAATCATACATTTTGTTTCCTCCTCCAAAGTGTATTACCTTACATTTATCCCCATTAAAGCTCATTTGCCATTTATCAGCCCAAGCTTCAAGTTTACATAGATCCTCCTGTAATATAAAATTGTCCTCCTCTGTAGTGATTACCCTGCAGAGTCTAGTGTCATCTGCAAATATTGAAATACTACTCTGTATGCCCACTACAAGGCCATTAACAAATATGTTAAAAAGAAGCAGGCCCAATACTGACCCCTGTGGTACCCCACTGTTAACTGTGAGCCAGTCTGAGTGTGTTCCATTAATAATCACCCTTTGTTTCCTATCACTGAGCCAGTTCTTAAACCACTTACATATATTTTCCTCTATTCCCATTGTTCTCATTTTATGTATCAACATTTTGTGTGGAACCGTATCAAAAGCGTTTGAAAAGTTCATATACACAACATCCACTGCATTTTCATGGTCCAGTCCGGAACTTGCCTCCTCATAAAAGCTGTTTAGATTAGTTAGACAGGAATAGTCCCTCGTAAACCCATGTTGATATTGGGTCATGAGGTTATTCTTATTCAGATACTCTAGTATAGCATGTCTTAGGAAACCCTCCAGGATTTTACCCACAGTAGAGGTTAAGCTTACCGGCCTATAATTTCCAAGTTCAGTTTTTGTCCCCTTTTTGAATATTGGCACCACATTTGCTATACGCCAGTCCTGTGGTACAGACCCTGTTATTATGGAATCTTTAAAGATTAAAAATAATGGTCTATCTATGACGTTACTTAATTCCTGCAGTCCTCGTGGGTGTATTCCATCCGGGCCCGGGGATTTGTCAACTTTAGTGATTTTTAGACGCCGCCGTACTTTCTGCTGGGTTAAACAAGTGACATTTAACCCCTTAATACCATCTGACGTACTAATACGCGTCTGTGCCCTGGGACTTAAGACCCAGACCCGTATTAGTACGTCATCGCGATCGCGCGCGCACACAGGCTGTGCGGGCGCGATCGCCGCCGGGTGTCAGCTGATTGTCACAGCTGACACCCGGTACTATGTGCAGGGAGCGGTCCTGCACCGCTCTCAGCACATTAACCCCCGCTATGCTGCTATCGAAATCGATCGCGGCATTGCGGGGGCAAGGGGAGGTGATCGGCGATACTCACCTCCTCTTCCGGCTTCCAGCGCAGTCTGCAGCGGCTTCCCGGGTGTTGCCATGACGACCCGATGTCGTCATGACAACATCCGGGTCACCAGAGAGCAGGAAGATTGCTTGGACATGCGCAGTGCATCTCCAAGCAATCTTCACACTGTGCACTTCTGACAGCCATCATGGCATAGGGATGGTGCTCCATTCCTGTGGCATGCAGGCGATCAGAAAAAAAAAAGTGAAAGTCCCAGAGTGGGACAAAGTAATAAAGTGTACAAACTGTCTGAAAGTGGAAAAAAAAATAAAAAATATGTGCAAAAATATTATAAAAAAATAAAAAAAATAATACACCAAAAATAAAAATATAATGTACCCATCAATAAATATTATTATAAAAAAAATAAAAAAAAAACAATAAAAGTACACATATTTGGCATCGCCGCGTCCGGAACAACCTGACCTATAAAACTGTCCCACTAGTTAACCCCTTCAGTGAACATGGTAAAAAAAAAAAAAAAAAAACGCAGCAAAAAACAATGCTTTATCACCATACCGCCAAACAAAAAGTGGAATAACACGCGATCAAAAAGACGAATATAAATAAAAATGATACCGCTGAAAACGTCATCTCGTCCCGCAAAAAACAAGCTGCATACAGCTCCATCAGCCGAAAAATAAAAAAGTTATAGCTCTCAGAATAAAGCAATGCTAAAAAATATTTTTTTCTAAAAAATAGCTTTTATTGTGTATAAGCGCCAAAACATAGAAAAATTATACAAATGTGGTACCGCTGTAAACGCACTGACCCGAAGAATAAAGCTACCTCATCAATTTTACCACACGCAGAACAGAATAAAAAAAAAAAATTCCTGAATTGTTGTTTTTTGTTTATTCTGCCTCCCAAAAATCGGAATAGAAAGCGATCAAGAAATGTCACGTACCTGAAAATGGCACCAATAACAACGTCAAGTCATCCCGCAAAAAACGAGCCGTCACATGACTGTCTGCCAAAATCTGGAAAAATTATAGCTCTCAAAATATGGCGATGCAAAAACTAGATTTTACAAAAAATGCGTCTTTTAGTGTGTGACAGCTGTCAGTCATAAAAACCCCATATGATTCTGGCATTGCTGTAATCACACCGACCCGAAGAATAAAGTCGTCTAATCACTTATACCGCACAAGGAACGGCGTCAAAAATAAACTCTTGGGTTAGGATTGGGCTAGGGTTAGGGCTGGGTTTGGGGCTAGGGTTGTGCTGGGGCTAGGGTTGTGCTGGGGCTAGGGTTGTGCTAGGGCTAGGGTTGTGCTAGGGCTAGGGTTGTGCTAGGGCTAGGGCTGGGGTTGGGATTTTTTTCAAAAGTAAGAAAAAAAGATGACGATATGGTGACTAGTGTTGAGAGCAAGTGCTCGCTACTTGAGTTTGCATCGGGTGCTATGGTATGCATTGAGTATCGTGGGTATTTGAGTGACATGCTCGAGTCTCTGCCCCATATGCTTCGCGGCCAAAAACTTTACGGGGATTGCCTGCCATGCACGAGCGATCCCCGCATGTTTTTTTTTGGGTGTCTAATAACCGTGAAACATGCGGAGCAGGGACTCGAGCATGTCACTCAAGCACACGCTGTACATGGTGCATACCTGAGTACCCGATGCAAACTCAAGTAGCGAGCACTTGCGCTCAAGAATAATGACAACTTATTCAATATGATGACCTAATGTAAACAAATTCTGTGCCGTACCTCTGGGTTCAAAATGTTCACTATACACCTTAATAAAATCCTTGAGGGGTATAGTTTCCAAAATGGGGACACTTGTG
The DNA here is from genome assembly GCF_046119375.1 of Phyllobates terribilis. Classification (NCBI taxonomy): domain Eukaryota; kingdom Metazoa; phylum Chordata; class Amphibia; order Anura; family Dendrobatidae; genus Phyllobates; species Phyllobates terribilis. The sequence continues at coordinate 68,556,025 of NW_027362763.1, read as the reverse complement.
GGGGAGCTCCACTGTTTAGGCACATCACGGGCTCTCCAAACGCGACATGGTGTCCGCTAACAAATTGAATGGAAAATCGGCTCAAATTGTTATTGGACGCCATGTTGCGTTTGGAGAGCCCCTGTGTGCCCAAACATTGGAGCTCAACCACAGCTGACCCCATTTTGGAAACTAGACCCCCCAAGGCACCTATCTAGATGCATAGTAAGCACTTGGAACCCCCAGGTGCTTCACAAATTGATTCGTAAAAATGAAAAAGTGAAAAAAAAAACACTTTTTCATTTTTAGAAATCAATTTGTGAAGCACCTGGGGTTCCAAGTTCTCACTATGCATCTAGAAAGGTGCCTTGGGGGGTCTAGTTTCCAAAATGGGGTCACTTGTGGGGGAGCTCCAATGTTTTGTCACACAGGGACTCTCTAAATGCAACATGGTATCCGCTAACAAATTGAATGGAAAATCGGCTCAAATTGTTAGCGGACACCACATTGCGTTTGGAGAGCCCCTCTGTGCCCAAACTTTGGAGCTCCCCCATAAGTGACCCCATTTTGAAAACTAGACCCCCCAAGGCACCTATCTAGATGCATAGTAAGCACTTGGAACCCCCAGGTGCTTCACAAATTGATTCGTAAAAATGAAAAAGTGAAAAAAAAAACACTTTTTCATTTTTATGAATCAATTTGTGAAGCACCTGGGGTTCCAAGTGCTCACTATGCATCTGGAAAGGTGCCTTGGGGGGTCTAGTTTCCAAAATGGGGTCACTTGTGGGGGAGCTCCAATGTTTGGGCATACAGGGACTCTCCAAATGCAACATGATATCCGCTAACAAATTGTCGGCTCAAATTGTTAGCGGATATCATGTTGCATTTAGAGAGTCCCTGTGTGCCCAAACATTGGAGCTCCCCCACAAGTGACCCCATTTTGGAAACTAGACCCCCCAAGGCACCTATCTAGATGCATAGTGAGCACTTGGAACCCCTAGGTGCTTCACAAATTGATTCGTAAAAATGAAAAAGTGTTTTTTTTTTCACTTTTTCATTTTTACGAATCAATTTGTGAAGCACCTGGGGGTTCCATGTGCTCACTATGCATCTAGAAAGTTGCCTTGGGGGGTCTAGTTTCCAAAATGGGGTCACTTATGGGGGAGCTCCAAAGTTTGGGCACAGAGGGGCTCTCCAAACGCAATGTGGTGTCCGCTAACAATTTGAGCCGATTTTCCATTCAATTTGTTAGCGGATATTATGTTGCATTTGGAGAGTCCCTGTGTGCCCAAACATTGGAGCTCCCCCACAAGTGACCCCATTTTGGAAACTAGACCCCCCAAGGTACCTATCTAGATGCATAGTGAGCACTTGGAACCCCTAGGTGCTTCACAAATTGATTCGTAAAAATGAAAAAGTGTTTTTTTTTTCACTTTTTCATTTTTACGAATCAATTTGTGAAGCACCTGGGGGTTCCAAGTGCTCACTATGCATCTAGAAAGGTGCCTTTCGGGGTCTAGTTTCCAAAATAGGGTCACTTGTGGGGGAGCTCCAAAGTTTGGGCACAGAGGGGCTCTCCAAACGCAATGTGGTGTCCGCTAACAATTTGAGCCGATTTTCCATTCAATTTGTTAGCGGATACCATGTTGCATTTAGAGAGTCCCTGTGTGCCCAAACATTGGAGCTCCCCCACAAGTGACCCCATTTTGGAAACTAGACCCCCCAAGGCACCTATCTAGATGCATAGTAAGCACTTGGAACCCCTAGGTGCTTCACAAATTGATTCGTAAAAATGAAAAAGTGTTTTTTTTTTCACTTTTTAATTTTTACGAATCAATTTGTGAAGCACCTGGGGGTTCCAAGTGCTCACTATGCATCTAGAAAGGTGCCTTGGGGGGTCTAGTTTCCAAAATGGCGTCACTTGTGGGGGAGCTCCAAAGTTTGGGCACACAGGGGCTCTCCAAACAGAACATGGCGTCCGCTAATTATTCAAGCAAATTTTACAATCAAAAAGTCAAATGGCGCTCCTTCCCTTCCGAGCCCTGCCGTGCGCCCAAACAGTGTTTCTTCCCCAAATATTGGGTATCTGCGTGCCCAGGGGAAATTGCACAACAAATTTTGGGGTCCATTTTTTCTTGTTACCCCTGTGAAAATAAAAAAAATTGGGTCTAAAGTAACATTTTTGTGAAAAAAGTTAAATGTTCATTTTTTTCTTCCACATTCAATAAATTCCTGTGAAGCACCTGAAGGGTTAATAAAGTTCTTGAATGTGGTTTTGAGCACCTTGAGGGGTGCCGTTTTTAGAATGGTGTCACTTTTGGGTATTTTCTGTCATAAAGACCTCTCAAAGTGACTTCAAATGTGATGTGGTCCCTAAAAAAATGGTTTTATAAATTTTGTTGGAAAAATGAGAAATCGCTGGTCAACTTTTAACCCTTATAGCTCCCTAACAAAAAAAAATTTTTGCTCCAAAATTGTGCTGATGTAAAGTAGACATGTGGGAAATGTTATTTATTAACTCTTTTGTGTGACATATCGCTCTGATTTCAGGGCTTAAAAATTCAAATTTTGAAAATCGCAAAATTTTCAAAATTTTTGCCAAATTTCCATTTTTTTCACAAATAAACGCAAGTGATATTGAAGAAATTTTTCCACAATCATGAAGTACAATATGTCACGAAAAAACTGTCTCAGAATCAGGAGGATCCGTTGAAGCGTTCCAGAGTAATTACCTCATAAAGTGACAGTGGTCAGAATTGTAAAAATTGGCCCGGTCATTAACGTGCAAACCACCCTCGGGGCTTAAGGGGTTAAAGAAGAATTTTGTCATCACTAATCATGTTTTCTGTAATGCGATTTTCTTGTGTAAATACTGTAGAAAAAAATCATTTAGCATATTGGCTTTTTCCTCATCCTCATCCACCATTTCACCCAGACTATTTTTAAGGGGGCCAACACTATCATTTTTTAGATTTTACTTTTACTTTCTCTGGCAATGAGTTTCTCTGTCTCATTCTTTGCTGCCTTGATTTGATTTTTGCAGAATTTATTTAATTTTCTGTATTTATTTAATGTCTCATCACTGCCTACATGCTTTAGTTCTCTAAATGCTTTCTTTTTGTCACTTATTGTGCCCCTTACAGCTCTATTTAGCAATAGTGGTTTCCTCCTATTTCTAGCATGCTTATTCCCATAGGGTATATATTGTGCACAGGTCCTATTCAGGATGCTAATAAATGTCTCCCATTTGCTTTGTGTAGCTTTATGTCTCAGGATATCGTCCCAGTTTATTGCACTAAGATCATCTCTCAACCGTTGGAAATTTGCCTTCCTGAAGTTTAGCGTCCTTGTAACCCCTCTACTACACATCTTATTAAAGGATACATGAAAACTTATTATTTTGTGATCACTATTACCCAAGTGACCCCCAAATCGTATATTTGATATGCGGTCTGGCCTGTTGGTTAATATTAGATCTAGCAGTGCCCCCCTTCTTGTTGGGTCCTGAACCAGTTGTGAAAGGTAATTGTCTCTCATAGTTGTCAAAAACCTATTACCTTTGCTGAAACTACAGGTTTCTGTTCCCCAATGTATTTCAGGGTAGTTGAATTCCCCCATAATAATGACTTCTCCTTGAGTCACTGCTTCATCTATTTGCTTTATGAGGATATTCTCAGCTGCTTCCATTATTTTTGGAGACCCACAAGGACTCTACATTTTCATTAGATTCACATATATTCTCACGCAAGATGGGTTTTAAGGATGATTTTACATATAAACACACACCCTCCCCTCGCTTGTTTGTACGGTCATTTCTGAACAGACTATAGCCCTGTAAATTAACTGCCCAGTCATGGCTCTCATCCAGTCATGTCTCAGATATCCCCACCATGTCATAATTATTTTCCAACAAAATTAATTCTAATTCCTCCATTTTATTGGTGAGGCTTCTGGCATTCATGTACATGCATTTTATGTATCTCTGTGTATCTCTCTGTATCTCTCTGTACCTCTATTCCTTCTTACTATATTGACTGTTCTAACCCCACTCACAATTTCTTTATTTGTGCCCAGGTCACTATCTGCACTATCTTCCCCATCTATAAAATGAATGCCATGCCCCCCAATCCCTAGTTTAATCACTCCTCCAACCTTCTAGCCATTTTCTCCCCCAGCACAGCTGCACCCTCCCCATTGAGGTGTAGGCCATCCCTAGCATAGAACCTGTAGCCAACTGAGAAGTCGGCCCAGTTCTCCAGGAACCCAAACCCCTCCTTCCTACATCAATTCCTGAGCCAATTATTTATCTCCCTAATCTCCCGTTGCCTCTCTGGCGTGGTATGTGGTACAGGTAGTATTTCAGAGAATACCACTTTGGAGGTCCTTGCTTTAAGCTTGCAGCCTAATTCCCTGAAATCATCTTTAAGGACCTTCCACCTACCTCTAACTTTGTTATTTCTGTCAATGTGCACCATGACCGCTGGGGCCTCACCAGACCCTCCCAGTAATCTGTCAACCCAATCAGCGATGTGCCAGACTCGAGCACCAGGTAGGCAACACACTGTTCGACGATCCCTGTCTTTGTGACAGATTGCCCTATCTGTTCCCCTAATAATTGAGTTCCCCACTACCTGCACCTGCCTGGCCTGCCCTACTCTCCTATTTCCCCCCTACTGGAGCTGACACTCCTTTGGCTTTCAGAGGACATGCCTTGCTGCAGCAGTGCTACCCCTGTACCGACACCCCCCTCATCTGCCAACTTTTCAAACTTATTGGGGTGTGCCAGATCAGGACTAGCCTCCCTGGCACTCTTCCCTCTACCTCCCTTCTAACTGCCACCCAGATAGATGCCTCACTGTCCTGCAGCTCCCTACTTGTACCCTCCCCCACATCTCCCCCAGTGAGCAGCTGCTCAGTGAGCAGCAGACTCCTTTCCAAATTAACAATGGACCTCAGTGTTGTCAGCTGCTAATTTAGATCTAGTACCTGGGCTTCCAAACGCCCAACGTGCACACATCTTGCACAGCACTATGCATCCATGACCGGCTGTTCAAGGATTGCATACATGTGGCAAGATGTACACTGGATAGCATTGTCAATAAAGGAGCTCATTTCCTAATGGGGATTGCACTAGATAGAATTATTAAGTAAAAAGAAATGTAAAGAATTAATAAAATACAGACAGCAATTCAGTCCAAATCCCTCCCTTCCAAACTCCCTGAATCCAAGTCACTGAAAAACAAGTCACACACTTACTTCCATTTGCACATACACTCCGGTCACACTCAACTCGTTCACTCTCACTAAGGAAGAAGATTTAAAGAGTTTTTTTTCCCCCCTTTACCAGCAATCCAACCTACAGCTCAATGCACTTCCAAAGGACTGGATGCCCCAACCAGCTGCCCCTTATAAACCCTAAATTATGACCCCTCACCCTTAATTAACCCCTTGTGAGTATAGCTACACCTCAGGATTTAAGTGCAATGTAGTTAACCCTTAAATACACAGGTAGTAAAATAAGAGACTGTAAAACTGTAGAGAGAAAATAGGTTTTAAAAAGCCCAATAAAACTAAACAGGTTGAAAAGCACTCAGCAGTTCACAATTCTACAACTCACAGCAATTCACACAGGTATTTTCTGCAGGATTCCCAAATACCTCTTCACTGAAAAACATGTCACAAACTTACTTCCGTTTGCACTTACACTAGAGTCACACTCAGCTCTTCACACTCTCTAAGGAAGAAGATTTAAAGACGTTTTTTTTTAGTTTAGCAATCCAACCTACAGCTCAGTGATGCACTTCCAAAGGGTTCCAAAGCAGTTATAGTAACTGCTAACCCTGCCTTGGATCCAAAGTTTATTACAGCTTGTCTATAAGACAATCTTTGTGTACATCTTGTGAGAGATAACACAACTGAGCTGGGGGTCCTTACAGGGGGACACTTTCCATTCAACTTATTGTCAAGGGAGTCATCTAACCAATAGGGACTGTGTAAATTTCCCTGTTATTTTTTTATTTTTTTCATTTAATGGACAACTGAAGTCTCAATATGACAGTTGCTTCAACCAACCCTATACATGCCTTTGGGTAGTATTTGAAGGTGTCTGTGGGAGTATTTGCCCCCTCGTTCGGAAGAGCATTTGTGAGGTCACACATTGATGATGAGGAGAGGTCAGGTTCATAATCTCCATTCTAACTCATCTGAAAGGTGTTGCATGAGGTTAAGGTCAGGACTCTTTCATACAAACTTTTCAAAGTATGCATTTATCGCTGAGTATATGGTGCCTAGGGCATCATGACATGCAATTAGGGCCCTCGTTGTGTGTGCTACTTAGAGATTGTCTATTCTGGGAGATGGCAAACCTGTAAGCTAATTGAAAAAGCAGCATGAGAATGGAGAGCAGGGAGAAGAAACCCATCTCCACCCTGCACATTCTGGTTTGTCAATCAAACATCAGTGGGTGTAATAACGGCGTCCTGCAGGGATGAGTGACAGCACTGGGATTAAACATTGTTATTTCACAGACTGTAGAAACATTTACTTGTAATAAAGTTATGATAAAGAATGTTACTGGAGCCTGATAACAGGGTTCTAATATATTATAGGAGTAAATGTCCTTAAAAAGTTCCCTTTAAGAGCAAACTCCATGGTTAAAGCTTCATAGTTTTTTAAGGTTGAAGGTAGACTTAAGTTGATCAAATTCAACCTACAGCCTAGCATTAATATAGCCACAGGAATATCATAAATAAATCTGGTTAGGAGCATAGTTCTATGTAAAATTACACCTATGACCCTCCATATAGTCTATATTTGGATTATATAGTGATTTGGTACTAATTGTACACTCCGATGATAAAAAATAACAGAAAAAAACAGAGTACTATACAATTAAATAAACAATTACTTGTTATTAATATATTAATTTATTGGTCAATAGCAAAGAACGACAACCTATTAATGGCCCAATGCTATGCAGTCACAGTGGGCAATATTTAGTAGTAGAATCCCTAAATTCAATAAATACCAAACTATCAAAATATGCTTAATTATGTACAAACTAAGGGACGTAACCTTCAGTCCCATTGTGCATGTAAATAATCAGTGCCATACACAGATCAGTACTCAATTAGTTAAGGTGCTTATTCATATTGTGTCGAAAAGTTGCATGGAACCAGGCACGATCTCGACGCTCGTTTCGCATCAGCTTTTGAAGACAGGGAGTGTCTAACATTTTGATCCAGAGGAAAGCAAAAACCCCATGGATCAGTCATTAATAGTCCCATATAAAAAGAAAAATTTCTTCCCGACTACACATATCAGACTAGCTCGAGGGATCAGCGTCCCATCACAAAATGTAGTTTATTAGTTTACAGGATGATAAGTTGTTTTTCAGTTTTATTATACTGGCAGCCATGGAATCAGGGCCAGGACAAGGTATTTTTTGCCCTAGGTAGATGAAACTAATGGCGCACCCTTCACACCACCCGCCATGATGGAATGAGGAGATGTTGCTCAAGTATGTAACATAATCCAGCAGGTAAAAGGTGAGAACCTTCTTGTAGAGAAAAGGTGAGACAACATTAGATGTCGGAAGTCCAGGATTAGTTCTGGTAGAGAAAAGGTGAAGAGTGCGAGTTATATCTGCATGGAATGTAAGCAGATAATAAAGTATACAGTCCTTGTAGTAGTTTTCTATCTAACCAGATAATCTAAGGCTATGTTCACATGCAGCGTTCTTGCAGTGTTTCTGCAGTCAAAATGCTGCTTTCAAAATGCAGGTTTTGTGTTGTTTTTGATGCATTTTTGCAGCGTTTTTTAGATGCAGAATACATGTGTACTTTGTGTATGCTACATATTTCATATAGTTAGTTTTATTCACCAACAATGTAATGTATGTACACAGTGACTGCACCAGCAGAATAGTGAGTGCAGCTCTGGAGTATAATACAGGATGTAAGTCAGGATCAGTACAGGATCAGTAATGTAATGTATGTACACAGTGACTGCACCAGCAGAATAGTGAGTGCAGCTCTGGAGTATAATACAGGATATAACTCAGGATCAGTAATGTAATGTATGTACACAGTGACTGCACCAGCAGAATAGTGAGTGCAGCCCTGTAGTATAATACAGGATGTAACTCAGCATTAGTACAGGATCAGTAATGTAATGTATGTACACAGTGACTGCACCAGCAGAACAGTGAGTGCAGCTCTGGAGAATAATACAGGATGTAACTCAGGATTAGTACAGGGTCAGTAATGTAATGTATGTACACAGTGACTACACCAGCAGAATATTGAGTGCAGCTCTGGAGAATAATACAGGAGGTAACTCAGGATCAGTACAGGATCAGTAATGTAATGTATGTACACAGTGACTGAACCAGTAGAATAGTGAGTGCAGCTCTGGAGTATAATACAGGATGTAACTCAGTCTTAGTACAGAATCAGTAATGTAATGTATGTACACAGTGACTGCACCAGCAGAACAGCGAGTGCAACTCTGGAGTATAATACAGGATGTAACTCAGGATCAGTACAGGATCAGCAATGTAATGTATGTACACAGTGACGGCACCAGCAGAATAGTGAGTGCAGCTCTGGAGTATAATACAGGATGTAACTCAGGATCAGTAATGTAATACAATGTATGTACACAGTGACTCCACCAGCAGAATAGTGAGTGCAGCTCTGGGGTATAATACAGGATGTAACTCAGGATCAGTAATGTAATGTATGTACACAGTGACTCCAGCAGCAGAATAGTGAGTGCAGCTCTGGAGTGTAATACAGGATGTAACTCAGGATCAGTACAGGATCAGTAATGCAATGTATGTACACAGTGACTGTACCAGCAGAATAGTGAGTGCAGCTCTGGGGTATAATACAGGATGTAACTCAGGATCAGTAATGCAATGTATGTACACAGTGACTGCACCAGCAGAATAGTGAGTGCAGCTCTGGAGTATAATACAGGATGTAACTCAGGATCAGTACAGGATCAGTAATGTAATGTATGTACACAGTGACTGCACCAGCAGAATACTGAGTGTAGCTCTGGGGTATAATACAGGATGTAACTCAGGATCAGTATAGGATCAGTAGTGTACACAGTGACTTCACCAGCAGAATAGTGAGCGCAGCTCTGGGGTATGATACAGGATGTAACTCAGGATCAGTATAGGATCAGTAATATATATACACCAGCAGAATAGTGAGTGTAGCTTCATCGGACACCTGAAAAGATGATGGTAGATGAGTATATTAATACAGACACACTACACTACATGAAAATATACACAGGTTTAGGGCGGGGGACTTCATGTGAGGCTTCTATAATAATGGGCCAGTAGTTGCTCAGACAATCTCAGCTTTATCCTCATTGTTATGTAATGTTTTCAGATGTACAGGAGTCAGATGGCACCAGGTGACGTCGGTACAAGGTTTACATATTCTCACAGAGGTGGAGATTATTGGGCTATTTAAAGCCCTGCACTACTTGCTCTCTTGGATCGATTCATTCAGGTAAATACCCTAACCATTTCCCTCCTTAGGCTTACACATTTTCACTTATTTACTTTGCCATTATAGACTATTTTTGGCAAACCCTATTACACATGGCAGTACCTCCGGTCTATTTCACACGACATATATTTTCCTTTCCAGTGCCTCTTTCCCTCCTTTCTCCCCCTTTTCCCTCCTCGCTCCCACTCCCTCCTTCTCCTTCCTTCTCCCTCCTGTTCCCTTGCTTTCCCTGGTTGTGTTCTCATACATTGCTACCCAAGAGGGATGGTATTTGAACATTATTATTGTCACTCTATTTTTGAATGCATTTAGTGACAGCATATTCCTGGCTGTGTGCCTTGTTTACCAGTATATATATTTTGCTTCCAAATTATATATACTACAGGTATTACTTATTGTCTGTATGTTATTTATACATGGTGATGCACATCCAATGATGCATGATATATATACATATCTATGCATATATATCTTTCCCTTGCGATCCTTCTATTTTCAGTTATTGACACTACTGTATGTCTTGATTTACAAAAAAAATGATCTTAGTGCGGACACTCTTATACTTGTAGTGCCACCGCAACGATTTGTCTAATAACGGTTTTTTTATCTTGCTCTATAATTGCTCTGTTAATTTTTGGATCCTATATTCAGTGTTTCTCTCTGTTTTATAGGTTCTTAAAGCGTGAAGTTAATTACAGAGATACAGCACGTAGGAGTGAGCCCCTGTATCCACCGTATGGTAAGCACAACTCCTATCATCTATAAAAAATTACAGCAAACATTTTAAAAACATGACAACTGTCATAAAAACAAGTATTTAGGTTATATTGTTTTTTACATTTTGCACGAAAGGAAATTCTGAGGTTACTGTATAATACAGTAGCAAAGCTATGGAGGGGGCAACATTTGAGATCCCTTGCAGGGGAAAGGGGAGGCTGTGGTGGGCCACTGGGGAGGTGCCAGATGTTGCAGAAGGGCCAGCTGCGGTGTGTAGCCTCACTGGCAGCAGATAATGTTGTCACGGTAGCTGAAGTGGGTCGCTGGACCCCTCAACGCTTCCCTCGGGTCCACAACAATTTCAAAAGTGGGATGTGGCACTTGTGGATGGTATAGGACCCCCCGGGGGCACTCCTGTAGCGGTGGTGTCTGGGTGCAGGTTTTGGAGTGTCCGTGATGTTTGTGCAATCTCAAGCAGCCAGACACGCAGGTGAACTTGGAAACATAACAAATTACTGAATGAGGTAACGGGGTGCAGTCTCTCTTACAGAATACAGTGCATATGAAAGTTATGGTTTTCTCCTCATGAGACAAGCATTGTTATTGCTCCTGGCTGCTGGAGCAGAGTTCTCTTCACTTGCTTGTACAGGAAATGCTATGCACAGTCCAGGAAATATTACACTGATGGAGGGACCTTCACAGATTGGATCTCTGAGGAAAACACTAAAGTGTGGATGTACTCACAGTGTTTATCCCACCGTTCCCTCTTGCAGGGTGTAGGTTTAATCAAAGTCGGTGGCGTGGCAGCCACGTGGGTCTGGTCCTGGCTAGAAGTGATCAGGATAACCAGAGAGCAGGAGAGCCCATGTACAGCTTTCTCTCTCCTGACTGGAAGACACTTCACTCTTTTTGTGAAGGAGATTGTGTGAGGAAAAATGTCCCCTCAGTGTAGACTGGCATTGAAAACTCTTCTCTGAGAGAATAATGTCTCTCCTCAATCTTCCTGAGGCAGCAGGAACCGCCCACAACTGCTCTGTACCAGCGTTCTAGTCAAAGTGAGAGCCCTGAGCTGGGAGACTCCTCCCAGCCATTGTTATGGCCACTAGTTGCTGTGAGGAGGATAATCATTACTTCATATACACACATTGGCCAGCAGATAAAGTACAATTTACAATGCAATGTATTATATCCCGTAACTCAGTACACACAATAGAACAAATCTACTACCACATTACAACTGTTTCATTTAGCAGCAGTAGAACAGGTACCAGGATGTCACACTGCTGTGTAAATAGCTTTGTTACATTTATGGACATTTATCTAAAGCTTCACAGCGGTACAACTTCTGGTCTTTCATTGGATATGCAACCCTTGTTCCAAGAGTACAAAGATTCTGATCTGGGGAACGGGAGATTATTTTTTTCAGCGGCCTTTTCAGGTTCTTGGGAGTGAAGAGAGAAGCTCATTGTCCTGAAAGCAAGGGTCTCAATAGTGATTGTCAAAAGTGATGTATCAAGAGACCGCTTTATTGGGCCATTAAGTCCATGAGGGAGAGCGAGCGATGGGAATATATTACGTGGGGCAATGTAAGAAATACTCAGAAAACTGGTCTATGTAGCAACTAACTACTGAGAGGAGCAAAATACACCAGATCAGTGGGTACATACAGTATACAGTGCATATGGGTCAGAGGAGAGTGAGACTGTATGTAGGAATAATCAAGGATAAAGACATAAATCTTGTTTTTTCTGCCTCTAATATCTAGAAAAAGTAATTAAAATATCCTTCATTTTTGCACTTGGCTTGACATATCTCGAGATTTGCGATGAACAAATTGACTCAAAATCTCTAAAAAATTTGGATTAACTAAATGCAATCATTTAATAGGTTGTAAAGAACTTAAAATGGTTCATTTCTTGAATTTGCAGCATTAAAGGGTTCCATTTACTGTAGTCAAAAACTTGTTCAATCAAAAATCAAAAACATTTTAACAGGCCAAGTAGCATATTAACATGGGACCTCTTTTTTATATCACCTTTACAATTCTTGTATCCATTGAATGCATGATTTCTTGGATAGTTTCTTCTTGAACTTCTTTGCAGGAAGACAGAATATCCTCCCAGAGCTGTTGTTTTGATATGAACTACTTCCCACCCTTGTAGATCTTTTGCTTGAGGATACTTCAAATGTTCTTAATAGGGTTGAGGTCAGGGAAGGATAGAGGCCATACCATGAGATTTTCTCAGTTTATTTCCATAGCAGCCAATGACTCAGAGAAGATGATTTTGCTATGGATGGCACAGTACTTCTTTTTGTATCAAGGAAGCAAGCTATCATTCAGAAACTCTATATTCTTTTTCGAGATATTAACCCCTTAACAACATCTGACGTACTAATACGCGTCTGTGCCCTGGGACTTAAGACCCAGACCCGTATTAGTACGTCATGGCGATTGCGCGCGCACACAGGCTGTGCGGGCGCGATCGCCGCCGGGTGTCAGCTGATTGTCACAGCTGACACCCGGTACTATGTGCAGGGAGCGGTCCTGCACCGCTCCCAGCACATTAACCCCCGCTATGCTGCGATCTAAGTCGATCGAAATCGATCGCGGCATTGCGGGGGCAAGGGGAGGTGATCGGCGATACTCACCTCCTCTTCCGGCTTCCAGCGCAGTCTGCAAAGGCTTCCCGGGTGTTGCCATGACGACCCGATGTCATCATGACAAAATCCGGGTCACCAGAGAGCAGGAAGATTGCTTGGACATGCGCAATGCATCTCCAAGCAATCTTCACATTGTGCACAGCTGACAGCCTACATGGCATAGGGATGGTGCTGCATTCCTGTGCCATGCAGGCGATCAGAAAAAAAAAAGTGAAAGTCCCAGAGTGGGACAAAGTAATAAAGTGTATAAACTGTGTGAAAGTGGAAAAAAAAAAAAAAAACATTTGCAAAAATATAAAAAAAAATAAAAAAAATAATCCACCAAAAATAAAAATATAATGTACCCATTAATAAATATTATTATAAAAAAAAACAAAACAAAACAATAAAAGTACAACCTGACCTATAAAATTGTCCCACTAGTTAACCCCTTCAGTGAACACGGTAAAAAAAAAAAAAAAAAAACGAAGCAAGAAACAATGCTTTGTCACCATACCGCCAAACAAAAAGTGGAATAACACGCGATTAAAAAGACGCATATAAATAAAAATGGTACCGCTGAAAACGTCATCTCGTCCCACAAAAAACAAGCTGCCAAACAGCTCCATCAGCTGAAAAATAAAAAAGTTAAAGCTCTCAGAATAAAGCGATGCTAAAAAATATTTTTTTCTATAAAATAGCTTTTATTGTGTATAAGCGCCAAAACATAGAAAAATTATACAAATGTGGTACCGCTGTAAACGTACTGACCCGAAGAATATAGCTGCCTTATCAATTTTACCACACGCGGAACAGAATAAAAAAAAAAAAAAAACAATTACTGAATTGTTGGTTTTGGTTTATTCTACCTCCCAAAAATCGGAATAGAAAGCGATCAAAAAATGTCACGTGCCTGAAAATGGTACCAATAACAACGTCAAGTCATCCCGCGAAAAACGAGCCATCACATGACTGTCTGCCAAAATCTGGAAAAATTATAGCTCTCAAAATATGGCGATGCAAAAACTAGATTTTACAAAAAATGCGTCTTTTAGTGTGTGACAGCTGTGTGTCATAAAAACCCCATATGATTCTGGCATTGCTGTAATCACACCAACCCGAAGAATAAAGTCGTCTAATCACTTATACCGCACAAGGAACGGCGCCAAAAATAAACTCTTGGGTTAGGATTGGGCTAGGACTGGGTTTGGGGCTAGGGTTGTGCTGGGGCTAGGGTTGTGCTAGGGCTAGGGTTGTGCTAGGGCTAGGGTTGCGCTATGGTTAGAGTTGTGCTAGGGTTAGGGCTGGGGTTGGGATTTTTTCAAAAGTAAGAAAAAAAGATGACGATATGGCGACTAGTGTTGAGAGCAAGTGCTCGCTACTTGAGTTTGCATCGGGTGCTCTGGTATGCATTGAGTATCGTGGGTATTTGAGTGACATGTTCGAGTCTCTGCCCCATGTGCTTCGCGGCCAAAAAACTTTACGGGGATTGCCTGCCATGCACGAGCGATTCCCGCATGTTTTTTTTTGGGTGTCTAATAACCGTGAAACATGCGGAGCAGGGACTCGAGCATGTCACTCGAGCACACGCTATACATGGTGCATACCTGAGTACCCGATGCAAACTCAAGTAGTGAGCACTTGCGCTCAAGAATAATGACAACTTATTCAATGTGATGACCTAATGTAAACAAATTCTGTGCCGTACCTCTGGGTTCAAAATGTTCACTATACACCTTAATAAAATCCTTGAGGGGTATAGTTTCCAAAATGGGGACACTTGTGGGGGAGCTCCACTGTTTAGGCACATCAAGGGCTCTCCAAACGCGACATGGTGTCCGCTAACAAATTGAATAGAAAATCGGCTAAAATTGTTAGCGGATGCCATGTTGCGTTTGGAGAGCCCCTGTGTGCCCAATTTTGGAAACTAGACCCCCCAGGGCACCTTTCTAGATGCAGAGTGAGCACTTGGAATCCCCAAGTGCTTCACAAATTGATTTGTAAAAATGAAAAAGTGAAAAAAAAAACCACTTTTTCATTTTTATGAATCCATTTGTGAAGCACCTGGGGTTCCAAGTGCTCACTATGAATCTAGATAGGTGCCCTGGGGGGTCTAGTTTCCAAAATGGGGTCACTTGTGGGGGAGCTCCAATGTTTGGGCACACATGGACTCTCCAAATGCAACATGATATCCGCTAACAAATTGTCGGCTCAAATTGTTAGCGGACACCATGGTGCGTTTGGTGAGCCCCTGTGTGCCCAAACTTTGGAGCTCCCCCCCAAGTGACTCCATTTTGGAAACTAGACACCTCAAGGCACCTATTTAGATGCATAGTGAGCACTTCGAACCCCCAGGTGCTTCACAAATTGATTCGTAAAAATGAAAAAGTGAAAAAAAAAACACTTTTTCATTTTTATGAATGCATTTCTGAAGCACCTGGGGTTCCAAGTGCTCACTATGAATCTAGATAGGTGCCGTGGGGGGTCTAGTTTCCAAAATGGGGTCACGTGTGGGGGAGCTCCAATGTTTGGGCACACATGGACTCTCCAAATGCAACATGATATCCGCTAACAAATTGTCGGCTCAAATTGTTAGCGGACACCATGGTGCGTTTGGCGAGCCCCTGTGTGCCCAAACTTTGGAGCTCCCCCCCAAGTGACACCATTTTGGAAACTAGACCCCTCAAGGCACCTATCTAGATGCATAGTGAGCACTTCGAACCCCCAGGTGCTTCACAAATTGATTCGTAAAAATGAAAAAGTGAAAAAAAAAACACTTTTTCATTTTTATGAATGAATTTCTGAAGCACCTGGGGTTCCAAGTGCTCACTATGAATCTAGATAGGTGCCGTGGGGGGTCTAGTTTCCAAAATGGGGTCACTTGTGGGGGAGCTGCAAAGTTTGGGCACAGAGGGGCTCTCCAAACGCAACGTGGTGTCCGCTAACAATTTGAGTCGATTTTCCATTCAATTTGTTAGCGGATATCATGTTGCATTTGGAGAGTCCCTGTGTGCCCAAACATTGGAGCTCCCCCACAAGTGACCCCATTTTGGAAACTAGACCCCCCAAGGCACCTATATAGATGCATAGTGAGCACTTGGAACCCCTGGTGCTTCACAAATTGATTCATAAAAATGAAAAATTGTTTTTTTTTTCACTTTTTCATTTTTACGAATCAATTTGTGAAGCACCTGGGGGTTACAAGTGCTCACTATGCATCTAGAAAGGTGCCTTGGGGGGTCTAGTTTCCAAAATGGGGTCACTTGTGGGGGAGCTCCAAAGTTTGGGCACAGAGGGGCTCTCCAAATGCAATGTGGTGTCCGCTAATAATTTGAGCCGATTTTCCATTCAATTTGCTAGCGAATATCATGTTGCATTTGGAGAGTCCCTGTGTGCCCAAACATTGGAGCTCCCCCACAAGTGACCCCATTTTGGAAACTAGACCCCCCAAGGCACCTATCTAGATGCATAGTGAGCACTTGGAACCCCAGGTGCTTCACAAATTGATTCATAAAAATGAAAACGTGTTTTTTCTTTCACTTTTTCATTTTTACAAATCAATTTGTGAAGCACCTGGGGGTTCCAAGTGCTCACTATGCATCTAGAAAGGTGCCTTGGGGGGTCTAGTTTCCAAAATGGGGTCACTTGTGGGAGAGATCCAAAGTTTGGGCACACATGGGCTCTCCAAACACAACATGGCGTCCGCTAATTATTCAAGCAAATTTTACAATCAAAAAGTCAAATGGCGCTCCTTCCCTTCTGAGCCCTGCCGTGCTCCCAAACAGTGTTTTATCCCCAAATGTTGGGTATTTTCGTGCCCAGGGGAAATTGCACAACAAATTTTGGGGTCCATTTTTTCTTCTTACCCCTGTGAAAATAAAAAAAATTGGGTCTAAAGTAACATTTTTGTGAAAAAAGTTAAATGTTCATTTTTTTCTTCCACATTCAAAAAATTCCTGTGAAGCACCTGAAGGGTTAATAAAGTTCTTGAATGTGGTTTTGAGCACCTTGAGGAGTGCAGTTTTTAGAATCGTGTCACTTTTGGGTATTTTCTGTCATAAAGAACTCTCAAAGTGACTTCAAATGTGATGTGGTCCCTAAAAAAATGTTTTTGTAAATTTTGTTGGAAAAATGAGAAATCGCTGGTCAAGTTTTAACCCTTATAGCTCCCTAACAAAAAAAAACTTTGGTTCCAAAATTGTGCTGATGTAAAGTAGACATGTGGGAAATGTTATTTATTAACTCTTTTGTGTGACATATCGCTCTGATTTCAGGGCTTAAAAATTCAAATTTTGAAAATTGCTAAATTTTCAAAATTTTCGCCAAATTTCCGTTTTTTTCACAAATAAACGCAAGTGATATCGAAGAAATTTTTCCACAATCATGAAGTACAATATGTCACGAAAAAACTGTCTCAGAATCAGGGGGATCCGTTGAAGCGTTCCAGAGTAATTACCTCATAAAGTGACAGTGGTCAGAATTGTAAAAATTGGCCTGGTCATTAACGTGCAAACCACCCGTGGGGCTTAAGGAGTTAATAGGGATAGGTCATCAATATCTTAAATTCTGAAAACCTTCTAAATTAAGAACAAGTTTTTTTGTGAGAGTAGACATAAAGCTCTATAAAATTTTATATAATAGGAGGCTCTACAGAGTTCAAGTCCTCTTTTTCTCTGAAGAGTCAATTTGCATATGTACTTTTGATAATTGTTTTGAGAGCTATTAGATGAATGAAAGATATTTTTCCCATATTGACAATTAACATGCTTGACTTAGCCACTGCCAAATCCCCCAATACTTCTTTGTTCTGACATCTACAGTTAGGCTGCGTGCCCACTATGCATTTTTCAAGCGTTTTTGCTGTGGAATTTCCGCAGCGAAAACACTTAAAAAATGCTTGGTAATACGTGCCCCATGGTCCCCAATGATAATCCGCATGTGCTATGCACATGCTGCGGAAATTTCCGCTGCGGATTATCATTGCGGAAAAATATGCAGCATGTCCATTAATTTTGCGGACACGCAGCGTAATTGTTGCCATTGACTTGCATTGGACCGCGTGACATCCGCATCACTAGATAAGCACATGCAATTCAATGTGCGGATGATACCCGGGTTTGGAGAAGAGGAGACTCTCATCCATACCCGGGTACCATGGTATCTGTTAAAAAATGAAATTAGAATAAAAAATAAAGATTATAATTACCTTCCGATGTCCCCCGGTGTTTTCTCCACTCCGTCTAGTCTGTTGTATGTGTCGCTGTGGTGTGAAGGACCTGCCATGATGTCATTGAGTCATGTGACAGGTCACGCAACCGCTGACGTCGGCGGTCACATGACCTGTCACATGACGTCATCGCAGGTCCTTCACACCACCGCGACCGATACAACAGACCAGACCATTTCTATTCTTTTTTTTAACTATTACTTGGTCACACTATATAAATTCGTGACGGTTGCATGGATTTATATAGTGTGACTAAGTTGACAAGCACTTTTCCAAGTGATGCTAAAACTGCTTGGAAAAGCTCTTGATAACCCGCACGCAGAAATGCATGCAAAGACGCTTGACAAATGCTTCTAACTGGCAGGAAAACGCATGTAAAATCTGCATGCGTTTTTCCTGCCAGGGAGATGAGGAAAAAATCTGCAGCATTTCTGCATCGTGGGCACATAGCCTTAGGGAAGAGATAGGACCCCCCCCCCATACACAATAGATTTGACAACATTTTAAAAAGCCTAAATTTATAAATCTGGTTATAATCTTACCTGGATAGCTAACCACGGCCACTTTCATATTAGTGTTCAAAAATTCTGTTTTGATGGCAAAAAATTATGATACAGGAAAAATATATTTTTGGACTGTTAGCCAGTAGATAGAAAAATATTAAAATCTGAGAGTTCTCAGTGGTTGATACCCTTTAATGGCTAACTAAAAAGATGGTAAAAAATACCAAGCTTTCGAGACTACTCAGGTCTCTTCTAGTATGCCTGATGAAAATACCTCAGTAGTCACGACATCTTGCTGCTTGTTACCATCTTTTCAGTTAGCCGTTAAAAAGTATCAACCACTAAGGGCTCTCAAATTTTAATATTTTTCTAAAAAATTGTGATAAATTCTCCAAATTTCTCACTTAGACCGCATTGATAAAGGAGACTCATTGACTCTATTTTATCTTTCTTCTTGAACAGTCTTTTTCTTCTAGAGGGACACATACTTAGGATTATCAATAGTAATTACTTGTGATTGTTGGTTTCTTTGCTTATATATGTCTCACATTTTAGGTTTGACATAGAAAAATTTCATAATGGAGCTCATCTTACTGCTTATATCACTTGCTGTCATCCTGTTTTTGGCCAAAATGTTTAAGAATCATAAAAAGTATGCCAACTTTCCTCCTGGACCTAAATCTTTACCGCTTATTGGAAACATGAACATGATCAACACAAGGAAACCTCAGAAGTCATTCATGGAGGTAAAATGAGTAATAATGTACGAATTCAGCTTGCATAGTTGGCTCTCTCGGTAGCTAACCTCTGCTGCTCAACCACTTGCTAGTCTCTATCTTGGATTGTTTGAGCTGGCTTCCATGATCCTACAGTCTACTGTTTCAACAATACAGAATTCCCAAACACTCTAAGTGGTCTCAGCCACACACTGCCTTACTTCCTGTTTTAGCCTCTTTTTATAGTCTGAAGGGCTTTGATGGAATTTTAAGGCAGCAAGGAACATTGCAGGTGTACCAAAAGTTTTTTTTTTTCTCATTAAAGTATACTCTGCACCCCATCTTGAATAACAAAAAGAAAGAAATGTAGACATTTCTGCAAATTTATTAAAAAAGAAAAGAAAAACTGAAATATCACATGGTTATAAGTATTCAGACACTTTGCTCAGACACTCATATTTAATTTATTTAGTCAAGATGGGGTGCAGAGTATACTTTAATGAGAAAAAAAATTAACTTTTTAGAATTTACCAAATGGCTCCAATGAAACAAAGAGTGAAAAATGTAAAGGGGTCTGAATACTTTCCGCACCCACTGTATATACAATACATAGAACTATATTTGGCAGTGTATACGTAATGACCAATACAATCAATAGAAAGGAGACAAGTATGTCCCTTTACTGTGCAACCATTACATATGCTTGAATTTTTGGTGGGCTTGAGATGTTTTCCTCAGTGATTTCTATTCAACCATGTGGAGCGTGATTAGGGTATAATCATCTTCTTCTGTTGAGCGGCTCCAACTCCTTGACTATGGAAATGTATCTTACATTCAGGATGTGGAACAATTAAGCCACTTAGTTTTCAAAATTCTGCTCCAAACATTGCAGTTGTGTCCAAAAGTTTTGAGATTGAAAAAAAATGTTGTTTTCACAACATTTTACTGCTGCTTTGGTGTTTTTATATCTTTTAGGCAAATGTTTCTATGGTTACTGAAGTACATTTATCAGTATTTCACAAGTTTTAAACTTTTATTGACTTATACATCAAGTTTATGCAAAGACTCAATATTTATAGCGTTGTTCCTGATTTCTCTAGACTTCTGCCCTTTGCTCCGGCAGCTGGATATCGGCTTCTGGGCTAAATCCTGAATGATGACCCATTCTTGTCTCATCAGTACTTAGAGTTTATTAGAATTTTTGTGTTTTTGAGATTGAAATACGGGGATTTTCTAGGCTAAAGACCCAAAATTTAAATGTTTTGTTCAACGAATCACTTACTTATCACTTTTTCCTTGTGACATTGTCTCCATTATACCGTGAAAAGCATTTTTCAACACAAAATTGCTCCTGTGGACGAGGGGAAACGCTCCGTTTACTTTTATCGAACAGGGTCCTCCGCTATGATAGAAATATACTCCCGGGCAAAGAACATGGCTTCAGCCTCAACAAACTATTTTATGCTGAAGGGAGAGACCCCCTTGTGATGACATCACAGGGGCTGGGCTCCACCCTTCAAATTTATATTAAAAATCTGTTTTGTGGGATAACTCATCACGTGTTGATCCCAGAAGCCCAAAAGTGATATAATATTTTCCCTTATGATTTTATCTTCAGTTAGACACCACACATCGCATAGCTGCAGTCTGCTATTCTGGTGTTTTTGTGCCACAGCTCTCTGATTTTGCTTACAGTCCTTGAAAACTACATATTCATTCCTGGGCTGATTTGGTCACTAAACATATGGGTCCCGTTACTGTCGGACCTATGGAACTCACAATATTTCATATTTCATATCAGAGTCAACCTGGCTATGACTGGTGGCCGGGAATTGTTTGTGAGTACCTTTGAACTTAACGAACCATTTCCTCTTTCCTCCAAACTCTGGCCTGGGAGAAGGTGTCAATCTATCTCAGGTCTTTGTTAAGAGGAAATACATTTGCATTTAAGCCTGTAACACTTCAAGGCCAGCATGTTTGTGTAAGGCCTTTTGACTGTGGGTGATAATTTGCTGGAAGACACTGTATAATTGTCATCTCGGGACAAAAACTACAGGAGAGGGCATGGGAGAAGGGGCTAATATTCTGTTAATATTTTCTTGACATTAATATGTCCCTGACACAAGGCAAAAGAGATAACTAAGTGGGCATAGACCCAAAAATCCAAATTGTATTAGCATAAACTTGATTTATTTGACAATAAAAGTTTTAAAACTTATGAAATGCTTATAACTGTATTTCAATAACCATAGAAAGACCAGATGAAAAGAAATAAAAACACTGAAGCAGCAAACGTGGTGAAAAACAAAGTTTTTGCTAGTCTCAAAAGTTTAGGCCACAACTGTAAATACAATGACAACTTGATAAAAAAATGGTGGTTCCATGATTTATTTTACTCACTCATTAAGTACCACTAGATCCACAATGCTTAACAGACAACATCATCACTGTCCCCATTGGGGCTCACAATCAAGGTTCCCTATCAGTATGTCCTTGGATTGTGGAAGGAACCCAGAGAACCCAGAGGAAACCCACGCAAACACGGGGAGAACATACAAACTCTAGACATAGATGTTGTCTATGGTGGGATTAGAACCCAGGATTTCAGCACTGCAAGGCTATAGTGGTAACGACTGAGCGAAAAAGGCCTGCTTACAGCTTCATGCAGGAAATTTATTGCTCATACTAACAATAAAAACAATGTAAAATCAATCTAGAACCTATAAAATGACATGATGTTATAATAGGCCTCTGATTCCAGATATCAAAGACGTATGGCTCAGTGTTCAGTGTCCACATGGGCACGAAAAAGTTTGTTATCCTGTGTGGTTATGAAACTGTGAAAGATGCTCTTATCAACCATGCGGAGGAATTTGCAGGAAGGCCGGTTACAGCAATGGGTTCTAAAACATCAAATGGATATGGTAAGTGTTTGATATAGTAATTAAGTGATTAAAGAATTATTATATAGTAGAGTTAATGAATTTAGGGTTTTATCCCACTACGTAGATGTGCTAATATGAGTTTATGACCCTTATGATAAAGTTAACATTTCACTTATATGGTGTATATATGATTTGCCAAATAGTCCAAAATTTTCATTACAATATCTGGTATACATAAAATCTCTCCAAGGTGGGTCTTGAGTACATATGTATGTTCTAAATTTGGCGACTTTCTAAAAAGTCCCAATCCATAAATCAGCAGAAACATCTGGAAACTGCAAACCTCACCCATGATGATGAATATAAAAATGAACAGGCGAACATGTGCAAAATAGACTTTATAAAAAGAATAAATTAAATGAAGAATTAGTCGCGAATGAAAAACATTCGAAAAAGACCAAAAACTAGACAAAAGGCACGGATGCAATAATGAATAGGGCCCTATAAGTACACCAAAATAGTTCCATTAAAGGTTACAAATTGGCCTGAAAAAAAGTTCACACAATTAGGTTGACAGAAAAATAAATAACTATTGCTTTTTAATCACAGTAAAAAAAAAATAAAAATAAAAAAAGAATAGTCAAACATTTCACTCAACATGTAAAAACAGCTAAGTCCTTACAGATAGAAAGCTACTCATAGACATCAATATAGAGATGATCAGATCTTTTGAAGTTCGAATTCCTGGCTACTCCATATTTTTCTTAAAAATGTGATTTTCTGTGAATAAATCCGTTGCGAATATTAATACTGTCTTGTCTCTTTTTGCCAGTTTAATGCAAACACAGGCTTATCAATGTCCAAGTGACCTCAACCTCTCTGGCTAGTGGTTAACAGATATTAACTGGTGGTAATTAACAGCCTAGTTAACTATTGTCATGGCTCGGTTTTGGGACTCGATCCCATGACCTCTTGCTGGTGTTGTGTTTCCCTCTATGATTAGCCAAAGCCTGTTCAGTCTCTGTCCAACTGCTGAT
Organism: Phyllobates terribilis; assembly: GCF_046119375.1. Taxonomy (NCBI): domain Eukaryota; kingdom Metazoa; phylum Chordata; class Amphibia; order Anura; family Dendrobatidae; genus Phyllobates; species Phyllobates terribilis. Next base: position 68,532,791 of record NW_027362763.1, on the reverse strand, counting down.
GCTTCACTTGTCTTTGCTTTCCTATCCTTGGTTTACTTCTACTCTGGTTTCTTTCACTTGCTTATTTGTTTCTCTCCTACCACATCTTTGGAGGGGCTATTTTTACTCACCTTGCACCTGTCTTCTTTGCTTGCTGTACTTCAAAGTTGATGGATGTTTGGAGTTTAAGCTCAGTTTCATTCCTGTGGTCTGTTTGTGAGGTATCCTCCCCAGCACCCTTTCCTTTCTTCCTCGCTTGGACTCTTGGAGGTTTTTCACTAAGTCCATTTATTTTTTGGTTCTCTGTATTTTTCCCTGTCTATCCTTTGTGAACGTTTAGTTTCTTACCCTGGGTGCTGGTGTCTTCCTGCACTGTCTCTTTTCCCTTTGAAGGATTTGTGTGTAGCAAATCCAGAGGTATGAGAAAACCCTCCACCACCATTTAGGGAGCAAGGTCTGAGGAGATGTTTTTAATTGTGCGACTATGGACTTTTCTAGTCTGTACAGAGACCAGATGGGTGTAGGAGCGGCATCTCCCTTTATTAGTCCTTTTCTTACTCTGTTATTCCATGCGAGTGTGTGAACAAGTTCATAACAACAACAATACACAGATGGACGCTTCACTCACCGACTGATCCTACCACAGAATCACTTAAGAAAGACCTTTCGTCAAAATGTTGGGATTACTTATCTGCTATTTCACACAGTCGGTGGATTTTGTTTTCAATAAAGCAACAATTTTAATATTAACTTGCCTAATCTTCAGTGCTGAAGGTTATCTTGCATATAATTGACTTTGGTTGTTCTTGCACGAATTGTTGTTGAACGAATATTGCAAGTACAATAGTAATAGCCCTTCCCATCAACCAAACGTTCCAAAAATGATCCCTCTTTGGAGGCAGATGCTTGCTTTGCTGGTGTTCATACATAGGCAGTGCAAACGGAAGAAGTCATGGCATTTTCATGTAAAAATGTCCCCTGTTTGAAGAGTATGTACAATGTAGTATGCACAACATATGTATATATGTATATTTATATTTATAGATATGTATACATATATGAATGTGTGTATACATATATATATATATATATATATGTATATTTACATATATATATTCTGTAAATATTGATATATATTTTACAATTCACATATTTTGTAAGGTAGACAGGTGTGTTAAAACTTATAGATTATGGAAATTTTTATTTTATCTTTAAAAAAGAAATTATGGCTTGTTTATCTCACAGTCTATGAATCACACACTTTCTGTGGCACACAAGCCTCGGTTTCAGGATTTTAGATTAGCATCCAAATTAGGACAGAGGAATATTAACTGCCTTCTTGCCTATGCTGATATTAAAGTGCATTACTATAGTATGTCATGGATCAATCAATTTTTCAGTCACACTGACATTGCAGATCCAGCACCTCCCTATTTATCACTTCCATCTTTGGATTATTATTCACAGACTGAGACTAACAATCCCATTTTTAATTTTCTTCAGCACTGCAAGGGTACACCACAATAATATTTGGCCTTTTTCAGTCCCAAATAGAAAGGAGCTGTGCGCTCTGATCTCCTATATCTACGCTGGAAAAACCTAAAATAGAGCTTCTTGGCTGACTCTCATCTTTTATACTGGCTGTAATAGTGCTCCCTAATTGTTTTGCTAGACTATGTGATGTGAAAGCTACAAGGCATTACTGAGTAGCCCATGCGGCCTCGTCTGTCGTCATTAGCCCGCATTTTGAGTCTTCAGCATTGTGTGAAATGGCGCTGGGTATTCATTTATTCTTTGTTAGCCTCACAAATCGAATTGTGAAATCTTTAAATTTGCAGGGACCTTAAAAAAATTTGATTCCGTGGCTTAATCCGCTCACCTCCACATCAATACAACTGGAACAATTGAAAAATATACACTCACCACCATACTTTCCACCGTTCCAGTGCCATGTCCCTAATATTACCCTCTGGCATTTTAAAAGGTGCTATTTCTGTGAAATACTCACAAGAAGTAAATTATAAAGCCATCATTTCAGTGTGGTAACCTGTGTCACATTTTTTGCAGGCATTCTATTTTCAAACGGGGAGAACTGGAAAGTGATGAGAAGATTCACTCTGTCCACATTACGAGATTACGGAATGGGGAAGAAGGGCATAGAAGAAAAGATCATAGAGGAGTGTGACTTCTTAATGCAAAAATTTAGATCTTATGGAGGTAATTACCGTGTGTTCTGCAACCATAGAGAAATTACAGGTTGGATTTAGAACCTGCCGCTTGTCGACACTCTATTCTCAGATGTTTTATGGGATATTGTCATGTGATTTATGCTCTGCTTGATTGACAGGTCAATCCATATGTGTATATTTAGAGACCTGTCAGTGGGACAGAGAGAAATCAGCGGGAATCTACTTTTATGATTATTCTTCCTAGTCCCTTGCCTCTGTTTCCAGCTATATTTTCTCTGAAACTATGCAGTATTTCAGCAAAATGTCCATTCCGACGTCTTTGAGTCACACACAGTAGGTATTCTATATGTGATTTTCAAGGAAAGCGCACATACCCATAACAGCTTATGGGGCTGTTCACCTTTCTGTTTTTGACCCAAATCACAGATAAAAATTACCCACACAAGTTTGTGAGTCCGGACAGCACATGGATGGCATCAGTGTTCAGCCCGTGTCTTGTCTGTGATTAACATTGCAATGAACAAAAGCTTTGCAATTTATTTTTTTTTTTCATCCGTAAAAATCACTGCTGAGAAAAACTGACACACTGATTAAACATTGATGCAAAACTCTAATAAATGATAAAAAAAATATGAAAAAATTATGACATCTGAATGAGACCTAAGAAGTAGATGATTATAATAAAGAAGCCGGGCTTTGACACAAGTTTCTTAAAGTTTTGGTTACTATGAATCAACTGACAGGTTCCCCTTAGCCCCTGAACAACAGATGTGTCCAAACCTATTCTTAGTAAATGCCAACTTCAATCATTAATAGCTCATGCTAGAAAAACTCTTAAGAGGCTGAAATTCCCATCACAACCACTGGGTGGCCACATATAGACACATATAAACATCTCTTGACAGAATATCACAAAATTATGTTTACTTTTAAAAATCTGATCACCTTGCTCCACACCCCGTGTGATATGATGAACATTATGCAACCATACACCATAAAGTTGGCTGATATCGGTGAGAACAGCTTTGGGGAGGGTCTCCTGATTTTTAACTGACAGATAATGTCGGAAAAAGAGAAGGATCCAACCAGCTGAATTTCATTGGCCGACCCTTCAGTTTTCCCTGGAGATGAGCTGCTACCAGAAGAGCTTGGCAGCAGCTTTTTCATAGCTAATATAAGAATGGTCTGCTGAACCAAGCATTCCTGTGCGTGGATGAGTTGGGCGAGATAGCATACAGATACATATCTAATGTACACTTGACCCTTAACTGGAGAGGACTATTATCATTACTAATTGGTGTCCAGAAAAAGTAACGCAATCAATTGCAAATTTTATTAGGCCCATTAATGTATGGGCTTTGACTGTAGGTAGGGATTAGAAAGGGGTAAATCAGTTTTTTAGGCCCATTTACAGAGGAAGTGGGGTAACGGGTCGATAGCTCAGGAGCTGCCCTTTCCTTTTTTGCCTGCTGCTTACAAGTGAAGGGGCAAGGGAATGCAGTATATAAACATGGACCCTGTTTGACCTCACCATCTTTCAGCAAATGCAGTTTATTGGTACATCTGCTTTGAGTACTTACCAAGACATCGCAGGCTAGCATTCTTCATCAGCTCAGGAAAACAATTGCATGTGAGGACTCAAAATGGCTGCTGGGTGTCGTGGCAAGCATTATTAACTCACCTGTACCTCTTTTCCCTGCCGATCCCCAGCCTCTCTGAACTTCCAGCCATTGCTACTGTTCTCCCACCTACCTCTGCCCGTCTCCGGCATCATGGTGCAGGTGCAGTACAATCAAGGGCTTCTCTACAGATGCCAGTTCACCAGCGGCAACTTTAGCAACTGCCTACTTCAGTGCCTCATGTGCTCCTCTGGCTCTTCCATCTAGGTCCCAGACCACTATTACTGCTACTGTATTGTTTGTGGCAGGTCTTGTCAGACTTAAAGGGATTGTCCACTATCTGGACAACCCTCTTTTAAATGAAGTAGTTTCCCTTGTAAAATAAAAGAACCATATACTCACTTCCCGCAGAGGCAATGTTTCAGAGATGTCAGCAACGACTCTCCCATGGCATTGTTATACCATTTGGGCTGTGCAGCCAATCAACCGCTGCTGTTGGGCTAGTGCGCTCTCTCTTTCCTTGAATGAACCTTGAACAAATGCAGAAAAAAAGAAAATGCAGCAGCCCAATAGCAACTTATAACAATAAAAATAAGCAGAGAGATAGGGGCGCAATAGCGCTGTTATCCAACAACAACCAAGTGGGTAAAAAGAAAATGTGCTCACCTTTGTGAGATGTGTAATGCACAACTCATATAAAAATTTGTAGCGAAGGGCTGCAGCCAGCACAGAATACCTAGGGATCTTGTAAGGTTGTCTTTAATAGGATGAAGTTGGTGCCGGGAATAAAATCCGCGCTCCTCCGTGGTGAAGAAATTTGACGAGAGATTGTATATATTTAACAATCTTGTAGTTTATTACTAAAAGCTACGATTACTACGTGTTTCGTGGACGTCCCGTCCACTTCCTCAGGTACAGCTATGTACCTCTTGGTCTCATAGAGTCCAGCTAGAAGATCCAATTAGTCTCAGCTCTTGACATTTGTTTAATGTAGTTACCCAGTCTCCAATGTTTTCGTATGATCTCTATGCCAGTGACTTCAATCTCACTTGTTGAACCATTGTGTTTATCGTTAAAAAAGAAAATCCTTTTTTGGATAAAGAATGTCCTTCAAATTTGTTACTATTTCTAATATGCTCTCCTAGTCTCTTATTAAGAGGTCGTATGGCCGGGCCCACATAGAGCATTTTACATGGGCATTTAAGGCTATATATTACCCCCTTACTGGTACAGGTAATGTGATTTTTTATAGAGAATTCATTATTCCCATGTGTAATGCTATTCTGTTTTTTTTTGTATGAAGAATTTTACATATTTTACATGTTCTACATAGGAAGAGGCCAATGATGCTAAGAGGGCGGGTAATTAACGTATTTTTTATAGTTGGGGACACCTTGCTGCTGATATTTCTGGCCTTTCTGAAAATGAATTTGGGGAACGGGGTATTTGTTCTCCTATGACTTTGTTGTCTCTAAGGATGCTCCAGTGTCTGTTGATGATAGTTTTGAGTATGAGGGTATTGGAATTATACGTGGTGATAATGGGGATTTTTAGTGTAAAATCACCAGATTCCTGGTTTATTGAATTTTCCGGATTTTTGCTCATCAGTAGTTTCGCACGTGGTGTTTCACTTACTTGATTTTTTGTACTATTAAGAAATTGATGATCATAGCCTTTAGTAAAGAATTTGGTTGTAAGGAGGTCTTCGTTAGTATTAAAATCTTGTGGTTATGAACAATTTCTTTCAAGTACCAGTATTCACCTACCTATTCCTGTTGCTCCTACATGGATTATTAATAAAGTTGAGCCTCAGCTTGGTGATTACAAAAGCCTTGCTGTTTCTACTAGTGCTAGGTTAAATTCTGTGTTCTCTAGTTTTCTAGTTGGGTGAACCCTACTTCAGAATATGTTATTGTGGCATCCCTCTGGGTCCAGTTGCCATAGAGGTACTGCATCTCAGCCAGAGGTGTGGTACCCCACTCTCAGGTAAGGAGGGAGCACTACCCATGACCCAAACACTCACATCCAACACACCCCATTCCTGAGGGAGGGTCCAGATAGCTCCTAAGGGAGAGCACAGACCCGGTCCCTGTCTGGAAGGTGGAAATAAGTAGAGGAGGTGGGTGGAGGAAGTAGTTTAGGGGAGCACTGAAGGAAGAGTATAAAAGAAGGGTAGAAACATCTAGAAGGGACCATTCCTGGTTCCAGTCCTTTTAGCAGGAGTTCAGTGAGTGACCGTGTAGGAGAGGGGCCCAGTCAGAGTGGCCCAGTAGGAGAGTGAGGAGAGAAGACCAAAGCAATGAGGAGGGCTCCAGAGAGGGAAAGGATCTTAGTGGCACAGGAAGTGCAGAGTCCACCCGTGCGCCCGAGTTCACGCTGACCGTGAAGAGATAAGGTCGCAGTAGTGGACCGGCCCCAGACTAGTGGAGGATTTCAAGACTCAGCTAGCAAACCAGAGCTTGCGGTATCTTCAAGTGCTATAGCCAAAAACCATACACATTCGCTGAAAAGGTGGCCATACAGGACAAAGGGGACAGAAAGGACGTTGCCCAACAAGGCCCAATGGCTTGGGACACTGTGTGTGAAGCGCAGGGCAGAAGGGCAAGAGCCAGCGCAGAGAGATGACCTGGTAAGGTACATAACTTGGGTGCACTTGAACAGGACCCCTTTTTATCTGAGAGTTTGCTGGATCACTTCCCTGGAGGACACAGGATGACATGGGTGGTTATAATCTGGCAGTTGTAACCTGGAGCATCTTAATAACTGTGAGTAAACAAGTGAAGATTGCACCCCGCTGTGTCCTTCACTGTTTTGCTGCGTCACCTGCCTTGCACAACACCAACATATCAAATCATTTTTTTAACTGCCTGGGGCCTAGCTCTACCAGTGGAGAGCTGAACCATCTCTGCTTTGTCACCAACATCCCCAGGGTATCTGAACAGCGGCGGCCACCTATAGCCGCATATCACGTGTGGCATCACGAACATTATCCCCAAAACTTTATTTCCCCAACTGACTTTTTATTTATTGACCACCCTGGGCCACGGACCAGGTCACTGCCACCGTGACTACCCCCAAATAGGAACCGACCGGCCCGGCTACCGAGTACCCCACGGCCCCAGGGGGCGCGTCATTATCATTGTCTATCATGCTCCCTTCCCCATCAACCGGATGTACTCATCATGGGCATGTTACTGAGGTATATGTGTCTGGCCGTCCATCATCACAACAGACTAAGGAGTGTAGCCATCACCAAACCTGAGTTTTCTCATCGTCACGATCATAATCTCCATCCTATGTTCCAGTTCTGGCAGTCCTTCCTCTCAGTGGCACATGCGCATTTAACACAGAGGCTCAGCAAATGGCCAGAGATCCAGCAACGACCTATAAAGCTCCACAAGCTCTGACCATCGTCGATGTTAGGCCTTCAGCTACTGCTCCTCTTTCTGTGAATAATGTGGTTAATCTCCATACCTTTGGGTATGGCGTCACGACTCTCGTGTGCAAGGCATATAGGAGCTTCTGGAGGTCATAAAGGCCTTGATGGTAGTGTTGAGCCACCCCCGTAGTGTTCGGGTTCGGTTCGGTTCGTCGAACACCGGGATGTTCGAGGAACTGTTCGTCGAACTGTTCGTTGAACACCTTAGAACACCGTCGAACACCGTTAAAACCAGTGGCAGGCAAACAAAAACACATAGAAACACATAGAAAACACCTTCAAAGGTGTCCAAAAGCTGACAAACTGCTCAGAAGACGCTTTTTTTAAAAAAGCCGGCCAGCAATTCAGCAGCGGCATACACCGGTACCCGACAATTTAGACAAGAAGGAATAGAGCATCACACATAGATTAGATAGATAGAAACATGTCAGTCACACATATAAGAAGCACAGTGACAGTGTTGCTTACTGTACTTGTCATTTAGTGTAAAGGATTTATTAAAAAATATAATAGTGTTTTCGTGCCCCGTCTCTTTAAAAAAGCCGGCCGGCAATTCAGCAGCGGTACCCGACAATTTATAACAGACAGAATAGAGCTTCACACATAGATTAGATAGATAGAAATATGTCAGTCACATATATATGAAGTACAGTGACAGTGTTGATTACTGTACTTGTCATTTAGTGTTAAAATAAAAGATTTATTATTAAAAAAATTGGCGTGGGGTTCCCCGTAATTTTAGTCTCTAGCGGAGGTTAAGCAGACGGCTGGGGCAGATGTTTGAAGCCTGGGAATGGGGTAATACCCACTGAGCTTCCCAGACTACTAATATCAGCCCCCAGCTGAATACCTAGCCTTTACTAGCTATTAAAATGGGGGACCCCCCAAAAAAATGACGTGGGGTCCCCCCTATTTTAATAGCTAGCAAAGGCTAGGCAGACAGCTGGGGGCTGATATTAATAGCCCAGGAAGGGTGCCATGAATATTGGCCCCCTCCCAGGCTAGAAACACCAGCCGTCAGCCGCCCCAGACATGGCGCATCCATAGGATTCGCCAATTCTGGCACTTAGCCTCGCTCTTCCCACTGCCCTGTAGCGGTGGCAGTGGGGTAATAGTGGTGGGTTTGATGTCAGCTTATAATGCCAGCTGACATCAAGCCCAGGTTAGTAATGGAGAGGCGTCTATAAGACACCCCCATTACTAACCCCATAGTCAACGTTAAAAGAAAACACAAACACCCAGAATAAAGTCCTTTAATTGAAATAAACACACAATTCTTTATTGTTCTAAATTAAACCATACTTACCATCACGCCCATTCCAGCTGAAGCCAACGATCTCCTGCAATAAAAGAAAAATAATAAAGCAACATAATCCTTACCTTTCCATGGTTCCCACGACAGCTTCAGCTCTGCTACATCGAGATGACAGGCTGGACCGCAGCAGAACGCTGCCATCCAGCTTGCGCTCCTCAGTGTCTCTCTGTGACGGCATAAAGATGAGCCGAGTTCATGTCCAATGAACTCAGCTCACCTCATGTACGTCACTGACAGCGTGGGAGAATTCTCACGCTGAAGCGCTGAGTGCAGGAGAATTTTCCCACGCTGTCAGTGACGTGCATGAGGCTGATATTTAAATTTGGCGCACAAATCGGTGATTGGTCGCGGGCAGCGTCCACGACCAATCAGCACAGTAGTGTTTAACTTTGGCGGCAAGATCAGTGATTGGTCGCGCACCAAGACCGCGACCAATCACCCATTTGAGCGCCACATTTAAATATCGGCCGCGACCAATCAGCACAGCGTTGTTTAAATGTGGATCCAAGATCGGTGATTGGTCGTGGCCGATATTTAAATTTGGCGCACAAATCTGTGATTGGTCGCGGGCAGCGTCCGCGACCAATCAGCACAGTAGTGTTTAACTTTGGCAGCAAGATCAGTGATTGGTCGCGGTCAAGACGGCGACCAATCACCAATTTGTGCGGCACATTTAAATAGCGGCAGCACCGCTCCCCGGTCCTCCCTTTACACCCTAGCCGCAAGGATGTCAGCGGCGCTGCCTGTGCGGATACTTCCGCTGCGAGAACCCTGGACATGAGCGGGCGCTCGCAGCAGAAGTATCCCGACCCGCAGCGCCGCTCCCCAGTCCTCCCTTCACACCCTAGCCGCTGATGTCCCCACAGTATCCGCATGGTGTTACAAAGGTCCGGACATTTGTGTTAAAAATCGCTGATTGGTCGCAGGCGCTGCCCGCGACCAATCACCGATTTGGGCGCCAAATTTAAATATCGGCCGCGACCAATCACCCGTCTTGGCTCCACATTTAAACACCGCTGTACTGATTGGTCGCGGACGCTATTTAAATGTGGCGCCAAAATCGGTGATTGGTCACGCCCAGCGTCGGCGACCAATCAGCACAGCGGTGTTTAAATGTGGAGCCAAGATCGGTGATTGGTTGCGGCCGATATTTAAATTTGGCGCCCAAATCGGTGATTGGTCGCTGGCACCGCCAGCGACCAATCAGCGATTTTTAACACAAATGTCCGAATCTTTGTAACACCATGTGGATACTGTGGGGACATCAGCGGCTAGGGTGTCAAGGGAGGATCGGGGAGCGGCGCTGCGGGTCGGGATACTTCTGCTGCGAGCAGTCGCTCATCTCCCGGCTTCTCGCAGCGGAAGTATCCGACCAGGCAGCGGCGCTCCCCGGTCCTCACCAATACGATTCGCTGATTGGTCGCGCTCTCCGCACGCGACCAATCAGTGATCTTGGCGCTAAAGTTAAATACCGCTCTGCTGATTGGTCGCGGACGCTGCCCGCGACCAATCACCGATTTGGGCGCCACATTTAAATAGTGGCCGCGACCAATCAGCGAGCTTGGCGCCAAATTTAAACAACGCTCTCCTGATTGGTCGCGGACTCCAGCCGCGACCAATCAGCGAGATTGGCACCAAATTTAAACCCCGCTCTGCTAATTGGTCGCGGATGCCGGCCGCGACTAATCAGCATTATTGGCGCCAAATTTAAACACCGCTCTGCTGATTGATCGCGGTCGCCGTCCGCGACCAATCAGCAGTATTGGCGCCAAATTTAAACCCTGCTCGGCTGATTGGTCACGTTTGCCGGCCGCGACCAATCAGCAGTATTGGCGCCAAATTTAAACCCCGCTCTGCTAATTGGTCGCGGATGCCGGCCGCGACTAATCAGCATTATTGGCGCCAAATTTAAACACCGCTCTGCTGATTGATCGCGGTCGCCGTCCGCGACCAATCAGCAGTATTGGCGCCAAATTTAAACCCTGCTCGGCTGATTGGTCACGGTTGCCGGCCGCGACCAATCAGCAGTAGTGGCGCCAAATTTAAACCCCGCTCTGCTGATTGGTCACAGTTGCCGGCCGCGACCAATCAGCGATTTTGGCGCCAAATTTAAACACCGCTCTGCTGAATGGTCGCGGTCGTGACCAATCACCATTAATGGCGCCAAATTTAAACACAGCTTTGCTGATTGGTCGCGACCGCAACCAATCAGCATTACTGACGCAAAATTTAAACACCGCTTTGCTGAATGGTCGCGACCGCGACCAATCAGCATTATTGGCGCAAAATTTAAACCCCGCTCTGCTGATTAGTCGCGACCGCCGGCCGTGACCAATCAGCGATATAGTCGCCAAATTTCAACACCGCTTTGCTGATTGGTCGCGGTTGCTGGCCGCGACCAGTCAGCGATTTTGGCGCCAAATTTAAACACCGCTCTGCTGATTGCGCCGGGTCTGCCGCATACATATTCTAGAATACCCGATGCGTTAGAATCGGGCCACCATCTAGTTTCATGAAATAATTTAAAAAAAAATTGACGTGGGGCTTCGCACTATATTTGTGTCCAGCCAGGTACAGCAGGCAGGAACGGGCTGCCCCCAATCACCAGCTGCCTATTTGTACCTGGCCAGACACAACAATATAGGAAAGCCCTTTTTTTCTTAATTATTTCATGAATATCATGAAATAATTAAAAAAAAAAATACGTGGGGCTTCGCCCTATTTTTGTGTCCAGCCAGGTACAACTAGGCAGCTGGGGGCTGGAATCTGCAGCGCAGGGAGGCCCAAGCTTTCTGGGTCCCCCCCGCTGCAAATTGCAGTCGGCAGTCACCCCGAAAAATGGCGCATTCATAGAAGCGCCATCTTCTGGCGCTATACCCAACTCATCCAGGGCCCTGGTGCGGTGGCTCACTGGGTAATAAAGGGGTTAGTGCCAGCTTGGCATTATCAGCTGGCCCTAAGCCCGAAATTCATGGGGTCACGCCAATATTAGACATGACCGCCATGAATTTCTAGTAAAGTATTTAAAAAAAACACAACACCCAGAAAAAAGTCCTTTAATTGAAATAAACACACAATTCTTTATTGTTCTAAATTAAACCATACTTACCATCACGCCCATTCCAGCTGAAGCCAATGATCTCCTGTAATAAAAGAAAAATAATTAAGCAACCTCATCCTTACCTTTCCATGTTTCCCACGACAGCTTCAGCTCTGCTACATCGAGATGACAGGCTGGACCGCAGCAGAACGCTGCCATCCAGCCTGTCATCCCGCGGACACTGAGAAGCGCAGGCATGCTTGCGCTCCTCAGTGTCTCGCTGTGACGGCATAAAGATGAGACGACTTCATGTCCAATGAACTCGGCGCACCTCATGCACGTCACTGACAGCGTGGGAAAATTCTCACGCTGACGCGCTGAGTGCAGGAGAATTTTCCTACGCTGTCAGTGACGTGCATGAGGTGAGCTCATTCATGTCCAATGATCTCAGCTCACCTCATGCACGTCACTGACAAGCGTGGGAAAATTCTCCTGCATTCAGCGCTACAGCGTGAGAATTCTCCCACGCTGTCAGTGACGTGCATGAGGTGAGCTCATTCATGTCCAATGAACTCAGCTGACCTCATGTACGTCACTGACAGCATGGGAGAATTCTCACGCTGAAGTGTTGAGTGCAGGAGAATTCTCCCACGCTGTCAGTGACGTGCATCAGGTGCGCCGAGTTCATTGGACATGAACTCGTCTCATCTTTATGCCGTCACAGCCAGACACTGCAGAGCGCAAGCATGCCTGCGCTTCTCAGTGTCTGCGGGATGACAGGCTGGATGGCAGCGTTCTGCTGCGGTCCAGCCTGTCATCTCAATGTAGCAGAGCTGAAGCTGTCGTGGGAACCATGGAAAGGTGAGGATGATGTTGCTTTATTATTTTTCTTTTATTGCAGGAGATCGTTGGCTTCAGCTGGAATGGGCGTGATGGTAAGTATGGTTTAATTTAGAACAATAAAGGAATGTGTCTTTATTTCAATTAAAGGACTTTATTCTGGGTGTTTGTGTTTTCTTTTAACTTTGACTATGGGGTTAGTAATGGGGGTGTCTTATAGACGCCTCTCCATTACTAACCTGGGATTGATGTCAGCTGGCATTATAAGCTGACATCAACCCCAACCCTATTACCCCACTGCCACCGCTACAGGGCAGTTGGAAGAGCAAGGCTAAGTGCCAGAATTGGCGCATCCTAAGGATGCGCCATTTCTGGGGCGGCTGATGGCTGTTTTTTCTAGCCTGGGAGGGGGCCAATATTCATGGCACCCTTCCTGGGCTATTAATATCAGCCCCCAGCTGTCTGCCTAGCCTTTGCTAGCTATTAAAATAGGGGGTACCCCACGTCATTTTTTTGGGGGGTCCCCCATTTTAAAAGCTAGTAAAGGCTAGGTATTCCGCTGGGGGCTGATATTAGTAGCCTGGGAAGCTCTGTGGGTATTACCCCCTTCCCAGGCTTCAAACATCTGCCCCAGCCGTCTGCTTAACCTCCGCTAGAGCCTAAAATTATGGGGACCCAAACGACAATTTTTTTTTAAATAAATCCTTTATTTTAACACTAAATGACAAGTACAGTAATCAACACTGTCACTGTACTTCATATATATGTGACTGACATGTTTCTATCTATCTAACCTATGTGTGATTCTCTATTCCTTCTATTCTAAATTGTCGGGTACAGATGCTGTATTGCCGGCCGGCTTTTTTAAAGAGACAGTGCATGAAAACACTATTATTTTTTTTGATAAATCCTTTACACTAAATGACAAGTACAGTAAGCAACACTGTCACTGTACTTCATATATATGTGACTGACATGTTTCTATCTATCTAATCTATGTGTGATTCTTTATTCTTTCTATTCTAAATTGTCGGGTACAGATGCTGAATTGCCGGCCGGCTTTTTTAAAGAGATGGTGCATGAAAACACTATTATTTTTTTTGATAAATCCTTTACACTGAATGACAAGTACAGTAAGCAACACTATCACTGTACTTCGTATATATGTGGCTGACATGTTTCTATCTATCTAATCTATGTGTGAAGCTCTATTCTTTCGGTTCTAAATTGTCGGGTACCGGTGTATGCCGCTGCTGAATTGCCGGCTTTTCATGTTTCACTGTTGGCACTGTTCCTATCGATTTGGGCAATCACTGTAATGCCACAACCACCATGGCTGTGGCATTACAGTGAGTGGCAGACAATCCCTGCATGATTGGTGCTCAAAATAGCACCAGACATGCAGGACACACTTTTGGTGCACGAACAGTTATCGAACATAACTAGAGATGAGCGTTGTTCTACTCGAACTGTTCGCCAATCTCAAATTCGAGCTGTTTTGGGCGGTGTTCGAGCCGTTCGGCGAACACGAACAATTTGAGAAAAATTCGGCTTTTCGGTGTTATGTTCGATAACTGTTCGTGCACCAAAATCATAACTGGATTTTTTCTCAGTAATGATGAAAATTAATGTTAATACGCAGTTTGAGTGTACAGCGGGGTGGGGGGAGGGGCAGGGGATGGATCTCTGCAGGAACAATGAAGATCTCCATTTTTTTTTTCTCTTTCCCGCATTTAAAGTGGGGAGGTGCAATCTGTCAGCATATCAGCAGCGCACACACGGAGCGAAGTGCTTTTTTTCACACAAGCAAGGGCATGTGTCATTGGCAGTGTATGTCACATGTCCTTGCCCTATAAGACCAAGCCATTTTCCCCGTCGCCACCATTTTCTCACTGCTGCAGCTGCGTGTTAGACGGCACCGCTGTTGCTGTGTGCGCTATACCTTGTTAATTTCAAGCCAATTTTCGCACAAATCTACAGATAGCTTGGGAGTAGGGAATAGTTGTGATTGCAGTCCCTTTAAGGACTAGGTTACAGCATTTCCTATGACTTTTATCAGGCAGGTCTGTGCTCTTAAATAGATAGATTGTGGGAGTAAAGACTAATTGTAATTGGAGTCCTTTTCAGGACTAGGTTACATCAGTTCCTATCAGTTTTTGCCAGGCAGGTCTGTGCCAGTGCTGTGCAAGTTTTTTTCACAGCATTTGGCTGAATCTAGCAAAGCTAATCCTTTTTGGCCTACTGCAGAGTGTGTTAGTCAGTGGAGTAGCCTATCTGTGTTGCAAGATATACCACCTGTGTATAGAATACCAATTTTTTTACTGCACCTAGTGAAGTAAAATCTTTTGGGCATAGCATCATTCTATTAGTCCATCTATACTGACCTCCATCAGGTTGCAAATTGAATATAATTTTTTTCTGCATCTAGCTCTGAAAAAATATTGGGCTTCTAGCTGTGTGTGGGACTTGTTGTATTAGTCCATCTATACTGACCTCCATCAGGTTGCAAACTGAATATATTTTTTTCTGCATCTACCTCTGAAAAAATATTGGGCTTCTAGCTGTGTGTGGGACTTGTTCTATTAATCCATCTATACAGACCTCCATCAGGTTGCAAACTGAATATATTTTTTTCTGCATCTACCTCTGAAAAAATATGTGGCCTTCTAGCAGTGTGTGGGACTTTCTCTATTAGTCCATTTATACTGACCTCCATCAGGTTGCAAACTGAATATAATTTTTTTCTGCATCTAGCTCTGAAAAAATATTTGGCCTTCTAGCAGTGTGTGGGACTTTCTCTATTAGTCCATCTATACTGACCTCCATCAGGTTGCAAATTAAAAATAATTTTTATCTGCATCTACAGTACCTCTGAAAAAATATTTGGGCTTCTAGCTGTGTGTGGGACTTGTTCTATTAGTCCATCTATACTGACCTCCATCAGGTTGCAAATTGAATATAATTTTTATCTGCATCTAGCTCTGAAAAAATATTTGGCCTTCTAGCAGTGTGTGGGACTTTCTCTATTAGTCCATCTATACTGACCTCCATCAGGTTGCAAATTGAATATAATTTTTATCTGCATCTAGCTCTGAAAAAATATTTGGGCTTCTAGCAGTGTGTGGGACTTTCTCTATTAGTCCATCTATACTGACCTCCATCAGTTTGCAAATTAAAAATAATTTTTATCTGCATCTACCTCTGAAAAAATATTTGGGCTTCTAGCTGTGTGTGGGACTTGTTCTATTACTCCATCTATACTGACCTCCATCAGGTTGCAAACTGAATATATTTATTTCTGCATCTACCTCTGAAAAAATATTGGGCTTCTAGCTGTGTGTGGGACTTGTTGTATTAGTCCATCTATACTGACCTCCATCAGGTTGCAAATTAAAAATAATTTTTATCTGCATCTACAGTACCTCTGAAAAAATATTTGGGCTTCTAGCTGTGTGTGGGACTTGTTCTATTAGTCCATCTATACTGACCTCCATCAGGTTGCAAATTAAAAATAATTTTATCTGCATCTAGCTCTGAAAAAATATTTGGCCTTCTAGCAGTGTGTGGGACTTTCTCTATTAGTCCATCTATACTGACCTCCATCAGTTTGCAAATTAAAAATAATTTTTATCTGCATCTACCTCTGAAAAAATATTTGGGCTTCTAGCTGTGTGTGGGACTTGTTCTATTACTCCATCTATACTGACCTCCATCAGGTTGCAAACTGAATATATTTATTTCTGCATCTACCTCTGAAAAAATATTTGGGCTTCTAGCTGTGTGTGGGACTTGTTCTATTAGTCCATCTATACTGACCTCCATCAGGTTGCAAATTGAATATAATTTTTATCTGCATCTAGCTCTGAAAAAATATTTGGCCTTCTAGCAGTGTGTGGGACTTTCTCTATTAGTCCATCTATACTGACCTCCATCAGGTTGCAAATTAAAAATAATTTTTATCTGCATCTACCTCTGAAAAAATATTTGGGCTTCTAGCTGTGTGTGGGACTTGTTCTATTAATCCATCTATACAGACCTCCATCAGGTTGCAAACTGAATATAATTTTTTTCTGCATCTAGCTCTGAAAAAATATTTGGCCTTCTAGCAGTGTGTGGGACTTGTTCTATTAGTCCACCTATACTGACCTCCATCAGGTTGCAAATTCAAAATAATTTTTTGTCTGCATCTAGCTCTGAAAAAATATTTGGCCTTCTAGCAGTGTGTGGGACTTTCTCTATCAGTCCATCTATACTGACCTCCATCAGGTTGCAAACTGAATATATTTTTTTTCTGCATCCACCTCTGAAAAAATATTGGGCTTGTAGCTGTGTGTGGGACTTGTTCTATTAATCCATCTATACAGACCTCCATCAGGTTGCAAATTGAATAAAAAAATTTTCTGCATCTAACTCTGAAAAAATATTTGGGCTTCTAGCTGTGTGTGGGACTTGTTCTTTTAGTCCATCCATACTGACCTCCATCAGGTTGCAAATTGAATATAATTTTTTTCTGCATCTAACCCAGCCAATAGTTTTGGCCTAATACCACAGTTTGGCCACTCAGCTCTGCTCAGTTCCCATCCATTGTTTTTTTGTGCAGACAACTCCAGAGTTGTGAATTAGTTAACCACCAAAATGAGTGGAAAAAGGCCTGCTGCTGGTGGAAAGGGGAATAGGCGTGTTGGGAAGGGGAAAAAATGTTGTGTCCGTGGGGTAGGTGTTAAAGCAACAGTAACATCTGCAGAAGAAAGACGATCTTCCAGCCAAACTAAAATGTCTACTTCTTTTAGCGGACAATGTGATAAGATCCCTTTCTTACGTCCACGCCAATCGCTACAAATTCCAGATGAGGCACAAAAACAGCAGGTGCTTCAACGGATATCAAGTGCTCCTTTAAGTGGGCTCTCCTTCACATCAACTTCAACATCACAAATACTCCAGTCCTCATAGGTGTCACCCCAATCGCACTTGCTTCCTCACAGCTCCCAAATCTCCAGCTGCCCGTCTGAGTATGAGGTAGAACAGATGGTTGAGTCTGCAGACCTGTTTACTCATACTATAGCCTGGCAATCAGCGGTCGACTCCAGCGCTTCTGTGAATCCAGACGAGGAAATGATCTGTACTGATGCCCAGAATCTTTATGAGTCGGATCCAGGACCAGACGCAGAAGGTTCTGACCATAATGTAGACCCTCATTCCCAAACTGTAACTCCTGTTGGTGGAGACAATGAGGAAGACGATGATAAGACTCAAATACCTGATTGGAGCGACAACTTTAGTTTTTTGTCAGGGCAGGAACAGGTTGGCTCTGAGGACGACGGGTGTGATAACGCACAGGGTGATGATGATGAGGTTGGAGATCCCACTTACTGTCAACCCACAGTCAGCCAAGAGATGAGGTCAGCAGAGGAGGTGGAGGAAGATGCTAGTGACGACGAGGTCAGGTTGTGCCTTCCTGGACAGAGGCGTAGTACTGGAAGCACGTCAACAACTGCATCCTCAAACACAACTCTGCCTCTCACCACAAGTCGTGGTGGCTCTTCAGGTCGCATGGGTGCTAAGCCTTGCATAGCCTGGGCATTTTTTCAGATCGATAAAGATGACCCAACTCGTGTTATCTGTAACATTTGTCAGCAAAAGCTAAGTAGAGGCCAAAAAATACATAGTTTGAGTACTTCATGCATGAACCGGCACATGGACATGAAGCATAAGTTGCAGTGGGAAGCTCAGTGTGCTACAATGCGGCCTAGCCGGCCGGGCCAACCACCATCTGCCATATCTTGTGCATCCGCGGCCTCTTCATCCTCTGTGACTGGGGGGACAGCAGTCACACCTGTTTTGGGGCGCAGACCTGCCACCTCTTTACCCGCAACAGCCAGCGTGATTGGCAGGTCATCATTTTCTTTGGAGGTGGTAACACCAGCTGGTGTTGAGCGCTGTCCGACATCGATAGCACCACCTTTGGATCAAGGCAACCTAACATGTCCGCCTGCATCTTCCTCACAGACCGGCAGTTTGCCGGGGACACCCTTATCAACCCCGTCTAAGCACAATAGCCAGCCTTCGGTCCCTCAGATGTGGACAAGTAAAAGACCATTTCCTCCTAGCCATGAGAAAGCTAAGAGGTTGAATTTCACCATCTGCAAGCTCTTGGCTACAGAAATGCTGCCTTTCCGCCTGGTGGACACAGAGGATTTTCGAGACCTTATGTCCGTCACAGTGCCCCAGTACCAGATGCCCAGTCAGCACTACTTCTCAAAGAAAGGTGTGCCTGCGCTCCACCAGCATGTCGCATACAACATCACCGCTTCTTTGAGAAACTCTGTGTGTGACAGGGTGCATTTCACCACAGACACTTGGACGAGTAGGCATGGACAGGGGCGTTACATGTCGCTGACTGGGCACTGGGTAACTATGGTGACAGCAGGACAAGGGGCTGCTGTCCAAGTCTTGCCGTCCCCACGAGTTGTGCGTCAATCCTCTTTATGTCAAAGTTCCTCCACTGCTTCTGCCTCCTCAACCTCCTCTCGGTCTTCCACCTGCACCCAAAGCCTGTCTGGTCATGCCACAAGCTTTCTAACTGCGCAGAAGGGATCCTGCACACCTCCTTACTATGCTGGCAGTAGGGCTCAACGTCATCAGGCGGTTTTTACATTGAAATGTCTGGGAAATGTGAGTCACACAGCTGAGGTGTTGTGGTCAGCTCTGGAGAACCAATTTCATGAATGGTTGTCTCCACTGGACCTGAAACCAGGGAAGGCCGTGTGCGACAATGCTGCAAACCTGGGTGCGGCCCTTCGCCGGGGCAATGTCACACACGTGCCTTGTATGGCTCACGTGTTGAACCTGGTTGTCCAGCAATTTTTAGCCCACTATCCCAGACTAGATGGCCTTCTGCAGAGGGCACGGTCGCTGTGTGCTCACTTCCGCCGTTCGCATCCCGCAGCTCAGCGACTTACATCTCTACAGAAGTCGTTGGGCCTGCCACTTCACCGGCTAAAATGCGATGTGCCTACCCGGTGGAATTCAACTCTGCACATGTTGCAGCGACTGTGGCAGCACCGACAAGCCCTGGTGCAATACGTTCTGACGTATAGCCTGGGCCAACGAGATCCAGAGGTGGGGCAAAACACGCTGGAGGAGTGGTCTCAGATCAGGGACCTATGCACCCTTCTGCACAGTTTTGAAATGGCGACGAAGATGTTTAGTGCTGACGATGCCATTATCAGCATGACTATTCCGGTGATTTACATGCTGGAGCACATGTTAAACAGAATTCGGAGTCAGGTGGTGGCACAAGAGGAGGTGGAGGAAGTAGAGGAGGAGGAGTTGTATGCGGAAGGGCTAACATCTGCAAGGTCTAGACGGTCGGCAGCACCAAGGCAGCAGGCATGTGAGGGTGGGGGAGATGGTTTTACCAGGGCGCATGGTAGCAGCCAAACTAGTGAGGAAGGTGCAGGAGCCCAGGAAGAAGTGGAGGACGAACTGATGGAAGACTCATCAGATGAGGGAGACCTTGATCACATTTCTGTTGTGCGAGGTTGGGGGGAGAGGACAGAGGAAGGAAGCATGATTGTTACCTCGCCACCAACACAACAGGGACTTGGTGCTCCTGGATGCGCAACACACATGAGTGCCTTCTTGCTGCACTACCTGCAACATGACCCTCGAATTGTGAGAATTAGAAATAATCCTGACTACTGGGTTGCCACACTGTTAGATCCCCGGTGCAAAAGTAAATTTGCAGAAATTATTCCTGCCATAGAAAGGGATGCACGCATGCAGGAGTATCAGCAGAGACTGTTGCAGAATCTTACATGTGCTTTTCCACAAAATACCAGTGGTGCACGTAGTGAATCTCACAGTTCCAACTTGCCAACCGTGGGACCGTCAAGTGTTCAGCACTCAAACCGTAACACAACCACAGTATCTGCTGGTAACATCAATTTTGCGGAATCATTTCACCACTTTTTTAGCCCATCCTTTGCAAGGCCACAGGAGACAAGAATTCTGACACATAGTCAACGCCTAGAGACGATGGTACAGGAGTATCTCCAAGTAAACATTGAAGCCATGACTGTGTCACTGGACCCTTGCTCTTTTTGGGCTTCCAATCTGGATAAATGGCCGGAGCTAGCCACTTACGCCTTGGAGATCTTGTCATGCCCCGCAGCCAGCGTTCTGTCTGAACGTGTGTTCAGCGCTGCCTGTGGTGTGCTGACAGATAAGCGCACGCGGCTCTCCACTGATAATGTAGACAGACTCACGTTCATAAAGATGAACAAATCATGGATCCAAAACGACTTTTCTACCCCTGCGTCATCCTGGGGAGAGTAAAAGCTTGATGATTGGTTAAAATCACCCTACCAACCGTTTTAAGCTTTCAAATTACTAATCATGTTTATCTGTATCTTGGCTGGAAAATAATTTGGGCTTTGTAGCAGTGTGCAGCACTGATTCTATTAGGCCATCTATAATAAGCTCCACCAGATTTAAAATTACTAATCATGTTTATCTGTATCTTGACTGGAATAATAATTTTTAGCTGCATCTAGCCCGGAAAATAATTTTGGGGCTCCGAGATCCGCAAGACACATAAGTGCCTTCTTGCTGCACTACCTGCAGCATGACCCTCATATTGTCAGAATTCGAAGTAATCATGACTACTGGGTTGCCACACTCTTAGATCCCCCAAACTTTTCGATCAACCTTTTCATTTTAATAAAGACCAAAAAAATGGTCATTTTTGAAATTATAAGCATTAGCAGGTTGTTAGAAACTGAAATCAAACAGTTTTCAACTCAAAACTTTATTCTAGGTGATGTTACATTTTCACAAAGGACCCCTTGTTCGAAAGGAGCTTCTGAACTCTCTCGTCCATTGAATTTGTCAGGATTTGGATGGTTTCTGCTTCAATTGTTTTGCATGAGGACAGAATACCCTCCCAGAGCTGTTGCTTAGATGTGAACTGCCTCCCGCCATCATAGACACTCCTTTTAATGATGCTCCAAAGGTTCTGAATGGGGTAGAGGTCAGGGGAGCATGGGGGTCACACCATAAGTTTGTCCCCTTTTATGCCCATATCAGCCAGAGATGCAGATGTTTTATGTGCAGCATGAGATGGTGCATTATCATGCAAAAAAATGATCTTGCTGTGAAATACACGGTTCTTCTTCTTGAACCATGGCAGGAAGTGCTGTTTGAGAAAATCCACATACATTATGGAGTTCATCTTTAGCGCCTTCAGGGATCCTAAAGGGGCCGACAATCTCTCTCCCCATGATTCCAGCCCAAAACATTACTCCACCTCCTCCTTGTTGGCGCTGTAGCCGTGTTTGCGTGGGGTGTCCATCAACCAGCCATCCTCCACTCCATCCATCTGGATCATCGAGCACTGCACGGCACTCATCCGTGAACAAAACAGTTTTGAAATCAGTCTTCATGTAATGTTTGGCCCACTGGAGCCATTTCTGCTTGTGTGAAGTGGATAGAGGAGGTCGACAGGATGGCGTATGCACAGCTGCAAACCTCTGAAGGACCCTGCATCTTGTTGTTCGGGGGACGTTGGAGGCACCAGCAGCTTCAAAAACTTGTCTGCTGCTATGACAAGGCTTTTTTGCCGCTGCTCTTTCAACCTGACGTAATTGCCTGTAGGAAAGAGTCCTCAATTTGCCCTTATCAGCACGCACACGTGTGTACTGTGAATCAGCTACATACTTCTTGATTGCCAAGACACTTCATCCTGATCATCGCACAATGTTGATTGTAGTCATGCCTTGACCTAAACACTCCACAATTTGTTGCTTCTCAGCAGCCGACACATCCTTTTTCTTTCCCATTTTGGCAGAAAATGTAGGCTGCTTAATAATGTGAGACAGCCTTCTTAAGTAGTCTTGCCTTTCATTGGACACACCTGCCAAACTAATTAGCACAGGTGTCTGCAATTGCTTACAGTGATATAAAGAGCCCTGACACACATCACCATCAATGAGTTTAACTGACAAACAAACAAATTCTTCCCTTATCACTCCTAAACACTTTTTGCATAATAATTTCGAACACAGTGTACATGTGCTTTTCCACAAAACACCAGTGGTTCACGTAGTGAATCTTACAGTTCTAACTTGCCAACCGTGGTCTGTATGGAGTTGTTCAATAAAGGGCCCAAAATTAAGATAACATAGATGGGAGAGGTCTCTATGAATAGGAATTCCTAAGTATTTGATACCCTGTGAGGGCCAGGCAAAGGGAAAGTTGGACTGGATGGAATCCTATATGGATTTGGGGAGGGAGACATCGAGGGCCTCAGACTTCGCTGCATTGATTTTAAAATTTGACCATGTAACAAAGTGATCTATTTCAGCCATAACAGCATGGATGGATATATGTGATTGAGTGATATATACTAGGACATCATCAGCAAATAGAGAGCACTTGTACTCGGTGCCTCCCACCTCAATCCACCTAATATTGGGGTTATGGCGAATTGATGAGAGCAGGTGCTCCGTCACTAGGATGTATAAGAGAGGGGACAGAGAACATCCCTGCCTTGTCCCATTGGTGATTGTGAAAGGTGATGAAAATGTTCTGACGCGCCCCCTGGGCCTTGGGACACCCGGAGCCGGACCCTTTTTGGTGGATGCTGGTGGTTGTAGTCTCCGTGGCGGCGACCCGGATCCGTGGCTCAGGGCGGTCAAACCAGTGGCGGAACTATTTTTGTGGTTTTGATGTTTAAATGTCCGACTACGCCACCCCTGGATTGCGGTCAGAGTGAACCGCCGCTCCAGGGCAGACCGCTGAGGCTGGTGTTGTGGGTGCAGCAGAGCGTAGCATAACTCCCCACGGGAGGAGTATAGCCTCAGGGCAGTGTATGCGGAGGATGGGGGTGATGGTGCAGGGCAGCAGCAGTAACAACACGGAGTCAGTGATGCAGTCCAGGGCCTTTACTCACAGTTCTTATTATCCAGACCACGTCTGCAGGTAACGGCTGCCCACGTCGTACTGTGCTCACCATGTGAGGGGCTCAGACAACTCCCAGATAACTTTGGAGCGCTTCACAGGACCCCCTTTGTGTGTCCTTTGTCTGGCCTTTCTTACCAACCCTTCTGTCCGGCTGCCTCGGGCCTCCTCTTGGTAAACTTGGCGCCAGTTTCCCTGACCCTATGTGGTGCCTTCCTAGCGGGTGTAGCGAGGGGCTGCGCCACATAAAATGTCACAGCCTCCTGTTTCTAGCTGAGGGTCGTTTCCTGCCTCCACTAGTTTCGGGGACCGGTCTCCCCCTTTGGCCTGACCCCTCCACGCAGGTGGATTCGGGCGTGCGGTGGCGACTCGCCCGTCCGCACCCCTGGGATCCCTTCGTTCCTCATTCCTGGAGACTTCTCCGCTCCTCTTCCTTCCTTCTCCCTCTTCCAGGCCTGGGCCTCTGTTACTAGGCCCGCCTCCGGAGCAGAGCTCATGCAGAGCCCCTGCTCCCTGCCACTTCTGCTCAGACTTCTCTGCACTGAACTAAGATGGTGCCCACCTTTTATACTCCCTTCTCAATGCACCCAGGAACTGCTTCCTCCCTGCTCCTGCACTACAGGGTTCCCCTTCCTCAGTGTTCCCTCCCCCCACTCCAGCCAGGGACAGGGACTGTCGTGCCCATCTCAGGGGCATATTGGTCGCCCTGCCCCACGGCAATGTGGTGTAATGCATTCAGGTGTCGGGTCCTGATCCACACTACATCCTTACCTGAGAGTGAGATATCACACCTCTGGGTGAGGTGCAATACCTCTGTAGCAACCGAGCCCTCAGGGTGCTACAGTTCCTTTATCTTCAGCCTAGGTGACGTATTGCGATACAGGGCCGTGATTTTGGCTATAAAAGGGTCCCCTAGACCACTACCCCAAGCTTTTTAAGAGAATCATATATGGCGTGCCTGGAGACTCTATGGAATGCTTTCTCAGCATCCAACGAGAGTATCTAATTACAAATTTTTAACTGCATCTAGCCCAGGAAATACTTTGTGCCTAGTAGCAGTGTCTGCTAGTCAGCGAATTATCCCGGCTGTTAAGCAAGCTACACCACCTGTAGTTTGGACAATTAATTTTTTCAAAGGAAATGCTTCGGGACCACGGGATACTCAGTGAAGAGCATCAGGAGGCACCCCAAGGCATAGGGGCTGGGACTGGCAGTAGGATGCCTTGCGGTGGACAGCCGAGCTCGATCCTTATAAAAGCTTTTTAACTGCAGCAGCTTTAGTGGACGCTACTGGAGCTGGAATTACGCGGCTGCTGGCATGAGACTTGCCCTCCAATAGATCCTTGTAAATGGATTTAAAGTGTATTCAATCAAATTAGAGAGACAATTTAAATTAAAAAGCTTAGAGCTGCCTCCACCACAGGGGGGCTCGCTCGACCCACCAGCGGACAGGCACCAGTATTGAGAGAGGGGGGCTGGCCGTCAGGGTTCACCGCGGCTCTGGCACAAACCCGGCGACGCGGTGGTGGCACGGGCAGGAGCGGACTGAACGTGTCGGCTTCTCACTTTTTGGATTTTAGAAGGGCATGACATGCCTATATCTGTGTCTCCCCCTCCTTTTACTCCTCCACCTCTTTTCTTTTCGCATGACTATATTTACTTGTCACTTTTCCATGTGTTAGTTGTGTCTTCTGAGCAGTTTGTCAGCTTTTGGACACCTTTGAAGGTGTTTTCTATGTGTTTCTATGTTTTTGTTTGCCTGCCATTGGTTTTAACGGTGTTCGAAGGTGTTCGACGAACAGTTCGACGAACAGTTCGGCGAACACACGGGTGTTCGACGAATCGAACCGAACTCGAACACTACGGGGGTGGCTCAACACTAAACATAACCTCGAACAGCCGAATTTTTTGCAAATCGTTCGGGTTCGTCGAACAACTCGAACACCGCCCAAAACAGCTCGAATTTGAGATTGGCGAACAGTTCTAGTCGAACACCGCTCATCTCTACTTGATGGGTAAATTGCTCCCTGCTTCAGTCAATTGTAAAGTACCACACCCTACTAAAGCTCCTGGCTTGCTATTGGTAGCTGCCAGATATAGTTTGTTCTTATTTGTGTTTGCTCCCGCTTCTCAGTCCCTGTTTTGTCTATTGGTGTCCTGTACTGACTTTATACCCTGTTAGTTCTTTACCAGCAATCGGACCACTTCTGCCAGCCTGTAACACTGGCCAGCAGTCTACTCAATGGCTCAGCTTGGTCACACTTACTGCTCTAATCAAGTCTAAATATGAAATGGGGTTATTAAATTTTTTTTTGCCAATGCCATGCTTGTGTGGTCAGAAATAAAAACAAGAACAAATTGGTATGGGGCCCTCAAAGTGGCTATGATAGAAATGTCAAGTATTCTCAGCAGTAACAAAGTATCCAGCTTTATTCGGTTTCGTGGTGGCATGGTGGTTCATCACAGGATACTGGAGGGTGATAATTGCTATCTATTAATGCACGGTAGTCTGCATTTTAATGATATCGGTTTGGACATTTTTGTTTCCAGGCTGCAGAATGGAGTTGAAAGGGCTCCCTTCAGTCTGGGTGGCAGGTAGAATATTGTGCTACAAATGTTAGAGGGTCTGTCAATGGCCAATCATACGGTCAAACTGAAAAATTAAAACAGAAGGAACATCTTGGCTCAATGCTTACTAAGGACACTGCCACATTGTTCTAACATTCAGTGAGGACCACAGCAGGCAGACGATTAAACATTAGTAGCATACAGTAGATAAAACCTGTGAGGAACCATGTTGGGAGTAACCAATATATTTTATTGACTTAATCATCTCCTTATTCCTTACTATATATTTGTTATATTTTCAGGAAAACCCTTTAATAATCTACACATTATAAATGCTGCCGTGGCCAATATAATCGTGTCCATACTGCTGGATCATAGATTTGAATATGATGACCCCACAATCCTTAAGCTCATCAGATTAACCAATGAAAATATCAGGTTTGCAGAAAGTGTTATGGTCAAGGTAAGCTTTTTTTTTTTACCAGTGTTAAATAAATTTTTAAAGGGATATCCATGTATTGAGGATACACTGACAATGGCTGATTGACAATACTGGAGCATTTGTTTGTTTTACAATTTAATGTCCCTTCGTTCCTTCTGAAATATGTGAGAATAAATTAATAACTGAGTCAGTGGAGCACTTCCCTACACTCTCTGACCTGTGCAGATAGTATCTTTAATTAGGGTTTTAAACTTGTCTTAATTTTTTATGTTTAATGTGTATTAACCCCTTGGTGATGTCCCCCTTATAAGGGCTCTGCAGCATCACTGTATGGCGAGGTCTCAGCAACTAAGCCCACTCTGTTCAACATTGATGCCGTCTGTATTACACAGCCAGCACCCGACTGTAACTGATGTGATCAGAGATTGCTACAGTCACATCAGTTTAATCTCTTAAATGCCTTTATCAAGAGTGACAGTATAATTTAAAATGTCTCCTAGATGGCAGCCATCACTCCAGAGCTCATCGGCACCATGCGCAACGTGATCGCAGAGTGCTGACAGCTGATGTCCTTCTGAAGGCCCCCCGTGGCTGCTATGGGAATACTACCATAAAGTTGAGCCTTTGGAAGGACTTCATAGGAGACCAGTAATTTTGCGACACACTGCAAATACTATAGTAGGCGATCAAACGATCACAGGTTCAAGACACCTAAAAAGTGTCAAACATTTCAATATATTTTTAAAAATTTTCCAATATAAATAAATAGTTAAATCACTCTCCTTTTCCCTAAATGTAAGTAATAGTAGCAAAATGTTGAAAATATTCAACCAAATCAAAAAAACATATTTGGCATCATCGCATATGTAATTGACGAACTGATAAAATATAAAAATATTTATCCCGTATACTGACTGCTTAAATGAAAAAAACCTTTAAAGAAAAAAAATAAATGTGAATTAAAACATAACCTTTATTGATAAATTTCAATAAATATTTATTTAGTGTCTTTATTATATGAGGTGCATTTTCCCGGCACTTAGTTCTCATTCACAAGACAGTTTTTCAAATACAGTGGGTACGGAAAGTATTCCGACCCCTTTAAATTTTTCACTCTTTGTTTCATTGCAGCCATTTGGTAAATTCTAAAAAGTTCATTTTTTTTTCTCATTAAAGTACATTCTGCACCCCATCTTGACTGAAAAAAAATTATTAAAAAAGTAAAACTGAAATAGCACATGGTCATAAATATTCAGACTTTGGCTGTTATTGGCATACACAATCTTACTGTGACCACATGAAAACATTACATGCCAGTTAATTCAAGGCAAAAGATCTATTGAGCCAGTGTGTTAGACCATTGGCTGAGCAAACTGCAGGCATAATAATGAAATTGCAACTTATGTAGCAATAGGTTACAACTATGTGAATAGTATCGCATCTGTGTGCAGTTATTATTATTTTTTTATATTTTTTCATATTTTTTATAGGAAAGAATATACAGTATATATACAGTACAGACCAAAAGTTTGGACACACCTTCTCATTTAAAGATTTTTCTGTATTTTCATGACTATGAAAATTGTACATTCACACTGAAGGCATCAAAACTATGAATGAACACATATGGAATTATATACTTAACAAAAAAGTGTGAAACAACTGAAAATATGTCTTATATTCTAGGTTCTTCAAAGTAGCCACCTTTTGCTTTGATGACTGCTTTTCACACTCTTAGCATTCTCTTAATGAGTTTCAAGAGGTAGTCACCGGAAATGGTCTTCCAAAAATCTTGCAGGAGTTCCCAGAGATGCTTAGCACTTGTTTACCCTTTTGCCTTCACTCTGCGGTCCAGCTCACCCCAAACCATCTCGATTAGGTTCAGGTCTGGTGACTGTGGAGGCCAGGTAATCTGGCGTAGCACCCCATCACTCTCCTTCTTGGTCAAATAGCCCTTACACAGCCTGGAGGTGTGTTTGGGGTCATTGTCCTGTTGAAAAATAAATGATGGTCCTACTAAATGCAAACCGGATGGAATAGCATGCCTCTGCAAGATGCTGTGGTAGCCATGCTGATTCAGTATGCCTTCAATTTTGAATAAATCCCCAACAGTGTCACCAGCAAAGCACCCCCACACCATCACACCTCCTCCTCCATGCTTCACGGTGGGAACCAGGCATGTAGAGTCCATCCGTTCACCTTTTCTGCATCGCACAAAGATACGGTGATTGGAACCAAAGATCTCAAATTTGGACTCATCAGACCAAAGCACAGATTTCCACTGTTCTGATGTCCATTCCTTGTGTTCTTTAGCTCAAACAAGTCTCTTCTGCTTGTTGCCTGTCCTTAGCAGTGGTTTCCTAGCAGCTATTTTACCATGAAGGCCTGCTGCACAAAGTCTCCTCTTAACAGTTGTTGAAGAGATGTGTCTGCTGCTAGAACTCTGTGTGGCATTGACCTGGTCTCTAATCTGAGCTGCTGTTAACTTGCGATTTCTGAGGCTAGTGACTCGGATAAACTTATCCTCAGTAGCAGAGGTGACTCTTGGTCTTCCTTTCCTGGGGCGGTCCTCATGTGAGTCAGTTTCTTTGTAGCGCTTGAAGGTTTTTGCAACTGCACTTGGGGACATTTTCAAAGTTTGCCTAATTTTTCGGACTGACTGACCTTCATTTCTTAAAGTAATGATGGCCACTCGTTTTTCTTTACTTAGCTGCTTTTTTATTGCCATATTACAAATTCTAACAGTCTATTCAGTAGGACTATCAGCTGTATATCCACCAGACTTCTGCACAACACAACTGATGGTCCCAACCCCATTAATAAGGCAAGAAATCCCACTTATTAAACCGGACAGGGCACACCTGTGAAGTGAAAACCATTTCCGGTGACTACCTCTTGAAGCTCATCAAGAGAATTCCAAGAGTGTGCAAAGCAGTCATCAAAACAAAAGGTGGCTACTTTGAAGAACCTAGAATATAAGACATATTTTCAGTTGTTTCACACTTTTTTGTTAAGTGTATAACTCCACATGTGTTAATTCATAGTTTTGATGCCTTCAGTGTGAGTGTACAATTTTCATAGTCAAGAAAATACAGAAAAATCTTTAAATGAGAAGGTGTGTCCAAACTTTTGGTCTGTACTGTATAAATATATATATATATATATACATATATATAGGGATTAATATCTGTATTTCATTGCCTTCTATAAAATTATGGAATATTAAATTTATGTTCACACTCAGTAATCACTATTTTTGTATAACCATAATATAACACAAATCATTGACTAAGTGCATAATTAACTTTTAATAAGGAGAAATTAAAGGGATTATTTGGTACTTTGCTTATTTTTCCCTATGGAATTATGCTAACTACCCGCCTGTTCTGCTGCTGCCGATGTCTACCGACTCAGAAGGGTCACGGGTCGCTTTTGTCAGCGATTCTGCGACATCCTGTGACATCACATCGACAGAGTCAATTCTTCTCTTCCACACTGCTCTGTTGATGGGGCGTCACTGCCAATGTCATGCTGAATGACAGCGAGCTCACTGCTGTCTAAATGCGGGGAGTCAGCTGGCAAGAAGCATGACTTCAGCATTGACGCCTGCTGACACATTCCATTTAATTAAATGCAGCAATCAATTCATGAACAATAATGTCATCTTATTCACATAGTTGCAACTTATTGCTACATAGTGGAAATTTCATTATTATGTTTGCAGCATGTTCAGCCTATAATCTAACACACTGGCTCAATGCTTGATACTCAATACTTGAGTGTGGGTATAGCGAGACTGTGCAGGCCAAAAACATCCAAAGCACTTTACTTTATATGCTTACAGCAATGGTTTGGAACCTTTTTTTTAACAAGGGTTATTTGGATATATAAATCACATAGGAGACACTGAGAGTGCTGTATATACATCACATAAGAGACACTGAGACTGGTATATATACATCACATAGCAGACTCTGAGGCTGCGGTATACATGACATTCAAGACATTGAGACTGCTGTATACATCACATAGGAGATACTGAGAGTGTTTTATGCATCACATAGGAGACACATACTGCTATATACACATCACGTAGGAGACACTGAGACAGCAGTATTCACATCACATAAGAAAACACCAAGACTCCAGTATTCATCACATAGGAGACACCGAGATTGCAATATTCATCATGTAGGAGACATTGAGACTACTAGAAACATTACATAGGGGCCACAGAGACTGCTGAATACATGACATAGGTGACACTGGAACTGCTGTATACACATAGGAGACTCAATATTCATCACATAGATGACATTAAGACTACTGTATGTATCACTTAGGGGCTACAGAGACTGCTGTGCACACGACATAGAAAACACTGAGGTAGCTGTGTACATGATATAGGAGACACTGAGACTGCAGTATTCATCACATAGGAAACATCAAGTCTACTGTACAACACTGAGACTGCAGTATTCATCACATAGGAAACATCAAGTCTACTGTATAACTCACAATGGAGAAACCGGGACTGTTGTATATACAGTACAGACCAAAAGTTTGGACGCACCTTCTCATTTAAAGATTTTTCTGTATTTTCATGACTATGAAAATTGTATATTCACACTGAAGGCATCAAAACTATGAATTAACACATGTGGAATTATATACTTAACAAAAAAGTGTGAAACAACTGAAAATATGTCTTATATTCTAGGTTCTTCAAAGTAGCCACCTTTTGCTTTGATGACGGCTTTGCACACTCTTGGCATTCTCTTGATGAGCTTCAAGAGGTAGTCACCGGAAATGGTCTTCACTTCACAGGTGTGCCCTGTCAGGTTTAATAAGTGGGATTTCTTGCTTTATAAATGGGGTTGGGACCATCAGTTGTGTTGTGCAGAAGTCAGGTGGATAC
This sequence comes from Phyllobates terribilis, assembly GCF_046119375.1. Lineage (NCBI taxonomy): Eukaryota > Metazoa > Chordata > Amphibia > Anura > Dendrobatidae > Phyllobates > Phyllobates terribilis. Next base: position 68,501,483 of record NW_027362763.1, on the reverse strand, counting down.
ACAGCTGATAGTCCTACTGAATAGACTGTTAGAATTTGTATTATGGCAAGAAAAAAGCAGCTAAGTAAAGAAAAACGAGTGGCCATCATTACTTTAAGAAATGAAGGTCAGTCAGTGTGAAAAATTGGGAAAACTTTGAAAGTGTCCCCAAGTGCAGTTGCAAAAACCATCAAGCGCTACAAAGAAACTGGCTCACATGAGGACCGCCCCAGGAAAGGAAGAGCAAGAGTCACCTCGGCTTCTGAGGATACGTTTATCCAAGTCACCAGCCTCAGAAATCGCAGGTTAACAGCAGCTCAGATTAGAGACCAGGTCAATGCCACACAGAGTTCTAGCAGCAGACACATCTCTTCAACAACTGATAAGAGGAAACTTTGTGCAGCAGGCCTTCATGGTAAAATAGCTGCTAGGAAACCACTGCTAAGGACAGGCAACAAGCAGAAGAGACTTGTTTGGGCTAAAGAACACAAGGAATGGACATTAGACCAGTGGAAATCTGTGCTTTGGTCTGATGAGTCCAAATTTGAGATCTTTGGTTCCAACCACCGTGTCTTTGTGCGACGCAGAAAAGGTGAACGGATGGACTCTACATGCCTGGTTCCTACCGTGAAGCATGGAGGAGTAGGTGTGATCATGTGGGGGTGCTTTGCTGGTGACACTGTTGGGGATTTATTCAAAATTGAAGGCATACTGAACCAGTATTGCTACCACAGCATCTTGCTGCGGCATGCTATTCCATCCGGTTTGCGTTTAGTTGGACCATCATTTATTTTTCGACAGGACAATGACCCCAAACACACCTCCAGGCTGTGTAAGGGCTATTTGACTAAGAGGGAGAGTGATGGGGTGCTACGCCAGATGACCTGGCCTCCAAAGTCACCAGACCTGAACCCAATCGAGATGGTTTGGGGTGAGCTGGACCGCAGAGTGAAGGCAAAAGGGCCAACAAGTGCTAAGCATCTCTGGGAACTCCTTCAAGATTGTTGGAAGACCATTTCCAGTGACTACCTCTTGAACCTCATCAAGAGAATGCCAAGAGTGTGCAAAGCAGTCATCAAAGCAAAAGGAGGCTACTTTGAAGAACCTAGAATATAAGACATATTTTCAGTTGTTTCACACTTTTTTGTTAAGTATATAATTCCACATGTGTTAATTCATAGTTTTCATGCCTTCAGTGTGAATGTACAATTTTCATAGACATGAAAATACAGAAAAATCTTTAAATGAGAAGTTGTGTCCAAACTTCTGGTCTGTACTGTACATTACATGGGATAAACCATGAGTGGAGCATATACATCACATAGGAGATGCTGAGGCTGGAGCATATATATCACATAGAAGATGCTGGGGCTGCAGCATATACATCACATAGGAGATGGTGGGATGGAGCATTTACAGCAGATATGAGACACTGCAGCTTGTTTCCTATGTGATGTATAGGAAACACTGGGGCTGTTGCATATACATTACATAGGAGATTAAGACTGCAGCATATACAGTGTGGGAAATAAGTATTTGATCCCTAGCTGTTTTTGTAAGTTTGCCCACAGACAAAGACATGAACGGTCTATAATTTTAAGGGTAGGTTAATTTTAATATTGAGAGATAGAATATCCAAAATCAATCAAGAAAATCACTTTGTAAAAATTAGATACATTTATTTGCATTTTGCAGTGAGAAATAAGTATTTGATCCCTCTGGCAAACAACACTTAATACTTGGTGGCAAAACCCTTTTTGGCAAGCACAGCAGTCAGACGTTTTTTGTAGTTGATGATGAGGTTTGCGCATATGTCGGGAGGAATTTTGGTCCACTCCTCTTTGCAGATCATCTGTAAATCATTAAGATTTTGAGGCTGTCGCTTGGCAACTCGGAGCTTCAACTCCCTCCAAGTTTTCTAAGGGATTAAGGTCTGGAGACTGGCTATGCCAATCCGTGACCTTACTGTGATTCTTTTTGAATCACTCCTTCGTTGCCTTGGCTGTATGTTTTGGGTCATTATCTTGCTAGAAGTCCCAGCCATGACCCATCTTCAATGGTCTTACTGAGACAAGGAGGTTGTTAGCCAAAATTTCGCGATACATGACCCCATACATCTTCCCTTCTGTATTGTGCAGTCGTCATGTCCTCTTTGCAGAAAAGCACCCCCAAAGCATAATGTTTCCCCCACCATGCTTCACGGTTGGGACAATGTTCTTAGGGTTGTACTCATACTTCTTCTTCCTCCAAACACGGCGAGTTGAGTTAATGCCAAAGAGCTAAATTTTTTTCTCATCTGACCACAGCACCTTCTCCCAATAACTCACAGAATCATCCAGGTGTTCATTGGCAAACTTCAAATGGGCCTGCACATGTGCCTTCTTGAGCTGGGGGACCTTGCGGGCACTGCAGGATTTTAAACCTTTAAGGCGTAATGTGTTACCAATGGTTTTCTCGGTGACTGTGTTCCCAGCTGCCTATAGATCATTAACAAATTCCCCCCGTGTAGTTTTAGGCTGATCTCTCACCTTATTCATGATCAAGGATACCCCACGAGGTGAGATTTTGCATGGTGCCCCAGATCGATGTCGATTGACAATCATTTTGTATTTTTTCCATTTTCTTACTATTGCACAAACAGTTGTCTCCTTCTCACCCAGTGTCTTACTTTTTGCTTTTGTAGCCCATTCCAGCTTTGTGCAGGTCTATGATCTTGTCCCTGACATCCTTAGAAAGCTCTTTGGTCTTGCCCATGTTGTAGAGGTTAGAGTCAGACTGATTAATTGAGTCTGTGGACAAGAGTCTTTTATACAGGTGACTGTGTAAGACAGCTGTCTTTAATGCAGGTAACAAGTTGATTAGGAGCGTCTAACTGGTCTGTAGGAGCCAGAACTCATAAATGTTTGTAGGGGATCGAATGTGCATAGAAGAATGGCCTAAAATGTCACCTCTAGTTGTGCACACCAGGTAGAGACATGCTTCAAAAGACTTGCAGCAGTTATTGCAGCAAATGATGGTCCTACAAATTATTGACTCATGGGAGCTGAATACAAATGCATGTCACAATTTTTACTTTTAGATTTTTAAAATATTTTGAAAACAATGTATTATTTCCTTTATACTGCACAAATAATTGATACTTTGTGTTGGTATATCACATTTTGTAAAATCCAAATAAAATACATTTAAGTTTGTGGGTGTAATGTGAAAAATGTTGAAAAAATCACTGGGTATGAATTGTTTTTCAAGGCACTGTAAAACAGACACTAAATGAATAGTATTTTAAATTTGTCAACACAGGTTATATTTTAAATCACATTTATTTTTATCTTCAAAGTTTTCAAAATTCTAATAAATAGTGTCCATCAAATGTAAATAATATGCATTTAAAATATAATAAGTTTACTTTTATATCCTCTATTTATGAAATGGGAAAAAAAATTTAATTACCTGAATTGGCATTTTTCGGTATTACACTTACCCCTGAAAAATGAAGTAAAAGGCAAAATGCTGTATGTATTCCAAAATGGTATTAATAAAAATATCAGCTTGACACACAAGAAATAAGTGCTCATACAGGTTTATTGAGAGAAAAATAAAAAAAAAGTTCTGATTTTTTTAACCAGTAAAACATGAAATATATTGTAAGTACATTTGTAATCCCTATAATCGTACTAACATCGCACTTGAACATTTTGCCCCTCTTTTCATTGCATTATATGATAAAATATATGATGTCATTCAAAACTATAAATCATTCCACAAAAAACAAGCTCTTATACTGATATGTCAAGGGCATAATAATAAAAAAAAAGTTATGGGTCTTGGAAGAAAAGGAGGAAAAAAACAAAAGCGCAAATATAGAATAAAAAAAAATTAACGAATCCTTAAGGGGTTAAAAATCAAATTATTTTTATTTCATATATCTAAAAATATACATTTTATTTATCCTATATCTGTGTTGAATTATCTATTTAATTGCTCTTTTATTAAGCTGTACAATAGTTTTCCTTCACTGATTGGCTGGCTCCCAGGGGAACATAAAAGAATATTTGAAAACAACAATCAGATGCAGAACTTTATAAAGGAAACATTCACAAGAAAGGAGAAAGAACTGGATGTGAACAATCAGAAGAACCTTATCGATGCCTTCCTTGCTAAACAACAAGAGGTATATTATTAACCCCAGATATATATAGTTAGTGATGAGCGAGTGTGCTCGCAACTGCTCGGTACTCGCCCGAGCATCTCACTGTTCGAGAAGCTCGGCGCTCGGTGAATACCTTCTGGATGCTCGGGCGGGAGCTCGGGTCCCCACCCAGCATGTTTGGCACTGAATAGACAGCGAATAAACATGCAGGGATTGCCTCCCACTCACTGAAATGACGCAGTCATGTTGGTTGTGGCATTACAGTGACTGGCTGGCCGCACAGCGTCATCAGGTCTATATCATCAGACCCGGTGATCCTATGCTCATCACAGTCTACCCTTTAGACAGGCAGAGTAGTGAGAGGTGCTGCTGAACTAAGGAGAGAATTTGCTGTTTATTAGTTTGTTAATAGATATTCCAGAGTAATCTACATCTCAACTAACAGTCCTTCTAAGGACTATTCCAGATGCCTATTATTAATCTTTGTGATAGGAGGAGTTTGTCAGGCATAGTTTGTGGAGAGTGTATAGAGCAGAATAAGATCCATTGCAAGTTCTTTCTGCTGCTGTTACTGATATCCATAGCCCTCGATATCAGGGCTAACATTCTTTTTGCTCTTAATCCTGATTATTTGCTTGAAAAGAAATATAATACACCATTTTACTGCTTCATTTGCTTGTCAACAGAATACAGCCAGACTTGTTTCATTTTATTTGCATTGCTGTATTGTGGAAACAGAGAAACTTGTCCATCATCAGACGAGATCCGATATTACTGCAGTAATCATACAGACATTTTGGGGAACGTGCCACATATTATAGTTCATTTAAAGTCTGCCAATTGTGTTTTGTTCAATCTATTCACACTTGGTCGCTGACCAATACCATACTACAAGGCCACCTGCCTAAAACCTTGTTCATCAGATTTGATCAGATATTACAGCGTACTAATCCTGAAATTTTTGGAAGCGTGTCAAATATTATACTCCAGTACCAGTTGTAATCACGTTTTTTTTCAAGTTTATTGTAATTGTTTTTGCAATGTATTTGTATACTCCTTTTTCACATGTAAAGCGCCATGCAATAAATGGCACTATAATATTAATAATGTTGTCCAGACTCATGGCTACTGAGACTGGACCATGTGGAACACAGGGTTGTGGTGGTTGCCAGCTGACTGGAAGCATTATCTTTTTATTTGCAATTCAACCAACAACCTGTTCACATTGCTCTGGCTTCAAGAGTGGTATTCCATGGCCCCCAAGAAAGTGGGAGAGGAAGCTAGGTCGACATGATGTGGGTGCTTGTTGTGCTCCCTCAGCAGTCACAGTTTCATCTTGCGCATGGCCTCGGTCTGTGTGTGCATCATTACCATAACCGTTACGTCCACTTCCCCGTCTCTTGCCACACACCTTGCCCATTATAAATGGAGTTTAATATTTGTCACATTGCCAAAGATGTCTGTATTATTACCGCAGTAATATTAGATCACGTCTGATGACCACGGTTTTAGGCAGTGACCTGGGATGCACTTGCTGTTCCGATGTCATTTCAGCACTGTATAGATATGACTGATCATGTCTCACACACCACATGACCAGATAAGGTTGTAAAATGTTACAGTTACATTTACTGGTGATCATAATTTCCATCATTTAAAGCAATGCGAAAGTGCAAAAACATAGCCCAAGGTGTGGAGGAGCATTTTTGTTTTTTGTTATTTTTTTGCCTTATATACAAGTTCCTTAACATTTTTTCCAAGAAAATCAATTTTGGCTTTGTTTTTGTATGTTTTATAGTCAGTCCGTAAAAGTGACGTAATACTCTGACAAGATTGTTCACAGCAGTGACTTGGGAGTAAGAGATGGTCCTCCTCATGCTATTACCATATCATTTGAGCACTGTTTTCATTGATTAGATCAATTTTTAGACCCCTCCTGACCTCTGGGGAGGGGGGCACCAGAAAAATGCTTGAGTTTCCCATTGACTTACAATGGGCTTGTTGCTCGGGTCGTGCTCCCGAGCATTACGATTTGCTCGACCCGAGCAACGAGCTTCCGAGCATTTTGGTGCTCACTCATCACTATATATATTGTTAAATGCAAAAACTTTGTTTCCTTTTTTGTCGATTTTTGGTAATTTCTATCAATAAGATTTCCAATTGTTAAAAGTAATTATATAAGTTTAGTTTGAGGGCATTGTCACAAAATGACTGAAAATAGTGTCATTCATTGTCTACACTTCTAAAACTATGTGTAATAAAAATATATCTTATTCATAATCAATTTTCCATTTATTTCATGAAGGGAAAACCAGAATCTACCTTATATTACCATAATAAAAACTTAGGTATACTAGTTGGCAACCTGTTTGCTGCTGGAATGGAGACCACGTCAACCACTCTGCGATGGGGCCTATTGTTAATGATGAAATATCCCAAAATCCAAAGTAAGAAATTATGTTTTATTAAAATATTTACAGTTATCCATTAATAATACATATTATTCTTGTATTACATACAGTATAATACATATACATATAAGACTAAAAATGAAGCAATTAAATTGATCTGTACCACCACAAAGGAAAAAATCCCTTAAAAAATCCATTGTTTCTCATGTCTAGTATTATATATATATACAGTACAGACCAAAAGTTTGGACACACTTTTTCATTTATAGATTATTCTGTATTTTCATGACTATGAAAATTGTACATTCACACTGAAGGCATCAAAACTATGAATTAACACATGTGGAATTATATACTTAACAAAAAAGTGTGAAACAACTGAAAATATGTCTTATATTCTAGGTTCTTCAAAGTAGCCACCTTTTGCTTTGATGACTGCTTTGCACACTCTTGGCATTCTCTTGATGAGCTTCAAGAGGTAGTCACCGGAAATGGTCTTCCAACAATCTTGAAGGAGTTCCCAGAGATGCTTAGCACTTGTTGGCCCTTTTGCCTTCACTCTGCGGTCCAGCTCACCCCAAACCATCTCTATTGGGTTCAGGTCTGGTGACTGTGGAAGCCAGGTCATCTGGCGTAGCCCCCCATCACTCTCCTTCTTGGTCAAATAGCCCTTACACAGCCTGGAGGTGTGTTTGGGGTCATTGTCCTGTTGAAAAATAAATGATGGTCCAACTAAACGCAAACCGGATGGAATAGCATTCCGCTGAATAAATCCCCAACAGTGTCACCAGCAAAGCCCCCCCACATCATCACACCTCCTCCATGCTTCACGGTGGGAACCAGGCATGTAGAGTCCATCCATTCACCTTTTCTGCGTCGCACAAAGACACGGTGGTTGGAACCAAAGATCTCAAATTTGGACTCATCTGACCAAAGCACAGATTTCCACTGGTCTAATGTCCATTCCTTGTGTTCTTTAGCCCAAACAAGTCTCTTCTGTTTGTTGCCTGTCCTTAGCAGTGGTTTCCTAGCAGCTATTTTACCATGATGGACTGCTGCACAAAGTTTCCTCTTAACAGTTTTTGTAGAGATGTGTCTGCTGCTAGAACTCTGTGTGGCATTGACCTGGTCTCTAATCTGAGCTGCTGTTAACCTGCGATCTCTGAGGCTGGTGACTCGGATAAACTTATCTTCAGAAGCAGAGGTGACTCTTGGTCTTCTTTTCCTGGGGCGGTCCTCATGTGAGCCAGTTTCTTTGTAGCGCTTGATGGTTTTTACAACTGCACTTGGGGACACTTTAAAAGTTTTCACAATTTTTCAGACTGATTAACCTTCATTTCTTAAAGTAATGATGTCCACTCATTTTTCTTTACTTAGAATTTGTATTATGGCAAGAAAAAAGCAGCTAACAGTCTATTCAGTAGGACTATCAGCTGTGTATCCACACAACTGATGGTCCCAGCCCCATATATAAGGCAAGAAATCCCACTTATTAAACCTGACAGGGCACACCTGTGAAGTGAAAACCATTTCCGGTGACTACCTCTTGAAGCTCATCAAGAGAATGCCAAGAGTGTGCAAAGCAGTCATCAAAGCAAAAGGTGGCTACTTTGAGAACCTAGAATATAAGACATATTAGACATATTTTCAGTTGTTTCACACCTTTTTGTTAAGCATATAATTCCACATGTGTTAATTCATAGTTTTGATGCCTTCAGTGTGAATGTACAATTTTCATAGTCATGAAAACACAGAAAAAGCTTTAAATGAGAAAGTGTGTCCAAACTTTTGGTCTGTACTGCATATATATATATATATATATATATATATATATATATATATATATACACATATCTATTTATATATTTTTATATTGTAGTTTATATTATATTATGAGTAAACAAAAACTATAATACAAGTATTAGTTAATCATATATGCAAGTATTGCTGAGTAGAAAGTAAAATTAAATAGAAAAATGATTTTCTGCACATCTACTTTAGGTACCGTAATGGGCATGGTAAATGCCCCATAATAATGCAGCATACTGTTTATGAAAATATATTTTCTAAATGCATGGTAGACAACTTTCTAGTTTACGTTAATACAATCACAAATGTTTTTACTACTACTACCACCATCATAGTAGCTACTTTGCAGAATTATAACTCTCAATATGTCTCGTTTTACATGACAGAAAAAGTGCAATATGAAATTGAAAATGTTATTGGATCTGCTCAACCACAAGTAGAACATAGAAAGGAAATGCCATATACTGATGCTGTCATTCATGAAATTCAAAGATTTGGTGATATTGTACCTGGAAGTCTCCCACATTCAACAACTTGCGACATCACATTTAGAGGATTTTTTCTGCCAAAGGTGCAAAGCCCAATATTTTCTTTTTTTTCTATTACTGTTCATTAGTGAAGTATTGTGCTTTAGGTTAAAATTTGGAAATTAAATATTGACTACACATCTTCTATTTTTCAATGTAAATGTTTTATGAGCATGGCCCTTGCGGGCTTACATTCTACAGGATGATGGGGAAGGAAACTGTAGGTTGGGGGTTGCAGCTGCTCTGGTGTTGGTGAGGAGGTAGCATGGTCATTATAGGTTGTAAGCTTTCTTGTAGAGGTGCGTTTTCAGGTTCCATCTGAAGGATGCAAATAACGGGAGATTAGTTTCAGAGATGTATGGAGGAGAATTAATTCATGGCTTTGTTTGCCAGTGGTAGTAGTTTGAACTGGATATGCTGGGCAATGAAGAGATTTGCAAAGGGGGGTAGCAGAGGAGTAGTGAGGCGAGAGATGAACTAGTCGTGCAGCAGAGTTAAGGATGGACTGGAGAGGTGCAAGAGTGTTTGTAAGTAGGCCACAGAGGAGGATCTTGCTGTAGTATAGGCAGGAGATGATGAGGGAATGCACAAGCAGTTTAATAGCTTGAAGGTTGAGGAAAGGACGGATTCTGGAAATATTTTTGAGCTGGAGGTGACCGGAGATGTTGAGAGCTTGGATGTGTGGTTTGAAGTACAGGGGAGAGTCAAGGGTTACTCCGAGGCAGCAGATTGCAAGCACAGGGGAAAGCGTGATGTCATTTATTGTGATAGAAAAATTAGGTGGGGAAGATACACAAGATGGGGGGAAAATGATGAGTTCAGATTTGTCCACATTGATCTTGAGGAAGCGAGAGGAGAAAAAGGAAGATATGGCTGCTAGACATGCTGGGATTCTGGAGAGCATAGAGGTGATGTCTGGGCCATAGAGATAAATCTCGGAGTCATCAGCATACAGATGGTACTGGAAGCCGTGGGATTTTATGAGCTGTCCCAGGCCAAGGGTATAGATTGAGAAGAACAGGGGTCCTAGGACAGAGCCTTGAGAGAGGGCGGAATGAGGAGGTAGTGTGGTAGTGGGAGACGCTAAATGTGCAGTTGGAAAGGTATGGGGAGATCCAGCATAGAGCAAGATCTTTGATGCAAAAGAAAAAAAGGATCTGTAATAGAAGGCAGTGGTCAACTGTAGAGGACAGGTCAATAATAATAATAATAATCGGTCAGAGAGATAGGAGGAGAACCAGGAGAGAACAGTGTCCTTGAGGCCGATAGAGCGGAGCATAGTGAGGAGGAGCTGGTGATCCACAGTGTCGAATGAAGCAGAGAGATCCAGGAGAATCAGCAGGGAGTAGTGACCATTAGATTTAGCTGTTAGTAGAATATTAGAGACTTTAGTGAGGGCAGTTTCAGTAGAATGTATAGAGCGGAAAACAGATTGTAAAGGGTCAAGAAGAGAGTTGTGTGAGAGATAGCGGATTAGACGGGAATGGACCAGGCGTTCCAGGAGTTTAGAGATAAAGGGAAGATTGGAAACAGGTCTGTAGTTGGCCGTGCAGTTCTGGTCAAGGGATGGCTTTTTAAGTAATGGATATATGCTGGCATGTTTAAAAGAAGAGAGAAAGATACCAGATGAGAGGGAGAGGTTGAACATTTTAGTTAGGTAACTAGAAGAAAGAGTATAGAAAATTGTCTGTTAGCTTCGGCTGTAAGTAAGTCATTAGTAGTGATGAGCAAGCATACTCGAGATGCTCGGAGCTCGCCAAGTACTTCCGAGATGCTCGGGCGGATACTTGGGTCCCCTCCCTCCCTCTTTAGAGTGCCAATCAACATGCAGAGATTGTCTGCCACACACTGTAATGCTGCAGCCATGTTGGTTGTGGCATTACAGTGACTGGCTTGGCGCACAGCATCATCAGGTCTATATCAGACCTGGCGCCGCCATGCTCATCAATCTACTCCGTAATCAGGCAGTGTAGGGAAAGGAAATGCTGAGCTAGGGAGAGATTGGCTTGTTTACTAGTTAATGTAGGTATTCCATAAGAGTCTCTACACATATCCATCTCAACTAACAGTCCTTCTGAGGACTAATCCAGCTGCAGAGATATCAGTGCTAGGCAAGCAGGCAGGGTATATAGCACACTGCAGTGCATATAGCAAGAGGGTCCATTCCAGTTCTGTCTGCTGGTGCTTTTACAGATATTTGTAGAAATAGCCCCAGGTATCAGGGGCCAGGAATTTTTTTTTTATCTTAATCCTGATTATTTGCTTAAAAAGCTTTCCAGAGAACACTGTTTTTCTGCGCCATTTGCTTGTGGGCACTGCAGAATACAGCCAGGTCCTTTGCATACTACAGCGCTAAATATCCAGCTTTTTAAAACTGTAGTTCGTCCGTCACACACATTTCTGGACTCCATTAAAATTTTGTTTCAGAGTGTCAGTGAAGTTATTGACACCAGTTTGCTGATAAAAATAGTTACCTTCAGGCCTGCTATTTAAAACTGTGTTTTGTCTCTCACACTGATCACATATAAGATCGCTCCAAATTCAGCCATTTGTAGAGAGCGTGGAAGATATTGTCCTCCATTTAAAATGGGCAAGGTGCGTGGCAAGGGACAGGGAACTGGACGTGATGGTGATGGTGCATGCAGAGGCTGAGGCCGTGGGCAAGCTGAAATTGTGCCACAACAAACAACCACAACTCTCGCTCGACCTTCCTGTCCCAATTAATAGGGGACCACAGAACACCATTATTGAACACAGAGCAGTGTGAAAAGGTTATTGGTTGGATAGCAGTTAATGCTTCCAGTCACTTAACCACCGTCACCACCCTGTCCTCCACACGGTCAATTCTCAGTAGCTGTGAGTCTGGACTGTACATTTCTCACCCTGATCCTCCTTCCTCCCAGCATACCAAGTGCCCAGAGACAATTGATCACACACTTGGCGACACCGAAGAGCTGTTCACTTTTCCATTTATAGGTTCTGTCTTCTCACCCGGTCAACTTGAAGCGGGGAAAGAGGAGATCGCATGTAGCGATGCCCAAATATTTGAGCAGCCACGGTCATATGAAGGTGACAGTGGCAAAGTGTCACAAGAGGTGGACGATGATGAGACATAATTGCCAAAAAGTCAGGAGGAGGACCTCGGTGCAGAAGTTGAAGGAGAGGTGGTGGATCATACAGTAACTGACCCAACCAGGACATGCAGAGTGAGGACATAAGCACACAGGGGGAGGGAGGTAGAGCACCCCAACAGGCAGGAAGAAGCAGTGTGGTGGCCGCAGACAGAAAGTGAGTAACCGTTCCCTGTAACACCAACACGACGGAAGTTGTCAGTACAACTGTTGGGTCTTCCCGAGTCTGGTTGTTTTTTAAAGACTCTACCGATAACCCCAAAAAGGCCATTTGCACCACCTTGCTAACATCAGCAGGGATAGCAAAACTACCAGTCTGACCACCACAAGCATGATGAGGCACATGTTAGTAAAGCCATAGTGGATGTCGGGACCCAGTCGTACCTTGGAACGTAACACATCCACCCGAAGCTGAGGATTGCGGGTCCTAGGTCAATCATGATTGCCCCCACAGTCTACAGCTTCTGCATCTCATGCTCCTCAGCCTCCTCGTCTTCTTCAGCCTGCATCTCTGAAATTACCACATGAGTCACAAGCTGGAAGCACTGCTGCACTACCTCGTGCAAGCGTTAACAGGCTGTGCTGAAGCTAATATGCTTAGGTGACAAACCGCAAAAATGCTGAAGAGTTGTAGAAAACCTCATTGCATCCCAACGTGGATTGGGTGACAATGAGGAAGATGAGGAGGAGGAGAGAGAATAGGAACTAGTTTCATGCGATATAGATGGTACTACCTGCACAACTGTCATACTGTCTGCTCAGAATGGATGACCTGAGAAAAGGGAGGAGGAGGAAGAGGGGAGCATAGTTAATCCTCCTATTGGTGAGACCATGGAAGTCTTGCCTGTTAGCAGTTTGGCACACATGGCTGAGTTTATGTTATGCTGCTTTTCCCGTGTTCCTCGCGTTCTCAGTATTTTGGGTGACAGTCATTACTGGTTGGTGACTCTTCTAGAACCACTCTACAAAGAGAACTTTATATCTCTTATTCCTGAGGCGGACAGGAATGCAAAGGAATAGAAAGTGCAAAGTTTGGGAAAATACTAAGCGAGTACCTTGCCTACAGTACCAACTTTCTCTGTGATTCCTCTGTGCCTTATAATTATTGGGTATTCAAGCTGTAAACGTGGAATCAACTGGCTTTTTATACCTTGGAGGTCCTGGCCTGCCCTGCCGCTAGCGTTTTATCAGAGTGGGTTTTTAGTGCCACTGGTAGAATTATAACTGATAAGCGCATCTGCCTGTCAACTGAAAATGCTGACAGGCTGACTCTTATAAAAATGAACAAGGGCTGGATTTGGCCAGACTTCTCAACACCACCGAATGATAGCAGCGTAACATAAACTCAAATCCAGTGTCTTTTATTGGGAGGTGTATTCCTATGCTCCTTTTCACACCCACACATGGGTATAAGCTTCCTGATTTTGGCTATTTGCTCTTGTCTTCCTCCTTCTCCTCATACTCATCCTCCACCGCCATATCACCAGGGTGACCGTGGTCCGTGATACAACACCCACATATTTTTTTTAAAGAGTGTTTATGATGCCCGTAAAATTTTTATTTTTTTTATACAGTATGTTCATGTATACCCCCCAGGGGAAAATGTTTGTCAGCCCATACACTAAGTGCATGGGCATTACAAGTGAAGTAGACCCGCTCCTTTAAAATGGGAACATTTTTTTATGAGGCCCTTCTTCACATCTCTTTCAAGGGGCATTGGAGTGCCTCCCAATTTTTGGCAGGCCTTGCATTCACTGCATAGGGCAACACTATGGGAGACCCACTTCCTAATAATGGAAAAAAAATTTCATGAGGCCCTCTACGTTTTTACCAAGGGGCATTGTAATGCCTCACAATTTTTGGCAGCCCTTGCATTCCCTGCATAGGCCAACACTATGGGAGACCCACTTCCTATTAATGGGAACATTGTTTTCAGGAGGCCCTCTGACCTCCACGTCTCTTCCAAGGGGCATTGGAGTGCATCCAAATTTTTGGCAACCCTTGCATTCACTGTATAGGCCAACACTATAGGAGACCCACTTCCTAACAATCAGAAAATTTTTTCATGAGGCCCTCCTCCACATCTCTTCCAAGGGGCATTGGAGTGCCTCACAATTTTTGGCAGCCCTTGCATTCACTGCATAGGAAAACACTATGGGAGACCCACTTCCTAATAGTGAAAACATTTTTTCATGAGGCCCTCTATGTCTCTTCCAAGGGGCATTGAAGTGCCTCCCAATTTTTGGCAGACCTTGCATTCACTGCATAGGCCAACACTATGGGAGAACCACTTCCTAATAATGGGAACATTGTTTTCAGGAGGCCCTCTGACCTCCACGTCTCTTCCAAAGGGCATTGGAGTGCCTCCAAATTTGTGGCATCCCTTGCATTCACTGCATAGGCTAACACAATGGGAGACCCACTTCCTAATAATGGGAACATTTTTTTTCAGGAGACCATCCTCTACGTCTCTTCTAAGGGGCATTGGAGTAGGTCCAAATTTTTGGCAGCCCTTGCATTCACTGCATAGGCAAACAGAATGGGAGACCCACTTCCTAATAATGTGAACATTCAGAAGGCCATCCTCTAAGTTTCTTCAAAGGGGTATTGGGGTGCGTCCAAATTTTCAAAGGGATATTGGGGTGCGTCCAAATTTTGGGCAGCCCTGCCACTCACTGCATACTCAATAACAGTATAGAAGATCCACTCTTTAGTAATGCAAACAGCAAAGCATTGTCGGCTGATGGCTCTCTAAGAATAGTGAGGGCCGACTGCTGGCCCTTTAAGAATAGTAAAGGCTGCCTGATGGCCCTATAAAAATAGGCTTTGTGAATTTCAGAGTCCCTCCTTCATAAATGAAACAGATGTGTCTGATCATGTCTCACACACCACATGACCAGATAAAGTTGTAAAATGCTAAAATGACATTTCCCACTGAATGCATTTGTCATGGTTGAAAGCAATGCAAAAGTGCAAAAATGCATCAGAAACGCTACACTACTTGTGGAGGAGTATTTTTGCTTTTGGTTATTTATTTTACATTATTTTATTATTTATTATACAAATTATTACCCTGGAAAGGATGTTCCTTAGCATATTTCCCAGGAAAATCCATTTTGGTTTCATTTTTGTCTGTTTTATTGTGAGTCCATAAAAGTGGCTTAATACCTCTGACAACATTGTTCACAGTAGTGACCTGGGAGTCAGAAATGATTCCATGGGTCTTCCCTATGCTGTTCCCATGTCATTTGAGCACTGTTCCCATCAATTTGGGCAATTTTAGGCCCTCTGCAGACCACCAGGGGGAGCAGCCTGAAAAATGCTCGAGTTTCCCATAGAGTTACATTGGGCTCATTGCCTGGGTCTAGCACCCAAGAACTCCAATGTACTCGACCCGAGCAACGAGCACCTGAGAATTTTAGTACGCGCCCATCACTCGTCATTAGTAATTTTGGTAAGGGCAGTTTCGGTGGAATGGTGGGGGTGAAAACCAGATTGTTGGTCATCAAAGTGAGAGTTCGATGAGAAGTGAGAGGAAGGTTCAGTGTTGCTCAAAGAGTTTGGAGGCAAATGGGAGCAGCAATATGGGGGGTAGCTGGACAAGGTGGTTGGGTCGAGGGATGGCTTTTTGAGGATGGGCTTAATTGTAGCATGCTTGAAGGCAAAGGGGAAGGTACCAGAAGTTAGTGATAGGTTGAAGAGATAGGTTAGGGTAGGGATGATTGTGGGGTGATGTTGGGAGGAGGTGGGATGTTACAGAATGGTTTCTACATATAAGAGAATTTTATGACAGAAAGCATCTGTCATAACATTTCGTAAAGTCACCAGATGGCAAATTTAAACAGCTATGACTAAAAGACTTTTATTTTTGAGTAAATGGGTAGCCCATTACTTTATAACACTTATTAATAGTGTTATTTACTATTTGGACAATCCTTTCTTAAATGAGAAAGTGACCCATATCATATTAAATAACCCATTTACTGATCTGCCTCCTATTTTACATATTGTATCTAGTAGTGTGGGGCTAGGTAAAATAGGAGGCAGGTCAGTGAAGGCACAGTGAGGTGTCATAAGAGCATACAGATGAATATGTAGGCAGAGCACCAGATAGAGCGCCCCCCACAGACCCGCCCCGGAGGACGAGCATATCATTATTTCCAAACTGAAAGTAAAGATTACACAAGAATCACAGGACAGATTTCATCAACCAAGGTATCATTTTAATCAGCGTAATGTCACCCACCTGATAGTGTATATGGTTTACAGAGCACAATCCTGATGACAGATGTGCTTTAAGGAACATATATTACATTTAGTAATGAGCGAGTGTATTCGTTACTATTCGCTATTTACACGGATAGTATGGTATTCGGGTTACTTGTTATATTGCGAGTATTTGTGTACTCGCCTCGCTATATTCAGATGTTCCACCCTGTAGCTTTGGCGCCTCCTTTGCAGCCACTAAACATGCTGGGCTTCTTAACCAATCACAGTAATGCCGCAGACATCTTGGTTGTGGCATTACTGTGATTGGCTGGCCGTCCAGCATCATAGGGTCTATTTAAGCCCTGCCGTCACCATTTTGTGCACATTGCGTCCGGAGCCTGCATTCTACAAGCATAGGGAGAGATCACTGAGCTGCCAGAGAAAGTATTTAGGCCTCTTGATAAAATAAAAGCCCTTTTATGGGCGACCTGCAGTGTATACTAGTTCAATGTAGAGTAGGGAAGGAGAGATACTCGAGCAGGGACAATTTAAAGGAGCCACTCACTAGCTCCATAAGGCTATGTGCCCACGATGCAGAAATAAAGCAGAAAATTTCTGCAGCATTTCTGCATCTCCCTGGCAGAAAAAACGCATTCAGATTGTGCATGCATTTTTCCTGCAGAATACATGCGGATTCACATGCGGATTTACATGCGTTTCCGCATGCAGATTGACAAGTGCTTTCCAGGCGATAGCATCACTTGGAAAGTGCTTGCCAACTAGCAAACAGCATGGATTTATATAGTGTGACCGTAAAACAAATAAAGCTATACTCACCCCCGATGCCCCGGTGTGTGCTGCAGAGCTCGTTCCTGTCTGGTTCCCGGCTGCCGGCATATCGCGAGACACAGCGGTGAAGGGCCTGCGGTCACATGACTGTGACGTCACCGAAGGTCCTTCAGCCCTGCCAGCATGCAGAGAGAAGCCGTCGGAAAGGTGAATATAAACTTTATTGGTTATTTTATTCTTTTTTTTTTACAGATTCTATGGTACCCAGGTCTGGATGAGAGTCTTCTCTCCTCCAGACCTGGGTACCATCCGCACATTGAATCGCATATAATCCGCGTGTATAAATGTACAGACGCGCATTATATGCGTCTCAATGCAAGTCAATGGCGGCGCTTCCGCTGCACTTCCGCAAAATTAATGAACATGCTGCGGATTTATGAGCGCCGCAGAAACGCTGGGAAAAATCCGCAGCATGTGCATTGACATTGAGGAATGCCATTGGGGACCATGGGGAGCGGATTACCATGCTTTTTTGATGCGTTTCCGCTGCGGAAAATCCGCAGCGGAAACGCATGAAAAACGCATCGTATGCACGGAGCCTAATACCACCAAAAAACAGCTCTTTTCAGAGCTGAAGACATACAACAAAGTCAGAGTACAGGGAGAGGTTAAAGTGTTCTTCCAGTGTCCATCTTAAAACAGCTCTTGTCAGAGGCAAACCAATATTTTTCCAGCACACAAAGTAGTAGCATTTTGTGCTGCCATTTTTTTTTAAAAGCACCTATTTTCCCTGCTGTTTTAGGGGTCTGAGCCTGGCTTCTGCTGTTCACATTAGTCCACTTAAAAAGGTGGTTAGTGCCCAATGCAAAGCAATAGTCCAAACATTTCCTACTGCCTGCTACCAAGCATGCACAAGGCCATTTTCCCCGCTGTTTTTGTGGTCACAGCCTGCCTTCTGTTGTCCACATTAGTCCAATTAAAAAGGCGATTAGTGCTCTATGCAAAGCAGTAGTCCAAACATTTCCTACTGCCTGCTATCAAGCAGGCACCAGGCCATTTTACCCACTATTTTGGAAGCCACCATCCCAAAGGCCACCAATCACAAACAGTAGTTAGGCTGGAGTAGGAATACTGTCCTGGCTTGTCCACCGCACAATGTGCATAGGATTTGTAAAAATTAGCCCTATGGGCTGAGTCATGGTTGACAAAGGAAGGGAATGTGTTTTTATGGGAAGGGGGTGACGTTAACAGCAGTAGCATGAATATGCATGTTTGATGAATTTTGGTTGGCTTGCTGTCATCTGGAGGGATTACAAACAGATATCTAGTCTTTGTTGAATTTAATCAGAGTGAGTCTGTCTTCATTTTCCGTGGAGAGGCATGTGCGTCTATCAATGATGATTGCTGCACCGAAACTGAAAACACGCTCTGACACCACGCTAGCAGCCAGGCAGGCCAGCACCTCCAAGGCATATAAGGAGAGGTCGGGCCAAGTGTTCAGCTTAGACACCCAATAACTAAAGGGAGCTGAAGCGTCAGAAAGGAAACACTTATGGTCACTTAAGTACCCCTTGACCATGTCCTTCAACTTATCCCTCTTTGGCATTGTTACAGGCACAGATAGCCCTTGCTGTTGTGCTGGTTTATTGAAAATTGCCCAATTTGTGCACATTTTCCCCCCACCTCTGTTGGATCTGGTGTTCGTGTCTCTCCTCATTATCCCTTGGTGTTGAAAAGAGTCTGTACCTCTGCCACCAGCATTGTCTGAGGGTGATGTTTTCAGCAACTGATCTACAACGGCCCTCTTGAACAATTCCATTGTAAAACTCTTTGGTGACTCCAAAAGGAAAGAAGGAAATTTCTCCTTGTACTGTGGATTGAGAATCGTGGCCAACCAGTATTGGTTGCTCTTGTCACCTGCACCTTAAAACATCTCCAGAATCCAACCTATTCTGACCTTTGGAACTGCTAAAACTCTTACTGTCGCTTTTATTCACTCTCGTCAGGACTACTGCAACTCTCTTCTGATCGGTCACCCTCTTACCAAACTTTCTCCTCTCAAATCCATCCTGAATGCAGCAGCCAGGGTCATATTTCTGTCCAGCCGCTTCACCGATGACTCCATCTTGTGCCAGTCATTACACTGGTTGCCCATTCGCTACAGGGTCCAATATAAACTCATCACTCTCACCCACAAAGCTTTCCACAGTTCTGCACCACCTTATTTCTCCTCTTTCATCTCTGTCTATCGCCCTACATGTGCCCTGCGTTCTACAAATAACCTAAGACTAACATCCCACATTATCCGAATCTCGCACCTCCATCTCCAAGACTTCTCTTGTGCTGCGCCAGTTCTCTGGAACGCTCTACCCCAGACGATCCAAATGATGCCTAGCCCCCACGTCTTCAACCGTGCTTTAAAAACCCATCTCTTTAAACAAGCTACCACCTCAACTACTCAGTAAACTAACTTTCCACTGTTCGCTCCTTCTAAATATTATTCAGAATCTACACCCTACTATTCATCTGTCTCCACACCCTCCATGCACACGATAACTGCACTCAATACTAGATTATTGCAATTAAGCATACTGGCTGATGACCGGATCATGCAGCTTTATATGAAAATCTTATTATAATTGCCAGACATGAAATAACAAGCACTTTTCACCTATTGTGTCCACCCATTTCCTTATAGAATATAAGCTTGCTAGCAGGGATCTCATTCCTAATGTAACTGTTTAAACTGTCTTACCTTGTATTGAAGTTATTGTATGTACATGTCCCCGCTTAATTGTAAAGTGCTGCAGAATATGTTGGTGCTATATAAATAAAAAATATTATTATTATTGTTGGATAAAATGTGTGTCACGCGAGGCTCTTGTCACAGACACTTAAACATGAACTGTGCCATGTGGGCAAAGCTACAAAAAGGCAAATGTTCCGTGTCCCCAACAGTAGAAACAGTACCCATCCTCTCCTCATGCTGGCTCGCCTCCTCCTCCTCTTCCACCCATCCAGGCTGGACAGACATGAAGCTTGGGTTGGGTGTCCCCTTTGTAGCATTACGAGTCCCCTCTGTAGCACAGAAAAACAAGTCCTCTCCTTCCTCATCCTTCTCATCTTCCTCCTCATCACCCAATGTTGCCTCAAAATATTGGCTGGACTGGATAGTATCACCCATTGGGAAATCTGGCTCCATACCAACTTGCTGGACACTCAAAGCTTAATCTTTGAGATTATGCAGTGATTGTTTCAAGAGACACAGCAGCGGGATGGTTATGCTGATAATAGCCTGATCACCGCTCACGAGGTTAGTACTGTACTCAAAGTACTCAAGAACCTCACAAATGTCAGCGATCCACACCTACTCGACAGTTGTTATGTGTGGTGGCTGACTGCCAGTCTGATGGGCATGTTGAAACTGGTATTCAGCTACAGCCCTCTGCTTTTCACTAATCCTCGCCAGCATATGATAGGTTGAGTTCCATCATGTGGGCAGGTCACAAATTAGTCAGTGACTTGGAAATTCAAGCGCTTTTGCAGCGCTGTAAGAGCAGCAAAAGCGGTAGAGGAATGGTGGAAATGGGTACTAATATGATACATCTTCTCAAGTAGGTAAGGCAAGTCATGGTAAGTTTTCAGAAATTTCTGAACAACTAGGTTCAGCATTTTAGCCATGCATTGCACGTGTACCAGCTTGCCGACCTTTAAAGCCGCCACCACGTTACGCCCATTATCGTCAACGACCAGACCGGGTTGGAGGTGCAGCAGGGAGAGCCACTGATCAGTCTGTTGTTTTAAAGCTTGCCACAGCTCTGCTGCAGTGTGTGCATTCTGACCTAAACAGATCAGCTCCAACCGTGCATGTTGCGACTTTGCCGATGCGTTGCTGAACAGCTCCCAGCTTGGCAGTCATGGGAAGGGTAATTCAGTGGAGGATGAGGAGCAGGAGGAGGGGAGAGAGGAAGTGGAATATGAAGAGGCGGACACACTGACAGAAGTTGAGCCCGCTATTCCAGTTTGTGCCTTTGTCCCACCTTCCACCAGGTTCACCAAGTGTGCCGTGACAGAAATGTATCGTGCCTGTCCACAGCAACATGTCCAGATATAAGTTATTATGAAGACCTTCCCAGTTACGGCATTGGTGAGAGCATGGTTCAGATTGTTTAACACGTGCTTGTGTAACGCAGGGATGGCACACCGGGCAAAATAGTGGCAGCTGGGAACACTGTATTGTGAGGCAGCCACAGCCAAGAGATCACGGAAAGACTGTGTTCCCACAAGCCTAAACGGCAACATCTCCACAGCAAACAAGTTGGCAATGTGCAAGATTAGTATTTGTGTCCATGGGTGCGTGGCTGAGTATTTACGCTTTCTTTTCAAGCTATCAGGCACGGACAATTGGACGCTTCGCTGGGACAAGGAAGTGGATGTTGTTGATGTTTGTTGAGTGTGAGCAACCGCAGCTTGTGGACAGGAGGTATGAGCGCCTGCTTCCTGAACAGCAGATTCTGAAAGACATATCCCAGGCGACATGGCATTGGTTTGACCCGCAGATGCAGATTTGGTACCCTGGCATTCCGCGCACCTAGTGAGGTGCTTGGCTGCCATGTGCTTTCGCATATTGGTGGTGTTCATGTTGCCTTTGCCCTGGCGTCTTCTCAACTTGGTATGGCTGATGCTACAGACTACAATGTTTTACTCTGAAGGACTTTCAGAAAAAAAATTCCACACAGCAGCTGAACGCCCCCTTGCACTGACTTGGCACACAGAGGGGGTGCTCTTGGGAACAGTTGACCCAGTTCTCACTCTGGGCAAACCACAACCCCTTGGTGCCTGTGTTGGTGCTACATATCCATCTTCCTCTGTGTTGCTGTCATTGCTATGCGTGACAACGGTCCAGTTCAGATCAGTGGATTCATCATCAACCACCTCGTCTTCCATCTCATCCTCCTTCCCAGTTGACAATGTAGGCTGACTTGATCTTGATGGCATCTGTGTCTCATCATCATCAGCCTCCACCTCTGGAGACAGTAAATGACATTCCTCATAGTGGCTTTCTTCTGGCCGTAGGTCCTCAGATACTTGAGGATAAATGCACGCCACCTCCTCTGGTCCCTCTTCAATGCTGCTTGGTTATAGGCCAGAGCCAACCAAAGGATATGTACCAAACATATCCTCGGAGTGGCCAAGCTTGGAGTCATATGTCTCCTGTGACTGATAATGGCTGGAGGAAGGAGAAACAGCTTCAGGATTGGATGGGCCAGCCTTCTATTTAATCACAGTAGACTGTGTGGTCATGGAAGATTTGTTGCTGCTTGACAAATGCATAGATGCCTTGTCTGCTATCCAAGACAGAATCTGCTCTCGCTCTTCTGGCTTCCACACACGTTTACGTTCCAGACTGAGAAATTTTTCCAGGAACATAGTGGATGAATCAAGCTTCTTCTGACCTGACACAGACTGAGTGCTTTCTCGCTCACTACTGACAACACCACATCCTCGTCCACGTCCCTTAACAACAGGCTTTTTTTTCATTTTGGGTTTTGCTGACAGATTTTCAGATGTTGATGGCACAAGCCAAGCAAGCTGTCACGGCCAAAATACAAGTCAACCATGACTCAGCCCATAGGGCTAATTTTTACAAACCCTATGCACATTGTGTAGTAGATGAACCAGGAGAGTATTCCTACTCCAGCCTAACTACTATTTGTGATTGGAGGCACTTGGGATGGTGGCTTCCTGCGTCAACCATGACTCAGCCCATAGGGCTAATTTTTACAAACCCTATGCACATTGTGCAGTGGACAAATCTGGAATGTACAGTGGTCCTACCAAACTAATATTTGTTATCGGAGGCCCTTGTCACAGGTTGTGCCACATTGTGACTGAGACAGGGAATACATATTCAATAGAAATGTACTCTCAGTCACCCTATTTGGCTAAAAAACATGCCTGGCATGTGCCACATTGTGACTGAGATAGTGTAAATTTCTATTGAATATGTATCCCCTGACTGTTGATGACCAACTAATGGCCCTCTGAAAACTTGAATTGAGGTCCACAACTACTACAGTACTCCATCGTAGATAATGTTTTTCAAGGGAGGCCCTTGTCATGGAATCTTCCTGCACCTATGACACAGCCCCCAGGAGTAATTTTTGGAAATAAGATGCACATTCTGCACTTGACCAAGTAGTACAGTATCAAGAAGTCTTCTCTTGCTATATTATCTGGGGAATATTGACAATCAAAATCTCTGAGCCATCTGCAGAAGCTTCTCCAACCCATAGGAGGGGCACCATATATCCTTTGTCAATTGACATGCACAAGTGATAAATTTGAGCTCGTCATCCAGTTGACTAGTGCAGCTTTATTTTTCTAGCTCACAGAGTTCAGCCATACCAGAGGATCGCAGGGCGCACTCACTGCTACCTTCTAGTACTCCATGTCTCTGCCTTTTTCTCTGTAGTCTCTGCCCTTAAATTAGTTAAATAATAGAATGAGGGCCCTACAATATGAATAAGTGAGAGCACTCTCAAATGTACACAAGAGGGACCGCCAAAATTTCTAGAGGAGGGCACTTCAAAATGTATGTTACATGGCCACATGAGGGCTCTCACAAAACTCAACTTTCCTGCCTACTGCAGGCTCTCTGAACATTTGCATTTATGGCCGCAGTATCACATGGTGGTGGAGGACAAGGAGGAGGCGGAGGGTCAAGCCCAATGCTACAATGAGCACATTGTAAACTGCTGTGGAATATGTATTCCACTATCTGAGTGTCAATGATGGAGGGACCGTCTAAATGTTTAAGTAACAGCTGTCCCTCCAAAACGCATGTTACAGAGCCACCTGAGACCTCTCAGGTCAAAGATCAGCATGCCTACTGGTACAATCTAGCTGTGCTTGTAAAGTGCTGGGGAATAGCGAACTAAAAATTATGTATGACAGAGGAACCTACAAAATGTATAAGTCAGGGCCCTCCCAATTGTAAAAGGCGAAAAAAAGCAACAACAGTATGTGTGAACAAATGCTAAAAGGGATATTTTTTTTGTTTCTCTGGTTTATTTAGCCTTATGTACAAGTGATTATGCAGGAAAACTGATTCTTAACCTTTTTGGCCTGTTAAATGCAATTTAGGTTAGGTTTGGTAGTTGTTCTTGTGTGTCTGTAAAAGTGGCGTAATACTGCAACAAACTTATTCCCAGAAACCATATGTGAGTTAGAAATGCATATTCTCCAGGCTCTGCCCATTTTGTTTCATCACTTTCCCATCCATTTCAGCCTTTTCCACAGGCCTCCAGATCCCTTTGTAGTGTCCAGCAGAAAATTACTCGCATTTCTCATAGACTTACATTGTACTCGCTTTTCGGAACGAATATGCAATTATTACAAAGTACTTTCAACTCCCTCCAAAGGTTTTCTATAGGGTTTAGATCTGGAGACTGGCTAGGCCACTCCAGGACCTTGAAATGCTTCTTACGAAGCCACTCCTTCATTGCCCTGACTGTGTTTGGGATCATTATCATGCTGAAAGACCCAGCCATGGTTCATCTTCAATGCCCTTGCTGATGGAAGGAGGTTTGCACTCAAAATCTCATGATACATGGCCCCATTCATTCTTTCTTGTACACGGATCAGTCGTCTTGGTCCCCTGGCAGAGAAACAGCCCCAAAGCATGATGTTGCAGCCCCAGGCTTCACAGTTATTATGGAGTTCTTTGGATGCAACTCAGCATTCTCTGTCACAACGAGTTGTGTTTCTACCAAGCAGTTTGGTTTCATCTGACCATTTGACATTCTCCCAATACTCCTCTGGATCATCCAAATGCTCTCTAGTAAACTTTAAATGGGCTCGAACATGTAATGGCTTAATCAGGGGGACACATCTGGCACTGCAAGATCTGAGTCCCTGGCGGCGCAGTGTGTTATTGATGGTAGCCTGTGTAACGTTGGTCCCAGCTCTCTGCAGGTCATTCACTAGGCCCCCCGTGTGGTTCTGGGATTTTTGCTCACCGTTCTTGAGATCATTTTGACCCCATGGGGTGAGATCTTGTGTGGTCTTGTATGTCTTCCATTTTCTAATTATTGCTCGTACAGTTGATTTGCCTACTGCAGATTCAGTCTTCCCAGCCTGGTACAGGGCTACAGTTTTCTTTCTGGTGTTCTTCGACAGCTCGAAGTTTGGAGTGTGACTGTTTGAGGGAGTGGACAGGTGTCTTTTAGGCTGTGTGCCCACGTAGCGTTTTTCAAGCGTATATGCTGCGGAATTTCCGCAGCGTAAACGCTTGTAAAACGCATGTATATCCGCACCCCATGGTCCCCAATGGCATTCCGCAATGTCAATGCCCATGCTGCGGATTTTTCCGCAGCGAATATGCTGCGGATTTTTCCGCAGCATGTTCATTAATTTTGCGGAAGCGCTGCGGGATCAATGTGCGGATGGTACCCAGTTCTGAAGGAGAGGAGACTCTCATCCAGACCTGGGTACCAAAGAACCTGTAAAAAAAAGAAAAAATAAAGTTTATACTTATCTTCTGATGTTTTCCCTCCGTCGCGCTGTTGTCTGAAGGACCTGCCACGTCATTGAGTCATGTGACCCACCACATGACTCAATGACGTCACCGCAGGTCCTGCACACAACAGCGTGAGCCGCTCAAGACTCCGGACGGGGCCGAGAATGCATCGGTAGGTGAGTATAAACTTTATTTTTTTATTTTTTACCATTCTGATTCTTTTTTTTTTAACTATTACTGGTCACACTATATAAATCCATGCCGGTTGCATGGATTTATATAGTGTGAACAAGTTGTCAAGCACTTTTTCAAGTGATGCTTATAAATCACTTGGAGAAGTGCTTGATAACCCGCATGCGGAAATGCATGCAAAGACGCTGCAAAGACGCCTCACAAACGCTTCTACCTGGCGGGAAAACCGCATGTAATATCCACATGCGATTTTCCCGCCAGGGAGAAGCGTAAAAAATATGCTTCAGGTCCGCAACATGGGCACATAGCCTTATACTGATTACAAGTTCAAACAGGTGCCAGTACTACAGGTAATGAGTGGAGGACAGAGAAGCCTCTTAAAGAAGAAGTTACAGGTCTGTGAGAGCCAGAAATCTTGCTTGTTTGTAATTGACCAAATACTTATTTTCCACCAAAATTTTAAAAACATTATTTTACAAATCAGACAATGTGATTTTCAGGATTTGTTTTCTCGCTTTGTCTCTCATATTTGAGGTCTACCTATGATGTCTATTAAAGGCCTCTCATCTTTTTAAGTGGGAGAAGGTGCAAAATTGATGGTTGACTAAATACTTTTTTTCCCCACTGTATTCCTCACCCTGATCCTCGTGCCTTGTGCCTGGAGAAAAGTGATCCCACACATGGACACTCCTAAGAGCTGTTCACGTTTCCATTTATAGATTTGGGCCTCTTGCCCAGCCCACTTCAAGCGGGGCAAGAGGAGATCGCGTGTAGAGATGCCCAAATATTTGAGCAGCCATCGTCACACAAAGGCAATGGTGGGAAGCAGCAATTACTGTCGCAAGAGGAGAATGATGATGATGAGACCCAATTGATAGCAAGTCAGGAGGAGGCCCAGGGTCCATACTTGGAAGATGAGGTGGTGGATGATGAAGTCACTGACCCAACCTGCAAGATGTCATGCATAGCAAGGACAACAGCACAGAGGGCGAGGGAGTCGTAGCACCACAACAGGCAGGAACAAGCAGTGGGGTGGCCACAGACACAAGGTGGGCAACTGTTCCCCTGTACACCAACATGAGGGAAGTTGCCAGTCCAACTGTTAGGTCTCCCAGAGGCTGACTCATTTTTAAAGTCCAAATAACCCAAAAAAGGCCATTTGCAACATCTGCTATGCCAACATCAGCAAGGGCGGCAAAACTACCAGCCTGACCACAACCAGCATGCTCAGGCACATGACAGCAATGCACCTGACTAGTGAGTCTGAACGCTAGGGTCCAGAATCAGTGTCTGTGGGTAACACCACTGCCTAGTTTACTGTTGTGTGTGTGTACGCCAATTCACTGTCCATGTGCAAGCGAAGATGCCTCCTGCCCTGCACTTGTCAGTGCAAACTTGCAACCACCACCATCAGCAACCATGTCCACATCTTTGTCCCAGCATAGATTTCATTTGTCCCAACCCCAGATCTTTGAACGCAAGCGCAAATACGCAGCCATCCCTCACAGTCCACAGCGCTAAACTGCCACATTTCAAGACTGCTTGCACTTGAAATGTTGCCTTTTAGGCTTGTGTAGATGGGATAATTCTTCAACATCATGGCGGTGGCTGGCCCTCGGTACTCGGTCCCAGGCTACCATTATTTCTCCAGGTGTGCCATCCCCACCTTACACAAGCATGCGTCCCAGAACATTAGCCGTGCTCTCAACAACATAGTTACTGGGAAGGTCCACCTAACCACGGACACAAGTACAGCCAAGGGGCGGTACATCTCGCTGACGGGACACTGGGCTAATATTGTGGAAGTCGGGACCAGTCAGACCCTGTTACAGAACACATCCTCCCAACGCCAAAGATTGCGGGCCCTGGGTCAATCAGGGTTGCCCCAACATTCTACATCTGCTGCACCTCTTCTTCAGCCTACAGCTCCAAAATGACCACATCAGTCGGAGGCTGAAAGCACTGCCTCGGACAAGTGGCAACAGGCTGTGCTGAAGCTAATATGCTTAGGGGTCAAACCGCACATCGCTGCAGAGTTGTTGAAAGCTGTAACAGAGCAGACAGATCTGTGCCTGTCACCACTGAACCTACAGCCAGGCATGGTCATCTATGACTATTGCCATAACCTGGTGGCGGCTTTGAAGCCTGGCCCAAGTGCTCAACCTTGTGGTTCAGCGGTTTCTGAAAACCTACCCGGATATGCTGGAACTACTTGTACGCCACATGTGTGCCCATTTCCGAAAGTCTCCTACAGCTTCCGCTGCCCCCACCGTACTTCAGCAGCATTTGCAGCTCCAGCTCACCGACTGGTGTGCGATGTGACTATGCATTGGAACTCAACGTTGCATATGTTGGGAAGGATTTGTGAGCAGCAGAGGGAAGTTGTTGAGTTCTATCTTCAACGCGCCCATCAGTATTTAGGTCAGCCTCCACACATAAGAGCTGATGAGTGGACATGGATGTCTGACATCTGTGCCATCCTCCAAAACTTTGCAAACTCCACCAAGATGGTGAGCGGCAATGACACCATAATTAGCGTCATCATCCCACTCCTTTGTCTTTGGAAATGCTAGCTGCTCACAATTATAGAGGAGATAATGCAGGCTGAGAAAGATGAGATGGAGCAAGGAACCATACAGGGTGATGCTACTCAGCCCAGCCTCATCTCAACTCAAAACAGATTGGATGATAATGAGGAGGAGGAGGAAGACTAGAAGGAGGAGGAACAGAAGCTGTTTTCCTGCGCTACAGATGGTACTACCCACACAACAGTCATATTGTCTGTTCAGCGTGGATGGCCTGAGGAGAGGAAGAAGGAGGAGGACCAGGAGGAGGATAAGGTGGAGGAGAGCATGGACAGTCATCCTTTTGGTCAGAACAGGGAAGACTTGGCTGTTGGCAGTCTGGCACACATGGCTGAATTATGTTCTGGTGCCTTTCCCGTGACTTTTGCAATGAACACATTTTGGCAGACAGTAATTACTGGTTGGTCACACTTCTATACTCACGCTACAAGGATAATTTTCTATTTATCCTTCCCGTGGCGGAGAAGTCTAACAAAATGTTGCAGTACCAGAAGGCCCTTGTTGCAGAATTATTAAAAAAATTCCCATCTAAAAATGCTGGAGGCAGAGATCATAGTTCATTGGATAACCAAGGAGTACAGGTGAGGGAAACACAAATATAATGCAGCAGAGACAAGGGAACACTGTCAAATGCGTGGGACAGTTTTCTGAGACCCTCCCAGCGCCCAGGTCCAGATGCATTGGGTACACGGAAAAGGAGGGAAAAGCCATACAAGTAATGTGCATCCAAGCTGGACAGATGATATGAACTGGCTCTTTACTCCTGGAGTTCCTGGTCTGCCCTGCCGCTAGTGTTTTGTCAGAGCGGGTTTTTAGTGCCACCATGGCATTATAACTGATAGGCACATCTGCTTGTCAACTGAAAATACTGACAGGCTGATGCTTATCAAAATGAGCAAAGGCTGGATTTGGCCAGACTTATCAACACCACCGAATGATAGTAGCGGAACATAAAGTCAAATCCAGTGGATTTTTTGGGGGAACTCTTCCCATGCACCTATTCACATCCAGGCATGGTAATACGCTTCCTGAATTTTTTCTATTTTCTGTTGTCCTCCTCCTTCTCCTCATCTTCCACCACTATATCACCGGGGTGACTGTGATGCAACACCCACATAATTTTTTAAGGATTTTTTTGAAGTCCGTAGGAAATTTGTTTAGAGGTCTAACTCTAACATTCTGCATGTTATACAGTATTTTCATGTATACCCCACAGGGGTAAATGTTTTTGAGCCCATGCACTTAGTACATGGGCATTGCCACTATAGGAGACCCACTCTTTAATAATGGGAACATTTTTTTTAATGAGAACCTCCTCTACATCTCTTCAAATGGGTATTGTAGTGCGTCCAATTTTTTGGCAGCACTTGCAGTTACTGCATGGGCATTACCATTATAGGAGACCCATTCTTTTATAATGGGAACAATTTTTTTAATGAGGCCCTCCTCTAAGTCTCTTTAAAGGGATATTGAAGTGAGTCCTAATTTTTGACAGTCTTTGCAGTCACTACATATGCAATAACAGTATAGGAGACCCACTCCTTAATAATGAGAACAACAAAGCATAGCCCGCTGATGGCCCTCTACCAATAGTGAGGGATGACTGCTGGCCCTCTAACAATAGTATGGGCCACCTGATGGCCTTGTTAAAATAGGCTTCGTGACTTTCACAGTCACTCCTTCATGAATGACACAGGATGTGTCTGATCATGTCTCACACACTACATGGCCAGTTATGGTAGTAAAATTTTATAATTATATTTACCGCTGAATGTATTTTTCACCTTTGAAAGCAATGCAAAAGTCAAAAACTCATCAAAAAGCTGAACATATTACAAGGTGTGGAGGAGCATTTTTGTTTTTAGTTATTTATTTTGCATTATATACAAGTCATTACCCTGGAAAAAATGTTCCTTAATATTTTTTTCCAGGAAAATCCATTTTGGCTTTTTGTATGTTTTTTTTTTAATCCATAAAAGTGGCGTAATACTCTGACAACATTGTTCACAGCAGTTACCTTGGTGTCATATATGCTTCCAGGAGTCTTCCCCATGCTGTTCCCATATAATTTGAGCTCTGTTTCCTTCGATTTGGCCAATTTATAGACTTCCTGCAGACCTCCGGGGAAGGGGCCACCGGAAAAATGCTTGAGTTTCCCATTGACTTACATTGGGCTAGTTGATTGGGTCGAGCTTCCGAGCATTAGGATTTGCTCAACCTGAGCAACGAGCACCCGATCATTTTAGTACTCACTCATCACTACAAGGCAGCAATAAAAGGCTATTATTTCATACAGAGAAATAGGGGTGGAACTGTATGGTTTTTAGTGGTCGCAGATAACCCTGAGCACTGGAGGCTAAAAAGGCCGGACAGGTCCCTAACACCAACATAATGATACCAATACTACAAAATAAATTTTATAACTAAGGGGCCAGGGCTCTGATAAAGTTTTTATATTAAGTTATTTTAGCAGTAATTCATGCCTCTGGGGAGGCACACAGAGATGTTTGGTTGAATTCAGTATCAGTGACTTCATTAAACCAAACTCTATGATTTTGCATACGGTCTCATATACCATTCCTATGACTCTGTAGTGCAGTACTCAATAAATATTTGATATAGACCTTCATACAGTCTCCATGTAAATGCTTCCATATTTATTTGCTCTTTTCCACAGGGCACAACTGTCATCCCATCTCTGCACTCTGTGCTAAGAGATAAAGCCTACTTTGCAAAGCCTGAAGAGTTTTATCCGGAACACTTTTTAGACTCAGATGGAAAGTTCACGAAGAATGAAGCCTTCATCCCTTTTTCATTAGGTAACTATTCTAGCATTTAAATTACCATAATATTAATAATAATAATAATAATATGATAAATTGGAATATACTAAAACATGTACATTTTCAATAATAATGTTACAATGCTATAAAAGATGCAACTGCATAAAACTGATTTTCAATTTTAACCCCTTTACAGCCCATGACATACTAATATGCGTCTGTGCCCTGGGCTTTAAGAGCCTGACCCATATTAGTACGTCATCGCGATCGCGCGCGCACACAGGCTGTGCGGGCGCGATCACCTCCGGGTGTCAGCTGATTGTCACAGCTGACACCCGATACTATGTGCAGGGAGCGGTCCCGCACCGCTCCCGGCACATTAACCCCCGCAATGCTGCGATCAAAGTCGATCGCAGCATTGCGGTGGCAAGGGGAGGTGATCGGTATACTCACCTCCTCTTCGGGCCTCTAGCGCTGTCTGCAACAGCTTCCCGGGTGTTGCCATGACGACCCGATGTCGTCATGACAACATCCGGGTCACCAGGCAGCAGGAACATTGTTTGGTCATGCGCAGTGCACGACCACACAATGTTATCACTGTGCATTGCTGACTGCCTGCATAGCACAGGGATGGTGCTCCATCCCTATGCTGTGCAGGCGATCAGAATAAAAAAAGTTAAAGGTCCATAGTGGGACAAAGTAATAAAGTGTAAAAACTCTCAGAAAGTGAAGAAAAAAAAACAAAAAACGTAAAGATATTTAAAAAAAAATAAAAAAAATAATCCACCAAAAATAAAAATATAATGTACCCATCAATAAATATTATTATGAAAAAAAAGCAAACAAACCATAAAAGTACACATATTTGGTATCGCCGCATCCGGAACGACCCTTCAGTGAACACGGTAAAAAAAATAAATAAAAAACGAAGCAAAAAACAATGCTTTATCATCATACCGCCAAACAAAAAATGGAATAACACGTGATCAAAAAGACGAATATAAATAAAAATGGCACCGCTGAAAACGTCATCTTGTCCTGCAAAAAACAAGCTACCTTACAGCTCCATTATCCAAAAGATCAAAAAGTTATAGCTTTCAGAATAAAGCAATGCAAAAAAATATTTTTTTCTACAAAATAGCTTTTATTGTGTAAAAGCGCAAAAACATAGAAAAACAATATAAATGTGGTACCCTTGTAAACATACTGACCTGAAGAATAAAGCTATTTTATCAATTTTACTACACGCGGAACAGAATAAAAAAAAAATAAAAAAAACAATTCCTGAATTGTTGTTTTTTGTTTATTCTGCCTCCCAAAAGTCGGAATAGAAAGCGATCAAAAAATGTCACGTGCCTGACAATGGCACCATTAAAAACATCAACTCATCCCGCAAAAAACAAGCCATCACATGACTGTCTGCCAAAATCTGGAAAAATTATAGCTCTCAAAATATGGCGATGCAAAAACTAGATTTTACAAAAAAATGCATCTTTTAGCGTGTGACAGCTGTCAATCAGAAAAACCCCACATGATTCTGGTATCGCTGTAATCGCACCAACCCGAAGAATAAAGTCGTCTAATCACTTATACCACATGAGGAACGCCGTAAAAAATAAACTCTCGGGTTAACGTTGTGCTAGGGTTAGGGTGGTGCTAGGGTTAGGGCTGGGGTTGGAGTTAGGGCTGGGGTTGGATTTTTTTCAAAAGTAAGAAAAAAAGATGACAATATGGAGACTAGTGTTGAGCGCAAGTGCTCGCTACTTGAGTTTGCATCGGGTGCTCTGGTATGCATTGAGTATCATGGGTATTTGAGTGACATGCTCGAGTCTCCGCACCATATGCTTCGCGGCCAAAAAATCTTTGCGGGGGTCACTTATGGGGGCGCTCTAATGTTTAGACTCACAGGGGCTCTCCAAACGCGACATGGTGTCCGCTAACAAATTGAATGGAAAATCGGCTCAAATTGTTAGCGGACACCATGTTGCGTTTGGAGAACCCCTGTGTGCCTAAACATTGGAGCTCCCCTACAAGTGAACCCATTTTGGAAACTAGACCCCCCAAGGCACCTATCTAGATTCATAGCGAGCACTTGGAACCCCCAGGTGCTTCATAAATTGATTCGTAAAAATGAAAAAGTGGAAAAAAAAAAGACTTTTTAATTTTTATGAATCAATTTGTGAAGCACCTAGGGGTTCCAAGTGCTCACTATGCATCTAGATAGGTGCCTTGGGGGGTCTAGTTTCCAAAATGGGGTCACTTATGGGGGCGCTCTAATGTTTAGACTCACAGGGGCTCTCCAAACGCGACATGGTTCCAATTTGTTAGCTGACACCATGTCACGTTTGGAGAGCCCCTGTGTGCCTAAACATTGGAGCTCCCCCATAAGTGACCCCATTTTGGAAACTAGACCCCCCAAGGCACCTATCTAGATGCATAGTGAGCACTTGGAACCCCCAGGTGCTTCAAAAATTGATTTGTAAAAATGAAAAAATGGAAAAAAAAAACACTTTTTTATTTTTTCGGATTAATTTGTGAAGCACCTGGGGGTTCCAAGTGGTCACTATGCATCTAGATAGGTGCCTTGAGGGGTCTAGTTTCCAAAATGGGGTCACTTGTGGGAGAGCTCCAATGTTTAGGCACTCAGGGGCTCTCCAAACGCAACAGGGTGTCCGCTAACAATTTGAGCCAATTTTCCAATCAATTTGTTGAATCTATCTAGATGCATAGTGAGCACTTGGAACCCCCAGGTGTTTCACAAATTGATTTGTAAAAATGAAAAACTGGAAAAAAAAATACCTTTTCATTTTTACGGATTAATTTGTGAAGCACCTGGGGGTTCAAAATGCTCACCACCCATCTAGATAAGTTCCCAGGGGGGTCTAGTTTCCAAAATTGGGTCACTTGTGGGGGGTTTCCACTTTTTAGGCACATCAGGGGCTCTCCAAACGCAACATGGCGTCCGCTAATTATTCCAGCAAATTTTACATTCAAAAATTCAAATGGCGCTCCTTCCCTTCCAAACCCTGCCACGTGCCCAAACAGTGGTTTTTCCACACATATGGGGTATCTGCGTTCCCAGGGGAAATTGAACAACAAATTTTGGGGTCCATTTTTTCCTGTTACCCCTGCAAAAATAAAAAAAATTGGGTCTAAAGTAACATTTTTGTGAAAAAAGTTAAATGTTCATTTTTATCTTTCACATTCCAAAAATTCCTGTGAAGCACCTGAAGGGTTAATAAAGTTCTTGAATGTGGTTTTGAGCACCTTGAGGGGTGCAGTTTTTAGAATGGTGTCACTTTTGGGTATTTTCTGTCATAAAGATCTCTCAAAGTGACTTCAAATGTGATGTGGTCCCTAGAAAAATGGTTTTGTAAATTTTGTTGGAAAAATGAGAAATCGCTGGTAAACTTTTAACCCTTATAGCTCCCTAACAAAAAAAAATTTGGTTCCAAAATTGTGCTGATGTAAAGTACACATGTGGGAAATGTTATTTATTAACTATTTTATGTGACATATCTCTCTTATTTAAGGGCATAACAATTCAAATTTTCACCAAATTTCCATTTTTTTCACAAAAAAACACAAGTGATATCGAAGAAATTTTACCACAATCATGAAGTACAATATGTCGCGAAAAAACATTCTCAGAATCAGGGGGATCCGTTGAAGTGTTCCAGAGTAATTACCTCATAAAGTGACAGTGGCCAGAATTGTAAAAATTGGCCTGGTCATTAATGTGCAAACCACCTTGGGTTGTAAAGGGGTTAACCTAGATTAAAATCAATGTCCAGAAATACTGGAGTAAGTAAATAAATAGTAAGGCGTGTAAAAATAATATAAGGTTCTTTGGTTGACCGTTTTTCAATAAAATAGCAAAAAAGCCACCATGATAGTCCCTCCTGATCAGCTGAGCTATATCATGGGAGTCTTATCTGGCTTAGGCAATCTCCAGCATTGTGTAAAATGGCATAGGACATTTTTCATCTATTTATGTAAATTGATTGACAATTTTTTCAAATTAGTCAGGTCCAGCAATTTTGAAAAAAATTAAACAAATTCCATTTGAATCAAGTGCTACCCTTGTGTAGTGGTTTTCAGGCTCTTGTGTATACATGCTACATGCTTCTATTAGATTGCATAAAGCTACTGTCAACCAATGACCTTTGAATTTCAATGCACCATGACATGCATGCTGCTGCATAGATGCACACTGCATCCTCTCGAGTGCTTTAGACCTACATCTGTTACTCCATTTTACTGCTCACAAGTTGGAATGATGTATATAACTACAGTTTCTGATCATTGCCATCTGGTTACTCCTTCTTAACAGTGCTTGCGGTAAGGCAGTATAGCACATATACTGTAGCTGCAAGAGCTACAGCCCACCTATAGTGATTTCTGCAGTCAACATGGAGGGCAGAAACTACAATACTCTTCTAAAAAACAAATTAGAGATGGTCTCTGGTATTCCAATTCAGATTCATTGAAACAAATTGGACTGAGCTGCAATACCACACAAAACCTTAGGACAAAAGTGGTAGTGAAACTGGAGGAAAACACCCATCGATTTCTACTCCTATATAATTCCTTCAGTACTTAATATTCTTATCTATTTATATTTTATCCAGGTAAAAGAAGTTGTGCTGGAGAAAACTTGGCAAAAATGGAATTGTTTCTGTTCTTCACAACCCTGCTACAGAACTTCACATTCCAGGCTCCACCAGGTGCTGAGCTGGACCTTAACCCGGCTCCGGGGTTTACTAATTCCCCTTTACCCCATGAGATCTGTGCAATCCCTCGCAGATAAGATAAGTTAAAAGAATCCTTAGATTATCCATAGACAGTATAATGTTAGAAGAACAGTTTCACAATGGAGCTGCATCTTCAAGGTTTAATACCAAAATTCTAAATGATCTCCCAACTCAGAAGCAGGAGGTCTCACATAGCTGGTAAAACAATGAAGCAGACTCTCATTAATGCATTGTGAAATCATGGTTTTGTTTTATTTTTTCAAAGTTTTTTTTTTTTAAATACTATTTTTTTACCATGTAATCCAATTGCTATAAAGTGCAAATGAAAGTATAACAAAACAAGATAGTGAAGACGCAGCATCACTGACTTTTCTGGTGTATTTTTGCATTTGGTAATTTCATGGTCTCAAATTGTTACTTTATATCATATT
Source organism: Phyllobates terribilis (assembly GCF_046119375.1). Classification (NCBI taxonomy): domain Eukaryota; kingdom Metazoa; phylum Chordata; class Amphibia; order Anura; family Dendrobatidae; genus Phyllobates; species Phyllobates terribilis. The sequence continues at coordinate 68,465,212 of NW_027362763.1, read as the reverse complement.
ATAAGTGTAAACCACATTCCCACATTGTAATGCAAAATCAAAGAAAAAAATAATAAAAAATACAACACCTCATTCGGGTCTGATAATGCTGGGTATTTGGTTTAGTTAGTTTTCCTACTTGCAAAAGAGAATTAAAGGAATTAACAAGCTCTTCTTGTCCCATATAATATAAAAAAAGCCACAAACTTACCTCTCAAATCTGAACTGTTCTGTTGATGTTAGTAATGTGATTCCTGTCAATCATGTGATATTGTTATGTCATGTGATTGCTGCAGCCAATCAGCAGCTTCTGATTGGCTGCAGCCTTTATACCTCCAACTGAGCAGCTCCATCTGATGGAACTGTAAGCACTGCAGCAGATCAGTGGCTGCAACGGCCATGTGAAAGAGTGTCATGTGACTGCCAGAAAAACAGTGAGGATATTACATGAGCAGTGTTGATCTGGCAGGTAAGTATACAAATGTGTTTGATTTTATGTTTTGTAGGGCACTTAAAGAGTAACTGTCGAGTGTAAATGTATGAATATATATATATATATATATATATATATATATATATATATATATATATATATATGCAGTTGTATGAAAAAGTTTGGGCACCCCTATTAATCTTAAGCTTAATGTTTTATAAAAATTGGTGTTTTTGCAACAGCTATTTCAGTTTGATATATGTAATAACTGTTGGACACAGTAATGTTTCTGCCTTGAAATGAGGTTTATTGTACTAACAGAAAATGTGCAATCTGCATTCAAACAAAATTTGACAGGAGCATAAGTATGGGCAGCTCACCAGAAAATTGACATTAATATTTAGTAGATCCTCCTTTTGCAAAAATAACAGCCTCTAGTCGCTTCCTGTAGCTTTTAATGATTTCCTGAATCCTGGATGAAGGTATTTTTGACCATTCCTCTTTACAAAACATTTCCAGTTCAGTAAAGTTTGATGGTCGCCGATCATGGACAGCCCTCTTCAAATGATCCCACAGATGTTCAATGATATTCAGGTCTGGGGACTGGGATGGCCATTCCAGAACATTGCAATTGTTCCTCTGCATGAATGCCTGAGTAGATTTGGAGCGGTGTTTTGGATCATTGTCTTGCTGAAAGATCCATCCCCTGCGTAACTTCAACTTTATCACTGATTCTTGAACATTACTGTCAAGAATCTGCTGATACTGAGTGGAATCCATGCGTCCCTCAACTTTAACTAGATTACCGGTGCCGGCATTGGCCACACAGCACCAAAGCATGATGGAAACCTCCACCAAATTTTACTGTGGGTAGCAAGTGTTTTTCTTGGAATGCTGTGTTTTTTTGCCGCCATGCATAACGCCTTTTTGCATGACCAAACAACTCAATCTTGGTTTCTTCAGTCCACAGGACCTTCTTCCAAAAAGAAATTGGCTTCTCCAATGTGCTTTTGCATAACTCAACCGACTCTGTTTGAGGCGTGCTTGCAGAAACGGCTTCTTTCGCATCACTCTCCCATACAGATTCTCCTTGTGCAAAGTGCGTTGTATAGTTGACCGATGCATAGTGACACAATCTGCAGCAAGTTGATGCTGCAGCTCTCTGGAGGTGGTCTGAGGATTGTCCTTGACTGATCTCACCATTCTTCTTCTCTGCCTTTCTGATGTTTTTCTTGGCCTGCCACTTCTGGTCTTAACAAGAACTGTCCCTGTGTTCTTCCATTTCCTTACTATGTTCCTCACAGTGGAAACTGACAGGTTAAATCTCTGAGACTACTTTTTGTATCCTTCCCCTGAACAACTATGTTGAATAATCTTTGTTTTCAGATCATTTGACAGTTGTTTTGAGGAGCCCATGATGCCACTCTTCAGAGGAGATTCAAACAGGAGAACAACTTGCAAGTGGCCACTTTAAGTAGCTTTTCTCATGATTGCATACACCTGGCTATGAAGTTCAAAGCTCAATGAGGTTACAAAACCAAAAAAAGTGCTTTAGTAAGTCAGCAAAAAGTAGGTAGGAGTATTTAAAACAAGAAAATGATAAGGGTTCCCATACTGATGCACCTGTCAAATTTTGTTTGAATGCAGATTGCACATTTTCTGTTAGTACAATAAACCTCATTTCAAGGCAGAAACATTACTGTGTCCAACAGTTATTACATATATCAAACTGAAATAGCTGTTGCAAAAACACCAATTTTAAGAAAACATTAAGCTTAAGATTAATAGGGGTGCCCAAACTTTTTCAATTAACTGTAGATATACAGTTATATGAAAAAGTTTGGGCACCCCTATTAATCTTAAGCTTAATGTTTTCTTAAAATTGGTGTTTTTGCAACAGCTATTTCAGTTTGATATATGTAATAACTGTTGGACACAGTAATGTTTCTGCCTTGAAATGAGGTTTATTGTACTAACAGAAAATGTGCAATCTACATTCAAACAAAATTTGACAGGTGCATAAGTATGGGCACCCTTATCATTTTCTTGTTTTAAATACTCCTACCTACTTTTTACTGACTTACTAAAGCACTTTTTTTGGTTTTGTAACCTCATTGAGCTTTGAACTTCATAGCCAGGTGTATGCAATCATGAGAAAAGCTACTTAAAGTGGCCACTTGCAAGTTGTTCTCCTGTTTGAATCTCCTCTGAAGAGTAGCATCATGGGCTCCTCAAAACAACTGTCAAATGATCTGAAAACAAAGATTATTCAACATAGTTGTTCAGGGGAAGGATACAAAAAGCTGTCTCAGAGATTTAACCTGTCAGTTTCCACTGTGAGGAACATAGTAAGGAAATGGAAGAACACAGGGACAGTTCTTGTTAAGGCCAGAAGTGGCAGGCCAAGAAAAACATCAGAAAGGCAGAGAAGAAGAATGGTGAGATCAGTCAAGGACAATCCTCAGACCACCTCCAGAGAGCTGCAGCATCAACTTGCTGCAGATGGTGTCACTGTGCATCGGTCAACTATACAACGCACTTTGCACAAGGAGAAGCTGTATGGGAGAGTGATGCGAAAGAAGCCGTTTCTGCAAGCACGCCACAAACAGAGTCGGCTGAGGTATGCAAAAGCACATTTGGAGAAGCCAATTTCTTTTTGGAAGAATGTCCTGTGGACTGATGAAACCAAGATTGAGTTGTTTGGTCATACAAAAAGGCGTTATGCATAGCGGCAAAAAAACACAGCATTCCAAGAAAAACACTTGCTACCCACAGTAAAATTTGGTGGAGGTTCCATCATGCTTTGGGGCTGTGTGGCCAATGCCGGCACTGGGAATCTTGTTAAAGTTGAGGGACGCATGGATTCCACTCAGTATCAGCAGATTCTTGACAATAATGTTCAAGAATCAGTGATAAAGTTGAAGTTACGCAGGGGATGGATCTTTCAGCAAGACAATGATCCAAAACACCGCTCCAAATCTACTCAGGCATTCATGCAGAGGAACAATTACAATGTTCTGGAATGGCCATCCCAGTCCCCAGACCTGAATATCATTGAACATCTGTGGGATCATTTGAAGAGGGCTGTCCATGCTCGGCGACCATCAAACTTAACTGAACTGGAATTGTTTTGTAAAGAGGAATGGTCAAAAATACCTTCATCCAGGATCCAGGAACTCATTAAAAGCTACAGGAAGTGACTAGAGGCTGTTATTTTTGCAAAAGGAGGATCTACTAAATATTAATGTCACTTTTCTGGTGAGGTGCCCATACTTATGCACCTGTCAAATTTTGTTTGAATGCAGATTGCACATTTTCTGTTAGTACAATAAACCTCATTTCAAGGCAGAAACATTACTGTGTCCAACAGTTATTACATATATCAAACTGAAATAGCTGTTGCAAAAACACCAATTTTTATAAAACATTAAGCTTAAGATTTATAGGGGTGCCCAAACTTTTTCATATAACTGTATACATATATATATATATATATATACCGTATATTCCGGCGTATAAGACGACTTTTGAAGACTGAAAAATCTTCTGTCTAGTCTGGGGTCGTCTTATACGCCGGTAATGCTTTTGAACTTTCAGAAATTGACATGCGGGGATACTCTGGGGGTGTTAATAAGCTGCCGTGGCCGTATCCCTGCCATGTCGGAGTTAATATAAGGTGGAGGGAGTTAAAATACGGCGGCGGTAGGTCCAGACAGTCAGCGCTTCTGTGCTGAAACGGACACATCGCTGCGTATTCCCAGCTCCGGACACAGCGCAGGGCTTCTGTGCCGACAGCTTTCACTTGTCACAGAAGCGCTGCGCTGTGTCCGGAGCTGGGAAGTTCGCATCGCTTCTGTGACAATGTATGAAAAGCCGGCAATTCAGCAGCGGCATAAGCCGGCACCCGACAATTTAGAATAGAAAGAATAGAGCTTCACACATAGATTAGATAGATAGAAACATGTCAGTCACATATATATGAAGTACAGTGACAGTATTGCTTACTGTACTTGTCATTTAGTGTAAAGGATTTATTAAAACAAATAATAGTGTTTTCATGCACCGTCTCTTTAAAAAAGCCGGCCGGCAATTCAGCAGCGGTACCCGACAATTTATAACAGACAGAATAACAGAATAGAGCTTCACACATAGATTAGATAGATAGAAACATGTCAGTCACATATATATGAAGTACAGTGATAGTGTTGGTTACTGTACTTGTCATTTAGTGTTAAAATAAAGGATTTATTTAAAAAAAAATTGGCGTGGGGTTCCCCTTAATTTTAGGCTCTAGCGGAGGTTAAGCAGACAGCTGGGGCAAATGTTTGAAGCCTGGGAAGGGGGTAATACCCACGGAGCTTCCCAGGCTACTAATATCAGCCCCCAGCTGAATACCTAGCCTTTACTAGCTATTAAAATGGGGGACCCCCCCAAAAAAAATGACGTGGGGTCCCCCCTAATTTAATAGCTAGCAAAGGCTAGGCAGACAGCTGGGGGCTGATATTAATAGCTCAGGAAGGGAGCCATGAATATTGGCCCCCTCCCAGGCTAGAAACACCAGCCGTCAGCCGCCCCAGAAATGGCGCATCCATAGGATGCGCCAATTCTGGCACTTAGCCTCGCTCTTCCACGCTGCCCTGGTGCGGTGGCAGGGGGTAATAGGGTTGGGGTTGATGTCAGCTTATAATGCCAGCTGACATCAAGCCCAGGTTAGTAATGGAGAGGCGTCTATAAGACACCCCCATTACTAACCCCATAGTCAAAGTTAAAAAAAACACAAACACCCAGAATAAAGTCCTTTAATTGAAATAAAGACACAATTCTTTATTGTTCTAAATTAAACCATACTTACCATCACGCCCATTCCAGCTGAAGCCAACGATCTCCTGCAGTAAAAGAAAAATAATAAACCAACCTCATCCTTACCTCTCCATGGTTCCCAGGACAGCTTCAGCTCTGCTACATCGAGATGACAGGCTTGACCGCAGCAGAACGCCGCCATCCAGCCTGTCATCCCGCAGACACTGAGAAGCGCAGGCATGCTTGCGCTCTGCAGTGTCTGGCTGTGACGGCATCCAGATGAGCCGACAATGAACTCAGCTCACCTCCTGGACGTCCGTCACTGACAGCGTGGGAAACTTCTACTGCGCATGCGGGGAGCAGGAGAATTTTCCCACGCTGTCAGTGACGTGCATGAGGTGAGCCGAGTTCATTGGACATGATCTCGGCTCATCTGGATGCCGTCACAGTCAGACACTGAGGAGCACAAGCATGCCTGCGCTTCTCAGTGTCTGCCGCATGGCAAGCTGAACGGCAGCGTTCTGCTGCGGTCCAGCCTGTCATGTGAATGTAGCAGAGCTGAAGCTGTCGTGGGAACCATGGAAAGGTAAGGATGAGGTTGCTTTATTATTTTACTTTTATTGCAGGAGATCGTTGGCTTCAGCTGGAATGGGCGTGATGGTAAGTATGGTTTAATTTAGAACATTAAAAAATTGTGTCTTTATTTCAATTAAAGGACTTTATTCTGGGTGTTGTATTTTTTTTAATTACTTTACTAGAAATTCATGGTGGTCATGTCTAATATTGGCGTGACCCCATGAATTTCGGGCTTAGGGCCAGCTGATAATGCCAAGCTGGCCCTAACCCCTTTATTACCCAGTGAGCCACCGCACCAGGGCCCTGGATGAGTTGGGTACAGCGCCAGAAGATGGCGCTTCTATGAACGCGCCATTTTCCGGGGTGGCTGCGGACTGCAATTTGCAGCGGGGGGGGCCCAGAAAGCTTGGGCCTCCCTGCGCTGCAGATTCCAGCCCCCAGCTGCCTAGTTGTACCTGGCTGGACACAAAAATAGGGCGAAGCCCCACGTCTTTTTTTTTTAATTATTTCATGAAATAATTAAAAAAAAAAGGGCTTCCCTATATTGTTGTGTCCGGCCAGGTACAAATAGGCAGCTGGTGGTTGGGGGCAGCCCGTTCCTGCCTGCTGTACCTGGCTGGACACAAAAATATGGCGAAGCCCACGTCAACATTTTTGGGAAAAATTAATTACAAAATTAATAATAATTTAGGGACTGCATCTTTATTAACCCCTCAATTGTCATTTAGTGTTAAAATAAAGGATTTTTTAAAAAGAAAATTGGTGTGGGATCCACCATCATTATAGTCTCTAGCGGAGGTTAAGCAGACGGCTGGGGCAGATGTTTGAAGTCTGGGAAGGGGGTAATACCCACGGAGCTTCCCAGGCTACTAATATCAGCCCCCAGCTGAATACCTAGCCTTTACTAGCTATTAAAATGGGGGACCCCCCCCAAAAAAAATGACGTGGGGTCCCCCCTAATTTAATAGCTAGCAAAGGCTAGGCAGACAGCTGGGGGCTGATATTAATAGCTCAGGAAGGGAGCCATGAATATTGGCCCCCTCCCAGGCTAGAAACACCAGCCGTCAGCCGCCCCAGAAATGGCGCATCCATAGGATGCGCCAATTCTGGCACTTAGCCTCGCTCTTCCACGCTGCCCTGGTGCGGTGGCAGGGGGTAATAGGGTTGGGGTTGATGTCAGCTTATAATGCCAGCTGACATCAAGCCCAGGTTAGTAATGGAGAGGCGTCTATAAGACACCCCCATTACTAACCCCATAGTCAAAGTTAAAAAAAACACAAACACCCAGAATAAAGTCCTTTAATTGAAATAAAGACACAATTCTTTATTGTTCTAAATTAAACCATACTTACCATCACGCCCATTCCAGCTGAAGCCAACGATCTCCTGCAGTAAAAGAAAAATAATAAACCAACCTCATCCTTACCTCTCCATGGTTCCCAGGACAGCTTCAGCTCTGCTACATCGAGATGACAGGCTTGACCGCAGCAGAACGCCGCCATCCAGCCTGTCATCCCGCAGACACTGAGAAGCGCAGGCATGCTTGCGCTCTGCAGTGTCTGGCTGTGACGGCATCCAGATGAGCCGACAATGAACTCAGCTCACCTCCTGGACGTCCGTCACTGACAGCGTGGGAAACTTCTACTGCGCATGCGGGGAGCAGGAAAATTTTCCCACGCTGTCAGTGATGTGCATGAGGTGAGCCGAGTTCATTGGACATGATCTCGGCTCATCTGGATGCCGTCACAGTCAGACACTGAGGAGCACAAGCATGCCTGCGCTTCTCAGTGTCTGCCGCATGGCAAGCTGAACGGCAGCGTTCTGCTGCGGTCCAGCCTGTCATGTGAATGTAGCAGAGCTGAAGCTGTCGTGGGAACCATGGAAAGGTAAGGATGAGGTTGCTTTATTATTTTACTTTTATTGCAGGAGATCGTTGGCTTCAGCTGGAATGGGCGTGATGGTAAGTATGGTTTAATTTAGAACATTAAAAAATTGTGTCTTTATTTCAATTAAAGGACTTTATTCTGGGTGTTGTATTTTTTTTAATTACTTTACTAGAAATTCATGGTGGTCATGTCTAATATTGGCGTGACCCCATGAATTTCGGGCTTAGGGCCAGCTGATAATGCCAAGCTGGCCCTAACCCCTTTATTACCCAGTGAGCCACCGCACCAGGGCCCTGGATGAGTTGGGTACAGCGCCAGAAGATGGCGCTTCTATGAACGCGCCATTTTCCGGGGTGGCTGCGGACTGCAATTTGCAGCGGGGGGGGGCCCAGAAAGCTTGGGCCTCCCTGCGCTGCAGATTCCAGCCCCCAGCTGCCTAGTTGTACCTGGCTGGACACAAAAATAGGGCGAAGCCCCACGTCTTTTTTTTTAAATTATTTCATGAAATAATTAAAAAAAAAAGGGCTTCCCTATATTGTTGTGTCCGGCCAGGTACAAATAGGCAGCTGGTGGTTGGGGGCAGCCCGTTCCTGCCTGCTGTACCTGGCTGGACACAAAAATATGGCGAAGCCCACGTCAACATTTTTGGGAAAAATTAATTACAAAATTAATAATAATTTAGGGACTGCATCTTTATTAACCCCTCAATTGTCATTTAGTGTTAAAATAAAGGATTTTTTAAAAAGAAAATTGGCGTGGGATCCACCATCATTATAGTCTCTAGCGGAGGTTAAGCAGACGGCTGGGGCAGATGTTTGAAGTCTGGGAAGGGGGTAATACCCACGGAGCTTCCCAGGCTACTAATATCAGCCCCCAGCTGAATACCTAGCCTTTACTAGCTATTAGAATGGGGGACCCCCCCAAAAAATGACGTGGGGTCCCCCCTATTTTAATATGTTTATGAGTGACAGTTTTCCTGCTATATACCTGCATGTCATAAGAATTTAAATTAAAAAAGGACCATGTTAAATTCAAATCTGTTTTTTTTTAATTTTTACCGGTGTTTGGTATGCGTTGGAAAAGGGGTAGTCTTATACGGTGAATATATCCTAAACTCTATATTTTAACAGGAAAGTAGGGGGGTCGTCTTATACACCAGGTCGTCTTATACGCCGGAATATACGGTATATATATATATATATATATATATATATATATATATAAAATCATGGCTGAAGGTGTTGGCTTCTTGAAATTGCTCAAGGAAATTAAGCATTTCTCTCAGAAAATTATTGTAATTACACATGTTTTGTTATACACATGTTTATTTATTTTGTGTGTATTAGAGCAACACAGGAAAAGGCAAACTGGACATAATTTAACACACAATACCAAAAATTGTTGACACCCTGAGTATAATATTTGGTTGCACACCCTTTGGAACAAATAACTGCAATCACCCGCTTCCTACCACCATCAACAAGCTTCTCACACCTCTCAATTGGAATTTTGGACCACTTTTCTATTGCAAACTGCTCCAGGTCGCTCATATTTGAAGGTGCCCATACCCATAACAATTTTAAGAACTCTCCACAGGTGTTTAATGGGATTTAGAACCAGACTCATTCCTATGCACTTCAGATCTCTCTAGCACTTTGTTTCCATCCATTTCTGGGGGCTTCTTGAAGTATGTTTGGTGTGATGGTCCTGCTTGAAGACCCATGACCTAGGAGGTGAACCCAGCTTTTACACTGGTCACTACATTGCAACTTAAAATTCTTTTGTAATCTTCAGATTTCATGATGCCTTGCACACAGTCAAGGCACCCATTGCCTGAGGCAGCAAAACAATCCTAAAACATCTTCGATTCTCCACAATATTTGACTGTAGGTACTGTGTTATTTTCTTTGTAGGATTCACTGCATTTACAGCAAAGAGTAGACTGATGTGCTTTACCGTAAAGCTCTTTTTTGGTCTCATCTGTCCACAAGACACTTCCCCAGAAGTATTTTGGCTTATTTACATATGTTTGGCATATTGCATTCTAGCTTTATGTCTCTGTGTATATAATATATTTGTTTTATACATCATTTTGTTTTATACATCAATAATTCACAAGAAAATAAGCAACCATGTAAACCTTGTAACATCTCTCATCAGATAAATCTGCTGCTTTTGGTGCCAGGTCTGATCATTTATTCTTAAAATTCTCAATTCATAGGTAAAATTTGTAGTGAAGACGGATTGTTACATTACTGAGATAGGAGAAGATAGTTGGTGCTGATAAGATTCTGTAAAGAGTGAGGAGGGAGGAGATCTGCCTCTAGTTCCTCACTTCTCCTCCCCCCTCTCCTCTATAACTTTATGAGCATCAACTGTCATCTACCTCAGTGTTGTAGGGAACTTTGTTCATATAGCATCCATACTAGCACTGTACTTGTTACTGGTACAGTGCCTGCAAAAATAACTTTTAATTCATATGCAAATGAGGAGGATCCAGTGAACATTTGGCTTGACCAAGAGTTGGGTACAATGTTTCTTCTCCTCATTTTCATATTAGAGGTTGTTCCTCCACTTTTGTTTGACAGTGCTTACTATTTTAGAATTATATTGTTGAACTGTTCCGGAAAATCAGGTTCATACAGAGGAGGTCCATCTTTTAATTTCTAATATTTTAATATTAAATTACATAGAAAAATGAACCAAATAGTTTTGATTAAAAATCACCTACTGTATTTATGCATGCAGAAATAAGCTGACCTATGTATTTCAATGGTTATGAAATCCTATGTGTAGCCTAATTCTACATGCTGTCAAACTCCCTTGCTGTTTAGGCTTGTTAAATGTTTCTATTAAAAAAGTTATGCAAAAAATTACCCTTTTTGTATGTTTGTTTAAAATATAGTTTTGTTTACGATAATGCTAGGCTGGTACACGCCTGGAAAACAATTTTGTCAATAGTAGATATGGGTGAATCAAAAAGGTAAAGTTTGGGGTTCGTACCGGACACCTAGTGTTCATGCACGGAACCCGAACATTGACTTCCCCCGGAAGTCTGTGTCACAATTCGGGTTCGACAGCCCAAACAGAGCTTATTGAAAGCCTGCAGCACAGCAATTCAACAAGCTTTTCCTGTGCGGGCACTTCCGGCCCCATCACAGCCATGTCAAGTATTTGTATTGATGTGCTTGGCCGGCGAACGGTTTAAATTTAAAAAATAAAAAAGACGTGGGATTCCCTCTCTTTTTGATAACAAGCACAGGCAAAACAGACCTCTGCAGCCTGCAGCCCTCAGCTGTCTAGTTTATCTTGGCTGGTTATCAAAAATAGAGGGGCCCCTAAGCCATTTTTTTAAATTAATTAAATAAAATTAAATACATTTCTCACACTGCAAGTGGTGACTTCACTAAGGTTATCGCAGTTCCTAGGCTATGAACTGCAATAAACTTAGTGACATCAGCACTCTTCGCAGCAGCCTGTTTCACATGCTTTCGTCAGTGTGTTCTGAACCCCATGCTGAGCTGTCACATTACTGATTTCACCACTCAGCACTGCATCTGGATGTAGCAGAGTCTGGGATCATAGTGGAACCTCATGGATTCAAGGCTGACAGGTGAGGATTGCTTGGATTTCTTTTTTAATTTTATCTTAAGAAATGGGTAAAAGAGGGGATTTGTCGAGGAGTGCTTTGTTCAATTAAAGACAACTCTCATTACTAATCCCTGGGCTTGATGTAAGCTGACATTATAAAGCTGACATCAATCCCAAAACTACTACCCCACTAGCCGATGCGCCAGAGCAAGCGGGAAAAGCTGAGGCTAAGCACCAGAATTGATGCATCTAATGGATATGCCATTTATGGGGCAGCTAAGGGCTGGTGTTATTAGTCTGGAAGGGAGCTAATATCCATGGCCCCTTCCCAGCCTTTTAATATCAGCCCACAGCTGTCTGCTTAACATTTGCTGGTTATTAAAAATAGGATGGATCCCACATCATTTTTTGGGAGGCATGCCCCTTTTTAATAACCAGTAATGGCTACACAGACAGCTCTGAGCTGATATTAATAGCATGGGAAACTCCGTGTTTATTGCCCCCTTCCCAGAATAATAACACCACTCTTGCCGAGTATTTCCGGGGTTGCTCGGCAGGAGCTCTGGTCCCTTCCCTGCATGTTTGGAGCTCTTTACAGAGCCAATGAACATGCAGGGATTGCCCGCCACTCACTGTAATGCCGCAGTCGTGTTGGTTGTGGCATTACATTGATTGGCTGGACGCACAGCGTCATCAGGTCTATATCAGACCTGGCGCTGCCATGCTCGTCACAGTCGCTACGGAATTAAACAGTGTAGGGAGAGCTGCTGCTGAGCTAGGGAGAGATTTGCTTGTTTATTAGGCAGTGTAGGTAGAAGAGAAGCAACATATCTGACCATTAGGATCATACATAAATTAAGTCAGATGGACCTAACCATAACGCTGTTCAACGTCAATAGAGAAGTATATCAAACGAAAAAAGAGACGTAGAGCGAACAGTATCCATAAAATACAAAATTTTTATTAATCATTATTAAAAAATCCAAAAAGACATATAGATAAAAGCATGGCAACAAGAATCAATAATGAGCCAAAAAAAAAAAAAATAATAAGAAGAAAGCACCAAAGTAGATACCAAAATGAGCATAAATTCCAATGGTACACATCAGACAAAAATAGACCCAGTAATGGACCTTATTCAGAAAAAAGGAAACCTTGTAAAGCTAAGTCGTCTGATAAATGTGAGGTAATATGACATACACAGTGCAATAATATGCATAATAATAAGAAAGGAGACAATCCTACATCTAAATGGCATTCAGATAACCTCACAATACTCACTTCTAGGTATCAGTCTATGGTGCAATCGCCCCTACGCGCGTTTCGGCGCTGTGCCTTCTTCCGGGGGTGTTTCCTTTTTTCTGAATAAGGTCCATTACTGGGTCTATTTTTGTCTGATGTGTACCATTGGAATTTATGCTCATTTTGGTATCTACTTTGGTGCTTTCTTCTTCTTTTTTTTTTTGTCTCATTATTGATACTTGTTGCCATGCTTTTATCTATATGTCTTTTTGGATTTTTTTATAATGATTAATAAAATTTTTGTATTTTATGGATACTGTTATTGGTTGGATAGCAGATAATATTTCCAGTCACTTAGCCACCATCACCACCAGCACCATGTCTTCCACATGGTCAAGTCTTAGTAGCCATGAGTCTGGACCGCATATTCCTCACCCTGAACCTCCTTCCTCCCACCATGCCAAGTGCCCAGAGACAACTGATCCCACACTTGGACATTCTGAAGAGCTGTTCACTTTTCCATTTATAGATTCGGGCTTATCGCCCTGTCCACTTGAAGCGGGGCAAGAGGAGATCGCATGTAGCGATCCCCAAATATTTGAGCAGCCACGGTCACATGAAGGTGACTGTGGGAAAGTGTCACAAGAGGTGGATGATGATGAGACACAATTGCCAGAAAGTCAGGAGGAGGACCAGGGTGCGGAAGTGGAAGATGAGGTGGTGGATGATATAGAAACTGACCTAACCTGGCAGGAGTAGATGCAGAGTGAGGACAGCAGCACACAGGGGGAGGGAGGCAGAGCACCCCAACAGGCAGGAAGAATCAGTGCAGTGGCCGCAACCGTTCCCCATAATGCCAACACGACGGAAGTTGCCAGTTGCCAACTGTTAGGTCTTCCCGAGTCTGGTTGTTTTTTAAAGACTCTGCCAATAACCCCAAAAAGGCCATTTGCACCAACTGCCAGGCCAGCATCAGCAGGGGTGGTAAAACTACCAGCCTGATCACCACCAGCATGATCAGGCACATGGCAGCAAAGCACCTGACTTTGTGAGCCGAACCCGAGTCCAGGAACAGTGCATGCGGGTGGCACCACTGCTTCTTCCGCTGTTGTGCATGCAAGCCAATCTCCTGTCCATGGTGCAGGCGAAGATGCCTCCTGCCCTGCACCTGTCGTTGCACACTCAAGTAGCAGCATCAGGAAACACGTCCACATCCTTGTCCCAGCGCAATGTTCAGTTGTCTATACCCCAGTCCTTGAAACACAAGCTCAAATACGCAGCCAACGCCCCACAGGTCACGCCACTAAATTCTCACATTTTGCGACTGCTTGCGCTCGAAATGTAGACTTTTAGGCTCATGGAGAAGGAAGCCATCCTCAACCTGATGGCGGCGGCTGTCCCTCAGTACTCGGTACCCAGCCGCCACTATTTCTCCTTGTGTTCCATCCCAGCATTAAACAAGCACGTGTCCCAAAACATTAGCCATGCTCTCAACAACACAGTTACCAGGAAAGTCCACCTAAGCACAGAACGTGGACAAGTGCTTGTGGGCTTCGACGGTACATCACGCTGACGGCACACTGGGTAAACATAGCCTCTTCAGCCTCCATCTCTGAAATGACCACATCAGTCACAAGCTGAAAGCACTGCAGCACTACTTAGGTCAAGTGGCAACAGGCTGTGCTGAAGTTAATATATTTAGTTGACAAACCACACAATGCTGAAGAGTTGTGGCCAGCTCTGAAAGAGCAGGCAGATCTGTGGCTCACACCGCTGAACCTACAGCTAGGCATAGTCGTGTGTGACAATGTCCGTAACCTGTTGGAGGCTCTGAGGTGAGTCGAGTTCACACACGTACCATGCCTCGCACATGTGCTTAACCATGTGGTTCAGCAGTTTCTCAAATCCTACCCGGAGTGGCCGGATCTGCTTGCTAAAGTACGCCACCTGTGTGCCCATTTTAGAAAGTCACCTACTGCTTCTGCCACCCTTCCTGTGTTTCAGCAGCTTTTGTAGCTTCCAGCTCACAGACCGGTGTGTGATGTCCCCACGCGTTGGAACTCTACACTGCAGATGTTGGGAAGGATTTGTGAACAGAAGAGGGCAGTTGTTGAGTACCAGAATTAACAAGGCATTCGGTATTCATTTTAGACTCCACACATAAGATCTCAGGAGTGGACATAGATGTCAGACATATGTACCATCCTCCAAAACTTTGAGGACTACACCAAGATGGTGAGCGGTGATGACACCATAATTAGCATCACCATCCCTCTTTTCTGTCTCCTGAAATACTCTCTGCTCACAATCAAAGAGGATGCATTGCAGGCGGAGCATGATGAGATGGAGCAAGGAACCATACAGGGTGATTACATACAGCCCATCCTCATCTCATCCCAACCTGGACTGGGTGACAATGACGAAGATGAGGAGGAGGAAGAAGAACAGAAGCTAGATTCATGCGCTATAGACGGTACTACCTGCACAACTGTTATACCGTTTGTTCAGCGTGGATGGCCTGAAGACAGAGAGGAGGAGGAGGAGAGAATGGTCAGTCGTCCACTTGGTCAGGACACGGAAGTCTTGTGTGGTAGCAGTCTGGCACACATGGCTGAGTTTATGTTACGCTGCCTTTCCCATGACCCTTGCGTTCTCCAAATTTTAGGTGACAATCATTACTGGTTGGTGACACTTCTAGACCCACGCTACAAGAAGAACTTTCTATCTCTTATTCCTGAGGCGGACAGGTCTACAAAATTGGGGCAGTACCAGAAGGCCCTGGTTGCGGAACTATTATAAAAATTCCCATCTGAAAACACTGGCGGCAGAGGTTACAGTTCTTTGGACAACCAAGGACTATAGGCGAGAAAGACACAACTCCAATCCAGCAGAGACAGGGAAACACTGTCCAAGTTCTGAGAGAATTACCTTACGTAATTACCTTACGTTGCAGATACTGCCTGTGAGAAGCGCTATCACTGGCCACTCACAAGCACCACCTGACCCCCGGCTGCAGTCGGCTTTGACATCTGCTGATGTCACGACAAGTGCAGGCAGCTGCCGCGGGTCTCTATATTCCGCGTTCCATGGTGGATGCCAGGCTGTGGGCGGGGTTACCCTCCCTCGTCACACACAGCATACACCATGCGCTCTGCCTCTACCCATTCATTGGGAAAGCACACGGTGGATGCTGGGTGTGACGTGGGGGGGTAACCCACCCACATCCCAGCTGCCACCGCGGGGACACCAGCGCTGAGTCACGCCTCACTTGTCGTGACGTCTGCGTGGGGTCACGTGATGCCTGTGAGCGGCAAGCAATAGCACCGCTCACAGGCAGAAACAGCAATGTAAGGTACTTACAAAAAGTCTTAGGGGCCCCGGTGGATACATTAGGGGGGGGTAATATAAAGTACTCAACAACTTCTTTAAGAGCAAAATCCACAGTTATAGTTATTAGTTTGCAGCACACCAAGTTGTTTTCCTTCTGAAGAGCTTATGCAGCAGTAATATTATACTGACAGCCATTGAATGAGGAGGTGAAGCTCAGATATGTTACATAATCCAGCAGGTAAAAGGTGAGAACCTTCTACTGGTAGAGAAAAGGTGAGACAACATTAGATGTAAGAAGTCCTTAATGATTAGCTCTGGTAGAGTAAAGGTGAGGCGTGTGGGTTTTATCTATATGGAATGTAAACAGCTAATAAAATACACAGTCCTTGTAAAAGGAATTACTTTACAGGTTTGTTATATATCAAGATAGATAGTCTAAGGCAATGTTCATATGCACCATTTTTGAAGGTTTTTTCTGCAGCCAAAACGTGCTGTCTTTGAAGTAAAATCGCAAAATTCAAAACGCAGGTTTTGTAACGTTTTTGCTGCATTTTTTGGTGAAGATTACATGTGTGATTTAACTTCAGTACAGTTTTAATAAAGTTGATTTTATTTTCCAAAAGAAAAAAGCTTTGCCAAAAAGCTGCAAACATAATTTGGCACTTTCCCTTCACTTTCTTTAATTGCTTTCTATATAATGCCCCATGCAGGATGTCACTTCTTCCCCCCATATAATACCCCATGTAGGATGTCATCACCCTCCCCCCTTATAATGCCTCATGCAGGATGTCATCACCCTCCCCCCCATATAATGCCCCATGCAGGATATCACCCCCTCATATAATGCCCCATGCAGGATGTCACCCCCCTCCCTTATAATGCCCCATGCCTCAATACATTAAAAAAAAAATCAAATACTCACCTAACTTCTCCTCAACTGCTGCTGCTGCTCATCTCCAGTCTCCAGCGTCGCCGGCGTCTTCTCGTTCTGTGCTGCCTGTGACGGCTCAGCAGAGGGTGCAGTGGAAAGACGTCACTGCGCCCTCTGAGCTGAGACGTCACAGCGCAGCTGCCAAGGAGGACATCAAAGCTGCTGCGGAGGCACGGAGAGAGGAAAGAATTATGCCGGCTGCCGGGGCCCTGAGCAAGTGGGGGGTGGGGGTGCTGGCACCGATCACCTCCGCTCATGGGTCCCATAGAGTGACGGGATGCCCAACGACGAGTGGGCCCCCCCACCTGCTCAGGGCCCCGGCACTTGCACGGGTGCATAGGGTGCTGATGCCGGGCCTGAATATAATACAGGATGTAACTCAGGATCAGTACAGGATAAGTAATGTAATGTATGTACACAGTGACTGCACCAGCAGAATAGTGAGTGCAGCTCTGGAGTATAATACAGGATGTAACTCAGGATCAGTACAAGATCAGTAATGTAATGTATTTACACAGTGACTGCACCAGCAGAATAGTGAGTGCAGCTCTGGAGTATAATACAGGATGTAACTCATGATCAGTACAGGATAAGTAATGTAATGTATGTACACAGTGACTGCACCAGCAGAATAGTGAGTGCAGCTCTAGAGTACAATACACGATGTAACTCAGGATCAGTACAGGATCAGTAATGTAATGTATGTACACAGTGACTGCACAAGCAGTATAGTGAGTGCAGCTCTGGAGTACAATACAGGATGTAACTCATGATCAGTACAGGATCAGTAATGTAATGTATGTACACAGTGACTGCGCCAGCAGAATAGTGAGTGCAGCTCTGGAGTACAATACAGGATGTAACTCATGATCAGTACAGGATCAGTAATGTAATGTATGTACACAGTGACTGCACCAGCAGAATAGTGAGTGCAGCTCTGGAGTATAATACAGGATGTAGCTCAGGATCACTAATGTTATTCATGTACACTGTGACTTCACCAGCAGAATAGTGAGTGCAGCTCTGGAGTACAATACAGGATGTAACTTCTGATCAGTACAGGATCAGTAATGTAACGTATGTACACAGTGACTGCGCCAGCAGAATAGTGAGTGCAGCTCTGGAGTATAATACAGGATGTAACTCATGACCAGTACAGGATAAGTAATGTAATGTATGTACACAGTGCCTGCACCAGCAGAATAGTGAGTGCAGCTCTAGAGTACAATACACGATGTAACTCAGGATCAGTACAGGATAAGTAATGTAATGTATGTACACAGTGACTGCGCCAGCAGAATAATGAGTGCAGCTCTAGAGTACAATACACAATGTAACTCAGGATCAGTACAGGATAAGTAATGTAATGTATGTACACAGTGACTACACCAGCAGAATAGTGAGCGCAGCTCTGGAGTACAATACAGGATGTAACTCATGATCAGTCCAGGATCAGTAATGTAATGTATGTACACAGTGACTGCGCCAGCAGAATATTGAGTGCAGCTCTGGAGTACAATACAGGATGTAACTCATGATCAGTACAGGTTCAGTAATGTAACGTATGTGCACAGTGACTGTGCCAGAAGAATAGTGAGTGCAGATCTGGAGTACAATACAGGATGTAACTACTGATCAGTACAGGATCAGTAATGTAATGTATGTACACAGTGACTGCGCCAGCAGAATAGTGAGTGCAGCTCTGGAGTATAATACAGGATGTAGCTCAGGATCATTAATGTTATGTATGTACACTGTGACTTCACCAGCAGAATAGTGAGTGCAGCGGTATTGCATACTGAAGAAGTTGACAGAAGGTGAATATACAGTAATGGCCTAAGGTGTTGACACCCTTGAAATTGTTCTGCAAAATTAAGTATTTCTCCCAGAAAATTATTGCATTTTTACACATGTTTATTTCCTTTGTGTGTATTGGAACAACACAACAAAACAAAGGCAAAGTGGACATAATTTCACACAAAACCCCAAAAATGGGCTGGATAAAATTGTTGGCACTTTCAACTTAAAATCTGGTTGCACACCGTTTGGAATAAATAACTGCAATCAATCGCTTCCTATAACCATCAACAAGCTTTTCACACTTCTCAACTGGAATTTTGGACCAATCTTCTTTTGCAAAAATCTCCACGTCTCTGATATTTGAAGAGTGTCTTCTCTCAACAGCAATTTTAAGATCTCTCCACAGGTGTTCAATGGGATTTGGATCCAGACTCATTGTTGGTGACTTCTGAACTCTCCAGTGCTTTTCTTGCATCCATTTTTGAGTGCATCATGAAGTATATTTGGGGTCATTGTCCTGCAGGAAGACACAAGACCTAGGAGGCAAATCCAGCTCTCTGACACTGGGCACTACATTGCAACACATAATCTTTTGGTAATCTTCAGATTTCATGATGTCTTGTGTGGCGCCCTGCTGCGCTTGGTGCCGCAGAACCTAGAAGGGTGCATGATTGGATTTCTCCACAAGAGGCCCTCACTACATTCAAACACCTCCACCTTCTACCTCATACCAGCAGAGGGAGCCCTGATAGGGATATATAAAGGGAAGGTGAAGCCAGGCAGCTCAGATAGATAGAGATTGAGTGAAGCTAAGTTCCAGACTATTAGTGCTCAGAAATTGAGCAACATACAGGCTGCTGTGTGAGGCAAGCTAGGCCTCCAGTAGCTCTGAAGCCAGACAGAGAGCGTGCCGACGCCCAGAGAGCGGTGAAGACGCAGTACGCCAGCTCCCTTGTAGTGAAGGCTCCAAGCGTGGCCGACGGCAAGGAGAGAAGGAGTGATAAAGGGGGCAGAGGAGCATACCAGGCTCACCACAGTATATTTACCGGACACCGGGTCCGAGCCGACAGGGACCCGTCACACCCAGTAGAGTAAACCGGAATCCCAGGAGGACTACAAGTCCCTGGCAGACCTGAAGCTAGACTCACAGGACCAGGTACCACAAAGGCCCCGACGTCCAGGGAGAGTGGTCACCAACCGGAAGCCCTACCTCAGAGCAACAGGCTAAGAAAAAGAAAGACACATAAGCTAGGCACAGTTGCAGGCTGGCCAGGAGCTTACATAGAGACAGACATGGAACAGGAGGCCTTATACCCGCTCACTGGGGAGAAGTCCAAAAGTGCGCCCTTCACCTAGAGTACCCTGGACCATATCTACCAGCTGTACCAGTAAAGGTAACGAAGCAAAGCCCCTGTCTCTGTCCGTTACTCCGGCTGCGGCATTGTTCCAGTCCTGCACCACAAAGCCCAGCGCATCCACCTCCATTCATACTACGCTGCCCTGAGGCCTGCTCCACCTGTGGGGAGCCGTCCCATCAACGCTGCCCCTAACATCAGCCTCAGTAGACTGTCGCAGCACTGGTAACCTCTTACCAGAATCCACAGGTGGCGTCACAAACTTTTATTTCCATTTTTACTAAACCCCTTTTTTGGCGCACTGTCCGCCCTCTGCCAGCCACCGTGATATACATATATACTCCCCCAGTCATTAAGGTCCCACCGGGGGCGTGACACTTGCACAAGTCAATGCACATAGTGCCAGAGGCAGCAAAACAACCCTAAAACATATTTGGTTCTCCACCATATTTGACTGTAGGTACTGTGTATTTTTGGTAGACAGTAGAATGATGTGCCTTACCAAAAAGCTCTATCTTGGTCTCATCTGTCCTCAGAACACTTTCCCAGAATGATTTTGGCTTACTTAAGAACAAACTGCAGTCTAACTTTTTTATGTTTCTGTGTCAGCAGTAGGGTCCTCCTGAGTTTCCTTTCATTCAAATGTCGACAGATAGATCACGCTGACACTGATGCACCTCAGCCTGCAGGATAGCTTTAATTTCTTTTAAACTTTATTGGGGCTGCTTATCCACCATCCAGACTAACCTGCGTTGCAACCTTTCATCAATTTTTCTCTGCTGTCCACATCCAGGTAAATTAGCTGCATTGCCTTGGTGTGACGCTCAGTCACTTTTCACGGCCAGGCCGTGAGACGGGATGTTCAAGGAGTCTGAAGTCAAAGCCAGGAGGGTACATCATAAACCGAGGGAAGAGGCAAAACCTTAGTCAGGTAACGTTCCGTAGATCAGAATACCAGGGGGAAAACAGATCAGAGCAGAAAGGGTTAAACAGACGGATGGTCAAACAAGGTTCAAGGTCAGGCAACAGAAGATCACTAAACAGAACTCAAGGCACAGAGAGCAAACCACAAACTAGCTGAATGAATGTCTGGCAGAGATCTGGGGAAAACAGCTTAGTTAAGTAGCCAGGCATTCAACTGGGAAGATGAACACCTGAAGATAGCCAGTGCCTCTCGATTTCAGATTGGACAGCCGAGCTGTCAATCACCAAACTGACAGCTATTGCACGCCCCTGTAACATATTGGATAGTCGAGCTGTCAATCACAGTACTGACAGCTCCAGCACGCCCCTGTACAAGATTGGATGGCTGAGCTCTCAGTAACTGTGTGGCACCCTGCTGCGCACAGGTACCACAAGACCCAGGGTGCATGGATGGACTTCTCCACAACAGGCCCTCATTACATACAAACACCTCCACCCTTCCACCTCACACCACCAGAGGGAGCCCGTTAGGGATATATATATGGAGGGTGGAGCCAGGCAGTTCAGATCAGTCAGACAGAGAGAGAGTCTGAGAGCGTGCTGACGCTGAGAGCAGCGAAGACGCAGCACGCTGGCTGCTGTGCTTAGGCGAGCCAAGGCCTAGAGCACGAGTTGAGTTCTGAGGGCCCCGAGAGTGGCCGATGGCAAGAAGAGAAAGGAGAGAGGAGTTAAGGGGGCAGAGGAGCATCATAGGCTCACCCCGATATACAAACCGGACACCGGGTCCGCGCCTACAGGGTCGTTTATACCCAGTAGGGACCACCGGCATTTCAGGAGGATTACAAGTCCCTGGCAGACCTGAAGCTAGACCCATCACAGGATCAGGAACCATGAAGGCCCCTAGCGTTACCAGGTATAGTGGTTGCCAGCAGAAGGTCCTACTACCAAGCAACATGTGAAGGAACAGCATGACACATAAGCTAGGCCCAGTTGTAGGCTGACCAGGAGCACACAGAGAGTCAGACATGAACCAGGAGGCCTTATACCCGCTCACTGGGGAGAAGTCCTGAAGTGCACCCATCCTACTGAGTACCCTGGACCGTACCTGACATCAGCACCAGTAAAGGTATTGAAGTGAATCCCCAGTCTCTGTCAGTTACTCCTGCTGCACCATCCCGCCTGCACTACAGACCCCAGCATCACCACCCACCAAATTCCACACTGCCCCGGGGGCCCGCTCCACCTGTGGGGAGCAGAAACACCTCAGCTGCCATCCCATCATCCCCCGGAGGTCTGCAGCTGCGCTGGTAATATTTACCAGGTACCACAGGTGGCGTCACAAACTATTTACTTTATCTTTATTTTCTATCCAAGTTACAATCCCCTTTTTGGTTGACCACCCGGGGCCACGGACCGGGCCAGCCACTGTGACATACCCCCCACCAGCATCCACAGGCCCGGCTGCCGAGTACCCCATAGCCCTGGGGGCGTGTCAACTTCTGGCATCACGAACAGCATTGCGTGCCCATTGACACTGGGTAATGTGAGCCTTAAAGAACGGTGTCGCATACCGTGGTGAAGTTTTCCCACCAATTGCCGCTGTTTCCCGCCATTGTCTGCCATTTTCGAGTCGCCGCGCGGGAAGAAGAGGGGCGTAACCGCGGGAATCAGAGAGACGTGACTGTTGGAAGCACACAAAGCTCAAGCCCCACCCCTCGCTCTGACGAAGCACCAGGGAGCGTCAGGTCGTGGAAGAAGACCATCGTCTGCGGAGGTGCGGCCTACCCGACTAAAGAAGCAGGAGGTAGGTTATGGTTCACTAGGGGGGGCACAACCATGGCCGACGACCAGCAAGCCGCCGGAGCACCGGTTTACGCTCCTGATGCTCAACTTGCGCCCGGCGGCGCACAGGCCGGAGCGGCCGCCCCGCCAGCAGGGGTCGTGACTCTGTTAATACCCATGGCCCTGCCGTATATCCCTGGAGCGAAATGGCTTCCCCAGTATCATGGCAAACCAGACACCCTGTCAGGGTTCAAGAGAAAAATATGCGGTGTACTGGACATGTATTCTATGACTGGTAAGTAGAGAGCCGCTGTTGTGCTGGGACAATAGACTGGTGCCGCAGAGCGGGAAATTGAAACCTGGCCAGCCGCAGACCAGGAATCAGTATCCATTATCTGTAAGAGACTGCAAACTGTCTTTGAAAACCACACTGAGACAGATCTCCGGATGAGGCTCTACCACTGTACCCAGAAACCTGAGGACAGTATCTGGGACTACGCCTGGTGCTTACAGGAATCCCTGCAGGCCCTGAAACAAGTTAGTCCAGCCAGCATACAAGATGAGAATAAAATGCTGACGGAACAGTTCATACTGGGGTTGAGGTCCCAGGAGGAGAGCAGAACTGTACGGTGGTGGGCTTTAGATCATCCAGACGCCACCTTTGACACCCTGAAGGACATGGCTATTAAGGGTCTACATCTCCTGGAAACATCAGGGACTGCTATCCAGCGTTACCAGGGTGGGGCCACCCCAGTGCCCGCAGCACCCACTGCTCCTTCATTAACGGCTGAAACAAAAATGCAAACAGTGCCCCCTAGCGAGCTGCACAGCTTGCCCTCTGAAGTGCGTCAGCTAAGTAAAACCCTGGCCACTGTCCTGAGCACCCTGCAGCTACAGGCGGAGCCTGAGCCAGAAGGAAAGATCCTACTCGCCGACAGCCCTGAGGATGTCCCCTGGATGAGGAGAAGAAGGAAGACAACGCCACCCCGTAGGAGGACAATGCCACCCCGGAGGAGGACAACGCCACCCCGTGGGAAGACCAACGACCAAAGTCGATCTCCAGGAGACTTCTTCTGCTACCGTTGCCACAAAGCAGGCCACACCGCGCGGAACTATCCTTTAAATGGGCAAGCCCTGGGGCCGAGGGCCGACACCCAGGGGTAAATCAACCAGGCCCATCAAGCTGGTACCACTGGTTCGTAGGAGGAAGGCCTTTCCTGTCCATCGTGCAGGACGGCATAGCTACACCTGCATTACTGGACACCGGCTCACAGGTAACCATCATACCTGATGTCCTCTACAGAAGGTACTGGTCCATAGATGAACCCCCCCCCTCCAGCCCAGAACCTCTCTGTGTATGCCTCTAATGGCCTTCCTCTTAACCTAGTAGGGGTTAAGGACGTGACAGTGAAGGTGGGGAGAGTGGAACTGAAGGACCAAGGCTAATTGTCATAGAATCTAACCCCAGACTTGTATATGATACTTGGTACAAATATTGTTGGTAACTGTTTGGAATAAGTGTTGTTTTTGCTCCAACAGATTGCTGACACTGCCAAACCAGGGCAGAGGAAGGTGCTCCAGAGAGAGATCCGAGCCCTCCTGTACCAGCAACAGGTAAAGCTAACAGGTGATGAGATTGGTAATGTACGGGTGACAGACCCGATACCCATTGTGATTCTCCCAATGAGTGAGATGCTGATTTGGTGTAGGGCAGCAATAGGTCTCAAGGGACAGAACTACCAGGCAGTTGTGGAGCCCATTAGCTCAGAGCACAGACCTACACTCCTAACTGCTAGAGGGGTAGTTGATGTACGCAATGGGAGGGTACAGATACGTCTCCTAAATAGTGGGGAGGAGGAAGTTAAATTGCCAAGGTATGCCACTGTTGCTAGATTGTATACTGTGAATAATGATGCCATACACATAGTGGAATCCTTGACCCCACCAGATGCAGTGGAGGACAACGACTCCGAAGCCCAGCTGGTGGATTGGTGTCAACAGCTCCATGTTGGGACTGACGCCACTCCTGTCCATCTGAAACATGGTGTTTGCAGAGTGGTTCAGGAATATGAACAAGTGTTTACTAAACAAGCACTTGACTTTGGAAGGGTTAAAGGGGTACAACACCACATACCCACTGTTAACCATCCACCCATCAAGGAGCGTTACCGACCCATACCACCAGCACATTATCAGAAAGCCAAGTTACACAACATGAAAAAGGCAGGGGAAGCAAGGGATAGCTGTAGCCCTTGGGCAGCTCCCCTATTCCTGGTCAGGAAAAAGGACGGTAGCATGAGGATGTGTGTAGCTTATAGACAGATTAATCGCATAACACATAAAGATGCATACCCTTTGCCCCATATAGAGGAATCCATGGCTGCACTAAAATCTGCCAATTACTTCTCTACACTGGATCTCACTAGCAGGTACTGGAAAGTCTCTGTTGCTGAAGAAGACCGGGAGATGATGGCCTTCACAACCCCGATGGGACTGTGCGAGTTCAACAGTATGCCGTTTGGAATGTTCCAGAGGCTGATGGAGTGTTGCTTGGGACACTGGAACTTCTAGACAGTGCTACTGTACCTGGATGACGTTATCATGTACTCGAGGATATATGGGGACCATGTGAAGCACCTGGCCGAGGTATTTGAAGCCTTCTAAATGCCAATTGCTCAAGCAGAAGGTTCAGTACCTGGGCACATAGTCAGCTCAGAGGGATTAGCACCAGACCCAGAGAAGGTCACTGCCATCCAGAAGTGGCCTGAACCGAGAAGCATCAAAGAAGTGCGGCAATTCCTGGGACTGGTAGGGTACTACAGGAGGCTCATAAAGGACTATACCAAAAAGGTAGCACCTCTACAAGACCTCCTGGTAGGACAGTCCAAAAGAGGAAAGAGTCCCCCATTCCAGTGGGGCAAAGAACAGGCCGATTCCTTTGCAGTAATGAAGGAAATCCTGACTGGTGAAGAAATCCTGGCTTACCCTGACTACAGCCAGCCTTTCCTGCTGTACACCGATGCCTGCAATGAGGGACTGGGAGCTGTGTTGAAGCAGAATGGAAGAGAGAAGGTAATTGCGTATGCAAGCAGGAAGCTACGCCCTACCGAGAGGAACCCGGAGAACTACAGTTCCTTCAAGCTGGAGTACCTGGCCTTAGTCTGGGCTATCACTGAAAGGTTCAAGCATTACCTAGCCTCAACTAAGTTTACAGCTTTTACTGACAACAATCCCTTGACACATCTGGAGACAGCCTGGTTGGGAGCCATGGAACAGCGTTGGGTGGCCAGACTGTCAAATTATCAGTTCACCATCAAATACCGGGCAGGTCACAAGTGAAAACCAATGCTGATGCCCTGTCAAGGATGCCCCACCAGTCAGACACCGAGGATGTAATGGATGATTTAGAGGAAGTTGAATTACCTGCTTTCCACCAAAGCGGAGTGGTCCATGAGCAACACATCACCAGAAGACATCAGGAAAGGACGCTGAATCCTCTACCCCACCACAGTTGGAAGGAGACCCAGGACAGTGACCCGGTTGACAGCCTTATCAAAAGACTGATCACCCAGGATGGTTCCCACCTGGAGAAGGATGCTCCTCCACAAGCCAAGCAACTGTGGAATGAAAGAAGCCAGCTGTTCATCTACAGAGAGAAGCTGTGCAGAAGATATGTCAACCCCAAGACCCATGAAATGGTGTGGCAGATTGTTGTACCCAGGACAGATATCCAGATGGTGTTGGAAGCCTACCACGAACAAGCAGGTCACTTTGGCTGGAAGAAGCTGGAAACCCTGCTGAAGGACCGGTTCTACCGGGTTGGAATGTGGAGCTCCATAGAGAGGTGGTGCCGGAATTCTGGGCCCTGTAGCCTCAGAAGAAAAGACTACGGCAGCCAGAAAGCACCCTTGCAGTCCATCAAGACAACCCAGCCCCTGGAGATCGTTGCTCTGGATCATGTCAAGCTGTCACCCAGCAGGTCAGGCTACTCCTATGCCCTGACCATGGTGGATCACTATTCCCGGTTCCTTGTGGTAGCCCCTGTCAAGGACCTGACAGCAGAGACTGCAGCAAGAACATTCCAAGCATACTTCTGCAGACCCCATGGATACCCGGACAAAGTGATGACGAATCAAAAGCCCTGCCTTTGAAGCCGAGCTGTTTAAAGAATTCTGCCACCTGTACGGGTGCAAAAAGATCCGGACTACGCCGTATCACCCTCAGACCAATGGTTTGTGTGAGAAAATGAACAACATCGTCATAGACCTGCTGAAAACCTTACCCTTGGAAGAAAGAAATCAGTGGCCTGACAAACTACCTGACCTGGTAGATCTGTACAATCACATACCTGTGAGTTCTACAAATTGTACCCCAGCGTACCTCATGAGAGCAAGACGCGGAAAGTTGCCCATGGACCTGGAACTCGGAGTGGTAGAACCTGAAGCAGATATGTCCACTGAAGACTGGGATACAAATCGGCAAGAGCAGAACAGGAGAGTACAGGCCTGTGTCGAAGACAGTCTGAACCAAGTAAGGAAGAGGCAGGAAGAACAGTACAATAAACATGCACCAGCAGAAATCTTGGCACCTGGAGAGATAGTGCTAAAGAGGAAGAGAAGAAGTCACAAGCTCGATGACCAGTGGGAAAGAGAGCCCTACACAGTGCTGAACTCCCGATTTGACAACAGTAAAACTTGCCTGATTAGCAAAGATGGAGGAAAAACAACTGCAACAGTCTCAAGAGACCATCTGAAAGTGTGCCCACGTCTACTGAAGATAACGGAAGAAGAAGTACCTCCTATAGCACCGGATGAACCAAAGGAAGAAGTGCTTCACACAGTTCTAGGAGATTTCCCTGTGGACTGGCCTCAACTTGATGGAGCAGTTATAATACCGGTGATACACTTCTATCAGCAACCAGATGAACCTGTACGCGCCCTGGAAGAGCCTGCTCAGGAACAGGAAGAGTCTCCAGTAATAGGAAGATCACCCGTTGAAGCAGAGCCTGCATGCCCAGTGGACAGTGTACTTGCGAGTCTAATAGAGAGATTAAGGCAGTTCTATAATCTACCAGCACGTACACCTGCTAGATTAACAGAAAGTGCATGCACAGATACTAGTGACACCCCAGTACTACGAAGATCCACACGCTGCACCCAATGACAAATCCCTACCAGGTTTAGGGAACAAGCATGAAGTGCCTAAATTGTAAATAGTTACCCAGTGGGTATTGCTACTGTTATTGTTTATTGTGTGCATTTAGTTACCCGTAAGGGTATAAAGACTTGTAGGCTGAGGACTGTGAGCAGCCAAAAATTTTAATTGTAAATAGTTGCACTCATCAAAAGTGCCCCCTTATAAGACCACAGAACAAAAACCCGCTTGGCGTGGCTGAAGACATGGTCCAGCACCTGGATCACTTATGCCCTGTAGCCACGCCCAGGGCCTACGTTGAGGGTTTTCAGGCGGGTCCCTCATGTTCTTTCATCGGTGAAATGGATACCTGATTACGGGACTTACTTTAACTTTATTAATATTATTATAATTGTTATAATTGTTATAGCCTGTTACAAAATGCTTCAGTTCAGGAGTACTGAATTGTACTAGGGGGGAATGTGGCACCCTGCTGCGCACAGGTACCACAGGACCAAGGGTGCATGGATGGACTTCTCCACAAGAGGCCCTCATTACATACAAACACCTCCACCCTTCCACCTCACACCACCAGAGGGAGCCCGTTAGGGATATATATATGGAGGGTGGAGCCAGGCAGTTCAGATCAGTCAGACAGAGAGAGAGTTTGAGAGCATGCTAACGCTGAGAGCAGCGAAGACGCAGCACGCTGGCTGCTGTGCTTAGGCGAGCCAAGGCCTACAGCACGAGTTGAGTTCTGAGGGCCCCGAGTGTGGCTGACAGCAAGAGGAGAAAGGAGAGAGGAGTTAAGGGGGCAGAGGAGCATCATAGGCTCACCCCAATATACAAACCGGACACCAGGTCCGCGCCTACAGGGTCCTTTATACCCAGTAGGGACCACCGGCATTCCAGGAGGACTACAAGTCCCTTGCAGACTTGAAGCTAGACCCATTACAGGATCAGGAACCACGAAGGCCCCAGCGTTACCAGGGATAGTGGTTGCCAGCAGAAGTTCCTACTAACGAGCAACAGGTGAAGGAACAGCACGACACATAAGCTAGGCCCAGTTGCAGGCTGACCAGGAGCATACAGAGAGGCAGACACAGACCAGGAGGCCTTATACCCGCTCACTGGGGAGAAGTCCTGAAGTGCACCCATCCTACTGAGTACCCTGGACCGTACCTGATGTCAGCACCAGTAAAGGTATTGAAGCGAATCCCCTGTCTCTGTCAGTTACTCCTGCTGCGCCATCCCGCCTGCACTACAAGCCCCAGCATCACCACCCACCAAATTCCACACTGCCCCGGGGGCCCGCTCCACCTGTGGGGAGCAGAAACACCTCAGCTGCCATCCCATCACCCCCCGGAGGTCTGCAGCAGCGCTGGTAATACTTACCAGGTACCACAGGTGGCGTCACAAACTATTTACTTTATCTTTATTTTCTATCCAAGTTACAATCCCCTTTTTGCTTGACCGCCCTGGGCCATGGACCGGGCCAGCCACTTTGTCATACCCTACCCAGCATCCATAGGCCCGGCTGCCGAGTACCCCATAGCCCTGGGGGCGCGTCAACTGCATCCCAGACACAGTGACGGGTGGAACCGTGACACATGGGTTGTAAACCTATTGATTATGTTGCGCACAGAAACACCAAGATCTCTGGAGAAGGACTTGTGACCTAATATTGTTCAATAATTTTGGTTCCAAAATCCTCAGACAGTTCTCTTCTCCTCTTTCTGGTCTCCATGCTTAGTGCGGCACTCACAGACACACAATACAAATACTGAGTCAACGTCTTTCCTATTTATCTGGTTTCAAGTGTGATTTTCATATTGCCAGAACATGTTACTTGCCACAGGTGAGTTTGATCAAGCATCACATGCTTGAAACAAATTTTTTTATCCACAATTTTGAAAATGTGCTAACAATTTTGTCCTGCTCATTTTGATGTCTAATTTGCCAGTTTTGTTCTGTTTTTTTGTGTTGTTCCAATAAACACAAAGGATATAAGCAAGTGTATAACAAAACATGAGTAATTGCAATAATTTTCTGGAAGAAATACTTCACTTTCTGAAACAATTTCAAGGGTAACAATACTTTTGGCCATGACTATATAAACGCAAAACACACCACACTACATAAACATACCTTATATGCAGGTTTAGGCCCCATTCACATGTATGTACAGTATATCCGGTACATGTGCCATCTGTTTTTTTCACGAATACCACACGTACCCATTATAACCTATGGAGCTGTCTTTGCAAACCACACGGAAACATGTCTACTGTTTTCAGACAGCACCGATGACAATGGCCAATACAAATCTATGGGGCTGTGAAAAATATGCACTGCACACATATGGCATCCTTATACCATTGTAACGTAGCCATGGGTGAGGGAATCTTCTTCCGTGCCCTGGCCCACTGCTGAAAAATGTGGACCGTTTTCAGTGTTTGTGCGAGAACAGATTAGTTTAATGAACACTTTCCAGGTCTTCTGGGCAGCCACATATTGTAACGCGTCGATACCACGCAACACCATAAACGGAAAATCACACCAGTCCATAAAAACAAACTTATATTTACTGTCAGTTTCACTTGCATTCAAAAGACTGTTGGAGATGCAGATGTCTTTCATTTGGTGATTTGCAGAACAAGTTAAAGACCTTCAACATTTCTAGTGGCATGTAAAAGTTTGAGCACCCCGGTCAAAATTACTGTTATTGTGAATAGTTAAGTTGAAGATGAAATGATCTCTAAGAGGGCTAAAGATGAATATGACACATTTCCTTTGTATTTGGGGCAAAAAATATATATATTTTCATATTTTGCACTTTAAAAATATCAAAATGGATATTGGGATGATGAAAAAGTTTAGGCACCCTGTATCTTTTGTACCTAGCAGCACCTCCTTTTGAAAGTATCAAAGCTTGTAAACACTTTTTGTTGCCAGCCAAGAGTCTTTCAATTCTTATTTGAGGGATTTTCATCCTTTCTTCACTGAAAAATTCTTCAAATTCTGTGAGATACCTGGGTCATCTTGCATGCACTTCTATTTTGAGGTCAAGCCAAAGATTTTCAATGATGTACAGATCAGGGGACTGTGAGGGCCACTGTAAAACCTTCAGCTTGTGCCTCTTGAGGTAGTCTATTGTGGATTTTGGCATGTGTTTAGGATTATTATCCATTTGTAGAAGCCATTCTCTTTGCAATTTCAGCTTTTTTACAAATGGTGTTATGTTTAGTTCAAGAATTTGTTAAAATTTCATTGAATCCATTCTTCACTCTACCCATGAAATGTTCCCCATGCCATTGGCTGCAACACAACCCCAAAGCATGGTTGATCCACCCCCATTCTTAGTGGTTGGCGAGATGTTCTTTCCCTGAAATTTTGTGTCCTTTTTTCCCCACACATACCTTTGATATTGTGACCAAAGAGTTCTATTTTAACCTTATAAGTACTTATCATTTATTTCCAAAATGCATCAGGCTTGTTTAGATTTTCTTTTGCATATTTATGATGCTGAATTTTATGGTGAGGATGCAGGAGATGTTTTTTTCTGATGACTCTTCCATGAAGGCCATGTTTGTGCCGGTGACTCTGAACAGTAGAACTCTGTACCACAACTCCAGAGTTTGCTATATCTTTCTGAAGGTATTTTGCAGTCAAGCGTGGGTTCTGATTTGCCTCTCTAGCAATTCTACGAGCAGCTCTCACTGAAATTTTGCTGGTCTTCCAGACCTTATATTAACCTCCACTGTTCCTGCTAACTGACATTTCTTAATTACATATTGAACTGCGGAAAGGACAACTTGAAAACTCTTTGCTATCGTCTTATAGTCAGGGCTGTGGAGAAGGTAAGCCAAACCTCTGATTCCGACTCCTCAATTTCCATGACACCGACTTCGACTCCCTCATACATGGCTCATGTTTAAGTGATAAATTTACTGAAGCACAAATTAATCTCAGCTAAAAGTCTAGACCCTTAGATCAGGAATAGGACAGATATTTAAAGGACATTTCATAACTTTCCCAAATTCTTATAAAAAAATATTCCCCACAAGCTCGATTGAACTACTGTACCCAATATATTATATATTTTAGGAGTCGGAGTCAGTCCATTTTATACCGACTCCCACTCCACCAAAAAGGACTCCGACTCCACGACTCCGACTCCACAGCCCTGCTTATAGCCTTCTCCTGCTTTGTGGGCCTCCACCATTTTCATTTTCAGAGTGCTGGGCAGCTGCGTAGAAGAACCCATGGTTGCTGTTTTTAGGCACAAGGTTAGGGGAGGTTGGGAAATTTGCAACACCTGGGCTTTCCTAACGATGATAGTGAACAAGCCATAACCATAACAAGCTAATTAAGGTCTGAAATCTTGGTCAAAGTTATATGAGCACACAAATCTCCAAGGGTGCCCAAACTTTTGCATCAGCCCATTTTCCATTTTGTAATTATTAAAATGTAAAAAAAAAAAAAAAACATCTATATAGAGGCCTAAACTTTTACATGCCACTATATGTTTAGCTGAGCTTTTCCAGTGACCTATTTCCTACTGCCTACTTTTCAGGAACCATTTAAAATGAAGCACCTGTGGCCGCAACTGTATATGCTCCCAGCCTTGCTGACTCTCTTCTAGGACCTGCAGCTTTCAAGACATGTCTGACACTTATACGTTATACAGCCCCACTATCAGTATTTGGTCAGTATTCGGTCAGTATTTTTTCTCAGGAGTGGTGGCCAAAACCAGGTGAAGAACCAACAGAGAAAAGGTATAAGAGAAACAAGTTCACCAATTCTGCATTTATCACCCACTCCTGGTTTTGGCCCCCTTTCCCAAAATTCTGACTGAATGCTGACCAAATGCTGATAATGGGGCTGTGGCCTAAGACTATTCCTCTGCACCAATAAAATTTTTCCTATATGCTTCCTTTCTCTCTTTCTGCTCTCTTGTTCCACAAACACCCCAGGTGAAGATCACCTTGACCAGAGGGTGTCCTACTTCTTCCTCTTCTCTTTCTTAACTAACTTACTTCTTTTTCCTGTTACTAACCCAGAATCCCCAATCCTCTTTCCCACTATGGGTCGGCCCTTCAGCTAC
The DNA here is from genome assembly GCF_046119375.1 of Phyllobates terribilis. Taxonomy (NCBI): domain Eukaryota; kingdom Metazoa; phylum Chordata; class Amphibia; order Anura; family Dendrobatidae; genus Phyllobates; species Phyllobates terribilis. The sequence continues at coordinate 68,432,343 of NW_027362763.1, read as the reverse complement.
TGTTTTTCGTAATAACAGGAACTGCAGCCACCAAAGGATAACTATAAAATACAGTACAGTACACTATATGTAAAATAAATTTCTATACATGTAATTGACGAGTTGTCAGAGAAGTGGAACACCATCCTCCCCACTTTCACAGCCTATGTGTCATCCATATGCTGTACATGTTTAACATTGCAAAGTATAGGAGAATTTTTTTAAATTTTCATGTTCTCCTTATCCATATCAGAAAAACACGGATGGCAGACTGATGACACACTGATCCAAATCACTGATGACCCCAGTACTGTTCTTCCACTTCCGGTATTCTACGGATGTGTGAAGGTGGCTTCAGGGGGAGAAAAAGTTCATTGGAGGCTTCTATAATAATGGGCCAGTAGTTGCTCTGACGACCTCAGCTTTATGTTCATATGTAATCCTTCTACTGGCCTCAATGGTTACATCTGGCTCCTGTACTTCTACAAACATTACATGGCAATGAACATGATGTACAATACAAAGTTATATTGTGGTACCATGTTAGCCAGAAAAATCTATGTGAATACTTTTATGCCCAAAAATGACAAAAGTATTCTCGGAGTGATACCTTTATTGGCTAACCAGAAAAAAATATACATATGCAAGCTTTCAGAGTGCAGAGGCTCCTTCCTCAGGCAAATTATTTGTAATTATGCCTGAAGAAGGATACTCTGCGCTCTGAAAGCTTGCATATATTTTTTTTTTTAGATAGCCAATAAAGGTATCACTCCGAGAATCATTTTTGGGCATAAAAGTATTTACATCAATTTTTTGGGCTAACACGGTACCATAATATAACTTTGTATTGTACAGTGCCTACAAGTAGTATTCAACCCCCTGCAGATTTAGCTGGTTGACACATGCGGAATTAACTTGGCATTGTGACATTTGTACTGTAGATCAGCCTGGAAGTGGGAAATGCACTGCAGCAAATTTTGTTTTTGTTTTTATCTTTTTTTTTTAAAACGTAAAAAGTTAATTCAGAGTGTCATTTATTATTCAACCCCTCAAACCACAAGAATTCTGTTTGGTCCCCCTAAAGTATTAAGAAGTAGTTCAGGCACCAAGAATAATGAGCTTCACATGTGTGGATTAAAGATCTCTTTTGCCAGCCTTTTCTGACTATTTAAGACCCTCCCCAAACTTATGAACAGCACTCAGACATGGTCAACATGGGAAAGACAAAGGAGCATTCCAAGGCCATCAGAGACAAGATCGTGGAGGGTCACAAGGCTGGCAAGGGGTACAAAACCCTTTCCAAGGAGTTGGGCCTACCCGTCTCCACTGTTGGGAGCATCATCCGTAAGTGGAAGGCTTATGGAACTACTGTTAGCCTTCCACGGCCAGGTCAGCCTTTGAAAGTGTCCTCCCGTGCCGAGGCCAGGCTTGTCCGAAGAGTCAAGGCTAACCCAAGGACAACAAGGAAGGAGCTCCGGGAAGATCTCATGGCAGTGAGGACACTGGTTTCAGTCAATACCATAAGTAACGTACTCCACCGCAATGGTCTCCGTTCCAGACGAGCCCGTAAGGTACCTTTACTTTCAAAGCGTCATGTCAAGGCTCATCTACAGTTTGCTCATGAACACTTGGAGGACTCTGAGACAGACTGGTTCAAGGTTCTATGGTCTGATGAGACCAAGATCGAGATCTTTGGTGCCAACCACACACATGACGTTTGGAGACTGGATGGCACTGCATACGACTCCAAGAATACCATCCCTACAGTCAAGCATGGTGGTGGCAGCATCATGCTGTGGGGCTGTTTCTCTGCCAAGGGGCCTGGCCATCTGGTCCGCATCCATGGGAAGATGGATAGCACGGCCTACCTGGAGATTTTGGCCAAGAACCTCCGCTCCTCCATCAAGGATCTTAAGATGGGTCGTAATTTCATCTTCCAACAAGACAACAACCCAAAGCACACAGCCAAGAAAACCAAGGCCTGGTTCAATAGGGAAAAAGTCAAGGTGTTGGAGTGGCCTAGTCAGTCTCCTGACCTTAACCCAATTGAAAACTTGTGGAAGGAGCTCAAGAATAAAGTCCACATGAGACACCCAAAGAACCTAGATAACTTGGAGAAGATCTGCATGGAGGAGTGGGCCAAGATAACTCCACAGACCTGTGCCGGCCTGATCAGGTCTTATAAAAGACGATTATTAGCTGTAATTGCAAACAAGGGTTATTCCACAAAATATTAAACATAGGGGTTGTATAATAATTGACCCACACTTGTATGTTTAAAATTTACTAAAATTCAACTGAGCAACATAACTTTTTGGTTTGTAAGATTTATGCTTCTGTTCATAAAACCTACTCTCGTTTGCAGTTTGAAGGCTCTAACTTATTTGCATCTTATCAAACCAGCTAAATCTGCAGGGGGTTGAATACTACTTGTAGGCACTGTACATCATGTTCATTGTTATGTAATGTTTGTTGATATACAGGAGTCAGAAGTAACCGGGTGAGGCCAGTAGAAGGATTACATATTCTCTCAGAGGTGGAGTTTATTAACTTTTTAAGGCATAAAGTTCATTACAGAGATACAGAGTGTAGAAGTCAGCCGGCTGTATCCACCACACCTTATGGTAAGCACAACTCCTACTAATATCTATATGGTAAGCACAACTCCTACTAATATCTATACAATTATAGTAAATGTTTCAAAAATACGACAACTGTCATAAATACAAAAGTTTATGTTACATTTTTATACATTTTAAATGAAAGGACATCTTAAAGTTAATGTATAATGCTGTAGCAGAACTATGGAGGGGGCAATGTTTGAGATCCCTTGCAGGGTAAAGGGGGGGGGGGCTATGTAAATAGTTTTAATAAGTTTGTTGTTTTTATGTTATTTTTGCAACAAATTCATTATGGCTTTTGAACCATTTTCACACACATCTTTTCAGTCCGCATCATTTTTTAGGTTTGCTTGATAATGTAATTTTTTTAAATGTTTTTCATCTATTGTACTCAATTAGCTTAGAGTACAAAATATGGCTATATTTTTTTTTGGCCGCAGTTGAAGACTAATATGCGACAACGTTAGAGCTTACTGAAAGGATAGTGCAACATTTTACTCAAACAAAGCAAGAGCATAAACATTTATCAAACTTCATGTGCTATTTTGATGACATTCCACTTCATCATGACCCTCAACCACCAAGGAGGCGAAATGGCAATAGCTTCTTTGATACCCAAGACCACTTTTGCGGTGAGTAATAACACTTCCAATACCCTAGACCTTCACTTCTCTAGATCTCCAGTGAAGCTTACATCAAATTTTTTACCCAGCCACTATAAAAGCAGAAGTCAACTGTAGACCGTCTAGAACCTTAGACCACCTTCTCACTCTATGGGCCCGTGCACAATTGTATTTTTAGTCTGAGTGCAATCTGACAAAACATTGGATCACACTCGGACCAATGTTATTCTATGAGGCCGTGCACATGTCCAATTTTTTCATTGGACACAGCCGGTCCAAGAAAAAAACTGCTGCATGCTAGAGTTTGATCTGATATTTGGATTGCTCTCATCTATTCAAGTCAATGAGTCCATGGAAAACATTAGACTGCACTCGGATGACATCTGAGTGCAGTCCAATTTCTATGGACTAACAGAGTGGAGAAGATGCAGACATTTTTTTTCTCTATGTTCTTCTCATCTGAGAGAACCGGATCTCATTATGATCACACTCTGAAAGAATAGGGTCAATCATTCTAATCACAGAGTTTGATCAAATGAGAGAAAATACGCTTGCCCATGACTGTATTATTCATTACTTACATGGCAAAATCAGTCACTGTATTTTTTTTTTTCTTTACTTTCAATTCCCCAAAAATAAGCTTCATGTTAAGGTTAGAAAGAACAACCTTTTCCTTTATAGGCAGATTGTGCCTCCTGCTTGGCGAGTTTGATTTTCCCTAAGTAAAATATTATCCTTTATCATTCACTATAATTTGGTGTAAGCTGAATTAATTGAATATTTAACATCCAATCAACCTATTTAGGAGCACATCAAGTTATTATGAATAGTGTTGAGCCACCCCCGTAGTGTTCGGGTTCGGTTCGGTTCGTCGAACACCGGGATGTTCGAGGAACTGTTCGTCGAACTGTTCGTCGAACACCTTAGAACACCGTCGAACACCGTTAAAACCAATGGCAGGCAAACAAAAACACATAGAAACACATAGAAAACACCTGCAAAGGTGTCCAAAAGCTGACAAACTGCTCAGAAGACACTCTCTTTAAAAAAGCCGGCCGGCAAATTCAGCAGCGGCATACACCGGTACCCGACAATTTAGACAAGAAGGAATAGAGCATCACACATAGATTAGATAGATAGAAACATGTCAGTCACACATATAAGAAGCACAGTGACAGTGTTGGTTACTGCACTTGTCATTTAGTGTAAAGGATTTATTAAAAAAAATATTAGTGTTTTCATGCACCGTCTCTTTAAAAAAGCCGGCCGGCAATTCAGCAGCGGTACCCGACAATTTAGAACAGAAAGATAGAGCATCACACATAGATTAGATAGATAGAAACATGTCAGTCACATATATATGAAGTACAGTGATAGTGTTGGTTACTGTACTTGTCATTTAGTATTAAAATAAAGGATTTATTATTAAAAAAATTGGCGTGGGGTTCCCCTTAATTTTAGGCTCTAGCGGAGGTTAAGCAGACGGCTGGGGCAGATGTTTGAAGCCTGGGAAGGGGGTAATACCCACGGAGCTTCCCAGGCTACTAATATCAGCCTCCAGCTGAATACATAGCCTTTACTAGCTATTAAATTGGGGGACCCCCCAAAAAAAATGACGTGGGGTCCCCCCTAATTTAATAGCTAGCAAAGGCTAGGCAGACAGCTGGGGGCTGATATTAATAGCCCAGGAAGGGAGCCATGAATATTGGCCCCCTCCCAGGCTAGAAACACCAGCCGTCAGCCGCCCCAGAAATGGCGCATTCATAGGATGCGCCAATTCTGGCACTTAGCCTCGCTCTTCCACGCTGCCCTGGTGCGGTGGCAGGGGGTAATAGGGTTGGGGTTGATGTCAGCTTATAATGCCAGCTGACATCAAGCCCAGGTTAGTAATGGAGAGGCGTCTATAAGACACCCCCATTACTAACCCCATAGTCAAAGTTAAAAAAAACACAAACACCCAGAATAAAGTCCTTTAATTGAAATAAAGACACAATCCTTTATTGTTCTAAATTAAACCATACTTACCATCACGCCCATTCCAGCTGAAGACAACGATCTCCTGCAATAAAAGAAAAATAATAAAGCAACCTCATCCTTACCTTTCCATGGTTCCCACGGCAGCTTCAGCTCTGCTACATCGAGATGACAGGCTGGACCGCAGCAGAACGCTGCCATCCAGCCTGTCATCCCGCAGACACTGAGAAGCGCAGGCTTGCTTGCGCTGCTCAGCGTCTCTCTGTGACGACATCCAGATGAGCCGAGTTCATGTCCAATGAACTCGGCTCACCTCATGCACGTCACTGACAGCGTGGGAAAATTCTCACGCTGAAGCGCTGATTGCAGGAGAATTTTCCCACGCTGTCAGTGACGTGCAGGAGGTGAGCTGAGTTCATTGGACATGAGCTCACCTCATGCACATCACTGACAGCGTGGGAGTATTCTCCTGCACTCAGCACTTCAGCGTGAGAATTTTCCCACGCTGTCAGTGACGTGCATGAGGTGAGCCGAGTTCATTGGACATGACCTCGGCTCATCTGGATGCCGTCACAGCGAGACAGTGAGGAGCGCAAGCTTGCCTGCGCTTCTCAGTGTCTGCGGGATGACAGACTGGATGGCAGCGTTCTGCTGCGGTCCAGCCAGTCATCTCGATGTAGCAGAGCTGAAGCTGTCGTGGGAACCATGGAAAGGTAAGGATGAGGTTGGTTTATTATTTTTCTTTTATTGCAGGAGATCGTTGGCTTCAGCTGGAATGGGTGTGATGGTAAGTATGGTTTAATTTAGAACAATAAAGAATTGTCTCTTTATTTCAATTAAAGGACTTTATTCTGGGTGTTGTGTTTTTTTTAAATACTTTACTAGAAATTCATGGCGGTCATGTCTAATACTGGCGTGACCCCATGAATTTTGGGCTTGGGGCCAGCTGATAATACCAAGCTGGCCCTAACCCCTTTATTACCCAGTGAGCCACCGCACCAGGGCCCTGGATGAGTTGGGTACAGCGCCAGAAGATGGCGCTTCTATGAACGCGCCATTTTCCGGGGTGGCTGCGGACTGCAATTTGTAGCGGGGGGGGGCCCAGAAAGCTTGGGCCTCCCTGCGCTGCAGATTCCAGCCCCCAGCTGCCTAGTTGTACCTGGCTGGACACAAATATAGTGCGAAGCCCCACTTCAATTTTTTTTAATTATGTCATGAAATTCATGAAATAATTAAGAAAAAAAGGGCTTCCCTATATTGTTGTGTCCGGCCAGGTACAAATAGGCAGCTGGTGGATGGGGGCAGCCCGTTCCTGCCTGCTGTACCTGGCTGGACACAAATATAGTGCGAAGCCACACTTCAATTTTTTTAAATTATTTCAGGAAATTCATGAAATAATTTAAAAAAAATTGACGTGGGGCTTCGCACTATATTTGTGTCCAGCCAGGTACAGCAGGCAGGAACGGGCTGCCCCCATCCACCAGCTGCCTATTTGTACCTGGCCGGACACAACAATATAGGGAAGCCCTTTTTTCTTAATTATTTCATGAAATAATTTAAAAAAAATTGACGTGGGGCTTCGCACTATATTTGTGTCCAGTCAGGTACAGCAGGCAGGAACGGGCTGCCCCCAACCACCAGCTGCCTATTTGTACCTGGCCGGACACAACAATATAGGGAAGCCCTTTTTTCTTAATTATTTCATGAAATAATTTAAAAAAAATTGACGTGGGGCTTCGCACTATATTTGTGTCCAGTCAGGTACAGCAGGCAGGAACGGGCTGCCCCCAACCACCAGCTGCCTATTTGTACCTGGCCGGACACAACAATATAGGGAAGCCCTTTTTTTCTTAATTATTTCATGAAATAATTTAAAGAAAATTGACGTGGGGCTTCGCCCTGTTTTTGTGTCCAGCCAGGTACAACTAGGCAGCTGGGGGCTGGAATCCGCAGCGCAGGGAGGCCCAAGCTTTCTGGGCCACCCCCGCTGCAAATTGCAGTCCGCAGCCACCCCGGAAAATGGCGCGTTCATAGAAGCGCCATCTTCTGGCGCTGTACCCAACTCATCCAGGGCCCTGATGCGGTGGCTCACTGGGTAATAAAGGGGTTAGGGCCAGCTTGGCATTATCAGCTGGCCCTAAGCCCGAAATTCATGGGGTCACGCCAATATTAGACATGACCACCATGAATTTCTAGTAAAGTATTTAAAAAAAACACAACACCCAGAAAAAAGTCCTTTAATTGAAATAAACACACAATTCTTTATTGTTCTAAATTAAACCATACTTACCATCACGCCCATTCCAGCTGAAGCCAACGATCTCCTGAAATAAAAGAAAAATAATAAAGCAACATCATCCTTACCTTTCCATGGTTCCCATGACAGCTTCAGCTCTGCTACATCGAGATGACAGGCTGGACCGCAGCAGAACCCTGCCATCCAGCCTGTCATGCCGCAGACACTGAGAAGAGCAGGCTTGCTTGCGCTCCACAGTGTCTCTCTGTGAGGGCATCCAGATGAGCCGAGTTAATGTCCAATGAACTCGGCTCACCTCATGCACGTCACTGACAGCGTGGGAAAATTCTCCTGCACTCACCGCTTCAGCGTGGGAGAATTCTCACACTGAAGCGCTGAGTGCAGGAGAATTGTCCCACGCTGTCAGTGACGTGCAGGAGGTGAGCTGAGTTCATTGGACATGAGCTCACCTTATGCACGTCACTGACAGCGTGGGAAAATTCTCCTGCACTCAGCGCTTCAGCGGGAGAATTCTCACGCTGAAGCGCTGAGTGCAGGAGAATTCTCCCACGCTGTCAGTGACGTGCAGGAGGTGAGCTGAGTTCATTGGACATGAGCTCACCTTATGCACGTCACTGACAGCGTGGGAGAATTCTCCTGCACTCACCGCTTCAGCGTGAGAATTTTCCCACGCTGTCAGTGACGTGCATGAGGTGAGCCGAGTTCATTGGACATGAACTCGGCTCATCTGGATGTCGTCACAGAGAGACGCTGAGCAGCGCAAGTAAGCCTGCGCTTCTCAGTGTCTGCGGGATGAGAGGCTGGATGGCAGCGTTCTGCTGCGGTCCAGCCTGTCATCTCGATGTAGCAGAGCTGAAGCTGTCGTGGGAACCATGGAAAGGTAAGGATGAGGTTGCTTTATTATTTTTCTTTTATTGCAGGAGATCGTTGGCTTCAGCTGGAATGGGCGTGACGGTAAGTATGGTTTAATTTAGAACAATAAAGGATTGTGTCTTTATTTCAATTAAAGGACTTTATTCTGGGTGTTTGTGTTTTTTTTAACTTTGACTATGGGGTTAGTAATGGGGGTGTCTTATAGACGCCTCTCCATTACTAACCTGGGCTTGATGTCAGCTGGCATTATAAGCTGACATCAACCCCAACCCTATTACCCCCTGCCACCGCACCAGGGCAGCGTGGAAGAGCGAGGCTAAGTGCCAGAATTGGCGCATCCTATGGATGCGCCATTTCTGGGGCGGCTGACGGCTGGTGTTTCTAGCCTGGGAGGGGGCCAATATTCATGGCTCCCTTCCTGGGCTACTAATATCAGCCCCCAGCTGTCTGCCTAGCCTTTGCTAGCTATTAAATTAGGGGGGACCCCACGTCATTTTTTTGGGGGGGGTCCTCCATTTTAATAGCTAGTAAAGGCTAGGTATTCAGCTGGGGGCTGATATTAGTAGCCTGGGAAGCTCCGTGGGTATTACCCCCTTCCCAGGCTTCAAACATCTGCCCCAGCCGTCTGCTTAACCTCCGCTAGAGCCTAAAATTAAGGGGAACCCCACGCCATTTTTTTTAATAATAAATCCTTTATTTTAATACTAAATGACAAGTACAGTAACCAACACTATCACTGTACTTCATATATATGTGACTGACATGTTTCTATCTATCTAATCTATGTGTGAAGCTCTATTCTGTCTGTTATAAATTGTCGGGTACAGATGCTGAATTGCCGGCCGGCTTTTTTAAAGAGACGGTGCATGAAAACACTATTATTTTTTTTGATAAATCCTTTACACTAAATGACAAGTACAGTAAGCAGCACTGTCACTGTACTTCGTATATATGTGGCTGACATGTTTATATCTATCTAATCTATGTGTGATGCTCTATTCTTTCGGTTCTAAATTGTCGGGTACCGGTGTATGCCGCTGCTGAATTGCCGGCTTTTCATGTTTCACTGTTGACACTGTTCCCATCGATTTGGGCAATCACTGTAATGCCACAACCACCATGGCTGTGGCATTACAGTGAGTGGCAGACAATCCCTGCATGATTGGTGCTCTAAATAGCGCCAGACATGCAGGACACGCTTTTGGTGCACAAACAGTTATCGAACATAACCTCGAACAGCCGAATTTTTTGCAAATCGTTCGGGTTCGTCGAACAACTCGAACACCGCCCAAAACAGCTCGAATTTGAGATTGGCGAACAGTTCTAGTCGAACACCGCTCATCTCTAATTATGAATAGGAAAATTAATCAATTAATCAGCTCAGAAACCCTATGCATCTGCAAACTTGGTAGAAAAACTCTCTGCTATATCCATGAGACATATACTCCAATTGTAAAGAAATTCCACAAATGACATCTAGCAGGAGGGAAGTGGACTTTTAACTATAGGTTCTTTCATTGGGTATGCAACCCTTGTTCCAGGAATACGAAGACTGTGATTCGAGGGACAGGATATTATTCTTTCCAGCAACCTTTTCAGGTTCTTGGGAGCAATGACAGAGGCTCATTGTCCTGAAAGCCAAGGGTGGACATACAGCCAGTATAGCAGGTGTAACTGCACAGGGGCCCCGAAGCCAGCAGCAGCATCAACAGTAAGAGAGGAAGTGGCCCATACCGGAGTCATTTGCAGACAGATGGGGGCCGGGCTGCTCTGCAAAAGACTCCAGATGCGGCCTCCATCCTCTCCTCTGTGTTGATGGGGCCTCCATCCTCTCCTCTGTGTTGATGGGGCCTCCATCCTCTCCTCTGTGTTGATGGGGCCTCCATCCTCTCCTCTGTGTTGATGGGGCCTCCATCCTCTCCTCTTTGTTGATGGGGCCTCCATTCTTTCCTCTTTGTTGATGGGGCCTCCATCCTTTCCTCTGTGTTGATGGGGCCTCCATCCTTTCCTCTGTGTTGATGGGGCCTCCATCCTCTCCTCTGTGTTGATGATGCCTCCATCCTCTCCTCTGTGTTGATGATGCCTCCATCCTCTCCTCTGTGTTGATGGGGCCTCCATCCTCTCCTCTGTGTTGATGGGGCCTCCATCCTTTCCTCTGTGTTGATGGGGCCTCCATCCTTTCCTCTGTGTTGATGGGGCCTCCATCCTCTCCTCTGTGTTGATGATGCCTCCATCCTCTCCTCTGTGTTGATGGGGCCTCCATTCTCTCCTCTGTGTTGATGGGGCCTCCATCCTCTCCTCTGTGTTGATGATGCCTCCATCCTCTCCTCTGTGTTGATGGGGCCTCCATCCTCTCCTCTGTGTTGATGGGGCCTCCATCCTCTCCTCTTTGTTGATGGGGCCTCCATCCTCTCCTCTGTGTTGATGATGCCTCTATCCTCTCCTCTGTGTTGATGATGCCTCCATCCTCTCCTCTGTGTTGATGATGCCTCCATCCTCTCCTCTGTGTTGATGGGGCCTCCATCCTCTCCTCTGTGTTGATGGGGCCTCCATCCTTTCCTCTGTGTTGATGGGGCCTCCATCCTTTCCTCTGTGTTGATGGGGCCTCCATCCTCTCCTCTATGTTGATGATGCCTCCATCCTCTCCTCTGTGTTGATGGGGCCTCCATCCTCTCCTCTGTGTTGATGGGGCCTCCATCCTCTCCTCTGTGTTGATGATGCCTCCATCCTCTCCTCTGTGTTGATGGGGCCTCCATCCTCTCCTCTGTGTTGATGGGGCCTCCATCCTCTCCTCTTTGTTGATGGGGCCTCCATCCTCTCCTCTGTGTTGATGATGCCTCCATCCTCTCCTCTGTGTTGATGGGGCCTCCATCCTCTCCTCTGTGTTGATGCTACCTCTGGATCTATGAGGTAGGAAAAATAGTATCACAGGGAAGAAGCTGCTCACGCTAAGCCTGACAGTCATATTGTATGATTTCATCTCTTCTTCTTCTGCATGGCCTACAGTGAAGAGGGAGGAGAGTCTTCTGTGTGCTTTGGATAGAAGCAGTCACAATCCTCACAGCTCGATCCACGGGAGAGGAGTGAGAGAGGTGGTTTCTTCCCTCATGTGTATCCTCATGAAAGGGGTGTGAAGGCTTCTATCCATGGCACACAGGACACCCTCCTCACCTCACCACTGCAGGGCGTGCAGAAGGAGCAGAGAGGGAATTGTGATAGAGGAAGAGACAATTGTGTTTAGTGGCTCAGATTGGACATTACCCACAGCCCCTGTAAGTAGTCAGGAGAGGCCCCTTATGCAGTAACAGGCACAGCACACAGTGGGGTCTCATCCTGTCAGCAATCACAGACTCCACTTTATGAGCACATCTATGCTGGGCTGTCAGGGATGAAGGACAAGTGTCTTCTGTGCCCTGGAGTAGGAGACTGCAAAAGATGACCATGGACAAATCTGATCAGAAAAGCCAGTCACGTCCGCACATTGCAGAGGTTCTGTGTGTATAGCAAGGAGCACACTGGAGGACGGCTAATGACATGCACTAGCCTGTTCTATAAGGCTACATTCTCACGATGAGGTTTTGGTGCATTTTTGATGCTGCAGAATTTCTGCACCTATTTAAATGAAAAAAAAAAAGTAGCACAGCAAAAGCAATAAAAGGAACTTTAAAAAAAAATCCCAAAATAATTCAATTAGCTGCTATGATTCTATTATTTAAATTAGGTTACTTCTGTTTTTTCATTGCGTTTTTTTAACATGTTTTTTTTTACGTTTTTGGTGTGGCATGCTATAAATAAAACTGCTTGGTTTTTGATACTTTCTGTTTTTTTGCTTTGACAAAACTTTATTGTAATACTTAGGCGCGGATCACATGCATTTCTTATGCTACGGAAACACACTAAAAGCGCATGTGTGTTTTTGTTGCAGATATTCTACATCTAATGTAACTCTATGGGGAAAATCAACACAGAAAACTAAGCTCACCCGCAAGAGAAATCGTCATCTTGTGAATTTTAAAAACGCACTGCAAATCAGTTTACACGGTGTTAAAAATAAACACAGTGGGCATTAGATTTCTATAAAGCCCCTCCACTTTGTTTGAACTGTAAGACACAGCATTTTTGAAGCAGCAAAAATATGCAGAGTCAAAAATGTGGGAACGTAGCTTAAAACAGACCAGACTAGTACATGCTATGGCTATATAGAAAAATGTCATTTTTGTCTATATATTGAAAATTTTGCAATACTATAGTATAGTGCAGTTAAACATGGCATTTGGACAGAGCAGGAGACAGGTAACATGTGCAAGACCATCAAAGAAACTTGTTTCCAGGTCATTAGCATTACAACATATATTCAACGTATGTATTTGTATCATTTACCTTCTAGCTCCTGCAATCACTCACATCTATCGCTCTTTTACTTACTCTGTGCACTCGAACCATATCAGCCCCTCTCTCCTCTCCTATGTACAGTTCTTATGCTCTTTTCACAATCTTAATCTGCACTGATCCATTCATTCCCACCATACAACACAAGAGATGCCCTCTCAAATCACTTAACCATGTGCTCACTCTCTCTATTCTTCTACTCGTAGTCACAGGAGATATCTCGCCCAAACCATGCCCATTTAGTAATAGTAAGTTTAACCTCTCCCCTGCTACACTCAGAAACCCCACAAATTTCAGTAAAGTTCCTTGCATGGCTTCTGTCTTTATTAACTGTACCTCTGGAACACACAGTCAGTGTGTAACAAAATCTCCTACATCCATGACTTCTTCCTTTCAAATTCCATTAACCTTCTGGCTCTTACTGAAACCTGGATCCCGCTGTCAGACACCATCCCTGCTGCTGCTTTCTCATATGGTGGCCTTCATTTTTCACATACCTCTAAACCTGACAACAGACAAGGTGGAGGTGTTGGTGTGCTCCTTTCAACAAAATATACCTTTCAGTTTTTCCCCCAAGTACCGTCACTAATCTTTCCTTCTTTTGAGGTTAACGCTGTCAGACTTTACTGGCCATTAATACCTGCGAGTGGCGGTTGTGTATCGCTTTCTGGGCCCCTCCCTTCAGTTCCCGAATCACTTTGCCACCTGGCTCCCAGAGTTCCTATCCTGTGACATCCCCACCCTCATCATGGGGGACTTTAACATATCCATTGTTGATCCCCTCTTCCCATCTGCTACTCGCCTTTTATCTCTAACTTCCTCTTCATTTCACAGCCTAATAACTCTCCTACCCATAAAGATGGGAATATGGTGGACATGGTCTTTTCCCGACTCTGCTCAGTGTATGACTTTACTAAATCCTCTTTCCCACTCTCTGACATCAACCTTCTTTCTTTCTCTTTCAAGACCTGTCACTTCGCTCAGGACACTCCCACTTGCCACACTTCTAGACATATATGTGCCATTAACACCCAGAAACATATGAAATTACAGTCATCATTGGCCCCAAACTTCTGATATCGTGACTCTACACTGAAATATAATGACACATTGCAAAGTGCCCGGGAAGAAATTGCACCTCCTGCATATAGAACAACTCGGCACAGTCGGCGGTAACCCTGGCACACGCTGCAAACACGTTATTCTCCAGTGGTGCTCCAGGTGTGCCAAACGTCTGTGGAGAAAATCCAATCTGGACAAAGATTTCAGTAATTTTAAGTTCATGTTTAATACGTACAACTCTTCACTTTACTTCTCTAAACAAACATATTTCAACACCCTTATCACACACTATCCAACAATCCTAAATGAGTCTGACACTTTTCATTCTCTTCTCAATCCAAAAGTACAGGCCACCCCCACCATCGACCTCAGCGCTGATGATCTGGTCAATTATTTCAATGAAAAAATGACCATATCCGACAGGAAATTTTCTCTCAATATTCTAACATTATGCATTTTCCTCTCTTCTGCACTGCATCTACCTCCCTTTCTGTCTTTGATTGGATCACCGAAGAAGTAAACAAGCTCCTTGCATTTTAACTCCCTACTACCTTCTCCAGCGACCCTATTTCCTCACATTTCCTCCAGTCCCTTTCCCCAGCTGTCAACTCTCAAATAACTAAACTATTTAATCTCTCTCTCATCTAGCTTCTTTACCTCCTCATTAAAACACTCCAGCATACACCCATTAGTTAAAAAAACATCCCTCGACCAGAATTGTGCTGTCAAATACAGACCTGTCTATAATCTTCCCTTCATCTTTAAACTTTGGGAATGCTTGGTCCATTCCCATCTAACCGCTATCTCTCAGATAACTCTCCTCTCGACCCTTTGGAATATGATTTCTGCTCTTTACATTCTATTGAAACTGCCCTCACTAAAGTCTCTAATGACCTTCTAACAACCAAATCTAATGGTCACTACTCCCTGCTGATTCTCCTTTATCTCTCCGCAGCATTTGACACTGTGGTCACCAGCTCCTCCTCCCTTTGCTCTACTCTAACTGCCTCAGGGATACTTCTCTCTCCTGGTTCTCCTCCTATCTCTCTGCCATTCCTTTACAGTATCTTTTGCTAGATCCTCTATTTCTCCTTTTCCCCTTACTGTCGAGGTTCCTTAGGGCTCAGTTCTAGGCCCCCTCCTTTTTTCCTGATACACTGTTCCTATTGGACAAACCATCAGTAGATTTGATTTTTCAGTACCATGTCTATGCTGAGGACTCCCAATTATACACATTGTCTCCTGACATCACTCCTGCATTACTACACAATTCCAGTCACTGTCTTTCCTCTGTCTCTAACATTATGTCTTCACTGTATCTAAAACTGATTTTGTCAGAAACTGAACTCCTTGTGTTTCCTCGCTCCACTAACCTACCTATGCCCAATATTGCCATTTCCATGGGTGGTTCTACCATTTCTCCCCAGCAACATGCCTGATGTTTTGGTGTCATATTTGATTCAGATCTTTACTTCACTCCACACATCCGATCGATGACTCGCTAATGTCACCTACAAAAACATTTCTAGAATTCATCCTTTTCTTACCTTTGACTCTGGAAAAACTCTTAGTGTAGCTCTTAATCATTCTTGTCTGAACTATTGCAACTCATTACTAACAGGTCTCCTTTTGCTATTGTCTCCCCTCTCCAATCTGTCCAGATTGCAGCAGCCAGGATCATATTGTCACAAGTGTTTCAGAAGTGCCATCACCCTGCAGTTGGTTGCAGGAGATCTCTACATTTGACATTACAAGCATCTTCTTAGAGGCTGTCTCTAGGATCCAGTGGCTACCTCCCTCTGGCTAATTAATACTCTGGCATGGGTGCATAAATACCTGCTGTGTTTAAGAGGGAGGTGCCGTCGATATTTATTACTACTAGTGAAGGCTTTAGCAAGATCAGTACTTCGACCTCTCTGGAGCTTGAGGACGTGTGCGCATTTGTCTGAAGTCATCTAAAGCTAAGCTAAGAAATTTCCCCCTGTTTGTTCAACCTTTTTGTCTATAGTGATTAGTGGAGATTGAGTATGGCTCATCTCCTCCCTTCCCTAGCCTTAGCCATACGCCAGGGAAAGACAGTGCAAGGCACGCATGTGGCGATTGTTGTAGAGCCAATACAGGGACGTTAGGGGAGACAGGGTGACGCTAGGTCAACCTAGGAGATCTCCACTCCCCCATTTACCTAAAGTCTGGACTCATTTTCCCTGTTCCCTTTGTGTTGAACTTTCCCACACCTTGTGTGACATTATCGCTGGCCGAGTACATTTTGAAAAAAAAAAAACCTGACACTTTGGTCTTTTTTTTTTCTGTGTGTTTTTGGGCATGGACCTTTTTTTCCCTTTCTCCCTTGGTATGGGTTCAGTTGCAGAGCTCGCAGAGCAGTTCCACCATCTGTCTCTGGAGGTGAATGACCTCCGCTGTGAGGTTCAGCAGCAGCAGCAGCGGTTTCAGGTCGCCAATGTGGGTGTCTTTGCAGGTAGGCCTCTCCAGCCTGAACCAGCCTTGCCCTCCTGGGCAGGCTTTCAGGAGGTAGGGACAATTTTTGATATTTAAGGAGGCATGCAAATCGTATTTTAAACTTCGTCCTTACTCCTCCGGAAATGAGGAGCATCGGGTTGGTATTGTGATCTCTCTATTGCAGGGAGATCCTCAGTCATGGGCGTTTTCCTCACCGCAGGACTCGGTTTGTCACCAGTCTGTGGATGATGATCATCTATGATGACCCTGACCGAGTCGCCTTGGCAGAGTATAGGCTACTTCGCCTTCAGCGGGGAATCGGTCAGAGGAGAAGTACAGTTCGGAATTCCGCAGATGGGCAACAGATTCCAAATGGAATGACTCAGCCCTTTGAAGTTAATTTTGTGAGGGGCTTACTGAAAGGTTGAAAGAAGCCTAGGCAGCATATGAAACCTTTCAGTCCTTGGAGGCTGCCATGTCAATGGCCATACTTCTTGATAGACACCTTCGGAATAGACGGTGAGGACACCTTCTCTTCTTCTTGTCCGGGTTGTGTACCTCTGCCGGGGAAATGGTCTGGGGTTAAGCCAGTACTGGGAGAGGTAGGGGAACCCATGCTGTCAGGTGGTGTCTCTACATCATACATCTCCCCGGAGATTTGCAGGAAAAAGGCGTATTTTTTTTTGTGGGAAAAAGGGCCATTTTGTTAGGACCTGTCCTGAAATTCCTAAACAAAAGGAGTCTCGATTAACTCTTTGTAGTCTGAAGTTGGATAAACAAGGGATGCATTTGTTACCAACATGCAGTTCCCACTTTGTCCTGTTGGCAGGGATGGTGCTAGAATCGAGAACATTTCTGTGTTTGTTGACAGTGGAGCCAGAGTCAGCATGATTGATGCTGAGTTTGTGAAAACTCATGATCTTGCTTGCTGTGCTTTAGTTGAACCTATTCCCATCTTTGCCATTGACTCGGCGCCAAAAGAATTTACTCAGATTGTACATAATATAAAACTGAGAGTGGGGTGAGTTCATTGTGAAATAATTTCTTGCTATGTCCTGGACAATCTTCCCACACTGATTGCTTTGGGTATTCCTTGGCTTGTTAAACATAATCCTTTGATGGAATGGCGAGTTGGGGAGATTATTGAATGGGGAGATTACTACCATGAGAACTGCTTAGATATTTACTGTCTCTATGGAAATATTACCTGATTTTCTGTCTGGTTTTACGGACGTTTTTTCTGAAAGGGGTGGTTTCAGGATTTGACTCCTCATCATGCTTATGACTGTCCTATAAACCTGACCCACGGAGATAAACTATCGAAATCCAGACTGTATAAACTTTCTGGCCCTAAGAGACAAGCCATGAAGGATTTCATCAGGGGAAAGTCTGGAGAAGGGACGTATCAGACCCTCATTTTCACCCGTGGCAGCAGGGTTCTTCTTTGTGAAGAAAAAAGATGGCGGTCTATGTTCCTGTTTATATTTCCAGGAATTAAATCAAATTACCATCTGTTATCCATACCCTCTTCATCTGATTCCTGATTTGTTCAGCCAGGTTGTAGGAGCTAAGGTATTCTCTAAGTTGGATTTAAGGGGAGCCTACAACCTGGTTAGAATCAGAGAAGGGGACGAATGGAAAGCAGCATTCAATACCCTGGAAGGACATTTCGAGAGTCTGGTTATGCCTTTTGGTTTGACCAATGCACCTGCGGTATTCCAACATTTCATATATGATATTTTCCATCATTTGGTGGGGAGGTTTGTGGTGGTCTATCTGGACGATATTTTGGTTTACTCACCTGATTTTGAGACTCATCGGGGGCATGTTAAGCAGGTGCTCCAGATATTAACGGTATTAAATAAAACTTTACGCTAAACTGAAAAAATGTGTTCAGGAGGTGCAGTTTTTGGGGTACTTTTTGTCATCTTCGGGTTTTCGGATAGATCTGGGGAATATCCGTACAGTCCTTGATTGGGAACATCCAGAAAACCTGAAGGTACTACAACGTTTTCTGGGCTTTACTAATTTTTTACCAGAAATTCATCCAAAATTACTCTGTTATTGTGAAACCCCTTACTTACATGACTAAGAAGGGGTTTTATTTTTCCAAATAGTCGGCTGCATCCCTCCAGGCTTTTTCTTCCTTAAAGAATCATTTTGCCACTGCACCTATACTCATTCAACCTGATGTTTCCCAACCCTTTATTGTGGATGTTGATGTGTCAGATATTGGGGGTTGGGGCTGTGTTGTCTCAGGGTTCATCCTCTGGTAAATGGCGTCCATGTGCCTTCTTTTCTAAAAAAATTGTCTTCAGCTGAGAGAAATTATGACGTGGGAAATAGGGAACTTTTGGCAATCAAATTGGTGTTCAAGGAATAGCGACATTGGTTGGAGGGGCTGTCCATCCTATTACTGTTATTACTGACCATAAGAACCTGTCATATCTCCAGTCAGCTAAACGTCTCAACCCTAGGCAAACCAGATGGTCCCTGTTGTTTACTAGGTTCAATTTTGGTGTCACTTTTCGTCCAGGATTCAAAAATGTCAAGGCTGATGCTTTGTTCTGGAGCTTCCCTGGTGGTAGTGACCATCAGATCCCTACCCTGATATTACCAAAAAGGGGTAGTCATTTCGACATTGCATCCTGAACCAGAGGGTGAGGTGATGGAGTCTCAGGGGGACGCCCCTACTTCCTGCCTTTCAGGAAGGTTATTTGTACCATCAAATATGCGCTAGAAAGTAATTAAGTAACATAACTCTGTGTTTGCTGGGCACCCAGGTGGTAAGGCAACCGCGGATCTCCTCTCTCATCATTTTTGGTGGCCGGGGTTGCATCGGAATGTGATTGAACACATAGCTGCTCGTAGCATTTGCGCGCATACTAAGGTTTTGTATACCCGTCCATCTGGTTCTCTTCTTCCGCTACACACTTGTCCATGGATTTTATTACTGACCTAACCATTTCTGCAGGCAAAATGGGGGTTTGGTGGTAGTAGATAGGTTCAGTAAAATGGTTCACTTCGTCGCATTGCCTGCACTTCCAAACGCCAAGACACTTGTTCAGGTGTTCATAAATGAGATCGTGAAGCTTCATGGGGCTCCCTCCGATGTGGTGTCAGATTTTGGGGCTCAGTTTGTTTCCAAGTTCTGGAAGGCTTTCTGTTCTTGATTGGGGGTGTAGCTGTCCTTTTCCTCTGCCTTCCACCCTCAGTCGAATTGACAGACTGTGTCAATCAGAATTTGGAGACCTACCTCAGGTGTTTCGTCTCTGAAAATCAGGAGGATTTTGCAACGCTCTCTGCAGAGAATTAAAGAGGAGACATTGCAGCCAGAATATGATTAGATGGATCAAGAAGCCGTAGCAGGCAATTACACACAGCCGAGCCTCATCTCATCCCAACATGCTTTGGGGGACAAAGAGGGAGAGGAGGAGGAGGAGGAAGACCAGGAGCTGGCATCATGCGCTGTAGACGGTAGTACCTGTTCAACTGTCATACCGTCGGTTCAGCGTGGGTGGCCTGAGGACAGGAGGGAGGAGGAGGAGGAGGAGAGCATGGTCAGTCGTCACCTTGGTGAGGACATGGAAGTCTTGCCCATTTCCAGTCTGGCACGCATGGCTGACTTTATGCTATGCTGCCTTACCAGTGACTCTCGCGTTGTCAAAATGTTGGGTGGCAGTCATTACTGGTTGGTGACCATTTTAGTCCCCTGCTACAAGGAGAACTTTCACTCTCTTATTCCTGAGGTGGAGAGGTATATAAAAATGGGGCAGTAGCAGAAGGCCCTTGCTGCAGAACTGTTAAAAAAATTCCAATCTGAACACGCGAGCGGCAGAGGACACAGTTTGTTGCCTCCAATCCAGCAGAGGCAGGGGAACACTGTCAATGTTCTGGGACAGTTTTCTGAGACCCACCCAGTTTACAGGCCGTGAGGTGCGGGGTACTCTCACAAGGAGTGGAAAGTTTCAAAAGATGGTGAGGAAGTACCTTGCCGACCGTGCCAGCATCCTCCGTGATTCCTCTGTGCCTTTTAATTTTTGGGTATCCAAGCTGGATACTTGGAATGAATTTGCTCTGCACGCCTTGGAGGTCCAGGCCTGCCCTGCCGCTAGCGTGTTATCGGAGCGTGTTTTTAGTGCCGCTGGGGGAATTATAACAGATAAGCGCACTCGCCTGTCAACTGACAATGCTGACAAGCTGACCCTTATCAAATTGAACAAGGGCTGGATTGGGCCAGACTTCTCATCACCACCAAATGACAGCAGAGAAACATAAAGTCAAATCCACTGTGTTATTTCAGGTGTATTCCCATGCACCGCTTCACACCAACACAGGGGTATACGCTTCTTCATTTTGACTGTATTTTTCTCTTCTCCTTATCCTCAGCCTCCACCACCACTATACCACCAGAGTGACCTTGGTCCATGTTACCAGCATTGCAAGTTCCTCTGTCCTAAATTTTGGCAGCTTTTGCTTGGAAGGCATAGGCAAAGACTATGGGAGACCCACTCCCCAATAATGGGAATAATGTTTTTAAGATGCTGTACTGCATGGCTCTTGTTTGCCAGCATTGCAAGTTCCTCTGTCCTAATTTTTGGCAGGTTTTGCTTGGAAGGCCTAGGCAAAGACTATTGGAGACCCACTCCCCAATAATGGGAATAATGTTTTTAAGATGCTGTACTGCGTGGCTCTTCCAAGTGACATTTAAATCATCTTGTTAAGCTACTGCAACCTCCACGTCTCTTCGAAAGAGCATTAAAACTGTCTTGTTAAGCTACTGCAACCTCCACGTCTCTTCCAAGGGGCATTAAAACCGTCTTGTTAAGCTACTGCAACCTCCACATCTCTTCCACTGGGCAGTAAAACCATCTTGTTAAGCTACTGCATCCTCCACGTCTCTTCGAAGGGGCATTAAAACCGTCTTGTTAAGCTACTGCAACTTTCACGTCTCTTCCAAGGGGCATTAAAACCGTCTTGTTAAGCTTCTGCAACCTCCACCACTTTTCCCAGGGGCATTGATAATGTCTTTTTATTCCACTGTGACCTCCACGTCTCTTCCAATGGGCATTAAAACCGTCTTGTTAAGCTACTGCAACCTCCACGTCTCTTCCAAGGGGCATTAAAACCATTTTGTTAAGCTATTGCAACCTCCACCACTTTTCCCAGCGGCATTGATAATGTCTTTTTATTCCACTGCGACCTCCACGTCTCTTCCAAAGGGCAATAAAACCGTCTTGTTAAGCTACTGCATCCTCCACGTCTCTTCCAAGGGGCATTAAGACCATCTTGTTAAGCTACTACGACCTCCACCACTTTTCCCAGCGGCATTGATATGGTCTTTTTATTCCACTGCGACTTTCACGTCTCTTCCAAGGGGCATTAAAACCATTTTGTGAAGCTACTGCAACCTCCACGTCTCTTCCAAGAGGCATTAAAACCGTCTTGTTAAGATACTGCGATTTCCACCACTTTTCCAAGGGGCATTGATATTGTCTTTTTATTCCACTGCGACCTCCACGTCTCTTCCAATGAGCATTAAAACCATCTTTTTAAGCTACTGCAACCTCCACGTCTCTTCCAAGGGGCATTAAAACGGTCTTGTTAAGCTGCTGAAACCTTCACGTCTCTTCCAAGGGGCATTAAAACCATCTTGTTAAGTTAGTGCGACGTCCACCACTTTTCCCAGGGGCCTCAATTTTGTCTTTTTATTCCACTGTGACCTCCACCATACTTCCCAGGGGCATTAAAACCGTCTTGTTAAGCTACTACGACCTCCACCACTTTTCCCAGGGGCATTGATATGTCTTTTTTTTCCACTGCAACCTCCGTGTCTCTTCCAAAGGGCATTAAAACCATCTTGTTAAGCTACTGCAACCTCCATGTCTCTTCCAAGGGGCATTAAGAACGTCTTGTTAAGCTACTACGACCTCCACCACTATTCCCAGGGGCATTGATATTGTCTTTTTATTCCACTGCGACCTCTACGTCTCTTCCAACGGGCATTAAAACCGTCTTGTTAAGCTACTGCAACCTCCACGTCTCTTCCAAGGGGCATTAAAACAGGTCTTATTAAGCTACTGCAACCTCCATGTCTCTTCCAAGGGGCATTAAAACCGTCTTGTTAAGCTACTGCAACCTCCACGTCTCTTCCAAGGGGCATTAAAACCATCTTGTTAAGATACTGCGATTTCCACCACTTTTTCAAGGGACATTGATATTGTCTTTTTATTCCACTGTGACCTCCACGTCTCTTCCAAGGGGCATTAAAACCGTCTTTTTAAGCTACTGCAACCTCTACGTCTCTTCCAAGGGGCATTAAAACCGTCTTGTTAAGCTGCTGAAACCTCCACGTCTCTTCCAAGGGGCATTAAAACCGTCTTGTTAAGTTACTGCGACCTCCACCACTTTTCCCAAGGGCATCAATTTTGTCATTTTATTCCACTGCGACCTCCACATCTCTTCCAAGGGGAATTAAAACCGTCTTGTAAAGCTACTGCGACCTCCACCACTTTTCCAAGGGGCATTGATATTGTCTTTTTTTTCCACTGCGACCTCCACCATTCTTCCAATGGGCATTGCATTTCCTTCTACTTTTAGTCAGCTTTTGCTTTTCAATGCATAGGCGAACACTAAGGGAGACCCACTCCCGAATAATGGGTAGAAGGTTTTTAGTATGCTGTAATCCATGTCTGTTTCAAGGGGCATTGCAGTTCCTCATAGTTTTTGGAAAGCCTTCCATTCACTGCTTAGGCCAACAGAGCACAGGAGACCCAGTTGCTATAAATGGAAAAAACCTCCAGGTCACTTCCAAGGGGCATTGGAGTGCCTCGAAATTTTTGTTAGGCATTGCAGTCACTGCATTCCCTATAACTGTGTAGCTGAACCACTCCTTTAAGTACAGAAACATATCCTTCAAGACATGTGTGGTTGACTGGCCTGATATTGATGTGAATGGTCACTGTTCCTCCTGCTCTTTCTCCTTTGCCACCACCTCATCCATCATTCATCACCTAAAGCTTTGTTTTAACGGGAGTCATAGAACTGGTATAGTAGCAGGAAAACATCCAGCACACCTCGGAGGAGCCAGGATATGCCCCAAAATGCTGACCACCTCAGGCTTAGCCGCTACTACATACATGTGCTTGCATTCCAAGAAAGCAAAGCAGACGCTAACTTCTATCATTATCATCATGCTCCTCACCCTGGCACTCTCAACTCCCCTGATGGAGAAGCCAGTGCCCACCGGAGGAGTCTGGTTCGCTGTTGGGCTCGTCCAATGCTGCCCTAAAGCAGGCCAGGCTGAGAAAAGTGTGGGGGAAGTTTCAAGGAGAAATAGGGGTGGCTGGGGACCGTTTATGGACACCCCGCTGCCCCCAAGCAGCTGGGGACCGTGTCTGGACAACCGGCCGCGGGGCAGCTGGGGACCGAGTATGGACACCCAGACTCCCCCTGGCGGCTGGGGACCAAGCGTGGACACCCGGCTGCCGGGCGGCTGGGGACTGAGTATGGATACCTCGCTGCCGAAGCAGCCATAAGGTAGTGGCCAGATTCGGCCTCCTCCAAACTATAAGGCCTCATTTCAAGTGCAAGCTAGCAGTATGGAATTTCAGCCTGGGGATGGGTGGGTGGGAGGTTGCACACTTATGCTTGCATTCCCCAAAAAAAAGCAGATGCTAACTTCTATCATCATCATCATGCTCCTCACCTTGGCACTCTCAACTCCCCTGATGGATAAGCCAGGGCCCACCGGAGGAGTCTGGTTCTCTGGTGGGCTCGTCCAATGCTACCTTAAAGTAGGCCAGGCTAAGAAAAGTGTGGGGGAATTTTCAAGGAGAAATAGGGGTGGCTGGGAACCGAGTATGAACACCCAGCTGCCCCCTGGCGGCTGGGGACCGAGCGTGGACACCCGGCTGCCGGGTGGCTGGGGACTGAGTATGGATACCTCACTGCCAAAGCAGCCATAAGGTAGTGGCCAACTTTGGCCTCCTCCAAACTAAAAGGCCCCATTACAAGTGCAAGCTAGCAGTATGGTATTGCAGCCTGGGGGTGGGTGGGTGGCAGGTTGCACACTTACGCTTGCATTCCAAGAAAACAATGCAGATGCTAACTTCTATCATCATCATCATGCTCCTCACCTTGGCACTCTCAACTCCCCTGATGGAGAAGCCAGGGCCCACCGGAGGAGTCTGGTTCTCTGGTGGACTCGTCCAATGCTGCCCTAAAGCAGGCCAGGCTAAGAAAAGTGTGGGGGAAGTTTCAACGAGAAATAGGGGCGGATGGGGACCGTTTATGGTCACCCGGCCGCCCCCAGGTGACTGGGGACCGAGTATGCACACCTGGCCGCCCCCTGGTGGCTGAGGACCGAGCGTAGACACCCGTCTGCCGGGCGGCTGGAGATTGAGTATGGATACCTCGCTGCCGAAGCAGCTATGAAGTAGTGGCCAGCTTTGGCCTCCTCCAAACTAAAAGGCCCCATTTCAAGTGCAAGCAAGATAGCAGTATGGTATTGTAGCTTGGGGGTGGTTGGCAGGCTGCATACTTGCGCTTGCATTGCATGGAATGGGGGAGGTACAATTGATCACTGCTCTAGGACAAGGACTTGTACTGGGATAGTTACAAGTCTGCATCTTCTGATGCGGAAAGGATCACTTCTGATGGGCACACTTTTAGGCAGTGACCTGGGTCCCAACCCCATTTATAAGGCAAGAAATCCCACTTATTAAACCTGACAGGGCACACCTGTGAAGTGAAAACCTTTTCCGGTGACTACCTCTTGAAGCTCATCAAGAGAATGCCAAGAGTGTTCAAAGCAGTCATCAAAGCAAAAGGTGGCTACTTTGAAGAACCTAGAATATAAGACATATTTTCAGTTGTTTCACACTTTTTTGTTAAGTATATAATTCCACATGTCTTAATTCATAGTTTTGATGCCTTCAGTGTGAATGTACAATTTTCATAGTCGTGAATGTACAGAAAAATCTTTAAATGAGAAGGTGTGTCCAAACTTTTGGTCTGTACTGTACATTACCGTTCAAAAGTTTGGGGTCACCCAGACAATTTTTTGTTTTCCATGAAAACTCATACTTTTATTTATCAAATGAGTTGCAAAATGAATCGAAAATATAGTCCAGACATTGACAAGGTTAGAAATAATTATTTTTATTTGAAAGAATAATTTTCTCCTTCGAACTTTGCTTTCGTCAAAGAATGCTCCCTTTGCAGCAATTACAGCATTGCAGATCTTTGACATTCTAGCTGTTAATTTGCTGAGGTAATCTTGAGAAATTTCACCCCATGCTTCCTGAAGCCCCTCCACCAAGTTGTATTGGCTTGTTGGGCACTTTTTGAATACCAAACGGTCAAGCTGCTTCCACAACAGCTCAATGGGGTTGAGATCTGGTGACTGCGCTGGCCACTCCATTACAGATAGAATACCAGCTGCCTGCTTCTTCCCTAAATAGTTCATGCATAATTTGGAGGTGTGCTTTGGGTCATTGTCCTGTTGTAGGATGAAATTGGCTCCAATCAAGCGCTGTCCACAGGGTATGGCATTGCAAAATGGAGAGATAGCCTTCCTTATTCAAAATCCCATTTACCTTGTACAAATCTCCCACTTTACCAGCACCAAAGCAACCCCAGACCATCACATTACCTCCACCATGCTTGACAGATGGTGTCAGGCACTCTTCTAGCATCTTTTCAGTTGCTCTGCGTCTCACAAATGTTCTTCTGTGTGATCCAAACACCTCAAACTTTGATTTGTCTGTCCATAAAACTTTTTTTCCAATTTTCCTCTGTCCAATGTCTGTGTTCTTTTGCCCATATTAATCTTTTCCTTTTATTAGCCAGTCTCAGATATGTTTTTTTGTTTGCCACTTTGCCCTGAAGGCCAGCATCCCGTATACGCCTCTTCACTGTGGTCGTTGACACTGCTGTTTTGTGTGTACTTTTTAATGAAGCTGCCAGTTGAGGAGCTGTGAGGCATCTATTTCTCAAACTAGAGACTCTAATGTACTTGTCTTGTTGCTCAGTTGTGCCGCGGGGCCTCCCACTTCTCTTTCTACTCTGGTTAGAGCCTGTTTGTTCTCTCTTCTGAAGGAAGTAGTACACACCATTATAGGAAATCTTCAGTTTCTTTGCAATCTCTCGCATGGAATAGCCTTCATTTCTAAGAACAAGAATAGACTGTCAAGTTTCACATGAAAGTTCTCTTTTTCTGGCCATTTTGAGAGTTTCAGAAGAACAAACAAATGTAAAGCCCCAGATTCTCAACTAGCTCAAAGGAAGGTCAATTTTATAGCTTCTCAAATCAGCCAAACAGTTTTCAGCTGGGCTAACATACTTGTGCAAGGGTTTTCTAGAGTTTTCTAAACATCCATTAGCCTTCTTACACAGCTAGCAAACACAAAGTACCATTAAAACACTGGAGTGGTGGTTGTTAGAAATGGGCCTCTATACACCTATGTAGATATTGCAAAAAAACAAGACGTTTGGAGCTAGAATAGTCATTTTCCACATTAACAATGAATAGCGTGCATTTCTGATTCATTTAATGTTAGCTTCATTGAAAAAAAATGTGCTTTTCTTTCAAAAATAATGAAATTTCAAAATGACCTCAAACTTTTGAACGGTAGTGTGTATAATTTGGTAATACTAATCTGTTAAAAAAAGAAAAAAATGTCGCCAGAAAATGCTGTAAAGAGAAAATAAACAAAACCCCAAAATTTTGGGGGTCACACAACAGATCACAAATAAAATGCAATAAAAAGCAATCAAACCATCTTGTTCAATCAATAAAAGTATCAATAAAAAGTCATTTTGTCACGCAAAAACAAGCTCGTACACAGCTACATTAGCAGAAAAAAAAATATTTTACAAATTTCCCATTTTTTTCATCAATTAAATGGAACCTGACATCATGATTTAACATTAAAAGCAGCACTTTATCAGCCTCCTATTAGCTTCTATAATGATGCCAGTATTATCCCTAAATAATATACGTATGTGTTTCAAAACAATGTCGTCCCTGGTCTCCTCCACGCAGCACACTGCTGTAGGCGTACTAACACTGCACAGTAGCATTGATTGACAGCAGTACTGGAACTAGTTTGCTGACTTTAGGGAGAGACGATTAAACATCATCTTAAAACACATATATTTAGCGTTTTCGGCAGAGGCGGACAAATATTAGATGTTCATCTGCCCATGGGCCAAGTAATGTAGGGAGGCTCTAGGGGGTAGGGTGGCCCATTTGCATTACAGGTTGCTCAAATATTTATGTCTTTCTATATCAACTAAGGAATGTGCTCCTCAAACCATGTGGGGGGAATCACAGCCATGGACCAGACCTCAATCACAGGACAATAAAACATTCACATTCCTTATCTATGAACTGGTCCAATCTTTACGGCCACAACTGCAATTATCCTTCTCCCATTGCAATAGTTCTGCTTTACGTCATTTGTCTCATCTATTGCATTATTTCTGCATCTTGTTGTGCATAAATATGTGACTCTTCAGATTTTGTGTTATAGTATGCCTGATGAAGAGACCCTAGCAGTCTTGAAAGCTTGCAATTTGTTACCATCTTTTTAGTTAGCCATTAAAAGGTATCAACCATTGAGGACTCTCAAATCTAAATATTTTTCTATCTAATGGCTAATACGGTACAAAGAAATATATTTTTCCTGTATTTGCATATGGAAAGTTTCTTAACTATATTTAAAGGGACATTATCTCTTTGCTCAGACATGGTTAAAATCTTAAACACATCACTAAAATATGGATGAGGGCCAGGATAGCAATCCTCGATCATCAATGTCAGATCAGAGGGGTACAACTTCCAGTCTGCTGCCCACCAGCTGCTTTCAGCTGTAATGGCAACAAGAGGTAAACATTGTGCAAAGCCTAACAGCACAGCTATGTTCACTCTGTAATACCTGTTCCCAGTTACTGTAGCTCACCCCCATTTATTTCAATAGGAGCTGAGCTGCCGAATGGCGACTGCTCATTGTACTTGTACAGAGCTGTGATATTCTGGGTCCATTCACTGTTTAATTATGGCCATCATTAAAATTAAAAACAAATGATTGCTTGGTGTAGCTATATTAATAGGGATAGGTCATCAATATCTTAAGTCCGGAAAACCCTTTAAATTAAAAACCATTTTTTTGCAAGGGTATACATGAAACTTTATAAAGTTTATCTGCTTATACACTTTCGAAAACTGCTTTGTGAGCTAATGGACAACAAAAAAGATATTTCTCCCAACCTCACTATTAACATACTTTACTTAGCCACTGCCAGATCCCTTCTTTGTCCTGATCTCTACAGATAGGGAAGAGTTTGGAAATTCCAATACACAATAGATTTATGCTAAGCTCACTAAGTGAGGTGGATGCTCGAAGCCCAAGGTCCAATTGGCACATGGGCAATGGGCGTCAGTGCAGCAGGCAGATGAATCATGCAGGAAACAGGTAGCAGAAGAATTGGAAGCTGCAGGCAGACAGGAGACATCCTGGAGACTGTAAACAGGCAGCAGAGGTACAGGAAACCACAGAAAAACAGCATAGACAAACTAAAAGCTTTACTACCAAGACACAGGTGTGGGTTTTAGTAGACCTTACCTGAGCCTACATAGATGATCACATGGGAGCACGCCTGGCTACTTGTAAAGCCGACGTGGAACACAAGACAGTTTGGTGGAGAGGGGTGAAGAGAGCAGAGCGCAGACCACACAGGTGTGTATCAATTTGGCAACATTTTAAAAGTCTTAGCTCATAACTCTGGTCTAAATCGTAATTGGATTGCAAACCACAGCCACTTTCAATTCAGCTTTCAACAGTTCCGAGTTGTTTTCTATGCCATCAAATGGTGATAAAATCTCCAAGTTTTTCATTTAGACCACACTGATAAATGAGGCTCATTGACTCTACTTTATCTTTCTTCTTGAGCTGTCTTTTTCTTCTAGAGGGACACATTCTTAGGATGATCAATAGTCATTACTTGTGATTGTTGGTTTCTTTGCTCATATTTGTCTCACATTTTAGGTTTGACATAGAAGACTTTGACAATGGAGCTCATCTCAATCCTTATATCACTTGCTGTCATCCTGTTTTTGGCCAAAATGTTTAAGAATCATAAAAAGTATGCCAACTTTCCTCCTGGACCTAAATCATTACCGCTTATTGGAAACATGAAATTGATCAACACAAGGAAACCTCAGAAGTCATTCATGGAGGTAAACAATGCACAAACATAGCTTGTATAGCACAGTCTTGTTGCCTGTCTGTCTCTGTTATTTTCTTCTGATGTAAGATACATTTGACAGTCTCTAACTTGGATTTTTTTAAGCTGGCTTCCTTTATTTTACAGTCTGCTGCTTCAGGAATGCAGAATTCCCAAAACACACTAGATAGTCTCCTAGCCATACATTGCTTTACTTCCTTCTTTAGTCCTTATTTATAGTCTGGTGGTCTGCAGTGCTATTGTTTGGCAGCAGAGAACATTGCAGATGTATACAGAATACATAGAACTATATTCAGTCAGTGTATATGTAATGACCAATACAATGTATAGAAAGGGGGCAAGTGTGTCCCTTTACAAATGCTCGGATTTTTGGTATGCTTGAGATGTTGTACCCTGTCCTATGTGATGTTTATCGAAACATATAAAGTGTGATTTGGGCAAAGTCGCCTTCATTCTTCTGCCGAGTGACTCCAAAACCTTGATTCTGTAAATGATATTAATGTACAGGGTGTGCAGCAATTAAACCACTTAGAAGACAATTCCTTTAGTTTGGGGGAAAAATGGGGGTGCGTCTTATAATCCGAACTGTATAATCTGAATGCATTGGTGGAGCGGGGTCCTAAGGTCGCTGCTGCCATACTTTCTAAAGCGGCGGAAAATGGCTGCCAGAGAAGGCGCTTGCGCAATTGAGAACTCAGGAGCCAAGATCTCAGTCTGAGCATGAACCGCCTCCAGCGGCCATTTTCCTGGTGACCACTGCATAGGAAAGTATGGAAGGTGCAGGGCTCCGGCTTTTACAAAATGTCGGCGGAGGCCTCGCACTACCGAACACCTACTACAAGCATGGGGCCTGCAGCATGGGGCATACAGCCATCTTCTGTCTCCTGCCTCTATCAGAAGGCAGAAGCTTCCAGCAGCAGTGATCCCTTGACTCCTGCCTCCGAACACCATGTTCTGCCTTGGCCCTGCCACCTGGGACCCCGCTCCACCAATGCCTTGGCCCCCCAAGGTAAAATGATTATAACAAGCATCAGTTTATAAAAAAAAAACATTTTTTTCCTATTCTCCTCCCCAAAACTTGGGGTATATATTATAAACCGGTACGTCTAATAATCCGCAAAATACGGTATTTGATACACTGCAGATTTTGGAAGTTTTCCCACCTACAAAGAATGGAGAGGTCAGTAAATTTTATTGTAGGTACACTTCAACTGTGAGAGACAGAATCTTAAAAATAACCCAGAAAATTACATTGTATGATTTTTACATGGTTGGTTAGCTTTTTTTTCATGAAATAAGCATTTGATACAATAGAAAAACAGAACTTAATATTTGGTACAGAAACCTTTGTTTTCTTTTACAGAGGTCAGATGTTTCCAGTAGTTCTTGACCAACTTTGCACATACTGCAGCAGGGATTTTGGCCCATTCTTCCATACAGATCTTATCCCGATCTTTCAGGTTTCAGGGCTGTCACTGGGCAACATTGAGATTCAGCTCACTCCAAAGATATCCTATTAGGTTTAGGTCTGGAGACTGGCTAGGCCACTCCAGTATCTTGAAATGCTTCTTATGGAGCCACTCCTTAGTTGTCCTGCCTGTGTGTTTCGGGTCATTGTCATGATGGAATACCTAGCCACGACCCATCTTCAATGCTCTTACTGAGGTAAGGAGGTTGTTGGCCAAAATTTTGCTACACATGACCCCATCCATCCTCCCTTCAATATGGAGCAGCTATCCTGTCCATTTTGCAGAAAAGCAACCCCAAAGTATGATGCTTGCTCCACCATGCTTCACAGTTGGGACGGTGTTATTGGGGTTGTACTCATCGTTCTCCTTCCTCCAAACACGGCAAATGGAGTTGACACAAAAAAATCCTATTTTGGTCTCATCTGATCACATGACCTTCTCACATGCCTCCTCTGGATCATCCAGATGGTCATTTGTGAACTTCAAACAGGCCTGGACATGTGCTGGCATCAGCAGAGGGACCTTGCATGCCCTGCAAGATTTTAATCCTTGACGGTGTAGTATGCAACTAACGGTAATGTTTGAGGGTGTGGTCCCAGCTCTCTTTAGATAATTTACCAGGTCCTCCCGTATAGTTCTGGGCTGATTCCTGACCATTCTCAGAATCATCCTTACCCCTCGAGGCAAGATCTTGCATGGTGCCTGTGGTAAAGCGGCTTGCTCGACTGTATGCAGAGGTAGACACGGAACACTGTTTCTTTAAAATTCGGGTTGGTTTATTAAAACATGTCACAAGCCACCCTCGAGTCCATAAAGTAAACACAGCCCATTCAGCATAATGGCAAAACAAACAAAAAAAATGGATACAGCACAGTCCGTACATCGACCGGGGACCAGCCACTCAGGGTTAGCCAAACACGGTTCAGAAATAGCCCAACACATGCAAGCTCCACTTTGGAGCAAGACTCTCCAGATATTGAACCACACTGAGTCAAAAAGGCTTGCTATTTATAGCTCAGACCACACCCTGAGGTGGAGATATGGAGAACAACCTCCGGCACACACTATGTTGTTCTCATAAAACACACCCTTTTAAACATGGCTGATTAACCCTCTCTGCACCTACTATCCAGGAGAAAACTTCCATGTTTCACATCACTGGGGCTAATAGCCTCAGTGAAACATATCTCCCTTTCTGTATTCTGACAGTGACTTTGTCACAAGCCCATGACCGAGAAAGATTGACAGTCATCTTGTGTTTCTTATATTTTCTAATAATTGTACCAACAGTTGTTGCCTTTTCACCAAGCTGCTTGCCTATTGTCCGGTAGCCCATCCCAGCCTGGCGCAGGTCTACAATTTTGTCCCTGGTGTCCTTAGACAGCTCTTTAGTCGTGGCCATGGTGGAGAGGTTGGAGAGTAATTGACTGAGTGTGTGGACCGGTGTGTTTTATGCAGGTAACAAGTTCAAACAGGTGCAATTAATACCGGTAATGAGTGCAGAGTACGAGGGCTTCTTAAAGAAAAAGTAACAGGTTTGTGAGAGCCAGAATGCTTGTTGGTTGGTAGGTGATTAAATGCTTATTTCATTAAATAAAATGCAATGTAATTAGTTAAAAATCATACAATGTGATTTTCTGCTTTTTATTTTTAGATTCTGTCTCACACAGCTGAAGTGTACCTACAATAAAAATTACAAATCTCTCCATTATTTGTAAGTGGGAAAACTTTCAGAATCGGCAGTGTATCAAATATTTATTTTCCCCACTGTAGGTCTTAAAGCGCACCTGTCAGCAGGATTGTGCTTAGTAAACTACATACACTGCTAGGTGGGCACCGTTATACTGATTAATATGATACCTTGCTTGATGAAATACATCCAGTGATTCTTTTGTAATATTTATTTTCATGTCTGCCATAATGATATGCTCGTGCTCTGGGGCAGGACTTTAAGGAGCGGCTGTAGCTGGTGCTCTCAGTATGTATGCCTATCTCTGGCCTCTGACAGACCACTGTTCTTTCAGTGACCTGCCTACTGTTTTAAATATTGCCTGTGTAATTTCTGTTCAAAAGTGAAAGTATATGTCCCACAATATAGCCGCCAGTGCCCACGCATGCTCAGTAGCATCTTTTGGTTGCCGAGATGCTACTGCGCACGCGTGGGCGCCATTTTACTAAAGGAAAAATAATTTGGGTGAAACAATATGGCACCACGCGTGCGCAGTAGCATTTCTCGGCAATTGAGAAATGCTACTGCGCAAGCGACCGTGACCTGTCAGAGGCCAGAGATAGGCATACATAATGAGAGTACCAGCTACAGCCCCTCCCTAAAGTCCCACCCCAGAGCACGAGCATATCATTATGGCAGACATGAAAATAAAGATTATAAAAAAATCGCTGGATGGATTTCATCAGGCAAGGTATCATATTAATTAGTGTAATGGCACCCACCTGACAGTGTATGTAGTTTACTAAGCAGAATCCAGCTGACAGGTGCGCTTTAAGGAAGGCCTGGACGCCTTTCTTGAGAACAATAAAATTACATCTTATGCTTAGTGATAGTTAATTAATCCAGATTGGTGTCGGGAAGTGAATTTTTTCCTCAATGATGTCAATTGGCCTTTACCGCATGTTTTGTTTTTTTTTGTTTTGTTTTTTTTTGCGTTCCCCTGGATCAACGCTGCAGAATAGCTGCAGTGCACAAGAAATAGGCTGAACTGGATGGACGCTTGTCTTTTTTCGGCCTTTTAAACTATGTAACTATGTAACTATGTACCTGGAGTACATTGACCTGATTTATTAAGCGACATCAACCGCCTAATAAATTAGGAGCATGTGTTACCCAACGTGCGCCGCCACCAAAAATCTGTATGAGTTTGGAACTGGCATACATTTCTGGAGAATGTTACGCCACTTTAGTGGTGCATCTTATGGTGAATTTGACAGGCAGGGGTGGTCATGATGCATCCTGCCCATATCCCATCCATGCTATAACCATATTGGCAAAGCTGATGAGGAATAGCATGTAAATACTGAATGTAAAAATAGTTTTGCCCAACTTCCGACTTATTAATGTGTTTACGCCAGATTTCTGGCATAAGCACCTTAATGAATCGACCTCTTAAGTTTCAATATTTTGCCCAAATTTTATAGCCGTGGAAAAAAGTTTTGAAATTGAAACATATTTTGATTTTCACTGCTGCCTCAGTGTTTTTAAATCTTTTATTTACTATATTTTGCAGATTATATGAAGCACCAGACTATAAGACTCACTTCAAATTTTGGGGTAAAATGGTGGTGCGTCTTATAGTTCATTTTAACGGTAGCTTACCTGGGTGTCGGTGTCAGTGGAGCAGGGTCTCAGGAGGCAGGGTCGCTACTTCACCGCCACCGACCTCCTGAAGCAGCAAACCTGCCTTCTGTGACCTGTGTTCACTGACACCGACCCCCCCCCACCCCGGTAAGTTCACTTTTATACTTTTACTACAGGGCTCACTTGCAATTTTGCCTAAGAAAGCTGTGATGAATAAAGAATGCAATCCAAACATACTCCAAGAGCAACTTCTCCCATCGATCAAGGAGCGATTTGGGGATAAGCAATGCTTAGTCCAGCCTGATGAGGACCATGTCACAGGACAAAAGTGATAGCTAAATGACTCCTTTAGCAAAATATTGAAATTTTGGGTCCATGGCCAGTAAACTACTCTGATCTCAAACCAGTTGAGATGCTGTGGTCAATCTTAAAAAGCGGATGGACACAGAAATTGTGATAACCTCCAAGCATAGGTTAAGTCAGAATAGATTGTCATCAGTCAATATTTGGCACAAAAACAGGTATCCAGCTGCCAGGGCAACTGACAGAAGTCATGAAAAATTAGTGTCAGCCCCTTTAATTATTGAGTCTTTACATAAACTTGATGTATTTGACAATAAAAGTGGAAAAAACATAAAATGCTTATAATTATACTTCGGTAATCATAGAAACATCTGACTAAAACATAAAAATTAAAGTAACAAATTTCTGAAAACCAAAGTTTGTCAGTCTCAAAACTTTTGATGACTACATTCAAGGACATCTTGATAAAACAAAATACCAAAAGTACCAGCTACTGATTGTGGTTTCATGATAAAAATACCTACTTGTAGGTTCAATTCAGATCTTCATAGGGGATTTTCCGAACATAAAAACAGTATGAAATGAATGAGGGACCTATAAATCAACATTATATTATATTATATTATATTATATTATATTAGGGTTTCTCATGTGGATTCTGATTGCAGATATCAAAGACGTATGGCTCAGTTTTCAGCGTTAACTTGGGAATGCAAAAGTTTGTTATCCTGTGTGGTTATGACGCAGTGAAAGATGCTCTTATCAACCATGCGGAGGAATTTGCAGGAAGGCCAGTTACAGCTATTGGTTCTAGAACATCACAGGGATATGGTAAGTAAAAGTGATTGAGGAAATTGCTGTATAGTAGATTTATTTAGAGTTCTATGCTGTCACATAAATGTGCTAATGTGAAGTTCTAGATACAATTGGACTATGGAGCCTGTGACTGCCTAAAAGATCAATGAAAAGATAGTATTAATGGGTAGAAAAAAAAACTATTTTCCCCTTCCTGTTTAAATAAAGGGAACCTGACGGCTCCTCCACACTCCCACCCGCCTTCATGTGTTCTTTCTTATATTAATACCCTGCCTAAGTTTGTTGAGTTAGCGTTGGTTTTCCTGAACTAATTGTCCCACTCACATAACCTTGTGGGTGTGGTAACATTATTAGCAAGGGCAAGCTTTACTGCATGCTCTCTGTGCATGTCCGGGGGAGCACCTCATGACTAAGTAGCCTGTCGTAACTTCAGTAATCTCCTTCCGGCTACTAGTCTTTGGCTCCTCCATGGATTGCAGGTTACTTCATCATGATGTGCTTCCAGCACTGGGAGTATACAACTGGCTTCATTGCGCAGAGACATGAAATGACAAAAATCATGTACCTGTGTGAGACTTGCCGAGAGCAGCCAGTGACACCGGCTTTTGAAAATCAAGTTATCATGTTGACATGGGCTTAATAAAATGGGGAGAAGGATGACTAGACCTGCAAAGCAACTCCCCCTTGACTAGTCTGAAACTAATTAGCATATTGTAAGCTGATTTTTTTTTGCCATATACAGGAATGACATATGCAGTACAAAATGCTTGTTAGGCAAGGTATTAACATAAGAACAAACATATGCTGGCAGTTTGGGTGGCATGGGGGACCTGTCAGGTTCCCTGTAATCTCTTCATGACATATTGTGTATATGTACGTCATATGTTACTACTTTTCATGCGTGTTCGCACGCCATGCCTGCATATTTTTGGACAGATGATGGTTGATTTAATCAACCATCATATACCATTAACAGCCGCAGGTAGATTGGAGCTACGCCCATGGCTGCTAACCTGTTAAATGTCGTTATTGGACTCTGTATTAAACACGTGTCGACAGAAGAATGTGTCATTCCACAATCCCATCAGTGCGCCCGTGACATGATCGTGGAGTGCCGATGGGTTGTCCTGAGAGTCGGGGGTCTGCTGATGACCCCCCTGCCTGTCATTGCGATCCTATTGTGAAAGCCAGCCCGTGGTTGGCATTCATAGGAGATTGTGTCTTTCTCTATACATAGCAGTGCATCAGAACAATTGCAGCTTCAAGTATTAAATACAGTAAAAAAAAGTTTTTAAAAAATATGAAAAAAAAGTTAAATCACCCACTTTTTGACCAATTGAAAAGAAAGCCATTAAAATAAATAGAAGACGCACATATTTGGTATTGTTGCATTCGTAAAAGTCCAACCTATCAAAATATAAAGTAAATTAATCTGATCGGCAAATGGTGTAAAGACAAAAAAATTCAAAACGTCAAAATAAGATTTTTTTGGTCGCCACAACATTGTGATAAAATGCAATAAGAAGAGATCAAAAAATTGCATCTAGCCCAAAATGTTATCAATAAAAATATAAGCTAACGCCTCAAAAAAAAAGCTCTCTGACTGCTTCTTTTCATGAAACTGAAAACGTTACAGGTCTATAAAATGGCAACAAAAGGCAAAATGTATATTTTTTTACAAACTTCTGAATTTTTGGTCATCACTTAAATAAAAAAAAATATACAGTGGGTAAAATAAGTATTTGTACACTGCTGATTTTGCAAGTTTTCATACCTACAAAGAACGGAGAGGTCTGTAATTTTTTTCATACATATACTTCAACTATGACAGACAATCTAAAAATAAAAACAAGAAAATCACATTTTATGATTTTTATATAATTCTATTCCATTTTATTGCATGAAATAAGTATTTGATCACCTACCAACTAGCAAGAATTCTGTCTCTAATAGACCTGTTAATTTTTCTTTAAGAAGCCCTCCTACTCTGCAATCATTACCGGTATTAATTGCACCTATTTGAACTTGTTACCTGTATGAAATATACCTGTCCACACACTAAATCAATCAATCAAACTCCAACCTCTCCACCATGGCCAAGGCCAAAAAGCTTTTGAAGAGCTTTCTAAGGACACCAGGGACAAAATTGTAGACTTGCGCAAGTCTGGAATGGGCTACAGGACAATAGGCAAGTAGCTTGGTGAGAAGTAGAGATGAGCGGTGTTCGACTAGAACTGTTCGCCAATCTCAAATTCGAGCTGTTTTGGGCGGTGTTCGAGTTGTTCGACGAACCCGAACGATTTGCAAAAAATTCGGCTGTTCGAGGTTATGTTCGATAACTGTTCGTGCACCAAAAGCGTGTCCTGCATGTCTGGCGCTATTTTGAGCACCAATCATGCAGGGATTGTCTGCCACTCACTGTAATGCCACAGCCATGGTGGTTGTGGCATTACAGTAATTGCCCAAATCGATGGGAACAGTGCCAACAGTGAAACATGAAAAGCCGGCAATTCAGTAGCGGCATACACCGGTACCCGACAATTTAGAACCGAAAGAATAGAGCTTCACACATAGATTAGATAGATAGAAACATGTCAGCCACATATATATGAAGTACAGTGACAGTGTTGCTTACTGTACTTGTCATTTAGTGTAAAGGATTTATCAAAAAAAATAATATTGTTTTCATGCACCGTCTCTTTAAAAAAGCTGGCCGGCAATTCAGCAGCGGTACCCGACAATTTAGAATAGAAAGAATAAAGAATCACACATAGATTAGATAGATAGAAACATGTCAGTCACATATATATGAAGTACAGTGACAGTGTTGCTTACTGTACTTGTCATTTAGTGTAAATGATTTATTAAAAAAATAATAGTGTTTTCATGCACTGTCTCTTTAAAAAAGCCGGCCGGCAATTCAGCATCTGTACCCGACAATTTAGAATAGAAGGAATAGAGAATCACACATAGATTAGATAGAAAGAAACATGTCAGCCACATATATACGAAGTACAGTGACAGTGTTGCTTACTGTAATTGTCATTTAGTGTAAAGGATTTATCAAAAAAAATAATAGTGTTTTCATGCACTGTCTCTTTAAAAAAGCCGGCCGGCAATTCAGCAGCGGTACCCGACAATTTAGAATAGAAAGAATAAAGAATCGCACATAGATTAGATAGATAGAAACATGTCAGTCACATATATATGAAGTACAGTGACAGTGTTGATTACTGTACTTGTCATTTAGTGTTAAAATAAAGGATTTATTTAAAAAAAAATTGGCGTGGGGTTCCCCTTAATTTTAGGCTCTAGCGGAGGTTAAGCAGACGGCTGGGGCAGATGTTTGAAGCCTGGGAAGGGGGTAATACCCTCGGAGCTTCCCAGGCTACTAATATCATCCCCCAGCGGAATACCTAGCCTTTACTAGCTATTAAAATGGGGGACCCCCCAAAAAAAATGACGTGGGGTCCCCCCTATTTTAATAGCTAGCAAAGGCTAGGCAGACAGCTGGGGGCTGATATTAATAGCCCAGAAAGGGTGCCATGAATATTGGCCCCCTCCCAGGCTAGAAACACCAGCCGTCAGCCGCCCCAGAAATGGCGCATCCTTAGGATGCGCCAATTCTGGCACTTAGCCTCACTCTTCCCACTGCCCTGTAGCGGTGGCAGTGGGGTAATAGGGTTGGGGTTTATGTCAGCTTATAATGCCAGCTGACATCAAGCCCAGGTTAGTAATGGAGAGGCGTCTATAAGACACCCCCATTACTAACCCCATAGTCAAAGATAAAAGAAAACACAAACACCCAGAATAAAGTCCTTTAATTGAAATAAAGACACAATTCTTTATTGTTCTAAATTAAACCATACTTACCGTCACGCCCATTCCAGCTGAAGCCAACGATCTCCTGCAATAAAAGAAAAATAATAAAGCAACCTCATCCTTACCTTTCCATGGTTCCCACGACAGCTTCAGCTCTGCTACATCGTGGGGGCAGCACGTTCCTGCCTGCTGTACCTGGCTGGACACAAATATAGTGCGAAGCCCCACGTCAATTTTTTTTTAAATTATTTCATGAAACTAGATGGTGGCCCAATTCTAACGCATCGGGTATTCTAGAATATGTATGCGGCAGACCCGGCGCAATCAGCAGAGCGGTGTTTAAATTTGGCGCCAAAATCGCTGACTGGTCGCAGCCAGCAACCGCGACCAATCAGCAAAGCGGTGTTGAAATTTGGCGACTATATCGCTGATTGGTCACGGCCGGCGGTCGCGACTAATCAGCAGAGCGGGGTTTAAATTTTGCGGCAATAATGCTGATTGGTCGCGGTCACGACCAATCAGCAAAGCGGTGTTTAAATTTTGCGTCAATAATGCTGATTGGTTGCGGACGCGACCAATCAGCAAAGCGGTGTTTAAATTTGGCGCCAATAATGGTGATTGGTCACGACCGCGACCATTCAGCAGAGCGGGGTTTAAATTTGGCGCCAAAATCGCTGATTGGTCGCGGCCGACAACTGTGACCAATCAGCCGAGCAGGGTTTAAATTTGGCGCCAATACTGCTGATTGGTCGCGGACGGCGACCGCGATCGATCAACAGGGCGGTGTTTAAATTTGGCGCCAATACTGCTGATTGGTCGCGGCCGGCAACCGTGACCAATCAGCCGAGCAGGGTTTAAATTTGGCGCCAATACTGCTGAATGGTCGCGAACGGCGACCGCGATCAATCAGCAGAGCGGTGTTTAAATTTGGCGCCAATAATGCTGATTAGTCGCGGCCGGCATCCGCGACCAATTAGCAGAGCGGGGTTTAAATTTGGCGCCAATACTGCTGATTGGTCGCGGACGGCGACCGTGATCAATCAGCAGAGCGGTGTTTAAATTTGGCACCAATAATGCTGATTAGTCGCGGCCGGCATCCGCGACCAATTAGCAGAGCGGGGTTTAAATTTGGTGCCAATCTCGCTGATTGGTCGCGGCTGGAGTCCGCGACCAATCAGCAGAGTGTTGTTTAAATTTGGCGCCAATCTCACTGATTGGACGCGTCTGGCGTCCGCGACCAATCAGCAGAGCGTTGTTTAAATTTGGCGCCAAGCTCGCTGATTGGTCGCCGTCGCTATTTAAATGTGGCGCCCAAATCGGTGATTGGTCGCGGGCAGCGTCCGCGACCAATCAGCAGAGCGGTGTTTAACTTTAGCGCCAAGATCACTGATTGGTCGCGTGCGGAGAGCACGACCAATCAGCGAATCGTATTGGTGAGGACCGGGGAGCGCCGCTGCCTGGTCGGTGCTTCCCCTGCGAGAAGCCGGGAGATGAGCGACTACTCGCAGCAGAAGTATCCCGACCCGCAGCGCCGCTCCCCGTTCCTCCCTTGACACCCTAGCCACTGATGTCCCCACAGTATCCGCATGGTGTTACAAAGATTCGGACATTTGTGTTAAAATCGCTGATTGGTCGCTGGCGCTGCCCGCGACCAATCACCGATTTGGGCGCCAAATTTAAATATCGGCCGCAACCAATCACCGATCTTGTCTCCACATTTAAACACCGCTGTGCTGATTGGTCGCCGACGCTGGGCGCGACCAATCACCGATTTTGGCGCCACATTTAAATAGCGTCCGCGACCAATCAGTACAGCGGTGTTTAAATGTGGAGCCAAGATGGGTGATTGGTCGCGGCCGATATTTAAATTTGGCGCCCAAATCGTTGATTGGTCGCGGGCAGCGCCAGTGACCAATCAGCAATTTTTAACACAAATGTCCGGACCTTTGTAACACCATGCGGATACTGTGGGGACATCAACGGCTAGGGTGTGAAGGGAGGACGGGGAGCGGCGCTGCGGGTCGGGATACTTCTGCTGCGAGCGCCCGCTCATGTCCCGGGTTCTCGCAGCGGAAGTATCCGCGCAGGCAGCGGCACTGACATCCATGCGGCTAGGACGCGAAGGGAGGACCGGGGAGCGGCGCTGACATCCAATTGGTCGCGGCCGCTATTTAAATGTGCCGCACAAATCGGTGATTGGTCGCCGTCTTGACCGCGACCAATCACTGATCTTGCCGCCAAAGTTAAACACTACTGTGCTGATTGGTCGCGGACTCTGCCCGCGACCAATCACAGATTTGTGCGCCAAATTTAAATATCGGCCGCGACCAATCACCGATCTTGGATCCACATTTAAACAACGCTGTGCTGATTGGTCGCGGACGATATTTAAATGTGGCGCCCAAATCGGTGATTGGTCGCGGTCTTGGCGCGCGATCAATCACTGATCTTGCCGCCAAAGTTAAACACTACTGTGCTGATTGGTCGCGGACCCTGCCCGCGACCAATCACCGATTTGTGCGCCAAATTTAAATATCAGCCTCATGCACGTCACTGACAGCGTGGGAAAATTCTCCTGCACTCGGCGCTTCAGCGTGAGAATTCTCCCACGCTGTCAGTGACGTACATGAGGTGAGCTGAGTTCATTGGACATGACCTCGGCTCATCTTTATGCCGTCACAAAGAGACACTGAGGAGCGCAAGCATGCCTGTGCTTCTCAGTGTCTGCGGGATGACAGGCTGGATGGCAGCGTTCTGCTGCGGTCCAGCCTGTCATCTCGATGTAGCAGAGCTGAAGCTGTCGTGGGAACCATGGAAAGGTAAGGATGATGTTGCTTTATTATTT
Organism: Phyllobates terribilis; assembly: GCF_046119375.1. Lineage (NCBI taxonomy): Eukaryota > Metazoa > Chordata > Amphibia > Anura > Dendrobatidae > Phyllobates > Phyllobates terribilis. Next base: position 68,390,289 of record NW_027362763.1, on the reverse strand, counting down.
TTCTTTTATTGCAGAAGACATTGGCTTCAGGTGGAATGGGCGTGACGGTAAGTATGGTTTAATTTAGAACAATAAAGAATTGTGTCTTTATTTCAATTAAAGGACTTTATTCTGGATGTTTGTGTTTTTTTTTTAACTTTGACTATGGGGTTAGTAATGGGGGTGTCTTATAGACGCCTCTCCATTACTAACCTGGGCTTGATGTCAGCTGGCATTATAAGCTGACATCAACCCCAGCCCTATTACCCCACTGCCACCGCTACAGGGCAGTGGGAAGAGCGAGGCTAAGTGCCAGAATTGGCGCATCCTACGGATGCACCATTTCTGGGGCGGCTGACGGCTGGTGTTTCTAGCCTGGGAGGGGGCCAATATTCATGGCACCCTTTCTGGGCTATTAATATCAGCCCCCAGCTGTCTGCCTAGCCTTTGCTAGCTATTAAAATAGGGGGGACCCCACGTCATTTTTTTGGGGGGGTCCCCCATTTTAATAGCTAGTAAAGGCTAGGTATTCAGCTGGGGGCTGATATTAGTAGCCTGGGAAGCTCCATGGGTATTACCCCCTTCCCAGGCTTCAAACATCTGCCCCAGCCGTCTGCTTAACCTCCGCTAGAGCCTAAAATTAAGGGGAACCCCACGCCAATTTTTTTAATAATAAATCCTTTATTTTAACACTAAATGACAAGTACAGTAATCAACACTGTCACTGTACTTCATATATATGTGACTGACATGTATCTATCTATCTAATCTATGTGTGATGCTCTATCTTTCTGTTCTAAATTGTCGGGTACCGCTGCTGAATTGCCGGCTGGCTTTTTTAAAGAGACGGTGCATGAAAACACTATTATTTTTTTTAATAAATCCTTTACACTAAATGACAAGCACAGTAACCAACACTGTCACTGTACTTCTTATATATGTGACTGACATGTTTCTATCTATCTAATCTATGTGTGAGGCTCTATTCCCTCTTGTCTAAATTGTCGGGTACCGGTGTATGCCGCTGCTGAATTGCCGGCCGGCTTTTTTAAAGAAAGCGTCTTCTGAGCAGTTTGTCAGCTTTTGGACACCTTTGAAGGTGTTTTCTATGTGTTTCTATGTGTTTTTGTTTGCCTGCCATTGGTTTTAACGGTGTTCGACGGTGTTCTAAGGTGTTCGACGAACAGTTCGACGAACAGTTCCTCGAACATCCCGGTTTTCGACGAACCGAACCCGAACACTACGGGGGTGGCTCAACACTAGTGAGAAGGCAAGAACTATTGACACAATTATTAGAAAATGTAAGAAACACAAGATGACTGTCAATCCTACTCGGTCTGGGGCACCATGCAATATCTTGCCTCGAGGGGAAAGGATGATTCTGAGAAAGGTCAGGAATCAGTCCAGAACTACACAGGGAGGGGGGTGTACCTGGTACCACAGTCTCAAACATTACCGTTAGTAACACACTAGACCATCATGGATTAAAATCCTGCAGGGCATGCAAGGTTCCCCTGCTCATGCCAGCACATGTCCAGGCCCATTTTAAGCTTGCCAATGACCTTCTGGATCATCCAGAAAATCAATTGGAGAAGGTCATGTGGTTGGATGACACCAATATAGAACTTTTTAGTATCAAATCTACTTGCCATATTTCGAGGAAGGAGAAGGATGAGTACAACCCCAAGAACACTGTCCCAACCGTGAAGCATGGTGGGGGAAACATCATACTTTGGGAGTGCTTTTCTACAAGGGTGAAAGGATGACTGCACTATATTGAAGGGAGGATGGATGGGGTCATGTATCGCTAGATTTTGGCCAGCAACCTCTTTCCCTCAGTAAGAGCATTGAAGATGGGTCGCGGCTGGGTCTTTCAGCATGACTATGACTCGAAACACAGGGAAACTAAGGACTCTATCCGCAAGAAGCATTTCAAGGTCCTGGAGTGACCTAGCCAGTCTTCAGACCTGAGCCCAACAGAAAATCTTTGGAGGAAGCTGAAACTCAGTGTGGCCCAGCGACAGCCTGAAACCTGAACGATCTGGAGAAGATTTGTAAGGAGGAGTGGACCAAAATCCTTGCTGCAGTGTGTGCAAACTTCATCAAGATCTACAGGAAACGTCTGACCTCTGTAATTGCAAACAATTGCTTCTGTATCAATAATTAGGTTCTGTTTTTCTATTGTATCACATACTTTTTTCATGCAATAAAATTCAAATTAATTATGTGAAAATCATACGATGTGATTTTCTGGATTTTATTTTAAGATTCTGTCTCTCACAGTTGTACCAACAATAAAAATTACTGACCTCTCCATTCTTTGTAGGTGGGAAAACTTGCAAAACTGGCAGAGTATCAAATACTTTTTTTCTCCACTCTCCATGTTTGCGTACTCATACTGACATAGAGAATCATATTACCAGGTCCATTTTACTAAATAATGAACATGTTTTTTTCTCATGTTACCACGTCAATTGCCAGTGCCACGTTTCAGCTTAACACAAATTTTAAACAAATATAGAGTTTAAATAATTTGCAAATGTTTTTTTTGCTACACTACGACACTTAGACAGCCAAGGAAAAATATGACATCAAGCAGAAACATAAGATGGAGTTCACTTGACAGCCAAAATGGCCAATACATCAACATCCTGCCCATAATATTTGCTTATTGTCTGAAATTTCACAATTTAAACAGATGTTCCAAAGCAGAACTGCACAGTTAAATGTCTCTGTTTACTGTAATATGTAATTTTACATTTTAGTTAAAGCACAAAAACATAACCCACCATGTTATGCTGGTTGGAAGTTACACGCATGGGAAAGTACTTGTGGCAACAGCAGTAGTATTTTTGTGGCGCATATGTTTGTTAAATACTTTTATTAAAACAGCCTTGAAAAAATTACCATTCTCGAAATTTAATTGAGTAATTATCTTTTTGTTTCCCACTTCTCCCAATTCCTTAGCCCTAAAAACCTATGTCACTATTTACGTACCTGCACAGAAACTAAGTGCAGTCATCAGTATTGTTGTTACACATATGCTTGTCAACCCTTTCAACTTTCACCCTTTCACCTCTGAGCATGTTTTCACCTTCATAACCATTCCAAATTTTACAATTCTTACCAATGTCACTTTATGAGGTAATAACTCGGGAACATTTCAAGGTATCCCACTGATTTTGTTTTTTGTTACATATTCTACTTCATGATAGTGGTAAAATTTCTCTCGACTTGCGTTTATTTGTGAAAAAATGGAAATTTGGTGACAACGTAGGAAATTTTGCAGTTTTTCAACTTTTAATTTTTATGGCCTCAAACAGAGAGTTATGTCACATCATAATTAATAAACTACATTTCCCACATGTTTACTTTATATCAGCACAATTTTTGAAATGTGTTTTTGTTTTGTTAGGGATTTATAAGGGTTAAAAGTTGACCAACGATTTCTAAATTTTCCAACAAAATTTACAAAACCATTTTTTTAGGGACCACATCACATTTGAAGTGACTTTGAGGGGTCTATATGACATAAAATACCCAAAAGTGACACCATTCTAAAAACGGCACCCCTCAAGGTGCTCAAAACCACATTAAAGAAGTTTATTAAACCTTCAGGTGCTTCACAGGAATTTTTGGAATGTTGAAGAAAAAAATGAACATTTAACCTTTTTTCACAAAAATTTTATTTGAGACCCAAAAGTGTTTATTTTTGCAAGGGTAAGAGGAAAAAACGGACCCCAACATCTGTTGGGAAATTTCTTATAAGCATACTGAATATGTGGGGAAAAAACACTTTTTGAGTGTACGGCAGGGCTCGGAAGGGAATGAGCGCCATTTGACTTTTTGAATGTAAAATTTGCTGCAATAATTAATGGACGCCATGTCATGTTTGGAGAACCCTTGATATGTCTAAACAGTGGAAACCACCCCAAGTGACACCATTTTGGAAACTACACCCCTCAGGTAGCTTACCTAGATATATGGTGAGCACTTTGAACCATGAAGTAGTTCACAGAAGTTTATAACGTTGAGCTGTGAAAATGAAAAACTCAAATTATTCCCACAAAAATGTTTTTTAGATCCAAATTTTGAATTTTCATAAGGGTAACAGGAGAAATTGCACTGTACAATTTTTTTGTGCTTGGGTGCATAGCAGGGCTCATAGAGGAAGGAGCGACATTTGATTTTTTTAATTAAAAATTTGCTGGAATAATTAGTGGATGCCATGTCACGTTTGAAGAGACCTGAAGTGCCTAAACAGTGGAAACCCCTCACAAGTGAGATCATTTTGGAAACTAGACTCCTCAGGGAACTTATCTAGATGTGTGGTGAGCATCTTGATCCCCCGGGTGCTTCACAGAAGTTTATAATATTGAGTCGTAAAATTAAAAATTTCACAGGTTTCCAACAAAAATGTTTTTTAGGCCCATATTTTGCATTTTCATAAGGTTAATAGGAGAAATTGCACCATACAATATTTTGTGCAATTTCTTCTGAGTATGCCGATAACCCATATGTGGGGGAAAATCAATGTTTGGGCTGTGACAGAGTCACTGGTATATTATATGAGGGAAGGTATGCGTTACGCAGGTTGCTAGCCTGTGTGAACTAAAACCAATAAACTTTTTGCCAGCATGTTATATGCTGGGGGTTAATTCTTTTAAAGGGTGTGGTTTTATGGGAATGACATAGAGATGGGAGGGAAGTCAGCTTTGTTTCTCTGGAGTATGGGGTCCGGAGAGTGATGTCTCCAGACTGTGTTTGGGTGAAATCAGAGAGCAATACCGGAGAACTGGTGTTGCTGAAGACTTCACTGTGGTACCTGCAGCAGGCAGAGCCTCGCTTAATATTGGACTCTGTCAAACCTTATCTTTTTGTTTCTCCCATTAACCCCGAGAAGGTCTGTTTATTTTTATGGGACACTGCTGGAGTTTATGTCACTGAATAAAACAGCAGGAAGTTGACCCAAGCCGTGAGTCCTGTGTCTGCCTCTGGAGAGCTGAGCAAGTCGCTTTCCCACAGGGTGCATGGCAGGGCTCGCAGCGGAAGGTGCCCCATTTGACTTTTTGAATGTAAAATTTGCTGGAATAATTAGCGGACACCATGTCACATTAGTAGAGCCCCTCATGTGTCTAAACAGTGGAAAAACCCCACAAGTGACACCATTCTGGAAACTAGACCCCTCAGGGAACTTATCTAGATGTGTGGTGAACACCTTGAACCCCAAGGTGCTTCACAAAAGTTTATAACGTTGAGCTAAGAAAATAAAAAAAATCTAATTTTTCCCACAAAAATGTTTTTTAGCCCCAAATTTTGCATTTTTACTAGAGTAACAGGAGAAAATGGGCCCCAATATTTGTTGTGCAATTTCTCCTGAGTACACAGACACCCCATGTGTACAGAAAAACTGCTGGTTGGGTGCACGGCAGGCAAGATGTTATGTTTTGGAGCTCAGACTTTGATGGAATGGTTTGCAGGTGTCTTGTCTCGTTTGGAGAGCCCCTAATGTGCCTAAACAATGGAAAACCTCTGCAAGTAACCCCATTTTGAAAATTTGACCCATCATGGAATTTATCTAGATGTGTGGTGAGCACCTTAAACCCACAGGTGCTTCACAGAATTTTACAACGTTGACATGTGAAAATGAAACAAATATATTTTTTCTACAAAAATGTTGTTTTAGCCCCAATTTTTTTCATTTTCACATGGGTAGCAGGAGAAAATGGACAACAAAATTTGTTGTGGAAGTTCTCCTGAGTACACCAATACCCCATATTTGGTCGAAAACTACTTTTTACGAACAGTGCAAAGCTCAGAAGGGAAAATGTTCCATAATGGAGTTCAGATTTTGCTGGACTGGTTTGAGGATGGCATGTCACATTGGCAGAGGCCATGAAATACCAGAACAGCAGAACCCCTCATAAGTAACCCCATTATACAAACTAAACCTCTTAATGAATTCATCTAAGGGTGTAGTCATCATATTAATATCACAGGTGGTCACATCATTTAATACCATTGGACGATGAACAAAAAAAAATTAAATTTTTACCACTAAAATGTTGTTTTCACCCCACATTTGACATTTTCCCACTGGGAAATGGGTAAAAATGGTACCAAAATTTGTCACGCAATTTCTTCTGAATGTAGAAATATCCCATATGTGGCTATACAGTACAATTTATCCACATGGCAAGACTCGGCAAGGAAGGAGTGCTATTTGCCTCATGGAAGGCACATTTTCTAAGAATAGTAGGCGGACACAATATACAGAGCCCCTAAGTGCTAGAAAAGCAAAATTCCCCCTCAAGTGACCCCATTTTGAAAATTCTACCCTTTTGGGAATTTATCTACAGGTGTAGGGACCATTTTGACTCCATGGGAGTTTTCCAGAAACAAGCAGCAGTAGATGTTGCTGAGTGAAAATTGCAAACTGCATTTGTAGTGTGTTGTAGTGACCAGAACATTGTAGTCACCAGTATGTTGTTCCCAGCTCATGCTTCTGGAGACATGGACTCAATAAATTAGATGGGCTATCATCAATACCAAACATGTGGACACTAACTGTGGTTTAGGCATACTGGGGCTCAGGAAGAAGGGGGGCATTTGGATTTGGGAGTGCATAATTTGTTAAATTTGTTATGGGGCGAGGAACCATTTTGCTTTTCCAGAGCCTTTGTACTAGCATTATCGTTGAAGCCGCTTATATTTCCATTAACAGATGATAGACTTGAGTGGAGATTTGCTTTGCTTGTGGATTGAGTTGAGCTTTTATTGGGAACATTTTTCATAACAGTTTGGATCACATTTATCCAGCGCTCTATGCTGAGCATAAATCTGTGAGTGACTTGATTCAGATGTAATCCCTGAGGGATTCACTCTCTGGCAGCAGTTGAGGAAGGCACAGGCACAAAGTTTTTTGGTGCAAAACAGATTTATTACAGTCCATAAATCTCCAACACAAAATGAAAGCAAACTGCTTTTCTCCAGCATGCAAATCAGGGTAAGGAAAAACAAAACAGGTTAAATGTCCAGCTCTCTCACAAGGTATGTCAAGGAGAAAGGCACCAAGATGTCTTTTTACCTCTCACTCACCAACAGCACTGAAATAGCTCAGCCGCTTTAAATGAGCTGTTCAAATCCTGGAAGTAGAGAATGTGACAGGCCAGTCCCACCCGGCTCTTCTGTCCATTTCTAAAATCCGGACCCAAAAATGGGGCTATTATAAAACCCTCTGAGCACTAATGGTGCTGGAGCCTACTTTTCCAGGCTTGACATCACTGAGGCTACCCATCTCAGTGACACATAACTCTCATCCAGGATCTGTCCAGCTGCCACTTTAAACCCCTTTGAACAAAAATATAGTATAACTCTTAAATTCTACATTGCGAAGTAATGATATGTGAGTTCCTGCATCACCAGAATGCTGAAAGGACGCATGTGTACTACTAAACATGCTAAATAGTAAAATTAAAACATATATTAAAACATTAAAATGTGCTCTTTCTTTCAAAGTTTTAAAAAATGAACATCTCATAATGTTACCAAAAAAGTAAGGGACAAAAAAAGCTAGGTAGGATCACGTCCCAAAAAGAAGCACCCGCAAAAAGTCACTGCATTCAAGTGACATGTACAGGTCTAATATTGCCCTATTACAAAAATGAAGTATGAGACAAAAAAACTATATACAGGTTATAATAAAATTATAAATAACATAATATATTTCATATTATATATATTGTGAAAAAGTCCCTGGCAGAGTGCTGGAAGGAAGATATGTTTCACTGATGCTATTTGCTTCAGTGATGTAAAACCTGGAAGTCTTCTCCTGCATGTTATGTGCTGGGAGGGTTAATCTGCCATTTGTAATGGCCAATTTTTTGGTGAATGACTAGAGAGCAGGTGGGAGATCGTACACCATATCTCCACCCCAGGGTGTGGTCTAGGGTTTAAATACTGTATGTTATTTTGCTAACATAATCACCAGAAGAAGATCCTGAAAACATCACTTCAGTGCGTTAACTTGTTACTTTTTTTATAGGCGTGATAGCTGCAAATGGGGAGAACTGGAAAGTGATGAGAAGATTCACTCTGTCCACATTACGAGATTATGGAATGGGGAAGAAGGGCATAGAAGAAAAGATTATTGAGGAGTGTGAATGTTTAATGCAAAAATTTAGGTCTTATGGAGGTAATTACAGTATGTTCATGTTCTGCAACCATAAAGAAATGTAATGTAAAAAAATTAACTCCTTAAAGGGAATTTGTGAGCAGGTTTTTGCTACCTCATCTTAGAGCAGCATCATGCAGGCAAAGAGAAGCTGAATCCACTGATGTATTACTTAGTTTACTGGGTCCAGTGGTTCTGACACAATCTGAGCTTTTAGATATAGCATGAAGCAGAGCTGAGAAAGCTAAACCAGCCCACAACAAGCTCTGTATGCACTGGATTGATGTAGTCCAGCAATGTTATTCTCTTAGTGATAAATCCTTCCCAATTAGTAAATTACAGCAGCACTTTGACAAGTGACACATCCCTGAATTTGTGTTTCGCTCTCTATCTCCTGCTGTCTTCAGATTACATAGAAAAAGCCTGCTGACAGATTCCCTTTAATGCCAAAGGATGAATATATATAAGATATAGGCAGCATCAGTGTGCCATCCATGTGCTGTACATGTTTAATATTGCAAAGTATAGAGAATGCTTTGTAATTTCCCTTTCTTTAGCCATACAGGAAAAACACTGATGGCACACTAATCCGAAATGCTGATGACACCGGTACTGTTTTTTCTGGTACTGTTTTTATTACAAATGTGTGAATGTGGCCTAACATTACAATTAATAGGAGAAACTTTGCCATTCATTTATTTATTCTTTCATCTGTGAAAATCACTGAAGAAACAATGAAATTTGAGGGTGATTATCTATTACTGCACAATGCAGTGCATCTTAATGATATCAGCAGGGACATTTTAATTTTAGGAATGTAAAATGGAATTGAAAGGGCTCTCTTCTTCCTGGATGGCGGAAGGCGTATCATATACAGTAGGTTTACAAGAACTCCTTGTGGCAAAAATTGTTTCTTGTTGGTGAGAAAATAACATATTGTACCTGTCGGGAGTGTAATGGTGGCATACGGTTTTGTTTCAGTGTGTTTTATCACGTTAAATGATTTGCAATTCAGATTTTATATAAATCAATAAAGATACCTTATAAGAAAAAGTTTGCTTTATTACGGTGTTCCAATAAATGCTGTGGCTTAACCCTGTGCCACCTAAAAACAAACCGGTGAGATTATTTATTGTGAGTAATTGTGTTCAAGATGTAAATTGTAAAATTGTAATAGGACTTTTCGGTTTCTGTTTTTGTTTTTTTTTTTTGTCGCAGTCTAACTCCTTTCACCCTAATAAAAACTTCAGGACTGCCTACATCTTCTTATGGCCAAAATTAACTTGATAGCGGAGGTATAAAAGGGTCTGTAGGTGCCCAGTTGACCAGACAATAGTTGTAGTTGCTGGCTCACTAACGGACCTTGGTGGCATATAAGGATATGTTACCAATGTCAGCTCGGCAGATGTCAGAGGGGGTTCTTTAAATGGCCAATCACAAAGTCATACTGAAAACGTAAAATAGAAGGCGCATATGTCAACATTACTGAATGATTACTAAGGACACTGACACATTATTCTAGTATTCAGGGAGGACCACAGGCCTTAGGACTACATGAATTGGATAACGCAATACACTAGTCTGTGATCTTCTGCGCAGGCACCGGTGAGTCATGGAGACTCATGGGAGGGAGAGACGGAGGGAGGTTCGTGGAGGGATTTTTATGCACACGGTGAGATTATAGCACCACAACAAGACATTATGACGTGCATAGGTGGAGGGTACTAAAATACTATACTATGATAAAGAGAGAAGGTGGGGATTCCTTACGGGCCTGGGGCCTAAAGAAATCATTACCATAAAGTCATATTATAAGATTTCACAACATCAGAACTGTTAATATGAAGCATACAGGTATGAATAGATTTACATTTCTATCACCTTCACTGTATACCCATAATAGGTTACATGGGTCCCTGGGGGAGACAGATTCCCTTTAAAACATGCGATGAGCCCTTTTAAGAATAGCTAATTCATTTTCATCACTTAATAATATTCTTACTATATTTTTCTTACATTTTCAGGAAAACCGTTTAATAATTTAACCATTATAAATGCTGCCGTGGCCAATATAATCGTGTCCATACTGCTGGATCATAGATTTGAATATGATGACCCCACAATCCTGAAGCTCATGAGGTTAATTAATGAAAATATCAGGATTGCAGAAAGTCCTATGGTGAAGGTATGTTTTTTAATACCATTGCTAGATACAGAACCTAGCATAAAAACAAATTAGAAAATATCCTATCATAAATAGAGATGAGCGGTGTTCGACTAGAACTGTTCGCCAATCTCAAATTCGAGCTGTTTTGGGCGGTGTTCGAGTTGTTTGACGAACCCGAACGATTTGCAAAAAATTCGGCTGTTCGAGGTTATGTTCGATAACTGTTCGTGCACCAAAAGCGTGTCCTGCATGTCTGGCGCTATTTAGAGCACCAATCATGCAGGGATTGTCTGCCACTCACTGTAATGCCACAGCCATGGTGGTTGTGGCATTACAGTGATTGCCCAAATCGATGGGAACTGTGCTCACAGTGAAACACGAAAAGCCGGCAATTCAGCAGCGGCATACACCGCTACCCGACAATTTAGAACCGAAAGAATAGAGCTTCACACATAGATTAGATAGATATAAACATGTCAGCCACATATATACGAAGTACAGTGAAAGTGCTGCTTACTGTACTTGTCATTTAGCGTAAAGGATTTATCAAAAAAAATAATAGTGTTTTCATGCACCGTCTCTTTAAAAAAGCCGGCCGGCAATTCAGCATGTGTACCCAACAATTTAGAATAGAAGGAATAGAGAATCACACATAGATTAGATAGATAGAAACATGTCAGTCACATATATATGAAGTACAGTGACAGTGTTGCTTACTGTACTTGTCATTTAGTGTAAAGGATTTATTAAAAAAAATAATAGTGTTTTCATGCACCGTCTCTTTAAGAAAGCCGGCCGGCAATTCAGCATCTGTACCCGACAATTTATAACAGACAGAATAGAGCTTCACACATAGATTAGATAGATAGAAACATGTCAGTCACATATATATGAAGTACAGTGATAGTGTTGGTTACTGTACTTGTCATTTAGCATTAAAATAAAGGATTTATTATTAAAAAAAATGGCGTGGGGTTCCCCTTAATTTTAGGCTCTAGCGGAGGTTAAGCAGACGGCTGGGGCAGATGTTTGAAGCCTGGGAAGGGGGTAATACCCACGGAGCTTCCCAGGCTACTAATATCAGCCCCCAGCTGAATACATAGCCTTTACTAGCTATTAAAATGGGGGACCCCCCCAAAAAAATGACGTGGGGTCCCCCCTAATTTAATAGCTAGCAAAGGCTAGGCAGACAGCTGGGGGCTGATATTAATAGCCCAGGAAGGGAGCCATGAATATTGGCCCCCTCCCAGGCTTGAAACACCAGCCGTCAGCCGCCCCAGAAATGGCGCATTCATAGGATGCGCCAATTCTGGCACTTAGCCTCGCTCTTCCACGCTGCCCTGGTGCGGTGGGAATTTTCCCACGCTGTCAGTGACGTGCATGAGGTGAGCCGAATTCATTGGACATGACCTCGGCTCATCTGGATGCCGTCACAGCGAGACACTGAGGAGCGCAAGCATGCCTGCTCTTCTCAGTGTCTGCGGCATGACAGGCTGGATGGCAGCGTTCTGCTGCGGTCCAGCCTGTCATCTCGATGTAGCAGAGCTGAAGCTGTCGTGGGAACCATGGAAAGGTAAGGAAGAGGTTGGTTTATTATTTTTCTTTTATTGCAAGAGATCGTTGGCTTCAGCTGGAATGGGCGTGATGGTAAGTATAGTTTAATTTAGAACAATAAAGAATTGTGTGTTTATTTCAATTAAAGGACTTTATTCTGGGTGTTTGTGTTTTTTTTAAATACTTTACTAGAAATTCATGGCGGTCATGTCTAATACTGGCGTGACCCCATGAATTTTGGGCTTGGGGCCAGCTGATAATACCAAGCTGGCCCTAACCCCTTTATTACCCAGTGAGCCACCGCATCAGGGCCCTGGATGAGTTGGGTACAGCGCCAGAAGATGGCGCTTCTATGAACGCGCCATTTTCCGGGGTGGCTGCGGACTGCAATTTGCAGCGGGGGGCTGGGGCCCAGAAAGCTTGGGCCTCCCTGCGCTGCAGATTCCAGCCCCCAGCTGCCTAGTTGTACCTGGCTGGACACAAAAATAGGGCGAAGCCCCACGTATTTTTTTTTTAATTATTTCATGAAATTCATGAAGTAATTAAGAAAAAAAGGCCTTCCCTATATTGTTGTGTCCGGCCAGGTACAAATAGTCAGCTGGTGGTTGGGGGCAGCCCGTTCCTGCCTGATGTACCTGGCTGGACACAAATATAGTGCGAAGCCCCACTTCAATTTTTTTTAATTATTTCAGGAAATTCATGAAATAATTAAAAAAAAATTGACGTGGGGCTTCGCACTATATTTGTGTCCAGTCAGGTGCAGCAGGCAGGAACGGGCTGCCCCCAACCACCAGCTGCCTATTTGTACCTGGCCGGACACAACAATATAGGGAAGCCCTTTTTTTCTTAATTATTTCATGAAATAATTTAAAGAAAATTGACGTGGGGCTTCGCCCTGTTTTTGTGTCCAGCCAGGTACAACTATGCAGCTGGGTGCTGGAATCCGCAGCGCAGGGAGGCCCAAGCTTTCTGGGCCACCCCCGCTGCAAATTGCAGTCCGCAGCCACCCCGGAAAATGGCGCGTTCATAGAAGCGCCATCTTCTGGCGCTGTACCCAACTCATCCAGGGCCCTGATGCGGTGGCTCACTGGGTAATAAAGGGGTTAGGGCCAGCTTGGCATTATCAGCTGGCCCTAAGCCCAAAATTCATGGGGTCACGCCAATATTAGACATGACCACCATGAATTTCTAGTAAAGTATTTAAAAAAAACACAACACCCAGAAAAAAGTCCTTTAATTGAAATAAACACACAATTCTTTATTGTTCTAAATTAAACCATACTTACCGTCACGCCCATTCCAGCTGAAGCCAACGATCTCCTGAAATAAAAGAAAAATAATAAAGCAACATCATCCTTACCTTTCCATGGTTCCCATGACAGCTTCAGCTCTGCTACATCGAGATGACAGGCTGGACCGCAGCAGAACGCTGTCATCCAGCCTGTCATCCCGCAGACACTGAGAAGCGCAGGCTTGCTTGCGCTCCACAGTGTCTCTCTGTGAGGGCATCCAGATGAGCCGAGTTAATGTCCAATGAACTCGGCTCACCTCATGCACGTCACTGACAGCGTGGGAAAATTCTCCTGCACTCAGCGCTTCAGCGTGGGAGAATTCTCACACTGAAGCGCTGAGTGCAGGAGAATTCTCCCACGCTGTCAGTGACGTGCAGGAGGTGAGCTGAGTTCATTGGACATGAGCTCACCTTATGCACGTCACTGACAGCGTGGGAAAATTCTCCTGCACTCAGCGCTTCAGCGTGGGAGAATTCTCACGCTGAAGCGCTGAGTGCAGGAGAATTCTCCCACGCTGTCAGTGACGTGCAGGAGGTGAGCTGAGTTCATTGGACATGAGCTCACCTTATGCACGTCACTGACAGCGTGGGAGAAATCTCCTGCACTCAGCGCTTCAGCGTGAGAATTTTCCCACGCTGTCAGTGACGTGCATGAGGTGCACCGAGTTCATTGGACATGAACTCGTCTCATCTTTATGCCGTCACAGCCAGACACTGCAGAGCGCAAGCATGCCTGCGCTTCTCAGTGTCTGCGGGATGACAGGCTGGATGGCAGCGTTCTGCTGCGGTCCAGCCTGTCATCTCGATGTAGCAGAGCTGAAGCTGTCGTGGGAACCATGGAAAGGTAAGGATGATGTTGCTTTATTATTTTTCTTTTATTGCAGGAGATCGTTGGCTTCAGCTGGAATGGGCTTGATGGTAAGTATGGTTTAATTTAGAACAATAAAGGATTGTGTCTTTATTTCAACTAAAGGACTTTATTCTGGGTGTTTGTGTTTTCTTTTAACTTTGACTATGGGGTTAGTAATGGGGGTGTCTTATAGACGCCTCTCCATTACTAACCTGGGCTTGATGCCAGCTGGCATTATAAGCTGACATCAACCCCAGCCCTATTACCCCCTGCCACCGCACCAGGGCAGCGTGGAAGAGCGAGGCTAAGTGCCAGAATTGGCGCATCCTATGAATGCGCCATTTCTGGGGCGGCTGACAGCTGGTGTTTCTAGCCTGGGAGGGGGCCAATATTCATGGCTCCCTTCCTGGGCTATTAATATCAGCCCCCAGCTGTCTGCCTAGCCTTTGCTAGCTATTAAATTAGGGGGGACCCCACGTCATTTTTTTGGGGGGGTCCCCCATTTTAATAGATAGTAAAGGGTATGTATTCAGCTGGGGGCTCATATTAGTAGCCTGGGAAGCTCCGTGGGTATTACCCCCTTCCCAGGCTTCAAACATCTGCCCCAGCCGTCTGCTTAACCTCCGCTAGAGACTAAAATTAAGGGGAACCCCACGCCAATTTTTTTTAATAATAAATCCTTTATTTTAATACTAAATGACAAGTACAGTAACCAACACTGTCACTGTGCTTCATATATATGTGACTGACATGTTTCTATCTATCTAATCTATGTGTGAAGCTCTATTCTGTCTGTTATAAATTGTCGGGTACAGATGCTGAATTGCCGGCCGGCTTTTTTAAAGAGACGGTGCATGAAAACACTATTATTTTTTTTAATAAATCCTTTACACTAAATGACAAGTACAGTAAGCAACACTGTCACTGTACTTCATATATATGTGACTGACATGTTTCTATCTATCTAATCTATGTGTGAGGCTCTATTCCTTCTTGTCTAAATTGTCGGGTACCGGTGTATGCCGCTGCTGAATTGCCGGCCGGCTTTTTTAAAGAAAGCGTCTTCTGAGCAGTTTGTCAGCTTTTGGACACCTTTGAAGGTGTTTTCTATGTGTTTCTATGTGTTTTTGTTTGCCTGCCATTGGTTTTAACGGTGTTCGACGGTGTTCTAAGGTGTTCGACGAACAGTTCGACGAACAGTTCCTCGAACATCCCGGTGTTCGACGAACCGAACCGAACCCGAACACTACGGGGGTGGCTCAACACTAATCATAAATAAGTAAATAAATAGTAATTGTACATGAATATAACATAGGGTAGTATTTTGACACTATTTTTATTAGAAGAGCGTACAAGCCATCCCACTGTGACAAAGTGTACCCAAATCAGGATGGTCCCTAACTTTTAGTTCACCTCGCTATGTGCCAGTAGGCCTTAAAATAGAAGGGGCAGACCCAGATCTGACTGTTTCACACCTGCCCGCACTGACGAAGTGCAATACCCCAAAACAATGTGTCTGCAAATTGGGATTCTGGTTTGGCTGTTATCCTAAGTCATATTGCAAGGCTCGTCAAAGGGTCGATATTTACATGTGGTATTGCTACTTCCAATAGGTGGCACTAGAGATTAAGTCCTTTTCCTCTCTGAGCAGACAATTTGCATATTTAATTTCCCAGAGGAGCATGCAAGGTGTTTAAGTTTCCTCATTCTGGCATGCCAGACCTGGCTTGACACACTCCACAAGGAGAAACCTTACCCCTTAGGACCCAGTCTTAGCCTCTCACCTAGCCAAATGAGATCTCATATTTTGCACTTACGAGGGGCAATAGCCCGAAACACAGGGTCTGCAAATTGGGAGTCTGGTTTGGCTCTTATGCTAAGTCATATTGCAAGGCTCTTTACAGGGTTGATATTGACTTGTAGGATTGTTACTTCCAATAGGTGATGTTTAATTCTCCTGCAACTGGCGTGCCAGACCTGGCTTATCACTCTCCACAAGGAGAAACCTTACCCTTTAGACACCTGGATGTCGACTGTATTACAGAACCCGCAGTCAGAGAGAGCAATGGGCACATCAGATTAACCTTTTAAATGCCTACATCAAGGGTGACAGTGGAATTTATCAGATCTACAAGATGGTGACCATCACTCCAGAGCGCATCAGCTCCTTGTGTTATGTGATCATGGGATATAGATGGTTTGTCATGGCGGCTAAGGGCTTTCTGAAGCCCCCTATGTCTGTTGTGGCATTACTACTTTGAAGCCCAGATTTTAGATGGTCTTCATAGAAGACTGATAATTTTGTAATACACTGCAAATAGTACATTGTAGTGCTGTAGTATGTATAGGTGGTCAAGCAGGTTCAAGTTTTTGACTTATTAAAAATTCTAAAAATTGTAAAAAAATCTTTATTTTTTTTTACAAAGCTATATACAGATGTTTGAATCACTTCCTACTGCCAAAATTGACTTTTTTGGTCCTACACTTTCCCCCAAAAAATGCAATAAAAGGCTATCAAACTGTTGAATGCACAAAAGAAGCAAGTCCTCACAGGTTTGACTCAAAAATAAAAAAAGTTACAGATATCAGAGAATTATGACAGCAAACAATCCTTTTTTAGTCCTCAATTTTTTTTATCTAGTAAGATATGAAAAAAACTTTACTAGTTTAGAATAGCAGTAATTAGAGATGAGCTTATCAGGCAAAATTGAAGTTCACTTGTTTGCGTTGATTTTCCCAGGAAATTTGATTAATGGAGAAGTCATTCTCCACATATTTAATGTCTCTTATTATGTTCTGGGGTCTGAGCATAATAAAAGTAAGATGTAAAAAAAAAAAAAAAATCCCTATACTCGTTACTCAACTACCTGTCCCCTCTTCTCCACACCGCCACCTGTCCGGTAGTTGTCAAATCTTCAGATTGCTCCCGCATGGCATCATGATGTACACATGACCTAGCATGCGCTTTCCCAGGGCTCTCCAGGCATAATTAAACCTAGAAGTCCTGATCCAGTGTGAGAGGCCTTGGAGAAATGGCAATCTGAAGATGTGTTGAGGGTCAGACTGGTTACCGTAAACAACAGAGGGGCCGGAGTGGTGAGTGCTAAGGTGAGTTTAAAGAATGTATTTTTTATTTTTATTTTTAATATTCTGAAGGCCACATAGCTTAATTCCAATGAAAGGTAATAACAAAAAAAATCAGCATTTTGAGGAAAGCAGATTTTTGTCAAATTGGAGTAGAATTCAATCCCAATGAAATTTTTTCCTTCGTCTCTAGCTATAATCATACAGACATTGCACTTGAACATTTTTCCCCATTTTACATGACTAAATGAATGGTCAAAACTATGTCAACCACAAAAAAGAGCTCTCATACAGCTGCAGTTGAAACCAGGAGTTTACATGCACTATATAAAAAGACACATCTGCATGTTTTTCTCAATATCTGACATGAAATCAGAATAAACCTTTCCCGTTTTAGGTCAATTAGGATTATCATAATTTTTAATATTTGCCAAATGCCAGAATAATGAGATAGAGAGAGAGAATGTTTTAAGCCATTTTTATTACTTACTGCAAAGTAAAAAATTTACATACATTTCATTAGTATTAGGTACCACTGCCCTTAAACTGAATGACTTGGGTCAAACATTTGGGATATCCTTCCTCAAGCTTCTCACAATAATTGGTCGGAATTTGGGCCCATTCCCCCTGACAAAACTGGTACAACTGATCCAGGTTTGTAGGTCGCCTTGCTCGCACCAGCCTTTTTAGCTTTGCCCATAAATTTTCAATAGGGTTGAGATCAGGGCTTTGTGATGACCACTCCAAAACATTGACTTTGTTATCCTTAAGCCACTTTGTTACCATTTTGGCAGTATGCTTCGGGTCATTGTCCATTTAGAAGACCCATTTCCGCCCAAGCTTTAACATCCTGGCTGATGTCCTGAGATGTTACTTCAGTATTATCACATAATCTTCTTTTCTCATGATGCCATCTATTTTGTGAAGTGCACCAGTACCTCCTGCAGCAAAACAAACCCACAACATGATGCTGCCACCCCGTGTTTCACAGTTAGGATGGTGTTCTTAGGCATCTTAGCTTCTCACTTTTTCCTCCAAATGTAACAATGGTCATTATGCCCAAAAAGTTCAATTTTAGTTTCATCAGACCACAGGACATGATTCCAAAAATTAGAGTCTTTGTTCCTGTGTGCATTAGCAAACATTAATCTTTTTTTTATGTTTCTTTTGGAGTAATGGCTTCTTCCTGACATAGTGGCCTTTCAGCCCATGTTCATACAGTACTCGTTTCACTGTGGATATTGACACAATCTTACCAGCTTCCGACATCATCTTCACAAAGTCTTTTGCCTTTGTCCTTGGGTTGATATGCACGTGTTGGACCAAAACACATTCATCTCAGGGACACAGAACACATCTCCTTCCTGAGGGGTTTGATGGGTGGACATTCCCATCTTGTTTGTACTTGCGTATAATTGTTTGTACAGATGAACGAGGCACCTTCTTGAAATTGTACTCAAAGATGAGCCAGACTTGTGCAAGTCCACAATTCTCTTCCCGATATCTTAGCTGATTTCTTTAGACTTTCCCACGATGCAGAAATGCTCCGGATTTTTCCTGAGCATTTCTGCATCTCCCCTGGCAGAAAAAATGCATGCGGATTGTACATGCGTTTTTCCTGCCAGGGGCATGCGGATTTGATGCGTTCTTCACATACATTTCCGCATGCGGGTTGACAAGCGCTTTCCAAGCGATTTTAGCATCACTTGGAAATTGCTTGTCAACTTGGTCACACTATATAAAGCCATGCAAACTGGGACCCGAGAGAATGTCAAAAAATAAAAAATAAATCTATACTTACCTTCCGATGGCCCCCGGAGTCTTGCTTCACCGTCCTGGCTGCCGGCAGATCGCGGTAGACTGAAGGACCTGCCGACGTCAGCGTCGCGTGACCCGTCACATGACTATGACATCAGCGCAGGTCCTTCAGTCCATCACGATCTGCCGGCAAGTGAAGACAAGGAAACCGGGGGCCGTCAGAAGGTAAATATAACATTTATTTTTTTATTTTATTCTTTTTTTCACAGTTTCTATGGTACCCGGGTCCGGAGGAGAGTCTCCTCTCCTCCACACCTGGGTACCATTCGCACATTGGAACGCATGGAATGCGCATCTACATATACAGTGATGCGGAATCCATGCGTTCCAATGCAAGTCAATGGCGGCGAAAATGCAGCGCTTCCGCAAAATAATTGGTAGTGCTGCGTTTTTTGCCACAATGATAATTGGGGAACATGGCAGGCCTTCTACCATGCGTTTTTTAAGTGTTTCTGCAGCGTTTTTGCCGCTGTGGAAACGCTTAAAAAGCGCATCGTGGGCACACAGCCTAAAGGGTTAAAAATCAAATCAGTCAAATTACAGTTATCTCATACATGTACCTTTTTTAACATATACTTGTGTTGAATGGTAAATGTTGTTGCTTTTTTGTCAAGCTGTACAACAGTTTTCCTTCGCTGATTCGCTGGCTCCCAGGGGAACACAATAAGATATTTGAAAACCACAATCAGATGCAGAGCTTTATAAGGGAAACATTCACAAGAAAGGAGAAAGAACTGGATGTGAACAATCAGAGGAACCTTATCGATGCCTTTCTTGCTAAACAACAAGAGGTACAGTAGTCCCAATTCATATAATGTTAAATACAAACAAACATCATCATAATTAAATGCTATCAGTTTGAGTGCATTGTCACAAAATTACTAATATTGGTCTCATTACATTGATTTATAAAGCTATGTTTAAAAATAAAAAATATCTTACTCTTTACTCTATTTTCCCTTTTTTTTTCATGAAGGGAAAACCAGATTCTACTTTATATTTCCATAATAAAAACTTAGGCAATTTGGTCAGCAACCTTTTTGCTGCTGGAATGGAGACCACCTCGACTACTTTACGATGGGGCTTATTGTTAATGATGAAATATCCTGAAATCCAAAGTAAGAAATTTACTTTTTTTAAAATATTTACAGTTGTACATTAATATTGCATAGTTCTCATAGTCATCTATTATTCTTTTAGTACGTATAATGAATGTTTTATATATTTCTGAAACTAAAAATGGAACAATTAAAATGATTGGTACCACACCAAAGGTCAAAAGTCCCTGGTTTCTCATATGTTGCATTTTATATCAGGAGTCAACAAAAACTAATTCATGTATTATAATTTAGCAAGTATGCAAGAATTGCTGAATAGAAAGAAAAATTGAATTCAATATTTTCTACTTAAAAACTTTAGGTACAGTAATGGACATCGTAACTGCCCCATAATAATGCAGCACAGTATAAATGCAAATCTGTTTTCTAAATGCTTGATATGCAAAGCTTTAAACTAAAGGGGTATTCCCATCTCCAAGATCCTATCCCAATATGTAGTAGGTGTAGTAATAATATTAGCTAATACCTCCAGTTAGAAATGTAGTATAGTTCTTCTCATAAGCTTTGTCACTTACCTAATGTGCAGGGCATTGCAGTAGCTTAGGTATCCATGGTTTCGACCACTCATATAGTGACAGTTAGTTAGTTATTAGTGTTGAGCGAGTATGTTCTGTTAACCCTTTCGCCGAGTATGCTCGGGTGAGCACCGAGTAGTTACAGCTGCTCGGTGTTATGTTTGAATCACTCCCGTGTGTATGATTTGCGACTGTTTGAAAGCTTTATTACATGTGAAGAATGTCTATTTCTTATACATTCCTCACATGTATTAAAGATGTCAAACAGTCGCAAATCATGCACACGGGAGTGATTCAAACATAACACCGAGCAGCTGTAACTACTCAGTGCTCGCCCGAGCATACTCAGCGAAAGGGTTAACAGAACATACTCGCTCAACACTATTAGTTATTAATTTTAATAACAGTGGATACCTAAACTATTGCATTGCCCTGCAAACGGGGTAAGTGGCGAAGCTTATCAGAAGAACTACAAAACATTTCTAATTGGAGATATTTGCTAATATTATTACTACACCTTCAACATTTTTTGATAGGATCTTGGAGATGGGAATACCCCTTTAAGTTAATACAATCACATCTGTTTTTACTACTAACACCACCAAAATTGCTACTTTATTGAATTATAACTTCCTTTATGTCTCATTTTACCTGACAGAAAAAATACAATGTGAAATTGAAAATGTCATTGGATCTGCTCATCCCCAAGTAGAACATAGAAAGGAAATGCCTTATACTGATGCAGTAATTCATGAAATTCAAAGATTTGGTGACATTGTACCTGGAAACCTCCCGCATTCAACAACTAGCGACATCACATTCAGGGGCTATTTTCTGCCAAAGGTGCAATAACCAATGTTTTTGTTTTATTTTTATTACTGTTCATTAGTGAAATACTGTGCTTCAGGAATTCGGGCCTGCTAAAAATTTAGAAAGTAATTATTGATTGCACGTCTTCTGTTTTTCATTATGGGCATTATGTTACAGTATGATTTTTACATGATAACGGTGAATTTTATTTTTAGAATGCATCTGTCATACCATTTCCTAAAGTCATCAGATGACAGATTAAAGCAGCTCTAATTAAAGGTCTTATTATTAGGAGTATAAAGGTAGATCATTACTGGATGACACCACTTATTAATAGTCTTATCTACTACTTGGATAACTCTTTCTTAAATAAAAAAGTGCCCCATGTAAAATAAAACAGTTTACACTCACCTTCCATACTGTTGGCATGTGTCACCACCACATCTGCTGGGACATTGTTATGCCGCGGGAGCGCTGTGGCCCATTATGGTCTGCAGCTAGGCTTGGACTGGCCCACATTGGAACAGGACAACCCTACGGTGGGCCACCACCCTCTTATATGAGCAGTACTTGGCACGATATACTTAAATACTATGTACAGACAAAGGCGTCTTATTTATTTAACAATCTACCCAGTTCATTGTTATATAAATTTGTGATTGAGGATAATGTCACATTTGCATGTAGCTGAAAAGTGGGGCCCTGAAGTGGGTTACTGGTGGGCCTTTGGCACCCCAGTCCAATGCTGTCTGCAGCGCTTTCACTTCTCATAAATATCCAAGTTTTGTTTCAAAGAAGTGTGAGTGCTGCTGTCTATTAGTCCATTGACTACAGCACTCACGTGGCATAGTAATGTTTAGTGAGCGCTAGAACAGTGGCAGTAGAAAAAGGTAAGTATATGTTGCTTTTAATTTATTTCATATAAGAAGTGGTTGCCTAAGTAGTCGGTAACTGCTTTAATAAACCCAGGAAGGTGAAAAAATAGATGAGGACTGGAGAATATATTCAATACATTGAAACTTCTGCTATGGGGCCCCATGATTTCTATGTATGCCTCTGACTGGTTCTGCATCATTTTTCTCCATGCTATTGCTTGTCTCTGTGTGCTATAAAAAAAGCAATGAATAACAGAAATCCCCATATTATAGAGAGCCGGCAAAACTGATGAAAATGCAAAATACAAGTCATATAATAGAACAAATATTCCTCATACTCAAATAGGACAATTTATTATGAAAAGTTACTTGAAAGTAAAGACACCCTTTAAGGAAAATATGATACTTCCAATAGCAGAGCATGCACATGTATTTAATACAACACAAAAAAAACTCAGAGTTGTATGGAGCTGTAATGAGGCATACAGTGGGTTTGGAAAGTATTCAGACCCCTTTAAATTTTTTACTCTTTCTTTCATTGCAGCCATTTGGTAAATTCTAAAAAGTTCATTTTTTTCTCATTAAAGTACACTCTGCACGCCATCTTGTCTGAAAAAAACAAAAATGTAGAAATTTTTGCAAATTTATTAAAAAAGAAAAACTGAAATATCACATGGTAATAAGTATTCAGACCCTTTGCTCAGACACTCATATTTAAGTCACATGATGTCCATTTCCTTGTGATCCTCCTTGAGATGGTTCTACTCCTTCATTGGAGTCCAGCTGTGTATAACTAAACTGATAGGACTTGATTTGGAAAGGCACATACCTGTCTATATAAGACCTCACACCTCACAGTGCATGTCAGACCAAATGAGAATCATGAGCACAAAGGAACTGCCCAAGGAGCTCAGAGTCAGAATTGTAGCAAGGCACAGATCTGGCCAAGGTTACAAAAGAAGTTCTGCATTACTCGGGCATTAATGGCAGAGTAGCTCGACGGAAGCCTCTCCTCAGTGCAAGACATATGAAAGCCCACATAGAGTTTGCTCAAAAACACATGAAGGACTCCCAGACTATGAGAAATAAGATTCTCTTGTCTGATGAGACAAAGATAGAACATTTTGGTGATAATTCTAAGCGGTATGTGTGGAGAGAACCAGGAACTGCTCATCACCTGCCCAATACAATCCCAACAGTGAAACATGGTGGTGGCAGCATCATGCTATGGGGGTGTTTTTCAGCTGCAGGGACAGGATGACTGGTTGCAATTGAAGGAAACATGAATGCGGCCAAGTACAGATATATCCTGGATGAAAACTTCTTTCAAAGGGCTCTGGACCTCAGACTTGGCTGAAGGTTCACCTTCCAACAAGACAATGACCCTAAGGACACATCCATAATAACAAAGGAGTGTCTTCAGAACAACTCTGTGACCATTCTTGACTGGCACAGCCAGAGCCCTGACCTAAACCCAATTGAGCATCTCTGGAGAGACCTGAAAATGGCTGTCCACCAACGTTCACCATCCAACCTGACGGAACTGGAGAGGATCTGCAAGGAAGAATGGCAGAGGATCCTCAAATCCAGGTGTGAAAAACTTGTTACATCATTCCCAAGAAGATTCATGTCTGTACTAGCTCAAAAGGGTGCTTCTACTCAATACTGAGCATAGGATCTGAATACTTATGACCATGTGATATTTCAGTTTTTATTTTTTAATAAATTTGCAAAAAAAATCTACATTTCTGTTTTTTTCAGTTAAGATGGGATGCAGAGTGTACTTTAATGAGAAAAAAAATGAACTTTTTAGAATTTACCAAGTGGCTGCAATGAAACAAAGAATTAAAAATTTAAAGAGGTCTGAATACTTGTCGTACCCACTTTACATAGAAGGCATTTATTTCATGCAGAGCAATAGGGGTGCAGCTATAGGGGTTTCAGTTGTTGCAGTTGACCATGGGCACTAGAGCTTTATAGTGACCGACAGGTCCTTTTTTTCCAAAATAATGAGATCAATAAAAACAAAACAAAAATCAGGGCCCTGTTAAAGTTTTTGCATTAGTTTATATTACCTGTAAGTTATGCCTCTGTAGAGACACACAGAGATCTCTTTGGTTGAATTTAGTATCAGTGACTTCATTAATCCAAATTAATCCACTGTAACTGTACGATTGCACCATATGGTGGCATATTCCGTTCCGTCACAGGGTCGGACTGGGACTTAAATTCAGACCTAGCATTTACAAGCACACAGGCCCACTTGCTATGAAGTGAATGTGATATATGTTCATCGATTTTGTGAATCGCTCAAGATATATATCACATTTACAGAATGCAAACTGCTGTGAAATTTAAAGGGAACCTGTCAGGTCAGATAACTATTTACTTGCAGATATAGGGTTAATCAGCAGGTTAATAGTATTATGAAAGTGCCTAGCGGCTGTACTGAAAGTGCGGCACACGGGACAAAATACATTTTATTTCTCCCAGAAACCAACGGTTTCAGTCATGCAGGTGTACCTGAAGAAGAGGCCCACAGCAGCAGCAGCCCATCTGGCATTTGCCAGAATTGCCAGATGGCAAGTCCGGCCCTGCATTCCGATGACTCTGTAGTGCAATGCTTAAGAATTATTTGATCCAGACCTTCATAAAATCTCCATGACAGTGCTTCTACATTATCTGTTTTTTCCCCAGGGCACAACTGTCATGCCATTGCTACATTCTGTGTTGAGAGATGAAGCCTACTTTGTGAAGCCTGAACAGTTTTATCCGGAACACTTTCTTGACTCCGATGGAAAGTTCAAAAAGAATGAAGCCTTCATCCCCTTTTCATTAGGTAACAATCATGTCATTTAAATGACCATAAAGGAGATATTATGTAGTAGGATGCCAAAATCATGTACATTTTTAATAATAATGCTAAAATGCTATAAAAAATGCAACTGGGCAGCACGGTGGCTCAGTGGTTAGCACTGAAGCCTTGCAGCGCTGGGGTCCTAGGTTCAAATCCTACCAAGGACAACATCTGCAAGGAATTTGTATGTTCTCCCCATGTTTGTGTGGGTTTACGCCAGGTTCTCCAATTTCCTCCCACGCTCCAAAGACATACTGATAAGGAATCTAGATTAAGCGCCCCAATGAAGACAGTGCCGATAATGTCTTTAAAGTGCTGCGGAATTAATGGCGCTATGTAAGTGAGATAAATAAATAACTGCTTTTCAATTGTAACCTAGAATAGAAACACTGCATAAGTAAATAAGTAGTACAGTATGTAAAAATAATTTAGGGTACATGGTTAACATTAAAAAAAAAAGGCATGAAAGTCCCCCTGATCAGCTGAGCTATACCATGGGAGTCTTTTCTGGCTGAGTCAATCTTCTGCATTGTGTAAAATGGCGTAGGGCATTTTTCATCTATTTATGTAAATGAATAAAAAAAATTTCAAACTTGTCAGGTCCAGTAAATTTGAAAAATTGTAATGCAAATTTGATTTGAATCGAGTACAAACCTTGCATAGTGGTTTTCAGGCTCTTTTGTATATATGCTACATGCTTCTGTTAGATTGCATAAGGTTACGGTCAACCAATGACCCTTGAACTTCATTGAGCCATGACATGCAGCACAGTGCAGCCTCTACAGTGCCTTAGATCTACATCTGTTACTCCATTTTATTGCTCACAATTTGGAATGATCTATATAACTTTAGCTTCTGATCATTGCCTTCTGGTTACTCCTTCTTAAGCAGTGCTTGCTCTAAGGCAGTATAGCACATATAGTTGCAAGACCTACAGCCCGCCTATAGTGATTTCTACAGTTAACATGGAGGGCAGAAACTACATTATACTCTTGTAAAAAACAAATTAGAGATGGTTTCTGGTATTAGAATTCAGATCCATCGAAGCAAATTGAACTGAGATGCAATAACACACAAAACCTGAGGATAAGCATGGCAGTTAAACTGGAAGAATACACCCATCGATTTCTACTCCTATAGAATTACTTTAATATTATTATTATCTATTTATATTTTATCCAGGTAAAAGAAGTTGTGCTGGAGAAAACTTGGCAAAAATGGAATTGTTTCTGTTCTTCACAACCCTGCTACAGAATTTCACTTTCCAGGCTCCACCAGGTGCTGAGCTGGACCTTAACCCGGCTCCGGGGTTTACTAATTCCCCGTTTCCCCATGAAATCTGTGCAATCCCTCGCAGATAAGATAAATTAAAAGAATCCTTAGATTATCCATAGACAGTATAATGTTAGAAGAATAGTTTCACAATGGAGCTGCATCTTCAAGGTTTAATACGAGGATTATAAATTATCTCCCAACTCAGAACCAGGAGGTCTCACATAGCTGGTAAAACAGTGAGACAGATTCTCATCAGTGCACTGTGAAATCATGGTTTTGTTTTATTTTTTCAAAGTTGGTTTTCTTGAATAAAAATACTGAGTAATCCTACTGATATAAAGTGCAAATGAAAGTATAAGCAAACAACAAAGTGAAAATGTAGCGTCACTGACTTCCCTGGTGTAATTTTGAAGATGGTAATTTCATTGTTTTTTTATATATATATATTTTTTTTAATATAAATTGTTACTTTATATCGTATTATAACTGTAACCACATTACCAAATTGTAATACAATTTCAAATTAAAATAAAAAGCTAAAAAAATTCAACATCTCATTCGGGTCTGATGATGGGTATTTGGTTTATTTAAAGTTTCGAATTTGCAAAAAGAGAAATAAACAGATTCACCACCTGTTCTTGTCCTACAAAACATAAAAAAGCCACAAATTTACTTTACATACCCAAACTGTTCTTTCAGCCAATCAATAGCTGCTTATTGGCTTCAAGATTCATATATCCATCTGAACTGCTCCATCTGCATTGCAGCTGATCAGTGGTTTCTGATTGGCTGTAGTGGTCATGTGACCACAATGTCATGTGAATGCTAGAAATAGCAGTGGGGTCGATCTGCCTGCAGCTCCTCTCTCCTCCTTCCCCTACGCTCTACATTTACTATTTCACTATTTACTATTACTGTTCACTATTTTATATTTTTATAGTTAACCACTTCACCACAAGCGCTGTACATGTATGGCATAAGTTGGTAGCGAGTGTATAAAGTGGGCTCTTTGGGTGTGGTCGCCCCATAACCAGCAGTTAATGGCTGTGTGTTACCCAGGACCTGCCCCTAACAATCATGGGCGGCGCATAATGAAGCCCACAATTGTAATCCTGTTAAATGTCACTGTCAAATTTTGACAGTGGCATTAACCGAGCTGTCACGGGGGCTCATCATTCCATGTGCCCATTGGTTCGACCATGGCATGTTTGTGGGGTGCCTATGGGTGACTATGTCTTGACACCCAACCCGTGGCCGAGTTTCAAAGGAGACTGTAATTTTCACTTTATACAGCAATATTGTGGTATTGCTGCAAATGGCACAAATGATCAGACGATTCCAGCTTCAAGTCCCCTAAGGGAACTAACAAGTACATTGAAACTAAAAAATAGTTTTAAAAAACATGAAGAAAATCAAAAAAACATAAAAGATCAAATCACTCTATTTTTCCCCTTAAAAAATGAAGATGGTAAAAAAAATAAAACATTATGCTATCAAAATCTAAAAATAATTAACCCAATTGGTAAACAGTAGTGATGAGCGAGCACTAAAATGCTCAGGTACTCATTGTTCAAGTCAAGCAAATTGGAATGCTCGAGTGCTCGGTCCGAGTAACAAGCCCAATGTAAGTCTATGGGAAACTTGAGTATTTTTCCGGCGGCTCCCCCAGGCGGTCTGCAGAGGGCCTAAAAATTTTCCAAATTGATGGGAACAGTGCTCAAATGACATGGGAACAGCATGGGGAAAACCCTTGGAAGCTTTTCTGACTCCCAGGTCACTGCTGTTAATAATGTTGTCAGATGTATTATGCCACTTTTACAAACTCACAATAAAACATAGAAAAACTAGACCAAAATGGATTTTCCTGGGAAATATGTTAAGGAACATCCTTTCCAGGGTAATGACTTGTATATAAGGCAAAATAAATATACAAAAATAAAAATGATCCTCCACAACTTGGGCTATGTTCACACATAGCATTTTTGATGTGTTTTTGCACTTTTGCTTTGCTTTCAACCAAGACAAATGCATTCACCAGGAAATGTAATTTTAACATTTTACAACCTTATCAGGCCATGTGGTGTGTGACACGTCATCAGACACATCCTGTTTCATTTATGATGGAGGGACTCTGAAAGTCACAGAGCCTATTTTTATAGGGCCATCAGGCAGCCCTTACTATTCTTAAAGGACCAGCAGTCGGCCCTCGCTAATTGTTAGAGAGCCATCAGACAGCTATGCTTTGTTGCTCCCATTTTTAATGAGTGGGTCTCCTATACTGTTATTGCGTATGTAGTGACTGCAAGGGCTGCCAAAAATTTGGACGCAAACCAATGCCCCTTTGAAGAGACATAGAGGAGGGTATCTGTAAAAAAAAAATTTCCCATTACAAATGAGCGGGTCTCCTATATCGATAATGCCCATCCTGTGACTGCAAGGGCTGCCAAAATTTGGGAAAAATCCCACTAACAATTTAAAGACACATAGAGCAGGGCCACAGTAAGGAGTACGACATGTTACCATTAGAAAGGAGAGGGTCTGCTATTCAGTTATAGGGTATTCAGTGAGTCCAACGGCTGCCAAAATTTAGATAAAACCCCACAAACAATTTAAAGACACATAGAGCTGGGCCACAGTAACGAGTACGACATGTTCCCATTAAAAAGGGAAGGGTCTGCTATTCAGTTATAGGGTATGCAGTGAGTCCAACGGCTGGCAAAGTTTAGGAAAAACCTTACTAACAATTTAATGACACATAGAGGTGGGCCTCAGTAACGACATATTCCCATTATTAGCATTTGTGTCTCCCATACTGTTTGTCTATGCAGTGAAGCAATGGCTGCCAAAAATTTGGAGGAATACCAATGCCCATTGCAAGAGATGTTGAGGTCAGAGGGCCTCCTGAAAATAATGTTCCCATTATTAGGAAGTGTGTCTCCCCTTCTGTTTGCCTATGCAGTGAAGCAATGGATGCCAAAAATTTGGAGGAACTCCAATGCCCATTGCAAGAGATGTAGAGGTCAGAGGGCCTCCTGAAAACATTGTTCCCATTATTAGGAAGTGTGTCTCCCAAACTGCTTGCCTATGCAGTGAATGCAACGGCTGCCAAAAATTTGGAGGAACTCCAATGCCCCTTGCAAGAGACGTAGATATGTTGATATGGTACATATGGTGGTGATATGGTGGTGGAGGATGAGGATGCGGAGATGAAGGAGGACAAGAGCAAATCGGCAAAATCAGAAAGCAAATACCCATGTCTGGACGTGAAGACAGGTGCACAGGAATAGTAATAGACCTCCCAAAAAAATACACTGTATTTGAGTTTATCTTATGCTACTTTCATTTGGTGGTGTTCAGAAGTCTGGCCAAATCTAGCCCTTGTTCATTTTTTTAAGAGTCAGCCTGTCAGCATTTTCAGTTGACAGCCGGATGCGCTAATCAGTTATAATTCCACCAGCGGCACTAAAGACCGGCTCTGACAAAACGCTAGCGGCAGTGTAGGCCAGGACTTCCAAGGCATAGAGAGTCAGTTCATGCATGTGTCCAGCTTGGATATGCAATAATTATAAGGCACAGAGGAATCACGGAGGATGTTGGTAAGGTTGGCAAGGTACTCCCTCAGCATCTTCAGAAATTTTTCCTTCCTTGTGAGAGTACCCCGTGCATCACGGCTTGTGCGATGGGAGGGTTAGAGAAAACTGTCCCAGAACTTTGACAGTGTTCCCCTTCCTCTGCTGGATTGCATTTGTGTCTCTCTCGCCTGTTCTCATTGGTTGTGCAACGAACTGTGACCTCTGCCACCAGCGTTTTCAGATGGGAATTTGTTTAATTATTCTGCAACAAGGGCATTCTGGTAATGCCCAATTTTATTAGGCCTGTGCTGCGTGGGAATAAGAGACAGAAAGATTTCCTTGTAGCGTGGGTCTAGAAGTGTCACTAACCAGTAATGACTGTCACCCAAAATTTGAACAACGTGAGGGTCAGGGGAAAGGCAGCATAACACAAACTCAGCCATATGTGCCAGACTGCAAGGACGACTGACCATGCTCTGTTCCTCATCCTCCTTGTGTTCAGGCCATCCATACTGAACAGACGGTATGACAGTTATGCAGGTAGTACCATCTATAGCGCAGTAAACTAGCTCCTCTTCGTCCTCCTCTTCCTCATTGTCACCCAATCCATGTTGGGTTGAGATGAGGCTGGGCTGTATGGAATCACCCTGTATGGTTCCTTGCTCCATCTCCTCGTGCTCTGCCTGCAATGCATCCTCTTTAAATGTGAGCAGAGAGAGTTTCACAACACAGAGAAGTGGGATGGTGACACTAATTATGGCATCATCGCCCCTCACCATCTTGGTGGAGTCCTCAAAATTTTGGAGGATGGTACATACAGTACTAACCAAAAGTTTGGACACACCTTCTCATTTAAAGATTTTTCTGTATTTTCGTGACTATGAAAATTGTACTTTCACACTGAAGGCATCAAAACTATGAATTAACACATGTGGAATTATATACTTAACAAAAAAGTGTGAAACAACTGAAAATATGTCTTATATTCTAGGTTCTTCAAAGTAGCCACCTTTTGCTTTGATGACTGCTTTGCGCACTCTTGGCATTCTCTTGATGAGCTTCAAGAGGTAGTCACCGGAAATAGTTTTCACTTCACAGGTGTGCCCTGTCAGGTTTAATAAGTGGGATTTCTTGCCTTATAAATGGGGTTGGGACCATCAGTTGTGTTGTGCAGAAGTCTGGTGGATACACAGCTGATAGTCCTACTGAATAGACTGTTTGAATTTGTATTATGGCAAGAAAAAAGCAGCTAAGTAAAGAAAAACGAGTGGCCATCATTACTTTTAGAAATGAAGGTCAGTCAGTCTGAAAAATTGGGAAAACTTTGAAAGTGTCCCCAAGTGCAGTTGCAAAAACCATCAAGCGCTACAAAGAAACTGGCTCACATGAGGACCGCCCCAGGAGAGGAAGACCAAGAGTTACCTCTGCTTCTGAGGATAAGTTTATCCGAGTCACCAGCCTCAGAAATCGCAGGTTAACAGCAGCTCAGATTAGAGACCAGGTCAATGCCACACAGAGTTCTAGCAGCAGACACAGCTCTTCAACAACTGTTAAGACGAGACTTTGTGCAGCAGGCCTTCATGGTAAAATAGCTGCTAGAAAACCACTGCTAAGGACAGGCAACAAGCAGAAGAGACTTGTTATGGCTAAAGAACACAAGGAATGGACATTAGACCAGTGGAAGTCTGTGCTTTTGTCTGATGAGTCCAAATTTGAGATTTTTGGTTCCAACCACCGTGTCTTTGTGTGATGCAGAAAAGGTGAACGGATGGACTCTACATGCCTGGTTTCCACCGTGAAGCATGGAGGAGGTGTGATGGTGTGGGGGTGCTTTGCTGGTGACACTGTTGGGGATTTATTCAAAATTGAAGGCATACTGAACCAGCATGGCTGCCACAGCATCTTGCAGCGGCATGCTATTCCATCCGGTTTGCGTTTAGTTGGACCATCATTTATTTTTCAACAGGACAATGACCCCAAACACACCTCCAGGCTGTGTAAGGGCTATTTGACCAAGAAGGGGAGTGATGGGGTGCTGCGCCAGATGACCTGGCCTCCACAGTCACCAGACCTGAACCCAATCGAGATGGTTTGGGGTGAGGCAAAAGGGCCAACAAGTGCTAAGCATCTCTGGGAACTCCTTCAAAATTGTTGGAAGACCATTTCCGGTGACGACCTCTTGAAGCTTATCAAGAGAATGCCATGATGGTGCAAAGCAGTCATCAAAGCAAAAGGTGGCTACTTTGAAGAACCTAGAATATAAGACATATTTTCAGTTTTTCACACCTTTTTGTTAAGTATATAATTCCACATGTGTTAATTCATAGTTTTGATGCCTTAAGTGTGAATGTATAATTTTCATAGTCATGAAAATACAGAATAATCTTTAAATGAGAAGGTGTGTCCAAACTTTTGGTCTGTACTGTATGTCTGACATCCATGTCCACTCCTGAGGTCTTATGTGTGGAGTTTGAACTGAATAACGATGGCCTTGTTGATGCTGGTAGTCAACAACTTCCCTCTTCTGCTCACAAAGCCTTCCCAACATCTGCAATGTAGAGTTCCAACATGTGGGGACATCACAGATCAGTCGGTGAGCCAGAAGCTGGAAACGCTGCTGAAGTACGGCAAGGGCAGCAGAAGCTGTAGCTGACTTTCTAATATGGGCTCACAGGTGGTGTACTTTGACAAGCAGGTCTGATAGATCCGGGTAGGTTTTGAGAAACCGCTGAACCATGAGGTTAAGCACATGTGCCAGGCATGGTACGTGTGTGAGCTCGCTTCACCTCAGAGCTGCCACAGGTCCTGGCCATTGTCACACAGGATCATGACTGGCTGTAGGGTCAGCGGTCTCAACCACAGAGCTGCCTGCTTTTTCAGAGCTGTCCACAACTCTTCAGCATTGTGCACTTTGTCAACTAAGCATATTAGCTTCAGCACAGCCTGTTGCCTCTTGGCTAAGTCAGTGCTACAGTGCTTCCAGCTTGCAACTGATGTGGTCATTTTGGAGATGGAGGCTGAAGAGGAGGAGGTGGAGGTGCAGGAGTTGTAGAATGTGGGCGCAAGTCTGACTGACCCATGGCCCACAATCCTCAGCATCGGGAGGACTTGTTCCCTCCCAAGGTCCGACTGGGTCCGGGCTTCCACTATATTAACCAAGTGTGCCATCAGCAAGATGTGCCGTCCCTGCCCACAAGCACTTGTTCATATGTCTGTGGTTAGGTGGACTTTTCCAGCAACTGCGTTGTTGAAGGCAAGTCTAATGTTGTGGGACACGTGCTCTTGTAATGCGGGGACAGCACACCGGGAGAAATAGTGGCCACTTGGTACCAAGTACTGAGGGATGGCTCCCGTCATCAGGTTGCAGAATGCTTCTGTGTCCACAAGCCTAAAAGGCAACATTTTGAGCGCAAGCATTTGCAAGATGTGTGAATTTAGTAGTGTTGCCTGTGGGGCATTAGCTGGGTATTTGCGCTTGTGTTCCAAGGACTGAGGTAGGGACAACTGAATGCTGCGGTGGGACAAGGACTTTGACGTGCTTGTTGATGGTGCTAGTTGAGAGTGTGCAATGACTGGTGCAGGGCGGGAGGCATCTTAGCATGCACCATGGACAGGGGATAGGCGGGCATGCACAACAGCGGAGCCAGCAGTGGTGTCACCCGCAGACACTGTTCCCGGACCCTGGGATTCGGCCCACTTACTTGGGTGATTTGCTGCCATATGCTTGATCTTGCTATTAGTGGTCAGGCTGGTAGTTTTGCTATCCCTGCTGATGCTGGCCTAGCAGGTTGTGCAAATGGCCTTTTTGGGGTTATCTGCAGAGTCTTTAAAAAAAAACAGACTCAGGAAGACCTAACAGTTGTACTTGCAACTTCCGTCGTGTTGGCGTTACGAGGAACACTTTCCGGTCTTGTGTCTGCAGCCACCACACTGCTTCTTCCTGCCTGTTGTGGTGCTACGCCTCCCTCCCCCTTTGTGCTGCTGTCCTTGCTCTATTTGTTCCCCTGCCAGGTTGGGTCGGTTACTATATCATCCACCACCTCATCTTCTACTTCCGCACCCTTGTCCTCCTCCTGACTATCTGGCAATCGTGTTTCATCATCGTCCATCTCTTGTGACACTTTCCCACCATCGCCTTCATGTGACCGTGGCTGCTCAAATATTTGGGCATAGCTACATGCGATCTCCTCCTGCCCTGCTTCAAGTGGACCGGGCAAGAGGCCCAAATCTTTAAATGGAAAAGTGAACAACTCTTTGGAGTGTCCAAGTGTGGCATTATTTGTCTCTGGGCACTCGGCATGGTGGGAGGAAGGAGGTACATGGTGAGAAATATGCGGTGCAGACTCACGGCTACTGAGACTTGACCGTGTGGAAGACAGAGTGGTGGTGGTGGTGGCAAAGTGACTAAAAGCATTATCTGCTATGCAACCAACAACCTTTTGACACTCATCTGTGTTCAATAGTGGTGTACTGTGGTCCCTTAGTAATTGGGACAGGAAGGTTGAGCAATAAGATGTGGGTGTTTGTTGTGGCACAATTTCAACTTGCCCACGGCCACGTCCTCGGCTTCGGCCTCTGCATGCACAATCACCATCACGGCCACTTCCCCTTCCCTTGCCACGCACCTTGCCAATTTTTAATGGCGGACAATATTTTCCACATTCACGAGAAATAGCTGATTTTGGAATGCAGTTATATGTGATATGTGTGACAGAGAACCACGATTTTAAATAGCAGGCCTGTAATTTACTAATACTATTCTTCACAGACACCTAGTGTGAATAGCTTGACCGACTCACTGCAACAGAATAGAAATGGAAGAATTGTTTGATTTTGGAACAGTCTTATAGGTAATATGTCTGACAGAAAACCACGGTTTTAAATAGCAGGCCTGTGATTTACTAATACTATTCTCCACAGACACCTAGTGTGAATAGCTTGACCGACACACTGCAACAGAATGGAAAAGAAGGGTCAATATTTTCCACTTTCAGTTAAAATTTCTGGATTTTTATCGCTGAAATATTGAACAGATCTGGCTTTATTCTACAGTGAGAACAAGCAAATGGAGCAGAAAAATGGTGTACTCTGGATTTTTATCGCTGAAATATGGAAGCGATCTGGCTGTATTCTACAGTGAGAACAAGCAAATGGAGCCGAAAAATGGTGCACTCTGGGTTGCTTTTTAAGCAAATAATCAGGATTAAGATAAAAAAAAATTAGCTCTGGCTCCTGATATCTGGGGCTATGTCTACAAATATCTGTAATTATTATAGCAGCAACAGACAGGACTTTCAATGGACCTTCTTGTGCTGTATCATACACTGCAGTCTGCCACATACACTGCCTGCCTGACTAGCACTGATTATATGCAGCTGGATTAGTCCTCAGGACTAGAGATGAGCCTTGTTCTACTCGAACTGTTCGCCAATCTCAAATTCGAGCTGTTTTGGGCGGTGTTCGAGCCGTTCGGCGAACACGAACGATTTGAGAAAAATTCGGCTGTTCGAGGTTATGTTCGATAACTGTTCGTGCACCAAAATCATAACTGGATTTTTTCTCAGTAATGATGAAAATTAATGTTCATACGCAGTTTGAGTGCACAGCGGGGTGGGGGGAGGGGCAGGGGATGGATCTCTGCAGGAACAATGAAGAACTCTATTTTTTTTTCTCTTTCCCGCATTTACAGTGGGGAGGTGCAATCTGTCAGCCTATCAGCAGCGCACACACGGAGCGAAGTGCTTTTTTTCACACAAGCAAGGGCATGTGTCATTGGCAGTGTATGTCACATGTCGTTGCCCTATAAGACCCAGCCATTTTCCCCGTCGCCACCATTTTCTCACTGCTGCAGCTGCGTGTTAGACGGCACCGCTGTTGCTGTGTGCGCTATACCATGTTAATTTCAAGCCAATTTTCGCACAAATCTACAGATAGCTTGGGAGTAGGGAATAGTTGTGATTGCAGTCCTTTTAAGGACTAGGTTACAGCATTCCTACGACTTTTATCAGGCAGGTCTGTGCTCTTAAATAGATAGATTGTAGTAAAGACTAGAGATGAGCGGTGTTCGACTAGAACTGTTCGCCAATCTCAAATTCGAGCTGTTTTGGGCGGTGTTCGAGTTGTTCGACGAACCCGAACGATTTGCAAAAAATTCGGCTGTTCGAGGTTATGTTCGATAACTGTTCGTGCACCAAAAGCGTGTCCTGCATGTCTGGCGCTATTTAGAGCACCAATCATACAGGGATTGTCTGCCACTCACTGTAATGCCACAGCCATGTTGGTTGTGGCATTACAGTGATTGCCCAAATCGATGGGAACAGTGCTCACAGTGAAACATGAAAAGCCGGCAATTCAGCAGCGGCATACACCTGTACCCGACAATTTAGAACCGAAAGAATAGAGCTCCACACATAGATTAGATAGATATAAACATGTCAGCCACATATATACGAAGTACAGTGACAGTGCTGCTTACTGTACTTGTCATTTAGCGTAAAGGATTTATCAAAAAAAATAATAGTGTTTTCGTGCACCGTCTCTTTAAAAAAGCCGGCCGGCAATTCAGCAGCGGTACCCGACAATTTATAACAGAAAGAATAGAGCATCACACATAGATTAGATAGATAGAAACATGTCAGTCACATATATATGAAGTACAGTGATAGTGTTGGTTACTGTACTTGTCATTTAGTATTAAAATAAAGGATTTATTATTAAAAAAATTGGCGTGGGGTTCCCCTTAATTTTAGGCTCTAGCGGAGGTTAAGCAGACGGCTGGGGCAGATGTTTGAAGCCTGGGAAGGGGGTAATACCCACGGAGCTTCCCAGGCTACTAATATCAGCCCCCAGCTGAATACATAGCCTTTACTAGCTATTAAAATGGGGGACCCCCCAAAAAAAATGACGTGGGGTCCCCCCTAATTTAATAGCTAGCAAAGGCTAGGCAGACAGCTGGGGGCTGATATTAATAGCCCAGGAAGGGAGCCATGAATATTGGCCCCCTCCCAGGCTAGAAACACCAGCCGTCAGCCGCCCCAGAAATGGCGCATTCATAGGATGCGCCAATTCTGGCACTTAGCCTCGCTCTTCCACGCTGCCCTGGTGCGGTGGCAGGGGGTAATAGGGTTGGGGTTGATGTCAGCTTATAATGCCAGCTGACATCAAGCCCAGGTTAGTAATGGAGAGGCGTCTATAAGACACCCCCATTACTAACCCCATAGTCAAAGTTAAAAAAAGCACAAACACCCAGAATAAAGTCCTTTAATTGAAATAAAGACACAATCCTTTATTGTTCTAAATTAAACCATACTTACCGTCACGCCCATTCCAGCTGAAGCCAACGATCTCCTGCAATAAAAGAAAAATAATAAAGCAACCTCATCCTTACCTTTCCATGGTTCCCACGACAGCTTCAGCTCTGCTACATCGAGATGACAGGCTGGACCGCAGCAGAACGCTGCCATCCAGCCTCTCATCCCGCAGACACTGAGAAGCGCAGGCTTGCTTGCGCTGCTCAGCGTCTCTCTGTGACGACATCCAGATGAGCCGAGTTCATGTCCAATGAACTCGGCTCACCTCATGCACGTCACTGACAGCGTGGGAAAATTCTCAAGCTGAAGCGGTGAGTGCAGGAGAATTCTCCCACGCTGTCAGTGACGTGCATAAGGTGAGCTCATGTCCAATGAACTCAGCTCACCTCCTGCACGTCACTGACAGCGTGGGAGAATTCTCCTGCACTCAGCGCTTCAGCGTGAGAATTCTCCCGCTGAAGCGCTGAGTGCAGGAGAATTTTCCCACGCTGTCAGTGACGTGCATAAGGTGAGCTCATGTCCAATGAACTCAGCTCACCTCCTGCACGTCACTGACAGCGTGGGAGAATTCTCCTGCACTCAGCGCTTCAGTGTGAGAATTCTCCCACGGTGAAGCGCTGAGTGCAGGAGAATTTTCCCACGCTGTCAGTGACGTGCATGAGGTGAGCCGAGTTCATTGGACATTAACTCGGCTCATCTGGATGCCCTCACAGAGAGACACTGTGGAGCGCAAGCAAGCCTGCGCTTCTCAGTGTCTGCGGGATGACAGGCTGGATGGCAGCGTTCTGCAGCGGTCCAGCCTGTCATCTCGATGTAGCAGAGCTGAAGCTGTCATGGGAACCATGGAAAGGTAAGGATGATGTTGCTTTATTATTTTTCTTTTATTTCAGGAGATCGTTGGCTTCAGCTGGAATGGGCGTGATGGTAAGTATGGTTTAATTTAGAACAATAAAGAATTGTGTGTTTATTTCAATTAAAGGACTTTTTTCTGGGTGTTGTGTTTTTTTTAAATACTTTACTAGAAATTCATGGTGGTCATGTCTAATATTGGCGTGACCCCATGAATTTCGGGCTTAGGGCCAGCTGATAATGCCAAGCTGGCCCTAACCCCTTTATTACCCAGTGAGCCACCGCATCAGGGCCCTGGATGAGTTGGGTACAGCGCCAGAAGATGGCGCTTCTATGAACGCGCCATTTTCCGGGGTGGCTGCGGACTGCAATTTGCAGCGGGGGTGGCCCAGAAAGCTTGGGCCTCCCTGCGCTGCGGATTCCAGCCCCCAGCTGCCTAGTTGTACCTGGCTGGACACAAAAACAGGGCGAAGCCCCACGTCAATTTTCTTTAAATTATTTCATGAAATAATTAAGAAAAAAAGGGCTTCCCTATATTGTTGTGTCCGGCCAGGTACAAATAGGCAGCTGGTGGTTGGGGGCAGCCCGTTCCTGCCTGCTGTACCTGGCTGGACACAAATATAGTGCGAAGCCCCACGTCAATTTTTTTTAAATTATTTCATGAATTTCCTGAAATAATTTAAAAAAATTGAAGTGGGGCTTCGCACTATATTTGTGTCCAGCCAGGTACAGCAGGCAGGAACGGGCTGCCCCCATCCACCAGCTGCCTATTTGTACCTGGCCGGACACAACAATATAGGGAAGCCCTTTTTTTCTTAATTATTTCATGAATTTCATGAAATAATTAAAAAAAATTGAAGTGGGGCTTCGCACTATATTTGTGTCCAGCCAGGTACAGCAGGCAGGAAAGGGCTGCCCCCATCCACCAGCTGCCTATTTGTACCTGGCCGGACACAACAATATAGGGAAGCCCTTTTTTTCTTAATTATTTCATGAATTTCATGAAATAATTAAAAAAAATTGAAGTGGGGCTTCGCACTATATTTGTGTCCAGCCAGGTACAGCAGGCAGGAACGGGCTGCCCCCAACCACCAGCTGCCTATTTGTACCTGGCCGGACACAACAATATAGGGAAGCCCTTTTTTTCTTAATTATTTCATGAATTTCATGAAATAATTAAAAAAAAAGTACGTGGGGCTTCGCCCTATTTTTGTGTCCAGCCAGGTACAACTAGGCAGCTGGGGGCTGGAATCTGCAGCGCAGGGAGGCCCAAGCTTTCTGGGGCCCCCCCCGCTACAAATTGCAGTCCGCAGCCACCCCGGAAAATGGCGCGTTCATAGAAGCGCCATCTTCTGGCGCTGTACCCAACTCATCCAGGGCCCTGGTGCGGTGGCTCACTGGGTAATAAAGGGGTTAGGGCCAGCTTGGTATTATCAGCTGGCCCCAAGCCGAAAATTCATGGGGTCACGCCAGTATTAGACATGACCGCCATGAATTTCTAGTAAAGTATTTAAAAAAAACACAACACCCAGAATAAAGTCCTTTAATTGAAATAAAGACACAATTCTTTATTGTTCTAAATTAAACCATACTTACCATCACACCCATTCCAGCTGAAGCCAACGATCTCCTGCAATAAAAGAAAAATAATAAACCAACCTCATCCTTACCTTTCCATGGTTCCCACGACAGCTTCAGCTCTGCTACATCGAGATGACTGGCTGGACCGCAGCAGAACGCTGCCATCCAGTCTGTCATCCCGCAGACACTGAGAAGCGCAGGCATGCTTGCGCTCCTCACTGTCTCGCTGTGACGGCATCCAGATGAGCCGAGGTCATGTCCAATGAACTCGGCTCACCTCATGCACGTCACTGACAGCGTGGGAAAATTCTCACGCTGAAGTGCTGAGTGCAGGAGAATTCTCCCACGCTGTCAGTGATGTGCATGAGGTGAGCTTATGTCCAATGAACTCAGCTCACCTCCTGCACGTCACTGACAGCGTGGGAAAATTCTCCTGCAATCAGCGCTTCAGCGTGAGAACTTTCCCACGCTGTCAGTGACGTGCATGAGGTGAGCCGAGTTCATTGGACATGAACTCGGCTCATCTGGATGTCGTCACAGAGAGACGCTGAGCAGCGCAAGCAAGCCTGCGCTTCTCAGTGTCTGCGGGATGACAGGCTGGATGGCAGCGTTCTGCTGCGGTCCAGCCTGTCATCTCGATGTAGCAGAGCTGAAGCTGTCGTGGGAACCATGGGAAGGTAAGGATGAGGTTGCTTTATTATTTTTCTTTTATTGCAGGAGATCGTTGGCTTCAGCTGGAATGGGCGTGATGGTAAGTTTGGTTTAATTTAGAACAATAAAGGATTGTGTCTTTATTTCAATTAAAGGACTTTATTCTGGGTGTTTGTGTTTTTTTTAACTTTGACTATGGGGTTAGTAATGGGGGTGTCTTATAGACGCCTCTCCATTACTAACCTGGGCTTGATGTCAGCTGGCATTATAAGCTGACATCAACCCCAGCCCTATTACCCCTTGCCACCGCACCAGGGCAGCGTGGAAGAGCGAGGCTAAGTGCCAGAATTGGCGCATCCTATGAATGCGCCATTTCTGGGGCGGCTGACGGCTGGTGTTTCTAGCCTGGGAGGGGGCCAATATTCATGGCTCCCTTCCTGGGCTATTAATATCAGCCCCCAGCTGTCTGCCTAGCCTTTGCTAGCTATTAAATTAAGGGGGACCCCACGTCATTTTTTTTGGGGGGTCCCCCATTTTAATAGCTAGTAAAGGCTATGTATTCAGCTGGGGGCTGATATTAGTAGCCTGGGAAGCTCCGTGGGTATTACCCCCTTCCCAGGCTTCAAACATCTGCCCCAGCCGTCTGCTTAACCTCCGCTAGAGCCTAAAATTAAGGGGAACCCCACGCCAATTTTTTTAATAATAAATCCTTTATTTTAATACTAAATGACAAGTACAGTAACCAACACTATCACTGTACTTCATATATATGTGACTGACATGTTTCTATCTATCTAATCTATGTGTGATGCTCTATCTTTCTGTTCTAAATTGTCGGGTACCGCTGCTGAATTGCCGGCCGGCTTTTTTAAAGAGACAGTGCATGAAAACACTATTATTTTTTTAAATAAATCCTTTACACTAAATGACAAGTACAGTAAGCAACACTATCACTGTACTTATTATATATGTGACTGACATGTTTCTATCTATCTAATCTATGTGTGAAGCTCTATTCTTTCTGTTCTAAATTGTCGGGTACAGATGCTGAATTGCCGGCCGGCTTTTTTAAAGAGACGGTGCATGAAAACACTAATATTTTTTTTAATAAATCCTTTACACTAAATGACAAGTGCAGTAACCAACACTGTCACTGTGCTTCTTATATGTGTGACTGACATGTTTCTATCTATCTAATCTATGTGTGAGGCTCTATTCCTTCTTGTCTAAATTGTCGGGTACCGGTGTATGCCGCTGCTGAATTTGCCGGCCGGCTTTTTTAAAGAGAGTGTCTTCTGAGCAGTTTGTCAGCTTTTGGACACCTTTGCAGGTGTTTTCTATGTGTTTCTATGTGTTTTTGTTTGCCTGCCATTGGTTTTAACGGTGTTCGACGGTGTTCTAAGGTGTTCGACGAACAGTTCGACGAACAGTTCCTCGAACATCCCGGTGTTCGACGAACCGAACCGAACCCGAACACTACGGGGGTGGCTCAACACTAGTAAAGACTAATTGTAATTGCAGTCCTTTTCAGGACTAGGTTACATCAGTTCCTATCAGTTTTTGCCAGGCAGGTCTGTGCCAGGGCTGTGCAAGTTTTTTTCACAGCATTTGGCTGAATGTAGCAAAGCTAATCCTTTTTGGCCTATTGCAGAGTGTGTTAGTCAGTGGAGTAGCCTATCTGTGTTGCAAGATATACCACCTGTGTATAGAATACCAATTTTTTTACTGCACCTAGTGAAGTAAAATCTTTTGGGCATAGCATCATTCTATTAGTCCATCTATACTGACCTCCATCAGGTTGCAAATTGAATATCATTTTTTTCAGCATCTAGCTCTGAAAAAATATTTGGGCTTCTAGCAGTGTGTGGGACTTGTTCTATTAGTCCATCTATACTGACCTCCATCAGGTTGCAAACTGAATATAATTTTTTTCTGCATCTAGCTCTGAAAAAATATTTGGCCTTCTAGCAGTGTGTGGGACTTTCTCTATTAGTCCATCTATACTGACCTCCGTCAGGTTGCAAATTAAAAATAATTTTTCTCTGCATCCAGCTCTGAAAAAATATTTGGCCTTCTAGCAGTGTGTGGGACTTTCTCTATTAGTCCATCTATACTGACCTCCATCAGGTTGCAAATTCAAAATAATTTTTTGTCTGCATCTAGCTCTGAAAAAATATTTGGCCTTCTAGCAGTGTGTTGGACTTTCTCTATTAGTCCATCTATACTGACCTCCATCAGGCTGCAAATTAAAAATAATTTTTATCTGCATCTACCTCTGAAAAAATATTTGGCCTTCTAGCTGTGTGTGGGACTTGTTCTATTAGTCCATCTATACTGACCTCCATCAGGTTGCAAACTGAATATAATTTTTTTCTGCATCTAGCTCTGAAAAAATATTTGGCCTTCTAGCAGTGTGTGGGACTTTCTCTATTAGTCCATCTATACTGACCTCCATCAGGTTGCAAATTCAAAATAATTTTTTGTCTGCATCTAGCTCTGAAAAAATATTTGGCCTTCTAGCAGTGTGTGGGAATTTCTCTATTAGTCAATCGATACTGACCTCCATCAGGTTGCAAATTCAAAATAATTTTTTGTCTGCATCTAGCTCTGAAAAAATATTTGGCCTTCTAGCAGTGTGTGGGACTTTCTCTATTAGTCCATCTATACTGACCTCCATCAGGCTGCAAATTAAAAATAATTTTTAGCTGCATCTACCTCTGAAAAAATATTTGGCCTTCTAGCTGTGTGTTGGACTTGTTCTATTAGTCCATCTATACTGACCTCCATCAGGTTGCAAACTGAATATAATTTTTTTCTGCATCTAGCTCTGAAAAAATATTTGGCCTTCTAGCAGTGTGTGGGACTTGTTCTATTAGTCCATCTATACTGACCTCCATCAGGTTGCAAATTGAATATCATTTTTTTCTGCATCTACTTCTGAAAAAATGTTTGGGCTTCTAGCAGTGTGTGGGACTTTCTCTATTAGTCCATCTATACTGATCACCATCAGACTGCAAATTAAAAATAATTTTTATCTGCATCTAGCTCTGGAAAAATATTTGGGCTCCTAGCAGTATGTGGGACTTGTTCTATTAGTCCATCTATACTGACCTCCATCAGGTTGCAAATTGAATATAATTTTTTTCTGCATCTACTTCTGAAAAAATATTTGGGCTTCTAGCAGTGTGTGGGACTTGGTCTATTAGTCCATCTACACTGACCTCCATCAGGTTGCAAATTAAAAATAATTTTTATCTGCATCTAGGTCTGAAAAAATATT
Organism: Phyllobates terribilis; assembly: GCF_046119375.1. NCBI lineage: Eukaryota > Metazoa > Chordata > Amphibia > Anura > Dendrobatidae > Phyllobates > Phyllobates terribilis. The sequence continues at coordinate 68,346,680 of NW_027362763.1, read as the reverse complement.
TGGGCTTCTAGCAGTGTGTGGGACTTGTTCTATTAGTCCATATATACTGACCTCCATCAGGTTGCAAACTGAATATCATTTTTTTCTGCATCTACCTCACAAAAAAAATTTGGGCTTCTAGCAGTGTGTGGGACTTGTTCTATTATTCTATCTATACTGACCTCCATTAGGTTGCAAATTGAATATAATTTTTTTCTGCATCTAATTCTGAAAAAATATTTGGGCTTCTAGCAATGTGTGGGACTTGGTCTATTAGTCCATCTACACTGACCTCCATCAGGTTGCAAATTAAAAATAATTTTTATCTGCATCTAGCTCTGAAAAAATATTTGGGCTTCTAGCAGTGTGTGGGACTTGGTCTATTAGTCCATTTTTACTGATCTCCATCAGGTTGCAAATTAAAAATAATTTTTATCTGCATCTAGCTCTGAAAAAATATTTGGGCTTCTAGCAGTGTGTGGGACTGGGTCTATTAGTTCATCTATACTGACCTCCATCAGGTTGCAAATTAAAAATAATTTTTATCTGCATCTAGCTCTGAAAAAATATTTAGGCTTCTAGCAGTGTGTGGGACTCATTGTATTAGGCCATCTATACCAAGCTCCACCAGCTTTGAAATTAATAATAATTTTTAGCTGCATCTAGCCCTGAAAATAATTTTTCCCAATAGTGGTAGCAATAGAAATATGGGGCGCGTGCCTGGCTAACAAAAATATACGCTTCATAACACAAAACACCAGCCTAGCGCACTGCATTAATAAGATGGCATCATCGTCTCTCCCAATGCTAGGCCTACTACGCAGGCTAGCATTCCTGTGCCTAAAGCACAATGTATTGGTCCGCGCTAGCTACTATGCTGAGGGGTATAAAGCTGCTGCTAACGCTTTATAACAATTCAATTGGCAGATTTTCACAGAGCTCTTCCACAACGCCCACCCATCGGGCAACAGTTGCCCACCCTCCCTATGGGATCTAGTGGCGAATAGTTGATGCCATTAATCAGAGCGTCAGTTGCCCCGTCAACTTGGCAAGCATACGGTAAGGCATGGGAAGAGTGGACACGACTAGTAGCAGGCAGACGGGTTGACCAATGTGAACAAGCCAGATCACAAGTCACCATAGAATTTCTCCACCAGCTAATGATGAGGGGCATATCAGGGGCGTCAGCGCAGCGGTGTCTGACCGGAGTAGCATTTCACTTCCAACTACTGAATTGGGGAGATGTGACAAAGATTCATCATCAGACAATCCATAAAAGGGTGGCAAAGGGGTCAGCCAAGTCAGGAATGTAGACGTCCCGTCCCGTGTCACTAAAACTGATTTCTCACATCTTATCCCTAACACCATTAACATGACACTCACAATTTGAAGCAACACTAATGTCTACTGCATTTGTGATCGCCTTCTTCGGGGCGCTATGTATAAGCGAATTAGTCCCTCAATCCAAAATTACCACCAGTGGAGGCTTATTACACCAGGACGTAGTCATAGCCAATAATGCAATACGTCTACGCATACACCAATCGAAAATGGTTCCAGCGGGCAGGGGTACTTGGGTACTTCTACAACCCACAAACGGTACACTGAGTCGGGTAACAATAGTAAAAACATATCTAACCATCAGATCACAAAGTAATTTCTTCCTATCACACATTGATGGAACGCCATTATCAAGATACCTGTTCCAAGATATATTTAATAAATGCATAACATCGGCAGGGAACCACCCCAAAGATTACGGGACACACTCATTCCGCATAGGTGCGGCCACGGAAGCAGCAAGAGCAGGACTGTTAGAAACGGAAGTTCAGAGGATAGGGAGATGGCGATCCACGTGTTTGGCGAGATAGATAAGACCGGACTTGTTATCCTAACGTGGTTTGTTTCTTTTACAGGTGACGCTAAGCCAACAGTGTGAGTGATAGGCCACTCGTATATATATTGGGCACAAAAAAGGGCGAAAGTCCGCCCAGGCGGGAGGAAATTAGAGTTTCATAACACATATTTCAACTGGAGAGGTATTAGAGGCCTGCTATGGCCACAGGTACTAATGGAGGTAATCAAGGTAGGAAGAGAGGCAAGAGGTCCGGTCATCTTAGTTATACAGGCCGGGGGAAACAACCTAGGTCATCACAAGAGCGCATAACTAATGGCAATAATGAAACTAGACACTGAGCGCTTCAGAGAATTTTTCACAAAATTAGCTATAGTATGGTCAGAGATTGTGCCGATAGCGGTATGGCAAGGTGCGCGAGACATCACGGCCATCGAATGGACAAGGCGGGTAATAAATATTCAGATGGCAAAATTTAGAAGAGACAGAGGCGGTGTAGTGATACGACACCGACAACTGGAAGGAGATAAAGCAGGCCTCATACGGCCCGACGGTGTTCACTTAATAGATATTGGACTGGACATATTCCTGTCAGGACTCCAGGACGGAGTGGAACAAGCGTTAAGTGTGATGGGTGGGGGTCAGAGTCCTGCATACGAGTACGCTGGATCCTCCGTGGCCTGGAAATAGAAAGGACATGTTGGAGAGTTACACTTGTTGGCCAACTTGCCGGAGTGGGGACCCAGGGCATGCTGCAACAAGCTGAATTATTTTAGAAATAAAATGCCTTTCTAATGGAATGAGTATAAAGAGTTAATAAAGCTGTGACCGATCCTCACCCATCCAGTTGTAAGAGTTACATTATTGTATTGTCCATGAAAGGGGGGCGGTAGGGGGGCTGAGCGTCTGGGTTTGGTTGGGGGTCCCCACAGTCTGCCTAGGCTAGATTCATTTAAAAATTCTTATTAGATACACAGGCGGTGCAGCTTGCTTCGCAGCTGGGCTACTACGCCCAAAGTATAGCCTAGGCTAGATGCAGTTAAAATTTCTATGCTGACTAGCAGACACTGAAGATTTGGAGCAGACCTCTGAGTAAACAGCTCTTCAGACTCAACCATCTGTGTTACCCCAAGCCATAGTGTATGTTGTTTCTTACAGTTAAAAGGGGGGGGCGGGGGGTGCGACCCAACCCACCTGGAATTGACGATGCCAACGTCACGTAAGACACAGCAAGGGGACTCCCAAAATTGTGGCACAGACACCACTTAACCCTAGAACGCATACCTGTGGCCTTGCAGGCCCGCCCAGTTAATTGTTTTCTATTTTCTGCAAGATTACTTTAGTTAGAATTTTGAAACTCTAGGTATTCTTCATGTATATAGTTGTTTGTCATTTGAGTTTGAGTTATTCCATGTTATTTGCACACGGGCCTAAAGGGCCCCAGGTATGTGAAAGTGTAGATTATTATGGTCATGCATTCTAGGGTTAAGTGGCATCAATTGCCCCACTGTTGCTTAAAACGGTTGGTGAGGTGATTTTACCAAATCCCCAAGCTTTTAGTCTCCCAAGGATGACACAGGGGTAGAAATGTCCTTGCGAATCCATGATTTGTTCATCTTTATGAACGTGAGTCTGTCTACATTCTCAGTGGACAGCCGCGTGCGCTTATCTGTCAGCACACCACCAGCAGCGCTGAACACACGTTCAGAGAGAACGCTGGCTGCATGGCATGACAAGATCTCCAAGGCGTGAGTGGCGAGCTCCGGCGATTTTTCCAGATTGGAATACCAAAATGAGCAAGGGTCCAGTGACACAGTCATGGCTTCGATGTTCACTTGGAGATTCTCCTGTACCATCCTCTCTAGGCATTGACTATGTGTCAGACTTCTTGTCTCCTGTGGCCTTGCAAAGGATGGTCTAAAAAAGTGATGAAACGATTCTACAAAATTGCTGTTACCAGCAGATACTGTGTTACTGTTACTGTTTGAGTGATGAAGACTCGACAGTCCCACTGTTGGCAAGTTAGAACTGTGAGATTCACTACGTGCACCACTGGTGTTTTGTGGAAAAGCACATGTAAGATTCTGCAACAGCGTCTGCAGATACTCCTGCATTCGTCAATACCTTTTTATGGCAGGAATTATTTCGGCAAATATACTTTTGTACCGGGGATCTAAGAGTGTGGCAACCCAGTAGTCGGGATTACTTCGAATTCTGACAATCCGGGGGTCATGTTGCAGGTAGTGCAGCAAGAAGGCACTCATGTGTCTTGCGCATCCAGAAGTACCAAGTCCTTGTTGTGTTGGTAGCGAGGTAAGAATCATGCTTCCTTCCTCTGCCCTCTCCCTCCAACCTCGCACAACAGAAATGTGATCAAGGTCTCCCTCATCTGATGAGTCTTCCATGCCCATCGCCAGTTCATCCTCCACTTCTTCCTCGGCTCCTGCACCTTCCTCAACAGTTTGGCTGCTACCATGCGCCCTGGTTTATCCCTCTCCCCCACCCTCCCATGCCTGCCGCCTTGGTGCTGCCAACCGTCTGGACCTTGGAGATGTTATCCCTTCCGCATACGACTCCTCCTCTACTTCCTCCACCTCCTCTTGTCCCACCACCTGACTCTGAATTCTGTTTAATGTGTGCTCCAGCATGTAAATCACCGGAATAGTCATGCTGATAATGGCATCGTCGTCAGCACTAAACATCTTCGTCGCCATTTCAAAACTGTGCAGAAGGGTGTGTGGCGCCCCTGAGGGTTCAGTCGCCACAGAGTTACTGCATCTCACCCAGAGGTGTGGTATCTCACCCTCAGGTAAGGAAGGCGTATGGCTCGGGACCCTGACTCCTGCATCCAACACATACCCGCATTGGGGGTAGGGCGAGATTGCTCCTAAGGGAAAGCACAGTCCCAGGTCCCTAGCTGGTTTGAGGGTCCTATGTAGTGGGTGCTTAGGGGAGCAGCTTAGGGGAGCACATGACAAGGAGAGTATAAATAGGAAGTCATCTTAGAAAGAGCAAGCCAGACAGAGGAGGAAAAGTGACAGGAGCAGAGACTAGGCATGAGCTCTGCTCCGGAGGCGGGCCTAGCCTGGGAGGCCCAGGACTGAAGGAGAGAAGAGAGGAGTGGGAGCTGGAAGGCTCCAGGAACCGAAGGGACCCTACGGCTACGGGCCGTGCAGAAGGCCACCCGTACTCCCGCTGCTACCAGGAGGTAGAGGAGTCAGGCCAGATAAGGGGATCCGGTCCCTCAACTAGCGGAGAAACAGCAAGGCTCAACTAGAAACCGGAGGCTGCTGCATTTCATGTACTGCAGGCCAAAGTCCACACCAGTCTCACTAAGAAGGTAGCCACATAGGACCCAGGGGACAGAACACACGTCACCCGCCAAGGCCCGAGGATACCGGATAGAAGTGTCACTGGGTGTGAGGTGCAGGGAGAAAGCCAGAGAAAGGACACACAGAAGGGGGTCCTGCTAAGTACTCCGGAGCTATCTGGGGGTGGACTGAGCCCCTCACTGAGTATGCACAGCATGACGGGGGAGATTGCTCTGGTACCTGTAATCTGGACTACAACAACTGTGAGTAATATCTTGAGACGGCATCACACGGACTCTGTGTTCATTACTGACTCCCTGCACTACAACCACCATCATCCACCCACACTGCCCTGAAGCTACACTCTTCCTGTGGTGAGTAATAATACCGTTGCTGCAAAACCACCAGCTTCAGAGGACTGTTCCGCAGCGGCGGCCCCTTTTGGCCGCACTCCACAGGTGGCGTAGTCAGACATTATAAAATCCATATATACAAATTACCCTTGGATTGACCGCCCTGGGTCACGGACTGGGTCACCGCCACAGTGACTACAACCCCCAGTGTCTACCGGCCCGGCTCAGGGTACCCCATGGCCCAGGGGGCGCGTCAACTTCATAGGTCCCTGATCTGAGACCACTCCTGCAGCGTGATTTGCCCCACCTCTGGATCTCGTTGGCCCAGGCTATACGTCAGAACGTATTGCACCAGGGCTTGTCGGTGCTGCCACAGTCGCTGCAACATGTGCAGAGTTGAATTCTACCGTGTCGGCACATCGCATTTCAGCCGGTGAACTGGCAGGCCCAACGACTTCTGTAGAGATGTAAGTCGTTGAACTGCGGGATGCGAACGGCGGAAGTGAGCACACAGCGACCGTGCCCTCTGCAGAAGGCCATCTAGTCCGGGATAGTGGGCTAAAAATCGCTGGACAACCAGGTTCAACACATGAGCCATACAAGGCACGTGTGTGACATTGCCCCGGCGAAGTGCCGCACCCAGGTTTGCAGCATTGTCGCACATGGCCTTCCCTGGTTGCAGGTCCAGTGGAGACAACCTTTCATGAAACTGGGTCTCCAGAGCTGACCACAACTCCTCAGCTGTGTGACTCACATTTCCCAGACATTTCAAAGTAAACACTGATGCCGTTGAGCCCTACTGCCAGCATAGTAAGGAGGTGTGCAGGATTCCTTCTGCGCAGTTAGAAAGCAGGTGGCATTACCAGACAGGCTTTGGGTGCATGTGGAGGACCGAGAGGAGGTTGAGGAGGCAGAAGCAGTGAAGGAACTTCGAGATAAAGAGGATTGACGCACAACTCGTGGGGACGGTAAGACTTGGACAGCAGCCCCTTGTCCTGCTGTCACCATAGTTACCCAGTGCCCAGTCAGCGACATGTAACGCCCCTGTCTATGCCTTCTCGTCCAAGTGTCTGTGGTGAAGTGTACCCTGTCACACACAGAGTTTCTCAAAGAAGCGGTGATGTTGTGTGCGACATGCTAGTGGAGCGCAGGCACACCTTTCTTTGAGAAGTAGTGCCGACTGGGCATCTGGTACTGGGGCACTGTGACGGACATAAGGTCTTGAAAATCCTCTGTGTCCTCCAGGTGGAAAGGCAGCATTTCTGTAGCCAACAGCTTGCAGATGGTGAAATTCAACCTCTTAGCTTTCTCATGGCTAGGAGGAAATGGTCTTTAACTTTTCCACATCTGAGGGACCGAGGGCTGGCTGTTGTGCTTAGACGGTGTTGAGTAGGGTGTCAACGGCAAACTGCCGGTCTGTGAGGAAGATGCAGGCGGACATGTTAGGTTGCCTTGATCCAAAGGTGGTGCTCTCGATGTCGGAGAGCGCTCAACACTAGCAGGTGTTTCCACTTCCCAATGAACTGACGACCTGCCAATCACACTGGCTGTTGCGGGTAAAGAGGTGGCAGGTCTGCGTCCAAAAACATGTGTGACTGCTGTCCCCCCAGTCACAGAGGATGAAGAGGCTGCGGATGCACAAGATGGGGCAGACGGTGGTTGGCCCAGCCGGCTAGGCCGCATTGTAGCACAGTGAGCTTCCCACTGCAACTTATGCTTCATATCCATGTGACGGCACATGCATGAAGTACTCAAACTATGGATTTTTTGGCCTCTACTTAGCTTTTGCTGACAAATATTACAGATAACACGAGTTGGGTCATCCTTATCGATCTGAATAAATGCCCAGGCTATGCAAGGCTTAGAGCCCATATGACCTGAAGAGCCACTACGACTTGTGGTCAGAGGCAGAGTTGTGGTTGAGGATGCAGTTGTTGACTTGCTTCCAGTACTCTGTCTCTGTTCAGGAAGGTGCAGACCTAACCTCGTCGTCAATAGCATCTGTGATGCCCCACTGCACTTGGTATCACAGATCCTAGAAGAGTGCATTGATGGAATCCTCCACAAGAGGCCCCCATAAACATTCACACATCTCCACCTTCCACCTCAGACCAGCAGAGGGAGCCCGTTAGGGATATAAATAGGGAAGGTGGAGCTAGGCAGTTCAGTTCCTCTGAAGAGTTCCTGCAGTAGAGAAGCCTAAGAGAGGTCAGTCTGCAGTGGAGCTCAGTCTAGTCTAGAGAACGCAGTTAATAGTTCAGCAGTGGAGCACGAGGCTCCTGCTTTCTAGATTCAGGGAGCCCAGACAGAGCTTAAGGTGTGCCGGTGCCGTAAGATCAGTGAAGCATGGCAAGCTGCCGTTAGTGTGTATAGCCTAGTGAGGGCCCGAGTAGGCCGAAGGCGAGTGGCGAGTTAGTACATAAGCGGCAGAGGAGCTTAACCAGCTCACCCCGAAGCATTTACCGGACACAGGATCCGAGCTTACCGGTATCACTATGACCCAGTAAGGCATAACCGGAATCCCTGGAGAACTACAAGTCCCAGGATCGCTAAGGTGCTGATATGTAACAGAGCCAGGAGACGCTTAGACCCCGCATACTGGGAGCATGAACTCCAAGAGAAGGCCCTACCACAAGGTCAGCCAGCGCAGGACAGAGACAAAGTTAGGCCTAGCTCCAGGCAGGTCAGAAACTTACTACGCAGAGGCAAGAAACAGGAGGCCCTACACCCGCTAATTGGGGAGGATCCTGATATGCACCCTTCACCCTACAATGCTCCGGGATGTGCCTGAATTTCCACCAGTAAAAGGTACTGAAGTGACTACCGTGTCCGTTCCCGTTCTTGCTCTGACCCAGCTGGGTCTCACCTGTCCTGCATTCCCCCTGCATACGCTGCCCTGAGACCTAGGTCCACCTGTGGGGAGCTATACCATCGAGCTGCCTTATCACCGGCCTCAGTGGACTGCTGCAGCGCTGGTGCTTGTCACCAGATACCACAGGTGGCATCATGAACTCTTATAAAATTAACAATTATCCACCCTTTTAAAGAGAGACCCCAGGGTACGGGCCAGGGAGCCGACCACCGCGATATCCCCAAGGCCAGGCAAATGCCCGGGTACCGAGTCATCCCCATCCCCAGGGCTAGTCACATCCTCCTCCACCTCCCCTGCTGACCTCATCGACTGGCTGACTGTGGGTTGACAGTAGATGGGATCTCCAACCTCGTCATCATCACCCTGTGTGTTATCACACCCGTCGTCCTCAGAGCCAACCTCTTCCTGCCCTGACCGAAAAGTCAAGTTGTCGCTCCAATCAGGTATTTGAGTCTCATCATCGTCTTCATCATTGTCTCCACCAACAGGAGTTACAGTTTGGGAACAAGGGTCTACATTACGCTCAGAACCTTCTTCATCTGGTCCTGGATCCGACTTATAAAGATTCTGGGCATCAGATCAGATCATTTCCTCATCTGGATTAACAGAAGCTCTGGAGCAGACCTCCGTTTCCCAGGTTATAGCATGAGTAAACAGCTGTGCAGACTCAACCATCTGTGCTACCCCATACTCAGACGGGCAGCTGGAGACTTGGGAGCTGTGAGGAAGCAAGTGCGATTGGGGTGACACCTCTGAGGACTGGAGTATTTGTGATGTTGAAATTGAGGTGATGGAGAGCCCACTTGAAGGAGCACTTGATATCCGTTGAAGCACCTGCTGTTTTTGTGCCTCATCTAGAATTTGTAGCGATGGGCGTGTCCGTAAGAATGGGATCGTATCACATTGTCCACGAAAAGAAGTCGACATCTTAGTTTGGCTGGAAGATGGTCTTTCTTCTGCAGATGTTACCCCCCCCCACCGTGGGGGGCCTCGACCCACCGGCGGACAGGCACCAGTATTGGGATAGGGGGGCTGGCCGTCAGGGTCCACCGCGGCTCTGGCACAAACCCGGCGACACAGAGGTGGCACGGGCAGGAACGGACTGGCCGTGTCGGCTTCTCACTTTTTGGATTTTAGAAGGGCATGACATGCCTATATCTGTGTCTCCCCCTCCTTTTACTCCTCCACCTCTTTTCTTTTCGCATGACTATATGTACTTGTCACTTTTCCATGTATTAGTTGTGTCTTCTGAGCAGTTTGTCAGCTTTTGGACACCTTTGAAGGTGTTTTCTATGTGTTTCTATGTGTTTTTGTTTGCATGCCATTGGTTTTAATGGTGTTCGAAGGTGTTTGACGAACAGTTCGACGAACAGTTTGGCGAACACACGGGTGTTCGACGAACCGAACCGAACTCGAACACTACGGGGGTGGCTCAACACTACTCAGGACTGTTAGTTCAGATGGATAGAGATAAATGTTGTGGAATACCTAGACTAACTATAAATAAGCAAATCTCTCTCTGACTCATCAGCAGCTCTCCCTACTCGGCCTGGTTCTGGTGTAGATTGTGATGAGCATAGCGGCGCCAGGTCTTTTATAGACCTGATGATGCTGTGCGGCCAGACAATCACTGTAATGCCCACAACCAACATGGCTTCGGCATTACAGTGCATGGCAGGCAATCCCTGCATGTTCATTGGCTCTCTAAAGAGCACCAAACATGCAGGGAGGGGACCCAAGTTCCCGCCCGATTAACCTGGAAATACTCGCCGACCTTGTCGAGCACAGTGATGCTCGGGCGGGTACCGAGAAGTAGCGAGCACGTTCAATCACCACTAGTAAACACCGTAAATGGAAAAAACTCAAGAGCGCTAAAATTATGCTTTTTTGGTCACTGCACTACCACAAAAATGCTAACAAGACATCAAACTGTCATTTCAATGCCACAATGGTATGAATAAAAACATTGTCTCACCCTGCAAAAAGTTAGTCATCACACATCTTTGTTGACTGAGAAATGAAAATGTTATGGGTCTCGGAATATGGCGACACAATCCCAAAAATATATATATTTTTTCAAATTCTGAGGGTTTTTTTCACCACTAAAATAATAAAAAAACTGGATGTGTTTGGTATCACCACTAGTGTTGAGCCACCCCCGTAGTGTTCGAGTTCGGTTCGGTTCGTCGAACGCCCGTGTGTTCGCCGAACTGTTCGTCGAACTGTTCGTCGAACACCTTCGAACACCGTTAAAAACAATGGCAGGCAAACAAAAACACATAGAAACACATAGAAAACACCTTCAAAGGTGTCCAAAAGCTGACAAACTGCTCAGAAGACATAACTAACACATGGAAAAGTGACAAGTACATATAGTCATGCGAAAATAAAAGAGGTGGAGGAGTAAAAGGAGGGGGAGAAACAGATATAGGCATGTCATGCCCTTCTAAAATCCAAAAAGTGAGAAGCCGACACGGCCAGTCCGCTCCTGCCCGTGCCACCTCTGTGTCGCCGGGTTTGTGCCAGAGCCGCGGTGAACCCTGACGGCCAGCCCCCCTCTCCCAATACTGGTGCCTGTCCGCTGGTGGGTCGAGCGAGCCCCCCTGTGGTGGAGGCAGCTCTAAGCTTTTTAATTTAAATTGTCTCTCTAATTTGAATGAATACACTTTAAATCCATTTACAAGGATCTATTGGAGGGCAAGTCTCATGCCAGCAGCCGCGGTAATTCCAGCTCCAGTAGCGTCCACTAAAGCTGCTGCAGTTAAAAAGCTTTTATAAGGATCGAGCTCGGCTGTCCACCGCAAGGCATCCTACTGCCAGTCCCAGCCCCTATGCCTTGGGGTGCCTCCTGATGCTCTTCACTAAGTATCCCATGGTCCCGAAGCATTTCCTTTGAAAAAATTAAGTGTCTAAACTACAGGTGGTGCAGCTTGCTTAACAGCCGGGATAATCCGCTGACTAGCAGACACTGCTACTAGGCACAAAGTATTTCCTGGGCTAGATGCAGTTAAAAATTTGTAATTAGATACTCTCGTTGGATGCTGAGAAAGCATTCCATAGAGTCTCCTGGCACGCCATATATGATTCTCTTAAAAAGCTTGGGGTAGGGGTCTAGGGGACCCTTTTATAGCCAAAATCACGGCCCTGTATCGCAATACGTCACCTAGGCTGAAGATAAATGGAACTGTAGCACCCTGAGGGCTCGGTTGCTAGAGACGTATTGCACCTCACCCAGAGGTGTGATATCTCACTCTCAGGTAAGGATGGAGTGTGGATCAGGACCTGACACCTGCATGCATTACACCACATTGCCGTGGGGCAGGGCGACCAATATGCCCCTGAGATGGGCACGACAGTCCCTGTCCCTGGCTGGAGTGGGGGGAGGGAACACTGAGGAAGGGGAACCCTGTAGTGCAGGAGCAGGGAGGAAGCAGTTCCTGGGTGCATTGAGAAGGGAGTATAAAAGGTGGGCACCATCTTAGTTCAGTGCAGAGAAGTCTGAGCAGAAGTGGCAGGGAGCAGGGGCTCTGCATGAGCTCTGCTCCGGAGGCGGGCCTAGTAACAGAGGCCCAGGCCTGGAAGAGGGAGAAGGAAGGAAGAGGAGCGGAGAAGGCTCCAGGAACGAGGAATGAAGGGATCCCAGGGGTGCGGACGGGCGAGTCGCCACCGCACGCCCGAATCCACCTGCGTGGAGGGGTCAGGCCAAAGGGGGAGACCGGTCCCCGAACTAGTGTAGGCAGGAAACGACCCTCAGCTAGAAACCGGAGGCTCTGACATTTTATGTGGCGCAGCCCCTCGCTACACCCGCTAGGAAGGCACCACATAGGGTCAGGGAAACTGGCGCCAAGTTTACCAAGAGGAGGCCCGAGGCAGCCGGACAGAAGTGTTGGTAAGAAAGGCCAGACAAAGGACACACAAAGGGGGTCCTGTGAAGTGCTCCAAAGTTATCTGGGAGTTGTCTGAGCCCCTCACCTGGTGAGCACAGTACGACGTGGGCAGCCGTTACCTGCAGACGTGGTCTGGATAATAAGAACTGTGAGTAAAGGCCCTGGACTGCATCACTGACTCCGTGTCGTTACTGCTGCTGCCCTGCACCATCACCCCCATCCTCCGCATACACTGCCCTGAGGCTATACTCCTCCCGTGGGGAGTTATGCTACGCTCTGCTGCACCCACAACACCAGCCTCAGCGGTCTGCCCTGTAGCGGCGGTTCACTCTGACCGCAATCCACGGGTGGCGTAGTCGGACATTTAAACATCAAAACCACATAAATAGTTCCGCCACTGGTTTGACCGCCCTGAGCCACGGAACCGGGTCGCCGCCACGAAGACTACAACCACCAGCATCCACAAAAAAGGGTCCGGCTCCGGGTGTCCCAAGGCCCAGGGGGTGCGTCAGAACATTTTCATCACCTTTCACAATCACCAATGGGACAAGGCAGGGATGTCCTCTGTCCCCTCTCTTATACATCCTAGTGACGGAGCACCTGCTCTCATCAATTCGCCATAACCCCAATATTAGGTGGATTGAGGTGGGAGGCACCGAGTACAAGTGCTCTCTATTTGCTGATGATGTCCTAGTATATATCACTCAATCAAATATATCCATCCCTGCTGTTATGGCTGAAATAGATCTCTTTGTTACATGGTAAAATTTTAAAATCAATGCAGCGAAGTCTGAGGCCCTCGATGTCTCCCTCCCCAAATCCATATAGGATTCCATCCAGTCCAACTTTCCCTTTGCCTGGCCCTCACAGGGTATCAAATACTTAGGAATTCCTATTCATAGAGACCTCTCCCATCTATGTTATCTTAATTTTGGGCCCTTTATTGAACGATTCCATACAGACCACGGTTGGCAAGTTAGAACTGTAAGATTCACTACGTGAACCACTGGTGTTTTGTGGAAAAGCACATGTACACTGCGTTCCAAATTATTATGTAAAAAGTGTTTAGGAGTGATAAGGGAAGAATTTGTTTGTTTGTCAGTTAAACTCATTGATGGTGATGTGTGTCAGGGCTCTTTATATCACTGTAAGCAATTGCAGACACCTGTGCTAATTAGTTTGGCAGGTGTGTCCAATGAAAGGCAAGACTACTTAAGAAGGCTCTCTCACATTATTAAGCAGCCTACATTTTCTGCCAAAATGGGAAAGAAAAAGGATGTGTCGGCTGCTGAGAAGCAACAAATTGTGGAGTGTTTAGGTCAAGGCATGACTACAATCAACATTGTGCGATGATCAGGATGAAGTGTCTTGGCAATCAAGAAGTATGTAGCTGATTCACAGTACACACGTGTGCGTGCTGATAAGGGCAAATTGAGGACTCTTTCCTACAGGCAATTACGTCAGGTTGAAAGAGCAGCGGCCAAAAAGACTTGTCATAGCAGCAGACAAGTTTTTGAAGCTGCTTGTGCCTCCAACGTCCCCCCAACAACAAGATGCAGGGTCCTTCAGAGGTTTGCAGCTGTGCATACGCCATCCTGTCGACCTCCTCTATCCACTTCACACAAGCAGAAACGGCTCCAGTGGGCCAAACATTACATGAAGACTGATTTCAAAACAGTTTTGTTCACGGATGAGTGCCGTGCAGCGCTCGATGGTCCAGATGGATGGAGTGGAGGATGGCTGGTTGATGGACACCCCACGCAAACACGGCTACAGCGCCAACAAGGAGGAGGTGGAGTAATGTTTTGGGCTGGAATCATGGGGAGAGAGATTGTCGGCCCCTTTAGGATCCCTGAAGGCGCTAAAGATGAACTCCATAATGTATGTGGATTTTCTCAAACAGCACTTCCTGCCATGGTTCAAGAAGAAGAACCGTGTATTTCACAGCAAGATCATTTTTCTGCATGATAATGCACCATCTCATGCTGCACATAAAACATCTGCATCTCTGGCTGATATGGGCATAAAAGGGGACAAACTTATGGTGTGACCCCCATGCTCCCCTGACCTCTACCCCATTCAGAACCTTTGGAGCATCATTAAAAGGAGTGTCTATGATGGCGGGAGGCAGTTCACATCTAAGCAACAGCTCTGGGAGGGTATTCTGTCCTCATGCAAAACAATTGAAGGAGAAACCATCCAAAACCTGACAAATTCAATGGACGAGAGAGTTCAGAAGCTCCTTTCGAACAAGGGGTCCTATGTGAAAATGTAACATCACCTAGAATAAAGTTTTGAGTTGAAAACTGTTTGATTTCAGTTTCTAACAACCTGCTAATGCTTATAATTTCAAAAATGACCATTTTTTTGGTCTTTATTAAAATGAAAAGGTTGATCGAAAAGTTTGGGGGATCTAAGAGTGTGGCAACCCAGTAGTCATGATTACTTCGAATTCTGACAATATGAGGGTCATGCTGCAGTTAGTGCAGCAAGAAGGCACTTATGTGTCTTGCGCATCTCGGAGCCCCAAAATTATTTTCCGGGCTAGATGCAGCTAAAAATTATTTTTAATTTTAAATCTGGTGAAGCTTTAGTATAGATGGCCTAATAGGATCAGTGCTGCACACTGCTACAAAGCCCAAATTATTTTCCAGTCAAGATACAGATAAACATGATTAGTAATTTGAAAGCTTAAAACGGTTGGTAGGGTGATTTTAACCAATCATCAAGCTTTTACTCTCCCCAGGATGACACAGGGGTAGAAAAGTTGTTTCGGATCCATGATTTGTTCATCTTTATGAACGTGAGTCTGTCTACATTATCAGTGGAGAGCCGCGTGCGCTTATCTGTCAGCACACCACCAGCAGCGCTGAACACACGTTCAGACAGAACGCTGGCTGCGGGGCATGACAAGATCTCCAAGGCGTAAGTGGCTAGCTCCGGCCATTTATCCAGATTGGAAGCCCAAAAAGAGCAAGGGTCCAGTGACACAGTCGTGGCTTCAATGTTTACTTGGAGATACTCCTGTACCATCGTCTCTAGGCGTTGACTATGTGTCAGACTTCTTGTCTCCTGTGGCCTTGCAAAGGATGGGCTAAAAAAGTGGTGAAATGATTCCGCAAAATTGATGTTACCAGCAGATACTGTGGTTCTGTTACGGTTTGAGTGCTGAACACTTGACGGTCCCACGGTTGGCAAGTTGGAACTGTGAGATTCACTACGTGCACCACTGGTATTTTGTGGTAAAGCACATGTAAGATTCTGCAACAGTCTCTGCTGATACTCCTGCATGCGTGCATCCCTTTCTATGGCAGGAATAATTTCTGCAAATTTACTTTTGTACCGGGGATCTAACAGTGTGGCAACCCAGTAGTCAGGATTATTTCTAATTCTCACAATTCGAGGGTCATGTTGCAGGTAGTGCAGCAAGAAGGCACTCATGTGTGTTGCGCATCCAGGAGCACCAAGTCCCTGTTGTGTTGGTGGCGAGGTAACAATCATGCTTCCTTCCTCTGTCCTCTCCCCCCAACCTCGCACAACAGAAATGTGATCAAGGTCTCCCTCATCTGATGAGTCTTCCATCAGTTCGTCCTCCACTTCTTCCTGGGCTCCTGCACCTTCCTCACTAGTTTGGCTGCTACCTTGCGCCCTGGTAAAACCATCTCCCCCACCCTCACATGCCTGCCGCCTTGGTGCTGCCGACCGTCTGGACCTTGCAGATGTTAGCCCTTCCGCATACAACTCCTCCTCCTCTACTTCCTCCACCTCCTCTTGTGCCACCACCTGACTCCGAATTCTGTTTAACATGTGCTCCAGTATGTAAATCACCGGAATAGTCATGCTGATAATGGCATCGTCAGCACTAAACATCTTCGTCGCCATTTCAAAACTGTGCAGAAGGGTGCATAGGTCCCTGATCTCAGACCACTCCTCCAGCGTGATTTGCCCCACCTCTGAATCTCGTTGGCCCAGGCTATACGTCAGAACGTACTGCACCAGGGCTTGTCGGTGCTGCCACAGTCGCTGCAACATGTGCAGAGTTGAATTCCACCGGGTAGGCACATCGCATTTTAGCCGGTGAAGTGGCAGGCCCAACGACTTCTGTAGAGATGTAAGTCGCTGAGCTGCGGGATGAGAACGGCGGAAGTGAGCACACAGCGACCGTGCCCTCTGCAGAAGGCCATCTAGTCTGGGATAGTGGGCTAAAAATTGCTGGACAACCAGGTTCAACACGTGAGCCATACAAGGCATGTGTGTGACATTGCCCCGGCGAAGGGCCGCACCCAGGTTTGCAGCATTGTCGCACACGGCCTTCCCTGGTTTCAGGTCCAGTGGAGACAACCATTCATGAAATTGGTTCTCCAGAGCTGACCACAACTCCTCAGCTGTGTGACTCACATTTCCCAGACATTTCAATGTAAAAACCGCCTGATGACGTTGAGCCCTACTGCCAGCATAGTAAGGAGGTGTGCAGGATCCCTTCTGCGCAGTTAGAAAGCTTGTGGCATGACCAGACAGGCTTTGGGTGCAGGTGGAAGACCGAGAGGAGGTTGAGGAGGCAGAAGCAGTGGAGGAACTTTGACATAAAGAGGATTGACGCACAACTCGTGGGGACGGCAAGACTTGGACAGCAGCCCCTTGTCCTGCTGTCACCATAGTTACCCAGTGCCCAGTCAGCGACATGTAACGCCCCTGTCCATGCCTACTCGTCCAAGTGTCTGTGGTGAAATGCACCCTGTCACACACAGAGTTTCTCAAAGAAGCGGTGATGTTGTGTGCGACATGCTGGTGGAGCGCAGGCACACCTTTCTTTGAGAAGTAGTGCCGACTGGGCATCTGGTACTGGGGCACTGCGACGGACATAAGGTCTCGAAAATCCTCTGTGTCCACCAGGCGGAAAGGCAGCATTTCTGTAGCCAAGAGCTTGCAGATGATGAAATTCAACCTCTTAGCTTTCTCATGGCTAGGAGGAAATGGTCTTTTACTTGTCCACATCTGAGGGACCGAGGGCTGGCTATTGTGCTTAGACGGGGTTGATAAGGGTGTCCCCGGCAAACTGCCGGTCTGTGAGGAAGATGCAGGCGGACATGTTAGGTTGCCTTTATCCAAAGGTGGTGCTATCGATGTCGGACAGCGCTCAACACCAGCTGGTGTTACCACCTCCAAAGAAAATGATGACCTGCCAATCACCTGGCTGTTGCGGGTAAAGAGGTGGCAGGTCTGCGCCCCAAAACAGGTGTGACTGCTGTCCCCCCAGTCACAGAGGATGAAGAGGCCGCGGATGCACAAGATATGGCAGACGGTGGTTGGCCCGGCCGGCTAGGCCGCATTGTAGCACACTGAGCTTCCCACTTCAACTTATGCTTCATGTCCATGTGCCGGTTCATGCATGAAGTACTCAAACTCTGTATTTTTTGGCCTCTACTTAGCTTTTCCTGACAAATGTTACAGATAACACGAGTTGGGTCATCTTTATCGATCTGAAAAAATGCCCAGGCTATGCAAGGCTTAGCACCCATGCGACCTGAAGAGCCACCACGACTTGTGGTGAGAGGCAGAGTTGTGTTTGAGGATGCAGTTGTTGACGTGCTTCCAGTACTACATCTCTGTCCAGGAAGGCGCAACCTGACCTCGTCGTCACTAGCATCTTCCTCCACCTCCTCTGCTGACCTCATCTCTTGGCTGACTGTGGGTTGACAGTAAGTGGGATCTCCAACCTCATCATCATCACCCTGTGTGTTATCACACCCGTCGTCCTCAGAGCCAACCTGTTCCTGCCCTGACAAAAAACTAAAGTTGTCGCTCCAATCAGGTATTTGAGTCTTATCATCGTCTTCCTCATTGTCTCCACCAACAGGAGTTACAGTTTGGGAATGAGGGTCTACATTATGGTCAGAACCTTCTGCGTCTGGTCCTGGATCCGACTCATAAAGATTCTGGGCATCAGTGCAGATCATTACCTCGTCTGGATTCACAGAAGCACTGGAGTCGACCTCTGATTCCCAGGCTATAGTATGAGTAAACAGCTCTGCAGACTCAACCATCTGTTCTACTTCATACTCAGACGGGCAGCTGGAGATTTGGGAGCTGTGAGGAAGCAACTGCGATTTGGGTGACACCTTTGAGGACTGGAGTATTTGTGATGTTGAAGTTGATGTGGAGGAGAGCACACTTAAAGGAGCACTTGATATCCGTTGAAGCACCTGCTGTTTTTGTGCCTCATCTGGAATTTGTAGCGATTGGCGTGGCCGTAAGAAAGGGATCTTATCACATTGTCCGCTAAAAGAAGTAGACATTTTAGTTTGGCTGGAAGATGGTCTTTCTTCTGCAGATGTTACTGTTGCTTTAACACCTACCCCACGGACACAACCTTTTTTCCCCTTCCCAACACGCCTATTCCCCTTTCCACCAGCAGCAGGCCTTTTTCCACTCATTTTGGTGGTTAACTAATTCACAACTCTGGAGTTGTTTGCACAAAAAAACAATGGATGGTAACCGAGCAGAGCTGAGTGGCCAAACTGTGGTATTAGGCCAAAACTATTGGCTGGGTTAGATGCAGAAAAAAATTATATTCAATTTGCAACCTGATGGAGATCAGTATAGATGGATTAATAGAACAAGACCCACACACAGCTAGAAGCCCAATATTTTTTCAGAGCTAGATGGAGAAAAAAATTAGATTCAGTTTGCAACCTGATGGAGGTCAGTATAGATGGACTAATACAACAAGTCCCACACACAGCTAGAAGCCCAATATTTTTTCAGAGGTAGATGGAGAAAAAAATATATTCAGTTTGCAACCTGATGGAGGTCAGTATAGGTGGACTAATAGAACAAGTCCCACACACTGCTAGAAGGCCCAATATTTTTTCAGAGCTAGATGCAGAAAAAAATTATATTCAGTTTGCAACCTGATGGAGGTCAGTATAGATGGATTAATAGAACAAGACCCACACACAGCTAGAAGCCCAATATTTTTTCAGAGCTAGATGCAGAAAAAAATTAAATTCAGTTTGCAACCTGATGGAGGTCAGTATAGATGGACTAATACAACAAGTCCCACACACAGCTAGAAGCCCAATATTTTTTCAGAGGTAGATGCAGAAAAAAATATATTCAGTTTGCAACCTGATGGAGGTCAGTATAGGTGGACTAATAGAACAAGTCCCACACACTGCTAGAAGGCCCAATATTTTTTCAGAGCTAGATGCAGAAAAAAATTAGATTCAGTTTGCAACCTGATGGAGGTCAGTATAGATGGATTAATAGAACAAGACCCACACACAGCTAGAAGCCCAATATTTTTTCAGAGGTAGATGCAGAAAAAAATATATTCAGTTTGCAACCTGATGGAGGTCAGTATAGGTGGACTAATAGAACAAGTCCCACACACTGCTAGAAGGCCCAATATTTTTTCAGAGCTAGATGCAGAAAAAAATTATATTCAGTTTGCAACCTGATGGAGGTCAGTATAGATGGATTAATAGAACAAGACCCACACACAGCTAGAAGCCCAATATTTTTTCAGAGCTAGATGCAGAAAAAAAATAGATTCAGTTTGCAACCTGATGGAGGTCAGTATAGATGGATTAATAGAACAAGACCCACACACAGCTAGAAGCCCAATATTTTTTCAGAGCTAGATGCAGAAAAAAATTAGATTCAGTTTGCAACCTGATGGAGGTCAGTATAGATGGACTAATACAACAAGTCCCACACACGGCTAGAAGCCCAATATTTTTTCAGAGGTAGATGCAGAAAAAAATATATTCAGTTTGCAACCTGATGGAGGTCAGTATAGGTGGACTAATAGAACAAGTCCCACACACTGCTAGAAGGCCCAATATTTTTTCAGAGGTAGATGCAGAAAAAAATTATATTCAGTTTGCAACCTGATGGAGGTCAGTATAGATGGATTAATAGAACAAGACCCACACACAGCTAGAAGCCCAATATTTTTTCAGAGCTAGATGCAGAAAAAAATTATATTCAGTTTGCAACCTGATGGAGGTCAGTATAGATGGATTAATAGAACAAGACCCACACACAGCTAGAAGCCCAATATTTTTTCAGAGCTAGATGCAGAAAAAAATTAGATTCAGTTTGCAACCTGATGGAGGTCAGTATAGATGGACTAATAGAATGATGCTATGCCCAAAAGATTTTACTTCACTAGGTGCAGTAAAAAAATTGGTATTCTATACACAGGTGGTATATCTTGCAACACAGATAGGCTACTCCACTGACTAACACACTCTGCAATAGGCCAAAAAGGATTAGCTTTGCTAGATTCAGCCAAATGCTGTGAAAAAAACTTGCACAGCACTGGCACAGACCTGCCTGGCAAAAACTGATAGGAACTGATGTAACCTAGTCCTGAAAAGGACTCCAATTACAATTAGTCTTTACTCCCACAACCTATCTATTTAAGAGCACAGACCTGCCTGATAAAAGTCGTAGGAAATGCTGTAACCTAGTCCTTAAAAGGACTGCAATCACAACTATTCCCTACTCCCAAGCTATCTGTATATTTGTGCGAAAATTGGCTTGAAATTAACAAGGTATAGCGCACACAGCAACAGCGGTGCCGTCTAACACGCAGCTGCAGCAGTGAGAAAATGGTGGCGACGGGGAAAATGGCTTGGTCTTATAGGGAAAGGACATGTGACATACACTGCCAATGACACATGCCCTTGCTTGTGTGAAAAAAAGCACTTCGCTCCGTGTGTGCGCTGCTGATAGGCTGACAGATTGCACCTCCCCACTGTAAATGCGAGAAAGAGAAAAAAAAATGGAGATCTTCATTGTTCCTGCAGAGATCCATCCCCTGCCCCTCCCCCCAACCCGCTGTACACTCAAACTGCGTATTAACATTAATTTTCATCATTACTGAGAAAAAATCCAGTTATGATTTTGGTGCACGAACAGTTATCGAACATAACCTCGAACTGCCGAATTTTTCTCAAATTGTTCGTGTTCGCCGAACGGCTCGAACACCGCCCAAAACAGCTCGAATTTGAGATTGGCGAACAGTTCGAGTAGAACAACGCTCATCTCTAATCACCACAATTGGACTGATGAGTAGAATCATATTGTGAGGTCATTTTTACAACATAACTTACGCCATAAAAACGATTCACAATAAACAATGATATAATTGCATTTTTTTCACAATTTCTTCCTACTTGGAATTTTTTTTTCATTCACCAGCACATTATGTGGTAAAATAAATCAAGTCATTCAAAAGTACAACACTTCTCATAAAAATCAAGCCATCATACAGTGGGTACGGAAAGTATTAAGACCCCTTTAAATTTTTTACTCTTTGTTTCATTGCAGCCTTTTGATAAATTCTAAAAAGTTGATTTTTTTCTCTATTTTAATAGTACACTCTGCACCCCATCTTGACTGAAAAGAACAGAAATGTAGAGAAAAACTGAAATATCACATGGTCATAAGTATTCAGACCCTTTGCTCAGTATTGAGTAGAAGGACCCTTTTGAGCTTGTACAGCCATAAGTTTTCTTGGGAATGATGCCACAAGTTTTTCACACCTGGATTTGTGGATCCTCTGCCATTCTTCCTTGCAGAACCTCTCCAATTTCATCAGGTTGGATGGTGAACGTTGGTGGACAGCCATTTTCAGGTCTCTCCAGAGATGCTCAATTGGGTTTAGGTCAGGACTCTGGCTGGGCCAGTCAAGAATGGTCACAGAGTTGTTCTTAAGACACTCCTTTGTTATTTTAGCTGTGTGCTTAGGCTCACTGTCTTGTTGGAAGGTGAACCTTCGGCCAAGTCTGAGGTCCAGAGCATTCTGGAAGAGGTTTTCATCCAGGATATATCTGTACTTGGCCGCATTCATGTTTCCTTCAATTGCAACCAGTTGTCCTGCCCCTGCAGCTGAAAAACACCCCCATAGCTTTATGCTGCCACCACCATGTTTAACTGTTGTGATTGTATGATTGTATTGGGCAGGTGATGAGCAGTGCCTTGTTTTCTCCACACATATCGCTTAGAATTATCACCAAAAAGTTCTACCTTCATCTCATCAGACCAGAGAATCTTATTTCTCATAGTCTGGGAGTCCTTCATGTGTTTTGGAGCAAACGGCTTTCATATGTCTTGCACTGAGGAGAGACTTTCATCGGGTTACTCTGCCATAAAGGCCTGACTGGTGGAGGGCTGCAGTGATAATTGACTTTGTGGAACTTTCTCCCATCTCCCTACTGCATCTCTGGAGCTCAGCCACAGTGATATTGGGGTTCTTCTTTACATCTCCCACCAAGGCTCTTCTCCCACGATTGCTCAGTTTGGCTGGACGGCAAGGTCTTGGAAGACTTCTGGTGGTCCCAAACTTCTTCCATTTAAGGGTTATGGAGGCCACTGTGCTTTTAGGAACCTTGATTAATGCAGAAATTGTTTTGTAACCTTGGCCAGATCTGAGCCTTGCCACAATTCTGTCTCCGAGCTCCTTGGGTAGTTCCTTTGATCTCATGATTCTCATTTGGTCTGACATGCACTGTGAGCTGTGAGGTCTTATATAGACAGGTGTGTGCCTTTCAAAATCAAATCCTATTGGTTTAATTAAATACAGCTGGACTCCAATGAAGGAGTAGAACCATCTCAAGGAGGATCACAAGGAAATGGACAGCATGTGACTTAAATATGAGTGACCATGTGATATTTCAGTTTTTCTTTTTTAATAAATTTCCAAAAATTTCTACATTTCTGCTTTTTTTTCAGTCAAGATGGGGTGCAGAGTGTACTTTAATGAGAAAAAAAACAACTTATTAGAATTTACCAAAGGGCTGCAATGAAAGAAAGAGTGAAAAATTTAAAGGGGTCTTAATACTTTCCGTACCCACTGTATGTCTATGTGGACAGAGAAATAAAAAGTTGTGGCTCTGGAAAGAAGATGAGGAAAAAACTAAAAGGCAAAAACTGAAATTGGCCATGTTGTGAAAGGGCTAAGCTTTTATGAAAATGTTGATTATTTGGAGTAGGTCCATCTACCTACTTTATTTTTGTATACAGCTATTAAGCTCATCTATGAATTGCTATGGTTTTGAAACCCTGTGTATAGTCTGTTTCTGCATGCTGTCAAACTCCCTTGATATCATGTACTAGTAAAACAGTTATGCAAAATAATTACCCTCTTTTGTATTTTTTTTTTGTTTTAATTCTCCCCCTCTTAGAAAAAATCCAAACCCTGAAAAACTATAATGCAACAGTCAGCAGTATTGTTGTGGCTCTTACGACTGATAAATTTGACAAGCAAAACAGTTGCAAAATTTTAATCTTTTTTTGTATTTTATTTTCATTTTGTCTTATTATTCACCTTGTACAAAAATGTAACATAAGTAACGTAACTAGTGTTGAGCATTCCGATACTGAAATATCGGGTATTGACCGATATTCGCGGTATCGGAGTTCCGATACTGAGTTTCGATACTTTTAGAATATCGAATACCGGAATCGGAAGTTCCCATAATGTAATGAGCCAATGATTTTATTCAGCCAATGAGGATCCTAAGAATTGTGGGCACATCCTGTTAGGCATGTTAGACACTTTAACTAATGGCAGGGCTGTGATTGGCTGCTGAAATTATGTCATGATGCACTTTAAAAGCCGCCGCCGCCATTTTGGGTTCACTCTGCTGTAAATTCAGTTAGGGACAGGATGCTGCTGTTCTGAGGGACAGATTTAGCTACCGATTTGCTTTATTGTGCTTTACCCGGGCTACATTATAAAGCTTTCTTTTGCCTTGCAGAGCTAGTGCACAGTTCTCTGCACTGTTCACGGCTGTCTGCGAGATCTCTGTGTGTGCTGCAGCTACGTCCGGTTGTAGTGCGCTCAGCGTGCGTCACTGCCTCATACATTGTCCTTTGTTGCATTAGCGCTGCTCATTTTTCCTGATTTCTCCTATTAGTGTGGTTCCATCCGTATCCAGCTAGATTGCTTCCAAACACACTGTATAGGAGTAGATAGAGAAGCTTTCTTTTGCCTTGAAGAGATAGTGCACAGTTCTCTGCACTGTTCACGGTTGTCTGCGAGGTCTCTGTGTGTGAGTGCAGCTCACGCTGTAGTGTGTTCTGCAGCCACGTTCGGTTGTAGTTCGCCCAGCGTGCGTCACTGCCTCATACATTGTCCTTTTTTGCATTAGTGCAGCTCATTTTTCCTGATTTTTCCTATTAGTGTGGTTCCATCCGTATCCAGCTAGATTGCTTCCAAACACACTATATAGGAGTAGATAGAGGAGCCTTTCTGCAGCCTTGTGCCCTGCAGCCCCAGCCAGATTAGTATTAGCCTACTTTTTGAAGCCTCATCTATTGCATTGTAGGTTACCTTCCTGCATTGTAATAGCTACAAAAAGTTTGTGATACTATCGGTTTTACATCTTTGGGCACATCCAGTGTCTTTTTGTGAAAAAAAAAAACGTAAATAAAGTTCACGAGGCACTCCACTTTACAGTTGTGTAGGCCACATTAGCTCATATTAAAGTCTAGTCCACACTTTATAGAATTAGTGTTTCTTAAAACTGTTAGCAGCTCTTCAGGAATAAGCACACTAAGCCCTTAGTAATTTTCTGCCTATCTTTATCAGTCTACCAAGATGAAGAAGGCAGGGAGTAAGGCATGTGGTCGTGGTCGTGGGTGTGGGCGTGGAGTTTCTGCAGGGAGAGGACGTGGGTATTCTGTGCCCATTGCGGGCACCAGTGACTCAGCATCCCCCAGTTTTACAAGGGAACAGTCCTTTATGCGCAGCTTTGCAGGAGCTCGCCATACCCCACTGTTATGGGAGGACCTAATTGAAGCCGTTGTCGGATGGATGGCAGCTAACGCATCGACTTCAATTAGTTCCAGATCCTCTCAGGTCCTGAGCACTGAAGAGCACCCATCTGTCTCTTCACCACCTGCCAAATTGCCAAGGCAGTCAGAGAGCCCTGGACAGGAGCCATCTCTACTTCTGTTCTCTGAATTTCTTGGCTTGGAAAGAGGGGGACCGCCAAGCAAAATTCTAGAATTTGAAGAAGAGGTAGTATGCAGTGATGCGCAACCGCTTTGTCTCTCTGAATCTGAAGAGGCGGGTGGGCCAGTGCGCATCTGATGATGAGACTCAGGTGCCACTTTCTGGTGAGAACTGTGCTCTCGAGACTACCCAGGAGAAGCAGTTGTTTGAAGAGGGTGGTGTAGATGATGAGGTCCTTGACCCATCATGGCGTGAGGTACAGGAAGGTGGTGTGAGCAGCTCTGAGGAAGAGATTCCCCGAACGGCCCAAAAAGGAGGGAGAGGGAGGGGGCAGACTTGGTTGCCTGTAGCCTCCACTTCGGCACCCATTAGGAGCATGCCTCTTCCAAAACCCAAAACGGGCGCTCCCAAGACTTTCAGTGCCTGGTCCTTTTTTGACACAGTTGCAGATGATATTTGCTTTGTCAAATGCAAGCTGTGTAGTCAGAAAGTGAAACGAGGGAAAAGTGACAGCAACCTCAATGCCACAAATATGTGGAAACATGTGCAGACCAAGCACGTGGTGGAGTTACAAAGACACACTGAAGACCTAGGCCAACCTACAGCGCCACCTACCACCCCTTCAGCTTGTGTAGCCTCTTCCTCCAGCTCACACACAGCTGGTTCGGCTTCCTCACAGGATTGCAATGGAAGAACCTCCGGCACTGTTGTACAGAGACACAGTGTCATTCCACCCACAGCACCACGTTCCCTGTCATCCTCACACTCCCAGGCCAGTCTACAACCATCGTTAGCACAGGCATGGGAGAAAAGGTGCCCATACCCGGCAAACCACCCCTGAGCACAGGCTCTAAATGCTGGCATTGCAAAACTACTGGCCCTTGAAATGCTATCATTCAGGCTGGTGGAGACTGACACCTTCTGTAACTTGATGGCATTGGCAGTCCCACAATACAACGTGCCCAGCCGCTTTTATTTCAGCAGGCAAGCCGTCCCTGACCTGCAACAGCATGTGGAGGGAAAAATTAAACCTGCGCTACAAAACGCCATCAGTAGCAAGGTCCACCTGACCACCGATGCGTGGACAAGTAAGCATGGACAGGGATGATACCTTTCCCTCACTGCCCATTGGGTAAATGTTGTGGAGCCGGGTACAGATCTTGAGAGTGGCGCTGTACGTGTTCTGCCAACTCCAAGGATTGCAGGAATCAAGTCTGTACACATTGACTCTTCTTCATACTCCGGTTCCTCTGAATCAGCGCTGCAGGAGCCGTCACAGTCTACCTCCACATCCACCCGTGAACGGTTAACTGTTACGACCGATATGAGCACAGCCATGGCCAAACGTCAATAGGCGATATTGAAATAAATTTATTTGGTGAATCGAAGCCACAAAGTGCGGGAGCTCTGGAATGCCATCAAGCAGCAGAGTGACGTGTGGTTTGTGCCAGCGAATCTCCAGCCAGGCATGGTAGTGTGTGACATTGGCCGAAATCTGGTGGCAGCTCTGGGCCTAGACAACCTCACTCACATCCCATGTCTGGCACATGTGCTCAACTTGGTCGTGCAGAGTTTTTTGAGGGACTATCCGGATCTTGATGCACTGCTGCACATGGTCCGCATAGAGTGCGCTCACTTGCGGCATTCCAGCATCGCAAGATCGCACATTTCAGCTCTGCAGCGCCGATTACACCTTCCGGAACATAAGTGACTTACCCACCAGGTGGAATTCAACGTTACATATGTTGGAGAGGTTGTGTGAGCAGCAGGCAGCAGTAATAGAGTACCAGCTGCAGCAGGCGCAAACAAGTCACACTGTGCCCCGTTCACACTTCACCACCACTGAGTGGGTCTTTATGAAGGGCATCTGCCACGTTTTGCGTGCCTTCGATTATTCCACGCGGATGGTGAGTGCAGATGATGAACTAGTCAGCATGACTATCCCCCTTATCTGCCTGCTTGAAAAAACACTGCAAGCACTAAGGGAGGAGGTTTTGGAAAAGGTGGAGGATGAGGAGTCACAAATGCCATCTGCTTCTGTACAGTCTGCGCAACGTGGTTCCTCACAAAGGCCTAGGCAGGGGACACTTTGTGAGGAGGATGAGGAGGAGTCAATGGAGGAGGAAGACATCTGTCCAGAGGAGGGAGGTGCACAATGCTCTAGTAGTCAGTATCTAGAGCGAGGGTGGGGTGTTGTTGAGCAGGCAGAGATCACGCCTCAAGCAGGGGACAGCGTTTCTTGGCCAATTGGCAGTCTGCAGCACATGGTTGATTTCATGCTGCACTGCCTGAGAAACGACCGCCGCATTGCCCACATTCTCAACACGGCTGATTATTGGGTGTTCACCCTCCTAGATCCTCGCTACCGGGACAACTTACAAGGCCTCATAACACAGTTGAACCGGGAGTGTAAAATGCAGGAGTACAAAGACACACTGGTGCATTCCATCATGCTCTCCATTCCACCCGAGAGCAGTGCTGCTAGTGCTTTACAAAGCAGCTCAGTGCGTCGAGGCAGTGGAGGAACAGAACAGCGCCTCAGCACAAGGCAAGACCAGTATGGCCCAAATGTGGCAAAGCTTTGTGTCCCCGCCACAAATGTCTACACCATCACAGACGGCTCCAGTCAGCAGGAGGCAACGTTTCGGTCAGATGGTAACAGACTACATGTCTTGCCCTGTCAGTGTACTCTCAGACGGCTCTTCCCCCTTCAAGTTTTGGGTCTCTAAGCTGGATACATGGCCAGAACTTAGCCAGTATGCATTGGAGGTGCTGGCTTACCCTGCTGCTAGTGTATTATTGGAACGCGTATTTACTGCCGCAGGTGGTGTGCTAACAGACCGTCGCATCCGACTATCCTCCGATAACATTGACCGGCTTACTTTTCTGAAAATGAACAAGGCCTGGATCTCGCATGAATTTGCCAGTCCTCTACCAGATTAAATAATTGGTTGGCAACAGTGTCCAGGTCTCCTCTTGTGTTCATGTTTCTACCACCTGAACTGTAATCCCTGGGCTCCAACAACGCCAGTTGCTGCTCAGAAGTGCCATCTGCACAGTCAACACTTGCTCCAGTGTTATTGGGGTTCAGTAACATCAGCTGATCCCCTGCTGTGTGCCCGGCAATTTCTCCTGCTCTGTCCACATTCACACTACTACTGATTCTAAACTTGCTTCAATTAGGCCTCTGGCTCCACTCTGTTTTCAGTATTTACCCTGGGTGCCAGCACTGCCAGCTGTTTCTTGGCACGGGTACTCCCTCCTGCCCAGCCTGGTTCCAGCACGCCAGCTGTTTCCGGGTAGTGTCAACGTCACTTTCCCTCCAATACGTTGTCCTGTCGTGTTGCGGTTTGGTTAGCCGACTCTATGGTGCCAGCAGTTTAGGTGACTCCTATGTGGGCTGCGGGATCTGGCAATGAAGGCTGGTTCCATAGTGCCAATAGGACAAGCACCTCCTGTAGGACTGTGTGTTTCGGTAACTCCGGCCGGCTCATGGCCTTGCAACTTTTTTTTCATATGTACCTTCTGCTGCCTATCTGAGTTCCAATACCATTAGCTGGTTCTTTGGAAGTCAATCATGAATATGTCCCCCTGGGTTCCAGTAACATCAGCTGGTTCCAGGCAGTGCCTTTGGCTTATGTGCCACCGAGTTCCACCAACGTCTGCTGGTCCTTGGTAGTGTTTTCTGGCACAGGTACCTCCTGCTTAGTAACCAGGTTCCAGTACCAACAGCTGGTCCTCGGTAGTTCCGTTGGCTCTTGTACCTTCTGCTACCCATCCAGGTTCCAGTACCGTCAGCTGGTTCTCGGCAGTTCCTCAGCCTTCTTTTACCATCTGCTACATTTCCAAGTTCAAGCTTTTTGAAATGGTTTTTGGTAATCACTCTGGATCTCCCTGACGACGCCCCTGAAGATGACGACCCTGAGGACCACCCCGAAGAAGACGATGACCCCGAAGACGATGACCCTGAAGATGACGACCCTGAAGACCACCCCAAAGAAGACGAAGATCCCGAAGACGATGACCCTGAAGACGACGACCCTGAAGACGTCCACAAAGAAGACGACGACCCCGAAGGCGACGACCCTGAAGACGATGACCCTGAAGACCACCCCGAAGAAGACGAGGACCCCGAAGACGCCAACCCTGAAGACGACGACCCTGAAGACCACCCCAAAGAAGACGAGGACCCCGAAGACGATGACCCTGAAGACAATGACCCTGAAGACCTCCCCGAAGAAGGCGACGACCCCGAAGATGACGACTCTGAAGACGACGACCCTGAAGACCATCCCAAAGAAGACCAAGAAGATGACCCTGAAGAAGATGACCAAGAGGACAAAGAACAAGAAGACAACCACCAAGATACATAAGAACAAGAGACAGAAGACCAAGAAGCTGAAGAACAAGAAGCTGCAGAACAAAAATCAGAAGAACATTAAGCATAAGACTAAAAATCAGAGCAAAAGATATTATCTAAATTATAAGCAGAAGAAGACTAAGCAGTGTATGGGGGTGAGTCCGTTCCTCCTCGTGGTGCGCCTGGAAAATACCTGCTCCTGAAGGCCAAACTGAATGTGGACAAATCCTGTTGTAAATCTTTTGTGACAGGCAGAATGGAAGGTGTAATCTTCAAACTTTTATTGATAACAACTACAGGAATGCCTGTCACAAATAAGAATATGATGAAGAAGAATATGAAGAAGATGAAGAAGTAGAATATGAAGAAGAATAATAGTTGAATAAGAAGAATATGAAGAATGTAAAAAAAAATAATAATAGGAAGAAGGTGAAGAAGAAGAAGATGAATAAGGTGTAGAAGAAGTTAATGAAAAAGATGCTGCTGCTGCTGAGGATGATGAAGGAGAAAGTGTGGGAGAAGTAAAAAAGAAGGTGAAGAGCATAGAAGTAGTGAAACATAAATATCTGACCAAATATAAAATAATAATAATAATAGTTTATTTTTATAGCGCCAACATATTCCGCAGCACTTTACAAATTTTAGGGGGGACTTATACAGACAATACAGAATAAGCATATCTCATATCGAAAGGAGTGAGGGCCCTGCTCGCGAGCTTACCGTCTATGAGGAAGTGGGGGAGAAACAAAAGGTAAAAAGTACATATATTGTATAATGCAGCCTTGATATACTGAATAGGATAAATAATAATGCATGGACTGGTCGCCAGCCAGTATATGTGCAGTCCTGACAGAGGCTATTATGTGCATGGTTGGTTTGAACCCGAAGTTGAAGAAGATTTTAATATGGGGGAAAGCTGGGATGGACAGAGTGTGTTTAGGTGATACGCCAGTCTAAAGAAATGTGTTTTTAGGGTTCGCTTGAAACTGTGGGTATTGGGAATTAATCGAACTGTCCTGGGTAGTGCATTCCAGAGAATTGGCGCATCACGCGAGAAATCTTGGAGACGGGAGTGGGAAGTTCGGATTATGGAGGATTTTAGTTTCAAGTCATTTGCACAACGGAGGGCACATGTAGGGTGGTAGACTGAGACAAGGGAGGAGATGTAGGGGGGTACTGAAGCATGGAGCGCTTTGTGGGTAAGCGTGATAAGTTTAAAATGAACTCTATATTGGATGGGCAACCAATGCAATGACTGGCACAGGGAAGAGGCATCTGAGTAGCGGTTGGCGAGGAATATGATCCTGGCTGCTGCGTTCAGTACGGATTGGAGAGGGGAGAGTTTAGTAAGAGGGAGACCGATTAGTAGAGCGTTGCAATAGTCAAGACGAGAATGAATAAGAGCTACAGTAAGAGTTTTTGCTGAGTCAAAGGTGAGAAAAGTCCTGATTCTTGAGATGTTTTTGAGGTGTAGATGACATGAACGATCGAGAGATTTGATGTGAGGAGTGAAAGAAAGATCTGAATCAAAAATGACCCCAAGACAGCGGGCTTGTTGCTGGGGAGTAATGGTTGAGCCACCAACGGAAATGGCAATATCTGGCACAGGTAGGTTAGTGGAGGGAGGAAATACGAGTAGTTCAGTTTTTGACAGATTCAGTTTTAGGTAGAGGGAGGACATAGTGTTAGACACAGCAGAAAGACAATCACTGGTCTTTTGTAGTAATGCAGGGGTGATGTCCGGAGCAGAGGTGTATAATTGGGTGTCATCAGCATAGAGATCGTACTGAAAACCGAATCTACTGATTGTTTGTCCAATAGGAGCGGTGTATAAGGAGAAAAAAAGGGGGCCTAGGACTGATCCTTGAGGAACCCCGACAGTAAGAGGAAGTTGGGAGGAGGAGGAGCCGTCAAAAGACACAGAGAAGGAGCGGTCAGAGAGATAAGAGGAGAACCAGGAGAGAACCGTGTCCTTGAGGCCAATAGTGCGGAGCATAGTGAGGAGGAGCTGGTACTCCACAGTGTCGAATGCTGCAGAGAGATCCAGGAGAATCAGCAGGGAGTAGTGACCATTAGATTTAGCTGTTAGTAGATCATTAGAGACTTTAGTGAGGGCAGTTTCAGTAGAATGTAAAGAACGGAAACCAGATTGTAAAGGGTCAAGAAGAGAGTTGTCTGAGAGATAGCAGATTAGACGGGAATGGACCAGGCGTTCCAGGAGTTAAGAGATAAAGGGAAGATTGGAAACAGGTCTGTAGTTGGCCGTGCAGTTCTGGTCGAGGGATAGTTATTTAAGTAATGGTTGTATGCTGGCGTGTTTAAAAGAAGAGGGAAAGATACCAGATGAGAGGGAAAGGTTGAAAATTTTAGTTAGGTGAGTGGTGACAGCTGGAGCAAGGGACTGAAGGAGATGTGAGGGAATAGGGTCACTGGTGCAGGTGGTAGGGCGAGAAGATGCAAGGAGCCTGATCACTTCATCTTCCGTGACTGGTTCGAAGTCAGAAAATGAGCAAGATGCAATGTGGCGGGGGAGAGCATGCATAACATTTGGGGATTGGGAGAAAATTTCCTGTCGGATATGGTCAATTTTTTCTTTGAAATAATTGGCCAGATCGTCAGCGCTGAGGTCGGTGGTCGGGGCCTGTGTTGTTTGATTGAGGAGAGAATGAAACGTGTCAAAGAGTCGTTTAGGATTATTGGAAAGTGAGATTATGAGGTTGTTAAAGTAGGTTTGTTTGGAGAGGTGAAGG
This sequence comes from Phyllobates terribilis, assembly GCF_046119375.1. Taxonomy (NCBI): domain Eukaryota; kingdom Metazoa; phylum Chordata; class Amphibia; order Anura; family Dendrobatidae; genus Phyllobates; species Phyllobates terribilis. Next base: position 68,314,343 of record NW_027362763.1, on the reverse strand, counting down.
GCAGAGTTATATGTTTTCAGCATAAATTTATAGTGGAGGAAATCTTCGGGCAGATTTGATTTTCTCCACAGCCGTTCAGCGCACCTGGAGTACCTCTGGAGAAGACGTGTGCCAGGGTTGTCGCCGTCTATGCCGAATTTTTCTTTGTGTAGGAGGTGCGGCTTCATCCAGGGCGCATAGCATTATTTTGTTATAATGCTTCAATGCAGAGTCGGGGCATGAGAGGGAGGAGATTGGGGCCAATGATGATTGCAACCTTTTTATAAATTTCTGGGTGTTAATGGCGCGTAAATTTCTATAAGTGTGGACGGTGGGAGTGTCTTGAGTAGAGTCACAGTTCTTGACAGAGAATGAAAGAAGATTATGGTCAGAGAGTGGAAGGGGAGAGTTAGTAAAGTCATGTACTGAGCAAAGCCGGGAGAAGATCAGGTCCAATATGTTCCCATCCTCATTTGTAGGAGAATTAGCCGAAGGAGGAGGTTAGTGATAAAAGATGCGTGGCAGATGGGGAAAGCGGATCGCCAATTGGGATGTTAAAGTCTCCCATGATTATCGTGGGAATGTCGCAGGATAGAAAATTTGGAAGCCAGGCAGCAAAGTGATCCAGGAATTGATGGGGGGGACCTGGGGGGCGATAGACAACCGCCACTCGCAGGGAGAAGGGCCGGTAGAGTCTGACTGTGTGGGTCTCAAAAGACGGGAAGATAAGGGAGGGTACAGGGGGGATAACCTGAAAAGTACATTTTGTTGAAAGAAGCAGACCAACACCTCTCCCTGATCTGTTGTCAGGTCGCGGGGTATGAGAGAAATTTAGGCCACCATAGGAGAGAGCTGCAGCGGCGGTGGTGTCCGACTGCTGGATCCAGGTTTCAGTGAGAGCCAGAAGGTTGAGGGAATTAGAGAGGAAAAAGTCATGGATGTAAGAGTTTATTACAAGCTAAGCGTGCATTCCAAAGGGCACAGTTGAATGAGACAGAAGATATGCAGGGAATATTAATGAGATTAGCAGGGAAAGAGTTAGTTTTATTATTACTGGAGGGTCCTGGGTTGGGAGAAATATCACCTGCGACTAATACAAGGAAGATACAGAGAGTGAGCAGATGATTGAGTGATTTGTGAGAGCGTTTCCTGCGTTGTATGGTGGGAATGAATTGATCTGCGTGGTATAACATTGTGAATAGAGCATGACAACTGTACATGGGAGAAGAGAGGAGTGAGGGATTAACATGGATGAAGTGTGCCGCATTTGTGGGAGAACGGTGAATGTGGATGATTGTAGCAACCAGGAAATAAATGACACAGATACAAATGGTGAGTACTGTTTTCCAAAAACATGACCTGGAAGCAAGTTTGTTTGTTTGTCTTGCATGTCTTACCTGTCTCCTGCCCTGTCTAACTGCCATTTTCTAACTGCCAGGGCACTTTGATAAATTATGGCACTTCGATAAAGTATGCATAAATACTATACGCATAAATGCTGCTCCTAGACTAAGTCTCAATATATAGGGACGTATCTGCTTAGATCTACACAGATTTAACTCGTTAGCAATCAATCACTAGCTTAAAAGACAACAGGAGACCATAAAGTGCAGGGAAAAAAAAAAACAGACTAACAAACTCGGCATGGATCATAAACTCTTAAAGTAAGTGTGAAGACCTTTAAGTATCATGGAATAAAAAACGTAGAGGAGTGAAAAATATATACCAGAGATTGATAGGCTGCAGAGCATTGCATGGAGATACAAGGCAGTTTTCAGGATAGATCACACAAGCAGTGAAAAATATATACCAGAGATTGATAGGCTGCAGAGCATTGCATGGAGATACAAGGCAGTTTTCAGGATAGATCACACAAGCAGTGAAAAATATATACCAGAGATTGATAGGCTCAACATACTTAAAATCTTTGTAACTCCGAACGTCTTTAAAAAAATATTAATTCCTGCTATTCCATTTGATTGGGCTAAACCTCTATGCTTTTATTGTCTCCCCCACTTCCCCCAATACATTCTACATTATTCTTAGTTGTTTTCCTTCATGTAGAATCAACCTACAAGGAAAGAAAGGGTTTATTTTCATTCCGATATTTGTGTCCCATTGACTTGCATTGATTTCCGATATCGGAATCGGTGATATCCGATATTTTTGGGGTATTGGTCCGATTTAATCCGATCCGATATTTCCCGATATTGGAAGGTATCACTCAACACTAAACGTAACTGTAAAATGCTACACTGCGAAGTATGAGCATCAACAGCATGAAATATGGTCGTGGGGTGTGAGGTTGCTAAATTGGACCGTTAAACAAGTATTCAAAAATTTAAATATGCCCTTTCTTTAGAAGATTTGAAAAAAATAAAAAAGGAAGAAAGAGAAAAAGATAGTAAGTAGAGAGGATTGGATCTTTTGAAATTCAAATTTGCTGGCTTTGCCAATTTTTCCAAAAAAACCTTGATTTGTAGAGAATAAATTTGTGTGAATCTCAATATTGGAAGGCTTGTAATCATTCGTAAAATTGACGTTGCGGACCTGACTATAAGAGCTTTCATGTACTAGGAGAGAGAGGAACCCACTGACCATAAGAGCTTACACTCTACAGGAGAGAGAGAGAGGACCCCGCTGAACATAAGAGCTTACAATCTACAGGAGAGAATGGACCCTGCTTACCATAAGATCTTCCACCCTACAGAAGAGAGAGAGAGAACCCGGCTGACCATAAGAGCTTCCACTCTACAAGAGAGAATGGACCCTGCTTACCATAAGAGCTTCCACTCTACAGGAGAGAGAGAGAACCCTGCTGACCATAAGAGCTTACACTCTACAGGAGAGAATGGACCCTGCTTACCATAAGAGCTTCCACTCTACAGGAGAGAGAGAGAACCCTGCTGACCGTAAGAGCTTACACTCTACAGGAGAGAATGGACCCTACTTGCCATAACAGCTTCCACTCTACAGGAGAGAGAGAGAGAACCCTGCGGACCATAAGAGCTTACACTCTACAGGAGAGAGAGAGAGGACACCGCAGACCATAAGAGCTTCCACTCTACAGGAGAGAGTGGGCCCTGCTTACCATAAGAGCTTCTACTCTACAGGAGAGAGAGAGAGAACCCGGCTGACCATAAGAACTTCCACTCTACAGGAGATAGAGAACCCTGGTGACCATAAGAGCTTACACTCCACAGGACAGCGAGGACCCTGCTGACCATAAAAGCTTACACTCTACAGGAGAGAGACGACCCCGCTGATCAAAAGAGCTTACACTCTACAGGAGAGAGAGGACCCCGCTGACCATAAGAGCTTACACTCTACAGGAGAAAATGGACCCTGCTTACCATAAGAGCTTCCACTCTACGGGAGAGAGAGGACCCCTCTGACCATAAGAGCTTACACTCTACAGGAGAGAGTAGACCCTGCTTACCATAAGAGTTTCCACTCTACAGAAGAGAGAGAGAACCCTGCTGACCATAAGAGCTTACAGTCTACAAGAAAGAGAGATGACCCTGCTGACTAAAAGAGCTCACATTCTACAGGAGAGAGAAAGAGAGAGAGGACCCCATTGACCATAAGAACTTAGAGTCTAGAGGAGAGAGAGGACCCTACTGTGAAAAAGGGCTTACAGTCTACAGGAGAGAGAGAGATGACCCAGCTGACCAAAAGAGTTACACACTATAGGAGAGAGAGGGTCCCACTGACTATAAGACCATACATTCTACAGGAGAAAGAGACTTACCCAGTGACTCTGCCAAACTGTGTTTCACTGGGTGACGCTAATCTGTGATGGCTCACGTACTGACACCACCATGCAAGGTATGATAATCCGCTAGATGCCATACCTGCAGGGTATTACTGAGAAGCTCATGCAACAACACCCACTTTCTAATGCTTCACCAATGTGGGAAATGGAGCAGGCAATTTTTTTTTGTGAACATCGAATCTCATAGTGTTTAAATTCAAATCTTATCTCTACTTGGTGGATTCAAGTTCCAAACTAAGGATCTGGTGGCATGTAAGGGTTCAATATTGGACCATTATAACAACAAAATATTTAAAAAAAGATATATTTTTTACTTGCAAATTGCCTCTTCAGAGAAAAAGAGGACTTGGACTTTATAACGCCACCTATTGGAAGCAGCAATCCTACAAGTCACAATCAACCCTTTAATGAATCATGCAATATGACTTCGGATAAAAATCATCTGAGCCCTTATACTGACAGGCAGCCAAATAGACCATGCATCTAGCACAGAATATTGGGCATTCATCTATGGCAGACATGGAGACAAATGTTCAGCCTCCAGTTGTCATAGCATCATTGGCACCCCATGATCATGCTGCAGAAAGTTGATGGACCGACAGAGGGAGGCATCTTCCTCTGTCACACTGTTTTCATGCAGCAGTTGCTAGTAACAGAGGCATGTAAAGAGTCAGTTGAGTTGCTCTAAACACTAACAGCGCTCAAAATTGACAGGTTTCTCCCATAGCAAGAGACCTGTCAATCACCTGTAGCATCACTGGGAAGATCCAGCACTCCTTCTGCTGCATCTTTGCTATTAAGGGGAATTGAATGCTGTTGGGCAGCGGTAGCCCTAAGTTAAAGATTCACTGACCTTTCACAACCTAATTGAAAAGTTTTCTGTCCATTTGGATCAGAAAAGTCAGTGTTGTGATAGGAATTGGTTAAGAAACGTGGCAGGAAAGAGTTGCTACTCATTGCAAAAATATAACATTTTTCCACCCGAAAACTGAAGTAGAGCCAATAAATGTTCCTTTCTATAGGTTTTTTAATCTTATTCATACAAGTTTTATTTCAGAATTAAAAAAAATATACATGTCAGTAAGGCTGATCCGGAGTCGGCTGCGGCCCCGAGCCTGCGGACGAGCATTCTCCGGTTTCTGCTCATTATGCAAATGAGCAGCGGACGTTTTTTTTTTTCTCACAGGTGGGCTTTCCTCATAGAGATTAGGTCTATGGGGAATGCCAGCATGTGGACGCGCAGGAGAAATTGACATGTTGCGGTCTGGAAAGATGCGCGGCATGTCAGTTTCCGCGGGTGCGCCACAGACGTGGGCATGGGATTTGTATAATCCCATCCACTATGCTGTAACATCTAGTCACTGAGGATTGGACACAGAACACTTGCGCTGCGTCCTGTCCGCAGTGAACACTGATCATGTGCACATACCCTAAAGCTATAAAAGAACAAACTATATCTATTGTAATGTGAATAGGTAACAAAGCTAAAGAGATAAATCTTATACATTTAATACCATAGACAAAGTACAAAATGGTAATGAATAACATAAAGTGGGTTCAATGTGCAACTTAACATTGTGCAGAACAAAGTTTTGTCTGAAGTTACATGTCAATATTTGCCAGACTGCTCCGAAAAGATCGCTGTGTTTAGTAGAATCAGAAATACCTCAGTGCGGGTCCATCAATTGCTTAGAGATGTGTTCCTTATGTGCAACTGAGGAAGAGTCAGCATCTGGTCACTGATTCAACTGTGAATAATCAACTTCTTTACTTAAAAAAAAATATTTCTGTTAAGGAGGTAGAGATTAAAGCGAATAAATTTGGCATGTTAAAGAAGCCCTCCTCCTAGCAAAGGTTTTATCCTCTTAATATATTGCAATCATCACATTATATAGCACTGTGTACTTACACTTGCTCCTTTTTCCTTTCTACCCAGTTAATTATTCACTTCTCTCTTCTTTTCTCTTTTCTATGTAGAAACAGGAAGTACCTTTTACCGGTACTAGTCATTCCCTTCTTCAGCTCCTTACCCAGTTGCTCCACACCTTTGCCCTGCCAAGGACTTTGCAGTGATGACTCATGCAGGGAAACAGAGACTTTCTGTTTATACATAGAGCTTAGACAAATTTAGCTCGTCAGTTTTTAATCACGTGATATCATAGACCTAATGGAAAAGAGAAGAATTAGTTGGGTAGAAAGGCAAAATGAGCAATTGCAATTACACAGTGTTATATTATATTATGACTGCAATATATTAAGAGGATAAACATTTTGATGGGAGTGCTTATTTAAAAGGACTCTGTCAGTCGATTTATGTTGTCCAAACCACAAACAGTATGACTCAGAGCCTGGGTGCATGAGTGCACTTAACTATATTTTTCTCTGAAACGCCCGAGCATTGGAAGACCCAGACAATGACTGTTGGTAGAGACGAGATAAGTCAAGCACTACCCCCCAGAAGGGTTTTCAGATCAGCTCCAAAAAATTTACAGATCTCTCCCATTGTGAGAGACCTGTCAATAACCTGTAACATCCCAGGAAAGATACGGCCAGGTGTGGTGCCAGACTAGTCTCGTCTTTTCCTGTTGCCCCTGGACAGATTTGTAAAATATATTTTCTTATACATATATTTTATTTTGCAGCATTTCAGAGAAAAATGTCCCTCACAGCAACCAGACTTTGATTCATGCTGCCCATGGTTTGGGTATCATAAATCAAGTATAAGGTTGGATTTAAAGAGAACTAGGATGAGAGACTTGTGCTTTAAAGTATAGATTACTTACAGTAAGAACCTGGTGACCTGGTCCCTGAATCTTTGAAGTTTTGGAAAAACTCCAGAGTAGATGTTACAACATACATTAGGTTTCCCACGCATTGAACTTGATAGTCTTAATAATATAGGTTAGAGCCAAGAGTTTACGATGAAGTCATAGTAAGTCATAAGGGTGTGAGCTGTGTGTATGAGTGCTGGAAAAACAGTGAAATATTGATGTAAAAGACATGGCCTATGGATAAAACCAACATGTATTTACTGTCCAACCTTGGGACAATGTTTCAATTCCACCATCTTTGTTCTAAAGCCCTCAAAAATTATATAAAAGTGAGTTCAAAATGTAAGTCATAGCTTAATAGGGGAGCAAGTAGCTCAATATTAACATAATTTCAGTACTCAAGAGTGGAGGATGAGCATGCATAAGGACAAGTGATGAGCGAGCATACTCGCAAGTACTCAATACTCGTCCGAGCATGTTAGTATTCGAGATGCTCGGAGCTTGTCGAATACTTGTTAGATGCTCAGGCGGATGCTAGGGTCTTCGCCCTGCATGTTTGGCGCTCTTTAGAGCGCCAATCAACATGCAGGGATTGCCTGCCATTCATTGTAATGCCGCAGCAATGGTGGTTGTTGCATTACAGTGATTGGCTGGCTGGCCGCACAGCGTCATCAGGTCTATATCAAACCTGTCGCCGCTGTGCTCATCTCTCTGCCCTAATCCATGTGTACGTCACTTGACAAATGGTAAGGTTTTTAATATTAGAGTTAGGACTGTCCCATAGGGGTTGCCTTGACGTGGCGGGATAGCTTTTACATTATTTTGATCAAAATTATGTTAACTAAATACCCTTTATTATTTATTATTATTTTTGCACTGTGCGATCTATCCATTTACTTCCAGTTATTTGGGTATTTTGCTTGTTTTTGGTTTTTCTCTGTTTAGTGGCCTTGTGTGAACATGCATTTACATTTTAATCACAAGCAAGAATAGAAGGAAAGGTAGCACTCACCCAGTCTTCTTTAAAACGTTCCTTTATTTTTGTGTGCGAAGCATTTCAGCATGCAGCATTGGACTGAGACCCTGAAGGGTATGCAGGGGAGAGGAAAAAATGGACAACGGCCGTTTCGCTGCCTTCCGGCGCTTCAACGGGTCCAAAGTAAGTGACACACCTGTTCACTTCCTTTTAAACCTATACAAACACATGTGAATAAATTAAAACATAATGATATGCATAAAAACATTTTCCATCATTAAGCTGAAAAACATTATAAGATGAAGCAAACAAGTAAATAGCGGTATCATAGCGGTATCATAAGAAAACTGACAGATCTACCTTCTCATTCAACCCTAATGGGCCCTGGGCATCAGAATTTAATACCCATCTAGCCTCATGTTGCAATAGTATTTTTTTGCGGTCTCCTCCTTCCCTTGGCAGTCTAACATGTTCTAACCCTGCAAAACGTAACACAGTCGGGTCGACATTATGACATTCAGAGAAATGTTGAATTAATCTAGGGGAACCTTTCTTTGATACTATAGAATTATAGTGTTCCCTGATCCGAATAAATAAAGGTCTGATAGTTTTGCCAATATAATAAAACTGTCAGGGACATGTAATTATGTAAACTACATAATTCGTTCTACAAGAAATGAAATCCTTGACTGTGTATGTGAAAGGTCCTATTCTAAAAGATTTATCGATTCTATGAAATTTACAAAAGGAGCAATGCCCACACTTTAATGTTCCCCTTTGGAGTACCACTTTCTAACCAGTTAGCAGAATCCTCTTGGAATCTGTTGTGCACGAGGATGTCTCCCAGATTGCAGCTCCGTCTATAGGAAACAATTGTTTTTTTGCTGGCTCTTTCAGTCAGATCTTTGTCACTCTCCAGAAGGTGCCAATTATTGTTAATAGCTTTTTTAATTATATCTGACATCGGACTAAATTTGAAAGTTAGAATTAATTTTTGATCTTCTTTTTTGGAAATCTTGACTATGTTAAGTATTTTTATATATTTATGTTTCACTACTTCCATGCTCTTCACCTTCTTTTTTACTTCTCCCACACTTTCTCCTTCATCATCTTCAGCATCTTTTTCATCCACTTCTTCTTCACCTTCTTCATCTTCTTCTTCTTCACCTTCTTCGTATTATTCTTTTTTTTACATTCTTCATATTCTACTTCTTCATCTTCTTCATCTTCTTCTTCTTCATCATATTCTTATTTGTGGCAGGCATTCCTGTAGTTGTTATCTATAAAAGGTTGGACATTACACCTTTCGTTCTGCCCGTCACAAAAGATTAACAACAGGATTTGTCCGCGTTCAGTTCTTCCGCTTTTTGTTCTGCAGCTTCTTGTATTTCTGCTTCTTGGCTTTCTGTCTCTTGTTCTTCTGTATCTTGGTGCTTGTCTTCTCTTCTTTGTCCTCTTGGTCAACCTCTTCAGGGTCATCTTCTTGGTCTTCTTCGGGGTGGTCTTCAGGGTCGTCGTCTTCGAGGGTCCTCGTCTTCGGGGTCCTCGTCTTCTTCGGGTTGGTCTTCTGGGTCCTCGTCTTCGGGGTCCTCGTCTTCTTCGGGGTGGTCTTCAGGGTCCTCGTCTTCTTCGGGGTGGTCTTCAGGGTCCTCGTCTTCTTCGGGGTGGTATTCAGGGTCGTCGTCTTCGGGGGTCCTCGTCTTCGGGGTCCTCGTCTTCTTCGGGTTGGTCTTCTGGGTCCTCGTTTTCGGGGTCCTCGTCTTCTTCGGGGTGGTCTTCAGGGACCTCGTCTTCTTCGGGGTGATCTTCAGGGTACTCGCCTTCTTTGGGGTGGTCTTCAGGGTCCTCGTCTTCTTCGGGGTGGTCTTCAGGGTCCTCGTATTCAGGGTCGTCGTCTTCGGGGTCCTCGTTTTCTTAGGGTTGGTCTTCGGGGTCCTCGTCTTCAGGGTCCTCGTCAGGGAGATCTAGAGTGATTACCAAGAACCATTTCAAAAAGCTTGAACTTGGAAATGTAGCAGAAGGTACAAGAAAGCTGAGGAACTACCGAGGAAAAGCTGACGGTACTGGAACCCGGATGGGTAGCAGAAGGTACAAGAGCCAATGGAACAGCCGAAGACCAGCTGACGGTACTGGAACTCGGTTACTAAGCAGGAGGTACCTGTGCCAGAAAGCACTACCAAGGACCAGCAGATGTTGGTGGAACTTGGATACCGAGAAGGAGGCACCTAATCCAAAGGCACTGCTGAGAACCAGCTGACGGTACTGGAACCCGGATGGGTAGCAGAAGGTACCCATGTAAAAAAAAGTTCAAGGCCGCGAGCCGGCCGCAGTTACCAAAACCCACAGTCCTACAGGGGGTGCTTGTCCTATTGGCACTATGGAACCAGCCTTCATTGCCAGATCTCGCAGCCCACATAGGAGTCACCTAAACTGCAGGCACCATAGAGTCGGCTAACCCGACCTCAACACGACAGGACAACGCATTGGAGGCAAAGTGACGTTGACACTACCCGGAAACAGCTGGTGTGCTGGAACCAGGCTGGGCAGGAGGGAGTACCCGTGCCAAAGTCACTGCCGAGAACCAGCTGACGGTACTGGAACCCGGATGGGTAGCAGAAGGTACAAGAGCCAATGGAACTGCCGAAGACCAGCTGACGGTACTGGAACTCGGTTACTAAGCAGGAGGTACCTGTGCCAGAAAGCACTACCAAGGACCAGCAGACGTTGGTGGAACTTGGATACCGAGAAGGAGGCACCTAATCCAAAGGCACTGCCGAGAACCAGCTGACGGTACTGGAACCCGGATGGGTAGCAGAAGGTACCCATGTAAAAAAAGTTCAAGGCCGCGAGCCGGCCGCAGTTGCCAAAACCCACAGTCCTACAGGGGGTGCTTGTCCTATTGGCACTATGGAACCAGCCTTCATTGCCAGATCCCGCAGCCCACATAGGATTCACCTAAACTGCAAGCATCATAGAGTCGGCTAACCCGACCGCAACACGACAGGACAACGCATTGGAGGCAAAGTGACGTTGACACTACCCGGAAACAGCTGGCGTGCTGGAACCAGGCTGGACAGGAGGGAGTACCCGTGCCAAAGTCACTGCCGAGAACCAGCTGACGGTACTGGAACCCGAATGGGTAGTAGAAGGTACAAGAGCAAATGGAAGTACCGAGGACCAGCTGACGGTACTGGAACCCGGATGGGTAGCAGAAGGTACAAGAGCCAATGGAACTGCCAAAGACCAGCTGACGGTACTGGAACTCTGTTACTAAGCAGGAGGTACCTGTGCCAGAAAGCACTACCAAGGACCAGCAGACGTTGGTGGAACTTGGATACCGAGAAGGAGGCACCTAATCCAAAGGCACTGCCGAGAACCAGCTGACGGTACTGGAACCCGGATGGGTAGCAGAAGGTACCCATGTAAAAAAAAGTTCAAGGCCGCGAGCCGGCCGCAGTTATCAAAACCCACAGTCCTACAGGGGGTGCTTGTCCTATTGGCACTATGGAACCAGCCTTCATTGCCAGATCCCACAGCCCACATAGGAGTCACCTAAACTGCAGGCACCATAGAGTCGGCTAACCCGACAGCAACACGACAGGACAATGCATTGGAGGCAAAGTGACGTTGACACTACCCGGAAACAGCTGGCGTGCTGGAACCAGGCTGGGCAGGAGGGAGTACCCGTGCCAAAGTCACTGCTGAGAACCAGCTGACGGTACTGGAACCCGGATGGGTAGCAGAAGGTACAAGAGCCAATGGAACTGCCGAAGACCAGCTGACGGTACTGGAACTCGGTTACTAAGCAGGAGGTACCTGTGCCAGAAAGCACTACCAAGGACCAGCAGACGTTGGTGGAACTTGGATACCGAGAAGGAGGCACCTAATCCACAGGCACTGCCGAGAACCAGCTGACGGTACTGGAACCCGGATGGGTAGCAGAAGGTACCCATGTAAAAAAAGTTCAAGGCCGCGAGCCGCCCGCAGTTACCAAAACCCACAGTCCTACAGGGGGTGCTTGTCCTATTGGCACTATGGAACCAGCCTTCATTGCCAGATCCCGCAGCGCACATAGGAGTCACCTAAACTGCAGGCACCATAGAGTCGGCTAACCCGACCGCAACACGACAGGACAACGCATTGGAGGCAAAGTGACGTTGACACTACCCGGAAACAGCTGGCGTGCTGGAACCAGGCTGGGCAGGAGGGAGTACCCGTGCCAAAGACACTGCTGGGAAACAGCTGGCAGTGCTGGAACCCAGGGTAAATACTAAAAACAGAGTGGAGCCAGAGGCGTAATTGGAACAACTTTAAAATCTGTAGTAGCGTGAATGTGGACAGAGCAGGAGAATTTGCCGGACACACAGCTGGGGATCAGCTGATGTTACTAAACCCCAATAACACTGGAGCAAGCGTTGACTGCAGACGGCATTTCTGAGCAGCAACTAGCGGTATTGGAGCCCAGGGTAAATACTAAAAACAGAGGAGCCAGAGGTGTATTTGGAGGAGGTTTTAAATCCGTAGTACAGTGGATGTGGACAAAGCAGGAGAAATTGCCGTCTGCACAGCAAGGGAACAGCTGACGTTACTGAACCCCAATAACACGGCAGCAAGTGTTGACTGTGCAGACGGCACTTCCGAGCGCCAACTGGCGGTGTTGGAGCTCAGGGATAATACTGAAAACAGAGGAGCCAGAGGTGTAATTGGAGAAACTTTCAAATCTGTAGTAGTGAGAATGTGGACAGAGCAGGAGAAATTGCCGTCCGCACAGCAGGGGAACAGCTGACGTTACTGAACCCCAATAACACGGCAGCAAGTGTTGACTGTGCAGACGGCACTTCCGAGCGCCAACTGGCGGTGTTGGAGCTCAGGGATAATACTGAAAACAGAGGAGCCAGAGGTGTAATTGGAGAAACTTTCAAATCTGTAGTAGTGAGAATGTGGACAGAGCAGGAGAAATTGCCGTCCGCACAGCAGGGGAACAGCTGACGTTACTGAACCCCAATAACACGGCAGCAAGTGTTGACTGTGCAGACGGCACATCCGAGCGCCAACTGGCGGTGTTGGAGCTCAGGGATAATACTGAAAATAGAGGAGCCAGAGGTGTAATTGGAGAAACTTTCAAATCTGTAGTAGTGAGAATGTGGACAGAGCAGGAGAAATTGCCGTCCGCACAGCAGGGGAACAGCTGACGTTACTGAACCCCAATAACACGGCAGCAAGTGTTGACTGTGCAGACGGCACTTCCGAGTGCCAACTGGCGATGTTGGAGCTCAGGGATAATACTGAAAACAGAGGAGCCAGAGGTGTAATTGGAGAAACTTTCAAATCTGTAGTAGTGAGAATGTGGACAGAGCAGGAGAAATTGCCGTCCGCACAGCAGGGGAACAGCTGACGTTACTGAACCCCAATAACACGGCAGCAAGTGTTGACTGTGCAGACGGCACTTCCGAGCGCCAACTGGCGGTGTTGGAGCTCAGGGATAATACTGAAAACAGAGGAGCCAGAGGTGTAATTGGAGAAACTTTCAAATCTGTAGTAGTGAGAATGTGGACAGAGCAGGAGAAATTGCCGTCCGCACAGCAGGGGAACAGCTGATGTTACTGAACCCCAATAACACGGCAGGAAGTGTTGACTGTGCAGACGGCACTTCCGAGCGCCAACTGGCGGTGTTGGAGCTCAGGGATTACAGTTCAGGTGGTAGAAACATGAACAGAACAGGAGACCTGGATACTGTTGCCAACCAATTATTTATTCTGGAAGAGGACTGGCAAATTCATGAGAGATCCAGGCCTTGTTCATTTTGAGAAAAGTAAGCCGGTCAACGTTATCGGAGGATAGTCGCATGCGACGGTCTGTTAGTACACCACCTGCGGCACTAAAGACGCGTTCCGATAATACACTAGCAGCAGGGCAAGCTAGCACCTCCAATGCATACTGACTAAGCTCTGGCCATGTATCCAGCTTACAGACCCAAAACTTGAAGGGAGAAGAGCCGTCTGGGAGTACACTAAGAGGGCAAGACATGTAGTCTGTCACAATCTGACGGAAACGTTGCCTCCTGCTGACTGGAGCCGTCTGTGATGGTGTAGACATTTGTGGCGGCGGGGACACAAAACTTTGCCACATTTCAGCCATACTGGTCTTGCCTTGTGCTGAGGCGCTGCTTCTGCTCCCTCTTTGTGCAGAGCTTCCTCCACTGCCTCGACGCACTGAGCTGCTTTGTAAAGCACTAGCAGCACTGCTCTCGGTTGGAATGGAGAACATGATGGAATGCACCAGTGCGTCTTGGTACTCCCGCATTTTACGCTCCCGGTTCAACGGTGTTATGAGGCTTTGTAAGTTGTCCCGGTAGCGAGGATCTAGGAGGGTGGACACCCAATAATCAGCCGTGTTGAGAATGTGGGCGATGCGGCGGTCGTTTCTCAGGCACTGCAGCATGAAATCAACCATGTGCTGCAGACTGCCAACTGGCCAAGAAACGCTGTCCCCTGCTTGAGGCGTGATCTCTGCCTGCTCTGCATCACCCCACCCTCGCTCTAGATACTGACTACTAGAGCATTGTGTACCTCCCTCCTCTGGACAGATGTCTTCCTCATCCATTGACTCCTCCTCATCCTCCTCACAAAGTGTCCCCTGCCTAGGCCTTTGTGAGGAACCACGTTGCGCAGACTGTAGAGAAGCAGATGGCATTTGTGACTCCTCATCCTCCACCTCTTCCAAAACCTCGTCCCTTAGTGCTTGCAGTGTTTTTTCAAGCAGGCAGATAAGGGGGATAGTCATGCTGACTAGTGCATCATCTGCACTCGCCATCCGCGTGGAATAATCGAAGGCACGCAAAACGTGGCAAATGTCCTTCATAGAGGCCCACTCAGTGGTGTTGAAGTGTGAACGGTTCGCACTGCGACTTGTTTGCGCCTGCTGCAGCTGGTACTCCATTACTGCTGCCTGCTGCTCACACAACCTCTCCAACATATGTAACATTGAATTCCACCTGGTGGGTAGGTCACATATGATGCGATGTTCCGGAAGACGTAATCGGCGCTGCAGAGCTGCAATGCGTGATCTTGCATTGCTGGAACGCCGCAAGTGAGCGCACTCTATGCGGACCTTGTGAAGCAGTGCATCAAGATCCGGATAGTCCCTCAAAAAACTCTGCACGACCAAGTTGAGCACATGTGCCAGACATGGGATGTGAGTGAGGTTGCCTAGGCCCAGAGCTGCCACCAGATTTCGGCCATTGTCACACACTACCATGCCTGGCTGGAGATTCGCTGGCACAAACCACACGTCGCTCTGCTGCTTGATGGCATTCCAGAGCTCCTGCGCTGTGTGGCTTCGATTCCCCAAATAAATTAATTTTAATACGGCCTGTTGACGTTTGGCCACGGCTGTGCTCATATCGGTCATCATAACAGGTAACCGTTCACGGGTCGATGTGGAGGCAGACCGTGATGGCTCCTGCAGCGCTGATTCAGAGGAACTGGAGTAAGAGGAGGAGTCAATGTGTACAGACTGGATTCCTGCAATCATTGGAGTTGGCAGAACACGTACAGCGCCACTCTCAAGATTTGTACCCGGCTCCACAACATTTACCCAATGGGCAGTGAGGGAAAGGTATCGTCCCTGTCCATGCTTACTGGTCCACGCATCGGTGGTCAGGTGGACCTTGCTACTGACGGCGTTTTGTAGCTCATGTTTAATTTTTCCCTCCACATGATGTTGCAGGGCAGGGACGGCTTGCCTGCTGAAATAAAAGCGGCTGGGCACGTTGTATTGTGGGACTGCCAATGCCATAAAGTTACGGAATGTGTCAGTCTCCACCAGCCTGAATGATAGCATTTCAAGGGCCAGTAGTTTAGCAATGCCAGCATTCAGAGCCTGTGCTCGGATGTGGTTTGCCGAGTATGGGCGCCTTTTCTCCCATGCCTGTGCTAACGATGGCTGTAGACTGGCCTGGGAGTGTGAGGATGACTGGGAAAGTGGTGCTGTGGGTGGAATTACACTGTGTCTCTGTACAACAGTGCCAGAGATTCTTCCATGGCGATCCTGTGAGGAAGCCGAACCAGCTGTGTGTGAGCTGGAGGAAGAGGCTACAACACGAGCTGAAGAGGTGGTAGGTGGCGCTGTAGGTTGGCCTAGGTCTTCAGTGTGTTTTTGTAACTCCACCACGTGCTTGGTCCGCACATGTTTCCACATATTTGTGGTATTGAGGTTGCTGACACTTTTCCCTCTTTTCACCTTCTGATTACACAGCTTGCATTTGACAAAGCAAATGTCATCTGCAACTGTGTCAAAAAAGGACCAGGCACTGCAAGTCTTGGGAGCGCCCGCTTTGGATTTTGGAAGAGCCATGCTCCTAATGGGTGCCGAAGTGGAGGCTACAGGCAACCAAGTCTGCCCCCTCCCTCTCCCTCCTTTTTGGGCCGTTCGGGGAATCTCTTCCTCAGAGCTGCTCCCACCACCTTCCTGTCCCTCACGCCATGATGGGTCAAGGACCTCATCATCTACACCACCCTCTTCAAACAACTGCTTCTCCTGGGTAGTCTCGACAGCACAGTACGCACCAGAAAGTGGCACCTGAGTCTCATCATCAGATGCGTACTGAGGTGTGCTGCTGACCATAGGCACTGGCCCACCCGCCTCTTCAGATTCAGAGAGACAAAATGGTTGCGCATCACTGCATACTACCTCTTCTTCAAATTCTAGAATTCTGCTTGGCTGGCCCCCTCTTTCCAAGCCAAGAGATTCAGAGAACAGAAGTAGAGATGGCTCCTGTCCAGGGCTCTCTGACTGCCTGGGCAATTTGGCAGGTGGTGAAGAGACAGATGGGTGCTCTTCAGTGCTCAGGACCTGAGATGATCTGGAACTAATTGAAGTCAATGCGTTAGCTGCCATCCATCCGACAACGGCTTCAATTTGGTCCTCGCGCAGCAGTGGGGTACGGCTAGCTCCTACAAAGCAGCGAATAAAGGACTGTTCCCTGGTAAAACTGGGGGATGCTGAGTCACTGGTGCCCGCAGCACGACCACATGCCTTATTCCCTGCCTTCTTCATCTTGGTAGACTGATAAAGATAGGCAGAAAAGTACTAAGGGCTTAGTGTGCTTATTCCTGAACAGCTGCTAACAGGTATAAGAAACACTAATTTTATAAAGTGTGGACTAGACTTTAATATGAGCTAATGTGGCCTACACAACTGTAAAGTGGAGTGTTTGGTGAACTTTATTTAGTTTTTTTTTGTCACAAAAAGACACTGGATGTGCCTAAAGATGTAATAACGATAGTATCACAAACTTTTTGTAGCTATTACAATGTAGGAAGGTAACCTACAATGCAATAGATGAGGTTGCAAAAAATAGGCTAATACTAATCTGGCTGGGGCTGCAGGGCCCAATGCTGCAGAAAGGCTCCTCTAACTACTCCTATATAGTGTGTTTGGAACTATATAGGAGTAGCTGCACTCACACACCAGACCTTGCAGACAGCGGTGAACAGTACAGATGCAGAGCACTGTGCACTAGCGCTGCAAGACCAAAAAAATTTCTCTATCTACTCCTATATAGTGTGCTTGGAACCAATTTAGCTGAATACGGATGGAACCACCACACTAATAGGAGATATCAGGAAAAATTATGAATTGGCAATAAAGGACAATGTATGAGGCAGTGACACACACTGAGTGCACTACAACCAGACGGGGTTGAAGCACACACTACAGGGTGTGCTGCACTCACACACCAGACTTTGCAGACAGCGGTGTACAGTACAGATGCAGAGCACTGTGCACTAGCGCTGCAAGACCAAAAAAATTTCTCTATCTACTCCTATATAGTGTGTTTGGAACCAATTTAGCTGAATACGGATGGAACCACCACACTAATAGGAGATATCAGGAAAAATAATGAATTGGCAATAAAGGACAATGTATGAGGCAGTGACACACACTGAGTGCACTACAACCAGACGGGGTTGAAGCACACACTACAGGGTGAGCTGCACTCACACACCAGACCTTGCAGACAGCGGTGAACAGTACAGATGCAGAGCACTGTGCACTAGCGCTGCAAGACCAAGAAAATTTCTCTATCTACTCCTATATAGTGTGTTTGGAACCAATTTAGCTGAATACGGATGGAACCACCACACTAATAGGAGATATCAGGAAAAATTATGAATTGGCAAAAAAGGACAATGTATGAGGCAGTGACACACACTGAGTGCACTACAACCAGACGGGGTTGAAGCACACACTACAGGGTGAGTTGCACTCACACACCAGACCTTGCAGACAGCGTTGAACAGTACAGATGCAGAGCACTGTGCACTAGCGCTGCAAGACCAAAAAAGTTTCTCTATCTACTCCTATATAGTGTGTTTGGAACCAATTTAGCTGAATACGGATGGAACCACCACACTAATAGGAGATATCAGGAAAAATTATGAATTGGCAAAAAGGACAATGTATGAGGCAGTGACACACACTGAGTGCACTACAACCAGACGTGGTTGAAGCACACACTACAGGGTGAGCTGCACTTACACACAGAGACCTTGCAGAAAGCGGTGAACAGCACAGAGAACTGTGCACTAGCACTGCAAGGCACAGCGATTTATAAAGTAGCTTGGGTAAAGCAGAATAGACCAAATAGGTAGCTAAAACTGTCCCTCAGAACAACAGCGTCCTATCCCTAACTGAATTCACGCAGAGTGAGCTCAAAATGGCGGCGGCGGCTTTTATAGTGCATCATGACATCATTTCAGCAGCCAATCACAGCCATGCCATTAGTTAAGATGCCTACATGCCTAACAGGATGTGCCCACACTTCTTAGGATCCTCATTGGCTGAATAAAATGAAAATGGCTCATTGCATTATGGGAACTTCCGATTCCGGTATACGATATTGCAAAAGTATCGGAATTAAGTATCGGAATTCCGATACTGCGAATATCGGCCGATACCCGATATTTCAGTATTGGAATGCTCAACACTAATGATAACTATTAACATGTAATAACATATTAGTGGCAGTGTCTTTCCGAAACGATTCTGTCACAATAGTACCTTCCTGAATGGATACATGCACGTCTAAAAAATTTAACACATGACCTCCAAAAGTAGAGGTGAACCTCATATTTTCTAAATTCTCTGAATTAAGAAGAGTCACAAATTCTTCAAATTGCTCTCTTGTCCCAGCCCATACTAAGAAAATGTCATCCACATATCTGTGGTATGCCTTAATATATCTCAGGTAAGGATAAACACCACTCAGAATAAATGTTTCTTCCAAGACAGCTAAAAATAAGTTTGCGAAGGTACAAGCGACGGGCGTACCCATTGCAGTGCCTGTTGTTTGTGCATACCATTCATTCTCAAATTTGAAAGCTTTATGGGTGAGTATAAATGAGAGGCTGTTTTTTACAAAATCTATATGTGCAAAAATGTGCAATCTGCATTCAAACAAAATTTGACAGGTGCATAAGTATGGGCACCCTTATCATTTTCTTGCTATTAATACTCCTACCTACTTTTTACTGACTTACTAAAGCACTTTTTTATGGTTTTGTAACCTCATTGAGCTTTGAACTTCATAGCCAGATGTATGCAATCATGAGAAAAGCTACTTAAAGTGGCCACTTGCAAGTTGTTCTCCTGTTTGAATCTCCTCTGAAGAGTGGCATAATGGGCTCCTCAAAACAACTGTCAAATGATCTGAAAACAAAGATTATTCAACATAGTTGTTCAGTGGAAGGATACAAAAAGCTGTCTCAGAGATTTAACCTGTCAGTTTCCACTGTGAGGAACATAGTAAGGAGATAGAAGAACACAGGGACAATTCTTGTTAAGGCCAAGAAAAACATCAGAAAGGCAGAGTAGAAGAATGGTGAGATCAGTCAAGGACAATCCTCAGACCACCTCCAGAGAGCTGCAGCATCAACTTGCTGCAGATGGTGTCACTGTGCATGGGTCAACTATACAACGCACTTTGCACAAGGAGAAGCTGTATGGGAGAGTGATGCGAAAGAAGCCGTTTCTGCAAGCACGCCACAAACAGAGTCGGCTGAGGTATGCAAAAGCACATTTGGAGAAGCCAATTTATTTTTGGAAGAAGGTCCTGTGGACTGATGAAACCAAGATTGAGTTGTTTGGTCATACAAAAAGGCGTTATGCATGGTGGCAAAAAAACACAGCATTCCAAGAAAAACACTTGCTACCCACAGAAAAATTTGGTGGAGGTTACATCATGCTTTGGGGCTGTGTGGACAATGCGGGCACCGGGAATCTTGTTAAAGTTGAGGGACGCATGGATTCCACTCAGTATCAGCCGATTCTTGACAATAATGTTCAAGAATCAGTGAAAAAGTTGAAGAAATGCAGGGGATGGATCATTCAGCAAGACAATGATCCAAAACACCGCTCCAAATCTACTCAGGCATTCATGCAGAGGATCAATTACAATGTTCTGGAATGGGCATCCCAGCCCCCAGACCTGAAGATCATTGAACATCTGTGGGAACATTTGAAGATGGCTGTCCATGCTCGGCGACCATCAAACTTAACTGAACTGGAATTGTTTTGTAAAGAGGAATCGTCAAAAAGACCTTCATCCAGGATCCAGGAACTCATTAAAAGCCACAGGAAGCGACTAGAGGCTGTTATTTTTGCAAAAGGAGGATCTACTAAATATTAATGTCACTTTTCTGGTGAGGTGCCCATACTTATGCACCTGTCAAATTTTGTTTGAATGCAGATTGCACATTTTCTGTTAGTACAATAAACCTCATTTCAAGGCAGAAACATTACTGTGTCCAACAGTTATTACATATATCAAACTGAAATAGCTGTTGCAAAAACACCAATTTTTATAAAACATTAAGCTTAAGATTAATAGGGGTGCCCAAACTTTTTCAAATAACTGCAGTTAAGAAAAAAGTGTGAAACAACTGAAAATATGTCTTATAGTCTAGGTTCTTCAAAGTAGCCATCTTTTGCTTTGATGACTGCTTTGCACACTCTTGGCATTCTCTTGATGAGCTTCAAGAGGTAGTCACTGGAAATGGTTTTCACTTCACAGATGTGCCCTGTCAGGTTTAATAAGTGGGATTTCTTGCCTAATAAATGGCGTTGGGACCATCAGTTGTGTTGTGTAGAAGTCTGATGGATACACAGCTGATAGTCCTACTGAATAGACTGTTAGCTGCTTTTTTCTTGCCATAATACAAATTCTAAGTAAAGAAAAATGAGTGGCCATCATTACTTTAAGAAATGAAGGTCAGTCAGAAAAATTTGGAAAACTTTGAAAGTGTCCCCAAGTGCAGTTGAAAAAACCATCAAGCGCTACAAAGAAACTGGCTCACATGAGGATCTCCACAGGAAAGGAAGACAAAGAGTCACCTCTGCTTCTGAGGATAAGTTTATCTGAGTCACCAGCCTCACAAATCGTAGGTTAACAGCAGCTCAGATTAGAGACCAGGTCAATGCCACACAGAGGTCTAGCAGCAGACACATCTCTACAACAACTGTTAACAGGAGACTTTGTGCAGCCGGCGTTCATGGTAAAATAGCTGCTAGGAAACCACTGCTAAGGACAGGCAACAAGCAGAAGAGACTTGTTTGGGCTGAAGAACACATGGAATGGACATTATACCAGTGGAAATCTGTGCTTTGGTCTGATGAGTCCAAATTTGAGATCTTTGGTTCCAACCACCGTGTCTTTGTGTGATGTAGAAAAGGTGAATGGATGGACTCTACATGCTTGGTTCCCACCATGAAGCATGGAGGACGAGGTGTGATGGTGTGGGGGTGTTTTTCTGGTCACACTGTTGGGGATTTATTCAATATTGAAGGCATACTGAACCAGCATGGCTACCACAGCATCTTGCAGCGGCATGCTATTCCATCCGGTGTGCGTTTAGTTGGATCATCATTTATTTTTCAACAGGACAATGACCCCAAACACACCTCCAGGCTGTTTAAGGGCCATTTGACCAAGAAGGAGAGTGATGGGGTGCTACGCCAGATGACCTGGCCTCCACAGTCACCAGACCTGAACCCAATCGAGATGGTTTGGGGTGAGCTGGACCGCAGAGTGAAGGCAAAAGGGCCAACAAGTGCTAAGCATCTCTGGGAACTCCTTCAAGATTGTTGGAATACCTCTTAAATCTCATCAAGAGAATGTCAAGAGTGTGCGAAGCAGTCATTAAAGCAAAAGGTGGCTACTTTGAAGAACCTAGAACATAAGACATATTTTCAGTTGTTTCACACTTTTTTGTTAAGTATATAATTCCACATGTGTTAATTCATAGTTTTGATGCCTTCAGTGAGAATGTACAATTTTCAAAGTCATGAAAATACAGAAATTTCTTTAATTGAGAAGGTGTGTCCAAACTTTTGGTCTGTACTTTACGTTGTCATAAAATACAGCCATTTTTGGCCTCCATTTAAATTTTTTTTCACAGTGTCAGCAAAGTTTTTGACACCGGTTTGCTGTTCAAAATAATTACCTACAGGCCAGGTATTTAAAACTGTGTTTTCTCTGTCACACGGATCATATATACGTTTTCAGAAACTACTGCCATTTCTGACCTCCATTAAAAAAAAATTTCAGTGTGTCAGTGAAGCAATTGACACCAGATTGCTGTTCAAAATAGTTACCTACAGAACAGGTATTTAAAACTGTGTTTTCTCTGTCACACAGATCACATATATGTTCGCTCCAAATTCAATCATTTGTAGTGCGCATGGAAGATATTGTCCTCCATTTCAAATGGGCAAGGCACATGGCAAAGGATGGGGAACTGGACGTGATGGTGATGGTGCATGCAGAGGCTAAGGCCAAGGCCGTGGGCAAGCTGAAATTGTGCCACAAAAAACACCCACATCTTCTCGTCCGACCTTCCTGTCCCAATTCCTAGGGTACCGCAGTACACGACTATTGAACCCAGAGAAGTGTCAAAAGGCTGTTGGTTGGATAGCAGATAATGCTTCCAGTCACTTAGCCACCACCACCACCACCCTGTCATCCACATGGTCAAGTCTCAGTAGCCGTGAGTCTGGACCACAATTTCCTCACCCCGATCCTCCTTCCTACCACCATGCCGACTGCCCAGCGACAAATGAACCCACACTTGGACACTTTGAAGAGCTGCTGACTTTTCCATTTATAGATTTGGGCCTCTCGCCCGGTCCACTTGAAGCGAGGCCAGAGGAGATCGCATGTAGCGATGCCCAAATATTTGAGCAGCCATGGTCACATGAAGGCAACGGTGGGAAAGTGTCACAAGAGGTGGATGAAGATTAGACAATATTGCCAGAAAGTAAGGAGGAGGACCAGGGTGCGGAAGTGGAAGATGTGGTGGTGGATAATATAATAACTGACCCAACCTGGCAGGAGGACATGCAGAGTGAGAAGAGCAGCACACAGGGGGAGGGAGGCAGAGCAGTGTGGTGGCCGCAGACAGAAGGCAGGCAACCGTTACCCGTAAGACTCTGCCGATAACCCCAAAAACGCCATTTGCACCACCTGTCAGGCCAGCATCAGCAGGTGTGGCAAAACGACCAGCCTGACCACCACCAGCATGATCAGGCACATGGCAGCAAAGCACCCGACTTTGTGGGCTGAACCCCAGGGTCCAGGAACAGTGTCTGCGGGTGGCACCATTGCTTCTTCCGCTGTTGTGCATGCAAGCCAATCCCCTGTCCATGGTGCATGCGAAGATGCCTCCTGCCCTGCACCTGTCATTGCACTCTCTCAAGTAGCAGAATCAGGAAGCATGTCCACGTCCTTGTCCCAGTGCACTGTTCAGTTGTCCATACCCCAGTCCTTGGAACGCAAGCGCAAATATGCAGACAATGCCCCACTGGCCACACTACTAAATTCTCATATTTCACAACTGCTTGCATTCAAAATGTTGCCTTTTAGGATCGTGGAGATGGAAGCATTCTGCAACCTGATGGCGGATGCCGTCCCTCGGTACTCGGTCCCCAGCCACCACTATTTATTCTGGTGTGCCGCCCCCGCATTACACAAGCACATGTCCCAAAACATTAGCCGTGACCTCAACAACTCAGTTACCGGGAAAGTCTACCTAACCACGGACACGTGAGCAAGTGCTTGTGGGCAGGGATGGTACATCTCGCTGATGGCACACTGGGTTAACATAGTGGAAGCTGGGACCAAGTCGAACCTTGGGAGGGAACACGTCCTCCCTACACCAAGGATTGCGGGCCCTAGGTAAATCATGGTTGCCCCCATGGTCTACAGCTCCTGCACCTCATCCTCCTCAACTTCCTCCTCCTCTTCAGCCTCCATCTCCGAAATGACCACATTAGTCACAAGCTGGAAGCACTGCAGCACTGCCTCGGCCAATCGAATCGGCAACAGGCTGTGCTAAAGCTAATATGCTTAGGTAACAAACCACACAATGCTGAAAAGGTGTGGACAGCTCTGAACGAGCAGACAGATCTGTGGCTCACACCGCTGAACCTACAGCCAGGCATGGTCGTGTGTGACAATGGCCGTAACCTGGTGGCGGCTCTGAGGCGAGGCGAGCTCGCACACGTACATTGCCTGGCCCATGTTCTTAACCTCGTGGTTCAGCGGTTTCTCAAATCCTACCCGGAGCTGCTGGACCTCCTCTGTGTCTTATAATTATTGGGTATCCAAGCTGGATACGTGGAATGAACTGGCTTTCTATGCCTTGGAGGTCCTGGCCTGCCCTGCGGCCAGCGTTTTATCAGAGCGGGTTTTTAGTGCCGTAGTGGAATTCTAAATGATAAGCGCATCCGCCGGTCAACTGAAAATGCTGACAGGCTGACTCTTATAAAAATTAACAAGGGCTGTATTGGCCCAGACTTCTCAACACCACCGAATGATAGCAGCGTAACATAAACTGAAATACAGTGTCTTTTCTTGGGAGGTGTATTCCCATGCACCTTTTCACACCCAGACATGGGTATACGCGTCCTGATTTTGGCTATTTGCTCTTGTCCTTCTCCTTCTCCTCATCCTCCACCACCATATCACCAGGGTGACCGTGGTCCGTGATGCAACACCCTCATAATTTTTTTAAAGGGTGTTTATGATGCCTGTAAAAAAAATTTTTTATACAGTATGTTCATGTGACGCGCGCCCTTGCACTAGGTAGCCAGGCCGGTCAGTGCGGGGTATTTCACGGTGGCAGTGACCCGGTCCGTGGACCCGGGCGGTCAAGTAAAGGGAAAGTAAAGGGGAATAAAGTTTCTGAGATAATAATGTTCGTGACGCCACCTGTGGTATGTGGCTATATGGGGCCGCCATTGCGGTGCAGATCCACTGGAGCCGATGGTGATGCAGCAGAGTTGATTCAGCTCTCCACAGGCAGAGCTGAGCTACAGGGCAGTGTAGTTGATGATTTGATGAGGTACATGAAACTGGTGCGGTGCCGTGCAGGTCTGAGAGCGCAGATAATGACCAGACAACAAATTAATGGTGGCTTTCTCTATTTTAACTTGCAGTTTTACAGAGCAGACCGGGCACTGGTAGCAGTTGGTGGTAGAGGCCCAGGCGGCCTGGAAGCAAGTTGGGGGATCCAACTTGCCAGGTGGAGTGGTAGGCCTTCCCTCAGCGCAATTATCCTTGGCCTTGCTTGAAACTGTGCTGCGGCCCTGGTCCCTGAGTAAAAACATCTTTTTCCTCACTCGTATGGCAGGCAGCTAGGGGCCTTCCTCAAGTGTCGCTCCCACGTGGCGGTGCTGGGCCCTAGGATGCTGCTGTTCACTGGGCATCTGGTGGGGCCAGGAGACCTGCAGTCTCCTGCCCTCTGGATTCTTCTGCCGGGCTTTCAGTGCCCCACAGCCATGGACTCCGGTGTCCAGTTCCTTTGAGCTTCCCTCTGGGGCGAGCTTTATCACAGCTCCCTTCCCCAGGTCCTTCCTCGTCGCTGTCCTGTCTCCAAATCCTTTCAACTCTCTGCTCTCCCTTGGACTAACCCAGCCATCAGATTATAGTCTTAAAGGGGAGGAGCTGATAGTGTTGGATGCTGATATACCTGATTAGGGGACCCCTCCTTGCTTCCAGGCATGGCATCACCCCCTGTGAGGGAGGCAATGTCAATGTGGCAATTGGACTCCTTGGGTGCCACACATGTATATTCCCCATGGGTAAATGTTTGTCAGAACATACACTTAGTGCATGGGCATTACAAGTATAGGAGGCCTGCTCCTTTCTAATGTAATCATTTTTTTTATGAGGCCCTCTTCCACGTCTCTTCCAAGGGGTATTGGAGTGCCTCCAATTTTTTGGCAACCCTTGCATTCACTACATAGGTCAATACTATGGGAGATCCACTTCCTAATAATGGGAACATTTTTTTATGAGGCCCTCTACGTCTCTTCCAAGGGGCATTGGAGTGCCTCTCAATTTTTGGCAACCCTTGCATTCAATGCATAGGCTAACACTATAGGAGACCCACTTCCTAATAATGGGAAAATTGTTTTCAGGAGGCGTTCTAACATCCACGTCTCTTACAAGATGCATTGGAGTGCCTTCCAATTAATTGCAGCCCTTGTATTCAATGCATAGGACAACACTATGGGACACCCACTTCCTAATAATGGGAAAAAAAAAATTCAGGAAGCCCTCCTCTACGTATCTTCCAAGGGGCATTGGAGTGCCTCCAAATTTTTGGCAACCCTTGCATTCACTGCATAGGTCAACACTATGGGAGACCTACTTCCTAATAATGGGAATATTTTTTCATGAGGCTCTCCTCTAAGTCGCTTTCAAGGGGTATTGGGGTGCATCCAAATTTTGGGCAGCCCTGCCTCTCACTGCATACGCAATAACAGTATAGGAGACCCACTCTTTAGAAATGCGAACAATAAAACATAGCCGGCTGATGGCTCTCTAAGAATAGTGAGGGCCGACTGCTGGCCCTTTAAGAATAGTAAAGGCCGCCTGATAGCCGTATAAAAGTAGGCTTTGTGACTTTCAGAGTCCCTCCTTCATAAATGAAATACGATGTGTCTGATGATATCTCACACATCACATGGCCAGATAAGGTTGTGAAATGTTAAAATATCATTTCCTGGTTAATGCATTTGTCACGGTTGAAAGCAATGCAAAAGTGCAAAAATGCATCAAAAATGCTACATGCGAACATAGCCCAAGGTGTGGAGGAGCATTTTTGTTTTTAGTTATTTATTTTGCTTTATATACAAGTCATTACCCTGGAAAGGATGTTTCTTAACATATTTCCCAGGAAAATCCATTTTGGTTTTGTTTTGGTATTTTTTATTGTGAGTCCTTAAAAGTGGCGTAATACCTTTGACAACGTTGTTGACAGAAGTGACCTGGGAGTCAGAAATGCTTCCAGGGGTCTTCCCCATGCTGTCCCCATGTCATTTGAGCACTGTTCCCATCGATTTGGGCAATTTTTTGGCCCTCTGCCGACCGCCGGGTGGAGCCGCCTGAAAAATACTTGAGTTTTTCATAGACTTACATTGGGCTCATTGCTCGGGTCGAGCACCCGAGTATTCCAATTTTCTCGACCCGAGCAATGAGTACCTGAGCATTTTAGTGCTCTCTCATCACTAATAAGAACTTTAGGATGGAGATATCTCCATGACTCAATTATACCTATCGGTTTTGAAGCTTAGCCAACAGAGAGGGAAGTTTATCAATGGAACAATTATATTGTATCTATATCAAATTGAAATTTCCATCCAAGTGAACACATGGACTAATTTAATCATATTATTGTGGGAATCACAAAGTTTGAACACTATTTGAATATTATCTTAAGATATTTAACATCTAAATGTTTAATGTAATCAAGCATAATACCTACAGCCGCTGACTACTGTACGGTAAAGATCTTGGAGTTGTGTTGTAGTCATGAAGATTTTATATATTATCTAATACAATAAATTACTGACTACTGCAGTGGTTACGAAGCTAAGATAACCATATGGCTATTAATGCCGGTATTACCATCACATTTCCAGGCCTGAAGGCAGGTTTAATTATCTGAGTTAATAACTAGTGATGAGAGAGCATGTTTTCTCCGCTGCTCGGTACTCACCAGAGCATCTCAGTACTCGAGATGCTTGTAGCTCACCGAGTACTTGTGAGATGCTCAGGAGGGAGCTCGGGCCCCAGTCCTGCATGTTTGGCACTATTTAGAGCACCAATGAACATGCAGGGATTGCCTGCCACTCACTGTAATTCCTCAGCCATGTTGGTTGTGGCATTACAGCGATTGCCCAAATCGATGGGAGCAGTGCTCAGTGAAACATGAAAAGCCGGCAATTCATCAGCGGCATACATAAGACGCCCCCATTACTAACCCCATAGTGAAAGTGAAAAAAAACACCAACACCCAGAATAAAATCTTTTAATTGAAATAAACACACAATGCTTTAATATTCTAAATTAAACTCTACTTACCATATCGCCCATTCCAGCTGTATCCCATGTCTCCTGCAATAGTAGTAAAATAATTAAGCAACCTCATTCTTACCTTTCCAAGGTTCCCACGACAGCTCCAGCTCTGCTACATTGAGATGGCAGGCTGGATCATAGCAGAACGCTGCCATCCAGCTTGCCATGGCGCAGAGACATTGTGGATCAAATGAACTCGGCTCACCTCATGCACGTCACTGACAGTGTGGGAGAATTCTCCTGCGCATGTGCACATACTTTAAGGGTTCCTCTGGAATCTGCCATAAAGAATGGCTTGTGCCAAGTATGTCTGAGTTAGCCTTTTTGAGGTGGTGACCTCAGACAGACATGACACAAACTTTGCATAAATCAATAGAACAAGCGCATATAAAAAGATTTGTAATAAATCTTTTAGAACAGATAAATTGTCTTTTTTCTCTGATTTTTAGACTTTTTAACAAAAATAAAATAAAATTGTGAGGCGTATTCAGTACAGTAAGAGACCAGCCAGACACAGGCAGTTTCTATCAAATGTATTTCACTTCAGTCCTGGATTCACAGTTACACAGTTCAGTAGTGCTGTGAAATGTCCACGATGCACTGCTGCTTCTGCTTGTGTGCT
The DNA here is from genome assembly GCF_046119375.1 of Phyllobates terribilis. Lineage (NCBI taxonomy): Eukaryota > Metazoa > Chordata > Amphibia > Anura > Dendrobatidae > Phyllobates > Phyllobates terribilis. The sequence continues at coordinate 68,285,798 of NW_027362763.1, read as the reverse complement.
ACAGAGAAAGAGCAGGAAACCATCACTCTGTGTACTGTACATGGGAGAAATACATAGCAAATAGCAGCTAGTTATGCCCATTAGCTCAGAGCTGTTGTAATATCTCCCATAAATAGTAAACAGAGAGATGGTTTATACTTTTTTTCTATGTAATAAACTTAAAGAATAAAGTTAGCATACTATTTGTACCACATGACCAGCAAAGTAAGTTTTTTAAAAAAAAATAGCTGAATTGTTTTTTTAAGCACTCACAATTGGAGATAAAAGTTAAAATTCGCCAGTTTTTTGGCATGAATGCCTCTCAATTGGTGACTTTATGATTTGTGGCAATTTCATCAGAGAATTTGCTTCTTTTTTGCAGTTGTCTTTTGTTGTTTAGTTAGTTTTATGATTTTTATTTCATTGTGTCTTTTCCAGATGTTTTAGACAGATTCATCAAATTTGACTTGTTAAAAAGTATCAACATTTGGCGCAAATGTACTCCACTTCCACCTTTGTGTATTTTTATGTACAACAGAACGCTTGGTGCAATTTTTTCACCATTTTACAAAATGTGTGACTTTTTTCACTAAAGTCACAAAATAGGTCCAAAAGATGAAATTTTTGATTTTGCACAAAATTCATGTAAGAACATGTGCCATTTTGAAGAATTTTTAGAGCAAAAATGGCAATGAATGAAAAATAAAGAAAAACTTAAGCTAGTTAAAAAGGCAAAAGATAAATCAGGCCCTCTGTTTATTTGTTTAGGTCTTATAATAACACATCTCAGTGGGATTTTTCCTGGTAGGTTCAGGTTTCAAGATTGTAAGTGAAAGGTTGAATTCTTTGTGATGTCTGTCAATGGAGGAGGTGAGAAAATTGTGCAAGTGCACTGGAATAAAGGTGAGCGGTGTCCCGACTCGTGACTAAAGGTGATGAAAGAATCACTGGAAGAAACCAAATATTTGTCATTGTGTAGAGTGAAATGTGTTACATAACGTGTGGTGGTCTTGCAACAAAATGGGGACCCTTTATGTGGTTTGCAAGCTTGCATATTTTGGCCAAAGCCCTGTAGTGTTGCAATAGACTATTGGCACTGTGTGGGATGCATTTGTATACTGTTGAACAGCCCACCTGATCTAATGTCACTAATAGTCTTTAAACTGGCATTGTTCAGTACAAGTATGTCTGACTGGCACCATATACAAATTGTAGACCGTGGCCAAGGATGTATATAGATATCATGGGGCCCCATATCAGAAGTCCTAATTGGGCTCTTCATATCAGGCCCCCCAAAACTAAAGATATCTGGCTGTGTCATGATGCATTGATGCATAGGCATGATCATAGCCTGGGAAATCTACCAGCTTTGTGGCATGTACAAAGTAATTATGCTTATATTGAAAGCTGTTAATGTTCCCACTCACTACAATATCTCTTTCATGGCCCTCATAAAGTATGATGTTAACAAAAGTGGCCCCAAACACAGTATTATAGCCCCAAAGTGAATTCCCCTCCACACACACAGTATGACAACCCCACCATGAAGTATGATGCACACACAGTGCTCACAACATAGCATAGTGACCCCCACAGTTCCTCCACATAATGAGGCCTCCAGTGACCCCAAAAAAGTATGATTTATGCATAGTATAATGGCCTCTTCAGTCCCCAATACACACAGTATTATGGCCACCAAAAACTGTAATGGCCCACCACAGTATGAGGCCCCCCCAGCCCTCCACACAATATGATGATCCCCACACAGTAGGATGCCCCATAGTTCCCCCTCTGGTGATGTATTCATGTATTTATGGTGGTTCTAGTGACCTATTTATTTACTGATTATGGTTCTGGTGATATATTTATGTACTGTTGATGCCTCTGGTGTACTGATGATGATTTTGGTTTTGTTATTATATACTGATGATAGTACAGTGGTGGTGATGAACATAGTATCAGAACGATCATCACTATATGAATACATCACCACAACTATAAGTAGTACATGAATTTAGCACCAGAACAGCCATCACCTGTATGAATACATCACCAGAACCACCATCAGTATAACAATACATAAGCAGAACCACCATCAGTACAGGATTACATCAGCAGAACCACCATAAGTACAGGAATATGGCATCAGAGCCAACATCAGTAGAGGAATATGGCACCAGAGCCACCATCAGTACAGGAATATGGCGCTAGAACCACAATCAGTTTTGTTGCAAACTGTATTTGTTGCTAGATGGGTGTAAAAACAATCATACATATCCCTTTATGTATAATGGGATCTGTTTAGTTTCCATTAGGGCTTCCTCCAATTATAGTTTAGTTATATTAGTTTTCATAACTATCCTTGCGTCTGACATATAAGGATGTCAGGGATGAATATCACTATTTGCACCTGTTATTGTGTAAATTGCCTGCAAACAAAGAATGATTCTATATCTAACATTGAAAATATACTCTGTTGAGCCTAACCCTTAGAGTACATCACTTTTTTTTTTACTTTTGCTGGTATGTTTTGGTGAAAAAGGTAACAATTGTAGTGGAAGTGATCATCAGAGATTGTTAACTGACACACTGAATGTATTGAGGAGATGTGTGAGGGGTCCTTTTACCTTTTTCTCTGACCCATTCCTATACTTGGGGACTGAGGGTTCATCGGGGGGTTTGTGGAGGGCACCATTGGTTTCATCTGGCTAGGGAACCAAAATACCTTGTCCCAGCCCTGCCTTTCACTACCACTTTTCATTCATTTTACTTGTGTCTACTGTGGTAGAAGGGTCTTTGGCTACAGACATGATGAAGCTTTTGCATATATGGCAATGGCAGATAGGAAAAACATTGATGGTAGCTTTATTTAAAGCATAACATATCAAAGAGAAAGAAAAAAACGCTAAGTCAAAAATGCGATAAAACCACAACAAAAAAAATGCAAGCAAACTCATTTAAATAATAGGTGCAGAAATTCTGAAACATCAAAAACACACGAAAAGCTCATCATGAGAATGTAGTTTAAGGGGTTAAGTAAAGCAGCATTGGATTATAAGGGATGGACTTCAGTCACATTTTAACAGATGTGGCCAGCAGAGGGCTTAAACATTCACTTTCACAACAAACAACTCAGATGAGATAGAACTGGCTGGATCATCCGCACTGCACGGTGAGAAATTCCCTCTGCTGATATTTATATCTTTTAGGTCATAGCATATAATATAAGCATGTAATGTAAATGTAAGAAGCATTTTTAGGTGTACTGAATATATTACATTGCTGTGTGTTATAGCTGAAATCTACAATTGGTCTTGTGGTTTTGCAAATTGAGTTGTAACAAAATAATTTATCTATTCACTCATCCATTTTAGAACTTGCACCATAGTAGGCTGCCATGGATTTAGCCTTCTCATAAAATCACTGACAGGTGACTTGTAGACCAGTGATAGTCAAGTACATGTGGTACCCTCACGGGTTGGATAAATTAGGCATAAAGGTAAATGGTCAGATTTGTTGCAGGAGAAATGGACAGTGCAAGAATCTGAAAGATGAAGACAGTGTCATGGCTTGGTTTGGGTATTTGATCTCTTGACCTGTTGCTCCGGGATCACCCCTGTCTGCTCAGCTATTGCCTTTTCTTCCCTGTCCACATGCTGATGGTTCCAATTGTTTTTGGTTGTTCCCCCTCCTTGGTTTGCTCCTCTCCATGTGTTTTCCATTTTCCTGTTTTGGTCTGCCTTATCACATTCTGGGTTGGGTTTTAATTTTCACCCTTCACTGCACTTCCTTGTTGGCTATACCTTTAGGTGGAATTAGGTTTAGGAGTTCCAGCCCTTCAGCTAAGGGGTTTATCTTGCATGGTAAATACCAGTTAAATTCCTAGAGTGCGTCTGTTTGTTTTCCTTCCCAGTTCTTCTTCCTTTCACTTCTTTAGGTTTCTGGGAAGTTACTACTGTTCCTTTTTCTTTAGACTCGCCTTATCTTTCCCTCTCTACCTTATATAAATGTGTTTAATTTTCTCACCCTGGGTTTTTGCATTTTCCACCAGATTTTCCTCTCCTCTTGTGGGCAGTGTGTTTAGGCTTCCCATCTGGTTCCTCAGGAGGTACGAGAAACCCGTCAATAGCCTTTCAGGGAGCCAGGTCCGAGGTGGTGTTTGTGTGTTGTGCGGCCTCTAGTCGCACTTTCTAGTCTGTACAGGGACGAGTTGGATGTGGGTGTGGCGTCCTCCTGTAGTAGGTCTTCCCTTTTTTTGCTACTCGTGAGTGAGTGTGTGTTACTTTCATAACGGACAGAATCCCATCTTTTGTCCTTCGATATTAGAAAAATTTACATATAGAGATTTTCAGATTATTTGAAATAGTAATTTACCAGCCTTCTGAATTTTTCTCAAAAATGCGATTTAATGCTAATAAATTTGTGTGGATACCAATATTGAGGGAGGAGAGAAGGTTTATGGGGGGGAGACCAACCACAAGATTAATCCATCTTGGCCCCAAATTATCAACACTGATAATTATCCCCTCAAACTTTAGAAGGGAGCCTGTTGGAGCACACGATCCCGATTCAATAAGAGGTGCATACCTCATAATGAATTAGGAGCGCCTGACAAGTGGCATGTGTCTCTGTGCACCACATCAGAAATCTTACTCCAGTCCCTGGCTAGAGTGAGATGTCTGGAATTGAGGACACCACAGCTTGTACTGAATTAGGTAAGCTGAGATGTCCCGCCTCAGCTCTGCCCGTTTTGGCAGAGCTGGCTGAAAACGCCAAAAGTTGCGACGTTTTTGCTCAACTTTATGTAATTCAAAACAATTTACGACAGAATTACGAAGAAATTGCTTTGGTGAATTGGTCTCTTAGCCCCTTCCCGACCCGTGTCACAGTGTCTGTGACATGGAAATCGGTGCGTTCCCGACCCATGTCACAGCGTCTGTGACATGGAGGGATTGCGCCCCTGCAGCGCGTGCGAGCGGTGTCACTCAGGTGTCACAGTTGCTGATGCAACTAGACAACCTGTAGTTGACCCCACGGGGGGTGGATTAACCCCCCCGTGCCTAGGACCCCTCCGATTGGCAGTTTCACTTTCACTTTAGTGAAACTGCCAATCAGAATGAATTAAATATTTCGCCAATGGAAATTGGTGAAATATTTACAATCTGGGAATGACCTGATGCATATAGCATCAGCTATTGGCTGGGTGGAGTGTCACCTCTGCCCCCCCCCAGAACTGATTGGGGCTAGTGTCCATGTGACGCTAACCCTCCAATCAGATGTGGAGGGGGTTGTTTACAATGGCTGACCACGCTCCCCAGCTTCATCCCGTCCGTGGAAGCTGAGGAGCTTGGTCCCCCGCCGATCTGCTGCCGCCAACGCCGCCACCAATCCACCGCCGCCACCGATCCGCCACCGCCCCCCCATTGCCGCCGCTGTCACTGATCCGCCACCGCCGGTAATATTTCCCCCCTTGTCCGACTCCAGCCCCCCACTTAGCCCCCGACCCCCCCTCAAACCCCCTCCACCCCCTTCCACCCCAGTCCAATTTCATACCGCTCCCTCCGCTCCCTCTCCCACGTCTTCACCGGCTGGTGCTCTCCTTCTGCCAGCCGGTGTAGGGTGATCACAGGCAGCAGCAGGCTCACTGTAAATCGCCTGCGCCTGTGATCACCCACCATCCCTCCCATTGATCATCCCCCCGTCCCAGTGATCACCCGCACGTCCCCAGTGATCACCCCCCCAACCCAGTGATCACCCCCCTGCTGCTGATGGCCTCCTACCCCCCTTGTTGCTGCTGGCTCCTGCCCCCCTTTCTGCCCCCTTCTGCCCCAGTGATCACCCCCCTGCTGCTGCTACTGCCGGCTTCCTGCCCCCACCTTCTGTCCCCTCCAATGCCTGACCGCCCCTCCTGCGCCCCGTGTGCCTGAGTGTGCCCCCTGTGCCTGAGCGCGCCCCCTCCTGTGACCCGTGTGCCTGAGCTCGCCCCATGTGCCTGAGCGCACCCCTTGTGCCTGAGCGCGCCCCGTGTACCTGAGCGCGCACCCTCCTGTGCCCCGTGTGCCTGAGCGTGCCCCGTGTGCCTGAGTGCGCCCCCTCCTGTGCCCGTGTGCTTGAGTGCGCCCCCTTCTGCGCCCGTGTGCCTGAGTGCGCCCCCTCCTGCGTCCGTGTGCCTGAGCGCGCCCCGTGTGCCTGAGTGTGTCCCGCGTGCGCCCTGTGTGCCTGATTGCGCCCCCTACGCCTGACAGTGCCCTACGCCTGACAGTCCCCTACACCTGACAGTCCCCTACACCTGATTGCAGAAGTTTACACCAATCACTCACACATTCACACATACACACACGTACATTCACACTATAATAAAGTTTTGTTTTTTTTTACACACGCACACAGCACACAAAATGTCCCACCCATCCCACTCATCCCAGTCTAGGGCGTACACAGCTGAGGAAGTATATTCTACCATAACTGATAGTGAGGGAGAGGACCCCACATTCCTCTATTCCTCCCATTCTTCCTCCTCCAGTGACACCGAGCCGGCACCAAGACGACATCAGAGGTCAAGACATCGTCCGGAGGCCGTGGAAGAAGACCCACAGCCATCTGTGAGTAACCCTCAACCTGGTGCTAGTCACACCCAACCTAGCACCAGGGCCCCCGTATAGACCCCCGTCCATGAAAATTACACTCCACGGATTCCTGATTTCCTTCCCCAATCAGGTATCCAGTTCGAGACAGCAAACCTCAGGGAAATAGACTTTTTCAAAGTCTATTTCTCTGTGGCCATTGTCAGTCTCATGGTGGAGCAGACCAATATCTACGCCCAACAATTTTTGGCTCAAACCCAAATTCAATGTTTTCTACTTGGAGTCCCGTTGACTCAGTAGAAATGTTGAAATATTGGGGACTGGTACGTCACATGGGGATTGTGAAGAAACTAGAAATCGGCAAATACTGGAGTACCGATATTTTATATCAAACTCCAGTGTTAGGAATGGTGATGACCCGCAAAAGATTTGAGGTCATTCACAAGTTCTTACATTTCCGGGATAACGTGGACAGCCTTCCCCGCGATGACCCGAATTTTGACAGACTGTTCAAAATTCATCCGGTCATCGAACACTTCAGCGACAAGTTTGCTGAAGTGTACGTTCCCCAAAGGGAAATTTCTGTGGATGAATCCCTCATGCATTCAAAGGGAGGCTTCAATTTCGACAATACCTGCCCAGTAAGAGGGCCAGGTACGGAATAAAACTCTACAAGCTGTGCGAGAGTGCCTCAGGGTACACTCACAGCTTTAGAGTGTACGAAGGAAAGGATTCGAGGATCCAGCCCCCAGAATGTCCTGCTCTGAAGGTGAGTGGGAAAATAGTGTGGGATTTAATCCGCCCACTGCTTGATAAAGGTTACCATCTATACGTTGATAACTTTTACACAAGCATTCCACTATTTCAGTCCCTCACTGCCAGAACTACCGCTGCTTGTGGTACTGTGCGCAGAACCCAGAGGGGTCTCCCTTTGACGCTAATTGAGCAGCCTCTCCCAAAGGGTGAGAGCCGAGCCCAATGTAGCGGCAACATGGTTGTGGTGAAGTTCAAAGACAAAAGGGACGTCTTTTTCTTGACCACAATCCATGGTCCCGGCACCACGGCCACCACCATTAGAGTTACCCCAGCACCGGTCCACAAACCGGACTGTGCCCTGGGGTACAACAAGCACATGGGGGGGAGTTGATCTTTCTGATCTAGTCCTCCAGCCCTACAGTGCCATGCGCGAGGCAAAGGTTTGGTATAAAAAACTGGCCGTGCATATCGTTCAAATGGCACTGTATAATGCATACGTGCTATCACAATGTGCAGGCCAGACCACCAACACCTTCCTCAACTTCCAGGAGGCGGTGATAAAGGCCCTGATTTTTAGAGGTGAAGAAGAAGCGGGCCCCAGCACCCCTGGAACTCGAGTCTCCCATGTGGTACCAGGGCAACATTTTTCCGGTGAGGTCACAGTAAGAAAAAGGTGCAGGGTCTGCCATAAAAGGGGGACAAGAAAGGTCACTCGTTTCCAATGTGAAACGTGTGCTGACAAACCGGGACTGTGTTTTAATGAATGCTTCAAAATTCATCACATGTCCCCGCACTAAACACATCCTGACCTTCCCTACAGAACTCACCCACACTAGCATGACATACACACACATACAACAACCTCACGTACACTACAACACACACACCAACCTATGTCAGGTTGGTGTGTGTGTTGCAGTGTTTGTGAAGTTGTTTGTGTGTGTGGTGTATACACTACACTATACCACACCGCACATCAACCTGACATACACTACACAATTTGTGAAGCACCTGGGGGTGCTCACTATGCATCTAGATAAGTTCCCTGGGGGGTCTAGTTTCCAAAATGGGGTCACTTGTGGGGGATCTCCAATGTTTAGGCACACAGGGGCTCTCCAAATGCGACATGGTTCCAATTTGTTAGCGGACACCATGTCGCGCTTGGAGAGCCCCTGTGTGCCTAAACATTGGAGCGTCTCCACAAGTGACCCCATTTTGGAAACTAGATCCCCCAGGGAACATATCTAGATGGGTGGTGAGCATTTTAAACCCCAGGTGCTTCACAAATTAATCCGTAAAATGAAAAAATAAATTTTTTGTGGAAAATACATTATAGAATACAGAGAATAGCTATACACACATAGCATAAGTTAGATAGAAATATGTCAGTCGCATATATAATTAGTGCAGTGACTGTGTTGCTTACTGTACTTGTCATTTATTGTTAAATTAAAGAATTAAAAAAAATGGACTCTCACCACTGGTGGACGCCATGCACTGTGAGCAGAGACAAGTGAAAGTGGCTTTTCACGGAACATTCTGGGCCGAGCTGATGTTTTTTATTTTTGCCTATTGCTGGACTTGAGGAAGGGTAGAGGACACACGTAGTCTGTCTTTCATTTTCCTTGTGTCCTGGTCCACCTTTCAGTCCACTAATAGACTTTACTTCATATCAGTTGCCTGGCCAAACCCTCCTAGCATATTTATGTGTCATTGCTCCTGTGGCAGAGTGCTGGAGAGGTTCCTTTATTCTAAGAATACTGAATATTGAATTATCTATATTTTATTCCATGTTTTCTAGGTTTTTGCAAACATGGTCATGGTGGATCCCATCTCCGTTCTTGTGTCCGTTGTGGTCATTTTATTTCTGGTCAATGTTTTTAAGAATCAGAAAAAATCCATCAATTTCCCTCCTGGACCTATGCCTTTACCGATTATAGGAAATATGCATGTGATCAACACATTAAAACCACAAAAGTCCTTCACAGAGGTAAGAGACCCTCCCCTGTATGCAGAGATGCAGTGTGCATTACATTGGGATTCTTATTCATGGCAGAGTGTTACAATTCCATATGGGTCTACTTGTCAATATTTTTGTATAATATTGACTTCATACCCTGAATTATGGTGCCACAAATCTTTGTCCAGTACAATTCGATATGGCAACTTTTCAAAAAATTTTAAGGATAGATCATCAATGTCTGAGCTTTTCCAGGTGCTGGTGTCGGCTGGAAATGCTCAGTTGTGGAGCTGGGCAGCTCCTCCAATGGAATAGTGGCTGTGGCCAGGTACTGAACATGTACCTCATATTGTTACCAATAGGGGTGAATATGCAGTATCCAGCTGCAGTCATTACACAGTTGGCAGAGCTGTGCAGCTCTGCAACTGAGCAGTTCCGGCCTACTATAACGCCAGGAAAATCTGATCTGCCGAACCTCCAAGGATCAGACATTGATTACCTTTCCTAAGGAAAGGCCACCAATGTTAAAGTCCCGGACAACCACTTTAATTTATAAACTTCATCATTTTGCGCATACTGCTCGTTCATGTCTTAATAAGACGGACAACAAACAAACCCTGGATGGATTCTGTAGTCATGGGTTACTCCAGTCCCTGTGCTCACTATCAATAATTTTCCTAATCTTCAGACAGTAAAATACAGGGCAGATGAATGAGAATAACGCATGACGGCAGGATCAGACTTCAGACTACATTGTTGTTTGTAGTCTACTACCATGGAAACACAAAGGTCTGCACAAAATGTTAGGACATTTTTACATTTGCGAATTTGTTTTACATATTTAAAGCATTAAATTAGTTTTCTAGTTTTTTTAACAAAATTGCCCACAAAGAAAGAATTATATGAAATAATCCCCTGATTGTCCCCTCTGGTCTCTACTTGCTTCCTGCAATGATGATGACCCCACTGCTGGGGCGAGTAATTGGTTGCAGCGGTCATGTGTGCATGAATAAACACACCAATGCTACAAGAAGTAACCAGAGACTGAAGAGGACCACCAGAATGGCAGTCAAGCCAAGAGTGTCAGATGGGTGAGTATGGGTTACTTATTTATTTTATATTATTTTTGTTCCCTGTGGCCCATTTTCGTAAAATATCGGAAAACCCCTTTTAGGCAACAAATATTAGGACATCAGATTCTCTGTCAGAATTGAAGAGAACAGAATTCGACATGTAGATTAGCTGCTGCAAAAACACAACAAATAGTGAGGATTTTAATGATTTGTGAAATAATTTTAATATCTCCTCCCATTCTTTTATGTATGCTCAGATGTCAAAGAAATATGGACCAATATTCACCGTCTATCTAGGTGCCCAAAGGCTGGTTATCCTGTATGGTTACGACACGGTCAAAGATGCTCTCGTCAACCACGCCGAGGAATTTGCTGGTAGGCCGTTTACAGCGATAGGTTCCAAAGTATCAGACAACCATGGTAAGTAATAAACAAAAGCGTGAAATGATATCTGGTTCAGAAAACTCATTGTTACATAGATGAAAAAAAGTCTTAGCTCCATAAAGTTCAACTTTTCTCCACTAGTTTTAAATTCTCTATCGCTAGATGATTTATCACCAACAATTGGACCATTGGACCTTTGGTATTTAGCTAGCAGAAGCCTTTCCTCCACATACAGTGAATGTGCTTTGGAAGGTCTTTGGAAGGAATAAGTCATATGCCAGTCCTTTGTATTGACCACACATGTATTTATACATATAAATGAGATCTCAGATCTCCTCTGAGGCATCTTTGTTTCTAAGCTACTCAATTTCAAATATCCTATTACGACATTTTACATGGGGTTTTGTGGACCTTGGATATTGATTACCGATCACTGGGACTCCAACCCCTGCCTCCCCTACTGATCAGCTGTTTGCAGATCCATGGCAGCCAGCTCAGCTTCTATAAAGGGGAATATAAGGCGAGTTGCCTAATCTGAGAAGGACTATTAGGCCACGTTCACATGTTCAGTATTTGGTCAGTATTTTACATCAGTAACTGTATGCCAAAGCCAAGAGTTTGTAAAATATGGAAAAGTGGTGACATGCTTCTGTTATACTTTTCCTCTGATTGTTCCACTCATTGTTTTGGCTTACAAATATTGCTGTAAAATATTGACTAAATACTGAACATGTAAACATGGCCTTACACAGCTGTGCTTTTCCAATTATGTACACTGTTCTACATTCAGCTGATGTGTGATCTGAAGAAGCTGATCAGTGGAGGTTTTGGGTGTCAGACCCCCATCTATCTTCTATGGATGACCAATCATAAGGATATGTCATCAGTATCTCATACATTCCTCAACAATGAAATTGCAACACCTAGAAGAAAACTGGTTGTGGAATTATGGAAATTGCAGGATCGATAGACATAATGATATGCAAATGATGAAATAATGAAAACAAAAATTTTCAAAAAATCTCAATTTCTTCTGTATTGGATATACGGTAAGTGCCCTAAGAAGAAATCTGCATACTTTTCCACCTTGGCTGCTATCTTTGAGGTTATTATTGATTATTTGAAGAATGTTCTGTCCCGCTGAATGTTTTTGAACACGGAAATCATGATAATCCACTGCTGGCAGACCGTTTTGTAATTTCTGACCAATGACGTTTTGGAGGTGCTCGATGGGAGATAAGTCCAGAGATGTGCTAAAGCTCATGGTACCACTTTTAGGCCACACAGGCTAATCACACTTGCACGAGCAACATGCCGCCTAGTGTTGTCATGTTGAAAAACTGATCCTGGGACACTTTGGAAAAATGGCCTCACCACAGTTCCACAACCAAATCAATGTAATGCCAAACTATTAGTGTACTGGGAATGAAGGCTAGAGGGGTCCAACTATAATATATTATGCCAACCCACACAAAAATCCTGGAAATAGGACTGGTGTAATGTGCCCTCATGAAGGCCTCTTCATTGCATTGGACAAGTGGTCTCTAGATGGAGACAAGAATGAACGTCTGTGCTCTTCAGCGCTGAGACCTGGATGCAACGATAGCCACACTTTGATCTGAAGTGGAGACCATATAGGCAAAGTCGTGAAGAGGCCTTCATGAAGAAACATCACACTGGTCCTTCTCCTGGAACTACGGAGTGGGTTGGCATAATGTACGGTAGACGGCTCTCTCTGGTTTTCTTATCAGGTACACTAACAGCTCGGTGTTGCATCGATTTGTTTGTGGAACGTAAGGTCCAGCCATTTCTCTAAAATATCCCAGGACTTGGTTTTCCGGAACCACTACATTTTTATGATTTGACATATTGAAATTAAAAAAGGTGAAGAGGGGGATGGATTCGGAAGGGAGTAAGGACAAGAGGAATGTAATAATTCAAGGTGCAATAATTGCAAGGCACAAAAATAATATCCTTATAAAGGATGAGAGAGAAGCAACAAATAATACACAATTACACCTTATAAACAGGTAATTGAGAATCGACACAGACCACAGGTACTGGGGAAGTAATTAAGTACTTTACGGAAGATTCTGGAAATAGAATGGTCCACCATCTCTGGAAGTTGGTGAATGAATTTTTCGTAATGGCAAATATCATTTCAAAAGAAAAATGTGATTAAGTTTCGTCAATAATTCCAGTTATGGCCGAAGGTATAGGCAACTTCAATTTAGAGGTTATTAGTGTGTTAGCATTCAGGAAAACCTGAAAGATTATGTATCTACACTTAATCAGAAATTATTATTTTCTTAGCAAACAAAAAGCCAATAATTTTAGAAATAAGATGAGGGCCACCTTGCCAAAACAAATCCATTACAAGACAATCCCAAAACATATACAGTATAACATGGATTCTGTACTCAGAACATTCCTTATGCAACCATTAATAACCGCATTGATTGCAACCAAGGATGTGTGTGTTTTTCTGTGCATGGTGCTCAAACTTGATAATGACATTTTTCCAAACATCTCAATTTATTTTTCTCATTTTACCATTTGCATATAATTATAATCATGGCTCTTTATCCTGTGATTTCCATAAGATAAAGTACATCCACATATTTTAAAATACGGCTATGGAATGATCAGCTGTTCACACCAGGTTCTTCTGCCTTTTACCGCAGCAAAGAACAGATGTTACCAGCAAATGTGCAGCCAGCCAGACATCTCTTGTACAGCACCCAATAAGATGAGTGATGTACAGAGAACATCTCCTCTTCGGAACACCCACTAAGATGCCCATATGTCCCATTGGGACATACTGTAAAATCAGGGGGTGTCATCATAAGAAAGACTGTCAAAAAATGAGATGCATAGAGCTTCTGAGTAGAGATGAGCGGTGTTCGACTCGAACTGTTCGCCAATCTCAAATTTGAGCTGTTTTGGGCAGTGTTCGAACCGTTCAACGAACCCGAACGATTTGAAAAAAATCTGGCTGTTCGAGGTTATGTTCGATAACTGTTCGTGCACCAAAATCATAACTGGATTTTTTCACAGTATTGCTGTTAATCAATGTTAAAACATAGTTTGAGTGTACAGTGGGTGGGGGGAGGGGCAGGGGATGGATCGCTGCAGAAATAATGAAGCTCTCCATTTTTTTTTTCTTTCCCACATTTACAGTGGGGAGGTGCAATCTGTCAGCCTATCAGCAGCGCACACACGCAGCGAAGTGCTTTTTTTCACACAAGCAAGGGCATGTGTAATTGGCTGTGTATGTCACATGTCCTTGCTCTATAAGACCCAGCCATTTTCCACGTCGCCACCATTTTCTCACTGCTGCAGCTGAGTGTTAGACGGCATCGCTGCTGCTGTGGACGCTATACTTTCTAACTGTGTGAATTGCAAGCAAATTTGCTCTTAAATAGACAGATAGGTTGGGAGTAGGGACTAGTTGTAATTGCAGCCCTTTTGAGGGCTAGGTTACAGCATTTCCTAGGACTTTTTGCCAGACTGGTCTGTTTTAGAACTGTGCAAGTGTTTTTCACAGCATTTGGCTAAATCTAGCTAAGCAAATCCTTTTGGGCCTCTTGCAGTCTGTGTTAGTCAGTGGAGTAGCCTATCTGTGTTGCAAGCTACACCTCCTGTGTATGTAATACAAATTTTTTACTGCACCTAGCCATGTAAAACCTTTTCGGCAAAGTAGCAGTGTGTGTTACTCATTGTATTAGGCCAACTATACCAAGCTCCACCAGCTTTGAAATTAATAATAATTTTTAGCTGCATCTAGCCCGGAAAATAATTTTGGGCCTGTAGCAGTGTGTAGTACTCATTCTATTAGGCCATCTATACTAAGCTCCACCAGCTTTGAAATTAATAATAACTTTTAGCTGCATCTAGCCAGGAAAAAAATTTTCGGCCTGTAGCAGTGTATGGTGCTCAATCTATTAGGCCATCTATACTAAGCTCCACGAGCTTTGAAATTAATAATAATTTTTAGCTGCATCTAGCCCGGAAAATAATTTTGGGCATAGTAGCAGTGTGTGGTACTCATTCTATTAGGCCATCTATACCAAGCTCCACCAGCTTTGAAATTAATAATAATTTTTAGCTACATCTAGCCCAGAAAATAATTTTGGGCATAGTAGCAGTGTGTGGTACTCATTGTATCAGGCCATCTATACCAAGCTCCACCAGCTTTGAAATTAATAATAATTTTTAGCTGCATCTAGCCCGGAAAATAATTTTGGGCCTGTAGCAGTGTGTGGTACTCAATCTATTAAGCCATCTATACTAAGCTCCACCAGCTTTGAAATTAATAATAATTTTTAGCTGCATGTAGCCCGGAAAATAATTTTAGGCATGTTAGCAGTGTGTGGCACTCATTGTAATAGGCCATCTATACCAATCTCCACCAGCTTTGAAATGAATAATAATTTTTAACTGCATCTAGCCCTAAAAATAATTTTGGGCATAGTAGCAGTGTGTGGTACTCATTGTATTAAGCCATCTATACCAAGCTCCACCAGCTTTGAAATTAAAAATAAATTTTAGCTGCATCTAGCCCAGAAAATAATTTTGGGTCTGTAGCAGTGTGTGGTACTCATTCTATTAGGCCATCCATACCAAGCTCCACCACCTGTGTATGTAATAAAATTGTTTTACTGCTTCTAACCCAGCCAATCCTTTTGGGCTAGTACCACAGTTTGGACACTCAGCTCTGCTCAGTTTCCATCCGTCGTTTTTTGTGCAAACAACTACAGAGTTGTCAATTAGTTAACCACCAAAATGAGTGGAAAAAGGCCTGCTGCTGGTGGAAAGGGGAATAGGCGTGTTGGGAAGGGAAAAAAGGTTGTGTCCGTGGGGGAGGTGTTAAAGCAACAGTAACATCTGCAGAAGAAAGACCATATTCCAGCCAAACTAAGATGTCTACTTCTTTTCGTGGACAATGTGATACGATCCTTTTCTTACGGACACGCCCATCGCTACAAATTCCAGATGAGGCACAAAAACAGCAGGTGCTTCAACGGATATCAAGTGCTCCTTTAAGAGGGCTCTCCTCCACCTCAACTTCAACATCACAAATACTCCAGTCCTCAGAGGTGTCACCCCAATCGCAGTTGCTTCCTCACAGCTCCCAAGTCTCCAGCTGCCCGTCTGAGTATGGGGTAGCACAGATAGTTGAGTCTGCAGAGCTGTTTACTCATACTATAGCCTGGGAATCAGAGGTCTGCTCCATAGCTTCTGTGAATCCAGACGAGGAAATGATCTGCACTGATGCCCAGAGTCTTTATGAGTCGGATCCCGGACCAGATGAAGAAGGTTCTGAGCATAATGTAGACCTTCGTTCCCAAACTGTAACTCCTGTTGGTGGAGACAATGATGAAGACGGTGATGAGACTCAAATACCTGATTGGAGTGACAACTTGAGTTTTTGATCAGGGCAGGAAGAGGTTGGCTCTGAGGATGACGAGTGTGAGAACACACAGGGTGATGATGACGAGGTTGGAGATCCCACTTACTTTCAACCCACAGTCAGCCAGTCGATGAGGTCAGCAGAGGAGGTGGAGGAGGAAGCTAGTGACAACGAGGTTAGGTTGTGCCTTCCTGGACAGAGACGTAGCACTGGAAGCACGTCAACAACTGCATCCTCAAACACAACTGTTCCTTTGACCACAAGTCATGGTGGCTATTCAGGTCGCATGGGCTCTAAGCCTTGCATAGCCTGGGCATTTTTTCAGATCGATAAGATGACACAACTCGTGTTATCTGTAACATTTGTCACCAAAAGCTAAGTAGAGGCCAAAAAATCCATAGTTTGAGTACTTCATGCATGAACCGTCACATGGATATGAAGCATAAGTTGCAGTGGGAAGCTCACTGTGCTACAATGCGGCCTAGCCGGCCGGGCCAACCACCGTCTGCCACATCTTGTGCATCCGTGGCCTCTTCATCCTCTGTGACGGGGGGGACAGCAGTCACACATGTTTTGGGATGCAGACCTGCCACCTCTTTACCCGCAACAGCCAGCGTGATTGGCAGCTCATCATTTTATTTGGAAGTAGAAACACCAGCTGGTGTTGAGCGCTCTCCGACATCGAGAGCACCACCTTTGGATCAAGGCAACCTAACATGTCCACCTGCATCTTCCTCACAGACCGTCAGTTTGCCAGGGACACCCTACTCAACCCCGTCTAAGCACAACAGCCAGCCCTAGTTCCCTCAGATGTAGACAAGTAAAAGACCTTTTCCTCCTAGCCATGAGAAAGCAAAGAGGTTGAATTTCACCATCTGCAAGCTCTTGGCTACAGAAATTCTGCCTTTCCGCCTGGTGGACACAGAGGATTTTCAAGACCTTATGCCCGTCCAGTGCCCCAGTACCAGATGCCCAGTCGGCACTACTTCTCAAAGAAAGGTGTGCCTGCGCTCCACCAGCATGTCGCACACAACATCACCGCTTCTTTGAGAAACTCTGTGTGTGACAGGGTGCATTTTACCACACACACTTGGACGAGTAGGCATGGACAGGGGCGTTACATGTTGCTGACTGGACACTGGGTAACTATGGTGAAAGCAGGACAAGGGGCTGCTGTCCAAGTCTTGCCGTCCCCAAGAGTTGTGCGTCAATGCTCTTTATCTCGAAGTTCCTCCACTGCTTCTGCCTTCTCAACCTCCTCTTGGTCCTCCACCTGCACCCAAAGGCTGTCTGGTAATGCCACCCACTTTCTAACTGCGCAGAAGGAATCCTGCACTCCTCCTTACTATGCTGGCAGCAGGGCTCAACGTCATCAGGCAGTTTTTATTTTAAATGTCTGGGAAATGTGAGTAACACAGCTGAGGAGTTGTGGTCTGCTCTGGAGAACCAGTTTCATGAATGGTTGTCTCCACTGGACCTGCAACCAGGTAAGGCCGTTTTCCACAATGCTGCAAACCTGGGGGCGGTCCTTTGCCAGGGCAATGTCACACACGTGTCTTGTATGGCCCACGTGTTGAACCTGGTTGTCCAGCAATTTTTAGCCCACTATCCCGAACTAGATGGCTTTCTGCAGAGAGCATGGTCGCTGTGTGCTCAATTCCGCCGTTCGCATCCCGCAGCTCAGCGACTTACATCTCTACAGAAGTCGTTGGGCCCAACAGTTCTGAAATGTGATGTGCTGACATGGTGGAATTCAACTCTGCACATTTTACAGCGACTGTGGCAGCACCGACAAGCACTGGTGCAATACGTTGTGACGTATAGCCTGGGCCAACGAGATCCAGAGGTGAGGCAAATCACGCTGGAGGAGTGGTCTCAGATCAGGGACCTATGCACCATTCTGCACAGTTTTGAAATGGCGACGAAGATGTTTAGTGCTGACGATGCCATTATCAGCCTTACTATTCCGGTGATTTACATGCTGGAGCACACGTTAAACAGAATTCGGAGTCAGGTGGTGGGACAAGAGGAAGTGGAGGATGTAGAGGAGGAGGAGTTGTATGCGGAAGGGCTAACATCTGCAAGGTCCAGACGGTCGGCAGCACCAAGGTGGCAGGCATGGGAGGGTGGGGGAGAGGGATTAACTAGGGCACATGGTAGCAGCCAAACTGTTGAGGAAGGTGCAGGAGCTCAGGAAGAAGTGGAGGACGAACTGGCGATTGGCATGGAAGACTCATCAGATGAGGGAGACCTTGATCACATTTCTGTTGTGCGAGGTTGGGGGGAGAGGGCAGAGGAAGGAAGCATGTTTCTTACCTCGCCACCAACACAACAGGGACTTAATGCTTCTGGATGCTCCAGAATTCGAAATAATCCTGACTACTGGGTTGCCACACTGTTAGATCCCCGGTACAAAAGTAAATTTGCAGAAATTATTCCTGCCATAGAAAGGATTCACACATGCAGGACTACCAGCAGAGACTGTTGCAGAATCTTACATGTGCTTTTCCACAAAACACCAGGGGTGCACGTAGTGAATCTCACAGTTCTAACTTGCCAACCGTGGGACTGTCGAGTCTTCAGCACTCAAACCGTAACAGAAACACAGTATCTGCTGGTAACAGCAATTTTGTGCAATCATTTCACCACTTTTTTAGCCCATCCTTTGCAACAGGAGACAAGAAGTCTGACACATAGTCAACGCCTAGAGACGATGGTACAGGAGTATCTCCAAGTAAACATTGAAGCCATGACTGTGTCACTGGACCCTTGCTCATTTTGGGCTTCCAATCTGGAAAAATGGCCTGAGATCGCCACTCACGCCTTGGAGATCTTGTCGTGCCCCACAGCCAGGGTTCTCTCTGAACGTGTGTTCAGCACTGCTGATGGTGTGCTGACAGATAAGCACACGCGGATGTCCACTGAGAATGTAGACAGACTTACGTTCATAAAGATGAACAAATCATAGATCCGCAAGGACTTTTCTACCCCTGTGTCATCCTGGGGAGAGTAAAAGCTTGAGGATTTGGTAAAATCACCTCACCAACTGTTTTAAGCAACTCTGGGTTAATTGACGCCAGTTAAGTAACATAGTAACATAGTTTGTAAAGCCGAATAAAGACTTGCCCATCAAGTTCGACCTGTTAGTTCTGTAATTGCTAAAGTTGATCCAGAGGAGGGCAAAAACCTCAAATGATTTAGCCAATCTTCACCTGAGGAAAAATTCCCTCCCGACTCTGAAACCAGCAGTCAGAATAAATCCCTGTATCAACCTACTATTTTATTTTATTTTTAAGTATACGCTGAAATCTGCCTGGTATCTAGAAATGCATCCAGTCCCCGCTTGAACTGGTGTAGTGAATCTGACATTACCGTCTCCTCACTCAGTGAATTCCATATTCTCACTGCTCATACCGTAAAGAACCCCTTCCTATGCTGATGCTGAAAGCTTTTCTCTTCCAGTCTTAGTGAATGCCCTCTTGTTACCGTAATATCCCTCCTTTTGAACAAATCCCGGGCAAGATCTCTATACTGTCCCCTAACATATTTGTACACATTTATTATGTCCCCCCTCAACCTTCTCTTTTCCAGGCTGAATAGTCCTAGTTTTGCCAACCTCTCTGGGTATTGCAGTCCCTCCATTCCCTTTATTAATTTTGTTGCCCTCCTTTGTACCTTTTCAAGCTCATTTATATCCTTTCTATATATTGGGGCCCATAACTGAGCACAGTATTCCAAGTATGGTCTGACCAGTGCTTTGTACAGTGGAAGAACAATGTTCTCATCCTTTGCAGCTATACCTCTTCTGATACATCCCATTACCCTGTTTACCCTTACAGCAGCCGCCTGACTTTTGGGCACTCCAATTTAGTTTGCTATCAATCAAGATGCCCAAGTCCTTCTCCATCCCTGAATTCCCCAATGATTTCCCATTCAGTGAGTACTGGTGACTTCCATTTTTCCTTCCCATATGTATGACCTTACATTTCTCCTCATTAAACCTCATTTGCCATTTAATGCTCCACCTACCCAGCTTATCCAAGTCCCTCTGTAGGTCTGCACTGTCCTTTTTGTATTAATTGTTTTACATAACTTTGTGTCATCTGCAAATATTGATATTTTACTATTTATCCCGTTGACTATGTCGTTAATAAAGATATTAAATAACATTGGGCCTAGTACAGACCCCTGTGGTACCCCACTAGTGATGCTTACCCAATCTGAGTATATTCCATTTATAACTACCCTCTGCCTTCTATCCTTTAGCCAGTTAGTTACCCACTTCCAGACATTTTCCCCCAGCCCCATCATTCTCATTTTGTATACCAACCTATTATGTGGCACGCTATTGAACGCTTTTGAGAAGTCGAGATACACGACATCCACTGGTTCCCCCTGATCTACTCGAGAGCTAACCTCCTCGTAGAAGTCAATCAGGTTTGTTTGGCAGGAGCGATTCCTCATGAATCCATGTTGGCTCGGGATTAAAAGATGATTAGCATCAAGATGCTCCATAATTGCCTCTTTAATGAAGCTTTCAAAAATTTTGCCCACAACGGACGTCAGACTCACCGGCCGATAGTTTCCGGCGTCACTTTTCGCTCCCTTTTTGAATATTGGCACTACATTCGCCTGTCGCCAATCAAGTGGTACAGACCCAGTCTCAACAGAGTCCTTAAATATAAGATATAACGGTCTGTCTATCACATTACTTAGTTGCCTTAGTACCCGTGGGTGTATGCCATCAGGTCCTGGTGATTTCTTTATTTTAATGTTACTGAGGCGTTTCTGTACCTCAACTTGGGTTAGATTTGTCATACTTAGTGGAGGATTAAGCTTGTCACTTCTCATTTCTCCAGTTAGTTCTATTTCCTTTGTGAAAGTTGTCGAAAAAAAATTATTTAATAGATTAGCTTTATCCTCATCTTTCTCTATGATTTTGCCTTCCTCACTTTTTATCGGTCCAATATTATCCGATTTAATCCTTTTACTATTTATATACGTAAAGAACAGTTTGGGATTTGATCTACTTTCCCTAGCAATACGTTTCTCTGTTTCCTCCTTCGCTATTTTTATTTGTTTTTTACAGGTTCTTGTGTTTTCCTTGTAACACATTAGTGCCTCCTTACTGTTTTCCTGTTTTAATCTCTTGAATGCCTCTTTTTTGCTATTTAACGCCCCTTTTACGTTCTTGTTCAACCATATTGGTTTCCGCTTATTTCTGGCCCTTTTATTACCATACGGTATATACCTCTCGCACTGAGTATTCAGAATTCTTTAGAAGGTTTCCCATTTACTATTTGTATTCCATTGATTAAGTACTTTGTCCCAGTCAATAAGTTGAAGGTTTTCTATCAGCTGATCAAACTTCGCCCTCCTAAAGTTTAATGTTTTTTGTTGTTCCCTTATTGATAACCCTACTGAAGGGCATTTTGAAGTCGATAATATTATGATCGCTATTACCTAGGTGCCCCCCTATCTGTACCTCAGTTATTCTATCAGGCCTATTTGTCAATATTAAGTCCAACACGGCCTTCCCTCTCATTGGTTCCTGCACTAGTTGGGAGAGATAATTATCCTTAATATTTGTCAAGAACCTTTTTCCTTTCTGAGATCTACAGGTTTCTCTTTCCCAGTCAATATCCGGGTAGTTGAAATCCCCCATTACAATCACTTCATTATGTTTTGCTACTTTGTCTATTTGTCCTAATAGCAGATTCTCATTCTCCTCTGTTATATTTGGTGGCTTATAGCAGACCCCCAGTAATATTTTATTATTATTTTTTGCCCCCTCTATCTCTACCCACATGGACTCCACCCCCTCTTCTCCCTCTCCTATATCTTCCCTTAGTCTGGGTTTTAGACATGACTTTACATATAAGCAGACTCCTCCGCCTTTCCCCTGTTTCCGGTCCCTTCTAAATAAACTATAATCTAATAAATTTACCGCCCAGTCGTAGCTATCGTCTAGCCAAGTCTCTGTTATACCTACAATGTCATACCTCTCCTCCGATATAAGCGCCCGCAGCTCATCCGCCTTATTGGTCAGGCTTCTTGCGTTGGTCAGCATGCAAGATAAAACTTTGGGGTTATTTAGCATCCTATTCTTCTCTAACGATCTAACTGTACTATCCCCACCCCCCTCTCCACCCTCATTATATTCACTTCTCCCCTTCCCCCTTGCTTGCCTCACATCCGACCTATTTCCTTGGTTTCCCCCCCCATCTCTAGTTTAAAGTGGTGTCTGTGACACAAATTTTTGGAAAAAATGGAGACTCTTTTTGGAGTCCCCTTGCCGTGTTTTACGTGACGTTGGCATCGTCAGTTACAGGTGGGTTGAGTCCCCCCCACCCCCCTTTAACTGTAAGAAACTACATAAACATTGGCTTGGGGTATCACAGACGGTTGAGTCTGAAGAGCTGTATACTCAGAGGTCTGCTCCAAAGCTTCAGTGTCTGCTAGTCAGAATAGTAGCCCAGCTGTGAAGCAAGCTGCACCGCCTGTGTATCTAATAATAATTTTTTACTGCATCTAACCCAGCCAATCATTTCATAGTATTGCTAGTAGCAGAGTCCCATGGGCTCTAAACCTTGCATAGCCTGGGCATTTTTTGAGATGTCTAAGGATGACCCAACTCATGTTATCTGTAACATTTGTCACCAAAAGCTAAGTAGAGGCCAAAAAAACAATAGTTTGAGTACTATGGACACATGGATATGAAGCATAAGTTGCAGTGCGAAGCTCACTGTGCTACAATGCGGCCTAGCGGGCCGGTCCAACCACCATCTGCCCCAACTGTGTCATCCTGGGGAGACTAAAAGCTTTAGGATTTTGGAAAATCACCTCACCAACCATTTTTAAGCAACTCTGGGACAATTGATACCACTTAAGTGGTGTCTGTGCCACAATTTTTGGAAAAAATGGAGACTCTTTTTGGAGTCCCCTTGCTGTGTTTTACATGACTTTGGCATCGTCAATTCGCGGAGGGTCGGGTCTCTACCCCCACTTTTAACCGTAAGAAAGTACATACACTATGGCTTGGGGTAACACAGATGGTTGAGTCTGAAGAGCTGTTTACTCATACTATAGCCTGGGAATCAGAGGTCTGCTGCACAGCTTCAGTGTCTGCTAGTCAGCGGAGTAGCCACCGCCGGTAGATCTAATTATATATTTTTAACTGCATCTAGCCCAGGCAATACTTTGGGCCTAGTAGCAGTGTCTGCTAGTCAGCGGATTATCCCAGCTGTTAAGCAAGCTACACCACCTGTAGTTTGGACACTTAATTTTTTCAAAGGAAATGCTTCGGGCCCCCGGGACACTCAGTGAAGAGCATCAGGGGAGGCACCCCAAGGCACAGGGGCTGAGATTGGCGGCAGAACGCCTTGCGGTGGACCGTCAAGCTCGATCCTTATAAAAGCTTTATAACTGCAGCAGCTTTAGTGGACGCTACTGGAGCTATAATTCCCGCGGCTGCTGGCATCAGACTTGCCCTCCAATAGATCCTAGTAAAAGGATTTAAAGTGTATTCATTCAAATTAGAGAGACAATTTAAATTACAGAGCTTAGACCTGCCTCCACAGCGGGGGGGCTCGACCCACCAGCGGACAGGCACCAGTATTGGGAGAGGGGGGCTGGCCGTCAGGGTCCACCTCAGCTCTGGCACAAACCCAGCGACACGGAGGTCGCACGGGCAGGAACGGACTGGCCATGTCGGCTTCTCACTTTTTTGGTTTCGAAGAGCATGACATGCCTATATCTGTGTCTCCCTCTCCTTTTACTCCTCAGCTCTTTCTTTTCGCATGACTATATTTACTTCTCACTTTTCCATGTGTTATTTGTGTCTTCTGAGCAGTTTGTCAGCATTTGGACACCTTTGAAGGTGTTTTCTATGTGTTTCTATGTGTTTTTGTTTGCCTGCCATTTGTTTTAACTGTGTTCGACGAACAGTTCGACGATGTTCGATGAACAGTTCGACGAACAGTTCGGCGAACATACCGGTGTTCGACGAACCAAACCCGAATACTACGGGGGTGGCTCAACACTACTTCTGAGCCACATACTGTTCTATACAAAACTCCTCAAGGCTGGAACACTGGCTTGGGCTTATCCCATAGCATCAGTTTTTAGCTCTTATTCTAATAGCAGTAACATTTTGCTCACTCTATGCAGGTATCCTCTTCTCCAATGGAGAGAACTGGAGAGTGATGAGGAGATTCACGCTGTCCACATTACGAGACTATGGCATGGGGAAGAAAGACATAGAAAACAAGATCACTGAAGAGTGTGACTGCTTAGTACAGACATTCAGATCTTATGGAGGTAATTTGGTTCATAAAATGTCTTCATGTATTGATACATCTGGGTCTGCATGGGAGCTGGATAGACAAAGTGGAAGGGCGGGATTTTGGTTTAATTTTTCTTATCAAGGGTGTGTTGAAAGTCATTTGATTTTTACTTTATATGCATTAAAGTAATGAAAACATTAATCAGAATAACACCACATAGCGGTAATGACTTTGGTAGATCGGCTCACTCGGCTGTTTAACGAGGTAGTCACAGGAATGAATTATGTTTAAATCTTCAACTGGTTTATTTACATATGCCTCATAAACCAGTCCAAAACAAAATTAACATATTCAGTCTTGTTGGCCTAAACAAACAGCATTCATTCCAGTTCATATAACTACAGGGTCCTTCCTCTTGAAAATCATGGTTTAGCTCTTTTAAGCAAGAGCCCAACTCTGGATATCCATTCTCCTTCAGAACACAAGGAGCAACCAATGAGTTCAAATGTTTCTACTTTACCTCCTGGACCACACTCTGGGGTGGAGATATTGTTATAATCTGCAACACGAACTACGGAAAGAAGGGGAAAGCTTTCCCTACAGTAAGACTAAGCTGAATCCCTACGACATAGCGGGCAGCCTGTTCCTAGCGAACAGACCCGCCTTAGTCCTAGGTTAGTCTGAATGAAGACCTATAGAATAAAGGGAAGGGGTCCATAAAAGAACTAAGGACTGGAAAAAAAAGGGACACCTCCTGAACAGAGAAAGTTGTTGCAGAAAACGAAAGAAAAACTGACAAAAAGGTACTAGAGGTCCCAAAGGACCAAGAAAACTGAGAGATAGGCACAGATGCACCTGGCTAGCAAAACAGTCAAACAACACTGAAGTCCAGCACAGCCAAAAAGGCGGAGCTGGAATATAAAGGCAGATGGTCACGTGATCGCAAAACACATGATGGAAAAAACAAACAGGAGGGTTCTAACAGTACCCTCTCTTTTACGAGGATCCTCCAGGCCCAGGCCTATCCGGAAACCTCTTGTGGAAAGCTCTAACAAGCCTAGGAGCAGAGACATCATCCGCACTTACCCAGGAGTTATCTTCGGGACCGAAACCCTTCAGGGAGACGAGATATTGTACTCTCCCTCTATGCCATCTTGGATTCAAGATTTGTGAAATTTCATATTCGCTGTCTTCCACCACAGAAAAAACTGAGACTGTGGCATCCTTATCAGATACATCTGCCTTTTTCAACAAGGAAACATGAAATACAGGGTTAAACTTACAAGTAGTAGGAACATACAACCTAACTGCAAAAGGGTTAACAACCTGAAGCATTATAAATGGACCCACAAACTTAGGACTAGTGTTGAGCCACCCACGTAGTGTTCGGGTTCGGTTCGGTTCGACGAACACCGGGATGCTCGAGGAACTGTTCGTCGAACACCTTAGAACACCGTCGAACACCGTCGAACAGCGTTAAAACCAATGGCAGGCAAACAAAAACACATAGAAACACATAGAAAACACCTTCAAAGGTGTCCAAAAGCTGAAAAACTGCTCAGAAGACACTCTCTTTAAAAAAGCCGGCCGGCAATTCAGCAGCGGCATACACCGGTACCCGACAATTTAGACAAGAAGGAATAGAGCATCACACAAAGATTAGATATATGGAAACATGTCAGTCACATATATAAGAAGTACAATGACAGTGTTGGTTACTGTACTTGTCATTTAGTGTTAAAGAATTTATTTAAAAAAATATTAGTGTTTTCATGCACCGTCTCTTTAAAAAAGCCGGCCGGCAATTCAGCATCGTTACCCGACAATTTATAACAGAAAGAATAGAGCATCTCACATAGATTAGATAGATAGAAACATGTCAGTCACATTTATAATAAGTACAGTGAAAGTGTTGATTACTGTACTTGTCATTTAGTGTTAAAATAAAGTATTTATTAAAAAAAAATTGGCGTGGGGTTCACCGTAAATTTAATCTCTAGCGGAGGTTAAGCAGACGGCTGGGGCAGATGTTTGAAGCCTGGGAAGGGGGTAATAACCACGGAGCTTCCCAGGCTACTAATATCAACCCCCAGCTGAATACCTAGCCTTTACTAGCTATTAAAATGGGGGACCACAAAAAAATGACGTGGGGTCCCCCTATTTTAATAGCAAGCAAAGGCTAGGCAGACAGCTGGGGGCTGATATTAATAGCCCAGGAAGGGTGCCATGAATATTGGCCCCCTCCCAGGCTAGAAACACCAGCCGTCAGCCGCCCCAGAAATGGCGCATCCACAGGATGCGCCAATTCTGGCACTTAGCCTCGCTCTTCCCACTGCCCTGTAGCGGTGGCAGTGGGGTAATAGGGTTGGGGTTGATGTCAGCTTATAATGCCAGCTGACATCAAGCCCAGGTTAGTAATGGAGAGGCGTCTATAAGACACCCCCATTACTAACCCCATAGTCAAAGTTACAAAAAAACACAAACACCCAGAATAAAGTCCTTTAATTGAAATAAAGACACAATTCTTTATTGTTCTAAATTAAACCATACTTACCATCACGCCCATTCCAGCTGAAGCCAACGATCTCCTGCAATAAAAGTAAAATAATAAAGCAACATCATCCTTACCTATCCATCGTTCCCACGACAGCTACAGCTCTGCTACATTCACATGACAGGCTGGACCGCAGACGAACGCTGACATCCAGCTTGCCATGCGGCAGACACTGAGAAGCGCAGGCGTGCTTGCGCTCCTCAGTGTCTATCTGTGACGGCATCTAGATAAGCCGAGTTCATGTCCAATGAACTCAGCTCACCTCATGCACGTCACTGACAGCGTGGGAAAATTCTCCTGCTCATGCGGTGAGTGCAGGAGAATTTTCCCACGCTGTCAGTGACGTGCATGAGGTGAGCTCATGTCCAATGAACTCGGCTCACCTCATGCACGTCACTGACAGCGTGGGAAAATTCTCAGCGCTCAGCGCTTGAGCAGGAGGATTCTCCCACGCTGGGATGGCATTGAGAAGACAGGCTGGATCACAGCTGAGCGCTGCCATCCAGCTTGTCATCCTTCAGAGACACTGCAGAGCGCAAGCATGACTGCGCTCTGCAGTGTCTATGAATGATGGCATGCTGGATGGCAGCGCTCAGCTGTGATCCAGACTGTCATCTCAATGCCATCCCAGCGTGGGAGAATTCTCCTGCTCAAGCGCTGAGCGCTGAGAATTTTCCCACGCTGTCAGTGACGTGCATGAGGTGAGCTGAGTTCATTGGACATGTGCTCACCTCATGCACGTCACTGACAGCGTGGGAAAATTCTCCTGCACTCACCGCATGAGAAGGAGAATTTTCCCATGCTGTCAGTGACGTGAATGAGGTGAGCCGAGTTCATTGGACATGTGCTTACCTCATGCACGTCACTGACAGCGTGGGAAAATTCTCCTGCACTCACCGCATGCGCAGGAGACTTTTCCCACGCTGACAGTGACGTGCATGAGGTGAGCTGAGTTCATTGGACATGAACTCGGCTCATCTGGATGCCGTCACAGCCAGACACTGAGGAGCGCAAGCATGCCTGCGCTTCTCAGTCTCTGCGGCATGGCAAGCTGGATGGCATCGTTCTTCTGCGGTCCAGCCTGTCATGTGAATGTAGCAGAGCTGAAGCGGTCGTGGGAACCATGGAAAGGTAAGGATGATGTTGTTTTATTATTTTACTTTTATTGCAGGAGATCGTTGGGTTTAGCTGGAATGGGCGTGATGGTAAGTATGGTTTAATATAGAGCAATAAAGAATTGTGTCTTTATTTAAATTAAAGGACTTTATTCTGGGTGTTTGTGGTTTTTTGTAACTTTGACTATGGGGTTATTAATGGGGGTGTCTTATAGACGTTTCTCCATTACTAACCTGGTCTTGATGTCAGCTGGCATTATAAGCTGACATCAACCCCAACCCCATTACCCCACTGCCACCGCTACAGGGTAGTGGGAAGAGCGAGGCTAAGTGCCAGAATTGGCGCATCCTGTGGATGCGCCATTTCTGGGGCGGCTGACGGCTGGTGTTTCTAGCCTGGGAGGGGGCCAATATTCATGGTACCCTTCCTGGGCTATTAATATCAGCCCCCAGCTGTCTGCCTAGCCTTTGCTTGCTATTAAAATAGGGGGACCCCACGTAATTTTTTTGGGGTCCCCCATTTTAATAGCTAGTAAAGGCTAGGTATTCAGCTGGGGGTTGATATTAGTAACCTGGGAAGCTTTGTGGGTATTACCCCCTTCCCAGGCTTCAAACATCTGCCCCAGCTGTCTGCTTAACCTCCGCTAGAGACTAAAATTACGGGGAACCCCAAGGCAATTTTTTTTTAATAAATACTTTATTTTAACACTAAATGACAAGTACGGTAACCAACACCATCACTGAACTTCTTACACATCTGACTGACATGTTTCTATGTATCTAATCTATGTGTGATGCTCTATTCTTTCTGTTATGAATTGTCGGGTACCGCTGCTGAATTGTCGGCCGGCTTTTTTAAAGAGACGGTACATGAAAACACTTATATTTTTTTTAATAAATCCTTTAATACTAAATGACAAGAACAGTAACCAACACTGTCACTGTACTTCTTATATATGTGACTGACATGTTTCTATCTATCTATTCTATGTGTGATACTCTATTCTTTTGGTTCTAAATTGTCGGGTACCGGTGAATGCCGCTGCTGAATTGCCGGCTTTTCATGTTTCACTGTGAGCACTGTTCCTTTCGATTTGGGCAATCACTGTAATGCCACAACCACCATGGCTGTGGCATTACAGTGAGTGGCAGACAATCCCTGCATGATTGGTGCTCTAAATAGAGCCAGACATGCAGGACACGCTTATGTTGCACGAACAGTTATCGAATATAACCTCGAACAACCGAATTTTTTGCAAATCGTTTGGGTTCGTCGAACTACTCAAACACCGCCCAAAACAGCTCGAATTTGAGATTGGCGAACAGTTCTAGTCGAACACCGCTCATCTCTACTTAGGACCCAGTGTTTTAGAGGGAATCGTCAACCGTAGGTTCCTTGATGACAACCAAACCATGTCAACCACAGTAAACAAAACCTCCTTTCATTTCCTGTCAAAATACTTCTTGGACTTCTTGTTAGCCTCTTGAAGGTTGCAACATACATTAGTCCAAACTCTCTCCAACTCACCGGAATAATTCTTCTCCGGCACCGCCGACCACAATCTGGAGAATGAAATAAAAGACGGATGTCTCCCAATACAACTAAAAAAAGGAGAACACCCAGCAGAGGAGGATGTATGATTGTTAAGAGCAAATTCTGCTAGAGGCAGAAACTCAGACCACACCTCTTGATTGTCCAATGCAAAACATTGCAAAAACTGTTCTACATCCTGGTTCTTTCTTTCAGTCTGTCCATTAGACTCAGGATGATACCTAGACGAAAATGACTAATGGACTCCCAACCTGTCACAAAAAGCACGCCAAAAGTGAGCCACAAACTGAGGTCCTCTATCAGAAACAATATTCGTGGGAAGGCCATGAAGCTTGACAATCTCCTTAACAAACGTCTTAGCGAGAATCTTGGCGCAGGGTAACTTAATGAGTGGAACCAAATGACCCATCTTACTGAAATGGTCCACGACCACCCAGATGACAGTAAAACCCTCGGACACGGGAAGATCAGTGAGAAAATCCATTGTGAGTGCATCCAAGGCACTCTCCAAAGGGTAAAGCAACCCCGCAGCAGGAGTATGTGAAGCCTTTGACCTAGCACACTCCGTACATTGACGCACCCACTTGATGACTTTTTTCTGCCATCCAGGCCACCAAAAACTGCGACTGATAAGTCTCTTAGTTTCAGAAATCTCTGGATGACCTGCCAACCGAGACTCATGATACTCCACAAACAAGTCTCTCCTAAAGGTTCTAGTCGCAAACAACCTCCCATGGGGAGTGTTAGATAGAGCATCATCTTGAGATTTTAGAATCCCATTCTCTAAAACGGAGTCCAATGCCGCCACCACAATTCCTTTCTGTAAAATGTTCTCCTCCTCAGCACCGACCAAAGGAGAGAAGCTGCGAGATATAGCATCGACTTTAACATTCTTAGTACCAGGGATATAGGTAACAGAAAAATTAAACCGAGAAAAAAAAAGTACCCACCTAGCTTGACGGGCATTCAAGCACTTGGCAGCATCCAGATAGATCAAACTCTTATCATCTGTGAAAAACCGAATAGGAAATCAAGCGCCCTCCATAAATGACGCCAATGTTCAAACGCGAGTTTAATAGCCGGCAACTCCCGATTTCTAACATCATAATTCAATTTGGCTTCCGAAATTTTTTTCGAAAAGAAGGCACAAGGATCTACTCCATCCCTGTTCTCCTGAGACAAAACTGCTCCGACCCCCACCAATGAAGCATCGACCTCGACCAAAAAAGGTTTGGTCTCATCAGGCTGCATAAGGATAGGGGCTGAACTGAACCTCTCTTTGAGATACTTAAACGCTTCAATGCCCTCAGTAGTCCATTGCACCGTATTCGCACCTTTCCTGTTGAGATCGGTTAGAGGCTTAACAATTACAGAAAAATTCTTAATGAATTTGCTGTAATAATTGGCAAAACCCAAAAATCTCTGTATTGATTTCAAACCAATAGGCCTAGGCCATTCCAGCACAGCCTGAACCTTCACCGGGTCCATCTCAAAGCTCTCGCTGGAGACAATGTAGCCCAAAAAACTAATTCTCTGCACTGCAAACTCACATTTCTCCAGCTTAGCAAAGAGTGAATTATCACTCAATAACTGAAAAACTTCACGTACACTATGCCAAAGGGACTCCAGATCTGGCGAATAATTCAAAATGTCATCCAAATACAGAACCACATTCTTACCAATCAAAGGTCTCAAAATGTCATTAATAAGGTTCTGAAAGAATGCAGGTGCATTGGTAAGACAGAAAGGCATCACCAGATTCTCAAAATGACCTACCGGAGTGTTGAAAACAGTTTTCCACTCATCACACTCCTTCACTCGTAACAAATTGTATTCCCCCCCCGTACATCAATTTTAGAGAACCACTTGGCCCCCACTAACTGGTTAAACAAGTCAGGAATTAACGGCAATGGGAAGCAATTTCGTATGGTAATCTTATTAATTTCACGAAAATCCAGACATGGACGCAAATCCCCGTCCTTTTTTTTCAACAAAGAAAAATCCAACTGCCACAGGCGACTTAGAAGGTCTAATGTGACCAGCAGCCAGGCTCGTCTGTATGTACTCCTCCAAGGTCTTTCTTTCTGGGATAGTTAGATTAAACAAGCAGCTCTTGGGAAGTGTAGCTCCCGGAATACACTCAATGGCGCAATCTCTATGAGGAGGTAGAACTTGCGACTCCTCCTCAGAAAAAAACCCTCCAAAAATCTTGAATAGGTGCAGGTAACTCCCCTTTTCCCACAACCGCAATGCCACCATTACAACATTTATCATAGCATTTCGGACTCCAAGACTTAATCATATTAGTAGACCAGTCCAGCAAAGGATTGTGCAGTTTTAACCAAGCATATACTAGAATGACCAGAGAGGGTAAATTATCTAATACAACCAAGTCCAAAATTTCTTGGTGAAGACCATTGATAGTGAGGGGAAATGCAGCAACCTTGTGAGTAATACATTTCAAGTGAGTGTTATCAATAGCAATCACAGAGATAGGTGATGACAAAGGTTTGGATTTCAATTTAAGTTTTTCCAAAAACCCTTTATCAATCACATTAAGTGTTGAACCACAATCCACAAATACCAGAAATTCAATCAAATTTTCCTGCAAAGTAGTACTCCCTGAAAGAAATACTCCTGCAGAGCGTAAACAAGCTATAAGGGTGTAACTGACCTTTTCATTTTCTTTACTTAAACGAAGCTCACAATACTTAATCAAATGGTCAGCTTCACCACAATAAAGACTTAATCCTTCGGCGAACCTCTGGTCTCTTTCCTGAGAGCGGAGCGACCTCGTCCTAACCTTCATCAATTCTCCGCCATCTGAGCAGATTTTCTGGGAGCTAGGATCTAGCATTACAGGAGTCTTTACCTCATTCTGCCTAGATCTCAGCCTCCTATCCACACGAACAGCTAATTGCATGGCATCCTGCAGAGTCTCAGATGCAGGGAATGCAGTTAGCAAATCCTTAACCCTTTCACTCAGAAAGAACTAGACATTTCAGAGCAGGATCATTCCATCTGACTTCAGAAGCCCACCTTCTAAAGTGTGTGCAATAAATCTCAGCATCATCTGACCCCTGATTCAAACGCCTGAGTTCTGCTTCAGCAGATGAGATTCGATCAGGATTGTCATATAATAGACCCATAGCTGAAAAAAACTCTTCTACCGACCTCAAACATGGATCATTAGGTTGAAGAGAAAAGGCCCACCCTTGTGGTTCATTGCGCAAAAGTGACATAATAAAACCAATGCGCTGTGATTCATTCCCAGAGGACCTTGGTCTCAAATGAAAATATAACAAACAAGCATTTTAAAAGGAAAAAAAATTTTGCTGTTTACCATAAAATACATCCGGCAGTCCTACCTTGGGTTCCACAAAATGTGCTTCGGAACAGCTAATCACGTGTTGCTGGAGCTCGGCCACCTCCAGAGTCAGCCCCTGCAAGCGTTGAGCCAAATCCTGGATGGAACCATACTGATCCCCGTATTAATATTTCCTTAATTTTTTTTTTTGGGCTGGACTTACTGTTATGATCTGCAACAAGAACTAAGGAAAGAAGGGGAAAGCTTTCCCTACAGTAAGGCTAAGCTGAATCCCTATGATGTAGTGGGCAGCCTGTTCCTAGCGAACAGACCTGCCTTAGTCCTAGGCTAGTCTGAACGAAGACCTATAGAATAAAGGGAGGGGGTCCCTAAAAGAACTAAAGACTGGAACAAAAAGGGACACCTCCTGAACAGAGAAAGTTGTTGCAGAAAATGAAAGATAAACTGACAAAAAGGTACTAGAGGTCCCAAAGGACCAAGCGAACTGAGAGATATGAACCGAAGCACCTAGCTAGCAAAACAGTCAAACAACACTAAAGTCCAGCACAGCCAAAAAGGTGGAGCTGGAATATAAAGGCAGATGGTCACTAGACTTATAAACACAAGATGGAAAAAACAAACACAGATATAGTGATACAGTTCACAATAAACCTTGCCCTTCATAGCCGATTAATCCCTCTCAGCACATAACATGCTGGTGCAAACGTCCAGGTTCATATCACTGAAGCTAATAACCTCAGTGAATCATATTTCCCCTCCAGCACATTACCAGTGACCCTCCTACATGACATAAAAAGTTGGAAAGAAATAGGTTTTATTTTGTTTTGTAACATACTTTATTTTAATTCCTTGCTCCAAAAACTTCCCCTTGTTGTATTTTCAGGGAAACCATTCAATAATCAAACTATCATAAATGCTGCTGTGGCCAACATAATTGTGTCCATCCTGCTGGATCACAGATATGAATATGATGATCCTACAATCCTGAAACTCATGAATCTAGTGAATGAAAATGTCAGGATCATGGAAAGCAGGATGATTCGGGTATGTATACTTCTATCACTATGCCAAGAGAAATGGGTTAACGGCAGTGGTGTAACTAGAATCCTTTTGGCCCCGGTTACAGTTTGGACATGGCCCTCACCAGTATATTGGTCAGATGTATGAGCCATTGTAACAAAACCTACCCAAATCTGCCAGAGCTGCTTGTGAAAGTACAACGCATGTATGCTCATTTCAAAAAGTCAGCTATAGCTTCCGCCACCCTAGAAATGCTTCAGCAGCATTTGCAGCTTCCAGCTCACCAACTGTTGTGCGATGTCACCACATGTTGTAAATCAACGTTGCAGATGTTGGGAAGGATTTGTGAGCATCAGAGGGCAGTTGTTGAGTACCAGCTTCAACACGCCCATCGGCATTCAGGTATTCAGGTCAGCCTCTGCACATAAGAGCTGATGAGTGGGCATGGATGTCTGACATCTGTGCCATCCTCCAAAACTTTGAGGACTCCACCAAGATGGTGAGCAGCGATGACACCATAATTAGCATCACCATCCCGCTTCTCTGTCTATTGAAATGCTCGGTGCTCACAGTTAAAGTGGAGGCATTGAATGCAGACCAAGGAACTATGCAACCCAGCCTCATCTCATCTCATCTCAATGCAGATTGGGTGATAATGAGGAGGAGGAGGGTGAGGAGGAGGACATGGACAGTAATCCTCTTAGGGAGGGCAGGGAACTCTGGCTGCCTTGGAAGTCTTGATACCCCTCTTTCAGTCTGTGGGAAAGCTGTATGAGTTTCGCTTAATGACTTTCAGTGGCCTAAACTGTGGCTTTGCTTATGCACATTTTTTCTTAAAATGCATTGCAGATCAGGCCACTGTCCAACTCTGTAGTGATTAAATTGAAGGCGTAAAGAAAGATCTTTGTCTGTAACTAAGCACCACCGAGAAGTGTGAGCTGATGTTGGATGGGCTGCCATTGCTTATGCAACAAGCTGCATTAGAGGACTTCCTGGGAGAAATGACAGCCAGAGTAGATACGGTTTCCCTCTATGCAAGTCCTTTCACCAAGCTAAAGAATATGCCTGTGGTGAAATACAACTCTCACCGAGAAGCAGTGTCAGACTGAAGAAGATTGGGTCGACCAGAGGTTTTGATTCTGAGGGATCACCTTTCTTCCCCGCTAAAGAACCCCCATAGCATCTGCAAGGTTTGCCCTATGAACTCTCCTGAAGGAGAAGCCAGGGCCTACTGGAGGAGTCTCCGGTTCTCTGGTGGGCCTGTCCAACCCTGCCAAGAAGCATCCCTGGCTAAGAAAAGTGTGTGGGAAGGTTCCCGGATACTTTATGGCTGCTTTTTTAATGTGCACTGGCTCCAATGAGATGTACAATCCCTGGCCACATTCACTTGTCCACGTGTTTGTGGTTAGGCGGTCCCTCTCACTAAGTGCACTGAGGAGGGCATGGGTAATGTTTTGGCACCCATGCTTGTGGAAGGCAGGGACAACACCAGGAGAAATATTGGCAGTTGGGGATCAAATATGGAGACTGGACCACTGCAATGAGGCTGTGAAAAGCTTCTGCCTCCGCGAGTCTAAAAGGCAACATTTCAAGTGCAAGCAGCTGTCCAGAAATGTGGCAGCATAGTATTGCGGCCTGTGCTTGGGTGAATGGCTGGCTGCATATTTGCGCTTGCATTCCAAGTAATAAAATACTATGGAGATGGGTGGCCTCTTCATCATCACAACCTGTAAGGTTTACACCATGAACTCTCCTGGTGGAGAAGCCAGGGCCCACTAGAGCATTCTCCGGTTCTCTAGTGGGCCTGTCTAACCCTGCCGAGAAGCAGCTCTGGCTAAGAAAAGTCTATGTGACGGTCCCTGGACACTCTATGGCTGCTTTTTTACTGAAGGGAAGCCCACGCAAACACAAGGAGAACATACAAAATCCCTGCAGATGTTGTTCTTGCTGGGATTTGCACCCAGGACCCCAACGCTGCAAGGCTTTATTGCTAACCACTGAGGCACTGTGTTGCCCTCTCTGTTCTCCCTCTGATATCTAACATGTTGGAGAAACTTGCACCTACTACCACTCAGTATCTTTAGCTCCTTTGTGAGAAACTAATGTTTTTGGGCAGCAACTCAGTCTACCAAATAAAATTACAGAGAAGAAAATTGTGGATCGCTTCACTACTGGTATTGTGAGCACTGCTAATACCATGGCGTCATGCCATAGTTCACTGGAAATATTCCAGGCTGGTTGGAGCCAAGCTGGTTCCCATAGAAAATTACCAGCAGCAAGATAAGGAGTTGGTGGCCTCTATCAGGAGATGGTGTCCCCCCCTTGAACCATCCTGTGTTTAGCTATCACCCCATTTCACTTCTCCCCTATGCCTCCAAACTATTGGATCAACACGTCTATTTTGAACTGTCCTCTCACCTCTCCTCCTGCTCCCTCTTTAACCGCTTACAATATGGCTTCCGACTTCACCATTCTACTAAAACTGCCCTGATTAAAGTCACCAACGACCTACTAACTTCCAAATCCAAGCAAGACTACACCTTAGGCCTGGGACAGCTCATAGTTTCATGGCTTTCAGTATCACCTCTATGCTGATGACACTCAAATCTACCTCTATGGACCTGATATCAGCTCCTTACTAACCAGAATCCCACAATGTGTGTCCTATATTTCATCTTTCTTTGCTAGATTTGTAAAAATTAACATGGATAAAACAGAATGCATCATCTTTCCACCACCTCATTCATTATCCCCAACTAACCTATCCATCAAAGTGAATGGCTGCTCACTCTCCCCAGTCCCGCAAGCTTGACGCTGATCTGCCCTTCAAAATTCAGATCCAAGCCTTTTCCACTTGCTGCCGACTCCAATTCCAAAGTATCCTGTGGATAAGCACATTCCTCAACCAAGAATCTAGAAAAACATCAGTGCACGCACTCATCATCTCCTGTCTTGACTACTACAAGCTCCTGCTCTGTGGCCTCCCTTCTACCATTCTTGCAAAACTCCAATCTATCCGAAACTGTGCTGGCCGATTAACCACCTGTTACCCCTCTATTCCCAGGCTTCTCCCCTCTGTCAATCCCTGAGCTAGCTCCCTGTTTCCCAGAGACTCCATTTGGAAAGCCTAACTTTGGCATACCAAGCCATCGAAAATCTGTCTCCTACATACATGTGTGACCTAGTCTCCCTGTTCTAGTTACCTGCTCGCAACCTCCCATCTTTCCAAGATCTCCTCCTCTACTTCCCTCTTATCTCTTTTTGTCACAATCGCATACAAGATTTGTCCCGTGCATCTCACTCACTGTGTAACACTGTACCCCAACACATCAGACTGTCGCCTACTCTGGAAACCTTGAAAAGGAAGCTGAAGACCCACTTCTTGTGACAAGTGTACAATCTGCGGTATGCCTTGATCCAGCATATCGCTGCACGACTAGCTGTACCCTGACCTACTGTACCCTCACCCATCCCTTGTACATTGTTTGTGCGCCCTCGCAGGCAGAGTCCTCTCTCCTCTTGTACCTGTCGGTGACCCCTTTTGACATGTAACGTGCCACGGAATAAATGTCGCTGTTATAGTAATAGTAATTATAGTGCTTGTACTCTGGGTCGATTGATGGGACTTTCCTCGTGTCTACCCCTTATTTGATATTTTTGGGCAGCTTTTGGGCCCATTTGAAGATGTTGCATATGCTTTCTTTTTGTCCCCCCCATTGAATCATATGGCATTCGGAAATATTTGACTAATTAATCGACAAATAAATTCTGCGAATGTCAAAATATTTGGCAAACATTTCCGAACCGAACATTGAATGTTCGCTCATTTCTAATTTGGAATAAGAGAAATCTTTAACCCTGGGGAATCACTTTTTGTTTGCTGATACTTGTATAGTATATATGCAGGCAGCCTGTGTTCTTTGAATGCTGAGAACAGACACTGCACTTCTGGGTTTCTTTCGGTGCACAAGTAGCACCCCAATCCATAAATAGTAAAAGAAAAACTTGGCACTCGTATTCTTCGTGCAAAACAAGTGAATTTTTAATTGTTCAAAGAAATTCCAAAAATAATAAGACGTTTCGGTCAATCAAACCTTCATCAGTCATCTGAAGCTTGGGAGGGTTTTGCCCTTGTAAGGTCGCGATGCCCATCTCGACGACAAGATGTTGTGACCTCTTGTACTTGCATGCGCAAAAATGTCCCAGACCGCACGGTAGGCCAGAACTTTCGGCTCTAATGACGTCAAACACTATTCTTTAACCTTTCGCAACCCTGGGATTTTCCTTTTTTGCATTTTCGTTTTTTGCTCCCCTTGTTCCCAGAGCCATAGCGTTTTTAGTTTTTGGTCAATATGGCCGTGTGAGGGCTTATTTTTTGCGGAACGAGTTGTACTTTTCAAGGCCATTACTAGTTTTACCATATCTTGTATGGAGAAAACGGGAAAAAAATCCAAGTGCGGTGAAATTGCTAAAAAAGAGCAATAGCACAGATGTTTTTTTTTTTTTTTTTTTTACCACGTTCACTGAATGCTAAAACTGACCTGCCATTATGATTCTCCAGGTCATTATGAGTTCGTAGATATCAAAGATGTATAGGTTCTTTTTTATTTAAGTGGTGAAAAAAAATTCCAAAATTTGGTAAAAAAAAAAAAAAAATGGTGCCATTTTCCAAGACCCGTAGCGTCTCCATTTTTCAGGATCTGGGGCCAGGTGAGGGCTTATTTTTTGCACACCAAGCTGAAGTTTTTATTGATACAATTTTGGGGTAGATCCGATGTTTTAATAGCCAGTTATTGCATTTTATTGCAATTTTGCAGAAACAAAAAACATAATTCTGGTGTTTAGAATTTTTTTCTTGTTCCGCCGTTTACCGATCGGATTAATTCTTCTTTTATATTGATAGATCGGGCGATTCTTAATCTGGCGATACCAAATATGTGTATTTGTTTTTTTATTATTATTATTTTATTTTGAATGGGGCAAAAGGTGGGTGATTTAAACTTTTATATTTTTTTAAT
Source organism: Phyllobates terribilis (assembly GCF_046119375.1). Classification (NCBI taxonomy): domain Eukaryota; kingdom Metazoa; phylum Chordata; class Amphibia; order Anura; family Dendrobatidae; genus Phyllobates; species Phyllobates terribilis. The sequence continues at coordinate 68,246,777 of NW_027362763.1, read as the reverse complement.
TTTTTTTATATTTTTAAATATATTTCTTTCTTCACTTTTTGCTTGATTCTATAGTCTCCATAGGAGACTAGAATCAGCAACTGTCCGATTGCCTCTGCTACATACAGGGGACGAGTAGATCCCCTGTGTGCAGCAGAAATGCTCCTGTACTATGAGCGCCGACCACTAGGTGGCGCTCATAGCGACCAGCTCATGACAACTACTGGGATAAGCTGCAGACCCAGGGTTGTCATGACCACCCATCGGTGACCCGCGATCACGTGACAGGGTCGCCGAAGGGCGGGGTAAGTGACGCACTTCCGGAGCGGCAATGTTAAATGCCGCTGTCGGAAATTGACAGTGGCATTTAACTAGTTAACAGCCGCGGCTGTTGCGGGCACATTTCAGCTGTAATAATCAGCTGACATGTGCTCGGTTCGTGCGGGATCAGCGCCGGAGCCCTCACAGATCCGGGGGATTAAAGCCTGTGCGTACTATTACTATTAAAGGGGTTAATGAACCTTAGGATTGCTGCTTCCAATAGGTGGCGAAGAGACAATTTTAACAATAATATAGAAAATCCTCCCTACTAGTGACGCGCCCCTGGGCCTGAGTCGCGCAGCGTTGCGCACGCGGGAGCCTACCCGGAGCCGGATCAGATGGGGGTAGTAGTCTCGTGGCGGTGACCCGGTCCGTGCCCAGGGAGTCAGACTAAGTGGCAGTCTATTAGCAGTAGATGGTGGATGACTACGCCACCCGTTGAATGCAGCTATGGAGCTGCCGCTGAAGGGCAGACCGCTGAGGCCGGTGGAAGGATGGTGCAGCGTGGATGGTATAACCCTCAACGGGAGGGGTATGGCCTCAGGGCAGCCGACGTGGATGATGGGGGTAGCAGGAACCACTCAGAGACGATGCGGTGTAGTTCAGGGTCTTTACTGGTGACAAAGATAGACCCTCCCGGAGTACTTGCTAGCAATCGGGGCCTGGTCAGTCCTTGAGCAGATGGGATCTCCCCTGGCCAGGCGGAGTTGTAGGCCTTCCCAACTAACTGTACTCTTCTGGCTACCTTGCTAGAGGCGGGTAAAAGTAGCCCACGTCCCTGAGTGTACCGTGTGGTGCTCACCCGTATGGCCGGTGACTTGGGGCCTTCTAATGGCTTCCGCTCCACGATGGCGGTGCTGGTCCCACGCGTGTGACCGTGCCTTCGGGTTTCTGGGCCAGAGGACCTGCCATCCCCTGCCGGTCGGTTTCTGCTGCTGGGTAGAGATTAGTCCCCACAGCCTCGGACTCCGGGTCCGGTGATACTTCTCAGTCAGGGCGAGCTCTGCAGCTGCCAGCCCCTGACTCCTTGTAGCACTGTTCCCACAGAGCTCCTGATGTTCTTTTCCTATATCTGCTTCTCTGTCTCTACTTCTTCTCTACTCCCTAACCCTGCCTCAGCCCTAGGTTTATATAGGGGAAGTTCTTCCCCTCCCAGGACTGGGCAGGAGGTGTGGCATGCATAGGATCCCTGACCAAGAGACCTCCCACCTGCTCTCAGACGTAATATCTCTATCACTGTGGCAACCAGACCCCTGGGGTGTCACATTCCCCCCTAGTGAAATTTAGTACTCCGGGACTAAACATATTTTTGGAAAAACATAACAAGGTATAAACAATAATAGTACAATAAGAAAAACATATAAAGATGGTCACGGCGTGTCCGCAACCGGGTGCAGTTTTTGAAGAAAAGCAAGGTGTCCATTTCACCAAAACAGGGAGACGTAACCAGGTAGGGGTCTGTCCTACCCCGAGTCCTTAACAGTCTTTAGTCCGTCCTGGGTTAGGCTCCAACTATGTACACAGGATTCCCGGTAAATCCACCAAAGACTCCTATAAACAACTAGAAACACATAATTATACACAAGCAACAAGAAAAACAGGTAACCACAAATAAAACAATTTATACACTTCAAATCCTCCAACGTGCGGGTAACTGGCCTCTAGTGGCCCTAGTGGACCTACGGAGCTGCCTGTCTAGCCCTGAACTACAGGGTGTAGGAGCTGTCAAGGGTAAACTGGGCAGCTGTCTACTGGCTCCTTGGCTCACTAGGGGTACGGCAGGCTCACTATAAGCAGAGGGTTGATCCTCCTGTTCTGCTTGTGTGGAGTCTTCTGCCTCCTGGACCGGCTGCTCTTCCAGCTCTACCTTTCGCTCCGTAGGTGCTTGGGATGCTGGTTGGAGGAAGGTGAGTACGGGTACCACAACTGCGCCATTGACTTGAGTCCAAGACCGAGGGAAGTCTCCGAGCACAGTACTAACCATGTCTTCCCTTTCCTCTACGGGTCGAGGGTCTTCTTGTTCCTCTTCAGGGTTCCGTAGCTGTTCGGGACACTTTTTCAGGTGATCCCGGGATACAATGGTCGTGGTTTCCCCTCCGTCTTTACTGATGGTACAGACCTTTGGGTTGTCGTGGCTTGAGGGCAGTACGGTGTACGGGTCCTTCTCCCACTGGTCGTCCAACTTGTGGAGCCGTCTTTTTCTCTTCAAGACCTGCTCTCCGGGTACCAGGGGAACAGCGGGAGCATACTGGTTGTAAGTTTTCTCTTGTCTTTCCCTAGCCTGACAGAGACTTCGCTCCACACTCTCCTGTACTCTCCGGTACTGCAGCTGCCTCTCTGTGTCCCAGTCTGCTTCTGGTGAAGTGTCCTCGGGTGTCAGGACTCCCATTTCCAGGTCAACAGGTAACTTACCAGGTCTCGCCCTCATTAGGTAAGCCGGGGTACAGTTGGTGGAACCTACCGGGATGTGGTTGTATAGGTCCACCAGATCGGGCAGCTTCTCAGGCCACAGACTGCGTTCTTCCAGGGGCAACGTTTTCAGAAGATCCATTACCACCTGGTTCATTTTCTCACAAAGTCCATTAGTTTGCGGATGATAGGGTGTTGTCCTTATCTTCCGGCAGCCATACAGAGTGCAGAATTCTTGGAAGACCTCCGCTTCAAAGGCAGGTCCCTGGTCTGTCAACACTTGGTCCGGGTACCCGTGTGGACGGCAGAAATGCTGCTGGAAGGCTCTAGCTGCTGTTCGAGCTGTTAAGTCCTTGACGGGGACGACAACCAAGAACCGGGAGTAGTGATCCACGATGGTTAGTGCGTAGACGTAGCCACTTCTGCTTGGGGTCAGTTTTACATGATCCAAGGCTACCAGTTCCAACGGCTGCCGGGTGACGATGGACTGCAGGGGAGTCTTCTGGCTGGCACGGTCCTTCCTTCTTAGGTTGCACGGGCCACAGTCTCTGCACCACCTCTCGATGGTTCCCCTCATGCCTACCCAGTGAAACCGCTCGCGCAGCAGGAACTCCAGCTTCTTCCATCCGAAGTGTCCAGCCCCGTCGTGGTATGCCTCCATCACCATGGCTGCGTCTCTTCGTGGCACCACTACTTGCCAGATTAGTTCATGCGTCCGGGAGTTAACCATTCTGCGGCACAACTTCCCCTTGTAAAGGAACAGTCGACTCTTCTCAGCCCATAGTTGCTTGGCTTCCTCCGGAGCGTCTGGGTCAAGGCGAGCCTCTGGCCGAGTCAGCATCTCCTTCACCAGTCGGACGGCAGGGTCACTGTCTTGCGTTTCCTCCCAGTTGTAGTGAGGCAAGGGGTTAAACGTAGCGGCTTGCTTACGCTTTACCCGATGGGAATACTGGATAGTCCCATGACGGTGGAACGCGGGGAGTTCAACTTCTTCCAGTCCCTCTGGATCTTCTCCTACGTCCGGTAGGTTTGGCATCCTGGACAGGGCGTCCGCGTTGGTATTGGAGCGTCCTGCCCGGTATTTGATTGTGAACTCGTAGTTGGACAGACGGGCCATCCATCTCTGCTCTAGGGCACTGAGTCTTGCCGTGTCCAGGTGTGTCAACGGGTTGTTATCCGTGTACACGATGAACCGGGAAGAAGCGAGGTAGTGCTTAAAGCGTTCGGTGACTGCCCACACCACTGCCAGGAACTCTAGCTTAAATGAGCTGTAATTCTCAGGGTTTCTCTCGGTAGGTCGCAGTTTTCGGCTGGCGTAAGCGATTACTCGTTCTTTCCCCTGCTGGATCTGGGACAACACGGCTCCTAGCCCGATGTTACTTGCGTCGGTGTAGAGGATAAAGGGCTGGCTGTAATCAGGGTACGCCAGGATTTCATCCCCCGTGAGGGCCATCTTCAGCTGGTGGAAGGACTCTTCTTCTAACTTCTCCCATCTGAAGGGTGGCTTCTGGTTCTTGGCCTTCCGGGACTGGCCTATCAGGAGGTCCTGCATAGGAGCTGCCTTTTTGGTGAAACCGGGGATGAATCTGCGGTAATAGCCTACCAACCCGAGGAACTGCCGCACTTCTTTTACACTGGAGGGACTTGGCCATTCCTTAATTGCGGTGATCTTATCAGGGTCGGGAGCCACTCCGTCAGCGCTCACCACGTGTCCCAGGTACTGCACCTTTGGTTTCAGGAGGTGGCACTTGGAGGGTTTCACCTTTAGGCCGTAGCTTGCCAGAGCTTCGAACACTTCCGCCAGGTGTTTCAGGTGGTCCTCATACGTCTTGGAATATACGATGACATCGTCCAGGTACAACAAGACCGTCTCGAAGTTTCTGTGGCCCAGACAGCACTCCATTAATCGTTGGAACGTTCCTGGTGCGTTGCAGAGCCCGAACGGCATGCAGGTAAATTCGCTAAGTCCCATCGGGGTGGTGAATGCGGTCTTCTCCCGGTCCGCCTCTGCTACAGGAACCTGCCAGTACCCACTAGTGAGATCCAAGGTAGAGAAGAAGTTAGCAGATCTTAAAGCAGCCAAAGACTCCTCTATCCTTGGTAAGGGGTACGCATCCTTGTGTGTGATACGGTTGATTTTCCGGTAATCTACACACATCCTCATGGTGTTGTCTTTCTTTTTGACTAAGACTAGTGGAGCTGCCCAGGGGCTACAGCTATCCCTGATCACCCCAGCCTCCTTCATGTCTCTAAGCATCCCCTTGGCGTGTTGGTAGTGTGCAGGGGGTATGGGTCGATACCTCTCTTTTATGGGAGGATGGTCTCCCGTGGGGATGTGGTGTTCTACCCCCTTGACTCGCCCAAAATCTAACGGGTGTTTACTAAACACTCTCTCGTACACTTGAACCACCCGATAGACTCCCTGTTTCTGGTGTGAGGGAGTGGAGTCAGTACCCAAATGTAGTTGCTGACACCAGTCCTCCATCGTTTTCTTAGAGCCGTTACCTTCCTCCGGGGAAGATGGAGGCAAGGGTTCTACGGACTGTATGGAATCTTGATTGATGGTATACAATTTGGCTAGCGTGGCATACCGGGGCAGGTACACTTCCCTCTTCCCGATATTTATTATGCGAACGGGCACCCTCCCATGGCGTACATTGACCACCCCCCGTGCTGTCAAAATGGTGGGCCTACTGTCTGAGTAAACTGGTTCTACCATTGCCTGGTAATCTCTACCTCTCAGACCAATAGCTGCCCGGCACCAAATCATCATTTCACTTTTTGGGGGCATGGCAATAGGGAAAGGGTCACACATTCGCACGTTACCAATCTCACCACCGGAGAGTTCTAGCTGTTGCCGTCGCATCAGTGCCCGGATCTCTTTCTGGAGCACTCGCTGCTGGCCGGAGCTGGCGTTCTTGGCAACCTGCTGTAAAAGGAAAATCACCTCTGCAAGACAATTTTCAATTACATTAGTTCCTAGAGTTATCTTTGGGTGACTCTCGTGTTTGTCAATGTCTACAATGATCAGTCCCTGTGCCGCCAATTCGACTCTACCGATTTTAATGGTCACCTCTTTAAATCCAATCTGTGGCACGGGCTGACCATTGCTGGCGATGATACTCAAGTCGTCGTCAGGGTAGCGGGTGATATCCGAGTCATTCCAGTACTGCTTGAAGAGCACGTACGGGATGGTGGTGACCTGTGACCCGGTGTCCAGCAGGGCACTCATAGGAATGCCATCCAGTACCACGGGTAAGACTGGACGTCCTCCCACATATTTGTCGCGCCAGTTCGATGGGCCTGGTGATCTTTTTCCTGGGGGTTGGCCCTCTACCCCAGGTTGTGCCAGTTTAAAGGACAGTACCTTGCCATATGTCCGGGTTGATTGCAGCGGCGGCAGATGGGTCGTCCGTCCTCGTTGTATCGGTCGCTGGGTCTTCCTCTGGCCGGTGGGGTCCTCCTTGGTCGACGCCACGGGATGTCCTCCGGTCCGGATGCCAGCTGGATCTTCCCTGGAGTGGAAACCTGTAAAGACTGCACAGTTCGGGTTAGCGCAGCAACGCTTTTAGCTAGCTCTTGGACCTGATGGTGCAGGTCTGGAGCCGGGTCATTGTTCAAAGCCTGCGCATCAGCTCCCACAGGCCCTGCCGACAAGGGCGCCGCCTCCTGGTGGTAAGTGGCAGTGGGGCGTCTGTGGGTCACAACGCCACCGGGTGCTGGTTCTCGAAGCACCCGGATGGCTCTGTCCTTGAACTGTGCAAATCCCAGATGAGGGTCCTGTAAGGCCATTGCCCGCAACTGGGTTCGGTGGGCATTGCAATATAAACCCTCTATAAATTGTTCAGTCAACAGCCTGTCCTCGTCTCCCACGCCGTCAGGGTCGGTCTGCTTAATGGCTCTCAGGGCCTCTTGTAGGTTCAGGGCATAGTCCCTTATACTCTCATGTGCCCGCTGTTTGCACCCGTAGAATCTAAGCTTGATCTCGGCTGAGGTGCGGGTATCAAAGGTGTCCCTCAGCCGGGTTAGTATCCCCGCGACAGTCCTCCCCCCAGGTGGCCAGGACTTTACCTCCCTTTGGGCTGCCCCGGTTAGTTGGGCCACCAGAATGCTCACTTTTTGCTCCTCTGTGAGGGGGTACACCTGGAAGAGGCTATCCAGCTTTTCTCTAAAGTCATGCAGGGTATGGGACTCCCCTGAGTACTGGGGTAGCCAGGCTGCCCCCGGGATATAGGGCATGGTGAAAGGCATGACCGCAACAGCGGTGGCGCTGGCGGGGGTTGAAGCGGTGAAGCTCTCCTCCGTATCCGACATCCTTCTCCCCCCTAGTGGACCGTGGCCTACCTTGCGATGATCCTCTTCCGTAGGCCGCGGCTCCGCAGTGGATCGTCAGGGTTGAGGACCTTCCGTCGCGCTCCTGTGATGTCGGCGTCTGCTGGGCTCCTTCCAGGACCTTACGCAACGTCCGGACGTGAGGCGGGGCTTCAGTTCTCGCGCGCTTTCGGAGTCCACGCCCCTCTTCTTCCCGCGCGGCGTCTTCAAGATGGCGGCCAACAGCGGGAAAACTCCACGGATGGCGGGAAGAAGGCTGAAGATGGCGCCGGATGGCGGGAAAACCTCACAGATGGCGGGAAGAAGGCTGAAGATGGCGCCGGATGGCGGGAAAACTTCACGGATGGTAAGTTTTAAAAGTCTCTTTTTCAGGCACACAGTACCCTGTGGTTGCGGGCACGAAATCCTGCCGACTATGCCAAAAGTTGACGCGCCCCTGGGCCTGAGTCGCGCAGCGTTGCGCACGCGGGAGCCTACCCGGAGCCGGATCAGATGGGGGTAGTAGTCTCGTGGCGGTGACCCGGTCCGTGCCCAGGGAGTCAGACTAAGTGGCAGTCTATTAGCAGTAGATGGTGGATGACTACGCCACCCGTTGAATGCAGCTATGGAGCTGCCGCTGCAGGGCAGACCGCTGAGGCCGGTGGAAGGATGGTGCAGCGTGGATGGTATAACCCCCAACGGGAGGGGTATGGCCTCAGGGCAGCCGACGTGGATGATGGGGGTAGCAGGAACCACTCAGAGACGATGCAGTGTAGTTCAGGGTCTTTACTGGTGACAAAGATAGACCCTCCCGGAGTACTTGCTAGCAATCGGGGCCTGGTCAGTCCTTGAGCAGATGGGATCTCCCCTGGCCAGGCGGAGTTGTAGGCCTTCCCAACTAACTGTACTCTTCTGGCTACCTTGCTAGAGGCGGGTAAAAGTAGCCCACGTCCCTGAGTGTACCGTGTGGTGCTCACCCGTATGGTCGGTGACTTGGGGCCTTCTAATGGCTTCCGCTCCACGATGGCAGTGCTGGTCCCACGCGTGTGACCGTGCCTTCGGGTTTCTGGGCCAGAGGACCTGCCATCCCCTGCCGGTCGGTTTCTGCTGCTGGGTAGAGATTAGTCCCCACAGCCTCGGACTCCGGGTCCGGTGATACTTCTCAGTCAGGGCGAGCTCTGCAGCTGCCAGCCCCTGACTCCTTGTAGCACTGTTCCCACAGAGCTCCTGATGTTCTTTTCCTATATCTGCTTCTCTGTCTCTACTTCTTCTCTACTCCCTAACCCTGCCTCAGCCCTAGGTTTATATAGGGGAAGTTCTTCCCCTCCCAGGACTGGGCAGGAGGTGTGGCATGCATAGGATCCCTGACCAAGAGACCTCCCACCTGCTCTCAGACGTAATATCTCTATCACTGTGGCAACCAGACCCCTGGGGTGTCACACTAGTTTCATTAATTTTAATATCTACATTAAGGAGTTTAGAAATATAACTCCTCTGAGTCTATCTTTGATTAGATTACCCAGAGTCTTTTACGGAGTTAACAATTTATTTTTTTCACTGATACACTACTAAATAGAACAATACTCATTTACATTGGAAACTAAACCTCAGTCTAAGTAATTCTCCCCCAAGATATATGAAATAAATCTTCATTGCTCAAAATTAAGTCCCCAAAAATAACATTTTTAGCCAAATTGAAGTTATAGACATTAACCTAATTATTGTAACTGGTTGAGAGTTTTTTTGCATCTTCAGGACCATACACAGTGAAGCCAAAAGTGTTTTATTTTTCTTTTAAATGTTAAAAAGTCTTAAAGGTGATTCTTTAGAGATGATATTTGCTTAACCTGGAGAATACAAACTATTTGATTCAATATACATATATTGTCCAATAAAATCCCCTCTGACATTTTTCACAAAGCATAAGATTAAAAGAGCAAGAGAAGGCTCATATAAGGGTTGTGGTCGTGTAAGCTTCCTCGTGATGCCTCGAAGCTGACAAATCACAAGGTACAGCACAGCCAATCAGGCCTGTATAAATAATACAGAGATGAGATCAGTGCTTGACAATAGACATAAGGAGAGTAAGCCATAAAACACTGAATAAACATAAGAGATAGTGTGTGACAGCATAGCAGTGATAAACAGCTACCATCAGCAGTACCCACTGCTATATATGTTGAGATCACTTTTACAGTACTTAGAGTATGTACGGCTTTATTTAAATGCCAGAAAAACACAAGTTTTTCCAAATGAAGTCACATCCGGAAAATAGCAGAGGTTGTTCTGCTGAGGAGGCATTGCCAGTGACTTTGATTATGTTCTTGCATCTACTCTCTATACTGTGAACAATGAAAATCCTACCACTTTCATCCACTGCTGAATTTTCCAACCTTGAAGCAGTAAAAAGAAATGATATAAGATGTAACATGTGCACAGCAATGTCATTTTGACAATGCTGTGCACTATGTGAATTTCATGGGGCATTTTTTCAGGCAGGTTTTGGGTGAAATATGCTTGAAAAATACGCTTCTGTTCAGAAGCTGAAATTGGTCCGTGCACTGCAGACCCTGCTCTCACAGTGACACACACGTGTGAATTCAGCCTAAGACTCTGTTGGGTTAAAGTGCTTAAAAAGTTTTTAATAAATTCTTAGGAGACCTCTGAGTGTTGCACATGTATTATCAAGACAATCAGAGGCTTTTTCATACTTCAGATTTAATCAGTGAATCAAATTTTGTTGTAAAATTTTTAATGATGACAAATTTAAATAAAAAAAGATAATTTCTATCAGTAGTTGAATATTTAAAAGTTAAATCAAGAAAAATATATTGTAAAAAAAGAAAAAAAATTATATAAAGTTAAGAAAAAAAAGAAAAATTCTTACTTGACACTCCTCACCCCTACCCGCTCCCCCCAAAAAATAAATAAAAATAAAATAAAATTTCGTCTAATATTTCAAATGAAAAAATGAACACGTTATGGCAGCAATAATTTCCTGACTTGTTTGTTGCCAGTTTAGCTCAATAAATAATAAAATATATACAGTTATATGAAAAAGTTTGGGCACCCCTATTAATCTTAAGCTTAATGTTTTCTAAAAATTGGTGTTTTTGCAACAGCTGTTTCAGTTTGATATATGTAATAACTGTTGGACACAGTAATGTTTCTGCCTTGAAATGAGGTTTATTGTACTAACAGAAAATGTGCAATCTGCATTCAAACAAAATTTGACAGGTGCATAAGTATGGGCACCCCACCAGAAAAGTGACATTAATATTTAGTAGATCCTCCTTTTGCAAAAATAACAGCCTCTAGTCACTTCCTGTAGCTTTTAATGAGTTCCTGGATCCTGGATGAAGGCTTGAAATTTGTACGAATAATAAAGTTTTTTTATTTTTTGGGGCCCAATTGACTATAAACCCATGTATGTGAAAACAGAGGAAAAAAACTGGGTCTGTCCATTCTCCAGGGTCCTCGACAATCTATGACAGCCAGTACACAAGAATTCGTCCAATCTCTTGTAAATATATTAAACTATTAAGGAGTTTTCCCTATGAGGCTACTCATTTCATGGGTTAAAATATAGTACTTTCAGTATCTAGAAAACTCCATATAATTTTTCAATCAGTTGAAATAATGGGTGGACTGATTTGGTCACTAAGAAGGACCTTGGCCAGAAAATGCTCATTTATTTTTTTCAGTTTCTTAACTATAATGCTCGGCACATGAGATGTCTGGGTTCCATGGGTGACAAAAGTTATTTCTCAAACAGTTTCTGTGACATTTTAAACTTTTTTTTGTATATATATTTGATGGAATAATGTGAATTTTTGTATTTACAGCTATACAACAGTTATCCCGCACTGGTTGGGTGGCTGCCAGGGAGTCATAGAAAACTAAACAAAAACCACATTGAGATGCAAAACTTTGTAAGGGAGACATTCACAAGAAAGCAGAGAGAACTGGATGTGAACAATCCGAGAAACCTCATTGATGCCTTCCTTGCAAAGCAACAAGAGGTATGGTATTCTAGTATTTAAAATGTCAGCAAATTTTGACCCTGGAAAATGTTGACCATGCAGAGTAGGGGAGCAGTAAAGGTGCTAAAAGGGTTATTCCCATTTCCAAGATCCTACCCCAATATGTAATAGAAGTAGCAATAATAATAATTTTAACAAATACCTCCAATTAGAAATGTAGTATAGTTCTTTTGATTTGCTATGTCACTTACCCCATGTGCAGGGCATTGCAGTAGCTTATAAATTCATGATGATAACCACTGACAACTATTTGTCACTATATGAGTGGTCATAACCATAGATACATAAGCTACTGAAATGCCCTGCACAAAGGGTAAGCGACAAAGCGAATCCGAAGAACTATACTACATTTCTAATTGGAGATATTTGCTAGCATTATTATTAGACCTGCTACATATTTGGATAGGATCTTGGAGATGGGAATACTGTTTTAGGCAACGTCCCCACCAGCAGTATTTGGACAGTATTTTCTTTTAGTATTTGTACACCAAAACTAGGAGCGAGTGAAAAATGCAGAAGTGGTGACATGTTTCTATTATACTTTTCCTCTAATTGTTCCACTCATGATTTTGGCTTACAAATACTGAGAGAATATACTGACCAAATACTGAAGGTGGGGATTAAATCTTACCGTAGCAAGCACATCTCTGACAAGTGCTCTGGAGAGTGGTTATCATGTCTGACGTGCTCGCCACTCTCTTAATTAAAGGCTCTATAACCCCTGCCATCTCCTTTTGAGTGACGATTATGTGGCATAATTGCTTGAATGTCTGTATAACTGACAAAATCAGTACAAGAAGGTATGTTTAAAGGCACTCTGACTGTTCAAACCAAATTCCGGTTCTCAGTTCTTCATGGTGGAGTTAATCTTTTATATACACCTCCCCATCTTCTTGGTTTCCATCTATCTCCATCCTTCTCTGGCTCTGTGAAGCTTTAGCTGGCAATCAAAGAAGAGGGTTGGAAAGAGGGAACACAACCAAGTGGAAAGGTGTATTTAGATGATCGGCCACGGCATGAAGCACCAAGTGACGGGACTTAGTTTTAACAGTCATTCGGTGCTAACAGGAGTCCTTTTAAGAATCAGGTTTCAAGATACCCTTGCAGGTCACAACTACTGACAGACTGCCTTGACTGATGCACTCCTTTAAAAGTGTTTTTTTCTCTTTATATAATGCTAACTAACTAGTAATATTTCAGCAGTGTTTTTATTATTTTATCGCATCTCAATTACATTGATATATTGTAAAATCTTTCATATGGGCATCCTGTGATTTCCTGTATGACCACCAGTCCAGTACCTGCTCTAATATGTAAGCAGGAAGTCACAATCTGATTTCCTGTTAATTAGCTGATGGCCTAATCACCTATCAAATTCTTTCTGGTGATTCTCAGACACTTCCCTAACTAACACCACCTTACCTGTATCTCTTTGTGCCCCACCATTTATTTAGAATCTGCTGAAGTTTTGTGCTCAGATCCTTTAGTGTATCCTACGATAGGCAGATTGAGGTAGCTCTACCCATTTTTATGCCTTATGATGAACAAGTTTTTCATACTATATGATTATTGAAAGATTGTCATGCTTAGACAACTCATACCTATGTCAATAAAGCTCCAATGATAAGCTAACTGCGATTGTAGTCAATGTGCAAGTTGCAACTTTTCTATTTTATTGGTGTAGGTTGTGGGTCCTACAAAGAGAGTTGATCTTTGTAGCAGCTGTTTACTCTCGCAAACAGTGACAGATCCCACACTCAATATTTGTAATATTTCCAGTCACGTCCGAAAGTGAGAGATGAGCAAACTTGTTCGGAAAACATTTGCCAATCTCAAAGTCGGCATGAACAATGTATATTCGGATTCTTATTTAGATTCACGAGAATTTTCCTCAAAATCTCCGAAATTAGACCAAAGTTCGGTACATGATCGCTTTTCCACTAATGCTTTTGTTATGAGGACTTTGTCTAGGATAGTGGTGCTGTTTGATCCTGTGCCGGGTGCTGAAAGCAGCTCACATCATTGCCCGCTGCTCGCACTAACATCAGAACCAGAAAAGAGAAAGACGACCACTGACGGCTGATATTACTAGCCAGGGAAAGGGGCCATTAGCCTAAAATGTTCCCTGGCTGTTAATAACAGCTCACAGCTATTTGATTAAAATTTACTGGCTAGATTACAGGGGGACCCCGGAAAAAATTGACATAGGCTCCCCCTACAAGATCTAACCAACAAAGGCTAACCAGACCGCTGATATTAATAGCCAGGGAATGGGCCATGGATACAAGCCCCTTCTGAGGCTAATAACATCATCTCTCAGCCAGAAATGGTGCATCAATAAGATGAGCCAAATCTGGTGCTTAGCCACCGCTCTACGCACTTGCCCTGATGCGGTGGCAATGGTAATAAGGATGGGGTTCATGTCAGCCTTGTATTGTCAGCTGACATGAATCCAAGGTTAGTAATGGACAAGCGTCTATAAGACACCCCCATTGCTAACCCCTTAGTCAAATAGTTAAATAAAATACAAACACCCAGAATAAATTCCTTTATTTGAACTAAAAACATAGACTACTTTACTGAATCTACGTTAATCAAAAACCTTTATTCTTACCGTAATGTCCATTCCACTGAAGCCCATGTTTTAAAATAAAATATTAAAGCAACATAATACTCACCTGTCCCCGACATGAAGATAATAATCCATTTGCCCTGCGACAGGTCTAGCTCTACTACATTTAGATAGGAGGATGCATTGTTGCATGATGCACCTCTACAGTCTGCCATTCTGCCGAGATACTGAGGAGCGCATGCCTGCCACCTCATTGACTCGCAGTTCTATCATCAATTTGAGCGGGGTTCATATCATATAAACTCCGTTCACCTCATTGATGTCAGCGAGAGCATGAGAAAGTTCTCACAGCGCATGTGCTGACGTCATTTGCCGGTACCACAAGCATGAAAACTTTTTTGGGGGGTCCCCCATTTTAATAGTCAGTAAAGGCTAAGTAAACAGCTGGGAACTGACATTAAGATCCAATTTTGGGGGTTTTGTGTGAAATGATGTCCAATTTGCCTTTTTTTCTCAGTTTTTTTGTGTTGTCCCAATACACACAAAGGAAATAAACATGTATACTTGCAATAATTTCCTGTGAGAACTACTTAACTTTCTGGAACAATTTCATGGGTGCCAATACTTTTGGCCATCACAGTATGTCCTGAAAGGCATGGTAAATTTGGATGTCTAAAATATATATTATGTATATTTTAGACATTCATAATTACTATGCCTTTTAGTATAGTATATATACTGTACACATGGTAAATATATAGTGTATGTATATATACAGTATACTATAGTTTATATTTACAGTCATGGTCAAAAGTGTTTTGGCACCATTGAAATTGTTCCATAAAATAGAGTGTGTGTGTGTATATGTATATATATATATATATATATATATATATATATATATATATATATTTATACATACTTATTAATTATTTTATGTTTTAGGTTTTGCTTCATTTCATCTAGCTTTGTTTGCTACAAAGTATTTAAAAGCTCACAGAAGATTGTGTTGATTGAATACAATTCTGTCCACTTTTGTAAGCTGTTATTTGTTTAGTCTGTATGGGACTTAACTTTCTGGATCTAAGCAATATTTTCATTTACTGTCAATAGAAAAAAAATTAAAAGCTTCTCTATAGTCTTTTTAGGATCAAAGACTGTCTCTCGCTCCATTCTGTACTTTCTGTTCCCCTTTGCTGCTCAGTGTTTGAGGAAACAATCTGACACACTGAAACTGTATCCCCATCCTGTTTTCTATTGATAGGGAGTCAGCAGTAAATTGGTGAATGCAAACTGCTGGTTGAGGGGTACAAACAATGCCACTTCCCATTCTATATGTTACAAAGTTATTATAATGTTATTACTAAGTATTGTGCAGCAGATCATCTTAAGCTTTACGTTGGATAATTCAACTCATAAATTAATATAATTGTCCAAACTGTATATTTATATCTTACCTAGGTTAAGCCA
This sequence comes from Phyllobates terribilis, assembly GCF_046119375.1. Taxonomy (NCBI): domain Eukaryota; kingdom Metazoa; phylum Chordata; class Amphibia; order Anura; family Dendrobatidae; genus Phyllobates; species Phyllobates terribilis. The sequence goes on along the minus strand of NW_027362763.1, from coordinate 68,231,672 downwards.
GAATCTACTTTATACTTCCACAATAAAAATTTGGGCAAACTGGTGAGCAATCTATTTGCTGCTGGAATGGAGACCACCTCAACCACTCTGCGATGGGGCCTTTTGTTAATGATGAAATATCCTGAAATCCAAAGTAAGTAATGAACATCCATTTATGACTGACCCATGAACCAAAACAGATATGAACATAGATTTCTGCACTGCATCAATGTAGTAATTTATGGTACCGCAATGGGCACTAAATGTACCTCAGTTTATTAATTTCATTATATTGCCTGAATGCAATTGTAAGAATCATATATGTGTCATGAAGAGGATACTGGCATTTCCCCTGGTGATCAAGCATGTAACCCAGAGGTATCTGTGGAGTGATGCCACTGGAGCCTTTCACCTCATGATACGAAAGTGAATGGTGCCAAAATATGATTTTATATAATATGATATAAATGTTACAAATCATACCATGATTACAGTATGTGTCATATATTTGTAGGATACTAGTAGTGAATTTAAATATTTCAGAAATGAAAGTAAAATTGGTGGAGTTGCCAGGCTTTCAATGATGCTTTATTGTAGGTCTAGTTAAAGGGTATTTTTTACCTCTCTTCTTTGCATGACATATCCTGAAAAGAGAGGAATGAGATGACCAGCTTTGAAAACAGAAACATGCAAACAAAAACAAAATAAAACAAGATTTTCTGCTATTACCTTGGGATAGGTTGATGCTAGAGATGATCAAATTGATTCTCCTAAAATTGACTTTGAGACAAATTTCTTGATATTTGTAGGTACTCACAGTTTGAAATTCGATTCTCACTTATTGGCCAAAATAAAATGCTCTGTACCATATTACACACTGCTGAAGAGTAACATATATGACATGATGGACCAAATGTTTTATCTGATGGTGCATCAAGTTCGTGCATCAGCAGATAAAACATCAGCAAATGGGTGGTGGAAGAGGTGAATATTCATTTTGCATTGACATATGTCTGGCTAGCTGGCATACGACTAAAGATTTTCTGTGGCTTACAGCAAGACAAGGGGCAACGTACGGCAATTAAAGTTACATATCCTGAACTGGCTGCCCAAGCCCCATTACAGGATACTATTTGTATGGTAGGCAAAAATGACCTGACAAATTCCCTTTAAGAGAAACTTGTGTGCAAAGTGAGAATAGAATTCTAGTTTCTGATTATGCCTTTATCTGTACTCAAGGGTAGACAATAAAATAGTGCATTCCGGCAATTATAACTTGCTGTCAGCAAAAGGGAGCATGAATAAACATGACAAGTAGGGATGAGTGAACCCGAACTGGAAAGTTCTGGGTTCGTACCAGACTTCTGGTGTCCGGTACTGGACCCTGAACACTGACTTCTTACTGTATGTCCAGTTTCCTGTTTGTGTCTGGAAGTCTAATAAAGCTTGTTGAAAGGCCGCAGCACAACCACATAAACCCCATAAACTATTACCCCTCTTGCCACGACACGAGGGCAAGCGGGAAGAGCTGAGGCTAAGCATCAGAATTGGAGCATCTAATGGATGTGCCATTTCTTGGGTGACTGATGGTTGGTTTTATTAGCCTGGGAGGGGGGGCAATATCTCTGACCCCTACCCAGCCTATTAAGAACAGCCCACATTTGTCTGTTCAACCTTAGCTGGTAATTAAAAGAAGGGGTCCCTCTCATCTTTTTTTTAATAACCAGTAACAGCTAAACAGACAGCTCTGAACTAGAATTAATAGGCTGGGAACCTTTATGGATAATGGCTCCTTCCCAGAATAATAACACCAGCCCCCAGCTGTCTGCTTTTTTTTTACTAATGTGATTTAACTCTGGGAGAGTTTTAATGAATGCATGGATATTTACACATGACATTGATAAGAATAGTCTACATTGACTTCCATTGATTTCGGGCTGTGTGTTGTCTATCCTCACGCTATTCTATTGATTCTATCCAGCCAGTTGGGCAAGCTAATTAACTCAATGTTTACTGAATGATATAAGGGATTTAAGTCATTTTTGTATCCAAATTTGTTTGCAGGGAAATTGTCCTGCTCTTACCTTAATTTTGCTTCCTTTTGCAGCCCCATAGCCCTTACTACAACCATTTTACATCACCAAAGTTTAGGTCCCAATTGACTTCAATTGTGTTTGGGTTCAGGGTCAAGCTGGACCAAAACCAAACTTTTAACTCAAGTTTAGCTGAACCCAAACTTCCACGGGTTCATTCATCACTAATGACAAGTTTTAAAGGGTTATTCTTCTCCCTCCCTGAAAAAAGTTCTCTCCAAAAGATAGTACTTGCTGATTGCTGGGTGTCTGACCCCCAGGAACCCCAGTGACCCTAAGATTGGGATTCCAGGACATTGAGCACAGGGGTCTGCAGCCCCATTCTGAATAAAGTGGATGTACAGTGAAGGAAATAATTATTTGATCCCTTGCTCTTTTTGTAAGTTTGCCCAATGACAAAGACATGAACAGTCTATAATTTTAAGGGTAGGTTAATTTTAACATTGAGAGATAGAATATCCAAAATAAAATCAAGAAAATCACATTGTATAAATTAGATACATTTATTTGCACTTTGCAGTGAGAAATAAGTATTTGATCTCTCTGGCAAACAACACTTAATACTTGGTGGCAAAACCCTTGTTGGCAAGCACAGCAGTCAGACTTTTTTGTAGTTGATGATGAGGGTTGCGCACATGTCAGGAGGAATTTTGGTTCTCTCCTCTTTGCAGATCATTTCTAAATCATTAAGATTTTGAGGCTTTCGCTTGGCAACTCGAAGCTTCAACTCCCTCCATAAGTTTTCTATGGGGCTAAGGTCTGGAGACTGGCTAGGCTACTCCATGACCTTAATGTTCTTCTTTTTAAGCCACTCCTTTGTTGCCTTGGCTGTATATTTTGGGTCATTGTCTTGCTGGAAGACCGAGTCATGACCCATTTTTAACATCCTAGCGGAGGGAAGGAGGTTGTCACTCAGGATTTTACGGTACATGGCTCCATCCATTCTCCCATTGATGCGGTGAAGTAGTCCTGTGCCCTTACCAGAGAAATGCCCCTAAAACATAATGTTTCCACCTCAATGCTTGACAGTAGGGGCAGTGTTCTTTGTGTCATAGGCAGCATTTCTGTTCCTCCAAACAAGGCGAGTTGAGTTAATGCCAAATAGCTCAATTTTTGTCTCATCTGACCACAGCACATTCTCTCAATAACTCATGGAATCATCCAGGTGTTCATTTGCAAGCTTCCAATGAGCCTGCACATGTTCTTTCTTGAGCAGGGGGACCTTGCAGGCACAGCAGGTTTTTAAACCTTTAAGGCATAATGTGTTACTAATGGATTTCTTGGTGACTGCGGTCCCAGCTGCCTTGAGATCATTAACAAGTTCCCCCCGTGTAGTTTTAGGTTGATCTTTCACCTTCCTCATGATCAAGGATACCCCACGAGGTGAGATTTTGTATCGTGCCCCAGATCGATGTCGATTGACAGTCATTTTGTATTTCTTCCATTTTCTTACTATTGCACCAACAGTTGTCTCTTCTCACCCAGCGTCTTACTTATGGCTTTGTAGCCCATTCCAGCTTTGTGCAAGTCTGTAATCTTGTCCCTGACATCCTTAGAAAGCTCTTTGGTCTTGCCCATGTTGTAGAGGTTAGAGTCTGACTGATTAATTGAGTCTGTGGACAGGAGTCTTTTATACAGGTGACTATATAAGACAGCTGTCTTTAATGCAGGTAACGCATTGATTAGGAGCGACTAACTGGTCTGTAGGAGCCAGAACTCATGATTTGTAGGGCAAAATTAAAAAAAAATGATCTAATTTATACAATGTGATTTTCTTGATTTTTTTTGGATATTCTATCTCTCAATGTTGAAATTAACCTACCTTTCAAATTACAGACTGTTCATGTATTTGTCAGTGGGCAAACTTACAAAAACAGCAAGGGATCAAAAAATTATTTCCCTCACTGTATGTATGGTTGGCCTGTGCTCCATTTATTGTCTATGGGAATGCTGAATATATTGCTTAGCTTACATTATGTGCACAATTATTAGGTAATTTGTATGTGGCGCCCCTGAGGGTTCAGTCGCCACGGGGGTACTGCACCTCATCCTGAGGTGTGGTATCTCCTCTTCCAGGTAAGGATGGAGCATCTCTCAGGACCCTACTTCACCACTCAACACTACACCACTCCTGTCCTGTAGGGGGCCTAAATGCACCAGGGTGCTGTCCCGGGCCGGGATAGAGGAGATGGGGGGAACCAAAGATAGGGGGAACCATGTAGTGGGTGAGGGTGGAGGACACACTTTTAGGAAACACATATTGATTCATATTTAATCTACAGCCATCTTAGGTTCAAGGTCTTTGATTGTGGTTTTCTGCCAGGGTCCAGCAAGATTCTGCAGCTGACTAAAGATACACGGTCCTCGTACTCTGGCCTTGAGACGAGGAGCGGGTGAGAGTTAACCACTGTCTCTACCCGGTCAAGGTCCTGACCTAAGAAGGCTTAGAAGGGGAGCAGAGGAGACAAGCTCCACAGGCAAAAGGATCCCAGGGGGATACAGACGGAGCGGAGACGCCACCTGTATTCTTTACTCTGGCCTAGTCAGAGGGATTCCTGCTGCAAGAGGGGTGACCGGCCCCCGATATCTGACTTTGCTACTTCACCATTACTTCTCACACTGCCCTGAGGCCTGCTCTGCCTGTGGGGAGCTGTTCCATCTCAGCTGCCCATAACACCAGCCTCAGTGGACTGTTGCAGCGCTGGTGTCCACAGGTGGCGTAGTCGAAATACCACTCATCCTAAAAGAAGCCCAATATTTTGATGTGACAGCCCTGGGCACGGAACGAGTCCAGGCCATGACTGCATCCCCGTGACCCCTACACTGACCCGGCTCCGAGTAACCCCATTTCCCAGGAAGGGCGAGGCGTCACATGTATTTTTGTAAAATAAATAAAATTACAAATTTTCTAATAAATGTGGTTTTAGTTTTAAAAAAACACATGGACCACAAAAAAATGTACCATCATGAAAAAACAAACCATCCCACAGTTCTATAAACAGAAAAATAAAGGCTTTTATTTTTCTGGTGCTCAGGAAAGACATATTGGAGCTAGAAAGGGTACAAAGGAGGGCGACTAAGGTAATAAAAGGAATGGAGGGACTAGAATACCCAGAGAGGTTGTCAAAATTAGGCCTATTTACGTTAGAAAAGAGAAGGCTTAGGGGAGACCTCATAAACATGTATAAATACATCAGGGGGCAGTACAGAGATCTCTCCCATGACCTGTTTATACCAAGGATGGTGACAAAGACGAGGGGGCACACTATGCGTCTGGAGGAAAGGAGGTTCCTGCACCAGCATAGAAGGGGATTCTTTACGGTCAGAGCCGTGAGACTCTGGAACTCTCTGGGAGAGGAAGTGGTGATGTCCAACTCACTTAAAGAGTTCAAGAGAGGCCTGGACGCCTTTCTTGAGAACAATAAAATTACATCTTATGCTTAGTTAATTAATCCAGGGATTTAATCTTACTGCCAGATTGGTGTCGGGAAGTGAATTTTTCCTCAGTGATGTAAATTGGCCTATACCTCATGGTTTTTTGTTGCCTTCCCCTGGATCAACGCTGCGGAATAGCTGCAGTGCACAAGAAATAGGCTGAACTGGATGGACGCTTGTCTTTTTTCGGCCTTATAAACTATGTAACTATGTAACTATGTAATCACAGAATAGCTACTTTTTTGTTCATTTCTGATAGCAAAAAGAGGAAAAAAATGAACAAAAAGTATTATCTGCCAAAAAGTTTCCAAAAAAGGACCCCAAAATGGTGCCAATGGAAAATACTCATTTCACAATAAAGCACTCGGATACATCAACAAAAAATAAAGCAAATTATGGCTCCTGGAATGTGACAATAGAAAACTAAAACAAAGTTTACCATTAAATTCCATCTGTTTCATAAGAGGTTTTCATGGCACACTGTAAACCTTGTAATTTCATTACAAAGAAACTAATCCTAATAACAAAAAAATTATAATGTAGTATAGTTCTTATTTTAAGCTATGTCGCTAACCCCATGTGCAGGGCATTGCAGTAGCTTAGGTATCCATGGCTTCAACCACTAACAGCTAACTGTCATGATATGATTGATTGTAACCAGTAGCGTACCACCAATAGCGGCAAGCCACGCCATTGATATGGAGACCATGAGCCAAGGGGGCCTGGTGTCAGCACCTGCACCGGGCCCCCTCTCCGCCCGTCAGCTCCTGCACTTCAACCGTCAGAGCCCACACCACCCGCCCGCACAAAATGATGGGAGTGGAAGCATCTACTGACGCTCCCTCCTCTATCATCATTGCTCGTGCTGACGGCCGGAGGGGGCTCCGGCTGTTAGCGCGAGCAATAATGATGGAGGAGGAAGCATCAGCAAATGTTTCCACTCCCTTCATTCTGCCTCGGCATCTGTGTGCACGATGACGTCATTACAGCGCGCCCACTATTCTGAGATGTGCAGCGCTTCACACCACACGCTCAGAAGACTGGAGCAACGGGTGGAATGAGGAAAGGTGAATATTGTATTTTTTTTTTAAATCAGTGACTGGTAGCCATATAGAGTAAGGAGGATCATGGGGAGTGCATTATATTGTATGGAGGACGATAGGGAGTGCATTATATTGTATAAATGACAATGGGAAGTACATTATATTGTATGGGGAAATCCTGAGGGTGCATTATATTGTATGGAGGACCATGGGGGTCCATTATACTGTATGGGGAAATCCTGGGGGTGCATTATACTTTATGGAGGACCATGAGTGGTGAATTATATTGTATGAGAACCATGGGAAGTGCATTATATTGTATGGAGAACCATGGGGAGTGCATTTTATTGTATGAAGGACCATGGCGGGTGCATTATACTGTATTGAGGACCAGGTGGGATACTTTATAATGTATGGAGTACCATGAGGAGTGAATTATATTCTATGGAGGACCATTGGGAGTGCATTATACTATATGGAGGATTGAGGGGTGCTTTATACTATGTGGAAGGCTATGTGGGGCCATTATAATATTTGGAGGGCTATGTGTGGGGCCAGTATTCTGTATGCAAACAATTCTACAATGTGGAGGTTTGTGTGGGGTCCATCATACTGTGTAAAGGTCATAAAACTTTTTTTCAGGGTTAGTGCAGGCCATTATACAGTGTTGGGCCATTATACTGCATGGAGGGCTGCGTGTGGGCCATTTTATTGTATGGAGGGCTAGTTCAGGCCATTGGACAGTGTGGAGAACTTTTGGGCCATTATACTGTATGTAGGCCCATTATACTGCATGGAGGCCTGTGGGGGTCAAGTTTGGGGGATTATACTTTGTTGAGGTCACCATACTTTGCCTTGGGAGTTGAAGTGGGGTACAGTAGGGTCATTATACTGTGCATGTGGAGGAATTCACCATGGGGGTATCATACTGTGTTTGGGGAGCACTTTTGTTGGCATCATATTTTATAGAGACAATGAAAGAGGAATCTATGACTTCAGCAGGAGGAAAATTACAATGTAAAGGCTGGCAAGCTGTGAAATTTGCTCTTCTGTAACCTCCAACTATTTATTTATTTTTTTGTTGTGGAGGGGCGGTTATTAGAACTTCTGTGATTTCTGTGTTCGCCCCTAGTTGTAACCATGGATTCCTAAGCTACTGTAATTCCCTGCACAAGGGGCAAGTGACACAGCTAATCAGGAGAACTATACTACATTTCTTATTGGGGGGGTATTTGCTAATATTATTATTATACCTACTACATATTGGAATAAAATCTCGGACATGGGAATACCGCTTTAACGAAAGTGTAATGTGACAAAATAAGAAAATGGTTTTACAGGTCGAAAATATATTGAATTTGTACTTTATTTTATTTATTTTCAAATTTGCATTATAACTCATTATACATACCATTTTTACCTTTTAGAAAAAGTGCAAAATGAAATTGAAAATATTATAGGATCTGCTGAACCACAAATAGAACATAGGAAGGAAATGCCATATACTGATGCAGTCATTCATGAAATTCAAAGATTTGGGGACATCATACCAGGAAGCCTCCCACATGCCACAACTATGGACATCACATTCAGGGGCTATCATCTTCCAAAGGTGAGGAGACTTCTTTTATAACTGGAGTCTGGACATTATGTGTGTGTGTTTCCCATTAAATGTTTTAATAACTTCTGTATATTTATAATATTTTGGTTATATTGTATATTTTTATGGTAATTTATATTATCTTTTGTTTCCCCAGGGCACAACTGTCATTCCATTACTTCACTCTGCTCTTAAAGATAAAGCTTATTTTGAGAAGCCAGAAGAGTTTTATCCTGGGCACTTTCTTGACTCAGAAGGAAAGTTTAAGAAGAACGAAGCCTTCATTCCCTTCTCACTAGGTAGATTTTTTATATATTTTACTCACTTACACTGTGCAATTAATTCCGCATCACTATACAGACATTATCGGCACTGTCCCCATTGGGTTTCACAATCTACATTCCCTATCAGTATGTCTTTTGAGTGTGGGAGGAAAACGGAGAACCCATGCAAACATGTGGAGTAGTGTTGAGCCACCCCCGTAGTGTTCGGGTTCGGTTTGGTTCGTCGAACATCGGGATGTTCGTGGAACACTGTCGAACACCGTCGAACACTGTTAAAACCAATGGCAGGCAAACAAAAACACATAGAAAACACCTTCAATGGTGTCCAAAAGCTGACAAACTGCTCAGAAAACACTCTCTTTAAAAAAGCCGGCCGGCAATTCAGTACCCGACAATTTAGCACAGAAAGAATAGAGCATCACACATGGATTAGATAGATAGAAAAATGTCGGTCACATATATAATAAGTACAGTGATAGTGTTGATTACTGTACTTGTCATTTAGTGTTAAAATAAAGGATTTATTAAAAAAAAAATTGGCATTGGGTTCCCCGTAAATTTAATCTCTAGCAGAGGTTAAGCAGACGGATGGGGCAGATGTTTGAAGCCTGGGAAGAGGGTAGTACCCACAGAGCTTCCCAGGCTACTAATATCAGCCCCCAGCTGAATACCTAGCCTTTACTAGCAATTAAAATGGGGGACCCAACAAAAAAATGACACAGGGTCCCCCCTATTTTAATAGCTAGCAAAGGCTAGGCAGACAGCTGGGGCTGATATTAATAGCCCAGGAAGGGTGCCATGAATATTGGCCACCTCCCAGGCTAGAAACACCTGCCGTCAGCCGCCCCAGAAATGGCGCATCCATAGGATGCACCAATTCTGGCACTTAGCCTCGCTCTTCCCACTGCCCTGCAGCGGTGGCAGTGGGGTAATAGGACTGGGGTTGATGACAGCTTATAATGCCAGCTGACATCAAGCCCAGGTTAGTAATGGAGAGGCGTCTATAAGATACCCCCATTACTAACCCCATAGTCAAAGTTAAAAATTAACACAAACACCCAGAATAAAGTACTTTAATTTAAATAAAAACACAATTCTTTAATGTTCTAAATTAAACCATACTTACCATCACGCCCATTCCAGCTGAAGCCAACGATCTCCTGCAATAAAAGTAAAATAATAAACAAATCTCATCCTTACCTTTCCATGGTTCCCAGGACGGCTTCAGCTCTGCTACATTCACATGACAGGCTGGATCGCAGCCGAAAGCTGCCATCCAGCCTGCCATGCCACAGACACTGAGAAGCGCAGGCATGCTTGCGCTCCTCAGTGTTTGGCTGTGACGGCATCTAGATGAGCCGAGTTCATGTCCAATGAACTCAGCTCACCTCATGCAAGCCACTGGCAGCGTGGGAGGATTCTCCTGCGCTTGGGGTCAGCGTGAGAGAATTCTCCTGCGCTCACGGCAAGCGCAGGAGAATTGTCCCACGCTGTCACTGACGTGCATGAGGTGATCTGAGTTTATTGGACATGAACTCGGCTCATCTGAATGCCGTCACAGCCAGACACTGAGGAGCGCAAGCATGCCTGCGCTTCTCAGTGTCTGCGGCATGGCAAGCTGGATTGCAGCTTTCTGCTGCGATGCTGCCTGTCATTTGAATGTAGCAGAGCTGGAGCCATCCTGGGAACCATGGAAAGGTAAGGATGAGGTTGTTTTATTATTTTACTTTTATTGCAGAATTCATTGGCTTCAGCTGGAATGGGTGTGATGGTAAGTATGGTTTAATTTAGAACATTGAAGAATTGTGTGTCTATTTCAATTAAAGGACTTTATTCTGGGTATTGTGTTTTTTTAAATACTTTACTAGAAATTCATGATGGTCATGTCTAATATTGGCGTGACCCCATGAATTTCGGGGTTAGGGCAAGCTAATAATACCAAGCTGGCCCTAACCCCTTTATTACCCAGTGAGCTACCGCACCAGGGCCCTGGATGAGTTGGGTACAGCGCCAGAAGATGGCGCTTCGATGAACGCGCCATTTTCTGGGGTGGTTGAGGACTGTAATTTGCAGCGGGGGGGGGGGGGGGGCAGAAAGCTTGGGCCTCCCTACACTGCGGATTCCATTTTTTTTAATTATTTCATGAAATTCATGAGATAATTAAAAAAAAAATACATGGGGCTTCGCCCTATTTTGGTGTCCAGCCAGGAACAGCACGCAGGAACGGGCTGCCCCCAACCCACAGATGCCTATTTGTACCTGGCTGGAAACAAAAATACAGGGAAGCCCTTTTTTAAATTATTTCATGAATTTCATGAAATAATGTAAAAAAAAAAAAACGTGGGGCTTTGTCCTACTTTTGTGTCCAGTCAGGTACAACTAAGCAGCTGGGCGCTGGAGTCCGCAGCGCAGGGAGGCCCAAGCTTTCTGCCCCTCCCCCCCGCTGCAAATTGCAGTCCGCAGCCACCCCAGAAAATGGCGCGTTCATAGAAGCGCCATCTACTGGCGCTGTACCCAACTCATCCAGGGCCCTGGTGCGGTGGCTTACTGGGTAATAAAGGAGTTAGGGCCAGCTTGGTATTATCAGCTGGCCCTAAGCCCGAAATTCATGGGGTCACGCCAATATTAGACATGACCGCCATGAATTTGTAGAAAAGTATTTAAAAAAAACACAATACCCAGAATAAAGTCCTTTAATTGAAATAGACACACAATTCTTTAATGTTCTAAATTAAACCATACTTACCATCATGCCCATTCCAGCTGAAGCCAATGTCTTCTGCAATGAAAGTAAAATAATAAACCAACCTCATCCTTACCTTTCCATGGTTTCCAGGACAGCTTCATCTCTGCTACATTGACATGACAGGCTGGATCGCAGCAGAAAGCTGCCATCCAGCTTGCAATGCCGCAGACACTGAGAGGCGCAGGCATACTTGGGCTCCTTAGTGTCTCGATGTTGCGGCATCCAGATGAGCCGAGTTCATGTCCAATTAACTCAGCTCACCTCATGCATGTCACTGACAGCTTGGGAAAATTCTCCTGCGCTTGCCGTGAGAGTGAGAGAATTCTCCTGCACTCACTTCAAGCGCAGGACAATTTTCCCACGCTGTCAGTGACGTGCATGAGGTGAGCTGAGTTCATTGGACATGTCCAATGAACTCAACTCACCTCATGGACGTCACTGACAGCGTGGGAAAATTCTCATGCGCTTGCGGTGAGCGTGAAATTATTCACCTGCGCTCACGGCAAGCGCAGGAGAATTCTCCCACGCTGTCAGTGATGTGCATGAGGTGATCTGAGTTCATTGGACATGAACTCGGCTCATCTGGATGCCGTCACAGCCAAACACTGAGGAGCACAAGTATGCCTGCGCTTCTCAGTGTCTGAGGCATGGCAGGCTGGATATCAGCTTTCTGCTGCGATCCAGTTTGTCATGTGAATGTATCAGAGCTGGAGCCGTCCTGGGAACCATGGAAAGGTAAGGATGAGGTTGGTTTATTATTTTACTTTTATTGCAGGAGATCGTTGGCTTCAGCTGAAATGGGCGTGATGGTAAGTATGGTTTAATTTAGAACATTAAAGAATTGTGTGTTTATTTCAATTAAAGGAATTTATTCTGGGTGTTTGTGGGTTTTTTTAACTTTGACTATGGGGTTAGTAATGGGGGTGTCTTATAGACTGCTCTCCATTACTAACCGGGGCTTGATGTCAGCTGGCATTATAAGCTGAAATCAACCCAAGCCCAATTACCTCACTGCCACCGCTACAGGGAAGTGGGAAGAGCGAGGCTAAGTGCCAGAATTGGCGCATCCTATGGATGCGCCATTTCTGGGGTGGCTGACCGCTGGTGTTTCTAGCCTGGGAGGGGGCCAATATTCATGGCACCCTTCCTGGGCTATTAATATCAGCCCCCAGCTGTCTGCCTAGCCTTTGCTAGCTATTTAAATAGGCGGGACCGCACATCATTTTTTTTTGGGTCCCCTTTTTTATTGCTAGTAAAGGCTAGGTATTCAGTTGGGGGCTGATATCAGTAGCCTGGGAAGCTCTGTGGGTATTACCCCCTTCCCAGGCTTCAAACATCTGCCCCAGCCATCTGCTTAACCTCCGCTAGAAACTGAAATTCCGGTGAACCCCATGACAATTTTTTTATTAATAAATCCTTTATTTTAACACTAAATGACAAGTACAGTAATCAACACTATCACTGTACTTATTATATATGTGACTGACATGTTTCTATCTATCTAATCTATGTGTGATGCTCTATTCTTTCCGTTCTAAATTGTCGGGTACTGATGCTGAATTGCCGGCCGGCTTTTATAAAGAGACAGTGCATGAAAACACTATTATTTATTTTAATAAATCCTTTAACACAAAATGACAAGTACAGTAACCAACACTGTCACTCTACTTTTTATATATGTGACTGACATGTTTCTATCTATCTAATCTATGTGTGATGCTCTATTCTTTCTGTTCTAAATTGTCAGGTACCGGTGTATGCCGCTGCTGAATTGCCGGCTTTTCGTGTTTCACTGTGAGCACTGTTCCCATCGATTTGGGCTACCACTGTAATGCCACAACCACCATGGCTGTGGCATTACAGTGAGTGGTAGACAATCCCTGCATGATGTGAAAAAATCCAGTTACGCTTTTGGTGCACGAACAGTTATCGAACATAACCTCGAATAGCTGAATATTTTGCAAATCGTTTGCGTTCGTCGAACGACTCGAACACCGCCAAAAACAGATCAAATTTGAGATTCGCGAACAGTTCTAGTCGAACACCGCTCATCTCTAATGTGTAGAACATACAAACTCCTTGCAGATGTTATCCTTTGTGGGATTTAAACACAGGACCACAGCACTGCAAAGCAACAGTGCTAACCACTGGGCCACCATGCTGCCCACCTCTTTCTTTCACTCCTGTAATGCTAAATGTAATGCTAGTCACCACGCACGGACAAGCCATTAGGCAGAGTAGTCAAACGTTCCAAGGTCAGATACCAAGAGAGCATGTAGTAACAAAAGGGAAAAGACAAAGGCAAAGTCAAGTCACAGTCCAAGGTCAGAATAGCAGGAGAATAGCAGATCAAAGCAAAGGGGTTGAGAAAATGGATGATCAGCACTACGTTCAAAGTCAGGCTATAATAGAACAATGAACAGGGCACAGAGATACCAGCCAAACCGCATCACCGAGAGAAGGCTATGACTGGCAGAGATATGGGGCTGAGAGCTCAGCTAAGTAGCAAAATAATTATTCGAGGCAGGGAGAACTTCCAAGAAGCTGTGCACCTACCAGTCTCTGATTGGACGGCTGAGCTGTCATTCATGGTTTCAACAGCTCAGCACGCCTCTGCACCCTATTGGATGACAGAGATGTCACTCACTGTACCCACGACACACTGAGGGGAGGAATCATGACAATTCCCTTTTAATGGAATCATGCGCTGATATACAGTAAAGTGAACTGTATAAACTGGGCTACAAATTTTGTCTTGGTTTAAATATAATTTTGCACGCTAACCCTGTCCTGCATTTCTGATTGACAACTTTATGTTAGTCCTGTGATCACAGCAGCATCAGCGGTTTTAATCATTAGTCTCTAAAATATGAGAATGACAGTGAGGAACAAGTGTAATGTGAGCTCATTGTCTTTGAGATGGGGACCCTGATCAGACTGAAGCTATTTATTTTAGCACCTATCAAATGGCTGAGCTTTTAAAGTGTACCTCTAGTTTCAAACAAAAAAAATCATTTTAGTACAGGATTTTGCAATGTAATCATTTTTCTAAATTACTTTTTTTGTACGGTGTTTTTTCCCATAACTTGGGATGCCTGATGTCTGCTCTGTGGCGCAGCACTAAATCAAGCAGCGTCTTACTCTTTCTCCTAGGCTGCAATCTTCATTGCTGGAGCGAGTGGCATAGGACCTTACAGCGCTCACTGCCACACTGAAGATGGTAGCAAAAATTGATCAGCCAGACTCTACCTAGTTTAATATTACCTGCAGCTCAGAGTTCAGATGATTTGGGTTAATAGCAAAACTCCTCCAAGAATCACTTGGAAAAACTGTAAAAGTGCCACGTCATGCAATATAATTATTTTATCTTTTAAAAGTGGTGGTTTGCTTTAAGGGCTAGTTCACATGAGCCGAGTGCTGTCCATGGTTTTATTAGAGAGCACTTGGACCAATGTTATACTATGGGGCTGTGCAGATCTGAGTTTTTTTCTCATGACAAGTTAGCTTGCTGCAAGTGGCTCCGGAATTCAAATCACGTGCACCCATACAAGTCTATGGGTGCATGTGAAACATCAGATTGCACTTGTATGTCATTGAAGTGCAGTCCGACATCCATATATATATATATATACTGATCAAAAAAATAAAGGGAACACTCAAATAACACATCCTATATCTGAATGAATGAAATATTCTCATTGAAAACTTTGTTCTGTACGAAGTTGAAAGTGCTGACAACAAAATCACACAAAAATCATCAATGGAAATCAAATTTATTAACCAATGGAGGCCTGGATTTGGAGTCACCCCCAAAATTAAAGTGGAAAAACACACTACAAGCTGATCCAACTTTGATGTAATGTCCTTAAAACAAGTGAAAATGAGGCTCAGTATTGTGTGTGGACTCCATGTGACTGTATGACCTCCCTACAACGCCTGGGCATGCTCCTGATGAGGTTGCGGATGGTCTCCTGTGGGATCTCCTCCCATACCTGGACTAAAGCATCCGCCAAATCCTGGACAGTCTGTGGTTCAACGTGACGTTGGTGGATAGAGTGAGACATAATGTCCCAGATGTGCTCAATCGGATTCAGGTCTGAGGAACGGGCGGGCCAGTTTATAGCTTCAATGCCTTCATCTTGCAGGTAGTGCTGACACACTCCAGCCACATGAGGTCTGGCATTGTCCTGCATTAGGAGGAACCCAGGGCCAACCACACCAGCATATGGTCTCACAAGGGGTCTGAGGATCTCATCTTGGTACCTAATGGCAGTCAGGCTACCTCTGGAGAGCACATGGAGGGCTGGGCGGCCCTCCAAAGAAATGCCACCCCACACCATTACTGACCCACTGCCAAACCGGTCATGCTGAAGGATGTTGCAGGCAGCAGATCACTCTCCACAGCGTCTCCAGACTCTGTCACGTCTGTCACATGTGCTCAGTGTGAACCTGCTTTCATCTGTGAAGAGCACAGGGCGCCAGTGGGGACTTTGCAAATTCTGGTGTTCTGTGGCAAATGCCAAGCATCCTGCACGGTGCTGGGCTGTGAGCACAACCCCCATCTGTGGACATCGGGCCCTCAAACCACCCTCATGGAGTTGGTTTCTAACAGTTTGTGAAGACACATGCACATTTGTGGCCTGCTGGAGGTCATTTTGCAGGGCTGAGGCAGTGCTCCTCCTGTTCCTCCTTGCACAAAGGCGGAGGTAGCGGTCCTGCTGCTAGATTGTTGCCCTCCTACAGTTCCCTCAATGTCTCCTGGTGTACTGGCCTGTCTCCTGGTAGCACTTCCAGCATCTGAACACTACACTGACAGACACAGCAAACCTTCTTGCCACAGCACACATTGATGCGCCATCCTGGATGAGCTGCACTACCTGAGCAACTTCTGTGGGTTGTAGAGTCCGTCTCATGCTACCACAAGTGAGAAAGCACAACCAACATTCAAAAGTGACCAAAACATCAGCCAGAAAGCATTGGCACTGAGATGTGGTTTGTGGTCCCCACCTGCAGAACCACTCCTTTATTGAGTGTGTCTTGATAATTGCCAATAATTTCCATCTATTGTCTATTCCACTTGCACAACAGCATGTGAAAGTATATATATAATTATAATTATTCAAAAAGTTTTCTTTTCAGAGATCGAGGGTCTCAAGATTAGAGATTGATTTTCAAGCCACATCAATAATGTATTTCTGCCAAGCTGTTCCGTGCTCCGTGTGAACAGCTTCTTACCTGATGGCATCTTTGTCTTATCTATTGATTAGCCGGCTGCAGTGACATCATAGTTCCGCACATGTGACATTGCGCTAGGCTATCTATTTAAGAGCTGGCAATGCAGGCAGGTATGAAGAGGTCTAAAAATGTCTCCAGTCCGCTGCTCACAGATCACTGATGTGGCTGCTGAACTGCTCCCTGTTAATCAATGTGCACAATTTGTATCACTACAACGCATCTGCTCAGAATTAAAGGACATACAATTTTTTCCAAAATATTACTAACATCTTGATTTAAGGTTTTCTGGAAAAAACAAACAAAAAAACAAGTTCTTCTTGCTCTATAACATACATGATCAATATGGCTGATCACCGGAAATGTGTTTTTTTTTTTATTATTATTATTCTTTGTTATACAGGTAAAAGAAGTTGTGCTGGAGAGAACTTGGCAAAAATGGAGATCTTTCTGTTCTTCACAACTTTGCTGCAGAACTTCACATTCCAGGCTTCCCCTGGAGCAAAGCTAGACCTCGCCCCTGCATTGGGATTTACTAATGCTCCATTACCCCATGAAATCTGTGCAGTCCCTCGCAGATAAGACATAGCATGTATCTATAGGCAATTATAGGAGTCCTCCAAGTTGAAGACCTTTTCTATAACATATTAGGAATGAAGATGAGTAAGTGTAGAAGAAAATGCTTTGCTAATTGTTAAAGGACAATGGATCTTTAAATACTGATCAACATTTCAGCCTTTGCTGCCTTTCATATGAGGAGGATACAGCTGCGCACTAAGCAGTCATACTATGGCTGAATTTGCAATTAGGATTTGTCTTGTGAACAGTTAACTACAAAGCTAGAGGGGAAACTCAAATTCGTTAGATTTGCTTCATTTTGGGGAAATTTGATTCATGTCCAATGTATCGAATTTGAAATTTTAAAGACATTTGTTATATTCCGAAGATCTTGGCCGACCACGAAGCTTAATAAATGTAAGGTTTAAAAAATAGACATAATACTTGCTTTTCCACCAGTCCAACTCCATCTGGCACCAGTCACTCTTACGTGCTTCGGTTGCGGACTAGGCCTCATAACATCATGATGTCACAGGGTACTGAGCAGGCATGAGGCTGCATCATGACGTGCGTCATCACCTGATGTCATGACATTTTTTTTCCACTCGTTCCAGACTTTAAAGGGAACCTGTCAAGCATCTAAACTAATGATGTCCAAATAGCACTTTCTATAGTTATATCGCACCTGCTCATTTAGTCATAGGGGTGTGATTCATTTTCTGCTCAGTCACGGGCGTAGCCGCTCACTCAATTTGATTGATTTCCCTGATTGCGTCGATGTCACTTGAATCTCGCGCTTGCGCAGTTTAGCGCTTGAAGCCACGCTTGCGCAGTGTGTAGCCAGCCGCATTTGCGCAATGTGGCGTTTGGAGCCTCCCTGCTCAACAATGCACAAGTGCGGCTGGCTCCACACTGCGCAAGCACAGCCGGCTACACACTGCGCAAGCGTGGCTCCAAGCGCTAAAGTGACCCAGCGAGGCTGACTACATACTGCGCAAGCGTGGCTCCAAGCGCCACACTACGCAAGTGCGGCCAGCTACACACTGAGCAAGTGCTGGATTCTAGTGATCTTGGTTCAACCAGGGAAATCAATCAAATTGAGTGGGTAGCGACGCCCGTGACTGAACAGAAAATGAATCACACCCCTATGACTAAATGAGCAGGTACGATATAACTATATAAAGTGCTATTTGGACATCATTACAGCGCCGTTTTTAATGAAAATAACGTGTCAGTGATGCACATTGCATCACTAACAATGCACTGAGGACAGCCTAGATCCTTGAAATTACATGACAGTCTCCCTTTAAAATGAATCCAGCAAATTGGCTGTTAGCATTTAAACCATGGCAGCAAATAAATTCCCCAAATATTCGAAATTCAAATTTTGGGTAAAAATTTCAAGCAAATTTCATTTGCTTTGAAATGAACCACTGATCTCTAATAAATAGTGGCAAACAAGATTGCTCCCACTGGAAGTGGATCTGGATGCAGAGAATATGTTGAAAATGTTGAAAAATTTGTTGTAATAAAATTATTAAACTCTATTATTGCAAATGAATATCGAGTTTTTTTTCAAAGTTTCCTAGAATGCGTTCCTATTTTCAGATTGTATTCTGACTCCATAGCTAAAAACACAAAATTTGAGCTTGGTTTAAGATGATATACATGCAGCACATAAGTGCATGTTTCACAATGGCCAAGAATCAGAAAAACCTATAAGAAGCGAAATGAAAATAAACCCTGCTGTAAATAAATAAAAAGCAAGTGCATTTAAATAAAATAGGGTTCTTAGTAACACTGTTTTTGATCAAAAATTGTATGAAAGCTATCCCATCAGCTATCCCACCGTGTCGCTGGTGGGATAGCTTTCATACTATTTTTGATCAAAAACAGTGTTACTAAGAACCCTATTTTATTTAAATGCACTTGCTTTTTATTTATTCACAGCAGGGTTTATTTTCATTTTGCTTCTTGTAGGATTTTCGGACTCCATAACTAGCCTTCAAGTGTGGGGCTCTTGAGACATTTTTTTATGGAAGTCTTTATTAAATCAGTACTTACATGAAGAAACTTCATCAGATAGCTTGAATTTGACTGCAGAGTCATGTACGAAGATTCCAGGAAAAGTACATTTTCAAGATGAACGCTTGTAGATATGCGCAAATACATTAGATAAAAGATGATTCTGAATCAGAGAAGTACAGAGATGATCCTAAGACAAATATGGCTGATTATACACTGACACAGGAGGAAGAAGGGAGGGGTTACTTACATGAGAGCTTGGCTACAGTGAGAGAGACAGGACAAATGTCTAAAAGGCAAACCTGATTCCATAGTAGTGCAACAGGAAAAATACAATGGTATTACAATACTATATGATATCCCAAGTCGTGGGACATGACCAGTTGTAATGAGCCTGATTATCACACAAGAAATGTAGCGAACCTTCAACGTTTTGACTTATAAAGTTCTTCTCTGCTACTCTCTTCTCTGTAGTCTTTGTCTGGTTTTACTGCTCAGTTGCATTTTAGTGAATCTAACTGAACAGTAAAAGCAATGACATGGAGGTTTGTTATTGCCCAAAAATGAAAAGAATTGTGTGTATTCAGAAGAGATGAGCAAATCTGATGTAATTCAAAATTCACTTAAATTTGGCCAATACATTCCTCACATGTATTAAAGCTGTCAAACAGTCATAAATCATGAACACAGAGTGACTAAAACATTACACCAGAACACACTGAAGATACTCGGAAAATATCCGAGCATGCTCGTAAATCTCGAGTAACGAGCATGCTCGTTCATCACTACTTACTACCCCTACTTTCTAATGGTCCTCCGCTTGTCCCCAAGCTTCAGCATCAGTCTTCTCTTCATTTGGCACTTCCAGCTCTGACTAGGCCTCGATTCATGCTATGCCATGACCAGATGCTTTAAGTCATTACACATGTGTCGAGGTCAAGGCAGCGTCGGTGAAGAGAAAATGGGAGCCAGGGCTCAATGAGCAAGCGCAGTACCAGCATTGAGCTGCAGCAACAAGGAAAAGTGAGAGGTGAATTATATTTTATTGTATTTAACCTCTTCTCAGCCCATATAAATGAAGAAAAATGTTGGCCAAATATATAATATTTTGATCTGTGCCACAGGATGTCGTGATGACCAATTAGTTAAAAGACAATTTTAAGCTCTCCTCCATCCAAAGGATAGGAAACAACATGCTGATTGCTGGGGGTCCAACCTCTGGGACCCCAATGATTTTAAGGATGGGCTCTTAAATGGAGCACAGGTGCACATGTTTTGTCTGTTTCTTTCACTGTCAATGAGACTGTCGGAGAAACCAGAGTGCTGCACTCGACTTTGTCCAGCAATCTCATAGACAAATAATGGAGTGAAAGCCATGGGTTCAAGCAAGATGGGGCTGCAGATCTCAATTCTGGATTCCAGAGCCCATTTCTGAGGATCACCGGTGGTCCCTGCAGCCGACCCTTAGCTATCAGCCATCATATTGGAGAATAAAGAAGTTAAGGAAAGTCCCAGATTCCTTTCTAGAAATATATAATAATATAGGTTATGAGTACTAGATTCTGTGATGGAACATTGATTCAGGTATTTATTTTAATACATTAAAAGGAATTCCTTCACACCTGGCAATGCACAATATTCCACATACAGTATTCGCTGCAGGCCATAAGATGCGATGCGGCCTATGTCACTAGAGTATAGTAGCGGTGACAGCCCAGGATGTAAGTGCTTTTTTTTATTATCTTGCACAGCACCCTGGGGGGCATTAATAAGGGGTTGTCCAGTAATGTAAAATCCTATAACAACTATGAAACCATGTTACTTTTGCAATGCACTATTAAGGTCATTAAGCAGTGATAATCCAGATGGAAAATGCTGTGCATATCCGGCCGATTTTCACTTATTTTTTTAAGGTAAAGGCTATAGGTATGTGCCCTACTATTTGTAAAACAGAGAAAAAAAACTATTGGTGTGGCATAATTGTAAAAGTGACATTTTCTATGGCTCTAGTAACAAAAATCTCTGAGAGTGAAAAACAGTGATACATACATTGCCCAAGCACATCCTTGGCTCACTGCAGAGATTTTTTCCACTCGTTGATAGTGCAAATTTTGCAATTATGCTAAAACCATAAATAGTATTTCCTCTTTTATAAAGAGCTGGATATATACTATTCCGACATGTACTGTATAAACTGATAGCAATTGCTAACTTATTTTCTTTTCAAAAGCCATAACTTAGTTTTATTTTCCAGTCCTTAAAGATGTATGAGGACTTGTTGTTTTCCACCATGAGTTCCACCATTTTAAATGACACCATTCATTTATTGTATAATCTACTGAAAAACAAGAAAAAATTCCAACTGGGATGAAATGATAAAACAACCCCCACACTATTGGGGTTGTTTTTTCAACTTTACTGTAGACATGACCCCATTACATGATTCTCCAGGTCAGCACGATTAAGGCTCTTGGAAACTGGAGATGAATAAAGAGAAAAAAAATGTTGTGAATTTATAGGGAGGGCCATATTTTTTATTATTTCGATTGCACAATGTTTGACTATAAATGCATTGTAAATTCTGCTCAGACTTTCTTATAGGAATAATTGACCTCTGTGTTCATGCTAGAATAGTGTTGTCCATTGACCAACTTGTTCCATATAATGCATGCAATTGAATAGGACAAAACATTATTATTATGCTTTGCTTATATATCACCATCATATTCCACAGCACTTTAATGACATTATTATCACTGTTCCCACTGGGGCTCATAATCTACATTCCCTATCAGTATGTCTTTGGAGTGTGGGAGGAAATCAGAAGAAACCAATGCAAACATGGGGAAAACATACAAACTCCTTGCAGATGTTGTTCCTGGTGGGATTTGAACCCAGGACCCCAGCAATGCAAACCAACAGTGCTAACCACTGAGCCACCGTGCTGCTACCCATGTATTGATCATTCAGGTGATATCCAACTCCTCATGTGAACTGGCAGAGATAGATGACAAAGTGGTAACTTAACCAACAGATACCTATTTGTTTAATACAGATACGGTATGTGTGGTGCCCATGACGCAAAATCAAAACAAATAGTAGTATTACAGTAAATAATTATACAGTGCGAATACAACAATTCGGTTACACTGGGTATTAAGACAATTCTATTAACAAATTATTATTCTGTTAATACAAGTTGACAACTATTATTGTTAGTGGTGTGTTGAACCTAAAAAATCCACCTGAAGTGTGTCACAATACTATTGGGCCCATCTCCGTATTACCTCTGTCACATTCTAAGTAATACCGACTGTTGTACAGGCCCCAACGGGAGTTTATGATGCTGGGCAGCAAATCCCATATCGATAAGTCATTTTGCACACCTGTCACGCTGGCCGCCTTCGTCCCCTGAAGCACGGCCCAAACATGTTTGCATCATACCTCTACATCGGAAGCTGCGGCTCACAAGAATGTCCCTCTTCTGTGGTCGGGTCTTCTGGCTCAGACCTGGCCCTGCTCACTCAACTCAGATCTCCCAGGTCTTGTCTCTCGTCTCCGCTTCTGGTCACTTAGCTTTTCACTTGGGTCTGGTTACTCGGTACCTCACTCAAGTCTTGTTGCTCCGTTCTTCACTCTTAATGGCAACTGTAAGCCAACTTTGCTGCACTGCACATTCGACCTGCCACAGGTCTAGGTGGGGATATCTGATACAAATCTATTGGGGAAAAATCAACACACAAATCTCAGCTTATTCGCCAGAGAAATTGGCATTCTGAGTATATCAAAAACGCTCTTCAGTTCAGTTTATAGACAGTGGGCATGAGGCTTCTGTAAATCCCACCCATTTTTCTAGAACTGTAATAGGCGGCCTTTTTATATAGCAAAAAGTCAAAAACTCAGCAGAGTCAAAAACTCACTAAAAATTCATCATGGGAAATGAACCTAAATTTGTGGGAAGGTATCATGAGTTTAGGTCAGAGATGTCTAGAGGAGACTGATTATGGACGGTCTTGTATGTCATTGAGAGCATTTTAAGCTGGATTCACTGGGTATTTGGTAGCCAATGAAAGGATTGTCAGAGGGAGGATGTGGAGGAGTAAGGAGGGCAGAGGCGGATTAGTTTGGCAGCCGAGTAATGGCTCATTCACACGTCTGTGTACATTGGTCCAAGAAAGGACTAGATGTAGGTCTCTCAACCCTATGGTCACAGCCTCATATATCTCTATCAGGCTGTAATCCTTGAGTAAGGAAAGCCATGGATAGTTTGTGATTGGACCAATGTCCACAGACATCTGAATGCGCCATTAAGGATAGATTGAAGGGGAGTGAGCATTATATGGGAGGCCACAGAGGAAGATGGTTGCAGCACTTGAAGTTAAAGACAATAAGAGAAGCCTGCGCCTTAGCTTCACTGGAGAACCAAGTTTAATGTGAATGAGGCATTCACCAAGTCATCGATTGCCATGGCAATCCATTGAAACCTCACGATGACATCGCTGGGGGAAGGGGAGATGTATGTGCTAATGGACATCTCACTGGGGTTGCAATTTTTAAATGCCACATTTAAAGTTTGGCATTTAAGTGATTAAACATCAGCGATCGGAGTTAGCTCCAGTCGTTGAAGTTAGAGGCAGGTGCTGGATGTATAACACAGCAAGAACATTTCCTATGAGGAGTCGGCTCTGCTCCTAAATCCAATCCATACAATTACACTGGTTTCATGGCAAAATAGTACTTTATGGATTATGAAGTGGGTTAAACAAGACATATAAAATCCATAGCATGCAAAGGAGAAAATTCGACTGACCCCTCTTATAGTCTGGATTAGTTTAGGAGATGTGATCTGGGTTTTGCATTATTTTAGGAGGTCTGGTCTGGGTTTTGCATTAGTTTAGGAGGTCTGGTCTGGGTTTTGCATTAGTTTAGGAGGTCTGGTCTGGGATGTATGAGCAAAAATGAATTTTGTTGCCTGTAAATCTCCAGGACAGCGTTCTTATTATTTAGTGGAAATGGGAGCCATGTTTTTTGCAATGGTTCTGGCATCATCCTTTACACAATATTTGGCATTGCCCTACACGGGAGAATTTGGGACTTCATTTGATAAATATGTGTGATAGGACCAACTACCTTAGAAAAGTTTTAGAAACTTCTGAGAAAGTGTATTTTGACTGTTTTTGCTTACTGTTTTTTCCTATATGAGACCCTCAAAAATTTCAAGAACTTTAAGTTAGAAAGCCCTGTGTTCTAGAAAATAAGAATAAATGCAGCATTTCAAAATGTGAAATTTTGATTGTTGCATCAAAACACAAGACAGCTAAGAGTTAACAATAAGTTATTGAAAAAAAAAAGATTCATTATGGGTGGGGCATTGAATTTCTTTTGAAGTGAAACTAAACTCAGTGAAAGCATTTCGGAGACGTCTTGCGGATAATTGTAGTGTTCCTGCATTCTGATTATTGCTGCACACAAGAGATGATTTCACCTTGTGCAGATCTGCATTAATCAGGTAGGTGTTTACTGCAGTGATCCCAAATTATTATCTAATGAGTCATTTTTATAAAGGTTCAGTTATGGTGACCTCATTATATTCTGGAGTAAGAGCTGTGGGGGATCAGTCAGGGTACGGCAGGAGGGACTGATGTTGTTGGGGAGATGTAGTGTTAAATGCTGCTCTAGGTGACAGAAAAACAAGCTATGGCAAGAATGAGGGGATTTAACAAACTTCATGTACCAGAACAATAAGGCTTCTGGACCAAAACTGGACTTACAACTGGTGAACTCTCTATCAGGTTCGGGATGAGAGAAGGAGTTGGCTAAGCCATCTCATTGAGACTTTAGTCACACCTCAGTTTTTTGACATATGAGAAAAAGAGACTGATTATTCTAATTAGAGTTAGATCAGAGTGTAGTTCGAATGTGATCCGATTTTCATGTACCTGGAGAGATTTAGAAAAAATATTTCTCTGCCTTCTCTATTCTGACAGTCCATGAAAATCGGACCATACTTGGATGTCATTCTAATGCAGTCCAAATTTTTTTCCGACCCATAGACTTGCATTTTTGATCCCACATTCAGACATGTCTCTGCAATTTTCCCTGGACCTTTTCGTCCATGAAAAATCACGGACATCTGAAAGACAACCACAGGTATTACTGCTATGAGGTCAATCAGTGCAAAACATGAAAAGCACTCGTACGTAAAAATCGGATGTTCAGAATGAGCCTTTTGTATTTGCTATATAACTGTTATACAATGGGTACGGAAAGTATTCAGACCACTTTACATTTTTCACTCTTTGTTTCATTGCAGCCAGTTGGTAAATTCTAAAAAGGTCATTTTTTTCTCATTAATATACACTCTACACCCCATCTTGACTGAAAAAAAACAAATGTAGACTTTTTTGCAAATTTCTTAAAAAAGAAAAACTGAAATATCACATGGTCATAAGTATTCAGACCATTTGCTGAGACACTCATATTTAAGTGACATGCTGTCCATTTCTTTGTGATCCTCCTTGAGATGGTGCTACTCCTTCATTGGTGTCCAGCTGTGTTTAATTAAACTGATAGGACTTGATTTGGAAAGGCACACACCTGTCTATATAAGACCTCACAGCTCACAGTGCATGTTAGACCAAATGAGAATCATGAGCTCAAAGGAACTACCCAAGGAGCCCAGAGACAGAATTGTGGCAAGACACAGATCTGGCCAAGGTTACTAAAGTATTTCTGCATTACTCAAGGACTCAAAGAGCACAGTGCCTTCCATAATCCTTAAATGGAAGAAGTTTGGGACCACCAGAAGTCTTCCTAGACCTGGCCGTCCAGCCAAACTGAGTAATCATGAGTGAAGAGCCTTGGTGAGAGAGGTAAAGAAGAACCCCAATATCAATGTGGCTGAGTTCCAGAAATGAAGAAGGTACTGTATATGGGAGAAAGTTCCAAAAAGTCAACTATCACTGCAGTCCTCCACCAGTCGGGCCTTTATAGCAGAGTGGCCCGATGGTAGCCTCTCCTCAGTGCAAGACATATGTAAGCCCACATAGAGTTTGCTCAAAAACACATGAAGTACTCCCAGACTATGAGAAATAAGATTCTCTGGTCTGATGAGACGAAGATAGAACTTTTTGGTGATAATTCTAAGCAGTATGTGTGGAGAAAACCAGACGCTGCTCATCACCTGCCCAATTCAATCCCAAGAGTGAAACATAGTGGTGGCAGCATAAAGCTATGGGGGTGTTTTTCAGCTGCAGGGACAGGATGACTGGTTGCAATTGAAGGAAACATGAATGCAGCCAAGTACAGAGATGTTCTGGTTGAAAACCTCTTCCAGAGTGCTCTGGACCTCAAACTTGGCCGAAGGTTCACCTTCCAACAAAACAATGACCCTAACCACACAGCTAAAATAACAAAGGAGTGGCTTCAGAACAAATCTGTGACCATTCTTGACTGGCCCAGCCAGAGCCCTGACCTACACTCAATTGAGCATCTCTGGAGAGACCTGAAAATAGCTGTCCACCAACGTTCACCATCAAACCTGACGGAACTAGAGGGGATCTGCAAGGAAGAATGGCAGAGGATCCCCAAATCCAGATGTGAAAAACTTGTTACATTATTCCCAAGAAGACTCATGTTTTTACTAGCTCAAAATTTAGCTTCTACTCAATACTGAGCAAAGGGTCTCAGTGAACTGCAGACATATACAGACCAATTACCAATTTTCCACATGGACCTCAGTTCTGCATGGATAAAAAATGCAGCATGTGATAGTCAGGTGTCTAATTTTCAGACGGGACCGGAGCATGTAAATTGTTGACAGTCATGTGAACTTAGCCCTAGTCATCAGATGTCCATTTTTTAAGGTTAACATACACATTACCTAGAACTGACAGTGGATTTTCTGCCCAGAAATAACAGTCTCATAGACTAATATGTACTCAGCCTGTGAAAAACAGACATCTGAATTTGGCCTAAAGCACTGAAAGTGCATGTCCCATCCTGTGCCTCATGTATGGACAAACATTTTCTTTAAGCTAAACAATAAGAGAAAAAAAACTTTAACGCTGCAAAAGCAGTGATCCCAAGGAACTATAAATTCACCAATCTCTACCGTTAAGATTGGTATATTGTCTAATCAACATTTATGAAAAATAAAGATAGACTAGGAGTAATAAAATGGCTAGATACATAAAAATATGGAGCAAGTGAGAAGATATACATAATTATCATCGTTCTGATGCACAGACAGTGAACCCTCAGTGTGGCTAAATATTTAAGTGTACATTCCCAGCTACCTGTTTTCCATTTCCTTCCTGTTACTAAAAGAAGGGAAGAAATAGTGGGAAAACAATTAAGCGGGAAGGTGTACTTAAATGAATGGCTGTGCCATAAAGCACCGAGCACCTGTACTTGGTTTGAACAATCATTCTATGCTGAAAGAGTCCCTATAAATAAATGTAACACCCCTTTAAGCCACCTCTGTGGGTAGGGTGTCTGGTAGTTCTTACCTCAATATGGCACAGTGTCTCTATCTGAATCTTGCTGGGAGCTGTAGTAGGATGCAGGAGGGTCTTCTTCTGCCATAGGTCGACTCGGGAAACCTCTGTCCACACACTGTACACACTCACAAGAGGTGAGGTTGGAAAACTTAACAGGTTTATTTATGGAGGATAAATGGTGAATATTGCAATGGAAATAGCAAGAAATAGCATAACAAATAGTATTACACAATTTACACATATAGATACAAGATAATATTACTTAGACTACAATTGGTTGCAGTTATGGAAACAACACAGTCCAATGTCAGAGCCCGGTTGCCACGGATGTTGGCGCTCATACAGAAACCTTTGGTGCACTTTAATATCACAACCTAAATTAAATCTCTTCAGCAACAATTTTCTTTTAAAACTCCTCAACAGTGTAACCACAAGTCCCAGCAGTAGCTTCGCACTTCTTGATGTACCAGGTCTAATATATTATGGTTGAATTTTTATTATCTGTATTTCTGGATTGAAAAAGACCTATTATAGCCAAAACGTTGTATCATCTACATTATTTGTGTATTTTTGCCATATGTTTTTTATAGAGGGAATAAAAGTAACGTAAAGCATCCTGACTAACATCACAACCAATCACATGTACATTACTACCATGTTTTATATGTACAGAGGGTAAAGATGGCCAAATACCATTGAAATAGGGATGTACTTCTCTGGAAATAATGTGTCACATCTGGTCATATGTTATCATCATGGAGGGCATAGTGTCCCATTTTTGACAAGTGTGTATTATAGGGACCCCCCTCATTGACCCCCAACTCTTGACTTTCAGGCTCAGGTCCCATAACAGTCACCTCTTCACTTGGTAATTCTCCCTGACTGGAGATGGCATGGGCTTTGTGGCTGATGAAAATGGATGTTCGGCTCTATAGGCAGTAGAACCTGGGTAAAATAGGTTTTGGCGGTCTCCTTATATTCTTGGGCTTCACAATTTATTCTCGAACTCTTCTGGCATGATGAGAAGTGCAGCAAGAGAATCATTGTCTGCTGCTATAAATGTCTCTGCAATCCCAGGAGCAGCAGCAGTTTATGTACTCACTGCAGGTGTTACTTAAAGAATTTAGGAGAAAAAAAAACAACAAAATATAATAGCCCATGTAACTCCTTAGAAACAATGAGATACCCAAAATAAAGTAGGTGTTGAAGTCTTATTGGTAGGTTTTGCACAGCAGATTGTGCCATAGATTGCCTAGATTTTGCCTTGAAGACATCTTTGATTTTTTTCCCACAGATATTGGTTGGGTTCTGAAGACTTCTACAAGTACATTACTTTAAATTCTTGTGGATTTATTTGCCTAACCATCATATGTCAAGTATGCGTTAAATATTTATATATGATTATTTCCAGGGTGCTGTATAAAAAGAGGATTTCAGTACATAACAAAGAATATTAAATCTAACAAAAAATGAATAAATGAGTTACAGGCCGGGATAAAATAAGACAGGACCCTTCACACAAGGCATACAATCCACAAATAAAAGGGATGGAGTCCGTAGGTAAAGTTATGGTAGTACTAACCAAAATGTGTCTCCATGTTGACCACCTGATTTTGCCTTAGAACTTCATTCAAATTAAGGCAACTGTGCAGTAGCTGGTGGGGAGCCCTTAATTAGAATTGTGGCTCCTTTTTTCTGAGGGTCAAAGGGTACAGATAGATTAGTAAGTGATAGTGTATCCTTGTGATGTGGCATCAACTATTCTCATTTGCTGCTGTTGGTGCAGATTATGCTTTATTTAAAATGGAGATGGGAGAACCCGACTTGAAATGCTTGGAGTTCTTACTGGATATTCACTGTACGGGAAAGAACGGCGAACACGTCACAGTGTTCAAGTCTGGGGGTAAGTCCGTGTTGGTTCGAAGAGAGAAATCAGCTGAGATCTTTATTTTCAATGGGGTTTAGTTTCTGGTTTAAGTTTCGGTAACCGAACAGTAGCCGACTTAATATTAACATAAAGTTCGGCTTGGGTACAAGAACCCGAACTTCCAGCGGTCTGCTCATCCCTATTCTAAAATTTGAATTGGTCTTTGTTGAAAATGTTGAAAGCAATTTAAATAATTAAAGAATAAAATGACTTAGGTCATTTGATTTTCTATATACTGGATGATTATAAAAGCTTCATCGGGTTTTGCATTCCTATTACTAACTACAAAGATGTAAATTTCACCCATTTGTAATAATAACATATCAAAAGGTCATATCTTGTAACTCACAAGTGCAGATTCGCTTGTGACTCATTAGGTGGCAGGGCGGCATCAGATCCCAAAATGGTGACCATGCAAGAGAAATAGTTTGGTGTTTTAGATTATGAGAAGTGTAATTCAATTTTTATGCAGTGAACGTTCCGAAGACAGTTTGAAAGTGACCCCCAGGTCTCCCAATCTGACAGTGTGTGACTTCTTCCTTTGGGGATACATCAAAGACATTATTTATGTGCCGCCTTTTCCAGCAACACTGGATGAGCTCAAGGACCACATTACCGCCGCTCCAATGACCATCGACGGGGACATTCTCCAGTGTGTTTGGGTCAAACAGGATTACTGCATAGACTGTGTGACAAAAGGAGAACCTAGAACTTTTCTAAACATCATTTGCTAAACTTGGAGAGTTTATGTTCATTACAGTGTGACATTCACTATTGTACATGAAATACATTTTAAAATATACCTCTTTGAAACCCAATCAATCTTTTATAATCATCCTGTAAATTCCTGAAAATTTGAAATTGCAACACCGAGGAGGAAAAATTGTGGAATTATTAAACTCAATAGACATGGATAAAGGGATTGTCCAGGTTTGAGATGAAAGTCTGCTGTCACTGTATATGACTGCAGACTTTTGAACCCTCACAGTGTGCGCACGACTATGCGGTCAGGATTCTCTGATGCCAAGAGCGAGAGCAGGTGATCATGTTACCGCAAGTATGCGATTTGCATATCCGCGATAACCCGAATAAATATTTGTCTTGAATGAGGCTGTGCATATATGGTCAGAATGTGAAATTGCATACTTGCATACTTGCAGTCACATGACAGCCTGCTCTCACTGCCGGCACCTGCAAATCCTGACAGCTTGAGGTGCGCACACTGTAAGGATTTAGAGGTCTGAGGTCACATAAAGTTACAGCAGATTTTCATTTCAAACATAGACAACCCTTATGATGGTATAAACATGCTGAAAAAAATGGAAACAAACTTTTGAAAACATCTCAATTTCTTCAATATTGAATATAAGCTCCACACACAGAAATATATGCAGTTATAAAGCTTGACTGCTATCAACATCTGAGGAAGGTTCTGCCACTGAGTGTACTTGGGCAAATCATCAAAATCCACTGCTGGCAGCTCTTTGTGCAATTAACGACTAATGACATCTTTGATGTGATCGATGGGAGACAAATCCACAGACGCTGCAGCCACGGGAGCATGTTTAGGCCACACAGCCTGCTTACTGTACCAACAGCAACATGCAGCCTGGGGTTGTCATGTTGAAAAATTGCTCCTGGCTGGGACCACTTGTTTTACAAACAAGTCTATTTAATTCCAAGCTGTTTGTGTACCTGAATTGTGGACTAGTGTGGTCTGGCTATAGTACATTATGGCACCCCATACATAATCCCAGGAGAAGAACTAATGTGACATTCATTTGTGAAGGCCTCTTTGTGTCATTGTTTATATGCTTTCCAACCCAATCTCCACTGATCATTGCATCCAAGATAAAAGAGGCAGTCATTGGTAAAGAGAATAGTCCTCGATTCTAGCTTCTATTGCCATCTTGATCTGCACAATGATTGTTTATGAGAGCTGTGGCATGAGGGTAATGGAACATCTTCATAAGGGAATGTAAACCGTTCCTTTTCCTGGGAATATGGTGTGGGGTGACACTGTGTAAGGGGGTGACAGAGGATGTCATGCGCCTCTC
Organism: Phyllobates terribilis; assembly: GCF_046119375.1. Taxonomy (NCBI): domain Eukaryota; kingdom Metazoa; phylum Chordata; class Amphibia; order Anura; family Dendrobatidae; genus Phyllobates; species Phyllobates terribilis. The sequence goes on along the minus strand of NW_027362763.1, from coordinate 68,200,192 downwards.
CCATACCAAACAGTTTGTGTTGTTTATGGATCTCTAGTGAAATGTATATTGTTATTTTCCTAGTGTTTAGTTATGAATTGATAGGCAGTGGTGGCCTATTAGTATATAGAGGATATGGTATAGTTTAGAGTATAGGAAGTTTAGTGTACATTATTAGTGGGTGAATACGGCAGTTCATTGGTGAAGGGAAAAGTTTGCCAGTGGCCAGTGGAGACGCTTGCTGATTGGTCCAGTTAAAAAAGGGGGAGGGGTTTGAACAAGAGAGGACCAACAGTTATTCCTGTCAGGAATCAGTTCTGTCAGAGATGTCATAATTAGTGTTGCGCACAAGCCCGAGCAGACTGGCGTGAGCGTGATTAGTGATCCCACTGTACCATGAACTGAGGATTGCCTGGAGGGGCGTAACTAAGTATCAACCCGATCCAACCAAGGTCACACGGCGGCTCAGTCGACTCCGTGAACCAGGGAGGGACCAGGTGCTACTCCAGGTCAGACCCAGGTTACAGCTGTTGACCCACACCGGAGAATGCAGGTTAAACTGGCATATTGACTGGTGGATAGTGGCAGGCACGGCTGGTATGCAGACAGGTGGATATTGACAGGAACAGCTAGTATGCACACAGGTGGGCACTGGCAGGCATGGCTGGCATTCAGACAGGTGGGCACAGGCATGGCTGACATGCAGACATGCTGGTACAGGCAGGATAGGGACCAGTACAGACTGGGATACAGGAACAGAGCCGCAGGTGCGGTAGACAAGCAGAGCGGAGCAAAACCCACAGATGCGGTGAACAAGCAAAGCAGAGCAAAACCCGCAGATGCGGTGAACCAGCAAAGCAGAGCAAAACCACAGATGCATTGAACTAGCAAAGCAGAGCAAAACCCGCAGATGCGGTGAACAAGCAAAGCAGAGCAAAACCGCAGATGCGGTGAACAGTACAGGGCTCTGTTCACATAGAACAGACTGTAATACACAAGAAGATAGATGGAACACAGGTGATAGATACAGAGAGAGGGAAACAGAACGCCGGGAACCAGATACACACAAGGTACTTACAATGAAGTAGCGAGTGGACACAAGACTCATAAACAGAAGTACAGAGACAATGAGTTGGAGTTAGGTGCAGGTTCAGATACTGCAGGAAAGAGGGAATATACAGACAGAGACAAACAAGTAACGGACTAGGACACTGTTCAGACACGATCTAAACCAGGAACAAGATACAGGAACAAGCCTGGGAACTCAGCACCCAGGGTGGCAGAAACTGACTAGAATTCACAGGTACAGGTAGAGGCCCTGGGTACTCAGCCCCCAGGGTGGTGGACAGACTAGAGTAGGACAGGACCTGGCAACTCACAGTTGCACAGAACAGACTGTAAGAAAGTGTTGCTCAGGCACCTCCTACTGGGTGGAGGAGGTTTAAGTATCCAGTGACTCACAGCAATAGGCTGGGGACGCATTAGGACTACGCACATTGTATCTTTAAGAATCAGAAAGCAACAGCGCCGATGCCCTAAGCCAGCAGACTAGAGACATACAAACAGCAGGTACTGGAGCAAAAGTGCAGCCTGGCCTGAAAGGTAAGATTGCGGTCTTGCATGGTGGGAGATGGTAAGCCATGCAAGCACGCCGCCAGGGATGTTACAGTACCCCCCCTTTACGCCCCCTCTTCTTCAAGCCAGCAAGGATTTCCTGCAAAGAATTTGGAGGCCGATCCTTCTCTTCAAGAAGATTACCTCTTCTGTTCAGTAGAGGGAACGAAACTGGTCTCACCATCTTGGTGACTAGGATGCTACCTCCCATCGAGCCATCCTCAGCAACAGAGGAAGTGGATGAAGTGCCAGGAACAGAACACAGGAAATTGTTAATATCGGGTAGTACCCTAAAGGATTCACGGGACAACTGGAGGTCCTCCACCAGGTTGGAGGGGTGCAGAGACTTGGGGTTAACCACCGCTATGACGTACACTTTGCCAAGCTTACTGGATGAAGTGGACAAAGTACCAGCTACAGGGTGCAAAAAAGTCTCTCTCCATTTGTTATCAGGTAGCTCTCCGGGGGATTCAGGAGTCAACTGGAAGTCCTCCGCCTGGTCGGAGGGGTGCAGAGACGCGGGGGTAACCACCGCCTTGATGTACAGTTAGCCAAGCTTACTGGATGAAGTGGGCGGAGTACCAGGTAAAGGGTGCAGAAAAGTCTCTCTCCATTTGTTATCAGATAGCACCCTGGAGGATTAAGGTGATGACTGAAGGTCCTCAGCCTGGTTGGAGGGATGTAGAGACTTGGAGGTAGCCACCGCCTTGATGGACTTATTGCCAGATTTGTTAGAGATGGAGGATCCTTGCTTAGGGACCAACTTCAGTCTGGTTTCTGAGATGACACATCTGCGAGGCGGGGCGGTGCCTAAAGCCAGATCATTGGTACAATCGTCGAGACTGTGTGGGGACAATGCCTCCGCTTCCCTTCCTTTTGAGACTACAGCGCACAGCGAGTCAGCGACTAGCAAATCTGGTGAAGAAGATGAAGAAACTGCTGACTGTCCTGAAGATATGGGGACAGGACACCCCTTGCACCTCAGCAGTCCCCCAGGAAACACCGTGCAGGATCTCCAGACATGAGCAGGCACTAGATCTCTCGGCTCTGGATGACCTGTGGGTAAACCAGACAGCACCTGAAATGTAAACTTCTTCATGTGTAATGTTCCAATCTGGAGCTTAATTTGTACAGACATATTTTGACTGTTTCTGAGTAGGGCTCGTCCTTCCGCAGACATTGCCCAAACCGGCTTCTGGAGTTGTCGGACGGGAATCAGACACTGACTCTTCAAGGCTTTAAGCCTGAAACTTCCGGTTAATCTGAGGCCTTCACTTGCCATGGAGACAGTCATGGTCATCTGTGGAGAGGAAACACTAACTCCAAGGGCAGCCTCTCCCACATGCCTAATGTCTTGGGATTCTCCAACCTTCACTGGACAAAGACCGTCAGGGGGTCCCAAACAACCACAGCGGGACCGCAATCCGATTTTGTGACTGAGTTCTGGCCTCTGCTTTGCCTGACAAACATAGTCATCCTTCATGGATTCTGTGCGGATAGCTGCCTCTACAGGCTGGGGAACAGGATGTCTTTGGGAGGACAGAACCTGACGTAACGGTTAACCTCTATGCCTTGAACGTCTGGCTGCCTCTTGAGGCTGGGAAGGGAAGTATTCTGTGGAGCATTGTCAACCTGTGTGGATTCTGTGTAGGCAGCAGTCTCTTCAGGCTGGAGAACTGGTAGGCTGCCTACACACATCACCCATCGGGGCTGCTCCAGGATATTGGGAAGGGAAGCTTTAGCAGAAGCCTCAGGATTAGGGTCATCGAAGACCATTAGAAAGGCCACCAGTAAGGCCTGCAGGTCAGAGACGACAGGATCCCATGCTTCCCATAGAGGGGTGATCCATTTCAAGGCATCACCCGCTAGGTAGGACATTATGAATGCTACTTTAACCCTATCAGTTGGAAAACAGTGGACATTGAATTTGAAATGCAGCATGCATTGCTCCACAAATGCACGGCTTCGTTTTGGATCCCCATAGTACCGTGGAGGATCCGCAGGAATGAGTGCTGATAGATCCATTTGGGCTGGTGCGTAAATCGCATGAACCTCAGCTTGAGAAAAAAAAATTTCTAAGTGCACATATTCACCAGACAAGGATTCAAATGTCTCTGAGAGCGAAGGGCCGTGGAGCTCAACGGGAACCATGGCCTGAGCAAACTGTTGCACACACGCCCGGGCAGACTGGCATGAGCGTGAATAGTGATCCCACTATACCATGAACCGAGGAGTGCCTGGAGGGGCGTAACTAAGTATCAACCCAATCTGACCAAGGTCACATGGCGGTTCAGTCTACTCCGTGAACCAGGGAGAAACCAAGCAGAGGGAACAGGTGCTACTCCAGGTCAGACCCCGGTCATAGCTGTTGACCCACACCGGGGAATGCAGGAACAGGCAGGTTAAACTAGCATATTGACTGGTGGGTACTGGCAGGCATGCCTGGTATGCAGACAGGTGGATATTGAAATCACAGCTGGTATGCAGACAGGTGGGCACTGGCAGGCACGGCTGGCGTGCAGACAGGTGGGCGCAGGGAGGACCGGCTGACATGCAGACAGGCTGGTACTGGCAAGTAGAAATGTAGGCAGGATAGGAACCAGTACAAACTGGGATACAGGAACAGAGCCGCAGGTGTGGTAGAAAAGCAGAGCGGACCAAAACCCGCAGATGCGGTGAACCAGCAAAGCAGAGCAAAACCCACAGATGCAGTGAACTAGCAAAGTAGAGCAAAACGCGCAGATGCGGTGAACAAGCAAATCATAGCAAAACCACAGATGCAGTGAACACGCAAAGCAGAGCAAAACCCGCAGATGCAGTGAACAAGCAAAGCAGAGCAAAACCGTAGATGCGGTAAACAAGAAAAGCAGAGCAAAACCCGCAGATGCGGTGAACAAGCAAAGCAGAGCAAAACCGCAGATGCAGTGAACAAGCAAAGCAAAACCCGCAGATGCAGTGAACAAGCAAAGCAGAGCAAAACCGCAGATGCGATAAACTAGCAAAGCAGAGCAAAACCCACAGATGCGGTGAACAAGCAAAGCGGAGCAAAACTCGCAGATGCGGTGAACAAGCAAAGCAGAGCAAAACTGCAGATGCGGTGAACTAGCAAAGCAGAGCAAAACTCGTAGATGCGGTGAGCAAGCAAAGCAGAGCAAAACCGCAGATGCGGTGAACAGGACAGGGCTCTGTTCACATTGAACAGACTGGAATACACAAGAAGATAGCTGGAACACAGTAGATAGATACAGAGGGAATGAAACAGAACGAGCAGAACCAGATACACACAAGGTACTTACAATGAAGTAGCGAGTGGACACAAGACTCACAAACAGAAGTACAGAGACAACGAGTTGGAGTTAGGTGCAGGTGCAGATACTTCAGGAAAGAGGGAAGATACAGGCATAGAGACAAACAAGTAACGAACTAGGACACTGTTCAGACAGGATCTGAACCAGGAATAAGATACAGGAATGAGCCTGGGAACTCAGCCCCCAGGGTGGCAGAAACTGACTAGAATTCACAGGTACAGGTAGAGGCCCTGGGTACTCAGCCCCAAGGGTGGCGGACAGACTAGAGTAGGACAGGACCTGGCACAGAACAGACTGTAAAAAAGTGTTTCTCAGGCACCTCCTACTGGGTGGAGGGGGTTTAAGTATCCAGTGACTCACAGCAATAGGCTGGGTACGCATTAGGACTATGCTTACTGTAGCTTTAAGAATCAGAAAGAAACAGTGCCGACACCCTAAGCCAGCAGACTAGATACATACAAACAGCAGGTACTGGAGCAAAAGTGTGCAGCCTGGCCTGAAAGGTAAGATTGCGGTCTTGCATGGTGGGAGATGGTAAGCCATGCAAGCACGCCGCCAGGGATGTTACAATTAGTGGTAACGTTTACGTATGTGTGGCGCCCCTGCGGGTTCAGTAACCACAGAGGTACTGCATCTCACCCAGAGGTGTGGTACCCTACTCTCAGGTGAGGATGGAGTACTGCTTTGGACCCAAACACCTGCATCCAACACTACACTACTACAGACCAACAGGGGGGGCAAGATGCACTGCTACTCTGCTGAGCCCTGACCCTGGCTGGTGTGGGTGGAGGAAGAAGTTCAGGGGAGCACTTGAGAAGGAGGATATAAAAAGGGGAAGCCATCTTGGGAGTTCAGTCCAGTCAGTGTGAGAACAGTCTGAGGGAACAGTGAGGGGAGAGTGTGTGGAGCAGGAGCTCTGCAGGAGCTCTGCTCAGGAAGATGGCCTAGTGAGAGAGGCCCAGGACAGACTGAAAAGAGGAGAGGAGCAGGAAGGAAGGCTCCAGAACAGATAGGATCCCAGGGGCTCGGGCAGTGCGGATGCCACCCGTGTGCCCGAACCCACCAGGAGTGGAAGGATAAGGCCACAGAAAGGGAACCAGCCCCTAAACTAGCAGAGTTCTTCAAGTCTCAACTAGATAACCGGAGGGTGCAGCATTTCAGGTGCTGCAGCCAACAGCCACATCTAATCGCTAAAAAGGTGACCATAGAGGACCCACGGGACAGAGAAGATGTCGCCTGACAAGGTCTGTGGTCACTGGCTTGGAACACTGGGTTTGAGGCGTAGGGCCGGAGGGTGAGAGCCAGCGCAGGAAGACGACCAGAAAAGGCACACAGAATGGAGTCCCGTTACGTACTTAAGAGGTACCTGGGAGTTTGCTGAGCCCCTCCCTGAATAGACACAGGATGACGTGGGAGGTTATACACCGGTAACTGTAACCTGAAATCTTGGCAAACTGTGAGTAAAACCCTGAAGACTGCACCCCACTTTCTCTGTGAATAATTGCTGCGCCATCACCTGCCTGCACTACACTGTAACAGCAACATCTATGACATCCCCACTACACTGCCCTGGAGCTAAACTCTACCTGTGGAGAGCTAAACCAACCTTGCTGCATTAACAACAGCTCCAGGCGACTTGCTCCACAGCGGCGGCTCAATATAGCTGCATACACGAACATTAAATACAAAAACTATAAAATCACCTTTTATTAATCGCCCTGGGTCATGAACCGGGTCACCGCCACTGAGACATCTCCCCTAGCAATGACCGACCCGGCTACCAAGTACCCCACGGCCCAGGTAGCGCGTCATATTTTGGCGTCACAAACATTTCATAAAAACTATAATCCCTTCCTTTAAAATCCCCTTTTATTGACTGCCCTGGGTAACGGACCGGGTCACCGCCACTGTGACATCCCCTAGCACCAACCAGCCAGGTACCGAGTACCCCATGGTTCAGAGGGCGCGTCATATGTGCTGGAGGAAGACTAAGGAGAAGTTCAGGGCCAGAGGGCTGAAGGTCAGGAAACATGCAGCAAGAAGAGAGGACACAGGAGAAGCAGACTAAGCCTGGAGCCTGAGGAAGTACGAAGAGCACACTAAAGGGTAATACACTGCTCAAAAAAATAAAGGGAACACTCAAATGACACATCCTAGATCTGAATGAATGAAATATTCTCATTGAATACTTTGTTCTGTACAAAGTTGAATCTGCTGACAATAAAGTCACACAAAAATCATCAATGGAAATCAAATTTATTAACCAATGGAGGCCTGGATTTGGAGTCACCCCCAAAATTAAAGTGGAAAAACATACTACAGGCTGATCCAACTTTGATGCAATGTCCTTAAAACAAGTCAAAATCAGGCTCAGTATTGTGTGTGGCCTCCACGTGCCTATATGACCTCCCTACAATGCCTGGGCATGCTCCTGATGAGGTTGCGGATGGTCTCCTGTAGGATCTCCTCCCAGACCTGAAATAAAGCATCCGCCAACTCCTGGACAGTCTGTGGTGCAAAGTGACGTTGGTGTATGGAGTGAGTCATGATGTCCCAGATGTACTCAATCGGATTCAGGTCTGGGATACTGGCGGGCCAGTCCATAGCTTCAATGCCTTCATCTTGCAGGAACTGCTGACACACTCCAGCCACATGAGGTCTGGCATTGTCCTGCATTAGGAGGAACCCAGGGTCAACCGCACCAGCATTTGGTCTCTCAAGTAGTCTGAGGATCTCACCTCATTACCTAATGGCAGTCAGTCAGGCTACCTCTGGCGACCACATGGATGGACTTTCCATGTAGGTCTGTAGGTATGCAAGGATTACAAGGTTAAAGTTAGTAAAGCTGAAAAAAAACGCATGTCTATCAAATAATACTGATGTATGGTAAAGGATAATGCAAAGGGGGTATAGATACATCCAGAAGGCAAGACCCATAACCATTCTTCATTACTGTGCTGCTACACACTATATAGTTTATGGTTTTCTTTTCCTTTCGATATTGCTAAGCTGTGACGCATCTAATTTTATACATGCTATAATAGGTCATTCCAATTGGCTCTCACCATGTGATGTGATGGTTACAAACAGTCTGCCCATCCATGCCAGGGATCATCGTCTTTGACTGAAACAATCTACTTCAATGTAAAAATTCTCTGCAACCATTTATGGCAATTAGCATGATATGAATTGTAAATTGGTCAAATTCACCAAATTCAGTGAATTTCCTAAAAATCAGCTAAAGTTCAATTTGCATATATTTGATTTGCATCAAACTTATTTGCTAATCTCTAGAAAATGTATAACCTTTTGCCTCACCAGCATCATGAGGGACGTCTAAGAGCTCATACTCGGCTGAGTAATGTGGATATTTAACATGGATTTCAGTTGGGGCTGTTTGGGACTAACCTGGGCTGGAGTAGCGGTATTGCAACCACTGGGGGCAGCACCAGCAGGTAGCATAGTCAGGGAAAGTTGGAGTCGATGCACAGGAAAAGCAGTATAATCTTATAGGAGGCAGTAGGTGAAGGAAGAGCTTGACAAAATGCTGGGAGTTCAATATTCTCACAAGGAAGGAGGTGCCAGGCCAAGTTTAAATAGAGTATGCAATCAGGAACTCACAGGATTAAGCCAATCAGGAGCGACACAGTTTGGAGCCGCTTAGGAACAACACAGGTACTAGAATCTAGTTTGTGCAGGAACTGTCCAGCAAGCAGAATAGCTCAGAGGAAAGAGCTGTCACCTGGTGTACAAGAGCTGCTGGTACAATGCTGGTGGAATACAATTATATTATTGCCTTGCATTCCCATTCGAGAAAACACTGAGGTGCGTCAGGTTTTGCATCCTCTTTCTGCCAACAGCTCTTTCTGGACCTTTTTGCATCAATTTACCATTGCAATCTTTTGCATGCATCTATGATGTCATGCCCCCCTAGGTGGAGGTTCGCTGCCTTGAGTATTCAGGTGCAATAATTGGCAGTCACGCTGATACTTTTAACAGTCTTCTGAACTCTTAAGAACCTCCTAACAGGTCTGTCACTGAGTTAACTCTTCTAAGCATAGCCACCACCCTCTAGACACTGTCCCTCAAAGGTTTTACTACTAGAAGAAGGAATCCTTTGCTAGTGTTCCTTTCATTTTGCTTCTCAAATGCAGGTCCACTTAGTTTACATTTCTCCCATAGATGCCTCCTTGGTGAAATGAACAGTCTCTTGCAAAATTTCACTCTTGACCCACTCCGAGCATTTTCCACATGGCCAACCACTTCTGTTAAAACATCTCTTTGGAAAAGGGGGTCTTTCAGAATTTGGTGCTTGTAGAGTAGCTTTCTTTCTTTTAACTATCAGATCATCCTTCAAACCTTCTGATTTGAGTTTCCAGGCTCTATTTCTCTGAAATAATATATTGTTTCCAATAAAAGTCATCACAGACTTGGCCCTATCTTGAATGTCCTCATACCTAACAGACCGGACATTCAGCGTCTCCAACTCCTCATCTCGCCCCCTATCTGTCGGTCTCCACCATTGTTTATTCCTAGGGCCCCTGCGCTTCTCCACCTACACCTTCGGCCTGGGACAGCTCATAGAGTCTCATGGCTTTTAGTATCACCTCTATGCTGATGACACACAGATCTACCTCTCTGGACCTCATATCACTTCCTTACTAAGCAGAATCCCACAATGTCTGTGTAGCGCCCTGAGGGTTTGGTCGCTACAGAGGTATTGCATCTCACCCAGAGGTGTGATATCTCACTTCCAGGTATGGATGGAGTGTGGCTCAGGACCCTAACACCCACATGCACTACACCACATTTCTGGGGGGCAGGGCGACAATGCTCCCAAGAGTGAGCACAACTGCCCCTGTCCCTGGCTGGAGTGGGGAGAGGGAACACCTAGAAAGGGGGAACCCGGTAGCGTGTGGGTGGGGAGAGTAGATCCAGGGTGCACTGGAATGAGGAGTATATAAGGTGGGCACCATCTTAGAGAAGAGAGAGAAGAAGACTGGGAGCAGGGGCTCTGTACGGGCTCTGCTCCGCAGGGAGGCCAAGTCTCTAGGCTTGAGCCTGGAGAAGAGAAGAGCTGCTGAGTTTAGTCAGAGAGGAGAGGAACGCAGGAGCTCCAGGAGTGGAGTGAAGGGACCCCAGGGGTGCGGACTGGCCAGTCGCCACCGTACGCCCGCCGCTACCAGAGTAGGGGGGTCAGGTGAAGAAAGGGAACCGGATCCCTCATCTAGTGGAGGAGAGCAACTACCCTCAGCTAGTAACTGAAGGCCATGGCATTGCACGTGTTACGGCCCCTCACTACACCCGTTGAGAAGGCACCATATAGGGCCCAGGGAAACAGAACATACGTTTGCCCGCCAAGGCTCGAGGCAGCTGGACAGAAATGTGGTCAATTGTGGGGTACGATGGGCCAGAGAAAGGACACACGAAGGGGGTCCTGAAAAGCATTCCAAAGGTACCTGGGAGTTGGCCGAGCCCCTCACCTGGTGAGCACAGTACGACGTGGGCAGCCATTACCTGCCAAAGTGGCTTGGAGTGTAAAACTGTGAGTAAAGACCCTGGACTGCATCACGGGACTCTGAGTCATTACTGTTGCTCCCGCGCACCATCACCCCCACAATCTGCACTCACTGCCCTGAGGTTATACTCCTCCCGTGGGGAGTTATACTACCCTCTGCTCAGCGGTCTTCCACGCAGCGGCGGTTCTCAGTGACCGCAATCCACGGGTGGCGTAGTCGGATATTTAAACATTAAAAACCAAGTAAAGAGATCCGCCACTGGTTTGACCACCCTGAGCCACGGGACCGGGTCGCCGCCACGGAGACTACAACCCCTGACATTACACAGAGACACGGCTCCGGGTATTCCCCCACACACGGGGGGCGCGTCATCTGTCTGCTATTTCATCCTTCTTCACTGTTAGATTTATAAAACTTAACATGGATAAAATAGAATTCATCATCTTTCCACCATCTCACTTAACCCCCCCATCTGACCTATCATTCAAAGTAAATGGCTGCCCAATTTCCCCGGTCTCGGAAGCTCACTGCCTCGGGGCAACCCTGGACTCTAATCTCTCCTTTAAACCACATATCCAATCCACTTCCTGCCAACTCCAACTCAAAAATATCTCCCGAATCCTCACATTCCTCAACCACGAATCTGCAAAAACACTAGTGCATGCCTTTATAATCTCCCGCTTCGAGTACTGCAACCTCCTGCTCTGTGGCTTCCTTTCTAACACTCTCGAACCCCTCCAATCTATCCTAAACTCTGCTGCCCGACTAATCTACCTGTCTCCCCACTAATCCCCGGCCTTTATTCTCTGTCAATACCTATACTGGCTCCCCATTTCTCAGAAAATTCAGTTCAAAACCGCAACCTTGGCATGAAAATCCATCCACAACCTGTCTCTTCCATACATCTGTGACTTAGTCTCCAGTTACTTAGCTGCACGTAATCTTTGATCCTCACAAAATCTCCATCTCTTCTCCCCTCTTATCTCCTCTTCCAACAATCACATACAAGATTTCTCCCGTGCATCCCACTACTCTGGAACTTTGTACCCCAACATATCAGACTCTCATCTACTGTTGAAACCTTCAAAAGCAAGCTGAAGACCCACCTCTTATGAAAATCATACAACCTGCAGTAACCCTCATTCTACCGTAATGCTGCAAGACCAAGTTCTACCCTCACCTGCTGTATCCTCACCCATCCCTTGTAGATTGTGAGCCTTTGCAGGCAGGCTCCTCTCTCCTCCTGTATCAGTCGTGGTCGCGTTTTTGTTCAAGAATGTTGTAAATGTTTTTGTAATGTACACCTCCTGTTTCACATGTAAAGTGCCATGGAATAAATGGCGCTATAATAATAAACAATAATAATTATAAAGATACCCAGCCACGGTTCCCCTTTGTATTTTTTAAATTATGAGGCTAAGTTCACACTTAACCGCAGGACTCTTTTGAACCTCCATGGTAAATTAATGTACGTAAGGAGACCAGAGCAGTAAAGTAGAGCAAGCTACACATTCTAAAATCTTTAAAATGCTAGTAATAATAATAATTTTTATTTAAATAGCGCTAACATATTCTGCAGCACTTTACAATTAAGAGGGACATGTACAGACAATAAAAACAATACAATGCAGCACATTTCAACAGTTACAGGAGGAGTGAGGGCCCTTCTCACAAGCTTACAATCTATAAGGAAATAGGGGGACAATAGGTTGAATGTGCTTGGTATGTATGGGGGAGGAAATGGGGGAGGAGATATACGGTGGTGCAGAACTGTGAAGAGCTTTGTGGGTGAGAGAGGAGTTTATATTGGACTCTGCAAAGAATTGGTAACCAGTGCAGTGACTGGTACAGGGTAGAGGCATCGGTGAATCGGCTGGACAAAAATATGACCTTGTCTGCTATATTCAGGATGGATTGTAGAGAAGAAAGTTTGGTTAGAGGGAGACCAATCAGAAAAGAGTTGTAGTAGTCCAGACGAGAGTGAATAAGAGCAACAGTAAGAGTGTTTGCAGTTTCAAAATTGAGAAAAGATGCGATTCTGGAGATGTTTTTAAAGTGAAGGTGACATGAGCAAGTTAATGATTGCATATAGGGAATAGAGGAATTTTTTTTTGTCAAATATGATGCAAAGACAGCGAGCTTGCTGCTTAGGAATTATGGTTGAACCACCCATCGAAATTGAAAAGTAGGGTATAGGTAGGTTAGTAGAGAGACTAAACCAAGGAGGTCCATTTTGGAGAGATTCAGTTTCAGGTAGAGGGAGGTCATGATATTAGAGACAGCAGAAAGGCAATCACAGGTATTTTGAATTAAAGTGGGGGGTAATGTCAGGTGAAGAGGTGTATAATTGGGTAATGATGAACGAGCACTAAAATGCTCGGGTACTCGTTGCTTGGGTTGAGCAAATTGGAATACTTGGGTGCTCGACCCGAGCAACGAGCCCAATGTAAGTCTATGGGAAACTCGAGCACTTTTCAGGCGGCTTCCCCCGGCGGTCTGCAGAGGGCCTAAAAATTGCCCAAATCGATGGGAACAGTGCTCAAATGACAGAGGAACAGCATGAAACAGACCCCTAGAAGCATTTCTGACTCCCAGGTCACTTCAGTCAACAACATTGTCAGAGTATTATGCCACTTTTACAGACTCACAATAAAACATACAAAAACGAAACCAAAATGGATTTTCCTGTGAAATATGTTAAGGAATTTCCTTTCCAGGGTAATGACTTGTATATAAGGCAAAATAAATAACCAAAACCAAAAATACTCGTCCACACCTTGGGCTATGTTTACACGCAGCGTTTTTGTTGCGTTTTTGCACTTTTGCATTGCTTTCAACCAAGACAAATGCATTCACTGGGAAATGTCATTTTAACATTTTACAACCTTATTTGGCCATGTGGTGTGTGACACATCATCAGACATATGCATAGAGTGCTGAAAAGACATGGGAACAGCATGGGGAAGACCTCTGGAAGCATCTCTGACTCCCAGGTCGCTGCCTAAAAGTGTGCCCATTATAAGTGATCCTGGGCGCATGCAAAGATGCCTCCCGCCATGCCCCTGTCGTTGCAGAGTTGCAACAATCACCGTCCACATAATTGTCTCAGTGCAGCGTTCAGTTGTCCCTACCCCATTCTATCGAATGCAAGCGCAAGTATGCAGCCGGCCACCCGCCCACCCACAGGCTGCAATACTATACTGCCAAATTTTTGACAGCTGCTTGCACTTGAAATGTGGCCTTTTACGCTTGTGGAGGCGGAAGCTGTCCACAATCTTATGGCGGAGGTGACCGGGTATCCATACTCGGTCCCCAACTGCCACTATTTGTCCCAGTGTCATCTCCACCTTCCACAAGCATGGGTCCCACAACATTACCCATGCCCTCCCCAGTGCACTTACTGGTAAGGATAGCCTAACCACAAACATGGAGTCAAGTGAATGTGGCCAGGGACGGTAAGGAGCCAGTCCACAGCTTTTTTTGCTGAGTTGTATTTCACCACAGACATATTCTTTAGCTTGGTGAAAGAACTTGGGAAACCATATCTACCCAGCTGGCATTTCTCCCAGGAAGTCCTCTAAAGCTGCTTTCACTTGAAATGTGGCATTTTAGGCTTGTGGAGGCGGAAGCTTTTCATAACCTCATGCCGGCAGCAGCCGGGTGTCCATACTCGGTCCCCAGCCGCCACTATTTATCCCGGAATCGTCTACGCCTTCCACAAGCACGGGGTCCCACAACATTACCCATCCCCTCCCCAGTGCAATTACTGGGAAGGACCACCTAACCAGAAACATGTAGACAGGTGAATGTTGCCAGGGACGGTACAGAGCCAGTCCACAGCTTTTTTTGCTGAAAGTTGTATTTCACCACATTCTTTAGCTCGATGAAAGGACTGGCATAGAGGGAAATCGTATCTACTTTTGGTGTCATTTCTCCCAGGAAGTCCTCTAATGCAGGTTGTTGCAGAAGCAATGGCAGCCTGTCCAACATCAACTCGCACTAGTCGGTGGTGCTTTGACACACAAACATCTTTCCTTGCTCACTTAATTTCATGACTACATAGTTGGGCAATGGCCTGATTTTCAATGCGGTTTGAGAAATAACATGCATAAGCACGTCCGATCCACATTCAAAAAGCAGCCATACAGTGACCGGGAACCTTCCCCCACACTTTTCTTAGCCATGGCTGCTTCGCGGCAGGGTTGGACGGACCCACCAGAAAACCGGAGACTCCTCCGGTGGGCCTTGGCTTCTCCTTCAGCATAGTTCATAGTTCCGAGGTGAGGGCATGATGATGATAGAAGCCACCATCTGCTTAGTTTTCTGTTACATGGAATGCAAGTGCAAGTATTCAGCCAGCCAAACAGGCCGCAATACTATACTGCCAGATTTCTGGGCAGCTGCTTGCACTTGAAATGTGGTCTTTTAGGCTCATGGAGGAGGAAGCTTTTCACAACCTCATGCCTCATGCCTTGTGTCTATACTCGATCCCCAGCCGTGACTATTTCTCCCGGTGTTTTCTCCGCCTTCTATAAGCGCAGGTCCCTGAACATTACTGGTGGTACTTTTCTGGGGGAATTTGCTTGCCTCCTACCAGTCTGGAATATTTCCAGTAAACTATGGTACGACACCATGGTATTAGCACTGCCCCCAGTACTACTAGCGAAGCCACCCCCATTTTCCATCTCAGTAATTATATTTGGTAGACTGAGTGGCTGCTCAAATACATTAGTTTCTCACAAAAGGAGCTGAAGATAGAGTGGCAGTAGGTGCAAGTTTCTCCAGCCTGTTTGATATCACAGGGTGAATGGCAGCACATTGGATCAGTGGTTAGCACTGAAGACTTGCAGCGCTGGGACCCTGGGTTCAAATCCCAGCAAGGACAAAATCTACAAGGACTTTGTATGTTCTCCACGTGTTTGTGTGTGTGACGCCTCTACTCGTAAAGCCCGTGTTTTACCCTGGGTGTTGGGGGACTCGGTGTCGGGCCCTGTGATGGAGAGATGGGATGCAGCCGTGGCCCGGGCCTGACCCGTGCTCAGGGCCATCACAGTTAAAAGAGATGGTGAGGGCTTTCCGGGTTGAGTGGCTGATTTACGACTACGCCACCTGTGGTACCTGGTGAAGGGTCACCAGCGCCGCTGCAGTCCGCTGAGGCCTGGTTTTATGGCGGCCAGAGTTCTTACTACTCCCCGCAGGCGGAGCGTGGCCTCACGGCAGAGGGACAGGAGGATGGGGGTAGTAGTAGAGGGAGACGGGCGCCGCATCGTGCGGTATGGCGCAGAATAAACAGTCCGGAGGCCATAGGGGTGAACGTCCAAGGCTTTACTCACTTTAGAGATGGCAGAAGGAAGGCGACTCCCTGCTCCTCGCGGAGTCCTGCGGTCACCAGGGATGGGCGTCCTGAACTACAGATCGAATCCTTTCCTGTCCGTCTGTGTGCAAATAGGCTGGGTCTCCCTCTGAGCTCCACTCAGAACAAGGGTATGGTTGGCAGCTCCGCTCCGTCCGATACCCGGTGGAATCCTCTGTGCCTACCGGGCTTTCCCGTCCAGGACGTAGAGTAGCAAGGTCGGGTGTCGGGGGCCGGTACCCCTCTTGCAGCCGGAGTCCCTCTGAATATATCACCATGGCGAGGACAGGTGGCGTACTCCGCTCCGTCTGCATCCTGCCTGGGATCCATTTGCTGTGGAGCCACATTCTTAAGCTCCGGGCCTTCTTGATCCTGGTCCTTGGCCGGGTTGAGACATTCTGTGTCTACAACCTACCTCTCGTCCCAAGGCCAGAGTACGAGGGCTGTGTCCCTTGCCGGTGCAGGCCCACACAGGATCTGCACTCCGGGAGGGAGGTCACATTCAAAGAACCCAGAACCAAGATGGCTTTTCATTAAATATGAAATTTAAAGTGTAACTAACTTGTAAGTCCTCCACCCTCACCCACTAACTGGTTCCCCTAACTCTTGGTTCCCCAGTCTCCCTGTAACCAGGGGAGCAGCACCTAGTGCATACTAGCTCCCTCTGGTGGAGAAATGTGGTGTTGGATGCAAAAGGTTAGGTCCCGACTATCACACTGTCCTTACCTCAGAGGAGGAACACCACACTCCATTAGAGAAGTGCAGCATCCCTGTGGCGGTTGAACCCTCAGGGGCGCTACATTCCCCCCTGGTAAAACAGCACGTCTGCGGGCTGCAAAAGAAGTAACACCCAGGAAATTTTCTTTTTAATATAACAAAACTATCTTCCCTTTATGGGAGGCACATTTTCTTAAACGTTGCATAACACGGCATACAGTATAAAAGTACAAAAGTATAAAAATTATAAAAGTGCTAGCATTTTTCCACAGACATTTGTGCAAAAAGACAGGTTAAGGTGCAAAGACGCAGAGTCTGTTCAGAAGTGCGAGGGACCTGCCCTAAACCCTCAACGTGGGCCCTGGAGTGGCTGCAGGGCATGAAGATCCCAAGTTGGACCTCCCACAGAGCCACCCTGACAGGTTTTTTTCTTCTGAGGTCTTGAGGTAGAAAATATCCGCATTTTTTGTATAAAACCAATATGGAGCACCTAAAGAGATGAAAACTATATACAATGGAAAGAGTCCGTCTGCTGCCAGTCCGCAGGGGCACATGTCTCTAGAAACCGGGGATTCAAAGAAAAGTCAAAAATAGAAAAGTCAACACACATTAAAACTTGTAAACGGATTGCAACAGCCGGGGGCTGCTTTAGACCTCGGGCTTTCTCCTTGGAAAAGGCTCATTCCTTCCGATGGAGGCTAGCCGGTCCCCTGAGGCTGAGCGCGGGGTGGCGTCGCTTCCAGACACTTTGTGTACGTCCAGGGCGTACCACCGTCGCACCTCCTGGTGGCGAGAGAAAGTCACTGTATCGCCCGGGAAGAGGTTCCCACGAGGGTGTCCCTTCTTTAAACACGGCTTGACGTCCCACCGGCTGACGAAGACATCGTCCTGGTACTGGGGACTTTGGATGAACCCCCACCCCGCATCATGGTGGAAGCGGACGACTTGGCCTTCCCCTCGGGGACTGGGACGGGTGGCCTCCTCCTGACGCGCCCGAGATTTAGCAGCTTTGGCCCACACCTCGAGGCGCTCGCAGCGCTGCTCCCGCTGACTCTGCTCCCGTGCGAGCTGGAAGATTTGATTGCTGCACCACTGGCTCCTCCTCTGTGCTTCAGCCCGGGTTTCCCAGGGGAAGCCCATCAGGTCGCCCCCATGGTTTTCCCAGGCCCACTCCTCAGCCTCGGACCAGGTTACTGCTGGTGCGGGTAGCGGGGTCAAAACAGGTTGCTGCGGGTCCTCTGCAGGTGCGGACCAGTCCGGGTTGGAGCTGGTAGATTCCTCCTCAGTTTCAGGTACCTCCGAGTCAGGGTTTGGGCGGCATCACAGATCCCCACTCATGGCTGCCGATTGCAGCTCTGGAGCATACGCTTGCTCCCAGGTGACCGCGTGGGGAATTAGGTACTCCGTCATGAGGTCCAGGATGGTCACGGTAGGCTCTGCAGCCGGGGCAGGGGTTGCACACTCACCATCCGCTGGGCCGCCCTCGACCTCAGTCACCGACCTCTGTCACTTTGTCCTGGAACCTCAACTCCTTGGCGGCAGTCCCGGATAAGCAGCAGCATCTCTTCCCGCCACGCAGCCGTCGCCGCCTCTTGGGCCTCTCTCTGCCTTCTTAAGAGTCCCGGAGCTTCCTGCCGGAGAAATGCAAAATCTCCCGGTGTCAACACGCTGCCGCCTTGCTCTCTGCCGGGTGAAGGGCCTGAACCGGGTTCAGTAGATGCGTGGACTTGCTCCCCAGAGGCGTCCATGTCTGCCTCTGTTGATTGCCAAGCTCCGACTGCAATGGCTGCACCTTGTTGCTTTTCTTCTTCCTCCTCTTTTGGGGTGGTTCCTGGGCGGAATGCTGACAGGCCCGCTTTCGTTCAGCCCATCCGGTTTGATGGGTATTACCCCGCGGACAGTCGCTGATGGAAGGGGCAGTCCACATTTTTGGCGCCAAGTGGGAGCCCAGCCCATGATGGGAGGCGTTCAAAGACAGTCTTTTCACAGCAATATGGCTTCTGTTCTTCTTGGGCGGGCGCCATTTTAAGTGTAAAACAACAGTTCAAGGTGTTCTTGATCCTGGTCCTTGGCCGGGTTGAGACATTCTGTGTCTACAACCTACCTCTCGTCCCAAGGCCAGGGTACGAGGGCTGTGTCCCTTGCCGGTGCAGGCCCACACAGGATCTGTGCTCCGGGAGTGAGGTCACATTCAAAGAACCCAGAACCAAGATGGAGTTTTATTAAATATGAAATTTAAAGTGTAACTAACTTGTAAGTCCTCCACCCTCACCCACTAACTGGTTCCCCTAACTCTTGATTCCCCAGTCTCCCTGTAACCAGGGGAGCAGCACCTTGTGCATACTAGCTCCCTCTGGTGGAGAAATGTGGTGTTGGATGCAAAAGGTTAGGTCCCGAATATCACACTGTCCTTACCTCAGAGGAGGAACACCACACTCCATTAGAGAAGTGCAGCATCCCTGTGGCGGTCGAACCCTCAGGGGTGCCACACGTTTGTATCCACCTCAATAAAACAATAAAAAAGCAGCCATAGAGTGTCCGGGAACCTTCCCACACACTTTTCATAGCCAGGACTGCTTCTCGGCAGGGTTGGACGGTCCTACCAGATAATTCTCTGGTGTGCCCTGGCTTCTACCTCAGGAGAGTTCATGATAGCGCTAACTTTGCAGCTGCCATGGGGCTCTTGAGCGGGGGAGACAGGCACACCGGGAGAAATAGTGGCAGCTGGTGACCGAGTACCGAGGGACGGCCGCCGCCATCAGGTTGCGGAATTCTTCCATCTCCACGAGCCTAAAAGGCCACAGTTCGAGCGCAAGCAGTCGTGAAAAGTGGGAATTTAGTAGTGTGGCCTGTGGGGCGTTGGCTGCGTATCTGCACTTGCGTTCCAAAGACTAGGGTATGGACAACTGAACGCTGCACTGGGACAAGGATGTGGACGTGCTTCCTGATGCTGCTCCTTGAGAGTGTGCAATGACAGGTGCAGGGCAGGAGGCATCGTCGCATGCACCATGGACAGGAGATTAGCTTGCATGCACAACAGAAGAAGCAATGGTGCCACCCGCAGACCCTGTTCCTGGACCATGGGGTTCGGCCCACAAAGTCGGGTGCTTTGAGGCCATGTGCCTGATAATGCTGGTGGTGGTCAGGCTGGTCGTTTTGCCACCCCCGCTGATGCTGGCCTGGCAGGTGGTGCAAATGGCCTTTCTGGGGTTATCAGCAGAGTCTTTAAAAAACTACCAGACTCAGGGAAGACCTAACAGTTGTACTGGCAACTTCCATCGTGTTAGTGTTACGGAGAATGGTTGACTGCCTTCTTTCTGCGGCTACCACACTGCTTCTTCCTGCCTGTTAGGGTGCTCTGCCTCCCTCCCCCTGTGTGCTTCTGTCCCCGCTCTGCATGTCCTCCTGCCAGGTTGGGTCAGTTACTATATCATCCACCACCTCATCTTCCACTTCCGCACTCTAGTCCTCCTCCTGACTTTCTGGCAATTGTGTCTCATCATCGTCCACCTCTTGGGACACTTTCCCACCATCGCCGTCATGTGACCGTGGCTGCCCAAATATTTGGGCATTGCTACATGCGATCTCCTCTTGCCCCGCTTCAAGTGGACCATGCGAGAAGCCCAAATCTATAAATGGACAATCTGAAGAGCTGTTCATTTTTCCAAGTGTGGGATCAGTTGCCTACGGGCACTCGACATGGTGGGAGGAAGGAGGATCAGGGTGAGGAATATGCGGTCCAAACTCACGGCTGCTGAGACTTGACCGTGTGGAAGACAGGGTGGTGGTGGTGACTGGAAGCATTATCTGCTATCCAACCAACAACCTTTTGACACTGCTCTGGGTTCAATTGTGGTGTGCTGCGGTCCCCTAGGAATTGGGACAGGAAGGTCGGGTGAGAAGATGTGGGTGTTTGTTGTGGCACAATTTCAGCTTGCCCATGGCCTCAGCCTCGGCCTCTGTATGCACCATTACCATCATGTCCAGTTCCCCATCCTTTGCCATGTGCCTTGCCCATTTTAAATGGAGGACAGTATCTTCCACGCTCACTACAAATGACTGAGTTTGGAGCGAACATATATGTGATTCGTGTGACGGAGAAAACAGTTTTAATTACCTGGCCTGTAGGTAACTATTTTGAACAGCAAACTGGTGCTAAAAACTTTGCTGACATACTGAAAAAAAATTAGAATGGAGTCCAGAAATGGCAGAATTTTCAGAAAACGTATATGTGATCCGTGTGATGGACAAACCACAGTTTTAAATACCTGGCCTGTAAGTGACTATTTTGAACAGTAAACCGGTGTCAAAAACTTTGCTGATACATTGAAAAAAAATTTGAATAGAGGCCAAAAATGGCAATATTTTCAGCACAATTATATGTTATCCGTGTGATGGACAAACCACAGTTTAAAATAGCTGGATTTTTAGCGCTGTTATATGGAAAGGACCTGGCTGTATTCTGCAGTGCCAACAAGCAAATGGCGCAGAAAAACGATATTCTCTGGATTGCTTTTTAAGCAAATAATGAGGATTAAGATCCCCAAAAAATTATTCCTGACCCCCGAAGACCTGGGCCTTTGTCTAGAAATACCTAACAGCAGCAGAAGGCAGAACTGGAATGGAGCCTCTTGTGCTATATGCACTGCAGTCTGCTATATACACTGCCTGCCTGCCAATATACACTGCCTGCCTGATATCGCTGCAGATGGATTAGTCCTCAGAAGGACTGTTTGTTGAGATGGATATGTGTAATGTACTTGTTTTCTCCCTACACTACCTAATACACAACCAAATCTCTCCCTAGCTCAGCAGCACCTCTCCCTACACTGCCTGATTGCGGAGTAGACTGACGATATAGACCTGATGACGCTGTGCGGCCAGCCAATCACTGTAATGCCACAACGAACATGGCTGCGACATTACAGTGAGTGGCAAGCAATCCCTGCATGTTGATTTACGCTCTAAAGAGCACCAAACATGCAGGGAGGGGACCCAAGCATACGCCCGAGCATCTCGCAAGTACTCGGCGAGCTCCGAGAATCTCGAGTACTGAGATGCTCAGTCAAGTACCAAGTACTTGCGAGTATGCTCGCTCATCACTAAAATTGTCCAATCATCTTAGATTGTCTTAAAAGAAATTCATCCATCTGGTAATAATTTTTTTTTAAAAATTTATGTCTTCAATATAATGTCATGTTCATTTAATCCGCAAAATATAGTACTTTTTTGAGATAGGCACTGACCACCAAGTATTAAACTTCTGACTTTTTTTGGCCTCCTTTCCAGCAGTTACTGCCTTTTTTAGCCAGGCCCATGCTGACAGATGCACTTTAAAAGAATATAGAATAAAACAAAAATAAGAATCTAGAACCAGAAGGTTGAAGGTCCAAGTGGAGGAGGAGGTCGAGTAGGTGAAGTAGGTGGATGTAAACATGGCTGTATAGGTAGAAGAGGCGGAGGAGGAAGTAGCCAACACTTTCTTTGTGTTTTTTTGTTTCTAGTTTTGTTTTTTGTTTTTCTTTTATTTTGTTTTCGTTTTTTTTTTTTACTTTGGAAAGGCCCCAAAATTAAACAAATGGCAAATAGAGTAAACAAAGGCTGGGTGCGGCTGGCATAGTTGTCTAGTCAGCCAATGGTATGTACCAGTCCCTTGAGATCAACGCCTTGTTCATTTTAATGCATGTTAGCTTCCCCAAGTTGGCTGTGGACAGGCGGATGCGCCTGTCTGTGATCACATCCCCTGCCATATTAAACATGCGTTCCGGCAATACATTTGCCACAGGGCAGGCCAGCACCTCCAATGCATAAAGGGCAAGCTCAGGCCATGTGTCCAACTTGGACACCCAGAAGTTAAATGAGGCAGACCCATCACTTAATACCTGGAAGTGTGTGGACACGTACTATTCCACCATGTTGTTGTAACTAGAGATGAGCGAGAAATAAAATGCTTGGGTACTCGTTGCTCGGGTGGAGCAAACTGGAATGCTCGAGTGCTCAGTCTGAGTAACGAGCCCAATATAAGTCTATGGGAAACTCGAGCATTTTTCTGACGGCCTCCCCCGGCGGTCTGCAGAGAGCCTAAAAATTGCCCAAATTGATGGGAACAGTGCTCAAATGGCATGGGAACAGCATGGGGAAGAACACTGAAAGCATTTCTAACTCCCAGGTCACTGCTGTCAACAACATTGTCAGAGGTATTACACCACTTTTACGGACTCACAATAAAACATACAAAAACTAAACCAAAATGGACTTTCCTGGGGAAAACATTAAGAAACATTCTTTCCAGAGTAATGACATGTATATAAGGTAAAATAAATAACCAAAAACAAAAATGCGCCTCCACACCTTGGGCTATGTTCACAAGTAGCATTTTTGATACGTTTTTTGCACTTTTGCATTGCTTTCAACCGTAACAAATGCATTCACCGGGAAATGTCACTTTAACATTTTACAACCTTATTTGGCAATGTAATGTGTGAAACATCATCAGACAAATCCTGGTTCATTTATGAAAGAGGGATTGTGAAAGTCACCTATTTTTACAGCCTTACTATTCTTAAAGGGCCAGCGGTCGGCTATGCTTTGTTGTTCGCATTATAAAAGAGTGGGTCTCCTATACTGTTATTGTGTATACAGTAACTGCAAGGACTGCCAAAAATTTGGATGCAACTCAATACCCCTTTGAAGAGACATAGAGGAGGGTCTAAATGAAAAAAAATGTTCCCATTATAAAGGAGCGAGTCTCCTATAGTTGTAATGCTCATGCTGTGACTGCAAGGGCTGCCAAAATTTGTCTCCAGACACTCAGCATGATGGGAGGAAGGAGGATCAGAGTGAGGAATATGCGGTGCAGACTCACAGCTACTGAGAATTGACCATATAGAAGACAGGGCAGTAGTGGTAGTGGCAAAGTGACTGGAAGCATTATCTGCTATCCAACCAACAACCTTTTGACACTGCTCTGTGTTCAATAGTGGTGTACTGCGTTCCCCTAGTAATTGGGACAGGATGGTCGAGTGACGAGATATGGTTGTTTGTTATGGCACAATTTCAGCTTGCCCACGACCACGTCCTCAGCTTCAGCATCTGCATGCACCATCACCATCACGTCCACTTCCCCGTCCCTTGCCAAGCACCCTGCCCATTTTAAACGGAGGACAATATTTTCCACGTTCGTGAGAAATGGCTGATTTTGGAATGCAGTTATATGTGATACGTCTGACAGAGAACAACGGTTTTAAATATCAGGCCTGTAATTTACTTATATTATTCTACACAGACACCTAGTGTGAATAGCTTGACGAACACATTGCAACAGAATGGAAAAGGAGGCCTATATTTTCCACCTTCAGTTGTAATTTCTTGATTTTTATCGCTGAAATATGGAACAGATCTGGCTGTATTCTGCAGTGCTAACTAGCAAATTGAGCACAAAAATTGGGTACTCTGGATTGTTTTTTAAGCAAATAACCAGGATTAAGATAAAAAAAAATTGCCCTAGCCCCTGATATTTGGGGCTATGTCTACAAATATCTGTAATTATTACAGCAGCAGACAGGACGTTCAATGGACGCTCTTGCACTATATGCACTGCAGTCTGCCACATTCACTGCCTGCCTGGCTAACTCCTGCTATCACCACTGAATATATGCAGCTGGATAAGTCCCCAGAAGAACTGATAGTTCGGATGAATATATATACATATATATATATAATATATGTATATATATATATATATATATATATATATATATATATATATATATATATATACAGTACAGACCAAAAGTTTGGACACAATTCATTTAAAGATTTTTCTGTATTTTCATGACTATGAAAGTTGTACTTTCACACTGAAGGCATCAAAACTATGAATTAACACATGTGGAATTATATACTTAACAAAAAAGTGTGAAACAACTGAAAATATGTCTTATATTCTAGGTTCTTCAAAGTAGCCACCTTTTGCTTTGCACACTCTTGGCATTCTCTTGATGAGCTTCAAGAGGTAGTCACTGGAAATGGTTTTCACTTCACAGGTGTGACCTGTCAGGTTTAATAAGTGGTATTTCTTGCCTTATAAATCGGGTTGGGACCATCAGTTGTGTTGTGCAGAAGTCTGGTGGATACACAGCTGATAGTCCTACTGAATAGACTGTTAGAATTTGTATTATGGCAAGAAAAAAGCAGCTAAGTAAAGAAAACGAGTGGCCATCATTACTTTAAGAAATTAAGGTCAGTCAGTGGGAAAAATTGGGAAAACTTTGAAAGTGTCCCCAAGTGCAGCTGCAAAAACCATCAAGAGCTACAAAGAAACTGGCTAACATGAGGACCGCCTCAGCAAAGGAAGACCAAGAGTCACCTCTGCTTCTGAGGATAAGTTTATCCGAGTCACCAGCCTCAGAAATCGCAGGTTAACAGCAGCTCAGATTAGAGACCAGGTCAATGCCACACAGAGTTCTAGCAGCAGACACATCTCTTCAACAACTGTTAAGAGGAGACTTTGTGCAGCAGGCCTTCATGGTAAAATAGCTGCTAGGAAACCACTGCTAAGGACAGGTAACAAGCAGAAGAGGAATGGACATTAGACCAGTGGAAATCTGTGTTTTGGTGTGATGAGTCCAAATTTGAGATCTTTGGTTCCAACCACCATGTCTTTGTGCGACGCAGAAAAGGTGAAGGGATGGACTCTACATGCCTGGATCCAAACTTGAAGCATCGAGGAGGAGGTGTTATGGTGTGGGAGTGCTTTTCTGATGACACTGTTGGGGATTTATTCAAAATTGAAGGCATACTGAACCAGCATAGCTACCACAGCATTTTGCAGTGGCATGCTATTCCATCCGGTTTGCATTTAGTTGGACCATCATTTATTTTTCAACAGGACAATGACCCCAAACACACCTCCAGGCTGTGTAAGGGCTATTTGACCAAGAGGGAGAGTGATGGGGTGCTACGCCAGATGAGCTGGCCTCCACAGTCACCAGACCTGAACCCAATGGAGATGGTTTGAGGTGAGCTGGACCGCAGAGTGAAGGCAAAAGGGCCAACAAGTGCTTAGCATCTCTGGGAACTCCTTCAAGATTGTTGGAAGACCATTTCCGGTGACTACCTCTTGAAGCTCATCAAGAGAATCCCAAGAGTGTGCAAAGCAGTCATCAAAGCAAAAGGTGGCTACTTTGAAGAACCTAGAATGTAAGACATATTTTCAGTTGTTTCACACTTTTTTTGCTAAGTATATAACTCCACATGTGTTAATTCATAGTTTTGATGCCTTCAGTGCGAATGTACAATTTTTATAGTCAAGAAAATACAGAAAAATCTTTCAATGAGAAGGTGTGTCCAAACTTTTGGTCTGTACTGTATATACAGTGGTGGCCAAAAGTATTGGCACCCCTGCAATTCTGTCAGATAATACTCAGTTTCTTACTGAAAATGATTGCAATGACAAATTCTTTGGTATTATTATCTTCATTTAATTTGTCTTCAATGAAAAAACACAAAAAGAATTGTCCTAAAGCCAAATTGGATACAATTCCACACCAATCCTAAAAAAGGGGGTGGACAAAAGTATTGGCACTGTTTGAAAAATCATGTGATGCTTCTCTAATTCGTGTAATTAAGAGCACCTGTAACTTACCTGTGGCACATAACAGGTGTTGGCAATAACTAAATCACACTTGCAGCCAGTTAACATGGATTAAAGTTGACTCAACCTCTGTCCTGTGTCCTTGTGTGTACCACATTGAGCATGGAGAAAAGAAAGAAGACCAAAGAACTGTCTGAGGACTTGAGAAACCAAATTGTGAGCAATCTCAAGGCTACAAGTCCATCTCCAAAGACCTGAATGTTCCTGCATCTTCCGGGCGCAATGTCATCAAGAAGTTTAAAGCCCATGGCACTGTGGCTAACCTCCCTAGATGTGGACGGAAAAGAAAAATTGACGAGAGATTTCAACGCAAGATTGTGCGGATGGTGGATAAAGAACCTCGACTAACATCCAAGCAAGTTCAAGCTGCCCTGCAGTCCGAGGGTACAATAGTGTCAACCCATACTATCTGTCGGCGTCTGAATGAAAAGGGACTGTATGGTAGGATACCCAGGAAGACACCACTTCTTACCCTGAGACATAAAAAAGCCAGGCTGGAGTTTGCCAAAACTTACCTGAGAAAGCCTAAAACGTTTTGGAAGAATGTTCTCTGGTCAGATGAGACAAAAGTAGAGGTTTTTGGCAAAAAGCATCAACATAGAGTGTACAGGAAAAAAAAGAGGCATTCAAAAAAAAGAACATGGTCCCTACAGTCAAACATGGCGGAGGTTCCCTGATGTTTTGGGGTTGCTTTGCTGCCTCTGGCACTGGACTTCTTGACCATGTGCATGGCATTATGAAGTTTGAAGACTACCAACAAATTTTGCAGCATAATGTAGGGCCCAGTGTGAGAAAGCTGGGTCTCCCTCAGAGGTCATGGGTCTTCCAGCAGGACAATGACCCAAAACACACTTCCAAAAGCACTATAAAATTGTTTGAGAGAAAGCACTGGAGACTTCTAAGGTGGCCAGCAATGAGTCCAGACCTGAATCCCATAGAACACCTGTGGAGAGATCTCAAAATGGCAATTTGGAGAAGGCACCCTTCAAATATCAGGGACCTGGAGCAGTTTGCCAAAGAAGAATGGTCTACAATTCCAGCAGAGCATTGTAAGAAACTCATTGATGATTACCGGAAGTGGTTGTTCGCAGTTATTTTGGCTAAAGGTTGTGCAACCAAGTATTAGGCTGAGGGTGCCAATACTTTTGTCTGACCCATTTTTGGAGTTTTGTGTGAAATGATCATTGATTTGATTTTTGCTTCATTCTCTTTTGTGTTTTTTCCTTGCAAGCAAATTAAATGAAGATAATAATTAATGTTGAGCCACCCCCGTAGTGTTCGAGTTCGGTTCGGTTCGTCGAACACCCGTATGTTTGCCGAACTGTTCGTCGAACTGTTCGTCGAACACCTTTGAACACCATTAAAACCGATGGCAGGCAAACACAAACACATAGAAACACATGGAAAACACATAGAAAACACTTCAAAGGTGTCCAAAAGCTGCCAAACTGCTCAGAAGACACAACTAACACATGGAAAAGTGACAAGTACATATAGTCATGCGAAAAGAAAAGAGGTGGAGGAGTAAAAGGAGGGGGAGACACAGATATAGGCATGTCATGCCCTTTTAAAATCAAGAAAGGCTGGAGTAAAAATCTAGAATCTGCCTACCAACACCCAGACGTCGTGACAAGAAAATTAAAAAAAGAAATATCTTTAGGTAAAATGGCGGTTCCATTCAGAACACTTTCCTTACAAGACGTAGAGGTATCCCCGCTGTGAGTTGTGCCAAAAACAGAACCCAATACATTCGGACTAATCCACCATTTGTCATATCCAAGGGGCAGGTCAGTAAATGAAAAAATAGACTCGGAACCAAGTACAGTAGTATATACTTTACATCCTTTGACAAGGCAATCAGGCGGATCAAGAAGTTGGGAAGGGTCACCCTAATGGACAAAACAGACATTGATGCGGCGTTCCGGTTACTTACTACCTGAGCCTCCAAATAGTGTCCACCTATTGGGCTGCTTCTGGGAAGGAGCATACTATATAGATTGCTGTTTGCCCATGAGGTGGTCCAGATCCTGCTCACTATTTGAGGCGTTTAGTTGCTTCTTCGAATGGGTTGTAATGGACGTTTCTAAGGGGGCACATATTATCCATTACCTCGACAACTTCTTATGCCTGGGCCCAAAAGATTGGCCACAGTGTAAATACACTCGGTAGTCCACCTATGAGAAGGAGAGAGCTGGAGGGAGAGTGGACACCACAGAGCCGAGGGGTTAGATGGAGAGCGAAAGAAGGAAAGAGGGCGAGGAAGGTAAGGGAGTACAGTGGAAGGCTGACCTGAGCTCCCCCACGTTCCTGCTGGGCAGGGAACAGCCCTGGGATGAAAAGCCGCTTACACATCCCTATGAGGTTACCAGTGTAAGCGGGCAGAGGGACTACGCTGGAGTGCGAAGCCGACACGCCCAGTCCGTTCGACCTCCGTGTCTCCGGGTTTGTGCCAGAGCCGCGGTGGACCCTGACAGCCAGCCCCCCTCTCCCAATACTGGTGCCTGTCTGCTGGTGGGTCGAGCCCCCCCAAGGTGGGGGGGGGGGAGTAACATCTGCAGAAGAAAGACCATCTTCCAGCCAAACTAAGATGTCTACTTCTTTTCGTGGACAATGTGATACGATCCCTTTCTTACGGACACGACAATCACTACAAATTCCAGATGAGGCACAAAAATAGCAGGTGCTTCAAGAGATATCAAGTGCTCCTTCAAGTGGGCTCTCCTCCACCTCAACTTCAACATCACAAATACTCCAGTCCTCAGAGGTGTCACCCCAATCGCACGTGCTTCCTCACAGCTCCCAAGTCTCCAGCTGCCCGTCTGAGTATGGGGTAACACAGATGGTTGAGTCTGCACTGCTGTTTACTCATACTATAGCCTGGGAAATGTAGGTCTGCTCCTGAGTTTCTGTTAATCCAGACGAGGAAATGATCTGCACTGATGCCCAGAATCTTTATGAGTCAGATCCAGGACCAGATGAAGAAGGTTCTGAGCATAATGTAGACCCTCGTTCCCAAACTGTAACTTCTGTTGGTGGAGACAATGATGAAGACGATGATGAGACTCAAATACCTGATTGGAGCGACAACTTGACTTTTCGGTCAGGGCAGGAAGAGGTTATCTCTGAGGACGACGGGTGTGAGAACACACAGGGTGATGATGACGAGGTTGGAGATCCCATTTACTGTCAACCCACAGTCAGCCAGTCGATGAGGTCAGCAGAGGAGGTGGAGGAGGATGTGACTAGCCCAGGGGATGGGGCTGACTCCGTACCCGGGCCTTTGCTTGGCCTTGGGGATGTCGCGGTGGTCGGCTACTGGGCCCGTATCCTGGGGTCACTCTTTAAAATGGTGGATAATTGTTAATTTTATAAGAGTTCGTGACGCCACTGTGGTATCTGGTGAGAAGCACCAGCGCTGCAGCAGTCCACTGAGGCCAGTGATAAGGCAGCTCGATGGTATAGCTCCCCACAGGTGGAGCTAGGCCTCAGAAAAGCGTATGCAGGGGGAATGCAGGACAGTCGAGACCCAGCTTGGTCAGAGCAAGAACGGGAACAGACACGGTAGTCACTTCAGTACCTTTTACTGGTGGATATTCAAGCACATCCCGGAGCACTGTAGGGTGAAGGGTGCATATCAGGATCCTCCCCAATGAGCGGGTGTAGGGCCTCCTGTTTCTTGCCTCTGCGTAGTAATTTCCTGACCTGCCTGGTGCTAGGTCTAACTTTGTCTCTGTCCTGCACTGGCTGAACTTGTGGTAGGGCCTTGTCTTGGAGTTCACGCTCCCAGTATGCGGGGCCTAAGCTTCTCCTGTTTCTGTTACGCATCAGCACCTTAGCGATCCTGGGACTTGTAGTTCTCCAGGGATTCCGGATATGCCTTACTGGGTCATAGAGATCCCGGTAAGCTCGGATCCAATGTCCGATAAATGCTTCGGGGTGAGCTGGTTAAGCTCCTCTGCCCCCTATGTACTAACTCTCCACTCGCCTTCGGCCTACTCGGGCCCTCACTAAGCTATACACACTAACGGCAGCTTGCCGCGCTTCACCGATTTTATGGTGCAGGCACACCTTAAGCTCTAACTGGGCTCCCTGAATATAGCTAACAGGAGCCTCGTGCTCCACTGCTGAACTATTAACTGAGTTCTCTAGACTAGACTGAGCTCCACTGCAGACTGACCTTTCTTAGGTTTCTCTACTGCAGGAACTCTTCAGAGGAACTGAACTGCCTAGCTCCACCATCCCTATTTATTTCCCTAGTGGGCTCCCTCTGCTGGTCTGAGGTGGAAGGTGGAGATGTGTGAATGTTTATGGGGGCCTCTTGTGGAGGATTCCATCAATGCACCCTTCTAGGATCTGTGATACCAAGCACAGCTGGGCGTCACAGATGCTATTGATGACGAGGTTAGGTTGCGCCTTCCTGGACAGAGACGGAGTACTGGAAGCACGTCAACAACTGCATCCTCAACCACAACTCTGCCTCTGACCACAAGTCGTAGTGGCTCTTTAGGTCGCATGGGCTCTAAGCCTTGCATAGCCTGAGCATTTTTTCAGATCGATAAGGATGACCCAACTCGTGTTATCTGTAATATTTGTCACCAAAAGCTAAGTAGAGGCCAAAAAATCCATAGTTTGAGTACTTCATACATGAACCGTCACATGGATATGAAGCATTGTTGCAGTGGGAAGCTCACTGTGCAACAATGCGGCCTAGCGGGCCGAGCCAACCACCGTCTGCCCCATCTTGTGCATCCGCGGCCTCTTCATCCTCTGTGACTGGGGGGACAGCAGTCACACATGTTTTTGGACGCAGACCTGCCACATCTTTACCCGCAACAGCCAGTGTGATTGGCAGGTCATCATTTCATTTGGAAGTGGAAACACCAGCTGGTGTTGAGCGCTCTCCAACATCGAGAGCACCACCTTTGGATCAAGGCAACCTAACTTTTCTGCCTGCATCTTCCTCACAGACCGGCAAATTTGCCGGGGACACCCTACACAACCCCCTCTAAGCACAACAGCCAGCCCTCGGTCCCTCAGATGTGGACAAGTAAAATACCATTTCCTCCTAGCCATGACAAAGCTAAGAGGTTTAACTTCACCATCTGCATGCTGTTGGATACAGAAATGCTGCCTTTCCGCCTTATGTCCGTCGCAGTGCCCCAGTGCCAGATGCCCAGTCGGCACTACTTCTCAAAGAAGGGTGTGCCTGCGCTCCACCAGCATGTCGCACACAACATCACCGCTTCTTTGAGAAACTCTGTGTGTCACAGGGTGCATTTCACCACAGACACTTGGGCGAGTACGCATGGACAGGGGCGTTACATGTCGCTGACTGGGCACTGGGTAACTATGGTGACAGCAGGACAAGGGGCTGCTGTCCAAGTCTTGCCGTCCCCACGAGTTGTACATCAATCCTCTTTATCTAGAAGTTCCTCCACTGCTTCTGCCTCCTCAACCTCCTCTCGGTCCTCCACCTGCACCCAAAGCCTGTCTGGTAATGCCACCCACTTTCTCACTGCACAGAAGGAATCCTGCACACCTCCTTACTATGCTGGCAGCAGGGCTCAATGTCATCAGGCGGTTTTTACTTTGAAATGTCTGGGAAATGTGAGTCACACAGCTGAGGAGTTGTGGTCAGCTATGGAGACCCAGTTTCATGAATGGTTGTCTCCACTGGAGCTGCAACCAGGGAAGGCCATGTGCGACAATGCTGCAAACCTGGGTGCGGCCCTTCGCCGGGCCAATGTCACACACGTGCCTTGTATGGCTCACGTGTTGAGCCTGGTTGTCCAGCAATTTTTAGTCCACTATCCCGGACTAGATGGCCTCCTGCAGATGGCACGGTCGCTGTGTGCTCACTTCCGCCGTTCGCATCCCGCAGTTCAACGACTTACATCTCTACAGAAGTCATTCGGCCTGCCAGTTCACCAGCTGAAATGTGATGTGCCGACATGGTGGAATTCAACTCTGCACATGTTGCAGCGACTGTGGCAGCATCAACAAGCCCTGGTGCAATAGGTTCTGAAGAATAACCTGGGCCAACGTGATGCAGAGGTGGGGCAAATCACTCTGCAGGAGTGGTCTCAGATCAGGGACCTAAGAAGTTGATGAGCCCCCTGGGCCGTGGGGTACCCGGAGCCGGGCCGGTAGACGCTGGGGGTTGTAGTCACTGTGGCGGTGACCCGGTCCGTGACCCAGGGCGGTCAATCCAAGATAATTTGTATATATGGGCATTATAATGTCTGACTACGAAACATGTGGAGTGCGGCCAAAGGGGCCGCCGCTGCGGAACAGTCCTCTGAAGCTGGTGGTTTTGCAGCAATGGTATTATTACTCCCCACTTGAAGAGTGTAGCTTCAGGGCAGTGTGGGTGGATGATGGTGGTTGTAGTGCAGGGAGTCAGTAATGAACACAGAGTCCGTGTGATGCAGTCCCAAGATCTTTACTCACAGTTGTTGCAGTCTAGATTACAGGTACCAGAGCAATCTTCCCCGTCGTGCTGTGCGTACTCAGTGAGGGGCTCAGTCCACCCCCAGATAGCTCCGGAGTACTTATCAGGACCCCCTTCTGTGTGTCCTTTCTCTGGCCTTCTCCCTTCCCCTCACACCCAGTGACTCATCCGGTATCCTCGGGCCTTGGCGGGCGACGTGTGTTCCGTCCCCTGGGTCCTATGTGGCTACCTTCTTAGTGAGACTGGTGTGGACTTTGGCCTGCAGTACATGAAATGCTGCAGCCTCCAGTTTCTAGTTGAGCATTGCTGTTTCTCCGCTAGTTGAGGGACCGGTTCCCCTTATCTGGCTAGACCCCTCTACCTCTTGGTAGCAGCAGGCATACGGTTGGCCTTCTGCACAGCCCGTACCCCTAGGGTCCCTACGGTTCCTGGAGCCTTCCTGCTCCCACTCCTCTCTTCTCTCCTTCAGTACTGGGCCTCCCAGGCTAGGCCCGCCTCCAGAGCAGAGCTCGTGCAGAGCCTCTGCTCCTGTCACTTCTCCTCCTCTGACTGGCTTGCTCTTTCTAAGATGGCTTCCTATTTATACTCATCCTGTCATGTGCTCCCCTAAGCTGCTTTCTCCACCCACACCCACTACATAGCACCCTCCCGTCAGCTAGGGACCTGGGACTGTGCTCTCCCTTAGGAGCAATCTCTCCCTACCCCCACTGCGGGTATGTGTTAGATGCAGGTGTTAGGGTCCCAAGCCATACTCCTTCCTTACCTGAGGGTGAGATACCACACCTCTGGGTGAGATGCAGTACCTCTGTGGCGACTGAACCCTCAGGGGCGCCACACACCCTTCTGCACAGTTTTGAAATGGCGACAAAGATGCTTAGTGCTGACGATGCCATTATCAGCATGATTATTCCGGTGATATACAAGCAGGAGCACACGTTAAACAGAACTCAGAGTCAGGTGGTGGGACAAGAGGAGGTGGAGGAAGTAGAGGAGGAGTCATATGCGGAATGGATAACATCTCCAAGGTTCAGACGGTCGACAGCACCAAGGCGGCAGGCATTGGAGTGTGGGGTAGAGGGATTAACCAGGGCGCATGGTAGCAGCCAAACTGTTGAGGAAGGTGCAGGAGCCGAGTAAGAAGTGGAGGACGAACTGGCGATGGGCATGTAAGACTCATCAGATGAGGGAGACCTTGCTCACATTTCTCTTGTGTGAGGTTGGGGGGAGAGGGCAGAGAAAGGAAGCATGATTCTTACCTCGCTACCAACACAACAAGGACTTGGTCCTCCAGGATGCGCAAGACACATGAGTGCCTTCTTGCTGCACTACCTGCAACATGACCCTTGGATTGTCAGAATTCTAAGTAATCCCGATTACTGGGTTGCCACACTCTTAGATCCCCGGTACAAAAATAAATTTGTCGAAATAATTCCTGCCATAGAAAGGGATTCACGCATGTAGGAGTATCAGCAGAGGCTGTTGCAGAATCTTACATGTGCTTTTCCACAAACACCAGTGCTGCACGTAGTGAATCTCACAGTTCTAACTTGCCAACCGTGGGACTGTCCAGTCTTCATCACTCAAAACATAATAGTAACACCGTATCTGCTGGTAACAGCAATTTTGTGGAATAATTTCACCAATTTTTAAGACCATCCTTTGCAAGGCCGCAGGAGACAAGTAGTCTGACACATAGTCAACGCCTAGAGAGGATGGTACAGGAGTATCTCCAAGTGTACATCGAAGTCATGACTGTGTCACTGGACCCTTGCTCACTTTAGGCTTACAATCAGGAAAAATGGCCTGATCTCGCCACTCACGCCTTGGAGATCTTGTCGTGCCCCGCAACTGCGTTCTCTCTGAACGTGTGTTCAGCGCTGCAGGTGGTGTGCTGACACATAAGCGCACGTGGCTGTCCACTGACAATGTAGACAGACTCACGTTCATAAAGATGAACAAATCATGGATCCGCAAGGACTTTTCTACCCCTGTGTCATCCTGGGGAGACTAAAAGCTTGAGGAATTGGGAAAATCACCTCACCAACCATTTTAAGCAACTCTCGGGCAATTGATGCCACTTAAGTGGTGTCTGTGCCACAATTTTTGGAAAAAATGGAGACTCTTTTTGGAGTCCCTTTGCTGTGTTTTACGTGACGTTTATATCGTCAGTTCCAGGTGGGGTCAGGTCGGTCCCCCCCCGCTTTTAACCAGAAGAAACTACATACACTTTGGCTTGGGGTAACACAGATGGTTGAGTCTGAAGAGCTGTTTACTCATACTATAGCCTGGCAATCAGACCTCTGCTCCAAAGCTTCAGTGTCTGCTAGTCAGCATAGTAGCCCAGCTATGAAGCAAGCTACACTGCCTGTGTATCTAATAACAATTTTTTACTGCATCTAACCCAGCCAATCATTTTGGGCTAGCAGCAGTGTCTCGTAGTCAGCGGAGTAGCCCATCTGAAGCAAGCTATACCGCCTTTGTATCTAATAACAATTTTTAACTGCATCTAGCCCAGCCAATACTTTGGGCCTAGTAGCAGTGTTTGCTAGTCAGCGGAGTAGCCCAGCTGTTAAGCAAGCTATACCGCCTGTAGATCTAATTACAAATTTTTAACTGCTTCTAGCCCAGGCAATACTTTAGGCATAGTAGGGGTTTCTGCTAATCAGCGGAGTAGCCCAGCTGTTAAGCAAGCTACACTACCTGTGCTTTGGACACTTCATTTTTTCAAAGGAAACGCTTCGGGCCCCCGGGAAACTCAGTTCAGAGCATCGGGGAGGTGCCCCAAGGCAAAGGGGCTGGGACTGGCAGTAGCACGCCTTGCGGCGGACCGCCAAGCTCGATCCTTATAAAAGCTATTTAACTGCAACAGCTTTAGTGGACGCTACTGGACATGCCCTCCAATAGATCCTTGTAAAAGGATTTAAAGTGTACTCATTCAAATTACAAAGCCAATTTAAATTACAGAGCTTAGACCTGCCTCCACTGCAGGGGGTCTCGACCCACCAGCGGACAGGCATCAGCATTGGGAGAGGGAGTTGGCCGTCAGGGTCCACCTCGGCTCTGGCACAAACCCGGCGATACGGAGGTCGCACGGGCAGGAAAAGCCTGGCCGCGTCGGCTTCGCACTCCAGCTTAGTCCCTCTGCCCGCTCACGCCCATAACCTCAAAGGGATGTGCAAGCGTTTTTTCTACCCAGGGCTTTTCCCCGCCCAGCAGGAATGTGGGGAAGCTCAGGTCGGCCTTCCACCGTAGTCCCTTACCTCCCTTGCCCTCTTTCCTTCATCCGTTCTCCATCTAACCCCTCGGCTCTGAGGTGTCCACTCTCCCTCCAGCTCTCTCCTTCTCACAGGTGGACAACCACGTGTATTCACACTGTGGCAAATCTTTTGGGCCCAGGCATAAGAAGTTGTCGAGGTAATGGATAATATGTGCCCCCTTAGAATCGTCCGTGACGACTCATACGAGGAAGCAACTAAAGGCCTCAAATAGTGAGCAGGATATTGAGCACCCCATGGGCAAACAGCGATATATATAGTATGCTCCTTCCCAGAAGCAGACAAATAGGTGGACACTATTCGGAGGCACAGGTAGTAAGTAACAGGAACGCCCCCTCAATGTCTGTTTTGGCCATTAGGGTGCCCCTTCCCAACTTCTTGACCTGCCTGATTACCTTGTCAAAGGAGGTACAGTATGTACTACTGTAATTGGTTCCACGTCAATGTTGTCATTTACTGACCTGCCCCTTGGATAAGACAAATGGTGGATTAGTCCGAATGTATTGGGTTCCGTTTTTGGCACGACTCCCAACGGGGATACCACTAGGTCTTGTAAGGAAATTGTTCTGAATGGAATCGCCATTCTACCTAAAGATATTTCTTTTTTTAATTTTCTTGTCACGACGTCTGGGTGTTGGTAGGCTGATTTTAGAATTTTACTCCAGCCTTTCTTGATTTTAGAAAGGCATGACATCCCTATATCTGTGTCTCCTCCTCCCTTTACTCCTCCACCTCTTTTATTTTCGCATGACTATATGTACTTGTCACTTTTCCATGTGTTAGTTGTGTCTTCTGTGCAGTTTGTCAGCTTTTGGACACCTTTGAAGTGTTTTCTATGTGTTTTCTATGTGTTTTTGTTTGCCTGCCATTGGTTTTAACGATGTTTGACGAACAGTTCGATGAACAGTTCGGCGAACATACTGGTTTTCGACGAACCGAACCCGAACACTACGGGGGGTGGCTCAACTCTAGTAAGGAGGAGGACCGTGGTGCGGAAGTGGAAGAGGAGGAGGTGGTAGATGATCTAGTAACTGACCCAACGTGGCAGGAGGACACATAGAGCGAGGCCAGCAGCACACAGCGGGAGGAAGGCAGAGTACCTCAACAGGCAGGAAGAAGCAGTGTGGTGGACAATGGTTCGCCGTAACACCAACACGAGGGACGTTGCCAGTGCACACTGTAGGTGTTCCAGAGTCTGGAATTTTTTTAAAGACTCTGCTGATAACCCCAAAAAGGCCATTTGTACCACCTGCCATGCCAGCATCAGCAGGGGTGACAAAACTACCAGCCTGACCACCACCAGCATGATCAGGCACATGTAAGCAAAGCACCCGACTTTGTGGGGCAAAGCCCAGGGTCCATGACCAGTGTCAGCGGGTGTCACCACTGCTTCTTCTGCTGTCGTGCGTGTAAGAGAACCCCCTGTTGTGCATGCAAGGCAATCCCCTGTCCATACAGCATGCAAAGATGCCCCCTCCTCTCAGTCTTCACTTGTTATGGCAGTTTCTCAAGAAACAGCATCAACGTCCACGTCCCACCGCAGCGTTCAATTGTCCATATGCCAGACCTTTGAACGAAAGCGCAAATTCGCAGCCAATGCCCCACAGGCCACAGTCCTAAATTCACACATTTCAAGACTCCTTGCATTGGAAATGCTGCCATTTAGGCTGGTGGAGACGGAATACTTCTGCAACCTTATGGCGGTGGCCATCCCTCGGTACTCGGTCCCCAGCCGACACTATTTTGTCTGGTGTGCCATCCCCGCACTACACAAGCACATGTCCAAAAACATCTGCCATACCCTCAACTATGCAGTTGTCCACGTTGACAACGGAGACGTGGACAAGTGCTTGTGGCCAGGGATGGTACATCTCCCTGATGGCACACTGGGTGAACATAGTTGAAGTAGGGACCCAGTCGGACTTTGGGACGGAACACATCCTCCCCACACCCAGGATTGTGGGCCCTATGTCAGTCAGAGTTGCCCTCACAGTGTACAGCTCCTGTGCATCATCCTCCTCATCCTCCTCATGTCCATCTCAGATATCACCACATCAGTTACAAGCTGGTAGCGCTGCAGTACTGCCTCCGCCAAGCGGCAACAGGCTGTGCTGAAACTCATAAGCTTAGGTGATAAACCTCACACTGCTTGTGAGTTGTAAATAGCTGTGAAGGAGCAGGCAGATCTGTGGCTGACACCGCTGAACCTACATCCAGGCATGGTCATGTGTGACAATGGCCGTAACCTCTTGGCGGCTCTGAGGCGAGGCGAGATCACACACGTACCATGCCTGGCTCATGTGTTTAAACTTGTGGTTCAGCAGTTTCTTAAATCATACCCCGAGTTGCCAGATCTGCTCATCAAAGTACGCCGCCTGTCAGCTCATTTTTGCAAGTCGACTACAGCTTCCGCCGCTCTTGCTGTGTTGCAGCAGTTTTTGCAGCTTCCATCACACCGACTGGTGTGTGATGTCCCCACACGTTGGAACTCTACCTTCCACATCTTGCAAAGGATTTGTGAGCAGAAGAAAGCAGTTGTGGAGTACCAGCTGCAACAAAGCCGTCGATATTCAGGTCAGACTCCACACATAAGACCTCAGGAGTGGACCTGGATGTCTGACATATGTACCTTCTTGACAAACTTTGAGGAGTCCACCAAGATGGTGAGTGACAATGACGCCATCATTAGCGTCAGCATCCCACTTGTCTGTCTTTTGCAACGCTCTCTGCAGAGAATTAAAGAGGAGGCATTGCAGCCAGAGTATGATGAGATGGATCAAGAAGCCGTAGCAGGCAATTACACACAGCCCAGCCTCATCTCATCCCAACGTGCATTGGGGAACAATGAGGGAGAGGAGGAGGAGGAGGAACAGGAGCTGGTATCATGCTCTGAAGATGGTAGTACCTGTACAACTGTCATACCATCGGTTCAGCGTGGGTGGCCTGAGGACAGGGGGGAGGGGGAGGAGGAGGAGAGCAAGGTCAGTCGTCATCTTGGTGAGGACACAGAAGTCTTGCCCGTTACCAGTCAGGCATGCATGGCTGACTTTATGTTACGCTGCCTTAACCGTGACCCTCGCATTGTCAAAATGTTGGGTGACAGTCATTACTGGTTGGTGAGACTTTTAGACCCCCCGCTACAAGGAGAACTTTCACTCTCTTATTCCTGAGGTGGAGAGGTCTACAAAAATGGGTCAGTACCAGAAGGCCCTTGCTGCAGAACTGTTAAAAAAATTCCCATCTGAAGACGCTAGCGACAGAGTTCACAGTTCATTGCCCAACCAAGGCGTACAGGTGAGAGAGACGCAACTCCAATCCAGCAGAGGCAGGGGAACACTGTCAATGTTCTTGGACAGTTTTCTGAGACCCGGCCAGGTTACAGGCCCTGAGGCGTGGGGTACTCTCACAAGGAGTAGAAAGTTTCAAAAGATGGTGAGGGAGTACCTTGCCGACCGTACCAGCGTCCTCTGTGATTCCTCTGTGCCTTTTAATTATTGGGTATCAAAGCTGGACACTTGGAATGAACTCGCTCTGCATGCCTTGGAGGTCCTGGCCTGCCCTACTGCTAGCGTGTTATCGGAGTATGTTTTTAGTGCCACTGGGGGAATTATAACTGATAAGCGCACTCGCCTGTCAGCTGACAATGCTGACAAGCTGACCCTTATCAAAATGAACAAGGGCTGTATTGGGCCAGATTTCTTATCACCACCAAATGACAGCAGAGTAACATAAAGTCAAATCCACTGTGTTATTTCGGGAAGTGTATTCACATGCACCGCTTCACACCCACACATGGGTATACGCTTCCTCATTTCGGCTGTTTTTTTCTCTTCTTCTTATCCTCAGCCTCCACCACCACTATACCACCAGGGTGATGGTGGTCCGTGTTGCCAGCATTGCAAGTTCCTCTGTCCTAATATGCTTGGAAGGCGTGAGCAAAGACTATGGGAGACCCACTCCCAATAATGGGAATAATGTTTTTAAGATGCTGAACTGCATGGCTCTTGCAAGGGACATTAAAACCGTCTTGTTAAGCTACTGTGACCTCCACTTGCCTTCCAAGGGGCATTGATATTTTCTTTTTATTCCACTGTGACCTGCACCACTCTTCCAAGGGGCATTGATATTGTCTTTTTATTCCACTGCAACCTCCACCACTCTTCCAAGGGGCATTCATATTGTCTTTTTATTCCACTGCGACCTCCACCACTCTTGCAAGGGGCATTGATATTGGCTTTTTAATCAGCTGCGACCTCCACCACTCTTCCAAGGGGCATTAGAACCATCTTGTTAAACCACTCTGAACTCCACAGCTCTTCCAACGGACATTAAAACCGTCTTGTTAAAAAACTCTGAACTCCACAGCTCTTCCAATGGGCATTAAAACTGTCATGTTAAACCACTCTGAACTCCACAGCTCTTCCAAGGGGCATTAAAACCGTCTTGTTAATCCACTATGAACTCCACAGCAGTTCCAAGGAGCATTAAAACCGTCTTGTTAAACTACTCTCAACTCCACAGCTCTTCCAAGTGGCATTAAAACCGTCTTGTTTAACCACTCTGAACCACACAGCTCTTCTAAGGAGCATTGATGTTGTCTTTTTATTCCACTGTAACCTCCACCACGCTTGCAAGGGGCATTAATATTGTCTTTTTAATCCACGGTAACCTTCACCACTTTTCCAAGGGGCATTTATATTGTCTTTTTATTCCACTGTGATCTCCACCACTCTTGCAAGGGGCATTGATTTTGTCTCTTTAATCAGCTGCGACCTCCACCACTCTTCCAAGGGGCATTAAAACCTTCTTGTTAAACCATTCTGAACTCCACAGCTCTTCCCGGTGGCATTAAAACCATCTTGTTAAACCACTCTGAACTCCACAGCTCTTCCAAGGGGCATTAAAACCATGTTGTTAAACCACTCTGAACGCCACAGCTCTTCCAAGGGGCATTGATATTGTCTTTTTATTCCTCTGTAACCTCCACCACTCTTCCAAGGGACATTGATATTGTCTTTCTATTCCACTGTAACCTCCACCACTCTTCCAAGGGGCATTGATATTGTCTTTTTATTCCACTGTAACCTCCACCTCTCTTCCAAGGGACATTGATATTGTCTTTCTATTCCACAGTAACCTCCATCACTCTTCCAAGGGGCATTGATATTGTCTTTTTATTCAACTGTGACCTCCACCACTCTTCCAAGGGGCATTGATATTGTCTTTTTAATCAGCTACAACCTCCACCACTCTTCAAAGGGGCATTGAAATGTTGTTATAAATTATCTCTAACCTCCACGACTCTTCCAACGGGCATTACATTTCCTCCTAATTTTAGTCAGCTTTTGCTTTTCAATGCATAGGCGAAAAACTAAGGGAGACCCACTCCCCAATAATGGGTAGAAGGTTTTTAGTACGCTATAATCCACGTCTGTTTCAAGGGGCATTGCAGTTCCTCATAATTTTTGGAAAGCCTTCCATTCACTGATTAGGCCAACAGTGTACAGGAGACCCAGTTGCTATAAATGGAAAAAATGGTTTAGTTAAGGCCCTGTGACCTCCATGTCACTTCCAAGGGGCATTGTAGTGCCTCAAAATTTTTGGTAGGCATTGCACTCACTGTATGCCCTATAACTGTGTAGTCGAACTGCTACTTTTGGTACAGAAACATATCATACAAGACATGTGTGGTTGACTGGTCTGATATTGATGTGAATGGTCCCTGTTCCTCCTGCTCTTTCTCCTTTGCCACCACCTCATCCATCATTCATCACCTGAAGCTTTGTTTTAAGGGGAGTTATAGAGCTGAGATAGTAGCAGGAAAACATCCAGCAGTCCTCGGAGGAGGTAGGATATGTGCCAAAACGCTGACCACCTCAGGCCTAGCCGCTACTACATACATGCGCTTGCATTCCAAGGAACAGAAAGCTAAGGAGATGGATGGCCTCATGATCATGAATAATTTACTTGTTGTGTAGGAGGCCGACCACTGCTGCTGTCTACCTTCTGAACCTTGTGTTGAAGCCTGATTGACCCAGGACTCGCAAACCTCTATGTCTGGAGAACGTGTTGCATCCCAGTGTCAAACTGTGTCCCAGCTTCCACAATATAAACCCAGTGTGAAGGCGTCAGTGAGATGGACCATCCCTGGCCACATTCACTTGTCCACGTGTTTGTGGTTAGGCTGTCCTTCCCACTAAATGCTCTGGGGAGGGCACAGGTAATTTTTTGGTATGCGTGCCTGTGTATAAGGCGCACCGGGACAAATAGGGGCGGCTGGGGACTGAGTATGGACACCCGGCCGCTCCCTGGCGGCTGGGGACCAAGCGTGGACACCCGGCCGCCGACCGGCTGGGGACTGAGTATGGACACCCAGCCGCCCCCTGGCAGCTGGGGACCGAGTATGGACACCCGGCCGCCCCCTGGCAGCTGGGGACCGAGCGTGGACACCCGGCTGCCGGGCAGCTGGGGGCTGAGTATGGATACCAGGCCGCCGATGCAGCCATGACATGGTGGCCTGCGTCTGCCTCCACATGCCTAAAAGGCCCAATTTCAAGTGCCAGAAAGCTAGCAGTATGGTATTGCAGCCTGGGAGTGGGTGGGTGGCAGGCTGCAAACTTGCGCTTGCATTGCAAGGAATGGGGGAGGTACAATTGAAC
The DNA here is from genome assembly GCF_046119375.1 of Phyllobates terribilis. Lineage (NCBI taxonomy): Eukaryota > Metazoa > Chordata > Amphibia > Anura > Dendrobatidae > Phyllobates > Phyllobates terribilis. The sequence goes on along the minus strand of NW_027362763.1, from coordinate 68,157,662 downwards.
ACTGCCCTAAGACAAGGACTTGCACAGGGATAGTTGCAATTCTGCATCTTTTGATACGGCAAGGATCACTTCTGATTGGCACACTTTTAGGCAGTTACCTGGGAGTCAGAGATGCTTCCAGGGGTCTTCCCCATGCTGTTCCCATATCTTTTCAGCACTGTACGCATGTGTCATACAGCACATGCCCAGATAAGATTGTAAAATGTTAAAATTACATTTCCCGGTGAATGCATTTGTCACGGATGAAAGCAATACAAAAGTGCAAAAACGCATAAAAAATGCTACTTGTGAACATAGCCCAAGGTGTGGAGGAGTATTTTTTTTTTGTTTATTTATTTTACCTTATACACAAGTCTTTACCCTGGAAAGGAAGTTCCTTAACATATTTCACAGGAAAACGGTTTCAGATTAGTTTTTGAACGTTTTATTGTGAGCCTGTAAAAGTGGCTTAATACCTCTAACGATGTTGTTGACAGCAGTGACCTGGGGGTTGGAAATGCTTCTTGGGGCGATCCCCATGCTGTTCCCATGTCTTTTGAGCACTGTCACTATTGTTTTGGGCACTTTATAGGCTTTCTACAGACTGCCGGGGGTGCCGCCGCAAAAATGCTCGGGTCTCCCATAGACTAACATTGGGCTCGTTGCTCTTGTCGAGCACCCGAGTATCACGGTGAGCTCGGCCCAAGCTTCGAGCACCCGAGCATTTTAGTGCTCGCTCAACACTAGTTATGATGGCACAGCATGCAAACCACCCGTGACTTGTCGTCAGCACATTGCCTTAAGAAATTCTACATCAGGGAGCTCCTTTGGGCTGCCTTTGGTTTGCTCATATCCTTGGCGTGGTGGGTAGTCGCAGACCTACTGGATAGGGGCTGACCACTTTACTTTTGTGCCCTGTTCCCTCTTTTGCTGTGCTGCTGAGCAGCAAGACCATCTCCTTTTCCACTGAACTGCGCACGTGACTTGGATGGCCTTCGCTCCACATGGGGTTTAGGACCCCATCATCCCCCGCTTCATCTTCCAAACACTCCTCACCTCTGACTGCTTTACCAGTCTGCACACTGCAAAAAGATGCATCAGTTTTCACCTGGTTTTTGTCATCCTCTGAGATGTGCTGCAGTGGTGCACTGAACGTGTGCACTAGCACTCCCACGTACTCACCCTCCAACATAAAAAGTGGTTGGGCATCAGTGCACTAAGTATCATACACTTCTTGAGCAGAGCCAGGTGGATGGGTCACAGAAGCCCAGCCAGTGGAGTCATCAAAAAGCAGAAGAGACTGATGTATGACTTGGGGCTCAGACTACTTGGCTGATTTGAAAGTGGGAGAGGTGGAAGCTGGATGACCATGGTCCTCAGGAGCCAACTCTGCGCTTTGTACAGGGGACTGGGTGGAAGACAATTCAAAGGAACTGTAGGCACTCTAAGCTATCCAATCTAACACCGCCTCAACACATTTTGGCTTTTCCATTCTACCAGCGATACCCAGGCCTAAGTAATGCTGCAAAATGTCCTGTCACCTGTCTCTAAGTTCTGGAGAGCTTTTTGTTGTAAACTGGGGATTGACGTGTCATTTTCCTTTGCTTACTATCCTGAAATCAACAGTCAGACTGAGAGGACAAATCAATCGTTGGAACAAATTTTAAGATGTTTTGTGGCAGCTCAGCAGGATGGGTCTTCATTTTTACCTCTTGCTAATTTTTCCTTTAACAATCAGTAAATCAGTCTACTGGAACATCGCCGTTTTTCTGTAATTATGGTTTTCATCCCCATTTTGGTGAGTTTTCTAAGATTAGTTCTGAATGTCCTGGATGGAAGTCACTGTGCAGAGACTTTGAGATGTCTGGAGGGAGGTTTAAAAGAATATTGGGACCGCCCAGATTCTTCAAAAACAGAAGGTCAATAGTAGACAGTCAGTGGGTCTTGTTTTTAAGGATGGGGATATGGCTTGGATGTAATCCAGAAACATTAAACTTAAGGTACTGTTAACAAAGTTGGATCCGAAGTTCATCAGTCCCTATGAAATTTTGGAAGTGGTCAATGCGGTAGCCTTTAGGTTGAAGCTTCTTCCATCCCTCTCCACATCCCTAACGTCTTCCATAAATCACTGTTGATGGAGTTTATCCCCTCAGTGGTGTTGCCCTAGTCCCCACTTCCTCCGGTTGCTGTAAGAGACAGTATGAGGTGAAGAGAGTTGTGAAGTCTCGTGGGGTCTGAAATTTCCTCCAGTACCTCATCCACTGGAAAGTATATGGCCCTAAGGAGAGATCATGGGTCTAAGCTCAAGATGTGAAGGCCGAGCGGTTTGTCAGGAACTTCAATATGAAGCTTCCTGGGGAACCTCGGGGTCCAGTAGTTTTCCCTAGAAGAGGGTGTACTGTAATGATTCCACTTCTCAGTGTGTCTTAGGGTGCAGTAATTGACAGTTCAGTCATCCAGTCTGGTGCAGGTATGTTCTGAGCGGTCTATGTTTTTTGACCCTCCAAACTGAAAAAACAGCTCAACTCGATTCTACTCAAGAAATGACAAATTCCCAGATCACTCTGATCTCAGATTACTCATCCTATTATATTCTATGGAGGAATGAAGAGCAGAGTGGAAAAATAGGAATAAGGAGAAACCTCACCCCAGAGTTGGATGTACATCTACACAGCTTGGTATTGCTGTGCAATGTCTACCATGCTACTTCTGCTTCTGTCTTTGTGCTAGTTAAGGAAAGAAGAGCAGGAATCCCACCTTGTGTGCTTTTTATGGGAGACATCATAGCAGCTAGTCTCCAGCCACCATCGTGAAAATTTAGAGATAGAGCCTGCAAAGGGAAAAACTGGTGAAAATGCAGGAGACCAGTTATATATTGGCAAGTAGTAATGAAAGTCCGACTCTTCATAAGCATAGCTTATTCTGAAAAGTTCCTTGAAAGTACAATTACTTTTACTACATACCCTTATTCTTTTTCCATGAAACGCCCCTTCATTGTAAAAAAATAATGAAACATTCTTAAGTTCTGAAATGATTAATAATAATTAAAAAAATAAAGCTGTAATTGATATATATTTTTAAGTTGGTCATCAAGATGGAGGATGAACATAAAACCAACAATTATCAACAGTTACATGTATATAAGAATAGAATATTCAATTAATTTACATTGCTTTTTCAACTGCAACTACATCGCCCTCCTGTGGCACTGAACAATAAATCAATGCATAAGCATGGTTGTCAGTCTGTTCACAGATGTTGGTTTACATCTGCCATTAACTTCCATTATTAAAAAGTACACCTTAAATTTAGACGTTTGTGGTTTCCTGTGGAACGCACGCCTATATAGAGTAATAAAATATATAAACCTGCAGCGCATTGTCAAAGAGTTTATACATTTGGCATATTTCCCCTACAGATCAACCAGTTCTTCAGGAAAATATCCTCTTTAGGAGGGGTGTTGGTTTTCTACAGAAAGAAAGTGTGAAAATTTCTAAAACTGCTTAGAAATTCATTCTGTCTATTCACCTTCTGAATGTTACTGCTCACGAACATATATATTGGATCTTGCATAAAGCGACATTATCGAGGTAAGTGTATCCAAATTATTATTTTTAGGTATATTACATGTTGCTTTAAAAGAAGCATGTGTACACCTACTGGGTTATGAGAAGTTTTTGATCATTGAACAGTCATAAAAAGTATGAAAACAATATGTTCAGAAAGAAAGCGCTAAACAAAATGCGAACACAAAATCTAGGATTATTACTAATGTTCTAATGGATTCTTTGTACTTGTTGCTATATCAGAGGGCCATTGTTTGTTCACATTTTAGCATTACTTGGACCCATGGCATTTTCCAGAAAAGAATTCTAAGTACAGTATTTTTCAAACTACAGGACGCACCGGACCATAAGACGTACCACAAATTTTAGGGTTTAAAGTAAGAAAAAAATATTTTTTATAACATGGGGGTCTGTTTTATAATCTGAATAGGTATCTTACCTGGGGAGCGCTGGCAGTGCAGTGGGGGTCACAGGAAGCCGGCTGTGGCAGAAGTAGAGCAATGCTGCTGGCCCTGGGTGGGAGAAAAGGGTGTCCCAGCAGCAGAGGGTTGAGGCAATGGTGGAGCAGGATTGCAGGACACAGGGTCGCTCCCTCAGGGAAATAGCCACTCAAGCTGATGCATGCACAGACTTGGATCTCGGCGGCCATTTCCCTGAGGCCCACGGCATTAGGAAGATGGCCACTGGAGACGGCGCATGTGCATTTGAGATCTCAGCTGGGCCAAGATCCCAGTCTGAGCATGCGACCCACGGCTTCAGGAAATTCGCCGGCAGGAAAGCTCTGTCTAACCGCCGATACTAGACCTGAGGCATCACACCGCTTCTACCGCTGCCAGGTTCCTGAGGGAGAGACCCTGCTTCCTGCGATCCCGCTCCACCACCACCGCAACTCTCCGGTAAGCTGAATTCGGACTCTAAGACGCACCATCCATTTTCCTCCCAAACTTGAGGGAGAAAAAGTGTGTTTTATGGTCTGAATAGTACCATTATTATGACATGCCAAATTCAAACAAATTCCCAAATGCAAATGTACCATTTCTGCATCTCTTGGCAGGAAAAATGCAGCATACAATACGTGCTTTTTTGCCAAATTTTTTATGTGCTTTTCACATCTGTTTTGGTGCAGATTTTTCCTCACTCATCAGTGTGAGTAATATCTGCAGCAAAAACGCTGAAAGAATTGACATGCTGCAGATAATTCTCCACCAAATCTGCAAGTCAAAAATAAGCAACGTGAGCATGAGACTTCAGGACTCTCATTCACTTTGCCGGCATCAGGAAATCCTTCAGATTTTGTGACAAATCTGCGCAAAAATAAAAGCGACAGATCTGTGACAGAACTGCAACGTGTACAGAGGCCCTAAGATGTTACCTTAGAGTCGGTGTGGTAACAGCTGGTGAATACTTTAGGTTATAAGTAGTGTTGAGCATTCCGATACTGAAATATCGGGTATCGGCCGATATTCACTGTATCGGAATTCCGATACTTAATTCCGATACTTTTATAATATCGAATACCGGAATCGGAAGTTCCCATAATGCCTGCGCTCTGCAGTGTCTGTGAAGGATGACAAGCTGGATGGCAGCGCTCAGCTGCGATCCAGCTTGTCATCAGAATGCCATCCCAGCGTGGGAGAATTCTCCTGATTGTTTAAAAGCCGGCGGGCGGTAAAAAGCCGCCGGCTTTTAAACAATCACACAGCCCCATACTGCTTCCCCGCAGCCTCCCACCCCGATCCTCCGCTCCCCTCGCCACCTCCAATCCCAATCGTAAATTAGGACCGGGCGGGGAGCGCAGCACCAAGGAGCGAAGGACCCGGGCGGGGAAGCCGGCAGTGAAAAGACTTCACCGCCGGCTTTCCCGTTCTGTGCTGCGCTTTCCCGCCGGTTATTTCAAATGAACAGCTGAGGTATCAGGTGATGCCGATCAGCTGTTCATTTGAAGTAGCCGCGGTGCCCTCAGAGGGTTCATGTGAGTTCATGCTTGACTGCATGAACTCACATGAACTTTCCCACGGCCGCACAGGTCAGCCTCACCTCCCAGACCCGTCATGATTAGTGTGTGCGGGGTGTGTGTGTGTGCGGGGTGTGTGTGCGGGGTGTGTGTGTGCGGGGTGTGTGTGTGTGCGGGGTGTGTGTGCGGGGTGTCTGTGCGTGCAGGCAGACATAGGCCGATGTGACACTACTACTCCCATCGGCCTATGTCTGTCCCCCGTCCACTCGTGCCAGCAGGATCAGCTCGATGGGAGCAGTAGTTCCCATCAGCCTGATCCTGCTATATAAATTGCCCTACTGTGTCCCCAATAAATGTTAGATACATGTCATTGGTGGCCAGTGGTTACCTAAAAGAAATTAGTTTATACATTACCTGTCCCCGCCGATCGTCACCTAAAATAAAGTAAAAAATAAAAAACTACACCTATACTCAACTAGACACCTAATTCCCCGAAGCCATCGATCTCCTGTAATAAAATATAAAATAATAAACCACAACCTTATCCTTACCCCTCCGTAGCAGTCCACGAGTGTCCCACGAAGATCTCCAGTTCAGAGCAGCCACATAGAATGTGACCGCTCTGAACCGCTGCCGCCGCTAGAATGACGGGGCCGTAAGGGTTCACCAGAGTTAAGGCAGCGCTGCTCCGGTTAGCTGCTTTACGGCACTGCTGTATCGTGAGAAATTCCCACGGTACAGCACTGCCGTAAAGGAGGTCTCCGGAGCTGCGCTGCCTGAATGCACTCCGGTAACTTCAGTCAGTGGCTCCCGCTGCCGGGAGCGGACGTGTTCCCGGCAGCGTGAGCTTACAGCAGCCATGCACAGCTGTCACCATCTCCAGATGTGACAGCTGTGCATGGGAGATCAGCGCAGGAACGTGGACAGGTAACTATTTTTTTTTAGTAAACTAAGAATTAAATAAAATGGTGTTTTATTTCAAATAAATTATTTTTTTCTGGGTGTAGTGTGTTTTTTCTTTTTAACACTTTGTAGGTTAGTAATGGGGGTGTCTTATAGACACCCATCATTACTAACCTGGGCTTCATGGCAGCTGGCGCTGACATGAACCCCACCACTATTACCCCCTGCCACCGCACCAGGGCAGCGTGGAAGAGCGAGGCTAAGTGCCAGAATTGGCGCATCCTATGGATGCGCCATTTCTGGGGCGGCTGACGGCTGGTGTTTCTAGCCTGGGAGGGGGCCAATATTCATGGCACCCTTCCTGAGCTATTAATATCAGCCCCCAGCTGTCTGCCTAGCCTTTGCTAGCTATTAAAATAGGGGGGACCCCACGTCATTTTTTTTGGGGGGGTCCCCCATTTTAATAGCTAGTAAAGGCTAGGTATTCAGCTGGGGGCTGATATTAGTAGCCTGGGAAGCTCCGTGGGTTTTACCCCCTTCCCAGGCTTCAAACATCTGCCCCAGCCGTCTGCTTAACCTCCGCTAGAGACTAAAATTATGGGGGATCCCACGCCATTTTTTTTTAAAATAAATCCTTTATTTTAACACTAAATGACATTTGAGGACTTAATAAAGATGCAGTCCCTAAATTATTATTTATTTTTTAATAAATTTTTCCCAAAACTTTTGACGTGGGCTTCGCCATATTTTTGTATGCCAGCCAGGTACAGCATCCAGCTTCTATGAACGCGCCATTTTCCGGGGCGGCCGCGGACTGCAATTTTCAGCGGGGGGCAGAAAGCTTGGGCCTCCCTGCGCTGCAGATTCCATCCCCCAGCTGCCTAGTTGTACCTGGCTGGACACAAAAATAGGGAGAAGCCCCACGTTTTTTTTTTTTTAATTATTTCATGAAATTCATGGAATAATTAAGAAAAAAAGGGCTTCCCTATATTGTTGTGTCTGGCCAGGTACAAATAGGCAGCTGGTGGTTGGGGGCAGCCCGTTCCTGCCTGCTGTACCTGGCTGGACACAAATATAGTGTGAAGCCCCACGTCAATTTTTTTTTAATTATTTCAGGAAATTCATGAAATAATTAAAAAAAAATTATGTGGGGCTTCGCCCTATATTTGTGTCCAGTCAGGTACAGCAGGCAGGAACGGGCTGCCCCCAACCACCAGCTGCCTATTTGTACCTGGCCGGACACAACAATATAGGGAAGCCCTTTTTTTCTTAATTATTCCATGAATTTCATGAAATAATTAAAAAAAAATTGACGTGGGGCTTCGCACTATATTTGTGTCCAGCCAGGTACAGCAGGCAGGAATGGGCTGCCCCCAACCACCAGCTGCCTATTTGTACCTGGTTGGACACAACAATATAGGGAAGCCCTTTTTTTCTTAATTATTCCATGAATTTCATGAAATAATTAAAAAAAAAAATGCTTGGGGCTTCGCCCTATTTTTGTGTCCAGCCAGATACAACTATGCAGCTGGGGGCTGGAATCCGCAGCGCAGGGAGACCCAAGCTTTCTGGGCCACCCCCGCTGCAAATTGCAGTCCGCAGCCGCCCCAGAAAATGGCGCGTTCATTGAAGCGCCATCTTCTGGCGCTGTACCCAACTCATCCAGGGCCCTGGTGCGGTGGCTCACTGGGTAATAAAGGGGTTAAGGCCAGCTTGGTATTATCAGCTGGCCCTAAGCCCAAAATTCATGGGGTCACGCCAATATTAGACATGACCACCATGAATTTCTAGTAAAGTATTTAAAAAAACACAACACCCAGAAAAAAGTCCTTTAATTGAAATAAACACACAATTCTTTATTGTTCTAAATTAAACCATACTTACCATCACGCCCATTCCAGCTGAAGCCAACGATCTCCTGCAATAAAAGTAAAATAATAAAGCAACCTCATCCTTACCTTTCCATGGCTCCCACGACAGCTTCAGCTCTGCTACATCGAGATGACAGGCTGGACCGCAGCAGAACGCTGCCATCCATCCTGTCATCCCGCAGACACTGAGAAGCACAGGCATGCTTGTGCTCCTCAATGTCTGGCTGTGACGGCATAAAGATGAGCCGAGGTCATGTCCAATGAACTCAGCTCACCTCATGTACGTCACTGACAGCGTGGGAAAATTCTCCTGCACTCAGCACTTCAGCGTGAGAATTTTCCCACACTGTCAGTGACGTGCATGAGGTGAGCTGAGTTCATTGGACATGAACTCGGCTCATCTGGATGACGTCACAGAGAGACACTGAGGAGCGCAAGCATGCCTGCGCTTCTCAGTGTCTGCGGGATGACAGGCTGGATGGCAGCTTTCTGCTGCGGTCCATCCTGTCATCTCGATGTAGCAGAGCTGGAGCTGTCCTGGGAACCATCGAAAGGTAAGGATGAGGTTGCTTTATTATTTTTCTTTTATTGCAGGAGATCGTTGGCTTCAGCTGGAATGGGCGTGATGGTAAGTATGGTTTAATTTAGAACAATAAAGAATTGTGTCTTTATTTCAATTAAAGGACTTTACTCTGGGTGTTTGTGTTTTCTTTTAACTTTGACTATGGGGTTAGTAATGGGGGTGTCTTATAGACGCCTCTCCATTACTAACCTGGGCTTGATGTCAGCTGGCATTATAAGCTGACATCAACCCCAACCCTATTACCCCCTGCCACCGCACCAGGGCAGCGTGGAAGAGCGAGGCTAAGTGCCAGAATTGGCGCATCCTATGGATGCGCCATTTCTGGGGCGGCTGACGGCTGGTGTTTCTAGCCTGGGAGGGGGCCAATATTCATGGCACCCTTCCTGGGCTATTAATATCAGCCCCCAGCTGTCTGCCTAGCCTGTGCTAGCTATTAAATTAGGGGGGACCCCACGTTATTTTTTTGGGGGGGTTCCCCCATTTTAATAGCTAGTAAAGGCTAGGTATTCAGCTGGGGGCTGATATTAGTAGCCTGGGAAGCTCCGTGGGTATTACCCCCTTCCCAGGCTTCAAACATTTGCCCCAGCTGTCTGCTTAACCTCCGCTAGAGCCTAAAATTAAGGGGAACCCCACGCCAATTTTTTTTTAAATAAATCCTTTATTTTAACACTAAATGACAAGTACAGTAATCAACACTGTCACTGTACTTCATATATATGTGACTGACATGTTTCTATCTATCTAATCTATGTGTGATTCTCTATTCTGTCTGTTATAAATTGTCGGGTACAGATGCTGAATTGCCGGCCGGCTTTCTTAAAGAGACGGTGCATGAAAACACTATTATTTTTTTAAATAAATCCTTTACACTAAATGACAAGTACAGTAAGCAACACTGTCACTGTACTTCATATATATGTGACTGACATGTTTCTATCTATCTAATCTATGTGTGAAGCTCTATTCTTTCTGTTATAAATTGTCGGGTACCGCTGCTGAATTGCCGGCCGGCTTTTTTAAAGAGACGGTGCACGAAAACACTAATATTTTTTTTAATAAATCCTTTACACTAAATGACAAGTACAGTAAGCAACACTGTCACTGTACTTCATATATATGTGACTGACATGTTTCTGTCTATCTAATCTATGTGTGATGCTCTATTCTTTCTGTTCTAAATTGTCGGGTACCGGTGTATGCCGCTGATGAATTGCCGGCTTTTCATGTCATTCTACATTATTCTTAGTTGTTTTACTTCATGTAGAATTAACCTACAAGGAAAGAAAGGGTTTATTTTCATTCCGATATTTGTGTCCCATTGACTTGCATTGGTTTCCGGTATCGGAATCGGCGATATCCGATACTTTTTGGGTATCGGCCCGATCCAATCCGATACGATATTTCCTGATATCGGAAGGTATCGCTCAACACTAGTTATAAGCATAAATAGTCAAATTTATTTGTTTGGGATTGAATTATACTCAAATTTTACAAAAATCCTTATTATCCATAATGCGGGTAATTTTGTAATTCAGCTAAATGGCAGCTTATGGGCTTCCATTTTGCTGATCCATAGAGGGCTGGCAAAAGGTTAAAAAAAAACTTATACTCACATCATCGTTCATGTCTCTGGAAAATCTCCACTGCTTGCTCTCCTCCATGCAGTCCTCAGTACATTTATTTTTACTGTCGCAATACCCGGGCATGGGACATTTTTTACGTGTGCATCGTAAGGTTGCGGCAACATCGTGAGGTCATGACATGTACCACAATCTTACGACGTGTAATCCAGGCTTGGGATTTCCAGCAACAAGTAGGCACATGCGCAGCAGCGTCTTGGGCCTAGTAATTGTCCAGTGTTTCAGCACAGCAGAGAAGAAAGAAACGCCAAGGACTGCATGGGGAACAGTGAGCAGCAGAAATGTGCATTAGTTGTTTTGTTTTTTCTACATTTTATGATTATTATGCTCTTAGGTCACTCCAGACTACAGGGCATTCTATGGGAAATTAAATTTGTGCAGAATTCAGTGTAGATCAAATTTGCTAGCAAAATTTGTGTGATTTGACAAATTAAAAATTTGCCAGATCTGTTCTTCTCCAATTAGAATAGTTGTCCATTTCAACCTTATTTTAAGGAGAACAATCTTTAACATTCATGTATTAATAAGGAGGAGAACTTGTAATACTTATACAGTGGGGGAAATAAGTATTTGATCCCTTGCTGTTTTTGTAAGTGTTCCCACTGACAAGGACATGAACAGTCTAAAATTTTAAGGGTAGGTTAATTTTAACATTGAGTGATAGAATATCCCCAAAAAATCAAGAAAATCTCATTGTATAAATTAGATAATTTTATTTGCATTTTGCAGTGAGAAATAAGTATTTGATTCCCTACAAACCATTATGAGTTCTGGCTCCTACAGACCAGTTAGATGCTCCTAATCAATTTGTTAACTGCATTAAAGACAGCTGTCTTACACAGTCACCTGTATAAAAGACTACTGTCCACAGACTCAATTAATCAGTCTGACTCTAACCTCTACAACATGGGCAAGACCAAAGAGCTTTCTAAGGATGTCAGGGACAAGATCATAGACCTGCACAAAGCTGCAATGGGCTACAAAAGGTCAGATTCGTATAGTTCTACACAGTCACCCCATGTCCAAACGGGTACAGAGAGGCACCAGTGAGTGAGCAAAGCTAGCCCACTCAGACACTGACATGGCACCACACTGGCTCAGACCCCCTGACAGCCTGAGCCTTGTTTTCCTGGTAGAGCTGACAACAGTTTCTATTTGATATAATGGACTTATATCGGGCTAAAAACCAACGTAGCGTATTCATTGGACCAAACAACAGATGTTAGGTTCGTGGAACGAGATAAAAGAACAGCCCGTCGTTAAATTATATATTTAATCACCATAAGGGCACACAAAACAATATACTATATACTATACATAAGGGTTATACATACACAGTGGCCAGAGTTACAAATACAAAAGTATGGTACAACAAGTATAAGCAGAACTTAAGAGTCAATTACCAGTTTAGATGGAAAGGCCTGGCTTTCGGGAGAAGAGCTACCACATGGGAGGTTGTAGGCCCTCGCTTAGAGGATGGACTTTTCCCACACGTCTGGATTAGTGTTGAGCGAGCACTAAAATGCTCGGGTGCTCGAAGCTCGGCCCGAGCTCACCGTGGTACTCGGGTGCTCGATCCTAGCAACGAGCCCAATGTTAGTCTATGGGAGACCCGAGCATTTTTTGCGGCGGCACCCCCGGCAGTCTGTAGAAAGCCTAAAAAGTGCCCAAAACGATAGTGTCAGTGCTCAAATGACATGGGAACAGCATGGGGATCGCCCCAGGAAGCATTAATGACCCCCAGGTCACTGTTGTCAACAATGTCTTCAGAGGTAATAAGCCACTTTTACAGGCTCATAATAAAACGTTCAAAAACGAAAGTCAAACTTTTTTCCTGTGAAATATGTTAAGGAATTTCTTTTCCAGGGTAAAGACTTGTATATAAAGTAAAATAAATAACCAAAAGCAAAAATACTCCTCCACACCTTGGGCTATGTTCACAAGTAGCATTTTTTATGTGTTTTTGCACTTTTGTATTGCTTTCAACCGTGACAAATGCATTCACCGGGAAATGTCATTTTAACATTTTACAACCTTATCTGGCCATGTGCTGTGTGACACATGCATACAGTGCTGAAAAGACATAGGGACGGCATGGGGAAGACCCCTGGAAGCATCTCTGGCTCCCAGGTCACTGCCTAAAATTGTTCCCATCAGAAGTGATCCTTGCCATATCAGAAGATGCAGACTTGCAACTATCCCTATGCAAGTCCTTGTCCCAGGGCAGTGTTAGATTGTACCCCCTCATCCCTTGCAATGCAAGCGCAAATAGGCAGCCAACCACCCACCCACCCCCTGGCTGCAATACCATACTGCTAGCTTGTACTTGAAATGGGGCCTTTTAGTTTTGAGGAGGCCGAAGCTGGCCACTACCTCATGGCTGCTTCGGCAGAGAGGTATCCATACTCAGTCCCCAGCCGCCCGGCAGCTGGGTGTCCACGCTCGGTTCCCAGCCGCCAGGGGGTGGCCGGGTATCCACACTAGTTCCACAGCCGCCCCGCAGATGGGTGTCGTCCACACACGGTCCCCAGCCACCAGGGGCCGGCCGGGTGTACACACTCGATCCCCAGCCGCCCCGCGGCTGGGTGTCCACATGCAGTCCCCAGCCACTTGGGGGCGGCTGGGTGTCCATAAACGGTCCCCAGCTGCCCCGATTTCTCCGCGGAACATCCACACAGACTTTTCTTAGCCCGGCCTACTTTAGGGCAGCATTGGACGTGCAACATGCCTCCCACCCTCCCCCAGGCTGCAATACCATACTGCTAGCTTGCTTGCACTTGAAATTTGGCCTTTTAGGCATGTGGAGGCAGACGCCGGCCACCATGTCATGGCTGCGTCGGCGGCCCTTTTATCCATACTCAGTCCCAAGCCGCCCAGCGGCTGGGTGTCCACACTCGGTCCCCAGCCGCCAGGGGGCGGCCTGGTGTCCACACTCGGTGCCAAGCTGCCCTGATTTCTACGCGGAACATCCACACAGACTTTTCTTAGCCCGGCCTACTTTACGGCAGCATTGGATGAGCCCACCAGAGAACCAGACTCCTCCGGTGGGCCCTGGCTTCTCCATCAAGGGAGTTGTTTGTGTCAAGGTGAGGAGCATAATGATGATAGAACTTAGCATCTGCTTTGTTTTGTTGGAATGCAAGCGTAAGTGTTCAACCTGCCACCCACCCTCCCCCAGGCTGCAATACCATACTGCTAGCTTGCGTGCACTTGAAATTTATCCTTTTAGGCATGTGGAGGCAGACTCCGGCCACCATGTCATGGCTGCGTCGGCGGCCCTTTTATCCATACTCAGTCCGCAGCCGCCCGGTGGCCGGGTGTCCACGCTCGGTCCCCAGCCGCCAGTGGGTGGTTGTGTGTCCATAAACGGTCCCCAGCCGCCCCGATTTCTCCTCGGAATATCCCCACACACTTTTCTTAGACTGGCCTGCTTTAGGGCAGCATTGGACGAGCCCACCAGAGAACCCGACTCCTCTGGTGGGCCCTGGCTTCTCCATCAGGGGAGTTGAGAGTGCCAAGGTGAGGAGCATGATGAGGATGATAGCATTTGATTTGTTTTCAAGGAATGCAAGCGCATGTATGTAGTATCAACTAGGCCTGAGGTGGTCAGCGTTTTGGCGCATATCCTACCTCCTCCGAGGATTGCTGGATGTTTTCTTGCTACTATCTAAGTTCTATGACTCCTGTTAAAACAAAGCTTCAGGTGATAAATGATGGATGAGGTAGTGGCAAAGGAGATAGATCAGGAGGAACAGGGACCATTCACATCAATATCAGGCCAGTCAAACACATATGTCTTGTAGGATATGTTTCTGTACCAAAAGGAGCAGTTCGGTTACACAGTTATAGGGCATACAGTGAGTGCAATGCCTACCAAAAATTTTGAGGCACTCCAATGCCCCATGGAAATGACATGGAGGTCAGAGGGCCTTAACTAAACCTTTTTTTCCATTTATAGCAACTGGGTCTCCTGTGCACTGTTGGCCTAAGCAGTGAATGGAAGGCTTTCCAAAAATTATGAGGAACTGCAATGCCCCTTCAAACAGAAGTGGATTACAGCGTACTAAAAACCTTCCACCCATTATTGGGGAGTGTGTCTCCCTTAATTTTCACCTTTGCTTTGAAAAGCAAAAGCTGACTAAAATTAGGAGGAAATGCAATGCCCGTTGGAAGAGTCGTGGAGGTTAGAGGTAATTAAAAACAACATTTCAGTGCCCCTTGAAAGAGCAGTGGAGTTCAGAGTGGCTTAAGAAGACGGTTTTAATGCCCCTTTGAAGAGACGTGGAGGTCACAGTAGCTTAACAAGATGGTTTTAATGACCCTTGGAAGAGTGGTGGAGGTCACAGTGGAATCAAAAGACAATATCAATGCCCCGTGGAAGAGACATGGAGGTCACAGTAGTTTAACAAGATGGTTTTAATGCCCCTTACTAGAGCCATACAGTACAGCATCTTAAAAACATTATTCCCAGTACTGGGGAGTGGGTCTCCCATAGTATTTGCTTATGCCTTACAAGCAAAAGCTTCCAAAAATTAGGATGGGCCAACTTGCAATGCCCCTTACAAGTGCCATGCAGTATAGCATATTACAAACATTAGTCCCATTATTGGGGAGTGAGTCTCCCATAGTATTTGCTTATGCCTTCCAAGCAAAAGCTTTGAAAAATTAGGACAGAGCAACTTGCAATGCCCCTTACAAGAGCCATACAGTACAGCATATTGCAAACATTAGTCCCATTATTGGGGAGTGGGTCTCCCATAGTTTTGCTTATGCCTTCCAAGCAAAAGCTTCCAAAAAAACAGGACGGAGCAACTGGCAATGCCCCTTACAAGAGCCATGCAGTACAGCATATTACAAACATAAGTCACATTATTGGGGAGTGGGTCTCCAATAGTATTTGCTTATGCCTTCCAAGCAAAAGCTTCCAAAAATTATGAGGAAATGCAATGCCCGTTCGAAGAGTCGTGGAGGTCCCAGTAGCTTAACAAGACGCCTTTAATGCCCCTCAGAAGAGACGTGGAAGTCAGAGTGGTATAACAAGACGATTTTAATGCCCCTTACAAGAGACGTGGAGGTCAGAGTGGTATAAAGAGACGCTTTTAATGCCCCTCAGAAGAGACATCGAAGTCAGACTGGTATAACAAGACGCTTTTAATGCCTCTCAGAAGAGATGTGGAGGTCAGACTGGTATAACAAGACACATTAAATGAACCTCAGAAGAGACGTGGAGGTCAGAGTGGTATAACAAGACACTTTTAAGGCCCCTCAGAAGATACGTGGAGGTCAGACTGGTATAACAAGACGCTTTTTATGCCCCTCAGAAGAGATGTGGGGGTCAGAGTGGTAAACAAGACGCTTTTAATGCCCTTTACAAGAGACGTGGAGGTCAGAGTGGTATAACAAGATGCTTTTAATGCCCCTCAGAAGAGACATGGAGGTCAGAGTGGTATAATAAGGCGCTTTTAATTCCCCTCAGAAGAGACGTTTCGGTCAGAGTGGTATAACAAGACGCTTTAAATGCCCCTCAGAAGAGACTTGGAGGTCAGAGTAGTATAACAAGACGCTTTTAATGCCCCTTACAAGAGACGTGGAGGTCAGAGTGGTTTAACAAGACACTTTTAATGCTCCTCAGAAGAGACGTGGAGGTTAGAGTGGTATAACAAGATGGTTTTAATGCCCCTTACAAGAGATGTGGAGGTCAGAGTGGTATAACAAGATGCTTTTATTGCCCCTCAGAAGAGACGTGGCGGTCAGAGTGGTATAACAAGATGCTTTTAATGCCCCTCAGAATAGATGTGAAGGTCAGAGTAGTATAACAAGATGCTCTTAATGTCCCTTGGAAGAGCCATACTGTACAGCATCTTACAAATATTATTCCCATTATTGGGGAGTGGGTCTATTACAGTGTTTGCTTATGCCTTCCAAGCAAAAGCTGACAAAAATCAGGATGGAGCAACTTTCAATTATGGCAACACGGACCACGGTCACCCTGGAGGTATAGTGGTGGTGGAGCCTGAGGATAAGGAGAAGAACATAAAACAGCCGAAATGAGGAAGCGTATACCCATGTGTGGGTGTGAAGTGGTGCATGTGAATACACCTCCCGAAATAATACAGTGGATTTGACTTTTTGTTACTCTGCTGTCATTTGGTGGTGATGAGAAGTCTGGCCCAATCCAGCCCTTGTTCATTTTGATAAGGGTCAGCTTGTCAGCATTATCAGTTGACAGACGAGTGCCCTTATCAGTTATAATTCCCCCAGCGGCGCTAAAAACACGCTCCGATAACACGCTAGCGGCAGGGCAGGCCAGGACCTCCAAAGCGTACAGAGCGAGTTCATTCCAAGTGCCCAGCTTGGATACCCAATAATTAAAAGGCACAGAGGAATCACAGAGGACGCTGGTACGGTCGGCAAGGTTCTCCCTCACCATCTTTTCAAACTTTCCACTCCTTGTGAGAATACCCCGCGCCTCAGGGTCTGTACGAAGGGAGGGTCTGAGAAAACTGTCCCAGAATGTTGACAGTGTTCTCCTGCCTCTGCTGGATTGGAGTTGCGTCTCTCTCACAAGTACTCCTTGGTTGAGCAATGAACTGTGACCTCTGCCGCTAGCGTGTTCAGATGGGAACTTTTTTAACAGTTCTGCAGCAAGGGCCTTCTGGTACTGCCCCATTTTTGTAGACCTCTCCACCTCAGGAATAAGAGAGTGAAAGTTCTCCTTGTAGTGGGGGTCTACAAGTGTCACCAACCAGTAATGACTGTCACCCAACATTTTGACAACGCGAGGGTCACAGTTAAGGCGGCGTAACATAAAGTCAGCCATGCATGCCAGACTCGTAGCGGGAAAGATTTCCATGTCCTCACCAAGATGACGACTGACCATGCTCTCCTCCTCCTCCTCCTCCTCCTCCTCCTCCTCCTCCCCCCTGTCCTCAGGCCACCCAGGCTGAACCAATGGAATAACATTTGTAGAGGTACTACCGTCCACAGTGCATGATACCAGCTCCTGTCCTTCCTCCTCCTCCTCCTCTCCCTCATTGTCCCCCAATGCACGTTGGGATGAGATGAGGCTGGGCTGTGTGTAATCGCCCGCTACGGCTTCTTGATCCATCTCATCATACTCAGGCTGCAATGCCTCCTCTTTAATTCTCTGCAGAGAGCATTGCAAAAGACAGACAAGTGGGATGCTGACACTATTGATGGCGTCATCGCCACTCACCATCTTGGTGGCCTCCTCAAAGTTTGTCAGGAGGGTACATATGTCAGACATCCAGGTCCACTCCTGAGGTCTTATGTGTGGAGTCTGACCTAAATATCGACAGCCTTGTTGCAGCTGGTACTCCACAACTGCTCTCTTCTGCTCTCAAATCCTTAGCAACATGTGGAGGGTAGAGTTCCAACGTGTGGAGACATCACACAGCAGTCGGTGTGCCGGAAGCTGCAAACGCTGCTGCAACACAGCAAGGGTGGCGGAAGCTGTAGCCAACTTTGAAAATGAGCTGACAGGCAGCGTACTTTCAAGAGCAGATCTGGCAAATCGGGGTACGATTTAAGAAACCGCTGAACCACGAGGTTAAGCACATGAGCCAGGCATGGTACGTGTGTGATCTCGCCTCACCTCAGAGCCGCCACCAGGTTACAGCCATTGTCACACACGACCATGCCTGGATGTAGGTTCAGCGGTCTCAGCCACAGATCTGCCTGTTCTTTCACAGCTGTCCACAACTCACAAGCAGTGTGAAGTTAATCACCTAATCTTATGAGTTTCAGCACAGCCTGTTGCCGCTTGGCGGAGGCAGTACTGCAGTGCTTCCAGCTTGTAACTGATGTGGTGATATCTGAGATGGAGCATGAGGAGGAGGAAGAGGATTATGCACAGGAGCTGTACACTGTGGGGGAAACTCTGACTGACATAGAGCCCGCAATCCTCGGTGTGGGGAGGATGTGTTCCATCCCAAAGTCCAACTGGGTCCCGGCTTCCACTATGTTTACCCAGTGTGCCGTCAGGGAGATGTACCGTCCCTGGCCACAAGCACTTGTCCACGTGTCCGTTGTCAGGGGGACTCTCCCAGTAACTGTGTTGTTGTGGGCACAGCAGATGTTTTTGGACACGTGCTTGTGTAGTGCGGGGATGCCAAGTACCGATGGACGGCCACCGCCATAAGGTTGCGGAAGGATTCAGTCTCTACCAGCCTAAAAGGCAGCATTTCCAATGCAAGCAGTCGTGAAATGTGCGAATTTAGGACTGTGGCCTGTGGGGCATTAGCTGCGAATTTCTTCTTTCCTTCAAAAGTCTGGGATATAGACAATTGAAAGCTGCGGTGGGACGTGGACGTGGACATTGATGCTGTTTCTTGAGAAACTGCCATAACAAGTGAAGACTGAGAAGAGGGGGCTTCTTTGCATGCAGTATGGACAGGGGATTGCCTTGCACACACAACAGGAGGTTCTATTGCACGCACAACAACGGAAGAAGCAGTGGTGACACCCGCTGACACTGATCTTGGACCCTGGGGTTTCCCCACAAAGTCGGGTGCTTTGCTGACATGTGCCTAATCATGCTGGTGGTGGTCAGGCTGGTAGTTTTGTCACCGCCGCTGATGCTGGCATGGCAGGTGGTACAAATGGCCTTTTTTTGGTTATCAGCAGAGTCTTTAAAAAATTCCAGACTCGGAAAGACCTACCGCTTGTACTTGCAAAGTCTGTCGTGTTGGTGTTACGGGGAATGATTGCCCGCCTTCTGTCTGAAGCCACCACACTGTTTCATCGTGCCTGTTGGGGTACTCTGCCTCCCTCTCCCTGTGTGCTGCTGGCCTCACTCTGCATGTCCTCCTGCCACGTTGGGTCAGTTAATAGATCATCTACCACCTCCTCCTCTTCCACTTGCGCACCATGATACTCCTCCTCACTTCCTGGCAATTGTGTTTCGTCATCGTCCACCTCTTGTGACAAATTGCCAGCGTCGACTTCCTGTGGACGTGGCTGTTCAAATATTTGAGCATCTCTACATGCGATCTCCTCTTCCACCACTTCAAGCTGAGCAGGCGAGGGGCACAAATATGGAAATGGACCAGTGAACAGCTTTGCAGAATGTCCAAGTGTGGGATCAGTTGCTGTCTGACGACACTCGGCATGGTGGGAGGAAGGAGAATCAGGCTGAGGAGGAGTATGCGGTCGAGACTCACGGCTACTAACATTTGACCATGTGGAAGACAGACCAGAGGTGGTGGTGCTCTGGTAACTGGAAGTATTATCTGCTATCCAATTAATAACCTGTTCACAATGATCAGTTCGCAATACTGGTGTTGTTCTGTGCTTCCCTAGTAATTCGGTCAAGAAGTGGGAGCGAGAAGATGTGGCTTTTGGTTGTGGCACATTTTCACCTTGGCCACGGCCCCGTCCTCTGCACGCACCATCACCAGAACGTCCACTTCCACGTCCCTTGCCACGCGCCTTGCCCATTGAAAAGGAAGAAAAATAGCTTACACTCACACTATCAACATAAAAAGGGTAACAAAAAGGAGATTAGAACCGTGGAAGAGGAAAACCACAGTTCTCTTTTAAACAATCAGAACAATCAGGGAGAAACTATTACTGTTTTTCTTTACGGAAAAAATACCAAAACCTGAATAATAGAGATTTTTTACCGTGGAATGGCAAAACCACAGTTATTGTTTACTGGGGTAAGCCATAAAATTTTAAATATACAGTACAGACCAAAAGTTTGGATACACCTTCTCATGTATAGATTTTTCTGTATTTTCATGACTATGACAATTGTACATTCACACTGAAGGCATGAAAACTGTGAATTAACACATGTGGAATTATATACTTAACAAAAAAGTGTGAAACAACTGAAAATATGTCTTATATTCTAGGTTCTTCAAAGTAGCCACCTTTTGCTTCGATGACTGCTTTGCACACTCTTGGCATTCTCTTGATGAGCTTCAAGAGGTAGTCACCGGAACTGGTTTTCACTTCACAGGTGTGCCCTGTTCAGGTTTAATAAGTGGGATTTCTTGCCTTATAAATGGGGTTGGGACCATCAGTTGTGTTGTTCAGAAGTCAGGTGGAAACACAGCTGATAGTCCTACTGAATAGACTGTTAGAATTCGTATTATGGCAAGAAAATAGCTGCTAAGTAAAGAAAAACGAGTGGCCATCATTGCTTTAAGAAATGAAAGTCAGTCAGTGCGAAAAATTTGGAAAACTTTGAAAGTGTCCCCAAGTGCAGTTGCAAAAACCATCAATTGCTACAAAGAAACTGGCTCACATGAGGACCACCCCAGGAAAGGAAGACCAAAAGTCACCTCTGCTTCTGAGGATAAGTTTATCCGAGTCACCAGCCTCAGAAATTGCAGGTTAACAGCAGCTCAAATTAGAGACCAGGTCAATGCCACACAGAGTTCTAGCAGCAGACACATCTCTTCAAGAACTGTTAAGGTGAGACTTTGTGCAGCAGGCCTTCATGGTAAAATAGCTACTAGGAAACCACTGCTAAGGACAGGCAACAAGCATAAGAGACTTGTTTGGGCTAAAGAACACAAGGAATGGACATTAGACCAGTTGAAATCTGTGTTTTGGTCTGATGAGTCCAAATTTGAGATCTTTGGTTCCAACCACCGTGTCTTTGTGCGACGCAGAAAAGGTAAACAGATGGATTCTACCTGCCTGCTTCCCACCATGGAGCATGGAGGAGGAGGTGTGATGGTGTGGGGGTACTTTGCTGGTGATACTGTTGGGGATTTATTCAAAATTGAAGGCATACTGAACCAGCATGGCTACCACAGCATCTTGCAGCGGCATGCTATTCCATCTGGTTTGCGTTTAGTTGGACCATCATTTATTTTTCAACAGGACAATGACCCCAAACATACTTCCAGGCTGTGTAAGGGCTATTTGACCAAGATGGAGAGTGATGGGGTGCTACGCCAGATGACCTGGCCTCCACAGTCACCAGACCTGAACCCAATCAAGATGGTTTGGGGTGAGCTGGACCGCAGAGTGAAGGCAAAAGGGCCAACAAGTGTTAAACATCTCTGGGAACTCCTTCAAGATTGTTGGAAGAGCATTTCCGGTGACTACCTCTTGAAGCTCATCAAGAGAATGCCAAGAGTATGCAAAGCAGTCATCAAAGCAAAAGGTGGCTACTTTGAAGAACATAGAATATAAGACATATTTTCAGTTGTTTCACACATTTTTGTTAACGTTATAATTCCACAGGTGTGAATTCAAAGTTTTGATGCCTTCAGTGTGAATGTACAATTTTCATAGTCATGAAAATAAAGAAAAATCTTTAAATGAGAAGGTGTGTCCAAACTTTTGGTCTGTACTGTAAATATTTGCGGCTGAACAGTGAGCGACACACTCAAACTGTTTTTTTCTTTTAAGATACAAAAGGCCCCAAACTGGATACCACAGAGATTTGACCCGTGGAACTGCTAAACTACACTGGGATTTGTCGGGCCTACAAAAGACTATGTTCAACAAATATATTTTTGTTTCAGAACAGTCAGGAGACAGTACTGGGTTTTTTTAAGGCAAAAAAAAGCGAAATCCAGGATAATAGAGATTTTTTACCGTGGAACAGCAAAACCACAGTTTTAATTTACTGGTGTATACCAGACTTTTTTAAATATATAGATTTGCGGCTGAACAATGAGCGACACACTCTTTTTTTTTTTTAGATACAAAAGGCCCAAAACTGGATACTACAGAAATTTGACCCATGGAACTGCTAAACCTGGGATTTGTCGGGCCTACAACAGACTATTTTCAACAGATATATTTTTGTGTCAGAACAGTCAGGAGACACTACTGTTATTTTTTTAAGGCAAAAAAAGCTAAAACCAGGATAATAGAGATTTTTTACGGTGGAACAGGAAAACCACAGTTTTAATTTACTGGTGTATACCAGACTTTTTTAAATATATAGATATGCGGCTGAACAGTGAGCGACACACTCAAACTGTTTTTTTTTAGATACAAAAGGCCCAAAACTTGATACTACAGAGATTTGACCCATGGAACTGCAAAACTACACTGGGATTTGTCGGGCCTACAACAGACTATTTTCAACAAATATATTTTTGTGTCAGAACAGTAAGGAGGCATTACTGTATTTTTAGAAGGCAAAAAATGTGAAAAACAGGATAATAAAGTTTTTTTACCGTGGAACAGCAAAAATAAAGTTTTCATTTACTGGTGTGTATACCAGACTTTTTTAAATATATAGATTTGCGGCTGAACAGTGAGCGACACACTCAAACTGTTTTTTTTAGATGCAAAAGGCCCAAAAATGGATAATACAGAGATTTGCCCCGTGGAACTGCAAAACCACACTTGGATTTGTCGGGCCTACAACAGATATTTTCAACAGATATAATTTTGTGTTAGAACAGTCAGGAGACACTACTGTTTTTTTTAAGGCAAAAAAAGTGAAAAACAGGATAATAGAGATTTTTTACCGTGGAACAGCAAAACCACAGTTTTAATTTACTGGTGTATACCAGTCTTTTTTAAATATATATATTTGCGGCTGAACAGTGAGCGACACACTCAAACTGTTTTTTTTTAGATACAAAAGGCCCAAAACTGGATAATACAGAGATTTGACCCGTGGAACTGCAAAACTACACTGCTGTTTCTGTGGACTATACCAGAGTCTTTTAACAGATATATTTGTGTCTGAAAAATCAGAGACACACATTTTTTTTTTTGGGGGGAGGGGGACACCAATAGGTTAATAAGACGGGTATTTGTACAGTGTGAAGGAGGAAAAAAAAAAGAGGATTTAGATGAAAAAAAAGGATTTTTACTGGCAGGAAACAGGAGCACACAGGACTGTAATGCAGCATTTGCTGGTATAACCACTGCGTCTCCTATACAGCCTGCCTGTCTGATATCTGGGATGGATATTAGTCCTGAGAAGGACTGTTTATTCTGGCAGCCTTTACAGACCCTACACTAACCATTAAAAAATCTCTCCCTAGCTCAGCAGCGCTGTCCCTACACTGTCTAATCCGGAGCGACTGTGTCCAAGATTGCAGCGCCCGGTTTTACATACTCGAGGTGACCCTGTGCGGCTAGCCAATCACTGTAATGTCCACAAACAACATGGCTGTGGCATTACAGTGACTGGCTTGCAATCCCTGCATGTTCATTGGCTCTGGAAAAAGCGCCAAACATGCAGGGCGGAGACCCGAGCTCCCGCCGAGTAACCGGGAAATGCTCGGTGCTCGCCGAACATCCCGAGTATAGTGATGCTCGGGTGAGTACCGATCAGTGTCGAGCATGCTCGCTCAACACTATTCTTGATGTCACGACCTCTCCAGGAAAAGACAATGATGTCAGGGTTCCTGGAGTACTTAATCCCTCTGGCTCACTCCCAATCCTGCCTTGTGGCTATGCCCAAATCTCCTCCCCTGGTCTCTCTTAGTTAAGAGACTCTCAAATCTAAAATGGTCTATACCTCCTTACTGGATGGTCTTAGGGAACCGGTTCTGGTATCAACGGACCCAGCCCGGCCCCTGCTACACGTGGATACCGAACGCTGAGGCCCTAGGGGCCCCTTCTGGGCTGTACTGGATATTTCCCTTTCCTTACATGCTGGACTATGTTTAAAGCTAGGGTTACATTGCCCATCCCCCCAGGTTCCCGAAAACCTATTTTGTGTATCACTGGGACGTATAGTTTTCCCATAATTCTATGTTGAATTATAGTTTCTTGAACAATAGAAGCACATGACATGGGGATGGGAAGGGTCAGATCCTGTGCAGCTGCTGAGGGTATTTGTCACTCACACTCGGCCCCCTCCGTTGTAAGCTGCAGTGTCGAATTACATTGTACATGGAGATCTCTGTAATCATCATCACGTAGTGCACAGTGATTTACAGGGGATTACCTTGAATATCTTCACACTTACTTATTAGTAAGGAGGAGGACCTTTAATACTTAAATATTAGTACATTAGTAAGAAAGAGAAACTGTCATATTTTTATATTAATAAAGAGGAGAACCTTTTATACATATATTAGTCAGAAGGAAAACCTGTCAGAAAGGGAACTGTCAGGAATTCAACAGGGATTTGTGCGCACACGACCCTGATTACTCACTACGTAGCTATCGGCAAGCAAACAGAAAGTGTATGGTGTACATATTTCTGGATTCCAATGCATGGAATATGTGTATATGCCCCCGTACGGTCACTGCCAGCTTCACGATAGCCCAATTAATATTATTCACTGCCACTACCGACCAAATTTGAACTATAACACAGGTCTGATCGGACGCCTGCTTTCTGGTAGCGTATATTGCTTCAGGGGAGGGAATGATTACAGAGCACAAGAAACAGGACTATTAAATTTTATTTTTAATCCAAAAGGGAAGCAGGGTTTATGAAAAATATACAAAGGGTTTTACAAAAGGAGACATTTACAGTACAGAATATACAGTTACACAAATAAAATAGGATTAAAGAAGGACTTTCAAAAAGTATCAAAGAGACTATTCAGTTTAGCTGGATGGGAGGTGCTCCGATTGATTTAGCCGTTATCGAACATGACTCCTGCTATGTAAAATATATCCTCCCGGCATGATTACTAACCCACCCTCAGCTGGATCTTTTATGTCGAATGGGGGAACCTGCCCACACACCCCCTGTGATGACATCACGTGGGATGGGCTCCAGCCTTCAAATTTTTATCTAAGTATCTAACTTCCATGATAACTTATTGCTGGTTAATCGCAGAAGCATGCAAGTGATGCCATATTCTTTGTTACAAATTCATCTTTCCTTAAAGACTACACATGGCATAACTGAGGTCCGTTACTCCGGTACTTTTGCGCCACAGCTTGCCAGGGGGGCTCACAACTACGGAAAAATAAGCGTATTGTTCCTTAGCTGACCCTGCCACTGAAAATGCGTGTTCCATTATTATCGGAAGTATAGAACTTCAGATATTCCATATTTCGTGTCGGTGCTGGCTAGACTGTAGATTTCTGTAGAGCAAAAGGGGGAATACCCTGGGGGTGAGAGAGAATTCTTTGGAAGCCAGGGACTTCATCCTTCTCACCTAGGTGTATATTTATGGCATGCCTGTGCCGCTAGAAAATACACTCGTATGTTAATTGGGTTAGCAGTTCCTTTGTGTTAGCATTTACCTACTTGCCACTTCTCCTGTGTGTGCTAATTTGCATACAGACAGCTCTGTAGATTGTCAGCTCTGCTACTCTGACAAACAGTATAGAGGGAGGGGGAGTGAGGGGTTTCAGGAGGAGAGAAAAATCCTTAATATTTTCTTAATATTTTTATGACAGGAACCTTTAATACTTATATAATAGTAAGGAGGAGAACCTGTAATATTTACATATTAGTGAGGAGGAGAACCTGTAATACTTATATATTAGTTAGGAGGAGAACTTAGAATACTTACTTGTATATTGGTAAGGAAGAGAACTTAGAATACTTAAACATTAGTAAGGAGGAGAACCTATAACACATATGTTAGTAAAGAGAAGAAACTGTAATACTTATATATTAGTAAGGAGAAGAATATGTATTGCTTATATATTAGTAAGGAGGTGGATCTGTACTACTTTAATATTAGTAAGAAGGAGAACCTGTAATACTTACATATTATTAAGAAGAACAACCTTTTATACTCATATATTGGTAAGAAGGAGAAACTGTAATAATTATATATTAGTAAGGAGAACCTGTAATACTTATATATTAGTAAGAATGGGAACCTATAATATTTATATACTAGTAAGGATGAGAGCCCTTAATACATAAATATTAGTAAGAAAGAGGACCTGCAATAGTTATATATCTTAGTAAGGAGTTGAGCCTACTGTATAACACTAATATATCAGTGAGAAGGAGGACCTGTAATACTTGTATATTATAGAAAGTACCACGTTCCTTGAAGACGATTATATGAAACACACGACAGGGCGGTGGGATGTCACTCACACACAACACCTTATTGAGGTAACAGTACAAGCTATTTTTTAGTATATTGTGCACATTTCGATGATTGGCCCAGCCAGAGCCCTGACCTAAACCCAATTGAGCATTTCTGGAGAGACCTGAAAATGGCTGTCCACCAACGTTCACCATCCAACCAGACGGAACTGCAAGGAAGAATGGCAGAGGATTCCCAAATCCAGGTGTGAAAAACTTGCATCATTCCAAAGAAGACTCATGGCTGTACTAGCTCAAAAGTGTGCTTCTACTCAATACTGAGGAAAGGGTCTGAATACTTATGACCAGGTGATATTTCAGTTTTTCTTTTTTAATAAATTTGCAAAAATTTCTACATTTCTGTTTTTTTTCAGTCAAGATGGGGTGTACATTAATGAGAAAAAAAAATGAACTTTTTAGAATTTACCAAATGGCTGCAATGAATCAAAGAGTGAAAAATTTAAAGGGGTCTGAATACTTTCCGCACCCACTCTACTACTTATAAACTGTCAGTGGGTTTAACAAGTGTTCTTATATGGGTTCCTGAAAAGTAAAACCCAAACAGGAGTCCAGTCTTTGTCCAGATGTTTCCATCTTAATCCAGGTTGTTCTTTGACCAGGCTTATTATATATTAGTGTACAGCTTCTTTCCATTGTATAGATTTTATGTACTTTATATTTACTACTATTTAATGTTTTATTTCTCTTGTCTTTCTTTTTTTATATTAAAAAAATAAATATCTATAATGACTAATTTTATTTTTTCCACATCATCTCAGGTGTAAACTGATTTACAAGATGGAAAACTCTCAAAATTTTGACAATGGACCTTCAACAAGCTCATGTGTCGCTGATTATTTCCCAGTACCTAAGCTCACGGGGGACGACATCTACCATGTTTTCATTAGCTTCAGTAGAGCGGACTCCAGATGGGTGCATCAGCTGATCCACAGACTGGAGGTTACATTTCCAAGCATTAAAATCTGTTCTCATGATCGAGACTTTACTGCAGGAAAGACAGTCATAGAAAACATGACTGAGAGCATTCAGAGGAGTCAGAAAATGTTGATGGTGCTGAGTCCAGATTTTGTGCAGAGTCGCTGGTGCCTCTTTGAAGCCAATCTGTCTATGTTCCAGGACTGTATGTCACATAAGGCCATCGTGCCTGTCATGCTAAAGCCGTGCCCAATGCCTCTGTATCTCAGCCATCTGACGTACCTAGAAGCTGACGATGAGCAGTTCTTTGAAAAATTGTGCAACAGGCTCCTGAGGAATAACGCTAAAGAAGCAGAAGACGTCTTGGTTCACTTCCAATCATCTATACTATATGGTGGAAAGAATCTGCTGTCTCTGGCAGCGGTGAATGAAAATGATGATAGAGCGCTAACGGGAACCTTCTCTGACACTTGTGTGCCGGACTCTCTTAAAGCTGTCGTGAAAGACCCTGAAATATACAAGAAAGCCATCCAACTGATAAACGATACCCCAACTGATTTCTTATCCTCTAACTGGATCAAAGCCAAAACTTGCCTGATTTCATTTTTTTCCTTACTAATATGTGTTTCTATGATTGCTTTCGGATTTGCGTGTCTGAAGCAAACTTGGTGGCACTTTATGCACATACCGATATCTTTCATTCCTTTTGGACTTGCAATGTATAAGCTAGAATATTGGGAAAAGCATGTGTTTAGAAAGGATACTCAGAACATGAAAAGAAAAACTGGTGAAGCCAATTTGCTATTGGTTGAGACGTCCATCCTTGCCGGTTGCTCTTCTAAATCCAGTTTGGTTTTCGTTTTTGCTCCTTTGAAAGAATGTAAAGCGATGTTCCTAATGACCTTCGGGTTTGATGCTGAACTGGCAAAATGTATGTGGGAAAATGCAATTATCAATTATTCTTGTGATTACGCCAACTGTATGGCCAATAAACACTTTCCCTACGGTGACCCAGAGCCTCCTGGGCATTTAGCAAATGGCATCTGCTTCTGCCAGTATGTGACCATGGAAATAAAACAAGATAACTGGCCATAACAGAACTGTAATTTTCTTTAATTGTATATAAATTGTTATTTAGTCTTTTTACAATTAACTCTAAATGTGATGTGGTTCGTAAAAAAAATAGTTTTTAAAATTTTAGTGGAAAAATGAGAAATTGCTGATCAACTTTTAACCCTTATAACTAGAGATGAGCGGTGTTCGACTAGAACTGTTCACCAATCTCAAATTCGAGCTGTTTTGGGCGATGTTCGAGTTGTTCGACGAAACTGAACGATTTGCAAAAAATTCGGCTGTTTGAGGTTATGTTCGATAACTGTTCGTGCACCAAAAGCGTGTCCTGCATGTCTGGCGCTATTTAGAGCACCAATCATGCAGGGATTGTCTGCCACTCACTGTAATGTCACAGCCATGGTGGTTGTTGCATTACAGTGGTTGCCCAAATCGATGGGAACAGTGCTCACAGTGAAACATGAAAAGTCGGCAATTCAGCAGCGGCATTCATCGGTACCCGACAATTTAGAATAGAAAGAATAGAGCATCACACATAGATTACATAGATAGAAACATGTCAGTCACATATATATGAAGTACAGTGACAGTGTTGCTTACTGTACTTGTCATTTAGTGTAAAGGATTTATTAAAAAAATAATAGGGTTTTCATGCACCGTCTCTTTAAAAAAGCCGGCCAGCAATTCAGCAGCGGTACCCGACAATTTAGAATAGAAGGAATAGAGAATCACACATAGATTAGATAGATAGAAACATGTCAGTCACATATATAATAAGTACAGTGATAGTGTTGATTACTGTACTTGTCATTTAGATTTAAAATAAAGGATTTATTTAAAAAAAAATTGGCGTGGGGTTCCCCATAATTTTAGGCTCTAGCGGAGGTTAAGCAGACGGCTGGGGCAGATGTTTGAAGTCTGGGAAGGGGGTAATACCCACGGAACATATTAGGCTACTAATATCAGCCCCAGCTGAATACCTAGCCTTTACTAGCTATAAAAATGGGGGACCCCCAAAAAAATGACATGGGGTCCCCCCTTTTTAATATCTAGCAACGGCTAGGCAGACAGCTGGGGGCTGATATTAATAGCCCAGGAAGGGTGCCTCGCTCTTCCCACTGCCCTGTAGCGGTGGCAGTGGGGTAATAGGGTTGGGGTTGATGTCAGTTTATAATGCCAGCTGACATCAAGCCCAGGTTAGTAATGGAGAGGCGTCTATAAGACACCCCCATTACTAACCCCATAGTCAAAGTTAAAAAAAACACAAACACCCAGAATAAAGTCCTTTAATTGAAATAAAGACACAATTCTTTATTGTTCTAAATTAAACCATACTTACCATCACGCCCATTCCCGCTGAAGCCAATGATTTCCTGCAATAAAAGTAAAATAATAAAGCAACATCATCCTTACCTTTCCATCGTTCCCACGACAGCTTCAGCTCTGCTACATCGAGATGACAGGCTGGACTGCAGCAGAACGCTGCCATCCAGCTTGCCATGCCGCACACACTGAGAAGCGCACGCATGAACCCGGCTCATGCACGTCACTGACAGCGTGGGAAAATTCTTCTGCACTCACCGCTTCAGTGTGAGAATTCTCCCACGCTGTCAGTGACGTGCATGAGGTGAGCCGTCACAGCGAGACACTGAGGAGCGCAATCATGCCTGCGCTTCTCAGTGTTTGCGGCATGGCAAGCTGGATGGCAGCGTTCTGCTGCGCTCCAGCCTGTCATCTCGATGTAGCAGAGCTGAACCATGGAAAGGTAAGGATGATGTTGCTTTATTATTTTTCTTTTATTGCAGGAGATCGTTGGCTTCAGCTGGAATGGGCGTGATGGTAAGTATGGTTTAATTTAGAACAATAAAGAATTGTGTGTTTTTTTCAATTAAAGGACTTTTTTCTGGGTGTTGTTTTTTTTTTAAATACTTTACTAGATATTCATGGTGGTCATGTCTAATATTGGCGTGACCCCATGAATTTCGGGCTTAGGGCCAGCTGATAATGCCAAGTTGGCCCTCACCCCTTTATTACCCAGTGAGCCACCGCACCAGGGCCCTGGATGAGTTGGGTACAGCGCCAGAAGATGGCGCTTCTATTTACGCGCCATTTTCCGGGGTGGCTGCGGACTGCAATTTGCAGCGAGGAGGGGGGGGCAGAAAGCTTGGGCCTCCCTGTGCTGTGGATTCCAGCCCCCAGCTGCCTAGTTGTACCTGGCTGGACACAAAAATAGGGCAAAGCCCCATGTATTTTTTTTTTTTAATTATTTGATGAAATTCATGAAATAATTAAGAAAAAAAGGGCTTCCCTATATTGTTGTGTCTGGCCAGGTACAAATAGCCAGCTGGTGGTTGGGGGCAGCCCGTTCCCGCCTGCTGTACCTGGCAGGACACAAAAATAGGGCGAAGCCCCACGTCAATTTTTTTTTAATTATTTCAATTAAAGGACATTATTCTGGGTGTTTGTGTTTTTTTTAACTTTGACTATGGGGTTAGTAATGAGGGTGTCTTATAGACGCCTCTCCATTACTAACCTGGGCTTGATGTCAGCTGACATTATAAGCTGACATCAACCCCAACCCTATTACCCCACTGCCACCGCTACAGGGCAGTGGGTAGAGCGAGGCTAAGTGCCAGAATTGGCGCATCCTGTGGATGCGCCATTTCTGGGGCAGCTGAAGGCTGGTGTTTCTAGCCAGGGAGGGGGCCAATATTCATGGCACCCTTCCTGAGCTATTAATATCAGCCCCCAGCTGTCTTCCTAGCCTTTGCTAGCTATTAAAATAGGGGGGACCCCATGTCATTTTTTTGGGGGGGTCCCCCATTTTAATAGCTAGTAAAGGCTAGGTATTTTGCTGGGAGCTGATATTAGTAGCCTGGGAAGCTCCGTGGGTATTACCCCCTTCCCAGGCTTCAAACATCTGCCCCAGCCGTCTGCTTAACCTCCACTAGAGACTAAAATTACGGGGAACCCCACGCCAATTTTTTTTTAATAAATCCTTTATTTTAACACTAATTGACAAGTACATTAACCAACACTGTCACTGTACTTCTTATATAAGTGACTGACATGTTTCTATCTATCTAATCTATGTGTGATGCTCTACGGTATTCCTTCTTGTCTAAATTGTCGAGTACCGGTCTATGCCACTGCTGAATTGCCGGCTGGCTTTTTTAAAGAGAGCATCTTCTGAACAGTTTGTCAGCTTTTGGACAACTTTGAAGGTGTTTTCTATGTGTTTCTATATGTTTTGGTTTGCCTGCCATTGGTTTTAACGGTGTTCGACAGTGTTCTAAGGTGTTCGATGAACAGTTCGACGAACAGTTCCTCGAACATCCCGGTGTTCGACGAACCGAACCGAACCTGAACACTACGGGGGTGGCTCAACACTACTTATAACTTCCTAACAAAAAAAATATGTCTACTTTCGTTAGCACAATTTACATGTGGGAAATGTTATTTACTAGTTTATATTGCAAAATCCTGCTTTAAATGAGGGAAGCAATAGGAAGATGGGTCAGATATGTATATGGGAGATAGATTATGGACAGGCTTGTAAATGCTTGTTATTTTAAGGTGGATTCACTAGGTACTTGGTAACCAGAGACATGATTAGTTGAGGGCAGAGGTAGAGGACTAGAGGGGGGAACAGGCAGATTAGTTGGGCACAAGAGTGAAACATAACTTGGAGGAGAGTATTTCCTTGGCCTCAGTATTCGGCCAGTATTTTTTCTCAGGAGTGGGAGGCAAAACCAGGAGTGGGTGATAAATGCAGAATTGGTGACTTGTTTGTATTATACTTTTTCTTTGATTGTTCCTGACCTGGTTTGGCTCCCACTCCTGAGAAAAAATACTGACCGAATACTGACCAAATACTGATAGTGGGGCCGTGGCCTAGATGGCAGACCACAGAGAGGGCTGCTGTTGTACTTCAAGCTAAATGAGAGCAGCTTCTGCCTGAGCTTCACAGGACCACAAAGATTGGCAAGACATCAGAACGTCACAATCACATCGCTGGAGGAAGGGGTGATGAGCGTGAAAAATGGACATCTTAAAGAAGTTGTCCACTACTTTATTTCCTCCCCCAATGTATCCCCCCCGGGCCCCTTAGACTTATTGTAAATACCTTCTGTTGCTCATAATGCCTGTGAGCGGCGCTATCAGTGGCCACTCACAGGCACCACGTGACCCCACGCCGATATCATGACAAGTGAGGCGTGTCTCAGCATTGTCGTCCCCGTAGTGGCTGCTGGTTTGTGGGCTGGGTGTGACGTGCAGGGTAACCCTGCCCACAGCCTGGCATCCACCTAGAACCAGGAAGGTTCTGGTGGCTGCCAGCACTTGTCGTGACATCAGCAGATGTCAGAGCCGGCTGCAGCCGGGGATCACGTGATGCCTGTGAGCGGCCAGTGATAATGCCTGTAAGTTGTGCTATCAGCAACAGAAGGTATTTACAAGAAGTTTTAGGGGCCCCGGTGGGATACATGGGGGGGGGTATAAATTAGAGGACAGCCCTTTAAAGGGATTTTAGTGATTACAGTTCAGTATTTGTTATTGACAGCAGCATTTAAGTGTTTAGATAACAGCAATAGGAGATAGCTCCAGTCGCTGCAGTTAGAGGCAGGTGTTGGATGTATAACACAGCCAGCACTTGTCCTGTGTGAAGCAGGCTCAGCTTCTGAACCCATTGTATAGACCTGCATTGGCTCCTTGGCATAATAATGCATTGTGGAGCAAGAAGTAGTTAAAGGAAACATATGCAATCCATAGCCTGCAAAGGAGAGAATTCGGCTCATCCCTTTTACAGCCTGATCAAGATTAGTTTTGGAGATCTGATCAGGGTTTTGCATTATTTTAGTGGTTCTGGTCTTGGATTTGTGAATAATGTTATCTATGTTGTTTTTATTTAGCGTAAATGTTTTATAGTGATTCTGTATACCGGCATCATGCTCTACACAATGTGCACATATTTGGAACTGCTATACACAGGAGTATTTGAGGATTCCTTTTCGTGAAATATATTTGATAGACCCAAATACCTTAGAAAAGATTTTGAAAATCATATGAAAATGTATTTTTCATTATTTTTGCTAATATTTCCCCTACATAATTCCCACAAATTAGAAAGAAATCCACTCCAATTTGAAAAAAAAAATAGAAAGCCCAATGTGTTTTTTGCAAAACAAGAATAAAAATAAACATTTAAAAAAAAAACAAAAAAAAAAAAAACATTTCTAAAGAAAAAATCCAAAATGTGAAATTTTGCTTGTGGATAAAGACACTAGACAGCTAAGGGTTAACAATAAGTTATTTTAAAAAAATGATTCATTATGGGTGGGGCATCGTATTTCTGTAGAAGAGAAAATGAAACTCAGTGGAAGCATTTTGGAAACGTCTTGCAGATAATTGTAGTGTTCTTGCGTTCTGCAAGTTGCTGCAAACAAGGGATGATTTCACCTTGAATTAATCAGGTAGGTGTTTACTGCAATGATCCCAAATTATCTAATGAGTCGTTTTTATAAAGGTTCAGTTATGGTGACCTCATTGTATTCTGGAGTAAGAGCTGTAGGGGATCAGTCAGGGTGCAGTAAGAGGGACTGATGTACTAATAAATGCTGCCCAAACTTCTGGCGACATACAAAGGTGCGATCCGAGAATGAGGGGACTTTACAAACCTTCTGCATTTCTGCTCTTTGTTTGTTTTTTGCAGCATTTTTGCTGCATTTTTGCGCACCAAAAACACAGCAAAAATACATGCTTGCATTTTTGCACTTTCTCATTACTTTTAATGGATGAACCCCCCCCCCCTCTTCCAAAAATGCCAAAGGAATTGAAATGCGGCAGATTTTAAAAGTGTTGCAGTTTTTCAATATAGTCAGAGAAAAAAAGTGTTTGCATAAGGTTTTTGCTTTTGCTGTTACTGTAAAAGAGCTTTAAATTTGCATAAAAAAGCGCTGTAAAAATGCAACGTGTGAGCGTACCCTTACTTACCTTCTTTGCAGGGTATCACGGCAGTTGGCTTCCGGGCCCGTCCTCTGGGTCACTCTTTGAAAAGGGATTTTAGTGTTTTTGTTAATAGTTTGTCTCGTGATGCCACCCGTGGTTTCTGGTAATAGTTACCAGCGCTGCTCGCTGCTGCAGACCTCCAAGGGTGATGGGATGGCAGCTGGGATGTTTCTGCTCCCCACAGGTGGAGCGGGCCCCCGGGGAAGGGTTGATAGAAGGGATGCAGGTGAGAGATGGCCCAGTCGGGTCAGGGGGAATGACGGACACGCACACAGGGAATTCTCTTCAGTACCTTTACTGGTGTAACGGCAGGTATGGTCCAGGGTACTTGCTAGGAAGGGTGCACTTCAGGACTCTCCCCAGTGAGCGGGTATAAGGCCTCCTGATCCGTGTCTTCATCTCTCTAAGCTTCTGGCCAGCCTGGAACTTAGCCTAGCTTCTGTGTTGTGTTGCTCTCTCACCTAACCGCTTGGTAGTAGGACTTTTCTTTGGCAACCACTATCCCTGGATGCCGGGGCCTTCGTGGTTCCTAGTCCTGTTATTGATGGTAGCTTCAGGATGACCAAGTGTCTGGAGGCCTCCTGGTATGCCGGTTGTCCCCGCTGGGTATAGAAGACCCTGTAGGCGTGGAACCGGTGTCCGGATTGTGTCTTGGGGTGAGCCTCAGATGCTCCTCTGCCTCCTTAACTCTTCTCTACTCTCCTCTTGCCTCGGCCACACTCGGGGCCCTCAGAACAGCAATGGACGTACTGCATCTTCACTGCTCTCGGACTCACTACTCACTAAACTGAACTGCCTGACTCCACCTCCATATATATATCCCTAACAGGGCTCCCTCTGGTGGTTTGAGGTAGAAGGGTGGAGGTGTCTGTATGTAATGAGGGCCTCTTGTGGAGAAATCTGTCCATGCACCCTTTTGGGTCCTGTGGTACCTGTTGTAGCAGGGTGCTACATTCCCCCCTAGTACAATTCAGTACTCCTGGACTGAAGCATTTTAAACAGGAAACAACATGTAACAATAATAATAACTACAACAACAATGTTACAATAAGTCCCGTCACCAGGTGTCCATTCTGCTGATGAAGGTGTAACAGGGTAACATGAGGGACCCGCCTGAAAACCCTCAACGTAAGCCCTGGGCGTGGCTACAGGGCATAAATGATCCAGGTGTTGAACCACGTCTTCGGCCACGCCAAACGGGTTTTTGTTCAGTGGTCTTTTTATGAAACAAATAAGGGGGCACTTTGATAAGTGTAACTATTTACAAGGGGAAGTTTTTGGCTGCTCACAGTCCTCAGCCTACAAGTCTTCATACCCTTACGGGTAACTAAATGAACACATTATTTTTAGTTCACACCATAAATATCAGTAATGGTTACCCAACTGGGTAACTATTTACATGGTAGGCATTCTGTATTTATTCCCTATACCTGGCAGGGATTTGGCCTTCTGTGCTTCGTGTGGACCTTCGTAGCACAGGGGTGATACTGGTGTCTGTGTGTCGCGCCCCCAGGGCTGTGGGGTACTCGGAGTCCGGGCCGATTGATGCTGGGGGAAAGGGATATGTCACAGTGGCCGGCCCGGTCCGTTGGCCAGGGCGGTCAACTAAAAGGGGGGATAAAGTTTATGTGGGGTTTATAGTTTGATCGTGACGCCACCTGTGGTTTCTGGAGATTTGTACCAGCGCTGCTGCAGACCTCTGAGGCAGTTGATAAGGCAGCTGGGATGGAACGGCTCCCCACAGGTGGAGCGGGCCTCAGGGCAGGGTAGAGTTGAGTTTGATGGTGGGTGGTGATGCTGGGACTTGCAGTGCAGAGGGAGAGATGGCGCAGCTGAAATAATTGACGGAGGCAGTGCAGTGCAGTCATCCAAGTTTTTACTCACAGCTCTTATGTAAGTTCTTCAGGTACACTATACGGGTGTCAGTCTCCCACGTCACGCTGCGTTCACCAGACCGGGGGTTCAGCTCTTCCTCAGATTGATCAGGAGTGCTTGACGGGACCCCGCTTTCCTTATGTTCCTTACTAGACCTACTTCTCACGCTGGGTCTCCTCCCTCCTGCCCTGCACTTCCCCACACACAGTCCCGATCGGGTACTCTGAAGTCCCTCTGGGCAACCTGGAGTTCCCGGACCTATTTGACCCTCATGATGACTACGATGAGGCTGTGGCAACTGCACCATAAATGTCAGAAGCCTCCAGTTTTTCTAGCCGAGACCTGGAGTAACACGGCTGGTCCAGGGGCCGGTCCCCTTCTTGCGGCCTGATCTCTCTGACACCTGGCAGATTCGGGGCATACGGGTGCCGTCCTGCACTCGCCGTACCCCCTGGGATACCTTCTATAGAATGGAGCCTTCCTCCTCTGCTCCGCTCCTGGGCCTCTATCACTAGGTCCCACTTGTGGAGCAGAGCTCCTAAAGAGACTCTGCTCCCTGACTGACTGTCCTCACTCACTGATCTGCCACCCTAAGATGGCTTCCCTTTTCATATACCTCCTACTATGGTGCTCTCCTACTCTACTTCCTCTACCCACACCCACTACAGTTTCCCCCTACCTTTGGTTCCCCCCACTCCAGCCAGGGACAGGGCTCAGCAGGAAAACACATTGCATCTTGCCCTTCCAGCCGACCTGGAGCAGTGTAGTGTTGAATGCGGGTGTTGGGGTTCCGTGCAGCACTACCTCTTTACCTGAGAGGAAGGAGATACCACACCTCTGGGTGAGGTGCAGTACCTCTGTGGCGACTGAATCATCAGGGGTGCCACATGTGCATGCACTCTCTGTTAACTTATCAGATCTACGTGCTGGTAGATTATAAAACTGCCTCAATCTCCCTATGGGACTGGCAAGTACACTGTTTACTGGGCCTTCATGCTCTGCCTCAACGGGTGATCCTCCTTTTATTACTGGGGACTCTTCCTGTTCCTGAGAAGGTTCTTCTAGGGCGCTCACAGGTCTTCTTGTGGAGGAGGCTCTTCTGGCAGTTGACAGAAGTGTATTACTTGTATAACAACTGCTCCATCAAGTTGAGGCCTGTCCACAGGGAAGTCTCCTAGAACTGTATGAAGTACATTTTCCTTGGGTTTCTCTGGTATTACAAGACGTGCTTCTTCCTCCGGTGTCTTCAGTATACCTGGGCACAACTTCAAGTGGTCTCTTGAGGCTCCTGCGGTTGTTTTACCTCCATCCTTGCTGATCAGGCAGGTTTTGGTGTTGTCAAATTTGCAATTTAACACTGTGTAGGGCTCTCTTTCCCACTGGTCATTGAGCTTGTGACCTCTTCTTTTCCGCTTTAGCACTATCTCTCCGGCGCCAAGGGTTCTGCTGGTGCATACGCCTCTTCTTGTCTTTCCCTCACCTTGCTTAGACTGCCTTCGACACAGGCTTGTACTTTCCTGTACTGCTCTTGCCGACTTGTGTCCCAGTCTTCAGTGGACGTATCTGCAGCAGGTTCTACCACTCCGAGCTCAAGGTCCATGGGCAATTTTCCAGGTCTTGCTCTCATGAGATACGCTGGTGTACAATTAGTAGAACTCACGGGTATGTGGTTATACAGGTCCACTATGTCAGGTAGTTTGTCTGGCCACTGGTTCCTCTCTTCCAAAGGTAGGGTTTTTAACAGGTCTATAACGATGTTATTCATTTTCTCGCACATACCGTTGGTTTGCGGATGAAATGGCGTAGTCCTGATCTTCTTGCAACCATACATGTTACAGAATTCCTTGAATAGCTCAGCTTCAAAAGCAGGGCCTTGATCTGTTAGCACCTTGTCCGGATATCCATGGGGTCTGCAGAAGTAGGCTTGGAACGTTCTTGCTGCAGTTTCTGCTGTCAGATCCTTGACAGGAGCTACCACCAGGAACCGGGAATAGTGATCCACCATGGTCAGGGCATAGGAATAGCCTGATCTTCTGGGCGACAGTTTGACGTGATCCAGAGAGACAATCTACAGGGGTTGGGTTGTTTTGATGGACTGCAAGGGTGCTTTCTGGCCGCCGTAGTCTTTCCTTCTGAGGCTACAGGGCCTACAATTCCAGCACCTCCTTTCTATGGAACTCCGCATTCCGACCCAATAGAACCGGTCCTTCAGCAGGGTTTCCAGCTTCTTCCAACCAAAATGACCTGCTTGGTCATGGTGGGCCTCTCGCACCATCTGGATATCCATCCTGGGTATAACAATCTGCCACACCATTTTATGGGTTCTAGGCTTGACATAACTTCTGCACAGCTTTTCTCTGTAGATGAACAGCCAGCTTCTTTCATTCCACAGGTGTTTGGCTTGTGGAGGAGCATCCTTCTCCAGGTGAGAACCTTCTTGGGTTATCAGTCCTTTGATGAGGCTGACAACCGGGTCCCTGTCCTGGGTCTCCTTCCAACTGTGATGAGGTAAAGGATTCAGCGTCCTACCATGACGTCTTCTGGAGGCGTGTTGCTCATGGACCACTCCGCTTCTGTGGAAAGCAGGTAATTCAATTTCTTCTAAGTCATCCACTTCATCCTAGGTGTCCGACTGGTGGGGCATTCTTGACAGGGCATCGGCATTGGTGTTCTTGTGACCTGCCCGGTACTTGATCGTGAACTGATAGTTCGACAACCTGGCTACCCAATGCTGTTCCATGGCTCCCAACCTGGCATACTCGAGGTGTGTCAAGGGGTTATTGTCGGTAAAGGCTGTGAACTTAGTTGAGGCTAGGTAATGTTTGAATCCTTCAGTGATAGCCCAGATCAAGGCCAGGAACTCCAGCTTGAAGGAACTGTAATTCTCCGGGTTCCTCTCAGTAGGGCGAAACTTCCTGCTGGCATAGGCAATTACCTTCTCACTGCCGTTTTGCTTCTGGGACAACACAGCTCCCAGTCCCTCGTTGCTGGCGTCAGTGTACAACAGGAAAGGTTGGCTGTAATCTGGGTAAGCCAGGATTTCCTCACCGGTTAGAACTTCCTTCATTGATGCAAAGGACTCAGTCTGCTCTTTGCTCCACTGGAATGGGGGACTTTTACCTCTTTTGGACTGTCCTACCAGGAGATCTTGTAGAGGTGCTACCTTTTTGGTATAGTCCTCCTGTAGTACCCGACCAGTCCCAGAAATTGACGTACTTCTGTGATGTTCCTTGGTTCAGGCCACTTCTGAATGGCAGTGACCTTTTCCGGATCTGGTGCTACTCCCTCTGAGCTGACTACGTGTCCCAGGTACTGAACCTTCTGCTTGAGCAGGTGGCACTTAGAAGGTTTTAGTTTCATCCCATACCGGGACAATGCCTCAAATACCTCCGCCAGGTGCTTTAGATGGTGTTCCTAAGTCCTCGAGTACACGATTACGTCATCCAGGTATAGCAGCACTGTCTCAAAGTACTGGTGTCCCAAGCAACACTCCATAAACCTCTGGAACATTCCGGGTGCATTGCAGAGTCCAAACAGCATGCTGTCGAACTCGCATAATCCCATCGGGGTGGTGAAGGCTGTCTTCTCCCGGTCTTCCTCAGCAACAGAGACTTGCCAGTACCCGCTAGTGAGATTCAATGTAGAGAAATAATTGGCAGATTTCAGTGCAGCCAGGGATTCCTCTATACGGTGCAAAGGGTATGAATCCTTATGTGTTATTCGATTAATTTGTCTGTAATCTACACACATCCTCATGCTACCGTCCATCCTTCTTCCTAACCAGGACCAGGGGAACTGCCCAGGGGCTACAGCTATCCCTTACTACCCCTGCCTTTTTCATGTCATGCAACATTTCTTTGGCTTTTTGGTAATGTGCTGGTGGTATGGATCTGTAACGCTCCTTAATGGGTGGATGGTTACCGGTGGGTATGTGGTGTTGTACCCCTTTAACCCTTCCAAAATCAAGTGGGTGCTTACTAAACACCTGTTCATATTCCTGAACCACTCTGTAAACACCATGTTTCTGATGGACAGGAGTGGCGTCAGTCCCAACATGGAGCTGTTGACACCATTCCTCCAGCTGAGCATCGGAGTCATTGTCCTCCACTGTATCCGGTGGGGTCAAGGATTCCACTGTGTGTATGGCATCATTATTCACAGTATACTGTCTGGCAACAGTGGCATACCTTGGCAATTTAACTTCCTCCTCCCTACAATTTAGGAGACATACGGGTACCCTTCCATTGCGTACATCAACTACCCCTCTAGCAGTTAGGAGTGTAGGTCTGTGCTCTGAACTGATGGGCTCTACTACCGCCTGGTAGTTCTGTCCCTTGAGACCTATTGCTGCCCTACACCAAATCAGCATTTCACTCATTGGGAGAATAACAATGGGTATCGGGTCTGTCACCCGTACATTACCAATCTCACCACCTGTTAGCTTTACCTGTTGCTGGTACAGGAGGGCTCGAATTTCCTTTTGGAGCACCTTCCTCTGCCCTGGTTTGGCAGTGTCAGCAA
The DNA here is from genome assembly GCF_046119375.1 of Phyllobates terribilis. Classification (NCBI taxonomy): domain Eukaryota; kingdom Metazoa; phylum Chordata; class Amphibia; order Anura; family Dendrobatidae; genus Phyllobates; species Phyllobates terribilis. Next base: position 68,116,790 of record NW_027362763.1, on the reverse strand, counting down.
TCTGTTGGCACAAAAACAACACTTCTCCCAAACAGTTACCAACAATATTTGTACCAAGTATCATATACAAGTCTGTATCACCAGGATTGGATTCTATAACAATCAGTCCTTGGTCCTTTATTTCCACTCTCCCCACCTTCACTGTCACGTCCTTAACCCCTACTAGGTTAAGAGGAAGGCCGTTAGAGGCATACACAGAGAGATTTTGGGCTGGCGGGTGGAGTAGTGTTGAGCGAGCACTAAAATGCTCGGGTGCTCGAAGCTCGGGCCGAGCTCGCCGTGATACTCGGGTGCTCGACCTGAGCAACGAGCCCAATGTTAGTCTATGGGAGACCCGAGCATTTTTGCTTCGGCACCCCAGGCAGTCTGTAGAAAGCCTAAAGAGTGCCCAAAACGATAGTGACAGTGCTCAAATGACATGGGGACAACATGGGGATCGCCCCAGGAAGCATTTCTGACCCCCAGGTCACTGCTGTCAACAATGTGGTCAGAGGAATTAAGCCACTTTTACGGGCTCACAATAAAACGTTCAAAAACGAAACTGAAAATGCTTTCCTGTGACTGAACACATCCTTTCCAGGGTAAAGACTTGTGTATAAGGTAAAATAAATAACCCAAAAACAAAAATACCTCATACACCCACGGCTCTGATCCATAAACGCGCGGCTCCGCTCCGTACACTCGTACATGCGCGGCGCGGCTCCATACACCTCGTACAGGCGCGGATCCGCTCCCTACACCTCGTACACGCGTGGATCCGCTCCTCTCTGTACACCTCGTACACACGCTGCTCCGCTCCTTACACCGCGTACACGCGCAGCTCCGCTCCGTACACCGCGTACATGCATTGATCTGCTCCGTACACCTCGAACACGCGCGGATCCGCTCTTCTCCATACATCTCATACACGCGTGGCTCCGCTCCGTACACCTCGTACACATGCTGCTCCGCTCCGTGCACCACGAACTCGCACGGCTCCGCACACCTCGTACACGCGTGGCTCCGCTCCGCACACCTCATACACGCGCGGCTCCACTCCGTACACGCTTGGCTCCACTCTGTACACCTCGTACACCGACGGCACCGCTCTGTACACCTAATATATGCGCGGCTCCGCTCTGCTCCACACACCTCGTACACACGCGGCTCCACTCTGTGCTCTGCTCCGCACACCTCGTACACGCGCGGCTCCGCTCCGCACACTCGTACATGCAGGGCTCCGCTCCGTACACCTCATACACGCGCGGATCCGCTCCATACATCTCGTACACGCGCGGATCTGATCCACTCCGTACACCTTGTACACGCGCGGATCCACTCTGCACACCTCCTACACGCGCGGCTCCGCTCCATACACGCGGATCCACTCCGCACACTCGTACATGTGCGGCTCCGCTCCGTACTCCTCGTACACGGACGACTCTGATCCGTACACCTCGCACACGTGCGAATCCGCTCCGAACACCTCGTACACGCGCGGATCTGCTCCGTACACCTCATACATGCGCGGATCAGCTCCGTACATCTCGTACACGCGCGGATCCGCTCCGTACACGCGCGGATCCACTCTGCTCACCTCCTACACGCGCGGCTCCGCTCCGTACACCTCATACACGTGGATCCGCTCCGCACACTCGTACATGTGCGGCTCCACTCCATACACCTCGTACACGGACGGCTCCACTCCATACACCTCGTACACACGCGGATCCGCTCCGTACACCTCGTAAACGCGCGGCTCTGCTCCGTACGTGTGCTGAACCACTTCGTACACCTCGTACTCGCGCCGCTCTTCTCCGCTTCGTACACCTCGCACACGCTTGACTCCGCTCTGCTCCGCACACCTCGTACATGCGCGGCTCCGCTCCATACACCTCGTACACGCAGCTCCGCTCCACACACTCGTACACATGCGGCTCCGCTCCGTACACCTCCTACACACGCGGCTTCGTACATGCGCGACTCCGCTCCGTACACCTCGTACACGCGCGGCTCCGCTCCGTACACCTCGTACACGCGCGGCTCCGCTCCGTACACCGCAAAATAGCTTACACTCGCACTATCCATGGAAAAAGGGTAATAAAAAGTAGATTAGAACCGTGGAAGAGGAATACCACAGTTCTATTTCTCTGGCCTACACCCGACTCTTTTAAACAATCTGAACAATCAGGGAGAAACTATTACTGTTTTTCTTTACGGTAAAAATACCAAAAGCTGAATAATAGAGATTTTTTACCGTGGTATGGCAAAACCACAGTTATTGTTTACTGGGGTAAACCAGACAATTTTAAATAGATATATTTGCGGCTGAACAGTGAGCGACACACTCAAACTGTTTTTTTTTAGTTAAAAATGGCCCAAAAGAGGTTTGAACCGTGGAACTGCAAAACGACACTTCTATTTCTCTGGCCTACACCAGACTATTTTCAACAGATATATTTGTGTCTGAACAATCAGGGAGACACTATTAATTTTTTTTTTTTACGGCAAAAAATGCCAAAAGCAGGATAATAGAGATTTTTCACCGTGGAACGGCAAAACCACAGTTATAATTTACTGGGGTAAACCAGACAATTTTAAATAGATATATTTGCCGCTGAACAGTGAGCGACACACTCAAACTATTTTTTTTTTTTTTTAGGTAAAAATGGCCCAAAAGTGGATATTACAGAGGTTTGAACCGTGGAACTGCAAAACCACATTTCTATATCTCTGGCGTACACCAAATTCTTTTAAAAATATATATTTGTGTCTGAACTGTCATGGACACACTTCTTTTTTTCTTTTTTTTTTTGGGGGGGGGCACCAAAAGTTTAATAAGATGGGTATTTGTACAGTGTGAAGGAGGAAAAAAAAAAAAAGAGGATTTAGATGAAAAATAAGGATTTTTCCTGGCCCCCGAGACCTGGAGCTAAGTCCAGCAATTTCAGCAACAGGAGCACACAGGACTGTAATGCAGCGTTTTCTGGTATAACCACTGTGTCTCCTATACAGCCTGCCTGCCTGATATCTGGGATGGATATTAGTGCTGAGAAGAACTGTTTGTTTGATCTGGCAGCCTTTATAGACCCTACACTATTTTGCAGTATATATCTCTCCCTAAATCAGCAGCGCTGTCCCTACACTTTCTTATCCAAGCCGTCTGTGTCCAAGATGGCGGCGCCCCATTTTAAATACTCGAAGTGACGCTGTGCGGCCAGCCAATCAATGTAATGCCCACAACCAACAAAGCTGCTGCATAACAGTGACTGGCTGGCAATCCCTGCATGTTCATTGGCTCTAAAGAGCGCCAAACATGCATGGCGGAGACCTGAGCTCCCGCTCTAGTAACCCGGAAATGCTTGGTGCTCACCGAACATCCCGAGTAGCGTGATGCTCGGGCGAGTACCGAGCAGTGTTGAGCATGTTCGCTCAACACTAGGGTGGAGTTCATCTATGGACCAGTACCTTTTATAGAGGACGTCAGGTATGATGGTTACCTGTGAGCCGGTGTCCAGTAGTGCAGGTGTTGCTATGCCATCCAGCATGATGGACAGGAAAGGCCTTCCTCCTACAAACCGGTCATACCAGGTTGATGGGCCTGGTTGATCTACTCCAGGGTGTCGGCCCTTGGCCCCAGGGTTTGCCCGTTTAAAGGACAGATCCGCGCTGTGTGACCTGCCTTGTGGCAACGGTAGCAGATGAATTCTCCTGAAGTGCGACGTTGGCCGTTGGTCCTCCCAAGGGGTGGTGTTGTCCTCCTTCTTCTCCTCATCCAGGGGACATCCTTTGGACTGTCGGCGAGTAGGATCCTTCCCTCCAGCTCGGGCTCCGTCTGTAGCTGCAGGGCGCTCAGGACAGTGGTCAGGGTTTTACTTAGCTGACGCACTTCAGAGCGCAGGCTGTCCAGCTCGCTAGGGGGCGCTGTTTCCACTTTCGTCTCAGCCGCTAATGAAGGGGCAGTGAGCGCTGTGGCCATTGGGCTGGCCCCACCCTGGTAACGCTGGATAGCAGTACTTGATATTTCCAGGGGCTGAAGGCCCTTAATAGCCATGTCCTTCAGGGTGTCAAAGGTGGCATTTGGATGATCTAAGGCCAACCACCGTACAGTTCTGCTTTCCTCCTGGGACTTTCACCCCCGGATGAATTGTCCTCATCATGTATTCTGGCTGGACTAACCTGTTTCAGGGCCCGCAGGGCCTCTTGTAAACGCCAGGCATAGTCCCTAATACTGTCCTCATGTTTCTGGGTGCTGTGGCAGAACCTCATCCGAAGATCTGTCTCAGTGCGGTTTTCAAACACAGTTTGCAGTCTCTTAAATATAAAGGATACCGATTCCTGGTCTGCGGCTGGCCAGGTTTCAACTTCCCTCTCTGCGGCACCAGTCAATTGTCCCAGCACAACAGTGGCTCTCTGTTTACCAGTCATTGAGTACATGTTCAGTACACCGCGTATTTTCCTTTAGAATCCAGACATGGTGTCTAGTTTGCCGTCATACTAGGGAAGCCATTTCGCTCCGGGGATATATTGCAGGGCCATGGGTATCAATGGGGTCACGACCCCTGCTGGTGGGGTGGCCGCTCCGGCCTGAGCAGCGCCGGGCACGAGTTGAGCATCAGGAGCGTTATCCGGTGCTCCGGCGTCTTGCTGGTCATCGGCCATGGTTGCGCCCCCCTTGTAAACCGTAGCCTACTCTTTCTTTTTCGGGTAGGCTGCAGCTCCGCAGACGATGGTCTCCTTCCAGGACCTGACGCTTCTTGGTGCTGCGTCAGAGCGCGAGGCGGGGCTTGAGTTTCGCGTGCTACCAACAGTCACGCCTCTCTGGTTCCCGCGGTTACGCCCCTCTTCTTCCCGCGCGGCGGCGCGGTAATGGCGGCGATGTTCACCACAGTTTAAACACAGTTCAATTACGGCACTCAGTACCCGGTGGCAAAGGGCATGAAATCCTGTTCGCGTTGCCAGGAAGAGTGGTGACTCACCCAGAGGGGGATATATGGGGGAGACTTGGTACCCGGGCCTTTACCTTCTTTGCAGGATATCACGGCAGTCAGCTCCCAGGCCCATCCTCTGGGTCACTCTTTGAAAAGGGGTTTTAGTGTTTTTGTTAATAGTTTGTCTAATGACGCCACCCGTGGTTTCCGGTAATAGTTAACAGCGCTGCTGCAGACCTCCGAGGGTGATGGGATGGCAGATGGGATGTTTCTGCTCCCCAAAGGCAGAGCGGGCCCCCAGGGCAGGGTTGATAGAAAGGATGCAGGTGAGAGATGGCCCAGTCAGGTCAGGGGGAATGACGGACACGCACACAGGGGATTCTCTTCAGTACCTTTACTGGTGTAATGGCAGGTATGGTCCAGGGTACTTGCTAGGAAGGGTGCACTTCAGGACTCTCCCCAGTGAGTGGGTATAAGGCCTCCTGATCCGTGTCTTCATCTCTCTAAGCTTCTGGCCAGCCTGGAACTTAGCCTAGCTTCTGTGTTGTGTTGCTCTCTCACCTGACCGCTTGGTAGTAGGAATTTTCTTTGGCAACCACTATCCCAGGATGCCGGGGCCTTCGTGGTTCCTAGTCCTGTTATTGATGGTAGCTTCAGGATGACCAAAGGTCTGCAAGCCTCCTGGTATGCCGGTTGTCCCCACTGGGTATAGAAGACCCTGTAGGCGCGGACCCGGTGTCCAGATGTGTCTTGGAGTGAGCCTCAGATGCTCCTCTGCCCCCTTAACTCCTCTCTCCTCTCCTCCTGCCTCGGCCACACTCAGGGCCCTCAGAACAGCAATGGACGTACTGTGTCTTCACTGCTCTCAGACTTACTAAACTGATCTGCCTGACTCCACCCTCCATACAGTACAGACCAAAAGTTTGGACACACCTTCTCATTTAAAGATTTTTCTGTATTTTCTTGACTATGGAAATTGTACATTCACACTAAAGGCATCAAAACTATGAATTAACACATGTGGAATTATATACTTAAGAAAAAAGTGTGAAACAACTGAAAATATGTCTTATATTCTAGGTTCTTCAAAGTAGCCACCTTTTGCTTTGATGACTGCTTTGCACACTCTTGGCATTCTCTTGATGAGCTTCAAGAGGTAGTCACCGGAAATGGTCTTCCAACAATCTTGAAGGAGATCCCAGAGATGCTTAGCACTTGTTGGCTCTTTTGCCTTCACTCTGCGGGCCAGCTCACCCCAAACCATCTCGATTAGGTTCAGGTCTGGTGACTGTGGAGGCCAGGTCATCTGGCGTAGCACCCCATCACTCTCCTTCTTGGTCAAATAGCCCTTACACAGCCTGGAGGTGTGTTTGGGGTCATTGTCCTGTTGAAAAATAAATGTTAGTCCAACTAAACGCAAACCGGATGGAATAGCATGCCGCTGCAAGATGCTGTGGTAGCCATGCTGGTTCAGTATGCCTTCAATTTAGAATAAATCCCCAACATTGTCACCAGCAAAGCACCCCCACAAAATCACACCTCCTCCTCCATGCTTCACGGTCGGAACCAGTCATGTAGAGTCCATCCGTTCACAAAGACACGGTAGTTGGAACCAAAGATCTCAAATTTGGACTCATCAGACCAAAGCACCGATTTCCACTGGTCTAATGTCCATTCCTTTTGTTCTTTAGCCCAAACAAGTCTCTTCTGCTTGTTGCCTGTCCTTAGCAGTGGTTTCCTAGCTGCTATTTTACCATGAAGGCCTGCTACACAAAGTCTCCTTTTAATAGCTTTTGAAGAGATGTGTCTGCTGCTAGAACTCTGTGTGGCATTGACCTGGTCTCTAATCTGAGCTGCTGTTAACCTGCGATTTCTGAGGCTGGTGTCTCGGATAAACTTATCCTCAGAAGCAGAGGTGACTCTTGGTCTTGCTTTCCAGGGGCAGTCCTCATGTGAGCCAGTTTCTTTGTAGCAATTGATGGTTTTTGCAACTGCACTTGGGGACACTTTCAAAGTATTCCAAATTTTTCGCACTGACTGACCTTCATTTCTTAAAGTAATGATGGACACTCGTTTTTCTTTACTTAGCTTCTTTTTTCTTGCCATAATACAAATTTTAACAGCCTATTAAGTAGGACTATCAGCTGTGTATCCACCAGAGTTCTGCACAACACAACTGATGGTCGCGACCCCATTTATAAGGCAAGAAATCCCACTTATTAAACCTGACAGGGCACACCTGTGAAGGGAAAACCATTTCCGGTGACTACCTCTTGAAGCTCAACAAGAGAATGCCAAGAGTGTGCAAAGCAGTCATCAAAGCAAAAGGTGGCTACTTTGAAGAACCTAGAATATAAGACATATTTTCAGTAGTTTCACACTTTTTTGTTAAGTATATAATTCCACATGTGTTAATTCATAGTTTTGATGCCTTCAGTGTGATTGTACAATTTTCATAGTCATGAAAATACAGAAAATTCTTTAAATGACAAGGTGTGTCCAAACCTTTGTTCTGTACTGTATATGTATCCCTAACAGGGCTCCCTCTGGTGGTTTGAGGTGGAAGGGTTGAGGTGTCTATTTGTAATGAGGGCCTCTTGTGGAGAAGTCCATCCATGCACCCTTTAGGGTCCTGTGGTACCTGTTGTAGCAGGGTGCCACACAATTGGTTCTGACTACTGATACAGTGTACATATATTATCTCCAGAAATGTTACTCAGTACTCAGATCCAACTGCAGCAGTTCAAGATAGTCTCCAACAGAGTATTGTTAATTAGTTCTTATATCAGATGTCCTTTTCCAGGGAATCTGTCAACAGGTTTTTGCTATCTCATCTGAGCGCAGAATAATGTATGTGCAGTGACCCTGATTCCAGCAGTGTGTCACTTTACTTTGCTGCAGTTTTGATAAACTCATTGTTTTACTTGCTGCAGATCTACCAGTTTTCCGAATGCTGAGCTGTGTGTAACCAAACCCACACCACTGATTATCCATAGGCAGAAAGCTGACAATGTACAAATAAAGCTGCCAATCAATGGCGGGGGCAGGGCAGGACTACCTGGCAGCAGGTTTATAGTCCTTTAGTAATAATGTCCTGCTGGCAAAACATACACTATACATTTTGTCAAAACTAAACTATTCAGATCAGACGGTATGTGTGATGCCAGTTTTCACATGTACTGGAGACACTTACACACAAAGACCCATTCAAATGAATGGGTCTGCGCACACGTCAGTGTTTCCATGGACTGTGTGTCCGTGGAAAAAACACACTGACAATGTCTGCTTTTGCAAGCCACACAGTCCGCAAAATGTCCCGCACACGTGCACACTGATGACACCCCTGTGTCATCAGTGTGACGCGTACCTGCAACTGGGGAGTAGCGGTACAGTAAACGCTGTCCCCAAGCATCAAGTTTTGAAGGAATCTCTCATCATTGTTCCCTGTTGGCACTGATCGCAGGACACCACTCATTGAGCTCAGCGCAGTTCAGGGGCCCGCTCGCTGCTGCAAATCATTCTCCTCTGCTCCTCAGCGTGTGCAGTCGCCTCAAGCTACGTGAATATAGTAATTTTTTTACTTTATTCTTATTTTTACACTAGGAGACCCTCAAGATTGCCCCCTGCTGTTGCTGATCGCAGCTCAAGCAGGGAACAATGATGAGAGATTCCTCCAGCACCCAGCGCCTGGGAACAGCGCTAACTGTACAGCTGATTCTCAGGCGCCGGTACTTGTGATCCTGATGCGGCACACGGATGCCACACATATGCCACACAGGTACATATGGACGCATGGACACGGATATCTCAGATACTATTTTTTCCAGTACCGTAAATATCAGGAAGTGTGAAACAGGCCTTATGGTATTCTCTCCCTAGCTCTATCGCTAAGCTGTGATGTCCCCTCACTTTTCAGATTCACCACAAAAATAGCTGCTACATTCACTGTCTCTGATTTTATTCAGGCTATGATAGTTTTTCTGACTCACCCAGGGGGATATATATAAGGGAGACTCGGTACCTGGGCCTTTACCTCCTTGAGATGTCACGGCAGTCGGCTCCCGGGCCCATCCTCTGGGGTCACTGTTTAAAAGAGGTTTTAGTGCTTTTGTTAACAATTTGTCTCGTGACGCCACCTGTGGTTTCTGGTAATAGTTACCAGTGCTGATGCAGACCTCCAGGGGTGATGGGATGGCAGCTGGGATGTCTCTGCTCCCCACAGGTGGAGCAGGCCCCCGCGGCCGGGTTGATATAAGGGATGCAGGTGAGAGATGGCCCGGTCGGGTCAGGGGGAATGACGGACACGCACACAGGGGATACTCTTCAGTGCCTTTACTGGTGTAACAGCAGATATGGTCCAGGGTACTTGCTAGGAAGGGTGCACTTCAGGACTCTCCCCAGTGAGTGGGTATAAGGCCTCCTGATCCGTGTCTTCCTCTCTCTAAGCTTCTGGCCAGCCTGGAACTTAGCCTAGCTTCTGTGTTGTGTTGCTCTCTCACCTGACCACTTGGTAGTAGGAATTTTCTTTGGCAACCACTATCCCTGGACGCTGGGGCCATCGTGGTTCCTAGTCCTGTTATTGATGGTAGCTTCAGGATGACCAGGGGCCTGGAAGCCTCCTGGTATGCCAGTATTCCCTACTGGGTTTAGAGGACCCTGTAGGCGCCGACCCGGTGTCCGGATTGTATCTTGGGGTGAGCCTCAGATGCTCCTCTGCCCCCTTAACTCCTCTCTCTTTGCCTCGGCCACACTCGGGGCCCTCAGAACAGCAACAGACATGCTGCGTCTTCACTGCTCTCGGACTCACTACTCACTTACTGAACTGCCTGACTCCACCCTCCATATTTATATCCCTAACAGGGCTCCCTCTGGTGGTATGAGGTGGAAGGGTGGAGGTGTCTGTTTGTAATGAGGTCCTCTGGTGGAGAAGTCCATCCATGCACCCTTTTGGGCCCTATGGTACCTGTTGTAGCAGGGTGCCACACTTCCGATTAGCTCTGCTATACCATGAGATGTGATACAAAATATTATAGCTAAGTCTGCCCAGTCTGCCTATGTCAACTCTGGCTGATACAATCTTCTGTAATGTATAAAATGGTAGCAACCATTTATGGCAATTGACATGAATTTACTTACAAATTGTTCCAATTCATTGAATGCCACAAATTCCTAAAACTTCAGCATCAAATTGATTCACCAATATCTCGCATACTTACATCCTCCTGCTTCAACAGTATCATGAGGGGTGCCTGATGGTTTATACTTAGCTGGATAATGTGTTCTTTTAAAATGTATTTCAGTGGGGATTTAGATTCACGGTAGAGTGTTGGAGAAATGCTACTATATTGTTGCCTGGCATTCCCGGTGGAGAAAATATGGGGAAGAATCAGATTTTTGCATCCTCCTACCACCAGCTCTTTCTGTTCCTTGGTGTATCAATCACCATTTCAAACCTTAGCATGTACCTGTTATGATCTGCTACAGAGACTAAGGAAAGGCAGGAGATCTGTCCCTACAATAGAACTAAACTAGATCCCTACGATGTAACGGGGAAACTGATCCTGCGATCAGACCCGCTAAAGTCCTCGGCTAGTCTGAACGCAGACATATAGATGTGGGGGAGGGATCCCTACAAGATCTAGGGACTGGAATAAGTTGGACACCTCCTAGCAGAAATAGTAGCAGTCAAAGACAAACACATAGCAAAAAGCAAAGAGGTCATAAGACCTAGCAAAACTAACAGAGTAAGGCAATAGAGCAACAAGCTAGCTCAACAGTAGTAAATACAAATGAAGTCCAGCAAAGCCAGGAGGGCGGAGCCGGAATAAATAGGCAAAATGGTCATGTGACCAGCAAACTAAAAAAAGACTAACAGGAGAGATGTAACAGTACCCCCTCTTCTAAGAGGATCCTCCGGATCCCCTAGGCCCAGGCTTACCAGGAAACCTCCTGTGAAACGCTCGGACAAGTCTGGGGGCAGAAACATCATCCGCCCTCACCCATGAGTTATCCCCAGGTCCGAAACCCTTCCAAGCGACGAGATACTGCAAACTCCCTCTATACCGTCTAGAATTTAGGATGCGGGAAATTTCATATTCCCCGTCCTCCACCACCGGAGGAACAGTGGCAGAGGCATCACCATCCGACACATCAGCTTTTTTCAACAGAGAAACATGAAACACCGGATTAATCCTCCAGGACGTAGGAACCTCCAGCCTAACAGCAGATTGGTTAACTATCTGAAGTACCTTAAAGGGCCCTACGTACTTGGGACCCAATTTTTTAGAAGGAATCCTCAATCGCAGATTCTTAGAGGACAACCAAACCATGTCACCAACAGCAAACAAAACCTCTTGCCGTTTCCTATCAAAGTACCTCTTAGATTTTTTGTTAGCTTCCTGAAGATTACCACGCACATCCGTCCAAACCCTCTCCAAATCACCGGAAAAACTCTCCTCCTCAGGCACAGCCGAAACCAATTTGGAAAATGACCCAAAAGACGGATGTCTCCCAGAACAACAAAAAAAAGGCGAACACCCAGCAGAAGAGGATGTATGGTTGTTAAGAGCAAATTCAGCAAGTGGCAGAAACTCAGACCACCCCTCTTGATTGTCTGCCACAAAACAACGCAAGAACTGCTCAACATCCTGGTTCGTCCTTTCTGTCTGGCCATTAGACTCAGGATGATATCCGGATGAAAACGACAAATGAACTCCCAACCTGTCACAAAAGGCACGCCAAAAACAAGCCACGAACTGAGGTCCCCTATCAGAAACAATGTCAGTAGGAACACCATGTAGTCTGACAATCTCCTTGACAAAGGCCTTAGCGAGTGTCTTAGCGCAAGGCAGTTTGATGAAGGGAACCAAGTGACACATCTTGCTAAAACGGTCCACGACCACCCAGATGACCGTGAAACCTTCAGAGGGAGGAAGGTCAGTAATAAAGTCCATAGCCAGATGTGTCCAAGGTGCACTAGGAACCTCCAGAGGGCAAAGCAACCCCGCAGCAGGAGCATGCGAAGACTTGGATCTTGCACACACAGTACATTGGCGCACCCACTTAATGACTTCCTTCTGCCATCCAGGCCACCAAAAACTGCGACCCACAAGTCTCTTGGTCTCAGAAATTCCTGGATGACCTGCCAACCGAGACTCATGACACTCAACAAACAAATCTCTCCTAAAGGTCCTAGGCACAAACAACCTCCCATGGGGAGTGTTAGATGGGGCATTCTCCTATGCTTTAAGAATCTCATCCTCCAAAACGGAGTCCAAAGCAGCAATCACAACACCTTCTTGTAAAATGGTCTCCTCCTCCTCCTCCACACCGACCATGGGAGAAAAGCTGCGAGACAAAGCATCCGCTTTAACATTCTTGGTACCCGGGATGTAAGTAGCGGAAAAATTAAACCGCGAGAAAAAAAGTGCCCACCTAGCCTGACGGGCATTCAAGCGCTTGGCAGCATCAAGATAGATCAGATTTTTATGATCAGTGAAAACCTGAATGGGAAATTCAGCACCTTCCAAGAGGTGACGCCAGTGTTCAAATGCGAGTTTAATCGCCAGCAATTCCCGATTACCAATATCGTGATTAAGTTCAGTCTCGGAAAATTTTTTTGAAAAAAAGGCACAGGGATGTACTCCATCCTTGTTTTCCTGAGACAACACCGCACCAACCCCCACCGAAGAAGCATCAACCTCAACCAAAAACGGCTTAGTCACATCAGGCTGCATAAGGATGGGAGCAGAGGTGAACCTCTCCTTTAAAAACACAAAAGCTTCAATGGCCTCAGAAGTCCACTGAACCGCATTAGCACCTTTCCTGGTGAGATCGGTCAGCGGTTTGACAATAATAGAAATTTTTTTTATGAATTTTCTGTAATAATTGGCGAAACCCAAAAACCTCTGTATCGATTTCAAACCAATAGGCCTAGGCCATTCCTGCACAGCTTGAACTTTAACCGGGTCCATCTCAAAACCTTCACTGGAGATAATGTAGCCCAAAAAACTAATTCTCTGTACAGCAAACTCACATTTCTCCAGCTTAGCAAAAAGTGAATTGTCCATTAATAACTGTAATACCTCACGTACGCTCCGCCAATGAGACTCCAGATCCGGCGAATAAATCAAAATGTCATCCAAATACACAACCACATTTTTGCCGATTAAAGGTCTAAGGATATCATTAATAAGATTCTGAAAAAATGCTGGAGCATTGGTGAGACCAAAAGGCATAACCAGATTCTCAAAATGACCCACAGGAGTGTTAAAAGCAGTCTTCCATTCATCACCCTCCTTCATGCGCAACAAATTGTATGCCCCCTTAAGGTCAATTTTAGAGAACCACTTGGCCCCCACTAACTGGTTAAATAAATCGGGAATCAATGGCAGTGGGTAAGGATTGCGTACAGTAATTTTATTAATCTCACGAAAGTCCAGACAAGGACGTAAACCGCCATCTTTTTTTTTTTACAAAAAAAAAAACAACAACAGCCACAGGAGACTTGGAAGGCCTAATGTGACAGGCGGCCAAGCTTGTCTGTATGTATTCCTCCAAAGCCATTCTCTCAGGAATAGTAAGATTAAATAAAAGACTCTTAGGAAGAGTCGCTCCAGGGACAAATTCAATGGTACAATCATAGTCTCTATGGGGAGGCAAAACCTGCGACTCCTCCTCAGAAAAAACTCTCCAAAAATCCTGAATAGGTACAGGCAACTCCCCTCTATCCACAGCAGCAATGCGCCCGTTACAACACTTGTCATAACACTTAGGGCTCCAGGACTTAATTTCATTGGTAGACCAATCCAGCACAGGATTGTGCAATTTCAACCAGGGTAACCCCAATATTACTGGAGAAGGCAAATTGTCCAATACCACCAAATCCAAATTCTCTTGATGAATACCATTAATAGTGAGGGGAAATTCACAGACCTTGTGAGTAACACTCTTCAAGGGAGAGCCATCGACAGAAACCACAGCAATAGGGGATGACAAAGTTTTAGGTTCTAATTTAAGTTTTTCCAAAAATCCCCCATCAATCACATTCAGAGTATATCCACAATCCACAAATACCCGAAATTCAATTAACTCATCCTGAGCAGCAGTAGTGGCAGATAGGAATACTCCCTTAGAATTTAGATAGGCAATACGGGCATGACTGACCATTTTTTTTTCTTTCTTCATACGAAGCACACAACTTTTAATAAAATGACCAGAATTTCCGCAATAGAAACACAAGCCTTCAGAAAGTCGGTGGTCTTTTTCCTGAGAGCGGGGTGCCATCACCCCAATTTCCATAGGCTCTCCATTGTCAGCACAGAACCTCTCAGAACTCGAAGCTGACATAGCAGAGGATTTGCTCACATTAACCCTTTCACGCAGTCTCCTGTCCACCCGTATAGCTAATTGCATTGCCTCCTGCAAGTTTCCAGGTGTGGGATAAGCAATCAGTAAATCCTTTACCCTTTCACATAGCCCTGCAAGAAACAAGCTTTTCAAAGCAGAATCGTTCCACCCCACCTGGGCAGACCACCGACGGAAGTGAGAACAATATTTTTCCACATTACCTGATCCCTGCCTCAAACGTCTTAATTCAGACTCAGCAGATGAGACACGATCAGGATCATCGTACAACAAACCCAAAGCAAAAAACAAACTATCCACTGATCTAAAGCACGGATCACTAGGTTGGAGAGAGAAGGCCCATCCCTGAGGATCTTTGCGCAAAAGTGACATTATGAACCCTATGCGCTGTGATTCATCACCAGAGGATCCGGGTCTCAAACGAAAATATAATAGACAAGCATTTTTAAAAGAAAAAAAATCTTGTTGTTCGCCAAAAAATAGATCAGGCAGACGTACCTTAGGTTCAACAAAATGCGCTCCAGAACAGCTACTCACGTGTTGTTGGAGCTTGGTCACCTCCAGAGAGAGTCCCTGCAAGCGTTGAGCCAAATCTTGCACCGAGACCATGATGGAAAACTGGAGGTCTTTCCTTAGAGAATTTTTTTTTTTTTTTTTTTTTTTTACAGGCTGGACTTACTGTTATGATCTGCTACAGAGACTAAGGAAAGGCAGGAGATCTGTCCCTACAATAGAACTAAACTAGATCCCTACGATGTAACGGGGAACCTGATCCTGCGATCAGACCCGCTAAAGTCCTCGGCTAGTCTGAACGCAGACCTATAGATGTGGGGGAGGGATCCCTACAAGATCTAGGGACTGGAATAAGTTGGACACCTCCTAGCAGAAATAGTAGCAGTCAAAGACAAACACACAACAAAAAGCAAAGAGGTCATAAGACCTAGCAAAACTAACAGAGTAAGGCAATAGAGCAACAAGCTAGCTCAACAGTAGTAAATACAAATGAAGTCCAGCAAAGCCAGGAGGGTGGAGCCGGATTAAATAGGCAAAATGGTCATGTGACCAGCAAACTAAAAAAAACTAACAGGAGAGTTGTAACAGTACCTCTAATTTCATGTCCCCAAGCCTTATTGGCCTTATTGGCTGGCTTAGGTGGCAGCTTGCTGCCTCAGTAATCAGGTGTTGGCATTGACACTGCTAATGTGGGCAGTCTTCCTATAGTCTTAACAACCTCCTAACAACATCTCTGCCACTGAGTTTATTCCCCTATGCATTGTCACCATCACCCATCGGAGCCGCTATATGGCCTGTGAGTCATAAAGGGTGCGGAGCCACTTGGTACCGGGCCTCCACTCCTTATCACAGTTTTAGAGACATCAATATCCTCAGGACATGGATACTGTTGAAAAGAGTGATGGACCAGGGAGCGAAAGACTCTCAGATCCACCATTCAGCTTGCACCTGTCAGTCTGAGACTCCTTGCACTGCGGGCGCTGTGACATCACTAAAGCTCACCTGAAGTGTGGAGCCTCATTATAACACTGCACAGACCTGAGCAGCATGTCGGGGAAATGTGACAAGGTGAGTAGTGCTGTTTTTTTCTTTTGTCCGTACTTGCAGAGGCCAATATACTGAATGAGGGGGCTGGCCCGGGGCCAAGCATACTTATTATGGGGCTGGTGGGGGTCAATAATACTTATTGGGGGCTGGTGAGAGACATATTACTAAGTAGGGTTTTTTTCTGGATCATAATAATGACTGAAGTGTTGGTGAGGGCCATAACACTGAGTCGGGGATGGTCAGGCCCATAATACTGAATCAGGGCTGAAGGGGGCATTATACTGTGTGGGGGGCTGGTAGGTGCCATCATACTGTTTCAAGAGCCGTTAAATGAATTATACTGTGTGGGAAGTATGTGGGGGCATAATACTGAGTAAGGAGCTGGGGGCTCCCATACTGAGTGGGGGGCTGTGGTCTTTCCCATACTAAGAAGACAGCTCCCATACTGAGTGGGGTGCTCACTAAAAACTATAAGGCTGTGTGCCCATGATGCATTTTTCAAGCGTTTACGCTGCGGAATTTCCGCAGCGTAAACGCTTGGGAAACGTTTGGTAAACCTTCCCCCATGGTCTCTAATGCAATTCCGCACTTTCAATGCCCATGCTGCGGATTTTTCCGCAGCGTTTATGCTGCGCTCAAAAATCCGCAGCATGTCCATTAATTTTGCGGAAGCACTGCATTTTCGCCGCTATTGACTTGCGTTAGAACGCGCCAATTCTGCAAGACTGCATCTGTACTTGCATAATTGGCGCGTTCTAATGTGCGGTTGGTACCCGGGTGTGGAGGAGAGGAGACTCTCCTCCACACCCAGGCACCATAAAAAAAAGAATAAAATAAAAAATAAAGATTATATTCACCTTCCGACGGCCCCCGGACTCCTTCTCTTCACTTGCTGACAGATCGCGCAGGACTGAAGGACCTGCGCTGACGTCACAGTCATGTGACGGCAGGTCTTTTCAGTACTGCGATCTGACGGCAGCCAGCACAGGAGCGCAGCAAGCCTGCAGGGGCCATCGAAAGGTAAATATTGGTTTATTCTTTTATTTTTAACCACTCTCTTGGGTCACACTATATAAATCCATGCCGTTTGCATGGATTTATATAGTGTGACCTAGTTGTCACAAGCGCTTTCCCAGTGATACTAATCGCTTGGACACCGCTTGTCAACCCCGCATGTGGAAATGCCAGTGAATAACGCTTCATTTCCGCATGTCCCTGGCAGGAAAACGCATGTACAATCCGAATGCGTTTTTTTCTGCCAGGGAGATGCAGAAACGCTCAGGAAAAAATCCTGAGCATTTCTGCATCGTGGGCACATAGCCTAAAAACACAGCAGGATCTTTAGTATAAAAACCAGACTCACCAATGTAGCCTCTTAATCCTTGCAAGCTTCGACACAATGTTCACAAGGTAGACAGCAATGGTGGTCGATCTACTAGACAACGAGCTAACTCCTTCATGATGATAGAGGCCACAATCTCCATAGCTTGCTGGTACTTTTCTGTGGGAATGAGCTTGTCTCCAACCAGCCAGTAATATTTCCAGTGAATTATGGCATGCCATGGTTTGGTATTAGCACCCAGTACCGTAAGTGAAGCCATCAACAATTTCCATATCTCAGGAATTTTATTTGATAGACTGGCTGTTCAAACATTAGTTTCTCACAAAGGAGCTGAAGACACTGAGTGGCAGTAGGTGCAAGTTTCTCTAGCATGACCTGTTTGTTAGTGTCATGCTAGGTATGGTGAGAACCCAGCATATAACAACAAACAGGGGAGGGAGCCCTACAACTAAGGAAAGGGAAAGTGAAGACCCTTAAGCATATCTAATGACACCCTGACTCCACTATTGACCCTTTATAGGTTCCGCACCTATGTCCAAGCAGTATACCTTAGCCCTAGCTGACCTTAGATATAGGCCCTAGGTAGGGAGGGGAAGGGGTGAACACTAGTCAGCCCCACTGCAAACAAAAGTACAAACCAGTGAAACATCCAATGGAATACACTTAGCTTTATGATGACACCAGAGAGAACACTGCTACAATCCACAAAGGAACTCCAAGGAATTTCCAGCAGACCACTACAATTCCAGGCCTGAATAGAAGAGGAAACTCTTATCACCAGCAACTCTCTGGAGAAACTGAGTATATTTAAAGATCCAGCAAGAATGTGGTAATTAGCAGCCGAAGGTTAGGATCACCACTCGGTCCTAAAAGTATAATCCCCAAGAAAGGTGAAGATCACTGCTGGGTCCTAGAGAGAGAGGGATAATGAAAAGATCAGGGAGATGTTTCAAGGCAAAACGCAGGGACCTTCTACAGCCAGATTTTGTAGACTGTCTGTCAAACCTGACACACCCGTGACAGTTAGATATCAGAAGGAAAACAGATTTGGACTTTGCCAAGGTGGCAGATTGCATCTTAAGTCTTATAGATTGCTGGAGCCAGTCCACAGTAAAAAAGCAGCCATAGAGTGTTGTATTTCACCACAGCCATATTCTTTAAGTTGGTGAAAGCATAGAGGGAATCCATATCTACTAAGGCTGTCATTTCTGCCAGGAAGTCCTCTAATGCAGCTTGTTCCATAAGCAATGGCAACCCATCAAACATCAGGTCACACTTCTCGGTGGTGCTTCGACACACAAAGATGTATACGCCTTGAATTTCATGACTACAGAGTTGGGCAATAGCCTGATCAGCAATGCGTTTTGAGAAATAACATGCATAAAGCAAAGCCACGGTTTAGGCCACTGAAGGTCATCATTAAGCGAAACTCATAAAGCTTTCCCACAGACTGAAAGAGGGGTATCAAGACTTCAAAGACAGCCAAAACTTCCCTGTCCTCACCAAGAGATGATGGTCCATATTCTCCTCCTCCTCATTATCACCCAATCGGCATTGAGATGAGATGAGTTTGGGCTGTGTAGCATCACCCTGTATAGTTCTTTGCTCTGCCTGCAATTCCTCCTTTTTAATTGTGAGCAGCGATCGATTCAGTAGACAGACAAGCGGGACAGTGACTCGAATTATGGCGTCATCACCGCTCACCATCTTGGTGGTGTCCTCAAAGTTTTGGAGGATGGCACAGATGTCAGACATCCATGCCCATTCATGAAGTCTTATGTGTGGAGGCTGACCTGAATTCAAATGGACGTGTTGAAGCTGATATTCAACAACTGCCCTCTGCTGCTCACAAATCCTTCCCAACATCTACAATGTTGATTTCCCTCTGACAACAATATCTGCAAGAAATAATTAATTTCACTAAAGTATAACTATTTCAATGGGGAGAGACACCTCTTCCACTACAGCCAAGCCTGCAGATGGAGACCCAACCAGGAGTGTTCACATTTCCCTAAATTAGGGCCTGACAATTCCAAAGTGGCATCAATTTCAGTAGAATAGAACTAGCATAATGGGGACTGACACCTCTTCCACTTCAGGCAACCCAACAGAAGAGACCGAACCAGGAGTATTCCCATTTCCAAAAATTAGTGGTAACTTCTGCTGCAGCAACAGCAGCAACAACAACAGGCACAGAAGCCACACTAAAGATATCATAGACTGCAATTCCATAAGATCAATGCAGCTCATTAAAATCTACAACATCGCCTGGTCTGTACAGTGTGATTGGGGAGCAAAAGTCCTTGGAGATCCATGATTTGTTCATATTGATGGAAGTAAGGCAGTTTAAACTTTCAGGAGACAGCTAGCTGTGTTTATTTGACAGGACACCACCAACAGCACTGAAGACACATTCTGAGAGAACGCTGGCTGCGGGGCATGATAAAACCTCCAAAACGTAACAAGTGAGCTCAGGCCACGCATCCATCTTTGAAGACCAAAATGTCAAAAGGGTCCAAACCCTCCCTGATGGTATTAATATGGAGTTCTAGATACTCCTGTACCATTCTCTCCAGTTGTTCATCGCGTGTCAGACTTGTACTTTGTTGTGCTGATGCACGAGCTGGTCTAAAAAATGTGTAGAAGGACTCACAGAAATTGCTTTTGCCACTTACACTGCTGCTGCTAATGTTTTTGCGTTGACGATTGACGTGCCGGAGGTTGGAAGTGTGCCTCACTGCTGTCTTAAGGAAAACCTCTCTTAAGGTTGTGTAAAAGCGTGTTTTGATACTCCAGCATTCTTGGGTGCCTTTCCAAGGCGGGAAGCATCTGGCAAAATTAACTATTATAACGTGGATCTAGCGGCAACCCAGTAGTCAGCACTATTTTGAATCATAACAATATGGGGATCATGTTGCAGATAGTGCAGCAAGAAGGCACTCGTATGTCGGGCTCCTCCATGAGGTCCAATCCCACGCTGTGTTGGTGGCTGGGTAACTCTGATGCTTGTTTCCTTCGTCCGCTCCCACCAACCATGAACAACAGAGAGGAAATTATTATCCTCTTCATCTCTTGACAGTTGCTCGCCCATCACCTCTTCCTCCTCAATTTGTTCCTCTGCTCATGCACCGTCACTATAAATTTGTCTGGTATCATTAGTCCCCCTTGATCGCAGTAATTCACCCTCCCTTGGCACCCACCTGTGTGAGGACAGTCTGGAACTTTGAGACATTGTTATCCCTTCCACATCCTCCTCTTCCCCTTGGACCGACACCTCCTCCTGCTGACTATTCAAAATCTGCTCCAGCATGTAGATGACCGGTATAGTGATGCTTATGATGGCATAATCATCGCTAATTTTATTAGCCATTTCAAAACTATGCAGAAGGGTGCAGAGGTCCTTAATCTGTACCCACTCCATAAACGTGATATGTCCCACGTCCATACTACGTTGGTTCAGGCCATATGCCATGACATACTGCGTCAGGGCTCATTGCTGCTGCCACAGTCGCTGCAACTTGTGCAGCCCTTTCTCCGCCTGCACCCACAGCCACCAGTCACCCAGTGCCCAGTCAGCGAGATGTATCACCCTGGCCATGCTTACTCGTCCAAGTGTCTGTGGTGAAATGCACCCTGGCAGACATAGATTTACTCAAGGAACAGGTGATGTTGACTGTGACATGCTGGTGTAGCGCAGGCACAGCTTTCTTAGAGAAGTAATGGTGACTGGTTAACTGTTACTGGGGGACTGTGATGGCCATCAGCTTTTGGAAACCGTCTGTATCTACCAGGCAGAAATGCAGCATTGCCATGGCCAACAAATTGGAGATGGTGGAGTTTAACCTCTTCTCTTTGTCATGTGTAGAAGGAAACAATCTTTTACTGGACCATAACTGCGTGATCAAGGGCCGGCTGCGGTGCTGAGAGAGGGCGGAGTATGGTGAACCAAAAAAAGCTGCTTGACGGTGAGTGAGGCGCAGGCAGAGTTGTTACGGTGGATTGAGAAACATGTAGTGTGCTCGTTCTTTGAGATCAGTCAAAAACAGCAGGCATGTCTGCCTCCATTACAGCTGACAGGCTCTCACTCAGGCTGACTGGATCAGGTAAAGAACCGATGGTTCTGCGGTCGGAGACCTGCATGACAATACTTGGCACGGTAACAGAGGAGGAGGAAGAAGCAGAAGATGCGGTTGATGGGGCAGCTGATGGATGTTGAGGTCCGCTGATTTGCATTTTATCGCAGTGAGATTGCTAGAGTAATGCATGTTGATTGCGCATATGAAGGCACATGCATCTAGTAGTTAAATCGTTGCACTTTTTCCCTCTACTGAGTTTTTTCTTGCAAAGTATGCCGATAATGTGAGTTGGCTCATTCTTTGTGGTGTCAAAAAAGGCCCAGGCTAGGCAACCCATGCCAACCCTGCGAGCTGCAGACCCATGACCGCTGCTGGCCACTGCCACAGTTGTGGCTAAGGATATAGTGCTCGACGTGGTTTTCTTCTCGTCTTCCTCCTCCACCTCCTCAGGTGAGTTACTCAGCTGCGTGCCTGTGGGCTATACAACCTCATCATCATCCAATGTGTTATCCCATTCCCTGCCCTGAGAGTCACCCTCCTCCTCTTCTTGCCCTGACAGCACAGTACAGTCCACGTGCGCCACAGGTATCTGAGTCTCATCAGGATCACCTACCCCCCGGAGGTTATCATCTGGTGATGACGGTCAGGAAGCTGCTTGGACCCCTCTTCGTCCTGCCCCAAATCCAACCTAAAAAAAATTTGGGCATCAGTGCTGATGCTTTTCTCTTCGTGACTCTGTGAATCTTTGGAGTACACTTATGATGCCCATGGCATAGAATGTGTGAACAGTTCTGCAGACTCACCCATCTGCAGACTCACCCTACAATCAGTTGTGCGGTTAGACAGATGTGATGCTGGGGGAAGCAATTGTAGTTGGGGTGCCACCTCTGTGGACTGTGCTATGCGTGATGTTGAGGTGAAGGAAGAGGAGGAGAGGCCACTTGAAGCAGCGCTTGCCATCCATTGGAGCACATTCTCTTTCTGGCCCTCATCAACAAGGCGTACCACTGTGCAGCTGCCAAAGACCCAGAGTTCAAGTACTAAAATTATTATTACTATTACAGCGACATTTATTCCGTGGAGCTTTACATGTGAAAAGTGGTCATTAACTGGTACAAGAAAAAAGACGACCATGCCCGTGAGGGTGCACAAACAATGTACAAGGGATGGGTGAGGGTACAGTAGGTCAAGGTACAGCTAGTAGTGCAGCGGTATGCTGAAGCGAGGGTTACCGCAGATTGTACGCTTGTCACAAGTGGGTTTTCAGCTTCCTTTTTAAGGTTTCCACGGTAGGCAACAGTCTGATGTGTTGGGGTATAGAGTTACACAGTAGGGGAGATGCATGGGAAAAATCTTATATGCAATCTTGGCAAGAAGAGATAAGAGGGAACTAGAAAAGAAAATCTTGGAAGGATGGGAGGTTGCATGCAGGTAACTAGGTCACATGTATGGAGCAGACAGGTTTTCGATGGCTTGGTATGCCAAAGTTAGGCTTTTCAACTGGAGTCTATGGGAAACAGGGAGCCAGCTCAGGGATTGACAGAGTAGATAAGCCTGGGAATAACGGGGTGACAGGTGAATTAATAAGCCAGATCAGTTTAGGATAGACTGGAGGGGTGCGAGAGTGGTAGAAAAGGAGGCCACAGAGCAGGAGCTTGTAGTAGCTGAGGCGGGAGATGATGAGGGCATGCACTTGGGTTTTTCTACATTCATGGTTGAAGAATGTGCGGATCCCCAAGATACTTTGGAGTTGGAGTCAGCAGCAAGTGGAAAGGGCTAGGGGGTGAGATGAGGAGGTGGTGTGTGAGTGGGAGACACTGAATGTCCTGTAAGTTAGGTATGAAAAGATCCAAGACAGGGCCAAGTCTGTGATGCTGAGAGATGGGTCTGTAGTAAGAGGGTATGGTCTATTGTGTCGAAGGCAGATGACAGGCCTAGGAGGAAGAGGACAGAGTAGTCTGACTTGGATTTGGCAGTTAGTTGTTCATTGGTGACTTTAGTCAGAGCAGTTTCAGTCGAATGGTGAGGTCGGAAGCCAGATTGTAAGCGGTCAAAGAGGGAGCAGGAGGAGAGGTAGGAGGACAGTTCAAAATAGACATGTTTATCCAGTAGTTTGGTGGCATAGGGGAGAAATGAGATGGGGCAATAGCTAAACACATGATGGGTCAAGGGAGGGCTTTTGGAGGAAGGGTGTGATCGAAGTATATTTGAATCATGAGAGGAAGATGCCAGTTGTTAGTGACAGGTTGAAGAGTAGGGTTAGGCTTGGGATGATGACTGTGGTATGGTTTGAAATGAGGTGGGATGGTATAGGGTCAAGTTCACAGGTGGTGAGATGTGATTTGAAGAGTAAAGATGATCTTCTGTGATGGCGGAGAAGCTGGTTTTAGAGGAGGAGAGTTGAGTCGTTATGAGAAGGGTCTGTTGGGACTTAAAGCAACAGCTTTGACAACATAGCCTCATTCTTGAAGCAGAAGATTCCCCTAAGTCTTCATCTGAGAGGAGAGGGAGAGGGAGCTGGTAGACATAGGAGGGACTTGAAAGTACAGAATATCTGTTTAGGGTTGTGAGACACGTATGATATGAGAGATGAGAAGTAGGTTTGTTTTGTTGCAGTGAGTAATTGTGCAGCATTTTGAAAACTTCTGTTACTGGACTCCACTTCCTTTCTTTGGCATTTGCACAGCGGTATGCCTTGTACATGAGGGGCAGGAAGAATATGTGCTCCAGTGGATGACAAGAGCTGCATCAAGTGGCCTTTGCTCCTCTTCCTCCACCTTAGCATCACACACAGTACAGTCCTCAGAGGTGGCACCTCAATTACTCTTGTTTTTACCCACGTCACAACTCTCCAACTGGCCCACTGACTGTGGGGAAGCACAGATGGGCGAGTCTGCAGAGCTGTTCACATATTCTATTCCGGGGCATCCGAGGTCTTATCCAAAGCTTCACAAACTCAAAAGTGGAAAAGCATGTGTAGCGATGCCCAAAATTTTTTTCAGTTGAAGTAGAGAAAGAGAAGAATCCAAACTCTCATCACCAGATGTTAACCCCTGTGGGTGGGCATGGATGGGTTGGAGAAAGAAATAAGTTTACACCAGAAAATGAAGAACTGAACTAATAGAAATGAGGCATTGGAGAACTAAACTAAAAAGATAACGAACCTACTAATCAGCTAGGGTTGGAGAACAAAACCACTACGCACCAGGGGATGGAGAACTAAACTACTAGACTCCAAGGTGTCACTAGACAGCAAGTGTTGGAATCCCCAAGGCTTGCGGAACAAACCTCTGTATCTAACACTTCCTCCAGTGCTTCTGCATCCTCCACCTACTCTAGGGCCTCCACCTGCGCCCTCATCCTCTGCCTTAATGAGACACACGTTCTAACAGTGCACAGAGAATCCCCCCCACCTCCGTACTACGTAGTAAGGAGTGTTTAAATGAATATACCTCGGAGATCGCAGTCATACAACTGAAGAGTTGTGGACAGCTTTCCAGGCTGAGTTTGAGCAATAGCTGCCTCCGCTGAACCTGGAGAAAGGGAAGGCCTTGTGTGATAACGGTGCAAACCCAGTGGTGGCCCTACGTCAGCATAACCTCAGACACGTGCCTTGCATGGCTCACATCCTCAACCTGATGGTACAACAGTTTCTCCACCACTATCCTGGCCTGGATGCACTGCTGCAGAAACCATTGTCTCTGCGCGCTCACTTAAAGCTATAAAAATGAGCAGGATCTTTAGTATAAAGGCCAGACTACTAGACAATGAGCAAACTCCTTCATGATGATAGAAGCCACCATCTCCTTAGCTTGCTGGTACTTTTCTGTGGGAATGAGCTTGTCTCCCACCAGCCAGGATTATCCAGTGAATGGCAAGACATGGTTTAGTATTTGCACCCAGTATCAGAAGCGAATCCATCCACAATTTCCGTACCTCAGGAATTTTATTTGGTGGACTGGCTGAGCAAACATTAGCTTCTCACAAAGAAGCTGAAGACACTGAGTGGCAGTAGGTGCAAGTTTCTTGAGCATGACCTGTTTGTTTCATATTGAATCTTAAGTCTTATAGACCCTGCACTTGCGTCCTTACATTCTACAGGATGGTGGGGAAGGTCACAGTAGGTTGTGGAGTTTCATTAGCTCTGGTAGTGTTGAGGTGGCAGTCAGGCAATGGCAGGCTGTAGGATGTCTTGAAGAGATGGGTTTTCAGGTTGTGTATGAAGGATCTGAATGTGGTGGCTAATTGGACGTGTTGAGGCACAGAATTTCAAAGGATGGTTGATATTTGGTAGAAGTATTGGGGGCGTTTTAGTGAGGAATAAATAAGCGTGGAGCGAAGGAGGTCTTGGGAGGACCGGAGATTACATAAGGGAATATATCAGGAGATTAGTTCAGAGATTTATGGAGAAGAAAGGTTATGGATGTCTTTTTTCGTCAGTGTTGGTAGCTTGAACTGGATACGCTGGAACCAGTGAAGGGATCTTATAGATTGCAATATTATGGATAGCTGGAGACAGACCACAGTAAAAAAGCAGCCACAGAGTGACCGGCAACCTTCACACAGACATTTCTTAGCCAGGGCTGCTTCTCGGCAGGTCTTGGTTTGGATGGGCCCAACAGAGAACCGGAGACTCCTCTGGTGGGCCGTGTCTTTTCCATCAGGAGAGTTCATAGTGCAAACTTTGCAGTTTGTGATTAGGATGAGGTCATCCATCTCCTTAGTTGTCTGTTACTAGGAATGCAAGCGCAAGAATGCAGCCAGACACCCACTCACCCACAGGCTGCAGTACTAAACTGCCACATTTCTGGACAGCTTATTGCACTTGAAATGTTGCCTTTTAAGCTTTTTCATGGTGGCGGTGGCTGAGTCTCCATACCTGGTCCCCAGCCGCCACTCATTCTCCTGGTGTCGTCACCGCCTTCCACATGCACGTATCCCAGAAAATTACCCGTGCCCTCCCAAGTGCACTTAGTGGGAAAGACCGCCTAACCACAAAAACATGAGCAAGTGAATATGGCCAGGGATGGTACATCTCACTGGAGCCAGACTACAGTAAAAAAGCAGCCATAAAGTGCATGGGAACCTTCCCACAGACTTCCCTTAGCCAGGGCTGCTTCTCTGCAGGGTTGGAAGGGCCCAACAGAGAACCTGAGAATCCTCCAGTGGGCCTTGGCTTTTCCTTCAGGAGAGTACATAGCGCAAACCTTTCAGCTGCTATGGGGCTCTTTAGTGGGGAAGAAAAGTGGTCCCTTAGAATCAAATCTTCTGGTGGGCCCAATATTCTTTCGTCTGACACTGCATCTCGGTGAGAGTTGTATTTCACCACAGCCATATTCTTTAGCTTGGTGAAAGGACTGGCATAGAGGGAAACGTATATACTCTAGCTGTCATTTCTCCCAGGAAGTCCTCTAATGTAGCTTGTTGTGTAAGCAATGTCAGCCCATCCAACATCAGCTTAAACTTCTCGGTGGTGCTTAGTCACAAACAAAGATCTTTCTTTACGCCTTGAATTTAATCACTACAGAGTTGGATGCTAATTATGGTGTCATTACCACTCATCATCTTGGTGGAGTCCTCAAAGTTATGGAGGATGGCACAGATGTCAGAGATCCATACCCACTCATCAGCTCCTATGTTTGGAGGCTGATCTGAATGCCAATGGGTGTGTGGAAGCTGGTACTCAACAACTGACCACTGCTGCTCTCAAATCCTTCCCAACATCTGCATCGTTGATTTATAACATGTGGTGACACCGCACAACAGTCTGTGAGTTGGAAGCTGCAAACGCTGCTGAAGCACTGCAAAGGTGCTGGAAGCTATAGCTGACTTTCTGAAATGGGCACACACGCGTTGTACTTTCAAAAGCCGCTCTGGCAGATCTGGGTAGGTTTTGAGAAACCACTGAACCACTACATCGAGCACATTTAGTGCTCTCTCTTTACTAATGTGTACCCCTGTATGGAGAACAATATCAGCATTGAAAAATTAAAAGATAAAATATTGCCTGCTTTATATACCATGGAACCTAATAAACCAATTTTGATTACATCTTATGCACACTTGTGACAAAAATATCTGCACCAAAGAATTAATTTCACTAGAGTAGATCTAGTATAATGTTGACCGACAACACTTCTACTCCAGCCAAACGCAATAGATGGAGACCCAATCAGGATTCTCCACATTTCCAAAAATTACTGGAAGACACCAACAAAGTGGCATGAATTTCAATACAGTAGAAATTGTAGAATTAGGAACCAAAACCTCTTCCTTACAGCCAACCCAGCAGATGGAGACTCAATCAGGAGTGCACCATTCTCTCCAGTCGTTCACCACGTGTCAAACTTGAACTCTGTTGTGCAGGTACACAAGCTGGTCTAAAAAATGTGTGAAAGGAATCACAGAAATTACTTCTGCCACTTACATTACTGCTGCTGCTATTATTTTGGCATTGACGAATTGACATGCTGGAGGATGTCGGAAGTGTAGAGCTGCGATGAACTTTGTGCTCCTCACAGCTGGCTTGGGGAAAAACCTATGTTAAGGTTGTGTAAACCATGTTTGGATACTCCAGCATTCGCGGGTTCCTTTCCAGGGTGGGAAGCATGTGGCAAAATTTACGCTTATAATGTGAATCTAACAGAGTGGCAAACCAATAGCTCTATTTCAAATCATAACTATAGGGGGATCATGTTGCTGATAGTGATATTTCAGTTTTTCTTTTTTAATAAATTTGCAAAAATTTCTACATTTCTGTTTTTTTTTTCAGTCAAAATTGGGTGCAGCATGTACCTTAATGAGAAAAAAATGAACTTTTTAGAATTTACCAAATGGCTGCAATGAAAAAGTGAACAACTTAAAGGAGTCTGAATACTTTTCTGTTTTACTGTGCATACAGCTGAAGTCCACCCACAAAAAAATGACAAACTGGGCTAACACAGCTTGCACTATCACATTAGAAAAATTAAAAAATAAAAAGTTTTTTGTGCTCTGCACTGACAAGCTCTGCAGATAGCTGAATTTCAACCCCACAAAATTAAAAAGTGTCCTACAAGGGCTTCCTTGCTTTATCACATTAGCAAGTGTAAAAATAGATTGAAGGTATACTCCTGCATGGATCACAGTAAAACCAATGCATAACTCTGTTCTATGGTATGGGCCCTGTTCTTACTGTCAGAATCTCAGTAATTGCACAAGAAAAAAAATGTGCTGCAAGGTCAATTGAACATGTACACAGCACAGGACTTACACTATCTAACTTCCAAACAAGCTCCCATCTATCTAGCGAATGTCTCTCAGTACTAGAGATGAGCGTTGTTCTACTCGAACTGTTCGCCAATCTCAAATTCGAGCTGTTTTGGGCGGTGTTCGAGCCGGTCGGCGAACACGAACAATTTGAGAAAAATTCGGCTGTTCGAGGTTATGTTCGATAACTGTTCGTGCACCAAAATCATAACTGGATTTTTTCTCAGTAATGATGAAAATTAATGTTAATACGCAGTTTGAGTGTACAGCGGGGCGGGGGGAGGGGCAGGGGATGGATCTCTGCAGGAACAATGAAGATCTCCATTTTTTTTTCTCTTTCCCGCATTTGCAGTGGGGAGGTGCAATCTGTCAGCCTATCAGCAGCGCACACACGGAGCGAAGTGCTTTTTTTCACACAAGCAAGGGCATGTGTGATTGGCAGTGTATGTCACATGTCCTTGCCCTATAAGACCAAGCCATTTTCCCCGTCGCCACCATTTTCTCACTGCTGCAGCTGCGTGTTAGACGGCACCGCTGTTGCTGTGTGCGCTATACCTTGTTAATTTCAAGCCAATTTTCGCACAAATATACAGATAGCTTGGGAGTAGGGAATAGTTGTGATTGCAGTCCTTTTAAGGACTAGGTTACAGCATTTCCTACGACTTTTATCAGGCAGGTCTGTGCTCTTAAATAGATAGATTGTGGGAGTAAAGACTAATTGTAATTGGAGTCCTTTTCAGGACTAGGTTACATCAGTTCCTATCAGTTTTTGCCAGGCAGGTCTGTGCCAGTGCTGTGCAAGTTTTTTTCACAGCATTTGGCTGAATCTAGCAAAGCTAATCCTTTTTGGCCTATTGCAGTGGAGTAGCCTATCTGTGTTGCAAGATATACCACCTGTGTATAGAATACCAATTTTTTTACTGCACCTAGTGAAGTAAAATCTTTTGGGCATAGCATCATTCTATTAGTCCATCTATACTGACCTCCATCAGGTTGCAAACTGAATATAATTTTTTTCTGCATCTAGCTCTGAAAAAATATTTGGGCTTCTAGCAGTGTGTGGGACTTGGTCTATTAGTCCATCTATACTGACCTCCATCAGGTTGCAAATTAAAAATAATTTTTTTCTTCATTTAGCTCTGAAAAAATATTTGGGCTTCTAGCAGTGTGTGGGACTTGTTCTATTAGTCCTTCTATACTGACCTCCAGCAGGTTGCAAATTGAATATAATTTTTTTCTGCATCTAGCTCTGAAAAAATATTTGGGCTTCTAGCGGTGTGTGGGACTTGGTCTATTAGTCCATCTATACTGACCTCCATCAGGTTGCAAATTAAAAATAATTTTTTTCTGCATCTAGCTCTGAAAAAATATTTGGGCTTCTAGCAGTGTGTGGGACTTGGTCTATTAGTCCATCTATACTGACCTCCATCAGGTTGCAAATTAAAAATAATTTTTTTCTTCATTTAGCTCTGAAAAAATATTTGGGCTTTTAGCAGTGTGTGGGACTTGTTCTATTAGTCCTTCTATACTGACGTCCAGCAGGTTGCAAATTGAATATAATTTTTTTCTGCATCTAGCTCTGAAAAAATATTTGGGCTTCTAGCGGTGTGTGGGACTTGGTCTATTAGTCCATCTATACTGACCTCCATCAGGTTGCAAATTAAAAATAATTTTTTTCTGCATCTAACCCAGCCAATAGTTTTGGCCTAATACCACAGTTTGGCCACTCAGCTCTGCTCAGTTACCATCCATTGTTTTTTTGTGCAAACAACTCCAGAGTTGTGAATTAGTTAACCACCAAAATGAGTGGAAAAAGGCCTGCTGCTGGTGGAAAGGGGAATAGGCGTGTTGGGAAGGGGAAAAAAGGTTGTGTCCGTGGGGTAGGTGCAGAAGAAAGACCATCTTCCAGCCAAACTAAAATGTCTACTTCTTTTAGTGGACAATGTGATAAGATCCCTTTCTTACGGCCACGCCAATCGCTACAAATTCCAGATGAGGCACAAAAACAGCAGGTGCTTCAACGGATATCAAGTGCTCCTTTAAGTGGGCTCTCCTCCACATCAACTTCAACATCACAAATACTCCAGTCCTCAAAGGTGTCACCCAAATCGCACTTGCTTCCTCACAGCTCCCAAATCTCCAGCTGCCCGTCTGAGTATGAGGTAGAACAGATGGTTGAGTCTGCAGAGCTGTTTACTCATACTATAGCCTGGGAATCAGAGGTCGACTCCAGCGCTTCTGTGAATCCAGACGAGGAAATGATCTGCACTGATGCCCAGAATCTTTATGAGTCGGATCCAGGACCAGACGCAGAAGGTTCTGACCATAATGTAGACCCTCATTCCCAAACTGTAACTCCTGTTGGTGGAGACAATGAGGAAGACGATGATAAGACTCAAATACCTGATTGGAGCGACAACTTTAGTTTTTTGTCAGGGCAGGAACAGGTTGGCTCCGAGGACGACGGGTGTGATAACGCACAGGGTGATGATGATGAGGTCGGAGATCCCACTTACTGTCAACCCACAGTCAGTCAAGAGATGAGGTCAGCAGAGGAGGTGGAGGAAGATGCTAGTGACGACGAGGTCAGGTTGCGCCTTCCTGGACAGAGACGTAGTACTGGAAGCACGTTAACAACTGCATCCTCAAACACAACTCTGCCTCTCACCACAAGTCGTGGTGGCTCTTCAGGTCGCATGGGTGCTAAGCCTTGCATAGCCTGGGCATTTTTTCAGATCGATAAAGATGACCCAACTCGTGTTATCTGTAACATTTGTCAGCAAAAGCTAAGTAGAGGCCAAAAAATACATAGTTTGAGTACTTCATGCATGAACCGGCACATGGACATGAAGCATAAGTTGCAGTGGGAAGCTCAGTGTGCTACAATGCGGTCTAGCCGGCCGGGCCAACCACCGTCTGCCATATCTTGTGCATCCGCGGCCTCTTCATCCTCTGTGACTGGGGGGACAGCAGTCACACCTGTTTTGGGGCGCAGACCTGCCACCTCTTTACCCGCAACAGCCAGCGTGATTGGCAGGTCATCATTTTCTTTGGAGGTGGTAACACCAGCTGGTCTTGAGCGCTGTCCGACATCGATAGCACCACCTTTGGATCAAGGCAACCTAACATGTCCGCCTGCATCTTCCTCACAGACCGGCAGTTTGCCGGGGACACCCTTATCAACCCCGTCTAAGCACAATAGCCAGCCCTCGGTCCCTCAGATGTGGACAAGTAAAAGACCATTTCCTCCTAGCCATGAGAAAGCTAAGAGGTTGAATTTCACCATCTGCAAGCTCTTGGCTACAGAAATGCTGCCTTTCCGCCTGGTGGACACAGAGGATTTTCGAGACCTTATGTCCGTCGCAGTGCCCCAGTACCAGATGCCCAGTCGGCACTACTTCTCAAAGAAAGGTGTGCCTGCGCTCCACCAGCATGTCGCACACAACATCACCGCTTCTTTGAGAAACTCTGTGTGTGACAGGGTGCATTTCACCACAGACACTTGGACGAGTAGGCATGGACAGGGGCGTTACATGTCGCTGACTGGGCACTGGGTAACTATGGTGACAGCAGGACAAGGGGCTGCTGTCCAAGTCTTGCCGTCCCCACGAGTTCTGCGTCAATCCTCTTTATGTCATTTTTCCTCCACTGCTTCTGCCTCCTCAACCTCCTCTCGGTCTTCCACCTGCACCCAAAGCCTGTCTGGTCATGCCACAAGCTTTCTAACTGCGCAGAAGGGATCCTGCACACCTGCTTACTATGCTGGCAGTAGGGCTCAACGTCATCAGGCGGTTTTTACTTTGAAATGTCTGGGAAATGTGAGTCACACAGCTGAGGAGTTGTGGTCAGCTCTGGAGAACCAATTTCATGAATGGCTGTCTCCACTGGACCTGAAACCAGGGAAGGCCGTGTGCGACAATGCTGCAAACCTGGGTGCGGCCCTTCGCCGGGGCAATGTCACACACGTGCCTTGTATGGCTCACGTGTTGAACCTGGTTGTCCAGCAATTTTTAGCCCACTATCCCAGACTAGATGGCCTTCTGCAGAGGGCACGGTCGCTGTGTGCTCACTTCCGCCGTTCGCATCCCGCAGCTCAGCGACTTACATCTCTACAGAAGTCGTTGGGCCTGCCACTTCACCGGCTAAAATGCGATGTGCCTACCCGGTGGAATTCAACTCTGCACATGTTGCAGCGACTGTGGCAGCACCGACAAGCCCTGGTGCAATACGTTCTGACGTATAGCCTGGGCCAACGAGATTCAGAGGTGGGGCAAATCACGCTGGAGGAGTGGTCTCAGATCAGGGACCTATGCACCCTTCTGCACAGTTTTGAAATGGCGACGAAGATGTTTAGTGCTGACGATGCCATTATCAGCATGACTATTCCGGTGATTTACATGCTGGAGCACATGTTAAACAGAATTCGGAGTCAGGTGGTGGCACAAGAGGAGGTGGAGGAAGTAGAGGAGGAGGAGTTGTATGCGGAAGGGCTAACATCTGCAAGGTCCAGACGGTCGGCAGCACCAGGGCGGCAGGCATGTGAGGGTGGGGGAGATGATTTTTCCAGGGCGCATGGTAGCAGCCAAACTAGTGAGGAAGGTGCAGGAGCCCAGGAAGAAGTGGAGGACGAACTGATGGAAGACTCATCAGATGAGGGAGACCTTGATCACATTTCTGTTGTGCGAGGTTGGGGGGAGAGGACAGAGGAAGGAAGCATGATTGTTACCTCGCCACCAACACAACAGGGACTTGGTGCTCCTGGATGCGCAACACACATGAGTGCCTTCTTGCTGCACTACCTGCAACATGACCCTCGAATTGTGAGAATTAGAAATAATCCTGACTACTGGGTTGCCACACTGTTAGATCCCCGGTACAAAAGTAAATTTGCAGAAATTATTCCTGCCATAGAAAGGGATGCACGCATGCAGGGGTATCAGCAGAGACTGTTGCAGAATCTTACATGTGCTTTTCCACAAAATACCAGTGGTGCACGTAGTGAATCTCACAGTTCCAACTTGCCAACCGTGGGACCGTCAAGTGTTCAGCACTCAAACCGTAACAGAACCACAGTATCTGCTGGTAACATCAATTTTGCGGAATCATTTCACCACTTTTTTAGCCCATCCTTTGCAAGGCCACAGGAGACAAGAAGTCTGACACATAGTCAACGCCTAGAGACGATGGTACAGGAGTATCTCCAAGTAAACATTGAAGCCACGACTGTGTCACTGGACCCTTGCTCTTTTTGGGCTTCCAATCTGGATAAATGGCCGGAGCTAGCCACTTACGCCTTGGAGATCTTGTCATGCCCCGCAGCCAGCGTTCTGTCTGAACGTGTGTTCAGCGCTGCTGGTGGTGTGCTGACAGATAAGCGCACGCGGCTCTCCACTGATAATGTAGACAGACTCACGTTCATAAAGATGAACAAATCATGGATCCGAAACGACTTTTCTACCCCTGTGTCATCCTGGGGAGAGTAAAAGCTTGATGATTGGTTAAAATCACCCTACCAACCGTTTTAAGCTTTCAAATTACTAATCATGTTTATCTGTATCTTGACTGGAAAATAATTTGGGCTTTGTAGCAGTGTGCAGCACTGATCCTATTAGGCCATCTATAATAAGCTTCACCAGATTTAAAATTAAAAATAATTTTTAGCTGCATCTAGCCCGGAAAATAATTTTGGGGCTCCGAGATGCGCAAGACACATAAGTGCCTTCTTGCTGCACTACCTGCAGCATGACCCTCATATTGTCAGAATTCGAAGTAATCATGACTACTGGGTTGCCACACTCTTAGATCCCCCAAACTTTTCGATCAACCTTTTCATTTTAATAAAGACCAAAAAAATGGTCATTTTTGAAATTATAAGCATTAGCAGGTTGTTAGAAACTGAAATCAAACAGTTTTCAACTCAAAACTTTATTCTAGGTGATGTTACATTTTCACATAGGACCCCTTGTTCGAAAGGAGCTTCTGAACTCTCTCGTCCATTGAATTTGTCAGGTTTTGGATGGTTTCTGCTTCAATTGTTTTGCATGAGGACAGAATACCCTCCCAGAGCTGTTGCTTAGATGTGAACTGCCTCCCGCCATCATAGACACTCCTTTTAATGATGCTCCAAAGGTTCTGAATGGGGTAGAGGTCAGGGGAGCATGGGGGTCACACCATAAGTTTGTCCCCTTTTATGCCCATATCAGCCAGAGATGCAGATGTTTTATGTGCAGCATGAGATGGTGCATTATCATGCAGAAAAATGATCTTGCTGTGAAATACACGGTTCTTCTTCTTGAACCATGGCAGGAAGTGCTGTTTGAGAAAATCCACATACATTATGGAGTTCATCTTTAGCGCCTTCAGGGATCCTAAAGGGGCCGACAATCTCTCTCCCCATGATTCCAGCCCAAAACATTACTCCACCACCTCCTTGTTGGCGCTGTAGCCGTGTTTGCGTGGGGTGTCCATCAACCAGCCATCCTCCACTCCATTCATCTGGACCATCGAGCGCTGCACGGCACTCATCCGTGAACAAAACAGTTTTGAAATCAGTCTTCATGTAATGTTTGGCCCACTGGAGCCGTTTCTGCTTGTGTGAAGTGGATAGAGGAGGTCGACAGGATGGCGTATGCACAGCTGCAAACCTCTGAAGGACCCTGCATCTTGTTGTTCGGGGGACGTTGGAGGCACAAGCAGCTTCAAAAACTTGTCTGCTGCTATGACAAGGCTTTTTTGCCGCTGCTCTTTCAACCTGACGTAATTGCCTGTAGGAAAGAGTCCTCAATTTGCCCTTATCAGCACGCACACGTGTGTACTGTGAATCAGCTACATACTTCTTGATTGCCAAGACACTTCATCCTGATCATCGCACAATGTTGATTGTAGTCATGCCTTGACCTAAACACTCCACAATTTGTTGCTTCTCAGCAGCCGACACATCCTTTTTCTTTCCCATTTTGGCAGAAAATGTAGGCTGCTTAATAATGTGAGAGAGCCTTCTTAAGTAGTCTTGCCTTTCATTGGACACACCTGCCAAACTAATTAGCACAGGTGTCTGCAATTGCTTACAGTGATATAAAGAGCCCTGACACACATCACCATCAATGAGTTTAACTGACAAACAAACAAATTCTTCCCTTATCACTCCTAAACACTTTTTGCATAATAATTTGGAACGCGGTGTACATGTGCTTTTCCACAAAACACCAGTGGTTCACGTAGTGAATCTTACAGTTCTAACTTGCCAACCGTGGTCTGTATGGAATTGTTCAATAAAGGGCCCAAAATTAAGATAACATAGATGGGAGAGGTCTCTATGAATAGGAATTCCTAAGTATTTGATACCCTGTGAGGGCCAGGCAAAGGGAAAGTTGGACTGGATGGAATCCTATATGGATTTAGGGAGGGAGACATCGAGGGCCTCAGACTTCGCTGAATTGATTTTAAAATTTTACCATGTAACAAAGTGATCTATTTCAGCCATAACAGCAGGGATGGATATATGTGATTGAGTGATATATACTAGGACATCATCAGCAAATAGAGAGCACTTGTACTCGGTGCCTCCCACCTCAATCCACCTAATATTGGGGTTATGGCGAATTGATGAGAGCAGGTGCTCCGTCACTAGGATGTATAAGAGAGGGGACAGAGGACATCCCTGCCTTGTCCCATTGGTGATTGTGAAAGGTGATGAAAATGTTCTGACGCACCCCCTGGGCCTTGGGACACCCGGAGCCGGACCCTTTTTGGTGGATGCTGGTGGTTGTAGTCTTCGTGGCGGCGATCCGGTTCCGTGGCTCAGGGCGGTCAAACCAGTGGCGGAACTATTTATGTGGTTTTGATGTTTAAATGTCCGACTACGCCACCCGTGGATTGCGGTCAGAGTGAACCGCCGCTACAGGGCAGACCGCTAAGGCTGGTGTTGTGGGTGCAGCAGAGCGTAGCATAACTCCCCACGGGAGGAGTATAGCCTCAGGGCAGTGTATGCGGAGGATGGGGGTGATGGTGCAGGGCAGCAGCAGTAACGACACGGAGTCAGTGATGCAGTTCAGGGCCTTTACTCACAGTTCTTATTATCCAGACCACGTCTGCAGGTAACGGCTGCCCACGTCGTACTGTGCTCACCAGGTGAGGGGCTCAGACAACTCCCAGATAACTTTGGAGCGCTTCACAGGACCCCCTTTGTGTGTCCTTTGTCTGGCCTTTCTTACCAACACTTCTGTCCGGCTGCCTCGGGCCTCCTCTTGGTAAACTTGGCGCCAGTTTCCCTGACCCTATGTGGTGCCTTCCTAGCGGGTGGAGCAAGGGGCTGCGCCACATAAAATGTCAGAGCCTCCGGTTTCTAGCTGAGGGTCGTTTCCTGCCTCCACCGGTCTCCCCCTTTGGCCTGACCCCTCCACGCAGGTGGATTCGGGCGTGCGGTGGCGACTCGCCCGTCCGCACCCCTGGGATCCCTTCATTCCTCGTTCCTGGAGCCTTCTCCGCTCCTCTTCCTTCCTTCTCCCTCTTGCAGGCCTGGGCCTCTGTTACTAGGCCTGCCTCCGGAGCAGAGCTCATGCAGAGCCCCTGCTCCCTGCCACTTCTGCTCAGACTTCTCTGCACTGAACTAAGATGGTGCCCACCTTTTATACTCCCTTCTCAATGCACCCAGGAACTGCTTCCTCCCTGCTCCTGCACTGCAGGGTTCCCCTTCCTCAGTGTTCCCTCCCCCCACTCCAGCCAGGGACAGGGACTGTCGTGCCCATCTCAGGGGCATATTGGTCGCCCTGCCCCACGGCAATGTGGTGTAATGCATGCAGGTGTCGGGTCCTGATCCACACTCCATCCTTATCTGAGAGTGAGATATCACACCTCTGGGTGAGGTGCAATACGTCTGTAGCAACCGAGCCCTCGGTGCTACAGTTCCATTTATCTTCAGCCTAGGTGACGTATTGTGATACAGGGCTGTGATTTTGGCTATAAAAGGGTCCCCTAGACCCCTACCCCAAGCTTTTTAAGAGAATCATATATGGCGTGCCAGGAGACTCTATGGAATGCTTTCTCAGCATCCAACGAGAGTATCTACTTACAAATTTTTAACTGCATCTAGCCCAGGAAATACTTTGTGCCTAGTAGCAGTGTCTGCTAGTCAGCGGATTATCCCGGCTGTTAAGAAAGCTACACCACCTGTAGTTTGGACACTTAATTTTTTCAAAGGAAATGCTTCGGGACCACGGGATACTTAGTGAAGAGCATCAGGAGGCACCCCAAGGCATAGGGGCTGGGACTGGCACTAGGATGCCTTGCGGTGGACAGCCGAGCTCGATCCTTATAAAAGCTTTTTAACTGCAGCAGCTTTAGTGGACGCTACTGGAGCTGGAATTACACGGCTGCTGGCATGAGACTTGCCCTCCAATAGATCCTTGTAAATGGATTTAAAGTGTATTCATTCAAATTAGAGGGACAATTTAAATTAAAAAGCTTAGAGCTGCCTCCACCACAGGGGGGCTCTCTCGACCCACCAGCGGACAGGCACCAGTATTGGGAGAGGGGGGCTGGCCGTCAGGGTTCACCGCGGCTCTGGCACAAACCCGGCGACACGGAGGTGGCACGGGCAGGAGCGGACTGGCCGTCTCGGCTTCTCACTTTTTGGATTTTAGAAGGGCATGACATGCCTATATCTGTGTCTCCCCCTCCTTTTACTCCTCCACCTCTTTTCTTTTCGCATGACTATATGTACTTGTCACTTTTCCATGTGTTAGTTGTGTCTTCTGAGCAGTTTGTCAGCTTTTGGACACCTTTGAAGGTGTTTTCTATGTGTTTCTATGTGTTTTTGTTTGCCTGCCATTGGTTTTAACGGTGTTCGAAGGTGTTCGAGGAACAGTTCGACGAACAGTTCGGCGAACACACGGGTGTTCGACGAACCGAACCGAACTCGAACACTACGGGGGTGGCTCAACACTACTCAGTACATGGGCATACACTGTCTCCAGCAGTGACATGGATAAAATGGCACTGAGGTAACATGGCTGGTTTTTATATAGAGAGTACATGTGATTTCAGCAGCCAATTGCAGAAGCCCTTGTGTCTGGACAGGGTGGATGCTTCCTGTACTCTGATTGACTAGCCGCGCTTTCTTGACTTAACGTTACCACCTAAAGGAAGAAAAAAAAAAATTACTAGTGCGCCACTTGTCTGACCTGTTCTAAGCTATCACCAGCCCCTCTCACTCATCTACCATGTCCCACGCTCATCATACACAAGCACTATGCTAGCAAAATTGTTCAAAACGTTGTAATCGCCCCGAATCACATTCCCGCATTTTTTCACCGAACATTGCCTATCTTTCCCGAATTTAAGAAATTTTGCTTGCCTTTCTGATCACGAATCCGAATGTGCCATATTTGTGTCGAATTTAAGTTGTAAGCTCAGATTTCGAACAAAATCGCTGATCACTGCTCTGTACACAGCTGAATTTCAGTGGCACTAAATGACCAGGTGAAATATGGCTTGCTGTATCACGTTAATAACAGAAGAAAATATTTTTTTAGTGTGGATGAGGCCTATATAACATTGAAGATATTCTCCAAGCTGAGATCTTCCCTACTGTTTCACATTAGTAACAGAAGAAAGTATTATTTTACTGTGGATGAGGTCTATATACAATCTATAATATAAGGCGGGATGCGTGTCTCTGTCTTTAGCCTCGATATACTGCACATGCGTGACGCGCAGTCTGGCTCCAGAGAGAAGCAGGCATCCAGCCGTTAAAGGTAAGAGGAGGTGTATGGCGCCGGAGATCGCGCGGTATGTGTAGACACTGAACGCATACCGCGATCGCCGGCGCCATACTTACATACTTACCTAATCGGGAGGAGCGTTGCCTCGGCGCCTCTCTTAGCTGGAGACTGGGGGCGGAGTGAAGGCGTCGGACCGGCACATGCGCATTGCGCTATCCGGCGTCATTTTACTGAAGGCCGCACTTCTCCCCCGGCCTCCAGCAGAGAGGACGCAGCAGCACTGGAGTAGAGAAAAGAAAGGTAAGTATAACTGTTTATTTTTTTTGTATGTGTGTACAGTGAGAAAGGGATGAGGGGGCCACACATAACAGGATTGTGGGGCGAGGGGACCATGCATATATCAGGATTGGGGGGGTGAGGGGTACCACACATACCAGGATTGGGGAGTGAGGGGTACCACACATACCGAGATTGGGGGGTGAGGGGTACCACATATACCAGGATTGGGGGTGAGGGGTACCACACATACCAGGATTGGGGGTGAGTGGTACCACACATACCAGGATTGGGGGGTGAGGGGTACCACACATACCAGGATTGGGGGGTGAGGGGTACCACACAAACCAGGATTGGGGGTGAGGGGTACCACGCATACCAGGATTGGGGGTGAGGGGTACCACACATACCAGGATTGGAGGGTGAGCGGTACCACGCATACCAGGATTGGGGGTGAGGGGTACCACGCATACCAGGATTGGGGGTGAGGGGTACCACGCATACCAGGATTGGGGGGTGAGGGGTACCACGCATACCAGGATTGGGGGGTGAGGGGTACCACGCATACCAGGATTGGGGGGTGAGGGTGCCAAGCATACCAGGATTGGGGGGTGAGGGGTACCACACATACCAGGATTGGGGGGTGAGGGGTACCACACATACCAGGATTGGGGGGTGAGGGGTACCATGCTTACCAGGATTGTGGGGTGAGGGGTGCCACACATGCCAGGATTGGGGGTGAGGGGTAACACGCATACCAGGATTGGGGGGTGAGGGGACCATGCATACCAGGATTGGAGGGTGAGGGGACCATGCATACCAGGATTGGGGATGAGGGGTGCCACGCATGCCGGGATTAGGGATGAGGGGTGCCACCATGCTGGGATTGGGGATGAGGGGTGCCACGCATGCCGGGATTGGGGATGAGGGGTGTCACGCATGTTGGGATTGGGGATGAGGGGTGCCACGCATGCTGGGATTGGGGATGAGGGGTGCCACGCATGCCGGGATTGGGGATGAGGGGTGCCACGCATGCTGGGATTGGGGATGAGGGGTGCCACGCATACCGGGATTGGGGATGAGGGATGGAGTGCCATGCATACCGGGATGAGGAATGGGGTACATTTATACCAGGATGAGGGATACCATACACACCAGGATAGTGATGAGGGGTGCCATACATACCAGGATAGGGATGAGGGGTGCCACGCATACCGGGATGAGGGGTGCCAAGCATAACGGGATGAGGGGTGTGGGGTGCCACGCATACTGGGATTGGGGGTGAGGAGTGCCACGCATACTGGGATTGGGGGTGAGGATTGCCACGCTTACCGGGTTTGGGGCTGAGGGGTGCCACGCATACCGGGATTGGGGGTGAGGGGTGCCACGCATACCCGGATTGGGGATGAGGGGTGCCAGGCATACCGGGATTGGGGATGAGGAGTGCCATGCATACCGGGATTCGGGATGAGGGGTGCCACGCATATCGGGATTGGGAATGAGGGATGGGGTGCCATGCATGCCAGGATGAGGGATACCATACACACCAGGATAGGTATGAGGGATGGGGTACCATGCATACCAGGATGAGGGATACCATACACACCAGGATAAGGATGAGGGGTGCCACGCATACCGGGATTGGGGGTGAGGGGTGCCAAGCATACCAGGATTGGGGGTGAGGGGTGCCACGTATACCGGGATTGGGAGTGAGGGATAGGGTGCCATGCATACCAAGATGAGGGATACCATACACACCAGGATAGGGATGAGGGGTGCTACGCATACCAGGATTGGGGGTGAGGGGTGCCACGCATATCAGGATTGGGGGTGAGGGGTGCCACGCATACCAGGATTGGGGTGAGGGGTGCCACGCATACCAGCATTGGGAGTGAGGGGTGCCACGCATACCAGGATTGGGGGTGAGGGATACCACGCATACCAGGATTGGATGGTGGGGACAGGATGGGGGCTGTACAAATACAAGGAGGGGGGCAGCACATACCAGCATGGGAGACCATATACCAATAAAAATGCTCGCCACCCAGGCATAGAACGGGTTCAATAGCTAGTAGAATATATGCTTCAAGGAATTTCAAACTCAGATCTAGCCTGCTGTGCCCCATTTGTCACGGAAAAAAAAAGATTTATTTACTTTGCATAAGCTGTGCATACAGCTGAATTTCACCACCACAAAATGACAAGGTGGGCTATGGTGTATTGCATCACGTTAGTTACAGAAAAAATAGTTTTTTTTTACTCTGCATATAGCTGAATTTCACTGCCACAAAAAGACAAGGTGGGCTATGAAGTGCTGCATCACGTTAGTCACAGAAGAAAATAGTTTTTTTTTACTCTGCACACAGGTGAATTTCAATGCCACAAAACGACAAACTGAGATATGGCTTGCTGTATCACGTTAGCAACTGAAAAAAAATTTTCTCAAGGTGTAGCAAGCAAAAAAGGAAAAAGAGGGGTAATAAAGGCATGAAGCGTGTTAAATGATTAAGTAAGAATACAATATCATGAGAAAAATATAGAAATTTTATTATTAATAGGACACTGGACACAACCATTTAAAAACATGATTAAAAAACATGTAAGACAAAAAAGGGGACATATAAACAAAAAAATCCCCTTACAGGAATTGACATATGGATCCAATATAATATATAATTACAAGCAATTAGTCTGTGGAAAATATTTAACAGTTGTAATAAATACCCTAACTCATCTGGTATTTGCACAGTAACATAATTAGGGTATACCCTCCATTATCCAATATATATGGTCCCCAGACAAATGGGATACCTAATAAATAAGTAAATAGTAAGTATTAGAAGGTCCCAGAATAAGAAGGAATCAGAAAGTACAAACCATATGAATCCACAGAAAGATAGAGAAGATGTCAAAATATAAAACCTACGCGTTACGCCATCCAATTATGGCTTCCTCAGTGGTATAATGTCAGTGTCCCAAACATTTTGTAATATATACTCCAGAAACCACATACACCCATTAGTCAAAGAGAGAGTCCATGAAAACCAGTGCGGGACCAAGATCAGAAGGAAGGAAATAGTCCCTAAGACTCACTATAGGATATAGGAGTCCTCAAGTTGCACTAAAACAAAATGTTCGCTCTTCATATAGAGATGGACATGTGATTTCAGCAGGCAATGGCACATGCCCTTGTGTCTGGACATTGTGGATGATTCTTGCGCCCTGATTGGCTAGCCGCAATTTGCACATATAAAAGCTCTCACCATGCCTTCCCTCATCAAACACGTCCCTCCGCTCATCATACACCACCATTATCCTAGCCAAAGTGCTAAAAATGCTTTAGTGGCAATGCAATCATTTAACACATTTTTTCCAATATTTACCAAATTTTGCCTTTTTTAATTAAAAATGCTCGTGTTTCCAATCACGAATCCGAATGTGCCATATTCGTGCTGAATTTGAAATTGGCGATCATTTTTCAAACATATTCGCTCATCTCTAGTGGGGGCCATCATACTGACTAGGGGCATCATACAGACAGGTACTATAGTATGTGTGGCTAGTTAGTTTTGGGAGCATCATACTCTAATGTTTGCTGGTGAGAACACTAAAGGGCTTCATTAGGTGTATTTGTATATACACTGCTCAAAAAATAAAGGGAACACTCAAATAACACATCAAGATCACACAAAAATCATCAATGGAAATCAAATTTATTAACCAATGGAGGCCTGGATTTGGAGTCACCCCTAAAATTAAAGAGGAAAAACACCCTACATGCTGATCCAACTTTGACGTAATGTCCTTAAAACAAGTCAAAATGAGGCTCAGTATTGTGTGTGGCCTCCACATGCCTGTATGACCTCCCTACAATGCCTGGGCATGCTCCTGATGAGGTTGCGGATGGTCTCCTGTGGGATCTCCTCCCAGACCTTGACTAAACCATCCGC
The DNA here is from genome assembly GCF_046119375.1 of Phyllobates terribilis. Lineage (NCBI taxonomy): Eukaryota > Metazoa > Chordata > Amphibia > Anura > Dendrobatidae > Phyllobates > Phyllobates terribilis. The sequence continues at coordinate 68,073,341 of NW_027362763.1, read as the reverse complement.
CAAATCCTGGACAGTCTGTGGTGCAACGTGACGTGGATGGAGCGAGACATGATGTCCCAGATGTGCTTAATCGGATTTAGGTCTGGGGAAGAGGCGGGCCAGTCCATAGCTTCAATGCCTTCATCATGCAGGAACTGCTGACACACTCCAGCCACGTGAGGTCTGGCATTGTCCTGCACTAGGAGGAACCCAGGGCCAACTGCACCGGCATATGGTCTCACAAGGTGTCTGAGGCTCTCATCTCGGTACCTAATGGCAGTCAGGTTACCTCTGTCGAGCACATGGAGGGCTCTGCGGCCCTCCAAAGATATGTCACCCCACACCATTACTGACCCACTGCCAAACCGGTCATGCTGAAGGATGTTGCAGGGAGCAGATCGCTCTCCACGGCATCTCCAGTCTGTCACATGTGCTCAATGTGAACCTGCTTTCATCTGTGAAGAGCACAGGGCGCCAGTGGTGACTTTGCCGATCCTGGTGTTCTGTGGGAAATGCCAAGCGTCCTGCACGGTGTTGGGCTGCGAGCACAACCCCCATCTGTGGACGTCGGTCTCTCATACCTCGCATTGATGTGCCATCCTGGATGAGGTGCAGTACCTGAGCAACTTCTGTGGGTTGTAGAGTCCATCTCATGCTACCACGAGTGTGAAAGCACAACCAACACCGGTCCCCACCTGCAGAACCACTCCTTTATTGAGGGTGTCTTGATAATTGCCAATAATTGCCATCTATTGTCTAACCATTTGCACAACAGCATGTGAAATTGATTGTCAATCAGTGTTGCTTCCTAAGCGAACAGTTTGATTTCACAGAAGTTTGACTTTATTTATTTTTATTATATATAATATTAGCTATTGAACCCGCTCTGTGCCCAGGTGACGAGCATTTTTATTGGTATATGCTTCCCCTATCCTGCGCCCCATCCTCTTTTGTGCTGCACCCCATTCTCAATTGTGCTGCCCTCATCCTACGCCCCCATCCTGCTCCCCCATCCAGAAGCCGGGTGAAGAATGTGGTGCCGGAGTACACGCGTGCCCATAACATGCTGTTCAGCTTCATTTTGATGAAGACACACTGCAAATATGTCTTCACTAAAATGGCGCCGGACAGCACGCTATGCGCAGGCGCCGATTCCAGCGCCGCACTCTTCTCCCGGCTTCCGACCCGAACAGAGTTGCTGCGGCAGCTCTTCCCAGTCAGGTATGTACTTATGATGCTGGAAAACCCAGTATGCATTCAGTGTTTATGCATACCGCGATCTCCGGCACTATACACTCCTCTTACCTTTAACGGCTGGATGTGTTCTTCTGTCTGGAGCCAGACCGAGCAGGAGAAATGCACATGCTCAGTCTATAGAGGCTTCAGACAGAAGGACACATCCCTGATTATATTATGGAAGTCCCCAAATTCTGTTAATATCCCCATCCTGTTATATATGCCCCCCCTTCTTATTATACGCTGCCCCCATCCCATCCTGGTATTCAATGCACCTCTGATCCCCATCCTGGTATGCATGGCCCCCTCATCCCCAATCCTGGCATACATAGTCCCCTCATTCCTAATTCTGGTATGCATGGCCCCCTCATCCCCATCCTGGTACGCATGGCGCCCCTCATCCCCATCCTGGTATGCATGATACCCCTCATCCCCATCCTGGTATGCATGGTACCCCTCATCCCTATCCTGGTATGCATGGTACCCATCATCCCTATCCTGATATGCATGGTACCCCTTCATCCTTATTCTGGTATGCATGGTACCCCTCATCCCTATCCTGGTATTCATGGCACCCCATCTCTCATCCTGCTATGTATGGTACCCCCTCATCCCTATTCTGGTATGTATGATACCCCCTCATCCATATTCTGGTATGCATGGTATCCATTCATCCCTATCCTGGTATGCATGGTACCCCCCATCCCTATTCTGGTATGCCTGGCACCCCTTATCCCCATCCTGGTATGTAGAAAAAAAAAGTGGAAAATCTCCAGCATAGAATAATGTTAAAACATAGTAGATTATTAAATCTAAGATAAAAAAATTGAGTTCATCCGAGAAATACAAGCAGCATCACATATCTGCTCCAGTGAGGAATTACATCAGTCAAATTGACGCGTTTCAACTCAGATGAGTCTTCATGATCTGTAGTCAAATAGAGGCAACGCACATATATAGGATTAGTAAGCCACCATCAAGAAGCAGGTGCACTCATTAGTGAACGAAATACAAGCTGTCTAAATCGGAGGAAAGGGTTAAAATCAGCAACACAGCTGGAAGGAAATGTGAGGAATGTGAGCTCCATAAGAACAGAGAACTGATAAAAACAATATCCAGAAAGCTAATTCATTAATTACCTAACATCAATTGTACTGTAGCATTAAATCCTGTTGAGTGTTTAAACCATGAAGGGATATGGGTTTGTTACTTAAAAATCCAAAAACTCTCTCGATTCAGAATTTGTCTCCTGAGTTCACCACCTCTGACGGGTTTAAAAACTTTTTCTATACCCATGTATTTTAAATATCGAGTATCCCCGCTCCCCCCTCCCCGTGTTTAGCGGCAAAATGCTTTGAAACCGCAGAGATATTAGTCGCAGAGGTGCTAGTAGTGTCAGAAATATGTCTACAAATTCTTTTTTTTAAGAGGACCGGTAGTACATCCTACATATTGGATTTTACATATCGCACATTCTATTAGATAAACCACAGAAGTCGTATTGCAGTTTATGATACTCTTAATAGAATATTCATGTCCATTGGTTGAAGATACGAAGGTTGGGGAAACATTTGCATGACTGCAGGACTTACAAATATTATGACCACATCTAAAAAAGCCTTTTGTAGATAGCCATGTGCCTATATTTTTGGCAGTTAATGATTTATCCATATAATAGCTGGGTGAAAGAATATTACCCAAAGTACAGGCTTTTTTAGCTACAAATCTTATATCCGTGTTCTGCAGAATTTGTGCCAGTTTAATAATATAATTCAGCATAGGAAGGAATCTTTTAATAATCAAAATTATTTTATGGAAAAAAAGGAGCATGAACCGCACCTCCAAAAATCATACATTTGATCTAATGCCTCTCGGCAAAAATATATATAACTGAACATGAGGTTCTTCGTTTAACATTCTGATCATACTGTATGAAGCCCACTGCCACATCATGGCAAACCTCGTAGTGGGTCCTAACATTTCCTGCCAGAACGGGAGCGGAGCCGTGCGCCAACCACCGCCACAGCGACAATGCACCAGCAGGGCGGGCGGCCTGGTGCCTCACAGCACCCATGCTGCAAGACCGAGTCCCCATGACTCCAGGCCATGCCACCCCACAAGCACAAAACCACAGCAACAATGGCCAACACACTGCACCAACACCACAAGAAAGGAGCATTGTGACTCACCTTCCTCAAGCTCTCAAGTGAGAGCAAAAATAGGCTAGACCCTCTTTGCAGTCCCCTGCTAATAAAATTATTTTATGGAATTCAGTGCTATATTGTGTGGAGAATGTAATATAACCGTGTTGTTTCGGATGCTCCATATGTTCTGCTCCATTCTTATTTTTCTTGTTATTTTTATACTTATCCTTGTTCTTATTAATAGTTCTATTAGTAGTCAAAAGATCATCCCTTTTCATGTTATCCACAATTGACTCAGCACGTAGGAGAGTCCATTCTGGGTAACCACATTCCCTCAATCTATTTTTAGTCGTGTGGAGTTCAGTTTCATATAAATCTCTAGTTGTACAGTTTCTCTTCATCCTGACCAGTTTCCCGACGGAGATGTTTTTCATTGTCTGCATGGGATGACAGGAATGTGCTTCCAAAATAGAGTTAGATTCCTATGGTTTTCTATAGGTCATTGTAAAAACCTTGTTGTAGTAATTATCACCTCTCAAGGTTATATCCCAAAAATTAATTGTTGTTTCAGCAGATTTCTCAATGTGACCAGGACTCCAGATTTACACCGTGTCTGTCTAACGATATTTTTTCATTTCATTTAATTTCTCTCAGCATTCACCGCTGGAGAGAAACTATGAGACAAAGCGTCAGCCTTAACATTCTTTGTCCCCGGGACAAAGGTTACGGAAAAATTGAACCGGGCAAAAAACAGTGTCCACCTAGCCTGCCAGGCATTCAAATGTTTAGCTGCGTCCAGATAGATCAAATTCTTATGATCAGTGAAAACCTGTATAGGGTGTCGAGCCCCCTCCAAAAAATGACGCCAAGGCTCGAACACGAGTTTAATAGCCAACAACCACGATTCCCAACATGATAGTTGAGCTCTTTCTCAGAAATTTTTTTTGAAAAGAAAGCACAGGGATGCATCCCATCCTCACCCTCCTGGGACAGAACTGCCCCTACGCCTATAGATGAGGCATCTAGCTCAACCAAAAATGGCTTGGTCTCATACGTCTGGATAAGAACAGGAGCAGAGCTGAACCTCTCCTTGAGACACTCAAAAGCTTCAATAGCCTCAGTGGACCATTGCACTGTATTAGCACCCTTCTTGGTGAGATCAGTAATGGGTTTAGCGATGACAGAGAAATTCTTTATGAATTTCCTGTAATAATTGTCAAACCTCAAAAACCTCTGTATGGACTTCAAACCCTCAGGCCTTGGCCACTCCAGCACAGCCTGAACTTTCACCGGGTCATCTCAAAACCATCACAAGAGACAAAGTAACCCAAAAAACTAATTTTCTGGATAGCAAACTGATACTTCTCCAATTTAGCAAAGGGTGTGTTATCTCTCAGTATCTGAAGAATTTTGCGGACTCTCTGCCAATGAGACTCAAGATCCGATGAACAAATCAAAATGTCATCCAGATAAACAATAACACTCCTACCAATCAAGGGTCTCAGAATGTCATTGATGAAATTTTTAAAAAATGCAGGGGCGTTAGTAAGCCCAAAAGGCATCATTAAAAACTCAAAATGTCCTTCCGGGGTGTTAAAAGCTGTTTTCCATTCATCTCAGTCCTTCACCCGCAGCAAATTATATGCCCCACGAAGGTCAATCTTAGAAAACCATTTAGCTCAGGTCAGGTTAAACAAATCCGGAACAAGTGGTAATGGGAAGGATTGCACACAGTGATCTTATTAATCTCCCGAAAATACAGACATGGCCTAAGACCTCCATCCTTCTTTTTGACAAAAAAGAACCCAACTGCCACAGGAGACTTAGAGGGTCTTATGTGACCTGCAGCTAAACTAGTCTGAAGGTACTCCTTCAAGCCCCCCTCTCTGGAATTGTCAGATTAAACAACCGACTCTTAGGGAGTTTAGCATCAGGGGCGAACTCAATAGCACAATCGTAATCTCTATGAGGTGGTAAAGCTTTCGACTCCACATCCGAAAAAACACTCCAAAAATCCTGAATGGGTTAAGGTAACTCCCCCTTCACAACAGCCGCAATATGGGTCTTATGGAACCAGACGACCAGTCCAGCAAAGGATTATGCACTTTTAACCAGGGCAACCCAAGGACGACCGGGGAAGGCAACTTAGCAAGTACAAATAAGTCAATCTGCTCCTCATGTTCCATATTTATAGTAAGCGGAAACCCTGTGACCTTTCGAAAAATGCTCCCATGATCCAGGGTAGCTTTATCAATCGCCACCACAGGAAAAGGAGATGACAAAGGTTCAGAATCAAACTTATACTTTTCAAAAAATTGTTGATCAATCAAATTAAGTGCAGAACCACAATCCACCATAACCTGAAACTCAATCAGACGACCCTGACAGGTGGTATTACCAGGAAAAAACACCCCAGAAGAACATAAAAATGCAATGCGAATGGGAGTGTTATTTCTACTGACCATTATATTTTCTTTCCTTAAGGGAACCTCACATTGCTTTAAAAAATTATCAGCCTTACCGCAATACAAGTAAAGTCCCTCAGAGAACCACCTGTCCCTCTCCTTGGAACGGGATGACATTGCCCTGACCTGCATAGGTTCCCCAGTGTCGGCAGGAATATCGTGAGAAACAGAATACAACAATACAGAAAACTTCTCCTCATTCTGTCTTACCCTCAACCTTTTATCCACATGGATAGCTAACTGCATGGGAATTTGCAGAGTATCAGGTGCAGGGAATGCAATGAGCAAATCTTTAACCCTTTCACTCAAGCCTGCCAGAAACTGAAACCTGAGTGAAGGGTCATTCCACCTGACCTCTGCAGACTGTTTGAGATGTCTGAGCTCTGCATCAGCTGATGTAACCTGATCAGGATCATCATATATCAAACCCATGGCATCAAAAAATGTCTCCACAGAACTCAAACAAAGATCATCAGGACACAAGGAAAATGCCCAGATTTGAGGTTCCTTACGCAATAGAGACATAATAATTCCTACACACTGTAGTTCACTCCCAGAATGTTTAGGTCTGAGCTGAAAATACAACAAACAAGCATTTTTAAATGAAAAAAAATCCTGTCGTTTCCCCGAGAAACACTCAGGTAATCCTACCTTAGGTTCTTCATAGCATTCTGCAGGGTATTTACTCACATACTGCTGAAGATTGGCAACCTCCAAAGTCAGCCCTTTCAAGCATTGAGCAAGCTCCTGGATGGTACACATACTGAAGAAAACCCAGGAAGAGGAGAGAAGAAAAAAAAAACAACTTTTTTTTTTTAAACGCGGCTGGACATACTGTTATGTTCTGAAACTTAGAACTAAGGAATAGGAGGGAAAAGCTGTCCCTGCACTGAGACTCAGCTTTACAATACACTGGGGTGGGTGCCCTATTCCTTATGAATAGCCCCACCGAAACTCATGCACTGTCCTCAAACGAAGACCTGTAGAAAAGGGAAAAGGGTCCCTAAAAGGTCTAAGGACTGGGAGCAAAAGAAGGAAGACCTCCGAACAGAAAAGTTAGTTGCAGAAACGAAAATTAAAGAAAACAAAACTGATGGAACAAGAAGTCCCAGGATAACAATAGTCAAAAGCAAGGAGAAATAAACCATGCTACTTAGCCAGAGCGCGAGTGAAACAACAACACTGATGTCCAGCAGAGAATGGGGGCCAGGTGCTGGGTAATAAAGAGTGCAAAAATCAAGTGCTCAAAAAAACCAGAGCCAGAGGAAAAGACTAGAAGCCAGCAAACCACAACATGATGGCCGATAGTAAAACAAACATAGATTTTAACAGTTTCCCCAACCTTTGTATCAACAAATGGTCGTGAATATTCTATTAAGAATTTCATAAACTGCAATACGACTTCTGTGGTTTGTCTAATACAATGTGCAATATGTAAAATCCAATATGTTGGATGTACTACAGGTCCTCTTAAAAAACGCATTCGTAGACATATTTCTGACACTACTAGCACCTCTGCGACTATTATCTCTGCGGTTTCAAAGCATTTTGCCGCTAAACACGGGGGGGGGGGGGGATACTCGATATTTAAAATACATGGGTATAGAAAAAGTTTTTAAACCCGTCAGAGGTGGTGACCTCAGGAGAAAAATTCTGAAAAGAGAGTTTTTGGATTTTTAAGTAACAAACCCGTACCGCTTATGGTTTAAACACTTGACAGGATTTAATTCTACAGTACAATTGATGTCAGTTAATTCATGAGTTGGTTTTCTGGATATTGTTTTTATTAGTTCTCTGTTCTTATGGAGCTCACATTCCTCACATTTCCTTCAAGCTGTGTTGCTGATTTTAACCCTTTCCTTCCATTTAAACAGCTTGTTATTTCGTTCACTATTGAGTGCACCTGTTTCTTGATGGTGGCTTACTAATCCTATATATGTGGAGTTGCCTCTTTTTGACTATAGATCATAAATAAAACTCGCTTGAGTTGAAACGCGTTGATTTGACTGATGTAATTCCTCACTGGAGCTGATATATGTGATGCTGTTTGTGTTTCTCGGATAAACTCAATTTTTTTATCTTGGATTTAATAAAGTACTATGTTTTAACTTTATCCTACGCTGGAGATTTTCCCCTTTTTTCTCTTCATTGCACCGACCTGAGCCAGGGCAGCTCCCTACGAGGATCTCTGGACAGAGGACTGCATTCCGGTGAGCTGACTCTCCCTTTCTTTCCCTTCCTGTTTCCTTGCACCCTGGTATGTATGGCACCCCTCATCGCTATCACGCTGCACACACAAAAAAAATTAAACACTTATACTCACCTTTCTTCCCTGTGCTCCAGTGCAGGATCCCGTTCTGCCGGAGGCCAGGGGAGGAGTGTGGCACCGGAAAACACATGTGCCCATACCGCGCTGTCTGGCGCCATTTTGTTGAAGACGCACTGCAAACGTGTCTTCAGTAAAATGGCGTCGGACAGCGCATTATGCGCATTCGCCGATTCAGACGCCGCACTCCTGCCCCGGCCTCCAGCCAGAATAGAGGCACCGCGGCAACGCTCTTTCCGATCAGGTATGTCCTTATGGTGCTGGAGATCGCAGTATGCATACAGTGTCTATGCATACTGCGATCTCCGGCGCCATACAATCCTCTTACCGTAACGGCTCCATGCATTCTTCTGTCTGGAGCCAGACTGTGCTGGCGTGTCGCACCTGCACAGTCTATAGAGGCTTCGGACAGAGGGACGCATCTAGCGTTATATTATAGATATATACACACACACACACTTTTGTTTTCTTTTCTAGGGGGACTCAATTAGAGCTTTTGCTATGGGGCCTTGTGATTTCTATGTACGCCATTGCCACCACCTGACACTCTTTCACAAAGATTTTTTACTTTTAGCAGAGGGAATCCTTCGCCAATTTCCCTTGGTTGCTTCCTGAGTTATTACTGTTTAATGATTTATATTTTGTTCTTGTCTTTTCTTTTTCATTGACTTGCTTAAATTAGAAAAATCAATAATGACTGTTATTTTTCTGCATCATCATCTCAGGTGGAAACTGATTTAGAAAATGGAAAATTCTCAGAATTATGACAATGGACCTTCAACAAGCTCATGTGTCGCTGATTATTTCCCAGTACCTAAGCTCACGGGGGACGACATCTACCATGTTTTCATTAGCTTCAGTAGAGCGGACTCTAGATGGGTGCATCAGCTGATCCACAGACTGGAGGTTACATTTCCAAGCATTAAAATCTGTTCTCATGATCGAGACTTTACTGCAGGAAAGACAGTCATAGAAAACATGACTGAGAGCATTCAGAGGAGTCAGAAAATGTTGATGGTGCTCAGTCCAGATTTTGTGCAGAGTCGCTGGTGCCTCTTTGAAGCCAATCTGTCCATGTTCCAGGACTGTATGTCACATAAGGCCATTGTGCCTGTCATGCTAAAGCCGTGCCCAATGCCTCTGTATCTCAGCCATCTGACGTACCTAGAAGCTGACGATGAGCAGTTCTTTGAAAAATTGTGCAACAGGCTCCTGAGGAATAACGCTAAAGAAGCAGAAGACGTCTTGGTTCACTTCCAATCATCTATACTATATGGTGGAAAGAATCTGCTGTCTCTGGCAGCGGTGAATGAAAATGATGAAAGAGCGCTAACGGGAACCTTCTCTGACACTTGTGTGCCGGACTCTCTGAAAGCTGTCGTGAAAGACCCTGAAATATACAAGAAAGCCATCCAACTGATAAACGATACCCCAATTGATTTCTTATCCTCTAACTGGATGAAGGTCAAAACTTGCCTGATTTTATTTCTTAGTGTAGTACCATGTGTTTCTATGATTGCTTTCGGATTTGCGTGTCTGGAGCAAACTTGTTGGCACTTTATGCACATACCGATATCTTTCATTCCTTTCGGTCTTGCAATGTATAAGCTAGAATATTGGGAAAAGCATGTGTTTAGAAAGGATACTCAGAACATGAAAAGAAAAATTGGGGAAGCCAATTTGCTATTGGTTGAGACGTCCATCCTTGCCGGTTGCTCTTCTAAATCCAGTTTAGTTTTTGTCTTTGCTCCTTTGAAAGAATGTAAAGCGATGTTCCTAATGACCTTCGTGTCTGATGCTGAACTGGCAAAATGTATGTGGGAAAATGCAATCATCAATTATTCTTGTGATTACGCCAACTGTATGGCCAATAAACACTTTCCCTACGGGGACCCAGAGCCTCCTGGGCATTTAGCAAATGGCATCTGCTTCTGCCAGTATGTGGCCATGGAAATAAAGCAAGACAATTTGTCATGATCTCACTCTAATCTTCTCTTATTGTACAGAAATTGATGTATCATCATTTTATAGTTACCCCTTCCATGGCAGTGCTCTGAGGGTAATTATGCAAAGCAGTCTAAAGGCAAACCCCTATAAAATCTCATCAGGAACACCCCCATGATGAAGACCATAAAAAAAGAATGCTGGGCACAGTAAATAAAAGTTAAACATCTCTAAAACTGTATGACAAATATATAAATAGATAAAAATGGATCATTCGGGTGACCACCGAGAATAAAAAATATTCAAAAATTGGTCACTTTTGACCTCGCAACAGGTCCTCTTGAATTTTGAAGATGCAATCATTAAAAGTGACTGTGTGACCAACTAATTTGCCAGAATTAATTTGCTCTCTTTGTCAGTCTCTGGACTTGTCATAGGTTTAAGGCAGAAATGATTGTTTGTTAGTGTGTTATTTTATGTCTTTCAGTGAAGCTTAAAAAATGATGAAATTAAAACAATTTGACGCGTTTGTGGTGTGGTTTTGATGTGACTATTGCATGCGTTTCTGATGTATTTTTCTCTGTTCATTTGAATGGGTGAAAAACACACTAAAAGAATTGACACGCTGCAGGTTTAAAACTTCTTCAAATCTGCAAAGGAAAAAAAAAGCAGCGTGTGCATGAGATTTCAGAAATATCATTCATTTTGCTGTTACTGTAAAATGCAGCATTTTGGGTGAAGAAATTTCTGCTGCAAATCCTTAATGTGTGCACATACCCTAAAAGAGTAAGTTATAAAAAGACATATTGTAACTATTTGCCTATCCACCCATATAAAAACGTTATTGGTGCACAAATTATTGCACATTTACAATTTTTTACAATTTCACCGTTCAAAAAACGGAAGGAAAAGTCAATCAATAAATAAAATAAAAAATACAACTCTTTCTGCGAAAAAAAAATGACACTGAAAACGACAATATTCAGGACAGGTTTGGGGACAATAGGTGCAGGATCTTTACTAAGATGAATATTTATTAGGTAGAATTGTATTGTTGTAAATTAATTATATTTGATTGGCACATTCATTTGTATATTGTGCGGCATGATGAGTTGTGCCCCCTTAAAAAAAATGTTCTCATGTGAATATGGCTCTGCAATCACCAGACTGGCAGGAAGGATGCAATGAGCCCTCAGTCATTACTTACAATAATCTAGTAAAATGAAAACTGTGACCTGATTGGTTTCCCTGGGAGAAAAAGACTGATTGTTCTGTTCAATGTGGTCCAATAAGAGACATGCTGTACACACATTAATAAACCAGAGTGTGAGAAGCTCTTCAGATATGAACATCTCTATACAACATATTACCCAGAGGGTAAGGGATGCATTAAAACCTAACTTTTTGATTTTCATTTAAAAGTGGTCCAAACTTAAAAGTTTATATCCAAAAAAGACAGGAAGTATATAAACTCAATAAAGTAAAAAGATATTTTTATTGAATAAATATAAAAACAAAATACACTAAAAGATATGGGGAGAAAGATACAGAACAGAGTTACACCTCACCCAGTATAAATATAATCAGCCAAGGACAACCTATGCATGGTAAGTATAGTAAAATAATGTACTAATTAGTGATGAGCAAGCACTAAAATGCTCGGGTACTCGTTGCTCGGGTCGAGCAATTTGGAATGCTCGAGTGCTTGGTCCGAGTAACGAGCCCAATGTAAGTCTATGGGAAACTTGAGCATTTTTCAGGCGGCTCCCCCCGGCGATCTGCAGAGGGCCTAAAAATTGCCCAAATCGATGGGAACAGTGCTCAAATGACATGAGAACAGCATGGGGAAGCCCCCTGGAAGCATTTCTGACTCCCAGGTCACTGCTGTCAACAACGTGGTCAGAGTATTACACCACTTTTACGGGCTCACGATAAAACATACAAAAACGAAAACAAAATGGATTTTCCTGGGAAATACAGTACAGACCAAAAGTTTGGACACACCTTCTCATTTAAAGATTTTTATGTATTTTCATGACTTTGAAAATTGTACTTTCACACTGAAGACATTAAAACTATGAATTAACACAAGTGGAATTATATACTTAAAAAAAAGTGTGAAACAACTGAAAATATGTCTTATATTCCAGGTTCTTCAAAGTAGCCACCTTTTGCTTTGATGACTGCTTTGCACACTCTTGGCATTCTCTTGATGAGCTTCAAGAGGTAGTCACCGGAAATGGTTTTCACTTCACAGGTGTGCTCTGTCAGGTTTAATAAGTGCGATTTCTTGCCTTATAAATGGGGTTGGGACCATCAGTTGTGTTGTGCAGAAGTCAGGTGGATACACAGCTGATAGTCCTACTGAATAGACTATTAGAATTTGTATTATGGCAAGAAAAAAAGCAGCTAAGTAAAGAAAAATGAGTGGCCATCATTACTTTAAGAAATGAAGGTCAGTCAGTCTGAAAAATTGGGAAAACTTTGAAAGTGTCCCCAAGTGCAGTTGCAAAAACCATCAAGCGCTACAAAGAAACTGGCTCACATGAGGACCGCCCCAGGAAAGGAAGACCAAGAGTCACCTCTGCTTCTGAGGATAAGTTTATCCGAGTCACCAGCCTCAGAAATCGCAGGATAGCAGCAGCTCAGATTAGAGACCAGGTCAATGCCACACAGAGTTCTAGCAGCAGACACAACTCTTCAACAACTGCTAAGAGGAAACTTTGTGCAGCAGGCCTTCATGGTAAAATAGCTGCTAGGAAACCACTGCTAAGGACAGGCAACAAGCAGAAGAGACTAGTTTGGGCTACAGAACACAAGGAATGGACATTAGACCAGTGGAAATCTGTGCTTTGGTCTGATGAGTCCAAATTTGAGATCTTTGGTTACAACCACCGTGTCTTTGTGCGATGCAGAAAAGGTGAACGGATGGATTCTACATGCCTGGTTCCCACCGTGAAGCATGGAGGAGGAGGTGTGATGGTGTGGGGGTGCTTTGCTGGTGACACTGTTGGGGATTTATTCAAAATTGAAGGCATACTGAACCAGCATGGCTACCACAGCATCTTGCAGCAGCATGCTATTCCATCCGGTTTGCGTTTAGTTGGACCATCATTTATTTTTCAACAGGACAATGACACACCTCCACGCTGTGTAAGGGCTATTTGACCAAGAACGAGAGTGATGGGGTGCTATGCCAGATGACCTGGCCTCCACAGTCACCAGACCTGAACCCAATCAAGATGGTTTGGGGTGAGCTGGACCGCAGAGTGAAGGCAAAAGGGCCAACAAGTGCTAAGCATCTCTGGGAACTCCTTCAAGATTGTTGGAAGACCATTTCCGGTGACTACTTCTTGAAGCTCATCAAGAGAATGCCAAGAGTGTGCAAAGCAGTCATCAAAGCAAAAGGTGGCTACTTTGAATAACCTAGAATATAAGACATATTTTCAGTTGTTTCACACTTTTTTGTTAAGTATATAATTCCACATGTGTTAATTCATAGTTTTGATGCCTTCAGTGTGAGTGTACAATTTTCATAGTCATGAAAATACAGAAAAATCTTTAAATGAGAAGGTGTGTCCAAACTTTTGTTATGTACTGTATGTTAAGGAACATCCTTTCTCTTGCAATGACTTGTATATAAGGCAAAATAAATAACCAAAAACAAAAATACTCCTCCACAACTTGGGCTATGTTCACACGTAGCGTTTTTGATACGTTTTTACACTTTTGCATTGCTTTCAACCAAGACAAACGGATTCACCAGAAAATGTCATTTTAACGTTTTAAAACCTTATCTGGCCATGTGGTGTGTGAGATATCATCAAACACATGCATATAGTGCTGAAAAGACATGGGAAAAGCACAGCATGGGGAAGACCTCGGGAAGCATCTCTGACTCCCAGGTCACTGCCTAAAAGTGTGCCCATCATAAGTGAGCCTTGGCACATGTGAAGATGCCTCCCGCCATGCACCTGTCATTGCAGACTTGCAACAATCACAGTCCATGTCCTTGTCCCACCTCAGCGTTCAGTTGTCCCTACCCCATTCCTTGGAATGCAAGCGCTAGTATGCAGGCAGCCACCCACAGGATGCAATACTATACTGCCAAATATTTGACAGCTGCTTGCACTTGAAATGTGGCCTTTTAGGCTCATGGAGGCTGAAGCTTTTCATAACCTCATGCTCGCTGCGGCCGGGTGTCCATACTCGGTCCCCAGCCGCCACTATATTTCCCGGTATCGCCTCCGCCTTCCACAAGCACAGGTCCCAAAACATTACCCGTGCCCTCCCCAGTGCACTTACTGGGAAGGACCGCCTAACCACAAACACGTGGACTGGTGAATGAGGCCAGGGACTGTACGGTGCCAGTCCTCAACTTTTTTTACTGAGTTGTATTTAGGTGAAAGGACTGGCATAGAGGGAAACCGTATCTACCCTGTGTGTTATTTCTCCCAGGAAGTCCTCTAAAGCTGCTTGCACTTGAAATATGGCCTGAACATTACTGCTGGTACTTTTAAGTGGAAATTTGCTTGCCTCCTACCAGCCTGGAATATATCCAGCAAACTATGGTACAACGCCATGGCATTAGCTCTGCCCCCAGTAGCAAAGCCATTCCCAATTTCCTTCTCAGGAATTTTATTTGGTAGACTGAGTGGCTACCCAAATACATTTTCTCACAACGGAGCTGAAGGTAGAGTGGCAGTAGGTGCAAGTTTCTCCAGCCTGTTAGATATCAGAGGGTGAACGGCAGCACATTGCATCAGTCGTTAGCACTGAAGCCTTGCAGCGCTGGGATCTTGGGTTAAAATACCAGCAAGGACAACATCCGCAAGGACTTTGTATATTCTCCCCATGTTTGCATGTGTTTCCTACTCAGTAAAAAAGCAGCCATAGAGTGTCCGGGAACCTTACCACACACTTTTCTTATCCAGGACTGCTTCTCGGCAGGGTAGGATGGTCCCACCAGAGAATCCTCTGGTGTGCCTTGGCTTCTTTCTCAGGAGAATTCATGATAGCGCTAACTTTGCAGCTGCTATGGGGCTCTTGAGCAGGTGAGAAAGGTTAGCCCTCAGAATCAAATCCTCTTGTGGGCACAATGTTTTTCAATCTGAAACAGCTTCTCAGTCAGAGTTGTATTTCATCACAGCCACATTCTTTAGCTCTGTGAAAGAACTGGCATAGAGGGAAACCGTATCTACCCTGGCTGTCATTTCTCCATCACCAAGTTCCGCCCATTGTCACACATGACCATGCCTGGCTGTATATTCAGCGGTGAAAGCCACAGATTGGGCTTCTGTGTTACAGCTTTCAACATCTCTGCAGTGCTGGGCGGTTTGTCAATTAAGCATTAAGCATGTTATCTTCACCACAGCCTGTTGCCGCTTGGCCAAGGCAGTGCTGCAGTGCTTTCAGCTTGTGACTGATGTGGTCATTTCGGAGATGGAGGAGGAGTTGCATGAGCTAAACAATGTGATTACATTGAGGTTAAATTGGTGACGCTGTTTTTTATACTAAAGAAAGATCCTATTGTTTTGTTTAAGTTATTTTTTAAGACAAATGCATTCACCGGGAAATGTCATTTTAACATTTTACAACCTTATCTGGCAATGTGATGTGTGACACATCATCAGACACATCCTGTTTTATTTATGAAGGAGGGACTCTGAAAATCATAAGCCTATTTTTATAGAGACATCAGACGGCCCTTACTATTCTTTAAAGGCCAGCAGTCAGACCTAGCTATTGTAAGAGAGCCATCAGCCGGCTATGCTTTGCTGTTCCCATTATTAAAAAGTGGGTTCCTATACTGTTATTGCATATCCAGTAACTGCAAGGGCTGCCAAAAATTTGGACGCAACCCAATACCCCTTTGAAGAGACATAGAGGAGTAAAAAAAATGTTCCCATTATAAATGACCGGGTCTCCTATAGTGGTAATGCCCATGCTGTGACTGCAAGAGCTGCCAAAATATGGGAAAAACCCCGCTAAGAATTCAAAGACACATAGAGCAGGGCCACAGAAACAAGGTACGACATGTTCCCATTAGAAAGGAGACGGTCTGCTATACAGTTATAGGGTATGCAGTGATTCCAACAGCTGACCAATTTTAGGAAAAACCCCACTAAGAATTTAAAGACACATAGCGCAGGGCCACAGTAACAAGTACGACATGTTCCCATTAGAAAGGAGAGAGTCTGCTATACAGTTATAGGGTATGCAGTGTGTCCAACGGCTGACCAATTTTAGGAAAAACCCCACTAAGAATTTAAAGACACACAGAGCAGGGCCAAAGTAACAAGGTACATCATGTTCCCATTAGAAAGGAGAGAGTCTGGTATACAGTTATAGGGTATGCAGCGAGTCCAACGGCTGACCAATTTTAGGAAAAACCCCACTAAGAATTTAAAGACACACAGAGCTGGGCCACAGTAACAAGTACGACATGTTCCCATTAGAAAGGAGAGAGTCTGCTCTACAGTTATAGGGTATGCAGTGAGTCCAACGGCTGACCAATTTTAGAAAAAAAAACCACTAAGAACTTAAAGACACATAGAGCAGGGCCACAGTATTGACAAATTCCCATTAGAAAGGAGAGCGTCTCCCATAGTGTTGGCCTATGCAGTGAATGCAAGGGCTGCCAAAAATTTGGAGGCTGTTCAATGACCCTTGGAAGAGACGTGGAGGAGGGCCTCATAAAAAAATGTTCCCATTAGAAAGGAGTGGGCCTCGTATACTTGTAATGGCCATGCACTAAGTGTATAGGCTGACAAACATTTACCCCTGGGGGGTATACATGAACATACTGTATAAAAAAAATTTTTTACGGTCATCATAAACACCCTTTAAAAAATTATGTGGGTGTTGCATCACGGACCACGGAGGAGGACAAGAGCAAACAGCCAAAATCAGGAAACGTATACCCATGTGTGGGTGTGAAAAGGTGCATGGGAATACACTTCCCAAGAAAAGACACTGGATATGAGTTTTTGATACACTGCTATCATTCGGTGGTGTTGAGAAGTCTGACCCAATCCAGCCCTTGTTCATTTTTATAAGATTCAGCCTGTCAACATTTTCAGTTGACAGGCGGATGCGCTTATCAGCTATAATTCCATAAGCAGCACTAAAAACCTGCTCTGATAAAACGCTGGCGGCAGGGCAGACCAGGACCTCCAAGGCATAGAGAGCCAGTTCATTCCACGCATCCAGCTTGGATACCCAATAATTATAAGGCACAGCGGAATCACGGAGAACGTTGGTACGGTCGGCAAGGTACTCCCTCAGCATCTTCCCAAACTTTGCACTCCTTGTCAGAGTACCCCGCGCCTCAGGGTCTGTGCGATGGGAGGGTCTGAGAAATCTCTCCCAGAACTTTGACAGTGTTACCCTGACTCTGCTGGATTGAAGTTGTGTCTTTCTCGCATGTACTCCTTGGTTGTCCAGCGAAGTGTGCCCTCTGCTGCCAGTGTTAGATGGGAATTTTTTTAATAGTTCCGCAACAAGGGCCTTCTAGTACTGCCCCATTTTTGTACACCTGTCCACCTCATGAACAAGAGATATAAAGCTCTCCCTATAGCATGGGCTAGAAGTGTCACCAACCAGTAATGACTGTCACCCAAAATTTTGAGAACGCAAGGGTCATGGGAAAGGCAGTGTAACATAAACTCAGCCATGCATGCCAGACTACTAACAGGCAAGACTTCCGTGTCCTCACCAAGAGGATGACTGACCTTGCTCTCCTCCTCCTCCTCTCTGTCCTCTGGCCATCCACGTTGAACAGACGCTATGACAGCTGTGCAGGTAGTACCGTCTATAGCGCATGAAACTAGCTCCTGTCCTTCCTCCTCCTCTTCCTCTTCCCCATTGTCACCCAATCCACATTGGGATGAGATGAGGCTGGGCTGTGTGTAATCAACCTGTATGGTTCCTTGCTCCATCTCATCGTGCTCCGCCTGCAATGCATCCTCTTTGATTGTGAGCAGAGAGCATTTCAGAAGACAGAGAAGCGGGATGGTGATGGAGGATGGTACATATGTCTAACATCCATGTCCACTACTGAGGTCTTATGTGTGGAGTCTGAACTGAATACCGATAGCCTTGTTGATTGCTGGTACTCAACAACAGCCCTCTTCTGCTCGCAAATCCTTCCCAACATCTGCAGTGTAGAGTTCCAACGCGTCGGGACATCACACACCAGTCCGTGAGCTGGTAGCTGCAAACGCTGCTGAAACACTGCAAGGGCTGCCGAAGCGGTAGGTGACTTTCTAAAATGGGCACACAGGAGGCGTACTTTAACAAGCAGATCCGGGTAGGATTTGAGAAACCTCTTAACCACGAGTTTAAGCACATGGGCAAGGCATGGTACGTGTATGAGCTCGCCTCGCCTCAGAGCCGCCACCAGGCTCCAGCGATTGTCACATATGACCATGCCGGGCTGTAGGTTCAGTGGTGTGAGCCACAGATCTGCCTGCTTTTTCAGAGCTGTCCACAACTCTTTAGCAATGCGCGGTTTGTCACCTAAGCATATTAGCTTCAGCACAGCCTTTTGCTGCTTGGCCGAGGCAGTGCTGCAGTGCTTCCAGCTTGTGACTGATGTGGTCATTTCGGAGATGGAGGCTGAAGAGGAGGATGAGGCTGAGGAAGATGAGGTGCAGGAGCTGTAGACCGTGGGGGCAGCCGTGACTGACCCAGGGCCCGCAATCCTTGGAGTCGGGAGGAAGTGTTCCGTTCCAAGGTCCGACTGGGTCCCGGCTCCCACTATGTTAACCCAGTGTGCCATCTTCGAGATGTACCGTCCGGCCCACAAGCACTTGTCCACATGTCCGTGGTTAGGTGCACTTTACTGGTAACTGCTTTGTTGAGGACATGGCTAATGTTTCGGGACACGTGCTTGTGTAATGCGGGGATGGCACACCGGGAGAAATAGTGGCGGCTGGGGACCGAGTACCGAAGGGAAGCCGCCGCGATCAGGTTGCGGAATGCTTCTGTCTCCACGAGCTTAGTAGGCAACATTTCCAGTGCAAGCAGTCGTAAAATTTGAGAATTTAGTAGTTTGGCCTGTGGGGCGTTGGCTGCATATTTGCGCTTGCGTTCCAAGGACTGGGGTATGGACAACTGAACGCTGCACTGGGACAAGGACATGGACGCGCTTCCTGATGCTGATACTTGATAGTATGCAATGACACTTGCAAGGCAGGAGGCATCTTCGCATGCACCATGGACAGGGGATTGGCTTGCAAGCACAACAGCGGAAGAAGCAATGGTGCCACCCACAGACACTGTTCCTGGACCCTAGCATTTGGCCCACAAAGTCGGGTGCTTTGCTGCCATGTGCCTGATCATGCTGGTAGTGGTCAGGCTGGTCGTTTTGCCACCCCTGTTGATGCTGGCCTGGCAGGTGGTGCAAATGGCCTTTTTGGGGTTATCAGCAGAGTCTTTTAAAAACAACCAGACTCGGGAAGACCTAACAGTTGTTCTGGCAACTTCCTTCGTGTTGGTGTTATGGAGAACAGTTGCCTGCCTTCTGTCTGCAGCCAGCACACTGCTTCTTCCTGCCTGTTGGGGTGCTCTGCCTCCCTCCCCCTGTGTGCTGCTGTCCTCGCTCTGCATGTCCTCCTGCCAGGTTGAATCAGTTACTATATCATCCACCACCTCGTCTTCCACTTCCGCACCCTGGTCCTCCTCCTGACTTTCTGGCAATTGTGTCTCATCATCGTCCACCTCTTGTGACACTTTCCCACCGTCGCCTTCATGTGCTGCTCAAATATTTGGGCATCGCTACATGCGATCTCCTCTTGCCCCGCTTCAAGTGGACCGGGCGAGAGGCCTGAATCTATAAATGGAAAAGTGAACAGCTCTTCAGAGTGTCCAAGTGTGGGATCAGTTGTCTCCGGGCACTCTGCATGGTAGGAGGAAGGAGGATCAGGGTGAGGAATATGCGGCCCAGACTCACGGCTACTGAGACTTGCCTGTGGGGAAGACAGGGTGGTGGTGGTGGTGTTGGCTAAGTGACTGGAAGCATTATCCACTATCCAACCAACAAGCTTTTGACACTGCTCTGGTTTCAATAGTGGTGTGCTGCGGTCCACTAGGAATTGGGACAGGAAGACAGGCGAGAAGATGTGGGTGTTTGTAAGTGGCAAAATTTCAACTTGCCCATGGCCTTGTCCTTGGCCTCTGCATGCACCATCACCATCACGTCCAGTTCCCCGTCCCTTGCCACGTACCTTGCCCATTCTAAATGGAGGACAGTATCTTCCACACTCACTACAAATGACTGAGTTTGGAGCGAATTTATATGTGATTCGTGTGACTGAGAAAACAGAGTTTTAAATACCTGGCCTGTACAGTGCTGGCCAAAAGTATTGGCACCCCTGCAATTCTGTCAGATAATACTCAGTTTCTTCCTGAAAATGATTGCAATCACAAATTCTTTGGTATTATTATCTTCATTTAATTTGTCTTCAATGAAAAAACACAAAAAGAATTGTCCTAAAGCCAAATTGGATATAATTCCACACCAAACCTAAAAAAGGGGGGTGGACAAAAGTATTGGCACCCTTTGAAAAATCATGTGATGCTTCTCTAATTCGTGTAATTAACAGCACCTGCAACTTACCTGTGGCACCTAACAGGTGTTGGCAATAACTAAATCACACTTGCAGCCAGTTAACATGGATTAAAGTTGACTCAACCTCTGTCCTGTGTCCTTGTGTGTACCACATTGAGCATGGAGAAAAGAAAGAAGACCAAAGAACTGTCTGAGGACTTGAGAAACCAAATTGTGAGGAAGCATGAGCAATCTCAAGGCTACAAGTCCATCTCCAAAGACCTGAATATTCCTGTGTCTTCCGTGCGCAGTGTCTTCAAGAAGTTTAAAGCCCATGGCACTGTGGCTAACCTCCCTAGATGTGGACGGAAAAGAAAAATTGACAAGAGATTTCAACGCAAGATTGTGCGGATGGTGGATAAAGAACCTCGACTAACATCCAAACAAGTTCAAGCTTCCCTGCAGTCCGAGGGTACAACAGTGTCAACCCGTACTATCCGTCGGCGTCTGAATGAAAAGGGACTGTATGGTAGGATACGCAGGAAGACCCCACTTCTTACCCCGAGACATAAAAAAGCCAGGCTGGAGTTTGCCAGAACTTACCTGAGAAAGCCTAAAAAGTTTTTTAAGAATGTTCTCTGGTCAGATGAGACAAAAGTAGAGCTTTTTGGGAAAAAGCATCAATATAGAGTGTACAGGAAAAAAAAAGAGGCATTCAAAGAAAAGAACACGGTCCCTACAGTCAAACATGGTGGAGGTTCCCTGATGTTTTGGGGTTGCTTTGCTGCCTCTGGCACTGGACTGCTTGACCGTGTGCATGGCATTATGAAGTCTGAAGACTACCAACAAATTTTGCAGCATAATGTAGGACCCAGTGTGAGAAAGCTGGGTCTCCCTCAGAGGTCATGGGTCTTCCAGCAGGACAATGACCCAAAACACACTTCCAAAAGCACTATAAAATGGTTTGAGAGAAAGCACTGGAGACTTCTAAGGTGGCCAGCAATGAGTCCAGACCTGAATCCCATAGAACACCTGTGGAGAGATCTCAAAATGGCAGTTTGGAGAAGGCTCCCTTCAAATATCAGGGACCTGGAGCAGTTTGCCAAGGAAGAATGATCTACAATTCCAGCAGAGCATTGTAAGAAACTCATTGATGGATCCCGGAAGCGGTTGTTCGCAGTTATTTTGGCTAAAGGTTGTGCAACCAAGTATTAGGCTGAGGGTGCCAATACTTTTGTCCGGCCCTTTTTTGGAGTTTTGTGTGAAATGATCAATGATTTGATTTTTGCTTCATTCTCTTTTGTGTTTTTTCCTTGCAAGCAAATTAAATGAAGAGAATAAGACCAAAGAATTTGTGATAGCAATCATTTTCAGGAAGAAACTGAGTATTATCTGACAGAATTGCAGGGGTGCCAATACTTTTGGCCAGCACTGTAGGTAAGTAGTTTTACTAGCAAACCAGTGTCAAAAACTTTGCAGACACACTGAAATTTTTTTTAATGGAAACAGAAATGGCAGTATTTTTTGACAACGTATATGTGATCCGTGTGACTGAGAAAACAGAGTTTTAAATACCTGGCCTGTAGGTATCTATTTTGAACAGCAATCTGGTGTCAATTGCTTCACTGAGACACTGACATTTTTTTTTTAATGGAGGCCAGAAATGGCAGTATTTTCTGAAAACGTATATGTAATCTGTGTGACAGAGAAAACACAGTTTTAAATAGCTGGATTTTTAGCGCTGTAATATGGAAAGGACCTGGCTGTATTCTGCAGTGCCAACAAGCAAATAGCGCAGAAAAACGGTGTTCTCTGGATTGCTTTTTAAGAAAATAATGAACATTAAGATCCAAAAAAATGTATTCCTGGCACCTGAGACTTGGGCCTTTGTATAGAAATATCTAACAGCAGCAGAAGGCAGAATTGGAATGGAGCCTCCTGTGCTATATGCACTGCAGTCTGCTATATACACTGCCTGCCTGCCTATATACACTGCCTGCCTGATATCTCTGCAGATGGATTATTTAGACCTCAGAAGGACTGTTTGTTAAGTTGGATATGTGTAATGTACATTTTTTATCCCTACACTACCTAATACACAAGCAAATCTCTCCCTGACACAGCAGCCGCTCTCCCTACACTCTCTGATCTGGAGGGACTGTGACGAGCATGGCGGCGCCAGGTCTGATATAGACCTGATGAAGCTGTACAGCCAACCAATCACTGTAATGCCCACAATCAACATGGCTACGGCATTACAGTGCATGGCAGGCAATCCTTGCATGTTGATTAGCTCTCTAAAGAGCGCCAGATATGCAGGGAGGGGACCCGAGTTCCCGCCCGAGCAACCGGGAAATACTCGCCGAGCTTGTCGAGCACCATGCTTGGGCGAGTACCGAGTAGTGGCGAGCACGTTCGCTCATCACTAGCTCCAATACATTCCCCAGAAAAATATAAAAATGCTACCCAGCTCATAAACATTAGGGAGGTTTTACTGTTCCACATAGTTTGTACTTACCAGGTAGCTCAGCTGTTGACATTACTGTAGGTGAGCCAGGAGTGACGTTGACTTGAGCTCTTTACCTTTAAGACTTTTATGATGAGCATACATGTTAGATAGGTTTTGGAAAAGCACGTTTGACCAACAGCTACCTGTTTTGACTTCACATACACATACTTGCCAATGTTTTTGATAGGGAGAGTGAAATAAGTAGCTGTTAGGGCACAGTCAGATGGTTGTATAAATTAGATTGAGATCAGAATGCAATGTTCGGACTGGCCGGCCAATGTCCCAACCCGAGAGTGACAGCTGCATAGAAATATATGAGGGTGTCACGCTTTGGTCAGGAGACCCACCAGCAAGTCAGAGCATTCCAATCTCAGTCCGATTTATACAGCTGTCTGAATGCACCCTTCGACACCTCAGCGGCTGTCAAAGTGACATACGGCTTAGAAAAGGTATGAAATGCTTGCTACCTGAAATCAATTGTACTCAGACCAAGCTTTCTAACACTGGGCAGCACATTTTGCTCCAGAATGTCTTGACAATCTTGAGATTTCATTGTACCATGCACAAATACAAGACACCCCGTGCCAGATGCAACAAAGCAACCCCAAAACATAACTCAGTCTCCTCCATGTGTCACAGTAGGTACAATCTTCTTTTCTTTTTATGCTTCATTATCTGTGAAGATAGAACTGATGTGATGCCAAAAAGCTTCAGTTTTGTCTCATCTGATCAAAGTACATTTTCCTAGAAGCTTTGTGGCTTATCAATATGCATTTTGGCAAATTAAAGTTTTTCTTTTTTATGATTTTCTTTAAACAGTGGTTTCCTCCTTTGTTGTCTTCCATGATGTCCACTTTGGCTAAGACAGTAACGAATGGCGTGATCTGGCCCTGATGTACCTTGAGCTTGGAGTTCACCTCTAATCTCTTTGGAAGTTGTTGCGGATTCTTTAGTTACGATTTTTATTAATTGCCTCTTCAATTTGTCATCGATTTTGCCACCATGTCCGGGGAGCCATAGACCTTAAATTTCTAAATAATATGTGCAACTGTTGATACAAGAAAATTGAGCTGTTTGAAGCTGGTCTTAGCCTACGTCTTTAATATGTTTCTGTATCATTTTCTTTCTACTCTTGTGATACAACTCTCTCCTTTGCTCCATGTTCAGTGTGGTACACACCATGATATCAAACAGCACAGTAACTACTTTTTACCTTTCAAATAAGCACTGACTAATTACAAGTTTTCAGACACCTGTGATGCTAATTACAGGACACATCTTAGTTCAATATGTCCCTATGGTAAAATTATTTTCAATCTTTTATAGCTGTACCATCATTTCTGCCAGGCTATATTCATTAGTTTGCTTTTTTTTTATTTTTTGTTGAACCAAAATTTAAAGGGAACCTGTCACCAGGTTTTTTCCATATAACCTACGGCCACCAGAGCAAAGTACTGTTCTGCGCATGAGTGGGGAGAGGCCAAAGAGCACAGAATTGGAGAGAATTGGAGTCGCATATACAGCATTCTAATGTCACATTGAGCTGAAAGGAGCTGGAAGTAGGTTATATGGGAAAAACCTGGTGACAGGTTCCTTTTAAAAGCAATGTTTAATTTCATTAGATGATATTCAGTAAATTTTAAATCGGAAATTACTTTTGTCAGTTTCAAAGTTATTCAGTGACCATTGTGGGTTTTTCTTACTCTAAAAGTAGGCACCAACAATTTTGTCCATTGTAGTATATCAGGCTATTGATGATGTCATAGGATCAGTTAATCCCTAAATATACTGTGCTTCCCAAACATAGCGCCTGACTCTTAAGCATGGGTTAGATCTATTGATGAGCACAAGTGCTCGTTACTCGAGTTTTCCCAGGGTGCTCGGGTATGCACTGAGTATCACCGGTGCTCAAGTGACATGCTCGAGTGTCCGCGGCCACATGTTTCGCTGCTGTTAGACATCCAAAAAAAATGCGGGGATTCCCTGACAAACACGGGCAATTGCTGCCTGTTTTGTGGCTGTGTCACAGCAGCGAAATGTGGCGGCGGGGATGCGAACATCTTACTCAAGCACCCACGATACTCCGTGCATACCCAAGCACCCTAGGCAAACTCGAGTAACAAGCA
Source organism: Phyllobates terribilis (assembly GCF_046119375.1). NCBI lineage: Eukaryota > Metazoa > Chordata > Amphibia > Anura > Dendrobatidae > Phyllobates > Phyllobates terribilis. The sequence continues at coordinate 68,048,060 of NW_027362763.1, read as the reverse complement.
CTTGCACTCATCATCAGTCAGTGTGCTGTATGTGCGAACAGTGGGCAGCATACTGACTGATGTAAGCCAAAGTCCTAGTGCCAGACCAATGCGTGTTATGGCAGGTCCTGCACCCATTCACGAAACAGGAGAACAGGTGAAGCTACACATAGACCTAGTCACATCTGCAGTTTACAGCTATGAATGGTCAGAAAATGGTAAAGTTCTTCTAAAAATATTTTTAGGCTGTGCATTTTTGCTGCGTTTTTTTCTCCGTTTGGAATTGGGCCAAAAATGCAAAGGAATCCTTATGCCAGCAAAGTTTATGACTATTCTGAAGTGCTGTGCACATGGTGAGTAATTTTACTTAAAGATTTGGTGAGGGTTTAAACTTTCAGCATGTCAATTTTTTGTGCGTGGTAAATACGCAGGGCAAAAACGCACCGAAAAATGCACCAAATCCATGCGGAATTTCCACAGCGTTTTTGCTGCCAAGAGGAGCAGAAATGCTTCAGAAATTTCTGCAAGCAAATATTCAACGTGTACACATAGCCTTATTTTGATTGTTGTATTCATGACATTTTTAATAAAGATGTGGTAATTTACCACCCAAATAATTTTTAGCGCATTCATTTGGATCATATATTTACTGTAGCTTGCGTCATTTTGCCAGACAGTGAAGTTCACCCCATATCCATAATGTCACATCGCAAATCTATGGTGTTTGTCCATGGAATCTGCTAAGGACTTGTTCACACTTAGCATTTCAATGTTTTTTTACCCACTCTGAAAATTTACAATCTGGAATTTCATTCACACATTTGTATTACTTACGCTTTTTGACCTGTGGTGCACCTGTATGAAAATTTCAATTCTTTTAAAGTTTTTACTGCAGTTTTTCACACTGATACCAAAAAATGTACTAAGAAAACATCAGAAGTTGTAAAAAGAAAACACATGAAAAGGTGCAAAAAAATGTATGTAAATTCTGCTGTGGTTTTCTGGCTTAAGGCTATGTGCCCACGTTGCGGACCTGAAGCATATTTTTTACGCTTCTCCCTGGCGGGAAAATCGCATGCGGATATTACATGCGGTTTTCCCGGCAGGTAGAAGAGTTTGTGAGGCGTCTTTGCATGCATTTCCGCATGCGGGTTATCAAGCACTTCTCCAAGCATCACTTGGAAAAGTGCTTGACAACTTGTTCAGAATGGTAAAATAAAAAAATAAACTTTATACTCACCTTCTGATGCATCCTCTGCCCCGTCCGGAGTCTTGAGCGGCTCACGCTGTTGTGTGCAGGACCTGCGGTGACGTCATTGAGTCATGTGGTGGGTCACATGACTCAATGACGTGGCAGGTCCTTCAGACAACAGCGCGACGGAGGGAAAACATCAGAAGATAAGTATAAACTTTATTTTATTCTTTTTTTTACAGGTTATTTGGTACCCAGGTCTGGATGAGAGTCTCCTCTCATCCAGACTTGGGTACCATCCGCACATTGATTCCGCTGCGCTTCCGCAAAATTAATGAACATGCTGCGGATTTTTGACTGCAGCATATACGCTGCGGAAAAATCCGCAGCATGGGCATTGACATTGCGGAATGCCATTGGGGACCATGGGGTGCGGATATACATGCGTTTTTCAAGCGTTTACGCTGCGGAAATTCCGCAGCATATACGCTTGAAAAACGCTACGTTGGCACACAGCCTAAGCCTGGCTTTTTCATAGAGAAAGAAAAATATAAAAAAAAGTGAAGTGTGAACATACTCCAAGGTCTTGATCACATGCACCATTCTTGTAGCATTTTTTATGGGTAAAAAATATTGTCTTTTACAATACTGGCAAAGTGAAAGATTTTTGAAATATCATGCAAATGTTACTTTTTACTGGCAGATTTGAACCATAAAAGCATTTTTTTTCTTTCTTGCATCATTTTTCACCCAAATAAATAACAAAAAAAAAAAATACATCAAAAACACTCATAAAAAACGTATCAAAACTTGAATATTTTATGCAGCGTTTTTCCTTCCAACACTGGTTTTGGTGCACTTAAAATCTACTGCAAATATTCAACATGTGGACATAGCATAGTAATCTAGTGAGGAATCAAGAACAATTGATAGACAAAGATTAAACTTGATGGACCTTTGCAGTTTTGCAGACTTGAAAACTATGTAACAAACAGTAAAACAATGTGTTCTGTGTGTGGGAGAATAAATTATGTAATAAGGGAAGGGTGTGTATATAGAGGAGAGGTAACGAGACAAGTATTACAGCAAATAAGGTCACGCGAGTGAATCTAGCTGAAATAAGGGCCACGTGCTGAGTACTGTATGTAGCAATAAGGAACGTAAAATACCAGAAACAGGAAAGGAGACGTCACCTTGTAAAATGATGTAAAACAAAAGGCAATGTAAAATGACCTTTGATACACAAGATAAGGCTTCATTCACACATCAGTTTTTTTCGGCAGCTAGTGTTTCATCAGTGTTGGTAAGCTAAAATCAAGATAAAAAAACACAATAGTTGAAAGAAAATGACCTCGTCTGTGATTTGGAGCCACTGCTGGTTTTCAATTTAAAGTACCATTGAAACACTGACCAGAAAACTGTTGTGTGAATTAGGCCTAAAAGAAAACTAAGTCAGCATCAATCATTTAAGCAATTCTGAGTGCAAAAGGAAACTTTTTATTTTTTGTTCTAGAAATAGCGCCACCCTTGTTTGCAGTTTGTGTCTGGTATTGCACCTGCTACCCATTCAGTTAAATACAGACACATTCCATTTACTAGAGTAGCTATGCTTCTACTGAGACCTTTGCATTACATTTATCAGTATCAGACAAAATAGAAATATGCGGATCTTTTGAAACTCAATTTCGTCGACTTTGCCACGTTTTCCCCTAAAAAAAATCAGCTTGAAGTGAATAAATTCATGGGGATTTCAATACTGGAAAGCTTGTAATTCCTTGTAAAATACACGTGGAGGAGATGAAAGAGAGATGACCCTGCTGACGATAAAATTTAACACTCTACAGGAGAGAGAGAGAGGACCCCGCTGTCCATAAACGCGCGAGAGAGAGACAGCGCAAACGCGAGAGAGAGAGCGAGCACAAGCGCGAGAGAGAGAGACTCCATCAGTGCACCCTGGACCGGCCAGCTGCCCCCCACGTAATTCAATGTCCACCAATCTCATGATGAAAGAAGACAAGGCCTACTCCATGGTACCTGGTCCGAGCCCAAGGCTCCAGACATTGCAGAAATGTCCATCAGGAAACTCTATTCCACCTCCCACTGCCTTGAACGGTTGGCTCAAGCTGCTTCTAGCAACCCACCGTACCTGAACTTGGCCTTCACTAGGCATTTCACTAACTAACACTGACCAGGAAGTGCACGTATGGGCTAGTTCTATCCTTAACCATTTCCTATAGTAAATGCTAAACCTATTATCCTTATTCTATATGTTATGCTATCCTAAGCTTATCCTATTCTGTACTCAGATTATGCATTAACACTTTACATACTATACATCACCATAAGACATTACATTGTACACACGTTACTTTCACATATAAAATAGCGCATTTGTTGTCTTCAGGGGCAGGAACAAGGTAGGACAGTTCACATCCCTACACATGCAAAACATTGGACTGCAAACGGATGTCATCCGAGTGCAGTACGATTACCGGAAACACAGAGAATGGAGAAAATAGAGAAATTAAGTTCTCCGTCTTTTCCACACTTATGCTCCGATTTTCTCATGTGAGAGAATCGGATCACACTAAGGTGACACTCGGATCCAACTCGGAGACAGTTTGATCTGAGTGACATTATCATAGTTGGACCAATTATTGATTTGGCAATAATAAATAAATAAATAATTAAAAAAACGACTTCAGGGTCCTCCACATTTATGACACCCAGCCAAGTTAAAGCAGACATCTGAGGGCTGATATTCTCAGACTGATAAGGGGCCATTAATATTGACCCCCCACAGCCGCCCCAGAAAATGCGCAGCTGTTTTATTGTGGCTGACATCAAGCCCAAGGGATAGTAATTGAGAGGCATCTATAAGATACACCCATTACTAACCCCAAAGTCGTATTGTAAAAAAAAAACACCGCAAGTATAAAATCCTTAATTTGAAATAAAGACACAGAAACCTTTATTGTCGTTCTCACGCTCCTGTAGTGTGTAGCGGTGCTGTAAAAAATGTCACCTGAGTTCATAGCTGATGAGCCCAGGGACCTCTCTTATGGCACCGCTCATTGCATGAGAACTTTTAAACGGCACTGCTACACACTGCAGGAGCGCAATTATGCTCCTGTGTCAGTGTGTTACGGCTGTCTTGGAGTGGAGTCACATGAGTGACTGCTCTTCAATTCATCAGGATTGTCGTTAGACAATATGGATTATCTTCATGTCGGACAGGTGATTATTAGTGATGAGCGAGCACTAAAATGCTCGGGTGCTCGAAGCTTGGGCCGAGCTCACCGTGATACTCGGGTGCTCGACCCGAGCAACGAGCCCAATGTTAGTCTATGGGAGACCCGAGCATTTTTGCGGCGGCACCCCCAGAAGTCTGTAGAAAGCCTAAAAATTGCCAAAAACGATAGTGACAGTGCTCAAATGACATGGGGACAGAATGGGGATCGCCCCAGGAAGCATTCCTGACCCCCAGGTCACTGCTGTCAACAACGTGGTCAGAGGTATTAAGCCACTTTTACGGGCTCACAATAAAATGTTCAAAAACGAAACTGAAACGGTTTTCCTGTGAAATATATTAAGGAACTTCCTTTTCAGGGTAAAGACTTGTGTATAAGGTAAAATAAATAACCAAAAACAATAATACTCCTCCACATATTGGGTCATGGTTACAAGTAGCATTTTTTATGCGTTTTTGCACTTTTGTATTGCGTTCAACAGTGACAAATGCATTCACCGGGAAATGTCATTTTAACATTTTACAACCTTATCTGGCCATGTGTTGTGTGACACATGCATACAGTGCTTAAAAGACATGGGAACAGCATGGGGAAGACCCCTGGAAGCATCTCTAACACCCAAGTCACTGCCTAAAAGTGTGCCCATCAGAAGTGATCCTTGCCACATCAGATGATGCAGACTTGCAACTATCCCCGTGCAAGTCCTTGTCAATTGTACCTCCCCCATTCCTTGCAATGCAAGTGCAAGTATGCAGCCTGCCACCCACCCACCCCCAGGCTGCAATACCATACTGCTTGCTTGCTTGCACTTGAAAATGGGCCTTTTAGGCATGTGGAGGCGGAATCTGGCCACCACGTTATGGCTGCGTCGGCGGCCTGGTATCCATACTTAGACCCCAGCTGCCCGGCGGCCGGGTGTCCACGCTTGGTCCCCAGCTGCCAGGGGGCGGCTGGGTGTCCATACTCGGTCCCCAGGCGCCCCGCGGCCGGGTGCTTACACACAGTCCCCAGCCGCCTGGGGTCGGTCGGGTGTCCATAAATGGTCCCCAGCCGCCCTTATTTGTCCCGGTGCGCCTTATACACAAGGGCGCATACCAAAAAATTACCTGTGCCCTCCCCAGTGCATTTAGTGGGAAGGGCAGCCTAACCACAAACACATTGACAAGTGAATGTGGCCAGGGATGGTCCATCTCACTGATGCCTTCACACTGGGTTAATATTGTGGAAGCCGGGACACAGGTGGACACTGGGATGCAACACATCCTCCACACATAGAGGATTGTGGGTCCTGGGTCAATCAGGCTTCAACACAAAGTTCAGAAGGTAGACAGCAGCAGTGGTTGGCCTCCTACACAACGAGTAAATTATTCATGATCAAGAGGCCATCCATCTCCTTAGCTTTCTATTCCTTGGAATGCAAGCGCATGTATGTAGTAGCGGCTAGGCCTGAGGTGGTCAGCGTTTTAGCGCATATCCTACCCCTTCCGAGGATTGCTGGATGTTTTCCTGCTACTATCCCAGTTCTATGACTCCCGTTAAAACAAAGCTTCAGGTGATGAATGATGGATAAGGTGGTGGCAAACGAGAAAGAGCAGGAGGAACAGAGACCATTAACATCAATATCAGGCCAGTCCACCACACATGTCTTGTAGGATATGTTTCTCTACCAAAAGTAGCCGTTCGGCTACACAGTTATAGGGCATACAGTGAGTGCAATGCCTACCAAAAATTTAGAGGCACTCCAATGCCCCTTGGAAGTGACATGGAGGTCAGAGGGCCTTAACTAAACAGTTTTTTCCATTTATAGCAACTGGGTCTCCTGTACACTGTTGGCCTAAGCAGTGAATGGAAGGCTTTCCAAAAATTATGAGGAACTGCAATGCCCCTTGAAACAGACGTGGATTACAGCGTACTAAAAATCTTCTACCAATTATTGGGGAGTGGGTTCGCCTATGCATTGAAAAGCAAAAGCTGACTAAAATTAGGAGGAAATGCAATGCCCATTGGAAGAGTCGTGGAGGTTAGAGGTAATTAAAAACAACATTTCAATGCCCCTTGGAAGAGCTGTGTAGTTCAGAGTGGTTTAACAAGATGGTTTTAATGCACCTTGGAAGAGACGTGGAAGTCAGAGTGGTTTAACAAGACCGTTTTAATGCCCCTTGGAAGAGATTTGGAGGTCACAGTAGCTTAACAAGATGGTTTTAATGCCCCTTGGAAGAGACATGAAGGTCACAGTAGCTTAACAAGACAGTTTAAATGCCCCTTGGAAGAGTGGTGGAGGTCACAGTGGAATAAAAAGACAATATCAATGCCCCTTGTAAGAGTGGTGGAGTATCGCAGTGGAATAAAAAGACAATATCAATGACCTGTAGAAGAGACGTGGAGGTCACAGTAGCTTAGCAAGATGGTTTTAATGCCCCTTGGAAGAGTGGTGGAGGTTACACTGGAAAAAAAATACAATATCTATGCCCCGTGGAAGAGACGTGGAGGTCAAAGTTGCTTAACAAGACAGTTTTAATGCCACTTGGAAGAGCGGTGGAGGTTGCAGTAGAATAAAAAGACAATATCAATGCCCCTTGGAAGAGTGGTGGAGGTCGCAGTTGAATAAAAAGACAATATCAATGCAACGTGGAAGAGACATTGAGGTCACAGTAGCTTAACAAGATGGTTTTAATGCCCCTTGGAAGAGACGTGGAGGTCACAGTAGCTTAACAAGATGGTTTTTATGCCCCTTGGAATAGACGTGGAGGTCACAGTAGCTTAACAAGACGGTTCTAATGCCCTTTGGAAGAGACGTGGAGGTCACAGTAGCTTAACAAGACAGTTTTATTGCCCCTTGGAAGAGTAATGGAGGTTAAAATTTAATAAAAAGACAATATCAATGCTCCGTGGAAGTGTGGTGGAGGTCGCAGTAGCTTAACAAGATCGTTTTAATGCCCCTTGGAAGAGTGGTGGAGGATACAGTGGAATAAAAAGACAATATCAATGCCCCTTGGAAGAGTGGTGGAGGACGCAATAGCTTAACAAGACAGTTTTAATGCTCTTTAGAAGAGACCTGGAGGTCACAGTAGCTTAATAAGACGGTTTTAATGCACCTTGGAAGAGTGGTGGAGGTTACAGTGGAATAAAAAGACAATATCTATACCCCGTGGAAGAGACGTGGAGGTCAAAGTAGCTTAACAAGACAGTTTTAATGCCACTTGGAAGAGTGGTGGAGGTCGCAGTTGAATAAAAAGACAATATCAATGCCCGGTAGAAGAGACATGGAGGTCACAGTAGCTTAACAAGACGGTTTTAATGCCCCTTGGAAGAGACGTGGAGGTCACAGTTGCTTAACAAGATGGTTTTAATGCTCCTTGGAATAGACGTGGAGGTCACAGTAGCTTAAAAAGATCGTTTTAATGACCCTTGGAAGAGTGGTGGAGGTTACAGTGGAATAAAAATACAATATCAATGCCCCTTGGAAGAGTGGTGGAGGTCTCAGTAGCTTACCAAGACAGTTTAAATGCCTCTTAGAACAGACCTGGAGGTCACAGTAGCTTAATAAGACGGTTTTAATGCCACTTGGAAGAGTGATGTAGGTCGCAGTGGAATAAAAAGACAATATCAATGACACTTGGAAGAGTGGTGGAAGTCGCAGAGGAACAAAAATCAATATCAATGCCCAGTGGAAGAAAAGTGGAGGTCACAGTAGCTTATCAAGATGGTTTTAATGCACCTTGGAAGAGACGCGGAGGTTACAGTAGCTTAACAAGACGGTTTTAATGACCCTTGGAAGAGACGTGGAGGTCACAGTAGCTTATCAAGATGGTTTTATGGCCCCTTGGAAGAGACGTGGAGGTCACAGTAGCTTAACAAGACAGTTTTAATGCCCCTTGGAAGAGTAATGAAGGTTACAGTGGAATAAAAAGAAAATATCAATGCCCCGTGACAGAGTGGTGGAGGTCGCAGTAGCTTAACAAGACAGTTTTAATGCCCCTTGGTAGAAACATGGAAGTCACAGTTGCTTAACAAGATGGTTTTAATGCCCCTTGGAAGAATGGTGGAGGTCGCAGTGGCATAAAAAGACAATATCAATACCCCATGGAAAAGGCGTGGAGGTCACAGTAGCTTAACAAGATGGTTTTAATGCCCCTTGGAAGAGTGGTGGAGGTCGCAGTGGAATAAAAAGACAATATCAATGCCCCTTGGAAGAAAGGTGGAGGTCACTGAGGAATAAAAAGACAATATCAATGCCCAGTGGAGGAAACGTGGAAGTCACAGTAGCTTTACAAGACGGTTTTATTGCTCCTTGGAAGAGACGTGGAGATCACAGTAGCTTAACAAGACAGTTTTAATGCCCCTTGGAAGAGACGTGGAAGTGACAGTAGCTTAACAAGACAGTTTTAATGCCCCTTGGAAGAGACGTGGAGGTCACAGTAGCTTAACAAGACGGTTTTAATGCTCCTTGGAAGAGACGTGGAGGTCACAGTAGCATAACAAGACGGTTTTAATGCTCCTTGGAAGAGACGTGGAAGTCACAGTAGCTTAACAAGACGGTTTTAATGCTCCATGGAAGAGACGTGGAAGTCACAGTAGCTTAACAAGACGGTTTTAATGCCCCTTGGAAGAGACGTGGCGGTTGCAGTGGAATAAATAGACAATATCAATACCCCTTGGAAGAGTGGTGGAGGTCGAAGTGCAATAAAAAGACAATATTAATGCCCCTTATAAGAGTTGTGGAGGTCGAAGTAGCTTAACAAGACAGTTTTAATGCCCCTTGGAAGAGACGTGTAGGTAACAGTAGCTTAATAAGACGGTTTTAATGCCCCTTGGAAGAGTGGTGGAGGTCGCAGTGGAATGAAAAGACAATATCAAAGCCCCTTGGAAGAGACGTGGAGGTCGCAGTAGCTTAACAATACAGTTTTCATGCCCCTTTCAAGATACGTGGAGGTCACAGTAGCTTAATAAGACAGTTTTAATGCTCCTTGGAAGAGTGGTGGAGGTCGCAGTGGAATAAAGAGACAATATCAAAGCCCCTTGGAAGAGTGGTGGATGTCGCAGTGGAACAAATAGACAATATCAATGCCCCGTGGAAGAGAAGTGGAGGTCACAGTAGCTTAACAAAACTGTTTTAATGCCCCTTGGAAGTGACGATACAGTAGCTTAACAAGATGGTTTTAATGCCCCTTGGAAGAGACATGGAGGTCACATTAGCTTAACAAGACGGTTTTAATGCCCCTAGGAAGGGACATGGAGGTCACAGTAGCTTAACAAGACAGTATTAATGCCCCTTGGAAGAGTAATGGAGGTTACAGTGGAATAAAAAGACAATATCAATGCCCCGAGTGGTGGAGGTCGCAGTGGAAAAAAAAGACAATATCAATGCCCGTTGGAAGAGTGGTGGAGGTCACAGTGGAATAAAATGACAATATTAATGCCCCGTGGAAGAGGCGTGGAGGTAACAGTAGCTTAACAAGATGGTTTTAATGCCCCTTGGAAGAGACATGGAGGTCACTGTTGCTTAAAAAGACGGTTTTAATTCTCCTTGGTAGAGTGGTGGAGGTCACAGTGGAATAAAAAGACAATATCAATGCCCCTGGTAAGAAAGGTGGAGGTCGCAGAGGAATAAAAAGACAATATCAATGCCCCGTGGAAGAGACGTGGAAGTCACAGTAGCTTAACAAGATGGTTTTAATGCTCTTTGGAAGAGACGTGGAGATCATAGTAGCTTAACAAGACGGTTTTAATGCCCCTTGGAAGAGACGTGGAGGTTGCAGTGGAATAAAAAGACAATATCAATACCCCTTGAAAGAGTGGTGGAGGTCTCAGTGGAATAAAAAGACAATATCAATGCCCCTTGGAAGAGTTGTGGAGGTCGCAGTAGCTAAATAAGACAGTTTTAATGCCCCTTGGAAGAGACGTGTAGGTCACATTAGCTTAATAAGATGGTTTTAATGCCCCTTGGAGGAGTGCTGGAGGTCGCAGTGGAATAAAAAGACAATATCAATGCCCCTTGGAAGAAAGGTGGAGGTCGTAGAGGAATAAAAAGACAATATCAATGCCCGGTGGAAGAGATGTGGAAGTCACAGTAGCTTAGTAAGACGGTTTTAATGCTCCTTGGAAGAGACATGCAGATCACAGTAGCTTAACAAGACGGTTTTAATGCCCCTTGGAAGAGACGTGGAGGTTGTAGTGGAATAAAAAGACAATATCAATACCCCTTGGAAGAGTGGTGGAGGTCGCAGAGGAATAAAAAGACAATATCAATGCCCCTTGGAAGAGTTGTGGAGGTCGCAGTAGTTTAAAAAGACAGTTTTAATGCCCCTTCGAAGAGACGTGTAGGTCACAGTAGCTTAATAAGACGGTTTTCATGCCCCTTGGAAGAGTGGTGGAGGTCGCAGTGGAATGAAAAGACAATATCAAAGCCCCTTGGAAGAGTGGTGGAGGTCGTAGTAGCTTAACAATACAGTTTTAATGCCCCTTGGAAGAGAAGTGGAGGTCACAGTAGCTTAATAAGACGGTTTTAATGCCCCTTGGAAGAGTGGTGGAGGTCGCAGTGGAATAAAAAGACAATATCAATGCCCCTTGGAAGAGTGGTGGAGGTCGAAGTGGAACAAATAGACAATATGAATGCCCCGTAGAAGAGAAGTGGATGTCACAGTAGCTTAATAAGACTGTTTTAATGCCCCTTGGAAAAGACGTGGAGGTTACAGTAGCTTAACAAGACTGTTTTAATGCCCCTTGGAAGAGACGTGGAGGTCACAGTAGCTTAACAAGACGGTTTTAATGCCCCTTGTAAGAGACGTGGAGGTCACAGTAGCTTAAGAAGATGGTTTTAATGCCCCTTGGAAGGGACATGGAGGTCACAGTAGCTTAACAAGACAGTATTAATGCCCCTTGGAAGAGTAATGGAGGTTACAGTGGAATAAAAAGACAATATCAATACCCCTTGGAAGAGTGGTGGAGGTCGCAGTGGAATAAAAAGACAATATCAATGCCCCTTGGAAGAGTGGTGGAGGTCGCAGTGGAATAAAAAGACAATATCAATGAACCGTGGAAGAGACATGGAGGTCACAGTTGCTTAACAAGATGGTTTTAATGCTCCTTGGAAGAGTGGTGGAGGTCGCAGTGGAATAAAAAGATAATATCAATGCCCCTTAGATGAAAGGTGGAGGTCGCAGTGGAATAAAAAGACAATATTAATGCCCCGTGGAAAAGACGTGGAGGTCACAGTAGCTTAACAAGATAGTTTTAATGCTCCTTGGAAGAGACATAAAGGTCACAGTAGCTTAACAAGACGCTTTTAATGCCCCTTGGAAGAGACGTGGAGGTCAAAGTGGAATAAAAATACAATATCAATGCCCCTTGGAAGAGTGGTGGAGGTCGCAGGGGAGTAAAAAGACAATATCAGTGCCCCTTGGAAGAGTGGTGGAGGAAGCAATGTAATAAAAAGACAATATCAATGCCTCATTGAAGAGACATGGAGGTCACAGTAGCTTAACAAGATGGCTTTAATGCACCTTTGAAGAGACATGGAGGTCACAGTAGCTTATTAAGACGGTTTTAATGCCCCTTGGAATAGTGGTGGAGGTTACAGCGGAATAAAAAGACTATCAATGCCCAGTGGAAGAGACGTGGAGGTCACAGTAGCTTAACAAGACGGTTTTAATGCCAATTAGAAGAGACGTGGAGGTCACAGTCGCTTAACAAGATGGTTTTAATGCCCCTTGGAAGAGTGGTGGAGGTCGCAGTTTAATAAAAAGACAATATCAGTGCCCAGTGGAAGAGACGTGAAGGACACAGTAGCTTAACAAGACGGTTTTAATGCCCCTTGTAAGAGAAGTGGAGGTCACAGTAGCTTAAGAAGATGGTTTTAATGCCCATTGGAAGGGACATGGAGGTCACAGTAGCTTAACAAGACAGTATTAATCCCCTTGGAAGAGTAATGGAGGTTACAGTGGAATAAAAAAACAATACCAATGCCCCGTGGAAGAGTGGTGGAGGTCGCAGTGGAATAAAAAGACAATATCAAGGCCCCTTGGAAGAGTGGTGGAGGTCGCAGTGGAATAAAAAGACAATATCAATGCCCCGTGGAAGAGGGATGGAGGTCATAGTAGCTTAACAAGACTGTTTTAATGCCCCTTGGAAAAGACGTGGAGTTTACAGTAGCTTAACAAGACGGTTTTAATGCCTCTTGGAAGAGACGTGGAGGTCACAGTCGCTTAACAAGATGGTTTTAATGCCCCTTGGAAGAGTGGTGGAGGTTGCAGTTTAATTAAAAGACAATATCAATGCCCCGTGGAAGAGACGTGAAGGTCACAGTAGCTTAACAAGACGGTTTTAATGCCCCTTGTAAGAGACGTGGAGGTCACAGTAGTTTAAGAAGATGGTTTTAATGCCCCTTGAAAGGGACATGGAGGTCACAGTAGCTTATCAAGACAGTATTAATGCCCCTTGGAAGTGTAATGGAGGTTACAGTGGAATAAAAAGACAATATCAATGCCCCTTGGAAGAGTGGTGGAGGTCGCAGTGGAATAAAAAGACAATATCAATGCCCCTTGTATGTGTGGTGGAGGTCGCAGTGGAATAAAAAGACAATATCAATGCCCCGTGGAAGAGGCGTGGAGGTCATAGTAGCTTAACAAGATGGTTTTAATGCCCCTTGGAAGAGACATGGAGGTCACAGTTGCTTAACAAGAAGGTTTTAATGCTCCTTGGAAGAGTGGTGGAGGTCGCAGTTTAATAAAAAAGACAATATCAATGCCCCTTGGACGAAAGGTGGAGGTCGCAGTGGAATAAAAGGACAATATTAATGCCCCGTGGAAGAGACGTGGAGGACACAGTAGCTAACAAGATAGTTTAAATGCTCCTTGGAATAGACGTGGAGGTCACAGTAGCTTAGCAAGACGGTTTTAATGCCCCTTGGAAGAGACGTGGAGGTCGAAGTGGAATAAAAATACAATATCAATGCCCCTTGGAAGAGTGGTGGAGGTCGCAGTGGAATAAAAAGAAAATATCAATGCCCCTTGGAAGAGTGGTGGAGGACGCAGTGGAATAAAAAGACAATATCAATGCCCCATGGAAGGGACGTGGAGGTCACAGTAGCTTAACAAGACGGTTTTAATGCCCCTTTGAAGAGACCTGGAGGTCACAGTAGCTTATTAAGACGGTTTTAATGCCCCTTGGAATAGTGGTGGAGGTTACAGTGGAATAAAAAGACTATCAATGCCCCGTGGAAGAGACGTGGAGGTCACAGTAGCTTAGCAAGACGGTTTTAATGCCCCTTGGAAGAGACATGGAGGTCACAGTCGCTTAACAAGATGGTTTTAATGCCCCTTGGAAGAGTGGTGGAGGTCGCAGTTTAATTAAAAGACAATATCAATGCCCCGAGGAAGAGACGTGAAGGTCACAGTAGCTTAACAAGATGGTTTTAATGCCACATGGAAGAGTGGTGGAGGTCACAGTAGCTTAATAAGACGGTTTTAATGCCTCTTACAAAAGCTATGCATTACAGCATATTAAAAACATTATTTCCATTATTGGGGAGTGGGTCTCCCATTGTCTTTGCCTATGCCTTCCAAGCAAAAGCTGCCAAAAATTAGGACGGAGGAACTTGCAATACTGGCAACACGGAACATGGTCACCCTGGTGGTATAGCGGTCGTGGAATCTGAGAATAAGGAGAATAGTAAAAAACAGCCGAAATGAGAAAGCGTATACCCATGTGTGGGTGTGAAGCGGTGCATTGGAATACACCTCCCGAAATAACACAGTGGATTTGACTTTATGTTACTCTGCTGTCATTTGGTGGTGTTGAGAAGTCTGGCCCAACCCAGCCCTTTTTCATTTTGATAAGGGTCAGCTTGTCAGCATTGTCATTTGACAGGCGAGTGCGTTTATCAGTTATAATTCCCCTAGCGGCACTAAAAACACGGTCCGATAACATGCTAGTGGCAGGGCAGGCCAGGACCTCCAAGGCGTACAGAGCAAGTTCATTCAAATTGTCCAGCTTGGATACTTAATAATTAAAAGGCACAGAGGAATCACGGAGGATGCTGGTACAGTCGGCAAGGTACTCCCTCACCATCTTTTGAAACTTTCCACTACTTGTGAGAGTACCCCACGCCTAAGGGCCTGTAACCTGGGCGGGTTTCAGAAAACTGTCCCAGAAAGTTGACAGTGTTTCCCTGCCTCTGCTGGATTGGAGTTGCATCTCTCTTGCCTGTACGCCTTGATTGGTCAACGAACTGTGACCTCTGCCGCTAGCGTGTTCAGATGGGAATTTTTTTTAACCGTTCTACAGCAAGGGCCTTCTGGTACTGCCACATTTTTGTAGACCTCTCCACCTCAGGAATAAGAGAGTGAAAGTTCTCATTGTAGCAGGGGTCTAAAAGTGTCACCAACCAGTAATGACTGTCACCCAACATTTTGGCAACAAGAGGGTCACGGTTAAGGCAGCGCAACATAAAGTCAGCCATGCGTGCCGGACTGGTCACGGGCAAAACTTCCATGTCCTCGCCAAGATGACGACTGACCATGCTCTCCTCCTCCTCCTCCTCCCCCCTGTCATCAGGCCACCCACGCTGAACCGACGGTATGACAGTTGTACAGGTACTACCGTCTACAGTGCATGATACCTGCTGTACTTCCTCCTCCTCTTCCTCTCCCTCCTTGTCCCCCAATGGACGTTGGGATGACATGAGGCTGGGCTATGTGTAATCGCCCGCTACGGCTTCTTGATCCATCTCATCATACTCTGGCTGCAATGCCTCCTCTTTAATTCTCTGCAGAGAGCGTTGCAAAAGACAGACAAGTGGGATGCTGACGCTAATGATGGCGTCATCGCCACTCATCATCTTGGTGGACTCCTCAAAGTTTGTCAGGATGGTACATATGTCAGACACCCAGGTCCACTCCTGAGGTCTTATGTGTGGAGTCTGACCTGAATATCGACGGCCTTGTTGCAACTGGTACTCCACAACTGCTCTCTTCTGCTCACAAATACTTTGCAACATTTGGAGGGTGGAGTTCCTACTTGTGGGGACATCACACACCAGTTGGTGTGCCAGAAGCTGCAAATGCTGCTGCAACACAGCAACAGCGGGGGAAGCTGTAGCCAACTTGCGAAAATGAGCTGACAGGCGGTCTACTTTGACGAGCAGATCTGGCAACTCAGGGTACGATTTAAGAAACCACTGAACCTCGAGGTAAAGCACATGAGCCAGGCATGGTACATGTGTGAGCTCGCCTTGCCTCAGAGCCGCCACCAGGTTACGGCCGTTGTCACACACGACCATGCCTGGATGTAGGTTCAGCGGTCTCAGCCACAGATCTGCCTGCTCTTTCACAGCTGTCCACAACTCACGAGCAGTGTGAGGATTATCACCTAAGCTTATGAGTTTCAGCACAGCCTGTTGCCACTTGGCTGGGGCAGTACTGCAGTGCTTCCAGCTTGTAACTGATGTGGTGATACCTGAGATGGAGTCTAAACTTGAGCAGGAGGAGGAGGATGATGTGCAGGAGCTGTACACTGTGGGGGCAACTCTGACTGACATAGGGCCCGCAATCCTCAGTGTGGGGAGGATGTGTTCGGTCCCAAGGTCTGACTGGGTCCCGGCTTCCACTATGTTTACCCAGTGTGCCGTCAGGGAGATGTACCGTCCCTGGACACAAGCACCTGTTCACGTGTCCGTTGTCAGGTAGACTCTCCCAGTATCTGCGTTGTTGAGGGCACAGCAGTTGTTTTGGGACACGTGCTTGTGTAGTGCGGGGATGGCACACTGGGTAAAATAGTGTCGGCTGGGGACCGAGTACCGAGGGCCGGCCACCGCCATAAGGTTTGGGTAGGATTCTGTCTCCACCAGCCTAAAAGGCAGCATTTCCTATGCAAGCAGTCGTGAAATGTGCGAATTTAGGACTGTGGCCTGTGGGGCATTGGCTGCAAATTTGCGCTTTTGTTCAAAGGTCTGGGATATGGACAAATGAACGCTACGGTGGGACGTGGACATGGACGTTGATGCTGCTTCTTGAGAAACTGACATAACAAGTGAAGACTGAGAGGAGAGCGCATCTTCGTCACGCGCCCTCTGGGCCGTGGGGTACTCCGCAGCCGGGCCTCTGGTCGCTGGGGGATATCACGGTGGCTGGCCCGGTCCGTGACCCAGGGTGGTCAGTGAAAAGGGGGGGATATTTATATTGGATTTGGAAAGTTTGTGACGCAACCTGTGGAATGCGGCCAAAAGGAGCCGCCGCTGCGGAGCTGTCCTCTGGAGCTGCTGTTATGGCAGCAGGGATGGTGTGGCTCTCCACAGGTAGAGCTAGCTCCAGGGGAGTGTAGGGGTAGATGGTGGATGCTGGTGAGAGGGGACCCAGCCGGGTCAGAATAAGAGCAGACACACACACCGGGGCAAGTTTCAGTACTTTTACTGCAGCTGGTATTCAGGTATGGTCCGGGGTACTTGTAGGTGGTGTGCACTTCTGGTGTTGCTTCCCAGTGAGCGGGTGTAAGGGCATCACTTTCCCCCCTAGTAAAAGTCAGTACTCCCGGACTGAAACAAATTTTCACAAGGTTAACATATTTTTAAACATTACAATTTTCTTCCTTTATGGGAGGCACGTAGCTTGAACGTTGCAATAACAGGTTTAATAAACATAATGTATGCTTTACTGTAGCAACCAGTTTTGATGAGATCCCTCCTCGGGTGTGTCCCTCTCATCCGGGTAAGCTGGCTTGTGGGGGACCTGCTCCAAACCCCCAACGAAGGTCCTGGCCGGGCTGCAGGACTGGTGTAGGACCACTGGTTCGGCCACGCCAAGCAGGTTTTAGTGGTGGTGGCCTTGTGAAAACCACCAGGGGGCACCTTAGGAGGTGCAAACTATGTACAATGCGGGTCGTTCACCGTTCACGGACCCCAAGTTCAGGTTAGCTTATACTTAACATGGGAGCTACCGGAGAATAAGTAGCTCAAGGGCGCCTCCTCCTGGGATGTGCCTGGGGATGGGAGGTAGGTGACCCATCCTGGTCATCCTCCCGTTCAGTCACGGTGTCCTGTTCCAACAGTTCCCTCACGCTCTGAATATTTAGGGCATGCTGTAGAGCCATGGGCACCATCCGTGCCACAGTTCCTGATGCTGCGGCGACTGCTCCTGCCTGAGCAGCGCTGGGTGCGAGTTGAGCATCATAAGCATTAACCGGTGCTCCGGCGGCTTGCTGGTTGTCGGCCATGGTTGTGCCCCCCTAGTGAACCGGAGCCTACCTTCTTCACTTTCTTTATCAGGTAGGCTTAGCTCCGTGGGTGACGGTCTTCTTCCAGGACCTTGCGTCGCTTGCGTCTCACGTCAGAGCGTCCTCTGGGCTCCTGCCAGGACCTGAGGCTTCCTGGTCTGACGTCAGGGGTGGGGCGTGTCCTAGGCTTCGCGCACTTCCAGCGGTTGCACCCCTCTTCTTCCCGCGCGGCGACAGGAAGAAAGATGGCAGACAATGGTGGGAAATCTCGGGAATGGCGGGAAAACTTCACCACAGTGAGTATTATAGTCTTTTAAGGCACACAGTACCCGGTGGCAACGGGCACGGGATCCTTTTCGTTGCAACGGACACGAAATCCTGTACGTGACGGCAAGGCTGAAGCGCCCCCTGGGCCGTGGGGTACTCGGCAGCCAGGCCTCTGGTCCCTGGGGGATATCACGGTGGCTGGCCCGGTCTGTGACCCAGGGCGGTCAGTGAAAAGGGGGGATATTTATAGGGGATTTGGAAAGTTAATGACTAGTGTTGAGCGAGCATTCTCGACACTGCTCGGTACTCGCCCGAGCATCACGCTACTTGGGATTTTCGGCGAGCACCAAGCATTTCCGGGTTACTCGGGCGGGAGCTCGGGTCTCCGCCCTGCTTGTTTGTCGCTCTTTACAGAGCCAATGAACATGCAGGGATTGCCAGCCAGTCACTGTAATGCGGAAGCCATGTTGGTTGTGGGCATTACAGTGATTGACTGGCCGCACAGCGTCACCTCGAGTATTTAAAACCAGGCGCCGCCATCTTGGACACAGTCGCTCCGGATCAGACAGTGTAGGGACAGCACTGCTGATTTAGGGAGTGATATATACTGCGAAATAGCTAGTGTAGGGTCTGTAAAGGCTGCCAGATCAAACAGTCCTTCTCAGGACTAATATCCATCCCATATATCAGGCAGGCAGGCAGGCAGGCGGTATAGGAGACACAGTGGTTATACCAGCAAACGCTGCATTACAGTCCTGTGTGCTCCTGTTGTTGAAATTGCTGGACTAAGCTCCAGGTCTCGGGGGCCAGGAAAAATACTTTTTTTTTCCTCCTTCACACTGTACAAATACCCATCTTATTAACATTTTGGTGTCCCCCCCCCCCCCCCAAAAAGAAAAGTGTGTCTCTGATTGTTCAGACACAAATATATCTGTTGAAAATAGTCTGGTGTAGGCCCAAGAAATAGAAGTGTGGTTTTGCAGTTCCACGGTTCAAACCTCTTTATTATCCACTTTTGGGCCATTTGTATCTAAAAAAAACAGTTTGAGTGTGTCGCTCATTGTTCAGCCGCAAATATATATATATATATATATATATATTTAAAAAAGTCTGGTATACACCAGTAAATTATAACTGTGGTTTTGCTGTTCCACGGTAAAAAATCTCTATTATCCAGCTTTTAGCATTTTTTACCGTAAAAAATAAATAGTGTCTCCGGATTGCTCAGACACAAATATATCTGTTGAAAATAGTCTGGTGTAGGCCCAAGAAATACAAGTGTCGTTTTGCAGTTCCACGGGTCAAATCTCTGTATTATCCTGCTTTTCACAATTTTTGGCCGGAAAAAATAAATAATAGTGTCTCCTGATTATTCAGACACAAATATATCTGTTGAAAATAGTCTGGTGTAAGCCCAAGAAATACAAGTGTGGTTTTGCAGTTCCACGGTTCAAACCTCTGTATTATCCACTTTTAGGCCATTTGTATCTAAAAAAAACAGTTTGAGTGTGTCACTCACTGTTAAGCCGCAAATATATATATATTTTAAAAAGTCTGGTATACACCAGTAAATTATAACTGTGGTTTTGCTGTTCCACGGTAAAAAATCTCTATTATTCAGCTTTTGGTAATTTTTCCGTAAAGAAAAACAGTAATATTTTCTCCCTGATTGTTCAGATTGTGTAAAAGAGTCGGGTGTAGGCCAGAGAAATAGAACTGTGGTTTTCCTCTTCCACGGTTCTAATGTACTTCTTATTACCCTTTTTCCGTTGATAGTGCGAGTGTAAGCTATTTTACTTACTTTACAATGAGCAAGGCGCGTGGCAAGGGACGTGGAAGTGGACGTTCTGGTGATGGTGCGTGCAGAGGACAGGGCCGTGGCCAAGGTGAAAATGTGCCACAACCAACAGCCACATCTTCTCGCTCCCACTTCTTGTCCGAATTACTAGGGAAGCACAGAACAACACTAGTATTGCGAACTGATCAGTGTGAACAGGTTATTAATTGGATAGCAGATAATACTTCCAGTTACCTGGGCATCACCACCTCCGGCCTGTCCTCCACACGGTCAACTCTTAGTAGCCGTAAGTCTCTACCGCATACTCCTCCTCACCCAGATGCTCCTTCCTCCCACCATGCTGAGTGTCATCAGACAGCAACTGATCCCACATTTGGACACTCTGAAGAGCTGTTCACTGGTCCATTTCCAGATTTGTGCCCCTTGCCTGCTCCGCTTGAAGTGGTGGAAGAGGAGATCCCAGGTATCGATGCCCAAATATTTGAACAGCCACGGCCACAGGAAGTCGACGCTGGCAATTTGTCACAAGAGGTGGACGATGACGAGACACAATTGCCAGGAAGTGAGGAGGAGGATCGTGGTGTGCAAGTGGAAGAGGAGGAGGTGGTGGATGATCTAGTAACTGACCCAACGTGGCAGGAGGACATGCAGAGTGAGGCCAGGAGCACACAGGGGGAGGGAGGCAGAGTACCCCAACAGGCAGGAAGAAGCAGTGTGGTGGCCGCAGACAGAATGTGGGCAACTGTTCCCCGTAATACTAACACGAGGGACGTTGCCAGTCCAACCGGTAGGTCTTCCAGAGTCTGGAATTTTTTTAAAGACTCTGCTAATAACCCCAAAAAGGGCATTTGTACCACCTGCCATGCCAGCATCAGCAGGGGTGACAAAACTACCAGCCTGACCACCACCAGCATGATCAGGCACATGGCAGCAAAGCCCCCGACTTTGTGGGGCGAACCCCAGGGTCCACGACCAATGTCAGCGGGTGTCACCACTGCTTCTTCCACTGTTGTGCATGCAATAGAACCCCCTATTGTGTGTGCAAGGCAATTCCCTGTCCATTCTGCATGCAAAGATGCCCCCTCCTCTCAGTCTTCACTTGTTATGGCAGTTTCTTAAGAAACAGAATCAACGTCCACGTCCACGTCCCACCGCAGCGTTCAATTGTCCATATCCAAGACCTTTGACCGAAAGCGGAAATTCGCAGCTAACGCCCCACAGGCCACAGTCCTAAATTCGCACATTTCTTGACTGCTTGCATTGGAAATGCTGCCTTTTAGGCTGGTGGAGACGGAATCCTTCCGCAACCTTATGGCGGTGGCCATCCCTTGGTACTCGATCCCCAGCTGACACTATTTTGCCCGATGTGCCATCCCCGCACTACACAAGCACATGTTCCAAAACATCTGCCATGCCCTCAACAACGCAGTTACTGGGAGAGTCCACCTGACAACTGACAAGTGGACAAGTGCTTGTGGGCAGGGATGGTACATCTCCCTGACGGCACACTGGGTAAACATAGTGGAAGCCGGGACCCAGTTGGACCTTGGGACGGCACACATCCTCCCCACACCGAGGTTTGCAGGCCCTATGTCAGTCATAGTTGCCCCCACAGTGTACAGCTCCTGTGCATCATCCTCCTCCTCCTCCTCATGTTCAGCCTCCCTCTCAGATATCACCACATCAGTTACAAGCTGGAAGCACTGCAGTACTGCCTCCGCCAAGCGGCAACAGGCTGTGCTGAAATTCCTAAGCTTAGGTGAGAAACCTCACACTGCTTGTGAGTTGTGGACAGCTGTGAAAAAGCAGGCAGATCTGTGGCTGAGACCGTTGAACCTACATCCAGGCATGGTTGTGTGTGACAATGGCCGTAACCTGGTGGCGGCTCTGAGGTGAAGCGAGATCACAAACGTACCATGACTGGCTCATGTGCTTAACCTCGTTGTTCAGCGGTTTCTTAAATCGTACCACGAGTTGCCAGATCTGCTCGTCAAAGTACACCGCCTGTCTGCTCTTTTTCACACGTCCGCTACAGCTTACGCCTCCCTTGCTGTGTTGCAGCAGTGTTTGCAGCTTCCGTCACACCGACTGGTGTGCGATGTCCCTACACATTGGAACTCTACCCTCCACATTTTGCAAAAGATTTGTGAGCAGAAGAGAGCAGTTGTGGAGTATCAGCTGCAACAAGGCCGTCGATATTCAGGTCAGACTCCACACATAAGACCTCAGGAGTGGACCTGGATGTCTGACATCTGTATAATCTTGACAAACTTTGAGGAGTCCACCCAGATGGTGAGTGGTGATGACGCCATCATTAGCGTCAGCATTCCACTTGTCTGTCTTTTGCAACGCTCTCTGCAGAGAATTAAAGAGGAGGCATTGCAGCCAGAGTATGATGAGATGGATCAAGAAGCCGTAGCGGTCGATTACACACAGCCCAGCCTCATCTCATCCCAACGTGCATTGGGGGACAATGAGGGAGAGGAAGAGAAGGAGGAGGAAGA
Organism: Phyllobates terribilis; assembly: GCF_046119375.1. Taxonomy (NCBI): domain Eukaryota; kingdom Metazoa; phylum Chordata; class Amphibia; order Anura; family Dendrobatidae; genus Phyllobates; species Phyllobates terribilis. The sequence continues at coordinate 68,025,863 of NW_027362763.1, read as the reverse complement.
ACAGGAGCTTGTATCATGCGCTGTAGACGGTATTACCTGTACAACTGTCATACCGTCGGTTCAGCGTGGGTGGCCTGAGGACAGGGGGGGAGGAGGAGGAGGAGGGGAGCATGGTCAGTCATCATCTTGGTGAGGACACGGAAGTCTTGCCCATTACCAGTCTGGCACGCATGGCTGACTTTATGTTATGCTGCCTTAACCGTGACCCTCGCGTTGTCAAAATGTTGGATGACAGTCATTACTGGTTGGTGACACTTTTAGACCCCCGCTACAAGGAGAACTTTCACTCTCTTATTCCTGAGGTGGAGAGGTCTATAAAAATGGGGCAGTACCAGAAGGCCCTTGCTGCAGAACTGTTAAAAAAATTCCCATCTGAACACGCTAGCGGCAGAGGTCACAGTTCGTTGACCAACCAAGGCGTACAAGCGAGAGAAAGGCAACTCCAATCCAGCAGAGGCAGGGAAACACTGTCAACGTTCTGGGACAGTTTTCTGAGACCCGTCCAGCTTACAGGCCCTGAGGCGCAGTGTACTCTCACAAGGAGTGGAAGTTTCAAAAGATGGTGAGGGAGTACCTTGCCGACCGTACCAGCGTCCTCCGTGATTCCTTTGTGCCTTTTACTTATTGGATATCCAAGCTGGACACTTGGAATGAACTCGCTCTGTACGCCTTTGAGGTCCTGGCCTGCCCTGCCACTAGCGTGTTATCGGAGCGTGTTTTTAGTGCCACTGGGGGAATTATAACTGATAAGCGCACTCGCCTGCCAACTGACAATGCTGACAAGCTGACCCTTATCAAACTGAACAATGGCTTGGTTGTGCCAGACTTCTCATCACCACTAAATGACAGCAGAGTAACATAAAGTCAAATCCACTGTGTTATTTCGGGTGGTGTATTCACATGCACCGCTTCACACCCACACATGGGTATACGCTTCCTCATTTCGGCTATTTTATGTTCTTCTCCTTATCCTCAGCCTCCTCCACCACTATAACACCAGGTTGACCGTGGTCCGTGTTGCCATTATTGAAAGTTCCTCCGTCCTTTTTTTTGTCAGCTTTTGCTTGGAAGGCATAAGCAAAGACTATGGGAGACCCACTCCCCAATAATGGGAATAATATTTTTAAGATGCTGTACTGTATGGCTCTTGTAAGGGGCCTTAAAAGCGTCTTGTTAAGCTACTGCGACCTACACCACTTTTCCGAGGGGCATTAAAAGCGTCTTGTTAATCTACTGGGACCTCCACCACTTTTCCGAGGGGCATTAAAAGCGTCTTGTTAAGCTACTGGGACCTCCATCACTTTTCCGAGGGGCATAAAAAGCATCTTGTTAAGCTACTGGGACCTCCACCACTTTTCCGAGGGGCATTAAAAGCATCTTGTTAAGCTACTGGGACCTCCACGTCTCTTCTGAGGGGCATTAAAAGCGTCTTGTTAAGCTACTGTGACCTCTACCACTTTTCCGAGGGGCATTAAAATCATCTTGTTAAGCTACTGGGACCTCCACCACTTTTCCGAAGGGCATAAAAAGCGTCTTGTTAAGCTACTGTGAACTCTACCACTTTTCCGAGGGGCATTAAAAGCGTCTTGTTAAACCACTCTGAGCTCCACAGCTCTTCCAAGAGGCATTGAAATGTTGTTTTTAATTAACTCTAACCTCGACGACTCTTCGAACGGGCATTGCATTTCCTCCTATTTTTTAGCAGCTTTTGCTTGGAAGCCATAAGCAAAGACTATTGGATAGTAGCAGTAAAACATCCAGCAATCCTCGGAGGAGGTAGGATATGCGCCAAAACGCTGACTACCTCAGGCCTAGCCGCTACTACATACATGCGCTTGCATTCCAAGACAACTAAGCAGATGCTAACTTCTATCATCATCATCATGCTCCTCACCTTGGCACTCTCAACTCCCCTGATGGAGAAGCCAGCGCCCACCGGAGGAGTCTGGTTCTCTGGTGGGCTCGTCCAATACTGCCCTAAAGCAGGCCGGGCTAAGAAAAGTATGTGAGGAAGTTCCAAGGAGAAATAGAGGCGGCTGGGGACCGTTTATGGACACCCGGCTGCCCCCAGGCGGCTGGGGACCGTGTGTGGACACCCGGCCGCGGGGCAGCTGGGGACCGAGTATTTACACCCGGATGCCCCCTGGGTGCTGGGGACCAAGTGTGGACACCCAGCCGCCGGGCGGCTGGGGACTGAGTGTGGACACCCGGCCGCCGGGCGGCTGGGGACTGAGTATGGATTCCAGGTCGCCAACGCAGCCATGACGTGGTGGCCAGATTCCGCCTCCACATTCCTAAAAGGCCCAATTTCAAGTGCAAGCAAGCAAGCAGTATGGTATTGCAACCTGGGGGTGGGTGGGTGGCAGGCTGCACACTTACGCTTGCATTCCAAGAAAACAAAGCAGATGCTAACTTCTATCATCATCATCATGGTCCTCACCTTGGCACTCTCAACTCCACTGATGGAGAAGCCAGGGCCCACCGGAGGAGTCTGGTTTTCTGGTGGGCTCGTCCAATGCTGCCCTAAAGCAGGCCGGGCTAAGAAAAGTGTGTGGGGGGAAGTTCCAAGGAGAAATAGGGGAGGCTGGGGACCATTTATGGACACCCGGCTGCCCGCAGGCGGCTGGGGAACGTGTGTGGACACCCGGCCGCGGGGCGGCTGGGGACTGAGTATGGACACCCGGCCGCCCCCTGGTGGCTGGGGAGCGAGTGTGGACACCCGGCTGCATCCTGGCAACTGGGGACCGAGCATGGACACCCAGCCGCCCCCTGCAGCTGGGGACCGAGTGTGGACACCCGGCCGCCGTGCGGCTGGGGACTGAGTATGGATTCCAGGCCGCCAACGCAGCCATGACGTGGTGGCCAGATTCCTCCTCCACATGTCTAAAAGGCCCAATTTCAAGTGCAAGCAAGCAAGCAGTATGGTATTGCAGCCTGGGGGTGGGTGGGTGGCAGGCTGCACACTTACACTTGCATTCCAAGAAAACAAAGCAAATGCTAACTTGTATCATCATCATCATGGTCCTCACCTTGGAACTCTCATCTCCCCTGATGGAGAAGCCAGGGCCCACCGCAGGAGTCTGGTTCTCTGATGGGCTCGTCCAATGCTGCCCTAAAGCAGGCCGGGCTAAGAAAAGTGTGTGGGGGGAAGTTCCCAGGAGAAATAAGGGCGGCTGGGGACCGTTTATGGACACCCGGCTTCCCACAGGCAGCTGGAGACCGTGTGTGGACACCAGGCCTCGGGGCGGCTGGGGACAGAGTATGGACACCCGGCCGCCCCCTGAGGGCTGGGGACCAAGTGTGGACACCCGGTCGCCAGGCGGCTGGGGATTAAGTATGGATTCCAGGCCGCCAACGCAGCCATGACGTGGTGGCCAGATTCCGCCTCCAAATGCCTAAAAGGCCCAATTTCAAGTGCAAGCAAGCTAGCAGTATGGTATTGCAGCCTAGGGGTGGGTGGGTGGTTGGCTGCATATTTTCGCTTGCATTGCTAGGAATGGGGGAGGTACAATTGAACACTGCCCTGGGACAAGAACTTGCACGGGGATAGTTGCAAGTCTGCATCTTCTGTTTCGGCAAGGATGACTTCTGATGGGCATCACTTTTAGGCAGTGACCTGAGTGTCAGAGATGCTTCCAGAGGTCTTCCCCATGCTGTTCCCATGTCTTTTCAGCACTGTATGCATGTGTCACACAGCACATGGCCTGATAAGGTTGTAAAATGTTAAAATTACTTTTCCCGGTGAATGCATTTGTCACGGTTGAACGCAATACAAAAGTGCAAAAACGCATAAAAAATGCTACTTGTGAACATAGCCCAAGGTGTGGAGGAGGATTTTTTTGGGGGGGTTATTTATTTTACCTTATACACAAGTCTTTACCATTGAATGGAACTTCCTTAACATATTTCACAGGAAAGCAGTTTCAGTTTCATTTTTGAACGTTTTATTGTGAACCCTTAAAAGTGGCTTAATACCTCTGACCACGTAGTTGGCAGCAGTGACCTGGGGGTCAGAAATGCTTCCTGGGGTGATCCCCATGCTGTCCCCATGTCATTTGAGCACTGTCACTATCGCTTTGGGCACTTGTTAGGCTTTTAAAAGACTGCCGGGGGTGCCGCCACAAAAATGCTCAGGTCTCCCATAGACTAACATTGGACTCATTGCTCTGGTCGAGCACCCGAGTATCATAGCGAGCTCGGCCCGAGCTTCGAGCACCCGAGCATTTTAGTGCTCGCTCAACACTAATAGCATCTTAATAACAGCATTTTTTTTAATCTTCACACACTGTAAATGAGAAAAATACTAAACCATTCAGTGAATTTATCTCTTGCTCTCTCTCATTGTTAAGTTTCTAGAATTGTAATTTGAATAAATTTTTTGGGGAATAATTTGTGAAGCCAATGATTTCTAGTTTTCAAATGATCCACTCATCTCAAGTTATTATCCATGTAGTTGTTTATGATTAAAAGAGAAAGATTGAACTTTAAGGACCGAAGTCTTTTTTTTTTTTTACTATGTAGTAAATTGTGGGAAAGTGAGTTATGTGTGCGAGGATGTAATAAGGGGAGAGGTGAGAATCTAGAGAAAAGGTAGCGAGACAAGTATTACAGCAAATAAGGTCATGCGAGTGTAGGAATAATTGCCATCGCTTAACACTTGTGTTTATGGTAATTATGAGTGTTACACTAGAACCAGTAAATGGCATCTTGTAAAATGATGAAAACCACAAGCAATATGACAATTATCACAACTAGTGCAATACTTCCATTTTTCCAGCAGCATTATCTGTTAGGAAAAAATCACGAGGATCCATAAACACTAGATTTGTTAGAGACTGCTATCAAACTTTTTTTTCTGTAATGGTTATGAGGGTCTGATAGAGTGTATCTCCTACATTGCATACTATTTATAGACCCTCTGGAATCAAATATGGTCAATTTAAATCCACAATATATAATTGAAATATAATTATATAAATGGTAAAAGAAATTGGCAGGTATCCCTTGCAGAAACTAATGATTCTTCTATGGAACTACATGGTCCTTGTTCAAGAACTTTACCACATTTCTAAAGAGCTAGGCAATGCTGAGTCTCTAGATTTGCATGACAACTGTGAATAACATTGAGACATATACTATTAAGACTAATGAACCTCAATATACTGTATATATATATACATATATATACATATATATATATATATATATATACAGTACAGTCCACCACTATATTATTAGCAAAAGGTAGTATATTATACAATTTGGTTCAGTATACAGTACAGACCAAAAGTTTGGACACACCTTCTCATTTAAAGATTTTTCTGTAATTTCATGACTTTGAAAATTGTACATTCACACTGAAGGCATCAAAACTATGAATTAACACATGTGGAATTATATACTTAACAAAAAAGTGTGAAACAACTGAAAATATGTCTTATATTCTAGGTTCTTCAAAGTAGCCACCTTTTGCTTTGATGACTGCTTTGCACACTCTTGGCATTCTCTTGATGAGCTTCAAGAGGTAGTCACCGGAAATGGTCTTCCAACAATCTTGAAGGAGTTCCCAGAGATACTTAGCACTTGTTGGCCCTTTTGCCTTCACTCTGCGGTCCAGCTCACCCCAAACCATCTCAATTGGGTTCAGGCCTGGTGACTGTGCAGGCCAGGTCATCTGGCGTAGCACCCCATCACTCTCCTTCTTGGTCAAATAGCCCTTACACAGCCTGGAGGTGTGTTTGGGGTCATTGTCCTATTGAAAAATAAATGATGGTCCAACTAAACGCAAACCGGATGGAATAGCATGCCGCTGCAAGATGCTGTGGTAGCCATGCTGGTTCAGTATGCCTTCAATTTTGAATAAATCCCCAACAGTGTAACAAGCAAAGCAACCCCACACCATCACACCTCCTCCTCCATGCTTCACGGTGGGAACCAGGCATGTAGAGTCCATCCGTTCACCTTTTCTGCGTCGCACCAAGACACGGTGGTAGGAACCAAAGATCTCAAATTTGGACTCATCAGACCAAAGCACAGATTTCCACTGGTCTAATGTCCATTCCTTGTGTTCTTTAGCCCAAACAAGTCTCTTCTGCTTGTTGCCTGTCCTTAGCAGTGGTTTCCTAGCAGCTTTTTTACCATGAAGGCCTGCTGCACAAAGTCTCCTCTTAACAGTTGTTGTAGAGATGCGTCTGCTGCTAGAACTCTGTGTGGCATTGACCTGATCTCTAATCTGAGCTGCTGTTAACCTGTGATTTCTGAGGCTGGTGACTCGGATAAACTTATCCTCAGAAGCAGAGGTGACTCTTGGTCTTCCTTTCCTGGGGCGGTCCTCATGTGAGCCAGTTTCTTTGTAGCGCTTGATGGTGTTTACACCTGCACTTGGAGACACTTTCAAAGTTTTCCCAATTTTTGGGACTGACTGACCTTCATTTCTTAAAGTAATGATGGCGACTCGTTTTTCTTTACATAGCTGCTTTTTTTCTTGCCACAATACAAATTCTAACAGTCTATTCAGTAGAACTATCAGCTGTGTATCCACCAGAATTCTGAACAACACAACTGATGGTCCCAACCCCATTTATAAGGCAAGAAATCGCACTTATTAAACCTGACAGGGCACACCTGTGAAGTGAAGACCATTTCCGGTGACTACCTCTTGAAGCTCATCAAGAGAATGCCAAGAGTGTGCAAAGCAGTCATCAAAGCAAAAGGTGGCTACTTTAAGAACCTAGAATATAAGACATATTTTCAGTTGTTTCACACTTTTTTGTTAAGTATATAATTCCACATGTGGTAATTCATAGTTTTGATGCCTTCAGTGTAAGTGTACAATTGTCATAGTCAGGAAAATGCAGAAAAATCTTTAAATGAGAAGGTGTGTCCAAACTTTTGGTCTATCCTGTACATATATATATATATATATATATATACGTATTGTAAACTTACAATAATATTGTTCAATGTTTAAACTCACTGAAAAGACATATGTATTCAAGATATAAAGAATAAAAAAGGGACCGTGATGGGATACTTATTCACCCCAGAGTTAATTCATGGAACAATATTATTAAAAGTTTTATTTTCTCATGATTTACCCACTAGGATATGTTATAAAATTGTCATTTATAAAGGTTCAGGCTGCAGAATCTGTGATATTCTTGAAAATAAATGAATCTAACTCCTTTTGGCATACTCCACTGCAAAAGTCAATCCCAGCTACATTTTTTGCCAAGAACTACAAACATTTATAAATGTCCCAGCTAAGAAAAAGGCTCCAAATCAACTTCTATTGCCTATCTTGGTTGTCTTCTGCTAAATGATGGTGGTCTCTTGTGTTCTACCATCGTATGAGGAGGTACAGGTCATGTACATTATTCAATTGCATTCAACAGTAATGAATTTTGTTTTCATTTTTTCAACTAATTAAAATAAAACATAAAAACAAATTGGAAACTCTTATAGCACAAAATATTAACACGAAGAAATAAGCAGCATTTTATATGACCTATATAATTATCATTTCAATGTTAATAAGTAACCTAGACAGGCTACTCTAGCTTCAAAATACAGTAAGTCATGAAGCCATCAAATTCTTTTTACAAACAGAGGAAACAAATTGCCCTATTTTTACAAACTGTCGAGGAATATACCTATGGTTGCAACTCTGACTTTAGTAGGAGACATATATGAGCATAAATTCCTAGGAATGATCAGTATCAATGTTAAAAGTTCACATAAAGTATACAACACCGAAATAAATCAATAAAAAAAAAAGAAGATGGGTGGGAGCGGAAAAAAAGGAGAAGTGCAGGGAGACTTAACATTGCATTCTCAAAATATTCAGAGAAAGTATTCTCTCATAATGAGTAATGACAACATTAGCTTAAAAAATGATAATACTAAAAGAGACAGAAGCAGAGAGTGATGCAACAACTGGGAAAGGCCGATGACTGTGCAAACACAATAAAAAGTCCAAAGTAAATCAGAGAGATTGTTATCATATCCATATAGTTACACATAATGTTTATGGACCTGCCCATCTCAAATTTCATAGATTCAGCAAGTAAGCAAAAGGTATAAATATTCTCTCAGCATTGACAACACCTAGTTCATTCATAGATCGAGAGAAAGAAGAGTGAACAGACAGGTAAGCAATTATGTTCTTAGACGCACCCCCCATTGCATGCAGTCTTTTAATTCGGATGATTTTTTTTCCTCCAATAGACTTGACCACCCATAGACTTCACTTGAGAAGCAACTGCCTTGTCTTGTTTAAATGGGTCAGGACTTAGGAAACAATGTCTATTGATCTCGTATTGAAATGTTTTTTAGTTTGTTACTATTGATACTGTTAGTTTGTTACAATTTTAAATGTACCCTTTAAAAAAAAGGAATATGCTAATGACAAACAGTGGGGAAAATAAGTATTTGATCCCTTGCTTTTTTTGTAAGTTTGACCACTGAAAAAGACATGAACAGTCTATAATTTTAAGGGTAGGTTAATTTTAACATTGAGAGATAGAATATAAAAAAAAATCAAGAAAATCACATTGTATAAATTAGATAAGTTTTTTTGCATTTCTCAGTGAGAAATGAGTATTTGATCCCTCTGGCAAACAACACTTAATACTGTAATGCAGCAGCTTGCTAGCATTACTGTAAATGGTCCAGGATGTGTTTTACCTGACCATGTACCTTCCCCTTTAACTGACTGGTCACATGACTGTGACATCACACAGGTCCTGTATGCACAGTAAAGGTCTGTACACATAACTGGGACAGCACACAGGACCTATACACACAGCTGACTGATCACATGACTGTGACATCAGCAAGGTCCTGTCAGTTTGGGTGTATGTGTGCACAGGATATATAAACCCCGGTAATTGGAGACAGGTGTGTTCGGTGTGAGAGACATGAGGCCTGTTCCCCATGTGTGTGGGACACCGTTCTGCCTAGTGAGGCTGAGTGAAGCCTGGCAGCCTGAAAGGCTGAGACTGGATTCTGTGAGTGGATGCTAGTGGCCTTGGAAGGCAGAGGCTTGGTGAAGAGTCCAGAAAGGCGCAGACTGGATGTGTGTGAGTGAAACATTCCAGTAGCCTTAGACGGGACGACGGCTAGAGACCCCTACCTGGGAAGCCACAAAGCCACAGTGGTGGCGGATTAAAGGGACTGCAGCAACTAAACCCGGCAAAGGTAATACACTTTGTTACATAGACTGTGTTATGGACATTGCTATAGTATTACCTTGCTGAAGGCTGTGTCCTGGGCCAATTGGGCCTGTCTGCTATTTGAGAGACTCCCGGATGTTAAGTGTGTAAACATGCCGGTGACAAACTAAGATGGACATTATGTGTGTGAACAGCGGTTTATGATAACATAATAAACTGCTGTATTGAGAAAATACCGGAAGGACATTGCACGTGTGCTTAATTTACCCGGTGCAGCGAGTATCCCCCAGTATGATGACTAGCGCTGCCTTACATATGGTTTGAGGATGCGTGCAACTGCAGTCCGGTTGCTAGCGGCAACGACAGCCCGGTTGCTAGCGTCAACGGCACAGGACGACGAGTGTGGATAAAGCATCTTGCGGCAGCTCGGCGGGGTTGCGAAGATTGGCGTCGCACTCAAACCTGGTTTGCTGTGGCTCGGCGGGGGTCAGGAAGTTTAAAGCATCTTGCGGCAACTCGACGGGGTTGCGAAGATTATCGTCGCACTCAAACCTGGTTTGCGGTGGCTCGGCGGGGCCACGAATATTTCTTCTGGGAGAGCGGTGAAGTTCTAGTGTGAACAGCGTACCGCGATGGCTGTGAACGGAGCAGCAAATGGGTCTGACGAGTCGGACCGCATATATGAGAAACGTCTACTGGACATGAAACTGGACATGGTGCGGGAGCTGTGGGCACCTTGTGGAATGGCGGCAGTGGACCATTCTATGAACTCTCCGGGGGCGCCAGTGTTGTCCCAGAGTGCACGGGGAGGTGGTAAGAGATGTTGTGAACTGAGTCCTAAGACTACTGCTGATTTTTTGTGTAAAAATTGCCCTGCCGGTGTGGTTGTTAAAAAGGGGGCGGAGTCTAAAAAAGGGGCGGATTTTTACAAGAGTGTGGAGTGTAGAAAACAGAAAATTGTTACTGGTTGTGGGTTGGTACCTCCTAAAAATGACAATGTGACCGTTGATAACGGGGTAATTCCAGTAGAAGGGGGTGACGTCAAAGTGGGAGGTGACCTGTTAGTCCACAACACCATGGGGAGTGACACAGACCCCGTAGCTGACTGTGACACTATGAAAGTAAAAAGAAAGTTCAGTCAGGAAGGGCTAGACGAGGGGAGAGAGTCCCCCTCTCGTCGTCGACGGCGCAAGGGCCACAAAAAGGTTGCTCCGGTAGTACTCCCTGAAAATGAAAATAAAGAGAATGTAGTACTGTGTGCCTATGCTTCAAGTGTGGATCCTCCTTTAGAGGTAGAAGAGGAGATGACGTTGCCAGTAGCAACCTCCGGTACGGTACTGAGACTGACGGATTAGGATACGACAGCCCTGAAAGGGGAGGCGGCCAGTCATGACCAAGAGCTGGAGCCTATCAGGCCGCAGTGTCAGATTGACGTGCAGCAGTTATGTGAAAACCTGGGGAACGTGTCCTCAGGCCAGCTGAACCTGGAGTCTGAGCAGCAGAAAATATACCAGGTTATGAGGAACTGGCAGCGAGACATGGAGGGAAGCAACGCGGAAATTAACCATTGGAAGGAAATGTTCTACGGAATTAAGGAGGACCGTCGCAAAATCAAGGAGGAGGTTTTTCAATTACAGATTGACAAAGCGGTGTGTGAGGATGAGTTATGCGAGGTGAAAGATCTCTTCTCCCTGGTACAGTTAGAGCTGTCTGCCCTCAAAGAGGCGCTGCAGCATGAAGTTGCTGGGCGTGAACAAAGCCTAGAACGATTGCGCGAACAGTTCAACCAGGAGCTGTGTGACTCCAAGAAGGAGTGTGATGAAAAGTTCGGTATGGAACTGCAACAACTTAAGAGAGATTATGAGGATCTCCTCAAGGTAAAAGAAAAACTAGAGGAGGATAAGGTGGGTGCAGAGCAAGTGCGCCAAGTGGGTGAGACCACTCTGCAAGAGACCCGTGAGGAGAATGATGATCTCCGTGGAAAGACCCTAGGTCTGGAAGCTCAGGTGAAGGAGCTACAGATGTCCTGTGAAACTCTCCAGAGGGCGGAGACGTGCCTTAAAGAAACAGTCAGCAAGATGGAAGCTGAGCGGAAAAAGATGGAGGAGTCCATCGGAGAAGCCACAGACCAGGGCCAGGAGTTGGCCGCTGGTGAGGGGAGGTATGAAGCAGATACCTCCTCGAGTGATGCGAGCTTGGATGATTCAGTGGAAGTAATAGCCGAGATCAGGGAGCTCAAGGAATTGCTTCAGGCCCATTTGAAGCAAGAGAGGTCTGAGAGAACTATACTGTTAAAGGAGCAGTTGAAGCAGGAAGAGCTTCGGAGACGGGCCGCTGAGAGCCGAGTGACGGAGCTGGAGGAAGAGGTTTCCGGGCTCGGAAGTCGCCTGACAAGGTATCACTCGGTGAGCGAGGCCTCCTTGGAGAAGGAAAAGGGCAAACACATTGTAATCACTCCCTTATACCATGAGAAGGTGGACCTGAGGAGAGCTAAGAGCATGATAACAGAAGATAAATATGAAGTGGAAGTGGTCAAGACGAAAATTCGTGAATTTGTAGCTGTGAGTCAGCTCAGGGTAAGCATACAGGGGGAAGAAGCTGAAAGTCAGTTGTCCCTGAACCCTGAGCTGGTTGATCATCTGGAAACCACTGGTGAGACCGAAACGTCTTGGTACAAATGCCTCGTAGATGTACCCGAGGATTTGAGGGAAGAATGCACCCGTGAGTCCGTGCATGAAGAGTTTAAGAAGGCTGTGGGAGCCTGTAAGGTGTACTTGACCTCCGAAGCTAAACAGCTTGTGCTTCTGTCCATGACCGAAGTCACTGTGAAGAGGGTGGCGATCCTAAGTGATATGCATTGGCGATGTATTCGCACGAAGCGGTTTCTCCGGTTGAAGACGGAACAAGCCGTTAGACAACTGGAACTGATGAGGAAAGCTCACAGTATGCGTGAAGAGGTCATCCGGGTGCCTCATGTTTTGGTGAGAAAGCTCATTGGGAGAAGCGGTCGAGCCATGCAGATGATGGTCAAGAAGTCTGGTGTGGTGAAAGTAAGCAGTCCACGTGATCGTCAGGACTGGATACCAGATGAAGACGGCATGGTATCATTCTCCGCTGTAGGAACAGAAGAAAGCCTAGAATATATACGCATGCTGTTGGAGTACCGAGTGACCTACCTGCGAGAGGTAGAACAGTTGAATCTCGCTAGACTGCGAGTGGATAGACAGCATCATCTGAGTAACAGAAGATGGCAGCCGTCTAGAAATTACGAGACCAGACAGAGAAAGGGCCCCCTAAATAACAGAACAGCTATAGCTGGAGTTAGGGACCTTTCAAGATGTCCTGAGAGTAGTGGGCGTGGGTTTAGAGGTAGTGAGACCTCCAGTAACTCAGGTTTGAGCAGCCCATACAAACGACCCAATAGAGGACGGGACATTACGGAGTTGAACCGGACCTTAGATACCAGGGCATGTGAGTCACACCGCGGTATGACTGACAGCTGGGAGCGGGGAAGACCTGACAAGGTTACGACTGACCGCTGGGAGCAAGGGAGGTCTGACAAGATTATGACTGACCGCTGGGAGCAGGGAAGACCAGACAAGGTTACGACCCGGAAAGGTGAGCTGACGAAGTCAGTGACAATGACAAATGGTAGGTCCCTAAGGAATGGGCTAATGTCATTGACTAAGGTTCCAGGGGCTGAGTAGCACAATTGTAAAGTACATTGTCTCTATGTGAGCTGGGGGTTATAATGTTATTGTGTATATTATGTGTTCAACCCCACAAGTTTAAACAGAGGGGGGGGATATGTAATGCAGCAGCTTGCTAGCATTACTGTTAATGGTCCAGGATGTGTTTTACCTGACCATGTACCTTCCCCTTTAACTGACTGGTCACATGACTGTGACATCACACAGGTCCTGTATGCACAGTAAAGGACTGTACACATGACTGGGACAGCACACAGGACCTATACACACAGCTGACTGATCACATGACTGTGACATCAGCAAGGTCCTGTCAGTATGGGTGTATGTGTGCACAGGATATATAAACCCCGGTAATTGGAGACAGGTGTGTTCGGTGTGAGAGACATGAGGCCTGTTCCCCATGTGTGTGGGACACCGTTCTGCCTAGTGAGGCTGAGTGAAGCCTGGCAGCCTGAAAGGCTGAGACTGGATCCTGTGAGTGGATGCTAGTGGCCTTGGAAGGCAGAGGCTTGGTGAAGAGTCCGGAAAGACGCAGACTGGATGTGTGTGAGTGAAACATTCCAGTAGCCTTAGACGGGACGACGGCTAGAGACCCCTACCTGGGAAGCCACAAAGCCACAGTGGTGGCGGATTAAAGGGACTGCAGCAACTAAACCCGGCAAAGGTAATACACTTTGTTACATGGACTGTGTTATGGACATTGCTATAGTATTACCTTGCTGAAGGTTGTGTCCTGGGCCAATTGGGCCTGTCTGCTATTTGAGAGACTCCCGGATGTTAAGTGTGTAAACATGCCGGTGACAAACTAAGATGGACATTATGTGTGTGAACAGCGGTTTATGAAAACATAATAAACTGCTGTATTGAGAAAATACCGGAAGGACATTGCACGTGTGCTTAATTTACCCGGTGCAGCGAGTATCCCCTAGTATGATGACTAGTGCTGCCTTACAATACTTTGTGGCAAAACCCTTGTTGGCAGCACAGCAGTCAGACGTTTTTTGTAGTTGATGATGAGGGTTGCGCGCATGTCAAGTGGAATTTTGGTCCACTCCTCTTTGCAGATCATCTCTAAATCATTAAGATTTTGAGGTTGTGGCTTGGCAACTCAGAGCTTCAACTCCCTCCATAAGTTTTCTATGGGATTAAGTTCTGGAGACTGGCTAGGCCACTCCATGACCTTACTGTGCTTCTTTTTGAGCCACTCCTTTGTTGCCTTTGCTGTATGTTTGGGTCATTGTCTTTCTGGAAGACCCAGCCACGACCCATCTTCAATGCTCCTACTGAGGGAAAGAGGTTGTTGGCCAAAATCTCACGATACATGACCCCATTAATGTTGAGCGAGCATGCTCGGTACTGCCCGGTGCTCGCCAGATCATCTCACTGCTCGAGATGCTCGGAGCTCGCTGATTATTTCCGGGGTTGCTCGGCGGGAGCTCGGGTCCCCTCTCTGCATGTTTGGCACTCTTTAGAGAGCCAATGAACATGCAGGGAATGCCTGCCACACACTGTAATGTCGCAGCCATGTTGGTTGTGGCATTACAGTGATTGGCTGGCCACACAGCGTCATCAGGTCTATATCAGACCTGGCGCTGCCATGCTCGTCACAGTCTACTCCATAATCAGGCAGTGTGGGGAGAGGTGCTGCTGAGCTAGGGAGAGATTTTGTTGTTTATTAGTTAGTGTAGGTATTCTACAAGATTCTCTACATATCCATCTCAACTAACAATCCTTCTGAGGACTAATCAGCTGCAGGGACAGTTCTATTTAAAACTGTGGTTTGTCCATCACAAGGATCACATATAATTGCACTGAAAATATTGCCATTTCTGGCCTCCATTGAAATTTTGTTTCAGTGTGTCAGCGAAGTTATTGACACGAGGTAGCTGTTAAAAATAGTTACCTACAGGCCAGGTATTTAAAACTGTGGTTTGTCCATGACACGGATCACATATAAGTTCGCTCCAAATTCAGCCATTTGTAGCGAGCTTGGAAGATATTGTCCTCCATTTAAAATGGGCAAGGCACGTGGCAAGGGACGGGGAACTAGACGTGATGGTGCTGGTAATGGTGCATGCAGAGGCCAAGGCCTTGAGCAAGCTGAAATTGTGCCGAGTGCCCAGAGACAACTGATCCCACACTTGGACACGCCGAAGAGCTGTTCACTTTTCCATTTATAGATTCAGATCTCTCACCTGGTCCACTTGAAGCTTTGCAAGAAGAGATCACATGTAGCGATGCCCAAATATTTGAGCTCCACGGTCATACGAAGGCGATGAAGGGAAAGTGTTACAAGACGTGAACGATGATGAAACACAATTGCCAGAAAGTCAGGAGGAGGAACAGAGTGTGGAAGTGGAACACGAGATGGAGGATGATATAGTAACTTACTTAACCTGGCAGGAGGACATGCAGAGCGAGGACAGCAGTACACAGGGGGAGAGAGGCAGAGCACCCCAACAGGCAGGAAGTAGCAGTGTGGTGGCCGCAGACAGAAGGCGGGCAACCGTTCTCCTTAATACCAACATGACGGAAGTTGCCAGTACAACTGTTAGGTCTTCCCGAGTCTGCTTGTTTTTTAAAGACTCTGTTGATAACCCCAAAAAGGCCATTTTCACCCCAGGGTCCAGGAGCAGTGTCTGCGGGTGACATCACTGCTTCTTCCGCTGTTGTGCGTGCAAGCCAATCCCCTGTCCATGGTGCATGTGAAGATGCCTCCTGCCCTGCACCTCTCATTGCACACTCTCAACTAGCACCATCAGGAAGCACATCCTTGTCCCGGTAAAGCGTTCAATTGTCCTTACCCCCAGTCCTTGGAATGTAAGCGCAAATACGCAGCGAATGCCCCACAGGCCACACTACTAAATTCACACATTTCGCAAATGCTTGAGCTCGAAATGTTGCCTTTTAAGCTCGTGGAGATGGAAGCTCTCCGCAACCTGATGGCGGCAGCCATCCCTCGGTACTCGGTGCCCAGCCACCATTATTTCTCCCGGTGTGCCGTCCCCACATTACACAAGCACGTGTCCCACAACATTAGCCGTTCCCTCAATGATTCAGTTATTGGGAAAGTCCACCTAACCACGGACACGTGGACAAGTGCTTGTGGGCAGGGACGGTATATCTCGCGGACAGCTCACAGGGTTAACATAGTGGATGCAAGGACCCAGTCGGACCTTAGGACGGATCACATCCTCCTGATGACGAGGATTGCGGGCCCTAGGTCAATCAGGGTTGCCCCACAGTCTACAGATCCTGCACCTCATCCTCCTCAGCCTCCTTCTCCCCTTCATAACTACATAAAGGATATATAGATCCATAAATAATTCATAAGGAGTAACCCAGATTAGTAAAGTCCATATGCACTACCTCCTTACAGTATAGTAATCAATTTAAACAAAAGAGTCATCAGTTATTTCATAGCAATATTTTATTACAATTATTCAGCACAGCAAACAGAATAAGATTAAAAAACAGCCCCTGAAAATTCCCATAAAACCACCGGGGTGGTGCGGTCCACCACTATATTATTAGCAAAAGGTAGTATATTATACAATTTGGTTCAGTATACAATACAGACCAAAAGTTTGGTCACACCTTCTCATTTAAAGATTTTTCTGTATTTTCATGACTTTGAAAATTGTACATTCACACTGAAGGCATCAAAACTATGAATTAACACATGTGGAATTATATACTTAACAAAAAAGTGTGAAACAACTGAAAATATGTCTTATATTCTAGGCTCTTCACAGTAGCCACCTTTTGCTTTGATGACCGCTTTGCACACTCTTGGCATTCTCTTGATGAGCTTCAAGAAGTAGTCACCGGAAATGGTCTTCCAACAATCTTGAAGGAGTTCCCAGAGATGCTTAGCACTTGTTGGCCCTTTTGCCTTCACTCTGTGGTATAGCTCACCCAAACCATCTCGATTGGGTTCAGGTCTGGTGACTGTGGAGGCCAGGTCATCTGGCGTAGCACCCCATCACTCTCCTTCTTGGTCAAATAGCCCTTACATAGCCTGGAGGTGTGTTTGGGGTCATTGTCCTGTTGAAAAATGTTGTTGGTGTAATTATAACTGATAAGCGCATCCACCTGTCAACTGAAAATGCTGACAGGCTGCCTCTTATAAAAATGAACAAGGGCTGGATTGGGCAAGACTTCTCAACACCAGCAGCGTAACATAAACTAAAATCCAGTCTCTTTTTTTGTGAGGTGTATTCCCATGCACCTTTTCACACCCACACATGGGTATACGCTTCCTGATTTTGGCAATTTGCTCTTGTCCTCCTCCTTCTCCTCATCCTCATCCTCCACCACCATATCACCAGGATGACCGTGGTCCGTGATGCAACACCAGCAAAAATTTTTTAAAGGGTGTTTATGATGCCCGTAAAAAAAAAAATATACAGTATGTTCATGTATACCCCCCAAGGGTAAATGTTTGTCAGCCCATAAACTTAGTGCATGGGCATTACAAGTACAGGAGATCCCCTCCTTTCTAATAGGAACATTTTTTTATGAGGCCCTCCTCCACGTCTTTTCCAAGGTGCATTGGAGTGCCCCGCAATTTTTGGCAGCCCTTGCATTCACTTCATAGGCCAACACTATGGAAGACCCACTTCTTAATAAAGGGAATTTTTTTCATGAGGCCCTCTATGTCTCTTCCAAGGGGCATTGGAGTGCCTCCCAATTTTTGTCAGCCCTTGCATTCACTGCATAGGCCGACACTATGGGAGATCCACTTCCTAATAATGGGAACATTGTTTTTAGGAGGCCCTCTGACCTCCACGTCTCTTCCAAGGGGTATTGGAGTGCCTCCAAATTATTGGTAACCCTTGCATTCACTGCATAGGCAATCACATTGGGAGACCCACTTCCTAATAATGGGAACATTTTTTTTCAGGAGGCCCTCCTCTAAGTCTCTTCAAAGGGGTATTGAGGTGTGTCCAAATTTTCAAAGAGGTATTGGGGTGCGTCCAAATTTTGGGCAGACCTGCCACTCACTGCATATGCAATAACAGTATAGGAGACCCACTCTTTAGTAATGGGAACAACAAAGCATAGCCGGCTGATGGCTCTCTAAGAATAGTGAGGGCCGACTGCTGGCCCTTTTAGAATAGTAAAGACCGCCTGATGGCCCTATAAAAATAGGCTTTGTGACTTTCAGAGTCCCTCCTTCATAAATGAAACAGGACATGTCTGAGCATGTCTGACACACCCACACACCACATGGCCAGATAAGGTTGTAAAATGTTAAAATGACATTTCCCGGTGAATGCATTTGTCATGGTTGAAAGCAATGCAAAAGTGCAAAACGCATCAAAAACGCTACGTGTGAACATAGCCCAAGGTGTGGAGGAGTATTTTTGTTTTTGGTTATTTATTTAGCCTTATATACAAGTCATTACCCCGGAAAGGATGTTCCTTAGCATATTTCCCAGGAAAATCCATTTTGGTTTAGTTTTTGTATCTTTAACTGCTGTTCCCCTGTCATTTAAACACTGTTCCCATAGATTTGGGCAATTTTTAGTTCCTCTCCAGACCGCCAGGGGGAGCTGCCTGAAAAATGCTCGAGTTTCCCATAGACTTACATTGGGCTTGTTGCTCGAGTCAAGCACCCGAGCATTTCAATTTGCTCGACCCGAGCACTGGTCACCCGAGCATTTTAGTGCTCTCCCATCACTAGACCCCATCCATCTTCCCTTCAGTATGGTGCAGTCATCATGTCGCCTTTGCAGAAAAGCACCCCAAAAGTATAATGTTTCCCCCACCATGCTTCACAGTTGGGACGATGTTCTTAGGGTTGCACTGATCATTCTTCTTCCTCCAAACACGGCAAGTTGAGTTAATGCCAAAGAGCTCATTTTGGGCTCATCTGACCACAACACTTTCTCCCAATAACTTACAGAATCATCCAGGTGTTCTTTGGCAAACTTCAGGCGAGCCTGTACATGTGCCTTCTTGAGCAGGGGGACCTTGCGGGCATTGCAGTATTTTAAACCTTTAAGGCGTAATGTGTTACCAATGGTTTCTTGGTGACTGTGGTCCCAGCTGCCTTGAGATTATTAACAAGTTCCCCCCGTGTAGTTTTAGGCTGATCTTTCACCTTCCTCATGATCAAGGATACCCCACGAGTTGAGATTTTGCATGGTGCCCAATATCGATGTCGATTGACAGTCATTTTGTATTTCTTCCATTTTCTTACTATTGCACCAGTTGTCTCGTTCTCATCCAGTTTCTTACTATTGATTTTGTAGCCCATTCAAGCTTTGTGCAGGTCTATGATCTTGTCCCTGACATTCTTAGAAAGCTCTTTGGGCTTGCCCATGTTGTAGAGGTTAGAGTCTGACTGATTAATTTAGTCTGTGGACAGGAGTCTTTTATACAGATGACTATGTAAGACAGCTGTCTTTAATGCAGGTAACGAGTTGATTAGGAGCGTCTAACTGGTCTGTAGGAGCCAGAACTCATAATGGTTGTAGGGGATCAAATACTGTACTTATTTCTCACTGCAAAATGTAAAAAAAATTATATAATTTATACAATGTGATTTTCTTTTGGATATTCTATCTCTCAATGTTAAAAATAACCTCCCCTTCTTCCTAGAGCCATAACTCTTTTATTTTTATTTATACTTATGGAAAAGGGTATGAAAAACCCAAGCACAGAGTTTATTAATTAATCTACATAACATGACAAATATAAAATTATCCCTATAAAATCAGGTGCTGCTATTCAAAAAGCAGGGGCAGACCATACACTATACCAGCTAAGAAAGCACAGAAGATAGGAGAACCACCGAATGTCCAGTCCAGAATGCAAAAAACATAAACAAATGTGAATATAAAAGGACCTTTATTGAACAATGGTCAAAGTGGTGCTGCAAACACATGCAATCCCACCATAGCATAAACCATAAAATGCAACGTACTAGTAGAAATAAAATACATAGAACCATACAATGAGTATGGTCCTGACGAAGGACACTACAGTCCGAAACGCGCGTCGGGGCTCTTCCTCTGTGATCCCTCCATCTCCCATACACAGGTATGTCAGGCCTTTTGCCTCATATTGGGCACATTTAATTTGTACAGATGTACCATTACTATGGTATAGTCACATTGGCACATGAATTTGTGATTTTTTCTTAGAAATATATAAACATGTGTCCTTCATGCTGTGATTTTCTCTGACATACTTCTCGATTATTTATGCATGGATCTGTAATATACCTTACTCATTGTATGGTTCTATGTATTTTATTTCTACTAGTACGTTGCATTTTATGGTTTATGCTATGGTGGGATTGCATGTGTTTGCAGCACCACTTTGACCATTGTTCAATAAAGGTCCTTTTATATTCACATTTGTTTATGTTTTTTGCATTCTGGACTGGACATTCGGTGGTTCTCCTATCTTCTGTGTTTTCAACCGAATGGTCTGCCATTCATCTTTTGTCCACATAATATATACAATTCTTCTTACTGTTGTTGGGCCGTTCATATTGACAGACGTGTCTCTATGACATATCCCCATTTCTTGATGTGGATTTTTCTAAGTGTATTTGCGCAGCTAAGAAAGCAGTAGTCCTTATTTAAGTAAGACCTAATTTGAAGGTATATAACACAGTGGTTGTTTGCAGTATGTTACATTTAGTAATACATATTTACATAGTCTTTATGAGCACTTACATGTGATGCCACTGGTTTTGTGCAGTCCCTGCTGCCCCAACACACGTTTTACCCTTTCTTTATCAGGGGATGAAACGCTACCGACTTACACTGTACATGTGCGATGGATGGTGGTATGGGGTTAAATGCGTCTGTACCCATATTAGTAATGGCATCTGTGTATAATGTAAGTCAATTAAAAAGATGATGTTCTATGCTGGAAGGGAAAGAAGAAAAAAGCAGAAAAAAGTCTCAGGGAAAACAAAAAAGTATGTGGCAAAGGTATCAGATTGCAAGCATTGAAATCAAGTGCGGCATTTATAGAGAGTTAAGGGCATCCAATAAAGGTGCAAACCCCATAAATACAGTTTGAGACTATAAAATATCATAACAGGTGTAAGGACAAAGACAGCATATATTTATCAATAGTGTCATGAAAAAAAAATAATAGTCACTTTGTAGTACTCCTATGAACACCACTGCCATTCCATGGAGGTTGGTTTCCTACAAAATAAAAAAAATGGTGATCTTGCTTACCATTGGCTGGCCCGAATATGTCCTGATATGCCCTACATAAACTTAAAACCCATAACACAAGTTAGCAATAGATGTAGGGCCAGGAATTAAAAATACTCCAATTAATGAATATAGTTATAAAGGTATGTCATCCCAAAACAAAAAATACCCCTAATGACAGTGTACTTCAAAGTCATGAAGTTAACTCTCAATGCAAGCACAGAATCACTTACTATAATTACACCTCTGTTGATGCATGTCCCCTTAGCAGTAGAAAGTTCATCAGGAGTTAATATTGGGGTCTTGTAAAGACAATATGCGCACTAGCCATGACCCATCTAGGGTGCACACTGCGTTCAACTGTGCTCCGGCACTCAAATAGTACTCACACTATTGATTACAAGCGTAGATCTTAAGGATCCCTAGCATGACCAAGAAGTATGCTGCAGCCACTAGGAAAAATGTGTTGCATACTGCTATATAGAGCACCAACTGTAAAGTACAATAGTACAATGGAAACACTAGTTGAGTAGGATAACATATATAGGAATATCTTGAAAGGGGCTCCTAAAGTCTATGAGAATGGCAAGGTCTTACTGCTGCAAACATTATACTGTATGCACATTCCACGTCTCCATTCTTCATTTCATTGAGAGTTTGAGTAGAGTCTGGGAGGACTGAAATATTACCTTGTTGGAGTCAGTTTTCTTGCATTCTTCCTTCAAATTTGATTATTAAATTCACTATTTATACATGGATGGAGGATGCTGTGATTTGGAATATGGATGTAACTGTGTGTTTTTGATAGTCTTTTATTACATTTTCCTAGGTTAACAGACCCGAAGTTCACCATGGACGCGGTCTCAATTCTTCTGTTTGCCATTGTCTTCTTAATCTTAGTCATTGTGTTCAACAACAAGAAAAACGACAAATACCGAAATTTTCCTCCAGGACCTAAACCCTTACCAATCATTGGGAATATGCATATAGTCAACTCAACAAAACCTCACAAATCCTTTTTAGAGGTAATAACAAATCATCAGAAGCATTTCCACTTCAAATCATACAATCTCCAACCACAAGGCTTTCAGTTGTAGTCCCCCTTTAAGTTTCTGGTTCTCTGCTTGGACAATCCCAGGGTGTGGATTGGTCATAAAGTGTCTTCCACTTGGAAGTTCAAGTATAATCTGTGAGAGAACCTGGAGTTAAGTGTTCATTTTCTCTGCAACGCCATCACAGGGACAATTGGGTATTACACAATGCCCATTCAATCATTAGATTGCATAGTGCAGAACAGGACAGATCTATGCTTGGATGGACCCATCAGATAGCGAGTGAGTTCGTCATTGAGCCCCTGAAACAAGAAGTGAGCTTTTTGATTTCCTTTACTCTCAAATACCTTGCACTAACCACAGACGCTTTATATGTACCACACCATGTCCAATCTTCCTTCTTCATTGCCCATATTTCATCAACATTACTCCTCCACATGTAGTTACAGAGTGGACTCCAAAAGTCAATTTTACTCGTGGGTCCTCGGAAAATTTTTCCTAGGACAGATCATCCAGAGCACCAGAATAGTGTTGAATGAGCATGCTCGACACTGTTCGGTACTCGCCCGAGCATCTCACTACTCGGGATGTTCGGCGAGCACCGAGCATTTCCGGGTTGCTCGGGCGGGAGCTCGGGTCTCCGCCCTGCACATTTGGCGCTCTTTACAGAGCCAATGAACATGCAGGGATTGCCAGCCAGTCACTGTAATGCCGCAGCCATGTTGTTTGTGGGCATTACAGTGATTGGCTGGCCGCACATCGTCACCGCGAGTATTTAAAACCGGGCGCCACCATCTTGGACTCAGTAGCTCTGTTCAGACAGTGTAGGGAGAGTTCTGCTGAGTTAGGGAGAGATGTATAGTGCGAAATAGGTAATGTAGGGTCTCTAAAGCCTGCCAAATCAAACAAACAGTCCTTCTCAGGACTAATATCCAACCCAGATATCAGGCAGGCAGGCAGGCTGTATAGGAGATGCAGTGGTTATACCAGCAAATGCTGCATTACAGTCCTGTGTGCTCCTGTTGGTCAAATTGCTAGACTTATCCACCGGTCTCAGGGGCCAGGAAAAATCCTTTTTTTTCATCAAAATCCTGTATTTTTTTTTTCCTCAGTCAGACTATACAAATATGCGTCTTATTAACCTTTTGGTATTCCCCCTAACACCCAAAAAAAATTGAGTGTGTCTGTTACTGTTCAGACACCAATATATCTGTTTAAAAGAGTCTGGTGTAGGCCAGAGAAATAGAACTGTGGATTTGCAGTTCCACAGGTAAAATCTCTGTATTATCCTGCTTTTGGAATTTTTTTGCAGTAAAAAAAAAACTGTAATAGTGTCTCCCTGACTGTTCAGACACCAATATATCTGTTTATAATAGTTTGGTGTAGGCCAGAGAAATAGAACTGTGGTTTTGCAGTTCCACGGATAAAATCTCTGTATTATCCTGCTTTTGGCATTTTTTCTGTAAAATAAAACTGTAATAGTGTCTCCCTGACTGTTCAGACACAAATATATCTGTTTAAAAGAGTCTGGTGTGGGCCAGAGAAATAGAACTGTGGTTTTGCAGTTCCACGGGTTAAATCTCTGGATTATCCTGCTTTTGGTATTTTTTGCCGTAAAAAAAAACTGTAATAGTGTCTCTCTGACTGTTCAGACACCAATATATCTGTTTAAAAGAGTCTGGTGTAGGCCAGACAAATAGAACTGTGGTTTTCCTCTTCCACGGTTCTAATCTCCTTTTTATTACCCTTTTTCCATTGATAGTGCGAGTGTAATCTATTTTACTTCATTTACAATGGGCAAGGCGCGTGGCAAGGGACGTGGAACTGGACATTGTGGTGATGGTGCGTGTAGAGGATGGGGTCGTGGCCAAGGTGAAAATGTGCCACAACCAACAGCCACATCTTCTCGCTCCCACTTCTTGACTGAATTACTAGGGAAGCACACTACAACACCAGTATTACGAGCTGATCAGTGTGAACAGGTTATTAATTGGATAGCAGATAATACTTCCAGTTACTGTTATGATCTGCAACAAGTACTAAGGAAAGATTGGGGAAAGCTGTCCCTACAGTAAGAATAAGCTGAATCACTACGATGTAGCGGGCTGCCTGTTCCTTGTGAACAGACCCGCCTTAGTCCTCGGCTAGTCTGAACGAAGACCTATAGAATTAATGGGAGGCGTCCCTAAAAGAACTAAGGACTGGGACAAAAATGGGACACCTCCTAAACAGTAGTTGTTGCAGAACACAGAAATACAAACTGACAAAAAGTACTAGAGGTCCCAGAGGACCAAGCGAACTTGACAGAGAAAGGCACAGAAGCACCAGGCTAGAGAGACAGTAGAACACTGAAGTCCAGCACAGCCAGAAGGGCGGAGCTGGAATATAAAGGCAGATGGTCACATGATCGCAAACCACAAGATGGAAAAAACAAACAGGAGGGTTCTAACAGTTACCTCGACACCACCATCCCCGGTCTGTCTTCCACATGGTCAAGTTTTAGTAGCCGTGAGTCTCGACCGCATACACCGCCTCACCCAGATGCTCCTTCCTCCCACTATGCCGAGTGTCGTCAGACAGCAACTGATCCCACACTTGGACACTCTGAAGAGCTGTTCACTGGTCCATTTTCATATTTGTGCCCCTCACCTGCTCCGCTTGAAGTGGTGGAAGAGGAGATCCCATGTAGCAATGTCCAAATATTTGAACAGCCCCGGCCATGCTGGCAATTTGTCACAAAAGGTGGACGATGACGAGACACAATTGCCACAAAGTGAGGAGGAGGATCGTGGTGCGCACGTGGAAGAGGAGGAGGTGGTGGATAATCTAGTAACAGACTCAACGTGGCAGGAGGACATGCAGAGCGAGGCCAGCAGCACACAGGGGGAGGGAGGCAGAGTACCCCAACAGGCAGGAAGAAGCAGTGCGGTAGCCGCACACAGAAGGCGGGCAACAGTTCCCCGTAACACCAACACGAGGGACGTTGCCAGTATAACCGGTAGGTCTTCCAGAGTCTGGAATTTTTTTAAAGACTCTGCTGATAACCCCAAAAAGGCCATTTGTACGACCTGCCATGCCAGCATCAGCAGGGGTGACAAAATTACCAGCCTGACCACCACCAGCATGATCAGGCACATGTCAGCAAAGTACCCGACTTTGTGGGGCGAACCCCAGGGTCCACTAACAGTGTCAGCGGGTGTCAACACTGCTTCTTCCGCTGTTGTGCATGTAATAGAAACCCCTGTTGTGCGTGCAAGGCAATCCCCTGTCCATACTGCATGCATAGATGCCCCCTCCTCTCAATATTCACTTGTTATGGCAGTTTCTCAAGAAACAGCATCAACGTCCACGTCCCACCGCAGAGTTCAATTGTCCATATCCCAGACCTTCGACCGAAAGCGCAAATTCGCAGCCAATGCCCCACAGGCCACAGTCCTAAATTTGCACATTTCACGACTGCTTGCATTGGAAATGCTGCCTTTGAGGCTGGTGGAATCGGAATCCTTCCGCAACCTTATGGCGGTGGCCGTCCCTCGGTACTCGGTCCCCAGCCGACACTATTTTGCCTGGTGTGCCATCCCCGCACTACACAAGCACGTGTCCCAAAACATTTGCCGTGCCCTCTACAACGCAGTTACTGGGAGAGTCCACCTGACAACGGACACGTGGACAAGTGCTTGTGGCCAGGGACGATACATCTCCCTGATGGCACACTGGGTAAACATAGAGGAAGCCTGGACCCAGTCGGACCTTGGGACGGAACACATCCTCCCCACACCGAGGATTGCAGGCCCTATGTCAGTCAGAGTTGCCCCCACAGTGAACAGCTCATCTGCATCATCCTCTTCCTCCTCCTCATGTTCAGCCTCCATCTCAGATATCACCACATCAGCTACAAGCTGGAAGCACTGCAGTACTGCCCCAGCCAAGCGGCAACAAGCTGTGCTGAAACTCATAAGCTTAGGTGATAAACCTCACACTGCTTTTGAGTTGTGGACAGCTGTGAAAGAGCAGTCAGATCTGTGGCTGAGACCGCTGAACCTACATCCAGGCATGGTCATGTGTGACAATGGCCGTAACCTGGTGGTGGCTCTGAGGCGAGGCGAGATCATACACGTACCATGCATGGCTCATGAGCTTAACCTCGTGGTTCGGCGGTTTCTTAAATTGTACCCCGAGTTGCCAGATCTTCTCGTCAAAGTACGCCGCCTGTCAGCTGATTTTCGAAAGTCG
The DNA here is from genome assembly GCF_046119375.1 of Phyllobates terribilis. Classification (NCBI taxonomy): domain Eukaryota; kingdom Metazoa; phylum Chordata; class Amphibia; order Anura; family Dendrobatidae; genus Phyllobates; species Phyllobates terribilis. The sequence continues at coordinate 67,999,506 of NW_027362763.1, read as the reverse complement.
GCTACAGCTTCCATTGCCTTGCTGTGTTGCAGCAGCGTTTGCAGCTTCCGGCACACTGACTGGTGTATGATGTCTCCACACGTTGTAACTCTACCCTCCACATGTTGCAAAGGATTTGTGAGCAGAAGAGAGCAGTTGTGGAGTACCAGCTGCAACAAGGCCGTCGATATTCAGGTCAGTCTCCACACATAAGACCTCAGGAGTGGACCTGGATGGCTGACATATGTACCATCCTGACAAACTTTGAGGAGTCCACCAAGATGGTGAGTGGCGATGACGCCATCATTAGCATCAGCATCCCACTTGTCTGTCTTTTGCAATGCTTTCTGCAGAGAATTAAAGATGAGGAGTTGCAGCCAGAGTATGATGAGATGGATCAAGAAGCCATAATGGGTGATTACACACAGCCCAGCCTCATCTCATCCCAATTTGCATTGGGGGACAATGGGGGAGAGGAGGAGGAGGAGGAGGAAGAACAGGAGCTGGTATCTTGCCCTTTAGATGGTAGTATCAGTACAACTGTCATACAGTCAGTTCAGAGTGGGTGGCCTGAGGACCGGGGGGAGGTGGAGGAGGAGGAGGAGAGCATGGTCAGTCGTCATCTTGGTGAGGACACGGAAGTCTTTCCAGTTACCAGTCTGGCACGCATGGTTGACTTTATGTTACGCTGCCTTAACAGTGACCCTCGCGTTGTCAAAATGTTGGGTGACAGTCATTACTGGTTGATGACACATGTAGACCCCCGCTACAAGGAGAACTTTCACTCTCTTATTCCTGAGGTGGAGAGGTGTACAAAAACGTGGCAGTACCAGAAGGCCCTTGCTGCATAACTGTTAAAAAAATTCCGATCTGAACACTCTAGCGGCAGAGGTCACAGTTCTTTGACCAACCAAGGCATACAGGTGAGAGAGACGCAACTCCAATCCAGCAGAGGCAGGGGAACACTGTCAACATTCTGGGACAGTTTTCTGAGACCCGCCCAGCTTACAGGCCCTGAGGCATGGGGTACTCTCACATGGAGTGGAAAGTTTCAAAAAATGGTGAGGGAGTATCTTGCTGACCGTACCAGCGTCCTCCGTGATTCCACTGTGCCTTTTGATAAATGGGTATCCAAGCTGGACACTTGGAATGAAATCGCTCTGTACGCCTTGGAGGTCCTGGCCTGCCCTGCCGCTAGCGTGTTATCGGAGCATATTTTTAGTGCCGCTGGGGGAATTATAACTGATAAGAGCACTTGCCTGTCAACTGAAAATGCTGACAAGCTGACCCTTATCAAAATGAACAAGGGCTGGATTGGGCCAGACTTATCATCACCACCAAATGACAGCAGAGTAACATAAAGTCAAATCCACTGTGTTATTTCGGGAGGTGTATTCCCATGCAACGCTTCACACCAACACATGGGTATACGCTTCCTCATTTCGGCTGTTTTTTGCTCTTCTCCTTATCTTCAGCGTCCACCACCACTATACCACCAGGGTGACCGTGGTCTGTCTTGCCAGCATTGCAAGTTCCTCTGTCCTAATTTTTGGCAGCTTTTGCTTGGAAGGCATAGGCAAAGACAATGGTAGACCCAATCCCCAATAATGAGAATAATGTTTTTAATATGCTGTACTACATGGCTATTGTAAGAGGCATTAAAATCATCTTGTTAAGCTACTGTGACCTCCACGTCTCTTCCAAGGGGCATTAAAACTGTCTTGTTAAGCTACTGCGACCTCCGCCACTTTTCCAAGGGGCATTGATATTGTCTTTTTATTCCACTGCGACCTCCACTATTCTTCCAAGGGGCATTAAAACTGTCTTGTTAAGCTACTGCGACCTCCATGTCTCTTCCAAGGGGCATTAAAACCGTCTTTTTAAGCTACTGCGACCTCCACGTCTCTTGCAGGGGGCATTAAAACCGTCTTGTTAAGCTACTGCGACGTCCACCACTTTTTCAAGGGTCATTAAAACCGCCTTTTTAAGCTTCTGCATCCTCAACGTCTCTTCCAAGGGGCATTAAAACCGTCTTGTTAAGCTACTGCGAACTCCACGTCTCTTCCAAGGGGCATTAAAACCATCTTGTTAAGCTACTGCGACCTCCACCACTTTTCCAAGGAGCATTAAAACGACCTTGTTGAGCTACTGCGACCTCCATATCTCTTCCAAGGGGCATTAAAACAGTCTTGTTAAGCTACTGAAACCTCCAAATCTCTTCCAAGGGGCATTAAAATCATGTTGTTTAGCTACTGCGTCCTCCATGTCTCTTCCAAGGGGCATTAAAACCATCTTGTAAAGCTACTGCGACCTCCACGTCTCTACCAAGGTGCATTAAAACTGTCTTGTTAAGCTACTGCGACCTCCACGTCTCTTCCAAGGGGCATTAAAACAGTTTTGTTAAGCTACTGCGAGGTCTACCACTTTTCCAAGGGGCATTGATATTGTCTTTTTATTCCACTGCGACCTCCACCATTCTTCCAAAGGGCATTAAAACTGACTTGATAAGCTACGACAACCTCCACGTCTCTTCCAAGGGGCATTAAAACCATCTTGTTAAGCTACTGCAACCTCCACGTCTCTTCCAAGGGGCATTAAAACCGTCTTGTTAAGCTACTGCGACCTCCACGTTTCTTCCGAGGGGCATTAAAACCGTCTTTTTAAGATACTGCAATCTCCACGTCTATTCCAAGGGGCATTAAAACTGTCTTTTTAAGCTACTGCATCCTCCACGTCTCTTCCTAGGGGCATTAAAACCGTCTTGTTAAGCTACTGCATCCTCCACGTCTCTTCCAAGGGGCATTAAAACCATCTTGTTAAGCTACTGCTACCTCCACGTCTCTTGCAAGGGGCATTATAACTGTCTTGTTAAGCTACTGCAACCTCCACATCTCTTCCTAGGGGCATTAAAACTGTCTTATTAAGCTACTACGACCTCCACGTCTCTTCCAAGGGGCATTAAAACCGTCTTGTTAAGCTACTGCGACCTCCAAATCTCTTCCAAGGGGCATTAAAACCGTCTTGTTAAGCTACTGCAACCTCCACGACTGTTCCAAGGGGCATTAAAATCGTCTTGTTAAACCACTCTGAACTCCAGAGCTCTTCCAAGGGGCATTGAAATGTTGCTTTTAATTAACTCTAACCTCCACGACTCTTCCAACGGGCATTGCATTTCCTCCTAATTTTAGTCAGCTTTTGCTTTTCAATGCATAGGCGAACACTAAGGGAGACCCACTCCCCAGTAGAAGTGGGTAGAAGGTTTTTAGTATGATGTAATCCACGTCTGTTTCAAGGGGCATTGCAGTTCCTCATAATTTTTGGAAAGCCTTCCATTCACTGCTTAGGCCAATAGTGTACAAGAGACCCAGTTGCTATAAATGGAAAAAACAGTTTAGTTAAGGCCCTCTGACCTCCATGTCACTTCCAAGGGGCATTGGAGTGCCTCAAAATTTTTGCTAGGCATTGCACTCACTGTATGACCTATAACTGTGTAGCCGAACCGCTCCTTTTGGTACAGAAACGTATCCTACAAGACATGTGTGGTTGACTGTCCTGATATTGATGTGAATGGTCCCTGTTCCTCCTGCTCTTTCTCCTTTGCCACCACCTCATCCATCATTCATCACCTGAAGCTTTGTTTTAATGGGAGTCATAGAACAGGGATAGTAGCAGGAAAACATCCAGCAATCCTCGGAGGAGGTAGGATATGCGCCAAAACGCTGACCACCTCTGGCCTAGCCGCTACTAAATACATGCGCTTGCATTCCAAGAAAACAAAGCAGATGCTAACTTCTATCATCATCATCATGCTCCTCACCTTGGCACTCTCAACTCCCCTGATGGAGAAGCCAGGGCCCACCGGAGGAGTCTGGTTCTCAGGTGGGCTCATCCAATGCTTCCCTAAAGCAGGCCAGGCTAAGAAGTGTGGGGGAAGTTCACAGGAGAAATAGGGGCTGCTGGGGACCGTTTATGGACACCCGGCCGTGGGGCGGCTGGGGGCCAAGTATGGACTCCCGGCTGCCCCCTGATGGCTGGGGATCGAGCGTGGACACCCGGCCGCGGGGCGGCTGGGGACTGAGTATGGATACCAGGTCGCCGACGCAGCCATGACATGGTGGCCGGTGTCTGCCTCCACATGCCTAAAAGGCCCAATTTCAAGTGCAAGCAAGCTAGCAGTATGGTATTGCAGCCTGGGGGTGGGTGGGTGGCAGGCTGCATACTTTCGCTAGCATTGCAAGGAATGGGGGAGGTACAATTGAGACCTGCCCTGGGACAAGGACTTGCACAGGGATAGTTTCAAGTCAGCATCTTCTAATGCGGCAAGGATCACTTCTGATGGGCACACTTTTAGGCAGTGACCTGGGTGTCAGAGATGCTTCCAGGGGTCTTCCCCTTGCTGTTCCCATGTCTTTTCAGCACTCTATGCATGTGTCACACAGCACATGGCCAGATAAGATTGTAAAATGTTAAAATGACATTTCCCGGTGAATGCATTTGTCACGGTTGAAAGCAATACAAAAGTGCAAAAACGCATAAAAAATGCTACTTGTGAACATATCCCAAGGTGTGGAGGAGTATTTTTGTTTTTGGTTATTTATTTTACCTTTTACCCAAGTCTTTACCCTGGAAAGGAAATTCCTTAACATATTTCACAGGAAAACCGTTTCAGTTTCGTTTTTGAAAGTTTTATTGTGAGCCCTTAAAAGTGGCTTAATACCTCTGACCACGTTGTTGACAGCAGTGACCTGGGGGTCAGAAATGCTTCCTGTGGCGATCCCCATGTTGAGCCCATGTCATTTGAGCACTGTAACTATCGTTTTGGTCACTTTTTAGGCATTCTACAGACTGCCGGGGGTTCCGCCGCAAAAATGCTCGGGTCTCCCATAGACTAACATTGGGCTCGTTGCTCGGGTCGAGCACCCAAGTATCACGGCGAGCTCGGCCCGAGCTTTGAGCACCCGAGCATTTTAGTGCTCGCTCAACACTACACAAGAAGCATTTTTTGATATTCCCTGTTGCCAAAAAGTGAAGATTCTGAACAGAAGATCACCTTCTATTAACCCTAATAAGAAAAAAATTAGGGTATCTCAACATGAAAAATAAAGCCAATTCTGAAATTGCAACAAGCCATGTAGTAAGGACATTCTTCACTGGCTTCACTAGGGGTATCTCAAATGGTGAACCTGTCTACTATGCCCATGTGCTTTAAAAGGACATGGAAAGGAATTCTCTTAGCAAGTTAAGCCCTTTCAAAACTTGGTAATAGTTTAACTTTACAGGAACAGTTAAATTACTTGCAGTGCCAAATATTTCCACATGGTGTGCTGCTCAATCAGTTTGGATGAGTGATCAACTGGTCATTCAGAGATGTCACTATTCTCTGGTCATGAAAATCAAGTCCAAGAGAAAAAAAGTGTTACCCTTCAGCCCTCTAGGAGGATTGCACATAGCAGCATGTTATCACTGGTCTATATTGTGATAACACATGACGTTCTGTATGTATGACAATACTGGGCTAGGTATGACAACACCGGAGTATGTAGTTTGCCCTCTACAGGTAGAATATATATGTACTTTATCAGCTCTAAGTTTTTTCTTTTTTTTTTTGTTTTCCCTTTTTATTTGATTTTAGATATCAAAGGAGTACGGCACAGTATTTAGCCTCCAGCTTGGACAGGAGAAGATTGTTATCCTAACTGGTTATGAAACAGTGAAAGATGCACTTATGAACTACGGAGAGGAATTTTCTGGAAGGCCAGAGTCCCCAATAGTCTCTGTAACATCAAAGGGATACGGTAAATATTAGCTTTCTTAGCTCTGCTGCATTGCTACATCTAAAAGCCCTGATTGTTTCACAACTGCTGCACCCAGTAAACTAAGTGATACATCATTGGATTCAAGGTCTCTTCACGTACAAATGTTCTCAGATGAGGTAGCAAAAACCTGCTAACAGATTCTATTTACCTCTTAATGGGAAGCTGTCATCAGATAATAAACTACTGTTTAAATCAGGTTTTTGTATCAAATATTTTTTTTTCCTATTACAATCTGTATTAAAAATAAAAATAAAAAATCTTGCAATTCTCACACTGGCCACAGAGGCATTTTTAGACTCTAACTTCCTGTTGTTTCACTTGTATATTAGTCACAATGGTCAGACCCCAAATCTATATATTTTGTATTGGAGCATCTAATCAGCATAAGCTTTTAAATGTGAAGGGAGGAGCAAGGTGAGCTGTGACATCACCTATTGTGAATGGTGGATCCTGTGTTATCTACTGTATATAGAGGTGTTATCAGTCATTGTACAGGAGGGGGAGGAGGTGAGCTGTGACATCACCTATTGTGAATGTGGATCCTGTGTTATCTACTGTATATAGAGGTGTTATCAGTCATTGTACAGGAGGAGGTGAGCTGTGACATGACCTATTGTAAATAGTGGATCCTGTGTTATCTACTGTATATAGAGGTGTTTTCAGTCATTGTACAGGAGGAGGAAGAGGTGAGCTGTGACATCACCTATTGTGACTGGTGAATCCTGTGTTATCTACTGCGTATAGAGGTGTTATCAATCATTGTACAGGAGGGGGAGGTGAGCTGTGACATCACTTATAATGATTGGTGGATCCTGTGTTATCAGCTGTATATAGAGGAGTTATCAGTCATTATAATTCTGCCTCTGATGATAAGTAAACTGTTGTAATCAGTGCTCGAAATGACAGGAAGGGTCTAAAAAAATCCCCAATGGCCAGTGTGAAAATTGCAAGGCTTTGTATTTTTAATAATGACGATCATGAAAAATCACAAAATAATATACTTAAATTACAAAACCATGATTTAAACAATAGGATATGTTCTGATGGCAGCTTCATTTTAATATTTAACACATAAAACCCATTGAATTTGTATAGCTAGGTCTCAAGTTAGATTTTTCTGTATCAGGATTTCTATGTCATTTTAAGAAAGACTAGGCTACATCGGTATATTAGAGCAGGACCAGAAGCTATGCTGGACAGTGAACAACAGGTGGGATTATAGAGTCAGCCTCCCTTCACACCAATATTTGGCCAAAAATATTAGTCATAGGTTCGTTAAAGTGGACAAATTTAGCTAAAACTATCAGTTGCTGGGTAATGATTGTTCTTACCAACAGATTATAAATTTGTCAAATTTTTGTCAAAGTCCACAAAATATGTTTCCTGATAGAATATTCCCAGAATGTTCTTGGAACATTTCAATAAAGATTTTTTGTCCTTCGCCTTTGTTTCATTCGATATTGACTTTGACTTTATTTGATATTGTGTGGCCAGTTTGAACATCGGTAATATCCATCATGGAATAAAGTTTGTGTAGCCTCTTGGCGTATCCATCATCCACCAGAGGACTATTCATCCAGTGGTTTGTCAACCATCAGCCTGTAACACAGGTACTTTAGATGCAGTGACACAGAAGCACAGTGCAGCCAATACAGGGTTAATAAACAGTGAAAGTTTATGATAACAAGATGAATCTCCATGCAGGGAGTAACAGGGGAAAATATGGGGAAATAGCAGGTATTAGTCTATAACTGACAGTTTACAGTTTAACTAGATGTAGCAGAGTCAAACAGGTAACAAACGACAGTTTTTTCACTGAGCTAACTTGTGTCCTCTACAAGGCAGTTGCCAGCTGGTGCTGGTGACGCTGTCTTCAGGCTTCCCCGCCCAAACAATGCTCCATCTTCTGGCAGCAGCGGGCGGTCTCCTATTTTACCCGCTGAGCCGCTAGTCCATAACAGTGCACCTCACGTGCTCAGCTCCACGGACCCTGCGTCTCTTCTCCCTACAGTCAGCTTGACTCCTCCGGTCCACTGCACTCGGATCCCTTGCTCCAAGTACCTGTAGCGAGGAGCCTGGAACCTCTCACACTGCACTGCTCCGCAGGACCCAGCTCCTCTTTCCCGCGCAAATGTCCTCGTCTCTCCCTCTCTCTCGTCACACCAGAAGTTCCTCTGTCACCTGACCTCCCAGCTCTCTCTCTCGACACACCCCCTGCTTCCCTGTCACATGACTCCTCTGCTTGCAGTCTGTCTTCCCCTGAAACAAGAGGTACGGCCCCAGCAGTTCCGGACCCCTTACTCTGAATGTACTTACACCCCCGTCTTCCCCCTTACACTCTCGCTGTCCTTTAACTTGCCATTCCACGGGCGAGAGTTCCTTCATCAAACGTTCACATTCTTGAACTTCCTGGATGATACGGTACTATATGAATTGATCTTGTTCGTAACGGTCAGGAGGCACTCCTGCTGTTGCCCGTTCTGACCGGCGTAACTCAGTTTGACCGATGGGGGGTGCAAGGTCACTCAGTTTTCCAATCTCTGCCTGCCCGGTGGCTTCAACCGATGTTGTTCCCTCGCCAACTGCACTGGGGACTGCGGGTAATCGAGTCCTGGGGCTCGGAGGTAGAATCAACAACTCTTATTCGTCCACATCGTGGCTTGGGGCAATTGTGACAGGTCCCTCTCTAGAAGCAGGTGATTCTTCTCCACCCTCGTCATCTTTAGACAGACAGGGTCGCAGCATAGTACGAAGAACCATTCTGGTAGGGGCTCCTTCAGCCCCCTCGGGTTGAACTTCATTCACAGGTCCTTCAGCGCCAATCCTGCGCTTCACTCGGTGTAGGGTCCATTCCCACCGCCTACTCAATTTGCCCTGTGTCTCTTCTCCCTACAGTCAGCTTGACTCTTCCGGTCCACTGCACTCGGATTCCTTGCTCCAAGTCCTGTAGCCAGAAACCTGGACCCTCTCACACTGCTCTGCTCCGCAGGACCCAGCTCCACTTTCCCACGCAAACGTCCTCGTCTCTCCCTCTCTCTCGTCACACCAGGAGTCCCTCTATCACCTGACCTCCCAGCTCTCTCTCTCGACACACCCCCTGCTTCCCTGTCACATGACTCCTCTGCTTGCAGTCTGTCTTCCCCCTGCAACAAGAGGTACGGCCCCCGCAGTTCCGGATCCCTTACTCTGAAAGTACTTACACCCCGGTCTTCCCCCTTACAAGCCAATTTATATTTTTTGTAAGTGGCCTCCTTAATACTTTTAGTTTCCATAATCTGTTCTAAAGGGAGGTACATTACAGGCTAAGAAGCTGAACCCTCTCCACACAGAACAGGTGCAAGCTGTATAATAGAGCTGGCACACACACCTCTAACAGTAGCGATGGTAGCTAGCTCCAATCGCTGCTATCAACCTCTTAGATGCTGGTGTGTATCCCACTGGGTCATCTGTTCAGTTACACATGCTTTCCCCCCAAAACAAGATCACATGCTGCCAATTGTTGTCATGGCAGATGGATGCCTGCATATGTCCCTTTTCCCACTGTCTTGAAGCTTCTGTGTTGTTATGATGCTTGTACTGAAATATTGCAGTATAAAGGATAAATGGTCACAGGTTAAAGTCCCATAAGGGGGACTAAAAAAAATTAATGAAAATGAAGAATTGTTGTTATTTTAAATATTAAAAAGATACAAAAAACATAGGGAACTTTGAATCACCCACTTTATGTAATTCAAAAATAAAGAAAAAAAAGTATATTTGATATTGCCAAAAGTATGATCTGTCAAAATATCAAATTATTCCACCCAAAAGGGTAATATTGTAAATAAAAAAAAGAAAAATGTCAGAAATTATATTTTTCAGTAGGTGCGCTTTTCCAAAACTTGTAATACAGTCATCAAAATATCCTATTTACCCCAAAATTACAGTTCAGCACACAAAGGACAAAACTTTCATCCAGTTAAATCAATGCAAGAAAAATAATAATTAAAAAATGGCAACACAACCCCAAATTTCTTTACACAGATAAAATATTTTTAAGTTAAACTAAAACTGAAAAATGTAAAAATAATACAATTTCGGTATCATGGTAATCAGATAGATCTCAAGAATTATAATACCGAATCATTTTTATCACACAACAAACGCTGTAAAATCAAAACCCAAAATGAAAACAGTGGAATTACATTTTTTTCCCCCAATAATGTACAGTGTATATAGTGCAGCATATAATATTGTAAAACAAGCTTTCATACAGCTGTGTCGAATGAAAAATAAAAAAGGTATAGATCATGAAAAAAACAGAAGAAATAAATAAAAGTGCAAAAACTATAATTGGCTATGTCCTTAAGAGGCTAAGTTTTTGCACTATTTTTTTATAGCATTTATGCTTGTGGAAGCCACTAGGAGGCAATCAATACAAAGGCAATTATATAGCCTCCATGTAACTTAATAAATCAATATGCAGAGGTTGCCGTTTATAGGCAGCATTTAGCAGTTTCACACATCCTGATATTTCCAGTCCTGGAAAAACCAGCACTGGAGATATCTGTGTCCGTGTGCACCTGTGTCGCACACTGTGGCAACCATGTGCTGCACGTGTGCCGCATCAGGATCACACGTACCGGTACCTGGAATTCAGCGTACAGTTAGCGCTGTTCCCTAGTGCCGGGTGCTGAAGCGATCACTCATCATTGCCCCCTGCTTGTGCAGCTATCAGCACCAGCAGGGGACAATGATCAGAGTAGTAGTCTGCTCCCGTTGTGTCCTGGTGTAAAAATATGAATAAAATTAAAAATCCTTAAACTCACCTGTCCGAAGATGGCCTCCACTGTAATCCATGTGACTGCTCATGCCGAGGAGTGAGTGGGCCCCAGACCTCTGCTGAGCTCATGAGCGGTGTCCTGTCCCTCAGTGAGCTCACAGAAGTCCAGGGCTTGCTCTCTGAAGCAAGTTATTCTCCCCTGCTCCTCGGCTTGTGCAGTCACTTCAAGACAGGTGAGTATAAGTTTTTCTTTATTTTATTCTTATTTGTACAGCTTTTGAAGACATCGGAAGCAGAATACAACTATCAACATTGTCCCTTGCCAGCACTGATCGCAGCGCCGGCAGGAGACAATGATGACAACAGCGTTCAGCACCTAGCACTTGGGAACAGCACAAACTGTACACTGATTCCCAGGCACTGGTATATGTCACACTGATTACATAGGGATGTCATCCATGTGTCATCAGTGTGGGACGTTTTGCGGCCCGTGCAGCGAGTAAAAAAAGATGACAGCTTGTTTTTCCCATGGACACACCGTCCGTGGAAACACATTGCCATGTGCACAGATGCATTCATTTGAATATGTCTACATGTGTCACTGTCTCCAGTATGTGTTGAAACTGTCACAACACGTACTAGGAACAGTGACGTGTGAAAGAGCCCTAAATATGTAAGGGAAAATTAAGATTTGGAAAGAGCTCTGAATCTCATGGCTGCAATGATTATATTGCTACACTGCTGGCATTGACTTTTAAGGGGGCAATTTGCAACAAAAAATGTAGGGGAGGACTGTTGTGGCTTTAATGGTGCAATATAGGTATTGTTTTGCTGCTGTCGCTGCCACTAGGAGAGTCCCAACTGCATATAGCATATATGTATATAGCCTGTGCATTATATGGCAGCAATATTTATTTGTACGATATGGTAGCTTTATTTAGGAAAGCATCTGTATGCAGATACAGTCTAACTAAAATACTGGGTCGTTTCAAGAATACATTTCTTTTATTGATGTTGAACAAACCTAGGTAGAGATGAGCGACTCTCCAGAAATTGTTTTTTGGGCAAATTTGTTTTAATAAGCCAACAGATTCAATTCAACCTGGAAACAATCTGTTCAAATTACCAAAGCAACTTCTTTACAGACTCAAAAAAAAGCAAAGAATTTTACTAGATCTTCAGCAGAATCTGTCAAAAACTTTAGTTATTCTGGTGATGTATCATTTACTGGGCTACTTGCTGCTCTTTGCTCTGCTGCAAATTTATCAGTTCTCTGAATGCTGCGCCATGTGTAACCCCGCCCAGAACACTGATTGGCTGCTTTCTGTGTACACTGTACATAGGCAGTAAGCTGCTAATCAGTGGTTGGGGCGGGGTTATACAGAGCTCAAGAATATGGAGGACTATGTGGAAGTAGGTTTAAAAGTCATTCAGTGATAAAATCACTCTTTTAAAAGCAGCATATTATCAAACATTCGACAAGTAGCCCACTACATTACACAGCGCTGGCATCAGGGTCTCTGTCTCTACATCGTGTCTATACCAGTTCTAGAAGTCTATTTGGACAGAATTATTCATTAAATGCCGACCTCTATGGATTAATCTGTGCTTATTTTATTCAGGTGTTCTCTTTTCCCATGGAGAGAATTGGAAAATGATGAGAAAATTCACTCTGTCGACACTGAGAGATTTCGGCATGGGGAAGAAAACCATAGAAAATAAGATCAGCGAGGAATGTGAAAACCTGATGCAGACATTTCATTCTTATGAAGGTAAGTACAGCTCATAATAAGAATGTACAGCGTAGCATTCATAGAAAGAAAGGAAAGAGATTTTAACAAAAAAGCTTACACTTCGGAGATGATAAAAGTTGCTGTATGGGGTAAAGATGATAGTTGGTTTATCCACCGCCAGTGCTCTGAGAATCATTGAGAACAGTAAAGTTATTGACTGGCAGATGTTTATAGTTATAATGAAATTAATGTATAGCTGTCCCTCTGTATAGCTGATACGTAGAGATGGGTGAATCTTTCGAAATTGAAATTTGCCAAATTTACCAAATTTTATCTGAATCAAAAGTACTGCAAAGCCTCCAGTGGCTCTGAGAAGATGTGTATGACAGTCTTCTCTTTTCCCTCACGCATTAATTGTCTTAACTGCTGTGCTGTCACACACTAAGGGCTTATGTAGACGTCCTTGCACATTGGGACGATCTTGGACCGCAATGCTCGGACAGACTGCGGCTTTCCTGACCTCATTAAAATATATGAAGCTATTAAGCTCCGGTTGAGAGCATTGCAGTCGAAGATCAAACAGATGTGCACGGACGTCTGAATGAGCCCTAGTTGTAATGTTTCTTCAGTGGTTTATGATTTTTATGATTTTTTTTCTCTCTCTATCTCTATTGCTAAGCTTTGAGCTGTGAAGTCTTCTTACTATCCAGAATCACCACAAGCTGGCAGCTGCCCTGCCTCAGCTTTTATACAGGCTATCACAGTCCCTCCTGGCTGTGCGGTAACAGGTGAAATCATAGTGACAAAGCATTACGGGGAAGCGCACCGCATAACAAATAAAGTCATGAGAGCCTTCTTTGGATAATGCAATCTTCTACTACTGAATAAGATAACAATTTTTATTAAGTACAATTTAAAAAGTAGAAAAAACATGCAAAGAAACTCGAATAGGTCGGAAAATCAATGAGGGGTACAGCACCAATCAAAAAAAAAAAAATTAAAATATAACAGTCAAATTTATTTGATCATTGAATGTATACTGATGTGGTTAACTAAATTATATATATAGCAACCACCGGGCAGACAGTTCAAGTTACTTAGTTACAAGTGTCCACGATTATATATAAGTAAAGTAACTGTGCATATAAATAAACATACTAAAATCCATGAACATAAGTCAGTATGCCAGTCCATATAATATAAATGACAGAAACAAGAGGGCAAAGGTAAAATAATTATTATGTAAGTGGATAAATTGACAGTGCAACAAGATCACAATAAATAAGTGATCACCTATACATTAGCCATTCCACAAGAGTAAATCATTCCAAGTGGAACAAGATGACAGAACACACAGATCACAAAACCCAGGGAGAGAGAAAACCTAACGTCATATGTTATGACATTGAGACTAAGCAGAAACCACACAGTACACATACAGTGATGGCCAAAAGTATTTGTACCCCTGCAATTCTGTCAGATAATACTCAGTTTCTTCCTGAAAATGATTGCAATCACAAATTCTTTGGTATTATTATCTTCATTTAATTTGTTTTCAATGAAAAAACACAAAAAGAATTGTCCTAAAGCCAAATTGGATACAATTCCACACCAAACCTAAAAAAGGGGGTGGACAAAAGTATTGGCACTGTTTGAAATATCATGTGATGCTTCTCTAATTCGTGTAACTAACAGCACCTGTAACTTACCTGTGGCACCTAACAGGTGTTGGCAATAACTAAATCACACTTGCAGCCAGTTAACATGGATTAAAGTAGACTCAACCTCTGTCTTGTGTCCTTGTGTGTACCACATTGAGCATGGAGAAAAGAAAAAAAACCAAAGAACTGTCTGAGGACTTGAGAAACCAAATTGTGAGGAAGCATGAGCAATCTCAAGGCTACAAGTCCATCTCTATAGACCTGAATGTTCCTGTGTCTTCCGTGCGCAGTGTCATCAAGAAGTTTAAAGCCCATGGCACTATGGCTAACCTCCCTAGATGTGGACGGAAAAGAAAAATCGACGAGAGATTTCAACGCAAGATTGTGCGTATGGTGGATAAAGAACCTCGACTAAAGTCGAAACAATTTCAAGCTGCCCTGCAATCCGAGAGTACCACAGTGTCAACCCGTACTATCCGTCGGTGTCTGAATGAAAAGGGACTGTATGATAGGATACCCAGGAAGACCCCACTTCTTACACCGAGACATAAAAATGCCAGGCTGGAGTTTGCCAAAACTTACCTGAGAAAGCCTAAAACCTTTTGGAAGAATGTTCTCTGGTCAGATGAGACAAAAGTAGAGCTTTTTGGGAAAAAGCATCAACATAGAGTGTACAGGAAAAAAAAAGAGGCATTCAAAGAAAAGAACACGGTCCCTACAGTCAATCATGGCGGAGGTTCCCTGATGTTTTGGGGTTGCTTTGCTGCCAAGGGCACTGGACTGCTTGACTGTGTGCATGGCATTATGAAGTCTGAAGACTACCAACAAATTTTGCAGCATAATGTAGGGCCCAGTGTGAGAAAGCTGGGTCTCCCTCAGAGGTCATGGGTCTTCCAGCAGGACAATGACTCAAAACACACTTCCAAAAGCACTATCAAATGGGTTGAGGGAAAGCATTTGAGACTTCTAAGGTGGCCAGCAATGAGTCCAGACCTGAATCCCATAGAACACCTGTGGAGAGATCTCAAAATGGCAGTTTGGAGAAGGCACCCTTCAAATATCAGGGTCCTGGAGCAGTTTGCCAAAGAAGAATGGTCTACAATTCCTGCAGAGCATTGTAAGAAACTCAGTGATGGTTACCGGAAGCGGTTGTTCGCAGTTATTTTGGCTAAAGGTTGTGCAACCAAGTATTAGGCTGAGGGTGCCAATACTTTTGTCTGGCCCATTTTTGGAGTTTTGTGTGAAATGATCAATGATTTGATTTTTGCTTCATTCTCTTTTGTGTTTTTTCCTTGCAAGCAAATTAAATGAAGAAAATATTACCAAAGAATTTGTGATTGCAATCATTTTCAGGAAGAAATTGAGTATTATCTGATAGAATTGCAGGGGTGCCAATACTTTTGGCCACCACTGTATATCCCAATAAGATGGTGCAGTATTTCCCAGTAGGGTCTGTCCGACGTGTGTTTCACCGCTTAGAGGTTTTGATGAGGATTGGTGCTGTACATTGGTTTTCCCACCTATTGGAGTTTTTTGTCTGTTTTTTCTACTTTTTAAATTGTACTTAATAAAAATTGTTATCTTTTATTCAGTAGTAGTTGTGTAGTTTCTATAGGTGCTTTCTGTTTGTAAGGGTTACACAACTCATTATATGCATATTTCTTTGTGTGAGCTAATGCAATGTTCTGTAAAATTACTGTGTGGACCTTTTAGGCTATTCACGTCACGTGAAGCAAATCACAATTTGTTCAAAATCGTCAGTTTTTTAGGTTGAATTAATTCACTCATCTCTAGTGATAATTATTCAGTGGGGGTCAAGTGGAAGGATCAGTCATTAGAATGGACAACTCCAATCCATTCTTCTTCGATTGCGGCACTATTGTTCTCTTCAAAATTTGGTACAAAAAAAAAGACGCAATATACTGTGTGCACAATTATTATGCAGTGAGTATTTTGTCTATATCATTATTTTTATGCAGATTTTCCACCTCTGAGCTGTATAAATATGAATGCTTATTGGATGAAGCAGATCAGGTGATAAGTATTAGTGTAATGGGGCGGTGAGGCCTAAAGGAACAACGCCTTTTATCTCGGTGTGCAGAATTATTAGGCAGCTAGTTTTTCTCTGTCAAAAAAAGAGATTTAACTGGCATTGAAAAGTCAAATAATTGAAAAATCATACAAAGGAGCAACAGTCTTGAAATTTGTGAAAAAGACTCACATGGACATCTAAAGATTTGTGAAAAATCAAAAGTGAAGTGACCAGGAATCTATAATCCTTCAGTGTTGTCATATTTCAGAACTGCAATCTCCCTAGAGGCCAGAAGTACAAGATGTTCAGTGGTGGTCGGGCACAGACTCCTCCCTTTTGGCCGTGTCTCTGAACACTAAACACCTTGTACTTCTGTGTCTTCCTCAGTGGTGGTCGGCCTCAGCCTCCTCACCTTGGCCATGTCTCTCAGTACTGAACACCTTGTACTTTTGTGTCTTGCTTAGTTGTGGCTGGGCTCAGCCTCCTCAACTTGGCCTTGTCTCTGAGCACTGAACACCTTGTACTTCTGTGTCTTGCTCAATGGTGGTCGGCCTCAGACTCCTCACCTTGGCCATGTCTCTGAGCACTGATCACCTTGTACTTCTGTGTCTTCCAGACTGATGGTTGGCCTCAGCCCCCTCACCTCGGCCATGTCTCTGAGCACTGAACACCTTATACTTCTGTGTCTTCCAGACTGGTGGTCAGGCTCAGCCTCCTCTACTTGGCCATGTCTCTGTTAACTGAGTACCTTGTACTTCTGTGTCTTGCTCAGTGGTGGTCAACCTCAGCCTCCTCACCAGGGCCATATGTCTGAGAACTGAACACCTTGTACTTCTGGCCTCCAGGGAGGCTGCAGTTATTGAATATGGCAGAAATGAAGGATAATGGCCTCCTGGTCACTTCACGTCTGATTCTTCTCAAATCTTTGGCAATTAATGTCTTCTTTTCTCAATGCATTGTTTGCAACCCTGTTGATTAATCGTAACAAAAGTAGTGATTTTGAGACGTTAAGTGTATAAGATCAGTCCCATACATGCAATTTACTAGACATGAGAGATCTGCCAGCTGCTTCTAGGCTAACAAAGGGCCCCTTACCTACTGGGTACTTATCCAGTTGAATAAGTGGCACATATGGCATGTCTACTCCTAGTGAGTACTGGTCGTGCCAAGGTCCTTTCTGTTGATTAGTATGCAACATCTTTACATCTTTCAACGTAAAAGTCAAACCTTGACCACATCTTTGACTTACTTTCAGGAAAACCCTTTGATAACCAGTTCATCATGAATACTGCTGTAGCCAACATAATTGTGTCCATTCTTCTGGACCAAAGATTTGAGTATGATGACCCAACGGCACTGAAGCTCATTGGTTTAATTAATGAAAATATCACGATCATTGAAACTACAATGGTTAAGGTAGGTTTCTCTACACAATTGCTACATTTTGTATTGTAAAGATCTTGAATTCCTGTGAAAAAATGCCAGTACCCTTTATTCCATAACACTCATCACAAAGATCTATACACAGAGTTAGGCATGTCCATCAAAGTAACTAAGAGCCCTCTAGTGGGCCCAGGCCAAAAATAATCCTGAAGAAAACCAAAATTGAAGATTACTTTAGAGGTAATCACCACTAGAATCAATTTCCTGTGGGTGATATATTATTACTTTTTATTTATTTTTTATATCTCCAAGATGACATTGTTTCCCTGCCTTCCCGTTTCCTGCTTGCCATGGGGCGGTGCGCTCCTGATGATGGAGTTTGTGTTGGCTGCACAATGGATGAACCTCTAGTTCAAACTTCACACTCTCTAATTTTACTAGTAGAGGCAGCTTTGACTGTCCAGCAACAGAGAAGCATAGGGACACTGAGGCTGGCCTGATCCAGGGATCCTACTAGCTTCAGATCAGTTCTTGCAAGCAATATAACAAAGAGTTTGCAAGCATGCGCTCCTAGGAAACTGGTGGCTGCAGAGGTTTTTGCAAACACTTTGCAATTCTAAAGATATACACACATGAGCCAAACACTTTACCCTAAAGATTACTAAAGAAAACAAGTTCTCTATAGTACATAAACTAAAAGAGCAAAAAATTGCTATGAGCCAACCAACTGTGTAAAATAGAAAATTCACTCCTATGTAGAGATTAGATTCAAGGCTCAAAGTAGACTGAAACTAATAGATTAAATTTATGGCAGACCAAGTGTCTAGTGGGCTGGGAGGGGGTTTCAATCATTATTATTTTTTCACACGTGAAAAATGGTCCATTTTATTTCGTTGTGCTGGACCCATTTTTCCTCTGTCTTTCAGATATTACCACCCTTGTTGCATCTGTTTTTCACATATAAATAGAAAAAACTATTCTTGATCTCTGCGGCACATTAAAAAGTAAAATAAGGGCAGTACACTGTTGATATTTATCTCAGATACATATTTTTTTCACTAGGACATTGACTTGTATCCGCAACATGGATCAAGGTGGGATGTCTGGGGTTTTTTGGGGGTGGTGGGTTTTTCAGACAATCGATCCATATAAAAAAGGACATCTGAAAAGGCACATTAGTAAAATTAATAGACCTATTAGTAAAATTAATAGATAGCACGCTACTTATAAAAAGTGATGGCTTAAAGGATGTGCGGCATCCCGGTACCCGTTCTACTGCTGCTAAATGAGACAGTCGTAGTGTGGTAGTAGATTTGTTCCATTGTGTGTACTGAGTTAAGGGATTTAATACATTGCATTGTAAATTGTACTTTCCTGCCATCTGCTGGCCAATGTGTGTATATGAAGTAATGATTAATATCCACACAACAAGCTGCCATAGCAATAGCTGAGGGGAGTCTCCCAGCTCTGGCCACACTGACTGAACGCTGCTACAGACCAGTTGTGGGCGGTTCCTGCTGCCTCAAAAAGATTGAGGAGAGACATTATGCTCTCAGAGAAGAGTTTTCAATGCCAGTCTACGGTGAGGGGACATTTTTCCTCACATAATCTCCTTCACAAAAAGAGTGAAGTGTCTTCTAGTCAGGAGAGAGAAAGCTGTACATGGACTGTCCAGCTCTCTGGTTATCCTGATCGCTTCTAACCAGGACCAGATCCTCGTGGCTGCCACGCCACTGACTTTGATTAAACCTACCCCCTGCGAGAGGGAACGGTGGGATAAAAACTGTGAGTACATCCACACTTTAGTGTCTTTTCCACAGAGAGCCAATCTGTGAAGGTCCCTCCATCAGTGTAATATTTCCTGGACTGTGCATAGCAATTCCTGTACAAGCAAGTGAAGAGAACTCTGCTCCAGCCACCACGAGAGGCCATAACAATGCTTTACTCATGAGGAGAACACCATTACTTTATATGCACAATATACTGTGCCTGTATGAGACACTGGACCCTGTTACCTGCTTCAGTAATTTGTTATGGTTATAAGTTCACCTGCGTGTCTGACTGCTTGAGATTGCACAAACCTCACGGGCTCTCCAAAACCTGCACCCAGACATCACCGCTACAGGAGTGCCCCTGGGGGGTCCTATACATCCACAAGTGCCACCTCCCGCTTCTGAAATTTTTGTGGACATAAGGAAAGCATTGAGGGGTCCAGCGACCCACTTCAGCTACCATGACATCATTATCTGCTGCCAGTGGGGCTACACACCCCAGCTGGCCCTTCTGCAACATCTGGCGCCTCCCCAGTGGCCCACCACAGATGGAAGAAAGAAAAGGACTTTTGTTGTATTCAAGGAACCAAACCTAGTCCAGAAAATTTTAAGTCTATAGCATACAGAGGAGTCAGGGCCTGGTTGCTACTTCTCCTTTCATACGCCTTAGGCCCGGCTCACATGACTGGATGATCTCAATGAACAGGCTGACAACGTGTCTCCTGACCTATGAAGCTGTAAGTTCTGGTCAGTCCAGGCGTTGCGATACATATAAGGACACTAAACCATGCTTTTGTGAACCCGGCCTTATAGCTATCCACTGCGGGATGTGAGCATACTAATGGATCTAGGGGCACAATAGCATTTGAATTAATCTGTGTATAATTTTTGCAACAGAAGAACTTTGACTCCAAAACAGTGAATGAATTGCCCCAACCAGCTTTATTTTAATTGTGCTCAAAAAGCCCCACATTTTCAAAAAAAATCTGGCCAGTCCTGACCACTATTCATACTATGCATGGTATATACTCACATAGATTCTACTCTTCTTTTTTCTCTCCTTAACTTATATGTTTGACAACAAGGATGGCAATGAATATAGAGGAAGAATATAAATTTTGAAAATGTTTCCACCATGTAGCAGGCAGAGCAGGATGATCTGACACCTCGTGATAGTTGTATTCTATTAAATGGAACTGACATTTGTGATCTTTTTATATTAAGCTTTTTAACAGTTACCCCACTCTGATCAGCTGGCTGCCAGGGAGCCATCGACGACTAGGTGAAAATTTCAGAGAAATGAAAAAGTTTGTCACAGACACATTTACCAATCAGGGAAGAGAAATTGATGTGAACAATCTGAGGAGCTTCATTGACGCTTTCCTAGCAAAGAAACAAGAGGTAAATATTCCATTATGCTATTAAAGGGCCATATCGACCTAAAATTGTTGTAAAAACTACAGTTTTATTTGTATTGGTGTTCTATACTGTGCCTTTTTATCCAATTTTCCATATGTCTGCATACAGTGCCCTTCTTTTTAACACAGCAATTTAATGCCTTTAACTTACTGTTAACCTTGGATTTGCACCAACTCTCTAAGCATGGTGCTGCTTTCTTTTACTGATTTATTTTACCTGTCTATGTATCCATCATAAGAAATTTCATTCTGTTGAAACTTTGACTCAAATTACAACTACAACTCATTTATGCACCAACAGTAAATAGAATTGAATGGTGAATCAAATAGTTATGTGATTTATTTTTCCAATTTATTGGGTATGCACAAGCAAAAAAAGTTGGGAGACTTGAAATGTGCACAGTATAAAGCAACAGATAGTTCATATTGTGGAGTGCACTATAGTAGGGTAGTGTGTATTTTGCCTTAGAAGACAGCGGATTAAAGTTTTTAACGCACCACTTCAGCTTGTTTTTTTTTTCTGCGCTGGAGCGCTGCTTCTAATCTAAGGTCCCTGACCGTAGTCTTATACTTACCGTCCACTGTCTTCACCTTTTATCGGCACCACACCAATCCCACAGCGCAATCTTGTGGTCGCAATTAATGACTGGTTGGAAATGAAAAGTAGTGATGAGCGAGCACTGAAATGCTCGACTGCTCAGCACTCGAATAGAGCAAGTCGGATGTTCGGAGAGGCTCGACTCAAGTACCAAGTATATTGGAAGTCAATGGGAAACTCAACCATTTTTTCGAGAGACTCTAACAGAAGGGCTAGGGTGGCAGGAAAATCACTGAAATGGAGAGCCTCATATACATTCTGTTAAAATTATTCGGTAATGGAACTCCTATACTCATAATGCCTATGTAATTAGTGCAAAGGCCGTCAAAAATAAGAAGGAGTGACTTCAATAAAACATGGAAGACACGATGAGGAGGGCCTCAGAAATGTTTCCCATTTTTAAGGAGGGGGATTTATAGACTGGTAAAGCCTATGCACAAAGTGCAAGGGCTGCCAAAAATTACTGTTATGGCCATTATCACACACGACCATGCTTGGTTGTAGGTTCAGCTGCAAGAGCAACAGATCTGTCTGGTCTCTTTTACCTTTCCACAACTCTGCAGAAGTGTGCTGTTTGTCACTTACATAAATTATTTTCTGTAGAACCTGTTGCTGCTTCATCAAGGCAGTGCTTCCAGCTTGCCACTGATATGGACGATGTGTACCGAGATGACAATTCAGTGATGGGGAGGAGAAAGGGGTGCTGGAACTAGTGTAGGAGGTGGAGAAAACCCTAATGGAACTAGGGCCCACAATCCTAGGCATCAGTAGCATAGTGCTGTCCCAGAGTCCAACTTGGTCCCAGCCTCCACAAGGTCACCCAGTGTGCCGTCAGGGAAATGTAGTGTCCCTGGCACTTGTCTTCATGTTGTTCATTAAGCTGACCTTCTCAGTAACTGCATCGGTAAGGACATGGGTGATGCAATGGGTCGCGTGCTGGTGTAATGTACGGATGGCATACTGGGAAAAATAGTGGTGGTTGGGGACCTGGTACCGAAGGACGACCTCCGCCATGAGTTTGCGGAAATATTCAGTGTCCAAAAGCCTTAGTGGCAACATTTCCAGGGTGAACAATCTGGAGATGTGCCCATTTAGTGTTTAGGCCTGTAGGTGGGTGATTGAGTATTTGCATTTGCATTCAAATGCTTGGGATAGGGACAGCTGAATGCTGCACTGGGACAAAGAATTGGAGGTGGTTGTTGATGGTGGTTGTAAATGTGCAATGACAGGTGCAGGGCTGGAGGCATCTGCTCCTGTGTCCTGGACAGGGGTTTGGCAAACATGTAGCACAGGGGAAGAGACAGGGGTGTCACTTGGAGACAGTGATTGTGGACCCAGACCTTTGGCCCACCTAGTCAGGTGCTTTGATGACATGTGCCTGAGCAAGCTGGTGGTGGTAAGGCTAGTAGACATTAGGCCTGTAGAATCGGCATCTCTGCCCTGTGCTATGCAGAGACGCCATCCCCCTAACTGCCGTGCTCCTGCTCCGACATCCTCCGGCCTCCCTGCTGCTGCTGCTGGTGCACGCAGCTTCCCGGGCACTGTGATTAGGGCGCGCGCACTGCCTCCATGTGAATGGGGCCGTGTGCGGCGTCCTAAAAAATCCCCCGCCAATAGCCGGAGGACTCTCCC
This sequence comes from Phyllobates terribilis, assembly GCF_046119375.1. Taxonomy (NCBI): domain Eukaryota; kingdom Metazoa; phylum Chordata; class Amphibia; order Anura; family Dendrobatidae; genus Phyllobates; species Phyllobates terribilis. The sequence continues at coordinate 67,976,720 of NW_027362763.1, read as the reverse complement.
TATTTAACCCCTTAACAACATTAGACATACTAATATGCGTCTGTGTCCTGGGACTTAAGAGCCAGACCCGTATTAGTACGTCATCACGATCGCACGTGCACACAGGCTGTGCGGGCGCGATCGCCGCCGGGTGTCAGCTGATTGTCACATCTGACACCCGGTACTATGTGCAGGGAGCAGTACCGCACCGCTCCCAGCACATTAACCCCTGCAATGCTGTGATCGAAGTCGATCGCAGCATTGTGGTGGCTAAGGGGAGGTGATTGGTGCACTCACCTCCTCTTCCGGCCTCCAGCGCTGTCTGCCGCGGCTTCCAGGATGTTGCCATGATGACCCGATGTCGTCATGACAACATCCGGGTCACCAGACGCAGGAAGATTTTTTGGACATGCGCAGTGCATCTCCAAACTATCTTCTCCCTGTCCAGCTCTGACAGCCTGCATGGCACAGGGATGGTGCTCCAATCCTGTGCTATGCAGGCGATCAGAGTAAAAAAAGTGAAAGTCCCATAGTGGGACAAAGTAAAAAAGTTAAAAAAACTGTCAGAAAGTGGAAAAAAAAAAAAATTGTAAAAATATTTAAAAAAAAATAAAAAAAATATTCCACCAAAAATAAAAATATAATGTACCCATCAATAAATATTATTATGAAAAAAAAACAATAAAAGTACACATACTTGGTATCTCCGCGCCTAGAACGACCTGGCCTTTAAAACTGTGTCACTAGTTAACCCCTTCAGTGAACACAGTAAAAAAAAAAAACTAAGCAAAAAACAATGCTTTATCACCATAACGCCAAACAAAAAATGGAATAACATGCGATCAAAAAGACGAATATAAATAAAAATGGTACCGCTGAAAACATCATCTTATCCCGCAAAAAACAAGCTGCCATACAGCTCCATCAGCCGAAAAATATAAAAGTTATAGCTCTCAGAATAAAGCGATGCTAAAAAATAATTTTTGCTATAAAATTGCTTTTATTATGTAAAAGTGCAAAACATAGAAAAATGATATAAATGTGGTACCGCTGTAAACATACTGACCCAAAGAATAAAGCTGCCTTATCAATTTTATCACACGTGGAACAGAATTAATAAAAAAAAAAAAACAGTTCCTGAATTGTTGTTTTTTGTTTATTCTGCCTCCCAAAAATTGGAACAGAAAGCGATCAAAAAATGTCACGTGCCTGAAAATGGCAACAATAAAAACGTCAACTCATCTTGCAAAAAACAAGCCATAACAAGACTCTGTCTGCCAAAATATGGAAAAATTATAGCTCTCAAAATATGGCGATGCAAAATCTAGATTTTACAATAAAGGCGTCTTTTAGTGTGTGACAGCTGTCAATCATAAAAACCCCATATGATTCTGGTATCGCTGTAATCGCATCGACTCGAACAATAAAGTCATCAAATCACTTATACCGCACGAGCAACGGTGTAAAAAAATAAACTCTCGGGTTAGGGTTGTGCTAGGGTTAGGGTTGGGCTGTGGTTAGGGCTGGGGTTGGGGTTAGGGTTGGGGTTAGGGTTGTGATGGGGTTGGGATTTTTTTCAAAAGTAAGAAAAAAAGATGACGATATGGCGACTAGTGTTGAGCGCAAGTGCTCGCTACTTGAGTTTGCATTGGGTGCTCTGGTATGCATTGAGTATTGCGGGTGCTCGAGTGACATGCTCGAGTCTCCGCCCCATATGCTTCGCGGCCAAAAAAACTTTGCGGGGAATGCCTGCCCTGCACGAGCGATCCCCGCATGTTTTTTTTGGGTGTCTAATAACCGTGAAACATGCGGTGCAGGGACTCGAGCATGTCACTCGAGCACACGCAGTACATGGTGCATACCTGAGTACCCGATACAAACTCAAGTGACGAGCACTTGAGCTGAAGACTAATGACAACTTATTCAATATGATGACATAATGTTATCAAATTCTGTGTCGTACCTCTGGGTTCAAAATGTTCACTATACCCCTTGATAAAATCCTTGAGGGGTCTAGTTTCCAAAATGGGGTCACTTGTGGGGGATTTACACTGTTTAGGCACACAGGGGCTCTCCAAATGCGACACGGTGTCCGCTAACAATTTGAGCCGATTTTCCAATTCAATTTGTTAGCGGACACCATTTTGCGTTTGGAGAGCCCCTGTGTGCCTAAACATTGGAGCTCCCCCACAAGTGACCCCATTTTGGAAACTAGACCCCCGAAGGCACCTATCTAGATGCATAGTGAGCATTTGGAATCCCCAGGTGCTTCACAAATTAATCTGTAAAAATAAAAAAGTGTTTTTTTTTCCACATTTTCATTTTTACGAACAAATTTGTGAAGCACCTGGGAGTTTCAAGTGCTCACTATGCATCTAGATATGTGCCTTGGGGGGTATAGTTTCCAAAATGGGGTCACTTGTGGGGGAGCTCCAAAGTTTAGGCACACAGGGACTCTCCAAACGCAACATGGTGTCCGCTAACAATTTGAGCCGATTTTCCAATTCAATTTGTTAGCGGACACCATTTTGCATTTGGAGCGCCCCTGTGAGCCTAAACATTGTAGATCCCCCACAAGTGACCCCATTTTGGATACTAGACCCCCCAAAGTACCTATCTAGATGCATAGTGAGCACTTGGAGCCCCAAGGTGCTTCACAAATTAATCCGTAAAAATAAAAAAGTGTTTTTTTTTCCACTTTTTCATTTTAACGAATCAATTTGTGAAGCATCTGGGGGTTCCAAGTGTTCACTATGCATCTAGATAGGTGCCTTGGGGGGTCTAGTTTCCAAAATGGGGTCATTTGTGGGTGAGCTCCAATGTTTAGGCACACAGGGGCTCTCCAAACGCAACATGGCGTCCGCTAATTATTCAAGCAAATTTTACAATCAAAAAGTCAAATGGCGCTCTTTCCCTTCCGAGCCCAGTCGTGCACCCAAACAGTGTTTTTTCCCCACATATGGGGTATCTGTGTGCCCATGTGAAATTGCACAACAAATTTTGGGGTCCATTGTTTCTTGTTACTCCTGCGAAAATAAAAAAATTGGGTCTAAAATAACATTTTTGTGAAAAAAGTTAAATGTTCATTTTTTTCTTCCACATTCCAAAAATTCCTGTGAACACCTGAAGGGTTAAAAAAGTTCTTGAATGTGGTTTTGAGCACCTTGAGGGGTGCAGTTTTTGGAATGGTGTCACTTTTGGGTATTTTCTGTCATAAAGACCTCTCAAAGTGAATTCAAATGTCCCTAAAAAGATGGTTTTGTAAATTTTGTTGGAAAAATGAGAAATCGCTGGTCAACTTTTAACCCTTATAACTCCCTAACAAAAAAAAAAAATTGGTTCCAAAATTGTGCTGATGTAATGTATACATGTTTAAAATGTTATTTATTAACTTTTTTGTGTGACATATCTCTCTGATTTAAGGGCATAAAAATTCAAAAAATTCGCCAAATTTCCATTTTTTTACAAATAAACGCAATTGATATCGAATAAATTTTACCACAATCATGAAGCACAATATGTCACGAAAAAAACAATCTCAGAATCAAGGGGATCCGTTGAAGCGTTCCAGAGTAATTACTTCATAAAGTGACAGTGGTCAGAATTGTAAAAATTGGCCTGGTCATTAATGTGCAAACCACCCTCGGGGGTAAATGGGTTAAAGCACCTCCTCCAATATGGAGGTGCCCGTGCAAGGTTGTTGCTTTGTGATATTTACTTTGCTTCAGCCCTCAGGTCCTCTGCAAGTCAGTCTTGTCCGCCAGTCTGATCTTCAGTCCAGTCCACCAGTCTGACTACTTTCCAGCCCGACAGTCTGCCTTCTGTCCAGTCCGCCAGTCTGTCTATGGGCTCTGCCTGCCTGCTTCCCTGGAAGCACCTGCCTGTTACCTGTTGTGACTGCTAGCCTGCTTACCTGGAAGCACCTGCCTGTTACCTGCCATGCCCGATTGCCTGCCTTTACCTGCTGTGCCCACCTGCCTGCTTACCTGGAAGCACATACCTGTTATCTATTGTGCCTGCCAGCTTGCCTACCCAGAGAACCTGTCTGGCTATCAGCCGAATCAGCTAGCCTGACTACCTGGACCACCCATCAGCCTGCCTGCTGTGCTCTTCCACTGTACCGGTCAGTTACTGCCTTCAGACCCGTGGGAGTCACCTGCTCTCACACAAGGTCAGTCCCAGAATGGCACCTGGTCCCTCTGCTCGGTCCCTCCCTGGTTCACGGAGTCAACTGAGCCGCCGTGCAAACCCTGGTCAGGCCGAGTAGATAACTCCCGCCAGGACACGCTGTCCATCCCACCTGTGTCCGTCTCGAGCCAAGCGGTACCTGCTCCAGCGGCAACTCAGCCTATTAGTGCCATGGCATCCAGCTCTAGACCCAGGCTCTCTGCGCCTCCACGTTTTGGTGGTGACCCTGTCTTATGTCGGGGTTTTCTAAACCAATGCACGCTGCACTTTGAACTCCTGGCACATCAGTTTCCCTCCGACTGGGCCAAGGTGGTGTTCATCATGTCTCATCTCAACGGGAAAGCCATCGCATGGCTAAACCCTCTATGGGAGAGAGGGGATTCCCTGGTGTCCGATCTTTCAGCTTTTCTCACTGCCTTCCGGAAGGTCTTCGATGAGCCCGGACAAAAGACTTCTACTGCCTCCTCTATTCTCCATCTCTGCCAAGGGAATCTCACCGTGGGCCAGTATGCTATACAGTTCTATACCTTCGCATCTGAGCTTGCCTGGAACAATGAGGCCCTGGTGTCCACCTTCTGGGAGGGTCTTTCCGGACGGATCAAGGATGAGCTAGCCGGTCGTGACATCCCTTCCACCCTTGACGACCTGGTGTCACTAGCTACCCTGATTGACATCCGTTTCCTGGAAGGAGTTAAGGAGTAGTGTTGAGCCACCCCCGTAGTGTTCGAGTTCGGTTCGTCGAACACCCGTGTGTTCGCCGAACTGTTCGTCGAACTGTTCGTCGAACACCTTCGAACACCGTTAAAACCAATGGCAGGCAAACAAAAACACATAGAAACACATAGAAAACACCTTCAAAGGTGTCCAAAAGCTGACAAACTGCTCAGAAGACATAACTAACACATGGAAAAGTGACAAGTACATATAGTCATGCGAAAATAAAAGAGGTGGAGGAGTAAAAGGAGGGGGAGACACAGATATAGGCATGTCATGCCCTTCTAAAATCCAAAAAGTGAGAAGCCGACACGGCCAGTCCGCTCCTGCCCGTGCCACCTCCGTGTCGCCGGGTTTGTGCCAGAGCCGCGGTGAACCCTGACGGCCAGCCCCCCTCTCCCAATACTGGTGCCTGTCCGCTGGTGGGTCGAGCGAGCCCCCCTGTGGTGGAGGCAGCTCTAAGCTTTTTAATTTAAATTGTCTCTCTAATTTGAATGAATACACTTTAAATCCATTTACAAGGATCTATTGGAGGGCAAGTCTCATGCCAGCAGCCGCGGTAATTCCAGCTCCAGTAGCGTCCACTAAAGCTGCTGCAGTTAAAAAGCTTTTATAAGGATCGAGCTCGGCTGTCCACCGCAAGGCATCCTACTGCCAGTCCCAGCCCCTATGCATTGGGGTGCCTACTGATGCTCTTCACTAAGTATCCCATGGTCCTGAAGCATTTCCTTTGAAAAAATTAAGTGTCTAAACTACAGGTGGTGTAGCTTGCTTAACAGCCGGGATAATCCGCTGACTAGCAGACACTGCTACTAGGCACAAAGTATTTCTTGGGCTAGATGCAGTTAAAAATTTGTAATTAGATACTCTCGTTGGATGCTGAGAAAGCATTCCATAGAGTCTCCTGGCACGCCATATATGATTCTCTTAAAAAGCTTGGGGTAGGGGTCTAGGGGACCCTTTTATAGCCAAAATCACGGCCCTGTATCGCAATACGTCACCTAGGCTGAAGATAAATGGAACTGTAGCACCCTGAGGGCTCGGTTGCTACAGACGTATTGCACCTCACCCAGAGGTGTGATATCTCACTTTCAGGTAAGGATGGAGTGTGGATCAGGACCCGACACCTGCATGCATTACACCACATTGCCGTGGGGCAGGGCGACCAATATGCCCCTGAGATGGGCACGACAGTCCCTGTCCCTGGCTGGAGTGGGGGGAGGGAACACTGAGGAAAGGGAACCCTGTAGTGCAGGAGCAGGGAGGAAGCAGTTCCTGGGTGCATTGAGAAGGGAGTATAAAAGGTGGGCAACATCTTAGTTCAGTGCAGAGAAGTCTGAGCAGAAGTGGCAGGGAGCAGGGGCTCTGCATGAGCTCTGCTCCGGAGGCGGGCCTAGTAACAGAGGCCCAGGCCTGGAAGAGGGAGAAGGAAGGAAGAGGAGCGGAGAAGGCTCCAGGAACGAGGAATGAAGGGATCCCAGGGGTGCGGACGGGCGAGTCGCCACCGCACGCCCGAATCCACCTGCGTGGAGGGGTCAGGCCAAAGGGGGAGACCGGTCCCCGAACTAGTGGAGGCAGGAAACGACCCTCAGCTAGAAACCGGAGGCTCTGACATTTTATGTGGCGCAGCCCCTCGCTACACCCGCTAGGAAGGCACCACATAGAGTCAGGGAAACTGGCGCCAAGTTTAGATAGAGGAGGCCCGAGGCAGCCGGACAGAAGTGTTGGTAAGAAAGGCCAGACAAAGGACACACAAAGGGGGTCCTGTGAAGTGCTCCAAAGTTATCTGGGAGTTGTCTGAGCCCCTCACCTGGTGAGCACAGTACGACGTGGGCAGCCGTTACCTGCAGACGTGGTCTGGATAATAAGAACTGTGAGTAAAGGCCCTGGACTGCATCAATGACTCCGTGTCGTTACTGCTGCTGCCCTGCACCATCACCCCCATCCTCCGCATACACTGCCCTGAGGCTATACTCCTCCCGTGGGGAGTTATGCTACGCTCTGCTGCACCCACAACACCAGCCTCAGCGGTCTGACCTGTAGTGGCGGATCACTCTGACCGCAATCCACGGGTGGCGTAGACGGACATTTAAACATCAAAACCACATAAATAGTTCCGCCACTGGTTTGACCGCCCTGAGCCACGGAACCGGGTCGCCGCGACGAAGACTACAACCACCAGCATCCACCAAAAAGGGTCCGGCTCCGGGTGTCCCAAGGCCCAGGGGGTGCGTCAGAACATTTTCATCACCTTTCACAATCACCAATGGGACAAGGCAGGGATGTCCTCTGTAGTGTTGAGCCACCCCCGTAGTTTTCGGGTTCGGTTCGGTTCGTCGAACACCGGGATGTTTGAGGAACTGTTCGTCGAACTGTTTGTCGAACACCTTAGAACACCGTCGAACACCGTTAAAACCAATGGCAGGCAAACAAAAACACATAGAAACACATAGAAAACACCTTCAAAGGTGTCCAAAAGCTGACAAACTGCTCAGAAGACGCTTTCTTTAAAAAAGCCGGCCGGCAATTCAGCAGCGGCATACACCGGTACCCGACAATTTAGACAAGAAGGAATAGAGCCTCACACATAGATTAGATAGATAGAAACATGTCAGTCACATATATATGAAGTACAGTGACAGTGTTGCTTACTGTACTTGTCATTTGGTGTAAAGGATTTATTAAAAAATATAATAGTGTTTTCATGCACTGTCTCTTTAAAAAAGCCGGCCGGCAATTCAGCATCTGTACCCGACAATTTATAACAGACAGAATAGAGCTTCACACATAGATTAGATAGATAGAAACATGTCAGTCACATATATATGAAGTACAGTGATAGTGTTGGTTACTGTACTTGTCATTTAGTATTAAAATAAAGGATTTATTATTAAAAAAATTGGCGTGGGGTTCCCCTTAATTTTAGGCTCTAGCGGAGGTTAAGCAGACGGCTGGGGCAGATGTTTGAAGCCTGGGAAGGGGGTAATACCCACGGAGCTTCCCAGGCTACTAATATGAGCCCCCAGCTGAATACATAGCCTTTACTAGCTATTAAAATGGGGGACCCCCCCAAAAAAATGATGTGGGGTCCCCCCTAATTTAATAGCTAGCAAAGGCTAGGCAGACAGCTGGGGGCTGATATTAATAGCCCAGGAAGGGAGCCATGAATATTGGCCCCCTAACAGGCTAGAAACACCAGCCGTCAGCCGCCCCAGAAATGGCGCATTCATAGGATGCGCCAATTCTGGCACTTAGCCTCGCTCTTCCACGCTGCCCTGTAGCGATGGCAGGGGGTAATAGGGCTGGGGTTGATGTCAGCTTATAATGCCAGCTGACATCAAGCCCAGGTTAGTAATGGAGAGGCGTCTATAAGACACCCCCATTACTAACCCCATAGTCAAAGTTAAAAGAAAACACAAACACCCAGAATAAAGTCCTTTGATTGAAATAAACACACAATCCTTTATTGTTCTAAATTAAACCATACTTACCATCACGCCCATTCCAGCTTAAGCCAACGATCTCCTGCAATAAAAGAAAAATAATAAAGCAACATCATCCTTACCTTTCCATGGTTCCCACGACAGCTTCAGCTCTGCTACATCGAGATGACAGGCTGGACCGCAGCAGAACGCTGCCATCCAGCCTGTCATCCCGCAGACACTGAGAAGCGCAGTCATGCTTGCGCTCTGCAGTGTCTGGCTGTGACGGCATAAAGATGAGACGAGTTCATGTCCAATGAACTCAGCGCACCTCATGCACGTCACTGACAGCGTGGGAAAATTCTCACGCTGAAGCGCTGAGTGCAGGAGTATTCTCCCACGCTGTCAGTGACGTGCATAAGGTGAGCTCATGTCCAATGAACTCGGCTCACCTCCTGCACGTCACTGACAGCGTGGGAGAATTCTCCTGCACTCAGCGCTTCAGCGTGAGAATTCTCCCACGCTGAAGCGCTGAGTGCAGGAGAATTTTCCCACGCTGTCAGTGACGTGCATAAGGTGAGCTCATGTCCAATGAACTCAGCTCACCTCCTGCACGTCACTGACAGCGTGGGAGAATTCTCCTGCACTCAGCGCTTCAGTGTGAGAATTCTCCCACGCTGAAGCGCTGAGTGCAGGAGAATTTTCCCACGCTGTCAGTGACGTGCATGAGGTGAGCCGAGTTCATTGGACATTAACTCGGCTCATCTGGATGCCCTCACAGAGAGACACTGTGGAGCGCAAGCAAGCCTGCGCTTCTCAGTGTCCGCGGGATGACAGGCTGGATGGCAGCGTTCTGCTGCGGTCCAGCCTGTCATCTCGATGTAGCAGAGCTGAAGCTGTCATGGGAACCATGGAAAGGTAAGGATGATGTTGCTTTATTATTTTTCTTTTATTTCAGGAGATCGTTGGCTTCAGCTGGAATGGGCGTGACGGTAAGTATGGTTTAATTTAGAACAATAAAGAATTGTGTGTTTATTTCAATTAAAGGACTTTTTTCTGGGTGTTGTGTTTTTTTTAAATACTTTACTAGAAATTCATGGTGGTCATGTCTAATATTGGCGTGACCCCATGAATTTTGGGCTTAGGGCCAGCTGATAATGCCAAGCTGGCCCTAACCCCTTTATTACCCAGTGAGCCACCGCATCAGGGCCCTGGATGAGTTGGGTACAGCGCCAGAAGATGGCGCTTCTATGAACGCGCCATTTTCCGGGGTGGCTGCGGACTGCAATTTGCAGCGGGGGTGGCCCAGAAAGCTTGGGCCTCCCTGCGCTGCGGATTCCAGCCCCCAGCTGCATAGTTGTACCTGGCTGGACACAAAAACAGGGCGAAGCCCCACGTCAATTTTTTTAAAATTATTTCATGAATTTCCTGAAATAATTTAAAAAAATTGATGTGGGGCTTCGCACTATATTTGTGTCCAGCCAGGTACAGCAGGCAGGAACGGGCTGCCCCCAACCACCAGCTGACTATTTGTACCTGGCCGGACACAACAATATAGGTAAGGCCTTTTTTTCTTAATTATTTCATGAATTTCATGAAATAATTAAAAAAAAAATACGTGGGGCTTCGCCCTATTTTTGTGTCCAGCCAGGTACAACTAGGCAGCTGGGGGCTGGAATCTGCAGCGCAGGGAGGCCCAAGCTTTCTGGGCCCCCCCCCCGCTGCAAATTGCAGTCCGCAGCCACCCCGGAAAATGGCGCGTTCATAGAAGCGCCATCTTCTGGCGCTGTACCCAACTCATCCAGGGCCCTGGTGCGGTGGCTCACTGGGTAATAAAGGGGTTAGGGCCAGCTTGGTATTATCAGCTGGCCCCAAGCCCAAAATTCATGGGGTCACGCCAGTATTAGACATGACCGCCATGAATTTCTAGTAAAGTATTTAAAAAAAACACAACACCCAGAATAAAGTCCTTTAATTGAAATAAAGACACAATTCTTTATTGTTCTAAATTAAACCATACTTACCATCACGCCCATTCCAGCTGAAGCCAACGATCTCCTGTAATAAAAATAAAATAATAAAGCAACCTCATCCTTACCTTTCCATGGTTCCCACGACAGCTTCAGCTCTGCTACATCGAGATGACAGGCTGGACCGCAGCAGAACGCCGCCATCCAGCCTGTCATCCCGCAGACACTGAGAAGAGCAGGCTTGCTTGCGCTCCACATTGTCTCTCTGTGACGGCATAAAGATGAGCCGAGGTCATGTCCAGTGAACTCGGCTCACCTCATGCACGTCACTGACAGCGTGGGAGAATTCTCCTGCACTCAGCGCTTCAGCGTGAGAATTCTCCCACGCTGTCAGTGACGTGCATGAGGTGAGCCGAGTTCATTGGACATGACCTCGGCTCATCTTTATGCCGTCACAGAGAGACAATGTGGAGCGCAAGCAAGCCTGCTCTTCTCAGTGTCTGCGGGATGACAGGCTGGATGGCGGCGTTCTGCTGCGGTCCAGCCTGTCATCTCGATGTAGCAGAGCTGAAGCTGTCGTGGGAACCATGGAAAGGTAAGGATGAGGTTGCTTTATTATTTTATTTTTATTACAGGAGATCGTTGGCTTCAGCTGGAATGGGCGTGACGGTAAGTATGGTTTAATTTAGAACAATAAAGAATTGTGTCTTTATTTCAATTAAAGGACTTTATTCTGGGTGTTTGTGTTTTTTTTAACTTTGACTATGGTGTTAGTAATGGGGGTGTCTTATAGACGCCTCTCCATTACTAACCTGGGCTTGATGTCAGCTGGCATTATAAGCTGACATCAACCCCAGCCCTATTACCCCCTGCCACCGCACCAGGGCAGCGTGGAAGAGCGAGGCTAAGTGCCAGAATTGGCGCATCCTATGAATGCGCCATTTCTGGGGCGGCTGACGGCTGGTGTTCCTAGCCTGGGAGGGGGCCAATATTCATGGCTCCCTTCCTGGGCTATTAATATCAGCCCCCAGCTGTCTGCCTAGCCTTTGCTAGCTATTAAATTAGGGGGGACCCCACGTCATTTTTTGGGGGGGGTCCCCCATTTTAATAGCTAGTAAAGGCTAGGTATTCAGCTGGGGGCTGATATTAGTAGTCTGGGAAGCTCCGTGGGTATTACCCCCTTCCCAGGCTTCAAACATCTGCCCCAGCTGTCTGCTTAACCTCCGCTAGAGCCTAAAATTAAGGGGAACCCCACGCCAATTTTTTTAATAATAAATCCTTTATTTTAATACTAAATGACAAGTACAGTAACCAACACTATCACTGTACTTCATATATATGTGACTGACATGTTTCTATCTATCTAATCTATGTGTGAAGCTCTATTCTGTCTGTTATAAATTGTCGGGTACAGATGCTGAATTGCCGGCCGGCTTTCTTAAAGAGACGGTGCATGAAAACACTATTATTTTTTTTAATAAATCCTTTACACTAAATGACAAGTACAGTAAGCAACACTGTCACTGTACTTCATATATATGTGACTGACATGTTTCTATCTATCTAATCTATGAGTGATTCTCTATTCCTTCTATTCTAAATTGTTGGGTACAGATGCTGAATTGCCGGCCAGCTTTTTTAAAGAGACGGTGCATGAAAACACTATTATTTTTTTTGATAAATCCTTTACACTAAATGACAAGTACAGTAATCAACACTGTCACTGTACTTCATATATATGTGACTGACATGTTTCTATCTATCTAATCTATGTGCGATTCTCTATTCCTTCTATTCTAAATTGTCGGGTACCGCTGCTGAATTGCCGGCCGGCTTTTTTAAAGAGACGGTGCATGAAAACACTATTATTTTTTTTGATAAATCCTTTACGCTAAATGACAAGTACAGTAAGCAACACTTTCACTGTACTTCGTATATATGTGGCTGACATCTTTATATCTATCTAATCTATGTGTGAAGCTCTATTCTTTCGGTTCTAAATTGTCGGGTACCGGTGTATGCCGCTGCTGAATTGCCGGCTTTTCATGTTTCACTGTTGGCACTGTTCCCATCGATTTGGCCAATCACTGTAATGCCACAACCACCATGGCTGTGGCATTACAGTGAGTGGCAGACAATCCCTGCATGATTGGTGCTCTAAATAGCACCAGACATGCAGGACACGCTTTTGGTGCACGAACAGTTATCGAACATAACCTCGAACAGCCGAATTTTTTGCAAATCGTTCGGGTTCGTCGAACAACTCGAACACCGACCAAAACAGCTCGAATTTGAGATTGGCGAACAGTTCTAGTCGAACACCGCTCATCTCTAGTCCTCTGTCCCCTCTCTTATACATCCTAGTGACGGAGCACCTGCTCTCATCAATTCGCCATAACCCCAATATTAGGTGGATTGAGGTGGGAGGCACCGAGTACAAGTGCTCTCTATTTGCTGATGATGTCCTAGTATATATCACTCAATCACATATATCCATCCCTGCTGTTATGGCTGAAATAGATCACTTTGTTACATGGTAATATTTTAAAATCAATGCAGTGAAGTCTGAGGCCCTCGATGTCTCCCTCCCCAAATCCATATAGGATTCCATCCAGTCCAACTTTCCCTTTGCCTGGCCCTCACAGGGTATCAAATACTTAGGAATTCCTATTCATAGAGACCTCTCCCATCTATGTTATCTTAATTTTGGGCCCTTTATTGAACAATTCCATACAGACCACGGTTGGCAAGTTAGAACTGTAAGATTCACTACGTGAACCACTGGTGTTTTGTGGAAAAGCACATGTACACTGCATTCCAAATTATTATGCAAAAAGTGTTTAGGAGTGATAAGGGAAGAATTTGTTTGTTTGTCAGTTAAACTCATTGATGGTGATGTGTGTCAGGGCTCTTTATATCACTGTAAGCAATTGCAGACACCTGTGCTAATTAGTTTGGCAGGTGTGTCCAATGAAAGTCAAGACTACTTAAGAAGGCTCTCTCACATTATTAAGCAGCCTACATTTTCTGCCAAAATGGGAAAGAAAAAGGATGTGTCGGCTGCTGAGAAGCAACAAATTGTGGAGTGTTTAGGTCAAGGCATGACTACAATCAACATTGTGCGATGATCAGGATGAAGTGTCTTGGCAATCAAGAAGTATGTAGCTGATTCACAGTACACACGTGTGCGTGCTGATAAGGGCAAATTGAGGACTCTTTCCTACAGGCAATTACGTCAGGTTGAAAGAGCAGCGGCAAAAAAGTCTTGTCATAGCAGCAGACAAGTTTTTGAAGCTGCTTGTGCCTCCAACGTCCCCCGAACAACAAGATGCAGGGTCCTTCAGAGGTTTGCAGCTGTGCATACGCCATCCTGTCGACCTCCTCTATCCACTTCACACAAGCAGAAACGGCTCCAGTGGGCCAAACATTACATGAAGACTGATTTCAAAACTGTTTTGTTCACGGATGAGTGCCGTGCAGCGCTCGATGGTCCAGATGGATGGAGTGGAGGATGGCTGGTTGATGGACACCCCACGCAAACACGGCTACAGCGCCAACAAGGAGGAGGTGGAGTAATGTTTTGGGCTGGAATCATGGGGAAAGAGATTGTCGGCCCCTTTAGGATCCCTGAAGGCGCTAAAGATGAACTCCATAATGTATGTGGATTTTCTCAAACAGCACTTCCTGCCATGGTTCAAGAAGAAGAACCGTGTATTTCACAGCAAGATCATTTTTCTGCATGATAATGCACCATCTCATGCTGCACATAAAACATCTGCATCTCTGGCTGATATGGGCATAAAAGGGGACAAACTTATGGTGTGACCCCCATGCTCCCCTGACCTCTACCCCATTCAGAACCTTTGGAGCATCATTAAAAGGAGTGTCTATGATGGCGGGAGGCAGTTCACATCTAAGCAACAGCTCTGGGAGGGTATTCTGTCCTCATGCAAAACAATTGAAGCAGAAACCATCCAAAACCTGACAAATTCAATGGACGAGAGAGTTCAGAAGCTCCTTTCGAACAAGGGGTCCTATGTGAAAATGTAACATCACCTAGAATAAAGTTTTGAGTTGAAAACTGTTTGATTTCAGTTTCTAACAACCTGCTAATGCTTATAATTTCAAAAATGACCATTTTTTTGGTCTTTATTAAAATGAAAAGGTTGATCGAAAAGTTTGGGGGATCTAAGAGTGTGGCAACCCAGTAGTCATGATTACTTCGAATTCTGACAATATGAGGGTCATGCTGCAGGTAGTGCAGCAAGAAGGCACTTATGTGTCTTGCGCATCTCGGAGCCCCAAAATTATTTTCCGGGCTAGATGCAGCTAAAAATTATTTTTAATTTTAAATCTGGTGGAGCTTATTATAGATGGCCTAATAGGATCAGTGCTGCACACTGCTACAAAGCCCAAATTATTTTCCAGTCAAGATACAGATAAACATGATTAGTAATTTGAAAGCTTAAAACGGTTGGTAGGGTGATTTTAACCAATCATCAAGCTTTTACTCTCCCCAGGATGACACAGGGGTAGAAAAGTCGTTTCGGATCCATGATTAGTTCATCTTTATGAACGTGAGTCTGTCTACATTATCAGTGGAGAGCCGCGTGCGCTTATCTGTCAGCACACCACCAGCAGCGCTGAACACACGTTCAGACAGAACGCTGGCTGCGGGGCATGACAAGATCTCCAAGGCGTAAGTGGCTAGCTCCGGCCATTTATCCAGATTGGAAGCCCAAAAAGAGCAAGGGTCCAGTGACACAGTCGTGGCTTCAATGTTTACTTGGAGATACTCCTGTACCATCGTCTCTAGGCGTTGACTATGTGTCAGACTTCTTGTCTCCTGTGGCCTTGCAAAGGATGGGCTAAAAAAGTGGTGAAATGATTCCGCAAAATTGATGTTACCAGCAGATACTGTGGTTCTGTTACGGTTTGAGTGCAAAACACTTGACGGTCCCACGGTTGGCAAGTTGGAACTGTGAGATTCACTACGTGCACCACTGGTGTTTTGTGGAAAAGCACATGTAAGATTCTGCAACAGTCTCTGCTGATACTCCTGCATGCGTGCATCCCTTTCTATGGCAGGAATAATTTCGGCAAATTTACTTTTGTACCGGGGATCTAACAGTGTGGCAACCCAGTAGTCAGGATTATTTCTAATTCTCACAATTCGAGGGTCATGTTGCAGGTAGTGCAGCAAGAAGGCACTCATGAGTGTTGCGCATCCAGGAGCACCAAGTCCCTGTTGTGTTGGTGGCGAGGTAACAATCATGCTTCCTTCCTCTGTCCTCTCCCCCCAACCTCGCACAACAGAAATGTGATCAAGGTCTCCCTCATCTGATGAGTCTTCCATCAGTTCGTCCTCCACTTCTTCCTGGGCTCCTGCACCTTCCTCACTAGTTTGGCTGCTACCATGCGCCCTGGTAAAACCATCTCCCCCACCCTCACATGCCTGCCGCCTTGGTGCTGCCGACCGTCTGGACCTTGCAGATGTTAGCCCTTCCGCATACAACTCCTCCTCCTCTACTTCCTCCACCTCCTCTTGTGCCACCACCTGACTCCGAATTCTGTTTAACATGTGCTCCAGCATGTAAATCACCGGAATAGTCATGCTGATAATGGCATCATCAGCACTAAACATCTTCGTCGCCATTTCAAAACTGTGCAGAAGGGTGCATAGGTCCCTGATCTGAGACCACTCCTCCAGCGTGATTTGCCCCACCTCTGGATCTCGTTGGCCCAGGCTATACATCAGAACGTATTGCACCAGGGCTTGTCGGTGCTGCCACAGTTGCTGCAACATGTGCAGAGTTGAATTCCACCGGGTAGGCACATCGCATTTTAGCCGGTGAAGTGGCAGGCCCAACGACTTCTGTAGAGATGTAAGTCGCTGAGCTGCGGGATGCGAACGGCGGAAGTGAGCACACAGCGACCGTGCCCTCTGCAGAAGGCCATCTAGTCTGGGATAGTGGGCTAAAAATTGCTGGACAACCAGGTTCAACACGTGAGCCATACAAGGCACGTGTGTGACATTGCCCCGGCGAAGGGCCGCACCCAGGTTTGCAGCATTGTCGCACACGGCCTTCCCTGGTTTCAGGTCCAGTGGAGACAGCCATTCATAAAATTGGTTCTCCAGAGCTGACCACAACTCCTCAGCTGTGTGACTCACATTTCCCAGACATTTCAAAGTAAAAACCGCCTGATGACGTTGAGCCCTACTGCCAGCATATTAAGGAGGTGTGCAGGATCTCTTCTGCGCAGTTAGAAAGCTTGTGGCATGACCAGACAGGCTTTGGGTGCAGGTGGAAGACCGAGAGGAGGTTGAGGAGGCAGAAGCAGTGGAGGAACTTTGACATAAAGAGGATTGACGCACAACTCGTGGGGACGGCAAGACTTGGACAGCAGCCCCTTGTCCTGCTGTCACCATAGTTACCCAGTGCCCAGTCAGCGACATGTAACGCCCCTGTCCATGCCTACTCGTCCAAGTGTCTGTGGTGAAATGCACCCTGTCACACACAGAGTTTCTCAAAGAAGCGGTGATGTTGTGTGCGACATGCTGGTGGAGCGCAGGCACACCTTTCTTTGAGAAGTAGTGCCGACTGGGCATCTGGTACTGGGGCACTGCGACAGACATAAGGTCTCGAAAATCCTCTGTGTCCACCAGGCGGAAAGGCAGCATTTCTGTAGCCAAGAGCTTGCAGATGGTGAAATTCAACCTCTTAGCTTTCTCATGGCTAGGAGGAAATGGTCTTTTACTTGTCCACATCTGAGGGACCGAGGGCTGGCTATTGTGCTTAGACGGCGTTGATAAGGGTGTCCCCGGCAAACTGCCGGTCTGTGAGGAAGATGCAGGCGGACATGTTAGGTTGCCTTGATCCAAAGGTGGTGCTATCGATGTCGGACAGCGCTCAACACCAGCTGGTGTTACCACCTCCAAAGAAAATGATGACCTGCCAATCACGCTGGCTGTTGCGGGTAAAGAGGTGGCAGGTCTGCGCCCCAAAACAGGTGTGACTGCTGTCCCCCCAGTCACAGAGGATGAAGAGGCCGCGGATGCACAAGATATGGCAGACGGTGGTTGGCCCGGCCGGCTAGGCCGCATTGTAGCACACTGAGCTTCCCACTGCAACTTATGCTTCATGTCCATGTGCCGGTTCATGCATGAAGTACTCAAACTATGTATTTTTTGGCCTCTACTTAGCTTTTGCTGACAAATGTTACAGATAACACGAGTTGGGTCATCTTTATCGATCTGAAAAAATGCCCAGGCTATGCAAGGCTTAGCACCCATGCGACCTGAAGAGCCACCACGACTTGTGGTGAGAGGCAGAGTTGTGTTTGAGGATGCAGTTGTTGACGTGCTTCCAGTACTACGTCTCTGTCCAGGAAGGCGCAACCTGACCTCGTCGTCACTAGCATCTTCCTCCACCTCCTCTGCTGACCTCATCTCTTGGCTGACTGTGGGTTGACAGTAAGTGGGATCTCCAACCTCATCATCATCACCCTGTGTGTTATCACACCCGTCGTCCTCAGAGCCAACCTGTTCCTGCCCTGACAAAAAACTAAAGTTGTCGCTCCAATCAGGTATTTGAGTCTTATCATCGTCTTCCTCATTGTCTCCACCAACAGGAGCTACAGTTTGGGAATGAGGGTCTACATTATGGTCAGAACCTTCTGCGTCTGGTCCTGGATCCGACTCATAAAGATTCTGGGCATCAGTGCAGATCATTTCCTCGTCTGGATTCACAGAAGCGCTGGAGTCGACCTCTGATTCCCAGGCTATAGTATGAGTAAACAGCTCTGCAGACTCAACCATCTGTTCTACCTCATACTCAGACGGGCAGCTGGAGATTTGGGAGCTGTGAGGAAGCAAGTGCGATTTGGGTGACACCTTTGAGGACTGGAGTATTTGTGATGTTGAAGTTGATGTGGAGGAGAGCCCACTTAAAGGAGCACTTGATATCCGTTGAAGCACCTGCTGTTTTTGTGCCTCATCTGGAATTTGTAGCGATTGGCGTGGCCGTAAGAAAGGGATCTTATCATATTGTCCGCTAAAAGAAGTAGACATTTTAGTTTGGCTGGAAGATGGTCTTTCTTCTGCAGATGTTACTGTTGCTTTAACACCTACCCCACGGACACAACCTTTTTTCCCCTTCCCAACACGCCTATTCCCCTTTCCACCAGCAGCAGGCCTTTTTCCACTCATTTTGGTGGTTAACTAATTCACAACTCTGGAGTTGTTTGCACAAAAAAACAATGGATGGTAACCGAGCAGAGCTGAGTGGCCAAACTGTGGTATTAGGCCAAAACTATTGGCTGGGTTAGATGCAGAAAAAAATTATATTCAATTTGCAACCTGATGGAGGTCAGTATAGATGGACTAATACAACAAGTCCCACACACAGCTAGAAGCCCAATATTTTTTCAGAGGTAGATGCAGAAAAAAATATATTCAGTTTGCAACCTGATGGAGGTCAGTATAGATGGACTAATACAACAAGTCCCACACACAGCTAGAAGCCCAATATTTTTTCAGAGGTAGATGCAGAAAAAAAAATATTCAGTTTGCAACCTGATGGAGGTCTGTATAGATGGATTAATAGAACAAGTCCCACACACAGCTAGAAGCCCAATATTTTTTCAGAGGTAGATGCAGAAAAAAATATATTCAGTTTGCAACCTGATGGAGGTCAGTATAGATGGACTAATACAACAAGTCCCACACACAGCTAGAAGCACAATATTTTTTCAGAGGTAGATGCAGAAAAAAATTATATTCAGTTTGCAACCTGATGGAGGTCTGTATAGATGGATTAATAGAACAAGACCCACACACAGCTAGAAGCCCAATATTTTTTCAGAGGTAGATGCAGAAAAAAATATATTCAGTTTGCAACCTGATGGAGGTCAGTATAGATGGACTAACAGAGAAAGTCCCACACACTACTAGAAGGCCAAATATTTTTTCAGAGCTAGATGCAGAAAAAAATTATATTCAGTTTGCAACCTGATGGAGGTCTGTATAGATGGATTAATAGAACAAGACCCACACACAGCTAGAAGCCCAATATTTTTTCAGAGGTAGATGCAGAAAAAAATATATTCAGTTTGCAACCTGATGGAGGTCAGTATAGATGGACTAATACAACAAGTCCCACACACAGCTAGAAGCCCAAAATTTTTTCAGAGGTAGATGCAGAAAAAAATATATTCAGTTTGCAACCTGATGGAGGTCAGTATAGGTGGAGTAATAAAACAAGTCCCACACACTGCTAGAAGGCCAAATATTTTTTCAGAGCTAGATGCAGAAAAAAATTAGATTCAGTTTGCAACCTGATGGAGGTCAGTATAGATGGACTAATACAACAAGTCCCACACACAGCTAGAAGCCCAAATATTTTTTCAGAGGTACTGTAGATGCAGATAAAAATTATTTTTAATTTGCAACCTGATGGAGGTCAGTATAGATGGACTAATAGAGAAAGTCCGACACACTGCTAGAAGGCCAAATATTTTTTCAGAGCTAGATGCAGAAAAAAATTAGATTCAGTTTGCAACCTGATGGAGGTCAGTATAGATGGATTAATAGAACAAGACCCACACACAGCTAGAAGCCCAATATTTTTTCAGAGGTAGATGCAGAAAAAAATATATTCAGTTTGCAACCTGATGGAGGTCAGTATAGATGGACTAACAGAGAAAGTCCCACACACTACTAGAAGGCCAAATATTTTTTCAGAGCTAGATGCAGAAAAAAATTATATTCAGTTTGCAACCTGATGGAGGTCTGTATAGATGGATTAATAGAACAAGACCCACACACAGCTAGAAGCCCAATATTTTTTCAGAGGTAGATGCAGAAAAAAATATATTCAGTTTGCAACCTGATGGAGGTCAGTATAGATGGACTAATACAACAAGTCCCACACACAGCTAGAAGCCCAATATTTTTTCAGAGGTAGATGCAGAAAAAAATATATTCAGTTTGCAACCTGATGGAGGTCAGTATAGGTGGAGTAATAAAACAAGTCCCACACACTGCTAGAAGGCCAAATATTTTTTCAGAGCTAGATGCAGAAAAAAATTAGATTCAGTTTGCAACCTGATGGAGGTCAGTATAGATGGACTAATAGAATGATGCTATGCCCAAAAGATTTTACTTCACTAGGTGCAGTAAAAAAATTGGTATTCTATACACAGGTGGTATATCTTGCAACACAAATAGGCTACTCCACTGACTAACACACTCTGCAATAGGCCAAAAAGGATTAGCTTTGCTAGATTCAGCCAAATGCTGTGAAAAAAACTTGCACAGCACTGGCACAGACCTGCCTGGCAAAAACTGATAGGAACTGATGTAACCTAGTCCTGAAAAGGACTCCAATTACAATTAGTCTTTACTCCCACAACCTATCTATTTAAGAGCACAGACCTGCCTGATAAAAGTCGTAGGAAATGCTGTAACCTAGTCCTTAAAAGGACTGCAATCACAACTATTCCCTACTCCCAAGCTATCTGTATATTTGTGTGAAAATTGGCTTGAAATTAACAAGGTATAGCGCACACAGCAACAGCGGTGCCGTCTAACACGCAGCTGCAGCAGTGAGAAAATGGTGGCGACGGGGAAAATGGCTTGGTCTTATAGGGCAAGGACATGTGACATACACTGCCAATGACACATGCCGTTGCTTGTGTGAAAAAAAGCACTTCGCTCCGTGTGTGCGCTGCTGATAGGCTGACAGATTGCACCTCCCCACTGTAAATGCGGGAAAGAGAAAAAAAAATGGAGATCTTCATTGTTCCTGCAGAGATCCATCCCCTGCCCCTCCCCCCACCCCGCTGTACACTCAAACTGCGTATTAACATTAATTTTCATCATTACTGAGAAAAAATCCAGTTATGATTTTGGTGCACGAACAGTTATCGAACATAACCTCGAACAGCCGAATTTTTCTCAAATTGTTCGTGTTCGCCGAACGGCTCGAACACCGCCCAAAACAGCTCGAATTTGAGATTGGCGAACAGTTCGAGTAGAACAACGCTCATCTCTATTAAGGAGACAACCTCGTCTCGCTCCTGTATTCCAGAAACCTGCCTCCCAATGAGCAGTTCCCCGGTCACGCTCACCTGAACCCATGCAGATTGACCAGACCAAGATATTCAAGTCTCGCCAAGATACTCGCCGAGCCGAGGGGAGCTGCTTCTACTGTGGCAGTAAGGAGCATCTGATACGTTCCTATCCGGTGAAGCCGGGAAACTCCAGTGTCTATGACCACTCGGAGAGGTCGTGCTAGGCAATGAATATATTCTCTCCGTCCTTGACTCTTTCTCTTTCTGTTTCCAGTGGAGAGACCCGCTTCTTTGAGACCACCTACCTGGATTCTGGAGCCGCTGGGAATCTCATTTCTCAGGCCCTTGTGGAGTGGTATCAGATTCCTACCAAATGCCTGCCCGAACCATTGGCAGTTGCTTCAATGGATGGGAGACTCCTTCCGAAGACCATCTTGCTCATCACAGAGCTAGTGACCCTGCAGGTGGTAATGCTGCACTCGGAGAGAATCTCCTTTCATGTTCTATCCAGACTCTCTCACTCCCTATTGCTAGGTCTACCCTGGCTACAAAGTTATGAACCCATCCTGAATTGGCGTTCCGGTGAGGTGCTCCGTTGGGGGCAGGATTGCCATGAGACCGGCCTGGTTCAGGTTCGTCCGGCTCAACCTCCGTCTTCTCCGGCTAATCTGCCTGGTCTGCCGGCACCCTGCTGGTCCTATGCAGACGTCTTTAACAAGAAGGAGGCAGAGACACTTCCACCTCATAGGCTATATGATTGCCCAATCGACCTGGTACCCGGTGCTTCTCCTCCCCGTGGGCGAATCTACCCCTTGTCGCTACCTGTGACCCGGGCCATGTCTGAGTACATTGAGGAGAATCTTGCTAGGGGATTCATTCAGAAATCTACTTCCCCGGCAGGAGCAGGATTATTCTTCGTTGAAAAGAAAGACGGCCACTACGGCCGTGTATCAACTACAGGGGCCTAAACCTGATCACCATCAAGAATAAGTACCCCCTGCCTCTTATCTCGGAGCTGTTGGACCACCTAAATGGCGCGAAGATGTTCACCAAGCTCGATCTTCGTGGGGCGTACAATTTGGTCCGGATCCGCCAGGGAGATGAATGGAAGATGGCATTTAACACTCGAGATGGTCACTATGAATACCGCATGATGCCACGGTCTCTGTAATGCTCCAGCCATCTTCCAGGAGCTAGTTAATGACATCTTCCGAGATCTCTTGTATTCTTGCATAATGGTGTAACTGGATGATATCCTGGTCTTCTCTCCGGATCTGCCCACACACTGGAGGAATGTTTGTCATGTTCTGCTTAGGCTCCGGCAGAATCGTCTCTATGCAAAATTTGAGAAATGACTTTTCGAACAGACTTCCCTTCCGTTCCTGAGATATATTATCTATGAGACTGGTCTTTGGATGGATCCTGAGAAGGTTTCTGCTGTCTTAAAATGGCCCCGACCTGAGGGGTTGAAGGCGATTCAGTGATTCCTGGGCTTCGCAAATTATTACCGCCTCTTCATCCCTCTTTTCTCTTCCAGGACCGCTCTCAACTCCACGCTCACCTGTATGGGAGCGAATCCCAAGGAGTGGACTCCCGAAGCAGAGGAGGCCTTCGTCTCCCTAAAACAAGCCTTCTCCTCTGCCCCTGTGCTGCACCATCTGGATTGTAACAAGCAGTTCTTCCTGGAGGTTGATGCTTCCTCCTCCGGAGCTGGAGTGGTGTTCACCCAGAAATCTCCATCCGGAAGAATGGTAACCTGCGGCTTCTTCTCCAAGCTCTTCTCATCCGAGTGCAAGTACTCCATAGGAGGTCATGAGTTGCTGGCCATCAAATTGACACTGGAGGAGTGGCGCTACCTGCTGGAATGTGCTCTGCACCCGGTAGTCATCTACACAGACCACAAAAACCTGGTCTATTTACAAAACGCCCAGAGACTCAATCCACGTCAGGCCCGGTGGTCTCTGTTCTTTGCCCGATTCTGCTTTACTCTATATTACCGCCATGCAGACAAGAACGTTAAAGCCGACGCTCTGTTCCACTCATTCCTGTCCTCTGATCAAGAGGAGGAGCCTCTGCATATCATCGACCCCTCCAGAATAATGACTGTGGACCCGTTAGACCTGTCTCGTCTTCCACCTGGTAAGACTTTTGTAGCTGTTCCAGATCGTAAGAAGGTTCTTCTCAGGGGTCATCCGTCCAAATTAGCCGGCCATTCTGGCCAGAGGAAGACCTCCCTGCTCATCGCCCGGCATTACTGGTGGCCCTCTCTATGCAAGGATGTTGCGGATCTCGTTACGGCTTGTTCCTCCTGTGCCCGTAACAAAGTTCCCAGGCATCTTCCCGCTGGTCATCTCCTGCCCTTACCTGTACCTTCCACCCCGTGGCAACACATAGCTATGGACTTTATTTCAGATCTCCCTGTTTCTGCCAGTTGTGCTGTCATTTGGGTGGTCGCTGACCGCTTTTCTAAAATGGCTCACTTCATCCCTCTGCCTGGTCTCCCGTCCATATCTGAGCTGGCTAAGGACTTCATCCAGTACATCTTTCGTCTCCACTGCCTTCCCCTCCACATTTTGTCTGATCACGGGGTTCAGTTCACTTCTCGCTTCTGGAGAGTGTAAGCTGCTGGATGTCACCCTGGACTTCTCTTCTGCTTATCATCCCCAGTCCAATGGTAAAGTGGAACGTATCAACCAGGTCCTCACCAGCTTTCTCCGGCATTTCGTCAATGCTCACCATAATGATTAGGTTGAGCTCCTGCCCTGGACGGAGTTCTCCTATAACAACCATGAGTATGAGTCTTCTTCCAAATCCCCGTTCTTTGTGGTCTATGGCCAACACCCCCGGATTCCATTTCCCGTCTCCGCTTCTGTGGACAATCCTGCCACAGAGTCTCTCGTCAGCGAATTTTGTACCATTTGGGAGAACACTAGATCCACACTTCTTCTGTCCTCTGACCGGATGAAGAAACATGCCAATAAGAGACGTCTGGATCAACCTCAATTCCGTCCGGGAGACAGGGTCTGGTTCTCCTCCAAACATGTTTGGCTCAAAATACCATCATATAAGTTGGGTCCACGGTACATCGGTCCGTTTGAGGTTCTCAAGCAAATCAATCCCGTGGCTTACAAGCTAAGACTCCCGGCCACCTTACGGATTCCCAACTCCTTCCATGTATCTCTCCTCAAACCATTTGTTCTTAATTCTTTTTCTGACAATTCAGGTACCACCCCAGCTCCGATCTCCGCTGAGGACGTTTATGAGGTAGAGAACATTTTAGCCACCAAAAGGGTAAGAGGAAAAACCTTTTTTCTGGTGGATTGGAAGGGGTTTGGCCCAGAGGAGAGGTCTTGGGATCCCAGGGAGAACATCCATGCCCCCCTTCTTCTTAAAGAATTTC
The DNA here is from genome assembly GCF_046119375.1 of Phyllobates terribilis. NCBI lineage: Eukaryota > Metazoa > Chordata > Amphibia > Anura > Dendrobatidae > Phyllobates > Phyllobates terribilis. The sequence continues at coordinate 67,951,974 of NW_027362763.1, read as the reverse complement.
TTGCAGGCCTAAATAAGAGGGGGAGTAAAGGGGTGGCACTGTAGCATCGGCGTCTCTGCCCTCTGCTAGGCAGAGACGCCATCTCCCTTACCGCCGCGCTCCTGCTCTGGTGTCTTCCGGCCTCCCTGCTGCTGCTGCTGATGCATGCAGCTTCCCAGGCAGTGTGTTTAGGGCGCGCCACTCCCTTCCTCTTAAAGGGGCCACGTGCGCCATCCGAAAAAGTCTCCGGCCAATGGCCGGAGGACTCTCCCTATTTAAAGCACCTCCTCCAATATGGAGGTGCCCATGCAAGGTTGTTGCTTTGTGATATTTACTTTGCTTCAGCCCTCAGGTCCTCTGTAAGTCAGTCTTGTCCGCCAGTCTGATCTTCAGTCCAGTCCGCCAGTCTGACTACTTTCCAGCCGACAGTCTGCCTTCAGTCCAGTCCGCCAGTCTGTTTATGGACTCTGCTTGCCGGGAAGCACCTGCCTGTTACCTGCTGTGCCCGATTGCCTGCCTTTACCTGCCATGCCCACCTGCCTGCTTACCTGGAAGCACGTGCATGTTATCTGTTGTGCCCACCAGCTTGCCTACCCGGAGCACCTGTCTGGCTATCAGCTGAATCAGCCAGCCTGACTACCTGGACCACCCATCAGCCTACCTGCCATGCTATTCCGCTGTACCGGTCAGTTCCTGCCTTCAGTCTCGTGGGAGTCACCTGCTCTCATACAAAGTCGGTCCCAGAGTGGCACCTGGTCCCTCTGCTCGGTCCCTCCCTGGTTCATGCAGTCAATTGAGCCGCCGTGCGACCCTGGTCAGGCCGAGTAGATACTTAGTCACCCCCTCTCGTCCCTCCTTGCACCGCAGCACAGAGGTTCCACCACCCGGATCCGTAACAAGTCCTCTTCTGATCTTGGTATTGCACAGTTTGCAATGACCATTTTTTTATCGTTTGCACTTTGATTAAAGAAGTGCCAGACTGGGGAACACCTAAACCTTGGCCTGGGCACTGCATAGCATCTTCCCAGGTCAGGTCAGTGACTTCATCATCCACCACCTCATCCTTTGCTTTGATCCTCCTGACTTGTTGTTTTAGCAACATCACTCGTTGGCAACATCATCTACCTCTTGAGACACTAATTTCCGTTCCCCACCGTCAACTTATTCTGAACATGGCTGATCAAATATTTGGGCATCACTATACGTACATCATCTCCTCATATTCCTCTTAAAATATTCAGGGCAAGAGGCCAGAATCAATAAGTGGAAATGTAAATGCCTCCTTGGAGTGTGCGAGTGTTGGATCACTTCTCTCCTGAAACGTGCCATGGTGGGAGGAAGGAGGATCAGGGTGATAATTATGTGGTCCAGATTCTTGACTAGTGAGACTGGACCATGTGGAAGACAGGGTGATACTAGGAAAAATACTGCACAGAAAAAATACAGCCTTACCAACCCCAGATAAAATTATCAATGCACTAGCAGGATGCAGCAGACCCCTATGTTAAAGGTATAGCATTTACCTTGGTGGCTAAAAAATTCAATTTTGGTCTCATCTGACCACAACAGCTATCTCCATAAATTTTGGGAGTGTCTTTTGGCAAACTCAGTATAAGCCTTCCATTATTGTAGTGCTGGCGTCCCTGCCCTCTGCTAGGCAGGGACGCTGCTCCCCTCACCGCTCTGCTCCGTGCCCGGCGTCCTCTCCCCGCTCTGCTGTCAGCGCGCGCTCCTTCCCGGCGTCCTCCTCCCGCTCTGCTCTCAGCTCGCGCTCCTTCCCGGCCCCTGTGCTTAGGGCGCGCGCGCGCGCGCTCCCCTCCTCTTAAAGGGGCCGCGCGCGCCGTCCTAAGGAGTCCCCGGCCAATGGCCGGAGGACTTCATCATATATAAGGCACCTCCTCCAAAATGGAGGTGCCCGAGCAATGTTGTTTGCACCTGTGTCTCACCTGTGCTTCAGCCCTCAGGTCCCGCTGCCAGTTACCTGCCAGTTTCCTGCCAGTTACCTGCCTGATTCCTGCCTGAATACTTGTTACCTGTCTGCCAGTCTGACGTCCGACGGTCTGCCTTACTACTCCTGTCAGTCTGTCTAAAGGACCAGCCTGCCCGCTCACCTGGGAGCACACATCAGCTACCTGCCTGCTTTCCTGAGGTCCGACGGTCTGCCTTACAACTCCGGTCAGTCTGTCTATGGACCAGCTTGCCCGCTCACCTGGGAGCGCTTCTCCGTTACCTGCCTGCTTGCCTACCTGGAGGCTCCGCCGTCACGTGCTGTGACCACCAGCTATTCCAGACTCTTGCCCGCTCACCTGGGAGCGCTTCTCCGTTACCTGCCTGCTTGCCTGCCCGGAGGCTCCGTTGTCACGTGCTGTGACCATCAGCTACTTCAGACTCTTGTCCGCTCACCTGGGAGCGCTTCTCCGTTACCTGCCTGCTTGCCAGCCCGGAGGTTCCGCCGTCACGTGCCGTGACCACCTGCTATTCCAGAGACTCTCGCTTGCTCACCTGGGAGCACACATCTACCATCTGCCTGCTAGCCTACCCGGAGGCTCTGCCATCACAGGTCGTACCTACCCTTTACCCAGAGACTGCCCTGATCACTTGCCGTATCTCCCTGTCCGTTCATCCAGAGACTGCCACCCGCTCCCTTACAAGGGCCGCCCCCTTGTATAGTAGCTCAGAGGTTCCGCCTCCCAGACCCGTTACAGTTTGCTCGGGCCATGGAACCCGGTGGCACCCAAGCTCCCTCGCTCTCGGACCTCTGTCTTGAATTGTCCCGTCAGAGGTCCCAACAGGAGTCCATCCTGGGTCACCTGCGGAATGTTAATACTCGCCTGAACACTCTGTCTGATCCACCAACAACCTCCGCCAGTGCCATATCTTGCAATCCGGCAGCTCCGCTGCCCACTAATACCATGGTATCCTACCCCGGACCCCGGCTTTCTGCACCTCCTCGCTTCGGAGGCGACTCCGTCCAGGCTCGGGGCTTCTTAAATCAGTGCACCCTGCATTTCGAACTTTTGTCCTACCAGTTTAACTCCGACCGGGCCAAAATTGCCTTCATCATGTCCCATCTCACCGGGGAGGCCCTGGCCTGGCTAAATCCTCTATGGGAGAGAGGAGACCCCCTGGTGTCCAACTTGCCTGCTTTTCTCACGGCTTTCCGGAAAGTCTTCGACGAACCCGGACGGAAGACCTCATCTGCATCATCGTTGCTACGCCTCCGTCAGGGGAGTCTCACCGTGGGCCAATATGCCATACGGTTCCGTACCCTTGCCTCGGAGTTGGCCTGGGATAACGACGCTCTGGTTTCCGTCTTCTGGGAGGGTCTGTCCGGCCGTATTAAAGATGAACTTGCCGGTCGGGACATTCCTACCACTCTCGATGACTTAATAACTCTTGCCACCCGGATTGACCTACGGTTCCAGGAGCGTGCCAGAGAGGTCACCCGTGAGAGGAGGTTACCACGTCTAGCTCCTACTTTTCAGAAACCCGTCACTCCTTCTGTCTCTAACCAGGTACACCCTCCTGAGCCTATGCAGGTCGACCAGACCAAGATGGTCAAGACCCATCAGGACTTACGCCGTGCCGAGGGGACCTGCTTCTACTGTGGCAGTAAGGAGCACCGGATCCGTGCCTGCCCGGAGAGGTCGGGAAACGCCTGTGTCTAGGTTCGCTCAGAGAGGTCCACCTAGACAAGAATAAATCCTCTCCATCCCTGCTGTTGTCAGTTTCAATCGTCTACGGGGAGAACCGTTATTTCGAACTAGCCCAACTGGACTCTGGAGCAGCCGGGAATCTTATTTCACAGTCCCTGGTAGAGAAATACCGCATCCCCACCAAACCTCTGGCTGTACCCTTGTCTGTGGCTGCCGTGGATGGGGGTCTCTTACCACGCCCCATCCAACTCATCACCGAATCCATTACTCTGCAGGTGGGAATGCTGCATTCTGAGAGTATCTCCTTTCATGTTCTGCCTGGACTCTCTCACGCCCTCTTGCTAGGTCTGCCTTGGCTCCAGAAACATGCACCCGTGCTTGACTGGCAAACCGGAGAAGTCCTTCGCTGGGGACAAGACTGTCATAAGACCTGCCTGGTTCCCGTCCATCCCGTCCGTCCCTCTCCTACCCCAGCTAATCTACCTGGACTTCCAATTCCTTATTGGTCTTATGCTGATGTCTTTAATAAAAAGGAGGCAGAGACATTACCCCCTCATAGACCATACGACTGTCCCATCGACCTGTTACCCGGTACTACTCCTCCCCGTGGGCGTATTTATCCTTTATCCGCTGCTGAGACCCGGTCGATGTCCGAATATATTGAGGAGAATCTGGCCAGGGGATTCATCCGGAAATCTACCTCCCCGGCGGGAGCAGGCTTCTTTTTCGTCAAAAAGAAGGACGGCTCTCTCCGTCCCTGTATAGACTATAGAGGCCTAAACCAGATCACGGTGAAGAATAAGTATCCCCTTCCGCTCATTCCAGAATTATTTGATCGTCTGAGGGGGGCTAGAATCTTCACCAAACTAGACCTCCGTGGGGCGTACAACCTGGTTCGTATCCGTCAAGGGGATGAATGGAAGACGGCATTCAACACCCGGGACGGCCACTATGAATACCTGGTAATGCCCTTTGGTCTCTGTAACGCTCCTGCCGTCTTTCAAGAGTTGGTCAATGACATCTTCCGGGACCTTCTCTACTCCTGCGTAGTGGTGTACCTGGACGACATCTTGGTCTTCTCTCCGGATCTCCAGACTCACCGGAGGGACGTTCGTCAGGTCCTGCTCAGGCTCAGGCAGAATCACCTCTTCGCTAAATACGAGAAGTGCCTCTTTGAGCAGACCTCGCTTCCGTTTTTGGGCTACATTATTTCTCAGACCGGCCTACGAATGGATCCAGAGAAACTGTCTGCCATCGAGAAATGGCCTCGACCGGAGGGGCTGAAGGCCATTCAGCGGTTCCTGGGCTTCGCCAACTACTACCGCCTCTTCATACCACATTTCTCTTCCCGGACTGCCCCAATTTCCGCGCTCACCCGTAAGGGTACTAATCCCAAAGAGTGGCCGCCCGAAGCAGAAGAAGCCTTTCTTTCCTTAAAACAGGCCTTCTCTTCCGCCCCGGTGCTGCATCGCCCGGACGGCAACAAGCAGTTCTTCCTGGAAGTGGACGCCTCCTCCTCTGGAGCTGGAGCGGTACTTACTCAAAAATCTTCTTCCGGGAGGATGGTAACTTGCGGCTTCTTCTCTAAACTCTTCTCCTCCTCAGAGCGCAATTATTCCATAGGAGATCGAGAGTTATTGGCCATCAAACTGGCATTGGAGGAGTGGCGTTACCTGCTTGAGGGGGCTCTTCACCCGGTAATAATTTACACTGACCACAAGAACTTGGCTTACCTCCAGCATGCCCAGAGACTTAACCCACGCCAAGCCCGGTGGTCCTTGTTTTTTGCTCGTTTTGATTTTGTCCTTCATTTTCGCCCGGCTGACAAAAACGTCAAGGCGGACGCCTTGTCTCGATCCTTTCTGGTATCTGATCTCGAGGAAGATCCGAAACACATCATCGATCCCGCCAGAGTAATGCAGGTGGCTCCCGTGAGTCTAAATCGTCTCCCTCCCGGAAAGACGTTCGTATCAGTACCTGATCGGGAGAAGATCCTTCACTGGGGTCACTCGTCTAAACTGGCTGGCCACGCTGGTCAGAAGAAGACCCTTCAGCTTATTTCCCGGCACTACTGGTGGCCTACCCTGCACAAGGATGTAATAGACTTTGTTTCTGCCTGTGTGTCCTGCGCCCGCAACAAGGTTCCGAGACATCTGCCAGCCGGTCGCCTCCTTCCGCTCCCAGTACCTGCTGCACCCTGGCAGCATATTGCAATGGACTTCATAACTGACCTCCCACTCTCTGCCGGTTGTACGGTCATTTGGGTGGTCGCTGACCGCTTCTCCAAGATGGCTCATTTCGTTCCCCTGCCAGGCCTCCCGTCTGCACCCGAGCTAGCTAGAGACTTTATTCGTCACATCTTCCGTCTTCATGGCCTGCCCCTCCACATCGTGTCGGATCGTGGGGTACAGTTCACCTCACACTTCTGGAGAGCCACTTGTAAACTACTAGACGTCACCCTGGACTTCTCTTCCGCTTACCACCCACAGTCCAATGGTCAAGTGGAGCGGATCAATCAGAACCTGACCAGTTACCTCCGGCACTTCGTTAATGCCCACCATTCTGACTGGGTGGATCTCCTACCATGGGCCGAGTTCTCTTACAATAATCACGAGAGCGAATCCTCCTCCAAATCCCCGTTTTTTGTAGTCTTTGGTCAGCATCCTCGGATTCCTTTTCCTGTCTCCACCTCGGTGGACAACCCGGCTGCGGAATCTCTCGTTAGCAAATTTTCCTCCATTTGGGAGAGTACCCGATCCGCACTCCTTCAGTCTTCCGAGCGTATGAAAAGACACGCTGACAAAAAACGTCTGGACCCTCCTCAATTCCGTCCTGGGGATAAAGTCTGGCTCTCGTCCAAATATGTCCGGCTCAAGATCCCTTCCTATAAGTTAGGGCCTCGGTTCATCGGCCCACTGGAGGTCATCAGTCAGATCAACCCGGTGGCCTATAAATTGAAACTCCCGGCCAACTTACGGATCCCTAACTCCTTCCATGTATCTCTCCTCAAACCTGTGGTACTTAACTCTTTTTCCAAGTCTACAGGTACGCCTCCTGCTCCGGTTTCTGCTGAGGACGAGTTTGAGGTAGAGAACATTCTTGCCACCAAAAGGGTAAGAGGAAAGACCTTTTTTCTGGTAGATTGGAAGGGGTTTGGTCCTGAGGAGAGAACGTGGGAGCCCCGGGAGAACATCCATGCCCCTCTCATCCTAGCTAAATTTCTGTCTGGCCTAAAAAAGGGGGGGCCTAAAGGGGGGGGTACTGTAGCGCTGGCGTCCCTGCCCTCTGCTAGGCAGGGACGCTGCTCCCCTCACCGCTCTGCTACGTGCCCGGCGTCCTCTCCCCGCTCTGCTGTCAGCGCGCGCTCCTTCCCGGCGTCCTCCTCCCGCTCTGCTCTCAGCGCGCGCTCCTTCCCGGCCCCTGTGCTTAGGGCGCGCGCGCGCGCGCTCCCCTCCTCTTAAAGGGGCCGCGCGCGCCGTCCTAAGGAGTCCCCGGCCAATGGCCGGAGGACTTCATCATATATAAGGCACCTCCTCCAAAATGGAGGTGCCCGAGCAATGTTGTTTGCACCTGTGTCTCACCTGTGCTTCAGCCCTCAGGTCCCGCTGCCAGTTACCTGCCAGTTTCCTGCCAGTTACCTGCCTGATTCCTGCCTGAATACTTGTTACCTGTCTGCCAGTCTGAGGTCCGACGGTCTGCCTTACTACTCCTGTCAGTCTGTCTAAAGGACCAGCCTGCCCGCTCACCTGGGAGCACACATCAGCTACCTGCCTGCTTTCCTGAGGTCCGACGGTCTGCCTTACAACTCCGGTCAGTCTGTCTATGGACCAGCTTGCCCGCTCACCTGGGAGCGCTTCTCCGTTACCTGCCTGCTTGCCAGCCCGGAGGCTCCGTTGTCACGTGCTGTGACCACCAGCTATTCCAGACTCTTGCCCGCTCACCTGGGAGCGCTTCTCCGTTACCTGCCTGCTTGCCAGCCCGGAGGTTCCGCCGTCACGTGCCGTGACCACCTGCTATTCCAGAGACTCTCGCTTGCTCACCTGGGAGCACACATCTACCATCTGCCTGCTAGCCTACCCGGAGGCTCTGCCATCACAGGTCGTACCTACCCTTTACCCAGAGACTGCCCTGATCACTTGCCGTATCTCCCTGTCCGTTCATCCAGAGACTGCCACCCGCTCCCTTACAAGGGCCGCCCCCTTGTATAGTAGCTCAGAGGTTCCGCCTCCCAGACCCGTTACAGTTTGCTCGGGCCATGGAACCCGGTGGCACCCAAGCTCCCTCGCTCTCGGACCTCTGTCTTGAACTGTCCCGTCAGAGGTCCCAACAGGAGTCCATCCTGGGTCACCTGCGGAATGTTAATACTCGCCTGAACACTCTGTCTGATCCACCAACAACCTCCGCCAGTGCCATATCTTGCAATCCGGCAGCTCCGCTGCCCACTAATACCATGGTATCCTACCCCGGACCCCGGCTTTCTGCACCTCCTCGCTTCGGAGGCGACTCCGTCCAGGCTCGGGGCTTCTTAAATCAGTGCACCCTGCATTTCGAACTTTTGTCCTACCAGTTTAACTCCGACCGGGCCAAAATTGCCTTCATCATGTCCCATCTCACCGGGGAGGCCCTGGCCTGGCTAAATCCTCTATGGGAGAGAGGAGACCCCCTGGTGTCCAACTTGCCTGCTTTTCTCACGGCTTTCCGGAAAGTCTTCGACGAACCCGGACGGAAGACCTCATCTGCATCATCGTTGCTACGCCTCCGTCAGGGGAGTCTCACCGTGGGCCAATATGCCATACGGTTCCGTACCCTTGCCTCGGAGTTGGCCTGGGATAACGACGCTCTGGTTTCCGTCTTCTGGGAGGGTCTGTCCGGCCGTATTAAAGATGAACTTGCCGGTCGGGACATTCCTACCACTCTCGATGACTTAATAACTCTTGCCACCCGGATTGACCTACGGTTCCAGGAGCGTGCCAGAGAGGTCACCCGTGAGAGGAGGTTACCACGTCTAGCTCCTACTTTTCAGAAACCCGTCACTCCTTCTGTCTCTAACCAGGTACACCCTCCTGAGCCTATGCAGGTCGACCAGACCAAGATGATCAAGACCCATCAGGACTTACGCCGTGCCGAGGGGACCTGCTTCTACTGTGGCAGTAAGGAGCACCGGATCCGTGCCTGCCCGGAGAGGTCGGGAAACGCCTGTGTCTAGGTTCGCTCAGAGAGGTCCACCTAGACAAGAATAAATCCTCTCCATCCCTGCTGTTGTCAGTTTCAATCGTCTACGGGGAGAACCGTTATTTCGAACTAGCCCAACTGGACTCTGGAGCAGCCGGGAATCTTATTTCACAGTCCCTGGTAGAGAAATACCACATCCCCACCAAACCTCTGGCTGTACCCTTGTCTGTGGCTGCCGTGGATGGGGGTCTCTTACCACGCCCCATCCAACTCATCACCGAATCCATTACTCTGCAGGTGGGAATGCTGCATTCTGAGAGTATCTCCTTTCATGTTCTGCCTGGACTCTCTCACGCCCTCTTGCTAGGTCTGCCTTGGCTCCAGAAACATGCACCCGTGCTTGACTGGCAAACCGGAGAAGTCCTTCGCTGGGGACAAGACTGTCATAAGACCTGCCTGGTTCCCGTCCATCCCGTCCGTTCCTCTCCTACCCCAGCTAATCTACCTGGACTTCCAATTCCTTATTGGTCTTATGCTGATGTCTTTAATAAAAAGGAGGCAGAGACATTACCCCCTCATAGACCATACGACTGTCCCATCGACCTGTTACCCGGTACTACTCCTCCCCGTGGGCGTATTTATCCTTTATCCGCTGCTGAGACCCGGTCGATGTCCGAATATATTGAGGAGAATCTGGCCAGGGGATTCATCCGGAAATCTACCTCCCCGGCGGGAGCAGGCTTCTTTTTCGTCAAAAATAAGGACGGCTCTCTCCGTCCCTGTATAGACTATAGAGGCCTAAACCAGATCACGGTGAAGAATAAGTATCCCCTTCCGCTCATTCCAGAATTATTTGATCGTCTGAGGGGGGCTAGAATCTTCACCAAACTAGACCTCCGTGGGGCGTACAACCTGGTTCGTATCCGTCAAGGGGATGAATGGAAGACGGCATTCAACACCCGGGACGGCCACTATGAATACCTGGTAATGCCCTTTGGTCTCTGTAACGCTCCTGCCGTCTTTCAAGAGTTGGTCAATGACATCTTCCGGGACCTTCTCTACTCCTGCGTAGTGGTGTACCTGGACGACATCTTGGTCTTCTCTCCGGATCTCCAGACTCACCGGAGGGACGTTCGTCAGGTCCTGCTCAGGCTCAGGCAGAATCACCTCTTCGCTAAATACGAGAAGTGCCTCTTTGAGCAGACCTCGCTTCCGTTTTTGGGCTACATTATTTCTCAGACCGGCCTACGAATGGATCCAGAGAAACTGTCTGCCATCGAGAAATGGCCTCGACCGGAGGGGCTGAAGGCCATTCAGCGGTTCCTGGGCTTCGCCAACTACTACCGCCTCTTCATACCACATTTCTCTTCCCGGACTGCCCCAATTTCCGCGCTCACCCGTAAGGGTACTAATCCCAAAGAGTGGCCGCCCGAAGCAGAAGAAGCCTTTCTTTCCTTAAAACAGGCCTTCTCTTCCGCCCCGGTGCTGCATCGCCCGGACGGCAACAAGCAGTTCTTCCTGGAAGTGGACGCCTCCTCCTCTGGAGCTGGAGCGGTACTTACTCAAAAATCTTCTTCTGGGAGGATGGTAACTTGCGGCTTCTTCTCTAAACTCTTCTCCTCCTCAGAGCGCAATTATTCCATAGGAGATCGAGAGTTATTGGCCATCAAACTGGCATTGGAGGAGTGGCGTTACCTGCTTGAGGGGGCTCTTCACCCGGTAATAATTTACACTGACCACAAGAACTTGGCTTACCTCCAGCATGCCCAGAGACTTAACCCACGCCAAGCCCGGTGGTCCTTGTTTTTTGCTCGTTTTGATTTTGTCCTTCATTTTCGCCCGGCTGACAAAAACGTCAAGGCGGACGCCTTGTCTCGATCCTTTCTGGTATCTGATCTCGAGGAAGATCCGAAACACATCATCGATCCCGCCAGAGTAATGCAGGTGGCTCCCGTGAGTCTAAATCGTCTCCCTCCCGGAAAGACGTTCGTATCAGTACCTGATCGGGAGAAGATCCTTCACTGGGGTCACTCGTCTAAACTGGCTGGCCACGCTGGTCAGAAGAAGACCCTCCAGCTTATTTCCCGGCACTACTGGTGGCCTACCCTGCACAAGGATGTAATAGACTTTGTTTCTGCCTGTGTGTCCAGCGCCCGCAACAAGGTTCCGAGACATCTGCCAGCCGGTCGCCTCCTTCCGCTCCCAGTACCTGCTGCCCCCTGGCAGCATATTGCAATGGACTTCATAACTGACCTCCCACTCTCTGCCGGTTGTACGGTCATTTGGGTGGTCGCTGACCGCTTCTCCAAGATGGCTCATTTCGTTCCCCTGCCAGGCCTCCCGTCTGCACCCGAGCTAGCTAGAGACTTTATTCGTCACATCTTCCGTCTTCATGGCCTGCCCCTCCACATCGTGTCGGATCGTGGGGTACAGTTCACGTCACGCTTCTGGAGAGCCACTTGTAAACTACTAGACGTCACCCTGGACTTCTCTTCCGCTTACCACCCACAGTCCAATGGTCAAGTGGAGCGGATCAATCAGAACCTGACCAGTTACCTCCGGCACTTCGTTAATGCCCACCATTCTGACTGGGTGGATCTCCTACCATGGGCCGAGTTCTCTTACAATAATCACGAGAGCGAATCCTCCTCCAAATCCCCATTTTTTGTAGTCTTTGGTCAGCATCCTCGGATTCCCTTTCCTGTCTCCACCTCGGTGGACAACCCGGCTGCGGAATCTCTCGTTAGCAAATTTTCCTCCATTTGGGAGAGTACCCGATCCGCACTCCTTCAGTCTTCCGAGCGTATGAAAAGACACGCTGACAAAAAACGTCTGGACCCTCCTCAATTCCGTCCTGGGGATAAAGTCTGGCTCTCGTCCAAATATGTCCGGCTCAAGATCCCTTCCTATAAGTTAGGGCCTCGGTTCATCGGCCCACTGGAGGTCATCAGTCAGATCAACCCGGTGGCCTATAAATTGAAACTCCCGGCCAACTTACGGATCCCTAACTCCTTCCATGTATCTCTCCTCAAACCTGTGGTACTTAACTCTTTTTCCAAGTCTACAGGTACGCCTCCTGCTCCGGTTTCTGCTGAGGACGAGTTTGAGGTAGAGAACATTCTTGCCACCAAAAGGGTAAGAGGAAAGACCTTTTTTCTGGTAGATTGGAAGGGGTTTGGTCCTGAGGAGAGAACGTGGGAGCCCCGGGAGAACATCCATGCCCCTCTCATCCTAGCTAAATTTCTGTCTGGCCTAAAAAAGGGGGGGCCTAAAGGGGGGGGTACTGTAGCGCTGGCGTCCCTGCCCTCTGCTAGGCAGGGACGCTGCTCCCCTCACCGCTCTGCTCCGTGCCCGGCGTCCTCTCCCCGCTCTGCTGTCAGCGCGCGCTCCTTCCCGGCGTCCTCCTCCCGCTCTGCTCTCAGCGCGCGCTCCTTCCCGGCCCCTGTGCTTAGGGCGCGCGCGCGCGCGCTCCCCTCCTCTTAAAGGGGCCGCGCGCGCCGTCCTAAGGAGTCCCCGGCCAATGGCCGGAGGACTTCATCATATATAAGGCACCTCCTCCAAAATGGAGGTGCCCGAGCAATGTTGTTTGCACCTGTGTCTCACCTGTGCTTCAGCCCTCAGGTCCCGCTGCCAGTTACCTGCCAGTTTCCTGCCAGTTACCTGCCTGATTCCTGCCTGAATACTTGTTACCTGTCTGCCAGTCTGAGGTCCGACGGTCTGCCTTACTACTCCTGTCAGTCTGTCTAAAGGACCAGCCTGTCCGCTCACCTGGGAGCACACATCAGCTACCTGCCTGCTTTCCTGAGGTCCGACGGTCTGCCTTACAACTCCGGTCAGTCTGTCTATGGACCAGCTTGCCCGCTCACCTGGGAGCGCTTCTCCGTTACCTGCCTGCTTGCCAGCCCGGAGGCTCCGTTGTCACGTGCTGTGACCACCAGCTATTCCAGACTCTTGCCCGCTCACCTGGGAGCGCTTCTCCGTTACCTGCCTGCTTGCCTACCTGGAGGCTCCGCCGTCACGTGCTGTGACCACCAGCTATTCCAGACTCTTGCCCGCTCACCTGGGAGCGCTTCTCCGTTACCTGCCTGCTTGCCTGCCCGGAGGCTCCGTTGTCACGTGCTGTGACCATCTGCTACTTCAGACTCTTGTCCGCTCACCTGGGAGCGCTTCTCCGTTACCTGCCTGCTTGCCAGCCCGGAGGTTCCGCCGTCACGTTCCGTGACCACCTGCTATTCCAGAGACTCTCGCTTGCTCACCTGGGAGCACACATCTACCATCTGCCTGCTAGCCTACCCGGAGGCTCTGCCATCACAGGTCGTACCTACCCTTTACCCAGAGACTGCCCTGATCACTTGCCGTATCTCCCTGTCCGTTCATCCAGAGACTGCCACCCGCTCCCTTACAAGGGCCGCCCCCTTGTATAGTAGCTCAGAGGTTCCGCCTCCCAGACCCGTTACAATTATTATTGTGTAAATAAACACTTTTTTCTTCCAATCTTCAATAAAGGCTTATTGTGGTCGTATGAACAGATACATTAGTCTCAGCTTGGGAACTCTATAGCTCCTTCAGGGTTACCTTTGGTCTTTGTACTGCCTTTCAGATCAATGCCCTTCTTGCCGGGCTGAAAGTTTTAGAGGTTTGCCCTTTCTTGGCAGGTTTGTTGTGGTGCCATGCTCTTTCGATTTGATAATGGATTTGATGGTGCTCCGGGTGATCATCAAATATTGGGATATTTTTTTATAACCCAACCCTGACTTGTAATTCTCAAGAACTTTATCCCTGACTTGTTTGGAGATCTCCTTGGTCTTCACAGTGTTGTTAGGTTAATGGTACCTCTTTCTTAATGGTGTTGCAGCCTCTGTGACCTTTCTGAAAGGGTGTGTATATATTAAGAGACCATGTGACACTTAGATTTCATACAGGTGGACTTCCTTTCACTAAGCATGGGACTTATGAAGGTAATTACTTGAATGATAAATTTTTAGGGGCTTCATCACAAAAGGGGTGAATACATATGAACATGCCAATTTTTAGCTATTTGATCCCATAAATTAAATTTATGCCTATATTTTTCTCATTTCAATTCACCAACATAGATTATTTACTGCTGATGCATCGCACAAATTGGATAACAAAAATATTTAAACACAGGTTTCAATATAACAAGATATGTAAAAAGCCAAAGGGGGTGAATACTTTCGCAAGCCACTGCATAGTCTGCTGTCATTAGGATAATGATAGAGCTTTGGTCAATAGCTAAGGTGGGGGAGTAGAAACGATTGTTTAAATGAGAAATAGACATTGCAGATGTTGGCTAACTGTTTTTCTAGAAAGTATATGAGTAATGCTTCAGTTTTTCTCATAATTATAATAATTATCTGCAATTTTATGTCATTGTCTATATAACATTTTACTAACCACTAGCATTTATTTTTTAATAAAATTAAGGGAAAACCAGAATCTAAGTTATATTATCATGACCAAAATCTGTCAACTCTGGTGGTAGACCTGTTTTCTGCTGGTATGGAGACGACTTCAACCACTCTGCGATGGGGATTACTATTAATGATGAAATATCCTGAAATCCAAAGTAAGGGATTCATGTCACATCATTATAAATGAAATGATTTAAGACTACCCAAACTTAATAAGGAAATGCAGTGTGATATACAAAATTAGAGAAAATGTGATTGTCTTATCTGATAGGCCAATTATATGCAATATGGAATAAAGTTATAGATTTTTTTATATTTGTACTATTAGTCTAAACTTTAGTATTATGTAAGTAATTAAGTATTCTAACTATATAAATATAATTTGTGGTACCATAATGGGCTATACAGCTACCCCATAATAACGCAAATGATATGAAATATCTGAATTCCTGAATTCATCAAAACAACTATTTTTTAATGAAGTATGCATTCATAATGGTCGTAATGTCTTATTTAATTGTACAAAGACTATAGTTAAATTGTTCTCATTTAAAATGACACATCTTTTTTTTACTCAACAGAAAAAGTTCAAGATGAGATTAAAAATGTAATCGGATCTGCTCAACCGAAAACAGAACATAGGAAACAAATGCCATATACGGATGCTGTGATTCATGAAATTCAAAGATTTGGTGATATTGTACCTGTAAACCTTCCACATTCAACAATTAGAGACATGACCTTCAGAGGTTATTTTATTCCAAAGGTGATTTGAAATACAATGTTTTCTCATATAACATGCCCTTTTGTATTTAATAATAGGTGGGCTGGACATTTTTGGTGCAAAGACCTCTATTATTGACAATTTGATGACGTGATCAGATTTTTTTTAAATTACTGAAAGCTTTAAATTTTGTAAGATTTTTTAAATCGTGGCATAAAATGCAGAATGTTTAATTTTGCCTATTATTCGCTTAATTTTTAAAACATCAAGATTTTTTTTCTGTTAAAAGGAATCAGCAAGCAAATGCTATGCACTGTATTGTCCAATATGCTTTTTGGATCAGTTTTGTATTAGGGTCTTCTGATTCTGCTTGAAGTCACTGAATGATAAAATACATGAAAAAAGATATAAGTAGCAATCTGTCCCAGTCTAATGATGGAAATACAGATACAAGTCTTGCTAAAATGCAGCCATCTATCTATGTGTCCATCACCAGACCAGCAAGGAATGAAGGTTCATACTGAGAAATATGCAATAAACATTATTATTCTAAAATATAATATCATTTTTAATGCGTACAAATAAGACAGTTCAGGGAGCTACGATCCAGTTTGGGCTTTATAATATGATGAAGATTTCATAGCTATCATTGTTTCTCTTCAAAGCCATTGGCTATGAAAAAGCAACTGAAACCATAGTAATCAGCTGTAATTGATTAGACAACCTAGCACCCAGTGTTCAATTGTTGTGTAATGTCACAATAGGCAAAATAAATCATTACATGGATCCTATTGAAATAAATGAACCACTAATGTAATGCACTTATGTGAGAGACATATTTTATTGCCATTTTATTGTTATAAATTTAATTATATTGGCACTTACATTGTATTTTTATACTAGGGCACAGTTGTTATCCCATTGCTGCACTCTGTGCTTAAAGATGGATCTTGCTTTGATAAGCCAGAAAAGTTTTATCCAGAACACTTTCTTGATTCAGAAGGCAATTTTAAGAAGAATGAAGCCTTTATACCATTTTCACTAGGTAAGACGGATGGACAACCATTTCTGTTTAACCAATGGAGAAGAAAATGTCTTGTTAATTTAATACATGAAATGTTACTATATGTTAACTATTAGCTAAAGTATCCATTCTTACTATAGTATTATTGTACTGTAATGGGACTTCCAGTGTCAGGATATACATGCACGTTACCAGAATTTGTGGAAAATTAATATGTTCCCTTGAAAAAAAATGGAAGTTTGTACAATATCTCTGGTAATTATTAAGAGGTGGTCTCTTGAAATTTATCTTAGGGCCCCCCGTCTATGAGACATAATGATGAGTTCCCCTGTAAGACGGCTCCAACTTGGGTATACTGGAGTCATCCGTGTGTTATATCGATGGTGTTGCAGCAGAATTTGTTGCTATTTACTTTAATACTGCATTTTCCCTACAGTGAGAATTAACAGGACCTACCTACCTTTTGCCATTTTTTAGTATTTATTTTCATAACATTTATAAATACTGCAATACATTTTCTTTATTAAGTGACATAAGGAATTTTTGACCTGATTAAGTTGTATTTACATGGGCAGATTTATTCCAATAGTGAATTTTGATTGGTGCTCGTTTAATGCTTTTTTTTTACACTGACCAATATAAACTCTCATCATCAGATTTTTTTTTATGTAATCTGAGCACAGCATGATGAAGGGGCAGAGGCCCTGATACCTGCAATATGTAACTTACTGTTCTGCATGCTGTCATTTTCATGCATCATTGTTTTCCCTGCTGCACGTCTAGCAATGCTTAGAATGCTGAGCCCTCTATAACCCAACCCACACCACTGATGGCCAATTTTCTGCTTGACGGAAAGCAGCTAATTAGTGATGGGGGCAGAGTTACACAGAGCAGAAGGACTAGGAGGCAGGAGACTTCAAGTCCTGTAATGATAATCTCCTGCTGATAATACACTGATTTTGTTGTCAGTCCCTACATCATGCTGCTCTCAGATTACATAGCAAAAACCTACTGACCTATTTCTTTTAATACCTTAAACAGTCCAATTAGCTGAAGAATGAACAGATCGGTGATATGTTTAGATAAGTCAATGATCAGATGACTATTGGCCCACATAAATGAGTCTCTAGTTACCACAATCCTACTACCCCATATGCCAAGTCTCTGTTACTTGTACTTTGTGGATGGCTATTATATTGTCTTTTTCTATTGTATCCAGGTAAAAGAAGTTGTGCCGGAGAGAACTTGGCAAAAACGGAGCTTTTCCTGTTCTTCACAACCTTATTGCAGAACTTCACATTTCAGGCCCCGCCAGGTGCTGAGCTCAACCTCAATCCAGCCGCGGGGTTCACTAACGCTCCTATACCCCATAAAATATGTGCGATTCCTCGCAGATAAGACAGATCTAAAGCCATATCAGGGTTGTATTTCTTTAAAGAGCATATTCTTTTTTACTTATTTTAATACACCTAGAGAATTATGTCATAATACTGTACATATTGTGCAATATTAATTTATGAAACTTTAAGATTTTACAATTAATAAAAAAATATGTCAAATGTTGCCTTTTCATTTTATAGTGGTAAATAAATTAATGTTAAGATGTCACAATTGTATCGAGCCATATAGCTTTATTTACGCCGTTGTAAAAGAGAAATGAAAAAAATACAATGTCAGAATTTTTCTTATTCCTTCCCATAAAGAGGTAATAAAAGTTAGTTAATAATAAGGTATCTGTACCCTAAATTGGTGCTACGGGAAAAAAATGCCTTCAAAAAGTTATGGTTCTTGCAATGCAACAATGAAATAAACAAAAAAAATCTAAATTCTCCAAAAAGTCCAAAATTGTCTGGTTTTGAAAGGGGTTAAGGCTACGGCAATGAGTATCACAAAGTTCTACATGAAAAAATAGCTGGGTACCACCGCACCAACTCAACTCTTCATCCTCTTCCAACTCATCGACAGCTGTTTACTAATAGTAACCAAAGTTAACTTTCCCTCATCTCTACTTGAAGGCATGGGGTGCATCCCAGCGCAATGTATTATGGACATCTTTTTGCTCCTTGAACTTTACAGATGAATTTCAATAGTAGAAAAGTTAGGTTCTATCAGATGCTTGCAACTTGTATTACCAAAATAAGTAGAGCTTCATTCCTTTCCTTGTTAGCTTATGTATTAGCTACAAAAAGGAAAATATGAAAATCCAATAAAATGTATCGTGTAAAAAGTGGTAAAATTGACGTGTTTCCGACTTTGAACCATCAGCTAAAATGCACCTGGGTATGTTGGATTTCAACTTTAAAGAAGAAGAGAAGGGATACAGCAGGTCAAAGACTCAATGAGTTAAAAGACGTCAAAAATGCAATTTAATAGGGTATTTTCAGGTGCAGTTCTAATGTCGCTGCCACTAGAGGTCCTCAGCAGGATTGTTTTTAATCTACTCCATTAGCGATGACTACTTCTGTAGTCACTACATTTCACTTCAAATTGAGATTCTCATTTGGCTTTTAATCTAAGTCATATTGCACGACTCGTTAAAGGGTCAATTGTGACTTGTAGGATTGCTGCTTCCAATAGGTGGCGCTATAGAGTTCAAGCCCTCTTTTTCTCTGAAGAGGCAATTTGCATATTAGATTTCACTTCAGAACTTTTTGGGTTATTCTGAGATTGCAGTACTAATGCGGCTGCCACTAGATGTCCCCTGTGTTTTTATTAGGCTTCAGTGGTTGGATATAGAAATTTTTATGGCCATTTGGTGTCACTGTTGAACCCTATGTTATTTGTTTATTTTACTTACTTATATAGCACCATTAATTTCCACATCACTTTACAATCTAAACTCCTTATCAGTATGTCTTTCGTGTGTGAAAGGAAATCCACACAAACACGGGGAGAGCATATAAATCCTTGCAGATGTTGTCCTTGGTGGGATTTGAACCCAAGACCCCAGCCCTGCAAAGAAACAGTTGTATCCATATTAGATGTTATTAGTGATGAGCGAGTATGTTTTGTTAACCCTTTCGACGAGTATGCTCAGGCGAGCACCGAGTAGTTACAGCTGCTCGGTGATATGGTTGAATCGCTCCCGTGTGCATGATTTGCAACTGTTTGGAAGCTTTATTACATGTGAGGAATGTGTAAGAAATAGACATTCCTCACATGTAATAAAACTGTCAAACAGTTGCAAATCATGCACAGGGGAGTGATTAACCCCTTAAGCCCCGCGGGTGGTTTGCACGTTAATGACCGGGCCAATTTTTACAATTCTGACCACTGTCACTTTATGAGGTAATTACTCTGGAACGCTTCAACGGATCCCCCTGATTCTGAGACTGTTTTTTCGTGACATATTGTACTTCATGATTGTGGAAAAATTTCTTCAATATCACTTGCGTTTATTTGTGGAAAAAACGGAAATTTGGCGAAAATTTTGAAAATTTTGCAATTTTCAAAATTTGAATTTTTAAGCCCTGAAATCAGAGCGATATGTCACACAAAAGAGTTAATAAATAACATTTCCCACATGTCTACTTTACATCAGCACAATTTTGGAAACAACATTTTTTTTGTTAGGGAGCTATAAGGGTTAAAAATTGACCAGCGATTTCTCATTTTTCCATCAAAATTTACAAAACCATTTTTTTAGGGACCACATCACATTTGAAGTCACTTTGAGAGGTCTTTATGACAGAAAATACCCAAAAGTGACACCATTCTAAAAACTGCACCCCTCAAGGTGCTCAAAACCACATTCAAGAACTTTATTAACCCTTCAGGTGCTTCACAGGAATTTTTTGAATGTGGAAGAAAAAAATGAACATTTAACTTTTTTCACAAAAATGTTACTTTGGACCCAATTTTTTTTATTTTCACAGGGGTAACAAGAAAAAATGGACCCCAAAATTTGTTGTGCAATTTCCCCTGGGCACGCAGATACCCAATATTTGGGGAAGAAACACTGTTTGGGCGCACGGCAGGGATCGGAAAGGAAGGAGCGCCATTTGACTTTTTGATTGTAAAATTTGCTTGAATAATTAGCGGACGCCATGTTGTGTTTGGAGAGCCCCTGTGTGCCCAAACTTTAGAGCTCCCCCACAAATGACCCCATTTTGGAAACTAGACCCCCCAAGGCACCTTTATAGATGAATACTGAGCACTTGGAACCCCCAGGTGCTTCACAAATTGATTCGTAAAAATGAAAAAGTGAAAAAAAAAAACTTTTTCATTTTTACGAATCAATTTGTGAAGCACCTAGGGGTTCCAAGTGCTCACTATGCATCTAGATAGGTGCCTTGGGGGGTCTAGTTTCCAAAATGTGGTCACTTGGGGGGAGCTCCAATGTTTGGGCACACAGGGACTCTCTAAATACAACATGGTATCCGCTAACAAATTGAATGGAAAATCGGCTCGAATTGTTAGCGGACACCACATTGCGTTTGGAGAGCCCCTCTGTGCCCAAACTTTGGAGCTCCCCCACAAGTGACCCCATTTTGGAAACTAGACCCCCCAAGGCACCTTTCTAGATGCATAGTGAGCACTTGGAACCCCCAGGTGCTTCAGAAATTGATTCGTAAAAATGAAAAAGTGAAAAAAAAAACACTTTTTCACTTTTACGAATCAATTTGTGAAGCACCTAGGGGTTCCAAGTGCTCACTATGCATCTAGATAGGTGCCTTGGGGGGTCTAGTTTCCAAAATGGGGTCACTTGTGGGGGAGCTCCAATGTTTGGGCACACAGGGACTCTCTAAATGCAACATGGTATAAGCTAACAAATTGAATGGAAAATCGGCTCAAATTGTTAGCGGACACCACATTGCGTTTGGAGAGCCCCTCTGTGCCCAAACTTTGGAGCTCCCCCACAAGTGACCCCATTTTGGATACTAGACCCCCCAAGGCACCTTTCTAGATGCATAGTGAGCACTTGGAACCCCCAGGTGCTTCACAAATTGATTCGTAAAAATGAAAAAGTGAAAAAAAAAAACACTTTTTCATTTTTACGAATCAATTTGTGAAGCACCTAGGGGTTCCAAGTGCTCACTATGCATCTAGATAGGTGCCTTTTGGGGTCTAGTTTCCAAAATGGGGTCACTTGTGGGGGAGCTCCAATGTTTGGGCACACAGGGACTCTCCAAATGCAACATGATATCCGCTAACAATTTGAGCCGACAATTTGTTAACGAATATCATGTTGCATTTGGAGAGTCCCTGTGTGCCCAAACATTGGAGCTCCCCCACAAGTGACCCCATTTTGGAAACTAGACCCCCCAAGGCACCTATCTAGATTCATAGTGAGCACTTGGAACCCCTAGGTGCTTCACAAATTGATTCGTAAAAATGAAAAAGTGTTTTTTTTTTTCACTTTTTCATTTTTACGAATCAATTTGTGAAGCACCTGGGGGTTCCAAGTGCTCACTATGCATCTAGAAAGGTGCCTTGGGGGGTCTAGTTTCCAAAATGGGGTCACTTGTGAGGGAGCTCCAAAGTTTGGGCACAGAGGGGCTCTCCAAACGCAATGTGGTGTTCGCTAACAATTTGAGCCGATTTTCCATTCAATTTGTTAGTGGACACCATGTCGCGTTTGGAGAGCCCGTGATGTGCCTAAACAGTGGAGCTCCCCCACAAGTGTCCCCATTTTGGAAACTATACCCCTCAAGGATTTTATTAAGGTGTATAGTGAACATTTTGAACCCAGAGGTACGGCACAGAATTTGTTTACATTAGGTCATCATATTGAATAAGTTGTCATTATTCTTGAGCGCAAGTGCTCGCTACTTGAGTTTGCATCGGGTACTCAGGTATGCACCATGTACAGCGTGTGCTTGAGTGACATGCTCGAGTCCCTGCTCCGCATGTTTCACGGTTATTAGACACCCAAAAAAAAACATGCGGGGATCGCTCGTGCATGGCAGGCAATCCCCGTAAAGTTTTTTGGCCGCGAAGCATATGGGGCAGAGACTCGAGCATGTCACTCAAATACCCACGATACTAAATGCATACCAGAGCACCCGATGCAAACTCAAGTAGCGAGCACTTGCTCTCAACACTAGTCGCCATATCGTCATCTTTTTTTCTTACTTTTGAAAAAAATCCCAACCACAGCCCTAACCCTAGCACAACCCTAACCCTAGCACAACCCTAACCCTAGCACAACCCTAGCCCCAGCACAACCCTAGCCCCAGCACAACCCTAGCCCCAGCACAACCCTAGCCCCAAACCCAGCCCTAACCGTAGCCCAATCCTAACCCAAGAGTTTATTTTTGACGCCGTTCCTTGTGCGGTATAAGTGATTAGACGACTTTATTCTTCGGGTCGGTGTGATTACAGCAATGCCAGAATCATATGGGGTTTTTATGACTGACAGTTGTCACACACTAAAAGACGCATTTTTTGCAAAATCTAGTTTTTGCATCGCCATATTTTGAGAGCTATAATTTTTCCAGATTTTGGCTGACAGTCATGTGAAGGCTCGTTTTTTGCGGGATGACTTGACGTTGTTATTGGTGCCATTTTCAGGCACGTGACATTTTTTGATCGCTTTCTATTCCGATTTTTGGGAGGCAGAATAAACAAAAACCAACAATTCAGGAATTTTTTTTTTTTTTATTCTGTTCCGCGTGTGGTAAAATTGATGAGGTAGCTTTATTCTTCGGGTCAGTACGTTTACAGCGGTACCACATTTGTATCATTTTTCTATGTTTTGGCGCTTATACACAATAAAAGCTATTTTATAGAAAAAAATATTTTTTAGCATCGCTTTATTCTGAGAGCTATAACTTTTTTATTTTTCAGCTGATGGAGCTGTGTGGCAGCTTGTTTTTTGAAGGACGAGATGTCGTTTTCAGCCGTATCATTTTTATTTATATGTGTCTTTTTGATCGCGTGTTATTCCACTTTTTGTTTGGCGGTATGGTGATAAAGCATTGTTTTTTGTTTCGTTTTTTTTTTTTTTTTTTACCGTGTTCACTGAAGGGGTTAACTAGTGGGACAGTTTTATAGGTCAGGTTGTTCCGGACGCGGCGATACCAAATATGTGTACTTTTATTGTTTTTTTTTTATTTTTTTTATAATAATATTTATTGATGGGTACATTATATTTTTATTTTTGGTGTATTATTTTTTTTATTTTTTTATAATATTTTTGCACATTTTTTTTTTTTTTTCACTTTCAGACAGTTTATACTCTTTATTACTTTGTCCCACTCTGGGACTTTCACTTTTTTTTTTCTGATCGCCTGCATGGCACAGGAATGGAGCACCATCCCTATGCCATGAAGGCTGTCAGAAGTGCACAGTGTGAAGATTGCTTGGAGATGCACTGCGCATGTCCAAGCAATCTTCCTGCTCTCTGGTGACCCGGATGTTGTCAGGACGACATCGGGTCGTCATGGCAACACCCGGGAAGCCTTTGCAGACTGCGCTGGAAGCCGGAAGAGGAGGTGAGTATCGCCGATCACCTCCCCTTGCCCCCGCAATGCCGCGATCGATTTCGATCGACTTCGATCGCAGCATCGCAGGTATTAATGTGCTGAGAGCGGTGCAGGACCACTCCCTGCACATAGTACCGGGTGTCAGCTGTGACAATCAGCTGACACCCGGCGGCGATCACGCCTGCACAGCCTGTGTGCGCGCGCGATCGCGATGACGTACTAATACGGGTCTGGGTCTTAAGTCCCAGGGCACAGACGCGTATTAGTACGTCAGATGTTGTTAAGGGGTTAAACCATATCACCGAGCAGCTGTAACTACTCGGTGCTCGCCAGAGTATACTCGGCAAAAGGGTTAACAAAACATACTCGCTCATCACTAGATGTTATACGTTTTAAATAGTATTGTAATTGTGACCAATAGTAATAAACACAATAAACATATTGTTTAAAAAAAATAAAAAAAGTTTAAAAAAGTAGAAATGGTTCTCCAGCATAAATCAAGTTTTATTAATGGACTCTTGCTATATGGGATATTTTATTTTTCGTGCAGCTTTTTTAAATTATTTTAAAGTAGTATTAAATAGCTGATGGTATCAACAAATTTTTGAAATGCTTTTGTGAATTTTTGTTCATGGTTAGTCATTATTATTATTCTACTCGCTTATATAACACCATTATTTTTCCATAGTGCTTTAATCATCATCGTCACCCCTGTCCTCATTAGGGCTGACAATCTAAATTTCCTATGTGTATGTCTTTGGAGTATGGAAGGAAATCAGTGTACTCACAAAGTGCACAGGGATAGTGTGCAAATTCCTTGCAGATGTTGTCCTTGGTGGGATTGAACCCAGGACACCAGCACCACTTAGCAAAAGTGCTAATCACTGGACTACATGTGTATCTTCTGTTAAAACTACAGTATGTTGGACTTTTGTGGCATAAGATCTATACATCACTAAAGTCACCCATTACAAGGTTTGCATTCATTGTGGCAATATTAGTACCCATTGCGGTACCCGCAGATGGGTTATTTCCCTGTTGTATGCACAAAAGTTTTTTCTTAAAATGAAGTCTAGACTGTTGATCAAGAAGGTTTTTTGGAATGACATAACATCCTTGGTTATAAGTCCATAGTTTTAATTCCAAATGTACATGTGGAAACTATTGTTGCAGTGTTGGTTCTGTTTGCGGATTTTCCAGATTTTTATTGCTAGCTCTAAATGTCTTAATACCTTAGATTATGGCTATATTTTGGGGTTGATGAGAGTAGTGAATAAATATTCTTCCTGAATGTTTTTTCAGTGTTTGATGAAAAAGTAATATTTTCCATGTTTGTCAGAGATTCCTAAACATATGATAAGAGGTAATCTCCTGGTTGTTTTGTCATTTCAGGTGCTCTAAAGAGTTGGTTGTTGAATTAGAATTTGTAGTATGTTGTATATTGGCTGCTTTTTATTCAAGTTGTTAATCATTTTTTCTACCTTTTTTAACCTGTTCATGTCCGGACCATTTACCCTTGGACCGGACCATTTTCCCTTGGTAACTGGGGCTAGTATATTAGCCCTAGTTATAAGGGAAATGCAACCTCCTGTCCCATGACCCAGCAGCTCTTGCTCACTCACTACAATAATAATAATTTTTATTTATATAGCGCCAACATATTCCGCAGCACTTTACAATTAAGCGGGGACATGTACAAACAATAAATTCAGTACAAAGTGAGACAGTTTAAACAGTTACATCAGGAGTGAGGTCCCTGCTTGCAAGCTTACATTCTACAAGGAAATGGGGGGACACAATTGTTATTTCAGGTCTGGCAATTGTAATAAGTCGGGATTATCATATAAAGCTGTATGATCCGGTCATCAGCCTGTATGTTCAAGTGCAATACTCAATTACGGAGTGCAGTTATCGTGTGCATGGAGGGTGTAGAGACAGATGAACAGTAGGGAGCAGATTCTGAATAATATTTAGGAGGGAACAGGGGAAAGTTAGTTTACTGGGTATTTGAGGTGGTAGGCTTGTTTAAAGAAATGGGTTTTTAAAGTGCACTTGAAGACATTGGGGCTAGGCATCAATCGGATCGTCTGGGGTAGAGCATTCCAGAGAACTGGTGCAGCACGAGAGAAGTCTTGGAGACGGAGGTGCGAGGTACGGATTATGGGGGATGTTTTTCTTAGGTCATTTGTGGAATGGAGGGCACGTGTAGGACGATAGACTGAGATGAGAGAGGAGATATAAGGTGGTGCAGAACTGTGGAGAGCTTTGTGGGTGAGAGCAATGAGTTTATATTGGACCCTGTAGCGAATGGATAACCAGTGTAATGACTGGCACAAGGTGGAGGCATCGGTGAAGCGGCTGGACAGAAATACGACCCTGGCTGCAGCATTCAGGATGGATTGGAGAGGGGAAATTTTGGTAAGAGGGAGAACGATCATAAGAGAGTTGCAGTAGTCCAGATGAGAGTGAATAAGAGCGACAGTAAGAGTATTAGCAGTTTCAAAAGTGAGAAAAGATCGGATTCTGGAGATGTTTTTAAGGTGCAGGTGACAAGAGCGAGTGAGTGATCGGATATAGGGAGTAAAGGAAAGGTTAGTGTCGAATATGACCCCAAGGCAGTGGGCGTGCTGCTTGGGAGTCATGGTTGAACCCTCCAAGGTAATTTCGATGTTAGGTAGAGTTAGGTTAGTAGAGGGGAAAACACAAGAAGTTCAGTTTTGGAGAGATTTAGTTTAAGATAGAGGGAGGATATGATGTTAGACACAGCAGACAAACAATCCTTGGTATTTTGTATTAGGGTAGGGGTGATGTCAGGGGAAGAAGTGTATAATTGGGTGTCGTCAGCATAGAGATGATACTGGAACCCAAATCTGCTGATTGTTTGTCCAATAGGGGCAGTGTATAGAGAGAAGAGGAGGGGGCCTAGGACTGAGCACTGAGGAACCCCGATAGTAAGAGGATGAGGAGAGGAAGAGGAGCCAGCAAAAGATACAGTGAAGGAGCGGTCAGAGAGGTAGGAGGTGAACCAGGAGAGAACGTTGTCCTTGAGGCCTATAGAGCGGAGCATAGTGAGGAGGAGCTGGTGATCCACAGTGTCAAATGCGGCAGAGAGATCCAGAAGAATCAGCAGGGAGCAGTGACCTTTGTATTTGGCTGTTAGTAGATCATTACAGACTTTAGTGAGGGCAGTTTCAGTGGAGTGTAAGGAGCGGAAACCAGATTGTAGAGGGTCGAGGAGAGAGTTATCTGAGAGATAGCAGATTAGACGGGAGTGAACCACGCGTTCCAGGAGATTAGAGATGAAATGAAAATTAGAAACAGGTCTGTAGTTAGCAGTGCAGTTCTGGTCCAGGGATGGCTTTTTAAGTAAAGGGGTTATGATGGCATGTTTAAATGAGGAGGGAAAGATAACTGAAGAAAGAGAGAGGTTAAATATTTTAGTCAGGTGAGTGGTGAACACCGGTGAGAGGGACTGCAGGAGATGTGAAGGAATGGGGTCACTGTTGCAGGTTGCAGGCCGAGAAGAAGCGAGGAGCTGGGTAACTTCTACTTGTCACGCTGTCTCTGTATACTGGAGGTAGGGGGCCTAAGCTGACCCTAAGCTGGGGCCCTGACTAATCCCTCTACCTGGAGGTACTGTTAAAGGTACAGAGGTCCAGGCCGCCAGCGTAACCCCTACCTCCTGAGGATCCCTGCACCTAAGTAATCTAGTCCTGAGAAGGACCCCGATCACAACAAAAGGGGACAAGTAATAATATGCCCACACACAGTACTTAGACGAACGAGACAGTACAAGGGAAAAACCAAAACCACCTTGCATACAAAAACTACACAACTACAACAGAGGGAACACCAACGGGAAAGGAGATAAATGATAAAGCGAGGAAGGGAAAAAACTCTCCGAATACACTTATCTCTGAAACTCCAAATACCACGATCCGTTCTGTTAGTCTGCATGAAATGCTTTCACCGACACTTCCCTAACAGACCAGCAGGCATTTGAAGGAGTCTCACTACAGCAGCATTGATTGCAGCTGGGCGAGGCTGGACCTCGTCTAGCACAGGGAGAGAGAATATTAACTCCCTCACTGCCGAAAAACACAAAGCACCAAAAAGTTAGCTGCGAGAAGTCAGGCTGTGTAATCGTGATGATCTTCGTGGCGACACACCCGTGACAGTACCCCCCCTTCTACGAGGGGCCTCCGAACCCTCAGGGCCAGGTTTATCCGGGTGAGTCGTGTGGAAGGCCTGAACTAATCGGTCTGCGTTAATATCCGACGCAGGAACCCACATCCTCTCCTCAGGACCATACCCTTTCCAATGAACCAGGTACTGAAGGGACCGGCGATTAAAGCGTGAATCGATGACCCTCGATACCTGGAACTCCAAGTTACCATTGACCACCACTGGAGGGGGAGGTAAAGGTGACGGTACCACCGGCGCCACATACCTCTTAAGCAACGATCTGTGGAACACGTTGTGAATTTTAAACGTAGGGGGGAGGTCAAGACGGAATGCCACCGGATTAATAATAGAACTGATTCTGTACGGCCCGATGAACCTGGGACCCAGTTTCCAGGAGGGAACCTTAAGTTTTATATTCCTGGTAGACAACCATACCCGATCGTTCACACTTAGGTCCGGACCAGACACTCTCCTCCTATCAGCCATACGTTTGTATCGGTTCCCCATAGTATTCAGATTCTTCAGCACCCCTCTCCATACTGAAGCAAGTGATGAGGATAATCGTTCCTCCTCAGGAACCCCCGAAGAGCCCCCCCTACTGAAAGTACAAAACTGGGGGTGAAAACCATATGCCCCAAAAAACGGGGACTTACCAGTGGACTCGCTCCGCCTATTATAAAGAGCAAACTCTGCCAGAGGTAAGAAAGAAGCCCAGTCCTCCTGGTTCTCTGACACAAAACACCGGAGATATGTCTCCAAGCTCTGGTTCATACGTTCCGTCTGACCATTGGTCTGAGGATGAAAAGCCGATGAGAACGACAAATGCATCCCCCGCCGTGCACAAAACGCCTTCCAGAACTTGGACACAAACTGAGACCCCCGATCAGACACCACCTCGGAGGGTACCCCGTGAAGCCTCACAATCTCCCCAATGAACACCTGCGCAAGAGTTTTAGCATTAGGGAGAGCCGGAAGAGCGATAAAATGTGCCATCTTGCTGAACCTGTCCACTACAACGAGTATGACCGTTTTACCCGAAGACGGAGGGAGGTCCGTAATAAAGTCCATAGACAGATGAGTCCAAGGACGCTCCGGGATCTTCAAAGGTAAGAGGGCCCCAGACGGACGGGTATGTGAGGTCTTAGAGCGCGCACAAACCCCACAGGACGCGACAAAAGTTACCACCTCCTTATGTAAGTTAGGCCACCAAAACCGACGCGAGAGGAGATCCACAGTTGCTCTACTCCCCCGGTGTCCTGCAAAAACTGAGTTATGGTGTGCCTCGATCACCTTTTGTCGCAACTGATCTGGAACAAACAGTCTCCCCGGAGGTCCAACAGGGGCGTCCCCCTGAGCCTCCAATACCTCCTCCTCCAGCTCAGAGCATACTGCCGAAACCACCACCCCCTCCTGAAGGATAGGAATCGGGTCGTCCGTATTCCCGGCCCCAGGGAAACTACGAGATAAGGCATCCACCTTTACATTTTTTGACCCAGGACGATATGTAACGACAAAATTAAACCTGGTAAAAAACAATGACCACCTAGCTTGTCTGGGATTCAGACGTTTCGCGGACTCCAGATATAGCAGGTTCTTGTGATCGGTGATGACGGTGACCGGATGGACTGCCCCCTCCAAAAAATGGCGCCACTCCTCAAAAGCTAACTTAATGGCCAAGAGTTCCCTATTGCCGACATCGTAATTCCTCTCAGTGGACGACAATTTTTTAGAGAAAAAGGCGCACGGATGCCACTTACCAGGGGACGAACCTTGTGACAATACTGCTCCCACCCCTACCTCGGAAGCGTCTACCTCTACAATGAATGGCTGTGACGCATCAGGTTGAATGAGTATGGGTGCCGAGGCAAAACATTTTTTCAAGGAGGAGAATGCTTGACAAGCCTTGTCAGACCACCTAGAAAAATCCGTCCCCTTTTTAGTCATGTCTGTGAGAGGCTTAACCATGGACGAGAAATTACGAATGAACTTCCGGTAATAATTAGCAAACCCCAGGAAACGTTGTAGTGCCTTAAGATTCTCTGGTCGATCCCACTCAAGAACTGCCCGCACTTTCCCAGGGTCCATACGAAAACCGGACGCTGAAACCAGGAAGCCTAAAAACTGGAGTTCCTGTACGGCGAACACACACTTTTCCCATTTGGCATACAGTTTATTATCCCGCAAGATCTGTAACACCTGCCTAACGTGCTCCTGATGAGACACCAGATCCGGCGAGTAAATTAAGATATCATCCAGATATATGACAACAAACTGTCCCACCAGGCGGCTAAAAATGTCATTAACAAAGTGTTGGAACACCGCCGGGGCATTAGTCAGACCGAATGGCATGACAAGGTTCTCATAATGCCCCTCCGGAGTGTTAAACGCCGTCTTCCACTCATCCCCCTCCTTCATCCTAATCAGATTGTACGCCCCCCTGAGATCCAACTTAGAGAACCATTTGGCGCCCACGATCTGATTAAAGAGATCGGGAATAAGTGGGAGCGGATACGGATCTCGGACCGTAATCCGATTAAGTTCACGGAAATCCAGGCAAGGGCGTAGGCCTCCATCTTTCTTCTTAACAAAGAAGAACCCCACAGCCACCGGTGAAGATGAAGGTCTAATATGCCCCTTAGCCAGACTTTCTGAAATATAATCCTTCATGGCCTGCCTCTCAGGACCAGAAAGGTTATACAACCTAGCTTTAGGTAACTTGGCCTCAGGGAGCAGTTTTACAGAACAGTCATACTCGCGATGAGGAGGTAGTTCCTGACACCCTTTCTCCGAGAATACATCCTCAAAGTCCGCCAGAAATGGAGGTAAGACCCAAGGAGTAACCACACCGATGACCGTGTTCATGCAGTTTTTATTACAGAATTTACTCCATTGGCTTATCTCTCTGGTTTGCCAATTAATAACCGGGTTATGCTTAGTTAACCAAGGAAGGCCCAACACTATAGGAGTGGGAAGACCCTCCAACACGTAGCAAGACAACAGTTCTTTATGTATCGCCCCCACTTGAAGTTTTACGTCATGCACAGCTTGCAAAAAACTTCCCTGACCGAGAGGTCTGGCATCGATCGAGAATATGGGGATGGGTTTAGCCAACTCACTCAATCGCATACCTTGAACCCGGGCAAACCGAGCATCCACCAGATTAGCCCCGGCCCCACTATCCAGAAGAACAGATATCCTCTCAGTTCTCGTACCCACCACCACCTCCGCCGGTACGAGAAACTGAGACGAACCTAGGGATGAAATACCTACTCCCAGATTGCCGTCCACCACACAACCTGGGATCAACAGTTTTCCGACGACTCTTCACTCTGCAAGGGACGGGATGGACACCCCCCAATAAAATGTCCCTTTCTCCCGCAGAAAAAACACCTTCCTGTCTTATGGCGCACCACCGGTCCCCTCCCCCGAAATGATGTCCCTCCTAATTGCATAGGCTCCTCTGGACTGACCAGGGGAACCACCATATGAGGGGACCTTGTAGGAGGTGGAGTCATCACAGGGGGTGGAGTTATCCCGCACCTCTCCCGAAGCCGTCTGTCAACGCGAATAGCAAGGGCCATAGCGGCTTCCAGTGACGCGGGAGAGTCATACTGTGCCAACACATCCTGTAATTTGTCGGATAAACCTTGACAAAACTGGCTCCTAAGAGCCGGGTCATTCCACTGGGTGTCCGTGGCCCACCTACGGAACTCCGAATAGAATTCCTCCGCCGGACGATCTCCCTGCTGGATCCTAAGTAACTTAGACTGAGCAAGGGAGATCCGATCTGGGTCATCATATACGAGTCCCAGAGCAGCGAAAAACCTATCCACTGACTGGAGAGCCGGGGAGCCCGGGGGAAGAGAGAACGCCCAAGATTGTGGGTCCCCTTGTAGGAGCGAGATGACAATTCCCACCCTTTGTTCTTCACTCGCCGATGACCGAGGCCGCAGCCGAAAGTACAACTTGCATGCCTCCCGGAAAACAAAAAACTTGTCCCGCCCCCCAGTGAACCTGTCAGGGAGAGCTACTTTAGGTTCTGGTCCGGCTTGCTCCTGAGGATACAAAACCTTGGACCTAACGTCCGCCAGCTCCATGGACAAACTCTGCAACTGCCGAGCTAGACCGGCTACTGGATCAATGGTAGCTGGAGAAAAACTAAGTGGTTGGTGAAAATGTCACGCTGTCTCTGTATACTGGAGGTAGGGGGCCTAAGCTGACCCTAAGCTGGGGCCCTGACTAATCCCTCTACCTGGAGGTACTGTTAAAGGTACAGAGGTCCAGGCCGCCAGCGTAACCCCTACCTCCTGAGGATCCCTGCACCTAAGTAATCTAGTCCTGAGAAGGACCCCGATCACAACAAAAGGAGACAAGTAATAATATGCCCACACACAGTACTTAGACGAACGAGACAGTACAAGGGAAAAACCAAAACCACCTTGCATACAAAAACTACACAACTACAACAGAGGGAACACCAACGGGAAAGGAGATAAATGATAAAGCGAGGAAGGGAAAAAACTCTCCGAATACACTTATCTCTGAAACTCCAAATACCACGATCCGCTCTGTTAGTCTGCATGAAATGCTTTCACCGACACTTCCCTAACAGACCAGCAGGCATTTGAAGGAGTCTCACTACAGCAGCATTGATTGCAGCTGGGCGAGGCTGGACCTCGTCTAGCACAGAGAGAGAGAGAATTAACTCCCTCACTGTCGAAAAACACAAAGCACCAAAAAGTCAGCTGCGAGAAGTCAGGCTGTGTAATCGTGACGATCTTCGTGGCGACACACCCGTGACACTACTGTAACAGGCTCAAAGATGGCAAGTGAGCTTGAAGTGTGGCAGGGAAGGGGATCCAGGCACTGAGGAGATTGGGATGAGATGTCCTGATGGATGTGGTTGATTTTTTTAAATAAATAAGTGGCCAGATCATCCCTGCTGAGGTTGGTGCTGGGGGCCTGTGCTTTAGGTTTCAGGAGGGAGTTTAAGGTTTCAAAAAGTCATTTTGGATTGTTGGACATTGAAGTGATGAGGGTGGTGAAGTAGGATTGTTTGGCTACATGAAGGGCAGAGTTATAGGTTTTGAGCATGAATTTATAGTGGATTAAGTCCTCTGCTAAAAGAGATTTTCTACACTGACGCTCAGCACACCTTGAGCAACGTTGAAGAAAACGTGTTTGCATCGTGTGCCAGGGCTGCCGTTGTCTGTGTCGGGTCTTTCTGTGTCTAGAAGGTGCGGCTTCATCTAGGGCACTCTGCAGTGTATTATTATAGTGTGACAGTGCTAAGTCTGGACAGGAGAAGGAGGAGATGGGGGCTAAAGATGTGTGGAGATTGTCCATAAGCTGCTGGGTATTAATGGTACATGTATTCCTATAAGTGTGGAAAGTGGGGGTGTCCCGGGTGAGGAGACAATTCTTAACAGAGAAGGAAAGAAGGTTGTGGTCCGAGAGCGGGAGAGGGGAGCTGGTAAAGTCATGTAGTGAGCAGAGACTGGAAAAAAACAGGTCCAGAGTATTCCCGTCTTCATAGATAGGAGAATTAGTAAACTGTGAGAGATGGAATGAAGAGGTTAGAGAAAGTAGATGAGAGGCAGATTGGGAGAGGGGATCATCGATGGGGATGTTAAAGTCGCCCATGATGAGGGTGGGGATGTTACAGGATAGAAAGTGAGTAAGCCAGGTGGCAAAGTGATCCAAGAACTGGTGGTAGGAGCCTGGAGGGCGATAAACAACCGCCACTCGCAGGGAAAAGGGTTTAAAGAGTCTGATGGTGTGGACTTCAAAGGAAGGAACATAAGTGAGGGAACCGGGGGGATGACCTGGAAAGCACATTGTGAGGAAAGGAGCAGACCAACACCTCCACCCTGTCTGTTGCCTGGTCTGGCAGTATGTGAAAATTTCAGCCCACCAAATGAGAGAGTGGCAGCTGCGGTGGTGTCTGGCTGCTGAATCCAGGTTTCTGTGATAGCCAGAAGGTTAAGGGAATTAGAGAGGAAAAAATCATGGATATAAGTTAGTTTGTTACACACAGACCGTGCGTTCCAGAGAGCACAATGGAAATCGATAGGAGAGGGCGTGCACTGAACGATAATAAGATTAGCAGGGTTTCTATATGCAGCTGGAGGAGAGTGGTGTATGCTAGTGGAGGGGGCCCCAGGGTTGGGGGAGATGTCGCCTGCGACTAGTAAAAGGAGAAAGAAGAGAAAGAGCAGGCGGTGCAATGATTTGTATGAACGCTTTGAGTGCTGTATGGAGGTAGAGGATGGTTTGCAGTGGGTGAGGAATGTCAGTAGAGCCTCAGAGTTATACATGGGAGAGGGGAGAAGGGAGGGGTTGATATAGAGTGAGGGCACAGAGTTGTGAGAAAGCAGAAGTGAATACAAATAAACAGCAGATTGATAATACTAATGCATAATGCATTATGACTGACCGAGAAGCATGTTTGTATGAATATCTTATGCACCTTACCTGTCTCCTGCCCTGTTCAACTGCCATTGTATAAGTGCACTTTTAACTATTGCACTTAAAATATATTGCACGCGTGACCCAGCACGCGTGCTATCCCGAGCCAGAGCAGAATATATATGAAATTAAATGTCTGCTAGAGTCCAGCACCAGTTGGTCATACTGAGTAATTAGCCAATTAGCACAGGGCTAGAGCAGGAAATGCTATGTAAGATAAACACAGAGGCCATAAAACAGTGAAATAGCAGGCTTTGAACATTTTAAAATAGAAACAAGACAACAAAAACAAAAAAGACAAAAATACACAGGACCAAGGAATTAAATACCATGGAAAAATGTTGCTAGAGAATATCACTCTGGTCACACTTATCAGACAGCACATTAACGGATGGATGAATTAAATACCTGTGTGAAGAAGAAGGAGAGGAGAGTGGATTATCAGCTTCCGGACATTGTATAACTGCACTTTTAACTATTTCACTTCAAATCTATTGCACGCGTGACACAGCATGCATGCTATCCCGAGCCAGAGCTATATGCATAGCAATCTCATGACCGCTATCTATTTACGATGAAGCGCTGTCAGCGCTTCCTATTATTGCATACACAGTACTGCATATACAGTGATTGAGAAGCCACAGATGTTTTAGAACATCAGTGCAGTCTAGGAGCTAATCCACTACATAAATCAACGTTTTGGCCAATTATTGGACCATAATCAGGACGGAGTGCTGCTTGTTCTTTGCCTGCTTCTCTTACCTGCATCTTTTCTCCTCTTGCAATCCATTCTGATGAAGGCCCAATAATTGTCCAAAATGTTGATTTATGCAGTGGATTGCTGTGTGAAATACAGTAAATTTTGTTAACTTGCACCACGTTTGGAGTGCCTAGTTCTAATAATTCTTACATTTGGAGTGGAATCCTACTCCAACAACCACCTTGCAAAGGAGTGCCATACTGCCTTCTTGGATGCATACAGAATAATAAATGTAACAGAGCAGATTAAAAATAACTACATTGAGGACATCTAGTGGCCGCCGCAATAGAAATGCAACATTGGCATATGCTAAAATAATCTTTAATACATGTGAGGAATGTGTAAGAAATAGACATTCCTCATATATATTAAAGCTGTCAAACAGTCGCAAATCATGCACACGGGAGTGATTGAAACATATCACCGAGCAGCTGTAACTACTCGGTGCTCACCCGAGCATATTCGGCGAAAGGGATAACAAAACATACTCGCTCATCACTAGTTGCAAATCATGCACACAGGAAGACCCCTGGAAGCATCTCTGACTCCCAGATCACTGCAGTCAACAACGTTGTCAGAGTATTACGACACTTTTACCGACTCACAATAAAACATACAAAAACAAATCCAAAATGGATTTTCCTGGGAAATATGTTAAGGAACATCGTTTCCAGGGTAATGACTTGTATACAGTGCTGGCCAAAAGTAATGGCACCCCTGAAATTCTGTCAGATAATACTCAGTTTCTTCCTGAAAATGATTGCAATCACAAATTCTTTGGTATTATTCTCTTCATTTAATTTGTCTTCAATGAACAAAACACAAAAAGAATTGTCCTAAAGCCAAATTGGATATAATTCCACACCAAACCTAAAAAAGGGGGTGGACAAAAGTATTGGCACCCTTTGAAAAATCATGTGATGCTTCTCTAATTCGTGTAATTAATAGCACCTGTAACTTACCTGTGGTGCCTAACAGGTGTTGGCAATAACTAAATCACACTTGCAGACAGTTAACATGGATTAAAGTTGACTCAACTTCTGTCCTGTGTCCTTGTGTGTACCACATTGAGCATGGAGAAAAGAAAGAAGACCAAAGAACTGTCTGAGGACTTTAGAAACCAAATTGTGAGGAAGCATGAGCAATCTCAAGGCTACATGTCCATCTCCAAATACCTGAATGTTCCTGTGTCTTCCGTGCGCAGTGTCATCAAGAAGTTTAAAGCCCATGGCACTGTGGCTAACCTCCCTAGATGTGGACGGAAAAGAAAAATTGACGAGAGATTTCAACGCAAGATTGTGTGGATGGTGGATAAAGAACCTCGACTAACAACCAAACAAGTTCAAGCTGCCCTTTAGTCCGAGGGTACAACAGTGTCAACCCGTACTATCCGTCGGCGTCTGAATGAAAAGGGACTGTATGGTAGGATACCCAGGAAGACCCCACTTCTTACCCCGAGACATAAAAAAGCCAGGCTGGAGTTTGCCAAAACTTACCTGAGAAAGCCTAAAACCTTTTGGAAGAATGTTCTCTGGTCAGATGAGACAAAAGTAGAGCTTTTTGGGAAAAAGCATCAACATAGTGTACCATACCTGGCGGCGTCCTTGCATAGTTGTCCATCTCCCACTGTGCAAGAGCGCGCACTTGATCTCCAGTCCAGAATGTCTCTCTGGCTTCCCTCCATGCTGTCTGTTTCTGTCTGTTGCTGCTGCTTAAGGGCGGCGCCCGATCACTTCCTGCTTTTTGTACCTGCTGCAGGCACACCCCTTGTGCGTCCTCAGCCTATTGCTGTCTGTCACCTGGTATTTAAACCAGCTGCTCCAATTAACCCATGCCTGAGCATTGTGTTTCATTCAGTGTGGTCTTTCATTCTGAATGTGCCAGGTCCCCTTCTGTGTTCTCTTGTCTGCCTATCCTGGAGGCTGTATTTCCAGGTCTGTCTGATCACGCTCCTTGCCTGTTCGTTTCGCCTTCTAGGGGTCGCA
The DNA here is from genome assembly GCF_046119375.1 of Phyllobates terribilis. NCBI lineage: Eukaryota > Metazoa > Chordata > Amphibia > Anura > Dendrobatidae > Phyllobates > Phyllobates terribilis. Next base: position 67,915,159 of record NW_027362763.1, on the reverse strand, counting down.
TACCTAGACCCGCTCCTGTATCTAGTCTGTCCTGTCTGAACACGCTCCTGGCCTGTTCCCCCCGCCTTCTAGGGGCTGCATACCTAGACCCGCTCCTGTATCTTGCTACTGTGTCTGCTCTTGTCTGTATACTCTTCTAGCCTGTTTCCTGTGTTTCTTTGTCCGTACCTTTCCTTTTTCTGCAGAGTCTGAACTCGTACCTAACTCCTGCTCGTTCTCACTGTACTTCTGTTTGTGAGTTTGTGGTCCACTCGCTACTTCACTGCAAGTACCCTGTGGGTATCTGGTTCTGCCTTTCCCTTCCTGTCTGTTTCCTGTGAACAGAGCCCTGTCCCCCCTGCTCTGCCTTGCTCACCGCTCCGGCAGTTCTAGCCTGCTCTGCCTTGCTCACCGCTCCGGCGGTTCTAGCCTGCTCTGCCTTGCTCACTGCTCCGGCGGTTCTAGCCTGCTCTGCCTTTGCTCACCACTCTGGGTGACCTTACTCTGCTGTGTTTGCCTGCCACATCTGTGGTTCTTTTCCTGAGTCCCAGTGTGTACTCTGTCCTATCCCGCCTGTGTTCCTACCTGCTAGTGCCTCCCTGTCTGCACTCTAGCCATGCTTGCCTGTACCCCTCTGCCTGCATACCCGCCTGCCTGCATACCAGTCGTGCCTGCCTATTCCCACCAGTCTGTGTGCCAGCCTAACTAGTCTGTTCCTGTATTCCCCTGTGTGGGTCAACAGCCGTGTCCGGGGTCTGTCCTGGAGTAGCACCTGGTCCCTCTGCTCGGTTCCTCCTTGGTGCACTGGCGTCGTATGCCGTCGTGCGACTCTGGTTGTTTCGGGTGAATACCTAGTTACTCCCCTCCAGGCATTCACTCTCCGGCACGGTCCAGTGGAATCACACGCACATGCTACTCAGCCCGGGCGTGTCCATTACAGCATGCTCAGGCCAGGGTTCCCGTTGAACCCCACGGCTTTCGCTCTCTGAGACGTTTTCCAGCGAATACGTGCATTAAAAATAAATAAATATATATTTTTTTTCTCTAGCTGAGTTCCAGGCGAATTACGCACCCGTCCAGATGGATCTATCAGCTCTCGTTCCTGCGGATCCGCCACGTTACTATGGGGATCCAAGACAGAGTCGTGCATTTGTGGAGCAATGCATGCTACACTTCAAGTTCTACCCTCTATGTTTTCCCACAGATCGGGTTAAGGTGGCTTTCATGATGTCTTACCTAGCGGGTGATGCCTTGAATTGGATCATCCCCCTATGGAACGCACAGGATCCTATCGTCCTGGACATAATGGCCTTCCTGGTGGCCTTTCTAATGGTCTTCGATGATCCTAACCCGGAGGCTCCTGCTGAAGCTTCACTTCCCAATATCCCGGAGCAGCCCCGATGGGTAATGTGTGTGGGTAGCGCAATAGTTCTCCAGCCCAATGAGACTACTGCCCACCCAGAATCCTCACAGGGTGAATACGCTCTCCGGAATACTTCTCCCAACCTCAAGAGGCAGTCCAGACGTGCTAGACGTAGAGACAAGCCGTCACGCCAGGGTCTGTCCTCCCTGAGACTTCCTGACCCCAACCTTCAAGTCCCTACTGAAGCTTCATCTCCCTGTATCCCGGAGAAGCCCCATCGGGTAATGTGCGTGGGTAGTGCACCAGTTCTCCTGCCCAAAGAGACTACTGCCCATCCAGACTCCACACAGGAGAACTTCCTGCACCTGGCATCAGATACTTCACCCACTTTAACCAGTGTGCATGTCCAAGGATGCTCCGAAGCTGTGATTACCTCCGAGTCTGTGCACCTCTACTACCTGGCGGAGGACCCCCTGTTGCCTCCTGAATCCTCCGGGATACCACTCGATGACAAATGGAGAGAGACTTCTCTACACCCGGTACTCGATACATTGTCCGCTCCGTCCTGTGAGCCTGACAATGGGTACCCCAAAGTGGTAGTTACCCTCGAGTCTCTACACCCCTCCAACCTGGCGGAGGACCTCCAGTTGTCTCCAGAACCCTTCGGGGTGCTAACTGGAAGCGAAAGGACAGAGACTCTCCTATACTCAGTACCTGATACCTCGCTCGCTTCGTCCAGTGAGTCCAACCTAGTGTACTCCGAAGCAGAGGTTACTCCCGAGTCTCTACACCCCTCTGACCAGGCGGAGGACCTCCAGCTGTCTCCAGAACCCTTCGGGGTGCTACCTGGTAGCGAAATTACAGAGATTCTCCTATACTCTGTACCTGATACCTCGCTCGCTTCGTCCAGTGAGTCCAACCTAGTGTACTCCGAAGCAGAGGTTACTCCCGAGTCTCTACACACCTCCGAAAAGGCGGAGGACCTCCAGTTGTCTCCAGAACCCTTCAGGGTGCCACCTGGTGGTGAATGGACAGAGACTTTCCTATACTCGGCACCCGATACCTCGCCTGCTTCGTCCAGTGAGTCCGACCTAGTGTACTCTGAAGCAGATGTTTTCCCCGAGCCTCTGCACTCTTCTGACCCGGCGGAGGACCTCCAGTTGTTTCCTGAATCCTCCGGGGTACCATCAGATAACAAAGAGACCGTGACTTTTTCTCACCCTGTACCTGATAACCCGTCTATTTCTTCCTGTGAGTTTGACAAGATGTACCTCGAAGCAGAGATTACCCCCAAGTCTCTGCTCCCCTTCCAGTTGTCTCCTGTACCCTCTGGGATGCCACCTGAAAATATATGGAGAGAGACTTCCTTGTGTGCTGTTCCTGGTACTCCACCCATTTCATCTGTTGCTGAGGATGGCTGGATAGGAGGTAGCATCCTAGCTACCCAGAGGAGACCAGTTTTTACGGTGGACAGTGGAAGTGATCTCCTTGAAGTGAAGGATTGGCCCTCGAATTCCCTGCGGAACATTCTGGCAGGCTTGAAGAAGAGGGGGCGTAAGGGGGAGGGGTACTGTAACATTCCTGGCGGCGTCCTTGCATAGTGGTCCATCTCCCACTGTGCAAGAGCGCGCACTTGATCTCCAGTCCAGAATGTCTCTCTGGCTTCCCTCCATGCTGTCTGTTTCTGTCTGTTTCTGCTGCTTAAGGGCGGCGCCCGATCACTTCCTGCTTTTTGTACCTGCTGCAGGCACACCCCTTGTGCGTCCTCAGCGTATTGCTGTCTGTCACCTGGTATTTAAACCAGCTGCTCCAATTAACCCATGCCTGAGCATTGTGTTTCATTCAGTGTGGTCTTTCACTCTGAATGTGCCAGGTCCCCTTCTGTGTTCTCTTGTCCGCCTATCCTGGAGGATGTATTTCCAGGCCTGTCTGAACATGCTCCTTGCCTGTTCGTTTCGCCTTCTAGGGGCCGCATACCTAGATACGCTCCTGTATCTAGTCTGTCCTGTCTGAACACGCTCCTGGCCTGTTCCCCCCGCCTTCTAGGGGCTGCATACCTAGACCCGCTCCTGGTTCTTGCTACTGTGTCTGTTCTTGTCTGTATACTCTTCTAGCCTGTTTCCTGTGTTTCTTTGTACATACCTTTCCTTTTTCTGCAGAGTCTGAACTCATACCTAACTCCTGCTCGTTGTCACTGTACTTCCGTTTGTGAGTTTGTGGTCCACTCGCTACTTCACTGCAAGTACCCTGTGGGTATCTGGTTCTGTCTTTCCCTTCCTGTCTGTTCCATTTGAACAGAGCCCTGTCCCCCCTGCTCTGCCTTGCTCACCGCTCCGGCGGTTCTAGCCTGCTCTGCCTTGCTCACCGCTCCGGCGGTTCTAGCCTGCTCTGCCTTGCTCACCGCTCCGGCGATTCTAGCCTGCTCTGCCTTTGCTCACCGCTCCGGCGATTCTAGCCTGATCTGCCTTTGCTCACCGCTCCGGCGGTTCTAGCCTGCTCTGCCTTTGCTCACTGTTACGGCGGTTCTAGCCTGCTCTGCCTTGCTCACCGTTACGGCAGTTCTAGCCTGCTCTGCCTTGCTCACCACTCCAGCAGTTCTAGCCTGCTCTGCCTTTGCTCACCGCTCCAACGATTCTAGCCTGCTCTGACTTTGCTCACCTCTCCGGCGGTTCTAGCCTGCTCTGCCTTTGCTCACCGCTCCGGTGGTTCTTGCCTGCTCTGCCTTTGCTCACCGCTCCAGCGGTTCTAGCCTGCTCTGCCTTGCTCACCGCTCTGGCGGTTCTAGCCTGCTCAGCCTTTGCTCACCACTCTGGCGGTTCTAGCCTGCTCTGCCTTTGCTCACCGCTCTGGCGGTTCTAGCCTGCTCTGCCTTTGCTCACCGCTCTGGCGGTTCTAGCCTGCTCTGCCTTTGCTCACCACTCCGGCGGTTCTAGCCTGCTCTACCTTTGCTCACCGCTCCGGCGGTTCTAGCCTGCTCTACCTTTGCTCACCGCTCCGGCGGTTCTAGCCTGCTCTGCCTTTGCTCACCGCTCCGGCGGTTCTAGCCTGCTCTGCCTTTGCTCACCGCTCCGGCGGTTCTAGCCTGCTCAGCCTTTGCTCACCGCTCTGGCGGTTCTAGCCTGCTCTGCCTTTGCTCACCGCTCTGGCGGTTTTAGCCTGCTCTGCCTTTGCACACCACTCCGGCGGTTCTAGCCTCATCTGCCTTTGCTCACCGCTCCGGCGGTTCTAGCCTGCTCTGCCTTTGCTCACCGCTCCGGCGGTTCTAGCCTACTCTGCCTTTGCTCACCGCTCCGACGGTTCTAGCCTGCTCTGCCTTTGCTCACTTCTCCGGCGGTTCTAGCCTGCTCTGCCTTTGCTCACCGCTCCGGCGGTTCTAGCCTGCTCTGCCTCTGCTCACCGCTCCGGCGGTTCTAGCCTGCTCTGCCTGTGCTCACCGCTCCGGCGGTTCAAGCCTGCTCTGCCTTTGCTCACCGCTCTGGCGGTTCTAGCCTGCTTTGCCTTTGCTCACCGCTCCGGCGGTTCTAGCCTGCTCTGCCTTTGCTCACCGCTCTGGCGGTTCTTGCCTGCTCTGCCTTTGCTCACCGCTCCGGCGGTTCTAGCCTGCTCTGCCTTTGCTCACCGCTCCGGCGGTTCTAGCCTGCTCTGCCTTTGCTCACCGCTCCGGAGGTTCTAGCCTGCTCTGCCTTTGCTCACCGCTCCGGCGGTTCTAGCCTGCTCTGCCTTGCTCACCGCTCCGGCCGTTCTAGCCTGCTCTGCCTTTGCTCACCGCTCCGGCGGATCTAGCCTGCTCTGCCTTTGCTCACCGCTCCGGCGGTTCTAACCTGCTCTGCCTTTGCTCACCGCTCCGGCGGTTCTAGCCTGCTCTGACTTTGCTCACCGCTCTGGCGGTTCAAACCTGCTGTGCCTTTGCTCACTGCTCCGGCGGTTCTAGCCTTCTCTGCCTTTGCTCACCGCTCCGGCGGTTGTAGCCTGGTCTGCCTTTGCTCACCGCTCCGGCTGTTCTAGCCTGCTCTGCCTTTGCTCACCGCTCCAGCGTTTCTAGCCTGCTCTGCCTTTGCTCACCGCTCCGGCGGTTCTAGCCTGCTCTGCCTTTGCTCACCGCTCCAGTGGTTCTAGCCTGCTCTGCCTTTGCTCAATGCTCCTGGTGGCCTCGTCTGCTCTGCCTTTGCTCACCGCTCTTGGCGGCCTCGTCCTGCTCTGCCTTTGCTCACCGCTCCAGGTGGCCTCGTCCTGCTCTACTCTCGCTCACCGCTCCAGGCGGCCTCGTCCTGCTCTTCTCGCGCTCACCGCTCCAGGCAGTCTCGTCCTGCTCTACACGCCTCACCGCTCTAGGCGGTCTCGTCTTGCCCTGCTCTCGCTCACCACTCTGGGCGGCCTTACTCTGCTGTGTTTGTGTGCCACATCTGTGGTTCTGTTCCTGAGTCCCAGTTTGTACTGGGTCCTATCCCGCCTGTGTTCCTACCTGCTAGTGCCTCCCTGTCTGCACTCTAGCCATGCTTGCCTGTACCCCCCTGCCTGCATACCCGCCTGCCTGCATACCAGTCGTGCCTGCCTATACTAACCAGTCTGTTCCTGTATTCCCCTGTGTCGGTCAACAGCCGTGTCCGGGGTCTGTCCTGGAGTAGCACCTGGTCCCTCTGCTCGGTTCCTCCTTGGTGCACTGGCGTCGTGTGCCGTCGTGCGACCCTGATGGGATCGGGTGAATACCTAGTTACGCCCCTCCAGGCATTCACTCTCCAGCATGGCCCAGTGGAATCACACGCACACACCGCTCAGCCCGGGCGTGTGCATTACACATAGAGTGTACAGGAAAAAAAAAGAGGCATTCAAAGAAAAGAACACGGTCCCTACAGTCAAACATGGCGGAGTTTCACTGATGTTTTGGGGTTGCTTTGCTGCCTCTGGCACTGGACTGCTTGACCGTGTGCCTGGCATTATGAAGTCTGAAGACTACCAACAAATTTTGCAGCATAATGTAGGGCCCAGTGTGAGAAAGCTGGGTCTCCCTCAGAGGTCATGGGTCTTCCAGCAGGACAATGACCCAAAACACACTTCCAAAAGCACTATAAAATGGTTTTAGAGAAAGCACTGGAGACTTCTAAGGTGGCCAGCAATGAGTCCAGACCTGAATCCCATAGAACACCTGTGGAGAGATCGCAAAATGGCAGTTTCAGCTCAAAACAGAGGGCGGTCACACCCTTGTATGCACTAAAGCACATTGAACTACAAAGAAAAAACCTGGGAGTCTGAACTGAAACGTAAATTGATGTGAATGCAAAGTTTTGATCAAAATTTATGTTAACTAAATACCCTTTATTATTTATTATTTTTATGCATTGTGCAATTTATTCATATACTTTCAGGTATTTGTGTATTTTGCCCTTGTCTTTGTTTTTTTCTGTCAATGGCATTATGTGAACATGCATTTACACTTTGCATGCACATCAATTTACTTTTCAGTTCAGACTCCCAGGTATTTTCTTTGTAGTTCAATGTGCTTTAGTGCATACAAGGGTGTGGCCGCCCTCTGTTTTGAGCTGAAAGGTTCATTCTGCCTCAGGCCTATGCTTCTACTAGGGTTTCAGTCTCTCTGCCCTTATCCATATGGATGTCACTTGACAAATGGTAAGGTTTTTAATATTAAATATTAGAGTTAGGACTGTCCCATAATTGTTGCCGTGACGTTGCGGGATGGCTTTTACATTATTTTGATCAAAATTTATGTTAATTAAATACCATTTATTATTTATTATTTTTATACACTGTGCAATATATTCATATACTTTCAGGTGTTTGTGTATTTTGCCCTTGTCTTTGTTTTTTTTCTGTCCAATAGCCTTATGTGAACATGCATTTACACTTTGCATGCACATCAATTTACGTTTCAGTTCAGACTCCCAGGTTTTTTCTTAGTTATAGGGTATGCAGTGAGTCCAACGGCTGACCAGATTTAGAAAAAAAACCACTAAGAAATTAAAGACACATAGAGCAGGGCCACAGTAACGACAAATTCCCATTAGAAAGGAGAGAGTATGCTATACAATTATAGGATATGCAGTGAGTCCAATGGCTGACCAAATTTAGGAAAAACCTCACTAAGAAATAAAAGACACATAGAGCGGGTCCACAGTAACAACAAATTCCCATTAGAAAGGAGAGAGTCTGCTATACAGTTATAGGGTATGCAGTGAGTCTAACGGCTGCCCAAATTTAGGAAAAAACCCACTAAGAATTTAAAGACACACAGAGCAGGGCAACAGTAACAAGTACGACATGTTCCCATTAGTTAGGAGAGGGTCGGCTATACAGTGATAAGCTATGCAGTGAGTCCAAAGCCTGACCAAATTTAGGAAAAACCCCACTATGAATTTAAAGACACATAGAGCAGGGCCACAGTTTCAAGTATGACATGTTCCCATTAGAAAGGAGAGGGTCTGCTATACAGTTATAAGGTATGCAGTGAGTCCAACGGCTGACCAATTTTAGGAAAAACCCCACTAAGAATTTAAAGACACATAGAGCAGGGCCACAGTAACAAGTACGACATGTTCCCATTAGAAAGGAGAGGGTCTGCTATACATTTAGAGGGTATGCAGTGAGTCCAATGGCTAACCAAATTTAGGAAAAACCCCACTAACAATTTAAAGACACATAGAGCAGGGCCACAGTAACAACAAATTCCCATTAGAAAGGAGAGAGTCTACCATAGTGTTGGCCTATGCAGTAAATGCAAGGGCTGCCAAAAATTTGGAGGCACTTCAATGCCCCTTGGAAGAGACATGAAGGAGGGCCTCAGAACAAAATGTTCCCCTTAGAAATGAGCGGGCCTCCTATCCTTGTAATGCCCATGCACTTAGTGTATGGGCTGACAAACATTTACCCCTGGGGGGTATACATTAACATACTGTTTAATTTTTTTTTTTTTTACGGGCGTCATAAACACCCTTTAAAAAAATTATGTGGGTGTCGCATCACGGACCTACTGTCACCCTGGTGATAAGGTGGTGGAGGATTAGGAGAAGTAGGAGGACAAGAGCAAACAATCAAAATCAGGAAGCGTATACCGATATCTGGGTGTGAAGAGGTGCATGGGAATACACCTCACAAGAAAAAACAATGTAATTGAGTTTATGTTACGCTGCTATCATTTGGTGGTGTTGAGAAGTCTGGCCCAATCCAGCCCTTGATCATTTTAATAAGAGTCAGCCTGTCAGCATTAACAGTTGACAGGCGGATGTGCTTATCAGTTATAATTCCACCAGTGGCACTAAAAACCCGCTGTGATAAAACGCTGGCGACAGGGCAGGCCAGGAACTCCAAGGCATAGAGAGCCAGTTCATTCCACGTATCCAGTTTGGATACCCAATAATTATAAGGCACAGCGTAATCACGGAGGATGCTGGTACGGTCGGCAAGGTCCTCCCTCAGCATCTTCCCAAACTTTGCACTCCTTGTGAGAGTACCCCGCGACTCAGGGCCTGTGCGATGGGAGGGGCTGAGAAAACTCTCCCAGAATTGTGACAGTGTTCCCCTGCCTCTGCTGGATTGAAGTTGTGTCTCTCTCGCCTGTACACCTTCATTGTCCAACGAAGTGTGCACTCTGCCGCCAGAGTTTTCAGATTGGATTTTTTTTAATAGTTCTGCAACTAGGGCCTTCTTTTACAGCACCATTTTTGTAGACCAGTGCGACTCAGGAATAAGAGATATAAAGTTCTCCTTGAAGCGTTGGTCTAGAAGTGTCACCAACCAGTATTGACTGACACCCAAAATTTTGAGAACACGAGGGTCATGGGTAAGGCAGACTTCCGTGTCCTCACTAAGAGGATCAATGACCATGCTATCCTCCTCTCTGTACTCTGGCCATCCTCGCTGAACAGACGGTATGACAGTTGTGCAGGTAGTACCGTTTATAGTCCATGAAACTAGCTCCTGTCCTTCCTCCTCCTCCTCTTCCTTATTGTCACCCAATCCACGTTGGGATGAGATGAGTCTGGGCTGTGTTTAATCACCGTGTATGGTTCCTAGCTCCATATCATCATGCTCCACCTGAAATGCACCTCTTTGATTATGAGCAGAACGTTTCAGAAGACAGAGAAGTGGGATGGTGACGCTAATTATGGCGTCATAGCCATTCACCATCTCGGTGGAGTCCTCAGAGTTTTGGAGGATGGTACATATGTCTGACATCCATGTCCACCCCTGAGGTCTTATGTGTGGAGTCTGAACTGAATACCGATGGCCATGTTGATGCTGCCTCTTCTGCTCACAAATCCGTCCCAACATCTGTAGTGTAGAGTTCCAACACGTGGGGACATCACACACCACTCTTTGAGCCGGAAGCTGCAAACACTGCTGAAATACGGCAAGGGTGACGGAAGCCGTAGCTAACTTTCTAAAATGGGCACACAGGCGGCCTACTTTAACAAGCAGATCCGGCAGCTCCGTGTAGGATTTGAGAAATCGCTGAACCATGAGGTTAAGCACATGGGCCAGGCATTGTACGTCTGTAAGCTCACCTCGCCTCAGAGCCTCCACCGGATTCCGTCCATTGTCACACACCACCATGCCTGGCTGTAGGTTCAGCGGTGTGAGCCACAGATCTGCCTGCTCTTTCAGAGCTGTCCACAACTCTTCAGCATTGTGCGGTTTGTCACCTAAGCATATTAGCTTCAGCACAGCCTGTTGCCGCTTGGCAGAGGCAGTGCTGAAGTGCTTCCAGCTTGTGACTGATGTGGTCATTTCGGAGATGGAGGCTGAAAAGGAGGAAGAGGCTAAGGAGGATGAGGTGCAGGAGCTGTAGACCATGAGGGCAAGCCGGACGGAACTAGGGCCCGCAATCCTTGGAGTCGGGAGGACGTGTTCTGTCCCAAGGTCTGACTGGGTCCCGCCTTTCACTATGTTAACCCAGTGTGCCGTCCGCGAGATGTACTGTCCCTGCCCACAAGCACTTGTCCACATGTCCATGGTTAGGTGGACCTTCCCGGTAACTGTGTTGTTGAGGGCACGGCTAATGTTTTGTGACACGTGCTTGTGTAATGTGAGGACGGCACACTGCGAGAAATAGTGGCGGCTGGGGACCGAGTACCGAGGGATGGCCGCCGCCATCAAGTTGCGAAATGCATCCGTCTCCACAAGCCTAAAAGGCAACATTTCGAGCGCAAGCAGTCGTGAATTGTGAAAATTTAGTAGTGTGGCCTGTGGGGCATTGGCTGCATATCTGTGCTTGCGATCCAAGGACTGGGGTAGGGACAACTGAATGCAACACTGAGACAAGAACATGAACGTGCTTCCTGAAGCTGCTACTTGAGAGTGCGCAACAACAGGGGCAGGGCTTGAGGCATCTTTGCATGCACCATGGACAGGGGATTGGCTTGCATGCTCAACAGTGGAAGAAGCAATGGTGCCACCTGCAGACACTGTTCCTGGACCCTGGAATTCTGCCCACAAAGTCGGTTCCTTTGTTGCCATGTGCCTGATCATCCTGGTGGTGGTCAGGCTGGTCGTTTTGCTACTCCTGCTGATGCTGGCCTGGTAGGCCATGCAAATTGCTTTTTGGAAGACCTAACAGTTGTACTGGCAACGTCCTTCATTTTGGTGTTATGGGGAACGGTTGCCTGCCTTCTGTCTGCGGCCACCAAACTGCTTCTTCCTACCTGTTGGGGAGCTCTTCCTCCCTCCCCCTGTGTGCTGCTGTCCTCGCTCTGCATGTCCTCCTGCCAGGTTGGGTCAGTTACTATATCATTCACCACATCGTCTTCCACTTCTGGACCCTGGTCCTCCTCTTGACTTTCTGGCAATTGTGTCTCATCATCGTCCACCTCTTGTGAAACTTTCCCACCGTTGCCTTCATGTGACCGTGGCTGCTCAAATATTTGGGCATCGTTGCACGCGATCTCCTCTTGCCCCACTTTAAGTGGATCGGGCGAGAAGCCCGAATCTATAAATGTAAAAGTGAATAGCTCTTCAGAGTGTCCAAGTGTGGGATCAGTTGTCTCCAGGCACTTGGCATGGAGGGAGGAAGGAGGATCAGGGTGAGGAATATGCGGTCCAGACTCACGGCTTCTGAGACTTGACCGTGTGGAAGACAGGGTGGTGGTGCTGGTGACTAAGTGACTGGAAGCATTATCCGCTATCCAACCAACAACCTTTTGACACTGCTCTGGGTTCAATAGTGGTGTGTTGCGGTACCCTTGGAATTGGGACAGGAAGGTCGGGTGAGAAGATGTGGGTGTTTGTTGTGGCACAATTTCAGCTTGCCCACGGCCTTGTCCTTGGCCTCTGCATGCACCATCACCATCACTTCCAGTTCCCCATCCCTTGCCACGTGCCTTTCCCATTTTAAATGGAGGACAGTATCTTCCACACATGCTACAAATGACTGAGTTTGGAGCGAACTTATATGTGTTTTAAATACCTGGCCTGTAGGTAAGTAGTTTGAACAGCAAACTGGTGTGAATTGCTTCACTGACACACTGAAGGAAATTTTTAATGGAGGCCAGAAATGGCAGTATTTTCTGACAACGTATATGTGATCCGTGTGAAGGAGAAAACAGAGTTTTAAATACCTGGCCTGAAGGTACAGTAAGTAGTTTGAACAGCAAACTGTTGTGAATTGCTTCACAGACAGACTGAAAGAAATTTTTAATGGAGGCCAGAAATGGCAGCATTTTCTGACAACGTATATGTGATCCGTGTGATGGAGAAAACAAATTTTTAAATACCTGGCATGTAGGTAACTAGTTTGACAAGCAATCCAGTGTCAAAAATGTCGCTGACACATTGAATAAAAATTGGAATGGAGGCCAAAAATGGCAGTATTTTCTGAAAACGTATATGCGATCCATGTGACGGAGAAAACATAGTTTTAAATAGCTGGATTTCTAGCACTGTAATATGGAAAGGACCTGGCTGTATTCTGCAGTGCCATCAAGCAAATGGCTCAGAAAAACTGTGTTCTCTGGATTGCTTTTTAAGCAAATAATGAGGATGAAGATCCAAAAAAAAGTATTCCTGGCCCCTGAGAACTGGGCCTTTGTATATAAATATCTAACAGCAGCAGAAGGCAGAAATGGAATGGAGTCTCTTGTGCTATATACACTGCCTGCCTATATACACTGCCTGCCTGATATCTCTGCAGATGGATTAGTTCGTTTTCAAAAGTACTGTTTGTTAAGATGGATATGTGTAATGTACGGTTTTTAACCCTACACTACCTAATAAACAAGCAAATCTCTCCCTGACGCAGCAGCACCTCTCCCTACTCTGCCTGATTCCGGAGAGACTGTGACGAGCACAGCAACACCAGGTCTGATATAGACCTGATGACGCTGTGCGGCCATCCAATCACTGTAATGCCACAACCACCATGGCTGCGGCATTATAATGAGTTTCAGACAATCCCTGCATTTTGATTGGCAGAGCGCCAATCATGCAGGGAGGGGACCCGAGCTCCCGCCAAGCAACACCGGAAATACTTTATGAGCGCCGAGCATCTCGGGCGGTGAGATGCTCGGGCGAGCACCGAGCAGTAGCGAACATGCTCGCTCATCACTAGTAATTACTGTCGGTCTTGCCCCACCAGTCAGATAACTGCTCCCGCGTCCCACTTCCGGAGCCCTCTAGCCAGGGAAGGCTGCAGGTTTTTGTGGGCCCTGGGCAAAAGAGCCTCAGTGGGCCCCTTTAACACATACCATGATTCATGATACACAGATACAGCAGAGAAATATGTATCTATTCAGCTGATAGTCCTACTGAATCATCTGTTAGAATTTATTTTATGGCAAGAAAAAAGAAGCTAAGTAAAAGAAAAATGAGTGGCCATCATTACTTTAAGAAATGAAGGTCTGTCAGTCCGAAAAATTGGGAAAACTTTGAAAGTGTCCCCAAGTGCAGTTGCAAAAACCATCAAGTGCTACAAAGAAACTGGCTCACAAGAGGACCGCCCCAGGAAAGGAAGACCAAGAGTCATTTCTGCTACTGAGGATAAGTTTATCCGAGTCACCAGCCTCAGAAATCACAGGTTAACAGCAGCTAAGATTAGAGACTAGGTCAATGCCACACAGAGTTCTAGCAGCAGACACATCTCTTCAACAACTGTTAAGAAGAGACTTTGTGCAGCTGGCCTACATGGTAAAATAGCTGCTAGGAAACCACGGCTAAGGACAGGCAACAAGCAGAAGAGACTTGTTTGGGCTAAAGAACACAAGGAATGGACATTAGACCAGTGGAAATCTGTGCTTTGATCTTATGAGTCCAAATTTGAGATCTTTGGTTTCAACCACCGTGTCTTTGTGCGACGCAGAAAAGGTGAACGGATGAACTCTACATGCCTGTTTCCCACCGTGAAGCATGGAGGAGGAGGTGTGATGGTGTGGGGGTGCTTTGCTAGTGGCACTGTTGGGGATTTATTCAAAATTGAAGGCATACTGAACAAGCATGGCTACCACAGCATCTTGCAGCGGAATGCTATTCTATCCGGTTTGCGTTTAGTTGGACCATCATTTATTTTTCAACAGGACAATGACCCCAAAAACACCTCCAGGCTGTGTAATGGCTATTTGACCAAGAAGGAGAGTGATGGGGTGCTACGCCAGATGACCTGGCCTCCACAGTCACCAGACCTGAACCCAATCGAGATGGTTTGGGGTGAGCTGGACCGCATAGTGAAGGCAAAAGGGATTAACGAGTGCTAAGCATCTCTGGGAACTCCTTCAAGATTGTTGGAAGACCATTTCCGGTGACTACCTCTTGAAGCTCAAGAAGAGAATGCCAAGAGTGTGCAAAGCAGTCATCAAAGCAAAAGGTGGCTACTTTGAAGAACCTAGAATATAAGACATATTTTCAGTAGTTTCACACTTTTTTGTTAAGTATATAATTCCTCATGTGTTAATTCAAAGTTTTGATGCCTTCAGTGTGAATGTACAATTTTCATTGTCATGAAAATACAGAAAAATCTTTCAATGAGAATGTGTGTCCAAACTTTTGGTCTGTACTGTATATATGTGTATATATATATATATATATATATATATGTAAATGTATATATATATATATATATATATATATATATATATATATATATATATATATAGTACAATGCCAAAGATTTCACTTCTTACATTACATGAGCGAAATCTATTGTAAATTCCAAAATAGCTCACAAACTAGCGAAATGCTCCATACAGGATACTGACCTCCATATAATGTTCCATGCAGGCTGTGCCCCTACATAATGCTCCATGCAGGTTGTTGCCCCCAAATAATGCCCCATGCAGGCTGTTCCCCCCACATAATGCCCCATGCAGGCTGTTCCCCCCACATAATGCTCCATACAGGATGTCACCCCCCTTATAATGCCCCATGCAAGATGTCACCCCGCTCCCTAATTAATGCCCCATGCAGGATGTCATCCCCACCCCCTTATAATGCCCCATGCAGAATGTCACCCCCACCCCATTATAATGCCCCATGCAGGATGTCAATTCCCCCCCGTATAATGCCCCATGCAGGATGTCACCCTCCCTTATAATGCCACATGCTGGATGTCACCCCCCTTATAATGCCCAATGCAGGATGTCACCCCCCTTATAATGCCCCATGCAGGATGTCACCGCCCTTATAATGCCCCATGCGGGATGTCACAGACCCCCTTATAATGCCCCATGCAGGCTGTCACCCCCACTTTATAATGCCCCATGCAGTATGTCACTTCTCCCCCCCATATAATGCCCCATGCATGATTCCACTTCCCCCCTTATAATGCCCCAAGCAGGATGTCACTTCCCCCCCTTATAATGCCTCATGCAGGATGTCACCCCCCTCCTTTATAATGCCCCATGCCTCCATACATTAAAAAAAAAATCAAATACTCACCTCGCTTCTCACCTGCTGCCGCTGCTCAGCTCTGTACTCCAGCATCGCCGGTGTCTCCCCGCTCTGCGCTGTGATGGCTCAGGAGAGGGCGCAGTGGAAAGACGTCACCATGCCCTCTGACCTGAGATGTCACAGTGCAGCAGCCGCGGAAGATCCACTACCTGCTGCGGAGGCATGGGGAGAGGTAAGTGTTGTGTCGGCTGCTGGGGCCCTGAGCAAGTGGGGGGGAGGGCGGGTTGCTGGCACCGCTCTTCTCTGCTCACCGGTCCCATAGCACGGCCAGGTACCCAACGGCTAGTGGGCCCCTGCCTGCTTAGGACCCTGGCACATGCCCGGGTGCCCCGGGTGCTGGCGCCAGGCCTGCCTGTAGTGCCATTGCCTATTATAGAGGTCCCATTTGATTGGATTGCCATGGACATTGTCGGGCCCCTGGTCAAGTCCGCCAGGGTGCACCAATACACCCTGGTATTGTTGGACTATACAACTCGGGATCCGGAGGCGGTACCTTTCAGAAACTCCTCCCCCAGGAGTATCGCCAGAGAGCTTATGCATATTTTCTTCTGGACGGGCTTGCCAAAGGAGATGCTGACAGACCAGGGATCTCCTTTTATGTCAAAGGTGATGAGGGAGTTGTGTAAGGCTCTCCAGATTACTCAACTCCGGACATCTGTATACCATCTGCAGACAGACAACCTAGTGGAGAGATTCAACAAGACCTTGAAATCAATGCTGAAGAAGGTCATGGAGAAGGATGGGAGAGACTGGGATTGCCTGTTGCCATACCTGCTGTTCTCCATTAGAGAAGTTCCCCAGAGCTCTACGGGATTCTCACCATTTGAGCTGCTATACGGATGGCACCCTCGGAGACTTCTGGACATAGCGAAGGAGACTTTGGAAGCAGAGGTTATACCCCACTGGAGCGTCATAGAGCATGTGGCCCAAATGCATGACCGGATCGAAAGGGTGATGCCAATTGCAAAGGAGAGCCTCCTATAGGCACAAGAGGCCCAGGCGAGTGTCTACAATTGAGCCACAAGGCTGAGACAATTCAGCTGTGGAGACTGGGTACTAAGATTAGTACCCACAGTCGAAAATAAGTATCTGGCCAAGTGGCAAGGGCCGTACGAGGTGGTCGAGAAGTTGAATGAAGTCAACGATAAAATCCATCAGCCATGAAGAAGAATGCTGTACCAGATCTAACACATTGTTACGAGTAAGGGAGGTGGAACCTCTGTGCTGCAATACAAGGGGGAAGTCCTTGTAGGGAAGCGGGTGACTCCCAGGGAAGGAGGGCAGGTAGTCACAGCAAGTGACAGGGGCAGTATCTGGGTAAATGGGCAGGTGGTCACGGCAAGTGACCGGGACAGTCTCTGGGTAAACGGGCAGGTGGTCACGGCAAGTGACCGGGACAGTCTCTGGGTAGACAGGCGAGGCGGATACCAGACAGGTGCCTGGCGGGCGCTCCCAGGTGAGCGGACTGACGGAGACAGCAGGGAACAGGCAGGTAACTGGTGGACGCTCCCAGGTGAGCAGTCTGACAGACGAGGCACTAGACAGGCAGGTAACTGGAGGACGCTCCCAGGTGAGCGGTCAGACTGACGAGGCAGGTAACAGGCAGGTAACTGGTGGACGCTCCCAGGTGAGCGGTCAGACTGACGAGGCAGGTAACTGAAGGATGCTCCCAGGTGAGTGGTCTGGCAGACAAGGCAAGTAACAGGCTGGCAGGCAGGACGAGAAGTCAGGCTAGCAGCAGAACCTGAGGGCTGAAGCACAGGTGAGACACAGTGCAAACAACATTGCTCGGGCACCTCCATTTTGGATGAGGTGCCCTATATATGGGAGGTCCTCCGGCAATTGGCCGGGGACTCCTTAGGACAGCGCGCGCGGTCCCTTTAAGAGAGGGGGAGCGCGTGCGCGCGCCCTAAGCACACTGCCGGGGAAGGAGCGCGTGCCGGAAGCAGCAGGGAGAGAAGCGCTGGAGGACGCCGCGCCAGGAGCGGGGAGGTGAGAGGGACGGCGTCTCTGCCTAGTACGGGGCAGAGACGCCGATGCTACAGTACCCCCCCCTTTAGGCCCCCTCTTTTTTTGGCCTGAAAGAAATTTTTCAAGGAGAAGCGGGGCGTTGATGTTCTCCCTGGGTTCCCAAGTTCTCTCCTCAGGACCAAACCCCTTCCAATCTACCAGAAAAAAGGTTTTTCCTCTTACCCTCTTGGAGGCCAGAATACTCTCTACCTCAAAGACGTCATCAGCGGAAACCGGAGCAGGAGGGGCACCTGGATTATTGGAAAAAGAGTTAAAGACAACGGGTTTGAGGAGAGATACGTGGAAGGAGTTGGGAATCCGTAAGGTGGCCGGGAGTTTTAATTTGTAGGCCACTGGATTTATTTGCCTGAGGATTTCGAATGGGCCGATGAAGCGAGGACCTAACTTGTAGGAGGGTATCTTGAGCCGTACATGTTTGGAGGACAGCCAAACCTTGTCTCCCGGACGGAATTGAGGTGGATCCAGACGTCTCTTATCAGCATATCTCTTCATCCGCTCGGAGGACAGAAGAAGTGCGGACCTAGTACTGTCCCAAATGGTAGAAAACTCGCTGACAAGAGACTGCGCGGCAGGGTTGTCCACAGAGGCGGAGACGGGAAACGGAATCCGGGGATGCTGGCCATAGACAACAAAGAACGGGGATTTGGAAGAGGACTCGCTCTCGTGGTTATTGTAAGAGAACTCAGCCCAAGGGAGGAGGTCCACCCAATCAGAATGGTGGGCATTAACAAAGTGCCGGAGATAGCTGGTAAGGATCTGATTGATCCGCTCCACTTGACCATTGGACTGAGGGTGGTAAGCGGAGGAGAAGTCCAGGGTGACGTCCAGCAGTTTACATGTGGCTCTCCAGAAGCGCGAGGTGAACTGAACCCCTCGATCCGACACGATGTGGAGAGGTGGGCGATGGAGACGGAAGATATGGCGGATAAAGTCTTTAGCCAGCTCAGGTGCAGACGGAAGACCAGGCAGGGGAATGAAGTGGGCCATTTTAGAAAAACGGTCCGCGACCACCCAAATGACAGTACACCCGGCAGAGACAGGAAGGTCGGTAATGAAGTCCATAGCGATGTGCTGCCACGGGGCAACAGGTATGGGAAGAGGCAGGGGCTGACCAGCTGCTAAGTGTCTGGGAACTTTTTTGCGGCCACAAGATGAACAGGCAGAGACGAAGTCTACCACATCCTTACGCAGGCTAGGCCACCAGTAATGCTGGGAAATGAGTAGGAAGGTCTTTTTTTGACTGGCATGGCCAGCTAGTTTCGAAGAATGATCCCAGTGAAGAACCTTCTCACGGTCAGGAGGCGCCACGAACGTCTTGCCGGGTGGAAGACGAGTCAAATCCAAGGGGGCCACATTCATCACCTTGGAGGGATCGATAATGTGCATAGGCTCCTCCTCTTGGTCGGAGGACAGGAAGGATCGGGACAAGGCATCAGCTTTGACATTCTTGTCCGCCGGGCGGAAATGACAGATGAAATCGAAGCGGGCAAAAAACAAAGACCACCGGGCCTGACGTGGATTAAGTCTCTGGGCATTTTGGAGATATGCCAGGTTTTTGTGATCCGTGTAGATGATCACCGGGTATAGAGCCCCTTCAAGCAGGTAACGCCACTCCTCCAGCGCCAATTTAACGGCTAACAGTTCTTGGTCTCCAATGGAGTAATTGCGCTCAGAGGAGGAGAAGATTTTAGAGAAAAAGCCGCTGGTTACCATTCTCCCGGATGAAGACTTTTGGGTGAGCACCGCTCCGGCTCCAGAGGAGGAAGCATCAACCTCCAGGTAGAACTGTTTGTTGCAGTCCGGACGGTGCAGCACAGGGGCAGAGGAGAAGGCTTGCTTCAGGGAAAGGAAGGCCTCCTCAGCTTCGGGTGGCCATACCTTGGGATTTGCTCCCTTACGGGTGAACGCAGATATGGGCGCAGTCCGAGACGAGAAGTGAGGAATGAAGAGACGATAGTAATTAGCGAAGCCCAGGAATCGCTGTATCGCCTTTAAGCCCTCCGGACGAGGCCACTTTAGGACAGCAGAGAGCTTCTCGGGATCCATTCGCAAGCCTGTCTGGGAGATAACATAGCCCAGGAATAGAAGAGAGGTCTGCTCAAAAAGGCACTTCTCGTATTTAGCATAGAGGTGGTTCTGACTGAGCCTCAGCAGGACCTGACGAACATCCCTCCGGTGTGAGGGAAGATCCGGAGAGAAGACCAGGATGTCATCCAGGTGTACCACCACGCAGGAGTAAAGAAGGTCACGGAAGATGTCGTTGACTAGTTCTTGGAAGACGGCGGGAGCATTGCAAAGACCGAAGGGCATCACACGGTACTCATAGTGTCCGTCCCGGGTATTAAATGCCGTTTTCCACTCGTCTCCTTGACGGATTCGGAGCAGGTTATACGCTCCACGTAGATCCAGCTTGGAAAAGATCCTGGCGCCTTTAAGGCGATCAAATAACTCAGAGATGAGTGGAAAGGGATATTTATTTTTAACCGTGATCTGATTGAGTCCTCTATAGTCAATACAGGGGCGTAGCGAACCATCCTTTTTTTTGACAAAGAAGAATCCGGCTCCAGCCGGGGAAGTAGACTTCCGGATGAATCCCCTGGCCAGATTTTCCTCTATGTACTCAGACATGGCCCGGGTTTCGGCCGCAGACAACGGATAAATACGCCCACAGGGTGGAGTGGCGCCAGGTACCAGGTCGATCGGGCAATCATATGGCCTATGAGGTGGCAATGTCTCTGCTTCCTTCTTACCAAAGACGTCAGCATAGGGCCAGTAAGGAGCCGGAAGACCGGGTAAATTAGCTGGGATAGGTGGAGGACGAACCAGGCGAACCGGAACCAGGCAGGTCTTATAGCAGGCCGGTCCCCACCGGAGAACTTCACCAGAATGGCAGTTCAACACGGGTTCATGTGTCTGGAGCCAAGGTAGACCTAGCAATAGAGAGTGGGAGAGTCCGGGCAACACATGGAAGGAGATTACCTCAGAGTGCAGCATTCCCACCTGCAGGGTTATGGGTTCCGTGGCGAGCGGGATGGTCACCGGGAGGAGTCTTCCATCCACGCAGGCGACAGACAAAGGTTCAGTCAGAGACTTGGTGGGAATACGGTATTTCTCAACCAGGGACTGGGAGATGAGGTTTCCAGCGGATCCAGAATCCAGGTGGGCGAGTTCAAAGTGACGGTTCTCTCCTCAGGAGATAGATACAGACAAAGTCAGGGTTCGAGAGGATTTATTTTTGTCTAGGGCGACCTCTCCGAGCGGTCCTAGACACTGGAGTTTCCCGGCCTCTCTGGGCAGGAACGAATCAGGTGCTCCTTACTAGAGATGAGCGGTGTTCGACTAGAACTGTTCGCCAATCTCAAATTCGAGCTGTTTTGGGCGGTGTTCGACTTGTTCGACGAACCCGAACGATTTGCAAAAAATTCGGCTGTTCGAGGTTATGTTCGATAACTGTTCGTGCACCAAAAGCGTGTCCTGCATGTCTGGCGCTATTTTGAGCACCAATCATGCAGGGATTGTCTGCCACTCACTGTAATGCCACAGCCATGGTGGTTGTGGCATTACAGTGATTGCCCAAATCGATGGGAACAGTGCCAACAGTGAAACATGAAAAGCCGGCAATTCAGCAGCGGCATACACCTGTACCCGACAATTTAGAACTGAAAGAATAGAGCTTCACACATAGATTAGATAGATAGAAACATGTCAGTCACATATATATGAAGTACAGTGACAGTGTTGCTTACTGTACTTGTCATTTAGTGTAAAGGATTTATCAAAAAAAAATAATAGTGTTTTCATGCACTGTCTCTTTAAAAAAGCCAGCCGGCAATTCAGCATCTGTACCCGACAATTTAGAATAGAAGGAATAGAGAATCACACATAGATTAGATAGATAGAAACATGTCAGCCACATATATACGAAGTACAGTGACAGTGTTGCTTACTGTAATTGTCATTTAGTGTAAAGGATTTATCAAAAAAAATAATAGTGTTTTCATGCACTGTCTCTTTAAAAAAGCTGGCCGGCAATTCAGCAGCGGTACCCGACAATTTAGAATAGAAAGAATAAAGAATCACAGATTACATAGATAGAAACATGTCAGTCACATATATATGAAGTACAGTGACAGTGTTGCTTACTGTACTTGTCATTTAGTGTAAAGGATTTATTAAAAAAAATAATAGTGTTTTCATGCACTGTCTCTTTAAAAAAGCCGGCAGTCAATTCAGCATCTGTACCCGACAATTTAGAATAGAAGGAATAGAGAATCACACATAGATTAGATAGATAGAAACATGTCAGTCACATATATATGAAGTACAGTGATAATGTTGATTATTGTACTTGTCATTTAGTGTTAAAATAAGGGATTTATTTAAAAAAAAATTGGCGTGGGGTTCCCCATAATTTTAGGCTCTAGCGGAGGTTAAGCAGACGGCTGGGGCAGATGTTTGAAGCCTGGGAAGGGGGTAATACCCACGGAGCTTCCCAGGCTACTAATATCAGCCCCCAGCGGAATACCTAGCCTTTACTAGCTATTAAAATGGGGGACCCCCCCAAAAAGATGACGTGGGGTCCCCCCTATTTTAATAGCTAGCAAAGGCTAGGCAGACAGCTGGGGGCTGATATTAATAGCCCAGGAAGGGAGCCATGAATATTGGCCCCCTCCCAGGCTAGAAACACCAGCCGTCAGCCGCTCCAGAAATGGCGCATCGTTAGGATGCGCCAATTCTGGCACTTAGCCTCGCTCTTCCCACTGCCCTGTAGCGGTGGCAGTGGGGTAATAGGGTTGGGGTTGATGTCAGCTTATAATGCCAGCTGACATCAAGCCCATTTTCCCACGCTGTCAGTGACGTGCATGAGGTGAGCTGAGATCATTGGACATGAATGAGCTCACCTCATGCACGTCACTGACAGCGTGGGAAAATTCTCCTGCACTCAGCGCTTCAGCGTGAGAATTTTCCCACGCTCTCAGTGACGTGCATGAGGTGAGCTCATTCATGTCCAATGAACTCAGCTGACCTCATGTACGTCACTGACAGCGTGGGAGAATTCTCACGCTGAAGTGCTGAGTGCAGGAGAATTCTCCCACGCTGTCAGTGACGTGCATGAGGTGCGACGAGTTCATTGGACATGAACTCGTCTCATCTTTATGCCTTCGCAGCGAGACACTGAGGAGCGCAAGCATGCCTGCGCTTCTCAGTGTCCGGGGGATGACAGGCTGGATGGCAGCGTTCTGCTGCGGTCCAGCCTGTCATCTCGATGTAGCAGAGCTGAAGCTGTCGTGGGAACTATGGAAAGGTAAGGATGATGTTGCTTAATTATTTTTCTTTTATTGGCGTGACGGTAAGTATGGTTTAATTTAGAACAATAAAGAATTGTGTGTTTATTTCAATTAAAGGACTTTTTTCTGGGTGTTGTGTTTTTTTTAAATACTTTACTAGAAATTCATGGCGGTCATGTCTAATATTGGGGTAACCCCATGAATTTCGGGCTTAGGGCCAGCTGATAATGCCAAGCTGGCCCTAACCCCTTTATTACCCAGTGAGCCACCGCACCAGGGCCCTGGATGAGTTGGGTACAGCGCCAGAAGATGGCGCTTCTATGAACACGCCATTTTCCGGGGTGGCTGCGGACTGCATTTTGCAGCGGGGGTGGCCCAGAAAGCTTGGGCCTCCCTGCGCTGCAGATTCCAGTCCCCAGCTGCCTAGTTGTACCTGGCTGGACACAAAAATAGGGCGAAGCCCCACGTATTTTTTTTTTTTAATTATTTCATGAAATTCATGAAATAATTAAGAAAAAAAGGGCTTTCCTATATTGTTGTGTCTGGCCAGGTACAAATAGGCAGCTGGTGGTTGGGGGCAGCCCGTTCCTGCCTGCTGTACCTGGCTGGACACAAATATAGTGCGAAGCCCCACGTCAATTTTTTTTTAATTATTTCATGAAACTAGATGGTGGCCCGATTCTAACGCATCGGGTATTCTAGAATATGTATGCGGCAGACCGGGCGCAATCAGCAGAGCGGTGTTTAAATTTGGCGCCAAAATCGCTGACTGGTCGCGGCCAGCAACCGCGACCAATCAGCAAAGCGGTGTTGAAATTTTGCGACTATATCGCTGATTGGTCACGGCCGGCGGTCGCGACTAATCAGCAGAGCGGGGTTTAAATTTTGCGCCAATAATGCTGATTGGTCGCGGTCGCGACCAATCAGCAAAGCGGTGTTTAAATTTTGCGTCAATAATGCTGATTGGTTGCGGTCGCGACCAATCAGCAAAGCGGTGTTTAAATTTGGCGCCAATAATGGTGATTGGTCACGACCGCGACCATTCAGCAGAGCGGTGTTTAAATTTGGCAGCAACAATGTTGATTAGTCGCGGCCGGTAACCGTGACCAATCAGCCGAGCAGGGTTTAAATTTGGCGCCAATACTGCTGATTGGTCGCGGATGGCGACCGCGATCAATCAGCAGAGCGGTGTTTAAATTTGGCGCCAATAATGCTGATTAGTCGCGGCCGGCATCCGCGACCAATTAGCAGAGCGGGGTTTAAATTTGGTGACAATCTCGCTGATTGGTCGCGGCTGGAGTCCGCGACCAATCAGTAGAGCGTTGTTTAAATTTGGCGCCAATCTCACTGATTGGACGCGTCTGGCGTCCGCGTCCAATCAGCAGAGCGTTGTTTAAATTTGGCGCCAAGCTTGCTGATTGGTCGCGGTCGCTATTTAAATGTGGCGCCCAATTCGGTGATTGGTCGCGGGCAGCGTCCGCGACCAATCAGCAGAGCGGTGTTTAACTTTAGCGCCAAGATCACTGATTGGTCGCGTGCGGAGAGCGTGACCAATCAGCGAATCGTATTGGTGAGGACCGGGGAGCGCCGCTGCCTGGTCGGTGCTTCCCCTGCGAGAAGCCGGAAGATGAGCGACTGCTCGCAGCAGAAGTATCCCGACCCGCAGCGCTGCTCCCCGGTCCTCCCTTGACACCCTAGCCGCTGATGTCCCCACAGTATCCGCATGGTGTTACAAAGATTCGGACATTTGTGTTAAAAATCGCTGATTGGTCGCTGGCGCTGCCCGCGACCAATCACCGATTTGGGCGCCAAATTTAAATATCGGCCGCAACCAATCACCGATCTTGGCTCCACATTTAAACACCGCTGTGCTGATTGGTCGCCGACGCTGGGCGCGACCAATCACCGATTTTGGCGCCACATTTAAATAGCGTCCGCGACCAATTAGTACAGCGGTGTTTAAATGTGGAGCCAAGATGGGTGATTGGTCGCGGCTGATATTTAAATTTGGCGCCCAAATCGGTGATTGGTCGCGGGCAGCGCCAGCGACCAATCAGCGATTTTTTACACAAGTGTCCGGACCTTTGTAACACCATGCGGATACTGTGGTGACATCAGCGGCTAGAGTGTGAAGGGAGGACCGGGGAGCGGCGCTGCGGGTCGCGATACTTCTGCTGCGAGCGCCCGCTCATGTCCCGGGTTCTCGCAGCGGAAGTATCCGCACAGGCAGCGCCGCTGACATCCATGCGGCTAGGGTGTAAAGGGAGGACCGGGGAGCGGTGCTGACATCCAATTGGTCGCGGCCGCTATTTAAATGTTCCGCACAAATCGGTGATTGGTCGCCGTCTTGAAGGCGACCAATCACTGATCTTGCCGCCAAAGTTAAACACTACTGTGCTCATTGGTCGCGGACGCTGCCCGCGATCAATCACCGATTTGTGCGCCAAATTTAAATATCAGCCTCATGGACGTCACTGACAGCGTGGGAAAATTCTCCTGCACTCAGCGCTTCAGCGTGAGAATTCTCCCACGCTGTCAGTGACGTACATGAGGTGAGCCGAGTTCATTGGACATGAACTCGGCTCATCTTTATGCCGTCACAGAGAGACACTGAGGAGCGCAAGCATGCCTGCGCTTCTCAGTGTCTGCGGGATGACAGGCTGGATGGCAGTGTTCTGCTGCGGTCCAGCATGTCATCTTGATGTAGCAGAACTGAAGCTGTCGTGGGAACCATGGAAAGGTAAGGATGAGGTTGCTTTATTATTTTTCTTTTATTGCAGGAGATCATTGGCTTCAGCTGGAATGGGCGTGACGGTAAGTATGGTTTAATTTAGAACAATAAAGAATTGTATCTTTATTTCAATTAAAGGACTTTATTCTGGGTGTTTGTGTTTTTTTTTTAACTTTGACTATGGGGTTAGTAATGGGGGTGTCTTATAGACGCCTCTCCATTACTAACCTGGGCTTGATGTCAGCTGGCATTATAAGCTGACATCAACCCGAGCCCTATTACCCCACTGCCACCGCTACAGGGCAGTGGGAAGAGCGAGGCTAAGTGCCAGAATTGGCGCATCCTACGGATGCGCCATTTCTGGGACAGCTGACGGCTGGTGTTTGTAGCCTGGGAGGAGGCCAATATTCATGGCACCCTTTCTGGGCTATTAATATCAGCCCCCAGCTGTCTGCCTAGCCTTTTCTAGCTATTAAAATAGGGGGGACCCCACGTCATTTTTTGGGGGGGGTCCCCCATTTTAATAGCTTGTAAAGGCTAGGTATTCCGCTGGGGGCTGATATTAGTAGCCTGGGAAGCTACGTGGGTATTACCCCCTTCCCTGGCTTCAAACATCTGCCCCAGCCGTCTGCTTAACCTCCGCTAGAGACTAAAATTACGGGAACCCCACGCCAATTTTTTTAATAATAAATCCTTTATTTTAACACTAAATGACAAGTACAGTAATCAACACTGTCACTGTACTTATTATATATGTGACTGACATGTTTATATCTATCTAATCTATGTGTGATGCTCTGTCTTTCTGTTCTAAATTGTCGGGTACCGCTGCTGAATTGCCGGCCGGCTTTTTTAAAGTGACGGTGCATGAAAACACTATTATTTTTTTTAATAAATCCTTTACACTAAATGACAAGTACAGTAAGCAACACTGTCACTGTGCTTCTTATATGTGTGACTGACATGTTCCTATCTATCTAATCTATGTGTGATGCTCTATTCCTTCTTGCCTAAATTGTCGGGTACCGGTGTATGCCGCTGCTGAATTGCAGGCCGGCTTTTTTAAAGAAAGCGTCTTCTGAGCAGTTTGTCAGCTTTTGGACAGGTGTTTTCTATGTGTTTCTATGTGTTTTTGTTTGCCTGCCATTGGTTATAACGGTGTTCGACGGTGTTCTAAGGTGTTTGACGAACAGTTCGACGAACAGTTCCTCGAACATCCCGGTGTTCGACGAACCGAACCCGAACATTACGGGGGTGGCTCAACACTACTCCTTACTGCCACAATAGAAGCAACTCCCCTCGGCTCGGCGTGACTCCTGGTGAGATTTGACCATCTTGGTCTGGTCGACCTGCATGGGCTTGGGTGAGTGTGCCCGAGGAGTGACAGAAGAGGAGACAGGTCTCTGGAAAGTAGGAGCTAGGGGGGGAAACCTTCTCTCACAGGTGGTCTCTTTGGTGCATTCTTGAAACCGGATGTCAATCCGGGTAGCCAGCGACACCAGGTTATCCGGGGTGGTAGGAATATCCCGACCGGCGAGCTCATCTTTAATCCGACCGGAAAGCCCCTCCCAGAAGATGGACACCAGGGCCTCATTATCCCAGGCAA
Source organism: Phyllobates terribilis (assembly GCF_046119375.1). Lineage (NCBI taxonomy): Eukaryota > Metazoa > Chordata > Amphibia > Anura > Dendrobatidae > Phyllobates > Phyllobates terribilis. Next base: position 67,888,277 of record NW_027362763.1, on the reverse strand, counting down.
GCTCAGAAGCGAGGGTGCGGAACCGTATGGCATATTGGCCCACGGTGAGACTCCCTTGACGGAGACGTAGCAAAGAGGAGGCAGATGAGCTCTTTCGTCCCGGTTCATCGAAGACTATCCGGAAAGTAGTGAGGAAAGACGACAGGTCGGACACCAGGGGATCCCCTCTCTTCCACAGGGGGCTAAGCCATGCCAGTGCCTCCCCTGTGAGATAGGACATGATGAATGCCACTTTGGCCCGGTCGGAGATAAACTGGTGAGCCAAGAGTTCAAAGTGCAGGGAGCACTGGTTTATGAAGCCCCGAGCTTGAGCGGGGTCGCCTCCGAAGCGAGGAGGTGCAGAAAGCCGTGGACCGGGGCAGGATGCCATAGTATTGGTGGGCAGCGGCGCTGCCGGGGTGCGTGTTGTGACACTAGCGGTGGTTGCTGGGGTAGCAGTCAGTGTGTCCAGGCGGGAGTTGACATTCCGCAGGTGGTTCAGGATGGACTCCTGCTGGGATCTCTGACGGGAGACTTCATGGTATAGGTCAGAGAGCGAGGGAGTTTGGGTGCCACCGGATTCCATGGCCCGAGCAAACTGTTACGGGTCCGGGAGGTGGAACCTCTGTGCTGCAATACAAGGGGGAAGTCCTTGTAGGGAAACGGGTGACTCCCAGGGAAGGCCGGCAGGTAGTCACAGCAAGTGACAGGGGCAGTATCTGGGTAAATGGGCAGTTGGTCACGGCAAGTGACCGGGACAGTCTCTGGGTAAACGGGCAGGTGGTCACGGCAAGTGACCGGGACAGTCTCTGGGTAAACGGGCAGGTGGTCACGGCAAGTGACCGGGACAGTCCCTGGGTAAACGGGCAGGTGGTCACGGCAAGTGACCTGGACAGTCTCTGGGTAGACAGGCGAGGCGGATACCTGACAGGCGCCTGGCGGGCGCTCTCAGGTGAGCGGACTGACGGAGACAGCAGGGAACAGGCAGGTAACTGGTGGACGCTCCCAGGTTAGCAGCATGACAGACGAGGCAGGAGACAGGCAGGTAACTGGAGGATGCTCCCAGGTGAGCGGTCAGACTGACGAGGCAGGTAACAGGCAGGTAACTGGTGGACGCTCCCAGGTGAGCGGTCAGACTGACGAGGCAGGTAACAGGCAGGTTTCTGAAGGACGCTCCCAGGTGAGCGAACTGGCGGACAAGGCAGGTAACTAGTAGATGCTCCCAGGTGAGCGGTCTGGCGGACAAGGCAAGTAACAGGCTGGCAGGCAGGACGAGAAGTCAGGCTAGCAGCGGAACCTGAGGGCTGAAGCACAGGTGCAAACAACATTGCTCGGGCACCTCCATTTTGGAGGAGGTGCCCTATATATGGGAGGTCCTCCGGCAATTGGCCGGGGACGCCTTAGGATGGCGCGCACGGACCCTTTAAGAGAGGGGGAGCGCGCGCGCGCACGCCCTAAGCACACTGCCAGGGAAGGAGCGCGTGCCGGAAGCAGTGGGGAGAGAAGCGCTGGAGGACGCTGCGCCAGGAGCGGGGAGGTGAGAGGGACAGCGTCTCTGCCTAGTACGGGGCAGAGACGCCGATGCTACACACATCAGCATGCTTAAAACATGACGGAAGGGGAACCGGTGAAAACTATGTCTCTGGGGGCCATTCCTGACACCAGGGTTGAGGATTTCACAGTAGCAGAGACACTATCACTGGCCCAAAAACAACAGTGCCAAGAACTGCTGCAGAGAAACAGAGACCTGTTCTCAGAGTTGCCCAGATGTACGCAGGTTGTGGAGCATGAGATCTTGACAGAACCGGATGTACGGGTGAACCAGAGACCATTTTGATTCCCCGTAGCCCGCCTTGAGGTGATTTCTAAGGAGGTGCGGAGAATGTTGTGCCTGGGCATCATCAGGGAGTCTAAGAGTGGCTGGTCCAGCCCCATTGTTCTTGTTCTGAAGCCGGACGGAGAATGGTGATTCTGTAATAATTACAGAAAACTGAACGAACTGTCTAAGTTTGATGCCTATCCGATGCCCCGGGTCGATGAACTTATTGAAAGGCTAGGGTCTGCCAGGTACATCATTTCCCTGGACATAACAAAGGGGTACTGGCAAATCCTCCTGTCTCCAAGTGCCCAGGAGAAGATGGCTTTCTCTACACTTGATGGGTCCTTTCAGTACACCAGAATGCCGTTCGGTCTGCAGGGTGCCGCAGCTACCTTCCAGAGGGCCATGGACCGGATCTTAGACTCACACAAGAAGTACACCACTGCCTACCTGGACGACATCGTGATCTTCAGCCCAGATTGGGGAAGTAACCTACAGAAGGTCCAGGCAGTACTGGATGCGCTGAGGAAGGTATGCTTTACCATAAACTCAAAAAAGTGTGCTATGGGAAAAGAAGAGGCAAAATACTTGGACTACATCGTCAGAAGGGGCCAAATAAAACTGCAAGTGAATAAAGTTGAAGAAATCCAAAAGTGGCAGCAACCGTCCTCCAAAAAACTGGTTAAGGCAATTGTGGAATACTATCGGCGATATATCCCGAATTTATCCATGATAGCCGCACCCATGACTGACCTGCTTAAAGGGACAAAGAAAATGATGGCTATATGTTCTGAGGTAGCGGAGGGAGCGAAACTCTCCCTGTGTAAGCAGCTGGTCTTGATTGCTCCTGACTTTAACAAGGAGTTCATAGTCCAGACAGATGCCTCGGAGGTCGGGTTAGGAGCCATGTTGTCCCAAGAAGTGAACGGGGAGGAACATCCCATCCTGTACTTGAGCAGGAAACTCTCTGCCTGTGAGAAAAACTACACCATTGTAGAAAAAGAGTGCCTGGCCGTCAAGTGGGCAGTTGACACCCTGAGGTGTTACCCTCTAGGCCGAAAGTTCAGGTTAGTGTCAGACCATGCACCCCTTAGATGGATGAGGGAGAGGATGGGGAAGAATGCCCGAGTTACTAGGTGGTTTCTAGTGCTCTAGGACTATGGTTTTCATGTGGAGCACAGGCCCGTGAAACTACATGGTAACTCTGATGCTCTGTTAAGACTTCCATGTTTAGTAAGTGAAGGTGCCAAAACACCTGGCTTTGGGCAGAGGGGGGGATATGTGACAGAGTCACTGGCAGAATACTTGAGGGGAGATATGTGTCACTGAGACTTTTAGCAACAGTGATGTGAAAACATGGAAGTTTTCTCCTGCATAGAGGGTTAATAGCCAGGAGTTACAAGGGCATGCTTTACAGGTGGATGGCTAAGTGCTAGGAGAGAGTCATCCACCCTATCTCCTCTCCAGGGCATGGTTTGGGAGCTATAAAGAGCCAGCCTGTGGAGGTGTTCAGCACCTGGAGATCAGCTCTAGAGTGAGGAGCTCATGTTTGGTTGTGCTTATCTGAACTATGTGTTTTGCTAATCCTGAGTGGCCGGCCACCGGCCGGTGCAAGAATTTTTGCTGGACATTTTCTTACTTTGTTTTGCCATTATGCCAGATAGGCTATGTTTATTTTCATGAACTTTGCATTGGTTTATGCCGCATAATAAACTAAGTGAAAAGTTAAAGATACAGTGTTCCGCGTTTACTTCCATGTGCAGCCGAGTGAGCGGATCTACCACAACATCTTATGGTACTATCTGTTGGGACGAAAGTTTAAATTGGTATCAGACCATGCTCCACTCAGGTGGATGAGGGAAAAAAAAGGGAAAAATGCTAGGGTTACCCTCTGCTTTTAGCCCTACAGGATTTCAGCTTCCATGTGAAACATAGAGCTGGGAAGCTACATGGTAATGCTGATACCTGCCCGAGAATACCCTTTCTAGTAGTAGAAGTTTCCAAGCCCAATGACTTTAGGCAGAGGGGGGAGATATGCTATCGGCTACCGGACATATAGTTTATGGGAGGTATGTATCACAGAGATGGTTGTCATCTGTGATGTTTTCCTGGAGTGTTGCTCTAGTGCACATAACACTAAGAGGATTGTTTGGTGCATCAGGGCCCAGGTTTTCAAGGCAGCCGGAAAGATGAGTGGGTCTAGCTGCCCACATACTTGACCTCTGGGTGTGGTTAAGAGGTTAAAATGGAGTCCTTTGTTTGACACATGGTCTGTGTGTGGGGAGGGAAAATTTCTTGTGTGTGATATCTAAACTGAGCCACAGGACTGACTAACCTGAGACTTTGTCTAGAGAACTGTTTACTTTATTTTGCATGCACTGAAGGTCATTTATTTTCCCTTCTGCTTGTAAACGGTTTATGGAGCAATAGACCGACTTGGAAATTGAAATGGAAACGCTTCCTGTTTTGCCTCCCGACACACCCAAATGAGTAGCACCCCCTACATCACCAAGAAGACGACTGTCCATGTTCTCCTCCTCATTATCACCCAATCCGCGTTAATATGAGATGAGGCTGGGCTGTGTAGCATCACTATGTATAATTCCTTGCTCTGCCTGTAATGCCTCCTCTTTAATTGTGAGCAGCAAGCATTTCAGTAGGCAGAGAAGCGGGATGTTGACACTAATTATGGCGTCATCGCCGCTCACCAACTTGGTGGAGTCTTCAAAGAATGAACAGATGTCAGACAAACAATTAATTTCTCTAGAGTATAACTATTGTAAAGGAGACCAAAACCTCTTCCACTACAGTCAACCCAATAGATGGAGACCCAATCAGAATTCTCCACATTTCCAAAAATTAGTGGCAGACACCAGCAAAGTGGCATCAATTTCATTACAGTGCAAATAGTAGAATAAGGAACGACAGCTCTTCCACTACAGCCAAACCAAGAGATAGAGACTCAATCAGGAGTGTTTACATTAAAAAAATGATGGCCTAAAACCATATGTAGCAGCCAGAGCAGGCGCAGAAGCCATATCACAGACTGCATTTCTGCAAGATCAATGCAGCACACTAAAAACAACATCGCCTAGTATGTACAGTCTGCGATTGGGTTGCAAAAGTCCTTGGAGATCCATGACTTGTTCATGTTGATGAAAGTTAGGCAATCTACATTTTCAGGGGACAGCCAACTGCGTTTATCCGTCAGAACACCACCAGCAGGGCTGAAGACATGTTCTGATAGAACGCTGGCTGCCTTACATGAAAAAACCTCCAATGCATGACAGGTGAGCTCTGGCCATTCATCTATTTTTGAAGAAAAAAATGTAAAAGGGTCCAAATCCTCCCTGATGATATTTATTTTCAGCTCTTGCACCATCCTATCCAGTCGTTCACCACGTGTCAGACTTGTACTCTGTTGTGCTGATGCACAAGCTGTTGTAAAAAATGTGTGAAAGGACTCACAGAAATTGCTTCTGAAACTTACGCTGCTGCTGCTAATGTTTTGGCGTTGACGAACTGACGAGCCGGAGGTTGAAAGACTACAGCTGCGATGCACACTGTGTGCCTCACTGCTATCTTGGAGAAAGCCTCTCTTAAGGTTGCTTAAAAGCTTGTATCGATACTCCAGCAATAGCGGGTCCCTTTTCAGGGCGGGAAGCATCTGGCAAAATTTACTCTTATAACATGGATCTAACAGAGTGGCAACCCAGTGATCATCATTATTTCAAATCTTATCTATACAAGGATCATGTTGAACTTAGTACATCAAGAAGGCAATCATATGTCAGGCTCTTCCAGGAGGTCCAAAGACAGGCTGTATTGATGGCTGCGTAACACTGATGCTTGTTTCCTCCGTCCCCTCCTGCCAACCACGTTCAACCGAGAGGGGATGATTATCCTCTTCATCTTCTGACTGTTGCTTGCCCATCACCTCTTCCTCCTCCATTTTTTCCTCGGTTCTTGCAACTTGACTGACAGTTTGTCTGGTATCACCAACCCCCCTCGATCACAGTAATCCAACATCACTTGGCATCCGCCTGTGTGAGGACAGTGTGGAACTTTGTGACATTCTTAACCCTTCCACATTCTCCTCTTCTTCTGGGACCACCACCTCCTGCTGCAGGTTATTCAAAGTCTGTTCCAGCATGTAGATGACTGGAATAGTTATGCTGATGACGGCATCGTCAGCACAAACCATTTTAGTAGTCATTTAAAAACTGTACAGAAAGGTGCAGAGGTCCTTAATCTGTCCCCATTCAGTAAGCATGATATGCTCCACGTCTGTACTGCATTGGCCCAGGCTATACAACATGACATACTGCGCCAGGGCTCGTTGCTGCTGCCACAGTCGCTGCAACATGTGCAGAGTGGAATTCCACTGTGTCGGCACATCGCATATAAACCTGTTAACTGGCATGGACAAATACCTCTATATCGAGGCAAGTCGATGACATAAGGGGTGCGAACGGCGGAAACGAGTACACAGCTTCCATGCTTTCTAAAGTAGCTCATCTAGGCCAGGATAGTAGCAGAGAAATCGCTGTAGCACCAGGTTGAGGATGTGAGCCAAGCAAGGCACGTGTGTGAGCTCACCTGGGCATAGGACCGCCAACAGGTTTGCACCGTTATGGCACACGGTCTTCCCTGGCTCCAGGTTCAGTGGAGACAGCCATTGGTCAAACTCAACCTGGAGAGCTGTCCACAAATTTTCAGCTGTATGACTGTTATCTCCAAGGCATATTCATTTTAAGAGTGCCTCATTGTGTTCAGCCCTGACTGCGCAGTATGTGTGACACCCTGCTACAACAGGTACCACAGGACCCTAAAAGGGTGCATGGATGGACACCTCCACAAGAGGCCTTCACTATAAACAAACACCTCCAACCTTCCACCTCATACCATCAGAGGGAGCCTTTTAGGAATAAATATATGGAGGGTGGAGTCAGGCAGCTCAGTTCAGTCAGAGAGTGTGCTGGCGCTTAGACCAGTGAAGAAGCAGCACATGAGCTGCTGTGTTCTGAGGGCCCCAAGCATGGTCGAGGCAAGGAGAAAGGAGTTAAGGGCGCAGAGGAGCATCACAGGCTCACCCCAAGACATAATCCGGACACTGGGTCCGTGCCTATAGGGTCCTCTATACCCAGTAGGGATTACCGGCATACCAGGAGGATTACAGATCCCTGGTCGACCTGAAGGTAAACCCTTTACAGGACTAGGAACCATGAAGGCCCCAGCGTCCAGGGATAGTGGTTGGCATAGAAAGGTCCTACTACCAAGCGACAGATGAGAGAACGACACAACACAAAAGCTAGGCCCAGTTGCAGGCTGGCCAGGAGCTTAGAGAGAGGGAGAAACAGACCAGGAGGCCTTTTACCCGCTCACTGGGGAGAGTCCAGAAGTGCATCCTACCTACCGAGGACCCTGGACCGTACCTGACATCCACACCAGTAAAGTTACGGAAATGAATCTCCTGTCTCTGTCAGTTACTCCTGCTGCGCCATCTCTTCTGCACTACAACGCCCAGCATCATCATCTGCACCCACATTGCCCTGGGGCTGTGCTCTGCCTGTGGAGAGCCGCACCAACCCAGCTGCCCTAACACCTAGCCCGGATGTCTGCGGCAGCGCTGGTACCCATTACCAGTAACCACAGGTGGCGTCACGAGACAAAAACTGTTACCAACTAGTATTGAGCAAGCACTAAAATGCTCGGGTGCTCGAAGCTCGGGCCGAGCTCGGCGTGATACTCTGGTGCTTGACCCGAGCAACGAGCCCAATGTTAGTCTATAGGAGACCCGAGCATTTTTGCGGTGGCACCCCTGGCAGTCTTTTAAAAGCCTAACAAGTGCCCAAAACGATAGTAACAGTGCTCAAATGACATGAGGACAGCATGGGCATCGCCCCAGGAAGCATTTCTTACCCCCAGGTCACTGGTGTCAACAACGTGGTAAGAGGTATTAAGCCAATTTTAAGGGCTCACAATAAAATGTTCAAAGAGGAAACTTAAACTGCTTTCCTGTGAAATATGTTAAGGAAGTTCCTTTCCAGGGTAAAGACTTGTATATAATGTAAAATAAATAACTCAAAAAAAAATACTTCTCCACACCTTGGGCTATGTTCACAAGTAGCATTTTTTATGCATTTTTGCACTTTTGTATTGCTTTCAACTGTGACAAATGCATTCACCGGGAAATGTTATTTTAACATCTTACAATCTTATCTGGCCATGTGCTGTGTGACACATGCATAAAGTGCTGAAAAGACATGAGAACAGCATGGGGAAGACCCCTGGAAGCATCTCTGACACCCAGGTCACTGCCTAAAAGTGTGCCAATCAGAAGTCATCCTTGCCGCATCAGAAGATGCAGACTTGCAACTATCCCCGTGCAAGTTCTTGGCCCAGGTCACTGTTCAATTGTACCTCCCCCATTCCTTGCAATGCAAGCGCAAATATGCAGCCAACCACCCACCCACCCGCAGGCTGCAATACTATACTGCTAGTTTGCACTTGAAATGGGGCCTTTTAGTTTGGAGGAGGCCGAAGCTGGCCACTACCTCATGGCTGCTTCGGCAGCGAGGTATCCATGCGCAGTCCCCAGCCGCCCGGCGGCCGGGAGTCCACAATCGGTCCCCAGCTGCCAGGGGGCGGCCGGGTGTCCACACACGGTCCCCAGCCACCTGGGTGCGGCCGAGTGTCCATAAACGGTCCCCAGCCGCCCCTATTTCTCCTTCCAAGGTGAGGAGCATGATGATGATGATTGAAGTTAGCATCTGCTTTGTTTTCTTGGAATGCAAGCACGTGTATGTAGTAGCTGCTAGGCCTGAGGTGGTCAGCGTTTTGGCGCATATCCTACCTCCTCCGAGGATTGCTGGATGTTTTCCTGCTACTATCCCAGTTCTATGACTCCCGTTAAAACAAAGCTTCAGGTGATAAATGATGAATGAGGTGGTGGCAAAGGAGAAAGGGCAGGAGGAACAGGGACCATTCACATCAATATCAGGCCAGTCAACCACATATGTCTTGTAGGATATGTTTCTGTAACAAAAGGAGCAGTTCAGCTACACAGTTATAGGGCATACAGTGAGTGCAATGCCTACCAAAAATTTCGAGGCACTGAAATGCTCCTTGGAAATGACATGACCTTAACTAAACCGTTTTTTCGATTTATAGCAACTGGGTCTCCTGTACACTGTTGGCTTAAGCAGTGAATCGAAGGCTTTTAAAAATTATGAGGAACTGGAATTCCCCTTGAAACAGATGTGGATTACAGCATACTAAATACCTTCTACCCATTATTAGGGAGTGGGTCTCCCTTAGTTTTCACCTTTGCATTGAAGAGCAAAAGCTGACTAAAAGTCGTGGAGGTTAGAGGTAATTAAAAACAACATTTCAATGACCCTTGAAAGAGCTGTGGAGTTCAGAGTGGCTTAAGAAGACAGTTTTAATGCCCCTCGGAAGAGATGTGAAGGTCCCAGTAGCTTAACAAGATGGTTTGAATGCTCCTTGGAAGAGACGTGGAGGTCACAGTAGCTTAACAAGATGGATTTAATGCCCCTCGGAAAAGTGGTGGAGGTCGCAGTAGCTTAACAAGACGGTTTTAATGCCCCTTACAAGAGCCATGCAGTACAGCATATTACAAACATTATTCCCATTATTGGGGAGTGGGTCTCCCATAGTCTTAGCTTATGCCTTACAAGCAAAAGATGACAAAAATTAGGAGGAAATGCAATGCACGTTCGAAGAGTCGTGGATGTTAGAGTTAATTAAAAGCAACATTTCAATGCCCCTTAGAAGAGCTGTGGAGTTCAGAGTGGTTTAACAAGACGCTTTTAATGCCTCTCAGAAGAGACGTGGAGGTCGCAGTAGCTTAACAAGATGGTTTGAATGCCCCTTGGAAGAGACGTGGAGGTCGCAGTAGCTTAACAAGATGGTTTTAATGCCCCTTGGAAGAGACGTGGAGGTAGCAGTAGCTTAACAAGACGGTTTTAATGCCCCCTGGAAAAGTGGTGGAGATCACAGTAGCTTAACAAAACAGTTTGAATGCCCCTTGGAAAAGTGGTGGAGGTCGCAGTAGCTTAACAAGACTGTTTGAATGCCCCTTGGAAGAGACGTGGAGGTCGCAGTAGCTTAACAAGATGGTTTAAATGCACCTTGAAAGAGACGTGGAGGTCGCAGTAGCTTAACAAGACGGTTTTAATGCCCCTTATAAGAGCCATACAGTACAGCATCTTAAAAATATTATTCCCATTATTGGGGAGTGGGTCTCCCACAGTCTTTGCTTATGCCTTCCAAGCAAAATTTGACAAAAATAAGGACGGAGGAACTTTCAATAATGGCATCACGGACCACAGTCACCCTGGTGGTATAGTGGTGGTGGAGGCTGAGGATAAGGAGAAGAACATAAAACAGCCGAAATGAGGAAGCGTATACCCATGTGTGGGTGTGAAGCGGTGCATGTGAATACACCTCCCGAAATAATACAGTGGATTTGACTTTGTGTTACTCTGCTGTCATTTCGTGGTGATGAGTAGTCTGGCCCAATCCATCCCTTGTTCATTTTGATAAGAGTCAGCTTGTCAGCATTGTCAGTTGACAGGCGAGTGTGCAAGTCAGTTATAATTCCCCCAGCGGCACTAAAAACACGCTCCAATAACACGCTAGCGGCAGGGCAGGCTAGGACCTCCAAGGCATACAGAGTGAGTTCATTCCAAGTATTCAGCTTGGATACCCAATAATTAAAAGGCACAGAGGAATCACGGAAGACTCTGGTACGGTCGGCAAGGTACTCCCTCACCATCTTTTTAAACTTTCCACTCCTTGTGAGAGTACCCCGCGCCTCAGGGTCTGTCCGAAGGGAGGGTCTGAGAAAACTGTCCCAGAACGTTGACAATGTTCCCCTCCCTCTGCTGGTTTGGAGTTGCATCTCTCTCGCATGTACGCCTTGGTTGGGCAACGAACTGTGACCTCTGCCGCTAGCTTGTTCAGATGGGAATTTTTTTAACAGTTCTACAGCAAGGTCCTTCTGGTACTGCCCCATTTTTTAGACCTCTCCACCTCAGGAATAAGAGAGTGAATGTTCTCCTTGTAGTGGGGGTCTAAAAATGTCACCAACCAGTAATGACTGTCACCCAACATTTTGACAACACGAGGGTCACGGTTAATGCAGCGTTACATAAAGTCAGCCATGCGTGCCAGACTGGTAATGGGCAAGACTTCCGTGTCCTCACCAAGATGACGACAGACCATGCTCCCCTCCTCCTCCTCCTCCTCCCCCCTGACCTCAGGCCACCCACGCTGAGCCGACGGTATGACAGTTGTACAGGTACTACCGTCTACAGTGCATGATACAAGCTCCTGTTCTTCCTCCTCCTCCTCCTCTCCCTCATTGTCCCCCAATGCATGTTGGGATGAGATGAGGCTGGGCTGTGTGTAATCACCCGCTACAGCTTTTGATCCATCTCATCATACTCTGGCTGCAATGCCTCCTCTTTTATTCTCTGCAGACAGCGTTGCAAAAGACAGACAAGTGGAATGCTGATGCTAATGATGGCGTCATCTCCACTCACCATCTTGGTGGACTCCTCAAAGTTTGTCAAGATGGTACATATGTCAGACATCCAGGTCCACTCCTGAGGTCTTATGTGTGGAGTCTGACCTGAATATCGACGGCCGTGTTGCAGCTGGTACTCCACAACTGCTCTCTTCTTCTCACAAATCTTTTGCAACATGTGGAGCTTAGAGTTCCAACGTGTGGGGACATCACACACCAGTCGGTGTGCCAGAAGCTGCAAATGCTGCTGCAACACAGCAAGGGCGGCGGAAGCTGTAGCCGACTTGCGAAAATGAGATGACAGGCGGCATACTTTAACGACCAGAGCTGGCAACTCGGGGTACGATTTAAGAAACCGCTGAACCACGCGGTTAAGCACATGAGCCAGGCATGGTACGTGTGTGATCTCGCCTCACCTCAGAGCCGCCACCAGGTTATGGCCATTGTCACACACGACCATGCCTGAATGTAGATTCAGCGGTGTCAGCCACAGATCTGCCTGCTCTTTCACAGCTGTCCACAACTCACAAGCAGTGTGAGGTTTCTCACCTAAGCTTATGAGTTTCAGCACAGCCTGTTGCCACTTGGCGGAAGCAATACTGCAGTGCTTTCAGCTTGTAACTGATGTGGTGATATCTGAGATGGAGGCTGAACTTGAGGAGGAGGAGGAGGATGATGCACAGGAGCTGTACACTGTGGGGGCAACTCTGACATAGGGCCCACAATCCCCCGTGTGAGGAGGATGTGTTCCGTCCCAAGGTCCCACTGGGTCCTGGCTTCCACTATGTTTAACCAGTGTGCCGTCAGGGAGATGTACCATCCCTGGCCTCAAGCACTTGTCAACGTGTCCGTTGTCAGGTGGACTCTCCCAGTAACTGCGTTGTTGAGGGCACGGCAGATGTTTTGGGACATTTGCTTGTGTAGTGCGGGGATGGCACACCGGGCAAAATAGTGTCGGCTGGGGACCTAGTACCGAGGGATGGCCACCACCATAAGGTTGCGGAAGGATTCCGTCTACACCTGCCTAAAAGGCAGCATTTCCAACGCAAGCAGTCGTGAAATGTGCAAATTTAGGACTGTGGCCTGTGGAATTTTAGCTGCAAATTTCTACTTTCATTCAAAGGTCTTGGATATGGACAAATTGAACGCTGCAGTGGGACATGGACGTGGACGTATATGCTGTTTCTTGAGAAACTGCCATAACAAGTGAAGACTGAGAGAAGGGGGCATCTTTGCATGCAGTATGGACAGGGGATTGCCTTGCACACACAACCGGGGGTTCTATTGCATGCACAACAGTGGAAGAAGCAGTGATGACACCCGCTGACACTGGTCGTGGACCCTGGGCTTCGTCCCACAAAGTCGGGTGATTTGCTGCCATGTGCCTGATCTTGCTGGTGGTGGTCAGGCTGGTAGTTTTGTCACCCCTGCTGATGCTGGCATGGCAGGTGGTACAAATGGCCTTTTTGGGGTTATCAGCAGAGTCTTTAAAAAAATTCCAGACTCTGGAGCCTACAGGTTGTACTGGCATCGTCCCTCGTGTTGGAGTTACAGGGAACTGTTGCCCGCCTTCTGTGTGCGGCCACCACACTGCTTCTTCCTGCCTGTTGGGGTACTCCGCCTCCCTCACCCTGTGTGCTGCTGGGCTTGCTCTGTTTGTCCTCCTGCCATGTTGGGTCAGTTACTAGATCATCCACCACCTCCTCCTCTTACTCTTGCGCACCACAATCCTCCTCCTCACTTCCTGGCAATTGTGTCTTGTCATCGTCTACCTCTTGTGACAAATAGCCAGCATCGACTTCTTGTGGCCGTGGCTGTTCAAATATTTGGGCATCGCTACATGGGATCTACTCTTCCACTCTTCCACCACTTCAAGCGGAGCAGGCGAGGGGCACAAATCTGGAAATGGACCAGTGAACAGCTCTTCAGAGTGTCCAAGTGTGGGATCAGTTGCTGTGTGACGACACACGGCATGGTGGGAGGAAGGAGCATCAGGGTGAGGAGAAGTATGCGGTCGAGACTCATGGCTACTAAGAGTTGACCGTGTGGAAGACAGACCGGAGGTGGTGGTGCCCAGGTAACTGGAAGTATTACAGTATCTCCTATCCAATTAATAACCTGTTCACACTGATCAGTTTGCAATACTGGTTTTTGTTCTGTGCTTCCCTAGTAATTCGGTCAAGAAGTGGGAGCGAGAAGATGTGGCTGTTTGTTGTGGCACATTTTCACCTTGGCCACGGCCCCATCCTCTGCACGCACCATCACCAGAACGTCCAGTTCCACGTCCCTTGCCACGCACCTTGCCCATTGTAAAGGAAATAAAATAGCTTACACTCGCACTATCAATGGAAAAAGGGTAATAAAAAGTAGATTAGAAACGTGGAAGAGGAAAACTACAGTTCTATTTCTCTGGCCTACACCCGACTCTTTTAAACAATCTGAACAATCAGTGAGAAACTATTACTGTTTTTCTTTATGGAAAAAATACCAAAAGCCATTTTTTTAGGTAAAAATGGCCCAAAAGTGGATAATACAGAGGTTTGAACCGTTGAACTTGAAAACCACACTTCTATTTCTCTGGCCTTCACCAGACTATTTTCAACAGATATAATTGTGTCTGAACAATCAGGAGACACTATTACTGTTTTTCTTTACAGCAAAAAATGGCAAAAGCAGGATAATACAGAGATTTGACCCATGGAACTGAAAAACCACACTTCTGTTTCTCTAGCCTACACCAGACTATTTTCAACAGATATATTTGTGTCTGAAAAATCAGAGACACACTTTTTTTTTTTTTTTTGGGTGGGGGACACTAAAAGGTTAATAAGACGGGTATTTGTAGAGTGTGAAGGAGGAAAAAAAAAAGAGGATTTAAATGAAAAAAAAGGATTTTTCCTGGCCCCCGAGACCTGGAGCTAAGTCCAGCAATTTCGTCAACAGGAGCACACAGGACTGTAATTCAGCGTTTGCTGGTATAACCACTACATCTCCTATACAGCATGTTTGTTTGATCTGGCAGCCTTTACAGACCCTACACTAACTATTTCGCAGTATATATCTTTCTCTAAATAAGCAGCGCTGTCCCTACACTGTCTGATCCCAGCCGTTTGTGTCCAAGATGGCGGCGCTTGGTTTTAAATACTCGCGGTGACGCTGTGCAGCCAGCCAATCAATGTAATGCCCACAACCAACATGGCTGCAGCATTACAGTGACTGGCTGGCAATCCCTGCATGTTCATTGGCTCTGTAAAGAGCGCCAAACATGCAGGGTGGAGACCCGAGCTCCCGCCCAAGTAACCCGGAAATGCTCGGTGCTCGCCGAACATCCCGAGTAGCGTGATGCACAGGCTAGTAACGAGCAGTGTCGAGCATGTTTGCTCAACACTATTACCAACCAAAAAAACCCCTTTTTCAAGAAGTGAAATGCGTGTCGCTAAGGCAGAGGTTTAGTGCTCAGGTGGAGGCCATAGAGGAGGTTGAGGAGGCAGAAGCTGTGGAGGAAGTGTGAAATACAGAGATTTATTCTGCAAGCCTTGTGGATACCAAGATGCGTGGAGTAGCTCCTTCCCCGCCTGTTCCCACAGTCACCAGAGTCACCCAGTGCCCAGTCAGCGAGATGTAACGCCCTTGGCCATGCTTACTAATCCAGGTGTTTGTGGTGAAATGCTTCCTGGCAGACTTAGATTTAGTCAAGGAATGGTGATGTTGTCTGCGACATGCTGGTGTAGCGTAGGTACATCTTTCTTAGAGAGGTAATGGCGACTGGGCAAGGGCCATCAAGTTTTGGAAACTGTCTGTATCTACCAGGCGGAAATGCATCATTTCCGTTTCCAACAGATTGGAGATGGTAGAGTTCAACCTCTTAGCTTTGTCATGTGTAGGATGAAACAATCTTTTACCTAACCACAACTGCGGGACAGAGGGCTGGCTGCAGTGCTGAGAGAGGGCGGAGTACGGAGAACCAGAAAAACTGCTGGACCATGAGTGAGGTGCAAGCACAGATGTTATGGTGGATTGAGAAACATGTAGTGTGCTCAGTGAAACAAAAACAACAGGCATATGTGCTTCCATTACAGCTGATGGGCTCTCAATCAGCCTGACTGGAGTGGGTAGAGAACCGGAGGTTCTGAGGTGGGAGACCTGCGTGACAACACTTGGCACGGTAACAAAGGAGGAAGAAGCAGTGGATGTGGTTGATGGGGCAGCTGATGGTTTATGAGATCCGCTGGTCTGCATTTTAGAGCAGTGAGATTGCCATTGTAACACATGTTGATTGCGCATGTGAAGTTTCATGCATGTAGTAGTCAAATCATTGCACTTTTTCCCTCTACTGAGTTTATTATCACAAAGTTTGCAGATAAAGTGAGTTGGCTCATACTTTGCAGTGACAAAAAAGGCTTAGGCTAGGTAACCGTTGCTGCCCCTGCGAGCTGCAGACCCGAGACCGCTGCTGGCCACAGCCACAGTTGTGGCTATTGATGCAGTGCTCCTCGTGCTTGCATCACTTCGTGTCTGTGTGTTATGCACACGCCCGGACTGACTGGCGTGTGCGGGTGTTGTGGTTCCACTGGACCATGGACCGGAGAGTGCCTGGAGGGGCGTGACTAAGTATCTGGCCGATCCGACCAAGGTGGCACGACGGCATACGACGCCAGTGCACCAGGGAGAAACCGGGCAGAGGGACCAGGTGCTACTCCAGGTCAAACTCCGGACACGGGGGTTGACCCACACTGGAATTACTGGAACAGGCAGGTTAGGCTGGCACAGACTGGTGGATGTAAGCAAACACGGCAGGTATGCAGAGGGGTGGATACAGGCGAGTATGCAGGCAGGGAGGTACTGGCCGAAAGGACGGGCTGAAGCACAGAAAGGTTAAGACCCAGTACAGACTGGGTCACAGAACCGCAGATGCGGTAGACAACCACAGCAGAGAGGGAACGCCCAAAGCGGTGGGCAAGAACAGAGCAGGACGAGGCTGCAGGAGCAGCGAGCACAAGCAGGGCAGGACAGGACTGCCGGAGCAGCGGGCAGAAGCAGGGCAGGACAGGACTGCCGGAGCAGCGGGCAGAAGCAGGGCAGGACAGGACTGCCGGAGCAGCGGGCAGAAGCAGGGCAGGACAGGACTGCCGGTGCAGCGGGCAGAAGCAGGGCAGGACAGGACTGCCGGAGCAGCGGGCAGAAGCAGGGCAGGACAGGACTGCCAGAGCAGCGGGCAGAAGCAGGGCAGGACAGGACTGCCGGAGCAGTGAGCAAAAGGGTAAGAGCGGAGCAAGGCTGCCGGAGCAGAGAGCAAGGAGTCAGAGCAGGACGGACAGGGCTCTGCTCACACGGAACAGACAGGAAGGGAAAGGCAGAGCCAGATACCCACAGGGTACTTGCAGTGAAGTAGCGAGGGGACCACAAACTCACAAACGGGAGTACAGAGACAACAAGCAGGAGTTAGGTACGAGTTCAGACTCTGCAGAAAAAGGAAAGGAACGGACATAGAGGCAAAACAGGTAAAGGATAGGAGAGAGTTCAGACTGGAACTGAGTGTACGGAAGAGACCGACACTGCAGCGGGATACAGGAGCGGGTCTGGGAATACGGCCCCCAGAGAGGCGGGACGAACAGGCAAGGAGCGTGTTCAGACAGGACAGACAAGATACAGGAACGGATCTAGGTAATCGGCCCCTAGAAGGCGGGAGGAACAGGCTAGGAGCGTGTTCAGACAGGCCTGGAAATACAGCCTCCAGGAAAGGCAGCAGGCAAGAGTACACAGATAGGCCTCAGTTCAGACACGGGAACAGATACTGCAAGACAGGAGAAATAGACAGGACTCAGTTCAGACAGGAACAGATACCGCAAGGCAGGGACACAAACAGGACTCTGTTCAGACGGGAACAGATACCGCAAGGCACAGACAGGCAGATCTAGGAATACGGCCCCTAGAAGGCGAAAGAACAGGCAAGAAGCGTGTTCACAAGAACAGACCACAGTTCAGACACAGAACTGGAAAACAGGCAGGAAAACAGGATAGGACCTGGCATGTCAGAGACAAAAAGCCGACTGACAGGACACCATGCTCAGGCGCCATCTTGAGGAAGAAGGTGGTATAAATACCCAAAGATGGACAGCAATAGGCTGAAGGTGCAACAGGGGCGTGTCCGCAGCAGGTACAAGAAACAGGAAGTTCAGCGGGCGTCGCCCTATGCAGCCAAAACAGACAAACAGACAGCAAGGAGGGAAGACAGAGAGACATTCTGGACTGGAGATCAAGTGCGCGCTCTTGCACAGTGGGAGATGGACCACCATGCAAGGACACCGCCAGGTATGTTACAGTACCCCCCCCCCTTACGCCCCCTCTTCTTCAGGCCTGCCAGAATCTTCCGCAGGGAATTCGAGGACCAGTCGTTCACTTCAAGGAGATCACTTCCACTGTCCACAGGAAAAATTGATCTCATCTGGTTAGCTAGGATGCTACCTCCTATCCAGCCATCCCTAGCAACAGACGAAACGGGTGGAGTACCAGGAACAGCACACAAGGAAGTCTCTCTCCACATATTTTCAGGTGGCACCCCAGAGGGTACAGGAGACGACTGGAAGTCCTTCACCGGGTTGGAGGGGGACAGAGACTTGGGGGTAATCTCTGCTTCGAGGTACATCTTGTCAAGCTCACAGGAAGAAATAGACGGGTTATCAGGTACATAATGAGGAAAAGTCACTGTCTCTTTGTTATCTGGTGGTACCCCGGAGAATTCAGGAAACAACTGGAGGTCCTCCGCCGGGTCAGAAGAGTGCAGAGGCTCAGAGAAAACATCTGCTTCAGAGTACACTAGGTCGGACTCACTGGAGGAAGCAGGCGAGGTATCGGGTACCGAGTATAGGAAAGTCTCTGTCCATTCACCACCAGGTGGCACCCCGAAGGGTTCTGGAGACAACTGGAGGTCCTCCGCTTGGTCAGAGGGGTGTAGAGACTCAAGGGTAACCTCTGCTTCAGAGTACACAAGGTCGGACTCACTGGACCAAGCAAGCGAGGTATCAGATCCAGGATATAGGAAAGTCTCTGTCCATTCACCACCAGGTGGCACCCCGAAGGGTTCTGAAGACAACTGGAGGTCCTCCGCCTGGTCGGAGGGGTGTAGAGACTCGGGATTAACCTCTGCTTCGGAGTACACTAGGTTGGACTCACTGGACGAAGCGAGCGAGGTATCAGGTACAGAGTATAGGAGAATCTCTGTCCTTTCGCTACCAGGTAGCACCCCGAAGGGTTCTGGAGACAACTGGAGGTCCTCCGCCTGGTCGGAGGGGTGTAGAGACTCGGGGGTAACTACCACTTTGGGGTACCCATTGTCAGGCTCACAGGACGAAGCGGACAAAGTATCGAGTACCGAGTGTAGAGAAGTCTCTCTCCATTTGTCATCGAGTGGTATCCCGGAGGATTCAGGAGGCAACAGGGGGTCCTCCGCCAGGTAGTAGAGGTGCACAGACTCAGAGGTAACCACAGCTTTGGAGCATCCTTGGACATGCACACCGGTTAAAGTGGGTGCAGCATCTGATGCTGGGTGCAGGAAGTTCTCCTGTGTGGAGTCTGGATGGGCAGAAGTCTCTTCGGGCAGGAGAACCGGAGCACTACCCACGCACATTACCCGTTGGGGCTTCTCCGGGATACAGGGAGATGAAGCTTCAGTAGGGACTTCAAGGTTGGGGTCAGGAGGTCTCAGGGAGGACAGACCCTGGCGTGACGGCTTGCCTCTACGTCTAGCACGTCTGGACTGCCTCTTTAGGTTGGGAGAAGTATTCCGGAAAGCGTAGTCACCCTGTGAGGATTCTGGGTGGACAGTAGTCTCATTGGGCTGGAGGACTATTGCGCTACCCACACACATTACCCATCGGGGCTGCTCCGGGATATTGGGAGGTGAAGCTTCAGCAGGAGCCTCCGGGTTAGGATCATCGAAGACCATTAGAAAGGCCACCAGGAAGGCCATTAGGTCCAGGAGGATCGGATCCCGTGTTTCATATAGGGGGTTGATCCATTCCAAGGCATCACCCGCCAGGTAAGACATAATGAATGCCACCTTAACCCGATCGGTGGGAAAACATAGAGGGTAGAACTTGAAGTGTAGCATGCATTGCTCCACAAATGCACGACTTTGTCTTGGATCCCCATAGTAACGTGGCGGATCCGCAGGAACGAGAGCAGATAGATCCATCTGGACGGGTGCGTAATTCGCCTGGAACTCAGCTGAGAAAAAATAAATAAATAAATTTTATTTATTTATTTTTAATGCATGTATTCGCTGGAAAACTTCTCAGAGAGCGAAGGCCGTGGGGCTCAACGGGAACCATGGCCTGAGCATGCTGTTATGCACACGCCCGGACTGACTGGCGTGTGCGGGTGTTGTGGTTCCACTGGACCATGGACCGGAGAGTGCCTGGAGGGGCGTGACTAAGTATCTGGCCGATCCGACCAAGGTGGCACGACGGCATACGACGCCAGTGCACCAGGGAGAAACCGGGCAGAGGGACCAGGTGCTACTCCAGGTCAAACTCCGGACACGGGGGTTGACCCACACTGGAATTACTGGAACAGGCAGGTTAGGCTGGCACAGACTGGTGGATGTAAGCAAACACGGCAGGTATGCAGAGGGGTGGATACAGGCGAGTATGCAGGCAGGGAGGTACTGGCCGAAAGGACGGGCTGAAGCACAGAAAGGTTAAGACCCAGTACAGACTGGGTCACAGAACCGCAGATGCGGTAGACAACCACAGCAGAGAGGGAACGCCCAAAGCGGTGGGCAAGAACAGAGCAGGACGGGGCTGCAGGAGCAGCAAGCACAAGCAGGGCAGGACAGGACTGCCGGAGCAGCGGGCAGAAGCAGGGCAGGACAGGACTGCCGGAGCAGCGGGCAGAAGCAGGGCAGGACAGGACTGCCGGAGCAGCGGGCAGAAGCAGGGCAGGACAGGACTGCCGGAGCAGCGGGCAGAAGCAGGGCAGGACAGGACTGCCGGAGCAGCGGGCAGAAGCAGGGCAGGACAGGACTGCCGGAGCAGCGGGCAGAAGCAGGGCAGGACAGGACTGCCGGAGCAGTGAGCAAAAGGGTAAGAGCGGAGCACGGCTGCCGGAGCAGAGAGCAAGGAGTCAGAGCAGGACGGACAGGGCTCTGCTCACACGGAACAGACAGGAAGGGAAAGGCAGAGCCAGATACCCACAGGGTACTTGCAGTGAAGTAGCGAGGGGACCACAAACTCACAAACGGGAGTACAGAGACAACAAGCAGGAGTTAGGTACGAGTTCAGACTGCAGAAAAAGGAAAGGAATGGACATAGAGGCAAAACAGGTAAAGGATAGGAGAGAGTTCAGACTGGAACTGAGTGTACGGAAGAGACCGACACTGCAGCGGGATACAGGAGCGGGTCTGGGAATACGGCCCCCAGAGAGGCGGGACGAACAGGCAAGGAGCGTGTTCAGACAGGACAGACAAGATACAGGAACGGATCTAGGTAATCGGCCCCTAGAAGGCGGGAGGAACAGGCTAGGAGCGTGTTCAGACAGGCCTGGAAATACAGCCTCCAGGAAAGGCAGCAGGCAAGAGTACACAGACAGGACTCAGTTCAGACACGGGAACAGATACTGCAAGACAGGAGAAATAGACAGGACTCAGTTCAGACAGGAACAGATACCGCAAGGCAGGGACACAAACAGGACTCTGTTCAGACGGGAACAGATACCGCAAGGCACAGACAGGCAGATCTAGGAATACGGCCCCTAGAAGGCGAAAGAACAGGCAAGAAGCGTGTTCACAAGAACAGACCACAGTTCAGACACAGAACTGGAAAACAGGCAGGAAAACAGGATAGGACCTGGCATGTCAGAGACAAAAAGCCGACTGACAGGACACAATGCTCAGGCGCCATCTTGAGGAAGAAGGTGGTATAAATACCCAAAGATGGACAGCAATAGGCTGAAGGTGCAACAGGGGCGTGTCCGCAGCAGGTACAAGAAACAGGAAGTTCAGCGGGCGTCGCCCTATGCAGCCAAAACAGACAAACAGACAGCAAGGAGGGAAGCCAGAGAGACATTCTGGACTGGAGATCAAGTGCGCGCTCTTGCACAGTGGGAGATGGACCACCATGCAAGGACGCCGCCAGGTATGTTACACTGTGCCATAGGGCAAAGCGTAACCTCCTCGTCCTCCTCCTCCACCTTCTCAGATAAGCTACTCGGCTGCATGAATCTGGGATCACACCAAATAAGATCTTCAACCTCATCATCATCCAATGTGTTATCCCATACCTTGCCCTCAGAATGACCCTTCTCCTCTTGTTGCCCTGACAGCACACGATAGTCCACATGAGCCTCAGGTATCTGAGTCTCATCAGGATCACTTCCCTCCCTGGTGGTTAACATCTGGTGATGAGGGTCAGGAACTTGCTCTGACCTTACTTGGTTGGGCAGTTTGACAGTTGGACAGTTGTGACACAGTGGGAAGCAAGGGTAATTGGGGTGCCACCAATGTGGACTGTACTGTGTGTGATGTTGAGGTGGTGGAAGAAGAGGAGGAGCCACTTGAAACAGCACTTGCCATCCTCTGGAGCACTTACTCTTTCTGGCCCTTATCAACAAGGTGTATCGCTGTGCAGCTGTCAAAGAAAGGGAGTGGAGTAGCCCGTCCAGTAACAGAAGTTTTCAGTTGTCTTCGGATAGGACATGACGATGTTGATTAACTATTGCTATCACTAACATTACTACCTACCCCACTTATACCTTGAACACCAAGCCTATTCCCCCTTCCACCACAACCTTTCTTTTTCCCACTCATGTTGCTCAGATACTATGGTAGGAGCACGCTATTAGCAAAATAAAATTAGATTTTTTCCTCTGCAACAGCTCTGCACACACTTGCATTTCAGCTGCACTAAATGACAAGGTAAGATATGGCTTGCTGTAAAACGTTAGGAACAGAAGAAAGTATTTTATTAGTGTGAATGAGACATGTATAACATAGGAGATATGATATGAACAATTTCAAATTGAGATGTCCCCTGCTATATAATGTTAGGAACAGAAGAAAGTATTTTTTTATTGTGGATGAGGCCTGTATAACATATATGACATGCTATGAACAACTTCAAACTGTAATATCCCCTACTATATCACATTAGTAACATAAGAAAGTTTTTTTCAGTATGGATGAGGCCTGTGTAACATAGGAGATATTCTACGAACAATTTCAAACTGAGATGTCCCCTTTTGTATAACGTTAGGAACAGAAGAAAATTTTTTTTTAGTGTGGATGAGGCCTGTATAACATACAAGATATTCCCCAAACTATTTCAAACTGAGATGTCCCCTGCTGTATAAAGTTAGGAATAAAAGAAAGTATTTTTTTTTTTTTACTGTGGATGAGGCCTGTATAACAAAGGAGATATGCTACAAGCAATTTCAAACTGAGATGTCCAGTACTGTATCACATTAGTAACAGAAGAAAGTATTTTTTTTACTGTGGATGAGGCCTGTATATCATAGGAAATATGCTACAAACAATTTCAAACTGAGATGCCCCTTGCTGTATCATATTAGTAACAGAAGAAAGTATTTTTTTAGTGTGAATGAGGCCTGTATAACAGAGAATATATGCTTCAAGATATTTCAAACTCAGATCTAGCCTGCTGTATCTCATTAGATTAGATTTTTTTTTGCTCTGCATAAGCTCTCCATACAGCTGAATTTCATCACCACTAAAGGACTAGGTGGCTTATAGAGTGTAACACGTTTGCGAGAGAAAAAAATATTTTATGTAGTCTGTCTAGCAACAGAAAAAATCTACTTTTTACTGTGCAAGCAGCTGAATTTCACACACAAAAAATGACAAAGTGGGCTGTTATAGCTTGCGCTATCACATTAGCAAATGAAAAAGAAGCTTTTTTGTGCTTTGTACTCAGAAATAGTGTTGAGCCACCCCCGTAGTGTTCGAGTTCGGTTTGGTTCGTCGAACACCCGTGTGTTCGCCGAACTGTTCGTCGAACTGTTCGTCGAACACCTTCGAACACCGTTAAAACCAATGGCAGGCAAACAAAAACACATAGAAACACATAGAAAACACCTTCAAAGGTGTCCAAAAGCTGACAAACTGCTCAGAAGACACAACTAACACATGGAAAAGTGACAAGTACATATAGTCATGCGAAAAGAAAAGAGGTGGAGGAGTAAAAGGAGGGGGAGACACAGATATAGGCATGTCATGCCCTTCTAAAATCCAAAAAGTGAGAAGCCGACACGTTCAGTCCGCTCCTGCCCGTGCCACCTCCGTGTCGCCGGGTTTGTGCCAGAGCCGCGGTGAACCATGACGGCCAGCCCCCCTCTCCCAATACTGGTGCCTGTCCGCTGGTGGGTCGAGCGAGCCCCCCTGTGGTGGAGGCAGCTCTATGCTTTTTAATTTAAATTGTCTCTCTAATTTGAATAAATACACTTTAAATCCATTTACAAGGATCTATTGGAGGGCAAGTCTCATGCCAGCAGCCGCGTAATTCCAGCTCCAGTAGCGTCCACTAAAGCTGCTGCAGTTAAAAAGCTTTTATAAGGATCGAGCTCGGCTGTCCACCGCAAGGAATCCTACTGCCAGTCCGAGCCCCTATGCCTTGGGGTGCCTCCTGATGCTCTTCACTGAGTATCCCGTGGTCCCGAAGCATTTCCTTTGAAAAAATGAAGTGTCCAAACTACAGGTGGTGTAGCTTGCTTAACAGCCGGGATAATCCGCTGACTAGCAGACACTGCTACTAGGCACAAAGTATTTCCTGGGCTAGATGCAGTTAAAAATTTGTAATTAGATACTCTTGTTGGATGCTGAGAAAGCATTCCATAGAGTCTCCTGGCACGCCATATATGATTCTCTTAAAAAGCTTGGGGTAGGGCTCTAGGGGACCCTTTTATAGCCAAAATCACGGCCCTGTATCGCAATACGTCACCTAGGCTGAAGATAAATGGAACTGTAGCACCCTGAGGGCTCGGTTGCTACAGAGGTATTGCACCTCACCCAGAGGTGTGATATCTCACTCTCAGGTAAGGATGTAGTGTGGATCAGGACCCGACACCTGCATGCATTACACCACATTGCCGTGGGGCAGGGCGACCAATATGCCCCTGAGATGGGCACGACAGTCCCTGTCCCTGGCTGGAGTGGGGGGAGGGAACACTGAGGAAGGGGAACCCTGTAGTGCAGGAGCAGGGAGGAAGCAGTTCCTGGGTGCATTGAGAAGGGAGTATAAAAGGTGGGCACCATCTTAGTTCAGTGCAGAGAAGTCTGAGCAGAAGTGGCAGGGAGCAGGGGCTCTGCATGAGCTCTGCTCCGGAGGCGGGCCTAGTAACAGAGGTCCAGGCCTGGAAGAGGGAGAAGGAAGGAAGAGAAGCGGAGAAGGCTCCAGGAACGAGGAACGAAGGGATCTCAGGGGTGTGGACGGGCGAGTCGCCACCGCACGCCCGAATCCACCTGCGTGGAGGGGTCAGGCCAAAGGGGGAGACCGGTCCCCCAAACTAGTGGAGGCAGGAAAAGACCCTCAGCTAGAAACAGGAGGCTGTGACATTTTATGTGGCGCAGCCCCTCGCTACACCCGCTAGGAAGGCACCACATAGGGTCAGGGAAACTGGCGCCAAGTTTACCAAGAGGAGGCCCGAGGCAGCCGGACAGAAGGGTTGGTAAGAAAGGCCAGACAAAGGACACACAAAGGGGGTCCTGTGAAGCACTCCAAAGTTATCTGGGAGTTGTCTGAGCCCCTCACCTGGTGAGCACAGTACGACGTGGGCAGCCGTTACCTGCAGACGTGGTCTGGATAATAAGAACTGTGAGTAAAGGCCCTGGACTGCATCACTGACTCCGTGTCATTACTGCTGCTGCCCTGCACCATCACCCCCATCCTCCGCATACACTGCCCTGAGGCTATACTCCTCCCGTGGGGAGTTATGCTACGCTCTGCTGCACCCACAACACCAGCCTCAGCGGTCTGCCCTGGAGCGGCGGTTCACTCTGACCGCAATCCACAGGTGGCGTAGTCGGACATTTAAACATCAAAACCACATAAATAGTTCCGCCACTGGTTTGACCGCCCTGAGCCACGGAACCGGGTCGCCGCCACGGACACAACAACCACCAGCATTCACCAAAAAGGGTCCGGCTCCGGGTGTCCCAAGGCCCAGGGGGCGCGTCAGAACATTTTCATCACCTTTCACAATCACCAATGGGACAAGGCAGGAATGTTCTCTGTCCCCTCTCTTATACATCCTAGTGACGGAGCACCTGCTCTCATCAATTCGCCATAACCCCAATATTAGGTGGATTGAGGTGGGAGGCACCGAGTACAAGTGCTCTCTATTTGCTGATGATGTCCTAGTATATATCACTCAATCACATATATCCATCCATGCTGTTATGGCTGAAATAGATCACTTTGTTACATGGTCAAATTTTAAAATCAATGCAGCGAAGTCTGAGGCCCTCGATGTCTCCCTCCCCAAATCCATATAGGATTCCATCCAGTCCAACTTTCCCTTTGCCTGGCCCTCACAGGGTATCAAATACTTAGGAATTCCTATTCATAGAGACCTCTCCCATCTATGTTATCTTAATTTTGGGCCCTTTATTGATCAACTCCATACAGACCACGGTTGGCAAGTTAGAACTGTAAGATTCACTACGTGAACCACTGGTGTTTTGTGGAAAAGCACATGGACACTGTGTTCCAAATTATTATGCAAAAAGTGTTTAGGAGTGATAAGGGAAGAATTTGTTTGTTTGTCAGTTAAACTCATTGATGGTGATGTGTGTCAGGGCTCTTTATATCACTGTAAGCAATTGCAGACACTTGTGCTAATTAGTTTGGCAGGTGTGTCCAATGAAAGGCAAGACTACTTAAGAAGGCTGTCTCACATTATTAAGCAGCATACATTTTCTGCCAAAATGGGAAAGAAAAAGGATGTGTCGGCTGCTGAGAAGCAACAAATTGTGGAGTGTTTAGGTCAAGGCATGACTACAATCAACATTGTGCGATGATCAGGATGAAGTGTCTTGGCAATCAAGAAGTATGTAGCTGATTCACAGTACACACGTGTGCGTGCTGATAAGGGCAAATTGAGGACTCTTTCCTACAGGCAATTACGTCAGGTTGAAAGAGCAGCGGCAAAAAAGCCTTGTCATAGCAGCAGACAAGTTTTTGAAGCTGCTTGTGCCTCCAACGTCCCCCGAACAACAAGATGCAGGGTCCTTCAGAGGTTTGCAGCTGTGCATACGCCATCCTGTCGACCTCCTCTATCCACTTCACACAAGCAGAAACGGCTCCTGTGGGCCAAACATTACATGAAGACTGATTTCAAAACTGTTTTGTTCACGGATGAGTGCCGTGCAGCGCTCGATGGTCCAGATGGATGGAGTGGAGGATGGCTGGTTGATGGACACCCCACGCAAACACGGCTACAGCGCCAACAAGGAGGAGGTGGAGTAATGTTTTGGGCTGGAATCATGGGGAGAGAGATTGTCGGCCCCTTTAGGATCCCTGAAGGCGCTAAAGATGAACTCCATAATGTATGTGGATTTTCTCAAACAGCACTTCCTGCCATGGTTCCAGAAGAAGAACCGTGTATTTCACAGCAAGATCATTTTTCTGCATGATAATGCACCATCTCATGCTGCACATAAAACATCTGCATCTCTGGCTGATATGGGCATAAAAGGGGACAAACTTATGGTGTGACCCCCATGCTCCCCTGACCTCTACCCCATTCAGAACCTTTGGAGCATCATTAAAAGGAGTGTCTATGATGGCGGGAGGCAGATCACATCTAAGCAATAGCTCTGGGAGGGTATTCTGTCCTCATGCAAAACAATTGAAGCAGAAACCATCCAAAACCTGACAAATTCAATGGACGAGAGAGTTCAGAAGCTCCTTTTGAACAAGGGGTCCTATGTGAAAATGTAACATCACCTAGAATAAAGTTTTGAGTTGAAAACTGTTTGATTTCAGTTTCTAACAACCTGCTAATGCTTATAATTTCAAAAATGACCATTTGTTTGGTCTTTATTAAAATGAAAAGGTTGATCGAAAAGTTTGGGTGATCTAAGAGTGTGGCAACCCAGTAGTCATGATTACTTCGAATTCTGACAATATGAGGGTCATGCTGCAGGTAGTGCAGCAAGAAGGCACTTATGTGTCTTGCGCATCTCGGAGCCCCAAAATTATTTTCCGGGCTAGATGCAGCTAAAAATTATTATTAATTTTAAATCTGGTGAAGCTTTAGTATAGATGGCCTAATAGGATCAGTGCTGCACACTGCTACAAAGCCCAAATTATTTTCCAGTCAAGATACAGATAAACATGATTAGTAATATTAAATCTGGTGGAGCTTATTAGAGATGGCCTAATAGAATCAGTGCTGCACACTGCTACAAAGCCCAAATTATTTTCCAGTCAAGATACAGATAAACATGATTAGTAATATTAAATCTGGTGGAGCTTATTATAGATGGCCTAATAGAATCAGTGCTGCACACTGCTACAAAGCCCAAATTATTTTCCAGCCAAGATACAGATAAACATGATTAGTAATTTGAAAGCTTAAAACGGTTGGTAGGGTGATTTTAACCAATCATCAAGCTTTTACTCTCCCCAGGATGACACAGGGGTAGAAAAGTCGTTTCGGATCCATGATTTGTTCATCTTTATGAACATGAGTCTGTCTACATTATCAGTGGAGAGCCGCGTGCGCTTATCTGTCAGCACACCACCAGCAGCGCTGAACACACGTTCAGGCAGAACGCTGGCTGCGGGGCATGACAAGATCTCCAAGCCGTAAGTGGCAAGCTCCGGCCATTTATCCAGATTGGAAGCCCAAAAAGAGCAAGGATCCAGTGACACAGTCATGGCTTCAATGTTTACTTGGAGATACTCCTGTACCATCGTCTCTAGGCGTTGACTATGTGTCAGACTTCTTGTCTCCTGTGGCCTTGCAAAGGATGGGCTAAAAAAAGTGGTGAAATGATTCCGCAAAATTGATGTTACCAGCAGATACTGTGGTTCTGTTACGGTTTGAGTGCTGAACACTTGACGGTCCCACGGTTGGCAAGTTGGAACTGTGAGATTCACTACGTGCACCACTGGTATTTTGTGGAAAAGCACATGTAAGATTCTGCAACAGTCTCTGCTGATACTCCTGCATGCGTGCATCCCTTTCTATGGCAGGAATAATTTCTGCAAATTTACTTTTGTACCGGGGATCTAACAGTGTGGCAACCCAGTAGTCAGGATTATTTCTAATTCTCACAATTCGAGGGTCATGTTGCAGGTAGTGCAGCAAGAAGGCACTCATGTGTGTTGCGCATCCAGGAGCACCAAGTTCCTGTTGTGTTGGTGGCGAGGTAACAATCATGCTTCCTTCCTCTGTCCTCTCCCCCCAACCTCGCACAACAGAAATGTGATCAAGGTCTCCCTCATCTGATGAGTCTTCCATCAGTTCGTCCTCCACTTCTTCCTGGGCTCCTGCACCTTCCTCACTAGTTTGGCTGCTACCATGCGCCCTGGTAAAACCATCTCCCCCACCCTCACATGCCTGCTGCCTTGGTGCTGCCGACCGTCTGGACCTTGCAGATGTTAGCCCTTCCGCATACAACTCCTCCTCCTCTACTTCCTCCACCTCCTCTTGTGCCACCACCTGACTCCGAATTCTGTTTAACATGTGCTCCAGCATGTAAATCACCGGAATAGTCATGCTGATAATGGCATCGTCAGCACTAAACATCTTCGTCGCCATTTCAAAACTGTGCAGAAGGGTGCATAGGTCCCTGATCTGAGACCACTCCTCCAGCGTGATTTGCCCCACCTCTGGATCTCGTTGGCCCAGGCTATACATCAGAACGTATTGCACCAGGGCTTGTCGGTGCTGCCACAGTCGCTGCAACATGTGCAGAGTTGAATTCCACCGGGTAGGCACATCGCATTTTAGCCAGTGAAGTGGCAGGCCCAACAACTTCTGTAGAGATGTAAGTCGCTGAGCTGCGGGATGCGAACGGCGAAAGTGAGCACACAGCGACCGTGCCCTCTGCAGAAGGCCATCTAGTCTGGGATAGTGGGCTAAAAATTGCTGGACAACCAGGTTCAACACGTGAGACATACAAGGCACGTGTGTGACAATGCCCCGGCGAAGGGCCGCACCCAGGTTTGCAGCATTGTCGCACATGGCCTTCCCTGGTTTCAGGTCCAGTGGAGACAACCATTCATGAAATTGGTTCTCCAGAGCTGACCACAACTCCTCAGCTGTGGGACTCACATTTCCCAGACATTTCAATGTAAAAACCGCCTGATGACGTTGAGCCCTACTGCCAGCATAGTAAGGAGGTGTGCAGGATCCCTTCTGCGCAGTTAGAAAGCTTGTGGCATGACCAGACAGTCTTTGGGTGCAGGTGGAAGACCGAGAGGAGGTTGAGGAGGCAGAAGCAGTGGAGGAACTTTGACATAAAGAGGATTGACGCACAACTCGTGGGGACGGCAAGACTTGGACAGCAGCCCCTTGTCCTGCTGTCACCATAGTTACCCAGTGCCCAGTCAGCGACATGTAACGCCCCTGTCCATGCCTACTCGTCCAAGTGTCTGTGGTGAAATGCACCCTGTCACACACAGAATTTCTCAAAGAAGCGGTGATGTTGTGTGCGACATGCTGGTGGAGCGCAGGCACACCTTTCTTTGAGAAGTAATGCCGACTGGGCATCTGGTACTGGGGCACTGCGACGGACATAAGGTCTCGAAAATCCTCTGTGTCCACCAGGCGGAAAGGCAGCATTTCTGTAGCCAAGAACTTGCAGATGGTGAAATTCAACCTCTTAGCTTTCTCATGGCTAGGAGGAAATGGTCTTTTACTTGTCCACATCTGAGGGACCGAGGGCTGGCTATTGTGCTTAGACGGGGTTGATAAGGGTGTCCCCGGCAAACTGCCGGTCTGTGAGGAAGATGCAGGCGGACATGTTAGGTTGCCTTGATCCAAAGGTGGTGCTATCGATGTTGGACAGCGCTCAACACAAGCTGGTGTTACCACCTCCAAAGAAAATGATGACCTGCCAATCACGCTGGCTGTTGCGGGTAAAGAGGTGGCAGGTCTGCGCCCCAAAACAGGTGTGACTGCTGTCCCCCCAGTCACAGAGGATGAAGAGGCCGCGGATGCACAAGATATGGCAGACGGTGGTTGGCCCGGCCGGCTAGGCCGCATTGTAGCACACTGAGCTTCCCACTGCAACTTATGCTTCATGTCCATGTGCCGGTTCATGCATGAAGTACTCAAACTATGTATTTTTTGGCCTCTACTTAGCTTTTGCTGACAAATGTTACAGATAACACGAGTTGGGTCATCTTTATCGATCTGAAAAAATGCCCAGGCTATGCAAGGCTTAGCACCCATGCGACCTGAAGAGCCACCACGACTTGTGGTGAGAGGCAGAGTTGTGTTTGAGGATGCAGTTGTTGACGTGCTTCCAGTACTACGTCTCTGTCCAGGAAGGCGCAACCTGACCTCGTCGTCACTAGCATCTTCCTCCACCTACTCTGCTGACCTCATCTCTTGGCTGACTGTGGGTTGACAGTAAGTGGGATCTCCAACCTCATCATCATCACCCTGTGCGTTATCACACCCGTCGTCCTCAGAGCCAACCTGTTCCTGCCCTGACAAAAAACTAAAGTTGTCGCTCCAATCAGGTATTTGAGTCTTATCATCGTCTTCCTCATTGTCTCCACCAACAGGAGTTACAGTTTGGGAATGAGGGTCTACATTATGGTCAGAACCTTCTGCGTCTGGTCCTGGATCCGACTCATAAAGATTCTGGGCATCAGTGCAGATCATTTCCTCGTCTGGATTCACAGAAGCGCTGGAGTCGACCTCTGATTCCCAGGCTATAGTATGAGTAAACAGCTCTGCAGACTCAACCATCTGTTCTACCTCATACTCAGACGGGCAGCTGGAGATTTGGGAGCTGTGAGGAAGCAAGTGCGATTGGGGTGACACCTTTGAGGACTGGAGTATTTGTGATGTTGAAGTTGATGTGGAGGAGAGCCCACTTAAAGGAGCACTTGATATCCGTTGAAGCACCTGCTGTTTTTGTGCCTCATCTGGAATTTGTAGCGATTGGCGTGGCCGTAAGAAAGGGATCTTATCACATTGTCGGCTAAAAGAAGTAGACATTTTAGTGTGGTTGGAAGATGGTCTTTGTTCTGCAGATGTTACTGTTGCTTTAACACCTAACCCACGGACACAACCTTTTTTCCCCTTCCCAACACGCCTATTCCCCTTTCCACCAGCAGCAGGCCTTTTTCCACTCATTTTGGTGGTTAACTAATTAACAACTCTGGAGTTGTTTGCACAAAAAAACAATGGATGGCAACCGAGCAGAGCTGAGTGGCCAAACTGTGGTATTAGGCCAAAACTATTGGCTGGGTTAGATGCAGAAAAAAATTATATTCAATTTGCAACCTGATGGAGGTCAGTATAGATAGACTAATAGAGAAAGTCCCACACACTGCTAGAAGGCCAAATATTTTTTCAGAGGTAGATGCAGAAAAAAATATATTCAGTTTGCAACCTGATGGAGGTCTGTATAGATGGATTAATAGATCAAGTCCCACACACAGCTAGAAGCCCAATATTTTTTCAGAGGTAGATGCAGAAAAAAATATATTCAGTTTGCAACCTGATGGAGGTCAGTATAGATGGACTAATACAACAATTCCCACACACAGCTAGAAGCCCAATATTTTTTCAGAGGTAGATGCAGAAAAAAATATATTCAGTTTGCAACCTGATGGAGGTCTGTATAGATGGATTAATAGAACAAGTCACACAAACACCGAGAAGCCCAATATTTTTTCAGAGGTAGATGGAGAAAAAAATATATTCAGTTTGCAACCTGATGGAGGTCTGTATAGATGGATTAATAGAACAAGTCCCACACACAGCTAGAAGCCCAATATTTTTTCAGAGGTAGATGCAGAAAAAAATATATTCAGTTTGCAACCTGATGGAGGTCTGTATAGATGGATTAATAGAACAAGTCCCACACACAGCTAGAAGCCCAATATTTTTTCAGAGGTAGATGCAGAAAAAAATATATTCAGTTTGCAACCTGATGGAGGTCTGTATAGATGGATTAATAGAACAAGTCCCACACACAGCTAGAAGCCCAATATTTTTTCAGAGGTAGATGCAGAAAAAAATATATTCAGTTTGCAACCTGATGGAGGTCAGTATAGATGGACTAATACAACAAGTCCCACACACAGCTAGAAGCCCAATATTTTTTCAGAGGTAGATGCAGAAAAAAATATATTCAGTTTGCAACCTAATGGAGGTCTGTATAGATGGATTAATAGAACAAGTCCCACACACAGCTAGAAGCCCAATATTTTTTCAGAGGTAGATGCAGAAAAAAATATATTCAGGTTGCAACCTGATGGAGGTCTGTATAGATGGATTAATAGAACAAGTCCCACACACAGCTAGAAGCCCAATATTTTTTCAGAGGTAGATGCAGAAAAAAATATATTCAGTTTGCAACCTGATGGAGGTCTGTATAGATGGATTAATAGAACAAGTCCCACACACAGCTAGAAGCCCAATATTTTTTCAGAGGTAGATGAAGAAAAAAATATATGCAGTTTGCAACCTGATGGAGGTCAGTATAGATGGACTAATACAACAAGTCCCACACACAGCTAGAAGCCCAATATTTTTTCAGAGCTAGATGCAGAAAAAAATTATATTCAATTTGCAACCTGATGGAGGTCAGTATAGATGGACTAATAGAATGATGCTATGCCCAAAAGATTTTACTTCACTAGGTGCAGTAAAAAAATTGGTATTCTATACACAGGTGGTATATCTTGCAACACAGATAGGCTACTCCACTGACTAACACACTCTGCAATAGGCCAAAAAGGATTAGCTTTGCTAGATTCAGCCAAATGCTGTGAAAAAAACTTGCACAGCACTGGCACAGACCTGCCTGGCAAAAACTGATAGGAACTGATGTAACCTAGTCCTGAAAAGGACTCCAATTACAATTAGTCTTTACTCCCACAATCTATCTATTTAAGAGCACAGACCTGCCTGATAAAAGTCGTAGGAAATGCTGTAACCTAGTCCTTAAAAGGACTGCAATCACAACTATTCCCTACTCCCAAGCTATCTGTAGATTTGTGCGAAAATTGGCTTGAAATTAACAAGGTATAGCGCACACAGCAACAGCGGTGCCGTCTAACACGTAGCTGCAGCAGTGAGAAAATGGTGGCGACGGGGAAAATGGCTTGGTCTTATAGGGCAAGGACATGTGACATACACTGCCAATGACACATGCCCTTGCTTGTGTGAAAAAAAGCACTTTGCTCCGTGTGTGCGCTGCTGATAGGCTGACAGATTGCACCTCCCCACTGTAAATGCGGGAAAGAGGAAAAAAAATGGAGATCTTCATTGTTCCTGCAGAGATCCATCCCCTGCCCCTCCCCCCACCCCGCTGTACAATCAAACTGCGTATTAACATTAATTTTCATCATTACTGAGAAAAAATCCAGTTATGATTTTGGTGCACGAACAGTTATCGAACATAACCTC
The DNA here is from genome assembly GCF_046119375.1 of Phyllobates terribilis. Taxonomy (NCBI): domain Eukaryota; kingdom Metazoa; phylum Chordata; class Amphibia; order Anura; family Dendrobatidae; genus Phyllobates; species Phyllobates terribilis. The sequence continues at coordinate 67,854,312 of NW_027362763.1, read as the reverse complement.
GAACAGCCGAATTTTTCTCAAATTGTTCGTGTTCGCCGAACGGCTCGAACACCGCCCAAAACAGCTCGAATTTGAGATTTGCGAACAGTTCGAGTAGAACAACGCTCATCTCTACTCAGAAACTCTTCAGAGTCTGCATACAGCTGAGTTTCAACTCCACAAAATAAAAAGGTGGGATACAAGGGTTTACTTGCTTGCTGTATCACATTTGCAAGTGAAAAAATAGATTGAAGGGATACTGGTGCATAGAGCACAATACTAGCAGTGCACAACAGAGTTCTATACCATGGGCCCTGCTGTCTGAACCTGAGTAGTTGCACAAGAAAAAAAAAAGTGCTCCAAGGTCAATTTAACATGCACACAGCAGACTACTTGCAAACAACAGCTTATCTATCTATCTATCTATCTATCTATCTATCTATCTATCTATCTATCTATCAAATATCTCTCATTAAACATGACAACACTCAGCAGCAGCCTCTAAAAGCAAACACATGCATAAAATTGCGCTGAGGGAACATAGACGCTCTTTAAATAGAGAAGAAATTAGATTTCTGCAGCCAATGGCAGAAGCCCTTGTGTCTGGACAGTGTGGATGCTTCCTGCGCTCTCATTGGCTAGCTGCGCTATGCTCACTTAAAGTAACAGAAAAAAAAAAAGATTACAAGTGTGCCGCTCCTCTTACCTCTTCAGAGCTCTCCCCAGCCCCTCCACTCATCACACACGTCTCCCCGCTCATCATACACAAGCACTATACTATCCAAACTGTTAAAAACAGTTTAGATGCCCACAATAATTTTCACGCACTTATTTGCTGAACGTTACAGATTTTTCCTTTTTAACTTTTGAGATGGGATTTCGATCATATTCGCTCATCGCTAGTTAGTAGCAGAAGAAAGAATTTTTTTTAGTGTGGAAGAGGCCTGTATATCAGAGAAGATATGCTCCAAACAATTTTAAACTGAGATCTCCCTTACTACATCATGTTAATAAAAGAAGAAAACCTTTTTTAGTGTGGATGAGGCCCTGAATAACATACTAGACATGCTCCAAACAATTTCCAACTGAGATCTCCTCTACTGTATGACGTTAGTAACAGAAACATTTTTTTTTAGTGTGGATGAGGCCTGTATAACAGAGAATATATGCTGCAAACAATTTCAAACTCAGATCTAGCCTGCTGTATCACGTTTGTCACAGAAAAAATATAGATTTTTTTTACTCTGCACGAGCAGTGCATACAGCTGAATTTCACCAAAACAAAATGACAAGCTGATATATGGCTTGCTGTATCATGTTAGCAATAGTGTTGAGCCACCCCCGTAGTGCTCGGGTTCGGTTCGGTTCGTCGAACACCGGGATGTTCGAGGAACTGTTCGTCGAACTGTTCGTCGAACACCTTAGAACACCGTCGAACACCGTTAAAACCAATGGCAGGCAAACAAAAACACATAGAAACACATAGAAAACACCTTCAAAGGTGTCCAAAAGCTGACAAACTGCTCAGAAGACGCTTTCTTTAAAAAAGCCGGCCGGCAATTCAGCAGCGGCATACACTGGTACCTGACAATTTAGACAAGAAGGAATAGAGCATCACACATAGATTAGATAGATAGAAACATGTCAGTCACATATATATGAAGTACAGTGACAGTGTTGCTTACTGTACTTGTCATTTAGTGTAAAGGATTTATTAAAAAATATAATAGTGTTTTCATGCACTGTCTCTTTAAAAAAGCCGGCCGGCAATTCAGCATCTGTACCCGACAATTTATAACAGACAGAATAGAGCTTCACACATAGATTAGATAGATAGAAACATGTCAGTCACATATATATGATGTACAGTGATAGTGTTGGTTACTGTACTTGTCATTTAGTATTAAAATAAAGGATTTATTATTAAAAAAATTTGGCGTGGGGTTCCCCTTAATTTTAGTCTCTAGCGGAGGTTAAGCAGACAGCTGGGGCAGATGTTTGAAGCCTGGGAAGGGGGTAATACCCACGGAGCTTCCCAGGCTACTAATATGAGCCCCCAGCTGAATACATAGCCTTTACTAGCTATTAAAATGGGGGACCCTCCCAAAAAAATGACGTGCGGTCCCCCCTAATTTAATAGCTAGCAAAGGCTAGGCAGACAGCTGGGGGCTGATATTAATAGCCCAGGAAGGGAGCCATGAATATTGGCCCCCTCCCAGGCTAGAAACACCAGCCGTCAGCCGCCCCAGAAATGGCGCATTCATAGGATGCGCCAATTCTGGCACTTAGCCTCGCTCTTCCACGCTGCCCTGGTGCGGTGGCAGTGGGGTAATGGGACTGGGGTTGATGTCAGCTTATAATGCCAGCTGACATCAAGCCCAGGTTCGTAATGGAGAGGCGTCTATAAGACACCCCCATTACTAACCCCATAGTCAAAGTTAAAAGAAAACACAAACACCCAGAATAAAGTCCTTTAATTGAAATAAAGACACATTCCTTTATTGTTCTAAATTAAACCATACTTACCGTCACGCCCATTCCAGCTGAAGCCAACGATCTCCTGCAATAAAAGAAAAATAATAAAGCAACCTCATCCTTACCTTTCCCTGGTTCCCACGACAGCTTCAGCTCTGCTACATCGAGATGACAGGCTGGACCGCAGCAGAACGCCGCCATCCAGCCTGTCATCCCGCAGACACTGAGAAGCGCAGGCATGCTTGCGATCTGCAGTGTCTGGCTGTGACGGCATAAAGATGAGACGAGTTCATGTCCAATGAACTCGGCGCACCTCATGCACGTCACTGACAGCGTGGGAAAATTCTCACGCTGAAGCGCTGAGTGCAGGAGAATTTTCCCACGCTGTCAGTGACGTGCATGAGGTGAGCCGAGTTCATTGGACATGACCTCGGCTCATCTTTATGCCGTCACAGAGAGACAATGTGGAGCGCAAGCATGCCTGCGCTTCTCAGTGTCTGCGGGATGACAGGCTGGATGGCGGCGTTCTGCTGCGGTCCAGCCTGTCATCTCGATGTAGCAGAGCTGAAGCTGTCGTGGGAACCATGGAAAGGTAAGGATGAGGTTGCTTTATTATTTTATTTTTATTACAGGAGATCGTTGGCTTCAGCTGGAATGGGCGTGATGGTAAGTATGGTTTAATTTAGAACAATAAAGAATTGTGTCTTTATTTCAATTAAAGGACTTTATTCTGGGTGTTTGTGTTTTTTTTAACTTTGACTATGGGGTTAGTAATGGGGGTGTCTTATAGACGCCTCTCCATTACTAACCTGGGCTTGATGTCAGCTGGCATTATAAGCTGACATCAACCCCAGCCCTATTACCCCCTGCCACCGCACCAGGGCAGCGTGGAAGAGCGAGGCTAAGTGCCAGAATTGGCGCATCCTATGAATGCGCCATTTCTGGGGCGGCTGACGGCTGGTGTGTCTAGCCTGGGAGGGGGCCAATATTCATGGCTCCCTTCCTGGGCTATTAATATCAGCCCCCAGCTGTCTGCCTAGCCTTTGCTAGCTATTAAATTAGGGGGGACCCCACGTCATTTTTTGGGGGGGGTCCCCCATTTTAATAGCTAGTAAAGGCTAGGTATTCAGCTGGGGGCTGATATTAGTAGCCTGGGAAGCTCCGTGGGTATTACCCCCTTCCCAGGCTTCAAACATCTGCCCCAGCTGTCTGCTTAACCTCCGCTAGAGCCTAAAATTAAGGGGAACCCCACGCCAATTTTTTTAATAATAAATCCTTTATTTTAATACTAAATGACAAGTACAGTAACCAACACTGTCACTCTACTTCATATATATGTGACTGACATGTTTCTATCTATCTAATCTATGTGTGAAGCTCTATTCTGTCTGTTATAAATTGTCGGGTACAGATGCTGAATTGCCGGCCGGCTTTCTTAAAGAGACGGTGCATGAAAACACTATTATTTTTTTTGATAAATCCTTTACACTAAATGACAAGTACAGTAAGCAACACTGTCACTGTACTTCGTATATATGTGGCTGACATGTTTCTATCTATCTAATCTATATGTGATTCTCTATTCCTTCTATTCTAAATTGTCGGGTACTGAATTGCCGGCCGGCTTTTTTAAAGAGACGGTGCATGAAAACACTATTATTTTTTTTGATAAATCCTTTACGCTAAATGACAAGTACAGTAAGCAGCACTTTCACTGTACTTCGTATATATGTGGCTGACATGTTTATATCTATCTAATCTATGTGTGAAGCTCTATTCTTTCGGTTCTAAATTGTCGGGTACCGGTGTATGCCGCTGCTGAATTGCCGGCTTTTCATGTTTCACTGTTGGCACTGTTCCCATCGATTTGGGCAATCACTGTAATGCCACAACCACCATGGCTGTGGCATTACAGTGAGTGGCAGACAATCCCTGCATGATTGGTGCTCTAAATAGCGCCAGACATGCAGGACAAGCTTTTGGTGCACGAACAGTTATCGAACATAACCTCGAACAGCCGAATTTTTTGCAAATCGTTCGGGTTCGTCGAACAACTCGAACACCGCCCAAAACAGCTCGAATTTGAGATTGGCGAACAGTTCTAGTCGAACACCGCTCATCTCTAGTTAGCAACCTAAAAAAATATTTTTTTTACTCTGCAACAGCTCTGCACACAGCTGAATTTCACCATCAGTATATGAAAAGGTGAGATATGGCTTGCTGTATCACATTAGTCACAAAAAAAAATAGATTTTTTTTACTCTGCAATACAGCTGAATTTTACCGCCAGAAAAAGAGAAGGTGGCCTATGGTGTGGTCATTCACGTTACTCACAGAAAATAATAGATTTTTTACTTTGCATACAGTTGAATTTCAACGCCACAAAATGACAAGGTGGCTTATGGAGTGCTGCATCACGTTACTCACAGAAAAAAATACATTTCTTTACTCTGCATACAGCTGAAATTCAACGGCACAAAATGAAAAGGTGGGCTACTATGGCTTGCTGTATCATATTAGCAACTGAAAAAAAATAGATTTTTTTAAAGGTGTACTCGTGCATGGAGCACAATACATAGTAACATAGTAACGTAGGTTGAATAAAGACCTAGGTCCATCAAGTTCAACCTTTCTCCCCCAATTGTACTCCATACACTAACTTACTAATTACTTGCCCAGGGGGATGGGGACGACTCGGTACCCGGGCCTTTGCCTGGCCTTGGGCATGTCACGGTGGTCGGCTTCCGGGCCTGTACCCTGGGGTCAGCTTTTAAAAGGGGATTGTTTGTTAATTTTATGAAAGTTCGAGACGCCACCTGTGGTTTCTGGTGAGAATCACCAGTGCTGCGGCAGTCCACTGAGGCTGGTGATAAGGCAGCTCAATGGTATAGCTCCCCACAGTTGGAGCTAGGCCTCAGGGCAGCGTACGGAGAAGGGGATGCAGGACAGAGCAAGAACGGGGATGGACACAGTAGTCACTTCAGTACCTTTTACTTGTGGTAATTCAGGCACATCTCGGAGCACTGTAGGGTGAAGGGTGCATATCAGGATCCTCCCCAATGAGCGGGTGTAGGGCCTCCTGTTTCTTGCCTCTGCGTAGTAAGTTTCTGACCTGCCTAAAGCTAGGCCTAACTTTATCTCTGTCCTGCACCGGCTGACATTGTGGTAGGGCCTTCTCATGGAGTACACGCTCCCAGTTTACGGGGCCTATGTGTCTCGTGGCTCTGTTACGTATCAGCTCTCTGGTGAACCTGGGACCTGTAGTTCTCCAGGGATTCCGGTTATGCCTTACTGGGTCGTAGAGACCCTGGTAAGCTCGGACCCGGTGTCCGGTATGTATTTGGAGGTGAGCTGGGTAAGCTCCTCTGCGCCCACTGCTACTCTCTTTTCACTCACCTTCTACCACGCTCGGGCCCTCACTAGGCTACTCACACTAACGGCAGCTTGCCGCTCTTCACCGCTCTTACAGGCGTCGGCACACCTTGGGCTCACTTATTTGAGCTACTTGAATCTAGCTTGGCCTACCTCTGCAGACAGACTTCTGCAGGAACCGAACTGAGAACTCTTTCCCTGTCTGGCTGTGAGCAGGAACTCTGTTCTGGCTAGACTAACTGACTGCCTAGCTCCACCTTCCCTATTTATATCCCTAACGGGCTCCCTCTGCTGGTCTGAGGTGGATGGTGGAGATGTGTGAATGTTTATGGGGGTCTCTTGTGGAGGATTCCAGTAATACACCCTTCTAGGATCTGTGGTACCAAGCGCAGCTGGGCGCCACACTAACTTACACAAACTAGGCCTTACAAATATATTTTCATTTTTGTGATTACTGCACTATTACAATTACAAATGAATCAGTTTATAATTGTTTAATTAGCTTTTTTTTTTGTATTACTCTTATGGTATTACTAAAATCCCTGTACCTAAATCTGTTGATCCAGAAGAAGGCAAAAAAGCCCAGGACACATTCAGCCAATTTGCATCACGGGGAAAAACTCCTTCTTGACCCCGAGAAAAGGCAATCAGTCCTAGAAGCCTCGATCAAATGTACTACTTTAGGTGTAACATTTTGTCTAATTTAACTGTAACCCACAATGTTACCTGTATCGAGGAAATTATCCAGCCCTTTTTTGAAAACTGATATAGTGTCTGCCATTACTACCTCTTTTAGTGAATATGAATAGCGATACCAGAGCGCCAATAACAGGGCAAAAATATTAAAAGGACTGATTTATTAATACACACACAACGCGTTTCGGTGGACACAGCCACCTTCATCAGGACACCTGATGAAGGTGGCTGTGTCCACCGAAACGCGTTGTGTGTGTATTAATAAATCAGTCCTTTTAATATTTTTGCCCTGTTATTGGTGCTCTGGTACCGCTATTCATATTCACTGATTGTCCTTTTCCCCCTGTTGGGGTGCGGTAGAGCTGCCTTTAATCCATTGTTTTTTCACCTGTGGGAGCAATTTAATTAGAATTACTAACCTGGTCTTCCAAGCTGCGCTGCCCTAACCCCTCCGGAACGCTGCCGGGGGTGTTGGTGAAGCTGGGCGTCTATCTCGGCGTTACATGCTACTAACCTGACCACGTGATATACCACCAAGAGATCAGGATCTGTGAATGCCGCTGGAAATAGATGACAGCCACCAACAGAGCGGAGCTTGTGGAGCTTTACACTGGGGTTGTGCAGAGGTGCACAACTTCATAAGGTTAGTAGCCATCCCCACACCCCTCTACAAATTGCAATACTGAGTCACCCATTGCGCCTTGTTCTCTCCTCTCTTTACATTACTACCTCTTTTGGTAGGGAATTCCACAGCCCAACTGATCTGACTGTAAAGAACCCTTTCCGTTTTAGGTGCAGGAATCACCTTTCTTCCACCCGTAATGAGTGCCCCCTGGTCCTTTGTATAGTCTTTGGAAGGAATAAGTCATGTGCTTGTCCTTTGTACTGACCACATATATATTTATACATGTAAATGAGATCCCCTCTGAGGCGTCGTTTTTCTAAGCTAAACAAGTTCAACTTTTTCAACCTCTCATCATATGAGAGGCCTTCCATACCGTATAATAATCTAGTTGCCGCATTTGAACTGATTCTAACTTCTGAATATTCTTTTTAAAATGTGGAGCCTAACACTGGATCCCATATTCCAGATGTGGCCTCAGTGATTTATAAAGGGGTAACAAACTAACAATACATTGGGATCACAGGAATTTATTAGTGATGAGCGAGCATGTTCGCTAATGCTCGGTGCTCGCCCGAGCATCTCACTCTTTAAAGCACCAATGAACATGCAGGGATTGCCTGCCACTCACTGTAATAGAATAGCAATGTTGGTTGTGGCATTACAGTGATTGGCTGGCCGCACAGCATCATCAGGTCTATATCAGACCTGGCGCCGCCATGCTCGCCACAGTCACTCCGGATTAGACAGTGTAGGGAGAGGTGCTGCTGAGCTAGGGAGAGATTTGCTGGTTTCTAGTTAGTGTAGGTGTACCAAACTATATTAGAGACACAAATCCATCTCAACAAACAGTCCTTCTGAGGACTAATCGATCTGCAGAGATATCAGGCAGGCAATGTATATAGGCAGGCAGGGTATATAGCAGACTGCAGTGCACATAGCACAAGTGGCTCCATTCCAGTTCTGTCGGCTGCTGCTGTTAGATATTTCTAGAAATAGGTCTAGGTCTCAGGGTCCAGGAATAATTTTTTTTGGGCTATTAATCCTCATTATTTGCTTAAAAATCAATCCAGAGAACACAGCTTTTCTGCGCCATTTACTTGTTGGCACTGCAGAATACGGCCAGGTCCTTTCCATATTACAGCGCTAAAAATCCAGCTATTTAAAACTGTGGTTTGTCCATCACACGGATCACATATAATTGCGCTGAAAATACTGCCATTTCTGGCCTCCATTAAAAAAATTTTCAGTGTGTCAGTGAAGCTATTCACACCAGATTGCTGTTCAAAACAGTTACCTACAGGCCAGGTAATTAAAACTCTGCATTCTCCGTCACACGGATCACATATACGTTTTCAGAAAATACTGCCATTTATGGCCACCGTTACATTTTTCTTTCAGTGTCAGCAAAGTTTTTGACACCAGTTTGCTGTTCAAAATAGTTATCTACAGGCCAGGTATTTAAAACTGTGTTTTCTCCATCACACGGATCACATATACGTTGTCAGAAAATACTGCCATTTCTGACCTCCATTAAAAATTTGTTGCAGTGTCTCAGTGAAAGTTTTTCCCAGCAATTTCTGCTCCTGAAGGATGATGGAACTTGATATTCGGATTCAAAGATAATTTTTATTTCAAGCTAAAATACAACCGGTTTAGACTTCTTTGAGTCTTCCTCAGGTATAACATCATGCATGTTATACCTGAGGAAGACTCAAAGATGTCGAAACCAGTTGTATTTTAGTTTGAAATAAAAATTATCTTTGAATTCGAATATCAAGTTCCATCATCCTTCAGGAGCGCATATTGCTGGGAAAAACATTTACAAAGTGGTATTGCCCATGAAAGCACTGTCCAGTGCTCTCATCAGCTCCCAGATTTCTGCAGCAAACTGAATGGAAAGAGGAATTGAGTGATCCACTGATTGGATTTACATGCTTTACCTCAAGACACCAAATAGGTGAGTGGATTTCCACTGAGTATATACCCTTGGAATCTAACTACTACACTTAGAAGCCTGCGCTTCCTATTTTCTCTCCCTACAATCCCCTCTTGTTTCATTGTGTCAGTGAAGCAATTGACACCAGTTTGCTGTTAAAAATAGTTACCTACAGGCCAGGTATTTAAAACTGTGTTTTTTCCGTCACACGGATCACATATAAGTTTGCTCCAAATTCAGTCGTTTAAAGTGAGAGTTGAAGATATTGTCCTCCATTTAAAATGGGCAAGGCACGTGGCAAGGGACGGGGAACTGGACATGATGGTGATGATGGTGCATGCAGAGGCCAAGGCCGTGGGCAAGCTGAAATTATGCCACACAAACACCCATAACTTCTCTCTCGACCTTCCTGTCCCAATTAATAGGGGACCGCAGAACACCACTATTGAACAGAGAGCAGTGTGAAAAGGTTATAATGCTTCCAGTCACTTAGCCAACACCACCACCTTATCTTCCACAAGGTCAAGTCTCAGTACCTGTGAGTCTGGACCGCATATTCCTAATCCTGAACCTCCTTACTCCCACCATGCCGAGTGACCAGAGACAACTGATCCCACAGTTGGACACTCCGAAGAGCTCTTCATGTTAACATTTATAGATTTGGGCCTCTCGCCAGGTCCACTTGAAGGGGGGCAAGAGGAGATCACATGTAGCGATGTCCAAATATTTGAGCAGCTATGGTCACAGGAAAGCGACGGTGGGAAAGCGTCACAAGAGGTGGACGTTTATGAGACACAATTGCCAGAAAGTCAGGAGGAGAACCAGAGTACGGAAGTGGAAGATGAAGTGGTGGATGATATAGTAACTGGTCCAACCTGGCAGAAGGACATGCAGAGCGAGAACAGCAGCACACAGGGGGTGGGAGGCAGAGCACCCAAGCAGGCAGGAGCAAGCAGTGTGGTGGCTTCAGAAAGAAGGCTGGCTACCATTCCCCGTAACACTAACACGAAGGAAGTTGCCAATACAACTGTTAGGTCTTCCTGAGTCTGGTTGTTTTTTAAAGACTCTGCCGATAACCCCAAAAAGGCCATTTGCACCACCTGCCAGGCCAGCATCAGCAGGGGTGGCAAAACGACCTGCCTGACCACCATCAGCATGATCAGGCACATGGCAGCAAAGCACTTGACTTTTTGGTCAGAACCCCAGGGTCCTGGAACAGTGTCTGCGGGTGGCACAATTTCTTCTTCTGCTGTTGTGCATGCAAGCCAATTCCCTTGTCCATGGTGCATGCGAAGATGCCTCCTGCCCTGCACCTGTCGTTACACACTCTCAAGTAGCAACATCAGGAAGCAGGTCCACGTCCTTGTCCCAATGAAGCCTTCAGTTGTCCATACCCCAGTCCTTGGAACGCAAGTGCAAATACGCAGCCAATGTCCCACATGCCACACTACTATATTCCCACATTTCACGACTGCTTGCACTCAAAATGTTGCCTTTTAGGCTGGTGGAGATAGATGAATTCCGCAACTTGATGGCGGCGGATGTCCCTGGGTACTTGGTCCCCAGCCGCCAATATTTCTCCCGGTGTGCCGTCCCCGTATTACACAAGCACGTGTCCCAAACATTAGCCGTGCTCTCAACAACGCAGTTACCGGGAAAGTCCACCTAAACATGGACAAGTGGACAAGTGCTTGTGGGAAGGGACAGTGCATCTCGCTGACGGAACACTACAGATGTTGGGAAGGATTTGTGAGCAGCAGAGGGCAGTTGTTGAGTACCAGCATTAACAAGGCCATCGGTATTCAGTTCAGACTCCACAAATAAGACCTCAGGAGTGGACATGGATGTCAGACATATGTACTATCCTTCAAAACTTTGAGGACTCCACCAAGATTGTGAGAGACGATGACTCCATAATTAGCATCACCATCCCGATTCTCTGTCTTCTGAAATGCTCTCTGCTCACAATCAAAGAGGATGCATGGCAGGCAGAGCACGATGAGGTGGAGCAAGGAACCATATAGGGTGATTACACACAGCCCAGCCTCAGCTCATCCCAACGTGGTTTGGGTGACAATGAGGAAGAGCAGGAGGAGGAGGATAACAGGAGCTAGTTTTATGCACTATAGATGGTAATACCTGCTCAACTGTTATACCGTCTGTTCAGCGTGTATGGCCAGAGGACAGAGAGAAGGAGGAGGAGAGCATGGTCAGTCATCCTCTTGGTAAGGACACGGAATTCTTGCCTGTTAAACTCAGCTATGCGTGCCAGACTGCTATGTTACGCTGCCTTTCCCATGACCCTCGCGTTCTCAAAATTTTGGGTGACACTTCTAGACCCACGCTACAAGGAGAACTTTATATCTCTTATTCCTGAGGCGGACAGGTCTACAAAATGGGGCCGTACCAGAAGGCCCTTGTTGTGGAACTATTAAAAAAATTCCCATCTGAAAAAGCTGGCGGCAGAGGGCACAGTTTGTTGGACAACCAAGGAGTACAGGCGAGAGAGACACAAATGCAATCGAGCAGATGCAGGGGAACACTGTCAAAGTTGTGGGACAGTTTACTTAGACCCTCCCATCGCACAGGCCCTGAGGTGCGGGGTACTCTCCCAAGGAGTGCAAAGTTTGGGAAGATGCTGAAGGAGTACCTTGCCTACCGTACCAACATCCTCCGTGATTCCTCTGTGCTTTATAATTATTGGGTATCCAAGTTGAATACATGGAATGAACTGGCTCTCTATGCCTTGGAGTTCCTGGGCTGCCCTGCCGCTAGCGTTTTATCAGTGTGGATTTTAAGTGCCGCTGGTGGAATTATAAATTGTAAGCACAACCGCCTGTCAACTGAAAATGCTGACAGGCTGACTCTTATAAAAATGAAGGGCTGGATTGGGCCAGACTTCTCAACACCACCGAATGATAGCAGCGTAACTAGTGTTGAGCCACCGCGTAGTGTTCGAGTTCGGTTCGGTTCGTCGAACACCCGTGTGTTCGCCGAACTGTTCGTCGAACTGTTCGTCGAACACCTTCGAACACCGTTAAAACCAATGGCAGGCAAACAAAAACACATAGAAACACATAGAAAACACCTTCAAAGGTGTCCAAAAGCTGACAAACTGCTCAGAAGACACAACTAACACATGGAAAAGTGACAAGTACATATAGTCATGCGAAAAGAAAAGAGGTGGAGGAGTAAAAGGAGGGGGAGACACAGATATAGGCATGTCATGCCCTTCTAAAATCCAAAAAGTGAGAAGCCGAGACGGCCAGTCCGCTCCTGCCCGTGACACCTCCGTGTCGCCGGGTTTGTGCCAGAGCCGCGGTGAACCCTGACGGCCAGCCCCCCTCTCCCAATACTGGTGCCTGTCCGCTGGTGGGTCGAGAGAGCCCCCCTGTGGTGGAGGCAGCTCTAAGCTTTTTAATTTAAATTGTCCCTCTAATTTGAATGAATACACTTTAAATCCATTTACAAGGATCTATTGGAGGGCAAGTCTCATGCCAGCAGCCGCGTAATTCCAGCTCCAGTAGCGTCCACTAAAGCTGCTGCAGTTAAAAAGCTTTTATAAGGATCGAGCTCGGCTGTCCACCGCAAGGCATCCTAGTGCCAGTCCCAGCCCCTATGCCTTGGGGTGCCTCCTGATGCTCTTCACTAAGTATCCCGTGGTCCCGAAGCATTTCCTTTGAAAGAATTAAGTGTCCAAACTACAGGTGGTGTAGCTTGCTTAACAGCCGGGATAATCCGCTGACTAGCAGACACTGCTACTAGGCACAAAGTATTTCCTGGGCTAGATGCAGTTAAAAATTTGTAAGTAGATACTCTCGTTGGATGCTGAGAAAGCATTCCATAGAGTCTCCTGGCACGCCATATATGATTCTCTTAAAAAGCTTGGGGTAGGGGTCTAGGGGACCCTTTTATAGCCAAAATCACGGCCCTGTATCACAATACGTCACCTAGGCTGAAGATAAATGGAACTGTAGCACCGAGGGCTCGGTTGCTACAGACGTATTGCACCTCACCCAGAGGTGTGATATCTCACTCTCAGATAAGGATGGAGTGTGGATCAGGACCCGACACCTGCATGCATTACACCACATTGCCGTGGGGCAGGGCGACCAATATGCCCCTGAGATGGGCACGACAGTCCCTGTCCCTGGCTGGAGTGGGGGGAGGGAACACTGAGGAAGGGGAACCCTGCAGTGCAGGAGCAGGGAGGAAGCAGTTCCTGGGTGCATTGAGAAGGGAGTATAAAAGGTGGGCACCATCTTAGTTCAGTGCAGAGAAGTCTGAGCAGAAGTGGCAGGGAGCAGGGGCTCTGCATGAGCTCTGCTCCGGAGGCGGGCCTAGTAACAGAGGCCCAGGCCTGCAAGAGGGAGAAGGAAGGAAGAGGAGCGGAGAAGGCTCCAGGAACGAGGAATGAAGGGATCCCAGGGGTGCGGACGGGCGAGTCGCCACCGCACGCCCGAATCCACCTGCGTGGAGGGGTCAGGCCAAAGGGGGAGACCGGTCCCCGAACTAGTGGAGGCAGGAAACGACCCTCAGCTAGAAACCGGAGGCTCTGAAATTTTATGTGGCGCAGCCCCTTGCTCCACCCGCTAGGAAGGCACCACATAGGGTCAGGGAAACTGGCGCCAAGTTTACCAAGAGGAGGCCCGAGGCAGCCGGACAGAAGTGTTGGTAAGAAAGGCCAGACAAAGGACACACAAAGGGGGTCCTGTGAAGCGCTCCAAAGTTATCTGGGAGTTGTCTGAGCCCCTCACCTGGTGAGCACAGTACGACGTGGGCAGCCGTTACCTGCAGACGTGGTCTGGATAATAAGAACTGTGAGTAAAGGCCCTGAACTGCATCACTGACTCCGTGTCGTTACTGCTGCTGCCCTGCACCATCACCCCCATCCTCCGCATACACTGCCCTGAGGCTATACTCCTCCCGTGGGGAGTTATGCTACGCTCTGCTGCACCCACAACACCAGCCTTAGCGGTCTGCCCTGTAGCGGCGGTTCGCTCTGACCGCAATCCACGGGTGGCGTAGTCGGACATTTAAACATCAAAACCACATAAATAGTTCCGCCACTGGTTTGACCGCCCTGAGCCACGGAACCGGATCGCCGCCACGAAGACTACAACCACCAGCATCCACCAAAAAGGGTCCGGCTCCGGGTGTCCCAAGGCCCAGGGGGTGCGTCAGAACATTTTCATCACCTTTCACAATCACCAATGGGACAAGGCAGGGATGTCCTCTGTCCCCTCTCTTATACATCCTAGTGACGGAGCACCTGCTCTCATCAATTCGCCATAACCCCAATATTAGGTGGATTGAGGTGGGAGGCACCGAGTACAAGTGCTCTCTATTTGCTGATGATGTCCTAGTATATATCACTCAATCACATATATCCATCCCTGCTGTTATGGCTGAAATAGATCACTTTGTTACATAGTAAAATTTTAAAATCAATGCAGCGAAGTCTGAGGCCCTCGATGTCTCCCTCCCTAAATCCATATAGGATTCCATCCAGTCCAACTTTCCCTTTGCCTGGCCCTCACAGGGTATCAAATACTTAGGAATTCCTATTCATAGAGACCTCTCCCATCTATGTTATCTTAATTTTGGGCCCTTTATTGAACAATTCCATACAGACCACGGTTGGCAAGTTAGAACTGTAAGATTCACTACGTGAACCACTGGTGTTTTGTGGAAAAGCACATGTACACCGCGTTCCAAATTATTATGCAAAAAGTGTTTAGGAGTGATAAGGGAAGAATTTGTTTGTTTGTCAGTTAAACTCATTGATGGTGATGTGTGTCAGGGCTCTTTATATCACTGTAAGCAATTGCAGACACCTGTGCTAATTAGTTTGGCAGGTGTGTCCAATGAAAGGCAAGACTACTTAAGAAGGCTCTCTCACATTATTAAGCAGCCTACATTTTCTGCCAAAATGGGAAAGAAAAAGGATGTGTCTGCTGCTGAGAAGCAACAAATTGTGGAGTGTTTAGGTCAAGGCATGACTACAATCAACATTGTGCGATGATCAGGATGAAGTGTCTTGGCAATCAAGAAGTATGTAGCTGATTCACAGTACACACGTGTGCGTGCTGATAAGGGCAAATTGAGGACTCTTTCCTACAGGCAATTACGTCAGGTTGAAACAGCAGCGGCAAAAAAGCCTTGTCATAGCAGCAGACAAGTTTTTGAAGCTGCTTGTGCCTCCAACGTCCCCCGAACAACAAGATGCAGGGTCCTTCAGAGGTTTGCAGCTGTGCATATGCCATCCTGTCGACCTCCTCTATCCACTTCACACAAGCAGAAACGGCTCCAGTGGGCCAAACATTACATGAAGACTGATTTCAAAACTGTTTTGTTCACGGATGAGTGCCGTGCAGCGCTCGATGGTCCAGATGAATGGAGTGGAGGATGGCTGGTTGATGGACACCCCACGCAAACACGGCTACAGCGCCAACAAGGAGGAGGTGGAGTAATGTTTTAGGCTGGAATCATGGGGAGAGAGATTGTCAGCCCCTTTAGGATCCCTGAAGGCGCTAAAGATGAACTCCATAATGTATGTGGATTTTCTCAAACAGCACTTCCTGCCATGGTTCAAGAAGAAGAACCGTGTATTTCACAGCAAGATCATTTTTCTGCATGATAATGCACCATCTCATGCTGCACATAAAACATTTGCATCTCTGGCTGATATGGGCATAAAAGGGGACAAACTTATGGTGTGACCCCCATGCTCCCCTGACCTCTACCCCATTCAGAACCTTTGGAGCATCATTAAAAGGAGTGTCTATGATGGCGGGAGGCAGTTCACATCTAAGCAACAGCTCTGGGAGGGTATTCTGTCCTCATGCAAAACAACTGAAGCAGAAACCATCCAAAACCTGACAAATTCAATGGACGAGAGAGTTCAGAAGCTCCTTTCGAACAAGGGGTCCTATGTGAAAATGTAACATCACCTAGAATAAAGTTTTGAGTTGAAAACTGTTTGATTTCAGTTTCTAACAACCTGCTAATGCTTATAATTTCAAAAATGACCATTTTTTTGGTCTTTATTAAAATGAAAAGGTTGATCGAAAAGTTTGGGGGATCTAAGAGTGTGGCAACCCAGTAGTCATGATTACTTCGAATTCTGACAATATGAGGGTCATGCTGCAGGTAGTGCAGCAAGAAGGCACTTATGTGTCTTGCGCATCTCGGAGCCCCAAAATTATTTTCCGGGCTAGATGCAGCTAAAAATTATTTTTAATTTTAAATCTGGTGAAGCTTATTATAGATGGCCTAATAGGATCAGTGCTGCACACTGCTACAAAGCCCAAATTATTTTCCAGTCAAGATACAGATAAACATGATTAGTAATTTGAAAGCTTAAAACGGTTGGTAGGGTGATTTTAACCAATCATCAAGCTTTTACTCTCCCCAGGATGACACAGGGGTAGAAAAGTCGTTTCGGATCCATGATTTGTTCATCTTTATGAACGTGAGTCTGTCTACATTATCAGTGGAGAGCCGCGTGCGCTTATCTGTCAGCACACCACCAGCAGCGCTGAACACACGTTCAGACAGAACGCTGGCTGCGGGGCATGACAAGATCTCCAAGGCGTAAGTGGCTAGCTCCGGCCATTTATCCAGATTGGAAGCCCAAAAAGAGCAAGGGTCCAGTGACACAGTCGTGGCTTCAATGTTTACTTGGAGATACTCCTGTACCATCGTCTCTAGGCGTTGACTATGTGTCAGACTTCTTGTCTCCTGTGGCCTTGCAAAGGATGGGCTAAAAAAGTGGTGAAATGATTCCGCAAAATTGATGTTACCAGCAGATACTGTGGTTCTGTTACGGTTTGAGTGCTGAACACTTGACGGTCCCACGGTTGGCAAGTTGGAACTGTGAGATTCACTACGTGCACCACTGGTATTTTGTGGAAAAGCACATGTAAGATTCTGCAGCAGTCTCTGCTGATACTCCTGCATGCGTGCATCCCTTTCTATGGCAGGAATAATTTCTGCAAATTTACTTTTGTACCGGGGATCTAACAGTGTGGCAACCCAGTAGTCAGGATTATTTCTAATTCTCACAATTCGAGGGTCATGTTGCAGGTAGTGCAGCAAGAAGGCACTCATGTGTGTTGCGCATCCAGGAGCACCAAGTCCCTGTTGTGTTGGTGGCGAGGTAGCAATCATGCTTCCTTCCTCTGTCCTCTCCCCCCAACCTCGTACAACAGAAATGTGATCAAGGTCTCCCTCATCTGATGAGTCTTCCATCAGTTCGTCCTCCACTTCTTCCTGGGCTCCTGCACCTTCCTCACTAGTTTGGCTGCTACCATGCGCCCTGGTAAAATCATCTCCCCCACCCTCACATGCCTGCCGCCTTGGTGCTGCCGACCGTCTGGACCTTGCAGATGTTAGCCCTTCCGCATACAACTCCTCCTCCTCTACTTCCTCCACCTCCTCTTGTGCCACCACCTGACTCCGAATTCTGTTTAACATGTGCTCCAGCATGTAAATCACTGGAATAGTCATGCTGATAATGGCATCGTCAGCACTAAACATCTTCGTCGCCATTTCAAAACTGTGCAGAAGGGTGCATAGGTCCCTGATCTGAGACCACTCCTCCAGCGTGATTTGCCCCACCTCTGAATCTCGTTGGCCCAGGCTATACGTCAGAACGTATTGTACCAGGGCTTGTCGGTGCTGCCACAGTCGCTGCAACATGTGCAGAGTTGAATTCCACCGGGTAGGCACATCGCATTTTAGCCGGTGAAGTGGCAGGCCCAACGACTTCTGTAGAGATGTAAGTCGCTGAGCTGCGGGATGCGAACGGCGGAAGTGAGCACACAGCGACCGTGCCCTCTGCAGAAGGCCATCTAGTCTGGGATAGTGGGCTAAAAATTGCTGGACAACCAGGTTCAACACGTGAGCCATACAAGGCACGTGTGTGACATTGCCCCGGCGAAGGGCCGCACCCAGGTTTGCAGCATTGTCGCACACGGCCTTCCCTGGTTTCAGGTCCAGTGGAGACAACCATTCATGAAATTGGTTCTCCAGAGCTGACCACAACTCCTCAGCTGTGTGACTCACATTTCCCAGACATTTCAATGTAAAAACCGCCTGATGACGTTGAGCCCTACTGCCAGCATAGTAAGGAGGTGTGCAGGATCCCTTCTGCGCAGTTAGAAAGCTTGTGGCATGACCAGACAGGCTTTGGGTGCAGGTGGAAGACCGAGAGGAGGTTGAGGAGGCAGAAGCAGTGGAGGAAAAATGACATAAAGAGGATTGACGCACAACTCGTGGGGACGGCAAGACTTGGACAGCAGCCCCTTGTCCTGCTGTCACCATAGTTACCCAGTGCCCAGTCAGCGACATGTAACGCCCCTGTCCATGCCTACTCGTCCAAGTGTCTGTGGTGAAATGCACCCTGTCACACACAGAGTTTCTCAAAGAAGCGGTGATGTTGTGTGCGACATGCTGGTGGAGCGCAGGCACACCTTTCTTTGAGAAGTAGTGCCGACTGGGCATCTGGTACTGGGGCACTGCGACAGACATAAGGTCTCGAAAATCCTCTGTGTTCACCAGGCGGAAAGGCAGCATTTCTGTAGCCAAGAGCTTGCAGATGGTGAAATTCAACCTCTTAGCTTTCTCATGGCTAGGAGGAAATGGTCTTTTACTTGTCCACATCTGAGGGACCGAGGGCTGGCTATTGGGCTTAGACGGGGTTGATAAGGGTGTCCCCGGCAAACTGCCGGTCTGTGAGGAAGATGCAGGCGGACATGTTAGGTTGCCTTGATCCAAAGGTGGTGCTATCGATGTCGGACAGCGCTCAAGACCAGCTGGTGTTACCACCTCCAAAGAAAATGATGACCTGCCAATCACGCTGGCTGTTGCGGGTAAAGAGGTGGCAGGTCTGCGCCCCAAAACAGGTGTGACTGCTGTCCCCCCAGTCACAGAGGATGAAGAGGCCGCGGATGCACAAGATATGGCAGACGGTGGTTGGCCCGGCCGGCTAGACTGCATTGTAGCACACTGAGCTTCCCACTGCAACTTATGCTTCATGTCCATGTGCCGGTTCATGCATGAAGTACTCAAACTATGTATTTTTTGGCCTCTACTTAGCTTTTGCTGACAAATGTTACAGATAACACGAGTTGGGTCATCTTTATCGATCTGAAAAAATGCCCAGGCTATGCAAGGCTTAGCACCCATGCGACCTGAAGAGCCACCACGACTTGTGGTGAGAGGCAGAGTTGTGTTTGAGGATGCAGTTGTTGACGTGCTTCCAGTACTACGTCTCTGTCCAGGAAGGCGCAACCTGACCTCGTCGTCACTAGCATCTTCCTCCACCTCCTCTGCTGACCTCATCTCTTGGCTGACTGTGGGTTGACAGTAAGTGGGATCTCCGACCTCATCATCATCACCCTGTGCGTTATCACACCCGTCGTCCTCAGAGCCAACCTGTTCCTGCCCTGACAAAAAACTAAAGTTGTCGCTCCAATCAGGTATTTGAGTCTTATCATCGTCTTCCTCATTGTCTCCACCAACAGGAGTTACAGTTTGGGAATGAGGGTCTACATTATGGTCAGAACCTTCTGCGTCTGGTCCTGGATCCGACTCATAAAGATTCTGGGCATCAGTGCAGATCATTTCCTCGTCTGGATTCACAGAAGCGCTGGAGTCGACCTCTGATTCCCAGGCTATAGTATGAGTAAACAGCTCTGCAGACTCAACCATCTGTTCTACCTCATACTCAGACGGGCAGCTGGAGATTTGGGAGCTGTGAGGAAGCAAGTGCGATTTGGGTGACACCTTTGAGGACTGGAGTATTTGTGATGTTGAAGTTGATGTGGAGGAGAGCCCACTTAAAGGAGCACTTGATATCCGTTGAAGCACCTGCTGTTTTTGTGCCTCATCTGGAATTTGTAGCGATTGGCGTGGCCGTAAGAAAGGGATCTTATCACATTGTCCGCTAAAAGAAGTAGACATTTTAGTTTGGCTGGAAGATGGTCTTTCTTCTGCACCTACCCCACGGACACAACCTTTTTTCCCCTTCCCAACACGCCTATTCCCCTTTCCACCAGCAGCAGGCCTTTTTCCACTCATTTTGGTGGTTAACTAATTCACAACTCTGGAGTTGTTTGCACAAAAAAACAATGGATGGTAACCGAGCAGAGCTGAGTGGCCAAACTGTGGTATTAGGCCAAAACTATTGGCTGGGTTAGATGCAGAAAAAAATTATTTTTAATTTGCAACCTGATGGAGGTCAGTATAGATGGACTAATAGACCAAGTCCCACACACCGCTAGAAGCCCAAATATTTTTTCAGAGCTAGATGCAGAAATTTTTTTTATTCAATTTGCAACCTGATGGAGGTCAGTATAGATGGACTAATAGACCAAGTCCCACACACTGCTAGAAGCCCAAATATTTTTTCAGAGCTAGATGCAGAAAAAAATTATTTTTAATTTGCAACCTGATGGAGGTCAGTATAGATGGACTAATAGACCAAGTCCCACACACTGCTAGAAGCCCAAATATTTTTTCAGAGCTAGATGCAGAAAAAAATTATTTTTAATTTGCAACCTGATGGAGGTCAGTATAGATGGTCTAATAGACCAAGTCCCACACACCGCTAGAAGCCCAAATATTTTTTCAGAGCTAGATGCAGAAAAAAATTATATTCAATTTGCAACCTGCTGGACGTCAGTATAGAAGGACTAATAGAACAAGTCCCACACACTGCTAGAAGCCCAAATATTTTTTCAGAGCTAGATGCAGAAAAAAATTATTTTTAATTTGCAACCTGATGGAGGTCAGTATAGATGGACTAATAGACCAAGTCCCACACACCGCTAGAAGCCCAAATATTTTTTCAGAGCTAGATGCAGAAAATTTTTTTATTCAATTTGCAACCTGATGGAGGTCAGTATAGATGGACTAATAGACCAAGTCCCACACACTGCTAGAAGCCCAAATATTTTTTCAGAGCTAGATGCAGAAAAAAATTATTTTTAATTTGCAACCTGATGGAGGTCAGTATAGATGGACTAATAGACCAAGTCCCACACACTGCTAGAAGCCCAAATATTTTTTCAGAGCTAGATGCAGAAAAAAATTATTTTTAATTTGCAACCTGATGGAGGTCAGTATAGATGGACTAATAGAACAAGTCCCACACGCTGCTAGAAGCCCAAATATTTTTTCAGAGATAAATGAAGACAAAAATTATTTTTAATTTGCAACCTGATAGAGGTCAGTATAGATGGACTAATAGACCAAGTCCCACACACTGCTAGAAGCCCAAATATTTTTTCAGAGCTAGATGCAGAAAAAAATTATTTTTAATTTGCAACCTGATGGAGGTCAGTATAGATGGACTAATAGACCAAGTCCCACACACCGCTAGAAGCCCAAATATTTTTTCAGAGCTAGATGCAGAAAAAAATTATATTCAATTTGCAACCTGCTGGAGGTCAGTATAGAAGGACTAATAGAACAAGTCCCACACACTGCTAGAAGCCCAAATATTTTTTCAGAGCTAAATGAAGAAAAAAATTATTTTTAATTTGCAACCTGATGGAGGTCAGTATAGATGGACTAATAGACCAAGTCCCACACACTGCTAGAAGCCCAAATATTTTTTCAGAGCTAGATGCAGAAAAAAATTATATTCAGTTTGCAACCTGATGGAGGTCAGTATAGATGGACTAATAGAATGATGCTATGCCCAAAAGATTTTACTTCACTAGGTGCAGTAAAAAAATTGGTATTCTATACACAGGTGGTATATCTTGCAACACAGATAGGCTACTCCACTGACTAACACACTCTGCAATAGGCCAAAAAGGATTAGCTTTGCTAGATTCAGCCAAATGCTGTGAAAAAAACTTGCACAGCACTGGCACAGACCTGCCTGGCAAAAACTGATAGGAACTGATGTAACCTAGTCCTGAAAAGGACTCCAATTACAATTAGTCTTTACTCCCACAATCTATCTATTTAAGAGCACAGACCTGCCTGATAAAAGTCGTAGGAAATGCTGTAACCTAGTCCTTAAAAGGACTGCAATCACAACTATTCCCTACTCCCAAGCTATCTGTATATTTGTGCGAAAATTGGCTTGAAATTAACAAGGTATAGCGCACACAGCAACAGCGGTGCCGTCTAACACGCAGCTGCAGCAGTGAGAAAATGGTGGCGATGGGGAAAATGGCTTGGTCTTATAGGGCAAGGACATGTGACATACACTGCCAATCACACATGCCCTTGCTTGTGTGAAAAAAAGCACTTCGCTCCGTGTGTGCGCTGCTGATAGGCTGACAGATTGCACCTCCCCACTGCAAATGCGGGAAAGAGAAAAAAAAATGGAGATCTTCATTGTTCCTGCAGAGATCCATCCCCTGCCCCTCCCCCCGCCCCGCTGTACACTCAAACTGCGTATTAACATTAATTTTCATCATTACTGAGAAAAAATCCAGTTATGATTTTGGTGCACGAACAGTTATCGAACATAACCTCGAACAGCCGAATTTTTCTCAAATTGTTCGTGTTCGCCGACCGGCTCGAACACCGCCCAAAACAGCTCGAATTTGAGATTGGCGAACAGTTCGAGTAGAACAACGCTCATCTCTAAGCGTAACAACTTCAAATCCAGTGTCTTTTTTGGGAGGTGTATTCCCATGCACCTCTTTACACCCACACATGGGTATACGCTTCCTGATTTTGGTTATTTGCTCTTGTACTCCTCCTTCTCCCCATCCTCATCCCCCACCACCATATCACCAGGGTGACCTTGGTCCGTGATGCAATACGCACATAATGTTTTTAAAGGTTTTTATGATGCTAGTAAAAAAAAAATAATAATTATACAATATTGTCAGGTATACCCGTCAGGGGTAAATATTTTTCAGCCCGTACACTTAGTGCATGGGCATTACAAGTATAGGAGACCCTCTCCTTTCTAATGGGAACATTTTTTATGAGGCCCTCTAAATCTCTTCCAAGGGGTATTGGAGTGCCTCCCAATTTTTGGAAGCCCTTGCATTCACTGCATAGGCCAACATTAAGGTAGACCCTCTCCTTTCTAATGGGAATTTGTCGTTACTGTGGCCCTGCTTTATGTGTCTTTAAATTCTTAGTGGGGTTTTTCCTAAATTTGGTCAGCCGTTGGACTCACTGCATACCCTATAACTGTATAACAGACTCTCTCCTTTCTAATGGGAATTTGTCGTTACTGTGGCCCAGCTCTATGTGCCTTTAAATTCTTAGTGGGGTTTTTCCTAAATTTGGTCAGCCGTTGGACTCACTGCATACCCTATAACTGTATAGCAGACTCTATCCTTTCTAATGGGAATTTGTCATTACGGTGGCCTTGTTCATTGTGTCTTTAAATTCTTAGTGGGGTTTTTCCTAAATTTGGTCAGCCCTTGGAATCACTGCATACCCTATAACTGTATAGCAGGCCATCTCCTTTCTAATAGGAACATGTTGTACTTGTTACTGTGGCCCTGGTCCATGTGTCTTTAAATTGTGTTTTTTTCCCAAAATTTTGGCAGACCTTGCACTCAGAGAAAGGGCATTACCACTATAGGAGACCTGCTCCTTTAAAATGGGAACATTAATTTTACTGAGACCCTCCTCTATGTCTCTTCAAAGGAGTATTGGTTTGCTTCCTAATTTTTGGCAGCCCTTGAAGTCACTGCATACGCAATAACAGTATAGGAGAGCCACTCGTTAATAATGGTAAAACAAAGAATAGCCGGCTGATGGCTCTCTAACAATAGTGAGGGCCGACTTCTGGCCTTTTGAGAATAGTAAGGGCCACCTGATGACCCTATAAAAATAGGCTTTGTGACTTTCAGAGTCCCTCCTTCAAAAATGAAACAGGATGCATCAGATGATGTGTCACAGATTACATTGCCAGATAAGATTGTAAAATGTTAAAATGACATTTCCCGGTGAATGCATTTGTCTTAAAAAATAACGTAAAAAGAAAAAAAAGGTAGGATCTTTCTTTAGTATTAAAAAAAGAGTCACCAATGTAACCTCAATGTAATCACATTGTTCAGCTTCTGCACCTCCTCCTCCATTTCTGAAATGACCACATCAGTCACAAGCTGAAAGTACTGCAGCACTGCCTTGGCCATGCGGCAACAGGCTGTGCTGAAGATAACATGCTTAATGCTTAGGTGACAAACTGCCCAGCACTGCAGATTTATTGAAAGCAGTAACACAGCAGCAGAAATGACAGCCGGAGTATATTCGGTTTCCCTCTATGCCAGTCCTTTCACAAGCTAAAGAATATGGCTGTGGTGAAATACAAGTCCCACTAAGAAGCTGTTTCAAATTGAAAAACATTGTGCCCACCAGAGGTTTTGATTCTGAGGGCTCATCTTTCTCCCCCGCTCAAGAGCCCCATAGCAGCTGCAAAGTTAGCGCTACCATGAACTCTCCTTATGTAGATACCAGGGCACACTGAGGATTCTCTGGTGGGACAGTCCAACCCTGCCAAGAAGCAGTGGTGGCTAAGAAAAGTGTGTGGGAAGGTTCCCAGACACTCTATGGCTGCTTTTTTACTGAGGTGGAAACCCACGCAATCATGGGGAGAATAGGCAAGTCCTTGCAGATGTTGTCCTTGCTGGGATTTGAACCCAGGATCCCAGTGCTGCAAGGCTTCAGTGCTAACCACTGATCCAATGTGCTGCCATTTACCCTCTAATATCTATCAGGCTGGAGAAACATGCACCTACTGCCACTCTATCTTCAGCTCCTTTGTGAGAAAATAATGTATGTGGGCAGCCACTCAGTCTACCAAATAAAATTCCTGAGAAGGAAATTGGGGAAGGCTTCGCTACTGTTACTGGGGACAGTGCTAATACCATGACGTCATACCATAGTTTACTGGAAATATTCCAGGCTGGTAGGAGGCAAGCAAATTCCCACAGAAAAGTACCAGCCGTAATGTTCAGGGACCAGCGCTTGTAGATGGCGGAGACAACACCGGGAGAAATAGTGATGGCTGGGGACCGAGTATGGACATGAGGCATGAGACATGAGGTTGTGGGAAGCTTTTGTCTCCACGAGCCTAAAAGGCCACATTTCAAGTGCAAGCAGCTGCCCAGAAATCTGGCAGTTTAGTGTTGCAGCCTGTGGATGGGTGGGTGGCTGGCTGGCTGGCTGCATACTTGCGCTTGCATTCCAAGTAACAGAAAACTAAGCAGATGGTGGCCTCTATCATCATCATGGCCTCACCTCGGCACTATGAACTCTCCTGAAGGAGAAGCCAGGGCCCACCGGAAGAGTCTCCGGTTTTCTGGTGGGTCCGGCTAACTCTGCCGAGAAGCAGCCCTGGCTCACAAAAGTGAGGTGGAAGGTTCCCGGACACTCTATTGCTGCTTTTTTAATGTGGATCGGACGTGCTTATGCATGTTATTTCTCACCCGCATTACTGATCAGGCCATTGCCCACCTCTGTAGTCATGACATTAAATGCGCAGAGAAAAATGTTTGTGTGTCAAGCACCACCGACAAGTGCGAGTTGATGTTGGACAGGCTGCCATTGCTTCTGCTGAAAGCTGCATTAGAGGACTTCCTGGGAGAAATGACACCCAGAGTAGATATGGTTTCCCTCTATGCCAGTCCTTCACCGAGTTAAAGAATATGGCTGTGGTGAAATACAACTCTCAGCAAAAAAAGCTGTGGACTGGCTCCGTACCATCCCTGGCCACATTCATCTATCCACATGTTTGTGGTTAGGCGGTCCTTCCCATAAGTGCACTAGGGAGGGCACGAGTAATGTTGAGGGACCCGTGCTTGTGGAAGGCAGAGACGATACCGGGAGAAATAGTGGCAGTTGGGGACCGAGTATGGACAACCGGCATGAGGTTATGAAAAGCTTCCACCTCCACAAGCCTAAAAGGCCACATTTCAAGTGAAAGGAGCTTTAGAGGCCTTCCTGGGAGAAATGACAGCTGGGTACATATGGTTTCCCAAGTCCTTTCACCGAGCTTAAGAATATGGCTGTGGTGAAATACAACTCAGCAAAAAAAGCTGTGGTCTGGCTCCATACCGTCCTTGGCCATATTCACCTGTCCACATGTTTGTGGTTAGGCGGTCCTTCCCAGTAAGTGCACTGGGGAGTGCATGGGTAATGATGTGGGACCCATGCTTGTGGAAGGCGGAGACGATACCGGGAGAAATAGTGGTGGCTGGGGGCCGAGTATGGACACCCGGCCCCCGCTGGCATGAGATTATGAAAAACTTCTGTAGCGCCACTGCGGGTCCGGTTGCCACAAAGGTACTGCATCTCATCCAGAGGTGTGGTACCGCACTCTCAGGTAAGGAGCGAGCACTACCCGGTACCCACACACCCACATCCAACATAACACCACTTCATTAGGGAAGGGCGAGATTGCTCCTGAGGGAGAGTACAGTCCCTGGTCCCTGACTAGAGGGTGGAACTAAGTAGAGGAGGTGGGTGGAGGAAGTATATTAGAGGAGCACTGACAGAACGGTATAAAAGGAAGATGGAAACATCTAGTAGTGTCCATTTTTCCTGGCTCAAGGACTTGGAGAAAGAGTTCAGGAGTGGAGTGAGGAGTAGGGCTCAGCCAGAGAGGGCCAGGAGGAAAGTGAAGAGAGAAACTGGAGCAGTGGGTGTAGCGTCGGCGTCCCTGCCTCCTGCTAGGCAGGGACGCTGTTCCCCTCACCTCTCCGCTCCGTGCCCGGCGTCTTCCTCCCGCTCTGCTGGCAGCGTGCGCTGCTTCCCGGCCACGGTGCTTAGGGCGCGCGTGCGCTCCACCTCTCTTAAAGGGGCCGCGCTCGCCATCCTAAGGAGTCCCCGGCCAATGGCCGGAGGACTTCACCATATATAAGGCACCTCCTCCAAAATGGAGGTGCCCGAGCAATGTTGTAGCACAGTTCATCACTCTGCTTCAGCCCTCAGGTCCAGTTTCCAGTTACCTGCCAGTTACCTGCCAGTTACCTGCCAGTTTCCTGTCTGATACCTGCCTGACTCGTGTCTACCTGCTACTATTCCTGCGGTCCGACAGTCTGCCTATCAGCCCTGCCAGTCTGTCTATGGATCCGTCTGCCCGCTCACCTGGAAGCGCACATCTGCTACCTGCCTGCTAGCCTACCTGGAGGCTCCGCCGTCACGTGCTGTGACCACCTGCCTGTCCAGAGACTCTTGCCTGCTCACCTGGGAGCGCTCACCTGCTACCTGTCTGCTAGCCTACCTGGAGGCTCCGCCATCACGTGCTGTGACCACCTGCCTGTCCAGAGACTCTTGCCCGCTCACCTGGGAGCGCTCACCTGCTACCTGCATGTTAGCCTACCTGGAGGCTCTGCCGTCACGTGCTGTGACCACCTGCCTGTCCAGAGACTCTTGCTCGCTCACCTGGGAGCGTCCACCTGCTACCAGCCTGCTAGCCTACCTGGAGGCTCTGCCGTCACTTGCCGTGACCACCCGCCTGTCAAGAGACTGTCCCGGTCACTTGCTGTGACCCCCTGCCCGTTTACCCAGAGACTGTCCCAGTCACTTGCCGTGACCACCTGCCCGTTTACCCAGAGACTGTCCCGGTCACTTGCCGTGACCACCTGCCCGTTTACCCAGAGACCGTCCCTGTCACTTGCTGTGACTACCTGCCCATCTTCCCTGGGCGCCACCCGCTTCCTTACAAGGACTGCCCCCTTGTATAGTTGCTCAGAGGTTCCGCCTCCCAGACCCATTACAGTTTGCTCGGGCCATGAAACCCGGTGGCACCCAAGCTCCCTCGCTCTCGGACCTATGTCATGAACTGTCCCGTCAGAGGTCCCAACAGGAGTCCATCCTGAGTCACCTGCGGAATGTCAACTCTCGCCTGGACACTCTGACTGCTCCACCAGCAACCACCGCTAGTGTCATGACTCGCAACCCGGCAGCGCCGCTGCCTACCAATACCATGGTATCCTGCCCCGGACCCCGGCTTTCTGCACCTCCTCGCTTCGGAGGCGACCCCGCTCAAGCTCGGGGCTTCATAAACCAGTGCACCCTGCACTTTGAACTCCTGTCCCACCAGTTTATCTCCGACCGGGCCAAAGTTGCCTTCATCATGTCCCATCTCACGGGGGAGGCACTGGCTTGGCTAAATCCTCTATAGGAGAGAGGAGACCCCCTGGTGTCCGACCTGCCAGCTTTTCTCACGGCTTTCCGGAAAGTCTTCGAAGAACCCGGACGGAAGACCTCATCCTCATCGTCTCTGCTACGCCTCCGTCAAGGAAATCTCACCGTGGGCCAATATGCCATACGGTTCCGTTCCCTTGCTTCGGAGCTGGCCTGGGATAACGACGCTCTGGTGTCTGCCTTCTGGGAGGGTCTGTCCGGCCGTATTAAAGATGAACTCGCCGGTCGGGACATTCCTACCACTCTCGACGACTTAATAACACTTCCCACTCGGATTGACATCCGGTTCCAAGAGCGCGCCAAAGAGGCCACCCGTGAGAGGAGGTTTCCACATCTAGCCCCCACCTTCCAGAAATGCGTCATTCCCTCCGTTACTCCCCAGGCACACTCACCTGAGCCTATGCAGGTCAACCAGACCAAGATGGTCAAAACCCGTCAAGACTCACGCCGTGCCGAGGGGAGCTGCTTCTACTGTGGCAGTAAGTAGCACCGGATCCGTTCCTGCCCTGAGAGATCGGGAAACGCCTGTGTCTAGGATCGCTCAGAGAGGTCGCCCTAGACAAAAGTAAACCCTCTCCATCCCTGATGCTGTCAGTCTCTATCACCTGCGGAGAGAACCGCTATTTCGAACTGGCTCAACTTGACTCAGGAGCTGCTGGTAATCTCATCTCTCAATCCCTGGTAGAGAAGTACCGCATTCCCACCAAACCTCTGGCCGTACCTTTATCTGTCGCCGCCGTGGATGGGGGCCTCTTACCACATCCCATCCAACTCATCACCGAATCCATAACTCTGCAGGTGGGAATGCTGCATTCTCAGAGCATCTCCTTTCATGTTCTGCCTGGACTCTCTCACGCACTCTTGCTGGGCCTACCTTGGCTCCAGAAACATGCACCCGTGCTTGACTGGCAGACCGGAGAAGTCCTTCGCTGGGGACAGGACTGCCATAAGACTTGTCTAGTTCCCGTTCATCCTGCTCGTCCTTCTCCTACCCCAGTCAATCTACCCGGTCTACCGGTTCCCTATTGGTCTTATGCGGATGTCTTCAATAAAAAAGAAGCAGAGACATCACCCCCTCATAGACCATATGACTGTCCAATCGACCTGATACCCGGCTCTACTCTTCCCCGTGGGCGTATCTACCCTTTGTCCACAGCAGAGACCCGGTTCATGTCTGAATATATTGAGGAGAATCTTGCCCGGGGATTTATCCGGAAATCTACCTCCCTGGTGGGAGCAGGCTTCTTCTTCGTCAAAAAGAAGGACGGCTCACTCCGTCCATGTATAGATTATAGAGGCCTTAACCAGATTACAGTGAAGAATAAATACCCACTACCGCTCATTCCTGAATTATTTGACCGCCTGAGGGGGGCTAGAATCTTTACCAAACTGGATCTCCGTGGGGCGTATAACCTGGTCCGTATCCGTCAGGGGGATGAGTGGAAGACGGCATTCAACACCCGGGACGGCCACTATGAGTACCTTGTAATGCCCTTCGGTCTCTGTAACGCTCCTGCCGTCTTTCAAGAGTTGGTCAATGACATCTTCCGTGACCTTCTCTACTCCTGCGTGGTGGTGTACCTGGACGACATCTTGGTCTTTTCTCCGGACCTTCCTCCTCACTGGAGGGATGTTCGTCAGGTCCTGCTCAGGCTCAGGCAGAACCACCTCTACGCTAAATATGAGAAGTGCATCTTTGAGCAGACCTCTCTTCCATTTCTGGGCTACATAATCTCTCAGACCGGCCTACAAATGGATCCTGAGAAACTGTCTGCCATCCAGAAGTGGCCCCGACCAGAGGGGTTGAAGGCTATTCAGCGGTTCCTGGGCTTCGCCAACTATTACCGCCTCTTCATACCGCACTTCTCTTCCCGGACTGCCCCTATCTCTGCTCTCACCCGTAAGGGTACTAATCCCCAAAGATGGCTGCCCGAAGCTGAGGAGGCCTTTCTTTCCTTAAAACAGGCCTTCTCCTCTGTCCCGGTGCTGCATCGTCTGGACGGTAACAAACAATTCTTCCTAGAGGTTGACGCTTCCTCCTCCGGAGCCGGGGCGGTACTTACCCAAAAGTCATCTTCCGGAAGAATGGTAACCTGCGTTTTTTTCTCCAAACTCTTCACCTCTTCTGAGCGCAATTATTCTATTGGAGACCGAGAATTGTTAGCCATTAAGCTGGCACTGGAGGAGTGGCGTTACCTGCTCGAGGGGGCTCTTCACCCAGTAATAATTTACACGGACCACAAGAACTTGGCTTACCTTCAGAGTGCCCAGAGACTTAACCCGCGCCAAGCCCGGTGGTCCTTGTTTTTTGCCCGCTTTGATTTTGTTCTTCATTTTTGCCCGGCAGACAAAAACATCAAAGCTGACGCCTTGTCCCGATCCTTCCTGGTATCTGATCTAGAGGAGGAACCTAAGCACATCATTGATTCCGCCAGAGTAATGCAAGTGGCTCCTGTGAATCTAAATCGTCTCCCTCCCGGTAAGACGTTCGTAACAGTACCTGATCGGAAGAAGGTCCTACACTGGGGTCACTCGTCTAAGCTAGCTGGCCACGCCGGTCAGAAAAAGACCCTCCAGCTCATTACCCGGCATTACTGGTGGCCTACCCTGCACAAGGATGTAATAGATTTTGTTTCTGCTTGTGTGTCCTGCGCCCGCAACAAAGTTCCGAGACACCTGCCAGCCGGTCGCCTTCTTCCTCTTCCAGTACCTGCTGCCCCATGGCAGCATATTGCTATGGACTTTATAACGGATCTTCCTGTCTCTGCCAGTTGTACGGTCATTTGGGTGGTCGCTGATCGCTTTTCCAAGATGGCGCACTTCATTCCCCTGCCGGGTCTCCCGTCTGCACCCGAACTGGCTAAACACTTTATCCGCCACATCTTCCGTCTCCATGGCCTGCCCCTCCACATCATGTCAGATCGTGGGGTTCAGTTCACCTCACGCTTCTGGAGAGCCACATGTAAGCTGCTTGACGTCACTCTGGACTTCTCCTCCGCTTACCATCCACAGTCCAATGGTCAAGTGGAGCGGATCAATCAGAACCTGACCAGTTACCTCCGGCACTTCGTTAATGCCCACCATTCGGACTGGGTGGATCTCCTACCATGGGCCGAGTTCTCTTACAATAATCACGAGAGCGAATCTTCCTCCAAATCCCCGTTTTTTGTAGTCTTCGGTCAGCATCCTCGGATCCCATTTCCCGTCTCCACCTGGGTGGACAGTCCGGCTGTGGAATCTCTCGTTAGCGAATTCTCCTCCATTTGGGAGAGTACCCGATCCGCACTCCTTCAGTCGTCCGAGCGGATGAAAAAACACGCTGTCAAGAAGCGCCTGGATCCTCCACAATTCCATCCTGGAGATAAAGTCTGGCTCTCGTCCAAATATGTCCGGCTCAAGATTCCTTCCTACAAGTTAGGGCCTCGGTTCATCGGCCCACTGGAAGTTATCAAACAGATCAACCCGGTGGCCTATAAATTGAAACTCCCGGCCAACCTGCGGATCCCTATCTCTCCTCAAACCCGTGGTACTTAACTCTTTTTCCAAGTCTACAGGTACGCCCCCTGCTCCGGTTTCCGCTGAGAACGAGTTTGAGGTAGAGAACATTCTGGCCACCAAAAGGGTAAGAGGGAAGACCTTTTTTCTGGTAGATTGGAAGGGGTTTGGTCCTGAGGAGAGAACGTGGGAGCCCCGGGAGAACATCCATGCCCCTCTCATCCTTGATAAATTTCTCTCTGGCCTAAAATAGGGGGGGCCTAAAGGGAGGGGTACTGTAGCGTCGGCGTCCCTGCCTCCTGCTAGGCAGGGACGCTGTTCCCCTCACCTCTCCGCTCCGTGCCCGGCGTCTTCCTCCCGCTCTGCTGGCAGCGTGCGCTGCTTCCCGGCCACGGTGCTTAGGGCGCGCGCGCGCGCTCCCCCTCTCATGAAGGGCCCGCGCGCCATCCGAAGGAGTCCCCGGCCAATGGCCGGAGGACTTCACCATATATAAGGCACCTCCTCCAAAATGGATGTGCCCGAGCAATGTTGTAGCACAGTTCATCACTCTGCTTCAGCCCTCAGGTCCCGTTTCCAGTTACCTTCCAGTTACCTGCCAGTTTCCTGTCTGATACCTGCCTGACTCGTGTCTACCTGCTACTATTCCTGCGGTCCGACAGTCTGCCTACCAGCCCTGCCAGTCTGTCTATGGATCCGTCTGCCCGCTCACCTGGGAGCGCACTTCTGCTACCTGCCTGCTAGCCTACCTGGAGGCTCCGCCGTCACGTGCTTTGACCACCTGCCTGTCCAGAGACTTTTGCCCGCTCACCTGGGAGCGCTCACCTGCTACCTGCCTGTTAGCCTACCTGGAGGCTCTGCCTTCACGTGCTGTGACCACCTGCCTGTCCAGAGACTTTTGCCTGCTCACCTGGGAGCGCTCATCTTCTACCTGTCTGCTAGCCTACCTGGAGGCTCCGCCGTCACGTGCTGTGACCACCTGCCTGTCCAGAGACTCTTGCCCGCTCACCTGGGAGCGCTCACCTGCTACCTGCCTGTTAGCCTACCTGGAGGCTCTGCCGTCAGGTGCTGTGACCACCTGCCTGTCCAGAG
This sequence comes from Phyllobates terribilis, assembly GCF_046119375.1. Lineage (NCBI taxonomy): Eukaryota > Metazoa > Chordata > Amphibia > Anura > Dendrobatidae > Phyllobates > Phyllobates terribilis. The sequence goes on along the minus strand of NW_027362763.1, from coordinate 67,821,502 downwards.
ACTTTTGCTCGCTCACCTGGGAGCGTCCACCTGCTACCAGCCTGCTAGCCTACCTGGAGGCTCTGCCGTCACTTGCCGTGACCACCCGCCTGTCAAGAGACTGTCCCGGTCACTTGCTGTGACCCCCTGCCCGTTTACCCAGAGACTGTCCCGGTCACTTGCCATGACCACCTGCCCGTTTACCCAGAGACTGTCCAGGTCACTTGCCGTGACCACCTGCCCATTTACCCAGAGACTGTCCCGGTCACTTGCCGTGACCACCTGCCCGTTTACCCAGAGACTGTCCCGGTCACTTGCCGTGACCACCTGCCCGTTTACCCAGAGACTGTCCCTGTCACTTGCTGTGACTACCTGCCCGTCTTCCCTGGGCGCCACCCGCTTCCTTACAAGAACCGCCCCCTTGTATAGTTGCTCAGAGGTTCCGCCTCCCAGACCCGTTACAGTGGGAAAGGCTCCAGAGGGAGACAGAAGGGATCCCAGTGGCACGTTGAGTGTAGGATGCCACCCGTGCGCCCAAATTCACGCTGACGTGGAGGGATCAGTCTGCAGTAGGGGACTGGCCCCAGCCTAGTGGAGTACTTTAGGGCTCAGCTAGCAAACCGAGGCTGCAGTATTTCATGTGCTGTAACCACATTCCACACACAATCGCCGAAAATGTGCAAATATAGGACCAAGGGGACAGACCGGACATCGCCAGACAAGGCCCGAGGCCACTGGCTTTGGAAACTGGGTGTGAGACACAGAGCAGGAGGGCGAGAGTCAGCATAGTGAGACGACCTGGAGAGGTACACAGAGAGGGGTCTCGTTTAAGTGCTTTCAAGATATCTGAGAGTTGGCTGGATCACTTCCCCGGAGAACACAGGACGACGTGGGGGGTTACAAACCGGTAACTGTAACTTGGAGAACTTAACAACTGTGAGTAAAGCCTGAAGACTGCACCCCACTGTGTCCTTGACTAATTACTGTGTCATCTGCCCTGCTCTACACTCTTCCTGCTAACATCTACCTCATCAAATACCCATATAATGCCCTGGAGTTTAGCTCTGCCCGTGGAGAGCTGAACCAACTCTGCTGCGTCACCATCAGCTCCAGTGGATCTGCACGGCAGTGGAGGCCCCATATAGCCACATACCACGGGTGGAGTCACGAACATTATCCCCAAATCTTTATTTGACCGCCCTGGGTCACGGACAGGGTCACACCCACCGTGACTACCCCAATACAGAACAGGCCCAGCTACCGAGTACCCCACGGCCAGAGGGGGCGCGTCACTTCTGCCTCAATGAGACTAAAAGGCCACATTTCAAGAGAAAGCAGCTTTAAAGGACTTTCTGGGAGAAATGACAGCTGGGTAGATATGTTTTCCCAAATCCTTTCACCAAGCTAAAGAATATGGCTGTGGTGAAATACAACTCAGCAAAAAAAAGCCGTGGACTGGCTGCATACCGTCCCTGGCCACATTCACCTGTCCACGTGTTTGTGGTTAGGCGGTCCTTCCCAGTAAGTGCACTGGGAAGGGCATGGGTAATGTTGTGGGACCCGTGCTTGCGGAAGGCGGAGACAACACCAGGACATATAGTGGCGGCTGAGGACCAAGTATGGACACCCAGTCGCCGCCGCCATAAGATTGTGGACTGCTTTCACTTCCACGAGCCTAAAAGGCCACAATTCAAGTGCAAGCAGCTGTCAAAAATTTGTCAGTATAGTATTGCAGCCCGTGGGTTTGTGGGTGGATGGCTGCATACTAGCACTTGCCTTCCAAGGAATGGGGTAGGGACAACCAAACGCTGCACTGGGACAAGGATGTGGACGGTGATTGTTGCAAGTCTGCAATGACAGGTGCATGGCGGGAGAAATTTTCGCATGTGCCAAGGATCACTTATGATGGCCACACTTTTAGGCAGTGACCTGGGAGTCAGAAATGCTTCCATTGGTCTTCCCCATGCTGTTCCCATGTCTTTTCAGCACTGTGTGCATGTGTCTGATTATGTGTCACACTCCACATGGCCAGATAAGGTTGTAAAATGTTAAAATTACGTTTCCCAGTGAATGCATATGTCTTGGTTGAAAGCAAAGCAAAAGTGCAAAAATGCATCAAAAACGCTATGTGTGAACATAGCCCAAGATATAGAGGAGTATTTTTGTTTTTGGTTATTTATTTTGCCTTATATACCAGTCATTACCCTGGAAAGGATGTTCCTTAACATGTTTCCCAGGAAAATCCATTTTGGTTTTGTTTTTGAATGTCCGTAAAAGTGCCATAATACTCTGACAATGTTGTTGACAGCAGTGACCTGAGAGTCAGAAATGCTTCCAGGGGTCTTCCCCATGCTGTTCCCATGTCATTTGAGCACTGTTCCCATCGATTTGGGCAATTTTTAGGCCCTCTGCAGACTGCCGGGGGGAGCCACATGAAAAATACTTGCGTTTCCCATAGACTTACATTGGGTTCGTTGCTCGGGTCAAGCACCTGAGTATTCCAATGTGCTCAACCTGATCAACAAGTACCCAAGCATTTTAGTGCTCTCTCATCACTAGATTTTATTTCTCTTTTTATACACCCTAAAATCTTGTTTTCTTTTGCAGCTGCTGCTTTACATTGAGTACTGCTGCTCAGCTTACTTCTAACCAGAATACCCAAATCCTTCTCCAGTTCTGTAGTCCCAAGTATGCTCCCATTTAATGTATATGTAGCAATAAGATTACTACGTCCTAGGAGCATTACTCTACATTTATCTACATTAGCATCTGAAACAACGGATACTGGAAGCCTGTGCTAGCATTTCTTGTTTCATTGACAATCAAACACAATGGGCAGCACTTTGAACACATTTTATAAGTGGTCATAAACTTGTAAAAAAATTCATGAAAGAATTTAGTTATGTTAAAACCAAGCACACCATTGTTTTTCTTATGAAATTCTTGATAAGTTTGATGTGTCAAATGACATTCTTCCCATTGACAAAAATAAAGTTGGATCCAAAATGGCCAACTTCAAAATGGCCGCTATGGTCACCACCCATCTGGAAAAGTTTTCCCCCTCCCATATACTAATGTGCCACAAACAAGAAGTTGATATCACCAACCATTCCCATTTAATTTAGGTGTATCCATATAAATGTCCCACCCTGTACATTGTCGCAGCTACCCCCAATGTTGTCATTGAGTACAGGTTTTAAGTTGGATTTAACAAAAATACACACCCCTCCATTTTTTTGTATTTCCTGTCCTTTCAAAATATAGTTATCCCTCTATGTTTGCACCCAGTCATGGCTTTCATCCAGCCAGGATTCCGTAATACCCACCACATTGTATTCTGTGACCGACATAACAGTTTCCAGCTCAGCCATTTTGTTTGCAAGACTTCTTGCATTTGCTAGCAGACATTAAATACAATTAGCACATTTCCCACTCCTACTTAGCTCCCTACTTTCCTTGCATTTTCCAGCCTCCCCTAGATTCTCTATAGGCCCTGCTGTCCCAATCTCTCTGTCTACTCTATCTAACCCCTTATAAACATGAATACCCTCCTTCCCCCCAGATTCTATTTCAAAAGCTCCTCCATCCGTCTGACCATTTTTCCCCCAGCAGAGCTGCACCCTTCCCATTCAGATGTATCCCATCCCTACTGTAGAGCATGTAGCCGACAGCAAAGTCGGCCCAGTTCTCCATGAACCCAAACCCTTCTAACTCGCCGCCGTGGAGTACTCGGCAGCCGGGCCTCTGGTTGCTGGGGGATATCACAGTAGCCTGCCCGGTCCATGACCCAGGGCGGTCAGTAAAAGGGCGAATAGTTATAGGGGATTTAAAGTGTTCGTGATGCCACCTGTGGAATGCGGCCAAGGGATGCCACCGCTGCGGAGCAGTCCTCTGGAGCTGGTGTTGCGGCAGCAGGGATGGTGTGGCTCTCCACAGGTAGAGCTCCAGGGCAGCGTAGGGGTAGATGGTGGATGCTGGGGAGATGGGACCCAGCCAGGTCAGAGGAAGAACAGACACACACACCAGGGCTAGTTTCAGTACCTTTACTGCAGATCGTAGTCAGGTACGGTCCGGGGCACTTGTAGGTGGTGTGCACTTCTGATCTTGCTCCCCAGTGAGCGGATGTAAGGCCTCCTTTCTGTATCTTCCTGTCTCTCTACCTGGAGCTTCTAACCTGCCTGGAACAGGGTCTAGCTCCCTTGATGTTTCTCTCACCCGTCTTGCTTGGCGGCGAGGGCTTTCTCACAGGTTACCATGATCCCTGGACACTGGGGCCTTCGTGGCACCTAGTCCTCTGAGTGTGCGCTATTCACGGGTGGACTGAGGGATATGATATCCTCCTCAATATGCCGCATTCCCTACTGGGCATATAAATCCCAATAGGCTCGGGCCCGGTGCCCGGCTTGCAACAGGGGATGAACCCTCTGTTGTTCCTCTGTCCCTCATGGCTCTTCTCTTCCTTCTTGCCTTCTAGCCCACTCTAGGCTCTCCCTGGCCAGACTAGCCCGCAGTTTGGGCCTAGCCTGGCTTTCAGCCTCACAGACTTCAGCTTGTCTGGTACTGCAGCATCATGTTACACTGCTTCCCACTGACTGACTTCCTGAACTCCATCCCCCAGTATTTATATACCTGACAGGGCTCCATCTAGTGGACTTGGGTGGAGGTGTCTGCATGTATTGAGGCCACTGGGGAGAATCCCATCTGTGCAACACCAAGGAGTTCTGTGACAGCCTGCAGCAGCAGGGCGTCACACTACCTTCCAGCATCAATTTCTGAGCTTATTTATCTCCCTAAGCTCCCGCTGTCTTTCTAGTGACGCATGTGGCACCAGCAGGGTTTCTGAAAATACCACCTTATAATAGCAGCAGTGCACAACAGACTTCTATGACATGTGCCCTGCTGTATTTGTGTGGACCTCAATAATGGCACAAGAAAAAAAAATCTGCTGTAAGGTCAATTTCACAGCCACACAGGACATTTGCTTCCTAAACTATCTGACTTAGAAGCAACCGCCTAGCTAACTAGCTAAATCTCTCAGTATGCGGTAGCACTGTCAGCAGCAGCCTCTTTGACCTGTTATAATCACAAAATGGCACTAACACAACATGTCTGCTCTTTATAGAGAGAGAGACGTGATTTCAGCAGCCAATGGCACAAGCCCTTATGTTTGGATAGTGTGGATGTGGATGCCTCCTGCGCCCTGATTATCTAGCTGCGATGGGCACAAATAAAGTTGGGGAAAAAGAAAGATTACAAGAGAGACGCTCCTCTGAGCTCTTCCAAGCTCTCCCCAGTTCCGGGTGGTGGAACCTCTGTGCTTGCAAGCAAGGAGGGACCAGAGGGGCGTAATTAAGTGCCTACTCGGACCGACCCAGGTTACACGGCGGTTTAGTCGACTCCGTGAACCAAGGAAGGACCGGGCAGGTGAACCAGGTGCCACTCTGGGATCGACCTTGTGTGAGAGCAGGTGACTCCAATGGGTCAGATGACTGGAGCTTACTGGTACAGCAAATGAGCATGGCAGGTAGGCTGGCAGGTGATCCAGGTAGACAAGCAGGCGGGTACGGCGGATAGCCAGACAGGTACTCCGAGTAAACGAGAAGGCGGGTATGGTAGGTAACTGGCAGGTGCTCCTGGTTGGCAGGCTGGCGAGCACAGGTAAGGTGCTCCGGGTAAGCAGGTGCTCCGGGTAAGCAGGCAGGCGGGCATGGCAGGTAATCTGGCAGGTGCTCCGGGTAAGTAGGCAGGCGGGCACAGCGGGTAAATGGCAGGTGCTCCGGGTAGGCAGGCTGGCGGGCACGGCTGATAGGCAAACTGGTGGGCAGGACTGGTAGACAGACTGGCGGGCAAGGAACCTGAGGGCTGAGGTGAGTGTGCACACAAACAACAACCTTGCACAGGCACCTCCATTTTGGAGGAGGTGCTTAATATACAGGCAGTGCTCCGGCCATTGGCCGGGGACTCTTTAGGATGGTGCGCGTGGCCCCTTTAAGAGGGAGCGCGCGCCCCCAGCTAATCACAGAGCCTGGGAAGCTGCGCTCCATAGCAGCAGGGGAACAGGAAGATGCCGGACCGGGACCTCGGCGGTGAGGGGAACGGCATCTCTGTCCGGTAGAAGGCAGAGACGCCGATGCTACACCCAGCGCCCCCCCTCATCAAACACGTCCGCCTGCTAATCATACACCACCACTATCCTAGCTAAAGTGATAAAAATACTTTAGTTGCAATTTTTACAGAATTTTACCGATTTTAACCTATTTTAAAAAAAAATGCTTGGGTTTCTAATCACGAATCCATATGTGCCATATTCGTGCCAAATTTTGAAATTTGTGATCATTTTTTGAACATATTCGCTCATCACTACTGATGACCGCCGTGCTTGTCATTACGATCCTTCTGTGAAAGCCAGCTTGTAGCAGGAGCTCATAGGAGATTTAGATTTTTGCTATACATAGCAATGCTGTAGCACTGTTATATACAGCACAAATGATCAAATGATTGCAGCTTCAAGTCCCAATGGGGACTATGAAATCACATAAAAAGAGAAAAAAATGCGTTTAAATATCTGAAAAAAAGGAAAAAAAAATGTGTTTTAAACACCCCCTTTTTTCCCTATTTAAAAGTAAAGCAATTAAAAAAACATACAAAATACATATTTCTCGCCGCACTCTTAAAAGTCCAATATATCAAAATATAAATCAAATGGCTCCAATTGCTAAATTGTGTAACTATAAAAAAAAAATTGAAACTCTAGAATTACATTTTTTAGTTGCCGCAACATTGCAAAACAATGCAATAAAAGGCGATCAAAGCATTGTATCTACCTCAAATTGGTATACGGTAAATAAAATGGTATCAGCTCAGGGCGCAAAAAATAAACCCTCACACAGCCCCATATACCAAAAAATGAAAATGCTAAAGGTCTCAGAAAATGGAGATAAAAAAAAAAATTGTTTTCTAACAAAATTCCGAAAAAAAATTTCACGACTTAAATTTAAAAAAAAAAAAAAAAACTATACATGTTTGGTATCTTCATACTCATATTGACTTGGAGACTCATATTGTCAGGTCAGTTTTACCATATAGTGAACATGGTACATAAGCAAAAACAATTATGGAATTGCACTTTTTTTGCAATTTCAACGCCCATAGAATTGTGTTCCTGTTTTCCAGTGTATCACATGATAAAATGACTGATGTTATTCAAAAGTAGAACTTGTCCTGCACCAAAAACAAACCCTCATATGGATATGTGGATGGGAAAAAAAAAAGTTATGGCTCTTGTAAGAAGGGGAGGAAAAATGAAAACGAAAAAAATAGAAAATCGTAAGAACATGAAAGGGTTAATCTGAGCGTTGTTCTAAAGATGTACCGTGGCCGCCGCACTGAAAGCTCATCTACCTTGAGAAAATTAACTTATTTCTTCCCGAGAGCTGCTGACTCAGTCATAAAAAACCCTATGAACTGAGCAATGACTGAAGTCCTTCTGGCCCGTCTGTACGGCTGAAAGCCGATAGGAGAATCCCCAATGAAGGCCATCGTGTAAGTGAGGCGGAGTTCAGATGAGTGTTTGCACATTCATCCAAAAAAAATACTGACCAAATACTCAACATGTTCACGTGGCCTTGTATTGTGGTTTCAGCTTAGCCCACGTTCACTCGTTGAGTATTTGGTAAGTTTTTTACCTCAGTATTTGTACGCCAAAACCAGGAATGGGTGAAAAATACAGAAGTGGTGACGTGTTTCTATTATTATTTTCCTTTGATTGTTCCACTCCTGGTTTTGGCTTACAAATACTGATTTAAAATACTGACCAAATACTGAATGTGCGAACGTGGCCTTACAAACTACTGCAACTCCTGAACCCTCTGATTTTCGTCCACGATGAGGCCCATCTTGGAAACTAGACCCACATGTGGATGCGCAAAGATCATTTGGAATGTCGAATTTCTATTATTTTAGGACTGTGATGAGATGATGCATGGAAATGCTGACAGTCACCAGGTGAAAACGATTAACATCTGCTCGGAAGAACACAGGAAAACAATCTGCAATTAAGATTTATACAAACAGGAGAAACCAGTTAATCCAGAATAATGGGACGCGGGTGTATTCAAGGTTAAAGGAGGGAGCAAAAACAAGTTATTAACACCCATCGGAACAGCACAAGCTGTAAAATCTGAGTGGAAAAGATGTCTTCAGCCTGAGCTGGTGAGTCTATTCAACCTATACTTGCCAATTGTCAATGATCTTTTAGCGTATGTGCCCACAATCCGGAGCCGCCTGCGGTCCCGATGCTGCATTACGCAAATGAGTGGTGGCAAATTATTAATTTTTTTATTTTTCCACATGCGGATTTTCCTCATAGATGTTCAGTCTATGGGAAAAGTCCACATGTGGACCCGCAAGAGAGATTGACATGCTGCGGTTCTGAAAAACGCGCCGCATGTCAGTTTCCACAGGTGATCCGCAGGTGCACAGATGAATGCATAGTGGAAATGGGATTTCTAGAGATCCTATTCACTATGCTGTAACATCTGGTTGCTGCGGGTTTGACGTTGCATAAACATACAACTTCTAACCCACAGCGGCTTCGGATCTTGTGCTCATAACCTAGAAGGAATCTGCCAAGTCAAAAAATGCTATTAACCTGTAGATATGGGATTAATCTGTAAGTTAACAGTGCGGCGGCGGCACTGAGACTCCGGCTGCAAGGAGAAAATGAACTTCATTTCCCCCGGCAGCTTCTGGCTTTCAGTTGTAAAGGAGCAGCTGGTGCGGCCGTAACCATGACTAGGTACTGACTGACAACCGGCTCTGAAGTGATCGGGTTGTTAGTGCGTATGCTTTTTTTTTTTTTTTAACCTTTAACCCCTTTACCACCTGAGGTTTTTGTGTCTTCATTTTTGCTCCCCCTTCTTTCCAGAGCTATGACTTTTATTTTTCCATTAATATGGACATGTGAGGGCTTGTTATTTGCAGAATGAGTTGTACTTTTGAACAAAACCATTGGTCTTACCATATCGTGCACTGGAAAATGTGAAGAAAATTCCAAGTGTGGTGACATTGCAATTCCATAATTGTGTGTGTCATTTTTTTTTTTTACCATGTTCATTGAATACTAAAACTGACCTGTCGATCTGATTCTCCAGGTCATTACGAGTTTGGATTTTTTTTCAGCAGTTAAATAAAAAAAGAACCTATACAAAGTTTGGAAGAAAAAATAAATAAATGGCACACTTTTTCAGGATCTGGGGCAGGGTGAGTGCTTATTCTTTGCATGCCAAGCTGACGTTTTTATTGATACCATTTTGGTGTAGATATGTTTTGATCGCCCTTTATTGCAATGTTGCGACGACCAAAAAAACGTAATTCTGGCGCTTTTGATTTTTTTTTTTACCGATCGGATTAGTTATTTTTATTTTATTGATAGATCGAGCGATTCTGAGCGCTGCGATAACAACTGTGTTTTTTTTTTTATTTTATTTTTTTCAATTATGTTATTTTGAATGGGGCAAAAGGGGGGGGTGATTTGAACGTTTTTATTTTTTTACATTTTTAAAAACTTTTTTTTACATGCTTCAATAGTCTCCATGCGTGACTAGAAGCTGGGATTTTCTGATCGCCAGTGCTACACATAGCAGGCTTCAGTCCTTTTTATGTGTAACAAAAATGCCCATCTGCTACGAATGCTGACCACAGGGCAGCGCTCATAGCAGTTCAGGAGTGACAGTTACAGGGGTCTCCTGCAGACCCCGGGATGTCATGCCAACCCATCAGCGACCCGCGATCATGTGACACGGTCGCCGATGGGCAGGTCTTATGACTCGTTTCTGGCGTGGCCTTGTTAAATGCCGTTGTTGGAGTTTGACAGTGACATTTAACATGTTAACAGCCGCGGGTGGATCGCTATTCCACCCGCGGCTGTTGGGGACATATGACAGCTGATCAGATCAGCTGTCGTGTGTCAGAAAAGATGCAGGCTCAGCGCCGGAGCCCTCATCAAATGGAGAGAGACGACCTTAGATGTAACTATACGTCCAAGGTCATAAAGGGATAAGGCCACGTGCACACGTTCAGTATTTGATCAGTATTTCTAAACCAATACCAGGAGTGGAACAATCAGAGGGAAAGTGTAATAGAAACCCATCACCACTTCTGCATTTTTCACCCACTTCTGATATTGGCTTACAAATTCTGATGTAAAATACTGAACATGTGAATGTGGCCTAAGGCTAGGTTCCAATGATGAGATTTTGGTGAGTTCTTCATGTTGCCGATTTTCTGCACCTATTAGGTTACTTGTGTGTTTTAACATGCGTTTTTGATGCTGCTGTTTTTGTCTCTGATGTTTTGTTTTATATCTGCCTTTTTTTGCTACTTCCTGGTATTTGGCTTTGACAACTTAATTAACATACTCAGGTGTGGATTACATATCTTGTAAGCGTTTCGGCCACAGAAACACACTAAAAATGCATGTGCATTTTTTCACAGCAGGTCAATTTACAGTGGCTCGAGAAAGTATTAACCCCCCCTTGGCATTTTTCATTGTTTTGCTACCTTACAACCTGGAATTTCACAGTTGTTGTGGTCTTTTTTTTGAGGTTTTGCATCAGTTGATGCCTACAACTGAGCATTTGGATTTCTTTTTATTGTGAAGCAAACAACAAATAGGACAAAATAACTGAAAACTTCAGTGTGTATAACTACACTGTGTTCCAAATTATTATGCAAATAATATTTTCTCAGATTTTCCCAAATTACCTATATGAATTGCAGTCATTGTAATTTTCCAGTCAAATAACTATTAGAGTACAATTGAAAGGTTTTTGTACAAACTGCCTATGATAACAGTATATTTTTTAAAGAATAAAAAACTCAAACTGCACTCAAAATACATGTTCCAAATTATTATGCACAGCAGAGTTTTCAACCTTTTCATTTTAATAAAGAACAAAAAAAAAACTATTTTTGAAATTATAAGCATTAGCAGGTTATTACAAACTGAAATCAAACAGTGTTCAACATAAAACTTTATTCTAGGTGATGTTACATTTGTACATAGGACCGCTTGTTTGAAAGGAGCTTCTGAACTCTCTCGTCCATTGAATTTGTCAGGTTTTGGATGGTTTCTGCTTCAATTGTTTTGCATGAACACAGAATACCCTCCCAGAGCTGTTGCTTAGATGTGAACTGCCTCCCGCCATCATAGACACTCCTTTTGATGATGCTTCAGAGGTTCTCAATGGGGTTGAGGTCAGGGGAGCATGGGTGCCACACCATAAGTTTGTCACCTTTTATGCACATAGCAGCCAGAGATGCAGATATGTTATGTGCAGCATGAGACGGGGCATTATCATGCATGAAATGATCTCGATGGTTCAGATGGATGGAGTGGAGAATGGCTGGTTGATGGACACTCCATGCAAACACGGCTACGGCGCTAACAAGGAGGAGGTGGAGGAATGTTTTGGGCTGGAATCATGGGGACAGAGATTGTCGGCCCTTTTAGGATCCCTGAAGGGGTAAAGATGAACTCCATAAAGTATGTTGAGTTTCTCAAACATCACTTCCTTCCATGGTTCAAGAAGAAGAACCGTGCATTCCGCAGCAAGATCATTTTCATGCATGATAATGCCCCGTCTCATGCTGCACATAACACATCTGCATCTCTGGCTGCTATGGGCATAAAAGGGGACAAACTTATGGTGTGGCACCCATGCTCCCCTGACCTCAACCCCATTGAGAACCTCTGAAGCATCATCAAAAGGAGTGTCTATGATGGCGGGAAGCAGTTCACATCTAGGCAACAGCTCTGGGAGGGTATTCTGTCCTCATGCAAAACAATTGAAGAAGAAACCATCCAAAACCTGACAAATTCAATGGACGAGAGAGTTCGGAAGCTCCTTTCGAACAAGGGGTCCTATGTGCAAATGTAACATCCCCTAGAATAAAGTTTTGAGTTGAAAACTGTTTGATTTCAGTTTGTAATAACCTGCTAATGCTTATAATTTCAAAAATGACCATTTTTTTGTTCTTTATTAAAATGAAAAGGTTGAAAACTCTGCTGTGCATAATAATATGGAACATGCATTTTGAGTGCAGTTTGAGTTTTTTATTTTTTTAAAAATATACTGTTATCATAGGCAGTTTGTACAAAAACCTTTCAATTGTACTCTAATAGTTATTTGACTGGAAAATTACAATGACTGCAATTCATATAAGTAATTTGGGAAAATCTGAGAAAATATTATTTGCATAATAATTTGGAACACAGTGTATTCACCCCTCTAATGTCTGTACTTTGTAGAGTCTCCTTTTGCAGTAATTACAGTTGCAAGTCAATTTGGATAAGTCTCTGAGATTTTCTCATCTTGCCACAGACATTGTTGCCCATTCCTCAAGACAAAACTGCTCCAGCTCCTTCAAGTTATATGGTTTCTTCTGATGAACAGAAATCGTCAAGTGTGTCCACAGATTCTCAATCAGATAAAGGTCTGGGCTTTGGCTCGACCCCCTCCAAAATATTTACAATAGTTTCCCCTTAAACCATTGAAATATTGCTTTAGTAGTATGCTTTCAGTCATTGCCTTGTGGGAAGGTGAGCCTCCATCCCAGTCTCATATCACTGACAGACTGAAATCAATTTTGCTACACAATATCCTTGTATTTCGCACCATCCATCTTCCCCTTGACTTGGATAATTTTCACTCTCCCTACTACTTGAAAACATGCCCACAGCACGATACTGCCACCACCATGTTTCACTGCGGGGATGGTGCTCTTGGGGTTATGAGCTGTGTTGTTTTGGCGCCTGACATAGCGTTTACTTTGGTGGCCAGAAATTAAAATTTTGGTCTCATTTGAACACAGCACCTTCCTCCATACATTTGGGGAGTCTCCCTTGTGTCTTTAGACAAACTGAAAATCAGCCTTACATTTTGTGTGTGAGTAAAGGCTTTTGTATGCCCACTCTTCCATAAAGGCCACCTCTATGGAGTGTACGGCTTATTGTGGCCGTATGGACAGATACTCTTGTCTCTGCTTGGGAACTCTGCAGCTCCTTCAGGGTTACCTTTTGGGGCTGTGTGCTGCCTCTCTGATTTAATGCCTTCCTTGCCTGGTCTGAAAGTTTTGGTGGGCAGCTCTCTGCCTTGACTTGTTTGGAGATCTCCATGGTGTTGTTTGGTTAGTGGTGCCTTTTGCTTAATGGTGTGGCAGCCTCTGAAAAGGTATATGGGTATATACCGACAGACCATGTGACACTTGGATTGCACACAGGTGTACTTCCTTGCAGTAAACATGTGACTTTTATGAAGGTAATTTCTTGTACCAGAAATGTTTAAGGGCTTCTTAGTAAAAGAGGTGAATACATACATACACACATACATACATACATGACAATTTTTATTGATTTGATCCCATAAATTTAAGCCTATTTTTTCACTTCACCAATTTAAGATTATATTTCTGATGCATCATACACAAATCTGATTACAAAAATATTTAAACACAGGGGCAGACATATCATTGATGCAAACAAAAAGGAGCCCAAGAGGTTATGAGGGCCCCTTTCTACCTCCTGTAGAGAGCTGAGGGAGGAACTGGAAGTAGACACACAAATTGTACTGCAAGTTCAACTGAAATGTCAATTAGTCTTCAATCCTATTTCCAACTGATTTTGATCATCATTTATATTATCATTAGTGATGAGCAAGCACTAAAATGCTCGGGTACTCGTTTCTCGAGTCTAGCAAATTGGCGTACTCGGTCCAAGTAATGAGCCCAATGTAAGTCTATGGGAAACTCGAGCATTTTTCCAGCGTCTCCCCCAGGCGGTCTGCAGAAAGCCTAAAAATTGCCCAAATTGATGGGAATAGTGCTCAAATAACATGGGAACAGCATGGAGAAGAAAGACCCCCTGGAAGCATTTCTGACTCCCAGTTCACTGCTGTCAACAACGTTGTCAGAAGTATTACGCCACTTTTACGGACTCAGAATAAAACATGCAAAAAATTAAACCAAAATGGATTTTCCTGGGAAACATGTTAAGGAACATCCTTTCCAGGGTAATGACTTGTATATAAGGCAAAAAAAAACAAAAACAAAAATACTCCTCCACACGTAGCGTTTTTGATGTGGTTTTGAACTTTTGCATTGCTTTCAACCAAGACAAATGCATTCACCAGGAAAAGTCATTTTAACATTTTACAAGCTTATCTGGCCATGTGGTGTGTGACACATCATCAGACACATCCTGTTTTATTTATTATGGAGGAACTTTGAAAATCACAAAGCCTATTTTTATACGGCCATCAGTCGGCCCTCGCTATTGTTAAAGAGCCATCAGCCGGGTATGCTTTGTTGTTCCCATTATGAACGAGTGGGTCTCCTATGCTGTTATTGGGTATGCAGTGAATGCAAGGGCTGCCAAAAATTTGGAGGCACTCCAATGCCCCTTGCAAGAGACGTAGATATGTTGATATGGTACATATGGTGGTGGAGGATGAATATGCAGAGAAGGAGTAGGAGAAGAGAAATTAGACAAAATCAGGAAGCATATACCCATGTCTGAGGTGAATGGAAATAGAGTTAGACCTCCCAAAAAAAGACACTGTATTTGAGTATGTTATGCTGCTATCATTTGGTGGTGTTGAGAAGTCAGGCCCAATCCAGCCCTTGTTCATTTTTATAAGAGTCAGCCTGTCAACATTTTCAGTTGACAGAAGGATGCGCATATCGGTTATAATTCCACTGGCGGCACTAAACACCCGCTCTGACAAAATTGCTAGCGGCAGGGCAGGCTAGGACCTCCAAGATGTAGAGAGCCAGTTCATGCCACGTATCCAGCTTGGATACCCAATAATTATAAGGCACAGAGGAATCACGGAGGATGTTGGTACTGCAGGCAAGGTACTCCCTCAGTATCTTCCCAAACTTTGCACTCCTTGTGAGAGTACCCCCGCCTCAGTGCCTGTGCGATGGGAGGGTCTGAGAAAACTCTCCCAGAACTTTGACAGTGTTCCCCTGCCTCTGCTGGATTGCATTTGTGGCTCTCTTGCCTGTACTCCTTGGTTGTCCAACGAACTGTGAACTCTGCCACCAGCATTTTCAGATGGGAATTTTTTTTAATAGCTCGGCAACAAGGGCCTTCTGGTACTGCCCCATTTTATTAGGCCTGTCCTGCAAAGGAATAAGAGACATAAAGTCTCCCTGTAGCGTGGGTCTAGAAGCGTCACCAACCAGTAATGACTGTCACCCAAAATTTGGACAATGTGAGGCTCATGGGAAAGGCAGCGTAACATATACTCAGCCATGTGTGCCAGACTGCAAAGAGGCAAGGCTTCCGTGTCCTCACCAAGAGGACGACTGACCATGCTCTCCTCCTCATCCTCCTCCTCTTCCTCCTCCTCCCTGTCCTCAGGCAATCCACGCTGAACAGACGGTGGCAGTTGTGCATGTAGTACCGTCTATAGCGCAGGAAACTGGCTACTGTTCTTCCTTCTCCTCTTCCTCTTTTTCACCCAATCCACGTTGGGATGAGATGAGGCTGGACTGTGTGTAATCAACCTGTATGGTTCGTTGTTCCATCTCATTGTGTTCTGCCTGCAATGCATGCTCTTTAATTGAGAGTAGAGAACGTTTCAGAAGACAGAGAAGTGGGATGGTGATGCTAATTATGGTGTCATCGCCGCTCACCATATTGGTGGAGTCCTCAAAGTTTTGGAGAATGGTACATATGTCTGACATCCATTTACACTCCTGAGGTCTTATGTGTGGAGTCTGACCTGAATACCAACCACCATTCAGTGAGCCGGAGGCTGCAAACGCTGCTGAAGCACAATAAGAGCGGCGGAAGCTGTAGCTGACTTTCTAAAATGGGCACACACGCGGCGTACTTTGACAAGAAAATTTGACATATCTGGGTAGGTTTTGTGAAACCACTGAATCATGACGTTAAGTCCATGGGCCAAGCATGGTAGGTGTGTGAGCTCGCCTCAGAGCTGCCACCAGGTTCCGGCCATAGTCACACACGACCATGCCTGGCTGTAGGTTCAGAGGTGTCAGTCCCATATCTGCTAGCTCTTTCAGAACTGTCCTCAACTCTTCAGCATTGTGTGGTTTGTCACCTAAGCATATTAGCTTAAGCACAGCTTGTTGCCGCTTGGTCGAGGCAGTGCTTCCACCTTGCGACTGTTGTGGTCATTTCGGAGATGGATGAGGAGGAGGTGCAGGAACTGTAGAACGTGGTGGCAACCATGATTGACCCAGGGCCCACAGTCCACAGCGTCAGGAGGACGTGTTCCGTCCCAAGGTCCGACTGGGTCCCGGCTTCCACTATGTTAACCCAATGTGCCGTCAACGAGATGTACCATCTCTGCCCACAAGCACTTGTCCATGTGTCCATGGTTAGGTGGATTTTCCTAGTAACTGCTTTGTTGAGGGCACATCTAATGTTGTGGGATACTTGCTTATGTAATTCGAGGATGGCACACCGGGCAAAATAATGGCAGCTGGGAGCCGAGTAAAGAGGGACAGCCGCAGCCATCAGGTTGCGGAAAGCTTCCGTCTCCACGAGCCTAAAAGGCAACATTTTGAGCACAAGCATTCGCGAAATGTGTGAACTTAACAGTGTGGCCTGTGGGGCGTTAGCTGCATATTTGCGCTTGCATTCCATGGACGGGTATAGGAACAACTGAACACTGCGCTGGGACAAGGACATGGACGTGCTTGCTGCTGCTGCTAGTTGAGACTGTTCAACGACAGGTGCAGGGCAGGAGGCATGCACCATGGACAGGGGATTGGCGTGCACGCACAACAGCGGAACAAGCAGTGGTGTCACCCACAGACACTGTTGCTGGACCCTGGGGTTCAGCTCACTTTGTGGGGCACTTTGCTGCCATGTCCCTGATCATGCTGGTGGTGGTCAGGCTGCTAGTTTTTGCTACCCCTGCTGATGCTGGCCTGGCAGGTGGTACAAATGGCCTTTTTTGTGTTATTGGCATATTCTTTAAGAAACAACCAGACTCTGGAAGACCTAACAGTTGTACTTGCAACTTCCGTAGTGTTGATGTTATGGGGAACGGCTGCCCGCCTTCTGTCTGTGGCCACCACACTGCTTCTTCTTGCCTGTTGTAGTGCTATGCCTCCATCCCCCTGTGTGCTGCTGTCCTCGCTCTGCATGTCACTGTGGCGCCCTGCTGCGCAAGGTGCCACAGAACCCAGAAGGGTGCATAGATGGATTTCTCCACAAGACGCCCTCACTACATGCAAACACCTCTACCTTCCACCTCATACCAGCAGAGGGAGCCCTGATAGGGATATATAAAGGGAAGGTAGAGCCAGGCAGCTCAGTTAGCTTCTAGTAGTCTAAAGTTAGTGTTCAGAGAGGAGCACGCAGGCTGCTGTTTGAGGCAAGCTAGGCCTCAAGCAGTGCTGAAGCCTAGTGAGGGCCCCGAGCGTGGCCGAAGGCGAGTGGAAGAAAGGAGTGATCAAGGTGGCAGAGGAGCATACCAGGCTCACCCCAGTATATCTACCGGACACCGGATACGAGCCTACAGGGACTCTTTACACCCAGTAGGGATAACCGGAATTCCAGGAGGACTACAGGTCCCTGGCAAATCAGAAGCTAGACACATACAGGACCAGGAACCACGAAGGCCCCGACATCCAGGGAAAGTGGTTACCAACCGAAGGTCCTACTTTAGAGCAACAGGTGGAGTAGAAAAAGCAAGACAAATAAGTGAGGCACAGTTGCAGGCTGGCCAGGAGCATACACAGAGGCAGACATGGATCAGGAGGCCTTATACCCGCTCCCTGGGGAGAAGTCCAAAAGTGCCCCTTTCACCTAGAGTACCCTGGACCGTATCTACCAGCTGTACCAGTAAAGGTAACGAAGCAAAAAACCCCTGTCTCTGTCCGTTACTCCTGCTGCATTCTCTACCTGCACAACAACGCCCAGCGCACCCATCATCTATCTACACTGCCCTGAGGCCCGCACCTCCTGTGGGGAGCTGTACCATCTTTAACTGCCTTGTCACCTGCCTCAGGACTGCTGCAGCACTGGGGACCTTCACCAGACACCACAGGTGGCGTCACGAATTTCTCTGAACTTTATTAGTAATTGCTACCCCTTTTGGGCACTGTCCGCCCTGGGCCAGCCACCATGATATATATATATATATATATATATATATATATATATATATATATATATATATACTGTCCCCAAACAGTAAGGCCCCCGGGGGCGCGACATCGCCCTGCCAGGTTGGGTCAGTGACTTCATCGTCCACCACCTCATCTTCCACTTCCGCACCCTTGTCCTCCTCCTGACTATCTGGTAATTGGGTCTCATCATCATTCACCGCTTGTGACACTTTCCACCGTCTTCTTCGTGTGACCGTGGCTGCTCAAATATTTGGGCATTGCTACATGTGATCTCCTCTTGCCCTACTTCAAGTGGACCGGGCGAGAGCCCCGAATCTATAAATGGAAAAAGTGAACAGCTCTTCAGAGTTTCCAAGTGTGGGGTCAGTTGTCTCCTGGCACCTAGCATGGTGGGAAGGAGGAGGATCAGGGTGAGGAATATGCAGTCCAGACTCACGGCAACTGAGACTTGACCGAGTGGAAGACAGGGTGGTGGTGCTGGCTAAGTGACTGGAAGCATTATCTGCTATCCAACCAATAAGCTTTTCACACTGCTCTGTGTTCTGCAATTCCCTATTAATTGGGACAGGAAGGTTGAGCGACAAGATGTGGGTGTTTGTGGCACAATTTCAGCTTGACCACGGCCTCGGCCTTGTCCTCTGTATGCACCATCACATCCACTTCCCCGCCCCATGCCACGCGCCTTGCCCATTATAAATGGAGGACAATATTTTCCACGTTCACTACAAATGGCTGGATTTGAACCGCAGTGATATGTGATACGTGTGACGGAAAACAACAGTTTTAAATAGCTGGCCTGTAGGTTACTATTGTTCACAGTGACCTGGTGTTAATAACTTCACTGACACACTGCAACAAAATTTAAATGGAGGCCAATATTTTCCACGGTCACTTCTAATTTCTGGATTTTTATTACTGTAATAGAGAAAAAATCTGGCTGTGCTCTGCTGTGGCAACAAGCAGAAAAACGGTGTTCTCTGGATTGTTTTTAAGCAAATAATCAGGATTAAGATAAAAAAATAATTATCCCTGGCTCCTGATACCTGGGGCTATTTGTAGTAATATCTGTAACGGCAACAGCAGCCAGAACTGGAATGGAGCCTCTTGTGCTGTATTCACTGCAGTCTGCCACATACCCTGCCTGCCTGCCTAATTCCTGCTATCACCACTGAAAATATGCAGCTAGATTAGTCCTCAGAAGGACTGTTAGTTCAGATGGATATATATAGATGTTGTGGTATACCTGCACAACTAATAAACAAGCAAATCTCTCCCTAGCTCAGCAGCATCTCTCCCTACACTGCCTGTTTCCGGGGTAGACTGTGACGAGCATGGCGGCGGCAGGTCTTATATAGACCTGATGATGCTGTGCGGCCAGCCAATCACTGTAATGCCCACAGCCAACAAGGCTACTGTATTACAGTGCATGGCAGGCAATCACTGAATGTGCATTGGCTCTCTAAAGAGCGGCAAACAAGCAGGGAGGGGAGCTGCCGCCCGAGAAACCAGGAAATACTCGCAGAGGGCTGAGCATCTCGAGCAGTGAGATGCTGGGCGAGTACCGAGTAGTGGCGAGCACTTTCGCTCATCACTAATTATCATGATTAAGCTCCATTTTTCAGCCAGACACAAGTTGTGCAAATAACACTAAATATACGGATTGTAGATGGACTTTAGCCAAACTGAAGATATTTGAGGACATTTCTGTCCCCATTCAAATGAATGAATCCAGCAATGGATCATTTTATTTCCATTTTTTATATGATTACAACAGATGCAAAAATAGCAATAACTACTGGACATGTTAACTAATCCTTGAAGTGTTGAGTTTTTATAAAGTGTGTGTGTGTGTATATAGCTTACAGCTCTGATCTTAGCCCCCTTTCATTCCTTAGGATACAAAGGATTAATTTATTATGTTAATGTCCAGGGTTTCATCCAGAATGTTCACTTTGTTTCAAAGACAAATCTGAACTTTTAATGTTTAATCTTTAAGTCAAATTTGCTAATACTTGCTGCCCATGTTAGCCAAATTGCCCCAACAGAATACCATTGGCCCCCCACCTACTAGTGATTGGTGCTTGGGTCTTTTATACGTCATTTCTACTACCTCTAGTTCTTTAATATTGGGTAATGTTATGATACAATAATAGGTTCTAAACCTAATCATGGGCCTCAACCCTGTTAAAACTGATTTTGATAATCAATTGCTGCCTCTGGTATTTTGTGGGGATTTAATTACAAAACAAATGATTGTCGCTTGTATGTGAAATATTAATCTGATCTTGGATACTTTCAAACTCTCCCAGGAGGAATGGAAGGAAGTCCAGTAAGGAGAGATTTCCAAGATTCCTGGAATTGGCAAATCTCCCAGGCATTGTTTAAACCTCCTTGGAAACAAATGTTTTCTGACTTTTTTCTCTTCTTTGTTTCCGGAGTTTCCTGGTATCTTCAGGGGTGAGACATGGGTTATGTAAGGAGCAAAGGTGGTGTGACCTCAAAATGTGGTTGAGTATTGTGGAAAAATTTATTAGTAATGTGCAAAGCTCAGAAGTTGGAAAGTATAGTTTTAGGATGGGTCAACACAGCAACTTTGACCACGACACACATTATGATGCCAAAGATCAGACTAATGCTACTATTTCACACCATGTAAGTGAATGTTGTCGTCACATTATGTCTATCAAGTTGCCAATTGCTATGATCTAGTTTGCAGAAAATCTGGCATGATTACAATCAAATTTGTTACAAGTCCTACTGAAAAATTAGGATTCACTAGAATCCAACATTTTCAACTTTTTCCTCACACAATCCTATCGACCTGCCTTTTTACAGATTCTCTTGAAAGCAAGGAAGAGACTAAAATGAGCAAAATATATATTTATACTCATTTGTTAATACACTACCACCATTGCCTCTGCATCTCCCATTTCTCTGTCAATTTGCTCTTTCCATTCCAATACCTAGTCAAATATGAGGCCTCTGATGTGCCCCACATGGTCATATGGAGGGGCAACACACAAGTATCCCCCTTCACAAGACTGAGTGAGGTCAATCAAAAGCTTCAGATTAACCACCCTGCCAGATTGGAGTGAATTGAGCGACGGAAGAACAGTCCGGGGAGATGTGGCAGAGGCGATGATGTGCCGTGTAAGGGTGGATGAGAAAAGTTGAATCCATGAATTTTTTATATTTTAATTAGAGATGAGCAAATGTTGTAAAATTTGAATTCCACTCAACTACACCAAAATTCATCATTTTTTTTTTTTTTTTTAGAATTTTTTTGTACATTTGCTTTGAGTGGATGCAGCAAAATGGCAGCAGGATAGCTGCTGTTTTCCAAAACTATAGACAGATGACAAAAGGTTTAAAAACAAACAAAAAAAAATCGGTAACCTCTTCAACCCCTCTGCTGCTCACTACCCATAGGCTAGTCCTCAGTGCTGCCTCCTCTTTCCCTCATTGCAGGACACATTTCCTGGCCTGTTCACTCTAAGTCGGGACCTCCAGCCGCGACTAGTCTTCAAAGTCTTCAATGTATGTTGCGAGTTTTGACAACATAGATGTGACCTCTTAGACCTGGCATAGAGTGAACATGTTAAAAATTCGACAGCAAAAAAAAGAAGACTGGATGGCGGGCATCGCTGCCCACTGTCCTGTCCCTAGGGACTCATTCTATTACCGTCGTAGCTGTGGCTTGTTCTTCGTAGGCCTGTAAATGCAGACTGCAACAGAAGAAAGAGGCTGGTCTAATGACCGTACAGTGGAAAACAAGCAGCCGAAGGTCCGGAAAGTTGAGCAGTGAGATGAGTATGAGTTTCCCCTTTTCTTTTTTTATGATTATTATGCTCTGGAGACTAGAGACGCCAGATAATGATAAGAAACATTCAATTTGAGGAGAATAACTTCACTGCAAATCAAATTTCCCAAGAAAATTCACGCGGTTTAGTGAATTAGAATTCTATCAGATACATTTATCTCTAATTTTAACCTTCTCATTCCCCTGATGGCATTTAGGGTACTTTTTAATTTTCACCAATTTGCACCAAATTGCACCAGCAGTTTCGCACCAAATTGAATTTACCAGCTGAATTAGAGAAAATCCGACCGAATCTAACTTTGAAACAGTTGCTCATCTCTAGTTATGGCCAAAGTCGACATGTAGACCCAGTCTTAAGGCTGACTGTAAACTATTTGGTGTGATCAAGAAACACCACTCTAATGATGATCAAGATATAAATTATGGTCCTCAAGGCATCTTGCTGATTAAGGATAGGAAGATGGGTGAGTATTAGGAACTGAGAGTGTGTTGCCCCTGAGGGTTCTACCGCCACAGGGATGCTGCACTTCTTTAATAGAGTGTGGTGTTCCTCCTCTGAGGTAAGAACAGTGTGATAGTCGTGACACAACCTTTGTATCCAACACCACATTTCTCCACCAGAGTGGGCTAGTATGCACTAGGTGCTGCTCCCCTGGTTACAGGGAGACTGGGGAACCAAGAGTTAGGGGAACCAGTTAGTGGGTGAGAATGAAGGACTTACAAGTTAGTTACACTTTAAATTTCATATTTAATTAAAAGCCATCTTGGTTCTTGGTCCTAGTTAGTCAGTTCTTTGATTGTGATCTCCCTCCCAGAAAGCAGATCCTGCGTGGGCCTGCATCGGATGGAGACACAGCCCTCGTACTCTGGCCTTGGGACGAGGGGCAGGTTGTAGACCAGGAATGTCTCAACCCGGCCAAGGACCAGGACCAAGAAGGCCCGGAGCTTAAGAGTGTGGCTCCATAGCAAATGAATCCCAGGCAGGATGCAGATGGAGCGGTGTACGCCACCTGTCCTCGCCATGCTGATATATTCAGAGGGAGTCCGGCTGCAAGAGGGGTACCGGCCCCCGACACCCGACCTTGCTACTCCATGTCCTGGTCGGGAAAGCCCGGTAGGCCCAGAGGATCCCACCGGGTATCGGACGGAGTGGAGCTGCCACCCGTGCCCTTGTTCTGAGAGGAGCTCAGAGGGAGTCCAGGCCTATTTGCACACACACGGACAGGAAAGGATTCGGTCTGTAGTTCAGGAACACTCTGGTATAGGGTCCCGATTGAATGCTGGACTTTCTCAGAGGTTGTCGGACCCCCGTCCCTGGTGACCGCAGGACTCCACGGGGAGCAGGGAGTCGCCTTCCTTCTGCCATCTCTAAAGTGAGTAAAGCCTTGGAAGTTCACCCCTATGGCCTCCGGACTGTTTATTCTGCGCTACACCGCACGACGCTGCGTCCGTTCTCCTCTACTACTACCCCCTCCATCCTGTCCCTCTGTGCTGAGGCCTTGCACCGCCTGTGGGGAGTAGTAATAACTCTGGCCGCCATAACACCATGCCTCAGCGGACTGCAGCGGCGCTGGTGGCTTTCACCAGGTGCAACAGGTGGCATAGTCGTAAATCAGCCACTCAACCCGGATAAGCCCACACCATCCTTGTTAATGTGACGGCCCTGAGCACGGGTCGGGTCCGGGCCATGGCTGCACCCCATCTTTCCATCACAGGACCCGACTCCGAGTCCCCCATCTCCCAGGGTAAAGAAAAGGGCTTTTCGAGTAAGAGGCATCACAAGAGAGTGATGGAATAAATGTTTGAAGTTTTATTTATTTGCATTCACTTTTATAAAGCGCAATTAATTCCACAGCGCTTTACAGACATTATCAGAACTGTACCCATTGGGGCTCACAATCTAGATTCCCCATCACTATGTCTTTGCTTGGGTTTCCTCACACATTCTGAACACTTGGAGAACAAGCAGATGTTGTCCTTTGTGGGATTTGAACCTAGGACCACAGTGCTGCACTGCTAACCACGGAGATACCTTGCTGCCCAGTTTGAATCTATACCTAATGTCCTTGTGGTTATATTAGGCCAAACATAGACCCACCATGCTAATCAACATCTACATGTAAAAAACTATATTTTTTTGCTACATTTTTCATGCATAATTTTTCTCTTCTCCATGTAGATTCGACCAACATCATGTCCGGCCCCGACATTATCACACTTGTTCTCCTTGCTGTAATTTTCATTCTTTTGAGTAAAGTATTTTATAATCAGAAGAAAGATAAGAACAAAAATTTCCCTCCAGGACCTAACCGTTTACCCATCATTGGGAATCTGCACATATTTGATGTAAAGAACCCTTCCAAAACATTCACTCAGGTAAGGATGTCACCTTATAATTTGGTCTTCTGCCATTCCCTTGGCTCCTTTGGAGCCAAGAAAATACACTTTTGTGGCCTGGAATGACATGTCAAAAAATCCACATTTTTCCAGTTGGTAGCCTTGTGGGTGGGAATGGCTCATTTTCAAGCCAAAATAAAAGAAATGAGTCGTAACACATGTTGGAATATGTGCAATGTGTAGGTGCACATTCACAGATCAAATCTAAGATTTAAACCAAATGAGCTTATACTCTGCAGTAAATAAATAGTAATAGTACATGTAAATAACATGGCATACTTGGTTAATACTATTTTTATCAAAAGAGCATAAAAGTCATCCTACTGTGACAAGGTGTACCTCAATCAAGATGGTACCTAATTCTTGCCGTTCACCTCACTACAAGCTAGTAGGCCTCAAGTAGACTGGGACACAGCACTTGTACAACATCTCTTATGGCTCAATTATTTGGTTTTGCTTTACTTTTCAGTGTTTTGTACATATAGGGCCATGGCTCCCCCCTTTTGGGCTGTGCATGTTATCTATATAGCTTTCCACGGGAAGATATTAAAACAGTATGGTGTAGGTCCTGCTCTTCCTCCGTCTCTTTTGAGGCCTACTGGCACATAGCTAGGTGAAATACTAGAGAAGAAACTGTCTTGGTTGGGCACATCTTGTCACGGTGGATTAACTGTTACTTTCTTTTGATAAAAATAGTATTAACTAAATACCCTATGTATACTTACTGCAGAGTATTTGCTCATGTTGTCTTTATCTTGGGTTCGGTCTATGATGAGAATTAGTAAGAAGAATGATTGATATATATTATGATTATAAAATACTATTTTGGTATACTATTTTATATAACTTGACACTATGTAATCCATAATTTTATTCTACAGCTGAGTAACAAGTTTGGCCCAGTGTTCAGTGTCCAGTTGGGGATGCAGAAGATGGTGGTTTTGCATGGATATGATGCTGTGAAAGACGCTTTCATGAACCACGCTGAAGAATTGTCCGACAGAGCTGACATACCGATATTTAGAGAAGCAACAAAGGGATATGGTAAAAACTGGCAAATAACCCTGTAACCTCTTAACATGTACCTGCTCACAATAGTGCCCATATGATCACCCATGAAATAGCAGCTACTACTGACAGATGTTGTCCAAAGGATGAAAATTTTGGTACATGCCTGTGCCACTGTTTTTAGTTTTGCTCCACTCCGGCTACCTTTCAATGAAGCTGGTTGGGTTTATCGTTCGAGGATGGGACCATTCAGTGCTGGACAGATTTGATAAAATATGTCAGAATCTCTCATAACTTAAATCCATTCCTGTTCACAACACTAAACCTACGAGTGATCTCATGCGGCTTTTGAGACCTATGCTAACGGGCTAATACCGGTATACAAATGCCACCAGAATATGTCATAAGCAGGGCATTTGGAGCTTTGTATCAGAAATAGATTCCCAACTAATACAACTTATAACTAGAGATGAGCGGTGTTCGACTAGAACTGTTCGCCAATCTCAAATTCCAGCTGTTTTGGGCGGTGTTCGAGTTGTTCGACGAACCCGAACGATTTGCAAAAAATTCGGCTGTTCGAGTTTATGTTCGATAACTGTTCATGCACCAAAAGCGTGTCCTGCATGTCTGGCGCTATTTAGAGCACCAATCATGCAGGGATTGTCTGCCACTCACTGTAATGCCACAGCCATGGTGGTTGTGGCATTACAGTGATTGCCCAAATCGATGGGAACAGTGCCAACAGTGAAACATGAAAAGCCGGCAATTCAGCAGCGGCATACACCGGTACCCGACAATTTAGAACCGAAAGAATAGAGCTTCACACATAGATTAGATAGATATAAACATGTCAGCCACATATATACGAAGTACAGTGACAGTGTTGCTTACTGTACTTGTCATTTAGCGTAAAGGATTTATCAAAAAAAATAATAGTGTTTTCATGCACCGTCTCTTAAAAAAAGCCGGCCGGCAATTCAGCAGCGGCATACACCGGTACCCGACAATTTAGAACAGACAGAATAGAGCTTCACACATAGATTAGATAGATAGAAACATGTCAGTCACATATATATGAAGTACAGTGACAGTGTTGGTTACTGTACTTGTCATTTAGTATTAAAATAAAGGATTTATTATTAAAAAAATTGGCGTGGGGTTCCCCTTAATTTTAGGCTCTAGCGGAGGATAAGCAGATGGCTGGGGCAGATGTTTGAAGCCTGGGAAGGGGGTAATACCCACGGAGCTTCCCAGGCTACTAAAATCAGCCCCCAGCTGAATACATAGCCTTTACTAGCTATTAAAATGGGGGACCCCCCCAAAAAAATGACGTGGGGTCCCCCCTAATTTAATAGCTAGCAAAGGCTAGGCAGACAGCTGGGGGTTGATATTAATAGCCCAGGAAGGGTGCCATGAATATTGGCCCCCTCCCAGGCTAGAACACCAGCCGTCAGCCGCCCCAGAAATGGCGCACCCTTAGGATGCGCCATTTCTGGCACTTAGCCTCGCTCTTCCCACTGCCCTGTAGCGGTGGCAGTGGGGTAATAGGGTTGGGGTTGATGTCAGCTTATAATGCCAGCTGACATCAAGCCCAGGTTAGTAATGGAGAGGCGTCTATAAGACACCCCCATTACTAACCCCATAGTCAAAGTTAAAAAAAACACAAACACCCAGAATAAAGTCCTTTAATTGAAATAAAGACACAATTCTTTATTGTTCTAAATTAAACCATACTTACCGTCACGCCCATTCCAGCTGAAGCCAACGATCTCCTGCAATAAAAGAAAAATAATAAAGCAACCTCATCCTTACCTTTCCATGGTTCCCACGACAGCTTCAGCTCTGCTACATCGAGATGACAGGCTGGACCGCAGCAGAACGCTGCCATCCAGCCTGTCATCCCGCAGACACTGAGAAGCGCAGGCTTGCTTGCGCTGCTCAGCGTCTCTCTGTGACGACATCCAGATGAGCCGAGTTCATGTCCAATGAACTCGGCTCACCTCATGCACGTCACTGACAGCGTGGGAAAATTCTCACGCTGAAGCGCTGAGTGCAGGAGAATTCTCCCACGCTGTCAGTGACGTGCATAAGGTGAGCTCATGTCCAATGAACTCAGCTCACCTCCTGCACGTCACTGACAGCGTGGGAAAATTCTCCTGCACTCAGCGCTTCAGCGTGAGAATTCTCCCACGCTGAAGCGCTGAGTGCAGGAGAATTTTCCCACGCTGTCAGTGACGTGCATAAGGTGAGCTCATGTCCAATGAACTCAGCTCACCTCCTGCACGTCACTGACAGCGTGGGAGAATTCTCCTGCACTCAGCGCTTCAGTGTGAGAATTCTCCCACGCTGAAGCGCTGAGTGCAGGAGAATTTTCCCACGCTGTCAGTGACGTGCATGAGGTGAGCCGAGTTCATTGGACATGAACTCGGCTCATCTGGATGTCGTCACAGAGAGACGCTGAGCAGCGCAAGCAAGCCTGCGCTTCTCAGTGTCTGCGGGATGACAGGCTGGATGGCAGCGTTCTGCTGCGGTCCAGCCTGTCATCTCGATGTAGCAGAGCTGAAGCTGTCGTGGGAAGCTGGAAAGGTAAGGATGAGGTTGCTTTATTATTTTTCTTTTATTGCAGGAGATCGTTGGCTTCAGCTGGAATGGGCGTGACGGTAAGTATGGTTTAATTTAGAACAATAAAGGATTGTGTCTTTATTTCAATTAAAGGACTTTATTCTGGGTGTTTGTGTTTTTTTTAACTTTGACTATGGGGTTAGTAATGGGGGTGTCTTATAGACGCCTCTCCATTACTAACCTGGGCTTTATGTCAGCTGGCATTATAAGCTGACATCAACCCCAACCCTATTACCCCCTGCCACCGCACCAGGGCAGCGTGGAAGAGCGAGGCTAAGTGCCAGAATTGGCGCATCCTATGAATGCGCCATTTCTGGGGCGGCTGACGGCTGGTGTTTCTAGCCTGGGAGGGGGCCAATATTCATGGCTCCCTTCCTGGGCTATTAATATCAGCCCCCAGCTGTCTGCCTAGCCTTTGCTAGCTATTAAATTAGGGGGGACCCCACGTCATTTTTTTTCGGGGGTCCCCCATTTTAATAGCTAGTAAAGGCTATGTATTCAGCTGGGGGCTGATATTAGTAGCCTGGGAAGCTCCGTGGGTATTACCCCCTTCCGAGGCTTCAAACATCTGCCCCAGCCGTCTGCTTAACCTCCGCTAGAGCCTAAAATTATGGGGGAACCCACGCCAATTTTTATTTTAATAAATCCTTTATTTTAACACTAAATGACAAGTACAGTAACCAACACTGTCACTGTACTTATTATAAATGTGACTGACATGTTTCTATCTATCTAATCTATGTGTGATGCTCTATCTTTCTGTTCTAAATTGTCGGGTACCGCTGCTGAATTGCCGGCCGGCTTTTTTAAAGAGACGGTGCATGAAAACACTATTATTTTTTTAAATAAATCCTTTACACTAAATGACAAGTACAGTAAGCAACACTGTCACTGTACTTCTTATATATGTGACTGACATGTTTCTATCTATCTAATCTATGTGTGAAGCTCTATTCTGTCTGTTATAAATTGTCGGGTACAGATGCTGAATTGCCGGCCGGCTTTTTTAAAGAGACGGTGCATGAAAACACTAATATTTTTTTTAATAAATCCTTTACACTAAATGACAAGTGCAGTAACCAACACTGTCACTGTGCTTCTTATATGTGTGACTGACATGTTTCTATCTATCTAATCTATGTGTGATGCTCTATTCCTTCTTGTCTAAATTGTCGGGTACCGGTGTATGCCGCTGCTGAATTTGCCGGCCGGCTTTTTTAAAGAGAGTGTCTTCTGAGCAGTTTGTCAGCTTTTGGACACATTTGCAGGTGTTTTCTATGTGTTTCTATGTGTTTTTGTTTGCCTGCCATTGGTTTTAACGGTGTTCGACGGTGTTCTAAGGTGTTCGACGAACAGTTAGACGAGCAGTTCCTCGAACATCCCCGTGTTCGACGAACCGAACCGAACCCGAACATTATGGGGGTGGCTCAACACTACTTATAACTAGTGATGAGCGAGCATGCTCGCCACTGCTTGGTTCTCGCCCGAGCATCTCAGTACTCAAGATTCTCGGAGCTCGCCGAGTACTTGCGAGATGCTCGGATGGGAGCTCGGGTCCCCGTCCTGCATGTTTGGCACTATTTAGAGCACCAATCATGCAGGGATTGTCTGCCACTCACTGTAATGTCACAGCCATGGTGGTTTTGGCATTACAGTGATTACCCAAATCGATGGGAAAAGTGCTCACAGTGAAACATGAAAAGCCGTCAATTCATCAGCGGCATACACCGGTACCCGACAATTTAGAAAAGAAAGAATAGAGCATCACACATAGATTAGATAGATAGAAACTTGTCAGTCACATATATAAGAAGTACAGTGACAGTGTTGGTTACACTACTTGTTATTTAGTGTTTAAAATAAAGGATTTATTAAAAAAAAAATAATAGTGTTTTCAATGCACCCGTCTCTTTAAAAAAGCCGGCCGGCAATTCATCAGCGGCTTACATTGGTACCCGACCATTTAGAACAGAAAATATCACACATAGATTAGATAGATAGAAACATGTCAGTCACATATATAATAAGCACAGTGACAGTGTTGATTACTGTACTTGTCATTTAGTGTTAAAATAAAGGATTTATTAAAAAAAATTGGCGTAGGGTTCCCAGTAATTTTAGTCTCTAGCAGAGGTTAAGCAGAAGGCTGGGGCAGATGTTTGAAGTCTGGGAAGGGGGTAATAACCACGGAGCTTCCCAGGCTACTAATATCAGCCCCCAGCTGAATACTTAGGCTTTACCAGCTATTAAAATGGGGGACCCCCCAAAGAAATGACATGGGGTTCCCCCTATTTTAATAGGTAGCAAAGGCTAGGCAGACAGCTGGGGGGCTGATATTAATAGCCCAGGAAGGGTTCCATGAATATTGGCCACCTCCCAGGCTAGAAACACCAGCCGTCAGCCGCCCCAGAAATGGCGCATCCATAGGATGCGCCAATTCTGGCACTTAGCCTCACTCTTCCCACTGCCCTGTAGTGGTGGCAGTGGGGTAATAGGGTTGGGATTGATGCCAGCTGACATCAAGCCCAGGTTAGTAATGGAGAGGCTTCTATAAGACACCCCCATTACTAACACCATAGTCAAAGTTAAAAAAAACACAAACACCCAGAATAAAGTCCTTTAGTTGAAATAAACACACAATTCTTTAATGTTCTAAATTAAACCATACTTACCGTCGCGCCCATTCCAGCTGAAGCCAACGATCTCCTGCAATAAAAATAAATAAACCCACCTCATCCTTACCTTTCCATGGTTTCCAGGATGGCTTCAGCAGTGCTACATTCACATGACAGGCTGGATCGCAGCCGAAAGCTGCCATCCAGCTTGCCATGCCGCTGACACTGAGAAGCGCAGGCATGCTTGAGCTCCTCAGTGTCTGGCAGAGACGGCATAAAGATGAGCCGAGTTCATGTCCAATGAACTCAGCTCACCTCATCCACATCACTGACAGCGTGGGAGAATTCTCCTGCGCTCAGCGCTTGAGCAGGACAATTCTCACATGCTGGGATGACATTGAGATGACAGGCTGGATCGCAGCTGAGCGCTGCCATCCAGCATGCCATCCTTCATAGACACAGCAGAGCGCAGGCATGCTTGCGCTCTGCAGTGTCTCTGAAGGATGACAAGCTGGATGGCAGTGCTCAGCTGCGATCCAGACTGTCATCTCAATGCCAACCCAGCAAGGGAGAATTCTCCTGCTGAAGCCTGAGCACAGAAGATTACTCCCACGTTGTCAGTGACATGCATGAGGTGAGCTGAGTTCATTGGACATGAACTCTGCTTATCTGGATGCCATCACAGCCTGACACAGAGGAGCGCAAGCATGCCTGCGCTTCTCAGTGTCTGCGGCATGGCAAACTGGATGGCAGCTTTCGGCTGCGATCCAGCCTGTCATGTGAATTTAGCAGAGCTGAAGCTGTCCTGGGAACCATGGAAAGGTAAGGATGAGGTTGCTTTATTATTTTACTTTTATTGCAGAAGACATTGGCTTCAGCTGGAAAGGGCTTGGTGGTAAGTATGGTTTAATTTAGAACATTAAAAAATTGCATGTTTATTTCAATTAAAGGACTTTATTCTGGGTGTTGTTTTTTTTTAAATACTTTACTAGAAATTCATGGCGGACATGTCTAATATTGGCATGACCCCATGAATTTCGTGCTTAGGGCGAACTGATAATACCAAGCTGGCCCTAACCCCTTTATTCCACAGTGAGCCACCGCACCAGGGCCCTAAATGAGTTGGGTACAGCGCCAGAAGATGGCGCTTCAATGAACGCGCCTGTAACATCCCTGGTGGCGTCCTTGCACAGTGCACCACCTCTCACTATGCAAGACTGCAATCTTACCTGTCAGTCCAGCCTGCAAACCATGCTCCAGTTAATGCTGTGTGCATGTCTCTTGACTGACTGCTTAGGGTGGCGGCCCGGTTACTTCCTGATTCTTATAGCTGCTGTGGGCGCACCCCTAATGCGTCTCCAGCCTATTGCTGTTAGTCACTGGATATTTAAACCCCCTTCACCCAGTAGGAGGTGCCCGAGCAACACTAACATTCAGTGTGTTCCTTGACTCTGAAGTTGCCAGGTCCAGCTCTGCTTCTTGTCTGTTTCCGCCAACTCTGGGGGCTGCATACCCAGACCTGTTATCTGTGACTTCTTGTCCGTTTCCACCATCTCTGGGGGTTGTAAAACCAGGCCTGTTATCTCTGACTTCTAGTCTGTCCCGCCACTCTGGAAGCTGTATACCCAGGCTCGTTCTTGTATCTCATTGCAGTGGCAGTTCCTGTCTGAACTGTATCTTAGCCTGTTACCTGTTTGTCTCTATGTCCGTACCTTCCCTTTTCCTGCAGTATCTGAACCTTCACCTAACTCCAACTCCAGGAAAATTCTCCCACGCTGGTATGGCATTGAGATGACAGGCTGGATCGCAGCTGAGCACTGCCATCCACTTGTCATCCTTCAGAGACACTGCAGAGCGCAAGCATGCCTGCACTCTGCAGTGTCTATGAAGGATGGCATGCTGCATGGCAGCGCTCCACTGCGATCCAGCCTGTCATCTCAATGCCATCCCAGCGTGGGAGAATTCTCCTGCTCAAGCGCTGAAGGCAGGAGAATTCTCCCACGCTGTCAGTGACATGGATGAGGTTACCTGAGTTCACTGGAAAAGAACTCGGCTCATCTGGATGCCGTCACAGCCAGACACTGAGGAGCGCAAGCATGCCTGCGCTTCTCAGTGTCTGAGGCATGGTAAGCTGGATGGCAGCTTTCGGCTGTGATCCAGCCTGTCATGTGAATGTAGCAGAGCTTGAGCCGTCCTGGGAACCATGGAAAGGTAAGGATGAGGTTGGTTTATTTTATTTTTATTGCAGGAGATCGTTGGCATCTGCTGGAATGGGCGTGATGGTAAGTATGGTTTAATTTAGAACATTAAAGAATTGTGTGTTTATTTCAATCAAAGGACTTTATTCTGGGTGTTTTTTTTTTTTTACTTTGACTATGGGGTTAGTAATGGGGGTGCCTTATATACGCCTCTCCATTACTAACCTGGGCTTGATGTCAGCTGGAATTATAAGCTGACATCAACCCCAACCCTATTACCCCACTGCCACCGCTAGAGGGCTGTTGGAAAAGCGAGGCTAAGTGCCAGAATTGGCGCATCCTATGGATGCACCATTTCTGGGGCGGCTGACGGCTGGTGTTTCTAGCCTGGAAGGGGGCCAATATTCATGCCACCCTTCCTGGGCTATTAATATCAGCCCCCAGCTGTCTGCCTAGCCTTTGCTAGCAATTAAAATAGGGGGGACCCCATGTCATTTTATTGGGGGGTCCCCCATTTTATTAGCTGGTAAAGGCTAGGTATTCAGCTGGGGGCTGATATTAGTAGCCTGGGAAGCTCCGTGGGTATTACCCCCTTCCCAGGCTTCAAACCTCTGCCCCAGCCGTCTGCTTAACCTCCGCTAGAGACTAAAATTATGGGGAACCCCACGCCAATTTTTTTTTTAATAAATCCTTTATTTTAAAACTAAATGACAAGTACAGTAATCAATACTATCACTGTGCTTATTATATATGCGACTGACAGGTTTCTATCTGTCTAATCTATGTGTGATGCTCTATTCCTTCTGTTCTAAACTGTCGGGTACCGGTGTATGCCGCTGATGAATTGCCGGCCGGCTTTTTTAAAATCGGAGGGCACTAGTGTGTTCCAAGTGCCCTGCTATGTTTTTCATGCACCCTCCTATATACCCTGCCTTCATATTCTGCCTGCCTGACTTTTAATTGAGCACTGTTTTCATCGATTTGGGCAATTTTTGACCTTCTGCAGACCACTGGGGGGGGACCACCAGAAAAATGCTCGAGTTTCCCATAGACTTACATTGGGCTCGTTGCTCAGGTCGAGCACCCGAGTATTCCAATGTGCTCAATCCGAGCTTCGAGCACCCAAGCATTCTAGTGCTTGCTCATCACTACTTATAACCAAAACAGTCTTTCTCCTTACTGGGTGAATGACATGTATGAGATATGTGTATTATGATAAAATACTGTAATATTCCCTGTCAATAAATTCCCATAAAACCACTTTCCAATAATCCAGAATAACACTATTTCCATAATCTTTATCAAGGCATTGTCTTTTCTAATGGTGAAAACTGGAAAGTAATGAGACGATTTACCATTTCGACGTTGAGAGACTTTGGGATGGGGAAGAAATCTATAGAAGAACGGATAAATAAAGAATGTGACTCTCTTGCACAGATAATTAAATCGTATGGAGGTAAGAAATTCTTTGGACAAGGAACAAATTTGTTCGATACTGTGGCTGACTGGAAAGATGCAGTGCCTGTGTAATTCTCTGCACTGGATGCCTAGACTATATGTTCACCCCCTGGACACCAATGCTCTGTCTTCCCCACATGAAAGCTCATGGAGCCTGTATGCCAATCAGACAAGAATAGAGACCATCAACCATTTTCAGCCACCGCTCTATTCCAAAAGGTCATTTCAGGGCCTTATTCACAGGACCAGTGGTGAATGATCCCAGCAGTCAGACACCTCCATCAATCCATTGGTTGTCACCTCTCCTTTGGATGCCATGCTGCAGATTTAGGTGCTACTACTATATTGCCTTCTGACTACTGCACCATATACACTGGCAGCCAGTTTTTGTAGCATTATATGTTATCCATTTTTATGAGTAGTGGCTGTAAAAACATAAAGTCATGGATTTTATCTTGCTTACCTTTTTAATGAAAATTGAAAAAAAGCACTTCTAGCTCTGCTGTGCCTTCCTTATTTTCCCCACCGGCCTCAGGTCTTTGACAAAATGAAAGAAAGGGAGCCAACATTGAACATGGCAGTATGTGCATTGTCGGTAAGGGATTATTGTGTACATGTGTAGTCAATAGCGTACATGTGTAATCAATAATAATGTTGTGCATTCACTGCAAAATTTGTTGATGAAAAGTTTGCATGTATTTCTGGTTCAAGTAAGAATTTGCATTCTTGCTGTAACTTGCCAACTAGACTTGACTCATTCAGCTACACTAAATAGAAGTGGACTGAAAGAAGTCGGCTGAAACTAGTCGGCACGTGACTGCAGGTATACATATCACAACTGTACGCTGTCACTATTTTGCAGTCTGCATGATACGGTGACTTGAAATTTTTGTACCAACCTTTGCTAACCCTTTTAACAAAATGCAGGATTGGATGTGATGTCTAGGACACTTTCTTGCTCCTCCAAGAGTTCCTGGGAAAGTATGCCAGTATCAATTCAAAAAACTTCTAAAAAAAAAAAATGGCCAAAAAAATTGTTCCCCTACAAAGTTTATATGGCCCATAAATACCCCTACATAAAGACACTCGCCATATACTATATAATGTTATACTATGGGGCAGCGCAGATTTGTGTAATTTTTTTTTGCTCATGCCAAATTGCATGAGAAAATCAATTGCAGCATGCTGTGGATGCATTTGACAATCGGATCACGCGCATCCATGCAAGTTTATGGGTGCGTGTGAAACATCTGAGTGCAATCGGACACTCTGAGAGAATATGAGCCGAGTGTTATTAGCATAATCATCCTGATTCAATAGCATGAGAGAATTGATGGCCATGTGACCTGGCCTTAAAAAGCGGAAATACTCCTAACTTTAAGACACAGGATACTTGCACCCGTCCTCATCAGAATCACTCAGGTTCCTCTTCCCCTCCAAAATAATGTTTCTAAAGCTGTGATCCCTATCCCTCTCCACTCCTCTCCATTGCAACAAGTGAATCTACACCAGCTAATCGTTGGCCCAGAAAAGTCTCCTGTTCTAGCTCCTTGCAGGTGGAGTTTAGAGTTCTGTTTCCTCCTCCCTTTCATCCAGTGGATGTTATTACACCACTCACTTGGGCAAACAGACTTTCCAACAATCAAAGTTTTGATTATCAAAAGAAAAAAAATATTACTACCTGCTTATAAAGCATGCAAGCATGCATACCAACAGTCCTGATTTTTTTTTTTTGAAAACTGGTCCAAGAAGAAGTTATTTTAGCAAAACCAAAGCCAAAAGTGGGTATTTTCCCTGTTTTCCCCAGCTTGATTGGGCTTGTTATACAATATCGCCCTTGTCTGTCCCTGTAATTAAGGCATCAGTCAGAAGCTGAGCTCCTCCACAGGCCCTGGAGCACTTGTCAACTCTACCTCCATGGTAGGCATCCCATTTTATGGAGCTATTCGCCTCCAAAAATAGTTGCATCTAGAAGAGAATATGGCAATATATCCATACAGTGTGCAAAATAAGTATTTGATGCACTGCCGATTTTGCAAGTTTTGCCGCCTACAATGAATGGAGAGGTCTGTAATTTTTATCTTGATTACATTTCAACTGTGAGAGACAGAATCGTAAAAAAAAATCCAGAAATCACATTGTATTATTTTTAAACAATTAAATTGTATTTTATTGCATGGAGTTTATTCACCTACCAACCAGCAAGAATTCTGGTCTCAGACCTATTAGTTTTTCTTTAAAAAGCCCTTCAACTCTGCCTTCTACATTACTTGTATTAATTGCACCTATGACTGAGTAATTATTTATTTATTTTTACTCGCGTATATAGCACTATTAATTCCGCAGCACTTTACAGACATTACTGACACTGTCCCCATTGGGGCTCACAATATACATTCCCTATCAGTATGTCTTTTGAGTGTGGGAGGAAACCGGAGAACCCGAATAAAAGAATATACAAGGCTGTTTGTTGTGCTGCAACATAAATGAGTCTTAATCTTGACACCGCAATAAGGACACTGTTAATTTTTCCTCTCGTTCCCCCTTAACCAATACTCTTGATTCAAAATAAAAGGTTTTGGTAAGAGTTGATCCATTTCTTGGCATGAAAGCAGCCTTTTTCGGTTGAAGACGATGTATAATCTTACACTTCAGTTCTCCTTCCAGGAAAACCATTTGAGAATACCACCATCATAAACACTGCTGTGGCCAATGTTATTTTCTCTATCTTACTTGGCCACCGATATGATTATGGAGATCCTACGATCCTTAAAATTATGAGTTTAATAAATGAAAACTTCAAACTATTGGGAAGTCCAATGATCATGGTAAGTTCTATAATAGAGAAATGAAATTCACACTAAGTTGCCATAAGAGTTATTGAAAGTGAAAATTATTAAAAAAATAATATATGCAGTAAGCAGCATGAAGATCTCCATCGTAGTACTCTATTCTCCCCCTAACTTTGAATGAATAGTCATCTAGCTTACTATCACAGTACTCCTTGATGGTCCTGGCAGATGTGTCTGCATTTTACAGCCAGTAGTGACCACAACACAGTCACCTCTCAGAATACTTGCTGCATTTATGCCATCAGCGCCCCTTCTCAAAAGCTTGAATTATGGTGCCGTTTGTTAAACTTTCTTTGCAGACGGGACACTTCTCACTAAAGCCCCTGTCTCACATAGCGAGATCTCTAGCGAGATTGCTGCTGTATCACGGTTTTGGTGACGCAACAGCGACCTCACCAGCGATGTCGCTATGTGTGACACTTTGCAACGATCAGGCCCCTGCTGTGAGGTCGCTGATCGCTGCAAAGTGTCCAGGACCATTTTTTGGTCGTTGCCCTCCTGCTGGTCAGCACACATCGCTGTGTGTGACCAGCGGTAGCAGCAATCAGGCTGGTAACTATGGTAAACATTGGGTTACTAGGGGCACACGCGCACCTAGTAACCCGTTGTTTATCATGGTTACGAGCCTGCTAAAGTGAGCGGTAACCTCCCGCTCACTGTAGCAGAGTGGTAACCATGATAAACAACGGGTTACTAGGAGCGCGTGTGCCCCTAGTAACCCAATGTTTACCATAGTTACCAGCCTGCTCCTGCTTCAGCAGGCTCGTAACCAGGAGCAGGACATCATGGAAAGATTCTTTCCACGATGTCGCTGCTCCCCTAATCGTTGGTGAGCCTGCCTGTTTGACACTCACCAGCGACCACATAGCGATGCAGCAACGATCCCTGACAGGTCGTATCGTTGTCGGGATCGTTGCAGCGTTGCTAAGTGTGACGGGGCCTTAAGATTAGTACTCCCTTTTTCAAACCTGGAACAAAAGAAAACGTAGTTAATACCATAGAATGCTTGGTCTGATAAAATAAGAAAGTTAACAAAATAGAAGACTCGTAAAAATTAGATTGTTAGAGGAATTTTACCAATATTTGACGGTTTTTCAATGGTCATCTTGAAAATAACCCACTTCCGGTTGGCAGACCTTGGTAGACTTCTTTTCTTCTAATGATCACTACACTTAGTAGAGTCAAAAATTCCGAGACCTTTTGTTGGAATTTGTTTTAGGTTGTTTTTTTGGGCTAAACTGACTTGACTACAAGGGTTTTGGCATCAACTGTCTTATTTTAGTAGACAGTTTTGATAATTTTGAGGCCTAATTAATCTTTGTTACTTCCATTACAAATTGTATGGATTGTAGCTGTTGTGGTGATCTATGTATTTATAGATGCAGTAGGCTTGTTAAGAGCAAAGGGTTAACATTTAGAGTAGCAAATCAAATTTGAATTCTCCCCCAAAAAAATTTTCTGGTGATTTCAATTTGCTTGAATATAGAGAAATGGTGATCGGGCAACCTGTTATTTTGGTGTACTGTTTTAAAAAGTTATGTGTAAGGGTTAAGCAGTAAATTTAATATATAAAAATTTATATTTCGTACTCTCCCTTTATTTTTCTTACGTGGATTCCTTACGGTAAGTGCTCACGACATCTTTTTCAGACTAATTTTGTTAAGAAACCCACCTGAAGACCACCATTAATTGAACTTCAGTGTAAAGAAAAACCTCAACCTAATAAACGTATTTAAATAGCAAATTCGATTTGTAACTAATAACTTTGATGTAAAATGAATTTGAGCAAATCTCCGGGATTTGCGATTTAGGAAATATGCTCTTCTTTAGATAACATAACTTTAGTCTTTTAATATGGTGCACATTAACCAAAGTATCATTTCAGGGACACACAGCTTTTTTTTGTATCTTATTTATTTTTTTTACTTTTGATGTGTTCACACAGGGTGGATATGCGACACCCCAGGGGTCTGGTTGCCGCAGTAATAGAGATATTATGTCTGAGAGCAAGTGGGAGGTTCCTCTGGTCAGGATCCCTAAGCATGCAACACGGTCCGCCCAGACCTGGGAGGGGAGGAATCTGCCCTTTTAAACTGGGTCTGGGGCGGGATTAGAGGAGACAGAGCCTGCAGAACAAGCAGAGGAGTCAGAGTGAAGCTGCAGAGTCAGAGCCTGGAGTTCAGTTCCAGACACAGGGAAAGGAAGAACTAGGAGCTCTGTAGGAGCAGTAGCAGAAGTCCAGGGGCTGGAGCTGAGCAGAGTTCGCCCTGGACGAAGATACTAAAGCCGGACACAGGAGTCCGAGGCTGTGGGGACTGATATACACCCAGCAGCAGAAACCAGCCGGCAGGGGATTCCAGGTCCTCTGGCCATAGAAGCCCGGAGGCTCAGTCACAGAGAAGGGACCAGCGCCGCCATCCAGGAGCGGAGGCTAACAGAAGGCCCCAAATCACCAGCCATACGGGTGAGCACCACACGGTATACTCAGGGACGTGGGCTACTTGTAACCGCTGACAGCAAGGTAGCCAGGAAGAGTGCAGATAAACGGGGAGGCCTACAACTCCACCTGGCCAGGGGAACTCCTGCTTGCTCGCAGACTGACCAGGCCCCTTATACTAGCCAGTACTCCCGGGAGGGTCTGCCTTGTACCATCAGTAAAGACCCTGAACTGCACCTCACGTCTCTGTGATTCCTTGCCGCTCCTGCACCATTAGCACTGGGACCCTCACACCATCACTCCCATCATCTTCCACATTAGCTGCCCTGAGGCAATACTTCTCCCGTGGGGAGTCATCCTATACTCAGCTGCGCAAACAACATCAGCCTCAGCGGTCTGCAGCGCAGCGGCGGTCCCCACTGACCGCAATCCACGGGTGGCGTAGTCGGACACTTGTTACCATACAAATAGACTGCCACTGGTTTGACCACCCTGGGCACGGACCGGGTCACCGCCACGGAGAACTACAACCCCCAGCGATCCGGCTCCGGGTATTCCCCCTGCACAGCAGCAGCAGCACAGGCCCAGGGGGCGCGTCAACTTTGGCGTAGTCGGCAGGATTTCGTGCCCGCAACCACCGGGTACTGCGTGCCTGAAAAAGAGACTTTTTTACTTACCTGTGGTGAAGTTTCCCGCCGTCCGGAGTCGTTTCCCGCCATCCGGAGCCGATTCCCGCCATCAGACGCCATCTTGGACTGTTTCCCGCCGTCTTCTGCCTTCTTCCCGCCATCCGCAGCTGCTTCCCGCCTTCGGACGCCATCTTCGGGACGCCGCACGGGAAGAAGAGGGGCGTGGACGCCGAAAGCGCGCGAGATCCGAAGCTCCGCCCCACGCTCTGACGCTGCGCAAGGTCCTGGAAGGAAGGAAGAGCGACGCTGACGTCATCGGAGCGCGACGCCAGGTCCTCAACCCCGACGATCGACTGCGGAGCCGCGGCCTACGGGAGAAAAGCATCGCAAGGTAGGCCACGGTCCACTAGGGGGGAGGAGGATGCCGGATACCGAGGGGAGCTCCACTGCCACAGCCACCGCCAGCGCAACCGCTGCTGCGGTCATGCCCTTCACCATGCCCTATATCCCGGGGGCAGCCTGGCTACCCCAGTACTCAGGGGAGTCACATACCCTAAATGACTTTAGAGAAAGACTGGATAGCCTCCTCCAGGTGTACCCCCTCACAGAAGAGCAAAAAGTGAGCATCCTGGTGGCCCAATTAATCGGGGCAGCCCAAAGGGAGGTAAAGTCCTGGCCACCTGGGAGGAAGAGGACTGTCAGAGACATACTAACCCGGCTGAAAGACACATTTGACACCCGCACCTCAGCCGAAATAAAGCTCAGATTTTACGGGTGCAAACAGCGAGCACATGAGAGTATAAGAGACTATGCTTTAAACTTACAAGAGGCCCTGAGAGCCATTAAGCAGGCAGACCCTGACAGCGTGGGAAATGAAGATAAGCTGTTGACTGAACAATTTATTGAGGGTCTACTGTGCAATGCCCACCGAACCCAGTTGCGGGCAATGGCCTTACAGGACCCTGACCTGGACTTTGCACAGTTCAAGGACAGAGCCATCCGGGTGCTCCGAGAACCGGCACCAGGTGGCGCTGCGACCCACAGGCGCCCTGCTATCACTTACCACCAGGAGACGGCGCCCTTGTCTGCAGGGCCTGTGGGAGCTGATGCGCAGGCTTTAAACAGTGACCCGGCTACAGACCTGCACCATCAGGTCCAAGAGCTGACTAAGAGCGTTGCCGCGCTAACCAGAACTGTGCAGTCTTTACAGGTCTCTTCTCCAGGAAAGATCCAGCTGGCATCCGGACCGGAGGACGTCCCGTGGCGCCGACTGAGGAGGACCCCACTGGCCAGAGGAAGACCCAGCGACAGATACAACGAGGACGGACGACCCATCTGTCGCCGCTGCAATCAACCCGGACATGTGGCAAGGTACTGTCATTTAAACGGGCACAACCTGGGGTAGAGGGCCAACCCCCAGGCATAAGATCATCAGGCCCATCAAACTGGCGTGATAAATACGTAGGGGGACGTCCAATCTTGCCTGTGGTACTGGATGGCATTCCTATGAGTGCCCTACTAGACACCGGGTCACAGGTCACCACCATCCCGTACGTGCTTTTCAAGCAGTACTGGAATGACTCGGACATAACCCGCTACCCAGATGACGACCTGAGTATCATCGCCAGCAATGGTCAGCCCGTGCCGCAGGTGGGATTCAAAGAAGTGACCATTAAGATCGGTAAAGTCGAACTGGCGGCACAAGGACTGATTATAGTGGACATAGACCGTCATGAGAGTCACCCTAGAATAACCTTGGGAACTAATGTGATTGAAAATTGTCTTGCAGAGGTGATTCTCATTTTACAGCAGCTTGCCAAGAACGCCAGTTCCGGCCAGCAGCGTGTGCTCCAAAAAGAGATCCGGGCACTGATGAAGCGGCAACAGGTGGAACTATCTGGTGGTGAGATAGGTACCGTGAGAATGTGTGACCCGTTCCCTATTGCCATGCCCCCAAAAAGTGAGATGATGATTTGGTGCCGGGCAGCTATTGGTCTAAGAGGTAGAGACTACCAAGCAATGGTAGAACCCGTCTACTCAGACAGTAGGCCCACCATTTTGACAGCACGGGGGGTGGTCGATGTACGCCATGGGAGGGTGCCCGTTCGCATCATAAATATCGGGGAGAGAGAAGTACACCTGCCCCGGTATGCCACGCTAGCCAAATTGTTCACCATAAACCAGAATTCTGTACAGGCCGTGGAACCCTTGCCTCCATCTCAACCAGAGGAAGGTAACGGCTCTAAGAAACCAATGGAGGACTGGTGTCAGCAACTGCATTTGGGTACTGACTCCACTCCCTCACACCAGAAACAGGGAGTCTATCGGGTGGTTCGAGAGTACGAGAGAGTGTTTATTAAACACCCGCTAGACTTTGGGCGAGTAAAGGGGGTAGAACACCACATCCCCATGGGAGACCATCCTCCCATAAAGGAGAGATACCGACCCGTACCCCCTGCACACTACCAACACGCCAAGGGGATGCTTAGAGACATGAAGGAGGCTGGGGTAATCAGGGACAGCTGTAGCCCCTGGGCAGCTCCACTAGTCTTAGTGAAAAAGAAAGACAACACTATGAGAATGTGTGTAGACTACAGGAAGGTCAACCGTATCACACACAAAGATGCGTACCCGTTACCAAGGATAGAAGAGTCCTTAGCTGCATTAAAATCTGCTAACTTCTTCTCTACTTTGGATCTCACTAGCGGGTACTGGCAGGTTCCTGTAGCAGAGGCGGACCGGGAGAAGACCGCTTTCACCACCCCGATTTGTCTCAGTGAATTTAACTGTATGCCGTTCGGGCTCTGCAACGCACCAGGAACCTTCCAACGGTTGATGGAATGCTGTCTGGGACACCGGAACTTCGAGACAGTCCTGTTATACCTGGACGATATCATCGTCTATTCCAAGACCTACGAGGACCACCTGAAACACCTGGCAGAAGTGTTTGAAGCTCTGGCAAACTACGGCCTAAAGGTGAAACCCTCCAAGTATCACCTCCTGAAACCAAAGGTGCAGTACCTGGGACACGTGGTGGGTGCTGACGGAGTGGCTCCCGACCCTGATAAGATCACCGTGATTAAGGACTGGCCAAGACCCTCCAGCATAAAGGAAGTGCGGCAGTTCCTCGGGTTGGTAGGCTACTACCGAAGATTCATTCCCGGTTTCACCAAAATGGCAGCCCCTATGCAGGACCTCCTGATAGGACAATCTC
The DNA here is from genome assembly GCF_046119375.1 of Phyllobates terribilis. Taxonomy (NCBI): domain Eukaryota; kingdom Metazoa; phylum Chordata; class Amphibia; order Anura; family Dendrobatidae; genus Phyllobates; species Phyllobates terribilis. Next base: position 67,778,102 of record NW_027362763.1, on the reverse strand, counting down.
GGAAAGCCAAGAACCAGAAGCCGCCCTTCAGGTGGGAAAAGCTGGAAGAGGAGTCCTTTTGCCAGTTGAAGATGGCCCTCACGGGGGATGAAATCCTGGCATATCCAGACTACAGCCAGCCCTTTATCCTCCACACGGACGCAAGCAACATCGGGCTAGGAGCCGTACTGTCCCAGATCCAGCAAGGGAAAGAACGGGTAATCGCTTACACCAGCCGAAAGCTACGGCCCACGGAGAGGAACCCTGAGAATTATAGCTCATTCAAGCTGGAGTTCCTGGCAGTAGTGTGGGCAGTGACCGAACGTTTCAAGCATTACCTTGCCTCTTCCAAATTCACCATGTACACGGATAACAACCCGTTGACACACCTGGACACTGCAAGGCTCGGTGCCCTGGAACAGAGATGGATGGCCCGCCTGTCCAACTTTGAATTCACCATCAAATACCGGGCAGGACGCTCAAATGCCAACGTGGATGCCCTGTCTAGAATGCCGAACTTACCGGATGTAGGGGAAGATCCAGAAGATCTGGAAGAGGTTGAGCTCCCTGCGTTCCACCGTCATGGGATTACCCTGTATTCCCACCGTGTGAAGGACAGGCGCTCCGTGACGTTCAATCCCTTGCCCCACTACAACTGGGTCCGTCTGGTGAAGGAAATGCTTACCCAAGCCGATGCCTGTCTTGACCCAGACGCTCCGGAGGAGACCAAGCAACTGTGGAAGGAGAAAAGTAAGCTGTTCCTCTACAGGGAGAAGCTGTGCCGGAGAATGGTTAACTCTCGAACACATGAGTTGACCTGGCAGGTAGTGGTCCCAAGTCGAGACGCGGCTATGATTCTGGAGGCATACCACAACGGAGCAGGACATTTCGGGTGGAAGAAGCTGGAGTTCTTGTTGCGTGAACGGTTCTACTGGGTAGGCATGAGAGGAGCCATCGAGAGGTGGTGCAGAGACTGTGGACCGTGCCACCTGTGAAGAAAAGACCGTGCCAGCCAGAAGACTCCCCTGCAGCCCATCATCACCAGACAGCCACTGGAACTGGTAGCCCTGGACCATGTGAAACTGGCTCCAAGCAGATCTGGGTATGTCTACGCCCTCACAATCGTAGATCATTACTCCCGGTTCCTGGTGGTGGTCCCGGTCAAGGACTTAACGGCTCAAACAGCAGCTAGAGCCTTCCAGCAGCACTTCTGCCGTCCACACGGGTACCCGGACCAAGTGCTGACAGACCAAGGACCAGCCTTTGAAGCGGAGGTCTTCCAGGAGTTCTGCAACCTGTATGGCTGCAAGAAGATAAGAACAACGCCCTATCACCCTCAAACCAATGGACTCTGCGAGAAGATGAACCAGGTGGTGATAGATCTGCTAAAAACATTGCCCCTGGAAGAACGCAGTCTGTGGCCTGAGAAACTGCCCGATCTGGTGGACCTGTATAACCACATCCCTGTAGGTTTCACCAACTGTACCCCGGCTTACCTAATGAGAGCAAGACCTGGTAAGCTGCCTATCGACCTGGATATGGGAGTCCTGACACCTGAGGACACCTCGCCAGAGGCAGACTGGGATACAGAACGGCAGCAGCAGTATCGGAAAGTGCAGGAGAGCGTCGAGCGAAGTCTGTCTCAAGCTAGAGAAAGGCAAGAGAAGGCTTATAACCAGTATGCAGGTCTTGAAGAGGAAGAGGCGGCTCCACAAGTTGGACGACCAGTGGGAGAAGGACCCGTACAGCGTACTGCCATCAAGCCATGAGAACCCAAAAATCTGCGTAATCAGTAAGGATGGAGGAGAAACCACAGCCATTGTCTCCAGAGACCACCTGAAGAAGTGTCCCGAGCAGCTGCAAAGCCCTGAAGAAGATCAAGAAAACCCTCAACCCGCAGAGGAAAGGGAAGAAATGATCAGTACCGTACTCGGAGACTTCCCCCGGTCTTGGACACAAGTAAACGGCGCTGTCGTGGTACCCGTCCTCACCTTTCTCCAGCCAGCCCCACAAGTGCCTACAGAGGAACCAGTAGAGCTGGAAGAGCAGCCGGCCAAAGGGGCAGAAGAGTCCACACCAGCAGTACAGGAGGATCAACCCTCTGCTAGTAGTGAGCCTGCCGTGCCCCTAGTGAGCCAAAGAGTGCGCAGAAAGCTGCCCAGCTTGCCCATAACACCTCCTACACCCTGTAGTGCAGAACCAGTTAGTGAGCTCCGTAGGTCCACTAGAGTCACTAGAGGTCAGATGCCCGCTCGCTGGAGAATCTAAACCAATGCACTGTAAAGTTGACTGTTTATTGAAAAATGTTTATGGTTTATGTTTGTTGCCTGTTACTAATTATGTTTCTCAGTTACCCTGCAGATTTATTTGGACTAACAGGTTATGGACGCTGGATAACCGGAACAGTTTTGTAGATAGTTGCACCTTGGTGCCTCTTGTGAAGACGGCCGCGGAAGAGAAAACCTGTCTGGCGTGGCCTCCTTGCGGCCCAAAGTAGTTAGTCTACCCTTGCAGCCACGCCCAAGGACAACGCAAGGGGTTTGCTTTGGACAGGTCCCCTATTCTGTGCCAAGACTTCGCCTTGTTGGGTGATATGGACACCCGGTCACGGAAACGCCGTGACCTCTACAGACTAAAGCTTCTTGTAAATATGTTGTCTTGTTATTGTTATACCTTGTATTTATGTTTCTTTAAAAATGTGTTTAGTCCCGGAGTACTAAAATTTACTAGGGGGGAATGCGACACCCCAGGGGTCTGGTTGCCGCAGTAATAGAGATATTATGTCTGAGAGCAAGTGGGAGGTTCCTCTGGTCAGGATCCCTAAGCATGCAACACGGTCCGCCCAGACCTGGGAGGGGAGGAATCTGCCCTTTTAAACTGGGTCTGGGGCGGGATTAGAGGAGACAGAGCCTGCAGAACAAGCAGAGGAGTCAGAGTGAAGCTGCAGAGTCAGAGCCTGGAGTTCAGTTCCAGACACAGGGAAAGGAAGAACTAGGAGCTCTGTAGGAGCAGTAGCAGAAGTCCAGGGGCTGGAGCTGAGCAGAGTTCGCCCTGGACGAAGATACTAAAGCCGGACACAGGAGTCCGAGGCTGTGGGGACTGATATACACCCAGCAGCAGAAACCAGCCGGCAGGGGATTCCAGGTCCTCTGGCCATAGAAGCCCGGAGGCTCAGTCACAGAGAAGGGACCAGCGCCGCCATCCAGGAGCGGAGGCTAACAGAAGGCCCCAAGTCACCAGCCATACGGGTGAGCACCACACGGTATACTCAGGGACGTGGGCTACTTGTAACCGCTGACAGCAAGGTAGCCAGGAAGAGTGCAGATAAACGGGGAGGCCTACAACTCCACCTGGCCAGGGGAACTCCTGCTTGCTCGCAGACTGACCAGGCCCCTTATACTAGCCAGTACTCCCGGGAGGGTCTGCCTTGTACCATCAGTAAAGACCCTGAACTGCACCTCACGTCTCTGTGATTCCTTGCCGCTCCTGCACCATTAGCACTGGGACCCTCACACCATCACTCCCATCATCTTCCACATTAGCTGCCCTGAGGCAATACTTCTCCCGTGGGGAGTCATCCCATACTCAGCTGCGCAAACAACATCAGCCTCAGCGGTCTGCAGCGCAGCGGCGGTCCCCACTGACCGCAATCCACGGGTGGCGTAGTCGGACACTTGTTACCATACAAATAGACTGCCACTGGTTTGACCACCCTGGGCACGGACCGGGTCACCGCCACGGAGAACTACAACCCCCAGCGATCCGGCTCCGGGTATTCCCCCTGCACAGCAGCAGCAGCACAGGCCCAGGGGGCGCGTCAGATATGCTTCTGATTATCTGTTGGACTTTATTGCATTTGTTGAGGGTTTTGTAACCAATTACCTGTAGATCAACAGAAAAATCTAAAAATTATTTAATATTTTTTTTCTCCAAAGTTTTAAAAGTAGAAAAAAAAAAAAAACTATCCTCACCTCTGATATTTCCATAGCTTTTGGCTGACTTTTTATTTCTATACAAGCCGGCCCCTTATGGTGTTATTTTGTCCCATGTGTACACTGAAGCCAATCACGGGCTACAGTAGTCAAATAGGAAGTAACAGCATTGTCCTTTGAAACAGATTGTAGCAGAGCTGAGTTTTATTTCCTGACATATAATAAAGCTACAGAGCTACAGTATGTTAACCTGTTGACTGTGTTGAGACTAACACATATATTCTAGCATAACCCACTGACCCCAATAAAATTCTCTCGATATTTAGTGGAGGTACCAAAATGCTTTTTTTTCCTTTTTTAGGAGGTATTTTTAGTCCCCCTGCAGCATCCTCTAGAGGGGTCTCAGGAGCTTGGTGAATACCAAATACACATTCTGCTCAACAGCAAATCCATATGCAGTGAGTGCTTCCATTCCCCCTAGTGGTGGCTGCCTGCAATGAGAATATTTATTTAATTGTGTATCTATAGACAAGATTTGCATCACTGGATTACATAGAGTTCCAACGTGGAATTGTAAGAAATTAATCATCACGCAGAGAAGGAAATAGACCCATCCCTACTAGAGATGAGTGAATTGATCCTAAACAAATCAATGCCCAATTTTGACATTTTTGTGATTAGTTTCAATTGAGTCAAGCAAAATATTATCCAGTTGGGTGTGATGTTGCGGTATTTTTAGGCAATATTTCCTCACCATTTTTTTTACGCCCCTTCCTCCACTGCAGAAGCTCTGTGGATCTCCATGTCGGTCTTCTGATTTTGAGCTTCCTTTTCTTGCTGCCTTTCTTCCTCTATTCTGGTTTTTGTGACTAATTTAACACCTGTGATTTGAGGTGGCGTTGAACATCATGAGCTCGCGTGCCAGAATGACGGAAGAGTAGTAGTCCATAAGAACAGAAGACTGGCATGGATAGAGTAGCAGTGGAGGAGGCTTAGAAACTAGTGAAGAAAGCTGGTGTTTTTCTTGTGTTTTTAATTCTTTCCTATTGGCAATACAAGCAAATTCGATTGGGTCTGTTTTTGAATCTGAATGCCGTGTTTGAGCAAATCTGCCCGACACATTCAGGAGAGTTACTCATCTCTAATCAATACCCTTCATTTTAGTTGTTTTTGCTATTTGTGATTCATCCTTTGTTTTTTCTTCTTCCAGTTGTACAACATGTATCCAAAGTTAATTGGTTGGCTACCAGGCGCTCATAGGATAATTTTTAAAAACAATTCAGAGGTAGATGATTTTATAATGGAAACTTTCACTAGACAGAAGAGTCGGTTTGACGTAAATCACCAGGAGAACTTCATTGATGCCTTTTTGATAAAACAACTCGAGGTAACTTATAATTCACATATGAGATGTAAGCCTTCACTTGTTTTTTATATTCAGAGATGAGAAAATCTACTTGATGCACTCAGGGTTACGCTTTAAGGTAGCTCTGATCACTTCACACTCCAAAGTCTATCTGAGTTCCTAACAGGAAGCAGTCACTCTCCCTAACACTAACCCTTTCCACTATGGGCTGGTCCCAAACATTAACTTCTTCTGACCCTGCTATTGCTGAGCCGAACTTCCTTACAAAACATTATCTTGTAACACTATACGTTACAATTCAGACAACACAATTTTTTCAAAAGACGCAGGTCATTATTCACATTATAATACATGCTAATACATAACGCGATTGATGCCTTAATGGGTAAAAGCGCGATAGCAATTGGGACTGCTATTTTCTTTACCAGCATCATATATATATATTATATTATATTTATATATGTTATAAAAAAAAATTGTAACAAACTTGTGAGAATCAACAGGTGAAAACTTCCCGTAGGACCCTGCACAGGATTGGACCCCTTATCAGGTCTGGGCACAAAAGACAAAAAAAAGTTCAAACCATTAATGAACTTATATTACTAACATTTTATTTGTCACTAACCTCATTTTAAATGTACATAATGAGTTTTTGGGCACCAACTAGGGTAAGTTTCCTTGTTAGGACCATGCACAAGTTTGGGCCTTTAGACAGGGAGGGACACAGTGTAAAAAACTCAAGCAAAAATGTATTTGCTTCCATAACTAGAATTTGCTTTACCATCATCCTCATTTTTGGAATAGATTAGTGCATCAACTGGAGCAAAGTTCCTCTGCAGGACTCTGCATAGAATTCTTGTGCTAGGATGGGCACAAAAGTACTTATTTTCGTGTGTGTACATACATACATACCATAACTTTTTTAAAAATTCACTTAATTTTATTTAGAAAGCATATAGGACTCACAAATTTTATAAAACATACAAGTGGCTAACGCATCCAATAAGTGCAGATAGTGTAATAAGGGTTTCATATATTCAAGGAGCACTTGAATGGCAGGTAAATAAAGTAATATAGAATATTCAACATATAATCGGAGAGCACAACACAGGCTTTACAGGTCCCTGGTTAACCCTGCCATCTTTCCTTTCCTGGCAGTAGAGGTTGGCGCCCTAATTTATGTTGCGTGGCGCCCCCTCTCAACATCTGTGTCCCTTAGAAACAATATTATGCCCTATCCGTAATATGTTAAAGATAGCAGAGGAGGAATGAAAAAAGGGGGATATACAAATCCTAAGTTGCCCTAATGATCTTGATTACAGTGGGGAAAAAAAGTATTTAGCCAGCCACCAATTGTGCACTTAAAAAGATGAGAGGCGCCTGTAACTGACATCATATGTAGACCTCAACTTTGAGAGACAAAATGAGAAAACAAATCCTGAAAATAACATTGTCTGATTTGTAAAGAATTTTTTTTCAAATTTTGGTGGAAAATAAGTATTTTGTCAATTACAAAAGTTCATCTCAATACTTTGTTATATATCCTTTGTTGGCAATGACAGAGTTGAAACGTTTTTTGTAAGTCTTCACATGGTTGGCACACACTGTTGCTGGTATGTTGGCCCATCCCTCCATGCACATCTCCTCTAGAGCAGTGATGTTTTGGGGCTGTCGCTGGGCAACACGGACTTTCAACTCCCTCCAAAGGTTTTCTATAGGGTTTAGATCTGGAGACTGGCTAGGCCACTCCAGGACCTTGAAATGCTTCTTCCGAAGCCACTCCTTTGTTGCCCTGGCAGTGTGTTTGGGATCATTGTCATGATGAAAGACACAGCCACGTTTCATCTTCAATGCCCTTGCTGATGGAAGGAAGTTTGCACTCAAAATCTCATGATACATGGCCCGATTCATTTTTTCATGTACACGGATCAGTCATCCCGTTCCCTTAGGAGAGAAACAGCCGCAAAGCATGATGTTGCCACCCCCATGCTTCACAGTAGGTATGGTGTTCTTTGTATGCAACTCGGCATTCTTTCTCCTACAAACACGACGAGTTGTGTTTCTACCAAACAGTTCTACTTTGGTTTCATCTGACCATATGACATTCTCCCAATACTCTTCTGGATCATCCAAATGCTCTGTAGCAAACTTCAGACGGGACCGGACATGTAATGGCTTAAGCAGGGGGACACGTCTGGCTCTGCAGGATCTAAGTCCCTGGCAGCGTAGTGTTACTGATGGTAGCCTGTGTAACGTTAGTCCCAGCTCTCTGCAAGTCATTCACTAGGTCCCCCTGTGTGGTTCTGAAATTTTTGCTCACTGTTCTTGAGATCATTATGACCCCACGGGGTGAGATCTTGTGTGGAGCTCCAGATCGAGAGAAATTATCAGTGGTCTTGTATGTCTTCCATTTTCTAATTATTGCTCCCACAGTTGATTTCTTCATATGAAGGTGCTTGCTTATTGCAGATTCAGTCTTCTCAGCCTGGTGCTGGGCTATAGTTTTGTTTCTGGTGTCCTTCAACAGCTCTTTGGTCTTCACCATAGTGGAGTTTGGAGTGTGACTGTTTGTGGTTGTGGACTGGTGTCTTTTATACTGATAACAAGTTCAAAAGGTGCCAGTACTACAGATAATGAGTGGAGGACAGAGGAGCCTCTTGAAGAAGCTACAGGTCTGTGAGAGCCAAAAATCTTGCTTGTTAGTAATTGACCAAATACTTATTTTCCACAAAAAATTTGAAAAAAATTCATTACAAATCAGACAATGAGATTTTCAGGATTTGTTTTCTCATTTTGTCTCTCATAGTTGAGGTCTACCTATGATGTCAATTACAGGCCTCTCTCATCCTTTTAAAGAGGGAGAACTTGCACAATTGGTGGCTGACTAAATTACTTTTTCCCCAGTGCACGTATATATTCATTTCTATCAGGGCAACTTAGCACTTGTATATCCCCCTCTTTTCATTGCTCCTCTATCTGTAACATATTTAAAACTGGACTTAAACCCGAATCCACATTTTACGTGGTCTGGACTTCATGTTAAATAAAGAAAACATGAAAATTTCATAGGATGGACGGTGTCATGTGTTTGAACCCTTGATCCTGTGATTTGTAGTCTGCTTCTCTGCCTACTGAGCCACATCTTTTCTCCGGGTGCTTTGTTTCTGTTATCCTTGTTGCTTTCTTTTTAGGGTCACAGGAGTTTTCATTTACTCGTTTGTCTGCCCTATCACCTTTTGGGTGTGGCTTTAAATTCCTTCCCCCTGCTCATATTTCCTGCTGATGGTATCTTTTGGATGTCAAGCCATACTGCTGTAGCTTAAGCCAGTCGGTGAAAGACCAGCTAGGTTTTATCTCTTTGCTGTTTATGTTCTTTACCCTGCATCTATCTTTTGCTTCTTTTGGAAGTAGGTAGCTTATTTTCCAATAGTGCATATTTAATTCCTTTTTGTATTTTGTGGTTTGTTTTACTCACTCTGGGTTCTTTTGTTTTTCAGCACACTCTCTCCCTTCTGTGGGTAATTTGCTCTCTGCTCTGCCCTCTGGTTCTTTAGGAGGTACGTGAAGGGCTTGATGGCCTCTTAGGCGGTATAGGTCCGAGTTGTCATTGTCTAGTCTGTGGTTGGGGCTATCTCAGTTCATGCAGTAGCCACTAGGAACTTAGGGTCAGGATCTCAAGTGTGTACAGGCATAGGCGGATTATAATGAGGGCAATCTGGGCTACCACCCGGGGCTTCGGGCCTCCTGGGAGCCCGTGGCTCCGGAGTGTATATGGCCAGATTGCCCTCATTATATGTGCGGCGCCGCGGCACATACTGGCAGACAGTGGCGGGGGGCCCCCGGATCGCTCCCACAGCAGCGGAGCAGGGACGCTGCTTCTTCTCTGGCCGGGCCAGCACTGCAGCTGTTAACTTCCGTGTGCTGGCCCAGCAGCGTCATTGCTAGGAGACACGGCCCTGTGCGCAGCCGTGTCTTCTAGCTGTGACGTCACGCAGTGCGCGTCCGGCCTGCAGTGCTGCACCGGAAAGAAGCAGGAGGACTGGAGCCGAGCCGGGGGATGGTGTGACTGTGTGTGAGAGTGTCTGTGTGTGACTGAGTGAGTGTGCGTGTATGTGTGATTGAGTGAGTGTGTGTGTGTGTAGGCAGATATAAATGTGTGATGTCTGTTTATATGTGTTTTTGTGTTTCAAATGTGTTTATGCGTGTATATATATGTCTGTATATGTTTGTGTGTGCGTGACTGTGTGCGGTCTCGCGCTGTCTCTGGGGGGTGCGCCGTGCGGCCTCCCGCTGTGTATAGATGGCGCCGTGCGGCCTCCTGCTGTGTATAGATGGCTACGTGTGGCCTCCCGCTATGTATAGATGGCTACATATGGCCTCCTGCTGTGTATAGATGGCTACGTGCGGCCTGCCGCTGTATATAGATGGCTACGTGCGGCCTCCCGCTGTGTATAGATGGCTACATGTGGCCTCCCGCTGTGTGTGGATGGCGCTGTGTGGCCTCCTGCTGTGTATTGATGGTACCGTGCAGCCTCCCGCTGTGTATAGATGGCGCCTTGCGGCCTCCCGCCATGTATAGATGGCTACGTGTGCTCAATATTGAGTCATACAATTAATGTAATGCTTTGTGCCTACGATGCAGAAATGCTCTGGATTTTTTTGAGCGTTTCTGCATCTCCCTGGCAGAATAAATGCAAGCGGATATTACATGCATTTTTTCTGCCAGGGACAAGCGGAAGTGAAGCGTTCTTCACATGCATTTCTGCATGCGGGTTATAAAGCGCTTTTCCAAGCGATTTTAGCATCACTTGGAAAGTGCTTGACAACTTGGTCACACTATACAAATCCATGCTACCGGCATGGATTTATATAGTGTGATCATAAAAGAATGGTAAAAAATAAAAAATAAATATATACTTTCCTTCTGATGGCCTGCCGACGTCAGCGGTCGCGTGACCCATCACATGACTAAATGATGTCATGGCAGATCCTTTTCCGACCATCGTGAGCTGCCGGCAAGCCAGGACGCATGCATCGGATAAAAGACACCTGGAGCCATCAGAAGGTAAGTATAATATTTATTTTTTACTTGATTCTTTTTTTTACACGTTCTATGGTACCCGGGTCCGGAGGAGAGTCTCCTCTTCTCCAAACCCGGGTACCATCCGCACATTGAAACGCATGGAATCCGCATGTACAGATGCAGTGATGCGGATTACATGCGTTCCAATGCAAGTCAATGGCGGCGAAAACGCCGAGCTTCCGCAAAATAATTGGTAATGCTGTGGATTTTTCCGAAATGATAATCCGCAGTGGAAATTTCCGCAGCATGTGGATTATCATTGGGGAACATGGCAGACCTTCTATCAAGCATTTTTTAAGCCTTTCTGCAGCGGAATTGCTTAAAAAACGCATAGTGGGCGCACAGCCTAAAAAAAATTATTATAATTAATATTGTGCCAAATTAATTTCACGTGAACTATCACATGATCTATCACAGGGGATCATGTGACATGTGATACATCAGGTGTGTGTGTGTGCGCCTTCTAAACTGCCCGGGGCCCTTGCTACTCTTAATCCACCCCTGTGTACAGGAGTCGGTAGGGTCAAAAGCAGTTTTTAGTGATAGCTATTTGCTTGAGTGAGTTGCTACACAATCAAAACACAGTAACACAAGAAGGGGAAATCCTAATTTGCTTGCCTCTTAATGCATGGTTTATAAAATGCATTGTTATCTATATTTGGCGTGGACTACAGGGCTATTCAGGTGAATTTTTAGTAGACCTCTGTGCCGAATATTTAATTCATTCTCCTGGTCTTATTGGTAACTACAGAACGGTTTACCAGATCACATAAGACTATGAGGGATAATATTTGTACCATTTTTTTTTATTTCAAAAAGCATGAAAAGATTATCGGTGTAGTGCTTAATAAAACAGGTTGTTGGCTACAACCAAATTACCTTCCATTTATATGGTGATGGGAGATAAGCGAATGTTTCTATATTCGATTTGGATTACGATCGCCGAATTTGCGATATTCGCCGTTTTATGAGTCTAACGTAACCGAATGCTATAGGATTCAAAGGGGGGACAAAAAAACACATTTACAACACCTTAAAACTGGCCCAAAAGCTGCCCAAACACATCAAATTAGGGGTAGACACCTGGAAAGTGCCATCAATTGACCCAGAGTACAAGTGCCATAATTATTACTATTACAACGACATTTAATCCGTGGCACTTTACATGTGAAAAGGAGTCACTGTCGTTGACTCATCGACTGGTACAAGGGGAGAGAGGACCCTGTCTGCGAGGGTGCTCAAATAATCTACAAGGGATGGGTGAGGATACAGTAGGTCAGGGTACAGCTAGTCGTGCAGCGGTATGCTGGAGCGAGGCGGACCAAAGATTGTACGCTTGTCACAAGAAGTGGGTCTTCAGCTTCCTTTTCATGGTTTCCTCGGTAGGCGACAGTCTGTTTGGCTACAGCGTTATCACAGTAGGGAAGATGCATGGGACAAATCTGTCAAGAGCCTAAATCATGTTTAGTTTTCAGGAGCACACAGCTGAGCAGAATAACCCCTGCACCAATTAATATGAAGGCGAAAGGCTTCTTTCTAATGACTGTAGGAGTGGGAGGAATCAGATGCTGCGGTCTTCTGGCTCCTCTGTCATGGTAAACCTGTGACATCTTGCAAGCTTCAACACAATGTTCACAAGGTAGCCCGCAGCGGTGGTCTGTCTCCTAGACAACGAGCTAACTCCTTTATGATGATGGAGGACAACAACTGCAAGTAGTTGTTATGTTCTCCCAATGTTTGTGGGAGTTTCCTCCAGGTTACCGGTTATCAGACAGGAGTGCTCACAGTTCTAAAAATTAGAGCCTGACACCACCATTTCCGTGGCCAATAGTTTGGAGACGGTGGATTTCCCCTTCTTTAGCTTTTTCATGTGTAGGATGAAAGAATCTTTTACGTAACCACAAATGTGGGACCGAGGGCTGACTGCGGTGCTGAGAGAGAGAGGAGTACAGCGAACCGGACAAACTTCTGATTCGTGAGTGAGGTGCAGGGGGACATGTTAGGGTGGATTGAGAAAGATGTGGTGTGCTCGATGAAACAAACACAGCATGCCTGTCTGCTTCCGTTACAGCTGACGGGCTCTCACTCAGCCTGACTGGAGCAGGTAAAGAAGCAGAGGTTCTGCAGTGGGAGACCTGCGTGCCAATACTTGGCATGGTAACGGAGGAGGAAGAAGCAGTGGATGCTGTTGATGGGGAAGCAGATAGCAGTTGAAGTCCGCTGGTCTGCATTTTATCGCAGTAAGATTGCCAGAGTAACACATGTTGTTTGTGAATGTAAAGGTTCATACATGTAGTAGTCAAATTATTACACTTTTTCCCTCTACTGAGTTTGTCACAAAGTTTGCAGACAATGTGAGCTGGCTCATCCTTTGCGGTCTCAAAGGCACAGGCTAGCTAACCCTTGCCACCCCTGCGAGCTGCAGACCCGTGACCGCTGCTGGTCACTGCCATGGTTGTGCCTAAGGATGCAATGTAACCTCATCATCTTCCTCCTCCACCTCCTCATATGAGCTATGCAGCTGCGTGCATCTGGGTTCACACCAAGTGGGATCTACAACCCCATCATCCAATGTGTTATCCCATTCCTCACCCTATCACCCTCCTCTTCTTCTTGCCATGACAGCACAGAACAGTCGAGGGTCAGGAAGCTGCTTGGACCCAACTTTTTTTTTTTATCCTCCTGTGTGGAGAAGAATATCTGCCCCAAACAATTTTAAGCTGATGTGCAGTCTGCTCTGACTACAGCCAACTCAATGGATGGATGGAGACCCAATCAGGACTCTCCAATCTTCCAAAAATTAGTGGCAGAAGCCAGAAAAGTGTAAGCAATTTCACTACAGTAGAAATAGTGTAAATAAGACCCACACCTCTTCCTGTGCAGCCAACACAGAAGATGGAGACCTAACCAGGAGTGTTCACATTTCCCTAAATGAGGGCCTAATATCACCGAAGTGGCATCAATTTCATCAGACTACAAGTAGTTTAATGGAGACCCAAACCTCTCCCACTACAGCCAACCCAATGGATGGAGACCTAATCAGGATTTTTCACATTTCCCAAAATTAGGGCCTAAAACCTGCAGCAGCAAGAGCAGGCACAGAAGCCATATCAAAGACTGCAATTCCGTGAGATCAATGCAGCACGCTAAAAACTACAACATCGCCTACTCTATACAGTCTGCAATTGGGGTGCAAAAGTCCTTTGAGATCCATGACTTGTTAATCTTGATGAATGTTAGGCAGTCAACACTTTCATGGCACAGCCAGGTGCGCTTATCCATCAGCAAACCACCAGCAGCTGAATACACATTCTGAAAGACCGCTGGCTATCGGGCATGATAAAACCTCCAAGGCGTGACAGGCGCGCTCAGGACATTCATCCAAGACCAAAATGTAAAAGGGTCAAAATCCTCACTGATGGTATTTGTATTGAGCTCTAGATAGTCCTCCAACATCCTCTCCAGTCAATCTCCACCTGTCAGAATTGTACTCTGTTGTGCTGGTTCTTGAGCTGGTCTAAAATGTGTGTGACTCACAGAAGTTGTTTCTGCCACTTACTCTGCTGCTGCTGCGGCTAATGTTTTGGCGTTGACTAACTGACGTGTCGGAGGTTGAAAGATTACAGCTGCGATGCACACTGTGTGCCTCACTCCTATCTTGGGGAGGGAGCTCTATTAAGGTTGCTTAAAAGCTTGTTTCCATACTCCAACATAAGTGTGTCCCTTTCCAGGGTGGGAAGCGGCTGGCAAAATTTTACTTTTAAAACATGGATCTAACAGAGTGGCAACCCAGTAGTCAGCATTATTTTGAATCTTAACTATACGGGGATCATGTTGCCGATAGTGCATCAAAAAAGCACTCATATATTGGGCTCGTTCCTGAGGTTCAAGCCCATGCTGTGTTGGTGGCTGGGTAACAATGATGCTGGTTTTCCCCGTTTTCTCCTGCCAACCACGCTCAAAAGAGGGGATGATTAGTCTCTTCATCTTCTGACTGTTGCTCGCCCATCACCTCTTCCTTCTCCATTTGTTCCTCGGCTCTTGCACCTTCACTAACAGTATGTCTGGTATTGCCAAACCCCCTCGAGTACATGGCATACTGAATCATGGCTCATTGCTGCTGCCACAGTCGCTGCAACCTGTGCAGAGTGAAATTCAAACGCGTCAGCACATCACATATAAACCTGTAAACTGGCATGAAGAAAGACCTCTGCATCGATGCAACTTGATGAAATGAGGGATGCGAACATTGGAAGTGAGCACTAGTGTTGAGCCACCCCCGTAGTGTTCGAGTTTGGCTCGGTTCGTCGAACACCCGTGTGTTCGCCGAACTGTTCGTCGAACTGTTCGTCGAACACCTTCGAACACCATTAAAACCAATGGCAGGCAAACAAAAACACATAGAAACACATAGAAAACACCTTCAAAGGTGTCCAAAAGCTGACAAACTGCTCAGAAGACACAACTAACACATGGAAAAGTGACAAGTACATATAGTCATGCGAAAAGAAAAGAAGTGGAGGAGTAAAAGGAGGGGGAGACACAGATATAGGCATGTCATGCCCTTCTAAAATCCAAAAAGTGAGAAGCCGACACGTTCAGTCCGCTCCTGCCCATGCCACCTCCGTGTCGCCGGGTTTGTGCCAGAGCCGTGGTGAACCCTGACGGCCCGCCCCCCTCTCCCAATACTGGTGCCTGTCCGCTGGTGGGTCGAGCGAGCCCCCCTGTGGTGGAGGCAGCTCTAAGCTTTTTAATTTAAATTGTCTCTCTAATTTGAATGAATACACTTTAAATCCATTTACAAGGATCAATTGGAGGGCAAGTCTCATGCCAGCAGCCGCGTAATTCCAGCTCCAGTAGCGTCCACTAAAGCTGCTGCAGTTAAAAAGCTTTTATAAGGATCGAGCTCGGCTGTCCACCGCAAGGCATCCTACTGCCAGTCCCAGCCCCTATGCCTTGGGGTGCCTCCTGATGCTCTTCACTGAGTATCCCGTGGTCCCGAAGCATTTCCTTTCAAAAAATTAAGTGTCCAAACTACAGGTGGTGTAGCTTGCTTAACAGCCGGGATAATCCGCTGACTAGCAGACACTGCTACTAGGCACAAAGTATTTCCTGGGCTAGATGCAGTTAAAAATTTGTAATTAGATACTCTCGTTGGATGCTGAGAAAGCATTCCATAGAGTCTCCTGGCACGCCATATATGATTCTCTTAAAAAGCTTGGGGTAGGGGTCTAGGGGACCCTTTTATAGCCAAAATCACGGCCCTGTATCACAATACGTCACCTAGGCTGAAGATAAATGGAACTGTAGCACCCTGAGGGCTCGGTTGCTACAGAGGTATTGCACCTCACAAAGAGGTGTGATATCTCACTCTCAGGTAAGGATGGAGTGTGGATCAGGACCCGACACCTGCATGCATTACACCACATTGCCGTGGGGCAGGGCGACCAATATGCCTCTGAGATGGGCACGACAGTCCCTGTCCCTGGCTGGAGTGGGGGGAGGGAAAAATGAGGAAGGGGAACCCTGTAGTGCAGGAGCAGGGAGGAAGCAGTTCCTGGGTGCATTGAGAAGGGAGTATCAAAGGTGGGCACCATCTTAGTTCAGTGCAGAGAAGTCTGAGCAGAAGTGGCAGGGAGCAGGGGCTCTGCATGAGCTCTGCTCCGGAGGCGGGCCTAGTAACAGAGGCCCAGGCCTGGAAGAGGGAGAAGGAAGGAAGAGGAGCGGAGAAGGCTCCAGGAATGAGGAGTGAAGGGATCCCAGGGGTGCGGACGGGCGAGTCGCCACCGCACGCCCGAATCCACCTGCGTGGAGGGGTCAGGCCAAAGGGGGAGACCGGTCCCCGAAACTAGTGGAGGCAGGAAACGACCCTCAGCTAGAAACCGGAGGCTGTGACATTTTATGTGGTGCAGCCTCTCGCTACACCCGCTAGGAAGGCACCACATAGGGTCAGGGAAACTGGCGCCAAGTTTACCAAGAGGAGGCCCGAGGCAGCCGGACAGAAGGGTTGGTAAGAAAGGCCAGACAAAGGACACACAAAGGGGGTCCTGTGAAGCGCTCCAAAGTTATCTGGGAGTTGTCTGAGCCCCTCACCTGGTGAGCACAGTACGACGTGGGCAGCCGTTACCTGCAGACGTGGTCTGGATAATAAGAACTGTGAGTAAAGGCCCTGGACTGCATCACTGACTCCGTGTCGTTACTGCTGCTGCCCTGCACCATCACCCCCATCCTCCGCATACACTGCCCTGAGGCTATACTCCTCCCGTGGGGAGTTATGCTACGCTCTGCTGCACCCACAACACCAGCCTCAGCGGTCTGCCCTGCAGCGGCGGTTCACTCTGACCGCAATCCACGGGTGGCGTAGTCGGACATTTAAACATCGAAACCACATAAATAGTTCCGCCACTGGTTTGACCACCCTGAGCCACGGAACCGGGTCGCCTCCACGAAGACTACAACCACCAGCATCCACCAAAAAGGGTCCGGCTCCGGGTGTCCCAAGGCCCAGGGGGTGCATCAGAACATTTTCATCACCTTTAACAATCACCAATGGGACAAGGCAGGGATGTCCTCTGTCCCCTCTCCTATACATCCTAGTGACGGAGCACCTGCTCTCATCAATTCGCCATAACCCCAATATTAGGTGGATTGAGGTGGGAGGCACCGAGTACAAGTGCTCTCTATTTGCTGATGATGTCCTAGTATATATCACTCAATCACATATATCCATCCATGCTGTTATGGCTGAAATAGATCACTTTGTTACATGGTCAAATTTTAAAATCAATGCAGCGAAGTCTGAGGCCCTCGATGTCTCCCTCCCCAAATCCATATAGGATTCCATCCAGTCCAACTTTCCCTTTGCCTGGCCCTCACAGGGTATCAAATACTTAGGAATTCCTATTCATAGAGACCTCTCCCATCTATGTTATCTTAATTTTGGGCCCTTTATTGAACAACTCCATACAGACCACGGTTGGCAAGTTAGAACTGTAAGATTCACTACGTGAACCACTGGTGTTTTGTGGAAAAGCACATGTACACTGTGTTCCAAATTATTATGCAAAAAGTGTTTAGGAGTGATAAGGGAAGAATTTGTTTGTTTGTCAGTTAAACTCATTGATGGTGATGTGTGTCAGGGCTCTTTATATCACTGTAAGCAATTGCAGACACCTGTGCTAATTAGTTTGGCAGGTGTGTCCAATGAAAGGCAAGACTACTTAAGAAGGCTGTCTCACATTATTAAGCAGCCTACATTTTCTGCCAAAATGGGAAAGAAAAAGGATGTGTCGGCTGCTGAGAAGCAACAAATTGTGGAGTGTTTAGGTCAAGGCATGACTACAATCAACATTGTGCGATGATCAGGATGAAGTGTCTTGGCAATCAAGAAGTATGTAGCTGATTCACAGTACACACGTGTGCGTGCTGATAAGGGCAAATTGAGGACTCTTTCCTACAGGCAATTACGTCAGGTTAAAAGAGCAGCGGCAAAAAAGCCTTGTCATAGCAGCAGACAAGTTTTTGAAGCTGCTGGTGCCTCCAACGTCCCCCGAACAACAAGATGCAGGGTCCTTCAGAGGTTTGCAGCTGTGCATACGCCATCCTGTCGACCTCCTCTATCCACTTCACACAAGCAGAAACGGCTCCAGTGGGCTAAACATTACATGAAGACTGATTTCAAAACTGCTTTGTTCACGGATGAGTGCCGTGCAGCGCTCGATGGTCCAGATGGATGGAGTGGAGGATGGCTGGTTGATGGACACCCCACGCAAACACGGCTACAGCGCCAACAAGGAGGAGGTGGAGTAATGTTTTGGGCTGGAATCATGGGGAGAGAGATTGTCGGCCCCTTTAGGATCCCTGAAGGCGCTAAAGATGAACTCCATAATGTATGTGGATTTTCTCAAACAGCACTTACTGCCATGGTTCAAGAAGAAGAACCGTGTATTTCACAGCAAGATCATTTTTTTGCATGATAATGCACCATCTCATGCTGCACATAAAACATCTGCATCTCTGGCTGATATGGGCATAAAAGGGGACAAACTTATGGTGTGACCCCCATGCTCCCCTGACCTCTACCCCATTCAGAACCTCTGGAGCATCATCAAAAGGAGTGTCTATGATGGCGGGAGGCAGTTCACATCTAAGCAACAGCTCTGGGAGGGTATTCTGTCCTCATGCAAAACAATTGAAGCAGAAACCATCCAAAACCTGACAAATTCAATGGATGAGAGAGTTCAGAAGCTCCTTTCGAACAAGGGGTCCTATGTGAAAATGTAACATCACCTAGAATAAAGTTTTGAGTTGAAAACTGTTTGATTTCAGTTTCTAATAACCTGCTAATGCTTATAATTTCAAAAATGACCATTTTTTTGGTCTTTATTAAAATGAAAAGGTTGATCGAAAAGTTTGGGGGATCTAAGAGTGTGGCAACCCAGTAGTCATGATTACTTTGAATTCTGACAATATGAGGGTCATGTTGCAGGTAGTGCAGCAAGAAGGCACTTATGTGTCTTGCGCATCTCGGAGCCCCAAAATTATTTTCCGGGCTAGATGCAGCTAAAAATTATTATTAATTTTAAATCTGGTGGAGCTTAGTATAGATGGCCTAATAGGATCAGTGCTGCACACTGCTACAAAGCCCAAATAATTTTCCAGCCAAGATACAGATAAACATGATTTGTAATTTGAAAGCTTAAAACGGTTGGTAGGGTGATTTTAACCAATCATCAAGCTTTTACTCTCCCCAGGATGACACAGGGGTAGAAAAGTCGTTTCAGGTCCATGATTTGTTCATCTTTATGAACGTGAGTCTGTCTACATTATCAGTGGAGAGCCGCGTGCGCTTATCTGTCAGCACACCACCAGCAGCGCTGAACACACGTTCAGACAGAACGCTGGCTGCGGGGCATGACAAGATCTCCAAGGCGTAAGTGGCTAGCTCCGGCCATTTATCCAGATTGGAAGCCCAAAAAGAGCAAGGGTCCAGTGACACAGTCATGGCTTCAATGTTTACTTGGAGATACTCCTGTACCATCGTCTCTAGTAGTTGACTATGTGTCAGACTTCTTGTCTCCTGTGGCCTTGCAAAGGATGGGCTAAAAAAGTGGTGAAATGATTCCGCAAAATTGATGTTACCAGCAGATACTGTGGTTCTGTTACGGTTTGAGTGCTGAACACTTGACGGTCCCACGGTTGGCAAGTTGGAACTGTGAGATTCACTACGTGCACCACTGGTGTTTTGTGGAAAAGCACATGTAAGATTCTGCAACAGTCTCTGCTGATACTCCTGCATGCGTGCATCCCTTTCTATGGCAGGAATAATTTCGGCAAATTTACTTTTGTACCGGGGATCTAACAGTGTGGCAACCCAGTAGTCAGAATTATTTCTAATTCTCACAATTCGAGGGTCATGTTGCAGGTAGTGCAGCAAGAAGGCACTCATGTGTGTTGCGCATCCAGGAGCACCAAGTCCCTGTTGTGTTGGTGGCGAGGTAACAATCATGCTTCCTTCCTCTGTCCTCTCCCCCCAACCTCGCACAACAGAAATGTGATCAAGGTCTCCCTCATCTGATGAGTCTTCCATCAGTTCGTCCTCCACTTCTTCCTGGGCTCCTGCACCTTCCTCACTAGTTTGGCTGCTACCATGCGCCCTGGTAAAATCATCTCCCCCACCCTCACATGCCTGCCGCCTTGGTGCTGCCGACCGTCTGGACCTTGCAGATGTTAGCCCTTCCGCATACAACTCCTCCTCCTCTACTTCCTCCACCTCCTCTTGTGCCACCACCTGACTCCGAATTCTGTTTAACATGTGCTCCAGCATGTAAATCACCGGAATAGTCATGCTGATAATGGCATCGTCAGCACTAAACATCTTCGTCGCCATTTCAAAACTGTGCAGAAGGGTGCATAGGTCCTTGATCTGAGACCACTCCTCCAGCGTGATTTGCCCCACCTCTGGATCTCGTTAGCCCAGGCTATACGTCATAACGTATTGCACCAGGGCTTGTCGGTGCTGCCACAGTCGCTGCAACATGTGCAGAGTTGAATTTCACCGGGTAGGCACATCGCATTTTAGCCGGTGAAGTGGCAGGCCCAACGACTTCTGTAGAGATGTAAGTCGCTGAGCTGCGGGATGCGAACGGCGGAAGTGAGCACACAGCGACCGTGCCCTCTGCAGAAGGCCATCTTGTCTGGGATAGTGGGCTAAAAATTGCTGGACAACCAGGTTCAACACGTGAGCCATACAAGGCACGTGTGTGACATTGCCCCGGCGAAGGGCCGCACCCAGGTTTGCAGCATTGTCGCACACGGCCTTCCCTGGTTTCAGGTCCAGTGGAGACAACCATTCATGAAATTGGTTCTCCAGAGCTGACCACAACTCCTCAGCTGTGTGACTCACATTTCCCAGACATTTCAAAGTAAAAACCGCCTGATGACGTTGAGCCCTACTGCCAGCATAGTAAGGAGGTGTGCAGGATCCCTTCTGCGCAGTTAGAAAGCTTGTGGCATGACCAGACAGGCTTTGGGTGCAGGTGGAAGACCGAGAGGAGGTTGAGGAGGCAGAAGCAGTGGAGGAACTTTGACATAAAGAGGATTGACGCACAACTCGTGGGGACGGCAAGACTTGGACAGCAGCCCCTTGTCCTGCTGTCACCATAGTTACCCAGTGCCCAGTCAGCGACATGTAACGCCCCTGTCCATGCCTACTCGTCCAAGTGTCTGTGGTGAAATGCACCCTGTCACACACAGAGTTTCTCAAAGAAGCGGTGATGTTGTGTGCGACATGCTGGTGGAGCGCAGGCACACCTTTCTTTGAGAAGTAGTGCCGACTGGGCATCTGGTACTGGGGCACTGCGACGGACATAAGGTCTCGAAAATCCTCTGTGTCCACCAGGCGGAAAGGCAGCATTTCTGTAGCCAAGAACTTGCAGATGGTGAAATTCAACCTCTTAGCTTTCTCATGGCTAGGAGGAAATGGTCTTTTACTTGTCCACATCTGAGGGACCGAGGGCTGGCTATTGTGCTTAGACGGGGTTGATAAGGGTGTCCCCGGCAAACTGCCAGTCTGTGAGGAAGATGCAGGCGGACATGTTAGGTTGCCTTGATCCAAAGGTGGTGCTATCGATGTCGGACAGCGCTCAACACCAGCTGGTGTTACCACCTCCAAAGAAAATGATGACCTGCCAATCACGCTGGCTGTTGCGGGTAAAGAGGTGGCAGGTCTGCGCCCCAAAACAGGTGTGACTGCTGTCCCCCCAGTCACAGAGGATGAAGAGGCCGCGGATGCACAAGATATGGCAGACGGTGGTTGGCCCGGCCGGCTAGGCCGCATTGTAGCACACTGAGCTTCCCACTGCAACTTATGCTTCATGTCCATGTGCCGGTTCATGCATGAAGTACTCAAACTATGTATTTTTAGCCTCTACTTAGCTTTTGCTGACAAATGTTACAGATAACACGAGTTGGGTCATCTTTATCGATCTGAAAAAATGCCCAGGCTATGCAAGGCTTAGCACCCATGCGACCTGAAGAGCCACCACGACTTGTGGTGAGAGGCAGAGTTGTGTTTGAGGATGCAGTTGTTGACGTGCTTCCAGTACTACGTCTCTGTCCAGAAAGGCGCAACCTGACCTCGTCGTCACTAGCATCTTCCTCCACCTCCTCTGCTGACCTCATCTCTTGGCTGACTGTGGGTTGACAGCACGTGGGATCTCCAACCTCATCATCATCACCCTGTGCGTTATCACACCCGTCGTCCTCAGAGCCAACCTGTTCGTGCCCTGACAAAAAACTGAAGTTGTCGCTCAAATCAGGTATTTGAGTCTCATCATCGTCTTCCTCATTGTCTCCACCAACAGGAGTTACAGTTTGGGAATGAGGGTCTACATTATGGTCAGAACCTTCTGCGTCTGGTCCTGGATCCGACTCATAAAGATTCTGGGCATCAGTGCAGATCATTTCCTCGTCTGGATTCACAGAAGCACTGGAGTCGACCTCTGATTCCCAAGCTATAGTATGAGTAAACAGCTCTGCAGACTCAACCATCTGTTCTACCTCATACTCAGATGGGCAGCTGGAGATTTGGGAGCTGTGAGGAAGCAAGTGCGATTGGGGTGACACCTTTGAGGACTGGAGTATTTGTGATGTTGAAGTTGATGTGGAGGAGAGCCCACTTAAAGGAGCACTTGATATCCGTTGAAGCACCTACTGTTTTTGTGCCTCATCTGGAATTTGTAGCGATTGGCGTGGCCGTAAGAAAGGGATCTTATCACATTGTCCGCTAAAAGAAGTAGACATTTTAGTTTGGCTGGAAGATGGTCTTTCTTCTGCAGATGTTACTGTTGCTTTAACACCTACCCCACGGACACAACCTTTTTTCCCCTTCCCAACACGCCTATTCCCCTTTCCACCAGCAGCAGGCCTTTTTCCACTCATTTTGGTGGTTAATTAATTCACAACTCTGGAGTTGTTTGCACAAAAAAACAATGGATGGGAACCGAGCAGAGCTGAGTGGCCAAACTGTGGTATTAGGCCAAAACTATTGGCTGGGTTAGAAGCAGAAAAAAATTATATTCAATTTGCAACCTGATGGAGGTCAGTATAGATGGACTAATAGAACAAGTCCCACACACAGCTAGAAGCCCAAATATTTTTTCAGAGGTAGATGCAGATAAAAATTATTTTTCATTTGCAACCAGATGGAGGTCAGTATAGATGGACTAATAGAGAAAGTCCCACACACTGCTAGAAGGCCAAATATTTTTTCAGAGGTAGATGCTGTAAAAAATTATATTCAGTTTGCAACCTGATGGAGGTCTGTATAGATGGATTAATAGAACAAGTCCCACACAAAGCTACAAGCCCAATATTTTTTCAGAGGTAGATGCAGAAAAAAATATATATTTAGTTTGCAACCTGATGGAGGTCAGTATAGATGGACTAATAGAGAAAGTCCCACACACTGCTAGAAGGCCAAATAGTTTTTCAGAGCTAGATGCATACAAAAAATTATTTTTAATTTGCAACCTGATGGAGGTCAGTATAGATGGACTAATAGAGAAAGTCCCACACACTGCTAGAAGGCCAAATATTTTTTCAGAGCTAGATGCAGAAAAAAATTATATTCAGTTTGCAACCTGATGGAGGTCTGTATAGATGGATTAATAGAACAAGTCCCACACACAGCTACAAGCCCAATATTTTTTCAGAGGTAGATGCAGAAAAAAATATATATTTAGTTTGCAACCTGATGGAGGTCAGTATAGATGGACTAATAGATAAAGTTCCACACACTGCTAGAAGCCCAAATATTTTTTCAGAGGTAGATGCAGATAAAAAATATTTTTAATTTGAACCTGATGGAGGTCAGTATAGTTGGACTAATAGAGAAAGTCCCACACACTGCTAGAAGGCCAAATATTTTTTCAGAGCTAGATGCAGATAAAAATTATTTTTAATTTGCAACCTGATGGAGGTCAGTATAGATGGACTAATAGAGAAAGTCCCACACACTGCTAGAAGGCCAAATATTTTTTCAGAGCTAGATGCAGAAAAAAATTATATTCAGTTTGCAACCTGATGGAGGTCAGTATAGATGGACTAATAGAACAAGTCCCACACACAGCTAGAAGCCCAAATATTTTTTCAGAGGTAGATGCAGTTAAAATTAATTTTAATTTGCAACCTGATGGAGGTCAGTATAGATGGACTAATAGAGAAAGTCCCACACACTGCTAGAAGGCCAAATATTTTTTCAGAGCTAGATGCAGTTAAAAATTATTTTTAATTTGCAACCTGATGGAGGTCAGTATAGATGGACTAATAGAGAAAGTCCCACACACTGCTTGAAGGCCAAATATTTTTTCAGAGCTAGATGCAGAAAAAAATTATATTCAGTTTGCAACCTGATGGAGGTCTGTATAGATGGATTAATAGAACAAGTCCCACACACAGCTACAAGCCCAATATTTTTTCAGAGGTAGATGCAGAAAAAAAATATATTCAGTTTGCAACCTGATGGAGGTCAGTATAGATGGACTAATAGAGAAAGTCCAACACACTGCTAGAAGGCCAAATAGTTTTTCAGAGCTAGATGCAGACAAAAAATTATTTTTAATTTGCAACCTGATGGAGGTCAGTATAGATGGACTAATAGAGAAAGTCCCACACACTGCTAGAAGGCCAAATATTTTTTCAGAGCTAGATGCAGAAAAAAATTATATTCAGTTTGCAACCTGATGGAGGTCAGTATAGATGGACTAATAGAGAAAGTCCCACACACTGCTAGAAGGCCAAATATTTTTTCAGAGGTAGATGCAGAAAAAAAATATATTCAGTTTGCAACCTGATGGAGGTCAGTATAGATGGACTAATAGAGAAAGTCCCACACACTGCTAGAAGGCCAATTATTTTTTCAGAGCTAGATGCAGACAAAAAATTATTTTGAATTTGCAACCTGATGGAGGTCAGTATAGATGGACTAATAGAACAAGTCCCACACACAGCTAGAAGCCCAAATAATTTTTCAGAGGTAGATGCAGATAAAAATTATTTTTAATTTGCAACCTGATGGAGGTCAGTATAGATGGACTAATAGAGAAAGTCCCACACACTGCTAGAAGGCCAAATATTTTTTCAGAGCTAGATGCAGACAAAAAGTTATTTTGAATTTGCAACCTGATGGAGGTCAGTATAGATGGACTAATAGAGAAAGTCCCACACACTGCTAG
The DNA here is from genome assembly GCF_046119375.1 of Phyllobates terribilis. Classification (NCBI taxonomy): domain Eukaryota; kingdom Metazoa; phylum Chordata; class Amphibia; order Anura; family Dendrobatidae; genus Phyllobates; species Phyllobates terribilis. Next base: position 67,753,007 of record NW_027362763.1, on the reverse strand, counting down.
AAGGCCAAATATTTTTTCAGAGGTAGATGCAGAAAAAAATTATATTCAGTTTGCAACCTGATGGAGGTCTGTATAGATGGACTAATAGAGAAAGTCCCACACACTGCTAGAAGCCCAAATATTTTTTCAGAGGTAGATGCAGAAAAAAATTATATTCAGTTTGCAACCTGATGGAGGTCTGTATAGATGGATTAATAGAACAAGTCCCACACACAGCTACAAGCCCAATATTTTTTCAGAGCTAGATGCAGAAAAAAAATATATTCAGTTTGCAACCTGATGGAGGTCAGTATAGATGGACTAATAGAACAAGTCCCACACACTGCTAGAAGGCCAAATATTTTTTCAGAGCTAGATGCAGAAATTAATTATATTCAATTTGCAACCTGATGGAGGTCAGTATAGATGGACTAATAGAATGATGCTATGCCCAAAAGATTTTACTTCACTAGGTGCAGTAAAAAAATTGGTATTCTATACACAGGTGGTATATCTTGCAACACAGATAGGTTACTCCACTGACTAACACACTCTGCAATAGGCCAAAAAGGATTAGCTTTGCTAGATTCAGCCAAATGCTGTGAAAAAAACTTGCACAGCACTGGCACAGACCTGCCTGGCAAAAACTGATAGGAACTGATGTAACCTAGTCCTGAAAAGGACTGCAATTACAATTAGTCTTTACTCCCACAATCTATCTATTTAAGAGCACAGACCTGCCTGATAAAAGTCGTAGGAAATGCTGTAACCTAGTCCTTAAAAGGACTGCAATCACAACTATTCCCTACTCCCAAGCTATCTGTAGATTTGTGCGAAAATTGGCTTGAAATTAACAAGGTATAGCGCACACAGCAACAGCGGTGCCGTCTAACATGCAGCTGCAGCAGTGAGAAAATGGTGGCGACGGGGAAAATGGCTTGGTCTTATAGGGCAAGGACATGTGACATACACTGCCAATGACACATGCCCTTGCTTGTGTGAAAAAAAGCAGTTCGCTCCGTGTGTGCGCTGCTGATAGGCTGACAGATTGCACCTCCCCACTGTAAATGCGGGAAAGAGAAAAAAAAATGGAGATCTTCATTATTCCTGCAGAGATCCATCCCCTGCCCCTCCCCCCGCCCCGCTGTACACTCAAACTGCGTATTAACATTAATTTTCATCATTACTGAGAAAAAATCCAGTTATGATTTTGGTTCACGGACAGTTATCGAACATAACCTCGAACAGCCAAATTTTTCTCAAATCGTTCGTGTTCGCCGAACGGCTCGAACACCGCCCAAAACAGCTCGAATTTGAAATTGGCGAACAATTCGAGTCGAACAACGCTCATCTCTAGTGAGCACACAGCTTCCGCACCTTCTGAAACAGCTCATCCAGGCAGGGATAGTGGCGGAGAAATTGCTGTACCACCAGGTTGAGGGCGTGAGACATGCATGCAAGGCACGTCTGAGTTTGCCTAGGCGTAGGGCCGCCAGCAGGTTCGCACCATTATTGCACACGGCCTTCCCTCGCTCCAGGTTCAGCGGAGACAGCCATTGCGGAAACTGAGCCTGAGCCCCTTCCCCGCCTGTCCCCATAGCCACCAGAGTCACACAGTCAGTGAGATGTAATACCCTTGGCCATGCTTACTCATCCAGGTGTCTGTAGTGAAATGCACCCTGGCAGATAAAGATTTAGTCAAGGAATGGGTGATGTCTGCGTTATGCTGGTGTAGCACAGGCACAGCTTTCTTAGAGAAGTAATGGTGACTGGGCAACTGGTACTGGGGAACTGTGACAGCCATCAGCTTTCGGAAACCGTCTGTATCTGTGGAGTTCAACCTCTTTGTTTCATCCTACACATGACAAAACTATCTTTTACGTGACCACAAATGCGGGACCGAGGGCTGGCTGCGGTGCTGAGAGGGCGGAGTAGGGTGAAACAGACAAAATGCTGGACTGTGAATGAGGAGCAGGCGCAGATGTTGTGGTGGATTGAGAAACATGTGGTGTGCTCGGTGAAACAAACACAGTTGGCATATCTGCTGCCATTACAGCTGATGGGCTCTCACTCAGCCTGACTGGAGCGGGGAGAGAACCAGAAGTTTTGCGGTGGGAGACCTGAGTGCCAATACTTAGCACGGCAACAGCGGAGGCGGAAGAAGCAGCAGATGCGGGTGATGGGACAGCTGATGGTTTTGGTCCGCTGGTCTGCATTTTAGCGCAGTGAGATGCCTAGCGTAACACAGGTTGTGTGCGCATGTGAAGGTTCATGCATGTAGTAGTCAAATTATTACACTTTTTCCCTCAACTGAGTTTTTTCTTGCAAAGTGTGCAGATAACGTGTAAACACTAAATTACTTACCGGTTATGTGTTTTTCCTGAACCCAAGACAGCACCTACAACGAGAGAGGGGATCCGCCCTTCCAGGACAGGAAACCTACAGAATAAAAGGGTGGCGCCTCTCCACCACCTCAGTTGTTTACAGAGCATAAGAGGATACTACTTAATAGTTATATATCCCATGATTTTTCCTTCTACACACCACGTGAATAAAACACCATGAAGGAAATGAAGTTATCAACTTCTACCAGTGATGGGAGGGAATATAAGGGTGCTGTCATGGGTTCAGGAAAAACACATTACCGGTAAGTAATTTAGTGTTATCCTGTCACCCATGACAGCACCTACAACAAGAGATTTACAGAGAAAAAAACTTTAAAGTTAGGGTGGGAGCACAGCCTGTAGAACAGTTTTCCTAAAGTAAAGGACAGCAGAGGATCCCAGATCAAGCCTATAGTGTCTATAGAAGGTGCAAGGTGAAGACTGAATCGCAACCTTACATAATGCTTGATGGGGACATCCGCTTTCTTATTGTACTGCCAGGGATTCCCCAGATTAGCACAGAAAGTAGGGTGCACAATTTACTGACTTCTATGGAAATTGGAAACTATCTTCGGAAGATAAAGTAGCTCCGGAACGGACCCATCTTCTAGGATCTGTATAAACAAAGGATTAACCGAAAAAGCTTGAATGTCACTAACTTACCATGCGGAAGTCAGGGCCACCGGGATAATAGTCTTTATTGTGAAGACCCTGAATCCATGGGTTCAAGCGAAGGCTTGTTACAGCCATAAGCACTGGATTCATATCCCAGGGTGCCATCTTTGGACTGAAAATGGGCCTAGATCCAAAGCTCACTTTCACATTCCTTGCTTATTCAATGAAGGTTGGACACTGTTCCAGTAGTCTACGGCTAAAAAGGTCCACTTGCAATTCTCTTCCTCTTTATATGAGGTGCTGTTAAAGATAAAAGGTGAGACTTCGCCATCTGAACTGATTAGACATAAGTGTCATTAGGGATCTTGGCAGAGTGCCTCCATAATAGTTCATGTAAGATAAAGCTACTCTATTGTATGACAAGACCTTTACATGGTGGCCATGTATAGATGAATGGAGCTTTCTTATATACTGCCTAAAGCTTCTTTAGGTTAGAGGAACCGGGTCTTTAGAAGCAGCCCACCGGAGTGTACCCATGACCATGCTACTACTGGAATGTAGGAGATTAGAGTTATTAACAGCAATTGCCTTGTTCAGAGTTGTGGCCAGACTGCTTATTAATTTTGACATTTAGCAGGACTCCTTATTCTACCTTGGGAGACCACAACTCTTACTCACTGCCCAGTGAGTTCTGCAGCACTCGATGGATCTGCCAATAATCTCAAAATAGTTGAGGTAAACTATTGTCAATGCCTCTTCCTTCGATATGAGAGTTGTCCTTACTACTATAATCCTCCATAAAGCCTTAAGGCTCATTAACATTTGAATAGAAGGACACAAAAGCCTAAATCCTCATTTTATGCCAAGAACTATTCTCAGGAAATTTGATGTTTCATGTGAATTGGAACCTGATTGTATACCTCCTTAAACGCCTATACTACTATATAGCAATCTGGAACTGCAGATTTACTAGCAGTTCTTCTAGAGTCCATTTTCAATGAACTAACTCTCAGGAATCTCAACAGCCCCATCAGGTTGCAGCAAACCCAGGTAGGACTGGGTTAAATAATAGCTTTATAGGTCTTGATTAGGGCCCCTGGAGAGCTAAGCACCAGAGCAGGCTAGGCATTCACCTTAGTCAGACTGCTGGAGAGCAGAGCAGATGGTATGTGTCTTGGGGCTAATCAGAGACACAGGCCAGACTCCACAAGTATCAGTGGTTACCCTTGATAAATATTGTTTTGTTTGATCAAGCTGGGTTAGCTGAGCTGTATATGAGTAGTCAGGGTCTGTCCTATTTAGTCAGAGCTTGGACAAGACCAGAAATAATGTTTACGACTTCTATGCAACCTGTAAAAAGCAAGAAAACTGCGCTCGATTCGACCAAACCCACAATGGCTGTATGAGCACTACATGATGCCTCCTACCTTTAAGAGTGAAAACCTGCAAGGTTTATTATTAACCTGCAAAACTAAGGAAGCGCTTGTCACCTGCATCCAATCGGCATTCCACCGAGCCAGCTGAGCACCAGCCAGGAATACTGCTACCATCTGTCTCAAAATAGAGGCTAGGATATTTTTCCCCCTGAATTCTGTAAGCTTGCCATGCACAGTTTACAGTCGCTGAACTTGGTTTTGTCAGAGATAAACTTAGTTGTGGAACCAGTACCTTTACAAAGAGGGACTATGAGGCACAGACACCGTATAAAAGCACTACAAGGCACAGGGGCACCATGAAGCACTGAGAGACACTATGAGGCCCCATTAGGTACTAAAAGGCACTGTGAAGCACTGTGAGGTACTAACAGGCGCTATACGGCACTATGAATGCACTATAAGGCACTATGATATGCTATGAGTCACTATGATATGTTCTGCTATGAAGAGCCATAAGTCGCTATGAAGTGCTATGAGGCACTATAAAGCACTATGAGATGCTATACGGCACTATGATGTGCTTTGAGACACTATAATGTGCCATGAGGCACTGTGAAGCGCTATGAGGTGCCATGAGGCACTATAATGTGCTATGAGGCACTGTGATGTGCTATGAGGAATTATGCTATGGGCCACGAGGCATAATGAGGCACTATTAAGTGACATGAAGCGCTGTGCCATGAGGCACCACGCTATGATGTGCCATGAGGCACCTCTCTATGATGTGCCATGAGGCACCACGCTATGAGGTACTAAGATGTGCTATGAAACTCTATGCTATGACGCACTATGATGTGCCATGAGGCGCTGTGAGACACTATGATGTGCTATGAAGCGCTATGATGTGCCCAGAGGTGCTGTGAGGCTCTATGATGTGATATAAAGTGCTATGATGTGCTCTTTGTGAAGCGCAAAGAGGCTTTATAAGGCACTGTGAGGCACTGCGCTCAGATTTTTATTTAAAAGAGCAATCCCTCTGAATGAAGGATAAACCTTTCCTTTGGGTGGTAAATCTCAATTGTCAGACTAGCCCCACCTGAAGGAGCCAACTGATGAGACGCAGCTGGACAGCAGACCTTCACAGAGACCATGTGCTGTATTAACACCATGTGCCCTCCTATGGATGGAGTAATCAGACTGGAGGAGAACAGTAAAAACCTCAGTGTTAGTTTAACATTTACTAAGCAGATTGAGGTTCATTTTTGTGGTAAATTCTGAAGGCCAATCATGAGGCTCTGTGCGGCCCAGACATGTGGCTAACTTTAGCCTAGAGGTCTAAGGTCCAGCTTCCGTCCTGAAGCCAAATTTAAAGCACGATGCCCTTGGCCCAGATGGGGTCTTACAGAGCGCACACACACACACACACACACACACACACACACACATTTTTGAGTTTTGCGCTAACATCCTTCAGCCTTTCCTAGTAACCATAACAAGGAAAGGGCCCCATAAACAAGGTAAACATTCACGAAGATCACTCACCACCAGCTGTACAGATTCGGAGGCTGGAACGAGTCACAGGCCTGTTCCTCTCCATCCGTCCATGCCTGAGCAATACTGGGGTGGTCAATTCCAGGCAGGGGCGCCTCCAACAGTGCGCCGATCAAAGCTGGAGCTGCTACCCCCAGGCAGGGGCGCAGCTCAACAGATGCTCCCAATGATGTACAGAGCTGGAGCTGCTGATCCCAGACAGGGGCGCAATTCCACAGCAGCTTCTCCACTGATGCACGGAACTGGAGCTGCCGACCCCAGACAGGGGCGCAGGTCCACAGCTGCTTTCTCACTGACGTGCAGAGCTGCATCTGCCGACCCCAGACAGTGGCACAGTTCCACAGCAGCTTCTCCACTGATGCACGGAACTGTAGCTACTGACCCCAGATAGGGGCGCAGGTCCACAGCTGCTTTCTCACTGACGTACAGAGCTGGATCTGCCGACCCCAGACAGTGGCACAGTTCCACAGCAGCTTCTCCACTGATGCACGGAACTGTAGCTACTGACCCCAGATAGGGGCGCATGTCCACAGCTGCTCTCTCACTGACGTGCAGAGCTGGATCTGCCGAACCCAGATAGGGGTGAAGTTCCACAGCAGCTTTTCTGCTCAGTCATATCCAGATCTTCAACAGGTAAGCCTGTCTAAGGTTCTCCCATTGGGAATAATCTTCTCTTCTTTCTTCTGCCGCCGTTTTGACAAGGTTCCCCTTCAAGGACAGGAAACCAACTGAGTTGGTGGAGAGGCACCGCCCTTTTATTCTGTAGGTTTCCTGTCCTGGAAGGGCGGATCCCCTCTCTCGTTGTAGGTGCTGTCATGGGTGATAGGATAAAAAGGCTCATCCTTTGCGGTCTCAAAAAAGGCCCAGGCTAGGCAACCCTTGCCACCCCTGCCAGCTGCAGACCTGCGACTGATGCTGGCCACAGTTGTGGCTAAGGATGCAGTGCTTCTCGTGCTTGCATCACTCTGTGTCTGTGCCATAGGGCACAAGTTAAACTCCTCATTTTCCTCCTCCACCTCGTCAGATGAGCTACTCGGCTGCATGACTCTGGGTTCCAACCAAGTAAGATCTTCAACATCGTCATCATCCAATATGTTATCCCATTTCTCGCCCTCAGGGTGACCCTTCTCCTCTTGTTGCCCTGACAGCACAGTACAGTCTGCATGAGCTTCAGGTATCTGAGTCTCATCAGGATCACCTCCCTCCCCGGTGGTTAATGTCTGGTGACGAGGGTCCAGAACCTGCTTGGATCCTACTCCATCCTGCCCCGAATCCAACTTAAAAAAATTTTGGGCATCTGTGCAGATGCTTTCCTCCTCTTCTTCACTCTGAATGTTTGGAGTACACTTCTGAAGCCCATAGTATAGAATGGGTGAACAGTTCTACAGACTCGCCCATCTGTGGTTCGCTACAGTCAGTTGGGCACTTGGACAGTTGTGACACAGGGGGGAGCAAGGGTAATTGGGGTGTCACCTCTGTGGACTGTACTGTGTGTGATGCTGAGGTGGAGGAAGAGAGGAGGCCACTTGAAGCAGCTCTTGCCATCCACTGGAGCACCTGCTCTTTCTGGCCCTTATCAACAAGGCCTGTCGCTGTGCGGCTGCCAAAGAAAGGGAGTGGAGTAGCCAGTAACAGAAGCTTTCAGTTGTCTTTGGATAGGACATGACTGTGTTGGTTCACTAGTGCTTTCACTAACATTACTACCTACCCCACGTATACCTTGAACACCAAGCCTGTTCCCCCTTCCACCACGACCTCCTCTTTTTCCCACTCATGTTGCTTAGATACTGTGGTAGGAGCATGCGATTAGCAAAATAAACAGTTTTTTTTCCTCTGAAACAGCTCTGCACACACCTGAATTTCAACGACACTAAATAACATGGCTTGCTGTATAACATTACTAACCAAGCAAAGTATTTTTTTTACTGTGGATGATGATTGTATAACATTCTCCAAACTTTTTTAAACTGAGATGTCCCTGCTGTATAATGTTAGGAACAGCAAAAAATAGATTTTTTTACTCTGCACAAGCTCTGAATACAGCTGAATTTCACTGCTACTAAAAGGACTGGGTGGCTTATAGCAGAGTGTAACACATTTATGACAGAAAAAAATATTTTTTGCACTCTGTCTAGCAACAGAAAAAATGTATTTTTTTACTAGGAAGGCAGCTGAAGTTCACCACCACTATGTAGTAGCTGAGGTTTAGCAGAGTGTATCATGTTTGCCACTCAAAAAAAAAAATCTTTGGACTGTGTCACTGGCTAGCAGCAGAAAAAATGTACTTTTTTACTATGAAAACAGATTAATTTCACTGCCACTAAAATCACTTAGGTGGCTTATATCAGAGTGTAACATGTCTGCGATACAAAAAAAATCTTTGGACAGTGGCTAGCAACAGAAAAAAAACATTTTTTTTTACTCTGAAAACAGCTGAAGTTCACCCACCAAATAAAAGTGCAATCTGTGTTAGCCCAGTTTGTCAATCATATTAGCAAGTGCATAAATAGATTGAAGGTCTGAATGGAGCACAACACTGTTCTATGCCATAGGCCCTGCTCTTTTGTGTCAGAATCTCAGTAATTGCACAAAAATAAAAAAAAAAAGGGCTGCAAGGTTTGTTGCACAGGTGCACAGCACTGGACTTATCTACACTATCTGACTTCCACAGAAGAGCGCATCTATCTAGCTAATGTCTCTCATTACACAGGACAGAGCACATTCAGCAGCGTCTGTCTCCTTGAGTGACATGCATAAAATGGCACTGATGGAACATGGCCAGTTTTTATATGGAGAGGACATGTGACTTCAGTAGCCAATTGCAAAAGCCCTTGGGTCTGGGACACTGTGGATGCTTCCTGCGCTCTGATTGGCTAGCCGTGCTTTCCTGACTTAAAGTTACTGCGTACGGGAAAAAAAAAAAAAACAGCATGCCGCTTATCTGACCTGTTCTGCGCAATCACCAGCCCCCTCACTCCTCTGCCACGTGTCCCCGCTCATCATACACAGGCACTATACTAGCAAAACTGTAAAAGCCGTAGCTGGCCCTCAATCACGTAACCACCATTTGCCGAACTCTACAGATTTTACTGAATTTAACAAATTTTGTTCGCCTTTCTGATCACGAATCTGAATGTGCCACATTCGTGTCAAACTTAAGTTTGGAGATCGGATATCTAACATATTCGCTCATCACTAATAGTGATGTCACTAAGACTGCATAAAAACATTTAAAAAGATGTTGGATATAGTCAAAATTTTGGAAAAAAAATCTCTAGTCCTAGTATACAGTTTCCTTAATTTGTGATGTTCCAACATAAAAAAAATAAATTAAAATAAAATAATTGTCACTTTAAAATGTCCAATGACACGAGGAAAAGTGTGAAACGTCTGGGATCAATCCAGAAACAGTTTTTGTGGGAAGGGGGGAGGAGGATCATTTGTGTAATCCGGAAGTAGCAAATATCTGTCAAACAATTTTTAAACGTGACCGACTTCTTTCCAGGTAATGACTGTGTCCTCAACTAAAATTATTACTAAGATTATTTGCTAAATTTCATCTGACCATCATTCCGCTTGAACATTTTAATCAACTTTAGGTTATCTATCCATAAACAATGGCTTAAAGTCTCCATCAAAGGTTTGATGTTTGGTTTAAGATGTAAGCAATATTAATACTCCTGTAAAAAAACAAACGGAAACTTCATGAGATACAATTGTAAATTAAAATAATCTGTAAGAATTTTGTTCTGTAAATTTGGATAGAGAAAAGGAGCAAGACACAGATGGGAGTGATTTGAGAAAAAGATGAGGCAGAGATGAAAGATGTAAGATAGAAAGACAGTGTGATGAGAAAAATGTGAGACTAAAAGATATAAGAAAGGGAATATTTAAAATTGAGATTCAGGAGGTGCTTATAGCAGATTTTGATCAAATTAAATGAGCCCATTTTACAGTGACCACACAACCTCTTTTTTTTTAAAAAAAAGTAATATATATATATTTTTATTGTTCCTCATCTGTCCCACTGCCCAGCTTGCTCTGGCTCCAGCAGCTTTGACACCTTCCGCTTTGATTATTCCTTGTGACTCTTTGACTAAGGCCGGAGATACACTAAAGTATCGAAACAAGGAAATTAACCAGCTCATCCAGGCTCTAGACATGTAGAAGCACAGAATCCAGCGGACCTCTAGCAATGCGAAAATGGCAAAATCCAGCTTCTTAAAATTGCAGAAAGTTTTTATTGGAAAAAATGATAAATTCATAGTATTTGCATACAGAGCCAAACGTTTCGAACGCATGCAGCGTATTTAGTCAGAGCTAAAGACAAACTGAATACAGGACTTTTTAAAAGACTCATGCAGCATCTTCATTGGTGCTTTGATCATAGCAAAGAAACAAGACATCAAAACGTTAAAACCATCAAAACAAGTACAAAACAATACAGGCAAAGCAAATATATGGGCATGAGGAATGAGATACCAATACTAGTTATCAATTCAATAATGGAGCATGAGTTCCCTCCTGATGTTTATGCCATTTGTACGACTCGTGTCCAGGTTGTACATTCTGTAGGCCTTTCCTGATGTCTTCACCTCTCGGTGTTGTAAGTAGTAGTACCCTTTCTATCCAAAACACTTGAAAAGATCAGGTCGTGGGGTCCTGCTGTTGGATAAAGTGAATAGAGGCACGAGAATGCACACAGTTAGTTTCAGATATATTCTGAATGTCTGACAAATGCTCAGATGCTTTTATTTTTTACGTTTTCACGACGTGCAACCAACATACATTTTGTCACATAAAGAAAACCTGATGAGAGAGACTACATTTTTACAGATGCAATTAATATAGTGTATAATGTCAATTTGATTCATCCGCATTGAAGTTATTTTTTTTATAACAAGTTCATGTCGGCACATTCTACAACCACTATCCCCACATTCAAAAAAAATCATTTGCAATTAAGCCAAGTGCAGCAATATAATGTAACAATATATTAATATATTTTTAATTTCATAAATCTGGGGACTAAATTGGAGGGAAAGAACCTGTTTATTTGGAAAATTGTCGCGTTTAGGTGCTTCTGATTTTAAATCTGCATATTTTTTTTTTCACAAACTATGCTCTTTGCTCTGGCAAGGGGTCAATTTGGATAGCCCCTTCTTGTAAGTTTATGGTTAAACTTGAGGAGGAGTTGCAGAAGTGCATCATTGCAATTACACTTGATTAGTGATGAGCGAGCATGCTTGCTACTGCTCGGTGCTCACCGAGTCTTTCCGGGTTGCTCGGGCGGGAACTCTGGTCCCCTCCCTGCATGTTTGGTGCTCTTTAGAGAGCCAATGAACATGCAGGGATTGCCTGCCATGCACTGTAATGCTGTAGCCATGTTGGTTGTGGGCATTACAGTTATTGGCTGGCCGCACAACATCATTGGGTCTATATCAGACCTGGCGCCGCCATGCTTGTCACAGTCACTCCAGATCAGACAGTGTAGGGAGAGCTGCTGCTGTGTCAGGGAGAGATTTGCTTGTGTATTAGGTAGTGTAGGGAGAAAAAACATACATTACACATATACATTTAACAAACACTACTTCTGAGGACTAATCCATATGCAGAGATATCAGGCAGGCAGGGTGTATAGGCAGGCAGTGAATATAGCAAACTGCAGTGCATTTAGCACAAGAGGCTCCATTCCAATTCTGCCTTCTGCTGCTGTTAGATATTTCTATACAAAGGCCCAGGTCTCAGGGGCTAGGAATACTTTTCTTTGGATATTAATCCTCATTATTTGCTTAAAAATCAATCCAGAGAACACCATTTTTTCTGTGCCATTTGCTTGTTGGCACTGCAGAATACAGCCAGGTCCTTTCCATATTACAGTGCTAGAAATCCAGCTATTTAAAACCATGTTCTCTTCGTCAAACGGATCACATATACGTTGTCAGAAAATACTGCCATTTCTGACCTCCATTAAAAATTTCCTTCAGTGTGTCAGTGAAGCAATTTACCAGAGTTTGCTGTTCAAACTACTTACCAACAGGCCAGGTATTTAAAACTGTTTTCTCTATCACAAGGATCTCATATAAGTTCGCTCCAAACTCAGTCATTTGTAGTGAGCGTGGAAAATACTGTCCTCCATTTAAAATGGGCAAGGCACGTGGCAAGGGACGGGGAACTGGACGTGATGGTAATGGTGCATGCAGAGGCAGAGGACAAGGCCATGGGCAAGCCGAAATTGTGCCACAACAAACACCCACATCTTCTCGCCTGACCTTCCTGTCCCAATTTCTAGGGGACCGCAGCACACCACTATTGAATCCAGAGCAGTGGCAAAAGGTTGTTGGTTGGATAGCGGATAATGCTTCCAGTCACTTAGCCACCACCACCCTGTCTTCCACACGTTCAAGTCTCAGTAGCCGTGAGTCTGGACCACATATTCCTCACCCTGATCCTCCTTCCTCCCACCATGCCGAGTACCCAGAGACAACTGTGATCCCACACTTGGACACTCTGAAGAGCTGTTAACCTTTCCATTTATAGATTCGGGCCTCTCGCCCGGTCCACTTGAAGCAGGGCAAGAGGAGATTGCGTGTAGCGATGCCCAAATAATTGAGCAGCCACGGCCACACAAAGTCGATAGCAAAGTGTCACAAGAGGTGGACAATGATGAGACACAATTGCCAGAAAGTCAGGAGGAGGACCAGGGTGCGGAAGTGGAAGACTAGGTGCTGGATGATATAGTAACTGACCCAACCTGGCAGGAGGACATGCAGAGCGAGGACAGCAGCACCCCAACAGGCAGTGTCATGGCCGCAGACAGAAAGCATGCAACCATTCCCCGTAACACCAACACGAAGGAAGTTGCCAGTACAATTGTTAGGTCTTCCCGAGTCTCGTTGTTTTTTAAAGACTCTGCCGATAACCCCAAAAAGGCCATTTGCATCACCTGCCAGGCCAGCATCAGCAGGGTGGTCAGGCTGGTCATTTTGCCACCCACCAGCATGATCAGGCCCATGGCAGCAGAGCACCCGACTTTGTGGGCCGAACCCCAGGGTCCAGGAACATTTTCTGCGGGTGGCACCATTGCTTCTTCCGTTGTTGTGCATGCAAGCCAATCCCCTGTCCATGGTGCATGCAAAGACGCCTACTGCCCTACACCTGTGGTTGCACACTCTCAAGTAGCAGCATCAGTAAGCACATCCATGTCCTTGTCCCAGCGCAGCGTTCAATTGTCCATACCCCAGTCCTTGGAACGCAAGCGCAAATATGCAGCCAACGCCCCAAAGGCCACACTGCTAAATTCTCACTTTTCACGACTGCTTGCGCCCGAAATGTTGCCTTTTAGGCTCATGGAGACGGAAGCATTACACAACCTGATGGCGGCAGCTGTCCCTAGGTACTCTGTCCCCAGCCGTTACTATTTCTCCCGGTGTGCCGTCCCAGCATTACACAAGCAAGTGTCCCAAAACATTAGCCGTGCTCTCAACAACGCAGTTACCGGTAATGTCCACCTAACCACGGAAACGTGGACAAGTGCTTGTGGGCAGGGACGGTACATCTTGCTGAAAGCACACTGGGTTAACATAGTGGAAGTCGGGACCCAGTCGGACCTTGTGAAGGAACATGTCCTCCCGACGACAAGGATTGCGGGCCCTAGGGCAATCAGGGTTGCCCCCACGGTCTACAGCTCCTGCACCTCTGCCTCCTCAGCCTCCTTCTCCTCTTCAGCCTCCATCTCCGAAATGACCACATCAGTCATAAGCTGGAAGCACTGCAGCACAGCCTCGGCCAAGCGGCAACAGGCTGTGCAGAAGCAAATATGCTTAGCTGAAAAACCGCACAATGATGAAGAGTTGTGGACAGCTCTGAAAGAGCAGGCAGATCTGTGGCTCACACCGCCGAACCTACAGGCAGGCATGGTCGTGTGTGACAATTGCCGGAACCTGGTGGCGGCTCTGAGGTGAGGCGAGCTCACACACGTACCATGCCTGGCCCATGTGCTTAATTTCATGGTTCAGCGGCTTCTCAAATCCTACCCGGAGCTGACGGATCTGCTTGTTAAAGTATGCCCCCTGTGTGCCCATTTTAGAAAGTCAGCTACAGTTTTCGCCGCCCTTGCCATGCATCAGCAGCGTTTGCAGCTTCCGGCTCACATAATGGTGTCTGATATCCCCACGCGTTGGAACTCTACACTGCAGATGTTGGGAAGGATTTGTGATTTGTTAACAATGGGAACAACAAAGAATAGCCGGCTGATGGCTCTCTAGCAATATCAAGGGCCGACTGCTGGCCTTTTAAGAATAGTAAGGGCCTTCTGATGGCCTTATAAAATAGGCTTTATGACTTTCAGAGTCCCTCCATCATAAAACAGGATGTGTCTGATGTGTCACACACCACATTGCCAGATAAGGTTGTAATACGTTAAAATGACATTTCCCGGTGAATTGATTGGTCTTAAAATATAACGTAAAAATAACAAAACAATAGGATATTTCTTTAGTATAAAAAACTGCATCACCAATTTAACCTCAATGTAATCACATTGTTCAGCTCATGCACCTCCTCCTCCATCTCCGAAATGACTACATCAGTCACAAGCTGACAGCACTGCAGCACTGCCTTGGCCAAGCGGCAGCAGGCTGTGCTGAAGATAACATGCTTAATTGACAAACCGCCCTGCGCTGCAGAGATGTTGAAAGCTGTAACACAGCAGACTGATCTGTGGCTCTCACCGCTGAACATACAGCTAGGCATGGTTGGGTGTGACAATGGGCGTAACCTGGTGATGGAGAAATGACAGCTGGGGTAGATACAGTTTCCCTCTATGCCACTCCTTTCACCGAGCTAAAGAATATGGCTGTGGTGAAATACAACTCCCACTCTGAAGCCGTTTCAGATTGAAAAACATTGTGCCCACCAGAGGATATGATTCTGAGGGCTAACCTTTCTCTCCCGCTCAAAAGCCCCATAGCAGCTGCGTAGTTAGCGCTATCATGAACTCTCCTGAGGTAGAAGCCAAAGCACACAAGAGGATTTTCTGGCGGGACCGTTCAACCCTGACGAGAAGCAGTCCTTACTAAGAAAAGTGTGTGGGAAGGTTCCCTGACACTCCATGGCTGCTTTTTTACTGAGGAGGAAACATATGCAAACGCGGGGAGAACATACAAAGTCCTTGCAGATGTTGTCTTTGCTGGGATTTGAAACCAGGATCCCAGAGCTCCAAGGCTTCAGTGCTAACCACTGATCCAATGTGCTTCCGTTCACACTCTAATATCTAACAGGCTGGAGAAACTTGCACCGACTGCCACTCTATCTTCAGCTCCTTTGTGAGAAAATGTATTTGGGCAGCCACACAGTGTACCAAATAAAATTCCTAAGCAGGAAATTGGCTTCGCTACTGGTACTGGGGGATGTGTTAATACCATGGCGTCGTACCATAGTTGATCTGGGATTCAGAGATGTTTCCAGGGGTCTTCCCCATGCTGTTCCCATGTCATTTGCGCACTGTTCCCATCGATTTGGGCAATTTTTAGGCCCTCTGCAGACCGCCGGGGGGAGCCGCCTGAAAAATGCTCGAGTTTCCCATAGACTTACATTGTGCTCGTTGCTCGGGTCGAGTACCCGAGCATTTTAGTGCTCGCTCATCACTCCACTTGATGCTAGTGAACACACCAACCCGTGCTGCTGTGACAGTGTGTTTATGGTATCCACTAGCCATGTGTAAAATTGTATTGCCTGAACATGACTTGGAAAAGGTAGTTGTCACAATTTTAGAATTGACACCTTTCAGTCTGAGATCTAAAAAAAGAAATACAAGATTGCTGTTTATTTGAATAGCAATCCATATAGTTTGTCTTTCACGCATCATTCTCAAAGTCTGGTATATCACCCCTTCAAATGATAAGGAGGTCCTCAATATATCTGCCATACCATATGATGATGTGGGGAAAAATAATTTGAAGAAACATATATAACCAGTTACGGTCTCACAATGACATAACTAAATTTGCATTGGATGATTAATATTTCACACCCATAGAGACGCCTTTACACTGGAGTAAATAATACAGCTCAAATAAAAAAAATAAATAAAATTATAATAAAAAAAAAATAAATTGTGCTTCATTAGGAAGTGTATGTCATGCAAAATGCAAAGGCATCAGATGCGATATGCTAATGACACTCAGCTCCTGCTCAGTATCCTCCTGCGGAGGATACTGAGAAATTAATTCCTCCATCTCTTCCTTTGCTGGTGTCGGTTGGAATCTCGCTGCACTCAGATGATATCCGAGTGCAGTGCAATGTTTTTCATGCCCCCATAGGCTTGTAATATGGGTGTGTGCGATCCGAATTCCACATGCAATTGCAGAATGCTGCATTTTTTTCAGTCTGATTTCAATCGGAGCTGGAAAAAAGACTCATATGAGCATAGTATCATTGATTAACCTTGAACTGAATGCAATCCGATGACTTATTTATTTTTTTAATATATATATTTTTCCCCTTCGGAGTGCATTCGTCCCACTTAATCGCAAGTGGGAATGAGCCATGAGACTTGAGCAATGTTCAAACGTGCATCACCACGCAACATCATTATGTTGCCAAAGACCCCTAAAGAGTGACCGGAGCGGAGCCAGAGGAAAGATGAAGATTGGGGAGAGATGGGTATAATGTATAATAAATAGTGTTGAGCGAGTATGTTCTATTAACCCTTTCGCTGAGTACGCTCGGGTTGAGCTCCGAGTATTTACTGCTGCTCGGTGTTATGGTTGAATCGCTCCCGTGTGTATGATTTGTGACTGTTTGACAGCTTTATTACATGTGAGGAATGTCTATTTCTTACACATTCCTCCCATGTAATAAAGCTGTCAAACAGTTGCAAATCATGCAGACGGGAGCGATTCAACCATAACACCGAGCAGCTGTAAATACTCGGAGCTTGGCCCGAGCATACTCGGAGAGAACATACTCGCTCAACCCTAATAATAAACACTACATATAATAATATAAAATATGATTATTATTTAGTATGCTTTGGATGCAAGAGACCTCAGAGCACAATAACAATCTTTCATTGGTAAACTCAATTCTCATCAAAGAAATTAGATTTGAATTTCAAATTTCAATTTCTGCTGAACCAAAATATGACAGAATCACTCCTCTCTCAAATCCATGCTAGCAGACTTTCCTTTGCTGGGCCTAGGAATAAACTAAATGAAAGAACAGGTAGGATCTAATTAAAAACAGCCGTGGTCTCGAGAGGAGCACCAGAGTGGTAAGTCTGTTACAGGAGGGTTCCATATGAAGTGGTCGGTTTTTGCATAAAGATCTACAGGTTTTAATATGAGATGGCTAATAGAGTGCCGTAATACATCATGCATGCAGTAGATTTCTATGTTGCTCTTTTGTAAGTATCCCAGACTGAAGCTATGATGTGCCTTGTGTTACCAACAATAGGGGCTCTAGGTGTCACTCTTTTGGGGAAAGAGGGATTCTGGCGTTGATGGATGTCAAGATTAGGTGGAGAGCTCTGGATGTTGTGTGTGACCCTCTGTGTGCTGAATGTGCCTCTTAAGGAAAGAAGTTGGGGACCGCTGCTATATTGTATGGTTTCTCCTTATGTCTGTAATTTTATAGGTATCTTTTTGTTGTTGGATTTCAACAAAAAAAAACATTTGTGCCTTCTATTACGGGGGTATTCCTATCAACGGTGCTATATAAAATACTGTCATAGTTGCCAACTGTCAGATTTTTCAGTACTCCTGGGTCAAAAGGGGACAGGTCTTATGTAAAACTGCCCAAAAATTTGTGTTCTGGCGAGGTCTGGGAGTGTTACCCGCAGGGTTGGGTCATTTCTAGGCAGGGCTAGATTGAGACTGGAGGTGGGACATGAAAGTCCCCAGAAATTTTGGGGACTATGCACTGTATAATCAGTGCAATAAAAGGGATGGCTTTTAGTCACTGATATCTTTGTTAATATTCCAGAAGAATCAAGAATCACGCCAGTACTTTCATAATGAAAATTTAATCACACTTGTGTCCAATCTGATTGTCGCTGGGCTGGAGACGACTTCTACAGTTTTAAGATGGGGAGTCTTGCTGATGATGAAATATCCAGACATCCAAAGTAAGGAACATTTAAGCACTCACCGATTCACTATAAGGGCCCTTGATTTTTCAAATTGATGATCAAGGAGATCTCCTATCGGTCAAAGAAGTATCACTTGACTTCTCATAATTAAATTTTACTTTTTATTTTATTTTTTTTTAAGAAATTGTCCAAAGAGAAATTGAGCAAGTAATTGGACAACGCCAACCCCAGATTGAAGATCGCAAGCAAATGCCCTACACGGATGCTGTCATACATGAAATTCAGAGGTTTGGGAATATTATACCTGCAATTGTACCACTTGCTACAACTCAAGGCATGGTGTTCAGAGGCTACTTCATTCCAAAAGTAAGAGATATTATAATTTAAAACTTATTGAAGGGATTCTGTTTTGGAATGCTCCCTCGATGGAGAAGCTACTGCATAAGTGTTCCTCACTCTGGAGGACCCATTGCAAAATTTTCAATGAAAAATTTAATTTGAAATGTGAGAGCACTGAAGAGAAAAATAAACAATTGCTGCCAGGTTTCTCCGTGGATTACATGTAGACGGCACAAGCAGCTGAACTCTGTGATTGGCTGCAGAGGTGACGTGCACTGTAGGTATGTCACCACTACAACCAAAACACAGACAGCTTCAACGATGGAGAGCTACTTCTGAAACTGCACCAGGAAGGTAAATGCTTGCTATGTTTGTTATTTTATCATTTAGGAACACAAATTTTGTTACAGGTTTTCCCGTGTCAAAAAATAAGAAAAAGTGATAATGGTGGATAGATTTAGAGCACTAATGAGTCACATAGATGAAAACAAAGTTTTACTATGAAGTTCCACTGTTTAAGAGGTTGTTTATAATTCATTATTATAGTACCATTTATTCCATAGGGCTTTACATTAGAAAAGGGGTATACATAATAAAAAACAAGTACAATAATGAACAATACAAGTCACCGACTGATACAGGAGGAGAGAGGACCCTGCCCGCGAGGGCTCACAGTCTAGAAGGGAAGGCAGGAGGATACAGTAGGAGAGGGCAGAGCTGGTCATGCAGCGGTATGGTGGAGCAAGGGTCACTGCAGGATGTACGCTTGTCGAAAGAGGTGAGTTTTCATGGTAGGCAAGAGTATGAGGTGTTGGAGTAGAAAGTTCCAGAGTAGGGGGGATGCAAGGGAGAAATCTTGTATGCAATTGTGGGAAGAGGAGATAAGAGGGGAGTAGAGAAGGAGATCGGAGGTTGTGTGCAGGTAAGTACCGGGAGACTAGGTCACAGATGCATGGAAGAGAGAGTGTGGATGGTTTTGTATGTCATGGTGAGAGTTTGTCTAAGGTTGTCTCATTTTTATTAATTAAGTAAAGTGCTTGTAAAAAGTCAGCATGAGAGGACCTGAGATTTTGGTGCTTGCAGTGGTGACAATAAGATGCAATGAGGACCGGACGATTTACTGTTAGGAGCAAGGGGACCAGAGAAGTGGATGATACAGTGGGTATAAGGGTTTTTTTTAATCTTTTTTTTTCACCTTTTTGATGCCCATTTTGCTGAATTTGGCAGTAAGCAAATTTACCAAAAAATCTGCATTTTGGCAAATGCTGTTTTTTGTAATATTAGAGTACAATTAAATGCATTCTCCTATATTTACTCATCTCTATTCACTGGATGAATGGATTCCCCCTAACAGAGTGACTGGCCATGACTCTAACATAACTCGCAATCCTATACCTTATCTTTCCCACTTTTCTGTTTTTCCAGGGCACCCAGGTTATTCCATTATTGGGTTCTGTACTGAAGGATAAAAATTATTTTGAAAAACCAGATGAATTTTATCCAGAACATTTTCTCAATTCTCAAGGACACTTTGTTAAAAATGAAGCATTTTTACCATTTTCGGCAGGTACTGTACTATTTGAGCCCATATTTTTTGGCCATTGCTAGTTCCAGATTTTTCATAGAATCATAGAATCATAGAATCATAGAATGGTAGAGTTGGAAGGGACCTCCTGGGTCATCTGGTCCAACCCCCTGCTCAAAGCAGGATTCACTAGATCATCTCAGACAGATGTCTGTCCAGCCTCTGTTTGAAGACGTCCATTGAAGGGGAACTCACCACCTCTCGTGGCAGCCTGTTCCACTCATTAATCACCCTAACTGTCAAAAAGTTTTTTCTAATATCTAATCTGTGTCTCCTCCCATTTAGTTTCATCCCATTGCTTCTAGTCTTTCCTTGTGCAAATGAGAATAAAGATGATCCTTCTACAATGTGACAGCCCTTGAGATATTTGTAGACAGCTATTAAGTCTCCTCTCAGTCTTCTTTTTTGCAAGCTAAACATTCCCAAATCCTGTAACCGTTCCTCATAGGACATGGTTTGCAGACCAGTCACCATTCTGGTCACTCTTCTCTGAACTTGCTCCAGTTTGTCTATGTTATGGGGATGTTATTCTCGGATAAGGAGGCAACAAGTTGTTTCCCCAGTTAGTGGTTGGGACATAATGTCATTGTTCTGGACATCATAAAATATGCTGTACAAATGTAGCAAAGTTGTTCATGCAAAGGCTAAAATCAGACAAAACACCTTAATCACACATTAAACTGAATACATATCCCAGACATGCCCCATAATTATTACAGACCAGACCCTTAAAGTAATCCACACTTCAGACCAAGTTACTTAAACTAATTATTAAGGACCCAAGACCAAACAATATATCCCCTGTGGATAGGAGATATATTGCATATATCTAGGGTTACAACCAATGGGACCTCACTAATCCCAAGAAGGCTTAATGGAGCAGAGGTGTGTATGCCCAAATTCCACTTCATTCAGTATGTAACTGCTGGAAAAAGCCAAGTACAGTTATCCACTGTTTTTAATCAGTGCCAGGGATTATAAATGGAGCAGAGATTGAGTATATGCTTCTCCATTCCATTCAATATAAGGCTCTGTAGAGACGCTGGTTTGGAGAGTGCCGGGGGTCCCATGTGTTAGAGCCCCGGTGATCTTTAAGTTATTCCAAGTTCTGTTCATAGGTAATAACTTATAATTTTGGTAAAAATCCTTTCAGTCATCTAAAACTCAGACCAGACTGATAGACCCAAGACTAGGCTCACTAAACTAATGCACTCCCAGACCAGTTATCCAAACTAATAAAGACCCTTATAACAGACCTCCTATACTAAATACCAAACCCATACCAATCCTCCTAAAATAATACTGATTCTCGATCAAGCTGATAATATGCAGACCCCCAGATCAGACCCTCTAAATAAACACAGATCCGTGATCATCTAAACGAATACAGATCTTACAGTTTACGGCACCTTTTAAATAATTGACTGCAGACTCACTAGACTTGTACAAAGCCAAGATCAGACCCTCTAAACTAATCTAGACCCTGGGCGAAATCAGATATCTACTTTAGAACCCACCACACCCCATGAATAAATATTGATCATAGACAATACCCTTCAAACTAATAAGGTAAAGACCCAGTGCCGATCCCCGCCCAGACTCTATGCATTCTCACCTCTACTTCTTCCTGCATTTTAAATTCCACTTCACTTCCGGTTGTTTTCTGTGGAGGCACCGAGGAATGGAGAGGACTGCAGGGATGAGAAGAGGTCAGCAGCCAGTCAGAACACAACACTCATTTTACAGTTGTCCATCCTACTTTTTATATAAATGCCTCTTGGTTTTCAAGAACTCCGCTTACTAAAATTCAATAGGAATCATATAACTTTTACTGTAACGAGCCATGTCACTGTGTTCATCACGTGATCATGACAGATTTCTATGCAAGCAGAGATCTTGAAAATCTTAGATACAAAAAGTGTTGCATTAGTGGAAAGTAATAAATCCAAAAAAAGTAACACCTCAATAATAAAATAAATCTTATTTATTAAAGTTAAATAATATACACATAAATAATTGTTAAAAATCAGTGAAATATCAAACGCCTGTAAGACATGTAAGAAGTCCACTTGAGAAAGTGATCTGCGAAACACGCGTCGGGGAACAGACATTGAGTGTTGGTTTAGGTAAATTACTGTCAATGCATTGATTGTTCACATCTTATGGCAAATATACAATAATGTCTGATATTTATGCATGGACACTTTATTTGTTATATATTGTACTGACTGTGGTATAAAGGTACATCAATTCTTAAGATTATCTTTTAGTTTTTTATATATATACACATATACACATATACACACAGTGCTGGCCAAAAGTTTTGGCACCCCTGCAATTCTGTCAGATAATACTCAGTTTCTTCCTGAAAATGATTGCAATCACAATTTCTTTGGTATTATTCTCTTCATTTAATTTGTCTTCAATGAAAAAAACACAAAAAGAATTTTCCTAATTCCAAATTGGATATAATTCCACACCAAACTTAAAAAAGGGGGTGGACAAAAGCATTGGCACCCTGTGAAAAATCATGTGATGCTTCTCTAATTCGTGTAATTAACAGCACCTGTAACTTACCTGTCGCACCTAACAGGTGTTGGCGATAACTAAATCACACTTGCAGCCAGTTAACATGGATTAAAGTTGACTCGACCTCTGTCCTGTGTCCTTGTGTGTACCACATTGAGCATGGAGAAAAGAAAGAAGACCAAAGAACTGTCTGAGGACTTGAGAAACCAAATTGTGAGGAAGCATGAGCAATCTCAAGGCTACAAGTCCATCTGCAAAGACCTGAATGTTCCTGTGTCTTCCGTGCACAGTGTCATCAAGAAGTTTAAAGCCAATGGTACTGTGGCTAACCTCCCTATATGTGGACGGAAAAGAAAAATTGACGAGAGATTTCAACGCAAGATTGTGCGGATGGTGGATAAAAAACCTCGACTAACATCCAAACAAGTTCAAGCTGCCCTGCAGTCTGAGGGTGCAACAGTTTCAACCCGTACTATCAGTCGGCATCTGAATGAATAGGGACTGTATGGTAGGATACCCAGGAAGACCCCACTTCTTACCCCGAGACATTAAAAAGCCAGGCTGGAGTTTGCCAAAACTTACCTGAGAAAGCCTAAAACGTTTTGGAAGAATGTTCTCTGGTCAGATGAGACAAAAGTAGAGCTTTTTGGCAAAAAGCATCAACATAGAGTGTACAGCAAAAAAAAGAGGCATTCAAAGAAAAGAACACGGTCCCTACAGTCAAACATGGTGGAGGTTCCCTGATGTTGTGGGGTTGCTTTGCTGCCTCTGGCACTGGACTGCTTGACCATGTGCATGGCATTATGAAATCTGAAGACTACCAACAAATTTTGCAGCAAAATGTAGGGCCCAGTGTGAGAAAGCTGGGTCTCCCTCAGAGGTCATGGTTCTTCCAGCACGACAATGACCCAAAACACACTTCCAAAAGCACTATAAAATGGTTTTAGAGAAAGCACTGGAGACTTCAAAAGGTGGCCAGCAATGAGTCCAGACCTAAATCCCATAGAACACCTGTGGAGAGATCTCAAAATGGCAGTTTGGAGAAGGCACCCTTCAAATATCAGGGATCTGGAGCAGTTTGCCAAAGAAGAATGGTCTACAATTCCAGCAGAGCATTTTAAGAAACTCATTGATGGTTACCAGAAGCGGTTGTTCGCAGTTATTTTGGCTAAAAGTTGTGCAACCAAGTAATAGGCTGAGGATGCTAAAACTTTTGTCCGGCCCTTTTTTGGAGTTTTGTGTGAAATGATCAATGATTTGATTTTTGCTTCATCCTCTTTTGTGTTTTTTCCTTGCAAGCAAATTAAAAGAAGAGAGTAATATCAAAGAATTTGTGATTGCAATCATTTTCAGGAAGAAACTGAGTATTATCTGACAGAATTGCAGGGGTGCCAATACTTTTGGCCTGCACTGTATGTATGTATGTATATATATTACAGATCAAAAGTTTGGACACACTTTCTCATTTAAAGATTTTTCTGTATTTTCATGACTATGAAAATTGTACATTCACACTGAAGGCATCAAAACTATGAATTAACACAGGTGGAATTATATAGTTATCAAAAAAGTGTGAAACAACTGAAAATATGTCTTATATTCTAGGTTCTTCAAAGTAGCCACCTTTTGCTTTGATAGCTGCTTTGCACACTCTTGGCATTCTCTTGATCAGCTTCAAGAGGTAGTCACCGGAAATGGTTTTCACTTCACAGGTGTGCCCTGTCTGGTTTAATAAGTGGGATTTCTTGCCTTATAAATGGGGTTGGGACCATCAGTTGTGTTGTGCAGAAGTCTGGTGGATACACAGCTGATAGTCCTACTGAATAGACTGTTAGAATTTGTATTATGGCAACAAAAAAGCAGCTAAGTAAAGAAAAACTAGTGGCCATCATTACTTTAAGAAATGAAGGTCAGTCAATCCGAAAAATTGGGAAAACTTTGCATGTGTCCCCAAGTGCAGTTGCAAAAACCATCAAGCGCTACAAAGAAACTGGCTCACATGAGGACCGCTCCAGGAAAGGAAGACCAAGAGTCACCTCTGCTTCTGAGGATAAGTTTATCGGAGTCACCAGCCTCAGAAATTGCAGGTTAACAGCAACTCAGATTAGTTACCAGGTCAATGCCACACAGAGTTCTAGCAGCAGACACAGCTCTTCAACAACTGTTAAGAGGAGACTTTGTGCAGTAGGCCTTCATGGTAAATTAGCTGATAGGAAACCGCTGCTAAGGACAGGCAACAAGCAGAAGAGACTTGTTTGGGCTAAAGAACACAAGGAATGGACATTAGACCAGTGGAAATCTGTGCTTTGGTCTGATGAGTCCAAATTTGAGATATTTGGTTCCAACCACCGTGTCTTTGTGCGACGAAGAAAAGGTGAACGGATGGACTCTACATGCCTGGTTTCCAACGTGAAGCATGGAGGAAGAGGTGTGATGGTGTGGGGGTGCTTTGCTGGTGACACTGTTGGGGATTTATTCAAAATTGAAGGCATACTGAACCAGCATGGCTACCACAGCATCTTGCAGCGGCATGCTATTCTATCTGGTTTGCGTTTAGTTGGACCATCATTTATTTTTCAACAGGACAATGACCCCAAACACACATCCAGGCTGTGTAAGGGCTATTTGACCAAGAAGGAGAGTGATGGGGTGCTACGCCAGACGACCTGGCCTCCACAGTCACCAGACCTAAACCCAATCGAGATGGTTTGGGGTGAGCTGGACCGCAGAGTGAAGGCAAAAGGGCCAACAAGTGCTAAGCATCACTGGGAACTCCTTCAAGATTGTTGGAAGACCATTTCCGGTGACTACCTCTTGAAGCTCATCAAGAGAATGCCAAGAGTGTGCAAAGCAGTCATCAAAGCAAAAGGTGGCTACTTTGAAGAACCTAGAATATAAGACATATTTTCAGTTGTTTCACACTTTTTTGTTGAGTATATAATTCCACATGTGTTAATTCATAGTTTTGATGCCTTCAGTGTGAATGTATAATTTTTATAGTCATGAAAATACAGAAAAATCTTTAAATGAGAAAGTGTGTCCAAACTTTTGGTCTGTACTGTATATATATATATAATATATGAACTTTCACCCCTACCACTTACATGACTGCTTAGGAGTTTAATATTTCCCTGATTTTTAACAATTTCGTTTTGTTTTTTGTTTTCTTTACTTTTAATAAATAAACGATTTGTTGCTATTTTAGTGTTACTTTTGTAGAATTTTATATTTTCCACACCAATCTACTAATTTTGATAGGCTGCTATCTAATTAGTAGAAAACTGGTGGAGTTTAAGTGTGGACCGCTTCACTCGTACACAATGTGAGATCAGAAATATCATGTCTAAGATTTTCTTTTTTTTTTCTTTTAGGTAAAAGACGGTGCACCGGTGAGATGCTGGCTAAAGCCGAGCTGTTCCTCTTCTTTACAAGACTGTTGCAGACCTTTACTTTTCAGGCTCCTCCTGACACTGAGGTGGACATTACCCCCGTTTTTGGTTTCACCAACACTCCCATGAGCCATAAAATATGTGCTGTGCTTCGTCATAATGAGTAACAAGGTCAAATCAAAGATGGTAGAACCTCTTTGATGAGAAAAATTGATGGAAGACTATATTTCCCAGTGAATTTGTGGTCACGAGAATGTGATCTTCCTTTCATCATTATTCCTAGTTTACAGCAATGCTGGATGATGTCTTGTCCACTCCATCTGCCCACAGTGGCCACAATCTCCACTACTGAGGCATTTATGGCAATTGTTATGAATGTGTGGCCACCATATTACTTTTAGTTATTAATTTCAACAGATGAGGCAATAATAATAGTTTTACTGTATTTGATGGTCACGTATTCGTTTCCTCAATGCTTACATGAAGTCAAGTACCTGATGATATTGAAAAATAGAAGGCCACTAATGATTGTCTACTTTGCCCACCCTAACATCCAGTCTTGATGAATAATTATTTGAAGACTAGCCTACAAGATTGACATGAGTAATTCATATGTGGCGAATCAAAGACTATTGCCTCTATTATCTGGTTTTGATGAATCATCATGTAAAGACTACAGAATCATTAAGGAACTTGAAAAGATAATACCACTATTAGTGAGGATAGTTGGGTGCACCAGATGGGATGAGTCTGAAGTCCACTTCTGGAATCACGAGGTCCATCTAAACAGAATGTACCATTATTATTATTTCACACAAGGGACTAATCATTAGTTCGTAAGGTCTAATGTGAATAAACCCCAAAGAAAAAAGCCCAATTGACACATGACTGGCATCAATTGAGTTCCTAATGGGGTTGTCTTCTGCTGGATCTTTGGAACCCTTTACTATGCTGTAGTCTAGACCTGCCAGGGTGCTCTGTAACTCTACTAAGTTAATCTAACACTGGAAGATCCTCATATCATTAAATTGTGATGACTTCTAACTATACAGACAGTCAAAAGGTCTTAATTTTTTGGATAAAAAAACTTTGCACTTGCAAATGCTATTATGGTGTCAGAAAATATAGCTCATTAACATCCATTTTGACATCTGGTAAGTGGTGAAAACTGTAGGTGAATAAAGGAAATTTTATTTACGGATGATACTGTACATGCATTACACAAGGCTGGGTGTTTTATTACTTTTATGAACATTCTATTTCTAAATTGTTTAAGTCCAAATAATACAGACTAGTATTGCTAAAAAAAAAAAAAAAGTTAAAATTAAAAATGTAAAATAAAAATGATAACATGCAAATATTTATAATAAAATCAAACAATAAATATCACCAAAATTAATACTGTATCTGTATAGATACTATGTGTGGCATATACCGTATGTATTTCCTACTTGGTGTTCCAATTTTAGTACCAAGGAGTGTGTGAGTATATATACACTTCACAGCACTGATGATATAAATCTATAAAATGTATAATCAAACAGGTTTCCACTGGTAGCAGTTTAGAAGTCTGTAGTGGCATTCATTCATAGCATCCTGTAACAATACACCCCCCATGCCCCATGGAGTGTGATATAAAAAAGGTGCTGGTCTCCAGACAGTAGTGATTAGAGATGAGCGAACATTTCAATGTTCGGTTCGGGTAAGTTTTATGAATAAATAAACATTCGCCGAATTTATTCGTCGAACATTCGATGGACATTCCCGAATCCCATAGAAGTAGTGATGAGCGAGCATGCTCGCTACTGCTCAGTACTCGTCCGAGCATCTCACTACTCTCTGGGTATTTCCGGGTTGCTCGGCGGGAGCTCTGGTCCGCTCCCTGCATGTTTGCCACTCTTTAAAGAGCCAATGAACATGCAGGGATTGTCTGCCACTCACAGTAATACTGCAGCCATGTTGGTTGTGGCATTACAGTGATTGGCTGGCCGCACAGCATCATCAGATCTATATCAGACCTGGCGCCACTGTGCTCGTCACAGTCACTCCGGATCAGACAGTGTAGGGAGAGGTCCTGCTGAGCTAGGGAGAGATTTGCTTGTTTCTTAGTTAGTGTAGGTATACCACAATATATTATACACACACATCCATCTCAACTAACAGTCCTTCTGAGGATTAATCCAGCTGCATAGATATCAGTGCTAGGCAGGCAGGCAGTGTATGTGGCAGGCTGCAGTGCATATAGCAAGAGGGTCCATTTCAGTTCTGTCTGCTGCTGGTGCTTTTACAGATATTTGTAGAAATAGCCTCAGGTCTCAAGGGCCAGGAACAATTTTTTTGGATCTTAATCCTGATTATTTGCTTAAAAAGCAATCCAGCGAACACCTTTTCTGCTCCATTTGCTTGTTGTCCTTTCCATATTATAGAACTAAAAATCCATCAATTTAAAACTGTGGTTTGTCCATCACACATATCACATGTAAGTTCACTTCAAATTCAGCCATTTCTGGCCTCCGTTTAAATTTTGTTGCAGTGTGTCAGTGAAGTTATTGACACTAGATCGCTGCGAAAAATATTTACCTACTGGCCAGCTATTTAAAACTGAGTTTTTCCGTCACACGCGTCACATATAAGTTCGCTCCAAATTCAGCCATGTGTAGTTAACGTGGAAAATATTGTCCTCCATTTAAAATGGGCAAGGCTTGTGGCAAGGGACAGGGTAGTGGACGTGATGGTGCATGCAGAGGACAAGGCCGTTGGCAGGCTGAAATTTTGCCACAATAAACACCCACATCTTCTCGCTCAACCTTCCTGTCCCAATTAATAGGGAACCGCAGAACACCACTATTGAACACTGAGCAGTGTCAAAAGGTTATTGGTTGGATTGCAGATAATGCTTCCAGTCACTTAGCCACCATCACATTGTCTTCCACACGGTCAAGTCTTAGTAGCCGTGAGTCTGGATCGCATATGCCTCACCCTGATCCTCCTTCCTCTCACCAGGCCGAGTGCCCGGAGACAACTAATCCCACACTTGAACACTCCGAAGAGCTGTTCACTTTTCCATTTATAGATTCGAGCCTCTCGCCTGGTCCACTTGAAGTGGGGCAAGAGGAGATCACATGTAGCGATGCCCAAATATTTGAGCAGCCACGGTCAAACGAAGGCGACAGTGGTAAACTGTCACGAGGTGGATGAGGATGAGACACAATTGACAGAAAGTCAGGAGGAGGACCAGGGTGCGGAAGTGCAAGATGAGGTGGCGGACGATTAAGTCATTGACTTAACTTGGCAAGGTGACGTGCAGAGCAAGGACAGCAGCACCAAGGAGGAGGGAGGTGTAGCACCACAACAGGCAAGAACAAACAGTGTGGTGGCCGCAGACACAAGGTGGGAGAGCTTTCCCTCCATAACATCAAAACAACGGAAGTTGCCAGTGCAACTGTTAGGTCATTCCGAGTCTGGTTGTTTTTAAAGACTCTGCCAATAAACCCAAAATGGCCATTTTCACCACCTGCCAGGCCAGCATCAGCGGGGGTAACAAAACTACCAGCCTGACCACCATCAGCATGATCAGACACATGGCAGCAAAGCACCCGACTAAGTAGGCTGAACACCAGGGTCCAGCAACAGTGTCTGCGGGTGTCACCACTGCATGTTCCACTGTTGTGCGTGCATGCCAATCCACTGTCCATGACGCATGCCTAGATGCCTCCCGCCCTGCACCTGTCATTGAACAGTCTCAACTAGGACCATCAGCAAGCATGTCGACATGCTTGTCCCAGTGCAGCGTTCATTTGTCCCTATCCCAGTTCTTGGAATGCAGGCACAAATTCGTAGCTAACGCCCCACAGGTCACACTATTAAATTCACACATTTCACAAATGCTTGCCTTTTAGGCTCATAATGACTGAAGCTTTCCGCAACCTAATGGCGGCGACCGTCCCTCGGTACTCTGTCCCTAGCCTCCATTATTTCTCCCTTTGTGCCATCCCACATTACACGAGCACGTGTCCCACAACATTAGCCGTGCCCTCAACAACGCAGTTAATGGGAAAGTCCACCTAACCATGGACACGTGGACAAGTGCTTGTGGGCAGGGATGGTGCATCTCGCTGATGGCACACTGGGTTAACATAGTGGAAGCCGGGACCCAGTAAGAGCGTGGGACTGAACACGTCCTTCCGACGCTGAGGATTGCTGGCCCTAACTCAATCACGGTTGCCCCCACATTCTACAGCTCCTGCACCTCCTCCTCCTTTTCAGCATCCATCTCCAAAATAACCACATCAGTCCCAAGATGGATGCACTGCAGCACTGCCTTGGCCAAGTAGCAACAGGCTGTGCTGAAGCTAATATGCTTAGGTGACACACCACACAAAGCTGAAAAGTTGTGGACAGCTCTGAAAGATCAGGCAGATCTGTGGTTGACACCGCTGAACCTACAGCTCACACACATACCATGCCTGGCCCATGTGCTTAACCTTGTTCAGCGGTTTCTCAAAAAATACCTGGATCTGTTGGACCTGCTTGTCAAAGTACGCTGCCTTTGTGCCCATTTTAGAAAGTCAGCTACAGCTTCCGCCGCTCTTGTCGTGCTTCAGTAGCGTTTGCAGCTTCCGGCTCACAGACTGGTGTGTGATGTCCCCACACATTGGAACTCTACATTGCAGATGTTGGGAAGAATTTGTGGGCAGAAGAGAGCAGTTGTTGAATACCTGCATCAACAAGGCCATCGGTATTGAGGTCAGAAAACACACATAAAACCTCAGGAGTGGACATGGATGTCTGACATATGTACCATCCTCCAAAACTTTGAGAACTCCACCACGATGGTGAGCGGCGTAAATGCCATAATTATCTTCACCATCCTGTTTCTCTGTATTCTGAAACACTCTCTGCTCTCAATTAAAGAGGATGCATTGTGTTAGAACCTTGCTCTTAGGTTTTTTCTATTGCTGGTCACATGACCTTGTTGGCCTATTTAGTCCTGCTCCGCCCTTCTGGCTTTGCTGGACTTCATTGTATTACTACTCTTTAGCTAGCCTGTGCTCTGTATCTAACTCTGTTAGTTTGCTTGGTCTTCGGACCTCTGTGTTCTATATATTTTGTTTGTTCGTCTGTCTGCTACTATTTCTGTTAGGAGGTGTCCATTTTGCTCCCAGTCCCTAGTACTTGTAGGGATTCCTTCCCCACATCTATAGGTCTCCGTACAGACTAGCTGAGGACTTTAGCAGGTCTGATCACAGGATCAGGTTTCCTGTTACATCGTAGGGATCAAGCTGAGTTCTATCGTAGGGACAGATCTCCTCTCTTTCCTTAGCTCTGGTAGCGGAACATAACACATTGCAGGTGGAGCACGATGAGATGGAGCAAGGAACCATACAAGATGATTACACAGCCCAGACAAGGAGGAGGAGAAAGAGGTGGAGGAGGGCATGGTCAGTCGTCCTCTTGGTGAAGACACGAAGATATTGCTTCTTTGCAGTCTGGCACACGTGGGCTGAGTTTGTGTTACGCTGCCTTTCCAGTGACCCTCGCATTGTCCAAATTTTGGTTGACCGTCATTACTGCTTGGTGTCACTTCTAGACCCACGCTACAGGGAGAACTTTATGTCTCTTATTCCTTTGCAGGACAGGCCTAATAAAAAGGGGTAGTTTGAGAAAGCTCTTCTAGCAGAATTAGTGAAAAAATTCCCATCTGAAAACGCTGGCGGCATAGGTCACAGTTCATTGGACAACCAAGGAGTACAGGTAAGAGAGACACAAATGCAATGCAGCAGAGGCAGGGGAACACTGTAAAAGTTCTGGGACAGTTTTCTCTCAGACCCACCCATCGCACAGTCTCTGAGGCGGGGGGTACTCTCACAAGTAGTGCAAAGTTGCGGAAGATGTTGAGGGAGTACCTTGCTGACCATGCCAATGTCCTCTGTGTTTCCTCTGTGCATTATAATTAATGGGTATCCAAGCTGGACACATGGTATAAACTGGCATTCTATGCCTTTGAGGTCCTGGCCTGCCCAGCCGCTAGCATTTTGTCAGAGAGGGTTTTTAGTGCCGTCGGTGTAATTATAACCGATATGCGCATTCGCCTGTCAACAGAAAATGCTGACATGCTGACTCTTATAAAAATGAACAAAAGCTTGATTGGGTCAGACTTCTAAACACCACCGAATAATAGCAGCGTAACAAACTCAAATACAGTATCTTTTTTGGGGGAGGTCTAACTCTAATCCCATGCACCTTCACACACAGACATGGGTTTACGCTTCCTGATTTTGTCTATTTGCTCTTGTCCTCCTTCTCCGCATCCTCATCCTCCACCACCATATGTACCATATCAAGATATCTACGTCTCTTGCAAGGTTCATTGGAGTTCCTCCAAATTTTTGGCAGCCCTTGCTTCACTGTATAGGCAAACACTATGGGAGATCCACTTCCTAATAATGGGCACATTGTTTTTAGAAGGCTCTGTGACCTCTACATCTCTTGCAAGGGGCATTGGAGTACCTCCAAATTTTTAGCAGCCCGTGCAGTCACTGCATACACAATAACAGTGTAGGAGACCCACTCGTTAATAATGGGAACAACAAAGCATAACCTGCTGATGGCCCTCTAACAATACCGACGGCCGACTGCTGGCCCTTTTAAGAATAGTAAGGGCCGCCTGATGGCCCTATAAAAGTAGGCTTTGTGACTTTCAGCGTCCCTCCATCATAAATGAAACAGGATGTGTCTGATGATGTGTCACACACCACATGGCCAGATATGGTTGTAAAATGTTAAAATTACATTTCCCGGTGAATACATTTGTCTTGGTTGAAAGCAATGCAAATGTGCAAAAACACATCAAAAACGTTACGTGTGAACATAGCCCAAGGTGTGGAGAAGCATTTTTGTTTTTGGTTATTTATTTTGCCTTATATACAAGTCATTCCCCTGGAAAGGATGTTCTTTAACATATTTCCCAGGAAAATGCATTTTGGTTTTGCTTTAGAATGTTTTATTGTGAGTCCGTAAAAGTCCTCTGACAACGTTGTTGACAGCAGTGACCTGGGAGTCAGAAATGCTTCTATGGGTCTTCCCTATGCTGTTCCCATGTCATTTCAGCACTGTTCCCATCAATTTGGGCAATTTTTATGCCCTCTGCAGACCGCCGGGTGAGCGGAAAAATACTTGAGTTTCCCATAGACTTACATTGGGCTCGTTAATCGAACCCAGCACTCGAGCATTCCAATTTACTCGACCCAAGCAACGACTACTCGACCATTTTACTGCTCGCTCATCACTACATAGGAGTCTATGGGGGGACCAAAAAAATGCATATATAAATAAAATCTGTTAAAAGCTATCAAAACACATCAAATTAGGTGTAGACACCCGGGAAGTACCATCAATTGATCCAGAGTATAAGTACTATAATTATTATTACTATTATAGCCACATTTATTCTATGGTGCTTTGCATGTCAAAAGGGGTCACAGACTGGTACAAGAGGAGAGAGAACCCTACCTGCGGGGGCACACAAACAATCTGCAACGGATGGGGGGAGGATACAGTAGGTTAGGGTACAGCTAGTCGTGCAGCAGTATGCTGGAGCGAGGGTTACCGCAGATTGTATGCTTGTCACAAGAAGTGGGTCTTCAGCTTTCTTTTCAAGGTTTCCACGGTAGGCGACAGTCTGATGTGTTGGGGTACAGAGTTACACAGTAGTGGAGATGCACCGGACAAATCTTACATGTGATTGTGACAAGAAGAGATAAGAGGGAAATAGAGAAGGAGATCTTGGAAAGATGGGAGGTTGCATGCAGGTAACTAGTACAGGGAGAATAGGTCACACATGTATGGAGGAAACAGGTTTTCGATGGCTTGGTATGCCAAAGTTAGGCTTTTTAACTGGAGTGTCTGGGCAACAGGGAGCCCGTGCAGGGATTGACAGAGGGGAGAAGCCTGGGAATAGCGGGGTGACAGATCGATTAATTGGCCAGCAAAATTTAGGATAGATTGTAGGGGTGCGAGAGTGGTAGAAGGGAGGCCACAGAGCAGGAGCTTGTAGTAAAAGAGGCGGGAGATGATAAGGGAATGTGTTTTTCTAGATACATGGTTGAGAAATGTGCAGATCCCCGAGATACTTTGCAGTTAGAGTCAGCAGGAAATGGAAAGGGCTTGGATCTGATTTTTGAAGGACAGATCAGAGTCAAGCTTGCGGGACTGGGGAGAGTGGGCAGCCATTCACTTTGATGAATAGGTTAGTTGGGGGTGATGAATGAGATGGTAGAAAGATGATGCATTCCATTTTAACCATGTTAAGTTTTACAAATCTAGCAGAAAAGAAGGATGAAATACAGGACATTGTGGGATTCTGGTTAGTAAGGAGGTGATAACAGGTCCAGAGAGGTAGATCTGTGTTTTCAGCATAGAGGTGATGCTGAAAGCCATTAGACCATGAGTTTTCCCATGCTGAAGGTGTAGATGGAGAAGAGTCTATGCCCCAGTACATTACCCGAGCCCTCTTCAGTGCACTTACTGGTAAAGACTGCCTAACCACCAACACGTGGACAAATGAATGTGGCCAGGGACGGTACGGAGCCAGTCTACAGTGAAATATCAGCCCCAAAAGGGTCGGAGAACCGTCCAACAGACTTTTTTTTAGCCAGGGCTGCTTCCCGGCCGGGTTGGATGGGCACACCAGAGAAACGGAGAATCCCCCGGTGGTCCCTGGCTTCTCCATCAGGAGAGTTCATAGCTAGTGATGAGCGAGCACTAAAATGCTCGGGTGCTCGAAGCTCGGGTCAAGCACATTGGAATACTCGGGTGCTCGACCCGAGCAACGAGCCCAATGTAAGTCTATGGGAAACTCAAGCATTTTTCTGGTGGTCCCCCCGGCGGTCTGCAGAAGGTCAAAAATTTCACAAATCGATGGGAACTGTGCTCAATTAAACGTCAGGCAGGCAGACTATATAGACAGGCAGGCAGGATATATAGGAGGGTGCATGAAAAACATTGCAGGGCACTTGGAACACACTAGTGCCCTCCGATTTTCATGCACCCATCTCTTTAAAAAAGCCGGCTAGCAATTCATCAGCGGCATACACCGGTACCCGACAATTTAGAACAGAAAGAATAGAGCATCACACATAGATTAGATAGATAGAAACATGTCAGTCACATATATAATACATGTAATACCCACGGAGCTTCCCAGGCTACTAATATCAGCCCCCAGCTGAATACCTAGCCTTTACTAGCTATTAAAATGGGGGACCCAAAAAAATAATGATGTAGGTTCCCCCCCCTATTTTAATAGCTATCTAAGGCTAGGCAGACAGCTGGGGGCTGATATTAATAGCCCTGGAAGGGTGCCATGAATATTGGCCCCCTCCCAGGCTAGAAACACCAGCCGTCAGCCTCCCCAGAAATGGTGCATCCATAGGATGCGCCAATTCTGGCACTTAGCCTCGCTCTTCCCACTGCCATGTAGCGGTGGCAGTGGAGTAATAGGGCTGGGGTTGATGTCAGCTTATAATGTTAGCTAACATCAAGCCCAGGTTAGTAATGGAGAGGAGTCTATAAGACACCCCCATTACTAACCCCATAGTGAAAATTAATAAAAAAAACACAAACACCCAGAATAAAGTCCTTTAATTGAAATAAACACACAATTCTTTATTGTTCTAAATTAAACCATACTTACCATCACGCCCATTCCAGCTGAAGCCAACGATCTCCTGCAATAAAAATAAAATAATAAACCAACCTCATCCTTACCTTTCAATGGTTCCCAGGACAGCTTCAGCTCTGCTACATTCAGATGACAGGCTGGATCGCAGCTGAAAGCTGCCATCCATCTTGCCATGCCGCAGACACTGAGAAGCGCAGGCATGCTAGCGCTCCTCAGTGTCTGGCTGTGACTGCATCCAGATGAGCTGAGTTCATGTCCAATGAACTCAGCTCTCCTCATGCACGTCACTGACAGCGTGGGAAAATTCTCCTGCGCTTGTCGTGAGCGTGAGAGAATTCTCCTGCGCTCACTGCAAGCGCTGGAGAATTCTCCCACGCTGTCAGTGACGTGCATGAGGTGAGCTGAGTTCATTGGACATGAGCTCGGCTCATCTTGATGCATCTCTAGCAGAGCTGAAGACACTTTCTGAGAGAACGCTGGCTGCCGGGCATGATAAAACCTCAAAGGCATGACAGGCGAGCTTAGGCCATTCCTCCATTTTTTAAGACCAAAATGTAAAAGGGTCCAAAATCACCCTGATGGTATTCATATTAAGCTCTAGATATTCCTCCACCATCCTCTCCAGTCCTTCATCACGTGTCAGACTTCTACTCTTTTGTGCTGGTGCATGAGGTGGTCTAAAAAATGTGTGAAAGGACTCACAGAAATTGCTTCTGCCACTTCCTTTGCTGCTGCTAATGTTTTGGCTTTGACGAACTGACGTCCCGGAGGTTGAAAGACTACAGTTGCAATGCACACTATGTGCCTCACTGCTATCTTGGGGAAAAGCTCTTTTAAGATTGCTTAAAAGCTTGTTTTGATACTCCAACATAAGCGGGTCCCTTTCCAAGGCGGGAAGCATCTGGCAAAATGTACTCTTATAAAGTGGATCTAACAGAGTGGCAACCCAGTAGTCAGCATTATTTTGAATCCTAACTATATGGGGATCATGTTGTAGATAGTGCATCAAGAAGGCACTCATATGTCAGGCTCTTCCAGGAGGTCCAAAGCCAGGCTGTATTGTGGGCTGTGTAACACTGATGCTTGTTTCCTCCGTCCCCTCGTGCCAACCATGTTCAACCGAGAGGGGATGATTATCATCTTCATTCTCTGACTGCTGCTCGCCCATCACCTCTTCTTCCTCCATTACTTCCTCGGCTCTTGCACCTTCAGTAACAGTTTGCCTGGTTTTACCAAACCCCCTAGATTGAAGGAATCCCCGTCACTTGGCATCCACCTGTGTTACGAGAGAATGGAACTTTGAGACATTCTCATCCCTTCCGCATCCTCCTCTTCTTCTGGGACCACCACCTCCTGCCGCAGGTAATTCAAAGTCTGCTCCAGCATGTAGATGACCGGAATAGTGATGCTGATGATGACATCATCAGCGCTAACCAGTTTAGTAGCCATTTCAAAACTGTGCAGAAGGGTACAGAGTTCCTTAATCTGTTCCCACTCCGTAAATGTGATATGCCCCACATCCGTACTGTTTTGGCCCAGGCTATATGACCAGACATACTGCATCTGAGCTTGTTGCTTCTGCCACACTCGATGAAACATGTGCTGAGTGGAATTCTACGGTGTTGGCACATGGCAGATCAACCTGTTAACTGACACGGACAAAGACCTCTGTATCGATGCAAGTCGATGACATGAGGGGTGCGAACGGCGAAAGTGAGCACACAGCTTTCGTACTTTGTGAGGCAGCTTACCAAGGCCAGGATAGTGGTTGAGAAATCCCTGTACCACCAAGGTTGAGGATGTGAGCCATGCAAGGCACGTGTGCGAGATTGCCTTGACGTAGGGCCGCTAACAGGTTCGGACCGTTATTGCACATGGCCTTCCCTGGTTCTAAGTTCAGCGGAGACAAACATTGCTCAAACTAAGCCTGGAGAGCTGCCCACAACTCTTCACCTGTATGACTGCGATCTCCAAGGCATATTAATTTTAAGACTGCCTGATTGTGTTGAGCCCTGACTGCACAGAATGGAGGTGGTGTGGATTCGCTCTACACCCTTGGAACGCGTGTCTCCTCAAGGCAGAGGTTGAGTGCGCAGGTGGAGGCCCTAGAGGAGGTGTAGGACGCAGAAGCAGTGGAGGAAGTGGGAAATACAGAGGTTTCTTCTGCAAGCCTTGGGGATTACAAAACTTGTGGAGCAAATACTTTCCCGCTTGCCCCCACAGCCACCAGAGTCACCCAGTGCCCAGTCAACGAAATGTAATGCCCTTGCCCATGCTTACTCGTCCAGGTGTCTGTGGTGAAATGCACCCTGCAGATGTAGATTCAGACAAGGAATGGGTGATATTGTCTGCGACATGCTGGTGTAGCGCAGGCACAGCTTTCTTAGAGAAGTAATGGCGACTGGGCAACTGGTACGGGGGGACTGTGATGGCAATCAGTTTTCGGAAATGGTCTGTATCTACCAGGCGGAAAGACAGCATTTCCGTGGCCAACAGATTGGAGATGGTGGAGTTCAACCCCTTTGCTTTGTCATTCGTAGGATGAAACAATCTTTTACGTGACGACAACTGGGGTACCAAGGGCTGGCTGCGGTGCTGAGAGAGGGCGGAGTATGGTGAACCGGACAAACTGCTGTACTGTGAGTGAGGTGCAGATGTTACGGTGGATTGAGAAATATGCAGTGTGCTCGGTAAAACAAACACAGTAGGCATGTCTGCTTCCATTACAGCTGACGGGCTGTCACTCAGCCTGACTGGAGCAGGTAAAGAACCAAATTTTTAGCGATGAGAGACCTGCATGACAATACTTGGCACAGTAACAGAGGAGAAGGAAGAAGCAGTGGATTCATTTGATGGGGCAGCTGATAGTTGTTGGGGTCCCCTGGTCCGCATTTCAGCTCGGTGAGATTCCCAGCATAACGCATGTTGTTTGAGCATGTGAAAGTTCATTCATGTAGTAGTCAAATTATTGCGGTTTTTGCCTCTACTGAGTTTTTTAATGCAAAGTTTGCAGATAACGTGAGTTGGCTCATCCTTTGCGGTTACAAAAAAGGCCCATGCTAGGCAACCCTTTCCGCCCCTGCGAGCTGCAGACCAGTAGCCACTGCTGGCCACAGCCATGGTTGTGGCTAAGGATGCAGTGCTCCTCATGTTTGCATCACTCCGTGTCTGCGCCATAAGGTGAAATGTAACCTCCTTGTCTTCCTCCTCCATCTCCTCAGATGAGCTACTCGGCTGCGTGACTCTGGGTTCACATCAAGTTGGATCTTCAACCTTGTCATCATCCAAGGTGTTATCCCATTAATTGCCCTCACAGTGACCTTCTCCTCTTGTTGCCCTGACAGCACAGTATAGTCCACATCAGCCATCAGCCTCTGGTATCTGAGTCTCATCGGGATAACCTCCCTCCCCTGCGGTTAACGTCTGGTCAGGAACCTGCTCGGACCCTATTTCGTCCTGCCCCGAATCCAAGCTAAAAAATTCTGGGCATCAGTGCAGATGCTTTCCTCCTCTTGACTCTGTGACTGTTTGGAGTACAATTCTCATGCCCATGGTATAGAATGGGTGAACAGTTCCACAGACTCATCCATCTGTGATTTACTACAGTCAGTTGGGCAGTTGAACTGTTATGACGTGGAGGGAAGCATGGGTAATTCGGGTTCCACCTCTGTGGACTGTACTGCGTGTGATGTTGAGGTGGAGGAAGAAGAGGATAGGGCACTTGAAGCAGAGCTTGCCATCCACTGGAGCACCTGCTCTTTCTGGCCGTTATCAACAAGGCATATCACTGTAACGGAATTTGTAATTTGTCTTTGGATAGGACCTGTTTGCGTTGATTCACTAGTGCTTTCACTAACATTACCACGTACCCCACATATACCTTTAACACCAAGCCTGTTCCACCTTCCACCATGACCTTTCTTTTTCCCACTCATGTTGCTCAGATACTGTGGTAGGAGCACGCTATTAACAAAACAAAAATAGATTTTTTCCTCTGCAACAGCTCTGCACACACCTGAATTTCAGCAACACTAAATGACAACGTAAGATGTGGCTTGCTGTATAACGTTACTAACTGACTAAATAAATTTTAGTGTGGATGAGGCCGATAAAACCTGTGAGATATTCTCCAAACAATTTCAAACTGAGATGTCCCCTGCTGTATCATTAGGAACAGAAGAAATTTTTTGTTACTGTGGATGAACCCAGTATGACAGAATATACAGCACAGACCAAAAGTTTGGACACACCTTCTCATTTAAAGATTTTTCTGTATTTTCATGACTATGAAAGTTGTACATTCACACAGTCATCAAAGCAAAAGGTGGCTACTTTGAAGAACCTAGAATATAAGACATCTATTCAGTTGTTTCACACTTTTTTGATAAGTATATAATTCCACATGTGTTAATTCACAGTTTTGATGCCTTCAGTGTGAATGTACAATT
This sequence comes from Phyllobates terribilis, assembly GCF_046119375.1. NCBI lineage: Eukaryota > Metazoa > Chordata > Amphibia > Anura > Dendrobatidae > Phyllobates > Phyllobates terribilis. Next base: position 67,713,039 of record NW_027362763.1, on the reverse strand, counting down.
TTCATAGTCATGAAAATACAGAAAAATCTTTAAATGAGAAGGTGTGTCCAAACTTTTGGTCTGTACTGTATGCTCCAAAATATTTCAAATTCAGATCTAGCCTGCAGTATCACATATTTTTTTTGTTACTCTTCATAAGCTCTGCGTACAGCTGAATTTGACCGCCACTGATGTAGTAGCTGGCACAGTATTTCACGTTTGTCACATGAAAAAATATTTTTTGGTCTGGCCTAGCAAGAGAAAAAATGTATTTTTTTACTCTGAAACCCGATGAAGTTCAACGCCACTAAAATTGTATCTGGCTTTTAGCAGACTGAATCAAGTTTGCCACACTAAAAAGACTTATGTGGACTCTGCCTGTCAATCAAAAAATATTTATTTTTTTTACTGTGCATACAGCTGCATTTCACCCAGCCAAAAAATGAAAAATTGGGCTAACACAGCTTGCACATTTTCACATTAGCAACAGAAAAAAAAAGTTTTTTGTGCTTTGCAATCAAAAGCTCTGCAGACTCTGCATATAACAGAATTTTAACTCCACAAAATGAAAATGTGGGCTGTGCTTGCTTGCTTGATCACATTAGCAAGTTCAAAAATAGATTGAAGGTATAATCCTGCATGGAGCTCAATACAAGCGGTGCACAATGCTGTTCTATGGCATGGGCCCTCTCTTTCTGTATGAATCTTAGTACATGCACAAGAAAAGAAAAAATGTGCTGCACCATCGATGGCACAGGTACACAGGCCAGGAATTACAACCCCTGGCAAAAATGATGGCATCACCAGGCTCGGAGGATGTTCATTCAGTTGTTTAATGTTGTTGAAAAAAAAGCAGATCACAGACATGGCACAAAACTAATGTTATTTCAAATGGCAACTTTATGGCTTTAACAAACACTAAAGAAATCAAGAAAAAAATGTGGTACTCAGTAAGGGTAATTTTTTTCAGACCAAGCAGAGGGAAAAAATAATGGAATCACTCAATTCTGTGGAAAAAATTATGGAATCACCCTGTAAATTTTAATTTCCAAAACTAACACCTGCATCAAATTAGATCTGCTCGTCAGTCTGCATTTAAAAAGGAGTGATCACACCTGGAGAGCTGTTGCACCAAGTGGACTGACATGAATCATGGCTCCAACACGAGAGATTTCAATTGAAACAAAGGAGAGGATTATCAAACTCTTAAAAGAAGGTAAATCATCATGCAATGTTGCAAAAGTTGTTGGTTGTTCACAGTCAGCTGTGTCTAAAATCTGGACCAAATACAAACAATAGGGGAAGGTTGTTAAAGGAAAACATACTGGTAAACAAAGGAAGACATCAAAGCGTCAAGACCGGAAACTTAAAGCAATATATCTCCAAAACAGGAAATGCACAACAAAACAAATGAGGAACGAATGGGGGGAAACTGGAGTCAATGTCTGTGACCGAACTGTAAGAAACCACCTAAAGGAAATGGGATTTACATACAGAAAAGCTAAACATAAGCCATCATTAACACCTAAACAGAAAAAAAAAAAGGTTACAATGGGCTAAGGAAAAGCATTTGTGGACTGTGGATGACTGGAAGAAAGTCATATTCAGTGATGAATCGCGAATCTGCATTGGGCAAGGTGATGATGCTGAAACTTTTGTTTGGTGCCGTTCCAATGAGATTTATAAAGATGACTGCATGAAGAGAACTTGCAAATTTCCACAGTCATTGATGATATGGGGCTGCATGTCAGGTAAAGGCACTGGGGAGATGGCTATAATTACATCTTCAATAAATGCCCAAGTTTACGTTGATATTTTGGACAGTTTTCTGATCCCATCAATTGAAAGAATGTTTGGGGATGATGACATCATTTTTCAAGATGATAATGCATCCTGTCATAGAACAAAAATGGTGAAAACATTCCTTGAAAGAAGACACATACGGTCAATGTCATGGCCTGTAAATGGTCCGGATCTCAATCCAATTGAATATCTTTGGTGGAAGTTGAAGAAAATGGTCCATGACAAAACTCCAACCTGCAAAGCTGATCTGGCAACAGCAATCAGAGAAAGGTGGAGCCAGATTGATGAGGAGTACTGTTTGTCACTCATTAAGTCCATGCCTCAGAGACTGCAAGCTGTTATTAAACCCAAAGTGGTGCCACAAAATACTAGTGATGTATTAGAGTGTTCTTTTGTGTGTTTGTGTCACACTGACTCTGCGTACAGGAGGTCAGGGGCCTAAGCTGACCCTAAGCTGGGGCCCTGAATAATCCCTCTACCTGGAGGTACTGTTAAAGGTACAGAAGTCCAGGCCGCCAGCGTAACCCCTACCTCCTGAGGATCCCTGCACCTCAGTAATTTAGTCCTGAGAAGGACCCCGATCACAACAATAGGGGACAGGAAATAATATGCCAACACTCAGTACTTAGACGAACGAGACAGTACAAGGGTCAAACCAAAAACCACCTTGCATACAAAAACTACACCACAACTACAGAGGGAACACCAACGGGAAAGGAGATAAATGATAAAGCGAGGAAGGGAAAAACCCACACCATATACATTTAGCTTAGAACTCCAAAATACCACGATCCGCTCTGTAAGTCTGTATGAAATGCTTTCACCGACACTTCCCTAACAGACCGGCAGGCATATGAAGGTGTCCTACTACTGCAGCATTGATTGCAGCTGGGTGAGGCTGAACCTCGTCTAGCACAGAGAGAGAGAGAGAGTTAACTCCCTCACTGCAGAAAAACACAAAACACCAAAAACTCAGCTGCGAGAAGTTAGGCTGTGTAATCGTGACGATCTTCGTGGCGACACACCCGTGACAGTTTGTTTTTCATGATTCCATCATTTTTACCCTCTGCTTGGTCTGAAAAAAATTACCCTTACTGAGTACCACATTTTTTTACTTGATTTATTTCAGCGTTTCTTAAAGCCATAAAGTTGACATTTGAAAGGACTTTAGTTTTGTGCCATGTCTGTGATCTGCTTTTCTTCAACAACATTAAACAACTAAATGAACATCCTCTGAGCCCGGGGATTCCATAATTTTTGCCAGGGGTTATATCTACACTATCTGACTTCCACACAAGCGCCCATCTAGCTAGCTAATATCTCTCATTACACAGGGGCACACTGAGCTGTGTCTGTCTACCCAGCAGTTAAATGGATAGAATGGCGCTGAGGGAACATAGCCAGTTTTTATATGGAGAGGGCAAATGATTTCAGCAGACAATTGTACAAGCCCTTTTGTCTGGACAGTGTGGATGCCTCCTGCGCTCTGATTGGCTGGCCGCGCTTTCCTGACTTGAAGTTACAGACTACCGGAAAAAAAAAAAAAGCGCCGCTTATCTGACCTGTTCTGAGCTCTCCACAGCCCCGACACTCAGTTACCATGTCTTCCCGCTCAACATACACTTGCACTATGCTACCAAAACTTTTCAAAACGCTGCGATAACCCCATATTCATGTTTCCGCACTTATTCGTCAATTTTCGATTTTAATAAATTTTGCTCACCTTTCCAATTACGAACCCGAATGCGCCATATTCATGTCAAATTTGAAACTTTAGAACATTCGTCGAACAAATTCGCTCATCACTAGTAGTGATCAGACATATATAAACAAATAGCCTGCTGAAAGGTAAAGAGCAGTGATGAGCAAGCATGCTCGCTACTGCTCGGTGCTCGCCCGAGCATCTCACTGCTCGAGATGTTCGGCGCTCACCGAGTATTTCCGGGTTGCTTGATAGGGAACTCGGGTCCCCTCCTTGCATGTTTGGCACTCTTTAGAGAGCCAATGAACATGCAGGGATTGCCTGCCATGCACTGTAATGCCGCAGCCATGTTGGTTGGCATTACAGTGATTGGCTGGCCGCACAGCGTCATCAGGTCTACAGTATATCAGACCTGGTGCCGCCATGCTCGTCACAGTCACTCCGGATCAGACAGTGTAGGGTGAGCTACTGCTGTGTCAGGGAGAGATTTGATTGTGTATTAGGTAGTGTAGGGAGAAAAAACGTATATTACACATATCCATCTTAACGAACAGTCCTTCTGAGAACTAATCCATCTGCAGAGATATCAGGCAGGCAGGGTGTATAGGCAGGCAGTGTATACAGCAGACTGCAGTGCATATAGCACAAGAGGCTCAATTTCAATTCTGCCTTCTGCTGCTGTTTGATATTTCTATACAAAGGCCTAGGTCTCAGGGGCCAGGAATACTTTTCTTTGGATCTTAATCCTCATTATTTGCTTAAAAAGTAATCCAGAGAACACCATTTTTTCTGTGCCATTTGCTTGTTGTCACTGCAGAATACAGCCAGGTCCTTTCCATATTAGAGCGCTAAAAATCCAGCTATTTAAAACTGTGTTTTGTCCATCACACGGATCACATATAAGTTGTCAGAAAATACTACCATTTCTGGCTTCCTTTAAAAATTTCCTTTAGTGTGTCATTGAAGCAACTCACACCAGTTTGCTGTTTGTACAAAAACCTTTCAATTGTACTCTAATAGTTATTTGACTGAAAAATTACAATGACTGCAATTCATTTAGGTAATTTGGGAAAATCTGAGAAAATATTATTTGAATAAAAATTTGGAACACAGTGTAGTTACCTACAGGCCAGGTATGTAAAACTCTGTTTTCTCTGTCACACGGATTATATATAATTTTGCTTCAAACGCAGTCATTTGTAGTGAGCGTGGAAGATACTGTCCTCCATTTAAAATGGGCAAGGCACATGGCAAGGGATGGGGAACTTGACATGATGGTAATGGTGCATGCAGAGGCCGAGGACAAGCCCAAATTGTGCCACATCAAACACCCACATCTTCTCGCCTGACCTTCCTGTCCCAATTCCTGGGGGACCGCAGCACACCACTATTGAACCCAGAGCAGTGTCAAAAGGTTGTTGGTTGGATAGCGGATAATGCTTCCAGTCTCTTAGCCACCACCACCACCCTGTCTTCCACACGGTCAAGTCTCAGTAGCCGTGAGTCTGGACCGCATATTCATCACCCTGATCCTCCTTTCTCCCACCATGCCGAGTACCCAGAGACAACAGATCCCACACTTGGACAGTCTGAAGAGCTGTTAACCTTTCCATTTATAGATTCGGGCCTCTCGCAAGGTCCACTTGAAGCAGGGCAAGAGGAGATCACGTGTAGCGATGTCCAAAAATTTGAGCAGCCACGGTCACATGAAGGCGACGGTGGAAAAGTGTCACAAGAGGTGGACAATGATGAGACACAATTGCCAGAAAGTCAGGAGGAGGACCAGGGTGCAGAAGTGGAAGACAAGGTGGTGAATGATATAGTAACTGACCCAACCTGGCAGGAGGACATGCAGAGCGAGGACAGCAACACACAGGGGGAGGGAGGCAGAGCACCCCAAAAGGCAGGAAGAAGCAGTGAGGTGGCCGCAGACAGAAGGCAGGAAACCATTCCCCTTAACACCAACACAAAGGAAGTAGCCAGTACAACTGTTAGGTCTTCCCGAGTCTGGTTGTTTTTTAAAGACTCTGCCGATAACTCAAAAAGGCCATTTGCACCACGTGCCAGGCCAGCATCAGCAGGGGTGACAAAATGACCAGCCTGACCACCACCTGCATGATCAGGCACATGGCAGCAAAGCACGCGACTTTGTGGGCCGAACCCCAGGGTCCAAATACTGTGTCTGCGGGTGGCACCATTGCTTCTTCCGCTGATGTGCATGCAAGCCAATCCCTTATACATGGTGCATGCAAAGACACCTCCTGCCCTACACCTGTAGTTGCACACTCTCAAGTAGCAGCATCAGGAAGCACGTCCATGTCCTTGTCCCAGCGCAGTATTCAGTAGTCCATACCCCAGTGCTTGGAACGCAAGCACAAATATGCAGCCAACGCCCCACAGGCCACTGTACTAAATTCTCACATTTCACGACTGCTTGCGCTCAAAATGTTCCCTTTTAGGCTCGTGGAGATGGAAGCATTCCGCAACCTGATGGCGGTTGCCGTCCCTTGGTACTCAGTCCCCAGCCGCCACTATTTCTTCTGGTGTGCCTTCCCCGCATTACACAAGCAAGTGTCCCAAAACATTAGCCGTGCTCTCAACAACGCAGTTACCGGTAAAGTCCACCTAACCACAGACACATAGACAAGTGCTTGTGGGCCGGGAGGGTACATCTCGCTGACGGCACACTGGGTTAACATAGTGGAAGCCGGGACCCAGTCGGACCTTGGAATGGAACACGTCCTTCCGACGCCAAGGATTACGTGCCCTAGGTCAATCAGGGTTGCCCCCATGGTCTACAGCTCCTGCACCTCATCCTCCTCAGCCTACATCCCCGAAATGACCACATCAGTCACAAGCTGGAAGCACTGCAGCACTGCCTCGGCCAAGAGGCAACAGGCTGTGCTGAAGCTAATATGCTTAGCTGAAAAACCGCACAATGCTGTAAAGTTGTGGACAGCTCTGAAAGAGCAAGCAGATCTGTGGCTCACACCGCTGCGCCTACAGCCAGGCATGGTCGTGTGTGCCAATAGCCGGAACCTTGTGGCGGCTCTGAGGCGAGGCGAGCTCACACACATACCATGCCTGGCCCATGTGCTTAACCTCGTGGTCCAGCGGTTTCTCAAATTCTACCCGGAGCTGCCGGATCTGCTTGTTAAAGAATGCTGCCTGTGCGCCCATTTTAGAAATTCAGCTACACCTACTGCTGCCCTTGCAGTGTTTCAGCAGCTTTTTCAGCTTCCGGCTCACAGACTGGTGTGTGATGTCCCCACGCGTTGGAACTCTACACTGCAGATGTTGGGAAGGATTTGTGAGCAGAAGAGGGCAGTTTTTGAGTACCAGCTGTTGGTATTTAGTTCAGACTTCACACATAAGACCTCAGGAGAGGACATGGATGTCAGACATATGTAGCATCCTCCAAAACTGGGGACTCCACCAAGATGGTGAGCGGCGATAACGTAATAATTAGCATCACCATCCCTTTTCTCTGTCTTCTGAAAAGCTCTCTGCTCACAATCAAAGAGGATGCATTGCAGGTGGAGCACGATGAGATGGAGCAAGTAACTATACAGGGTGATTACACACAGCCAAGCCTCATCTCATCCCAACGTAGATTGGGTGACAATGAGGAAGAGGAGGAGGAGGAGGAAGGACAGGAGCTTTTTTCATGCACTATAGACCTGCACAGCTGTCATATCATCTGTTCGGCGTGGATGGCCAGAGAGGAGGAGGAGGAGAGCATGGTCAGTCATCCTCTTGGTGAGTACACGGAAGTCTTGCCTGTTAGTAATCTGGCACGCATGGCTGAGTTTATGTTACGTTGCCTTTGCCATGACCTTCACGTTCTTCAAATTTTGGGTGACAGTCATTACTGGTTGGTGACACTTCTAGACCCCTGCTACAAGGAGAACTTTATATCTCTAATTCCTGAGGCGGACAGGTCTACAAAAATGGGGCAGTACCAGAAGGCCCTTGTTGCAGAACTATTAAATAAATTTACATCTGAAAATGCTGGCAGCAGAGGGCACACTTCGTTGGACAGCCAAGGAGTACAGGTGAGAGAGACACAACTTCAATCCAGTAGAGGCAGGGGAACACGGTCAAAGTTCTGGGAGAGTTTTCTCAGACCCTCCCATCGCACAGGCCCTGAGGCGCGGGGTACTCTCACAAGGAGTGTAAAATTTGGAAAGATGCTGAGGGAGTACCTTGCCGACCGCACCAATGTCCTCCGTGATTCCTATGTTTCTTATAATCATTGGGTATCCAAGCTGGATACGTGGAATGAACTGGCTCTCTATACCTTGGAGGTCCTGGCCTTTCCTGCCGCCAGCTTTTATCAGAGTGTTTTTATAGTGCCGCTGGTGGAATTATAACTGATAAGCGCATCCGCCTGTAAAATGAAAATGCTGACAGGCTGACTTATCAAAATGAACAAGGGCTGGATTGGGCTAGACATCTCAACACCACTGAATGATAGCAGTGTGGCGCCCTGCTGCGCATTGGTGCCACAGAACCCAGAAGGGTGCATGGATGGACTTCTCCACAAGAGGCCCTAACTCATTCACACACCTCCACCCTACCACCTCAGAACGGCAGAGGGAGACCGTTAGGGATTTATAAAGGGAGGGTGGAGCCTGGCAGTTCAGTTAGTTAGTCTCTCAGACACAGAGAGGGACAGAGCTCAGAGTTGAGCAGAGAGAATGCTGACACTCAGAAAGCAGCGAAGAGGCAGCAAGCTGGCTGCTGTGCTTAGGCGAGCCAAGGCCTACAGCACGTGTGAAGGCCTAGTGAGGGCCCTGAGTGGGCCGAAGGCGAGAAGAGAAGGAAGAAGTAGCGAGGGGGCAGAGGAGCATACCAGGCTCACCCCGATATATATACCGGACACCGGGTCTGCGCCTACAGAGACCCTTTACACCCAGTAGGAACAACCGGAACCCCTGGAGGACTGCAGGTCCCAGGTTTACCAAATGCTGATTGCAGTAGCAGGGCTAGGAGTCACGGAGGCCCCAGCGTCCAGGGAGAGTGATCTCCAAGAGAAGTCCCTACCACCAAGTCAGCAGGTGCGAGAGAGAGACAGTAACCAAGCTAGGCCTAGCTCCAGGCAGGTCAGAAGTTTAGCAAGTAAAGCCACGGGTCAGAAGGCCCTATACCCGCTCACTGGGGAGAGTCCAAAAGTGCGCCCTTCGTCCGGAGTACCCTGGACCGTGCCTGCAACATCAACAGTAAAGCTACTGAAGCTTACCCCCTCGTGTAAGTGTCCGTCTTTTCCTCCGAGTCCGTCCTGCCGTCTCTCATCTGCATCCACCATCTATCCTACACTGCCCTGGAGCCAGCTCTATCTGAGGAGAGCCACACCATCCCTGCTGCCGTAACACCAGCTCCAGAGGACTGCTCTGCAGCGGCAGCGCCCTCTTGCCGCATTCCACAGGTGGCGTCACAAACTTTCCAAATCCCCTATATATTCCCCTTTTTTACTGACCGCCCTGAGTCACTGACCGGGCCAGCCATCCTCCTCCGGCATACGCAGAGGCCCGGCTGCCGAGTACCCCATGACCCAGGGGGCGCGTCAGCAGAGTAATATAAACTCAAATCCAGTGTCTTTTCTTGGGAGGTGTATTCCCATGCACCTTTTCACACCCACACATGACCATGGTCCGTGATGCAACACCCGCATAATTTTTTTAAAGGGTGTTTATGATGCCCGTGAAAAAATTTTTTTAAACAGTATGTTCATGTATACCCCCCAGGGGTAAATGTTTGTCAGCCCATACACTTAGTGCATGGGCATTACAAGTATAGGAGGCCCGCTCCTTTCTAATGGGAACACTTTTTTATGAGGCCCTCCTCCACGTTTCTTCCAAGGGGCATTGAAGTGCCTCCAAATTTTTGGCAGCCCTTGCATTCACTGCATAGGTCAACACTATGGGAGACTCTCTGTAACATCCCTGGTGGCGTGCTTGCACCACCTCCCACTATGCAAGACCGCAATCTTACCTGTCAGTCCAGCCTGCAAATCTTGCTCCAGTTCATGCTGTGTGCATGTCTCTTGACTGACTGATTAGGGTGGCGGCCCGGTTACTTCCTGATTCTTATAGCTGCTGTGGGCGCACCCCTAATGCGTCTCCAGCCTATTGCTGTGAGTCACTGGATAGTTAAACCTCCACCACCCAGTAGGAGGTGCCTGAGCAACACTAACCTTCAGTGTGCTCTTTGACTCTGAAGTTGCCAGGTCCAGTTCTACTTCTTGTCTGTTTCCGCCATCTCTGGGGGCTGCATACCCAGACCTGTTATCTGTGACTTCTTGTCCGTTTCCATCATCTCTGGGGGCTGTATACCCAGGCCTGTTATCTCTGACATCTAGTCTGTTCTGTCACTCTGGGGGCTGTATACCCAGGCTAGTTCTTGTATCTCATTGCAGTAGCAGTTCCTGTCTGAACTGTATCCTAGCCTGTTACCTGTTGGTCTCTATGTCCGTACTTTCCCTCTTCCTGCAGTATCTGAACCTGCACCTACTCCAACTCGTTGTCTCTGTACTTCTGTTTGTGAGTTTTGTGTCCACTCGCTACTTCATAGTAAGTACCTTGTGCGAATTGTCCACCGCACCTGCAGTTTCGCTCCGCTCTGTTTTGCCCACCGCTCCAGCGGTTTCTCTCTGCTCTGACTTGCCCACCACTCCGGTGACTTCCCTCTGCTCTGCCTTTCCCACCGCTCTGGCAGCTTCTCTCTTCTTTGCCTTGCTCACCACACCAGCGGTTTCGCTCTGCTCTGCCTTGCCCACCACTCCGGCGGCTTCTCTCTGCTCTGCCTTGCCCACCACTCCGGCGATTTCGCTCCGCTCTGTCTTGCACACCGCTTCGGCAGTTTCTCTCTGCTCTGACTTGCCCACCGCTCCGGCGGCTTCCCTATGCTCTACCTTGCCCACCACTCCGGCGGCTTCTCTCTGCTCTGCCTTGCCCACTGCACCTGCGGTTTCTCTCTGCTCTGCCTTGCCAATGCACCTGCGGTTTTCGCTCTGCTCTGCTTGCTCACCGCACCAGCAGTTTCTCTCTGCTCTGCCTTGTACTCCACTCTGGCGGTCTCGCTTTACTCTGCTTGTCTACCGCATCTGCGGTTCTGTACCTGTCTACGAGTCTGTACCTGACCCTATCCAGCCTGCGCTCCAATCTGCTGGTACCTCCTTGTCTGCACTCCAGCTGTGCTTGCCAGTACCCACCTGTTTGCATACCAGCCGTGCTTGCCAGTGCCCACCTGTCTGCATACCAGCCGTACTTGCCAATACCCACTTACCTGTATGCCAGTCTTACCTCCCTGTTCCTGCATTCCCGGTGTGGGTCAACAACTGTGACCGGGGTCTGACCTGGAGTCGCACCTGGTCCCTCTGCTCAGTTCCTCCTTGGTCCACGGAGTCGACTAAGCCACAGTGTGACCTTGGTCGGACGGGTTGATACTTAGTTACGCCCCTCCAGGCACTCATCGGTTCATGGTACAGTGGGATCACTAATCACACTCATGCCAGTCAGTCCGGGCGCGAGCATAACACTCTCTCCTTTCTAATGGGAATTTGTAGTTACTGTGGCCCGACTCTGTGTGTCTTTAAATTTTTAGTGGGGTTTTTCCTAAAATTGGTCAGCCGTTGGACTCACTGCATACCCTATAACTGTATAGCAGACTCTCTCCTTTCTAAATGGAATTTGTCATTACTGTGGCCCTGCTCTGTGTGTCTTTAAATTCTTAGTGGGGTTTTTCCCAAATTTTGGTCAGCCCTTGGAGTCACAGCATAGGCATTACCACTGAAGGAGACCCACTCCTTTATAATGGGAATATTTTTTATGAGACCCTCTTCTATATCTCTTCAAAAGGGGTATTGGGTTGCGTCCAAATTTTTGGCAGCCCTTGCAGTCTCTGAATACGCAATAACAGTATAGAAGACCCACTTGTTAATAATGGGAACAAAAAAAGCATAGCCGGCTGATGGCTCTCTAACAATAGCTAAGGCCGACTGCTGGCCTTTTAAGAATAGTAAGGGCTGTCTAATGTCTCTATAAAAATAGGCTTTATGACTTTCAGAGTCCCTCCATCATAAATAAAAAAGGATGCGTCTGATGATGTGTCACACACCACATTGCCAGATAAGGTTGTAAAATATTAAATGACATTTCCCGGTGAATGCATTTATCTTAAAAAATACCATAAAAAAACAAAACAATAGGATCTTTCTTTAGTATAAAAAGCAGCGTTACCAATTTAACCTCTATGTAATCACATTATTCAGCTCATGCACCTCCTCCTCCATCTCCGAAATGACTAAATCAGTCACAAGCTGACAGCACTGCCTTTGCCAAGGGGCAACAGGCTGTGCTGAAGACAACATGCTTAATGCTTAATTGACAAACTGCCCAGTGCTGCAGAGATGTTGAAAGCTGTAACACGGCAGCCTGATCTTTGGCTTTCACCGCTGAACATACAGCCAGGCATGGTCATGTGTGACAATGGGCGTAACCTGGTGATGGAGAAATGACAGCCGTGGTAGATACGGTTTCTCTCTATGCCAGTCCTTTCACCTAGCTAAAGAATATGGCTGTGGTGAAATACAACTCCCACTGAGAAGCTGTTTCAGATTGAAAAACATTGTGCCCACCAGAGGATTTGATTCTGAGGGCTCACCTTTCTCCCCAGCTCAAGAGCCCCATAGCAGCTGCAAAGTTAGCGCTATCATGAACTCTCCTGAGGTAAAAGCCAAGGCACACAAGAGGATTCTCTGGTGGGACCGTCCAACCCTGCTGAGAAGCAGTACTGGCTAATAAAAGAGTGTGGGAAGGTTCCCAGGCACTCTATGGCTGCTTTTTAACTGAGGATTAAACACACGCAAAAATGGGGAAAACATACAAAGTTCTTGCAGATGTTGTCCTTGCTGGGATTTGAATCCAGGATCCCAGCGCTGCAAGGCTTCAGTGCTAACCACTGATCCAATGTGCTGCCGGTTACCCTCTGATATCTAACAGGCTGGAGAAACTTGCACCTACTGCCACTCTATCTTCAGCTCCTTTGTGAGAAAATGTTTTTGGGTGGCCACTCAGTCTACCAAATAAAATAACTGAGAAGGAAATTGGGGATGGCTTCGCTACTGATACTGGGGGCAGTACTAATACCATGGCGTCGTACCATAATTTGCTGGATATATTCCAGACTGGTAGGAGGTAAGCAAATTCCCACAGAAAAGTACCAGCAGTAAATGTTCAGGCCACATTTCAAGTGCAAGCTGCTTTAGAGGACTTCCTGGGAGAAAGGACAGGCAGGGTAGATACCGTTTCCCTCTATGCCAGTCCTTTCACAGAGCTAAATACCACTCGTAGCAAAAAAAGTTGTCGACTGGCTCCGTACGTCCCTGGCCACATTCACCTGTCCACGTGTTTGTGGTTAGGCTGTCCTTCCCAGTAATTACACTGGGGAGGCACGGGTAATGTTGTGGGACCCGTGCTTGAGGATGGCGGAGGCGATATCGGGAAATATAGTGGTGGCTGGGGACCGAGTATGGACACCCAGCCGCTGCCGGCATGGGGTTGTGAAAAGCTTCCGACTCCACGAGCTTAAAAGGCCATATTTCAAGTGCAAAGCGCTGCCCAGAAATCTGGCAGTTTAGTGTTGCGGCCTGTGGGTGGGTGGGTGGCTGGCTGCATACTTGCACTTGCATTCCAAGTAACAGAAATTTAAGCAGATGGTGGGCTCTATCATCATCATGGCCTCACCTCCGCACTATGAACTCTCCTGAAGAAGAAGCCAGGGCCCACCGGAGGAGTCTCCGGTTCTCTGGTGAGCCCGTCCAACCCTGCCGGAAAGGAGCCCTGGCTAAGAAAAATGTGTGGGAAGGTTCCCGGACATTCAATGGCTGCTTTTTTAATGTGGATCGGCCATGCTTATGCATGTTATTTCTCAAAACGCATTACAGATCAGGTCATTATCCAACTCTGTATTCAAGAAATTAAATGTGCAAAGAAAGATGTGTGTGTGTCAAAGCACCACCGACAAGTGCGAGTTGATGTTGGACGGGCTGCCATTGCTTCTGCAACAAGCTCAATGACAGGACTTCCTGGGAGTAATGACACGCAGGGTACATACGGTTTCCCTCTATGCCAGTCCTTTCACCGAGCTAAATACAACTCTTAGCAAAAAAAGTTGTGGACTGGCTCCATACCGTCCGTGGCCACATTCACCTGTCCACGTGTTTGTGGTTAGGCGGTCCTTCCCAGTAAGTGCACTTGGGAGGGCACGGGTAATGTTGTGGGACCCAGGAAAATCCATTTTGGTTTAGTTTTTGTATGTTTTATTGTGAGTCCATAAAAGAGGTGTAATACTCTGACCACGTTGCTGACAGCTGTGATCTGGGAGTCAGAGATGCTTCCAGGGGTCTTTCCCATGCGCTCCCATGTCATTTGAGCACTGTTCTCATCGATTTGGGCAATTTTTAGGCCCTCTACAGACCGCCTGGAGGAGCTGCATGAAAAATGCTCGAGTTTCCCATAGACTTAGCACCTGAGTATTCCAATTTGCTCGACCCGAGCAACGAGTACCCGAGCATTTTAGTGCTCACTCATCACTAGTAAAGAGCTATTGAGCCCAGCAGAAATGGCCTGTGTCAAAGCTAACTAGAAGTAGGGGAGAGTAGTACTTTAATATACAACCCCATTAATGTAGTAACAGCAGATGGAGAGCATTTATAGGTTTCAAGCCTGTACTGAAACTTGTAGCTTTTGTTCCAGCTGATGAAGACCAGTCCACCTGCAAAGGAATACAGTCACAGAGAACAGGTAAGAATTTTGACTACAGAAGGAAGAAAAGGAAGCTTATTAATGCGAGTATATGAGTGTGTATATATATATATAGCAACCTACATTTGGTGAGAAGGATCAGAATTATTTTGCCTGAATGTGAAGGACTTCTATTTGGTAGCAGTGTGTATAGGCTCCAGACGGAGTACACAAAATTTGTAGACTCTCTATAGCAATGCATTACTGTCAAAACCAGAAATTGGGAGAGGAGGCAAAATAGACACTGTGCCGGAGCAATGGTAAAGCTACTGAGGAGAGTGCCAGCAGCCTTTGCAAAGTGTCACACTTGCAAACCCATTATTAATCTTAATGATCTAGTTCTGTTCAAATTTTTGCCTAATGTGACAAGATTTGTAACCCCAGGCATTTTGTCCTTTATAAGACTATGTAACCATCAAGCATGTTGCCACATTGTGAATAATGATATCCTGAGTGGTCTCCTTGGTATTTCTGCATTCTAGTCCCCATTCCAGAGTACACAAATTACTCTTAGGACTCATTTGCGAGTAAAACGGACGAGTGCAAACAGATAAAAAAATCAGATTGCACTCTGACTAATGTTGTTCAATGATTGCCTGCTCATCTGCTATTTTTTTTTTCTCATAGATCAGACAGAGAAAAATCGCAGCATGCTGCGTTTTGCAGCATATATCGGACAAGAATCGCCAATGCAAGACAATGGGTGCGATTAAAAAATTGCACGCACTCGAACTATGTGAGTGCTGTTTGATTTTTATGCACCCATCTCCTTGAAAACCAGACAATTCATCTGCTGCGTACAGTAAAATCACAGCGTGAACCATCAGAATACATACATAGATAGTAGTGATGAGCAAGCTTGCTCGCTACTGCTCAGTATTCACCCAAGCATCTCCCTTTTTGAGATACTTGGCGCTCGGCGAGTACTTCCGGCGGGAGCTGGAGTCCCTGCCCCCCCATGATTGGCGCTGTTTAGACAGTGAATAAACATGTGGGGATTGCCTGCCACTCACTGTAATGCCACAGCCATGTTGGTTGTGGCATTACAGTGATTGGCTTGCCGCATAGCGTCAATGGGTCTATATCATACCCGGTGACCCTATACTTGTCACAGTCTACCCTTCAGACAGGCAGAGTAGGGAGAGGTGCTGCTGAGCTAGGGAGAGAATTGGCAGTTTATTAGTTAGGTATAGTTGTTCCACAGCAATATATATATATATATATATATATATTGCTGTGCATGTATAGTATATATATATCCATACATTGCTGTGGATGTGTGTATATTTATATACACACACATCTGAGCTAACAGTCCTTCTAAGGACTAATCCAGCTGCATATTATTAATCCTGGTGATAGCAGGAGTTAGGCAGGCAGACTTTGTGGAGAGTGTATAGAGCAAAATAGGGTCCATTGCACGTTCTGGTTGCTGCTGCTGTTATAGATATCCATAGCCCTACATATCAGGGCTAAAATTCTTTTTGCTTTTAATCCTGATTCTTTGCTTAAAAAGCCATATAATACACCATATTTACTGCTCCATTTGCTTGTTAGCAGCATACAGCCAGATTTTTTTCATTTTATTTACATTCCTGTATTGTGGAAGCAGAGAAACGTATCCATCATCAGACATGATCCGATATTACTGTAGTAATAATTGTGACTTTTTGTGGAGCGTGCCAAATATTACACTCCATTTAAATTCTGCCAGCTGTGTGTTGTTCAGCATTTCAACATTTGGTTGCTAACCAATACCATATTTCAAGGCCACTGCCTAAAACTGTGGTCATCAGACATGATCCGATAATACTGTCGTAATAATCGTGACATTTTGTGGAGCGTGCCAAATATTATAGTTCATGTAAAATGGGCAAGGCATATTGCAAGGGACGGGGAAGTGGACATGATGTTGATGGTACATGCAGAGGCTGAGGCTGTGGGCAAGCTGAAATTGTGCCTGCTGAGGGAGCACAACAAACATTCACATCATGTCGCCCTACCTTCCTGTCCCACTTTGTAGAGGGCCACTGAACACCACTATTGAAGCCGGAGCAGTGTGAAAAGGTTGTTGGTTGGATATCAGATGTTTCCAGTCAGTTTGCCATCACCGTCACCCTATCTTCCACATCGTCCAGTCTCAGTAGCTGTGAGTCTGGACCACATATTCCTTACCCTGATCCTTCTTCCTCCCACCATGCCGAGTGCCTGGAGACAAGTGATCCCACACTTGGACACTCTGAAGAGCTGTTCAATCTTCCATTTATAGATTCGGGCCTCTTGCCCGGCCCGCTTCAAGTGAAGCAAGAGGAGAACATGTGTAGCGATGCCCAAATCACGGTCACATGAAGGTGATGGTGGGAAAGTGCAATTACTGTCGCAAGAGGTGGATGATGATGATGAGACACAATTTCCAGTAAGTCAAGAGAAGAACCAGGGTGCGTATGTGGAAGACTAGGTGGTGGACGATGAAGTTACTGACCCAACGTGGCAAGGTGACAAGCACCACAACAGGCAAAAACAAGAAGTGGGGTGGCCACAAACACATTGCATGCAACTGTTCCCCAAAACACCAATATGAGAGAAGTTGCCGGTACAACTGCTAGGTCTTGCAGAATCTAGCTTTTTTTTTAAAGACTCTCTAGTTAATCCAAAAATAGGTCATTTGCAACATCTGCCATGCCAGCATCAGCAGGAGCAGCAAAACTATCAGCCTGACCACCACCAGCATGCTCAGGCACATGACAGAAAAGCACCCGACTAGTTGGGTTGAACGCCAGGGTCCAGAAACAGTGTCTGTGGGTGACAACACTGCCTGTTCCGCTGTTGTGCTTGCATGCCAATCCCCTGTCTATGGTGCAGGCGAAGATGCCTCCTGCCTTTCACCTGTCATTGCACACTTGCAACCACATCCACGTCCTTGTCCCAGTGCAGCGTTCAGTTGTCCCTACCCCAGTCCTTTGAACACAAGCGAAAAAATGCAACCAATCACCCACAGTCCACAGCACTAAACTACCACACTTCTCGAATGCTTGCACTTGAATTGTTACATTTTAGGCTCGTGGAGATGGAATCTTTCTGCAACCTTATGGCGGCAGCAGTCACTTGGTATTCGATCCCTAGACACCATTATTTCTCCCTGTGTGCCATCCCCGCCTTACACAAGCATCTGTCCCAGAACATTACCTGTGCCTTCAACAACGCTGTTACTGGGAAGGTCCACCTAACCACAGACACATGGACAAGTGCTTGTGGCAAGGGATGGTACATCTCGTTGACTACACACTGGGTTAATCTAGTGGAAGCCAGGACCCAGTCAGACCCTGGGACACAACATGTCCTCCCGACGCCGAGGATTGCGGGCCCTAGGTCAAACAGGGTTGCTCCCACATTCTACAGCTCCTGCAACTCCTCCTCCTCTTCAGTCTCCATCTCCTGAATGACCATATTTCCACGTCGGAAGCTGGAAGCACTGCAGCACTGCCTCAGCCAAGAGGCAACAAGCTGTTCTGAACCTAATATGCTTATGTGACAAACGCACACCTCTGCAGAGTTGTTGACAGCTGTAACAGAGCAGGCAGATATGTGTCTGTCACCACTGAACCTACAGCCAGGCATGGTCTTGTGTGACAATTGCCTAAACCTGGTGGTGGGTCTGAGGCTATGCAAGCTCGCACATGTATCATGCCTGGCCCATGTGTTCAACATAGTAGTTCAGCGGTTTCTCTAAACCTACCCGGATCTGCCTGAGCTGCTTGTGAAAGTATGCTGCGTGTGTGCCCATTGTAGAAAGTCAGCAACAGCTTCCGCTGCCCTGGCAGTGATTCAGCAGCTTTTGAAGCTTCCAGCTATAACTGATACGCACATCTGCCCATCAACTGAAAATGCTGAAAAGCTGACTCTTATAAAAATGAACAAGGACTGGATTGGGCCAGACTTCTCAACACCACTGAATGATAACAGCCGAACATAAAGTCAAATCCACTGGGTTTTTTGGGGGAGTCTATTCCCATGCACCACTTCACACCCAAACATGGGTATAGACTTCCTGATTTTGTCTATTTTCTGTTGTCCCCCTAATTTTCCTCATCCTCCAGTACCATATCACCAGGGTGACCGTGATGCAGCACTCACATAATTATTTTTAAGTTGTTTATGATGCCCATAAAAAATATTTTTAGAGGCCTACCTCTAACATTCTGTATGTTATACAGTATCTTCATGTATGCCCCCCCAGGGGTAAATGTTTTTCAGCCCCTGAACTTAGGAACAACAAAGCATGTTCGGCTGATGGCCCTCTAACAATAGTGAGGGCCGCCTGATGGCCTTGTTAAAATAGGCTTTGTTACTTTCAGAGTCCCTCCTTCATAAATGAAACAGGATGTGTCTGATCATGTCTCATACACCACATGGACAGATAAGGTAGTAAAATGTTAAAATGACATTTACTGGTGAATGTATTTTTCACCATTGAAAGCAAAGCAAAAGTGCAAAAACACATCAAAACGCCACTTGTGAACATAACCTAAGGTGTGGAGGAGCATTTTAGTTTTTGGTTATTTATTTTACCTTATATACAAGTCATTACCCTGGAAAGGGTGTTCCTTAACATTTTTTCAAGGAGAATCCATTTTGGCTTTGTTTTGTATGTTTTATTGTGAGTCCATAAAAGTGGCGTAATACTACAACATTGTTCATAGCAGTGACCTGGAAGTCAGAGATGCTTCCAGGGCTCTTCCCCATGCTGTTCACATATAATTTGAGCACTGTTTCCATCGATTTGATCAACTTTATGTTAGAACTTTGCTCTTAGGTTTTTTCCTTTCCTGGTCACATGACCTTGTTGGCCTATTTAATCCTGCTCCGCCCTTCTGGCTTTGCTGGACTTCATTGTATAACTACTTTCTAGCTAGCCTGTGCTCTGTATCTAACTCTGTTAGTTTGCTTGGTCTACGGACCTCTATGTTCTATATATTTTGTTTGTTCGTCTGTCTGCTACTATTTCTGTTAGGAGGTGTCCCATTTTCCTCCCAGTCCTTAGTACTTGTAGGGATTCCTTCCCCACATCTATAGGTCTCCGTACAGACTAGCTTAGGACTTTAGCAGGTCTGATCGCAGGATCAGGTTCCCTGTTACATCGTAGGGATTCAGCTGAGTTCTATCGTAGGGACAGATCTCCTCTCTTTCCTTAGCTCTGGTAGCAGAACATAACAGTAAGTCCAGCCTGCAAATTCTCTAAGGAAAGATTTTTCTGTTCTATCATGGTGTCGGTTCAGGATTTGGCTCATCGCCTGCACGGACTCTCTCTGGAGGTGGCCGAGCTCCGTCAGCACGTGAGTAACTGTCCTGGAGCACATTTCTTGGAGCCTAAGGTATGTTTGCCGGATTTATTTTTTGGTGAACACCGAGAATTTTTTTCATTTAAAAATGCTTGCTTATTGTATTTTCGTTTGAGACCCAAGTCCTCTGGGGATGAATCCCAGCGCATAGGGTTCATAATGTCACTTTTGCGCAAAGAGCCTCAGGAGTGGGCCTTTTCTTTGCAACCTAGTGATACATGCTTTAGATCAGGGGATAGTTTTTTTTCTGCTTTGGGACTATTATATGATGATCCTGACCGTGTCGCATCAGCTGAGACTGAGTTGAGACGTTTGAAACAGGGATCAGGTAATGTGGAAAAATATTGTACTCATTTCCGTCGTTGGTCTACTCAAACAGGGTGGAACGATTCTGCTCTGAAAAGTCTATTTCTTGCTGGGCTCAATGAAAGGGTTAAAGACCTGCTAATTGCTTATCCTACACCTGAAGATTTGCAACAGGCTATGCAATTAGCTATACGGGTGGATAGGAGACTGCGTGCAAGGGTTAATGAGAGCAAATCCTCTGCTATGTCAGTTTCTGGTTATGAGAATGTGTGTACTAACAGTGGTGAACCAATGGAGATTGGATCGGTGGCACCTCGCTCTCAAGAAAAAGACCGTAGATTTTCTGAAGGCTTGTGTTTCTATTGCGGAAAATCTGGTCATTTGATTAAAGGCTGTGAGCTTCGTATGAAGAAAGAAAAAAAAATGGTCAGTCATGCCCGTATTGCCTGTTTAAATTCCAAGGGTGTATTTTTAGCTGCTTCCACGATTGCTCAGGAAAAATTAATGGAATTTCGGGTGTTTGTTGATTGTGGGTCTACTCTGAATGTAATTGATGGGGGATTCTTGGAAAGACTCAATTTAAAACCCGAACCTTTATCATCCCCCATTGCTGTGGTTTCTGTGGATGGTTCCCCTTTGAAGAATATTACTCTCAAGGTCTGTGAATTTCCTCTCACTATTAATGGTGTTCACCATGAGAAATTGGATTTGGTAGTTTTGAATAACTTGCCTTCTCCAGTAATATTGGGATTGCCCTGGTTAAAATTTCACAATCCTGTACTGGATTGGTCTACCAGTGAAATTAAATCCTGGAGCCATAAATGTTATGACAAGTGTTGTAACGGGCGTATTGCAGCTTTGGATAGGGGAGAATTGCATGTTCCTATTCAGGATTTTTGGAGAGTTTTTTCTGAGAAGGAATCGCAGGTTTTGCCTCCCCATAGAGACTATGATTGTTCTATTGAATTTGTCGCTGGAGCGACTCTTCCTAAAAGTCGTTTATTTAACCTTACTATTCCTGAGAGGAAGGCTTTGGAGGAATACATACAGACAAGTTTGGCCGCCGGTCACATTAGGCCCTCTAAGTCTCCTGTGGCGGTTGGATTTTTTTTTGTAAAAAAAAAGGACGGCGGTTTACGTCCTTGTCTGGATTTTCGTGAGATTAACAAAATTACTGTACGCAATCCTTACCCACTGCCATTGATTCCTGATCTGTTTAACCAGTTAATGGGGGCCAAGTGGTTCTCTAAAATTGACCTTAAGGGGGCATACAATCTGTTGCGCATGAAGGAGGGTGACGAATGGAAGACTGCTTTTAACACTCCTGTGGGTCATTTTGAGAATCTGGTTATGCCTTTTGGTCTTACTAATGCTCCTGCATTTTTTCAGAATCTTATTAATGACATCCTTAGACCTTTGATCGGCAAAAATGTGGTTGTGTATTTGGATGACATTTTGATTTATTCGCCGGATCTGGAGTCTCATTGGCGGAGCGTACGTGAGGTATTACAGTTATTAATGGACAATTCGCTTTTTGCTAAGCTGGAGAAATGTGAGTTCGCTGTACAGAGAATTAGTTTTTTGGGTTACATTATCTCCAGCGAAGGTTTTGAGATGGACCCGGTTAAAGTTCAAGCTGTACAGGAATGGCCTAGGCCTATTGGTTTGAAATCGATACAGAGGTTTTTAGGTTTCGCCAATTATTACAGAAAATTCATAAAAAATTTTTCTAGTATTGTCAAACCTCTGACCGATCTCACCAGGAAAGGTGCTGATGCGGTTCAGTGGTCTTCTGAGGCCATTGAAGCTTTTGTGTATCTCAAGGAGAGGTTCACCTCTGCTCCCATCCTTATGCAGCCTGATGTGACTAAGCCGTTTTTGGTTGAGGTTGATGCTTCCTCTGTGGGGGTTGGCGCAGTATTGTCTCAGGACAACGGGGATGGATTACATCCCTGTGCCATTTTTTCAAAAAAATTTTCGGAGACTGAACTGAATTACGATATTGGTAATCGGGAATTATTGGCTATTAAACTCGCATTTGAACACTGGCGACACTTCTTGAAAGGTGCGGAATTTCCCGTTCAGGTTCTTACGGATCATAAAAATCTGATATATCTTGATGCTGCCAAGCGCCTAAATGCCCGTCAGGCTAGGTGGGCACTGTTTTTCTCGCGGTTTAATTTCTCCGTTACTTACATCCCTGGTACTAAGAATGTTAAGGCGGATGCCTTGTCTCGCAGTTTTTCTCCCATAGTCGGTGCTGAGAAAGAGGAGAACATTTTACAAAGAAGGTGTTGTGATAGCTGCTTTGGACTCCGTTTTGGAAGATGAGATTCTTAAAGCACAGGAGAATGCCCCATCTAACACTCCTCATGGGAGGTTGTTTGTGCATGGGACCTTTAGGAGAGATTTGTTTGTTGAGTATCATGAATCTCGGTTGGCAGGTCATCCCGGAATCTCTGAGACCAAGAGACTGGTGGGTCGCAGTTTTTGGTGGCCTGGATGGCAGAAGGAAGTCATTAAGTGGGTGCGTCAATGTACTATATGTGCTAGATCTAAGTCCTCACATACTCCTGCTGCGGGGTTGCTTTGTCCTTTGGAGGTTCCCAGTGCTCCTTGGACACATTTGGCTATGGACTTTATAACTGACCTTCCCCCCTCTGAGGGTTTTACTGTCATCTGGGTGGTCGTGGACCGTTTAAGCAAGATGTGTCACTTGGTTCCCTTCGTCAAACTGCCCTGCGCTAAAACTCTCGCTAAGGCCTTTGTCAAGGAAATTGTCAGACTTCATGGCGTTCCTACTGACATTGTTTCTGATAGGGGTCGTCAGTTCGTGGCTCGTTTTTGGCGTGCCTTTTGTGACAGGTTGGGAGTTCATTTGTCGTTCTCGTCCGGATATCATCCTGAATCTAATGGCCAGACAGAAAGGAAAAACCAGGATGTTGAGCAGTTCTTGCGTTGTTTTGTGGCAGACAATCAAGAGGGGTGGTCTGAGTTTCTGCCACTTGCTGAATTTGCTCTGAACAATCATACATCTTCTTCTGCTGGTTGTTTGCCTTTTTTTTGTTGTTCTGGGAGACATCCGTCGTTTGGGTCGTTCTCCAAGTTGGGATCTGCCGTGCCTGAGGAGGAGAATTTTTCCGGTGATTTGGAGAGAGTTTGGACGGATGTGCGTGGTAATCTTCAGAAGGCCAACAGAAAATCTAAAGACTACTTTGATAGGAAACGACAGGAGGTTTTGTTCGCTGTTGGTGACATGGTTTGGTTGTCCTCTAGGAATCTGCGGTTGAGGATTCCTTCTAAGAAATTGGGTCCCAAGTTTGTAGGGCCCTTTAAGGTGCTTCAGATTGTCAATCAATCTGCTGTTAGGTTGGAGGTTCCTACCTCCTGGAGAATTAATCTGGTATTTCATGTCTCTCTGTTAAAAAAAGCTGTTGTGTCGGATGGTGACGCCTCTGCCTCTGTTCCTCCAGTGGTGGAGGACGGGGAATATGAAATTTCTCGCATCCTTAACTCTAGACGGTATAGAGGTAGTTTGCAGTATCTTGTGGCCTGGAAAGGTTTCGGACCCGAGGATAACTCTTGGGTGAGGTCTGATGATGTTTCCGCGTCCAGACTTATCAGAGCGTTTCACAGGAGATTTCCTGATAAGCCTGGTCCAAGGGGATCCGGAGGATCCTCTTAGAAGGGGGGGGGTACTGTTAGAACCTTGCTCTTAGGTTTTTTCCTTTGCTGGTCACATGACCTTGTTGGCCTATTTAATCCTGCTCCGCCCTTCTGGCTTTGCTGGACTTCATTGTATAACTACTTTCTAGCTAGCCTGTGCTCTGTATCTAACTCTGTTAGTTTGCTTGGTCTACGGACCTCTATGTTCTATATATTTTGTTTGTTCGTCTGTCTGCTACTATTTCTGTTAGGAGGTGTCCCATTTTCCTCCCAGTCCTTAGTACTTGTAGGGATTCCTTCCCCACATCTATAGGTCTCCGTACAGACTAGCTTAGGACTTTAGCAGGTCTGATCGCAGGATCAGGTTCCCTGTTACATCGTAGGGATTCAGCTGAGTTCTATCATAGGGACAGATGTCCTCTCTTTCCTTAGCTCTGGTAGCAGAACATAACACTTTAAGGCCCCTTCCAGACCTCCAGGGGGGGTCTGTGAGAAATTCTCGGGTTTCCCATTGATTTACATTGGGCTCATTGCTAGAGTCGAGCACCCGAGCATTACGATTTGCTCGACCCGAGCAACAAGCACCTGAGCATTTTAGTGCTCACTCATCACTAATGGACAGAAAGATGTCATTGAAATATACAAGAAGAAAATTTGGTAAAATCCAGATTCGGCACAGCAGCCAGGTAAAAAATTCAAAAGTGAACCTCCTTTCGCAGTGAACTACCTTACACATTTCTGGCGCAGTGAAGCGCCCACTGCACCAGAAACTCGTAAGGTGGTTTTAAACTTTTCTGTTTTTAAACTGGCTCTATAAACTTTATGTTATTTTACCTGGCTGCTGTGCCGATTCTGGATTTTACCCAATTTTCTTCTACTATGGCTGTGGCTCACTAGCTGGACCAGCAACTTCCAGCGGCATTTCCGTCACCTCATCTGAGATGAGCTAATGTGCATGAATGCTCCCTGATTCTCCCTCCTGTTAGAACCTTGCTCTTAGGTTTTTTCTATTGCTGGTCACATGACCTTGTTGGCCTATTTAGTACTGCTCCGCCCTTCTGGCTTTGCTGGACTTCATTGTATTACTACTCTTTAGCTAGCCTGTGCTCAGTATCTTACTCTGTTAGTTTGCTTGGTCTTCGGACCTCTGTGTTCTATATTATTTGTTTGTTTGTTCGTCTTTCTGCTACTATTTCTGTTAGGAGGTGTCCATTTTGCTTCCAGTCCCTAGTACTTGTAGGGATTCCTTCCCCACATCTATAGGTCTCCGTTCAGACTAGCTGAGGACTTTAGCAGGTCTGATCGCAGGATCAGGTTCCCTGTTGCATCGTAGGGATCAAGCTGAGTTCTATCGTAGAGACAGATCTCCTCTCTTTCTTTAGCTCTGGTAGCAGAACATAACAGTAAGTCCAGCCCGCAAATTCTCTAAGGAAAGATTTTTCTGTTCCATCATGGTGTCGGTTCAGGATTTGGCTCAACGCCTGCAGGGACTCTCTATGGAGGTGGCCGAGCTCCATCAGCACGTGAGTAACTGTTCTGGAGCGCATTTCTTGGAGCCGAAGGTACGTTTGCCTGATTTATTTTTTGGTGAACACCAAGAATTTTTTTCATTTAAAAATGCTTGCTTATTGTATTTTCGTTTGAGACCCAGGTCCTCTGGGGATGAATCCCAGCGCATAGGGTTCATAATGTCACTTTTGCGCAAAGAACCTCAGGAGTGGGCCTTTTCTTTACAACCTAGTAATCCATGCTTTAGATCAGTGGATAGTTTTTTTTCTGCTTTGGGGCTATTATATGATGATCCTGACCGTGTCTCATCAGCTGAGACTGAGTTGAGACGTTTGAGACAGGGATCAGGTAATGTGGAAAAATATTGTACTCATTTCCGTCGGTGGTCTACTCAAATAGGGTGGAACGATTCTTCTCTGAAGAGTCTGTTTCTTGCAGGGCTTAGTGAGAGGGTTAAAGATCTGCTAATTGCTTATCCCACACCTGAAGATTTGCAACAGGCTATGCAATTACAGTAGCTATACGGGTGGATAGGAGACTACGTGCAAGGGTTAATGAGAGTAAATACTCTGTAATGTCAGTTTCTGGTCATGAGAATGTGTGCACTAACAGTGGAGAGCCGATGGAGATTGGAGCGATGGCACCTCGCTTTCAAGAAAAAGACCGCAGATTTTCTGAAGGCTTGTGTTTCTATTGCGGAAATTCTGGTCATTTTATTAAAAGCTGTGTGCTTCGTATGAAGAAAGAAAAAAAAATGGTCAGTCATGCCCTTATTGCCTGTTTAAATTCTAAGGGAGTATTCCTATCTGCCACTACTGCTGCTCAGGATGAGTTAATTGAATTTCGGGTATTTGTGGATTGTGGATCTACTCTGAATGTGATTGATGGGGGATTCTTGGAAAAACTTAGATTAGAACCTAAAACTTTGTCATCCCCTATTGCTGTGGTTTCTGTCGATGGCTCTCCCTTGAAGACTGTTACTCACAAGGTCTGTGAATTTCCCCTCACTATTAATGGTATTCACCATGAGAATTTGGATTTGGTAGTTTTGAATAACTTGCCTTCTCCGGTGGTGTTGGGATTGCCCTGGTTAAAATTGCACAATCCTGTACTGGATTGGTCTACCAATGAAATTAAATCCTGGAGCCATAAATGTTATGACAAGTGTTGTAACGGGCGCATTGCAGCTGTGGATAGGGGGGAATTGCCTGTGCCTATTCAGGATTTTTGGAGAGTTTTTTCTGAGAAGGAATCGCAGGTTTTGCCTCCCCATAGAGACTATGATTGTACTATTGAATTTGTCCCTGGAGCGACTCTTCCTAAAAGTCGTTTATTTAACCTTACTATTCCTGAGAGAAAGGCTTTGGAGGAATACATACAGACAAGTTTGGCCGCCGGTCACATTAGGCCTTCTAAGTCTCCTGTGGCGGTTGGATTTTTTTTTGTAAAAAAAAAGGACGGCGGTTTACGTCCTTGTCTGGATTTTCGTGAGATTAACAAAATTACTGTACGCAATCCTTACCCACTGCCATTGATTCCTGATCTGTTTAACCAGTTAGTGGGGGCCAAGTGGTTCTCTAAAATTGACCTTCGGGGGGCATACAATCTGTTGCGCATGAAGGAGGGTGACGAATGGAAGACTGCTTTTAACACTCCTGTGGGTCATTTTGAGAATCTGGTTATGCCTTTTGGTCTCACCAACGCTCCTGCATTTTTTCAGAATCTTATTAATGACATCCTTAGACCTTTGATCGGCAAAAATGTGGTTGTGTATTTGGATGACATTTTGATTTATTCGCCGGATCTGGAGTCTCATTGGCGGAGCGTACGTGAGGTATTACAGTTATTAATTGACAATTCGCTTTTTGCTAAGCTGGAGAAATGTGAGTTCGCTGTACAGAGAATTAGTTTTTTGGGCTACATTATATCCAGCAAAGGTTTTGAGATGGACCCGGTGAAAGTTCAAGCTGTGCAGGAATGGCCTAGGCCTATTGGTTTGAAATCGATACAGAGGTTTTTGGGTTTCGCCAATTATTATAGAAAATTCATGAAAAATGTTTCTATTATTGTCAAACCTCTGACCGATCTCACCAGGAAAGGTGCTGATGCGGTTCAGTGGACTACTGAGGCCATTGAAGCCTTTGTGTATCTCAAGGAGAGGTTCAGCTCTGCTCCCATCCTTATACAGCCTGATGTGACTAAACCATTTTTGGTTGAGGTTGATGCTTCCTCTGTGGGGGTTGGCGCAGTATTGTCTCAGGATAACGGGGATGGAATACATCCCTGTGCCTTTTTTTCAAAAAAAATTTCAGAGACTGAACTGAATTACGATATTGGTAATCGGGAATTATTGGCTATTAAACTCGCACTTGAACACTGGCGCCACCTCTTGGAAGGTGCTGAATTTCCCGTTCACGTTTTTACAGATCATAAAAATCTGATATACCTTGATGCTGCCAAGCGCCTGAATGCCCGTCAGGCTAGGTGGGCACTGTTTTTCTCGCGGTTTAATTTTCCGTTACTTACATCCCAGGTACTAAAAATGTTAAGGCGGATGCCT
Source organism: Phyllobates terribilis (assembly GCF_046119375.1). Classification (NCBI taxonomy): domain Eukaryota; kingdom Metazoa; phylum Chordata; class Amphibia; order Anura; family Dendrobatidae; genus Phyllobates; species Phyllobates terribilis. The sequence continues at coordinate 67,685,370 of NW_027362763.1, read as the reverse complement.
TGTCTCGCAGCTTTTCTCCCATAGTTGGTGCTGAGAAAGAGGAGAACATTTTACAAGAAGGTGTTGTGATAGCTGCTTTGGACTCCGTTTTGGAAGAAGAGATTCTTAAAGCACAGGAGAATGCCCCATCTAACACTCCCCATGGGAGGTTGTTTGTGCCTGGGACCTTTAGGAGAGATTTGTTTGTTGAGTGTCACGAATCTCGGTTGGCAGGTCATCCTGGAATCTCTGAGACCAAGAGACTGGTGGGTCGCAGTTTTTGGTGGCCTGGATGGCAGAAGGAAGTCATTAAGTGGGTGCGCCAATGTACTGTGTGTGCAAGATCCAAGTCTTCGCATGCTCCTTCTGCGGGGTTGCTTTGCCCTCTGGAGGTTCCTAGTGCTCCTTGGACACATTTGGCTATGGATTTTATAACTGACCTTCCCCCCTCTGAGGGTTTCACTGTCATCTGGGTGGTCGTGGACCATTTTAGCAAGATGTGTCACTTGGTTCCCTTCGTCAAACTGCCCTGCGCTAAGACTCTCGCTAAGGCCTTTGTCAAGCAAATTGTCAGACTTCATGGTGTTCCTACTGACATTGTTTCTGATAGGGGACCTCAGTTCGTGGCTCGTTTTTGGCGTGCCTTTTGTGACAGGTTGGGAGTTCATTTGTCGTTCTCATCATTACTACTCTTTAGCTAGCCTGTGCTCAGTATCTTACTCTGTTAGTTTGCTTGGTCTTCAGACCTCTGTGTTCTATATTATTTGTTTGTTCGTCTTTCTGCTACTATTTCTGTTAGGAGGTGTCCAATTTGCTTCCAGTCCCTAGTACTTGTAGGGATTCCTTCCCCACATCTATAGGTCTCCATACAGACTAGCTGAGGACTTTAGCAGGTCTGATCGCAGGATCAGATTCCCTGTTACCTCGTAGGGATCAAGCTGAGTTCTATCGTAGGGACAGATCTCCTCTCTTTCCTTAGCTCTGGTAGCAGAACATAACAGGCTTTCTCTTCCGCCCCGATGCTACATCGCCCAGACGGCAACAAGCAATTCTTCCTGGAAGTTGACGCCTCCTCCTCTGGAGTCGGAGCGGTACTTACCCAAAAGTCGTCTTCCGGAAGAATGGTAACTTGCGGCTTCTTCTCCAAACTCTTCTCCTCTTCTGAGTGCAACTATTCTATAGGAGACCGAGAGTTATTGGCCATTAAGCTGGCACTGGAGGAGTGGCGTTACCTGCTCGAGGGAGCTCTTCACCCGGTAATAATTTACACGGACCACAAGAACTTGGTTTACCTCCAGAGTGCCCAGAGACTTAACCCGCGCCAATCCCGGTGGTCCTTGTTTTTTGCTCGCTTTGATTTCGTTCTTCATTTTCGCCCGGCTGACAAAAACATCAAAGCTGATGCCTTGTCCCGATCCTTCCTGGTGTCTGATCTCGAGGAGGAACCTAAACACATCATCGATCCCGCCAGAGTAATTCAGGTTGCCCCAGTGAATCTAAATCATCTCCCTCCCGGTAAGACGTTCGTAACTGTACCTGATCGAGAGAAGATCCTACACTGGGGTCACTCGTCTAAGCTAGCTGGCCACGCCAGTCAGAAAAAGACCCTCCAGCTTATTACCCGGCACTACTGGTGGCCTACCCTGCACAAGGACGTAATAGACTTTGTTTCTGCCTGTGTGTCCTGCGCCCGCAACAAGGTTCCGAGACACCTGCCAGACGGTCGCCTCCTTCCTCTTCCAGTACCTGCTGCCCCCTGGCAGCATATAGCTATGGACTTTAAACAGATTTCCCCGTCTCTGCCGGTTGTACGGTCATTTGGGTGGTCGCTGACCGCTTTTCCAAGATGGCTCACTTCATTCCCCTGCCGGGCCTCCCGTCTGCACCCGAGCTGGCTAAAGACTTTATCCGCCACATCTTCCGTCTCCATGGCCTGCCCCTCCACATCGTGTCGGATCGTGGGGTTCAGTTCACCTCACGCTTCTGGAGAGCCACATGTAAGCTGCTAGACGTCACCCTGGACTTCTCCTCCGCTTACCACCCACAGTCCAATGGTCAGGTGGAGCGGATCAATCAGATCCTGACCAGTTACCTCCGGCACTTCGTTAATGCCCACCATTCAGACTGGGTGGATCTCCTACCATGGGCCGAATTCTCTTACAATAACCACGAGAGCGAATCTTCCTCCAAATCCCCGTTTTTTGTAGTCTTCGGTCAGCATCCTCGGATCCCATTTCCTGTCTCCACCTCGGTGGAAAATCCGGCTGCGGAATCCCTCGTTAGCGAATTTTCCTCCATTTGGCAGAGTACCCGATCCGCACTCCTTCAGTCGTTCGAGCGGATGAAAAAACACGCTGACAAAAAACGCCTGGATCCTCCACAATTCCGTCCTGGAGATAAGGTTTGGCTCTCGTCCAAGTATGTCCGGCTCAAGGTTCCTTCCTACAAGTTAGGGCATTGGTTCATCGGCCCACTGGAGGTTATCAAACAGATCAACCCGGTGGCCTATAAATTGAAACTCCCGGCCAACTTGCGGATCCCTAACGCCTTCCATGTATCTCTCCTCAAACCCGTGGTACTTAACTCTTTTTCCAAGTCTACAGGTTCGCCTCCTGCTCCGGTTTCTGCTGAAGACGAGTTTGAGGTAGAGAACATTCTTGCCACCAAAAGGTTAAGAGGAAAGACCTTTTTTCTAGTAGATTGGAAGGGGTTTGGTCCTGAGGAGAGAACGTGGGAGCCCCGGGAGAACATTCATGCCCCTCTCATCCTTGATAAAATTCTGTCTGGCCTAAAAAAGGGGGGGGGGTACTGTAGCGTCGGCGTCCCTGCCTCCTGCTAGGCAGGGACGCTGTTCCCCTCACCTCTCCGCTCCGTGCCCGGTGTCTTCCTCCCGCTCTGCTAGCAGCGCGCGCTCCTTCCCGGCCACTGCGCTTAGGGCGTGCGCGCGCTCCCCCTCTCTTAAAGGGGCCGCGCGCGACGTCCTAAGGAGTCCCCGGCCAATGGCCGGAGGATCTCTCCATATATATGGCACCTCCTCCAAAATGGAGGTGCCCGAGCAATGTTGTAGCATAGTTCATCACTTTGCTTCAGCCCTCAGGTCCCGTTGCCAGTTACCTCCCAGTTACCTGCCAGTTTCCTGTCTGTTACCTGCCTGATTCGTGTCTATCTGCTGTTATTCCTGCGGTCCGACAGTCTGCCTACCAGCCCTGCCAGTCTGTCTATGGATCCCTCTGCCCGCTCACCTGGGAGCGCTCACCAGCTACCTGCCTGCTAGTCCTACTGGAGGCTCTGCCGTCACGTGCTGTGACCACCTGCCCGTCCAGAGACTCTTGCCCGCTCACCTGGGAGTGTCCACCTGTTACCTGCCTGTTAGCCTACCTGGAGGCTCTGCCGTCACGTGCTGTGGCCACCTGCCCGTCCAGAGACTCTTGCCCGCTCATCTGGGAGCGTCCACCCGTTACCTGCCTGTTAGCCTACCTGGAGGCTCTGCCGTCACGTGCTGTGACCACCTGCCCGTCCAGAGACTCTTGCCCGCACACCTGGGAGAGTCCACCAGCTACCTGCCTGTCTGCCTACCTGAAGGCTTAGCCGTCACCTGCCGTGACCACCCGCCTGTCTAGAGACTGTCCCGGTCACTTGCCATGACCTCCTGCCCTCTTACCCAGAGACTGTCCCCATCACTAGCCGTGACTGCCTGCCCGCCTTCCCTGGGTGTCACCCGCTTCCTTACAAGGACTGCCCCTTTGTATAGTTGCTCTGTGGTTCCACCTCCCAGACCCGTTACAATACCGACCTCACACAAGAGCAGATAGTGCTATCCATTCAACTTCCTCCGGCTTTTCAATTAGTGCATATATTCTATTTCAGTAAACATGACATATACTGTATATTGCTTGAGGTCTAGCTATTTACACCTTCATTGCTTATTTATTACGCTGTACATTGCACTGATTGCACTTTATGATAGTAATATAATATGTAAATTCTAGACTACTATCAAGTATTAGATTCTTGATTTCATCATTTTATTTGGTATTCAGTGTACATACTTCATTTCAGGGTATGTGACATATTTTTTCTGATGTCTATATTCTGTAATATGTTATACTGTACCTCCACTTAGTTGTTATTTTTGTGTGTAACATCCCACTTTGTTTCCTTGCTGTTAAGGATTCTTATATTTAATAAAAAGAATTGATTTCTGTATTTGGGCTACGTTTCCCATTTTTGATTGTTTATATATTATGCTGGGTACGTAACCGATAAGGTACTTATATGCTAGAATTCTTATACTCTGTTGTTAATGAATCTCTAGTTAGATGTTTTTATGATGAAAATAGCAGATGAACCTATGTTTTTTTTTTATTAATTACTTAAAAGACAATCTTTATTAAAATACAAGGCTGTGTGCTAAATTTGTCCAGCCTGTTTAGGCTTGTTGACTACTTTCAATGCTTTGTCTTGGTCTTGTTCCAAACCCTCCTTTTTTGGGACATTATTAGTTCAGGGTGTGGTTTCATGTGCACAGTCATTATTACTCTCTGCTGTAAATTTCCCCAGACATGAAAATATCATCTGCAATAAACTATTTCAAGCTGAGAGAGTGGAGAACTGGAAGATCCTTTTTTATGTGATCGTTGTAAACCAAGAGCTGGATCCTGACCTCATTCTCAAGAAAGCCGTACCCTGAAGTTATGGAGCAGAAATAAGCACAGTGAGTTGGAATGCATCGGTTGCTCAATCTTCTTTGTACTTATCATTACTCTTACAGGACATATGATCAATAACATCTAATTGATTACTTGTGATCCAACCTAATTAAAATTGACCCCACTGGCAAGTGACTGGCTCCAAGGTCAATTTCAAATGGTGTTCTATTATACTGAAACTTTGGGGTCCATTCTGGTAAAGAAGTTTAAGTTCGTTGGACGATGTTCCTATACAACCCCAAAAATATTGTTTTAACTTATGGTTATGTAATTCTGAAAAGTATTAATTATGAATGACAGCATGATGACAAATTTTTTTTTTACTGATTTTTTTTTTCTTTTTTTTTAGAAAGGTATTCCTGTTTCAATTTACTGATTTGAAACTTAATTGGATTTATTGAAGTGCCAATACACTTATGGTAATGGAAACACTTTTTTATATTTAGAATTTTGTGAATTTAATATTTTTCTTCTAATTTTTTAAATGCATTATTGCACTTGTTTTCTCTATTTTTTTTAACATCTTGAATGTATTTCAATATATTTAACCCATTAGTGACCAATAGACGTCTCTTTACTGACCTCAGATATAAGAGACTAGCATCCCCTTAAAAGTGACAATCCTATAGCTGTCACCTGTACACTATAGCTGACAACTTGCTGCATCAGCCACGATCAATGTTGGCACCAACCATGCACGTTTAACCCCTTAGATTCTGCTGTCAATAGAGACTTCAGAATCTAAATAGTTAGCAGAGTGTCGGGGCCCCCTCTTTAACCTCATCGGCACTTTGAGATCTTGATTGTGTGGTCCTGATATTTGGCATAACAATTCATGGCCAAAATAACAGCCTTAGAATATGCTGGCTGTAGCGGCCTGTTCAGAAGTTATTAGCGTTGAGCGAGTATGTTTTGTTAACCCTTTCGCCGAGTACGCTCGGGCGAACGCCGAGTAGTTACAGCTGCTCGGTGATATGTTTGAATCACTCCCGTGTGCATGATTTGTGGTTGTTTGACAGCTTTAACCCCTCTCTGACCTATGACCTAAAAGAACGTCATGGTGACATGGGCCGATTTGACCAATGAAGTACTATTACACTGTGTTCCAAATTATTATGCAAATAATATTTTCTCAGATTTTCCCAAATTACTTATATGAATTACAGTCATTGTAATTTTCCAGTCAAATAACTATTAGAGTACAATTGAAAGGTTTTTGTACAAACTGCCTATGATAATAGTATATTTTTAAAAAAATAAAAAACTCAAACTGCACTCAAAATGCATGTTCCAAATTATTATGCACAGCAGAGTTTTAAACCTTTTCATTTTAATAAAGAACAAAAAAATGGTCATTTTTGAAATTATAAGCATTAGCAGGTTATTACAAACTGAAATCAAACAGTTTTCAATTCAAAACTTTATTCTAGGTGGTGTTACGTTTGCACATAGGACCGCTTGTTCGAAAGGAGCTTCTGAACTCTCTCGTTCATTGAATTTGTCAGGTTTTGGATGGTTTCTGCTTCAATTGTTTTGCATGAGGACAGAATACCCTCCCAGAGCTGTTGCTTAGATGAGAACTGCCTCCCACCATCATAGAAACTCCTTTTGATGATGCTCCAGACATTGTCAATGGGGTTGACGTCAGGGGAGCATGGGTGCCACACCATAAGTTTGTCCCCTTTTATGCCCATAGCAGCCAGAGATGCAGATGTGTCATGTGCAGCATGAGACGGGGCATTATCATGCATGAAATGATCTCGATGGTCCAGATGGATGGAGTGGAGGATGGCTGGTTGATGGACACCCCATGCAAACACGGCTACGGCGCTAACAAGGAGGAGGTGGAGTAATGTTTTGGGCAGGAATCATGGGGAGAGAGATTGTCGGCCCTTTTAGGATCCCAGTAGGGGTAAAGATGAACTCCATAATGTATGTGGAGTTTCTCAAACAGCACTTCCTTCCATGGTTCAAGAAGAAGAATCGTGCATTCCACAGCAAGATCATTTTCATGCATGATAATGTCCCGTCTCATGCTGCACATAACACATCTGCATCTCTGGCTGCTATGGGCATAAAAGGGGACAAACTTATGGTGTGGCACCCATGCTCCCCTGACCTCAACCCCATTGAGAACCTCTGGAGCATCATCAAAAGGAGTGTCTATGATGGCGATAGGCAGTTCACATCTAAGCAACAGCTCTGGGAGGGTATTCTGTCCTCATGCAAAACAATTAAAGCGAAACCATCCAAAACCTGACAAATTCAATGGACGAGAGAGTTCAGAACTCCTTTCGAACAAGCGGTCCTATGTGCAAATGTAACATCACCTAGAATAAAGTTTTGAGTTGAAAACGACTTTATTCTTTGGGTCAGTGCGATTGCATCGATACTAGAATCATATCGGGTTTTTATGATTGAAAGCTGCCACACACTAAAAGACGCATTTTTTTGCATCACTATAATTTTTCCATATTTTGGCCGCCAGTTATGTGATGGCTTGTTTTTTGTGGGATGAGTTGACGTTTTTATTGGTATCATTTTCGGGCCCATGACATTTTTTGATCGCTTTCTATTCCATTTTTTGGGAGGCAGAATGAACAAAATCCAGCAATTCAGGATTTTTTTGGGGAGGATTTTTTATGCTATTCCGCGTGTGGTAAAATTGATAAGGCAGATTTATTCTTCGGGTCAGTGCGATTACAGCGATGCCACATTTATATTGTTTTTTTGTTTTGGCACTTTTACACAATAAAAACTATTTTATTGAAAAAATTATTATTTTGGCATAGTTTTATTCTGAGAGCTGTAACTTTTTATTTTTCAGCTGACAGAGCTGTATGGTGGCTTGTTTTTGCAGGGGTCTTTTTGATCGCGTTTTATTCTACTTTTTGTTTGGCAATGTGATGATAAAGCATTGTTTTTTGCCTGTTTTCTACAGTTTTATCAGTCGGGTCGTTACAGATGCTATGATACCAAATATGTGTACTTTTATTGTTTGGTTTTTTTACACATAAATATATTTATTGGATTAATATTTTCTCTTTTTTTTTTCTTTATTTTTTGATTTTTTTAAAAAAAATATTTTTATAATTTTTTTTAAAAGTTTTATTACCTTTTTACCTTGTCCCAGGGTGGGACATCAGCTTCAAACTGTCAGATCACTGATCTGATGCTCTGCAATGCATCTGCACTGCAGAGCATCAGAGCAGCGTCTGACAGGCAGTAAGGAGGCGTCTCAGCTGACAGGCCACCTTCCTGCAGGACCCTGAAGGACCCCGAGGCCATCTTGGGACCGGGGGTCACCATGGAGACCATCAACACAACGCGATCACATCGCGTTGATGGGATCACAGAGGGAACCCACTCCCTCTGCTATGCCCTGCAATGTCACTGTCAATACTGACAGCGGCATCACAGGGGTTAAATGCCCATGATCGGTACTAGCACCGATCGTGGGTGGTGCTGCGAGGTGTCAGCTCTCACACAGAGCCCGTCTGTTCACCGGGCCATACATGCAGTGCTCTTTTGCGGGAACGCAGCGCCCACAGAGCAGTGCATGTACGGTGCATGTTGGGAAGGGGTTAAAGTGATAGACAAAGTTTGAAAATTGCAATTTTTAAAACATTTGTCAAATTTCTGAGATTTTTATAAATAAACGCAAAACATATCAACCTAAATTTACCATTATTATAAAGTATCATGTGTCACAAAAAACAATCTTAAAACCCATGGGATATGTAGAAGCGTTTCAGAGTTATTACTACGTAGAGTGACACTGGTCAGATATAAAAAAAATTGGTCCAGTCACTAAGGGGTTTATATTTGTTTAGTCCAAGCAAGATAATTTTACATGGATTTATATAGTGTGACCAAGTTGTCAAGCACTTTCCGAGTGATGCTAAAATCGCTTGGAAAAGCGCTTTATAACCCGCATGTGGAAATGCATGCAAAAACGCTTGTCAAACGCTTCTACCTGGCAGGAAAAACACATGTAAAATCTGCAAGCGTTTTTCCTGCCAGGGAGATGCGGAAAAAATTTCTGCTTCGTGAGCACTTAGCCTCAACATTATGGAGGGCTAAATTTACTGTAAGAAAAACCAGCAAAAAAAGGGTAGCAATGTTTGCCTGCGCAGATCTTCAAATCCAAATGTACTACCAGGATGCAGCAGACCCATATAAAGATGGTGGCTAAACAGGTGCAAAATACTGATGAGACAATCACTCACAACCTACCATTTCATGGAAGGGGTGACTGCTTAGTATTAGAATTGCACAAAAAAAAGGCTTGTATAGGATGCTGTTCACACTAGGGTAGTGCACAGTATCCGGCTTACAGCCTATTAGTTACGCCCATACTATTAAACTAGGCGGGCTGCCCGATACTATCCAAGTGCACCCCCTGGGAACAGACACCCTAGTTTAATTTTTGGGGAATTTTAATTCTTTGTGTGCCTTTTGCTGTTAGTGTAGGACTCGTAAGCATGAGGACCCTTGACTCGGGTTACGAGCTTGCGTATTTTGGCCAAAATATCAACTAATACCTCATGTATTATATATATGTAATTTTGCACACTTTTATTCCAGGGTGCAGCCAGGCCCATCAGTGCGGGCATTGTAAACTAGGGTGTTCCCAGGGGGTGCAATTGGATAGTACTGAGCAGCCGGCCTAGTCTAATAGTATGGGCGTAACTAATAGGCTGTAAGCTGGATACTGTGCACTACCCTAGTGTGAACAGCGTCCTATACAGCCATTTTTTGTGCAATTCTAATACTAAGCAGTCACCCCCTCCATGAAATGGTAGGTTGTGAGTGATTGTCTCATCAGTATTTTGCACCTGTGTAGCCGCCATCTTTATATGGGTTTGCTGCATCCTGGTAGTACATTTGGCTTTGAAGATCTCGGCAGGTGAACATTGCTACCCTTTTTTTGCTGGTTTTTCTGGATACAGATATTTCAGTTTTCATGTCAATAATTTATATCTCGTGGAGGCAACAAACTTGATGTCTACAGAATGTCAAAGGAGGACACAGGTTGACTTGAGCAAAATTAATACATACTTACAATGATTTACTGAGACGAGCAAAAAAGGCTGACACTTGAGATAATCTGCAGGCCCTCTGTCTTGACCAGCACCTCTTGTAGTCCACTTGAGTAAGTTTCTGACTCTTATGTGGCTAAGTATTTGCACCTTATTCTCTTAAGTTTTGCTCCACTCTTAAAGTTTTTCTTTTCTTAAGTCTTTTTTTTAGCTGTAAGCCATAATCCTCAACATTAACAGAAATAAACACTTGAAATAGATCACACTGTAATAATTCTATATAATAAGGAGTTTCATTTTTTTGTATTGATGAACTGAAATAAATTAACCTTTTTGATGATATTCTAATTTAGTGAGATGCCCCTGTATAAAGAAAGAAACAAATTACAAAGCTTCCCCTATACTTTGCAATGTTAAACACGGACATTTTTCATGGACCCATAGTCTTGTATTGAACCTTGTAACATAGTAACATAGTTTGTAAAGCCGAATAAAGACTTGCGTCCATCAAGTTCGACCTGTTAGTTCTGTAATTGCTAAAGTTGATCCAGAGGAGGGCAAAAACCCCAAATGATTTAGCCAATCTTCACCTGAGGAAAAATTCCCTCCCGACTCTGAAACCAGCAGTCAGAATAAATCCCTGTATCAACCTACTATTTTATTTTATTTTTACGTATACGCTGAAATCTGCCTGGTATCTAGAAATGCATCCAGTCCCCGCTTGAAGTGGTGTAGTGAATCTGACATTACCGTCTCCTCACTCAGTGAATTCCATATTCTCACTGCTCTTACCGTAAAGAACCCCTTTCTATGCTGGTGCTGAAACCTTTTCTCTTCCAGTCTTAGTGAATGCCCTCTTGTTACCGTAATATCCCTCCTTTTGAACATATCCCGGGCAAGGTCTCTATACTGTCCCCTAACATATTTGTACACATTTATTATGTCCCCCCTCAACCTTCTCTTTTCCAGGCTGAATAGTCCTAGTTTTGCCAACCTCTCTGGGTATTGTGTAGCACCCCGAGGACTCGGCTGCTACAGGGGTATTGCACCTCGAACCAGAGGTGTGGTATTCCACTCCCGGTTAAGGATGGAGTGTGGACCAGGACTCTGTTAGCTGCATGCACCACACACACCCCATTTCCGAGGAACAGACCGACGGTGCTCCCACTAGACAGAGTGCAGGCACGACAGCTTCTGTTCCTGGCTGGAGTGGGGAAGGGGAGGAGAACCCAGTGGTGTAGGAGCAGATAGGGGTGGGTTTCTGGGCATAGGTAGGAGCCCATTGGTTGCTAGTCACCTGGGCTCGGGTGTCAGAAGGAGGTATATAAGGTGGGCACCATCTTAGTAGTCAGTTCAGAGAGGAGCTCAGCCAGAGAGGGCTGACAGGGAGCTGTGGCTCAGTCTGGGCCCAGCTCCAGAGCCAGGCCTGGAGTGGAGGCCTGAGACAGCAGAAAGAGAGAGGAGAAGGAACAGAAAGGAAAGTAAGAAAGGAACTAAAACAGAGGAGAAAGGAGGCGAGGAACACAGAGAAAGGCCCAGAGACACGAAGGCAGAAGGAACCCCATAAGCCCAGAGGAGATACTGGGTGAAGAGTTGGCAGAGCAGGGTACCGGAACCCGAATTGGTGGAGGCAACTAATCCTCAGCCAAATCCGGAGGTTGTCACCACATCTTGGTGCGACCCCTCACTACATCCACCAGAAAGGCATACCGCATAGGGTCAGGGAAACCGGAGAGAGGTTTCACCAACAGAAGGCCCGAGGAAGCTGGACAAAGGTGGGTCACTGGTGGGGACGGCCAGTAGAAAGGAAGAGAGGGGAGCTCTGAACCGCACTCTGGAATTGCCTGGGAGTTGACCGAGTCCCTCACCTGGTGGACGCAGCACGGCTCGGGCGGTCACTGCTGGCTGAAGTGACCTGAACAACAACAGTGAGTAAAGCTTTGGAAACTGCACCACACGTCTCTGTGATTCCTTGTCGCACCAGCACCATCAGCACTGGGACCCTCACACCATCACTCCCATCATCTCCACATTAGCTGCCCTGAGGCAATACTCCTCCCGTGGGGAGTCATCCCATACTCGGCTGCACAAACAACATCAGCCTCAGCGGTCTGCAGTGCAGCGGCGGTCCCCACTGACCGCAATCCACGGGTGGCGTAGTCGGACACTTAGTACAATACAAATAGACTGCCACTGGTTTGACCACCCTGGGCACGGACCGGGTCACCGCCACGGAGAACTACAACCCCCAGCGATCCGGCTCCGGGTATTCCCCCTGCACAGCAGCAGTACAGCAGCAGCACAGGCCCAGGGGGCGCGTCAACTTCAGTCCCTCCATTCCCTTTATTAATTTTGTTGCCCTCCTTTGTACCTTTTCAAGCTCATTTATATCCTTTCTATATATTGGGGCCCATAACTGAGCACAGTATTCCAAGTGTGGTCTGACCAGAGCTTTGTACAGTGGAAGAACAGTGTTCTCATTCGTTGTCATTCGTGCTGTAAAAAAAAAATATATGTTTCTGTGTTTTGCACAAACACATGGTCCGTGAAAAACAGACATGTGAACAGCTCCATAGATTATACTGGGTACGTGTTGAATCCATGAAAAAAAAAACAGAAAGCGTAACTGCTATAAAGATGTCTGAATGAAGCCTAAAACAGTTTCAGGCTCCTCTACGTCTCTGGCATGGTTCTTCTCTTCATAGGCAATTTTCCGTCTAGCAAAACAAATAATTTTTCCAGCCCTTTTTTGGCAGATGCCCACATCAAATACACAATAGCAAACAGCTTTTACTGCATTCTTGCTGCTTATTTAATCTCTTTTCCCCCCTTTTTTTTAAGCACTTTTGGGACAGATTTCAAGTAATTTTTTTATAAAGAGGAACACTGGGATTCTGAACTTAAAAACACATCTTTTTTTTTATTTATTTTATTTTCATGCTCCCCATAGAAGCCGATAGAAAAAATGCATTAAAATACAGTTTAATAGCTTCCTTAAATACACAGTGGCCACGATTTTTCATCAAATCACTTTCACTTTGGTTTAACTAGCAAATGCAGTAGATTTCTGCACAAAAAAACTCAGCAGGAAAAAATGTTGCATTTACAATACATGGAAACAAAGCTCCAACTCGGGGGTTAACTTACAAACTCCTTAATTGGCTATTTGTGATGAGCGGATCTATCCTACTCGCATTCCTCGGCAGAAATGCCGATCCCCTTACTGCCGCAGCCCTCACCTGGAGGGTCCTGCTCTGGCGTCCACCCTCCACACTGACACAGCCCAGTGTGCAGATCCCCTGACACTGTGCTTAGGGCGCATGCGCTCCCCTCCTCTTAAAGGCAACTGGCTATTTAAGGTACCTCTTGCAATATGGAGGTTCCAGTGCAATTTAGTTTTTTTGGTGATAACACTTTCTGTAGTTCCAGCTCCCAGTACATGTACTCGCCCGCCTTCCTGTCTATTAGCCGTGCCCGCCTCCAGTCCTTGGGGGCAGCTACCTACCATCTGATGTCCGTTCTGGAGTAGCACCTGGTAGACCTTCCCCATCCCTCCTTGGATAATTTTGTCGTTAAGCCACCATGGATCTAGGGTTGAATTTGGTGAGGCACCTAGTTACACCCCTCCGGTCTCTCCTTGCACTGCGGCACAGTGGTTCAACCACCCTCCCCGTTACAGAATAAAAAATGTCCAGCATCATTTCACACTGCTGAAGACACAGTGAGTTAGTGACTTAGTGCCCAGCAGCTATAGCATCACATGGTTGCAGCACAGTCAATCATGAGAGCTATTAAATCCAGTATAAAAGATGAGGGACAGCCAAGGAATGTCCTTTTATGCTTGTACTGTGGATAGAAAAAAACCCTAGCCTGATTGTGGTATATTCATGCAGTGCTGAGGCAGATTGGAAATGGGATTGATAGTCTGAGTTTGTGAATATTAATCCAAAAATTCAAGTGATCGGTTACCGTTGTAGCTGTATACATTGAAGGAAATAATTATTTGATCCCTTGCTATTTTTGTAAGCTTGCCCACTGACAAAGACATGAACAGTCTATTATTTTAAGAGTATGTTAATTTAACATTGAGAAATAGAATATCCAAAAACAATCAAGAAAATCACATTGTATAATTAGATACATTTATTTGCATTTTGCAGTGAGAAATAAGTATTTGATTCCTCTGGCAAAAAACACTTAATACTTGGTGGTAAAACCCTTCTGGGCAAGCTCAGCTGTCAGATGTTTTTTTGTAGTTTCTGATGAGGGTTGGGCACATGTCAGGAGGAATTTTGGTCCACTCCTCTTTGCAGATCATCTCTAAATCAATAAGATTTTGAGACTGCTGTTTGGCAACACAGAGCTTCAACTCCCTCCATAAGTTTTCTTTGGGATTAAGGTCTGGAGACTGGCTAGGCCACTCCATGACCTTAATGTGCTTCTTTTTGAGCAACTCCTTTGTTGCCTTGGCTATATGTTTCGGGTTATTGTCTTGCTGGAAGACCCAGCCATGACCCATTTTTAATGTCCTGGCGGAGACAAGGGGGTTGTCACTCAGGAATTTACGGTACATGGCTCCATCCATTCTCCCATTGATGCAGTGAAGTAGTCCTGTGCCCATAGCAGAGAAACACCTCCAAAACATAATGTTTCCACCTCCATGCTTGACAGTGGGCATGATGTTCTTTGGGTCATAGGCAACATTTTTCTTCCTCCAAACACAGCGAGTTGAGTTAATGCCAAAGAGCTCAATTTTTGTCTCATCTGACCACAGCACCTTCTTCCAATAACTCAGAATCATCCAGGTGTTCATTGGCAAACTTCAGATGGCCCTGCACATGTGCCTTCTTGAGAAGGGGGACCTTGCGGGCACTGGAGGATTTTAAATCTTTAAGGCGTAATCTGTTACCAATGGTTTTCTTGGTGACTGTGGTCCCAGCTGCCTTGAGATCATTAACCAGTTCCCCCATGTAGTTTTAGGCTGATCTCTCACCTTCCTCATGATCAAGGATACCCCATAAGGTGAAATTTTGCATGGTGCCCCAGATCGATGTCGATTGACAGTCGTTTTGTATTTCTTCCATTTTCTTACTATTGCACCAAGAGTTGTCTCCTTCTCACCCAGCGTCTTACTATTGATTTTGTAGCCCATTCCAGTATTGTGCAGGTCTATCCTCTTGTCACTGACATCCTTAGAAAGCTCTTTGGTCTTGCCTATGTTTGTAGAGGTTAGAGTCTGACTGATTAATCGAGTCTGTGGACAGGAGTCTCTTATACTGGTGACTATGTAAGACAGCTGTCTTTAATGCAGATAACGAGTTGATTAGAAGTGTCTTGACTGTTAGAGCCCCAACTCATAATGGTTTGTAGGGGATCAAATACTTATTTTTCACTGCAAAATGCAAATTAATTTATCTAATTTATACAATGCGATTTTCTTATTTTTTATTTGGAATATGCTATCTCTCAATGTTAAAATTAACCTACCCTTAAAATTATTGAATGTTCATGTCATTGTCAGTGGGAAAACTTGCAAAAACAACAAGGGATCCAATACTTATTTCCTTCACTGTAGGTATTTTTTATTTTTACAAACAGCAAAAATCTGTTTCTGTCTCTCTCGAGATTATTTGCAAGATGTCCTGTTTTTATACCTCTGTTTTTCGTATCTTTTTAATCGATAAACAAAGCTCTTTTTTTTACTTAGAATAAGTGCTGAACAAGATTGCTGTTTTTATTTTTTTTTAATAAAATTTAGTGGCACTGTCCCAGCAAACCTCCTCGCTTGCCATTTCCTTCTCTTTCTGGACTGCCAAAAAGAGCAGGAAGAAGCTGTTACAGCTCGGACAGGATCCACTCCCATTATATTAACTATGACAGCAGACACTGATATTTAGAGTACAGCTTGTTTTGCAACTTAGTTTGGTTGGTGCCAGCCTGTCTCTACCTTCACCTCCTCCTCCCACTCACAGGAGTGCCATGAAGGAGGACAGGAACACAGACCCCACTGACCAATACAATCAGTATGATGGGGAAAGCATTCACTGGCCAGTGTTCTCCTGCCTTGTACTCCCTCTTTTGTGAGCAGAGCAGCTTGATCACAGCCTCACAAAAGTTATTGATTGCCCTAAGAAAAGTGCACCCTCCACTATGTGATAGGAGGTGACGCCCGAGGTGTTTACCTGCTCCTCGTTTGGGCTCTTCGGAGAGCTTGTGCTAAGTGGCTGATGAAATACCATTGAGGAAACTGAAAAGTGAGGCGGCTCCAGTTGCAGATGGCGTGCCTGTCCTTATTGGAGATCAGCAAATCTAGCAAAATTCACATTCATTTGAATTCCACCTGTAAATTTAATTTTCCCCTCACACATGACAGCACACCTGGAGAGAGAGGGATCCGCCCCGCCAAGGACAGGAAACCGTCTGAAATAAAGGGGCGGTACCTCTCTCTCGCTTCAGTTGGTTTCCTGTCCTTGATGGGAACCTGTCTCAGGAAAAAAAGAAGACTTACCTGGGGCTGTCCCAGTGTGGAAGAGCGAGCACTGGCCTGTGCACCGGGTTCAGTATCCCAGAAGCGCCGTCCGCAGCTTCCCCTGGGATTTCTGCACTGAGGGGGGGGCTCGCGGTAAGGTAGGCTTTGGCCTCCCGGAGACCGCGGCGCCATCCTCCCCCTGCCGTGCGGTGACGTCAGGAGGCTGTGCCCGATCCAAGATGGCGGCGCCAATCGGAGCATTGCAGGCCAGAGGTTTTTTTCGATAGAGCTCCGGCCTATGGAAGGGGGGAGGGCCCATGAACCTGAGGAGGTGCTGGATGGCCCTATTTTAGGAGGGGGGGTTGTCCTGAAAGCGTAGACACTTCTGAAGCATGGCTGACCAGGATAGCCAAGAGCAGCAGCTAACCCCCGCCCCTCAGCAATGGAAAAAGCAGAGGGATACCTCTCACAATGACAGCCGCTCAAGCAATCGCAGTGGCAGCCACAGGAGCAAGGTGTCAAGCGCCTCAGGTCCATCCAGAAAGGAATCATCGGTTCCGCTACAGCCTCCGAATCCGGTACCCGTTTGTGACTTCCAAGGGTGAGTGATCTTCGTGAATGTCACCTTTTAGTAATGGGAAGTCTCTTATGTGGTTCCTTTTATAGGAGCCTAAGAAGAGTAGCGCCAAGCAAAAGCACAGAATTTGTGCCCTATGCCGAACTTCCCTACCCATAGATTGCCAAAAGCCGCTTTTCCCGAACTGCGTGGCTAAAACTATAGCGGAAAATTCCCTGGATTTCGCAACTAATTTAAAGTCTATAGTCCACGCAGAGGTTCAGGGGTCCCTGAAGGGGTTGCTTAGAGGGAAGAAAAGATCCCATAGAGAGGTCTCCTCCAACTCTGACTCCTCCCAGTCCGAGGATCTGTGGCTGAGTGATTCATCATCCTCTTCCTCATCGGATAACGGTAGACCCTGTTTCCCCATTGAGAGTACAGACAGATTGGTTAGAGCAGTCAGATCAACCATGGGTCTGGGGGAGGAGAAAGCATCCAAATCCCGGAAAGACGTTATGTTTGCGGGCCTTGGAGAAAAAAAGAGACGCTCCTTTCGGGTAAACACTAAAATTTAGGGCCTCATTGACCGAGAGTGGAAGAGACCAGAAAGATCAGGGACCTTACTCTCCTTCTCTAAAATAAGGTACCCCTTCGAAGAGAAGGACTCTGAGCCTTGGGATAAGATCCCCAAAGTTGACGGGACTGTAGCCAGGTCATCCAAAAAATCTTCCCTGTCCTTGGAGGACTCAGGCGTCCTAAAAGATGCCCTTGATAAAAAGGCTGACTCCTTTCTGCGTCATACTTGGGAAGCTGCAGCAGGAGGCCTGAAGCCACCAGTAGCGGGCATCTGTGTGGCGAGATCCCTAATGGTGTGGCTCCAACAGTTGGAGGACCAGCTTAAGGATAAAAAGGTTTCTAGGGATAGAATCCTTTCAAATCTACCCCTAATGCAGGCAGCATCAGCCTTCCTGGCGGACTCTTCAGCAGACTGTCAGGCTTTCGGCTAGAGCAGCAGGTCTATCTAATGCTGCCAGATGGGCCTTGTGGCTCAAAGGTTGCCCAGGTGACCTACAGTCAAAGCATAAATTGTGTTCCCTCCCGTGTGATGGTAGACTCCTGTTTGGCCAAAAGTTGGAAGACCTTTTAGCAAAGGTGGGCGATAAAAACAAAGGGTTCCCAGGATTTTCAGGGAACACAAAAAGGTTTGGTTTTCGGAGGAGGAAATTTAATAGGGGTCACCCTCCAGGAGACAGGAGAAGATGGGAGACCAAGTCCAAAAAGGAGTCGGGCTATATGTTTGGGGGACCGTCCTCAAATACAAAGAGATCCTCCCAATGACGCCATGCCGGAGGTTGGGGGAGGCTTTCCCACTTTTTTCCAGCTTGGTAAGCAATTACGGCAAACCCCTGGATTTTGAACATTGTAAGTGGTGGCCTGAAGATACGGTTCAGCCAGATCCCTTGTTGGACCTTTGTGGTTACCCCCAAAAGGAAGGTCCAGGAAGAACAGATAACACTGGAAGCGGAGATATTAGAGCTAGTAAGGAAACGAGTCCTTCTCGAAGTGCCGATACCACAAAGAGGGAAGGGGTTCTATTCCCCTCTGTTCATGATAAAAAAAAAAAAAAACAACGGGTCCCTAAGGACCATCATCAACCTCAGGAGTCTGAACCAGTTAATAGAAAATCAGACCTTCAAGATGGAGTCAGTAAGCTCGGCAGTGAAGCTCTTACACCACAATTGCTTTATGGCAGTAATAGACTTGAAGGACGCATATTATCACATTCCAATTCATCCAGACTACCAGAAGTATCTAAGAGTAGCCCTGTTCATTCAGGAAGAGCTGAGGCATTTTCAGTTTGCTGCTCTACCCTTCGGCCTCTCCATAGCACCAAAAATATTTGCAAAACTAATAGCGGAAGTAACAGCCTTTCTACGAATCAAGAACAAAGTGATCGTGCCCTATTTAGATGATTTCTTAATAGTAGGGAAATCAGAAGTCCACTGCTCCAGTCAACTTCTAGAAGTAACGACAGTGTTGCATCAGCTAGGGTGGTTGGTAAATTCCCAAAAGTCTAAACTAACCCCCTCAAGGACTCAGACCTTCCTAGGTCTAATCCTAGACTCTCATCTCCAAGCCTGCTTCCTCCCAGAAGACAAGGTTCGCAAATTGCTCGTTTTAGTCTTGAAAGCCATGCGATCTCCAGTGATGTCCCTAAGAGAGGCAATGTCCCTCCTGGGCTCTATGACAACCTGTCTCCCAGCAGTCAAATGGGCTCAGGGGCATATGAGACTTCTTCAGTGGGAGGTCCTGTCAGCGCAGAGGTCCTTCAACGGGCATTTAGAAAGCAAGTTCTCTCTCTCTCTCTCCCCAGATGCTGTAGATTCCCTTTCGTGGTGGACAGACAGGGGAAATCTGACCTCAGGTGTACAGTGGTCCTGACCAGTCGATCGGGTGATTACGACCGATGCAAGCAGTTCTGGATGGGGGGGTCATCTGGCAGAGCTCTCAATTCAGGGTCACTGGACATACCACGAGATGGAAGCATCCTCAAACATAAAGGAGCTTTGGGAAGTAGAGAGATCTCTGATAGGTTTCCTTCCTCACATTCAGGGTCACCACGTCGAGGTCTGGTCCGAGAACAGGACATCAGTAGCCTATGTGAATCATCAGGGGGGAACAAGATCACGCTCTCTGATGGCTGTGGCAGACAGAATCCTTCATCTGGCAGAGCGACACCTCCCATCCCTCAGTACTCTTCACATAAAGGGGGTAGAAAACGTAAAGGCAGATTTTCTCAGCCGCCATACCCTAAGACAGGGGGAATGGAGCTTAAACCCGGAGGTTTTCCAACAGATTGTCCAGTTATGGGGGCAGCCAGACATAGACCTGTTCGCCACAAGAGCAAACAGGAAGGTAGACAGATTCTGTTCCTTAAATCCAGCAGAAAGTCCCCATGACGTGGATGCCCTCCAGATCCCTTGGAAGTTCAGGAAGGCCTATGCCTTTCTCCCGTTAGTAATGGTTCCAGAAGTGGTGAGGAAGATTTGGGAGGAAGGCGCAAGGGTAATTCTTATAGCCCCTTTTTGGCCAAAGAGTCTGGAGTAAATTCCTAGAATTTATAGATACCCCATTATCAGACAAGCCTCCAATCAGGGGAATCCTGGAGTTTTTGCAAAAGGGGCGCGACTTAGGTCTAGCGACGGGGACTCTTAAAGTTCATTAGGAGTGCTCTATAATTGTAACTTGGCGGGGAACAGGTGGGTCTCGAGGTTTATCAAGTCCTGTGCCAGAGCCAGATCGGTTCGGTCCCTAAGAGTTCCTTCCTGGGACCTGAATTTGGTCTTGAACGCACTTACCAGTTACCCGTTCGAACCCCTTCAGGATGTCTCTCCAAAGATCCTCACCCTTAAAACCATCCTCTTAGTGGCCTTAATGTCTGCTCGTAGGGTAGGTGACCTGCAGGCCCTTTCGGTTAATCCTCCCTACACACAAATTTATGATAGGGTCACCTTGCGTCCAGATCCAGCATACCTTCCCATAGTGGTATCTAGATTTCACTGTAATCAGGAGATTGTGCTTCCCTCGTTTTGCAGCAATCCTAAAAACCCAGGGGAAGTTAGATTCCATAACCTAGATGTTTAGAAGTTCACTACTACAGTACATTAACATGACTAGTGTATGGAGGAAGGACCATTCCTTGTTCCTGGCCTTTCAGGGGAATAGGAAAGGTCATGGGGTGTCCAAGGGTACCATTTCTAGGTGGCTTAGGGAGGCCATTTGTCTAGCATATACGTCCACAGGAGTTCCGGCCCCGGACAATGTCAAGGCTCATTCCACCAGAGCCGTCACAACCTCCTGGGCGGAAAGGGCAGACGTCTCAATCGATCAGATATGTAGAGCTGCTACTTGGTCTACACCATCCACCTTCTTTAAACACTATCGGTTGGATCTGTCCTCCTCTGACCTTACCTTTGGCAGAAGGGTACTTCAGGCGGTGGTCCCTCCCTAGGGTGCTCATAATTCTCCAAAATTCTCTCCAGGTGTGCTGTCATGGGTGAGGAGAAAACACCAAGGTTACTTACCGGTAGCCGGTTTTTCCTGAGCCCATGACAGCTCCCGTAGTTTTCCCTCCCTATTTTTTCTGTTTCTCACACCCTGGTGTGCACTGTTTTAGGTGCTATATATATGTATATATATTGTAGGTGTTGGTTATATGCCTAACCTCTTTGGGAGGTCCTCTCAATGCTCTGTAAACAACTGAAGTGAGGGAGAGGTACCGCCCTTTTATTTCAGACGGTTTCCTGTCCTTGGCGGGGCGGATCCCTCTCTCTCCAGGTGTGCTGTCATGGGCTCAGGAAAAACCAGCTACCGGAAAGTAACCTTGGTGTTTTACATAAAAATGTATTCAACGCAAATTGAATGTGCCCTGATTGCTGGTGAAAGACTTGTAAATAAATATATAATGTGGAACCTGATTTCTGGCTAAAATTTGTAGCAAATTTAACTTGCTACAAATTTATTTGCTCATCTCTAGCCTTTTGTCTACTTGGCTCCAGCATTGTAACTTTCAGCATCTGGTGATAAGTGGATAAAGAATTTTTTTCAAAATGTCATCTATAACAGACTGCAGTCCTAAGAACAACCATAATAACGCATTATGGTGTCATAGTGGGTTATACATAGCGACAAACTCAGCAGATACTGTTGGCTACATACTCAATCTTGTTTATATTTGTCTTTTCAGAGAAACTTTTCTTGGTTCCATGGAGGTCTTGGATCCCATCACATTGGTTCTGTCTGTGGTTCTAACTCTCTTCATTGCCCTATATTTCTATGGGTGGCGCAGAAATACGTATAATCTGCCCCCTGGACCGCGACCGCTGCCAATCATTGGCAATTTGCATATTCTAGACCGGAATAGACCATATCAGACATTGCATCAGGTAACATTCAGATTTTATGACCTTATTATCCTGAATTATACTGTTTTGTCCACAGGAAGGCTCAAGGAATGGGCTATATACTATTTATAGAGCAGATATCTAAAGGGAATCCGATATATAGACCCTCCTAACCGTCTATATGGGCATGCAGGGCGCATGGAATCGATACTGGTTATATTTGTAGTGATAACTCCATGATTTTGCTGTGCTTTTTGTATTGGTATCCACTGCTGAACCCTGAACAATCGGATGGGTGAAAACGCTCCTTTTTTCACATATTTTTCTATTGCTAGTACTGATTTGCTTGACACTGTATGGCGGTATTATTTGGGCATTGCATACTGGTATTATATGGTTGGTAATATTTTGCTTGTCTTATTTCAGTACTGTATGTATGAATTATTTGGTTTGTAATACTTGGGCACTGTAAATTGGTATTCTTTGGGGACCATATATTAGTATTATTTGGGCATTATATGTTGGTATTTGTATTGTTGGTATTATATGGACACTGTACATCAGTATTATTTGGTTTGTAATAGCTGGGCTCTGAATATTGATATATTGGTATTTGGGCACTGAATATTTTTGTATTTGGGTACGGTATGTTGGTATTTGGCTGGTGCTTGAGCACTGTATATCAATATTGGTTTGTATAATATGGACACCGTATGTCAGTTTTATTTGTTCGCATTATATTGGCATGAAAATAGTCATTGTTGTTTTTGCAATAGTCCTTTTGTAATGTATACACATTACTAAAGTGATGCTCATGTATTTTATTTATATCTGTGAAAACTGACTACTAAAAAGTTTTACATATACTATTTATTGATCACATCATAGAAAGTAATTCATGTTTACTGTGCCATAACTTAGTATTTTGTTGCATAACCTCTTGCTTTAATTACTGCACCACACCGACGGGGCATTGAAGCCACTCAGGTATTCAAGACATCTCGAGTATCTTATTCCATTCCATTCCATTTGCAAATCTGCAAACATTTCACCTTTATTGCTAAGGGTATGGGCCCCAACTCATTGCCATAACTCATCCCAAAGGTGCTCTATATGGTGTATAACAGGTGATTGGCTTGGCCATTGCAACAGGTGAACATTTTGCTAACCAATTTTTGACTAAATTGGATGTATGCTTTGGATCATTGTCTTGCTAAAATTTCCATCCCCTGCCTACTTTGGGTTTAACATGTGTAAGCATTACGTTCTCCAGTATATCCTTGTACATGGTAGCATTGATATTTCCATCAATTCAATGCAGAGGGCCAATGGCAGATGCAGAAAAGCAGGCCCAAACTATGACATTGCCACCACCATGTTTCACTGCAGGGGTTTGGTACCTTACATCATTACGTTTTCCTATTGGATGGTATATATAATGCTTGCCATCACTACGAAACAGATTGAACTTGGATTCATCTGACCACAACACCTTAGATCAATCTGTCTCTTTCCATTGGCTGTTTTTTTTGGCAAACTCAAGTTGGACCTTCTGGTTATAAGAGAGGTGAAAGGCTTCTTGAGTGGAACTCGTGCTTTCAACCCTACTGCTCTTAGCCGTCGCACCACATAGTCTGGTCGTTTCTGTAGTAAAATATGGATGCAAAACCTTGACAGTAAAGAAACAAGAAGAATCAGCGCATTCGAAATGTGGTGCTGGAGAAGCTTGTTATCAATACCATGGAAGTCAAGAAGAACAAACAAATCAATTTTAGAACAAATGAAGCCAGACACGTCGCTCGACGCAAGGATCAACCAAGAGACAACTTGCCTACTTTGCGGTCTTCGTGTGATGTGTCCAGGACATCGTAATTGGAAGAATGGAAGGAACAAGGCTAAGAGGAAGATCGGTGATCCGATGGCTTAGTACAATTATGATAATGGCGAAGAACACCCTGGTGAACCTATCTAGACTTGCATAAGATAGATCTTCTTACAAAGCGTTCATCCATGAAGTCACCATGGCTTGAGTTCGAGTTGAAGGCCGTTATAATAATATTATTGTTGTTAATATTATTATCATTATTACTATTAGGTCATAGGAAGCTGAATTAAATGATACCTTAATATATGTGATTTTCTGTATTCCAGAGATTTTCACATTTTTGTTAATATGTAAATGTACTGTTAAGATCTCTGGGTCAGACATAGATTTCCTTGAGAGTCTCCGCATCTAAAGCTTTTTTTTTTAACTAAAAAAGAGATTTACCAGTGTGAGACAAGTAGATCAGGAGAGTATACTGTCAGTCATTACATAGAACACAGAAAGTATTTCTATATACAGTACAGACCAAAAGTTTGGACACACCTTCTCATTTAAAGATTTTTCTGTATTTTCATGACTTTGAAAATTGTTCATTCACACTGAAGGCATCAAAACTATGAATTAACACATGTTGAATTATATACTTAACAAAAAAGTGTGAAACAACTGAAAATATGTCTTATATTCTAGGTTCTTCAAAGTAGCCACCTTTTGCTTTGATGACTGCTTTGCACACTCTTGGCATTCTCTTGATGAGCTTCAAGAGGTAGTCACCAGAAATGTTTTTCACTTCATAGGTGTGCCCTGTCAGGTTTAATAAGTGGGATTTCTTGCCTTATAAATGGGGTTGGGACCATCAGTTGTGTTGAGCAAAAGTCAGAAAAGTCAGGTGGATACACAGCTGATAGTCCTACTGAATAGACTGTTAGAATTTGTATTATGGCAAGAAAAAAGCAGCTAAGTAAAGAAAAACGAGTGGCCATCATTACTTTAAGAAATGAAGGTCAGTCAGTCCGAAAAATTGGGCAAACTTTGAAAGTGTCCCCAAGTGCAGTTGCAAAAACCATCAAGCACTACAAAGAAACTGGCTCACATGAGTACTGCCCAAGGAAAGGAAGACCAAAATTCACCTCTGCTTCTGAGGATAAGTTTATCCGAGTCACCAGCCTCAGAAATCGCAGGTTAACAGCAGCTCAGATTAGAGACCAGGTCAATGCCACACAGAGTTCTAGCAGCAGACACATCTCTACAACAACTATTAAGAGAAGACTTTGTGCGGCAGGCCTTCATGGTAAAATAGCTGATAGGAAACCACTGCTAAGGACAGGCAACAAGCAGAAGAGACTCGTTTGGGCTAAAGAACACAATGAATGGACATTAGACCAGTGGAAATCTGTGCTTTGGTCTGATGAGTCCAAATTTGAGATCTTTGGTTCGAACCACCGTGTCTTTGTGCGACGCATAAAAGGTGAACGGATTGACTCTACATGCCTGGTTCCCACCGTGAAGCATGGAGGAGGACGTGTGATGGTGTGGGGGTGCTTTGCTGGTGACACTGTTGGGGATTTATTCAAAATTGAAGGCATACTGAACCAGCATGGCTACCACATCATCTTGCAGCGGCATGCTATTCCATCCGATTTGCGTTTAGTTGGACCATCATTTATTTTTCAACAGGACAATGACCCCAAACACATCTCCCGGCTGTGTAAGGGCTATTTGACCAAGAAGGAGAGTGATGGGGTGCTACGCCAGATGACCTACCCTCTACAGTCACCAGTCCTGAACCCAATCGAGATGGTTTGGGGTGAGCTGGACCGCAGACTGAAAGCAAAAGGGCCAACAAGTGCTAAGCATCTCTGGGAACTCCTTCAAGATTGTTAGAAGACCATTTCCGGTGACTACCTCTTGAAGCTCATCAAGAGAATGCCAAGAGTGTGCAAAGCAGTCATCAAAGCAAAAGGTGGCTACTTTGAAGAACCTAGAATATAAGACATATTGTCAGTAGTTTCACACTTTTTGTTAAGTATATAATTCCACATGTATTAATTCATACTTTTGATATCTTCAGTGTGAATGTACAATTTTCATAGTCATGAAAATACAGAAAAATCTTTAAATGAGAAGGTGTGTCCAAACTTTTGGTCTGTACTGTATAATATAAGGCATTTTCCCAAAGAGTATATAGAACTGGTAAAAGGAAGAGAAAGTGGTATAACTAGGATAATAAATCAATTGTAATACTTTAATAAACAAGATTATACAAAAAAATTGCAATGTATAATAATTAAAGAAGGAAACCATGATAGAGTTATATATTACACAACAATAAAAAAATGATACACTGGAAAAGGAGTGGGATATGTTAGTGGTCATAAAGATGTAATATTATCTAATCATTGGAAATTGCTAACACCTATATATGAAAAATGTAAAGAGGAGATATGGAATATAAATCAGTTTATTCTGAAATAGAACATAATTCAAGTAGATAAGACATGGACTAAAAATTACCTTAGAAATTAAAAAAAAAAAATTATACCTGCTGCCATAGTAGTATAGTGACCTCTTCCTCCTGACAAAGGTGTGTGTCACAACGAAACGCACGTCAAGGTTTTTCTCTGGTCGGGGAGATGCTGATATTCACTATACCACTATGGTAGCATGTATCATATATTGAATAGCATTTATTTATTGTTGCCGAATCACATGAATTGATTTCATGTCTTATCGATTGGAATTATCATGTTCTGTTTCATAACAAAATACTATCTAATTTTTCCAAATTATTATGTAAATGCTATGATCTCTCTCAATGATTCCAGCCTAAAACAAGACTCCGTCACCTTGTGGCACCCTGCTGTTCACAGGTACCACAGAACCCAAAAGGGTGCATGGGCGGACTCCTCCACAAGAGGCCCTCACTACATACAGACACCTCCACCCTTCCACCTCATACCACCAGAGGGAGCCCTGTTAGAGATATATATACTGGAGGGTGGAGTTAGTTAGTCAGAGTGTGCTGACCCTAGAAGAGCAGTGAATACGCAGCACGCTGGCTGCTGTGCTTAGGAGAGCCAAGGCCTACAGCACGTGTAGAAGCCTGAGGGGCTCCAAGTGTGGCCGAAGACAGAGGAGAGAAGTGATAAGGGGGCAGAGGAGCTTCATAGACTCACCCCAGAACATACACCGGGTCTGCGCCTACGGGGTCAGCTACACCCAGTAGGGATTACCGGCATACCTGGAGGACTACAAGTCCCGGGTCGACCTGAATCTGAACCCATATACAGGACTAGGAACCACGAAGGCCCCAGTGTCCAGGGAGAGTGGTTACCAGAGAAAAGTCCTACTACCAAGTCAGCAGGTGAGACAGAGGGAGAAACAGCATAGAAGCCAGGCCTAGCTCCAGGCAGGTCAGAAGCTTAGAGAGAGGAAGAAACGGACCAGGAGGCCTTATACCTGCTCACTGGGGAAAGTCCGGAAGTGCACCCTTACCACCGATTACCCTGGACCGTGCCTGTATCCACACCAGTAAAGGTACTGAAGCGAACCCCTGTGTGCGTGTTATCCATGCTCAAAAGTGGCCCCACATAGGGGTGGTGGTTCTGGTGTCAAGGGCCAAATATAATCACCCTGTGGGCCAGATTTGGCACACGGGCCAGAGTTTGACATGTATGGTAAAGACTATCCAGGGTTGTACGACACTCATCAGTAAAGATTATTTCAAAATTACCCACTGCAACCCACTGCAACCGTTTCTGCCCGTAGGCACTGTTTAGTGGAGGCTGAATTATAGGCTTATGCACAACTGCAAGCCTCTGGAGCATTCTACACATTTAAGTTCACGAGACTCCAGAAGCACCAGCAGCTTTAAATGCCAGTTTGCTGCTTTGTAATGGTATTTTACCTGCTCTCCTAATCCGATGATCAAGGTGCTTTGGGGTGGGTTGAGGCAGACCTGGGGCAAGACTAAAAATGTCCATAATTTACCAACACAGATGTTGATAACTATACTTAATGGCACCAGCCATTTTATCAATGGGAGCTGCTCTTTGCATTTGCTCTCTGCTCTTATTTTCTGAGTAGACTTCATTGCCAGGGCCCATGTAAAGCATGGTACAAAGATCTTTAGGTAATCAGGTTATTGGCCTCAAAATAAAAGTCAGATTATCAGAATGTTTGGTATTTTGGATAACCCAATCTCTTTTTAAATTTACAGCTCTCTAAGAAGTACGGACCTGTATACACTGTACAGTTAGGAGTACAGAAAGTCGTTGTCCTGTGCGGATACGAGGCTGTAAAAGATGCTCTTGTCAATCATGCAGATGTATTTTTGGGAAGACCAAACGTGCCACTGTTTCTCGAAATATCAAAAGGACATGGTAAAGGTCGTAAGATAAATACAGATGGGTGGAAGGAAGTTTTTCACTGAAGTGTTCAGTTCAATTCAGAAAGGTTGTCCATTTTGGGAAAACCTTAATTCTTGGATACCCAAGAAACAAGCAAGGATCCTCCCAAAAAATGTTGTATTGCTGAAAAAAAAATACAATATTACAGCTTGTCTGGGTCCTCATTTGGGTAACACATATCTGTTCTCAATCAAAATATTAAAAATAACTGGCCAAGTTTGGTATCTCTGTAATCATACTGATGAGGAGAATCATATTGCCCTTTTATTTTTATCACACAATATATGCCATAAAAACCAATATCAGAATTACATTTTTTTTTTTCTCAATTTTTTTTTTCACAGTTGTAATGTTTTTTTAATGTTTTTCAGCACATTGTGGTAAAATGAATTGTGTCATTCAAAATTACAACTAGCCTTGCAAAAAAAACAAACCCTCATACAGTACAGACCAAAAGTTTGGACACACCTTCTCATTTAAAGATTTTTCTGTATTTTCATGACTATGAAAATTGTACATTCACACTGAAGGCATCAAAACTATGAATTAACACATGTGGAATTATATACTTAACAAAAAAGTGTGAAACAACTGAAAATATGTCTTATATTCTAGGATCTTCAAAGTAGCCACCTTTTGCTTTGATGACTGCTTTGCACACTCTTGGCATTCTCTTGATGAGCTTCAAGAGGTAGTCACCGGAAATGGTTTTCACTTCACAGGTGTGCCCTGTCAGGTTTAATAAGTGGGATTTCTTGCCTTATAAATGGGGTTGGGACCATCAGTTGTAATTCATAGTTTTGATGCCTTCAGTGTGAATGTACAATTTTCATAGTCATGAAAATACAGAAAAATCTTTAAATGAGAAGGTGTGTCCAAACTTTTGGTCTGTACTGTATGTCTGTGTGGGCAGAAAAATCAAAGTTGGGGCTCTTGAAAGACGGGGAGGAAAAAATGAAAAAGCAATTTTGGAAATTGGCCGTGTCAGGGAGGTGTTAAAGTGTAACTGTTCTTTCACTTTTTTTTCAATAAATCAATAGTACCTGTGAAATTAAGATAAGAAACCTTCATAATATATAAAACAAATTCACTTTTTTCTCCTTCATTCTCAATTTATCGATTAAAATGTATATTTGGTGATTACAAACTTTCTCATTACTGACATAGGAGACAGTGGGTGCTCATAAAGTTCCATGGAGATCTGTAACTGTTTTTCAAGGAGAACTTGCAGCAGAATGTCTCTTCTTTAGATGCCTCCCTTCTCCGCGGGAGAGGACAATAGGTGCATTTTAAATTCTATATCATTAATGTGAATATTGGTCTTCATCGAATACAGATTTTACCCATAAACTGAGAATGAATTATCAGGCCAGGTGGAAAAAGAAGTGATTTCTCTGAAAATATAGATTTCATAGTTGCTTATTTTCCAGTTCATTATTGAGTTGTGAAATAAAATCAAAACAACGTTTACTCTTTATGTCCCAATTGTATATTATTGGGTAAAGTTACAGTGAATTATTTTTCACACTGTAAATAAGATACTGTAATCTCTAAATTCTACTCCATGTCACCAGCATCTGCCACTTTTCCCTGGAATCGGCATAAAGAAAATATTTTGACAATATATGTATAATTCTTTAATAGGTGGTAGCAAGGATTGCGTCCATGGTTCATAAATGGTCTCCAGAGTAGACATTAGATAAATATGGAAGAATGTTTCCATCCATGAGAATTTTTGACTCTTGACTTTCTGAATAGGACATGTAAGTCACCGTATTGTATATCTGTTACATAGGCCTTACTTATTGCATAACATGTCCGTAGGAATAATTTTTGCTCACTATGAAATCTGGAAAGTGATGAGACGATTTACCCTGTCAACACTTCGCGATTTTGGAATGGGGAAGGAAGCCATCGAAAACAAGATATCTGAAGAAAGTGATTATTTGGTAAAGAAGATCAGATCTTATAAAGGTTGGTGGGAGGGTTCTATCCTATTTTGTGCGTTGCTTCATTATTTGAAATTTAAGTTGGTAAATCCTTTTTATTTTTGTAGCAGCTCGTATTATACTGGGGTACAATGGGCCAAAGCAGAGAAGATAATTTTAAAGGTTCACCATCTAGCTAATATCCACCATCTACTTCTAATGGCTGAGTAACCTCATAGAGATCTGCTCCATGGTCGCTTTCGTCTAGGGTTATCATTTACATCTCATGTACCTTCATATCTGTGTGTCTATCACTCAAAACTTATTTGAAGCCTATGCGTATATCTACTATTTCCAAAATGTCAGAGTCAACTTACTGATAGATGTTGTCCTAGTTGGGAACTGTCGTTGCTACACACTTTAGGATGTTCTGAGACATTGTGCCGGTACTAAATGAAATTGTAAAATTCAAATATGTGCATGGAAGATCCACGCTGGTATATTTAGCATCAGGGAAGGTCTGTCTTTATTACATCATCGGACACTCGGTCATAGATATAAATAGAGACATTTCTTGGACATTCATTGTAGCAATACAATTGGCTCAGTTTATCTCCATTGACACCAAGCTTATGAAACTAAGTACCATCACCCCCCAAGGTTATGTTCACACACGTTGTGTTTTTTTTCTGCAGATAAATCTGTTGCAAATATGCTGACAACTTTTTTCTCTGGCAGGATAACGGCTGCATCAAAAAAGCAGGTTTTCCTGCATTTTTTGATGCTTTTTTTTCACTGTTCTTCTGTCTCTATTCAGGTATTTACTTAAAGTCCTGTGGAAAAAAAAAAAAAGAATCCCATTCTATTTTGCCATCAAAAACGCTGCAAATATGCAGCAAAAAACGCAGATGAGGGTTTTTTTTGTTTTTTTTTTTTGTGCGTATTTGCAGCGTTTTTTTTCACCACCCATTCACCCATGGGTGAAAAAATGCTGAAAGTGACATTCTCTATTTTCCAAATGCGCAAGCTAGACAGGAAATACGCAGCAGACAAAAAGTATCATGTCTAAACAGAGAATTCTGGTTTCTTATACACTTTTCTGGTACTAGATGCAGCTGAATATTTGCATAAAAATCTGCTGCAAAATATGCAGCAAAGCACAACGTGTGTGTGAACTTGGCCTTAGGATATGTGCACACGATGCAGAAATTCCCGCCAAAATCCGCATGCGTTTTTTTCCCTTTCTCCCATGACAGCACCACCTGAGAGAGGGTATCCGCCCACCAAGGACAGGAACCTACTGAATAAAAAGGCGGTACCTCTCTTCCGCATCAGTTTTGGTTCTTGTCCCTGATGGGAGCCTCACCAGGTGGTACCTCACGTACCTGGATTATGGACGATGCGGCCTGGAGGCCGTGGAAGCAGCAGATGGTCCCTGTTCCCAGCCCATCTGGCTGCTGCTCGGGTCTGCGTGTGGGGAGGAGGTGCTGTTTTTTTAATTCCTCCCCGCGTGCGCTGGGGCCTGCTGCCGGGTTTGCGCCTCGCAAGACGAGCTGAGCGCACCGGCCGGCAGGTCTTCCGGGTCTGCGCACGTGGGGACGCGTCGCACCCTGTGACGGAGCACACCGGAAGTCCGGGCTGAGCACGCGCGGGGTGCTGGGGCGCCCTATCACGGAGTGCGCCGGAAGCCGGGTCTGCGCATGCGTGGGTGGAAAGCGTTATCCCGCTGCAAGCGCGCCGGGTGCCGCTGGGCTGCGCACGCGCAGAAGGGACCTATCTGTGGAGTAGCGCGCCAGCTGGCTGAATTTAAATTTAAAAAAAATTTTTTTTGGAATGAGCACGCTGCCGGAAGGGGAGGAGCCTAAAGGAGGTAGAGCCCTACTGCTTTTAAGGATGGGGAGCAATCAAGATGGCGGTGTCTGCATCCCCGCCATGATGAATGAGGAGCCGCAGTCACCTGGGCAGCAGCTGTCACCGCCACAGGGGGTACAACAGCAGCCGCAGCCATCAAAGCAGCGCAAGCAGCTTAAGCAAATGGAGCATCGAGAATCTTCCCATCGACAAAGTCACAGCAGTGGAGGGTGTGCGAGTTCCGGCAAGACTGGTCAGAAAAGACTTCGTCAGTCCACCTCCGCCAGATGGGAGCCCTCATGTGAACGGCAACCACTGCCTCCGGTACCCTAGTCTGAACGGCAGTGTGGTGAGTGATCTTCGTGAAAGTCTCACCCTGAATAATGTGCTCTTCTCTCTCTCTTTTCCTCTTTCTCCTTTCATTTCTTGGGGCAGGAGGCGAAGAAGTGTAGTGCTAAAAGTAAAAACAGGGAGTGTGCTTTGTGCAAAATCGGTCTTCCCACCTCCTATGCCAAAAACCTTTGCTCGGACTGTATTCAGAAAACCATTGCAGAGGAGTCCTCCAGGTTTTCTTTAGAATTAAAGGATCTAATCCAATCAGAGGTCAGAGAGTCTTTAAGAGGCTTAACCTCACGCAATAAGAATAAATGAAAACTAGTTTCTTCAGAATCAGAGGAATCGGTGGAGTCCCGTTTTATAAGAGAACTGCCTTCCTCCTCTAATCTCTCCTCATCATCATCGGAGTCTTCGGATGATGATGGGGGGGGGGCAGACCTTGTTTTTCGGTTGATAATACTGAGAGACTAGTTAAAGCAGTCAGAGGGACTATGGGTATTACCGATACCAAGGTGCCCAGAAGAGTCCAGGATGTTATGTTCGGGGGCTTAGACTAAAGGAGGAGACACTCATTCCCGGTCAATGACAGGATTAAATCACTGATAGAAAGGGAATAGAAGAAATCGGAGAGGAAGGGTCAGCTGCCGTCATCCTCCAAGCAGAGGCACCCCTTTGAGGATGAGGATACGGCTAAATGGGACAAAACCCCTAAGATTGACGTGGCCATTTCAAAATCTTCAAAAAAATCCACTCTGCCCTTTGAGGATTTAGGAGCCTTAAAAGACCCGCTGGATAGAAAAGCGGAGTCCTTCCTTAAACAAGCCTGGGAGTCGTCAGCAGGGGCCCTTAAACCGGCAGTAGCAGCCACCTGCACCGCTAGATCTATGATGATCTGGCTTCAACAATTGGAAGACCAGATCAGGGGGAATGTGTCCAGGGAGAAAATTCTATCGGACCTTCCTCTTGTGCAGGGAGTGGCTGCATTCCTGGCAGATGCATCGGCAGATTCAGTTAGGCTGGCTGCCCGGTCTGCAAACCTCTCTAATGCAGCCCGTAGGGCGTTATGGCTCAAGAGCTGGCCAGGGGATGTGCAGTCAAAATCTAAACTGTGCTCAATACCTTGTGAGGGGGACTTCTTGTTTGGCAAAGGTCTAGATGACATCCTAGATAAAGCCGCAGACAAAAAACATGGATTTCCCACGGTGTCTGGTTCCCGGTTTAACAGCTCCTTTCGGAAGAGAAAATACAACGGCAGTAAAGCTCCCAGAGACCAAGGAAGCTGGAAAGACAAAAAGCCGTATAACAGAGGCTTCATGTTCGGGGGTCCCTCCTCCGAGAATAAGAAAGCCCCTAAGTGACCGTTCCCCCCAGGTGGGAGGAAGATTGTCCCACTTCCTGCCTGCCTGGAAGGAAATTTCATCCAATCCTTGGATCTTAGGGATAATCAGGAGGGGGCTCACATTAGAGTTCAAAAGCAGGCCCAAGAACACTGTCAAAATATCAGCCCCCAGGGGTTTAGTGGAACAGATAGCCTTACAGCAGGAAGTTCTCTCTCTGCTCAGGAAAGGAGTTCTGGTGGAAACACCTGCACCCGAGCAAGGAAGAGGATTCTATTCAACTCTCTTCCTAATAAAGAAGCCGGATGGCTCCTTCAGGACCATTGCGATCTTAGAGGCTGAACAACAATTTAGACTACAGGCCGTTCAAGATGGAAGCAATAAAATCGGCCATAAAGATGTTATTTCCGGACTGTTTTATGTGCGTCCTCTATCTGAAGGACGCCTACTACCCCATCCCGATTTTGCCACATCATCAACAGTTTCTAAGAGTAGCTGTACAATTCGGCAGGCACGTAAGGCATTTTCAGTTCGCAGCTCTTCCCTTTGGCATTTCCATGGCGCCAAGAGTCTTCACAAAAATTATTCTGGAGGTCACAGCGCACTTGAGGGAAAGAGATATTCTGGTCATCCCTTATCTGGACAACTTCTTTGTAGTGGGCAGATCAAGTCAACTCTGTGCTCTAGCCCTGGCGGACGTCATGGCCAGTCTAAGACGCCTAGGTTGGCTATTAAATCTGGAGAAGTCAATGCTGGAACCAAAGAGGGTTCAGTCTTTCCTGGGTCTCATTCTGGACTCAGAAAACCAAACCTGTCTTCTGCCAGAGGAAAAGAAGCTGATGATCAGATCCCTAATATCCGACCATGACCCTGAGGAGTGCAATGTCTCTGTTGCGTACAATGACGTCTTGCATCCCGGCGGTTCAGTGGGCCCAGTACCATTCCAGATGACTTCAACAGGAGATTCTGGCAGCGGACAGGCGGCTCAAAGGTCGCCTGAATGGGAAGATGTCTCTTCCAGATGTCGTGACCAACTCCATGGACAGGTTGACCGGAGATGTCCACCAATCTTTGGGGGTTCCTTGGACCTTCCAGGTGTCGGATACAATTACAACATACGCAAGTGCAGAAGATTGGGGAGCTCACCTAAGGGATCGTTCTGTACAAGGCCTCTGGTCGGACAGCGAGACAAGTCTCTCTTCCAACTCAAAAGAGCTGTTGGCAGCGAGAAATGCTCTAAAAGAATTCAGTTCTGCTCTTCAGGGTCCTCACGTCAGGATAATGTCAGACAACAGATCAACAGTCGCCTACATCAATCAGGGGGGTACCAGGTCTCTCCCTCTGATGTTAGTAGCGGATCAGATCTACAGGTTTGCCGAGAGTCGGCTGGTCACGCTCTCGGCGCTGCATATAAAAGGGGAAGAGAACATAAAGGCCGATTTCTTGAGTCGTCACCCCATGAAACAAGGAGAGTGGGAGTTGAATCCAGCCGTTTTTCAGCAGATTGTGGGTCAGTGGGGACAGCCCCAGATAGACCTATTTGCAAACAGACACAATCGGAAGACCGAAACATTTTGCTCCCTGAATCCAAAGGAGGGGTCGTTTGCGGTGGACGCGCTGCAGATTCCATGGGATTTTACTCTAGCTTATGCCTTTCCCCCTTTAATACTGATCCCTACTATCCTGAGGAAGATCCGAGAGGAACGGGCGAGGGTTATAGTGATCGCCCCGTTCTGGCCCAAGAGACCATGGTTCACTTGGATGAAGAGAATGTCCCAAGCAGATCCATGGGTTCTTCCGGACATCCCGGATCTCCTCAGGCAGGGCCCAGTCAGTCATCCCCAAAGAGCAGGCCTGCATTTGACGGCCTGGATTTTGAGAGGTCGGTATTGACGCAAAGGGGGTTTTCTCCAGACCTTGTTACTACCCTTCTGGCAAGTAGAAAGCCGATAACCACTAGAATCTATGGTAGAACCTGGGCTAAGTTCTTGTCTACCTCGGGTCAGTCTGCTAAAGGGAGGATTCCTATTGAGGCCATACTAGAATTCCTCCAGAAGGGGTTAAATATGGGACTAGCCACCAGTACTCTTAAGGTGCAGGTATCAGCTCTGGGGGCACTGTATAATTATGACTTGGCAGCAAATAGATGGATCATTAGATTTATTAAAGCTTGTCATAGATCCAGACCTATTCCTATTCCAAGAATGCCTCCTTGGGACCTTAATTTAGTTCTGGAAGCGTTAACCAAACCTCCCTTCGAGCCCTTAGAGAAGGGTTCAGAAAAAATCTTAACTTTAAAGACTGCTCTACTGGTAGCCCTGACATCAGCTCGTAGAGTCAGTGACTTACACGCACTATCCGTTAACCATCCATTCACTCAAGTATGTACGGATAGAGTAATCTTAGGCCGGGTCTGGTCTTATCTTCCTAAGGTAGCCTCCAAATTCCATAGGACGCAAGTAATCAATCTCCCTTCCTTCTATCCTAATCCTAGGGATTCTGAGGAACATAAGCTTCACACCTTAGATGTTAGGAGGGTGTTAGTCCGGTATTTGGAAGTTACAAAAGCCTGGAGGAAGAGTGACACCTTATTTATATCCTTTCAGGGGGCTAGTAAAGGACTTAAGGTTACAAGGGGGACCATAGCTAGATGGGTCTGGGATACTATTACCTTTAGCCTACTCTTCTAGCAATCTGCCGGTTCCAGAGAACCTGAAGGCCCATTCCACCAGAGCGGTAGCTGCTTCCTGGGCTGAGAAGGTGGATGTGCCCATCGACATCATATGTAAGGCGGCAACTTGGTCATCCCCCGCTACATTTTACAAACATTACCGTCTTGACCTTTCCTCTTCTACTGATCTGTCCTTTGGTAGGAAGGTGTTGCAAACGGTGATCCCTCCCTCTGGTATTTGATCTCTATAAATCTCTCAGGTGGTGCTTTATCACTGTGGTGTGCACTTTTTAAGGTGTTTAGTACAAATATTAAGGTGGTGGTTATGTATTAACCTGTCTTCGGAGGCCTTCTCATGCTCTGAAACAAAACTGATGCGGAGGAGAGGTACCGCCTTTTTATTCAGTAGGTTCCTGTCCTTGGTGGGCGGATACCCTCTCTCAGGTGGTGCTGTCATGGGCTCTGTAAAATCCCGTTACCGGTAAGTAACTAGGATCTTTCCTCTCCCTGGCGTAAAAAGCGCATGCAGAATTGACATGTGTTTTTTCTGCCAGGGAGAAGTGTTTTAACATTTTTACATGCGTTTTAAGTATGCGTATTTTCAAACACTTTTCCAATCGCTTTTGAGCATCACTTGAAAAAGTGCTTGACAAGTTTATCACAAATATAAATCCATGCAATTGGCATGGATTTATATTGTGTGACCATAAAATAGTTTAAAAAAAGGAATTACAAAGTTAAAAATATTCATACTCTCCTTCTGCCGGCCCCCGGTGTCCTAATGGTGTCCTCCCGGCGATGATGCACTCTCCTCGGCTCCCAGCGGTGATCTGCAAGGACCTTTGGTGACGTCATTTAGTCAGCTGATGGTCACTCGTCTTCATCCTTTCGGGAACAAGGGCTTGAATGAATCTGCTTCGGTACTTCTGTATACATTTTATTTTCATCACGGCTAGTAGTAAGATTGACACATCCACAGTCCTAAGAAAGTGATATCCTTTTAATTATTGGAACACCAACAAGCATTTTTCGGATTCTGCTGGGTTGACCATTGGCTATGAATTTCTTGGGCACTTACACCATACACTAGAACATGAAGTATTGTTAGATATCAACAGACATCCCACAATTTGAATGATGTAACTAAAATATTAGGACCTTTTTGTCTTCTCATTCCATTTACAGGAGAAGCTTTTGATAACGCCAAGATTATAAATGCTGCTGTAGCCAACATAATCGTCTTCATCTTACTGAGTAAACGGTTTGATTATGAAGATCCCACACTTCTGAAATTAATAAAGATCGTTAATGAAAGTATGCAATTAATCGGAACACCAATGGCAATGGTGAGAAGGTCTATTTCATATTGTATTTAAATAACATTAAATTACTATTTTTTTTTTTTACTAGAACATTAAGATTTGATTGGCCGAGGTCTGAGCTTCTGGCCACTCAGCAGTCAACAGAAAGAAGGTGTCGATTATTGCATTAACCTTATTAAGTGTCCTCAATGCGGCACCACTCTTGTCCATATGGTACTGTATCTCAGCACTATTTGCTTAATTCAACTATATCTGACCCCTAAATATAAAGTTGAAATTGGGACATGACGCTGACTTCAAGCCTGATAATGAGTTTATTGAAGGGCTGAAACATAACTCATGTTTCACGGGCTTGGTTGAAATGAACCACTGCCATATTTGATCTTTTGAAGTTCTGTTTTTGTTGGTCCCCTCCTATGATGTTATTCTGATGTGCAGTCTGCTCCTAGTTTAAATTTCTTCTCATTCGGACTTGTCTTACACCATAAGGTACTGGATGTGTAATCACCAGTACTACTGCCTTCACTAGCTCTCATGTATTGGCAAACATTTATTTCTACTGTGATTTGAATTTGATCTATAGTCAATAATGAATCTTTCATACAGACATTGATGCTTTTCAGCATGTGATTTCATTCTTACATGACCTTCCATGAGTTCAATCTTTTCTTTACAGCCAATGAAAGCCTTTGTGGTTCCTCCCTCCTTCCGCTACAGATTACGAATGGTTATTATCATTATTTATTACTACAGCGCCATTAATTCCATGGCGCTTTACATGTTTTAAATGGGTATATAGCAAACAACAATTACAATGATTTGGCAAAAACGAGTCAGTGACTAGTACAGGAGGAGAGAGGACCCTGCCCGCAGGGCTCTCAATCTAGAAGGGATGGTGAGGATACAGTAGATGAGGGTAGAACTGGTCATGCAGCGGTATGGTGGAGCTCGGGCTACCGCAGGTTGTATGGTTGTCGGTAGAGGTGGGTCTTCAGGTTCCTTTTGAAGGTTTCCACGGTAGGCGAGAGTCTGATGTGTTGGGGTAGAGAGTTCCAGAGTAGGGGGGATGCACGTGAGAAATCTTGTATACAATTGTGGGAAGAGTAGATAAGAGGGGAGTAGAGAATGATATCTTTTAAGTATCGGAGGTTGCGTGCAGGTACGTACCGGGAAACTAGGTCACAGATGTGTGGAGGAGACAGTTTGTGGATGACTTTGCATGCCAAGGTTAGGGTTTTGACCTGGAGTCTCAAGGCAATAGGGAGCCAGTGAAGGGATTGACAGAGAGGAGAGGCTGAGGAATAGCGGGGGGGACAGGTGAATTAGTCGGGCAGCAGAGTTTAGGATAAATTGGAGGGGTGCAAGAGTAGTAGAAGGGAGGTTGCAGTAGTCAAGGCAGGAGATGAACTAGTGTATGTGCAGATTTGTGGTTTAGGAATGTGTGGATCCGGGAGATATTTTTAAGTTGGAGTCGGCAGGAAGTGGAAAGGGCTTGGATATGAGGTTTGATCAGAGTCCAGATCAGAGTCAAGGGTTACCCCGAGGCAGCAAGCTTGCGGGACTGGGGAGAGTGGACAGCCATTGGTTGGTCAGATGGTGGAGTTGAGCAAGACGGTGGAAAGATTATGAATTCGGTTTTATCCATATTTAGTTTTAGGAATCTAGCAGAGAAGAAAGATGAAATAGCTGACAGGCAGTGTGGGATTATGGTTAGTAAGGAGGTGATATCAGGTCCAGAGAGGTAGATCTGTGTGTCATCAGCTTAGAGGTGATATTGAAAAGCCTGACATTCTATGAGCTGTCCCAAGCCAAAGGTGTAGATGGAGAAGAGCAGGGTTCCTAGAACTGAGCCTTGGGGAACACCGACAGATAGGGGGCGAGGTGATGAGGTGGTGTGTGAGTGGGAGACATTGAATGTCCGGTCTGTTAGGTATGAGGAGATCCAAGATTGGGCCAAGTCTGTGATGCCGAGTGATGAGAGTCTGTAGTAGGAGGGAATGGTCTACTGTGTCAAAGGCATATGACAGGACCAGAATGAGAAGGACAGAAGTGTCGCTTGGATTTGGTGGTCAGTAGGTCATTGATGATTTTAGTCAGGGCAGTTTCAGTAGAATGGAGCGGTCAGAAGCAAGATTGGAGGCGGTCAAAGAGGGAGTAGGAGGAGATGGATGTGTTGTTCCAGTAGTTTTGAGGCATAGGGGAGAAGTGATATGGGGCGATAGCTAGACAGACAGGATGGGTTAAGGGATGGCTTTTTGAGGATGGGTGTGATTGATGCATGTTTGAAGCATGCGAGGAAGACACCAGTTGCTAGTGACAAGTTGAAGAGGTGGGTTAGGGTTGGAATGAAGACTGTGGTAAGGTTTGGAATGAGGTGCGATGGAATTGGGTCAAGTTCGCAGGTGGTGAGATTTGACTTGGAGAGTAAAGAGGAAAGTTGATCTTCCGTGATGGCAGAGAAGCTGGTTTTGGAGGAGGAGAGTTGAGTAGATATGAGGAGGAACTGTGGGGACTTATGGCAAAAGCTTTGTCTGAAGGTGTCAACCTTCTGCTTGAAAAATGTGGCAAAGTCTTCAGCTGAAATGAGTGAAGAGGGAGGAGGTGCAAGGTGATGGCGTATAGAATTGAAACTTCTGAATAGCTGTTTAGGGTAGTGAGACAGGGAGATGAGAAGTAATTTTCTTTTGCTGCAGTGAGTGTGGACCTGAAAGTAGTGAGGGCTTGTTGAGTGCTCATTGGAGTTGGACCTTTTCCATCTCCACTCAGCAACCCTGGAAGCCCGTCTCAGTTCTTTAGTCAGGCTGGTGTGCCAGGGCTGTCTGTTGATTGTGCGAGCTTCGGTATTTATAAGGGGGAGACTGATTCAAGAGCTGCAGCTGTTTTGGTGTTATATAAGGCGGCAGCAGCATCTGCATTGTGTAAGGAATTTATGTCTGTAAGAGGGAGAAGGGATTCGGAGAGTGAGTGTTGGTTGCAGTGTTTGAAATTTCTGCGAGAGTGTGCAAATTTCTGGATGGGGGATTGTGGACCTGGAGAGGAGAGGGGAGAGAATGTGAGTAAATTGTGGCCAGAAAGAGGGATAGGAGAGTTAGAGAGGTTAGATAGGGAACAGAGGCAGGTGAATATGAGGTCCAGAGTGTGGTTATCTTTGTGAGTGGGGGCTGAAGACCATTGAGCAAGGCCAAAGGAGAAAGTGAGGGATAGAAGCTTAGAGACAGATGGGTGGGAAGTGTCAATGGGAATGTTGAAGTTGCCCATGATGATAGTGGGGATGTCAGCGGAAAGGAAGTGAAGTAGCCAGGTGGTGAAGTGGTCTAAGAAGGTAGTTGCTGACCCTGGGGGACGTACATGACAGCCAGTTGGAAGGGAAGTAAATGTGCACGCAGTGCACTTCAAAAGAGGGGGGGGAGTAATGGAGGGTGGCAGTGGGATATGTGAGAAGGAGCAGTATGTATGTATATATATTATAGTGTGTGGGGGGAGCAGTAGCGGGGCACAGGAGGCAGCAGCCACTCACTGCAGCCTACACTGTCCCCGCTGCTAAAGAAAGTGAATATTCATGCTCCTTAATAGCAGCACACAGTGTAGCCACAGCGCGGTTCCTGCTACTGCCGGAATCGCCTGAGTCCACTGTTAAAGGGGGTGAATATTCATGCCCTTTAATAAGCGGTCACACGTGATGGCCCGACAGCAGCAGGAGCCTCAGCACGGCTACACTGTGTGCCGGCTATGAAGGAGAATGAAGTCCCCGTGCACACAGTCCCATCGTGGGGAGCAGTGACTTCCGGCAGCTGATCTCTTTGTGAGCCGCGCATGGCAGTGACGTCATACGCCGCTCACATGGCGAGATCAGTGCAGGCAGACAGGACGCAGTACTGGAGGAGAGAGAAGAAAGGTGAGT
Source organism: Phyllobates terribilis (assembly GCF_046119375.1). Taxonomy (NCBI): domain Eukaryota; kingdom Metazoa; phylum Chordata; class Amphibia; order Anura; family Dendrobatidae; genus Phyllobates; species Phyllobates terribilis. Next base: position 67,644,131 of record NW_027362763.1, on the reverse strand, counting down.
AGAAGTGTTTATTTTTTTATGTGCAGCCTGATGGGGATTAGTGGGACCATGCATACTAGGATAGGGATTAGGGGTGCCATGCATACCAGGATAGGGATAAGGGGTGCCATGCATACCAGGATAGGGATTAGGGGTGCCATGCATACCAGGATAGGGATGAGGGGTGCCATGCATACCATGATGGGGATGAGGGGTGCCATGCATACCAGGATGGGGATGAGGGGTGCCATGCATACCAGGACGGGGATGAGGGGTGTCATGCATACCAGGACGGGGATGAGGGGTGCCATGCATACCAGGATGGGGATGAGGGGTTCCATGCATACCAGGATGGAGGGATGCCAGGCATACCAGGATGGGGATGGGGACCACGTATAAAAGGAAGGGGGGGTATATATACCAGTATGGGGGACATTGTCATATTGTCAGAAATGAGGGACATTACCCCTATACCTGTGTCAGCGGACACCCTCCCCCTTAAAAGTGCATCATGAACACATTTTGCTTAAATTTTTTTTAACTTTCCTCCTCTAAAACTTAGGTGCGTCTTATGGTCCGGTGCATCTTATAGTCTGAAAAAATACAGTAGTTCTGAGGGGGAGGTGAGGTGGATGGAGAGGATGAAGGAAGAGATGACTAGTTCCTTGCTAGGTGTAGGGATTAGTGGGGTTAGTAGAAAGTGAAGGGCTATACAGGAGAGAGTGAAAACAAACAGGAACCTTGTTTACTGTGACTAAGTATCCAGTTTCCTTCAGTTCCAATTCAGGACTAATTCAGTGATGTACACTTCTATGTTACACTTGTATGGTGCACTGGCAGATGACACGACGTCATCAGACGTATGACGTACAGACGTAAAGCTCACAAATATATTTGCTACAAGGTGCAGGCAGCTGTTAAGTAGAGGTGAGTGGCCTCTGCTCATCTATATAAGATAATTAACACTGGGCCACAGTTGGGTTTGGTTACCTGTAGGAGAAATGGATAAACAGAGATATTGATTAGAATGTGATGGTTATAGATGACTAGGTGCAGTCTTTATACATCATATTAAATTCAGGACTAATTCAGAGCTGTACACTTTTAGTTAACTTCTGGTTATCTTCTCAATTTACACTCATACACAATATATATGATCTCTATTTTACTCCCTCTAGATAGTCTTGTTTGCAGTTTCTTCATTATCTACAGCCTATGGAATAATCCTGTAAGACTTGGATGCAACCTCCCCATGCTTTGATATGCCATCTGCAGTCTCTTTCCCTCACTTCTGCTATCTCTAACACTAAGAGAAAAGAGGGGAAGTGGGGCAAAAAGCAATGTAAAATAATTACACAGGGTCTAAATCAGCAATGTTGTAGGACATTTTAATGAATCAGGTTTATGGTTAGTGCACAAGACCATAATAATCGGACTAGTGCTATCCATTGTTTTGATGGATGGCACTCGTCCCCATGGTGTGTGTTCAATGAGGCAGTGAACATGTCCACTTTTTTTTTTTTTTTATTTTCTCGGACTGATTCGATCCCAGGAAAAAAGTTGCAGTATGCACAAATTACCTCCGATAATCGAATGCCACTCATCCATTCATGTCTATGGGTCAGTGAAAAACATCAGACTGCATTCGGATGACATCCAGTCCAATTTTCACGGACACACTGCATGTAGAAGATGGAGAAACTTTTTTTTCTCCACATCCAAAAAAATTGGAGCACACTGTAATGAAACTCTGATCAGAGTGTAATTGGCATAATCGGACTGATTTCCTTGGATGAGAGAAAATTGGTTGTGTCTCTATAAGCCTTGAGGCTTGTACCGATGACCGTCATAATCGGACGAGTACTATCCATTGTTTTGACGGACTTGTCCTCAAGTTATCCAATGAGGCAGTGGACAAGTCCGATTTATTTTCATTGGACTGAATCTGTCTGAAGAAAAAAATTACAGCATGAACTGTCTTCTCTGATAATTGGATGGCACTCGACCATTAATATTTTTGGGTCTGTGGTAAACATCAGATCGCACATGACATCAGAGTTTGATCCGATTTTCATGAACGCACTGCATGTAAAAGATGGAAAACATTTTTTTTTCTACATCTGAGAAAATCGAATCACATACTAGCATAATCGGAGAGCAAATTGGTCGTCGTGTGAACCTAGCCAACTAGAGAGTTGCAGAATGTTGTGTATAAGAAACAACTGATAACTAAATATATTAACCACCAAAGGTGTCTATGACTTTAACCTCTTCCTGACGTCGGGCGCAATAATACATACTTGCGCCTTGTGCCTTATGGACCATGTTCAGATTATTACGCCCTGGCGATTGCGCCAGCACAGAGGCTGTGCGGGCCCTATTGCCGCTGGGTGTCAGCTGATTTTTACAACTGACAACCGGTACTATGTGCCAGGAGTGGTCTTGCACTGTTCCCGGCACATTAAACCCTGAAATGCTGCGATCAAAGTCGATCGCAACATTTCCGGAGCAGGCAGTGGTAAAAGCGCCCCTCTTACTTTGTATCGGCGACCTTCGTGCTGTGAGCACGGGGCCCCGATCGCTGCCATGGTGACCCGATGTCGTCATGATGACATCTGGGTCACCAGGCTTCCGGAAGTTAGGTAGATCGTGCTCAGTGCACGATCTACCTAACGTGTGTCTGCAGGGCCGACAGCCTGCATAGCAAAGAGATTCTGCTGCTGCATCTCTATGCTATACAAGCAACCAGTCTGCAAAAAATAAAATTCCCATAGTGGGACAAAGTGTAAAAGTAATAAAAAAAATGTCTTAAAGTGGAAAAAAAAAAAGTAAAAATATAAAAAAAAAATAATCCAAAAAAATAAAATTATACTGTACCCATAAATAAATATTATGAAAAAAAAATACACATTTGCTATCGCCACAGCCAGAACAATCTGAACTATAAAACTGTCCGACTAGTTAACCCCTTTAATGAACAGGGTAAGAAAAAATAAATAAACTAACAAAAAACTATGCTTTACCAACATACCACCAAACAAAAAATGGAATAAAATGCGACCAAAAAGACGAATGTAAATAAAAATGGTACCACTGAAAACATCATTTTGTCCCCCAAAAAGCAAGCCACCATACAGCTTCATCAGCCGAAAAATAAAAAAGTTGCAGCTCTCATAATAAAGTGATGCCAAATTTTTTTTTTTTCTTTAAAATTTATTGTGCAAAAGCACCAAAACATAAAAAAATATAAATGTAGTATCGCTGTAAACATACTGGCCCAAAGAAAAAAGCTGCCTTATCAATTTTACCACACGTGGCACAACATAAAAAAAAAAAATCCTGAATTGTTGGTTTTTGTTTATTCTGTCTACAAAAAATTGGAATAGAAAGCGATCAAGAAATGTCACAAGCCCAAAAATGGTACCAATAAAAACATCAACTTGTCTTGCAAAAAAAAAATCCTTACATGACTTTGTAGGACGAAATATGGAAAAATTGTAGCTCTCAAAATATGGTGCAGCTAAACTAGTCTTTGAAAAAGAAAAGTGGTTTACTAGTGTGTGACAACTGCCAATCATAAAAACCCGATATAAATCTGGGTTTGCTGTAATCGCATCATCCTAAAGAATAAAGTTGTCCAATCATTTATACCGCACGAGGAACTGCGTAAAAAATAAACACTAGGGTTAGTGTCGTGCTAGGGTTGGGGTCGTGCTAGGGTTGGGGTTGTGCTAGGGTTGGGGTTAGGGTTATAGTAGGGTTGTACTAGAGTTGGGGTTAGGGTTGGGATTTTTTCAAAAGTAAAGAAAAAAAAAAGATGACGATATGGCGACTAATGTTGAGCGCAAGTGCTCACTTCTTGAGTTTGCATCGGGTACTCGGGTATGCATCGAGTATCACGGGTGCTCGAGTGACATGCTCAAGTCTCCACCCCATATGTTTCACGGTTGTTTATACAGCCAATAAAAAACACGCGGGGATTACCTGCCATACATGAGCAATCCCCACATGTTTTTTTTTGGGTGTCTAACAATTGTGGTACATGTTCAAAAATTTTCAACATTTTTGCCAATTTTTTCACAAATGAACACAAGTCATATTGAATAAATTTCTACCACTATCCTGAAGTACAATATATCACGAAAAAACAATCTCAGAATCAGTGGGATCTGTTGAAGCGTTCCAGACTTATTACCTCATTAAGTGACAGTGGTCAGAATTTTAAAAATTGGCCTGGTCATTAAAGTGCAAACCACCTTTTGGGGGTAAAGGGGTTAAAGCTTGTGTAACTTTTCTTCATCGATTCATCCATTTTTTTTTCTCTGCAGTTATATAATGCATTTCCAACTGTGATAGGCTGGTGTTCCAGTGTCCGGAAAACGGTGATGCAGAATGTGGATGAATTGCATGCTTTTATACGGGAAACCTTCACCAACCAGAAGAAAGAACTGGATGTCAATGACCAAAGGAATCTTATCGACTCATTCCTGGTGAAGCAAAAGGAGGTACAGAAATCTGAGACAACTTGAGTGTCTAATTTAGCATATCCCATGGTGGTGATGTCATTTTGACAGTGTTCTTGTTATACTTTTTAGTCATTTTTAGGATGTGACTGGAAATAAACTTTTCCAGGACCTAGATAATAATAGCTTATCCTTAGGATAGGTTATTAAAATCAGGTTTCTGGGGTCAGAATCAGATTTCTGGGGTCTGACACCCAGAAATTCCCACCAATCAGCTGTTTGCAATTCTGTCAACGATCTTATGAACTCAGTATACGGAAGTAAAACCCTGCAGCTTCGTGCTCTGTGCAGTGGCCATTCTCTGTACTGCAGCTTACATAGATGTGAATGGGAGCTAATTTACAGTACCCAAGAATAGCCACTATGCAGTGTAGGAGCTACGGCGTTTTGGCTCTTTTACACCATTTACTTCCGGTCTTTTTGGTAGCTACAAATATGTGATCAGTGGGGATATTGGAGGTCAGATCTGCACTGGGCTGATAATGATAACTTATTATAAGCATAGATCATCGACATATTCGTATTAGACTGTTTCATAAAAGGAAACCTGTTGTGCACAAAAATGCTACTTATCTGCAGATATAGGGTTAATCAGCAGGTACATAGTGTTAAAATATTGCCTGGCCACCTTAATGAGAGAAAATTAACTTAAATCCTTCCAGAAGCTGCCTGCTTTTAGTTATTGGCGCATGCATGAGCAATTAGTCACCTTTCATCCTTTAGTGTTATTGAAGTAGTTATCACATCTCCTAGTGGTGGAGATTGGAATGGCACTATATTACTGAAAGTGAGTCACTGTACTTTCTATTTTGGTTCCATTCAGCCTAAAGGACTTAATAAGCAGCTTACATTTGGCTGTTTCATTTAACGTTTCATCTACCCCCTCCCTTCCCGCCCCCCTTCTCCATAACCCTTTTCACCTCTTTTTTTTCCTATTTTTCCCATCTCCACACCCCCCTTTTATATTTTTCTATCATTGATGTTTTCATTTAGTTTTATAGTTAGTCCACATATTCTTTATCAATCCGATAAAGATGGGCAAAAATACTTGACTACAGCTCATTATTGTGCCTGTAATTATATTTTTTCTTGATTTGTATTTTATATTGTTTAGTATAGGGATAGTGTGTGTATTGTGTGTGTGTGTGTGTGTTTAGATAGATAATAAAAAAAATATGTGCACCATTAATAATATCTGTTAGGGTGCCAGTCTCCAGGGTAGGGTAGGGATCAGACACTATAGGGTTCAAATTTATTGCTTAAAGAGGTTGTCCACTTCTTTTTCATTGATGGTGACCTATCCTTAGGATAGGTTATCCATGTCGGATCAGTCAGAGTTTGACATTGGACACTCCCGCCAATCAACTTTTATCGGTGTTAGCGACGGAGGCTGCTGGCTGAAAGTAGTCACTTGCGGAGTTGCCTTTTCTTCTCGTAGAGGCCGCTGCCAGGTGCTGCACATCTGCATCCTATTTAAATCAATAGGAGGTGGATGTGTAGTACCCGGCCACTACCAGAAGATGGCCAGGTCCGTAAGTGAGTACTTGTACTTGTGGCCGCCGCCTCCAATAACAGCTGATTGGCAGGGGGGCCGGACTCTGGCAGATCAGACATTGATGACCTATCCTACAGTACGGTTATCAATGAAAAAGTAGTGGACAACCTCTTTAACTTTTATGCTCCTTTCCCTACTCTTTAGTTTTCCCTTTGACAAATGTTTTGAGTTTCTGCCCAAAACTTCCTAAACTAATATATTCTATGTGGTCATGCTACATTATTAATTATAGGATCACACTCATTATTATACTTTCTTTCTGCCTAAATATTCGGGTTTTGCCATATAATTATTTTTTTAGGCATTCCTTCAGGTCATACATATATTTTTTTGTCTATTTTGTATTTGTTTTTTTGCTATACTGGGTATTTTAATATTAAATTAATAAAAATGTAATATTCTTAATTAAGGGGTTTTGTTGCTGTCACGAATCATTAGAAGATTTGTGGCAGCTCTGGGTATGCTGGAATTTAAATGTAGTTTTTTTTTACTTTGATCCAGCAAGAGTTAATGTCAGTCTCTTGCTGTCAGCTTTTTAGTCCTATCAGCTGATGTTGGATGGTAACCACTCCCATCTCCCTTTAAATAGTCACATGATCCTTCAGCATCATCGGTTATAAAGTTCATTCTATGCAGACCAGCTAGAGGTGTGGAGTACTCCTGTGACTTTGGTGGAGCCACTGTGTTAGTTCTGCACTCTGGTGCCGTTGTTGGAGCTTTGCTGCAGATTCCAAGTTAAGCTGTTTTGTATTGCTGCCAGTCCCTTGTTTAACATCTTACCCTGTGTCATTTATCTGTAGTGATAAGTCTAGCGTCTTTGTCAGCCAGTGCACTAGCCAGGGTTTGTTGAGGAGACAGTCAGGGACTAGGCTTGTGACGGTGGGGTGGGTGGGGGGGTGGGGAAGGACCCGCATAGAATGTTAGGGGAGAATAGGAAGAGACACAGGTTGGTGTCAGGAGGTATCCCATACCTCGCTCCCTACATTATGGCATTCCTCCCCCCTATATGATCCTGCTGTATCCTGCTGGACACCCAAGTGCCTCGTTCGTGACATTATAATCGACGAGCACCATTTTTTTTTTTTTTTCATGAGTCCCTATGGCTCAAGTTCAAGCTTTAGCACTGCTACTTTAGACCCTCATGGATGAGGTTACTGATGAGGATGTATGAGGTTGCAGTCACAGGTGGTGCAGCAGCTTCAGCAAATTTCTGGGTATTGGGTCTCGGCTCATGCCCAGACTTAACCTGAACCCAAAATATCTCTTCTGACAGGTTCCGTGGAGGGAGAGATAAATTTGTGGTTTATAGGGAAGCTTGAAAATTCTATTTCAGGCTCCGCCCTCATTCCTCAGGGAGTGACGTACAATGAGTGGGGATTGTGGTCTCCCTTCTTGGGGGTGATCCCAGTCCTGGGTCTTCTCCATACCGACCAACTCTCCCTCTTTGTGGTCGGTGGAAGAGTATTTTGCAGATTTGGCCAGCCATGGTATATGGTGATCTTGATAGCGTCTCCCTGGCTGAGTCAAAACTCTGTAGGATCATTCAAGGGGCTCGGCCAGCTGAAAAGTACTGCTTGGAGTACCTGAGGTGAGCCACTGACACTCGGTGGAATGATCCAGCCCTTAGGAGTAATTTTTGTGAGGGTCTATTAGTTAGACTGCAGGATTCTCTGACAAAATATGCTACTCCAAGGTCATTGGAGGCCGCTATGGCCCTTGCTATCAGGGTGGATAGACACCTCAGGGAGAGATCTACATCAATTGTACCCCCTGTTGTTGTTCCTAGGGAGGAGGCCACGCAGGTGCTGTTGTATGAACCCATGCGGTGGGGAGGTGCCTCCGTTTCCAGCGATTCACCGTTGGAAGGGGGCATCTTATGTGGCGCCTTGCTGCGCATTGGTGCCACAGATCCCTGAGGGGTGCATGGACAGATTCCTCCACAAGAGGCCCACATATCATTCACACACCTCCACCTTCCACCTCAGACCACCAGAGGGAGCCCGGATAGGGATATAAATGGGGAAGGTGGAGCTAGGCAGTTCAGTCTGAAATCTACAGACTGGAGTGTGCAGTCTACAGTCTGCTGCAGCCAGAGAGGTAGTCAGGTCAGTCCAGACTCAGAGAGCTCGAGTTAGTGAGCCTAGGGCGTGCCGACGCCAAAAGAGCGGTGAAGTGCAGTGTGCCGGCTGCAGTGTGAAGCCTAGAGAGGGCCCCGAGCATGGCCGAAGGTGAGTGGAAAGAGAGCAACATGGGGGGCAGAGGAGCTTTACCCGCTCACCCCAAAAACCATTTACCGGACACCGGGTCCGCGTCTGCAGGGATTCCTTACATCCAGCAGAAATAACCGGAACCCCTGGTGAACTATATGTCCCAGGAACACCAAAAGCTGACTGTTATACCAGGGTCAGGAGTCAAGGAGGCTCAAGGTTCCAGGGAGTGTGATCTCCAACAGATGGCCCTAGGTCAGCAGGTGCAAGACAGAGACTAAGTTAGGCCTAGCTCCAAGCAGGTCAGAAACTTATCAAGGAAAGGCAAGGAATAGGAGGCCCCTCACTCTGGGGAGAGTCCTGATATGCACCCTTCACCCTGAACCGTGCCAGAAACAAACCAGTAAAGGTACTGAAGTGAACTGTTGTGTGCGTGCCTATCCTTCCTGCGTCCCCTCTGTCCTGCATCCTTACTCCTACGCTGCCCTGAGGCCCCGCTCCACCTGTGGGGAGCCATACCAACTAATCTGCCTAAACACCGGCCTCAGAGGACTGTAGCAGCGCTGGTGATCCTCACCAGACACCACGGGTGGCGTCACAAACATTCCCCTATCCCATATATCTTTCCCTCCTTCTTTTTAAGTGTGACCCCAGTGTACGGGCCTGGGAGCCGACCAACGCGACATCCCCCAAGGTCAGCCAACAACAAGGCCCGGGCGCCGAGTCATCCCCATCCCCTGGGCGCATCACTTACGGATCATTAGATCAATGTCTGTCTTGCTGTTCCATCGCATAAGCCACACCCTCCTGGTCATGTGGATGGAGATGACCAGGGTGTGTACATTTCCTCCATTAATATGTTTGTTTAACATTTCAGCTGACATAGTAGTGGGTGGGAAAACTGAGACTATTCTGGTTTTGGTGGATGGTGGAGCTGGAGTCTGTTTGGTGGATGCTCGCTTTACTCAGACCCATAGTCTTATCAGAAGGCACTAGCGAGATTCATTCCTATTTTTGCCACTGATTCTGCTCCCTTTGGCCAGACAAATTTGAGCCAAGTCGTACATAATGTGAACTTCTGCATAGGGACCTACATAGTGAGTTCCTGTTGTTCTACATCTTGGAGAGTCTGCCTACGCCCATCGTCTTAGATCTTCCCTGGCTGAAGAAACACATTCCGGTCATAAATTAACGGTGCAGAGAAATAGTCAGTTGGGGCAAATTTTGTAAGAACAGTTGCTAGGGTGCTACTTTCTCTGCCATCTTGATGAAACCTACCCCTCCTTCTCCAGTGGACGTAGCTAGGGTGCTACCGGAGAAAACGCTTGAGACTCTACCCATGCCCCAGGTTAACTCTAGACCCTGATGTCCTCCCGGGAGGATTGGTCGGGGGGGGTGCTAGTTACCACTGAGGGTAAGAGTTTTGTTACATGAGGAAGTGGGTGCCTCCATTGTCAGTCCTTCAAGTTGAGTACCATCTGACTCCAAATATACGTGTGTAATGAAAGTTAAGGTCTGGACCTGTGGGTGAATGGTGTGTATGTGTGGGTGTCCACTAGTGATGAGTGAGAATGCTCACCACTATTCTTTACTCGCCCGAGCATCTCAGTGCTCGAGATGCTCAGTGCTCAGCAAGTATTTTTGAAATGCAGGAGCACGAGTCCCCGTTGCATGTTTAGACAGCGAATTAACATGCAGGGATTGCCTGCCAGTCACTATAATGCCGCAGGCATGTTATTTGTGGCATTAGTATGATTGGCTGGAAGCATAGCATCATCAGGTCTATATAAGACCCAGGACCCTATGCTCGTCAGTCTACTGGTTCAGTAGGGAGAGCTGCAGCTGAGTAAGGGAGAGAATTGGTGGCTGTTTTAGTTAGATATTCCACAGCATTACAAATCCACACTTCCAATCCTTCTAAGGACTAATTCTGATACATATTAATCCTGGTCATAGCAGTAGTAGTTACTGTCACAAGAGGTGGATGATGAAAAGACACAATTGCCAGCAAGTCAGGAGGAGGCCAAGGGTGCGTAGGCGGAAGACTAGGTGGTGAACGATGAAGACACTGACCCAACCTGTGAAGGTTACATGTATTGTGAGGTCAGCAACACAGAGGGGAAGGGAGCCGTAGCACCACAAAAGGCAGGAACAAGAAGTGGGGTGGCCACAGACACAAGGCTGGCAACTGTCCCCTGAACACAAACATGAGGGAAGTTGGCAGTCCAACTGCTAGATCTTCCCGAATCTCGCTCTTTTTTTAAACACTGTCCAGTTAACCCCAAAAAGGCCATTTGCAACATCTGCCATGCCAGCATCATTAGGGGCAGCAAAACTACCAGCCTGCCCACCACCAGCATGCTCGGGCACATGACAGCAAAGCACCCGACTAGTTGGGCTGAACGCCAGAGTCCAGAAACAGTGTCTGCCTGTGACGCCACTGCCTGTTTCACTGTTGTGCGTGCACACCAATCCCCTGTCCATTGCGCAGGTGAAGATGCCTCCCACCCTGCACCAGTCATTGCATACTTGCAACCACCACCATCAGCAATCATGTCCTTGTCCTAGTCCCAGTGCAGCATTCAGTTGTCCCTACCCCAGTCCTTTTGAATGCAAGGGCAAATACACAGCCAATCACCCATAGTCTACAATATTAAACTGCCACATTTCTCGACTGCTTGCACTTTAAATGTTGCCTTTTAGGCTTGTGGATATGGAAGCTTTCCACAACCTCATGGCAGAGTCTGTCCATCTGGACTCGGTTTCCAGCCACCACTATTTCTCCTGGTGTGCCATCCTTGCCATACAGAAGCATGTGTCACAGAACATTACTCGTGCCCTTAACAACATAGTTACTGGGAAGTTTCACCTAACCACGGACACGTGGACAAGTGCTTATGGCCAGGGACAGTATATCTCACTGGGTTAATTTTGTTGAAGCCGGGACCCAGTTGGACTCTGGGACGTCCTCGCGTCTACGAGGATTGTGGACCCTTGGTCAATCAGGGTTGCTCCCACATTCTAAAGCCTCTGCACCTCATCCTCCTCTTCAGTCTCCATCTCCGAAAGCACTCCCTCGGACAAGCGGCAACAGGCTCTGCTGCTGCTAATATGCTTTGGCAACAAAATGCACACTGCTGCAGAGTTGTTTAAAGCTATAACAGAGCAGGCAGATCTGTGGCTCTCACAGCTGAACTTATAACCAGGCATGGTCGTTTATGACAAGGCCCTGAACCTGGTAGCGACTCTGAGGCTTGGCAACCTCGCCCACATACCAAGCCTGGCAAATGTGCTCAACCTTGTGGTTCAGGGGTTTCTAAAAATCTATCTGGATCTACCGGAGCTGCTTGTAAAAGTATGCCATGTGTGTGCCCATTTCAGAAAGCCAGCTACAGCTTCCTCTGCCCTCACCGTGCTTCTGCAGAGTTTGCAGCTTCCAACTCACCGACTGGTGTGTGATTTCACCTCGCATTGGAACTCAACATGGTGTTAGAACCCTCCTGTTAGTTTTTTCTATTTTGCTGCTCACAAGACTTTTTGCCTATGTAATCCAGCTCCGCCCTCCAGGCCTTGCTGTACTTCAGTGTTACTTTTACTCTTAAGCTGGCCAGGTGCCTTGTACCTTTCTCTGTAGTTTGCTTGGTCTTTTGACCACTAGTACTTCTGTTTGTTTGTTTGTCTTTCTCTGCTACAATTTCTGTTAGGAGGTGTCCAACTATATCCCAGTCCTTAGTTCTTGTAGGGACCCCTCCCTTATATCTATAGGTCTGCGTTCAGACTAGCTGAAGACTTAGGTGGGTCTGTTCACAAGGAACAGGTCCCCCCGTGCATCGTAGGGAATCAGCTTAGTCCTATTGTAGGGACAGTTTTCCTATCTTTCTTTAGTGTTTGTCGCAGTTCATAACACATTGCATATGTTGTAAAGGATTTGTGAGCAGCAGAGGGCAGTACCAGCTTCAAATCGAGAACAATGACAGTCGTCCTCTTGATGAGAGCAGGGAAGTTTTGGCTGTTGGCAGTCTGGCACACATGACTGACTTTTATGTTCCGCTGCCTTTCCCGTGACCCTCGTGCTGTACACATTTTGGCCAACACTAATTACTAGTTGGAAACACATCTAGACCTACACTACAAGGAGAACTTTCTATCTCTTCTTCCTGCGGCGGAGAGGTCTAATAAAGTTTTTCAGTACCAGAATGCCCTTGTTAAAGAATTATTAAAAAAATTCCCATCTGAAAATGCTGGCGGCAGAAGTCACAGTTTGTTAAACAACCAAGGAGTACAGGGGAGGGAGACACACATACGATGCAGCAGAGGCAGAAAAACATTGTCAAAGGTCAAGGACCGTTTTCTCAGACCCTCCCAGAGCCTAGACCCTGACTCTTGGGGTACTCTGACAAAGAGGGAAAAGTTTTGAAAGATGTTGGAGTACCTTGCCGACCTTACCAACGTTCTCTGTGCCTTACAACTATTGGGTTTTCAAGCTGGACACGTGGCATGAACTGTCTCTCTGCGTCTTGGAGGTCCTGGCTTGTCCTGTTGCTAGCATTATGTCAGAGCAGGTTTTTAGTGCCACCGGGGGTATTATAACTGATAGGCGCATCCGCTTGTCAACTGATAATGCTGATAGGTTGACTTTTATTGAAATGAACAAGGGCTGGATTGGACTTCTCAACACCACCGAATTATAGCAGCAGAACATAAAGTCAAATCCAGAGGTGTTTTTGGGGGGGTCTATTCCTATGAACTCCTTCACACCCAGATATGGGTATATGGCATATGCTTCATGATTTTGTCTATTTTATGTCGCCCTCCTCCTTCTCCACAACCTCCACCAACATATCAACAGGGTGACCATCATACAACACCCACATATTTTTTTTAAGCATGTTTATGATGACTGTAGGAAATATTTTTAGAGGCCTACTTCTAACATATTGTATACATGAATATACTGTATAACATACAGAATGTTCATGTGTATATAGTATGTTCATGTAAACCCTCCAGGCGTAAATATTTTTCAGCCCATGTCTCTTCAAAGAGGTATTGGAGTGTATCCTAATTTTTGACAGCCATTGCAGTCACTGCATACGTAATAACAGTATAGGAGAACCACTCCTTTGTAATGATGACCTTTTTTTTTTTTTAATGAGGCCCTCCACTACGTCTCTTCAAATTGGTGATGGCGTGCATTCTAATTTTTGGCAGTCCTTGAACTAGCTGTATATGCAATAACAGTAATGGAGACCCACTCCTATGTTGTATATTGCAGTACTAGATGGCTCTTGTTGAATTCTTAAAAAAATCCAATCTGACAATGCTGGTGGCAAAAGTCAGTTTCTTAGACAACCACGAAGTACAGGTGAGGGAGAAAAAAAGCAGATGCAGCAGAGGTAGGGGAATGCTGTCAAAGGTCTGGGACAGCTTTCTCAGATGCTCAAAGCACCCAGACCCCGATGCGCGGTTTACCCTGAAAAGGAGGGAAAAGTTTTGGAAGATGCTGAAGGACTACCTTGGCAACTGTACCAGCGTCCTCCGTGATTCCTCTGTGCCATACAACTATTGGGTATCCAATCTGGACACGTTGCATGAACTGTCTCTCTACGCCTTGGAGGTAGATGGTTTTTATTGCCACCAGGGGTATTATAACATATACGCGACAACAGTTTAGGAGACCCACTCCTTAATAATGGGAAGGCCAATTCAAATCGATTCTATATTCTACAATATTACCTCCTTTATCTTAAATTTGTTTACAGGTGAGCTATAGCAGTATGGATAGCATATTACACCAATACAATCAGGTATTCTTGCCTTATACTGTGTACTGCTGCAAAAAAAAAAATCTTTTCTATTTCCAAGTGATACCGCTGTTGCCTTGCACCTGTGCCTATTGTAAATGCAGATATCATCAGCTGGAGATGAGTGTTGTTCATTGTCGTCTAATACATCTCTTCCACAGTGCATTACGTGATTGATATTTTCCATGCACTCGTTGACCAATTCATATTTTTTTAATGGTGATCTTTACTCACAAATTAGTGAAAGCATGCAGGATTGCTTGAGTTCCTTCACAGTTTGGTGCAGCATACCAAAAAAATCTCTTCGGAGCCTGTTAAATTTTATTTTCTATTGTACTATATTACCTCTCTTATCTGTGATTCGTATATTGGTGACCTATTGCAGTTGGGAAATGACGCACCCCCTAAGACCGTGGGGTACTCGCCACCGGGTCGGTTGGTTCCTTGGGATTGTCACGGGGCTTGACCCGGTACTTGGCCCTAGGCAGTCAATAAAAAGGACAGTTTATTTAGGGGAAAAGTTTTGTGATGCCACCAGTGAGATGCAGCTATAGGTGGCCGCCGCTGCTGAAAGAGACCGCTGGGGCCGTTGATGATGCAGCTGGGATCGATTTGCTCCCCACTGGTAGAGCGGGGCCCCTGGGCTACCGGTACGGTTTATGTAGGGGATTGTGGATGTTTGGGTGCAGGACTGAGGGTGCAGATAATGACCAGACGACACAAGAATGGCAGTTTCCTCTACCTTTACTTGATGTTTGATGGTGCAGACCAGGGCACGGGTAACAGAAGGTAATGGAGGTCTGGGCAACCTAGAAGCAATTTGGGATCCACCTCGCCAGGTGGAGTTTTAGGCCTTCCTTCTGCACTGTCCTGTTTGGCCCGGCTGCCTGAACTTATGCTGCAGCCCTCTTTCCTGAATGATCGTTCAATCCTAGCCCGTATGGCAGGCAGTTCAAGCCTTTTACAGGTGTCGCTCCTTCGTGGTGGCTCCGGGCTCTAGTATGCTGCTGAGCCGCCGGGCGTTTGGTGGGGCCAGGAGACCTGCAGTCTCCTGCACTCCGGATTTAGCTGCCGGGACTTCAGTACCCGAGCAACCACAGACTCACAGACTCCGGTGTCCGGTTTCTGGCGCTTTTCTCTGGGGCAAGCTTGGTCACAGCTCCACTCTCCAGGTTCTCCCTCTCACATCTCCAACTGACTTTTATAACTACCGCCTCCGGGCTCCAATTTAAAGGAAAAGCATCCCTGAAACCGGATTAGTGCTCCCCCCTCTGGTCTAGAGCCAAGAATAGTGTTGGATGCTGGTGTTACCTGATAAGGGGACCCCTCCTTGCTTCCAGGCATGGCATCACCCCCTGAGAGGGAGGCAATGCCAATGTGGCAACCAGACTCCTGGAGTGCCACAATAGCATCTTACAGGCATCTAGTCAGGAATTATTGTTTTATACTCTGCTCTGAAAACAAAAATCTATTCCCTATTGATAGAGCTGTTAGCTGCTTTTAAAATAGGGACAGGTACTAAATGGTATTATCAACTGGAAATGAGTGCTCATTCTGAATGTGTCTTATCATGTCTCACACACCACATGGCCAGATAAGTTAGTAACATGTTAAAATTACATTTACTGGTGAATGTATTTTTCACCATTGAAAATAATGAAAAAGTTCAAAAATGCATCAAAAACTCTACGTGTGAACATAGCCCAAGGTGTGGAGGAGCATTTTTGTTTTGGTTTATATATTTTGCCTTATATATGTCATTACCTAGAAAGAATGTTTCTTAACATTTTTTCCAGGAAAATCCATTTTTGCATGTTTTATTGTCAGTCTGTATAAGTGGCATAATGCTCTGACAACATTGTTCACCGCAGTGACCTGGGACTCAGAGATGCTTCCAGAGGTCTTTCTCATGCTGTTCCCATATCACTGTTGCCATCGTTTTGACCAATTTTTAGGTCCTCTCCGGGGAGGAGGGCCGCCGGAAGAAATGTTTGAGTTTCCCATTGACTTAATTTGGGCTCGTTGCTCGAGTCGAGCCTTACGATTTGCTCGACACAAGCACCCAAGCATTTTAGTGCTCGCTCATCACTAGTGTCCACTAAAAATGATGCGCCCCCTGGGCCGGGTGTGTGTGGGGATACCCGGAACCGGACCTTTTGTAGATGCTGGGTGTTGTAGTCCTTGCGTGGTGGGGACCCAGTCCCGTGGCTCAGGGTGGTCAACCCAAATGGCAGTCTATATGGTGAATGTCCGACTACGCCACCCGTGGATTGCGGTCAGAGTGAACTGCTGCCGCAGGGCAGACCACTGAGGCTGGTGTTGTGGATGCAGCTGAGAATAGTATAACCCCCCCACGGGAGGGGTATAGCCTCAGGGCAGTAAATAGGGATGTTGGTGGTGCGCGGGAGCAGCAGTAACCACACGGAGTCTGTCATGCAATTCAGGGTCTTTACTGCTGACAGTTTTAAGGGAACCTTCTGGAATACAGGTTATTAATGGAGGCCTGGTCAGTCTGAGAGCAACTGGGAAATCCCGCTGGTCAGGGAGAGTTTGTAGGCCTACCGTGCTGACTTCACTCTTTCTTGGCTATCCTGCTGTAGTGTGGTGGTAGCCCACGTCTGAGTGTACCGTGTTGTTCTCACCCGTATGACTGGCGACTCGGGCCTTCCATACTTCTCTTCCTCCGGGGCAGTAGTGGTCCCTCTCGTGTGGCTGAACCTCTGGGCTTCCTTGGGCCAGAGGACTTTAAGTCCCCTGCATGGTGGTTTTCTGCTGCTGGGCTTAGAACCCTCACAGCCTCAGACTCCAGTGTCCGACCTTGTAGTCGCTAGCCAGGACGAACTCTGCAGGCTCCCCTCCTGGCCTCGTGTTCCTCCTCAGTCTACAGGGACTCCGCACCCTGCTGCTGACCTGTCCCCATCTCTGCAACTTCTGGAACTCGACCCTCTAACCCCGCCCCAGATCCAGTTTATAAAGGGCAGATTCCTCCCCTCCCTGGACTGAGGCAGGAGGTGCTCCATGCTAATTGTCCCCAACCAGGGAACCTCCCACCTGCTCTCAGACATGACATTGCTGCCACTGTGGCGACCAGACCTGGGGTGCCGCAAATACATCAGGTGGAAGTTTGCATCAGGGACTCTGGGTTCTAGGATGATTGGTAAACATAGGGTTACGGCCGTACTCAGCCCTATGACCTTCCAGTTGGAATTACCCCCAGTGATGCATTTCCATAACGTATTCCACAGGTCGTCGCTTAGGAGATTTGTCGCATCTCCGGAACCTACGTCATTACTAGCACCATTAGTCTGCATTGGCTTTGAGGACCAAGTTTCTATGGAGGTAAATATTGGTGTTTCGAGGTGTCCATTCAGTATGTAATTTTAGGACAAGTCCGTTCTTGAGGATCCTGAGGCCCCTCATAGAAAAAGGGGTAGTATCATGGAGCATTAGGAGATTCGTAGCGGCTCTGGGTATGCTGGAATTTAAATGTAGTGTTTTTTTTTTTCCTTTGGTCCTGCAAGAGGTAATGTCAGTCTCTTGCTGGCAGATTTTTAGTCCTATCAGCTGATATTGGGAGGTAACCACTCCCATCTCCCTTTTAAATAGTTGCATGATCCATCAGTTGATCAACGGTTATAAAGTCCTTTTCTATGCAGACCAGCTAGAGGTGTAGAGCCCTCCTGTGACTGTGGTGGAGCCGCTGCAGGAGTTCTGTACTCTGATGCTGTTGTTGGAGCTTTGCTGCAGATTCCAAGTTAAGTTGTTTATTCTTGCTGCCAGACCCTTTGACATCTTACCCTGTGTTCTTTATCTGTAGTGACAGGGTGAGCATCCTTGTCGGCCAGTGCACTGGCCAGGGTTTGTTGTGTAGACAGTCAGTTACTAGGCATGTGACTGTGGTGGGGGGGGGACTTGCATTGAATGTTAGGGGAGAATAGGGACAGACACAGGTTGGTCTTAGGAGGTGTCCCACCCCTCGCTCCCTACCATTAGAGAATTCCTCCCCCCCCCCTATATGATCCCATTATTCCCAGATATTTTGCTGTCCGCCTGACACCCCGCTGCCCGATTCGTGCCTGATATTATTTTACTGTCTGTAAGCTACAGTCATCGATCACTATAATGTGAGCGGTATGTGTAATCACTCTTCAGAGGTTTGATTGACAGCTCGCTTTGCACATACATGATACACATACGACACGCTGTAGGACAGACTGTCAAAGTGTTGAGGAATGACACTGTTCAAAGTATAGTTAGCGGTGACTATAACCTGATTGCCCCAATGACTAAAAGTTAGCAGCTTTCATAAAGACAGCTGCACTTCTAGTAAGGCAGCTATAAAATGCTAGTGACCCTATATCTGCAGTTAAATACCATTTTTGCAGTTAATATGTTCCCTTTAATGTGTATGTGATTTGCTTTCTTTTTAAGGAAAAACCATATCTTGAATTATACTTCACTAATGAAAACCTAACTGTGCTGGTTACGGATCTTTTCTCTGCTGGTATGGAGACTACCTCAATTACCCTGAGATGGGGCCTTCTGCTGATGATGAAATATCCAGAAATCCAAAGTAAGAGACTTTTTTTGTTGTATTCTACAATCATATACCGTATATATGCAACTTTACACAATGTAATGTTAGTTCTTTCTGCAGTTTTGCATTGTTATTCATGGATTGTTCAATGCTTTTAAAGCTATTGAACCATTCACTACTGTATTTCACGGTTTATGGCATGAATCCCATATATTCCATACACTACCTAGCCTCTACAGTGGGACCTGGCAAACCGTTGCCTCAATGATGTCACCATTCCTTATGTTAGTTGATGACACCAGAAAAAACACCATGAGGAGGTTCCAGCAGAAGACTTTTTGTAATCAAGTTAGAATCCCTCCTTCTTTTCCAAGTGGTACCATACATTCGTCTCAAACTGTGTTTGCTGGAGCCACTCTCAAGTGAAATGCAAGCATTGGCTGTGGCTGGTCACAAGAGATTCCAGAAAATAATAGTCTTTGTCACTTTCCCTGGAGGTGACAGGACATTGATATACTGTACAACATGCTGATGCAAAACCATAAGCAACATCTAGGTGAGGCGTGCTAAGGTAGGGGGTAGAGGCTTAGGCAAAAGCTCTGTCATCTTGAATATGACCATCTTGCTGTTAATCTTAGTAGCTCCAAATTCTGACTCTTGAAAGGGAAACCCTTTTATGTCATCCTTATGTCGCAATAAGTTACGAGTTCAGGGGTACAGAAACACATTTTTTAAGTAAACTTAACTTTTGGGTAAGTGGGGGGTATTTTTATGTCTACTAACTAATATTAGCTTGAAAGTCCAATATGAAGAGGGAAAATTGGAAAAAAATAGCATTAGTGTGTGCCCATGGAGCACTTATTCCAAGATGACTTTTGTGGTAAAATCATTGGTTACTATCCTACAAACTGGGAGAAAAATATGGGGGTCATTTGTGATAAGGGCCAGATTTCCAACCATTAGGAAATATTAAAGTTTCTTGACAGTTCAGTTATAGAAAGCAATGATTCTATGACAGCCAACAAAGGATCAGAAGCCAGAATCAAAACTGATAAAATAATTTGTTGCTATTTATTTTTAACATATGGATTTTTGTGTCTATGTTGGAAATAGAGAAGGTCCAAAGTGAGATTGAGAGAGTTATTGGTTTGTCCGAGCCCCAAGTGATTCATCGTAAAGATATGCCATATACTGATGCCGTCATCCATGAGATTCAACGTTTCGGAAACATTGTTCCAAGCAATCTGCCCCATGCTACCACTCAAGATGTTAACTTCAGGGGATATTTCCTGCCCAAAGTAAGAAATAAATATTCATATGTATCACTTCTTACTTGTAATGG
The DNA here is from genome assembly GCF_046119375.1 of Phyllobates terribilis. NCBI lineage: Eukaryota > Metazoa > Chordata > Amphibia > Anura > Dendrobatidae > Phyllobates > Phyllobates terribilis. The sequence goes on along the minus strand of NW_027362763.1, from coordinate 67,624,184 downwards.
TTGGGTTCACACAATATTCTAAAAAGATTGAATTAGGCAATTTCACCCATAGCATAACCCTGTGTAATGACTTTGGTTATGCTAGTCCTAGGACTTCACTGCTATCAGTCTGGTGATTGGGAGCGCTATAGATATAGGTCCCAATTCAAGAAGATTGGCGTTGTTCATGCTGGTGGTAAAGCAAAGGTGTGCTGGAGTCGGATTCTCCTAAATCTTAGTGATAGAAGCCTCTTCATGAATGAGGACCATTGGATATGTGGAGTGCACCTCCATGTACACTACTCTACCAATCCTACTCTAGTCGGGGACTGGAGTAAGATTTGTGGTGTATCAAATGCTACCTCTCATCATGAATTCTTGCCCATTTCATCAAAGCTGGGCAAAAATGGTGTGAGGGCGACAAAAGTTGCTACATTTTTGCAACCTTTCAAAACTTTTTAAGACAGAATGTTGTCATAAAACCTTTGATGAATCAAGCCGATAGTCACTAAAGTCCAATAGCTCGTACCAGAATTAAAGTAGTATAGGATCAGCTCAGGTGGTACATCAGAGTTAGGTACATGTTTCAGTTCTGGTGGTCAGGAGTATAGTCAGATTATTCAAGATGATAGTGGTGATGTCTCATAGTTGGGTATGCAGCACAAAAGCATTGGTCAAATGGACAGCCAGTTAATTTAGGATCCATTATCAATATGTGATGAGTCATGGAGGCACAATATGATAGGATTGAGCCATAAGGAAACCCACCCATGCTTCCTTGTAGGGTCTTATGTAAATATTGCTTTAAAAAATTTTAGACAAGGATTGTCTATCACCTATCTGCAGGATAGTCAGACATGCACACTACTGCTCTATTCAAAATTTATGGATCTGACCGACACAACAAGTAAAAATGAGAGACTTTGGACCCTTATTTTAGTGGCTGGAAAGGGTCCCTGCAGTTGTGTCCCCAGCAATGGTGTCACATCATAAGTTCTGTCACTTTGGGAGGAATAATACTGAATGCATTGCGGAGGAGGCTCCAAGTGTCAATACAAACATAGTCTAAAAATGATGAATCTAACGAATTATGATCCACTACAAATATCACTTATGCAAATGTTAAACCTTTTCAGGGAACACATGTGATGCCTCTTCTGACCTCCGTACTTTATGACAAAGATCATTTCATAAAAGCCAACGAGTTCTACCCAGAACACTTTCTGGATTCCAGTGGAAATTTTGTAAGGAAAGAAGCGTTTATGCCTTTTTCAGCCGGTGAGTTATTCTCTCTGTGTTTTTTTTAGAGTGAAATAATAGTACAGATGAGACAACTTCTATGCCACCAGAGAGCAGTAAAATACTATATGAACTTGCAAATTATTATGTGACTAACAGATTTAATAGCAACTAGTTCACTGACATTCAGTTTCATAACCTGAAGCTAATGGGCTACAATGCAAAATCTTTACGAGGCCTCCAACTATCACGTCTTTGATATTATTGGTCTTCTCTCATGGGCTAAAGGGACCTTTTTCATCAATCAAGGCTTCAAGACCTTGGTACGATTGGAACATCTGCACCCACTCTAGTTACACTCTGACAATCCCTTAAAGGGGTTTTCTCGTGAACAAAAGTTCATTTTAATCAATATATTAACATTTATAAGATTATCTCACCACAGGAACATTTTATTTAAACACATCCAATTGTGGAAATTATTATTATTATCCCAAGATTTATAGATTAAAATGAACTCTTGTTCATGTAAAAACCACTTTAACCCCTTACCGGCATGGTGCGTATTAGTACGCATCACGTCGATACCCCCGGTTCAGCACCCATTGAACCGGACACATGTCAGCTGATTCTTACAGCTGACATGTGCCCACAACAGCTGCGGGTGTAATCACGATCCACCCATGTCTGTTAATCAGTCAAATGCTGCTGTCAATTGAACATCGCCTCACCGGAAGTGGGGCATTAGCCCTGCCCATCGGTGACCCCCGTCACATGATCGCGGGTCACCGATGGGTGGGCATGACAACCCGAAGTTTGCAGCAGACCCCTGTGATTGTCTTGTCTAGATTGCTATGAGCGCCGCCCAGTAGTCATAGCAAGTGAGCATTTCTGCTACACAGAGGCGATCTGCTCATCCCCTGTGTGTAACAGAAGCGATCTGATAACTGCAGCTTCTAGTCTCCTATGGAGACTATTGAAGCATGCAGAAAGTGTAAGATTTTTTTTTAAAAAAAATATCTAAAAGTTAAAATCACCCCTCTTTTGCCCCATTCAAAATAAAAATAAAATCCATATACACATATTTTGGTATCAGCGCGTTCAGAATCGCCCAATCTATCAATATAAAAAAAATTAATCCGATCAATAAACAGCGTAAAGAGAAAAAAATTCTTAACGCCAGAATTACGTTTTTTTGGTCGCCGCAACATTGAAATAAAATGCATTGGATCTACCCCAAGATGGTATCAAGAAAAACATCAGCTCAGCACACAAAAAATAAACCCTCACCCGGCCCCAAATCCCAAAAAATGGAGACGCTATGAGTCTTGGAAAATGGAGATTTTTTTTTTTTTTTTTAAGCAAACTTTTGGATTTTTTTTTCACCACTTAAATAAAAAAGATCCCATACATGTTTGGTGTCTACAAACACTTGTAATGACCTGGAGAATAATAATGGCAGGTCCATTTTAGCATTCAGTGAACGTGGTGAAAAAAAACAAAAATATGGTATTGCACTTTTTTTGCAATTTCAACGCACTTGGAATTTTTTTCCCATTTTCCAGTACATGCTATGCTAAAACCAGTAATGTCTTTCAAAAGTACAAATTGTCCGGCAAAAAATAAGCCTTCACGTGGCCATATTGACTCAAAAATAAAAAAGTTCTGGCTCTGGAAACAAGGGAAGCAGAAAAACAAAAACACAAAAATGGAAAATGCTCAGATTATTAAAGAAGTTGTCCACTACTTTTACATTGGATAGGGCATCAATGTATGATCGGCCGGGGGCCCGCATGCGACACCCCCGCCGATCAGCTGTTATAGGTGCCGCCGGCCAGAAGTGCTCACCTGCGGGGCTCCGCCGTTAAGTGGTAGTGGCCGCCGCAGTGTGCTGCAGATCCACCTCCCATTCTACGGATAGGGCATCAATGTAAAAGTAGTGGACAACCCCTTTAAGGGGTTAATTCATGGACTTTTTGGGGCAGGGCTATGAGTCTAAGCTAGAAGCATCTGAGTCAGACATCCTTATACATCTGGGAATCAGACTGACCAAGCACCTTTGAAGCATGTATGTGAGGAGCTATTAAATGTTGTGACTATGAAAATATTCTAATTTTCCAGTAAAAGAAAGCTAGATTTTTATCCTTTACACATTTTATTGCTATAGGTAAGAGAAGCTGCGCTGGGGAAAACTTGGCCAAAATGGAGCTGTTCATGTTCTTCACAAGACTGCTGCAGAACTTCACCTTCAAAGCCCCTCCTGAGGCTACACTGGACCTGACACCTGCAGTTGGATTTACAGCTGGTCCATTGGCTCATAAGATATGCGCTATACCTCGTGTGTAACCGATGAGTGTCTCCTAAATTGAAAAACTGTAATATATTTCTAAATGGGTTTTTTGCAAAACATCATATAGAAATGTTACAATCAATAAGATTTCACCATACCATCAAGTGTATTTATTTTTTTTTTGTCTAAATATTTTCAACCTTATGTGATGGGCTTTATGTATAGTTCCCAGAACATTGGAAAAATTGCTACTTCCAATCAGTTTGTTGGACTAAATTCTTTCTAAGGAATACCTATTATTGGCCCAAATGTCAAATGTCACTTCCACAAATCAAAGTTAACCTACAAAGAAGGAAGCTAATACCACTTCAAATTAAATCTTTATTATCATATATTTAAACAATGCACTATAAGTTAAAAGGGGAATCAATGAAGTGAATGCTACACTCACAGGGTACACAAAAGCAAACTTTTCAAAACAATTCATCAATTCAGAAAAATAAGATAGTATGAAAATGGACGCAAGTCCTAATGAAGTTTATACACACAATCTGAATCAATACATTGCTACATGCTTAAAGAGAGGAGACAAAGTTTGTAGAGTCAATGAAAACAAAACCATCAAAAAAAAATGTGCCAACATAATTAGGCCCTAAGCCTTTTATACAGAGATATATAAATGGCAAGTGGCTGAAGTGCATTCAGTAAAGAAAACCATCCTTAATGTTTATATTAAATGAAATAAACATGTAAGTAAATTAAGGTGTCATACTGGTTTAAATTCAGACCATCAATACCACATAGAAATGAAAAACATCACTAAAGTGCAAGGTGAGGCAATATTTAATGTCTTCGAAATACTATATGTCCTATTGATTTAAGTCCAGACTAGCAGTGCTATATAAAATGCATGACATAGTGCAAAAAGAGCAATCCAGAAAGTCTAAGGCTATGTGCCCACGATGCAGAAATGCTCAGGATTTTTTCCTGACCGTTTTTGCATCTCCCTGGCAGAAAAAACGCATGCGGATTGTACATGTGTTTTTCCTGCCAAAGACATGCGGAAGTGAAGCGTTCTTCACATGCATTTCCGCATGCGGGTTGTCAAGCGGTTTCCAAGCAATTTTAGAATCACTTGGAAAGTGCTTGACAACTTGGTTACACTATATAAATCCATGCAACCGGCATGGATTTATATAGTGTGACCCCCAAAGAATGTCAAAAAATAAAAAAATATATACTTGCCTTCCGATGGCCCCCGCAGTCTTGCTTCGCTCCGTCCTGGCTACCGGCAACTCGCGGTGCACTGCACTGAAGGATCTGCCGTCACATGACTATGACGTCAGCACAGGTCCTACAGTTCACCACGATCTGCCGGCAAAGGAGGACGAGCGCAGCGGGGGCCATCAGAAGGTAAATATGATATTTATTTTTTCATTTTATTTTTTTTAAAGGTTCTATGGTACCCGGGTGTGGACAAGAGTCTCCTCTCCTCCACACCCCGGTACCATCCGCACATTGGAACACATGGAAGGCGCATCTACAGATCCAGTGATGCATAATCCATGTGTTCCAATGCAAGTCAATGGCGGCGAAAACGCAGTGTTTCCCCAAAATTTATGGACATGCTGTGTTTTTTTCCGCAATGATAATCCACAGCGGAAATTTCCGCAGCATGGGGATTATTATTGTCGAACATGGTAGGCCTTCTACCATGCGTTTTTTAAGCGTTTCTGCAGCCATTTTGCTGCTGCGGAAACGCTTAAAAAAGCGCATCTTAGGCGCACAGCCTAATGCATACAGAAATATTACCCTATAATGCAATGCAAGTATGTAATTAGATGTTAGACAAGGAAAGTAGTATATAACCTTGGAGTGCAGCCTCTGGCCCCAACGCGCGTTTCAAAATTAGCTTCTTCCTGGGGGACTGTTTTTTCATTTTTAGATTTAAAATCAAAGAGCATAGAAAGTAACATCGTGACCTCTACATTTTCCAAGCCTTTATCTGGCAACACGATTCTGCATGCGACAAGTGGCCACTCCAGGCACACAATTAAAACGGTCCAGGTCGGTGAGTTTAGGCGCATCAAATGCAATTGCAGTGACGCCGTCAAGTTAGATATTGAATTGCAGGAATGTGATGAAAATTTGAGAAAGAGGGGTTATCCGACATGGACCTTTTAATAGGGCCAGGCATATTGTACAAGGCAAAAAAAGTCAGATTTAATTAAATGTGTATCTAAAAATGATGACCCCCCCCCCCCCCCAAGAATCAAAACTGGTTTTGACTCATTGTTTCAGTCCTCAATTCAAAGAAATTAAAAACATTGTATTAAGACACTTACCGATCTTATATGAGGACGAGACTCTATCAATATTCTTGAGCTCAGATTGTTCAGTAATAGCCAAGAGAGCTAATACCTTGGGGAACATTTTATCATTTAATGTACCAAAGTCTGTAACACATACCACACTTGTAAAAGCCCTTCGGTTGTGGTGCCATTCAGTTATCAGATAAGACTTTTGGGATGCAAACACTTGCAGAGTTTCAAGATTAACCACTATATTAATTGTAATAGTAACAATGTGATCTATATTATTCTTTGCTCGTCTTGTGATAAAATGTATGTTGGATGCACTTCTAGAAAATTAAAAAAAACTAAGCATTTAACCAACATGTATAGCATTTCCAATACTAATCATGCGATTTCTCATGCATCCAGGTATTTTATTCAGCAGCACAATCATGACACTTCTTCTTTTCAAGCATTTGCAATAGAAAAAAATCTTTACCACAGTGAGAGGTGGAGATATCAGGAAACTGCTCCGTGATCGGGAAGCATATTGGATGTACAAGATCAATACCTCTCTTCCTGCTGGACTCAACATGCAGATGGAGCTGATGCTCCACTATTGAGACACTTTGTAACTTGTTAAATTATTCTCTGATAAATGTATGTCTTGCTCTATTTTTATAGCCCTTCTTTTTGTGTGTTTTGCTTGTGGGGTTCTTTTTTATTTTCTTTTGCTACAATTTTCTGTTACAACATACTTTTAATTATCATCATGTGACCATCTGATGTGTGCTATTTGGTAGTTGAATAGTTAAATATCATGTGGACGTTTCTTACGCAGCTCTGACAAAGCATGCCATGTGCGTTTGAAACGCATTGCTGCGCTGTTAATGTAAATACTATGCACTGGAAAAAAACGGCTTTTTTTTCTACTCTCCAATAAATTTTGCAAATATATAGAAGCTGGAAAACTTCTCTTTATACATTTGTCTACAAATTGGTCCTTTGGATTCCAGGCTTCATCACGTCCAGAGCCTACATGAAATGGTTTAATTTATTTCTTTTTCAGTGTCCATAATGACACCTTTTGAAGTCTCCGCTCTGGATAGATAGTGTGAGTAGGGGGGAAGCAGTAAAGGACAGTTGACAGTGTTATTAGAGGAGGAGAGATGATAAAAGGTTGGTAATGTGACATAGCTAAACTCAGCTGCCCCTACCCACTTGAAGGTTGGTATTGTGATAGAGCTAAACTCAACTGTCCCTACCCATTCGAAGGTTAGTATTGTGATGGAGCTAAACTCGGCTGCCTCTACCCATTAGAAGGTTGGTATTGTAGCACAGTTAAACTCAGCTCTCCCTACCCATTAGAAGGTTGGTATTGTGATAGAGCTAAACTCAGCTGCCTCTACCCATTAGAAGGTTGGTATTGTAGCACAGTTAAACTCGGCTCTCCCTACCCATTAGAAGGTTGGTATTGTGACAGAGCTAAACTCAGCTGCCTCTATCCATTAGAAGATTGGTATTGTAGCACAGTTAAACTCGGCTCTCCCTACCCATTAGAAGGTTGGTATTGTGACAGAGCTAAACTCAGCTGCCTCTATCCATTAGAAGATTGGTATTGTGGCACAGTTAAACTCAGCTGTCCGTACCCCCACAATGACTACCTGTACTTTATCTGAAGGTGTTAGTCATCTGTGCTATACACTTTGCACTTACTAATCACGCAGGAGGATAGACGAGGAGATCATGTTTATCTGTCATAGATCTCATAAACTGATAAATCAGTTGTATGCTTTTTTTGGGGGCATGTTCTTCTTTCTCCTGAGTGTTGCTACTTCCTAATGATTGGGCAATGTCATACAGGAGGCAGATGTACATGCCCCCAGTGAAACATATCTTAAACTTAATGAAAATTAACTCATTAGGTACCAAATAATTTTGTTGCTAATCTATCCACAATGAAAATTGAAATAAAAAAAAGTTTTGTTCTTCTCTGCAGCCGATATTGCGTCATGTTACCAGTTCCACATAAAAAAGTTAGTGAAAGGTTATCTGTAAGGGGCAATACTACATTATTGGGGCACTCAGAGTATTAATACTATCAAATGTACACACATGAGACATTACTACTTTCTAGGGTACAAATGAGGGCACTATTCCTTTCGAGGGCATCAGAAAAGCCAAAATTGTGCTGTTACATTGTTGTAAACATCTGTTGCTGCCACTCATAGCGGTATAACTTCAGACATGAGCCAGAGATGAGAGCATACTCACACTGTGTGAGTGTTTCTGGGCTCCTGTCATTTCAGTGTGCTGTGATTTCAGTTCAGGCACCTATGGCTGTGGAAAAGCGAGCACTTTGAATTGGGGTATGGGGAAGTGTATAGATGCAAATTGATAATACCTGGATTTTCTGTTTGGGGAAAAAAAGACAGTAGCACTTTACTGAGCACAGTAAATAGGTATGATGTGACCATTAAAAGAAAAGCCTCTCAGTTGCTTTGTTTGTGCAAGTGCAGCACAACTCTGTAGACATGGTGTGAGAAGCAAATGGGTGCAGCCGACCTGGTTGCTGTAGAAAAATCCTGCAGGATTAGAAAGTAGGTATCCAGCTGACTCCTGAGGGGAAAAAAAAAGTGGAAATACAGATGCATCTCACTAAATTAGAATATCATCAAAAAGTTAATTTATTTCAGTTCTTCAATGCAAAAAATACAATAATTATCAACATTAACAGAAATAAACACTTGAAATAGATCACTGTTTTTAATGACTATATAATGTGATTTTCACTTTTTGTATTGAAGAACTGAAATAAATTAACTTTTTGATGCTATTCTAATTTAGTGAAATGCACCTGTAGCACCAAAAGTATCAAACCACAATGGGTTTTGGCTGTACCCAATCTTCTTCAGGTGTCACAGAACGAGTTGTGATTTTATCAATACCGTTTTTGGGGGAGCTATTTTTTTGGTGCTATTTTCACTTTTTTACCGGCGAGCGTTTGTCACCTGGATACCTACTTTTTAAGATGCAAGTTTAAGGGGTATAATGGTGTACTTAGCCATTGGCCATGCCAAAGGTGCACCAAAGCACCCTCATTTGCATGTGAGATAAATTGAAAGAAGAAAAGGAAGAACTACTTCAATCAGAGAAGATGTTACCTATAATGCACCTTGATGTAAAGTTTATTTGTGATACTGACAAGGTTTCCTCAGTACTGTGATTCCTTTATGGTACACAATATGATTAGAGTATCTCCTTACCAATTTTAAGGACCAACTGGAAGTTGTAGGATCAGGTGATACAATTGTATATGGGACTAAACTGACAATACAATTGATCGCTGTATTAAGCTTGGTGATGTATTCATGTACTAATGGTGGTTTTGGTGTTGTATTTCTGTACTGATGGTTGTTCTGGTGATATATTCGTGTACGGTTGATGTTCCTGAGTATGTATTTCTGTACGGATGGTGGTTTAGGCAATGTAATCATCTACTATTATTGTTTCTAATCTTGTACACATGTATCAATCCATAACTTGTCAGTCAACATAGTAAATGGTTATGTTAATTAATAAAGTATTGTGCTATCTGACAAGTTAAGGATTACTACATGTTTATTTATGTTAAGAGCCTTAATTATAAAATTCACCAGTGTAGCATGCAAATTCTAATAGCATATAATATGCTCACGGTCAGGATTTGGCTTTGCTTGATGGTTCCACACATGTGATTTTCATATTTAGTCACTAGCGTCTCTTCCTGCTTCTCTCAGTGAAGCAGTGACAGTAGTTTTTCACTGAACATTGAGAGAATTAGGAAGAGCAGCTAATCGGCACAAGATGGTATGTGTGCAAATCGCATTGGAGATATCAAATGAAAACTACTCAAACTGGTTAATCTATATATAGAAGGTGGGTGCCAAACTGATTTTTTTTTTACCCCAGATGGAGGAAAACCTAGACTTCTTAGGGCTTGTATCTTGGGGAATGATTTGTAGTATTGAACATCACTACTAATTTTACCATATCGTGTACTAAAAAATGTGAAAAGAAATTCCAAGTGTAGCAAAATTGTAAAATAACCCTACAATTCCACCATTGTTTTTTGGGTATGTTTTTACGGCATTCACAGTGTGACCTGGCTACCTGATTCTTCAGGTCAGTACAATTACAGAAATTACAAACGTGTACAGTTTCTTTTGTATTTTATTGATGAAAAAGTTCAGAAATTTGTAAAAGCAACAAAAAAAATGTACTTTGTGTTTCAAAAATTCATAATTTTTTTTTTTTTTTCTTTCAATGGACTTTTTTGTAGTAAACTGTTTCTAATGAAGCCATTTTGGAGTGTTTAGGGTGTTTTGTACACTTTTAATTTCATTTTTGCTGAGGTATGGTGACAGAAAAACATGCTAGCGTTTTGATTTACTTTTGCATTACTAGGTTTACAGTACGTGTAATTCCTTTAAATTTTGATAGATCATACTTATATGGATGTAGCAGTACTAAATGTGTTTAATTTTTTTAACACCTTTTATTTTTAATGAAGTATAGATGGTGACTTGAATTTTTTTTAATGTTTTAAACATTTTGTTCAAGTTCCCTTAGTGGACTTGAACCTGCTATGATCTGACCACTTCTTCTACATAGTGCAATACTTATTAAGAGAGAACTTAGAGGAAAGTGTAGCAAAGTCCTGTAAAGAGTAACCATATTATTTTATGCTACTATGTGGACTATTTTATAGACCAACCACTCTATAAGCTATAAAGGAGGGTGACCCGAAGGTCAGAAATGACCGATACTGGGTCATCAAAAAAAATAATTAATGCCTTTATTGATAAATGATTACAAACAGGTAGAATGAAGTGTATCAGACAAATACATAATAAAAACAACACCTAAGGTGCTCATAGTGGCAGGTACTGGACTAATATATTAAATATAGGGACATGCAATGAGTGTACACAGTACACAGTGCAAATGTGGTAAATCACGTGCTATCCATAGGTTATATGGCTACATGTCATTGATTTTACATAAATTGTATTATACCATATAAACATGGCAGTATCAGCATTGCAATATATTACCTCGATCACTTAGAGTCCAGACCTCCACGTAGTTCACCTCCCCCGACGCGTGTTTTGGCATAAGCCTTTCACAAGGGGTGGTGCAATACTTATTGTAGTGCCTAGCTGTGTATTGCAATATAAAATGAAAATAAAGGTCTCCTATGAATCCCAGACTGTAGCTGGACATTGACAGAAGTACCAATATAGGAGCCATAGGGGGCTCATATAACCAGCTATGGGGGTGGCTCATACTGTATATAATGAGCTATGGGGGCTCATACTGTATTTAAACAGCTATGAGGGATTCGCACTGTATATAAGGGGATGTCAGCATACTTAATTCTGATCTATATTAAGTCATACAATTAATGTAAACAAATAATTATAATTGATATATTAATATTGTGCATAATTAATTTCAGACTATTTGTTTGGTCTCTCATGTGGCCCCTTGGGAAAATTGATCTCCCACTCCTGCTCTATTTTGTACAGCACTATGTTATGTATAATGCTGTACACAAGGGAAAAATTTGCGCTATCTGCTTTTTTTCCATCAACAGATATGCACCAAAGCGCCTGTGTGCTTCTCACATGATCTATCACATGATTTATCAAAGGGGATCATGTGACACATCAGGTATCGGGGGGGGGGGGCATTCCTTCTAAACTGCCCAGGGCCCTGGCTACTCTTAAACCACCGCTGCCTTCAGCAGACTTTCTTCTGATTTCTGCCGTTATGCTGAATTCACACATTTGTGTTTCACAAGCAGCAGGCACTATGTCTGTATTTAAAATGGCTGGATGCCTATCTACCACATGAATGAATAATATAAAAGGTTATTATTGATTTAGCAAATAATGGTGTATGATTAAAAGAAAAAGGTTGATCTTTATGGATTGGTTTCTTTTTTCTTGTACATTCACACTGAAGGCATCAAAACTATGAATTAACACATGTGGAATTATATAGCTAACTGCACAGGCACCAGACCTGAAACCAATCGACTGTTGGGGATTTATTCAAAATTGAAGGCATACTGAACCAGAATGGCTATCACAGCATCTTGCATTGGCCTGCTATTCCATCCGGTTTGCGTTTAGTTAGACCATCATTTATTTTTCAACAGGACAATGACCCCAAACACACCTCCAGGCTGTTTAAGGGCTATTTGACCAAGAAGGAGAGTGATGGGGTGCTACGCCAGATGTCCTGGCCTCCACAGTCACCAGACCTGAACCCATTCGAGATGGTTTGGGGTGAGCGGGACCGCAGAGTCAAGGCAAAAGGGCCAACGAGTGCTAAGCATCTTTGGGAACTCCTTCTAGATTGTTGGAAGACCATTTCCGGTGACTACATCTTGAAGCTCATCAAGAGAATGCCAAGAGTGTGCAAAGCAGTCATCAAAGCTTAAGGTGGCTAATTTGAAGAACCTAGAATATAAGACATATTTTCAGCTATTTTACACTTTTTTGTTATGTATATAATTCCTCATGTGTTAATTCATAGTTTTGATGCCTTCAGTGTGAATGTACAATTTTCATAGTCATGAAAATACAGAAAAATCTTTAAATGAGAAGGTGTGTCCAAACATTTGGTCTGTACTGTATATACATACATGTGTATATATTTATACATATATACACTGCTCAAAAAAATAAAGGGATCACTTAAACAACAGAATATAACTCCAAGTAAATCAAACTTCTGTAAAATCAAACTATCCACTTAGGAAGCAATACTGATTGACAATCATTTTCACATGCTGTTGTGCAAATGGAATAGAAAATAGATGGAAATTATTGCCAATTATCAAGACACACTCAATAAAGGAGTGGTTCTGCAGGTGGGACCACATCTCAGTACCAATGCTTTCTGGCTGATGTTTTGGTCTCTTTTGAATGTTGATTGTGCTTTCACACTCGTGGTAGCAAGAGACTGACTCTACAACCCACAGAAGTTGCACAGGTAGTGCAGCTCATCCAGGATGGCACATCATTGTGAGCTGTGGCAAGAAGGTTTGCTGTTTCTGTCAGAGTCGTGTCCAGAGGCTGGAGGCGCTACCAGGAGACAGGCCAGTACACCAGGCAACGTGGAGGGGGCCGTAAGAGGGCAACAACTCAGCAGCAGGACCGCTACCTCCGCCTTTGTGCAAGGAGAAAAAGGAGGAGCACTGCCAGAGCCCTGCAAAATGACCTTCAGCAGGCCACAAATCTGCATTTGTCTGCACAAATGGTTAGAAACCGACTCCATGAGGGTGGTATGAGGGCCTGACATCCACAGATGGGGGTTGTGCTCACAGCCCAACACCATGCAGGACGCTTGTCATTTGCCACAGAACACCAGGTTTGGCAAAGTCGCCACTGGCGCCCTGTGCTCTTCACAGATGAAAGCAGGTTCACACTGAGCACATGTGACAGACGTGACAGAGTTTGGAGACGCCGTGGAGAGTGATCTGCTGCCTTCAACATCCTTCAGCATGACCAGTTTGACAGTGGGTCAGTAATGGTGTGGGGTAGCATGTGCTCGCCAGAGGTAGCCTGACTGCCATTAGGTACCGAGATGAAATCCTCAGACCCCTTGTGAGACCATATGCTGGTGCGGTTTGCCCTGGGTTGCTCCTAGTGCAGGACAATGCCAGACTTCATGTGGCTGGAGTGTGTCAGCAGTTCCTGCAAGATGAAGGCATTGAAGCTATGGACTGGCCCGTCCGTTCTCCAGACCTGAATCCGATTGAGCACATCTGGGACATCATGTCTCGCTCCATCCACCAATGTCACGTTGCACCACAGACTGTCCAGGAGTTGGCGGATGCTTTAGTCCAGGTCTGGGAGGAGATCCCACAGGAGACCATCCGCAACCTCATCAGAAGCATGCCCCGGCGTTGTAGGGAGGTCATACAGGCACGTGGAGGCCACACACAATACTGAGCCTCATTTTGACTTGTTTTAAGGACATCGCATCAAAGTTGGATCAGCCTATAGTGTGTTTTTCCACTTTAATTTTGGGGGTTACTCCAAATCCAGGCCTCCATTGGTTAATGAAAACAAAGTATTAAATGAGAATATTTCATTCATTCAGATCTAGGATGTGTTATTTGAGTGTTCCCTTTATTTTTTTGAGCAGCGTATATATATATATATATATATATATATATATATATATATATATATATATATATATATATATATTGTGCAGATCAAAAAAGGGACTGTGATGGGATTATTTCTCACCCCACAAATTTTAGTGGAACAATATTGACAATAATATGATATATTTATTAGAAACACTTGCATTCAATATATTCATAACAAAAAAAGACTGTAATGGGATATTACCTTGATGCACAGAGTTTATACATGATTAATCAATGTTATTGAATGAAAGTGTGTGTATATATAATATATATAATATATATACATTTACAAAACCAGCCTTGTCAAACAAGCAACAGTTACTCTATGATTATAATGAGCAGCCAGATATACAGTACTTGTAGTTTGTAGCACATGTTCTGGGCGCCATCCTTACAGAAATATTTGGTTTATCTATCTCTTTAGGCTAAAATACTGAGCAGACAGAGTTGTTTGGATATAAAGTACTTAAAAATAATGCACTTCACATAATAGGAATTCCAAAACATAAGTTCACAACTCCATTGCTTTTATAGCTGAACACATTTTTTGTTCACAGCATAAAGTTGGAGTTTTGCACCTGTTTTGGAACTGAAAGTATTTGCACTATTTTCGGCAAGAAAAAAGGATAACGTTTTGGAAGATTTTATCCAAGGTGCTGGAGTTTTTCTCTTTTATGTATTGGCATGGACTGTCCTAAATTTCATGCACTGGGTGATGTATAACAGAGTCTTGCCATAAGCTCAAGTGTGGGAAGCTTGTCTGGATTTGGATATATAGCACACCTAGCCAGGTGTATTTCATCAGGAGCTAGAGTTCTAGGATTTAACCCTCTCCTACATAGCTTTTATCAGCATACAACAAGAACCTGGACAACACAGACGCATTCAATTACCTGGCTACATAATATACCACATTTTCTTGCCTCTTGCGAAAACTTATTGACCCGTGAACTACAGTCATCATTCCCATAAGTACATGATAAACCATCAACTTTTCCCTGGAGGCTGCAGGCCCTATGCTGAGCTGTCAATCTAAAAGGTTGGAGGGCTAGAAACCACCACGCCACCCTAATATTTTTTTTCTATAGTTTGCATCTGCATCAGAGGTCCGTGGTCCGTGACGAGGTGAAACTCTCTTCCTAGCGTATAGGAATCCACTCAATGGCCAAAGAGTCTTTGTCCACAGCTGCATACTTCTTCTCATGGTCATATTTAGTTTCCAGCTGATATATAGCAGTGTTCTTCTCCCTCCATCAATTACCTGTGATAACATTGCCCCTATCCAGGAGTCGGAATCATCAGTTTTCAATGAAAGGGGTTTTGAAAGTTAGGGCAAATTAATACGAGGTGGGAATAAGGGTCTTGTTATAGAGGCTGAAATGTTCTCCCTACTCTTGGAATACCCCAGAGATGGGTATCACTATAATTGTATGTTTTATTACTCATAATATTAGAGTTTAATATTATTTCATGTAAGAATTGGTTTAAGTGACACTGTATATCAACACTCATTGCAGCCCCCCAGGTAGTGATAAGCCAGGATCCCCACTGAGGCAGTTGTGAAGCAGCCAGAAAACATGCGAGGGGATTAATTTTCCCTTTCCAGTGGGCTGAATAGGGATGGACTGACCCGAGTAAACCTGCAGGATAGCCTGAGGACTAGCACCCTTGAGGCAGATGGAATTCCCTGGTCTGCACAGCACCCTAAGCTTTCCAGAATACCACGCTGTGGAGGCAGGAGGAGTATGGGCCTGAAGAGTAGTCCCCCATGATGAAGAAGGATAATAGGAGTCCTGCAATATAATGAAGGTCAGAGGAAACAGGTATATGGGGGTCTGTTGGGGAAAGCCACTCCAGTGGGATAGAAGAAGACCCTATCGTGTCAGCTCTGATAACAGGATAGGCTCTGTTCACACTTGCTGTTTATCACGCCTCATGTATGCCATTTCTTGCATCTGTTGCTAAATGCCAATATGAGGAACATTGTCATCTGCACATGTTATATCATCCTACAGCTGTAATTCATCTTTCTGGCTGTGATCCTTCCTAAGGCTGAACGTTTACAGTAAAAGTTTCATCTGTTTTAAAAAGTACATCTGCCTCCTGACTCTCCCATTACCCTCCACACCAACATCACGGGAAACGCTACCATTACCACCACACAAAGAGATGTAACAGTTTACAAAGTGTTAACTTCCCGCACACCTGTAACCATGTGTCCATTATTTATTTTACTGTGCACCAGAGTGACAGACAGCGGGTATGGCCACCTAAAACCCCATGTGACAGTAAGGAAGGATCCAACCCATACCCGGTGTACTGGGTGCCCCTGCGCTCGGGGTCTCACACTCTGATGTCCATATAACCAACTCAGAGTTCTTTGCAATAGGTGCAAAGTTGGGAATTGCCCTCCTATAATATCCTGCAATATCTATATGCCTCTTTGATTTTTACACAAGTGGCCTCCACATCTTTATCTTTTGCTCCAACTAATGATCTCTTTGTTATGCTGGCAGTATGCTACATTTATCTATTTATTTTTTCTAAGTTTTGCAATTTTTGCATATATTCTAGTGGCACTCTTCTCATTTGTGCAAGCATGACTGTATTCGTACTGTGTTTGTTCTACCATTTTATTATTGTTACTCATCAAGTTTACATCTATATATTGTGTCTATTTAATTTAGGTGTTTAGGGCTTTGTCACACTGTATTTTTTGCCACACACCAGCACTGCATTACGTTCTGTGGCAGTCTTTCCATTAAATTTAGCATTTAGGGTGGACTTAAGCTTTATTAAGCGCTTTTTGTTTGTTTCAAATGTATATCTTTTTAGCTTTATACTTGTTTTTATGTACATGTCCTTTGGTTACGTGTAAAAGGACCTTTCATGACGTCATTTAGTCACGTGACCGGTCACATGACTAAATGACATCATGGAAGGTCCTTTTACACCATCGCAAGCCACCAGGGAGCCAGGATGTACTGGAGAGAAGACCACAGGCCATCCGAAGGTGAGTATAATATTTATTTTTTATTTTTAATTATTTTTTTTTTAACAGGTACTATGGTACCCGGGTCTGGAGGAGAGTCTCCTCCTCTTCTCCAGACCCAGGTACCATCCGCACATTGAATCACTGCAATTCAATGCAAGTTAATGGCGGCAATTATGCTGCGTTTCCGCAAAAATAATGGACATGCTGCGGATTTTTCTGCAATGATAATCCGCAACGGAAACTTCAGCAGCATGTGCACAGCACATGCGGATTATCATTGGGGACCACGGGGCACATATTACCAAGCGTTTTCACTGCAGAAATTCCACTGCAATAACGTTTGAAAAATGCATAGTGGGCACACAGCCTGACACTTTGATAAGGGTTGGATTCTTTCTTCCAGGTTTCTTTTGGCTACGTTAATTAATCCTCTAAGTGTGCCTGCCATAAAGCAATTTTAGAGGTGAGAAGCTCATAGAAGATTTTGGTACTTTCCAAATAGCAAACATTAAATAAAGAAGTAAACAATCCAAATCTTTACCGTCTTTGTCAACCACATTTCTTAACATTCTTTTAACCACTTCGCACCAGAGCCTGTTTTTGCCTTCGTGACCGGGCCAATTTTTACAATTCTGACCACTGTCACTTTATGAAGTAATTACTCTGGAACGCTTCAACGGATCTCCCTGATTCTGAGACTGTTTTTTCGTGACATATTGTACTTCATGATAGTGGTAAAATTTCTTCGATATCACTTGCGTTTATTTGTAAAAAAAAATGAAAATTTGGCGAAAATTTTGAAAATTTTGCAATTTTCAAAATTTGAATTTTTATGGCCTTAAATCAGAGAGATATGTCACACAAAATAGTTAATAAATAAAATTTCCCACATGTCTACTTTACATCAGCACAATTTTGGAACAAAAATTTTTTTGTTAGGGAGCTATAAGGGTTAAAATTTGACCAGCGATTTCTCATTTTTCCAACAAAATTTACAAAACCATTTTTTTAGGGACCACATCACATTTGAAGTCACTTTGAGAGGTCTTTATGACAGAAAATACCCAAAGGTGACACCATTCTAAAAACTGCACCCTTCAAGGTGCTCAAAACCACATTCAAGAACTTTATTAACCCTTCAGGTGCTTCACAGGAATTTTTGGAATGTGGAAGAAAAAAATGAACATTTAACTTTTATCACAAAAATGTTACTTTAGACCCAATTTTTTTTATTTTCACAGGGGTAACAGGAAAAAATGGACCCCAAAATTTTTTGTGCAATTTCTCTTGAGCACGCTGATACCCCATATGTGAGGGAAAACCACTGTTTTGGCGCACGACAGGGTTTGGAAGGGAAGGAGCGCCATTAGACTTTTTGAATGTAAAATTTGTCTGAATAATTAGCAGACGCCATGTTGCGTTTGGAGAGCCCCTGATGTTCCTAAACAGTGGAAACCCCCCACAAGTGACACCATTTTGGAAACTAGACCCCTTAGGGAACTTATCTAGATGTGTGGTGAGCACCTTGAACCCCAAGGTGCTTCACAGAAGTTTATAATAATGAGCTGTAAAAATAAAATTTTCACATTTTTCCCACAAAAACGTTTTTCATCCCTTAATTTTGCATTATCATAAGGGTAATAGGATAAATTGCACCATGAAATTTGTTGTGCAATTTCTCCTGAACACGCTGATACCCCATATGTGGGGGAAAACCACTGCTTTGGTGTAAGGCAGGGTTCGGAAGAGAAAGGAGCGCTATGTTGGCTGGGATAGGTTGCAGACACCATGTCACATTTGAAGAGTCGCTGACATGCCGAAACAGCAGAAACCCCCACAAGTCACCCCATTTTGTAAACTACACCTCTCAAGGAATTCATCTAGGGAAGTAGTGAGTATTTTTTAATTTTTAAATTTATACCATTGGGCAGTGAAAAAAGCATAATTATATTTTTACCACAAAAAAATGTTTTACCCTCAGATTTTACATTTTTACACAGGGCAATGGGTAAAAATGGTGCCAAAATGTGTCACACAATTTCTCCTAAATGTGGCAATACCCCATATGTGGCTGTATCATACCGCTCAGCCATACGGCGAGATCTGGGGGGGACGGAGCGCTATTTGACAATTGGAGAACAAATTATTGTAGAATAGGCATTTGGATTTGGGAGCACAAAATTTTCTGAATTTCTTTTGGGGGGCAAGGGCCATTTCGCTTTCCCAGAGCCTTTCTGCTACCAGTAACTTGGAATATTTTTAACAGACAGATGACGGACCTGAGTGGGAACTAGCTTTTTTTGAGGACTGAGTTGAAGCTTTTATTGGGAACATTTTATGTAACATTTATCCGGTGCTCTAGGCTGAGCACTTACATCGGGGTTTCCATCTAAATTTCCAAGTGATGTAATTCAGATGAAAACCCTGCGGGATCCATTCACTGTAATGAGGCAGCAGAGAAACTCTGGACTCCGTCTGGCCTCTGTTTAGTGGTGTCCTTTTTTTCAGAAGTGCACAAAACTGTGGCCAACCGCACTTTTATGCACACCTAAAACAAATGACACCGTGGGATCACAGGCCAGACGGCATCCACAGTGGCCTATATCTGCCTCATTACAGGGAATCTTCCGTCATGGGTTCCGGCTGAATCACGAATTTCAGAGATTTACACGGAAACTCTGGTGTAAGTGCTCAGCGCAGAGCGCAGGATAAATGTGGGCAGAGCCTTACTGCGATCTTTGGGAGACATAATAAACAAATCAGTAGCAGGTGAAGAATTGGTTTTATTTATTTTTTACGCCGTTCCTAGTGTGATATAACTGATTAGATTACTTTATTCTTTGGGTCGGTGCGGTTACAGAGATACCAGATTTATATCGGGTTTTTATGACTGACAGCTGTCACACACTAAGAGACACTTTTTTTTGCAAAATCTAGTTTTTGCATCACCATATTTTAAGAGCTATAATTTTTCCATATTTCGGCCGACAGAGTCATGTGATGGCTTGTTTTTTGCGGGACGAGTTGACATTTTTATTGGTACCATTTTTGGGTACGTGACATTATTTGATCGCTTTCTATTCTGTTATTTGGGAGGTAAAATTAACTAAAACAAACAATTCAGGAATTGTTTTTTGAGTTTTTTTTTTATGCCGTTCTGCGTGTGGTAATAGTGATCAGGCAGCGTTATTCTTCGGGTCAGTACTTTTACAGCGATACAGTAAGTGTAGCATTTTTTTTTATGTTTTGGCGCTTTTACACAATAAAACAATTTTATAGAAAAAAATATTTTTTTTGCATTGCTTTATTCTGAGCGCTATAACTTTTTTCATTTTCGGCTGATGGAGCTGTGTGGTGGCTTTTTTTTTGCGGAACAAGATGACGTTTTCAGCGGTACCATTTTTATTTCTATTTTGTCTTTTGATCGCATTTTTTTCCACTTTTTGTTTGGCGATATGATGAAAAAGCATATTTTTTTTGCACCGTTTTTTTTATATTTTTATTACGGTGTGCACAGAAGGAGTTAATTAGTGTGACAGTTTTATAGCTCGGGTTGTTTTGGACGCGGTGATATCAAATATGTGTACTTTTTTTGGTTTTGTAAAAATATACGGATTTATTGGTTTCATATTTTATTTATTTATTTTTATTTATTTTGTGATTTTTTTTTTAACAGTTTAAAAACTTTTTTTTTTACTTTTTTTACATTTTTACTTAGTCCCTGTATGGGACATTAATTTTTATTTTTCTGATCACTGATCTCATGTAATGTAGTAGACATGTATTACATTACATGAGATCTTCGCTGACTGTTTTACAGTCAGTCTCCTGCCTGGCTTCAGCTGCAGGCTGAGCCAGGCAGGACACCATATATGGCAGATCTGGAGGCAGTCATGTGACCTCCAGCTGCCATAGCAGCCCCAGGTCCTGGAAGGTATCAGGGGTCATCGGAGAGGTAAGTAAGATGACCCCCTCTCCTCCTTCTATCTTCTACTGTATATGCCGCGATCACTATAGATCGCGGCATATAGAACATAGCAAAGGACTAACATCACTGGGACCTGATCCAATCAGGTCCCGATGATGTTCCCTGTCAGAGCTAACGCTCTGCACCGGAATAGCAGCGCTTGCAGGACCCTGGGGGTCCTGAGCGCTGGGAGACCACCCACCGTTTTTAAACGTCGGCGCTGCACAGAGCCCAGCAAGCGCCGACGTTTATCTACAGTGGGCGGTCGGGAATCAGTTAAGAGTTTTATGAAATGTTTCTACTAAGCTATCAGTCTGAAGACTCTGCAGTCTGTGCAATTTCCCCTGAGTACACTGATACCCGATATGTGGTCAAAAACTACTTTTGAGTCACAGTGAAAAGCTTAGAATGGAAAGCGCCATAATGGAGTTCAGATTTTGCTGGAATGGTTTAAGGGTGCCATATCATATTGGCAGAGCCCCTTAGGCGACAGAACAGCAGAAACCCCCCATAAGTGACCTCATTTTACAAACTACTCCCCCCGATGAATTAATCTAGTTGTGCTGTGATCATATTGATACCACATGGGCCTCACAGAATTTTATACCATTGGGTGGTGAAGAAAGAATAATTAAATTTTTACCACTAAAATGTTGTTTTAGCCCCGAGTGTTTATTCTTTCTAAGGTCTAGTAGGAAAAAATGGACCTCAGTTATAAAAATTTTTCCTGAGTGCGCCAATACCATACATGTATTCAGGAAATACTTATAGGCACAGTGCTAAGCTCAGAATGGAAGGAACGCCATATTATAGTGCAGATTTTACTGTTATGGTTTGCGGGTGCCATGACCCACCAGGAGAACCCTTGAGGTGTAAGAATAGCAGAATCCCCCATAAGTGACCACATTTTACAAACTACAGCTCTCAATGAATTCTTCTAGGGATGCAGTGATCATATTGACACCACAGGTGTGTCACAAATTTTTGTACTATTGGGCAATGAAAAAAAAATTATTACATTTTTACCTCCTAAATTTTGTTTTAGCCCCTTTTTTACATTGTCACATGGGGAAATGGGTAAAAATGGCACAAAAATTTCTCACAAATTTTGAATATAGAAATACCCCATATGTGGCTGTACAGTACTGCTTAGCCATACGTCAAGACTCTGCAGGGGCAGAGTGCTATTTGCATCCTGGAGCACTGATTTTCCTTAAATAGTTTACGGACTCCACAGGGAGCTGGCTACGGTGGCCGGAGTGGGGCAATGCTGTTATCCTTGGGATAGGAGGAGGGGGTGTTTGGCGGTGCGAAGCAGCTCCGCTTTTGAAAAATGTTGCCAAAGTCCCAGCACTTCCCATGCTTTTCACTGCGATGGACATCGGAAAAATGGCCACCAGAGGCGGCACATATGCAGATTGAAATCTCTGTTCTCGAGATCTGCAGGTGCACGGCCTCTGGCAGCCATTTTTCCAAAACTAACCGCAGTGGAAAGGATGGGAAGTGCTGGGACTCCCGACATTTTCTGAAAGCCCAGGAATTGCCGCAGCCTCACACTACTGGACGCCACCTCCTCCCAGCCTGGGGCCCGCAGCATCGCCAGCATCACCAGATTTCTCCAGCAGCAATTCTGCCTCCTGGGTCCCCGCTCCACCGCAGCCAACTTCCCCCCAGTAAGCTACCTTAGAGGACTAGAAGACGCGCCACAGTTTTATTAAAAAATGTATTTCTCTATTTTCCTCCCCAAAATTTGGAGTGTGTCTTATGGTCTGGTGTGTCTTAAAATAGATAATATACGGAATTTTTGAGTTTCCATCTAAATCTCATGGTGATTTTAGATGAAACCCCCAAGGGATCCATTCACAATAATGAGGCAGCAGCGTTACTATGGACTCCATCTGGCCTCTTTTTAGTGTTGTCCTGTGAGGTGCACAGAACTGGGGCAGACTACGCTTTTATTCACGCCTAAAAAATGGACACCGCCAGATCATAGGCCAGACGGCATCCACAGTGTCTTTATCTGCCTCATTTTAGGGAATCTTCCGCCATCTGTATCACATACAGTACAGACCAAAAGTTTGGACACACCTTCTCATTTAAAGATTTTTCTGTATTTTCAGGACTATGAAAATAGTACATTCACACTGAAGGCATCAAAACTATGAATTAACACATGTGGAATTATATTCTTAACAAAAAAGTGTGAAACAACTGAAAATATGTCTTATATTCTAGGTTCTTCAAAGTAGCCACCTTTTGCTTTGATGACTGCTTTGCACACTCTTGGCATTCTCTTGATGTGCTTCAAGAGGTAGCCGGGATTTCCTTAATAATGTGATGTGGATGGCAACTACTCACATGCAGGAAAGTGTTTCCGGAAACTGAACAGAAAATGAGCTAAAGCCATGATGGTATTTTCATGAGGCATGCAAGAATAGAGGGCTGTAACATCACTGATAATCCAATACGAATCTTGCGACCATTTTAAGGAATCAACAGTACAGAATAAATGTTTTGTGTCTGGTATAAAACTTTATATTATATTATTGTTTTATTATTATTTTATATATAACATTTATATATTTTCATTTTTTTTTATATAAAAAAAACTGAGAACAATGCAAGATGAATCACTCCTCCTCTTCCTCTTTAGTATCCCCTCCCTCTCTCACTCTAGGAAGTGCTATATAAGAAAGGTCAAATTAATTTTCTCCATACACCTGAAGAAGGCTGCAAACAGCTGAAATGCATTGTGTATTTAGTTTTTATTTGTTTTATATTAGTGGGAATAAAACAATTTTACTTACAAGAAGCCTGAAGTTCCTGCACCTTGATCTCTCTCGGTGGCTAAGACAGCGCCATTACCTGATTCTCCATTGGTATCCTTTCTGTGGGATACTCCTGCATCCGGGTTCAATCTCACCTCACCAGGTCGGCCGCAGTCTACTGCAAATTCATCCATACTTCAAGTGAGAGTTGTGCCTCACTCGGTTTGCACAACCGCATCAGTTGAGCAATTTCCTATAGATATTCACCCTTTTATCCCCTTTCTGACATTGAGCATAATAATACATCCCAGTGTCCTGGGCCTTATTGACCAGGGACATATTACAGGCGAGCACGCCTGCACACAGGCTGTGCGGGCGTGATCGCTGCTGAGTGTCAGCTGATTCTGACAGCTGACACCCGGTACTCAGTGCTCCTGGAACTTTAAACCCCTAAATGCTGCGATCAGTGCAATCGCAGTATTTAGCAAGCAAGCATAGGGACAGAAGCCCCTCTGCTCTTGGATTGGATACTCCTGCCATCAGTGTTAGGTCCCGATCATTCCTATGGTGACTAGATGTAGTCATGACGACATCCAGGTCTCCAGGTAAGGTTGTGGATATGGTGCATATATAGACCAGCCCGGGGTAAGGTTGTGGATGTGGTGCATATATAGACCGGACTGGGGTAAGGTCGTGGATGTTGTGCATATATAAACCAGACCGAGGTAAGGTCATGGATGTGGTGTATATATACACCAGACCGGGGTAAGGTCGTGGATATGGTGTATATATAGACCGGACCAGGTGAGGCCGTGGATGTGGCGTATATATAGACCGGACCGGGGTAAGGTCATGGATATGGTGTATATATAGACCGGACCGGGGTGAGGCCATGGATGTGGTGTATATATAGACTGGACCGGGGTAAGGTCGTGGATGTGGTGTATCTATACACAGGACCGGGGTAAGGTCGTGGATGTGGTGTTTATATAGACCAGACCGGAGTACGGTCGTAGATGTGGAATATATGTTGACCGGACCGGAGTAAGGTCATGGATGTGGTGTATATATAGACCAGACCGGGGTAAGGTCGTGGATGTGGTGTATATATAGACCAGACCGGGGTAAGGTCGTGGATGTGGTGCATATAGAGGCCGGACCGGGGTAAGGTCGTGGATGTGGTGTTTATATAGACCAGACCGGAGTAAGGTCGTGGATGTGGTGTATATATAGACCGCACTGGAGTAAGGTTATGGATTTGATGTATATATAGACCAGACCGGAGTAAGGTCGTGGATGTGGAGTATATATAGACCGGACTGGGGTAAGGTCATGGATGTGGTGTATATATAGACCAGATCGGGGTAAGGTCGTGGATGTGGTGTATATATAGGCCAGACCGGGGTGAGGCTGTGGTGTGTATATATAGTCTGGACTGGGGTAAGGTCGTGGATGTGGTGTATATATAGGCCGGACAGGGTGAGGCTGTGGAGTATACATAGACCGGACCGGGGTAAGGTCGTGGATGTGGTGTATATATAGACCAGACCTGGGTAAGGTCGTGGAGGTCGTGTATATATAGACCGGACCGGGGTAAGGTCGTGGAAGTGGTGAATATATAGACCAGACCCGAGTAAGGTCGTGGATGTGGTGTATATATAGACCAGACTGGGGTAAGGTCATGGATGTGGTGTATATATAGACCAGACCGGGGTAGGGTCGTAGATTTGGTGTGTATATAGGCCGGACCGGGGTGAGGCTGTGGTGTATATATAGACCGGACTGGGGTAAGGTCCAGGATGTGGTGTATATATAGACCAGACCGGGGTAAGGTCGTGGAGGTGGTGTATATATAGACCGGACCGGGGTAAGGTCGTGGATGTGGTGTGTATATAGACCGGACCGGGGTAAGCTCATGGATGTGGTGTATATATAGACGAGACCGGGGTAAGGTCATGGATGTGGTGTATATATAGACCGGACCGGGTGAGGCCGTGGATGTGGTGCACATATAGACCGGACCGGGGTAAGGTCATTGATGTGGTGTATATATAGACCGGACCGGGGTGAGGCCATGGATGTGGTGTATATATAGACCGGACCAGGGTAAGGTCGTGGATGTGGTGTATATATAGACCGGACCGGGGTAAGTTCATGGATGTGGTGTATATATAGACCAGACCGGAGTAAGTTCGTGGATGTGGTTTATATGTAGACCGGATCGGGGTAAAGTCATGGATGTGGTGTATATATAGACCAGACCTGGGTAAGGTCGTGGATGTGGTGTATATATAGACCAGACCCGGGTAAGGTCATGAATGTGGTGTATATGTTGACCGGACCGGGGTGAGGTCATGGCTGGTGTGTATATATAGACCAGACCGGGGTAAGGTCATGGATGTGGTGTATATATAGACCAGACCGGAGTAAGGTCGTGGATGTGGTGTGTATATATAGACCGGACTGGGGTAAGGTCATAGATGTGGTGTATATATAGACCGGACTGGGGTAAGGTCATGGATGTGGTGTATATATAGACAAGACGGGGTAAGGTCATGGATGTGGTGTATATATAGGCCGGACCGGGGTGAGGCTGTGGTGTGTATATATAGACCGGACTGGGGTAAGGTCGAGGATGTGGTGTATATATAGGCCGGACCGAGGTGAGGCTGTGGTGTATATATAGACCGAACTGGGGTAAGGTCGTGGCTGTGGTGTATATATAGACCAGACCGGGGTAAGGTCGTGGAGGTGGTGTGTATATATAGACCGGACCGGGGTGAGGCTGTGGATGTGTTGTATATATAGACCGGACCGGGGTAAGGTCGTGGAGGTGGTGTATATATAGACCGGACCGGGGTGAGGCCGTGGAGGTGGTGTATATATAGACCGGACTGGGGTAATAATAATAAGAATATTTATTTTTATAGCGCCAACGTATTCCGCAGCACTTTTACAAATTTTAGGGGGGACTTATACAGACAATACAGAATAATCATATCTCATATCGAAAGGAGTGAGGGCCCTGCTTGCAAGCTTACAGTCTATGAGGAAATGGGGGAGACACAAAAGGTAGAATGTACATATATTGTGTAATGCAGCCTTAATATACTAAACAGGATAAATAAAACATGGACTGGTCGCTTGCCAGTATGTGTGCAGTCCTGACCGAGGCTATTATGTGCTTGATTGGTATGAACCTCAAATTGAAGACGATTTTAATATGGGTGAAAACTGGGACGGACAACTGGAATGGACAGATAGTGTGTGGAGGCAATACGCCAGTCTAAAGAAATGGGTTTTTAGGGTCCGCTTGAAACTGTGGGTATTGGGAATTAATCGAATTGTCCTGGGTAGTGCATTCCAAATAATTGGCGCAGCATGCGAGAAATCTTGGAGACGGGAGTGGGAAGTTCGGATTATGGAGGATTTAAGGTTTATGCCACTGGCAGAAAGGAGGGCACGTGTAGTGTGGTAGACTGAGACAAGGGAGGAGATGTAGGGGGGTACTGAAGCATGGAGCGCTTTATGGGTAAGTGTGATAAGTTTAAATTGAACTCTATATTGGATGGGTAAGCAATGCAATGGCTGGCACAGGGAAGAGGCATCGGTGTAGCGGTTGGCGAGGAATATGATCCTGGCTGCTGCGTTAAGGATGGATTGGAGCGGGGAGAGTTTAGTAAGAGGGAGCCCGATCAGTTGAGAGTTGCAGTAGTCCAGACGGGAATGAATAAGAGCTACGGTAAGGGTTCTTGCCGAGTCAAAGGTGAAAAAAGTCCTGATTCTTGAGATGTTTTTGAGGTGTAGATGACATGAACGAGCGAGTGATTTGATGTGAGGAGTGAATGAAAGATCTGAGTCAAAAATGACCCCAAGACAGGGGGCTTTTTGCTGGGGAGTAATGGTTGAGCCACAAACGGAAATGACAATATCAGGCACAGGTAGGTTAGTGGAGGGAGGAAATAAGAGTAATTCAGTTTTTGACAGATTCAGTTTTAGGCAGAGGGAGGACATAGTGTTAGACACAGCAGAAAGACAATCAGTGGTCTTTTGTAGTAATGCAGGGGTGATGTCCGGAGCAGAGGTGTATAATTGAGTGTCCTCCGCATAGAAATGGTACTGAAAACCGAATCTGCTGATTGTTTGTCCAATGGGAGCGGTGTATAAGGAGAAAAGAAGGGGGCCTAGGACTGATCCTTGAGGAGCCCTGACAGTAAGGGGAAGGAGAGAGGAGGAGGAGCCGCGAAAGACACAGTGAAGGAGCGGTCAGAGAGATAGGAGGAGAACCAGTAGAGAACAGTGTCCTTGAGGCCACTAGTGCGGAGCATTGTGAGGAGAAGCTGGTGATCCACAGTGTCAAATGCTGCAGAGAGATCCAGGAGAATCAGCAGGGAATAGTGACCATTAGATTTAGCTGTTAGTTGATCATTAGAGACTTTAGTGAGGGCTGTTTCAGTAGAATGTAAACAGCGGAAACCAGATTGTAAAGGGTCAAGAAGAGAGTTGTCTGAAAGATAGCAGATTAGAAGGGAATGGACCAGGCGTTCCAGGAGTTTAGAGATAAAGGGAAGATTGGAAACAGGTCTGTAGTTGGCCGTGCAGTTCTGGTCAAGGGATGTTTTTTTAAGTAATGGATGTATGCTGGCGTGTTTAAAAGAAGAGGGAAAGATACCAGATGAGAGGGAGAGGTTGAAAATTTTAGTTACGTGAGTGGTGACAGCTGGAGCAAGGGACTGAAGGAGGTGTGAGGGAATAGGGTCACTGGTACAGGTGGTAGGGCGAGAAGATGCAAGGAGGCTGATCACTTCATCTTCCGTGACTGGTTCGAAGTCAGAAAGTGAGCAAGATACAATGTGGCGGGGGAGAGCATGCATAATGTTTGGGAATTGGGAGAAAATTTCCTGTCGGATATGGTCAATTTTTTCTTTGAAATAATTGGCCAGATCGTCAGCGCTGAGGTCGGTGATCGGTCCCCTAGTAATTGGGGAAAGAAGGTTGAGTAACAAGATGTGGGTGTTTGCTGTGGTACAATTTCAGCTTGGCCACGTCTTCAGCCTCTGCATGCACCTTCACCATCACATCCACTTCCCCATCCCTTGCCACGCACCTTACCCATTTTGAATTGAGGACAAAATTTTTCACGCTCGCGATAAATGGCTCATTTTGGAATGCAGTTATATGTGATATGTCTGACAGAGAACCACGGTTTTAAATAGCGGGCCTGTAACTTACTAATACTATTCTTCACAGAGACCTAGTGTGAATATTTTGACCGACACACTGCAAAAAATGGAAGGCAGAAATGGCTCATTTTGGAACGCAGTTATATGTTATATGTCTGACAGAGAACCACGGTTTTAAATAGCAGGCCTGTGATTTACTAATACTATTCTTCACAGAGACCGAGTGTGAATATCTTGACCAACACACTGCAACAGAATGAAAAAGGAGGCCAATATTTTCCATGTTCAGTTCAAATTTGTTGATTATTATCGCTGAAATATGAAACAGATTGGGCTGTATTCTGCAAGCGAATGGAGCAGAAAAATTGTGTACTCTGGATTGGCAGCTTACTGTTGTGTCTGCAGCCGGCACGGTCCGTGCCCTGGCGGTGTGTGGTACATTGTATGTAGCGGCGCTTCATAATGAAGCACCCGCCGGTCATGTGACTGGAAGTGGCATCAGACGCCGGAGCATGCGCAGAAGTCCTATATGCGGTGCCATCTCTGAAATGCGGCATTGTCCCTGTGTATGAGGTGTAGTGCCGGCGTCCCTGCCCTCTGCTAGGCAGGGACGCTGCTCCTCTCACCGCTCTGCTCCGTGCCCGGCTTCCTTCCCCCGCTCTGCTGTCAGCGCGCGCTCCGTCCCGGCGTCCTCCTCCTGCTCTGCTCTCAGCGCGCGCTCCTTCCCGGCCCCTGTGCTTAGGGCGCGCGCGCGCTCCCCTCCTCTTAAAGGGGCCGCGCGCGCCGCCCTAAAGAGTCCCCGGCCAATGGCCGGAGGACTTCATCATATATAAGGCACCTCCTCCAAAATGGAGGTGCCCGAGCAATGTTGTTTGCACCTGTGTCTCACCTGTGCTTCAGCCCTCAGGTCCCGTTGCCAGTTACCTGCCAGTTTCCTGCCAGTTTCCTGCTAGTTACCTGCCAGTACCTGCCAGTTACCTGCCTGATTCCTGCCTGAATACTTGTTACCTGTCTGCCAGTCTGAGGTCCGACGGTCTGCCTTACTACTCCGGTCAGTCTGTCTATGGACCAGCTTGCCCGCTCACCTGGGAGCGCTTCTCCGTTATCTGCCTGCTTGCCAGCCCGGAGGCTCCGTTGTCACGTGCTGTGACCACCAGCTACTCCAGACTCTTGCCCGCTCACCTGGGAGCGCATCTCCGTTACCTGCCTGCTTGCCAGCCCGGAGGTCCCGTTGTCACGTGCGGTGACCATCAGCTATTCCAGAGACTCTTGCCCGCTCACCTGGGAGCGCTTCTCCGTTACCTACCTGCCTGCCAGCCCGGAGGTTCCGCCGTCACGTGCCGTGACCACCTGCTATTCCAGAGACTCTCGCTTGCTCACCTGGGAGCACACATCTACCACCTGCCTGCTAGCCTACCCGGAGGCTCTGCCATCACAGGTCGTACCTACCCCTTACCCAGAGACTGCCCTGATCACTTGCCGTAACTCCCTGTCCGTTCACCCAGAGACTGCCACCCGCTCCCTTACAAGGGCCGCCCCCTTGTATAGTAGCTCAGAGGTTCCGCCTCCCGGACCCGTTACAGTCCGCCTCCCGGACCCGTTACAGTTTGCTCGGGCCATGGAACCCGGTGGCACCCAAGCTCCCTCGCTCTCGGACCTCGGTCTTGAACTGTCCCGTCAGAGGTCCCAACAGGAGGCCATCCTGGGTCACCTGCGGAATGTTAATACTCGCCTGAACACTCTGTCTGATCCACCAACAACCTCCGCCAGTGCCATATCTTGCAATCCGGCGGCTCCGCTGCTCACTAATACTATGGTATCCTACCCCGGACCCCGGCTTTCTGCACCTCCTCGCTTCGGAGGCGACCCCGTCCAGGCTCGGGGCTTCTTGAATCAGTGCACCCTGCATTTTGAACTTTTGTCCTACCAGTTTAACTCCGACCGGGCCAAAATTGCCTTCATCATGTCCCATCTCACCGGGGAGGCCCTGGCCTGGCTGAATCCTCTATGGGAGAGAGGAGACCCCCTGGTGTCCAACTTGCCTGCTTTTCTCACGGCTTTCCGGAAAGTCTTCGACGAACCCGGACGGAAGACCTCATCTGCATCATCGTTGCTACGCCTCCGTCAGGGGAGTCTCACCGTGGGCCAATATGCCATATGGTTCCGTACCCTTGCCTCGGAGCTGGCCTGGGATAACGACGCTCTGGTTTCCGTCTTCTGGGAGGGTCTGTCCGGCCGTATTAAAGATGAACTTGCCGGTCGGGACATTCCTACCACTCTCGATGACTTAATAACTCTTGCCACCCGAATTGACCTACGGTTTCAGGAGCGTGCCAAAGAGGTCACCCGTGAGAGAAGGATTCCACGTTTAGTTCCTACTTTCCAGAAACCCGTCATTCCCTCCATCTCTCCCCAGGTACACTCTCCTGAGCCTATGCAGGTCGACCAGACCAAGATGGTCAAAACCCGTCAGGACTCACGCCGTGCCGAGGGGAGCTGCTTCTACTGTGGCAGTAAGGAGCACCGGATCCGTGCCTGCCCGGAGAGGTCGGGAAACGCCTGTGTCTAGGTTCGCTCAGAGAGGTCCACCTAGACAAGAATAAATCCTCTCCATCCCTGCTGTTGTCAGTTTCGATCATCTACGAGGAGAACCGCTATTTCGAACTAGCCCAACTTGACTCTGGAGCAGCCGGGAACCTTATTTCACAGTCCCTGGTTGAGAAATACCGCATCCCCACCAAACCTCTGGCTGTACCCTTGTCTGTCGCTGCCGTGGATGGGGGCCTCTTACCTCGCCCCATTCAACTCATCACCGAATCCATTACCCTGCAGGTGGGAATGCTGCATTCTGAAAGTATCTCCTTTCATGTTCTGCCTGGACTCTCTCACGCCCTCTTGCTAGGTCTGCCCTGGCTCCAGAGACATGCACCCGTGCTAGACTGGCAAACCGGAGAGGTCCTTCGCTGGGGACAAGACTGTCATAAAACCTGCCTGGTTCCCATCCATCCCGTCCGTCCCTCTCCTACCCCAGCTAATCTACCTGGACTTCCGATTCCTTATTGGTCTTATGCAGATGTCTTTAATAAAAAGGAGGCAGAGACATTACCACCACATAGACCATACGACTGTCCCATCGATCTGCTACCCGGTACTACTCCTACCCGTGGGCGTATCTATCCTTTATCCGCTGCTGAGACCCGGTCAATGTCCGAATATATTGAGGAGAATCTGGCCAGAGGATTCATCCGGAAATCTACCTCCCCGGCGGGAGCAGGCTTCTTTTTCGTCAAAAAGAAGGACGGCTCTCTCCGTCCCTGTATAGACTATAGAGGCCTAAACCTGATCACGGTGAAGAATAAGTACCCCCTTCCGCTCATTCCAGAATTATTTGATCGTCTGAGGGGGGCTAGGATCTTCACCAAACTGAACCTTCGTGGGGCGTACAAACTGGTTCGTATTCGTCAGGGGGATGAATGGAAGACGGCATTCAACACCCGGGACGGCCACTATGAATACCTGGTAATGCCCTTTGGTCTCTGTAACGCTCCTGCCGTCTTTCAAGAGTTGGTCAATGACATCTTCCGGGACCTTCTCTACTCCTGCGTAGTGGTGTACCTGGACGACATCTTGGTCTTCTCTCCGTATCTCCAGACTCACCGGAGGGACGTTCGTCAGGTCCTGCTCAGGCTAAGGCAGAACCATCTCTACGCTAAATTTGAGAAGTGCCTCTTTGAGCAGACCTCGCTTCCGTTTCTGGGCTACATTATCTCTCAGACCGGCCTTCAAATGGATCCTGAGAAACTGTCTGCCATCGAGAAATGGCCCCGACCGGAGGGGTTGAAGGCCATTCAGCGTTTCCTGGGCTTCGCCAACTACTACCGCCTCTTCATACCACACTTCTCTTCCCGGACGGCCCCAATTTCTGCGCTCACCCGTAAAGGTACTAATCCCAAAGAGTGGCCACCCGAAGCAGAGGAGGCCTTTCTTTCCCTTAAACAGGCCTTCTCTTCCGCCCCGGTGCTGCATCGCCCAGATGGCAACAAGCAGTTCTTCCTGGAAGTTGACGCCTCCTCCTCTGGAGCCGGAGCGGTACTTACTTAAAAATCATCTTCCGGGAGGATGGTAACTTGTGGCTTCTTCTCTAAACTCTTCTCCTCCTCTGAGCGCAACTATTCCATAGGAGACCGAGAGTTATTGGCCATCAAACTGGCATTGGAGGAGTGGCGTTACCTGCTCGAGGGGGCTCTTCACCCGGTAATAATTTACACTGACCACAAGAACTTGGCTTACCTCCAGCATGCCCAGAGACTTAACCCGCGCCAAGCCCGGTGGTCCTTGTTTTTTGCTCGTTTTGATTTTGTCCTTCATTTTCGCCCGGCTGACAAAAACGTCAAGGCGGATGCCTTGTCTCGATCCTTTCTGGTGTCTGATCTCGAGGAGGATCCGAAACATATCATCGATCCCGCCAGAGTAATGCAGGTGGCTCCCGTGAGTCTAAATCGTCTTCCTCCTGGTAAGACGTTCGTACCAGTACCTGATCGGGAGAAGATTCTACACTGGGGTCATTCGTCTAAACTAGCTGGCCACGCCGGTCAGAAAAAGACCCTCCAGCTTATTACCCGGCACTACTGGTGGCCTAACCTGCACAAGGATGTAATAGACTTTGTTTCTGCCTGTGTGTCCTGCGCCCGCAACAAAGTTCCGAGACACCTGCCGGCCGGCCGCCTCCTACCTCTGCCAGTACCTGCTGCCCCCTGGCAGCATATAGCGATGGACTTCATTACTGATCTGCCCGTCTCTGCCGGTTGTACGGTCATTTGGGTGGTCGCTGACCGCTTCTCCAAGATGGCTCACTTCATTCCACTGCCAGGTCTTCCGTCTGCACCCGAGCTGGCTAAAGACTTTATCCGCCACATCTTCCGTCTTCATGGCCTGCCCCGTCACATCGTGTCGGATCGTGGGGTACAGTTCACTTCCCGTTTCTGGAGAGCCACTTGTAAATTGCTGGACGTCACCCTGGACTTCTCCTCCGCTTACCACCCACAGTCTAATGGTCAAGTGGAGCGGATCAATCAGAACCTGACCAGTTACCTTCGGCACTTCGTTAATGCCCACCATTCTGACTGGGTGGATCTCCTGCCATGGGCCGAATTCTCGTACAACAATCACGAGAGCGAGTCTTCCTCCAAATCCCCGTTTTTTGTAGTCTACGGTCAGCATCCTCGGATCCCGTTTCCCGTCTCCACCTCGGCGGACAATCCGGCTGCGGAATCTCTTGTTAACAAATTTTCCTCCATATGGGAGAGTACCCGGTCCGCACTCCTTCTGTCATCCGAGCGTATGAAAAGACACGCTGACAAAAAACGTCTGGACCCTCCTCAATTCCGCCCTGGGGATAAAGTCTGGCTCTCGTCCAAATATGTCTGGCTCAAGATCCCTTCCTATAAGTTAGGGCCTCGGTTCATCGGCCCACTGGAGGTCATCAGTCTGATCAACCCGGTGGCCTATAAATTGAAACTCCCGGCCAACTTACGGATCCCTAACTCCTTCCATGTGTCTCTCCTCAAACCTGTGGTACTTAACTCTTTTTCCAAGTCTACAGGTACGCCTCCTGCTCCGGTTTCTGCTGAGGACGAGTTTGAGGTAGAGAACATTCTTGCCACCAAAAGGGTAAGAGGAAAGACCTTTTTCCTGGTAGATTGGAAGGGGTTTGGTCCTGAGGAGAGAACGTGGGAGCCCCGGGAGAACATCCATGCCCCTCTCATCCTAGCTAAATTTCTGTCTGACCTAAAAAAGGGGGGGCCTAAAGGGGGGGGTACTGTAGTGTCGGCGTCCCTGCCCTCTGCTAGGCAGGGACGCTGCTCCTCTCACCGCTCTGCTCCGTGCCCGGCTTCCTTCCCCCGCTCTGCTGTCAGCGCGCGCTCCGTCCCGGCGTCCACCTCCTGCTCTGCTCTCAGCGCGCGCTCCTTCCCGGCCCCTGTGCTTAGGGCGCGCGCGCGCTCCCCTCCTCTTAAAGGGGCCGCGCGCGCCGCCCTAATGAGTCCCCGGCCAATGGCCGGAGGACTTCATCATATATAAGGCACCTCCTCCAAAATGGAGGTGCCCGAGCAATGTTGTTTGCACCTGTGTCTCACCTGTGCTTCAGCCCTCAGGTCCCGTTGCCAGTTACCTGCCAGTTTCCTGCCAGTTTCCTGCTAGTTACCTGCCAGTACCTGCCAGTTACCTGCCTGATTCCTGCCTGAATACTTGTTACCTGTCTGCCAGTCTGAGGTCCGACGGTCTGCCTTACTACTCCGGTCAGTCTGTCTATGGACCAGCTTGCCCGCTCACCTGGGAGCGCTTCTCCGTTATCTGCCTGCTTGCCAGCCCGGAGGCTCCGTTGTCACGTGCTGTGACCACCAGCTACTCCAGACTCTTGCCCGCTCACCTGGGAGCGCATCTCCGTTACCTGCCTGCTTGCCAGCCCGGAGGTCCCGTTGTCACGTGCGGTGACCATCAGCTATTCCAGAGACTCTTGCCCGCTCACCTGGGAGCGCTTCTCCGTTACCTACCTGCCTGCCAGCCCGGAGGTTCCGCCGTCACGTGCCGTGACCACCTGCTATTCCAGAGACTCTCGCTTGCTCACCTGGGAGCACACATCTACCACCTGCCTGCTAGCCTACCCGGAGGCTCTGCCATCACAGGTCGTACCTACCCCTTACCCAGAGACTGCCCTGATCACTTGCCGTAACTCCCTGTCCGTTCACCCAGAGACTGCCACCCGCTCCCTTACAAGGGCCGCCCCCTTGTATAGTAGCTCAGAGGTTCCGCCTCCCGGACCCGTTACAGTCCGCCTCCCGGACCCGTTACATGAGGTAACCATGGAGATGTTATGATGCTACTCCCTGCACATGCATGCTGCATACAATGGGCAATTTAGTAAGAGACTACGGGGTTATAATAACTCCCGGTTATAGAAGTACCCAGTGTCCATAAAAATAGGCACAGAAATGTTTTGGAGGGGAAAATGAGAGAATGGGGAAAGAAAATTTATTAGATGAAGGGGAATAATCTAAAACAAAGACATTAGGACAGAATGGCCCTCTAATGTGTAAATCTTGTTCTGTATCAAGTGATGGTATATATACACACTTATGTTCATCAGTCGTGGGTGAAAGTGTAATTTGTAGATACATAGTCCATATAGCTACATCAAATTAGATACATGAAATAAGTAATGAACACCCTCACCCTCAATATTGTGGATGAGAGTGTACAGATACATCAAGATAAGTTATTTTACCACAATTATGGATGAAAGTATATATATGTGTGTGTATATATATATATATATATTGTAACGGGTCTGGGAGGCAGAACCTCTGAGCAACTTATACAAGGGGGCGGTCCTTGTAAGGAAGCGGGTGGCGACCAGGGAAGACAGGCATGTAGTCACAGCAGGTGACCGGGACAGTCTCTGGGTAAACGGGCAGGAGGTCACGGCAAGTGACCGGGACAGTCTCTGGGTAAACGGGCAGGAGGTCACAGCAAGTGACCGGGGCAGTCTCTGGGTGAACGGGCAGGAGGTCACGGCAAGTGACCGGGACAGTCTCTGGGTAAATGGGCAGGAGGTCACGGCACGTGACCGGGACAGTCTCTGGGTAAAGGGTAGGTACGACCTGTGACGGCTGAGCCTCCAGGTAGGCTAGCAGGCAGATGGCAGATGTGTGCTCCCAGATGAGCAGGCGAGAGTCTCTGGACTGGCAGGTGGTCACAGCACGAGACGGCGGAGCCTCCAGGTAGGCTAACAGGCAGGTAGCAGATGAGCGTTCCCAGGTGAGCGGGCAAGAGTCTCTGGACTGGCAGGTGGTCACAGCACGTGACGGCGGAGCCTCCAGGTAGGCTAGCAGGCAGGTAGCAGGTGAGCGCTCCCAGGTGAGCGGGCAAGAGTCTCTGGACTGGCAGGTGGTCACAGCACGTGATGACGGAGCCTCCAGGTAGGCTAACAGGCAGGTAGCAGATGAGCGCTCACAGGTGAGCGGGCAAGAGTCTCTGGACTGGCAGGTGGTCACAGCACGTGATGACGGAGCCTCCAGGTAGGCTAGCAGACAGGTAGCAGGTGAGCGCTCCCAGGTGAGCGGGCAAGCTGGTCCATAGACAGACTGACAGGTGTTGGAAGGCAGACCGTCGGACCTCAGGCTAGCAAGCAGGTAAGCGGATAACAGGCAGGAATCAGACAGCACACTGGCAGGAAACTGGCAGGTAACTGGCAGGTAACTGGAAACAGGACCTGAGGGCTGAAGCAGAGTAGTGAACAGTGCAACAACATTGCTCGGTCACCTCCATTTTGGAGGAGCCTTATATATGGTGAAGTACTCCGGCCATTGGTTGGGGACTCCTTAGGATGGCGCGCGCGGCCCCTTTAAGAGGGGGGGAGCGCGCGCGCGCCCTAAGCACCGTGGCCGGGAAGGAGCGCGTGCTGCCAGCAGAGCTGGAGGAAGACGCCGGGCTCTGAGCGGAGAGGTGAGGGGAACAGCGTCCCTGCCTGGCAGGAGGCAGGGACGCCGACGCTACAGTACCCCGCCCTTTAGGCCCTCCCTTTTTTAGGCCAGACAGAAATTTAGCAAGGATGAGAGGGGCATGGATGTTCTCCCGGGGCTCCCACATTCTCTCCTCAGGACCAAACCCCTTCCAATCTACTAGAAAAAAGGTCTTTCCTCTTACCCTTTTGGTGGCCAGAATGTTCTCTACCTCAAACTCGTTTTCAGCGGAAACCGGAGCAGGAGGCGTACCTGTAGACTTGGAAAAAGAGTTAAGTACCACGGGTTTGAGGAGAGATACATGGAAGGAGTTAGGGATCCGCAAGTTGGCCGGGAGTTTCAATTTATAGGCCACCGGGTTGATCTGACTGATGACCTCCAGAGGACTGATGAACCGAGGCCCTAACTTATAGGAAGGAATCTTGAGCCGGACGTACTTGGACGAGAGCCAGACTTTATCCCCAGAACGGAATTGAGGAGGATCCAGACGTTTTTTGTCAGCGTGTCTTTTCATACGCTCGGACGACTGAAGGAGTGCGGACCGGGTACTCTCCCACATGGAGGAAAATTTGTTAACAAGAGATTCCGCAGCCGGATTATCCACCGAGGTGGAGACGGGAAATGGGATCCGAGGATGCTGACCGTAGACTACAAAAAACGGGGATTTGGAGGAAGATTCGCTCTCGTGATTGTTGTAGGAGAATTCGGCCCATGGCAGGAGATCCACCCAGTCAGAATGGTGGGCATTAACAAAGTGCCGGAGGTAACTGGTCAGAATCTGATTGATCCGCTCCACTTGACCATTAGACTGAAGGTGGTAAGCGGAGGAGAAGTCCAGGGTGACGCCCAGCAGTTTACAAGTGGCTCTCAAGAAGCGTGAGGTGAACTGTACCCCACGATCCGACACGATGTGGAGGGGCAGGCCATGAAGGCGGAAGATGTGGTGGATAAAGTCTTTAGCCAGCTCGGGTGCAGACGGGAGGCCTGGCAGGGGAACGAAATGAGCCATCTTGGAAAAGCGGTCAGCGACCATCCAAATGACCGTACAACCGGCAGAGACGGGGAGATCGGTTATGAAATCCATAGCTATATGCTGCCAGGGGGCAGCAGGTACTAGCAGAGGAAGGAGGCGACCGGCTGGCAGGTGTCTCGGAACCTTGTTGCGGGCGCAGGACACACAGGCAGAAACAAAGTCTATTACGTCCTTGTGCAGGGTAGGCCACCAGTAGTGCCGGGTAATAAGCTGGAGGGTCTTTTTCTGACCGGCGTGGCCAGCTAGTTTAGACGAGTGACCCCAGTGTAGGATCTTCTCCCGATCAGGTACCGATACGAACGTCTTACCGGGAGGAAGACGATTTAGACTCACGGGAGCCACCTGCATTACTCTGGCGGGATCGATGATATGTTTAGGTTCCTCCTCGAGATCAGACACCAGAAAGGACCGGGACAAGGCGTCCGCTTTGATGTTTTTGTCAGCCGGGTGAAAATGAAGAACAAAATCAAAGCGAGTAAAAAACAAGGACCACCGGGCTTGGCGCGGGTTAAGTCTCTGGGCATGCTGGAGGTAAGCCAAGTTCTTGTGGTCAGTGTAAATTATTACCGGGTGAAGAGCCCCCTCGAGCAGGTAACGCCACTCCTCCAATGCCAGCTTGATGGCCAATAACTCTCGGTCTCCTATGGAATAGTTGCGCTCAGAAGAGGAGAAGAGTTTGGAGAAGAAGCCACAAGTTACCATTCTCCCTGAAGATGATTTTTGGGTAAGTACCACTACGGCTCCAGAGGAGGAGGCGTCAACTTCCAGGAAGAACTGCTTGTTGCCGTCCGGGCGATGCAGCATCGGGGCGGAAGAGAAGGCCTGTTTTAAGGAAAGAAAGGCCTCCTCTGCTTCGGGCGGCCACTCTCTGGGATTAGTGCCCTTACGGGTGAGCGCGGAAATTCGGGCAGTCCGGGAAGAGAAGTGCGGTATGAAGAGACGGTAGTAGTTGGCGAAGCCCAGGAACCGCTGAATAGCCTTCAACCCCTCCGGTCGAGGCCACTTCTCGATGGCAGACAGTTTCTCAGGATCCATTCGTAGGCCGGTCTGAGAAATTATGTAGCCCAAAAACGGAAGCGAGGTCTGCTCAAAGAGGCACTTCTCATATTTAGCGAAGAGGTGGTTCTGCCTGAGCCTGAGCAGGACCTGACGAACATCCCTCCGGTGAGTCTGGAGATCCGGAGAGAAGACCAAGATGTCGTCCAGGTACACCACTACGCCGGATTAGAGAAGGCCCCGGAAGATGTCATTGACCAACTCTTGAAAGACGGCGGGAGCGTTACAAAGACCAAAGGGCATTACCAGATATTCATAGTGGCCATCCCGGGTGTTGAATGCAGTCTTCCATTCATCCCCCTGATGGATATGGACCAGGTTGTAAGCCCCACGGAGGTCCAGTTTGGTGAAGATTCTAGCCCCCCTCAGACGATCAAATAATTCAGGAATGAGTGGAAGGGGGTACTTATTCTTCACCGTGATCTGGTTAAGGCCTCTATAGTCTATACAGGGACGGAGAGAGCCGTCCTTCTTTTTAACGAAAAAGAAGCCTGCTCCCGCCGGGGAGGTAGATTTCCGGATAAATCGCCGGGCCAGATTCTCCTCAATATATTCGGACATAGACCGGGTCTCAGCAGCGGACAACGGGTAAATACGCCCACGGGGAGGAGTAGTACCGGGTAACAGGTCGATAGGACAGTCGTATGGTCTATGAGGGGGTAATGTTTTATTAAAGACATCAGCATATGACCAATAAGGAATCGGAAGTCCAGGTAGATTAGTTGGGGTAGGAGAAGGACGGACGGGATGAACGGGAACCAAACAAGTCTTATGGCAGTCCTGTCCGCAGCGAAGGACTTCTCCGGTCTGCCAGTCAAGCACGGGTGCATGTTTCTGGAGCCAAGGAAGGCCTAGTAAGAGGGCGTGAGAGACTCCAGGCAGAACATGAAAGGAGATGCTCTCAGAATGCAGCATTCCCACCTGCAGAGTAATGGATTTGGTGATGAGTTGGATGGGACGTGGTAAGAGGCCCCCTTCCACGGCAGCGACAGATAAGGTTACAGCCAGAGGTTTGGTGAGAATGCGGTATTTTTCTACCAGGGACAGTGAAATAAGATTCCTGGCTGCTCCAGAGTCAAGTTGGGCTAGTTCGAAATAACGGTTCTCCCCGCAGATGATTGAGACTGACAGCAGCAGAGATGGAGAGGGTTTATTCTTGTCTAGGACGACCTCTCTGAGCGATCCTAGACACAGGCGTTTCCCGACCTCTCTGGGCAGGTACGGATCCGGTGCTCCTTACTGCCACAGTAGAAGCAGCTCCCCTCGGCAGGGCGTAAGTCTTGACGGGTTTTGACCATCTTGGTCTGGTCGACCTGCATAGGCTCAGGAGAGTGTGCCTGGGGAGTAACGGAGGGAGTGACGGGTTTCTGGAAGGTAGGAGCTAGACGTGGAAACCTCCTCTCACGGGTGACCTCTTTGGCGCGCTCCTGGAACGGTAGGTCAATCCGGGTGGCAAGAGTTATTAAGTCGTCGAGAGTGGTAGGAACGTCCCGACCGGCGAGTTCATCTTTAATACGGCCGGACAGACCCTCCCAGAAGACAGATACCAGAGCGTCGTTATCCCAGGCCAGCTCCGAGGCAAGGGTACGGAACCGTATGGCATATTGGCCCACGGTAAGACTTCACTGACGGAGGCGTAGCAGAGACGAAGCGGATGAGGTCTTCCGTCCGGGTTCATCGAAGACTTTCCGGAAAGCCGTGAGAAAGGCTGACAAGTCGGCCACCAGGGGGTCTCCTCTCTCCCATAGAGGATTTAGCCAAGCCAGAGCCTCCCCCGTGAGGTGGGACATGATAAAGGCCACTTTTGACCGGTCGGAGATAAACTTCTGGGACAAGAGTTCAAAGTGCAGGGTGCACTGGTTTATGAAGCCCCGAGCTTGGGCGGAGTCACCTCCGAAGCAAGGAGGTGCGGAAAGCCGGGGTCCAGGACAGGATACCATGGTGTTGGTGGGCAGCGGCGCTGCCGGGTTGCGAGTCATGACACTAGCGGTGGTTGCTGGTGGAGCAGTCAGTGTGTCCAGGCGGGAGTTGACATTCCACAGGTGACTCAGGATGGACTCCTGTTGGGACCTCTGACAGGACAGTTCATGACATAGGTCCGAGAGCGAGGGAGCTTGGGTGCCACCGGGTTCCATGGCCCGAGCAAACTGTAACGGGTCTGGGAGGCGGAACCTCTGAGCAACTTATACAAGGGGGCGGTCCTTGTAAGGAAGCGGGTAGCGACCAGGGAAGACAGGCAGGTAGTCACAGCAGGTTACCGGGACAGTCTCTGGGTAAACGGGCAGGAGGTCACGGCAAGTGACCGGGACAGTCTCTGGGTAAACGGGCAGGAGGTCACAGCAAGTGACCAGGGCAGTCTCTGGGTGAACGGGCAGGAGGTCACGGCAAGTGACCGGGACAGTCTCTGGGTAAACGGGCAGGAGGTCACGGCACGTGACCGGGACAGTCTCTGGGTAAAGGGTAGGTACGATCTGTGACGGCTGAGCCTCCAGGTAGGCTAGCAGGCAGATGGCAGATGTGGGCTCCCAGATGAGCAGGCGAGAGTCTCTGGACTGGCAGGTGGTCACAGCACGAGACGGCGGAGCCTCCAGGTAGGCTAACAGGCAGGTAGCAGATGAGCGCTCCCAGGTGAGCGGGCAAGAGTCTCTGGACTGGCAGGTGGTCACAGCACGTGACGGCGGAGCCTCCAGGTAGGCTAGCAGACAGGTAGCAGGTGAGCGCTCCCAGGTGAGCGGGCAAGAGTCTCTGGACTGGCAGGTGGTCACAGCATGTGACGGCGGAGCCTCCAGGTAGGCTAACAGGCAGGTAGCAGATGAGCGCTCCCAGGTGAGCGGGCAAGCGTCTCTGGACTGGCAGGTGGTCACAGCACGTGACGGCGGAGCCTCCAGGTAGGCTAGCAGACAGGTAGCAGGTGAGCGCTCCCAGGTGAGCGGGCAAGCTGGTCCATAGACAGACTGACAGGTGTTGGAAGGCAGACCGTCGGACCTCAGGCTAGCAAGCAGGTAAGCGGATAACAGGCAGGAATCAGACAGCACACTGGCAGGAAACTGGCAGGTAACTGGCAGGTAACTGGAAACCGGACCTGAGGGCTGAAGCAGAGTAGTGAACAGTGCAACAACATTGCTCGGGCACCTCCATTTTGGAGGAGGTGCCTTATATATGGTGAAGTCCTCCGGCCATTGGTCGGGGACTCCTTAGGACGGCGCGCGCAGCCCCTTTAAGAGGGGGGGAGCACGCACGCGCGCCCTAAGCACCGTGGCCGGGAAGGAGCGTGTGCTGCCAGCAGAGCGGGAGGAAGACGCCGGGCTCGGAGCGGAGAGGTGAGGGGAACAGCGTCCCTGCCTAACAGGAGGCAGGGACGCCGACGCTACATATATATATATATATATATATATATATATATATATATATATATATGTATATATATATAATAGTCCATATATTAAAAATTTTTATTGATGTAACAAGATAAATCACACACAATCAGGTAGGAGTCCAAACCAAAAAAAAATCAAGTATCATTGAATCTGAGAAAAGAACACATCATGTTAGCCAATCAATTTCCCTATTCAAGCCTTTAGGATTCAATGTATCCAAAGTGTAGATCCAGAAAGTTTCACGTTGCTTTAAGAGCTTAATATGATTGCCCCCCCTCCGAGGCCTAGGAACCCTTTCTATTATTTGAAACCTCAATTGTGCCACATTATGTTTTGCTTCTTTAAAATTATACGGAAGTGGCAACCAAGTCTTTTCACACCTAATGGTGGACTTTTGGCTAGCAACCCTATCCCTTATTGATTGTGTGGTTTCACCTATATATAATAGGCCACAAGGGCATTTAATAAGCTAAACCACGAAATTGGTCTCACACGTATAGAAATCCCAAATGGAGCATGATTTGCCAGTACGTGGGTGAACGATTTCATTGGCCTTAATGATATTTGAACAGCTCATGCAGCTTAGGCATGGGAAGGTTCCTGTCCTATGATGTCCTGTAAGTGTCTGAGTAGGTGTTTGTTTTTGAGGACGTAAATCAGCCCTAACCAACTGATCTTTGATGTTTCTTGGTCGTCTTGTGCACATAAGTGGTGAATTTTTGAATATTTCAATATTCGGGTGAGCCTTGGCCAATAAAGGCCAGTGTTTATGAATCACATTATGTATTCTCATTGTTGTTGGGTGAAAGCAATGTACAAAAGGTAATCTCTCTAAACGTGTTGGA
This sequence comes from Phyllobates terribilis, assembly GCF_046119375.1. Lineage (NCBI taxonomy): Eukaryota > Metazoa > Chordata > Amphibia > Anura > Dendrobatidae > Phyllobates > Phyllobates terribilis. Next base: position 67,580,427 of record NW_027362763.1, on the reverse strand, counting down.
CTGTCACTAGGTACGTCTATGCTTGTTGTTGCTCTAGTTAGTTCATCTCTGAGTAATTTCTCCGGATAATCCCTAGCTTGGAATTTGCTGGACAAATCCCTAAGTCTGATGTCCCTAACTCAGTGTTGGATACAATTCGTGTCACCCTCTTGAATTGTGAACATGGGAGGCTATTTTTAGTAGCCTTCTGGTGACAACTCCCATAAAGGAGTAAACCATTGCAGTCTGTAGGTTTGGTATAGATGTCGTTTGTTAATTGGCCATCTATGTCTTTTGTACCTTGGTGTCTAGGAATGTAACTTCCTTGATATCATGGTTCAGTGTGATCATGAGTTAGGGTCTAACTGTATTAATAGTGTTAAAGAAACCTAATAGACTTTTATCGTCCCCTAACCAGATATAGAAAATATAGTCAATGTATCGATACCATGTGATGGCTTGTTTTTGAAATAGAGAGTTGGAATAGACAAAGTCTTTCTCAAAACGATCCATATAGAGATTTGCGTACGCTGGGGATATATTCGAGCCCATAGCTGTGCCGCAGATCTGCACAAAGAACTCGTCCTCGAGGAAAAAGTAATTCTCCCTTAGGACCAAGTTAAGTAATTCCCCACAGAGTTCCTTAGTATTGTTGTCCAGACTTGCCTCATTAAGAGTGTCGGAAGTAGACTCAGGAACCCGGGTTTTCTCTGCAGGCTTTATTCAACGGCATAAAGCTCTGCACTCCAGCAAAAAATAAAATAAACACGCCTTACTAGCAAAATGACAAAACAAAAGAATAAATGATCGAGCAGTCCATATGTGTGTGTGTGGTTCGCCCACACAGGGTATGGTCCAACCTTCAGCTCCTTCCTGAGCTATTGCTGTCCAGTCTGGAGACCTTGCCTCTCCAAACACAATCTCCAAAAAAAAAATGGTGATTGAGCATTTAAACCTTGCTCAGCCACACCCTAAGGTGGAGGTATGGGGAATGACTTCCCTCCCATCTCTGTGTCATTGCCATAAAACCATACCCTTTAAAAGAGTTATCCTCCATCATTTGACATGCTGGCAGAAAGTTTCTTGGTTTAATTTCACACAGGCTAGCAACTTGCGTGACACTTACCTCCCCTCACATATCATACCAGTGATTCTGTCACAATATATATAAATAGATAGATATTTAGATAGATAGATAGATAGATGTTGTGTTCATTGGCTCTCTAAAGCACACCAAACATTCCGGGAGGGGACCCGAGTTCCTGCCCAAGCAACCTGGAAATACTTGCCGAGCGCTGGCAGTGTGGACAGGTGTCGAGCACCGTGATGCTTGGGAGAGTTCTGAGCAGTTGCAAGCACGGTCGCTCATCACTGTGTGTATAGATAGATATATGGATAGATAATAGATATATGGATAGATAAATAGATTAATAGATAATAATTATATACAGCATATTCACTGCTCAACGAAATAAAGGGAACACTTAAACAACAGAATATAACTCCAAGTAAATCAAACTTCTGTAAAATCAAACTGTCCACTTAGGAAGCAACACTGATTGGCAATCAATTTCACATGCTGTTGTGCAAATGGAATAGACAATAGATGGAAATTATTGGCAATTATCAAGACACACTCAATAAAGGAGTGGTTCTGCAGGTGGGACCACAGAACACATCTCAGTACCAATGCTTTCTGGCTGATGTTTTGGTCACTTTTGAATGTTGGTTGTGCTTTCACACTCGTCGTAGCATTAGACGGGCTCTACAACCCACAGAAGTTGCTCAGGTAATGCAGCTCATCCAGGATGGCACATCAATGTGAGCTTAGGCAAGAAGGTTTGCTGTGTCTGTCAACATAGTGTCCAGAGGCTGGAGGCGCTACCAGGAGACAGGCCAGTACACGAGGAGACGTGGAGGAGGCCGTAGGAGGGCAACAACCCAGCAGCAGGACCGCTACCTCCACCTTTGTGCAAGGAGGAACAGGAGGAGCACTGCCAGAGCCCTGCAAAATGACCTCCAGCAGGCCACAAATGTGCAGGTGTCTGCACAAACGGTTAGAAACTGACTCCATGAGGGTGGTATGAGGGCCCGACGTCCACAGATGGGTGTTGTGCTCACAGCCCAACACCGTGCAGGACACTTGGCATTTGCCACAGAACACCAGTATTGGCAAAGTTGCCACTGGCGCAATGTGCTCTTCACAGATGAAAGCAGGTTCACACTGAGCACATGTGACAGACGTGACAGAGTCTGGAGATGCCGTGGAGAGCGATCTACTGCCTGCAACATCCTTCAGCATGACCCGTTTGGCAGTGGGTCAGTAATGGTGTGAGGTGGCATTTCTTTGAAGACGAGATCTTCAGACCATTTGTGAGACCATATGCTTGTGCTGTTGGCCCTGGGTTCCTCCTAATGCAGGACAATGCCAGACCTCATGTGGCTGGAGTGAGTCAGCAGTTCTTGAAAGATGAATGCATTGAAGCTATGGACTGGCCCACCCGTTCCCCAGACGTGAATCCGGGACATCATGTCTCACTCCATCCACCAACGTCACATTGCAACACAGACAGTCCAGAAGTTGGCGGATACTTTACTACAGGTCTGGGAGGAGATCCCACAGGAGACCATCCTCAACCTCATCAGGAGCATGCCCAGGCATTGTAGGAAGGTTATACAGGCACGTGGAGGCCCCACACAATACTGAGCCTCATTTTGACTTGTTTTAAGGACGTTACACCAAAGTTGGATCAGCCTGTAGTGTGTTTTTCCACTTTAATTTTGGGGGTGACTCCAAATACAGGCCTCCATTGGTTAATACATTTGATTTCCATTGATGATTTTTGTGTGATTTTGTTGTCAGCACATTCAACTTTGTACAGAACAAAGTATTCAATGAAAACATTTCATTCATTCATATCTAGGATTTGTTATTTGAGTATTCCCTTTATTTTTTTGAGCAGTGTATATATATATATATATATATATATATATATATATATATATATATATATATATATATATATATATATATATATATATATATATATATATATATATATGGATATATAGATATTAGTGTTGAGCGAGGACTAAAATGCTGGGGTGCTTGAAACTCAGGCCAAGCTCACCATGATACTCGGGTGCTCGACCTGAGAAACGAGCCCAATGTTAGTCTATGGGAGACCCGAGCATTTTTGCGGCGGCACCCCCGGCAGTCTGTAGAAAGCCTAAAAAGTGCACAAAATGATAGTGAGAGTGCTCAAAAGACATGGGGGCAGCATGGGGATCGCCCCAGGAAGCATTTCTGACCCCCAGGTCACTGATGTCAACAACGTGGTCAGAGGTATTAAGCCACTTTTACGGGCTCACAATAAACGTTCAAAAACGAAACTGAAACGGTTTTCCTGTGAAATATGTTAAGGAATTTCCTTTCCAGGGTAAAGACTTGTGTATAAGGTAAAATAAATAACCAAAAACAAAAATACTCCTCCACACCTTGGGCTATGTTCACAAGTAGCATTTTTCATGCGTTTTTGCACTTTTGTATTGCTTTCAACCGTGACAAATGCATTCACCGGGAAATGTCATTTTAACATTTTACAAACTTATCTGGCCATGTGCTGTGTGACTCATGCATACAGTGCTGAAAAGACATGGGAACAGCATGGGGAAGACCCCTAGAAGCATCTCTGACTCCCAGGTCACTGCCTTAAAGTGTGCCGATCAGAAGTCATCCTTGCCGCATCAGAAGATGCAGACTTGCAACTATCCCCGTGCAAGTTCTTGTCCCAGGGCAGTGTTCAATTGTACCTCCCCCATTCCTTGCAATGCAAGCGTAAATGTGCAGCAAACCACCCACCCACCCACAGGCTGCAATACCATACTGCTAGCTTGCACTTGAAATTGGGCCTTTTAGTTTGGAGGAGGCCGAAGCTGGCCACTACCTCATTGCTGCTTCGGCAGCGAGGTATCCATACTCAGTCCCCAGCCGCCCTGGGGGTGGTCGGGTGTCCATAAATGGTGCCCAGCCGCCCCTATTTCTCCTGTCATCTTCCCCCACACTTTTTTTAGCCTGGTCTGCTTTAGGGCAGCATTGGACGAGCCCACCAGAGAACCAGGCTCCTCCGGTGAGCCCTGGCTTCTCCATCAGGGGAGTTGAGAGTGCCAAGGTGAGGACCATGATGATGATGATACAAGTTAGAATCTGCTTTGTTTTCTTGGAATACAAGCGCATGTATGTAGTAGCGGCTAGGCCTGAGGTGGTCAGCATTTTGGCGCATATCCTACCTCCTCCGAGGATTGCTGGATGTTTTCCTGCTACTGTCCCAGTTCTATGACTCCCGTTAAAACAAAGCTTCAGGTGATAAATGGTGGATGAGGTGATAGCAAAGCAGAAAGAGCAGGAGGAACAGAGACCATTCACATCAATATCAGGCCAGTCAACCACACATGTCTTGTATGATATGTTTCTGTACCAAAAGGAACGGTTTGGCTACACTGTTATAGGGCATACAGTGAGTGCAATGCCTACCAAAAATTTCGAGGAACTCCAATGCCCCTTGGAAGTGACATGGAGGTCAGAGGGCCTTAACTAAACCGTTTTTTCGATTTATAGCAACTGGGTCTCCTGTACACTGTTCGCCTAAGCAGTGAATGGAAGGCTTTCCAAAAATTATGAAGAACTGCAATGCCCCTTGAAACAGATGTGGGTTACAGCGTACTAAAAATGTTCTACCCATTATTGGGGAGTGGGTTTCCCTTAGTTTTAGCCTTTGCATTGAAAAGCAAAAGCTGACTAAAATTAGGAGGAAATGCAATGCCCGCTGGAAGAGTCGTGAAGGTTAGAGGGAATTAAAAAAAACATTTCAATGGCCCTTGGAAGAGTTGTGGAGTTCAGAATGGTTTAACAAGACACTTTTATTGCCCCTTGGAAAAGTGGTGGAGGTCACAGTAGCTTAACTAGACGGTTTTAATTCCCCTCGGTAGAGACGTGGAGGTCGCAGTAGCTTAAAAAGACGGTTTATTGCCCCTTGGAAGAGAAGTGGAGGTCGCAGTAGCTTAACAAGACAGTTTTAATGCCCCTTGGAAAAGTGGTGGAGATCACAGTAGCTTAACAAAACGGTATTAATGCCCCTTGGAAAAGTGGTGGAGGTCGCAGTAGCTTAACAAGACGGTTTTAATGCACCTTGGAAGAGACATGGAGGTCACAGAAGCTGAACAAGACGGTTTTAATGCCGCTGGGCAGAGACGTGTAGGTTGCAGTAGCTTAACAAGACAGTTTAATGCCCCTTAAAAGAGCCATACAGTACAGCATCATAAAAACATTATTCCCATTATTGGGGAGTGGGTCTCCCATAGTCTTTGCTTATGCCTTCCAAGCAAAAGCTGACAAAAATTAGGACGGAGGAACTTGCAATGCCCCTTACAAGAGCCATGCAGTACAGCATATTACAAACATTATTCCCATTATTGGGGAGTGGGTCTCCCATAGACTTTGCTTATGCCTTCCAAGCAAAAGCTGACAAAAAATAGGAGGAAATGCAATGCCCGTTCGAAGAGTGGTGGAGGTTAGAGTTAATTAAAAACAACATTTCAATGCCCCTTGGAAGAGCTTTGGAGTTCAGAGTGGTTTAACAAGACACATTTAATGCCCCTTGGAAAAGTGGTGGAGGTCACAGTACCTTAACAAGACGGTTTTAATGCCCCTTGGAAGAGACGTAGAGGTCACAGTAGCTTAACAAGACAGTTTTAATGCCCCTTGGAAGAGACGTAGAGGTCACTGTAGCTTAACAAGACAGTTTTAGTGCCCCTCGGAAGATACGTGGAGTTCACAGTAGCTTAACAAGACGGTTTTAATGCCCCACGGCAGAGACGTGTAGGTCGCTGTAGCTTAACAAGACGGTTTTAATGCCCCTTGCAAAAGTGGTGGAGGTCACAGTAGCTTAACAAGACAGCTTTAATGCCCCTTGGAAAAGTGGTGGACATCTCAATAGCTTAACAGGACGGTTTTAGTGCCCCTCGGAAGAGGCGTGGAGGTCAGAGTAGCTTAACAAGACAGTTTCAATACCCCTTGGAAAAGTGGTGGAGGTCGCAGTAGCTTAACAAGACGGTTTTAATGCCCCTCAGAAGAGATGTGGATGTCACAGTAGCTTAACAAGACAGTTTTAATTCCCCTGGGAAGAGACGTGGAAGTCACAGTAGCTTAACAAAATGGTTTTAATGCTTCTCGGAAGAGACGTGGAGGTCACAGTAGCTTAACAAGACAGTTTTAATGCCCCTTGGAAAAGTGGTGGAGGTCGCAGTAGCTTAACAAGATGGTTTTAATGCCCCTGGGAAGAGACGTGGAGGTCACAGTAGCTTAACAAGACGGTTTTAATGCCTCTCGGAAGAGACGTGTAGGTTGCAGTAGCTTAACAAGACAGTTTTAATGCCCCTTACAAGAGCCATACAGTACAGCATCATAAAAACATTATTCCCATTATTGGGGAGTGGGTCTCCCATAGTCTTTGCTTATGCCTTCCAAGCAAAAGCTGACAAAAAATAGGAGGAAATGCAATGCCCGTTCGAAGAGTTGTGGAGGTTAGAGTTAATTAAAAACAACATTTCAATGCCCCTTGGAAGAGCTTTGGAGTTCAGAGTGGTTTAACAAGACACATTTAATGCCCCTTGGAAAAGTGGTGGAGGTCACAGTACCTTAACAAGATGGTTTTAATGCCCCTTGGAAGAGACGTAGAGGTCACAGTAGCTTAACAAGACGGTTTTAATGCCCCTTGGAAGAGATGTAGAGGTCACTGTAGCTTAACAAGACAGTTTTAGTGCCCCTCGGAAGAGACGTGGAGTTCACAGTAGCTTAACAAGACGGTTTTAATGCCCCTCGGCAGAGACGTGTATGTCGCTGTAGCTTAACAAGACGGTTTTAATGCCCCTTGCAAAAGTGGTGGAGGTCACAGTAGCTTAACAAGACGGCTTTAATGCCCCTTGGAAAAGTGGTGGCATCTCAATAGCTTAACAGGACGGTTTTAATGCCCCTCGGAAGAGGTGTGGAGGTCACAGTAGCTTAACAAGACAGTTTCAATGAACCTTGGAAAAGTGGTGGAGGTCGCAGTAGCTTAACAAGACGGTTTTAATGCCCCTCAGAAGAGACGTGGATGTCACAGTAGCTTAACAAGACGTTTTAATGCCCCTGGGAAGAGACGTGGAAGTCAAAGTAGCTTAACAAGATGGTTTTAATGCCCCTTGGAAAAGTGGTGGAGGTCGCAGTAGCTTAACAAGACGGTTTTAATGCCCCTGGGAAGAGACGTGGAGGTCACAGTAGCTTAACAAGACGGCTTTAATGCCTCTCGGAAGAGACGTGGAGGTCACAGTAGCTTAACAAGACAGTTTTAATGCCCCTTGGAAAAGTGTTGGAGGTCGCAGTAGCTTAACAATACGGTTTTAATGCCCCTCGGAAGAGACGTGGAGGTCACAGTAGCTTAACAAGACGGTTTTAATGCAACTCGGACAATACGTGGAGGTCACAGTAGCTTAACAAGACGGTTTTAGTGCCCCTCGGAAGAGACGTGGAGGTCACAGTAGCTTAACAAGACGGTTTTAATGCCTCTCGGCAGAGACGTGTAAGTCACAGTAGCTTAACAAGATGGTTTTAATGCCCCTTGGAAAAGTATTGGAGGTCACAGTAGCTTAACAAGACGGTTTTAATGCCCCCTGGAAAAGTGGTGGAGGTCGCAGTAGCTTAACAAGATGGTTTTAGTGCCGCTCGGAAGAGACGTGGTGGTCACAGTATCTTAAAAAGACGGTTTTACTGCCCCTCGGAAGATACGTGGAGGTCATAGTAGCTTAACAAGACGGTTTTAGTGCCCCTCCGAAGAGACGTGGAGGTCACAGTAGCTTAACAAGACGGTTTTAATGCCTCTCGGCAGAGACGTTGAGGTCACAGTAGCTTAACAAGACGGTTTTAATGCCCCTTGGAAAAGTGGTGGAGGTCGCAGTAGCTTAACAAGATGGTATTAATGCCCCTCGGAAGAGACGTGGAGGTCACAGTAGCTTAACAAGACGGTTTTAATGCCCCTTGAAAGAGACATGGAGGTCACAGTATCTTAACAAGACGGTTTTAATGCCCCTCGGAAGAAACGTGGAGGTCACAGTTGCTTAACAAGATGGTTTTAATGCCCCTCGGAAGATACGTGGAGGTCACAGTAGCTTAACAAGACAGTTTTAGTGCCCCTCGGAAGAGACGTGGAGGTCACAGTAGCTTAACAAGATGGTTTTAATGCCTCTCGGCAGAGACGTGTAGGTCGCAGTAGCTTAACAAGATGGTTTTAATGCCCCTTGGAAAAGTGGTGGAGGTCACAGTAGCTTAACAAGACGGTTTTAATGCCCCTTTGAAAAGTGTTGGCGGTCGCAGTAGCTTAACAAGATGGTTTTAATGCCCCTCGGCAGAGGCATGGAGGTCACAGTAGCTTAACAAGGTGTTTCTAATGCCCCTCGGAAGAGCCATACAGTACAGCTTCTTAAAAACATTATTCCCATTATTGGGGAGTGGAACTCCCATAGTCTTTGCTTATGCCTTCCAAGCAAAAGCTGACAAAAATAAGGACTGAGGAACTGCAATAATGGCAACACGGACCACGGTCACCCTGGTGGTATAGTTGTGGTGGAGCCTGAGGATAAGGAGAAGAGCATTAAACAGCCAAAATGAGGAAGCGTATACCCATGTGTGGGTGTGAAGCGGTGCATGTGAATACACCTCCCGAAATAACACAGTGGATTTGACTTTATGTTATTCTGCTGTCATTTGGTGGTGATGAGAAGTCTGGCCCAATCCAGCCCTTGTTCATTTTGATAAGGGTCAGCTTGTCTGCATTGTCAGTTGACAGGCGAGTGCGCTTGTCAGTTATAATTTTTTCAGCGGCATTAAAAACACGCTCCTATAACACGCTAGCGGGAGGGCAGGCCAGGACCTCCAAGGCTTACAGAGTGAGTTCATTCCAAAATTAAAAGGCACAGAGGAATCACGGAGGACATTGGTACGGTCGACAAGGTACTCCCTCACCCTCTTTTGAAACTTTCCACTCCTTGTGAGAGTACCCCGTGCCTCAGGGTCTGTCCGAAGGGAGGGTCTAAGAAAACAGTCCCAGAATGTTGACAGTGTTCCCCTGCCTCTGCTGGATTGGAGTTGCGTCTCTTCCGCATGTATGCCTTGGTTGACAACGAACTGTGACCTCTGTTGCTAGAGTGTTCAGATGGGAATTTTTTTGAACAGTTCTGCAGCAAGGGCCCCATTTTTGTAGACCTCTCCACCTCTGGAATAAGAGAGTGAAAGTTCTCCTTGTAGCGGGGGTCTAAAAGTGTCACCAACCAGTAATGACTGTCACCCAACATTTTGACAACGCGAGGGTCACGGTTAAGGCAGCGTAACATAAAGTCAGCCATGCGTGCCAGACTGGTAATGGGCAAGACTTACGTGTCCTCACCAAGATAACGACTGACCATGCTCTCCTCCTCCTCCTCCTCCCCCCTGTCCTCAGGCCACCCATGCTGAACCGACGGTATGACAGCTGTACAGGTACTACCGTCTACAGCGCATGATACCAGCTCCTGTTCTTCCTCCTCCTCCTCCTCTCCCTCATTGTCCCCCCAATGCACGTTGGGATGAGATGAGCCTGGGCTGTGTGTAATCGACCGCTACGGCTTCTTGATCCATCTCATCATACTCTGGCTGCAATGTCTCCTCTTTAATTCTCTGCAGAGAGCATTGCAAAAGACAAACAAGTGGCATGCTGATGCTAATGATGGCGTTATCGCCACTCACCATCTTGGTGGACTCCTCAAAGTTTGTCAAGATGGTACATATGTCAGACATCCAGGTCCAATCCTGAGGTCTTATGTGTTGAGTCTGACCTGAATATCGACGACCTTGTTGCAGCTGGTACTCCACAACTGCTCTCTTCTGCTCACAAATCCTTTGCAACATGTGGAGGGTAGGGTTCCATCGTTTGGGGACATCACACACCAGTCGGTGTGACGTAAGCTGCAAACGCTGCTGCAACACAGCAAGGGCGGGGGCAGCATTTCCAACGCAAGCAGTCGTGAAATGTGCGAATTTAGGAATTTGGCCTGTGGGGCGTTGGCTGCGAATTTCCGCTTTCATTCAAAGGTCTGGGATATGGACAATTGAACTCTGCGGTGCGACGTGGACGTGGACATTGATGCTGTCTCTTGATAAACTGCCATAACAAGTGAAGACTGAGAGGAGGGGGCATCTTTGCATGCAGTATGGAGAGGGGATTGCCTTGCACACACAACAGGGGGTTCTATTGCACGCACAACAGCGGAAGAAGCAGTGGTGACACCCGCTGACACTGGTCGTGGACCCTGGGGTTCACCCCACAAAGTCGGGTGCTTTGCTGCCATGTGCCTGATCATGCTGCTGGTGGTCAGGCTGGTAGTTTTGTCACTCTTGCTGATGCTGGCATGACAGGTGGTACAAATGGCCTTTTTGGGGTTATCAGCAGAGTCTTTAAAAAAATACCAGAGTCTGGACGACCTACAGGTTGTACTGGCAACGTCCCTCGTGTTGGTGTTACGGGGAACTGTTGCCTGCCTTCAGTGTGCGGCCACCACACTGCTGTGTCCTGCCTGTTGGGGTACTCTGCTTCCCTCACACTGTGTGCTGCTGGCCTCGCTCTGCATGTCCTCCTGCCACGTTGGGTCAGTTACTAGATCATCCACCACCTCCTCCTCTTCCACTTGCGCACCACGATCCTCCTCACTTCCTGGCAATTGTGTCTCGTCATCATCCCTCTCTTGTGACAAATTGCCAGCGTCGATTTACTGTGGCTGTTCAAATATTTGGGCATCGTTACATGGGATCTCCTCTTCCACCACTTCAAGCGGAGAAGGCGAGGGGCACAAATCTGGAAATGGACCAGTGAACAGCTCTTCAGCGTGTCCAAGTGTGGGATCAGTTGCTGTCTGATGACACTCGGCATGGTGGGAGAAAGGAGCATCAGGGTGAGGAGGAGTATGCGGTCGAGACTCACGGCTACTAACATTTGACCGTGTTGAAGACAGACCGGAGCTGGTGGTGGCCAGTTAACTGGAAGTATTATCTGCAATCCAATTAATAACCTGTTCACATTGATCAGGTCGCAATACTGGTGTTGTTCTGTGCTTCCCTAGTAATTCGGTCAAGAACCAGGTGTGAGAAGATGTGTGTAGCGCTGGCGTCCCTGCCCTCTGCTAGGCAGGGACGCTGCTCCCCTCACCGCTCTGCTGTCAGCGCGCGCTCCGTCCCGGCGTCCTCTCCCCGCTCTGCTCTCAGCGCGCGCTCCGTCCCGGCGTCCTCCTCCTGCTCTGCTGTCAGCGCGCGCTCCGTCCCGGCATCCTCCTCCTGCTCTGCTCTCAGCGCGCGCTCCTTCCCGGCCCCTGTGCTTAGGGCGCGCGCGCGCGCGCTCCCCTCCTCTTAAAGGGGCCGCGCGCGCCGCCCTAAAGAGTCCCCGGCCAATGGCCGGAGGACTTCATCATATATAAGGCACCTCCTCCAAAATGGAGGTGCCCGAGCAATGTTGTTTGCACCTGTGTCTCACCTGTGCTTCAGCCCTCAGGTCCCGTTGCCAGTTACCTGCCAGTTTCCTGCCAGTTTCCTGCTAGTTACCTGCCAGTACCTGCCAGTTACCTGCCTGATTCCTGCCTGAATACTTGTTACCTGTCTGCCAGTCTGAGGTCCGACGGTCTGCCTTACTACTCCTGTCAGTCTGTCTAAAGGACCAGCCTGCCCGCTCACCTGGGAGCGCATATCAGCTACCTGCCTGCTTGCCTGAGGTCCGACGGTCTGCCTTACTACTCCGGTCAGTCTGTCTATGGACCAGCTTGCCCGCTCACCTGGGAGCGCTTCTCCGTTATCTGCCTGCTTGCCAGCCCGGAGGCTCCGTTGTCACGTGCTGTGACCACCAGCTATCTCAGAGACTCTTGCCCGCTCACCTGGGAGCGCATCTCCGTTACCTGCCTGCTTGCCAGCCCGGAGGTCCCGTTGTCACGTGCGGTGACCATCAGCTATTCCAGAGACTCTTGCCCGCTCACCTGGGAGCGCTTCTCCGTTACCTACCTGCCTGCCAGCCCGGAGGTTCCGCCGTCACGTGCCGTGACCACCTGCTATTCCAGAGACTCTCGCTTGCTCACCTGGGAGCACACATCTACCACCTGCCTGCTAGCCTACCCGGAGGCTCTGCCATCACAGGTCGTACCTACCCCTTACCCAGAGACTGCCCTGATCACTTGCCGTAACTCCCTGTCCGTTCACCCAGAGACTGCCACCCGCTCCCTTACAAGGGCCGCCCCCTTGTATAGTAGCTCAGAGGTTCCGCCTCCCGGACCCGTTACAGTCCGCCTCCCGGACCCGTTACAGTTTGCTCGGGCCATGGAACCCGGTGGCACCCAAGCTCCCTCGCTCACGGACCTGTGTCATGAACTGTCCCGTCAAAGGTCCCAACAGGAGTCCATCCTGGGTCACCTGCGGAATGTCAATACTCGCCTGGATACTCTGACAACACCACCTGCAACTACGGCCAGTACCATGGTATCCTTTTCCGGACCCCGGCTCTCTGCACCTCCTCGCTTCGGAGGCGACTCCGTCCTGGCTCGGGGCTTCATAAATCAGTGCACCCTGCATTTTGAACTATTGTCCCACCAGTTTAACTCCGACCGAGCCAAAATTGCATTCATCATGTCCCATCTCACCGGGGAGGCTCTGGCCTGGCTAAATCCTCTATGGGAGAGAGGAGACCCCCTGGTGTCCGACTTGCCTGCCTTTCTCACGGCTTTCCGGAAAGCCTTCGACGAACCCGGACGGAGGACCTCATCCGCATCATCTCTGCTACGCCTCCGTCAGGGAAGCCTCACCGTGGGTCAATATGCCATACGGTTCCGTACCCTTGCCTCGGAGCTGGCCTGGGATAACGAAGCTCTGGTATCCGTCTTCTGGGAGGGTCTGTCCGGCCGTATTAAAGATGAACTTGCTGGTCGGGACATTCCTACCACTCTCGATGACCTAATAACTCTTGCCACCCGGATTGACCTACGGTTCCAGGAACGTGCCAAAGAGGTCACCCGTGAAAAGGGGCTTCCACGTCTGGTTCCTACTTTTCTGAAACCCGTCACTCCTTCCGTTTCTCCCCAGGTACACTCTCCTGAGCCTATGCAGGTCGACCAGACCAAGATGGTCAAATCCCGTCAGGACTTTCGCCGTGCCGAGGGGAGCTGCTTCTACTGTGGCAGTAAGGAGCATCGGATCCGTGCCTGCCCGGAGAGGTCGGGAGAACGCCTGTGTCTAGGTTCGCTCAGAGGACTTGATCTAGACAAAAATAAATCCTCTCCATCCCTGCTGCTGTCTGTCTCAATCATCTGCGGGGAGAATCGTTATTCCGAACTAGCCCAACTTGACTCTGGAGCAGCCGGAAATCTTATTTCACTGTCCCTGGTGGAGAAATACCGCATCCCCACCAAACCTCTGGCTGTACCCTTGTCTGTTGTTGCCGTGGATGGGGGCCTCTTATCTCGCCCCATCCAATTCATCACTGAATCCATTACTCTGCAAGTGGGTATGCTGCATTCAGAGAGTATCTCCCTTCACGTTCTGCCTGGACTCTCTCACGCCCTCTTGCTAGGTCTGCCTTGGCTCCAGAGACATGCACCCGTGCTTGACTGGCAAACCGGAGAAGTCCTTCGCTGGGGACAAGACTGTCATAAAACCTGTCTGGTTCCCGTCCATTCCGTCCGTCCCTCTCCTATCCCAGCTAATCTACCTGGACTTCCGATTCCTTATTGGTCTTGTGCTGATGTCTTTGATATGGAGGAGGCAGAGACATTACCACCTCATAGACCATGTGACTGCCCCATCGATCCCGCCAGAGTAATGCAGGTGGCTCCCGTGAGTCTAATTTGTCTCCCTCCTGGTAAGACGTTCGTATCGGTACCTGATCGGGAGAGGATCCTACACTGGGGTCATTCGTCTAAACTAGCTGGCCACGCCGGTCAGAAAAAGACCCTCCAGCTTATTACCCGGCACTACTGGTGGCCTAACCTGCACAAGGATGTTATGGACTTTGTTTCTGCCTGTGTGTCCTGCGCCCGCAACAAGGTTCCGAGACACCTGTCGGCCGGCCGCCTTCTTCCTCTGCCAGCACCTGCTGCCCCCTGGCAGCATATAGCGATGGACTTCGTAACTGATCTGCCCGTCTCTGCCGGTTGTACGGTCATTTGGGTGGTCGCTGACCGCTTTTCCAAGATGGCTCACTTCATTCCCCTGCCAGGTCTTCCGTCTGCACCCGAGCTGGCTAGAGTCTTTATCCGCCACATCTTCCGTCTTCATGGCCTGCCCCGTCACATCGTGTCGGATCGAGGAGTACAGTTCACTTCTCGTTTCTGGAGAGCCACTTGTAAATTGCTAGACGTCACTCTGGACTTCTCCTCCGCTTACCACCCACAGTCTAATGGTCAAGTGGAGCGGATCAATCAGAACCTGACCAGTTACCTCCGGCACTTCGTTAATGCTCACCATTCTGACTGGGTGGATCTCCTGCCATGGGCGGAATTTTCGTACAACAATCACGAGAGCGAGTCTTCCTCCATATGGGAGAGTACCCGGTCCGCACTCCTTCTGTCATCCGAGCGTATGAAAAGGCACGCTGACAAAGGACGTCTGGATCCTCCTCAATTCCGTCCTGGGGATAAAGTCTGGCTCTCGTCCAAATATGTCCGGCTCAAGATCCCTTCCTATAAGTTGGGGCCTCGGTTCATCGGCCCACTGGAGGTTATCAGTCAGATCAACCCGGTGGCCTATAAATTGAAACTCCCGGCCAACTTACGGATCCCTAACTCCTTCCATGTATCTCTTCTCAAACCTGTGGTACTTAACTCTTTTTCTAAGTCTACAGGTACGCCTCTTGCTCCGGTTTCTGCTGAGGACGAGTTTGAGGTAGAGAACATTCTTGCCACCAAAAGGGTAAGAGGAAAGACCTTTTTCTTGGTAGATTGGAGGGGGTTTGGTCCTGAGGAGAGAACGTGGGAGCCCCGGGAGAATATCCATGCCCCTCTCATCCTAGCTAAATTTCTGTCTGGCCTAAAAAAGGGGGGGCCTAAAGGGGGGGGTACTGTAGCGCTGGCGTCCCTGCCCTCTGCTAGGCAGGGACGCTGCTCCCCTCACCGCTCTGCTGTCAGCGCGCGCTCCGTCCTGGCGTCCTCTCCCCGCTCTGCTGTCAGCGCGCGCTCCGTCCCGGCGTCCTCCTCCTGCTCTGCTGTCAGCGCGCGCTCCGTCCCGGCATCCTCCTCCTGCTCTGCTCTCAGCGCGCGCTCCTTCCCGGCCCCTGTGCTTAGGGCGCGCGCGCTCCCCTCCTCTTAAAGGGGCCGCGCGCGCCGCCCTAAAGAGTCCCCGGCCAATGGCCGGAGGACTTCATCATATATAAGGCACCTCCTCCAAAATGGAGGTGCCCGAGCAATGTTGTTTGCACCTGTGTCTCACCTGTGCTTCAGCCCTCAGGTCCCGTTGCCAGTTACCTGCCAGTTTCCTGCCAGTTTCCTGCTAGTTACCTGCCAGTACCTGCCAGTTACCTGCCTGATTCCTGCCTGAATACTTGTTACCTGTCTGCCAGTCTGAGGTCCGACGGTCTGCCTTACTACTCCTGTCAGTCTGTCTAAAGGACCAGCCTGCCCGCTCACCTGGGAGCGCATATCAGCTACCTGCCTGCTTGCCTGAGGTCCGACGGTCTGCCTTACTACTCCGGTCAGTCTGTCTATGGACCAGCTTGCCCGCTCACCTGGGAGCGCTTCTCCGTTATCTGCCTGCTTGCCAGCCCGGAGGCTCCGTTGTCACGTGCTGTGACCACCAGCTATCTCAGAGACTCTTGCCCGCTCACCTGGGAGCGCATCTCCGTTACCTGCCTGCTTGCCAGCCCGGAGGTCCCGTTGTCACGTGCGGTGACCATCAGCTATTCCAGAGACTCTTGCCCGCTCACCTGGGAGCGCTTCTCCGTTACCTACCTGCCTGCCAGCCCGGAGGTTCCGCCGTCACGTGCCGTGACCACCTGCTATTCCAGAGACTCTCGCTTGCTCACCTGGGAGCACACATCTACCACCTGCCTGCTAGCCTACCCGGAGGCTCTGCCATCACAGGTCGTACCTACCCCTTACCCAGAGACTGCCCTGATCACTTGCCGTAACTCCCTGTCCGTTCACCCAGAGACTGCCACCCGCTCCCTTACAAGGGCCGCCCCCTTGTATAGTAGCTCAGAGGTTCCGCCTCCCGGACCCGTTACAGTCCGCCTCCCGGACCCGTTACAATGTGGCTGTTGGTTGTGGCACATTTTCACCTTGGCCACAGCCCCGTCCTCTGCACGCACCATCACCAGAACGTCCAGTTCCATGTCCCTTCCCATTATAACCGTGGAAGAGGAAAACCACAGTTCTATTTCTTTGGCCTACACCCGACTCTTTTAAACAATCTGAACAATCAGAGAGAAAATATTACTGTTTTCCTTTACGGAAAAAATACCAAAAGCTAGATAATAGAGATTTTTTACCGTGGAATGGCAAAACCACAGTTATAATTTACTGGTGTATACCAGACTCTTTTAAACAGATATATTGGTGTCTGAACAATCAGGAGACACTATTACTGTTTTTCTTTATGGCAAAAAATGCCAAAAGCAGGATAATACAGAGATTTGACCCGTGGAACTGCAAAACCACATTTCTATTTCTCAGGCCTACTCCAGACTCTTTTAAACAGATATATTTGTGTCTGAACAATCAGGAGACACTATTCCTTTTTTTTTTTAACGGCAAAAAATGCAAAAAAGTAGGACAATAGAGATTTTTTACCGTGGAACGGCAAAACCACAGTTATAATTTACTGGTGTATACCAGATTTTTTTAAATAGATATATTTGTGGCTGAACAGTGAGCGACACACTCAAACTGTTTTTTTTTAGGTAAAAATGGCCCAAAAGTGGATAATACAGAGGTTTGAACCGTGGAACTGCAAAACCACACTTCTATTTCTCTGGCCTACATCAGACTATTTTAAACAGATATATTTGTGTCTGAACAATCAGGGAGACACTATTCCTTTTTTTTTTTTTAACGGCAAAAAAGCAGGATAATAGAGATTTTTTACCGTGGAACGGCAAAACCACAGTTATAATTTACTGGTGTATACCAGACTTTTTTAAATAGATCTATTTGTGGCTGAACAGTGAGCGAAACACTCAAACTGTTTTTTTTAGGTAAAAATGTCCCAAAAGTGGTTTGAACCGTAGAACTGCAAAACCACACTTCTATTTCTCAGGCCTACACCAGACTCTTTTAAACAGATATATTTGTGTCTGAACTGTCACAAACACACTTTTTTTTTTTGGGGGGGGGGGACACCAAAAGATTAATAATACGGGTATTTATACAGTGTGAAGGAGGAAAAAAAAATTGGATTTAGATGAAAAAAAAAGTATTTTCCTTGCCCTCGAGACCTGTAGCTAAGTCCAGAAATTTCAGCAACAGGAGCACACAGGACTGTAATGCAGCGTTTGCTGGTATAACCACTGCGTCTCCTATACAGCCTGCCTGATATCTGGGATGGATATTAGTCCTGAGAAGGACTGTTTGTTTGATTTGGCAGGCTTTACAGACCTTACACTAACTATTTAGCAGTATATATCTTTCCCTAAATCAGCAGCGCTGTACCTACACTGTCTGATCCCGCCCGTCTGTATCCAAGATGGCGGCGCCCGGTTTTAAATACTCAAGGTGACGCTGTGCGGCCAGCCAATCAATGTAATGCCCACAACCAACATGACTGCGGCATTACAGTGACTGGCTGGCAATCTCTGCTGATTCATTGGCTCTGTAAAGAGATCCAAATATGCAGGGCGGAGACCCGAGCTCCCGCCCGAGTAACCCGGAAATGCTCGGTGCTCACCGAACATCCCGAGTAGTGTGATGCTCGGGCGAGTACTGAGCTGAGTCGAGCATGCTTGCTCAACACTAATAGATATATACAGTACAGACCAAAAGTTTGGACACACCTTCTCATTTAAAGATTTTTCTCTATTTTCATGACTATGAAAATTGTACATTCACACTGAAAGCATCAAAACTATGAATTAACACATGTGGAATTATATACTTAACAAAAAAGTGTGAAGCAACTGAAAATATGTCTTATATTCTAGGTTCTTCAAAGTAGCCACCTTTTGCTTTGATGACTGCTTTGCACACTCTTGGCATTGTCTTGATGTGGACAGGTGCCAAGTCCTGCTGAAGAATGAAATTTCCCTCTCCAAAAAGCTTGTCGGCAGAGGGAAGCATGAAGTGCTCTAAAATTTCCTGGTAGATGGCTGAGCTGACTTTGGTCTTGATAAAACACAGTGGACCTACACCAGCAGATGACATGGCTCCCCAAGCCATCACTGATTGTGAAAACTTCACACTAGACCTCAAGCAGCTTAGATTGTGGCCTCTCCAGTCTTCCTCCAGACTCTGGGACCTTGATTTCCAAATTAAATGCAAAATTGATTTTCATCTGAAAACAACACCTTGGGCCACTGAGCAACAGTAAAGCTATTTTTCTCCTTGGCCCAGGTAAGAAGCTTCTGGTGTTGTCTATTGGTCATGAGTGGCTTGACACAAGGAATGCAACACTTGTAACCCATGTCCTGGATATGTCTGTGTGTGGTAATTTTTGAAGCAATGACTCCAGCAGCAGTCCACTCCTTGTGAATCTCCCCCAAATTTTTGAATGGCATTTTCTTAACAATTCATTCAAGGTTCCGGTTATCCCGGTTGCTTGTGCACCTTTTTCTACCACACTTTTTCCATCCACTCAACTTTCCATTAATGTTTAGATACAGCACTCTGTGAACAGCCAGCTTCTTTAGCAATGACCTTTTGTGGCTTACCATCCTTGTGGAGAATGTCAATGACTGCCTTCTGGAAATCTATCAAGTCAGCAGTCTTCCCCGTGATTGTGGAGCCTACTGGAACAGACTAAGGGACCTTTTGAATGCATAGGAAGCTTTTGCAAGTGTTTTTTGTTAATTATTCCAATTTACTGAGATAATGACTTTTGTGTTTTCATTGGCTGTAATCCATAATCAACATTAAACAGAAATAAAAACTTGAAATAGATCACTCTGTTTGTAATGACTCTATATAATACGAGTTTCACATTTTGAATTGAACTGAAATAAATTAACTTTTTGATAATATTCTAATTTAGCGAGAAGCACGTGTGTGTGTATGTATGTATATATATACAGTTATATGAAAAAGTTTGGGCACCCCTATTAATCTTAAGCTTAATGTTTTATAAAAATTGGTGTTTTTGCAACAGCTATTTCAGTTTGATATATGTAATAACTGTTGGACACAGTAATGTTTCTGCCTTGAAATGAGGTTTATTGTACTAACAGAAAATGTGCAATCTGCATTCAAACAAAATTTGACAGCTGCATAAGTATGGGCACCTCACCAGAAAAGCGACATTAATATTTAGTAGATCCTCCTTTTGCAAAAATAACAGCCTCTAGTCGCTTCCTGTAGATTTTAATGAGTTCCTGGATCCTGGATGAAGGTATTTTTGACCATTCCTCTTTACAAAACAATTCCAGTTCAGTTAAGTTTGATGGTCGCCGAGCATGGACAGCCCTCTTCAAATGATCCCACAGATATTCAATGATATTCAGGTCTGGGTACTGGGATGGCCATTCCAGAACATTGTAATTGTTCCTCTGCATGAATGCCTGAGTAGATTTGGAGCGGTGTTTTGGATCATTGTCTTGCTGAAAGATCCATCCCCTGCGTAACTTCAACTTTGTCACTGATTCTTGTACATTATTGTCAAGAATCTGCTGATACTGAGTGGAATCCATGCGTCCCTCAACTTTAACAAGATTCCCGGTGCCGGCACTGGCCACACAGCCCCAAAGCATGATGGAACCTCCACCAAATTTTACTGTGGGTAGCAAGTGTTTTTCTTGGAATGCTGTGTTTTTTTGCTGCCATGCATAATGCCTTTTTGTATGACCAAACAACTCAATCTTGGTTTCATCAGTCCACAGGACCTTCTTCCAAAAAGAAATTGGCTTCTCCAAATGTGCTTTTGCATACCTCAGCCGACTCTGTTTGTGGTGTGCTTGCAGAAACGGCTTCTTTTGCATCACTCTCCCATACAGCTTCTCCTTGTGCAAAGTGCGTTGTATAGTTGACCGATGCACAGTGACACCATCTGCAGCAAGTTGATGCTGCAGCTCTCTGGAGGTGGACTGAGTATTGTCCTTGACTGATCTCACCATTCTTCTTCTCTGCCTTTCTGATGTTTTTCTTGGCCTGCCACTTCTGGCCTTAACAAGAACTGTCCCTGTGTTCTTCCATTTCCTTATTATGTTCCTCACAGTGGAAACTGACAGGTTAAATCTCTGGGACAGCTTTTTGTATCCTTCCCCTGAACAACTATGTTGAATAATCTTTGTTTTCAGATCATTTGACAGTTGTTTTGAGGAGCCCATGATGCCACTCTTCAGAGGAGATTCAAACAGGAGAACAACTTGCAAGTGGCCACTTTAAGTAGCTTTTCTCATGATTGCATACACCTGGCTATGAAGTTCAAAGCTCAATGAGGTTACAAAACCAAAAAAAGTGCTATAGTAAGTCAGTAAAAAGTAGGTAGGAGTATTTAAAACAAGAAAATGATAAGGGTGCCCATACTTATGCACCTGTCAAATTTTGTTTGAATGCAGATTGCACATTTTCTGTTAGTACAATAAACCTCATTTCAAGGCAGAAACATTACTGTGTCCAACAGTTATTACATATGTCAATTTGAAATAGCTGTTGCAAAAACACCAATTTTTATAAAATATTAAGCTTAAGATTTATAGGGGTGCCCAAACTTTTTCATATAACTGTATATATATATATATAGAACTATATATATATATATATATATAACGCATAAATAAATATCATTAGGAAAAAAATATACAATAAAGGTGCACATATTTGGTATCGCCACGCCAGCTGACCTACAAAACTTTTCCACTAGTTAACCACTTTAGTGAGCACGGTAAAAAAAAAAAAAATAAATAAAGGAAAAAACGTAGCTTTATCATCATATCGCTAAACAAAAAGTGGAATAAATCGCAATTAAAAAGACGAATGCAAATAAAAGTGGGATCGCTGAAAACATCAGCCGCCATGCAGCTCCATCAGCCAAAAAATAAAAAAGTTATAGCTCTCAAAATAAAGCAATGCTAACTTTTTTTTCAATAAAATAGTTTTTGTGTAGAAGCGCCAAAACATAAAATACCCTTTCATACTAATATCCTGCGCCCTGGACCAGATACGCATTAGTACACTGTAGCCTTAATACGGCACCCTGACTTCGGTCACGGAGATCGAATTAAATTTCCGGCGCCATCTTACCCTTGGGTAGATGGCGTTTTCATACTGGGGGGTGTGGCCGCCCACCGCAAGAATGATCGCTGTGATTGACTGTTCAACTCTGAACAGCCAATCACAGCATTTCTCAATATTTCAGGCAATGTTTCAGGCAATGAGGCAGTGATGTGCAGCCTAGGATCAGTGATCTTAAGAGCACCGATCCTAGACTGGTGCCTGGCAAACCCCAGGCCTGGCCCAAACCCACTCAAATTGGTGCGATCGCCGATGACATTGATTGCACCAATAAGAGTGTGATTGTATGTTGACCAGGTGGTCATGGGGCGGTGACCGGCCTGTGACCTGTCTGTCACCACCCTGTGACCCCCTGTGCTGTCTGTCCAGGCCCCAGCCAGCTCTGATTGGAGCTATTGATGATGACATTTGTCAGGGACGTCATGGACCGGAGAGATCACACAATATATTCCCGCTGCAGTCACTCTGTCCGGATCTATTATTCTGGTACTTTTGCATTACCGCTCCCCGGAGAGGCTTACAGCGATGGGAAAATATCCATATTGTTCCTTAGCTGACCCTGTCACTAAAAATATGGGTCCCGTTATTATCATAATTATGGAACTTGAGATATTCCATATTTCGTATCAGTGCCGGCTGGACTGGGGCTTTGGTAAAATTCCCTTTGACATCCTGAGAATCAAGCCTTAACAGCTAGATGTCAATTTTTGCTGGTCTGTGTTAATTGGGTTTGGTAGCACCTAATGTGCCAGCATTTTCTTCCAAGGCTCTTCTTAGGTGTATGTTAATTTGCATAGGAGCAGTGGGCCAAGTGTCAGCTCTTGGTTTTTTGACAAATATTATAGGGGAGGGGTGAGAAGGGCTTCAGGGGGAGAAAGAATTGTTGATATCTTCTTAATACTTCCATGACAAGATCGATCACACCAATCAGAGTACCTGACCAAGAGGTGACCGGGTGGTGGCCGGCCTGTGACCAGGCTGTCACTTACGGCCACATGCTAAATGCATTGGGGCAATTCAAAAAAGTAGGGGACAACACCTTTAAGAGCAATCTGGCAAAGCCCAATTTTGGTTCTCCCTCTGATATCTAACAAACAGGTCATACTGGAGATATTTGCACTTACTCACTCAGTTTCATCAGCTCCTTTGTGAGAAACTAATTTTTGGGCAGCCAGTTTACCAAATAAATTTCCAGAGATGGAAATTGTGGATGGCTTTGATTCTGGTACTGGGTGCTAATAACAAACTATAACTTGCCATAATTCACTGGGTATTCCAGGCTGTCTGGAGACAAGCTCATTCCCACAGTGTCGTACCAGTGTCATGGAACCACAAGGGGATCTCCAGCGGACAGCATAACACACGGATGCAACTGGAGATAGACAGGGAAAGAGGGCCCTAGTGGAAGGGAACAAGGGAAGAGACACCTCCTGACACCAACCTGTGCCTGTCCCTAAGCTCTCCTATTGTCTCTGTATGGGTCCTTTCCTTCGTGCGCGATCACAAGCCTAAGCCTTGGCTGGCCCTGGATTTAATCTAGCTAATGCTCAGGCCAGCGAGACACTAGTCTCACCCATACAATAGAAGAACACAAGGATGGCAAAACAAACAATGGAAAGATAACAACATAAAATACACTTATCTCTCCACCAGAAAACCTCACCGCTGCAAAAGCAACAAACACCACAGCTTCTCCAGAGACTGGCTCCTTCAAAGAGGTCAGCATAGAATGAACTATAACTGGCAGTCAGCTGTTGGATCATGCGGCTATTTAAAGGAAGGTGGGAGTGGCACCAACCAAAATCAGCTGACTATTAAGAAAAGGCTGCCAGCATGAGACTAAAATTAACCCTTCCTGGACCAAAAGGAAAAAATTCCATTTAAAGTACAGCATAACCAGAGCAGCCACAAATCTCCAAATTATTTGTGACAACAAGCAAGCTAAGGAGATGGTGGCCTCTACCATCATGAAGGAGTTTGTTCATTGTCTAGGAGACAGGTCACTGCTGCTGTCTACCTTATTAACATTGTGTTGAAGCTTGATTGACCCAGGGCCTGCAATCCTCTGCGTAGGGAGGACGTGTTCCATCCCAGGGTCTGACTGGGTCCCGGCTTCCACAATAGTAACCCAGTATGCAGTCAGTGAGATGTACTTGTCCACATGTTTGTGGTTAGGAGGTCCTTCCCAGTAACTGCATTGGTGAGGGTATGGATAACGGTCTGTGCCAAGTGCTTGTATAAGGCAGGAAGGACACTGAGATAAATAGTGGTGGCTTGGGACTGAGTACCGAGGGACAGCCACCACCATCAGGTTGCAGAAAGCTTCCACCTCCACAAGGCTAAAAGGCAAAATTTCTTTTGCAATCAGTCGAGAAATGTGGCAGTTTAGTATTGTTGCCTGTGGAT
Source organism: Phyllobates terribilis (assembly GCF_046119375.1). Classification (NCBI taxonomy): domain Eukaryota; kingdom Metazoa; phylum Chordata; class Amphibia; order Anura; family Dendrobatidae; genus Phyllobates; species Phyllobates terribilis. The sequence goes on along the minus strand of NW_027362763.1, from coordinate 67,556,577 downwards.
GGGTAGCTGCGTATTTACGCTTGTCTTCCAAGGACTGGGGTAGTGACAACTTAACGCTGATGGACAACTGAGGAATATGCCGACTCCAAGTAAAAAAAAATCTGCGGGATCTGCACATTCCTCAAACAAGAATCTGCAAAAACAATTGTGCATGCCCTAATCATCTCCTACCTTGACTACAGCAACTTACTGCTCAGAGGTCTCCCTTCTTGCACTCCTCCAATCTATCCTAAACCCTGCTGCCCGACTAATCCACCTGCCCTACCGCTATTTCCCGGCCTCTCCTCTCTGTCAATTCCTTTACTGGCTCCCAATTTCCCAGAGACTTCAGTTCAAAACCCTAACCTTGACATGCAAATAATAATAATAATAATTTTTATTTCTATAGCACCAACATATTCCGCAGCACTTTGCATTTTAGAGGGGACTTTTACAGACAATAAAAGACATTACAGAATAACAATAATGACATAAATAAACAGATACCAGGAGGAGAGAGGGCCCTGCTCGCATGCCTACAATCTATGAGGAAATAGGGGAGACATGAAAGGTGGACAGTAACAATTGCTTGTATTGTGCGGTCAACCATCAATGTAATAAATAGGGTAATCACATAATGCTAAATGAAACACTCACCAACCAATATGTGAACAAGTACAGACACAGAAGTCTATTAACTATATGGGGGTGTGTGAACAGATGACACAAGGGACCTGATTTGGAAGGAAGTTTTGTATGCAAATCCATCCACAATCTGTCTCCTCCATACATCTGTGACTTAGTCTCCCGGGACTTACCTGCATGCAACCTCTGATCCTCACAAGATCTCCTTCTTTACTCCCCTCTTATCTACTCTTCCCACAATTGCATACAAGATTTCTCCCGTGCATCCCCTCTACTATTGAACTCTCTACCCCAACATATCAGGCTCTCGCCTACCATGGAAACCTTCAAAAGGAACCTGAATACCTACCTCCTCCGACAAGCCTACAGCCTGCAGTAACCAGGGCTCCACCATACTGCTGCACATTCACCTACTGTATCCTCACCCATCCCTTGTAGGCTGTGAGCCCTCGAGGGCAGGGTCCTCACTTCTCCTGTACAAGACGCTGTCACATTTTTGCTTAAGATTATTGTAATTGTTTTTGCTATGTAGACGTTTACATACATTACATAAATATCATGTCAATATCTGACATGAAATCAAAATAAACCTTTCCTGTTCTAAGTCATTTAGAAATACCATAATGTTCAATGTTTTCCAAATGCCAAAATATTGAGAGAGAGAGAATTTTTGTTACTTACTGCAAAGTCAAAAGTTTGCATACACTAAGATTACTACACTGTGTGCAGAATTATTTGGCAAGTTGTATTTTAGAGGATTATTTTTATTATTGATCAACAACTATGTTCTCAATCAACCCAAAAGACTCATAAATATTCAAGCTTAATATTTTTGGAAGTTGGAGTGGGTTTTTTTTTTAGATTTGGCTATCTTAGGAGGATATCTGTTTGTGCAGGTAACTATTACTGTGCAGAATTATTAGGCAACTTAATAAAAACCAAATATAATCCCATCTCACTTGTTTATTTTCACCAGGTAAACCAATATCAGTGCACAAAATTTAGAAACAAACATTTCTGACATGCAAAAACAAAAACCCCCAAAAATAGTGATCAATATAGCCAATCAATATATGACACTCAACTGCCTTCCATCCATAGATTCTGTCAGTTGCTTGATCTGTTTTCGATCAACATTCTGTGCAGCAGCCACCACAGCCTTCCAGACACTGTTCCGAGAGGTGTACTGTTTTTCCTCCCTGTAGATCTCACATTTTATGATGGACCACATGTTCTCTATGGGGTTCAGATCAGGTGAACAAGGGGGCCATGTCATTATTTTTTCTTCTTTTAGACCTTTACTGGCCAGCCACGCTGTGGAGTAGTTGGATGCATGTGATGGAGCATTGTCCTGCATGAAAATTATGTTTTTCTTGAACGATACAGACTTCTTCCTGTACCACTGCTTGAAGAAGTTGCCTTCCAGAAACTGGCAGTAGGTCTGGGAGTTGAGCTTCACTCCATCCTCAACCCAAAAAGGTCCTACAAGTTAAACTTTTATGATACTAGCCCTTACCAGTACCCCACCTCCACCTTGCTTGTGTCTGAGTCGGAGTGGAGCTCTCTGCCCCTTACTGATCCAGCCTCTGGCCCATCCATCTGGCCCATATAGAGTCACTCTCATTTCATCAGTCCATAAAACCTTTGAAAAATCAGTCTTAAGATATTTCTTGGCCCATTCTTGACATTTTATCTTATGTTTCTTGCTCAAAGGTGGTCGTTTTTCAACCTTCCTTACCTTGGCCATGTCCCTGAGTATCGCACACCTTATGCTTTTTGATACTCCAGTAATGTTGCAGCTCTGAAATATGGCAAAACTGGTGGCGAATGGTATCTTGGCAGCTTCATGCTTGATTTTCCTCAATTCATGGGTAGTTATTTTGCACCTTTTTTGGCCAACACGCTTCTTGCGATCCTGTTGGCTATTTGCCATGAAACGCTTGATTGTTCGGTGATCACGCTTCAAAAGTTTGGAAATTTCAAGACTGCTGCATCCCTCTGCAAGACATCTCACAATTTTGGACTTTTCAGAGCCCGTCAAATCTCTCTTCTGACCCATTTTGCCAAAGGAAAGGAAGTTGCCTAATAATTAAGCACACCTTATATAGGGTGTTGATGTCATTAGTCAACACCCCTCCTCATTACAGAGATGCACATCACCAGATTTACTTAATTGGTAGTTGGGGTTCAAGCCTATGCAGCTTGGAGTAGGACAACATGTATAAAAAGTATCATCTGATCAAAATACTCATTTGCCTAATAATTCTGCCACAGTGTATAATAATAATAATAAACTTTATTTTTATATAGCACCAACATATTCCACAGCACTTTACATACATTATCATCGCTGTCCCCAATGGCGCTCACAATCTAAATTCCCTATCAATATGTCTTTGGAGTGTGGGAGGAAACCGGAGTGTGGGAGGAAACCGGAGAACCTAGATGAAACCCATTCAAACACGGGGAGAACATACAAACTCCTTGCAGATGTTTTCCTTGGTTGGATCTGAACCCAGAACCACAGTGCTGCAAGGCTGCAGTGTTAACCACTGAGCCACCGTGCTGCCTATGCCTTAAACAATTCTGGATTGCCCATATGATGATGTCATGTGTTTGGAAGCTTCTGATTTTTTTGCAACATCTGAGTTAATTAGAGACACACCTGTAGATGTATTTTAATGCACACCTGAAACACACTGCTTCTTTGTTTGTGTAGCATCAAGGGAAAGTCTAAAGAAATCAGCCAAGATATCAGGACTTGCACAAGTCTGGCTCATCCTTGGATACAATTTCAAGATGCTGAATGTGCCTTGTTCATCTGTACAAACAATTATACGCAAGTACAAACAAGATGGGAATGTCAAGCCATCATACCGCTCAGGAAGGATGGATTCTGTGAATGTGCATATCAACCCAAGGACAAAAGCAAAAGACCTTGTGAAGATGATGATGGCGGAAGCTGGTGAGATTGTGTCAATATCCACAGTGAAACGAGTATTGTATCAACATGGGCTGAAAGACCACTCTGCCAGGAAGAAGCCATTACTCCAAAAGAAACATAAAAAAGCCAAATTAATGTTTGCAAATGCACACAGGAACAAAGACCTTCATTTTTAGAAAAATTAATAAAATTGATCTTTTTGGGCATAATGACCATCATTATGTTTGGAGGAAAGAGGGAAAAGCTCCATCCCAACTGTGAAACATGTGGGTGTCAGTATCATGTTGTGGGGGTTGTTTTGCTGCAGGAGGGACTGGTGCACTTCACAAAATAGACTGCATCATGAGTAAAGAAGATTATGTGGCAATACTGAAGCCACATCTCAAGACATCAGCCAGGAAGTTAAAACATGGGTGGAAATGGGTCTTCCAAATGGACAATGACCCAAAGCATACTGCCTAAATTGTAACAGCATGGCTTAAGGGAGAATAACAAATTCAATGTTTTAGAGAGGCCATCAAAAAGCCCTGATCTCAATCCTATTGAAAATTTATTGGCAAAGCTGAAAAGGTAGGTGCGAGCAAGGCAACCTACAAACCTTGGTCAATTACAGCAGTTTTGTCAGGAGGAATGGGCCAAAATTCCGACAAACTATTGTGCGAAGCTTGTGGAACGATATCGCAAACGTTTGACCCAAGTCATTCAGTTTAAGGGAAATGGTACCAAATACTAATGAAATGTATGTAAACTTTTAAGTAATAAAAATGCCTTAAAACATTCTCTCTCTCTCTCATTATTCTGGCATTTGGCAAATATTAAAAATTATTGTAATTCTAATTGATCTAAAATGGGGAAGTTTATTCTGATTTCACGTCAGATATTGATAAAAACATGCATATGTGTCTTTTTATATAGTGTATGGAAACTTCTGGTTTCAACTGTATACCCCTTTTTCACATGAAAACCGCCATGGAAAAAATAGTGCTATAATAATAATAATAATAATAATGTGGTCCTGACTCACAGCTACTGATACTGGACCGTGTGGAAGATAGGGTGGTGATGGCAAAGCATTATCTGCTATCCAACCAACAACCTTTTCACACTACTCTGGCTTCAATAGCGGTGTTCTGTGGCTCTTAGCAAAGAGGGACAGAAAGGTCACATGATGCGGATGCTTGTCGGGCTCTCTCAGCAGGCACAATTTCAGCTTGCCCATGGCCTTGGCCTATGCATGCACCATCACCATCACGTCCACTTCCCTGTCCATTGCCACGCGCCTTGCCCATTTTAAATGGAGTTTAATATTTGTCACGTTGCTCGCTGCCCTCTGTCTGGTTCTCTTTTGTGTGGTGCATCTCTGGTCACTTAGCCCTGGACTTCCAGCTGCATACAAACTTAAGAGGTCAATGCATGTTGTAAGATTGTTTAGTCATGATGTGTGCAGTGATCTTATGAAGCACAATGACCTCCAGGGCCTGGACACAGTTAAAAAAACAGACTTATGCCATGGCCCCACAATCAGTATTCGCTCAGTAATGGAGCCAAAACCAGGAGTGGGTGATAAATGCAGAATTGGTGACTTGTTTTCATAATACCTTTTCTCTTATTGTTCCTCACCTGGTTTTGGCTCCAACTCCTGAGAAAAAATACTGACCAAATAGTGAACAAATACTGATAGTGGGGCCATGGCCTTAAAGTGAAGAGTCCGTAGGTGCGTTGTGTGACATTGGAAAGATATGGATTGGACGGCAAGCATCGAGGCAGCTGGAGAGCAAAGTGATGAGATGAATATTGGCAAAAAAAAATTAAAAACAATACTTACCTGCTCAGCCACGCTGCTACTCTCTGTCCGCCATCCGGTCCTTGTCTTTCCATCGTTGTGTGCTGCATTTCCGGCCTCTTCGCTATAGGTCAGGACTTTCAGCGCATTATGGTGGAAAGAAGGCCAGACGGTGGCCAGCAAGCAATTCCAGCTCTGTTTAAACTTACATTCAAATTTGGGTTACGAAAAAACCTACAGAACCTATCTAGTTCATATCTTGAGGACGACCTGTACTGCGAAAGGAGAAAATAAAATGTAAAACATGTAAACAAACTGATAACAATATAAAAAATCACATCACCCACCTGTTTCCCGTTAACTGTAAAGAAATGTAAAAAATAATCAAATTTGCTATGGCTGCATTCAGAAAAGTCTGATCTATCAAAATAATAATAAATAAATGACATTGTAAAGAGGAAAACATATCAAAATAACAGAATTGCCTTTTTTTCGGGCACTGCAATAACACAAAAAAATGCAATAAGAAGATATCAAAATATATACTCTATGTACCCTAAAGTTGTACAAATAAAAACACCAGGTTACCATGAAAAAAAGCATTCACACAGCTCCACTGATGGTAATATAAAAAGTTACAGGTCTCGGAAAATGGCGACACAAACTAAATTTTTTTTTAGCTTTGCAAAAATCAGAATTTTTTATGCAAATAAAATAGTAAAAAAAAATATGCATTTCATGTTTCCATGCTGACTTAGAGAATCATGTTGGCAGGTAATTTTTACTGCAAAATTAATGCTGTAAAAATAAAACGGGATTGTGTTTTTTTCACCATTTAAGCTCAGTTGGAATTTTTTTGCCTGTTCCCTTACTGGATACTGTCATTTAAAGCCACAGCCCGTCTTGCAAAGAATTAGCTCCTGTATGTTTATATCAGTGCAAAAATAAAAAAAGTTATGGCTATTTGAAAAAAGAGAGGAAAAAATTGAAAGGCAAAAATGAAAATTGTCTGTGTCATTAAGGGGGTAAACACCCATGCAAACATAGCCTAAAGAGTTCCTTCTAGTAAGACAATTGAACGGAGGCCCACGTGACACCCAGTTACTATTATGTATGGGTCCAATTCTAATTAAATGGTCCTGCGCAAAATACTCGCTGTGGATCATACAGTTGTCTTAGATGTCCTGTCAGGCAGAAACTATACTGTTTGTCAAGTTATAATGTATTCTTGTCACATATCTGTATTTTAGAATTTAGGGCCATTCTGATCCTATGGGTATGTGACTGCAACCTTTAGATGCCGATGCGGCTGCTGAGTTTTCCCAGGTGATGCTGCTTCAGAAAATTGCTGGCAGTCATTTACAAGAAGCAGCTTTGCCCGCTGTTTTGCTGGTGTCTTTTCTCTATATCTTAAAGTTCAGAGAGCGGGTGGCTTCCAAGTGGAAGTCACCTGAAGAATGAGTATGTCACTTTTAACCACTTCAGGGCTTACAAATCCTGAAGCATTTAAAAGAAGTAACATAAGATGGAACATGTGTGTTGGAATAATACATATTAATCTGTATGTGTATTGCAACAACTACTGTGCTGTTTCATATGTTGTGCATATTGTGAGGTTGTTAACAAAGTTTAGTTAAAAAAAAAAAAAAACTCACACAGACAGGATGCCCCCTCCTTCTCTTCCTGTGTTGTTGTTATATGTCTTTGATTTCCTCATGCTGCAGTAACACCAGACTCCATGCTGTGCCTAGGCTGGATATGAATAAACCTACATTCTGTGTTCTAAACTCTGGATGTCACGCGGATTAATCCTCTGCTAACAATGTGCACAGCAATGTTGTACATTATAGTCATTTCATAGAGTACTATTTCCTAGAGGATCATTCCATGGGCTTTAAGTCTCCTTGCACTGGGATGTCAGGCATGTCCCTCTTGTGAGAGAAAAGAATCCATCTTGTTTGTCTGTGGTATCCATTTTGTTTTAACTCTTATGTAATGATGATCAGGTAACACTGAGGGGCAGTGAGGTTTCACATTACTATTCACTCCCCTAAGGTTACTATTGGTTCATAGGTCAGAGAGAACTATTCCTTTGTCTCTGACCCTATTTAACCCCTTAACAACATTTGACGTACTAATACGCGTCTGTGCCCTGGGACTTGAGAGCCAGACCCGTATTAGTACGTCATGGCGATCGCGCGCGCACACAGGCTGTGCGGACGCGATCGCCGCCGGGTGTCAGCTGATTGTCACAGCTGACACCTGGTACTATGTGCAGGGAGCGGTCATGCACCGCTCCCAGCACATTAACCCCCGCGATGCTGCGATCAAAGTCGATCGCAGCCGATCACAGCATTGCGCAGGCAAGGGGAGGTGATCGCCGATACTCACCTCCTCTTCCGGCCTCCAGCGCTGAATGCCGTGACTTCCAGGATGTTGCCATGACGACCCGATGTCGTCATGACAACATCCGGGTCACCAGACAGCAAGAAGATTGTTTGGACATGCGCAGTGCATCTCCAAACAATCTTCTCCCTGTCCAGCGCTGACAGCCTGCATGGCACAGGGATGGTGCTGCATTCCTGTGCCATGCAGGCGATCAGAGAAAAAAAAGTGAAAGTCCCACAGTGGGACAAAGTAAAAAAGTATAAAAACTATCAGAAAGTGAAAAAAAAATTTTAAAAAATTGCAAAAATATAAAAAAAAAATAATAATAATAATCCACCAAAAATAAAAATATAATGTACCCATCAATAAATATTATTATAAAAAAAAACAAAAAAACAATAAAAGTACACATATTTGGTATCGCCGCGTCCGGAACAACCTGACCTATAAAACTCTCCCACTAGTTAACCCCTTCAGTGAACACGGTAACAAAAAAAAAAAAAAACAAAGCAAAAAACAATGCTTTATCATCACACTGCCAAACAAAAAATGGAATAACACGCGATCAAAAAGACAAAAATACAGCTCCATCAGCCGAAAAATATTAAAGTTATAGCTCTCAGAATAAAGCTATGCTAAAAAATAATTTTTTCTATAAAATTGCTTTTTCATTGGAGCTCCCCCATAAGTGACCCTATTTTGGAAACTAGACCCCCCAAGGCACCTATCTAGATGCATAGTGAGCACTTGGAACCCCTAGGTGCTTCACAAATTGATTCGTAAAAATGAAAAAGTGTTTTCAAAATTTTTGCCAAATTTCCATTTTTTTCGCAAATAAACGCAAGTGATATCGAAGAAATTTTACCACAATCATGAAGTATAATATGTCACGAAAAAATATTCTCATAATCAGGGGGATCCAGTGAAGCGTTCCAGAGTAATCACCTCATAAAGTGACAGTGGTCAGAATTGTAAAAATTGGCCTGGTCATTAACGTGCAAACCACCCTCGGGGGTTAAGGGGTTAAAGTGCCACATGTGTGTGTGTGAAGTCTTTTCTAGCACACCATACATGGCTGTGCTGTATTGATTTCCCAAGCGCTCGTAAAACAAATCTTATTAATTTGGAGTTCGGAAGGCATAGAAGAGAGCGTATTTCGCTCACAGAATTTGGTGCCGAAAAGTCCCGGGACTAGACGCGCATTATGCCATCCGGATCTAGAGTGAGGAAGACCCTCCAGTAAAAGTGAATTCAAATGCTGCAGCATAAGGTAAGAAGCTTATTCTTACAATTGTATTTCACTTTTACTGCAAGCTGGTCACATCCAATCCAGGTGAGTTATTTTTGCAATTAATAGTCTAGTCCAAGAACTGGGAAGAGTTACCTATGGCTTTTTGAACTGTATGCATGTGATGCGATCAGTGTTTGAGTGTGATATAGTGGTACTTGTACTTTGAGGATTGTTGTTGCTGCTGCATCTTATTTGGCTGATGAGACTGATCAACTCACCAGAGGAGTATCTTATGGACCATTTACGGGGTGTATTGTAGGATTTGTGGCTTTGTGACTGACTACTCTACAGAATAATAGGATGTGTGGCTGTGTGCCTGCGTATTGGACCCGTGGCTTTGTGCCTATTGTTGATATTGTGCTACCACTGATTTTGAGGCAAGTATGGAAAACTTGTCGTTTAAATGGAGACAGAAACCCAATGGAAAGACAGCTAAAAGTAGAATGTTCAGATAACGTGAAGGCAAGGATGCCATAACGGATAGTAAAAGAATATTGAAATGACTGAATTTCCCCACAGGGGGGTCTAGTCTGTATGTGTTCAGGGAGAAGGCTGAGCAGTTAAACAATGTTGGCTTTGAAAGTAATTAGTGCAGAAAGTGTGAGAAAAGCACTATAAGTAAAAGTATTGTGTGAGTGCTGTTGACAATGGACTTAATGAGACAGATTTAACAGTACCCCCTCCTTATAATGGACCAGGATGGTGGACATGTACAGTATGTAGGGTATAGAATTTAGGATGGAAAAATAACTGTTCAAATTGCAAGATAACTAAATTTAAATTAAATTCCCCAAATGCTCCTATTCTACGAGTTATAACAAAGACGCATGTGGTAGCTGATAGTGCGCCTCCTCCCCCAGAGCTAATTACATGGAATGGGGAGGAGGAAGAGAGCAGTGAGAAGGGGGGACTGATAGAGGATACTCACATACCAACGACCAGTACTCCTCACACGAGGCATGGCCCCCCTAATAAGGTGATGAAACAATTTCCCGGATGAGAAGTCTGTTCCTTTCGCTAGACAAGTTCAACAGATACAGGTTATATAGAACTTAACATGGCAGGATTTAGAATCATTAGTAGACGCAAAATGAGGAGATATGACTGCACATATTATAAAGCAAGAGACAGGACCGTCAAAAGACTATCTGATTGACAGACCTGGAACAGAATATTTACAGACATTAGAGTCAGGGGAAGACTATTGTAAGAAGTGGCAGCATTGGGCATTGACAAAACAGAGAGAACAATCTATACCTTTAAATGATATCACTCAGGAAAAAGATGAGATTGTAGGAAAATATTTTGCCCTTTTACAGATGACTTGGACAGACATGGGATATTTACCAGGGGACACTCTTAATATATTTATATTGCGGGATGCTTTGGTGAATGGGTTAAAGAAATCAATTAGAGAGGGAATTGTAAAAAAATGCAAGTAGCCAAAGGGGTGGAGTAAGAGTTGATCCAAACGCGCAGAACAAAGAGAGTAAGTTTATTTTCTTACAATAGAAAAAGGTGTGGGGGGAGACAGGAATGCAGCAGCCGCCACTCACATAGCAGATAGCTGGGAATGACTTTTTCCCTTCATCCTAATTATTGAAAGTCACTAGATAAAAACTATAATGACAGAAATTCAAATTTTAGAGGTTCTATTTCAATGATTAAAATGAACTCCAGGCACATTTTTAATTTTTTTTTTCCTTAATAGATACTGGGCAGCCGGGTCTGTATGCAATTAATGTTTTTCTTTGAGACATTATAAAAGCATTTCATGGTGATTTCCGTATAAAATGCATTCTTTTCCGTGCCTCTGCATCCAGACTGCCGGTATTTATTAGTTTTTATTCATTTATTTTTCCTTGATCAAATAATCCAGACTGCCGGTATTTATTAGTTTTTATTCATTTATTTTTCCTTGATCAAATAATCTACAAGGATGGCGCTATCACGAGGTGCTCAAAATTCACCGATAATGTCTACTTTTGCAATGTTTTCTCATTTTGAAAATTTGTTGACTCCTCAATATTTGGAGGTTGTGATGATTCAGAGTGTGTGGACGATTTATTACTTTTTCCTGATCACGTCTCATGTCATGAGTAGTCTATCTCACTTTTGTGCTCACTAGCAGAATGTGCATGTAAGGCCTCTAAAAAGAAACCACAGGTTTATCACCAGAAGGTAGTCTTCTTAGGACATGGCATATCACAATGCACCATACATTTCACAGAAGAAATAAACGTCACAATACAGTAGGTTGCATTACCCAAAAACAGACAACTACAAAGACCAGTGGCCTACTACTCAGCTAGGCTGGATCCTGTTGCCAGAGGTGCACCTTCTTGTGTTAGAGCCATTTCTGTGGTTCAAGCCATGATTGAAAAGGCCACAGAAATAGTTTTTGATTACAAGGTCACACTTTACACTCAACATGACATTCATGGTGTACTTAGTCAGGTACATCCTAGGCACACTTCAATGACCCAGCAACTTCGACTTTAATGTGTCTTCCTCATTCCCCCAAATGTAGAACTCAAACGACGTGCAGTTTTGAATCCAGTTACGCTTCTGCCATTGGATTCAAAAAGGGGGGAAAGATGGGGAAAAGGAACTAATTTTACATTCTCTGACAGAGGAGGAAATAGCCAAAATACAAACACCCCAAGATTGTATAGCTCTGATGTAGCAAGAGACGGCAGGGTTTGAACATGTCTCAGATGTACCCATTGCTAATGCAGATTTTGAGTTTTTTGTAGATGGATCCAAATGCCAAGATGTTGGTCAGTTCTATACTGGATACACAACATGAGGTAATAAAAGCTGAACCACTTCCTCCTCACCTATCGGCACAGGAGGCAGAGCTGAAGGCACTCACTGAGGCGTGTAGAGCGTCAAAGGGTAAGACAGCCAAATGTGTGTGTAGATAGTAGATCTTGCCTAAAGTCACATGAAAAACATATAAACCACAGAGAGCGTAAGGGCCCTGATGAAGGCTCTCCTGTTACCAAATAAGCTTGGCATGGTGAAGATAAAAGCTCACACTCGAGCTGACACCAATGAAGCCAGAGGAAATGCTCATGTGGATGCTGCCACCAATAAAGCAGCAAAGACGCCAAGAGTTGAGAGTCTAGCAGCGGTACAGACCGTTACCTCAGTGGCACCTGTCACTCCTGATATTCTTAAATCCCTGCAGAAACAGGCGGTTCAACAGGAAAAGAAGGAGTGGAGATGCAGGGAGTCCAGCTGACTGAGGAAGGTTTGTGGAAAAAGGGCAGTAAGCTCTGCCTGCCGCCACCTCTTTACTCAGTGATGGCCCAAGTAACCCATGGACTAACACATTTGTCAAAAACAGCTATGTGTGCTTTGGTAGACAAGGTATGGGTGGCGCCAGGGTCCAGTACCCAGGCAGCCAGACACACACAGTATTGCCTTTGGACGCCTTTCTTGAGAACAATAAAATTACATCTTATGCTTAGTGATAGTTTATTAATCCAGGGATTTAATGTGACTGCCAGATTGGAGTCGGGAAGTGAATTTTTCCTCAGTGATGTAAATTGGCCTATACCGCATGTTTTTTTTTTGCCTTCCCCTGGATCAACGCTGCGGAATAGCTGCAGTGCACAAGAAATAGGCTGAACTGGATGGACGCTTGTCTTTTTCGGCCTTATAAACTATGTAACTATGTGCCCGAAAGACGTAGGGAAAGCTGTGAAGACCCCGCAGAAACACACCCCTAGTTCGCTCTACAGTTCCAGAGATTGCAGATTGACTATATACAACTACCATGAGTAGAGGTATATGAGTAGTGTTGAGCCACCCCCGTAGTGTTCGAGTTCGGTACAGTTCGTCGAACACCCGTATGTTCGCCGAACTGTTCGTCGAACACCTTCGAACACCGTTAAAACCAATGGCAGGCAAACAAAAACACATAGAGACACATAGAAAACACCTTCAAAGGTATCCAAAAGCTGACAAACTGCTCAGAAGACACAAATAACACATGGAAAAGTGACAAGTACATATAGTCATGCGAAAAGAAAAGAGGTGGAGGAGTAAAAGGAGGGGGAGACACAGATATAGGCATGTCATGCCCTTCTAAAACCAAAAAAGTGTGAAGCCGACACGGCCAGTCCGTTCCTGCCTATGTGACCTCCGTGTCGCCGGGTTTGTGCCAGAGCCGCGGTGGACCCTGACGGCTAGCCCCCCTCTCCCAATACTGGTGCCTGTCCGCTGGTGGGTCGAGTGAGCCCCCCTGCGGTGGAGGCAGGTCTAATCTTTTTAATTTAAATTGTCTCTCTAATTTGAAAGAGTACACTTTAAATCCTTTTACAAGGATCTATTGGAGGGCAAGTCTCATGCCAGCAGCTGCGTAATTCCAGCTCCAGTAGCGTCCACTTAAGCTGCTGCAGTTAAAAAGCTTTTATAAGGATCGAGCTCGTCTGTCCACCGCAAGGCGTCCTACCGCCAGTCCCAGCCCCTATGCCTTGGGGTGCCTCCCCGATGCTCTTCACTGAGTGTCCCGGGGGCCCGAACCATTTCCTTTGAAAAAATTAAGTGTCCAAACTACAGGTGGTGTAGCTTGCTTAACAGCTGGGATAATCCGCTGACTAGCAGACACTGCTACTAGGCACAAAGTATTTCCTGGGCTAGATGCAGTTAAAAATTTGTAATTAGATACTCTCGTTAGATGCTGAGAAAGCATTCCATAGAGTCTCCTGGCACGCCATATATTATTCTCTTAAAAAGCTTGGGGTAGGGGTCTAGGGGACCCTTTTATAGCCAAAATCTCGGCCCTGTATCGCAATACGTCACCTAGGCTGATGATAAATGGAACATTTTCATCACCTTTCATAATCACCAATGGCACAAGGCAGGGATGTCCTCTGTCGCCCCTCTTATACATCCTAGTGACGGAGCACCTGCTCTCATCAATTCGCCATAACCCCAATATTAGGTGGATTAAGGTGGGAGGCACCGAGTACAAGTGCTCTGCATTTGCTGATGATGTCCTAGTATATATCACTCAATCACATATATCCATCCCTGCTGTTATGGCTGAAATAGATCACTTTGTTACATGGTCAAATTTTAAAATCAATGCAGCGAAGTCTGAGGCCCTCGATGTCTCCCTCCCCAAATCCATACAGGATTCCATCCAGTCCAACTTTCCCTTTGCCTGGCCCTCACAGGGTATCAAATACTTAGGAATTCCTATTCATAGAGACCTCTCCTGTCTATGTTATCTTAATTTTGGGCCCTTTATTGAACAACTCCATACAGACCACGGTTGGCAAGTTAGAACTGTAAGATTAACTACGTGAACCACTGGTCTTTTGTGGAAAAGCACATGTACACTGTGTTCCAAATTATTATGCAAAAAGTGTTTAGGAGTGATAAGGTAAGAATTTTTTTTGTTTGCCAGTTAAACTCATTGATGTTGATGTGTGTCAGGGCTCTTTATATCACTGTAAGCAATTGCAGACACCTGTGCTAATTAGTTTGGCAGGTGTGTCCAATGAAAGGCAAGAATACTTAAGAAGGCTGTCCCACATTATTAAGCAGCCTACATTTCCTCCCAAAATGGGAAAGAAAAAGGATGTGTCGGCTGCTGAGAAGCAACAAATTGTGGAGTGTTTAGGTCAAGGTATGACTACAATCAACATTGCCAAGACACTTCATCCTGATCATCGCACAATCAAGAAGTATGTAGCTGATTCACAGTACACACGTGTGCGTGCTGATAAGGGAAAATTGAGGATTCTTTCCTACAGGCAATTACGTCAGGTTAAAAGAGCAGCGGCAAAATGCCTTGTCATAGCATCAGACAAGTTTTTGAAGCTGCTGGTGCCTTCAACGTCCCCCGAACAACAAGATGCAGAGTCCTTCAAAGGTTTGCAGCTGTGCGTAAGCCATCCTGTCGACCTCCTCTATTCACTGCACACAAACAGAAATGGCTCCAGTGGGCCAAACAATACATGAAGACTGACTTCAAACCTGTTTTGTTCACCGATGAGTGCCGTGCAACGCTTGATGGTCCAGATGGATGGAGTGGAGGATGGCTGGTTGATGGACACCCCATGCTAACAAGGCTACGGCGCAAACAACGAGGAGGTGGAGTAATGTTTTGGGCTGGAATCATGGGGAGAGAGATTGTCGGCCCCTTTAGGATCCCTGAAGGGGTAAAGATGAACTCCATAATATATGTTGAGTTTCTCAAACAGCTCTTCCTGCCATGGTTCAAGAAGAAGAACCGTGTATTCCGCAGCAAGATCATTTTCATGCATGATAATGCACCGTCTCATGCTGCACATAACACATCTGCATCTCTGGCTGCTATGGGCATAAAAGGGGACAAACTTATGGTGTGACCCCCATGCTCCCCTGACCTCAACCCCATTCAGAACCTCTGGAGCATCATCAAAAGGAGTGTCTATGATGGCGGGAGGCAGTTCACATCTAAGCAACAGTTCTGTGAGGGTATTCTGTCCTCATGCAAAACAATTGAAGCAGAAACTATCCAAAACCTGACAAATTAAATGGACAAGAGAGTTCAGAAGCTCCTTTCGAACAAGGGGTCCTATGTGCAAATGTAACATCACCTAGAATAAAGTTTTGAGTTGAAAACTGTTTGATTTCAGTTTCTAATAACCTGCTAATGCTTATAATTTAAAAAATGACCATTTTTTGTTCTTTATTAAAATGAAAAGATTGATCGAAGAGTGTGGGGCATCTAAGAGTGTGGCAATCCAGTAGTCAGGATTATTTCGAATTCTGACAATCTGAGGGTCATGTTTCAGGTAGTGCAGCAAGAAGGCACTCATGTGTCTTGCACATCTAGGAGCCCCAAAATTATTTTCCGGGCTAGATGAAGCTAAAAATTATTATTAATTTGAAAGCTGGTGGAGCTTAGTATAGATGGCCTAATAGAATCAGTAGAGCTCACTGCTACAAGGCCCAAATTATTTTCCAGCCAAAATACAGATAAACATGATTAGTAATTTTAAATCTGGTGGAGTTTAGTATAGATGGCCTAATAGAATCAGTACTGCATACTGCTACAAGGCCCAGATTACTTTCCAGCCAATATACAGATAAACATGATTAGTAATCTGAAAGCTTAAAACGGTTGGTGAGGTGATTTTAACAAATCATCAAACTTTTACTCTCCCCAGGATGACACAGGGGTAGAAAAGTCGTTTCGGATCCATGATTGGTTCATCTCTATGAACGTGAGTCTGTCTACATTATCAGTGGAGAGCCGCGTGCGCTTATCTGTCAGCACACCACCAGCAGCGCTGAACACACGTTCAGACAGATCCCTGGCTGCGGGGCATGACAAGATCTCCAAGACGTAAGTGGAGAACTCCGGCCATTTATCCAGATTGGAAGCCCAAAAAGAGCAAGGGTCCAGTGACACAGTCATGGCTTCAATGTTTACTTGGAGATACTCCTGTACCATCATCTCTAGGCGTTGACTATGTGTCAGACTTCTTGTCTCCTGTGGCCTTGCAAAGGATGCGCTAAAAAAGTGGTGAAATGATTCCGCAAAATTGATGTTACCAGCAGATACTGTGTTTTTGTTACGTTTTGAGTGCTGAACACTCAATTGTCCCACGGTTGGCAAGTTGGAACTTTGAGATTCACATCGTGCACCACTAGTGTTTTGGGGAAAAGCACATGTAAGATTCTGCAACAGTCTCTGCTGATACTCCTGCATGCGTGCATCTCTTTCTATGGCAGGAATAATTTCTGCAAATTTACTTTTGTACCCGGGATCTAATAGTGTGGCAACCCAGTAGTCAGGATTATTTCTATTTCTCACAATTCGAGGGTCATGTTGCAGGTAGTGCAGCAATAAGGCACTCATGTGACTTGCGCATCCAGGAGCACCAAGTCCCTGTTGTGTTGGTGGCAAGGTAACAATCATGCTTCCTTCCTCTGCCCTCTCCCCCCAACCTCGCACAACAGAAATGTGATCAAGGTCTCCCTCATCTGATGAGTCTTCCATCAGTTCGTCCTCCACTTCTTCCTAGGCTCCTGCACCTTCCTCACTAGTTTGGCTGCAACCATGCACCCTGGTAAAACCATCTCCCCCACCCTCACATGCCTGCCGCCTTGGTGCTGCCGACCGTCTGGACCTTGCAGATGTTAGCCCTTCCGCATACAACTCCTCCTCCTCTACTTCCTCCACCTCCTCTTGTGCCACCACCTGACTCCGAATTCTGTTTAACATGTGCTCCAGCATGTAAATCACCGGAATAGTTATGCTGATAATGGCATCGTCAGCACTAAACATCTTCGTCGCCATTTCAAAACTGTGCAGAAGGGTGCATAGGTCCCTGATCTGAGACCACTCCTCCAGCGTGATTTTCCTCACCTCTGGATCTCGTTGGCCCAGGCTATACGTCAGAACGTATTGCACCAGGGCTTGTCGGTGCTGCCACAGTCGCTGCAACATGTGCAGAGTTGAATTCCACAGGGTAGGCACATCGCATTTTAGCCGGTGAAGTGGCAGGCCCAACGACTTCTTTAGAGATGTAAGTTGCTGAGCTGAGGGATGCGAAAGGCGGAAGTGAGCACACAGCGACCGTGCCCTCTGCAGAAGGCCATCTAGTCCGGGATAGTGGGCTAAAAATTGCTGGACAACCAGGTTCAACACGTGAGCCATACAAGGCACGTGTGTGACATTGCCCCAGTGAAGGGCCGCACCGAGGTTTGCAGCATTGTCGCACACGGCCTTCCCTGGTTTCAGGTCCAGTGGAGATAACCATTCATGAAACTGGTTCTCCAGTGCTGACCACAACTCCTCAGCTGTGTGACTCACATTTCCCAGACATTTCAAAGTAAAAAGCGCCTGATGACGTTGAGCCCTGCTGCCAGCATAGTAAGGAGGTGTGCAGGATCCCTTCTGCGCAGTTGGAAAGCTTGTGGCATGACCAGACAGGCTTCGGGTGCAGGTGGAGGACTGAGAGGAGGTTGAGGAGGCAGAAGCAGTGGAGGAACTTTGAGATAAAGAGGATTGACGCACAACTCGTGGGGACGGCAAGACTTGGACAGCAGCTACTTGTCCTGCTGTCACCATAGTTACCCATTGCCCAGTCAGCGACATGTAACGCCCCTGTCCATGCCTACTCGTCCAAGTGTCTGTGGTGAAATGCACCCTGTCACACACAGTGTTTCTCAAAGAAGCGGTGATGTTGTGTGCGACATGCTGGTGGAGCGCAGGCACACCTTTCTTTGAGAAGTAGTGCTGACTGGGCATCTGGTACTGGAGCACTGTGACGGACATAAGGTCTCGAAAATCCTCTGTGTCCACCAGGCGGAAAGGCAGCTTTTCTGTAGCCAAGAGTTTGCAGATGGTGAAATTCAACCTCTTAGCTTTCTCATGGCTAGGAGGAAATGGTCTTTTACTTATTCACATCTGAGGAACCGAGGGCTGGCTGTTGTGCTTAGACGGGGTTGGGAAGATGGTCCCCGGCAAACTGCCGGTATGTGAGGAAAATGCAGGCGCACATGTTAGGTTGCCTTGATCCAAAGGTGGTGCTATCGATGTCGGACAGCGCTGAACACCAGCTGGTGTTTCCACCTCCAAAGAAAATGATGACCTGCCAATTACGCTGGCTGTTGCGGGTAAAGAGGTGGCAGGTCTGCGTCCCAAAACAGGTGTGACTGCTGTCCCCCCAGTCACAGAGGATGAATAGGCCGCGGATGTACAAGATGTGGCAGACAGTGTCTGGCCCAGCCGGCTAGGCCGCATTGTAGCACAGTGAGCTTCCCACTTCAACTTATGCTTCATATCCATGTGCCGGTTCATGCATGAAGTACTCAAACTATGTATTTTTTGTCCTCTACTTAGCTTTTGCTGACAAATGTTACAGATAACACGAGTTGGGACATTTTTATCTATCTGAAAAAATGCCCAGGCTATGCAAGGCTTAGCACCCATGGGATCTGAAGAGCCACCACGACTTGTGGTGAGAGGCAGAGTTGTGTTTGAGGATGCAGTTTTTGACGTGCTTCCAGTACTACGTCTCTGTCCAGGAAGGCACAACCTGACCTCGTCATCACTAGCATCCTCCTCCAACTCCTCTGCTGACCTCATCGACTGGCTAACTGTGGTTTGACAGTAAGTGGGATCTCCAACCTCGTCATCATCACCCTGTGTGTTATCACACCCGTCGTCCTCAGAGCCAACCTCTTCCTGCCCTGACAAAAAACTAAAGTTGTCGCTCCAATCAGGTATTTGAGTCTCATCATCATCTTCCTCATTGTCTCCACCAACAGGAGTTACAGTTTGGGAACGAGTGTCTACATTATTGTCAGAACCTTCTGCGTCTTGTCCTGGATCCGACTCATAAAGATTCTGGTCATCAGTGCAGCTCATTTCCTCATCTGGATTCACAGAAGCTCTCGAGCTGACCTCTGATTTCCAGGCTATAGTATGAGTACACTGTTCTGCAGACTCAGCCATCTGTTCTACCCCATACTCAGATGGGCAGCTGGAGACTTGGGAGCTGTGAGGAAGCAAGTGCGATTGGGGTGACACCTCTGAGGACTGGAGTATTTGTGATGTTGAGGTGGAGGAGAGCCCACTTAAAGGAGCACTTTATATCCGTTGAAGCACCTGCTGTTTTTATGCCTCAACTGGAATTTGTAGCGATTGGCGTGGCCGTAAGAAAGGGATCTTATCACATTGTCTGCTAAAAGAAGTAGACATCTTAGTTTGGCTGGAAGATGGTCTTTCTTCTGCAGATGTTACTGTTGCTTTAACACCTACCCCACTCTTCAACTTTTTTTCCCTTCCCAACACGCCTATTCCCCATTCCTCCAGGAGCAGGCCTTTTTCCACTCATTTTGGTGGTTAACTAATTGACAACTCTGGAGTTGATTGCACAAAAAACAATGGATGGGAACCGAGCAGAGCTGAGTGGCCAAACTGTGGTATTAGCCAAAAATTATTGGCTGGGTTAGATGCAGATAAAAATTATTTGGAATTTGCAACCTGGTGGAGGTTATTATAGATGGACTAATAGAACAAGTCCCTAACACTGCTAAAAGCCCAAGCCCAAATACTTTTTTCAGAGCTTGATGCAGATAAAAATTATTTTGAATTTACAACCTGGTTGTGGTTAGTATAGATGGACTAATAGAACAAGTCCAACACACTGCTACAACCCGAAGCCCAAATATTTTTTCAGAGCTAGATGCAGATAAAAATTATTTTGAATTAGCAACCTGGAGGAAGATAGTATAGATGGACTAATAGAACAAGTCCCACACACTGTTAAAAGCCGAAGCCCAAATATTTTTTCAGAGTTGGATGCAGATAAAAATTATTTTGAATTTGAAACCTGGTGGAGGTGAGTATAGATGGACAAATAGAACAAGTCCCACACACTGCTACAAGCCTAAGCCCAAATATTTTTTCAGAGCTTGATGCAGATAAAAATTATTTTGAATTTGCAACCTGGTGGAGGTTAGTATAGATGGACTAATAGAACAAGTCCCACACATGGCTACAAGCCCAAGCCCAAATATTTATTCAGAGCTAAATGCAGATAACATTTATTTTGAATTAGCAACTTGGTGGAGGATAGTATAGTTGGACTAATAGAAAAAGTTCAACACACTGCTACAAGCCCAAGCCCAAATATTTTTTCAGAGCTAGATGCAGATAAAAATCATTTTGAATTTGCAACCTGGTGGGGGTTACTATAGATAGACTAATAGAACAAGTCCCACACACTGCTACAAGCCCAAACTCAAATATTTTTTCAGAGCTAGAAGCAGATAAAAATTATTTTGAATTTGCAACCTGGTGGAGGTTAGTATAGATGGACTAATAGAACAAGTCCCACACACTGCTACAAGCCCAAGACCAAATATTTTTTCAAAGTTAGATGCAAATAAAAATTATTTTTAATTTGCAACCTGGTGGAGGTTAGTATAGATGGACTAATAGAACAAGTTCCACACACTGCTACAAGCCCAAGCCCAAATATTTTTTCAGAGCTAGATGCAGATAAAAATTCTTTTGAATTTGCAACCTGGTGGAGGTTAGTATAGATGGAATAATAGAACAAGTCCCACACATGGCTACAAGCCGAAGCCCAAATATTTATTCAGAGCTAAATGCAGATAACATTTATTTTGAATTAGCAACTTGGTGGAGGTTAGTATAGATGGACTAATAGAAAAAGTTTCACACACTGCTACAAGCCCAAGCCCAAATATTTTTTCAGAGCTAGATGCAGAAAAAAATTATTTTGAATTTGCAACCTGGTGGAGGTTAGTATAGACGGACTAATAGAACAAGTCCCACACACTGCTACAAGCCTAAACCCAAATATTTTTTCAGAGCTAGATGCAGATAAAAATCATTTTGAATTTGCAACCTGGTGGAGGTTAGTATAGATGGACTAATAGAACAAGTCCCACACACTGCTACATGCCGAAGCCCAAATATTTTTTCAGAGCTAGATGCAGATAAAAATTATTTTGAATTTGCAACCAGGTGGAGGTTAGTATAGATGGACTAATAGAACAAGTCCCACACACTGCTACAAGCCCAAGCCCAAATATTTTTTCAGAGCTAGAAGCAAATAAAAACTATTTTGAATTTGCAACCTGGTGGAGGTTAGTATAGATGGACTAATAGAACAAGTCCCACACACTGCTACAAGCCCAATACCAATTATGTTTTCATAACTAGATGCAGATAAAAATTATTTTGAATTTGCAACCTGGTGGAGGTTAGTATAGATGGACTAATAGAACAAGTCCCACACACTGCTACATGCCGAAGCCCAAATATTTTTTTAAAGTTGGATGCAGATAAAAATTATTTTGAATTTGCAACCTGGTGGAGGTTAGTATAGATGGACTAATAGAACAAGTCCCACACACTGCTGAAAGCCCAAGCCCTATTATGTTTTCAGAGCTAGATGCATATAAAAGTTATTTTGAATTTGCAACCTGGTGGAGGTTAGTATAGTTGGACTAATAGAACAAGTCGCACACACTGCTACAAGCCGAAGCCCAAATATTTTTTCAGAGCTAGATGCAGATAAAAATTATTTTGAATTAGCAACCTAGTGGAGGTTAGTATAGATGGACTAATAGAACAAGTCACACACACTGCTACAAGCCCAAGCCGAAATATTTTTATAGAGCTAGATGCAGATAAAAATTCTTTTGAATTTGCAACCTGGTGGAGGTTAGTATAGTTGGACTAATAGAACAAGTCGCACACACTGCTACAAGCCGAAGCCCAAATATTTTTTCAGAGCTAGAAGCAGATAAAAAATTTTTTGAATTAGCAACCTGGTGGAGGTTAGTATAGATGGACTAATAGAACAATTTCCACACACTGCTACAAGCCCAAGCCCATATATTTTTTCAGAGCTAGATGCAGATAAAATTTATTTTGAATTTGCAACCTGGTGGAGGTTACTATAGTTTGACTAATAGAACAAGTAGCACACACTGCTACAAGCCCAAGCCCAAATATTTTTTCAGAGCTAGATGCAGATTAAAATTATTTTGAATTTGCAACCTGGTGGAGGTTAGTATAGATGGACTAATAGATCAAGTCCCACACACTGCTACAAGCCCAAGCCCAAATATTTTTTCAGAGCTAGATGCAGATAAAAATTCTTTTGAATTTGCAACCTGTTGGAGGTTAGTATAGATGGACTAATAGAACAAGTCCCACACACTGCTACAAGCCGAAGCCCAAATATTTATTCAGAGCTAAATGCAGATAACAATTATTTTGAATTAGCAACCTGGTGGAGGTTAGTATAGATGGACTAATAGAACAAGTCCCACACACTGCTACAAGCCCAAGCCCAAATATTTTTTCAGAGCTAGATGCAGATAAAACTAATTTTGAATTTACAACCTGGTGGAGGTTAGAATAGATGGACTAATAGAACAAGTCCAACACACTGCTACAAGCCGAAGCCCAAATATTTTTTCAGAGCTAGATGCAGATACAAATTATTTTGAATTAGCAACCTGGAGGAGGATAGTATAGATGGACAAATAGAACAAGTCCCACACACTGCTACAAGCCGAAGCCCAAATATTTTTTCAGAGTTGGATGCAGATAAAAATTATTTTGAATTTGAAACCTGGTGGAGGTGAGTATAGATGGACTAATACAACAAGTCCCACACACTGCTACAAGCCTAAGACCAAATATTTTTCAGAGCTTGATGCAGATAAAAATTATTTTGAATTTGCAACCTGGTGTCGGTTAGTATAGATGGAATAATAGAACAAGTCCCACACAAGGCTACAAGCCCAAACCCAAATATTTATTCAGAGCTAAATGCAGATAACAATTTTTTGAATTAGCAACTTGGTGGAGGTTAGTATAGATGGACTAATAGAAAAAGTTCCACACACTGCTACAAGCCCAAGGCCAGATATTTTTTAAGCGATAGATGCAGATAAAAAATATTTTGAATTTGCAACCTGGTGGAGGTTAGTATAGATGGACTAATAAAACAAGTACCACACACTGGTACAAGCCGAAGCCCAAATATTTTTTCAGAGCTAGATGCAGATAAAAATTATTTTTAAAATAGAACAAATCCCACACAATGCTTCAAGCACAAGCCCAATTATGTTTTCAGAGCTAGATGCAGATAAAAGTTATTTTGAATTTGCAACCTGGAAGGGTTTAGTATTGATGGACTTTAGTATAGATGCACTTATAGAACAAGTCCAACACAATGCTACAAGCTCAAGCCCAAATATTTTTTCAGAGCTAGATGCAGATAAAAATTATTTTGAATTTGCAACCTGGTGGAGTTTAGTTTAGATGGACTAATAGAACAAGTCCCACACACTGCTTCAAGTTCAAGCCCAAACATTTTTTCAGAGCTAGATGCAGATAAAAATTATTTTGAAATTGCAACCTGGTGGAGGTTAGTATAGATGGACTAATAGAACAAGTAGCACACACTGCTACAAGCCCAAGCCCAAATATTTTTTCAGAGCTAGATGCAGATTAAAATTATTTTGAAATTGCAACCTGGTGGAGGTTAGTATAGATGGACTAATAGAACAAGTCCCACATACTGCTACAAGCCCAAGCCCAAATATTTATTCAGAGATAAATGCAGATAACAATTATTTTGAATTTGCAACCTGGTGGAGGTTAGTATAGATGGACTAATAGAACAAGTTTCACACACTGCTACAAGCCCAAGCCCAAATATTTTTTTCAGAGCTAGATGCAGATAAATATTGTTTTGAATTTGCAACCTGGTGGAGGTTAGTATAGATGGACTAATAGAACAAGTTCCACACACTGCTACAAGCCCAAGCCCAAATATTGTTTCAGAGCTAGATGCAGATAAATATTATTTTGAATTTGCAACCTGGTGGAGGTTAGTATAGATGTACTAATAGAACAAGTCCCACACACTGCTACAAGCCCAAGACCAAATATTTTTTCAGAGTTAGATGCAGATAAAAATTATTTTGAATTTGCAACCTGGTGGAGGTTAGTATAGATGGACTAATAGAACAAGTCCCACACACTGCTACAAGCCCAAGCCCAAACATTGTTTCAGAGCTAGATGCAGATAAAACTAATTTTGAATTTACAACCTGGTGGAGGTTAGTATAGATGGACTAATAGAACAAGTTCCACACACTGCTACAAGCCCAAGCCCAAATATTTTTTCAGACCTAGATGCAGATAAAAATTCTTTTGAATTTGCAACCTGGTGGAGGTTAGTATAGATGGAATAATAGAACAAGTCCCACACATGGCTACAAGCCGAAGCCCAAATATTTATTCAGAGCTAAATGCAGATAACATTTATTTTGAATTAGCAACTTGGTGGAGGTTAGTATAGATGGACTAATAGAAAAAGTTTCACACACTGCTACAAGCCCAAGCCCAAATATTTTTTCAGAGCTAGATGCAGAAAAAAATTATTTTGAATTTGCAACCTGGTGGAGGTTAGTATAGATGGACTAATAGAACAAGTCCCACACACTGCTACAAGCCTAAACCCAAATATTTTTTCAGAGCTAGATGCAGATAAAAATCATTTTGAATTTGCAACCTGGTGGAGGTTAGTATAGATGGACTAATAGAACAAGTCCCACACACTGCTACAAGCCCAAGCCCAAATATTTTTTCAGAGCTAGATGCAGATAAAAATTATTTTGAATTTGCAACCTGGTGGAGGTTAGTATAGATGGACTAATAGAACAAGTCCCACACACTGCTACATGCCGAAGCCCAAATATTTTTTCAGAGCTAGATGCAGATAAAAATTATTTTGAATTTGCAACCAGGTGGAGGTTAGTATAGATGGACTAATAGAACAAGTCCCACACACTACTACAAGCCCAAGCCCTATTATGTTTTCAGAGCTAGATGCATATAAAAGTGATTTTGAATTTGCAACATGGTAGAGGTTAGTATAGATGGACTAATAGGACAAGTCCCACACACTGCTACAAGCCCAAGCCCAAATATTTTTTCAGAGCTAGATGCAGATAAAAATAATTTTGAATTTGCAACCTGGTGGAGGTTAGTATAGATGGACTTATAGTACAAGTCCAACACACTGCTACAAGCCCAAGTCCAAATATTTTTTCAGAGCTAGAAGCAAATAAAAATTATTTTGAATTTGCAACCTGGTGGATGTTAGTATATATGGACTAATAGAACAAATCCCACACACTGCTACAAGCCTAAGCCCAAATATTTTTTCAGAGCTAGATGAAGATAAAAATTATTTTGAATTTGCAACCTGGTGGAGGTTAGTATAGATGGACTAATAGAACAAGTCTCACACACTGCTGAAAGCCCAAGCCCTATTATGTTTTCAGAGCTAGATGCATATAAAAGTTATTTTGAATTTGCAACCTGGTGGAGGTTAGTATAGATGGACTAATAGAACAAGTCCCACACACTGCTACAAGCCCAAGCCCAAATATTTTTTCAGAGCTAAATGCAGATAAAAATTATTTTCAATTAGCAACTTGGTGGAGGTAAGTATAGATGGACTAATAGAACAAGTTCCACACACAGCTACAAGCCCAAGCCCAAAAATTTTTTCAGAGCTAGATGCAGATAAAAATTATTTTGAAATTGCAACCTGGTGGATGTTAGTATATATGGACTAATAGAACAAATCCCACACACTGCTACAAGCCTAAGCCCAAATATTTTTTCAGAGCTAGATGAAGATAAAAATTATTTTGAATTTGCAACCTGTTGGAGGTTAGTATAGATGGACTAATAGAACAAGTACCACAAACTGCTACAAGCCCAAGCCCAATTATGTTTTCAGAGCTAGATGTAGATTAAAGTAATTTTGAATTTGCAACCTGGTAGAGGTTAGTATAGATGGACTTTAGTATAGATGGACTTATAGAACAAGTCCCACACACTGCTACAAGCCCAAGCCCAAACATTTTTTCAGAGCTAGATGCAGATAAAAATTATTTTGAATTAGCAACCTAGTGGAGGTTAGTATAGATGGACTAATAGAACAAGTCACACACACTGCTACAAGCCCAAGCCCAAATATTTTTTCAGAGCTTGATGCAGATAGAAATTATTTTGAATTTGCAAACTGGTGGAGGTTTGTATAGATAGACTATTAGAACAAGTCCCACACACTGCTATAAGCCCAAGCCGAAATATTTTTATAGAGCTAGATGCAGATAAAAATTCTTTTGAATTTGCAACCTGGTGGAGGTTAGTATAGTTAGACTAATAGAACAAGTCGCACACACTGCTACAAGCCGAAGCCCAAATATTTTTTCAGAGCTAGATGCAGATAAAAAATTTTTTGAATTAGCAACCTGGTGGAGGTTAGTATAGATGGACTAATAGAACAAGTTCCACACACTGCTACAAGCCCAAGCCCAAATATTTTTTCAGAGCTAGATGCAGATTAAAATTATTTTGAATTTGCAACCTGGTGGAGGTTAGTATAAATGGACTAATAGAACAAGTCCCACACACTGCTACAAGCCCAAGCCCAAATATTTTTTCAGAGCTAGATGCAGATAAAAATTCTTTTGAATTTGCAACCTGGTGGAGGTTAGTATAGATGGACTAATAGAACAAGTCCCACACACTGCTACAAGCCGAAGCCCAAATATTTATTCAGAGCTAAATGCAGATAACAATTATTTTGAATTAGCAACCTGGTGGAGGTTAGTATAGATGGACTAATAGAACAAGTCCCACACACTGCTACAAGCCCAAGCCCAAATATTTTTTCAGAGCTAGATGCAGATAAAACTAATTTTGAATTTACAACCTCGTGGAGGTTAGAATAGATGGACTAATAGAACAAGTCCAACACACTGCTACAAGCCCAAGCCCAAATATTTTTTAAGAGATAGATGCAGATAAAAAATATTTTGAATTTGCAACCTGGTGGAGGTTAGTATAGATGGACTAATAGAAAAAGTCCCACACACTGCTACAAGCCGAAGCCCAAATATATTTTCAGAGCTTGATGCAGATAAAAATCATTTTGAATTTGCAACCTGGTGGAGGTTAGTATAGATTGACTAATAGAACAAGTCCCACACAATGCTTCAAGCCCAAGCCCAATTATGTTTTCAGAGCTAGATGCAGATAAAAATTATTTTGAATAAGCAACCTTGAGGAGGATAGTATAGATGGACTAAGAGAACAAGTCCCACACACTGCTACAAGCCGAAGCCCAAATATTTTTTCAGAGTTGGATGCAGATAAAAATTATTTTGAATTTGACACCTGGTGGAGGTGAATATAGATGGACTAATAGAACAAGTCCCACACACTGCTACAAGCCTAAGCCCAAATATTTTTTCAGAGCTTGATGCAGATAAAAATTATTTTGAATTTGCAACCTGGTGGAGGTTAGTATAGATGGACTAATAGAACAAGTCCCACACACTGCTACAAGCCCAAGACCAAATATTTTTTCAGAGTTAGATGCAGATAAAAATTATTTTGAATTTGCAACCTGGTGGAGGTTAGTATAGATGGACTAATAGAACAAGTTCCACACACTGCTACAAGCCCAAGCCCAAATATTTTTTCAGAGCTAGATGCAGATAAAAATTCTTTTGAATTTGCAACCTGGTGGAGGTTAGTATAGATGGAATAATAGAACAAGTCCCACACATGGCTACAAGCCGAAGCCCAAATATTTATTCAGAGCTAAATGCAGAAAACATTTATTTTGAATTAGCAACTTGGTGGAGGTTAGTATAGATGGACTAATAGAAAAAGTTTCACACACTGCTACAAGCCCAAGCCCAAATATTTTTTCAGAGCTAGATGCAGATAAAAATCATTTTGAATTTGCAACCTGGTGGAGGTTAGTATAGATGGACTAATAGAACAAGTCCCACACACTGCTACATGCCGAAGCCCAAATATTTTTTCAGAGCTAGATGCAGATAAAAATTATTTTGAATTTGCAACCAGGTGGAGGTTAGTATAGATGGACTAATAGAACAAGTCCCACACACTGCTACAAGCCCAATACCAATTATGTTTTCATAACTAGATGCAGATAAAAATTATTTTGAATTTGCAACCTGGTGGAGGTTAGTATAGATGGACTAATAGAACAAGTCCCACACACTGCTACATGCCGAAGCCCAAATATTTTTTTAAAGTTGGATGCAGATAAAAATTATTTTGAATTTGCAACCTGGTGGAGGTTAGTATAGATGGACTAATAGAACAAGTCCCACACACTGCTGAAAGCCCAAGCACTATTATGTTTTCAGAGCTAGATGCATATAAAAGTTATTTTGAATTTGCAACCTGATGGAGGTTAGTATAGTTGGACTAATAGAACAAGTCGCACACACTGCTACAAGCCGAAGTCCAAATATTTTTTCAGAGCTAGATGCAGATAAAAATTATTTTGAATTAGCAACCTAGTGGAGGTTAGTATAGATGGACTAATAGAACAAGTCACACACACTGCTACAAGCCCAAGCCCAAATATTTTTTCAGAGCTTGATGCAGATAGAAATTATTTTGAATTTGCAAACTGGTGGAGGTTTGTATAAATGGACTATTAGAACAAGTCCCACACACTGCTACAAGCCCAAGCCAAAATATTTTTATAGAGCTAGATGCAGATAAAAATTCTTTTGAATTTGCAACCTGGTGGAGGTTAGTATAGTTGGACTAATAGAACAAGTCGCACACACTGCTACAAGCCGAAGCCCAAATATTTTTTCAGAGCTAGAAGCAGATAAAAAATTTTTTGAATTAGCAACCTGGTGGAGGTTAGTATAGATGGACTAATAGAACAATTTCCACACACTGCTACAAGCCCAAGCCCAAATATTTTTTCAGAGCTAGATGCAGATAAAATTTAATTTGAATTTGCAACCTGGTGGAGGTTATTATAGTTGGACTAATAGAACAAGTAGCACACACTGCTACAAGCCCAAGCCCAAATATTTTTTCAGAGCTAGATGCAGATTAAAATTATTTTGAATTTGCAACCTGGTGGAGGTTAGTATAGATGGACTAATAGATCAAGTCCCACACACTGCTACAAGCCCAAGCCCAAATATTTTTTCAGAGCTAGATGCAGATAAAAATTCTTTTGAATTTGCAACCTGGTGGAGGTTAGTATAGATGGACTAATAGAACAAGTCCCACACACTGCTACAAGCCGAAGCCCAAATATTTATTCAGAGCTAAATGCAGATAACAATTATTTTGAATTAGCAACCTGGTGGAGGTTAGTATAGATGGACTAATAGAACAAGTCCCACACACTGCTACAAGCCCAAGCCCAAATATTTTTTCAGAGCTAGATGCAGATAAAACTAATTTTGAATTTACAACCTGGTGGAGGTTAGAATAGATGGACTAATAGAACAAGTCCAACACACTGCTACAAGCCGAAGCCCAAATATTTTTTCAGAGCTAGATGCAGATACAAATTATTTTGAATTAGCAACCTGGAGGAGGATAGTATAGATGGACAAATAGAACAAGTCCCACACACTGCTACAAGCCGAAGCCCAAATATTTTTTCAGAGTTGGATGCAGATAAAAATTATTTTGAATTTGAAACCTGGTGGAGGTGAGTATAGATGGA
This sequence comes from Phyllobates terribilis, assembly GCF_046119375.1. Classification (NCBI taxonomy): domain Eukaryota; kingdom Metazoa; phylum Chordata; class Amphibia; order Anura; family Dendrobatidae; genus Phyllobates; species Phyllobates terribilis. Next base: position 67,526,431 of record NW_027362763.1, on the reverse strand, counting down.
CTAATACAACAAGTCCCACACACTGCTACAAGCCTAAGACCAAATATTTTTTCAGAGCTTGATGCAGATAAAAATTATTTTGAATTTGCAACCTGGTGTCGGTTAGTATAGATGGAATAATAGAACAAGTCCCACACACGGCTACAAGCCCAAACCCAAATATTTATTCAGAGCTAAATGCAGATAACAATTTTTTGAATTAGCAACTTGGTGGAGGTTAGTATAGATGGACTAATAGAAAAAGTTCCACACACTGCTACAAGCCCGAGGCAAGATATTTTTTAAGAGATAGATGCAGATAAAAAATATTTTGAATTTGCAACCTGGTGGAGGTTAGTATAGATGGACTAATAAAACAAGTACCACACACTGGTACAAGCCAAATCCCAAATATTTTTTCAGAGCTAGATGCAGATAAAAATTATTTTTAAAATAGAACAAATCCCACACAATGCTTCAAGCACAAGCCCAATTATGTTTTCAGAGCTAGATGCAGATAAAAGTTATTTTGAATTTGCAACCTGGAAGGGGTTAGTATTGATGGACTTTAGTATAGATGCACTTATAGAACAAGTCCAACACACTGCTACAAGCTCAAGCCCAAATATTTTTTCAGAGCTAGATGCAGATAAAAATTATTTTGAATTTGCAACCTGGTGGAGTTTAGTTTAGATGGACTAATAGAACAAGTCCCACACACTGCTTCAAGTTCAAGCCCAAACATTTTTTCAGAGCTAGATGCAGATAAAAATTATTTTGAAATTGCAACCTGGTGGAGGTTAGTATAGATGGACTAATAGAACAAGTAGCACACTGCTACAAGCCCAAGCCCAAATATTTTTTCAGAGCTAGATGCAGATAAAAATTATTTTGAATTTGCAACCTGGTGGAGGTTAGTATAGATGGACTAATAGAACAAGTCCCACACACTGCTACAAGCCCAAGCCCAAATATTGTTTCAGAGCTAGATGCAGATAAAACTAATTTTGAATTTACAACCTGGTGGAGGTTAGTATAGATGGACTAATAGAACAAGTTCCACACACTGCTACAAGCCCAAGCCCAAATATTTTTTCAGACCTAGATGCAGATAAAAATTCTTTTGAATTTGCAACCTGGTGGAGGTTAGTATAGATGGAATAATAGAACAAGTCCCACACATGGCTACAAGCCGAAGCCCAAATATTTATTCAGAGCTAAATGCAGATAACATTTATTTTGAATTAGCAACTTGGTGGAGGTTAGTATAGATGGACTAATAGAAAAAGTTTCACACACTGCTACAAGCCCAAGCCCAAATATTTTTTCAGAGCTAGATGCAGAAAAAAATTATTTTGAATTTGCAACCTGGTGAAGGTTAGTATAGATGGACTAATAGAACAAGTCCCACACACTGCTACAAGTCTAAACCCAAATATTTTTTCAGAGCTAGATGCAGTTAAAAATCATTTTGAATTTGCAACCTGGTGGAGGTTAGTATAGATGGACTAATAGAACAAGTCCCACACACTGCTACAAGCCCAAGCCCAAATATTTTTTCAGAGCTAGATGCAGATAAAAATTATTTTGAATTTGCAACCTGGTGGAGGTTAGTATAGATGGACTAATAGAACAAGTCCCACACACTGCTACATGCCGAAGCCCAAATATTTTTTCAGAGCTAGATGCAGATAAAAATTATTTTGAATTTGCAACCAGGTGGAGGTTAGTATAGATGGACTAATAGAACAAGTCCCACACACTGCTACAAGCCCAAGCCCTATTATGTTTTCAGAGCTAGATGCATATAAAAGTTATTTTGAATTTGCAACATGGTAGAGGTTAGTATAGATGGACTAATAGGACAAGTCCCACACACTGCTACAAGCCCAAGCCCAAATATTTTTTCAGAGCTAGATGCAGATAAAAATAATTTTGAATTTGCAACCTGGTGGAGGTTAGTATAGATGGACTTATAGAACAAGTCCAACACACTGCTACAAGCCCAAGTCCAAATATTTTTTCAGAGCTAGAAGCAAATAAAAATTATTTTGAATTTGCAACCTGGTGGAGGTTAGTATAGATGGACTAATAGAACAAGTCCCACACACTGCTACAAGCCCAATACCAATTATGTTTTCATAGCTAGATGCAGATAAAAATTATTTTGAATTTGCAACCTGGTGGAGGTTAGTATAGATGGACTAATAGAACAAGTCCCACACACTGCTACATGCCGAAGCCCAAATATTTTTTTAAAGTTGGATGCAGATAAAATTTATTTTGAATTTGCAACCTGGTGGAGGTTAGTATAGGTGGACTAATAGAACAAGTCCCACACACTGCTGAAAGCCCAAGCCCTATTATGTTTTCAGAGCTAGATGCATATAAAAGTTATTTTGAATTTGCAACCTGGTGGAGGATAGTATAGATGGACTAATAGAACAAGTCCCACACACTGCTACAAGCCCAAGCAGAAATATTTTTTCAGAGCTAAATGCAGATAAAAATTATTTTGAATTAGCAACCTGGTGGAGGTAAGTATAGATGGACTAATAGAACAAGTTCCACACAAAGCTACAAGCCCAAGCCCAAATATTTTTTCAGAGCTAGATGCAGATAAAAATTATTTTGAATTTGCAACCTGGTGGATGTTAGTATAGATGGACTAATAGAACAAATCCCACACACTGCTACAAGCCTAAGCCCAAATATTTTTTCAGAGCTAGATGAAGATAAAAATTATTTTGAATTTGCAACCTGTTGGAGGTTAGTATAGATGGACTAATAGAACAAGTCCCACAAACTGCTACAAGCCCAAGCCCAATTATGTTTTCAGAGCTAGATGTAGATTAAAGTAATTTTGAATTTGCAACCTGGTAGAGGTTAGTATAGATGGACTTTAGTATAGATGGACTTATAGAACAAGTCCCACACACTGCTACAAGCCCAAGCCCAAACATTTTTTCAGAGCTAGATGCAGATAAAAATTATTTTGAATTAGCAACCTAGTGGAGGTTAGTATAGATGGATTAATAGAACAAGTCACACACACTGCTACAAGCCCAAGCCCAAATATTTTTTCAGAGCTTGATGCAGATAGAAATTATTTTGAATTTGCAAACTGGTGGAGGTTTGTATAGATAGACTATTAGAACAAGTCCCACACACTGCTACAAGCCCAAGCCGAAATATTTTTATAGAGCTAGATGCAGATAAAAATTCTTTTGAATTTGCAACCTGGTGGAGGTTAGTATAGGTGGACTAATAGAACAAGTCGCACACACTGCTACAAGCCGAAGCCCAAATATTTTTTCAGAGCTAGATGCAGATAAAAAATTTTTTGAATTAGCAACCTGGTGGAGGTTAGTATAGATGGACTAATAGAACAAGTTCCACACACTGCTACAAGCCCAAGCCCAAATATTTTTTCAGAGCTAGATGCAGATAAAAGTTATTTTGAATTTGCAACCTGGTGGAAGTTACTATAGTTGGACTAATAGAACAAGTAGCACACACTGCTACAAGCCCAAGCCCAAATATTTTTTCAGAGCTAGATGCAGATTAAAATTATTTTGAATTTGCAACCTGGTGGAGGTTAGTATAGATGGACTAATAGAACAAGTCCCACACACTGCTACAAGCCGAAGCCCAAATATTTATTCAGAGCTAAATGCAGATAACAATTATTTTGAATTAGCAACCTGGTGGAGGTTAGTATAGATGGACTAATAGAACAAGTCCCACACACTGCTACAAGCCCAAGCCCAAATATTGTTTCAGATCTAGATGCAGATAAAGCTAATTTTTAATTTACAACCTGGTGGAGGTTAGAATAGATGGACTAATAGAACAAGTCCAACACACTGCTACAAGCCGAAGCCCAAATATTTTTTCAGAGCTAGATGCAGATAGAAACTATTTTGAATTTGCAAGCTGGTGGAGGTTAGTATAGATGGACTAACAGAACAAGTCCCACACACTGTTACAAGCCGAAGCCCAAATATTTTTTCAGATCTAGATGCAGATAAAAATTATTTTGAATTAGCAACCTGGAGGAGCATAGTATAGATGGACTAATAGAACAAATCCCACACACTGCTTCAAGCCGAAGCCCAAATATTTTTTCAGAGTTGGATGCAGATAAAAATTCTTTTGAATTTGCAACCTGGTGGAGGTTAGTATAGGTGGACTAATAGAACAAGTCGCACACACTGCTACAAGCCGAAGCCCAAATATTTTTTCAGAGCTAGATGCAGATAAAAAATTTTTTGAATTAGCAACCTGGTGGAGGTTAGTATAGATGGACTAATAGAACAAGTTCCACACACTGCTACAAGCCCAAGCCCAAATATTTTTTCAGAGCTAGATGCAGATAAAAGTTATTTTGAATTTGCAACCTGGTGGAAGTTACTATAGTTGGACTAATAGAACAAGTAGCACACACTGCTACAAGCCCAAGCCCAAATATTTTTTCAGAGCTAGATGCAGATTAAAATTATTTTGAATTTGCAACCTGGTGGAGGTTAGTATAGATGGACTAATAGAACAAGTCCCACACACTGCTACAAGCCGAAGCCCAAATATTTATTCAGAGCTAAATGCAGATAACAATTATTTTGAATTAGCAACCTGGTGGAGGTTAGTATAGATGGACTAATAGAACAAGTCCCACACACTGCTACAAGCCCAAGCCCAAATATTGTTTCAGATCTAGATGCAGATAAAGCTAATTTTTAATTTACAACCTGGTGGAGGTTAGAATAGATGGACTAATAGAACAAGTCCAACACACTGCTACAAGCCGAAGCCCAAATATTTTTTCAGAGCTAGATGCAGATAGAAACTATTTTGAATTTGCAAGCTGGTGGAGGTTAGTATAGATGGACTAATAGAACAAGTCCCACACACTGCAACAAGCCCAAGCCCAAATATTTTTTTAGAGCTGGAACAAAAAAAAATTATTTTCAATTTGCAATCTGGTGGAGCTTAGTATAGATGGACTAATAGAACAAGTCCCACACACTGCTACAAGCCCAATCCCAAATATATTTTCAGAGCTAGATGCAGATAAAAATTATTTTGAATTTGCAACCTTGTGGAGGTTAGTATAGATGGACTTATAGAACAAGTCCCAGACACTGCTACAAGCCCAAGTCCAAATATTTTTTGAGAGCTAGATGCAGATAAAAATTATTTTGAATTTGCAACCTGGTGGAGGTTAGTATAGATGGACTAATTGAACAAGTCCCACACACTGCTACAAGCCCAATCCCAATTATGTTTTCATAGCTAGATGCAGATAAAAATTATTTTGAATTTGCAACCTGGTGGAGGTTAGTATAGATGGACTAATAGAACAAGTCCCACACACTGCTACATGCCGAAGCCCAAATATTTTTTCAGAGCTAGATGCAGATAAAAATTATTTTGAATTTGCAACCTTGTGGAGCTTAGTATAGATGGACTTATAGAACAAGTCCCAGACACTGCTACAAGCCCAAGTCCAAATATTTTTTGAGAGCTAGATGCAGATAAAAATTATTTTGAATTTGCAACCTGGTGGAGGTTAGTATAGATGGACTAATAGAACAAGTCCCACACACTGCTACATGCCGAAGCCCAAATATTTTTTCAGAGCTAGATGCAGATAAAAATTATTTTGAATTTGCAACCTGGTGGAGGTTAGTATAGATGGACTAATAGAACAAGTCCCACACACTGCTACAAGCCCAAGCCCTATTATGTTTTCAGAGCTAGATGCATATAAAAGTTATTTTGAATTTGCAAACTGGTGGAGGTTAGTATAGATGGACTAATAGAACAAGTCCCACACACTGCTGCAAGCCCAAGCCGAAATATTTTTTCAGAGCTAGATGCAGATAAAAATTCTTTTGAATTTGCAACATGGTTGAGGTTAGTATAGATGGACTAATAGAACAAGTCCCACACACTTCTACAAGCCCAAGCCCAAATATTTTTTCAGAGCTAGATGCAGATAAAAAATATTTTGAATTTGCAACCTGGTGGAGGTTAGTATAGATGGACTAATAGAACAAGTCCCACACACTGCTACAAGCCTAAGCCCAAATATTTTTTCAGAGCTAGATGAAGATAAAAATTATTTTGAATTTGCAACCTGTTGGAGGTTAGTATAGATTGACTAATAGAACAAGTCCCACAAACTGCTCCAAGCCCAAGCCCAATTATGTTTTCAGAGCTAGATGTAGATAAAAGTAATTTTGAATTTGCCACCTGGTAGAGTTTAGTATAGATGGACTTTAGTATAGATGGACTTATAGAACAAGTCCCACACACTGCTACAAGCCTAAGCCCAAATATTTTTTCAGAGCTAGATGCAGATAAAAATAATTTTGAATTTGCAAGCTGGTGGAGGTTAGTATAGATGGACTAATAGAACAAGTCCCACACACTGCAACAAGCCCAAGCCCAAATATTTTTTCAGAGCTGGAAGCACATAAAAATTATTTTGAATTTGCAATCTGGTGGAGCTTAGTATAGATGGACTAATAGAACAAGTCCCACAGACTGCTACAAGCCCAAGCTCAAATAATTTTTAGAGCTAGATGCAGATAAAAATTATTTTGAATTTGCAGCCTGATGGAGGTTAGTATAGATGGACTTATAGAACAAGTCCCAGACACTGCTACAAGCCCAAGTCCAAACATTTTTTCAGAGCTAGATGCAGATAAAAATTATTTTGAATTTGCAACCTGGTGGAGGTTAGTATAGATGGACTAATTGAACATGTCCCACACACTGCTACAAGCCCATTCCCAATTGTGTTTTCATAGCTAGATGCAGATAAAAATTATTTTGAATTTGCAACCTGGTGGAGGTTAGTATAGATGGACTAATAGAACAAGTCCCACACACTGCTACAAGCCAAAGCCCAAATATTTTTTCAGAGCTAGAAGAAGATAAAAATTATTTTGAATTTGCAACCTGTTGGAGGTTATTATAGATGGACTAATAGAACAAGTCCCACAATCTGCTACAAGCCCAAGCCCAATTATGTTTTCAGAGCTAGATGTAGATAAAAGTAATTTTGAATTTGCAACCTGGTAGAGGTTAGTATAGATGGACTTTAGTATAGATGGACTTATAGAACAAGTCCCACACACTGCTACAAGCCAAGCCCAAACATTTTTTCAGAGCTAGATGCAGATAAAAATTATTTTGAATTTGCAACCTGGTGGAGTTTAGTTTAGATGTACTAATAGAACAAGTCCCACACACTGCTTCAAGTTCAAGCCCAAACATTTTTTCAGAGCTAGATGCAGATAAAAATTATTTTGAAATTGCAACCTGGTGTAGGTTAGTATAGATGGACTAATAGAACAAGTAGCACACACTGCTACAAGCCCAAGCCCAAATATTTTTTCAGAGCTAGATGCAGATTAAAATTGTTTTTAAATTGCAACCTGGTGGAGGTTAGTATAGATGGACTAATAGAACAAGTCCCACACACTGCTACAAGCCCAAACCCAAATAATTTTTCAGAGCTAGATGCAGATAAATATTATTTTGAATTTGCAACCTGGTGGAGGTTAGTATAGATGGACTAATAGAACAAGTCCCACACACTGCTACAAGCCTAAGCCCAAATATTTTTTCAGAGCTAGATGCAGATAAAAATAATTTTGAATTTGCAAGCTGGTGGAGGTTAGTATAGATGGACTAATAGAACAAGTCCCACACACTGCAACAAGCCCAAGCCCAAATATTTTTTTAGAGCTGGAACAAAAAAAAATTATTTTCAATTTGCAATCTGGTGGAGCTTAGTATAGATGGACTAATAGAACAAGTCCCACACACTGCTACAAGCCCAATCCCAAATATATTTTCAGAGCTAGATGCAGATAAAAATTATTTTGAATTTGCAACCTTGTGGAGGTTAGTATAGATGGACTTATAGAACAAGTCCCAGACACTGCTACAAGCCCAAGTCCAAATATTTTTTGAGAGCTAGATGCAGATAAAAATTATTTTGAATTTGCAACCTGGTGGAGGTTAGTATAGATGGACTAATTGAACAAGTCCCACACACTGCTACAAGCCCAATCCCAATTATGTTTTCATAGCTAGATGCAGATAAAAATTATTTTGAATTTGCAACCTGGTGGAGGTTAGTATAGATGGACTAATAGAACAAGTCCCACACACTGCTACATGCCGAAGCCCAAATATTTTTTCAGAGCTAGATGCAGATAAAAATTATTTTGAATTTGCAACCTGGTGGAGGTTAGTATAGATGGACTAATAGAACAAGTCCCACACACTGCCACAAGCCCAAGCCCTATTATGTTTTCAGAGCTAGAAGCATATAAAAGTTATTTTGAATTTGCAACCTGGTGGAGGTTAGTATAGATGGACTAATAGAACAAGACCCACACACTGCTGCAAGCCCAAGCCAAAATATTTTTTCAGAGCTAGATGCAGATAAAAATTATTTTGAATTTGCAACCTGATGGAGATTAGTATAGATGGACTTATAGAACAAGTCCCAGACACTGCTACAAGCCCAAGCCCAAATATTTTTTCAGAGCTTGATGCAGATAAAAATTATTTTGAATTAGCAACCTGGTGGAGGTTAGTATAGATTCACTAATAGAACAAGTTCCACACACTGCTACAAGCCCAAGCCCAAATATTTTTTCAGAGCTTGATGCAGATAAAAATTATTTTTAATTTGCAACCTGGTGGAGGTTAGTATAGATGGACTAATAGAACAAGTCCCACACACTGCTACAAGCCAAAGCCCAAATATTTTTTCAGAGCTAGAAGAAGATAAAAATTATTTTGAATTTGCAACCTGTTGAAGGTTATTATAGATGGACTAATAGAACAAGTCCCACAATCTGCTACAAGCCCAAGCCCAATTATGTTTTCAGAGCTAGATGTAGATAAAAGTAATTTTGAATTTGCAACCTGGTAGAGGTTAGTATAGATGGACTTTAGTATAGATGGACTTATAGAACAAGTCCCACACACTGCTACAAGCCCAAGCCCAAACATTTTTTCAGAGCTAGATGCAGATAAAAATTATTTTGAATTTGCAACCTGGTGGAGGTTATTATAGATGGACTAATAGAACAAGTCCCACACACTGCTACAAGCCCAAACCCAAATATTTTTTCAGAGCTTGATGCAGATAAAAATTATTTTGAATTTGCAACCTGGCGGAGGTTAGTATAGATGGACTAATAGAACAAGTCCCACACACTGCTACAAGCCTAAGTCCAAATATTTTTTCAGAGCTAGATGCAGATAAAAATAATTTTGAATTTGCAAGCTGGTGGAGGTTAGTATAGATGGACTAATAGAACAAGTCCCACACACTGCTACAAGCCCAAGCCCAAATATTTTTTCAGAGCTGGAAGCAGAAAAAAATTATTTTCAATTTGCAATCTGGTGGAGCTTAGTATAGATGGACTAATAGAACAAGTCCCACACACTGCTACAAGCCCAAGCCCAAATATTTTTTCAGAGCTAGATGCAGATAAAAATTATTTTGAATTTGCAACCTTGTGGAGGTTAGTATAGATGGACTTATAGAACAAGTCCCAGACACTGCTACAAGCCCAAGTCCAAATATTTTTTCAGAGCTAGATGCAGATAAAAATTATTTTGAATTTGCAACCTGGTGGAGGTTAGTATAGATGGACTAATAGAACAAGTCCCACACACTGCTACATGCCGAAGCCCAAATATTTTGTCGGAGCTAGATGCAGATAAAAATTATTTTGAATTTGCAACCTGGTGGAGGTTAGTATAGATGGACTAATAGAACAAGTCCCACACACTGCTACAAGCCAAAGCCCTATTATGTTTTCAGAGCTAGATGCATATAAAAGTTATTTTGAATTTGCAACCTGGTGGAGGTTAGTATAGATGGACTAATAGAACAAGTCCCACACACTGCTACAATCCCAAGCCCAAATATTTTTTCAGAGATAGATGCAGATAAAACTAATTTTAAATTTGCAACCTGGTGGAGGTTAGTATAGATGGACTAATAGAACAAGTCCCACACACTGCTACAAGCCAAAGCCCTATTATGTTTTCAGAGCTAGATGCATATAAAAGTTATTTTGAATTTGCAACCTGGTGGAAGTTAGTATAGATGGACTAATAGAACAAGTCCCACAAACTGCTACAATCCCAAGCCCAAATATTTTTTCAGAGCTAGATGCAGATAAAAATTCTTTTGAATTTGCAACCTGGTTGAGGTTAGTATAGATGGACTAATAGAACAAGTCCCACACACTGCTACAAGCCCAAGCCCAAATATTTTTTCAGAGCTAAATGCAGATAAAAATTATTTTGAATTAGCAACCTGGTGGAGGTTAGTATAGATGGACTAATAGAACAAGTTCCACACACTGCTACAAGCCCAAGCCCAAATATTTTTTCAGAGCTAGATGCAGATAAAAATTATTTTGAATTTGCAACCTGGTGGAGGTTAGTATAGATGGACTAATAGAACAAGTCCCACACACTGCTACAAGCCAAAGCCCAAATACTTTTTCAGAACTAGATGAAGATAAAAATTATTTTGAATTTGCAACCTGTTGGAGGTTATTATAGATGGACTAATAGAACAAGTCCCACAAACTGCTACAAGCCCAAGCCCAATTATGTTTTCAGAGCTAGATGTAGATAAAAGTAATTTTGAATTTGCAACCTGGTAGAGGTTAGTATAGATGGACTTTAGTATAGATGGACTTATAGAACAAGTCCCACACACTGCTACAAGCCCAAGCCCAAACATTTTTTCAGAGCTAGATGCAGATAAAAATTATTTTGAATTTGCAACCTGGTGGAGGTTAGTATAGATGGACTAATAGAACAAGTCCCACACACTGCTACAAGCCCAAGCCCAAATATTTTTTCAGAGCTAGAAGTAGATAAAAATTATTTAGAATTTGCAATCTGGTGAAGGTTAGTATAGATGGACTAATAGAACAAGTCCCACACACTGCTACAAGCCCAAGCCCAATTATGTTTTCAGAGCTAGATGCAGATAAAAATTCTTTTGAATTTGCAACCTGGTGGAGGTTAGTATAGATGGACTAATAGAACAAGTCCCACACACTGCTACAAGCCCAAGCTCAAATAATTTTTAGAGCTAGATGCAGATAAAAATTATTTTGAATTTGCAGCCTGATGGAGGTTAGTATAGATGGACTTATAGAACAAGTCCCAGACACTGCTACAAGCCCAAGTCCAAACATTTTTTCAGAGCTAGATGCAGATAAAAATTATTTTGAATTTGCAACCTGGTGGAGGTTAGTATAGATGGACTAATTGAACATGTCCCACACACTGCTACAAGCCCATTCCCAATTGTGTTTTCATAGCTAGATGCAGATAAAAATTATTTTGAATTTGCAACCTGGTGGAGGTTAGTATAGATGGACTAATAGAACAAGTCCCACACACTGCTACAAGCCAAAGCCCAAATATTTTTTCAGAGCTAGAAGAAGATAAAAATTATTTTGAATTTGCAACCTGTTGGAGGTTATTATAGATGGACTAATAGAACAAGTCCCACAATCTGCTACAAGCCCAAGCCCAATTATGTTTTCAGAGCTAGATGTAGATAAAAGTAATTTTGAATTTGCAACCTGGTAGAGGTTAGTATAGATGGACTTTAGTATAGATGGACTTATAGAACAAGTCCCACACACTGCTACAAGCCCAAGCCCAAACATTTTTTCAGAGCTAGATGCAGATAAAAATTATTTTGAATTTGCAACCTGGTGGAGGTTATTATAGATGGACTAATAGAACAAGTCCCACACACTGCTACAAGCCCAAACCCAAATATTTTTTCAGAGCTTGATGCAGATAAAAATTATTTTGAATTTGCAACCTGGCGGAGGTTAGTATAGATGGACTAATAGAACAAGTCCCACACACTGCTACAAGCCTAAGTCCAAATATTTTTTCAGAGCTAGATGCAGATAAAAATAATTTTGAATTTGCAAGCTGGTGGAGGTTAGTATAGATGGACTAATAGAACAAGTCCCACACACTGCTACAAGCCCAAGCCCAAATATTTTTTCAGAGCTGGAAGCAGAAAAAAATTATTTTCAATTTGCAATCTGGTGGAGCTTAGTATAGATGGACTAATAGAACAAGTCCCACACACTGCTACAAGCCCAAGCCCAAATATTTTTTCAGAGCTAGATGCAGATAAAAATTATTTTGAATTTGCAACCTTGTGGAGGTTAGTATAGATGGACTTATAGAACAAGTCCCAGACACTGCTACAAGCCCAAGTCCAAATATTTTTTCAGAGCTAGATGCAGATAAAAATTATTTTGAATTTGCAACCTGGTGGAGGTTAGTATAGATGGACTAATAGAACAAGTCCCACACACTGCTACATGCCGAAGCCCAAATATTTTGTCGGAGCTAGATGCAGATAAAAATTATTTTGAATTTGCAACCTGGTGGAGGTTAGTATAGATGGACTAATAGAACAAGTCCCACACACTGCTACAAGCCAAAGCCCTATTATGTTTTCAGAGCTAGATGCATATAAAAGTTATTTTGAATTTGCAACCTGGTGGAGGTTAGTATAGATGGACTAATAGAACAAGTCCCACACACTGCTACAATCCCAAGCCCAAATATTTTTTCAGAGATAGATGCAGATAAAACTAATTTTAAATTTGCAACCTGGTGGAGGTTAGTATAGATGGACTAATAGAACAAGTCCCACACACTGCTACAAGCCAAAGCCCTATTATGTTTTCAGAGCTAGATGCATATAAAAGTTATTTTGAATTTGCAACCTGGTGGAAGTTAGTATAGATGGACTAATAGAACAAGTCCCACAAACTGCTACAATCCCAAGCCCAAATATTTTTTCAGAGCTAGATGCAGATAAAAATTCTTTTGAATTTGCAACCTGGTTGAGGTTAGTATAGATGGACTAATAGAACAAGTCCCACACACTGCTACAAGCCCAAGCCCAAATATTTTTTCAGAGCTAAATGCAGATAAAAATTATTTTGAATTAGCAACCTGGTGGAGGTTAGTATAGATGGACTAATAGAACAAGTTCCACACACTGCTACAAGCCCAAGCCCAAATATTTTTTCAGAGCTAGATGCAGATAAAAATTATTTTGAATTTGCAACCTGGTGGAGGTTAGTATAGATGGACTAATAGAACAAGTCCCACACACTGCTACAAGCCAAAGCCCAAATACTTTTTCAGAACTAGATGAAGATAAAAATTATTTTGAATTTGCAACCTGTTGGAGGTTATTATAGATGGACTAATAGAACAAGTCCCACAAACTGCTACAAGCCCAAGCCCAATTATGTTTTCAGAGCTAGATGTAGATAAAAGTAATTTTGAATTTGCAACCTGGTAGAGGTTAGTATAGATGGACTTTAGTATAGATGGACTTATAGAACAAGTCCCACACACTGCTACAAGCCCAAGCCCAAACATTTTTTCAGAGCTAGATGCAGATAAAAATTATTTTGAATTTGCAACCTGGTGGAGGTTAGTATAGATGGACTAATAGAACAAGTCCCACACACTGCTACAAGCCCAAGCCCAAATATTTTTTCAGAGCTAGAAGTAGATAAAAATTATTTAGAATTTGCAATCTGGTGAAGGTTAGTATAGATGGACTAATAGAACAAGTCCCACACACTGCTACAAGCCCAAGCCCAATTATGTTTTCAGAGCTAGATGCAGATAAAAATTCTTTTGAATTTGCAACCTGGTGGAGGTTAGTATAGATGGACTAATAGAACAAGTCCCACACACTGCTACAAGCCCAAGCCCAATTATGTTTTCAGAGCTAGAGGCAGATAAAAATTATTTTGAATTTGCAACCTGGTGGAGGTTAGTATATATGGACTAATAGAACAAGTCCCACACACTGCTACAAGCCCAAGCCCAAATATTTTTTCAGAGCTAGATGCAGATTAAAATTATTTTGAATTTGCAACCTGGTGGAGGTTAGTATAGATGGACTAATAGAACAAGTCCTACACACTGCTACAAGCCCTAGCCCAAATATTTTTTCAGAGCTAGATGCAGATAAAAATTCTTTTGAATTTGCAACCTGGTGGAGGTTAGTATAGATGGACTAATAGAACAAGTCCCACACACTTCTACAAGCCCAAGCCCAAATATTTTTTCAGAGCTAGAAGCAGATAAAAATTATTTTGAATTTGCAACCTGGTGGAGGTTAGTATAGATGGACTAATAGAAAAAGTCCTACACACTGCTACAAGCCCTAGCCCAAATATTTATTCAGAGCTAAATGCAGATAACAATTATTTGGAATTAGCAACCTCTTGGAGGTTAGTATAGATGGACTAATAGAACAAATCGCACACACTGCTACAAGCCCAAGCCCAAAAATTTTTTCAGAGATAGATGCAGATAAAACTAATTTTGAATTTGCAACCTGGTGGAGGTTAGTATAGATGGACTAATAGAACAAGTCCCACACACTGCTACAAGCCCAAGCCCAAATATTTTTTCAGAGCTAGAAGCAGATAAAAATTATTTAGAATTTGCAATCTGGTGAAGGTTAGTATAGATGGACTAATAGAACAAGTCCCACACACTGCTACAAGCCCAAGCCCAAATATTTTTTCAGAGCTAGATGCAGATAAAAATTATTTTGAATTTGCAACCTGGTGGAGGTTAGTATAGATGGACTAATAGAACAAGTCCAAAACAATTCTACAAGCCCAAGCCCAAATATTTTTTCAGAGCTAGAAGCAGATAAAAATTATTTTGAATTTGCAATCTGGTGGAGGTTAGTATAGATGGACTAACAGAACAAGTCCCACAAACTGCTACAAGCCCAAGCCCAAATATTTTTTCAGAGCTAGATGCAGATAAAAATTCTTTTGAATTTGCAACCTGGTGGAGGTTAGTATAGATGGACTAATAGAACAAGTCCCACACACTGCTACAAGCCCAAGCCCAATTATGTTTTCAGAGCTAGATGCAGATAAAAATTATTTTGAATTTGCAACCTGGTGGAGGTTAGTATAGATGGACTAATAGCACAAGTCCCACGCACTTCTAAAAGCCCAAGCCCAAATATTTTTTCAGAGCTTGATGCAGATAAAAATTATTTTGAATTTTCAACCTTGTGGAGGTTAGTATAGATGGACTAATAGAACAAGTCCCACACACTGCTACAAGCCCAAGCCCAATTATGTTTTCAGAGCTAGATGCAGATAAAAATTATTTTGAATTTGCAACCTGGTGGAGGTTAGTATAGATGGACTAATAGCACAAGTCCCACGCACTTCTAAAAGCCCAAGCCCAAATATTTTTTCAGAGCTTGATGCAGATAAAAATTATTTTGAATTTGCAACCTGGTGGAGGTTAGTATAGATGGACTAATAGAACAAGTCCCACACACTGCTACAAGCCCAAGCCGAAATATTTTTATAGAGCTAGATGCAGCTAAAAATTATTTTGAATTTGCAACCTGGTGGAGGTTAGTATAGTTGGACTAATAGAAGAAGTCCCACACCCTATGACAAGCCCAAGCCCAAATATTTTTTCAGAGCTAGATGCAGATAAAAATTATTTTGAATTTGCAACCTGGTGGAGGTTAGAAAAGATGGACTAATAGAACAAGTCCCACACATTGCTACAATCCCAAACCCAATAATGCTTTCAGAGCTAGATGCAGATAAAAATTATTTTGAATTTGCAACCAGGTGGAGGTTAGTATAGATGGACTTATAGAACAAGTCCCACACACTGCTTCAAGCCCAAGCCCAAACACTTTTTCAGAGCTAGATGCAGATAAAAATTATTTTGAATTTGCAACCTGGTGGAGCTTAGTATAGATGGACTAATAGAACAAGTCCCACACACCGCTACAAGCCCAAGCCGAAATATTTTTATAGAGCTAGATGCAGCTAAAAATTATTTTGAATTTGCAACCTGGTGGAGGTTAGTATAGTTGGACTAAAAGAAGAAGTCCCACACCCTATGACAAGCCCAAGCCCAAATATTTTTTCAGAGCTAGATGCAGATAAAAATTATTTTCAATTTGCAACCTGGTGGAGGTTAGTTAAGATGGACTAATAGAACAAGTCCCACACATTGCTACAAGCCCAAACCCAATTATGCTTTCAGAGCTAGATGCAGATAAAAATTATTTTGAATTTGCAACCAGGTGGAGGTTAGTATAGATGGACTTATAGAACAAGTCCCACACACTGCTACAAGCCCAAGCCCAAATATTTTTTCAGAGCTTGATGCAGATAAAAATTATTTTGAATTTGCAACCTGGTGGAGGTTAGTATAGATGGACGAATAGAACAAGTTCCACACACTGCTACAAGCCCAAGCCCAAACATTTTTTCAGAGCTAGATGCAGATATAAATTATTTTGAAATTGCAACGTGGTGGAGGTTAGTATAGATGGACTAATAGAACAAGTAGCACACACTGCTACAAGCCCAAGCCCAAATATTTTTTCAGAGCTAGATGCAGATTAAAATTATTTTGAAATTGCAACCTGGTGGAGGTTAGTATAGATGGACTAATAGAACAAGTCCCACACACTGCTACAAGCCGAAGCCCAAATATTTTTTCAGAGCTAGAAGCAGATAAAAATTATTTAGAATTTGCAATCTGGTGAAGGTTAGTATAGATGGACTAATAGAACAAGTCCCACACACTGCTATAAGCCCAAGCCCAAATATTTTTTCAGAGCTAGATGCAGATAAAAATTATTTTGAATTTGCAACCTGGTGGAGGTTAGTATAGATGGACTAATAGAACAAGTCCAACACACTTCTACAAGCCCAAGCCCAAATATTTTTTCAGAGCTAGAAGCAGATAAAAATTATTTTGAATTTGCAATCTGGTGGAGGTTAGTATAGATGGAATAACAGAACAAGTCCCACACACTGCTACAAGCCCAAGCCCAAATATTTTTTCAGAGCTAGATGCAGATAAAAATTCTTTTGAATTTGCTACCTGGTGGAGGTTAGTATAGATGGACTAATAGAACAAGTCCCCGACAGTGCTACAAGCCCAAGCCCAAATATTTTTTCAGAGTTTGACGCAGATAAAAATTATTTTGAATTTTCAACCTGGTGGAGGTTAGTATAGATGGACTAATAGAACAAGTCCCACACACTGCTACAAGCCCAAGTCCAATTATGTTTTCAGAGCTAGATGCAGATAAAAATTATTTTGAATTTGCAACCTGGTGGAGGTTAGTATAGATGTACTAATAGAACAAGTCCCACGCACTTCTAAAAGCCCAAGCCCAAATATTTTTTCAGAGCTTGATGCAGATAAAAATTATTTTAAATTTGCAAACTGGTGGAGGTTAGTATAGATGGACTAATAGAACAAGTCCCACACACTGCTACAAGCCCAAGCCCAAATATTTAATAAGAGCTAGATTCAGATAAAAAATTTTTTGAACTTGCAACCTGGTGGAGGTTAGTATAGATGGATGAATAGAACAAGTCCCACCCACTGCTATAAGCCCAAGCCCAAATATTTTTTCAGAGCTAGATGCAGATAAAAATTATTTTGAATTTGCAACCTGGTGGAGGTTAGTATAGATGGACTAATAGAACAAGTCCCACAAACTGCTACAAGCCCAAGCCCAATTATGTTTTCAGAGCTAGATGCAGATAAAAATTATTTTGAATTTGCAACCTGGTGGAGGTTAGTATAGATGGACTTATAGAACAAGTCCCACACACTGCTACAAGCCCAAGCCCAAATATTTTTTCATAGCTAGATGCAGATAAAAATTATTTTGAATTTGCAACCTGGTGCAGTTTAGTTTAGATGGTCTATTCGAACAAGTCCCACACACTGCTACAAGCCCAAGCCCAAATATTTTTTCAGAGCTTGATGCAGATAAAAATTATTTTGAATTTGCAACCTGGTGGAGGTTAGTATAGATGGACTAATAGAACAAGTCCCACACCCTGCTACAAGCCCAAGCCGAAATATTTTTATAGAGCTAGATGCAGCTAAAAATTATTTTGAATTTGCAACCTGGTGGAGGTTAGTATAGTTGGACTAATAGAAGAAGTCCCACACCCTACGACAAGCCCAAGCCCAAATATTTTTTCAGAGCTAGATGCAGATAAAAATTATTTTGAATTTGCAACCTGGTGGAGGTTAGTATAGATGGACTAATAGAACAAGTCCCACACACTGCTACAAGCCCAAACCCAATTATGCTTTCAGAGCTAGATGCAGATAAAAATTATTTTGAATTTGCAACCAGGTGGAGGTTAGTATAGATGGACTTATATTACAAGTCCCACACACTGCTTCAAGCCCAAGCCCAAACATTTTTTCAGAGGTAGATGCAGATAAAAATTATTTTGAATTTGCAACCTGGTGGAGCTTAGTATACATGGACTAATAGAACAAGTCCCACACACTGCTACAAGCCCAAGCCCAAATACTTTTTCAGAGCTTGATGCAGATAAAAATTATTTTGAATTTGCAACCTGGTGGAGGTTAGTATAGATGGACGAATAGAACAAGTTCCACACACTGCTACAAGCCCAAGCCTAAATATTTTTTCAGAGCTAGATGCAGATATAAATTATTTTGAAATTGCAACGTGGTGGAGGTTAGTATAGATGGACTAATAGAACAAGTAGCACACACTGCTACAAGCCCAAGCCCAAATATTTTTTCAGAGCTAGATGCAGATTAAAATTATTTTGAAATTGCAACCTGGTGGAGGTTAGTATAGATGGACTAATAGAACAAGTCCCACACACTGCTACAAGCCGAAGCCCAAATATTTATTCAGAGCTAAATGCAGATAAATATTATTTTGAATTTGCAACCTGGTGGAGGTTAATATAGATGGACTAATAGAACAAGTCCCACACACTGCTTCAAGCCTAAGCCCAAATATTTTTTCAGAGCTAGATGCAGATAAAAATAATTTTGAATTTGCAAGCTTGTGGAGGTTAGTATAGATGGACTAATAGAACAAGTCCCACACACTGCAACAATCCCAAGCCCAAATATTTTTTCAGAGCTGGAAGCAGATAAAAAATATTTTGAATTTGCAATCTGGTGGAGCTTAGCATAGATGGACTAATAGAACAGGTCCCGCACACTGCTAGAAGCCCATGCCCAAATATTTTTTCAGAGCTATATGCAGATAAAAATTATTTTGAATTTGCAACCTGGTGCAGGTTAGTATAGATGGACTAATAGAACAAGTCCCACACACTGCTACAAGCCCAAGCGCAAACATTTTTTCAGAGCTAGATGCAGATAAAATTTATTTTGAATTTGCAACCTGGTGGAGGTTAGTATAGTTGAACTAATAGAACAAGTAGCACACACTGCTTCAAGCCCAAGCCCAAATATTTTTTCAGAGCTAGATGCAGATTAAAATTAGTTTGAATTTGCAACCTGGTGTAGGCTAGTATAGATGGACTAATAGAACAAGTCCCACACACTGCTACAAGCCCAAGCCCAAATATTTTTTCAGAGCTTGATGCAGATAAAAATTATTTTGAATTTGCAACCTGGTGGAGGTTAGTATAGATGGACTAATAGAACAAGTCCCACACACTGCTACAAGCCGAAGCCCAAATATTTATTCAGAGCTAAATGCAGATAACAATTATTTTGAATTATCAACCTGGTGGAGGTTAGTATAGATGGACTAATAGAACAAGTCTCACACACTGCTACAAGCCCAAGCCCAAATATTTTTTCAGAGCTAGATGCAGATAAAACTAATTTTGAATTTGCAACCTGGTGGATGTTAGTATAGATTTACTAATAGAACAAGTCCCACACACTGCTACAAGCCCAAGCCCAAATATATTTTCAGAGCTAGAAGCAGATAAAAATTATTTAGAATTTGCAATCTGGTGGAGGTTAGTATAGATGGACTAATAGAACAAGTCCCACACACTGCTACAAGCCCAAGCCCAAATATTTTTTCAGAGCTAGATGCAGATAAAAATTATTTTGAATTTGCAACCTGGTGGAGGTTAGTATAGATGGACTAATAGAACAAGTCCCACACACTTCTACCAGCCCAAGCCCAAATATTTTTTCAGAGCTAGAAGCAGATAAAAATTATTTTGAATTTGCAATCTGGTGGAGGTTAGTATAGATGGACTAACAGAACAAGTCCCACACACTGCTACAAGCCCAAGCCCAAATATTTTTTTAGAGCTAGATGCAGATAAAAATTATTTTGAATTTGCAACCTGGTGGAGGTTAGTATAGATGGACTAATAGAACAAGTCCCAGACAGTGCTACAAGCCCAAGCCCAAATATTTTTTCAGAGTTTGATGCAGATAAAAATTATTTTGAATTTTCAACCTGGTGGAGGTTAGTATAGATGGACTAATAGAACAAGTCCCACACACTGCTACAAGCCCAAGCCCAATTATGTTTTCAGAGCTAGATGCAGATAAAAATTGTTTTGAATTTGCAACCTGGTGGAGGTTAGTATAGATGGACTAATAGAACAAGTCCCACGCACTTCTACAAGCCCAAGCCCAAATATTTTTTCAGAGCTTGATGCAGATAAAAATTATTTTGAATTTGCAACCTGGTGGAGGTTAGTATAGATGGACTAATAGAACAAGTCCCACACACTGCTACAAGCCCAAGCCCAAATATTTTATAAGTAGAGATGAGCGTTGTTCTACTCGAACTGTTCGCCAATCTCAAATTCGAGCTGTTTTGGGCGGTGTTCGAGCCGTTCGGCGAACACGAACAATTTGAGAAAAATTCGGCTGTTCGAGGTTATGTTCAATAACTGTTCGTGCACCAAAATCATAACTGGATTTTTTCTCAGTAATGATGAAAATTAATGTTAATACGCAGTTTGAGTGTACAGCGGGGTGGGGGGAAGGGCAGGGGATGGATCTCTGCAGCAACAATGAAGATCTCCATTTTTTTTTCTCTTTCCCGCATTTACAGTGGGGAGGTGCAATCTGTCAGCCTATCAGCAGCGCACACACGGAGCGAAGTGCTTTTTTTCACACAAGCAAGGGCATGTGTCATTGGCAGTGTATGTCACATGTCCTTGCCCTATAAGACCAAGCCATTTTCCCCGTCGCCACCATTTTCTCACTGCTGCAGCTGCGTGTTAGACGGCACCGCTGTTGCTGTGTGCGCTATACCTTGTTAATTTCAAGCCAATTTTCGCACAAATATACAGATAGCTTGGGAGTAGGGAATAGTTGTGATTGCAGTCCTTTTAAGGACTAGGTTACAGCATTTCCTACGACTTTTATCAGGCAGGTCTGTGCTCTTAAATAGATAGGTTGTGGGAGTAAAGACTAATTGTAATTGGAGTCCTTTTCAGGACTAGGTTACATCAGTTCCTATCAGTTTTTGCCAGGCAGGTCTGTGCCAGTGCTGTGCAAGTTTTTTTCACAGCATTTGGCTGAATCTAGCAAAGCTAATCCTTTTTGGCCTATTGCAGAGTGTGTTAGTCAGTGGAGTAGCCTATCTGTGTTGCAAGATATACCACCTGTGTATAGAATACCAATTTTTTTACTGCACCTAGTGAAGTTAAATCTTTTGGGCATAGCATCATTCTATTAGTCCATCTATACTGACCTCCATCAGGTTGCAAACTGAATCTAATTTTTTTCTGCATCTAGCTCTGAAAAAATATTGGGCTTCTAGCTGTGTGTGGGTCTTGTTCTATTAATCCATCTATACTGACCTCCATCAGGTTGCAAACTGAATATAATTTTTTCTGCATCTACCTCTGAAAAAATATTGGGCTTCTAGCTGTGTGTGGGACTTGTTGTATTAGTGCATCTATACTGACCTCCATCAGGTTGCAAACTGAATATATTTTTTTCTGCATCTACCTGTGAAAAAATATTGGGCTTCTAGCTGTGTGTGGGTCTTGTTCTATTAATCCATCTATACTGACCTCCATTAGGTTGCAAACTGAATATAATTTTTTTCTGCATCTAGCTCTGAAACAATATTTGGCCTTCTAGTAGTGTGTCGGACTTTCTCTTTTAGTCCATCTATACTGACCTCCATCAGGTTGCAAATTAAAAATAATTTTTATCTGCATCTACAGTACCTCTGAAAAAATATTTGGGCTTCTAGCTGTGTGTGGGACTTGTTGTATTAGTCCATCTATACTGACCTCCATCAGGTTGCAAACTGAATATATTTTTTTCTGCATCTACCTCTGAAAAAATATTGGGCTTCTAGCTGTGTGTGGGACTTGTTGTATTAGTCCATCCATACTGACCTCCATCAGGTTGCAAACTGAATATATTTTTTTCTGCATCTACCTCTGAAAAAATATTGGGCTTCTAGCTGTGTGTGGGTCTTGTTCTATTAATCCATCTATACTGACCTCCATCAGGTTGCAAACTGAATATAATTTTTTTCTGCATCTAGCTCTGAAAAAATATTGGGCATCTAGCTGTGTGTGGGTCTTGTTCTATTAATCCATCTATACTGACCTCCATCAGGTTGCAAACTGAATATAATTTTTTTCTGCATCTAGCTCTGAAAAAATATTTGGCCTTCTAGCAGTATGTGGGACTTGTTCTATTAGTCCACCTATACTGACCTCCATCAGGTTGCAAACTGAATATATTTTTTTCTGCATCTACCTCTGAAAAAATATTGGGCTTCTAGCTGTGTGTGGGACTTGTTGTATTAGTCCATCTATACTGACCTCCATCAGGTTGCAAACTGAATATATTTTTTTCTGCATCTACCTCTGAAAAAATATTGGGCTTCTAGCTGTGTGTGGGTCTTGTTCTATTAATCCATCTATACAGACCTCCATCAGGTTGCAAACTGAATATAATTTTTTTCTGCATCTAGCTCTGAAAAAATATTTGGCCTTCTAGTAGTGTGTCGGACTTTCTCTTTTAGTCCATCTATACTGACCTCCATCAGGTTGCAAATTACAAATAATTTTTATCTGCATCTACAGTACCTCTGAAAAAATATTTGGGCTTCTAGCTGTGTGTGGGACTTGTTGTATTAGTCCATCTATACTGACCTCCATCAGGTTGCAATCTGAATATATTTTTTCTGCATCTACCTCTGAAAAAATATTGGGCTTCTAGCTGTGTGTGGGTCTTGTTCTATTAATCCATCTATACTGACCTCCATCAGGTTGCAAACTGAATATAATTTTTTTCTGCATCTACCTCTGAAAAAATATTGGGCTTCTAGCTGTGTGTGGGTCTTGTTCTATTAATCCATCTATACTGACCTCCATCAGGTTGCAAACTGAATATAATTTTTTTCTGCATCTAGCTCTGAAAAAATATTTGGCCTTCTAGCAGTGTGTGGGACTTGTTCTATTAGTCCACCTATACTGACCTCCATCAGGTTGCAAACTGAATATATTTTTTTCTGCATCTACCTCTGAAAAAATATTGGGCTTCTAGCTGTGTGTGGGACTTGTTGTATTAGTCCATCTATACTGACCTCCATCAGGTTGCAAATTGAATATAATTTTTTTCTGCATCTAACCCAGCCAATAGTTTTGGCTTAATACCACAGTTTGGCCACTCAGCTCTGCTCGGTTACCATCCATTGTTTTTTTGTGCAAACAACTCCAGAGTTGTGAATTAGTTAACCACCAAAATGAGTGGAAAAAGGCCTGCTGCTGGTGGAAAGGGGAATAGGCGTGTTGGGAACTGGAAAAAAGGTCGTGTCCGTGGGGTAGGTGTTAAAGCAACAGTAACATCTGCAGAAGAAAGACCATCTTCCAGCCAAACTAAAATGTCTACTTCTTTTAGCGGACAATGTGATAAGATCCCTTTCTTACGGCCACGCCAATCGCTACAAATTCCAGATGAGGCACAAAAACAGCAGGTGTTTCAACGGATATCAAGTGCTCCTTTAAGTGGGCTCTCCTCCACATCAACTTCAACATCACAAATACTCCAGTCCTCAAAGATGTCACCCAAATCGCACTTGCTTCCTCACAGCTCCCAAATCTCCAGCTGCGCGTCTGAGTATGAGGTAGAACAGATGGTTGAGTCTGCAGAGCTGTTTACTCATACTATAGCCTGGGAAGGTCGACTCCAGCGCTTCTGTGAATCCAGACGAGGAAATGATCTGCACTGATGCCCAGAATCTTTATGAGTCGGATCCAGGACCAGACGCAGAAGGTTCTGACCATAATGTAGACCCTCATTCCCAAACTGTAACTCCTGTTGGTGGAGACAATGAGGAAGACGATGATAAGACTCAAATACCTGATTGGAGCGACAATTTTAGTTTTTTGTCAGGGCAGGAACAGGTTGGCTCTGAGGACGACGGGTGTGATAACACACAGGGTGATGATGATGAGGTTGGAGATCCCACTTACTGTCAACCCACAGTCAGCCAAGAGATGAGGTCAGCAGAGGAGGTGGAGGAAGATGCTAGTGACGACGAGGTCAGGTTGCGCCTTCCTGGACAGAGACGTAGTACTGGAAGCACGTCAACAACTGCATCCTCAAACACAACTCTGCCTCTCACCACAAGTCGTGGTGGCTCTTCAGGTCGCATGGGTGCTAAGCCTTGCATAGCCTGGGCATTTTTTCAGATCGATAAACGTGACCCAACTCGTGTTATCTGTAACATTTGTCAGCAAAAGCTAAGTAGAGGCCAAAAAATATATAGTTTGAGTACTTCATGCATGAACCGGCACATGGACATGAAGCATAAGTTGCAGTGGGAAGCTCAGTGTGCTACAATGCGGCCTAGCCGGCCGGGCCAACCACCGTCTGCCATATCTTGTGCATCCGCGGCCTCTTCATCCTCTGTGACTGGGGGGACAGCAGTCACACCTGTTTTGGGGCGCAGACCTGCCACCTCTTTACCCGCAACAGCCAGCGTGATTGGCAGGTCATCATTTTCTTTGGAGGTGGGAACACCAGCTGGTGTTGAGCGCTATCCGACATCGATAGCACCACCTTTGGATCAAGGCAACCTAACATGTCCGCCTGCATCTTCCTCACAGACCGGCAGTTTGCCGGGGACACCCTTATCAACCCCGTCTAAGCACAATAGCCAGCCCTCGGTCCCTCAGATGTGGACAAGTAAAAGACCATTTCCTCCTAGCCATGAGAAAGCTAAGAGGTTGAATTTCACCATCTGCAAGCTCTTGGCTACAGAAATGATGCCTTTCCGCCTGGTGGACACAGAGGATTTTCGAGACCTTATGTCCGTCGCAGTGCCCCAGTACCAGATGCCCAGTCGGCACTACTTCTCAAAGAAAGGTGTGCCTGCGCTCCACCAGCATGTCGCACACAACATCACCGCTTCTTTGAGAAACTCTGTGTGTGACAGGGTGCATTTCACCACAGACACTTGGAGGAGTAGGCATGGACAGGGGCGTTACATGTCGCTGACTGGGCACTGGGTAACTATGGTGACAGCAGGACAAGGGGCTGCTGTCCAAGTCTTGCCGTCCCCACGAGTTGTGCGTCAATCCTATTTATGTCAAAGTTCCTCCACTGCTTCTGCCTCCTCAACCTCCTCTCGGTCTTCCACCTGCACCCAAAGCCTGTCTGGTCATGCCACAAGCTTTCTAACTACGCAGAAGGGATCCTGCACACCTCCTTTCTATGCTGGCAGCAGGGCTCAACGTCATCAGGCGGTTTTTACATTGAAATGTCTGGGAAATGTGAGTCACACAGCTGAGGAGTTGTGGTCAGCTCTGGAGAACCAATTTCATGAATGGTTGTCTCCACTGGACCTGAAACCAGGGAAGGCCGTGTGCGACAATGCTGCAAACCTGGGTGCGGCCCTTCGCCGGGGCAATGTCACACACGTGCCTTGTATGGCTCACATGTTGAACCTGGTTGTCCAGCAATTTTTAGCCCACTATCCCAGACTAGATGGCATTCTGCAGAGGGCACGGTCGCTGTGTGCTCACTTCCGCCGTTCGCATCCCGCAGCTCAGCGACTTACATCTCTACAGAAGTCGTTGGGCCTGCCACTTCACCGGCTAAAATGCGATGTGCCTACCCGGTGGAATTCAACTCTGCACATGTTGCAGCGACTGTGGCAGCACCGACAAGCCCTGGTGCAATACGTTCTGACGTATAGCCTGGGCCAACGAGATTCAGAGGTGGGGCAAATCACGCTGGAGGAGTGGTCTCAGATCAGGGACCTATGCACCCTTCTGCACAGTTTTGAAATGGCGACGAAGATGTTTAGTGCTGACGATGCCATTATCAGCATGACTATTCCGGTGATATACATGCTGGAGCACATGTTAAACAGAATTCGGAGTCAGGTGGTGGCACAAGAGGAGGTGGAGGAAGTAGAGGAGGAGGAGTTGTATGCGGAAGGGCTAACATCTGCAAGGTCCAGACGGTCGGCAGCACCAAGGCGGCAGGCATGTGAGGGTGGGGGAGATGGTTTTACCAGGGCGCATGGTAGCAGCCAAACTAGTGAGGAAGGTGCAGGAGCCCAGGAAGAAGTGGAGGACGAACTGATGGAAGACTCATCAGATGAGGGAGACCTTGATCACATTTCTGTTGTGCGAGGTTGGGGGGAGAGGACAGAGGAAGGAAGCATGATTGTTACCTCGCCACCAACACAACAGGGACTTGGTGCTCCTGGATGCGCAACACACATGAGTGCCTTCTTGCTGCACTACCTGCAACATGACCCTCGAATTGTGAGAATTAGAAATAATCCTGACTACTGGGTTGCCACACTGTTAGATCCCCGGTACAAAAGTAAATTTGCAGAAATTATTCCTGCCATAGAAAGGGATGCACGCATGCAGGAGTATCAGCAGAGACTGTTGCAGAATCTTACATGTGCTTTTCCACAAAATACCAGCGGTGCACGTAGTGAATCTCACAGTTCCAACTTGCCAACCGTGGGACCGTCAAGTGTTCAGCACTCAAACCGTAACAGAACCACAGTATCTGCTGGTAACATCAATTTTGCGGAATCATTTCACCACTTTTTTAGCCCATCCTTTGCAAGGCCACAGGAGACAAGAAGTCTGACACATAGTCAACGCCTAGAGACGATGGTACAGGAGTATCTCCAAGTAAACATTGAAGCCACGACTGTGTCACTGGACCCTTGCTCTTTTTGGGCTTCCAATCTGGATAAATGGCCGGAGCTAGCCACTTACGCCTTGGAGATCTTGTCATGCCCCGCAGGCAGCGTTCTGTCTGAACGTGTGTTCAGCGCTGCTGGTGGTGTGCTGACAGATAAGCGCACGCGGCTCTCCACTGATAATGTAGACAGACTCACGTTCATAAAGATGAACAAATCATGGATCCGAAACGACTTTTCTACCCCTGTGTCATCCTGGGGAGAGTAAAAGTTTGATGATTGGTTAAAATCACCCTACCAACCGTTTTAAGCTTTCAAATTACTAATCATGTTTATCTGTATCTTGACTGGAAAATAATTTGGGCTTTGTAGCAGTGTGCAGCACTGATCCTATTAGGCCATCTATACTAAAGCTTCACCAGATTTAAAATTAAAAATAATTTTTAGCTGCATCTAGCCCGGAAAATAATTTTGGGGCTCCGAGATGCGCAAGACACATAAGTGCCTTCTTGCTGCACTACCTGCAGCATGACCCTCATATTGTCAGAATTCGAAGTAATCATGACTACTGGGTTGCCACACTCTTAGATCCCCCAAACTTTTCGATCAACCTTTTCATTTTAATAAAGACCAAAAAAATGGTCATTTTTGAAATTATAAGCATTAGCAGGTTGTTAGAAACTGAAATCAAACAGTTTTCAACTCAAAACTTTATTCTAGGTGATGTTACATTTTCACATAGGACCCCTTGTTCGAAAGGAGCTTCTGAACTCTCTCGTCCATTGAATTTGTCAGGTTTTGGATGGTTTCTGCTTCAATTTTTTTGCATGAGGACAGAATACCCTCCCAGAGCTGTTGCTTAGATGTGAACTGCCTCCCGCCATCATAGACACTCCTTTTAATGATGCTCCAAAGGTTCTGAATGGGGTAGAGGTCAGGGGAGCATGGGGGTCACACCATAAGTTTGTCCCCTTTTATGCCCATATCAGCCAGAGATGCAGATGTTTTATGTGCAGCATGAGATGGTGCATTATCATGCAGAAAAATGATCTTGCTGTGAAATACATGGTTCTTCTTCTTGAACCATGGCAGGAAGTGCTGTTTGAGAAAATCCACATACATTATGGAGTTCATCTTTAGCGCCTTCAGGGATCCTAAAGGGGCCGACAATCTCTCTCCCCATGATTCCAGCCCAAAACATTACTCCACCTCCTCCTTGTTGGCGCTGTAGCCGTGTTTGCGTGGGGTGTCCATCAACCAGCCATCCTCCACTCCATCGATCTGGACCATCGAGCGCTGCACGGCACTCATCCGTGAACAAAACTGTTTTGAAATCAGTCTTCATGTAATGTTTGGCCCACTGGAGCCGTTTCTGCTTGTGTGAAGTGGATGGAGGAGGTCGACAGGATGGCGTATGCACAGCTGCAAACCTCTGAAGGACCCTGCATCTTGTTGTTCGGGGGACGTTGGAGGCACAAGCAGCTTCAAAAACTTGTCTGCTGCTATGACAAGGCTTTTTTGCCGCTGCTCTTTCAACCTGACGTAATTGCCTGTAGGAAAGAGTCCTCAATTTGCCCTTATCAGCACGCACACGTGTGTACTGTGAATCAGCTACATACTTCTTGATTGCCAAGACACTTCATCCTGATCATCGCACAATGTTGATTGTAGTCATGCCTTGACCTAAACACTCCACAATTTGTTGCTTCTCAGCAGCCGACACATCCTTTTTCTTTCCCATTTTGGCAGAAAATGTAGGCTGCTTAATAATGTGAGAGAGCCTTCTTAAGTAGTCTTGCCTTTCATTGGACACACCTGCCAAACTAATTAGCACAGGTGTCTGCAATTGCTTACAGTGATATAAAGAGCCCTGACACACATCACCATCAATGAGTTTAACTGACAAACAAACAAATTCTTCCCTTATCACTCCTAAACACTTTTTGCATAATAATTTGGAACGCAGTGTACATGTGCTTTTCCACAAAACACCAGCGGTTCACGTAGTGAATCTTACAGTTCTAACTTGCCAACCGTGGTCTGTATGGAGTTGTTCAATAAAGGGCCCAAAATTAAGATAACATAGATGGGAGAGGTCTCTATGAATAGGAATTCCTAAGTATTTGATACCCTGTGAGGGACAGGCAAAGGGAAAGTTGGACTGGATGGAATCCTATATGGATTTGGGGAGGGAGACATCGAGGGCCTCAGACTTCGCTGCATTGATTTTAAAATTTGACCACGTAACAAAGTGATCTATTTCAGCCATAATAGCAGGGATGGATATATGTGATTGAGTGATATATACTAGGACATCATCAGCAAATAGAGAGCACTTGTACTCGGTGCCTCCCACCTCAATCCACCAATATTGGGGTTATGGCGAATTGATGAGAGCAGGTGCTCCGTCACTAGGATGTATAAGAGAGGGGACAGAGGACATCCCTGCCTTGTCCCATTGGTGATTGTGAAAGGTGATGAAAATGTTCTGACGCACCCCCTGGGCCTTGTGACACCCGGAGCCGGACCCTTTTTGGTGGATGCTGGTGGTTGTAGTCTTCGTGGCGGCGACCCGGTTCCGTGGCTCAGGGCGGTCAAACCAGTGTCGGAACTATTTATGTGGTTTTGATGTTTAAATGTCCGACTACGCCACCCGTGGATTGCGGTCAGAGTGAACCGCTGCTACAGGGCAGACCTCTGAGGCTGGTGTTGTGGGTGCAGCAGAGCGTAGCATAACTCCCCACGGGAGGAGTATAGCCTCAGGGCAGTGTATGCAGAGGATGGGGGTGATGGTGCAGGGCAGCAGCAGTAACGACACGGAGTCAGTGATGCTGTCCAGGGCCTTTACTCACAGTTCTTATTATCCAGACCACGTCTGCAGGTAACGGCTGCCCACGTCGTACTGTGCTCACCAGGTGAGGGGCTCAGACAACTCCCAGATAACTTTGGAGCACTTCACAGGACCCCCTTTGTGTGTCCTTTGTCTGGCCTTTCTTACCAACACTTCTGTCCGGCTGCCTCGGGCCTCCTCTTGGTAAACTTGGCGCCAGTTTCCCTGACCCTATGTGGTGCCTTCCTAGCGGGTGTAGCGAGGGGCTGCGCCACATAAAATGTCAGAGCCTCCGGTTTCTAGTTGAGGGTCGTTTCCTGCCTCCACTAGTTCGGGGACCGGTCTCCCCCTTTGGCCTGACCCCTCCACGCAGGTGGATTCGGGTGTGCGGTGGCGACTCGCCCGTCCGCACCCCTGGGATCCCTTCATTCCTCGCGCCTGGAGCCTTCTCCGCTCCTCTTCCTTCCTTCTCCCTCTTCCAGGCCTGGGCCTCTGTTACTAGGCCCGCCTCCGGAGCAGAGCTCATGCAGAGCCCCTGCTCCCTGCCACTTCTGCTCAGACTTCTCTGCACTGAACTAAGATGGTGCCCACCTTTTATACTCCCTTCTCAATGCACCCAGGAACTGCTTCCTCTCTGCTCCTGCACTACAGGGTTCCCCTTCCTCAGTGTTCCCTCCCCCCACTCCAGCCAGGGGCAGGGACTGTCATGCCCATCTCAGGGGCATATTGGTCGCCCTGCCCCACGGCAATGTGGTGTAATGCATGCAGGTGTCGGGTCCTGATCCACACTCCATCCTTACCTGAGAGTGAGATATCACACCTCTGGGTGAGGTGCAATACGTCTGTAGCAACCGAGCCCTCAGGGTGCTACAGTTCCATTTATCTTCAGCCTAGGTGACGTATTGCGATACAGGGCCGTGATTTTTTCGCTATAAAAGGGTCCCCTAGACCCCTACCCCAAGCTTTTTAAGAGAATCATATATGGCGTGCCAGGAGACTCTATGGAATGCTTTCTCAGCATCCAACGAGAGTATCTAATTACAAATTTTTAACTGCATCTAGCCCAGGAAATACTTTGTGCCTAGTAGCAGTGTCTGCTAGTCATCGGATTATCCCGGCTGTTAAGCAAGCTACACCACCTGTAGTTTAGACACTTAATTTTTTCAAAGGAAATGATTCGGGACCATGGGATACTTAGTGAAGAGCATCAGGAGGCACCCCAAGGCATAGGGGCTGGGACTGGCAGTAGGATGCCTTGCGGTGGACAGCCGAGCTCGATCCTTATAAAAGCTTTTTAACTGCAGCAGCTTTAGTGGACGCTACTGGAGCTGGAATTACGCGGCTGCTGGCATGAGACTTGCCCTCCAATAGATCCTTGTAAATGGATTTAAAGTGTATTCATTCAAATTAGAGAGACAATTTAAATTAAAAAGCTTAGAGCTGCCTCCACCACAGGGGGGCTCGCTCGACCCACCAGCGGACAGGCACCAGTATTGGGAGAGGGGGGCTGGCCGTCAGGGTTCACCGCGGCTCTGGCACAAACCCTGCGACACGGAGGTGGCACGGGCAGGATCGGACTGGCCGTGTCGGCTTCTCACTTTTTGGATTTTAGAAGGGCATGACATGCCTATATCTGTGTCTCCCCCTCCTTTTACTCCTCCACCTCTTTTATTTTCGCATGACTATATGTACTTGTCACTTTTCCATGTGTTAGTTATGTCTTCTGAGCAGTTTGTCAGCTTTTGGACACCTTTGAAGGTGTTTTCTATGTGTTTCTATGTGTTTTTGTTTGCCTGCCATTGGTTTTAACGGTGTTCGAAGGTGTTCGACGAACAGTTCGGCGAACACACGGGTGTTCGACGAACCGAACCGAACTCGAACACTACGGGGGTGGCTCAACACTACTCAGGACTAGATTACTTAGGTGCAGGGATCCTCAGGAGGTAGGGGTTACGCTGGCGGCCTGGACCTCTGTACCTTTAACAGTACCTCCAGGTAGAGGGATTAGTCAGGGCCCCAGCTCAGGGTCAGCTTATTTTTAATTTGCAACCTTGTGGAGGTTAGTATAGATGGACTAATAGACCAAGTCCCACACACTGCTAGAAGCCAAAATATTTTTTCAGAGCTAGATGCAAAAAAAAATTATATTGAATTTGCAACCTGATGGAGGTCAGTATAGATGGACTAATAGAACAAGTCCCACACACTGCTAGAAGCCCAAATATTTTTCAGAGCTAGATGCAGAAAAAAATTATATTGAATTTGCAACCTGAAGGAGGTCAGTATAGATGGACTAATAGAACAAGTCCCACACACTGTTAGAAGCCCAAATAATTTTTCAGGGTTAGATACAGAAAAAAAATATTTTTAATTTGCAACCTGGTGGAATTTAGTATAGATGGACTAATAGAACAAGTCCCACACACTGCTACAAGCCCAAATATTTTTTCAGAGCTAGACGCAGAAAAAAATTATATTGAATTTGCAACCTGATGGAGGTCAGTATAGATGGACTAATAGACCAAGTCAAACACATTGTTAGAAGCCCAAATATTTTTTCAGAGCTAGATGCAGATAAACATTATTTTCAATTTGCAACCTGGTGGAGGTTAGTATAGATGGACTAATAGACCAAGTCCCACACACTGCAAGAAGCCAAAATATTTTTTCAGAGCTAGATGCAGAAAAAAATTATATTGAATTTGCAACCTGATGGAGGTCAGTTTAGATCGACTAATAGACCAAGTCCCACACACTGCTAGATGCCCAAATATTTTTTCAGAGCTATATGCAGTTAAAAATTATTTTTAATTTGCAACCTGGTGGAGGTTAGTATAGATGTACTCATAGACCAAGTCCCACACACTGCTAGAAGCCCAAATATTTTTTCAGAGCTAGATGCAGAAAAAAATTATATTGAATTTGCAACCTGATGGAGGTCAGTATAGATGGACTAATAGACCAAATCCCACACACTACTAGGAGCCCAAATATTTTTTCAGAGCTAGATGCAGATAAAAATAATTTTTAATTTGCAACCTGGTGGAGGTTAGTATAGATGGAATAATGGACCAAGTCCCACACACTGCTAGAAGCCCAAATATTTTTTCAGAGCTAGATGCAGAAAAAAATTATATTGAATATGCAACCTGATGGAGGTACAGATGGACTAATAGACCAAGTCCCACGCACTGCTAGAAGCATAAATATTTTTTCAGAGCTATATGCAGATAAAAATTATTTTTCATTTGCAACCTGGTGGAGGTTAGTATAGATGGACTAATAGACCAAGTCCCACACACTACTAGAAGCCCAAATATTTTTTCAGAGCTAGATGAAGAAAAAAATGATTTTGAATTTGCAACCTGATGGAGGTCCGTATTGATGGACTTATAGACCAAGTCCCACACACTGCTAGAAGCCCAAATATTTTTTCAGAGCTAGATGCAGATAAAAAATCTTTTTAATTTCCAACCTGGTGGAGGTTAGTATAGATGGACTAATAGACCAAGTCCTACACACTGCTAGAATCCAAAATATTTTATCAGAGCAAGATGCAGAAAAAAATTATATTGAATTTGCAACCTGGTGGAGATTAGTATAGATGGACTAAAAGACCAAGTCCCACACACTGCTAGAAGCCGAAATATTTTTTCAGAGCTAGATGCAGAAAAAAATTATATTGAATTTGCAACCTGATGGAGGTCAGTATAGATGGACGAATAGACCAAGTCCCACACACTGCTAGAAGCCCAAATATTTTTTCAGAGCTAGATGCAGATAAAAATTGTTTTTAATTTGCAACCTGGCGGAGGTTAGTAAAGATGGACTAATAGACCAAGTCCCACACACTGCTAGAAGCCAAAATATTTTTTCAGAGCTAGATGCAGAAAAAAATTATATTGAATTTGCAACCTGATGGAGGTCAGAATAGATGGACTAATAGACCAAGTCCCACACACTGCTAGACTCCAAAATATTTTTTCAGTGCTAGATGCAGAAACAAATTATATTGAATTTGCAACCTGATGGAGGTTAGTATAGATAGACTAATATAACAAGTTCCACACAATGCTAGAAGCCCAAATATTTTTTCAGAGATAGATGCAGATAAAAATTATTTTTAATTTGCAACCTGGTGGAGATTAGTATAGATGGACTAAAAGACCAAGTCCCACACACTGCTAGAAGCCGAAATATTTTTTCAGAGCTAGATGCAGAAAAAAATTATATTGAATTTGCAACCTGATGGAGGTCAGTATAGATGGACTAATAGACCAAGTCCCACACACTGCTAGAAGCCCAAATATTTTTTCAGAGCTAGATGCAGATAAAAATTATTTTTAATTTGTAACCTGGTGGAGGTTAGTATAGATGGACTAATAGACCAAGTCCCACACACTGCTAGAAGCCGAAATATTTTTTCAGAGCTAGATGCAGAAAAAAATTATATTGAATTTGCAACCTGATGGAGGTCAGTATAGATGGACTAATAGAACAAGTCCCACACACTGCTAGAAGCCCAAATATTTTTTCAGAGCTAGATGCAGATAAAAATTATTTTTAATTTGCAACCTGGTGGAGGTAAGTATAGATGGATTTATAGATAAAGTCCCACACACTGCTAGAAGCCAAAATATTTTTTCAGAACTAGATGCAGAAAAAAATTATATTGAATTTGCAACCTTATGGAGGTCAGTATAGATGGACTAATAGACCAAGTCCCACACACTGCTAGAAGCCCAAATATTTTTTCAGAGCTATATGAAGATAAAAATTATTTTTAATTTGCAACCTGGTGTAGGTTAGTATAGGTGGACTAATATACCAAGTCCCACACACTACTAGAAGCCCAAATATTTTTTCAGAGCTAGATGTAGAAAAAAATTATATTGAATTTGCAACCTGATGGAGGTCCGTATTGATGGACTAATAGATCAAGTCCCACACACTGCTAGACTCCAAAATATTTTTTCAGATCTAGAAGCAGAAAAAAATTATATTGAATTTGCAACCTGATGGAGGTTAGTGTAGATAGACTAATAGAACAAGTCCCACACACTGCTAGAAGCCCAAATATTTTTTCAGAGATAGATGCAGATAAAAAATATTTTTAATTTGCAACCTGGTGGAGGTTAGTATAGATGGACTAATAGATCAAGCCCCACACACTGCTAGAAGCCAAAATATTTTTTCAGAGTTAGATGCAGAGAAAAATTATATTGAATTTGCAACCTGATGGAGGTACAGATGGACTAATAGACCAAGTCCCACGCACTGCTAGAAGCATAAATATTTTTTCAGAGCTATATGCAGATAAAAATTATTTTTCATTTGCAACCTGGTGGAGGTTAGTATAGATGGAATAATAGACCAAGTCCCACACACTACTAGAAGCCCAAATATTTTTTCAGAGCTAGATGAAGAAAAAAATGATTTTGAATTTGCAACCTGATGGAGGTCCGTATTGATGGACTTATAGACCAAGTCCCACACACTGCTAGAAGCCCAAATATTTTTTCAGAGCTAGATGCAGATAAAAAATCTTTTTAATTTCCAACCTGGTGGAGGTTAGTATAGATGGACTAATAGACCAAGTCCTACACACTGCTAGAATCCAAAATATTTTATCAGAGCAAGATGCAGAAAAAAATTATATTGAATTTGCAAACTGGTGGAGGTTAGTATAGATGGACTAATAGACCAAGTCCCACACACTGCTCGAATCCCAAATATTTTTTCAGAGCTGGATGCAGAAAAAAAATATATTGAATTTTCAACCTGATGGAGGTCAGTATAGATGGACGAATAGACCAAGTCCCACACACTGCTAGAAGCCCAAATATTTTTTCAGAGCTAGATGCAGATAAAAATTGTTTTTAATTTGCAACCTGGCGGAGGTTAGTAAAGATGGACTAATAGACCAAGTCCCACACACTGCTAGAAGCCAAAATATTTTTTCAGAGCTAGATGCAGAAAAAAATTATATTGAATTTGCAACCTGATGGAGGTCAGAATAGATGGACTAATAGACCAAGTCCCACACACTGCTAGACTCCAAAATATTTTTTCAGTGCTAGATGCAGAAACAAATTATATTGAATTTGCAACCTGATGGAGGTTAGTATAGATAGACTAATATAACAAGTTCCACACAATGCTAGAAGCCCAAATATTTTTTCAGAGATAGATGCAGATAAAAATTATTTTTAATTTGCAACCTGGTGGAGATTAGTATAGATGGACTAAAAGACCAAGTCCCACACACTGCTAGAAGCCGAAATATTTTTTCAGAGCTAGATGCAGAAAAAAATTATATTGAATTTGCAACCTGATGGAGGTCAGTATAGATGGACTAATAGACCAAGTCCCACACACTGCTAGAAGCCCAAATATTTTTTCAGAGCTAGATGCAGATAAAAATTATTTTTAATTTGTAACCTGGTGGAGGTTAGTATAGATGGACTAATAGACCAAGTCCCACACACTGCTAGAAGCCGAAATATTTTTTCAGAGCTAGATGCAGAAAAAAATTATATTGAATTTGCAACCTGATGGAGGTCAGTATAGATGGACTAATAGAACAAGTCCCACACACTGCTAGAAGCCCAAATATTTTTTCAGAGCTAGATGCAGATAAAAATTATTTTTAATTTGCAACCTGGTGGAGGTAAGTATAGATGGATTTATAGATAAAGTCCCACACACTGCTAGAAGCCAAAATATTTTTTCAGAACTAGATGCAGAAAAAAATTATATTGAATTTGCAACCTTATGGAGGTCAGTATAGATGGACTAATAGACCAAGTCCCACACACTGCTAGAAGCCCAAATATTTTTTCAGAGCTATATGAAGATAAAAATTATTTTTAATTTGCAACCTGGTGTAGGTTAGTATAGGTGGACTAATATACCAAGTCCCACACACTACTAGAAGCCCAAATATTTTTTCAGAGCTAGATGTAGAAAAAAATTATATTGAATTTGCAACCTGATGGAGGTCCGTATTGATGGACTAATAGATCAAGTCCCACACACTGCTAGACTCCAAAATATTTTTTCAGATCTAGAAGCAGAAAAAAATTATATTGAATTTGCAACCTGATGGAGGTTAGTGTAGATAGACTAATAGAACAAGTCCCACACACTGCTAGAAGCCCAAATATTTTTTCAGAGATAGATGCAGATAAAAAATATTTTTAATTTGCAACCTGGTGGAGGTTAGTATAGATGGACTAATAGATCAAGCCCCACACACTGCTAGAAGCCAAAATATTTTTTCAGAGTTAGATGCAGAGAAAAATTATATTGAATTTGCAACCTGATGGAGGTATAGATGGACTAATAGACCGAGTCCCACGCACTGCTAGAAGACCAAATATTTTTTCAGAGCTATATGCAGATAAAAAATATTTTTAATTTGCAACCTGGTGGAGGTTAGTATAGATGGACTAATAGACCAAGTCCCACACACTACTAGAAGCCCAAATATTTTTTCAGAGCTAGATGTAGAAAAAAACTATATTGAATTTGCAACCTGATGGAGGTCCGTATTGATGGACTAATAGACCAAGTCCCACACACTGCTAGAAGCCCAAATATTTTTTCAGAGCTAGATGCAGATAAAAATTATTTTTCATTTGCAAACTGGTGGAGGTTAGTATAGATGGACTAATAGAACAAGTCCAACACACTGCTCGAAGCCCAAATATTTTTTCAGAGCTGGATGCAGAAAAAAATTATATTGAATTTGCAACCTGATGGAGGTCAGAATAGATGGACTAATAGACCGAGTCCCACACACTGCTAGACTCCAAAATATTTTTTCAGAGCTAGATGCAGAAAAAAATTATATTGAATTTTCAACCTGATGGAGTTAGTGTAGATAGACTAATAGAACAAGTCCCACACACTGCTAGAAGCCCAAATATTTTTTCAGAGATAGATGCAGATAAAAATTATTTTTAATTTGCAACCTGGTGGAGGTTAGTATAAATGGACTAATAGGACATGTCCCACGCACTGCTACAAGCCCAAGCCCAAATAATTTTTCAGAGCTAGATGCAGATAAAAATTATTTTGAATTTGCAACCTGGTGGAGGTTAGTATAGATGGATTAATAGAACAAGTCCCACACACTGCTACAAGACCAAGCCCAAATATTTTTTCAGAGCTAGATGCAGATAAAAATTATTTTGAATTTGCAATCTCGTGGAGGTTAGTATAGATGGACTTATAGAACACGTCCCACACACTGCTACATGCCCAAGCCCAAATATTTTTTCAGAGCTAGATGCAGATAAAATTTATTTTAAATTAGCAACCTGGTGGAGGTTAGTATAGATGGACTAATAGAACAAGTCCCACACACTGCTACAAGCCCAAGCCCAAATATTTTTTCAGAGCTATATGCAGATAAAAATTATTTTGAATTTTCAACCTGGTGGAGGTTAGTATAGATGAACTAATAGAACAAGTCCCACACACTGCTACAAGACCAAGCCCAATTATGTTTTCGGAGATAGATGCAGATAAAAGTTATTTTGAATTTGCAACCTGGTGGAGGTTAGTTTAGATTGACTAATAGAAAATGTCCCACACACTGCTTCAAGCCCAAGCCCAAATATTTTTTCAGAGCTAGATGCAGATAAAAATTATTTTGAATTTGCAACCTGGTGGAGGTTAGTATAGTTGGACTAATAGAACAAGTCGCAGACACTGCTACAAGCTGAAGCCCAAATATTTTTTCAGAGCTAGATGCAGATAAAAATTATTTTGAATTTGCAACCTGGTGTAGGTTAGTATCGATAGACTAATAGAACAAGGCCCACACACTGCTACAAGCCCAAGCCAAAATATTTTTATAGAGCTAGATGCAGATAAACATTCTTTTGAATTTGCAACCTGGTGGAGGTTAGTATAGTTGGACTAATAGAACAAGTCGCAGACACTGCTACAAGCCGAAGCCCAAATATTTTTTCAGAGCTAGATGCAAATAAAAAATTTTTTGAATTAGCAACCTGGTGGAGGTTAGTATAGATGGACTAATAGAACAAGTTCCACACACTGCTACAAGCCCAAGCCCAAATATTTTTTCACAGCTAGATGCAGATAAAAATTATTTTGAATTTGCAACCTGGTGGAGGTTAGTATAGATGGATTAATAGAACAAGTCCCACACACTGCTACAAGCCCAAGCCCAAATATTTTTTCTGAGCTTGATGCAGATAAAAATTATTTTGAATTTGCAATCTCGTGGAGGTTAGTATACATGGACTAATAGAACAACTCCCACACACTGCTACATGCCCAAGCCCAAATATTTTTTCAGAGCTAGATGCAGATAAAAGTTATTTTGAATTAGCAACCTGGTGGAGGTTAGTATAGATGCACTAATAGAACAAGTCCCACACACTGCTACAAGCCCAAGCCCAAATATTTTTTCAGAGCTAGATGCAGATAAAAATTATTTTGAATTTGCAATCTCGTGGAGGTTAGTATACATGGACTAATAGAACAAGTCCCACAGACTGCTACATGCCCAAGCCCAAATATTTTTTCAGAGCTAGATGCAGATAAAAGTTATTTTGAATTAGCAACCTGGTGGAGGTTAGTATAGATGGAGTAATAGAACAAGTCCCACACACTGCTACAAGCCCAAGCCCAATTATGTTTACAGAGCTAGATGCAGATAAAAATTCTTTTGAATTTGCAACCCGGTGGAGGTTAGTATAGATGGACTAATAGAACAAGTCCCACACACTGCTACAAGCCCAAGCCCAATTATGTTTTCAGAGCTAGATGCAGATAAAAATTATTTTGAATTTGCAACCTGGTGTAGGTTAGTATAAATGGACTAATAGAACATGTCCCACGCACTGCTACAAGCCCAAGCCCAAAAATTTTTTCAGAGCTAGATGCAGATAAAAATTATTTTGAATTTGCAACCTGGTGGAGGTTAGTATAGATGGATTAATAGAACAAGTCCCACACACTGCTACAAGACCAAGCCCAAATATTTTTTCAGAGCTAGATGCAGATAAAATTTATTTTAAATTAGCAACCTGGTGGAGGTTAGAATAGATGGACTAATAGAACAAGTCCCACACACTGCTACAAGCCCAAGCCCAAATAATTTTTCAGAGCTATATGCAGATAAAAATAATTTTGAATTTTCAACCTGGTGGAGGTTAGTATAGATGGACTAATAGAACAAGTCCCACACACTGCTACAAGACCAAGACAAATTATGTTTTCGGAGATAGATGCAGATAAAAATTATTTTTAATTTGCAACCTGGTGGAGGTTAGTATAGTTGGACTAATAGAGCAAGTCGCAGACATTGCTACAAGCTGAAGCCCAAATATTTTTTCAGAGCTTGATGCAGATAAAAATTATTTTGAATTTGCAACCTGGTGTAGGATAGTATCGATAGACTAATAGAACAAGGCCCACACACTGCTACAAGACCAAGCCAAAATATTTTTATAGAGCTAGATGCAGATAAAAATTCTTTTGAATTTGCAACCTGGTGGAGGTTAGTAAAGTTGGACTAATAGAACAAGTCGCAGACACTGCTACAAGCTGAAGCCCAAATATTTTTTCAGAGCTAGATGCAAATAAAAATTTTTTTGAATTAGCAACCTGGTGGAGGTTAGTATAGATGGACTAATGGAACAAGTTCCACACACTGCTACAAGCAGAAGCCCAAATATTTTTTCAGAGCTAGATGCAGATAAAAATTATTTTGAATTTGCAACCTGGTGGAGGTTAGTATAGATGGATTAATAGAACAAGTCCCACACACTGCTACAAGCCCAAGCCCAAATATTTTTTCAGAGCTAGATGCATATAAAAATTATTTTGAATTTGCAATCTCGTGGAGGTTAGTATACATGGACTAATAAAACAAGTCCCACACACTGCTACATGCCCAAGCCCAAATATTTTTTCAGAGCTAGATGCAGATAAAAGTTATTTTGAATTAGCAACCTGGTGGAGGTTAGTATAGATGCACTAATAGAACAAGTCCCACACACTGCTACAAGCCCAAGCCCAAATATTTTTTCAGAGCTAGATGCAGATAAAAATTATTTTGAATTTGCAATCTCGTGGAGGTTAGTATAGATGGACTAATAGAACAAGTCCCACACACTGCTACAAGCCCAAGCACAAATATTTTTTCAGAACTAGATGCAGATAAAAATTATTTTGAATTTTCAACCTGGTGGAGGTTAGTATAGATGGACTAATAGAACAAGTCCCACACACTGCTACAAGCCCAAGCCCAAATATTTTTTCAGAGCTAGATGCAGATAAAAATTCTTTTGAATTTGCAACCTGGTGGAGGTTAGTATAGATGGACTAATAGAACAAGTCCCACACACTGCTACAAGCCCAAGCCCAATTATGTTTACAGAGCTAGATGCAGAGAAAAATTCTTTTGAATTTGCAACCCGGTGGAGGTTAGTATAGATGGACTAATAGAACAAGTCCCACACACTGCTACAAGCCCAAGCCCAATTATGTTTTCAGAGCTAGATGCAGATAAAAATTATTTTGAATTTGCAACCTGGTGTAGGTTAGTATAAATGGACTAATACAACTTGTCCCACGCACTGCTACAAGCCCAAGCCCAAATATTTTTTCAGAGCTAGATGCAGATAAAAATTATTTTGAATTTGCAACCTGGTGGAGGTTAGTATAGATGGACTAATAGAACAAGTCCCACACACTGCTACAAGACCAAGCCCAATTATGTTTTCGGAGCTAGATGCAGATAAAAGTTATTTTGAATTTGCAACCTTGTGGAGGTTAGTTTAGATTGACTAATAGAAAATGTCCCACACACTGCTTCAAGCCCAAGCCCAAACATTTTTTCAGAGCTAGATGCAGATAAAAATTATTTTGAATTTGCAACCTGGTGGAAGTTAGTATAGTTGGACTAATAGAACAAGTCGCAGACACTGCTACAAGCTGAAGTCCAAATATTTTTTCAAAGCTTGATGCAGATAAAAATTATTTTGAATTTGCAACCTGGTGTAGGTTAGTATCGATGGACTAATAGAACAAGGCCCACACACTGCTACAAGCCCAAGCCAAAATATTTTTATAGAGCTAGATGCAGATAAAAATTCTTTTGAATTTGCAACCTGGTGCAGGTTAGTATAGTTGGACTAATAGAACAAGTCGCAGACACTGCTACAAGCCGAAGCCCAAATATTTTTTCAGAGCTAGATGCAAAAAAAAATTTTTTGAATTAGCAACCTGGTGGAGGTTAGTATAGATGGACTAATAGAACAAGTTCCACACACTGCTACAAGCCCAAGCCCAAATATTTTTTCAGAGCTAGATGCAGATAAAAATTATTTTGAATTTGCAACCTGGTGGAGGTTAGTATAGATGGATTAATAGAACAAGTCCCACACACTGCTAAAAGCCCAAGCCCAAATATTTTTTCAGAGCTAGATGCAGATAAAAATTATTTTGAATTTGCAATCTCGTGGAGGTTAGTATACATTTACTAATAGAACAAGTCCCACACACTGCTACATGCCCAAGCCCAAATATTTTTTCAGAGCTAGATGCAGATAAAAGTTATTTTGAATTAGCAACCTGGTGGAGGTTAGTATAGATGCACTAATAGAACAAGTCCCACACACTGTTACAAGCCCAAGCCCAAATATTTTTTCAGAGCTAGATGCAGATAAAAATTATTTTGAATTTTCACCCTGGTGGAGGTTAATATAGATGGAGTAATAAAACAAGTCCCACACACTGCTACAAGCCCAAGCCCAAATATTTTTTCAGAGCTAGATGCAGATAAAAATTATTTTGAATTTTCAACCTGGTGGAAGTTAGTATAGATGGACTAATAGAACAAGTCCCACACTCTGCTACAAGCCCAAGCCCAAATATTTTTTCAGAGCTAGATGCAGATAAAAATTCTTTTGAATTTGCAACCTGGTGGAGGTTAGTATAGATGGACTAATAGAACAAGTCCCACACACTGCTACAAGCCCAAGCCCAATTATGTTTACAGAGCTAGATGCAGATAAAAATTCTTTTGAATTTGCAACCCGGTGGAGGTTAGTATAGATGGACTAATAGAACAAGTCCCACACACTGCTACAAGCCCAAGCCCAATTATGTTTTCAGAGCTAGATGCAGATAAAAATTATTTTGAATTT
Source organism: Phyllobates terribilis (assembly GCF_046119375.1). NCBI lineage: Eukaryota > Metazoa > Chordata > Amphibia > Anura > Dendrobatidae > Phyllobates > Phyllobates terribilis. The sequence goes on along the minus strand of NW_027362763.1, from coordinate 67,483,350 downwards.
GCAACCTGGTGTAGGTTAGTATAAATGGACTAATAGAACATGTCCCACGCACTGCTACAAGCCCAAGCCCAAATATTTTTTCAGAGCTAGATGCAGATAAAAAATATTTTGAATTTGCAACCTGGTGGAGGTTAGTATAGATGGATTAATAGAACAAGTCCCACACACTGCTACAAGACTAAGCCCAAATATTTTTTCAGAGCTAGATGCAGATAAAAATTATTTTGAATTTGCAATCTCATGGAGGTTAGTATAGATGGACTTATAGAACAAGTCCCACACACTGCTACATGCCCAAGCCCAAATATTTTTTCAGAGCTAGATGCAGATAAATTTTTTTTTAAATTAGCAACCTGGTGGAGGTTAGTATAGATGGACTAATAGAACAAGTCCCACACACTGCTACAAGGCCAAGCCCAAATATTGTTTCAGAGCTATATGCAGATAAAAATTATTTTGAATTTTCAACCTGGTGGAGGTTAATATAGATGGACTAATAGAACAAGTCCCACACACTGCTACAAGCCGAAGCCCAAATATTTTTTCAGAGCTAGATGCAGATAAAAATTCTTTTTTCAATTTGCAACCTGGTGGAGGTTAGTATAGATGGAATAATAGAACAAGTCCCACACACTGCTACAAGCAAAAGCCCAATTATGTTTTCAGAGCTAGATGCAGATAAAAATTATTTTGAATTTGCAACCTGGTGGAGGTTAGTATAAATGGACTAATAGAACATGTCCCACGCACTGCTACAAGCCCAAGCCCAAATATTTTTTCAGAGCTAGATGCAGATAAAAATTATTTTGAATTTGCAACCTGGTGGAGGTTAGTATAGATGGATTAATAGAACAAGTCCCACACACTGCTACAAGCTCAAGCCAAAATATTTGTTCAGAGCTAGATGCAGATAAAAATTATTTTGAATTTGCAATCTCGTGGAGGTTAGTGTAGATGGACTAATAGAACAAGTCCCACACACTGCTACAAGCCCAAGCCCAAATATTTTTTCAGAGCTAGATGCAGATAAAAGTTTTTTTGAATTAGCAACCTGGTGGATGTTAGTATAGATGGACTAATAAAACAAGTCCCACACACTGCTACAAGCCCATGCCCAAATATTTTTTCAGAGCTAGATGCAGATAAAAATTATTTTGAATTTTAAACCTGGTGGAGGTTAGTATAGATGGACTAATAGAACAAGTCCCACACACTGCTACAACCCCAAGCCCAAATGTTTTTTCAGAACTAGATGCAGATAAAAAATCTTTTGAATTTGCAACCTGGTGGAGGTTAGTATAGATGGACTAATAGAACAAGTCCCACACACTGCTACAAGCCCAAGCCCAATTATGTTTTCAGAGCTAGATGCAGATAAAAATTATTTTGAATTTGCAACCTGGTGGAGGTTAGTATAGATGGACTAATAGAAGATGTCCCACGCACTGCTACAAGCCCAAGCCCAAATATTTTTTCAGAGCTTGATGCAGATAAAAATTATTTTGAATTTGCAACCTGGTGGAGGTTAGTATAGATGGACTAATAGAACAAGTCCCACACACTGCTACAAGCCCAAGCCCAAATATTTTTTAAGAGCTAGATGCAGATAAAAAATATTTTGAATTTGCAACCTGGCGGAGGTTAGTATAGATGCACTAATAGAACAAGTACCACACACTGCTACAAGCCAAAGCTCAAATATTTTTTCAAAGCTAGATGCAGATAAAAATTATTTTGAATTTGCAACCTCGTGGAGGTTAGTATAGATGGACTAATAGAACAAGTCCCACACACTGTTACAAGACCAAGCCCAATTATGTTTTCAGAGCTAGATGCAGATAAAAGTTATTTTGAATTTGCAACCTGGTGGAGGTTAGTATAGAGGGACTAATAGAACAAGTCCCACACACTGCTACAAGACCAAGCCCAATTATGTTTTCAGAGCTAGATGCAGATAAAAGTTATTTTGAATTTGCAACCTGGTGGAGGTTAGTATAGATGGACTAATAGAACAAGTTCCACACACTGCTACAAGCCCAAGCCCAAATATTTTTTCAGAGCAAGATGCAGATAAAAATTATTTTGAATTTGCAACCTGGTGGAGGTTAGTATAGATGGATTAATAGAACAAGACCCACACACTGCTACAAGCCCAAGCCCAAATATTTTTTCAGAGCTAGATGCAGATAAAAATTATATTGAATTTGCAATCTCGTGGAGGTTAGTATACATGGACTAATAGAACATGTCCCACACACTGCTACATGCCCAAGCCCAAATATTTTTTCAGAGCTAGATGCAGATAAAAGTTATTTTGAATTAGCAACCTGGTGGAGGTTAGTATAGATGGACTAATAGAACAAGTCCCACACACTGCTACAAGCCCAAGCCCAAATATTTTTTCAGAGCTAGATGCAGATAAAAATTATTTTGAATTTTCAACCTGGTGGAGGTTAGTATAGATGGACTAATAGAACAAGTCCCACACACTGCTACAAGCCCAAGCCCAAATATATTTTCAGAGCTAGATGCAGATAAAAATTCTTTTGAATTTGCAATCTCGTGGAGGTTAGTATAGATGGACTAATAGAACAAGTCCCACACACTGCTACAAGCTCAAGCCCAATTATGTTTTCAGAGCTAGATGCAGATAAAAATTATTTTGAATTTTCAACCTGGTGGAGGTCAGTATAGATGGACTAATAGAACAAGTCACACACACTGCTACAAGCCCAAGCCCAAGTATTTTTTCAGAGCTAGATGCAGATAAAAATTCTTTTGAATTTGCAACGTGGTGGAGGTTAGTATAGATGGACTAATAGTACAAGTCCCACACACTGCTACAAGCCCAAGCCCAATTATCTTTTCAGAGCTAGATGCAGATAAAAATTATTTTGAATTTGCAACCTGGTGGAGGTTTAGTATAAATGGACTAATAGAACATGTCCCATGCACTGCTACAAGCCCAAGCCCAAATATTTTTTCAGAGCTTGATGCAGAAAAAAATTATTTTGAATTTGCAACCTGGTGGAGGTTAGTATAGATGGACTAATAGAACAAGTCCCACACACTGCTACAAGCCCAAGCCCAAATATTTTTTAAGAGCTAGATGCAGATAAAAAATATTTTGAATTTGCAACCTGGTGGAGGATAGTATAGATGCTCTAATAGAACAAGTCCCACACACTGCTACAAGCCAAAGCCCAAATAATTTTTCAGAGCTAGATGCAGATAAAAATTCATTTGAATTTGCAACCTGGTGGAGGTTAGTATAGAGGGACTAATAGAACAAGTCCCACACACTGCTACAAGACCAAGCCCAATTATGTTTTCAGAGCTAGATGCAGATAAAAGTTATTTTGAATTTGCAACCTGGTGGAGGTTAGTATAGATGGACTAATAGAACAAGTTCCACACACTGCTACAAGCCCAAGCCCAAATATTTTTTCAGAGCAAGATGCAGATAAAAATTATTTTGAATTTGCAACCTGGTGGAGGTTAGTATAGATGGATTAATAGAACAAGACCCACACACTGCTACAAGCCCAAGCCCAAATATTTTTTCAGAGCTAGATGCAGATAAAAATTATTTTGAATTTGCAATCTCGTGGAGGTTAGTATACATGGACTAATAGAACATGTCCCACACACTGCTACATGCCCAAGCCCAAATATTTTTTCAGAGCTAGATGCAGATAAAAGTTATTTTGAATTAGCAACCTGGTGGAGGTTAGTATAGATGGACTAATAGAACAAGTCCCACACACTGCTACAAGCCCAAGCCCAAATATTTTTTCAGAGCTAGATGCAGATAAAAATTATTTTGAATTTTCAACCTGGTGGAGGTTAGTATAGATGGACTAATAGAACAAGTCCCACACACTGCTACAAGCCCAAGCCCAAATATATTTTCAGAGCTAGATGCAGATAAAAATTCTTTTGAATTTGCAATCTCGTGGAGGTTAGTATAGATGGACTAATAGAACAAGTCCCACACACTGCTACAAGCTCAAGCCCAATTATGTTTTCAGAGCTAGATGCAGATAAAAATTATTTTGAATTTTCAACCTGGTGGAGGTCAGTATAGATGGACTAATAGAACAAGTCACACACACTGCTACAAGCCCAAGCCCAAGTATTTTTTCAGAGCTAGATGCAGATAAAAATTCTTTTGAATTTGCAACGTGGTGGAGGTTAGTATAGATGGACTAATAGTACAAGTCCCACACACTGCTACAAGCCCAAGCCCAATTATCTTTTCAGAGCTAGATGCAGATAAAAATTATTTTGAATTTGCAACCTGGTGGAGGTTTAGTATAAATGGACTAATAGAACATGTCCCATGCACTGCTACAAGCCCAAGCCCAAATATTTTTTCAGAGCTTGATGCAGAAAAAAATTATTTTGAATTTGCAACCTGGTGGAGGTTAGTATAGATGGACTAATAGAACAAGTCCCACACACTGCTACAAGCCCAAGCCCAAATATTTTTTAAGAGCTAGATGCAGATAAAAAATATTTTGAATTTGCAACCTGGTGGAGGATAGTATAGATGCTCTAATAGAACAAGTCCCACACACTGCTACAAGCCAAAGCCCAAATAATTTTTCAGAGCTAGATGCAGATAAAAATTCATTTGAATTGGCAACCTGGTGGAGGTTAGTATAGATGGACTAATAGAACAAGTCCCACACACTGCTACAAGACCAAGACCAATTATGTTTTCAGAGCTAGATGCAGATAAAAGTTATTTTGAATTTGCAACCTGATGGAGGTTAGTATAGATGGACTAATAGAACAAGTCCCACACACTGCTACAAGCCCAAGCCCAAACATTTTTTCAGAGCTAGATGCAGATAAAATTTATTTTAAATTTGCAATCTGGTGGAGGTTAGTATAGATGGACTAATAGAACAAGTCCCACAAACTGCTACAAGCCCAAGCCCAAATATTTTTTCAGAGCTAGATGCAGATAAAAATTCTTTTGAATTTGCAACCTGGTTGAGGTTAGTATAGATGGACTAATAGAACAAGTCCCACACTGCTACAAGCCCAAGCCCAATTATGTTTTCAGAGCTAGATGCAGATAAAAATTATTTTGAATTTGCAACCTGTTGGAGGTTAGTATAGATGGAATTATAGAACAAGTCCCACACACTGCTACAAGCCCAAGCCCAAATATTTTATCAGAGCTAGATGCAGATAAAAATTATTTTGCATTTGCAACCTGGTGGAGTTTAGTATAGATGGACTAATAGAACAAGTCGCAGACACTGCTACAAGCTGAAGCCCAAATATTTTTTCAGAGCTTGAGGCAGATAAAAATTATTTTGAATTTGCAACCTGGTGTAGGTTAGTATAGATGGGCTAATAGAACAAGTTCCACACACTGCTACAAGCCCAAGCCCAAATATTTTTTCAGAGCTAGATGCAGATAAAAATTATTTTGAATTTGCAACCTGGTGGAGGTTAGTATAGATGGATTAATAGAACAAGTCCCACACACTGCTACAAGCCCAAGCCCAAATATTTTTTCAGAGCTAGATGCAGATAAAAATTATTTTGAATTTGCAATCTCGTGGAAGTTAGTATACATGGACTAATAGAACAAGTCCCACACACTGCTACATGCCCAAGCCCAAATATTTTTTCAGAGCTAGATGCAGATAAAAGTTATTTTGAATTAGCAAACTGGTGGAGGTTAGAATAGATGGACTAATAGAACAAGTCCCACACACTGCTACAAGCCAAAGCCCAAATAATTTTTCAGAGCTAGATGCAGATAAAAATTCATTTGAATTTGCAACATGTTGGAGGTTAGTATAGATGGACTTATAGAACAAGTCCCACACACTGCTACAAGCCCAAGCCCAAATATTTTATCAGAGCTAGATGCAGATAAAAATTATTTTGAATTTGCAACCTGGTGGAGTTTAGTTTAGATGGACTAATAGAACAAGTCCCACACACTGCTTCAAGCCCAAGCCCAAACATTTTTTCAGAGCTAGATGCAGATAAAAGTTATTTTGAATTTGCAACCTGGTGGAGGTTAGTTTAGATTGACTAATAGAAAAAGTCCCACACACTGCTTCAAGCCCAAGCCCAAACATTTTTTCAGAGCTAGATGCAGATAAAAATTATTTTGAATTTGCAACCTGGTGGAGGTTAGTATAGTTGGAATAATAGAACAAGTCGCAGACACTGCTACAAGCAGAAGCCCAAATATTTTTTCAGAGCTTGATGCAGATAAAAATCATTTTGAATTTGCAGCCTGGTGTAGGTTAGTATAGATGGACTAATAGAACAAGTTCCACACACTGCTACAAGCCCAAGCCCAAATATTTTTTCAGAGCAAGATGCAGATAAAAATTATTTTGAATTTGCAACCTGGTGGAGGTTAGTATAGATGGATTAATAGAACAAGACCCACACACTGCTACAAGCCCAAGCCCAAATATTTTTTCAGAGCTTGATGCAGATAAAAATTATTTTGAATTTGCAACCTGGTGTAGGTTAGTATAGATGGACTAATAGAACAAGTTCCACACTCTGCTACAAGCCCAAGCCCAAATATTTTTTCAGAGCAAGATGCAGATAAAAATTATTTTGAATTTGCAACCTGGTGGAGGTTAGTATAGATGGATTAATAGAACAAGACCCACACACTGCTACAAGCCCAAGCCCAAATATTTTTTCAGAGCTAGATGCAGATAAAAATTATTTTGAATTTGCAATCTCGTGGAGGTTAGTATACATGGACTAATAGAACATGTCCCACACACTGCTACATGCCCAAGCCCAAATATTTTTTCAGAGCTAGATGCAGATAAAAGTTATTTTGAATTAGCAACCTGGTGGAGGTTAGTATAGATGGACTAATAGAACAAGTCCCACACACTGCTACAAGCCCAAGCCCAAATATTTTTTCAGAGATAGATGCAGATAAAAATTATTTTGAATTTTCAACCTGGTGGAGGTTAGTATAGATGGACTAATAGAACAAGTCCCACACACTGCTACAAGCCCAAGCCCAAATATTTTTTCAGAGCTAGATGCAGATAAAAATTATTTTGAATTTGCAATCTCGTGGACGTTAGTATAGATGGACTAATAGAACAAGTCCCACACACTGCTACAAGCCCAAGCCCAAATAATTTTTCAGAGCTTGATGCACATAAAAATTATTTTGAATTTTCAACCTGGTGGAGGTTAGTATAGATGGACTAATAGAACAAGTCCCACACACTGCTACAAGCCCAAGCCCAAATATTTTTTCAGAGCTAGATGCAGATAAAAGTTATTTTGAATTAGCAACCTGGTGGAGGTTAGTATAGATGGACTAATAGAACAAGTCCCACACACTGCTACAAGCCCAAGCCCAAATATTTTTTCAGAGCTAGATGCAGATGAAAATTATTTTGAATTTTCAACCTGGTGGAGGTTAGTATAGATGGACTAATAGAACAAGTCCCACACACTGCTACAAGCCCAAGCCCAAATATTTTTTCAGAGCTAGATGCAGATAAAAATTATTTTGAATTTTCAACCTGGTGGAGGTTAGTATAGATGGACTAATAGAACAAGTCCCACACACTGCTACAAGCCCAAGCCCAAATATTTTTTCAGAGCTAGATGCAGATAAAAATTATTTTGAATTTTCAACCTGGTGGAGGTTAGTATAGATGGACTAATAGAACAAGTCCCACACACTGCTACAAGCCCAAGCCCAAATATTTTTTCAGAGCTAGATGCAGATAAAAATTCTTTTGAATTTGCAACCTGGTGGAGGTTAGTATAGATGGACTAATAGAACAAGTCTCACACACTGCTACAAGCCCAAGCCCAATTATGTTTTCAGAGCTAGATGCAGATAAAAATTCTTTTGAATTTGCAACCTGGTGGAGGTTAGTATAGATGGACTAATAGAACAAGTCCCACACACTGCTACAAGCCCAAGCCCAATAATGTTTTCAGAGCTAGATGCAGATAAAAATTATTTTGAATTTTCAACCTGGTGGAGGTCAGTATAGATGGACTAATAGAACAAGTCCCACACACTGCTACAAGCCCAAGCCCAAATATTTTTTCAGAGCTAGATGCAGATAAAAATTCTTTTGAATTTGCAACCTGGTGGAGGTTAGTATAGATGGACTAATAGAACAAGTCCCACACACTGCTACAAGCCCAAGCCCAATTATCTTTTCAGAGCTAGATGCAGATAAAAATTATTTTGAATTTGCAACCTGGTGGAGGTTTAGTATAAATGGACTAATAGAACATGTCCCACGCACTGCTACAAGCCCAAGCCCAAATATTTTTTCAGAGCTTGATGCAGAAAAAAATTATTTTGAATTTGCAACCTGGTGGAGGTTAGTATAGATGGACTAATAGAACAAGTCCCACACACTGCTACAAGCCCAAGCCCAAATATTTTTTAAGAGCTAGATGCAGATAAAAAATATTTTGAATTTGCAACCTGGTGGAGGTTAGTATAGAGGCACTAATAGAACAAGTCCCACACACTGCTACGAGCCAAAGCCCAAATAATTTTTCAGAGCTAGATGCAGATAAAAATTCATTTGAATTTGCAACCTGGTGGAGTTTAGTATAGATTGACTAATAGAACAAGTCCCACACACTGCTACAAGCCCAAGCCCAAACATTTTTTCAGAGCTAGATGCAAATAAAATTTATTTTGAATTTGCAATCTGGTGGAGGTTAGTATAGATGGACTAATAGAATAAGTCCCACAAACTGCTAGAAGCCCAAGCTCAAATATTTTTTCAGAGCTAGATGCAGATAAAAATTCTTTTGAATTTGCAACCTGGTTGAGGTTAGTATAGATGGACTAATAGAACAAGTCCCACACTGCTACAAGCCCAAGCCCAATTATGTTTTCAGAGCTAGATGCAGATAAAAATTATTTTGAATTTGCAACCTGTTGGAGGTTAGTATAGATGGAATTATAGAACAAGTCCCACGCACTGCTACAAGCCCAAGCCCAAATATTTTATCAGAGCTAGATGCAGATAAAAATTATTTTGAATTTGCAACCTGGTGGAGTTTAGTTTAGATGGACTAATAGAACAAGTCGCAGACACTGCTACAAGCTGAAGCCCAAATATTTTTTCAGAGCTTGATGCAGATAAAAATTATTTTGAATTTTCAACCTGGTGTAGGTTAGTATAGATGGACTAATAGAACTAGGCCCACACACTGCTACAAGCCCAAGCCGAAATATTTTTATAGAGCTAGATGCAGGTAAAAATTCTTTTGAATTTGCTACCTGGTGGAGGTTAGTATAGTTGGACTAATAGAACAAGTCGCAGACACTGCTACAAGCTGAAGCCCAAATATTTTTTCAGAGCTAGATGCAAATAAAAACTTTTTTGAATTAGCAACCTGGTGGAGGTTAGTATAGATGGACTAATAGAACAAGTTCCACACACTGCTACAAGCCCAAGCCCAAATATTTTTTCAGAGCTAGATGCAGATAAAAATTATTTTGAATTTGCAACCTGGTGGAGGTTAGTATAGATGGATTAATAGAACAAGTCCCACACACTGCTACAAGCCCAAGCACAAATATTTTTTCAGAGCTAGATGCAGATAAAAATTCTTTTGAATTTGCAATCTCGTGGAAGTTAATATACATGGACTAATAGAACAAGTCCCACGCACTGCTACATGCCCAAGCCCAAATATTTTTTCAGAGCTAGATGCAGATAAAAGTTATTTTCAATTAGCAAACTGGTGGAGGTTAGAATAGATGGACTAATAGAACAAGTACCACACACTGCTACAAGCCCAAGCCCAAATATTTTTTCAGAGCTAGATGCAGATAAAAATTATTTTGAATTTTCAACCTGGTGGAGGTTAGTATAGATGGACTAATAGAACAAGTCCCACACACTGCTACAAGCCCAAGCCCAAATATTTTTTCAGAGCAAGATGCAGATAAAAATTATTTTGAATTTGCAACCTGGTGGAGGTTAGTATAAATGGATTAATAGAACAAGACCCACACACTGCTACAAGCCCAAGCCCAAATATTTTTTCAGAGCTAGATGCAGATAAAAATTATTTTGAATTTGCAATCTCGTGGAGGTTAGTATACATGGACTAATAGAACATGTCCCACACACTGCTACATGCCCAAGCCCAAATATTTTTTCAGAGCTAGATGCAGATAAAAGTTATTTTGAATTAGCAACGTGGTGGAGGTTAGTATAGATGGACTAATAGAACAAGTCCCACACACTGCTACAAGCCCAAGCCCAAATATTTTTTCAGAGCTAGATGCAGATAAAAATTATTTTGAATTTTCAACCTGGTGGAGGTTAGTATAGATGGACTAATAGAACAAGTCCCACACACTGCTACAAGCCCAAGCCCAAATATTTTTTCAGAGCTAGATGCAGATAAAAATTATTTTGAATTAGCAACCTGGTGGAGGTTAGTATAGATGGACTAATAGAACAAGTCCCACACACTGCTACAAGCCCAAGCCCAAATATTTTTTCAGAGCTAGATGCAGATAAAAATTATTTTGAATTTGCAATCTCGTGGAGGTTAGTATAGATGGACTAATAGAACAAGTCCCACACACTGCTACAAGGCCAAGCCCAAATATTTTTTCAGAGCTAGATGCAGATAAAAATTATTTTGAATTTGCAATCTCGTGGAGGTTAGTATAGATGGACTAACAGAACAAGTCCCACACACTGCTACAAGCCCAAGCCCAAATATTTTTTCAGAGCTAGATGCAGATAAAAATAATTTTGAATTTTCAACCTGGTGGAGGTTAGTATAGATGGACTAATAGAACAAGTCCCACACACTGCTACAAGCCCAAGCCCAAATATTTTTTCAGAGCTAGATGCAGATAAAAATTCTTTTGAATTTGCAACCTGGTGGTGGTTAGTATAGATGGACTAATAGAACAAGTCTCACACACTGCTACAAGCCCAAGCCCAATTATGTTTTCAGAGCTAGATGCAGATAAAAATTCTTTTGAATTTGCAACCTGGTGGAGGTTAGTATAGATGGACTAAAAGAACAAGTCTCACACACTGCTACAAGCCCAAGCCCAATTATGTTTTCACAGCTAGATGCAGATAAAAATTATTTTGAATTTGCAACCTGGTGGAGGTTAGTATAAAAGGACTAATAGAACATGTCCCACGCACTGCTACAAGCCCAAGCCCAAATATTTTTTCAGAGCTAGATGCAGATAAAAATTATTTTGAATATGCAACCTGGTGGAGGTTAGTATAGATGGATTAATAGAACAAGTCCCACACACTGCTACAAGCCCAAGCCCAGATATTTTTTCAGAGCTATATGCAGATAAAAGTTATTTTGAATTTTCAACCTGGTGGAGGTCAGTATAGATGGACTAATAGAACAAGTCCCACACACTGCTACAAGCCCAAGCCCAAATATTTTTTCAGAGCTAGATGCAGATAAAAATTCTTTTGAATTTGCAACGTGGTGGAGGTTAGTATAGATGGACTAATAGAACAAGTCCCACACACTGCTACAAGCCCAAGCCCAATTATCTTTTCAGAGCTAGATGCAGATAAAAATTATTTTGAATTTGCAACCTGGTGGAAGTTTAGTATAAATGGACTAATAGAACATGTCCCACGCACTGCTACAAGCCCAAGCCCAAATATTTTTTCAGAGCTTGATGCAGAAAAAAATTATTTTGAATTTGCAACCTGGTGGAGGCTAGTATAGATGGACTAATAGAACAAGTCCCACACACTGCTACAAGCCCAAGCCCAAATATTTTTTAAGAGCTAGATGCAAATAAAAAATATTTTGAATTTGCAACCTGGTGGAGGTTAGTATAGATGCACTAATAGAACAAGTCCCACACACTGCTACAAGCCAAAGCCCAAATAATTTTTCAGAGCTAGATGTATATAAAAATTCATTTGAATTTGCAACCTGGTGGAGGTTAGTATAGATGGACTAATAGAACAAGTCCCACACACTGCTACAAGACCAAGCCCAATTATGTTTTCAGAGCTAGATGCAGATAAAAGTTATTTTGAATTTGCAACCTGGTGGAGGTTAGTATAGATGGACTAATAGAACAAGTCCCACACACTGCTACAAGCCCAAGCCCAAATATTTTTTCAGAGCTAGATGCAGATAAAAGTTATTTTGAATTAGCAACCTGGTGGAGGTTAGTATAGATGGACTAATAGAACAAGTCCCACACACTGCTACAAGCCCAAGCCCAAATATTTTTTCAGAGCTAGATGCAGATAAAAATTATTTTGAATTTGCAATCTCGTGGAGGTTAGTATAGATGGACTAATAGAACAAGTCCCACACACTGCTACAAGCCCAAGCCCAAATATTTTTTCAGAGCTAGATGCAGATAAAAATTATTTTGAATTTGCAATCTCGTGGAGGTTAGTATAGATGGACTAACAGAACAAGTCCCACACACTGCTACAAGCCCAAGCCCAAATATTTTTTCAGAGCTAGATGCAGATAAAAATAATTTTGAATTTTCAACCTGGTGGAGGTTAGTATAGATGGACTAATAGAACAAGTCCCACACACTGCTACAAGCCCAAGCCCAAATATTTTTTCAGAGCTAGATGCAGATAAAAATTCTTTTGAATTTGCAACCTGGTGGTGGTTAGTATAGATGGACTAATAGAACAAGTCTCACACACTGCTACCAGCCCAAGCCCAATTATGTTTTCAGAGCTAGATGCAGATAAAAATTCTTTTGAATTTGCAACCTGGTGGAGGTTAGTATAGATGGACTAAAAAACAAGTCCCACACACTGCTACAAGCCCAAGCCCAATTATGTTTTCAGAGCTAGATGCAGATAAAAATTATTTTGAATTTGCAACCTGGTGGAGGTTAGTATAAAAGGACTAATAGAACATGTCCCACGCACTGCTACAAGCCCAAGCCCAAATATTTTTTCAGAGCTAGATGCAGATAAAAATTATTTTGAATTTGCAACCTGGTGGAGGTTAGTATAGATGGATTAATAGAACAAGTCCCACACACTGCTACAAGCCCAAGCCCAGATATTTTTTCAGAGCTAGATGCAGATAAAAATTATTTTGAATTTTCAACCTGGTGGAGGACAGTATAGATGGACTAATAGAACAAGTCCCACACACTGCTACAAGCCCAAGCCCAAATATTTTTTCTGAGCTAGATGCAGATAAAAATTCTTTTGAATTTGCAACCTGGTGGAGGTTAGTATAGATGGACTAATAGAACAAGTCCCACACACTGCTAAAAGCCCAAGCCCAATTATCTTTTCAGAGCTAGATGCAGATAAAAATTATTTTGAATTTGCAACCTGGTGGAGGTTTAGTATAAATGGACTAATAGAACATGTCCCACGCACTGCTACAAGCCCAAGCCCAAATATTTTTTCAGAGCTTGATGCAGAAAAAAATTATTTTGAATTTGCAACCTGGTGGAGGCTAGTATAGATGGACTAATAGAACAAGTCCCACACACTGCTACAAGCCCAAGCCCAAATATTTTTTAAGAGATAGATGCAGATAAAAAATATTTTGAATTTGCAACCTGGTGGAGGTTAGTATAGATGCACTAATAGAACAAGTCCCACACACTGCTACAAGCCAAAGCCAAAATAATTTTTCAGAGCTAGATGTAGATAAAAATTCATTTGAATTTGCAACCTGGTGGAGGTTAGTATAGATGGACTAATAGAACAAGTCCCACACACTGCTACAAGACCAAGCCCAATTATGTTTTCAGAGCTAGATGCAGATAAAAGTTATTTTGAATTTGCAATCTGGTGGAGGTTAGTATAGATGGACTAATAGAACAAGTCCCACAAACTGCTACAAGCCCAAGCCCAAATATTTTTTCAGAGCTAGATGCAGATAAAAATTCTTTTGAATTTGCAACCTGGTTGAGGTTAGTATAGATGGACTAATAGAACAAGTCCCACACTGCTACAAGCCCAAGCCCAATTATGTTTTCAGAGCTAGATGCAGATAAAAGTTATTTTGAATTAGCAACGTGGTGGAGGTTAGTATAGATGGACTAATAGAACAAGTCCCACACACTGCTACAAGCCCAAGCCCAAATATTTTTTCAGAGCTAGATGCAGATAAAAATTATTTTGAATTTTCAACCTGGTGGAGGTTAGTATAGATGGACTAATAGAACAAGTCCCACACACTGCTACAAGCCCAAGCCCAAATATTTTTTCAGAGCTAGATGCAGATAAAAATTATTTTGAATTAGCAACCTGGTGGAGGTTAGTATAGATGGACTAATAGAACAAGTCCCACACACTGCTACAAGCCCAAGCCCAAATATTTTTTCAGAGCTAGATGCAGATAAAAATTATTTTGAATTAGCAACCTGGTGGAGGTTAGTATAGATGGACTAATAGAACAAGTCCCACACACTGCTACAAGCCCAAGCCCAAATATTTTTTCAGAGCTAGATGCAGATAAAAATTATTTTGAATTTGCAATCTCGTGGAGGTTAGTATAGATGGACTAATAGAACAAGTCCCACACACTGCTACAAGCCCAAGCCCAAATATTTTTTCAGAGCTAGATGCAGATAAAAATTATTTTGAATTTGCAATCTCGTGGACGTTAGTATAGATGGACTAATAGAACAAGTCCCACACACTGCTACAAGCCCAAGCCCAAATAATTTTTCAGAGCTTGATGCACATAAAAATTATTTTGAATTTTCAACCTGGTGGAGGTTAGTATAGATGGACTAATAGAACAAGTCCCACACACTGCTACAAGCCCAAGCCCAAATATTTTTTCAGAGCTAGATGCAGATAAAAGTTATTTTGAATTAGCAACCTGGTGGAGGTTAGTATAGATGGACTAATAGAACAAGTCCCACACACTGCTACAAGCCCAAGCCCAAATATTTTTTCAGAGCTAGATGCAGATGAAAATTATTTTGAATTTTCAACCTGGTGGAGGTTAGTATAGATGGACTAATAGAACAAGTCCCACACACTGCTACAAGCCCAAGCCCAAATATTTTTTCAGAGCTAGATGCAGATAAAAATTATTTTGAATTTTCAACCTGGTGGAGGTTAGTATAGATGGACTAATAGAACAAGTCCCACACACTGCTACAAGCCCAAGCCCAAATATTTTTTCAGAGCTAGATGCAGATAAAAATTATTTTGAATTTTCAACCTGGTGGAGGTTAGTATAGATGGACTAATAGAACAAGTCCCACACACTGCTACAAGCCCAAGCCCAAATATTTTTTCAGAGCTAGATGCAGATAAAAATTCTTTTGAATTTGCAACCTGGTGGAGGTTAGTATAGATGGACTAATAGAACAAGTCTCACACACTGCTACAAGCCCAAGCCCAATTATGTTTTCAGAGCTAGATGCAGATAAAAATTCTTTTGAATTTGCAACCTGGTGGAGGTTAGTATAGATGGACTAATAGAACAAGTCCCACACACTGCTACAAGCCCAAGCCCAATAATGTTTTCAGAGCTAGATGCAGATAAAAATTATTTTGAATTTTCAACCTGGTGGAGGTCAGTATAGATGGACTAATAGAACAAGTCCCACACACTGCTACAAGCCCAAGCCCAAATATTTTTTCAGAGCTAGATGCAGATAAAAATTCTTTTGAATTTGCAACCTGGTGGAGGTTAGTATAGATGGACTAATAGAACAAGTCCCACACACTGCTACAAGCCCAAGCCCAATTATCTTTTCAGAGCTAGATGCAGATAAAAATTATTTTGAATTTGCAACCTGGTGGAGGTTTAGTATAAATGGACTAATAGAACATGTCCCACGCACTGCTACAAGCCCAAGCCCAAATATTTTTTCAGAGCTTGATGCAGAAAAAAATTATTTTGAATTTGCAACCTGGTGGAGGTTAGTATAGATGGACTAATAGAACAAGTCCCACACACTGCTACAAGCCCAAGCCCAAATATTTTTTAAGAGCTAGATGCAGATAAAAAATATTTTGAATTTGCAACCTGGTGGAGGTTAGTATAGAGGCACTAATAGAACAAGTCCCACACACTGCTACGAGCCAAAGCCCAAATAATTTTTCAGAGCTAGATGCAGATAAAAATTCATTTGAATTTGCAACCTGGTGGAGTTTAGTATAGATTGACTAATAGAACAAGTCCCACACACTGCTACAAGCCCAAGCCCAAACATTTTTTCAGAGCTAGATGCAAATAAAATTTATTTTGAATTTGCAATCTGGTGGAGGTTAGTATAGATGGACTAATAGAATAAGTCCCACAAACTGCTAGAAGCCCAAGCTCAAATATTTTTTCAGAGCTAGATGCAGATAAAAATTCTTTTGAATTTGCAACCTGGTTGAGGTTAGTATAGATGGACTAATAGAACAAGTCCCACACTGCTACAAGCCCAAGCCCAATTATGTTTTCAGAGCTAGATGCAGATAAAAATTATTTTGAATTTGCAACCTGTTGGAGGTTAGTATAGATGGAATTATAGAACAAGTCCCACGCACTGCTACAAGCCCAAGCCCAAATATTTTATCAGAGCTAGATGCAGATAAAAATTATTTTGAATTTGCAACCTGGTGGAGTTTAGTTTAGATGGACTAATAGAACAAGTCGCAGACACTGCTACAAGCTGAAGCCCAAATATTTTTTCAGAGCTTGATGCAGATAAAAATTATTTTGAATTTTCAACCTGGTGTAGGTTAGTATAGATGGACTAATAGAACTAGGCCCACACACTGCTACAAGCCCAAGCCGAAATATTTTTATAGAGCTAGATGCAGGTAAAAATTCTTTTGAATTTGCTACCTGGTGGAGGTTAGTATAGTTGGACTAATAGAACAAGTCGCAGACACTGCTACAAGCTGAAGCCCAAATATTTTTTCAGAGCTAGATGCAAATAAAAACTTTTTTGAATTAGCAACCTGGTGGAGGTTAGTATAGATGGACTAATAGAACAAGTTCCACACACTGCTACAAGCCCAAGCCCAAATATTTTTTCAGAGCTAGATGCAGATAAAAATTATTTTGAATTTGCAACCTGGTGGAGGTTAGTATAGATGGATTAATAGAACAAGTCCCACACACTGCTACAAGCCCAAGCACAAATATTTTTTCAGAGCTAGATGCAGATAAAAATTCTTTTGAATTTGCAATCTCGTGGAAGTTAATATACATGGACTAATAGAACAAGTCCCACGCACTGCTACATGCCCAAGCCCAAATATTTTTTCAGAGCTAGATGCAGATAAAAGTTATTTTCAATTAGCAAACTGGTGGAGGTTAGAATAGATGGACTAATAGAACAAGTACCACACACTGCTACAAGCCCAAGCCCAAATATTTTTTCAGAGCTAGATGCAGATAAAAATTATTTTGAATTTTCAACCTGGTGGAGGTTAGTATAGATGGACTAATAGAACAAGTCCCACACACTGCTACAAGCCCAAGCCCAAATATTTTTTCAGAGCAAGATGCAGATAAAAATTATTTTGAATTTGCAACCTGGTGGAGGTTAGTATAAATGGATTAATAGAACAAGACCCACACACTGCTACAAGCCCAAGCCCAAATATTTTTTCAGAGCTAGATGCAGATAAAAATTATTTTGAATTTGCAATCTCGTGGAGGTTAGTATACATGGACTAATAGAACATGTCCCACACACTGCTACATGCCCAAGCCCAAATATTTTTTCAGAGCTAGATGCAGATAAAAGTTATTTTGAATTAGCAACGTGGTGGAGGTTAGTATAGATGGACTAATAGAACAAGTCCCACACACTGCTACAAGCCCAAGCCCAAATATTTTTTCAGAGCTAGATGCAGATAAAAATTATTTTGAATTTTCAACCTGGTGGAGGTTAGTATAGATGGACTAATAGAACAAGTCCCACACACTGCTACAAGCCCAAGCCCAAATATTTTTTCAGAGCTAGATGCAGATAAAAATTATTTTGAATTAGCAACCTGGTGGAGGTTAGTATAGATGGACTAATAGAACAAGTCCCACACACTGCTACAAGCCCAAGCCCAAATATTTTTTCAGAGCTAGATGCAGATAAAAATTATTTTGAATTTGCAATCTCGTGGAGGTTAGTATAGATGGACTAATAGAACAAGTCCCACACACTGCTACAAGGCCAAGCCCAAATATTTTTTCAGAGCTAGATGCAGATAAAAATTATTTTGAATTTGCAATCTCGTGGAGGTTAGTATAGATGGACTAACAGAACAAGTCCCACACACTGCTACAAGCCCAAGCCCAAATATTTTTTCAGAGCTAGATGCAGATAAAAATAATTTTGAATTTTCAACCTGGTGGAGGTTAGTATAGATGGACTAATAGAACAAGTCCCACACACTGCTACAAGCCCAAGCCCAAATATTTTTTCAGAGCTAGATGCAGATAAAAATTCTTTTGAATTTGCAACCTGGTGGTGGTTAGTATAGATGGACTAATAGAACAAGTCTCACACACTGCTACAAGCCCAAGCCCAATTATGTTTTCAGAGCTAGATGCAGATAAAAATTCTTTTGAATTTGCAACCTGGTGGAGGTTAGTATAGATGGACTAAAAGAACAAGTCTCACACACTGCTACAAGCCCAAGCCCAATTATGTTTTCACAGCTAGATGCAGATAAAAATTATTTTGAATTTGCAACCTGGTGGAGGTTAGTATAAAAGGACTAATAGAACATGTCCCACGCACTGCTACAAGCCCAAGCCCAAATATTTTTTCAGAGCTAGATGCAGATAAAAATTATTTTGAATATGCAACCTGGTGGAGGTTAGTATAGATGGATTAATAGAACAAGTCCCACACACTGCTACAAGCCCAAGCCCAGATATTTTTTCAGAGCTATATGCAGATAAAAGTTATTTTGAATTTTCAACCTGGTGGAGGTCAGTATAGATGGACTAATAGAACAAGTCCCACACACTGCTACAAGCCCAAGCCCAAATATTTTTTCAGAGCTAGATGCAGATAAAAATTCTTTTGAATTTGCAACGTGGTGGAGGTTAGTATAGATGGACTAATAGAACAAGTCCCACACACTGCTACAAGCCCAAGCCCAATTATCTTTTCAGAGCTAGATGCAGATAAAAATTATTTTGAATTTGCAACCTGGTGGAAGTTTAGTATAAATGGACTAATAGAACATGTCCCACGCACTGCTACAAGCCCAAGCCCAAATATTTTTTCAGAGCTTGATGCAGAAAAAAATTATTTTGAATTTGCAACCTGGTGGAGGCTAGTATAGATGGACTAATAGAACAAGTCCCACACACTGCTACAAGCCCAAGCCCAAATATTTTTTAAGAGCTAGATGCAAATAAAAAATATTTTGAATTTGCAACCTGGTGGAGGTTAGTATAGATGCACTAATAGAACAAGTCCCACACACTGCTACAAGCCAAAGCCCAAATAATTTTTCAGAGCTAGATGTATATAAAAATTCATTTGAATTTGCAACCTGGTGGAGGTTAGTATAGATGGACTAATAGAACAAGTCCCACACACTGCTACAAGACCAAGCCCAATTATGTTTTCAGAGCTAGATGCAGATAAAAGTTATTTTGAATTTGCAACCTGGTGGAGGTTAGTATAGATGGACTAATAGAACAAGTCCCACACACTGCTACAAGCCCAAGCCCAAATATTTTTTCAGAGCTAGATGCAGATAAAAGTTATTTTGAATTAGCAACCTGGTGGAGGTTAGTATAGATGGACTAATAGAACAAGTCCCACACACTGCTACAAGCCCAAGCCCAAATATTTTTTCAGAGCTAGATGCAGATAAAAATTATTTTGAATTTGCAATCTCGTGGAGGTTAGTATAGATGGACTAATAGAACAAGTCCCACACACTGCTACAAGCCCAAGCCCAAATATTTTTTCAGAGCTAGATGCAGATAAAAATTATTTTGAATTTGCAATCTCGTGGAGGTTAGTATAGATGGACTAACAGAACAAGTCCCACACTGCTACAAGCCCAAGCCCAAATATTTTTTCAGAGCTAGATGCAGATAAAAATAATTTTGAATTTTCAACCTGGTGGAGGTTAGTATAGATGGACTAATAGAACAAGTCCCACACACTGCTACAAGCCCAAGCCCAAATATTTTTTCAGAGCTAGATGCAGATAAAAATTCTTTTGAATTTGCAACCTGGTGGTGGTTAGTATAGATGGACTAATAGAACAAGTCTCACACACTGCTACCAGCCCAAGTCCAATTATGTTTTCAGAGCTAGATGCAGATAAAAATTCTTTTGAATTTGCAACCTGGTGGAGGTTAGTATAGATGGACTAAAAAACAAGTCCCACACACTGCTACAAGCCCAAGCCCAATTATGTTTTCAGAGCTAGATGCAGATAAAAATTATTTTGAATTTGCAACCTGGTGGAGGTTAGTATAAAAGGACTAATAGAACATGTCCCACGCACTGCTACAAGCCCAAGCCCAAATATTTTTTCAGAGCTAGATGCAGATAAAAATTATTTTGAATTTGCAACCTGGTGGAGGTTAGTATAGATGGATTAATAGAACAAGTCCCACACACTGCTACAAGCCCAAGCCCAGATATTTTTTCAGAGCTAGATGCAGATAAAAATTATTTTGAATTTTCAACCTGGTGGAGGACAGTATAGATGGACTAATAGAACAAGTCCCACACACTGCTACAAGCCCAAGCCCAAATATTTTTTCTGAGCTAGATGCAGATAAAAATTCTTTTGAATTTGCAACCTGGTGGAGGTTAGTATAGATGGACTAATAGAACAAGTCCCACACACTGCTAAAAGCCCAAGCCCAATTATCTTTTCAGAGCTAGATGCAGATAAAAATTATTTTGAATTTGCAACCTGGTGGAGGTTTAGTATAAATGGACTAATAGAACATGTCCCACGCACTGCTACAAGCCCAAGCCCAAATATTTTTTCAGAGCTTGATGCAGAAAAAAATTATTTTGAATTTGCAACCTGGTGGAGGCTAGTATAGATGGACTAATAGAACAAGTCCCACACACTGCTACAAGCCCAAGCCCAAATATTTTTTAAGAGATAGATGCAGATAAAAAATATTTTGAATTTGCAACCTGGTGGAGGTTAGTATAGATGCACTAATAGAACAAGTCCCACACACTGCTACAAGCCAAAGCCAAAATAATTTTTCAGAGCTAGATGTAGATAAAAATTCATTTGAATTTGCAACCTGGTGGAGGTTAGTATAGATGGACTAATAGAACAAGTCCCACACACTGCTACAAGACCAAGCCCAATTATGTTTTCAGAGCTAGATGCAGATAAAAGTTATTTTGAATTTGCAATCTGGTGGAGGTTAGTATAGATGGACTAATAGAACAAGTCCCACAAACTGCTACAAGCCCAAGCCCAAATATTTTTTCAGAGCTAGATGCAGATAAAAATTCTTTTGAATTTGCAACCTGGTTGAGGTTAGTATAGATGGACTAATAGAACAAGTCCCACACTGCTACAAGCCCAAGCCCAATTATGTTTTCAGAGCTAGATGCAGATAAAAGTTATTTTGAATTAGCAACGTGGTGGAGGTTAGTATAGATGGACTAATAGAACAAGTCCCACACACTGCTACAAGCCCAAGCCCAAATATTTTTTCAGAGCTAGATGCAGATAAAAATTATTTTGAATTTTCAACCTGGTGGAGGTTAGTATAGATGGACTAATAGAACAAGTCCCACACACTGCTACAAGCCCAAGCCCAAATATTTTTTCAGAGCTAGATGCAGATAAAAATTATTTTGAATTAGCAACCTGGTGGAGGTTAGTATAGATGGACTAATAGAACAAGTCCCACACACTGCTACAAGCCCAAGCCCAAATATTTTTTCAGAGCTAGATGCAGATAAAAATTATTTTGAATTTGCAATCTCGTGGAGGTTAGTATAGATGGACTAATAGAACAAGTCCCACACACTGCTACAAGGCCAAGCCCAAATATTTTTTCAGAGCTAGATGCAGATAAAAATTATTTTGAATTTGCAATCTCGTGGAGGTTAGTATAGATGGACTAACAGAACAAGTCCCACACACTGCTACAAGCCCAAGCCCAAATATTTTTTCAGAGCTAGATGCAGATAAAAATAATTTTGAATTTTCAACCTGGTGGAGGTTAGTATAGATGGACTAATAGAACAAGTCCCACACACTGCTACAAGCCCAAGCCCAAATATTTTTTCAGAGCTAGATGCAGATAAAAATTCTTTTGAATTTGCAACCTGGTGGTGGTTAGTATAGATGGACTAATAGAACAAGTCTCACACACTGCTACAAGCCCAAGCCCAATTATGTTTTCAGAGATAGATGCAGATAAAAATTCTTTTGAATTTGCAACCTGGTGGAGGTTAGTATAGATGGACTAAAAGAACAAGTCTCACACACTGCTACAAGCCCAAGCCCAATTATGTTTTCACAGCTAGATGCAGATAAAAATTATTTTGAATTTGCAACCTGGTGGAGGTTAGTATAAAAGGACTAATAGAACATGTCCCACGCACTGCTACAAGCCCAAGCCCAAATATTTTTTCAGAGCTAGATGCAGATAAAAATTATTTTGAATATGCAACCTGGTGGAGGTTAGTATAGATGGATTAATAGAACAAGTCCCACACACTGCTACAAGCCCAAGCCCAGATATTTTTTCAGAGCTATATGCAGATAAAAGTTATTTTGAATTTTCAACCTGGTGGAGGTCAGTATAGATGGACTAATAGAACAAGTCCCACACACTGCTACAAGCCCAAGCCCAAATATTTTTTCAGAGCTAGATGCAGATAAAAATTCTTTTGAATTTGCAACGTGGTGGAGGTTAGTATAGATGGACTAATAGAACAAGTCCCACACACTGCTACAAGCCCAAGCCCAATTATCTTTTCAGAGCTAGATGCAGATAAAAATTATTTTGAATTTGCAACCTGGTGGAAGTTTAGTATAAATGGACTAATAGAACATGTCCCACGCACTGCTACAAGCCCAAGCCCAAATATTTTTTCAGAGCTTGATGCAGAAAAAAATTATTTTGAATTTGCAACCTGGTGGAGGCTAGTATAGATGGACTAATAGAACAAGTCCCACACACTGCTACAAGCCCAAGCCCAAATATTTTTTAAGAGCTAGATGCAAATAAAAAATATTTTGAATTTGCAACCTGGTGGAGGTTAGTATAGATGCACTAATAGAACAAGTCCCACACACTGCTACAAGCCAAAGCCCAAATAATTTTTCAGAGCTAGATGTATATAAAAATTCATTTGAATTTGCAACCTGGTGGAGGTTAGTATAGATGGACTAATAGAACAAGTCCCACACACTGCTACAAGACCAAGCCCAATTATGTTTTCAGAGCTAGATGCAGATAAAAGTTATTTTGAATTTGCAACCTGGTGGAGGTTAGTATAGATGGACTAATAGAACAAGTCCCACACACTGCTACAAGCCCAAGCCCAAATATTTTTTCAGAGCTAGATGCAGATAAAAGTTATTTTGAATTAGCAACCTGGTGGAGGTTAGTATAGATGGACTAATAGAACAAGTCCCACACACTGCTACAAGCCCAAGCCCAAATATTTTTTCAGAGCTAGATGCAGATAAAAATTATTTTGAATTTGCAATCTCGTGGAGGTTAGTATAGATGGACTAATAGAACAAGTCCCACACACTGCTACAAGCCCAAGCCCAAATATTTTTTCAGAGCTAGATGCAGATAAAAATTATTTTGAATTTGCAATCTCGTGGAGGTTAGTATAGATGGACTAACAGAACAAGTCCCACACACTGCTACAAGCCCAAGCCCAAATATTTTTTCAGAGCTAGATGCAGATAAAAATAATTTTGAATTTTCAACCTGGTGGAGGTTAGTATAGATGGACTAATAGAACAAGTCCCACACACTGCTACAAGCCCAAGCCCAAATATTTTTTCAGAGCTAGATGCAGATAAAAATTCTTTTGAATTTGCAACCTGGTGGTGGTTAGTATAGATGGACTAATAGAACAAGTCTCACACACTGCTACCAGCCCAAGCCCAATTATGTTTTCAGAGCTAGATGCAGATAAAAATTCTTTTGAATTTGCAACCTGGTGGAGGTTAGTATAGATGGACTAAAAAACAAGTCCCACACACTGCTACAAGCCCAAGCCCAATTATGTTTTCAGAGCTAGATGCAGATAAAAATTATTTTGAATTTGCAACCTGGTGGAGGTTAGTATAAAAGGACTAATAGAACATGTCCCACGCACTGCTACAAGCCCAAGCCCAAATATTTTTTCAGAGCTAGATGCAGATAAAAATTATTTTGAATTTGCAACCTGGTGGAGGTTAGTATAGATGGATTAATAGAACAAGTCCCACACACTGCTACAAGCCCAAGCCCAGATATTTTTTCAGAGCTAGATGCAGATAAAAATTATTTTGAATTTTCAACCTGGTGGAGGACAGTATAGATGGACTAATAGAACAAGTCCCACACACTGCTACAAGCCCAAGCCCAAATATTTTTTCTGAGCTAGATGCAGATAAAAATTCTTTTGAATTTGCAACCTGGTGGAGGTTAGTATAGATGGACTAATAGAACAAGTCCCACACACTGCTAAAAGCCCAAGCCCAATTATCTTTTCAGAGCTAGATGCAGATAAAAATTATTTTGAATTTGCAACCTGGTGGAGGTTTAGTATAAATGGACTAATAGAACATGTCCCACGCACTGCTACAAGCCCAAGCCCAAATATTTTTTCAGAGCTTGATGCAGAAAAAAATTATTTTGAATTTGCAACCTGGTGGAGGCTAGTATAGATGGACTAATAGAACAAGTCCCACACACTGCTACAAGCCCAAGCCCAAATATTTTTTAAGAGATAGATGCAGATAAAAAATATTTTGAATTTGCAACCTGGTGGAGGTTAGTATAGATGCACTAATAGAACAAGTCCCACACACTGCTACAAGCCAAAGCCAAAATAATTTTTCAGAGCTAGATGTAGATAAAAATTCATTTGAATTTGCAACCTGGTGGAGGTTAGTATAGATGGACTAATAGAACAAGTCCCACACACTGCTACAAGACCAAGCCCAATTATGTTTTCAGAGCTAGATGCAGATAAAAGTTATTTTGAATTTGCAATCTGGTGGAGGTTAGTATAGATGGACTAATAGAACAAGTCCCACAAACTGCTACAAGCCCAAGCCCAAATATTTTTTCAGAGCTAGATGCAGATAAAAATTCTTTTGAAT
This sequence comes from Phyllobates terribilis, assembly GCF_046119375.1. Taxonomy (NCBI): domain Eukaryota; kingdom Metazoa; phylum Chordata; class Amphibia; order Anura; family Dendrobatidae; genus Phyllobates; species Phyllobates terribilis. Next base: position 67,458,067 of record NW_027362763.1, on the reverse strand, counting down.
TTGCAACCTGGTTGAGGTTAGTATAGATGGACTAATAGAACAAGTCCCACACTGCTACAAGCCCAAGCCCAATTATGTTTTCAGAGCTAGATGCAGATAAAAATTATTTTGAATTTGCAACCTGTTGGAGGTTAGTATAGATGGACTTATAGAACAAGTCCCACACACTGCTACAAGCCCAAGCCCAAATATTTTATCAGAGCCAGATGTAGATAAAAATTATTTTGAATTTGCAACCTGGTGGAGTTTAGTTTAGATGGACTAATAGAACAAGTCGCAGACACTGCTACAAGCTGAAGCTCAAATATTTTTTCAGAGCTTGATGCAGATAAAAATTATTTTGAATTTGCAACCTGGTGTAGGTTAGTATAGATGGACCAATAGAACAACGCCCACACACTGCTACAAGCCCAAGCCGAAATATTTTTATAGAGCTAGATGCAGATAAAAATTCTTTTGAATTTGCAACCAGGTGGAGGTTAGTATAGTTGGACTAATAGAACAAGTCGCAGACATTGCTACAAGCCGAAGCCCAAATATTTTTTCAGAGCTAGATGCAAATAAAAAATTTTTTGAATTAGCAACCTGGTGGAGGTTAGTATAGATGGACTAATAGAATAAGTTCCACACACTGCTACAAGCCCAAGCCCAAATATTTTTTCAGAGCTAGATGCAGATAAAAATTATTTTGAATTTGCAACCTGGTGGAGGTTAGTATAGATGGATTAATAGAACAAGTCCCACACACTGCTACAAGCCCAAGCCCAAATATTTTTTCAGAGCTAGATGCAGATAAAAATTATTTTGAATTTGCAATCTCGTGGAGGTTAGTATACATGGACTAATAGAACAAGTCCCACACACTGCTACATGCCCAAGCCCAAATATTTTTTCAGAGCTAGATGCAGATTAAAGTTATTTTGAATTAGCAAACTGGTGGAGGTTAGTATAGATGGACTAATAGAACAAGTCCCACACACTGCTACAAGCCCAAGCCCAAATATTTTTTCAGCGCTAGATGCAGATAAAAATATTTTCAATTTGCAACCTGGTGGATTTTAGTATAGATGGATTAATAGAACAAGTCCCACACACTGCTACAAGCCCAAGCCCAAATATTTATTCAGAGCTAGATGCAGATAAAAATTATTTTGAATTTGCAATCTCGTGGAGGCTAGTGTAGATGGACTAATAGATCAAGTCCCACACAATGCTACATGCCCAAGCCCAAATATTTTTTCAGAGCTAGATGCAGATAAAAGTTATTTTAAATTAGCAACCTGGTGTAGGTTAGTATAGATGGACTAATAGAACAAGTACCACACACTGCTACAAGCCCAAGCCCAAATATTTTGTCAGAGCTAGATGCAGATAAAAATTATTTTGAATTTTCAACCTGGTGTAGGTTAGTATAGATGGACTAATAGAACAAGTCCCACACACTGCTACAAGTCCAAGCCCAAATATTTTTTCAGAGCTAGATGCAGATAAAAATTATTTTGAATTTGCAATCTCGTGGAGGTTAGTATAGATGGACTAATAGAACAAGTCCCACACACTGCTACAAGCCCAAGCCCAAATATTTTTTCAGAGCTAGATGCAGATAAAAATTATTTTGAATTTTCAACCTGGTGGAGGTTAGTATAGATGGACTAATAGAACAAGTCCCACACACTGCTACAAGCCCAAGCCCAAATATTTTTTCAGAGCTAGATGCAGATAAAAATTCTTTTGAATTTGCAACCTGGTGGAGGTTAGTATAGATGGACTAATAGAACAAGTCCCACACACTGCTACAAGCCCAAGCCCAATTATGTTTTCAGAGCTAGATGCAGATAAAAATTATTTTGAATTTGCAACCTGGTGGAGGTTAGTATAAATGGACTAATAGAACATGTCCCACGCACTGCTACAAGCCCAAGCCCAAATATTTTTTCAGAGCTTGATGCAGAAAAAAATTATTTTGAATTTGCAACCTGGTGGAGGTTAGTATATATGGACTAATAGAACAAGTCCCACACACTGCTACAAGCCCAAGCCCAAACATTTTTTCAGAGCTAGATGCAGATAAAAATTATTTTGAATTTGCAACCTGGTGGAGGTTAGTATTGCTGGACTAATAGAACAAGTCCCACACACTGCTACAAGCCCAAGCCCAAATATTTTTTCAGAGCTTGATGCAGGTAAAAATTATTTTGAATTTGCAACCTGGTGGAGGTTAGTATAGATGGACTAATAGAACAAGTCCCACACACTGCTTCAAGCCCAAGCCCAAATATTTTTTCAGAGCTAGATGCAGATAAAAATTATTTTGAATTTGCAACCTGGTGGAGGTTAGTATACATGGATTAATAGAACAAGTCCCACACACTGCTACAAGCCCAAGCCCAAATATTTTTTCAGAGCAAGATGTAGATAAAAATTATTTTGAATTTGCAATCTCGTGGAGGTTAGTATACATGGACTAATAGAACAAGTCCCACACAGTGCTACATGCCCAAGCCCAAATATTTTTTCAGAGCTAGATGCAGATAAAAGTTATTTTGAATTAGCAACCTGGTGGAGGTTAGTATAGATGGACTAATAGAACAAGTCCCACCCACTGCTACAAGCCCAAGCCCAAATATTTTTTCAGAGCTAGATGCAGATAAAAATTATTTAGAATTTTCAACATGGTGGAGGTTAGTATAGATGGACTAATAGAACAAGTCCCACACACTGCTACAAGCCCAAGCCCAGATATTTTTTCAGAGCTAGATGCAGATAAAAATTATTTTGAATTTGCAATCTCGTGGAGGTTAGTATAGATGGACTAATAGAACAAACCCCACACACTGCTACAAGCCGAAGCCCAAATATTTTTTCAGAGCTAGATGCAGATAAAATTTTTTTGAATTAGCAACCTGGTGGAGGTTAGTATAGATGGACTAATAGAACAATTTCCACACACTGCTACAAGCCCAAGCCCAAATATTTTTTCAGAGCTAGATGCAGATAAAAATTATTTTGAATTTGCAACCTGGTGGAGGTTAGTATAGATGGATTAATAGAACAAGTCCCACACACTGCTACAAGCCCAAGCCCAAACATTTTTTCAGAGCTAGATGCAGATAAAAGTTAATTTAAATTAGCAACCTGGTGGAGGTTGGTATAGATGGACTAATAGAACAAGTTGCTCACACTGCTACAAGCCCAAGCCCAAATATTTCTTCAGAGCTAGATGCAGATAAAAATTATTTTGAATTTTCAACCTGGTGGAGGTTAGTATAGACGGACTAATAGAACAAGTCCCACACACTGCTACAAGCTAAATCCCAAATATTTTTTCAGAGCTAGATGCAGATAAAAATTCTTTTGAATTTGCAACCTGGTGGAGGCTAGTATAGATGGACTAATAGAACAAGTCCCACACACTGCTACAAGCCCAAGCCCAATTATGTTTTCAGAGCTAGATGCAGATAAAAATTATTTTGAATTTGCAACCTGGTGGAGGTTAGTATAAATGGACTAATAGAACATGTCCCACGCAATGCTACAAGCCCAAGCCCAAATATTTTTTCAGAGCTTGATGCAGAAAAAAATTATTTTGAATTTGCAACCTGGTGGAGGTTAGTATATATGGACTAATAGAACAAGTCCCACACACTGCTACAAGCCCAAGCCCAAACATTTTTTCAGAGCTAGATGCAGATAAGAATTATTTTGAATTTGCAACCTGGTGGCGGTTAGTATAGATGGACTAATAGAACAAGTCCCACACACTGCTACAAGCCCAAGCCCAAAAATTTTATCAGAGCTAGATGCAGATAAAAATTATTTTGAATTTGCAACCTGGTGGAATTTAGTTTAGATGGACTAATAGAACAAGTCCCACACACTGCTTCAAGCCCAAGCCCAAACATTTTTCAGAGCTAGATGCAGATAAAAATTATTTTGAATTTGCAACCTGATGGAAGTTAGTATAAATGGACTAATAGAACACGTCCCACGCACTGCTACAAGCCAAAGCCCAATTATGTTTTCAGAGCTAGATGCAGATAAAAATTATTTTGAATTTGCAACCTGGTGGAGGTTAGTGTAGATGGACTAATAGAACATGTCCCACGCACTGCTACAAGCCCAAGCCCAAATATTTTTTCAGAGCTTGATACAGATAAAAATTATTTTGAATTTGCAACCTGGTGGAGGTTAGTATATATGGACTAACATAACAAGTCCCACACACTGCTACGAGCCCAAGCCCAAATATTTTTTAAAACCTAGATGCAGATAAAAAATATTTTGAATTTGCAACCTGGTGGAGGTTAGTATAGATGGACTAATAGAACAAGTCCCACACACTGCTACAAGCCCAAGCCCACATATTTTTTCAGAGCTAGATGCAGATAAAAATTATTTTGAATTTTCAACCTGGTGAAGGTTAGTATAGTTGGACTAATAGAACAAGTCGCACACACTGCTACAAGTCGAAGCCCAAATATTTTTTCAGAGCTAGATGCAGATAAAAAAATTTTTGAATTAGCAACCTGATGGAGGTTAGTATAGCTGGACCAATAGAACAAGTTCCACACACTGCTACAAGCCCAAGCCCAAATATTTTTTCAGAACTAGATGCAGATAAAAATTATTTTGAATTTTCAACCTGGAGGAGGTTAGTATAGATGGACTAATAGAACAAATCCCACAAACTGCTACAAGCCCAAGCCCAAATATTTTTTCAGAGCTAGATGCAGATAAAAATTATTTTGAATTTGCAATCTGGTGGAGGTTAGTATAGATGGACTAATAGAACAAGTCCCACACACTGCTACATGCCCAAGCCCAAATATTTTTTAAAACCTAGATGCAGATAAAAAATATTTTGAATTTGCAACCTGGTGGAGGTTAGTATAGATGGACTAATAGAACAAGTCCCACACACTGATACAAGCCGAAGCCCAAATATTTTTCAGAGCTAGATGCAGATAAAAATTATTTTAAATTTGCAACCTGGTGGAGGTTAGTGTAGATGGACTAATAGAACAAGTCCCACACACTGCTACAAAGCCAAGCCCAATTATGTTTTCAGGGCTAGATGCAGATAAAAGATATTTTGAATTTGCAACCTGGTGGAGGTTAGTATAGATGGACTAATAGAACAAGTCCCACACACTGCTACAAGCCCAAGCCCAAACATTTTTTTCAGAGCTAGATGCAGATAAAAATTATTTTGAATTTGCAACCTGGTGGAGGTTAGTATAGATGGACTAATAGAACAAGTCCCACAAACTGCTACAAGCCCAAGCCCAAATATTTTTTCTGAGCTAGATGCAGATAAAAATTATTTTGAATTTGCAACCAGATGGAGGTTAGTATAGATGGACTAATAGAACAAGTCCCACACACTGCTACAAGCCCAAGCCCAATTATGTTTTCAGAGCTAGATGCAGATAAAAATTATTTTGAATTTGCAACCTGGTGGAGGTTAGTATAGATGGACTTATAGAAAAAGTCCCACACACTGCTACAAGCCCAAGCCCAAATATTTTTTCAGAGCTAGATGCAGATAAAAATTATTTTGAATTTGCAACCTGGTGGAGGTTAGTATAGATGGACAAACAGAACAAGTCCCACACACTGCTACAAGCCCAAGCCGAAATATTTTTATAGAGCTAGATGCAGATAAAAATTCTTTTGAATTTGCAAGCTGGTGGAGGTTAGTATAGTTGGACTAATAGAACAAGTCGCACACACTGCTACAAGTCGAAGCCCAAATATTTTTTCAGAGCTAGATGCAGATAAAAAAATTTTTGAATTAGCAACCTGGTGGAGGTTAGTATAGCTGGACTAATAGAACAATTTCCACACACTGCTACAAGCCCAAGCCCAAATATTTTTTCAGAGCTAGATGCAGATAAAAATTATTTTGAATTTGCAACCTGGTGGAGGTTAGTATAGATGGACTAATAGAACAAGTCCCACACACTGCTACATGCCCAAGCCCAAATATTTTTTCAGAGCTAGATGCAGATAAAAGTTGTTTTGAATTAGCAACCTGGGGGAGGTTATTATAGATGGACTAATAGAACAAGTCCCACACACTGCTACAAGCCCAAGCCCACATATTTTTTCAGAGCTAGATGCAGATAAAAATTATTTTGAATTTTCAACCTGGTGAAGGTTAGTATAGTTGGACTAATAGAACAAGTCGCACACACTGCTACAAGTCGAAGCCCAAATATTTTTTCAGAGCTAGATGCAGATAAAAAAAATTTTGAATTAGCAACCTGATGGAGGTTAGTATAGCTGGACCAATAGAACAAGTTCCACACACTGCTACAAGCCCAAGCCCAAATATTTTTTCAGAACTAGATGCAGATAAAAATTATTTTGAATTTTCAACCTGGAGGAGGTTAGTATAGATGGACTAATAGAACAAATCCCACAAACTGCTACAAGCCCAAGCCCAAATATTTTTTCAGAGCTAGATGCAGATAAAAATTATTTTGAATTTGCAATCTGGTGGAGGTTAGTATAGATGGACTAATAGAACAAGTCCCACACACTGCTACATGCCCAAGCCCAAATATTTTTTCAGAGCTAGATGCAGATAAAAGTTATTTTGAATTAGCATCCTGGGGGAGGTTATTATAGATGGACTAATAGAACAAGTCCCACACACTGCTACAAGCCCAAGCCCACATATTTTTTCAGAGCTAGATGCAGATAAAAATTATTTTGAATTTTCAACCTGGTGAAGGTTAGTATAGATGGACTATTAGAACAAGTCCCAGACAGTGCTACAAGCCCAAGCCAAATATTTTTTCATAACTAGATGCAGATAAAAATTCTTTTGAATTTGCAACCTGGTGGTGGTTAGTATAGATGGAGTAATAGAACAAGTTCCATACACTGCTACAAGCCCAAGCCCAATTATGTTTTCAGAGCTAGATGCAGATAAAAGTTATTTTGAATTAGCAACCTGGTGGATTTTAGTATAGATGGACTAATAGAACAAGTCCCACACACTGCTACAAGCCCACGCCCAAATATTTTTTCAGAGCTAAATGCAGATAAAAATTATTTTGAATTTTCAACCTGGTGGAGGTTAGTATAGATGGACTAATAGAACAAGTCCCACACACTGCTACAAGCCCAAGCACAAATATTTTTTCAAAGCTAGATGCAGATAAAAATTATTTTGAATTTGCAATCTGGTGGAGGTTAGTATAGATGGACTAGTAGAACAAGTCCCACAAACTGCTACAAGCCCAAGCCCAAATATTTTTTCAGAGCTAGATGCAGATAAAAATTATTTTGAATTTGCAATCTGGTGGAGGTTAGTATAGATGGACTAATAGAACAAGTCCCACACACTGCTACATGCCCAAGCCCAAATATTTCTTCAGAGCTAGATGCAGATAAAAGTTATTTTGAATTAGCATCCTGGGGGAGGTTATTATAGATGGACTAATAGAACAAGTCCCACACACTGCTAAAAGTCGAAGCCCAAATATTTTTTCAGAGCTAGATGCAGATAAAAAAATTTTTGAATTAGCAACCTGGTGGAGGTTAGTATAGCTAGACCAATAGAACAAGTTCCACACACTGCTACAAGCCCAAGCCCAAATATTTTTTCAGAGCTAGATGCAGATAAAAATTATTTTGAATTTTCAACCTGGTGGAGGTTAGTATAGATGGACTAATAGAACAAATCCCACAAACTGCTACAAGCCCAAGCCCAAATATTTTTTCAGAGCTAGATGCAGATAAAAATTATTTTGAATTTGCAATCTGGTGGAGGTTAGTATAGATGGACTATTAGAACAAGTCCCACACACTGCTACATGCCCAAGCCCAAATATTTTTTCAGAGCTAGATGCAGATAAAAGTTATTTTGAATTAGCATCCTGGGGGAGGTTATTATAGATGGACTAATAGAACAAGTCCCACACACTGCTACAAGCCCAAGCCCACATATTTTTTCAGAGCTAGATGCAGATAAAAATTATTTTGAATTTTCAACCTGGTGAAGGTTAGTATAGATGGACTATTAGAACAAGTCCCAGACACTGCTACAAGCCCAAGCCAAATATTTTTTCATAACTAGATGCAGATAAAAATTCTTTTGAATTTGCAACCTGGTGGTGGTTAGTATAGATGGACTAATAGAACAAGTTCCATACACTGCTACAAGCCCAAGCCCAATTATGTTTTCAGAGCTAGATGCAGATAAAAGTTATTTTGAATTAGCAACCTGGTGGATTTTAGTATAGATGGACTAATAGAACAAGTCCCACACACTGCTACAAGCCCACGCCCAAATATTTTTATAGAGCTAGATGCAGATAAAAATTATTTTGAATTTTCAACCTGGTGGAGGTTAGTATAGATGGACTAATAGAACAAGTCCCACACACTGCTACAAGCCCAAGCACAAATATTTTTTCAAAGCTAGATGCAGATAAAAATTATTTTGAATTTGCAATCTGGTGGAGGTTAGTATAGATGGACTAGTAGAACAAGTCCCACACACTGCTACAAGCCGAAGCCCAAATATTTTTTCAGAGCTAGATGCAGTTAAAAAATTTTTTGAATTAGCAACCTGGTGGAGGTTAGTATAGATGGACTAATAGGACAAGATCCACACACTGCTACAAGCCCAAGCCCAAATATTTTTTCAGAGCTAGATGCAGATAAAAATTATTTTGAATTTGCAACCTGGTGGAGGTTAGTATAGATGGATTAATAGAACAAGTCCCACACACTGCTACAAGCCCAAGCCCAAATATTTTTTCAGAGCTAGATGCAGATAAAAATTATTTTGAATTTGCAATCTCGTGGAGGTTAGTATAGATGGACTAATAGAACAAGTCCCACACACTGCTACATGCCCAAGCCCAAATATTTTTTCAGAGCTAGATGCAGATAAAAGTTATTTTAAATTAGCAACCTGGTGGAGGTTAGTATAGATGGACTAATAGAACAAGTCCCACACACTGCTACAAGCCCAAGCCCAAATATTTTTTCAGAGCTAGATGCAGATAAAAATTATTTTGAATTTTCAACCTGGTGGTGGTTAGTCTAGACGGACTAATAGAACAAGTCCCACACACTGCTACAAGCTAAAGCCCAAACATTTTTTCAGAGCTAGATGCAGATAAAAATTATTTTGAATTTGCAACCTGGTGGAGGCTAGTATAGATGGACTAATAGAACAAGTCCCACACACTGCTACAAGCCCAAGCCCAATTATGTTTTCTGAGCTAGATGCAGATAAAAATTATTTTGAATTTGCAACCTGGTGGAGGTTAGTATAAATGGACTAATAGAACATGTCCCACGCACTGCTACAAGCCCAAGCCCAAACATTTTTTCAGAGCTTAATGCAGAAAAAAATTATTTTGAATTTGCAACCTGGTGGAGGTTAGTATATATGGACTAATAGAACAAGTCCCACACACTGCTACATGCCCAAGCCCAAACATTTTTTCAGAGCTAGATGCAGATAAGAATTATTTTGAATTTGCAACCTGGTGGAGGTTAGTATAAATGGACTAATAGAACAAGTCCCACACACTGCTACAAGCCCAAGCCCAATTATGTTTTCAGAGCTAGATGCAGATAAAAATTATTTTGAATTTGCAACCTGGTGGAGGTTAGTATAGATGGACTAATAGAACATGTCCCACGCACTGCTACAAGCCCAAGCCCAAATATTTTTTCAGAGCTTGATGCAGATAAAAATTATTATGAATTTGCAACCTGGTGGAGGTTAGTATATATGGACTAACAGAACAAGTCCCACACACTGCTACGAGCCCAAGCCCAAATATTTTTTAAGACCTAGATGCAGATAAAAAATATTTTGAATTTGCAACCTGGTGGAGGTTAGTATAGATGGACTAATAGAACAAGTCCCACACACTGCTACAAGCCGAAGCCCAAATATTTTTTCAGAGCTAGATGCAGATAAAAATTATTTTAAATTTGCAACCTGGTGGAGGTTAGTATAGATGGACTAATAGAACAAGTCCCACACACTGCTACAAACCCAAGCCCAATTATGTTTTCAGAGCTAGATGCAGATAAAAGATATTTTGAATTTGCAACCTGGTGGAGGTTAGTATAGATCGCCTAATAGAACAAGTCCCACACACTGCTACAAGCCCAAGCCCAAACATTTTTTCAGAGCTAGATGCCGATAAAAATTATTTTGAATTTGCAACCTGGTGGAGGTTAGTATAGATGGACTAATAGAACAAGTCCCACAAACTGCTACAAGCCCAAGCCCAAATATTTTTTCTGAGCTAGATGCAGATAAAAATTATTTTGAATTTGCAACCAGATGGAGGTTAGTATAGATGGACTAATAGAACAAGTCCCACACACTGCTACAAACCCAAGCCCAATTATGTTTTCAGAGCTAGATGCAGATAAAAGTTATTTTGAATTAGGAACCTGGGGGAGGTTATTATAGATGGACTAATAGAACAAGTCCCACACACTGCTACAAGCCCAAGCCCACATATTTTTTCAGAGCTAGATGCAGATAAAAATTATTTTGAATTTTCAACCTGGTGAAGGTTAGTATAGTTGGACTAATAGAACAAGTCGCACACATTGCTACAAGTCGAAGCCCAAATATTTTTTCAGAGCTAGATGCAGATAAAAAAATTTTTGAATTAGCAACCTGGTGGAGGTTAGTATAGCTGGACCAATAGAACAAGTTCCACACACTGCTACAAGCCCAAGCCCAAATATTTTTTCAGAGCTAGATGCAGATAAAAATTATTTTGAATTTGCAATCTGGTGGAGGTTAGTATAGATGGACTAATAGAACAAGTCCCACACACTGCTATATGCCCAAGCCCAAATATTTTTTCAGAGCTAGATGCAGATAAAAGTTATTTTGAATGAGCATCCTGGGGGAGGTTATTATAGATGGACTAATAGAACAAGTCCCACACACTGCTACAAGCCCAAGCCCACATATTTTTTCAGAGCTAGATGCAGATAAAAATTATTTTGAATTTTCAACCTGGTGAAGGTTAGTATAGATGGACTAATAGAACAAGTTCCATACACTGCTACAAGCCCAAGCCCAATTATGTTTTCAGAGCTAGATGCAGATAAAAGTTATTTTGAATTAGCAACCTGGTGGATTTTAGTATAGATGGACTAATAGAACAAGTCCCACACACTGCTACAAGCCCACGCCCAAATATTTTTTCAGAGCTAAATGCAGATAAAAATTATTTTGAATTTTCAACCTGGTGGAGGTTAGTATAGATGGACTAATAGAACAAGTCCCACACACTGCTACAAGCCCAAGCACAAATATTTTTTCAAAGCTAGATGCAGATAAAAATTATTTTGAATTTGCAATCTGGTGGAGGTTAGTATAGATGGACTAGTAGAACAAGTCCCACAAACTGCTACAAGCCCAAGCCCAAATATTTTTTCAGAGCTAGATGCAGATAAAAATTATTTTGAATTTGCAATCTGGTGGAGGTTAGTATAGATGGACTAATAGAACAAGTCCCACACACTGCTACATGCCCAAGCCCAAATATTTTTTCAGAGCTAGATGCAGATAAAAGTTATTTTGAATTAGCATCCTGGGGGAGGTTATTATAGATGGACTAATAGAACAAGTCCCACACACTGCTACAAGTCGAAGCCCAAATATTTTTTCAGAGCTAGATGCAGATAAAAAAATTTTTGAATTAGCAACCTGGTGGAGGTTAGTATAGCTGGACCAATAGAACAAGTTCCACACACTGCTACAAGCCCAAGCCCAAATATTTTTTCAGAGCTAGATGCAGATAAAAATTCTTTTGAATTTGCAACCTGGTGGTGGTTAGTATAGATGGACTAATAGAACAAGTTCCATACACTGCTACAAGCTCAAGCCCAATTATGTTTTCAGAGCTAGATGCAGATAAAAGTTATTTTGAATTAGCAACCTGGTGGATTTTAGTATAGATGGACTAATAGAACAAGTCCCACACACTGCTACAAGCCCACGCCCAAATATTTTTATAGAGCTAGATGCAGATAAAAATTATTTTGAATTTTCAACCTGGTGGAGGTTAGTATAGATGGACTAATAGAACAAGTCCCACACACTGCTACAAGCCCAAGCACAAATATTTTTTCAAAGCTAGATGCAGATAAAAATTATTTTGAATTTGCAATCTGGTGGAGGTTAGTATAGATGGACTAGTAGAACAAGTCCCACACACTGCTACAAGCCGAAGCCCAAATATTTTTTCAGAGCTAGATGCAGTTAAAAAATTTTTTGAATTAGCAACCTGGTGGAGGTTAGTATAGATGGACTAATAGAACAAGATCCACACACTGCTACAAGCCCAAGCCCAAATATTTTTTCAGAGCTAGATGCAGATAAAAATTATTTTTAATTTGCAACCTGGTGGAGGTTAGTATAGATGGATTAATAGAACAAGTCCCACACACTGCTACAAGCCCAAGCCCAAATATTTTTTCAGAGCTAGATGCAGATAAAAATTATTTTGAATTTGCAATCTCGTGGAGGTTAGTATAGATGGACTAATAGAACAAGTCCCACACACTGCTACATGCCCAAGCCCAAATATTTTTTCAGAGCTAGATGCAGATAAAAGTTATTTTAAATTAGCAACCTGGTGGAGGTTAGTATAGATGGACTAATAGAACAAGTCCCACACACTGCTACAAGCCCAAGCCCAAATATTTTTTCAGAGCTAGATGCAGATAAAAATTATTTTGAATTTTCAACCTGGTGGTGGTTAGTCTAGACGGACTAATAGAACAAGTCCCACACACTGCTACAAGCTAAAGCCCAAACATTTTTTCAGAGCTAGATGCAGATAAAAATTATTTTGAATTTGCAACCTGGTGGAGGCTAGTATAGATGGACTAATAGAACAAGTCCCACACACTGCTACAAGCCCAAGCCCAATTATGTTTTCTGAGCTAGATGCAGATAAAAATTATTTTGAATTTGCAACCTGGTGGAGGTTAGTATAAATGGACTAATAGAACAAGTCCCACACACTGCTACATGCCCAAGCCCAAACATTTTTTCAGAGCTAGATGCAGATAAGAATTATTTTGAATTTGCAACCTGGTGGAGGTTAGTATAAATGGACTAATAGAACAAGTCCCACACACTGCTACAAGCCCAAGCCCAATTATGTTTTCAGAGCTAGATGCAGATAAAAATTATTTTGAATTTGCAACCTGGTGGAGGTTAGTATAGATGGACTAATAGAACATGTCCCACGCACTGCTACAAGCCCAAGCCCAAATATTTTTTCAGAGCTTGATGCAGATAAAAATTATTATGAATTTGCAACCTGGTGGAGGTTAGTATATATGGACTAACAGAACAAGTCCCACACACTGCTACGAGCCCAAGCCCAAATATTTTTTAAGACCTAGATGCAGATAAAAAATATTTTGAATTTGCAACCTGGTGGAGGTTAGTATAGATGGACTAATAGAACAAGTCCCACACACTGCTACAAGCCGAAGCCCAAATATTTTTTCAGAGCTAGATGCAGATAAAAATTATTTTAAATTTGCAACCTGGTGGAGGTTAGTATAGATGGACTAATAGAACAAGTCCCACACACTGCTACAAACCCAAGCCCAATTATGTTTTCAGAGCTAGATGCAGATAAAAGATATTTTGAATTTGCAACCTGGTGGAGGTTAGTATAGATCGCCTAATAGAACAAGTCCCACACACTGCTACAAGCCCAAGCCAAAACATTTTTTCAGAGCTAGATGCAGATAAAAATTATTTTGAATTTGCAACCTGGTGGAGGTTAGTATAGATGGACTAATAGAACAAGTCCCACAAACTGCTACAAGCCCAAGCCCAAATATTTTTTCTGAGCTAGATGCAGATAAAAATTATTTTGAATTTGCAACCAGATGGAGGTTAGTATAGATGGACTAATAGAACAAGTCCCACACACTGCTACAAACCCAAGCCCAATTATGTTTTCAGAGCTAGATGCAGATAAAAGTTATTTTGAATTAGGAACCTGGGGGAGGTTATTATAGATGGACTAATAGAACAAGTCCCACACACTGCTACAAGCCCAAGCCCACATATTTTTTCAGAGCTAGATGCAGATAAAAATTATTTTGAATTTTCAACCTGGTGAAGGTTAGTATAGTTGGACTAATAAAACAAGTCGCACACATTGCTACAAGTCGAAGCCCAAATATTTTTTCAGAGCTAGATGCAGATAAAAAAATTTTTGAATTAGCAACCTGGTGGAGGTTAGTATAGCTGGACCAATAGAACAAGTTCCACACACTGCTACAAGCCCAAGCCCAAATATTTTTTCAGAGCTAGATGCAGATAAAAATTATTTTGAATTTGCAATCTGGTGGAGGTTAGTATAGATGGACTAATAGAACAAGTCCCACACACTGCTATATGCCCAAGCCCAAATATTTTTTCAGAGCTAGATGCAGATAAAAGTTATTTTGAATGAGCATCCTGGGGGAGGTTATTATAGATGGACTAATAGAACAAGTCCCACACACGGCTACAAGCCCAAGCCCACATATTTTTTCAGAGCTAGATGCAGATAAAAATTATTTTGAATTTTCAACCTGGTGAAGGTTAGTATAGATGGACTAATAGAACAAGTCCCAGACACTGCTACAAGCCCAAGCCCAATTATGTTTTCAGAGCTAGATGCAGATAAAAGTTATTTTGAATTAGCAACCTGGTGGAGGTTAGTATAGATGGACTAATAGAACAAGTCCCACACACTGCTACAAGCCCACGCCCAAATATTTTTTCAGAGCTAGATGCAGATAAAAATTATTTTGAATTTTCAAACTGGTGGAGGTTAGTATAGATGGACTAATAGAACAAGTCCCACACACTGCTACAAGCCCAAGCCCAAATATTTTTTCAGAGCTAGATGCAGATAAAAATTATTTTGAATTTGCAATCTGGTGGAGGTTAGTATAGATGGACTAATAGAACAAGTCCCACACACTGATACAAGCCGAAGCCCAAATATTTTTTCAGAGCTAGATGCAGATAAAAAATTTTTTGAATTAGCAACCTGGTGGAGGTTAGTATAGATGGACTAATAGAACAAGTTCCACACACTGCTACAAGCCCAAGCCCAAATATTTTTTCAGAGCTAGATGCAGATAAAAATTATTTTGAATTTGCAACCTGGTGGAGGTTAGTATAGATGGATTATTAGAAGAAGTCCCACACACTGCTACAAGCCCAAGCCCAAATATTTTTTCAGAGCTAGAAGCAGATAAAAATTATTTTGAATTTTCAACCTGGTGGAGGTTAGTATAGACGGACTAATAGAACAAGTCCCACACACTGCTACAAGCTAAGGCCCAAATATTTTTTCAGAGCTAGATGCAGATAAAAATTCTTTTGAATTTGCAACCAGGTGGAGGCTAGTATAGATGGACTAATAGAACAAGTCCCACACACTGCTACAAGCCCAAGCCCAATTATGTTTTCAGAGCTAGATGCAGATAAAAATTATTTTGAATTTGCAACCTGGTGGAGGTTAGTATAAATGGACTAATAGAACATGTCCCACGCACTGCTACAAGCCCAAGCCCAAACATTTTTTCAGAGCTTAATGCAGAAAAAAATTATTTTGAATTTGCAACCTGGTGGAGGTTAGTATATATGGACTAATAGAACAAGTCCCACACACTGCTACATGCCCAAGCCCAAACATTTTTTCAGAGCTAGATGCAGATAAGAATTATTTTGAATTTGCAACCTGGTGGAGGTTAGTATAAATGGACTAATAGAACAAGTCCCACACACTGCTACAAGCCCAAGCCCAATTATGTTTTCAGAGCTAGATGCAGATAAAAATTATTTTGAATTTGCAACCTGGTGGAGGTTAGTATAGATGGACTAATAGAACATGTCCCACGCACTGCTATAAGCCCAAGCCCAAATATTTTTTCAGAGCTTGATGCAGATAAAAATTATTATGAATTTGCAACCTGGTGGAGGTTAGTATATATGGACTAACAGAACAAGTCCCACACACTGCTACGAGCCCAAGCCCAAATATTTTTTAAGACCTAGATGCAGATAAAAAATATTTTGAATTTGCAACCTGGTGGAGGTTAGTATAGATGGACTAATAGAACAAGTCCCACACACTGCTACTAGCCGAAGCCCAAATATTTTTTCAGAGCTAGATGCAGATAAAAATTATTTTAAATTTGCAACCTGGTGGAGGTTAGTATAGATGGACTAATAGAACAAGTCCCACACACTGCTACAAACCCAAGCACAATTATGTTTTCAGAGCTAGATGCAGATAAAAGATATTTTGAATTTGCAACCTGGTGGAGGTTAGTATAGATCGCCTAATAGAACAAGTCCCACACACTGCTACAAGCCCAAACCCAAAAATTTTTTCAGAGCTAGATGCAGATAAAAATTATTTTGAATTTGCAACCTGGTGGAGGTTAGTATAGAAGGACTAATAGAACAAGTCCCACAAACTGCTACAAGCCCAAGCCCAAATATTTTTTCTGAGCTAGATGCAGATAAAAATTATTTTGAATTTGCAACCAGATGGAGGTTAGTATAGATGGACTAATAGAACAAGTCCCACACACTGCTACAAGCCCAAGCCCAATTATGTTTTCAGAGCTAGATGCAGATAAAAATTATTTTGAATTTGCAACCTGGTGGAGGTTAGTATAGATGGACTTATAGAACAAGTCCCACACACTGCTACAAGCCCAAACCCAAATATTTTTTCAGAGCTAGATGCAGATAAAAATTATTTTGAATTTGCAACCTGGTGGAGTTTAGTATAGATGGACAAATAGAACAAGTCCCACATACTGCTACAAGCCCAAGCCGAAATATTTTTATAGAGCTAGATGCAGATAAAAATTATTTTGAATTTGCAACCTGGTGGAGGTTAGTATAGTTGGACTAATAGAACAAGTCGCACACACTGCTACAAGTCGAAGCCCAAATATTTTTTCAGAGCTAGATGCAGATAAAAATTTTTTTGAATTAGCAACCTGGTGGAGGTTAGTATAGCTGGACTAATAGAACAAGTTCCACACACTGCTACAAGCCCAAGCCCAAATATTTTTTCAGAGCTAGAAGCAGATAAAAATTATTTTGAATTTGCAACCTGGTGGAGGTTAGTATAGATGGACTAATAGAACAAATCCCACACACTGCTACAAGCCCAAGCCCACATATTTTTTCAGAGCTAGATGCAGATAAAAATTATTTTGAATTTGCAATCTGGTGGAGGTTCGTATAGATGGACTAATAGAACAAGTCCCACACACTGCTACATGCCCAAGCCCAAATATTTTTTCAGAGCTAGATGCAGATAAAAGTTATTTTGAATTAGCAACCTGGGGAGGTTATTATAGATGGACTAATAGAACAAGTCCCACACACTGCTACAAGCCGAAGCCCACATATTTTTTCAGAGCTAGATGCAGATAAAAATTATTTTGAATTTGCAATCTGGTGGAGGTTAGTATAGATGGACTAATAGAACAAGTCCCACACACTGCTACAAGCCGAAGCCCAAATATTTTTTCAGAGCTAGATGCAGATAAAAAATTTTTTGAATTAGCAACCTGGTGGAGGTTAGGATAGATGGACTAATAGAACAAGTTCCACACACTGCTACAAGCCCAAGCCCAAATATTTTTTCAGAGCTAGATGCAGATAAAAATTATTTTGAATTTGCAACCTGGTGGAGGTTAGTATAGATGGATTAATAGAACAAGTCCCACACACTGCTACAAGCCCAAGCCCAAATATTTTTTCAGAGCTAGATGCAGATAAAAATTATTTTGAATTTGCAATCTCGTGGAGGTTAGTATAGATGGACTAATAGAACAAGTCCCACACACTGCTACATGCCCAAGCCCAAATATTTTTTCAGAGCTAGATGCAGATAAAAGTTAATTTAAATAAGCAACCTGGTGGAGGTTAGTATAGATGGACTAATAGAACAAGTCCCACACACTGCTACAAGCCCAAGCCCAAATATTTTTTCAGAGCTAGATGCAGATAAAAATTATTTTGAATTTTCAACCTGGTGGAGGTTAGTATAGACGGACTAATAGAACAAGTCCCACACACTGCTACAAGCTAAAGCCCAAATATTTTTTCAGAGCTAGATTCAGAAAAAAATTCTTTTGAATTTGCAACCTGGTGGAGGCTAGTATAGATGGACTAATAGAACAAGTCCCACACACTGCTACAAGCCCAAGCCCAATTATGTGTTCAGAGCTAGATGCAGATAAAAATTATTTTGAATTTGCAACCTGGTGGAGGATAGTATAAATGGACTAATAGAACATGTCCCACGCACTGCTACAAGCCCAAGCCCAAACATTTTTTCAGAGCTTAATGCAGAAAAAAATTATTTTGAATTTGCAACGTGGTGGACATTAGTATATATGGACTAATAGAACAAGTCCCACACACTGCTACATGCCCAAGCCCAAACATTTTTTCACAGCTAGATGCAGATAAGAATTATTTTGAATTTGCAACCTGGTGGAGGTTAGTATAAATGGACTAATAGAACAAGTCCCACACACTGCTACAAGCCCAAGCCCAATTATGTTTTCAGAGCTAAATGCGGATAAAAATTATTTTGAATTTGCAACCTGGTGGAGGTTAGTATAGATGGACTAATAGAACATGTCCCACGCACTGCTACAAGCCCAAGCCCAAATATTTTTTCAGAGCTTGAAGCAGATAAAAATTATTTTGAATTTGCAACCTGGTGGAGGTTAGTATACCTGGACTAATAGAACAAATCCCACACACTGCTACAAGCCCAAGCCCAAATATTTTTTTAGAGCTAGATGCAGATAAAAATTATTTTGAATTTGCAATCTGGTGGAGGTTAGTATAGATGGACTATTAGAACAAGTCCCACACACTGCTACATGCCCAAGCCCAAATATTTTTTCAGAGCTAGATGCAGATAAAAGTTATTTTGAATTAGCAACCTGGGGAGGTTATTATAGATGGACTAATAGAACAAGTCCCACACACTGCTACAAGCCCAAGCCCAAATATTTTTTCAGAGCTAGATGCAGATAAAAATTATTTTGAATTTTCAACCTGGTGGAGGTTAGTATAGACGGACTAATAGAACAAGTCCCACACACTGCTACAAGCTAAAGCCCAAATATTTTTTCAGAGCTAGATTCAGAAAAAAATTCCTTTGAATTTGCAACCTGGTGGAGGCTAGTATAGATTGACTAATAGAACAAGTCCCACACACTGCTACAAGCCCAAGCCCAATTATGTGTTCAGAGCTAGATGCAGATAAAAATTATTTTGAATTTGCAACCTGGTGGAGGATAGTATAAATGGACTAATAGAACATGTCCCACGCACTGCTACAAGCCCAAGCCCAAACATTTTTTCAGAGCTTAATGCAGAAAAAAATTATTTTGAATTTGCAACGTGGTGGACATTAGTATATATGGACTAATAGAACAAGTCCCACACACTGCTACATGCCCAAGCCCAAACATTTTTTCACAGCTAGATGCAGATAAGAATTATTTTGAATTTGCAACCTGGTGGAGGTTAGTATAAATGGACTAATAGAACAAGTCCCACACACTGCTACAAGCCCAAGCCCAATTATGTTTTCAGAGCTAAATGCGGATAAAAATTATTTTGAATTTGCAACCTGGTGGAGGTTAGTATAGATGGACTAATAGAACATGTCCCACGCACTGCTACAAGCCCAAGCCCAAATATTTTTTCAGAGCTTGAAGCAGATAAAAATTATTTTGAATTTGCAACCTGGTGGAGGTTAGTATACCTGGACTAATAGAACAAATCCCACACACTGCTACAAGCCCAAGCCCAAATATTTTTTTAGAGCTAGATGCAGATAAAAATTATTTTGAATTTGCAATCTGGTGGAGGTTAGTATAGATGGACTATTAGAACAAGTCCCACACACTGCTACATGCCCAAGCCCAAATATTTTTTCAGAGCTAGATGCAGATAAAAGTTATTTTGAATTAGCAACCTGGGGAGGTTATTATAGATGGACTAATAGAACAAGTCCCACACACTGCTACAAGCCCAAGCCCACATATTTTTTCAGAGCTAGATGCAGATAAAAATTATTTTGAATTTGCAATCTGGTGGAGGTTAGTATAGATGGACTAATAGAACAAGTCCCACACACTGCTACAAGCCGAAGCCCAAATATTTTTTCAGAGCTAGATGCAGATAAAAAATTTTTTGAATTAGCAACCTGGTGGAGGTTAGTATAGATGGACTAATAGAACAAGTTCCACACACTGCTACAAGCCCAAGCCCAAATATTTTTTCAGAGCTAGATGCAGATAAAAATTATTTTGAATTTGCAACCTGGTGGAGGTTAGTATAGATGGATTAATAGAACAAGTCCCACACACTGCTACAAGCCCAAGCCCAAATATTTTTTCAGAGCTAGATGCAGATAAAAATTATTTTGAATTTGCAATCTCATGGAGGTTAGTATAGATGGACTAATAGAACAAGTCCCACACACTGCTACATGCCCAAGCCCAAATATTTTTTCAGAGCTAGATGCAGATAAAAGTTATTTTAAATTAGCAACCTGGTGGAGGTTAGTATAGATGGACTAATAGAACAAGTCCCACACACTGCTACAAGCCCAAGCCCAAATATTTTTTCAGAGCTAGATGCAGATAAAAATTATTTTGAATTTTCAACCTGGTGGAGGTTAGTATAGACGGACTAATAGAACAAGTCCCACACACTGCTACAAGCTAAAGCCCAAATATTTTTTCAGAGCTAGATTCAGAAAAAAATTCTTTTGAATTTGCAACCTGGTGGAGGCTAGTATAGATGGACTAATAGAACAAGTCCCACACACTGCTACAAGCCCAGGCCCAATTATGTGTTCAGAGCTAGATGCAGATAAAAATTATTTTGAATTTGCAACCTGGTGGAGGATAGTATAAATGGACTAATAGAACATGTCCCACGCACTGCTACAAGCCCAAGCCCAAACATTTTTTCAGAGCTTAATGCAGAAAAAAATTATTTTGAATTTGCAACCTGGTGGACGTTAGTATATATGGACTAATAGAACAAGTCCCACACACTGCTACATGCCCAAGCCCAAACATTTTTTCACAGCTAGATGCAGATAAGAATTATTTTGAATTTGCAACCTGGTGGAGGTTAGTATAAATGGACTAATAGAACAAGTCCCACACACTGCTACAAGCCCAAGCCCAATTATGTTTTCAGAGCTAAATGCGGATAAAAATTATTTTGAATTTGCAACCTGGTGGAGGTTAGTATAGATGGACTAATAGAACATGTCCCACGCACTGCTTCAAGCCCAAGCCCAAATATTTTTTCAGAGCTTGAAGCAGATAAAAATTATTTTGAATTTGCAACCTGGTGGAGGTTAGTATAGATGGACTAATGGAACAAATCCCACACACTGCTACAAGCCCAAGCCCAAATATTTTTTCAGAGCTAGATGCAGATAAAAATTATTTTGAATTTGCAATCTAGTGGAGGTTAGTATAGATGGACTAATAGAACAAGTCCCACACACTGCTACATGCCCAAGCCCAAATATTTTTTCAGAGCTAGATGCAGATAAAAGTTATTTTGAATTAGCAACCTGGGGAGGTTATTATAGATGGACTAATAGAACAAGTCCCACACACTGCTACAAGCCCAAGCCCACATATTTTTTCAGAGCTAGATGCAGATAAAAATTATTTTGAATTTGCAATCTGGTGGAGGTTAGTATAGATGGACTAATAGAACAAGTCCCACACACTGCTACAAGCCGAAGCCCAAATATTTTTTCAGAGCTAGATGCAGATAAAAATTTTTTTGAATTAGCAACCTGGTGGAGGTTAGTATAGATGGACTAATAGAACAAGTTCCACACACTGCTACAAGCCCAAGCCCAAATATTTTTTCAGAGCTAGATGCAGATAAAAATTATTTTGAATTTGCAACCTGGTGGAGGTTAGTATAGATGGATTAATAGAACAAGTCCCACACACTGCTACAAGCCCAAGCCCAAATATTTTTTCAGAGCTAGATGCAGATAAAAATTATTTTGAATTTGCAATCTCATGTAGGTTAGTATAGATGGACTAATAGAACAAGTCCCACACACTGCTACATGCCCAAGCCCAAATATTTTTTCAGAGCTAGATGCAGATAAAAGTTATTTTAAATTAGCAACCTGGTGGAGGTTAGTATAGATGGACTAATAGAACAAGTCCCACACACTGCTACAAGCCCAAGCCCAAAAATTTTTTCAGAGCTAGATGCAGATAAAAATTATTTTGAATTTTCAACCTGGTGGAGGTTAGTATAGACGGACTAATAGAACAAGTCCCACACACTGCTACAAGCTAAAGCCCAAATATTTTTTCAGAGCTAGATGCAGAAAAAAATTCTTTTGAATTTGCAACCTGGTGGAGGCTAGTATAGATGGACTAATAGAACAAGTCCCACACACTGCTACAAGCCCAAGCCCAATAATGTTTTCAGAGCTAGATGCAGATAAAAATTATTTTGAATTTGCAACCTGGTGGAGGATAGTATAAATGGACTAATAGAACATGTCCCACGCACTGCTACAAGCCCAAGCCCAAACATTTTTTCAGAGCTTAATGCAGAAAAAAATTACTTTGAATTTGCAACCTGGTGGAGCTTAGTATATATGGACTAATAGAACAAGTCCCACACACTGCTATATGCCCAAGCCCAAACATTTTTTCAGAGCTAGATGCAGATAAGAATTATTTTGAATTTGCAACCTGGTGGAGGTTAGTATAAATGGACTAATAGAACAAGTCCCACACACTGCTACAAGCCCAAGCCCAATTATGTTTTCAGAGCTAAATGCAGATAAAAATTATTTTGAATTTGCAACCTGGTGGAGGTTAGTATAGATGGACTAATAGAACATGTCCCACGCACTGCTACAAGCCCAAGCCCAAATATTTTTTCAGAGCTTGATGCAGATAAAAATTATTATGAATTTGCAACCTGGTGGAGGTTAGTATATATGGACTAACAGAACAAGTCCCACACACTGCTACGAGCCCAAGCCCAAATATTTTTTAAGACCTAGATGCAGATAAAAAATATTTTGAATTTGCAACCTGGTGGAGGTTAGTATAGATGGACTAATAGTACAAGTCCCACACACTGCTACAAGCCGAAGCCCAAATATTTTTTCAGAGCTAGATGCAGATAAAAATTATATTAAATTTGCAACCTGGTGGAGGTTAGTATAGATGGACTAATAGAACAAGTCCCACACACTGCTACAAACCCAAGCCCAATTATGTTTTCAGAGCTGGATGCAGATAAAAGATATTTTGAATTTGCAACCTGGTGGAGGTTAGTATAGATCGCCTAATAGAACAAGTCCCACACACTGCTACAAGCCCAAGCCCAAACATTTTTTCAGAGCTAGATGCAGATAAAAATTATTTTGAATTTGCAACCAGATGGAGGTTAGTATAGATGGACTAATAGAACAAGTCCCACACACTGCTACAAGCCCAAGCCCAAATATTTTTTCAGAGCTAGATGCAGATAAAAAAATTTTTGAATTAGCAACCTGGTGGAGGTTAGTATAGCTGGACTAATAGAACAAGTTCCACACACTGCTACAAGCCCAAGTCCAAATATTTTTTCAGAGCTAGAAGCAGATAAAAATTATTTTGAATTTGCAACCTGGTGGAGGTTAGTATAGATGGACTAATAGAACAAATCCCACACACTGCTACAAGCCCAAGCCCAAATATTTTTTCAGAGCTAGATTCAGATAAAAATTATTTTGAATTTGCAATCTGGTGGAGGTTAGTATAGATGGACTAATAGAACAAATCCCACACACTGCTACAAGCCCAAGCCCACATATTTTTTCAGAGCTAGATGCAGATAAAAGTTATTTTGAATTAGCAACCTGGGGAGGTTATTATAGATGGACTAATAGAACAAGTCCCACACACTGCTACAAGCCCAAGCCCAATTATGTTTTCAGAGCTAGATGCAGATAAAAATTATTTTGAATTTGCAATCTGGTGGAGGTTAGTATAGATGGACTAATAGAACAAGTCCCACACACTGCTACAAGCCGAAGCCCAAATATTTTTTCACAGCTAGATGCAGATAAAAAAATTTTTGAATTAGCAACCTGGTGGAGGTTAGTATAGATGGACTAATAGAACAAGTTCCACACACTGCTACAAGCCCAAGCCCAAATATTTTTTCAGAGCTAGATGCAGATAAAAATTATTTTGAATTTGCAACCTGGTGGAGGTTAGTATAGATGGATTAATAGAACAAGTCCCACACACTGCTACAAGCCCAAGCCCAAATATTTTTTCAGAGCTAGATGCAGATAAAAATTATTTTGAATTTGCAATCTCATGGAGGTTAGTATAGATGGACTAATAGAACAAGTCCCACACACTGCTACATGCCCAAGCCCAAATATTTTTTCAGAGCTAGATGCAGATAAAAGTTATTTTAAATTAGCAACCTGGTGGAGGTTAGTATAGATGGACTAATAGAACAAGTCCCACACACTGCTACAAGCCCAAGCCCAAATATTTTTTCAGAGCTAGATGCAGATAAAAATTATTTTGAATTTTCAACCTGGTGGAGGTTAGTATAGACGGACTAATAGAACAAGTCCCACACACTGCTACAAGCTAAAGCCCAAATATTTTTTCAGAGCTAGATTCAGAAAAAAATTCTTTTGAATTTGCAACCTGGTGGAGGCTAGTATAGATGGACTAATAGAACAAGTCCCAAACACTGCTACAAGCCCAGGCCCAATTATGTGTTCAGAGCTAGATGCAGATAAAAATTATTTTGAATTTGCAACCTGGTGGAGGATAGTATAAATGGACTAATAGAACATGTCCCACGCACTGCTACAAGCCCAAGCCCAAACATTTTTTCAGAGCTTAATGCAGAAAAAAATTATTTTGAATTTGCAACCTGGTGGACGTTAGTATATATGGACTAATAGAACAAGTCCCACACACTGCTACATGCCCAAGCCCAAACATTTTTTCACAGCTAGATGCAGATAAGAATTATTTTGAATTTGCAACCTGGTGGAGGTTAGTATAAATGGACTAATAGAACAAGTTCCACACACTGCTACAAGCCCAAGCCCAATTATGTTTTCAGAGCTAAATGCGGATAAAAATTATTTTGAATTTGCAACCTGGTGGAGGTTAGTATAGATGGACTAATAGAACATGTCCCACGCACTGCTTCAAGCCCAAGCCCAAATATTTTTTCAGAGCTTGAAGCAGATAAAAATTATTTTGAATTTGCAACCTGGTGGAGGTTAGTATAGATGGACTAATGGAACAAATCCCACACACTGCTACAAGCCCAAGCCCAAATATTTTTTCAGAGCTAGATGCAGATAAAAATTATTTTGAATTTGCAATCTAGTGGAGGTTAGTATAGATGGGCTAATAGAACAAGTCCCACACACTGCTACATGCCCAAGCCCAAATATTTTTTCAGAGCTAGATGCAGATAAAAGTTATTTTGAATTTGCAACCTGGGGAGGTTATTATAGATGGACTAATAGAACAAGTCCCACACACTGCTACAAGCCCAAGCCCACATATTTTTTCAGAGCTAGATGCAGATAAAAATTATTTTGAATTTGCAATCTGGTGGAGGTTAGTATAGATGGACTAATAGAACAAGTCCCACACACTGCTACAAGCCGAAGCCCAAATATTTTTTCAGAGCTAGATGCAGATAAAAATTTTTTTGAATTAGCAACCTGGTGGAGGTTAGTATAGATGGACTAATAGAACAAGTTCCACACACTGCTACAAGCCCAAGCCCAAATATTTTTTCAGAGCTAGATGCAGATAAAAATTATTTTGAATTTGCAACCTGGTGGAGGTTAGTATAGATGGATTAATAGAACAAGTCCCACACACTGCTACAAGCCCAAGCCCAAATATTTTTTCAGAGCTAGATGCAGATAAAAATTATTTTGAATTTGCAATCTCATGGAGGTTAGTATAGATGGACTAATAGAACAAGTCCCACACACTGCTACATGCCCAAGCCCAAATATTTTTTCAGAGCTAGATGCAGATAAAAGTTATTTTAAATTAGCAACCTGGTGGAGGTTAGTATAGATGGACTAATAGAACAAGTCCCACACACTGCTACAAGCCCAAGCCCAAAAATTTTTTCAGAGCTAGATGCAGATAAAAATTATTTTGAATTTTCAACCTGGTGGAGGTTAGTATAGACGGACTAATAGAACAAGTCCCACACACTGCTACAAGCTAAAGCCCAAATATTTTTTCAGAGCTAAATGCAGAAAAAAATTCTTTTGAATTTGCAACCTGGTGGAGGCTAGTATAGATGGACTAATAGAACAAGTCCCACACACTGCTACAAGCCCAAGCCCAATTATGTTTTCAGAGCTAGATGCAGATAAAAATTATTTTGAATTTGCAACCTGGTGGAGGATAGTATAAATGGACTAATAGAACATGTCCCACGCACTGCTACAAGCCCAAGCCCAAACATTTTTTCAGAGCTTAATGCAGAAAAAAATTATTTTGAATTTGCAACCTGGTGGAGCTTAGTATATATGGACTAATAGAACAAGTCCCAAACACTGCTATATGCCCAAGCCCAAACATTTTTTCAGAGCTAGATGCAGATAAGAATTATTTTGAATTTGCAACCTGGTGGAGGTTAGTATAAATGGACTAATAGAACAAGTCCCACACACTGCTACAAGCCCATGCCCAATTATGTTTTCAGAGCTAAATGCAGATAAAAATTATTTTGAATTTGCAACCTGGTGGAGGTTAGTATAGATGGACTAATAGAACATGTCCCACGCACTGCTACAAGCCCAAGCCCAAATATTTTTTCAGAGCTTGATGCAGATAAAAATTATTATGAATTTGCAACCTGGTGGAGGTTAGTATATATGGACTAACAGAACAAGTCCCACACACTGCTACGAGCCCAAGCCCAAATATTTTTTAAGACCTAGATGCAGATAAAAAATATTTTGAATTTGCAACCTGGTGGAGGTTAGTATAGTTGGACTAATAGAACAAGTCCCACACACTGCTACAAGCCGAAGCCCAAATATTTTTTCAGAGCTAGATGCAGATAAAAATTATATTAAATTTGCAACCAGGTGGAGGTTAGTATAGATGGACTAATAGAACAAGTCCCACACACTGCTACAAACCCAAGCCCAATTATGTTTTCAGAGCTGGATGCAGATAAAAGATATTTTGAATTTGCAACCTGGTGGAGGTTAGTATAGATCGCCTAATAGAACAAGTCCCACACACTGCTACAAGCCCAAGCCCAAATATTTTTTCAGAGCTAGATGCAGATAAAAATTATTTTGAATTTGCAACCAGATGGAGGTTAGTATAGATGGACTAATAGAACAAGTCCCACACACTGCTACAAGCCCAAGCCCAAATATTTTTTCAGAGCTAGATGCAGATAAAAAAATTTTTGAATTAGCAACCTGGTGGAGGTTAGTATAGCTGGACTAATAGAACAAGTTCCACACACTGCTACAAGCCCAAGTCCAAATATTTTTTCAGAGCTAGAAGCAGATAAAAATTATTTTGAATTTGCAACCTGGTGGAGGTTAGTATAGATGGACTAATAGAACAAATCCCACACACTGCTACAAGCCCAAGCCCAAATATTTTTTCAGAGCTAGATTCAGATAAAAATTATTTTGAATTTGCAATCTGGTGGAGGTTAGTATAGATGGACGAATAGAACAAGTCCCACACACTGCTACATGCCCAAGCCCAAATATTTTTTCAGAGCTAGATGCAGATAAAAGTTATTTTGAATTAGCAACCTGGGGAGGTTATTATAGATGGACTAATAGAACAAGTCCCACACACTGCTACAAGCCCAAGCCCACCTATTTTTTCAGAGCTAGATGCAGATAAAAATTATTTTGAATTTTCAACCTCGTGTAGGTTAGTATAGATGGACTAATAGAACAAGTCCCAGACACTGCTACAAGCCCAAGCCAAATATTTTTTCATAACTAGATGCAGATAAAAATTCTTTTGAATTTGCAACCTGGTGGTGGTAAGTATAGATGGACTAATAGAACAAGTCCCATACACTGCTTCAAGCCCAGGCCCAATTATGTTTTCAGAGCTAGATGCAGATAAAAATTATTTTGAATTTGCAACGTGGTGGAGGTTAGTATAGATGGACTAATAGAACAAGTTCCACACACTGCTACAAGCCCAAGCCCAAATATTTTTTCAGAGCTAGATGCAGATAAAAATTATTTTGAATTTGCAACCTGGTGGAGGTTAGTATAGATGGATTAATAGAACAAGTCCCACACACTGCTACAAGCCCAAGCCCAAATATTTTTTCAGAGCTAGATGCAGATAAAAATTATTTTGAATTTGCAATCTCATGGAGGTTAGTATAGATGGACTAATAGAACAAGTCCCACACACTGCTACATGCCCAAGCCCAAATATTTTTTCAGAGCTAGATGCAGATAAAAGTTATTTTAAATTAGCAACCTGGTGGAGGTTAGTATAGATGGACTAATAGAACAAGTCCCACACACTGCTACAAGCCCAAGCCCAAATATTTTTTCAGAGCTAGATGCAGATAAAAATTATTTTGAATTTTCAACCTGGTGGAGGTTAGTATAGACGGACTAATAGAACAAGTCCCACACACTGCTACAAGCTAAAGCCCAAATATTTTTTCAGAGCTAGATTCAGAAAAAAATTCTTTTGAATTTGCAACCTGGTGGAGGCTAGTATAGATGGACTAATAGAACAAGTCCCACACACTGCTACAAGCCCAGGCCCAATTATGTGTTCAGAGCTAGATGCAGATAAAAATTATTTTGAATTTGCAACCTGGTGGAGGATAGTATAAATGGACTAATAGAACATGTCCCACGCACTGCTACAAGCCCAAGCCCAAACATTTTTTCAGAGCTTAATGCAGAAAAAAATTATTTTGAATTTGCAACCTAGTGGACGTTAGTATATATGGACTAATAGAACAAGTCCCACACACTGCTACATGCCCAAGCCCAAACATTTTTTCACAGCTAGATGCAGATAGGAATTATTTTGAATTTGCAACCTGGTGGAGGTTAGTATAAATGGACTAATAGAACAAGTCCCACACACTGCTACAAGCCCAAGCCCAATTATGTTTTCAGAGCTAAATGCGGATAAAAATTATTTTGAATTTGCAACCTGGTGGAGGTTAGTATAGATGGACTAATAGAACATGTCCCACGCACTGCTTCAAGCCCAAGCCCAAATATTTTTTCAGAGCTTGAAGCAGATAAAAATTATTTTGAATTTGCAACCTGGTGGAGGTTAGTATAGATGGACTAATGGAACAAATCCCACACACTGCTACAAGCCCAAGCCCAAATATTTTTTCAGAGCTAGATGCAGATAAAAATTATTTTGAATTTGCAATCTAGTGGAGGTTAGTATAGATGGGCTAATAGAACAAGTCCCACACACTGCTACATGCCCAAGCCCAAATATTTTTTCAGAGCTAGATGCAGATAAAAGTTATTTTGAATTAGCAACCTGGGGAGGTTATTATAGATGGACTAATAGAACAAGTCCCACACACTGCTACAAGCCCAAGCCCACATATTTTTTCAGAGCTAGATGCAGATAAAAATTATTTTGAATTTGCAATCTGGTGGAGGTTAGTATAGATGGACTAATAGAACAAGTCCCACACACTGCTACAAGCCGAAGCCCAAATATTTTTTCAGAGCTAGATGCAGATAAAAATTTTTTTGAATTAGCAACCTGGTGGAGGTTAGTATAGATGGACTAATAGAACAAGTTCCACACACTGCTACAAGCCCAAGCCCAAATATTTTTTCAGAGCTAGATGCAGATAAAAATTATTTTGAATTTGCAACCTGGTGGAGGTTAGTATAGATGGATTAATAGAACAAGTCCCACACACTGCTACAAGCCCAAGCCCAAATATTTTTTCAGAGCTAGATGCAGATAAAAATTATTTTGAATTTGCAATCTCATGGAGGTTAGTATAGATGGACTAATAGAACAAGTCCCACACACTGTTACATGCCCAAGCCCAAAATATTTTTTCAGAGCTAGATGCAGATAAAAGTTATTTTAAATTAGCAACCTGGTGGAGGTTAGTATAGATGGACTAATAGAACAAGTCCCACACACTGCTACAAGCCCAAGCCCAAAAATTTTTTCAGAGCTAGATGCAGATAAAAATTATTTTGAATTTTCAACCTGGTGGAGGTTAGTATAGACGGACTAATAGAACAAGTCCCACACACTGCTACAAGCTAAAGCCCAAATATTTTTTCAGAGCTAGATGCAGAAAAAAATTCTTTTGAATTTGCAACCTGGTGGAGGCTAGTATAGATGGACTAATAGAACAAGTCCCACACACTGCTACAAGCCCAAGCCCAATTATGTTTTCAGAGCTAGATGCAGATAAAAATTATTTTGAATTTGCAACCTGGTGGAGGATAGTATAAATGGACTAATAGAACATGTCCCACGCACTGCTACAAGCCCAAGCCCAAACATTTTTTCAGAGCTTAATGCAGAAAAAAATTATTTTGAATTTGCAACCTGGTGGAGCTTAGTATATATGGACTAATAGAACAAGTCCCACACACTGCTATATGCCCAAGCCCAAACATTTTTTCAGAGCTAGATGCAGATAAGAATTATTTTGAATTTGCAACCTGGTGGAGGTTAGTATAAATGGACTAATAGAACAAGTCCCACACACTGCTACAAGCCCAAGCCCAATTATGTTTTCAGAGCTAAATGCAGATAAAAATTATTTTGAATTTGCAACCTGGTGGAGGTTAGTATAGATGGACTAATAGAACATGTCCCACGCACTGCTACAAGCCCAAGCCCAAATATTTTTTCAGAGCTTGATGCAGATAAAAATTATTATGAATTTGCAACCTGGTGGAGGTTAGTATATATGGACTAACAGAACAAGTCCCACACACTGCTACGAGCCCAAGCCCAAATATTTTTTAAGACCTAGATGCAGATAAAAAATATTTTGAATTTGCAACCTGGTGGAGGTTAGTATAGATGGACTAAAAGAACAAGTCCCACACACTGCTACAAGCCGAAGCCCAAATATTTTTTCAGAGCTAGATGCAGATAAAAATTATATTAAATTTGCAACCAGGTGGAGGTTAGTATAGATGGACTAATAGAACAAGTCCCACACACTGCTACAAACCCAAGCCCAATTATGTTTTCAGAGTTGGATGCAGATAAAAGATATTTTGAATTTGCAACCTGGTGGAGGTTAGTATAGATCGCCTAATAGAACAAGTCCCACACACTGCTACAAGCCCAAGCCCAAACATTTTTTCAGAGCTAGATGCAGATAAAAATTATTTTGAATTTGCAACCAGATGGAGGTTAGTATAGATGGACTAATAGAACAAGTCCCACACACTGCTACAAGCCCAAGCCCAAATATTTTTTCAGAGCTAGATGCAGATAAAAAAATTTTTGAATTAGCAACCTGGTGGAGGTTAGTATAGCTGGACTAATAGAACAAGTTCCACACACTGCTACAAGCCCAAGTCCAAATATTTTTTCAGAGATAGAAGCAGATAAAAATTATTTTGAATTTGCAACCTGGTGGAGGTTAGTATAGATGGACTAATAGAACAAATCCCACACACTGCTACAAGCCCAAGCCCAAATATTTTTTCAGAGCTAAATTCAGATAAAAATTATTTTGAATTTGCAATCTGGTGGAGGTTAGTATAGATGGACGAATAGAACAAGTCCCACGCACTGCTACATGCCCAAGCCCAAATATTTTTTCAGAGCTAGATGCAGATAAAAGTTATTTTGAATTAGCAACCTGGGGAGGTTATTATAGATGGACTAATAGAACAAGTCCCACACACTGCTACAAGCCCAAGCCCACCTATTTTTTCAGAGCTAGATGCAGATAAAAATTATTTTGAATTTTCAACCTCGTGTAGGTTAGTATAGATGGACTAATAGAACAAGTCCCAGACACTGCTACAAGCCCAAGCCAAATATTTTTTCATAACTAGATGCAGATAAAAATTCTTTTGAATTTGCAACCTGGTGGTGGTAAGTATAGATGGACTAATAGAACAAGTCCCATACACTGCTTCAAGCCCAGGCCCAATTATGTTTTCAGAGCTAGATGCAGATAAAAATTATTTTGAATTTGCAACGTGGTGGAGGTTAGTATAGATGGACTAATAGAACAAGTCCCACGCACTGCTGCAAGCCCAAGCCAAAATATTTTTTCAGAGCTTGATGCAGATAAAAATTATTTTGAATTTGCAACCTGGTGGAGGTTAGTATATATGGACTAATAGAACAAGTCCCACACACTGCTACAAGCCCAAGCCCAAATATTTTTTAAGAGCTAGATGCAGATAAAAAATAAATTGAATTTGCAACCTGGTGGAGGTTAGTATAGATGGACTAATAGAACAAGTCCCACACACTGCTACAAGCCGAAGCCCAAATATTTTTTCAGAGCTAGATGCAGATAAAAATTATTTTGAATTTGCAACCTGGTGGCATTTAGTTTCGATGGACTAATAGAACAAGTCCCACACACTGCTACAAGCCGAAGCCCAAATATTTTTTCAGAGCTAGATGCAGATAAAAATTATTTTGAATTTGCAACCTGGTGGAGGTTAGCATAGATGGACAAATAGAACAAGTCCCACACACTGCTACAAGCCCAAGCCCAATTATGTTTTCAGAGCTAGATGCAGATAAAAATTATTTTGAATTTGCAACCTGGTGGAGGTTAGTATAGATGGACTTATAGAACAAGTCCCACACACTGCTACAAGCCCAAGCCCAAATATTTTTTCAGAGCTAGATGCAGATAAAAATTATTTTGAATTTGCAACCTGGTGGCATTTAGTTTAGATGGACTAATAGAACAAGTCCCACACACTGCTACAAGCCCAAGCCCAATTATGTTTTCAGAGCTAAATGCGGATAAAAATTATTTTGAATTTGCAACCTGGTGGAGGTTAGTATAGATGGACTAATAGAACATGTCCCACGCACTGCTTCAAGCCCAAGCCCAAATATTTTTTCAGAGCTTGAAGCAGATAAAAATTATTTTGAATTTGCAACCTGGTGGAGGTTAGTATAGATGGACTAATGGAACAAATACCACACACTGCTACAAGCCCAAGCCCAAATATTTTTTCAGAGCTAGATGCAGATAAAAATTATTTTGAATTTGCAATCTAGTGGAGGTTAGTATAGATGGACTAATAGAACAAGTCCCACACACTGCTACATGCCCAAGCCCAAATATTTTTTCAGAGCTAGATGCAGATAAAAGTTATTTTGAATTAGCAACCTGGGGAGGTTATTATAGATGGACTAATAGAACAAGTCCCACACACTGCTACAAGCCCAAGCCCACATATTTTTTCAGAGCTAGATGCAGATAAAAATTATTTTGAATTTGCAATCTGGTGGAGGTTAGTATAGATGGACTAATAGAACAAGTCCCACACACTGCTACAAGCCGAAGCCCAAATATTTTTTCAGAGCTAGATGCAGATAAAAATTTTTTTGAATTAGCAACCTGGTGGAGGTTAGTATAGATGGACTAATAGAACAAGTTCCACACACTGCTACAAGCCCAAGCCCAAATATTTTTTCAGAGCTAGATGCAGATAAAAATTATTTTGAATTTGCAACCTGGTGGAGGTTAGTATAGATGGATTAATAGAACAAGTCCCACACACTGCTACAAGCCCAAGCCCAAATATTTTTTCAGAGCTAGATGCAGATAAAAATTATTTTGAATTTGCAATCTCATGGAGGTTAGTATAGATGGACTAATAGAACAAGTCCCACACACTGCTACAAGCCCAAGCCCAAATATTTTTTCAGAGCTAGATGCAGATAAAAAAATTTTTGAATTAGCAACCTGGTGGAGGTTAGTATAGCTGGACTAATAGAACAAGTTCCACACACTGCTACAAGCCCAAGTCCAAATATTTTTTCAGAGCTAGAAGCAGATAAAAATTATTTTGAATTTGCAACCTGGTGGAGGTTAGTATAGATGGACTAATAGAACAAATCCCACACACTGCTACAAGCCCAAGCCCAAATATTTTTTCAGAGCTAGATTCAGATAAAAATTATTTTGAATTTGCAATCTGGTGGAGGTTAGTATAGATGGACGAATAGAACAAGTCCCACACACTGCTACATGCCCAAGCCCAAATATTTTTTCAGAGCTAGATGCAGATAAAAGTTATTTTGAATTAGCAACCTGGGGAGGTTATTATAGATGGACTAATAGAACAAGTCCCACACACTGCTACAAGCCCAAGCCCACCTATTTTTTCAGAGCTAGATGCAGATAAAAATTATTTTGAATTTTCAACCTCGTGTAGGTTAGTATAGATGGACTAATAGAACAAGTCCCAGACACTGCTACAAGCCCAAGCCAAATATTTTTTCATAACTAGATGCAGATAAAAATTCTTTTGAATTTGCAACCTGGTGGTGGTAAGTATAGATGGACTAATAGAACAAGTCCCATACACTGCTTCAAGCCCAGGCCCAATTATGTTTTCAGAGCTAGATGCAGATAAAAATTATTTTGAATTTGCAACGTGGTGGAGGTTAGTATAGATGGACTAATAGAACAAGTCCCACGCACTGCTGCAAGCCCAAGCCAAAATATTTTTTCAGAGCTTGATGCAGATAAAAATTATTTTGAATTTGCAACCTGGTGGAGGTTAGTATATATGGACTAATAGAACAAGTCCCACACACTGCTACAAGCCCAAGCCCAAATATTTTTTAAGAGCTAGATGCAGATAAAAAATAAATTGAATTTGCAACCTGGTGGAGGTTAGTATAGATGGACTAATAGAACAAGTCCCACACACTGCTACAAGCCGAAGCCCAAATATTTTTTCAGAGCTAGATGCAGATAAAAATTATTTTGAATTTGCAACCTGGTGGCATTTAGTTTCGATGGACTAATAGAACAAGTCCCACACACTGCTACAAGCCGAAGCCCAAATATTTTTTCAGAGCTAGATGCAGATAAAAATTATTTTGAATTTGCAACCTGGTGGAGGTTAGCATAGATGGACAAATAGAACAAGTCCCACACACTGCTACAAGCCCAAGCCCAATTATGTTTTCAGAGCTAGATGCAGATAAAAATTATTTTGAATTTGCAACCTGGTGGAGGTTAGTATAGATGGACTTATAGAACAAGTCCCACACACTGCTACAAGCCCAAGCCCAAATATTTTTTCAGAGCTAGATGCAGATAAAAATTATTTTGAATTTGCAACCTGGTGGCATTTAGTTTAGATGGACTAATAGAACAAGTCCCACACACTGCTACAAGCCCAAGCCCAATTATGTTTTCAGAGCTAAATGCGGATAAAAATTATTTTGAATTTGCAACCTGGTGGAGGTTAGTATAGATGGACTAATAGAACATGTCCCACGCACTGCTTCAAGCCCAAGCCCAAATATTTTTTCAGAGCTTGAAGCAGATAAAAATTATTTTGAATTTGCAACCTGGTGGAGGTTAGTATAGATGGACTAATGGAACAAATCCCACACACTGCTACAAGCCCAAGCCCAAATATTTTTTCAGAGCTAGATGCAGATAAAAATTATTTTGAATTTGCAATCTAGTGGAGGTTAGTATAGATGGACTAATAGAACAAGTCCCACACACTGCTACATGCCCAAGCCCAAATATTTTTTCAGAGCTAGATGCAGATAAAAGTTATTTTGAATTAGCAACCTGGGGAGGTTATTATAGATGGACTAATAGAACAAGTCCCACACACTGCTACAAGCCCAAGCCCACATATTTTTTCAGAGCTAGATGCAGATAAAAATTATTTTGAATTTGCAATCTGGTGGAGGTTAGTATAGATGGACTAATAGAACAAGTCCCACACACTGCTACAAGCCGAAGCCCAAATATTTTTTCAGAGCTAGATGCAGATAAAAATTTTTTTGAATTAGCAACCTGGTGGAGGTTAGTATAGATGGACTAATAGAACAAATTCCACACACTGCTACAAGCCCAAGCCCAAATATTTTTTCAGAGCTAGATGCAGATAAAAATTATTTTGAATTTGCAACCTGGTGGAGGTTAGTATAGATGGATTAATAGAACAAGTCCCACACACTGCTACAAGCCCAAGCCCAAATATTTTTTCAGAGCTAGATGCAGATAAAAATTATTTTGAATTTGCAATCTCATGGAGGTTAGTATAGATGGACTAATAGAACAAGTCCCACACACTGCTACATGCCCAAGCCCAAATATTTTTTCAGAGCTAGATGCAGATAAAAGTTATTTTAAATTAGCAACCTGGTGGAGGTTAGTATAGATGGACTAATAGAACAAGTCCCACACACTGCTACAAGCCCAAGCCCAAAAATTTTTTCAGAGCTAGATGCAGATAAAAATTATTTTGAATTTTCAACCTGGTGGAGGTTAGTATAGACGGACTAATAGAACAAGTCCCACACACTGCTACAAGCTAAAGCCCAAATATTTTTTCAGAGCTAAATGCAGAAAAAAATTCTTTTGAATTTGCAACCTGGTGGAGGCTAGTATAGATGGACTAATAGAACAAGTCCCACACACTGCTACAAGCCCAAGCCCAATTATGTTTTCAGAGCTAGATGCAGATAAAAATTATTTTGAATTTGCAACCTGGTGGAGGATAGTATAAATGGACTAATAGAACATGTCCCACGCACTGCTACAAGCCCAAGCCCAAACATTTTTTCAGAGCTTAATGCAGAAAAAAATTATTTTGAATTTGCAACCTGGTGGAGCTTAGTATATATGGACTAATAGAACAAGTCCCACACACTGCTATATGCCCAAGCCCAAACATTTTTTCAGAGCTAGATGCAGATAAGAATTATTTTGAATTTGCAACCTGGTGGAGGTTAGTATAAATGGACTAATAGAACAAGTCCCACACACTGCTACAAGCCCAAGCCCAATTATGTTTTCAGAGCTAAATGCAGATAAAAATTATTTTGAATTTGCAACCTGGTGGAGGTTAGCATAGATGGACTAATAGAACATGTCCCACGCACTGCTACAAGCCCAAGCCCAAATATTTTTTCAGAGCTTGATGCAGATAAAAATTATTATGAATTTGCAACCTGGTGGAGGTTAGTATATATGGACTAACAGAACAAGTCCCACACACTGCTACGAGCCCAAGCCCAAATATTTTTTAAGACCTAGATGCAGATAAAAAATATTTTGAATTTGCAACCTGGTGGAGGTTAGTATAGATCGCCTAATAGAACAAGTCCCACACACTGCTACAAGCCCAAGCCCAAACATTTTTTCAGAGCTAGATGCAGATAAAAATTATTTTGAATTTGCAACCAGATGGAGGTTAGTATAGATGGACTAATAGAACAAGTCCCACACACTGCTACAAGCCCAAGCCCAATTATGTTTTCAGAGCTAGATGCAGATAAAAATTATTTTGAATTTGCAACCTGGTGGAGGTTAGTATAGATGGACTTATAGAACAAGTCCCACACACTGCTACAAGCCCAAGCCCATATATTTTTTCAGAGCTAGATGCAGATAAAAATTATTTTGAATTTGCAACCTGGTGGAGGTTAGTATAGATGGACAAATAGAACAAGTCCCACACACTGCTACAAGCCCAAGCCGAAATATTTTTATAGAGCTAGATGCAGATAAAAGTTCTTTTGAATTTGCAAGCTGGTGGAGGTTAGTATAGTTGGACTAATAGAACAAGTCGCCCACACTGCTAAAAGTCGAAGCCCAAATATTTTTTCAGAGCTAGATGCAGATAAAAAAATTTTTGAATTAGCAACCTGGTGGAGGTTAGTATAGCTGGACTAATAGAACAAGTTCCACACACTGCTACAAGCCCAAGTCCAAATATTTTTTCAGAGCTAGAAGCAGATAAAAATTATTTTGAATTTGCAACCTGGTGGAGGTTAGTATAGATGGACTAATAGAACAAATCCCACACACTGCTACAAGCCCAAGCCCAAATATTTTTTCAGAGCTAGATTCAGATAAAAATTATTTTGAATTTGCAATCTGGTGGAGGTTAGTATAGATGGACTAATAGAACAAGTCCCACACACTGCTACATGCCCAAGCCCAAATATTTTTTCAGAGCTAGATGCAGATAAAAGTTATTTTGAATTAGCAACCTGGGGAGGTTATTATAGATGGACTAATAGAACAAGTCCCACACACTGCTACAAGCCCAAGCCCACCTATTTTTTCAGAGCTAGATGCAGATAAAAATTATTTTGAATTTTCAACCTCGTGAAGGTTAGTATAGATGGACTAATAGAACAAGTCCCAGACACTGCTACAAGCCCAAGCCAAATATTTTTTCATAACTATATGCAGATAAAAATTCTTTTGAATTTGCAACCTGGTGGTGGTAAGTATAGATGGACTAATAGAACAAGTCCCATACACTGCTTCAAGCCCAGGCCCAATTATGTTTTCAGAGCTAGATGCAGATAAAAATTATTTTGAATTTGCAACGTGGTGGAGGTTAGTATAGATGGACTAATAGAACAAGTCCCACGCACTGCTGCAAGCCCAAGCCAAACTATTTTTTCAGAGCTTGATGCAGATAAAAATTATTTTGAATTTGCAACCTGGTGGAGGTTAGTATATATGGACTAATAGAACAAGTCCCACACACTGCTACAAGCCCAAGCCCAAATATTTTTTAAGAGCTAGATGCAGATAAAAAATAAATTGAATTTGCAACCTGGTGGAGATTAGTATAGATGGACTAATAGAACAAGTCCCACACACTGCTACAAGCCGAAGCCCAAATATTTTTTCAGAGCTAGATGCAGATAAAAATTATTTTGAATTTGCAACCTGGTGGCATTTAGTTTAGATGGACTAATAGAACAAGTCCCACACACTGCTACAAGCCGAAGCCCAAATATTTTTTCAGAGCTAGATGCAGATAAAAATTATTTTGAATTTGCAACCTGGTGGAGGTTAGCATAAATGGACAAATAGAACAAGTCCCACACACTGCTACAAGCCCAAGCCCAATTATGTTTTCAGAGCTAGATGCAGATAAAAATTATTTTGAATTTGCAACCTGGTGGAGGTTAGTATAGATGGACTTATAGAACAAGTCCCACACACTGCTACAAGCCCAAGCCCAAATATTTTTTCAGAGCTAGATGCAGATAAAAATTATTTTGAATTTGCAACCTGGTGGCATTTAGTTTAGATGGACTAATAGAACAAGTCCCACACACTGCTTCAAGCCCAAGCCCAAACATTTTTTCAAAGCTAGATGCAGATAGAAATAATTTTGAATCTGCAACCTGGTGGAGGTTAGTATAGATGGACTAATAGAACAAGTCCCACACACTGCTACAAGCCCAAGCCCAAATATTTTTTCAGAGCTTGATGCAGATAAAAATAATTTTGAATTTGCAACCTGGTGGAGGTTAGTATAGATGGATTAATAGAACAAGTCCCACACACTGCTACAAGCCAAGCCGAAATATTTTTATAGAGCTAGATGCAGATAAAAATTCTTTTGAATTTGCAACCTGGTGGAGGTTAGTATAGTTGAACTAATAGAACAAGTCCCACACACTGCTACAAGCCGAAGCCCAAATATTTTTTCAGAGCTAGATGCAGATAAAAAAAATTTTGAATTAGCAACCTGGTGGAGGTTAGTATAGATGGATTAATAGAACAAGTCCCACACACTGCTACAAGCCCAAGCCCAAATATTTTTTCAGAGCTAGATGCAGATAAAAATTATTTTGAATTTGCAATCTGGTGAAGGTTAGTATAGATGGACTAATAGAACAAGTCCCACACACTGCTACATGCCCAAGCCCAAATATTTTTTCAGAGCTAGATGCAGAAAAAAGTTATTTTGAATTAGCAACCTGGTGGAGGTTAGTATAGATGGACTAATAGAACAAGTCCCACACACTGCTACAAGCCCAAGCCCAAATATTTTTCAGAGCTAGATGCAGATAAAATTATTTTGAATTTTCAACCTGGTGGAGGTTAGTATAGATGGACTAATAGAACAAGTCCCACACACTGCTACAAGCCGAAGCCCATTTATTTTTTCAGAGCTAGATGCAGATAAAAATTATTTTGAATTTGCAACCTGGTGGAGGTTAGTATAGATGGACTCATAGAATGATGCTATGCCCAAAAGGTTTTACTTGGCTAGATGCAGTAAAAAAAATTGTATTCTATACACAGGTGCTGTAGCTTGCAACACAGATAGGCTACTCCACTGACTAACACACACTGCAAGAGGCCAAAAAGGATTTGCTTTGCTAGAGTTATCCAAATGCTGTGAAAAAAGCTTGCACAGCACTGGCACAGACCTGCCTGGCAAAAAGTGATAGGAACCGATGTAACCCAGCCCTCAAAAGGACTGCAATTACAATTATTCTTTACTCCCAACCTATCTATTTAAGAGCACAGACCTGCCTGATAAAAGTGATAGGAACTGATGTAGCCTAGCCCTCAAAAGGACTACAAACACAACTATTCCCTACTCCCAAGCTATCTGTAGATTGGTGTGAAAATTGGCATGAAATTAACACTGAAAGTATAGCGCATGCAGCAACAGCGGTGCCGTCTAACACGCAGCTGCAGGTGGCGACGGGGAAAATGGCTGGGTCTTATAGGGGAAGGACATGTGACATACACTGCCAATGACACATGCCCTTGCTTGAGTGAAAAAAAGCAGTTCGCTCCGTGTGTGCGCTGCTGATAGGCTGACAGATTGCACCTCCCCACTGTAAATGCGGGAAAGAGAAAAAAAATGGAGATCTTCATTATTTATGCAGAGATCCATCCCTTGCCCCTCCCCCCACCCCGCTGTACACTCAAACTGCGTATTAACATTAATTTTCAGCATTACTGAGAAAATATCCAGTTATGATTTTGGTACACGAACAGTTATCGAACATAACCTCGAACAGCCAAATTTTTTTCAATTTGTTTGTGTTCGAACACCGCTAGTGTTGAGCGATACCTTCCGATATCGGGAAATATCGGATCGGATTGGATCGGACCGATACCGAAAAAGTATCGGATATCGCCGATTCCGATACCGGAAACCAATGCAAGTCAATGGGACATAAATATCGGAATTAAAATAAACCCTTTCTTTCCTTGTAGGTTATTTCTACATGAAGGAAA
Source organism: Phyllobates terribilis (assembly GCF_046119375.1). Classification (NCBI taxonomy): domain Eukaryota; kingdom Metazoa; phylum Chordata; class Amphibia; order Anura; family Dendrobatidae; genus Phyllobates; species Phyllobates terribilis. The sequence continues at coordinate 67,416,669 of NW_027362763.1, read as the reverse complement.
ACAACTAAGAATAATGTAGAATGTATTGGGGGAGGTGGGGGAGACAATAAAGGCATAGAGGTTTAGCCCAGTCAAATGGAATAGCAGGAATTAATATTTTTTTATTATGTTCTGAGTTACGGAAATATTAACTATGTTAAGTATTTTTATATTTTGTCAGATATTTATGTTTCACTACTTCCATGCTCTTCACCTTCTTTTTTACTTCTCCCACACTTTCTCCTTCATCATCCTCAGCATCTTTTTCATCCACTTCTTCTTCACCTTCTTCTTCTTCACCTTCTTCGTATTATTCTTTTTTTTACATTCTTCATATTCTACTTCTTCATCTTCTTCATATTCTTCTTCTTCATCATATTCTTATTTGTGACAGGCATTCCTGTAGTTGTTATCTATAAAAGGTTGGACATTACACCTTTCGTTCTGCCCGTCACAAAAGATTTACAACAGGATTTGTCCGCGTTCAGTTTGGCCTGCAGCAGCAGGTCTTTTCCAGGGGCACCACGAGGAGGAACGGACTCACCCCCATACACTGCTTAGTCATCTTCTGCTTATAATTTAGATATTATCTTTTGCTCTGATTTTTAGTCTTATGCTTAATGTTCTTCCGCTTTTTGTTCTGCAGCTTCTTGTATTTCTGCTTCTTGGTTTTCTGTCTCTTGTTTTTCTGTATCTTGGTGCTTGTCTTCTCTTCTTTGTCTTCTTGGTCAACTTCTTCAGGGTCATCTTCTTGGTCTTCTTCGGGGTGGTCTTCAGGGTCGTCGTCTTCGGGGGTCCTCGTCTTCGGGGTCCTCGTCTTCTTCGGGTTGGTCTTCTGGGTCCTCGTCTTCGGGGTCCTCGTCTTCTTCGGGGTGGTCTTCAGGGTCCTCGTCTTCTTCGGGGTGGTCTTCAGGGTCCTCGTCTTCTTCGGGGTGGTCTTCAGGGTCCTCGTCTTCAGGGTCATTGTCTTCGGGGTCCTCGTCTTCTTAGGGTTGGTCTTCAGGGTCCTCGTCTTCAGGGTCCTCGTCAGGGAGATCCAGAGTGATTACCAAGAACCATTTCAAAAAGCTTGAACTTGGAAATGTAGCAGAAGGTACAAGAAAGCTGAGGAACTACCGAGGACCAGCTGACGGTACTGGAACCCGGATGGATAGCAGAAGGTACAAGAGCCAATGGAACTACCGAGGACCAGCTGATGTTACTGGAACTCGGTTACTAAGCAGGAGGTACCTGTGCCAGAAAGCACTACCAAGGACCAGCAGACGTTGGTGGAACTTGGATACCGAGAAGGAGGCACCTAATCCAAAGGCACTGCCGAGAACCAGCTGACGGTACTGGAACCCGGATGGGTAGCAGAAGGTACAAGAGCCAATGGAACTACCGAGGACCAGCTGATGTTACTGGAACCCGGATGGGTAGCAGAAGGTACAAGAGCCAATGGAACTACCGAGGACCAGCTGATGTTACTGGAACTCGGTTACTAAGCAGGAGGTACCTGTGCCAGAAAGCACTACCAAGGACCAGCAGACGTTGGTGGAACTTGGATACCGAGAAGGAGGCACCTAATCCAAAGGCACTGCCGAGAACCAGCTGACGGTACTGGAACCCGGATGGGTAGCAGAAGGTACCCATGTAAAAAAAAAGTTCAAGGCCGCGAGCCGGCCACAGTTACCAAAACCCACAGTCCTACAGAGGGTGCTTGTCCTATTGGCACTATGGAACCAGCCTTCATTGCCAGATCCCGCAGCCCACATAGGAGTCACCTAAACTGCAGGCACCATAGAGTCGGCTAACCCGACCGCAACACGACAGGACAACGCATTGGAGGCAAAGTGACGTTGACACTACCCGGAAACAGCTGGCGTGCTGGAACCAGGCTGGGCAGGAGGGAGTACCCGTGCCAAAGACACTGCCGAGAACCAGCTGACGGTACTGGAACCCGGATGGGTAGCAGAAGATACAAGAGCAAATGGAACTACCGAGGACCAGCTGACGGTACTGGAACCCGGATGGGTAGCAGAAGGTACAAGAGCCAATGGAACTGCCGAGAACCAGCTGGCGGTGCTGGAGCCCAGGGTAAATACTAAAAACAGAAGAGCCAGAGGTGTATTTGGAGGAGGTTTTAAATCCGTACTACAGTGGATGTGGACAAAGCAGGAGAATTTGCCGGACACACAGCTGGGGATCAGCTGACGTTACTGAATCCCAATAACACTGGAGCAAGCGTTGACTGTGCAGACGGCACTTCTGAGCAGCAACTAGCGGTATTGGAGCCCAGGGTAAATACTAAAAACGGAGGAGCCAGAGGTGTAATTGGAGCAAGTTTTAAATAAGTAGCACAGTGAATATGGACAGAGCAGGAGAAATTGCCGTGAACACAGCAGGGGAACAGCTGACGTTACCGAACCCCAATAACACCGCAGCAAGTGTTGACTGTGCAGACGGCACTTCCGAGCGCCAACTGGCGGTGCTGGAGCCCAGGGATAAGAATGAAAACAGAGGAGCCAGAGGTGTAATTGGAGCAACTTTAAAATCTGTAGTAGTGAGAATGTGGACAGAGCAGGAGAAATTGCCGTCCGCACAGCAGGGGAACAGCTGACGTTACTGAACCCCAATAACACGGCAGCAAGTGTTGACTGTGCAGACAGCACTTCCGAGCGCCAACTGGCGGTGTTGGAGCCCAGGGTAAATACTAAAAACGGAGGAGCCAGAGGTGTAATTGGAGCAAGTTTTAAATAAGTAGCACAGTGAATATGGACAGAGCAGGAGAAATTGCCGTGAACACAGCAGGGGAACAGCTGACGTTACTGAACCCCAATAACATGGTAGCAAGTGTTGACTGTGCAGACGGCACTTCCGAGCGCCAACTGGCGGTGCTGGAGCCCAGGGATAAGAATGAAAACAGAGGAGCCAGAGGTGTAATTCGAGCAACTTTAAAATGTGTAGTACAGTGGATGTGGACAAAGCAGGAGAAATTGCCGTCCGCACAGCAGGAGAACAGCTGACGTTACTGAACCCCAATAACACGGCAGCAAGTGTTGACTGTGCAGACGGCACTTCCGAGCGCCAACTGGCGGTGCTGGAGCCCAGGGATAAGAATGAAAACAGAGGAGCCAGAGGTGTAATTCGAGCAACTTTAAAATGTGTAGTACAGTGGATTTGGACAAAGCAGGAGAAATTGCCGTCCGCACAGCAGGAGAACAGCTGACGTTACTGAACCCCAATAACACGGCAGCAAGTGTTGACTGTGCAGACGGCACTTCCGTGCGCCAACTGGCGGTGTTGGAGCTCAGGGATAATACTGAAAACAGAGGAGCCAGAGGTGTAATTGGAGCAACTTTAAAATCTGTAGTAGTGAGAATGTGGACAGAGCAGGAGAAATTGCCGTCCGCACAGCAGGGGAACAGCTGACGTTACTGAACCCCAATAACATGGTAGCAAGTGTTGACTGTGCAGACAGCACTTCCGAGCGCCAACTGGCGGTGCTGGAGCCCAGGGATAAGAATGAAAACAGAGGAGCCAGAGGAGTAATTGGAGCAACTTTAAAATGTGTAGTACAGTGGATGTGGACAAATCAGGAGAAATTGCCGTCCGCACAGCAGGAGAACAGCTGACGTTACTGAACCCCAATAACACGGCAGCAAGTGTTGACTGTGCAGACGGCACTTCCGAGCGCCAACTGGCGGTGTTGGAGCTCAGGGATTACAGTTCAGGTGGTAGAAACATGAACAGAACAGGAGACCTGGATACTGTTGCCAACCAATTATTTATTCTGGAAGAGGACTGGCAAATTCATGAGAGATCCAGGCCTTGTTCATTTTGAGAAAAGTAAGCCGGTCAACGTTATCGGAGGATAGTCGCATGCGACGGTCTGTTAGTACACCACCTGCGGCACTAAAGACGCGTTCCGATAATACACTAGCAGCAGGGCAAGCTAGCACCTCCAGTGCATACTGACTAAGCTCTGGCCATGTATCCAGCTTACAGACCCAAAACTTGAAGGGAGAAGAGCCGTCTGGGAGTACACTAAGAGGGCAAGACATGTAGTCTGTCACCATCTGACGGAAACGTTGCCTCCTGCTGACTGGAGCTGTCTGTGATGGTGTAGACATTTGTGGCGGCGGGGACACAAAACTTTGCCACATTTCGGCCATACTGGTCTTGCCTTGTGCTGAGGCGCTGCTTCTGCTCCCTCTTTGTGCAGAGCTTCCTCCACTGCCTCGACGCACTGAGCTGCTTTGTAAAGCACTAGCAGCACTGCTCTCGGTTGGAATGGAGAACATGATGGAATGCACCAGTGCGTCTTGGTACTCCCGCATTTTACGCTCCCGGTTCAATGGTGTTATGAGGCTTTGTAAGTTGTCCCGGTAGCGAGGATCTAGGAGGGTGGACACCCAATAATCAGCCGTGTTGAGAATGTGGGCGATGCGGCGGTCGTTTCTGAGGCACTGCAGCATGAAATCAACCATGTGCTGCAGACTGCCAACTGGCCAAGAAACGCTGTCCCCTGCTTGAGGCGTGATCTCTGCCTGCTCTGCATCACCCCACCCTCGCTCTAGATACTGACTACTAGAGCATTGTGTACCTCCCTCCTCTGGACAGATGTCTTCCTCATCCATTGACTCCTCCTCATCCTCCTCACAAAGTGTCCCCTGCCTAGGCCTTTGTGAGGAACCACGTTGCGCAGACTGTAGAGAAGCAGATGGCATTTGTGACTCCTCATCCTCCACCTCTTCCAAAACCTCGTCCCTTAGTGCTTGCAGTGTTTTTTCAAGCAGGCAGATAAGGGGGATAGTCATGCTGACTAGTGCATCATCTGCACTCGCCATCCGCGTGGAATAATCGAAGGCACGCAAAACGTGGCAAATGTCCTTCATAGAGGCCCACTCAGTGGTGGTGAAGTGTGAACGGCGCGCACTGCGACTTGTTTGCGCCTGCTGCAGCTGGTACTCCATTACTGCTGCCTGCTGCTCACACAACCTCTCCAACATATGTAACGTTGAATTCCACCTGGTGGGTAGGTCACATATGATGCGATGTTCCGGAAGACATAATCGGCGCTGCAGAGCTGCAATGCGTGATCTTGCATTGCTGGAACGCCGCAAGTGAGCGCACTCTATGCGGACCTTGTGAAGCAGTGCATCAAGATCCGGATAGTCCCTCAAAAAACTCTGCACGACCAAGTTGAGCACATGTGCCAGACATGGGATGTGAGTGAGGTTGCCTAGGCCCAGAGCTGCCACCAGATTTCGGCCATTGTCACACACTACCATGCCTGGCTGGAGATTCGCTGGCACAAACCACACGTCACTCTGCTGCTTGATGGCATTCCAGAGCTCCTGCGCTGTGTGGCTTCGATTCCCCAAAGAAATTAATTTTAATACGGCCTGTTGACGTTTGGCCACGGCTGTGCTCATATCGGTCATCATAACAGGTAACCGTTCACGGGTCGATGTGGAGGTAGACCGTGACGGCTCCTGCAGCGCTGATTCAGAGGAACTGGAGTATGAGGAGGAGTCAATGTGTACAGACTGGATTCCTGCAATCCTTGGAGTTGGCAGAACACGTACAGCGCCACTCTCAAGATCTGTACCCGGCTCCACAACATTTACCCAATGGGCAGTGAGGGAAAGGTATCGTCCCTGTCCATGCTTACTGGTCCACGCATCAGTGGTCAGGTGGACCTTGCTACTGACGGCGTTTTGTAGCGCATGTTTAATTTTTCCCTCCACATGATGTTGCAGGGCAGGGACGGCTTGCCTGCTGAAATAAAAGCGGCTGGGCACGTTGTATTGTGGGACTGCCAATGCCATAAAGTTACGGAATGTGTCAGTCTCCACCAGCCTGAATGATAGCATTTCAAGGGCCAGTAGTTTAGCAATGCCAGCATTCAGAGCCTGTGCTCGGGGGTGGTTTGCCGAGTATGGGCTCCTTTTCTCCCATGCCTGTGCTAACGATGGCTGTAGACTGGCCTGGGAGTGTGAGGATGACTGGGAAAGTGGTGCTGTGGGTGGAATTACACTGTGTCTCTGTACAACAGTGCCAGAGATTCTTCCATGGCGATCCTGTGAGGAAGCCGAACCAGCTGTGTGTGAGCTGGAGGAAGAGGCTACAACACGAGCTGAAGAGGTGGTAGGTGGCGCTGTAGGTTGGCCTAGGTCTTCAGTGTGTTTGTGTAACTCCACCACGTGCTTGGTCCGCACATGTTTCCACACATTTGTGGTATTGAGGTTGCTGACACTTTTCCCTCTTTTCACCTTCTGATTACACAGCTTGCATTTGACAAAGCAAATGTCATCTGCAACTGTGTCAAAAAAGGACCAGGCACTGCAAGTCTTGGGAGCGCCCGCTTTGGATTTTGGAAGAGCCATGCTCCTAATGGGTGCCGAAGTGGAGGCTACAGGCAACCAAGTCTGCCCCCTCCCTCTCCCTCCTTTTTGGGCCGTTCGGGGAATCTCTTCCTCAGAGCTGCTCCCACCACCTTCCTGTCCCTCACGCCATGATGGGTCAAGGACCTCATCATCTACACCACCCTCTTCAAACAACTGCTTCTCCTGGGTAGTCTCGACAGCACAGTACGCACCAGAAAGTGGCACCTGAGTCTCATCATCAGATGCGTACTGAGGTGTGCTGCTGACCATAGGCACTGGCCCACCCGCCTCTTCAGATTCAGAGAGACAAAACGGTTGCGCATCACTGCATACTACCTCTTCTTCAAATTCTCGAATTCTGCTTGGCTGGCCCCCTCTTTCCAAGCCAAGAGATTCAGAGAACAGAAGTAGAGATGGCTCCTGTCCAGGGCTCTCTGACTGCCTGGGCAATTTGGCAGGTGGTGAAGAGACAGATGGGTGCTCTTCAGTGCTCAGGACCTGAGAGGATCTGGAACTAATTGAAGTCGATGCGTTAGCTGCCATCCATCCGACAACGGCTTCAATTTGGTCCTCGCGCAGCAGTGGGGTACGGCTAGCTCCTACAAAGCTGCGCATAAAGGACTGTTCCCTGGTAAAACTGGGGGATGCTGAGTCACTGGTGCCCGCAGCAGGCACAGAATCCCCACGTCCTCTCCCTGCAGGCACAGAATCCTCACGTCCTCTCCCTGCAGAAACTCCACGCCCACGCCCACGACCACGACCACATGCCTTACTCCCTGCCTTCTTCATCTTGGTAGACTGATAAAGATAGGCAGAAAAGTACTAAGGGCTTAGTGTGCTTATTCCTGAACAGCTGCTAACAGGTATAAGAAACACTAATTTTATAAAGTGTGGACTAGACTTTAATATGAGCTAATGTGGCCTACACAACTGTAAAGTGGAGTGTTTGGTGAACTTTATTTAGGTTTTTTTTGTCACAAAAAGACACTGGATGTGCCTAAAGATGTAATAACGATAGTATCACAAACTTTTTGTAGCTATTACAATGTAGGAAGGTAACCTACAATGCAATAGATGAGGCTGCAAAAAATAGGCTAATACTAATCTGGCTGGGGCTGCAGGGCCCAATGCTGCAGAAAGGCTCCTCTATCTACTCCTATATAGTGTGTTTGGAATCAATTTAGCTGAATATGGATGGAACCACCACACTAATAGGAGATATCAGGAAAAATTATGAATTGGCAATAAAGGACAATGTATGAGGCAGTGACACACACTGAGTGCACTACAACCAGACGGGGTTGAAGCACACACTACAGGGTGAGCTGCACTCACACACCAGACCTTGCAGACAGCGGTGAACAGTACAGATGCAGAGCACTGTGCACTAGTGCTGCAAGACGGAAAAAAAATTCTCTATCTACTCCTATATAGTGTGTTTGGAACCAATTTAGCTGAATACAGATGGAACCACCACACTAATAGGAGATATCAGGAAAAATTATGAATTGGCAATAAAGGACAATGTATGAGGCAGTGACACACACTGAGTGCACTACAACCAGACGGGGTTGAAGCACACACTACAGGGTGAGCTGCACTCACACACCAGACCTTGCAGACAGCGGTGAACAGTACAGATGCAGAGCACTGTGCACTAGTGCTGCAAGACGGAAAAAAATTTCTCTATCTACTCCTATATAGTGTGTTTGGAACCAATTTAGCTGAATACAGATGGAACCACCACACTAATAGGAGATATCAGGAAAAATTATGAATTGGCAATAAAGGACAATGTATGAGGCAGTGACACACACTGAGTGCACTACAACCAGACGGGGTTGAAGCACACACTACAGGGTGAGCTGCACTCACACACCAGACCTTGCAGACAGCGGTGAACAGTACAGATGCAGAGCACTGTGCACTAGTGCTGCAAGACGGAAAAAAATTTCTCTATCTACTCCTATATAGTGTGTTTGGAACCAATTTAGCTGAATACAGATGGAACCACCACACTAATAGGAGATATCAGGAAAAATTATGAATTGGCAAAAAAGGACAATGTATGAGGCAGTGACACACACTGAGTGCACTACAACCAGACTTGGCTGAAGCACACACTACAGGGTGAGCTGCACTCACACACACAGACCTTGCAGATAGCGGTGAACAGCACAGGGAACTGTGCACTAGCACTGCAAGGCACAGTGATTTAGAAAGTAGCTTGGGTAAAGCAGTATAGAGCAAATAGGTAGCTAAAACTGTCCCTCAGAACAACAGCGTCCTATCCCTAACTGAATTCACAGCAGAGTGAGCTCAAAATGGCGGCGGTGGCTTTTATAGTGCATCATGACATCATTTCAGCAGCCAATCACAGCCATGCCATTAGTTAAGATGCCTACATGCCTAACAGGATGTGCCCACACTTCTTAGGATCCTCATTGGCTGAATAAAATGAAAATGTCTCATTGCATTATGGGAACTTCCGATTCCGGTATACGATATTGCAATAGTATCGGAATTAAGTATCGGAATTCCGATACCGCGAATATCGGCCGATACCCGATATTTCAGTATCGGAATGCTCAACACTAAACACCGCCCAAACCAGCTCGAAATTGTGATTGGCAAACAGTTTGAGCCGAACACTGCTCATCTCTACTTACACTCTACCATAAGGTGGGGGTGACACAGAGTACAGGGGCTTATTTACAATGATGGTCCAGCCATCTTGAGGGGATGAGGGATAGATAAGGGCTGCATGAACTCATCACCAGCCAGTATTTGTAGTGCTTTTGGGTTCGGTGGAGTTTAGTGAAGACTTACAGTACAGACCAAAAGTTTGGACACACCTTCTCATTTAAAGATTTTTCTGTTTTTTCATGACTAAGAAAATTGTACATTCACACTGAAGGCATCAAAACTATGAATTAACACATGTGGAATTATATACTTAACAAAAAAGTGTGAAACAACTGAAAAGATGTCTTATATTCTAGGTCCTTCAAAGTAGGCACCTTTTGCTTTGATGACTACTTTGCACACTCTTGGCATTCTCTTGATGAGCTTCAAGAGGTAGTCCCAGGAAATGGTCTTCCAACAATCTTGAAGCAGTTCCCAGAGATGCTTAGCACTTGTTAGCCCTTTTGCCTTCTCTTTGCGGTGCAGCTCACCCCAAACCATCTCGATTGGGTTCAGGTCTGGTGACTGTGGAGGCCAGGACATCTGATGTAGCACCCCATCACTCTCCATCTTGGTCAAATAGCCCTTACACAGCCTGGAGGTGTGTTTGGGGTCATTGTTCTGTTGAAAAATAAATGATGGTCTAACTAAGTGCAAACCGGATGGAATAGCATGCCACTGCAAGATGCTGTGGTAGCCATGCTGGTTCAGTATGCCTTCAATTTTGAATAAATCCTTAAGAGTGTCACCAGCAAAGCACCCACACACCATCACACCTCCTCCTCCATGCTTCACGGTGGGGACCAGGTATGTAGAGTCCATCCATTCACCTTTTCTGCGTCGCACAAAGACACGGTGGTTGGAACTAGTGTTGAGCCACCCCCGTAGTGTTCGAGTTCGGTTCGGTTCGTCGAACACCCGTGTGTTCGCCGAACTGTTCGTCGAACTGTTCGTCGAACACCTTCGAACACCGTTAAAACCAATGGCAGGCAAACAAAAACACATAGAAACACATAGAAAACACCTTCAAAGGTGTCCAAAAGCTGACAAACTGCTCAGAAGACACAACTAACACATGGAAAAGTGACAAGTACACATAGTCATGCGAAAAGAAAAGAGGTGGAGGAGTAAAAGGAGGGGGAGACACAGATATAGGCATGTCATGCCCTTCTAAAATCCAAAAAGTGAGAAGCCGACACGTTCAGTCCGCTCCTGCCTGTGCCACCTCCGTGTCGCCGGGTTTGTGCCAGAGCCGCGGTGAACCCTGACGGCCAGCCCCCCTCTCCCAATACTGGTGCCTGTCTGCTGGTGGGTCGAGCGAGCCCCCCTGTGGTGGAGGCAGCTCTAAGCTTTTTAATTTAAATTGTCTCTCTAATTTGAATGAATACACTTTAAATCCATTTACAAGGATCTATTGGAGGGCAAGTCTCATGCCAGCAGCCGCGTAATTCCAGCTCCAGTAGCGTCCACTAAAGCTGCTGCAGTTAAAAAGCTTTTATAAGGATCGAGCTCGGCTGTCCACCGCAAGGCATCCTACTGCCAGTCCCAGCCCCTATGCCTTGGGGTGCCTCCTGATGCTCTTCACTGAGTATCCCGTGGTCCCGAAGCATTTCCTTTGAAAAAATGAAGTGTCCAAACTACAGGTGGTGTAGCTTGCTTAACAGCTGGGATAATCCGCTGACTAGCAGACACTGCTACTAGGCACAAAGTATTTCCTGGGCTAGATGCAGTTAAAAATTTGTAATTAGATACTCTCGTTGGATGCTGAGAAAGCATTTCATAGAGTCTCCTGGCACGCCATATATGATTCTCTTAAAAAGCTTGGTGTAGGGGTCTAGGGGACCCTTTTATAGCCCAAATCACGGCCCTGTATCACAATACGTCACCTAGGCTGAAGATAAATGGAACTGTAGCACCCTGAGGGCTCGGTTGCTACAGAGGTATTGCACCTCACCCAGAGGTGTGATATCTCACTCTCAAGTAAGGATGGAGTGTGGATCAGGACCCGACACCTGCATGCATTACACCACATTGCCGTGGGGCAGGGCGACCAATATGCCTCTGAGATGGGCACGACAGTCCCTGTCCCTGGCTGGAGTGGGGGGAGGGAACACTGAGGAAGGGGAACCCTGTAGTGCAGGAGCAGGGAGGAAGCAGTTCCTGGGTGCATTGAGAAGGGAGTATAAAAGGTGGGCACCATCTTAGTTCAGTGCAGAGAAATCTGAGCAGAAGTGGCAGGGAGCAGGGGCTCTGCATGAGCTCTGCTCCGGAGGCAAGCCTAGTAACAGAGGCCCAGGCCTGGAAGAGGGAGAAGGAAGGAAGAGGAGCGGAGAAGGCTCCAGGAACGAGGAATGAAGGGATCCCAGGGGTGCGGACGGGCAAGTTGCCACCGCACGCCCGAATCCACCTGCGTGGAGGGGTCAGGCCAATGGGGGAGACCGGTCCCCGAAACTAGTGGAGGCAGGAAACGACCCTCAGCTAGAAACCGGAGGCTGTGACATTTTATGTGGCGCAGCCCCTCGCTACACCCGCTAGGAAGGCACCACATAGGGTCAGGGAAACTGGCGCCAAGTTTACCAAGAGGAGGCCCGAGGCAGCCGGACAGAAGGGTTGGTAAGAAAGGCCAGACAAAGGACACACAAAGGGGGTCCTGTGAAGCGCTCCAAAGTTATCTGGAGTTGTCTGAGCCCCTCACCTGGTGAGCACAGTACGACATGGGCAGCCATTACCTGCAGATGTGGTCTGGATAATAAGAACTGTGAGTAAAGGCCCTGGACTTCATCACTGACTCCGTTTCGTTACTGCTGCTGCCCTGCACCATCACCCCCATCCTCCGCATACACTGCCCTGAGGCTATACTCCTCCCGTGGGGAGTTATGCTACGCTCTGCTGCACCCACAACACCAGCCTCAGCGGTCTGCCCTGCAGCAGCGGTTCACTCTGACAGCAATCCACGGGTGGCGTAGTCGGACATTTAAACATCAAAACCACATAAATAGTTCTGCCACTGGTTTGACCACCCTGAGCCACGGAACTGGGTCGCCGCCACGAAGACTACAACCACCAGCATCCACCAAAAAGGGTCCGGCTCCGGGTGTCCCAAGGCCCAGGGGGTGCATCAGAACATTTTCATCACCTTTCACAATCACCAATGTAACAAGGCAGGGATGTCCTCTGTCCCCTCTCTTATACATCCTAGTGACGGAGCACCTGCTCTCATCAATTCGCCATAACCCCAATATTAGGTGGATTGAGGTGGGAGGCACCGAGTACAAGTGCTCTCTTTTTGCTGATGATGTCCTAGTATATATCACTCAATCACATATATCCATCCCTGCTGTTATGGCTGAAATAGATCACTTTGTTACATGGTAAAATTTTAAAATCAATGCAGCGAAGTCTGAGGCCCTCGATGTCTCCCTCCCTAAATCCATATAGGATTCCATCCAGTCCAACTTTCCCTTTGCCTGGCCCTCACAGGGTATCAAATACTTAGGAATTCCTATTCATAGAGACCTCTCCCATCTATGTTATCTTAATTTTGGGCCCTTTATTGAACAATTCCATACAGACCACGGTTGGCAAGTTAGAACTGTAAGATTCACTACGTGAACCACTGGTGTTTTGTGGAAAAGCACATGTACACCGCGTTCCAAATTATTATGCAAAAAGTGTTTAGGAGTGATAAGGGAAGAATTTGTTTGTTTGTCAGTTAAACTCATTGATGGTGATGTGTGTCAGGGCTCTTTATATCACTGTAAGCAATTGCAGACACCTGTGCTAATTAGTTTGGCAGGTGTGTCCAATGAAAGGCAAGACTACTTAAGAAGGCTCTCTCACATTATTAAGCAGCCTACATTTTCTGCCAAAATGGGAAAGAAAAAGGATGTGTCGGCTGCTGAGAAGCAACAAATTGTGGAGTGTTTAGGTCAAGGCATGACTACAATCAACATTGTGCGATGATCAGGATGAAGTGTCTTGGCAATCAAGAAGTATGTAGCTGATTCACAGTACACACGTGTGCGTGCTGATAAGGGCAAATTGAGGACTCTTTCCTACAGGCAATTACGTCAGGTTGAAAGAGCAGCGGCAAAAAGCCTTGTCATAGCAGCAGACAAGTTTTTGAAGCTGCTTGTGCCTCCAACGTCCCCCGAACAACAAGATGCAGGGTCCTTCAGAGGTTTGCAGCTGTGCATACGCCATCCTGTCGACCTCCTCTATCCACTTCACACAAGCAGAAACGGCTCCAGTGGGCCAAACATTACATGAAGACTGATTTCAAAACTGTTTTGTTCACGGATGAGTGCCGTGCAGCGCTCAATGGTCCAGATGAATGGAGTGGAAGATGGCTGGTTGATGGACACCCCACGCAAACACGGCTACAGCGCCAACAAGGAGGAGGTGGAGTAATGTTTTGGGCTGGAATCATGGGGAGAGAGATTGTTGGCCCCTTTAGGATCCCTGAAGGCGCTAAAGATGAACTCCATAATGTATGTGGATTTTCTCAAACAGCACTTCCTGCCATGGTTCAAGAAGAAGAACCGTGTATTTCACAGCAAGATCATTTTTCTGCATGATAATGCACCATCTCATGCTGCACATAAAACATCTGCATCTCTGGCTGATATGGGCATAAAAGGGGACAAACTTATGGTGTGACCCCCATGCTCCCCTGACCTCTACCCCATTCAGAACCTTTGGAGCATCATTAAAAGGAGTGTCTATGATGGCGGGAGGCAGTTCACATCTAAGCAACAGCTCTGGGAGGGTATTCTGTCCTCATGCAAAACAATTGAAGCAGAAACCATCCAAAACCTGACAAATTCAATGGACGAGAGAGTTCAGAAGCTCCTTTCGAACAAGGGGTCCTATGTGAAAATGTAACATCACCTAGAATAAAGTTTTGAGTTGAAAACTGTTTGATTTCAGTTTCTAACAACCTGCTAATGCTTATAATTTCAAAAATAACCATTTTTTTGGTCTTTATTAAAATGAAAAGGTTGATCGAAAAGTTTGGGGGATATAAGAGTGTGGCAACCCAGTAGTCATGATTACTTCGAATTCTGACAATATGAGGGTCATGCTGCAGGTAGTGCAGCAAGAAGGCACTTATGTGTCTTGCGCATCTCGGAGCCCCAAAATTATTTTCCGGGCTAGATGCAGCTAAAAATTATTTTTAATTTTAAATCTGGTGAAGCTTATTATAGATGGCCTAATAGGATCAGTGCTGCACACTGCTACAAAGCCCAAATTATTTTCCAGTCAAGATACAGATAAACATGATTAGTAATTTGAAAGCTTAAAACGGTTGGTAGGGTGATTTTAACCAATCATCAAGCTTTTACTCTCCCCAGGATGACACAGGGGTAGAAAAGTCGTTTCGGATCCATGATTTGTTCATCTTTATGAACGTGAGTCTGTCTACATTATCAGTGGAGAGCCGCGTGCGCTTATCTGTCAGCACACCACCAGCAGCGCTGAACACACGTTCAAACAGAACGCTGGCTGCGGGGCATGACAAGATCTCCAAGGCGTAAGTGGCTAGCTCCGGCCATTTATCCAGATTAGGAGCCCAAAAAGAGCAAGGGTCCAGTGACACAGTCGTGGCTTCAATGTTTACTTGGAGATACTCCTGTACCATCGTCTCTAGGCGTTGACTATGTGTCAGACTTCTTGTCTCCTGTGGCCTTGCAAAGGATGGGCTAAAAAAGTGGTGAAATGATTCCGCAAAATTGATGTTACCAGCAGATACTGTGGTTCTGTTACGGTTTGAGTGCTGAACACTTGACGGTCCCACGGTTGGCAAGTTGGAACTGTGAGATTCACTACGTGCACCACTGGTATTTTGTGGAAAAGCACATGTAAGATTCTGCAACAGTCTCTGCTGATACTCCTGCATGCGTGCATCCCTTTCTATGGCAGGAATAATTTCTGCAAATTTACTTTTGTACCGGGGATCTAACAGTGTGGCAACCCAGTAGTCAGGATTATTTCTAATTCTCACAATTCGAGGGTCATGTTGCAGGTAGTGCAGCAAGAAGGCACTCATGTGTGTTGCGCATCCAGGAGCACCAAGTCCCTGTTGTGTTGGTGGCGAGGTAACAATCATGCTTCCTTCCTCTGTGTTCTCCCCCCAACCTCGCACAACAGAAATGTGATCAAGGTCTCCCTCATCTGTTGAGTCTTCCATCAGTTCGTCCTCCACTTCTTCCTGGGCTCCTGCACTTTCCTCACTAGTTTGGCTGCTACCATGCGCCCTGGTAAAATCATCTCCCCCACCCTCACATGCCTGCCGCCTTGGTGCTGCCGACCGTCTGGACTAGTGTTGAGCCACCCCCGTAGTGTTCGAGTTCGGTTCGGTTCGTCGAACACCCGTGTGTTCGCCGAACTGTTCGTCGAACTGTTCGTCGAACACCTTCGAACACCGTTAAAACCAATGGCAGGCAAACAAAAACACATAGAAACACATAGAAAACACCTTCAAAGGTGTCCAAAAGCTGACAAACTGCTCAGAAGACACAACTAACACATGGAAAAGTGACAAGTACATATAGTCATGCGAAAAGAAAAGAGGTGGAGGAGTAAAAGGAGGGGGAGACACAGATATAGGCATGTCATGCCCTTCTAAAATCCAAAAAGTGTGAAGCCGAGACGGCCAGTCCGCTCCTGCCCGTGCCACCTCCGTGTCGCCGGGTTTGTGCCAGAGCCGCGGTGAACCCTGACGGCCAGCCCCCCTCTCCCAATACTGGTGCCTGTCCGCTGGTGGGTCGAGAGAGCCCCCCTGTGGTGGAGGCAGCTCTAAGCTTTTTAATTTAAATTGTCCCTCTAATTTGAATGAATACACTTTAAATCCATTTACAAGGATCTATTGGAGGGCAAGTCTCATGCCAGCAGCCGCGTAATTCCAGCTCCAGTAGCGTCCACTAAAACTGCTGCAGTTAAAAAGCTTTTATAAGGATCGAGCTCGGCTGTCCACCGCAAGGCATCCTAGTGCCAGTCCCAGCCCCTATGCCTTGGGGTGCCTCCTGATGCTCTTCACTAAGTATCCCGTGGTCCCGAAGCATTTCCTTTGAAAAAATTAAGTGTCCAAACTACAGGTGGTGTAGCTTGCTTAACAGCTGGGATAATCTGCTGACTAGCAGACACTGCTACTAGGCACAAAGTATTTCCTGGGCTAGATGCAGTTAAAAATTTGTAAGTAGATACTCACGTTGGATGCTGAGAAAGCATTCCATAGAGTCTCCTGGCACGCCATATATGATTCTCTTAAAAAGCTTGGGGTAGGGGTCTAGGGGACCCTTTTATAGCCAAAATCACGGCCCTGTATCACAATACGTCACCTAGGCTGAAGATAAATGGAACTGTAGCACCGAGGGCTCGGTTGCTACAGACGTATTTCACCTCACCCAGAGGTGTGATATCTCACTCTCAGATAAGGATGGAGTGTGGATCAGGACCCGACACCTGCATGCATTACACCACATTGCCGTGGGGCAGGGCGACCAATATGCCCCTGAGATGGGCACGACAGTCCCTGTCCCTGGCTGGAGTGGGGGGAGGGAACACTGAGGAAGGGGAACCCTGAAGTGCAGGAGCAGGGAGGAAGCAGTTCCTGGGTGCATTGAGAAGGGAGTATAAAAGGTGGGCACCATCTTAGTTCAGTGTAGAGAAGTCTGAGCAGAAGTGGCAGGGAGCAGGGGCTCTGCATGAGCTCTGCTCCGGAGGCGGGCCTAGTAACAGAGGCCCAGGCCTGCAAGAGGGAGAAGGAAGGAAGAGGAGCGGAGAAGGCTCCAGGAACGAGGAATGAAGGGATCCCAGGGGTGCGGACGGGCGAGTCGCCACCGCACGCCCGAATCCACCTGCGTGGAGGGGTCAGGCCAAAGGGGGAGACCGGTCCCCGAACTAGTGGAGGCAGGAAACGACCCTCAGCTAGAAACCGGAGGCTCTGACATTTTATGTGGCGCAGCCCCTTGCTCCACCCGCTAGGAAGGCACCACATAGGGTCAGGGAAACTGGCGCCAAGTTTACCAAGAGGAGGCCCGAGGCAGCCGGACAGAAGTGTTGGTAAGAAAGGCCAGACAAAGGACACACAAAGGGGGTCCTGTGAAGCGCTCCAAAGTTATCTGGGAGTTGTCTGAGCCCCTCACCTGGTGAGCACAGTACGACGTGGGCAGCCGTTACCTGCAGACGTGGTCTGGATAATAAGAACTGTGAGTAAAGGCCCTGAACTGCATCACTGACTCCGTGTCGTTACTGCTGCTGCCCTGCACCATCACCCCCATCCTCCGCATACACTGCCCTGAGGCTATACTCCTCCCGTGGGGAGTTATGCTACGCTCTGCTGCACCCACAACACCAGCCTTAGCGGTCTGCCCTGTAGCGGCGGTTCACTCTGACCGCAATCCACGGGTGGCGTAGTCGGACATTTAAACATCAAAACCACATAAATAGTTCCGCCACTGGTTTGACCGCCCTGAGCCATGGAACCGGATCGCCGCCACGAAGACTACAACCACCAGCATCCACCAAAAAGTGTCCGACTCCGGGTGTCCCAAGGCCCAGGGGGTGCGTCAGAACATTTTCATCACCTTTCACAATCACCAATGGGACAAGGCAGGGATGTCCTCTGTCCCCTCTCTTATACATCCTAGTGACGGAGCACCTGCTCTCATCAATTCGCCATAACCCCAATATTAGGTGGATTGAGGTGGGAGGCACCGAGTACAAGTGCTCTCTATTTGCTGATGATGTCCTAGTATATATCACTCAATCACATATATCCATCCCTGCTGTTATGGCTGAAATAGATCACTTTGTTACATGGTAAAATTTTAAAATCAATGCAGCGAAGTCTGAGGCCCTCGATGTCTCCCTCCCTAAATCCATATAGGATTCCATCCAGTCCAACTTTCCCTTTGCCTGGCCCTCACAGGGTATCAAATACTTAGGAATTCCTTTTCATAGAGACCTCTCCCATCTATGTTATCTTAATTTTGGGCCCTTTATTGAACAATTCCATACAGACCACGGTTGGCAAGTTAGAACTGTAAGATTCACTACGTGAACCACTGGTGTTTTGTGGAAAAGCACATGTACACCGCGTTCCAAATTATTATGCAAAAAGTGTTTAGGAGTGATAAGGGAAGAATTTGTTTGTTTGTCAGTTAAACTCATTGATGGTGATGTGTGTCAGGGCTCTTTATATCACTGTAAGCAATTGCAGACACCTGTGCTAATTAGTTTGGCAGGTGTGTCCAATGAAAGGCAAGACTACTTAAGAAGGCTCTCTCACATTATTAAGCAGCCTACATTTTCTGCCAAAATGGGAAAGAAAAAGGATGTGTCGGCTGCTGAGAAGCAACAAATTGTGGAGTGTTTAGGTCAAGGCATGACTACAATCAACATTGTGCGATGATCAGGATGAAGTGTCTTGGCAATCAAGAAGTATGTAGCTGATTCACAGTACACACGTGTGCGTGCTGATAAGGGCAAATTGAGGACTCTTTCCTACAGGCAATTACGTCAGGTTGAAACAGCAGCGGCAAAAAAGCCTTGTCATAGCAGCAGACAAGTTTTTGAAGCTGCTTGTGCCTCCAACGTCCCCCGAACAACAAGATGCAGGGTCCTTCAGAGGTTTGCAGCTGTGCATATGCCATCCTGTCGACCTCCTCTATCCACTTCACACAAGCAGAAACGGCTCCAGTGGGCCAAACATTACATGAAGACTGATTTCAAAACTGTTTTGTTCACGAATGAGAGCCGTGCAGCGCTCAATGGTCCAGATGAATGGAGTGGAGGATGGCTGGTTGATGGACACCCCACGCAAACACGGCTACAGCGCCAACAAGGAGGAGGTGGAGTAATGTTTTGGGCTGGAATCATGGGGAGAGAGATTGTCGGCCCCTTTAGGATCCCTGAAGGCGCTAAAGATGAACTCCATAATGTATGTGGATTTTCTCAAACAGCACTTCCTGCCATGGTTCAAGAAGAAGAACCGTGTATTTCACAGCAAGATCATTTTTCTGCATGATAATGCACCATCTCATGCTGCACATAAAACATCTGCATCTCTGGCTGATATGGGCATAAAAGGGGACAAACTTATGGTGTGACCCCCATGCTCCCCTGACCTCTACCCCATTCAGAACCTTTGGAGCATCATTAAAAGGAGTGTCTATGATGGCGGGAGGCAGTTCACATCTAAGCAACAGCTCTGGGAGGGTATTCTGTCCTCATGCAAAACAATTGAAGCAGAAACCATCCAAAACATGACAAATTCAATGGACGAGAGAGTTCAGAAGCTCCTTTCGAAGAAGGGGTCCTATGTGAAAATGTAACATCATCTAGAATAAAGTTTTGAGTTGAAAACTGTTTGATTTCAGTTTCTAACAACCTGCTAATGCTTATAATTTCAAAAATGACCATTTTTTTGGTCTTTATTAAAATGAAAAGGTTGATCGAAAAGTTTGGGGGATCTAAGAGTGTGGCAACCCAGTAGTCATGATTACTTCGAATTCTGACAATATGAGGGTCATG
Source organism: Phyllobates terribilis (assembly GCF_046119375.1). Taxonomy (NCBI): domain Eukaryota; kingdom Metazoa; phylum Chordata; class Amphibia; order Anura; family Dendrobatidae; genus Phyllobates; species Phyllobates terribilis. The sequence goes on along the minus strand of NW_027362763.1, from coordinate 67,397,098 downwards.
ATGCAGGTAGTGCAGCAAGAAGGCACTTATGTGTCTTGCGCATCTCGGAGCCCCAAAATTATTTTCCGGGCTAGATGCAGCTAAAAATTATTTTTAATTTTAAATCTGGTGAAGCTTATTATAGATGGCCTAATAGGATCAGTGCTGCACACTGCTACAAAGCCCAAATTATTTTCCAGTCAAGATACAGATAAACATGATTAGTAATTTGAAAGCTTAAAACGGTTGGTAGGGTGATTTTAACCAATCATCAAGCTTTTACTCTCCCCAGGATGACACAGGGGTAGAAAAGTCGTTTCGGATCCATGATTTGTTCATCTTTATGAACGTGAGTCTGTCTACATTATCAGTGGAGAGCCGCGTGCGCTTATCTGTCAGCACACCACCAGCAGCGCTGAACACACGTTCAGACAGAACGCTGGCTGCGGGGCATGACAAGATCTCCAAGGCGTAAGTGGCTAGCTCCGGCCATTTATCCAGATTGGAAGCCCAAAAAGAGCAAGGGTCCAGTGACACAGTCGTGGCTTCAATGTTTACTTGGAGATACTCCTGTACCATCGTCTCTAGGCGTTGACTATGTGTCAGACTTCTTGTCTCCTGTGGCCTTGCAAAGGATGGGCTAAAAAAGTGGTGAAATGATTCCGCAAAATTGATGTTACCAGCAGATACTGTGGTTCTGTTACGGTTTGAGTGCTGAACACTTGACGGTCCCACGGTTGGCAAGTTGGAACTGTGAGATTCACTACGTGCACCACTGGTATTTTGTGGAAAAGCACATGTAAGATTCTGCAACAGTCTCTGCTGATACTCCTGCATGCGTGCATCCCTTTCTATGGCAGGAATAATTTCTGCAAATTTACTTTTGTACCGGGGATCTAACAGTGTGGCAACCCAGTAGTCAGGATTATTTCTAATTCTCACAATTCGAGGGTCATGTTGCAGGTAGTGCAGCAAGAAGGCACTCATGTGTGTTACGCATCCAGGAGCACCAAGTCCCTGTTGTGTTGGTGGCGAGGTAACAATCATGCTTCCTTCCTCTGTCCTCTCCCCCCAACCTCGCACAACAGAAATGTGATCAAGGTCTCCCTCATCTGATGAGTCTTCCATCAGTTCGTCCTCCACTTCTTCCTGGGCTCCTGCACCTTCCTCACTAGTTTGGCTGCTACCATGCGCCCTGGTAAAACCATCTCCCCCACCCTCACATGCCTGCCGCCTTGGTGCTGCCGACCATCTGGACCTTGCAGATGTTAGCCCTTCCGCATACAACTCCTCCTCCTCTACTTCCTCCACCTCCTTTTGTGCCACCACCTGACTCCGAATTCTGTTTAACATGTGCTCCAGCATGTAAATCACCGGAATAGTCATGCTGATAATGGCATCGTCAGCACTAAACATCTTCGTCGCCATTTCAAAACTGTGCAGAAGGGTGCATAGGTTCCTGATCTGAGACCACTCCTCCAGCGTGATTTGCCCCACCTCTGAATCTCGTTGGCCCAGGCTATACGTCAGAACGTATTGCACCAGGGCTTGTCGGTGCTGCCACAGTCGCTGCAACATGTGCAGAGTTGAATTCCACCGGGTAGGCACATCGCATTTTAGCCGGTGAAGTGGCAGGCCCAACGACTTCTGTAGAGATGTAAGTCGCTGAGCTGCGGGATGCGAACGGCGGAAGTGAGCACACAGCGACCGTGCCCTCTGCAGAAGGCCATCTAGTCTGGGATAGTGGGCTAAAAATTGCTGGACAACCAGGTTCAACACGTGAGCCATACAAGGCACGTGTGTGACATTGCCCCGGCGAAGGGCCGCACCCAGGTTTGCAGCATTGTCGCACACGGCCTTCCCTGGTTTCAGGTCCAGTGGAGACAACCATTCATGAAATTGGTTCTCCAGAGCTGACCACAACTCCTCAGCTGTGTGACTCACATTTCCCAGACATTTCAATGTAAAAACCGCCTGATGACATTGAGCCCTACTGCCAGCATAGTAAGGAGGTGTGCAGGATCCCTTCTGCGCAGTTAGAAAGCTTGTGGCATGACCAGACAGGCTTTGGGTGCAGGTGGAAGACCGAGAGGAGGTTGAGGAGGCAGAAGCAGTGGAGGAACTTTGACATAAAGAGGATTGACGCACAACTCGTGGGGACGGCAAGACTTGGACAGCAGCCCCTTGTCCTGCTGTCACCATAGTTACCCAGTGCCCAGTCAGCGACATGTAACGCCCCTGTCCATGCCTACTCGTCCAAGTGTCTGTGGTGAAATGCACCCTGTCACACACAGAGTTTCTCAAAGAAGCGGTGATGTTGTGTGCGACATGCTGGTGGAGCGCAGGCACACCTTTCTTTGAGAAGTAGTGCCGACTGGGCATCTGGTACTGGGGCACTGCGACGGACATAAGGTCTCGAAAATCCTCTGTGTCCACCAGGCGGAAAGGCAGCATTTCTGTAGCCAAGAGCTTGCAGATGGTGAAATTCAACCTCTTAGCTTTCTCATGGCTAGGAGGAAATGGTCTTTTACTTGTCCACATCTGAGGGACCGAGGGCTGGCTATTGTGCTTATACGGGGTTGATAAGGGTGTCCCCGGCAAACTGCCGGTCTGTGAGGAAGATGCAGGCGGACATGTTAGGTTGCCTTGATCCAAAGGTGGTGCTATCGATGTCGGACAGCGCTCAACACCAGCTGGTGTTACCACCTCCAAAGAAAATGATGACCTGCCAATCACGCTGGCTGTTGCGGGTAAAGAGGTGGCAGGTCTGCGCCCCAAAACAGGTGTGACTGCTGTCCCCCCAGTCACAGAGGATGAAGAGGCCGCGGATGCACAAGATATGGCAGACGGTGATTGGCCCGGCCGGCTAGGCCGCATTGTAGCACACTGAGCTTCCCACTGCAACTTATGCTTCATGTCCATGTGCCGGTTCATGCATGAAGTACTCAAACTATGTATTTTTTGGCCTCTACTTAGCTTTTGCTGACAAATGTTACAGATAACACGAGTTGGGTCATCTTTATCGATCTGAAAAAATGCCCAGGCTATGCAAGGCTTAGCACCCATGCGACCTGAAGAGCCACCACGACTTGTGGTGAGAGGCAGAGTTGTGTTTGAGGATGCAGTTGTTGACGTGCTTCCAGTACTACGTCTCTGTCCAGGAAGGCGCAACCTGACCTCGTCGTCACTAGCATCTTCCTCCACCTCCTCTGCTGACCTCATCTCTTGGCTGACTGTGGGTTGACAGTAAGTGGGATCTCCGACCTCATCATCATCACCCTGTGCGTTATCACACCCGTCGTCCTCAGAGCCAACCTGTTCCTGCCCTGACAAAAAAGTAAAGTTGTCGCTCCAATCAGGTATTTGAGTCTTATCATCGTCTTCCTCATTGTCTCCACCAACAGGAGTTACAGTTTGGGAATGAGGGTCTACATTATGGTCAGAACCTTCTGCGTCTGGTCCTGGATCCGACTCATAAAGATTCTGGGCATCAGTGCAGATCATTTCCTCGTCTGGATTCACAGAAGCGCTGGAGTCGACCTCTGATTCCTAGGCTATAGTATGAGTAAACAGCTCTGCAGACTCAACCATCTGTTCTACCTCATACTCAGACGGGCAGCTGGAGATTTGGGAGCTGTGAGGAAGCAAGTGCGATTTGGGTGACACCTTTGAGGACTGGAGTATTTGTGATGTTGAAGTTGATGTGGAGGAGAGCCCACTTAAAGGAGCACTTGATATCCGTTGAAGCACCTGCTGTTTTTGTGCCTCATCTGGAATTTGTAGCGATTGGCGTGGCCGTAAGAAAGGGATCTTATCACATTGTCCGCTAAAAGAAGTAGACATTTTAGTTTGGCTGGAAGATGGTCTTTCTTCTGCACCTACCCCACGGACACAACCTTTTTTCCCCTTCCCAACACGCCTATTCCCCTTTCCACCAGCAGCAGGCCTTTTTCCACTCATTTTGGTGGTTAACTAATTCACAACTCTGGAGTTGTTTGCACAAAAAAACAATGGATGGTAACCGAGCAGAGCTGAGTGGCCAAACTGTGGTATTAGGCCAAAACTATTGGCTGGGCTAGATGCAGAAAAAAATTATTTTTAATTTGCAACCTGATGGAGGTCAGTATAGATGGACTAATAGACCAAGTCCCACACACTGCTAGAAGCCCAAATATTTTTTCAGAGCTAGATGCAGAAAAAAATTATTTTTAATTTGCAACCTGATGGAGGTCAGTACAGATGGACTAATAGACCAAGTCCCACACACCGCTAGAAGCCCAAATATTTTTTCAGAGCTAGATGCAGAAAAAAATTATTTTTAATTTGCAACCTGATGGAGGTCAGTATAGATGGACTAATAGACCAAGTCCCACACACTGCTAGAAGCCCAAATATTTTTTCAGAGCTAGATGCAGAAAAAAATTATTTTTAATTTACAACCTGATGGAGGTCAGTATAGATGGACTAATAGACCAAGTCCCACACACTGCTAGAAGCCCAAATATTTTTTCAGAGCTAGATGCCGAAATTTTTTTATTCAATTTGCAACCTGATGGAGGTCAGTATAGATGGACTAATAGACCAAGTCCCACACACTGCTAGAAGCCCAAATATTTTTTCAGAGCTAGATGCAGAAAATTTTTTTATTCAATTTGCAACCTGATGGAGGTCAGTATAGATGGACTAATAGACCAAGTCCCACACACTGCTAGAAGCCCAAATATTTTTTCAGAGCTAGATGCAGAAAAAAATTATTTTTAATTTGCAACCTGATGGAGGTCAGTATAGATGGACTAATAGACCAAGTCCCACACACTGCTAGAAGCCCAAATATTTTTTCAGAGCTAGATGCAGAAAAAAATTATTTTTAATTTGCAACCTGATGGAGGTCAGTATAGATGGACTAATAGAACAAGTCCCACACGCTGCTAGAAGCCCAAATATTTTTTCAGAGATAAATGAAGAAAAAAATTATTTTTAATTTGCAACCTGATGGAGGTCAGTATAGATGGACTAATAGACCAAGTCCCACACACTGCTAGAAGCCCAAATATTTTTTCAGAGCTAGATGCAGAAAAAAAATTATTTTTAATTTGCAACCTGATGGAGGTCAGTATAGATGGACTAATAGACCAAGTCCCACACACTGCTAGAAGCCCAAATATTTTTTCAGAGCTAGATGCAGAAAAAAATTATTTTTAATTTGCAACCTGATGGAGGTCAGTATAGATGGACTAATAGAACAAGTCCCACACGCTGCTAGAAGCCCAAATATTTTTTCAGAGATAAATGAAGAAAAAAATTATTTTTAATTTGCAACCTGATGGAGGTCAGTATAGATGGACTAATAGACCAAGTCCCACACACTGCTAGAAGCCCAAATATTTTTTCAGAGCTAGATGCAGAAAAAAATTATTTTTAATTTGCAACCTGATGGAGGTCAGTATAGATGGACTAATAGACCAAGTCCCACACACTGCTAGAAGCCCAAATATTTTTTCAGAGCTAGATGCAGAAAAAAATTATTTTTAATTTGCAACCTGATGGAGGTCAGTATAGATGGACTAATAGACCAAGTCCCACACACCGCTAGAAGCCCAAATATTTTTTCAGAGCTAGATGCAGAAATTTTTTTTATTCAATTTGCAACCTGATGGAGGTCAGTATAGATGGACTAATAGACCAAGTCCCACACAATGCTAGAAGCCCAAATATTTTTTCAGAGCTAGATGCAGAAAAAAATTATTTTTAATTTGCAACCTGATGGAGGTCAGTATAGATGGACTAATAGAAAAAGTCCCACACACCGCTAGAAGCCCAAATATTTTTTCAGAGCTAGATGCAGAAAAAAATTATATTCAATTTGCAACCTGCTGGAGGTCAGTATAGAAGGACTAATAGAACAAGTCCCACACACTGCTAGAAGCCCAAATATTTTTTCAGAGCTAAATGAAGAAAAAAATTATTTTTAATTTTCAACCTGATGGAGGTCAGTATAGATGGACTAATAGACCAAGTCCCACACACTGCTAGAAGCCCAAATATTTTTTCAGAGCTAGATGCAGAAAAAAATTATTTTTAATTTGCAACCTGATGGAGGTCAGTATAGATGGACTAATAGAATGATGCTATGCCCAAAAGATTTTACTTCACTAGGTGCAGTAAAAAAATTGGTATTCTATACACAGGTGGTATATCTTGCAACACAGATAGGCTACTCCACTGACTAACACACTCTGCAATAGGCCAAAAAGGATTAGCTTTGCTAGATTCAGCCAAATGCTGTGAAAAAAACTTGCACAGCACTGGCACAGACCTGCCTGGCAAAAACTGATAGGAACTGATGTAACCTAGTCCTGAAAAGGACTCCAATTACAATTAGTCTTTACTCCCACAATCTATCTTTTTAAGAGCACAGACCTGCTTGATAAAAGTCGTAGGAAATGCTGTAACCTAGTCCTTAAAAGGACTGCAATCACAACTATTCCCTACTCCCAAGCTATCTGTATATTTGTGCGAAAATTGGCTTGAAATTAACAAGGTATAGCGCACACAGCAACAGCGGTGCCGTCTAACACGCAGCTGCAGCAGTGAGAAAATGGTGGCGACGGGGAAAATGGCTTGGTCTTATAGGGCAAGGACATGTGACATACACTGCCAATCACACATGCCCTTGATTGTGTGAAAAAAAGCACTTCGCTCCGTGTGTGCGCTGCTGATAGGCTGACAGATTGCACCTCCCCACTGCAAATGCGGGAAAGAGAAAAAAAAATGGAGATCTTCATTGTTCCTGCAGAGATCCATCCCCTGCCCCTCCCCCCGCCCCGCTGTACACTCAAACTGCGTATTAACATTAATTTTCATCATTACTGAGAAAAAATCCAGTTATGATTTTGGTGCACGAACAGTTATCGAACATAACCTCGAACAGCCGAATTTTTCTCAAATTGTTCGTGTTCGCCGACCGGCTCGAACACCGCCCAAAACAGCTCGAATTTGAGATTGGCGAACAGTTCGAGTAGAACAACGCTCATCTCTAGTCATGATTACTTCGAATTCTGACAATATAAGGGTCATGTTGCAGGTAGTGCAGCAAGAAGGCACTTATGTGTCTTGCGCATCTCGGAGCCCCAAAATTATTTTCCAGGCTAGATGCAGCTAAAAATTATTATTAATTTTAAATCTGGTGGAGCTTAGTATAGATGGCCTAATAGGATCAGTGCTGCACACTGCTACAAAGCCCAAATTATTTTCCAGTCAAGATACAGATAAACATGATTAGTAATTTTAAATCTGGTGGAGCTTATTATAGATGGCCTAATAGAATCAGTGCTGCACACTGCTACAAAGCCCAAATTATTTTCCAGCCAAGATACAGATAAACATGATTAGTAATTTGAAAGCTTAAAACGGTTGGTAGGGTGATTTTAACCAATCATCAAGCTTTTACTCTCCCCAGGATGACACAGGGGTAGAAAAGTCGTTTTGGATCCATGATTTGTTCATCTTTATGAACGTGAGTCTGTCTACATTATCAGTGGAGAGCCACGTGCGCTTATCTGTCAGCACACCACCAGCAGCGCTGAACACACGTTCAGACAGAACGCTGGCTGCGGGGCATGACAAGATCTCCAAGGCGTAAGTGGCTAGCTCCGGCCATTTATCCAGATTGGAAGCCCAAAAAGAGCAAGGGTCCAGTGACACAGTCATGGCTTCAATGTTTACTTGGAGATACTCCTGTACCATCGTCTCTAGGCGTTGACTATGTGTCAGACTTCTTGTCTCCTGTGGCCTTGCAGAGGATGGGCTAAAAAAGTGGTGAAATGATTCCGCAAAATTGATGTTACCAGCAGATACTGTGGTTCTGTTACGGTTTGAGTGCTGAACACTTGACGGTCCCACGGTTGACAAGTTGGAACTCTGAGATTAACTACGTGCACCACTGGTGTTTTGTAGAAAAGCACATGTAAGATTCTGCAACAGTCTCTGCTGATACTCCTGCATGCGTGCATCCCTTTCTATGGCAGGAATAATTTCGGCAAATTTACTTTTGTAACGGGGATCTAACAGTGTGGCAACCCAGTAGTCAGGATTATTTCTAATTCTCACAATTCGAGGGTCATGTTGCAGGTAGTGCAGCAAGAAGGCACTCATGTGTGTTGCGCATCCAGGAGCACCAAGTCCCTGTTGTGTTGGTGGTGAGGTAACAATCATGCTTCCTTCCTCTGTCCTCTCCCCCCAACCTCGCACAACAGAAATGTGATCAAGGTCTCCCTCATCTGATGAGTCTTCCATCAGTTCGTCCTCCACTTCTTCCTGGGCTCCTGCACCTTCCTCACTAGTTTGGCTGCTACCATGCGCCCTGGTAAAACCATCTCCCCCACCCTCACATGCCTGCCGCCTTGGTGCTGACGACCATCTGGACCTTGCAGATGTTAGCCCTTCCGCATACAACTCCTCCTCCTCTACTTCCTCCACCTCCTCTTGTGCCACCACCTGACTCCGAATTCTGTTTAACATGTGCTCCAGCATGTAAATCACCGGAATAGTCATGCTGATAATGGCATCGTCAGCACTAAACATCTTCGTCGCCATTTCAAAACTGTGCAGAAGGGTGCATAGGTCCCTGATCTGAGACCACTCCTCCAGCGTGATTTGCCCCACCTCTGGATCTCGTTGGCCCAGGCTATACATCAGAACGTATTGCACCAGGGCTTGTCGGTGCTGCCACAGTCGCTGCAACATGTGCAGAGTTGAATTCCACCGGGGAGGCACATCGCATTTTAGCCGGTGAAGTGGCAGGCCCAACGACTTCTGTAGAGATGTAAGTCGCTGAGCTGCGGGATTTGCAACCTGGTGGAGGTTAGCATAGATGGACTAATAGAACAAGTCCCACACACTGCTACAAGCCGAAGCCCAAATATTTTTTCAGAGCTAGATGCAGATAAAAAATTTTTTGAATTAGCAACCTGGTGGAGGTTAGTATAGATGGACTAATAGAACAAGTTCCACACACTGCTACAAGCCCAAGCCCAAATATTTTTTCAGAGCTAGATGCAGATAAAAATTATTTTGAATTTGCAACCTGGTGGAGTTTAGTATAGATGGATTAATAGAACAAGTCCCACACACTGCTACAAGCCCAAGCCCAAATATTTTTTCAGAGCTGGATGCAGATAAAAATTATTTTGAATTTGCAATCTCGTGGAGGTTAGTATAGATGGACTAATAGAACAAGTCCCACACACTGCTACATGCCCAAGCCCAAATTTTTTTTCAGAGCTAGATGCAGATAAAAGTTATTTTAAATTAGCAACCTGGTGGAGGTTAGTATAGATGGACTAATAGAACAAGTCCCACACACTGCTACAAGCCCAAGCCCAAATATTTTTTCAGAGCTAGATGCAGATAAAAATTATTTTGAATTTTCAACCTGGTGGAGGTTAGTATAGACGGACTAATAGAACAAGTCCCACACACTGCTACAAGACGAAGCCCAAATATTTTTTCAGAGCTAGATGCAGATAAAAATTCTTTTGAATTTGCAACCTGGTGGAGGCTAGTATAGATGGACTAATAGAACAAGTCCCACACACTGCTACAAGCCCAAGCCCAATTATGTTTTCAGAGCTAGATGCAGATAAAAATTATTTTGAATTTGCAACCTGGTGGAGGTTAGTATAAATGGACTAATAGAACATGTCCCACGCACTGCTACAAGCCCAAGCCCAAACATTTTTTCAGAGCTTAATGCAGAAAAAAATTATTTTGAATTTGCAACCTGGTGGAGGTTAGTATATATGGACTAATAGAACAAGGCCCACACACTGCTACATGCCCAAGCCCAAACATTTTTTCAGAGCTAGATGCAGATAAGAATTATTTTGAATTTGCAATCTGGTGGAGGTTAGTATAAATGGACTAATAGAACAAGTCCCACACACTGCTACAAGCCCAAGCCCAATTATGTTTTCAGAGCTAGATGCAGATAAAAATTATTTTGAATTTGCAACCTGGTGGAGGTTAGTATAGATGGACTAATAGAACAAGTCCCACACACTGCTACAAGCCAAAGCCCAAATATTTTTTCAGAGCTAGATGCAGATAAAAATTCTTTTGTATTTGCAACCTGGTGGAGGTTAGTATAGTTGGACTAATAGAACAAGTCGCACACACTGCTAAAAGCCGAAGCCCAATTATGTTTTCAGATCTAGATGCAGATAAAAATTATTTTGAATTTGAAACCTGGTGGAGGTTAGTATAGATGGACTTATAGAACAAGTCCCACACACTGCTACAAGCCCAAGCCCAAATATTTTTTCAGAGCTAGATGCAGATAAAAATTATTTTGAATTTGCAACCTGGTGGCATTTAGTTTAGATGGACTAATAGAACAAGTCCCACACACTGCTTCAAGCCCAAGCCCAAACATTTTTTCAGAGCTAGATGCAGATAGAAATAATTTTGAATTTGCAACCTGGTGGAGGTTAGTATAGATGGACTAATAGAACATGTCCCACACACTGCTACAAGCCCAAGCCCAAATATTTTTTCAGAGCTTGATGCAGATAAAAATAATTTTGAATTTGCAACCTGGTGGAGGTTAATATAGATGGATTAATAGAACAAGTCCCACACACTGCTACAAGCCAAGCCGAAATATTTTTATAGAGCTAGATGCAGATAAAAATTCTTTTGAATTTGCAACCTGGTGGAGGTTAGTATAGTTGGACTAATAGAACAAGTCCCACACACTGCTACAAGCCGAAGCCCAAATATTTTTTCAGAGCTAGTTGCAGATAAAAAATTTTGAATTAGCAACCTGGTGGAGGTTAGTATAGATGGATTAATAGAACAAGTCCCATACACTGCTACAAGCCCAAGCCCAAATATTTTTTCAGAGCTAGATGCAGATAAAAATTATTTTGAATTTGCAATCTGGTGGAGGTTAGTATAGATGGACTAATAGAACAAGTCCCACACACTGCTACATGCCCAAGCCCAAATATTTTTTCCTAGCTAGATGCAGAAAAAAGTTATTTTGAATTAGCAACCTGGTGGAGGTTAGTATAGATGGACTAATAGAACAAGTCCCACACACTGCTACAAGCCCAAGCCCAAATATTTTTCAGAGCTAGATGCAGATAAAAATTATTTTGAATTTGCAACCTGGTGGAGGTTAGTATAGATGGACTAATAGAACAAGTCCCACACACTGCTACAAGCCCAAGCCCAAATATTTTTTCAGAGCTAGATGCAGATAAAAATTATTTTGAATTTGCAACCTGGTGGAGGTTAGTATAGATGGACTAATAGAACAAGTCCCACACACTGCTACAAGCCGAAGCCCATTTATTTTTTCAGAGCTAGATGCAGATAAAAATTATTTTGAATTTGCAACCTGGTGGAGGTTAGTATAGATGGACTCATAGAATGATGCTATGCCCAAAAGGTTTTACTTGGCTAGATGCAGTAAAAAAAATTGTATTCTATACACAGGTGCTGTAGCTTGCAACACAGATAGGCTACTCCACTGACTAACACACACTGCAAGAGGCCAAAAAGGATTTGCTTTGCTAGAGTTAGCCAAATGCTGTGAAAAAAGCTTGCACAGCACTGGCACAGACCTGCCTGGCAAAAAGTGATAGGAACCGATGTAACCCAGCCCTCAAAAGGACTGCAATTACAATTATTCTTTACTCCCAACCTATCTATTTAAGAGCACAGACCTGCCTGATAAAAGTGATAGGAACTGATGTAGCCTAGCCCTCAAAAGGACTACAAACACAACTATTCCCTACTCCCAAGCTATCTGTAGATTGGTGTGAAAATTGGCATGAAATTAACACTGAAAGTATAGCGCATGCAGCAACAGCGGTGCCGTCTAACACGCAGCTGCAGGTGGCGACGGGGAAAATGGCTGGGTCTTATAGGGGAAGGACATGTGACATACACTGCCAATGACACATGCCCTTGCTTGAGTGAAAAAAAGCAGTTCGCTCCGTGTGTGCGCTGCTGATAGGCTGACAGATTGCACCTCCCCACTGTAAATGCGGGAAAGAGAAAAAAAATGGAGATCTTCATTATTTATGCAGAGATCCATCCCTTGCCCCTCCCCCCACCCCGCTGTACACTCAAACTGCGTATTAACATTAATTTTCAGCATTACTGAGAAAATATCCAGTTATGATTTTGGTACACGAACAGTTATCGAACATAACCTCGAACAGCCAAATTTTTTTCAAATTGTTTGTGTTCGCCAAAGGGCTCGAACACTGCCCAAACCAGCTCGAAATTGTGATTGGCAAACAGTTTGAGCCGAACACTGCTCATCTCTACTTACACTCTACCATAAGGTGGGGGTGACACAGAGTACAGGGGCTTATTTACAATGATGGTCCAGCCATCTTGAGGGGATGAGGGATAGATAAGGGCTGCATGAACTCATCACCAGCCAGTATTTGTAGTGCTTTTGGGTTCGGTGGAGTTTAGTGAAGACTTACAGTACAGACCAAAAGTTTGGACACACCTTCTCATTTAAAGATTTTTCTGTTTTTTCATGACTATGAAAATTGTACATTCACACTGAAGGCATCAAAACTATGAATTAACACATGTGGAATTATATACTTAACAAAAAAGTGTGAAACAACTGAAAAGATGTCTTATATTCTAGGTCCTTCAAAGTAGCCACCTTTTGCTTTGATGACTACTTTGCACACTCTTGGCATTCTCTTGATGAGCTTCAAGAGGTAGTCCCAGGAAATGGTCTTCCAACAATCTTGAAGCAGTTCCAGAGATGCTTAGCACTTGTTAGCCCTTTTGCCTTCTCTTTGCGGTGCAGCTCACCCCAAACCATCTCGATTGGGTTCAGGTCTGGTGACTGTGGAGGCTAGGACATCTGATGTAGCACCCCATCACTCTCCATCTTGGTCAAATAGCCCTTACACAGCCTGGAGGTGTGTTTGGGGTCATTGTTCTGTTGAAAAATAAATGATGGTCTAACTAAGTGCAAACCGGATGGAATAGCATGCCACTGCAAGATGCTGTGGTAGCCATGCTGGTTCAGTATGCCTTCAATTTTGAATAAATCCTTAGGAGTGTCACCAGCAAAGCACCCCCACACCATCACACCTCCTCCTCCATGCTTCACGGTGGGGACCAGGCATGTAGAGTCCATCCATTCACCTTTTCTGCGTCGCACAAAGACACGGTGGTTGGAACTAGTGTTGAGCCACCCCTGTAGTGTTCGAGTTCGGTTCGGTTCGTCGAACACCCGTGTGTTCGCCGAACTGTTCGTCGAACTGTTCGTCGAACACCTTCGAACACCGTTAAAACCAATGGCAGGCAAACAAAAACACATAGAAACACATAGAAAACACCTTCAAAGGTGTCCAAAAGCTGACAAACTGCTCAGAAGACACAACTAACACATGGAAAAGTGACAAGTACATATAGTCATACGAAAAGAAAAGAGGTGGAGGAGTAAAAGGAGGGGGAGACACAGATATAGGCATGTCATGCCCTTCTAAAATCCAAAAAGTGAGAAGCCGACACGTTCAGTCCGCTCCTGCCTGTGCCACCTCCGTGTCGCCGGGTTTGTGCCAGAGCCGCGGTGAACCCTGATGGCCAGCCCCCCTCTCCCAATACTGGTGCCTGTCCGCTGGTGGGTCGAGCGAGCCCCCCTGTGGTGGAGGCAGCTCTAAGCTTTTTAATTTAAATTGTCTCTCTAATTTGAATGAATACACTTTAAATCCATTTACAAGGATCTATTGGAGGGCAAGTCTCATGCCAGCAGCCGCGTAATTCCAGCTCCAGTAGCGTCCACTAAAGCTGCTGCAGTTAAAAAGCTTTTATAAGGATCGAGCTCGGCTGTCCACCGCAAGGCATCCTACTGCCAGTCCCAGCCCCTATGCCTTGGGGTGCCTCCTGATGCTCTTCACTGAGTATCCCGCGGTCCCGAAGCATTTCCTTTGAAAAAATGAAGTGTCCAAACTACAGGTGGTGTAGCTTGCTTAACAGCTGGGATAATCCGCTGACTAGCAGACACTGCTACTAGGCACAAAGTATTTCCTGGGCTAGATGCAGTTAAAAATTTGTAATTAGATACTCTCGTTGGATGCTGAGAAAGCATTCCATAGAGTCTCCTGGCACGCCATATATGATTCTCTTAAAAAGCTTGGGGTAGGGGTCTAGGGGACCCTTTTATAGCCCAAATCACGGCCCTGTATCACAATACGTCACCTAGGCTGAAGATAAATGGAACTGTAGCACCCTGAGGGCTGGGTTGCTACAGAGGTATTGCACCTCACCCAGAGGTGTGATATCTCACTCTCAAGTAAGGATGGAGTGTGGATCAGGACCCGACACCTGCATGCATTACACCATATTGCCGTGGGGCAGGGCGACCAATATGCCTCTGAGATGGGCACGACAGTCCCTGTCCCTGGCTGGAGTGGGGGGAGGGAACACTGAGGAAGGGGAACCCTGTAGTGCAGGAGCAGGGAGGAAGCAGTTCCTGGGTGCATTGAGAAGGGAGTATAAAAGGTGGGCACCATCTTAGCTCAGTGCAGAGAAATCTGAGCAGAAGTGGCAGGGAGCAGGGGCTCTGCATGAGCTCTGCTCCGGAGGCGGGCCTAGTAACAGAGGCCCAGGCCTGGAAGAGGGAGAAGGAAGGAAGAGGAGCGGAGAAGGCTCCAGGAACGAGGAATGAAGGGATCCCAGGGGTGCGGACGGGCGAGTTGTCACCGCATGCCCGAATCCACCTGCGTGGAGGGGTCAGGCCAATGTGGGAGACCGGTCCCCGAAACTAGTGGAGGCAGGAAACGACCCTCAGCTAGAAACCGGAGGCTGTGACATTTTATGTGGCGCAGCCCCTCGCTACACCCGCTAGGAAGGCACCACATAGGGTCAGGGAAACTGGCGCCAAGTTTACCAAGAGGAGGCCCGAGGCAGCCGGACAGAAGGGTTGGTAAGAAAGGCCAGACAAAGGACACACAAAGGGGGTCCTGTGAAGCGCTCCAAAGTTATCTGGGAGTTGTCTGAGCCCCTCACCTGGTGAGCACAGTACGACGTGGGCAGCCATTACCTGCAGACGCTCTGCTGCACCCACAACACCAGCCTCAGCGGTCTGCCCTGCAGCGGCGGTTCACTCTGACCGCAATCCACGGGTGGCGTTGTCGGACATTTAAACATCAAAACCACATAAATAGTTCCGCCACTGGTTTGACCACCCTGAGCCACGGAACTGGGTCGCCGCCACGAAGACTACAACCACCAGCATCCACCAAAAAGGGTCCGGCTCCGGGTGTCCCAAGGCCCAGGGGGTGCATCAGAACATTTTCATCACCTTTCACAATCACCAATGTAACAAGGCAGGGATGTCCTCTGTCCCCTCTCTTATACATCCTAGTGACGGAACACCTGCTCTCATCAATTCGCCATAACCCCAATATTAGGTGGATTGAGGTGGGAGGCACCGAGTACAAGTGCTCTCTATTTGCTGATGATGTCCTAATATATATCACTCAATCACATATATCCATCCATGCTGTTATGGCTGAAATAGATCACTTTGTTACATGGTCAAATTTTAAAATCAATGCAGCGAAGTCTGAGGCCCTCGATGTCTCCCTCCCCAAATCCATATAGGATTCCATCCAGTCCAACTTTCCCTTTGCCTGGCCCTGTGAGGACAGGGTATCAAATACTTAGGAATTCCAATTCATAGAGACCTCTCCCATCTATGTTATCTTAATTTTGGGCCCTTTATTGAACAACTCCATACAGACCACGGTTGGCAAGTTAGAACTGTAAGATTCACTACGTGAACCACTGGTGTTTTGTGGAAAAGCACATGTACACTGTGTTCCAAATTAATATGCTAAAAGTGTTTAGGAGTGATAAGGGAAGAATTTGTTTGTCAGTTAAACTCATTGATGGTGATGTGTGTCAGGGCTCTTTATATCACTGTAAGCAATTGCAGACACCTGTGCTAATTAGTTTGGCAGGTGTGTCCAATGAAAGGCAAGACTACTTAAGAAGGCTGTCTCACATTATTAAGCAGCCTACATTTTCTGCCAAAATGGGAAAGAAAAAGGATGTGTCGGCTGCTGAGAAGCAACAAATTGTGGAGTGTTTAGGTCAAGGCATGACTACAATCAACATTGTGCGATGATCAGGATGAAGTGTCTTGGCAATCAAGAAGTATGTAGCTGATTCACAGTACACAGGTGTGCGTGCTGATAAGGGCAAATTGAGGACTCTTTCCTACAGGCAATTACGTCAGGTTAAAAGAGCAGAGGCAAAAAAGCCTTGTCATAGCAGCAGACAAGTTTTTGAAGCTGCTGGTGCCTCCAACGTCCCCCGAACAACAAGATGCAGGGTCCTTCAGAGGTTTGCAGCTGTGCATACGCCATCCTGTCGACCTCCTCTATCCAATTCACACAAGCAGAAACGGCTCCAGTGGGCTAAACATTACATGAAGACTGATTTCAAAACTGTTTTGTTCACGGATGAGTGCCGTGCAGCGCTTGATGGTCCAGATGGATGGAGTGGAGGATGGCTGGTTGATGGACACCCCACGCAAACACGGCTACTGCGCCAACAAGGAGGAGGTGGAGTAATGTTTTGGGCTGGAATCATGGGGAGAGAGATTGTCGGCCCCTTTAGGATCCCTGAAGGCGCTAAAGATGAACTCCATAATGTATGTGGATTTTCTCAAACAGCACTTCCTGCCATGGTTCAAGAAGAAGAACCGTGTATTTCACAGCAAGATCATTTTTTTGCATGATAATGCACCATCTCATGCTGCACATAAAACATCTGCATCTCTGGCTGATATGGGCATAAAAGGGGACAAACTTATGGTGTGACCCCCATGCTCCCCTGACCTCTACCCCATTCAGAACCTCTGGAGCATCATCAAAAGGAGTGTCTATGATGGCGGGAGGCAGTTCACATCTAAGCAACAGCTCTGGGAGGGTATTCTGTCCTCATGCAAAACAATTGAAGCAGAAACCATCCAAAACTTGACAAATTCAATGGACGAGAGAGTTCAGAAGCTCCTTTCGAACAAGGGGTCCTATGTGAAAATGTAACATCACCTAGAATAAAGTTTTGAGTTGAAAACTGTTTGATTTCAGTTTCTAATAACCTGCTAATGCTTATAATTTCAAAAATGACCATTTTTTTGGTCTTTATTAAAATGAAAAGGTTGATCGAAAAGTTTGGGGGATCTAAGAGTGTGGCAACCCAGTAGTCATGATTACTTCGAATTCTGACAATATGAGGGTCATGTTGCAGGTAGTGCAGCAAGAAGGCACTTATGTGTCTTGCGCATCTCGGAGCCCCAAAATTATTTTCCAGGCTAGATGCAGCTAAAAATTATTATTAATTTTAAATCTGGTGGAGCTTAGTATAGATGGCCTAATAGGATCAGTGCTGCACACTGCTACAAAGCCCAAATTATTTTCCAGTCAAGATACAGATAAACATGATTAGTAATTTTAAATCTGGTGGAGCTTATTATAGATGGCCTAATAGAATCAGTGCTGCACACTGCTACAAAGCCCAAATTATTTTCCAGCCAAGATACAGATAAACATGATTACTAATTTGAAAGCTTAAAACGGTTGGTAGGGTGATTTTAACCAATCATCAAGCTTTTTCTCTCCCCAGGATGACACAGGGGTAGAAAAGTCGTTTCGGATCCATGATTTGTTCATCTTTATGAACGTGAGTCTGTCTACATTATCAGTGGAGAGCCGCGTGCGCTTATCTGTCAGCACACCACCAGCAGCGCTGAACACACGTTCAGACAGAACGCTGGCTGCGGGGCATGACAAGATCTCCAAGGCGTAAGTGGCTAGCTCCGGCCATTTATCCAGATTGGAAGCCCAAAAAGAGCAAGGGTCCAGTGACACAGTCATGGCTTCAATGTTTACTTGGAGATACTCCTGTACCATCGTCTCTAGGCGTTGACTATGTGTCAGACTTCTTGTCTCCTGTGGCCTCGCAGAGGATGGGCTAAAAAAGTGGTGAAATGATTCCGCAAAATTGATGTTACCAGCAGATACTGTGGTTCTGTTACGGTTTGAGTGCTGAACACTTGACGGTCCCACGGTTGACAAGTTGGAACTCTGAGATTCACTACGTGCACCACTGGTGTTTTGTGGAAAAGCACATGTAAGATTCTGCAACAGTCTCTGCTGATACTCCTGCATGCGTGCATCCCTTTCTATGGCAGGAATAATTTCGGCAAATTTACTTTTGTAACGGGGATCTAACAGTGTGGCAACCCAGTAGTCAGGATTATTTCTAATTCTCACAATTCGAGGGTCATGTTGCAGGTAGTGCAGCAAGAAGGCACTCATGTGTGTTGCGCATCCAGGAGCACCAAGTCCCTGTTGTGTTGGTGGTGAGGTAACAATCATGCTTCCTTCCTCTGTCCTCTCCCCCCAACCTCGCACAACAGAAATGTGATCAAGGTCTCCCTCATCTGATGAGTCTTCCATCAGTTCGTCCTCCACTTCTTCCTGGGCTCCTGCACCTTCCTCACTAGTTTGGCTGCTACCATGCACCCTGGTAAAACCATCTCCCCCACCCTCACATGCCTGCCGCCTTGGTGCTGCTGACCATCTGGACCTTGCAGATGTTAGCCCTTCCGCATACAACTCCTCCTCCTCTACTTCCTCCACCTCCTCTTGTGCCACCACCTGACTCCGAATTCTGTTTAACATGTGCTCCAGCATGTAAATCACCGGAATAGTCATGCTGATAATGGCATCGTCAGCACTAAACATCTTCGTCGCCATTTCAAAACTGTGCAGAAGGGTGCATAGGTCCCTGATCTGAGACCACTCCTCCAGCGTGATTTGCCCCACCTCTGGATCTCGTTGTCCCAGGCTATACATCAGAACGTATTGCACCAGGGCTTGTCGGTGCTGCCACAGTCGCTGCAACATGTGCAGAGTTGAATTCCACCGGGTAGGCACATCGCATTTTAGCCGGTGAAGTGGCAGGCCCAACGACTTCTGTAGAGATGTAAGTCGCTGACCTGCGGGATGCGAACGGCGGAAGTGAGCACACAGCGACCGTGCCCTCTGCAGAAGGCCACCAAGTCTGGGATAGTGGGCTAAAAATTGCTGGACAACCAGGTTCAACACGTGAGCCATACAAGGCACGTGTGTGACATTGCCCCGGCGAAGGGCCGCACCCAGGTTTGCAGCATTGTCGCACACGGCCTTGCCTGGTTCAGGTCCAGTGGAGACAACCATTCATGAAATTGGTTCTCCAGAGCTGACCACAACTCCTCAGCTGTGTGACTCACATTTCCCAGACATTTCAAAGTAAAAACCGCCTGATGACGTTGAGCCCTACTGCCAGCATAGTAAGGAGGTGTGCAGGATCCCTTCTGCGCAGTTAGAAAGCTTGTGGCATGACCAGACAGGCTTTGGGTGCAGGTGGAAGACCGAGAGGAGGTTGAGGAGGCAGAAGCAGTGGAGGAACTTTGACATAAAGAGGATTGACGCACAACTCGTGGGGACGGCAAGACTTGGACAGCAGCCCCTTGTCCTGCTGTCACCATAGTTACCCAGTGCCCAGTCAGCGACATGTAACGCCCCTGTCCATGCCTACTCGTCCAAGTGTCTGTGGTGAAATGCACCCTGTCACACACAGAGTTTCTCAAAGAAGCGGTGATGTTGTGTGCGACATGCTGGTGGAGCGCAGGCACACCTTTCTTTGAGAAGTAGTGCCGACTGGGCATCTGGTACTGGGGCACTACGACGGACATAAGGTCTCGAAAATCCTCTGTGTCCACCAGGCGGAAAGGCAGCATTTCTGCAGCCAAGAGCTTGCAGATGGTGAAATTCAACCTCTTAGCTTTCTCATGGCTAGGAGGAAATGGTCTTTTACTTGTCCACATCTGAGGGACCTAGGGCTGGCTATTGTGCTTAGACGGGGTTGATAAGGGTGTCCCCGGCAAACTGCCGGTCTGTGAGGAAGATGCAGGTGGACATGTTAGGTTGCCTTGATCCAAAGGTGGTGCTATCGATGTCGGACAGCGCTCAACACCAGCTGGTGTTACCACCTCCAAAGAAAATGATGACCTGCCAATCACGCTGGCTGTTGCGGGTAAAGAGGTGGCAGGTCTGCGCCCCAAAACAGGTGTGACTGCTGTCCCCCCAGTCACAGAGGATGAAGAGGCAGCGGATGCACAAGATATGGCAGACGGTGGTTGGCCCGGCCGGCTAGGCCGCATTGTAGCACACTGAGCTTCCCACTGCAACTTATGCTTCATGTCCATGTGCCGGTTCATGCATGAAGTACTCAAACTATGTATTTTTTGGCCTCTACTTAGCTTTTGCTGACAAATGTTACAGATAACACGAGTTGGGTCATCTTTATCGATCTGAAAAAATGCCCAGGCTATGCAAGGCTTAGCATCCATGCGACCTGAAGAGCCACCACGACTTGTGGTGAGAGGCAGAGTTGTGCTTGAGGATGCAGTTGTTGACGTGCTTCCAGTACTACGTCTCTGTCCAGGAAGGCGCAACCTGACCTCGTCATCACTAGCATCTTCCTCCACCTCCTCTGCTGACCTCATCTCTTGGCTGACTGTGGGTTGACAGTAAGTGGGATCTCCAACCTCATCATCATCACCCTGTGCGTTATCACACCCGTCGTCCTCAGAGCCAACCTGTTCCTGCCCTGACAAAAAACTAAAGTTGTCGCTCTAATCAGGTATTTGAGTCTCATCATCGTCTTCCTCATTGTCTCCACCAACAGGAGTTACAGTTTGGGAATGAGGGTCTACATTATGGTCAGAACCTTCTGCGTCTGGTCCTGGATCCGACTCATAAAGATTCTGGGCATCCGTGCAGATCATTTCCTCGTCTGGATTCACAGAAGCGCTGGAGTCGACCTCTGATTCCCAGGCTATAGTACGAGTAAACAGCTCTGCAGACTCAACCATCTGTTCTACCTCATACTCAGACGGGCAGCTGGAGATTTGGGAGCTGTGAGGAAGCAAGTGCGATTGGGGTGACACCTTTGAGGACTGGAGTATTTGTGATGTTGAAGTTGATGTGGAGGAGAGCCCACTTAAAGGAGCACTTGATATCCGTTGAAACACCTGCTGTTTTTGTGCCTCATCTGGAATTTGTAGCGATTGGCGTGGCTGTAAGAAAGGGATCTTATCACATTGTCCGCTAAAAGAAGTAGACATTTTAGTTTGGCTGGAAGATGGTCTTTCTTCTGCAGATGTTACTGTTGCTTTAACACCTACCCCACGGACACAACCTTTTTTCCCCTTCCCAACACGCCTATTCCCCTTTCCACCAGCAGCAGGCCTTTTTCCACTCATTTTGGTGGTTAACTAATTCACAACTCTGGAGTTGTTTGCACAAAAAAACAATGGATGGGAACCGAGCAGAGCTGAGTGGCCAAACTGTGGTATTAGGCCAAAACTATTGGCTGGGTTAGATGCAGAAAAAAATTATATTCGATTTGCAATCTGATGGAGGTCAGTATAGATGGACTATTAGAACAAGTCCCACACACAGCTAGAAGCCCAAATATTTTTTCAGAGGTAGATGCAGAAAAAAAATATATTCAGTTTGCAACCTGATGGAGGTCAGTATAGATGGACTAATAGAGAAAGTCCCACACACTGCTAGAAGGCCAAATATTTTTTCAGAGCTAGATGCAGACAAAAAATTATTTTGAATTTGCAACCTGATGGAGGTCAGTATAGGTGGACTAATAGAACAAGTCCCACACACTGCTAGATGGCCAAATATTTTTTCAGAGCTAGATGCAGAAAAAAAATATATTCAGTTTGCAACCTGATGGAGGTCAGTATAGATGGACTAATAGAACAAGTCCCACACACAGCTAGAAGCCCAAATATTTTTTCAGAGGTAGATGCAGATAAAAATTATTTTTAATTTGCAACCTGATGTAGGTCAGTATAGATGGACTAATAGAGAAAGTCCCACACACTGCTAGAAGGCCAAATATTTTTTCAGAGCTAGATGCAGAAAAAAAATATATTCAGTTTGCAACCTGATGGAGGTCAGTATAGATGGACTAATAGAACAAGTCCCACACACAGCTAGAAGCCCAATATTTTTTCAGAGGTAGATGCAGAAAAAAAATATATTCAGTTTGCAACCTGATGGAGGTCTGTATAGATGGATTAATAGAACAAGTCCCACACACAGCTAGAAGCCCAATATTTTTTCAGAGGTAGATGCAGAAAAAAAATATATTCAGTTTGCAACCTGATGGAGGTCAGTATAGATGGACTAATAGAGAAAGTCCCACACACTGCTAGAAGGCCAAATATTTTTTCAGAGCTAGATGCAGAAAAAAATTATATTCAGTTTGCAACCTGATGGAGGTCAGTATAGATGGACTAATATAACAAGTCCCACACACAGCTAGAAGCCCAAATATTTTTTCAGAGGTAGATGCAGATAAAAATTATTTTTAATTTGCAAACTGATGGACGTCAGTATAGATGGACTAATAGAGAAAGTCCCACACACTGCTAGAAGGCCAAATATTTTTTCAGAGCTAGATGCAGATAAAAATTATTTTTAATTTGCAACCTGATGGAGGTCAGTATAGATGGACTAATAGAGAAAGTCCCACACACTGCTAGAAGGCCAAATATTTTTTCAGAGCTAGATGCAGAAAAAAATTATATTCAGTTTGCAACCTGATGGTGGTCAGTATAGATGGACTAATAGAACAAGTCCCACACACAGCTAGAAGCCCAAATATTTTTTCAGAGGTAGATGCAGATAAATTTTTTTATTAAATTTGCAACCTGATGGAGGTCAGTATAGATGGACTAATAGAGAAAGTCCCACACACTGCTAGAAGGCCAAATATTTTTTCAGAGCTAGATGCAGAAAAAAATTATATTCAGTTTGCAACCTGATGGAAGTCAGTATAGATGGACTAATAGAACAAGTCCCACACACTGCTAGAAGCCCAAATATTTTTTCAGAGCTAGATGCAGAAAAAATTTATATTCAATTTGCAACCTGATGGAGGTCAGTATAGATGGACTAATAGAATGATGCTATGCCCAAAAGATTTTACTTCACTAGGTGCAGTAAAAAAATTGGTATTCTATACACAGGTGGTATATCTTGCAACACAGATAGGCTACTCCACTGACTAACACACTCTGCAATAGGCCAAAAAGGATTAGCTTTGCTAGATTCAGCCAAATGCTGTGAAAAAAACTTGCACAGCACTGGCACAGACCTGCCTGGCAAAAACTGATAGGAACTGATGTAACCTAGTCCTGAAAAGGACTGCAATTACAATTAGTATTTACTCCCACAATCTATCTATTTAAGAGCACAGACCTGCCTGATAAAAGTCGTAGGAAATGCTGTAACTTAGTCCTTAAAAGGACTGCAATCACAACTATTCCCTACTCCCAAGCTATCTCTAGATTTGTGTGAAAATTGGCTTGAAATTAACAAGGTATAGCGCACACAGCAACAGCGGTGCCATCTAACACGCCGCTGCAGCAGTGAGAAAATGGTGGCGACGGGGAAAATGGCTTGGTCTTATAGGGCAAGGACATGTGACATACACTGCCAATGACACATGCCCTTGCTTGTGTGAAAAACAGCAGTTCGCTCCGTGTGTGCGCTGCTGATAGGCTGACAGACTGCACCTCCCCACTGCAAATGCGGGAAAGAGAAAAAAAATGGAGATCTTCATTATTCCTGCAGAGATCCATCCCCTGCCCCTCCCCCCACCCCGCTGTACACTCAAACTGCGTATTAACATTAATTTTCATCATTACTGAGAAAAAATCCAGTTATGATTTTGGTGCACGAACAGTTATCGAACACAACCTCGAACAGCCGAATTTTTCTCAAATCGTTCGTGTTCGCCGAACGGCTCGAACACCGCCCAAAACAGCTCGAATTTGAGATTGGCGAACAGTTCGAGTAGAACAACGCTCATCTCTAGTTGGAACCAAAGATCTCAAATTTGGAATCATCAGACTAAAGCACAGATTTCCACTGGTCTAATGTCCATTCCTTGTGTTCTTTAGCCTAAACAAGTCTCTTCTGCTTGTTGCCTGTCCTTAGCAGTGGTTTCCTAGCAGCTATTTTACCATGAAGGCCTGCTGCACAAACTCTCCTTTTAACAGTTGTTGAAGAGATTTGTCTGCTGCTAGAACTCTGTGTGGCATTGCCCTGGTCTATAATCTGAGCTGCTGTTAACCTGCAATTTCTGAGGCTGGTGACTCGGATAAACTTATCCTCAGAAGCAGAGGTGAGTCTTGGTCTTCCTTTCCTTGGGCGGTCCTCATGTAAGCCAATTTCTTTGTAGCGCTTGATGGTTTTTGCAACTGCACTTGGGGACACTTTCAACGTTTTCCCAATTTTTCGCACTGACTGACCTTCATTTCTTAAAGTAATGATGGCCACTCGTTTTTCTTTACTTAGCTGCTTTTTCCTTGCCATGATACAAATTCTGATAGTCTATTCAGTAGGACTATCAACTGTGTATCCACCAGACTTCTGCACAACACAACTGATGGTAACAACCCCATTTATAAGGCAAGAAATCCCACTTATTAAACTTGATAGGGCACACCTGTGAAGTGAAAACCATTTCCGGTGACTATCTCTTACAGCTCATCAAGAGAATGCCACGAGTTTGCAAAGCAATCATCAAAGCAAAAGGTGGCTACTTTGAAGAAACTAGAACATAAGACATCTTTTCAGTTGTTTCACACTTTTTTGTTAAGTACACTGCTCAAAAAATAAAGGGAACATTTAAACAACAGAATATAACTCCAAGAAAATCAAACTTCTGTGAAATCAATTTCACATGCTGTTGTGCAAATGGAATAGACAATAGATGGAAATTATTGGCAATTATCAAGACACCCTCAATAAAGGAATGGTTCTGCAGGTGGGGACCACAGACCACATCGCAGTACCAATGCTTTCTGACTGATGTTTTGGTCACTTTTGAATGTTGGTTGTGCTTTCACTCTCGTGGTAGCATAAGACAGACTCTACAACCCACATAAGTTGCTCAGGTAGTGCAGCTCATCCAGGATGGCACATCAATATGAGCTGTGGCAAGAAGGCTTGCTGTGTGTGTCAGCGTAGTGTGCAGAGGCTGGAGGCGCTACCAGAAGACAGGCCAGTACAACAGGAGATGTGGAGGGGGCCGTAGAAGGGCAACAACCCAGCAGCAGGACCGCTACCTCCGCGGAGGAACAGGAGGAGCACTGCCAGAGCCCTGCAAAATCACCTCCAGCAGGCCACAAATGTGCATGTGTCAGCCAAATGGTTAGAAACCGACTCCATGATGGTGGTATGAGGGCCTGACGTCCACATAGGGGGGTTGTGCTCACAGCCCAACACCATGCAAGACGCTTGGCATTTGCCACAGAACACCAGGATTGGCGAAGTCGCCACTGGCACCCTGTGCTCTTCACAGATGAAAGCAGGTTCACACTAAGCACATGTGACCGACGTGACAGAGTCTGGAGACACCGTGGAGAGTGATCTGCTGCCTGCATCATCCTTCAGCATGACCGGTTTTGCGATGGGTCAGTAATGGTGTGGGGTGGCATTTCTTTGCAAGGCCACACAGCCCTCCATGTGCTCGCCAGAGGTAGCCTGACTGCCATTATGTATCAAGATGAGATCCTCACACCCCTTGTGAGACCATATGCTGGTGCGTTTATGCCTGGGTTCCTCCTAATGCATGACAATGCTAGACCTCATGTGGCTGGAGTGTGTAAGCAGTTCCTGCAAGATGAAGGCACTGAAGCTATGGACTGGCCGATCCATTCTCCAGACCTGAATCCGATTGAACCCATCTGGGATATCATGTCTCGCTCCATCCACCAACGTCACGTTGCACCACAGACTGTCCAGGAGTTTGAGGATGCTTTAGTCCAGGGCTGGGAGGAGATCCCACAGGAGACCATCCGCAACCTCATCAGGAGCATGCCCAGGCGTTGAAGGGAGGTCATACAGTCACGTGGAGGCCACACACAATACTGAGCCTCATTTTGACTTGTTTTAAGGACATTACATCAAAGTTGGATCAGCCTGTAGTGTGTTTTTACACTTTAATTTTGGAGGTGACTAAAAAATCCAGGCCTCCATTGGTTAATAAATTTGATTTCCATTGATGATTTTTGTGTTATTTTGTTGTCAGCACATTCAACTTTGTACAGAACAAAGTATTCAATGAGAATATATCATTCATTCAGATCTAGGATGTGTTATTTGAGTGTTCTCTTTATTTTTTTGAGCAGTGTATATGATTCCACATGTGTTAATTCATTGTTTTGATGCCTTCAATGTGAATGTACAATTTTCATAGTCATAAAAATACAGAAAAATCTTTAAATGAGAAGGTGTGTCCAAACTTTTGGTCTGTACTGTATGTTGGGAGAAATAATGAATGGGCTATAAAAATTTAAAAAGGACTTTGATTAGGGAATGTGATAGGCTGCCCTAAACAGGTATGTTTTTAGGGAGCGCCTAAAACTGTGTAAGTTGTGGTTCATCCTAATTTCTTGGGGTAGAGTATTCCAAAGAATAGGTGCAGCTCGGAAGAAGTCTTGTAGCCGGAAGTGGGAGGTACGGATTAGTGCAGATGTTAGTCGAAAGTCACTTGCGGAGCATAGAGAATGGGTAGGCTGATAATTAGAAATGAAGGGGGTGCCACACTGTGGAGAGCTTAGTGGGTAAGAATGAGTAATTTAAATTGGATCCTATAATTTATGGGCAGCCAGTGCAATGACTGGAATAGAGCAAAACGGTCTGAGTTATGATTAGCCAGATAGATGACCCTGGCTGCTGCATTATGGATGGACTTGAGAGGGGAAATTCGAATGAGGGAGTGGCCAATTATTAGAGAGTTACAGGCAGGAGTGGATCAGGGCAACAGTGAGGGTTTTTTTGTTTCCAAGGTGAGAAAGAGGCCGCATTCTAGAGATGTTCTTCAGATGCAAGTGACAAGAGGGGGCAAGAGATTGTATATGGAAGGTGAAGGAAAGATGGGTGTCAAACACAACACCCAGCCAGCGCACCTGCTGGCTCAGCATTATTGTGGTGCCACCCATGGAAAGGGAGATGTCAGATTTAGGGAGGTGAGTAGATGGCGGGAGCAGAAGAAGTTCAGTTTTGGAAAAGTTGAGTTTCAGATAGAGAGCGGACATGATGTTGGAAACTGAGTCCAGACAGTCACTGGTGTTCTGTACTGCAGTGGGGGTAAGGTCAGGGGACGAGGTGTACAGTTGTGTGTTATCTGCATAAAGATGGTACTGAAAGCCAAATTTGCTGATGGTCTGTCCAATTGGGGCTGTGTAGAGAGAGAAGAGAAGAGGGCCAAGGACTGAACCCTGAGGAACCCCAATAGTAAGAGAAAGGGGGGAAGTAGTGTAGCCAGAGAACTATACATTGAAAGAGCGGTCAGATAGGTAGGAAGAGAACCAGGATTGAGCAGTGTCCTTTATGCCAATTGAGTGGAGCATAGAGAGAAGGAAGTGGTGGTCAACGGTGTTGCAAGCTGCAGAAAGGTCAAGAAGAATGAGCCGAGAGTAATCACCAATATGTTTTGCTGTCAGAAGGTCATTGGTTACTTTGATGAGTGCAGTTTCTGTAGTATGTAGGGGCAGAAGCCGAACTGTTATGGGTCTAGAAGAGAATGAATGGAGAGGTAACTGGTAAGGCGGGAGTAGACCAGGCACTCCAACAGTTTAGAGAAGACGGGGAGAATGGAGACTGGTTTGTAGTTGTTTGTGCAGGAAGGGTCAAGAGAGGGCTTTTTTAATAATGGAGTAATGATGGAGTGTTTAAAGGAGGAGGGGAAGATACCAGAAGAGAGGGAGAGATTGAAGATTTTAGTCAGGTGATTAGTGATGACTGAAGAGAGAGACTGGAGTAGATGTGTGGGAATGAGGTCAGTGGTGCATGTAGTGGGATGAGAAGAAGAGAGGAGCCTGGAGACTTCTGTGACTGGGTCAAATGTGGAGAGTGATCCAGAGGAGATGTGGGGAGGGATGGGAGTTACGGCATTTGGTCGCTGGGAGATGATTTCCTGATGCATGGTGTCAATTTTCTCTGTGAAGTAGGAGGCCAAGTCCTCAGCACAAATGTCCATGATGGGGGCCTGCCCTTTAGGACTGAGGAGGGAGTGAACGGTGTCAAAGCATTTTTTGGGGTTGTTGGATAGTGAGGAGATCAGGGTGGTGAAGTAGGACTGTTTGGCGAGGTGAAGGGCAGAGTTATACATTTTTAACATAAATTTATAGTGGATAAAGTTTTCTAGTGTGCGAGTTTTCCTCCATAGGAGTTCTACACTTCTAGAGCATCGCTGGAGAAGTCAGGTTTGTGGTGTAAGCCAAGGCTGTTTTACTCTGTGTTTAGAGGTTCTGAGGGTGAGGGGCACTACTTGGTCAAGGGTGCTTCTGAGAGTGTCATTGTAGTGATTTACAGCCAGATCAGGACAGGAAAAAGAGGAGATTGGGAACAGTGATGAGTGAAGGGTGTCTGTAAGTGTATGAGGGTTTAATGACTTGTAGATTTCTGAATGTGTGATAGGTAGGAGTGTGCTGGAGTGGGCGAGGATTTGTGAGTGTGAAGGAGAGAATGTTATGATCAGAGAGGAGAAGAGTGGAGTTATCTAGGTAAGGGATTGAACAAAGCTGGACAAAGACCAGATCAAGGGTGTTTCTGTCTTTGTGTGTCTCAGAGGTTGAAAGCTGGTGTAGGCCAGAGAACTAGAACTGTGGTTTTACTCTTCCACGGTTCAAATCTGGGTGTAATCCACCTTTTTGCCTTTTTTTACATTAAAAAAACAGTTTGAGTGTCTCGGTGACTGTTCAGACACAAATATATCTATTTAAAAAGTATGTTATACGCCAGGAAATTAGAACTGTGGTTTTCCTCTTCCACGGTTCAAATCTGGGTGTTATCCACCTTTTTGCCTTTTTTCCATAAAATAAAACAGTTAGAGTGTCTCGCTGACTGTTTAGACACAAATATATCAGTTTAAAAGATTGTGGTGTAGGCCAGAGAACTTGAACTGTGGTTTTCCTCTTCCACGGTTCTAATATCCTTTTTATTACCCTTTTGCCATTGATAGTGCGAGTGTAAGCTATTTTACGTCATTTACAATAGGCAAGGCACATGGCAAGGGAAGTGGAACTCGACGTGCTGGTGATGGTGCGTGCAGAGGACAGGGCCGTGGCCAAGGTGAAAATGTGCCACAACCAACAGCCACATCTTCTCGCTCCCAGTTCTTGACCGAATTACTATGGAAGCACACAACAACACCCCTATTGGGAACTGTTCAGTGTGAATAGGCTATTAATTGGATAGCAGATAATACTTCCAGTCACCAGGGCACCACCACCCCCGGTCCGCCTTCCACACGGTCAAGTCTAAGTAGCCATACTCCTCCTCACCCCGATGCTCCTTCCTCCCACCATGCCGAGTGTTGTCAGACACATAGGCGGATTATAATGAGGGCAATCTGGGCTACCGCCTGGGGCCCAAGGCTTTGGGTGGGCCCATGAATTGTTCCCATTATAATTCGCAATCTTTTTTTTGTCACCTCCGCGCTGGCTGAAGGTTCAGATCAACACTGCTGCGGGCCCGCAGCCATAGGCGGCTTGAATCATGCTGTGCTCGCCCTGCCAGTGCCACATGACGTCAGGCAGGGCAGCCACTCACAGACACGCTAGCTGCATCACGCAGCCGCTCCCATCCTGCTGCCGCGGCTGTTTATTCACTAGCTTGGCCAGTTTAAATGATGTTGGGACTGCCCTGCCTGATGTCGTGTGGCAGGGTGGTCCCAACATCATTTAAATTGACCGCGCTAGTGAATATACAGCTGCGATGGCAGGATGGGAGCGGCCGCGTGATACAGCCAGTATGTCTGTGAGTTGCTGCTTTTAAATTTGGGTCCTGCCCTGCCTGACATCATCTGATATGACGTCAGGCAGGGCAGGACCCAAATTTCAAAGCAGCCACTCACAGACACGCTGCATCACGCTGCCACTCCCATTCGGCCATCGCAGCTGTATATTCACTAGAGCAGGTAGTTTAAATGATGCTGTGACCGCCCAGCCACATGACGTCAGGGAGGGCCAAGCATATACAGCGCGGGCGCTGGTCTATTAAAAAGAAGAAATGGCTAACATGAAGAGGAGCCGCCTGCTCCTACCCCACACACCGTGACCCAGAGCTTGCCT
Source organism: Phyllobates terribilis (assembly GCF_046119375.1). NCBI lineage: Eukaryota > Metazoa > Chordata > Amphibia > Anura > Dendrobatidae > Phyllobates > Phyllobates terribilis. Next base: position 67,366,845 of record NW_027362763.1, on the reverse strand, counting down.
GCTGCCTGCTCTCCTGCTGAGCCATGCTGCTCCAGTGTCAAAGTGTGTTTAAAAAGTATGTTTTTTATGTATATCTATCAATAATGGTCCCCTGCCATTTTATATAGAGTGCTTGCTGGCTGCCTTCTACACTGTGTGCAGAATTATTAGGCAAGTTGTATTTTAGAGGATTATTTTTATTATTGATGAACAACTATGTTCTCAATCAACCCAAAAGACTCATAACTATCCAAGCTTAATATTTTTGGAAGTTGGAGTGTTTTTTTTTTTAGATTTGGCTATCTTAGGAGGATATCTGTTTGTGCAGGTAACTATTACTGTGCCGAATTATTAGGCAACTAAATAAAAACCAAATATAATCCCATCTCACTTGTTTATTTTCACCAGGTAAACGAATATCAGTGCACAAAATTTGGAAATATACATTTCTGACATGCAAAAACCAAAACCAAAAAAATACTGATCAATATAGCCACCTTTCTTTATGATGACACTCAACAGCCTTCCATCCATAGATTCTGTCAGTTGCTTGATCTGTTTTCGATCAACATTGCGTGCAGCAGCCACCACAGCCTCCCAGACACTGTTCCGAGAGGTATACTGTTTTCCCTCCCTGTTGATCTCACATTTTATGATGGACCACAGGTTCTCTATGGGGTTCAGATCAGGTGAACAAGGGGGCCATGTCATTATTTTTTCTTGTTTTAGACCTTTACTAGCCAGCCATGCTGTGGAGTAGTTGGATGCATGTGATGGAGCATTGTCCTGCATGAAAATCATGTTTTTCTTGAATGATACCGACTTTTTCTTGTACCACTGCTTGAAGAAGTTGTCTTCTAAAAACTGGCAGCAGGTCTGGGAGTTGAGCTTCACTCCATCCTCAACCCGAAAAGGTCCCACAAGTTCATCTTTGATGATACCAGCCCATACCAGTACCCCACCTCCACCTTGCTGGCGTCTGAGTTGGAGTGGAGCTCTCTGCCCTTTACTGATCCAGCCTCTGGCCCATCCATCTGGCCCATCAAGAGTCACTCTCATTTCATCAGTCCATAAAACCTTTGAAAAATCAGTCTTGGTCAATTCTTGACATTTTATCTTATGTTTATTGTTCAAAGGTGGTCGTTTTTCAGCCTTCCTTACCTTGGCCATGTCCCTGAGTATCGAACACCTTATGCTTTTTGATATTCCAGTAACATTGCAGCTCTGAAATATGGCAAAACTGGTGGTGAATGGTATCTTGGCAGCTTCATGCTTGATTTTCCTCAATTCATGGGCAGTTATTTTGCGCCTTTTTTGGCCAACACGCTTCTTGCGATCCTGTTGGCTATTTGCCATGAAACGCTTGATTGTTCGGTGATCACTCTTCAAAAGTTTGGAAATTTCAAGACTGCTGCATCCCTCTGCAAGACATCTCACAATTTTGGACTTTTCATAGCCCGTCAAATTTCTCTTCTGACCCATTTTGCCAAAGGAAAGGAAGTTGCCTAATAATTAAGCACACCTTATATAGGGTTTTGATGTCATTAGTCAACACCCCTCCTCATTGCAGAGATGCACATCACCAGATTTACTTAATTGGGAGTTGGCCCTCAAGCTTATGCAGCTTGAAGTAGGACAACATGTATAAAATGTATCATATGATCAAAATACTCATTTGCCTAATAATTCAGCACACAGTGTAGTGTTGCCACTTGAGATGAGCGTTGTTCTACTCGAACTGTTCGCCAATCTCAAATTCGAGCTGTTTTGGGCGGTGTTCGAGCCGTTCGGCGAACACGAACAATTTGAGAAAAATTCGGCTGTTCGAGGTTATGTTCGATAACTGTTCGTGCACCAAAATCATAACTGGATTTTTTCTCAGTAATGATGAAAATTAATGTTAATACGCAGTTTGAGTGTACACCGGGGTGGGGGGAGGGGCAGGGGATGGATCTCTGCAGGAACAATGAAGATCTCCATTTTTTTTTTCTCTTTCCCGCATTTACAGTGGGGAGGTGCAATCTGTCAGCCTATCAGCAGCGCACACACGGAGCAAAGTGCTTTTTTTCACACAAGCAAGGGCATGTGTCATTGGCAGTGTATGTCACATGTCCTTGCCCTATAAGACCAAGCCATTTTCCCCGTCGCCACCATTTTCTCACTGCTGCAGCTGCGTGTTAGACGGCACCGCTGTTGCTGTGTGCGCTATACCTTGTTAATTTCAAGCCAATTTTCGCACAAATCTACAGATAGCTTGGGAGTAGGGAATAGTTGTGATTGCAGTCCTTTTAAGGACTAGGTTACAGCATTTCCTACGACTTTTATCAGGCAGGTCTGTGCTCTTAAATAGATAGGTTGTGGGAGTAAAGACTAATTGTAATTGGAGTCCTTTTCAGGACTAGGTTACATCAGTTCCTATCAGTTTTTGCCAGGCAGGTCTGTGCCAGTGCTGTGCAAGTTTTTTTCACAGCATTTGGCTGAATCTAGCAAAGCTAATCCTTTTTGGCCTATTGCAGAGTGTGTTAGTCAGTGGAGTAGCCTATCTGTGTTGCAAGATATACCACCTGTGTATAGAATACCAATTTTTTTACTGCACCTAGTGAAGTAAAATCTTTTGGGCATAGCATCATTCTATTAGTCCATCTATACTGACCTCCATCAGGTTGCAAATTGAATATAATTTTTTTCTGCATCTAGCTCTGAAAAAATATTGGGCTTCTTGCTGTGTGTGGGACTTGTTGTATTAGTCCATCTATACTGACCTCCATCAGGTTGCAAACTGAATATATTTTTTTCTGCATCTACCTCTGAAAAAATATTGGGCTTCTAGCTGTGTGTGGGACTTGTTCTATTAATCCATCTATACAGACCTCCATCAGGTTGCAAACTGAATATATTTTTTTCTGCATCTACCTCTGAAAAAATATTGGGCTTCTAGCTGTGTGTGGGACTTGTTGTATTAGTCCATCTATACTGACCTCCATCAGGTTGCAAACTGAATATATTTTTTTCTGCATCTACCTCTGAAAAAATATTGGGCTTCTAGCTGTGTGTGGGACTTGTTCTATTAATCCATCTATACAGAACTCCATCAGGTTGCAAACTGAATATATTTTTTTCTGCATCTACCTCTGAAAAAATATGTGGCCTTCTAGCAGTGTGTGGGACTTTCTCTATTAGTCCATCTATACTGACCTCCATCAGGTTGCAAACTGAATATATTTTTTTCTGCATCTACCTCTAAAAAAATATTGGGCTTCTAGCTGTGTGTGGGACTTGTTGTATTAGTCCATCTATACTGACCTCCATCAGGTTGCAAATTAAAAATATTTTTTATCTGCATCTACAGTACCTCTGAAAAAATATTTGGGCTTCTAGCTGTGTGTGGGACTTGTTCTATTAGTCCATCTATACTGACCTCCATCAGGTTGCAAATTGAATATAATTTTTATCTGCATGTAGCTCTGAAAAAATATTTGGCCTTCTAGCAGTGTGTGGGACTTTCTCTATTAGTCCATCTATACTGACCTCCATCAGGTTGCAAATTAAAAATAATTTTTATCTGCATCTAGCTCTGAAAAAATATTTGGCCTTCTAGCAGTGTGTGGGACTTTCTCTATTAGTCCATCTATACTGACCTCCATCAGGTTGCAAATTAAAAATAATTTTTATCTGCATCTACCTCTGAAAAAATATTTGGGCTTCTAGCTGTGTGTGGGACTTGTTCTATTAATCCATCTATACAGACCTCCATCAGGTTGCAAACTGAATATAATTTTTTTCTGCATCTAGCTCTGAAAAAATATTTGGCCTTCTAGCAGTGTGTGGGACTTGTTCTATTAGTCCACCTATACTGACCTCCATCAGGTTGCAAATTCAAAATAATTTTTTGTCTGCATCTAGCTCTGAAAAAATATTTGGCCTTCTAGCAGTGTGTGGGACTTTCTCTATTAGTCTATCTATACTGACCTCCATCAGGTTGCAAACTGAATATATTTTTTTTCTGCATCTACCTCTGAAAAAATATTGGGCTTGTAGCTGTGTGTGGGACTTGTTCTATTAATCCATCTATACAGACCTCCATCAGGTTGCAAACTGAATAAAAAATTTTTCTGCATCTTCCTCTGAAAAAATATTTGGGCTTCTAGCTGTGTGTGGGACTTGTTCTATTAGTCCATCTATACTGACCTCCATCAGGTTGCAAATTGAATATAATTTTTTTCTGCATCTAACCCAGCCAATAGTTTTGGCCTAATACCACAGTTTGGCCACTCAGCTCTGCTCGGTTCCCATCCATTGTTTTTTTGTGCAAACAACTCCAGAGTTGTGAATTAGTTAACCACCAAAATGAGTGGAAAAAGGCCTGCTGCTGGTGGAAAGGGGAATAGGCGTGTTGGGAAGGGGAAAAAAGGTTGTGTCCGTGGGGTAGGTGTTAAAGCAACAGTAACATCTGCAGAAGAAAGACCATCTTCCAGCCAAACTAAAATGTCTACTTCTTTTAGCGGACAATGTGATAAGATCCCTTTCTTACGGCCACGCCAATCGCTACAAATTCCAGATGAGGCACAAAAACAGCAGGTGCTTCAACGGATATCAAGTGCTCCTTTAAGTGGGCTCTCCTCCACATCAACTTCAACATCACAAATACTCCAGTCCTCAAAGATGTCACCCCAATCGCACTTGCTTCCTCACAGCTCCCAAATCTCCAGCTGCCCGTCTGAGTATGAGGTAGAACAGATGGTTGAGTCTGCAGAGCTGTTTACTCATACTATAGCCTGGGAATCAGAGGTCGACTCCAGCGCTTCTGTGAATCCAGACGAGGAAATGATCTGCACTGATGCCCAGAATCTTTATGAGTCGGATCCAGGACCAGACGCAGAAGGTTCTGACCATAATGTAGACCCTCATTCCCAAACTGTAACTCCTGTTGGTGGAGACAATGATTAAGACGATGATAAGACTCAAATACCTGATTGGAGCGACAACTTTAGTTTTTTGTCAGGGCAGGAACAGGTTGGCTCTGAGGATGACGGGTGTGATAACGCACAGGGTGATGATGATGAGGTTGGAGATCCCACTTACTGTCAACCCACAGTCAGCCAAGAGATGAGGTCAGCAGAGGAGGTGGAGGAAGATGCTAGTGACGACGAGGTCAGGTTGCGCCTTCCTGGACAGAGACGTAGTACTGGAACCACGTCAACAACTGCATCCTCAAACACAACTCTGCCTCTCACCACAAGTCGTGGTGGCTCTTCAGGTCGCATGTGTGCTAAGCCTTGCGTAGCCTGGGCATTTTTTCAGATCGATAAAGATGACCCAACTCGTGTTATCTGTAACATTTGTCAGCAAAAGCTAAGTAGAGGCCAAAAAATACATAGTTTGAGTACTTCATGCATGAACCGGCACATGGACATGAAGCATAAGTTGCAGTGGGAAGCTCAGTGTGCTACAATGCGGCCTAGGCGGCCGGGTCAACCGCCGTCTGCCATATCTTGTGCATCCGCGGCCTCTTCATCCTCTGTGACTGGGGGGACAGCAGTCACACCTGTTTTGGGGCGCAGACCTGCCACCTCTTTACCCGCAACAGCCAGCGTGATTGGCAGGTCATCATTTTCTTTGGAGGTGGTAACACCAGCTGGTCTTGAGCGCTGTCCGACATCGATAGCACCACCTTTGGATCAAGGCAACCTAACATGTCCGCCTGCATCTTCCTCACAGACCGGCAGTTTGCCGGGGACACCCTTATCAACCCCGTCTAAGCACAATAGCCAGCCCTCGGTCCCTCAGATGTGGACAAGTAAAAGACCATTTCCTCCTAGCCATGAGAAAGCTAAGAGGTTGAATTTCACCATCTGCAAGCTCTAGGCTACAGAAATGCTGCCTTTCCGCCTGGTGGACACAGAGGATTTTTGAGACCTTATGTCCGTCGCAGTGCCCCCGTACCAGATGCCCAGTCGACACTACTTCTCAAAGAAAGGTGTGCCTGCGCTCCACCAGCATGTCGCACACAACATCACCGCTTCTTTGAGAAACTCTGTGTGTGACAGGGTGCATTTCACCACGGACACTAGGACGAGTAGGCATGGACAGGGGCGTTACATGTCGCTGACTGGGCACTGGGTAACCATGGTAACAGCAGGACAAGGGGCTGCTGTACAAGTCTTGCCGTCCCCACGAGTTGTGCGTCAATCCTCTTTATGTCAAAGTTCCTCCACTGCTTCTGCCTCCTCAACCTCCTCTCGGTCTTCCACCTGCACCCAAAGCCTGCCTGGTCATGCCACAAGCTTTCTAACTGCGCAGAAGGGATCCTGCACACCTCCTTACTATGCTGGCAGTAGGGCTCAACGTCATCAGGCGGTTTTTACATTGAAATGTCTGGGAAATGTGAGTCACACAGCTGAGGAGTTGTGGTCAGCTCTGGAGAACCAATTTCATGAATAGTTGTCTCCACTGGACCTGAAACCAGGGAAGGCCGTGTGCGACAATGCTGCAAACCTGGGTGCGGCCCTTCGCCGGGGCAATGTCACACACGTGCCTTGTATGGCTCACGTGTTGAACCTGGTTGTCCAGCAATTTTTAGCCCACTATCCCAGACTAGATGGCCTTCTGCAGAGGGCACGGTCGCTGTGTGCTCACTTCCGCCGTTCGCATCCCGCAGCTCAGTGACTTACATCTCTACAGAAGTCGTTGGGCCTGCCACTTCACCGGCTAAAATGCGATGTGTCTACCCGGTAGAATTCAACTCTGCACATGTTGCAGCGACTGTGGCAGCACCGACAAGCCCTGGTGCAATACGTTCTGACGTATAGCCTTGGCCAACGAGATCCAGAGGTGGGGCAAATCACTCTGGAGGAGTGGTCTCAGATCATGGACCTATGCACCCTTCTGCACAGTTTTGAAATGGCGACGAAGATGTTTAGTGCTGACGATGCCATTATCAGCATGACTATTCCGGTGATTTACATGCTGGAGCACATGTTAAACAGAATTCGGAGTCAGGTGGTGGCACAAGAGGAGGTGGAGGAAGTAGAGGAGGAGGAGTTGTATGCGGAAGGGCTAACATCTGCAAGGTCCAGACGGTCGGCAGCACCAAGGCGGCAGGCATGTGAGGGTGGGGGAGATGGTTTTACCAGGGCGCATGGTAGCAGCCAAACTAGTGAGGAAGGTGCAGGAGCCCAGGAAGAAGTGGAGGACGAAGTGATGGAAGACTCATCAGATGAGGGAGACCTTGATCACATTTCTGTTGTGCGAGGTTGGGGGGAGAGGACAGAGGAGGGAAGCATGATTGTTACCTCGCCACCAACACAACAGGGACTTGGTGCTCCAGGATGCGCAACACACATGAGTGCCTTCTTACTGCACTACCTGCAACATGACCCTCGAATTGTGAGAATTAGAAATAATCCTGACTACTGGGTTGCCACACTGTTAGATCCCCGGTAAAAAAGTAAATTTGCAGAAATTATTCCTGCCATAGAAAGGGATGCACGCATGCAGGAGTATCAGCAGAGACTGTTGCAGAATCTTACATGTGCTTTTCCACAAAATACCAGTGGTGCACGTAGTGAATCTCACAGTTCCAACTTGACAACCGTGGGACCGTCAATTGTTCAGCACTCAAACCGTAACAGAACCACAGTATCTGCTGGTAACATCAATTTTGCGGAATCATTTCACCACTTTTTTAGCCCATCCTTTGCAAGGCCACAGGAGACAAGAAGTCTGACACATAGTCAACGCCTAGAGACGATGGTACAGGAGTATCTCCAAGTAAACATTGAAGCCATGACTGTGTCACTGGACCCTTGCTCTTTTTGGGCTTCCAATCTGGATAAATGGCCGGAGCTAGCCACTTACGCCTTGGAGATCTTGTCATGCCCCGCAGCCAGCGTTTTGTCTGAACGTGTGTTCAGCGCTGCTGGTGGTGTGCTGACAGATAAGCGCACGCGGCTCTCCACTGATAATGTAGACAGACTCACGTTCATAAATATGAACAAATCATGGATCCGAAACGACTTTTCTACCCCTGTGTCATCCTGGGGAGAGTAAAAGCTTGATGATTGGTTAAAATCACCCTACCAACCGTTTTAAGCTTTCAAATTACTAATCATGTTTATCTGTATCTTGGCTGGAAAATAATTTGGGCTTTGTAGCAGTGTGCAGCACTGATTCTATTAGGCCATCTATAATAAGCTCCACCAGATTTAAAATTACTAATCATGTTTATCTGTATCTTGACTGGAAAATAATTTGGGCTTTGTAGCAGTGTGCAGCACTGATCCTATTAGGCCATCTATACTAAAGCTTCACCAGATTTAAAATTAATAATAATTTTTAGCTGCATCTAGCCCGGAAAATAATTTTGGGGCTCCGAGATGCGCAAGACACATAAGTGCCTTCTTGCTGCACTACCTGCAGCATGACCCTCATATTGTCAGAATTCGAAGTAATCATGACTACAGGGTTGCCACACTCTTAGATCCCCCAAACTTTTCGATCAACCTTTGCATTTTAATAAAGACCAAAAAAATGGTCATTTTTGAAATTATAAGCATTAGCAGGTTGTTAGAAACTGAAATCAAACAGTTTTCAACTCAAAACTTTATTCTAGGTGATGTTACATTTTCACATAGGACCCCTTGTTCGAAAGGAGCTTCTGAACTCTCTCATCCATTGAATTTGTCAGGTTTTGGATGGTTTCTGCTTCAATTGTTTTGCATGAGGACAGAATACCCTCCCAGAGCTGTTGCTTAGATGTGAACTGCCTCCCGCCATCATAGACACTCCTTTTAATGATGGTCCAAAGGTTCTGAATGGAGTAGAGGTCAGGGGAGCATGGGGGTCACACCATAAGTTTGTCCCATTTTATGCCCATATCAGCCAGAGATGCAGATGTTTTATGTGCAGCATGAGATGGTGCATTATCATGCAAAAAAATGATCTTGCTGTGAAATACACGGTTCTTCTTCTTGAACCATGGCAGAAAGTGCTGTTTGAGAAAATCCACATACATTATGGAGTTCATCTTTAGCGCCTTCAGGGATCCTAAAGGGGCCGACAATCTCTCTCCCCATGATTCCAGCCCAAAACATTACTCCACCTCCTCCTTGTTGGCGCTGTAGCCATGTTTGCGTGGGGTGTCCATCAACCAGCCATCCTCCACTCCATCCATCTGGACCATCGAGCGCTGCACGGCACTCATCCGTGAACAAAACAGTTTTGAAATCAGTCTTCATGTAATGTTTAGCCCACTGGAGCCGTTTCTGCTTGTGTGAAGTGGATAGAGGAGGTCGACAGGATGGCGTATGCACAGCTGCAAACCTCTGAAGGACCCTGCATCTTGTTGTTCGGGGGACGTTGGAGGCACCAGCAGCTTCAAAAACTTGTCTGCTGCTATGACAAGGCTTTTTTGCCGCTGCTCTTTCAACCTGACGTAATTGCCTGTAGGAAAGAGTCCTCAATTTGCCCTTATCAGCACGCACACGTGTGTACTGTGAATCAGCTACATACTTCTTGATTGCCAAGACACTTCATCCTGATCATCGCACAATGTTGATTGTAGTCATGCCTTGACCTAAACACTCCACAATTTGTTGCTTCTCAGCAGCCGACACATCCTTTTTCTTTCCCATTTTGGCAGAAAATGTGGGCTGCTTAATAATGTGAGACAGCCTTCTTAAGTAGTCTTGCCTTTCATTGGACACACCTGCCAAACTAATTAGCACAGGTGTCTGCAATTGCTTACAGTGATATAAAGAGCCCTGACACACATCACCATCAATGAGTTTAACTGACAAACAAACAAATTCTTCCCTTATCACTCCTAAACACTTTTTGCATAATAATTTGGAACACAGTGTACATGTGCTTTTCCACAAAACACCAGTGGTTCACGTAGTGAATCTTACAGTTCTAACTTGCCAACCGTGGTCTGTATGGAGTTGTTCAATAAAGGGCCCAAAATTAAGATAACATAGATGGGAGAGGTCTCTATGAATAGGAATTCCTAAGTATTTGAAACCCTGTGAGGGCCAGGCAAAGGGAAAGTTGGACTGGATGGAATCCTATATGGATTTGGGGAGGGAGACATCGAGGGCCTCAGACTTCGCTGCATTGATTTTAAAATTTGACCATGTAACAAAGTGATCTATTTCAGCCATAACAGCATGGATGAATATATGTGATTGAGTGATATATACTAGGACATCATCAGCAAATAGAGAGCACTTGTACTCAGTGCCTCCCACCTCAATCCACCTAATATTGGGGTTATGGTGAATTGATGAGAGCAGGTGCTCCGTCACTAGGATGTATAAGAGAGGGGACAGAGAACATCCCTGCCTTGTCCCATTGGTGATTGTGAAAGGTGATGAAAATGTTCTGACGCGCCCCCTGGGCCTTGGGACACCCGGAGCCGGACCCTTTTTGGTGGATGCTGGTGGTTGTAGTCTCCGTGGCGGCGACCCAGTTCCGTGGCTCAGGGTGGTCAAACCAGTGGCAGAACTATTTATGTGGTTTTGATGTTTAAATGTCCGACTACGCCACCCGTGGATTGCGGTCAGAGTGAACCGCCGCTCCAGGGCAGACCGCTGAGGCTGGTGTTGTGGGTGCAGCAGAGCGTAGCATAACTCCCCACGGGAGGAGTATAGCCTCAGGGCAGTGTATGCGGAGGATGGGGGTGATGGTGCAGGGCAGCAACAGTAACGACACGGAGTCAGTGATGCAGTCCAGGGCCTTTACTCACAGTTCTTATTATCCAGACCACGTCTGCAGGTAACGGCTGCCCACGTCGTACTGTGCTCACCAGGTGAGGGGCTCAGACAACTCCCAGATAACTTTGGAGTGCTTCACAGGACCCCCTTTGTGTGTCCTTTGTCTGGCCTTTCTTACCAACCCTTCTGTCCGGCTGCCTCGGGCCTCCTCTTGGTAAACTTGGCGCCAGTTTCCCTGACCCTATGTGGTGCCTTCCTTGCGGGTGTAGCGAGGGGCTGCGCCACATAAATTGTCACAGCCTCCTGTTTCTAGCTGAGGGTCGTTTCCTGCCTCCACTAGTTTCGGGGACCAGTCTCCCCCTGTGGCCTGACCCCTCCACGCAGGTGGATTCGGGCGTGCGGTGGCGACTCGCCCGTCCGCACCCCTGGGATCCCTTCATTCCTCGTTCCTGGAGCCTTCTCCGCTCCTCTTCCTTCCTTCTCCCTCTTCCAGGCCTGGGCCTCTGTTACTAGGCCCGCCTCCGGAGCAGAGCTCATGCAGAGCCCCTGCTCCCTGCCACTTCTGCTCAGACTTCTGTGCACTGAACTAAGATGGTGCCCACCTTTTATACTCCCTTTTCAATGCACCCAGGAACTGCTTCCTCCCTGCTCCTGCACTACAGGGTTCCCCTTCCTTAGTGTTCCCTCCCCCCACTCCAGCCAGGGACAGGGACTGTCGTGCCCATCTCAGGGGCATATTGGTCGCCCTGCCCCACGGCAATGTGGTGTAATGCATGCAGGTGTCGGGTCCTGATCCACACTACATCCTTACCTGAGAGTGAGATATCACACCTCTGGGTGAGGTGCAATACCTCTGTAGCAACCGAGCCCTCAGGGTGCTACAGTTCCATTTATCTTCAGCCTAGGTGACGTATTGCGATACAGGGCCGTGATTTTGGCTATAAAAGGGTCCCCTAGACCCCTACCCCAAGCTTTTTAAGAGAATCATATATGGCGTGCCAGGAGACTCTATGGAATGCTTTCTCAGCATCCAACGAGAGTATCTAATTACAAATTTTTAACTGCATCTAGCCCAGGAAATACTTTGTGCCTAGTAGCAGTGTCTGCTAGTCAGCGGATTATCCCGGCTGTTAAGCAAGCTACACCACCTGTAGTTTGGACACTTAATTTTTTCAAAGGAAATGCTTCGGGACCACGGGATACTCAGTGAAGAGCATCAGGAGGCACCCCAAGGCATAGGGGCTGGGACTGGCAGTAGGATGCCTTGCGGTGGACAGCCGAGCTCGATCCTTATAAAAGCTTTTTAACTGCAGCAGCTTTAGTGGACGCTACTGAAGCTGGAATTACTCGGCTGCTGGCATGAGACTTGCCCTCCAATAGATCCTTATAAATGGATTTAAAGTGTATTCATTCAAATTAGAGAGACAATTTAAATTAAAAAGCTTAGAGCTGCCTCCACCACAGGGGGGCTCGCTTGACCCACCAGCGGACAGGCACCAGTATTGGGAGAGGGGGGCTGGCCGTCAGGGTTCACCGCGGCTCTGGCACAAACCCGGCAACGCGGAGGTGGCACGGGCAGGAGCGGACTGAACGTTTCGGCTTCTCACTTTTTGGATTTTAGAAGGGCATGACATGCCTATATCTGTGTCTCCCCCTCCTTTTACTCCTCCACCTCTTTTTTTTTTGCATGACTATATGTACTTGTCACTTTTCCATGTGTTAGTTGTGTCTTCTGAGCAGTTTGTCAGCTTTTGGACACCTTTGAAGGTGTTTTCTATGTGTTTCTATGTGTTTTTGTTTGCCTGCCATTGGTTTTAACGGTGTTCGAAGGTGTTCGATGAACAGTTCGACGAACAGTTCGGTGAACACATGGGTGTTCGACGAACCGAACCGAACTCGAACACTACGGGGGTGGCTCAACACTAGTTGCCACTTGACACAGACAAATATTAGCTTAAATCATCTTGTGTCTCAGACAGTGTATGTGCCAGTGGAACTGGTAGGTAGCCAGCAGCACTTTGTATGAAAGGGCAGGGGACCATTGTCATTTTTCAAATTTCTACATAATCTTGGGGATGGGAGAGGAGTGGACTGAAACTACATAAAGACAAATGCCTCTGCACACTGTCTACCCCCTCCCCTCATCATCTTAGAATTTTTGCTTGCATCACATATTTCATTATTTGTATAAATACATGATGTAATGCAAGCAAAATCTCCAAAGTGGACAGCGCATAATGTGCCGGGGCATTTGTCCCATGTAGTTTCAGTTCACTACCATCTCCCACATTTTTTACACAATTAAAGGCTCCTTGCCCTTAGATACAGAGCGCCATTGCAAATTCTGCTTGTACATGCCCACGATAAGGAATGGTAGCATTTTGAATGCAGCGTATTTCCGTTGCATCCAAAACACTGCATTGTAATTACCGCACTTGTGTTTAGTTACATGCAGATTTAGCGCATCTAATGACATGCTATTGGTCATACACTGAAGACACTGGTCTTTGCTACAGAAATTCACATGCAGCCATGCTGCGTCTTGTAAACCCACGTAAACTCACGTCACGCGGGTGAGATTACATAGCATTAGGCTGGTTTCACATGTCCGGCTATTTCCGGTACTGGAAAAACTGGTACTGGAATATATTTGCCACATCAGGACCGGCGCCTAGGAATAACGGTACAGTTAGCGCTGTTCATAAGCGCAGGTGCCGAACGCTGCTCTCATAATAATAATAATTTTTATTTTTATAGCGCCAACATATTCTGCAGCACTTTACAATTTAAGGGGGACTTATACAGACAATAAAGACATTACAGAATAAGCCTAACTCATATAGAAAGAAGTGAGGGTCCTGATCGCAAGCTTACAGTCTATGAGGAAATGGTGGAGACCCAAAAGGTAAAATGTACATATATTGTATAATGCAGCCTTAATATGCTAAATAGGATAAATAATAATGCATGATCTGGTCACCAACCAGTATGTGTACAGTCCTGACCAAGGCTATTAAGTGCATGGATGGTAGGAATCTGAAATTGAAGAAGATTTTAATATGGGCCAAAGCTGGGACAGATAGATAGTGTGTTGAGGCGATAGGCCACTCTAAAGAAATGGGTTTTTAGGATCCGCTTGAAACTGTGGGTATTGGGTATTAATCGAACTGTCCTGGGTAGTGCATTCCAAAGAATAGGCGCAGCACGTGAGAAATCTTGGAGACGGGAGTGGGAAGTTCGGATTATGGAGAATTTTAGTTTTAAGTCATTGGCAGAATGGAGGGAATGTGTAGGGTGGTCGACTGAGACAAGGGAGGAGATGTATGGTGGTGCTGAAGGATGGAGTGCTTTGTGTTAAGTTTATATTGAACTCTATATTGAATGGGCAACCAATGCAATGAATGGCACAGGGAAGAGGTATCGGTGTAGCGGTTGGCGAGGAATATGATCCTGGCTGCTGCGTTAAGGACGGATTGGAGAGGGGAGAGTTTAGTAAGAGGGAGAACGATTTGTAGGGAGTTGAAATAATCAAGAGAAGAATGATTAAGAGCTACAGTAAGAGTTTTTGCTGAGTCAAAGGTGAGAAAAGTCCTGATTCTTGAGAAGTTTTTGAGGTGTAGATGACATGAACGAGCGAGTGATTTGATGTGAGGAGTGAATGAAAGATCTGAGTCAAAAATGACCCCAAGACAGCGGGCTTTTTGCTGGGGAGTAATGGTTGAGCCACAAACGGAAATGGCAATATCAGGCACAGGAAGGTTAGTGGAGGGAGGAAATACAAGTAGTTAAGTTTTTGACAGATTCAGTTTTAGATAGAGGAGGACATAATGTTAGACAGAGCAGAAAGGCAATCACTAGTATTTTGTAATAATGCAGGGGTGATGTCCGGAGCAGAGGTGTATAATTGGGTGTCATCAGCGTAGAGATGGTACTGAAAACCGAATCTGCTGATTGTTTGTCCAATAGGAGCGACGTATAAGGAGAAAAGAAGGGGGTCTAGGACCGATCCTTGAGGAACCCCGACAGTAAGGGGAAGGAGAGAGGAGGTGGAGCCGGCAAAAGACACAGAGAAGGAGCAGCCAGAGAAATAGGAGGATAACAAGGAGAGAACAGTGTCCTTGAGGCAAATAGAGCAGAGCATAGTGAGGAGGAGCTGGTGATCACGATTCCCTGCCAGTGCTGCGATCGGCGTGAGCAAGGGACAATGATGAGGGTAGTAGTAGTCTGCTCCCGCAGTGTCCCTGTGTATAAATAAGATTAAAATAATAAAATCCATATACTGACCTTTCCTAAGTGTCCCACGCTGTAATCCTCTGACTGCTGACAGAGGAGCCGGTGAAAATGAACCGCTCCAGCGAGCGGCTCCAGAGCTGCACTCAGGAGCAGTGTCCTGTCACTCAGAGCGCAGCTACGAGGTGGCTTATTCTCTCCGGCTCCTTGGCAGCAGCTGTCGCATGGATTACAGTGGGGGACACCTAGGAGAGGTGAGTACATGGATTTTATTATTTTAATCTTATTTTTGCCGGCGTGGACACAGCGGGAGCAGACTACTACTCTCTCTATTGTCTCTGCCTTTGCTGATTGCAGCACCTGAAGGGATCCACGATGAAGGCAGTGTTCAGCCCCCGGCACTTGGAGACAACGCGCTGTACAGCTGATTCCCAGGCACGGGTACGTGTCACACTGATGACAAACAGATGTCATTCGGGTGTGTTCAGTGTGAGACAGTTTTGTTGACCGTGTATCTGGAAAAAAACAAACATGTCTCCGTGTGGAGCACACGAACACACGGTCCATGGAAACACACTGACATGTGCGCCGACCATAGACAGTTTCCGGTACGTGTGTAAACTGTCACCACTCGTAGAGACTTGTTTACATATTAAAGTTGGTCTGTTCAATACTATAGCTTAAAGTATTTTTTTAAGTGAAGGTAAATTTTAGATTAATGGATGTTTTTTATTTCATAGTTTCACCCAGTAGCTATTTTTTTCAGAAATAATGTTTCAGGTATATGGTGAACACTGACCCGTCATGTGGGGCGGTGGAGGGGCCCATGAAGTCTCAACTGCCTGGGGCCCTGGCTATTCTTAATCCACCCCTGCTCAGACAGCAACTGATCCCACAGTTGGACACTCTGAAGAGCTGTTCACTAGTCCATTCCCATATTATGGCCCCTCACCTGCTCCACTTGAAGTGGTGGAAGAGGGGATCCCATGTAGCAATGGCCAAATATTTGAACAGCCACGGCCACAGGAAGGCGACACTGGAAATTTGTCACAAAAGGTGGACGATGACAAGACACAATTGCCACGAAGTGAGGAGGAGGACAGTGGTGCGGAAGTGGAAGAGGAGGAGGTGGTGAATGATCTAGTAACTGATGCAAAGTGGCAGGAGGACACCCAGAGCGAGGCCAGTAGGACAGAGGGGGAGGGAGGCAAAGTACCCCAACAGACAGGAAGAAGCAGTGTGGTGGCTGCAGACAGAAGGCGGGCAACCGTTCCCTGTAACACGAACACTTGGGACGATGCCAGTACAACCGGTAGGTCTAACAGAGTCTAGAATATTTTTAAAGACTCTGCTGATAACCCCAAAAAGGCCATTTGTACCACCTGCCAGGACAGCATCAGCAGGGGTGACAAAACTACCAGCCTGACCAACACCAGCATGATCAGGCACATGTCAGCAAAGCACTCGACTTTGTGGTGCAAACCCCAGGGTCCAGAACCAGTGTCAGCGAGTGTCACCACTGCTTTTTCCACTGTTGTGCATGTAAGAGAACCCCCTGTTGTGCGTGCAAGGCAATCCCCTGTCCATACTGCATACAAAGATGCCCCCTCCTCTCAGTCTTCACTTGTTATTGCAGTTTCTCAAGAAACAGCATCAACATCCACATCCACGTCCCATCACAGCGTTCAATTGCCCATATTCCAGACCTTTGAACGAAAGCGAAAATTCACAGCCAACGCCCCACAAGACACAGTCCTAAATTCGCACATTTCACGACTGTTCGCGTTGGAAATGCTGCCATTTAGGCTGGTGGAGATGGAATCCTTCCACAACCTTATGGCGGTGGTCGTCCCTCTGTACTCGGTCTCCAGCTGACACTATTTTGCTCGGTGTGCCATCCCCGCACTACACAAGCACATGTCCCAAAACATCTGCTGTGCCCTCAATAACGCAGTTACTGGGAGAGTCCACCTGACAACGGACACGTGGACAAGTGCTTGTTGCCAGGGATGGTACATCTCCCTGACGGCACACTGGGTAAACATAGTGGAAGTCGGGACCCAGTCGGACGTTGGGACGGAACACATCCTCCCCACACGGAGGATTGAGGGCCCTATGTCAGTCAGAGTTGCCCCCACAGTGTACAGCTCCTGCGCATCATCATCCTCTTCCTCCTCATGTTCAGCCTCCATTTCAGGTATCACAACATCAGTTACAAACTGGAAGCACTGCAGTACTGCTTCAGGCCATCGGCAACAGGCTGTGCTGAAACTCATGAGCTTAGGTGATAAACCTCACACTGCTTGTGAGTTGTGAACAGCTGTGAAAGAGCAGGCAGATCTGTGGCTGAGACCGCTGTACCTACATCCAGGCATAGTTATGTGTGTCAATGGCCGTAACCTTGTGGCGGCTCTGAGGCGAGATCACACACATACCATGCCTGGCTCATGTGCTAAACCTCATGGTTCAGCGGTTTCTTAAATCATTCCCCGATTTGCCAGATCTGCTCATCAAAGTACGCCGTCTGTCAGCTCATTTTCGGAAGTCGGCTACAGCTTCCGCCGCCCTTGCTGTGTTGCAGCAGCGTTTGCAGATTCCGGCACACGGACTGGTGTGTGATGTCCCCACATGTTGGAACTCTACCCTCCACATGTTGCAAAGGATTTGTGAGCAGAAGAGAGCAGTTGTGGAGTACCAGCTGCAACAAGGCCGTCGATATTCAGGTCAGACTCCACACATAAGAACTTATGAGTGGAACTGGATGTCTGACATATGTACCATCCTGACAAACTTTGAGAAGTCCACCAACATGGTGAGTGGTGATGACACCATCACTAGCATCAGCATCCCACTTGTCTGTCTTTTGCAATGCTCTCTGCAGAGAATTAAAATGGTGGCATTGCAGCCAGAGTATGATGAGATGGATCAAGAAGCCATAGCGGGCAATTACACACAGCCCAGCCTCATCTCATCCCAATGTGAATTGGGGGACAATGAGGGAGAGGAGGGGGAAGAACAGGAGCTGGTATCATGCGCTGTAGACAGTAGTACCTGTACAACTGTCATACCGTCGGTTCAGTGTGGGTGGCCTGAGGACAGGGGGAGGAGGAGGAGGAGAGAATGTTTAGTCATCATCTTGGTGAGGACACGGAAGTCTTGCCCGTTACCAGTCTGGCACGCATGGCTGACTTTATGTTACGCTGCTTTAACCATGACCCTCGCATTGTCAAAATGTTGGGTGACAGTCATTACTGGTTTGTGACACTTTTAGACCCCCGCTACAAGGAGAACTTTCACTCTCTTATTCCTGAGGTGGAGAGGTCTACAAAAAATGGGGCAGTACCATAAGGCCCTTGCTGCAGAACTGTTAAAAAAATTCCCATCTGAACACGCTAGCAGGAGAGCACACAGTTCGTTGCCCAACCAAGGCGTACAGGTGAGAGAGATGCAACTCCAATCCAGCAGAGGCAGGGAAACACTGTCCATGTTCTGGGACAGTTTTCTGAGACCCGCCCAGCTTACAGGCCCTGAGGCGCAGGGTACTTTCACAAGGAGTGGAAAGTTTCAAAAGATGGTGAGGGAGTACCTTGCCAACCGTACCAGCGTCCTTCGTGATTCCTCTGTGCCTTTTAATTATTAAGTATCCAAGCTGGATACTTGGAATGAACTCACTCTGTATGCCTTGGAGGTCCTGGCGTGCCCTGCCACTAGCGTGTTATCGGAGCGTGTTTTTAGTGCCGCTGGGGGAATTATAACTGATAAGCGCACTCGCCTGTCAACTGACTATGCTGACAAGCTGACCCTTATCAAAATGAACAAGGGCTGGATTGGGCCAGACTTCTCATCACCACCAAATGACAGGTGTTATATCGGGAGGTGTATTCCCATGCACCGCTTCACAACCACATATGGGTATACGCTTCCTCATTTCGGTTGTTTTTTGCTCTTCTCGTTATCCTCAGCCTCCACCACCACTATACCACCAGGGTGACCGTTGTCCATGTTGCCAGCATTGCAAGCTCCTCCATCCTAATTTTTGGCAGCTTTTGCTTGGAAGGCATAGGCAAAGACTACGGGAGACCCACTCCCCAATAATGAGAATAATTTTTTTAATATGCTGTACTGCATGGCTCTTGTATGGGGCATTGCAAGTTCCTCCTTCCTAACTTTTGGCAGCTTTTGCTTGGAAGGCAGAGGCAAAGACTATGGGAGACCCACTCCCCAATAATGGGAATAATGTTTTTAATATGCTGTACTGCATGGCTCTTGTAAGAGGCATTGCAAGTTCCTCTGTCCTAATTTTTGGCAGCTTTTGCTTGGAAGGCATAGGCAAAGACTATGGGAGACCCACTCTCCAATAATGGGAATAATGTTTTTAATATGCTGTACTGCATGGCTCTTGTTTGCCAGCATTGCAAGTTCCTCCGTCCTAATTTTTGTCAGCTTTTGCTTGGAAGACATAGGCAAAGGCTATGGGAGACCCACTCCCCAATAATGGGAATAATGTTTTTAATATTCTGTACTGCATGGCTCTTGTAAGAGGCATTGCAAGTTCCTCTGTCCTAATTTTTGGCAGCTTTTGCTTGGAAGGCATAGGCAAAGACTATGGGAGACTCACTCTCCAATAATGGGAATAATGTTTTTAATATGCTGTACTGCATGGCTCTTGTTTGCCAGCATTGCAAGTTCCTCCGTCCTAATTTTTGTCAGCTTTTGCTTGGAAGACATAGGCAAAGGCTATGGGAGACCCACTCCCCAATAATGGGAATAATGTTTTTAATATTCTGTACTGCATGGCTCTTGTAAGAGGCATTGCAAGTTCCTCCGTCATAATTTTGGCAGCTTTTGCTTGGAAGGCATAGGCAAAGACTCTGGGAGACCCATTCCCAAATAATGGGAATAATGTTTTTAATATGCTGCACTGCATGGCTCTTGTAAGGGGCATTGAAAGTTCCTCTGTCCTAATTTTTGGCAGCTTTTCTTGGAAGGCATAGGCAAAGACTACGGGAGACCCACTCCCCAATAATGAGAATAATGTTTTTAATATTCTGCACTGCATGGCTCTATTTTGCCAGCATTGCAAGTTCCTCCGTCCTAATGTTTGGCAGCTTTTGCTTGGAAGGCATAGGCAAAGACTATGGGAGACCCACTCCCCAATAATGGGAATAATGTTTTTAATATACTGTACTGCATGGCTCTTGTAAGGGGCATTAAAATCATCTTGTTAAGCTACTGTGACCTCCACGTCTCTTCCAAGGGTCATTGATATTGTCTTTTTATTCCACTGAGTCCTCCATGTCTCTTCCAAGGGGCATTGATATTGTCTTTTTATTCCACTGCGACCTCCATCACACTTCCAAGGGGCATTAAAACCATCTTGTTAAGTTACTGTGACCTCCACGTCTCTTCCATGGGGCATTGATATTGTCTTTTTATTCCACTGTAACCTCCACCACTCTTCCAAGGGGCAATGATATTGTCTTTTTATTCCACTGCGACCTCTACCACTCTTCCAAGGGGCACTAAAACCGTCTTGTTAAGCTACTGTGACCTCCACGCCTCTACCACGGGGCATTGATATTGTCTTTTTATTCCACTGTAACCTCCATCACTCTTCCAAGGGGCATTGGGGTAGGTGTACACCCAGGAGGGTGGAGGGTTATCTGGGTCCGGACGTGGGAGGTGTAACAGGCCTCTGAGTGCTGCTGTGGGTTGGGCCTCAGGCTCCGGGGCCACGAGCTGTTCCCAAACAGTGGCGCCCGGGGACAGGGGTGACGGCTGGAAGTCTAGGAGGGCCTCAGTGCATTCCACGCCCGGGGTAGGGGGTTTTGGCTTACCCGCTCCTGGGCTGCGTGGGGCCTCCTGGGGTTCTTCCGCCTGGGCTGGGGCCTCGCTGGCTGGGCACAACGAGTTCCGGCGTCGGGCCGCGATTCTCCCCAGCACCTCCTCTCTCCACGCGGCGGCGACCAGCCGCTGGACCTCCCCGACCCTCCGTGTCAGATCCTGCATTTCGCAGCAGAGGAACTCTGCCTCCTCCGCGGTTAGGTGCATTCCCTCCATGGTGAGGGAGGTGGCAGCAGGTGGGCCAGCGACAGAGGGTTGCTCCCGAGCTGTGTCCATCTTGGCTGCTGGGTGCGGTCTGACTGGGCTTGTTCCAGCCACACCTAGTCTCTTTCTTCTTCTCCTCCTCTTTCTGGGGCGGCTCCAGTATCTGCTGGCTGACGGGCACTCCTTGGGATGTCCCATCCGTCTTGACAGAGACAACTATGCGGACAGTCTCTATTGGAGGGGGAGGTCTGCTCTTTTCGCGCCATTGTAGAACCGGACCCACGATGGGAGGTCTTAAATTGCTGTTGTTTTCCTTGCACATAATGGCGTCCGTTCTTCTTGGGTGGGCGCCACATGGAATGTGGAAATACAGTTCTGTAGAAAGGCACACAGTACCCGGCGGCAATGGGGATTGACTTCTTCCATTGCTGCGGGCACGCAATCCTGCCAACTACGCCAAGTTTGTGACGCCCTCCCTGAGGGATGGGGTGTATTCGGGCGGCGGGCCGGTGGTATGGTGTGGTGGCATGTCGTCTTGGCCGTGGCCCAGTCCGTGCCCCGGGCTGTCACAATAAAAAAAAAAATGGGCATTGGTTGGTTCGGTGGTAAGGTTGATTCGACTTCGCCACCTGTGGTGTCTGGTGAAGGCCACCAGCACTGCTGCAGTCCTCTGAGGCCGGTGTTCTGGCAGATTAGATGGTGTAGCTCCCCTCAGGTGGAGCTGGGCCTCAAGGCAGAGTTTGTGTACTGTATGGAGGTATGGTGGGTGGAGTGCAGCTTAACAAAGACAGACGGAGGTGGTAGATGAAGTCATCCAAGTCTTTACTCACTTTGATGAATTACCAGCTGCAACGCTTCTCTCTGCTTCACGCGGCGTACTGCGGCCAACAGGAAGGGGTTCAGCACTTTCCAGGTATATCAGGAGCACCAGTCAAGACACCGTTAGTAGTGTTGAGCCACACCCCGTAGTGTTCAAGTTCGGTTCGGTTCGTCAAACACCCATATGTTCGCCGAACTGTTCGTCGAACTGTTCGTCGAACACCTTCGAACAACGTTAAAACCAATGGCAGGCAAACAAAAACACATAGAAGCACATAGAAAACACATAGAAAACACTTCAAAGGTGTCCAAAAGCTGACAAACTGCTCAGAAGACACAACTAACACATGGAAAAGTGACAAGTACATATAGTCATGCGAAAAAAAAGAGGTGGAGGAGTAAAAGGAGGGGGAGACACAGATATAGGCATGTCATGCCCTTCTAAAACCAAAAAAGTGCGAAGCCGACACGGCCAGTCCGTTCCTGCCCATGCGACCTCCGTGTCGCCGAGTTTGTGCCAGAGCCGCGGTGGACCCTGATGGCCAGCCCCCCTCTCCCAATACTTGTGCCTGTCCGCTGGTGGGTCAAGCGAGCCCCCCTGCGGTGGAGGCAGGTCTAATCTTTTTAATTTAAATTGTCTTTGTAATTTCAATGAGTACACTTTAAATCGTTTTACAAGGATCAATTGGAGGGCAAGTCTCATGCCAGCAGCCGCGGTAATTCCAGCTCCAGTAGCGTCCACTAAAGCTGCTGCAGTTAAAAAGCTTTTATAAGGATTGAGCTTTGGGGTGCCTCCCCGATGCTCTTCACTGAGTGTCCTGGGGGCCCGAACCATTTCCTTTGAAAAAATTAAGTGTCCAAACTACAGGTGGTGTAGATTGCTTAACAGCTGGAATAATCCGCTGACTAGCAGACACTGCTACTAGGCACAAAGTATTTCCTGGGCTAGATGCAGTTAAAAATTTGTAATTAGATACTCTCGTTGGATGCTGAGAAAGCATTCCATAGAGTCTCCTGGCACACCATATATTATTCTCTTAAAAAGATTGGGGTAGGGGTTTAGGGGACCCTTTTATTGGCACATTTATTGAACAACTCCATACAGACCACGGTTGGCAAGTTAGAACTGTAAGATTCACTACGTGCACCACTAGTGTTTTGTGGAAATGCACATGTAAGATTCTGCAACAGTCTCTGCTGATACTCCTACATGCGTGCATCCCTTTCTATGGCAGGAATAATTTCTGCAAATTTACTTTTGCACCGGAGATCTAATAGTGTGGCAACCCAGTAGTCAGGATTATTTCTAATTCTCACAATTCGAGGGTCATGTTGCAGGTAGTGCAGCAAGAAGGAACTCATGTGTCTTACGCATCCAGGAGCACCAAGTCCCTGTTGTGTTGGTGGCGAGGTAACAATCATGCTTCCTTCCTCTGCCCTCTCCCCCCAACCTCGCACAACAGAAATGTGATCAAGGTCTCCCTCATCTGAAAAGTCTTCCATCAGTTCGTCCTACACTACTTCTTGGGCTCCTGCACCTTCCTCACTAGTTTGGCTGCAACCATGCGCCCTGGTAAAACCATCACCCCCACCCTCACATGCTTGCCGCCTTGGTGATGCCGACCGTCTGGACCTTGCAGATGTTAGCCCTTGCGCATACAACTCCTCCTCCTCTACTTCCTCCACCTCCTCTTGTGCCACCACCTGACTCTGAATTCTGTTTAACATGTGCTCCAGCATATAAATCACCGGAATAGTCATGCTCATAATGGCATCGTCAGCACTAAACATCTTCGTCGCCATTTCAAAACTGTGCAGAAGGGTGCATAGGTCCCTGATCTGAGACCACTCCTCCATTTGCCCCACCTCTGGATCTTTTTGGCCCAGGCTATACATCAGAACATATTGCACCAGGGCTTGTCGGTGCTGCTACATTCTCTGCAACATGTGCAGAGTTTAATTCCACCGGGTAGGCACATCGCATTTTAGCCGGTGAAGTGGCAGGCCCAACGACTTCTGTAGAGATGTAAGTCGCTAAGCTGAGGGATGCGAACGGCGGAAGTGAGCACACAGCGACCGTGCCCTCTGCAGAAGGCCATCTAGTCCAGGATAGTGGGCTAAAAATTGCTGGACAACCTGGTTCAACACAGGAGCCATACAAGACACGTGTTTGACATTGCCCCGGTGAAGGGACGCCCCCAGGTTTGAAGCATTGTCGCACACGGCCTTCCCTGGTTTCAGGTCCAGTGGAGACAACAATTCATGAAACTGGTTCTCCAGAGCTGACCACAACTCCTCAGCTGTGTTACTCACATTTCCCAGACATTTCAAAGTAAAAACCACCTGATGACGTTCAGCCTTGCTGCCAGCATATTAAGGAGGTGTGCAGGATCCCTTCTGTGCAGTTAGAAAGCTTGTGGCATGACCAGACTCCACCAACAGGAGTTACAGATTGGGAACGAGGGTCTGCATTATGGTCAGAACTTTCTGCGTCTGGTCCTGGATCCGACTCATAAAGATTCTGGGCATCAGTGCAGATCATTTCCTCGTCTGGATTCACAGAAGCTCTGAAGCCGACCTCTGATTCCCAAGCTATAGTATGACTAAACAACTCTGCAGACTCAACCATCTGTTCTAACCCATACTCAGACGGGCAGCTGGAGACTTGGGAGCTGTGAGGAAGCAAGTGCGATTGGGGTGACACCTCTGAGGACTGGAGTATTTGTGATGTTGAAGTTGAGGTGGAGGAGAGCCTACTTAAAGGAGCACTTGATATCCGGTGAAGCACCTGCTGTTTTTGTGCCTCATCTGGAATTTGTAGCGATTGGCATGGCCGTAAGAAAGAGATCTTATCACATTGTCCGCTAAAAGAAGTAGACATCTTAGTTTGGCTGGAAGATGGTCTTTCATCTGCAGATGTTACTGTTGCTTTAACACCTACCCCACGGACACAACCATTTTTTCCCTTACCAACACGCCTATTCCCCTTTCCACCAGCAGCAGGCCTTTTTCCACTCATTTTGGTGGTTAACTAATTCACAACTCTGGAGTTGTTTGCACAAAAAAACAATGGACAGGAACCGAGCAGAGCTGAGTGGTCAAACTGTGGTATTATCCCAAAAGTATTGGCTGGGTTAGATGCAGTCAAACAATTTTATTACATACACAGGTGGTGGAGGTTAGTATAGATGGCCTAATAGAACAAGTCCCACACACTGCTACAAGCCCAAATATTTTTTCAGAGCTAGATGCAGATAAAAATTATTTTGAATTTACAACCTGGTGGAGGTTGGTATAGATGGACTAATATAACAAGTCCCACACACTGCTACAAGCCCAAATATTTTTTCAGAGCTAGATGCAGATAAAAATTATTTCGAATTTGCAACCTGGTGGAGGTTAGTATATATGGACTAATAGAACAAGTCCCACACACTGCTAAAAGCCCAAATATTTTTTCAGAGCTAGATGCAGATAAAAATTATTTTGAATTTGAAACCTGGTGGAGGTTAGTATGATGCTGTGCCCAAAAGGTTTTACTTGGCTAGGTGCAGTAAAAAAATTTGTATTCTATACACAGGTGGTGTAGCTTGCAACACAGATAGGCTACTCCACTGACTAACACACACTGCAAGAGGCCAAAAAGGATTTGCTTAGCTAGATTTAGCCAAATGCTGTGAAATAAACTTGCACAGCACTGGCACAGACCTGCCTGGCAAAAAGTGATAGGAACTGATGTAACCTAGCCCTCAAAAGGACTGCAATAACAATCAGTCTTTACTCCCAACCTATCTATCTAAGAGCACAGACCTGCCTGATAAAAGTGATAGGAACTGATGTAACCTAGCCCTCAAAAGGACTGCAATTACAATTAGTCTTTACTCCCAACCTATCTATTTAAGAGCACAGACCTGCCTGATAAAATTCTTAGGAAATGATGTAACCTAGTCCTCAAAAGGACTGCAATCACAACTATTCCCTACTCCCAAGCTATCTGTATATTTGTGCTAAAATTGGCATGAAATTAACACTCAAAGTATAGCGCACACAGCAACAGCGGTGCCGTCTAACACGCAGCTGCAGCAGTGCAGCAGTGAGAAAATGGTGGCTACATGGAAAATGGCTGGGTCTTATAGGGCAAAGACATGTGACATACACTGCCAATGACACATGCCCTTGCTTTTGTGAAAAAAAAGCAGTTCGCTCCGTGTGTGCGCTGCTGATAGGCTGACAGATTTCACCTCCCCACTGTAAATGCGGGAAAGAGAAAAAAAATGGAGATCTTCATTATTTATGCAGAGATCCATTCCCTGCCCCTCCCCCCACCCCGCTGTACACTCAAACTGCGTATTAACATTAATTTTCAGCATTACTGAGAAAAAATCCAGTTATGATTTTGGTGCACGAACAGTTATCGAACATAACCTCGAACAGCCAAATTTTTTTCAAATTGTTCGTGTTCGCCGAATGGCTCGGACACCGCCAAAAACAGCACGAATTTGAGATTGGCGAACAGTTCGAGTTGAACACCGCTCATCTCTACCCGTTAGTGTGTTCCTCTCCTTCCTTTTTTCTCCCGCCTAGTGTTTCCCACCGAGTTCTTTACTGACGTTGTGTGGTGTGAACGTGGCGTAAGGCTGTGTCCCTCTGGATGAACTCAGATAAAGTGACACAGATGGCGACTCCGCTCCTTCTGGATCCGTTAAGCCTCCGGGCTTTTCTGACAGAGACGTAAAGTGACAAAGTCAGATATTGGGGGCCGGTTACCCCTCTTACGGCAGGAGTCCTCTGGCTAGGCCAGAATGAGGTGTACAGGTGGCGACTCCACTCCGTCCGTACACCCTGGGTTCCTTTCGCCAGTGGAGCCTATCTCCTCTGCTCCCCTACTGGGACTTCTTAGAACAGGACCCTGACCGGTCAGAGACACTTGTTAACTCTGTCCCGCTCCTCGTCTCCAGGCCTGAGACCGAGGACCGTGAATCTTCAGCCAGCTACAGACTCTTGCTGAACCCGGACAGAAGACCCACAATCAAAGACCTTGAACTTAAGATGGCCACCTAATATATATGATTCTATTAAGTGTTCTAGTAAGTGTTTCCTCCACCCTCACCCACTACTCGGTTTCCTCTCACTTTTGGTTCCCCCCAACTCCTATATTCCGGCCCGGGGCAGCACCCTGGTGCATTTAGGCCCCCTACAGAACTGGAGTGGTGTAGTGTTGAGTGTGAAGTTGGGTCCTGTGTGATGCTCCATCCTTACCTGGAAGAGGAGATACCACACCTCTATCTGTGGTGCAGTACCCCTGTGGCGACTGAACCCTCAGGGGCGCCACATCTTTTTATTCCACTGCGACCTCCACCATTCTTCCAAGGGGCATTAAAACCATCTTGTTAAGCTACTGTAACCTCCACGTCTCTTCCAAGGGGCATTAAAACCGTCTTGTTAAACCACTCTGAACTCCACAGCTCTTCTAAGGGGCATTGAAATGTTGTTTTTAATTACCTCTAACCTCCACGACTCTTCCAACGGGCATTGCATTTCCTCCTAATTTTAGTCAGCTTTTGCTTTTCAATGCATAGGCGAATACTAAGGGAGACCCACTCCCCAATAATGGGTAGAACGTTTTTAGTACGCTGTCATCCACATCTGTTTCAAGGGGCATTGCAGTTCCTCATAATTTTTGGAAAGCTTTCCATTTACTGCTTAGGCCAACAGTGTACAGGAGACCCAGTTGTTATAAATGGAAAAAATGGTTTAGTTAAGACGCTCTGACCTCCATGTCACTTCCAAGGGGCATTGGAGTGCCTCAAAATTTTTGGTAGGCATTGCACTCACTGTATGTCCTATAACTGTGTAGCCGAACCGCTCCTTTTGGTACAGAAACATATCCTACAAGACATGTGTAGTTGACTGGCCTGATATTAATGTGAATGGTCCCTGTTCCTCCTGCTCTTTCTCCTTTGCCAACACCTCATCCATCATTCATCACCTGAAGTTTTGTTTTAACGGGAGTCATAGAACTGGGATAGTAGCAGGAAAACATCCAGCAATCCTCGGAGGAGGTTGGATATGCGCCAAAACGCTGACCATCTCAAGTCTAGCCGCTACTATATACATGCGCTTGCATTCCAAGGAACAGAAAGCTAAGGAGATGGATGGCCTCATGATCATGAATAATTTACTCATTGTGTAGGAAGCCGACCACTGCTGCTGTCTACCTTCTGAACTTTGTGTTGAAGCCTGATTGACCTCTATGTCTGGAGGACGTGTAGCATCCCAGTGTCCAACTGTGTCCCGGCTTCCACAATATTATCCCAGTGTGAAGGCGTTAGAGAGATGGACCATCCCTTACCACATTCACTTGTCTACGTGTTTGTGGTTAGGCTGTTCTTCCCACTAAATCCACTGGGGAGGGCACAGGTAATGTTTTGGTATGAGCACTAGAGATGAGCGGTGTTCGACTAGAACTGTTCGCCAATCTCAAATTCGAGCTGTTTTGGGCGGTGTTCGAGTTGTTCGACGAACCCGAACGATTTGCAAAAAATTCGGCTGTTCGAGGTTATGTTCGATAACTGTTCGTGCACCAAAAGCGTGTCCTGCATGTCTGGCGCTATTTAGAGCACCAATCATGCAGGGATTGTCTGCCACTCACTGTAATGCCACAGCCATGGTGGTTGTGGCATTACAGTGATTGCCCAAATCGATGGGAACAGTGCCAACAGTGAAACATGAAAAGCCGGCAATTCAGCAGCGGCATACACCTGTACCCGACAATTTAGAACCGAAAGAATAGAGCTTCACACATAGATTAGATAGATATAAACATGTCAGCCACATATATACGAAGTACAGTGAAAGTGTTGCTTACTGTACTTGTCATTTAGCGTAAAGGATTTATCAAAAAAAATAATAGTGTTTTCATGCACTGTCTCTTTAAAAAAGCCGGCCGGCAATTCAGCAGCGGTACCCGACAATTTATAACAGACAGAATAGAGCTTCACACATAGATTAGATAGATAGAAACATGTCAGTCACATATATATGAAGTACAGTGATAGTGTTGGTTACTGTACTTGTCATTTAGTATTAAAATAAAGGATTTATTATTAAAAAAATTGGCGTGGGGTTCCCCTTAATTTTAGGCTCTAGCGGAGGTTAAGCAGACGGCTGGGGCAGATGTTTGAAGCCTGGGAAGGGGGTAATACCCACGTAGCATCCCAGGCTACTAATATCAGCCCCCAGCTGAATACATAGCCTTTACTAGCTATTAAAATGGGGGACCCCCCCAAAAAAATGACGTGGGGTCCCCCCTAATTTAATAGCTAGCAAAGGCTAGGCAGACAGCTGGGGGCTGATATTAATAGCCCAGGAAGGGAGCCATGAATATTGGCCCCCTCCCAGGCTAGAAACACCAGCCGTCAGCCGCCCCAGAAATGGCGCATTCATAGGATGCGCCAACTCTGGCACTTAGCCTCGCTCTTCCACGCTGCCCTGGTGCGGTGGCAGGGGTGTAATAGGGTTGGGGTTGATGTCAGCTTATAATGCCAGCTGACATCAAGCCCAGGTTAGTAATGGAGAGGCGTCTATAAGACACCCCCATTACTAACCCCATAGTCAAAGTTAAAAAAAACACAAACACCCAGAATAAAGTCCTTTAATTGAAATAAAGACACAATCCTTTATTGTTCTAAATTAAACCATACTTACCGTCACGCCCATTCCAGCTGAAGCCAACGATCTCCTGCAATAAAAGAAAAATAATAAAGCAACCTCATCCTTACCTTTCCATGGTTCCCACGACAGCTTCAGCTCTGCTACATCGAGATGACAGGCTGGACCGCAGCAGAACGCTGCCATCCAGCCTCTCATCCCGCAGACACTGAGAAGCGCAGGCTTGCTTGCGCTGCTCAGCGTCTCTCTGTGACGACATCCAGATGAGCCGAGTTCATGTCCAATGAACTCGGCTCACCTCATGCACGTCACTGACAGCGTGGGAAAATTCTCACGCTGAAGCGGTGAGTGCAGGAGAATTCTCCCACGCTGTCAGTGACGTGCATAAGGTGAGCTCATGTCCAATGAACTCAACTCACCTCCTGCACGTCACTGACAGCGTGGGAGAATTCTCCTGCACTCAGCGCTTCAGCGTGAGAATTCTCCCACGCTGAAGCGCTGAGTGCAGGAGAATTTTCCCACGCTGTCAGTGACGTGCATAAGGTGAACTCATGTCCAATGAACTCAGCTCACCTCCTGCACGTCACTGACAGCGTGGGAGAATTCTCCTGCACTCAGCGCTTCAGTGTGAGAATTCTCCCACGCTGAAGCGCTGAGTGCAGGAGAATTTTCCCACGCTGTCAGTGACGTGCATGAGGTGAGCCGAGTTCATTGGACATTAACTCGGCTCATCTGGATGCCCTCACAGAGAGACACTGTGGAGCGCAAGCAAGCCTGCGCTTCTCAGTGTCTGCGGGATGACAGGCTGGATGGCAGCGTTCTGCTGCGGTCCAGCCTGTCATCTCGATGTAGCAGAGCTGAAGCTGTCATGGGAACCATGGAAAGGTAAGGATGATGTTGCTTTATTATTTTTCTTTTATTTCAGGAGATCGTTGGCTTCAGCTGGAATGGGCGTGATGGTAAGTATGGTTTAATTTAGAACAATAAAGAATTGTGTGTTTATTTCAATTAAAGGACTTTTTTCTGGGTGTTGTGTTTTTTTTAAATACTTTACTAGAAATTCATGGTGGTCATGTCTAATATTGGCGTGACCCCATGAATTTCGGGCTTAGGGCCAGCTGATAATGCCAAGCTGGCCCTAACCCCTTTATTACCCAGTGAGCCACCGCATCAGGGCCCTGGATGAGTTGGGTACAGCGCCAGAAGATGGCGCTTCTATGAACGCGCCATTTTCCGGGGTGGCTGCGGACTGCAATTTGCAGCGGGGGTGGCCCAGAAAGCTTGGGCCTCCCTGCGCTGCGGATTCCAGCCCCCAGCTGCCTAGTTGTACCTGGCTGGACACAAAAACAGGGCGAAGCCCCACGTCAATTTTCTTTAAATTATTTCATGAAATAATTAAGAAAAAAAGGGCTTCCCTATATTGTTGTGTCCGGCCAGGTACAAATAGGCAGCTGGTGGTTGGGGGCAGCCCGTTCCTGCCTGCTGTACCTGGCTGGACACAAATATAGTGCGAAGCCCCACGTCAATTTTTTTTAAATTATTTCATGAATTTCCTGAAATAATTTAAAAAAATCGAAGTGGGGCTTCGCACTATATTTGTGTCCAGCCAGGTACAGCAGGCAGGAACGGGCTGCCCCCATCCACCAGCTGCCTATTTGTACCTGGCCGGACACAACAATATAGGGAAGCCCTTTTTTTCTTAATTATTTCATGAATTTCATGAAATAATTAAAAAAAATTGAAGTGGGGCTTCGCACTATATTTGTGTCCAGCCAGGTACAGCAGGCAGGAACGGGCTGCCCCCAACCACCAGCTGCCTATTTGTACCTGGCCGGACACAACAATATAGGGAAGGCCTTTTTTTCTTAATTATTTCATGAATTTCATGAAATAATTAAAAAAAAAGTACGTGCGGCTTCGCCCTATTTTTGTGTCCAGCCAGGTACAACCAGGCAGCTGGGGGCTGGAATCTGCAGCGCAGGGAGGCCCAAGCTTTCTGGGCCCCCCCCGCTACAAATTGCAGTCCGCAGCCACCCCGGAAAATGGCGCGTTCATAGAAGCGCCATCTTCTGGCGCTGTACCCAACTCATCCAGGGCCCTGGTGCGGTGGCTCACTGGGTAATAAAGGGGTTAGGGCCAGCTTGGTATTATCAGCTGGCCCCAAGCCCAAAATTCATGGGGTCACGCCAGTATTAGACATGACCGCCATGAATTTCTAGTAAAGTATTTCAAAAAACACAACAACCAAAATAAAGTCCTTTAATTGAAATAAAGACACAATTCTTTATTGTTCTAAATTAAACCATACTTACCATCACACCCATTCCAGCTGAAGCCAACGATCTCCTGCAATAAAAGAAAAATAATAAACCAACCTCATCCTTACCTTTCCATGGTTCCCACGACAGCTTCAGCTCGGCTACATCGAGATGACTGGCTGGACCGCAGCAGAACGCTGCCATCCAGTCTGTCATCCCGCAGACACTGAGAAGCGCAGGCATGCTTGCGCTCCTCACTGTCTCGCTGTGACGGCATCCAGATGAGCCGAGGTCATGTCCAATGAACTCGGCTCACCTCATGCACGTCACTGACAGCGTGGGAAAATTCTCACGCTGAAGTGCTGAGTGCAGGAGAATTCTCCCACGCTGTCAGTGATGTGCATGAGGTGAGCTCATGTCCAATGAACTCAGCTCACCTCCTGCACGTCACTGACAGCGTGGGAAAATTCTCCTGCAATCAGCGCTTCAGCGTGAGAATTTTCCCACGCTGTCAGTGACGTGCATGAGGTGAGCCGAGTTCATTGGACATGAACTCGGCTCATCTGGATGTCGTCACAGAGAGACGCTGAGCAGCGCAAGCAAGCCTGCGCTTCTCAGTGTCTGCGGGATGACAGGCTGGATGGCAGCGTTCTGCTGCGGTCCAGCCTGTCATCTCGATGTAGCAGAGCTGAAGCTGTCGTGGGAACCATGGAAAGGTAAGGATGAGGTTGCTTTATTATTTTTCTTTTATTGCAGGAGATCGTTGGCTTCAGCTGGAATGGGCGTGATGGTAAGTATGGTTTAATTTAGAACAATAAAGAATTGTGTCTTTATTTCAATTAAAGGACTTTATTCTGGGTGTTTGTGTTTTTTTTAACTTTGACTATGGGGTTAGTAATGGGGGTGTCTTATAGACGCCTCTCCATTACTAACCTGGGCTTGATGTCAGCTGGCATTATAAGCTGACATCAACCCCAACCCTATTACCCCCTGCCACCGCACCAGGGCAGCGTGGAAGAGCGAGGCTAAGTGCCAGAATTGGCGCATCCTATGAATGCGCCATTTCTGGGGCGGCTGACGGCTGGTGTTTCTAGCCTGGGAGGGGGCCAATATTCATGGCTCCCTTCCTGGGCTATTAATATCAGCCCCCAGCTGTCTGCCTAGCCTTTGATAGCTATTAAATTAGGGGGGACCCCACGTCATTTTTTTTGGGGGTCCCCCATTTTAATAGCTAGTAAAGGCTATGTATTCAGCTGGGGGCTGATATTAGTAGCCTGGGAAGCTCCGTGGGTATTACCCCCTTCCCAGGCTTCAAACATCTGCCCCAGCCGTCTGCTTAACCTCCGCTAGAACCTAAAATTAAGGGGAACCCTACGCCAATTTTTTTAATAATAAATCCTTTATTTTAATACTAAATGACAAGTACAGTAACCAACACTATCACTGTACTTCATATATATGTGACTGACATGTTTCTATCTATCTAATCTATGTGTGATGCTCTATCTTTCTGTTCTAAATTGTCGGGTACCGCTGCTGAATTGCCGGCCTGCTTTTTTAAAGAGACAGTGCATGAAAACACTATTATTTTTTTAAATAAATCCTTTACACTAAATGACAAGTACAGTAAGCAACACTATCACTGTACTTATTATATATGTGACTGACATGTTTCTATCTATCTAATCTATGTGTGAAGCTCTATTCTTTCTGTTATAAATTGTCGGGTACAGATGCTGAATTGCCGGCCGGCTTTTTTAAAGAGACGGTGCATGAAAACACTAATATTTTTTTTAATAAATCCTTTACACTAAATGACAAGTGCAGTAACCAACACTGTCACTGTGCTTCTTATATTTGTGACTGACATGTTTCTATCTATCTAATCTATGTGTGATGCTCTATTCCTTCTTGTCTAAATTGTCGGGTACCGGTGTATGCCGCTGCTGAATTTGCCGGCCGGCTTTTTTAAAGAGAGTGTCTTCTGAGCAGTTTGTCAGCTTTTGGACACCTTTGCAGGTGCTTTCTATGTGTTTCTATGTGTTTTTGTTTGCCTGCCATTGGTTTTAACGGTGTTCGACGGTGTTCTAAGGTGTTCGACGAACAGTTCGACGAACAGTTCCTCGAACATCCCGGTGTTCGACGAACCGAACCGAACCCGAACACTACGGGGGTGGCTCAACACTAATGAGCACTTGTGTATAAGCCGCACCGGGACAAATAGGGGCGACTGGGGACCGTTTATAGACACCCGGCCACCCCCTGGCGGCTGGGGACCAAGCGTGGACACCCGGCCGCCGGGCGGCTGAGGACTGAGTATGGATACCAGGCTGCCGACACAGCCATGACATGGTGGCCAGATTCCGCCTCCACATGCCTAAAAGGCCCAATTTCAAGTGCAAGCAAGCAGTATGGTATTGCAGCCTGGGGGTGGGTGGGTGGCAGGCTGCATACTTGTTCTTGCATTGAGATGAATGGGATAAGTACAATTGAACACTGCCCTGGAACAAGGACTTGAACAGGGATAGTTGCAAGTCTGCAACGACAGGTGCAGGGGGGAGGCATCTTCGAATGTGCCATGAACAGGTGGTTGGGGTGCACACACTACAGCAGAATAGGCTGTCCTTCGCACTAAATGCACTGCGGAGGGCACAGGTAATGTTTTGGTATGAGCGCTTGTGTATAAGGTGCACTGGGACAAATAGGGGCGGCTGAGGACTGAGTATGGACACTTGGCCGCCCACTGGCGGCTGGGGACCGAGTGTGGACACCCGGCCGCCGGGCGGCTGGGGACTGAGTATGGATACAAGGCCGCCGATGCAGCCATGACATGGTGGCCGACGTCTGCCTCCACAAGCCTAAAAGGCCTCATTTCAACTGCAAGAAAGCAAGCAGTATGGTATTGCAGCCTGGGGGTGGGTGGGTGGCAGGCTGCACACTTACGCTTGCATTCCAAGAAAACAAAGCAGATGCTATCTTCTATCATCCTCACCTTGGCACTCTCAACTCCCCTGATGGAGAAGCAAGGGCCCACCGGAGGAGTCTGGTTGTCTAGTGAGCTCGTCCAATGCTGCCCTAAAGCAGGCCAGGCTAATAAAAGTGTGGGGAAGGTTACCGGGACAAATAGTGGCGCCTGGGGACTGAGTATGGAGACCTCGCTGCCGAATCAGCCATGAGGTAGTGGACATCTTCGGCCTCCTCCAAAGTAAAAGGCCCCATTTCAAGTGCAAGCTAGCAGTATTATATTGCAGCCTGCGGGTGGGTGGGTGGTTGGCTGCATATTTGCGCTTGCATTGCAAGGAATGGGGGAGGTACAATTGAACACTGCCCTGGGACAAGGACTTGCATGGGGATAGTTGCAAGTCTGCATCTTCTGATGCGGCAAGGATCACTTCTGATGGACACACTTTTAGGCAGTGACCTGGGTATCAGAGATGCTTCCAAGGGTCTTCCCCATGCTGTTCCCATGTCTTTTCAGTGCTGTATGCATGTGTCACACAGCGCATGGCCAGATAAGTTTGTAAAATGTTAAAATGATATTTCCTGGTGAATGCATTTGTCACGGTTGAAAGCAATACAAAAGTGCAAAAACGCATAAAAAATGCTACTTGTGAACATAACCCAAGGTGTGGAGAAGCTTTTTGTGTTTGGTTATTTATTTTACCTTATACACGAGTCTTTACCCTGGAAAGGATGTTTCTTAACATATTTCACAGGAAAACAGTTTCAGTTTAGTTTTTGAACATTTTATTGTGAGCCCGTAAAAGTGGCTTAATACCTCAGACCACGTTGTTGACAGCAGTGACCTGGGGGTCAGAAATGCTTCCTGGGGCGATCCCCATGCTGTCCCCATGTCATTTGAGCACTGTCACTATCGTTTTGGGCACTTTTGAGGCTTTCTATAGACTGCCGGGGGTACCGCTACAAAAATGCTCATGTCTCCCATAGACTAACATTGGGCTCGTTGCTTGGGTCGAGTACCGGAGTATCACGGTGAGCTCGGCCAGAGCTTCGAGCACCCGAGCATTTTAGTGATCGCTCAATACTAATCTAGATACAGTTAGGTCCGTATGTATTTGGACGGAGACAACTTTTTCCTAATTTTGGTTCTAGACATTACCACAATGAATTTTAAACAAAACAATTCAGATGCAGTTGAAGTTCAGACTTTCAGCTTTCATTTGAGGGTATCCACATTAAAATTGATGAAGGGTTTAGGAGTTTCAGCTCCTTAACATGTGACACTCTGTTTTTAAAGGGACCAAAAGTAATTGGACAATTGACTCCAAGGCTATTTCATGGACAGGTGTGGGCAATCCCTTCGTTATGTCATTCTCAATTAAGCAGATAAAAGGCCTGGAGTTGATTTGAGGTGTGGTGCTTGCATTTGGAAGGTTTAGCTGTGAAGTAAACATGCGGTCAAAGGAGCTCTCCATGCAGGTGAAACAAGCTATCCTTAAGCTGCAAAAACAGAAAAAACCCATCCGAGAAATTGCTACAATAATAGGAGTGGAAAAATCGACAGTTTGGTTATTCCTGAGAAAGAAAGAAAGCACTGGTGAACTCAATGCAAAAAGACCTGGGCACCCACGGAAGACAACAGTGGTGGATGATCGCAGAATAATCTCCATGGTGAAGAGAAACCCTTTCACAACAGCCAACCAAGCGAACAACACTCTCCAGGAGGTAGGCATATCAATATCCAAATCTACCATAAAGAGAAGACTGCATGAAAGTAAGTACAGAGGGTTCACTGCACGGTGCAAGCCATTCATAAGCATCAAAAATAAAAAGGCTAGACTGGACTTTGCTAAAAAACATCTAAAAAGGCCAGCACATTTCTGGAAGAACATTCTTCGGACAGATGAAACCAAGATCAACCTGTACCACAATGATGGAAAGAGAAAAGTATGGCGAAGGCGTGGTACAGCTCATGATCCAAAGCATACCACATCATCTGTTAAACACGGCGGAGGCAGTGTGATGGCTTGGGCATGCATGGCTGCTAGTGGCACTGGGTCACTAGTGTTTATTGCTGATGTGACACAGGACAGAAGCAGCCGAATGAATTCTGATGTCTTCAGAGCCATACTGTGTGCTCAGATCCAGCCAAATGCAGCCAAACTGATTGGTCGTCATTTCATACTACAGATGAACAATGACCCAAAACATAAAGCCAAAGCAACCCAGGAGTTTATTAAAGCAAAGAAGTGGAATATTCTTGAATGGCCAAGTCAGTCACCTGATCTCAACCCAATTGAGCATGAATTTCACTTGTTAAAGACTAAACTTCAGACAGAAAGGCCCACAAACAAACAGCAACTGAAAACCACCGCTGTGAAGGCCTGGCAGAGCATCAAAAAGGAGGAAACACAGCGTCTGGTGATGTCCATGAGTTCAAGACTTCAGGCAGTCATTCCCAACAAAGGGTTTTCAACCAAGTACTAGAAATTAACATTTTATTTACAATTATTTAATCTGTCCAATTACTTTTGGTCCTTTTAAAAACAGGGTGGCACATGTTAAGGAGCTGAAACTCCTAAACCCTTCATCCAATTTTAATGTAGATACCCTCAAATGAAAGCTGAAAGTCTGGACTTCAACTGCATCTAAATTGTTTTGTTTAAAATTCATTGTGGTAATGTCTAGAACCAAAATTAGAAAAATGTTGTCTCTGTCCAAATATATATGGACCTAACTGTATATAGGAAGGACTACAGCATCAGGTGAGAAGGACTTCAATGGAAGTCTTCAAACAGAGGTTGGACCGACATCTGTCTGAGATGGTCTAGTGAATCCTGCATTGAGCAGGGGGTTGGACATGATGACCCTGGAGGTTTCTTCCAACTCTAACATTCTATGATTGTATGAGAAAATAGTGAACAAACTTAATTGATAATGTGTGTTGTAGCACAGCAGTGAAGTGTGCAGTTTGTGAAGAAATGAGAAAAATACTGAAATAGGGAGAGATAGAGGAGCCAACAGTGATTGATCACAATGGTCATAGTGCTGTGCTGTATTTCAATTGTGCATTTTTTTTTTCATTCGTCATGCAGAAGCAAACCATCAATATTACTGAAAGAAAAAAACCTGTAACTTAGTGTCTGCCTCGCAAAGTGTGCTTGTCACAAAGTACTGTTTTTCTGCACAACCGCTACATTAGTTTAACACCGATATTGCAGACTGTTGCCACTACTGTTTTTCTCAGGATGCAAAATGCTTAGCATTTTATGTTCAATCCATTTGAGAATGGGTGAATTGTTTGAAAAAAAATGCAAAAGAAAAATGAAAAAAAAAAGACAAGAGTGTTAATAAATACCTCACAAAGTGTGCGTGTCACAATTTACTGCTTTTTGCATACTTGTGTTATTAGTCAAATTTAAGATATGATGCTATACTTTCTTGTTCAGTGACTTATGTTGTGCCCCAAATGACTGAATGTCGCATATCATTCACATGACAGCATGGGAGAAGGGAAGAACAGCAGCTCCAGAGGTCTGGAAAGCAAAGATGATGGAAGACAGAAGTGAGGAGACAGAGGAGCTGATTGGAGGACTGGTGGCATTGGGACAGGTATGGGGAGGACTGAGGAGAGGTTAGTAAAAAAAAATTTCAAAACTTCCTGGTTCACAGAAGACAGTAAAATCAGCAATTATTTTGCTGGAATTCTGGCAAATTGCTTCTATCACTTCTAGTTTTCAGTCCTGTTAAAGAAATGCAGGTCACCTACATTTTGGTCAGAAGAGTTCCCTGTAAGTAGATCACATAGTGCCCAATGCAAAGACCCCCAGCGATCAGCTGTAAAGGCCCGCTTACACATTAGGTTAAAGTCAACTGAACACTCCATTATCAGTGAGATTGACTGAACATCAATGAAAGCCTCCAGAATTTCATTCAAAAGATGATTTGGGGGAAGAGAAGAATCCAACAATTTGAACTTAAACACGATGCCCTTTTTGTTTTCTTTAGTGATAAGTGTTCGCCGGAGGTGTCTGACAGCAGTGGAGTCTGGCAGCAACTTATTCTGTCCCCATTGGTTGTGCCGAGCGTTCATGTGTATGGAGAATAACAATCCGCCGAGCATCCAATCAGCCGATAGCTACTACATGTGTATAACCAGCTCCAGCTGTAGGAGAGAGTAGACCACAGATCTGAAATTCCTCTGCAGCATCACCACTTGTCTGTGCTATTCATGGAAATGTTGGGTCCTCCAGTCAGTTGGATATAATTTGTAGCTGAACTCTGCTATAGAAAAACTTTGCTCCACAGCACAGCAAATCTCAAAGAAAACAATTTCTTGGCCCGAATATCTGGGCGGGTTGTAAATATCACATTACATTTTCCATGTTATGGTATGTGAATTAGAACTTCAAAATCACACTGAAGAGCAGGATCCAGTCGTGGACGTTTCATTAACAGCGTAAGCATAAATGCGGAGAGGAAGAAAATAGTACTGAGAATACAGAAGGATTTTAGGTACGATAAGATAGATTTACAGATATACTGGGTAAATGTACTTTAAATAGTAGAAATAACGAAAGAAGGAAATGCAATACAAAGATAGACACAAAGATAAAGGGGTAGATACTATTGGATAAATAGATAGATAGATAGATAGATAGATAGATAATGTTTATAGATGTTAGCACATTTATGTGTTTCTATTTGTCTTTCTACAGAAACCCTTCCTGACATTATGATCCCATCTGATCCCATCATGTTGGTTCTGTCTATTATTTTATGCCTTTTTTTTGTCCTGTTTTTTATTGAACGAAAAAAAAATGCTTATAATTTGCCCCCCGGACCTCGACCGCTACCAATCATTGGAAATCTGCACATTCTAGACATGAAGAAGCCACATATCACAATGCATCAGGTAACATTCAGTATATTGACTATTTTATCCTAGTCACCTGGAAGGAATATAATAGGGCCACATATTGCAGAGAGTAAATATTTAAAGGGTTTGTTTACTTTAGACTTCCTTCTCACAGTTTGCTTGGCTTTTTTTGGCTTATATATATACTGTATATATCTATAATATATTGCTGGATGTGTTCTTCTGTCCGAAGCCAGTGTAGGCTGTTCCTGCGCAGTGTGGCTGGAGTCAGAAGAACGCATCCAGCGTTAATACACCAGCAGTCCAGGGAGGAGGACAATGCTGGAGGAGGAGTGTGGCGCAGGAGTCAACGCCTATCTCCGACACCATTAGGACGAGGTTGGATGAGGAGTGTGGTACCGGAGTCAACGCATGTGCATATCGCAATCTCGGCGTCATTTTATTGAAGGCTATTTTGCACACACAGCGCGGGATAGCACGGTATGCGCACGCACTGACTCCAACGCCATTTTATTTAAATTTTTAATGCAGATGACGTGCTGCAAGGGAAAGGTGAGTTGGAGTGATTATTTTGTATGTATTTATGTATGTATTGAACAACAGCACAAGCACAAGGATGGGAGGTATATACCAGGATGGGGGAGCATATAATAGCATAGGAGATCCAGGATGGGGGAGCATATACTATTATGGGGGACCAGGATGGGGGAGCATAAACCAGGATGAGGGAGCAAATGCAAGCCTGGGGGAGCATAAAGTATAATGTGGGACCAGGATGGGAGAGCATATAATAAGATAGTGAACCAGGATGTGGGAGCATATTCCAGGATGAGGGAGCATATAATAATATGGCGGACCAGGATGAGGGTGCATATATATTAGGATGGGGGAGCATTTACCAGGATGGAGGAGCATATAATAGGATGTGGGACTAGGATGGGGGAGCACATAACAAGAAGGGGGAGTATATAATAGGATGGGGGATCAGGATAGGAGAACATATAATAGGATGGGAGACTAGGATGGGGGATAATATACCAAGATGGGAAGCATATAATAGGATGGGGGACCAGGCTGGAGGAGCATATAATAGGACGGGGGAGCCTATAATAGGATGAGGGACCAGGATGGGAGAGCATATAATATAATGGGGAACCAGCATGGGGGAGCATATGCCAGGCCGGGGAAGCATATAATAGAATGGGGACCAGGATGGGGAGCATATACCAGGATGGGGGAGCAAATAATAGGATGGGGACCTGGATGGAGGGGCCATATATCAGGATGGGGGAGCATATAATAGGATGGTGGACCAGGCTGGCTGAGCATATGCCAGGCTAGGGGAGCATATACCAGGCTGGGGGAGCATATATCAGGCTGGTTAAGCATATACCGGGATGGGGGAGCAAATAATAGGATGGAGACTTGGATGGAGGGGCCATATATCACGATGGAGGAGCATATAATAGGATGGTGGACCAGGCTGAGGGAGCATATACCAGGCTGGGGGACCATATACAACAATGGGGGACCATATACACGGATGCTGGAGCATATTTCCAGAACTAGCTATTGAACCCGTTCTATGCCCGGGTGGCGAGCATTTTTATTGGTACATTTTTGTGCTCTGTTTAAGGTGAACCTGTCACCAGAAATAATGCTATTAACCACAGATATGTGGTTAATCTGCGGATTAACATAATTATTATGCTGCCTGGCACCTGCACACAGCCAAATGCAGCGGGGAGAAAATGGACTTTATTCTTTACACTAGCATTTGGCTTCTGTCATGGGGATAGGGGCACTGCGGGTTCAGTCATTGCTATGAGAATACAGAGGGGCTGCTGTAACCGTGCCCCCCGCCCTGAAAAACAGCTG
This sequence comes from Phyllobates terribilis, assembly GCF_046119375.1. NCBI lineage: Eukaryota > Metazoa > Chordata > Amphibia > Anura > Dendrobatidae > Phyllobates > Phyllobates terribilis. The sequence goes on along the minus strand of NW_027362763.1, from coordinate 67,325,410 downwards.
GCCTCACTGTAGAGCCAGTGTCAGTCAGTACCAGGAGTGTGGTTACAGCAGCCGCTCTGTATTCTCAGAACAGTGACTGAACCCACGGTACCCCCCACCTCCATGACTAAAGCTGAATGATGGCGGGAATAATAAAGTTAATTTTCTCCTTGCTGCATGCAGGTGCCGGGCAGCATAATGACCCTGTAAATCTGCAGATTAATCGCATATCTGTAGGATAACAGTGTCATTTCTGCTAACAGGTTCCCTTTAATTTTGTAGTACAATACTTCAAGAAAATTGCGCCGAAGTCAGCGCGTGCACGTATTGTGCAACCTGGTGCCATTTTTTTAAAGACATTGTATCTAAAAAATCTCATATAAAAATATTCTCTTTATTTTTGTCTTTAAAAACAACCATTTTAATGACTTTTAAGCACCACAAATCAATCATCCAGAAAACTTAGGGCACGTTTCCATGATCAGTGTTTGTTGAGTTTTTGACACAGCTGAATTTCATTCCCGCACATAAAAATGTTCGCCATACGGCTGTAGAACGGTCTCAATAGCTATTTTATATATATATATATATATATATATATATATATATATATATATATATATATAAAAGTCAGTCATTGCTGTTCAATCCTGCTTCCACAGAATTAAAAAAAAAATTAGACTCATGAAATAGGCCTGGACAGAAATGATGGTACCCCTGAAAATAATGTGACAAAAGGGACATGTTAAATCAAGTTGTGTCCACTAATTAGCATCACAGGTGTCTACAATCTTGTAATCAGTCAGTGGGCCTGTATATAGGGCTACAGATACTCACTGTGCTATTTTGTGACGTGGTGTGTACCATACTCAACATGGACCAGAGGAAGCAAAGGAAAGAGTTATCTCAGGAGATAAGAATGAAAATTGTAGACAAGCATGTTAATGGTAAAGATTATAAGACCATCTCCAAGTAGCTTGATGTTCCTGTGACTACAGTTGCACATTTATTCAGAAATTTAAGATCCATGGGCCTGTAGCCAACCTCCCTGGACGTGGCCGCAGGAGGAAAATGGATGACAAATGAAAGAGACGGATAATACAAATGGTAACAAAAGAGCCCAGGATAACTTCTAAAGAGATTAAAGGTGAACTTCAAGCTCAAGTAACATCAGTGTCAGATTGCACCATCCGTCGTTGTTTAATCCAAAGTGGACTTCATGGGAGGTGACCACGGAGAACACCATTGTTGATAAAAAATCATAAAAATGCCAAGCTGGAATTTGCCAAACTGCATGTTTACAAGCCACAAAGCCTCTGGGAGAATGTCCTATGGACCAATGAGACAAAAATGGAAGTTTTTGGCAATATACATCAGCTCTATGTTCACAGTCGGAAAAATGAAGCATATCAATAAAAGAACACTACTGTGAAACATGGAGCAGGCTCTGTTATGTTCTGGGGCTGCTTTGCTGCATCTGGCACAGGGTGTCTTGAATCTGTGCAGGGTACAATGAAATCTCAAGACTATCTAGGGATTCTAGAAAGAAGTGTGCTGCCCAGTGTCAGAAAGCTTGGTCTCAGTCACAGGTCATGGGTCTTGCAACAGGATAATGACCCAAAACACACAGCTAAAAACACCCAAGAATGGCTAAGAGGAAAACATTGGACTACTCTGAAGTGGACTTCTATGAGCCCTGTCCTAAATCCTATGTAGTATCTTTGGAAAGAGATGAAACATGCCATCTGGAAAAGGCAACCTTCAAACACGAGACAACTGGAGCACTTTGCTCATGAGGAATGGGCCAAAATACCTGTCAAGAGGTGCAGAAGTCTCATTGACAGTTACAGGAATCATTTGATTGAAGTGATTGCCTAAAAAGGTTGTTCAACAAAATATTAACTTAAGAGTATCATCATTTCTGTCCAGGTCTATTTCATGAGTTACATTTTTAAAAAAATTCTATGGAAGCAGGGTTGAAAAGCAATGTCTGACTTTCACATGATCAGTTCCATAGATTTTTAATTTATTATTTCTTTTGTCAGATACAAGTTATTTCTGTGACCATTTTGGGTTTTTCTTTCATCAAACGAGGGGTACCAACAATTCTGACCACGTGTGTATACGGTATATATATATCTATAATATAATGCTGAAAGCGTCCCTCTGTCTGAAGCCTCTATAGACTGCGCAAGCGCGACACGCCTGCGCAGTCTGGCTCCAGACAGAAGAACGCATGGTGTTGTTACTGGAAAGAGGAGTGTATGGCGCCAGAGATCGCGGTATGCGTAGACACTGAACTCATACCGCGATCTCCGGAGCCATACTAACATACTTACCTGACCGGGAGGAGCGTTGAGGCGGTGCCTCTCTTCTCTGGGTAGGAGTGAAGGTGTCGGAATCGGCGCATGCGCATAGCGCTATCGGGCGCCATTTTACTTAAGACACATTTGCAGTATGTCTTCAGCAAAATGGCGCCGGACAGCACAGTATGGGCACGTGCGTACTTTGGTGCAACACTCCTCCCCCAGCCTCCGGCAGAACAGGATGCAGCAGCGCTGAATCTCATGGAAGAAAGGTGTTCCAAATTATTATGCAAATAATATTTTCTCAGATTTTCCCAAATTACCTATATGAATTGCAGTCATTGTAATTTTCCAGTCAAATAACTATTAGATTACAATTGAAAGGTTTTTGTACAAACTGCCTATGATAACAGTATATTTTTTAAAAAATAAAACACTCAAACTGCACTCAAAATGCATGTTCCAAATTATTATGCACAGCAGAGTTTTCAACCTTTTCATTTTAATAAAGAACAAAAAATAGTCATTTTTGAAATTATAAGCATTAACAGGTTATTACAAACTGAAATCAAACAGTTTTCAACTCAAAACTTTATTCTAGGTGATGTTACATTTGCAAATAGGACCGCTTGTTTGAAAGGAGCTTCTGAACTCTCTCGTCCATTGAATTTGTCAGGTTTTGGATGGTTTCTGCTTCAATTGTTTTGCATGAGGACAGAATACCCTCCCAGAGCTGTTGCTTAGATGTGAACTGCCTCCCGCCATCATAGACACTCCTTTTGATGATGCTCCAGAGGTTCTCAATGGGGTTGAGGTCAGGGGAGCATGGGTGCCACACCATAAGTTTGTCCCCTTTTATGCCCATATCAGCCAGAGATGCAGATATGTTATGTGCAGCATGAGACGGGGCATTATAATGAATGAAAATGATCTTGCTGCGGAATGCACGGCTCTTCTTCTTGAACCATGGAAGGAAATGCTGTTTGAGAAACTCCACATACATTATGGAGTTCATCTTTACCCCTTCAGGGATCCTAAAATTGCCGACAATCTCTCTCCCCATGATTCCAGCCCAAAATATTACTTCATCTCCTCCTTGTTAGCGCCGTAGCCATGTTTGCATGGGGTGTCCATCAACCAGCCATCCTCCACTCCATCCATCTGGACCATCGAGATCATTTCATGCATGATAATGCCCTGTCTCATGCTGCACATAACACATCTGCATCTCTGGCTGCTATGGGCATAAAAGGGGACAAACTTATGGTGTGGCACCCATGCTCCCCTGACCTCAACCCCATTGAGAACCTCTGGAGCATCATCAAAAGGAGTGTCTATGATAGTGGGAGGCAGTTCACATCTAAGCAACAGCTCTGGGATGGTATTCTGTCCTCATGCAAAACAATTGAAGCAGAAACCATCCAAAACCTGACAAATTCAATGGACAAGAGAGTTCAGAAGCTCCTTTCGAACAAGGGGTCCTATGTGCAAATGTAACATCACCTAGAATAAAGTTTTGAGTTGAAAACTGTTTGATTTCAGTTTGTAATAACCTGCTAATGCTTATAATTTCAAAAATGAACATTTTTTGTTCTTTATTAAAATGAAAAGGTTGAAAACTTTGCTGTGCATAATAATTTGGAACATGCATTTTGAGTGCAGTTTGAGTTTTATATTTTTTTAAAAATATACTGTTATCATAGGCAGTTTGTAGAAAAACCTTTCAATTGTACTCTAACAGTTATTTGACTGGAAAATTACAATGACTGCAATTCATATAGGTAATTTGGGAAAATATGAGAAAATATTATTTGCATAATAATTTGGAACACAGTGCATAAGTGTTTTTTTTTTGTATGTGTGCAGCGTGAAAGGGATGAGGAGGCTTCACATACCATGATTGGGGGATGAGGGGGCCACACATACCAGGATTGGGGGATGAGGGGCCACACATACCAGGATTGGGGGATGAGGGGCCACACATACCAGGATTGGGGGATGAGGGGGCCACACATACCAGGATTGGGGGATGAGGGGTGCCACACAAACCAGGATTGGGGGATGAGGGGGCCAACATACCAGGATTGGGGGATGAGGGGGCCACACAAACTAGGATTGGGGGATGAGGGGACCATGCATACCTGGATTCAGGGTTGAGAGGACCATGCATACCAGGATTGGGGGATGAGGGGGCCATACATACCAGGATTGGGGGATGAGGAGGCCACATATACCAGGATTGGGGGATGAGGGGGCCACACATACCAGGATTGGGGGATGAGGGGTGCCACGCATACCAGGATTGGGGGATGAGGGGGCCACACATAACAGGATTGGGGTATGAGGTGGTCACACATACCAGGATTGGGCGGTGAGGGGGCCACACATACCAGGATTGGGGGATGAGGGGGCCACACATAACAGGATTGGGGGATAAGGGGGCCACACATACCAGGATTGAGGGATGAGGGGGTCACACATACCAGGATTAGGGGAGGAGGGGGCCACAAATACCAGGATTGGGGGATGAGGGGTACAATACTTACCAGGATTGAGGGGTGAGGGGACCATGCATACCAGGATTGAGGGGTGAGAGGATCATGCATACCAGGATTGGGGGATGAGGGGTACCATGCATACCAGGATGAGGGGTACCATACATACCAGAAAAGGGATGTAGGTTACCATGCATACCAGGATGAGGGATGGGGTGTCATGCATACCAAGAATGAGAGATGAGGAGGTCATACATACCAGAATTGTGATGAGAAGTGCCATGAATACCAGGATGAGGAGTACCATACATACCAGAATAGGAATGCGGGGTGCCATGCATGCCAGGATGAGGGGTACCATACATACCAGGATAGGGATGTGGGGTACCATGCATACCAGGATGAGGGATGGGGTGCCATGCATACCAGGATGAGGGGTACCATACATACCAGAATAGGGATGTGGGGTACCATGCATACCAGGATGAGGGATGTGATGCCATGCATACCAGGATGAGGGGAAACCATGTATACCAGGATAGGGATGAGGAGTAGAGATGAGCGGTCTTCGACTAGAACTGTTTGCCAATCTCAAATTCGAGCTGTTTTGGGCGGTGTTCGAGTTGTTCGACGAACCCGAACGATTTGCAAAAAATTCGGCTGTTCGAGGTTATGTTCGATAAATGTTCGTGCACCAAAAGCGTGTCCTGCATGTCTGGCGCTATTTAGAGCACCAATCATGCAGGGATTGTCTGCCACTCACTGTAATGCCACAGCCATGGTGGTTGTGGCATTACAGTGATTGCCCAAATCGATGGGAACAATGCTCACAGTGAAACATGAAAAGCCGGCAATTCAGCAGCGGCATACACCGGTACCCGACAATTTAGAACCGAAAGAATAGAGCTTCACACATAGATTAGATAGATAGAAACATGTCAGTCACATATATAAGAAGTACAGTGACAGTGTTGATTACTGTACTTGTCATTTAGTGTAAGGATTTATTAAAAAAAATATTAGTGTTTTCATGCACCGTCTCTTTAAAAAAGCTGGCCGGCAATTCAGCAGCGGTACCCGACAATTTAGAATAGAAGGAATAGAGAATCACACATAGATTAGATAGATAGAAACATGTCAGTCACATATATAAGAATACAGTGACAGTGTTGATTACTGTACTTGTCATTTAGTGTTAAAATAAAGGATTTATTTAAAAAAAAATTGGCGTGGGGTTCCCCATAATTTTAGGCTCTAGCAGAGGTTAAGCAGACAGCTGGGGCAGATGTTTGAATCCTGGGAAGGGGTAAAACCCACGGAGCTTCCCAGGCTACTAATATCAGGCCCCAGCTGAATACCTAGCCTTTACTAGCTATTAAAATGGGGGACCCCCCAAAAAAAATTACGTGGGGTCCCCCCTAATTTAATAGCTAGCAAAGGCTAGGCAGACAGCTGGGGGCTGACATTAATAGCCCAGGAAGGGTACCATGAATATTGGAGCCCTCCCAGGCTAGAAACACCAGCCGTTAGCCGCCCCAGAAATGGCGCATCCATAGGATGCACCAATTCTGGCACTTAGCCTCGCTCTTCCCACTGCCCTGTAGCGGTGGCAGTGGGGTAATAGGGCTGGGGTTGATGTCAGCTTATAATGCCTGCTGACATCAAGCCCAGGTTAGTAATGGGGAGGCGTCTATAAGACACCCCCATTACTAACCCCATAGTCAAAGTTAGAAAAAAACACAAACACCCAGAAGAAAATCCTTTAATTGAAATAAAGACACAATTCTTTATTGTTCTAAATTAAACCATACTTACCATCACGCCCATTCCAGCTGAAGCCAACGATCTCCTGCAATAAAAGAAATGGGGTTAGTAATGGGGGTGTCTTATAGACGCCTCTCCATTACTAACCTGGGCTTGATGTCAGCTGGCATTATAAGCTGACATCAACCCCAGCCCTATTACCCCACTGCCACCACTACAGGGCAGTGGGAAGAGCAAGGCTAAGTGCCAGAATTGGCGCATCCTATGAATGCGCCATTTCTGGGGCAGCTGGCAGCTGGTGTTTCTAGCCTGGGAGGGGGCCAATATTCATGGCACCCTTCCTGAGCTATTAATATCAGCCCCCAGCTGTCTGCCTAGCATTTGCTAGCTATTAAAATAGGGGGGACCCCACGTCATTTTTTTGGGGGGGGGTCCGCCATTTTAATAGCTAGTAAAGGCTAGGTATTCAGCTGGGGGCTGATATTAGTAGCCTGGGAAGCTCCATGGGTATTACCCCCTTCCCAGGCTTCAAACACCTGCCCCAGCCGTCTGCTTAACCTCCGCTAGAGACTAAAATACGGGGAACCCCACGCCAATTTTTTTTTAAATAAATCCTTTATTTTAACACTAAATGACAAGTACAGTAACCAACACAATCACTGTACTTCTTATATATGTGACTGACATGTTTCTATCTATCTAATCTATGTGTGAAGCTCTATTCTTTCTGTTCTAAATTGTCGGGTACCGCTGCTGAATTGCTGGCCGTCTTTTTTAAAGAGACGGTGCATGAAAACACTAATATTTTTTTTAATAAATCCTTTACACTAAATGACAAGTACAGTAACCAACACTGTCACTGTACTTCTTATATATGTGACTGACATGTTTCTATCTATCTAATCTATGTGTGATGCTATATTCCTTCTTGTCTAAATTGTCGGGTACCGGTGTATGCCGCTGCTGAATTGCCGGCCGGCTTTTTTAAAGAGTGTGTCTTCTGAGCAGTTTGTCAGCTTTTGGACACCTTTGAAGGTGTTTTCTATGTGTTTCTATGTGTTTTTGTTTGCCTGCCATTGGTTTTAACGGTGTTCGACGGTGTTCTAAGGTGTTAGACGAACAGTTCGACGAACAGTTCCTCGAACATCCCGGTGTTCGACGAACCGAACCCGAACACTACGGGGGTGGCTCAACACTAATGAGGAGTGCCATGCATACCAGGATTGGAGATGAGGAACTCATGTATACCAGGATGAGGGATTGGGTACCATGCATACCAGGATTGGGATGAGGGGTGCCATGTATATCAAATTTGGGATGAGGGGCCATGCATACCAGGATGAGAGATGGGGTGCCATGCATACCAGGATTGGGTATGAAGGGTGCCATACAAGCCAGGATTGGGGATGAGGAGTGCCATGCATACCAAGATTGGGGATGAGGGGTGCCATGCATACCAGGATTGGGGATGAGGGGTGCCATCCATACCAAGATTGGGATGATTGGTGCCATGCATACCAGGATTGGGGATGAGGGATGCCATGCAAATCAGGATTGGGGATGAAGGGTGCCATGCATTCCAGGATTGGGGATAAGTGGTGCCATGCATACCAGGATTGGGGATGAGGGGTGCCATGCACACCAGGATTGGGGATGAGGGGTTCCATGCAAATCAAGATTGGGGATGAGGGGTGCCATGCATACCAGGATTTGGGATGAGTGGTGCCATGCATACCAAGAACCCAATCTGGGGGAGCCATGCATGCCAGGATTCGGATGAGGGGCCATGTATACCAGGATAGGGATGAGGGGTACCATGTATATCAGGATGATGGATGGGGTGCCATGCATACCAGGATAGGGATGAGGGGTACCATGCATACCAGGATGAGGGGTACCATACATACCAGAATAGGGATGAGGGATGGGGTACCATGCATACCAGGATGAAGGGTGCCATGCATGCCAGGATTGGGGATGAGGGGTACCATGTATATCAGGATGAGGGATGGGGTGCCATGCATACCAGGATAGGGATGAGAAGTGCCATGTATACCAGGATGATGGGTACCATACATACCAGAATAGGAATGCGGGGTACCATGCATACCAGGATGAGAGATGGGGTGCCATGCATACCAGGATGAGGGGTACCATACATACCAGGATAGGGATGTGGGGTACCATGCATACCAGGATGATGGATGGTGTGCCATGCATACCAGGATGAGGGGTACCATACATACCAGAATAGGGATGTGGGGTCCCATGCATACCAGGATGAGGGATGGGGTGCCATGCATACCAGGATGAGGGGAAACCATGTATACCAGGATAGGGATGAGGAGTGCCATGCATACCAGGACTGGAGATGAGGAACCCATGCATACCAGGATGAGGGATTGGGTACCATGCATACCAGGATTGGGATGAAGGGTGACATGTATATCAAATTTGGGATGAGGGGCCATGCATACCAGGATGAGAGATGGGGTGCCATGCATACCAGGATTGGGGATGAAGGGTGCCATGCAAGCCAGGATTGGGGATGAGGAGTGCCAAGCATACTAAGAGTGGGGATGAGGGGTGCCATGCATACCCGGATTGGGGATGAGGGGTGCCATGCATACCAAGATTGGGATGATTGGTGCCATGCATACCAGGATTGGGGATGAGGGATGCCATGCAAATCAGGATTGGGGATGAAGGGTGCCATGCATTCCAGGATTGGGGATAAGTGGTGCCATGCATACCAGGATTGGGGATGAGGGGTGCCATGCATACCAGGTTTGGGGATGAGGGGTTCCATGCATACCAAGATTGGGAATGAGGGGTGCCATGCATACCAGGATTTGGGATGAGTGGTGCCATGCATACCAAGATAGCTATCTGGGGGAGCCATGCATACCAGGATTCGGATGAGGGGCCATGTATACCAGGATAGGGATGAGGGGTACCATGTACAGTACAGACCAAAAGTTTGGACACACCTTCTCATTTAAAGATTTTTCTGTATTTTCATGGCTATGAAAATTCAACATTCACACTGAAGGCATCAAAACTATGAATTAACACATGTGGAATTATATTATTAGCAAAAAAGTGTGAAACAACTGAAAATATGTCTTATATTCTAGTTTCTTCAAAGTAGCCACCTTTTGCTTTGATGACTGCTTTGCACACTCTTGGCATTCTCTTGATGAGCTTCAAGAGGTAGTCACCGGAAATGGTTTTCACTTCACAGGTGTGCCCTGTCAGGTTTAAGAAGTGGGATTTCATGCCTTATAAATGGGGTTGGGACCATCAGTTGTGTTGTGCTGAAGTCTTGTGAATATACAGCTGATAGTCCTGCTGAATAGACTGTTAGAATTTGTATGATGGCAAGAAAAAAGCAGCTAAGTAAAGAAAAACGAGTGGCCATCATTACTTTAAGAAATGAAGGTCAGTCAGTGCGAAAAATTGGGAAAACTTTGAAAGTGTCCCCAAGTGCAGTTGCAAAAACCATCAAGCGCTACAAAGAAACTGGCTTACATGAGAACCGCCCCAGGAAAGGAAGACCAAGAGTCACCTCTGCTTCTGAGGATAAGCTTATCCGAGTCACCAGCATCAGAAATCGCAGGTTAACAGCAGCTCATATTAGAGACCAGGTCAATGCCACACAGAGTTCTAGCAGCAGACACATCTCTTCAGCAACTGTTAGGAGGAGACTTTGTGCAGCAGTCCTTCATGGTAAAATAGCTGCTAGGAAACCACTGCTAAGGACAGGCAACAAGCAGAAGAGACTTTTTGGGCTAAAGAACACAAGGAATGGACATTAGACCAGTGCAAATCTGTGCTTTGGTCTGATGAGCCAAAATTGAGATCTTTGGTTTCAACCACCGTGTCTTTGTGCGACGCAGAAAAGGTGAATGGATGGACTCTACATGCCTGGTTCCCACCGTGAAGCATGGAGTAGGAGGTGTGATGGTGTGGGGGAGCTTTGCTGTTGACACTGTTGGGGATTTATTCAAAATTGATGGCATAATGAACCAGCATGGCTACCACAGCATCTTGCAGAGGCATGCTATTCCATCCGGTTTGCGATAAGTTGGACCATCATTTAATTTTCAACAGGACAATGACCCAAAACACACCTCCAGGCTGTGTAAGGGCTATTTGACCAAGAGGGAGAGTGATGGGGTGCAATGCCAGATGACCTGGCCTCCACAGTCACCAGACTTGAACCCAATCGAGACGGTTTGGGGTGAGCTGGACCGCAGAGTGAAGGCAAAAGGGCCAACAAGTGCTAAGCATCTCTGGGAACTCCTTCAGGATTGTTGGAAGACGATTTCCGGTGACTACCTCTTGAAGCTCATCAAGAGAATGCCAAGAGTGTGCACAGCAGTCATCAAAGCAAAAGGTGTCTACTTTGAAGAACCTAGAATATACAGTAAGACATATTTTCAGTTGTTTCACACTTTTTTGTTATGTATATAATTCCACATGTGTTAATTCATAGTTTTGATGCCTTCAGTGTGAATGTACAATTTTCATAGTCATGAAAATACAGAAAAATCTTTAAATTAGAAGGTGTATCCGAACTTTTGGTCTGTACTGTATGTCAGGATGAGGGATGGGTGCCATGCATACCAGGATAGGGATGAGAGGTACCATGCATACCAGGATGAGGGGTACCATACATACCAGAATAGGGATGAGGGATGGGGTACCATGCATACCTGGATTGGGTATGCGGGCGCCATGCTTACCAGGATGAGGGGTGCCATGCATGCCAGGATTGGGGATAAGGGGTGCCATGCATACAGGATTGGGGATAAGGGGTGCCATGCAAACCAGGATTGGGGGTGAGGGGTGCCATGCATACCAGGATTAGTGGTGAGGGGTGCCATGCATACCGGGATAGGGATGAGGGCAGCACATAACAGGATGGAGGAACAGGATTGGGGAGCACAAATACCAGGATGGGGGCAGCATAAAAACCAGGATGGGGGCAGCACATACCAGCATGGGAGACCATATACCAATAAAAATGTTCGCCATACGACTGTAGAACGGTCTCAATAGCTATTTTATATATATATATATATATATATATATATATATATATATATATATATATATACATATATATATATATATATATATATATATACATACATATAGTCTAAGGGGTAACGTTTCTCCTTATGGAGAGTGACACACCAGCTCTGGCACGTCAAGGTAAGGAGGCTTATTTTCCATGCAATGCTCCTCTGGGAAATGTAATATGCAAATTGTCTCTTCAGAGAAAAAGAGGACTTGTACTCTACAGCGCCACCTATTGGATGCAGAAATCCTACAAGTCACAATCAACCCTTTAACGAGTCATGCAATATGACTTAGGATAAAAGCCAAATCAGAATCTCAATTTGCAGAAAAGGTGTTTCAGCCTGTTGGCCCTCGTCAGTGCAAAGTATGAGATCTGATGAGCAAATGATGTAGAGAACAAGGGAAAAAAAATAAGACTCACTTTTTCCCCCCAAATTTGGGAGGAAAATGGGGGGTGCGTCTTATGGTCCGAACTCAACTTACCCGTGGTGGTGGAGCGGGATCACAGGGCGGCGGCGGAAGAAGATGTGAGGCAGGCCGGTATCTGGCTGGGGTTGGGCCTGGCGGGTACCGGGGCCGGTGTATTGATGTGAGCGGAGTTTGCAGAGCAGAGTGAGCGGCTTCCGGTGGCCGCAGACATCTTCCTGAAGCTGTGCTCTACAGGAAAATGGCCGACAGAGCCGGCGCATGCACTCTGCCGAGTCGGTGGCCATTTTCCTGTAGAGCACAGCTTCAGAAAGATGGCCACGGCCACCGGACGCCGCTCACTCTGCTCTGAAAACTATGCTCACAGCAATACCCTGGCCCTGGTACCCGGTCAGGCCCGGCCCCCAGCCAGATACCGGCCCACCTCACCTCTTCTTCCGCCACCGCTCTGCGATATCGCTCCACCACCACAGCAATACACCGGCACCAGGCCCCTGGTCCCCCAGGTACGAGGCCACCAAGACCAGGGCACCAGACCACCAGCACCCCAGGTACCAGGTTACCAGGTACCAGACTACTGGCCCCCAGCACCCCAGGTACCAGGCACCAGCACCCCGGCCCCCAGGCCACCAGCACCAGGCCACCAGTACCCCAGGCACCAGCACCCCAGGTACCAGGTCACCAGCACCCCGGCCCCCAGGCACCAGCACCAGGCCACCAACACCCCAGGTACCAGGCCCCCAGCACCCCAGGTACTAGCATCCCAGGTACCAGGCCCCAAACACCCTGGCCCCCAGCACTCCAGGTACTAGCACCCCAGTTACCAGGCCCCCAGCACCCCGGCCCCCAGCACCCCAGGCCACCAGAACCAGGGCACCAGCACCCCGGCCCCCTGCACCCTGGGTACCAGACCTCCAAAAACACACAAAAGGAAAAAATTAATAATTTCTAAATCACCAGATTAATCTTAATTTCCACATACAGCCCATTAGGGCATGGAGTATTCAACCTATAGATTCACTGTAATTCTTTAGTTTTAAGCAATTATATTCTGTCGCCTCCTCTCCTCAGGGGCGGCACATGATCAATATTTCTTTTCACTATGACCACAATCTATAAAATGTTTTGGGGATGGTAGATAAAGTTTACTCTTCTTAGTGGTATATCTATGATGGTTTAATCTGTTTTTAGATCCCCTGTGGTCTCCCCCACATAACACAGGGTACATGGACTTTGTAATAAATAAATTACATATTAAGAATCACATGGTAGATAGAGATTAATGAAAAATCTCATTCATAATAGGATGTGAGAATTGCATATGTACACAAATGATGCAGCTGAGGCAAGGATAACAACCTGTCCTCAACCGACCTGTTAGTGACAGTTGTTTACTCACTTTTAATGGTCCAACATCTGAATGAACATGGGAACGTACCCTTACTCCAAGTGGTGACAGGAGTGAGATGCACCCCTAAAAAATGGTGGCGTTTGGCAAAAGTCGCATGCCATGAATTTGTCTTAAACATCTGTATAAGCAAATTTGTTGAGAAAAAATGTAAAAAAAAACCTTAAGTACACAGAACTTAAAGATGGGTGTGGAATGTATAGAGAATAAGGCACAAATATAAAAGCCATTAAAAGAAACAAATTACTCCAGAAAAGCAGAGAAACAGCAATAATGAATGGGGACCATGAGCTTTATCTTAATGCATTTGTTCCTTTTTTCTCTAGTTTTTGGTTTTATTACCTGTTTTACATTTGTGCCTTATTCTTTGTTTTGTGTCTTTTAAAGTCTATTTTATTTGTGTTCGTCCATTTTTTTACGTTCAAGTTTGCTAGTGGGCTGAGTTTCTGATTTCTAGATGGTTTTGACTGATTCATTAATTGCAACATTTTAAAAAGTTCACAACATTTTTGCAGAAATGTCTTCCGGTATCCAACAAGAGAGATTTTATATCTGACTGAATTTTTCACACAAAAATTGCAGACCATGGAACTTTTTGCTTTAAAAGGATAAAAATAAAAAAAATTACCAGAAAAAAATGTATTTTTGTGTAAAAAATCATGAACAAGCCTCCATCTGACTATGAGGACTGAAAAATAAAATAAAGTTATGTCTCTAGGAAGAAGGGGAGGAAAAAAACAAAAGCAAAAAAATGGAAAAATCGCCCTGAGGTGAAGGGGTTAGACTGTGCAAATGATGAATTGGGCTCATAGTCTATGAAATTACCATAGACACCATACAGTAGGAATAATATGGGCTATTTATCCACAAATCCTAATACTTATAGAATTAGGCCAGACATTGATTCTGATATAAAGTTGTTTTTTCATATAAGTAAATGGTTAAATAAATAATTTCTTGGATATCAGGTTGGCATATTTTCTACCAATGACTGTTATCACTAGTTTAATTGCCATTAAAATGTGCACTACCAGCAATCTCAAGGCAGGGGGGAAATTAATGTAAGTTTTAGAAAAGTCGAGACACACTAGGGGTGAGTATCGTTTGCTAATTGGTGATCCTGTTAATTACATGTTTGGAGCAATTCAAAATGTTACCTACAGAGAATATAATACCATTGTAATAAACTGCTGTATTTTTAAAACCAGTAAAATGTATTTATGAAAAAAAACTATATTTTTGGGATTGACGTAATCGTACTGATCTTTAGATTCAAGTTATCGCTCTTGGAGAAGAGGAGAAAAAAGTAAAAGCAAGAAAATTAAAATTGGCACTGGCGGCAAGAGGTTAAACTTTATTAAAATAAAATCAGAAAACGTCTATAATAAATTTTGCTCTACTATTAGAATATATTCACCATAAAAAACAGGCAAAATATCATTAAGAAGTTCACTCAAAAAATACTAATTTCACTTTTCAGCTGTCGAAGAAGTATGGACCCGTGTACACCTTACAATTAGGAGTAGAGAAAGTTGTTGTCATATGTGGGTACGAGGCTGTAAAAGACGCCCTGGTCAATCACGCAGATGAATTTTCAGGAAGACCTAAAGTGGCATTGCTTGACGAAATGTACAAAGGACACGGTAAAGTTCATAAAATTATCACTGATTGGGGATGGATTGATTTTGCTTTACTAGTTAATTTCCTTTTTAAAAAGGTTGTCTGGTCTAAAAATCTTCAACTAAAATTGTGAGTCCCTAAAGTCAAGTTGATCACATGTGGGCAAGAGATCAAACCTCCAAGATCAGCTTGCGATAACAACAATATACTAGATTTGCCTGTCTTGATTCTGAAATGGTAACATCAACTCCTACTTTACATTTGCAAACTGTCCTATTTGGGAATATAACAAGGAATTGATTACACAATAATACAAGAAACAGAGAGTTGATGTTACCGGGGGTCCATTTAATCCAAAACCAAAGAAATAACCCTTATAAAATCACTTTTTATTGAATATTATTTAAAAAAATAATAATTCTTCAAAAAGACACACCACATATACAGCTCTGGCAAAAATTAAGAGACCACTGAACAGTTTTCTATTGGAAAGCATGGAAAGACTGGTGGAAAGCATCCCAAGACGCATGAAAGCTGTGATTAAAAATCATAGTATATCCACCAAATATTGCCAAATATTGATTTCACAGTTAAAACATGAGTAATTTGAGGTCTGAAAGCACTGTTTCTTTTTTAGTATTTTGACACTTTATCATTTGCTGCAAATAAATACAAAATATTTTGCTTTGAATTTCAGATACATGTTGTCAGTAGTTTATAGACTAAAACAACAATGTACATTTTACTCAAAAATATACCTATAAAGAGAAAAATCTGAGAAACTGAAAATTTTGCAGTGGTCTCTTAATTTTTGCAAGAGCTGTATAGACAAAGTTAAATATTTTACGACATTCCTACAGGGTGATAGATGAACTGCTAGATGAATATTATTACAATTATTTACAATAATATAATGTAAAATTAGAGCTGGGCGAAACAGGCATGAAAGTGGCAAAGTCCCAACATTTTTAGGCAAGATTGTGTTCGCAAAAAGATTGCAACTTTTCTTGTTTTTTTTGCCAAAATTGTGTCCCAAGATTAGATGAACAAAATAAGCTTACTGCTAGACAGTTTGAAAAAAGGTCATAAAGTGTTCAGGACTAGGACTGAGCGGACCCATGGATGCTCAGGCTTGTTGAGTTTAGCCAAACTAGAGATAAAAGTTTGGTTAAGTATACAAACTTGACCCCAAACCCAGTACAAGTTAATGGGAACGTAACTTCGGTGTGTTAAAATGGCTGTAAATTGGTCATAGGAAGGGCTAGGGGGCTGCAAAAGGAAGCTAAATGGGTTAAGAGCAGGACAAATTTGGATAGGGAAATGACTTAAAATAACATAGAATAAAAATAAAGAAAAAATTATTATCTTTAACCAGGTGGCGGAGGTCCAAGTGGAGGAGGAGGTTCAGGAGGAGGTGGAGGTGGCGGTGTAGGTGGAAGAGGCGTAGGAGGAAGTACCCATTGCTCTTTTTTTTTTTTTTTAATGAGGCAGCATGGTGCAAAGGCACCTCAGCAGTATGTCGACTGCTATTGGCCACAGCATTGGCAAACTGAGCACACCAAAGCCAGCTCAAAGGAGCTCCCTGACAATATATGTGTGGTTTGCACACAGTGCTGTCAGAGACTGATGCATAAATGTTCTTAACCTGAGCACCACCTATATGACGAGGCATCTGAATGTATCTGAATGTAAAGCATGAACTGCAGTGGAGTGCGTACCTGAAAAATTAGGAAAGATCTAAGCCTCCTCATGCTCCCCCTTTTGCTGTGGTTTCAACCTCTTCCTCCCCCTCCTGAACAACAGGGCCACCTGGGTCCCCGCAAGAGAGCATGTGACAGAACTACTACTAGTAGTTTCACCGAGCATCTATACACCATGCCATTGAAGCACTCAGCTGTACATCTCCCAAACACTGTATCCCATATTCTACATGTGGCCTAAAACGTGATTTCTAAAGGGCTAACAATATGTTGGGAACATGCTGTAATGCACACGCCCGGGCTGAGCGGCGTGTGATTCTGCTGGACCTTGCCGGAGAGTGAATGCCTGGAGGGGCGTAACTAGGTATTCACCCGATCCGACCAGGGTCGCACGACGGCATACGACGCCAGTGCACCAAGGAGGAACCGAGCAGAGGGACCAGGTGCTATTCCAGGACAGACCCCGGACACGGCTGTTGACCCACACAGGGGAATACAGGAACAGACTGGTGGGTTTAGGCTGGCACACTGGTATGCAGACGGGGAGGTACTGGCAGGTACAACAGGTTGGAGCACAGAGAGGATAGGACACAGTACAGACTGGGACTTCTGGAACAGAACCACAGAAGCGGTATACAAACACAGCAGGTTGAGACAGGCCGGGGCGGCGGGCAAGAGCAGAGCAAGACGAGACCGCCAGGAGCGGAGCAAAGGGTCAGAGCAGAGCGAGGCTGCCGGAGCAGCGAGCAAAGTGTCTGAGCAGAGCGAGACTGCCGGAGCAGCGAGCAAAGGGTAAGAGCAGGGTAGGACTGCCGGAGCAGTGAGCAAGAGGGAGCAGAGCGAGACTGCCGGAGCAGCGAGCAAAGGGTCAGAGCAAACTACCGGAGCAGCAATCAAGAGGGAGCAGGGCGAGACTGCCGGAGCAGCGAGCAAGAGAGAGCAGGGCGAGACTGCCGGAGCAGCGAGCAAAGGGTCAGAGCAGAGTACGACTGCCGGAGCAGCGAGCAAAGGGTCAGAGCAGAGTAGGACTGCCGGAGCAGCGAGCAAAGGGTCAGAGCAGAGCGAGACTGCCTGAGCAGCGAGCAAAGGGTCAAAGCAGAGCAGGACTGCCGGAGCAGTGAGCAAGAGGGAGCAGAGCGAGACTGTCGGAGCAACGAGCAAAGGGTCAGAGCAGACTGCCGAAGCAGCGAGCAAGAGGGAGCAGAGCGAGACTGCCAGAGCAGCGAGCAAAGGGGAGAGAGCAGAACGAGACTGCCGGAGCTGTGAGAAAGAAGGAGCAGAGCGAGACTGCTGGAGCAGTGAGAAAGAAGGAGAGAGCAGAACGAGACTGCCGGAGCAGTGAGAAAGAGGGAGCTGAGTGAGACTGCCGGAGCAGTGAGGTAAAGGAAGAGAGCAGAACGAGACTGCCGGAGCAGTGAGAAAGAGGGAGCAGAGCGAGACTGCCGGAGCAGTGAGGTAAAGAAAGAGAGCAGAACGAGACTGCCAGAGCAGTGAGAAAGAGGGAGCAGAACGAGACTGCCGGAGTAGTGAGGAAGAGGGATAGAGCAGACTGCAGGAGTAGCGAGCAAGAGGGAACAGAGCGAGACTGCCGGAGCAGCAAGCAAAGGGTCAGAGCAGGGCAGAGGAGACAGGACACTGTTCACACAGGACAGGCAGGAAGGGAAAGGCGGAACCAGAAACAAACTAGATACTTACAAAGAAATAACGAGAGAGCACAAAACTCACAACTGAAGTACAGCGACAACAAGAGGGAGTTAGGTACAGGTTCAGACAATGCAGGAAAAGGGAAGGGACGGACATAGAGGCAAAACAGGTAAAAGATAGGAGAGAGTTCAGACTGGAACTGAGTGTACAGAGGAGACCGACACTGCAGCGGGATACAGGAGCGGGTCTGGGAATACGGCCCCCAGAGAGGCGGGACGAACAGGCAAGTAGCGTGTTCAGACTGGCCTGGAAATACAGCCTCCAGGAAGGCGGAACGAACAGGCAAGGAACGTGTACAGACTGCAGGTTAGGGTACACAGATAGGACACAGTACAGGGGTGTGACCCACAGCAGGTACAAAAAGCAGGAAGTGATCGGGCGCCGCCCTTAAGCAGCAGAAACAGACACAAACAGACAGCATGGAGGGAAGCCAGAGAGACATTCTGGACTGGAGATCAAGTGCGTGCTCTTGCACAGTGGGAGATGGACAACTATGCAAGGACGCCGCCAGGTATGTTACACATGTGAACTACAGTACGTGTTTCCCAGCCACTACTACTTTTCCAGGAGGGCCATTCCTACCCTGCACGAACATTTTGCATGCAAAATCAGTTGTGCACCGCCCAAAAGCTTGGTGGATTGTGATAACGTGCAAAATCTCGTAGCAGCTCTGGGCCTATCCCGTTTGACGCACATCCCTTGACTGGCACATGTGCTGAATTTGCTGGTGTAGAGCTTCCTTAATTACATAGTAATGTCAAAGCTGCTGCTCAAAGTGCAGGCCGTCTGTGCGTGCTTTTGGTTTTCTCACTCTGCAGCTGCTCATCTGTCTGTGCTGCAGCTTCACTTCTGCCTTCCTGCTCACTGCCTCATATGTGACGTACCAACAAGGTAGAACTCCACCTTGCACATGCTGAAGAGACTGTGCGAGCAGGAGCAGTTGATACTGGAGTTTGAGCTGCAGCACGCACGGGTGAGTCGCTCTGCGGAACAACACCATTTCACGACTGAGTGGACCTCGATGCGGGAGATCTGTATCATGTTGCGCTGTTTTGAGTACTCCACGAACATGGCCAGCAGTGATGATACCATCATCAGCGTAAGTGTGACGCCTCACTCCCGCTCACTGGCCCTACCCTGAGAGATGGGGGGTACTCGGAACCGGGCCTCCTGGTGTACGGTGGATGCAGTCGTGGCCTAGGCCCGGCCCGTGCCCAGGGTCGTCACAGTAAAAATAAGGGCCAGGAGGGATGGTGGTAATCGAGTGGATGTAATGACTACACCACCTGTGGTGCCTGGTGATTCGCCATCAGCGCTGCGGCAGTCCTCTGAGGCGGGATGTCGTGACAGCAGAAGATGGCACTCAGGGCCTCAGGGCAGAGAAGACGGATCAGGGGGGACATAGTGGGTGGTGCGGTGTGGTGTTATGCTAAAATAAGGAACCGGAGGCAATGGATGCAGTCTTCCAAGCTTTACTCACATTGTTAGGTGTCAGCTACAAGGCTTCTCCTTACTCCTCACGGAGCGCTGCGGCCACCAGGAAGGGGTTCAGCACACTCCGGGTGATTCGGGTGCATCAATCAGGACCCCCTGCACCAGAGTGTTCCTAGAATTTTCCACTAGGTCCTCTCCTGTCCGTATGTGGTGCGTGTTACAAGGCTGGGTCTCCCTCTGGCTATGCACAGAGCAAGGGTACGGGTGGCGACTCCGCTCCGTCCGTTACCCGGTGGGATCCTCTAAGCCTCCGGGCTTTTCTGACTAGGACATAAAGTAGCAAAGCCAGATATCGGGGGCTGGTACCCCTTTTGCAGCAGGAGTCCCTCTGACTAGGCCAGAATAGTGAGGACAGGTGGCGTATGCCACTCTGCCTGCATCCCCCTGGGATCATTTTGCCTGTGGAGCTTGTCTATTCTGCTCCCCTCCGGGCCTTCTCAGGTAGGGACCTTGACCGGGTAGAGACAGCCATTAACTCTAGCCCGCTCCTCACCTCAAGGCCGAAGAACGAGGACCGTGTATCTCCAATCAGCTGCAGGTTCCACTGGAAAGCCACGCTCAGTGATGAAGACCACAATCAAAGGACCTTGAACCTAAGATGGCCGTTGATTAAATATGATTGAATGAGTGTAACCTAAAGTGCGTCCTCCACCCTCACCCACTGTATGGTTCCCCCTATCTTTTGGTTCCCCCCATCTCCTCTATCCCGGCTGGGGCAGCACTATGGTGCCTTAAAGCCCCCCCTCAGGACAGGAGTGGTGTAGTGTTGAATGGATGGCTGAGTCCTAAGAGGTGCTCCACTCTTACCTCGGAGAGGAGATACCACACCTCGGTCTGAGGTGCAGTACCCCTCTGGCGACTGAACCCTCAGGGGCGCCACATTAGTATCCCACTTTTATGCTTCCTAGAAAAAAAAAACTTCAGGCGATGATGAATGAGGTGGTGGCACAGGTGAAAGAGTAGAAGGAACAGGAAACATTCACACTATTATCAGGCCAGCCATCCAGTCATCCACACATGTATTGGAGGAGGAGTTCCTGTACCAACAGCAACCAGGTACACAAATGTCTAGATGCAGCTCTCTGGCATCAATGGAGTGTGATTGGAGGGATACAGAGGATACAGACGATACAGAGGACCTAGAAGATACACCTCTCAGCCCGGACAGCTGGTCATTGCTTCTGGGCAGCCTGGCACTCATGAGTAGAGTTGAGCCACCCCCGTAGTGTTTGAGTTTGGTTCGGTTTGTCGAACACCCGTATGTTCGTCGAACTGTTCGTCGAACTGTTCGTCGAATACCTTCGAACACCATTAAAACCAATGGCAGGCAAACAAAAACACATAGAAACACATAGAAAACACCTTCAAAGGTGTCCAAAAGCTGACAAACTGCTCAGAAGACACAACTAACACATGGAAAAGTGACAAGTACATATAGTCATGCAAAATGAAAAGAGGTGGAGGAGAAAAAGGAGACACATGTATTGCTAATAAAAAATATGGATATCTTATAGCCTACATATTGTAACATATTGTTTATATGCTTTGATAAAGTGTGGTCATTAGACCAAGTGTGGAATATATTGCAATATACTGCAGTGTAATATTATTGATATACTCTGATACTGATAAAGTAGTTCTTTCACATGAACTGTCCTTGATGCATGCTATCCACAAAGTGTTTGTTAGGTGTCAATGCAGTAAGACAAGGTTAATTGTTCTATGGTCTATGAAGTTGTGTGACACTTTGCAGCGATCAGCGACCTCACAGCAGGGGCCTGATCATTGCAAAGTGTCACACATAGCGACATCGCAGGTGAGGTCACTGTTGCGTCACCAAAACCGTGACACAGCAGCGATCTCGCTCTGTGAGACGGGGGCTTAAGCCTTATAAAAGTCACTGGAATCATGATACAGACAGAAGCCATAAGTTATACCTGCACTGATGTGTAGTGTTGTATGTACCTGCCCATGCAGTGTTGTGAGGACTTCCAGGGGTCTCTCTGTCTTGGTGAAATTGCTTCTCTGATGTTCCAGACGGATGATGTTTAAGAGCTCCTTGGTGACGAAGTGAGTATATATATATACAGTATATGTACTTAACCTTTGTATTATAACATATACAAAAGTGTATGCAATATCATCATATCATACTATTCCTTTAATTATGTATTTTACCTTTTAAATCAACTATTATAAATAAAATTGCGTTATATCGCAAAGGGTTGCCTTCTTTAAAGCCGTATCCGAACCTTAGTTTTAAAAACTTACCATAACAGACACAGATATAGGCATGTCATGCCCTTCTAAAACCAAAAAAAGTGCGAAGCTGACATGGCCAGTCTGTTCCTGCCCGTGCGACCTCCGTGTCGCCGGGTTTGTGCCAAAGCTGCGGTGGACCCTGACAGCCAGCCCCCCTCTCCCAATACTGGTGCCTGTCCGCTGGTGGGTCGAGCGAGCCCCCCTGCGGTGGAAGCAGGTCTAAGCTTTTTAATTTAAATTGTCTCTGTAATTTGAATGAATACACTTTAAATCCTTTAACAAGGATGTATTGGAGGGCAAGTCTCATGCCAGCAGCCGCAGAAACAAGAAGAGGAGGAGCTTATCATGTGCAGGAGCTGTGTGTGTTTGGAGTGTGCTCTCCAAAGAACCAGGAAGGAGGCCCGCATCCTGCTTCTCTACTCCCCAGGGAGAGGCAGGGATTCCCAGGAGGGGATCATGGCGGCCCCTGCTCCTGCCCCCCGATCTGCAACTGCGGGGGGCAGGAAGCCATCTTCATCGGCTGAGGAAGGTGTTAGGAGGTCGTCTAGACTTAAGAGCATGGATTCCCCAGGTCCAGCTCTCAAGGAAGGATCGCAGCCGCAGCAAGGATCCCAACCACAGCCAGGTAAGGGGCAGTGCATCTGCCCCTAAAATGACTACCGGTGTGACGGTTGGGGGGGTCTGATCGTGTTGCCCTAAAAAGGAATTGGGAAGCCATGGATTCTCGGGACACTGTGGAAACTTTCACTGCACGCATCTCCCACATGTTTAAAATCTATGGAGAAATGGGTAGGGACATAACTCGTTTGCAAGAAGAAATCAAAATGGAAAAAGCAAAGTGGGGTGGTCGCAGCTCTGCAGGTGGGAAGAATACCCAGGGTGTAGCTGTCAGGGTGCAAGCCCTGCGGGAGAAAAGGGAGGCCTTAATAGCCCTCCAGGAGGAAATCCTGAAAAACGCAGGACCTTTTATGGAGAAGCTCCAGAATGACCGGCGTTTCGCCACCATGGGGAAACCAAGTCAGGACAGTGGTAATGGGAATGCAGCGCTTGGTGCTCAGGCTGGTGCTGCCTCACCTTGCTGTACAAGGTCTCGGGAGAGATCACCCCATGGCATGACTGTCAGTGAGGTCCCCCCTGGTAGTAGCACCTGGCACGGTCCTGCTGTCACATGTGGTTCGGCTGTGCGGCCCGGATCGGTCATTGCACGAGGCTCTGCTCTGCAGGGCTCTGATGCTCCGAGCGGTCTGTGTGCTCTGCAAGGCTCTTCCACACAGCATGTTTCTGCTGCGGTGCAGGACTCTGCCACTTTGCAAAAAGGGAAAAAAAAAGCGGCTTCTGTTGCTGTGCATGATTCTGGTGCGCTGGGCTCTGTTGTTCCACAACACTCAACTGTTTCACCAAGCTCTGTTGCTCCACCCAAATCAGCCGGCAGCATTACTGCATGCAATGAACTGAAGACACAAAAAACTGCCACAAAATTAGTGCAGCTTCAGCAGGAAAGCATAAAACTCATGACTTAAAAGTATAATTTTATTTAGATATACACATAAAAGGACTAACAAAAATAAAAATACTAAAAAAGCAGGAACCCTTGAGTTCCCTCAAGGGTATGCCCCTTCAGAAGAAGCACTCGCGAAACGGCGTCGTCGGGGTTGGTTCCCTACAAGCTCTCTCCTTTGGCAAGTATTATAACCTAATCCGTGTATCTCCTTATACACTTTATATACACTTGTATTTTTATATACACCACTACTTTTTCCTTGGAAGCATTAAGACTTACTACTTTGTCTATGCCTATCCTATTACTTGCTTACCTTACCTACTGTTCATGGGTTTATATTTAGGTACAAGTATCCTCTATATGCACTAGCACCTTACATAACTAATGATCTCTTACTAGTGTTATTTTTTAGTACATGTACCTTCATTGTTTATGATCATTATTTGTAAGGGGATATATTCTTACCCAAACATTGGATTTAATGTTATTATTGCATGGTTGAGTGAGCTATTTTGTAGGGAACTCAAGAGTTCCTGCTTTTTTAGTATTTTTATTTTTGTTAGTCCTTTTATGTGTACATCTAAATAAAATTATACTTTTAAGTCATGAGTTTTATGCTTTCCTGCTGAAGCTGCACTAATTTTGTGGCAGTTTTTTGTGTCTCTAGTGTATTATTAGGAAATTATACTTGGACCGTTGTGGTTTATGCAATGAACTGAGCAGCATCAATCTTGGGTGTGTTCCACCTAGCAGCAATCAGGTCCTGCCCCCAGGAGGTTCAGTCAGTGGTGTCCAGCCAGGTGGGGAGGAGCAAGGGCTGGACTCTACCTGCAGCATGGAGGTGAGCCAAGATGGCGGCAGAACTACAGAGGTTGTTGTGGAGAGGTCAGTGAGTACGGCCTCGGCAGATGATTGTTCACTGAGAACGGGGCAGGAGCCTGTTTCCATGTCGGACGCCAGGGGTGAACTTGACGTTAGTGAGGAAGATTACGAGTCAAGTGGATCTGAGGGCCTGTTAAAGGCTATCAAGCAGCAGGAATCCCCTATGGATCTGACAGGGTTTTCTCTTGGTGATGATACGCCAGCGGAGGAGGTGAAAGGAAAACCTAAGAGGAGAAACGGAAGGGGGAAAAACTCTGGTGCTGCACGGGAAATGGTGAGTTTTAAATATATAAACTTGCCTGATGTGCCTGCTATTTCCCGTGTAAACCCCGCTGGGCAGCAGCCGACTCTGTCAGTGAGTGCAGGCTGTGGGTCAGGCGGGGAGAGCAGGAAGGAGGGCGTGAATGGTGAAGCTGCTGTCTCTGCGGTTCACAGCAGGGGTGGTGGTGGTGCAGCGATTTTGGTAAAAATACCAGACATTGAGAGTATGGAGGAGTTTCCTGCTCTTCCCCTTGTATCTAAGCCGGTCGTCACTGGGGATACGGGGGGAGGGGCAGAGAAGCATGCTGCTGCGACAGGGGCACAGCATGCCAAAGTTGGCGAGATGGTCATGGCCCCTGGGGCCGAAGGGGTGGTTGGTATTTCTGTCACCCAAGGTAACGGAGGGCCCGTTGAGGAGGCCCTGGAGGTAAATAAAGTGACTGTGGTGGCAGCTGATAAGGAGACAGTTACAAATAATGTTGTAAACAGGGTAAATATTGTAAATAGTGAGCACGCTGGGGCCCTACCTGATCTTGTTGATGTAAGTGTGGAGGGAGGTGTGTGTGGGGGGGTGGGTGTGTGGAGGTTGTGGATGGAGGAGAGATGGAGGTGGTAATGGCTGATGGGGGGGCGAATGGGGTGAGTGGTGAGGTGGAAGTGATGTGGTTGGTGAAAGTTCCACTGCCCCCCCAGCAGTAGGGGTCAGGCCCCAAGGGGCTGTTGCGGTTGGGTTGGGTGGTGTGTCTGAGTCTTTGTCTGGGGAGCTTGGCGATGGTGACTTGCAACGGCGTCTTTTGGAGGCCTTGAAAAGGGGTGAGGAAAGCTTTACTGTGGGGAAAGGGGTGGTTGTACTGTCTTTTTGGACAAAGAGGCATGGATTATCAGCCTTCCAAGATAAAGGTGCAGGGACGGTGTGGTCTCTGCCGACACCAGGGCAGGGTGGTGCCCGTAAAAATGTGGTCCGTTTTCGGTGGGTGAGCAATGATGCGTGTCCTCCTAGGGACAAGGTGGCGGAGCTCCTCCTGAAGATGGGTTTCAAGGCGGAGAAAATCTATGCCTTAATCTAACCTTTTGGCACCACCTACTTTGATGTCAGTTTCGTGAGACCAGAGGACATGGAGCTTTTCTGGTCTCAGTACGAGCTGACTCATAGTCGCCCTGCATGGCGGGGGTTCTCAGTGCAAGCGATCTCCCGTCAGAACGCGGTTAAGAAAGTGACCGTATTAACAGGTAACGAGTCACTTTCTTGTGTGGACATCATGACCTGGTTAAGCAGGTTCGGGGACGTAGTCAAGATCCCCGAAAAAAATCTGGGTCGTTTCGGCATTTGGTCTGGGGCCTGGACCTTTATGATTAAGTTAAAGGTTTCGGGTAATACCGTTACGCACATCCCTTCCTTAACATTTTTAGGGAGGGATAGGATCATGATTTTTTACCAGGGGCAGCCGAAGGTCTGCCACAAGTGCAGTAGTCCCTCACATTTTAGCGCAGGGTGCAAGGTGGTGAAGTGCGCTTTATGTGGGGGTCTTGGTCACCTTGCTGCAACTTGTGGTGACATTAGGTGTAACCTGTGTGGGGATCTTGGTCATCCGTTCAGCTGCTGTCCACGCTCCTTTGACAATGCGGTCCTGAATCCAGTGGGTTTGGCCCGTGGAAAGGGGTCCAATCCTGCTGGTGAAGGGACTAGCGGAGGTGGGAGGAGCAAGAGACCAGTGAAGAGCAGACAGCTGGGCCTCTCTAGGGTGAGGCGGTAGGAGAGATGGCAGGAGGGGCACCAGGGGAGGGGAGTGGAGGGGTGATGACCCTGCCTCATAACCCTGGTGTAAGTAGATCTGTGGCTGAGGTCTCGGGCAGTGAGCTGGACCAGGAAGAGGAGAGAGTCAATAGAGAGGAAGATGCCGAGGCCTCGCGTTCCTCATGTAGTGAAGATCTCAATGAAGATGCGAAGGAATGGCTAGATGCAAAACATAAAAAGCGTAACGGGAAAAAGAAGGCTAAAATCAAATCGGCGAGGGGGCCTCGGGGCTCGTCCTTGGAATGGGACCCCCTCAACTGCCCCGCCCCTGGCGGACCTCACCAACTGGTATCACGTCTTATGTGACATCTCTCCTTCCTCTTCAGATGGGGAGGAGGAGGACGTGGTGCAGGGTGCGGCAGGTGTGGTGACAGGGACTTTAGAGGGCGCCGGGCCTTCTTCACTGGGGGTGGAAAGTAAGCCCTCGGGGGAGGAGGCTGCGCCAAGCTCTTCAGACAAAGGGGTGCGAAAGGAGGGAATGGATGTGTCTCTATGTTTGAAGCGAGTTGCTTCTACTGAAGAGGTTTCTGTGTCACAAGGGTGTGGGAAAAAGGTCGCTGTCAAACCCAATCACCCATGATGGTGGCACTCACCCCGTTGATGCTGGCAACCATTAATGTTGCCAGCATAAAGTCAGATGCGGCTAGGTTTACAGCCTTTGATTTTCTCGGTCGACTTGACACCGAGATTTTATTTTTGCAGGAGACCAGGTTATCAGATCTGACGTCTTTGCATAAAGCAAGAAGGGAATGGTCACTAGGGCCTTCCTACTGGTTTCTTGCGGCTGAGCCGTATAGCGGGGTGGCGGTACTTTTTAAAAACGCAGATGTTGAATGCCGACGGGTTATTGAGTTGGAAATGGGGAGGTGCTTGATCTTGGATGTGCTCATGAAGGGACAAGAGCTTTGGCTCATAAACATCTATTGTTCACAGTCCAAATGGGATCATAGAAGTCTTTTTATGAGGATTAAACCCTTTCTGTTTTCTAGCCGGCAGGTGGTCTTTGGAGGGGACTTCAACAATGTCTCGAGGCCCCAGGACAGAAGAGGTTCCAGAGACCGGCTGGCTTATGACAGCGTCACGTTAAATAGTATAGTTAGTGAGGCTCACCTGGTGGATGTCCACATCAGGAATAACCCAGGCCACGTGGGGTTCACATACTTTAGAGGAAGCCAGACTAGATCTAGAATAGATAGGTTTTATTTAGAGGAGGAGGCTGTTTCCTCACCATTATCGGTGGTGGAGGTAGAATTCTCCGATCACTGTTTGATTTTGTATTCTTTGAATGTCACAGAGACCCCTCGGATGGGAAGAGGTGTGTGGAAGCTCAATTCGTCACTAGTGTTGAGCCACCCCCGTAGTGTTCGAGTTCGGTTCGGTTCGTCGAACACCCGTGTGTTCGCCGAACTGTTCGTCGAATACCTTCGAACACCGTTAAAACCAATGGCAGGCAAACAAAAACACATAGAAACACATAGAAAACACCTTCAAAGGTGTCCAAAAGCTGACAAACTGCTCAGAAGACATAACTAACACATGGAAAAGTGACAAGTACATATAGTCATGCGAAAATAAAAGAGGTGGAGGAGTAAAAGGAGGGGGAGACACAGATATAGGCATGTCATGCCCTTCTAAAATCCAAAAAGTGAGAAGCCGACACGGCCAGTCCGCTCCTGCCCGTGCCACCTCCGTGTCGCCGGGTTTGTGCCAGAGCCGCGGTGAACCCTGACGGCCAGCCCCCCTCTCCCAATACTGGTGCCTGTCCGCTGGTGGGTCGAGCGAGCCCCCTTGTGGTGGAGGCAGCTCTAAGCTTTTTAATTTAAATTGTCTCTCTAATTTGAATGAATACACTTTAAATCCATTTACAAGGATCTATTGGAGGGCAAGTCTCATGCCAGCAGCCGCGGTAATTCCAGCTCCAGTAGCGTCCACTAAAGCTGCTGCAGTTAGAAAGCTTTTATAAGGATCGAGCTCGGCTGTCCACCGCAAGGCATCCTACTGCCAGTCCCAGCCCCTATGCCTTGGGGTGTCTCCTGATGCTCTTCACTAAGTATCCCATGGTCCCGAAGCATTTCCTTTGAAAAAATTAAGTGTCTAAACTACAGGTGGTGCAGCTTGCTTAACAGCCGGGATAATCCGCTTACTAGCAGACACTGCTACTAGGCACAAAGTATTTCCTGGGCTAGATGCAGTTAAAAATTTGTAATTAGATACTCTAGTTGGATGCTGAGAAAGCATTCCATAGAGTCTCCTGGCACGCCATATATGATTCTCTTAAAAAGCTTGGGGTAGGGGTCTAGGGGACCCTTTTATAGCCAAAATCACAGCCCTGTATCGCAATACGTCACCTAGGCTGAAGATAAATGGAACTGTAGCACCCTGAGGGCTCGGTTGCTAAAGACGTATTGCACCTCACCCAGAGGTGTGATATCTCACTCTCAGGTAAGGATGGAGTGTGGATCAGGACCCGACACCTGCATGCATTACACCACATTGCCGTGGGGCAGGGCGACCAATATGCCCCTGAGATGGGCACGACAGTCCCTGTCCCTGGCTGGAGTGGGGGGAGGGAACACTGAGGAAGGGGAACCCTGTAGTGCAGGAGCAGGGAGGAAGCAGTTCCTGGGTGCATTGAGAAGGGAGTATAAAAGGTGGGCACCATCTTAGTTCAGTGCAGAGAAGTCTGAGCAGAAGTGGCAGGGAGCAGGGGCTCTGCATGAGCTCTGCTCCGGAGGCGGGCCTAGTAACAGAGGCCCAGGCCTGGAAGAGGGAGAAGGAAGGAAGAGGAGCGGAGAAGGCTCCAGGAACGAGGAATGAAGGGATCCCAGGGGTGCGGACGGGCGAGTCGCCACCGCACGCCCGAATCCACCTGCGTGGAGGGGTCAGGCCAAAGGGGGAGACCGGTCCCCGAACTAGTGGAGGCAGGAAACGACCCTCAGTTAGAAACCGGAGGCTCTGACATTTTATGTGGCGCAGCCCCTCGCTACACCCGCTAGGAAGGCACCACATACGGTCAGGGAAACTGGCGCCAAGTTTACCAAGAGGAGGCCCGAGGCAGCCGGACAGAAGTGTTGGTAAGAAAGGCCAGACAAAGGACACACAAAGGGGGTCCTGTGAAGTGCTCCAAAGTTATCTGGGAGTTGTCTGAGCCCCTCACCTGGTGAGCACAGTACGACGTGGGCAGCCGTTACCTGCAGACGTGGTCTGGATAATAAGAACTGTGAGTAAAGGCCCTGAACTGCATCACTGACTCCGTGTCATTACTGCTGCTGCCCTGCACCATCACCCCCATCCTCCGCATACACTGCCCTGAGGCTATACTCCTCCCGTGGGGAGTTATGCTACGCTCTGCTGCACCCACAACACCAGCCTCAGTGGTCTGCCCTGTAGCGGCGGTTCACTCTGACCGCAATCCACGGGTGGCGTAGTCGGACATTTAAACATGAAAACCACATAAATAGTTCCGCCACTGGTTTGACCGCCCTGAGCCACGGAACTGGGTCGCCGCCACGAAGACTACAACCACCAGCATCCACCAAAAAGGGTCCGGCTCCGGGTGTCTCAAGGCCCAGGGGGTGCGTCAGAACATTTTCATCACCTTTCACAATCACCAATGGGACAAGGCAGTGATGTCCTCTGTCCCCTCTCTTATACATCCTAGTGACGGAGCACCTGCTCTCATCAATTCGCCATAACCCCAATATTAGGTGGATTGAGGTGGGAGGCACCGAGTACAAGTGCTCTCTATTTGCTGATGATGTCCTAGTATATATCACTCAATCACATATATCCATCCATGCTGTTATGGCTGAAATAGATCACTTTGTTACATGGTAAAATTTTAAAATCAATGCAGCGAAGTCTGAGGCCCTCGATGTCTCCCTCCCCAAATCCATATAGGATTCCATCCAGTCCAACTTTCCCTTTGCCTGGCCCTCACAGGGTATCAAATACTTAGGAATTCCTATTCATAGAGACCTCTCCCATCTATGTTATCTTAATTTTGGGCCCTTTATTGAACAACTCCATACAGACCACGGTTGGCAAGTTAGAACTGTAAGATTCACTACGTGAACCACTGGTGTTTTGTGGAAAAGCACATGTACACTGCGTTCCAAATTATTATACAAAAAGTGTTTAGGAGTGATAAGGGAAGAATTTGTTTGCTTGTCAGTTAAACTCATTGATGGTGATGTGTGTCAGGGCTCTTTATATCACTGTAAGCAATTGCAGACACCTGTGCTAATTAGTTTGGCAGGTGTGTCCAATGAAAGGCAAGACTACTTAAGAAGGCTCTCTCACATTATTAAGCAGCCTACATTTTCTGCCAAAATGGGAAAGAAAAAGGATGTGTCGGCTGCTGAGAAGCAACAAATTGTGGAGTGTTTAGGTCAAGGCATGACTACAATCAACATTGTGCGATGATCAGGATGAAGTGTCTTGGCAATCAAGAAGTATGTAGCTGATTCACAGTACACACGTGTGCGTGCTGATAAGGGCAAATTGAGGACTCTTTCCTACAGGCAATTACGTCAGGTTGAAAGAGCAGCGGCAAAAAAGCCTTGTCATAGCAGCAGACAAGTTTTTGAAGCTGCTTGTGCCTCCAACGTCCCCCGAACAACAAGATGCAGGGTCCTTCAGAGGTTTGCAGCTGTGCATGCGCCATCCTGTCGACCTCCTCTATCCACTTCACACAAGCAGAAACGGCTCCAGTGGGCCAAACATTACATGAAGACTGATTTCAAAACTGTTTTGTTCACGGATGAGTGCCGTGCAGCGCTCGATGGTCCAGATGGATGGAGTGGAGGATGGCTGGTTGATGGACACCCCACGCAAACACGGCTACAGCGCCAACAAGGAGGAGGTGGAGTAATGTTTTGGGCTGGAATCATGGGGAGAGAGATTGTCGGCCCCTTTAGGATCCCTGAAGGCGCTAAAGATGAACTCCATAATGTATGTGGATTTTCTCAAACAGCACTTCCTGCCATGGTTCAAGAAGAAGAACCGTGTATTTCACAGCAAGATCATTTTTCTGCATGATAATGCACCATCTCATGCTGCATATAAAACATCTGCATCTCTGGCTGATATGGGCATAAAAGGGGACAAACTTATGGTGTGACCCCCATGCTCCCCTGACCTCTACCCCATTCAGAACCTTTGGAGCATCATTAAAAGGAGTGTCTATGATGGCGGGAGGCAGTTCACATCTAAGCAACAGCTCTGGGAGGGTATTCTGTCCTCATGCAAAACAATTGAAGCAGAAACCATCCAAAACCTGACAAATTCAATGGACGAGAGAGTTCAGAAGCTCCTTTCGAACAAGGGGTCCTATGTGAAAATGTAACATCACCTAGAATAAAGTTTTGAGTTGAAAACTGTTTGATTTCAGTTTCTAACAACCTGCTAATGCTTATAATTTCAAAAATGACCATTTTTTTGGTCTTTATTAAAATGAAAAGGTTGATCGAAAAGTTTGGGGGATCTAAGAGTGTGGCAACCCAGTAGTCATGATTACTTCGAATTCTGACAATATGAGGGTCATGCTGCAGGTAGTGCAGCAAGAAGGCACTTATGTGCCTTGCGCATCTCGGAGCCCCAAAATTATTTTCCGGGCTAGATGCAGCTAAAAATTATTTTTAATTTAAAATCTGGTGAAGCTTTAGTATAGATGGCCTAATAGGATCAGTGCTGCACACTGCTACAAAGCCCAAATAATTTTCCAGTCAAGATACAGATAAACATGATTAGTAATTTGAAAGCTTAAAACGGTTGGTAGGGTGATTTTAACCAATCATCAAGCTTTTACTCTCCCCAGGATGACACAGGGGTAGAAAAGTCGTTTCGGATCCATGATTTGTTCATCTTTATAAACGTGAGTCTGTCTACATTATCAGTGGAGAGCCGCGTGCGCTTATCTGTCAGCACACCACCAGCAGCGCTGAACACACGTTCAGACAGAACGCTGGCTGCGGGGCATGACAAGATCTCCAAGGCGTAAGTGGCTAGCTCCGGCCATTTATCCAGATTGGAAGCCCAAAAAGAGCAAGGGTCCAGTGACACAGTCGTGGCTTCAATGTTTACTTGGAGATACTCCTGTACCATCGTCTCTAGGCGTTGACTATGTGTCAGACTTCTTGTCTCCTGTGGCCTTGCAAAGGATGGGCTAAAAAAGTGGTGAAATGATTCCGCAAAATTGATGTTACCAGCAGATACTGTGGTTCTGTCACGGTTTGAGTGCTGAACACTTGACGGTCCCACGGTTGGCAAGTTGGAACTGTGAGATTCACTACGTGCACCACTGGTATTTTGTGGAAAAGCACATGTAAGATTCTGCAACAGTCTCTGCTGATACTCCTGCATGCGTGCATCCCTTTCTATGGCAGGAATAATTTCTGCAAATTTACTTTTGTACCGGGGATCTAACAGTGTGGCAACCCAGTAGTCAGGATTATTTCTAATTCTCACAATTCGAGGGTCATGTTGCAGGTAGTGCAGCAAGAAGGCACTCATGTGTGTTGCGCATCCAGGAGCACCAAGTCCCTGTTGTGTTGGTGGCGAGGTAACAATCATGCTTCCTTCCTCTGTCCTCTCCCCCCAACCTCGCACAACAGAAATGTGATCAAGGTCTCCCTCATCTGATGAGTCTTCCATCAGTTCGTCCTCCACTTCTTCCTGGGCTCCTGCACCTTCCTCACTAGTTTGGCTGCTACCATGCGCCCTGGTAAAACCATCTCCCCCACCCTCACATGCCTGCCGCCTTGGTGCTGCCGACCGTCTGGACCTTGCAGATGTTAGCCCTTCCGCATACAACTCCTCCTCCTCTACTTCCTCCACCTCCTCTTGTGCCACCACCTGACTCCGAATTCTGTTTAACATGTGCTCCAGCATGTAAATCACCGGAATAGTCATGCTGATAATGGCATCGTCAGCACTAAACATCTTCGTCGCCATTTCAAAACTGTGCAGAAGGGTGCATAGGTCCCTGATCTGAGACCACTCCTCCAGCGTGATTTGCCCCACCTCTGAATCTCGTTGGCCCAGGCTATACGTCAGAACGTATTGCACCAGGGCTTGTCGGTGCTTGCACAGTCGCTGCAACATGTGCAGAGTTGAATTCCACCGGGTAGGCACATCGCATTTTAGCCGGTGAAGTGGCAGGCCCAACGACTTCTGTAGAGATGTAAGTCGCTGAGCTGCGGGATGCGAACGGCGGAAGTGAGCACACAGCGACCGTGCCCTCTGCAGAAGGCCATCTAGTCTGGGATAGTGGGCTAAAAATTGCTGGACAACCAGGTTCAACACGTGAGCCATACAAGGCACGTGTGTGACATTGCCCCGGCGAAGGGCCGCACCCAGGTTTGCAGCATTGTCGCACACGGCCTTCCCTGGTTTCAGGTCCAGTGGAGACAACCATTCATGAAATTGGTTCTCCAGAGCTGACCACAACTCCTCAGCTGTGTGACTCACATTTCCCAGACATTTCAATGTAAAAACCGCCTGATGACGTTGAGCCCTACTGCCAGCATAGTAAGGAGGTGTGCAGGATCCCTTCTGTGCAGTTAGAAAGCTTGTGGCATGACCAGACAGGCTTTGGGTGCAGGTGGAAGAC
This sequence comes from Phyllobates terribilis, assembly GCF_046119375.1. Classification (NCBI taxonomy): domain Eukaryota; kingdom Metazoa; phylum Chordata; class Amphibia; order Anura; family Dendrobatidae; genus Phyllobates; species Phyllobates terribilis. Next base: position 67,291,113 of record NW_027362763.1, on the reverse strand, counting down.
CGAGAGGAGGTTGAGGAGGCAGAAGCAGTGGTGGAAAAATGACATAAAGAGGATTGACGCACAACTCGTGGGGACGGCAAGACTTGGACAGCAGCCCCTTGTCCTGCTGTCACCATAGTTACCCAGTGCCCAGTCAGCGACATGTAACGCCCCTGTCCATGCCTACTCGTCCAAGTGTCTGTGGTGAAATGCACCCTGTCACACACAGAGTTTCTCAAAGAAGCGGTGATGTTGTGTGCGACATGCTGGTGGAGCGCAGGCACACCTTTCTTTGAGAAGTAGTGCCGACTGGGCATCTGGTACTGGGGCACTGCGACGGACATAAGGTCTCGAAAATCCTCTGTGTCCACCAGGCGGAAAGGCAGCATTTCTGTAGCCAAGAGCTTGCAGATGGTGAAATTCAACCTCTTAGCTTTCTCATGGCTAGGAGGAAATGGTCTTTTACTTGTCCACATCTGAGGGACCGAGGGCTGGCTATTGTGCTTAGACGGGGTTGATAAGGGTGTCCCCGGCAAACTGCCGGTCTGTGAGGAAGATGCAGGCGGACATGTTAGGTTACCTTGATCCAAAGGTGGTGCTATCGATGTCGGACAGCGCTCAAGACCAGCTGGTGTTACCACCTCCAAAGAAAATGATGACCTGCCAATCACGCTGGCTGTTGCGGGTAAAGAGGTGGCAGGTCTGCGCCCCAAAACAGGTGTGACTGCTGTCCCCCCAGTCACAGAGGATGAAGAGGCCGCGGATGCACAAGATATGGCAGACGGTGGTTGGCCCGGCCGGCTAGACCGCATTGTAGCACACTGAGCTTCCCACTGCAACTTATGCTTCATGTCCATGTGCCGGTTCATGCATGAAGTACTCAAACTATGTATTTTTTGGCCTCTACTTAGCTTTTGCTGACAAATGTTACAGATAACACGAGTTGGGTCATCTTTATCGATCTGAAAAAATGCCCAGGCTATGCAAGGCTTAGCACCCATGCGACCTGAAGAGCCACCACGACTTGTGGTGAGAGGCAGAGTTGTGTTTGAGGATGCAGTTGTTGACGTGCTTCCAGTACTACGTCTCTGTCCAGGAAGGCGCAACCTGACCTCGTCGTCACTAGCATCTTCCTCCACCTCCTCTGCTGACCTCATCTCTTGGCTGACTGTGGGTTGACAGTAAGTGGGATCTCCGACCTCATCATCATCACCCTGTGCGTTATCACACCCGTCGTCCTCAGAGCCAACCTGTTCCTGCCCTGACAAAAAACTAAAGTTGTCGCTCCAATCAGGTATTTGAGTCTTATCATCGTCTTCCTCATTGTCTCCACCAACAGGAGTTACAGTTTGGGAATGAGGGTCTACATTATGGTCAGAACCTTCTGCGTCTGGTCCTGGATCCGACTCATAAAGATTCTGGGCATCAGTGCAGATCATTTCCTCGTCTGGATTCACAGAAGCGCTGGAGTCGACCTCTGATTCCCAGGCTATAGTATGAGTAAACAGCTCTGCAGACTCCACCATCTGTTCTACCTTATACTCAGACGGGCAGCTGGAGATTTGGGAGCTGTGAGGAAGCAAGTGCGATTTGGGTGACACCTTTGAGGACTGGAGTATTTGTGATGTTGAAGTTGATGTGGAGGAGAGCCCACTTAAAGGAGCACTTGATATCCGTTGAAGCACCTGCTGTTTTTGTGCCTCATCTGGAATTTGTAGCGATTGGCGTGGCCGTAAGAAAGGGATCTTATCACATTGTCCGCTAAAAGAAGTAGACATTTTAGTTTGGCTGGAAGATGGTCTTTCTTCTGCACCTACCCCACGGACACAACCTTTTTTCCCCTTCCCAACACGCCTATTCCCCTTTCCACCAGCAGCAGGCCTTTTTCCACTCATTTTGGTGGTTAACTAATTCACAACTCTGGAGTTGTTTGCACAAAAAAACAATGGATGGTAACCGAGCAGAGCTGAGTGGCCAAACTGTGGTATTAGGCCAAAACTATTGGCTGGGTTAGATGCAGAAAAAAATTATTTTTAATTTGCAACCTGATGAAGGTCAGTATAGATGGACTAATAGACCAAGTCCCACACACCGCTAGAAGCCCAAATATTTTTTCAGAGCTAGATGCAGAAAAAAAATATATTCAATTTGCAACCTGCTGGAGGTCAGTATAGAAGGACTAATAGAACAAGTCCCACACACTGCTAGAAGCCCAAATATTTTTTCAGAGCTAAATGAAGAAAAAAATTATTTTTAATTTGCAACCTGATGGAGGTCAGTATAGATGGACTAATAGACCAAGTCCCACACACCGCTAGAAGCCCAAATATTTTTTCAGAGCTAGATGCAGAAAATTTTTTTATTCAATTTGCAACCTGATGGAGGTCAGTATAGATGGACTAATAGACCAAGTCCCACACACTGCTAGAAGCCCAAATATTTTTTCAGAGCTAGATGCAGAAAAAAATTATTTTTAATTTGCAACCTGATGGAGGTCAGTATAGATGGACGAATAGACCAAGTCCCACACACCGCTAGAAGCCCAAATATTTTTTCAGAGCTAGATGCAGAAAAAAATTATTTTTAATTTGCAACCTGATGTAGGTCAGTATAGATGGACTAATAGACCAAGTCCCACACACTGCTAGAAGCCCAAATATTTTTTCAGAGCTAGATGCAGAAAAAAATTATTTTTAATTTGCAACCTGATGGAGGTCAGTATAGATGGACTAATAGACCAAGTCCCACACACCGCTAGAAGCCCAAATATTTTTTCAGAGCTAGATGCAGAAAAAAATTATTTTTAATTTGCAACCTGATGGAGGTCAGTATAGATGGACTAATAGACCAAGTCCCACACACCGCTAGAAGCCCAAATATTTTTTCAGAGCTAGATGCAGAAAAAAATTATATTCAGTTTGCAACCTGATGGAGGTCAGTATAGATGGACTAATAGAATGATGCTATGCCCAAAAGATTTTACTTCACTAGGTGCAGTAAAAAAATTGGTATTCTATACACAGGTGTTATATCTTGCAACACAGATAGGCTACTCCACTGACTAACACACTCTGCAATAGGCCAAAAAGGATTAGCTTTGCTAGATTCAGCCAAATGCTGTGAAAAAAACTTGCACAGCACTGGCACAGACCTGCCTGGCAAAAACTGATAGGAACTCATGTAACCTAGTCCTGAAAAGGACTCCAATTACAATTAGTCTTTACTCCCACAACCTATCTATTTAAGAGCACAGACCTCCCTGATAAAAGTCGTAGGAAATGCTGTAACCTAGTCCTTAAAAGGACTGCAATCACAACTATTCCCTACTCCCAAGCTATCTGTAGATTTCAGAGAAAATTGGCTTGAAATTAACAAGGTATAGCACACACAGCAACAGCGGTGCCGTCTAACACGTAGCTGCAGCAGTGAGAAAATGGTGGCGACGGGGAAAATGGCTTGGTCTTATAGGGCAAGGACATGTGACATACACTGCCAATGACACATGCCCTTGCTTGTGTGAAAAAAAGCACTTCGCTCCGTGTGTGCGCTGCTGATAGGCTGACAGATTGCACCTCCCCACTGCAAATGCGGGAAAGAGAAAAAAAAATGGAGATCTTCATTGTTCCTGCAGAGATCCATCCCCTGCCCCTCCCCCCGCCCCGCTGTACACTCAAACTGCGTATTAACATTAATTTTCATCATTACTGAGAAAAATCCAGTTATGATTTTGGTGCACGAACAGTTATCGAACATAACCTCGAACAGCCGAATTTTTCTCAAATTGTTCGTGTTCGCCGACCGGCTCGAACACCGCCCAAAACAGCTCGAATTTGAGATTGGCGAACAGTTCGAGTAGAACAACGCTCATCTCTATTCGTCACTCCTTCAGGATTCAGCTGTAAGACAGTCCTTTGAGGATTTTCTTCAGAGCCAGGTACCATTGTTGGGCCTTTTTAGCACTAAGTCAGAGTGGTGGGAGATATTTAAACACTGGGTAGAGAGATTCTTCCGCCAGCTCTCGAACCTCAGAAGCTTGAACAGGGAGCGCCTGTATCAGAGCCTGAGGAGGAAACTCGAGTGTCTTGTCTCGGCTGGGGGTGACCGTGAGGATATCTCCAGAGTGAAATCCTTACTGAAGAGGTGTCAGTATGATAGGCACACATCTTTAGTTTTTGAGAGGGGGAAATACTGCTCGCCTGATCCCTACAGAAACTGTAAGATGTCAGTGAATAGTAAGGTTGTGGTTGGTCTGAAGGATGGTACAGGTTCTCTGATGAGGTCCAGATCAGGGATCTTGGAAGTCGTCAGATCTTATTACTCACATCTCTTGGGGAGGAAGGAACTGGATTGTGACAGGATGTTGGCTTTCCTGGCTGAGACCATTCCTGAGTCAGGGGTAGACCCCTCGCTTGGTGTTTTGAAAGAGGTGATCAAAGAAGAGGAAGTGAGACTGGCGATTGATGGGCTTCGGCTCAAAAAAGCGCCAGGTCCGGATGGCTTAACATCTGAGTTTTATAAGACCTTTAAGGACTCCTTGGTCCCCTTGTTGACTCGGGTGTTTAATGAGTGTCTGTCCTCTGGCGCTTTTCCGATATCAATGAGGAGGTCTGCTTTGATCCTTCTTTCAAAGGGTAAGGACCCGTCACACATTGAGAACTGGCGTCCCATAGCACTTCTCAATGTGGACAGGAAGGTCCTGGCTAAGGTGCTTTTTAATAGGGTGGTGAAATTTGCGCCACGTCTCCTTTCGGAGGCCCAGCACTGCTGTATTCCGGGCCATAGCACTTTTAGTGCGGTTTTTGGTGTCCGAGAAGCGGTGGAGCACGGCAGGGTGGGCCTTTGGAAGGGTTTTATGCTGTCCCTGGTTCAGGCTAAGGCTTATGATCGAGTTGATCATGGGTACCTCTGGTCTACTCTTCTGAGGTACGGTCTGCCAGGCGGTTTTGTGGATTGGCTAAAAACCCTTTACAGAGGGGCAGAGAGCTTTCCGCTGGTGAATGGTTGGATTGGGCAGCCTTTTGAGGTGTGTTCCGGTGTTCGCCAAGGTTGTCCTCTTAGTCCTTTACTGTACGTGTTCGCAATTGATCCTTTTGTTAGAAGGGTGGATCGTGGATCGTTGGTGGGGATAGAGATGGGTGGCTCGGGAGCACGGGAGGCCACTCTGAAGGTAGTGGCCTACGCTGATGATGTCACTGTCTTTGTCTCCTCGGAGGAGGAGGTTGGGGTGGTGATGTCAGAGGTGAAGTGCTACTCAGAAGCATGCGGGTCCAAGGTCAATCAGGATAAGTGTGAGAGTCTCTGGTTGGGAGGGGGAGACCCTGGTTTTGGTCTCCCGGACACCCTTCTGGAGCCCCAAGAGTATGCCAGAGTCTTGGGAGTTGACTTTGGCCAGGGTGATTATGCCTCCAGAAACTGGGATGGTAGGCTCGCTTGTGCCTCTCGGAAAGTGGACCAATGGAAGGGTTGGTCTCTGACCCTGAGGGAAAGGGTAAACTTGTGTAAGGCCTTCCTGCTGCCTTTGTTAATTTATCTGGGTACTGTCTGCATCTTGCCAGAGCCTTTCTGGATGCGGGTTTATAGCCTGTTCTTCCAACTGTTATGGGGGAATAGGTTGAACCTAGTCAAGCGAGAGGTTACTTACCGTACGAGGAGACTAGGGGGGTTGAATATGGTCAACCCTGTGGTGTTTCTAGTGAACACCTTTTTGAAAACAAACATTTCGAACCTCTGGAAAGAGAGGGCTCCTCCGTGGGTATTCTCCTGCAGGGAGTGGTTTCAGCCCTTCTTCCAGGAATGGGAGACAGGGGGGCACGTGAAGGATCTCCGCGTACCTCATGGGTATCTCCCGGCTTATGTTACCCCGGTTTTGAAGACAATACGTCGGTGGGGACTGGGGGTGTGGGAGATAAGAACTCTGTAAAGGAAACTTCTTGATGAGAGGGTCTTGTCAACACACTTCCAAAAACCTCTGGCCCTCAGGGACTGCCCAAGTGGGGATCTGGAGGTAGGGTTAAGGCTTTTAAATTCAAGTAGAATCCCCTTGAAGTTTTTTGACTTGACTTGGTGCTGTTTCCATGGTAAGCTATATGTGAGGGACAACCTGAAGTACAGGAATTCTGAGGACAGGAATTGTACTCGGGAGGATTGTGCAGACATGTTGGAAAGCATGGAGCACTTCCTTCTTCGGTGTCCTTTCAATATAGAGGTTTACAACAGGGTGGGTGCTTCCATGGGTTGGCCTCGGCTGGCTTACCTCTCCTACAATGAGTGGGCCTATGGGGCGTTCAGAGACCTTGGTGGTCGGGACAGAACCACTTTATTCTTAGTTAGCATAGTAGTTAGGTATTTCATATGGAATGCACGTGCCTTAGTATCGATGGGTAGCAAAATCCCTTTGGAAGAAGTTTGTAGTAACATCTTACGTGACCTGGTGAAGGTACGCTCCTTGGAGTATGAACGACTAGGTGCACGGAGGGCCTCTCGGCTTTGGAGAGGGTTCTCCTTTGGGATGCCTTTGTCTTGTAGTACTCCAACTCTTTTGTCCTGGTGGGGGGCTGGTTCCTTTCACAATTAGATTTTTGTTTTGTTTTGGTTGATAAGTAGTGGAGAGGGTTTTCAAGCACCAAACTTGAGCAAATGGGTTTTGTAATGTGAAGTTTGTATATAATAAATAATATGAGGTATGGTTATCTGTATATAAAATATGTGGTTATTTTAGTAAAGGGGTTTATTTAGGTGGGGTGGGGGTTTCTTTTTGAGTTGGGGCGGGGGGGGGGTTGTGGGGTTTTGGTGTTCTAAAGACTGGTCTGGCCTGGCCCGGGCCCATCTGGGGAAAAACATTGGAGTCTGACCCAAGGTCAGAAAACTGTCCTTGAACTTGGTGGCCAGTGTTGGATCAGGGGTGATGGGTTTAGGTAGAGATTTAGGTTAGGTGGGGGGGGGGATTCTGTATATTATTTGAGGATTTTGTTGTTAGTGGTGTTATGTTTGGTATTGTTGGGCAGTGGAACTGGATGTGGTAGGAAGTTGTAAATATCTTGTTGTAATAGTTTTTGTTGTATGTAGTGTGAGAGAGTGGTGGGACAGGTAGGGTACCTGTTAGGTTTTGCTTGTTTTTTTTTTGCTCTGTATGAGTTTGTTTATGTTTTGTTATTTGTAATGTTTCTACTTTTCTAATAAAATAGAGTTCCAGCTCCAGTAGCTGCAGTTAAAAAGCTTTTATAAGGATAAAGCTTGGCGGTCCACCGCAAGGCGTTCTACCGCCAGTCCTCTGCCTTGGGGTGCCTCCCCGATGCTCTTCACTGATTGTCCCGGGTACCCAAAGCATTTCCTTTGAAAAAATTAAGTGTCCAAACTACAAGTGGTGTAGCTAGCTTAACAGGTGGGATAATCCGCTGACTAGCAGACACTGCTACTAGGTCCAAAGTATTTCCTGGGCTAGATACAGTTAAAAATTTGTAATTAGATCTACAGGCGGTGGCTACTCCACTGACTAGCAGACACTGCTACTAGGCCCAAAGTATTGCCTAGGCAAGATGCAGTTAAAAATTTGCAATTAGATACTCTCGTTGGATGCTGAGAAAGCATTCCATAGAGTCTCCTGGCACGCCATATATTATTCTCTTAAAAAGCTTGGGGTAGGGGTCTAGGGGACCCTTTTATAGCCAAAATCATGGCCCTGTATTGCAACCTGTCAGCTAGGCTGAAGATAAATGGAACATTTTCATCACCTTTTATAATCACCAATGGGACAAGGCAGGGATGTCCTCTGTCCCCTCTCTTATACATCTTAGTGATGGAGCACCTGCTCTCATCAATTCGTGATAACCCCAATGTTAGGTGGATTGAGGTGGGAGGCACCGAGTAAAAGTGCTCTGCGTTTGCTGATGATGTCCTAGAATATATCACTCAATCACATATATACATCCCTGCTGTTATGGCTGAAATAGATCACTTTGTTACATGGTCAAATTTTAAAATCAATGCAGCGAAGTCTGAGGCCCTTGATGTCTCCCTCCCCAAATCCATACAGGATTCCATCCAGTCCAACTTTCCCTTTGCCTGTCCCTCACAGGGTATCAAATACTTAGGAATTCCTATTCATAGAGACCTCTCCCGTCTAGGTTATCTTAATTTTGGGCCCTTTATTGAACAACTCCACAAAGATCTTACTTCTTGGACGATGAAGGATTTTTCCTGGTTCGGCAGAATAAGTATACTAAAAATGAACGTCCTACCTAAACTCTTATACCTCTTCCAAACCATTCCCGTGGTAATTCCCTCAAATTTTTGGAAAAGACTACGCAGTAGCTTTTAGTCTCCCCAGGATGACACAGGTGGGGCAGATGGTGGTTGTCCCGGCCCGCTAGGCCGCATTGTAGCACAGTGAGCTTTACACTGCAACTTATGCTTCATATCCATGTGACGGTTCATGCATGAAGTGCTCAAACTATGTATTTTTTGGCCTCTACTTAGCTTTTGGTGACAAATGTTACAGATAACACGAGTTGGGTCATCCTTAGCGATCTGAAAAAATGCACAGGCTATGCAAGGTTTAGTGCCCATGCGACTCTGCTACTAGCAATACTATCAAATGATTGGCTGGGTTAGATGCAGAGCGTCTGGGTTTGGTTGGGGGTCCCCACAGTCTGCCTAGGCTAGATGCAGTTAAAAATTCTCATTAGATACACAGGCGGTGCAGCTTGCTTCGCAGCTGGGCTAATACGCCCAAAGTATTGGTAGACTCTATACTAAATAAGGAAGGATTCACTGACTGTGGTGGTCCCTCCGTGGGCCGTGGCGATTGGTGGAGATTTGGTGGATGATTATAGGAGAAAGCTCCTTAATAGAGAAAGTTGGTGGATTTATACTTTAAATACACGTGTACCAGCAGGTTTAAACATCAGACATGATTTGATGTATCATTATGAGTGATCATTTATAGATTTTTATTATATATATGCTCCTTTTTTCTGCTTTTCTTTTTCTTTTTGATTATTTTTTATATGCATTGTTTCTATTGTAATGCAGCGACTTGCTTGCATTACGGTATTGGTCCAGGATGTGTTTTACCTGACCATGTACCTTCCCCCTCAGGTGACTGGTCACATGACTGTGACATAGCACAGGTCCTGCGTGCACAGAATGTCTGCCTGATCACATGACTGTGAGATCAGCAAGGTCCTGTCTGTGTATGTGTGTATGCACGGGATGGATATAAACCCTGCTTGATGGGAGACAGGTGTGTTCTGTGTGAGAGGCATGAGGCCTGTTCCCCATGTGTGTGGGACACCGTTTATGTGAGGCCTAGTGAGGCCGAGTGAAGCCTGGCAGCCTGAAAGGCCGAGACTGGATCCTGTGAGTGGATGCTAGTGGCCTTGGAAGGCAGAGGCTTGCTGAAGAGTCCTGAAAGGCGCAGGCTGGATGTGAGTAGCCTTCGAAGGTACGAGGGCTGGAGACCCCCACCTGGGAAGCCTAAAAGCGGAAGTGGTGGCAAATTAAACCTGGAACCGTTAAGACCCTGCAAAAGGTAAAAGCGGTACGTTATATGGACATTGTGATATATGGACATTGTTATAGTTTGCTGAAGCCAAGTGTTATAGTTTACCTGGAGCCAAGTGGGCATAGCTGCCACTGGAAAGGCTCGTGGACTTTATATGTGTGAACTGCGGTTTATGAAGTGCAATAATAAACTGCTGAATTGAGAAATACTGGAAAGACCTTGCTGGTGTGCAGTAATTGACCCGGTGCAGCGAGTATCCCCCATTATGATGACTAGTGCTGCCTTACACTATGCTATACGATTTTAACATGGTATGTGTGTTTAAATTTCTGATTAACTCAGCCTTGAACAGGTGCATAGCAGAACATGACATATAAATACCACTTCCTTGCTGTTTTTTTGCTATGCAATGATTAAGAACTTGTATATATATTGTGCAGAAAGGAGAATGAAAGTCCGCCCAGGCGGGAGGAAATTGGAGTTTCATAACACATATTTGAACTGGAGAGGTATTAGATGCCTGCAATGGCCACAGGTACTAATGGAGGTAATCAAGGTAGGGAGAGAGGCAAGAGGTCCGGTCATCTTAGTTATACAGGCCGGGGGAAACGACATAGCTTATCACAAGAGCGCATAACTAATGGCAATAATGAAACTAGACACTGAACGCTTCAGAGAATTTTTCACAAAACTAACTATAGTATGGTCAGAGATTGTGCCGAGAAAGGTATGGCAAGGTGCGTGAGACATCACGGCCATCGAACGGACAAGGCTTGTAATAAATATTCGGATGGCAAAATTTAGAAGAAACAGAGGCTGTGTAGTGATACGACACCGACAACTGGAAGGAGATAAAGCAGGCCTCATATGGCCCGACGGTGTTCACTTAATGGATATTGGACTGGACATTTTACTGTCAGGACTCCAGGACGGAGTGTAACAAGCATTAAGAGTGATGGATGGGGGTCGGAGTCCTGCATATGAGTAAGCAGGATCATCCGTGGCCTGGAAATAGAAAGGACATGTTGGAGAGTTACACTTGTTGGCCAACTTGCCGTTGTGGAGACTGGAGACACAGGGCATGCTGCAACAAGCTGAATTAATTTAGAAATAAAATGCATTTCTAATGGAATGAGTATAAACAGTTAATAAAGCTGTGACCGATCCTCACCCATCCAGTTGTAAGAGTTACATGATTGTATTGTCAATGAAAGGGGGGCATTAAGGGGCTGAGCGTCTGGGTTTGGTTAGGGGTCCCCACAGTCTGCCTAGGCTATATGCATTTAAAAATCATTATTAGATGTAATGCACACGCCCGGGCTGAGCGGCGTGTGCGTGTGATTGTAGTGATTCCACTGGACCGTGCCGGAGAGTGAATGCCTGGAGGGGCGTAACTAGGTATTCACCCGATCCGACCAGGGTCGCACGACGGCATACGACGCCAGTGCACCAAGGAGGAACCGAGCAGAGGGACCAGGTGCTACTCCAGGACAGACCCCGGACACGGCTGTTGACCCACACAGGGGAATACAGGAACAGACTGGTAGGCTGGCACACAGACTGGTGGGTATAGGCTGGCTCGACTGGGATGCAGGCAGGCGGGTATGCAGGCAGGGGGGTACAGGCAAGCACAGCTAGAGTGCAGACAGGGAGGCACTAGCAGGTAGGAACACAGGCGGGATAGGACCCAGTACACACTGGGACTCAGGAACAATACAGACAGAGGGGTACAGGCAAGCACAGCTAGAGTGCAGACAGGGAGGCACTAGCAGGTAGGGACACTGGCGGGATAGGACCCAGTACACATTGGGACTCAGGAACAGAACCACAGATGTGGTGGACAAACACAGCAGAGTGAGGCCGCCCAGAGAGGTGAGCGAGAGCAGGGCAGGACGAGGCCGCCTGGAGTGGTGAGCAAGAGTAGAGCAGTACAAGGCCGCCAGGAGCGGTGAGCAAAGGGTCAGAGCTGAGCGAGACTGCCGGAACAGTGAGCAAGAGTAAAGCAGGACGAGGCCGCCTGGAGTGGTGAGCAAGAGTGGAGCAAGACTGCCGGAGCAGTGAGCAAAAGGGTCAGAGCGGAGCAAGGCTGCCGGAGCAGTGAGCAAAAGGGTCAGAGCGGAGCAAGGCTGCCGGAGCAGCGAGCAAAGGAGTCAGAGCAGGCTAGAACCGCCGGAGCGGTGAGCAAAGGAGTCAGAGCAGGCTAGAACCGCCGGAGCGGTGATCATAGGAGTCAGAGCAGGCTAGAACTGCCGGAGCGGTGAGCAAAGGAGTCAGAGCAGGCTAGAACCGCCGGAGCGGTGAGCATAGGAGTCAGAGCAGGCTAGAACCGCCGGAGCGGTGAGCAAAGGAGTCAGAGCAGGCTAGAACCGCTGGAGCGGTGAGCAAAGGAGCCAGAGCAGGCTAGAACCGCCGGAGCGGTGAACAAAGGAGTCGGAGCAGGGGGGACAGGGCTCTGTTCACACGGAACAGACAGGAAGAGAAAGGCAGAGCCAGATACCCACAGGGTACTTGCAGTGAAGTAGCGAGTGGACCACAAACTCACAAACGGGAGTACAGAGACAACAAGCAGGAGTTAGGTACAAGTTCAGACTCTGCAGAAAAAGGAAGGGAACGGACATAGAGGCAAAACAGGTAAAGGATAGGAGAGAGTTCAGACTGGAACTGAGTGTACGGAGGAGACCGACACTGCAGCGGGATACAGGAGCGGGTCTGGGAATACTGCCCCCAGAGAGGCGGGACGAACAGGCAAGGAGCGTGTTCAGACAGGACAGACAAGATACAGGAGCGGGTCTAGGTAATCGGCCCCTAGAAGGCGGGAGGAACAGGCTAGGAGCGTGTTCAGACAGGACAGACAAGATACAGGAGCGGGTCTAGGTAATCGGCCCCTAGAAGGCGGGAGGAACAGGCTAGGAGCGTGTTCAGACAGGCCTGGAAATACAGCCTCCAGGATAGGCAGACAAGAGAACATAGAACGGGACCTGGCACCTTCAGAGTGCAAGCACACACTGAATGAAACACTATGCTCAGGCAGGGATTGATTGGAGCAGCTGAGCTATATACCAGGTGACAGACAGCAATAGGCTGAGGACGCACAAGGGGTGTGACCCACAGCAGGTACAAAAAGCAGGAAGTGATCGGGCGCCGCCCTTAAGCAGCAGAAACAGACACAAACAGACAGCATGGAGGGAAGCCAGAGAGACATTCTGGACTGGAGATCAAGTGCGCGCTCTTGCACAGTGGGAGATGGACCACCATGCAAGGACGCCGCCAGGTATGTTACATTAGATACACAGGCGGTGCAGCTTGCTTTGCAGCTGGGTTACTACGCTGACTAGCAGACACTGAAGCTTTGGAGCACACCTCTGAGTAAACAACTCTTCAGACTCAACCATCTGTGTTACCCCAAGCCATAGTGTATGTATTTTCTTATGGTTAAAAGGGGGGGGGGACCCAACCCACCTCTAATGGATGATGGCAACGTCACGTAAAACAAAGCAAGGGGACTCCAAAAAGAGTCTCCATTTTTTCCAAAAATTTGTGGCACAGGCACCACTTAAGTGGCATCTATTGCCCCAGAGTTACTTAAAACAGTTGGTTAGAATGAGTAGCACACACTGCTACTATGCCCAAAATTATTTTCCAGACAAGATGCAGCTAAAAATTAATAGTAATTTGCAAGCTGGTGGAGCTTAGTATAGATGGCATAATAGAATGAGTACCGCACACTGCTACAGGCCCAAAATTATTTTCCAGACAAGATGCTGCTAAAAATTATTAGCAATTTGAAAGCTTAAAACGGTTGGTGAGGTGATTTTACGAATTCCTCAAGCTTTTACTCTCCCCAGGATGACACAGGGGTAGAAAAGTCCTTGTGGATCCATGATTTGTTCATCTTTATGAACGTGAGTCTGTCTACATTCTCAGTGGACAGCCGCATGCACTTATCTGTCAGCACACTACCAGCAGCGCTGAACACAAATTCGGAGAGAACGCTGGCTGCGGGGCATGACAAGATCTCCAAGGCGTAAGTGGAAGCTCCGGCCATTTATCCAGATTGGAAGCCCAAAAAGAGCAAGGGTCCATTGACGCAGTCATGGCTTCGATGTTTACTTGGAGATACTCCTGTAACATTGTCTCTAGGCGTTGACTATGTGTCAGACTTCTTGTCTCCTGTGGCCTTGCAAAGGATGGGCTAAAAAAGCTGTGAAATGATTCCGCAAAATTGCTGTTATCAGCAGATACTGTGTTTCTGTTACGGTTTGAGTGCTGAACACTCGACATTCCCATGGTTGGCAAGTTAGAACTGTGAGATTCACTACGTGCACCACTGGTGTTTTGTGGAAAAGCACATATAAGATTCTGCAACAGTCTCTGCTGATACTCCTGCATGTGTGAATCCCTTTCTATGGCAGGAATAATTTCTGCAAATTTACTTTTATACCGGGGATCTAAGAGTGTGGCAACCCAGTAGTCAGGATTATTTCTAATTCTGACAATTCGAGGGTAATGTTGCAGGTAGTGCAGCAAGAAGGCACTCATGTGTCTTGCGCATCCAGGAGCACCAAGTCCCTGTTGTGTTGGTAGCAAGGGAACAATCATGCTTCCTTCCTCTGCCCTCTCCCCCCAACCTCGCACAACAGAAATGTGATCAAGGTCTCCCTCATCTGATGAGTCTTCCATCAGTTCGTCCTCCACTTCTTCCTGGGCTCCTGCGCCTTCCTCACTAGTTTGGCTGCTACCATTCGCCCTGGTAAATCCATCTCCCCCACCCTCACATGCCTGCCGCTTTGGTGCTGCCGACTGTCTGGACCTTGCAGATGTTAGCCCTTCCACATACAACTCCTCCTCCTCTACTTCCTTCACCTCCTCTTGTCGCACCACCTGACTCCGAATTCTGTTTAACATGTGCTCCAGCATGTAAATCACCGGAATAGTCATGCTGATAATGGCATCGTCAGCACTAAACATCTTCGTCGCCCTTTCAAAACTGTGCAGAAGGGTGCATAGGTCCCTGATCTGAGACCACGCCTCCAGCGTGATTTTCCCCACCTCTGGATCCCGTTGGCCCAGGCTACATGTCAGAACGTATTGCACCAGGGCTTGTCAAGATAAAGAGGATTGACGCACAACTCATGGGGATGGCTAGACTTGGACAACAGCCCCTTGTCCTGCTGTCACCATAGTTACCCAGTGCCCAGTCAGCGACATGTAACGCCCCTGTCCATGCCTACTCGTCCAAGTGTCTGTGGTGAAATGCACCCTGTCACACACAGAGTTTCTCAAAGAAGCGGTAATGTTGTGTGTGACATGCTGGTGGAGCGCAGGCACACCTTTCTTTGAGAAGTAGTGCCGACTGGGCATCTGGTACTGGGGCACTGTGACGGACATAAGGTCTCGAAAATCCTCTGTGTCCATCAGGCGGAAAGGCATCATTTCTGTAGCCAAGAGCTTGCAGATGGTAAAATTAAACCTCTTAGCTTTCTCATTGCTAGGAGGAAATGGTCTTTTACTTGTCCACATCTGAGGGACCGAGGGCTGGCTGTTGTGCTTAGACGGGGTTGAGAAGGGTGTGCCCGGCAATCTGCCGGTCTGTGAGGAAGATGCAGGCGGACATGTTAGGTTGCCTTGATCCAAAGGTGGTGCTCTCGATGTCGGAGACCGCTCAACACCAGCTGGTGTTTCCATCTCCAAAGAAAATGATGTCCTGCCAATAACGCTGGCTGTTGCGGGTAAAGAGGTGGCAGGTCTGCGTCCCAAAACAGGTGTGACTGCTGTCCCCCCAGTCACAGAGGATGAAGAGGCCGCGGATACACAAAATGGGGCAGACAGTGTTTGGCCCGGCCCGCTAGGCTGCATTGTAGCACAGTGAGCTTCCCACTGCAACTTATGCTTCATATCCATGTGACGGTTCATGCATGAAGTTCTCAAACTATGGATTTTTTCTCCTCTACTTAGCTTTTGGTGACAAATGTTACAGATAACACGAGTTGGGTCATCCTTATCTATCTGAAAAAATGCCCAATCTATGCAAGGCTTAGCACCCATGCGACCTGAAGAGCCACCACGACTTGTGGTCAGAGGCAGAGTTGTGTTTGAGGATGCAGTTGTTGACGTGCTTCCAGTACTACGTCTCTGTCCAGGAAGGCGCAACCTGACCTCGTCGTCACTAGCATCCTCCTCCACCTCCTCTGCTGACCTCATCGACTGGCTGACTGTGGGTTGACAGTAAGTGGGATCTCCAACCTCGTCATCATCACCCTGTGTGTTCTCACACCCTTCGTCCTCAGAGCCAACCTCTTCCTGCCCTGACAAAAAAATAAAGTTGTCGCTCCAGTCAGGTATTTCAGTCTCATCATCGTCTTCCTCATTGTCCCCACCAACAGGAGTTACAGTTTGGGAACGAGGGTCTACATTATGGTCCGAACCTTCTGCGTCTGGTCCTGGATCCGACTCAAAGATTCTGGGCATCAGTGCAGATCATTTTCTCGTCTGGATTCACAGAAGCTCTGGAGTCGACCTCTGATTCCCAGGCTATAGTATGAGTAAACAGCTCTGCAGACTCAACCATCTGTTCTACCTCATACTCAGACGGGCAGCTGGAGACTTGGGAGCTGTGAGGAAGCAAGTGCGATTGGGGTGACACCTCTGAGGACTGGAGTATTTGTGATGTTGAAGTTGAGGTGGAGGAGAGCCCACTTAAAGGAGCACTTGTTATCCGTTGAAGCACCTGCTGTTTTTGTGCCTCATCTGGAATTTGTAGCGATTGGCGTGGCCGTAAGAAAGGTATCATATCACATTGTCCGCTAAAAGAAGTAGACATTTTAGTTTGACTGGTAGATGGTCTTTCTTCTGCAGATGTTACTGTTGCTTTAACACCTACCCCATGGACACAACCTATTTTTCCCTTCCCAACACGCCTATTCCCCTTTCCACCAGCAGCAGGCCTTTTTCCACTCATTTTGGTGGTTAAGTAATTGACAACTCTGGGGTTGTTTGCACAAAAAACGATGGATGGGAACCGAGCAGAGCTGAGTGGCCAAACTGTGGTATCAGCCCAAAATAATTGGCTGGGTTAGATGCAGTAAAACCATTTTTGTTACATACACAGGTGGTGGAGCTTAGAATAGATGGAATAATAGAATGAGTCCCACACACTGCTACAAGCCCTAAATTATTTTCTGAGCTAGATGCATCTAAAAATTATTTATAATTGGCAAGCTCGTGGAGCTTAGTATAGATGGACTAAGGATAAGTCCCACACACTCCTACAAGCCCAAAAGTATTTTTCGAGCTAGATGCAGATAAAAATCATTTGTAATTTGCAAGCTGGTGGAGCTTAGTATAGATGGACTAAGAATAAATCCCACACACTGCTACAAGACCAAATTTAGTTTCCGAGCTAGATGCAGCTAAAAATTATTTGTAATTTGCAAGCTGGTGGAGCTTAGTATACATGGACTAAGATTAAGTCCCACACACTGTTAAAAGCCCAAAATTACTTTCCGAGCTGGATGCAGATAAAAATTATTTGTAATTTGCAAGCTGGTGGAGCTTAGTATAGATTTACCATTAAAAAGTCCCACACACTGCTACAAGCCCAAAATTATTTTCCGAGCTAGAAGCAGATAAAAATTATTTGTAATTTGCAAGCTGGTGGAGCTTAGTATAGATGGACTAAGAATAACTCCCACACAATGCTACAAGCCCAAAATTATTTTCCGAGCTAGATGCAGCTAAAAATTATTTGTAATTTGCAAGCTGGTGGAGCTTAGTATAGATGGACTAAGAATAAGTCCCACACTGCTACAAGCCCAAAATTATTTTCCGAGCTAGATTCAGATAAAAATTATTTGTAATTTGCAAGCTGATGGAGCTTAGTATAGATGGACTAAGAATAAGTCCCACACACTGCTACAAGCCCAAAATTATTTTCCGAGCTAGATGCAGATGAAAATTATTACTAATTTGCAAGCTGGTGGAGCTTAGTATAGATGGCTTAATAGAATGATGCTATGCCAAAAGGTTTTACTTGGCTAGGTGCAGTAAAAAAAATTGTATTCTATACACAGGTGGTGTAGCTTGCAACACAGATACGCTACTTCACTAACTTACACACACTGCAAGAGGCCAAAAAGGATTTGCTAAGCTAGATTCAGCCAAATGCTGTGAAAAACACTTGCACAGCACTGGCACAGACCTGCCTGGCAAAAAGTCCTAGGAAATTCTGTAACCTAGTTCTCAAAAGGACTCCAATTACAATTAGTCCCTACTCCCAACCTACTGTATCTATTTAAGAGCACAGACCAGCCTGCTAAAAGTCGTAGGAAATGCTGTAACCTAGTCTTCAAAAGGACAGCAATCACAACTATTCCCTACTCCCAAGCTATCTGTATATTTCTGAGAAAATTGGCTTGAAATTAACACTGAAAGTATAGCGCACACAGCAACAGCGGTGCCGTCTAACACGCAGCTTCAGCAGTGAGAAAATGGTGGCGACGGGGAAAATGGCTGGGTCTTATAGGGCAAGAACATGTGACATACACAGCCAATGACACATGCCCTTGCTTGCCATCCTTCAGAGACACTGCAGAGCGCAAGCATGCCTGCGCTTCTCAGTGTCTGCCGCATGGCAAGCTGGATGGCAGCATTCTGCTGCGGTCCAGCCTGTCATGTGAATGTAGCAGAGCTGAAGCTGTCGTGGGAACCATGGAAAGGTAAGCATGATGTGGCTTTATTATTTTACTTTTACTGCAGGAGATCGTTGGCTTCAGCTGGAATAGGCGTGATGGTAAGTATGGTTTAATTTAGAACAATAAAGAATTGTCTTTATTTCAATTAAAGGACTTTATTCTGGGTGTTTGCGTTTTCTTTTAACTTTGACTATGGGGTTAGTAATGGGGGTGTCTTATAGACGCCTCTCCATTACTAACCTGGGCTTGATGTCAGCTGGCATTATAAGCTGACATCAACCCCAACCCTATTACCCCTCTGCCACCGCTACAGGTCAGTGGGAAGAGCGTCGCTAAGTGCCAGAATTGGCGCATACTATGGATGCGCCATTTCTGGGGCGGCTGACTGCTGGTGTTTCTAGCCTGGGAGGGGGCCAATATTCATGGCCCCTTCCTGGGCTTTTAATATCAGCCACCAGCTGTCTGCCTAGCCTTTGCTAGCTATTAAAATAGGGGGGACCCTACATCATTTTTTTGGGGGTCCCCCATTTTAATAGCTAGTAAAGGCTAGGTATTCAGCTGGGGGCTGATATTAGTAGCCTGGGAAGCTCCGTGGGTATTACCCACTTCCCAGGCTGCAAACATCTGCCCCAGCCGTCTGCTTAACCTCCGCTACAGACTAAAATTACGGGGAACCCCACGCCAATTTTTTTTTTAATAAATCCTTTATTTTAACACTAAATGACAAGTACAGTAATCAACACTATCACTGTACTTCTTATATATATAACTGACTTGTTTCTATCTATCTAATCTATGTGTGATGCTCTATTCTTTCTGTTATAAATTGTCAGGTTCCGATGCTGAATTGCCGGCCGGCTTTTTTAAAGAGACGGTGCATGAAAACACTAATATTTTTTTTAATAAATCCTTTAACACTAAATGACAAGTACATTAACCAACACTGTCACTGTGCTTCTTATATATGTGACTGACATGTTTCTATCTATTTAATCTGTGTGATGCTCTATTCCTTCTTGTCTAAATTGTCGGGTACTGGTGTATGCCGCCGCTGAATTGCCAGCGGCTTTTTTAAAGAGAGTGTCTTCTGAGCAGTTTGTCAGCTATTGGACACCTTTGAAGGTGTTTTCTATGTGTTTCTATGTGTTTTTGTTTGCCTGCCATTGGTTTTAACAGTGTTCGACGGTGTTCGACGGTGTTCGACGAACAGTTCCTCGAACATCCCGGTTTTCGACGAACCGAACCCGAACACTACGGGGGTGGCTCAACACTACTCGTTTCTGCTGCAACAGTCATTGCAACATGTGCAGAGTGGAATTCCTCTGTGTTGGCACATCGCATATCATTTGTTATCCGGTAGGTCGAAAGTTTTCTGCAGCAATGCAAGTTGATGATTCGTGGGGTGCGAATGGTTAAAATGAGAAAACAGTAACCATGCTATCTGCAGAAGTGCATTCCTACCCGGATAATGGCGGAGAAATTGAGGGTACGAGCCATGAAAGGCATGTGAGTAAGATTATCCTGGTGTAGGGCCGCCAACAGGTTTGCACTTTTATCACACACGGCCTTCCCTAACTCCAGGTTCAGTGGAGACAGCCATTGCTCAAACTCTGCCAGGATAGCTGTCCACAAATCTTGAGCTGTATAGCTGTGATCTCCAAGGAATATTCATATAAACAATTTAAACACTGCCTGATTGTGATGAGACCTGTCTGCGCAGTACGGAGGTGGGGGAGATTCTCTCTGTACTGTTGGAAAGTGTGTCTCATTAAGGGAGAGATGGAATGTGCAGTTAGAGGCCGGCAAGGAGGTGTAGGAGGCAGAATCAGTGGAGGAAGTGTTAGAGAGGTTTATCCATCAAGCCTAGGGGATTCCATGACTTATGGATAAACCCCTTCCCCGCCTGCCTCAACAGCCACCAGAGTCACCTAGTGGCCAGTCAGCGAGACATAACAACTCTGGCCTTTCTTGCTCATCCAAGTGTCAGTGGTGAAATGCACCCTGTCTGACATATATTTTTTCAAGGAATGGGTGATGTTGTCTGTGACATGCTGGAGTAGAGAATCATGCAGACTCAGGGATTTGAGCATAATATTCAAGCATGCCGAACATACTTGGTTAGGACCCAAGCGTGCTTGGTTAACCCCTTATCTGAGAATGTTCACACATCATTAGTGCAGATGCTTTCCTCCTCTTGAGTCTGTGAATCTTTGGAGCAGACCTCTGATGCCCATGGAATAGAATATATGAGCAGCTCTGCAGACTCACCCACCTGGGTTTCCCGACAGCCAGCTGTGCGGCTGCCAAAGGGGGTGGAGTAGCCCATCCAGAAACAGAAATTGTCAATTGTCTTTGGATAGGACGAGACGGTGTTTGTTCAGTAGAGCTTTCAGTAACATTACCACCTACCCTAGGTACAAATCTAACACCAAGCCTATTCTTAATTCCACCATCACCTGGCTTTTTCCCACTTATGTTGGATGCAACCTTTCCCTCTTTTAACCAGCTGTTTCACAACCCTAGGCCCATAACTGTCAGTCACCTGTCACTAAATAAGTAATCAGTATTAATCTGCTGAGATAGTGTGGCTGGACCACAGAATTAACAAAAGTATTTATATGCTGAAATGTGGACTGGTGTCTGGAGAACACAATTAGCACAAAGGATTTAGATGATAAAATTTGGACTGCTGGCTGGACCACAGAATTAACACGAAGGATTTAAATGCTGAAATGTGGACTGCTGGCTTAACCACACAATTAGCACCAATGATTTAGATGCTTAAATGTGGACTAGTGTCTGGACCACACAATTAGCACAAAGGATTTAGATGCTGAAATGTGTTCTGCATGCTGTACCACGCAATTAGCACAAAGGATTTGGATGCTGAAATGTGGATTGCTGGCTGGACAACACAATTAGCACAAAGGATTTAGATGCTGAAATGTGGACTGGTATCTGGACCACACAAATAGCACTAAGGATTTAGATGCTGAAACGTGGACTGGTGGCAGGATCACACAATTAGCACAAAGGATTTAGGTGCTGAAATGTAGATGGCTTTCTAGACCACACATTTAGCACAAAGGATTTGGATGCTGAAATGTGGATTGGTGTCTGGAGCACAAAATTTGCACAAAGAATATAGATGTTGAAATGTGGACTGCTGACTGGACCACAATATTAGCACAAAGGATTTAGATGCTGAATTGTGGACTGGTAAGTGGACCACACAATAAGCACAAAGGATTTAGATGCTGAAATGTGGACTGCTGGCGGTACCAAACAATTAGCACAAAGGATTTAGATGCTGAAATGTGGACTGCTGGCGGTACCAAACAACTAGCACAAAGGATTTACATGCTGAGTGTGGAATGGTATCTGGACCACACAATTAGTACAAAGGATTTAAATGCTGAAATATGGACTGGTGGCAGCACCACACAATGAGCGCAAATAATTTTGATGCTGAAAGTGGATTTCTGACTGGATCTCAAAATTAGCACAAAGGATTTAGATGCTGAAATGTTGACTGGTGGCAGGATCACACAATTAGCAAGAAAGATTTAGATGCTGAAATGTAAACTGCTGGCTGGATCACACAATTAGCACAAAGGATTTAGATGCTGAAATGTGGACTCGTGGCTGGACCGCACAATAAGCACAATGAATTTAGAAGCTGAAATGTAGACTGCTGGCTGGACCACACAATTAGTTCAAAGGATTTAAATGCTGAAATATGGACTGGTGGCAGGACCACACAATTAGTGCAAATAATTTTGATGCTGAAAGTGGATTGCTGGCTGGATCACAAATTAGCACAAAGGATTTAGATGCTGAAATGTAGACTGCTTTCTAGAGCACACAATTAGCACAAAGGATTTAGGTGCTAAAATGTAGACTGCTTTCTAGACCACACAATTAGCACAAAGGATATAGATGCTGAAACGTGGACTGATTTCTAGACCACACAATTATCACAAAGGATTTAGATGCTGAAATGTGGACTGCTGGTTGGACCACAAAATTAAAACAGAGGATTTAGATGCTGAAACGTGGACTGGTATCTGGTCCACACAATTAGCACAAAGGATTTAGATGCTGAAATGTGGACTGGCATCTGGACCACACAATTAGCACAAATGATTTATATCCTGAAATATGGACTGGTGTCTGCACTTCAAAATTAGCATGAAGGATTTAGATGCTGAAATGTGAACTGTTGTCTGGACCACACAGTTAGCACAAAGGATTTAGATGCTGAAATGTGGACGGCTGACTGTACCAAACAATTAGCACAAAGGATTTATATGCTGAAATGTGGACTGCTGGCTGGACAACACAACTAGCACAAATGATTTAGATGCTGAAATGTGGAATGGTATCTGGACCACACAATTAGTACAATGGATTTAGATGCTGAAATGTGCACTGGTGGCAGGTCCACACAATTAGAATAAGTGATTTAGATGCTGAAATGTGGATTGCTGGCTGGATCACACAATTAGCACAAAGAATTTAGATGCTGAAATGTGGACTCGTGGCTGGACCACACAATAAGCACAATGAATTTAGAAGCTAAAATGTAGACTGCTGGTTGTATCACACAATTAGCATAAAGGATTTAGATGCTGAAATGTAGACTTCTGCTGGACCACACAATTAGCACAAAGGATTTAAATGCTGAAATATGGACTGGTGGCAGGACCACACAATTAGCGCAAATAATTTTGATGCTGAAAGTGGATTACTGAATGGATCTTAAAATTAGCACAATGGATTCTGATGCTGAAATGTAGACTGCTTTCTAGACCACACAATTAGCACAAAGGATTTAGATGCTGAAATGTGGACTGCTTTCTAGACCACACAATTAGCACAAAGCATTTAGATGCTGAAATGTGGAGTGCTGGCTGGATCACAAAATTAGCACAAAGGATTTAGATGCTGAAATGTGGACTGGTATCTGGAGCACACAATTAGCACAAAGGGTTTAGATGCTGAAATGTGGACTCGTGGCTGGACTACACAATAAGCACAATGAATTTAGAAGCTGAAATGTAGACTTCTGGTTGTACCTCACAGTTAGCATAAAGGATTTAGATGCTGAAATATAGGCTGCTGGCTGGACTACACAATTAGCACAAAGGATTTAAATGCTGAAATATGGACTGGTGGCAGGACCACACAATTAGCGCAAATAATTTTGATGCTGAAAGTGGATTGCTGGCTGGACAACATAACTAGCACAAAGGATTTAGATGCTGAAATGTAGACTTCTTTCTAGAGCAAACAATTAGCACCAAGGATTTAGATGTGGAAATGTAGACTACTTTCTAGACCACACAATTAGCACAAAGCATTTAGATGCTGAAATGTGGACTGCTGGCTGGACCACAATATTAGCACAAAGGATTTAGATGCTGAAATGTGGACTGGTGTCTGGACCACACAATTAGCACAAATGATTTAGATGCTGAAATGCGGACTGGTGTCTGCACTACACAATTAGCATGAAGGATTTAGATGCTGAAATGTGAACTGGTATCTAGACTACACAATTAGCCCAAATGATTTAGATGCTGAAATATGGACTGGTGTCTGCACTACACAATTAGCACAAAGGATTTAGATGCTGAAATGTGAACTTCTGTCTCGACCACACAATTAGCACAAAGGGTTTAGATGCTGAACTGTGTACTGGTGGCAGGACCACACCATTAGGGAAAAGGATTTGGATCCTGATTTGTGGATTGCTGTCTGGATCATACAATTACCACAAAGGATTTAGATGCTGAAATATGGACTGGTGTTTGGACCACACACTTATGACAAAGGATTCAGATGCTGAAATGTAGACTGCTGGCTGGACCACAAAATTAGCACAAAGGATTTAGATGCTGAAATGTGGACTGGTATCTGGACCACACAATTAGCCCAAAGAATTTTGATGCTGAAATGTGGACTGGTGGCGGGACCACACAATTAGTGCAAAGGATTTAGATGCTGAAATGTGAACTGGTATCTGGATCACACAATTAGGACAATGAATTTAGAGGCTGAAATGTAGACTGCTGGCTGGACTACACAATTAGCACAAAGGATTTAGATGCTGAAATGTGGACTGATGTCCGAACAACACAATTAGAACAAAGGATATAGATGCTTAAATATGGGCTGCTGCCTCGACCACACAATTAGCACAAAGGATTTACATGCTGAAATGTGGACTGGTGTCTGTGCTGAAATGTGGACTGCTGGCTGGACCACACAATTAGCACAAAGGATTTAGATGCTGAAATGTGTATTTTTGTCTGGACCACATAATTAGGATAAAGGATTTAGATGTTGAAATGAGGACTGGTGGCAGGACCACACAGTCAGCTGACAATATGCCGCATAGTTAACTATCTGAATACTTGCAGCAGCAGTTGCCTCAATATGCTGTTAATATGCCAAAATGGCACCGAAGCCACATGTCCAGTTTTTATATGGAGAGGGACATGTGACTTCGGTAGTCAATGACAAAAGTCCATTTGTCTTGACATTGTGGATGGTTTCTGCACCCTGATTGGCTGCCAGATTTTCAACACATTAAGTTAATAAAAAAAAATAACAGTCTGCCGAATGTGCAATGTTTGAGCCGACTTAGAGGTTGGCAAATGTTTTCTCACCAAGTTCGCTTAACTCTGATGCAGATATACTGTACATACAGGAGGGGTTACAAAGTACACACAGTGACTTTTGGCACAATATTACCTCTGGCAGGTAGCAGAGTACACACAGTGGCTTTTAACACAGTACTCACACAGGTGGGGTAGCAGAGCACACACAGCAGCTTTTGGCACAATGTTCCCACAGATATGAGTGCAGAGTAAATGCAGCAGCTTAAAGGCACAGCATTCTCACAGGTTGCAGTGTTCACACAGTGGCTTTTGGCACAGCACTCCTGCAGGAAAGGTTGCAGAATACACACAGCACCTTTTGGAACAGTACTCCCACAGGCAGGTTTGCAGAGTACACACAGTGGCTTTTGGCGCAGTAGTCCCACAAATTGGGTTTTGGCACAGTTCTTACACAAGCGGGGTTGCTGTCACGCAAGGTGTGGGAAAGACTTAGCGCAACAAAAAGGGAAGAGGGAAAGGGAGGCCAGACTCTAGGGAAAGGGGAAAGTGGAGACATTCTAGGCTGGTCTAGTGTCACCCTGTCTCCCCTTGCAACTCTATATTGGCTCTTTACTAATCGCCGCATGCGTGCCTCGCCCTGTCTTTCTCTGGGGTATGGATAAGGCTAGGGAATGGAGGAGATGAGTCAATCTCCACTTAACACTAAAGACAACAAGGGAGGACAAACATGGGGAAATAGGTTAGCTTTAGATGACTTTAGACAAATGCACACATGTCCTCAAGCTCCAGAGAGGAAGGAGTACTGCTCTTGCTAAAGTCTTCACATGGAGTAATGAATATCGCCAGCAACTCCCTTTGAAACACAGCAGGTATTTATACACCCAGGGTGGGGTGTTAATTAGCCAGAGGGAGGTACCGACTGAGTCCTAGAGGCAGCCTCTAAGAAGATGTCTGTAATGCAAAACGTAGAGCTCTCCTGCAATCAACTGCAGGGCGACTGTCTGTCACTTCTGACACACCCGTGACAGCTGCAGAGTACATACAACAGCTTTTAGCACAGTACTCCCACAAGCGGGGTTGCAGAATACACACAGCAGCTTTTGGCCACAGATATGGGTGCAGAGTGTTATGTTCTGCAACTTAGAACTAAGGAATAGGAGGGAAAAGCTGTCCCTGCACTGAGACTCAGCTTAACCCTACGCCCTATTCCTTGTGAATAGCCCCAACGAAACTCCTGCACTGAAGTCAAACGAAGACCTGAAGGATGGGGAAAGGGGTCCCTAAAAGATCTAAGGACTGGGAGCAAAAACAGGAGACCTCCTAACAGAAAAGTTAGTTGCAGATACGAAAATTAAAGGGCACAAAACAGGTGGAACAAGAAGTCCAAGAATATCAATTGTCCAAAGCGCAAAGAACTTAAAGGCAACTTAAGCAGAGCACAAGCGTAACAACACTGATGTCCAGCAAGGAATAGTCGACAGGTGCTGAGTTATAAAGAGTGAAGAGATCATGTGACCAAGACACCGAGCAGCAGAGGAAAAGACTAGATGCCAGCAAACCACAAAAAGATGGCCGATAGTAAAACAACACAGAGAACACAAAGCTGCTTGAAGGCAGAATGCACAATCTAACAATGTCCCTCCCTCCTGCTGCGTCCTATCCCTACACTAATCAGAGCAGAAAGGTGGAGGCCCTCATACAGGCTGGATCACATGCTGCGCAGGCCAATCACAGCCATTAGAATACTTGGAATGGCTGTGATGGATCCGGAAGTGCCCACAGCCAAAAAGCTTGTTACGTTGAAGAAACAGAAAAGCAGCACTCACCAAATCTTCATAGCTAAAAGTCTTTTATTCCACCTTGCCCCCCGTCAATCTCCCTAATTCACCTGCATGATGTGTAACAAATGTTCATACATGTTGGAATAAAAGACTTTCAGCCATGAAGATTTGGTGAGTGCTGCTTTTCTGTTTCTTCCTTGCAATATTTATCCAAGTCTCAGCATTTGCACCACCAGTTATTATTTTTAAAAGGTGGCCACTGTCTGTAATCATCCTATAAGAGCTTTGAATTGGTGCTTTAACAATTCTGCTCTTTCTTTGTACCTAAAAACTTGTTGATTGGCTACATTGCAGCCTTTCAGCAAACTTTGTTAGGCATCCGCACCCGAATGGTAAACCAGATATCCTGTTACAAGTCAGTGTTCTGGGTTCAGTACCGGACACTAGGTGCTTCGTATGGACCCTAAACTTTGCAATTTGGTTTCGCTCATCCCTAGTCAGGAACTTTGCAAATATGCATGAAAGTGGTCATTCTGGGGCAGACTGGAGTGAGGCAATAGAGATGCATGTGTGGAAAATTATGAATAATCTTGGGAAACAGTGCGGTTTAGGGAAGAGTCAAAGGGCCATATAACTGTGATGGAAATTGCAACGAAATGCTCAGACTGGCAGTCGGCTCTCTTGAACTGAACGTGACAGCTGCATAGAAATAGTTGCTGTCACTCTCAGGTTAGGAGACCCGACAGCCAGTCCGAGCATTATGTTGCGATCCCTTTTGAGGTACTCCGCCATTTGACACTTTCCATAATCTGGCAAATCACTTGACAGCACAATCAATTCACACCTACTCAACTAGACCTCACACCTACTCAAACAACTTGTCTAGCAGGTTAGTACAAGAACCTACATAAGGATCTGGGCACTTGTCTACAAGCATGTGTTTGCTCTCTGGTTTAACTCTTTTCTCATTTCTTGATCTACTTTTTACTTTAAGTTCTTGATCAACTGGTTAATATTACAGTGACTTTCTTTCCATAGCTCATCATACTTCCCAAATTCTGCCAAAAGTGTAAATGTACTGACCGGACAGTAAAGAAACATATTCTACTGTAGGGTAAAAACCAATTGGGTCTGTAAGAGATACAATTAGAGATTTTCACACCCTAAGTCACTCACATAGGACTAGGTGTCATTTTAAAAAGCCAATTTTTTGATCATCGTGGCAAAATATTTTTCGACACATTAGAAATTTTGCCTTTTGGGTCTTTAAGGTACTTTGAGTTATCCAGTAGATATAAAATATTGCTTGCTATCTTTCCTCTCTAATATCTTCCCTTCTTATATAATGTGTCCTCAGGGGTTATTTTTGGTTCCAATGATAACTGGAGAGTGATGAGACGATTTACTCTGTCAGCACTTCGAGATTTTGGAATGGGGAAAGAAGCTATGGAAAACAAGATTTCTGAAGAAGCAGATTTTTTGGTACAAAAGTTCAGATCTTACAAAGGTTGGTCAATGGCTCCATTATATATTTTTTGAGCACTGCTTCAAGAAAATAACTTATTATGTCATGACAGAGATGTATCTGGGGGGGGGAGCTGGGGAATGTGCCCGAGGAGCAGCCGGCAGGGGGGCGCCCTTGGGCCACATAAGGCGGTGTTGCGAAGTGTCTCCCCCAGTGGCTGCATTTTACAGCAGCCCCTGGACTGAGAATCAGCAGTTCTCTGAACAGGCTGTCAAGCTGACAGCCAGCTCAGAGAAGGTGCAGCGCAGCGGTTCCCAGTGTTCAATTGTATGCGTGTCTTTCAGACCCAAGTACAATTGAAGTTCTGACCACTGGATCAGAGCAATGTTAGCAGTGTGATCAGGTCATGTGATTATGCTGCTGATGTCATTCGTCGGTACGGCTCCACACAGAGGTGCACATCGGTGGTAAGTGCTTCACATTGGAGCTGAAGGCACAGAAAATTAAATGTAAAAGGGGCAATATTTATGCTGTGGGGGCAATATTTACTCTCTGGGGCAATATTTATGCTTTGGGGCAATATTTATGCTGTGAGGAAATATTTATTCTGTGGGGGGAATATTTATTCTGTAAGAGGAATATTTATGCTGTGGGGAGAATATTTATTCTGTGGAGGCAATATTTATACTGTGGGAAGAATTTTTATGCTGTAAGTGGAATATTTATTCTGTGGGGAGTATATTTAGTGTGTGAGGGGAATATTTAGTGTGCGAGGGGAATATCTATTGTGTTTTGCGGGGAGATTTAGTGTGTCGTGGGGAGATTTAGAGTGGGGGGAGGGGTGGGAAATATTTAGTTTAACAGGGAGGAAGATTTGAGGACACAAGTATGGGGAACAAGAAAGGGACAGATTCAGCCACAATATGGAGAATGGGAGAAATTTCAAGCCACAGTATGAGGAGAACATGGGGAGATAGGGGGCATGCATGAGGAAACAGTAGGGGAGATTGTTGCAGACACAGAATGGGGAGTATGGGTGTGAACACAGTATGGGGAGTGAAAAGTGAAATGTATGCAGACACAGTATGGGGAGCGAGTTGGGGGATGGATGCAGGCACAGTATGGGGAGTCGGGGGGATTTGTGAGGAGACAGTATGGGGAGTCGGGAGTGGTGTGAGAGAAGACATATGAGGAGGCAGGAGGAAATCTGTGAGGAGACACTATGGGGAGAGAAAAGTGTGAGTGGGCACAGAATAAAGACTGAGTAGTGTGGGGGGGTAGCATAGCGGAAAAGTCCCAGCCAGGAGCGGACAGTAATCTAAAAATGGGGAGTGTGATGAGTGGGCATAGTATAGAGACTGGGCCCTATAAGGGAGACACAGTGTGAGAGAACAGTGTGAAAAGGGAGCCCAGTATGTAAAAGTATGATGTGGCATCATACATTGCTCAAAAAATAAAGGGAACACTCAAACACATCCTAGATCTGAATGAATGAAATATTTTCATTGAATACTTTGTTCTGTACAAAGTTGAATGTGCTGACAACAAAATCACACAAAAATCATCAATGTAAATCAAATGTATTAACCAATGGAGGCCTAGATTTAGAGTCACCACCAAAATTAAAGTGGAAAAACACACTACAGGCTGACCCAACTTTGATCTAATGTCCTTAAAACAAGTCAAAATGAGGCTCAGTATTGTGTGTTGCCTCCACGTGCCTGTATGATCTCCCTACAACGTCTGGGCATGCTCCTGATGAGGTTGCGGGTGGGATCTCCTCCCAGACCTGGACTAAAGCATCCTCCTGCTCCTGCACAGTCTGTTGTACAACGTGATGTTGGTGGATCGAGCGAGACATGATGTCCCAGATGTGCTCAATCGGATTTAGGTCTGAGGAATGGGCGGGCCAGTCCACAGCTTCAATGCCATCATATTGCAGGAACTGGTGACACACTCCAGCCACATGAGGTCTGGCATTGTCCTGCATTAGGAGGAACCCAGGGCCAACCGCTCCAGCATAGGGTCTCACAAGGGGTCTGAGGTTCTCATCTTGGTACCTAATTGCAGTCAGGCTACCTCTGGCGAGCACACGGAGGGCTGTGTGGCCCTCCATAGAAATGTCACCCCATACCATTACTGACCCACTGCCAAACCGGTCATGCTGAAGGATGTTGCAGGTAGCAGATCCCTCTCCACGGCGTCTCCAGACTCTGTCACGTCTGTCACATGAGCTCAGTGTGAACCTGCTTTCATCTGTGAAGAGCACAAGGCGCCAGTGGCGACTTTGCCAATCCTGGTGTTCTGTGGCAAATGCCAAGCATCCTGCACGGTGTTGGGCTGTGAGCACAACCCCCATCTGTGGACGTCAGGCCCTCATACCACCCTCATGGAGTCGGTTTCTAACCCTTTGTGCAGACACAAGCACATTTGTGGCCTGCTGGAGGTCGTTTTGCAGGACTCTGGCAGTCCTCCTACTGTTCCTCCTTGCACAAAGGCGGAGGTAGCGGTCCTGCTGCTGGGTTATAGCCCTCCTATGGCCCCCTCCATGTCTCATGGTGTACTGGCCTGTCTCCTGGTATCGCCTCCAGCGTCTGGACACTACGCTGACAGACACAGCAAACCTTCTTGCCACAGCTCGCATTGATGTGCCATCCTGGATGAGCTGCACTACCTGAGCAAATCCTGTGGGTTGTAGAGTCTGTCTCATGCTGCCACAAGTGTGAAAGCACAACCAATATTCAAAACTAAGCCAAACATCAACCAGAAAGCATTGATACTGAGATGTGGTCTGTGGTCCCCACCTGCAGAACCATTCCTTTATTGAGGGTGTCTTGATAATTGCCAATAATTTCCATCTATTGTCTATTCCATTTGCACCACAGCATGTGAAATTAATTGTCAATCAGTGTTGCTTCCTAAGTGGACAGTTTGATTTCACAGAAGTTTGATTTACTTGGAGTTATATTTTGTTGTTTAAATGTTCCCTTTATTTTTTGAGCAGTGTATTTTGTGTAGGGAAAATAGTGAGGGGCAATTATTTATTCAGTAGCTCAGCTTAAGGCAGATATTTTTTCTCAGGAGCATTATAATGACTCTGCTATCTTTAAGGGCATCATGTGGGGATGTGCTACAGAAGACCAGAGAAGATGGAAGTCAGCAGAGATCTGCTGTGGATGAGAAAAGTCAACATAGAGTCTGGAAGATGAAGACGAAAAGAAAGATGTTGACTCTCTAGTCATTCATCTAAAAAGATACCTGGATGTAATTTTTTTTTGCGATACTAATTCTTATATTTTTATTTATGTTAGGAACATTACAGGCGTTGTCCAAGTTTGTGATGACTCTGCAGTCATTCTTTGTGACTGCAGACTTCTGAATTCTCACAGCACACATTGCACACTGTCAGGATTCTCTCATGCCAGCAATTTGCATATATACGGTCACATGCCGACTAGACATGTGTGCCATCACTCAATGAAAATTAATTGAGGGAGGCCAGACACGACTTGTCGGAATGTGGCCAGAAGTATACAGATAGCATTCTTGTGCAAGGGAGAATCCTCAAAGTGTGCAGTGCATGCGCTATAAGAATTCAGAAGCCTGCAGTCACATAGAGTCTCATTCTTCTCAAACCTGGACAAGTCCTTTAGTTATTAAATAAAGTCCTGTAGCCAATCCTAACAGTTTGTAATATACTCACTGTCAGGATTCAGCTCTGCTTGCAGGCTCCAGTCACTTCACATATATTCAATTTTCACATTTATGGTCAGGTGACACTTAGCTTTTCTTCCTGCATCTCTCAGTTTTTCACTGAACATTAAGAGAATTAGGAAGAGTAACTTGTCGGCCGTGACTGTAACTGTGCAAATCGCATATGTGCTTTGGGTGGCTGAGGGGGCGCGAAACTGAATTTTCGCCCCTGGTGCCAGAAAACCTACATACACCTCTGTGTCATGAGCCCATCAGAGGAGATGATTCTGAACGTTCAACATCCATCTAGGGACTACGTTACTACGTGGTAGGCCACCGAAAGCAGAACAATATTTCCTTTGAGTGATTAGGAAAGATGAGCTAATCTTTTAAAATTATTTTCTGAAAGATTCACAAAAATTTAGCAAATTCAAAGTATAAATTTGTTCCAAATTGAAACTGACACAATTTCTGTTAGGACAGGGAAAGAGTTAGAAAATAATAAGAAAAAATCTTTATACTTTCCTTTCCTCACATCTTATGCCGCCTCCGCCAAAGCTCCAAACCTCTTTGCACCGGTCACAAAAGCCACTCCATTCCATCTCAGAGGCCAATCTGATAAATGTGATTGGTCTTACGTGGTCACAGGGTAGGGGTGAAGTAATACACATCATGATAGGAACACATGAAGCTGGAATGGAGCGACCACTCATAGAAAAAAAAACAAGACCAGCAAGTAAGATAGGATCTGCGGTGGAAGAGGCAGAACAGGTGAAGAAAAAGTTTTTATCAATTTTAACGTTTCCCTGACCTTCAATAGAAACTGATCTTTTCAACTGATACAAGTTGAAACCAGAAGTTTAAATATACTATATAAAAAGACACATCTGCATGTTTTTCTCAATATCTGTCATGAAATCAGAATAAACCTTTTACCGTTTTAGGCCAATTAGGATTACCATAATTTTTAACATTAGAAAAATGCCAGAATAATGAGAGAGAGAAAATGTTTTAAGGCATTTTTATTACTTACTGCAAAGTAAAAAGTTTAAAAACACTAAGATTATTATGCCTTTAAACAATTCTAGACTGCCCATATGATGATGTCATGTGTTTGGAAGCTTCAGGTAGGTTTTTGACAACATCTAAATTAATTAGAGACACACCTGTGGATGTTTTTTAATGCACATCTGTAACACGCTGCTTCTTTGTGTAGCATCATGGGAAAGTCTAAAGATATCAGCCAAGATATCAGAAAAGGAATTGTGGACTTGCAGAAGTCTCGCTCATCCTTGAGTACAATTTCAAGATACCTGAAGGTGCCTCATTCATCTGTACAAACAATTATTCGCAAGTACAAACAATATATGAAGGTCCAGCCATCATATCACTCAGGAAGGAGATGGGATCTGTGTCCCAGAAATGAACGTGCTTTGGTCCAACATATACATATCAAACTAAAGACAAAATTAAAAGACCTTGTGAAGATGATGGTAGAAGCTATTAAG
Organism: Phyllobates terribilis; assembly: GCF_046119375.1. Classification (NCBI taxonomy): domain Eukaryota; kingdom Metazoa; phylum Chordata; class Amphibia; order Anura; family Dendrobatidae; genus Phyllobates; species Phyllobates terribilis. Next base: position 67,257,869 of record NW_027362763.1, on the reverse strand, counting down.
ATTGTCTCAATATCCACAGTGAAACGATTACTGTATCAACATGGGCTGAGAGGCCACTCTACCAGGATGAAGCCATTACTCCAAAAGAAACATAAAAAAGCCAAATTAATGTTTGCAAATGCACACAGGAACAAAGACCTTAATTTTTTGAGACATGTCCTGTGGTCTGATGAAACTAAAATTTAACTTTTTGGGCATAATGGCCATCATTACATTTGGAGGAAAAAGAGAGAAGCTTGGAAACCTAAGAACACCATCCCAACTGTGAAACATGGGGTGGCAGCATTATGTTGTCAGGTTGTTTTGCTGCAGGATGGAATGGTGCACTTCACAAAATTGACAGCATCATGAGAGCAGAAGATTATGAGGCAATACTGAAGCAACATCTCAAGACATCAGCCAGGAAGTTAAAGCTTATGCGGAAATGAGTCTTCCAAATGGACAATGACCCGAAGCATCCTGCCAAAATGGTAACAAAGTGGCTTCATGATAACAAATCCATTGTTTTGTAGTGGCCATCACAGATCCCTGATCTCAATCCTATTGAAAATTTATGGGCAAAGCTGAAAATGCAGGTGCGAGCAAGGCGACCTACAAACCTGGATCAGTTACTCCAGTTTTTTCAGGAGGAATGGGCCCAAATTTCAACCAACTATTGTGAGAAGCTTGTGGAAGGATATATGAACTGTTTGACCCAAGTCATTCAGTTTAAGGCCAATGGTATCTAATACTAATGAAATGTAGGTAAACTTTTGACTTTGCAGTAAGTAATAAAAATGTATTAAAACATTTTCTCTCATTTTTCTGGATTTGGCAAATATTAAAAATGTTGGTAATTATTGATGGGTGAGCACTAAAATGCTCGGGCGCTCGATGCTCGGATCAAGCATATTGGAATACTCGGGTGATTGAGCAAAGCAACAAGCCCCATGTAAGTCTATGGGAAACTCAAGCATTTTTCAGGTGGCTCCTCCCGGCGGTCTGCAGAGAGCCTAAAAATTGCCCAAATCGATGGGAACAGTGCTCAAATGACATGGGAATAGCATGGAGAAGACCCTTGGAAGCCTTTCTGACTCCCAGGTCACTTCTGTCAACAACGTTTTCAGAGGTATTACGCCACTTTTACGGACTCACAATAAAACATACAAAAAACAAAACGAAAATAGATTTTCCTGGGAAATATGTTAATGAACATCCCTTCCAAGGTAATGACTATCAAACAAAATAACTAACCAAAGCCAAAAATACTCCTCCACACCTTGGGCTATGCTCACACGTAGCGTTTTTGATGCGTTTTTGCACTTTTGCATTGCTTTCAACCATGACAAATGCATTCACGAGGAAATGTCCTTTTAACATTTTACAACCTTATCTAGTCATGTGGTGTGTGAGATATCATCAGACACATTGTGTTTCATTTATGAAGGAGGGACTCTGAAAGTCACAAAGCCTATTTTTATAGGGCCATCAGGTGGCCTTTACTATTTTTAAAGGGACAGCAGTCGGCCCTCACTATTCTTAGAGAGCCATCAACCGGCTATGTTTTATTGTTCCCATTACTAAAGAGTGGGTTTCCAATACTGTTATTGCTAAAGAGTGAGTCTCCTATACCGTTATTGCGTATGCATTGAGTGTCAGGGCTGCCCAAAATTTGGATGCACCCCAATACCCCTTGAAAGAGATTTAGAGGAGGGCCTCCTGAAAACAATGTTCCTATTATTAGGAAGTAGGTCTCCCATTGTGTTTGCCTATGAAGTGAATGCAAGGGTTGCCAAAAATTTGGAGGCATTCCAATGACCCTTGGAAGAGATGTGGAGGTCAGAGGGCATCCTGAAAAACAATGTTCCCATTATTAGGAAGTGGGTCTCCCATTGTGTTGGCCTGTGCAGTGAATGCAAGGGCTGCCAAAAATTGTGAGGCACTCCAATGCCCCTTGGAAGAGATGTGGAGGTCAGAGGGCCTTCTGAAAACAATATTCCCATTATTAGTAATTGGGTCTCCCATTATGTTTGCCTATGCAGTGAATGCAAGGGTTGCTCAAAATTTGGAGGCACTCCAATGCCGCATGGAAGAGACATAAAGGAGGGCCTCCTGGAAAAAAATGTTCCCATTATTAGGAAGTGGGTCTCCCATAGTGTTGGCCTATGCAGTGAATGCAAGGGCTGCCAAAAATTGGGAGGAACTACAATGCCTTGGAAGAGACATGGAGGAGGGCCTCATAAAAAATGTTCCCATTAGAAAGGAGCGGGTCTCCTATAATTGTAATGCCCATGCACTAAGTGCATGGGATGACAAACATGTACCCCTGGGGGATATACAAGAGCATACTTTATAAAAAAAAAAAATTTAAGGGGATTCTAAACATCCTTTAAAAAAATTATGTGGGTGTTGCATCGGTCACCCTGGTGATATTGTGATGGAGGATGAAGATGAGCAGAAGGAGGAGGACAAGAGCAAATAGCCAAAATCAGGAAGCGCTTCTATCATTCGGTGGTGTTTTGAAGTCTGGCCCAATCCAGCCCTTTTTCATTTTGATAAGAGTCAGCCTGTCAGCATTATCAGTTGACAGGCAGATGCGCTTATCAGTTATAATTCCACCAGCGGCACTAAAAACCCGCACTGATAAAACGCTAGCGGCAGGGCAGGCCAGGACCTCCAAGGAGTAGAGAGCCAGATCATGCCACATATCCAGCTTGGATACACAATAATTATAAGGCACAGAGGAATCACGGAGGATGTTGGTACGGTCGGCAAGGTACTCCCTCAGCATCTTCCCAAACTTTTCACTCCTTATGAGAGTACCCCGCGCCTCAGGGCCTGTGCGATGGGAGGGGCTGAGAAAATTCTCCCAGAACTTTGACCGTGTTCCCCTGCCTCTGCTGGATTGAAGTTGTGTCTCTCTCGCCTGTACTCCTTGGTTGTCCAACGAAGTGTGACCTCTGCCGCCAGCGTTTTCAGATGGGAATATTTTTAATAATTCCGCAACAAGGGTCTGCTGGTACTGCCCCATTTTTGTAGACCTGTCCGCCTCAGGAATAAGAGATATAAAGTTCTCCTTGTAGCGTGGCTCTAGAAGTGTCACCAACCAGTAATGACTGTCACCCAAAATTTTGAGACCGCGAGCTTCATGGGAAAGGCAGCGTAGCATAAACTCAGCCATGCATGCCAGACTGCTAACAGGCAAGACTTCTGTGTCCTCTCCAAGAGGATGAGTGACCATGCTCTCTTCCACCTCTCTGTCCTCAGGCCATCCACGCTGAACAGACGGTATGACAGTAGTGCAGGTATTACCGTCTATAGCGCATGAATCTAGCTCCTGTTCTTCCTCCTCCTCCTCTTCCTGAATATCACCCAATCCACATTGGGATGAGATGGGGCTGGGCTGTGTGTAATCGACCTGTATGGTTCCTTGCTCCATTTCATCATGCTCCGCCAGCAATGCATCCTTTTTGATTGTGAGCAGAGGACGTTTCAGAAGACAGAAAATCTGGATGGTGACGCTAATTATGGCGCCGCTCACCATCTTGTTGGAGTCCTCAAAGTTTTGGAGGATGGTACATATGTCTGACATCCATGTCCACTCCTGAGGTTTTATGTGGGAAGTCTGAACTGAATACCGACGGTCTTGTTGATGCTGGTACTCAACAACTGCCCTCTTCTGTTCACAAATCCTTCCCAAGATCTGCAGTGTAGAGTTCCAATGCGTGGGGACATTACACACCAGTCTGTGAGCCGGTAGCTGCAAACGCTGCTGAAACACATCAAGGGCGGCGGCAGATGTAGGTGACTTTCTAAAATGGGCACACAGGAGGCATAGTTTAACAAGCAGATCTGGCAGATCAGGGTAGGATTTGAGAAACCTCTGAACCACGACATGAAGCACATTGGCCAGTCATGGTACGTGTGGGAGCTCGCCTCACCTCAGAGCCACCACCAGGTTCCAGCCATTGTCACACACGTCCATGCCTGGCTGTAGGTTCAGCAGTGTGAGCCACAGATCTGCCTGCTCTTTCAGAGCTGTCCACATCTCACCTAAGCATATTAGTCACAGCACAGCCTGTTGCTGCTTGGTCGAGGCAGTGCTGTGGCGCGTCCAGCTTGTGACTGATGTGGTCATTTCGGAGATGGAGGCTGAAGAGGAGGTGAAGGCTGAGGAGGGTGAGGTGCAGGAGCTGTAGACTGTGGTGGCACCCTGATTTACCTAGGGCCCGCAATCTTTTGTGTCGGAAGGATGTGTCCCATCCTAAGGTCCGACTGTGTCCCGACTTTCACTATGTTAATCCAGTGTGCCGTCAGTGAGATGTACCGTCCCTGCCCACACGCACTTGTCCACATGTCCGTGGTTAGGTGGACTTTCCCGGTAACTGCATTGATGAGGACACGGCTAATGTTTTGGGACACGTGCTTGTGTAATGCGGGGACGGTGCACCGGGAGAAATTGTGTCAGCTGGGGACCCAGTACCGAGGGACAGCCACCACCATCAGATTGCGGAATGCTTCCATCTCCACGAGCCTAAAAGGCAACATTTCGAGCGCAAGCAGTTGTGAAATGTGGTAATTTAGTAGTGTGGCCTATGGGGCATTGGCTGCGTATTTGCACTTGCGTACCAAGGACTGGAGTGTGAACAATTGAATGCTGCGCTGGGACAAGGACATGGACATGCTTCTTGTTGCTGCTACTTGACAGTGTGCAACGACAGGTGCAGGGCAGGAGGCATCTTCGCATACACCATGCAAAGGAGATTGGCTTGTATGCACAACAGCTGAAGAAGCAGTGGTGCCACCCGCAGACACTGTTCCTGGACCATGAGTTTGGCTCACAAAGTCGGGTGCTTTGCTGCCATTTGCTTAATCATGCTGGTGTTAGTCAGGCTGGTCATTTTGCCACCCCTGCTGATGCTGGCCTGGCAGGTGTTGCAAATGGCCTTTTTTCGGTTATCGGCAGATTCTTTAAAAAACAACCAGACTCGGGAAGAATTAACAGTTGTATTGGCAACTTCCTTCGTGTTGGTGTTATGGAGAACAGTTGCCTACCTTCTGTCTTCGCCCACCACACTGCTTCTTCCTCCCTGTTGGGGTGCTCTGCCTCCCTCCCCCTGTGTGCTGCTGTCCTCGCTCTGCATGTCCTCCTGCCAGGTTGGGTCAGTTACTATATCATCCACCACCTTGTCTTTCACTTTCTCACCCTTGTCCTCCTCCTGACTTTCTGGCAATTGTGTTTCATCATCGTCCACCTCTTTTGACACTTTCCCACCGTCGCCTTTGTGTGACCGTGGCTGATCAAATATTTGGCCATTGCTACATGCGATCTCCTCTTGCCCTGCTTCAAGTGGACAGGGCGAGAGGCCTGAATCTATAAATGGAAAAGTGAACAGCTCTTCGTAGTGTCCAAGTGTGGAATCAGTTGTCTCCGAGCACTCGGCATAGTGGGAGGAAGGAGGATCAGGGTGAGTAATATGCAGTCTAGACTCACGGCTACTGAGACTTGACCATGTGGAAGACAGGGTGGAGATGGTGGTGTTGGCAAAGTGACTGGAAGCATTATCCGCTATCCAACCAACAATCTTTTGACACTGCTCTTGGGTTCAATAGTGGTGTGCTGCAGTCCCCTAGGAATTGGAAGAGGAAGGTCTGGCGAGAAGATGTGGGTGTTTGTTGTGACACAATTTCAGCTTGCCCATAGCCTCGACCTCTGCATGCACCATCACCATCACGTCCAGTTCCCCATCACTTGCGACTCGCCTTGCCCATTTTAAATGGAGGACAATATCTTTCACGCTCACTACAAATGGCTAAATTTGGAGCGAAGTTATATGTAATCCACGTGACGGAGAAACTACAGTTTTAAATACCTGACCTGTAGGTAATTATTTTAAACAGCAAACCAAAAACTTTGCTCACACACTGAAAAAAAATTAGAATGGAGGCCCCAAATGGCAGAATTTTCAGAAAACGTATATGTGATTTGTGTGTCGGACAAACCACAGTTTTAAATATCGGGCCTGTAAGTAAGTAGTTTGAACAGCAAACAAGTGTCAAAAACTTTGCTGACACTGAAAAAAAATTTGAATGGAGGCCAAAAATTGCAGTATTTTCAGTGCAATTATATGTGATTCGTGTGACAGACAAACCACAGTTTTAAATAGCTGGATTTTTAGCGCTGTAATATGGAAAGGACCTGGTTGTATTCTGCAGTGCCAACAAGCAAATTGCGCAGAAAAACGGTGTTCTCTGGATTGATTTTTAAGCAAATAATGAGGATTAAGATCCCAAAATTTTTTTTCCGGGCCCCAGACACCTGGGCCTATATCTAGAAATATCTTACAGCAGCAGAAGGCAGAACTGGAATGGAGCCTCTTGTGCTATATGCACTGCAGTCTGCTATTTATACTGCCTGCCTGCCTATATACACTGCCTGCCTGATATCTCTGCAGATGGATTAGTCCTCAGAAGGACCCTTTGTTGAGATGGATATGTGTAATGTAATTGTTCTCTCCCTATACTACCTAATACACAACCAAATCTCTACCTAGCTCAGCAGCACCTCTCCCTAAACTGCCTGATTGCAGAGTAGACTGACGAGCACAGAGGCGCCAGGTCTGATATAGACCTGATGACGCTGTGCAGTCAGCCAATCACTGTAATGCCACAACCAACATGGCTGCAGAATTACAGTGAATGGCAGGCCATCCCTGCATGTTGATTGGTGCTCTAAAGTGCGCCAAACATGCAGGGAGGGCACCCGAGCATCGGCCCGAGCATCTCGCAAGTACTCTGCAAGCTCCGAGCATCTCGAGTACTGAAATGCTTGGGCGAGTACCGAGTACTTGCAAGTATGCCCGCTCATCATTATTGGTAATTTTAATTGACCTAAAACGGGAAAGGTTTATTCTGATTTCTTGTCAGATATTGAGAAAAACCATGCACATATGTCTTTTTATATAGTGTATGTAAACTTCTGGTTTTAACTGTATGTATCAAATCCCCAAATTGTCAGATGCTGGCTAACAGGGCTGGCTCCAGGTTTTTCTGGGCCCAGGGTGAAAGAGTCTCAGCGGGCCCATTTAACACATACCATGATTCATGATGCACAGATACCGCAGAGGAAAAAAAAAAATATATAAATATATACAGTACAGACCAAAAGTTTGGCCACACCTTCTCATTTAAAGATTTTTCTGTATTTTCATGACTATGAAAATTGTACATTCACATTGAAGGCATCAAAACTATGAATTAACACATGTGGAATTATATACTTAACAAAAAATGTGGAACAACTGAAAATATGTCTTATATTTTAGGTTCTTCAAAGTAGCCACCTTTTGCTTTGATGACTGCTTTGCACACTCTTGGCACTCTCTTGATGAGCTTCCAGAGGTAGTCACCGGAAATGGTCTTCCAACAATCTTGAAGGAGTTCCCAGAGATGCTTAGCACTTGATGGCTCTTTTGCCTTCACTCTGCGGTCCAGCTCACCCCAAACCATCTCGATTGGGTTCAGGTCTGGTGACTGTGGAGGCCAGGTCATCTGGCGTAGCACCCCATCACTCTCCTTCTTGGTCCCTAACACGGCCTGGAGATGTGTTTGGGGTCATTGTCCTGTTGAAAAATAAATGGTCCAACTAAACGCAAACCGGATGGAATAGCATGCTGCTGCAAGATGCTGTGGTAGCCATGCCGGTTCAGTATGCCTTCAATTTTGAATAAATCCCCAACAGTGTCACCAGCAACGCACCCCCACACCATCACACCTCCTCCTCCGTTCACCTTTTCTGCGTCGCACAAAGACACGGTGGTTGGAACCAAAGATATCAAATTTGGACTCATCAGACCAAAGCACAGATTTCCACTGGTCTAATGTCCATTCCATGTTTTCTTTAGCCCAAACAAGTCTCTTCCGCTTGTTGCCTGTCCTTAGCAGTGGTTTCCTAGCAGCTATTTTACCATGAAGGCCTGCTGCACAAAGTCTCCTCTTAACAGTTGTTGTAGAGATGTGTCTGCTGCTAGAATTCTGTGTGGCATTGACCTGGTCTCTAATCTGAGCAGCTGTTAACCTGCGAATTCTGAGGCTGGTGACTCGGATAAACTTATCCTCAGTAGCAGAGGTGACTCTTAGTATTCCTTTCCTGGGGGGGGGGGTCCTGATGTGAGCCAGTTTCTTTGTAGCTCTTGATGGTTTTTGCAACTGCACTTGGGGACACTTTCAAAGTTTTCCCAATTTTTTCGGACCGACTGACCTTCATTTCTTAAAGTAATGATGGCCACTCATTTTTCTTTACTTAGCTGCTTTTTTCTTGCCATAATACAAATTCTAACAGTCTATTCAGTAAGACTATCATCTGTGTATCCACCTGACTTCTGCACAACACAACTGATGGTCCCAACCCCATTTATAAGGCAAGAAATCCCACTTATTAAACCTGACAGGGCACACCTGTGAAGTGAAAACCATTTCCAGTGACTACGTCTTGAAGCTCATCAAGACACCCCCAAAATTAAAGTGGAAAAACACACTACAGGCTGATCCAACTTTGATGTAATGTCCTTAAAACAAGTCAAAATGAGGCTCAGTATTGTGTGTGGCCTCCACGTGCCTGTATGACCTCCCTACAATACCCGGGCATGCTCCTGATGAGGTTGTGGATGGCCTCCTGTGGGATCTCCTCCCAGACCTGGACTAAAGCATCCGCCAACATTGGACAGACTGTGGTGCAACATGACGTTGGTGGATGGAGCGAGAAATGATGACCCAGATGTGCTCAATCGGATTCAGGTCTGGGGAATGGGCGGGCCAGTCCATAGCTTCAATGCTTTCATCTTGCAGGAACTGCTGACACACTCCAGCCACATGAGGTCTGGCATTGTCCTGCATTAGGATGATCAAAGGACCAACCGCACCAGCATATGTTCTCATAAGGGGTCTGAGGATCTCATCTCGGTATGTAATGGCAGTCAGGCTACCTCTGGCGAGCACATGGAGGGCTGTGCGGCCCTCCAAAGAAATGGCACCCCACACCATTACTGACCCACTGCCAAACCGATCATGCTGAAGGATGTTGCAGGCCTCAGATTGCTCTCCACGGCGTCTCTAGACTCTGTCACGTCTGTCACATGTGCTCAGTGTGAACTTGCTTTAATCTGTAAAGAGCACAGGGCGCCAGTAGCGACTTTGCCAATCCTGGGTGTTCTGTGGCAAATGCCAAGCGTCCTATACGGTGTTGGGCTGTGAGCACAACCCCATCTGTGGACGTCGGACCCTCATACCACTCTCATGAAGTCAGTTTCTAACCGTTTGTGCAGAAACATGCACATTTGTGGTCTGCTGGAGGTCATTTTGCAGGACTCTGGCAGTGCTCCTCCTGTTACTCCTTGCACAAAGGCAGCGGTATCAGTCCTGCTGCTGAGTTGTTTCCTTCCTACGGCCTCCTCCTCATCTCCTGGTGTACTGGCCTGTCTCCTGGTAGCATCTCCAGCCTCTGGACACTACTCTGACAGACACAGCAAACTTTCTTGCCACAGCTCGCATTGATGTGCCATCCTGGATGAGCTGCACTACCTGAGCAACTTCTGTGTGTTGTAGAGTCCGTCTCATGTTATCACGAGTGTGAAAACCCAAACAACATTCAAAAGTGACCAAAACATCAACCAGAAAGCATTGGTACTGAGATGTTGTCTGTGGTCCCCACCTGCATAACCACTTCTTTAATGAGGATGTCTTGATAATTACCGAAATTTTCCACCTATTGTCTACTCCATTTGCACAACAGCATGTGAAATTGATTGTCAATCAGTGTTGCTTCCTAAGTGGACAGTTTGATTTCACAGAAGCTTGATTCACTTGGAGTTATATTTTGTTGTTTAAGTGTTCCCTTTATTTTTTTGAGCAGTAAATATACAGGGTGGTCCAAAAGTAGGTGGACAGAAAGGGTAATAAGGATATGAAGGGGGAGATTTATCAAACATGATGTAAAGTGAAACTGGCTCAGTTGCCCTTAGCAAACAATCAGATTCCACTTATCATTCCTCACAGACTCTTTGGAAAATGAAAGGTGGAATTTGATTGGTTGCTAAGGGCAACTGAGCCAGTTTCACAGATGTAGTTTTCACAGATAGATCTCCCACAAATCTGTTTTCTTTTCAGATAATTCAGATAACACACAATGGCAAATAATATAAACACAGATCAAAGAAAATGGATTTTAACAGAGTAATGGAAATCTCAAAATGCTGAAACCGTTAGAGCAAATTGGGTTGAAACATTTGGTACTCAAGCCCCAAAGAAACAAACCATTTACCACATTTGTGACAAATTCAATGCAACTGGCTCAGTCCTTAATGCTCCAAAAACTGGTCGACCCAAAACAGTCTGTACAGAAGATAATAAACAACTTGTTGCTGAAACATTTGTTGAGAGTCCAAAAAAGTCCACCAGAAGAGCCTCTTTGGAATGGGGAATTTCACGAGCTTCTATCATGCAAATCCTGAAATCTATTGGGTGGAAAGCTTATCATACACGTCTAATTCATGGTTTATTGGAGGATGATCCAGACAGGCGGCTGCAATTTAGTGTTTGATAAATATCCCTCTTCATAACCTTATTACACTTTCTGTCCACCTACTTTTGGACCACCCTGTGTGTGTGTGTGTATATATATATATATATATATATATATATATATATATATATATATATATATATATATATATATATATATACATATACACCGCTTGCAGAATTATTAGGCAAATGCGTATTTTGATCACTTCGATACTTTTTATACATGTTGTCCTACTCCAAGCTGCAAAGGCTTGAGAGCCAACTATCAATTAAGTAAATCTGGTGATGTGCATCTCTGTAATGAGGAGGGGTGTTGTCTAATGACATCAACACCCTATATAAGGTGTCCTTAATTATTAGGCAACTTCCTTTCCTTTGGCAAAATGGGTCAGAAGAGAGATTTGACGGGCTCTGAAAAGTCTAAAATTGTAAGATGTCTTGCAGAGGGATGCAGCAGTTTTGAAATTTCCAAACTTTTGAAGCGTGATCACCGAACAATCAAGCGTTTCATGGCAAATAGCCAACAGGATCGCAAGAAGCGTGTTGGCCAAAAAAGGTGCAAAATAACTGCCCATGAATTGAGGAAAATCAAGCGGGAAGCTGCCAAGATGCCATTCGCCACCCGTTTTGCCATATATCAGAGCTGCAACGTTACTGGATTATCAAAAAGCACAAGGTGTGCGATACTCAGGGACATGGCCAAGGTTTGGATCGCTGAAAAATGACACCTTTGAACAAGAAACATAAGATAAAACATCAAGAATGGGCCAAGAAATATCTTAAGACTGATTTTTCAAAGGTTTTATGGACTGATGAAATGAGGGTGACTCTTGATGGGCCAGATGGATGGGCCAGAGGCTGGATCAGTAAAGGACAGAGAGCTCCACTCTGACTCAGACGCCATCAAGGTGGAGGTGGGGTACTGGTATGGGCTGGTATCATCAAAGATGAACTTGTGGGACCTTTTCGGGTTGAGGATGGAGTGAAGCTCAACTTCCAGACCTACTGCAGTTTCTGGAAGACAACTTCTTCAAGCAGTGGTAGAGGAAGAAGTTGGTATTGTTCAAGAAAAACATGATTTTCATGCAGGACAATGCTCCATCACATGCATCCAACTACTCCACAGCGTGGCTGGCCAGTAAAGGTCTAAAAGAAGAAAAAATAATGACATGGCCCCCTTGTTCACCTGATCTGAACCCAATAGAGAACCTGTCCATGATAAAATGTGAGATCTACAGGAAGGGAAAACAGTACACCTCTCGGAACTGTATGTGGGAGGCTGTGGTAGCTGCTGCACGCAATGTTGATCGAAAATAGAACAAGCAACTGACAGAATCTATGGATGGAAGGCTATTGAGTGTCATCATAAAGAAAGGTGGCTATACTGATCACTAATTTTTTGGGTTTTTGTTTTTGCATGTCAGAAATGTTTATTGCTAAACTTTGTGCACTGATATTGGTTTACCTGGTGAAAATAAACAAGGGAGATGGGATTATATTTGGTTTTTATTAAGTTGCCTAATAATTCTGCACAGTAATAGTTACCTGCACAAACAGATACCCTCCTATTTTTTTTGGAAGAAGGTCCTGTGGACTGATGAAACCAAGATTGAGTTGTTTGGTCATACAAAAAGGAGTCATGCATGGCGGCAAAAAAACACAGCATTCCAAGAAAAACACTTGCTACCCACAGTAAAATTTGGTGGAGGTTCCATCATGCTTTGGGGCTGTGTGGCCAATGCCGGCACCGGGAATCTTGTTAAAGTTGAGGGACGCATGGATTCCACTCAGTATCAGCAGATTCTTGACAATAATGTTCAAGAATCAGTGATAAAGTTGAAGTTACGCAGGGGATGGATCTTTCAGCAAGACAATGATCCAAAACACCGCTCAAAATCTACTCAGGCATTCATGCAGAGGAACAATTACAATGTTCTGGAATGGCCATTCCAGTCCCCAGACCTGAATATCATTGAACATCTGTGGGATCATTTGAAGAGGGCTGTCCATGCTCGGCGACCATCAAACTTAACTGAACTGGAATTGTTTTGTAAAGAGAAATGGTCAAAAATACCTTCATCCAGGATCCAGGAACTCATTAAAAGCTTCAGGAAGCGACCAGAGGCTGCTATTTTTGCAAAAGGAGGATCTACTAAATATTAATGTCACTTTTCTGGTGAGGTGCCCATACTTATGCACCTGTCAAATTTTGTTTGAATGCAGATTGCACATTTTCTGTTAGTACAATAAACCTCATTTCAAGGCAGAAACATTAGTGTGTCCAACAGTTATTACATATATCAAACTGAAATAGCTGTTGCAAAAACACCAATTTTTATAAAACATTAAGCTTAAGATTAATAGGGGTGCCCAAACTTTTTCATATAACTGTATATGTATATATATATATGTATATGTATATATATATATATATATATATATATATATATATATATATATATATATATATATATATATATATATATATATATATATGGTACAATGCCAAAGATTTCACTTCTTACATTACATGAGCGATATCTATTGTAAATTCCACAATAGCTCAGAAACCAGCGAATCGCTCCACACAGTATACTGGCCCCAATAAAATGCTCCATACAGAATACTGGCCCCCATAAAATGCTCCATACGGAATACTGGCCCCCATGTAATGCTCCATATAGAATACTGGCCCCCATAAAATGCTCCGTACAGGATACTGGCCCCGTTATAACACTCCATACAGGATACTGGCACCTATATAATGCTCCATGCAGGATGTTCGCCTCACATAATGCCCTATGCAGGCTATCCCCCCCCTTCTAATGCCCCATGCAGGATGTCTCTCCCCATATAATGCCGCATGCAGGATGTCACCCCCTCATATAATGCCCCATGCAGGTTGTCACTTCTCCCCCCCATATAATGCCCTATGCCGGATCTCCCTTTCCCCCCATATAATGCCCCATTCAGAATGTCACCCCCCATATAGTGCCTTATGCAGGATGTCCCTTTCTCCCCCATATAATGCCCCATGCGGGATATCACCCTCTCTCTTTAAAATGCCCCATGCAGGATGTCACCCCCTCTTTATAATGCCCCATGCAGGATATCACCCCCTATATAATGCCCCATGCAGGGTGTTCCTTTCCCCCCATATAATGCCCCATGCAGGATGTACCTTCCCCCCATATAATACCCTATACAGGATGTCCCTTTCCCCCCATCATTTAATGCCCCATGCAGGATATCACCCCCCTCTCTTTATAATGCCCCATGCAGGATATCACTTCCCCCTCTTTATAACGCCCCACGCAGGATGTCACCCCCCCCATATAATGCCCCATGCCTCCATACATTAAAAAAAAAAAAAATCAAATACTCACCTCACTACTCCTCACCTGTTGCTGCTGCTCAGGTCGGGGCTCCAGCGCCGCCGGCGTCTTCCCGCTTTGTGCTTCCTGTGATGGCTCAGGGGAAAGTGTGGTGGAAAGATGTCACCGCACCCTGTGACCTGAAACATCACAGGGAGCACACAGCAGGAAAACACCGGATCTGTGGAGGCACGGGGAGAGGTAAGTATTCGGCTGCTGGTGCCCTGAGCAAGTGGGGGAGAAGTGCGGGAGCTGGCAACATTCTCCTCCACCCATAGCCCGGCGGGGTGCCCGACCCTGAGTTGGCCCCCCTGCCTGCTCAGGGCCCTGGCACTTGCCCGGGTGCTGACGCCAGCCCTGCTGGCTAATATAAATTTTGAAGGAAATTCATAATTAATCATATCACTTCCCATCAGTCTAAGGCTGTTTATAATTAGTGTTAGATCATATCGGCCCTTTAAATTTTAGCCTGGGAGAATCATGTGTAAGTACAGTATATGGATATGTGTGTGCATGCCCACGTTTCCCCTTTAAAGGAACAAGTTCATTTTTAAAATGTGTGTAATATGCATAGTGTGTAGCTGTGTTATAGGTAACGTTCGTAATATATAATGTAGGATGTGATAATGTAGAGCATGCTAGAGATAGGTGTTAGAATGTTTGTATAGAACTGTGTTATAAGATTAAAACTGACTAGCAACAGACAGCGGGGTCAGAGAGAGTTAATGTTGGGACTAGCCCAGAGGAGTGGGCAAGTGACTGCTGCTTGTAGATAACGAGTTGGAGTTTGGAGTGTAACATGAGCAGTGCTGCCTTTGGGTTGACATACAATGACAGAAGACTTAAGAACAGGGATAGCGAGATCCTAAAGAAGCGATGACTGGGTACTCACACTGGCCTTCCAGAAAAGGCATCCATGGAAAAGAAGCCGAGTCACGAACCCTTGCAACTCTGTAGTTAACGGCCCTAAATAGGGCTGTGTTCGTAAAACTAGTGAGGGTCCAGAGTGGTAGATCCAGGGCACCAGTAGTGGAAGAAATAAGACACGGAACCGATGAGCGAGTAGAGAGGCTCGCTGATCAGGATTGTAGCGACAGGCTGGATTGTGGCAACGTAATGTACAACCATTGTTTCTGCAAAACCCTGGAGTAAAACTACAAAAGAAGGATATTATGTCAGGGAGAAATAAACAATCATAAGATGTTGTGCCCACTATCCCTTGTATATATCCTTTGCCAAGTTATCATTCAGTAAAGACTCTATGTTTGAAGGACGGTTACCTTTAATGAACTGTGAGGTGGTCTGCATGGGCATAATGTGATCACAGCACAAGTCCACACACCCAGCCAGGACCAACACTTTAATGTAGTGCGTCGGGACAAGAAAGGAGACTACTGTCTCGCAAGCAGCTAACGCCCCGCACTGCTCTGCAAATGTTTGATAAATATTAGATTTAGGGTCCCATTAAGAAAAGGTACATCTTGTCGAGGCTAATGGGTTGTCATGAATTTGTCAATTAATGCACGAAGTACCTTCATTTTTATAAGTATATTCTATATAACAGTAATGCAGTTTAAATGTCATATTTTGTGTTTGAATACATCTTAGTTCTTACAGAGGCGTCTGCACTCTTTTCTTTCTATGCTTTGCAGTCATGACCGGGGCTTGTTCCTGTTCACACTTGCTTTGTCGTGTTCAGAGGTGCTGGTCAGTGTTTTGTTTTTTTGCAATTACAACCACTGTCTTCTCACTGTTTTTCCAGGTGAACCCTTTGATAATGGCATAAATATAAATGCTGCTGCATGTAACATAGTCGTCTCAATTTTACTGAGTAAGCGATTTGATTATGAAGATCCCACACTTTTGAAGCTGTTAACGATGACTGATGAAGTTACCAAATTAACTGGTAGCCCAATGGCAATGGTGAGCAGCACAACTTCTTATTGTGTTTAAGAAATAGCATTATAGGCCATTCTTAAGCTATGTAACGTGTGATTGGTGAGGCTGCAACCCATAAGGTGCCCCTACTCTTAAAATTCTAAATCTTACAAACAGCTTTCTCAACAGTGTCGTAGTCCTTTGCCAGTCAAAAGTTTGGAATGGCTTTTCATGCAATGTTTTCCCTTGTTCATATTGGAATGTACAAATTACAGATTTAGACTGATGGCAGCAAACCCTAGAAGTAACACATATGGAAACAATAAGTAAAGGAACAAGCCAAACCAGAATTTATTTTAAACCTAAAATTCCTCCAAGTAACCCCTTTTATTCGGATGTCAGCTTTATACTGCCTCATCATTCTCTCAAGCAGCTTCATCAGGTGTCACCTGGAGTGGCTTTACAATAGTCTTGAAGAAGGTCCCAAGAGGTACTGAGCACTTTTTAGCTGCTTTGTCTTCACTTTGCATCCAACTCATCCCAAACAAAGTCAATTGGGTTGAGATCAAGTGATTGTGGAAGCCATGTCATCTTATACAGCACTCCATCCCTCTCTCTTCGTCACATAGCCCTCACATAACCTGGAGATATGTTTTAGGTCCTTGTCTTGTTGAAATACAAATAATGATCCCAGAAACTGCAAACCAGATAGAATGGTATGTTTTCGCAGAATTCTGTGGCAGCCATGCTGGCTACGTATGCTTGAATTTAGAATAAATCATCATCAGTGTCACCTGTAAAACTCCCCCACACCATCACATCTCCTCCTTTATGCTGTCCATATGAAAAATTTGAAATATTCCCTCCTAAGACCACAGCACAGATTTACGATGATCTAATGTCCAGTTCTTGTGGTATTCATCCCAAAGAAGCCTGTTCTTCTTGTTTTCAGCCACTTTAGTGGCTTCTTTGCACCAATTAAACCATAAAGGTCGCTTCTCGAAGTCTAATCTGGACAATTGATGTTGACGTTATCTGAGGTGCGGTTCTTATAATATTCTGGCTACAAAAATCTTGTAATAGCGATTGAGTACCAAAAATGCCTCTGCAAAACACATCTGATTGGCAAAGACACTTTCTGAAGGCCAGGGCTTCCACAAATAAACTCTTGCTAAGACAGATCTATCCATTGAAATCCATTCCAGGTGACTACTTAATGATGCTGCTTTATAGACTTTTGACTACTCAGAATTCACTCTGCTGGTGCTTAGTGGAGAGAGGGGAATAAGCCTCTGCCAGATCCCTCTACTTATATCCTCCATGGATACAGGATTGGGCATGCTGAAACCATACTTCCCCACAATCCCAAATTCCCATATTCCTAAAATCTGGGAAAATGCAGGTTTAGGATACAGGATGTGCTTAAAAATCTAAAAAAAAAAAAACCTTTGGAACTGGGAATACTCCCAATCCTTCATGACATCTGCCATTAGAGATAAGATAAATAGAGTGCTTAGTCAACTTTCCTAAAAGTTGCATTAGTAATTTCAGAATTGCCAAAAATCAGCAGAAATAAGGATCAGTTTTGCATTTTGACGCATATAATCCCCCTAACAAGTATTGATGATCAACTGAGGTGCCAAGAGCAAGACCCCAACTGTTCTGTTATTGATGACATCCTAAAAATATACACACACTACCATCCCCCACGCACAGGATCTTTGAATTTCCTTTTCCCAGGGCTGACAAATTGGGATCCCTATGATTATATATTTATAACTTATCATGTTTGTAAGTGGAACTTTTATATTTTTGGATAACACATTTAGGAAAGTACCTGGTTAGAAATAGAAATACAAAGGTCATCTATTTTTTTTTGTGCAGCTTTATAACACATATCCATCTGTGATGCGCTGGTTTACAAGTGTGGCTGAAAAGGTGCTCAGGAATACAGAAGAATTGCATGCGTTTAATCGAGAGACCTTCACCAACCACAGGAAACAACTGGACGTAAATGACCAGAGGAATCTTATTGACTCATTCCTGGTGAAACAACAAGAGGTACTAGAATACCTATTGATACATACGTGGCAAAGCTGAGCTTATCCTCTGGCACAATTCATGGTGAAAGCCCAATTTAGCTTTTTTGTTTATACAGGACTGCAGGAAAACTTTGTCTTGAGGTGGAACAATATGGCTTGCTGAGATGGCATGAGTGTATTTTAGAAGTAAATTTTGTAGTATTATAAATGGCACATGGTAGCTGCAGCTGTTACAGATTACAGGAAACTTAAAGAGTAACTTGTAATAATTTTTATTTCATAAATTAATAGTACACATGAAAATGTCACGCAAGGTGTAGGAAAGACTTAGTGCAACACAGAGGGAAGAGGTAACGGGAGCCCAGACACTAGGGAGAGGGGGGAGTGGAGACTTCCTTGTCTGGGCTAGTGTCACCCTGTCTCAACTATGGACCCTATGTTGGCTCTTAACCAATCTCCGTACGATCTGTCTTTCCCTGGAATTAGACTCAGGCTAGGGAATGGAGAAGATGAGCACTAGTCGATCTCTACTGAACTCTAAAGACAGAAAGGAAGGATTAACAGGGAAAATTTCTTAGTTTTTAGATGACTCCAGACAAATGTGCACATGTCCTCAAACACCAAAGAGGAGGAAGTACTGCTTTTGATGAAGTCTTCACTAGAAGTAATGATTATCGCTGGCACCTCCCTCTGTACACAGCAGGTATTTATACACCCAGACCAGGGAATTAATTAGCCAGAGGAAGCTAGCCACTAGGTCCCAGAGACAGCCTCTAAAAAGATGTCTGTAATGCCAAACATAGAGATCTCCTGAAACCAACTGCAGGGTGACTGTCTGTAACTTCTGACACACCCGTGACAGTACCCCCCTTTACGAGTGGCCTCCGGACACTCAGGACTGGGTTTCTCAAGAAAAGAGGTGTGAAATAAACGAACCAACCTGAGAGCATTCACCTCTGATACAGAAACACACATCCTCTACTCTGGACCATAGCTTTTCCAGTGCACCAAGTATTGTAGAGAACTATATTGGAGACGAGAATCTACAATCTTTGAGATCTGGAAGTGCAGATTACCATCAACCATTACAGGAGGCGGTGGTAGAGGTGAGGGCTCAAGAGATTCTACGTACTTTTCGAGTAAGGACCTATGGAACACTTTGTGGACCTTAAGGGCCTGAGGAAGTTCAAGACAAAAATCTGCTGGGTTAATGATGGCAGTTATTTTATAGGGACCAATAAAACTATGTCCCAGCTTCCAAGAAGGAACTTTCAATCTTATATTTTTGGTAGACAACCACACAAAGTCATTCACATTCAGGTCCGGACCTGGCAAGCGTTTCTGTCAGCCATATGTTTATACCTGTCCAGGAGGGCAAATTTGGGTTCAAGCCGGATAGGCCTACCTGCAGAGACCCCCACATTGGGGACCTGTAGCCGCTGCTGCTGCTGTACTTCACCACGGAGATCATTCACCTCCAGAGATAGACTGTGCAGCCGCTATGCGAGCTCTGCAACTGAATTCATATGAAGGGAGAAAGGAAAAAAAAAAGTCCAGGCCCAAAAACACACAGAGAAAAAAAACAACAAAGTGTAAGGTTTTTTTTTCGTTTTCAAAAATGTGCTCTGCCAGTGAAAATGTCACGCAAGCTGTGGGAAACACAGAGGGAAGAGAGAAATGGATCCCAGACAGTAGGGTAAGGGGGGAGTGGAGACCTCTTGGTCTGGTCTAGTGTCACCCTGTCTCAACTATCGACCCTATATTGGCTCTTAACCAATTGCCACATGCATTTCTCGCCCTGTCTTTCCCTGGCATTAGACTCCGGCTAGGGAAGGGAGGAGATCAGCACTAGTCGATTTCCACTGAACTCTAAAGACAAAAAGGAAGGACAAACAGGGAAAATTGCTTAGCTTTTAGATGACTCCAGTCAAATGTGCACATGTCCTCAAACACCAGAGAGGAGGAAGTACTGCGCTTGCTGAAGTCTTCACTAGGAGTAATATCTCCGGCACCTCCCTCTTGTACACAGTAGGTATTTATACACCCAGACCAGGGAATTAATTAGCCAGAGTAAGGTAGCTGCTAAGTCCTAGAGACAGCCTCTAAGAGGAAGTCTGTAATGCCAAACATAGAGATCTCCTGCAACCAATTACAGGGCGACTATCTGTCACTTCTGACACACCCATGATAGAAAATACGTAATATATCTTATCTTACACACCTGTTCTGGGTATGTGTCACGTAAGGTGTGGGAAAGACTAAGTGCAACATGAAGGGAAGAGGAGAAGGAAGCCCAAACACTAGAGAAAGGGGGAGTGGAGACCCCTAGGCAGATCTAATAACACCCTGACTACTCTACCATCCCTATATTGGTTCCCCCAAACTGCTGAGCAGGACCCTAAAACCTCTATGTCCCTAGAGCTTGGCCCTATATAGGGAGGGTGAGGCGTGAGCACTGGTCAAGCCCCACTACAAACTAAAGACAACAAGGTATACAAACAAAGAGAATCAACTTAGCTTGAGCAGACAACAGAGGAGAAATGCTAACTGTCTTCCAAGGGCACCAGAGAGGAAGCCAGCCAACAGCTAGTGCACCAAGCATGCACAAAAGTACATAGAAGTATCACCAACGCTTTCCTGCAGCAATCTGGGAGTCTTTAACTCCCATAGAAAGGTGTGTCAATTAACAGCAGGAGGGAGGTAGCCACAGGGTCTTAAAGGAAAAAGGATTAAGAAGGCATTTGCAATGCCAAGCTTAGAGACATTCCACAGCCAGATCCAGAGCAACTGTTTATAACACCTGACACAATCGTGACAGTACCCCTCCTTCTATGAGTGGCCTCCGGAAACTCAAGACCAGATTTCTCAGGATAAATGGTGTGGAATGCATGAACCAATCTGGGGGCATTCACCTCTGATGCTAAAACCCACCTACTTTCCTCTAGACCATAACTCTTCCAGTGCACCAAGTACTGTAGGGAACGATGCTGAAACTCCAAACTGCCATCAGCCATGATTAGGGGGGGCGGTAGGGGAGAGGACTCAAGAGGTTCTACATATTTCTTGAGAAGAGACCTGTGAAAAACATTGTGGATGCTATGGGCCTCAGGTAGCTCAAGACGAAACACTGCTGGGTTAATGACGGATGTTATTTTATAGGGACCAGTAAATCTAGGTCCCAGCTTCCAGGAAGGACCCTTCAACTTGGTATTCCTGGTAGACAACCACACAGTCATTCACACTCAGGTCTGGACCTGGCGAGCATTTCCTTTCAGCCACATGTTTGTACCTGTCTCTCATGATCTTCAAATTACTCAAAACCGCCTGCCACACAGAGGAGAGCGACAAAGCAAAACGTTACTCCTCAGGAACCCCCGAAGCCCCTCCCCCACTAAAAGTACAAACTGTGGATGGAAACCGTATACACCAAATAATAGTGACCTGCAGGTAGTTTCTTGGCGATGATTATTAATAGCAAATTCTGCCAGCGGTAAGTAAGATGCTCAATCCTCCTCGAGGCAGGTCTCCAAATTCTGATTAATGCACTCGGTCCACCCATACGACTGAGGATGGGAAGCAGAGGAAAAGAACAGCTGCACCCCCAGTCGAGAACAGAACACTCTCCAGAAAACAAACTTGGAAACAAACTGGGTGCCCTGATCTGACACCATGTCGAAGTAAACCCCGTGAAGCTTCACAATCTCATTTATAAACACCTGAGCAAGAGTCTTGGCATTCGGAGGTGCTGGTAATGTGACAAGGTGAACCATTTTACTGAACCTATCTACAACCACCAAAACCACAGTTATCCCTGCAGATACCGGTAGGTCAGTAATAAAATGCATGAACAAGTGTGTTCATGGCCTGCTAGAAATGGGTAGCGGAAGAATAGTACCAGATGGATGGGTATGCGATACTTTAGAACCTGTGCAAATACTAAATGCGGACCCATGTTCAACCACATCCCGATGCAACCAAAAATGACGAGAAAGGAGGTCCGCAGTTTCCTTACCACCTGGATGACCTGCAAGAACAGAGTTGTGATGCTGTCTAATACCTTTGTAGCATAGATTAGATGGTACAAATAACCTTCCTGAAGGGCACGAGACAGGAACGTCCCCCTGAGTCTCCAACACCTCACCCATCAGTTCAGGGTCCAATGCCGAAATGACTACAACCCTTATGCAAAATCGGGGCAGGGTTCTCATGGTCACCACCACCAGGGAAGCTCCAGGACAAAGCATCAGCCTTGACGTTTTTGACCCCTGATCGGAAAGTGACAACAAAATTAAACCTAGTAAAAAACAGGGACCATCTAGCTTGCCAAGGGTTGAGATGTTTAGCCGATTGAAGAAATGACAGTTTCTTATGGTCTGTGATAATAGTAATATGATGGTCAGCCCTCTCCAACCAATGTCACCATTCTTCAAACTCCAATTTATTCACCAAAAGCTCCCTATTACCCACGTCATAATTTCTCTCAGCCGAGGATAATTTCTTAGAAAAGAAAGCTCATGGAAGCCATTTACCAGGGGACAGACCCTGAGACAACACAGCCCCAACCCCTACCTCTGATGCATCAACTTCCACAATAAAGGATTGGGAAACATCGGGTTGACTGAGTATACGTGCAGTGGAAAAACAACTCTTTAGGGAGGAAAAAGCCTGCAGGGTGGAATCCGACCATTTAGAAAGATTAGACCCTTTCTTTGTTATGTCAGTGAGGGATTTCATAATTACCGAATAATTTTGGATACATTTTCGGTAAAAATTTGTAAAACCCAGAAAATACTGTAGAGCCTTCAAGTTCTTCC
Organism: Phyllobates terribilis; assembly: GCF_046119375.1. Classification (NCBI taxonomy): domain Eukaryota; kingdom Metazoa; phylum Chordata; class Amphibia; order Anura; family Dendrobatidae; genus Phyllobates; species Phyllobates terribilis. Next base: position 67,235,201 of record NW_027362763.1, on the reverse strand, counting down.
AATCAAGGAAAAGAGGGTTCTTCTCTTGATCTATCCGAAAACCCAAAGATGACAACAAGTACCCAAAAACTGTGTTACGGATCCGGTTGGTGGAACCTCTGTGTTGTGGTGCAAGGAGGGACCAGAGGGACATGACTAAGTATCTACTCGGTCTGACCAGGGTCGCATGGTGGCTCAGTGGACTCCGTGAACCAGGGAAGGACTGAGCAGAGGGACCAGGTGCCACTCTGGGACTAACCTTGAATGAGAGGAGGTGACTCCCACGGGTCAGAAGGCAGGTACTGACCGGTACAGCGGATGAGCATGGCAGGCAGGCTGACGGATGGTCCGGGTAGACAGACAGGCTGATTTGGCTGATAGCCAGACGGGTGCTCTGGGTAGACAAGCTGGCAGGCACAACAGGTAACAGGCAGATTCTTCCAGGTACGCATGCAAGCGGGCACGGCAGGTAACAGTCAGGTGCTTCCAGGTGAGCAGGCAAGCGGGCACGGCAGGTAACAGACAGGTGCTTCCAGGTAAGGATTAGAGATGAGCGGTGTTCGACTAGAACTGTTCGCCAATCTCAAGTTCGAGCTGTTTTGGGCGGTGTTCGAGTTGTTCGACGAACCCGAACGATTTGCAAAAAATTCGGCTGTTCGAGGTTATGTTCGATAACTGTTCGTGCACCAAAAGCGTGTCCTGCATGTCTGGTGCTATTTAGAGCACCAATCATGCAGGGATTGTCTGCCACTCACTGTAATGCCACAGCCATGGTGGTTGTGGCATTACAGTGATTGCCCAAATCGATGGGAACAGTGCCAACAGTGAAACATGAAAAGCCGGCAATTCAGCAGCGGCATACACCTGTACCCGACAATTTAGAACCGAAAGAATAGAGCTTCACACATAGATTAGATAGATATAAACATGTCAGCCACATATATACGAAGTACAGTGAAAGTGCTGCTTACTGTACTTGTCATTTAGCGTAAAGGATTTATCAAAAAAAATAATAGTGTTTTCATGCACCGTCTCTTTAAAAAAGCCGGCCGGCAATTCAGCAGCGGTACCCGACAATTTATAACAGACAGAATACAGCTTCACACATAGATTAGATAGATAGAAACATGTCAGTCACATATATATGAAGTACAGTGATAGTGTTGGTTACTGTACTTGTCATTTAGTATTAAAATAAAGGATTTATTATTAAAAAAATTGGCGTGGGGTTCCCCTTAATTTTAGGCTCTAGCGGAGGTTAAGCAGACGGCTGGGGCAGATGTTTGAAGCCTGGGAAGGGGGTAATACCCACGGAGCTTCCCAGGCTACTAATATCAGCCCCCAGCTGAATACATAGCCTTTACTAGCTATTAAAATGGGGGACCCCCCCAAAAAAATGACGTGGGGTCCCCCCTAATTTAATAGCTAGCAAAGGCTAGGCAGACAGCTGGGGGCTGATATTAATAGCCCAGGAAGGGAGCCATCAATATTGGCCCCCTCCCAGGCTAGAAACACCAGCCGTCAGCCGCCCCAGAAATGGCGCATTCATAGGATGCGCCAATTCTGGCACTTAGCCTTGCTCTTCCACGCTGCCCTGGTGCGGTGGCAGGGGGTAATAGGGTTGGGGTTGATGTCAGCTTATAATGCCAGCTGACATCAAGCCCAGGTTAGTAATGGAGAGGCGTCTATAAGACACCCCCATTACTAACCCCATAGTCAAAGTTAAAAAAAACACAAACACCCAGAATAAAGTCCTTTAATTGAAATAAAGACACAATCCTTTATTGTTCTAAATTAAACCATACTTACCGTCACGCCCATTCCAGCTGAAGCCAACGATCTCCTGCAATAAAAGAAAAATAATAAAGCAACCTCATCCTTACCTTTCCATGGTTCCCACGACAGCTTCAGCTCTGCTACATCGAGATGACAGGCTGGACCGCAGCAGAACGCTGACATCCAGCCTCTCATCCCGCAGACACTGAGAAGTGCAGGCTTGCTTGCGCTGCTCAGCGTCTCTCTGTGACGACATCCAGATGAGCCGAGTTCATGTCCAATGACACACGTCACTGACAGCGTGGGAAAATTCTCACGCTGAAGCGGTGAGTGCAGGAGAATTCTCCAACGCTGTCAGTGACGTGCATATGGTGAACTCATGTCCAATGAACTCAGCTCACCTCCTGCACGTCACTGACAGCGTGGGAGAATTCTCCTGCACTCAGCGCTTCAGCGTGAGAATTCTCCCACGCTGAAGCGCTGAGTGCAGGAGAATTTTCCCAAACTGTCAGTGACGTGCATAAGGTGAGCTCATGTCCAATGAACTCAGCTCACCTCCTGCACGTCACTGACAGCGTGGGAGAATTCTCCTGCACTCAGCGCTTCAGTGTGAGAATTCTCCCACGCTGAAGCGCTGAGTGCAGGAGAATTTTCCCACGCTGTCAGTGACGTGCATGAGGTGAGCCGAGTTCATTGGACATTAACTCGGCTCATCTGGATGCCCTCACAGAGAGACACTGTGGAGCGCAAGCAAGCCTGCGCTTCTCAGTGTCTGCGGGATGACAGGCTGGATGGCAGCGTTCTGCTGCGGTCCAGCCTGTCATCTCGATGTAGCAGAGCTGAAGCTGTCATGGGAACCATGGAAAGGTAAGGATGATGTTGCTTTATTATTTTTCTTTTATTTCAGGAGATCGTTGGCTTCAGCTGGAATGGGCGTGATGGTAAGTATGGTTAAATTTAGAACAATAAAGAATTGTGTGTTTATTTCAATTAAAGGACTTTTTTCTGGGTGTTGTGTTTTTTTTAAATACTTTACTAGAAATTCATGGTGGTCATGTCTAATATTGGCGTGACCCCATGAATTTCGGGCTTAGGGCCAGCTGATAATGCCAAGCTGGCCCTAACCCCTTTATTACCCAGTGAGCCACCGCATCAGGGCCCTGGATGAGTTGGGTACAGCGCCAGAAGATGGTGCTTCTATGAACGCGCCATTTTCCGGGGTGGCTGCGGACTGCAATTTGCAGCGGGGGTGGCCCAGAAAGCTTGGGCCTCCCTGCGCTGCGGATTCCAGCCCCCAGCTGCCTAGTTGTTCCTGGCTGGACACAAAAACAGGGCGAAGCCCCACGTCAATTTTCTTTAAATTATTTCATGAAATAATTAAGAAAAAAAGGGCTTCCCTATATTGTTGTGTCCGGCCAGGTACAAATAGGCAGCTGGTGGTTGGGGGCAGCCCGTTCCTGCCTGCTGTACCTGGCTGGACACAAATATAGTGCGAAGCCCCACGTCAATTTTTTTTAAATTATTTCATGAATTTCCTGAAATAATTTAAAAAAATTGAAGTGGGGCTTCGCACTATATTTGTGTCCAGCCAGGTACAGCAGGCAGGAACGGGCTGCCCCCAACCACCAGCTGCCTATTTGTACCTGGCCGGACACAACAATATAGGGAAGGCCTTTTTTTCTTAATTATTTCATGAATTTCATGAAATAATTAAAAAAAAAGTACGTGGGGCTTCGCCCTATTTTTGTGTCCAGCCAGGTACAACTAGGCAGCTGGGGGCTGGAATCTGCAGCGCAGGGAGGCCCAAGCTTTCTGGGCCCCCCCCCCGCTACAAATTGCAGTCCGCAGCCACCTCGGAAAATGGCGCGTTCATAGAAGCGCCATCTTCTGGCGCTGTACCCAACTCATCCAGGGCCCTGGTGCGGTGGCTCACTGGGTAATAAAGGGGTTAGGGCCAGCTTGGTATTATCAGCTGGCCCCAAGCCCAAAATTCATGGGGTCACGCCAGTATTAGACATGACCGCCATGAATTTCTAGTAAAGTATTTAAAAAAAACACAACACCCAGAATAAAGTCCTTTAATTGAAATAAAGACACAATTCTTTATTGTTCTAAATTAAACCATACTTACCATCACACCCATTCCAGCTGAAGCCAACGATCTCCTGCAATAAAAGAAAAATAATAAACCAACCTCATCCTTACCTTTCCATGGTTCCCACGACAGCTTCAGCTCTGCTACATCGAGATGACTGGCTGGACCGCAGCAGAACGCTGCCATCCAGTCTGTCATCCCGCAGACACTGAGAAGCGCAGGCATGCTTGCGCTCCTCACTGTCTAGCTGAGACGGCATCCAGATGAGCCGAGGTCATGTCCAATGAACTCGGCTCACCTCATGCACGTCACTGACAGCGTGGGAAAATTCTCACGCTGAAGTGCTGAGTGCAGGAGAATTCTCCCACGCTGTCAGTGATGTGCATGAGGTGAGCTCATGTCCAATGAACTCAGCTCACCTCCTGCACGTCACTGATAGCGTGGGAAAATTCTCCTGCAATCAGTGCTTCAGCGTGAGAATTTTCCCACGCTGTCAGTGACGTGCATGAGGTGAGCCGAGCTCATTGGACATGAACTCGGCTCCTCTGGATGTCGTCACAGAGAGACGCTGAGCAGCGCAAGCAAGCCTGCGCTTCTCAGTGTCTGCGGGATGACAGGCTGGATGGCAGCGTTCTGCTGCGGTCCAGCCTGTCATCTCGATGTAGCAGAGCTGAAGCTGTCGTGGGAACCATGGAAAGGTAAGGATGAGGTTGCTTTATTATTTTTCTTTTATTGCAGGAGATCGTTGGCTTCAGCTGGAATGGGCGTGATGGTAAGTATGGTTTAATTTAGAACAATAAAGGATTGTGTCTTTATTTCAATTAAAGGACTTTATTCTGGGTGTTTGTGTTTTTTTTAACTTTGACTATGGGGTTAGTAATGGGGGTGTCTTATAGACGCCTCTCCATTACTAACCTGGGCTTGATGTCAGCTGGCATTATAAGCTGTCATCAACCCCAACCCTATTACCCCCTGCCACCGCACCAGGGCAGCGTGGAAGAGCGAGGCTAAGTGCCAGAATTGGCGCATCCTATGAATGCGCCATTTCTGGGGCGGCTGACGGCTGGTGTTTCTAGCCTGGGAGGGGGCCAATATTCATGGCTCCCTTCCTGGGCTATTAATATCAGCCCCCAGCTGTCTGCCTAGCCTTTGCTAGCTATTAAATTAGGGGGGACCCCACGTCATTTTTTTTGGGGGGTCCCCCATTTTAATAGCTAGTAAAGGCTATGTATTCAGCTGGGGGCTGATATTAGTAGCCTGGGAAGCTCCGTGGGTATTACCCCCTTCCCAGGCTTCAAACATCTGCCCCAGCCGTCTGCTTAACCTCCGCTAGAGCCTAAAATTAATGGGAACCCCACGCCAATTTTTTTTATAATAAATCCTTTATTTTAATACTAAATGACAAGTACAGTAACCAACACTATCACTGTACTTCATATATATGTGACTGACATGTTTCTATCTATCTAATCTATGTGTGATGCTCTATCTTTCTGTTCTAAATTGTCGGGTACAGATGCTGAATTGCCGGCCGGCTTTTTTAAAGAGACGGTGCATGAAAACACTATTATTTTTTTAAATAAATCCTTTACACTAAATGACAAGTACAGTAAGCAACACTATCACTGTACTTATTATATATGTGACTGACATGTTTCTATCTATCTAATCTATGTGTGAAGCTCTATTCTTTCTGTTCTAAATTGTCGGGTACAGATGCTGAATTGCCGGCCGGCTTTTTTAAAGAGACGGTGCATGAAAACACTAATATTTTTTTTAATAAATCCTTTACACTAAATGACAAGTGCAGTAACCAACACTGTCACTGTGCTTCTTATATGTGTGACTGACATGTTTCTATCTATCTAATCTATGTGTGATGCTCTATTCCTTCTTGTCTAAATTGTCGGGTACCGGTGTATGCCGCTGCTGAATTTGCCGGCCGGCTTTTTTAAAGAGAGTGTCTTCTGAGCAGTTTGTCAGCTTTTGGACACCTTTGCAGGTGTTTTCTATGTGTTTCTATGTGTTTTTGTTTGCCTGCCATTGGTTTTAACGGTGTTCGACGGTGTTCTAAGGTGTTCAACGAACAGTTCGACGAACAGTTCCTCGAACATCCCGGTGTTCGACGAACCGAACCGAACCCGAACACTACGGGGGTGGCTCAACACTAGTAAGGATGCGGGCAGATTACCTAGACAGACTGGCGGACTGGACTGTAGGTAGACCGTCGGGCTGGAAAGTAGTCAGACTGGCGGACTGGACTGAAGATAAGACTAGCTGACAGGACTGACTTGCAGAGGACTTGAGGGCTGAAGCAAAGTAAGTATCACAGAGCAACAGCCTTGCAGGGCACCTCCATAGTGGAGGAGGTGCCTTTTATAGAGAAAGTCCCCCAGCCATTGGCCGGGGAATTTTTAGGGCGGCGCGCGTGGCCCCTTTAAGAGGGAGGGAGCGCACGTCCTAAGCACAGTGCTAAGGATTCTGTGTTCACCAGCAGCAGCAGGGAGGCCGAAAGACGCGGTAAGGGGGACGGCGTCTCTGCCTGGCAGGGGGCAGAGACGGCGATGGTACAGTACCTCCCCTTTATGCCCCCTCTTTTTTGGATGTTCTGCCTGGGTTCCCAAGACCTCTTCTCTGGGCCAAACCCCTTCCAATCCACCAGAAAAAAAGGTTTTTCCTCTTACCCTTTTTGTGGCCAAAATGTTCTCTACCTCATAGACGTCCTCAGCGGAGACTGGAGCTGGAGTGGTACCTGGATCATCAGAAAAAGAATTAAGAACAACTGGTTTGAGGAGAGATACGCGTAAAGAGTTGGGAATCAGTAAGGTGGCCGGGAGTTTTAACTTGTAAGCCACGGGATTGATTTGCTTGAGAACCTCAAACAGGCCGATGACCGCGGACCCAACTTATACGAAGGTATTTTGAGCAGAACATGTTTGGAAGATGGCCAGACCCTGTCCTTCGGATGGAATTGAGGCGGATCCAGACGTCTTTTATCGGCATGTTTCTTCATCCGCTCAGAGGACTGAAGAAGTGCGTATCTAGTGTCTTCCCAAATAGTAGAAAATTGACCAGTGACTCCGCAGCAGGATTGTCCACAGTAGCGGAGATGGGAAACGGAATCCGGGGGTGTTGACCTTAGACCACAAAGAATGGAGATTTGGAAGAAGACTCACTCTCATGGTTGTTATAGTAGAACTCGGCCCATGGTAGAAGCTCAACCCAATCGTTATGGTGAGCATTGACAAAATGCCGGAGAAAGCTGGTAAGGACCTGGTTGATAAGTTCCACTTGACTATTGGACTGAGGATAATAAGCAGAGGAGAAATACAGGGTGACATCCAGCAGCTTATACGTAGCTCTCCAGAAACGTGAAGTGAACTGGACCCCACGATCAGACACGATGTGGAGGGGTAGGCCGTGGAGACGAAAGATGTGATGGATGAAGACCTTAGCCAGCACAGATGCGGATGAGAGACCAGGCAGGGGGATGAAGTGGGCCATTTTAGATAAGCGGTTAGCGACCACCCAAATGACAATACAACATAAAGTCCATAGCAATGTGTTACCAAGGAGCAGAATGTACGGCTAGAGGCAGGAGGAACAAGCTACTTGAACTTTATTACGGGCACAGGAGGAACAAGCTGTGAAGAAATCCGCAATATCCTTGCATAGAGAAGGCCACCACTAATGCCGGTGATGAGCAGGAAGGTCTTCCTCTGGCCGGCATGGCCAGCTAGTTTGAACAAATGACCCCAGAGAAGAACCGTCTTACAATCCGGAACAGCTTCAAAAGTCTTATCGGGTGGAAATCGAGACAGGTCAAACGGGGCCACTGTCATTACACTGGAGGGGTCGATGATATACAGAGGCTCCTCCTCTTGGTTGGAGGACAGGAATGAGCGGGATAGAGCGTCGGCTTTAACATTCTAGTCTGCAGGCCGGTAATGTAAAGTAAAGCAGAAATGGGCTAAGAACAGAGACAGTCGGGCCTGATGCGGAAAAAGTCTCTGAGTGTTTTGTAAATAGGCCAGATTTTTGTGATCAGTGTAGATGATCACCGGGTGCAGAGCCCTTTCCAGCAGGTAGCGCTACTCCTCCAGTGCCAATTTTATGGCAAGCAGCTCACGATCCCCTATGGAATAGTTCGGCTTGGATGAGGAGAAGAGTTTGGAGAAGAAGCCGCATGTTATCATTCTTCCAGATGGGATTTCTGGGTGAGCACCGCTCCGGCTCCAGAGGAGGAAGCTTCAACCTCCTGGAAGAACTGCTTGTTGCAATCCGGACGGTGCAACACAGGGGCAGAGGAGAAAGCTTGTTTTAGGGAGACGAAGGCCTCCTCCACTTCGGAAGTCCATTCCTTTGGATTTTCTCACTTACAGGTAAGCGTTTAGATGGGAGCGGTCCGGGAGGAGAAATGAGGGATGAAGAGGTGATAATAATTTGCGAAGCCCAAGAATCGCTGAATCGCCTTCAATCCCTCTGGTTGGGGCCATTTTAAGATGGCAGAAACCTTCTCAGTGTAAATCCAAAGACCAGTCTCGGAGATAATATATCCCAGGAATGGAAGAGAAGTCTGCTCAAAGAGACATTTCTCAAATTTTGCGTAGAGACTAATTTTGAGCGAGCATGCTCGACACTGCTCGGTACTCACCAGAGCATCTCACTACTCGGGATGTTCGGCGAGCACCGAGCATTTTTGGTTTACTAGGGTGGGAGCTCGGGGCTCCGCCTTGCATGTTTGGCGCTCTTAAAAGAGCCAAAGAACATGCAGGGATTGCCAGCCAGTCACTTTAATGCCGCAGCCATGTTGTTTGTGGGCATTACAGTGATTGGCTGGCCGCACAGCGTCACCTTGAGTATTTAAAACCGGGCGCTGCATTCTTGGACACAGTCGCCCCGGTTCAGACAGTGTAGAGTTAGTGCTGCTGAGTTAGGGAGAGATATAGAGTGCGAAATAGGTAGTGTAGGGTCTCTAAAGCCTGCCAAATCAAACAAACAGTCCTTCTCAGGACTAATATCCATCCCAGATATCAGGCAGGCAGGCAGGCACGCAGGCTGTATAGGAGACGCAGTGGTTATACCAACAAATACTGCATTACGGTCCTGTGTGCTGCTGCAGGTCAAATTGCTAGACTTAGCTCCAGGTCTCAGGGGCAAGGAAAAATCCTTTTTTTCATCTAAATCCTTTTTTTTTTTTTTTTTTCCCTCAGTCAGACTGTACAAATACCCATCTTAATAACCTTTTGGTGTCCCGTCCCCCCCCCCCCAAAAAAAAAAAAAAAAATTGAGTGTGTCTGTGAGTGTTCAGACACAAATAGATCTGTTTAAGAGTCTGGTATATGTCAGGAAATTAGAACTGTGGTTTTGCAGTTCCACGGTTCAAATCTCTGTATTATTCACTTTTTGGGCTTTTTACATAAAAAAAACAGTTTCAGCGTCTCGCTGACTGTTCACACACAGATATGTCTATTTCAAAAAAGTCTAGTATACGCCAGGAAATTAGAACTGTGGTTTTGCAGTTCCACGGTTTAAATCTCTGCATTATCCACTTTTTGGCCTTTTTTACATAAAAAAAAAAAGTTTGAGTGTATCGCTGACTGTTCACACACAAATATATCTATTTAAAAAGGTCTGTTATATGCCAGTAAATTAGAACTGTGGTTTTGCAGTTCAACAGTTTAAATCTCTGTATTATCCACCTTTTTGGCATTTTTTACCTGAAAAAAACAGTTTGAGTGTCTCTCTGACTGTTCAAACACAAATATATCTGTTTAAAAGATTCTGGTGTGGGGGCGAGAGAAATAGATCTGTGGTTTTCCTCTTCCATGGTTCTAATCTCCTTTTTATTACCCTTTTTCCATTGATAGTGCGAGTGTAAGCTATTTTACTTCATTTACAATGGGCAAGGCGCGTGGCAAGGGACGTGGTACTGGACATTCTGGTGATGGTGCGTGCAGAGGACGGGACCGTGGCCAAGGTGAATATGTGCCACAACCAACAGCCACATCTTCTCGCTCCCAGTTCTTGACTGAATTACTAGGGAAGCACACAACAACATCACTATTGCGAATTGATCAGTGTGAGCAGGTTATTAATTGGATAGAAGATAACACTTCCAGTCACCTGGGCACCACCACCTCCGGTCTGTCTTTCACATGGTCAAATCTTAGTAACTGTGAGTCTCGAACGCATACTCCTCCTCACCCTGATTCTCCATCCTCCCACCATGCCGAGTGTCATCACACAGCAACTGATCCCACAGTTGGACACTGTGAAGAGCTGTTCTCTGGTCCATTTTCATATTTGGGCCCCTCGCCTGCTCCACTTGAAGTGGTGGAAGAGGAGATCCCATGTAGCGATGGCCAAATATTTGAACAGCCACAGCCACAGGAAGGCGACGCTGGCAATTTGTCATAAGAGGTGGACGATGACGAGAGACAATTGCCACGAAGAGAGGAGGAGGATCATGGTGCGGAAGTGGAAGAGGAGGAGGTGGTGGATGATCTAGTAACTGACCCAATGTGGCAGGAGGACACGCAGAGCCCTCTCCTATCAGTCTTCACTTGTTAAGGCAGTTTCTCAAGAAACAGCATCAACGTCTATGTCCACATCCCACCGCAGCGTTCAATTGTCCATATCCCAGACCTTTGAACAAAAGCGGAAATTCGCAGCAAACGCCCCACAGGCCACAGTCCTAAATTCCCACATTTCACGACTGCTTGCATTGGAATTGCTGCCTTTTAGGCTGGTGGAGACAGAATCATTCCGCAACCTTATGGTGGTGGCCGTCCCTTGGTACTTGGTCCCCAGCCGACACTATTTTGCCCGGAGTGACATACCCGCACTACACAAGCACGTGTCCCAAAACATCTGTCGTGCCCTCAACAACGCAGTTACTGGGAGAGTCCACCTGACAACAAACACGTGGACAAGTGCTTGTGGCCATGGACGGTGCATCTCCCTGATGGCACACTGGGTAAACATGTTGGAAGCCAAGACCCAGTTGGACCTTGGGATGGAACACATCCTCCCCACACCGAGTATTGCGGGCCCTATGTCAGTCAGGGTTGCCCCCCCAGTGTACAGCTCCTGCGCCTCATCCTCCTCCTCCTCCTCATGTTCAGCCTCCATCTCAGATATCACCACAACAGTTACAAGCTGGAAGCACTGCACTACTGCCTCCACCAAGCGGCAACAGGCTGTGCTGAAACTCATAAGTTTAGTTGATAAGCCTCACACTGCTTGTGAGTTGTGGATAGCTGCGAAAGAGCAGGCAGATCTGTGGCAGAGACCGCTGAAACTACATCCAAGCATGGTCGTGTGTGACAATGGCCGTAACCTGGTGGCAGCTCTGAGGCGAGGCGAGATCACACAAGTACCATGCCTGGCTCATGTGCTTAACCTCGTGGTTCAGTGGTTTCTTAAATTGTACCCTGAGTTGCCAGATCTGCTCGTCAAAGTACGCTACCTGTCAGCTCATTTTCGGAAGTCTGCTATAGCTTGTTAAGCTAATGGGACCTCCACGTCTCTTCCACGGGGCATTTATATTGAACTTTTATTCCACTGCGACCTCCACCACTCTTCCAAGGGGCATTAAAAAGGTATTTTTAAGTTACTATGACCTTCACAGCTTTTCCAAGGGGCATTGATATTGTGACTTTATTTCACTACGACCGCCACCACTATTCCAAGGGGCATTAAAACAGTCTTGTTAAGCTACTGTGACTCCACGTCTCTTCCAAGGGGCATTAAAAGTGTCTTCCTGAACCACTGTGAACTCCACAGCTCTTCCAAAGGGCATTAAAACCGTCTTTTTAACTACTGTGAAGTCCACGTCTGTTCCACGGTGCATTGATATTGTATTTTTATTCCACTGCGACCTGCGACCTCCACTATTCTTCCAAGGGGTATTAAAACCGTCTTGTCAAGCTACTGTGATCTCCACGTATCTTCCACGGGACATTGGTATTGTGTTTTTATCCACTGCGACTTCCATCACTCCTCCAAGGGACATTAAAACCGTCTTGTTAAGCTACTGTGACCTCCATGTCTTTTCGAATGGGCATTGATATTGTGTTTTTATTCCATTGCGACATCCACAGCTCTTCCAAGGAGCATTAAAACTGTCTTGTTAAGCTTCTGTGACTTCCACGTCTCTTCCACCGGGCATTGATATTGTGTTTTTATTCAACTGCGACGTCCACCACTCTTCCAATGGGCATTAAAACCATCTTGTTAAGCTACTGTGACCTCCACGTCTCTTCCACGGGGCATTGAAATTGTATTTTTACTCCACTGCGACCTCCACCACTCTTCCAAGGGGCATTTGAAACTGTCTCGTTAAACTACTGTGTCCTACACGTTTCTTCCTCGGGACATTGATATTTTGATTTTATTCTACTATGACCTCCACATTTCTTCCAAAGGGCATTAAAACTGTCTTGTTAAACCAGTCTGAACTCCACAGCTCTTCCAAGAGGCATTAAAACCGTCTTGTTAAGCTACTGTGACCTCCACATTACTTTCAAGGGGCAGTGATATTGTCTTTTTATTCCACTGCGACCTCCACCACTCTTCCAAGGAGCATTAAAACCATCTTGTTAAACAATTCTGAACTCCACATCTCTTCCATGGGGCATTAAAACCATCTTGTTAATCTACTGTGACCTCCACAGCTCTTCCAAGGGGCATTGATATTGTGTTTTTATTAAAACTGTCTTGTTAAGCTACTGTGACTTCACAGTCTTTTCCTTGGGGCATTGATATTGGGTTTTTATTCCACTGCGACCTCCACCACTCTTCCACGGGGCATTAAAACCATCTTGTTAAGCTACTGTTACCTCAACATCTCTTCCACGGGGCATTGATATTGTATTTTACTCCACTGCGGCCTCCACCACTCTTCCAAGTGGCATTTGAAACTGTCTCTTTAAACTACTGTGACCTCCACGTTTCTTCCTCGGGACATTGATATTTTGATTTTATTCTACTATGACCTCCACGTTTCTTCCAAAGGGCATTAAAACCGTCTTGTTAAACCACTCTGAACTCCACAACTTTTCCAAGGGGCATTAAAACCGTCTTGTTAAGCTACTGTGACCTACACATCTCTTCCAAGGGGCATTGATATTGTCTTTTTATTTCACTACGACCTCCACCACTCTTCCAAGGAGCATTAAAACCATCTTGTTAAACGATTCTGAACTCCACAGCTCTTCCATGGGGCATTAAAACCATTTTGTTAATCTTCTGTGACCTCCACAGCTCTTCAAACGGGCATTGATATTGTGTTTTTATTCCACTGCGACCTCCACCACTCTTCTAAGGGGCAATAAAACAGTCCTGTTAAGCTACTGGGACCTCCACAACTCTTCCAAGGGGCATTAAAACCGTCTTGCTACACCACTCTGAACTTCACAGCTCTTCAACGGGGATTTAATACCATCTTGTTAAGCTACTGTGACCTCCACGTCTCTTCCAAGGGGCTTTAAAACTGTCTTGATAAGCTACTGTGACCAACACGTTTCTTCCAAGGGACATTGATATTGTCTTTTTATTCCACTGCGACCTCCACCACTCTTCCAAGGGCATTAAAACCGTCTTGTTAAGCTACTGTGACCTCCACAGCTCTTCCAAGGGGCATTGATAATGTGTTTTTATTCCACTGCGACCCCCACCACTCTTTCAATGGGCATTAAAACCGTCTTGTAAAGCTACTGTTACGTCCACGTCTCTTCCAATGGGCATTGATATTGTGTTTTTATTCCACTGCGACCACCACCACTCTTCCAAGGGGCATTAAAACCGTCTTGTTAAGCTACTGTGACCTCCACGTTTATCCCAAGGGGCATTAAAACAATCTTGTTAAGCTACTTTGACCTCCACGTCTTCTCCACGGGTCATTGAATTTGTGTTTTTATTCCACTGCGACCGCCACCACTCTTCCAAGGGGCATTAAAACCGTCTTGCTAAGCTACTGTGACCTCCAAGTCTCTTCCAAGGGGTATTAAAACCGTCTTATTAAGCTACTGTGACTTCCACGTCTCTTTCACGGGGCATTGTTATTGTCTTTATTCCACTGTAACCACCACTGTTCCAAGGGGCATTAAAACCGTCTTGATAAACCACTCTCAACTCCACAGCTCTTCCAAGGGGCATTAAAACCGTCTTGTTAAGCTACTGTGACCTCCACATCTCTTCCAAGGGGCATTGATATTGTCTTTTTATTCCACTGCGACCTCCACCACTCTTTTAAGGGTCTTTACAACCGTCTTGTTTGACCAATCTGAACTCCACAGCTCTTCCAAGGGGCATTAAAATCGTCTTGTTAAGCTACTTTGACTTCCACATCTCTTCCACAGGGCATTGATATTGTGTTTTTATTCTACTGCGACCACCACCACTCTCCCAATGGGCATTAAAACCGTCTTCTTAAGCTACTGTGACCTCCATGTCTCTTCCAAGGGCCATTAAAATCGTCTTGTTAAGCTAATTTGAACTCCACATCTCTTCCACGGGGCATTGGTATTGTGTTTTTATTCCACTGCTACCTACACCACTCTTCCATGGGACATTAAAACCGTCTTGTTAAGCTACTGTGACCTCTACGTCTATTCCAATGGGCATTGATATTGTGTTTTTATTCCACTGCTACCTCCACAGCTCTTCCAGTTAGCATTAAAACCATCTTGTTAACTACTGTGACTTCCACGTCTCTTTCACGGGGCATTGATATTGTGTTTTTATTCCACTGCGACCTCCACCACTTTTCCAATGGGCATTAAAACCATCTTGTTAAGCTACTGTGACCTCCTCGTCTCTTCCAAGGGGTATTAAAACCGTCTTGTTAAGTTACTGTGACCTCCACGTATCTTCCACGGGGCATTGATATTGTGTTTTTATTCCACAGCGACCTCCACCAATTTTCCAAGTGGCATTAAAACAGTCTTGTTAAGCTACTGTGACCTCCACGTTTCTTCCAAGGGGCATTAAAACCATCTTGTTAAACCACTCTGAACTCCATATCTCTTCCAAGGGGCATTAAAAATGCTATGTTAAGCTACTGTGATCTCCATGTCTCTTTCACGGAGCATTGATATGATCTTTTTATTCCACTGTGACCTCCACCACCCTTCTAAGGGGCATTAAAACCGTTTTGTTAAGATACTGATTCCGCCACGTCTCTTCCACGGGGAATTGATATTGTGTTTTTATTCCAGTGTGACCTCCACCACTCTTCCAAGGATCATTAAAACCGCCTAGTTAAGCTACTGTGACATCCACGTCTCTTCCATGGGGCATTGATATTGTGTTTTTATTCCACTGCGACCTCCACCACTCTTTCAAGGGACATTAAAACCGTCTTGTTAAGAAACTGTGACCTCCACGTCTAGTCCAATGGGCATTGATATTGTGTTCTTATTCCACTGCGACCTGCACAGCTCTTCCAAGGAGCATTAAAACCATCTTGTTAACTACTTTGACTACCACGTCTCTTCCACGGGGCATTGATATTGTGTTTTTCTTCCACTGCGACCTCCGCCTAACTTCTAAGGGGCATTAAAACCATCTTGTTAAACCAATCTGAACTCCACAGCTCTTCCAAGGGGCATTAAAATCGTCTTGTTAAACTACTGTGATCTCCACGTCTCTACCACAGGGCATTGATATTGTGTTTTTATTCCACTGGGACCTCCACCACCCTTCCAAGGGGAATTAAAACCATCTTGTTAAGCTACTGTTACCGCCACGTCTCTTCCACGGGGCATTGATATTGTGTTTTTATTCCACTGCGACATCCACCACTCTTCCAAGGGGCAAAAAAAACCTGTTGTTAAGCTACTGTAATCTCCACGTCTCTTCCACGGGGCATTGATATTGTGTTTTTATTCCACTGCAACCTCCACAGCTCTTCCAAGGAGCATTAAAACCGTCTTGTTAAGCTACTTTGACTTCCACGTCTCTTCCACGGCCATTGATATTGTTTTTTTATTCCACTGCGACCTCCACCACTCTTCCAATGGTCATTAAAACCGACTTGTTAAGCTACTGTGACCTCCATGTCTCTTCCAAGGGGCATTAAAACAGTCTTGTTAAGCTACTGTGACCTCCACGTCTCTTCCACGGGGCATTGGTATTGTGTTTTTATTCCACTGCGACCTCCACCTCTCTTCCAAGGGACATTAAAACCGTCTTGTAAAGCTACTGTGACCTCTACGTCTATTCCAATGGGCATTGATATTTTGTTTTTATTCCACTGCTACCTCCACAGCTCTTCCAATTAGCATTAAAACTGTCTTGTTAACTACTGTGACTTCCACCTCTCTTCCACGCGGCATTGATATTGTGTTTTTATTCCACTGCGACCTCCGCCACTTTTCCAATGGGCATTAAAACCGTCTTTTTAAGCTACTGTGACCTCCACGTCTCTACCAAGGGGTATTAAAACCGTCTTTTTAAGTTACTGTGACCTCACTGTATCTTCCACGGGGCATCGATATTTTGTTTTTATTCCACAGCAACTTCCACCACTTTTCCACGGAGCATTAAAAACGCTTTGTTAAGCTACTGTGACCTCCACTTCTCTTCCTCGGGCCATTGATATGATCTATGATCTTTTTATTCCACTGCGACCTCCACCACCCTTCTAAGGGGCATTAAACCGTCTTGTTAAACCACTCTAAACTCCACAGCACTTCCAAGGGGCATTAAAATCGTCTTGTTATACTACTTTGATCTCCTCGTCTCTTCCATGGGGCATTGATATTGTGTTTTTATTCCACTGGGACCTCCACCACTCTTCTAAGGGGCCTTAAAACCGTCTTGTTAAGCTACTTTTTCCGCCACTTCCCTTACACGGGGCATTCATATTGAGTTTTTTTTCCACTGCGACCTCCACCACTCTTCCAAGGATCATTAAAACGGTCTAGTTAAGCTACTGTAACCCCCACCAATCTTCCAAGGGGCATTAAAACCATCTTGTTAAACCATTCTGAAATCCACAACTCTTTCAAGGGGCATCAAACCCATCTTGTTAAGCTTCTGTGATCTCCACGTCTCTTCCACGGGGCATTGATAATGTTTTTTTATTCCACTGCGACCTCCACCACTTTTCCAAAGAGCATTAAAACCGTCTTGTTAAGCTACTGGGACCTCCACGTCTCTTCCAAGGGGCATTAAACCGTCTTGTTAAGCTACTGTGAACTCCACGTCTCTTACACGGGGCATTGATATTGTGTTTTTATTCCACTGCAACCTCCACCACTCTTCCAAGTGGCCTTAAAACCATCTTGTTAGGCTACTGTGACTTCCACGTATCTTCCATGGGGCATCGATTTTGTGTTTTTATTCCACTGTGACCTCCACCACTCTTCCAAGGGGCATTTAAAACCGTCTTGTTAAGCTACTGTGACCTCTATGTCTCTTCCATGGGCATTGATATTGTCTTTTTATTCCACTGCAATCTCCACCACTGTTCCAAGGGGCATTAAAACCGTCTTGTTGAATGACTCTGAAATCCACAGCTATTCAAAGGGGCATTAAAACCGTATTTTTTAACTAATGTGACGTCCACGTCTGTTCCACGGGGCATTGATATTGTGTTTTTATTCCACTGCGACCTCCACTACTCTTCCAATGGGTATTAAAACAGTTTTGTCCAGCTACTGTGACCTCCACAGCTCTTCCAAGGAGCATTACAACCGTCATGTTAAGCTACTGTGACCTCCACGTCTCTTCCAAGGGGCATTAAAACCGTCTTGTTAAGCTACTGCGACCTCCACGTCTCTTCCACGGGACATGGGTATTGTGTTTTTATTCCACTGCGACCTCCACCACTCTTCCAATGGGCATTAAAACCGCCTTGTTAAGCTACTGTGAACTCCACGTCTCTTCCACGAGGCATTGGTATTGTGCTTTAATTCCACTGCGACCTCCACCACTCTTCCAAGGGACATTAAAACCGTCTTGTTAACCTACTGTGACCTCCTCGTCTATTCCAATGGGAATTGATATTGTGTTTTTATTCCACTACGACCTCCACAGCTCTTCCAAGGAGCATTAAAACCATCTTGTTAACTTCTTTGACTTCCACGTCTCTTCCACGGGGCATTGATATTGTGTTTTTATTCCACTGCGACCTCCACCACTCTTCCAATGGATATTAAAACCGTCTTGTTAGGCTACTGTGACCTCCACGTCTCTTCCAAGGGGCATTAAAACTATCTTATTAAGCTACTGTGACCTCCACGTATCTTCTACGGGGCATTGATATTGTTTTTTTTTCCCACAGCGACCTACACCACTCTTCCAAGGGGCATTAAAACCGTCTTGTTAAACAACTCTGAACTTCACATCTCTTTCAATGGGCATTAAAAATGCTATGTTAAGCTACTGTGACCTCAACGTCTCTTCCAAGGGGCATTGATATGGTCTTTTTATTCCACTGCGACCTCCACCACTCCTCTAAGGGGCATTAAAACCATCTTGTTAAACTACTGTGATCTCCACATCTCTTCCACGGGCATTGATATTGTGTTTTTATTCCACTGGGACCTCCACCACTCTTCCAAGGGGCATTAAAACCGTCTTGTTAAGCTACCATTACCGCCACGTCTCTGCCACGGGGCATTGATATTGTGTTTTTATTCCTCTGCGACCTCCACCACTCTTCCAAGGGGCAATAAAACACTCTTGTTAAGCTACTAGGACCTCCACGTCTCTTCCACGGGGCATTTATATTGTATTTTAATTCCACTGCGACCTCCACCACTCTTCCAAGGGGCATTAAAACCATCTTGTTAAGCAACTGTGACCTATACAGCTATTCCAAGGGGCATTGATATTGTGATTTTATTCCACTGCGACCGCCACCACTCTTCCAAGGGGTATTAAATCAGTCTTGTTAAGCTAATGTGACCTCCACGTCTCTTCCAAAAGGCATTAAAACCGTCTTGTTGAACCACTCTGAACTCCACAGCTCTTCCAAGGGGCATTAAAACCGTCATTTTTAACTACTGTGACGTCCACGTCTGTTCCACTGGGCATTGATATTGTGTTTTTATTCCACTGCGACCTCGACTACTTGTTATGATCTGCTACAAGAACTAAGGAAAGATAGGAAAACTGTCCCTACAATAGGACTAAGCTGATTCTCTATGATGCAGCGGGCAACCTGTTCCTTGTGAACTAACCCGCCTTCGTCCTCAGCTAGTCTGAACGCAGACCTATAGATATAAGGGAGTGGTCCCTAAAAGTACTAATGACTGGGACAAAATTGGACACCTCCTAGCAGAAGTTGTAGTCGAGCAAAAAGACAAACAGACAAAAATACTTAGAGGTCCAAGGCCAAGCAAACTATAGAGATCGGTACAAAGCACCTGGCTAGATTAAGAGTCAAAGTAACACTGAAGTCTAGCAAAGCCAGAAGGGCGGAGCTGGAATAAATAGGCAGCGGGTCAAGTGACCAAAAATATAAAAAAAACTAACAGGAGGGTTCTAACAGGACCCCCTCTTCTTTGAGGATCCTCCAGGCCCAGGCCTAGGCCTATCAGGAAACCTCCTGTGAAACGGTTTGATAAGTATAGGAGCAGAGACATCATCTGCCCTTACCCAGGAGTTATACTCAGGACCGAAACCTTTCGAAGCAACGAGATACTGCAATCTCCCTCTATGCCTTCTGGAATTCAGGATACGAGAAATTTCATATTCACCGTCTTCCACCACCGGAGGAACTGTGACAGTGGCATCCCTATCCGATACATCAGCTTTTTTCAACAAGGAAACATGAAACACCGGATTAATCTTCCAGGAGGAGGGAACCTCCAACCTAACAGCAGACTGCTTAACCACCTGAAGCACCTTAAATGGTCCCACAAACTTCAGACCCAATTTCTTAGAAGGAATCCTCAAACGCAGATTCTTTGAGGACAACCAAACCATGTCACCAACCGTAAACAAAACCTCTTGACGTTTCCTGTTAAAATACTTCTTAGACTTTTTGTTAGTCTCTTGAAGGTTACAACGTACATCAGTCCAAACTCTCTCCAAATCACCGGAAAAATTCTCCTCTGGCACAGCTGACACCAATTTGGAGAATGAACCAAACGACGGATGTCTCCCAGTACAACAGAAAAACTGAGAATACCCAGCAGAAGAGGATGTATGGTTGTTAAGAGCAAATTCAGCAAGTGGCAGAAACTCAGACAACCCCTCTTGATTGTCTGCCAAAAAACAACGCAAAAACTGCTTAACATCCTGGTTCTTTCTTTCTGTCTGTCCATTAGACTCAGGATGATACCCAGATGAAAATGACAAATGGACTCCCAACCTGTCACAAAAAGCACGCCAAAAACGAGCCACAAACTGAGGTCCCCTATCAGAAACAATGTCGGTGGGAACGCCATGGAGTCTGACAATTTCCTTGACAAAAGCCTTAGTGAGTGTCTTAGCGCAGGTTAGTTTAATGAAAGGAACCAAGTGACACATCTTGCTAAAACGGTCCACGACCACCCAGATGACAGTGAAACCCTCGGACACAGGAAGGTCAGTAATGAAATCCATAGCAAGATGCGTCCAAGGCGCACTAGGAACCTCCAGAGGGCAAAGCAACCCCGCAGCAGTAGCATGTGAAGCCTTTGATCTAGCACACACCGTACATTGACGCACCCATTTAATGATTTCCTTCTGCCACCCAGGCCACCAAAAACTGTGACCTACCAGTCTCTTAGTCTCAGAAATTTCTGCATGACCTGCCAACCGAGACTCATGATACTCCACAAACAACTCTCTCCTAAAGTTTCTAGGTACAAACAACCTCCCATGAGGAGTGTTAGATGGGGCATCCTCCTGGGCTTTCAGAATCCCATCTTCTAAAACGGAGTCCAATGCTGCTATCACAACTCCTTCCTGTAAAATGCTCTCCTCCTCCTCGGTACCAACTATGGGAGAAAAGCTGCGAGAAAAAGCATCAGCTTTAACATCCTTAGTACCCGGGATGTAAGTAACGGAAAAATTAAACCACAAAAAAAAAGAGCTCACCTAGCCTGACGGGCATTCAAGCGATTGGCAGCATCTAGATCGATCAGATTCTTATGATCAGTGAAAACCTGAATGGGAAATTTAGCACCTTCCAAGAAATGACGCCAATGTTCAAATACGAGTTTGATAGCCAGCAATTCCCGATTACCAACATCTTAATTAGTGTTGAGCCACCCCCGTAGTGTTCGAGTTCGGTTCGTCGAACACCCATATGTTCGCCGAACTGTTCGTCGAACACCTTCGAACACCGTTAAAACCAATGGCAGTCAAACAAAAACACATAGAAACACATAGAAAACACCTTCAAAGGTGTCCAAAACCTGACAAACTGCTCAGAAGACACAACTAACACATGGAAAAGTGACAAGTACATATAGTCATGCGAAAAGAAAAGAGGTGGAGGAGTAAAAGGAGGGGGAGACACAGATATAGGCATATCATGCCCTTCTAAAACCAAAAAAGTACAAAGCCGATACGGCCAGTCCGTACCTGCCTGTGTGACCTCCGTATCACCGGGTTTGTGCCAGAGCCGCGGTGGACCCTGATGGCCAGCCCCCCTCTCCCAATACTGGTGGGTCGAGCGAGCCCCCCTGTGGTGGAGGCAGGTCTAAGCTTTTTAATTTAAATTGTCTCTCTATTTTGAATGAATACACTTTAAATCCTTTAACAAGGAACTATTGGAGGGCAAGTCTCATGCCAGCAGCCACGTAATTCCAGCTCCAGTAGCGTCCACTAAAGCTGCTGCAGTTAAAAAGCTTTTATAAGGACCGAGCTTGGCGGTCCACCGCAAGGCGTCCTACCGCCAGTCCCAGCCCCTATGCCTTGGGGCGCCTCCTGATGCTCTTCTCTGAGTATCCCGGGGGCCCGAAGCATTTCCTTTGAAAAAATTAAGTGTCCAAACTACAGGTGGTGTAGCTTGCTTAACAGCTGGGAAAATCCGGTGACTAGCAGACAATGCTACTAGGCACAAAGTATTTCCTGGGCTAGATGCAGTTAAAAATTTGTAATTTGATACTCTCGTTGGATGCTGAGAAAGCATTCCATAGAGTCTCCTGGGACGCCATATATTATTCTCTTTAAAAGCTTGGGGTAGGGGTCTAGGGGACCCTTTTATAGCCAAAATCATGGCCCTGTATCGCAATACATCACCTAGGCTGAAGATAAATGGAACTGTAGCACCCGAGGGCTCGGTTGCTACAGAGGTATTGCACCTCACCCAGAGGTGTGATTTCTCACACTCAGGTAAGGATGGAGTGTGGATCAGGACCCCGACCCCTGCATGCATTACACCATATTGCCGTGGGGCAGGGCGACCAATATGCCCCTGAGATGGGCACGACAGTCCCTGTCCCTGGCTGGAGTGGGGGGAGGGAACACCGAGGAAGGGGAACCCTGTAGTGCAGGAGCAGGGAGGAAGCAGTTCCTGGGTGCATTGAGAAAGGAGTATAAAAGGTGAGCACCATCTTAGTTCAGTGCAGAGAAGTCTGAGCAGAAGTGACAGGGAGCAGGGGCTCTGCATGAGCTCTGCTCCGGAGGCTGGCCTAGTAACAGAGGCCCAGGCCTGGAAGAGGGAGAAGGAAGGAAGAGGAGCCGAGAAGGCTCCAGGAACGAGGCATGAAGGGATCCCGAATCCACCTGCGTGGAGGGGTCAGGCCAAAGGGGGAGACCGGTCCCCGAAACTAGTGGAGGCGGGAAATGACCCTCAGCTAGAAACCAGAGGCTTTGACATTTTATGTGGCATAGCCCCTCGCAACACCCGCTAGGAAGGCACCACATAGGGTCAGGGAAACTGGCGCCAAGTTTACCAAGAGGAGGCCCGAGGCAGCCGGACAGAAGCGTTGGTAAGAAAGGCCAGACAAAGTACACACAAAGGGGGTCCTGTGAAGCACTCCAAAGTAATCTGGGAGTTGTCTGAGCCCCTCACCTGGTGAGCACAGTACGACGTGGGCAGCCGTCACCTGCAGAAGTGGTCTGGATAATAAGAACTGTGAGTAAAGGCCCTGGACTGCATTACTGACTCCGTATCGTTACTGCTGCTGCCCTGCACCATCACCCACATCCTCCGCATACACTGCCCGGAGGCTATACTCCTCCCGTGGGGAGTTATACTACGCTCTGCTGCACCCACAACACCAGCCTCAGCGGTCTGCCCTGCAGCGGCGGTTCACTCTGACCGCAATCCACAGGTGGCGTAGTCAGACATTTAAACATCAAAACCACATATATAGTTCCGCCACTGGTTTGACCGCCCTGAGCCACGGAACCGGGTCACTGCCACGGAGACTACAACCCCCAGCATCCACCAAAAAGGGTCCGGCTCCGGGTGTCCCAAGGCCCAGGGGGCACGTCAGAACGTTTTCATCACCTTTCATAATCACCAATGGGACAAAGCAGGGATGTCCTCTGTCCCCTCTCTTATACATCCTAGTGATGGAGCACCTGCTCTCATCAATTCGCCATAACCCTAATATTAGGTGGATTGAGGTGGGAGGCACCGAGTACAAGTGCTCTGCATTTGCTGATGATGTCCTAGTATATATCACTCAATCGCATATATCCATCCCTGCTGTTATGGCTGAAATAGATCACTTTGTTAGATGGTCAAATTTTAAAATCAATGCAGCGTAGTCTGAGGCCCTCGATGTCTCCCTTCCCAAATCCATACAGGATTCCATCCAGTCCAACTTTCCCTTTGACTGGCCCTCACAGGGTATCAAATACTTTGGAATACCTATTCATAGATACCTCTCCCGTCTATGTTATCTTAATTTTGGGCCATTTATTGAACAACTAAATACAGACCACGGTTGGCAAGTTAGAACTGTAAGATTCACTACGTGAACCACTGGTGTTTTCTCGGAAAGCACATGTACACTGTGTTCCAAATTATTATGCAAAAAGTGTTTAGGAGTGATAAGGTAAGAATTTGTTTGTTTGTCAGTTAAACTCATTGATGGTGATGTGTGCCAGGGCTCTTTATATCACTGTAAGCAATTGTCGACAGCTGTGCTAATTAGTTTGGCAGGTGTGTCCAATGAAAGGCAAGACTATTCAAGAAGGCTGTCCCACATTATTAAGCAGCCTACATTTTCTGCCAAAATGGGAAAGAGAAAGGATGTGTCGGCTGCTGAGAAGCAACAAATTGTGGAATGTTTAGGTCAAGGCATGACTACAATCAACATTGCCAAGACACTTCATCCTGATCATCGCACCATCATGAAGTATGTAGCTGATTCACAGCACACACGTGTGCGTGCTGATAAGGGGAAATTGAGGACTCTTTCCTACAGGCAATTACGTCAGGTTAAAAGTGCAACGGCAAAAAAGCCTTGTCATAGCAGCAGACAAGTTTTTGAAGCTGCTGGTGCCTCCAACGTCCCCCGAACAACAAGATGCAGAGTCCTTCAGAGGCTTGCAGCTGTGCGTAAGCCATCCTGTCGACCTCCTCTATCCACTGCACACAAGCAGAAACGGCTTCAGTGGGCCAAACAATACATAAAGACTGACTTCAAAACTGTTTTGTGCACCGATGAGTGCCGTGCAATGCTCGATGGTCCAGATGGATGGAGTGGAGGATGTCTGGTTGATGGACACCCCACGCAAACACGGCTACGGTGCCAACAAGCAGGAGGTGGAGTAATGTTTTGGACTGGAATCATGGGGAGAGAGATTGTCGGCCCCTTTAGGATCCCTGAAGGAGTAAAGATGAACTCCATAATGTATGTGGAGTTTCTCAAACAGCACTTCCTGCCATGGTTCAGGAAGAAGAACCGTGTATTCCACAGCAAGATCATTTTCATGCATCATAATGCACCATCTAATGCTGCACATAACACATCTGCATCTCTGGTTGATATGGGCATAAAAGGGGACAAACTTATGGTGTGACCCCCATGCTCCCCTGACCTCAACCCCATTGAGAACCTCTGGAGCATCATTAAAAGGAGTGTCTATGATGGCGGGAGGCAGTTCACATCTAAGCAACAGCTCTGGGAGGATATTCTGTCCTCATGCAAAACAATTGAAGCAGAAACCATCCAAAACCAGACAAATTCAATGGACGTGACAGTTCAGAAGCTCCTTTCGAACAAGGGGTCCTATGTGCAAATGTAACATCACCTAGAATAAAGTTTTGAGTTTAAAACTGTTTGATTTCAGTTTCTAATAACCTGCTAATGCTTATAATTTCAAAAATGACCATTTTTTTGTTCTTCATTAAAATTAAAAGGTTGATCGAAGAGTGTGGGGGATCTTAGAGTGTGGCAACCCAGTTGTCAGGATTACTTTGAATTCTGACAATCTGAGGGTCATGTTGCAGGTAGTGTAGCAAGAAGGCACTCATGTGTCTTGCGCATATAGAAGCCCCAAAATTATTTTCCGGGCTAAATGCAGCTAAAAATTATTATTATCTTTAACCCCTTTCCAACCCTTGATATCTTAGTACGCACATTTGCATACCCCCGGTTCAGTGAGGGCTGCTGCGGTGAGCCCTCACTTAACCGAGCACATGTCAGCTGATTCTTACAGCTGACATGTGCCCGCAACAGCCGCGGGTGGAATCGCGATCCACCCGCGGCTGTTAACATGTTAAATGCCGCTGTCAATCTCCGACAGCGGCATTTAACGCGCGCTTCCGGGTTTTGCGTCATAAGCCCCGCCCTTCGGTGACCCCGTCACGTGATCGTGGGTCACCGATGGGTGGGCATGACAACCCAGGGTCTGCAGCAGATGACTGTGGTTGTCATGATCTGGTCGCTATGAGCGCCACCTAGTGGTCGGCGCTCATAGCACAGGACCATTTCTGTTGCATGCAGGGGATCTGCTCGTCCCCTGTATGTAGCAGAGACGATCAGACAACTGCTGCTTCTAGTCTCCTATGGAGACTATTGAAGCATGCAGTAAGTGAAAAAAAAAGTTTTTAAAAATATAAAAAAAAATAAAAACATATAAAAGTTTAAATCACCCCCCTTTCACCCCATTCAAAATAAAATATATATAAAAAAAAACCCTATATAGACATATTTGGTATCACCGCGTTCAGAATCGCCCCATCTATCAAGATAAAAAAAGAATTAATCTGATCGGAAAACGGTATAACGAGAAAAAACTTCTAAACACCAGAATTACGTTTTTTGGTCGCCGCAAAATTGCAATAAAATGCAATAACGGGCGATCAAAACATCGGATCTACCCCAAAATGTTATCAATAAAAATGTCAGCCTGCGCACAAAAAATAAGCCCTCACTCAGCCCCAGATCATGAAAAGTGGAGACACTACAGGTCTCGGAAAATGGTGCTATTTTTTTATTTTTTTTTTACCAAATTTTGGAATTTTTTTTCACCACTTAAATATAAAAGAACCTATACATGTTTGGTGTCTACGAACTTGTAATGACATGGAGAATAAGAATTGCAGGTCAGTATTAGCATTCAGTGAACGTGGTAAAAATAAATAAATAAAAAACAACTGTTGTATTGCACTTTTTTTTTCAATTTTACCGCACTTGGAATTTTTTCCCCATTTTACCGTACATGATATGGTAAAACTAGTAATGGCGCTGAAAAGTACAACTCGTCCTGCAAAAAACAAGCCCTCAGACTTCCATATTAATCAAAAAATAAAAACGCTATAGCTCTGGGAACAAGGGGAGCAAAAAACAAAAAAGCAAAAACGACAAAACCCAAGATTGCGAAAGGGTTAAATCTGGTGGAGCTTAGTATAGATGGCCTAATAGAATCAGTACTGCACACTGCTACAAAGCCCAAATTAGTTTCCAGCCAAGATACAGATAAAAATGATTAGTAATTTTAACGCTTAAAACGGTTGGTGAGGTAATTTTAACAAATCATCATGCTTTTACTCTCCCCATGATGACACAGGGGTAGAAAAGTCGTTTCGGATCCATGTTTTGTTCATCTTTATGAACGTGAGTCTGTCTACATTATCAGCGGAGAGCCGCGTGCACTTAAAAGTCAGCACACCACCAGCAGCGCTGAACACACGCTCAGACAGAACGCTGGCTGCGGCGCATGACAAGATCTCCAAGGCTTAAGTGGCGAGCTCCGGCCATTTATCCAGATTGGAAGCCCAAAAAGAGCAAGGGCCCAGTGACACAGTCATGGCTTCAATGTTTACTTGGAGATACTCCTGTACCATCATCTCTAGGCGTTGACTATGTGTCAGACTTATTGTCTCCTGTGGTCTTGCAAAGGATGGGCTAAAAAAGTGGTGAAATGATTCCGCAAAATTAATGTTACCAGCAGATATTGTGTTTCTGTTACGGTTTGAGTGCTGAACACTCGACTGTCCCACGATTGGCAAGTTGGAACTGTGAGATTTACTACGTGCACCATTGGTGTTTTGTGGAAAAGCACATGTAAGATTCTGCAACAGTCTCTGCTGATACTCCTGCATGCGTGCATCCCTTTCTATGGCAGGAATCATTTCTGCAAATTTACTTTTGCACCGGGGATCTAACAGTGTGGCAACCCAGTAGTCAGGATTATTTCTAATTCTCACAATTTGAGGGTAATGTTGCAGGTAGTGCAGCAAGAAGGCACTCATGTGTCTTGCGCATCCAGGAGCACCAAGTCCCTGTTGTATTGGTGGCGAGGTAACAATCATGCTTCCTTCCTCTGTCCTCTCCCCACAACCTCGCACAACAGAAATGTGATCAAGGTCTCCCTCATCTGATGAGTCTTCCATCAGTTCGTCCTCCACTTCTTCCTGGGCTCCTGCACCTTCCTCACTAGTTTGGCTGCTACCATGCGCCCTGGTAAAACCATCTCCCCCACTCTCACATGCCTGCCGCCTTGGTGCTGCCGACCGTCTGGACCTTGCAGATTTTAGCCCTTCCGCATACAACTCCTCCTCCTCTACTTCCTCCACCTCCTCTTGTGCCACCACCTGACTCCGAATTCTGTTTAACATGTGCTCCAGCATGTAAATCACCGGAATAGTCATGCTGATAATGGCATCGTCAGCACTAAACATCTTCGTCGCCATTTCAAAACTGTGCAGAAGGGTGCATAGTACCCTGATCTGAGACCACTCCTCCAGCGTGATTTGCCCCACCTCTGGATCTCGTTGGCCCAGGCTATATGTCAGAACGTATTGCACCAGGGCTTGTCGGTGCTGCCACAGTCACTGCAACATGTGCAGAGTTGAATTCCACCAGGTAGGCACATCGCATTTTAGCCGGTGAAGTGGCAGGCCCAACGACTTCTGTAGAGATGTAAGTCGCTGAGCTGCAGGATGCGAATGGCGGTAGTGAGCACACAGAGACAATGCCCTCTGCAGAAGGCCATCTAGTCTGGGATAGTGGGCTAAAAATTGCTGGACAACCATGTTCAACACGTGAGCCATACAAGTCACGTGTTTTACATTGCCCCGGCGAATGGCCGCACCCAGGTTTGCAGCATTGTCGCACATGGCCTTCACTGGTTTCAGGTCCAGTGGAGACAACCACTCATGAAACTGTTTCTCCAGAGCTGACCACAACTCCTCAGCTGTGTGACTCACATTTCCCAGACATTTCAAAGTAAAAACCGCCTGATGAGCCCTGCTGCCAGCATAGTAACGAGGTGTGCAGGATCCCTTCTGCGCAGTTAGAAATCTTGTGGCATGACCAGACAGGCTTTGAGTGCAGGTGGAGGACCGAGAGCAGGTTGAGGATGCAGAAGCAGTGGAGGAACTTTGAGATAAAGAAGATTGACGCACAACTCGTGGGGACGGCAAGACTTGGACAGCAGCACCTTGTCCTGCTGTCACCATAGTTACCCAGTGCCCAGTCAGCTACATGTAACGCCCCTGTCCATGCCTACTCGTCCAAGTGTCTGTGGTGAAATGCACCCTGTCACACACAGAGTTTCTCAAAGAAGCGGTGATGTTGTGTGACGACATGCTGGTGGAGCGCAGGCATACCTTTCTTTCAGAAGTAGTGCCGACTGGGCATCTGTTACTGGGGCACTGCGACGGACATAAGGTCTCAAAAATCCTCTTTGTCCACCAGGCGGAAAGGAAGCATTTCTGTAGCCAAGAGCTTACAGATGGTGAAATTCAACCTCTTAGCTTTCTCATGGCTAGGAGGAAATGGTCTTTTACTTGTCCCCATCTGAGGGACCGAGGGCTGGCTGTTGTGCTTAGATGGGGTTGAGAAGGGTGTCCCCGGCACACTGCCGGTCTGTGAGGAAGATGCAGGAGGACATGTTAGGTTGCCTTGATCCAAAGGTGGTGCTATCGATGTCGGACAGCTCTAAACACCAGCTGGTGTTACCACCTCCAAAGAAAATGATGACCTGCCAATCACGCTGGCTGTTGCGTGTAAAGAGGTGGCAGGTCTGCGTCCCAAAACAGGTGTGACTGCTGTCCCCCCAGTCACAGAGGATGAAGAGGCCGTGGATGCACAAGATGTGGCAGACGGCGGCTGGCCTGGCCGGATAGGCCGCATTGTAGCACAGTAAGCTTCCCACTGCAACTTATGCTTCATGTCCATGTGCCGGTTCATGCATGAAGTACTCAAACTATGTATTTTTTGGCCTCTACTTAGCTTTTGCTGACAAATGTTACAGATAACACGAGTTGGGTCATCTTTATCAATCTGAAAAAATGCCCAGTCTATGCAAGGCTAAGCACCCATGCGACCTGAAGAGCCACCACGACTTGTGGTCAGAGGCAGAGTTGTGTTTGAGGATGCAGTTGTTGACGTGCTTCCAGTACTGTGTCTCTGTCCAGGAAGGCACAACCTGACCTCGTCATCACTAGCATCCTCCTACACCTCCTCTGCTGACCTCATCTCTTGGCTGACTGTGGATTGACAGTAAGTGGGATTTCCAACCTCATCATCATCACCCTGCGTGTTATCACACCCGTCGTCCTCAGAGCCTACCTGTTCCTGCCCTGACAAAAAAACTAAAGTTGTCGCTCCAATCAGGTATTTGAGTCTCATCATCGTCTTCCTCATTGTCTCCACCAACAGGAGTTACAGTTTGGGAACGAGGGTCCACATTATGGTCAGAACCTTCTGCGTCTGGTCCTGGATCCGTCTCATAAAGATTCTGGGCATCGGTGCAGATCATTTCCTCGTCTGGATTCACAGAAGCTCTGGAGCCGACCTCTGATTCCCAGGATATAGTATGAGTAAACAACTCTGCAGACTCAACCATCTGTTCTACCCCATACTCAGATGGGCAGCTGGAGACTTGGGAGCTGTGAGGAAGCAAGTGCGATTGGGGTGACACCTCTGAGGACTGGAGTATTTGTGATGTTGAAGTTGAGGTGGAGAAGAGCCCACTTAAAGGAGCACTTGATATCCGTTGAAGCACCTGCTGTTTTTGTGCCTCATCTGGAATTTGTAGCGATTGGCACGGCCGTAAGAAAGGGATCTTATCACATTGTCCGCTAAAAGAAGTAGACATTTTAGTTTTGCTGGAAGATGGTCTTTCTTCTGCAGATGTTGCTGTTGCTTTAACACCTACTCCACGGACACAACATTTTTTCCCTTTCCCAACACGCCTATTCCCCTTTCCACCTGCAGCAGGCCTTTTTCCACTCATTTTGGTGGTTAACTAATTCACAACTCTGGAGTTGTTTGCACAAAAAAACAATGGATGGGAACCGAGCAGAGCTGAGTGGCCAAACTGTGGTATTAGGCCAAAAGTATTGGCTGGGTTAGATGCAGAAAAAAATTATATTGAATTTGCAACCTGATGGAGGTCAGTATAGATGGACTAATAGACCAAGTCCCACACACTGGTAGGAGCCTAAATATTTTTTCAGAGCTAGATGCAGAAAATAATTATATTGAATTTGCAACCTGATGGAGGTCAGTATAGATGGACTAATAGACCAAGTCCCACACACTGCTAGAAGCCTAAATATTTTTTCAGAGCTCGATGCAGAAAAAAATTATGTTTAATTTGCAACCTGGTGGAGGTTAGTATAGATGGACTAATAGAACGAGTCCCACACACTGCTAGAAGCCGAAATATTGTTTCAGAGCTAGATGCAGAAAAAAATTATATTGAATTTGCAACCGGATGGAGGTCAGTATAGATGGACTAATAGACCAAGTCCCACACACTGCTAGAAGCCTAAATATTTTTTCAGAGCTAGATGCAGAAAAAAATTATATTGAATTTGCAACCTGATCGAGGTCAGTATAGATGGACTAATAGACCAAGTCCCACACACTGCTAGAAGCCTAAATAGTTTTTCAGAGCTCCATGCAGAGAAAAATTATTTTTAATTTGCAACCTGGTTTAGTTTAGTATAGATGGACTAATAGAACAAGTCCCACACACTGCTAGAAGCCAAATATTTTTTCAGAGCTAGATGCAGAAAAAAAAAATATTTTTAATTTGCAACCTGGTGGAGGTCAGTATAGATGGACTAATAGAACAAGTCCCACACACTGCTAGAAGCCGATTTATTTTTTCAGAACTAGATGCAGAAAAAAATATTTTTAATTTGCAACCTGATGGAGGTCAGTATAGATGGACTAATAGAACAAGTCCCACACACTGCTAGAAGCCTAAATATTTTTTCAGAGCTAGATGCAGAAAAAAATTATATTGAATTTGCAACCTGATGGAGGTCTGTATAGATGGACTAATAGACCAAGTCCCACACATTGCTAGAAGCCTAAATATTTTTTCAGAGCTAGATGCAGAAAATAAATATTTTTAATTTGCACCCTGGTGGAGGTTAGTATAGATGGACTAATAGAATGATGCTATGCCCAAAAGGTTTTACTTCACTAGGTGCAGTAAAAAAATTTGTATTCTATACACAGGTGGTGTAGCTTGCAGCACAGATAGGCTACTCCACTGACTATCACACTCTACAATAGGCCAAAAAGGATTTGCTTTGCTAGATTTACCCAAATGCTGTGAAAAAAACTTGCACAGCACTGGCACAGACCTGTTTGGCAAAAAGTGATAGGAACTGATGTAATCTAACCCTGAAAAGGACTGCAATTACAATTAGTATTTACTCCCAACCTATCTATTTAAGAGCACAGACCTGCCTGATAAAAGTCGTAGGAAATGCTGTAACCTAGTTCTTAAAAGGACTGCAATCACAACTATTCCCTACTCCCAAGCTATCTGTAGATTTGTGCGAAAATTGGCTTGAAATTAACAAAGTATAGCGCACACAGCAACAGCGTTGCCATCTAACATGCAGCTGCAGCAGTGAGAAAATGGTGGCGACGGGGAAAATGGCTGGTTCTTATAGGGCAAGGACATGTGACATATACTGCCAATGACACATGCCCTCGCTCCGTGTGTGCGCTGCTGATAGGCTGACAGACTGCACCTCCCCACTGTAAATGCGGGAAAGAGAAAAAAAAATGGAGATCTACATTATTCCTGCAGAGATCCATCCCCTGCCCCTCCCCCCACCCCGCTGTACACTCAAACTGTGTATTAACATTAATTTTCAGCATTACTGAGAAAAAATCCAGTTATGATTTTGGTGCACGAACAGTTATCGAACATAACCTCGAACAGCCGAATTTTTTTCAAATCGTTCGTGTTCGCCGAACGGCTCGAACACCGCCCAAAACAGCTCGAATTTGAGATTGGAGAACAGTTCGAGTCGAACAACGCTCATCTCTAATCATAATTAAGTTCGGTTTCAGAAATTTTTTTCGAAAAAAAAGCACAGGGATGCACCCCATCCTTGTTCTCATGAAACAAAACCGCACCGACCCCACCGAAGAAGCATCAACCTCGACCAAAAAATGCTTGGTCTCATCAGGCTGCATAAGGATGGGGGCAGAACTGAACCTCTCCTTGAGATAAACAAAAGCTTCAATGGCCTCATTAGTCCACTGGACCGTATTCGCACCTTTCCTGGTGAGATCGGTCAGCGGCTTAACAATTAAAAAAAATTCTTAATGAATTTTCTGTAATAATTGGCGAAACCCAAAAATCTCTGTATCGATTTTAAACCAATAGGCCTAGGCCATTCTTGCACAGCCTGAACCTTCACCGGGTCCATCTCAAAGCCCTCACTGGAGATAATATAGCCCAAAAAACTAATTCTCTGCACAGCGAACTCGCATTTCTCCAGCTTAGCAAAAAGTCAATTGTCACTTAATAACTGCATTACCTCACGGATGCTCTGCCAATGAGAATCCAGATCTGGCGAATAAATCAAAATGTCATCCAAATACACCACCACATTCTTATCAATCAAACGTCTCAGGATGTCGTTAATAAGGTTCTGAAAAAACGCTGGTGCATTGGTAAGACCAAAAGGCATAACCAGATTCTCAAAATGACCCAGCGGGGTTTTAAAAACAGTCTTCCATTCATCACACTCCTTCATTCGCAACAAATTGTATGCCCCCCGGAGATCAATTTTAGAGAACCACTTGGCCCCCAATAACTGGTTAAACAAGTCAGGAATTAACGGCAGTGGGTAGGAATTGCGTACGGTAATTTTATTAATTTCGCGAAAGTCCAGACATAGACGTAAACCGCCGTCCTTTTTTTTTTACAAAAAAAAATCCAACAGCCACATGTGACTTAGAAGGTCTAATGTGACCAGCAGCCAAACTCGTCTGTATGTATTCCTCCAAGGCCTCTCTTTCAGGGATAGTAAGATTAAAAAGCTACTCTTGGGAAGAGTAGCTCCAGGAGCAAACTCAATGGTGCAATCATAGTCCCTATGAGGAGGTAGAATTTGCGACTCCTCCTCTGAAAAAACCTTCCAAAAATCCTAAATACGTACAGGTAATTCCCCTCCTTCCACAGCAGCAATGCGACCGTTGCAACATTTATCATAACACTTAGGACTCTAAGATTTAATCTCATTAGTAGACCAGTCCAGTAAAGGATTGTGCAGTTTTTACCAAGGCAAACCTAAAACTACTGGAGAAGGTAAATTAATTAATACCACTAAATCCAAATTCTCTTGGTGAATACCATTAATAGTGATGGGAAATTCAAAAACCTTGTGAGTAACACATTTCAAAGGAGTGTTATCAACAGCAACCACAGAAATAGGAGATGACAAAGGTGTGGGTTCAAATTTAAGTTATTCCAAAAATCCCTTATCAATCACATGCAGTGTAGAACCACAATCCACAAATACCTGAAATTCAATCAACTCCTCCTGCAGTGAGGTACTCCCTGAAAGAAATATTCCCTTAGAGTTTAAACAAGCAATACGGGTGTAACTGACCTTTTTTTTTCCTTTGTTTAACAGAAGCTCACAGTTCTTAACAAAATGGTCAGATTTACCACAATAAAAACACAATCCCTTGGAAAACCTGTGGTCATTTTCCTGAGAGCGGAGTGACATCGCCCCAATCTCCATCGGTTCTCCATCGTCCGAGCAGACCCTCTGATGACTAGGAGCTGCCATAGCAGGAGTTTTCTCCTCATTAACCCTGGCACGCAGTCTCCTGTCCACACGTATAGCTAATTGCATGGCTTCTTGCAAGTTTCCAGGTGCAGGGAAAGCAATCAGCAGATCCTTAACCCTTTCACTTAAACCAGCACGAAACAAACATTTTAACGCCAAATCATTCCATCTCACTTCAGAAGACCACCTTCTGAAGTGTGTACAATAATTTTCAACATCACCTGACCCCTGCTTTAAACGTCTCAGTTGTGTCTCAGCAGAAGAGACTCGATCAGGATCGTCATACAACAACCCCATAGCAGAAAAAATATCTTCCACTTATCTAAAACACGGATCATTAGGTTGGAGAGAAAAGGCCCATCCCTGTGGTTCCTTGCGCAAAAGTGACATGATAAACCCAATGCGCTGTGATTCATTCCCAGAGGACCTGGGTCTCAAACTAAAATATAATAAACAAGCATTTTTAAAGGAAAAAAAATCTTGTTGTTTACCATAAAAAAAATCAGGCAGTCCTACCTTCGGTTCAACAAAATGAGCTCGAGGACAGCTACTCACGTGTTGCTGGAGCTCGGCCACCTCAAGAGACAATCCCTGCAGGCGTTGAGCCAATTCCTGAACAGACACCATGCTGATCTCCGGATCTCTTTCCTTAGGATTTTTTTTTTTTTATTTATTTTGGGCTGGACTTACTGTTAGGATCTGCTACAAGAACTAAGGAAAGATAGGAAAACTCTCCCTACAATAGGACTAAGCTGATTCCCTATGATGCATCGGGCAACCTATTCCTTGCGAACAGACCCGCCTTCGTCCTCAGCTAGTCTAAACGCAGACCTATAGATTTAATGCAGGGGTCCCTAAAAGTACTAAGGACTGGGACAAAATTAGACACCTCCTAGCAGAAGTTGTAGTGGAACAAAAAGACAAAGAGACAAAAATACTTAGAGGTCCAAGGACCAAACAAACTATAGAGATAGGTACAAAGCACCTGGCTAGATTAAGAGTCAAAGTAACACTGAAGTCCAGCAAAGCCAGAAGGGCGGAGCTGGAATAAATAAGAAGCAGGACACGTGACCATAAAATAGAAAAAAAATTAACAGGAGGGTCCTAACACTACTCTCCCAAGGGGTATTAAAACCGTCTTGTCAAGCTACTATGATGTCCACGTCTCTTCCACGGGGCATTGGTATTGTGTTTTTATTCCACTGCGACCTCCACCACTCTTTCAAGGGACATTAAAACCGTCTTGTTAAGCTACTGTGACCTCCACGTCTATTCCAATGGGCATTGATATTGTGTTTTTATTCCACTGCAACCTCCACAGCTCTTCCAAGGAGCATTAAAACCGTCTTGTTAAGCTACTTTGACTTCCACGTCTCTTCCACGGGGCATTGATATTGTGTTTTTATTCCACTGCGACCTCCACAACTCTTCCAATGGGCATTAAAACCGTCTTGTTAAGCTACTGTGACCTCCACGTCTCTTCCAAGGGGCAATAAAACCGTCTTGTTAAGCTACTGTGACCTCCACGTCTCTTCCACTCGGGGCATTGGTATTGTGTTTTTATTCAACTGCGACCTGCATCACTCTTCCAAGGGACATTAAAACCATCTTGTTAAGCTACTGTGACGTCCACGTCTCTTCCAATGGGCATTGAGATTGTGTTTTTATTCCACTGCGACCTTCACAGCTCTTACAATTAGCATTAAAACCGTCTTGTTAACTACTGTGACTTCCACGTCTCTTCCACTGGGCATTGAAATTGTGTTTTAATTCCACTGCGACCTCCACCACTCTTCCAATGGGCATTAAAACCGTCTTGTTAAGCTACTGTGACCTCCACGTCTCTTCCAATGGGTATTAAAACTGTCTTGTTAAGCTACTGTGACCTCCACGTATCTTCCACGGGGTATTGATATTGTGTTTTTATTCCACTGCGGCCTCCACCACTCTTAGAAGGGGCATTAAAACCATCTTGTTAAGCTACTCTGACCTCCACGTTTCTTCCAAGGTGCATTTAAACCGTCTTGTTAAACCTCTCTGAACTCCACATCTCTTCTAAGAGGCATTAAAAATGCTTTGTTAAGCTACTGTGACCTCCACGTCTCTTACAAGCGGTATTGTAATTGTCTTTTTATTCCACTGCGACCTCCACCACTCTTCTAAGGGGCAATAAAACTGTCTTGTTAAACCACTCTGAACTCCACAGCTCTTCTAAGGGGCATTAAAATCTCCACGTCTCTTCCATGGGGCATTGATATTGTATTTTTATTTCACTGGGACCTCCACAACTCTTCCAAGGGGCATTAAAACCATCTTGTTAAGCTACTGTTACCACCACGTCTCTTCCACGGGGCATTAATATTGTGTTTTTATTCCAGTGCGACCTCCACCACTCTTCCAAATGGCAATAAAACACTCTTGTTAAGTTACTGGGACCGCCACGTCTCTTCCACGGGGCATTTAAATTTTATTTTTATTCCACTGCGACCGCCACCACTCTTCCAAGGGGCATTAAAACCGTCTTGTTAAGCTACTTTGACCTTCACAGCTTTTCCAAAGGGCATTGATATTGTGATTTTATTCCACTGCGACCGCCACCACTCTTCCAAGGGGCATTAAAACAGTCTTTTTAAGCTAATTTGACCTCCACGTCTCTTCCAAAGGGCATTAAAACCGTCTTGTTTTAACACTCTGAACTCCACAGCTCTTCCAATGGGCATTAAAACCGTCTTTTTAACTACTGTGACCTCCAAATCTGTTCCACGGGGCAATGATATTGTGTTTTTATTCCACTGCGACCTCCACTACTCTTCCAAGCTGTATTAAAACTGTCTTGTCAAGCTCCTTTGATCTCCACGTCTCTTCCACGGGGCATTGGTATTGTGTTTTTATTCCACGGCGACCTCCACCACTCTTTCAAGGGACATTAAAACCGTCTTGTTAAGATACTGTGACCTCCACGTCTATTACAATGGGCATTGATATTGTGTTTTTAATCCACTGCAACTTCCACCACTCTTCGAAGGGGCATTAAAACAGTCTTGTTAAACCACTCTGAACTCCACAGCTCTTCCGAGGGGCATTAAAATCGTCTTGTTAAACTACTGTGATCTCCACGTCTCTTCCACGAGGCATTGATATTGTGTTTTTATTCCACTGGGACCCCCACCACTCATCCAAGGGGCATTAAAACCGTCTTGTTAAGTTACTGTTACCGCCACGTCTCTTACACGGGGCATTGATATTGTGCTTTTATTCCACTGCGACCTCCACCACTCTTCCAAGGGGCAATAAAACACACTTGTTAAGCTGCTGTGATCTCCACGTCTCTTACACGGGGCATTGGTATTGTGTTTTTATTACACTGCGACCTCCACCGCTCTTCCAAGGAGCATTAAAACCATCTTGTTAAGCTACTTTGACTTCCACGTCTCTTCCACGGGGCATTGATATTGTGTTTTTATTCCACTGCGACCTCCACGTGCTTCAACGGATATCAAGTGCTCCTTCAAGTGGGCTCTCCTCCACCTCAACTTCAACATCACAAATACTCCAGTCCTCAGAGGTGTCACCCCAATCGCACTTGCTTCCTCACAGCTCCCAAGTCTCCAGCTGCCTGTCTGAGTATGGGGTAACACAGATGGTTGAGTCTGCAGAGCTGTTTACTCATACTATAGCCTGGGAAACTGAGGTCTGCTCCAGAGCTACTGTTAATCCAGACGAGGAAATGATCTGCACTGATACCCAGAATCTTTATGAGTCAGATCCAGGACCAGATGAAGAAGGTTCTGAGAATAATGTAGACCCTCGTTCCCATACTGTAGCTCCTGTTGGTGGAGACAATTATGAAGACGATGATGAGACTCAAATACCTGATTGGAGCTACAACTTGACTTTTCGGTCAGGGCAGGAAGAGGTTGGTTCTGAGGATGACAGGTGTGAGAACACACAGGGTGATGATGATGAGGTTGGAGATCCCACTTACTGTCAACCCACAGTCACCCAGTCGATGAGGTCAGCAGAGGAGGTGGAGGAGGATGCTATTGACGACGAGGTTAGGTTGAACCTTCCTGGACAGAGACGGAGTACTGGAAGCACGTCAACAACTGCATCCTCAACCACAACTCTGCCTCTGACAACAAGTCGTGGTGGCTCTTCAGGTCCATGTCCTCTAAGCCTTGCATAGCCTGGGCATTTCTTCAGATCGATAAGGATGACCCAACTCGTGTTATCTGTAATATTTGTCACCAAAAGCTCAGTAGAGGCCAAAAAATCAATAGTTTGAGTACTTCATGCATGAACCGGCACATGGATATGAAGCATAAGTTGCAGTGGGAAGCTCACTGTGCTACAATGCGGCCTAGCGGGCCGGGCCAGCCACCGTCTGCCCCATCTTGTGCATCTGCGGCCTCTTCATCCTCTATTACTGGGGGGCAGCAGTCACACATGTTTTTGGACGCAGACCTGCCACCTCTTTAGCCGCAACAGCCAGTGTGATTGGCAGGTCATCCTTTCATTTGCAAGTGGAAACGCCAGCTGGTGTTGAGCGCTCTCCGACATTGAGAGCACTTTCTTTGGATCAAGGAAACCTAACTTTTCCACATGCATCTTCCGCATAGACCGGCAGTTTGCCGGGGACACCCTACTCGACGCCGTCTAAGCACAATAGCCAGCCCTCAGTCCCTCAGATGTGGACAAGTAAAAGACCATTTCCTCCTAGCAAAGCTAAGAGGTTAAATTTCACCATCTGAAAGCTCTTGGCTACAGAAATGCTGCCTTTCCGCGTGGTGGACACAGAGGATATTCGAGACCTTAAGTCCGTCGCAGTGCCCCAGTACCAGATGCCCAGTCGGCAAAACATCTCAAGGAAAGGTGTGCCTGTACTACACCAGCATGTCGCACACAATA
The DNA here is from genome assembly GCF_046119375.1 of Phyllobates terribilis. Taxonomy (NCBI): domain Eukaryota; kingdom Metazoa; phylum Chordata; class Amphibia; order Anura; family Dendrobatidae; genus Phyllobates; species Phyllobates terribilis. Next base: position 67,196,028 of record NW_027362763.1, on the reverse strand, counting down.
TCACCGCTTCTTTGAGAAACTCTGTGTGTGACAGGGTGCATTTCAACACAGACACTTGGACGAGTAGGCATGGACAGGGGTGTTACATGTTGCTGACTGGGCACTGGTTAACTATGGTGACAGCAGGACAAGGTGCTGCTGTCCAAGTCTTGCCGTCCACACGAGTTGTGCGTCATTCCTCTTTATCTAGAAATTCCTCCACTGCTTCTGCCTCCTCAACCTCCTCTCGGTCCTCCACCTGCACCCAAAGCCTGTCTGGTAATGCCACCCGCTTTCTAACTGTGCAGAAGGAATCCTGCACACCTCCTTACTATGCTGGAAGCATGGCTCAACGGCATCAGGTGGTGTTTACTTTGAAATGTCTGGGAAATGTGAGTCACACAGCTGAGGAGTTGTAGTCAGCTCTGGAGACCCAGTTTCATGAATGGTTGGCTCCACTGGACCTCCAACCAGGGAAGGCCGTGTGCGACAATGCTGCAAACCTGGGTGCGGCCCTTCGCCAGGGCAATGTCACACTTGTATGGCTCACGTGTTGAAACTGGTTGTCCCGCAATTTTTAGCCCACTATCTCGGACTAGATGGCCTTCTGCAGAGGGCACGGTCGCTGTGTATTCTCTTCCGCCGTTTGCATCCCACAGCTCAACGACTTACATCTCTACAGAAGTTGTTGGGCCTGCCAGTTCACCGGTTGAAATGCGATGTTCCCACACGGTGGAATTCAACTCTGCACATGTTTCAGCGACTGTGGCAGCACCGACAAACCCTGGTGCAATACATTCTGACGTATAGCCTGGGCCAATGAGGTCCAGAGGTGGGGCAAATCACGCTGCTGGAGTGGTCTCAGATCAGCGACCTATGCACCCTTCTGCACACTTTAGAAATGGCAACGAAGATGTTTGTTGCTGACGATGCCATTATCAGAATGACTATTCCAGTGATTTACATGCTGGAGCAAACATTAAATAGAATTCAGAGTCAGGTGGTGAGACAAGAGGAGGTGGAGGAAGTAGAGGAGGAGTCGTATGCGGAAGGGATAACATCTCCAAGTTCCAGACGGTCGGCAGCACCAAGGCGGCAGGCATGGGAGGGTGGGGGAGAGGGATTAATCAGGGCACATGGTAGCAGCCAAACTGTTGAGGAAGGTGCCGGAGCCGAGGATGAAGTGGAGGATGAACTTGTGATGGGCATGCAAGACTCATCAGATGAGCGAGACCTTGATCACATTTCTGTTGTGCGAGGTTGGGGGGAGAGGGCAGAGGAAGGAAGCATAATCCCTACCTCGCTACCATCACAACAAGGACTTGGTCCTCCTGGATGCGCAAGACATATGAGTGTCTTCTTGCTCCACTACCTGCAACATGACCCTCGGATTGTCAGAATTCTATATAATCCCGACTACTGGGTTGCCACACTCTTAGTTCCCCGGTACAAAAGTAAATTTGCCAAAATAATTCCTGCCATAGAAAGGGATTCATGCATGCAGGAATATCAGCAGAGGCTGTTGCAGAATCTTACATGTGCTATTCCACAAAACACCAGTGGTGCACGTAGTGAATTTCACAGTTCTAACTTGCCAACCGTGCGACTGTCGAGTCTTCATCACTCAAACCATAACAGTAACACAGTATCTGCTGGTAACAGCAATTTTGGACCCTTGCTCATTTTGGGATTCCGATCTGGAAAAATGGCCGGAGCTCGCTACTCACGCCTTGGAGATCTTGTCATGCCCTGCAGCCAGCGTTCTCTCTGAACGTGTGTTCAGCGCTGCTAGTGGTGTGCTGACAGATAAGCGAATGCGGCTGTCCACTGAGAATGTAGACAGACTCACGTTCATAAAGATGAACAAATCATGGATCCACAAGGACTTTTCTACCCCTGTGTCATCCTGGGGAGACTAAAAGCTTGAGGATTTGGTAAAATCACCTCACCAACCATTTTAAGCAACTCTGGGGCAATTGATGCCACTTAAGTGGTGTCTGTGCACAATTTTTGGAAAAAATGGAGACTCTTTTTGGGGTCCCCTTGCTGTGTTTTACGTGATGTTGGCATTGTCAATTCCAGGTGGGTTGGGTCGCTCCCCCCACATTTAACCGTAAGAAACTACATACGCTATTGCTTGGGGTAAAACAGATGGTTGAGTCTGAAGAGCTGTTTACTCAGAGGTCTGCTCCAAAGCTTCAGTGTCTGCTAGTCAGCATAGTAGCCCAGCTCTGAAGCAATCTACATCGCCTGTGTATCTAATAAGAATTTTTAACTGCATCTAGCCTAGGCATTACTTTGGACGTAGTAGCCCAGCTGTGAAGCAAGCTGCAATGCCTGTGTATCTAATAAGAATTTTTAACTGCATTTAGCCTAGGCAATACTTTGGGCGTAGTAGCCCAGCTGCGAAGCAAGCTGCACCGCCTGTGTATCTAATAAGAGATTTTAACTGCATCTAGCCTAGGCAGACTGTGGGGACCCCCAACCAAACCCAGACGCTCAGCCCCCCTACCGCCCTCCTTTCCTTGACAATACAATAATGTAACTCTTACAACTGGATGGGTGAGGATCGGTCAAAGCTTTATAACTCTTTATACTCATTCCATTAGAAAGGCATTTTATTTCTAAAATAATTCAGCTTGTTGCAGCATGACCTGTGTCTCCGCACCGGCAAGTTGTCCAACAAGTGTAACTCTCCAACATGTCCTTTCTATTTCCAGGCCACAGAGGATCCTGCTTACTCGTATGTGGGACTCTGACCCCCATCCATCACTCTTAACGCGTGTTCCACTCCCTCCTGGAGTCCTGACAGGAATATGTCAAGTCCAATATCCATTAAGTGAACACCGTCGGGCCGTATAAGGCCTGCTTTATCTCCTTCCAGTTGTCGGTGTCGTATCACTACACCGCCTCTGTCTCTTCTAAATTTTGCCATCCGAATATTTATTACAAGCCTTGTCCGTTCGATGGCCGTGATGTCTCGCGCACCTTGCCATACCGCTATCGGCACAATCTCTGACCATACTATAGTTAGTTTTGTGAAAAATTCTCTGAAGCTGTCAGTGTCTAGTTTCATTATTGCCATTAGTTATGCGCTCTTGTGATGACCTAAGTCGTTTACCCCGGCCTGTATAACTAAGATGACCGGACCTCTTGCCTCCCTCCCTACTTTGATTACCTAAATTAGTACCTGTGGCCATTGCAGGTCTCTAATACCTCTCCAGTTGAAATATGTGTTATGAAACTCTAATTTCCTCCCACCTGGGCAGACTTTCGCCCTTTTTTCTGCCCAATATATATACGAGTGGACTATCACCAACACTGTTGGCTTAGCGTCACCTGTAAAGAAACAAACCACATTAGGATTACAAGTCCGTTTTATGTATCTCGCCAAACACGTGGATCGCCATCTCCCTATCCTCTGATCTTCCGTTTCTGACAGTCCTGCTCTTGCTGCTTCCGTGGCCGCGCCTATGCAGAATGAGTGTGTCCCGTAATCTTTGGGGTGGTTCCCTGCCGATGTTAGGCAATTATTAAATATAGCTTGGAACTGGTATCTTGATAATGGCGTTCCATCAATGTGTGATAGGAAGAAGTTACTTTGTGATCTGATGGTTATATATGCTTTTACTATTGTTACCCAACTCAGTGTACTGTTTGTGGGTTGTAGGAGTACCCAAGTGCCCCTGCCCGCTGGAACCATTTTCGATTTGCATATGCGTAGACTTATTGCATTATTGGCTATGACTACGTCCTGGTGTAATAAGCAACCACTGGTGGTAATTTTGGTTTGAGGGACTAATTCGCTTATGCATAGCGCCCCGAAGAAGGCGATCGCAAATGCAGTAGACAGTATTGTTGCTTCAAATTGTGAGTGTCATGTTAATTGTGTTAGGGATATGATGTGAGAAATCAGTTTTAGTGACACGGGAAGGGTCGTCTACACTCTTGACTTGGCTGACCACTTTTCCACCCTTTTATGGATTGTCTGATGATGAATCTCTTTGTCACATCTCCCCAATTCAGTAGTTGGAAGTGAAGTCAGACACTGCTGCGCTGACGCCCCTGATATGCCCCTCATCATTAGCTGGTGGAGAAATTCTATGGTGACTGGTAATCTGGCTTGTTCACATTGGTCAACCCGTCTGCCTGCTACTAGTCGTGTCCACTCTTCCCATGCCTTACCATATGCTTGCCACGTCGACGGGGCAACTGACGCTCTGTTTAATGGCATCAACTATTCGCCACTAGATCCCATAGGGAGGGTGGTCAACAGTTGCCCGATGGGTGGCATTGGGGAGGAGCTCTGTGAAAATCTGCCAATTGAATTGTGATAATGCGTTAGCAGCAGCGTTAGACCCCTCAGCATCGTGGCTAGCGCGGACCCATACATTGAGTTTTAGGCACAGGAATGCTAGCCAGCATAGTAGGCCTAGCACTGGGAGAGACGATGATGCCATCTTATTAATGCAGTGCGCTAGGCTGGTGTTTTTTGTTATGAAACGTATATCTTTGTTAGCCAGGCGCGTGCCCCATATTTCTATTGCTACCACTATTGGGAAGAGTTCCAGGAGTGTCTGTTTTTTTTCAGCACTTGTTCTGCCCAATACGGAGGCCATAAGCTTGTGCACCATTGCTTAATTAGTATCGCTGCATATCCGCCTGATTCTGCCGCCCCGGTGAATAATCTTAGCTCAATGTTGGACTGTTCGGCTGACGTAAATAACTTGTGACCGTTGAATGATTATAAGAAGGTTTTCCACACCTCTAAGTCTGCCCGTAGCTGCCTGCTGATTCTGATTCTATGACTCGGTTTTGATGCCCCTTTTGTTGCGGGCATTAAATGACGAGAAAAAACTCTTCTGACTGGCATCACCCGGCTCGCAAACATGAGGAGACCTAGTAACACTTGCATCTGCTGTAGTGTTACTTTCCATACTGCGTAAAAACCCTCGATCAGGTGTAATGTTTTGGTATTTTTTCCCATGGGAGGCGGAAAAATCTTGCAGTCGTGTCGATTTCTATGCCTAAGAACGATAGCTTTGTTGTGGGGCCTATGGTTTTTGTTGGGCATAATGGGACTCCAATCTAACAGGAGATGTTTGTGAATTCGTTGAGTAAGGGGCAGCGAAAGGGGATGACAAATCGCCACAGCCCACGAAGGGGCCACCACAGTCAGTGACTCCTTCTTTATTTAGTATAGACTCTACCAATACATTTTGCGTAGTAGCCCAGCTGTGGTGCAAGCTACACCGCCTGTGTATCTAATAAGAATTTTTAACTGCATCTAGCCCAGTCAATGCTTTGGGCATAGTAGCCCAGCTGTGAAGCAAGCTGCACCCCCTGTGTATCTAATAACAATTTTTTACTGCATCTAACCCAGCCAATCATTTGCTAGTATTGCTAGTAGCAGTGTGGCATGGGCTCTAAACCTTGCATAGCCTGGGCATTTTTTAAGATCACTAAGGATGACCCAACTCATGTTATCTGTAACATTTGTCACCAAAAGCTAAGTAGAGGCCAAAGCAACAATAGTTTGAGTACTTTATGCTTGAACCGTCACATGAATATGAAGCACAAGTTGCAGTGCGAAGCTCACTGTGCTACAATGTGGCCTAGTGAGCCGGGCCAACCACCATCTGCCCCCCCTGTGTCATCCTGGGGAGACTAAAAGCTTGAGTATTTTGGAAAATATCCTCACCAACCATTTTAAGCAACTCTGGGACAATTGATGCCACTTAAGTGGTGTCTGTGCCACCTTTTTGGGAAAAAATGGAGACTCTTTTTGGAGTCCCCTTGCTGTGTTTTACATGACGTTGGCATCGTCAATTCCAGGTGGGTCGGGTCTCTCCCCTCCCTTTTAACTGTAAGAAACTACATACACTATGGCTTGGGTTGACACAAATGGTTGAGTCTGAAGAGCTGTTTACTCATACTATAGCCTGGGAATCAGAGGTCTGCTCCAAAGCTTCAGTGTCTGCTAGTCAGCGGAGAAGCCACCGCCTGTAGATCTAATTACAAATTTTTAACTGCATCTAGCCAAGGCAATACTTTGGGCCTAGTAGCAGTGTTTGCTAGTCAGCGGAGTATCCCAGCTGTTAAGCGAGCTACACCACCTGTGCTTTGGACACTTAATTTTTCAAAGGAAATGCTTCGGGCCCCCAGGACACTCAGTGAGGAGCATCGGGGAGGCGCCCCAAGGCAAAGGGGCTGGGACGGGCGGTATCTCGCCTTGCGATGGATCGCCAAGCTCGATCCTTATAAAAGCTTTTTAACAGCAGCAGCTTTAGTGGACGCTACTGGAGCTGGAATTTCTGCGGCTGCTGGCATCCGACTTGCCCTCCAAAAGATCCTTGTAAAAGGATTTAAAGTGTACTCATTCAAATTAAAGAGCCAATATAAATTACAGAGCTTAGAACTGCCTCCACCGTGGGGGGCTCGACCCACCAGCGGACAGGCACCAGTATTGGGAGAGGGGGGCTGGCCATCAGGGTCCACCGCGGCTCTGGCACAAACCCGGCGACACGGAGGTCGCACGGGCAGGAATGGACTGGCCGTGTCGGCTTCGCACTCCAGCGTAGTCCCTCTGCCCGCTCTCGCCCGTAACCTCAAAGGGATGCGCAAGCGGCTTTTCTTCCCAGGGCTGTTCCCCGCCCAGAAGGAATGTGGGGGAGCTCCAGTCTGCCTTCCACTGTACTCCCTTATCTCCTTTGCCCTCTTTCCTTCTTCCATTCTCCATCTAACCCCTCGGCTCTGTGGTGTCCTCTCTTCCTCCAGCTCTCTCCTTCTCACAGGTGGACTACCGCGTGTATTCACACTGTGGCGAATCTTTTGGGCCCAGGCATAAGAAGTTGTCGAGGTAATGGATAATATGTGCCCCCTTAGAAACGTCCATTACAACCCATTCGAGAAAGCAACTAAACGCCTCAAATAGTGAGCAGGATCTGGACCACCCTATGGGCAAAGAGCGATCTATATTGTATGCTCCTTCCCAGAAGCAGCCCAATAGGTGGACACTTTTCGGAGGCACAGGAAGTAAGTAACCGGAATGCCGCATCACTGTCTGTTTTGGCCATTAGGGTGACCCTTCCCAACTTCTTGATCCGCCTGATTGCCTTGTCAAAGGATGTACAGTATATACTACTGTACTTGGTTCCGCGTCGATGTTGTCGTTTACTGACCTGCCCTGCCCCTTGGATATGACAAATGGTGGATTAGTCCGAATGTATTGGTATTCGTTTTTGGCACAACTCACAACGGGGATACCACTACATCTTGTAAGGAAATATAAACAAAGTTTCTCAGCAGGTGCATATTAACTAATAATTAGAGCTCCATGGCTAGCACCTAATGACATTTACTGTAGGCAAATCGCTAATCATAAATATACAGCGAAGGGAAAGATGCGATCAAAGCTACACAGCAGGTAATTAATCATAAAATATAGCTTTTATTAAATATATAATTAAGAGAGAATACACCACATAATATGGCAGAAACAGTGCACGACATACATATCAAAAATATCTTAAAATACCATCATGCTCAATGGACACAGAGGTCCACATATAGGGCACCCACCAGGACTATAATATAGACACTAATGCACCTGATCAACAGATCTCTAATATATGTATCCAAATAGTGTATCATTAGTGGTCAGCTAATACTGCCTAACTGTATAGCGACATAACCATGTAAGTGACCATATAATGTAGTAGTAGAATCTACCTGGACAGAGGGCTAACAGCGGGGATGCTCACATGTGGACCACGCGTCCACCCCGACGCGCGTTTCGCGTCGCGTACCTGAAGAAGGTAACGCCGAAACGCGCGTCGGGGTGGACGCGTGGTCCACATGTGAGCATCCCCGCTGTTAGCCCTCTGTCCAGGTAGATTCTACTACTACATTATATGGTCACTTACATGGTTATGTCGCTATACAGTTAGGCAGTATTAGCTGACCACTAATGATACACTATTTGGATACATATATTAGAGATCTGTTGATCAGGTGCATTAGTGTCTATATTATAGTCCTGGTGGGTGCCCTATATGTGGACCTCTGTGTCCATTGAGCATGATGGTATTTTAAGATATTTTTGATATGTATGTCATGCACTGTTTCTGCCATATTATGTGGTGTATTCTCTCTTAATTATATATTTAATAAAAGCTATATTTTATGATTAATTACCTGCTGTGTAGCTTTGATCGCATCTTTCCCTTCACTGTATATCTTGTAAGGAAAGTGTTCTGAATGGAACCGCCATTCTACATAAAGATATTTATTTTTTTAATTATCTTGTCACGAAGTCTGGGTGTTGGTAGGCTGATTTTAGATTTTTACTCCAGCCTCTCTTGATTTTAGAAGGGCATGACATGCCTATATCTTTGTCTCCCCCTCCTTTTACTCCTCCACATCTTTTCTTTTCACATGACTATATGTACTTGTCACTTTTCCATGTGTTAGTTGTGTCTTCTGAGCAGTTTGTCAGCTTTTTGACACCTTTGAAGGTGTTTTCTATGTGTTTCTATGTGTTTTTGTTTGACTGCCATTGGTTTTAACGGTGTTCGACGGTGTTCGACGAACAGTTTGACGAAGAGTTCGGTGAACACACCGGTGTTCTATGAACCGAACCGAACCCGAACACTACAGGAGTGGCTCAACTCTAACTGTGACCTCCACGTCTCTTGCAAGGGGCATTAAAACAGCCTTGTTAAGCTACTGTGACCTCCACGTCTCTTCCAAGGGGAATTGATATTGTCTTTTTATTCCACTGCGACCTCCACCACTCTTCCAAGGGGATAAAAACCATCTTGTTAAGCTACTGTGACCTCCACAGCACTTCCAAGGGGCATTGATAATGTGTTTTTATTCCACTGCGACCTCCACCACTCTTCCAAGGGGCATTAAAACAGTCTTGTTAAGCTACTGTGACCACCAGGTTTTTTCCAAGTGACATTATATCCATCTTGCTAAACCACTCTGAACTCCACAGCTCTTCCAAGGGGCATTAAAACAATCTTGTTAAGCTACTGTGACCTCCACAGCTCTTCCAAGGGGCATTGATATTGTGTTTTTATTCCACTGCGACCTCCACCACTCTTCCAATGCGCATTAAAACAGTCTTGTTAAGTCACTGTGACCTCCATGTCTCTTCCATTGGCATTAAAACCATCTTGTTAAGCAACTGTAACCTCCACGTCGCTTTCACGGGGCATTGATATTGTAGTTTTATTCCACTGCGACCTCCACCACTTTTCCAAGGGGCATTAATACCATCTTGTTAAGCTACTGTGAACTCCACGTCTCTTCCAAGGGGCATTAAAACCATCTTTTTAAGCTACTGTGACCTCCCCGTCTCTTCCAAGGGGCAATGATATTGTCTTTAATTACCACTGCGACCTCCACCACTCTTCCAAAGGGCATTAAAACTGTCTATTTCAGATACTGTCACCTCCACGTCTCTTCCAGGGGGCATTAAAACCATCTTGTTAAGCTACTGTGACCTCCAAGCCTTTTCCAAGGGGCATAGATATTGTGTTTTATTCCACTACGACCTCCACCACTCTTCCAATGGGCATAAAAACAGTATTGTTAAGCTACACTAACCTCCACGTCTCTTCCACGGAGCATTGATATTGTGTTTTTATTCCACTGCGACCTCCACCACTTTTCCAAGGGGCATTAAAATTATCTTGTTAAGCTACTGTGACCTCCATGTCTCTTCCAAGGGGCATAAAAACCGTCTTGTTAAGCTACAGTGACCTGCACGTCTCTTCCACGGGGCATTTATATTGGGTTTTTATTCAACTGCGACCTCCACCACTCTTCCAATGGGCAGTAAAACCGTCTTGTTAAGCTACTGTGACCTCCACAGCTCTTCCAAGGGGCATTGATATTGTATTTTTATTCCATTGTAACCTCCACCACTATTCTAAGTGGCATTGACATTGCCTTTTTATTCCACTATGACCTCCACCACTCTTCCAAGGGGCATTGATATTGTGGTTTTATTCCACTGTAACCTCCACCACTGTTCCAAGGGGCATTAAAACCATCTTGTTAAACCACTCTCAACTCCACAGCTCTTCCAGGGGATTTAATACCATCTTTTTAAGCTACTGTGACCTCTACGTCTCTTCCTGGGGGCATTAAAACCGTCTTGTTAAGCTACTGTCAACTCCACGTCTCTTCCAAGGGGCATTGATATTGTCTTTTTATTCCACTGCGACCTCCACCACTCGTCCAATGGGCATTAAAACTGTCTTGTTAATCTACTGTGACCTCCACGTCTCTTCCAAGGGGCATTGATATTGTCTTTTTCTTCCACTGCGACCTCCACCACTCTTCCAATGGGCATTAAAACTGTCTTGTTAAGCTACTGTGACCTCCACCACTCTTCCAAGGGGCATTAAAGCTGTCTTGTTAAGCTACTGTGACCTCCAAGTCTCTTACATGGGGCATTGATATTGTCTTTTTATTCCACTGTAACCCCCACCACTCTTCCAAGGATCATTTAAATTGTATTGTTAAGGTACTGTGTACTCCATGTCTCTTCCAAAGGGCATAAAAACCGTCTTGTTAAACCAACCTGAACTCCACAGCTCTTCCAAGGGGCATTAAAACTGTCTTGTTAATCTACTGTGACCTCCACAGCTCTTCCAAGGGGCATGGATATTGTGTTTTTATTCCACTGTGACCTCCACCACTCTTCAAAGGGGCATTAAAACTGTCTTGTTAAGCTACTGTGACCTCCAAGTCTCTTACATGGGGCATTGATATTGTCTTTTTATTCCACTGCAACCCCCACAACTCTTCCAAGGATCATTTAAATTGTATTGTTAAGGTACTGTGTACTCCATGTCTCTTCCAAAGGGCATAAAAACTGTCTTGTTAAACCAATCTGAACTCCACAGCTCTTCCAAGGGGCATTAAAACCGTCTTGTTAATCTACTGTGACCTCCACGTCTCTTACACGGGGCATTGATATTGTGTTTTTATTCCACTGTGACCTCCACCACTCTTCCAAGGGGCATTAAAACTGTCTTGTTAAGCTACTGTGACCTCCAAGTCTCTTACATGGGGCATTGATCTTGGCTTTTTATTCCACTGTAACCCCCACCACTCTTCCAAGGTTCATTAAAACAGTATTGTTAAGGTACTGTGAACTCCACGTCTCTTCCAAAGGGCATTAAAACCGTCTTGTTAAACCATTCTGAACTCCACAGCTCTTCCAAGGGGCATTAAAACCATATTGTTAATATACAGTGACCCCCACGTCTCTTCCATGGGGCCTTGATATGGTCTTTTTACTACACTGTAACCTCCACGACTATTCCAAGGGGCATTAAAACGGTCTTGTTAAACTATTCTGAACTCCACAACTCATCCAAGGGGCATCAAAACCGTCTTGTTAAGCTACTGTGAACTCCACGTCTCTTCCACGGGGCATTGATATTTTTGTTTTTATTCCACTGCGACCTCCACCACTCTACCAAGGGGCATTAAAACGGTCTTGTTAAGCTACTGTGACCTACACGTCTCTTCCATGGGGCATTGATATTGTCTTTTTATTCCATTGTAACCTCCACCACTCTTCTAAGGGGCATTTAAACCGTCTTGTTAAGCTACTGTAATCTCCACTTCTCTTCCACGGGGCATTGATATTGTGTTTTTATTTTACTGCGACCTCCACCACTCTTCCAAGGGGCATTAAAATCGTCTTTTTAAGCTACTGTGACCACCACGTCTCTTTTACGGGGCAATGATATTGTGTTTTTATTTCACTGAGACCTCCACAGCTCTTTCAAGGGGCATTAAAACAGTCTTGTTAAGCTACTGTGACCTCCACGTCTCTACCACCGAGCATTGATATTGTGATTTTATTCCACTGCGACCTCCATCACTCCTCCAAGGGGCATTAAAACCGTCTTGTTAAGCTACTGTGATCTCCACGTTTCTTCCACGGGACATTGATATTGTGTTTTTATTCCACTGCGACCTCCACCACTCTTTCTAGGGGCATTAAAACCGTCTTGTTAAGCTACTGTGATTTCGACGTTTCTTCCGCGGTGCATTGCTAATGTGCTTTTATTCCACTGCGACCTCCACCAATCTTCCAAGGGGCATTCAAACCATGTTGTAAAGCTACTGTGACCGCCACGTCTCTTCCACGTGGCATTGATATTGTGTATTTATTCCACTGCGACCTCGACCACTTTTCCAAGGGGCATTAAGACCGTCTTGTTAAGCTACGGAGACCTCCACGTCTCTTCAAAGGGGCATTTATACTGTGTTTTTATTCCACTGCGACCTCCACCACTCTTTTAAAGGGCAAGAAAACCATCTTGTTAATCTACTGTGACCTCCACGTCTCTTCCAAGGGGCATTAAAACTGTCTTGTTAAGCTACTGTGACCTCCACGTCTCTTCCAAGGGTCATTGATATTGTCTTTTTATTCCTCTGCAACCTCTACCTCACTTGCAAGGGGCATTATAACCGTCTTGTTAAGCTACTGTGACCTCCACAGCTCTTCCAGGGGGCATTGATATTGTGTTTTTATTCCACTGCTACCTCCACCACTCTTCCAAGGATCATTAAAACAGTATTATTAAGCTACAGTGACCTCCAAGTATCTTCCAAGGGGCATTCAAACTGTGTTGTTAAACCACTCTGAACTCCACAGCTCTTCCAAGGGGCATTAAAAAAATCTTGTTACACTACTGTGACTTCCACGTCTCTTCCACGGGAATTGATATTGTGTTTTTATTCCACTACGACCTCCACCACTCTTCTAAGGGGCATTAAAACTGTCATGTTAAGCTACTGTGACCTCCTTGTCACCTCCACAGGGCATTGATATTGTGTTTTTATTTCACTGCGCCCTCCACCACTCTTCCAAGGGGCATTAAAATCGTCTTGTTAAACTACTGTGACATCCACGTCTCTTCCACAGGGCATTGATATTGTCTTTTTATTCCACTGTAACCCCCACCACTCGTCCAAGGATTATTAAAACAGTATTGTTAAGGTACTGTGAACTCCACGTCTCTTCCAAAGGGCATAAAAACCGTCTTGTTAAACCATTCTGAAGTCCACAGCTCATCCAAGGGGCATTAAAACTGTCTTGTTAAGCTACTGTGACCTTAACTTCTCTTCCACAGGGCGTTGATATTGTGTTTTTATTCCACTGCGACCTCCACCACTCTTCCAAGGGGCATTAAAACCGTCTTGTTAAACTATTCTGAACTCCACAACTCATACAAGGGGCATTAAGACCGTCTTGCTAAGCTACAGTGACCTCCACCTCTCTTCCATGGGGCATTGATATTTCTGTTTTTATTCCACTGCGACCTCCACCACTCTTCCAAGGGGCATTAAAACGGTCTTGTTAAGCTACTGTGACCTACACTTCTCTTCCATGGGGCATTGATATTGTCTTTTTATTCCATTGTAACCTGCACCACTCTTCCAATGGGCATTAAAACTGTCTTGTTAAGCTACTGTGACCTCCACGTCTCTTCCAAGGGGCATTGATATTGTCTTTTTATTCCACTACGACCTCCACCACTCTTCCAATGTGCATTAAAACTGTCTTGTTAAGCTACTGTGACCTCCACCACTCTTCCAAGGGGCATTAAAGCTGTCTTGTTAAGCTACTGTGACCTCCAAGTCTCTTACATGGGGCATTGATATTGTCTTTTTATTCCACTGTAACCCCCACCACTCTTCCAAGGATCATTTAAATTGTATTGTTAAGGTACTGTGTACTCCATGTCTCTTCCAAAGGGCATAAAAACCGTCTTGTTAAACCAACCTGAACTCCACAGCTCTTCCAAGGGGCATTAAAACTGTCTTGTTAATCTACTGTGACCTCCACAGCTCTTCCAAGGGGCATGGATATTGTGTTTTTATTCCACTGTGACCTCCACCACTCTTCAAAGGGGCATTAAAACTGTCTTGTTAAGCTACTGTGACCTCCAAGTCTCTTACATGGGGCATTGATATTGTCTTTTTATTCCACTGCAACCCCCACAACTCTTCCAAGGATCATTTAAATTGTATTGTTAAGGTACTGTGTACTCCATGTCTCTTCCAAAGGGCATAAAAACTGTCTTGTTAAACCAATCTGAACTCCACAGCTCTTCCAAGGGGCATTAAAACCGTCTTGTTAATCTACTGTGACCTCCACGTCTCTTACACGGGGCATTGATATTGTGTTTTTATTCCACTGTGACCTCCACCACTCTTCCAAGGGGCATTAAAACTGTCTTGTTAAGCTACTGTGACCTCCAAGTCTCTTACATGGGGCATTGATCTTGGCTTTTTATTCCACTGTAACCCCCACCACTCTTCCAAGGTTCATTAAAACAGTATTGTTAAGGTACTGTGAACTCCACGTCTCTTCCAAAGGGCATTAAAACCGTCTTGTTAAACCATTCTGAACTCCACAGCTCTTCCAAGGGGCATTAAAACCATATTGTTAATATACAGTGACGCCCACGTCTCTTCCATGGGGCCTTGATATGGTCTTTTTACTACACTGTAACCTCCACGACTATTCCAAGGGGCATTAAAACGGTCTTGTTAAACTATTCTGAACTCCACAACTCATCCAAGGGGCATCAAAACCATCTTGTTAAGCTACTGTGAACTCCACGTCTCTTCCACGGGGCATTGATATTTTTGTTTTTATTCCACTGCGACCTCCACCACTCTACCAAGGGGCATTAAAACGGTCTTGTTAAGCTACTGTGACCTACACGTCTCTTCCATGGGGCATTGATATTGTCTTTTTATTCCATTGTAACCTCCACCACTCTTCTAAGTGGCATTAAAACCGTCTTGTTAAGCTACTGTAATCTCCACTTCTCTTCCACGGGGCATTGATATTGTGTTTTTATTTTACTGCGACCTCCACCACTCTTCCAAGGGGCATTAAAATCGTCTTGTTAAGCTACTGTGACCACCACGTCTCTTTTACGGGGCAATGATATTGTGTTTTTATTTCACTGAGACCTCCACAGCTCTTTCAAGGGGCATTAAAACAGTCTTGTTAAGCTACTGTGACCTCCACGTCTCTACCACCGAGCATTGATATTGTGATTTTATTCCACTGCGACCTCCATCACTCTTCCAAGGGGCATTAAAACCGTCTTGTTAAGCTACTGTGATCTCCACGTTTCTTCCACGGGACATTGATAGTGTGTTTTTATTCCACTGCGACCTCCACCACTCTTTCTAGGGGCATTAAAACCGTCTTGTTAAGCTACTGTGATTTCGACGTTTCTTCCGCGGTGCATTGCTAATGTGCTTTTATTCCACTGCGACCTCCACCAATCTTCCAAGGGGCATTCAAACCATGTTGTAAAGCTACTGTGACCGCCACATCTCTTCCACGTGGCATTGATATTGTGTATTTATTCCACTGCGACCTCGACCACTTTTCCAAGGGGCATTAAGACCGTCTTGTTAAGCTACGGTGACCTCCACGTCTCTTCAAAGGGGCATTTATACTGTGTTTTTATTCCACTGCGACCTCCACCACTCTTTTAAAGGGCAAGAAAACCATCTTGTTAATCTACTGTGACCTCCACGTCTCTTCCAAGGGGCATTAAAACTGTCTTGTTAAGCTACTGTGACCTCCACGTCTCTTCCAAGGGTCATTGATATTGTCTTTTTATTCCTCTGCAACCTCTACCTCACTTGCAAGGGGCATTATAACCGTCTTGTTAAGCTACTGTGACCTCCACAGCTCTTCCAGGGGGCATTGATATTGTGTTTTTATTCCACTGCTACCTCCACCACTCTTCCAAGGATCATTAAAACAGTATTATTAAGCTACAGTGACCTCCAAGTATCTTCCAAGGGGCATTCAAACTGTGTTGTTAAACCACTCTGAACTCCACAGCTCTTCCAAGGGGCATTAAAAAAATCTTGTTACACTACTGTGACTTCCACGTCTCTTCCACGGGAATTGATATTGTGTTTTTATTCCACTACGACCTCCACCACTCTTCTAAGGGGCATTAAAACTGTCATGTTAAGCTACTGTGACCTCCTTGTCACCTCCACAGGGCATTGATATTGTGTTTTTATTTCACTGCGCCCTCCACCACTCTTCCAAGGGGCATTAAAATCGTCTTGTTAAACTACTGTGACATCCACGTCTCTTCCACAGGGCATTGATATTGTCTTTTTATTCCACTGTAACCCCCACCACTCGTCCAAGGATTATTAAAACAGTATTGTTAAGGTACTGTGAACTCCACGTCTCTTCCAAAGGGCATAAAAACCGTCTTGTTAAACCATTCTGAAGTCCACAGCTCATCCAAAGGGCATTAAAACCGTCTTGTTAAGCTACTGTGACCTTAACTTCTCTTCCATGGGGCATTGATATTGTCTTTTTATTCCATTGTAACCTGCACCACTCTTCCAAGGGGCATTAAAACCGTCTTGTTAAGATACTGTAATCTACACTTCTCTTCCACGGGGTATTGATATTGTTTTTATTTTACTGGGACCTCCACCACTCTTCCAAGGGGCATTAAAACAGTCTTGTTAAGCTCCTGTGACCACCACGTCTCTTCCGCGGGGCATTGATATTGTGTATTTATTTCACTGCGACCTCCACAACTCTTCCAAGGGGCATTAAAACAGTCTTGTTAAGCTACTGTTACCTCCACGTCTCTTCCACCGGTCATTGATATTGTGTTTTTATTCCACTGCGACCTCCACCACTCTTCCAAGGGGCATTAAACCGTCTTGTTAAGCTACTGAGATCTCCACGTTTCTTCCGCGGTGTATTGATATTGTGTTTTTATTCTACTGCGACTTCCACCATTCTTCCAAGAGGCATTAAAACCGTCTTGTTAACCTACTTTGACCTCCACGTCTCTTCCACCGGTCATTGATATTGTGTTTTTATTCCACTGCGACCTCCACCACTCTTCCAAGGGGCATTAAACCGTCTTGTTAAGCTACTGAGATCTCCACGTTTCTTCCGCGGTGTATTGATATTGTGTTTTTATTCCACAGCGACCTCCACCACTCTTACAAGGGGCATTAAAACGGTCTTGTTAAGCTACTGTGACCTCCACATCTCTTCCTTGGGGCATTGATATTGTTTTTTTATTTCACTGTAACCTCCACCACTCTACCAAGGGGCTTTAAAACCGTCTTTTTAAACCATTCTGAACTCCTCAACTCTTCCAAGGGGCATTAAAACCTTCTTGTTAAGCTACTGTGATCTCCACTTCTCTTCCACGGGCTATTGATATTGTGCTTTTTTTATACTGCGACCTCCACCACTACTCCAAGGGGCATTAAAACCGTCTTGTTAAGCTGCTGTTACCACCACGTCTCTTTTACAGGGCATTGATATTGTGTTTTTATTTCACTGCGACCTCCACAACTCTTTCAAGGGGAATTAAAACAGTCTTGTTAAGCTACTGTGACCTCCACGTCTCTTTCACCGAGTATTGATATTGTGATTTTATTCCACTGCGACCTCCACCACTCTTTCAAGGGGCATTAAAACCAGCTTGTTAAGCTATTGTGCTCTCCACGTTTCTCCCACGGGGCATTGATATTTTGTTTTTATTCCACTGCGACCTCCACCACTCTTCCAAGGGGCATTAAAACCGTCTTTTTAAACCATTCTGAACGTCGCAACTCTTCCAAGTTGCATTAAAACCATCTTGTTAAGCTACTGTGAGCTTGACGTTTCTTCTAAGGGGCATTGATATTGTGTTTTTATTTCACTGCGACCTCCACCACTCTTCCAAGGGGCATTAAAACAGTCTTGTTAAGCTACTGTGACCTCCACGTCTCTGCCAAGGGGCATTAAAACCGTCTTATTAAACCACTCTGAACTCCACAGCTCTTCCAAGGGGCACTAAAACAATCTTGTTAAGCTACTGTGACCTCCATGTCTCTTCCAAGGGGCATTAAAATCGTCTTCTTAAGCTACTGTGACCTTCACGTCTCTTCGAAAGGGCATTGATATTGTTTTTTTATTCCACTGCAACCTCCACATCTCTTTGAAGGGGCAAAAAAAACATCTTGTAAGCCACTCTGAACTCCACAGCTCTTCCAAGGGGCATTTAAACCATCTTGTAAAGCGTCTGTGGCCTTCACATTTCTTCCACAGGGCATTAAAACCGTTTTGTTAAACGACTCTGAACTCCACAGCTCTTCCAAGGGGCATTGATACCGTCTTCTTAAGCTACCGTGACCTCCACGTCTCTTCCAAGGGGCATTGATATTGTCTTTTTATTCCACTGCGACCTCCACCACTCTTCCAAGGGGCATTGAAAGCATCTTGTTAAACCACTCTGAACTCCACAGCTCTTCCACGGGGCATTAAAACTGTCTTGTTAAGCTACTGTGACCTCCATAGCTCTTCATCGGGGCACTGATATTGTGTTTTTATTACACTGTGACCTCCACCACTCTTCCAAAGGGAATAAAAACAGTCTTGTTAAGCTACTGTGATCTCCATGTCTCTTCCAAGGGACATTAAAACCGTCTTGTTAAACCACTCTGTACTCCACAGCTCTTGAAAGGGGCATTCATTCCATCTTGCTAAGCTACTGTGACCTCCACGTCTCTTCCAAGGTGCATAAAGCCATCTTGTTAAGCTACTGTGACCTCCACGTCTCTTCCACAGGGCATTGATATTGTGTTTAAATTCCACTGCGACCTCATCTCTCTTGCAAGGGGCATTAAAACTGTCTTGTTAAGCTACTGTGACCTCCACGTCACTTCCAAAGGGCATTAAAACTGTCTTGTTAAACCACTTTGTAATTCCACAGTTCTTCCAATCGGCATTAAAACCATATTGTTAAGATACTGTGACCAACACTTCTCTGACACCGGGCATTAATTTTGTGTTGTTATTCCACTGAGATCTCCACCACTATTCCAAGGGGGATTAAAAACATTTTGTTAACCAACTGTGACCTCCACGTCTCTTCCAAGGGGCATTAAAACCTTCTTGTGTTATGATCTCCTACAAGCACTAAGGAAAGACAGGAGATCTGTCCCTACAATAGAACTAAACTAGATCCCTACGATGTAACGGGGAACCTGATCCTGCGATCAGACCCGCTAAAGTCCTAGGCTAGTCTGTACGAAGAACTATAGATGTAAGGGAGGGATCCCTACAAGAACTAGGGACTGGGATAAAGTTGGTCACCTCCTAGCAAAAACAGTAGCAGTCAAAGACAAACACACAACAAAGAACATAGAGGTCAGAAGACCTAGCAAAACTAACAGAGAATGGTAACAGAGCAACAAGCTAGCTCAAGAGTAGTAAATACAATGAAGTCCAGCAACGCCAGGAGGGCGGAGCCAGATAAAATAGGCAAAAAAGGTCATGTGACCAGCAAACTAGAAAAAAACCAACAGGAGAGTTCTAACATCTTGTTTAGCTACTGTGACCTCCACGTCTCTTCCAAGGGGCTTTTATATTGTCTTTTTATTCCACTGCGACCTCCATCACTCTTCCAAGCGGCATTAAAGCCATCTTTTTAAGCTACTGTGACCACCACGTCGCTTCCACGGGGCATTAATATTGTGTTTTCATTTCACTGTGACCTCCACCACTCTTCCAGGGGGAATTAAAACAGTCTTGTTAAGCTGCTGTGACCTCCACGTCTCTACCACGTGGCATTGATATTGTGTTTTTATTCCATTTCGACCTCCATCACTCTTCCAAGGGGCATTAAAACCATTTTGTTAAGGTAGTGTGACCTCCATGTCTCTTCCATGGGGCATGAATATTTTCTTTTTATTCCACTGTAACCTCCACTTTTCTTCCAAGGGGCATTAAAACAGTCTTGTTAAACCATTCTGAACGACACAAGTCTTCCAAGTTGCAATAAAACCATCTTGTTTGGCTACTGTGAGCTCAACGTTTCTTCTACGGGGCATTGATTTTGTGTTTTTATTCCACTACGACCTCCACCACTCTTTCAAGGGGCATTAAAACAGTCTTGTTAAGCTACTGTGACCTCCACTTCTCTGCCAAGGGGCATTAAAAACGTGTTTTTTAACCACTCTGAACTCCACAGCTCTTCCAAGGGGCATTAAAACCATCTTGTTAAGCTACTGTGACCTCCATGTCTCTTCCAAGGGGCATTAAAACTGTCTTCTTAAGCTCCTGTGACCGCCACGTCTCTTCCAATAAGCATTAAAACCATCTTGTTAAGCTACTGTGACCTCCACCTCTCTTCCAAGGGGCATTGATATTGTCTTTTTATTCCACTGCGACCTCCACCATTCTTCCAAGGAGAATTAAAACCATTTTGTTAAACCACTCTGAACTCCACTGCTCTTCATAGGGGCATTAAAACCGTCTTGTTAAGCTACTGTGACCTCCACGTCTCCTTCAAGGGGCATTGATATTGTCTTTTCATTCAACTGCGTACTCCACCACTCTTCCAAGGGGCATTAAAACCGTGTTGTTAAATAGAGATGAGCGTTGTTCTACTCGAACTGTTCGCCAATCTCAAATTCGAGCTGTTTTGGGCGGTGTTCGAGCCGTTCGGCGAACACGAACAATTTGAGATAAATTCGGCTGTTCGAGGTTATGTTCGATAACTGTTCGTGCACCAAAATCATAACTGGATTTTTTCTCAGTAATGATGAAAATTAATGTTAATACGCAGTTTGAGTGTACAGCGGGGTGGGGGGAGGGGCAGGGGATGGATCTCTGCAGGAACAATGAAGATCTCCATTTTTTTTTCTCTTTCCCGCATTTACAGTGGGGAGGTGCAATCTGTCAGCCTATCAGCAGCGCACACACGGAGCGAAGTGCTTTTTTTCACACAAGCAAGGGCATGTGTCATTGGCAGTGTATGTCACATGTCCTTGCCCTATAAGACCAAGCCATTTTCCCCGTCGCCACCATTTTCTCACTGCTGCAGCTGCGTGTTAGACGGCACCGCTGTTGCTGTGTGCGCTATACCTTGTTAATTTCAAGCCAATTTTCGCACAAATATACAGATAGCTTGGGAGTAGGGAATAGTTGTGATTGCAGTCCTTTTAAGGACTAGGTTACAGCATTTCCTACGACTTTTATCAGGCAGGTCTGTGCTCTTAAATAGATAGGTTGTGGGAGTAAAGACTAATTGTAATTGGAGTCCTTTTCAGGACTAGGTTACATCAGTTCCTATCAGTTTTTGCCAGGCAGGTCTGTGCCAGTGCTGTGCAAGTTTTTTTCACAGCATTTGGCTGAATCTAGCAAAGCTAATCCTTTTTGGCCTATTGCAGAGTGTGTTAGTCAGTGGAGTAGCCTATCTGTGTTGCAAGATATACCACCTGTGTATAGAATACCAATTTTTTTACTGCACCTAGTGAAGTAAAATCTTTTGGGCATAGCATCATTCTATTAGTCCATCTATACTGACCTCCATCAGGTTGCAAACTGAATCTAATTTTTTTCTGCATCTAGCTCTGAAAAAATATTTGGCCTTCTAGCAGTGTGTCGGACTTTCTCTATTAGTCCATCTATACTGACCTCCATCAGGTTGCAAATTAAAAATAATTTTTATCTGCATCTACAGTACCTCTGAAAAAATATTTGGGCTTCTAGCTGTGTGTGGGACTTGTTGTATTAGTCCATCTATACTGACCTCCATCAGGTTGCAAACTGAATATATTTTTTTCTGCATCTACCTCTGAAAAAATATTGGGCTTCTAGCTGTGTGTGGGACTTGTTGTATTAGTCCATCTATACTGACCTCCATCAGGTTGCAAACTGAATATATTTTTTTCTGCATCTACCTCTGAAAAAATATTGGGCTTCTAGCTGTGTGTGGGACTTCTTGTATTAGTCCATCTATACTGACCTCCATCAGGTTGCAAACTGAATATAATAATTTTCTGCATCTAGCACTGAAAAAATATTTGGCCTTCTAGTAGTGTGTCGGACTTTCTCTATTAGTCCATCTATACTGACCTCCATCAGGTTGCAAATTAAAAATAATTTTTATCTGCATCTACAGTACCTCTGAAAAAATATTTGGCCTTCTAGCAGTGTGTCGGACTTTCTCTAATAGTCCATCTATACTGACCTCCATCAGGTTGCAAATTCAAAATAATTTTTATCTGCATCTACAGTACCTCTGAAAAAATATTTGGGCTTCTAGCTGTGTGTGGGACTTGTTGTATTAGTCCATCTATACTGACCTCCATCAGGTTGCAAACTGAATATATTTTTTTCTGCATCTACCTCTGAAAAAATATTGGGCTTCTAGCTGTGTGTGGGACTTGTTGTATTAGTCCATCTATACTGACCTCCATCAGGTTGCAAACTGAATATAATTTTTTTCTGCATCTAGCTCTGAAAAAATATTTGGCCTTCTAGTAGTGTGTCGGACTTTCTCTATTAGTCCATCTATACTGACCTCCATCAGGTTGCAAATTAAAAATAATTTTTATCTGCATCTACAGTACCTCTGAAAAAATATTTGGCCTTCTAGCAGTGTGTCGGACTTTCTCTATTAGTCCATCTATACTGACCTCCATCAGGTTGCAAATTCAAAATAATTTTTATCTGCATCTACAGTACCTCTGAAAAAATATTTGGGCTTCTAGCTGTGTGTGGGACTTGTTGTATTAGTCCATCTATACTGACCTCCATCAGGTTGCAAACTGAATATATTTTTTTCTGCATCTACCTCTGAAAAAATATTGGGCTTCTAGCTGTGTGTGGGTCTTGTTCTATTAATCCATCTATACAGACCTCCATCAGGTTGCAAACTGAATATAATTTTTTTCTGCATCTAGCTCTGAAAAAATATTTGGCCTTCTAGTAGTGTGTCGGACTTTCTCTATTAGTCCATCTATACTGACCTCCATCAGGTTGCAAATTAAAAATAATTTTTATCTGCATCTACAGTACCTCTGAAAAAATATTTGGGCTTCTAGCTTTGTGTGGGACTTGTTGTATTAGTCCATCTATACTGACCTCCATCAGGTTGCAAACTGAATATATTTTTTTCTGCATCTACCTCTGAAAAAATATTGGGCTTCTAGCTGTGTGTGGGACTTGTTGTATTAGTCCATCTATACTGACCTCCATCAGGTTGCAAACTGAATATATTTTTTTCTGCATCTACCTCTGAAAAAATATTGGGCTTCTAGCTGTGTGTGGGACTTGTTGTATTAGTCCATCTATACTGACCTCCATCAGGTTGCAAACTGAATATATTTTTTTCTGCATCTACCTCTGAAAAAATATTGGGCTTCTAGCTGTGTGTGGGTCTTGTTCTATTAATCCATCTATACTGACCTCCATCAGGTTGCAAATTGAATATAATTTTTTTCTGCATCTAACCCAGCCAATAGTTTTGGCCTAATACCACAGTTTGGCCACTCAGCTCTGCTCGGTTACCATCCATTGTTTTTTTGTGCAAACAACTCCAGAGTTGTGAATTAGTTAACCACCAAAATGAGTGGAAAAAGGCCTGCTGCTGGTGGAAAGGGGAATAGGCGTGTTGGGAAGGGGAAAAAAGGTTGTGTCCGTGGGGTAGGTGTTAAAGCAACAGTAACATCTGCAGAAGAAAGACCATCTTCCAGCCAAACTAAAATGTCTACTTCTTTTAGCGGACAATGTGATAAGATCCCTTTCTTACGGCCACGCCAATCGCTACAAATTCCAGATGAGGCACAAAAACAGCAGGTGCTTCAACGGATATCAAGTGCTCCTTTAAGTGGGCTCTCCTCCACATCAACTTCAACATCACAAATACTCCAGTCCTCAAAGGTGTCACCCAAATCGCACTTGCTTCCTCACAGCTCCCAAATCTCCAGCTGCCCGTCTGAGTATGAGGTAGAACAGATGGTTGAGTCTGCAGAGCTGTTTACTCATACTATAGCCTGGGAATCAGAGGTCGACTCCAGCGCTTCTGTGAATCCAGACGAGGAAATGATCTGCACTGATGCCCAGAATCTTTATGAGTCGGATCCAGGACCAGACGCAGAAGGTTCTGACCATAATGTAGACCCTCATTCCCAAACTGTAACTCCTGTTGGTGGAGACAATGAGGAAGACGATGATAAGACTCAAATACCTGATTGGAGCGACAACTTTAGTTTTTTGTCAGGGCAGGAACAGGTTGGCTCTGAGGACGACGGGTGTGATAACACACAGGGTGATGATGATGAGGTTGGAGATCCCACTTACTGTCAACCCACAGTCAGCCAAGAGATGAGGTCAGCAGAGGAGGTGGAGGAAGATGCTAGTGACGACGAGGTCAGGTTGCGCCTTCCTGGACAGAGACGTAGTACTGGAAGCACGTCAACAACTGCATCCTCAAACACAACTCTGCCTCTCACCACAAGTCGTGGTGGCTCTTCAGGTCGCATGGGTGCTAAGCCTTGCATAGCCTGGGCATTTTTTCAGATCGATAAAGATGACCCAACTCGTGTTATCTGTAACATTTGTCAGCAAAAGCTAAGTAGAGGCCAAAAAATACATAGTTTGAGTACTTCATGCATGAACCGGCACATGGGCATGAAGCATAAGTTGCAGTGGGAAGCTCAGTGTGCTACAATGCGGCCTAGCCGGCCGGGCCAACCGCCGTCTGCCATATCTTGTGCATCCGCAGCCTCTTCATCCTCTGTGACTGGGGGGACAGCAGTCACACCTGTTTTGGGGCGCAGACCTGCCACCTCTTTACCCGCAACAGCCAGCGTGATTGGCAGGTCATCATTTTCTTTGGAGGTGGTAACACCAGCTGGTGTTGAGCGCTGTCCGACATCGATAGCACCACCTTTGGATCAAGGCAACCTAACATGTCCGCCTGCATCTTCCTCACAGACCGGCAGTTTGCCGGGGACACCCTTATCAACCCCGTCTAAGCACAATAGCCAGCCCTCGGTCCCTCAGATGTGGACAAGTAAAAGACCATTTCCTCCTAGCCATGAGAAAGCTAAGAGGTTGAATTTCACCATCTGCAAGCTCTTGGCTACAGAAATGCTGCCTTTCCGCCTGGTGGACACAGAGGATTTTCGAGACCTTATGTCCGTCGCAGTGCCCCAGTACCAGATGCCCAGTCGGCACTACTTCTCAAAGAAAGGTGTGCCTGCGCTCCACCAGCATGTCGCACACAACATCACCGCTTCTTTGAGAAACTCTGTGTGTGACAGGGTGCATTTCACCACAGACACTTGGACGAGTAGGCATGGACAGGGGCGTTACATGTCGCTGACTGGGCACTGGGTAACTATGGTGACAGCAGGACAATGGGCTGCTGTCCAAGTCTTGCCGTCCCCACGAGTTGTGCGTCAATCCTCTTTATGTCAAAGTTCCTCCACTGCTTCTGCCTCCTCAACCTCCTCTCGGTCTTCCACCTGCACCCAAAGCCTGTCTGGTCATGCCACAAGCTTTCTAACTGCGCAGAAGGGATCCTGCACACCTCCTTACTATGTTGGCAGTAGGGCTCAACGTCATCAGGCGGTTTTTAATTTGAAATGTCTGGGAAATGTGAGTCACACAGCTGAGGAGTTGTGGTCAGCTCTGGAGAACCAATTTCATGAATGGTTGTCTCCACTGGACCTGAAACCAGGGAAGGCCGTGTGCGACAATGCTGCAAACCTGGGTGCGGCCCTTCGCTGGGGCAATGTCACACACGTGCCTTGTATGGCTCACGTGTTGAACCTGGTTGTCCAGCAATTTTTAGCCCACTATCCCAGACTAGATGGCCTTCTGCAGAGGGCACGGTCGCTGTGTGCTCACTTCCGCCATTCGCATCCCGCAGCTCAGCGACTTACATCTCTACAGAAGTCGTTGGGCCTGCCACTTCACCGGCTAAAATGCGATGTGCCTACCCGGTGGAATTCAACTCTGCACATGTTGCAGCAACTGTGGCAGCACCGACAAGCCCTGGTGCAATACGTTCTGACGTATAGCCTGGGCCAACGAGATCCGGAGGTGGGGCAAATCACGCTGGAGGAGAGGTCTCAGATCAGGGACCTATGCACCCTTCTGCACAGTTTTGAAATGGCGATGAAGATGTTTAGTGCTGACGATGCCATTATCAGCATGACTATTCTGGTGATTTACAAGCTGGAGCACATGTTAAACAGAATTCGGAGTCAGGTGGTGGTACAAGAGGAGGTGGAGGAAGTAGAGGAGGAGGAGTTGTATGCGGAAGGGCTAACATCTGCAAGGTCCAGACGGTCGGCAACACCAAGGCGGCAGGCATGTGAGGGTGGGGGAGATGGTTTTACCAGGGCGCATGGTAGCAGCCAAACTAGTGAGGAAGGTGCAGGAGCCCAGGAAGAAGTTGAGGACGAACTGATGGAAGACTCATCAGATGAGGGAGACCTTGATCACATTTCTGTTGTGCGAGGTTGGGGGGAGAGGACAGAGGAAGGAAGCATGATTGTTACCTCGCCACCAACACAACAGGGACTTGGTGCTCCTGGATGCGCAACACACATGAGTGCCTTCTTGCTGCACTACCTGCAACATGACCCTCGAATTGTGAGAATTAGAAATACTCCTGACTACTGGGTTGCCACACTGTTAGATCCACGGTACAAAAGTAAATTTGCAGAAATTATTCCTGCCATAGAAAGGGATGCACGCATGCAGGAGTATCAGCAGAGACTGTTGCAGAATCTTACATCTGCTTTTCCACAAAACACCAGTGGTGCACGTAGTGAATATCACAGTTCCAACTTGCCAACCGTGGGACCGTCAAGTGTTCAGCACTCAAACCGCAACAGAACCACAGTATCTGCTGGTAACATCAATTTTGCGGAATCATTTCACCACTTTTTTAGCCCATCCTTTGCAAGGCCACAGGAGACAAGAAGTCTGACACATAGTCAACGCCTAGAGACGATGGTACAGGAGTATCTCCAAGTAAACATTGAAGCCATGACTGTGTCACTGGACCCTTGCTCTTTTTGGGCTTCCAATCTGGATAAATGGCCGGAGCTAGCCACTTACGCCTTGGAGATCTTGTCATGCCCCGCAGCCAGCGTTCTGTCTGAACGTGTGTTCAGCGCTGCTGGTGGTGTGCTGACAGATAAGCGCACGCGGCTCTCCACTGATAATGTAGACAGACTCACGTTCATAAAGATGAACAAATCATGGATCCGAAACGACTTTTCTACCCCTGTGTCATCCTGGGGAGAGTAAAAGCTTGATGATTGGTTAAAATCACCCTACCAACCGTTTTAAGCTTTCAAATTACTAATCATGTTTATCTGTATCTTGACTGGAAAA
Source organism: Phyllobates terribilis (assembly GCF_046119375.1). NCBI lineage: Eukaryota > Metazoa > Chordata > Amphibia > Anura > Dendrobatidae > Phyllobates > Phyllobates terribilis. The sequence continues at coordinate 67,168,796 of NW_027362763.1, read as the reverse complement.
TAATTTGGGCTTTATAGCAGTGTGCAGCACTGATCCTATTAGCCCATCTATACTAAGCTCCACCAGATTTAAATTTAATAATAATTTTTAGCTGCATCTAGCCCGGAAAATAATTTTGGGGCTCCGAGATGCGCAAGACACATAAGTGCCTTCTTGCTGCACTACCTGCAACATGACCCTCATATTGTCAGAATTCGAAGTAATCATGACTACTGGGTTGCCACACTCTTAGATCCCCCAAACTTTTCGATCAACCTTTTCATTTTAATAAAGACCAAAAAAATGGTCATTTTTGAAATTATAAGCATTAGCAGGTTATTAGAAACTGAAATCAAACAGTTTTCAACTCAAAACTTTATTCTAGGTGATGTTACATTTTCACATAGGACCCCTTGTTCGAAATGAGCTTCTGAACTCTCTCGTCCATTGAATTTGTCAGGTTTTGGATGGTTTCTGCTTCAATTGTTTTGCATGAGGACAGAATACCCTCCCAGAGCTGTTGCTTAGATGTGAACTGCCTCCCGCCATCATAGACACTCCTTTTGATGATGCTCCAAAGGTTCTGAATGGGGTAGAGGTCAGGGGAGCATGGGGGTCACGCCATAAGTTTGTCCCCTTTTATGCCCATATCAGCCAGAGATGCAGATGTTTTATGTGCAGCATGAGATGGTGCATTATCATGCAAAAAAATGATCTTGCTGTGAAATACATGGTTCTTCTTCTTGAACCATGGCAGGAAGTGCTGTTTGAGAAAATCCACATACATTATGGAGTTCATCTTTAGCGCCTTCAGGGATCCTAAAAGGGCCGACAATCTCTCTCCCCATGATTCCAGCCCAAAACATTACTCCACCTCCTCTTTGTTGGCGCTGTAGCCGTGTTTGCGTGGGGTGTCCATCAACCAGCCATCCTCCACTCCATCCATCTGGACCATCGAGCGCTGCACGGCACTCATCCGTGAACAAAACAGTTTTGAAATCAGTCTTCATGTAATGTTTTACCCACTGGAGCCGTTTCTGCTTGTGTGAAGTGGATAGAGGAGGTCGACAGGATGGCATATGCACAGCTGCAAACCTCTGAAGGACCCTGCATCTTGTTGTTCGGGGGACGTTGGAGGCACCAGCAGCTTCAAAAACTTGTCTGCTGCTATGACAAGGCTTCTTTGCCGCTGCTCTTTTAACCTGACGTAATTGCCTGTAGGAAAGAGTCCTCAATTTGCCCTTATCAGCACGCACACGTGTGTACTGTGAATCAGCTACATACTTCTTGATTGCCAAGACACTTCATCCTGATCATCGCACAATGTTGATTGTAGTCATGTCTTGACCTAAACACTCCTCAATTTGTTGCTTCTCAGCAGCCGACACATCCTTTTTCTTTCCCATTTTGGCAGAAAATGTAGGCTGCTTAATAATGTGAGACAGCCTTCTTAAGTAGTCTTGCCTTTCATTGGACACACCTGCCAAACTAATTAGCACAGGTGTCTGCAATTGCTTACAGTGATATAAAGAGCCCTGACACACATCACCATCAATGAGTTTAACTGACAAACAAACAAATTCTTCCCTTATCACTCCTAAACACTTTTTGCATAATAATTTGGAACACAGTGTACATGTGCTTTTCCACAAAACACCAGTGGTTCACGTAGTGAATCTTACAGTTCTAACTTGCCAACCGTGGTCTGTATGGAGTTGTTCAATAAAGGGCCCAAAATTAAGATAACATAGATGGGAGAGGTCTCTATGAATAGGAATTCCTAAGTATTTGATACCCTGTGAGGGCCAGGCAAAGGGAAAGTTGGACTGGATGGAATCCTATGTGGATTTGGGGAGGGAGACATCGAGGGCCTCAGACTTCGCTGCATTGATTTTAAAATTTGACCATGTAACAAAGTGATCTATTTCAGCCATAACAGCATGGATGGATATATGTGATTGAGTGATATATACTAGTACATCATCAGCAAATAGAGAGCACTTGTACTCGGTGCCTCCCACCTCAATCCACCTAATATTGGGGTTATGGCGAATTGATGAGAGCAGGTGCTCCGTCACTAGGATGTATAAGAGAGGGGACAGAGGACATCCCTGCCTTGTCCCATTGGTGATTGTGAAAGGTGATGAAAATGTTCTGATGCACCCCCTGGGCCTTGGGACACCCGGAGCCGGACCCTTTTTGGTGGATGCTGGTGGTTGTAGTCTTCGTGGCGGCGACCCCGTTCCGTGGCTCAGGGTGGTCAAACCAGTGGCGGAACTATTTATGTGGTTTTGATGTTTAAATGTCCGACTACGCCACCCGTGGATTGCGGTCAGAGTGAACCGCCGCTGCAGGGCAGACCGCTGAGGCTGGCGTTGTGGGTGCAGCAGAGCGTAGCATAACTCCCAACGGGAGGAGTATAGCCTCAGGGCAGTGTATGCGGAGGATGGGGGTGATGGTGCAGGGCAGCAGCAGTAACGACACGGAGTCAGTGATGCAGTCCAGGGCCTTTACTCACAGTTCTTATTATCCAGACCACGTCTGCAGGTAACGGCTGCCCACGTCGTACTGTGCTCACCAGGTGAGGGGCTCAGACAACTCCCAGATAACTTTGGAGCGCTTCACAGGACCCCCTTTGTGTGTCCTTTGTCTGGCCTTTCTTACCAACCCTTCTGTCCGGCTGCCTCGGGCCTCCTCTTGGTAAACTTGGCACCAGTTTCCCTGACCCTATGTGCTGCCCTCCTAGCGAGTGTAGCGAGGGGCTGCGCCACATAAAATGTCACAGCCTCCGGTTTCTAGCTGAGGGTCGTTTCCTGCCTCCACTAGTTTCGGGGACCGGTCTCCCCCTTTGGCCTGACCCCTCCATGCAGGTGGATTCGGGCGTGCGGTGGCGACACGCCCATCCGCACCCCTGGGATCCCTTCGTTCCTCGTTCCTGGAGCCTTCTCCGCTCCTCTTCCTTCCTTCTCCCTCTTCCAGGCCTGGGCCTCTGTTACTAGGCCCGCCTCCGGAGCAGAGCTCATGCCGAGCCCCTGCTCCCTGCCACTTCTGCTCAGACTTCTCTGCACTGAACTAAGATGGTGCCCACCTTTTATACTCCCTTCTCAATGCACCCAGGAGCTGCTTCCTCCCTGCTCCTGCACTACAGGGTTCCCCTTCCTCAGTGTTCCCTCCCCCCTCTCCAGCCAGGGACAGGGACTGTCGTGCCCATCTCAGGGGCATATTGGTCGCCCTGCCCCACGGCAATGTGGTGTAATGCATGCAGGTGTTGGGTCCTGATCCACACTCCATCCTTACCTGAGAGTGAGATATCACACCTCTGGGTGAGGTGCAATACCACTGTAGCAACCGAGCCCTCAGGGTGCTACAGTTCCATTTATCTTCAGCCTAGGTGACGTATTGCGATACAGGGCCGTGATTTTGGCTATAAAAGGGTCCCCTAGACCCCTACCCCAAGCTTTTTAAGAGAATCATATATGGCGTGCCAGGAGACTCTATGGAATGCTTTCTCAGCATCCAACGAGAGTGTCTAATTACAAATTTTTAACTGCATCTAGCCCCGGAAATACTTTGTGCCTAGTAGCAGTGTCTGCTAGTCAGCGGATTATCCCGGCTGTTAAGCAAGCTACACCACCTGTAGTTTGGACACTTAATTTTTTCAAAGGAAATGCTTCGGGACCACGGGATACTCAGTGAAGAGCATCAGGAGGCACCCCAAGGCATAGGGACTGGCAGTAGGATGCCTTGCGGTGGACAGCCGAGCTCGATCCTTATAAAAGCTTTTTAACTGCAGCAGCTTTAGTGGACGCTACTGGAGCTGGAATTACGCGGCTGCTGGCATGAGACTTGCCCTCCAATAGATCCTTGTAAATGGATTTAAAGTGTATTCATTCAAATCAGAGAGACAATTTAAATTAAAAAGTTTAGAGCTGCCTCCACCACAGGGGGGCTCGCTCGACCCACCAGCAGACAGGCACCAGTATTGGGAGAGGGGGGCTGGCCGTCAGGGTTCACCGCGGCTCTGGCACAAACCCGGCGCCACGGAGGTGGCACGGGCAGGAGCGGACTGAACGTGTCGGCTTCTCACTTTTTGTATTTTAGAAGGGCATGACATGCCTATATCTGTGTCTCCCCCTCCTTTTACTCCTCCACCTCTTTTCTTTTCTCATGACTATATGTACTTGTCACTTTTCCATGTCTTAGTTGTGTCTTCTGAGCAGTTTGTCAGCTTTTGGACACCTTTGAAGGTGTTTTCTATGTGTTTCTATGTGTTTTTGTTTGCCTGCCATTGGTTTTAACGGTGTTCGAAGGTGTTCGACGAACAGTTCGACGAACAGTTCGGCAAACACACGGGTGTTCGACGAACCGAACCGAACTCGAACACTACGGGGGTGGCTCAACACTAACTGTGAGCTCCATGTCTCTTCCAAGGGACATAAAAGCCATCATGTTAAGCTACTGTTATTTCCACGTCTCATTCAAGGGGCATTAAAACAGTGTTTTTAAACCACTCAGAACTCCACAGGTCTTCAAAGGGGCATTAAAACCATCTTGTTGAGCTACTGTGACCCCCTTGTCTGTTCCAAGGGGCATTGATATTGTCTTTTTATTCCACTGCGACCTCCAACACTTTTCCAAGGGCATTATAACTGTCTTGTCAAGCTACTGTGACCTCCACGTCTCTTCCAAGTCGCATTAAAACCATCTTGTTAAGCTACTGTGACCTCCATGTCTCTTCTGCGGGGCATTGAAATTGTGTTTTTATTCCACTGCGACCTCCACCACTCTTCCAAGAGCATTAAAACCGTCTTTTTAAACCACTCAGAACTCCACAGCTCTTACAAGGGGCATTAAAACCATCTTGTTAAGCTACTGTGATATCCACGTTTCTTCCACGGGGCATTGATATTGTGTTTTTATTCCACTGCGAACTCCAACACTCTATCAAGGGGCATTAAAACAGTCTTGTTAAGCTACTGTGACCTCCAAGTCTCTTCCAAGGTGCATTAAAAGCAACTTGTGAAACCACTCTGAACTCCAGAGCTCTTTCAAGGGGCATTAAAACTTTCTTGCTAAGATACTATGACCTACACGTCTCTTCCACGGGACATTGATATTGTGTTTTTATTCCACTGCGACCTCCACCACTCTTCCAAGGGGCATTAAAACTGTCTTGTTAAGCTACCGTGACCTCCTGTCTCTTCCAAGGAGCATTAAAACCATCTTCTTAAGCTACTGTGACCTCCACGTCTCTTCCAAAGGGCATTGATATTGTCTTTTTATTCCACTGCGACTTCCACGTCTCTTTAAACCGTCTTGTTAAACCACTCTGAACTCCACAACTCTTACAAGGGGCATTAAAACCATCTTGTTAAGCTTCTCTGACTTTCACGTCTCTTCCAAGGGGCATTGATATTCTCTTTTTATTCCACTGTATCCTCCACCACTCTTCAAAGGGACATTAAAACCATCTTGTTAAGATACTGTGACCTCCACGTCTCTTCCACGGGGCATTGGTATTGTGTTTTTATTCCACTGCGACCTCCAACACTCTTCCAAGGGGCATTAAAACCATCTTTTTAACTACTGTTACCCCCACATCTCTTCCAAGGGGCATGGATATTGTCTTTTTATTCCACTGCAACCTCCAAAATGGTTCCAAGGGGCATTAAAACTGTCTTGTTAAACCACTCTGAACTCCACCCCTCTTCCAAGGGGCATTAAAACAGTCTTGTTAATCTACTGTGACCACCACGTCTCTTCCAAGGGGCATTAAAATAGTCTTGCTAAGCTACTGTGACCGCCACATCTCTTCCAAGGGGCATTAAAACCATCTTGTTAAGCTACTGTGATCTACACATCTCTTCCAAAGGGCATTAATAGCGTCTTGATAAGCTACTGTTACCTCCACGTATCTTCCACGGGGCATTGATATTGTGTTTGTATTCCACTGCGACCTCCACCACTTCTCCAAGTGGCATCAAAACCATCTTTTAAAGCTACTGTGACCTCCCTGTCACTTCTACGGGGCACTGATATTGTGTTTTTATTCCACTGCGACCTCCACCACTCTTCCGAGGGGCATTAAAACCATCTTGTTAGGCTACTGTGACCTCCACATCTCTTCAACGGGGCATTGATATTGTGTTTGAATTCCACTGCGACCTCCATCACTCTTCAAAGGGGCATTAAAATGATCTTGTAAAGTTACTGTGACCTCCATGTCTGTTACAAGGGGCATTAAAACTATCTTGTTAAGCGACTGTGACCTCCACTTCTCTTCCAAGGGGCATTGATATTTTCTTTTTATTACACTGTGACCTCCACCTCTCTTCCAAGGTGTAACGGGTCTGGGAGGCGGAACCTCTGAGCTACTATACAAGGGGGCGGTCCTTGTAAGGGAGCGGGTAGCGACCAGGGAAGACGGGCTGGAAGTCTCAGCAGGTGAACGGGACAGTCTCTGAGTGAACGGGACAGTCTCTGAGTGAACGGGCTGGAGGTCACGGCAAGTGACCGGGGCAGTCTCTAGGTATAGGGTTGGTACGACCTGTGGCGGCTGAAGATAGACGTGAGCTCCCAGGTGAGCAGGCGAGAGTCTCTGGATGAACGGGTGGTCACAGCATGTGACGGCGGAGCCTCCAGGAAGACCAGCGGACAGGCGACAGATGAGCGCTCCCAGGTGAGCGGGCAGAAGACTCTGGACAGGCGGGTGGTCACAGCACGTGACGGCAGAGCCTCCGGGTAGGCAAGCAGACAGGTAGCAGATGAGCGCTCCCAGGTGAGCGGGCAGAAGTCTCTGGACAGGTGGGTGGTCACAGCACGTGACGGCAGAGCCTCCGGGTAGGCAAGCAGACAGGTAGCAGATGAGCGCTCCCAGGTGAGCGGGCAGGAGTCACTGGACAGGCAGGTGGTCACAGCACGTGACGGCGGAGCCTCCAGGTAGGCTAGCAGGCAGGTAGCAGATGTGCGCTCCCAGGTGAGCGGGCAAGCTGGTCCATAGACAGACTGACAGGAGTTGGAAGGCAGACCGTCGGACCTCAGGCAAGCAGGCAGGTAGCTGATGTGCGCTCTCAGGTGAGCGGGCAGGCTGGTCCTTAGACAGACTGACAGGATTAGTAAGGCAGACCGTCGGACCTCAGACTAGCAGGCAGGTAGCAAGTAATCAGGCAGGAATCTGGCAGGTAACTGGCAGGTAACTGGCAACGGGACCTGAGGGCTGAAGCACAGGTGAGACAAAGGTGCAAACAACATTGCTCGGGCACCTCCATTTTGGAGGAGGTGCCTTATATATGGTAAAGTCCTCCGGCCATTGGCCGGGGACTCCTTAGGACGGCGCGCGCGGCCCCTTTAAGAGGGAGGGAGGGCGCGCGCGCGCCCTAAGCACAGTGGCCGGGAAGGAGCGCGCGCTGCCAGCAGAGCGGGAGAGGGACGCCGGGCACGGAGCAGAGCGGTGAGGGGAACAGCGTCCCTGCCTAGCAGAGGGCAGGGACGCCGGCACTACAGTACCCCCCCCCTTTAGGCCCCCCCTTTTTTAGGCCAGATAGAAATTTAGCTAGGATGAGAGGGGCATGGATGTTCTCCCGGGGCTCCCACGTTCTCTCCTCAGGACCAAACCCCTTCCAATCTACCAGAAAAAAGGTCTTTCCTCTTACCCTTTTTGTGGCAAGAATGTTCTCTACCTTAAACTCGTCCTCAGCAGAAACCGGAGCAGGAGGCGTACCTGTAGACTTGGAAAAAGAGTTAAGCACCACGGGTTTGAGGAGAGATACATGGAAGGAGTTAGGGATCCGTAAGTTGGCCGGGAGTTTCAATTTATAGGCCACCGGGTTGATCTGACTGATGACCTCCAGAGGACCGATGAACCGAGGACCTAACTTGTAAGAAGGTATCTTGAGTCGAACATATTTAGATGAGAGCCAGACTTTATCTCCTGGACGAAATTGTGGAGGATCCAGGCGTTTTTTGTCAGCGTGTCTTTTCATACGCTCGGATGACAGAAGGAGTGCGGACCGGGTACTCTCCCATATGGAGGAAAATTTGCTAACGAGAGATTCCGCAGCCGGGTTGTCCACAGAGGTGGAGACGGGAAAAGGAATCCGAGGATGCTGACCAAAGACTACAAAAAACGGGGATTTGGAGGAGGATTCGCTCTCGTGATTATTATAAGAGAACTCGGCCCATGGTAGAAGATCCACCCAGTCTGAATGATGGGCATTAACGAAGTGCCGGAGGTAACTGGTCAGGTTCTGATTGATCCGCTCCACTTGACCATTGGACTGTGGGTGGTAAGCGGAAGAGAAGTCCAGGGTGACGTCTAGTAGTTTACAAGTGGCTCTCCAGAAACGTGAGGTGAACTGTACCCCACGATCCGACACGATGTGGAGGGGCAGGCCATGAAGACGGAAGATGTGGCGGATAAAGTCTTTAGCCAGCTCGGGTGCAGACGGAAGGCCTGGCAGGGGAATAAAGTGAGCCATCTTGGAAAAGCGGTCAGCGACCACCCAAATGACCGTACAACCGGCAGAGACGGGGAGATCAGTTATAAAGTCCATTGCTATATGCTGCCAGGGGGCAGCAGGTACAGGAAGCGGAAGGAGGCGTCCGGCTGGCAGATGTCTCGGAACTTTGTTGCGGGCGCAGGACACACAGGCAGAAACAAAGTCTATTATGTCCTTGTGCAGGGTAGGCCACCAATAGTGCCGGGCAATAAGCTGGAGGGTCTTTTTCTGACCGGCGTGGCCAGCTAGTTTAGACGAATGACCCCAGTGTAGGATCTTCTCCCGATCAGGTACTGAAACAAACGTCTTACCGGGAGGGAGACGATTTAGACTCACGGGAGCCACCTGCATTACTCTGGCGGGATCGATGATATGTTTAGGTTCTTCCTCGAGATCGGACACCAGAAAGGATCGGGACAAGGCGTCTGCTTTGACGTTTTTGTCAGCCGGGCGAAAATGAAGAACAAAATCAAAGCGAGCAAAAAACAAGGACCACCGGGCTTGGCGCGGGTTAAGTCTCTGGGCATGCTGGAGGTAAGCCAAGTTCTTGTGGTCAGTGTAAATTATTACCGGATGAAGAGCCCCCTCGAGTAGGTAACGCCACTCCTCCAAAGCCAGCTTGATGGCCAATAGCTCTCGGTCTCCTATGGAATAGTTGCGCTCAGAAGAGGAGAAGAGTTTGGAGAAGAAGCCACAAGTTACCATTCTCCCGGAAGATGATTTTTGAGTAAGTACTGCTCCGGCTCCAGAGGAGGAGGCGTCAACTTCCAGGAAGAACTGCTTGTTGCCGTCCGGGCGATGCAGCACCGGGGCGGAAGAGAAGGCCTGTTTTAGGGAAAGAAAGGCCTCCTCTGCTTCGGGCGGCCACTCTTTGGGATTAGTACCCTTACAGGTGAGCGCGGAAACTGGGGCAGTCCGGGAAGAGAAGTGCGGGATGAAGAGGCGGTAATAGTTGGCGAAGCCCAGGAACCGTTGAATAGCCTTCAACCCCTCTGGTCGGGGCCATTTCTCGATGGCAGACAGTTTCTCAGGATCCATTTGTAGGCCGGTCTGAGAGATAATGTAGCCCAGAAACGGAAGCGAGGACTGCTCAAAGAGGCACTTCTCATATTTAGCGTAGAGATGGTTCTGCCTGAGCCTGAGCAGGACCTGACGAACATCCCTCCGGTGAGTCTGGAGATCCGGAGAGAAGACCAAGATGTCGTCCAGGTACACCACTACGCAGGAGTAGAGAAGGTCCCGGAAGATGTCATTGACCAACTCTTGAAAGACGGCAGGAGCGTTACAGAGGCCAAAGCACATTACCAGATATTCATAGTGGCCGTCCCGGGTGTTGAATGCCGTCTTCCATTCATCCCCCTGACGGATACGAACCAGGTTGTACGCCCCACGGAGGTCCAGTTTGGTGAAGATTCTAGCCCCCCTCAGATGATCAAATAACTCCGGAATGAGCGGAAGGGGGTACTTATTCTTCACCGTGATCTGGTTAAGGCCTCTATAGTCTATACAGGGACGGAGAGAGCCGTCCTTCTTTTTGACGAAAAAGAAGCCTGCTCCCGCCGGGGAGGTAGATTTCCGGATGAATCCCCTGGCCAGATTCTCCTCAATATATTCGGACATCGACCGGGTCTCAGCAGCGGATAATGGATAAATACGCCCACGGGGAGGAGAAGTACCAGGTAACAGGTCGATAGGGCAATCGTATGGTCTATGAGGGGGTAGTGTCTCTGCCTCCTTTTTATTAAAGACATCAGCATAAGACCAATAAGGAATCGGAAGTCCAGGTAGATTAGCTGGGGTAGGAGAAGGACGGACGGGATGAACAGGAACCAGACAGGTCTTATGGCAGCCCTGTCCCCAGCGAAGGACTTCTCCGGTCTGCCAGTCAAGAACGGGTGCATGTTTCTGGAGCCAAGGTAGGCCTAGCAAGAGGGCGTGAGAGAGTCCAGGCAGAACATGGAAGGAGATACTTTCAGAATGCAGCATTCCCACCTGCAGAGTAATGGATTCGGTGATGAGTTGGATGGGGCGTGGTAAGAGCCCCCCATCCACGGCAGCAACAGACAAGGGTACAGCCAGAGGTTTGGTGGGGATGCGGTATTTCTCTACCAGGGACTGTGAAATAAGATTCCCGGCTGCTCCAGAGTCCAGTTGGGCTAGTTCGAAATAACGGTTCTCCCCGTAGACGATTGAGACTGACAACAGCAGGGATGGAGAGGATTTATTCTTGTCTAGGTGGACCTCTCTGAGCGAACCTAGACACAGGCGTTTCCCGACCTCTCCGGGCAGGCACAGATCCGGTGCTCCTTACTGCCACAGTAGAAGCAGGTCCCCTCGGCACGGCGTAAGTCCTGACGGGTCTTGACCATCTTGGTCTGGTCGACCTGCATAGGCTCAGGAGGGTGTACCTGGTTAGAGACAGAAGGAGTGACGGGTTTCTGAAAAGTAGGAGCTAGACGTGGTAACCTCCTCTCACGGGTGACCTCTCTGGCACGCTCCTGGAACCGTAGGTCAATCCGGGTGGCAAGAGTTATTAAGTCATCGAGAGTGGTAGGAATGTCCCGACCGGCAAGTTCATCTTTAATACGGCCGGACAGACCCTCCCAGAAGACGGAAACCAGAGCGTCGTTATCCCAGGCCAGCTCCGAGGCAAGGGTACGGAACCGTATGGCATATTGGCCCACGGTGAGTCTCTCCTGACGGAGGCGTAGCAACGATGATGCGGATGAGGTCTTCCGTCCGGGTTCGTCGAAGACTTTCCGGAAAGCCGTGAGAAAAGCAGGCAAGTTGGACACCAGGGGGTCTCCTCTCTCCCATAGAGGATTTAGCCAGGCCAGGGCCTCCCCGGTGAGATGGGACATGATGAATGCAATTTTGGCTCGGTCGGAGTTAAACTGGTGGGACAATAGTTCAAAGTGCAGGGTGCACTGATTTATGAAGCCCCGAGCCTGGGCGGAGTCGACTCCGAAGCGAGGAGGTGCAGAAAGCCGGGGTCCGGGGTAGGATACCATGGTATTAGTGGGCAGCGGAGCTGCCGGATTGCAAGATATGGCACTGGCGGAGGTTGTTGGTGGATCAGTCAGAGTGTTCAGGCGAGTATTGACATTCCGCAGGTGACCCAGGATGGACTCCTGTTGGGACCTTTGACGGGACAGTTCATGACACAGGTCCGAGAGCGAGGGAGCTTGGGTGCCACCGGGTTCCATGGCCCGAGCAAACTGTAACGGGTCTGGGAGGCGGAACCTCTGAGCTACTATACAAGGGGGCGGTCCTTGTAAGGGAGCGGGTGGCGACCAGGGAAGACGGGCTGGAAGTCTCAGCAGGTGAACGGGACAGTCTCTGAGTGAACGGGACAGTCTCTGAGTGAACGGGCTGGAGGTCACGGCAAGTGACCGGGGCAGTCTCTCGGTATAGGGTTGGTACGACCTGTGGCGGCTGAAGATAGACGTGAGCTCCCAGGTGAGCAGGCGAGAGTCTCTGGATGAACGGGTGGTCACAGCATGTGACGGCGGAGCCTCCAGGAAGACCAGCGGACAGGCGACAGATGAGCGCTCCCAGGTGAGCGGGCAGAAGACTCTGGACAGGCGGGTGGTCACAGCACGTGACGGCAGAGCCTCCGGGTAGGCAAGCAGACAGGTAGCAGATGAGCGCTCCCAGGTGAGCGGGCAGAAGTCTCTGGACAGGCGGGTGGTCACAGCACGTGACGGCAGAGCCTCCTGGTAGGCAAGCAGACAGGTAGCAGATGAGCGCTCCCAGGTGAGCGGGCAGGAGTCACTGGACAGGCAGGTGGTCACAGCACGTGACGGCGGAGCCTCCAGGTAGGCTAGCAGGCAGGTAGCAGATGTGCGCTCCCAGGTGAGCGGGCAAGCTGGTCCATAGACAGACTGACAGGAGTTGGAAGGCAGACCGTCGGACCTCAGGCAAGCAGGCAGGTAGCTGATGTGCGCTCTCAGGTGAGCGGGCAGGCTGGTCCTTAGACAGACTGACAGGATTAGTAAGGCAGACCGTCGGACCTCAGACTAGCAGGCAGGTAGCAGGTAATCAGGCAGGAATCTGGCAGGTAACTGGCAGGTAACTGGCAACGGGACCTGAGGGCTGAAGCACAGGTGAGACACAGGTGCAAACAACATTGCTCGGGCACCTCCATTTTGGAGGAGGTGCCTTATATATGGTAAAGTCCTCCGGCCATTGGCCGGGGACTCCTTAGGACGGCGCGCGCGGCCCCTTTAAGAGGGAGGGAGGGCGCGCGCGCACGCCCTAAGCACAGTGGCCGGGAAGGAGCGCGCGCTGCCAGCAGAGCGGGAGAGGGACGCCGGGCACGGAGCAGAGCGGTGAGGGGAACAGCGTCCCTGCCTAGCAGAGGGCAGGGACGCGGGCACTACACAAGGGGCATTAAAACCATCTTTTTAATCCACTCTGAACTCCACAGCTCTTCCAAGAGGCATTAAAACCATCTTGCTAAACTACTGTGACCTCCACGTCTCTTCCAAGGGGTATTAATATTGATTTTTATTCCACTGTGACCTCCACCACTCTTCCAAGGGGCATTAAAATCTTCTTGATAAACCACTCTGAACTGTACAGCTCTTCCAAGGGGCATTAAAACAGTCTTGTTAAGCTACTGTGACCCCCACCTTCTGTGACCTCCACATCTCTTCAACGGGGCATTGATATTGTGTTTTTATTCCACTGCGACCTCCACCACTCTTTCAAGGGGCATTAAAACCATCTTGTTAAACCACAATGAACTCCACAGCCCTTCCAAGGGGAATTAAAACCGTCTTGTTCAGCTACTGTGTCATCCACAGCTTTTCCAGGGGGCTTTGATATTGTGTTATTATTCCACTGCGACCGCCACCACTCTTCCAAGGGGCATTAAAACCGTCTTGATAAACCACTCTGAACTCCACAGGTCTTCCAAGGGGCATTAAATCCGTCTTGTTAAGCTACTGTGACCTCCACATCTCTTCCAAGGGGCATTGATATTGTGTTTTTATTCCACTGTGACCTCCACCACTCTTCCAAAGGGCATTAAAACAGTTTTTTTAAGCTACTGTGACCTCCACGTCTCTTCAAGGGGGCATGAAAACTGTCTTGTTAATCTACTGTGACCTCCACATCTCTTCCAAGGGGCATTAAAACCGTCTTGTTAAACCACTCTGACCTCCACATCTCTTCCAAGGGGCATTAAAACCATCTTGTTAAGCTACTGTGACCTCCATGTCTTTTTCAAGGGGCATTAAAACCATCTTGTTAAGCTACTGTGACCTCCATGTCTCTTGCTCGGGGTATTGATATTGTGTTTTTATTCCACTGCGACCTCCACCACTCTTCCAAGGGGCATTAAAACCATCTTGTTATGCTACTGTGACTTCCATGTCTCTTCCACCCGGCATTGATATTGTCTTTTTATTCCACTCTAACCTCCACCACTCTTCCAAGGGGCATTAAAACCAACTTGTTAAGCTAATGTGACCTCCATGTCTTTTTCAAGGGGCATTAAAACCATCTTGTTAAGCTACTGTGACCTCCATGTCTCTTGCACGGGGTATTGATATTGTGTTTTTATTCCACTGCGACCTCCACCACTCTTCCAAGGGGCATTAAAACCATCTTGTCATGCTACTGTGACTTTGACTTCTCTTCCACCCGGCATTGATATTGTCTTTTTATTCCACTGTAACTTCCACCACTCTTCCAAGGGGCATTAAAACCATCTTGTTAAGCTAATGTGACATCCATGTCTTTTTCAAGGGGCATTAAAATCATCTTGTTAAGCTACTGTGACCTCCACGTCTCTTCCTAGGGGCATTAAAACCGTCTTGTTAAACCACTCTGAACTCCACAGCTCTTCCCCATGCTTTTCCCATGTCTTTTCAGCACTGTATGCATGTGTCACACAGCATATGGCCAGATAAGGTTGTAAAATGTTAAAATGACATTTCTCGGTGAATGCACTTGTCACGGTTGAAAGCAATACAAAAGTGCAAAGAAGCATAAAAAATTCTACTTGTGAACAGAGATGAGCGATGTTCTACTCGAACTGTTCGCCAATCTCAAATTCGAGCTGTTTTGGGCGGTGTTCGAGCCGGTCGGCGAACACGAACAATTTGAGAAAAATTCGGCTGTTCGAGGTTATGTTCGATAACTGTTCGTGCACCAAAATCATAACTGGATTTTTTCTCAGTAATGATGAAAATTAATGTTAATACGCAGTTTGAGTGTACAGCGGGGCGGGGGGAGGGGCAGGGGATGGATCTCTGCAGGAACAATGAAGATCTCCATTTTTTTTTCTCTTTCTCGCATTTGCAGTGGGGAGGTGCAATCTGTCAGCCTATCAGCAGCGCACACACGGAGCGAAGTGCTTTTTTTCACACAAGCAAGGGCATGTGTGATTGGCAGTGTATGTCACATGTTCTTGCCCTATAAGACCAAGCCATTTTCCCCGTCGCCACCATTTTCTCACTGCTGCAGCTGCGTGTTAGACGGCACCGCTGTTGCTGTGTGCGCTATACCTTGTTAATTTCAAGCCAATTTTTGCACAAATATACAGATAGCTTGGGAGTAGGGAATAGTTGTGATTGCAGTCCTTTTAAGGACTAGGTTACAGCATTTCCTACGACTTTTATCAGGCAGGTCTGTGCTCTTAAATAGATAGATTGTGGGAGTAAAGACTAATTGTAATTGGAGTCCTTTTCAGGACTAGGTTACATCAGTTCCTATCAGTTTTTGCCAGGCAAGTCTGTGCCAGTGCTGTGCAAGTTTTTTTCACAGCATTTGGCTGAATCTAGCAAAGCTAATCCTTTTTGGCCTATTGCAGAGTGTGTTAGTCAGTGGAGTAGCCTATCTGTGTTGCAAGATATACCACCTGTGTATAGAATACCAATTTTTTTACTGCACCTAGTGAAGTAAAATCTTTTGGGCATAGCATCATTCTATTAGTCCATCTATACTGACCTCCATCAGGTTGCAAACTGAATATAATTTTTTTCTGCATCTAGCTCTGAAAAAATATTTGGGCTTCTAGCAGCGTGTGGGACTTGTTCTATTAGTCCATCTATACTGACCTCCATCAGGTTGCAAATTAAAAATAATTTTTTTCTGCATCTAGCTCTGAAAAAATATTTGGGCTTCTAGCAGTGTGTGGGACTTGGTCTATTAGTCCATCTATACTGACCTCCATCAGGTTGCAAATTAAAAATAATTTTTTTCTGCATCTAGCTCTGAAAAAATATTTGGGCTTCTAGCAGTGTGTGGGACTTGGTCTATTAGTCCATCTATACTGACGTCCATCAGGTTGCAAATTTAATAAAAAAATTTTCTGCATCTAGCTCTGAAAAAATATTTGGGCTTCTAGCGGTGTGTGGGACTTGGTCTATTAGTCCATCTATACTGACCTCCAACAGGTTGCAAATTAAAAATAATTTTTTTCTGCATCTAGCTCTGAAAAAATATTTGGGCTTCTAGCAGTGTGTGGGACTTGGTCTATTAGTCCATCTATACTGACCTCCATCAGGTTGCAAATTAAAAATAATTTTTTTCTTCATTTAGCTCTGAAAAAATATTTGGGCTTCTAGCAGTGTGTGGGACTTGTTCTATTAGTCCTTCTATACTGACCTCCAGCAGGTTGCAAATTGAATATAATTTTTTTCTGCATCTAGCTCTGATAAAATATTTGGGCTTCTAGCGGTGTGTGGGACTTAGTCTATTAGTCCATCTATACTGACCTCCATCAGGTTGCAAATTAAAAATAATTTTTTTCTGCATCTAGCTCTGAAAAATATTTGGGCTTCTAGCGGTGTGTGGGACTTGGTCTATTAGTCCATCTATACTGACCTCCATCAGGTTGCAAATTAAAAATAATTTTTTTCTGCATCTAGCTCTGAAAAAATATTTGGGCTTCTAGCAGTGTGTGGGACTTGGTCTATTAGTCCATCTATACTGACCTCCATCAGGTTGCAAATTAAAAATAATTTTTTTCTTCATTTAGCTCTGAAAAAATATTTGGGCTTCTAGCAGTGTGTGGGACTTGTTCTATTAGTCCTTCTATACTGACCTCCAACAGGTTGCAAATTGAATATAATTTTTTTCTGCATCTAGCTCTGAAAAAATATTTGGGCTTCTAGCGGTGTGTGGGACTTGGTCTATTAGTCCATCTATACTGACCTCCATCAGGTTGCAAATTAAAAATAATTTTTTTCTGCATCTAGCTCTGAAAAAATATTTGGGCTTCTAGCGGTGTGTGGGACTTGGTCTATTAGTCCAACTATACTGACCTCCATCAGGTTGCAAATTAAAAATAATTTTTTTCTGCATCTAGCTCTGAAAAAATATTTGGGCTTCTAGCAGTGTGTGGGACTTGGTCTATTAGTCCATCTATACTGACCTCCATCAGGTTGCAAATTGAATAAAAAAAATTTCTGCATCTAGCTCTGAAAAAATATTTGGGCTTCTAGCGGTGTGTGGGACTTGGTCTATTAGTCCATCTATACTGACCTCCATCAGGTTGCAAATTAAAAATAATTTTTTTCTGCATCTAACCCAGCCAATAGTTTTGGCCTAATACCACAGTTTGGCCACTCAGCTCTGCTCGGTTACCATCCATTGTTTTTTTGTGCAAACAACTCCAGAGTTGTGAATTAGTTAACCACCAAAATGAGTGGAAAAAGGCCTGCTGCTGGTGGAAAGGGGAATAGGCGTGTTGGGAAGGGGAAAAAAGGTTGTGTCCGTGGGGTAGGTGCAGAAGAAAGACCATCTTCCAGCCAAACTAAAATGTCTACTTCTTTTAGCGGACAATGTGATAAGATCCCTTTCTTACGGCCACGCCAATCGCTACAAATTCCAGATGAGGCACAAAAACAGCAGGTGCTTCAACGGATATCAAGTGCTCCTTTAAGTGGGCTCTCCTCCACATCAACTTCAACATCACAAATACTCCAGTCCTCAAAGGTGTCACCCAAATCGCACTTGCTTCCTCACAGCTCCCAAATCTCCAGCTGCCCGTCTGAGTATGAGGTAGAACAGATGGTTGAGTCTGCAGAGCTGTTTACTCATACTATAGCCTGGGAATCAGAGGTCGACTCCAGCGCTTCTGTGAATCCAGACGAGGAAATGATCTGCACTGATGCCCAGAATCTTTATGAGTCGGATCCAGGACCAGACGCAGAAGGTTCTGACCATAATGTAGACCCTCATTCCCAAACTGTAACTCCTGTTGGTGGAGACAATGAGGAAGACGATGATAAGACTCAAATACCTGATTGGAGCGACAACTTTAGTTTTTTGTCAGGGCAGGAACAGGTTGGCTCTGAGGACGACGGGTGTGATAACGCACAGGGTGATGATGATGAGGTCGGAGATCCCACTTACTGTCAACCCACAGTCAGCCAAGAGATGAGGTCAGCAGAGGAGGTGGAGGAAGATGCTAGTGACGACGAGGTCAGGTTGCGCCTTCCTGGACAGAGACGTAGTACTGGAAGCACGTCAACAACTGCATCCTCAAACACAACTCTGCCTCTCACCACAAGTCGTGGTGGCTCTTCAGGTCGCATGGGTGCTAAGCCTTGCATAGCCTGGGCATTTTTTCAGATCGATAAAGATGACCCAACTCGTGTTATCTGTAACATTTGTCAGCAAAAGCTAAGTAGAGGCCAAAAAATACATAGTTTGAGTACTTCATGCATGAACCGGCACATGGACATGAAGCATAAGTTGCAGTGGGAAGCTCAGTGTGCTACAATGCGGTCTAGCCGGCCGGGCCAACCACCGTCTGCCATATCTTGTGCATCCGCGGCCTCTTCATCCTCTGTGACTGGGGGGACAGCAGTCACACCTGTTTTGGGGCGCAGACCTGCCACCTCTTTACCCGCAACAGCCAGCGTGATTGGCAGGTCATCATTTTCTTTGGAGGTGGTAACACCAGCTGGTCTTGAGCGCTGTCCGACATCGATAGCACCACCTTTGGATCAAGGCAACCTAACATGTCCGCCTGCATCTTCCTCACAGACCGGCAGTTTGCCGGGGACACCCTTATCAACCCCGTCTAAGCACAATAGCCAGCCCTCGGTCCCTCAGATGTGGACAAGTAAAAGACCATTTCCTCCTAGCCATGAGAAAGCTAAGAGGTTGAATTTCACCATCTGCAAGCTCTTGGCTACAGAAATGCTGCCTTTCCGCCTGGTGGACACAGAGGATTTTCGAGACCTTATGTCCGTCGCAGTGCCCCAGTACCAGATGCCCAGTCGGCACTACTTCTCAAAGAAAGGTGTGCCTGCGCTCCACCAGCATGTCGCACACAACATCACCGCTTCTTTGAGAAACTCTGTGTGTGACAGGGTGCATTTCACCACAGACACTTGGACGAGTAGGCATGGACAGGGGCGTTACATGTCGCTGACTGGGCACTGGGTAACTATGGTGACAGCAGGACAAGGGGCTGCTGTCCAAGTCTTGCCGTCCCCACGAGTTGTGCGTCAATCCTCTTTATGTCATTTTTCCTCCACTGCTTCTGCCTCCTCAACCTCCTCTCGGTCTTCCACCTGCACCCAAAGCCTGTCTGGTCATGCCACAAGCTTTCTAACTGCGCAGAAGGGATCCTGCACACCTCCTTACTATGCTGGCAGTAGGGCTCAACGTCATCAGGCGGTTTTTAATTTGAAATGTCTGGGAAATGTGAGTCACACAGCTGAGGAGTTGTGGTCAGCTCTGGAGAACCAATTTCATGAATGGTTGTCTCCACTGGACCTGAAACCAGGGAAGGCCGTGTGCGACAATGCTGCAAACCTGGGTGCGGCCCTTCGCCGGGGCAATGTCACACACGTGCCTTGTATGGCTCACGTGTTGAACCTGGTTGTCCAGCAATTTTTAGCCCACTATCCCAGACTAGATGGCCTTCTGCAGAGGGCACGGTCGCTGTGTGCTCACTTCCGCCGTTCGCATCCCGCAGCTCAGCGACTTACATCTCTACAGAAGTCGTTGGGCCTGCCACTTCACCGGCTAAAATGCGATGTGCCTACCCGGTGGAATTCAACTCTGCACATGTTGCAGCGACTGTGGCAGCACCAACAAGCCCTGGTGCAATACGTTCTGACGTATAGCCTGGGCCAACGAGATTCAGAGGTGGGGCAAATCACGCTGGAGGAGTGGTCTCAGATCAGGGACCTATGCACCCTTCTGCACAGTTTTGAAATGGCGACGAAGATGTTTAGTGCTGACGATGCCATTATCAGCATGACTATTCCGGTGATTTACATGCTGGAGCACATGTTAAACAGAATTCGGAGTCAGGTGGTGGCACAAGAGGAGGTGGAGGAAGTAGAGGAGGAGGAGTTGTATGCGGAAGGGCTAACATCTGCAAGGTCCAGACGGTCGGCAGCACCAGGGCGGCAGGCATGTGAGGGTGGGGGAGATGATTTTACCAGGGTGCATGGTAGCAGCCAAACTAGTGAGGAAGGTGCAGGAGCCCAGGAAGAAGTGGAGGACGAACTGATGGAAGACTCATCAGATGAGGGAGACCTTGATCACATTTCTGTTGTGCGAGGTTGGGGGGAGAGGACAGAGGAAGGAAGCATGATTGTTACCTCGCCACCAACACAACAGGGACTTGGTGCTCCTGGATGCGCAACACACATGAGTGCCTTCTTGCTGCACTACCTGCAACATGACCCTCGAATTGTGAGAATTAGAAATAATCCTGACTACTGGGTTGCCACACTGTTAGATCCCCGGTACAAAAGTAAATTTGCAGAAATTATTCCTGCCATAGAAAGGGATGCACGCATGCAGGAGTATCAGCAGAGACTGTTGCAGAATCTTACATGTGCTTTTCCACAAAATACCAGTGGTGCACGTAGTGAATCTCACAGTTCCAACTTGCCAACCGTGGTCTGTATGGAATTGTTCAATAAAGGGCCCAAAATTAAGATAACATAGATGGGAGAGGTCTCTATGAATAGGAATTCCTAAGTATTTGATACCCTGTGAGGGCCAGGCAAAGGGAAAGTTGGACTGGATGGAATCCTATATGGATTTAGGGAGGGAGACATCGAGGGCCTCAGACTTCGCTGCATTGATTTTAAAATTTTACCATGTAACAAAGTGATCTATTTCAGCCATAACAGCAGGGATGGATATATGTGATTGAGTGATATATACTAGGACATCATCAGCAAATAGAGAGCACTTGTACTCGGTGCCTCCCACCTCAATCCACCTAATATTGGGGTTATGGCGAATTGATGAGAGCAGGTGCTCCGTCACTAGGATGTATAAGAGAGGGGACAGAGGACATCCCTGCCTTGTCCCATTGGTGATTGTGAAAGGTGATGAAAATGTTCTGACGCACCCCCTGGGCCTTGGGACACCCGGAGCCGGACCCTTTTTGGTGGATGCTGGTGGTTGTAGTCTTCGTGGCGGCGACCCTGTTCCGTGGCTCAGGGCGGTCAAACCAGTGGCGGAACTATTTATGTGGTTTTGATGTTTAAATGTCCTACTACGCCACCCGTGGATTGCGGTCAGAGTGAACCGCCGCTACAGGGCAGACCGCTAAGGCTGGTGTTGTGGGTGCAGCAGAGCGTAGCATAACTCCCCACGGGAGGAGTATAGCCTCAGGGCAGTGTATGCGGAGGATGGGGGTGATGGTGCAGGGCAGCAGCAGTAACGACACGGAGTCAGTGATGCAGTTCAGGGCCTTTACTCACAGTTCTTATTATCCAGACCACGTCTGCAGGTAACGGCTGCCCACGTCGTACTGTGCTCACCAGGTGAGGGGCTCAGACAACTCCCAGATAACTTTGGAGCGCTTCACAGGACCCCCTTTGTGTGTCCTTTGTCTGGCCTTTCTTACCAACACTTCTGTCCGGCTGCCTCGGGCCTCCTCTTGGTAAACTTGGCGCCAGTTTCCCTGACCCTATGTGGTGCCTTCCTAGCGGGTGGAGCAAGGGGCTGCGCCACATAAAATGTCAGAGCCTCCGGTTTCTAGCTGAGGGTCGTTTCCTGCCTCCACTAGTTCGGGGACCGGTCTCCCCCTTTGGCCTGACCCCTCCACGCAGGTGGATTCGGGCGTGCGGTGGCGACTCGCCCGTCCGCACCCCTGGGATCCCTTCATTCCTCGTTCCTGGAGCCTTCTCCACTCCTCTTCCTTCCTTCTCCCTCTTGCAGGCCTGGGCCTCTGTTACTAGGCCCGCCTCCGGAGCAGAGCTCATGCAGAGCCCCTGCTCCCTGCCACTTCTGCTCAGACTTCTCTGCACTGAACTAAGATGGTGCCCACCTTTTATACTCCCTTCTCAATGCACCCAGGAACTGCTTCCTCCCTGCTCCTGCACTGCAGGGTTCCCCTTCCTCAGTGTTCCCTCCCCCCACTCCAGCCAGGGACAGGGACTGTCGTGCCCATCTCAGGGGCATATTGGTCGCCCTGCCCCACGGCAATGTGGTGTAATGCATGCAGGTGTCGGGTCCTGATCCACACTCCATCCTTATCTGAGAGTGAGATATCACACCTCTGGGTGAGGTGCAATACGTCTGTAGCAACCGAGCCCTCGGTGCTACAGTTCCATTTATCTTCAGCCTAGGTGACGTATTGTGATACAGGGCCGTGATTTTGGCTATAAAAGGGTCCCCTAGACCCCTACCCCAAGCTTTTTAAGAGAATCATATATGGCGTGCCAGGAGACTCTATGGAATGCTTTCTCAGCATCCAACGAGAGTATCTAATTACAAATTTTTAACTGCATCTAGCCCAGGAAATACTTTGTGCCTAGTAGCAGTGTCTGCTAGTCAGCGGATTATCCCGGCTGTTAAGCAAGCTACACCACCTGTAGTTTGGACACTTAATTTTTTCAAAGGAAATGCTTCGGGACCACGGGATACTTAGTGAAGAGCATCAGGAGGCACCCCAAGGCATAGCGGCTGGGACTGGCACTAGGATGCCTTGCGGTGGACAGCCGAGCTCGATCCTTATAAAAGCTTTTTAACTGCAGCAGCTTTAGTGGACGCTACTGGAGCTGGAATTACGCGGCTGCTGGCATGAGACTTGCCCTCCAATAGATCCTTGTAAATGGATTTAAAGTGTATTCATTCAAATTAGAGGGACAATTTAAATTAAAAAGCTTAGAGCTGCCTCCACCACAGGGGGGCTCTCTCGACCCACCAGCGGACAGGCACCAGTATTGGGAGAGGGGGGCTGGCCGTCAGGGTTCACCGCGGCTCTGGCACAAACCCGGCGACACGGAGGTGGCACGGGCAGGAGCGGACTGGCCGTCTCGGCTTCTCACTTTTTGGATTTTAGAAGGGCATGACATGCCTATATCTGTGTCTCCCCCTCCTTTTACTCCTCCACCTCTTTTCTTTTCGCATGACTATATGTACTTGTCACTTTTCCATGTGTTAGTTGTGTCTTCTGAGCAGTTTGTCAGCTTTTGGACACCTTTGAAGGTGTTTTCTATGTGTTTCTATGTGTTTTTGTTTGCCTGCCATTGGTTTTAACGGTGTTCGAAGGTGTTCGACGAACAGTTCGACGAACAGTTCGGCGAACACACGGGTGTTCGACGAACCGAACCGAACTCGAACACTACGGGGGTGGCTCAACACTACTTGTGAACATAGCCCAAGGTGTGGAAGAGTATTTTTGTTTTTGGTTATTTATTTTACCTCATACACAAGTACTTACCCTGGAAAGGATGTTCAGTCAGAGGAAAACTGTTTCAGTTTAGTTTTTGAACGTTTTGTTGTGAGCCCGTAAAAGTGGCTTAATACCTCTGACCACGTTGTTGACAGCAGTGACCTGGGGGTCAAAAATGCTTCCTGGGGCGATCCCCATGCTGTCCCCATGTGATTTGAGCACTGTCACTATTTTTGGCCACTTTTTAGGCTTTCTACAGACTGCCAGGGGTGCCGCCGCAAAAATGCATAGACTAACATTGGGCTCGTTGCTCGGGTCGAGCACCCGAGTATCACGGTGAGCTCGGCCTGAGCTTCAAGCACCCGAGCATTTTATTGCTCACTCAACACTAGTAGAAATGATTCTGCTGGAGCATTAGCAGAACCTGACGAACATTCCTCCGGTGTGTGGGCAGATCTGGAGAGAAGACCAAGATATCGTCCAGGTATACCACCACGTAAGAATACCGGAGATCACGGAAGATGTCATTAACCAGCTCCTGGAAGATGACTGGGGCATTACAGAGACCAAAGGGCATCACGTGGCATTCATAGTGACAGTCCTGGGTGTTGAATGCAGTCTTCCACTCGTCTTCCTGGCGGATCCAGACCAAATTGTTAGCCCCACGAAGATCGAGCTTGGTGAAGATCCTCACGCCTTTAAGCGGTCGAACAGCTCCGAGATGAGAGGCAGGGGGTACTTATTCTTGATGGTAATCTGGTTAAGACCCCTGTAGCCAATACACGGCCATAGCGAGCCGTCTTTCTTTTTAACCAAGAAGAATCCTGCTTCAGCCTGGGAAATAGACTTCTGAATGAATCCCCTAGCAAGATTCTCCTCAATGTACACAGACTGCGACAAGGGGTAGATACGCCCGCGGGGAGGAAAAGCACCTGGTACCAGGTCAATTGGGCAATCATACGGCCTATGAGGGGGTAGTGTCTCAGCTTCCTTCTTGTCAAAGACATCCGCATAGGACCAGTAGGATGCCGGCAGACCAGGTAGATTAGCCAGAGTAGACGGGGGTTGAGCTGGACGAACCGGAACCAGGAAGGTCTCATGGCAATCCTGCCCCCAATGGAGCACCTCACCAGATCGCCAATTCAGTACGGGTTTATGTCTCTGTAGCCAGGGTAGACCTAGCAAAAGGGAGTGAGAGAGACCGGAGAGCACATGAAAGGAGATCCTCTCCGAGTGCAGCATTCCCACCTGTAGGGTAACAGGCTCTGTGATGAGCAAGATGGTTTCTGGAAGAAGTCTCCCATCCACGGAAGCGAGTGCCAAAGGTTCAGCCAGACATTTGGTAGGAATCTGATTCCGCTCCACAATGGCCTGAGAAATGAGATTCCTAGCGGCTTCGGAATCCAGGTGGGTGGTCTCAAAGAAGCGGGTTTCACCACTGGAAATAGAAATGGATATAGTCAAGGATGGAGAAGTTTTACTCTTGCCTAGGATGACCTCTCCGAGTGGTCCTAGACACTGGAGTTTCCTAGCCTCACCAGGCAGGAACGGATCTGACGCTCCTTACTGCCACAGTAGAAGCAACTCCCTTTGGTTCGGCGTGTCTCCTGGCGAGACTTGACCATCTTGGTTTGGTCAATCTGCATGGGTTCAGGCGAGCGTGCCCGGGGAATTGCTGGTTGGGAGGCAGGCTTTTGCAATACAGGAGCGAGACACGGAAATCTTCTCTCCAGGGTAGTCTCCTTAGCTCGTTCCAAAAAACGGATGTCAATCCAGGTAGCTAGTGACACCAGGTCATCCAGGGTGGAAGGGATGTCACAACCGGCTAGCTCATCCTTGATCCATTCAGAAAGACCCTCCCAGAAGGAGGACACCAGGGCCTCAATGTTCCAGGCAAGCTCAGATGCGAGGGTACGGAACTGTATGGCATACTAGCCCACGGTGAGACTCCCTTGGCAGAGACAGAGCAGTGAGGAGGCAGTAGAAGTCTATTGTCCGGGCTCATCGAAGACCTTCTGGAAGGCAGTGAGGAAAGCCGGAAGATCGAACACCAGGGGATCCCCTCTCTCCCATAGGGGGTTTAGTCATGCCAATGCTTCCCCAGTGAGGTGAGACATGATGAACGCCACCTTGGCCTGGTCGGAGGGAAACTGATGTGCCAGGAGTTCAAAGTGCAGCGTGCACTGGTTTAGAAAACCCCGACATAACAAGGGGTCACCACCAAAACGTGGAGGCTTAGAGAGACGGGTCCAGAGCTGGATACCATGGCACTACTAGGCTGAAACACTGCCGGAGAGGGTGCCGCTCGGCTCGAGATGGACACAGACGGGGTGGGCAGCGTGTCCAGGTGGGAGTTGACAGAGCACAGGTAGGTCAGGATAGTTTCCTGTTGAGATCTCTGACGAGAAACCTCCTGGTACTGATCAGAGAGTTAAGGAGACTGGGAGCCACTGGGTTCCATGGTCCGTGCAAACTGTTACAGATCCGGGTGATGAAACCTCTGTGCTGCGGTGCAAGGAGGGACCAGAGGGGCGTGACTAACTACTTGGCCTGACCAGGGTCGCACGGCGGAAGGCCGTTCAGAGGGACCATGTGCCACTCTGGGACTGACCTTGCATGAGAGCAGGTGACTCCCATGGGTCAGAAGGCAGGCACTGACGGGTACAGCGGATGAGCACAGCAGGCAGGCTGACGGGTACAGTGGATGAGCACAGCAGGCAGGCTGACGGGTGGTCCGGGTAGACAGAGAGGCTGATTCGGCTGATAGCCAGATGGGTGCTCTGGGTAGGCTGGCGGGCACAACAGGTAACAGGCAGGTGCTTCCAGGTGAGCAGGCTGGCGGGCACGGCAGGTAAAAGTCAGGTGTTTCCAGGTAAGCAGGCTGGCGGGCATGGCAGGTAACAGGCGGGTGCTTCCAGGTAAACAGACTGGCGGGCACGGCAGGTAACAGGCGAGTGCTTCCCTCCCTCTTAAATGGTCCACGCGCCGTCCTAAAAAGTCCCTTAAGCACAGTGCCAGGGAAGCTGCATGCACCAGCAGCAGCAGGGAGGCGGAGCAGGACCATGGCGGTAAGGGGGGTGGCATCTCTGCCTGGCAGGAGGCAGAGACACCGATGCTGCAAACTGCACGTCCTGGACAGCGAAAACACACTTTTCTAGTTTGGCATATAGTTTGTTATCCAGTAATATCTGAAGCACCTGTTTAACATGCTCCCGATATGTCTGAAAATCACATGAGTAAATCAAAATATCATCCAGGTAGACTACCACAAACCTGCCCATCAAATGATGGAAAATATCAATAATGAAATATTGGAACACCGCAGGTGCATTGGTGAAACTGAAAGGCTTGACTTTAACCTTTCCTTCAAAGGTCAAATCCAAGCCCTCTCCACTTGCTGCTGACTCCAACTCCAAAGTGTCACGGGGATCTACACATTCCTCAAGCATGAATCTACAAAAACACCAGTTTACGCCCTCATCATCTCCTGCCTCTACTACTATAAGCTCCTGCTCTGTGGCCTCCCTTCTACCACTATTGCACCCCTCCAATCTAAACTGAGCTGGCCGATTAATCCACCTGTCACCCCACTATTCCCAGGCTTCTCTCCTATGTCAATCCCTGCTCTGTCTCCTTGTTGCCCAGAGACTCAAGTAGAAAAGCCTAACTTTGGCATACCAAACCATCGAAAACCTGTCTCCTCCATACATGTGTGAACTAGACTTCCTGTACTAGTTACCTGCATGCATCCTCTCATCCTTCGAAGATTTCCTTCTCTACTTCCCTCTTATCTCCACTTGCCACAATCACATTCAAGATTTGTCCAGTGCATCTCACTACTGTGCAGACTCTTGCCTACCGTGGAAACCTTGAAAAGGAAACTGAAGACCCACTTTTTCTGATAAGAGTACAATCTGTGCTAACCCTCGCTCCAGCATACTGCTGCACGACTAGCTGTACCTTGACCTACTCTATCTTCACCCACCCCTTGTAGACTATTTTTGCACCCTCGCAGGCAGGGTCCTCTATCTTCTTGTACCAGTCGGTGACCCCTTTTCACATGTAAAGTGCCACGGAATAAATGTCGCTGCAATAATAATAATAATTATAGTACTTATACTCTGGGTCAATTGATGGCACTTTCCTGGTGTCTACTAGAGATGAGCGTTGTTCGACTAGAACTGTTCGCCAATCTCAAATTCGAGCTGTTTTGGGCGGTGTTCGAGTTGTTCGACGAACCCGAACGATTTGCAAAAAATTCGGCTGTTCGAGGTTATGTTCGATAACTGTTCGTGCACCAAAAGCTTGTCCTGCATGTCTGGCGCTATTTAGAGCACCAATCATGCAGGGATTGTCTGCCACTCACTGTAATGCCACAGCCATGGTGGTTGTGGCATTAGTGATTGCCCAAATCGATGGGAACAGTGCTCACAGTGAAACATGAAAAGCCGGCAATTCAGCAGCGGCATACACCTGTACCCGACAATTTAGAACCGAAAGAATAGAGCTTCACACATAGATTAGATAGATAGAAACATGTCAGCCACATATATACGAAGTACAGTGAAAGTGCTGCTTACTGTACTTGTCATTTAGCGTAAAGGATTTATCAAAAAAAATAATAGTGTTTTCATGCACCGTCTCTTTAAAAAAGCCGGCCGGCAATTCAGCAGCGGTACCCGACAATTTATAACAGACAGAATAGAGCTTCACACATAGATTAGATAGATAGAAACATGTCAGTCACATATATATGAAGTACAGTGATAGTGTTGGTTACTGTACTTGTCATTTAGTATTAAAATAAAGGATTTATTATTAAAAAAATTGGCGTGGGGTTCCCCTTAATTTTAGGCTCTAGCGGAGGTTAAACAGACAGCTGGGGCAGATGTTTGAAGCCTGGGAAGGGGGTAATACCCACGGAGCTTCCCAGGCTACTAATATCAGCCCCCAGCTGAATACATAGCCTTTACTAGCTATTAAAATGGGGGACCCCCCCCAAAAAAAATGACGTGGGGTCCCCCCTAATTTAATAGCTAGCAAAGGCTAGGCAGACAGCTGGGGGCTGATATTAATAGCCCAGGAAGGGAGCCATGAATATTGGCCCCCTCCCAGGCTAGAAACACCAGCCGTCAGCCGCCCCAGAAATGGCGCATTCATAGGATGCGCCAATTCTGGCACTTAGCCTCGCTCTTCCACGCTGCCCTGGTGCGGTGGCAGGGGGTAATAGGGTTGGGGTTGATGTCAGCTTATAATGCCAGCTGACATCAAGCCCAGGTTAGTAATGGAGAGGCGTCTATAAGACACCCCCATTACTAACCCCATAGTCAAAGTTAAAAAAAACACAAACACCCAGAATAAAGTCCTTTAATTGAAATAAAGACACAATCCTTTATTGTTCTAAATTAAACCATACTTACCGTCACGCCCATTCCAGCTGAAGCCAACGATCTCCTGCAATAAAAGAAAAATAATAAAGCAACCTCATCCTTACCTTTCCATGGTTCCCACGACAGCTTCAGCTCTGCTACATCGAGATGACAGGCTGGACCGCAGCAGAACGCTGCCATCCAGCCTCTCATCCCGCAGACACTGAGAAGCGCAGGCTTACTTGCGCTGCTCAGCGTCTCTCTGTGACGACATCCAGATGAGCCGAGGTCATGTCCAATGAACTCGGCTCACCTCATGCACGTCACTGACAGCGTGGGAAAATTCTCACGCTGAAGCGGTGAGTGCAGGAGAATTCTCCCACGCTGTCAGTGACGTGCATAAGGTGAGCTCATGTCCAATGAACTCAGCTCACCTCCTGCACGTCACTGACAGCGTGGGAGAATTCTCCTGCACTCAGCGCTTCAGCGTGAGAATTCTCCCGCTGAAGCGCTGAGTGCAGGAGAATTTTCCCACGCTGTCAGTGACGTGCATAAGGTGAGCTCATGTCCAATGAACTCAGCTCACCTCCTGCACGTCACTGACAGCGTGGGAGAATTCTCCTGCACTCAGCGCTTCAGTGTGAGAATTCTCCCACGCTGAAGCGGTGAGTGCAGGAGAATTTTCCCACGCTGTCAGTGACGTGCATGAGGTGAGCCGAGTTCATTGGACATTAACTCGGCTCATCTGGATGCCCTCACAGAGAGACACTGTGGAGCGCAAGCAAGCCTGCGCTTCTCAGTGTCTGCGGGATGACAGACTGGATGGCAGCGTTCTGCTGCGGTCCAGCCTGTCATCTCGATGTAGCAGAGCTGAAGCTGTCATGGGAACCATGGAAAGGTAAGGATGATGTTGCTTTATTATTTTTCTTTTATTTCAGGAGATCGTTGGCTTCAGCTGGAATGGGCGTGATGGTAAGTATGGTTTAATTTAGAACAATAAAGAATTGTGTGTTTATTTCAATTAAAGGACTTTTTTCTGGGTGTTGTGTTTTTTTTAAATACTTTACTAGAAATTCATGGTGGTCATGTTTAATATTGGCGTGACCCCATGAATTTCGGGCTTAGTGCCAGCTGATAATGCCAAGCTGGCCCTAACCCCTTTATTACCCAGTGAGCCACCGCATCAGGGCCCTGGATGAGTTGGGTACAGCGCCAGAAGATGGCGCTTCTATGAACGCGCCATTTTCCGGGGTGGCTGCGGACTGCAATTTGCAGCGGGGGTGGCCCAGAAAGCTTGGGCCTCCCTGCGCTGCGGATTCCAGCCCCCAGCTGCCTAGTTGTACCTGGCTGGACACAAAAACAGGGCGAAGCCCCACGTCAATTTTCTTTAAATTATTTCATGAAATAATTAAGAAAAAAAGGGCTTCCCTATATTGTTGTGTCCGGCCAGGTACAAATAGGCAGCTGGTGGTTGGGGGCAGCCTGTTCCTGCCTGCTGTACCTGGCTGGACACAAATATAGTGCGAAGCCCCACGTCAATTTTTTTTAAATTATTTCATGAATTTCCTGAAATAATTTAAAAAAATTGAAGTGGGGCTTCGCACTATATTTGTGTCCAGCCAGGTACAGCAGGCAGGAACGGGCTGCCCCCATCCACCAGCTGCCTATTTGTACCTGGCCGGACACAACAATATAGGGAAGCCCTTTTTTTCTTAATTATTTCATGAATTTCATGAAATAATTAAAAAAAATTGAAGTGGGGCTTCGCACTATATTTGTGTCCAGCCAGGTACAGCAGGCAGGAACGGGCTGCCCCCAACCACCAGCTGCCTATTTGTACCTGGCCGGACACAACAATATAGGGAAGCCCTTTTTTTCTTAATTATTTCATGAATTTCATGAAATAATTAAAAAAAATTGAAGTGGGGCTTCGCGCTATATTTGTGTCCAGCCAGGTACAGCAGGCAGGAACGGGCTGCCCCCAACCACCAGCTGCCTATTTGTACCTGGCCGGACACAACAATATAGGGAAGCCCTTTTTTTCTTAATTATTTCATGAATTTCATGAAATAATTAAAAAAAAAGTACGTGGGGCTTCGCCCTATTTTTGTGTCCAGCCAGGTACAACTAGGCAGCTGGGGGCTGGAATCTGCAGCGCAGGGAGGCCCAAGCTTTCTGGGCCCCCCCCCCGCTACAAATTGCAGTCCGCAGCCACCCCGGAAAATGGCGCGTTCATAGAAGCGCCATCTTCTGGCGCTGTACCCAACTCATCCAGGGCCCTGGTGCGGTGGCTCACTGGGTAATAAAGGGGTTAGGGCCAGCTTGGTATTATCAGCTGGCCCCAAGCCCAAAATTCATGGGGTCACGCCAGTATTAGACATGACCGCCATGAATTTCTAGTAAAGTATTTAAAAAAAACACAACACCCAGAATAAAGTCCTTTAATTGAAATAAAGACACAATTCTTTATTGTTCTAAATTAAACCATACTTACCATCACACCCATTCCAGCTGAAGCCAACGATCTCCTGCAATAAAAGAAAAATAATAAACCAACCTCATCCTTACCTTTCCATGGTTCCCACGACAGCTTCAGCTCTGCTACATCGAGATGACTGGCTGGACCGCAGCAGAACGCTGCCATCCAGCCTGTCATCCCGCAGACACTGAGAAGCGCAGGCATGCTTGCGCTCCTCACTGTCTCGCTGTGACGGCATCCAGATGAGCCGAGGTCATGTCCAATGAACTCGGCTCACCTCATGCACGTCACTGACAGCGTGGGAAAATTCTCACGCTGAAGTGCTGAGTGCAGGAGAATACTCCCACGCTGTCAGTGATGTGCATGAGGTGAGCTCATGTCCAATGAACTCAGCTCACCTCCTGCACGTCACTGACAGCGTGGGAAAATTCTCCTGCAATCAGCGCTTCAGCGTGAGAATTTTCCCACGCTGTCAGTGACGTGCATGAGGTGAGCCGAGTTCATTGGACATGAACTCGGCTCATCTGGATGTCGTCACAGAGAGACGCTGAGCAGCGCAAGCAAGCCTGCGCTTCTCAGTGTCTGCGGGATGAGAGGCTGGATGGCAGCGTTCTGCTGCGGTCCAGCCTGTCATCTCGATGTAGCAGAGCTGGAGCTGTCGTGGGAACCATGGAAAGGTAAGGATGAGGTTGCTTTATTATTTTTCTTTTATTACAGGAGATCGTTGGCTTCAGCTGGAATGGGCGTGATGGTAAGTATGGTTTAATTTAGAACAATAAAGAATTGTGTCTTTATTTCAATTAAAGGACTTTATTCTGGGTGTTTGTGTTTTTTTTAACTTTGACTATGGGGTTAGTAATGGGGGTGTCTTATAGACGCCTCTCCATTACTAACCTGGGCTTGATGTCAGCTGGCATTATAAGCTGACATCAACCCCAACCCTATTACCCCCTGCCACCGCACCAGGGCAGCGTGGAAGAGCGAGGCTAAGTGCCAGAATTGGCGCATCCTATGAATGCGCCATTTCTGGGGCGGCTGACGGCTGGTGTTTCTAGCCTGGGAGGGGGCCAATATTCATGGCTCCCTTCCTGGGCTATTAATATCAGCCCCCAGCTGTCTGCCTAGCCTTTGCTAGCTATT
Source organism: Phyllobates terribilis (assembly GCF_046119375.1). NCBI lineage: Eukaryota > Metazoa > Chordata > Amphibia > Anura > Dendrobatidae > Phyllobates > Phyllobates terribilis. The sequence goes on along the minus strand of NW_027362763.1, from coordinate 67,136,714 downwards.
AAATTAGGGGGGACCCCACGTCATTTTTTTGGGGGGGTCCCCCATTTTAATAGCTAGTAAAGGCTATGTATTCAGCTGGGGGCTGATATTAGTAGCCTGGGAAGTTCCGTGGGTATTACCCCCTTCCCAGGCTTCAAACATCTGCCCCAGCCGTCTGCTTAACCTCCGCTAGAGCCTAAAATTAAGGGGAACCCCACGCCAATTTTTTTAATAATAAATCCTTTATTTTAATACTAAATGACAAGTACAGTAACCAACACTATCACTGTACTTCATATATATGTGACTGACATGTTTCTATCTATCTAATCTATGTGTGATGCTCTATCTTTCTGTTCTAAATTGTCGGGTACCGCTGCTGAATTGCCGGCCGGCTTTTTTAAAGAGACAGTGCATGAAAACACTATTATTTTTTTAAATAAATCCTTTACACTAAATGACAAGTACAGTAAGCAGCACTTTCACTGTACTTCATATATATGTGACTGACATGTTTCTATCTATCTAATCTATGTGTGAAGCTCTATTCTTTCTGTTCTAAATTGTCGGGTACAGATGCTGAATTGCCGGCCGGCTTTTTTAAAGAGACGGTGCATGAAAACACTAATATTTTTTTAATAAATCCTTTACACTAAATGACAAGTGCAGTAACCAACACTGTCACTGTGCTTCTTATATGTGTGACTGACATGTTTCTATCTATCTAATCTATGTGTGATGCTCTATTCCTTCTTGTCTAAATTGTCGGGTACCGGTGTATGCCGCTGCTGAATTTGCCGGCCGGCTTTTTTAAAGAGAGTGTCTTCTGAGCAGTTTGTCAGCTTTTGGACACCTTTGCAGGTGTTTTCTATGTGTTTCTATGTGTTTTTGTTTGCCTGCCATTGGTTTTAACGGTGTTCGACGGTGTTCTAAGGTGTTCGACGAACAGTTCGACGAACAGTTCCTCGAACATCCCGGTGTTCGACGAACCGAACCGAACCCGAACACTACGGGGGTGGCTCAACACTAGTGTCTACCCCTAATTTGATGTGTTTTGGCTGCTTCTGGGCACATTTGAAGGTGTTGCGTATGCGTTTGTTTTTGTCCCTCATTAAACCCTATGGCATTAAGCAAAGTTCGGCGAATACTCGATGAATAAATGAGTGAATATTGCACATTCAATGATCGTAATCTGAACCGAGCATTGAAACATTTGCTCATCTCTAAAAATAAATATTTGATACATTGCAAGTATTGCAAGTTTTCCCACCTACAAAGAATGGACAGGTTTGTAATTTTTATCTTAGGTACATTTCAACTATAATAGACAGAACGCAAAAATAAAAACCAGAAAATCACATTGTATGATTTTTTTCTAATAATTAATTTGCATTTTATTGGATGAAATAAGTATTTGATACAACAGAAAAACAGAACTTAATATTTGGTGCAGAAAGCTTTGATTGCAATTGTAGAGGTCAGACGTTTCCTGTAGCTTTTGACCATGTTTGCACACACTGCAGTGGGTATTTTGGCCCACTTATCCATACAGATCATTTCCAGATCATTCAGGTTTTGGGGCTGTAGCTGGGCAATTTTTAAGTTTCTGCTACCGCCAAATATTTTTCTATTGGGTTCAGGTCTGGAGACTGGCTAGGCCATTCCAGGACCTTGAAATGATTCTTACGGAGAAAATCCTTTGTTCCTTGCTCTGTGTTTCGCGTCATTGTCTTGGTGGAAGACCTAGCCAGGTCCCAACTTCAATGCCCTTACTGAGGAAAGGAGGTTAAATCTTGCAATACATGACCCCATTCATCCTTCCTTCAATACGCTACAGTCGTTTGTCCCCTTTTCAGAAAATCACCCCCAAAGTATGATTCCCATCATGCTCCAAACACGGTGAGTGGAGTTGATAACAAAAAGTTCTATTTTGGTCTCATGTGACCACATAACCTTCTACCATGTCTCCTCTGGATCATCCAGATGGTCATACAGGCCTGGACCTAGTGGTGTGAGCAGGGGGACCTTGCGTACCTTGCAGGATTTTAATCCATGATGACATAGTGTATTACTAACGGTAATGTTTGAGACTGTAGTCCAAGCTCTCTTCAGGTCATTGGCCAGGTCCTCCCTTATAGTTCTGGGCTGATCCCTGAGCTTTCTCTGAATCATCCTTACCCTATGAGTTGAGATCTTGCATGGAGCCCCAGACCGAGGAAGATAGATAGTCAACTTGTGTTTCTTCCATTCTCTGATAAATGTGCCAACAGCTGTTGACTTCTCACCAAACTGCTTGCCTATTGTGCTATAGCCCATCCCTTCCTTTTGCAGGTTTACAATTTTGTCCCTGGTGTCCTTAGACAGGTCTTTGATCTTGGCCATGGTGGAGAGGTTGGAGTGTGATTGATTGAGTGTGTGGACAGGTGTCTTTTATACAGGTAACGGGTTCAAACAGGTGCAATTAATACAGAGCATGCAGGCTTTTTAAAGAAAAACTAACAGGTCTGTGAGAGCCAGAATTATTCCTGGTTGTTCGAATACTTATTTCATGCAATAAAATGCAAATTAATTATGTAAAATCATACAATGGATTTTCTGGATTTTATTTTTAGATTCTGTCTCTCACAGGTGAAGTGTACCTGCGATAAAAGTTACAGACCACTCTATTCTTTGTAGGTGGGAAAACTTGCAAAATCAAATGCTTATTTTCCTCACTGTAATTTCAAGAACGTTTTTGTTTTGGCTAATTTGCTAAATTTACAATATATTGAATTGTATTTAATTTAGTTCAATGTAGTTAACTGCTCCCCCCGGGCGATTTTCCGTTTTTTGTTTATTTTCTTTCCATCTTCCATAACTTTATAAAAAGCCATAACATTTATAATTTTCCATCTACAGTATATAGCCATATGAGGGATTTTTTTTGTGGGGCGAGTTGTACTTTTGAATGACATCATTCATTCTGCCATCTAATGCACTGAAAAACAGGGGAAAAAAATCATGTGCAGTGAAATTGCAAAAAAATGCAATTCCACAATGTTTTTTTTTCTTTTATGTACCATGATCAATATATGGTAAAACTTATAAGGCAATGTGATTCCTCAGGTCAGTATGAGTACGCAGATATCAAAAATGTTTTTTTTTGTATTTAAGTGAAAGTAATTTCTGCTATTGTTGCTATTTTCCAAAACCCATAATGTTGTTAATTTTTGTGATTTTGGGCTGATAATGGATGGCTTATTTTTTGCACCCTTAGCTGACATTTTATTGAAACCATTTTGGGATAGATACAGTGTTTTGATCGCCTTTTTATTGCATTTAATTTCAATGTTGCAGCGATGAAAAATATGTAATTCTGGTGTTTTTATTTTTTTCTCTTTACGTGGTTACCGATCAGATTAATTTACTGTATATTTTGATAAATCGGACATTTTGATGCCAAATGTGAATTTTTATTTATTTTTTTAATTGTTTTATTTTTAATGGGGCAAAAGTAGAGTGATTTTAACTTTTGTATTTTTTAACATTTTTTTAAACTTTTTTTTTTTACCTTTCACTGTATTTAATGGTTCCCTATAGGAGACTTGAAGCTGCGATCGCCTTATCGCCTGTTCTATACATAGCAGTGCTCCAGTCAGCAATCTTTGTTCCTTATTTCATTCAGGCCCCCTGACAGGCAACTTCAGGCCACGTTCACACGTTCAGTATTTGGTCAGTATTTTATATCAATATTTGTAAGGCAAACTCATGAGTGGAACAATCAGAGGTAAAGTATAATAGAAACACGTCACCACTTCTGTATTTATCACTCACTCCTGGTTTTGATTTACAAATACTGATGGAAAATACTGACCAAATCCTGAACGTGTGTACGTGGCCTAAGTCTCCATTTTTTCTCTTGTCTCCAGTGGCTAATCTAATTAGAGTTTGCGATTCAATATGGAGCCAAAAATGAATAATGCCGAGCACCATATCAGACAGTGCTGCAGAGTAATATTGTAGACCAATGATGACGTGTGAACGCACAGGCTTCCCCGTAACGTCCTGCAGCTATCACATCACATTCTGTAGAACGTCCAATAATGAGAGACTATGACGGCCCGTATAAAAGATGAGGACTGGCCAAGGAGCGCTATTTCCTGCTTTTACAGCATAGAGATTGGCGGGTCGGAGTGCACAGCTCTTCCTGCATAAGGACAGAAAAAGACACTACAGCGGTGGAACATTTAGACGACTGTATTATTGGTCAGAGTGAGATCCAACAAAACATCGGACCGCACTCAGACTAATGTTATTCTATGGGGCCATGCTCATGCCTGATTTTTTTCCGAGGAAAAAATTGCAGCATACCCGAGTTTGATCCAAAATTCGGAGCACACTCGGACATCCAAGTCCATGAGTGCGTGAAAAAAATGGGAATGATGACATCTGAGTGCAGTCCAATTTCCACAGACTGACAGAAAGAAGAAGATAGAGAATTTTTTTTTCTCAATTTTCACGTCTTCCGAGAGAATTGGATCACACTGTATCCACACTCTGTTCAAACTCTGATCAGAATGTGATTTGCATAATCGGTCTGATTCTCTAGGATGAGAGATAATACCGTCATCTGCACCTGCCCTTAGTTATATCAGCAGCGAGATAGAGATAAAAAAGATGGCGTCAGAGTGTAATGGATTGATGTATTCAAGTATCCAAACATTTCTTATCCTTTCTGCAATACAAAAGCTTGGGTTCTTTCTCCCCTCACCCACCTTTTACTTTTTCTACCTCTGTTTCCCTTTTCTCTCTCCCTCTCTCTCTTTTTTCCTCTTTATTTCTTTGTTACACCAATTCAATTGGCCTGCAAATCACATTTTTGAGAAAAATTTGGCAAAGATGGCAAATTGGAATTTTTGAATTTCAAAAAGTTTGATCATAACTATATAGATAGACAGATAGATAGAGTGTTACTGTGGGTGGTGGGAGCTGTCGGGGGAGTGGCAGTGGCAGAGGAGGGGGCACAGGAGGCAGGAGCCGCTTGCTGAAGCCACACTATGCCCACTGCTAAAGAAACTGAATATTCACTGCTCCCCACACCCATGCCATGAGCATGAGGAGCACTGAATATTCATTCTCCTTAATAGCGCAGTGTCAGCAGCAACCGTGGCTTCCTGCATTGGCTCAGAGGTCACATGTGGCCGCTATTAAAGAGCGTGAATATTCACTATTCACCATTCCCATGGGTGGGAAGTAGTGAATATTCATATTCTTTAATAGAGGGTGTTACGGATCCGGGTGGTTGAACCTCTGTGCTGCAGTGGAAGGAGAGACCAGAGGGGCGTAACTAGGTATCAACTCGGACTGACCAAGGTCGTACGGTGGCTTAATCGACTCCGTGACCAGGGAGGGACCGAGCAGAGGGACCAGGTGCTGCTCTGGGGACCGACCTTGTATGAGAGCAGGTAACTCCCACGGGTCAGAGGGCAGGAACTGACCGGTACAGCAGATGAGCACAGTAGGCAGGCTGACGGGTGATCCGGATAGACAGGCTGGCAGACACGGCAGGCAACAAGCAGGAACCTCCAGGTAGGCTGGCTGATAGGCACAGCAGGTAAAAAGCAGGTGCTTCCAGGTAAGCAGGGGGACAGGGCCCATAGACAGACTGATGGACTGGACTGTAGACAGACTGTCGGGCTGGCGAGTACACTTGGCAGGTGGACTGGTAGTCAGGCTGCCGGACTGAACTGGTAGTCAGGCTGGCGAACTGAACAGGTAGTCAGGCTGGCGGACTGAACTGGTAGTCAGGCTGGCGGACAGGACTGGTAGTCAGGCTGGCGGACAGGACTGGTAGTCAGGCTGGCAGCAGGACCTGAGGGCAGAAGCACAGTTTAGGACACAAAGCTACAACCTTGCACGGGCACCTCCATTTTGGAGGTCCTGCGGCCATTGGCTGGGGACTCCTTAGGACGGCGCGCGCGGCCCCTTTAAGAGGGAGGGAGCGCGTGTGCGCCCTAAGCACAGTGTCCGGGAAGCTGCGCACACCAACAGCAGCAGAAGCAGGAGCACCAGAGGACGCCGGGCGAGGAGCGCGGCGGTAAAAGGGACAGCGTCTCTGCCTATCAGGGGGCAGAGACGCCCATACTACAGAGGGTATACTCGATCACCAAGCTGCTGCAGGAACCTCGGCTGTGGCTACAGTGTGTGACTGCTATTATGGAGAGTAAATAGTTACTCCTCCCCACCCTCACAGTTCCAGCATGGGGAGCAATAACTGTTTCGGCGGCTCATCTCAGGATGCATGGCAGTGACTCTCACGAGGTGCTCAAGAGGTGAGATCAGCTGCTGGCAGCAGAACAGGATGCAGCTCTGGAGCAGAGGGGAGGTGAGTAGAGCAGAGGGGAGGTGAGTAGTGATGAGCGAGCACTAAACTGCTCGGGTACTCGTTGCTCGGGTCGAGAAAATTGGAATACTCATGTGCTCAAACCGAGCAACAAGCCCAATGTAAGTTTATGGGAAACCAGAGCATTTTCAGGCGGCTCCCCCCGGCGGTCTGCAGGGGGCCTAAAAATTGCCCAAATCGATGGGAACAGTGCTCAAATGACATGGAAACAGAATGGGGAAGACCCCTGGAAGCATCTCTGACTCCCAGATCACTGCTGTCAACAACGTTGTCAGAGTATTACGCCACTTTTACGGACTCACAATAAAACATACAAAAACAAAAACAAATGGATTTTCCTGGAAATATGTTAAGGAACATCCTTTCCAGGGTAATGACTTGTATATAAGGCAAAATAAATAACCAAAACCAAAAATACTCCTCCACACCTTGGGCTATGTTCACACATAGCGTTTTTGATGCGTTTTTTGCACTTTTGCATTGCTTTCAATCAAGAAAATTCATTCACCAGGAAATGTCATTTTAACATTGTACAACCATATCTGGCCATGTGGTGCGTGACACATCATCAGACACATGCATACAGTGCTAAAAATACATGGGGAAGACCTCTGGAAGCAACTCTGACTCCCAGGTCACTGCCTAAAAGTGTGCCCATCATAAGTGATCCTTGGCACATGCGAAGATGCCTCCCGCCATGCACCTGTCATTGCAGACTTGCAACAATCACCGTCCACGTTCTTGTCCCAGTGCAGTGCTCTGTTGTCCCTACCCCATTCCTTGGAATGCAAGCGCAAGTATGCAGCCAGCCACCCGCCCACCCACAGGTTGCAGTACTCTACTGCCACATTTTTGACAGCTGCTTGCACTTAAAATGTGGCCTTTTAGGCTCATGGAGGCGAAAGCTTTTAATAACCTCATGCCGGGGGCGGCCGGGTGTTCATATTCGGTACCCAGCCGCCACTGTTTCTCCTGGTGTCGTCTCTGCCTTCCACAAGCACGGGTCCCACAACATTACTCGTGCCCTCCCAAGTGCACTTATTGGGAAGGACCGCCTAACCACAAACACGTGGAGAGGTGAATGTGGCCAGGGACGGTACAGAGCCAGTCCACAGCTTTTTTTGCTGAGTTGTATTTCACCACAGCCATATTCTTTAGCTTGGTGAAAGGACTTGGGAAACCATATCTACCCAGCTGTCATTTCTCTCAGGAAGTCCTCTAAAGCTGCTTTCACTTGAAATGTGGCCTTTTAGGGTCGTGGAGGTGGAAGCTTTTCATAACCTCATGCCGGTGGTGGCCGGGTGTCCATACTCGGTCCCCAGACGCCACTGTTTCTCCTAGTGTTTTCTCTGCCTTCCACAAGCACGGGTTCCACAACATTACCTGTGCCCTCCCCAGAGTACTTACTGGGAAGGACCACCTAACCTCAAACACGTGGACAGGTGAATGTGGCCAGGGACGGTACGGAGCCAGTCCACAGCTTTTTTTGCTGAGTTGTTTTTCACCACAGCCATATTTTTAGCTTGGTGAAAGGACTGGCATAGAGGGAAACCGTATCTACTCTGGGTTTAATTTCTCCCAGGAAGTCCTCTAAAGCAGCTTTTGCAGAAGCAATGGCAGCCCGTCCAACATCAACTCGCACTTCTCGGTGGTTCTTTAACAGACAAACATCTTTCTTTGCTCATTTAATTTCATGACTACAGAGTTGGGCAACGGCCTGATCTGCAATCCGGTTTGAGAAATAACATGCATAAGCACGTCTGATCCACATTGAGAAAACAGCCATAGAAAGTCAAGGAAACTTCCCCCCACACTTTTCTTAGCCAGGGCTGCTTCTCGGCAGGGTTGTACAGACCCACCAGAAAACGGGAGACTCTTATGGTGGGCCCTGGCTTCTCCTTCTGGATAGTTCATAGTTTCGAGGTGAGGCTGTGATGATGATAGAGGCCACCATCTGCTTAGTTTTCTGTTACTTGGAACGCTAGCGCAAGTATGCAGCCAGCCACTTGGAACGCTAGCGCAAGTATGCAGCCAGCCACCCACCCACTCACAGGCTGCAATACTAAACTGCCAGATTTCTGGGCAGCTGATTGCACTTGAAATGGGGCCTTTTAGGCTCGTGGAGGCGGAAGACTTTCACTGCCTCATGCCGGTGGCGGCTGGGTGTCAATACATGGTCCCCAGCCACCACTTTTTCTCCCGGTATCGTCTCCGCCTTCCACAAGCACGGGTCACACAACATCACCCGTGCCCTCCCCAGTGAACTTACTGGGAAGGACTGCCTACCAACAAACACATGGACAGGTGAATGTGGCCAGGGACGGTACGGAGCCAGTCCACAGCTTTTTTTGCTGAGCTGTATTTCACCACAGCCATATTCCTGAGCTTGGTGAAATGACTTGGGAAAGAATATCAACTCCAGCTGTCATTTCTCCCAGGAAGTCCTCTAAAGCCGCTTTCACTTGAAATGTGGCCTTTTAGGCTTGTGGAGGCGGAAGCTTTTCACAACCTCATGCCTCGTGTCCATACTCGGTCCCCAGCCGCCACTATTTCTCCCGGTGTTGTCTCTGCCTTCTAAAAACGCGGGTCCCTGAACATTACTACTGGTACTTTTTTGTGGGAATCTGCTTGCCTCCTACCAGCCTGGAATATTTCCAGTAAACGATGGTACGACGCCATGGTATTAGAACTGTCCCAAGTACCAGTAGCGAAGCCTTCCCCAATTTATTTCTCAGGAATTTTATTTGGTAGACTGAGTGGCTACCCAAATACATTTGTTTCTCACAAAGGAGCTAAAGATAGAGTGGCAGTAGGTGCAAGTTTCTCCAGCCTGTTAGATATAAGAGGGTGAATGGTAGCACATTGGATAAGTGATTAGCACTGAAGCCTTGCAGCGCTGGGATCCTGGGTTTAAATCCCAGCAAGGACAACATCTGTAAGGATTTTGTATGTTCTCCTCGTGTTTGCATGGGTTTCCACCTCAGTAAAAAAGCAGCCTTTTAGTGTGCAGGAACCTTCCCACACACTTTTCTTAGCCAGGACTGCTTCTCGGCAGGGTTGGACGGTCCCACCAGAAAATTCTCTGGTGTGCCCTGGCTTCTACATCAGGAGAGTTCATGATAGCGGTAACTTTGCAACTGCTATGGGGCTCTTGAGCGGGGGGAGAAAGGTGAGCCCTCAGAATCAAATCCTCTGGTGTGCCCAATGTTTTTCAATCTGAAACAGCATCTCAGTAGGAGTTGTATTTCACCACAGCCATATTCTGTAGCTCGGTGAAAGGACTGACATAGAGAGAAACCGTATCTACTCCGGCTGTCATTTCTCCATCACCAGGTTCCGCCTATTGTCACACACGACCATGCCTGGCTGTATGCTCAGCGGTAAGATCAAGCTGCTGTGTTACAGCTTTCAACAACTCTGCAGCGCTGGGCGGGTGGTGACCTAAGCATTAAGCATGTCATATTCAGCACAGCCTGATGCCACTTGGCCAAGGCAGTGCTGCAGGGCTTTCAGCTTGTGACTGATGTGGTCATTTCGGAGATGGAGGAGGAGGTGCAGGAGCTGATCAATGTGATCACATTGAGGTTACATTGGCGACTCTGTTTTTATACTAAAGAAAGATCCTACTGTTTTTTTTTTTCGGTATTTTTTAAGGCAAATGCATTCACTGGGAAATGTCATTTTAACGTTATACAAACTTATCTGGCAATGTGGTGTGTGACACATCATCAGACACATCCTGTTTCATTGATGATGGAGGGACTCTGAAAGACACATAGAGCAGGGCTACAGTAACGACTACGACATGTTCCCATTAGAAAGGAGAGAGTTTGCTATACAGTTATAGGGTATGCAGTGAGTCCAACGGCTGACCAAATTTAGGAAAAACCAACTAAGAAATTAAAGACACATAGAGCAGGGCCACAGTAATGACAAATTCCCATCAGAACGGAGAGAGTCTGCTATACAGTTATAGGGTATGCAGTGAGTCTAACGGCTGACCAAAATTAGGAAAAACCCCACTAAGAATTTAAAGACACATAGAGCAGGGCCACAGTAACAAGTATGATATGTTCCCATTAGAAAGGAGAGGGTCGGCTATACAGTTATAGGGTATGCAGTGAGTGCAGCGGCGGATCAAATTTAGGAAAAACCGCAGTAACAATTTAAAGAGACCTAGAGCAGGGCCACAGTAATGACAAATTTCCATTAGAAAGGAGTCTACCATAGTGTTGGTCTATTCAGCGAATGCAAGGGCTGCTAAAAATTTGGAGGCACTTCAATGCCCCTTGGAAGAGGCGTGGAGGAGGGCCTCATAAAAAAATGTTCCCATTGTAAAGAAGCGGGCCTCCTATACTTGTAATGCCCATGCACAAGTGTATGGGCTGACAAACATTTATCCCTGGAGGGTATACATGAACATACTGTATAAAAAATGTTTTTTACAGGCATCATAAACACCCTTTAAAAAAATGATGTGGGTGTTGTATCACGGACCATGGTCACCCTGGTGATATGGTGGTGGAGGATGAGGAGAAGGACAAGATCAAATAGACAAAATCAGGAAGTGTATACCCATGTGTGGGTGTGAAAAGGTGCATGGGAATACACCTCCCAAGAAAAGACACTGGATTTGAGTTTATGTTACGCTGCTATCATTCGGTGGTGTTGAGTAGTCTGGCCCAATCCAGCCCTTGTTCATTTTTATAAGAGTCAGCCTGTCAGCATTTTCAGCTGACAGGTGGATGTGCTTATCATTTATAATTCCACCAGCGGCACTCAAAACCCGCTTTGATAAAACGCTGACGGCAGGGCAGGCCAGGACCTGCAAGGCATAGAAAGCCAGTTCACTCCACGTACCCAGCTAGGATACCCAATAATTATAAGGCACAGCGGAATCACGGTGGATGTTGGTACAGTCGGCAAGGTACACCCTCAGCGTCTTCCAAAACTTTTCACTCCTTGTGAGAGTACCCCACGCCTCAGGGCCTGTGCGATGGGAGGGTCTGAGAAAACTCTCCCAGAACTTTGACAGTGTTCCCCTGCCTCGGATGGATTGAAGTTGTGTCTCTCTCGCCTGTACTCCTTGGTTGTACAACGAAGTGTGCCCTCTGCCGCCAGCATTTTCAGAAGGGAATTTTTTTAATAGTTCTGTAACAAGGGCCTTCTGGTACAGCCCCATTTTTGTAGACCTGTCCACCTCAGGAATAAGAGATATAAAGTTCTCCTCCGTGGTATTGAAGTGTCACCAACCAGTAATGACTGTCACCCAAAATTTTGAGAACGCGAGGATCATGGGAAAGGCAGTGTAACATAAACTCAGCCATGCGTGCCAGACTACTATCAGGCAAGACTTTCATGTCCTCACCAAGAGGATGACTGACCATGCTCTCCTCCTCCTCCTCCTCTCTGTCCTCTGGCCATTCACGCTGAACAGACGGTATGACAGCTGTGCAAGTAGTACCGTCTATAGTGCATGAAACTCACTCCTATCCTTCCTCCTCCTGCTCCTCTTCCTCATTGTCACCAAATCCACGATGAGATGAGGCTTGGCTGTGTGTAATCAAGCTGTATGGTAACTTGTTCCATCTCATCGTGCTCCGCCTGCAATGCATCCTCTTTGATTGTGAACAGAGAGCGTTTCAGAAGACAGAGAAGCGGGATGGTGATGCTAATTATGGCGTCATCGCCGCTCACCATCTTGGTGGAGTCCTCAAAGTTTTGGAGGATGGTACATATGTCTGACATCCCTGTCCATTCCAGAGGTCTTATGTGTGGAGTCTGAAATGAATACCGATGGCCTTGTTGATGCTCGTACTCAAAAACTGCCCTCTTCTGCTCACAAATCCTTCTCAAGATCTGCAGTGTAGAGTTCCAACGCGTGGGGACATCACACACCAGTCTGTGAGCCGGAAGCTGTAAACGCTGCTGAAACACGGCAAGGGAGGCGGAAGCTGTATCTGACTTTATAAAATGGGCACACAGGCGGCGTACATTAACAAGCATATTCTGCAGCTCCGGGTAGGATTTGAGAAACCGCTGAACCATGAGGTTAAGCACATGGGCCAGGCATGGTACGTGTGTGAGCTCGCCTCGCCTCAGAGCCGCCACCAGGTTCCAGCCATTGTCACTCACAATCATGCCTGTCTGTAGGTTCAGCGGTGTGAGCCACAGATCTGTCTGCTCTTTCAGAGCTGTCCACAACTCTTCAGCATTGTGCTGTTTGTCACCTAAGCATATTAGCTTCAGCACAGCCTGTTGCCGCTTGGCCGAGGCAGTGTTGCAGTGTTTCCAGCTTGTGACTGATGTGGTAATTTCGGAGATGGAGGCTGAAGAAGAGGAGGAGGCTGAGGAGGTGCAGGAGCTGTAGACCATGGGGGCAACCCTGGTTGACTTAGGGCCCGCAATCCTTGGCGTAGGGAGGACGAGTTCTGTCCCAAGGTAAGACTGGGTCCCGGCTTCCACTATGTTAACCCAGTGTGCCGTGAGCGAGATGTACCATCCCTGCTCACAAGCACTTGTCCACGTGTCCGTGGTTAGGTGGACTTTCATGGTAACTGCTTTGTTGAGGACACGGCTAATGTTTTTGGACACGTGCTGGTGTAATGCAGAGATGGCACGCCAGAAGAGATGGTGACGGCTGGGGACCGAGTACCAAGGGACGGCCGCCATCAGATCATCTCCACGAGCCTAAAAGGCAACATTTCGAGCGCAAGGAGTTGTGAAATGTGAGAATTTAATATTGTGGCCTGTTGGGCGTTGGCTGCATATTTGTGCTTGCGTTCCAACGACTGGGGTATGGGCAACTAAATGCTGCGCTGGGACAAGGACATGGATGTGCTTCCTGATGCTGCTACTTGAGAGTGCGCAACAACAGTTGCAGGGAAGGAGGCATCTTCGCATTCACCATGGACAGGGGATTAGCTTGCGTGCACAACAGTGGAAGAAGCAATAGTGCCACCAGCAGACACTGTTCCTCGATCTTGGGGTTCAGCTCAAAATGTTGGGTGCTTTGCTGCCATGTACCTGATCATGCTGCTGGAGGTCAGGCTGGTCATTTTGCCACCCCTGGTAATGCTGGCCTGGCAGTTGGTGCAAATGGACTTTTTGGGGTTATTGGCAGAGTCATTAAAAAACAACCAGACTCGGGAAGACCAAACAATTGTACTGGCAACTTCCTTCGTGTTGGTGTTATGGGAAACGGTTGCCTGCCTTCTGTCTGCTGCCACCACACTGCTTCTTCCTGCCTGATGCTTGCTGTGCCTCCCTCCCCCTGTGTGCTGCTGTCCTCACTCTGCATGTCCTCCTGCCAGGTTGGGTCAGTTACTATATCATCCACCAAGTCGTCTTCCACTTCTGCGCCCTTGTCCTCCTCCTGATTTTCTAGCAATTGTGTCTGATCATCGTCCACCTCTTGTGACACCTTCGTGTGACCGTGGCTGCTCAAATATTTAGGCATCGCTACACGCGATCTCCTCTAGCCCCGCTTCAAGTGGACCGGGCAAGAGGCCCGAATCTATAAAAGGAAAAGTGAACAGATCTTCAGGGTGTCCAAGTGTGGGATCAGTTGTCTCCCTTCACTCGGCATGGTGGGAGGAAGAAGGATCAGGGTGAGGAATATGTGGTCCAGACTCACGGCTACTGAGACTTAACCGTGTGGAAGACAGGGCGGTGGTGGTGGTGGCTAAGTGACTGGAAGCATTTTCTGCTATCCAACCAACAACCTTTTGACACTGCTCTGGGTTCAATAGTCGTGTGCTGTGGTCCCCTAGGAATTGGGACAAGAATGTCAGGCGAGTAGATGTGGGTGTTTGTTGAGCTACAATTTCAGCTTTCCCACAGCCTTGTCCTCGGCCTCTGAATGCACCATCATCATCACGTCCAGTTCCCCGTCCCTTGCCATGTGCTTTGCCCATTTTAAATGGAGGACAGTATCTTCCACGCTCACTACAAATGACTGAGTTTGGAGCTAATTTTTATGTGATCCATGTGACGGAGAAAACAGAGTTTTAAATTCCTGGCCTATAAGTATGTAGTTTGAACAGCAAACTGGTGTGATTTGTTTCACTGACACACTGAAAGAAATTTTTAATGGAGGCCAGGAATGGCAGTATTTCCTGACAACGTATTTGTTATCCGTGTGACAGAGAAAACAGAGTACTGAATACCTGGCCTGTAGGTAAGTAGTTTGAACATCAAACTGGTGTGAATTGCTTCACTGACACACTGAAAGAAATTTTTAATGGAGGCCAGAAATGGCAGTATTTTCTGACAACGTATATGTTATCCGTGTGATGGAGAAAACACAGTTTTAAATAGCTGGATTTCTAGCACTGTAATATGGAAAGGACCTGGCTGTATTCCGCAGTGTCAACAAGCAAATGGCACAGAAAAACAGTATTCTCTGGATTGCTTTTTAAGCAAATAATGAGGATTAAGATCCAAGAAAAAGTATTCCTGGCCGCTGAGACCTGGCCATTGTATAGGAATATCTAACAGCAGCAGAAGGCAGAAATAGAATGGAGCCTCTTGTGCTATGTGCACTGCAGTCTGCTATATACACTGCCTGCCTATATACACTGCCTGCCTGATATCTCTGCAGATGGATTAGTTAGTCCTCAAAAGGACTGTTTGTTAAGATGGATATGTGTAATGTATGTTTTTTCTCCCTACACTGCCTAATACACAAGCAAATCTCTCCCTGACACAGCAGCCTGATTCCGGATTGACTATGACAAGCATGGCAGCACCAGGTCTGATATAGACCTGATGATGCTGTGTGGCCAGCCAATCACTGTAATGCCACAACCAACATGGCTGCAACATTACAGTAAGTGTAAATGTTTGGTGCACCCTAAAGAGCACCAAACATGCAGGGAGGGGACCTGAGCTCCCGCAGTGAGATGCTCGGGCGAGCACCGAGCTGTAGCGAGCATGCTCGCTCATCACTAGACGTGAGTACAATCCTTTATTTTTTGTGTGCAGCGTGATGGGGATGGGGGTGCCATGCACACCAGGATGAGGGGAGCCATGCATACTAGTATGAGGGATGAGAGATGCCTTGAATACCAGGATGGGGAGTGAGGGATGCCATGCATACCAGGATGAGGAGTGCCATGCATACTAGGATGAAGGATGAGCGGTGCCATGAAAAAACGACGCCTAAGAGGGGATCTTATTTACATGTATAAATATGTGTGTGATCAGTAATAAAGGTCTAGCACATGAGTTATTCCATCCAAAGACTCTACTAAGGACCAGGGGGCACTCATTACAGGTGGAAGAAAGGCAATTCTGGCACGTAAACAGGAAAGGGTTCTTTACAGTCAGAGCAGTCAGGCTGTGGAATGCCCTATCACAAGAGGTAGTAATGGCAGATACTATAACAGCATTCAAAAAAGGGCTGGGTTATTTCCTCGATACACATAACATTGTGGGCTTCAGTTAAATTATACAAAGTGTAACACCTAACTTTTGATCCAGGGTTCTAGGACTAATCGCCTTTTCTTGGGGTCAAGAAGGAATTTTTCCCCGTAATGCAAATTGGCTCTATGTATCCTGGGTTTTTTGCCTTATTCTTGATCAACAGATTTAGGTACAGAGATTTTAGTAATATCATAACAGTAATGCAAAGATAAAACTAATTAAAAATTTATAAACAGATTTATTTGTAATTGTAATAGTGCAGTAATGCTAAAAATAAAAATGGTAATTTATTTGTGAGGCCTAGTCCCAGTAAGTTAGTGTAGTGTTGGTATGGGAGTACAGTTGGGGGAGAAAGGTTTAACTTGATGGACCTAGGTCTTTATTCAACCTACGTTACTATGTTACTATGCATGCCAGGATGAGTGGTGCAATGCATACCAGGATGAGGGGTACCATGCATACCAGGAAGGGGGATGCCATGCATACCAGGATGGGGATGAGGGGTGCCATGCATACCAGGATGGGTATGAGGGGTGCCATGCATACCAGGATCAGGATGAGGGGTGCCATGCATACCAGGATGGTTATGAGCGATGCCATGTATATTAGGAAGAGGGATGAGGGGGCCATGAATACCAGGATTGAGGATGAGGGGTACCATGCATACTAGGATGAGGATGAGGGGTGCCATGCATGCCAGGATGGGGATAAGGTGTTCCATGCATACCAGGATGGGGATGGAGGGCTACGTATAACAGGAAGAGGGGGCCATATATACCAGAGATAGGGGATGGGAGATCTTAGTACAGAATTTGGGGACATTACCTCTGTAACCTTGTCAGCAGCAGACCCCCTCCCCCATAACATGCATCTTGACCACAATTTTTTCTTCAATTTTTTTTCTATTTTACTCCTCTAAAATCTAGGTGCATCTTATGGTCCAATGCTTCTTATAGCCTGAAAAATATGGTAGATAGATAGACTTGAGAAAGGCTCACACTTGGAACCGAAACGTTGCCTCATGAGATATTAAATAGCACTTTTTTGTTCATAATATGGTGTGCTGCTTCCAACTTTTTTACTATAATAGCGTACTAATATGTACCTGAGAGGTTTTGCACCCAACATTGCTGTTGCTGGTTTTGTATTTTCAGATAGATAGATAGCTAAATAGATCTAATTAATGGGAGCATATGGATATGCCCAGAGCAAATGTTAAAATATATTGTAGATACAATGGGAAAAGTGTCACATACAAAGACATTTCATCACACTGCTTTAACTCTAATGCAATAAAACAATGCTTAACCACTTCGCGCCAGAGCCTGTTTTTGCCTTCGTGACCGGGCCAATTTTTTCAATTCTGACCACTGTCACTTTATGAGGTAATAGCTCTAAAATGCTTCAACGGATCCCACTGATTCTGAGATTGTTTTTTTGTGACATATTGTACTTCATGATAGTGGTAAAATTTCTTCGATATCACTAGCGTTTATTTGTGATAAAAAATTGAAAATTTTGAAAATTTGGCAATTTTCAAACTTTGAATTTTCATGCCCTTAAATCAGAGGGATATGTCACACAACATAGTTAATAAATAACATTTCCCACATGTCTATTTTACATCAGCACAATTTTGGAACCAACAATTTTTTTTGTTAGGAAGTTCTAAGGGTTAAAAGTTGACCAGCGATTTCTCATTTTTCCAACAAAATATACAAAAACAGTGTTTTAGGGACCACATCTTCTTTGAAGTGACTTTGAGGGGCCTTTATGACAGAAAATACCCAAAAGTGACACCATTCAAAAAACTGCACCCCTCAAGGTGCTCAAAACCATATTCAAGAAGTTTATTAACCCTTCAGGTGTGTCACGGGAATTTTTGGAATGTGGAAGAAAACAATGAACATTTTACTTTTTTTCACAAAAATATTACTTTAGACCCAATTTTTTTATTTCCACAAGGGTAACAGGAAAAAATGGACTACACATTTTGTAGTGCAATTCCTCCTGAGCATGCTGATGCCCCATATGTGAGGGAAAACTACTGTTTAGGCGCACTGCAGGGTTTGGAAGGGAAAGAGCGTCATTAGACTTTTTGAATGTAAAATTTTTTGAATAATTAGCGGACGCCATGTTGCGTTTGGAGAGCCCCTGATGTGCCTAAACAGTGGAAACCACCAACAAGTGACACCATTTTGGAAATTAGACCCCTTAGAGAA
This sequence comes from Phyllobates terribilis, assembly GCF_046119375.1. Classification (NCBI taxonomy): domain Eukaryota; kingdom Metazoa; phylum Chordata; class Amphibia; order Anura; family Dendrobatidae; genus Phyllobates; species Phyllobates terribilis. Next base: position 67,118,705 of record NW_027362763.1, on the reverse strand, counting down.
CTTATCTATATGTGTGGTGAGCACCTTGCACCCCCAGGTGCTTCACAGCAGTTTATAATATTGAGCTGTAAAAATAAAATTTTCACATTTTTCCCACAAAAACGTTTTTTATCCCCTAATTTTGCATTATCATAAGGGTAACAGGAGAAATTGCACCATAAAATTTTTTGTGCAATTTGTCCTGAGTACTCCGATATCCTATATGTGGGGGAAAACCACTGTTTGGGCGCACAGTAGGGTTCGGAAGGGAAGAAGCGCCATTTGACTTTTTGAATGTAAAATTTGTTTGAATAACTAGCGGACGCCATGTCGCATTTGGGGAGCCCCTGATGTGCCTAAACAGTGGAAAACCCTGACAAGTGACACCATTTTTGAAACTAGACCCTTTAGGAAACTTATCTAGATGTGCGGTGAGCACCTTGCACCCCCAGGTGCTTCACAGAAGTTTATAATATTGAGCCGTAAAAATAAAATGTTCACATTTTTCCCACAAAAAATGTTTTTCATCCCCTAATTTTGCATTATCTTAAGGGTAACAGGAGAAATTGCACCATGAAATTTGTTGTGAAATTTCTCCTGAGTACGCCGATACCCTATATGTGGGGGAAAACCACTGCTTTGTTGTACGGCAGGGTTCGGAAGAGAAAGCAGCGCTATGTTCGCTGGGATAGGTTGCAGATGCCATGTCACATTTGAAGAGTTGCTGACGTGCCGAAACAGCAGAAAGCCCCACAAGTGACCCCATTTTTAAATTTTAAGTTGATACCATTGGGCAGTGAAGAAAACATAATTGTATTTTTACCACAAAAAAAAATGTTTTACCCTCAAATTTTATATTTTCACAAAGGGAAATGGGTAAAAACAGTGCTTAAATGTGTCGCACAATTTCTTCTAAACGTGGCAATACCCCATATGTGGCTGTACCATACCTCTTAGCCATACTGCGAGATCTGGGAGGGACGGAGGACTATGACTGACAGCTGTCACACACTAAAAGACACTTTTTTTTGTTAAATCTAGTTTTTGCATCGCCATATTTTGAGAGCTATAATTTTTCCATATTTTGGCCGACAGAGTCATGTGATGGCTTGTTTTTTGCAGGACAAAATTTTTATTGGTACCATTTTTGGGTACGTGACATTTTTTGAGCGCTTTTTATTCCGCATTTTTGGGACGTAAAATGAGCAAAAACCAACAATTCAGGAATTGTTTTTTGAGGTTTTTTTTATGCTGTTCCGCGTGTGGTAAAAGTGATAAGGCAGCATTATTCTTCGGGTCAGTAAGTTTACAGCGATACTACACTTAACGTATTTTTTTTTTATGTTTTGGCGCTTTTATACAATAAAACTATTTTATAGAAAAAATATTTTTTTGTAACACTTTATTCTGAGAGCTATAACTTTTTTATTTTTCGGCTGATGGAGCTGTATGGCGGCTTTTTTTTGCGGAACAAGATGTCGTTTTCAGCGGTACCATTTTTATTTCCATTTTGCTTTTTGATCGCATTTTATTCCACTTTTTGTTTGCCGATATGATGAAAAAGCATATATTTTTGCTCCGTTTTTTTTTTTTTTTTTTTTTTTTTACGGTGTGCACAGAAGGAGTTAATTAGTGTGACAGTTTTATAGATTGGGTTGTTTCGGATGCGGCGATACCAGATATGTGTACTTTTTTTGTTTTTGCATAAAAATACGGATTTATTAGTTTAATATTTTATTTATTTTTTTATTTATATTTATTTTGTGATTTTTTTTTAACAGTTTGAAAACTTTTTTTTAGACTTTTTTTTTACCTTTTTATCTTCTCCCTGTATGGGACATTAATTGTTATTTTTCTGATCACTGTTCTCATGCAAAGCAATAGACATGTATTGCATTGCATGAGAGCTCTGCTGACAGTGTAAAACTATCAGATCTCCTGCTAGACTTCAGCTGCAGGCCGAGTCTAGCTGCAGCTGAAGTTTAGCAGGACACCGTACATGGCAGAGACGGAGGCAGTCATGTGACCTCTGGCTGCCATGACAACGGCAGGAGAGTTAAGTGGACGACCCCCTCTCCTCTCACTATCTTCTAAATGCCGCAATCGCTATAGATCGTGGCATTTAGAAGATAGCAAAGAGTTAATATCATTGGGACCTGATCTAATCAGGTCCCGATGATGTCCCCTATCAGAGCTGTTGCTCTGCACTGCACCGCCAGCGCTTGCAGGACCCTGGGGGGTCCTGAGCGCTGCAGGACCACTGACTGTTTTAAACGTCGGCGCTGCACAGAGCCAAGCAAGCGCCAACGTTTATGTACAGTGGGTGGTCGGGAAGCAGTTAAAGTGCTGTTTTAACTACCCAGTTCATGCACTTTTAGAAGCTGCTCTGGTTTGCTGCTTCATCAAGAATCCATGAGTAAACAATACTTAGAAACACTCTCCTTTTGTTAGCATTTCTTTTCCTCTCCTCCATGCTCCGTGTTTGTAATTAATGTTCAAGTTTGGACTCTTGCTAGAGCAGCAGTTCAAAGTGTTTTTTAAAAGAGCATGTATTTGTTTGTATTTTATTCATTAGGAAAAGCCAAATCCTAAATTATACTTCACCAATGAAAACCTTACAGTGCTGGTTTCGGATCTCTTTGACGCTGGCATTGAAACAACCTCAACCACCCTGAAATGGGGCCTTCTACTAATGATGAAGTATCCTGAAATACAAAGTAAGAGACTCCCTTTATGTGTGGGAATATATTATGCTTACTTAATTTTAATTTTACTAATTAAAATCATATAGTGATACACCTTATTTTCTCATTATCTATTTTTATGTTATTTTGTGTGGATGATTCGGGCGGCAGCCATATTCCCTCAACTATGCTCAGCATCTCAGATTCATTTTACACCAACTACATATGACTTGCTTACTTTGGACACTTCATATGAAGAGAGCAATCACTGGAGAAGGAAATTATGTTTGGAAGAATAGAAAGAACAAGGCGAAGAGGAATACCTGCATCAAGACAGTGGTAGAAAAGACCCCGGTGGACCTATCTAGGCTTTCACAAGATTTATCTCCCTACATATCATTCATCCATCAAGTCGTCGTGGCTAGAGATCAAGCAGAAGGCCTCCAAATAAATAATAAAACATCAGACATAAGAAGATGCACGTTGTGATGTTACAACCTCATAGCGTGTGTCGTGACATCATAGGCCTTCTCGGCACCAGAAACCCCAGTACAGAGTTAAGATCCCCAGCATTGTCTGTTGAAGGAAAGGAGAGGCTAGACAGAGCATTTCGGGGAACCAGATGGGACCTCCAAAATTGATGACCAGACGGGGCCTCCATCATAAAAATTTATGGTGTAATACTTTGGCCTGCTAACCACAATGGTCATATAGATTCCCACCAGAGGAAAAAAAAGAAGTTTTGTGACAGTGATTGGTATCTAAGGCTGTGTGCCCACGATGAGGACTAAATGCGCTTCCGCAGCGGTATGTCCACTGCGGAAACGCATTAAAATCACTTAAGAGATCTGCCATGCTTCCCAATGATAATCTGTATGTGCTGTGCACATGCTGCGGAAATTTCCGCTGCAGATTATCATTGCGGAAAAATCGGCAGCACAACCAATATGGGCGTGATTTTGCATTGAACCGCAGCAGACCTGCATGTATATATCTATACATGCGGATTTGCTGCGGTTCAATGCGCAGATGATACCCGGGTCGGGAGAAGAGGAGACTGCTACTCCTCTCATCCGGCCTGGGTACCCACAAGTTAAAAAAGAATTATAAAGTAAAAAATGTAAAAAAATATTCATGCTCACCTCTATGGCGGCCCCCGGTCTCCTCCCGTCAGCGATCCTCTCTCATCGGCGGCCCTCGGTGTACTGCCAGGACCTGCGGTGACATCATTTATCAGCTGATGGTCGCGTGACCATCAGCTGATAATTGACGTCACCGCATGTCCTGGCAGTACACCGCGGACCGCTGAGGAGAGAGAATCGCCGCCGGGAGGAGACCGGGGGGCCGCCAGAGAGGTGTGTATAAGGTTTTTTTTCCTTTTTCCTTTTTAATTCTTTTTTTTACTATGCATGCACCATTTGAAAGCAGAACTCTCCTCACAAGTTGGTCACACAATACACTGTGTGCAGAATTATTAGGCAAATGAGTATTTTGATCACATGATACTTTTTATACATGATGTCCTACTCCAAGCTGCATAGGCTTGAGAGCCAACTACCAAATAAGTAAATCTGGTGATGTGCATCTCTGTAATGAGGAGGGGTGTTGACTAATGACATCAACACCCTATATAAGGTGTGCTTAATTATTAGGCAACTTCCTTTCCTTTGGTAAAATGGGTCAGAAGAGAGATTTGACGGGCTCTGAAAAGTCCAAAATTGTGAGATGTCTTGCAGAGGGATGCAGTAGTCTTGAAATTTCCAAACTTTTGGAGTGTGATCACCGAACAATCAAGCGTTTCATGGCAAATAGCCAACAGGGTCGCAAGAAGCGTGTTGGCCAAAAAAGGTGCAAAATAACTGCCCATGAACTGAGGAAAATCAAGCGCGAAGCTGCCAAGATGCCATTCGCCACCAGTTTTGCCATATTTCAGAGCTGCAACGTTACTGGAGTATCAAAAAGCGCAAGGTGTGCGATACTCAGGGACATGGCCAAGGTAAGGAAGGTTGAAAAATGACCACCTATGAAATAGAAACATAAGATAAAACGTCAAGAACAGGCCAAGAAATATCTTAAGACTGATTTTTCAAAGGTTTTATGGACTGATGAAATGAGAGTGACTCTTGATGGGCCAGATGGATGGGCCAGTGGCTGGATCAGAAAAGGGCAGAGAGCTCCACTCCGACTCAGATGCCAGCAAGGTGGACGTTGGGTAATGGTATTGGCTGGTATCATCAAAGATGAACTTGTGAGACTTTTTCGGGTTGAGGATGGAGTGAAGCTCAACGCCCAGATCTACTGCCAGTTTCTGGAAGACAACTTCTTCAAGCAGTCGTACAGGAAGAAGTCGGTATCGTTCGTGAAAAACATGATTTTCATGCAGGACAATGCCCCATCACATGCATCCAACTACTCCACAGCATGGCTGGCCAGTAAAGGTCTAAAAGAAGAAAAAATAATAACATAGCCCCCTTGTTCACCTGATCTGAACCCCATAGAGAACCTATGATCCATCATAAAATGTGAGATCTACAGGGAGGGAAAACAGTACACCTCTCGGAACAGTGTCTGGGAGGCTGTGGTGGCTGCTGCACGCAATGTTGATTGAAAACAGATCAAGCAACTGACAGAATCTGTGGATGGAAGGCTGTTGAGTGTCATCATAAAGAAAGGTGGATATATTCATCCCTAATTTTTTGGTTTTTGCATGTCAGAAATGTTTATTTCTAAATTTTGTGCACTGATATTGGTTTACCTGGTGAAAATAAACAAGTGAGATGGGATTATATTTGGTTTTTATTAAGTTGCCTAATAATTCGGCACAGTAATAGTTACCTGCACAAACAGATATCCTCCTAAGATAGCCAAATCTAAAAAAAAAACACTCCAACTTCCAAAAATATTAAGCTTGGATGTTTATGAGTCTTTTAGGTTGATTGAGAACATAGTTGTTGATAGATAATAAAAATAATCCTCTAAAATACAACTTGCCTAATAATTCTGCACACAGTGTATAAATCCATGCCGGTTGTATGGATTTATATTGTGTGACCAAAGTAAATTGTCAAGCCCTTTTCCAAATGCATTTGAGTGATGCTCAAAATAGCTTGGAAAACACCTTGAAAAAATGCATGCATAAACGCATGTAAAAACGCTTAAAAAACGCATGTAAAATCCACGTGCGTTTTTTCTGCCAGGGAGAGGAAAAAACGCTCAGGAAATTTCTGCTTCAATTCTGCATCATGGGCACATACCCTTAGAGAGCACAAATTCACAATACAACTCCTAGGGATCAAAAATAACTTTTGATTTTGGAAAAATTAAAATCTGAATATTTCCCTACAGCAGAATAAGGAAAGAATTTTGACTATGGGGGAAAAATTAAGGTTACGTAACCAGTAATTTCATAACAACCACGATGGTATCAAATGTCAAAGTTGAAATCTAGCTGAAATGTTATCATTCATTTTAATTGATGGAAGTTCTCAACAAATATCTTTTTTTTACATATATTTTCATGTATTTTTGTTGGAAATAGAAAAGGTCCAAAGTGAGATTGATAAAGTTATTGGATCGAACGAGCCCCAAGTTATTCATCGTAGAGAGATGCCGTATACTGATGCCGTCATCCATGAGATTCAACGTTTTGGAAATATTCTTCCATCCAGTATTTCCCATGCTACCTCTCAGGATGTAAACTTCAGGGGTTATCTCCTCCCCAAAGTAAGTAAAAAAATAAATATTGAACCTTATTTTTTGGTAATGTACTCACCATAGTCCTCAATATAGCATAATACACTCCTTAGAGTCTTCTATATAGTATAATGCACTCCCCATAGTCCTTCTCTATACTAGAATGAACTGCCCATAGTCCTCTAAATAATATAATGCACTCCCCATAGTCCTCTATATAATATAATGCATAATATAGTATAGTCCACAATATAGTATAATGCCATCTCCATAGTCCTCCATATATTGTAGTATAATGCACTCCTCATAGTCCTCTATATACTATAATGTACTCCCCATAATCCTCAATATAGTATAATACACTCCCCATAGTCCTCTATATAGTATAATACACTATAGTTTGTAAAATGGGGTCACTTATGGGGGATTCGGCTGATCTTGCATCTACCAATGTGACATGGCACCCTCAAATCAATCCAGCAAAATCTGAACTCCAATATGGCGCTTCTTCCCTTCTGAGCTTTGCACTATGCCTCAAAAGTAGTTTTTGACCATATGCGGGGTATCTCCATACTCAGGAGAAATTGCACAACAAATTTTGGGGTCCATTTTTTCCTGTTACCCTTCTGAAAATGCAAAGTTTGGGGATAAAATATATTCTTGTGGGAAAAATGTGATTTTTTTCATTTTCATGGCTCAACATTATAAACTTCTGTGAAGTCCATGGGAGTTAAAAGTGCTCACCAGACCTCTAGATAAGTTTCCTTAGGGGTCTAGTTTCAAGCCCTGCCATGGACCCAAACAGTAGTTTTCCTCCACTTATTGGATATCTGCGTACTCAGGAGAAATTGCACAACAAATTGTGTGGTGCAATATCTCCTGTTACCCTTGTAAACATGCAAAATTTGGCACTAAATTGAGTGGGAAAAATTAGATTTTTTTTTTGCTTGTTTTCACGGCTCAACATTACAAACTGTGTCAAGCACTTTGTGACATAAGCACACCAATTATAGCTTGATCATAGAAAAAAATATATAGCCATACCATACCATTGAGTGCCAAGAAATGAATATCATCACACGGAATGACTCATTCTACCTCTGATCTATCTCATATGAAAGCACTAAGTAAGCTCATGGGCAACGTGAAGTGATCAAGTTTTTCCTAATCACTCCCACCTCATCCCTGTGCTCTGTGTCCAGTATCCCTGCGGCTCCTTCCTCCGGCCTTCTGATCACATCTGATCAAACTTCATGTGCTGTTAAGAGCTTCATATATCCAGAGTCCAGATGTCTGGCATAGACCGTGGGTCTGGCACTGAAGGGTCACGTTAAAGGGTCTTATCTGAAATATGCAGAAATAGGCCAGAAGTGGTCAGAAGGTAGGAGTAACTATTTACTAATTATGCTTAGTTTCGCTTTCTCATTCACACTTAAACTTTCATGATGCTTACATACGCCCTTACTTTCTTTGCACCACTAATCCTTACTCTCCTTCGCTATCCCCAAACCCTAGCACCCTCTAACCAAATCATCATCTCTCCTTCCCTCTTACCTCCCCAACTGACCATATCTGCAGGCCTGCTCCTCAACCTCAGATCGATACGACCAAAACATAAAACAAGTCGGACACTCTCCTTCTCCCACCTGCTCTCCCTCTCTCTGCTTTTCTTCACTGCTGGCGACATATCTCCCAATCCTGGACCCCTACAACTCACACCTCCCACCAATTCCTCATCCTATAGCTTCCAACCAACTGCAAACTACCGCAACCTCTCCTGCATAAAACCTGCGCCCCTGACGTCCACCCCCCTGCTCTCTGGAGCACTCTTGAATGCCCACTTTGTCTACAATAAGCTCCATTTTCTCCACAACCTCTTTACCTCTCGTCATCTCTCCTTCCTGGGCATAACAGAGACATTGTTGACACCCGCCGACACTGTCTACCCTGCTGCGCTGTGTTACGGTGGCCTCCACTTCACCCACACTCCTCACCCTGGTAACAGAAATGGTAGAGGAGTGGGTCTTCTCCTTTCTACCAACTGCACTGTTATCCCTATCCCACCTCTACCCTCCCTTACTCTCCCTTCTTTTGAAGTCCACTCTGTCCGCATCTACAGTTAGGTCCATATATATTTGGACAGAGACAACATTTTTCTAATTTTGGTTCTAGACATTACCACAATGAATTTTAAACAAAACAATTCAGATGCAGTTGAAGTTCAGACTTTCAGCTTTCATTTGAGGGTATCCACATTAAAATTGGATGAAGGATTTAGGAGTTTCAGCTCCTTAACATCTGCCACCCTGTTTTTAAAGGGACAATAAGTAATTGGACAGATTAAATAATTGTAAATAAAATGTTCATTTCTAGTACTTGGTTGAAAACCCTTTGTTGGCAATGACTGCCTGAAGTCTTGAACTCATGGACATCACGAGACGCTGTGTTTCCTCCTTTTTGATGCTCTGCCAGGCCTTCACTGCAGTGGTTTTCAGTTGCTGTCTGTTTGTGGGCCTTTCTGTCTGAAGTTTTGTCTTTAACAAGTGAAATGCATGATCAATTGGGTTGAGATCAAGTGACTGACTTGGCCATTCAAGAATATTCCACTTCTTTGCTTTAATAAACTCCTGGGTTGCTTTGACTATGTTTTGGGTCATTGTCCATCTGTAGTGTGAAATGACGACCTATCAGTTTGGCTGCATTTGGCTGGATCAGAGCACACAGTATGGCTCTGAATACATCAGAATTTATTCGGCTGCTTCTGCCCTGTGTCACATCATCAATAAACACTAGTGACCGAGTATCACTGGCAGCCATGCATGCCCAAGCCATCACAATGCCTCCGCCGTGTTTTACAGATGATGTGGTATGCTTTGGATCATGAGCTGTACTACGCGTTAACCATACTTTTCTCTTTCCATCATTCTGGTAGAGGTTTATCTTGGTTTCATCTGTTCAAAGAATGTTCTTCCAGAACGGTGCTGGCTTTTTTAGATGTTTTTTAGCAAAGTCCAGTCTAGCCTTTTTCTTCTTGATGCTTATGAGTGGCTTGCACCGTGCAGTGAACCCTCTGTATTTACTTTCATGCAGTCTTCTCTTTATGGTAGATTTGGATATTGATACGCCTACCTCCTGGAGAGTGCTATTCACTTGGTTGGCTATTGTGAAGGGGTTTCTTTTCACCATGCAGATTATTCTGCCATCATCCACCACTGTTGTCTTCCGTGGGTGCCCAGGTCTTTTTGCATTGATGAGTTCACGAGTGCTTTCTTTCTTTCTTAGGATGTACCAAACTGTAGATTTTGCCACTCCTAATATTGTAGCAATTTCTCGGATGGGTTTTTCCTGTTCTTGCAGCTTAAGGATGGCTTTTTTCACCTGCATGGAGAGCTCCTTTGACTGCATGTTTACTTCACAGCAAAACCTTCCAAATGCAAGCACCACACCTCAAATCAACTCCAGGCCTTTTATCTGCTTAATTGAGAATGACATAATGAAGGGATTGCCAACACCTGTCCATGAAATAGCCTTGGAGTCAATTGTCAATTACTTTTGGTCCCTTTAAAAACAGGGTGACACATGTTAAGGAGCTGAAACTCCTAAACCCTTCATCCAATTTTAATGTGGATACCCTCAAATGAAAGCTGAAAGTCTGAACTTCAGCTACATCTGAATTGTTTTGTTTAAAATTCATTGTGGTAATGTCTAGAACCAAAATTAGAAAAATGTTGTCTCTGTCCAAATATATATGGACCTAACTGTATTCTCCCTCCAAGTGGCTGTCATATACCGACCACCGGGCTCGGTCACTGCATTTATTAACAAATTCTCCACCTGCATTCTTTACTTAATCCCTACTGACATTCCCACAATCATCATGGGTGATTTCAACATTCCCACTGACATTTGCCAGTCAATAGCATCCAAACTCCTGTCGCTTACTTCATCCTTTGGACTTACTCAGTGGTCCTCGTCAACCACCCACACAGAAGGACACACATTAGACCTCATCTTCTCTCGACTCTGCTCCCTATCTATCCTCACAACCTCCCCCTTTTTTCTCAGACCATTGCCCTTCCCCCATAACCTCCCTTTACAACATCACGGAATGAGACCTCAGTCATGTCCTCTCCATTTCACATCTCACCACTTGTCCACTTGACCCCATCCCATCCCACCTCCTCCCCAACCTCACCCCACACTCATCCCATCCCCAGCCCATCTCTTCGACCTATCACTAACTTCTGGTACCTTCTTCGCTGCCTTCAAACATGCCACAATCAATCCCATTCTCAAAAAGCCATCCCTCAACCCAACCGCCTTGTCCAGCTACCTCCCCATATCGTTGCTCCCTTTTGCAAGCTCCTTGAGCAAAACGTTTACCCTGAACTTTCCTACCACTTCTCATCTAGCTCTCTCTTTGACAACCGACAAACTGGCTTCCGCCCTCACCATTCCACCGAAACTGCCCTTACCAAAATTACTAATGACTTGCTTACAGCCAAAGCTAACAGACAATTCCCTGTTCTCCTTCTTCTTGACCTGTCCTCTGCCTTTGAAACAGTTGACCACGTCCTCCTACTACAGATCATCTCTTCCGTTAGCGTCAAAGACCTTGCCCTATCTTGGATCTCCTCATACCTTTCCAACCGCACATTTAGCGCCTCCCACTCCCACGCTATCTCCTCATCCCACCCCTTCTCTGTTGGAGTCCCTCAAGGCTCTGTCCTAGGACCCCTACTCTTCTCAATCTATACCCCTGGCCTGGGATAGCTCATAAAATCCCATGGCTTCCAGTACCATCTCTACGCTGATGACACCCAGATCTACGTCTCTGGTCCAGATGTCACCTCTCTGCTGTCCAGAATCCCAGCATGTCTAGCAGCCATATCCTCCTTCTTCTCCTCTCGCTTCCTCAAGCTCAATGTGGACAAAACTGAACTCATCATCTTTCCCCCATCTCGCGTATCTTCCCCACCTGATCTTTCTATTACAATAAGTGACACCACACTTTCCCCAGTACCAGCAATCCGCTGCCTCGGAGTAACCCTTGACTCTGCCCTGTCCTTCAAACCCCACATCCAAGCTCTTGCCACCTCCTGTTGCCTCCAGCTCAAAAATATTTCCAGAATCCATCCTTTCCTCAACCCTCAATCTATTAAACTGCTTGTGCATGCTCTCATCATCTCCCACCTTGACTACTGTAACATCCTCCTCTGTGCCCTACCTGCTAACACTCTCACACCCCTCCAGTCCATCCTTAACTCTGCTGCATTACTGGTTCATCTCTCGCATCACTACTCCTCTGCTATCCCCCTTTGCAAATCCCTTCACTCGCTCCCAATTGCCCAGCGTATCCAGTTCAAATTACTAACACTGACCGACAAAGCCATCCATAACCTTTCCCCTTCTTACATCACTGAACTAATCTCCCGATATATTCCCTCATGTAATCTCCGGTCCTCCCAAGACCTCCTTCTCTCCTCCACACTTATTCATTCCTCACCCAATCGCCTCCAAGACTTCTCTCGAATATCCCCCATCCTATGGAATTCTGTGCCTCAACAAGTCTGGATCCTTCAGATGGAACCTGAAAACCCATCTCTTCAAACAAGCCTACAACCTACCATGACCTTGCTTGCTGCCACCTCAACACCGGAGCTGCTGCAACTCCCCCAACCTACTGTCTCCTTCCCCATTCCTGTAGAATGTATGCTCACAAGGGCAGCGCCCACTTTCTTTTGTTTCAGTCTACCATTGTTCGTTTTATTTATTGGAAGTGATGTCTGTATCTGGTATGTAACCCCTTCTTATGTACAGCACCTTGAAATCAATGGAGCAATATAAATAAATAATAATACTAATAATTATTAAACTGATTGTTCTAGTTCATCATGTAAATTCATACTCAAATATTACAGAGACAACGACAAACAAGTAGATGAATAGTGTCTGTGCATGATCTCTTTTAACCTATATCAATATGTAAACATATGATCAGGGAAATATTTCATAAAGATTAAAGTTCTTATGCCTCACTATGGTTGTTGAAAATCGGGGTATATTTATCCCATAGATGATGCCTCAGATAATGCCTCAATGCCTCAACATGTTTCCCTAAAGGTGGTTCATGAGGAGACAATATGTAATGCACTCCCCATAAAATAATACAATACTCACCTCTCTTTCCTATTCCCCCAATGCTCCAGTCTCTGCAGCGAGCGCTCTGAACCTCTGCAAATATCAGCGAGCGGGAGCCATGTAGCAATGTCATCACACCTGCTGTGCTGAGATGCCAGACGCAGAGAGGGATTAACAGGAGACGGAACATCAATTGACGGTTCCTATTCCATCAATGCATTCAACTGTATGCTAATACAGTTGAACTTGCGCTGACAAGCAGGGGGCTTGGTGAGTGTGACCCCTGCTATGATAATCTCACTGTCAATAGACAATATAAATACTGTGCATCGTGGGGGTGGGGTTATCTGTGGTGTGGGTGGGGTTAGCTGTGCTGGGGGTGAGGGCAGCTTTCTCAGCTCTGCTTCATGCTAAACTCTGTGTCAGAACCACTATACACAGTAAACTAAGTGATACATCATTGGATTCAGGGTGTCTTTCCCCATGTTACGCTGCTCTCAGATGAGGTAGCAAAAACTTGTTGACAAATTCCCATTAAATAAATAAAGCCTAAGGAGGCGCATTTCCACTTAAATGTGACTTGTGCAAATGTTGAAACTTTCAGGGAATACAGGTGATCCCATTGCTGACCTCCGTACTTTATGACAAGGATCATTTTGTGAAAGCCGACGAGTTCTACCCAGAACACTTTCTTGATTCCAGTGGAAATTTTGTAAGAAAAGTAGCGTTTATGCCTTTTTCAGCCGGTGAGTTATTCTTTCATATGACTTCTTTTAGCACTTTGGGGGAGTGATGAGCGCAAATAATAACATTTCTTCATCATCATATCCACTAAATTAATAGAAAATATTGTAAACAGTCTCCTTATGAGACTGACTACGTCAGGTATCCTAAGGGGACATTTATCATTTATGTGGGGTATGCTTTAGGAAAATGTGAGAAACTGTATGTGGATAGTTTCCTCCTTTGGGGGAATCTGTGTGAGGTGGTGATGGTTGTGCCTCCATATTTAAACGTTGGGTGCTCTTACAATGGTCAGATTGAAATCGCCAACTTATAATTTTGTTAAAACAGCCCATTTTGAAATTATATAGTGTCTTTTGCTTCAGCCATGGAACAATAATTTTTTTTTATCCTTTTCCACATATTTCATTGCTGTAGGTAAGAGAAGTTGCGCTGGAGAGAACTTGGCTAAAATGGAGCTGTTCATGTTCTTCACAAGACTGCTGCAGAACTTCACGTTTAAGGCTCCACCTGGGGCTACACTAGACCTCAATCCTGAGGTTGGATACATACTCTATCCAATGCCTTATAAGACATGTGCTATACCTCGTTTGTAAACACTTTGTCACCTACATTGAAAAACCTTAAAAAGGGTTCTTCTGTGAAAACAAGTTATCATCTATCCACAGATTAGGTTATAATTTGTTAATTGGTGGGCTCCAACCACTGAGAACTACACCATTTAGTAGAACGAGGCACTGAAGCTAAGGTAATTGTTGGTAATCAAGAAATAAGCAACATCATTGTTTTAATTTTAAAGATCTGTGGAAAAAACATTGTATTATTTTAAATGGAAATCCATTGCACTTATAACCAGCTGATGAGGAATAGACATGTACAGTGATGCTACACCAGACCCCAACTATGAATATTGAGATGACCATTTAAGAACATTGAAAATATGTAAAATGTCACCCGTGTCCTTAATAAAGCCTGGGACTCTCTAGGCAATATGTTGGAGGAGAGAATCAAGGCCCTCTCCCAGTATCTCACCAAGTAAGTCAATACCAGATAATAATTAATTAATTTATGAGAGTCTGAACACTGCGAACCACATCCATTAGCAGAACAGTATAACTTTTTGTCTTGTTAGAATGGATTGGCAATGCGTATGCTCGACCAACTCTCCATTTACTCCCTATTAGGCTGGCGAGAGCTGCTCTTGGCCCCATAGATAATGACTAGAGCATTTTCTTTAATAGGAAATAAAAAAAATCGGTGCAAGACCTTATGGTCAGATCCCCTTCAATTTGTAAACTATCCCTATGCTATGGAGAGGAGGTAACTTGTTTTAGCTATTTGTTAGTCAACTTTCTCTAGTGCACAAAGTTACACCAAATTGTGGTTCTATTTTGGATCACAGAATCATAAGTTAAACCATTTCCTAGTGATGAGCGAATCAGATGAAATTCTAATTTGGCAGTTACAGTAACTGAAATTTGGTCAGAAAATGTAATTTATATTGAATTCATCTGTTGTAAATCTATCATTTCTTAGGGTATGTGCACACGGTCGGTATTGGCAGCGCTTTGAATGCAGCATACTTTATGCTGCATCCAAAGCGATGCACGCAGGTGAATCTGCATGTGCAGATAGGACTAAAAGGGTCAATCAGGGAGAGGTGAGCATTAGAGATGTGTTAAGTAAGTTGATGCAAATAAAATTTGTTTTGAATTTTTGGAAATTCTCTTGATAATTTGCGATTCATCTTGCCAAAAATACCAACCACCATTTTACACAATGCAAAAAACTTCATCAGCAAGAGACGGCATAGACGACATTGGGTGTTGACCAAAATGTATTGCAGCTATCACATATCTCCCAATATAGCACAGCAAATCAAAAGGGACTATTACAGCCTGTATAAAAGTGGAGGCAGGGAATGCAGCAGACATTTCCAAGTGAATTGTGATATTTAGAGGATGTCACAGTTTAGCAATGGAGAGAAAACATGAAAAAAAATGAACAAATTGTATAGACAATGAACAAATTGCACAGATAGTGCGTGAAACAACATAAGTGAAGAAGAGCTACCATCCATTTGCCCATAGCCACATATGTGAAGGACACTTTGACATTACTAAAGCTGTTTTTGTCTTATAAAGCTTCAAATGGGTTGACTTCATTTCTAGGAGATCTTAGAATGTTGTACATATGTCTTTTAAGGGCACTTGGAGTATTTACAATTTTTGCCACATCAAAGCACTGTTAGTAAAATTTTCTGGAACAATACAGCAAAACTGTCGAGTTCAAAATTCAAAAGATTCATTCATCTCTAATTATGGTATCGTGTTAGCCAGTAAAATCAATGTAAATTCTTTCTATGCCCAACGATGACAAAAGTAATTCAGAGTTTTTATTTTGGCTAAACAGAGGAAAATATATATTTGCAAGCTTTCAGAGCACAGAGGCTTCTTCTTCAGGCAGGATTATGAATTAATTATTAAGATAAGAGCACATCACTGAAGAGATATTACAACACAACATTTGTTCATGAGGTGGAAGGGGTGATGCTTCTTAAAGATAAGCCAAGAAAATCAAATTCGGGGTTTTGTTACAAATGGAGAGGCAGTGGGAATGTTCTTTTAGTTATCTAGAGTCTGTCTGGTGGAGGTGTGAATTGTATCCATGTAGTGAGTCCTAAATCCAGGGGTTAAATTGAGTCATATTGTCAAAGACTTGAAATTCCTTGTCAGTTTGAATTCCTAAGTTCTTCACTTTCTGCTGTCCTTATAATGACTGTAGTTTGGGGACTATTTCTTCCAGTTTGTGGTCTCTCTGGAATATGGGTTGGAGATCAGCACTAATTTTCATTAAATGCTCATGTGGGGATTGTATGTGACCACAAGAGGGACCCTGTTGCTGTCCTCCCTTTTTCTGCAATTCAGGAGGCTGCTTCTTGGGATCCTTGTAGCTCTTGGGATCTGTTCATCTATTAAGAGTGGATGATAACTTGATTGTAGGAATGTATTCCTCAGTGATAAAAGCTGAAGTTTTCTGTCCTTACTGTCTGAACATACTCGAATGTACCTCAGAGTTTGATTGTAAATGATGCATTTTTTGTGTGTCTTAAATGAAAGGTGTTCCATCTAAGATACGTCCTATGTCCTGTGGGCTTATGGTGAATTGATGTTTGTATTTGGGACTTTGAGAAGTTAAGGGTGAGCTTGACACAACCATATACATCAAAGACAACACCATACACTTTCTAGACATGACCATATACATCAAAGACAACACCATACACTTTCTAGACATGACCATATACAGCAAAGACAACACCATACATACATCAATTTACCATAAGCCCACAGGACGTCCAATGTATCTTAGATGGAACAAATTCATCCAAGACACACAAAAAAATCCATCATCTACAGTAAAGCTCTAAGGTACTATCAAATCTGTTCAGACAGTAAGGACAAAAAACTACAGCTGCTGTCACTGAAGAATATATTCCTACAATAAAGATACCATCCATTGGTAATCAATGAACAGATCCACAGAGCTTCAAGAATCCAAAGAAACAGCCTCCTGGATTACAGACAGAGGGCGGACAACAACAGGGTGCCTCTTGTGGTCACATACAACCCCCTGATCTCCAACCCATATTCCACCGAGACCATAAACTGAAAGAAATATTCCGAGAACTACCACTTATCTCCTACATGCAGCCCCCTAACTTAAAATGTTTTTCCCACAAACAAAAGTTCATTTTAATCAATGGCTGTGTCTGATCGCGTATGGAACATGGTCTGATCATACCATATCTCCGGGGCAGGGAAAGAAGCAAAAGAGTATACAGACATTACATCAGGGGATCAAAGATGATTCTTTTTGTGAGGTAAAACATTGCTTTAAAACCGGCAATGACATTTTTTACTTCACAAAAAGAATCAGCTGCAATCTTATGCTGTAATGTCTGAATTGTCTTTTGCTTCCTCCCCGGCCCAGGAGCTGTTATATGTTCCGTATATGGTCAAACACAGCCATCGATTAAAATGAACTTTCGTTCGTGGGAAAACCCCTTTAAGGAATCCTCTTGTCAGAAGCGTCCTTTCATCAATATCAGTGACTGGCACATTACCATGTAACAATAAAAAAATGCAAATCTTGGAGCCACATATTACCAACAAATACTCATGTGGGGGTTACATACCAAACCCAAATCAGGACTATAAAGACATGGATTTCTTTCCTTATACATCCTCCAAAGTAGTGTACATGATACAATGTACAAGGTGCCATGGAGTTATCTATATTGGCAAAACCAGGCAAAAACTACAAACAAGGATGAATCTATACAGACACACAATTAAGAATGAACTGGACACGCCTGTGAGAAAACATTCCTCTTTACCTGAACACTGTATGACAGATTTAAAAATCTTAATACTAAAAAGTAATTTTAAGGATGGCAGAGAGAGAAGAACTTGGGAATTCAAGCTGATAAGGATTTACAATTCTTTTAGGATAGGACTCAATTTAACACCTGGATTTATGACTCACTACATGGATACAATTCACACCTCTACCAGATGGACTCTAGATAACTAAGAGAACATTCCCACTGCCTCTCCACTTGTAACAAAATCCCTAATTTGATTTTCTTTGCTTATCTTTAAGAAGCATCACCCCTTCCACCTCATGAACAAATGTTGTGTTGCAATATCTTTTTAATGTTTTGCTCTTATCTTAATAATTCATTTGTAATTGGTAATCGAGCCTGAAGAAGGAGTCTCTGTGCTCTGACAGCTTGCAAATATATATTTTGTTCTGGTTAGCCAATAAAGGTATCACTCTGAAATACTTTTGTCATCTTTGGGCATAAAAGGTATTTACATCAACAAATCTCTTGTACGCATTATTGTTTTTCTTTTCTTAAACCCTTCCCTACACATTTAAGTCTGGTAAGATGGCCGCTACTTTGCTAAATGCGCGCAAATCAAATTGTAAGAAATTCATGGCAAATTCATCTTTTACCAGTCACCCTTTTTTAGTATACAGTAAGTTTCAGTAATGATTTTAACTATCGTTTTACATATTTGTATCTGATGCTTGCGAATTATCAGAATTTTTATAACATACAAGATTCTTACAGCTGCGCAAATGCTTCTGTCAGTGATTTCATCAAAACACAAATTGTAACTCACATTTTAACATCTTTCATCCATATGTGTTGTCTCTTTTTTGTATATTTACAGGCCTGAAATTATTCACATTTTAGCAATAAAGGTCATGATTTCTATGAGCAGTATTTTGGGTGTTAATTTTCAAATGTATTCCCGCCTCTTTGTCTAAATGTCTAAATAAAAATTGCTTGTTTGATCATTGTTCACTAGAGATGAGCAAATAAATTCAAGTGGAATTAAATACAACTTGTTTTTTACCAAGATCCACATTTGTTAAAATGCAGGTTTTTTGTAATACCTGTCACTTGTTACATAGGAGAGACCATATCCAAGAACTCTACCCTCGATGCTTGCAAGAGTATGTGAAGACTGATTAATAATACGATTGGTTTGATCCTGTGTCCCACGTGTACACCTATGTACCTGTCACTCATTTTGATCCTTTTGTCTGGATTAAGGACATTATTCTATTTCTTAGAAAATTGCGATGAAGGAAATTCTTTGCTCATAACGAGAGAACAAAATGTCAGCAGCTGGGTATCAATCAGGAGGATCTCCCAGATGTCCAGTTGCTGGCAGGTCTGGCTGAAGAAGGGGCAAGAGAACCAGAGGAGGGTCCCTTCTCAAACCTTAAACTCAAGAGTATAAAAAGGCCACCAGTCAGTGAGTTCAAGAGTGTAGATAGTTTTTCAAAACTTATGAGTGAGGAGATTAAGAAAATTAATCCCAAAACAAATGTTGTATCACCGAATCTATCCTTTGAAGAACTTATGGCCCTGATTAATCTAAGCCAGGATACGTCTCTTGTCATTAAACCATCAGACAAGGGGGGGAATACAGTGCTCCTTGACAGGGAGCAGTATGTTGAGATGTGCCGTACCATCTTATCGGACTCCTCTACCTATCAAATGCTCAGGTCAGACCCCACTGCTACGTATATGAAAATTCTCTCTAATATTCTACGCCAGGAAAAAATGACTCGACTGATTTACAAAAGTGAGCACAACTATCTGCAACCTAAATGTCCTGTTATCTCTACCTTTTATGCTCTCCCTAAAGTGCATGAGGGGTACCCTCCGCTTAAAGGTAGACCGATCATGTCAGGGGTCGATGCCTTGAGTCAAAACTGCAGTGTGTATCTGGATCAAATATTGAGACCTTTCATTACTGCCTTACCTTCATATCTTAGAGATACCACGGACCTCATAACCAAATTGGATGGTATTATGGTGGATCCTGGCACTATTCTGATATCTATAGATGTTGAGGTATTGTACTCTAGTATACACCATGAGGCGGGCTTGGCAGTAGTTGAATTTTTCCTGAGCTCGAGGGGAGTACATCTTATAAATTAGTATTACAGCTGCTTGACTATATTCTACAACACAACTATTTCCTGTTCAACGGGAAGTTTTACCACCAGCTCAGGGGCACAGCGATGGGGAGCCCTTGTGCCCCCACATATGCTAACTCGCTCCTGGGCTGGTGGGAGGACAGGATAGTGTTCGGGGACGGGGTTGTTGTCAGTGCTCCCCACATCCAATTTTGGGGACGGTACATAGACGACATCCTCATCCTCTGGTCCGGTGATTCTACTTCTTTTTTAACATTTATTGACCATCTTAATGTCAATAATCTTGCTCTTAAATTTACGTATAAAATAGGGCGTGACAGTATAGCTTTTTTGGATGTTATGATTAGTATTGACAAAAAAGGCTTCCTGAAGAGATCAATATATAGGAAACCGACTGCAGCGAACAGTCTACTAAGATAGGAAAGCCATCATCCCGTACCCCTGAAGCGAGGTATCCCGAAAAGTCAATTTTTGAAACTAAGGAGAAATTGTTGCTCCTCCCTTGATTTCAGAATTAAGGCCATTGATTTGAAGAAAAGATTCCAGGACTGGGGGCATCCCACAAATTTAACCAATCAAGCATACAATAATGCCTTAGGACAAAAAAGATCTACACTCCTAATACCAAAGCAAAAAGATGATAATAGTCAAGTTATGAGACTTATAGGGACTTTTGATAACCAGCAGGTGAAGGTCATTGAGATTCTTAGGAGATACTGGGGTATTCTAAAACTGACCCAGATATTGCTGCGTGGATCTCTCCGTTAGTGTTGAGCCACCCCCGTAGTGTTCGAGTTCGGTTCGTCGAACACCCGTGTGTTCGCCAAACTGTTCGTCGAACTGTTCGTCGAACACCTTCGAACACCGTTAAAACCAATGGCAGGCAAACAAAAACACATAGAAACACATAGAAAACACCTTCAAAGGTGTCCAAAAGCTGACAAACTGCTCAGAAGACACAACTAAGACATGGAAAAGTGACAAGTACATATAGTCATGCGAAAAGAAAAGAGGTGGAGGAGTAAAAGGAGGGGGAGACACAGATATAGGCATGTCATGCCCTTCTAAAATCCAAAAAGTGAGAAGCCGACACGTTCAGTCCGCTCCTGCCCGTGCCACCTCCGCGTCGCCGGGTTTGTGCCAGAGCCGCGGTGAACCCTGATGGCCAGCCCCCCTCTCCCAATACTGGTGCCTGTCCGCTGGTGGGTCGAGCGAGCCCCCCTGTGGTGGAGGCAGCTCTAAGCTTTTTAATTTAAATTGTCTCTCTAATTTGAATGAATACACTTTAAATCCATTTACAAGGATCTATTGGAGGGCAAGTCTCATGCCAGCAGCCGCGTAATTCCAGCTCCAGTAGCGTCCACTAAAGCTGCTGCAGTTAAAAAGCTTTTATAAGGATCGAGCTCGGCTGTCCACCGCAAGGCATCCTACTGCCAGTCCCAGCCCCTATGCCTTGGGGTGCCTCCTGATGCTCTTCACTGAGTATCCCATGGTCCCGAAGCATTTCCTTTGAAAAATTAAGTGTCTAAACTACAGGTGTTGTAGCTTGCTTAACAGCCGGGATAATCCGCTGACTAGCAGACACTGCTACTAGGCACAAAGTATTTCCTGGGCTAGATGCAGTTAAAAATTTGTAATTAGATACTCTCGTTGGATGCTGAGAAAGCATTCCATAGAGTCTCCTGGCACGCCATATATGATTCTCTTAAAAAGCTTGGGGTAGGGGTCTAGGGGACCCTTTTATAGCCAAAATCACGGCCCTGTATCACAATACGTCACCTAGGCTGAAGATAAATGGAACTGTAGCACCCTGAGGGCTCGGTTGCTACAGAGGTATTGCACCTCACCCAGAGGTGTGATATCTCACTCTCAGGTAAGGATGGAGTGTGGATCAGGACCCGACACCTGCATGCATTACACCACATTGCCGTGGGGCAGGGCGACCAATATGCCTCTGAGATGGGCACGACAGTTCCTGTCCCTGGCTGGAGTGGGGGGAGGGAACACTGAGGAAGGGGAACCCTGTAGTGCAGGAGCAGGGAGGAAGCAGTTCCTGGGTGCATTGAGAAGGGAGTATAAAAGGTGGGCACCATCTTAGTTCAGTGCAGAGAAGTCTGAGCAGAAGTGGCAGGGAGCAGGGGCTCTGCATGAGCTCTGCTCCGGAGGCGGGCCTAGTAACAGAGGCCCAGGCCTGGAAGAGGGAGAAGGAAGGAAGAGGAGCGGAGAAGGCTCCAGGAACGAGGAATGAAGGGATCCCAGGGGTGCGGACGGGCGAGTCGCCACCGCACGCCCGAATCCACCTGCGTGGAGGGGTCAGGCTAAAGGGGGAGACCGGTCCCCGAAACTAGTGGAGGCAGGAAACGACCCTCAGCTAGAAACCGAAGGCTGTGACATTTTATGTGGCGCAGCCCCTCGCTACACCCGCTAGGAAGGCACCACATAGGGTCAGGGAAACTGGCGCCAAGTTTACCAAGAGGAGGCCCGAGGCAGCCGGACAGAAGGGTTGGTAAGAAAGGCCAGACAAAGGACACACAAAGGGGGTCCTGTGAAGCGCTCCAAAGTTATCTGGGAGTTGTCTGAGCCCCTCACCTGGTGAGCACAGTACGACGTGGGCAGCAGTTACCTGCAGACGTGGTCTGGATAATAAGAACTGTGAGTAAAGGCCCTGGACTGCATCACTGACTCCGTGTCGTTACTGCTGCTGCCCTGCACCATCACCCCCATCTTCCGCATACACTGCCCTGAGGCTATACTCCCCCCGTGGGGAGTTATGCTACGCTCTGCTGCACCCACAACACCAGCCTCAGCGGTCTGCCCTGCAGCAGCGGTTCACTCTGACCGCAATCCACGGGTGGCGTAGTCGGACATTTAAACATCAAAACCACATAAATAGTTCCACCACTGGTTTGACCACCCTGAGCCACGGAACCGGGTCGCCGCCACGAAGACTACAACCACCAGCATCCACCAAAAAGGGTCCGGCTCCGGGTGTCCCAAGGCCCAGGGGGCGCGTCAGAACATTTTCATCACCTTTCACAATCACCAATGGGACAAGGCAGGGATGTTCTCTGTCCCCTCTCTTATACAATCCAGTGACGGAGCACCTGCTCTCATCAATTCGCCATAACCCCAATATTAGGTGGATTGAGGTGGGAGGCACCGAGTACAAGTGCTCTCTATTTGCTGATGATGTCCTAGTATATATCACTCAATCACATATATCCATCCATGCTGTTATGGCTGAAATAGATCACTTTGTTACATGGTCAAATTTTAAAATCAATGCAGCGAAGTCTGAGGCCCTCGATGTCTCCCTCCCCAAATCCATATAGGATTCCATCCAGTCCAACTTTCCCTTTGCCTGGCCCTCACAGGGTATCAAATACTTAGGAATTCCTATTCATAGAGACTTCTCCCATCTATGTTATCTTAATTTTGGGCCCTTTATTGAACAACTCCATACAGACCACGGTTGGCAAGTTAGAACTGTAAGATTCACTACGTGAACCACTGGTGTTTTGTGGAAAAGCACATGTACACTGCGTTCCAAATTATTATGCAAAAAGTGTTTAGGAGTGATAAGGGAAGAATTTGTTTGTTTGTCAGTTAAACTCATTGATGGTGATGTGTGTCAGGGCTCTTTATATCACTGTAAGCAATTGCAGACACCTGTGCTAATTAGTTTGGCAGGTGTGTCCAATGAAAGGCAAGACTACTTAAGAAGGCTGTCTCACATTATTAAGCAGCCTACATTTTCTGCCAAAATGGGAAAGAAAAAGGATGTGTCGGCTGCTGAGAAGCAACAAATTGTGGAGTGTTTAGGTCAAGGCATGACTACAATCAACATTGTGCGATGATCAGGATGAAGTGTCTTGGCAACCAAGAAGTATGTAGCTGATTCACAGTACACACGTGTGCGTGCTGATAAGGGCAAATTGAGGACTCTTTCCTACAGGCAATTACGTCAGGTTGAAAGAGCAGCGGCAAAAAAGCCTTGTCATAGCAGCAGACAAGTTTTTGAAGCTGCTTGTGCCTCCAACGTCCCCCGAACAACAAGATGCAGGGTCCTTCAGAGGTTTGCAGCTGTGCATACGCCATCCTGTCGACCTCCTCTATCCACTTCACACAAGCAGAAACGGCTCCAGTGGGCCAAACATTACATGAAGACTGATTTCAAAACTGTTTTGTTCACGGATGAGTGCCGTGCAGCGCTCGATGGTCCAGATGGATGGAGTGGAGGATGGCTGGTTGATGGACACCCCACGCAAACACGGCTACAGCGCCAACAAGGAGGAGGTGGAGTAATGTTTTGGGCTGGAATCATGGGGAGAGAGATTGTCGGCCCCTTTAGGATCCCTGAAGGCGCTAAAGATGAACTCCATAATGTATGTGGATTTTCTCAAACAGCACTTCCTGCCATGGTTCAAGAAGAAGAACCGTGTATTTCACAGCAAGATCATTTTTCTGCATGATAATGCACCATCTCATGCTGCACATAAAACATCTGCATCTCTGGCTGATATGGGCATAAAAGCGGACAAACTTATGGTGTGACCCCCATGCTCCCCTGACCTCTACCCCATTCAGAACCTTTGGAGCATCATTAAAAGGAGTGTCTATGATGGCAGGAGGCAGTTCACATCTAAGCAACAGCTCTGGGAGGGTATTCTGTCCTCATGCAAAACAATTGAAGCAGAAACCATCCAAAACCTGACAAATTCAATGGACGAGAGAGTTCAGAAGCTCCTTTCGAACAAGGGGTCCTATGTGAAAATGTAACATCACCTAGAATAAAGTTTTGAGTTGAAAACTGTTTGATTTCAGTTTCTAACAACCTGCTAATGCTTATAATTTCAAAAATGACCATTTTTTTGGTCTTTATTAAAATGAAAAGGTTGATCGAAAAGTTTGGGGGATCTAAGAGTGTGGCAACCCAGTAGTCATGATTGCTTCGAATTCTGACAATATGAGGGTCATGCTGCAGGTAGTGCAGCAAGAAGGCACTTATGTGTCTTGCGCATCTCGGAGCCCCAAAATTATTTCCGGGCTAGATGCAGCTAAAAATTATTATTAATTTTAAATCTGGTGAAGCTTTAGTATAGATGGCCTAATAGGATCAGTGCTGCACACTGCTACAAAGCCCAAATTATTTTCCAGTCAAGATACAGATAAACATGATTAGTAATTTTAAATCTGGTGGAGCATATTATAGATGGCCTAATAGAATCAGTGCTGCACACTGCTACAAAGCCCAAATTATTTTCCAGCCAAGATACAGATAAACATGATTAGTAATTTGAAAGCTTAAAATGGTTGGTAGGGTGATTTTAACCAATCATCAAGCTTTTACTCTCCCCAGGATGACACAGGGGTAGAAAAGTCGTTTCGGATCCATGATTTGTTCATCTTTATGAACGTGAGTCTGTCTACATTATCAGTGGAGAGCCGCGTGCGCTTATCTGTCAGCACACCACCAGCATCGCTGAACACACGTTCAGACAGAACGCTGGCTGCGGGGCATGACAAGATCTCCAAGGCGTAAGTGGCTAGCTCCGGCCATTTATCCAGATTGGAAGCCCAAAAAGAGCAAGGGTCCAGTGACACAGTAGTGGCTTCAATGTTTACTTGGAGATACTCCTGTACCATCGTCTCTAGGCGTTGACTATGTGTCAGACTTCTTGTCTCCTGTGGCCTTGCAAAGGATGGGCTAAAAAAGTGGTGAAATGATTCCGCAAAATTGATGTTACCAGCAGATACTGTGGTTCTGTTACGGTTTGAGTGCTGAACACTTGACGGTCCCACGGTTGGCAAGTTGGAACTGTGAGATTCACTACGTGCACCACTGGTATTTTGTGGAAAAGCACATGTAAGATTCTGCAACAGTCTCTGCTGATACTCCTGCATGCGTGCATCCCTTTCTATGGCAGGAATAATTTCTGCAAATTTACTTTTGTACCGGGGATCTAACAGTGTGGCAACCCAGTAGTCAGGATTATTTCTAATTCTCACAATTCGAGGGTCATGTTGCAGGTAGTGCAGCAAGAAGGCACTCATGTGTGTTGCGCATCCAGGAGCACCAAGTCCCTGTTGTGTTGGTGGCGAGGTAACAATCATGCTTCCTTCCTCTGTCCTCTCCCCCCAACCTCGCACAACAGAAATGTGATCAAGGTCTCCCTCATCTGATAAGTCTTCCATCAGTTCGTCCTCCACTTCTTCCTGGGCTCCTGCACCTTCCTCACTAGTTTGGCTGCTACCATGCGCCCTGGTAAAACCATCTCCCCCACCTCACATGCCTGCCGCCTTGGTGCTGCCGACCGTCTGGACCTTGCAGATATTAGCCCTTCCGCATACAACTCCTCCTCCTCTACTTCCTCCACCTCCTCTTGTGCCAGCACCTGACTCCGAATTCTGTTTAACATGTGCTCCAGCATGTAAATCACCGGAATAGTCATGCTGACAATGGCATCGTCAGCACTAAACATCTTCGTCGCCATTTCAAAACTGTGCAGAAGGGTGCATAGGTCCCTGGTCTGAGACCACTCCTCCAGCGTGATTTGCCCCACCTCTGAATCTCGTTGGCCCAGGCTATACGTCAGAACGTATTGCACCAGGGCTTGTTGGTGCTGCCACAGTTGCTGCAACATGTGCAGAGTTGAATTCCACCGGGTAGGCACATCGCATTTTAGCCGGTGAAGTGGCAGGCCCAACGACTTCTGTAGAGATGTAAGTCGCTGAGCTGCGGGATGCGAACGGCGGAAGTGAGCACACAGCGACCGTGCCCTCTGCAGAAGGCCATCTAGTCTGGGATAGTGGCTAAAAATTGCTGGACAACCAGGTTCAACACGTGAGCCATACAAGGCACGTGTGTGACATTGCCCCGGCGAAGGGCCGCACCCAGGTTTGCAGCATTGCCGCACACGGCCTTCCCTGGTTTCAGGTCCAGTGGAGACAACCATTCATGAAATTGGTTCTCCAAAGCTGACCACAACTCCTCAGCTGTGTGACTCACATTTCCCAGACATTTCAATGTAAAAACCGCCTGATGACGTTGAGCCCTACTGCCAGCATAGTAAGGAGGTGTGCAGGATCCCTTCTGCACAGTTAGAAAGCTTGTGGCATGACCAGACAGGCTTTGGGTGCAGGTGGAAGACCGAGAGGAGGTTGAGGAGGCAGAAGCAGTGGAGGAACTTTGACATAAAGAGGATTGACGCACAACTCGTGGGGACGGCAAGACTTGGACAGCAGCCCCTTGTCCTGCTGTCACCATAGTTACCCAGTGCCCAGTCAGCGACACGTAACGCCCCTGTCCATGCCTGCTCGTCCAAGTGTCTGTGGTGAAATGCACCCTGTTACACACAGAGTTTCTCAAAGAAGCGGTGATGTTGTGTGCGACATGCTGGTGGAGCGCAGGCACACCTTTCTTTGAAAAGTAGTGCCGACTGGGCATCTGGTACTGGGGCACTGCGACGGACATAAGGTCTCGAAAATCCTCTGTGTCCACCAGGCGGAAAGGCAGCATTTCTGTAGCCAAGAGCTTGCAGATGGTGAAATTCAACCTCTTAGCTTTCTCATGGCTAGGAGGAAATGGTCTTTTACTTGTCCACATCTGAGGGACCGAGTGCTGGCTATTGTGCTTAGACGGGGTTGATAAGGGTGTCCCCGGCAAACTGCCGGTCTGTGAGGAAGATGCAGGCGGACATGTTAGGTTGCCTTGATCCAAAGGTGGTGCTATCGATGTCGGACAGCGCTCAACACCAGCTGCTGTTACCACCTCCAAAGAAAATGATGACCTGCCAATCACGCTGGCTGTTGCGGGTAAAGAGGTGGCAGGTCTGCGCCCCAAAACAGGTGTGACTGCTGTCCCCCCAGTCACAGAGGATGAAGAGGCCGCGGATGCACAAGATATGGCAGACGGTGGTTGGCCCGGCCGGCTAGGCCGCATTGTAGCACACTGAGCTTCCCACTGCAACTTATGCTTCATGTCCATGTGCCGGTTCATGCATGAAGTACTCAAACTATGTATTTTTTGGCCTCTACTTAGCTTTTGCTGACAAATGTTACAGATAACACGAGTTGGGTCATCTTTATCGATCTGAAAAAATGCCCAGGCTATGCAAGGCTTAGCACCCATGCGACCTGAAGAGCCACCACGACTTGTGGTGAGAGGCAGAGTTGTGTTTGAGGATGCAGTTGTTGACGTGCTTCCAGTACTACGTCTCTGTCCAGGAAGGCGCAACCTGACCTCGTCGTCACTAGCATCTTCCTCCACCTCCTCTGCTGACCTCATCTCTTGGCTGACTGTGGGTTGACAGTAAGTGGGATCTCCAACCGCATCATCATCACCCTGTGTGTTATCACACCCGTCGTCCTCAGAGCCAACCTGTTCCTGCCCTGACAAAAAACTAAAGTTGTCGCTCCAATCAGGTATTTGAGTCTTATCATTGTCTTCCTTATTGTCTCCACCAACAGGAGTTACAGTTTGGGAATGAGGGTCTACATTATGGTCAGAACCTTCTGCGTCTGGTCCTGTATCCGACTCATAAAGATTCTGGGCATCAGTGCAGATCATTTCCTCGTCTGGATTCACAGAAGCGCTGGAGTCGACCTCTGATTCCCAGGCTATAGCATGAGTAAACAGCTCTGCAGACTCAACCATCTGTTCTACCTCATACTCAGACGGGCAGCTGGAGATTTGGGAGCTGTGAGGAAGCAAGTGCGATTGGGGTGACACGTTTGAGGACTGGAGTATTTGTGATGTTGAAGTTGATGTGGAGGAGAGCCCACTTAAAGGAGCACTTGATATCCGTTGAAGCACCTGCTGTTTTTGTGCCTCATCTGGAATTTGTAGCGATTGGCGTGGCCGTAAGAAAGGGATCTTATCACATTGTCCGCTAAAAGAAGTAGACATTTTAGTTTGGCTGGAAGATGGTCTTTCTTCTGCAGATGTTACTGTTGCTTTAACACCTACCCCACAGACACAACCTTTTTTCCCCTTCCCAACACGCCTATTCCCCTTTCCACCAGCAGCAGGCCTTTTTCCACTCATTTTGGTGGTTAACTAATTCACAACTCTGGAGTTGTTTGCACAAAAAAAAATGGATGGGAACCGAGCAGAGCTGAGTGGCCAAACTGTGGTATTAGGCCAAAACTATTGGCTGGGTTAGATGCAGAAAAAAATTATATTCAATTTGCAACCTGATGGAGGTCTGTATAGATGGATTACTAGAACAAGTCCCACACACAGCTAGAAGCCCAATATTTTTTCAGAGGTAGATGCAGAAAAAAATATATTCAGTTTGCAACCTGATGGAGGTCAGTATAGATGGACTAATACAACAAGTCCCACACACAGCTAGAAGCCCAATATTTTTTCAGAGGTAGATGCAGAAAAAAATATATTCAGTTTGCAACCTGATGGAGGTCAGTATAGATGGACTAATACAACAAGTCCCACACACAACTAGAAGCCCAATATTTTTTCAGAGGTAGATGCAGAAAAAAATATATTCAGTTTGCAACCTGATGGAGGTCTGTATAGATGGATTAATAGAACAAGTCCCACACACAGCTAGAAGCCTAATATTTTTTCAGAGGTAGATGCAGAAAAAAATATATTCAGTTTGCAACCTGATGGAGGTCTGTATAGATGAATTAATAGAACAAGTCCCACACACAGCTAGAAGCCCAATATTTTTTCAGAGGTAGATGCAGAAAAAAATATATTCAGTTTGCAACCTGATGGAGGTCTGTATAGATGGATTAATAGAACAAGTCCCACACACAGCTAGAAGCCCAATATTGTTTCAGAGGTAGATGCAGAAAAAAATATATTCAGTTTGCAACCTGATGGAGGTCTGTAAAGATGGATTAATAGAACAAGTCCCACACACAGCTATAAGCCCAATATTTTTTCAGAGGTAGATGCAGAAAAAAATATATTCAGTTTGCAACCTGATGGAGGTCTGTATAGATGGATTAATAGAACAAGTCCCACACACAGCTAGAAGCCCAATATTTTTTCAGAGGTAGATGCAGAAAAAAATATATTCAGTTTGCAACCTGATGGAGGTCAGTATAGATGGACTAATACAACAAGTCCCACACACAGCTAGAAGCCCAATATTTTTTCAGAGGTAGATGCAGAAAAAAATATATTCAGTTTGCAACCTGATGGAGGTCAGTATAGATGGACTAATACAACAAGTCCCACACACAGCTAGAAGCCCAATATTTTTTCAGAGGTAGATGCAGAAAAAAATATATTCAGTTTGCAACCTGATGGAGGTCTGTATAGATGGATTAATAGAACAAGTCCCACACACAGCTAGAAGCCCAATATTTTTTCAGAGGTAGATGCAGAAAAAAATATATTCAGTTTGCAACCTGATGGAGGTCTGTATAGATGGATTAATAGAACAAGTCCCACACACAGCTAGAAGCCCAATATTTTTTCAGAGGTAGATGCAGAAAAAAATATATTCAGTTTGCAACCTGATGGGGGTCAGTATAGATCGACTAATACAACAAGTCCCACACACAGCTAGAAGCCCAATATTTTTTCAGAGGTAGATGCAGAAAATAATATATTCAGTTTGCAACCTGATGGAGATCTGTATAGATGGATTAATAGAATAAGTCCCACACAAAGCTAGAAGCCCAATATTTTTTCAGAAGTAGATGCAGAAAAAAATATATTCAGTTTGCAACCTGATGGAGGTCTGTATAGATGGATTAATAGAACAAGTCCCACACACAGCTAGAAGCCCAATATTTTTTCAGAGCTAGATGCAGAAAAAAATTATATTCAATTTGCAACCAGATGGAGGTCAGTATAGATGGACTAATAGAATGATGCTATGCCCAAAAGATTTTACTTCACTAGGTGCAGTAAAAAAAATTGGTATTCTATACACAGGTGGTATATCTTGCAACACAGATAGGCTACTCCACTGACTAACACACTCTGCAATAGGCCAGAAAGGATTAGCTTTGCTAGATTCAGCCAAATGCTGTGAAAAAAACTTGCACAGCACTGGCACAGACCTGCCTGGCAAAAACTGATAGGAACTGATGTAACCTAGTCCTGAAAAGGACTCCAATTACAATTAGTCTTTACTCCCACAATCTATCTATTTAAGAGCACAGACCTGCCTGATAAAAGTCGTAGGAAATGCTGTAACCTAGTCCTTAAAAGGACTGCAATCACAACTATTCCCTACTCCCAAGCTATCTGTAGATTTGTGCGAAAATTGGCTTGAAATTAACAAGGTATAGTGCACACAGCAACAGCGGTGCCGTCTAACACGCAGCTGCAGCAGTGAGAAAATGGTGGCGACGGGGAAAATGGCTTGGTCTTACAGGGCAAGGACATGTGACATACACTGCCAATGACACATGCCCTTGCTTGTGTGAAAAAAAGCACTTCGCTCCGTGTGTGCGCTGCTGATAGGCTGACAGATTGCACCTCCCCACTGCAAATATGGGAAAGAGAAAAAAAAAATGGAGATCTTCCTTGTTCCTGCAGAGATCCATCCTCTGCCCCTCCCCCCACCCCGCTGTACACTCAAACTGCGTATTAACATTAATTTTCATCATTACTGAGAAAAAATCCAGTTATGATTTTGGTGCACGAACAGTTATCGAACATAACCTCGAACAGCCGAATTTTTCTCAAATTGTTCGTGTGTCGCCGAACGGCTCGAACACCGCCCAAAACAGCTCGAATTTGAGATTGGCGAACAGTTCGAGTAGAACAACGCTCATCTCTACTCTCTGTATCCATAGGTCACCTACAGACGAGGGAAATCAATGAAAGATAACCTAGTGCACAACCACTATACTACACCTGTTCGGGAGGGGACGTGGCTTGAGAGGAGGTCCCTAGGGACTTTCAGATGCGGACATTGTAGCTATTGCCAGTATGTCACACCTTCTGATACTTTTTCCAGTGCTACCACTAAGAGGACTTATAAGAATATGTCATTTGCCAACTGTAAAACCGTTGGGGTTATCTACTAGAGATGAGTGGTGTTCGAATCGAACTGTTCGCCAATCTCAAATTCGAGCTGTTTTGGGCGGTGTTCGAGCCGTTCGACGAACACGAACGATTTGAAAAAAATCCGTCTGTTCAAGATTATGTTCGATAACTGTTCGTGCACCCAAATCGTTACTGGATTTTTTCACAGTAATGCTGATAATCAATGTTAATACACAGTTTGAGCGTACAGCGGGGCGGGGGGAGGGGCATGGGATGGATCTCTGCAGAAATAATGAAGATCTCCATTTTTTTTTCTCTTTCCTGCATTTACAGTGGGGAGGTGCAGTCTGTCAGCCTATCAGCAGCGCACACACGGAGCGAAGTGCTTTTTTTCACACAAGCAAGGGCATGTGTCATTGGCTGTGTATGTCACATGTCCTTGCCCTATAAGACCCAGCCATTTTCCCCGTCACCACCATTTTTTCACTGCTGCAGCTGAGTGTTAGACGGCACTGCTGCTGCTGTTAGCGCTATATTGTGTAACTGAATTGCAAGCGAATTTTCTCTTAAATAGACAGAAAGGTTTAGGGAGTAGGGACTAGTTTGTAATTGCAGCCCTTTTGAGGGCTAGGTTACAGCAGTTCCTAGCACTTTTAGCAGGCAGGTCTGTGCTCTGATATCGACTTATAGGTTGGGAGTAGTGACTAGTTGTAATTCCAGCCCTTTTGAGGGCTAGGTTACATCAGTTCCTATCACTTTTTGCCAGGCAGGTCTGTTTTAGTGCTGTGCAAGTGTTTTTCACAGGATTTGACAAAATCTAGATAAGCAAATCCTTTTGGGCCTCTTGCAGTCTGTGCTAGTCAGTGGAGTAGCCTATCTGTGTTGCAAGCTACACCTCCTGTGTATGTAATACAATTTTTTTACTGCACCTAGCCAAGTAAAACCTTTTGGGCCTGTAGCAGTGTGTGGTACTCAATCTATTAGGCCATCTATACCAAGCTCCACCAGCTTTGAAATTAATAATAATTTTTAGCTGCATGTAGCCCGGAAAATAATTTTGGGCTTAGTAGCAGTGTGTGGTACTCATTGTAATAGGCCATCTATACCAAGCTCCACCAGCTTTGAAATTAATAATAATTTTTAGCTGCATCTTGCCTGTAAATTAATTTTGGGCATATTAGCAGTGTGTGGTACTCCTTCTATTAGGCCATCTATACTAAGCTCCACCAGCTTTCAAATTACTAATAATTTTTAGCTTCATCTTGCCTGGAAAATAATTTTGGGCCTAGTAGTAGTGTGTGGTACTCATTGTATTAGGCCATCTATACCAATCTCCACCAGCTTTGAAATTAATAATACTTTTTAGCTGAATCTTGCCTGTAAAATAATTTTGGCCATATTAGCAGTGTGTGGTACTCCTTCTATTAGGCCATCTATACTAAGCTCCACCAGCTTTCAAATTGCTAATAATTTTTAGCTGCATCTTGCCTGGAAAATAATTTTGGGCCTAGTAGTAGTGTGTGGTACTCATTGTATTAGGCCATCTATACCAAGCTCCACCAGCTTTGAAATTAATAATAATATTTAGCTGCATCTTGCCTGTAAAATAATTTTGGGCATATTAGCAGTGTGTGGTACTCCTTCTATTAGGCCATCTATACTAAGCTCCACCAGCTTTCATATTACTAATAATTTTTAGCTGCATCTTGCCTGGAAAATTATTTTGGGCATAGTAGTAGTGTGTGGTACTCATTGTATTAGGCCATCTATACCAAGCTCCACCAGCTTTGAAATTAATAATAATTTTTAGCTGCATCTAGCCCGGAAAATAATTTTGGGCATAGTAGCAGTGTGTGGTACTCATTGTATTAAGCCACCTATACCAAGCTCCAGCAGCTTTGAAATTACTAATAATTTTTAGCTGCATCTTGCCTGTAAAACAATTTTGGGCATATTAGCAGTGTGTGGTACTCATTCTATTAGGCCATCTATAGTAAGCTCCACCAGCTTTCAAATTACTAATAATTTTTAGCTGTATCTAGCCCGGAAAATAATTTTTCTTCCCAATAGTGGTAGCAATAGAAGTATGGGGCGCACGCCTGGCTAGCAAAAATATATGCTTCATAACAAAAAACACCAGCCTAGCGCACTGCATTAATAAGATGGCATCATCGTCTCTCCCAGTGCTAGGCCTACTACGCCGGCTAGCATTCCTGTGCCTAAAACACAATGTATGGGTCCGCGCTAGCCACGATGCTGAGGGGTCTAAAGCTGCTGCTAACGCTTTATCACAATACAATTGGCAGATTTTCACAGAGCTCCTCCCCAACGCCCACCCATCGGGCAACAGTTGCCCAGCCTCCCTATGGGATCTAGTGGAGAATAGTTGATGCCATTAATTAGAGCGTCAGTTGCCCCGTCGACGTGGCAAGCATACGGTAAGGCATGGGAAGAGTGGACGCAACTAGAAGCAGGCAGACTGGTTGACCAATGTGAACAGCCAGATTACAAGTCACCATAGAATTTCTCCACCAGCTAATGATGAGGGGCATATCAGGGGCGTCAGCAAAGCGGTGTCTGACCGGAGTTGCATTTCACTTCCAACTACTGAATTGGGGAGATGTGACAAAGAGATTCATCATCAGACAATCCATAAAAGGGTGAAAAAGGGGTCAGCCAAGTCAGGAGTGTAGACGTCCCGTCCCGTGTCACTAAAACTGATTTCTCACATCATATCCCTAACACCATTAGCATGAAACTCACAATTTGAAGCAACACTACTGTCTACTGCATTTGCGATCACCTTCTTTGGGGCGCTATGCATAAGCAAATTAGTCCCTCAATCCAAAATTGCCACCAGTGGAGGCTTATTACACCAGGACGTAGTCATAGCCAATAATGCAATACATCTACGGATAAACCAATCGAAAACGGTTCCAGCGGGCAGGGGCACTTGGGTACTTCTACAACCCACAAACGGTACACTGAGTCGGCTTGCAATATTAAAAACATATATAACCATCAGATCACAAAGTAATTTCTTCCTATCACACATTGATGGAATGCCATTATCAAGATACCAGTTCCAAGCTATATTTAATAAATGCATAACATCGGCAGTGAACCACCCCAAAGATTACGGGACACACTCATTCCGCATAGGCGCGGCCACGGAACCAGCAAGAGCAGGACTGTCAGAAACGAAGCTCAGAGGATAGGGAGATGGCGATCCACGTGTTTGGCAAGATACATAAGACCAGACTTGTTATCCTAACATGGTTTGTTTATTTTACAGGTGACGCTAAGCCAACAGTGTGGGTAATAGGCCACTCGTATATATATTGGGCAGCAAAAAGGGCAAAAGTCTGCCCATGCGGGAGTAAATTAGAGTTTCATAGCACATATTTCAACTGTAGAGGTATTAGAGGCCTGCTATGGCCCAGATACTAATGGAGGAAATTAAGGTAGGGAGAGAGGCAAGAGGTCCGCTCATCTTAGTTATACAGGCCGGGGGAAACGACCTAGGTCATCACAAGAGCGCATAACTAATGGCAATAATGAAACTAGACACTGAGCGCTTCAGAAAATTTTTCACAAAACTAACTATAGTATGGTCAGAGATTGTGCCGATAGCGGTATGGCAAGGTGCGCGAAACATCACGGCCATCGAACGGACAAGGCGGGTAATAAATATTCGGATGGCAAAATTTAGAAGAGACAGAGGCGGTGTAGTGATACAACACCGACAACTGGAAGGAGATAAAGCAGGCCTCATACGGCCCGACGGTGTTCATTTAATGGATATTGGACTGGACATATTCCTGTCAGGACTCCAGGATGGAGTGGAACAAGCGTTAAGAGTGATGGATGGGGGTCAGAGTCCCGCATACGAGTACACAGGATCCTCCATGGCCTGGAAATAGAAAGGACATGTTGGAGAGTTACACTTGTTGGACAACTTGCCGGTGTGGAGACCCAGGGCATGCTACAACAAGCTGAATTATTTTAGAAATAAAATGCCTTTCTAATGGAATGAGTATAAAGAGTTAATAAAGCTGTGACTGATCCTCACCCATCCAGTTGTAAGAGTTACATAATTGTATTGTCAAGGAAAGGGAGGCGGTAGGGGGGCTGAGCGTCTTGGTTTGGTTGGGGGTCCCCACAGTCTGCCTAGGCTAGATGCATTTAAAAATTCTTATTAGATACATAGGCGGTGCAGCTTGCTTCGCAGCTGGGCTACTACGCCCAAAGTATTGCCTAGGCTAGATGCAGATAAAAATTCTACGCTGACTAGCAGACACTGAAGCTGTGGAGCAGACCTCTGAGTAAACAGCTCTTCAGACTCAACCATCTGTGTTACCCCAAGCCATAGTGTATGCAGTTTCTTTCAGTTAAAAGGGGGGGGAGCGACCCAACCCACCTGGAATTGACGATGCCAACGTCATGTAAAGCACAGCAAGTGGACTCCAAAAAGAGTCTCCATTTTTTCCAAAAATTGTGGCACAGACACCACTTAAGTGGCATCAATTGCCCCAGAGTTGCTTAAAACCGTTGGTGAGGTGATTTTACCAAATCCTCAAGCTTTTAGTCTCCCCAGGATGACACAGGGGTAGAAAAGTCCTTGAGGATCCATGGTTTGTTCATCTGTATGAACATGAGTCTGTCTACATTCTCAGTGGACTGCCGAGTGCGCTTATCTGTCAGCACACCACCAGAAGCGCTGAACACACATTCAGAGAGAACGCTGGCTGTAGGGCATGACAAGATCTCCAAGGCGTCAGTGGCGAGCTCCGGACATTTTTCCAGATTGGAATCCCAAAATGAGCAAGGGTCCAGTGACACAGTCATGGCTTCGATGTTCACTTGTAGATACTCCAGTACCATCCTCTCTAGGCGTTGACTATGTGTCAGACTTCTTGTCTCCTGTGGCCTTGCAAAGGATGGTCTAAAAAAGTGGTGAAACGATTCCACAAAATTGCTGTTACCAGCAGATACAGTGTTACTGTTACGGATTGAGTGATGAAGACTCGACAGTCCCACGGTTTGCAAGTTAGAACTGTGAGATTCACTACCTGCACCACTGGTGTTTTGTGGAAAAGCACATGTAAGATTCTGCAACAGCCTCTGCTGATACTCCTGCATGCGTGAATCTCTTTCTATGGCAGGAATTATTTAGGCAAATATACTTTTGTACCGGGGATCTAAGAGTGTGGCAACCCAGTAGTCGGGATTACTTCGAATTCTGACAATCCAAGGGTCATGTTGCAGGTAGTGCAGCAAGAAGGCACTCATGTGTCTTGCGCATCCAGGAGGACCAAGTCCTTGTTATGTTGGTAGCGAGGTAAGAATCATGCTTCCTTCTACTGCCCTCTCCCCCTAACCTCACACAACAGAAATGTGATCAAGGTCTCCCTCATCTGATGTGTCTTACATGCCCATCGCGAGTTCGTCCTCCACTTCTTCCTCGGCTCCTGCACCTTCCTCAACAGTTTGGCTGCTACCATGCGCCCTGGTTAATCCCTCTCACCCACCCTCGCATGCTTGCCGCCTTGGTGCTGCCGACCGTCTGGACCTTGGAGATTTTATCCCTTCTGCATGCGACTCCTCCTCTACTTCCTCCACCTCCTCTTGTCCCACCACCTGACTCTGAATTCTGTTTAACGTGTGCACCAGCATGTAAATCACCGGAATAGTCATGCTGATAATCGCATCGTCAGCACTAAACTTCTTCGTCGCCATTTCAAAACTGTGCAGAAGGGTGTGTGGCGCCCTTGAGGGTTCAGTCACCACAGAGGTACTGCATCTCACCCAGAGGTGTGGTATCTCACCCTCAGGTAAGGAAGGAGTATGGCTCGGGACCCTAACACCTGCATCCAACACATACAGTGGGGTTAGGGCGAGATTGCTCCTAAGGGAGAGCACAGTCCCAGGTCCCTAGCTGGCGGGAGGGTCCTTTGTAGTGGGTGTGGGTTGAGAAAGCAGCTTAAGGGAGCACATGACACGGAGAGTATAAATAGGAAGCCATCTTAGAAAGAGCAAGCCAGTCAGAGGAGGAGAAGTGACAGGAGCAGAGGCTCTGCATGAGCTCTGCTCCAGAGGCGGGCCTAGCCTGGGAGGCCCAGCACTGAAGGAGATAAGAGAGGAGTGGGAGCAGGAAGGCTCCAGGAACCGAAGGGACCCTAGGGGTACGGGCCATGCAGAAGGCCAACCGTACGCCCGCTGCTACCAGGCGGTAGAGGGGTCAGGCCAGATAAAGGGAACCTGTCCCTCAACTAGCGGAGAAACAGCAAGGCTCAACTAGAAACCAGAGTCTGCAGCATTTCATGGACTGCAGGCCAAAGTCCACACCAGTCTCATTAAGAAGGTAGCCACATAGGACCCAGGGGACGGAACCCACGTCGCCCGCCAAGGCCCGAGGATACCGGATAGAAGTGTTACTGGGTGTGAGGTGCAGGGAGAAGGCCACAGAAAGGACACACAGAAGGGGGTCCTGCTAAGTACGCAGGAGCTATCTGGGGGCGGATTGAGCTCCTCACTGAGTACGCACAGCACGACGGGGGAGATTGCTCTGGTATCTGTAATCTGGACTGCAACAACTGTGAGTAAAGATCTTGAGACTGCATCACACGGACTCTGTATTCATTACTGAATCCCTGCACTACAACCACCATCATCCACCTACACTGCCCTGAAGCAACACTCTTACTTTGGGGAGTAATAATACCATTGCTGCAAAACCACCAGCTTCAGAGGACTGTTCCGCAGAGGCGACCCCTTTGGCCGCCCTCCACAGGTGGCATAGTCGGACATCATGAAACCAATATAT
This sequence comes from Phyllobates terribilis, assembly GCF_046119375.1. Classification (NCBI taxonomy): domain Eukaryota; kingdom Metazoa; phylum Chordata; class Amphibia; order Anura; family Dendrobatidae; genus Phyllobates; species Phyllobates terribilis. The sequence continues at coordinate 67,080,136 of NW_027362763.1, read as the reverse complement.
ACAAATTACCCTTGGTTTGACCGCCCTGGGTCACAGACCGGGTCACCGCCACAGTGACTACAACCCCCAGAGTCTACCGGCACAGCTCCGGTTACCCCATGGCACAGGGGGTGTGTCAACTTCATAGATCCCTGATCTGAGACCACTCCTGCAGCGTGATTTGCCCCACCTCTGGATCTCATTGGCACAGGCTATACATCAGAACGTATTGCACCAGGGCTTGTCGGTGCTGCCACAGTCGCTGCAACATGTGCAGAATTGAATTCCACTGTGTCGGCACATCACATTTCAGCCAGTGAACTGGCAGGCCCAACGACTTCTGTAGAGATATAAGTCGTTGAGCTGCGGGATGCGAACAGCGGAAGTGAGCACACAGCGACTGTGCCCTCTGCAGAAGTCCATCTAGTGCGGGATAGTGGGCTAAAAATTGCTGGACAACCAGGTTCAACACGTGAGCCATACAAGGCACGTGTGTGACATTGCCCCGACGAAGGGCCGCACCCAGGTTTGCAGCATTCTCGCACACGGCCTTCCCTGGTTGCAGGTCCAGTGGAGACAACCATTCATGAATCTGGGTCTCCAGAGCTGACCACAACTCCTCAGCTGTGTGACTCACATTTCACAGACATTTCAAAGTAAACACCGCCTGATGCCATTGAGCCCTGCTGCCAGCATAGTAAGGAGGGGTGCAGGATTCCTTCTGCGCAGTTAGAAAGCGGGTGGCATTACCATACAGGCTTTGGGTGCAGGTGGAGGACCGAGAGGAGGTTGAGGAGGCAGAAGAAGTGGAGGAACTTTGACATAAAGAGGATTGACGCACAACTCGTGGGGACGGCAAGACTTGGACAGCAGCCCCTTGTCCTGCTGTCACCATAGTTACCCAGTGCCCAGTCAGCGACATGTAACACCCCTGTCCATGCCTACTCGTCCAAGTGTCTGTGGTGAAATTCACCCTGTCACACACAGAGTTTCTCAAAGAAGCGGTGATGTTGTGTGTGACATGTTGGTGTAGCGCAGGCACACCTTTCTTTGAGAAGTAGTGCCGACTGGGCATCTGGTACTGGGGCACTGCGACGGACATAAGGTCTCGAAAATCCTCTGTGTCCACCAGGCGGAAAGGCAGCATTTCTGTAGCCAACAGCTTGCAGATGGTGAAATTCAACCTCTTAGCTTTCTCATTGCTAGGATGAAATGGTCTTTTACTTGTCCACATCTGAGGGACCGAGCGCAGGCTGTTGTGCTTAGATGGGGTTGAGTAGGGTGTCTCCGGCAAGCTGCCGGTCTGAGAGGAAGATGCAGGTGGAAAAGTTAGGTTGCCTTGATCCAAAGGTGGTGCTCTCGATGTTGGAGAGCGCTCAACACCAGCTGGTGTTTCCACTTCCAAATGAAATGATGACCTGCCAATCACACTGGCTGTTGTGGGTAAAGAGGTGTCAGGACTGCGTCCAAAAACATGTGTGATGTTATTTTCACATAGGACCCCTTGTTCGAAAGGAGCTTCTGAACTCTCTCGTCCATTGAATTTGTCAGGTTTTGGATGGTTTCTGCTTCAATTGTTTTGCATGAGGACAGAATACCCTCCCAGAGCTGTTGCTTAGATGTGAACTGCCTCCCGCCATCATAGACACTCCTTTTAATGATGCTCTAAAGGTTCGGAATGGGGTAGAAGTCAGGGGGGCATGGGGGTCACACCATAAGTTTGTCCCCTTTTATGCCCATATCAGCCAGAGATGCAGATGTTTTATGTGCAGCATGAGATGGTGCATTATCATGCAGAAAAATGATCTTGCTGTGAAATACATGGTTCTTCTTCTTGAACCATGGCAGGAAGTGCTGTTTGAGAAAATCCACATACATTATGGAGTTCATCTTTAGCACCTTCAGGGATCCTAAAGGGGCCGACAATCTCTCTCCCCATGATTCCAGCCCAAAACATTACTCCACCTCCTCCTTGTTGGCGCTGTAGCCGTGTTTGCGTGGGGTGTCCATCAACCAGCCATCCTCCACTCCATCCATCTGGACCATCGAGCGCTGCACGGCACTCATCCGTGAACAAAACAGTTTTGAAATCAGTCTTCATGTAATGTTTGGCCCACTGGAGCCGTTTCTGCTTGTGTGAAGTGGATAGAGGAGGTCGACAGGATGGCGTATGCACAGCTGCAAACCTCTGAAGGACCCTGCATCTTGTTGTTCGGGGGACGTTGGAGGCACAAGCAGCTTCAAAAACTTGTCTGCTGCTATGACAAGGCTTTTTTGCCGCTGCTCTTTCAACCTGACGTAATTGCCTGTAGGAAAGAGTCCTCAATTTGCCCTTATCAGCACGCACACGTGTTTACTGTGAATCAGCTACATACTTCTTGATTGCCAAGACACTTCATCCTGATCATCGCACAATGTTGATTGTAGTCATGCCTTGACCTAAACACTCCACAATTTGTTGCTTCTCAGCAGCCGACACATCCTTTTTCTTTCCCATTTTGGCAGAAAATGTAGGCTGCTGAATAATGTGAGAGAGCCTTCTTAAGTAGTCTTGCCTTTCATTGGACACACCTGACAAACTAATTAGCACTGGTGTCTGCAATTGCTTACAGTGATATAAAGAGCCCTGACACACATCACCATCAATGAGTTTAACTGACAAACAAACAAATTCTTCCCTTATCACTCCTAAACACTTTTTGCATAATAATTTGGAATACAGTGTACATGTGCTTTTCCACAAAACACCAGTGGTTCACGTAGTGAATCTTACAGTTCTAACTTGCCAACCGTGGTCTGTATGGAGTTGTTCAATAAAGGGCCCAAAATTAAGATAACATAGATGGGAGAGGTCTCTATGAATAGGAATTCCTAAGTATTTGATACCCTGTGAGGGCCAGGCAAAGGGAAAGTTGGACTGGATGGAATCCTATATGGATTTGGGGAGGGAGACATCGAGGGCCTCAGACTTCGCTGCATTGATTTTAAAATTTGACCATGTAACAAAGTGATCTATTTCAGCCATAACAGCATGGATGGATATATGTGATTGAGTGATATATACTAGGACATCATCAGCAAATAGAGAGCACTTGTACTCGGTGCCTCCCACCTCAATCCACCTAATATTGGGGTTATGGCGAATTGATGAGAGCAGGTGCTCCGTCACTAGGATGTATAAGAGAGGGGACAGAGAACATCCCTGCCTTGTCCCATTGGTGATTGTGAAAGGTGATGAAAATGTTCTGACGCGCCCCCTGGGCCTTGGGACACCCGGAGCCGGACCCTTTTTGGTGGATGCTGGTGGTTGTAGTCTTCGTGGCGGCGACCCGGTTCCGTGGCTCAGGGCGGTCAAACCAGTGGCGGAACTATTTATGTGGTTTTGATGTTTAAATGTCCGACTACGCCACCTGTGGATTGCGGTCAGAGTGAACCGCCGCTACAGGGCAGACCGCTGAGGCTGGTGTTGTGGGTGCAGCAGAGCGTAGCATAACTCCCCACGGGAGGAGTATAGCCTCAGGGCAGTGTATGCGGAGGATGGGGGTGATGGTGCAGGGCAGCAGCAGTAACGACACGGAGTCAGTGATGCAGTCCAGGGCCTTTACTCACAGTTCTTATTATCCAGACCACGTCTGCAGGTAACGGCTGCCCACGTCGTACTGTGCTCACCAGGTGAGGGGCTCAGACAACTCCCAGATAACTTTGGAGCACTTCACAGGACCCCCTTTGTGTGTCCTTTGTCTGGCCTTTCTTACCAACACTTCTGTCCGGCTGCCTCGGGCCTCCTCTTGGTAAACTTGGCGCCAGTTTCCCTGACCCTATGTGGTGCCTTCCTAGCGGGTGTAGCGAGGGGCTGCGCCACATAAAATGTCAGAGCCTCCGGTTTCTAGCTGAGGGTCGTTTCCTGCCTCCTCTAGTTCGGGGACCGGTCTCCCCCTTTGGCCTGACCCCTCCACGCAGGTGGATTCGGGCGTGCGGTGGCGACTCGCCCGTCCGCACCCCTGGGATCCCTTCATTCCTCGTTCCTGGAGCCTTCTCCGCTCCTCTTCCTTCCTTCTCCCTCTTCCAGGCCTGGGCCTCTGTTACTAGGCCCGCCTCTGGAGCAGAGCTCATGCAGAGCCCCTGCTCCCTCTCACTTTTGCTCAGGCTTCTCTGCACTGAACTAAGATGGTGCCCACCTTTTATACTCCCTTCTCAATGCACCCAGGAACTGCTTCCTCCCTGCTCCTGCACTACAGGGTTCCCCTTCCTCAGTGTTCCCTCCCCCCACTCCAGCCAGGGACAGGGACTGTCGTGCCCATCTCAGGGGCATATTGGTCGCCCTGCCCCACGGCAATGTGGTGTAATGCATGCAGGTGTCGGGGTCCTGATCCACACTCCATCCTTACCTGAGAGTGAGATATCACACCTCTGGGTGAGGTGCAATACGTCTGTAGCAACCGAGCCCTCAGGGTGCTACAGTTCCATTTATCTTCAGCCTAGGTGACGTATTGCGATACAGGGCCGTGATTTTGGCTATAAAAGGGTCCCCTAGACCCCTACCCCATGCTTTTTAAGAGAATCATATATGGCGTGCCAGGAGACTCTATGGAATGCTTTCTCAGCATCCAACGAGAGTATCTAATTACAAATTTTTAACTGCATCTAGCCAAGGAAATACTTTGTGCCTAGTAGCAGTGTCTGCTAGTCAGCGGATTATCCCGGCTGTTAAGCAAGCTAAACCACCTGTAGTTTAGACACTTAATTTTTTCAAAGGAAATGCTTCGGGACCATGGGATACTCAGTGAAGAGCATCAGGAGGCACCCCAAGGCATAGGGGCTGGGACTGGCAGTAGGATGCCTTGCGGTGGACAGCCGAGCTCGATCCTTATAAAAGCTTTTTAACTGCAGCAGCTTTAGTGGACGCTACTGGAGCTGGAATTACGCAGCTGCTGGCATGAGACTTGCCCTCCAATAGATCCTTGTAAATGGATTTAAAGTGTATTCATTCAAATTAGAGAGACAATTTAAATTAAAAAGCTTAGAGCTGCCTCCACCACAGGGGGGCTCGCTCGACCCACCAGCGGACAGGCACCAGTATTGGGAGAGGGGGGCTGGCCATCAGGGTTCACCGCGGCTCTGGCACAAACCCGGCGACACGGAGGTGGCACGGGCAGGAGCGGACTGGCCGTGTCGGCTTCTCGCTTTTTGGATTTTAGAAGGGCATGACATGCCTATATCTGTGTCTCCCCCTCCTTTTACTCCTCCACCTCTTTTCTTTTCGCATGACTATATGTACTTGTCACTTTTCCATGTGTTAGTTGTGTCTTCTGAGCAGTTTGTCAGCTTTTGGACACCTTTGAAGGTGTTTTCTATGTGTTTCTATGTGTTTTTGTTTGCCTGCCATTGGTTTTAACGGTGTTCGAAGGTGTTCGATGAACAGTTCGACGAACAGTTCGGCGAACACATGGGTGTTCGACGAACCGAACCGAACTCGAACACTACGGGGGTAGCTCAACACTAATCAGGGCTAATAGTCCTTTCGCTCTTAATACTGGTTATTTGCATGAAAAGCAATATAATACACCAGTTTTACTGCTCCATTGACTTGTTAGCAGCATACAGCCAGATTATTTTCATTTTAATAGCATTGCTGTATTGTGGAAGCAGAGAAACCTGTCCATCATCAGGCATAATCCAATATTACTGTGGTAAAAATATTGATTCCTTTGGGAGCGTGCCAAGTATCATACTCCATTTAAAGTATGCCAGTTGTGTGTTGTTCAAACTTGTTCACACTTGGTTGCTAAACAATACTATACTATAAGACCACTGCATAAACTGTGGTCATCAGACATCATCTGATTTTACTGCGGTAATAATCGTGACATTTTGGGCAGTGTGCAAAATATTATACTGCATTTAAAGTCTGCCAGTTGGGATGACCAAACCTATCCACACTTGGCCACTGACAAATACTAAACTCTTAGGCCACTACCTAAAACCGTGGATGTCATACGATATTACTGCGGTAATAATCCTGACTAGTGATGAGCGAGCACTAAAATGCTTGGGCACTCGTTGCTTGAGTCGAGAAAATTGAAATACTCGGGTGATCGACCCGAGCAACGAGACCAATGTAAGTCTATGGGAAACTCGAGTATTTTTCAGGCGGATCCCCCCGGCGGTCTGCAGAGTGCCTAAAAATTGCCCAAATCGATGGGAACAGTGCTCAAATGACATGCGAACAGCATGGGGTAGACCACTGGAAGCATTTCTGACTCCCAGGTCACTTCTGTCAACAATGTTGTCAGAGTATTACGCCACTTTTACGGACTCACAATAAAACATACAAAAACGAAACCAAAATGGATTGTCCTGGGAAATATGTTAATGAACATCCTTTCCAGGTTAATGACTTGTATATAAGGCAAAATAAATAACCAAAACCAAAAATACTCCTCCACAACTTGGGCTATGTTCACACATAGCATTTTTGATGCGTTTTTGCACTTTTGCATTGCTTTCAACAAAGACAAATGCATTTACTGGGAAATTACATTTTAACATTTTAGAACCTTATCTGGCCATGTGGTGTGTGACACATCATCATACACAGGCATACAGTGCTGAACAGCATGGGGAAGAGATGTGGAAGCATTTCTGACTCCCAGGTCACTGCCTAAAAGTGTTCTCATCATAAGTGATCCTTGGCACATGCGAAGATGCCTCCCGCCATGCACCTGTCGTTGCAGACTTGCAACAATCACCGTCCACGTCCTTGTCCTAGTGCAGCGTTCATTTGTCCCTGCCCCATTCCTTGAAATGCAAGCAAAAGTATGCAGCCAGCCACCCACCCTCCCTCAGGCTGCAATACTATACTGCCAATTTTTTGACAGCTGCTTGCACTTAAAATGTGGTCTTTTAGGCTCTTGGAGACGGAAGATGTCCACAATCTTATGGTGGCGGTGACCGGGTGTCCATATTCGGTCCCCAGCTATCACTATTTCTCCCGGTATCATCTCTGCCTTCCAAAAGCACTGGTCCCACAACATTACCCGTGCCCTCCCCAGTGCACTTACTGGGAAGGACCGCCTAACCACAAACATGTGGACAGGTGAATGTGGCCAGGGATGGTACGGAGCCAGTCCACAGCTTTTTTTGCTCAGTTGTATTTAGCTTGGTGAAAGGACTGGCATAGAGGGAAACCGTATCTACTCTGGGTGTAATTTCTCCCAGGAAGTCGTCTAATGCAGCTTGATGCAGAAGCAATGGAAGCCCGTCCAACATCAACTTGCATTTGTCGGTGGTGCTTTGACACACACACATCTTTATTTGTGCATTTAATTTCATAACTATAGAGTTGGGCAATGGCCTGATCTGCAATGCGGTTTGAGAAATATCATTCATAAGCATGTCCAATCCACATTAAAAAAGCCATAAAGTGTCCGGCAACCTTCCCCCACACTTTTCTTAGCCAGGGCTGCTTCTCGGCAGGGATGGACAGACCCACCATAAAACCAGAGACTCCTCCGGTGGGCCCTGGCTTCTCCTTCAGGAGAGTTCATAGTGCAGAGGTGAGGCCATGATGATGACAGAGACCACCATCTGCTTAGTTTTCTGTTACTTGGAATGCAAGCGCAAGAATGTAGCCAGCCACCCACCTGCCCACTCACAGGCCGCAATACTAAACTGCCAGATTTCTGGGCAGCTGCTTACACTTAAAATGTGGCCTTTTAGGCTCGTGGAGGCGGAAGCTGTCCACAATCTCATGGCGGCGGCGACTGGGTGTCCATATTCGGTCCCCAGCCGCCACTATTTTTCCCGGTATCGTCTCCGCCTTCCACAAGCACTGGTCCCACAACATTACCCGTGCCCTCCCCAGTGCACTTACTGGGAAGGACCGCCTAACCACAAACACATGGACAGATGAATGTGGCCATGGATGGTACGGAGCCAGTCTACAGCTTTTTTTTGATGAATTGTATTTAGCTCGGTGATAGGACTAGCATAGATGGAAACCATATCTACCCTGGGTGTTATTTCTCCCAGGAAATCCTCTAATGCAGCTTGTTGCAGAAGCAATGGCAGCCTGTCAAACATCAACTCGCACTTGGTGGTGCTTTGACTCACAAACATCTTACTTTGCACATTTCATTTCATAAATACAGAGTTGGACAATGGCCTGATCTGCAATGCGGTTTGAGAAATAACATGCATAAGGATGTCCGATCCACATTAAAAAAGCAGCCATAGAGTGTCCGGAAAACTTCTCCCACACTTTTCTTAAATAAGGCTGCTTCTCGGCATGGTTGGACGTTCCCATCAGAGAATCCTCTGGTGTGCCTTGGCTTCTACCTCAGGAGAGTTCATGATAGCGCTAACTTTGCAGCTGCTATGGGGCTCTTGAACGGGGGAGAAAGGTGAGCCCTCAGAATCAAATCCTCTGGAGGGCACAATGTTTTTCAATCTGAAACGGTTAGAACCCTCCTGTTTGTTTTTTCCATTTTGTGTTTTGCGGTCACGTGACCATCTGCCTTTATATTCCAGCTCCGCCTTTTTGGATGTGCTGGAGTTCAGTGTTGTTTGACTGTTTAGCTAGCCAGGTGCTTCTGTGCCTTTGTTTGTCAGTTTGCTTTGTCCTTCTAGGACCTCTAGTACCTTTTTGTCAGTTTATCTTTTTGTGTTCTGCAACAACTTCTCTGTTTAGGAGGTGTCACATTTTTGTTCCAGTCCTTAGTTCTTTTAGGGACCCCTCCCCTTATGCTATAGGTCTTTGTTTAGACTAGCTGAGGACTAAGGCGGGTCTGTTTGCAAGGAACAGGCAGCCCGCTACATTGTAGAGATTCAGCTTAGTCTTACTGTAGGGATAGGTTTCCCCTTTCTTTCCTTAGTACTTGTTGCAGATCATAACAGTAAGACCAGTTAAAAAAAACTAAAGGAAAAAAAATTGAGGATCAGTATGGCTTCTGTCCGAGATTTGGCTCAACGCTTGCAGGGATTGTCTCTGGAGGTGGCCGAGCTCCAGCAACACGTGACTTCTGGAGCGCATTTTGTGGAACCCAAGGTAGGACTGCCTGATGTTATTTATAGTAAACAGCAAGATTCTTTTTCCTTTAAAAATGCTTGTTTGTTATCTTTTCGATCGAGACCAAAGAGTCCTCGGGGAATGAATCACAGCGCATTGGTTTTATTATGTCACTTTTGCGCAATGAACCACAAGGATGGGCCTTTTCTCTCCAACCTAATGATCCATGCTTAAGGTCTATAGAAGAATTTATTTCTGCTATGGGTGTATTATATGACGATCCTGATCGAATCTCATATGCTGAGGCAGAACTCAAGCGTTTGAATCAGGGATCAGGTGATGTTGAAAATTATTGCACACACTTTAGAAGATGGGCTTCAGAAGTCAAATGGAATGATCCTGCTCTGAAATGTCTATTTCTTGCTGGTCTGAGTGAAAGGGTTAAGGATTTGCTAATTGCATTCCCCGCACCTGAGACTCTGCAGGATGCCATGCAATTATCTGTTCGTGTGGACAGGAGGCTGAGATTTAGGCAGAATGAGGTAAAGATTCCTGTAATGCCAGGTCATAGTCCCCAGAAAATCTGCTCAGATGGTAGAGAACCGATGAAGGTTGGGGCGAAGTCGCTCCCGTCTCAGCAAGGAGACCGGAGGTTCGCCGAGGGATTGTGTCTTTATTGTGGTAAAGCTGACCATTTGATTAATTATTTGGAGCTTCGTTTAAGTAAAGAAAAAAAAAAGGTCAGGTTCGCCCGTATAGCTTGTTTATGCTCTGCAGGAGTATTTCTTTCAGGGAGTACTACTTTGCAGGAAAATTTGATTGAATTTCAGGTATTTGTGGATTGTGGTTCAACACTTAATGTGATTGATAAAGGGTTTTTGGAAAACCTTAAATTGAAATCCAAAAATTTGTCCTCACCTATTTCTGTGATTGCAATTGATAACTCTCCCATGAAATGTATTGCTGCATTTCCTCTCACTATCAATGGACTTCACCAAGAAATTTTGGACTTGGTTGTATTAAATAATTTACCCTCTCCGGTCATTCTAGGATTGCCTTGGTTATAACTGTACTACTAATATGATAAAGTCTTGGAGTCCGAAGTGCTATGATAAATGTTGTAATGGTCACATTGCGCTGTGGAAAAAGGGGAATTACCTGTACCTAATCAAGATTTTTGGAGGGTTTTTTCGGAGGAGGAGTCACAAGTTTTACCTCCTCATAGGGATTATGATTGCGCCATTGAGTTTGTTCCGGGAGGTACTCTTCCCAAGAGTCGCTGGTTTAATCTGACTATCCCTGAAAGAAAGGCCTTGGAGGAGTACATACAGACTAGCCTGGCTGCTGGTCACATTAGACCTTCTAAGTCACCTGTGGCAGTTGGATTTTTCTTTGCTAAAAAAAAGGATGGGGGTTTGCGTCCATGTCTGGATTTTTGTGAAATTAATAAGATTACCTACGCAATTCCTACCCATTGCCATTAATTCCTGACTTGTTTAACCAGTTAGTCGGGCCAAGTGGTTCTCTAAGATTTATCTCTGTGGGGCACACAATTTGTTACGAGTGAAGGAGGGTGATGAATGGAAAACTGCTTTTAACACTCCGGTAGGTCATTTTGAGAATCTGGTGGTGCATTTTGGTCTTAACAATGCACCTGCAGAACCTTATTAATGACATCCTGAGACGTTTGATTGGTAGGAATGTGGTCGTGTATTTAGATGACATTTTGATTTATTCACCAGATCTGGAGTCCCATTTGCAGAGTGTACGTGAAGTTTTCCAGTTATTGAGTGATAATTCACTCTTTGCTAAGCTGGAGAAATGTGAGTTCGTTGTACAGAAAATTAGTTTTTTGGGTTACATTGTCTCCAGCAAGGGCTTTGAGATGGACCCGGTGAAGGTTCAGGCTGTTCAGGAATGGCCTAGGCCTATTGGTTTGAAATCTATACAGAGATTTTTGGGTTTTGCCAATTATTACAGGAAATTCATTATGAATTTTTCTGTAATTGTTAAGCCTCTAACCGATCTCACCAGGAAAGGTGCGATTACAGTCCAGTGGACTACTGAGGCCATTGAAGCGTTTAAGTATCTTAAAGAGAGGTTCAGTTCTGCCCCTATCCTTATGCAGCTTGATGCGACCAAGCCTTTTTTGGTCGAGGTCGATGCTTCATCGGTGGGGGTTGGAGCAGTATTGTCTCAGGAGAACAGGGATGGAGTACATCCTTGTGCCTTCTTTTCGAAACAATTTTCGGAAACCAATCTGAATTATGATGTTGGAAATCGGGAGTTGCTGGCTATTAAACTCGTGTTTGAACATTGGCGTCATTTTTTTGGAAGGTGCTAGATTTCCTATTCAGGTTTTCACAGATAATAAGAATTTGATCTATCTGGATGCTGCCAAGCGCTTGAATGCCCGTCAAGCTAGGTGGGCACTTTTATTTTCTCGGTTTCATTTTTCTGTTACCTATATCCCTGGTACTAAGAATGCTAAAGCGGATGCTTTATCTCACAGATTCTCTACTATGGTCGGTGCCGAGGAGGAGGAGAGCATTTTACAGAAAGGAGTTGTGGTGGGGGCAATGGACTCCATTTTGGAGAATGGGATTCTGAAAGCTCAAGATGATGCTCGATCTATCACTCCCCATGCGAGGTTGTTCGTGCCAAGATCCTTTAGAAGAGACTTGTTTGTGGAGTGTCATGAGTCTCGGTTGGCAGGTCATCCAAGAATTTCTGAGACTAAGAGACTTATCAGTCGCAGTTTTTGGTGGCCTGCATGGCAGAAAGAAGTCATCAAGTGGGTGCGTCAATGTACAGTGTGTGCTAGGTCAAAGGCTTCACATACTCCTGCTGCGGGGTTGCTTTGCCCTCTGGAGGTTCCTAGTGCACTTTGGACACATCTCACAATGGATTTTATTACTGATCTGCCTGTGTTCGAGGGTTTTACTGTCATCTGGGTGGTCGTGGACTGTTTTAGTAAGATATGTCATTTGGTTCCATTCATTAAGTTGCCCTGTGCCAAGACTCTCGCTAAGGCGTTTGTTAAGGAGATTGTCAAGCTTCATTCCGTTCCCACTGATATTGTTTCTGATAGAGGACCTCAGTTTGTGGCTCGCTTTTGGTGTGCTTCTTGTGACAGGTTGGGAGTCCATTTGTCATTTTCGTCTGGGTATCATCCTGAGTCTAATGGACAAACTGAAAGAAAGATCCAGGATGTAGAACAGTTTTTGCATTGTTTTGTGGCAGACAATCAAGAGGTGTGGTCTGAGTTTCTGCCTCTCGCAGAATTTGCTCTTAACAATCATACATCCTCCTCAGCTCCGTCTTTTGGTTTGCTCTCCAAATTGGCGTCAGAGGAGGAGAATTTTTTCCGGTGATTTGAAGAGCGTTTGGACTAATGTATGTTGCAACCTTCAAGAGGTTAACAAGAAGTCCAAGAAGTATTTTGACAGGAAACGTAAGGAGGTTTTGTTTACTGTGGGTGACATGGTTTGGTTGTCCTCAAGGAACTTACGGTTGAGGATTCTCTCTAAAAAACTGGGTCCTAAGTTTGTGTGTCCATTTAAAGTGCTTCAGGTTATTAACCCGTCTGCGGTTAGGTTGGATGACCCTACTTCATGGAAGATTAATCCTGTGTTTCATGTTTCTTTATTGAAAAAAGCTGATGTATCAGATAGGGATGCCACTGTCACAGTTCCTCCTGTGGTGGAAGACGGCAATATGAAATTTCTCATATATTGAATTCTAGATGGCATAGAGGGAGATTACAGTATCTCGTCTACTGGAAGGGTTTCGGTCCCGAAGATTACTCCTGGGTAAAGGCGGATGATGTCTCTGCTCATAGGCTTGTTAGAGCTTTCCACAGGAGGTTTCCAGATAGGCCTGGGCCTGGAGGATCCAGAGGATTCTCATAAAAGAGGGATTCTGTTAGAACCCTGCTGTTTGTTTTTTCCATCTTGTGTTTTGCGGTCAAGTGACCATCTGCCTTTATATTCAAGCTCCGCCCTTTTGGCTGTGCTGGACTCCATTGTTGTTTGACTGTTTTGCTAGCCAGGTGCTTCTGTGCCTTTCTCTGTCAGCTTATTCTTACTGTAGACATAGCTTTCCCCTTTCTTTCCTTAGTACTTGTTGCAGATCTTAACAGAAACAGCTTCTCAGTGGAAATTGTATTTCACCATAGTCATATTCTTTAGCTCGGTGAAATGACTGGCATAGAGGGAAACCGTATCTACCCCGGCTGTCATTTCTCCGTCACCAGGTTCTGCCCATTGTCACACATGACTATGACTGGCTGTATGTTCAGCGGTGAGAGCCACAGAACAGGCTGCTGTGTTACAGCTTTCAAAAACTCTGCAAGGCTGGGCGGTTTGTCACCTTAGCATTAAGCATGTTATCTTCAGCACAGCCTGTTGCCGCTTGGCCAAGGCAGTTCTGCAGTGCTGTCAGCTTGTGACTGATGTGGTCATTTCGGAGATGGAGGAGGAGGTGCAGGAGCTGAACAATGTGATTACAATAAGGTTAAATTGGTGACGCTGTTTTTTATACTAAAGAAAGATCCTATTGTCTTGTTTTTTATTACGTTATTTTTTAAGACAAATGCACTCACCGGGAAATGTCATTTTAACATTTTACAACCTTATCTGGCAATGTGGTCTGTGACACATCATCAGACATATTGTGTATTATTTATGATGGAGGGACTCTGAAAGTCATAAAGCTTATTTTTATAGGGCCATCAGACGGCCCTTACTATTCTTAATAGGCCAGCAGTCGGCCTTCGCTATTGTTAGAGAGCCATCATTCGGCTATGCTTTGTTTTTCCCATTATTAACAAGTGGGTCTCCTATACTGTTATTGTGTATCCAGTGACTGCAAGGGCTGCCAAAAATTTGGACGCAACCAAATACACCTTTGAAGAGACATAGAGGAGGTTCTCAGTAAAAAAAAATTATTATAAAGGAGCGGGTCTCCTATAGTGGTAATGACCATGCAGTAACTGCAAGGGCTGCCAAAATTAGGTTAAAACCCCACTAAAAATTTAAAGACACATAGAGCAGAGCCATAGTAACGACAATTTTCCATTATAAAGGAGAGAGTCTGCTATAAAGCGGTAGGGTATGCAGTGAGTCCAGCGGCTGACCAATTTTAGGAAAAAACCCACTAGGAATTTTAAGACACATAGAGCAAGGCCACAGTAACAAGTACGACATGTTCTCATTAGAAAGGAGAGGGTCTGCTATACAGTTATAGTGTATGCAGTGAGTCCAACGGCTGACCAATTTTAGGAAAAACCCCACTAAGAATTTAAAGACACATAGAGAAGGGCCACAGTAACAAGTACGATATGTTCCCATTAGAAAGGAGAAGGTCTGCTATACAGTTATGGGGTATGCAGTGAGTCCAATGATTGACCAATTTTAGGAAAAATCCCACTAAATATTTAAAGACACATAGAGCAGGGCCACAGTGACAAGTACGACATGTTCCCATTAGAAAGGAGAGGGTCTGCTATACAGTTATAGGGTATGCAGTGAGTCCAATGGCTGACCAATTTTAGGAAAAATCCCATTAAGAATTTAAAGACACATAGAGCAGGGCCACAGTAACAAGTACGACATGTTCGCATTGGTACAGAGAGGGTCTGCTATACAGTTATAAGGTATACCGTTAGTCCAACGGCTAACCAATTTAAGGAAAAACTCCACTAAGAATTTAAAGACACATAGAGCAGGGCCACAGTAACAAGTACGACATGTCCCCATTAGAAAGGAGAGGGTCTGCTATACAGTTATAGGGTATGCAGTGAGTACAATGGCTGACTAATTTTATTAAAAACCCCACTAAGATTTTAAAGACACATAGAGCAGGGCCACAGTAACAAGTGTGACAAGTTCCCATTAGAAAGGAGAGGGTCTGCTATACAGTTATAGGGTATGCAGTGAGTACAATGGCTGACCAATTTTAGGAAATACCCCACTAAGATTTTAAAGACACATAGAGCAGGGCCACAGTAACAAGTGTGACAAGTTCCCATTAGAAAGGAGAGGGTCTGCTATACAGTTATAGGGTATGCAGTGAGTTCAACGACTGACCAATTTTAGGAAAAACCCCAATATGAATTTGAAGACACATGGAGCAGGGCCAAAGTAACAAATGCGACATATTCTCATTAGAAAGGAAAGGGTCTGCTGTACAGTTATAGGGTATGCAGTTAGTCCAACGGCTGACCAATTTTAGGAAAAACCCCACTAAGAATTTAAAGACACATAGAGAAGGGCCACTGTAACAAGTATGACATGTTCCCATCAGAAAGGAGAGGGTCTGCTACACAGTTATAGGGTACGCAGTGAGTCCAACGGCTAACCAATTTTACAAAAAATCCCACTAAGAATATAAAGACACATACAGCAGGGCCATAGTTAAAGTACAACATGTTCCAATTAGAAAGGAGAGGGTCTGCTATACAGTTATAGGGTATGCCCTGGGTTCAATGGCTGACCAAATTTAGGAAAAATCCCACTAAGAATTTAAAGAAACATAGAGCAGGGCCACAGTGACAAGTACGACATGTTCCCATTAGAAAGGAGAAGGTCTGCTATACAGTTATAGGGTATGCAGTGAGTCCAACGACTGACCAATTTTAGGAAAAACCCCACTAAGAATTTAAAGACACCTAGAGTAGGGCCACAGTAACAAGTACGACATGTTCCCATTAGAAAGGAGAGGGTCTGCTATACAGTTATAGGGTATGCAGTGAGTCCAAAGGCTGACTAATTTTAGGAAAAACCTCACTAAGAATTTAAAGACACATAGAGCAGGGCCACAGTAACAAGTACGACATGTTCCCATTAGTACAGATAGGGTCTGCTATACAGTTATAATGTATACAGTTAGACCAACGGCTGACAAATTTTAGGAAAAATCCCACTAAGAATTTAAAGACACATAGAGCAGGGACACAGTAACAAATACGACATGTTCCCATAAGAAAGGAGAGAGTCTGCTATACAGTTATAGTGTATGCAGCGAGTCCAATGGCTGACCAATTTCCGGAAAAACCCCACTAAGAATTTAAAGACACATAGAGCAGGGCCACAGCATCAAGTACGACATGTTCCCATTGGTACAGAGAGGGTCTGCTATACAGTTATAAGGTATACAGTTAGTCCAACGGCTGACAAATTTTAGAAAAAACCTCACTAAGAATTTAAAGACACATAGAGGAGGACCACAGTAATAAGTACGACATATTCCCATTAGAAAGGAGAGGGTCTGCTATACAGTTATAGGGTATGCAGTGAGTCCAATGGCTAATATATTTTAGGAAAAATCCCACGAAGAATTTAAAGACACACAGAGCAGGGCCACAGTAACAAATACGACATGTTCCCATAAGAAAGGAGAGGGTCTGCTATACAGTTATAGGGTATGCAGTGAGTCCAACGGCTGACAAATTTTAGGAAATACAACACTAAGAATTTAAAGACACATAGAGCAGGGCCACAGTAACAAGTATGACATGTTCCCATTAGAAAGGAGAGGGTCTGCTATACAGTTTTAGGGTATGGAGTGAGTCCAACGGCTAACCAATTTTAGGAAAATCCCCACTAAGAATTTAAAGACACATAGAGAAGGGCCACAGTAACAAGTGCGACATGTTCCCATTAGAAAGGAGAGGGTCTGCTATACAGTTATAGGGTATGCAGTGGGTCCAACGGCTGACCAATTTTGGGAAAAACCCCACTAAGAGTTTAAAGACACATAGAGCAGGGCCACAGTAACAAGTGTGACAAGTTCCCATTAGAAAGGATAGGGTCTGCTATACAGTTATAGGGTATGCAGTGAGTCCAACAGCTGACCAATTTTAGGAAAAACCCCAATATGAATTTGAAGACACATGGAGCAGGGCCACAGTTACCAGTGTGACATGTTCTCATTAGAAAGGAAAGTGTCTGCTGTACAGTTATTGGGTACGCAGTTAGTCCAACGGCTGACCAATTTTAGGAAAAACCCCACTAAGAATTTAAAGACACATAGAGAATGGCCACAGTAACAAGTACGACATGTTCCCATTAGAAAGGAGAGGGTCTGCTATACAATTATAGGGTATGCAGTGAGTCCAACGGCTGACCAATTTTAGGAAAAACCCCACTATGAATTTGAAGACACAAGGATCAGCTCCACAGTAACAACAAATTCCCATTAGAAAGGAGAGAGTCTGATATACCGTTATACGGTATACATTTAGTCCAACGGCTGACCATTTTTTGTGAAAAACCCCACTTACAATTTAAAGACACATAGAGCAGGGCCACAGTAACAAGTACGACATGTTCCCATTAGAACGGAGAGGGTCAGGCATAACATCATCAGGGATAACATCATCAGTCCCATCGAGCTGACATGATAAGTACGTAGGGGGACGACCGATCTTGCTTGTGGTGCTGGATGGCATGCCTATGAGTGCACTACTGTAGACTGGGTCACAGGTAACCACCATCCCCTATATGCTTTTTAAGCGGTACCGGAATGACTCAGATATTACCCGCTACCCAGATGAGGATTTGAGCATCATCGCCAGCAATGGTCAGCCCATACCACATGTGGGATTCAAGGAGGTGACCATCAAAATTGGTAAAGTTGAACTGCCAGCGCAAGGACTGATTATTGTGGACATTGACCATCGTGAAAGCCACCCTAAGATAACCTTGGGTACTAATGTTATTGAAAATTGTCTTGCAGAGATAATTGTCATATTACAGCAGGTTGCGGTGAATGCCTGCTCCAGCCAACAGCGTGTCCTACAAAAAGAGATCAGAGCCCTGATGAAAAGGCAACAGGTAGAACTGTCTGGTGGTGAGATTGGTAGCGTTAGGATGAGCGACCCGTTCCCTATCGCCATGCCCCCAAAAAGTGAGATGATGATCTGGTGCCGGACTGCAATCGGTTTAAGAGGAAGGGACTACCAAGCCATGGTAGAACTCATCTACTCAGACAGTAGGCCCACCATTTTGACAGCACAGGGGGTTGTTGATGTACGCCATGGGAGGCTACTCGTCCGCATCCTAAACATAGGGGAAAGAGAAGTATACTTGCCCCGATATGCCACTCTAGCCAAATTGTTCACTGTTAGCCAAAACTCTGTAAAGGTCGTGGAACCTTTGCCTCCGTCTCAACCAGAGGAGTGTAACGGCTCCAAGAAACAAATGGAGCACTGGTGTCAGAAGCTGCATTTGGGCACTGACACCACTCCCTCACACCAAAAACAGGGAGTCTACTGGGTGGTGCAGGAGTATGAAAGAGTCTTTAGCAAACACCCGCTAGACTTTGGGCAAGTAAAGGGGGTAGAACACCACATCCCCACAGGAGACCATCCACCAATAAAGGAAAGATACCGACCTGTACCCCCTGCACACTATCAGAATGCCAAGGGAATGTTGCGAGAAATGAAGGAGACTGGGGTAATCAGGGACAGCCCCTGGGCAGCTCCACTAGTTCTTGTGAAAAAGAAAGATGGCACCATGAGAATGTGTGTAGATTACAGAAAGGTCAACCGTATCACACACAAAGATGCGTACCCGTTACCTAGGATAGAGGAATCTTTAGCTGCATTAAAGTCTGCTAACTTCTTCTCCACTTTGGATCTTACTAGTGGGTACTGGCAGGTTCCTGTAGCAGAGGCAGACAAGGAGAAGACCGCGTTCACCACCCCGATGGGTCTCAGTGAATTCAACTGTATGCCGTTCGGGCTCTGCAACGCACCAGGAACCTTCCAGCGGTTGATGGAGTGCTGCCTGGGGCACAGGAATTTCGAGACGGTCCTGCTATACCTGGACAATGTCATTGTGTATTCCAAAACATATGAGGACCATCTGAAACACCTGGCAGAGGTGTTTGACGCCCTGGCAGGCTACGGCCTAAAGGTGAAACCCTCCAAGTGTCATCTACTGAAACCAAAGGTACAGTACCTGGGACACGTGGTGAGTGCTGATGGAGTAGCTCCAGACCCTGATAAGATCACAGTGATTAAGGACTGGCCAAGACACTCCAGCATAAAAGAAGTGCAGAAGTTCCTCGGATTGGTAGGCTACTACAGAAGGTTCATCCCCGGGTTCACCAAAATGGCAGCCCCTATGCAAGACCTCCTGTTAGGTCAGCCAAAGACCAAGAATTAGAAGCCGCCCTTCAGGTGGGACAAGCTGGAAGAGGAGTCTCTCCGCCAGCTGAAGGTGGCCCTCATGGGGGATGAGATCCTGGCCTACCCTGAATACGGCCAGCCTGTTATTCTCCACACGGACTCGAGCAACATCGGGCTAGGGGCGGTGCTGTCCCAGATCCAACAGGGCAGAGAACGGGTAATCGCTTACGCCAGCCAAAAACTACGGCCCACAGAGAGAAACCCTGAGAATTATAGCTCCTTCAAGCTAGAGTTCCTGGCAGTGGTGTGGGCAGTGACGGAATGTTTCAAACATTACCTTGCCTCTGTCAAGTTCACTGTGTACTCGGACAACAACCCGTTGACACACCTGGACACTGCAAGACTTGGTGACCTGGAGCAAATATGGATTGCCCGGCTGTCCAGCTATGAATTTACCATCAAATACCGGGCGGGACGCACAAATGCTAACGCAGACGCCCTGTCCAGGATGCCAAACTTGCCGGACTGAGGGGAAGATCCTTTTGAACTGGAAGAGATTGAACTCCCTGCGTTCCACCGTCATGGGATTACCCAGTTTTCCCTCTGTGTAAGGGACAAGCACTCTGCCACGTTCAATCCCTTTCCCCACTACAGATGGGCGGAGACGCAAGACAGTGACCCAGCCGTCCGCCTGGCAAAAGAGATGCTGACACAGGCTGATCCCCGCCTTGATTCAGACGCTCCGGAAGAGACCAAACAGCTGTGGAAGGAGAAGAGTAAATTGTTTCTCTACACGGGGAAGCTGTGCCGGAGAATTGTCAACTCCCGGACACATGAGCTGACCTGGCAGGTACTGGTCCCGAGACGAGACGCGGCTATGGTCCTGGAAGCATACCACGACGGAGCAGGGCACTTTGGATGGAACAAGTTGGAGTTCCTGTTTCGTGAACGTTTCTTCTGGGTAGGCATGAGAGGGGCCATTGAGAGATGGTGCAGAGACTACGGCCCGTGCAACCTGAGAAGAAAGGACCGTGCCAGCAAGAAGACTCCCCTGTAGCCCATCATCACCAAGCAGCCACTAGAACTGGT
Organism: Phyllobates terribilis; assembly: GCF_046119375.1. Lineage (NCBI taxonomy): Eukaryota > Metazoa > Chordata > Amphibia > Anura > Dendrobatidae > Phyllobates > Phyllobates terribilis. The sequence goes on along the minus strand of NW_027362763.1, from coordinate 67,059,926 downwards.
AGCCCTGGACAATGTGAAGCTGGCCCCAAGTAGGTCCAGGTACGTCTACGTCCTCACCATCGTAGACCACTTCTCCCGGTTCCTGGTGGTGGTCCCTGTCAAGGACTTAACAGCTCAGACAGCAGCTAGAGCCTTCCAGCAGCACTTCTGCCGTCCACACGGCTATCCGGAGCAAGTGTTGACTGACCAAGGTCCAGCCTTCAAAACGGAGGTCTTCCAGGGGTTCTGCAACCTGTATGGCTGCAAGAAGATAAGGGCAACGCCCTATCACCCCCAAACCAACAGATTGTGCGAGAAGATGAACCAGGTGGTGATAGACTTGCTGAAAACGTTGCCCCTGGAAGAACGCAGTCTGTGGCCTGAAAAACTGCCTGATCTGGTGGACTTGTATAACCACATCCCAGTAAATTCCACCAACTGCACCCCGGCTTACCTAATGAGAGCAAGACCTGGTAAGCTGCCTATTGACCTGGATATGGGAGTTCTGACACCCGAGGACACCTCGCCAGAGGCAGACTGGGATACAGAATGGCAGCAGCAGTACCGGAAAGTGCAGGAGAGTGTTGAGAGTAGTCAGTCTCAAGCAAGAGAAAGGCAAGAGAGGACTTACAACCAGCATGCTCCTGCTGTTCCCCTGGCACCTGGAGAGCAGGTCTTGAAGAGGAAGAGGCGGCTCCATAAGTTGGATGACCAGTGGGAGAAAGACCAGTACACAGTACTGCCCTCAAGCCATGAAAATCCGAAAGTATGCATTATCAGTAAGGATGGAGGAGAGACCACAGCCACTGTCTCCAGAGACCACCTGAAGAAGTGTCCCGAGCAGCTGCAAAGCACTGATGAAGACCAAGATAGCCCTCAACCCGCAGAGGAAAGTGAAGAAATGGTCAGTACAGTACTCGGAGAATTTCCCCGGTCATGGACACAAATTAACAACACTATTGTGGCACCCATCCTTACCTTTCTCCAGCCAGCCCCTCAAGGGCCTACAGAAGAGCAAGTAGTGTTGGGAGAGCAACCGGCCCCGGAGGCAGAAGATTCCATACCAGCAGCCCAGGAGAACCAACCCTCTGCTAGTAGTGAGCCTGCCGTGTCCGTGGTAAGCCGAAGAGTATGCAGAAAGCTGCCCAACCTGCCCGTAACATCTCCAAACACCTGTAGTGCAGACACTAGCGAGCCCACTACACAAGGGGTGGAAACAGGGGACCCAAAAAGAACACCACCAGATAGTGTGTTACGTAGGTCCACCACGAGCACTACAGGTCAGAAGCCCGCTCACTGGAGAATCTAAAAAAATGATATATACCTGTATATTGCAAATGTTGAAATGTTTTATGTTTGTTGCATGAATAATAATTATGTTTCTCAAGGTACCCGACAGGGTCTATGGACTGACAGGTTATGGACAATGAATAAGCGGAACTGTACCTTGTAAATAGTTGCACCTGTTAAGTGCCCCTTTTGTGCCAGACCACAGAACAAAAACCCATGGAGGTGGCTGAAGACGTGATCCAACGCCGGATCATTGATGCCCTGCAGCCACTCCAGGGCCTATGTGGAGGGTTTGGGATGGGTCCCTCAAAACACATCTTGGGTGACATGGACACCTGGTTACGGAAGCGCCGTGACCTATAAAAACTGAACTCCTTGTACATATGTTAATGTGTTATTGCTTATACCCTGTTATGCATGTTTTCATAAAATGTGTTTAGTCCCGGAGTACTAAAATTTATCAGGGGGTAATGTGGCACCCCAGGGGGTCTGGTTGCCACAGTGGTAGAAATACCATGTCTGAGAGCGAGCATGGGTTTTCCTGGTCAGGAGCACTGTGGCATGCAACGCCTCCTGTCCCAGTCCAGGGAGGGGAGGAACCTGCCCTTTATAAACTGGATCTGGGGGGGGATAGTTAGTTAGTTCCAGAGGAAGGGACAGAGCAGCAGCAAGGAGCTCTGTAGGAGCCAGGAGCTGAAGGCCAGGGATTGGAGCAGATAGAGCTCATCCTGGCAGAAGACACAGAGAACCGGACACCGGAGTCCGAAGCTGTGAGGATTTCCACATCCAGCAGCAGAAACCACCTGGCAGGGGATTTCAGGTCCTCTGGCCATAGAAAGACTGGAGGCTCAGTCACACGCAAGCCTCCGGGGAGCGGAAGGTACCAAAGGCCCCAAGTCACCAGCCATACGGGTGAGCACCACACGGTACACTCAGGGACGTGGGCTACTACACGACTACAGCAAGGTAGCCAGGAAGAGTGCAGTCAGATGGGAAGGCCTCTAATGTTAGCCAGTACTCCTGACAGGGCCTTCTTCATTACCAACAGTAAAGACCCTGAACTGCACTGCACGGACTCTGAGTCATTTCTGCTGCGCCCATGCACCACAACCTTCACCATCTACTCACGCTGCCCTGAGGCTATACACCTCCCATGGGGAGTTATACTACCCTCTGCTGTGCACTCAACATCAGCCTCAGCGGTCTGCTCCGAAGAGGCAGTTCTCAGTGACCGCAATCCATGGGTGGCGTAGTCGGTCATTAAAAACCAAGTAAACAGATCCGCCACTTGTATGACCACCCTGAGCAACAGGACCGGGTAGCCGCCATGGAGACTACAACCCCTGACACTACACAGTGACCCGGCTCCGGGTATTCACCCACACACGGCCCAGGGGGCGCGTCACATTTATAGGGTATGCAGTGAATCCAACGGCTGACCAATTTTAGGAAAAACCCCACTATGAATTTGAAGACACAAGGAGAAGGGCCACAGTAACAACAAATTCCCATTAGAAAGGAGAGAGTCTGATATACAGGTATAGGGTATGCAGTTAGTCCAACGGCTGACCAATTTTAGGAAAAACCCCACTAAGAATTTAAAGACACATAGAGCAGGGCCACAATAACAAGTGCGACATGTTCCCATTAGAAAGGAGAGGGTATTTTATACAGTTATAAGGTATGCAGTGAGTCCAATGGCTAACCAATTTTAGGAAAAACCCCAAGAAGAATTTAAAGGCACATAGAGTAGGGCCACAGTAAAAAAACGACATGTTCCCATTAGAAAGGAGAGGGTCTGCTAAACATTTATAGGGTATGGAGTGAGTACAACGGCTGACCAATTTTAGGAAAAACCCCACTAAGAGTTTAAAGACACATAGAGCAGGGCCACATCAACAAGTACGACATGTTCCCATTAGAAAGTAGAGGGTCTGCTATACAGTTATAGGGTATGCAGTGAGTCCAACGGCTGACCAATTTTAGGAAAAACCCCACTCAGAATTTAAAGACACATAGAGCAGGGCCACAGTAAGAAGTACGACATGTTCCTATTAGAAAGGAGAGGGTCTTGTATAGAGGTATAGGGTATGCAGTGAGTCCAACCGCTGAACAATTTTAGTAAAAACCCCACTAAGAATTTAAAGACACATAGAGCAGGGCCACAGTAATGACAAATTCCCATTAGAAAGGAGAGGGTCTTCTATACAGTTATAGGGTATGCAGTAAGTTCAACGGCTGACCAATTTTAGGAAAAACCCCACTAAGATTTTAAAGAAACATAAAGCAGGGCCACAGTAACAAGTACGACATATTCCCATTAGAAAGGAGAGGGTCTGCTCTACAGTTATAGGGTATGCAGTGAGTTCAACGGCTGACCAATTTTAGGAAAAACCCCTACTAATAATTTAAAGACAAATAGAACAGAGCCACAGTAACAAGTGCAACATGTTCCAATTAGAAAGGAGAGGGTCTGCTATACAGTTATAGGGTATGCAGTGAGTCAAACGGCTGACCAATTTTAGGAAAAACCCCACTATGAAATTGAAGACACATGGAGCAGGGCCACAGTAACAAGTGCGACATGTTCCCATAAGAAAGGAGAGGGTCAGCTGTACATTTATAGGGTATGCAGTGAGTACAACGACTGACCAATTTTAGAAAAAAAAACACTAAGAGTTTAAACACACATAGAGCAGGGCCACAGAAATAAGTGCGACATGTTCCCATTAGAAAGGAGAGGGTCTGGTATACAGTTATAGGGTATGCAGTGAGTCCAACGGCTGACCAATTTTAGGAAAAACCCCATAATGAATTTGAAGACACATGGAGCAGGGCCACAGTAACAAATACGATATTTTCCTATTAGAAAAGAGAGGTTCTGCTATACAGTTATAGGGTATTCAGTGAGTCCAACGGCTGACCCATTTTGGGAAAAACCCCAAAAAGATTTTAAAGACACATAGAGAAGAGCCACATCAACAAGTACGACATGTTCACATAAGAAAGGATAGGGTCTGCTAAACAGTTATAGGGTATGCAATGAGTCCAACGGCTGACCAATTTTAGGAAAAACAACACTAAGAATTTAAAGACAGATAGAGCAGGGCCACAGTAACAAGTACGACATGTTCACATTAGAAAGGAGAGGGTCTGCTATACAGTTAAAGTATGCAGTGAGTCCAACGGCTGACCAATTTTAGGAAAAACCGAACTATGAATTTGAAGACACATCGAGCAGGGCCATAGTAACAAGTGCGACATGTTCCCATAAGAAAAGAGAGTGTCTGCTATACATTTATAGGGTATGCAGTGAGTCTAAGGGATGACCAATTTTAGTAAAAACCCCACTAAGAGTTTAAAGACACATAGAGCAGGGCCACAGTAACAAATGCAACATGTTCCCATTAGAAAGGAGAGGGTCTGCTATACATTTATAGGGTATACGCTGAGTCCAACGGCTGACCAATTTTAGGAAAAACCCCAAAATGAATTTGAAGACACATGGTGCAGGGCCACAGTAACAAGTGTGACATGTTCCCATTAGAAAGATGAGGGTCTGCTGTACAGTTACAGGGTATGCAGTTAGTCCAACGGCTGACCAATTTTAGTAAAAACCCACTAAGAATTTAAAGACACATAGAGCTGGGCCACAGTAACAAGTACGACATGTTCTCATTAGAAAGGAGATTGTATGGTATATAGTTATAAAGTATGCAGTGAGTCCAATGGCTGAACAATTTTAGGAAAAATCCCACAAAGACTTTAAAGACACATAGAGCAGGGCCACAGTAACAAATGTGACATGTTCCCTTTAGAAAGGAGAGGGTCTGCTATACAGTTATAGGGTATACAGTGAGTCAAACGGCTGACCAATTTTAGAAAAAAAACGAAAATGAATTTGAAGACACAAGGAGCAGGGCCACAGTAACAAGTGCGACATGTTCCCATTAGAAAGGTGAGGGTCTACTGTACAGTTATAGGGTATGCAGTTAGTCCAACGGCTGACCAATTTTAGTGAAAACCCCACTAAGAATTTAAAGACACATAGAGCAGGGCCACAGTAACAAGGTTCGACATGTTCCCATTAGAAAGGAGAGGGTCTGCTATACAATTATAGGGTATGCTCTGAGTCCAACGGCTGACCAATTTTAGGAAAAATCCCCCTAAGAATTTTAAGACACATAGAGCAGGGCCACAGTAACAAGTACATGTTCCCATTAGAAAGGAGAGGGTCTGCTATACAGTTATGGGGTATGCAGTGAGTCCAAAGACTGACCAATTTTAGGAAAAACCCCACTAAGAATTTAAAGACACATAGAGCTGATCCACAATAACAAGTACGACATGTTCCCTTTAGAAAGGAGAGTGTATGGTATACAGTCATAGGGTATGCAGTGAGTCCAATGGCTGACCAATTAAAGGATAAATCCCACGAAGAGTTTAAAGACACATAGAGTAGGGTCACAGTAACAAATACGACATGTTCCCACAAGAAAGGAGAGGGTCTGCTATACAGTTATGCGGTATGAAGTGAGTCCAACGGATGACCACTTTTAGGAAAAACAACACTAAGAATTTAAAGACACATAGAGCAGGGCCACAGTAACAAGCGCGACATGTTCCCATTAAAAAGGAGAGCGTCTGTTGTACAGGTTTAGGTTATGCAGTGAGTCCAACGGCTAACCAATTTTAGGAAAAACCCCACTAAGAATTTAAAGACACATAGAGCAGGGCCACAGTAAGAAGTACAACATGTTCCCATTAGAAAGGAAACGGTCTGCTATACAGTTATAGGGTATGCAGTGATTCCAACAGCTGACCAATTTTAGGAAAACCCCACTATGAATTTGAAGACACATGGAGCAGGGCCACAGTAACAAATACGACATGTTCCCATAAGAAAGGAGAGGGTCTGTTATAGAGTTATAGGGTATGCAGTGAGTAGAGATGAGCGTTGTTCTACTCGAACTGTTCGCCAATCTCAAATTCGAGCTGTTTTGGGCGGTGTTCGAGCCGTTCGGCGAACACGAACAATTTGAGAAAAATTCGGCTGTTCGAGGTTATGTTCGATAACTGTTCGTGCACCAAAATCATAACTGGATTTTTTCTCAGTAATGATGAAAATTAATGTTAATACGCAGTTTGAGTGTACAGCGGGGTGGGGAGAGGGGCAGGGGATGGATCTCTGCAGGAACAATGAAGATCTCCATTTTTTTTTCTCTTTCCCGCATTTACAGTGGGGAAGTGCAATCTGTCAGCCTATCAGCAGCGCACACACGGAGCGAAGTGCTTTTTTTCACACAAGCAAGGGCATGTGTCATTGGCAGTGTATGTCACATGTCCTTGCCCTATAAGACCAAGCCATTTTCCCCGTCGCCACCATTTTCTCACTGCTGCAGCTGCGTGTTAGACGGCACCGCTGTTGCTGTGTGCGCTATACCTTGTTAATTTCAAGCCAATTTTCGCACAAATATACAGATAGCTTGGGAGTAGGGAATAGTTGTGATTGCAGTCCTTTTAAGGACTAGGTTACAGCATTTCCTACGACTTTTATCAGGCAGGTCTATGCTCTTAAATAGATAGGTTGTGGGAGTAAAGACTAATTGTAATTGGAGTCCTTTTCAGGACTAGGTTACATCAGTTCCTATCAGTTTTTGCCAGGCAGGTCTGTGACAGTGCTGTGCAAGTTTTTTTCACAGCATTTGGCTGAATCTAGCAAAGCTAATCCTTTTTGGCCTATTGCAGAGTGTGTTAGTCAGTGGAGTAGCCTATCTGTGTTGCAAGATATACCACCTGTGTATAGAATACCAATTTTTTTACTGCACCTAGTGAAGTAAAATATTTTGGGCATAGCATCATTCTATTAGTCCATCTATACTGACCTCCATCAGGTTGCAAACTGAATCTAATTTTTTTCTGCATCTAGCTCTGAAAAAATATTTGGCCTTCTAGCAGTGTGTCGGACTTTCTCTATTAGTCCATCTATACTGACCTCCATCAGGTTGCAAATTCAAAATAATTTTTATCTGCATCTACAGTACCTCTGAAAAAATATTTGGGCTTCTAGCTGTGTGTGGGACTTGTTGTATTAGTCCATCTATACTGACCTCCATCAGGTTGCAAACTGAATATATTTTTTTCTGCATCTACCTCTGAAAAAATATTGGGCTTCTAGCTGTGTGTGGGACTTGTTGTATTAGTCCATCTATACTGACCTCCATCAGGTTGCAAACTGAATATATTTTTTTCTGCATCTACCTCTGAAAAAATATTGGGCTTCTAGCTGTGTGTGGGTCTTGTTCTATTAATCCATCTATACAGACCTCCATCAGGTTGCAAACTGAATCTAATTTTTTTCTGCATCTAGCTCTGAAAAAATATTTGGCCTTCTAGTAGTGTGTCGGACTTTCTCTATTAGTCCATCTATACTGACCTCCATCAGGTTGCAAATTAAAAATAATTTTTATCTGCATCTACATTACCTCTGAAAAAATATTTGGGCTTCTAGCTGTGTGTGGGACTTGTTGTATTAGTCCATCTATACTGACCTCCATCAGGTTGCAAACTGAATATATTTTTTTCTGCATCTACCTCTGAAAAATTATTGGGCTTCTGTGTGTGGGACTTGTTGTATTAGTCCATCTATACTGACCTCCATCAGGTTGCAAACTGAATATATTTTTTTCTGCATCTACCTCTGAAAAAATATTGGGCTTCTAGCTGTGTGTGGGACTTGTTGTATTAGTCCATCTATACTGACCTCCATCAGGTTGCAAACTGAATATATTTTTTTCTGCATCTACCTCTGAAAAAATATTGGGCTTCTAGCTGTGTGTGGGACTTGTTGTATTAGTCCATCTATACTGACCTCCATCAGGTTGCAAATTGAATATAATTTTTTTCTGCATCTAACCCAGCCAATAGTTTTGGCCTAATACCACAGTTTGGCCACTCAGCTCTGCTCGGTTACCATCCATTGTTTTTTTGTGCAAACAACTCCAGAGTTGTGAATTAGTTAACCACCAAAATGAGTGGAAAAAGGCCTGCTGCTGGTGGAAAGGGGAATAGGCGTGTTGGGAAGGGGAAAAAAGGTTGTGTCCGTGGGGTAGGTGTTAAAGCAACAGTAACATCTGCAGAAGAAAGACCATCTTCCAGCCAAACTAAAATGTCTACTTCTTTTAGCGGACAATGTGATAAGATCCCTTTCTTACGGCCACGCCAATCGCTACAAATTCCAGATGAGGCACCAAAACAGCAGGTGCTTCAACGGATATCAAGTGCTCCTTTAAGTGGGCTCTCCTCCACATCAACTTCAACATCACAAATACTCCAGTCCTCAAAGGTGTCACCCAAATCGCACTTGCTTCCTCACAGCTCCCAAATCTCCAGCTGCCCGTCTGAGTATGAGGTAGAACAGATGGTTGAGTCTGCAGAGCTGTTTACTCATACTATAGCCTGGGAATCAGAGGTCGCCTCCAGCGCTTCTGTGAATCCAGACGAGGAAATGATCTGCACTGATGCCCAGAATCTTTATGAGTCGGATCCAGGACCAGACGCAGAAGGTTCTGACCATAATGTAGACCCTCATTCCCAAACTGTAACTCCTGTTGGTGGAGACAATGAGGAAGACGATGATAAGACTCAAATACCTGATTGGAGCGACAACTTTAGTTTTTTGTCAGGGCAGGAACAGGTTGGCTCTGAGGACGACGGGTGTGATAACACACAGGGTGATGATGATGAGGTTGGAGATCCCACTTACTGTCAACCCACAGTCAGCCAAGAGATGAGGTAAGCAGAGGAGGTGGAGGAAGATGCTAGTGACGACGAGGTCAGGTTGCGCCTTCCTGGACAGAGACGTAGTACTGGAAGCACGTCAACAACTGCATCCTCAAACACAACTCTGCCTCTCACCACAAGTCGTGGTGGCTCTTCAGGTCGCATGGGTGCTAAGCCTTGCATAGCCTGGGCATTTTTTCAGATCGATAAAGATGACCCAACTCGTGTTATCTGTAACATTTGTCAGCAAAAGCTAAGTAGAGGCCAAAAAATACATAGTTTGAGTACTTCATGCATGAACCGGCACATGGACATGAAGCATAAGTTGCAGTGGGAAGCTCAGTGTGCTACAATGCGGCCTAGCCGGCCGGGCCAACCACCGTCTGCCATATCTTGTGCATCCGCGGCCTCTTCATCCTCTGTGACTGGGGGGACAGCAGTCACACCTGTTTTGGGGCGCAGACCTGCCACCTCTTTACCCGCAACAGCCAGCGTGATTGGCAGGTCATCATTTTCTTTGGAGGTGGTAACACCAGCTGGTGTTGAGCGCTGTCCGACATCGATAGCACCACCTTTGGATCAAGGCAACCTAACATGTCCGCCTGCATCTTCCTCACAGACCGGCAGTTTGCCGGGGACACCCTTATCAACCCTGTCTAAGCACAATAGCCAGCCCTCGGTCCCTCAGATGTGGACAAGTAAAAGACCATTTCCTCCTAGCCATGAGAAAGCTAAGAGGTTGAATTTCACCATCTGCAAGCTCTTGGCTACAGAAATGCTGCCTTTCCGCCTGGTGGACACAGAGGATTTTCGAGACCTTATGTCCGTCGCAGTGCCCCAGTACCAGATGCCCAGTCGGCACTACTTCTCAAAGAAAGGTGTGCCTGCGCTCCACCAGCATGTCGCACACAACATCACCGCTTCTTTGAGAAACTCTGTGTGTGACAGGGTGCATTTCACCACAGACACTTGGACGAGTAGGCATGGACAGGGGCGTTACATGTCGCTGACTGGGCACTGGGTAACTATGGTCACAGCAGGACAAGGGGCTGCTGTCCAAGTCTTGCCGTCCCCACGAGTTGTGCGTCAATCCTCTTTATGTCAAAGTTCCTCCACTGCTTCTGCCTCCTCAACCTCCTCTTGGTCTTCCACCTGCACCCAAAGCCTGTCTGGTCATGCCACAAGCTTTCTAACTGCGCAGAAGGGATCCTGCACACCTCCTTACTATGCTGGCAGTAGGGCTCAACGTCATCAGGCGGTTTTTACTTTGAAATGTCTGGGAAATGTGAGTCACACAGCTGAGGAGTTGTGGTCAGCTCTGGAGAACCAATTTCATGAATGGTTGTCTCCACTGGACCTGAAACCAGGGAAGGCCGTGTGCGACAATGCTGCAAACCTGGGTGCGGCCCTTCGCCGGGGCAATGTCACACACGTGCCTTGTATGGCTCACGTGTTGAACCTGGTTGTCCAGCAATTTTTAGCCCACTATCCCAGACTAGATGGCCTTCTGCAGAGGGCACGGTCGCTGTGTGCTCACTTCCGCCGTTCGCATCCCGCAGCTCAGCGACTTACATCTCTACAGAAGTCGTTGGGCCTGCCACTTCACCGGCTAAAATGCGATGTGCCTACCCGGTGGAATTCAACTGTGCAAATGTTGCAGCGACTGTGGCAGCACCGACAAGCCCTGGTGCAATACGTTCTGACGTATAGCCTGGGCCAACGAGATTCAGAGGTGGGGCAAATCACGCTGGAGGAGTGGTCTCAGATCAGGGACCTATGCACCCTTCTGCACAGTTTTGAAATGGCGACGAAGATGTTTAGTGCTGACGATGCCATTATCAGCATGACTATTCCGGTGATTTACATGCTGGAGCACATGTTAAACAGAATTCGGAGTCAGGTGGTGGCACAAGAGGAGGTGGAGGAAGTAGAGGAGGAGGAGTTGTATGCGGAAGGGCTAACATCTGCAAGGTCCAGACGGTCGGCAGCACCAAGGCGGCAGGCATGTGAGGGTGGGGGAGATGGTTTTACCAGGGCGCATGGTAGCAGCCAAACTAGTGAGGAAGGTGCAGGAGCCCAGGAAGAAGTGGAGGACGAACTGATGGAAGACTCATCAGATGAGGGAGACCTTGATCACATTTCTGTTGTGCGAGGTTGGGGGGAGAGGACAGAGGAAGGAAGCATGATTGTTACCTCGCCACCAACACAACAGGGACTTGGTGCTCCTGGATGCGCAACACACATGAGTGCCTTCTTGCTGCACTACCTGCAACATGACCCTCGAATTGTGAGAATTAGAAATAATCCTGACTACTGGGTTGCCACACTGTTAGATCCCCGGTACAAAAGTAAATTTGCAGAAATTATTCCTGCCATATTAAGGGATGCACGCATGCAGGAGTATCAGCAGAGACTGTTGCAGAATCTTACATGTGCTTTTCCACAAAATACCAGTGGTGCACGTAGTGAATCTCACAGTTCCAACTTGCCAACCGTGGGACCGTCAAGTGTTCAGCACTCAAACCGTAACAGAACCACAGTATCTGCTGGTAACATCCATTTTGCGGAATCATTTCACCACTTTTTTAGCCCATCCTTTGCAAGGCCACAGGAGACAAGAAGTCTGACACATAGTCAACGCCTAGAGACGATGGTACAGGAGTATCTCCAAGTAAACATTGAAGCCACGATTGTGTCACTGGACCCTTGCTCTTTTTGGGCTTCCAATCTGGATAAATGGCCAGAGCTAGCCACTTACGCCTTGGAGATCTTGTCATGCCCCGCAGCCAGCATTCTGTCTGAACGTGTGTTCAGCGCTGCTGGTGGTGTGCTGACAGATAAGCGCACGCGGCTCTCCACTGATAATGTAGACAGACTCACGTTCATAAAGATGAACAAATCATGGATCCGAAACGACTTTTCTACCCCTGTGTCATCCTGGGGAGAGTAAAAGCTTGATGATTGGTTAAAATCACCCTACCAAACGTTTTAAGCTTTCAAATTACTAATCATGTTTATCTGTATCTTGACTGGAAAATAATTTGGGCTTTGTAGCAGTGTGCAGCACTGATCCTATTAGGCCATCTATAATAAGCTCCACCAGATTTAAAATTAAAAATAATTTTTAGCTGCATCTAGCCCGGAAAATAATTTTGGGGCTCCGAGATGCGCAAGACACATAAGTGCCTTCTTGCTGCACTACCTGCAGCATGACCCTCATATTGTCAGAATTCGAAGTAATCATGACTACTGGGTTGCCACACTCTTAGATCCCCCAAACTTTTCGATCAACCTTTTCATTTTAATAAAGACCAAAAAAATGGTCATTTTTGAAATTATAAGCATTAGCAGGTTGTTAGAAACTGAAATCAAACAGTTTTCAACTCAAAACTTTATTGTAGGTGATGTTACATTTTCACATAGGACCCCTTGTTCGAAAGGAGCTTCTGAACTCTCTCGTCCATTGAATTTGTCAGGTTTTGGATGGTTTCTGCTTCAATTGTTTTGCATGAGGACAGAATACCCTCCCAGAGCTGTTGCTTAGATGTGAACTGCCTCCCGCCATCATAGACACTCCTTTTAATGATGCTCCAAAGGTTCTGAATGGGGTAGAGGTCAGGGGAGCATGGGGGTCACACCATAAGTTTGTCCCCTTTTATGCCCATATCAGCCAGAGATGCAGATGTTTTATGTGCAGCATGAGATGGTGCATTATCATGCAGAAAAATGATCTTGCTGTGAAATACACGGTTCTTCTTCTTGAACCATGGCAGGAAGTGCTGTTTGAGAAAATCCACATACATTATGGAGTTCATCTTTAGCGCCTTCAGGGATCCTAAAGGGGCCGACAATCTCTCTCCCCATGATTCCAGCCCAAAACATTACTCCACCTCCTCCTTGTTGGCGCTGTAGCCGTGTTTGCGTGGGGTGTCCATCAACCAGCCATCCTCCACTCCATCCATCTGGACCATCGAGCGCTGCACGGCACTCATCCGTGAACAAAACAGTTTTGAAATCAGTCTTCATGTAATGTTTGGCCCACTGGAGCCGTTTCTGCTTGTGTGAAGTGGATAGAGGAGGTCGACAGGATGGCGTATGCACAGCTGAAAACCTCTGAAGTACCCTGCATCTTGTTGTTCGGGGGACGTTGGAGGCACCAGCAGCTTCAAAAACTTGTCTGCTGCTATGACAAGGCTTTCTTGCCGCTGCTCTTTTAACCTGACGTAATTGCCTGTAGGAAAGAGTCCTCAATTTGCCCTTATCAGCACGCACACGTGTGTACTGTGAATCAGCTACATGCTTCTTGATTGCCAAGACACTTCATCCTGATCATCGCACAATGTTGATTGTAGTCATGCCTTGACCTAAACACTCCACAATTTGTTGCTTCTCAGCAGCCGACACATCCTTTTTCTTTCCCATTTTGGCAGAAAATGTAGGCTGCTTAATAATGTGAGAGAGCCTTCTTAAGTAGTCTTGCCTTTCATTGGACACACCTGCCAAACTAATTAGCACTGGTGTCTGCAATTGCTTACAGTGATATAAAGAGCCCTGGCACACATCACCATCAATGAGTTTAACTGACAAACAAACAAATTCTTCCCTTATCACTCCTAAACACTTTTTGCATAATAATTTGGAACGCAGTGTACATGTGCTTTTCCACAAAACACCAGTGGTTCACGTAGTGAATCTTACAGTTCTAACTTGCCAACCGTGGTCTGTATGGAATTGTTCAATAAAGGGCCCAAAATTAAGATAACATAGATGGGAGAGGTCTCTATGAATAGGAATTCCTAAGTATTTGATACCCTGTGAGGGCCAGGCAAAGGGAAAGTTGGACTGGATGGAATCCTATATGGATTTGGGGAGGGAGACATCGAGGGCCTCAGACTTCGCTGCATTGATTTTAAAATTTTACCATGTAACAAAGTGATCTATTTCAGCCATAACAGCAGGGATGGATATATGTGATTGAGTGATATATACTAGGACATCATCAGCAAATAGAGAGCACTTGTACTCGGTGCCTCCCACCTCAATCCACCTAATATTGGGGTTATGGCGAATTGATGAGAGCAGGTGCTCCGTCACTAGGATGTATAAGAGAGGGGACAGAGGACATCCCTGCCTTGTCCCATTGGTGATTGTGAAAGGTGATGAAAATGTTCTGACGCACCCCCTGGGCCTTGGGACACCCGGAGCCGGACCCTTTTTGGTGGATGCTGGTGGTTGTAGTCTTCGTGGCGGCGACCCGGTTCCGTGGCTCAGGGAGGTCAAACCAGTGGCGGAACTATTTATGTGGTTTTGATGTTTAAATGTCCGACTACGCCACCCGTGGATTGCGGTCAGAGTGAACCGCCGCTACAGGGCAGACCGCTGAGGCTGGTGTTGTGGGTGCAGCAGAGCGTAGCATAACTCCCCACGGGAGGAGTATAGCCTCAGGGCAGTGTATGCGGAGGATGGGGGTGATGGTGCAGGGCAGCAGCAGTAACGACACGGAGTCAGTGATGCAGTCCAGGGCCTTTACTCACAGTTCTTATTATCCAGACCACGTCTGCAGGTAACGGCTGCCCACGTCGTACTGTGCTCACCAGGTGAGGGGCTCAGACAACTCCTAGATAACTTTGGAGCACTTCACAGGACCCCCTTTGTGTGTCCTTTGTCTGGCCTTTCTTACCAACACTTCTGTCCGGCTGCCTCGGGCCTCCTCTTGGTAAACTTGGCGCCAGTTTCCCTGACCCTATGTGGTGCCTTCCTAGCGGGTGTAGCGAGGGGCTGCGCCACATAAAATGTCAGAGCCTCCGGTTTCTAGCTGAGGGTCGTTTCCTGCCTCCACTAGTTCGGGGACCAGTCTCCCCCTTTGGCCTGACCCCTCCACGCAGGTGGATTCGGGCGTGCGGTGGCGACTCGCCCGTCCGCACCCCTGGGATCCCTTCATTCCTCGTTCCTGGAGCCTTCTCCGCTCCTCTTCCTTCCTTCTCCCTCTTCCAGGCCTGGGCCTCTGTTACTAGGCCCGCCTCCGGAGCAGAGCTCATGCAGAGCCCCTGATCCCTGCCACTTCTGCTCAGACTTCTCTGCACTGAACTAAGATGGTGCCCACCTTTTATACTCCCTTCTCAATGCACCCAGGAACTGCTTCCTCCCTGCTCCTGCACTACAGGGTTCCCCTTCCTCAGTGTTCCCTCCCCCCACTCCAGCCAGGGACAGGGACTGTCGTGCCCATCTCAGGGGCATATTGGTCGCCCTGCCCCACGGCAATGTGGTGTAATGCATGCAGGTGTCGGGTCCTGATCCACACTCCATCCTTACCTGAGAGTGAGATATCACACCTCTGGATGAGGTGCAATACGTCTGTAGCAACCGAGCCCTCAGGGTGCTACAGTTCCATTTATCTTCAGCCTAGGTGACGTATTGCGATACAGGGCCGTGATTTTGGCTATAAAATGGTCCCCTAGACCCCTACCCCAAGCTTTTTAAGAGAATCATATATGGCGTGCCAGGAGACTCTATGGAATGCTTTCTCAGCATCCAACGAGAGTATCTAATTACAAATTTTTAACTGCATCTAGCCCAGGAAATACTTTGTGCCTAGTAGCAGTGTCTGCTAGTCAGTGGATTATCCCGGCTGTTAAGCAAGCTACACCACCTGTAGTTTAGACACTTAATTTTTTCAAAGGAAATGCTTCGGGACCATGGGATACTTAGTGAAGAGCATCAGGAGGCACCCCAAGGCATAGGGGCTGGGACTGGCAGTAGGATGCCTTGCGGTGGACAGCCGAGCTCGATCCATATAAAAGCTTTTTAACTGCAGCAGCTTTAGTGGACGCTACTGGAGCTGGAATTACCGCGGCTGCTGGCATGAGACTTGCCCTCCAATAGATCCTTGTAAATGGATTTAAAGTGTATTCATTCAAATTAGAGAGACAATTTAAATTAAAAAGCTTAGAGCTGCCTCCACCACAGGGGGGCTCGCTCGACCCACCAGCGGACAGGCAGCAGTATTGGGAGAGGGGGGCTGGCCGTCAGGGTTCACCGCGGCTCTGGCACAATCCCGGCGACACGGAGGTGGCACGGGCAGGAGCGGACTGGCCGTGTTGGCTTCTCACTTTTTGGATTTTAGAAGGGCATGACATGCCTATATCTGTGTCTCCCCCTCCTTTTACTCCTCCACCTCTTTTATTTTCGCATGACTATATGTACTTGTCACTTTTCCATGTGTTAGTTATGTCTTCTGAGCAGTTTGTCAGCTTTTGGACACCTTTGAAGGTGTTTTCTATGTGTTTCTATGTGTTTTTGTTTGCCTGCCATTGGTTTTAACGGTGTTCGAAGGTGTTCGACGAACAGTTCGACGAACAGTTCGGCGAACACACGGGTGTTCGACGAACCGAACCGAACTCGAACACTACGGGGGTGGCTCAACACTACTCAGGACCCCGATACAGGAGATCCCTGTTCAGGCTTCTGAGGTTAGAAAGCTGGCGGAAGAATCTCGCCACCCAATGTTTGAAGATCTCCCACCACTCTGACTTAGTGTTACCAAGGCCCTGGAGCGGTACCTGACTTTGAAAAAAATCCTCAAAGGACCGTCTTACAGCTGCTTCCTTCAGGAGTGACGAATTCAGCTTCCAAAAACCTCTTCCCATCCGAGGAGTCTCTGTAACATTCAGAGAAAACATAATCAGACAGTGGTCGGAGAATTCAACTTCTACCACCGATAAAGGTGAAGAGACTGCCTCCGCCTTCAAATAAAACTTGTCTATTCTAGACCTACTCTGACTACCTCTGAAATAAGCGTAACCCGCGTGGCCCGTGGTGTTCTGGATGTGGACATCCACTAGGCGAGCCTCACTAAGTATGCTATTCAAGGCGACGCTGTCGTAGGCCCACCGGTCTCTGGAACCTCCTCTGTCTTGGGGCCTCGAGACATTGTTGAAGTCCCCTCCAGAGACCACCTGTCGGCTACAAAACAAAAAGGGTTTAATACTCATAAAGAGACACTCGCGGCCCCACTTAGTCTGGGGACCATACATGTTTTTGAGCCGAAGCTCTTGTCCCCTTATGAACACATCCAAGATCAAGCACCTCCCCATTTCCAATTCAATAACCTGTCGGCATACTACATCTGCGGTCTTGAAAAGGACCGCCACCCCGCTATACGGCTCAGCCGTAAGAGACCAATAGGAAGGCCCGTGTATCCACTCCCTCTTAGCTTTTTTAAGGGATGTGAGATTGGCCAACCAGCTCTCCTGCAAAAACAAAATGTTGGCGTCAAGCTGGCTGAGAAAATGAAAGGCCGTGAACCTAGCCGCATCAGACTTTATGCTGGCAACATTAATGGTCGCCAGCGTCAACAGGGTGAGTGCCGCCATCATGAGTGATCAGGTTGGACAGCGACCTTCTTCCCACCCCCCTTACCCTTTACATGTGTTCCATTTTCCTCCTCAGAGGACGATATAGCACGTTTCAGGCACACCAACACATCCATACCTGTTGTTCCAGACTCAACTTTATCCGGCACATCTGTTTCAGTTGCACCCTTGGCCTTGTAAGGAGGCTCTGGGTCGACCCCCCCCCCACCAGAGGCCCTTTTTCCCCGACCCCAGATGTTGAAGGCCTGGCGCCCCCTTTAGCCCCTACATCCTTGTCCGCAACCCCCAGCACCAGATCCTCCTCCTCCCCCCCTTCCAAAAACAAGGGAGACTCGCTTAGGGCCTGGAACTGTTGGAGAGCTCCACCGGAGGAAGGGAGGAAGAGCCTTCCTTTGGAACCTGGCCCCGGGTGGCCTTCTCTTTCGAGTTATCCTTCTTCCTTACCCTTTTCTTCTCCCTCTTCTTTTGCTGTTGCCACTCTTCATTCCCCCCCTCATCCACACCTTTGCTGGATGAGGATAAGGGAGTGGTGGCCCCATCCTCCCTGACCATCCTCCTGACCTCTTCATCTATCTCACTGTCTGGGACCTCAGCTGCAAGCTCCCCCAAACTAGGGACCAGAGGCAGGGACATAACCCCCTTGTCCCTCTCCACCACTCTCCTCGGACGCTGCTCTTTCCCTCCCGCCTTAGGGGGAGGTCTGCTCCTCACCGGTCCCTTACTTCCTATGCCGCCGCTAGTCCCTTCACCGGCTGGTCTGGTCCTCACCTCCTCCCTACCAGCACCTCCCGGATTCAGGCCAACATTGGCATAGGAGCGTGGACAGTGACTAAACGGGTGTCCCAAGACACCACACAGGTTACACCGAAAGTCCCTACAGGTTGCAGCCAGATGACCCACCCCTCCACACATCGCGCACTTCTCCACCTTGCACCCCGCGCTGAAGCGAGAGGGGCTGCCGCACCTGTGGCACAACTTCGGCTGCCCCTGGTAAAAGATCAGGATTCGGTCCCTTCCCAAGAATGTTGAAGTGGGAATGTAGGTAACCGAGTAACCCGAGACCTTCAGTTTTACCATAAAGGTCCAGGCCCCTGACCAGATGCCATGCTTGTCCAGATTCTTTTTGGGAATCTGGACCACCTCCCCATACCTGCTCAGCCAGGTCATGATGTCCATCTCAGAAAGTGACTCGTTACTGGTGAGCACGGTCACTTTCTTCACTGGGTTTTAGCAAGAGCTAGCCTGGACTATAAACCCTCGCCATTCAGGGCAAATCCGAGCTAGTTCATACTGAGACCAGAAGAGCTCTAGGCCCTCCGATCTCACAAAGCTGACGTCGATAAAGGTGGCACCACAGGGATGAATCAGGGCATAGATATCATCAGCCCTGAAGCCCATCCCCAGGAAAAGCTCCACCACCTTGTCCCTAGAGGGGCATGCTTCATTGCCTTCCCACAGGAGACGGACCACATTCATACGGACGCCACCCTGCCCTGCTGTCGGCAGAGACCACCTAACATTCTCTGCCCCTAACTCTCGGAAGGCGGACAGACCATGTCGGTCTATCCAGAATGATAAATCTACCTCCCTAGCCTCCACTGTAATGGACTGCTCTCCCCTCTTCAGAGCATCCAGGAGACGCCATTGCAAGTAACCCTGCCCAGCATACCCTGACAAGGACCCTCCACTACCCGTGGCAGGGGCCGTTGCAAAGATGCGGAAATGCGAACCGCCCTCTAACGGGGCCGCCAACGAACCGGGATTCCTTGGCCTCACACTTGGCCCCTCATTCACACTCACACTCTGCCTCACAGCCTCACCTACCCCCCCTGCACCACTACCATCACCACCAGCCGTACCACTCACCACTTCCATACCTGCATCCCCACCTACATCCTCACCTTCTTCATGTACCCCATTCATCCCAACCTCATGCACCCCATCCATGCCAGCCATAACAGGTGGGGTACTAATGGCTTTACCCAAGGTCCCGGCATCACTGGGGGGGGTTTCAGGACACTCACCACATCCGCAGCATTGTCCTTACTCCCCTTCTCCCCCTCTGCCACCTTGGACCCTCCAATATTCATGCGCTGGGTATCACAGGGGCCAGGATTTTGGGCGCCGGGTTTTACCAACCTCAAAGGTGCAGATACCCCGGCCAGTTTACTCCCGGCACCCTTGTCCCCAGCATGCGGCCCCTCAACCCTCTGGCCAGATACAGAAGCAGTGGCTCTCTCCTCCCCCACCATCCTCCGGAACTCAGCCAAGATCTCTGAAAAAGACGCTCCGGCTCCACCCCCACATCCCCCACCTCCCTCTGTCTGAGACCCAGAGACTGTCCTCCGTAGGGATTGCCACACCATCACCACTCGCCTTACATTTGCCTTTACTCTCCCCACCGGACCTGCGCCGTGGACCAACTTCATGATCCGGGTGCCCTTGACCAGCGGGGGTTACACAGGAGACGGCAGCAGCATCAGTAACATCATTAAACACGTAACGCATACTTACCGTCTCCTGTGCCTGCTTCTTGCACCCCTTCTTCTCCTTTCCGGTTCCCGGATAATAGTCCCCGAAAAAAAAATGCTGGAGGTTCACCGGGGACTCCAGCAACCGGATGGCCGCCATGAGCCCCCCAGACCCCGAAGACGCCTCCATGTCCTCCTCCTCTGATGTGCTGGGGGCAGGCAGCACCACCTGCTCAAGACGCTGACCGGAAGATTTAGGAAGCTCCCCGGTAACGCTGGCAGGCTGCTCGAATGGGGTTACTGCCACCTCCTGGGACACTGTTCCTTGGATCCGCCTCTGTCTTCCCTGTTTTCTTCCCTGCTGCCTCCCTCCCAGCGGAAGGTTTCTTTTGGGCAACTCCAGGTGCTGCGGTGGGCAGGACGAGGGGCGGGGCACCGGCACAAGGCTTGCTGAGCCTGTGGTACTATAAGTATTGCTAGCTGTTTTTACTTTCATGTCACTCCTGCCTCCCTCCTTCCCTCCGCCCACAGACTGTACAGAGGCAGCGCCGAGAGCAACGGTGGGCGGGACTAGGGGCGGACCGGCAGACCAGGAACCGCTGGGCTCTGCAGATCCTTTCGCGGCTCTCATGATGGCCGCGCCGAGCACCGAGGTGGGTGGGGCAAGGGGCGGGCTGACAGACTGGGGACCGCTGGGCTCTGCAGTTCCATGTGTGTCTCTCATGGTGGTCGTGACGAGCGCCGAGGTGGGTGGGGCTAGGGGTGGGCCAGCAGACCGGGGGCGGCTGGGCTCTTCAGTTCCACGTGTGTCTCTCATGGTGGCCGCGCTGAGCGCCGAGGTTGGCGGGGCAAGGGGTGGGCCACCAGACCGGGGACCGCTGGGCTCAGTAGTTCAACTCATATCTCTCATGGTGGCCACGCCGAGTGCCGAGGTGGGCGGGGCTAGGGGCAGGCCGGCAGACTGGGGGCGGCTGGGCTCTTCAGTTCCACGTGTGTCTCTCATGGTGGCCGCGCCGAGCGCCGAGGTTGGCGGGGCAAGGGGTGGGCCACCAGACCGGGGACCGCTGGGCACTGCAGTTCCTCCTGAGGCTCTCACAGCTGCCGCGCCGAGCTCCAAGGTGGGCGGGGCAAGGGGCGAAGCCCCGGACCACGATAACCCGGCCTCTGTGCCTGCACCCACAATATCCTCTGCTCTCACTAACAGCTCGCTTCTTCCTCCACCCCCCACCTTCTCCTCCTCCATGGCTGGGGTAACCCCTGGGGCAGCACCCAGCGCTGCGGTGGGCGGGACAGGGGGTGGGGCTCCAGACAAACTTTCCTTTCCAGGCTCCTGGCTGCCATGCATAGTCCTGGGCGTGCCTTCACTGGCAGGCCCCCTTCATATGCCCCCTTCCTTGCTGCGTGGTTAACCCCTCCTGGCCCGAGAACTGCCGATCGTTAGAGAATTTCTCAAGAAAGGGACCCGCAGCCCTCTCTATTTCCGCCTGCCTCTGCTCCACCTCGGCAGTCCTATCCTTGACCCTCTGGATTTGCGTGGCGATCACCGGGCGCTTCCTCTGGGCTGCTGTATTATATAGCGCCTTGGCCAGCCGCAACTCCAGCAGGAGTTTCGACAGTGCCACCTTCCCCTTCTCATGGCATAGCAGCATCTCCACCACCCGCTGTGAGAAAGCCTCCGCTGACTCGTCCAGGCCCCTCTCAGGCCATGGGGCACTGCCCTTGCCTCCCTTTGGCTTGCCAGTCCCCTTGTTATCCGATGCCGGCATGCTCACGGTAGCCGCTTCACGCTGGGACAGCCTCCCAGACCTCCTCACAGAGTCCTCAGATGGATCCATATTCAGTCCTCCGACCCCACCCGGCCCAGACCGGGAGGGCCGGAGCCCGGGGATGGCCCCCGACACCCCTGCCTCGGTCCTGGGAAAACGAAGAGGCAAGGGTCGGGCTTAGAAAAAAGTCGTAGTTGGAGCTTCCCAGGAGCTCCTCCACACAGCTCTCACTCAGCTAGGAACACAGGCCAGACCTCCTCCACTTCCTGCTACCGCGGCTGCTGGCAGCGGACTTGCCCTCCAATAGATCCTTGTAAAAGGATTTCAAGTGTACTCATTCAAATTACAGAGCCAATTTAAATTACAGAGCTTAGACCTGCCATCACCGCGGGGGGTCTCGACCCACCAGCGGACAGGCACCAGTATTGGGAGAGGGGGGCTGGCCGTCAGGGTCCACCGCGGCTCTGGCACAAACCCGGGGACACGGAGGTCGCACGGGCAGGAACGGCCTGACCGTGTCGGCTTCGCACTCCAGCATAGTCCCTCTGCCCGCTCGCGCCTGTAACCTCAAAGGGACACGCAAGCGACTTTTCTTCCCAGGGCTGTTCCCCACCCAGCAGGAACAAGGGAGAGCTCAGGTCGGTCTTCCGCCATACTCCTTACCTCCCTCGCCCTCTTTCCTTCTTCCGTTCTCCATGTAACCCCTCGGCTCTGTGGTGTCCACTCTCCCTCCAGCTCTCTCCTTCTCACAGGTGGACTACCACGTGTATTCACACTGTGGTGAATCTTTTGGGCCCAGGCATAAGAAGTCGTCGAGGTAATGGATAATATGTGCCCCCTTAGAAACGTCCATGATGACCCATTCGAGGAAGCAACTAAACGCCTCAAATAGTGAGCAGGATCTGGACCACCCCATGGGCAAATATCAATCTATATACTATGCTCCTTCCCAGAAGCAGCCCAATAGGTGGACACTATTCGGAGGCACAGGTAGTAAGTAAACGGAACGCCACAACAATGTCTGTTTTGGCCATTAGGGTGACCCTTCCCAACTTCTTGACCCGCCTGATTGCCTTGTCAAAGAGTTACAGTAAATACTACTGTACTTGGTTCCACGTCGATGTTGTCGTTTACTGACCTGCCCCTTGGATATGACAAATGGTCGATTAGTCCGAATGTATTGGGTTCCATTTTTGGCACGATTCACAACGGGGATACCACTACGTCTTGTAAGGAAAGTGTTCTGAATGGAACCGCCATTCTACCTAAAGATATTTCTTTTTTTAATTTTCTTGTCACGACGTCTGGGTGTTGGTAGGCTGATTTTAGTTTTTTACTCCAGCCTTTCTTGATTTTAGAAGGGCATGACATGCCTATATCTGTGTCTCCTCTTCCTTTAACTCCTCCACCTCTTTTCTTTTCGCATGACTATATGTAATTGTCACTTTTCCATGTGTTAGTTGTGTCTTCTGAGCAGTTTGTCAGCTTTTGGACACCTTTGAAGGTGTTTTCCATGTGTTTCTATGTGTTTTTGTTTGCCTGCCATTGTTTTTAATGGTGTTTGACGAACCATTCGATGAACAGTTCTGCGAACATGCCAGTGTTCGATGAACCGAACCAAACCCGAACACTATGGGGGTGGCTCAACACTACTCCAGAATACCATTTAACAGATGATTTTGGGGAAGAAAAGGATCCAGCAATTTTTACTTAAACACGATGCCCTTTTTGTTTTCTTTGATGATAAATCTTCGCTGGAGGTGTCTGACAGCAGTGGAGTCTGGCAGCAACTCATTCTGTCCCCATTGGTTGTGTCAGTTAGATTTTATTTGTAGTTGACAAGTGTTCTAGGAGAAGTTTGCTCCACAGCTCAGCTAATCTCAAAGAAAATAATTCCTTGGCCCAAATATCTGGGCGGGTTGTAAATATCACATTACATTTTCCATGTTATGGTATGTGAATTAGAACTTCAAAATCACACTGAAGAGCAGGATCCAGTCGTGGACGTTTCATTAACAATGTAAGCATAAATGTGGGAAAGAAAATAGTACTGAGAATACAGAAGGATTTTAGTTTCAATAGGATAGATTTATAGATATTCTGAGTAAATATACTAAGAAAGAAAGAAAAAGAAAGAAATACATGAAATAGATAGATAGATAGATAGATAGATAGATAGATAGATAGATAATGTTTATAGATGTTAGCACATTTATATGTTTCTGTTTGCAGAAACCCTTCCTAGCATTATGATCCCATCTGATCCCATCACATTGGTTCTGTCTATTATTTTATGCCTTGTTTTTGTTCTGTTTTTCTTTGGATGCAAAAAAAATGCTTATAATTTGCCCCCCGGACCTCGACCTCTTCCTGTCACTGGAAATCTGCACATTCTAGACATGAAGAGACCACATACGACAATGCATCAGGTAACATTCACTATTTTGACTACTTAATCCTAAATCCTATTCCTTGGCTTGTGATTTTATATATATATATATGCATATACACACTCTAGCTATTGAACCCATTCTACGCCCGGGTGGCGAGCATTTAAATGGTATATAGTCTTCCATACTGGTATGTGCTGCCCCCCTCCTGGTATTTGCGCTGCATCCATCCTGGTAGTTGTGCTGCCCCCATACTTGTATTTTGCTCACCAATCCTGTTCCACCATCCTGTTATGTGCTGCCCCCATCCTATCCTGGTTTGCATGGCACCCCTAATCCCTATCCTGGTTTGCATGGCACCCCTCATCCCTATCCTGGTATGCATGTCACCCCTCACCCTCAATCCTGGTATGCATGGCACCCCTCACACCGAATCTTGGAATGCATGGCACCCCTCAACCCCAAATACTGGTATGCATGGTCCCCTCACCCCCCAATCCTGGTATGCATGGTCCCCTCACCCCCCACTCCTGGTATGCACGGTCCCCTCACTCCCCAATTCTGGTATGCATGGTACCCCCTCATCCTCATCCAGATATGTATGGTACCCCCTCAGCCCCCAATCCTGGTATGCATGGTCCCCTCATCCCCATCCGGGAATGTATGTTACCCCTCACCCGCCAATCCTGGTATATATGATACCCCCTCACCCCCCAATCCGGGTATGTATGGTACCCCCTCACCCCCCCAATCCTGGTATGGATGGAACACCTCATCCCCAATCATGGAATGTATAGAACCCCACATTCCCAATGCTGGTATGCATGGTACCTCTCACCAACCAATCCTGGTATGCATGGACGCCTCACCCCCAATACTGGTATGCATGGTCCCCTCACCCCCCAATACTGGTATGCATGGTACCCTCACCCCCCAATCCTGGTATGCATGGTCCCTCACCCCCCTATCCTGGTATGCATGGTCACCTCACCCCCAAATCCTGGTATGCATGGAACCCTCACCCCCCAATCCTGGTATGCATGGACCAATCACCACCCAATCCTGATATGCATGGTACCCCCTCATCCCTATCCTGGTATGTATGGCACCCCTCACCCCCAAATCCTGGTATTTATGGCACCCCTCATCCCACAATCCTGGTATGCATGGCACCCCTCACACCCAATCTTGGTATGCATGGCACCCCTCAACCCCAAATACTGGTATGCATGGTCCCCTCACCCCCCAATCCTGGTATGCATGGTCCCCTCGCCCCCCACTCCTGGAATGCACGGTCCCCTCACTCCCCAATCCTGGTATGCATGGTACCCCCTCATCCTCATCCGGATATGTGTGGTACCCCCTCAGCCCCCAATCCTGGTATGCATGGTCACCTCATCCCCATCCGGGAATGTATGTTACCCCTCACCCCCCAATCCTGGTATGGATGATACCCCCTCACCCTCCAATCCGGGTATCTATGGTACCCCCTCACCCCCCAATCCTGGTATGCATGGCACACCTCATCCCCAATCATGGAATGTATAGTACCCCACATTCCCAATGCTGGTATGCATGATACCTCTCACCTACCAATCCTGGTATACATGGACGCCTCACCCCCCAATCCTGGTATGCATGGTCCCCTCACCCCCCAATACTGATATGCATGGCACCCTCACCCTCCAATCCTGGTATGCATGGTCCCTCACCCCCCTATCCTGGTATGAATGATCACCTCACCCCCAAATCCTAGTATGCATCGAACCCTCACTCCCCAATCCTGGTATGCATGGTCACATCACCACCCAATCCTGATATGCATGGTACCCCCTCATCCCTATCCTGGTATGTATGGCACCCCTTACCCCCCAATCCTGGTATGTATGGCACCCCTCATCCCACAATTCTGGGATGGATGGGCCCCTCATCCCCAAATCCTGGTATGCATGGTAAACTCAGCCCCCAATCATGGTATGCATGGTCCCCTCACCAAAAATCCTGGTATGCATGGTCCCTTCACCCTCCAATCATGGTATGTATGGCACCACTCACCCCCCAATCCTTGAATGCATGGTCCTCCTTACCCCTCCAATTCTGGTATGCATGGTCCCCTCACCCCCCAATCCTGGTATGCATGGTCCCCTCACCCCCCAATACTGATATGCATGGCACCCTCACCCTCCAATCCTGGTATGCATGGTCCCTCACCCCCCTATCCTGGTATGAATGATCACCTCACCCCCAAATCCTAGTATGCATCGAACCCTCACTCCCCAATCCTGGTATGCATGGTCACATCACCACCCAATCCTGATATGCATGGTACCCCCTCATCCCTATCCTGGTATGTATGGCACCCCTTACCCCCCAATCCTGGTATGTATGGCACCCCTCATCCCACAATTCTGGGATGGATGGGCCCCTCATCCCCAAATCCTGGTATGCATGGTCAACTCAGCCCCCAATCATGGTATGCATGGTCCCCTCACCAAAAATCCTGGTATGCATGGTCCCTTCACCCTCCAATCATGGTATGTATGGCACCACTCACCCCCCAATCCTTGAATGCATGGTCCTCCTTACCCCTCCAATTCTGGTATGCATGGTCCCCTCACCCCCCAATCCTGGTATGCATGGTAACACCTCATTCCTATATTGGTATGTATGGCAACCTTCACCCCCCAATCCTGGTAAGCATGGTACCCCCTCACCCCCAATCCTGGTGTGCATGGTGCCCTCACCCCGCAATCCTGGTATGCATAGTACCCCCTCATCCCTATTCTAGTATGCATGGTACCCCCTCACCCCCAATCCTGGTATGCATGTTACCCCCTCAACCCCATCCAGAAATGTATGGTACCCCCTCACTCCCCAATCCTGGTATGTATGGCACCCCTCACCCCCCACAATTTTGGTATGTATGGCACCCCTCACCCCCCAATCCTGGTATGCTTGGTTCCTTCACCACCCAATTCTGGTATGTATGATACCCCTCACCCCCAATCCTGATATGCATACTCACCCTCACCCCTCAATCCAAGTATGCATGGCACCCCTCACCCCCCAATCCTGGTATGCATGGTCCCCTCTCCCCCCCAATCCTGGTATGTATGGCAACCCTCACCCCCCAATCCTGGTATGCATGGTCCCCCTCACCCCCCAATACTTGTATGCATGGTCCCCTCACCCCCCAATCCTCGTATGTATGATACCTCTCATCCCTATCCTGGTATGTATGGCACAATTCACCCCCAATCATGGTATGCATGGCACCCCTCACCACCCAATCCTGGAATGCTTGGTCCCCTCTCCCCCCAATCCAGGTATGCACAGTACCCCCTCATCCCTATCCTGGTATACATGGTCCCCTCACCCCACAATCCTGGTATGTATGGTACCCCTCATCACCAATGGTCATATGCATGGCACCCCTCACTCCTCAATCATTTTAAGCATGGACCCCTCACCCCCCAATCCTAGTATGCATGGCCCCCTCACCCTCCAATCCTGGTATGCATGGCACCCTCACCCCCCCAATCCTGGTATGCACGGTACCCCCTCAACCCTATCCTGGTAAGTATGGCATCCCTCACCCCAAATCCTGGTATGTATGGCATGGCACCCCTCACCCCCCAATAATGGTATGCATGGTACCCCCTCATTCCTATCCTGGTATGTATGGCACCCCTCACCCACCAGTACTGGAATGCATGGCGCAATCATCCCCCAAATCCTGGTATGCATAGTACCTCCTCATTCCTATTCTGGTATGCATGGTACACCCTCACCCCCCAATCCTGGTATGCATGGTACACCCTCATCCTCATTTGGAAATGTATGGTACCCCCTCACCCCCCCAATCCTGGTATGTAAAGTACCCCCTCACCCCCCAATCCTGGTATGTATGGTACCCCCTCACCTCCCAATTCTGGTATGTATGGTACCTGTTCACCCCCCAATCCTGGTATGAATGGCACCCCTCACCCCCCAGTCTTTGTATGTATGGTACCCCTCATCCCCAATGCTGGTATGCATGGCACCCCTCATCCATCAATCATTTTATGCATGATCCCCTCACCCCCCCAATCCTGGTATGCATGGCATCCTCACTGCCCAATCCAGCTATGCATGGTCCCCTCACCCCCCAATCCTGGTGCGCATGCTACCCCCTCATCCCTATCCTGGTATCTATGGCACCCCTCACCCCCAAATCCTGGAATGTATGGCATAGCACCCCTCACCCCCCAATCCTGGAATGCATGGCCCCTCACCCCCCAATCCTGGTAAGCATGGTCCCCTCACCCCCAATCCTGATATGCATGGCACCCCTCACCCCCAAATCCTGGTATGCATGGTCCCCTCACCACCCAATCCTGGTATGCATGGTACCGCCTCACCCCCAATGCTGGTATGTATGTCACTCCTCACCCCCTGATCTTGGTATGCATGGTCCCCTCACCCCCCAATCCTGGCATACATGGTTCAATCACACCCCAATCCTGGTATGCATAGTCCCCTCACCCCCCAATCCTGGTATGCATGGTCCCCTCACCCCCCAATCCTGGTATGCATGGTCAACTCAGCTCCCAATTCTGGTATGCATGGCACTCCTCACACCCCTATCCTGCTATGCATGGTCCACCTCACCCACAATCCCGGTATGCATGGTACCCTCACCCCCCAATCCTGGTATGCATGGTCCCTCACCCCCCTATCCTGAAATGCATGGTCACCTCACCCCCAAATCCTGGTATGCATGGAACCCTCACCCCCCAATCCTGGTATGCATGGACCCATCACCACCCAATCCTGATATGCATCATACCCCCTCATCCCTATCCTGGTATGTATGGCACCCCTCACCCCTCAATCCTGGTATTTATGGCACCCCTCATCCCACAATCCTGGTATGCATGGCACCCCTCACACCCAATCTTGGTATGCATGGCACCCCTCAACCCCAAATACTGGTATGCATGGTCCCCTCACCCCCCACTCCTGGAATGCACGGTCCCCTCACTCCCCAATCCTGGTATGCATGGTACCCCCTCATCCTCATCCGGATATGTATGGTACCCCCTCAGGCCCCAATCCTGGTATGCATGGTCCCCTCATCCCCATCCGGGAATGTATGTTACCCCTCACCCCCCAATCCTGGTATGTATGATACCCCCTCACCCTCCAATCCGAGTATGTATGGTACCCCCTCACCACCCAATCCTGGTATGCATGGCACACCTCATCCCCAATCATGGAATGTATAGTACCCCACATTCCCAATGCTGGTATGCATGGTACCTCTCACCTACCAATCCTGGTATGCAGGGACGCCTCACCCCCCAATCCTGGAATGCATGGTCCCCTCAACCCCCAATACTGGTATGCATGGCACCCTCACCCCCCAATCCTGGTATGCATGGTCCCTCACCCCCTATCCTGGTATGAATGATCACCTTACCTCCAAATTCTGGTATGCATCAAACCCTCACTCCCCAATCCTGGTATGCATGGTCACATCACCACCCAATCCTGATATGCATGGTACCCCCTCATCCCTATCCTGGTATGTATGGCACCCCTTACCCCCCAATCCTGGTATGTATGACACCCCTCATCCCACAATTCTGGGATGGATGGGCCTCTCATCCCCAAATCCTGGTATGCATGGTCATCTCAGCCCCCAATCATGGTATGCATGGTCCCCTCACCAAAAATCCTGGTATGCATGGTCCCTTCCCCCTCCAATCATGGTATGTATGGCACCACTCACCCCCCAATCCTTGAATGCATGGTCCTCCTCACCCCCAATCCTGGTATGCATGGTACCCCTCATACCTATCCGAGTATGCATATTCCCCTCACCCCCCAATCCTGGTATGCATGGTTACCCCTCATTCCTATCCTGGTATGTATGGCACCCTTCACCCCCCAATCCTGGTATGCATTGCACCCCTCACACACAATCTTGATATGCATGGCACCCCTCAACCCTAAATACTGGTATGCATGGTCCCCTCACCCCCCAATCCTGGTATGCATGGTCCCCTCACCCCCCACTACTAGTTTGCACGGTCCCCTCACTTCCGAATCCTGGTATGCATTGTACCCCCTCATCCTCATCCGGATATGTATGGTACCCCCTCAGCCCCCAATCCTGGTATGCATGGTTCCCTCATCCCCATCCGGGAATGTATGTTACCCCTCACCCCCCAATCCTGGTATGTATGATACCCCCTCACCCTCCAATCCGGGTATGTATGGTACCCCCTCACCCCCCAATCCTGGTATGCATGGCACAACTCATCCCCAATCATGGAATGTATAGTACCCCACATTCCCAATCCTGGTATGAATGGCACCCCTCACCCCCCAGTCGTCGTATGTATGGTAACCCTCATCCCCAATGCTGGTATGCATGGCACCCCTCATCCATCAATCCTTTTATGCATGATCCCCTCATCCCCCCAATTCTGGTATGCATGGCATCCTCACTGCCCAATCCAGCTATGCATGGTCCCCTCACCCCCCAATCCGGGTGTGCATGGTACCCCCTCATCCCTATCCTGGTATCTATGGCACCCCTCACCCCCAAATCCTGGTATGTATGGCATAGCACCCCTCACCCCCCAATCCTTGAATGCATGGCCCCTCACCCCCCGATCCTGGTAAGCATGGTCCCCTCACCCCCAATCCTGATATGCATGGCACCCCTCACCCCCCAATCCTGGTATGCATGGTCCCCTCACCACCCAATCCTGGTATGCATGGTACCCCCTCACCCCCAATGCTGGTATGTATGTCACTCCTCACCCTCTGATCTTGGTATGCATGGTCCCCTCACCCCCCAATCCTGGTAAACATGGTTCCATCACACTCCAATCCTGGTATGCATAGTCCCCTCACCCCTCAATCCTGGTATGCATGGTCCACTCACCCCCCATTCCTGGTATGCATGGTCAACTCAGCCCCCAATTCTGGTATGCATGGCACTCCTCACACCCCTATCCTGCTATGCAAGGTCCACCTCACCCACAATCCTGGTATGCATGGTCCCCTCACCCCACAATCCTGATATGCATGGTCCCCTCACCCTCCAATCATGGTATATATGGCACCACTCACCACTCAGTCCTTGAATGCATGGTCCCCCTCACCCTCCAATTCTGGTATGCATGGCCCCCTCACCCCCCAATCCTGGTATGCATGGTACTCCTCATTCCTATCCTGGTTTGCATGGTCCCCTCACCCCCCAATCCTGGTATGCATGGTACCCCCTCATTCCTATCCTGGTATTTATGGCACCCCTCACCCCCCAATCCTTGTATGCATGGCATCCCTCATCGCCCAATCCTGGTATGCATGGTCCCCTCACCCCCCAATCCTGGTGTGCATGGTACCCCCTCACCCTCCAATCCTGGTATGCATGGTACCCTCACCCCCCAATACTAGTATGCATGGTCCCCTCACCCTCCAATCATAGTATGTATGGCACCACTCACCCCCCTATCCTTGAATGCCTGGTCCCCCTCACCCTAAAATTCTGGAATGCATGGTACCCTTCATCCCTATCCTAGTATCCATGGTCCCCTCACCCCAAAATCATGGTATGCATGGCACCCCTCACCGCCCAATCCTGTTAGGCATGGTCCCCTCACCCCCAATTCTGGTATGCATGGTGCCCCTCACCCCGCAATCATGGTGTGCATGATACCCTCACCCCCCAATTCCTGGTGTGCATAATCCCCTCACCCCACAATCCTGGTATGTATGGTACCCCTCACCCCTCAATCCTGGTATGCATTGTCCCCTCACACCTCAATCCTGGTATGCATAGTCCCCTCACCCCACAATACTGGTATGCATGGTCCCCTTACCCCCCAATCCTGGTATGCATGGGCCTCACATCCCCAAACCCTGGTATGCATGGCCAACTCAGCCCCCAATTCTGGTATGTATGGCACTCCTCACCCCCCAATCCTCCTATGCATGGTCCCCCTCATCCCTAATATAGTATCCATGGTCCCCTCACCCCCAAATCATGGTATACATGGCACCCCACACTGCCCAATCCTGGTATGCATGTTCCCCTCACCCCCAATTCTGATATGCATGGTACCCCTCACCCCCCAATCCTGGTATGCATGGTAACCTCACCCCCCAATTCCTGGTGTGCATGGTACCCCTCATCCCTATCCTGGTATGTATGGC
Source organism: Phyllobates terribilis (assembly GCF_046119375.1). Classification (NCBI taxonomy): domain Eukaryota; kingdom Metazoa; phylum Chordata; class Amphibia; order Anura; family Dendrobatidae; genus Phyllobates; species Phyllobates terribilis. Next base: position 67,027,665 of record NW_027362763.1, on the reverse strand, counting down.
ACCACTCACCTCCAAATCATGATATGCATGGCACCCCTCACCGCCCAATCCTGGTATGTATGGTCCCCCCTCACCCCCAATACTGGTATGCATGGTACCACCTCACCCTGCAATCCTGGTATGCATGGTACCCTCACCCCCAATTCCTGGTATGCATGGTACCCCCTCATCCCTATCCTGGTATGCATGGCACCCCCTCACCACTAATACTGGTATGCATAATCCCCTCACCCCACAATCCTGGTATGTATGGCACTCCTCACCCCCCAATTCTGGTATGCATGGCACCCCTCACTCCCCGATCTTGGTATGCATGTTCCCCCCACCCCCCAATCCTGGTATGCATGGTCCCCCACACCGCAATCCTGGTATGCATAGTCCTCTCACCCTGCAATCCTGTTATGCATGGTTCCCTCACCCCCCAATCCTGGCATGCATGGGCCTCACACCCCCAAATCCTGGTATGCATGGTCAGCTCAGCCAGTAATTCTGGTAAGTATGGCACTCCTCACCCCCCAATCCTGGTATGTATGGTACACCTCATCCATATCCTGGTATGTATGGCACCCCTCACCCCCCAATCAAGGCATGCATGGCACCCCTCACCGCCCAATCCTGGTATTCATGGTCCCCTCACCCCCAATCTTGGTTTGCATGGTACCCCCTCACCCCCCATTTCTGGTAAGCAAGGTACCCTCACCCCCCAGTTCCTGGTATGCATGGTAACCCCTCATGCCTATCCTAGTATGCACGGTACTCCCTCATCCCCAATCCTGGTATGCATGGTCCCCTCACCCCCCCAATCCTTTTATGCATGGTCCTCTCACTCCACAATTCCTGTATGCATGGCTCCCTCACCCTCCAATCCTGGTATGCATGGCCCCCTCACCCTCCAATCCTGCTATGTATGTTCCCCTCAACCCCCAATCCTGGTATGCATGGTACCCCCTCATCCCTATCCTGGTATGTATGGCACCCCTCACCCCCCATCGTGGTATGTATGGCACCCCTCACCCCCCCATTCCTGGTATGCATGGGCACCTCATCCCCCATTCCTGCTATGCAAGGTCCTGTCACCCCTCAATCCTGATATGCATGGCACCGATCACCCCCAACCCTGCTATGCATGGTCCCCTCACCACCCAATCTTGGTGTGCATAGTACCCCATCACCCCCCAATCCTGGTATGTATGACACTCCTCACCCCCAATCCTGGTATGCATGTTACCCCCTCAACCCCATCCGGAAATGTATGGTACCCCCTCACTCCCCAATCCTGGTATGTATGGCACCCCTCACCCCCCACAATTTTGGTATGTATGGCTCCCCTCACCCCCTAATCCTGGTATGCTTGGTTCCTTCACCACCCAATTCTGGTATGTATGATACCCCTCACCCCCAATCCTGATATGCATACTCACCCTCACCCCTCAATCCAAGTATGCATGGCACCCCTCACCCCCCAATCCTGGTATGCATGGTCCCCTCACCCCCCAATCCTGGTATGTATGGCAACCCTCACCCCCCCAATCCTGGTATGCATGGTCCCCCTCACCCCCAATACTTGTATGCATGGTCCCCTCACCTCCCAATCCTCGTATGTATGATACCTCTCATCCCTATCCTGGTATGTATGGCACAATTCACCCCCAATCATGGTATGCATGGCACCCCTCACCGCCCAATCTTGGAATGCTTGGTCCCCTCTCCCCCCAAACCAGGTATGCACGGTACCCCCTCATCCCTATCCTGGTATACATGGTCCCCTCACCCCACAATCCTGGTATGTATGGTACCCCTCATCACCAATGGTCGTATGCATGGCACCCCTCACTCCTCAATCATTTTAAGCATGGTCCCCTCACCCCCCAATCCTAGTATGCATGGCCCCCTCACCCTCCAATCCTGGTATGCATGGCACCCTCACCCCCCCAATCCTGGTATGCACGGTACCCCCTCAACCCTATCCTGGTATGCATGGCATCCCTCACCCCCAAATCCTGGTATGTATGGCATGGCACCCCTCACCCCCTAATAATGGTATGCATGGTACCCCCTCATTCCTATCCTGGTATGTATGGCACCCCTCACCCACCAGTACTGGAATGCATGGCGCAATCATCCCCCAAATCCTGGTATGCATAGTACCTCCTCATTCCTATTCTGGTATGCATGGTACACCCTCACCCCCCAATCCTGGTATGCATGGTACACCCTCATCCCCATTTGGAAATGTATGGTACCCCCTCACCCCCCAATCCTGGTATGTAAAGTACCCCCTCACCCCCAAATCCTGGTATGTATGGCACCCCTCACCCACCAGTCTTTGTATGTATGGTACCCCTCATCCCCAATGCTGGTATGCATGGCACCCCTCATCCATCAATCATTTTATGCATGATCCCCTCACCCCCCCAATCCTGGTATGCATGGCATCCTCACTGCCCAATCCAGCTATGCATGGTCCCCTCACCCCCTAATCCTGGTGCACATGGTACCCCCTCATCCCTATCCTGGTATCTATGGCACCCCTCACCCCCAAATCCTGGTATGTATGGCATAGCACCCCTCACCCCCCAATCCTGGAATGCATGGCCCCTCACCCCCCAATCCTGGTAAGCATGGTCCCCTCACCCCCAATCCTGATATGCATGGCACCCCTCACCCCCCAATCCTGGTATGCATGGTCCCCTCACCACCCAATCCTGGTATGCATGGTACCGCCTCACCCCCAATGCTGGTATGTATGTCACTCCTCACCCCCTGATCTTGGTATGCATGGTCCCCTCACCCCCCAATCCTGGCATACATGGTTCAATCACACCCCAATCCTGGTATGCATTGTCCCCTTACCCCCCAATCCTGGTATGCATGGTCCCCTCACCCCCCAATCCTGGTATGCATGGTCAACTCAGCTCCCAATTCTGGTATGCATGGCACTCCTCACACCCCTATCCTGCTATGCATGGTCCACCTCACCCACAATCCCGGTATGCATGGTACCCTCACCCCCCAATCCTGGTATGCATGGTCCCTCACCCCCCTATCCTGAAATGCATGGTCACCTCACCCCCAAATCCTGGTATGCATGGAACCCTCACCCCCCAATCCTGGTATGCATGGACCCATCACCACCCAATCCTGATATGCATCGTACCCCCTCATCCCTATCCTGGTATGTATGGCACCCCTCACCCCTCAATCCTGGTATTTAAGGCACCCCTCATCCCACAATCCTGGCATGCATGGCACCCCTCACACCCAATCTTGGTATGCATGGCACCCCTCAACCCCAAATACTGGTATGCATGGTCCCCTCTCCCCCCACTCCTGGAATGCACGGTCCCCTCACTCCCCAATCCTGGTATGCATGGTACCCCCTCATCCTCATCCGGATATATATGGTACCCCCTCAGCCCCCAATCCTGGTATGCATGGTCCCCTCATCCCCATCCGGGAATGTATGTTACCCCTCACCCCCCAATCCTGGTATGTATGATACCCCCTCACCCTCCAATCCGAGTATGTATGGTACCCCCTCACCCCCCAATCCTGGTATGCATGGCACACCTCATCCCCAATCATGGAATGTATAGTACCCCACATTCCCAATGCTGGTATGCATGGTACCTCTCACCTACCAATCCTGGTATGCATGGACGCCTCACCCCCCAATCCTGGTATGCATGGTCCCCTCAACCCCCAATACTGGTATGCATGGCACCCTCACCCCCCTATCCTGGTATGAATGATCACCTTACCCCCAAATTCTGGTATGCATCGAACCCTCACTCCCCAATCCTGGTATGCATGGTCACATCACCACCCAATCCTGATATGCATGGTACCCCCTCATCCCTATCCTGGTATGTATGGCACCCCTTACCCCCCAATCCTGGTATGTATGGCACCCCTCATCCCACAATTCTGGGATGGATGGGCCCCTCATCCCCAAATCCTGGTATGCATGGTCAACTCAGCCCCCAATCATGGTATGCATGGTCCCCTCACCAAAAATCCTGGTATGCATGGTCCCTTCACCCTCCAATCATGGTATGTATGGCACCACTCACCCCCCAATCCTTGAATGCATGGTCCTCCTCACCCCCAATCCTGGTATGCATGGTACCCCTCATACCTATCCGAGTATGCATATTCCCCTCACCCCCCAATCCTGGTATGCATGGTTACCCCTCATTCCTATCCTGGTATGTATGGCACCCTTCACCCCCCAATCCTGGTATGCATTGCACCCCTCACACACAATCTTGATTTGCATGGCACCCCTCAACCCTAAATACTGGTATGCATGGTCCCCTCACCCCCCAATCCTGGTATGCATGGTCCCCTCACCCCCCACTACTAGATTGCACGGTCCCCTCACTCCCGAATCCTGGTATGCATTGTACCCCCTCATCCTCATCCGGATATGTATGTTACCCCTCACCCCCCAATCCTGGTATGTATGATACCCCCTCACCCTCCAATCCGGGTATGTATGGTACCCCCTCACCCCCCAATCCTGGTATGCATGGCACAACTCATCCCCAATCATGGAATGTATAGTACCCCACATTCCCAATCCTGGTATGAATGGCACCCCTCACCCCCCAGTCGTCGTATGTATGGTAACCCTCATCCCCAATGCTGGTATGCATGGCACCCCTCATCCATCAATCCTTTTATGCATGATCCCCTCATCCCCCCAATTCTGGTATGCATGGCATCCTCACTGCCCAATCCAGATATGCATGGTCCCCTCACCCCCCAATCCTGGTGTGCATGGTACCCCCTCATCCCTATCCTGGTATCTATGGCACCCCTCACCCCCAAATCCTGGTATGTATGGCATAGCACCCCTCACCCCCCAATCCTTGAATGCATGGCCCCTCACCCCCCAATCCTGGTAAGCATGGTCCCCTTACCCCCAATCCTGATATGCATGGCACCCTTCACCCCCCAATCCTGGTATGCATGATCCCCTCACCACCCAATCCTGGTATGCATGGTACCCCCTCACCCCCAATGCTGGTATGTATGTCACTGCTCACCCCCTGATCTTGGTATGCATGGTCCCCTCACCCCCCATTCCTGGTATACATGGTTCCATCACACCCCAATCCTGGTATGCATAGTCCCCTCACCCCCCAATCCTGGTATGCATGGTCCCCTCACCCCCCATTCCTGGTATGCATGGTCAACTCAGCCCCCAATTCTGGTATGCATGGCACTCCTCACACCCCTATCCTGCTATGCAAGGTCCACCTCACCCACAATCCTGGTATGCATGGTCCCCTCACCCCACAATCCTGATATGCATGGTCCCCTCACCCTCCAATCATGGTATATATGGCACCACTCACCCCTCAGTCCTTGAATGCATGGTCCCCCTCACCCTCCAATTCTGGTATGCATGGTCCCCTCACCCCCCAATCCTGGTATGCATGGTACTCCTCATTCCTATCCTTGTTTGCATGGTCCCCTCACCCCCCAATCCTGGTATGCATGGTACCCCCTCATTCCTATCCGGGTATTTATGGCACCCCTCACCCCCCAATCCTTGTATGCATGGCATCCCTCATCGCCCAATCCTGGTATGCATGGTCCCCTCACCCCCCAATCCTGGTGTGCATGGTACCCCCTCACCCCCCAATCCTCGTATGCATGGTACCCTCACCCCCCAATACTAGTATGAATGGTCCCCTCACCCTCCAATCATAGTATGTATGGCACCACTCACCCCCCTATCCTTGAATGCCTGGTCCCCCTCACCCTAAAATTCTGGAATGCATGGTACCCTTCATCCCTATCCTAGTATCCATGGTCCCATCACCCCAAAATCATGGTATGCATGGCACCCCTCACCGCCCAATCCTGTTAGGCATGGTCCCCTCACCCCCAATTCTGGTATGCATGGTGCCCCTCACCCCGCAATCATGGTGTGCATGATACCCTCACCCCCCAAATCCTGGTATGCATAATCCCCTCACCCCACGATCCTGGTATGTATGGTACCCCTCACCCCTCAATCCTGGTATGCATTGTCCCCTAACACCTCAATCCTGGAATGCATAGTCCCCTCACCCCACAATACTGGTATGCATGGTCCCCTTACCCCCCAATCCTGGTATGTATGGTCCCCCCTCACCCCCAATACTAGTATGCATGGTACCACCTCACCCCGCAATCCTGGTATGCATGGTACCCTCACCCCCAATTCCTGGTATGCATGGTACCCCCTCATCCCTATCCTGGTATGCATGGCACCCCCTCACCACTAATACTGGTATGCATAATCCCCTCACCCCACAATCCTGGTATGTATGGCACTCCTCACCCCCCAATTCTGGTATGCATGGCACCCCTCACTCCCCGATCTTGGTATGCATGGTCCCCCCACCCCCCAATCCTGGTATGCATGGTCCCCCACACCACAATCCTGGTTTGCATAGTCCTCTCACCCTCCAATCCTGTTATGCATGGTCCCCTCACCCCCCAATCCTGGTATGCATGGGCCTCACACCCCCAAATCCTGGTATGCATGGTCAGCTCAGCCAGTAATTCTGGTAAGTATGGCACTCCTCACCCCCCAATCCTGGTATGTATGGTACACCTCATCCATATCCTGGTATGTATGGCACCCCTCACCCCCCAATCAAGGCATGCATGGCACCCCTCACCGCCCAATCCTGGTATTCATGGTCCCCTCACCCCCAATCTTGGTTTGCATGGTACCCCCTCACCCCCCATTTCTGGTAAGCAAGGTACCCTCACCCCCCAGTTCCTGGTATGCATGGTAACCCCTCATGCCTATCCTAGTATGCATGGTACTCCCTCATCCCCAATCCTGGTATGCATGGTCCCCTCACCCCCCCAATCCTTTTATGCATGGTCCTCTCACCCCACAATTCTAGTATGCATGGCTCCCTCACCCTCCAATCCTGGTATGCATGGCCCCCTCACCCTCCAATCCTGCTATGTATGTTCCCCTCAACCCCCAATGCTGTTATGCATGGTACCCCCTCATCCCTATCCTGGTATGTATGGCACCCCTCACCCCCCATCGTGGTATGTATGGCACCCCTCACCCCCCCATTCCTGGTATGCATGGGCACCTCATCCCCCATTCCTGCTATGCAAGGTCCTGTCACCCCTCAATCCTGATATGCATGGCACCGATCACCCCCCAACCCTGCTATGCATGGTCCCTTCACCACCCAATCTTGGTATGCATAGTACCCCCTCACCCCCCAATCCTGGTATGTATGACACTCCTCACCCCCCAATCCTGGTATGCATGGCACCCCTCACCCACCGATCTCCGTATGCATGGTCCCCTCACTCCCCAATCCTGGTATGCATGGTCCCCTCACACCCCAATCCTGGTATGCATAATCCCCTCACCCTCCAATCCTGGTATGCATTTTCCCCTCACCCCCAAATCCTGATATGCATGGGTCCTTCACCCACAAATCCTCGTATGCATGGTCAACTCAGCCCCCAATTCGGGTATGTATGGCACCCCTCACCCCCCAATACTGCTATGTATGGTCCCCCTCACTCCCAATCCTGGTATGCATGGTCCCCTCACCCCCCAATCCTGGCATGTATAGTGCCCTTCATCCCTATCCTGTTATGTATGGCACCATTCACCCCACAATCATGGTATGTATGGCACCCCTTACCGCCCAATCCTGGTATGCAAGGTCCTTTCACCCCCCAATCCTGTTGTGCATGGTACCCCCTCACCCCTCAATTCCTGATATACATGGTACCCCCTCATCCCTATACTGGTATGCATGGGACCCCCTCATCCCCAATGCCTGTATGCATGGTCCCCTCACCCTCCAATCCTGGTATGAATGGCACCCCTCACCCCCCAATCCTGGTATGCATGGTCACCTCACTCCCCATTCCTAGTATGCATGGTCCCCTCACCCTCCAATCCTGGTATGCATGGTCCCCTCACCCCCCAATCCTGGTATGCATGGTACCCCATCATCCCTATCCGGATATGTTTGGCACCCCTCACCCCCCAATCCTGGAATTTATGGCAACCCTCACCCCCCAATCCTGGTATGCATGGGCCCCTTAACCCCCAATCCTGATATGCATGGTCCCCACACCCACAATTCTGAAATGTATGGCACCGCTTACTCCCCAATCCTGGTATACATGGTACCCCCTCACCCCCCAATCCTGGTATGTATTGCACGCCTCACCCTCCAAATTCTGGAATGCATAGCACCCATCACCCCCCGATCTTGGTTTGCATGGTCCCCTCACCCCCCAATCCTGGTATGCATGGTCCCCTCACACCCCAATCCTGGTATGCAGTTCCCTGACCCCCAATCCTCGTATGAATGGTCCCCTAACTCCCCAATCCTAGTATGCATGGGATCACTCTTCAATCTTGGTATGCATAGTCAACTCAGCCCCCAATTCTGGTATGTATGGCACCCCTCACCCCCAATCCTGCTATGCATGGTCCCCCTCACCCCCAATCCTGTTATGCATGGTCCCCTAACCCTCCAATCATAGTATGTATGGCACCACTCACCACTCAATCCTTGAATGCATGGTCACCCTGACCCTCCAATTCTGGTATGCACGGCCCCCTTACCCCCCAATCCTGGTATGCATGGTACACCTCATCCCTATCCTGTTATGCATGGTACCCTCAACCCCCAATCCTGGTATGCATGGTACCCCCTCATTCCTATCCTGGTATGTATGTCACCCCGCACCCCCCAATCCTGGTATGGATGGCATCCCTCATCGCCCAATCCTGGTACGCATGGTCTCCTCACCTCCCAATCCTGGTATGCATTTTACCCCCTCACCCCCCAATCCTGGTATGCTTGGTACCCTCACCCCCAATCCTGGTTTGCATAGTACCCCCTTATCCCTATTCTGGTATGCATGGTATCCCCTCACCACCAATCCTGGTATGCATGGTACCCCCTCATCCCCATTCGGAAGTGTATGGTACCCTCCTGGTATGTATGGTACTCCCTCACCCCCCAATCCTGGTATGTATGGTACCCCCTCACCCCCCAATCCTGGTATGAATGGCACCCCTCACCCACCCAATCATTGTATGTATGGTACCCCTCATCCCCAACCCTGGTATGCATGGCACCCTCACACCCTAATCCTGGTATGCATGGTCCCCTCACCCCTCAATCCCGGTATGCATGGTAATCCCTTATCCTTATCCTGGTATGTAGGGGACCCCTCACGCCCCATAATCCTGATATGTATAGCAACCCTCACCCCCGAATCCTGGTATGCATGGGCCCCTCACCCCCAAATCCTGGTATGCATGGTACCCTCACCCCCTAATTCTGGTATGTATGGCACCCCTCACCCCAATCCTGGTATGCATATTCACCCTCACCCCCAATCCTGGTATGCATGGTCCCCTCACCCCCAATCCTGGTATGCATGGTCCCCTCACCCCCCAATCCTGGTATGTATGGCACCCCTCACCCCCCCAATCCTAGTATGCATGGTACCCCTCACCCCCCAATCCTTGTATGCATGTTCCCCTCACCCCCCTCCTGGTATGCATGGCACCCCTCACCGCCCATACCTGATATGCCTGGTCCCCTCACCCCTCAATCCTGGTATGCATGGTACCCCCTCACCCCCCAATCCTGGTATGCATGGTACCCTCACCTCGCAATTCTGGTATGTATGGCACCCCTCACCCCAATCCTGGTATGCATATTCACCCTCACACCCAATCCTGGTATGCATGGTCCCCTCACCCCCCATCCTGGTATGCATGGTCCCCTGACCCCCCAATCTAGGTATGTATGGCACCCCTCACCCCCCCAATCCTTGTATGCATGTTCCCCTCACCCCCCTCCTGGTATGTATGGTACCCCTCATCCCTATCCTGGTATGTATGGCACCCCTCACCCCCCAATCATGGTATGCATGGCACCCCTCACCGCCCATTCCTGATTTGCCTGGTCCCCTCATCCCTCAATCCTGGTATGCATGGTACCCCTCACTCCCCAATCCTGGTATGCATGATACCCTCACCCCCCAATTCCAGGTATGCATGGTACCCACTCATCCCTATCCTGGCATACATGGTACCCCCTCACCCCCAATCCTGGTATGCATGGTCCCCTCACCCCTCAATCCCGGTATGCATGGTAATCCCTTATCCTTATCCTGGTATGTAGGGGACCCCTCACGCCCCATAATCCTGATATGTATAGCAACCCTCACCCCCGAATCCTGGTATGCATGGGCCCCTCACCCCCAAATCCTGGTATGCATGGTACCCTCACCCCCTAATTCTGGTATGTATGGCACCCCTCACCCCAATCCTGGTATGCATATTCACCCTCACCCCCAATCCTGGTATGCATGGTCCCCTCACCCCCAATCCTGGTATGCATGGTCCCCTCACCCCCCAATCCTGGTATGTATGGCACCCCTCACCCCCCCAATCCTAGTATGCATGGTACCCCTCACCCCCCAATCCTTGTATGCATGTTCCCCTCACCCCCCTCCTGGTATGCATGGCACCCCTCACCGCCCATACCTGATATGCCTGGTCCCCTCACCCCTCAATCCTGGTATGCATGGTACCCCCTCACCCCCCAATCCTGGTATGCATGGTACCCTCACCTCGCAATTCTGGTATGTATGGCACCCCTCACCCCAATCCTGGTATGCATATTCACCCTCACACCCAATCCTGGTATGCATGGTCCCCTCACCCCCCATCCTGGTATGCATGGTCCCCTGACCCCCCAATCTAGGTATGTATGGCACCCCTCACCCCCCCAATCCTTGTATGCATGTTCCCCTCACCCCCCTCCTGGTATGTATGGTACCCCTCATCCCTATCCTGGTATGTATGGCACCCCTCACCCCCCAATCATGGTATGCATGGCACCCCTCACCGCCCATTCCTGATTTGCCTGGTCCCCTCATCCCTCAATCCTGGTATGCATGGTACCCCTCACTCCCCAATCCTGGTATGCATGATACCCTCACCCCCCAATTCCAGGTATGCATGGTACCCACTCATCCCTATCCTGGCATACATGGTACCCCCTCACCCCCAATCCTGGTATGCATGGTCCCCTCATTCCACAATCCTGGTATGTATGGTACCCCCTCACCCCCAATCCTTGTATGCATATTCACCCTCACACCCAATCCTGGTATGCATGGTCCCATCAGCCCCCAATCCTAGTATGCATGAACCCATCAACCTCCAATTGTGGTATGCAAGGCACCTTCACCACCCAGTGCTGCTATACATGGTCCCCTCACCACCCATTCCTGGTATGCATATTACCCCCTCATCCTTATCCTGGTATGTATGGCACAACTCACCCCCCAATCCTGGTAAGTATGGCACCCCTATCCCCCCAATCCTGATATGCATGGGCCCCTCACCCCCCATTCCTGGTATGTATGGCACTCCTCACTCCCCACTCCTGGTATGCATGGTACCCACTCATCCCTATCCTGGCATACATGGTACCCCCTCACCCCCAATCCTGGTATGCATGGTCCCCTCACTCCACAATCCTGGTATGTATGGTACCTCCTCACCCCCAATCGTGGTATGCATGGTCCCCTCACCCCCCAATCCTAGTATTCATGGCCCCCTCACCCTCCAATTGTGGTATGCATGGCACCTTCACCGCCCAATGCTGCTATACATGGTCACCTCACCACCCATTCCTGGTATGCATATTACCCCCTCATCCTTATCCTGGTATGTATGGCACCACTCACCCCTCAATTCTGGTATGTATGGCACCCCTATCCCCCCAATCCTGATATGCATGGGCCCCTCACCCCCCATTCCTGGTATGTATGGCACTCCTCGCCCCCCACTCCTGGTATGCATGGCACCCCTCACCCCCCAATCTTGGTATGCATGGTTCCCTCATCCCCCAATCCTGGTATGCATGGTCCCCTCACACCCCAAACCGGGCATGCATAGTCCCCTCACCCGCCAATCCTGGTATGCATTGTCTCCTCACCTCCCAATATTGGAATGCCTGTGCCCCTCACCTCATGGCACCGCTCATCCCCATCACGCTGCACACATACAAAAAATTAAACACTTATACTCACCTTTCTTCCCCGTGTTCCAGCGCTGTGTCCAATTCTGCTGGAGGCCGGGGGAGGAGTGCGGGGCCGAAGTACGCTCGTGTCCATACTGCGCTGTCCGGAGCCATTTTGCTGATGACTAATGATGAGCGAGCATGCTCGCTACTGCTCGGTGCTCGCCGGAGCATCTCACTGCTCGATATGCTCGGCACTTGCCGAGTATATCCGGGTTGCTCGGGTGGGAACTTGGGTCCCCTCCCTGAATGTTTGGCGCTCTTTAGAGAGCCAATGAACATGCAGCAATTGCCTGCTATACACTGTAATGCCGCAGCCATGTTGGTTGTGGGAATTACAGTGATTGGCTGTCCGCACAGCATCATCAGATCTATATCAGACCTGGCGCCGCCATGCTCGTCAAAGTCACTTCCGAATCAGACAGTGTACAGAGAGGTGCTGGCAGGATGACATGCAGATCGAGGACAGCAGCACACAGGGGGAGGGAGGCAGAGCACCCCAACAGGCAGGAAGAAGCAGTGTGGTGCCGCAGGCAACAGCTCCCCTTAACGCCAACACGAAGGAAGTTGCCAGTACAACTGTTAGGTCTTCCCGAGTCTGGTTGTTTTTTAAAACCTCTGCCGATAACCCCAAAAAGGCCATTTGCACCACCTGCCAGGCCAGCATCAGCGGGGGTGGCAAAACGACCAGACTTACCACCACCAGAATGATCAGGCACATGGCAGCAAAGCACCTGACTTTGTGGGCCAAACCCCAGGGTCCAGGAACAGTTTCTGCAGGTGGCACCATTGCTTCTTCTGCTGTTGTGCATGCAAGCCAATCCCCTGTCCATGGTGCATGTGAAGATGCCTCCTGCCCTGCACCTGTCGCTGCACACTCTCAAGTAGCAGCATCAGGAAGCACGTCCATGTCCTTGTCCCAGTGCAGCGTTCAGTTGTCCATACCCCAGTCCTTGGAATGCAAGCGCAAATATGCAGCCAACGCCCCAGAGGCCACACTACTAAATTCTCACATTTCACGACTGCTTGCGCTCGAAATGTTGCCTTTTAGGCTCGTGGAAATGGAAGCATTCTGCAACCTGATGGCGGTGGCCGTCACTCGGTACTCGGTCCCCAGATTCCACTATTTCTCCTGGTTTGCTGTCCCCGCATTACACAAGCACGTGTCCAAAAACATTAGCGGTGCACTCAGCAACGCAGGTACCGGTAAAGTCCACCTAACCACGGACAAGTGCTTGTAGCCAGGGATGGCACATCTCACTGACGGCACACTGGGTTAACATAGTGGAAGCCAGGACCCAGTCAGACCTTGTGACGTAACAAGTCCTCCCGATGCCAAGAATTGCGGGCCCTAGGTCAATCAGGGTTGCCCCCACGGTCTACAGCTCCTGCACCTCATCCTGCTCCTCCTCCTCCTCCTCTTCAGCCTCCATCTCCGAAATGACCACATCAGTCACAAGCTGGAAGCACTGCAGCACTGCCTTGGCCAAGCAGCAACAGGCTGTGATGAAGCTAATATGCTTAGGTGAAAAACAGCACAATGCTGAAGAGTTGTGGACAGCTCTGAAAGAGCAGGCTGATCTGTGGCTCACACCGCTGAACCTACAGCCAGGCATGATCGCGTGTGACAATGGCCGGGACCTGGTGGTGGCTCTGAAGAGAGGCGAGCTCACACACGTACCATGCCTCGACCATGTGCTTAACCTCATGGTTCAGCAGTTTCTCAAATCCTACCCAGAGCTGCCGTATCAGCTTGTTAAAGTACGCCGCCTGTGTGCCCATTTTAGAAAGTCACCTACAGCTTCCGCCGCCGTTGCAGTGTTTCAGCAGCGTTTGCAGCTTCCGGCTCACAGACTGGTGTATGATATCCCCACATGTTTGAACTCTACACTGCAGATGTTGGGAAGGATTTGTGAGCAGAAGAGTGCAGTTGTTGAGTACCAGCATCAACAAGGCCATCGGTATTCAGTTCAGACTCCACATATAAGACCTCAGGAGTGGACATGGATGTCAGACATATGTACCATCCTCCAAAACTTTGAGGACTCCACCAAGATGGTGAGCGGCAATGATGCCATACTTAGCATAACCATCCTGCTTCTCTGTCTTCTGAAACGGTCTCTTCTTACGATCAAAGAGGATGCATTGCATTGCACGATGAGATGGAGCAAGGAACCATACAAGGTGATTACACAGAGCCAAGCCTCATCTCATCCCAACGTGGATTAGGTGACAATGAGGAAGAGGAGGAGGAGGAAAGACAGGAGCTAGTTTCATGCACTATAGACGGTACTACCTGCACAGCTGTCATACCGTCTGTTCAGCGGGGATGGCCAGAGGACAGAGAGGAGGAGGAGGAGGAGGAGAGCATGGTCAGTCATCCTACTCCGGGATAGTGGGCTAAAAATTGCTGGACAACCAGGTTCAACACGTGAGCCATACAAGGCACGTGTGTGACATTGCCCCGGCGAAGGGCCGCACCCAGGTTTGCAGCATTGTTGCACACGGCATTCCCTGGCTGCAGGTACAATGGAAACAACCATTCATGAAATTGGTTCTCCAGAGCTGACCACAACTCCTCAGCTGTGTGACTCATATTTCCCAGACATTTCAAAGTAATCACCGCCTGATGCCGTTGAGCCCTGCTGCCAGCATAGTAAGGAGGTGTGCAGGATTCCTTCTGCGCAGTTGGAAAGTGGGTGGCATTACCAGACAGGCTTTGGGTGCAGGTAGAGGACCGAGAGGAGGATGAGTAGAGATGAGCGTTGTTCTACTCGAACTGTTCGCCAATCTCAAATTCGAGCTGTTTTGGGCGGTGTTCGAGCCGTTCGGCGAACACGAACAATTTGAGAAAAATTCGGCTGTTCGAGGTTATGTTCGATAACTGTTCGTGCACCAAAATCATAACTGGATTTTTTCTCAGTAATGATGAAAATTAATGTTAATACGCAGTTTGAGTGTACAGCGGGGTGGGGGGAGGGGCAGGGGATGGATCTCTGCAGGAACAATGAAGATCTCCATTTTTTTTTTCTCTTTCCCGCATTTACAGTGGGGAGGTGCAATCTGTCAGCCTATCAGCAGCGCACACACGGAGCGAAGTGCTTTTTTTCACACAAGCAAGGGCATGTGTCATTGGCAGTGTATGTCACATGTCCTTGCCCTATAAGACCAAGCCATTTTCCCCATCGCCACCATTTTCTCACTGCTGCAGCTGCGTGTTAGACGGCACCGCTGTTGCTGTGTGCGCTATACCTTGTTAATTTCAAGCCAATTTTCGCACAAATATACAGATAGCTTGGGAGTAGGGAATAGTTGTGATTGCAGTCCTTTTAAGGACTAGGTTACAGCATTTCCTATGACTTTTATCAGGCAGGTCTGTGCTCTTAAATAGATAGGTTGTGGGAGTAAAGACTAATTGTAATTGGAGTCCTTTTTAGGACTAGGTTACATCAGTTCCTATCAGTTTTTGCCAGGCAGGTCTGTGCCAGTGCTGTGCAAGTTTTTTTCACAGCATTTGGCTGAATCTAGCAAAGCTAATCCTTTTTGGCCTATTGCAGAGTGTGTTAGTCAGTGGAGTAGCCTATCTGTGTTGCAAGATATACCACCTGTGTATAGAATACCAATTTTTTTACTGCACCTAGTGAAGTAAAATCTTTTGGGCATAGCATCATTCTATTAGTCCATCTATACTGACCTCCATCAGGTTGCAAACTGAATCTAATTTTTTTCTGCATCTAGCTCTGAAAAAATATTTGGCCTTCTAGCAGTGTGTCGGACTTTCTCTATTAGTCCATCTATACTGACCTCCATCAGGTTGCAAATTCAAAATAATTTTTATCTGCATCTACAGTACCTCTGAAAAAATATTTGGGCTTCTAGCTGTGTGTGGGACTTGTTGTATTAGTCCATCTATACTGACCTCCATCAGGTTGCAAACTGAATATATTTTTTTCTGCATCTACCTCTGAAAAAATATTGGGCTTCTAGCTGTGTGTGGGACTTGTTGTATTAGTCCATCTATACTGACCTCCATCAGGTTGCAAACTGAATATATTTTTTTCTGCATCTACCTCTGAAAAAATATTGGGCTTCTAGCTGTGTGTGGGACTTGTTGTATTAGTCCATCTATACTGACCTCCATCAGGTTGCAAACTGAATATATTTTTTTCTGCATCTACCTCTGAAAAAATATTGGGCTTCTAGCTGTGTGTGGGACTTGTTGTATTAGTCCATCTATACTGACCTCCATCAGGTTGCAAATTGAATATAATTTTTTTCTGCATCTAACCCAGCCAATAGTTTTGGCCTAATACCACAGTTTGGCCACTCAGCTCTGCTCGGTTACCATCCATTGTTTTTTTGTGCAAACAACTCCAGAGTTGTGAATTAGTTAACCACCAAAATGAGTGTAAAAAGGCCTGCTGCTGGTGGAAAGGGGAATAGGCGTGTTGGGAAGGGGAAAAAAGGTTGTGTCCATGGGGTAGGTGTTAAAGCAACAGTAACATCTGCAGAAGAAAGACCATCTTCCAGCCAAACTAAAATGTCTACTTCTTTTAGCGGACAATGTTATAAGATCCCTTTCTTACGGCCACGCCAATCGCTACAAATTCCAGATGAGGCACAAAAACAGCAGGTGCTTCAACAGATATCAAGTGCTCCTTTAAGTGGGCTCTCCTCCACATCAACTTCAACATCACAAATACTCCAGTCCTCAAAGGTGTCACCCAAATCGCACTTGCTTCCTCACAGCTCCCAAATCTCCAGCTGCCCGTCTGAGTATGAGGTAGAACAGATGGTTGAGTCTGCAGAGCTGTTTACTCATACTATAGCCTGGGAATCAGAGGTCGACTCCAGCGCTTCTGTGAATCCAGACGAGGAAATGATCTGCACTGATGCCCAGAATCTTTATGAGTCGGATCCAGTACCAGACGCAGAAGGTTCTGACCATAATGTAGACCCTCATTCCCAAACTGTAACTCCTGTTGGTGGAGACAATGAGGAAGACGATGATAAGACTCAAATACCTGATTGGAGCGACAACTTTAGTTTTTTGTCAGGGCAGGAACAGGTTGGCTCTGAGGACGACGGGTGTGATAACACACAGGGTGATGATGATGAGGTTGGAGATCCCACTTACTGTCAACCCACAGTCAGCCAAGAGATGAGGTCAGCAGAGGAGGTGGAGGAAGATGCTAGTGACGACGAGGTCAGGTTGCGCCTTCCTGGACAGAGACGTAGTACTTGAAGCACGTCAACAACTGCATCCTCAAACACAACTCTGCCTCTCACCACAAGTCGTGGTGGCTCTTCAGGTCGCATGGGTGCTAAGCCTTGCATAGACTGGGCATTTTTTCAGATCAATTAAGATGACCCAACTCGTGTTATCTGTAACATTTGTCAGCAAAAGCTAAGTAGAGGCCAAAAAATACATAGTTTGAGTACTTCATGCATGAACCGGCACATGGACATGAAGCATAAGTTGCAGTGGGAAGCTCAGTGTGCTACAATGCGGCCTAGCCGGCCGGGCCAACCACCGTCTGCCATATCTTGTGCATCCGCGGCCTCTTCATCCTCTGTGACTGGGGGGACAGCAGTCACACCTGTTTTGGGGCGCAGACCTGCCACCTCTTTACCCGCAACAGCCAGCGTGATTGGCAGGTCATCATTTTCTTTGGAGGTGGTAACACCAGCTGGTGTTGAGCGCTGTCCGACATCGATAGCACCACCTTTGGATCAAGGCAACCTAACATGTCCGTCTGCATCTTCCTCACAGACCGGCAGTTTGCCGGGGACACCCTTATCAACCCCGTCTAAGCACAATAGCCAGCCCTCGGTCCCTCAGATGTGGACAAGTAAAAGACCATTTCCTCCTAGCCATGAGAAAGCTAAGAGGTTGAATTTCACCATCTGCAAGCTCTTGGCTACAGAAATGCTGCCTTTCCGCCTGGTGGACACAGAGGATTTTCGAGACCTTATGTCCGTCGCAGTGCCCCAGTACCAGATGCCCAGTCGGCACTACTTCTCAAAGAAAGGTGTGCCTGCGCTCCACCAGCATGTCGCACACAACATCACCGCTTCTTTGAGAAACTCTGTGTGTGACAGGGTGCATTTCACCACAGACACTTGGACGAGTAGGCATGGACAGGGGCGTTACATGTCGCTGACTGGGCACTGGGTAACTATGGTGACAGCAGGACAAGGGGCTGCTGTCCAAGTCTTGCCGTCCCCACGAGTTGTGCGTCAATCCTCTTTATGTCAAAGTTCCTCCACTGCTTCTGCCTCCTCAACCTCCTCTCGGTCTTCCACCTGCACCCAAAGCCTGTCTGGTCATGCCACAAGCTTTCTAACTGCGCAGAAGGGATCCTGCACACCTCCTTACTATGCTGGCAGTAGGGCTCAACGTCATCAGGCGGTTTTTACTTTGAAATGTCTGGGAAATGTGAGTCACACAGCTGAGGAGTTGTGGTCAGCTCTGGAGAACCAATTTCATGAATGGTTGTCTCCACTGGACCTGAAACCAGGGAAGGCCGTGTGCGACAATGCTGCAAACCTGGGTGCGGCCCTTCGCCGGGGCAATGTCACACACGTGCCTTGTATGGCTCACGTGTTGAACCTGGTTGTCCAGCAATTTTTAGCCCACTATCCCAGACTAGATGGCCTTCTGCAGAGGGCACGGTCGCTGTGTGCTCACTTCCGCCGTTCGCATCCCGCAGCTCAGCGACTTACATCTCTACAGAAGTCGTTGGGCCTGCCACTTCACCGGCTAAAATGCGATGTGCCTACCCAGTGGAATTCAACTCTGCACATGTTGCAGCGACTGTGGCAGCACCGACAAGCCCTGGTGCAATACGTTCTGACGTATAGCCTGGGCCAACAAGATTCAGAGGTGGGGCAAATCACGCTGGAGGAGTGGTCTCAGATCAGGGACCTATGCACCCTTCTGCACAGTTTTGAAATGGCGACGAAGATGTTTAGTGCTGACGATGCCATTATCAGCATGACTATTCCGGTGATTTACATGCTGGAGCACATGTTAAACAGAATTCGGAGTCAGGTGGTGGCACAAGAGGAGGTGGAGGAAGTAGAGGAGGAGGAGTTGTATGCGGAAGGGCTAACATCTGCAAGGTCCAGACGGTCGGCAGCACCAAGGCGGCAGGCATGTGAGGGTGGGGGAGATGGTTTTACCAGGGCGCATGGTAGCAGCCAAACTAGTGAGGAAGGTGCAGGAGCCCAGGAAGAAGTGGAGGACGAACTGATGGAAGACTCATCAGATGAGGGAGACCTTGATCACATTTCTGTTGTGCGAGGTTGGGGGGAGAGGACAGAGGAAGGAAGCATGATTGTTACCTCGCCACCAACACAACAGGGACTTGGTGCTCCTGGATGCGCAACACACATGAGTGCCTTCTTGCTGCACTACCTGCAACATGACCCTCGAATTGTGAGAATTAGAAATAATCCTGACTACTGGGTTGCCACACTGTTAGATCCCCGGTACAAAAGTAAATTTGCAGAAATTATTCCTGCCATAGAAAGGGATGCACGCATGCAGGAGTATCAGCAGAGACTGTTGCATAATCTTACATGTGCTTTTCCACAAAATACCAGTGGTGCACGTAGTGAATCTCACAGTTCCAACTTGCCAACCGTGGGACCGTCAAGTGTTCAGCACTCAAACCGTAACAGAACCACAGTATCTGCTGGTAACATCAATTTTGCGGAATCATTTCACCACTTTTTTAGCCCATCCTTTGCAAGGCCACAGGAGACAAGAAGTCTGACACATAGTCAACGCCTAGAGACGATGGTACAGGAGTATCTCCAAGTAAACATTGAAGCCACGATTGTGTCACTGGACCCTTGCTCTTTTTGGGCTTCTAATCTGGATAAATGGCCGGAGCTAGCCACTTACGCCTTGGAGATCTTGTCATGCCCCGCAGCCAGCGTTCTGTCTGAACGTGTGTTCAGCGCTGCTGGTGGTGTGCTGACAGATAAGCGCACGCGGCTCTCCACTGATAATGTAGACAGACTCACGTTCATAAAGATGAACAAATCATGGATCCGAAACGACTTTTCTACCCCTGTGTCATCCTGGGGAGAGTAAAAGCTTGATGATTGGTTAAAATCACCCTACCAACCGTTTTAAGCTTTCAAATTACTAATCATGTTTATCTGTATCTTGACTGGAAAATAAATTGGGCTTTGTAGCAGTGTGCAGCACTGATCCTATTAGGCCATCTATAATAAGCTCCACCAGATTTAAAAGTAAAAATAATTTTTAGCTGCATCTAGCCCGGAAAATAATTTTGGGGCTCCGAGATGCGCAAGACACATAAGTGCCTTCTTGCTGCACTACCTGCAGCATGACCCTCATATTGTCAGAATTCGAAGTAATCATGACTACTGGGTTGCCACACTCTTAGATCCCCTAAACTTTTCGATCAACCTTTTCATTTTAATAAAGACCAAAAAAATGGTCATTTTTGAAATTATAAGCATTAGCAGGTTGTTAGAAACTGAAATCAAACAGTTTTCAACTCAAAACTTTATTGTAGGTGATGTTACATTTTCACATAGGACCCCTTGTTCGAAAGGAGCTTCTGAACTCTCTCGTCCATTGAATTTGTCAGGTTTTGGATGGTTTCTGCTTCAATTGTTTTGCATGAGGACAGAATACCCTCCCAGAGCTGTTGCTTAGATGTGAACTGCCTCCCGCCATCATAGACACTCCTTTTAATGATGCTCCAAAGGTTCTGAATGGGGTAGAGGTCAGGGGAGCATGGGGGTCACACCATAAGTTTGTCCCCTTTTATGCCCATATCAGCCAGAGATGCAGATGTTTTATGTGCAGCATGAGATGGTGCATTATCATGCAGAAAAATGATCTTGCTGTGATATACACGGTTCTTCTTCTTGAACCATGGCAGGAAGTGCTGTTTGAGAAAATCCACATACATTATGGAGTTCATCTTTAGCGCCTTCAGGGATCCTAAAGGGGCCGACAATCTCTCTCCCCATGATTCCAGCCCAAAACATTACTCCACCTCCTCCTTGTTGGCGCTGTAGCCGTGTTTGCGTGGGGTGTCCATCAACCAGCCATCCTCCACTCCATCCATCTGGACCATCGAGCGCTGCATGGCACTCATCCGTGAACAAAACAGTTTTGAAATCAGTCTTCATGTAATGTTTGGCCCACTGGAGCCGTTTCTGCTTGTGTGAAGTGGATAGAGGAGGTCGACAGGATGGCGTATGCACAGCTGCAAACCTCTGAAGGACCCTGCATCTTGTTGTTCGGGGGACGTTGGAGGCACCAGCAGCTTCAAAAACTTGTCTGCTGCTATGACAAGGCTTTCTTGCCGCTGCTCTTTTAACCTGACGTAATTGCCTGTAGGAAAGAGTCCTCAATTTGCCCTTATCAGCACGCACACGTGTGTACTGTGAATCAGCTACATACTTCTTGATTGCCAAGACACTTCATCCTGATCATCGCACAATGTTGATTGTAGTCATGCTTTGACCTAAACACTCCACAATTTGTTGCTTCTCAGCAGCCGACACATCCTTTTTCTTTCCCATTTTGGCAGAAAATGTAGGCTGCTTAATAATGTGAGAGAGCCTTCTTAAGTAGTCTTGCCTTTCATTGGACACACCTGCCAAACTAATTAGCACAGGTGTCTGCAATTGCTTACAGTGATATAAAGAGCCCTGACACACATCACCATCAATGAGTTTAACTGACAAACAAACAAATTCTTCCCTTATCACTCCTAAACACTTTTTGCATAATAATTTGGAACGCAGTGTACATGTGCTTTTCCACAAAACACCAGTGGTTCACGTAGTGAATCTTACAGTTCTAACTTGCCAACCGTGGTCTGTATGGAATTGTTCAATAAAGGGCCCAAAATTAAGATAACATAGATGGGAGAGGTCTCTATGAATAGGAATTCCTAAGTATTTGATACCCTGTGAGGGCCAGGCAAAGGGAAAGTTGGACTGGATGGAATCCTATATGGATTTGGGGAGGGAGACATCGAGGGCCTCAGACTTCGCTGCATTGATTTTAAAATTTTACCATGTAACAAAGTGATCTATTTCAGCCATAACAGCAGGGATGGATATATGTGATTGAGTGATATATACTAGGACATCATCAGCAAATAGAGAGCACTTGTACTCGGTGCCTCCCACCTCAATCCACCTAATATTGGGGTTATGGCGAATTGATGAGAGCAGGTGCTCCGTCACTAGGATGTATAAGAGAGGGGACAGAGGACATCCCTGCCTTGTCCCATTGGTGATTGTGAAAGGTGATGAAAATGTTCTGACGCACCCCCTGGGCCTTGGGACACCCGGAGCCGGACCCTTTTTGGTGGATGCTGGTGGTTGTAGTCTTCGTGGCGGCGACCCGGTTCCGTGGCTCAGGGCGGTCAAACCAGTGGCGGAACTATTTATGTGGTTTTGATGTTTAAATGTCCGACTACGCCACCCGTGGATTGCGGTCAGAGTGAACCACCGCTACAGGGCAGACCGCTGAGGCTGGTGTTGTGGGTGCAGCAGAGCGTAGCATAACTCCCCACGGGAGGAGTATAGCCTCAGGGTAGTGTATGCGGAGGATGGGGGTGATGGTGCAGGGCAGCAGCAGTAACGACACGGAGTCAGTGATGCAGTCCAGGGCCTTTACTCACAGTTCTTATTATCCAGACCACGTCTGCAGGTAACGGCTGCCCACGTCGTACTGTGCTCACCAGGTGAGGGGCTCAGACAACTCCCAGATAACTATGGAGCACTTCACAGGACCCCCTTTGTGTGTCCTTTGTCTGGCCTTTCTTACCAACACTTCTGTCCGGCTGCCTCGGGCCTCCTCTTGGTAAACTTGGCGCCAGTTTCCCTGACCCTATGTGGTGCCTTCCTAGCGGGTGTAGCGAGGGGCTGCGCCACATAAAATGTCAGAGCCTCCGGTTTCTAGCTGAGGGTCGTTTCCTGCCTCCACTAGTTCGGGGACCGGTCTCCCCCTTTGGCCTGACCCCTCCACGCAGGTGGATTCGGGCGTGCGGTGGCGACTCGCCCGTCCGCACCCCTGGGATCCCTTCATTCCTCATTCCTGGAGCCTTCTCCGCTCCTCTTCCTTCCTTCTCCCTCTTCCAGGCCTGGGCCTCTGTTACTAGGCCCGCCTCCGGAGCAGAGCTCATGCAGAGCCCCTGCTCCCTGCCACTTCTGCTCAGACTTCTCTGCACTGAACTAAGATGGTGCCCACCTTTTATACTCCCTTCTCAATGCAACCAGGAACTGCTTCCTCCCTGCTCCTGCACTACAGGGTTCCCCTTCCTCAGTGTTCCCTCCCCCCACTCCAGCCAGGGACAGATCTCAGGGGCATATTGGTCGCCCTGCCCCACGGCAATGTGGTGTAATGCATGCAGGTGTCGGGTCCTGATCCACACTCCATCCTTACCTGAGAGTGAGATATTACACCTCTGGGTGAGGTGCAATACGTCTGTAGCAACCGAGCCCTCAGGGTGCTACAGTTCCATTTATCTTCAGCCTAGGTGACGTATTGCGATACAGGGCCGTGATTTTGGCTATAAAAGGGTCCCCTAGACCCCTACCCCAAGCTTTTTAAGAGAATCATATATGGCGTGCCAGGAGACTCTATGGAATGCTTTCTCAGCATCCAACGAGAGTATCTAATTACAAATTTTTAACTGCATCTAGCCCAGGAAATACTTTGTGCCTAGTAGCAGTGTCTGCTAGTCAGCGGATTATCCCGGCTGTTAAGCAAGCTACACCACCTGTAGTTTAGACACTTAATTTTTTCAAAGGAAATGCTTCGGGACCATGGGATACTTAGTGAAGAGCATCAGGAGGCACCCCAAGGCATAGGGGCTGGGACTGGCAGTAGGATGCCTTGCGGTGGACAGCCGAGCTCGATCCTTATAAAAGCTTTTTAACTGCAGCAGCTTTAGTGGACGCTACTGGAACTGGAATTACCTCGGCTGCTGGCATGAGACTTGCCCTCCAATAGATCCTTGTAAATGGATTTAAAGTGTATTCATTCAAATTAGAGAGACAATTTAAATTAAAAAGCTTAGAGCTGCCTCCACCACAGGGGGGCTCGCTCTACCCACCAGCGGACAGGCACCAGTATTGGGAGAGGGGGGCTGGCCGTCAGGGTTCACCGCGGCTCTGGCACAAACCCGGCGACACGGAGGTGGCACGGGCAGGAGCGGACTGGCCGTCTCGGCTTCTCACTTTTTGGATTTTAGAAGGGCATGACATGCCTATATCTGTGTCTCCCCCTCCTTTTACTCCTCCACCTCTTTTATTTTCGCATGACTATATGTACTTGTCACTTTTCCATGTGTTAGTTATGTCTTCTGAGCAGTTTGTCAGCTTTTGGACACCTTTGAAGGTGTTTTCTATGTGTTTCTATGTGTTTTTGTTTGCCTGCCATTGGTTTTAACGGTGTTCGAAGGTGTTCGACGAACAGTTCGACGAACAGTTCGGCGAACACACGGGTGTTCGACGAACCGAACCGAACTCGAACACTACGGGGGTGGCTCAACACTAAGGATGAGGAGGCAAAGCAGTGGAAAAACTTCTTAATAAAGAGGATTGACGCACAACTCGTGGGGACAGCAAGACTTGGACAGCAGCCCCTTGTCCTGCTGTCACCATAGTTACCCAGTACCCAGTCAGCGACATGTAACGCCCCTGTCCATGCCTACTCGTCCAAGTGTCTGTGGTGAAATGCACCCTGTCACACACAGAGTTTCTCAAGGAAGATGTGATATTGTGTGCGACATGCTGGTGTAGCGCAGGCACAGCTTTCTTTGAGAAGTAATGGCGATTGGGCATCTGGTACCGGGGCACTGCGATGGACATAAGGTCTCGAAAATCCTCTGTGTCCACCAGTTGGAAAGGCAGCATTTCTGTAGCCAAGAGCTTGCAGATGGTGAAATTCAACCTCTTAGCTTTGTCATGGCTAGGAGGAAATGGTCTTTTACTTGTCCACATCTGAGGGACCGAGGGCTGGCTGTTGTGCTTAGACGGGGTTGAGTAGGGGTCTGTGAGGAAGATGCAGGCGGACATGTTATGTTACCTTGATCCAAAGGTGGTGCTCTCGATGTCGGAGAGCGCTCAACACCAGCAGGTGTTTCCACTTCCAAATGAACTGACGACCTGCCAATCACAATTGCAGGTAAAGAGGTGGCAGGTCTGTCCAAAAACATGTGTGACTGCTGTTCCCCCCAGTCACAGAGGATGAAGATGCTGCGGATGCACAAGATGGGGCAGAGGGTGGTTGGCCCGGCCCGCTAGGCCGCATTGTAGGACAGTGAGCTTCCCACTGCCACTTATGCTTCATATCCATGTGACGGTTCATGCATGAAGTACTCAAACTATGTATTTTTTGGCCTCTACTTAGCTTTTGGTGACAAATGTTACAGATAACATGAGTTGGTCATCTTTTCAATCTCAAACAATGCCCAGGCTATGCAAGGCTTAAAGCCCATGCGACCGGAAGAGCCACCATGACTTGAGAACAATTGAGATAATTGAGAACAAGAGATGTCGAGATTCTGAACCATAGAGTGTTCAGAACTCTGCAAATAAATCTAACAGATTGGTTTTGTCGCTGCAATTTAGTCCCCAGTTTAATGCCATTAAATCAATATTTTTTAAATATATTTCAGTTCTATATGAGGATGCTTCTTTATCTAAAACCTTACAGTCTAATTGTTCTGTCGTAGCAAGGAAAGGTATCACTATAGGCAATATTGTATCACCTTCTCTTTTTTCTTCCACTAGAAAATCTAGTGCTTGGTTGAATCATTCTGGTTTTTATACATTTGGCCAGAATAGATGCCGTATTTGGAAACATTCATCAGCAACCAAAGAATTTCATAATCATAATCACACACAAACTTTCAAAATTAAGGACTATATTAATTGTAATAGCTCCAACGTGGTTTATGTAATCTTATGCAAAATATGTGATCTTATATATGTTGGATGTACCACAAGAATACTCAAAGTTCGTATTTCAGAGCATTTAACTAATATATCTTCTCGTTCTAGTGTTAATCGTAACATTTCACATGCTTCCAGACATTTTATTGAACGTCACCAGAGATCTTCTAGTTCCTTACAGGTGATTGGCATCGAAAGAGTTAAGCCTGCACACCGAGGAGGGGATACCAGACACCGCTTACTTACCAGAGAGGCATTCTGGATCTACAATCTTGGATCCCGTTTTCCAGATGGTCTTAATGCACGCCGTGAAATCATGTTCCATTATTAATCTTATATCTCGGCTTTTTTTGGTCAAACATGTCAAATTGTATTGTATGTTGTCACAAGTTCTATTTTAAATTTCATTTTCTTTATGTATATTGTTTTTATATACTATTCTATGTGATTGGTTCACACTAATTATGCATCTCAGACGCACCCTCATGTGACCCGATTTCTTAATCTCATTGGTCGCTACTAAGTATAATACTATAGTGTGTGATATGCATGTTAGCTTTGACAAAGAACACAGATCTGTGTTTGAAACGCGTTGCATTTTCTCTATGTGAGATTCCCCAGTATGACATGGAAATTTTAAACTACGTTGATTTTTTTCAATAAACTTTGCTATTTTTGGAAGCTGGTTTCCTTTTCCTTTTAATCCCTGCAAGTTCATTGGCTCTCTAAAGCTCGCCAAACATTCCAGGCGGGGACCCGAGTTCCTGCCCAAGCAACCCTGAAATACTTGCCGAGCGCTGGCAGTGTGGACAGGTGTCGAGCATCGTGATGCTCGGGAGAGTTCCGAGCAGTGGCAAGCACGTTCGCTCATCACTAATAATAGATATATGGATATATGGATAGATAGATAATAGATAGATAAATAGATCGATAGATACAGTACAGACCAAAAGTTTGGACACACCTTCTCATTTAAAGATTTTTCTGTATTTTCATGACTATGAAAATTGTACATTCACACTGAAGGCATCAAAACTATGAATTAACACATGTGGAATTATATACATAACAAAAAAGTGTGAAACAACTGAAAATATGTCTTATATTCTAGGTTCTTCTAAGTAGCCACCTTTTGCTTTGATGACTGCTTTGCACTAGTGTTGAGCCACCCCCGTAGTGTTCGGGTTCGGTTCGGTTAGTCGAACATCGGGATGTTCGAGGAACTGTTCGTCGAACTGTTCATCGAACACCGTCGAACACCATTAAAACAAATGGCAGGCAAACAAAAACACATAGAAACACATAGAAAACACCTTCAAAGGTGTCCAAAAGCTGACAAACTGCTCAGAAGACGCTCTCTTTAAAAAAGCCGGCCGGCAATTCAGCAGCGGCATACACCGGTACCTGACAATTTAGACAAGAAGGAATAGAGCATCACACATAGATTAGATAGATAGAAACATGTCGGTCACATATATAAGAAGTACAGTGACAGTGTTGGTTACTGTACTTGTCATTTAGTGCAGAGGTCCCCAACCGCCAGTCCGCGGACCAGGACCGGGCCGTTGGGGTTTTTCAGCCGGTCCGCAGCGCCGCTGACAGTTGTAGAGGATCAGCAGGGAGAAAGCAAGCATGTGATCAGTAGCCTATAAGAAAAGAGGAGGAGGGACTGGCAGTGAATAGATAATTAGCCATGCGGCCCTACTCGCAGAATGTGCTCAGGCAGGAGCAGGGACAAGCAGGTCATGTGTGTCCAGCGCTCCTTCCCCTCCTGCTAGCTGCGAGTTGGAGGGGGAGGGGCTCTGGATGCTAATGGGCAGCTAGATATGACGTCAGGTGTACCACCCTTATGACTCCTGTAGCTGTGTTCTGGTGTCGTGCGGCCCAGCAGCAGATTTTCTGGTTAAAGTGAAAAAAGCAAATAACAGTGAAAATTCATAGCAGCAGTGGCTGTGTCCAGTAGCAGCAGTAGTGGTCATCATCATCAGTGCCCGTCTCCAGTAGCAGCAGTAGTGGTGGTCATCATCATCAGTGCCTGTCTCCAGTAGCAGTAGCCATCTTTCTGTGATAGGGGCCCACTACGCCTTCACCTCTAACCCTTGTAAAATGAGTAAAAAACAAACATCACTGAAGAGCTTGTTTGAAAAGGAAGAAAGACCCAATGAGACAGATGAAGACTCCATGACTGCTAAAAAAAAGAAAGCTGCATTTAAAAGAAAATACATTGAGTCCTACGTAAATTATGGGTTCATCGCAACTGGCGATTCACATGCCCCAAGCCCACTCTGTCTGATATGTGGCGACCGGCTATCCAACGAGGCCATGAAGCCTTCAAAACTGGTTCGCCACTTACAGACCAAGCACCCTGCATCAAAAGACAAGCCTTTGGAGTTTTTTGAAAGAAAAAAACGCGAACACGAAGGACAGAAGCAATTATTGAAGGCCACCACATCAACAAATGCGTCTGCTCTGAGAGCATCATTCTTAGTGGCTAACCGCATTGCCAAGGCTAAGAAGCCCTTCACTATTGGTGAAGAGTTGATCCTGCCTGCCGCTAAGAACATTTGCCAGGAACTTTTAGGAGAGGCTGCGGTTAAAAAAGTGGCACAGGTTCCTCTTTCAGCGAGCACTGTCAGTAGACGAATTAATGAAATAGCAGAAGACATCGAGGTACAATTGTTGGAGAGGATTAATGCGTCACCATGGTACGCAATCCAGGTTGACGAGTCTACTGACGTTGACAACAAGGCAATGATGCTTGTTTATGTGCGATATATTTTTCAGGAGGATGTGCATGAGTATATGTTATGTGCATTATTGTTGCCATCCAACACCACAGGTGCAGAACTATTCAAGTCTTTGGATGATTACATATCAGGAAACCTAAACTGGTCATTTTGTGTCGGTATATGCACAGACGGAGCAGCTGCCATGACGGGACGGCTTTCTGGTTTAACTACCCGGGACAAAGAGGTTGCGTCTGAATGCGAGTCTACGCACTGTGTCATCCATAGAGAAATGCTGGCAAGCCGAAAAATGTCACCTGAACTTAACAGCGTTTTGCAAGATGTGATTAAAGTTATTAATCACATAAAAGCACATGCCCTTAACTCACGTCTGTTCGAGCAGCTCTGTGAGGAGATGGACGCGGAGCACAAACGTCTTCTCCTACACACAGAAGTCAGATGGCTTTCTAAAGGTAGAGCACTGGCCAGAGTTTTTGAGTTACGAGACCCGCTTTATAGATTTCTTTTAGAAAAAGAATCGCCACTTGCAGCACATTTCAGTAGTAAGGAATGGGTCACAAAACTTGCTTACTTATGTGACATATTCAACTCTTTGAACGAACTTAATCTGTCACTTCAGGGGAGAATGACAACTGCCTTCAAGTTGGCAGATAAAGTTGCTGCATTTAAAGCCAAACTGGAAGTGTGGGGACGGCGAGTGAGAACAGGGATATTTGACATGTTTCAAACATTAGCAGGAATTTTGGAAGAGACCGAGCCTGAGCCTTCATTCTCCCAGCTGGTGCATGATCACCTATCTCAGCTTTCAGAAGAGTTTGAGCGCTATTTTCTGACCACAAAAGACCCACGAACTAGGAAGGAATGGATTCGCAACCCATTTGTGAACAAGCCAGGTGAATCGACCTTGTCCGTGCTTGAAGAAGACCAACCGCTTGAGATTGCAAATGATGGTAGCCTTAAAAGTATGTTTGAGACTTCAAATCTCCCAACATTCTGGATTAAAGTCAAGGCTGAATATCCTGGGATCGCCACCAAAGCACTGAAAACTCTGCTTCCTTTTCCAACATCCTATCTTTGTGAAACTGGGTTTTCTGCCATGACAACAGCAAAAACGAGATTACGGAGTAGATTGAACATAAGGAACACACTTCAGGTTTCACTGTCTCCCATCACCCCTAGATGGGACCGTTTTCTTGCAGGAAAACAAGCCCAGTGCTCCCACTGATCCAGGGAAACAAGCCTGGTGCTCCCACTCATTCTGAACCTATGGTAAGTTGAATCACATTCTCATTATAAATGTCATAATTATATGATAAGTATGCACTAAGCTCCACCCCTCCATAACCCCACCCACATATGACCAAAGCCCCGCCCCCACCCCCACCGGGCCATTGAAAACTGGTCTTGCTTAAAGCCAGTCCCTGGTGCAAAAATGTTTGCCGACCACTGATTTAGTGTAAAGGATTTATTAAAAAAAATAATAGTGTTTTCATGCACCGTCTCTTTAAAAAAGCCGGCCGGCAATTCAGCAGCGGTACCCGATAATTTAGAACAGAAAGAATAGAGCTTCACACATAGATTAGATAGATAGAAACATGTCAGTCACATATAAAATAAGTACAGTGACATTGTTGCTTACTGTACTTGTCATTTAGTGTAAAGGATTTATTTAAAAAAATAATAGTGCTTTCATGCACCGTCTCTTTAAAGAAGCCGGCCGGCAATTCAGCAGCGGTACCCGACAATTTAGAACAGAAAGAGAGAGCATCACACATAGATTAGATAGACAGAAACATGTCAGTCACATATATAAGAAGTACAGTGACAGTGTTGGTTACTGTACTTGTCATTTAGTGTTAAAATAAAGGATTTATAAAAAAAAAAATTGGCGTGGGGTTCCCCGTAAGTTTAGGCTCTAGCGGAGGTTAAGCAGACGGCTGGTGCAGATGTTTGAAGCATGGGAAGGGGGTAATACCCATGGAGCTTCCCAGGCTACTAACATCAACCCCCAGCTGAATACCTAGCCTTTACTAGCTATTAAAATGGGGGACCCCCCAAAAAAAGTGACGTGGGGTCCCCCCTTTTTTAATAGCTAGCAAAGGCTAGACAGACAGCTGGGGGCTGATATTAATAGCCCAGGAAGGGTGCCATGAATATTGGCCCCCTCCCAGGCTAGAAACACCAGCCGTCAGCCGTCCCAGAAATGGCGCATCCATAGGATGCGCCAATTCTAGCACTTAGCCTCGCTCTTCCCTCTGCCCTGTAGCGGTGGCAGTGGGGTAATAGGGTTGGGGTTGATGTCAGCTTATAATGCCAGCTGACATGAAGCCCAGGTTAGTAATGGAGAGCTTTCTGCTGCGGTACAGCCTGTCATCTCGATGTAGCAGAGCTGGAGCTGTCCTGGGAACCATCGAAAGGTAAGGATGAGGTTGCTTTATTAATTTTCTTTTATTGCAGGAGACCGTTGGCTTCAGCTGGAATGGGCGTGATGGTAAGTATGGCTTAATTTAGAACAATGAAGAATTGTGTGTTTATTTCAATTAAAGGACTTTATTCTGGGTGTTGTGTTTTTTTTTAAAATACTTTACAAGAAATTCATGGCGGTCATGTCTAATATTGGCGTGACCTCATGAATTTCGGGCTTAGGGCTAGCTGATAATGCCAAGCTGGCCCTAACCCGTTTATTACCCAGTGAGCCACGGCACCAGAGCCCTGGATGAGTTGGGTACAGCGCCAGAAGATGGCGCTTCTATGAACGCGCCATTTTCCGGGGTGGCTGCGGACTGCAATTTGCAGCGGGTGGGGCCCAGAAAGCTTTGGCCTCCCTGCGCTGTGGATTCCAGCCCCCAGCTGTCTAGTTGTACCTGGCTGGACACAAAAATAGGGCGAAGCCCCACGTATTTTTTTTTTTTTAATTATTTCATGAAATTCATGAAATAATTAAGAAAAAAAGGGCTTCCCTATATTGTTGTGTCCGGCCAGGTACAAATAGGCAGCTAGTGATTGGAGGCAGCCCGTTCCTGCCTGCTGTACCTGGCTGGACACAAATATAGTGCGAAGCCCCACGTCAATTTTTTTAAATTATTTCAGGAAATTCATGAAATAATTAAAAAAAATTGACGCGGGGCTTCGCACTATATTTGTGTCCAGCCAGGTACAGCAGGCAGGAACGGGCTGCCCCCAACCACCAGCTGCCTATTTGTACCTGGCCGGACACAGCAATATAGGGAAGCCCTTTTTTTCTTAATTATTTCATGAATTTCATGAAATAATTTAAAAAAAAAAATACGTGGGGCTTCGCCCTATTTTTGTGTCCAGCCAGGTACAATTAGGCAGCTGGGGGCTGGAATGTGCAGCGCAGGGAGGCCCAAGCTTTCTGGGCACCCACCCGCTGCAAATTGCAGTCCGCAGCCACCCCGGAAAATGGCGCGTTCATAGAAGCGCCATTTTCTGGCTCTGTACCCAACTCATCCAGGGCCCTGGTGCGGTGGCTCACTGGGTAATAAAGGGGTTAGGCCCAGCTTGGCATTATCAGCTGGCCCTAAGCCCGAAATTCATGGGGTCACGCCAATATTAGACATGACCACCATGGATTTCTAGTAAAGTATTTAAAAAAAACACAAACACCCAGAAAAAAGTCCTTTAATTGAAATAAATACACAATTTTTTAATGTTCTAAATTAAACCATACTTACCATCATGCCCATTCCAGCTGAAGCCAACGATCTCCTGCAATGAAAGAAAAATAATAAAGCAATATCATCCTTACCTTTCCATGGTTCCCACGACAGCTTCAGCTCTGCTACATTGAGATGACAGGCTGGACCGCAGCAGAACGCTGCCATCCAGCTTGCCATGCCGCGCACACTGCGAAGCGCAGGCATGCTTGTGCTCCTCAGTGTCAGGCTGTGACAGCATAAAGATGAGCCGAGATCATGTCCAATGAACTCAGCTCACTTCATGCACGTCACTGACAGCGTGGGAAAATTCTCCTGCACTCAGCGCTTCAGCGTGAGAATTTTCCCACGCTGTCAGTGACGTGCATGAGGTGAGTTCATGTCCAATGATCTCAGCTCACCTCATGCACGTCACTGACAGCGTGGGAGAATTCTCAGACTGAAGCTCTGAGTGCAGGAGAATTTTCCCACGCTGTCAGTGACGTACATGAGGTGAGCCGAGTTCATTGGACATGACCTCGGCTCATCTTTATGCAGTCACAGCGAGACACTGAGGAGCACAATCATGCCTGCTCTTCTCAGTGTGCGTGGCATGGCAAGCTGGATGGCAGCTTTCTGCTGCGATCCAGCCTGTCATGTGAATGTAGCAGAGCTGAAGCCGTCCTTGGAACCATGGATAAGTAAGGATGATGTTGCTTTATTATTTTATTTTTATTGCAGAAGACATTGGCTTCAGCTGGAATGGGCGTGATGGTAAGTATGATTTAATTTAGAACAATAAAGAATTGTGTGTTAATTTCAATTAAAGGACTTTATTCTGGGTGTTTGTGTTTTTTTTTAACTTTGACTATGGGGTTAGTAATGGGGGTGTCTTATAGACGCCTCTCCATTACTAACCTGGGCTTGATGTCAGCTGGCATTATAAGCTGACATCAACCCCAACCCTATTACCCCACTGCCACCGCTACAGGGCAGTGGGAAGAGCGAGGCTAAGTGCCAGAATTGGCGCATCCTATGGATGCGCCATTTCTTGGGCGGCTGACGGCTGGTGTTTCTAGCCTGGGAGGGGGCCAATATTCATGGCACCCTTCCTGGGCTATTAATATCAGCCCCCAGCTGTCTGTCTAGCCTTTGCTAGCTATTAAAATAGGGGGGACCCCACGTCATTTTTTTTGGAGGGTCCCCCATTTTAATAGCTAGTAAAGGCTAGGTATTCAGCTGGGGGCTGATATTAGTAGCCTGGGAAGCTCGGTAGGTATTACCCCCTTCCCAGGCTTCAAACATCTGCCCCAGCCGTCTGCTTAACCTCCGCTAGAGCCTAAAATTATGGGTAACCCCACGCCAATTTTTTTTAAATAAATCCTTTATTTAAAAAAAAATCCTAAATGACAAGTACAGTAAATAACACTATCACTGTACTTCATATACATGTGACTGACATGTTTCTATCTATCTAATCTATGTGTGAAGCTCTATTCTTTCTGTTCTAAATTGTCGGGTACCGATGCTGAAATGCCGGCCGGCTTTTTTAAAGAGACGGTGCA
Organism: Phyllobates terribilis; assembly: GCF_046119375.1. NCBI lineage: Eukaryota > Metazoa > Chordata > Amphibia > Anura > Dendrobatidae > Phyllobates > Phyllobates terribilis. The sequence continues at coordinate 66,993,619 of NW_027362763.1, read as the reverse complement.
TGAAAACACTATTATTTTTTTTAATAAATCCTTTACACTAAATGACAAGTACAGTAAGCAACACTGTCACTGTACTTCATATATATGTGACTGACATGTTTCTATCGATCTAACCTATGTGTGATTCTCTATTCTTTCTGTTCTAAATTGTCGGGTATCGGTGTATGCCGCTGCTGAATTGTCGGCTTTTCATGTTTCACTGTGAGCACTGTTCCCATCGATTTGCACAATCACTGTAATGCCACAACCACCATGGCTGTGGCATTACAGTGAGAGGCAGACAATCCCTGCATGATTGGTGCTCTAAATAGCGCCAGACATGCAGGACACGCTTTTGGTGCACGAACAGTTATCGAACATAACCTCGAACAGCCGAATTTTTTGCAAATCGTTCGAGTTTGTCGAACAACTTGAACACCGCCCAAAACAGCTTGAATTTGAGATTGGCGAACAGTTCTAGTCGAACACCGCTCATCTCTACTTTGCACACTCTTGGCATTCTGTTGATGAGCTTCAAGAGGTAGTCACAGGAAATTGTCTTCCAACAATCTTGAAGGAGTTCCCAGATATGCTTAGCACTTGTTGGCCCTTTTGCCTTCATTCTGCGGTCCACCTCACCCCAAACCATCTCGATTGGGTTCAGGTCTGGTGACTGTGGAGGCCAGGTCATCTGGTGTAGCACCCTATCACTCTCCTTCTTGGTCAAATAGCCCTTTCACAGCCTGGAGGTGTGTTTGGGGTCATTGTCCTGTTGAAAAATAAATGATGGTCCAACTAAACGCAAACCGGATGGAATAGCATGCCACTTCAAGATGCTGTGGTAGTCATGCTGGTTCAGTATGCCTTCAATTTTGAATAAATCCCCAACAGTGTCAGCAGCAAAGCACCCCCACACCATCACACCTCCTCCTCCATGCTTCAGGGTGGGATACAGGCACGTAGAGTCCATCCGTTCACCTTTTCTGCATCGCACAAAGAACCAAACATCTCAAATTTGGACTCATCAGACCAAAGCACAGATTTCCACTGGTCTAATATCCATTCCTTATGTTCTTTAGCCCAAACAAGTCTCTTCTGCTTGTTGTCTGTCCTTAGCAGTGGTTTACTTGCAGATATTTTACCATGAACACCTGCTGCACAAAGTCTCTTCTTAACAGTTGTTGTAGAGATGTGTCTGCTGCTAGAACTCTGTGTGGCATTGACCTGGTCTCTAATCTGAGCTGCTGTTAACCTGCGATTTCTGAGGCTGGTGACTCAGATAAACTTAACCTCAGAAGCAGAGGTGACCCTTGGTCTTCCTTTCCTGGGGCGGTCCTCATGTGAGCCAGTTTCTTTGTAGCACTTGATGGTTTTTGCAACTGCACTTGGGGACACTTTCAAATTTTTCCCAATTTTTCAGACTGACTGACCTTCATGTCTTAAAGTAATGATGGCCACTCATTTTTCTTTACTTAGCTGCTTTTTTATTTCCATAATACAAATGCTAACAGTCTATTCAGTAGGACTATCAGCTATGTATCCACCTGACTTCTGCACAACAACACAACTGATGGTCTCAACCCCATTTATAAGGTAAGAAATCCCACTTATTAAACATGACAGGACACACCTGTGAAGTGAAAACCATTTCCGGTGACTACCTCTTGAAGCTCATCAAGAGAATGCCAAGAGTGTGCAAAGCAGTCATGAAAGCAAAAGGTGGCTAGTTTGAAGAACCTAGAATATAAGACATATTTTCAGTTGTTTCACACTTTTTTGTTAACTATATAATTCCACATATGTTAATTCATAGTTTTGATGCCTTCAGTGTGAATGTACAATTTTCAAAGTCATGAAAATACAGAAAAATCTTTAAATGAGAAGGTGTGTCCAAACTTTTGGTCTGTACTGTATATGGATAGATAAATAGATTAATGGATAATAGTTATATATATATGGATATATAGATATATTCATAGATAGATAAATAGATTAATAGATATTTGGGTAGATAGATAATAGATATATGGATAGATTTATTGATATATATATAGATAATAGACATATGGATGCATGGATGGATAGATAGATAAATAGATAATACATCATTAGATAGATATGTGGATAGACATATGGATAGATAAATAGATTTATAGATAAATAGTTAGATATATGGATATATAGATATATTGATAGATAGATAGATAGATAATAGATATATAGAAAGATAGATAACTAGATTAATAGATATGTGGATAGATAGATAGATAAATAGATAGATAATATATATATGGATATATAGACATATAATAGATATATGGATAGATAAATAGATTAATAGATATATGGGTAGATAGAAAATTGATATATGGATAGATAGATATATGGATAGATAATAGATATATGGATATCTAGATATATAGATAATAGATAGATATACAGATAGATATAAATATGTGATATATATAATCCGTGCTTTGCGTGTCTACTTTACTGTTCATGAAATGTATTAATAAATGTGTACATTTCTGGAAAAAAAATGGTGTGGGGTCCCCCGTACTTTTATTAACCAGCACCTTTTATAGACACCTTTTAATGTTCTATATTAAACCATGCTTACCATCACGCCCATTTCACCTGAAGCCAATGTCACCTGCAATGAAAGTAAAATAATAAAGCAACCTCATTCTCACCTGCCCGCCGCAGTCCAAATAGAGAGGGTCCCACGATAATCCAATGAACAGAACGGCCACATTGTAAAACGTGACCCCTCTGTTCATTTGCCGACAATACACTGAAGCTCAGTGTATTGCGGCAAATGAGGTCAGCGCATGTGTGGTTAGTATTTTCCCACGTAAGGGCAAGCATGAGAAAATACTCACTACACATGCGCTGACTCATGTGGCGGCAATAGACAGAGCTTCAGTGTATTGCCGGCAAATGAACAGAGCTGTTACATTTTACAATGTGACAAATCTGTTCATTTGGATCATCGTGGGACCCTCGCTATTTAGACTGCGGCGGACAGGTGAGGATGCGGTTGCTTTATTATTTCAATTTTATTACAGGTGATCATGGGTTTCGGGGATTAGCTGTACGGTGAGTATATGGTGTTTTTATTTTTTTGCAGGGGCGGAGAACATCGGGGACAAGGTTTAGGTGAGTATAATGTGTTTTATTTTTATTTGAAATTAATTTTAATAATTTTAACATTTTCTTTTTTACTTTGAGCACAGCACAGGTGCCGGCGGATGGGAAACTACTGCTCCCATCCAGCGTTGCCTCCGCTTGCTATTTCCTATGGCAGTAGGCGCCGGCTGATGATGGTAGCAGTACCATCAGCCGGCGCCTATGACCCACGGTAAGCTGTTTAACGCGGGTCACTGTCACAGCTGTGGGATCATAATGACAGTGCTCTGACCATGGTAATGCTATTACCGCTGATCAGAGCCTGTGTTTCCTGCGCTGTCACCAAATGACAGCTTGGGAAAACAGATATATTCGGCTCCCCCATTTACATGAATTGGGTCCCTGTTCAAGTTCGGGGTTCGGGTACTATTCTGGTACCCAAACTCAAACTTTTAATAAACTGTTTGATGTTCGGCTCAATTAGCCGAACCCAGTCACGGGTTTGCCCATCATTATTTATAACACCAGCTTGAAAAATGTTTTTAAAGTCTGAAATGTTGGCCTACTGAAATGTATGTTCAGTAATTGCACTCAATACTTGCTCGGGGCTCCTTTTGCATAAATTACTGCATCAATGCGGTGTGGCATGGAGGCGATCAGCCTGTGGCACTGCTGAAGTGTTATCGAAGCCCAGGTTGCTTTGATAGCAGCCTTCAGCTCATCTGCATTGTTGGGTCTGGTGTTTCTCATCTTCCTCTTGACAATACCCCATAGATTCTCTATGGGATTAAAGTCTGAAGAGTTTGCTCGCCAATCAAGCACAGTGATACTGTTGTTTTTAAACCAGGTATTGGTTATTTTGGCAGTGTGGACAGGTGCCAAATCCTGCTGGTGAATGAAATTTCACTATCCAAAAAGCTTGTCGGCAGAGGGAAGCATGAAGTGCTCTAAAATTTCCTGGTAGATGGCTGAGCTGACTTTGGTCTTGATAAAACACAGTGGCCCTACACCAGCAGATGACAATGCTCGCCAAAGCAGCACTGATTGTGGAAACTTCACACTAGACCTCAAGCAGCTTGGATTGTGGCCTCTCCACTCTTTCTTCAGACTATGGGACCTTGATTTCCAAATGAAATGCAAAATTGATTTTCATCTGAAAACAACATATTGGGCCACTGAGTAACAGTAAAGCTCTTTTTCTCCTTGGCACAGGTAAGAAGCTTCTGGCATTGTCTATTGGTCATGAGTGGCTTGACAAAAGGAATGCAACAGTTGTAACCCATGTCCTGGATACGTCTGTGTGTAGTGACTTTTGAAGCAATGAGTCCAGCAGCAGTCCACTCTTTGTGAATCTCCCCCAAATTTTTGAATGCCATTTTCCTAACAATCCTTTCAAGGTTCCTGTTATCCGGGTTGCTTGTGCACCTTTTTCTACCACACTTTTTCTTTCCACTCAACTTTCCATTAATGTTTGGATACAGCACTCTGTGAACAGCCAGCTTCTTTAGCAATGACCTTTTGTGGCTTACCCTCCTTGTGGAGTATGTCAATGACTGCCTTCTGGACATCTGTCAAGTCAGCAGTCTTCCCCGTGATTGTGGAGCCTACTGGAACAGACTAAGGGACCATTTGAATGTGTAGGAAGCCTTTGCAAGTGTTTTTTGTTAATTATTCCAATTTACTGAGATAATGACTTTTGTGTTTTCATTGGCTGTAAGCCACAATCATCAATATTAAACAGAAATAAACACTTGAAATAGATCACTCTGTTTGTAATGACTCTATATAATATATGAGTTTCACATTTTGAATTGAACTGAAATAAATTAACTTTTTGATAATATTCTAATTTAGTGAGAAGCCCTTGTGTGTGTGTGTGCGTGTGTGTAAATATATATTATATATATATATATATACATCTATACTAGCTTTAGAGCCCATTCTACGCCCGGATGGTGCGCATTTTTATTGGTATATGGCCTCCTATGCTGGTATGTGCTGCCCCCATTCTGGTATTTGTGCTGCCCCCATCCTGGTGTTTGTGCTCCCCAATTCTCTTCCCCCATCCTGTTATGTGTTGCCCTCATCCCTATCTGGGTATGCATGGCACGCCTCATCCCTATCCTGGTATGCATGGCACGCCTCACCCCCAATCCTGGTATGCATGGCACCCCTCACCCCAATCCTTGTACGCATGGCAACCCCTCACCCTCAATCCTGGTACACATGGCACCCCTCACCCTCAATCCTGGTACACATGGCACCCCTCACACTCAATTCTGGTATGCATGGTACCCCTCATCCCTATCCTGGTATACATGGTACCCCTCATCCCTATCCTGGTATGCATGGCCGCTCATCCGAATCCTGGTATGCATGGCACCCCCCATCCCCAACCCTGGAATGCATGGCACCCCTCTTTCAAATCTGGTATACATGGCACCCCTCATCCCAATCCTGGTATGCATGGCACCCCATCTCTCATCCTGGTATGCATGGCACCCCTCATCCCAATCCTGGTATGCATGGCACCCCCATCCCATAATTCTGGTATGTATGGTACCCAATCCCTCATCCTGGTATGCATGACTTTCTCATCCCCAATCCTGGTATTTATGGCCCCCTCATCTCTATACTGGTATGCATGGCACTCCTCATCCCGCAATCCTGGTATGCATGGTACCCCTCATCCCCAATCCTGGTTTGCATGGTACCCGTCATCCCCCAATCCTGGTATGCATGGTACCCCTCATCCCCCAATCCTGGTATGCATGGTCCCCTCACCCCTAATCCTGGTATGCATGGTCCCCTCACCCCAAATCCTGGTGTGTGTAGTCCCCTCATCCCCCAATCCTGGTATGTGTGGCCCCCTCATCCCTCAATTCTGCTATGTATGGTACCCCTCATCCCCCAAACCTGGTATGTGTGGCCCCCTCATCCCCCAATCCTGGTATGTGTGGCCCCATCATCCCCCAATCCTCATATGTGTGGACACGTCATCCCTCAATCCTGGTATGTGTGGCCCGCTCACCCCCAATCCTGGTATGTGTGGCCCCCTCACCCATCAATCCTGGTATGTATGGCCCCCTCATCCCCCAATCCTAGTATGTGTGGCCCCCTCATCCCTCAATCCTGCTATGTGTGGCCCCCTATGCCTCAATCCTGGTATGTGTGGCTCCCTCACCCTCCAATTCTGGTATGTGTGGTCCCCTCATCCCTTTCACGCTGTGCACATACAAAAATAAAAACACTTATACTTACTTTTCTTCCCTGTGCTCCAGAGCTGCTGTGTCCTGTTCTGCCAGAGGCCGGGGGAGGAGTGTGGCACCGGAGTACCATGCTGTCCGGCGCCATTTTGCTGAAGACATACTGCAAATGTGTCTTCAGTAAAATGGCGCCGGATAGCGCTATGCGCATGACCTGACTCCAATGAATTCACCCGCCCCAGTCTACGGCCAGAAGAGAGGCGCCGCAGCAATGCTCCTCCCGGTCAGGTAATTATGTACGTATGGTGCCAGAGATTGCAGTATGCGTTCAGTGTCTACGCATACCGCGATCTACGGCGCCATACACTTCTCTTACCAGTAAAGGCTCAATGCGTTCTTCTGTCTGGAGCCAGACTGTGCATCGCGCATGCACAGTCTATAAAGGCTTCAGACAGAGAGACGCTTGGCCGATTATATTATATATATATTTATATATATATATATATAGATAGATAGATAGATAGATAGATAGATAGATACACTGTATATAGTACCCATAAAAAAATATCATTAGGAAAAAAATAAACAATAAAAGTACACATATTTGGTATCGCCACGTCCAGAACGACCTGACTTATAAAACTTTTCCACTAGTTAACCACTTTAGTGAGCATGGTAAAAAAAAAAAAAAAAAAAAGGAAAAAATGTTGCTTAATCATCATATCGCTAAACAAAAAGTGGAATAAAGCGCGTTCAAAAACACAAATGCAAATAAAAGTGGGACCACTGAAAACATCTGCCAAAAAAGAAAAAAGTTATAGCTCTCATTATAAAGCGATGCTAAAACAATTTTTTTCTATAAAATAGTTTTTGTGTAGAAGCTCCAAAACATAAAAACCAATATAAATGTAGTATTGCTGTAAACGTGATGACCCAAAGAATAAAGCTGTCTTATCAATTTTACCACACGCAGAACGGTAAAAAAACAAAGCAAAAAACAATTCCTTAATTGTTTGTTTTTGTTTATTCTGTCTCCCAAAAATCAGAATAGAAAGCGATAATAAATTGGCACAAGCCCAACAATGATACCAATAAAATCGTCAACTTGTCCCGCAAAAGACAAGTCCTTACATGACTCTGTCAGCCGAAATATGGAAAAATTATAGTTCTCAAAATATGGTGATGCAAAAACTAGTCTTTGCAAAAAAAGCATCTTTTAGTGTGTGACAACAGCCAAACATAAAACCCGATATAAGTCTGATATCGCTGTATTTGCACCGACCCAATGAATAAAGTCATCTAATTACTTACACTGCATGAGGAACAGCGTAAAAAGTAAATAAAAACAATTCTTCACCTGCTGCTTATTTGTTCATTCTGCCTCCCAAAGATCACAGTAAGGGTCAGCTCACATCTATCCTAAGCTCTGCGCTTAGCGCATGCATCGGGGCTTCCCTGTAAACTTCTGAAAAAGGTGATTCAGATGGAACCCCCGGCAGAAGATTCCCTGTAATGAGGCAGATGGAGGCACCATGGACGCCGTCTGGCCTGTGATCCCACGTTGTCCGTCTTTTTATTAGGCGTGCATAAAAGTGCCGCCTGTCACAGTTTTTTGAACCTCTGAAATAAAAGATACCGCTAAACAGAGGCCAGACGGAATCCAGAGTAACTCTTCTGACTCATTATAGTGAATGGATCCCTTGGGATAGGGTTAGAGTTGTGTTAGGGTTAGGGTTGTGCACCTTGAGAGGTGCTGTTTTTATAATGGTGTCACTCTTGGGTGCTTTTGGTCATAAAGGCCCCTTAAAGTCACTTCAAATGTGATCTGGTCCCTAAAAAAAATGGTTTTGTAAATTTTGTTGGAAAAATGAGAAATTGCTGGTCGACTTTTAACCCTTATAACTTCCTAACACAAAAAATGTTGGTTCCAAAATTGTGCTAATGTAAAGTAGACATGTGGGAAATGTTGTTTATCAACTATTGTGTGTGACATATGTCTCTGATTTAAGAGCATAAAAATTCAAAGTTTGAAAATCGCAAAATTTTCAAAATTTTCACCAAATTTCCAATTTCTTCACAAATAAACGCAAGTCATATAAAATAAATTTTACCACTATCATGATGTACAATTTGGCACAAACAAAGAATCTCAGAATCAGTGGGATCCGTTGAAGTGTTTCAGAGTTATTACCTCATAAAGTGAAACTGGTCAGAATTGTAAAAATTGGGTTCTCTTCATGTCCCCTCTTCGCATTCTAAACCCCTTCTCTTTGCTCTGAAATCAGTACGTATTATCCTACCCTTTTGCCAGCTATCCCTTTGAGTATGAGTCTTGTGTCTTTTGCAGCCAAACTTTCTATCATATGGTGTTCTTGCCTATTTTAGGGAGTTACTTTTTAGCCACCTCCATCTGGTATGGCCAGTACTATATACTTCTCATACCTTCCATATCACACTGTGGATATTAGCTGGCATTAGTTATGGTCTTCATATCTATATATTTGGGCTACAGTATATGAGCTGGATATATTTGTTCTCATGACTTTGTGTTATTTGTCATGGCAATCTAAGAGGTCCTCTATATATACACACGTGGTCAAAATTGTTGGTACCCCTCTTTTAATGAAAGAAAAACCCACAATGGTCACAAAAATAACTTGAATCTGACAAAAGTAATAATAAATTAAAAATCTATGAAAATGAATAAATGAAAGTCAGACATTGCTTTTCAACCCTGCTTCCACAGAAAAAAAAAATAATTATTATAATTATTGTTGTTGTTCAATAACCTTTTTCTGTATTTATTACTATAGGAGGTGTGCACGTCTCTATGCGGTACTTTTCTTCTTCATATCATGCTAGTTCTCTTTTCTGCATGATGTAGCACTCCCACTGATATTTTATTAATCGTATTGGTAGTGCAGCCCCCCTCCTCTCTTTTTGCAGAATTGTAAAAATTGGCCTGGTAATTAACATGCAAACAACCTTTGGGGGTAAAGGGGTTAATTGATCAAATCTTACTACGCTTAGGTAGCGTCACATTTTTTTCACCTTTAGGACATCAATTACTGTATAAAACTAACCAATCCCTGCAATGATTGGATGAGTATCAAGTGGATACTCATTTGATGGTTCACCGTGCTCTCTTGTATTTAAACATTTTCATTTTCATATAATAGTGCTCTGACTAAGGGTGTGGTAGCACTCGAAACACAACCTTATACTAAGTTCTTTTTGTTTTTAGAGCATTCAAATAAGTGATGTTTTTAATAATATGTTTTCACTTGTTTTTCTAAAGCAATGATACCATATATTTTCAATTTTTTTTGCCTTCATTTGAGGATATTATTCACAATGACTACAACAGCTACACAATCCCTTTTTACAGTCAATTGATAGCACATCCCGCTTGTCCAAAGTGGCTCAGGTGCTTGCTGCTTCAGATAACAGACATGATGAGCTAGGCATACAATTTAAACATCTTTTATGGGATTTGGAGTAACTACTCTCACATCGATTGAAAATCTGATGGGATGCCAATACATTGCAGCAGTACTTAGATAAAATAAATATGATTCCTCGGGATGTTAGAATAAAAAAATTCAAAGCTCTCAGTTTGGAGAAGCATTTTTACTAGTGATGAGCGAGCATGCTCGCCACTGATCGATACTCGCCCGAGCATCTCAGTACTCGAGATGCTCGGAGCTCGCCGAGTACTAGCGCGATGCTCGGGTGGGAGCTCGGGTCCCCGTCCTGCATGTTTGGCGGTATTTAGAGCACCAATCATACAGGGATTGTCTGCCACTCACTGTAATGTCACAGCCATGGTGGTTGTGGCATTACAGTAATTGCCCAAATCGATGGGAACAGTGCTCACAGTGAAACATGAAAAACCGGCAATTCATCAGCGGTATACACCGGTACCAAACAATTCAGAACAGAAAGAATAGAGCATCACACATAGATTAGATAGATAGAAACATGTCAGTCACATATATAATAAGTACAGTGACAATGTCGGTTACTGTACTTGTTATTTAGTGTTAAAATAAAGGATTTATTACAAAAAAAAATAATAGTGTTTTAATGCACCGTCTCTTTAAAAAAGCCTGCCGGCAATTCAGCATCGGTACCCGACAATTTAGAACAGAAAGAATAGAGAATCACACATAGATTAGATAGATAGAAACATTTAAGTCACATATATAATGAGTACAGTGAAAGTGTTGGTTACTGTACTTGTCATTTAGTGTTAAAATAAAGGATTTATAAAAAAAAAAAAAATGGCGTGGGGTTCCCCGTAATTTTAGTCTCTAGCGGAGGTTAAGCAGACAGCTTGGGCAGATGTTTAAAGTCTGGGTAGGGGGAAATACCCACAGAGCTTCCCATGCTATTATTCTCAGCCCCCATCTGAATAACTAGCCTTTAATAGCTATTAAAATGGGGGACCCCAAAAAAGATGTCGTGGGGTCCCCTCTACTTTAATAGCTAGCAAAGGCTAGGCAGACAGCTTGGGGCTGATATTAATATTATTTTTTTAACTTTCACTATGGGGTTAGTAATGGGGGTGTCTTATAGATGCCTCTCCATTACTAACCTGGGCTTGATGTCAGCTGGCATTACAAGCTGACATCAACCTCAACCCTATTACCCCACTGCCACCGCTACAGGGCAGTGGGAAGAGTGAGGTTAAGTGCCAGAATTCTGCGGCGGCTGACGGTTGGTGTTTCTAGCCTGGGAGGGGGCCAATATTCATGGTACCCTTCCTGAGCTATTAATATCACCCCCCAGCTGTCTGCCTAGCCTTTGCTAGCTATTAAAATAGGGAGGACCCCACGTCATTGTTTTTTGGGGGGGTCCCCCATTTTAATAGCTAGTAAAGGCTAGGTATTCAGCTGGGGGCTGATATTAGTAGCCTGGGTAGCTCCGTGGATATTACCGCCTTCCCAGGCTTCAAACATCTGCCCCAGCTGTCTGCTTAACCTCCGCTAGAGACTAAATTTACGGGGAACCCCACGACAATTTTTTTTTCAATAAATCCTTTATTTTAACTCTAAATGACAAGTACAGCAACCAACACTGTCACTGTACTCATTATATATGTGACTGACATGTTTCTATCTATCTAATCTTTGTGTGATGCTCTATTCTTTCTGTTCTAAATTTTCGGGTACCGGTGTATGCCGCTGATGAATTGCCGGCCGGCTTTTTTAAATAGACGGTTGCATGAAAATTAGAGGGCACTAGTGTGTTCCAAGTGCCCTGCAATGCTATTCATGCACCCTCCTATATACCCTGCCTGTCTGCCTATATATTCTGACTGTCTGACGTTTAGTTGAGAACTGTTCCCATCGATTTGGGCAATTTTTGACCTTGTGCAGACCGCAGGGGGGGACCGCCAGAAAAATGCTTGAGTTTCCCATAGACTTACATTGCGCTCGTTGCTCGGGTCGAGCACCTGAGTATTCCAATGTGCTCGACCCAGTTTCGAGCATCCGAGCATTTTAGTGCTCGCTCATCACTAGTTTTTACAACAATGAATTGATATTCTATCCAAATGATCTTATTTAGTGTTGAGCGAGCACTAAAATGCTCGGGTGCTCGAAGCTCGAGCCGAGCTCGCCGTGACGCTCGGGTGCTCGACCCGAGCAACGAGCCCAATGTTAGTCTGTGGGAGACCCGAGCATTTTTGCGACGGCACCCCCAGCAGTCTTTTAAAAGCCTAACAAGTGCCCAAAACGATAGTGACAGTGCTCAAATGATGGGGACAGCATGGGGATTGCCCCAGGAAGCATTTCTGACCCCCAGGTCACTGCTGCCAACAACGTGGTCAAAGGTATTAAGCCACTTTTAAGGGCTCACAATAAAATGTTCAAAAACGAAACTGAAACTGCTTTCCTGTGAAATATGTTAAGGAAGTTCCTTTCCAGGGTAAAGACTTGTGTATAAGGTAAAATAAATAACGAAAAAAAAAAATACTCTTCCACACCTTGGGCTATGTTCACAAGTAGCATTTTTATGCGTTTTGCACTTTTGTATTGTTTTCAACCGTGACAAATGCATTCACCGGGAAATATCATTTTAACGTTTTACAACCTTATCTGGCCATGTGCTGTGTGACACATGCATACAGTGCTGAAAAGACATGGGAAGAGCATGGGGAAAACTCCTGGAAGCATCTCTGACACCCAGGTCACTGCCTAAAAGTGTGCCCATCAGAAGTCATCCTTGCCGCATCAGAAGATGCAGACTTGCAACTATCACCGTGCAAGTCCTTGTCCCAGGGCAGTGTTCAATTGTACCTCCCCCATTTCCTTGCAATTTAAGCGTAAACATACAGCCAACCACCCACCCACCGACCCGCAGGCTGCAATACTATACTGCTAGCTTGCACTTGAAATGGGGCCTCTTAGTTTGGAGGAGGCCGAAACTGGCTACTACCTCATGGCTGCTTCAGCAGCAAGTTATCCATACTCAGTCCCCAGCCGGCCGGCGGCCGGGTGTCCATACTCGGTCCCCAGCCGCCTGGGGGCGTCCGGGTGTCCATAAACGGTCCATAGCTGCCCCTATTTCTCCTGTCACCTTCCCACAAACTTTTCTTAGCCTGGCCTGCTTTAGGGCAGCATTGGACGAGCCCACCAGAGAATCAGACTCCTCCGGTGGGCCCTGGCTACTCCATCAGGGGAATTGAGAGTGCCAAGGTGAGGAGCATGATCATGATGATAGAAGTTAGCATCTGCTTTGTTTTCTTTTAATGCAAGCGTAAGTGTGCAGCCTGCCACCCACCCACCCCCAGGCTGCAATACCATACTGCTAGCTTGCACTTGAAATGGGGCCTTTTAGTTTGGAGGAGGCCGAAGCTGGCCACTACCTCATGGCAGCTTTGGCAGTGAAGTATCCATACTCAGTCCCCAGGTGCCCGGCGGCCTGTGTCCACGCTTGGTCCCCAGCCGCCAGGGAATGGCCGAGTGTTCATACTTGGTCCCCAGCCACCCCGCGGCCGGGTGTCCACACACGGTCCCCAGCCGCCAGGGGGCAGCCGGGTGTCCATAAACGGTCACCAGCCGCCCCTATTTCTCCTGTCACCTTCCCACACACTTTTCTTAGCCTTGCCTGCTTCAGGGCAGCATTGGACGAGCCCACCAGAGAACCAGACTCCTCCGGTGGGCCCTGGATTCTCCAACAGGGGAGTTGAGAGTGCCAAGGTGAGGAGCATGATGATGATGATAGAAGTTAGCATCTGATTTGTTTTCTTTTAATGCAAGCGTAAGTGTGCAGCCTGCCACCCACCCACCAGGCAGCAATACCATACTGCTAGCTTGCACTTGAAATGGGGCCTTTTAGTTTGGAGGATGCCGAAGATGGCCACTACCTCATGGCTGCTTCGGCAGCAAGGTATCCATACTCAGTCCCCAGCCGCCACTGTTTGTCCCGGTGTGCCTTATACATAAGATTAAGCGTGCATACCAAAACATTACCTGTGCCCTCCCAGTGCATTTAGTGGGAAGGACAGCCTATTACACTGCAGTGTGTGCATGCCAAACCCCTGTTCATGGTACATGCGAACATGCCTCCCACCCTGCACCTGTCGTGGCAGACTTGCAACTATACCCGTTCAAGTCCTTGTCCCAGGGCAGTGTTCAATTGTACCTCTCACATTCCTTGCAATGCAGGCGCAAGTATGCAGCCTGCCACCCACCCATCCGCAGGCTGCAATACCATACTGCTTGCTTGCACTTTAAATTGGGCCTTTTAGGCATGTGGAGGCGGAATCTGGCCACCACGTCATGGCAGCGTTGGCGGCCTGGTATCCATACTCAGTCCCCAGCCGCCCGGCGGCCGGGTGTCCACACTCATTTCCCAGCCGCCAGAGGAAGGCCGGGAGTCCATACTCGGTCCCCAGCCACCCCACGGCCGGGTGTCCACACACGGTCCCCAGCCGCCTGGGGGCGGCTGGGTATCCATAAACGGTCCCCAGCCATCCCTATTTCTCCTGTCTACTCCCCCCCAAACACTTTTCTTAGCCTTGCCTGCTTTAAGCAGCATTGGACGAGCCCACCAGGGAACCAGACTCCTCCGGTGGGCCCTGGCTTCTCCATCAGGGGAGTTGAGAGTGCCAAGGTGAGGAGCATGATGATGATGATGATAGAAGTTAGCATCTGCTTTGTTTTCTTGGAATGCAAGCGCATGTATGTAGTAGCGGCTAGGCCTGAGGTGGTCAGCGTTTTGGCGCATATCCTACCTCCTCCGAGGATTGCTGGATGTTTTCCTGCTACTATCCCAGTTCTATGACTCCCATTAAAACAAAGCTTCAGATGATAAATGATGGATGAGGTAGTGGCAAAGGAGAAAGAGCAGGAGGAACAGGGACCATTCACATCAATATCAGGCCAGTCAACCACATATGTCTTGTAGGATATGTTTCTTTAACAAAAGGAGCGGTTCTGCTACACAGTTATAGGGCATACAGTGAGTGCAATGCCTACCAAAAATATCGAGGCACTCCAATGCCCTTTGGACATGACATGGAGGTCAGAGGGCCTTAACTAAATTGTTTTTTCCATTTATAGCAACTGGGTCTCCTGTACACTATTGGCCTAAGCAGTGAATGGAAGGCTTTCCAAAAATTATGAGGACCTGCAATTCCCCTTGAAACAGACGTGGATTACAGTGAACTAAAAACCTTCTACCCATTATTGGGGAGTGTGTCTCCCTTAGTTTTCGCCTTTGCATTGAAAAGCAAAAGCTGACTAAAATTAGGAGGAAATGCAATGCCCGTTGGAAGAGTCGTGGAGGTTAGAGGTAATTAAAAACAACATTTCAATGCCCCTTGAAAGAGCAGTGGAGTTCAGAGTGGCTTAAGAAGACGGTTTTAATGCCCTTTGGAAGAGACGTGGAGGTCACAGTAGCTTAACAAGACGGTTTTAATGCCCCTCGGAAGAGACGTGGAGGTCCCAGTAACATAACAAGACGGTTTTAATGCCCCTGGGAAGAGACGTGGAGGTCCCAGTAGCTTAACAAGACAGTTTGAATGCCCTTTGGAAGAGACGTGGAGGTCACAGTATCTTAACAAGGCGGTTTTAATGCCCCTTGAAAAAGTGGTGGAGGTCGCAGAAGCTTAACAAGACGGTTTTAATGCCCCTTGGAAAAGTGGTGGAGGTCACAGTTGCTTAACAAAACGGTTTTAATGCCCCTCGGAAAAGTGGTGGAGGTCACAGTATCTTAACAAGACGGTTTTAATGCCCCTCGGAAGAGACGTGGAGGTCCCAGTAGCTTAACAAGACGGTTTTAATGCCCCTTGGAAAAGTGGTGAAGGTCACAGTAGCTTAACAAGATGGTTTTAATGCCCCTTGGAAAAGTGGTGGAGGTCACAGAAGCTTAACAAGATGGTTTTAATGCCCCTCAGAAGAGACGTGGAGGTCCCAGTAGCTTAACAAGACGGTTTTAATGCCCCTTTGAAAAGTGGTGGAGGTCGCATTAGCTTAACAAGACGGTTTTAATGGCCCTCAGACGAGTTGTGGAGGTCCCAGCAGCTTAACAAGACGGCTTTAATGCCCCTCGAAAGAGACCTGGAGGTCACAGTAGCTTAACAAGATGGTTTTAATGCCCATCGGAAAAGTGGTGGAGGTCGCAGTAGCTTAACAAGACGGTTTTAATGCCCCTTGGAAAAGTGGTGGAGGTCACAGTAGCTTAACAAGACGGTTTTAATGCCCCTTGGAAAAGTGGTGGAGGTCGCAGAAGCTTAACAAAATGGTTTTAATGCCCCTCGGAAGAGACGTGGAGGTCCCAGTAGCTTAACAAGACGGTTTTAATGCCCCTTGGAAAAGTGGTGGAGGTCACAGTAGCTTAGCAAGACGGTTTTAATGCCCCTTGGAAGAGTGTTGGTGGTTGCAGTAGCTTAATAAAATGGTTTTAATGCCCCTCGGAAGAGACGTAGAGGTCCCAGTAGCTTAACAAGACTGTTTTAATGCCCCTCGGAAAAGTGGTGGAGGTTGCCGTAGCTTAACAAGGTGGTTTTAATGCTCCTTGGAAAAGTGGTGGAGGTCACAGTAGCTTAACAAGACGTTTTTAATGCCCCTCGGAAAAGTGGTGGAGGTTGAAGTAGCTTAACAAGACGGTTTTAATGCCCCTCAGAAAAGTGGTGGAGGTCGCAGTAGCTTAACAAGACGGTTTTAATGCCCCTCGGAAAAGTGGTGGAGGTCGCAGAAGCTTAACAAGATGTTTGAATGCCCCTTGGAAGAGACGTGGAGGTCCCAGTAGCTTAACAAGACGGTTTTAATGCCCCTTGAAAAAGTGGTGGAGGTCACAGTAGCTTAACAAGATGGTTTTAATGCCCCTTGGGAAAGCAGTGGAGGTCACAGTAGCTTAACAAGACGGTTTTAATGCCCCTTACAAGAGCCATAAAGTACAGCATCTTAAAAATATTATTCCCATTATTGGGTAGTGGGTCTCCCACAGTCTTTGCTTAAGCCTTCCAAGCAAAAGCTGGAAAAAATAAGGACGGAGGAACTTTCAATAATGGCAACACGGACCATGGTCAACCTTTTGGTATAGTGGTGGTGGAGTCTGAGGATAAGGAGAAGAACATAAAACAGCCGAAATGAGGAAGCGTATACCCATGTGTGGGTGTGAAGCAGTGCATGTGAATACACCTCCTGAAATAACACAGTGGATTTGACTTTATGTTACTCTGCTGTCATTTTGTGGTGATGAGAAGTCTGGCTCTATCCAGCCCTTGTTCATTTTGATAAGGGTCAGCTTGTCAGCATTGTCAGTTGACAGGAGAGTGCGCTTATCAGTTTTAATTCCCCCAGCGGCACTAAAAACACGCTCCGATAACACGCTAGCGGTAGGGCAGGCCAGGACCTCCAAGGCGTACAGAGCGAGTTCATTCCAAGTGTGTAGCTTGGATACCCAATAATTAAAAGGCACAGAGGAATAACAGAGGCCGCTGGTACGGTCGGCAAGGTACTCCCTCACCATCTTTTGAAGTTTTCCACTTCTTGTGAGAGTACCCCGCGCCTCATGGTCTGTCCAAAGGCAGGGTTTGAGAAAACTGTCCCAGAACATTGACAGTGTTCCCCTGTCTCTGCTGGATTGGAGTTGCGTCTCTCTTGTATGTACACCTTGGTTCGGCAATGAACTGTGACCTCTGCCACTAGCGTGTTCAGATGTGAATTTTTTTTAACAGTTCTGCAGCAAGGGCCTTCTGCTACTGCCCCATTTATGTAGACCTCTCCACCTCAGGAATAAGAGAGTGAAAGTTCTCCTTGTAGCGGGGGTCTAAAAGTGTCACCAACCAGTAATGACTGTCACCCAACATTTTGACAACGTGAGGGTCACGGTTAAGGCAGCATAACATAAAGTCAGCCATGCTTGCCAGACTGGTAACGGGCAAGACTTCCGTGTCCTCACCAAGATGACGACTGACCATGCTCTCCACCTCCTCCTCCTCCTCCCCCCTGTCCTCAAGCCACCCACGCAGGACAGACGATATGACAGTTGTACAGGTACTACCGTCTACAGCGCATGATACAATCTCCTGTTCTTCCTCCTCCTCCTCCTCTCCCTCATTGTCCCCCAATGCACGTTGGGATGAGATGAGGCTGGGCTGTGTGTAATCGACCTCTATGGCTTATCGATCCATCTCATCATACTCTGGCTGCAATGCCTCCTCTTTAATTCTCTGCAAAGAGCGTTGCAAAAGACAGACAAGTGGAATGCTGATGCTAATGATAGCGTCATCGCCACTCACCATCTTGGTGGACTTCTCATAGATTGTGAAGATGGTACATATGTCAGACATCCAGGTCCACTCCTGAGGTCTTATGTGTGGAGTCTGACCTGAATATCGAGGGCCTTGTTGCAGCTGGTACTCCACAACTGCTCTCTTCTGCTCACAAATCCTTTGCAACATGTGGAGGGTAGAGTTCCAATATGTGGGGACATCACACACCTGTCGGTGTGACGGAAGCTGCAAGCGCTGCTGCAACACAGCAAGGGCTGCGGAAGCTGTAGCCGACTTGCGAAAATGAGCTGACAGGCGGCGTACTTTGACGAGCAGATCTGGCAACTCGGGGAACGATTTAAGAAACCACTGAACCACGAGGTTAAGCACATGAGCCAGGCATGGTACGTGTGTGATCTCGCCTCGCCTCAGAGCCGCCACCAGGTTACGGCCATTGTCACACATGACCATGCCTGGATGTAGGTTCAGCGGTGTCAGCCAGAGATCTGCCTGCTCTTTCAAAGCTGTCCACAACTCACAAGCAGTGTGAGGTTTATCACCTAAGCTTATGAGTTTCAGCATAGCCTGTTGCCGCTTGGCGAAGGCAGTACTGCAGTGCTTCCAGCTTGTAACTGATGTGGTGATATCTGAGATGGAGGCTGAACATGAGGAGGAGGAGGAGGATGATGGCAGGAGCTGTACACTGTGGGGGCAACTCTGACTGACATAGGGTCCGCAATCCTCGGTGTGGGGAGGATGTGTTCCGTCCTAAGGTTTGACTGGGTCCCGGCTTCCACTATGTTTACCCAGTGTGCCATCAGGGAGATGTACCGTCCCTCGCCACAAGCACTTGTCCACGTGTCCGTTGTCAGGTGGACTCTCCCAGTAACTGCGTTGTTGAGGGCACGGCAGATGTTTTGGGACATGTGCTTGTGTAGTGCGGGGATGGCACACCGGGCAAAATAGTGTTGGCTGGGGACCGAGTACCGAGGAACAGCCACCGCCATAAAGTTGCGGAAGGATTCCATCCGCACCAGCCTAAAAGGCAGCATTTCCAACGCAAGCAGTCGTGAAATGTGTGAATTTAGGACTGTGGCCCGTGGGGCATTAGCTGCAAATTTCCGCTTTCGTTCAAAGGTCTGGGATATGGACAATTGAACGCTGGGGTGGGACGTGGACGTGGACGTTGATGCTGTTTCTTGAGAAACTGCCATAACAAGTGAAGACTGAGAGGAGGGGGCATCTTTGCATGCAGTATGGACAGGGGATTGCCTTGCACACACAACAGGGTGTTCTATTGCACACACAACAGCGGAAGAAGCAGTGGTAACAACCGCTGACACTGGTCGTGGACCCTGGGGGACGCCCCACAAAGTCGGGTGCTTTGCTGCCATGTGCCTGATCATGCTGGTGGTGGTCAGGCTGGTAGTTTTGTCACCCCTGCTGATGCTGGCATGGCAGGTGGTACAAATGGCCTTTTTGGGGTTATCAGCAGAGTCTTTAAAAAAATTCCAGACTCTGGAAGATCTTCAGATTGTACTGGCAATGTCCCTTGTGTTGGTGTTACGGGGAACTGTTGCCTGCCTTCTGTGTGTGGCCACCACACTGCTTCTTCCTGCCTGTTGGGGTACTCTGCCTTCCTCACCCTGTGTGCTGCTGGCCTCGCTCTGCATGTCCTCTTGCCAAGTTGGGTCAGTTACTAGATCATCCACCACCTCCTCCTCTTCCACTTGCGCACCACGATCCTCCTCCTCACTTCCTGGCAATTGTGTCTCTTCATCGTCCACCTCTTCTGACAAATTGCCAGCGTCGACTTCCTGTGGCCATGGCTGTTCAAATATTTGGGCATCGCAACATGGGATCTACTCTTCCACCACTTCAAGCGGAGCAGGCGAGGGGCACAAATATGGAAATGGACCAGTGAACAGCTCTTCACAGTGTCAAAGTGTGGTATCAGTTGCTGTTTGACGACACTCAGCATGGTGGGAGGAAGGAGCAATAGGGTGAGGAGGAGTATGCGGTCGAGACTCACGGCTACTAAGAGTTGACCATGTGGAAGACAGACCGGAGGTGGTGGTGCACAGGTAACTGGAAGTATTATCTGCTATCCAATTAATAACCTGTTCACACTGATCAGTTCGCAATACTGGTGTTGTTCTGTGCTTCCCTAGTAATACGGTCAAGAAGTAGGATCGAGAAGATGTGGCTGTTGGTTGTGGCACATTTTCACCTTGGCCACGGCCCCGTCCTCTGCATGTACCATCACCAGAACGTCCCCTTCCACGTCCCTTGCCATGCGCCTTGTCCATTGTAAAGGAAGTAAAATAGCTTACACTCACACTATCAATGGAAAAAAGGTAACAAAAAGGAGATTAGAACCGTGGAAGAGGAAAACCACAGTTCTATTTCTCTGGCCTACAATCGACTCTTTTAAACAATCTGAAAAATCAGGGAGAGACTATTAGTTTTTTTTTTATGGCAAAAAATGCCAAAAGCTGAATAATAGAGATTTTTTTCCGTGGAACAGCAAAACCACAGTTATAATTTACTGGTGTATACCAGACTTTTTAAAATATATATATTTGCAGCTGAACAGTGAGTGACACACTTAATCTGTTTTTTTTAGATACAAATGGCCCAAAAGTGGATAATACAGAGGTTTGAACTGTGGAACTGCAAAATCACACTTCTGTTTCTCTGGCTTACACCAGACTATTTTCAACAGATATATTTGTGTCTGAAAAATCAGGGAGACACTATTAGTTTTTTTTTACGCCAAAAAATGCCAAAAGCAGGATAATAGAGATTTTTTACCATGGAACAGCAAAACCACAGTAATAATTTACTGGTGTATACCAGACTTTTTAAAATATATACATTTGCGGCTGAACAGTGAGCGACACACTCAAACTGTTTTTTTTTAGATACAAATGGCCCAAAAGTGGATAATACAGAGGTTTGAACCGTGGAACTGCAAAACCACACTTCTGTTTCTCTAGCCTACACCAGACTATTTTCAACAGATATATTTGGGTCTGAACTGTCACAGACACATTTTTTTTTTTTTGGTGGGGTTGACACCAAAAGGTTAATAAGACGGGTATTTGTACAGTGTGAAGGAGGAAAACAAAAGAGGATTTAAATGAAAAAAAAAACATTTTTCCTGGCCCCCGAGATCTGGAGCTAAGTCCAGCAATTTCAGCAACAGGAGCACACAGGACTGTAATGCAGCGTTTGCTGGTATAACCACTGCGTCTCCTATACAGCCTGCCTGCCTGATATCTGGGATGGATATTAGTCCTGAGAAGGACTGTTTGTTTGATCTGGCAGCCTTTACAGACCCTACACTAACAATTTTGCAATATATATCTGTCCCCAGCTCAGCAGCGCTGTCCCTACACTGTCTGATCCCAGCCGTCTGTGTCCAAGATGGCGGCGCCCAATTTTAAATACTCGAGGTGACGCTGTGCAGCCAGCCAATCAATGTAATGCACACAACCAACATGTCTGTGGCATTACAGTGACTGGCTGGCAAACCCTGCATGTTCATTGGCTCTGTAAAGAGCGCCAAACATGCAGGGCGGAAACCCAAGCTCCCGCCCGAGTATCCCGGAAATGCTCAGTGCTCGCCGAACATCCCGAGTAGCGTGATGCTCGGGCGAGTGCCGAGCAGTGTCGAGCATGTTCGCTCAACACTAATCTTATTCAGTTAATAGTCAAACATGAACATCTGAAACTTGATGAACTGGAGAAATCTATAATGCCACTACAGAATAAATTAATTACTCTTTGTAAAATGTCGGAATATTCAACTTTAACCCCTTTCTGACATTATCCATACTAATACGTATCTGCGCCCTGGACCTATTGGACCAGATACACATTAGTACACTCTAGCTTTAATGCGTCACTGCGACTTCGGTCACGGAGATCACATTAAATTTCCGGCGCCATCTTACCCTTGGGTAGATGGCGTTTTCATCCTGGGGGGTGAGGCCGCCCCCCGCAACAATGATCGCTGTGATTGGCTGTTCAATACTGAACAGCAAATCACAGAATTTCTCAATGTTTCAGGTAATGAGACAGTGATGTGCAGCCTAGGATCAGTGCTCTTAAGAGCACCTATCCTAGACTGGTGCCTGGCAACCCCAAGCCTGGCCCCAACCCACTCTGATTGGTGCGATCGCCGATGACATTGATCGCACCAATCAAAGTGTGACCGCATGTTGACCGGGCGGTCACGGGCCGGTGACAGGCCTGTGACCGGCCTGTCATCACCCTGTGACCCCCTATGCTGTCTGTCCAGGCCCCAGCCAGCTCTGGTTAGAGCTATTGATGATGACATTTGTCAGGGACATCACCGGAGAGATCACACAATATATCCCTGCTGCCTTCACTCTGTCCGGATTTCACAGGATTGAGCAGGGATTCACGAGCACACGATCCCAATTACTCACTACTTAGCTATCGGGAAGCGAGCAGAAAGCGTATGGAGTTACACCTGCGGATTTCAATTCATGGAATATATGTATACGCTACTGTATGGTTACTGCCAGCTTCACGATAGCCCAGCTTCATGATAGGGAGGCAGTGTTTAGGAAAAATATACAAATATTTTACAAATGGACAATTACAGTACAGAATAGACAACTACATAAAATAACCAGGATTACAGAAGAAACTAACTATAGAGTTCGCAGAGACAAATCAGTATAGCTGCAGGAGGGGCTCCCCGATTTGATTTGAGCATTATCGGATGCTCCTCTCGATCAGCTTGGTCCCGGCGCTCAGCAGCCTCTCGGTCAGCTTGGGCCTGTTGCTCAACAGCCTCAGCCTTGGCTCGTCACTCCTCTCGGTCTGCTTGGGCCCGTTGCTCCTGGAATTTCAGGATCAGCTGCAGTCATCTGTCACGGTCGTCTGCAGCAAGCTGCTCCAAGGTCATCTGCAGGTGGGGGTCCACACTACCCTGGCTACAGGTCTGGCTGGCAATCACAGGTGGGAACCCTGAAGCAGCGCCATCCGGGCCTTGATTGGCCGCCTCATCATTAGGGCTCTGCTGTCAGACTGGCTCTGTGGCACCTTGCAACAGTTCAGCAATCAGTTGGGCCTTTGTTTTGCCCGTGGGGTCAATCTGTCACAGGTCACAGAAGACAGTGGTAATGTCCTGTGACTGCTGTTGATACTAAGACTCTCCACGTGTCGCCATTGTTGCCAAATAAAAGATAGGACAAAAAACAAGAGAAGGGGAGGGTATTTAACTCCTACACGTACAGTAATGTCCCAGATAAAAAATATTAAAACAGAGTCTGATATTTTAAAACCTTGTACAGAATTCTCACAAGAACAGTGCAAGTTTTCAGTGACAGGAATGATTGCTCAATCCAGCCACTGATGTTCTGTGATATCCCACCACTTGCCACCAATTTGTCAGGGACACACAAAGACGACACTGAGGAGATGACACAATATATCGCCGTTGCCATCACTCTGTCCGTGTTTCACAGGATTGAGCAGGGATTTACGAGCACACGATCCCAATTACTCACTACTTAGCTATCGGCAAGAGAGCAGAAAGCATATGGTGTCATACCTCTGGATTCCAACTCATGAAATATGTGTTTACGCCACTGTATGGTTTCTGTGAGCTTCACGATAGCCCAATTAATATTATTCGCTGCCACCACCAGCCGCATTTGAACTATAATACAGTCCTGGCCGGAAGCCTGCTTTCTGGTAGCGTATATGGCTTCAGGGGAGGGAACTATTACAGAGGAAAAGAAACAGAGGTATTACAGTTTATATTTAATCCAAAAGGGAGGCAGTGTTTAGGAAAAATATTCAAAAATTTTACAAATGGACATTTAAAGTACAAAATAGACAGTTACATAAAATAAACAGGATTACAAAAGAAACTTACTTTAGAGTTCACAGAAACAAATCAGTATAGCTGGAGAAGGGGCACCCCGATTTGATCTGAGAATTATCGAATGCGATCCATTGCTTATAGTATGTATACCCCTCTGGCAATGAATATGGATCAGTCTTCAGTTGGCTCTTTTATGCCAAAGAGAGGACCTACCCACATGCCCCATGTGCTGACATAATGTGGGCGGGGCCCCACCCTTCATGTTTTTATTAAAAATGCTAACTTCTGGGATTGCTTATCGTTCATTGCTCGCAGAAGCTTGCAAGCGATGCAATATTTTCCGTTATGAATTTACCTTTTTTTAGAGACTACACATGGTGTAGCTGCAATCTGTTATTCTGGTACTTTTGCATTACCACTCCCTGGAGGGGCTTTCAGCGATGGGAAAATATCCATATTGTTCCTTAGCTGACCCTGTCACTAAAAATATGGGTCCCGTTACTATCAGAATTATGGAACTTGAGATATTCCATATTTTGTATAGGTGCCGGCTGGACTGGGGCTTTGGTAAAATTCCCTTTGACGTCCTTGGAATCAAGCCTCAACAGCTAGATGTCAATTGTCGCCGGTCTGTGTTAATTGGGTTTGGTAGCACCTAATATGCCACCATTTTCTTCCAAGGCTCTTCTCAGGTGTGTGATAATTTGCATAGGAGCAGTTGGCCAAGTGTCAGCTCTTGGTTCTTTGACAAATACTATAGGGGAGGGCTTAGAGGGGCTTCAGGTGGAGAAAGAATTGTTAATATTTTCTTAATACTTCCATGACAACATCGATCACACCAATCAGAGTGCCTGACCGAGAGGTGGCCGGCCTGTGACCTTGCTGTCACTTATGGCCACATGCTAAATATATTGGGTCAATTCAAAAAAGTAGTGGACAACCCCTTTAAGAGCAATCAGGCACCTTGGCAAAGCCCAATTCTGTTCTCCCTCTGATATCTAACAAACAGGTCATGCTGGAGAAATTTGCACCTACTCACTCAGTGTCTTCAGCTCCTTTGTGAGAAACTAAAGTTTTGGCAGCCAGTTTACCAAATAAATTTCCAGAGATGGAAATTGTGGATGGATTTGATTCTGGTACTGGGTGCCAAAAACAAACCATAGAATGCCATAAATCACTGGGTATTCCAGGCTGTCTGTATACAAGCTCGTTCCCACAGAAAAGTACCATTGTCACGGAATGACAAGGGGATCTCCGGTGGACAGCATAACACATGGATGCAACTGGAGATAGAGGGGGAAAGAGGGCCCTAGTAGTAGGGAACAAGGGAAGGGACACCTCCTGACACAAACCTGTGCCTGTCCCTAAGCTGTCCTATCATCCCTAGACGGGTCCTTCCCTCCATGTGCGATCACAAGCCTTAGCCTTCGCTGGCCCAGGACTTAACCTGGTTAATGCTCAGGCCAGCAAGACACTAGTCTCACCCATACAATAGGAGAGCACAAGGATGGCAAGACAAACTATGCTGACTCCAAGTAAAAAAAACTCTCGGATCTGCACATTCCTCAAAGAAGAATCAGCAAAAACAATTGTGCATGCCCTAGTCATCTCCTACCTCGACTACAGCAACTTCCTGCTCAGTGGTCTCCCTTCTTGCACCCCTCCAATCTATCCTAAACCCTGCTGCCCGACTAATCCATCTGCCCTCCCGCTATTTCCCGGCCTCTCCTCTCTGTCAATACCTTTACTGGCTCCAAATTTCCCAGAGACTTCAGTTCAAAACCCTATCCTTGACATGCAAATAATAATAATAATAATAATAATAATTTTTATTTCTATAGCGCCAACATATTCCGCAGCACTTTACATTTTAGAGGGGACTTGTACAAACAATAAAAGACATTACAGAATAACAATAATCACATAAATCAACAGATACCAGGAGGAGAGAGGGCCCTGCTCACAAGCTTACAATCTATGAGGAAATAGGGGAGACACGAAAGGTGGATGGTAACAATTGCTTCTATTGTATGGTCAACCATCAATGTAATAAATAGGGTAAACACAAAAGGCTAAATGAACCACTCACCAACCAATATGTGAACAAGTACAGACACAGGAGTCTATTAAGTATGTGGGGGGGGGTGTGAACAGATGACACAAGGGACCTGATTTGGAAGGAAGTTTTGTATGCAAATCCATCCACCATCTGTCTCCTCCATACATCTGTGACCAAGTCTCCTGGTACTTACCTGCACACAACCTCTGATCCTCACAAGATCTCCTTCTCTACTCCCCTCTTATCTACGCTTCCCACAATCGCATACAAGATTTCTCCCATTTATCCCCCTACTATGTAACTCTCTACCCCAACATATCAGACTTGCCTACTATGGAAACCTTCAAAAGGAACCTGAATACCTACTTCTTCCCACAAGCCTACAGCCTGCAGTAACCATGGCTCCACCATACCCCTGCACCTTCACCTACTGTATCTGCACCCATGCCTTGTAGACTGTGAGCCTTCGTTGGCAGGGTTCTCTCTTCTGTACAAGTAGCTGCCACGTTTTTGTTTAAGATTATTGTAATTGTTTTGGCTATGCAGAAGTTTACATACATTATATAAATATCATGTCAATATCTGACATGAAATCAGAATAAACCTTTCCTGTTTTAAGTCAATTAGAATTACCATAATGTTCAATGTTTTCCAAATGCCAAAATAATGGAGAGAGAGAATGTTTTAAGGTATTTTTGTTACTTACTACAAAGTCAAAAGTTTGCATACACTAAGATTACTATAATAAAAATATTAATCTTCATTTTTATATAGCGCCAACATATTCCGCAGTGCTTTACATACATTATCATCACTGTCCCCATTGGAGCTAACAATCTAAATTCCCTATCAATATGTCTTTGGAGTGTGGGAGGAAACTGGAGATCCTGGAGGAAACCCATGCAAACACAGGGAGAACATACAAACTCCTTGCAGATGTTTTACTTGGTTGGATCTGAACCCAGGACCACAGCACTGCAAGGCTGCAGTGCTAACCACTGAGCCACCATGCTGCCTATGCCTTAAACAATTCTGGACTGCCCATATGATGATGTCATGTGTTTGGAAGCTTCTGATTTTTGCCAACATCTGAGTTAATTAGAGACACACCTGTAGATGTATTTTAATGCACATCTGAAACACACTGCTTCTTTGTGTTGCATCATGGGAAAGTCTAAAGAAATCAGCCAAGATATCAAGACTTGCACAAGTCTGGCTTATCCTCAGATACAATTTCAAGATACCTGAAGGTGCCTTGTTCATATGTACAAACAATTATACACAAGTACAAATAAGATGGGAATGTTGAGCCATCATACCGCTCAGGAAGGATGGATTCTGTGAATGTGCATATGAACCCAAGGACAAAAGCAAAAGACCTTGTGAAGATGATGATGGCAGAAGCTGGTGAGATTGTGTCAATATCCACAATGAAACGAGTACTGTATCAACATGGGCTGAAAGGGCACTCTGCCAGGAAGAAGCCATTACTTCAAAAGATACATAAAAAAGCCAGATTAATGTTTGCAAATGCACACAAAGGAACAAAGACCTTAATTTTTGGAGACATGTCCTGTGGTCTGATGAAACTAAAATTGAACTTTTTGAACATAATGACCATCGTTATGTTTGGAGGAAAGAGGGAGAAGCTTGGAAGCCTAAAAACACCATCCCAACTATGAAAAATGGGGGTGGGAGTATCATGTTGTGGGGGTTGTTTTGCTGCAGGAGGGACTGGTGCACTTCACAAAATAGATGGCATAATGAGAAAAAAAGATTATGTGGCAATACTGAAACATCTCAAGACATCAGCCAGGAAGTTAAAACTTTGGCGGAAATGCGTCTTCCAAATGAACAATGACCCAAAGCATACTGCCAAAATGGTAACAAAGTGGCTTAAAGAAGGATAACAAATTAAATGTTTTGGAGTGGCCATCACAAAGCCATGATCTCAATCCTATTGAAAATTTATTGGCAAAGCTGAAAAGGCTGGTGCGAGCAAGGCGACCTACAAACCTTGATCAGTTACACCAGTTTTGTCAGGAGGAATGGACCCAAATTCTGATCATCTATTGTAAGAAGCTTGTGGAAAGATATCCCAAACATTTGACCCAAGTCATTCAGTTTAAGGGCAATGGTACCAAATGCTAATGAAATGTATGTAAACTTTTGACCTTGCAGTAAGTAATAAAAATGCCTTAAAACATTCTCTCATTATTCTGGCATTTGGCAAATATTAAAAATTATTGTAATCATAATTGACCTAAAATGGAAAATGTTTATTCTGATTTCATGTCAGATATTGAGAAAAACATGCATAGGTGTCTTTTTCTATAGTGTATGTAAACTTCTGGTTTCAACTGTATATCCCTTTTTCACATGAAAAGCGCCATGGAATAAATAGCGCTATAATAATAATAATAATATTAATAATAATAATAATAATGTGGTCCCGACTCACAACTACTGAGACTGGACTGTGTGGAAGACAAGGTGGTGGCAAACTGACTGGAAGCATTATCTGCTATCCAACCAACAACCTTTTCACACTACTCTGGCTTCAATAGTGGTGTTCTGTGGCCCTTAGCAAAGTGGAACAGAAAGGTCACATGATGCGGGTGCTTGTTGTACTCTCTCAGCAGGTATAATTTCAGCTTGCCCACGGCCTCGGCCTCTGCATGCATCATCACCATCACGTCCACTTCCTCGTCCCTTTCCACGCAATTTGCCCATTTTAAATGGAGGACAATATTTGTCACGTTGCTCGCTGCCCTCTGTCCGGTCCTCTTTTGTGTGGTGCATCTCCAGTCACATAGCCCAGGACTTCCAGCTGCATCCAAACTTAAGAGGTCAGTGCATGTTGTAAGATTGTTTAGTCAAGATGTGTGCAGCGACCTTATGAAGCACAATGACGTTCAGGGCCTGGACACAGTTAAAAAAACAGGCATAGGCCACGGCTCGACTATCAGTATTTGGTCAATACTTTTTCTCAGGAGTGAGAGCCAAAACCAGGAGTGGGTGATAAATGCTGAATTGGTGACTTGTTTCTATTATACATTTTCTCTGATTGTTCCTCACCTGGTTTGGCTCCCACTCCTGAGAAAAAATACAGACCGAATACTGAACAAATACTGATAGTGGGGCCTTCGCCTTATAGTGAAGAGTTTGTAGATGTGCGGAAATGTACGGATTGGATGGCGGGCATCGAGGCGGCTGGAAAACTAAGCGATGAGATGATTATTGGTAAAAAAAAATAAAAACAACACTCACCTGTCCAGCCACACTTCTGCTCTCTGCTCTCCGCTCTCCAGGGCAGAACAGTGGCTCAGTGGTTAGCTCTGCAGCCTTGCAGCACTGGGGTCCAGGGTTCAAATCCCACCAAGGACAACATCTGCAAGAAGTTTGTATGTTCTCCCAGTGTTTGAGTGGGTTACCTCATGGTTCTCTGGCTTCCTCCCACATTCCAAAGACTTAATGATAGGGAATGTAGATTGTGAGCCCCATTGGGGACAGTGCTGATAATGTCTGTAAATTGTCTGAATTGTAAAGCACTGCTGAATATGTTGGCACTATATAAATAATAAGATTATTATTATTATCCAGTCCTTGTCTTTCCATAGTTGTGTGCTGCATTTCCAGCCTCTTCACTATAGGTCAGGACTTTCAGCACATTATGGAGGAAAGAAGGCCAGATGGTGGCCAGCAAGCAGCTCCAACTGGCTCTGTTTCAATTTACATTCAAATTTGGGCTACAAACAAACCTACAGATCTAGATGATATCTAGAGGACAGCCTGTACTGCAAAAGGATAAAATGAAATGTAAAAAATGTAACCAAACTGATAACAATATAAAAAATCACCCACCTTTTTCCCATTAACAGTAAAGAAATGTAAAAAATAAACAAATTTGCTATGGCTGCATTCAGAAAAGTCTGATCTATCAAAATAATAATAAATAAATTACACTGTAAAGAGGAAAACAAAACAAAATTTCAGAATTGCATTTTTTTCTGGTTAAGTTAGAGGTCTCGGAAAATGGCGACACAAAGTAAATTTTCTGTAGCTTTGCAAAATTCTGAATTTTTTTATGCCAATAAAATACTAAAATAAACTATACATTTCATGTTTCCATGCTGATCTAGAGAATCATGTTTCCAGGTAATTTTTACTCTAAATTTAATGCCGTAAAAACAAAACACTAACATCACGGGATGGTGTTTTTTTCACCATTTCACTGCAGTTGGAATTATTTTGCCTATTCCTTTACTGGATACTGTCATTCAAAGCTACACTCCGTCTTGCAAAAAATATCAGTTCCTGTATGTCTATATCAGTGCAAAAATTAAAAAAAAAGTTATGGCTTTTTTAAGAAAGAGAAGAAAAAATTAAGACGCAAAAATAAAAAATGGCTGCATCATTAAGGGGTTAAAAGACCGTGCAAACATAGCCTAAAGAATTCCTTCTCGTATGACAATTGCACGGTGGCCCATGTGACACATAGTTACTATTGTGCATGGGTCCAGTTCTAATTAATGAGGCCTCTGCAAAATACTCGCTGTGCATCATACAGTTGTCTTAGATGTCAGATCAGACAGAAACTACACTACTACTTTTTGTCAAGTTATAATGTGTTCTTGTTACGTATCTGTGTTTTAGAATTTGGGGCATTCTGATAATAAGGCTATGCATCTTTTAGATTCCTGTGTGGCTGCTGAGTTTTCCCAGGTGAGGTCGCTGCAGGAAAACACTGGCAGTCATTTACCAGAAACAGCTTTACCATAGGTTTTACCTGTTTTCTCTATACCTTAAAGTATGGAGAATGGGCGACTTCCAAAGAATGAGAATGTCACGTTTAACCACTTCAGGGTTTAGGAATCCTGAAACATTTAAAAGAAGTGACATAAGACGGAACATATTGTATATTATGTTCATTTCATGAAGCGCTTGCGTGGCCTCCTAACTAGTGTTGAGCCACCCCCGTAGTGTTCGAGTTCGGTTCAGTTCGTCTTACACCCGTGTGTTCGCCGAACTGTTCGTCGAACTGTTCATCGAACACCGTCGAACACCATTAAAACCAATGGCAGGCAAACAAAAACACCTAGAAACACATAGAAAACACCTTCAAAGGTGTCCAAAAGCTGACAAACTGCTCAGAAGACATAACTAACACATGGAAAAGTGACAAGTACATATAGTCATGCAAAAAGAATAGAGGTGGAGGAGTAAAAGGAGGGGGAGACACAGATATGGGCATGTCATGCCCTTCTAAAACCCAAAAAGTTAGAAGCCGACACGGCAAGTCCGTTCCTGCCCGTGCGACCTCCGTGTCGCCGGGTTTGTGTCAGAGCCACGGTGGACCCTGACGGCCAGCCCCCCTCTCCCAATACTGGTGCCTGTCCGCTGGTGGGTCGAGCGAGCCCCCCCTGTGGTGGAGGCAGGTCTAAGCTTTTTAATATAAATTGTCTCTCTAATTTGAATGAATACACTTTAAATCGTTTTACAAGGATCTATTGGAGGGCAAGTCTCATGCCAGCAGCCGCGTAATTCCAGCTCCAGTAGCGTCCACTAAAGCTGCTGCAGTTAAAAATCTTTTATAAGGATCGAGCTCAGCGGTCCACCGCAAGGCGTCCTACCGCCAGTCCCAGCCCCTATGCCTTGGGGTGCCTCCTGATGCTCTTCACTGAGTATCCCGGGGACCCGAAGCATTTCCTTTGAAAAAATTAAGTGTCAAAACTACAGGTGGTGTAGCTTGCTTAACAGCTGGGATAATCCGCTCACTAGCAGACACTGCTACTAGGCACAAAGTATTTCCTGGGCTAGATGCAGTTAAAAATTTGTAATTAGATACTCTCGTTGGATGCTGAGAAAGCATTCCATAGAGTCTCCTGGTATGTCATATATTATTCTCTTAAAAAGCTTGAGGTAGGGGTCTAGGGGACCCTTTTATAGCCAAAATCACGGCCCTGTATCACCTAGGCTGAAGATAAATGGAACTGTAGCACCCCGAGGGCTCGGTTGCTACAGAGGTATTGCACCTCACCAAGAGGTGTGATATCTCATTCTCAGGTAAGGTTGGAGTGTGGATCAGGACCCCGACACCTGCATGCATTACACCACATTGCCGTGGGGCAGGGCGACCAATATGCCCCTGAGATGGGCACGACAGTCCCTGTCCCTGGCTGGAGTGGGGGGAGGGAACACTGAGGAAGGGGAACCCTGTAGTGCAGGAGCAGGGAGGAAGCAGTTCCTGGGTGCATTGAGAAGGGAGTATAAAAGGTGGGCACCATCTTAGTTCAGTGCAGAGAAGTCTGAGCAGAAGTGACAGGGAGCAGGGGCTCTGCTTGAGCTCTGCTCCGGAGGCGGGCTTAGTAACAGAGGCCCAGGCCTGGAAGAGGGAGAAGGAAGGAAGAGGAGCAGAGAAGGCTCCAGGAATGAGGAACGAAGGGATCCCAGGGGTGCGGACGGGTGAGTCGCCACCGCACGGCTGAATCCACCTGCGTGGAGGGGTCAGTCCAAAGGGGGAGACCGGTCCCCAAAACTAGTGGAGGCGGGAAGCGACCCTCAGCTACAAACTGGAAGCTGTGACATTTTATGTGGCGCAGCCCCTCGCTACACCCGCTAGGAAGGCACCACATAGGGTCAGGGAAACTGGCGCCAAGTTTACCAAGAGGAGGCCCGAGGCAGCCGGACAGAAGCATTGATAAGAAAGGCCAGACAAAGGACACACAAAGGGGGTCCTGTGAAAAGCTCCAAAGTTATCTGGGAGTTGTCTGGAGCCCTAACCTGGTGAGCACAGTATGACGTGGGCAGCCGTTACCTGCAGAAGTGGTCTGGATAATAAGAACTGTGAGTAAAGGCCCTGGACTGCATCACTGACTCCGTGTCATTACTGCTGCCGCCCTGCACCATCACCCCCATCCTCCGCATACACTGCCCTGAGGCTATACTCCTCCCGTGGGGAGTTATACTATGCTCTGCTGCACCCACAACACCAGCCTCAGCGGTCTGCCCTGCAGCGGCGGTTCACTCTGACCGCAATCCACGGGTGGCGTACTCGGACATTTAAACATCAAAACCACATAAATAGTTTCGCCACTGGTTTGACCGCCCTGAGACACGGAACCGGGTCGCTGCCACGGAGACTACAACCACCAGCATCCACCAAAAAGGGTCCGGCTCCGGGTGTCCCAAGGCCCAGGGGGCGCGTCAGAACATTTTCATCACCTTTCATAATCACCAATGGGACAAGGCAGGGATGTTCTCTGTCCCCTCTCTTATGCATCCTAGTGACGGAGCACTTGCTCTCATCAATTCGCCATAACCCCAATATTAGGTGGATTGAGGTGGGAGGCACCGAGTACAAGTGCTCTGCATTTGCTGATGATGTCCAAGCATATATCACTCAATCACATATATCCATTCCTGCTGTTATGGCTGAAATAGATCACTTTGTTACATGGTCAAATTTTAAAATCAATGCAGCAAGCTCTGAGGCCCTCGATGTCTCCATCCCCAAATCCATACAGGATTCCATCCAGTCCAACTTTCCCTTTGCCTGGCCCTCACAGGGTATCAAATACTTAGGAATTCCTATTCATAGAGACCTCTCCCGTCTATGTTATCTTAATTTTGGGCCCTTTATTGAACAGCTCCATACAGACCATGGTTGGCAAGTTAGAACTGTAAGATTCACTATGTGAACCACTGGGGTTTTGTGGAAAAGCACATGTACACTGTGTTCCAAATTATTATGCAAAAAGTGTTTAGGAGTGATAAGGTAAGAATTTTTTTGTTTGCCAGTTAAACTCATTGATGGTGATGTGTGTTGGGGCTCTTTATATCACTGTAAGCAATTGCAGACACCTGTGCTAATTAGTTTGGCAGGTGTGTCCAATGAAAGGCAAGACTACTTAAGAAGACTCTCCCACATTATTAAGCAGCCTACATTTTCTGCCAAAATGGGAAAGAAAAAGGATGTGTCGGTTGCTGAAAAGCAACAAATTGTGGAGTGTTTAGGTCAAGGCATGACTACAATCAACATTGTGCGATGATCAGGATGAAGTGTCTTGGCAATCAAGAATTATGTAGCTGATTCACAGTACACACGTGTGCATGCTGATAAGGGAAAATTGAGGACTCTTTCCTATAGGCAATTACGTCAGGTTAAAAGAGCAGCGGCAAAAAAGCCTTATTATAGCAGCAGACACGTTTTTGAAGCTGCTGGTGCCTCCAACGTCCCCCGAACAACAAGATGCAGGGTCCTTCAGAGGTTTTCAGCTGTGCATAAGCCATCCTGTCGACCTCCTCTATCCACTGCACACAAGCAGAAACAGCTCCAGTGGGCCAAACAATACATGAAGACTGACTTCAAATCTGTTTTGTTCATGGATGAGTGCCATGCAATGCTCGATGGTCCAGATGGATGGAGTGGAGGATGGCTGGTTGATGGACACCCCACACAAACACGGCTACAGCGCCAACAAGGAGGAGGTGGAGTAATGTTTTGGGCTGGAATCATGGGGAGAGACATTGTCGGCCCCTTTAGGATCCCTGAAGGGGTAAAGATGAACTCCATAATGTATGTGGAGTTTCTCAAACAGCACTTCCTGCCATGGTTCAAGAAGAAGAACAACCGTGTATTCCACAGCAAGATCATTTTCATGCATGATAATGCACCGTCTCATGCTGCACATAACACATCTGCATCTCTGGCTGATATGGGCTTAAAAGGGGACAAACTTATGGTTTTTTAGCCCCATGCTCCCCTGACCTCTACCCCATTCAGAACCTCTGGAGCATCATCAAAAGTAGTGTCTCTGATGGCGGGAGGCAGTTCACATCTAAGCAACAGCTCTGGGAGGGTATTCTGTCCTCATGCAAAACAATTTAAGCAGAAACCATCCAAAACCTGACAAATTCAATGGACGAGACAGTTCAGAAGCTCCTTTCGAACAAGGGGTACTTAGTGCAAATGTAACATCACCTAGAATAAAGTTTTGAGTTGAAAACTGTTTGATTTCAGTTTCTAGTAACCTGCTAATGCTTATAATTTCAAAAATGACCATTTTTTTGGTCTTTATTAAAATGAAAAGGTTGATCGAAGAGTGTGGGGGATCTAAGAGTGTGGCAACCCAGTAGTCAGGATTTCTTCGAATTCTGAGAATCTGAGGGTCATGTTGCAGGTAGTGCAGCAAGAAGGCACTCATGTGTCTTGCGCATCTAGGAGCCCCAAAATTATTTTCCGGGCTAGATGCAGCTAAAAATTATTATTAATTTTATATCTGGTGGAGCTTAGTATAGATGGCCTAATAGAATCAGTACTGCACACTGCTACAAAGCCCAAATTATTTTCCAGCCAAGATACAGATAAACATGATTAATAACTTTAAATCTGGTGGAGCTTAGTATAGATGGCCTAATAGAATCAATACTGCACACTGCTACAAAGCCCAAATCATTTTCCAGCCAAGATACAGATAAACATGATTAGTAATTTTTAGTGTTGAGCGAGCATGCTCGACACTGCTCGGTACTCGCCCAAGCATCACGCTACTCGGGATGTTCGGCGAGCACCGAACATTTCCAGGTTACTCGGGCGGGAGCTCGGGTCTCCGCCCTGCATGATTGGCGCTCTTTACAGAGCCAATGAACATGCAGGGATTGCCAGCCAGTCACTGTAATGCTGCAGCCATGTTGGTTGTGGGCATTACAGTGATTGGCTGGCTGCACAGCGTCACCTCGAGTATTTAAAACCGGGCGCCGCCATCTTGGACACAGTCGCTCCAGATTAGACAGTGTAGGGACAGCGCTGCTGATTTAGGGAGAGATATAAACTGCGAAATAGTTAGTGTAGGGTCTGTAAAGGCTGCCAGAAGAAACAAACAGTCCTTCTCAGGACTAATATCCATCCCAGATATCAGGCAGGCAGGCTGTATAGGAGACACAGTGGTTATACCAGCAAACGCTGCATTACAGTCCTGTGTGCTCCTGATGCTGAAATTGCTGGACTTAGCACCAGGTGTCGGGGGCCAGGAAAAATCCTTTTTTTTTCATCTAAATCCTCCTTTTTTTTTCCTCCTTCACACTGTACAAATACCCGTCTTATTAACCCTTTGGTGCCCCCCCCCCCCCAAAAAAAAAAAAAAAAAGTGTGTCTCTGATTTTTCAGACACAAATATAACTGTTGAAAATAGTCTGGTGTAGGCTAGAGAAACAGAAGTGTTGTTTTGCACTTCCACGGTTCAAACCTCTGTATTATCCATTTTGGTCCATTTGTATCTAAAACAAAAAACAGTTTGAGTGTGTCGCTCACTGTTCAGCCACAAATATCTCTATTTAAAAAAGTGTGGTATACCCCAGTAAACAATAACTGTGGTTTTGCCATCCCACGGTAAACAGTCTCTATTATTCATCTTTTGGTAGTTTTTTCCGTAAAGAAAAACAGTAGTGTTTCCTGACTGTTGTGACACAAAAATATATCTGTTGAAAATAGTCTTGTGTAGGCCCGACA
The DNA here is from genome assembly GCF_046119375.1 of Phyllobates terribilis. Taxonomy (NCBI): domain Eukaryota; kingdom Metazoa; phylum Chordata; class Amphibia; order Anura; family Dendrobatidae; genus Phyllobates; species Phyllobates terribilis. Next base: position 66,957,142 of record NW_027362763.1, on the reverse strand, counting down.
TCCCAGTGTGGTTTCGCAGTTCCACAGGTCAAATCGCTGTACTATCCAGTTTTGGGCCTTTGGTATCTAAAAAAAAAGCAGTTTGAGTGTGTCGCTCACTGTTCAGCCGCAAATGTCTCTATTTAAAAAAGTGTGGTATACCCCAGTGAACAATAACTGTGGTTTTGCCATCCCATGGTAAAAAATCTCTATTATTCAGCTTTTGGTAGTTTTTTCCATAAAGAAAAACAGTAGTGTCTCCTGACTGTTGTGACACAAAAATATATCTGATGAAAATAGTCTTGTGTAGGCCCGACATCCCAGTGTGGTTTCGCAGTTCCACGGGTCAAATCGCTGTACTATCCAGTTTTGGGCCTTTGGCATCTAAAAAAAAAGCAGTTTGAGTGTGTCGCTCACTGTTCAGCCGCAAATATCTCTATTTAAAAAAGGTGGTATACCCCAGTAAACAATAACTGTGGTTTTGCCATCCCACGGTAAAAAATCTCTATTATTCAGCTTTTGGTAGTTTTTTCCGTAAAGAAAAACAGTAGTGTCTCCTGACTGTTGTGACACAAAAATATATCTGTTGAAAATAATCTTGTGTAGGCCCGACATCCCAGTGTGGTTTCGCAGTTCCACGGGTCAAATCGCTGTACTTTCGAGTTTTGGGCCTTTGGTATCTAAAAAAAAAGCAGTTTGAGTGTGTCGCTCACTGTTCAGCCGCAAATATCTCTATTTAAAAAAGTGTGGTATACCCCAGTAAACAATAACTGTGGTTTTGCCATCCCACGGTAAAAAATCTCTAATATTCAGCTTATGGTAGTTTTTTCCGTAAAGAAAAACAGTAGTGTCTCCTGACTGTTGTGACACAAAAATATATCTGTTGAAAATAGTCTTGTGTAGGCCCGACATCCCAGTGTGGTTTTGCAGTTCCATGTGTCAAATCGCTGTACTATCCAGTTTTGGGCCTTTGGTATCTAAAAAAAAAGCGGTTTGAGTGTGTCGCTCACTGTTCAGCCGCAAATATCTCTATTTAAAAAAGTGTGGTATACCCCAGTAAACAATAACTGTGGTTTTCCTCTTCCACGGTTCTAATCTACTCTTTATTACCCTTTTTCCATTGATAGTGCAAGTGTAAGCTATTTTACTTCATTTACAATGGGCAAGGCGCGTGGCAATTGACGTGGAAGTGGATGTTCTGGTGATGGTTCGTGCAGAGGACGGGGCAGCGGCCAAGGTGAAAATGTGCCACAACCAACAGCCACATCTTCTCGCTCCCACTTCTTGACGGAATTACTAGGGAAGCACAGAACAACACCAGTATTGAGAACTGATCAGTGTGAACAGGTTATTAAATGGATAGCTGATAATACTTCCAGTTACCTGGGCACCACAACCTCCGGTCTGACTTCCACACGTTCAACTCTTAGTAGCCGTGAGTCTCGACCGCATACTCCTCCTCACCCTGATGCTCCTTCCTCCCACCATGCCGAGTGTCGTCAGACAACAAGTGATCCCACACTTGGCACTCTGAAGAGCTGTTCACTGGTCCATTTCCATATTTGGGCCCCTCGCCTGATACACTTGAAGTGGTGGAAGAGGAGATCCCATGTTGCGATGCCAAAATATTTGAACAGCCACGGCCACAGGAAGTCGACGTTGGCAATCTGTCACAAGAGATGGACGATGACGAGACACAATTGCCAGGAAGTGAGGAGGAGGATCGTGGTGCGCAAGTGGAAGAGGAGGAGGTGGTGGATGATCTAGTAACTGACCCAATGTGGAAGGAGGACATGAAGAGTGAGGCCAGCAGCACACAGGGGGAGGGAGGCAGAGTACCCCAACAGGCAGGAAGAAGCAGTGTGGTGGCCGCAGACAGAAGGCAGGCAACCGTTCCCCGTAACACCAACACGAGGGACGTTGCCAGTACAAGCGGTAGGTCTTCCAGAGTCTGGAATTTTTTAAAGACTCTGCTGATAACCCCAAAAAGGCCATACGTTCCACCTGCCATGCCAGCATCAGCAGGGGTGACAAAACTACCAGCCTGACCACCACCAGCATGATCAGGCGCATGGTAGCAAAGCACCCGACTATGTGGGGCGAAACCCAGGGTCCACGACCAGTGTCAGCGGGTGTCACCACTGCTTCTTCCACTGTTGTGTGTGCAATAAAACCCCCTGCTGTGTGCAAGGCAATCCCCTGTCCATACTGCATGTAAAGATGCCCCCTCCTCTCAGTCTTCACTTGTTATGGCAGTTTCTCAAGAAACAGCATCAACGTCCACGTCCACATCCCACCGCAGCGTTCAATTGTCCATATCCCAGACCTTTGAACGAAAGCGGAAATTCGCAGCTAACGCCCCACAGGCCACAGTCCTAAATTCGCACATTTCACGACTGCTTGTGTTGGAAATGCTGCCTTTTAGGCTGGTGGAGACGGAATCCTTCCGCAATCTTATGGCGGTGCCGTCCCTCGGTACTCGGTCCCCAGCCGACACTATTTTGCCCGGTGTGCCATCCCCGCACTACACAAGCACGTGTCCCAAAGCATCTGCCGTGCCCTCAACAACGCAGTTACTAGGAGAGTCCACCTGACAACGGACACGTGGACAAGTGCTTGTGACCAGGGACGGTACATCTCTCTGACAGCACACTGGGTAAACATAGTGGAAGCCGGGACCCAGTCGGACCTTGGGACGGAACACATCCTCCCCACACTGAGGATTGCGGGCCCTATGTCAGTCAGAGTTGCCCCCACAGTGAACAGCTCCTGCGCATCCTCCTCCACTTCCTCCTCCTCATGTTCAGCCTCCATCTCAGATATCACCACATCAGTTACAAGCTGGAAGCATTGCAGTACTGCATCCGCCAAGCGGCAACAGGCTGTGCTGAAACTCATAAGCTTAGGTGATAAACCTCACACTGCTTGTGAGTTGTGGACAGCTGTGAAAGAGCAGGCAGATCTGTGGCTGAGACCGCTGAACCTGCATCCCGGCATGGTTGTGTGTGACAATGGCCGTAACCTGGTGGCGGCTCTGAGACAAGGTGAGATCACACACGTTCCATGCCTGGCTCATGTGCTTAACCTCGTGGTTCAGCGGTTTCTTAAATTGTACCCCGAGTTGACAGATCTGCTCATCAAAGTACGCCGCCTGTCAGCTCATTTTCGCAAGTCGGCTACAGCTTCCGCCGCCCTTGCTGTGTTGCAGCAGCTTTTGCAGCTTCCGGCACACCGACTGGTGTGTGATGTCCCCACACTTTGGAACTCTACCCTCCACATGTTGCAAAGGATTTGTGAGCTGAAGAGAGCAGTTGTGGAGTACCAGCTGCAACAAGGCCGTTGATATTCAGGTCGGACTCCACACATAAGACCTCAGGAGTAGTGTTGAGCCACCCCCGTAGTGTTCGAGTTCGGTTCGGTTCATCGAACACCCGTGTGTTCGCCGAACTGTTCGTCGAACTGTTCGTCGAACACCTTCGAACACCGTTAAAACCAATGGCAGGCAAACAAAAACACCTAGAAACACATAGAAAACACCTTCAAAGGTGTCCAAAAGCTGACAAACTGCTCAGAAGACATAACTAACACATGGAAAAGTGACAAGTACATATAGTCATGCGAAAATAAAAGAGGTGGAGGAGTAAAAGGAGGGGGAGACACAGATATAGGCATGTCATGCCCTTCTAAAATCCAAAAAGTGAGAAGCCGACACGGCCAGTCCGCTCCTGCCCGTGCCACCTCCGTGTCGCCGGGTTTGTGCCAGAGCCGCGGTGAACCCTGATGGCCAGCCCCCCTCTCCCAATACTGGTGCCTGTCCGATGGTGGGTCGAGTGAGTCCCCCTGTGGTGGAGGCAGCTCTAAGCTTTTTAATTTAAATTGTCTCTCTAATTTGAATAAATACACTTTAAATCCATTTACAAGGATCTATTGGAGGGCAAGTCTCATGCCAGCAGCCGCGTAATTCCAGCTCCAGTAGCGTCCACTAAAGCTGCTGCAGTTAAAAAGCTTTTATAAGGATCGAGCTCGGCTGTCCACCGCAAGGCATCCAACTGCCAGTCCCAGCCCCTATGCCTTGGGGTGCCTCCTGATGCTCTTCACTGAGTATCCCGTGGTCCCGAAGCATTTCCTTTGAAAAAATTAAGTGTCCAAACTACAGGTGGTGTAGCTTGCTTAACAGCCGGGATAATCCGCTGACTAGCAGACACTGCTACTAGGCACAAAGTATTTCCTGGGCTAGATGCAGTTAAAAATTTGTAATTAGATACTCTCGTTGGATGCTGAGAAAGCATTCCATAGAGTCTCCTGGCACGCCATATATGATTCTCTTAAAAAGCTTGGGGTAGGGGTCTAGGGGACCCTTTTATAGCCAAAATCACGGCCCTGTATCGCAATACGTCACCTAGGCTGAAGATAAATGGAACTGTAGCACCCTGAGGGCTCGGTTGCTACAGAGGTATTGCACCTCACCCAGAGGTGTGATATCTCACTCTCAGGTAAGGATGTAGTGTGGATCAGGACCCGACACCTGCATGCATTACACCACATTGCCGTGGGGCAGGGCAACCAATATGCCCCTGAGATGGGCACGACAGTCCCTGTCCCTGGCTGGAGTGGGGGGAGCGAACACTGAGGAAGGGGAACCCTGTAGTGCAGGAGTAGGGAGGAAGCAGTTCCTGGGTGCATTGAGAAGGGAGTATAAAAGGTGGGCACCATCTTAGTTCAGTGCAGAGAAGTCTGAGCAGAAGTGGCAGGGAGCAGGGGCTCTGCATGAGCTCTGCTCCGGAGGCGGGCCTAGTAACAGAGGCCCAGGCCTGGAAGAGGGAGAAGGAAGGAAGAGGAGCGGAGAAGGCTCCAGGAACAAGGAATTAAGGGATCCCAGGGGTGCGGACGGGCGAGTCGCCACCGCACGCCCGAATCCACCTGCGTGGAGGGGTCAGGCCAAAGGGGGAGACCGGTCCCCGAACTAGTGGAGGCAGGAAACGACCCTCAGCTAGAAACCGGAGGCTCTGACATTTTATGTGGCGCAGCCCCTCGCTACACCCGCTAGGAAGGCACCACATAGGGTCAGGGAAACTGGCGCCAAGTTTACCAAGAGGAGGCCCGAGGCAGCCGGACAGAAGTGTTGGTAAGAAAGGCCATACAAAGGACACACAAAGGGGGTCCTGTGAAGTGCTCCAAAGTTATCTGGGAGTTGTCTGAGCCCCTCACCTGGTGAGCACAGTACGACGTGGGCAGCCGCTACCTGCAGACGTGGTCTGGATAATAAGAACTGTGAGTAAAGGCCCTGAACTGCATCACTGACTCCGTGTCGTTACTGCTGCTGCCCTGCACCATCACCCCCATCCTCCGCATACACTGCCCTGAGGCTATACTCCTCCCGTGGGGAGTTATGCTACGCTCTGCTGCACCCACAACACCAGCCTCAGCGGTCTGCCCTGTAGCGGCGGTTCACTCTGACCGCAATCCACGGGTGGCGTAGTCGTACATTTAAACATCAAAACCACATAAATAGTTCCGCCACTGGTTTGACCGCCCTGAGCCACGGAACCGGGTCGCCGCCACGAAGACTACAACCACCATCAACCACCAAAAAGGGTCCGGCTCCGGGTGTCCCAAGGCCCAGGGGGTGCGTCAGAACATTTTCATCACCTTTCACAATCACCAAAGGGACAAGGCAGGGATGTCCTCTGTCCCCTCTCTTATACATCCTAGTGACGGAGCACCTGCTCTCATCAATTCGCCATAACCCCAATATTAGGTGGATTGAGGTGGGAGGCACCGAGTACAAGTGCTCTCTATTTGCTGATGATGTCCTAGTATATATCACTCAATCACATATATCCATCCATGCTGTTATGGCTGAAATAGATCACTTTGTTACATGGTCAAATTTTAAAATCAATGCAGCGAAGTTTGAGGCCCTCGATGTCTCCCTCCCCAAATCCATATAGGATTCCATCCAGTCCAACTTTCCCTTTGCCTGGCCCTAACAGGGTATCAAATACTTAGGAATTCCTATTCATAGAGACCTCTCCCATCTATGTTATCTTAATTTTGGGCCCTTTATTGAACAACTCCATACAGACCACGGTTGGCAAGTTAGAACTGTAACATTCACTACGTGAACCGCTGGTGTTTTGTGGAAAAGCACATGTACACTGCGTTCCAAATTATTATGCAAAAAGTGTTTAGGAGTGATAAGGGAAGAATTTGTTTGTTTGTCAGTTAAACTCATTAATGGTGATGTGTGTCAGGGCTCTTTATATCACTGTAAGCAATTGCAGACACCTGTGCTAATTAGTTTGGCAGGTGTGTCCAATGAAAGGCAAGACTACTCTTAAGAAGGCTCTCTCACATTATTAAGCAGCCTACATTTTCTGCCAAAATGGGAAAGAAAAAGGATGTGTCGGCTGCTGAGAAGCAACAAATTGTGGAGTGTTTAGGTTAAGGCATGACTACAATCAACATTGTGCGATGATCAGGATGAAGTGTCTTGGCAATCAAGAACTATGTAGCTGATTCACAGTACACATGTGTGCGTGCTGATAAGGGCAAATTGAGGACTCTTTCCTACAGGCAATTACGTCAGGTTGAAAGAGCAGCGGCAAAAAAGCCTTGTCATAGCAGCAGACAAGTTTTTGAAGCTGCTTGTGCCTCCAACGTCCCCCGAACAACAAGATGCAGGGTCCTTCAGAGGTTTGCAGCTGTGCATACGCCATCCTGTCGACCTCCTCTATCCACTTCACACAAGCAGAAATGGCTCCAGTGGGCCAAACATTACATGAAGACTGATTTCAAAACAGTTTTGTTCACGGATGAGTGCCGTGCAGCGCTCGATGGTCCAGATGGATGGAGTGGAGGATGGCTGGTTGATGGACACTCCACGCAAACACGGCTACAGCGCCAACAAGGAGGAGGTGGAGTAATGTTTTGGGCTGGAATCATGGGGAGAGAGATTGTCGGCCCCTTTAGGATCCCTGAAGGCGCTAAAGATGAACTCCATAATGTATGTGGATTTTCTCAAACAGCACTTCCTGCCATGGTTCAAGAAGAAGAACCGTGTATTTCACAGCAAGATCATTTTTCTGCATGATAATGCACCATCTCATGCTGCACATAAAACATCTGCATCTCTGGCTGATATGGGCATAAAAGGGGACAAACTTATGGTGTGACCCCCATGCTCCCCTGACCTCTACCCCATTCAGAACCTTTGGAGCATCATTAAAAGGAGTGTCTATGATGGCGGGAGGCAGTTCACATCTAAGCAACAGCTCTGGGAGGGTATTCTGTCCTCATGCAAAACAATTGAAGCAGAAACCATCCAAAACCTGACAAATTCAATGGATGAGAGAGTTCAGAAGCTCCTTTCGAACAAGGGGTCCTATGTGAAAATGTAACATCACCTAGAATAAAGTTTTGAGTTGAAAACTGTTTGATTTCAGTTTATAACAACCTGCTAATGCTTATAATTTCAAAAATGACCATTTTTTTGGTCTTTATTAAAATGAAAAGGTTGATCGAAAAGTTTGGGGGATCTAAGAGTGTGGCAACCCAGTAGTCATGACTACTTCGAATTCTGACAATATGAGGGTCATGCTGCAGGTAGTGCAGCAAGAAGGCACTTATGTGTCTTGCGCATCTCAGAGCCCCAAAATTATTTTCCGGGCTAGATGCAGCTAAAAATTATTTTTAATTTTAAATCTGGTGAAGCTTTAGTATAGATGGCCTAATAGGATCAGTGCTGCACACTGCTACAAAGACCAAATTATTTTCCAGCCAAGATACAGATAAACATGATTAGTAATTTAAAAGCTTAAAACGGTTGGTAGGGTGATTTTAACCAATCATCAAGCTTTTACTCTCCCCAGGATGACACAGGGGTAGAAAAGTCGTTTCGGATCCATGATTTGTTCATCTTTATGAACGTGAGTCTGTCTACATTATCAGTGGAGAGCCGCGTGCGCTTATCTGTCAGCACACCACCAGCAGCGCTGAACACACGTTCAGACAGAACGCTGGCTGCGGGGCATGACAAGATCTCCAAGGCGTAAGTGGCTAGCTCCGGCCATTTATCCAGATTGGAAGCCCAAAAAGAGCAAGGGTCCAGTGACACAGTCGTGGCTTCAATGTTTACTTGGAGATACTCCTGTACCATCGTCTCTAGGCGTTGACTATGTGTCAGACTTCTTGTCTCCTGTGGCCTTGCAAAGGATGGGCTAAAAAAGTGGTGAAATGATTCCGCAAAATTGATGTTACCAGCAGATACTGTGGTTCTGTTACGGTTTGAGTGCTGAACACTTGACGGTCCCACGGTTGGCAAGTTGGAACTGTGAGATTCACTACGTGCACCACTGGTATTTTGTGGAAAAGCACATGTAAGATTCTGCAACAGTCTCTGCTGATACTCCTGCATGCGTGCATCCCTTTCTATGGCAGGAATAATTTCTGCAAATTTACTTTTGTACCGAGGATCTAACAGTGTGGCAACCCAGTAGTCAGGATTATTTCTAATTCTCACAATTCGAGGGTCATGTTGCAGGTAGTGCAGCAAGAAGGCACTCATGTGTGTTGCGCATCCAGGAGCACCAAGTCCCTGTTGTGTTGGTGGCGAGGTAACAATCATGCTTCCTTCCTCTGTCCTCTCCCCCCAACCTCGCACAACAGAAATGTGATCAAGGTCTCCCTCATCTGATGAGTCTTCCATCAGTTCGTCCTCCACTTCTTCCTGGGCTCCTGCACCTTCCTCACTAGTTTGGCTGCTACCATGCGCCCTGGTAAAACCATCTCCCTCACCCTCACATGCCTGCCGCCTTGGTGCTGCCGACCGTCTGGACCTTGCAGATGTTAGCCCTTCCGCATACAACTCCTCCTCCTCTACTTCCTCCACCTCCTCTTGTGCCACCACCTGACTCCGAATTCTGTTTAACATGTGCTCCAGCATGTAAATCACTGGAATAGTCATGCTGATAATGGCATCGTCAGCACTAAACATCTTCGTCGCCATTTCAAAACTGTGCAGAAGGGTGCATAGGTCCCTGATCTGAGACCACTCCTCCAGCGTGATTTGCCCCACCTCTGAATCTCGTTGGCCCAGGCTATACGTCAGAACGTATTGCACCAGGGCTTGTCGGTGCTGCCACAGTCGCTGCAACATGTGCAGAGTTGAATTCCACCGGGTAGGCACATCGCATTTTAGCCGGTGAAGTGGCAGGCCCAACGACTTCTGTAGAGATGTAAGTCGCTGAGCTGCGGGATGCGAACGGCGGAAGTGAGCACACAGCGACCGTGCCCTCTGCAGAAGGCCATCTAGTCTGGGATAGTGGGCTAAAAATTGCTGGACAACCAGGTTCAACACGTGAGCCATACAAGGCACGTGTGTGACATTGCCCCGGCGAAGGGCCGCACCCAGGTTTGCAGCATTGTCGCACACGGCCTTCCCTGGTTTCAGGTCCAGTGGAGACAACCATTCATGAAATTGGTTCTCCAGAGCTGACCACAACTCCTCAGCTGTGTGACTCACATTTCCCAGACATTTCAATGTAAAAACCGCCTGATGACGTTGAGCCCTACTGCCAGCATAGTAAGGAGATGTGCAGGATCCCTTCTGCGCAGTTAGAAAGCTTGTGGCATGACCAGACAGGCTTTGGGTGCAGGTGGAAGACCGAGAGGAGGTTGAGGAGGCAGAAGCAGTGGAGGAACTTTGACATAAAGAGGATTGACGCACAACTCGTGGGGACGGCAAGACCTGGACAGCAGCCCCTTGTCCTGCTGTCACCATAGTTACCCAGTGCCCAGTCAGCGACATGTAACGCCCCTGTCCATGCCTACTCGTCCAAGTGTCTGTGGTGAAATGCACCCTGTCACACACATAGTTTCTCAAAGAAGCAGTGATGTTGTGTGCGACATGCTGGTGGAGCGCAGGCACACCTTTCTTTGAGAAGTAGTGCCGACTGGGCATCTGGTACTGGGGCACTGCGACGGACATAAGGTCTCAAAAATCCTCTGTGTCCACCAGGCGGAAAGGCAGCATTTCTGTAGCCAAGAGCTTGCAGATGGTGAAATTCAACCTCTTAGCTTTCTCATGGCTAGGAGGAAATGATCTTTTACTTGTCCACATCTGGGGGACCGAGGGCTGGCTATTGTGCTTAGACGGGGTTGATAAGGGTGTTTTCACGGGTGTGTCGCCACGAAGATCGTCACGATTACACAGCCTGACTTCTCGCAGCTGACTTTTTGGTGCTTGGTGTTTTCGGCAGTGAGGGAGTTAATTCTCTCTCTCTCTGTGCTAGACGAGGTCCAACCTCGCCCAGCTGCAATCAATGTTGCTGTAATGAGACTCCTTCATATGCCTGCTGGTCTGTTTGGGAAGTGTCGGTGAAAGCATTTCACATAGACTTACAGAGCGGATCGTTGTATTTGGAGTTTCTGAGATAAGTGTATTTGGAGTGTTTTTTCCCTTCCTCGCTTTATCATTTATCTCCTTTCCCGTTGGAGTTCCCTCTGTTGTAGTTGTGTAGTTTTTGTATGCAAGGTGGTTTTGGTTTTTCCCTTGTACTGTCTCGTTCGTCTAAGTACTGTGTGTGGGCATATTATTACTTGTCCTCTTTTGTTGTGATCGGGGTCCTTCTCAGGACTAGATTACTTAGGTGCAGGGATCCTCAGGAGGTAGGGGTTACGCTGGCGGCCTGGACCTCTGTACCTTTAACAGTACCTCCAGGTTGAGGGATTAGTCAGGGCCCCAGCTTAGGGTCAGCTTAGGCTCCCTACCTCCAGTATACAGAGACAGCGTGACATTTTCACCGACCCACTTAGTTTTTCTCCAGCTACCATGGATCCAGTAGCCGGTCTAGCTCGGCAGTTGCAGAGTTTGTCCATGGAGCTGGCGGATGTTAGGTCCAAGGTTTTGCATCCTCTGGAGCAAGCCGGACCAGAACCTAAAGTAGCTCTCCCTGACAGGTTCACTGGGGGACGGGACAAGTTTTTTGTTTTCCGGGAGGCATGCAAATTGTACTTTCGGCTGCGGCCTCGGTCATCGGGGAGTGAAGAACAAAGGGTGGGAATTGTCATCTCGCTCCTACAAGGGGACCCACAATCTTGGGCGTTCTCTCTTCCCCCGGGCTCCCCGGCTCTCCAGTCAGTGGATAGGTTTTTCGCTGCTCTGGGACTCGTATATGATGACCCAGATCGGATCTCCCTTGCTGAGTCTAAGTTACGTAGGATCCAGCAGGGAGATCGTCCGGCGGAGGAATTCTGTTCGGAGTTCCGTAGGTGGGCCACGGACACCCAGTGGAATGACCCGGCTCTTAGGAGCCAGTTTTGTCAAGGTTTATCCGACAAATTACAGGATGTGTTGGCACAGTATGACTCTCCCGCGTCACTGGAAGCCGCTATGGCCCTGGCTATTCGCGTTGACAGACGGCTTCGGGAGAGGTGCGGGATAACTCGACCCCCTGTGATGACTCCACCTCCTACAAGGTCCCCTCATATGGTGGTTCCCCTGGTCAGTCCAGAGGAGCCTATGCAATTAGGAGGGACATCTTTTCGGGGGAGGGGACCGGTGGTGCGCCATAAGACAGGAAGGTGTTTCTTCTGCGGGAGAAAGGGACATTTTATTGGGGGGTGTCCATCCCGTCCCTTGCAGAGTGAAGAGTCGTCGGAAAACTGTTGATCCCAGGTTGTGTGGTGGACGGCAATCTGGGAGTAGGTATTTCGTCCCTAGGTTCGTCTCAGTTTCTCGTACCGGCGGAGGTGGTGGTGGGTACGAGAACTGAGAGGATATCTGTTCTTCTGGATAGTGGGGCCGGGGCTAATCTGGTTGATGCTCGGTTTGCCCGGGTTCAAGGTATGCGATTGAGTGAGTTGGCTAAACCCATCCCCATATTCTCGATCGATGCCAGGCCTCTCGGTCAGGATAGTTTTTTGCAAGCTGTGCATGACGTAAAACTTCAAGTGGGGGCGATACATAAAGAACTGTTGTCTTGCTACGTGTTGGAGGGTCTTCCCGCTCCTATAGTGTTGGGCCTTCCTTGGTTAACTAAGCATAACCCGGTTATTAATTGGCAAACCAGAGAGATAAGCCAATGGAGTAAATTCTGTAATATAAACTGCATGAACACGGTCATCGGTGCGGTTACTCCTTGGGTCTTACCTCCATTTCTGGCGGACTTTGAGGATGTATTCTCGGAGAAAGGGTGTCAGGAACTACCTCCTCATCGCGAGTATGACTGTTCTGTAAAACTGCTCCCTGAGGCCAAGTTACCTAAAGCTAGGTTGTATAACCTTTCTGGTCCTGAGAGGCAGGCCATGAAGGATTATATTTCAGAAAGTCTGGCTAAGGGGCATATTAGACCTTCATCTTCACCGGTGGCTGCGGGGTTCTTCTTTGTTAAGAAGAAAGATGGAGGCCTACGCCCTTGCCTGGATTTCCGTGAACTTAATCGGATTACGGTCCGAGATCCGTATCCACTCCCACTTATTCCCGATCTCTTTAATCAGATCGTGGGCGCCAAATGGTTCTCTAAGTTGGATCTCAGGGGGGCGTACAATCTGATTAGGATGAAGGAGGGGGATGAGTGGAAGACGGCGTTTAACACTCCGGAGGGGCATTATGAGAACCTTGTCATGCCATTCGGTCTGACTAATGCCCCGGCGGTGTTCCAACACTTTGTTAATGACATTTTTCGCCGCCTGGTGGGACAGTTTGTTGTCATATATCTGGATGATATCTTAATTTACTCGCCGGATCTGGTGTCTCATCAGGAGCACGTTAGGCAGGTGTTACAGATCTTGCGGGATAATAAACTGTATGCCAAATGGGAAAAGTGTGTGTTCGCCGTACAGGAACTCCAGTTTTTAGGCTTCCTGGTTTCAGCGTCCGGTTTTCGTATGGACCCTGGGAAAGTGCGGGCAGTTCTTGAGTGGGATCGGCCAGAGAATCTTAAGGCACTACAACGTTTCCTGGGGTTTGCTAATTATTACCGGAAGTTCATTCGTAATTTCTCGTCCATGGTTAAGCCTCTCACAGACATGACTAAAAAGGGGACGGATTTTTCTAGGTGGTCTGACAAGGCTTGTCAAGCATTCTCCTCCTTGAAAAAATGTTTTGCCTCGGCACCCATACTCATTCAACCTGATGCGTCACAGCCATTCATTGTAGAGGTAGACGCTTCCGAGGTAGGGGTGGGAGCAGTATTGTCACAAGGTTCGTCCCCTGGTAAGTGGCATCCGTGCGCCTTTTTCTCTAAAAAATTGTCGTCCGCTGAGAGGAATTACGATGTCGGCAATAGGGAACTCTTGGCCATTAAGTTAGCTTTTGAGGAGTGGCGCCATTTTTTGGAGGGGGCAGTCCATCCGGTCACCGTCATCACCGATCACAAGAACCTGCTATATCTGGAATCCGCGAAACGTCTGAATCCCAGACAAGCTAGGTGGTCATTGTTTTTTACCAGGTTTAATTTTGTCGTTACATATCGTCCTGGGTCAAAAAATGTAAAGGCGGATGCCTTATCTCGTAGTTTCCCTGGGGCCGGGAATACGGACGACCCGATTCCTATCCTTCAGGAGGGGGTGGTGGTTTCGGCAGTATGCTCTGAGCTGGAGGAGGAGGTATTGGAGGCTCAGGGGGACGCCCCTGTTGGACCTCCGGGGAGACTGTTTGTTCCAGATCAGTTGAGACAAAAGGTGATCGAGGCACACCATAACTCAGTTTTGGCAGGACACCCGGGGAGTAAAGCAACTGTGGATCTCCTCTCGCGTCGGTTTTGGTGGCCTAACTTACATAAGGAGGTGGTAACTTTTGTCGCGTCCTGTGGGGTTTGTGCGCGCTCTAAGACCTCACATACCCGTCCGTCTGGGGCCCTCTTACCTTTGAAGATCCCGGAGCGTCCTTGGACTCATCTGTCTATGGACTTTATTACGGACCTCCCTCCGTCTTCGGGTAAAACGGTCATACTCGTTGTAGTGGACAGGTTCAGCAAGATGGCACATTTTATCGCTCTTCCGGCTCTCCCTAATGCTAAAACTCTTGCGCAGGTGTTCATTGGGGAGATTGTGAGGCTTCACGGGGTACCCTCCGATGTGGTGTCTGATCGGGGGTCTCAGTTTGTGTCCAAGTTCTGGAAGGCGTTTTGTGCACAGCGGGGGATGCATTTGTCATTTTCATCGGCTTTTCACCCTCAGACCAATGGTCAGACGGAACGTATGAACCAGAGCTTGGAGACATATCTCCGGTGTTTTGTGTCAGAGAACCAGGAGGACTGGGCTTCTTTCTTACCTCTGGCAGAGTTTGCTCTTAATAATAGGCGGAGCGAGTCCACTGGTAAGTCCCCATTTTTTGGGGCATATGGTTTTCACCCCCAGTTTTGTACTTTCAGTAGGGGGGGCTCTTTGGGGGTTCCTGAGGAGGAACGATTTTCCTCATCACTCGCTTCAGTATGGAGAGGGGTGCTGAAGAATCTGAATACTATGGGGAACCGATACAAACGTAAGGCTGATAGGAGGAGAGTGTCTGGTCCGGACCTAAGTGTGAACGATCGGGTATGGTTGTCTACCAGGAATATTAAACTTAAGGTTCCCTCCTGGAAACTGGGTCCCAGGTTCATCGGGCCGTACAGAATCAGTTCTATTATTAATCCGGTGGCATTCCGTCTTGACCTCCCCCCTACGTTTAAAATTCACAACGTGTTCCACAGATCGTTGCTTAAGAGGTATGTGGCGCCGGTGGTACCGTCACCTTTACCTCCCCCTCCAGTGGTGGTCAATGGTAACTTGGAGTTCCAGGTATCAAGGGTCATCGATTCACGTTTTAATCGCCGGTCCCTTCAGTACCTGGTTCATTGGAAAGGGTATGGTCCTGAGGAGAGGATGTGGGTTCCTGCGTCGGATATTAACGCAGACCGATTAGTTCGGGCCTTCCACACGACTCACCCGGATAAACCTGGCCCTGAGGGTCCGGAGGCCCCTCGTAGAAGGGGGGGTACTGTCACGGGTGTGTCGCCACGAAGATCGTCACGATTACACAGCCTGACTTCTCGCAGCTGACTTTTTGGTGCTTGGTGTTTTCGGCAGTGAGGGAGTTAATTCTCTCTCTCTCTGTGCTAGACGAGGTCCAACCTCGCCCAGCTGCAATCAATGTTGCTGTAATGAGACTCCTTCATATGCCTGCTGGTCTGTTTGGGAAGTGTCGGTGAAAGCATTTCACATAGACTTACAGAGCGGATCGTTGTATTTGGAGTTTCTGAGATAAGTGTATTTGGAGTGTTTTTTCCCTTCCTCACTTTATCATTTATCTCCTTTCCCGTTGGAGTTCCCTCTGTTGTAGTTGTGTAGTTTTTGTATGCAAGGTGGTTTTGGTTTTTCCCTTGTACTGTCTCGTTCGTCTAAGTACTGTGTGTGGGCATATTATTACTTGTCCTCTTTTGTTGTGATCGGGGTCCTTCTCAGGACTAGATTACTTAGGTGCAGGGATCCTCAGGAGGTAGGGGTTACGCTGGCGGCCTGGACCTCTGTACCTTTAACAGTACCTCCAGTTTGAGGGATTAGTCAAGGCCCCAGCTTAGGGTCAGCTTAGGCTCCCTACCTCCAGTATACAGAGACAGCGTGACAGGTGTCCCCGGCAAACTGCCGGTCTGTGAGGAAGATGCAGGCGGACATGTTAGGTTGCCTTGATCCAAAGGTGGTGCTATCGATGTCGGACAGCGCTCAACACCAGCTGGTGTTCCCACCTCCAAAGAAAATGATGACCTGCCAATCACGCTGGCTGTTGCGGGTAAAGAGGTGGCAGGTCTGCGCCGGAAAACAGGTGTGACTGCTGTCCCCCCAGTCACAGAGGATGAAGAGGCCGCGGATGCACAAGATATGGCAGACGGTGGTTGGTCCGGCCGGCTAGGCCGCATTGTAGCACACTGAGCTTCCCACTGCAACTTATGCTTCATGTCCATGTGCCGGTTCATGCATGAAGTACTCAAACTATGTATTTTTTGGCCTCTACTTAGCTTTTGCTGACAAATGTTACAGATAACACGAGTTGGGTCATCTTTATCGATCTGAAAAAATGCCCAGGCTATGCAAGGCTTAGCACCCATGCGACCTGAAGAGCCACCATGACCTGTGGTGAGAGGCAGAGTTGTGTTTGAGGATGCAGTTGTTGACGTGCTTCCAGTACTATGTCTCTGTCCAGGAAGGCGCAACCTGACCTCGTCGTCACTAGCATCTTCCTCCACCTCCTCTGCTGACCTCATCTCTTGGCTGACTGTGGGTTGACAGTAAGTGGGATCTCCAACCTCATCATCATCACCCTGTGCGTTATCACACCCGTCGTCCTCAGAGCCAACCTGTTCCTGCCCTGACAAAAAACTAAAGTTGTCACTCCAATCAGGTATTTGAGTCTTATCATCGTCTTCCTCATTGTCTCCACCAACAGGAGTTACAGTTTGGGAATGAGGGTCTACATTATGGTCAGAACCTTCTGCGTCTGGTCCTGGATCCGACTCATAAAGATTCTGGGCATCAGTGCAGATTATTTCCTCGTCTGGATTCACAGAAGCGCTGGAGTCGACCTCTGATTCCCAGGATATAATATGAGTAAACAGCTCTGCAGACTCAACCATCTGTTCTACCTCATACTCAGACGGGCAGCTGGAGATTTGGGAGCTGTGAGGAAGCAAGTGCGATTGGGGTGACACCTTTGAGGACTGGAGTATTTGTGATGTTGAAGTTGATGTGGAGGAGAGCCCACTTAAAGGAGCACTTGATATCCATTGAAGCACCTGCTGTTTTTGTGCCTCATCTGGAATTTGTAGCGATTGGCGTGGCCGTAAGAAAGGGATCTTATCACATTGTCCGCTAAAAGAAGTAGACATTTTAGTTTGGCTGGAAGATGGTCTTTCTTCTGCAGATGTTACTGTTTCTTTAACACCTACCCCACGTACACAACCTTTTTTCCCCTTCCCAACACGCCTATTCCCCTTTCCACCAGCAGCAGGCCTTTTTCCACTCATTTTGGTGGTTAACTAATTCACAACTCTGGAGTTGTTTGCACAAAAAAACAATGGATGGTAACCGAGCAGAGCTGAGTGGCCAAACTGTGGTATTAGGCCAAAACTATTGGCTGGGTTAGAAGCAGAAAAAAATTATATTCAATTTGCAACCTGATGGAGGTCAGTATAGATGGACTAATACAACAAGTCCCAAACACAGCTAGAAGCCCAATATTTTTTCAGAGGTAGATGCAGAAAAAAATTATATTCAGTTTGCAACCTGATGGAGGTCTGTATAGATGGATTAATAGAACAAGACCCACACACAGCTAGAAGCCCAATATTTTTTCAGAGGTAGATGCAGAAAAAAATATATTCAATTTGCAACCTGATGGAGGTCAGTATAGATGGACTAATACAACAAGTCCCACACACAGCTAGAAGCCCAATATTTTTTCAGGGGTAGATGCAGAAAAAAATATATTCAGTTTGCAACCTGATGGAGGTCAGTATAGATGGACTAATACAACAAGTCCCACACACAGCTAGAAGCCCAAATACTTTTTCAGAGGTTCTGTAGATGCAGATAAAAATTATTTTTAATTTGCAACCTGATGGAGGTCAGTATAGATGGACTAACAGAGAAAGTCCCACACACTGCTAGAAGGCCAAATATTTTTTAGAGCTAGATGCAGAAAAAAATTATATTCAGTTTGCAACCTGATGGAGGTCAGTATAGATGGACTAACAGAGAAAGTCCCACACACTGCTAGAAGGCCAAATATTTTTTCAGAGCTAGATGCAGAAAAAAATTATATTCAGTTTGCAACCTGATGGAGGTCAGTATAGATGGACTAATACAACAAGTCCCACACACAGCTAGAAGCCCAATATTTTTTCAGAGGTAGATGCAGAAAAAAATATATTCAGTTTGCAACCTGATGGAGGTCAGTATAGATGGACTAATACAACAAGTCCCACACACAGCTAGAAGCCCAATATTTTTTCAGAGGTAGATGCAGAAAAAAATATATTCAGTTTACAACCTGATGGAGGTCAGTATAGATGGACTAATACAACAAGTCCCACACACAGCTAGAAGCCCAATATTTTTTCAGAGGTAGATGCAGAAAAAAATATATTCAGTTTGCAACCTGATGGAGGTCAGTATAGATGGACTAATACAACAAGTCCCACACACAGCTAGAAGCCCAATATTTTTTCAGAGGTAGATGCAGAAAAAAATATATTCAGTTTGCAACCTGATGGAGGTCAGTATAGATGGACTAATACAACAAGTCCCACACACAGCTAGAAGCCCAATATTTTTTCAGAGGTAGATGCAGAAAAAAATATATTCAGTTTGCAACCTGACGGAGGTCAGTATAGATGGACTAATACAAGTCCCACACACAGCTAGAAGCCCAAATATTTTTTCAGAGGTTCTGTAGATGCAGATAAAAATTATTTTTAATTTGCAACCTGATAGAGGTCAGTATAGATGGACTAATAGAGAAAGTCCGACACACTGCTAGAAGGCCAAATATTTTTTCAGAGCTAGATGCAGAAAAAAATTATATTCAGTTTGCAACCTGATGGAGGTCAGTATAGATGGACTAACAGAGAAAGTCCCACACACTGCTAGAAGGCCAAATAGTTTTTCAGAGCTAGATGCAGAAAAAAATTATATTCAGTTTGCAACCTGATGGAGGTCAGTATAGATGGACTAACAGAGAAAGTCCCACACACTGCTAGAAGGCCAAATATTTTTTCAGAGCTAGATGCAGAAAAAAATTATATTCAGTTTGCAACCTGATGGAGGTCTGTATAGATGGATTAATAGAACAAGACCCACACACAGCTAGAAGCCCAATATTTTTTCAGAGGTAGATGCAGAAAAAAATATATTCAGTTTGCAACCTGATGGAGGTCAGTATAGATGGACTAATACAACAAGTCCCACACACAGCTAGAAGCCCAATATTTTTTCAGAGGTAGATGCAGAAAAAAATATATTCAGTTTGCAACCTGATGGAGGTCAGTATAGATGTACTAATACAACAAGTCCCACACACAGCTAGAAGCCCAAATATTTTTTCAGAGGTACTGTAGATGCAGATAAAAATTATTTTTAATTTGCAACCTGATGGAGGTCAGTATAGATGGACTAATAGAGAAAGTCTGACACACTGCTAGAAGGCCAAATATTTTTTCAGAGCTAGATGCAGAAAAAAATTATATTCAGTTTGCAACCTGATGGAGGTCAGTATAGATGGACTAATAGAATGATGCTATGCCCAAAAGATTTTACTTCACTAGGTGCAGTAAAAAAATTGGTATTCTATACACAGGTGGTATATCTTGCAACACAGATAGGCTACTCCACTGACTAACACACTCTGCAATAGGCCAAAAAGGATTAGCTTTGCTAGATTCAGCCAAATGCTGTGAAAAAAACTTGCACAGCACTGGCACAGACCTGCCTGGCAAAAACTGATAGAAACTGATGTAACCTAGTCCTGAAAAGGACTCCAATTACAATTAGTCTTTACTCCCACAATCTATCTATTTAAGAGCACAGACCTCCCTGATAAAAGTCGTAGGAAATGCTGTAACCTAGTCCTTAAAAGGACTGCAATCACAACTATTCCCTACTCCCAAGCTATCTGTATATTTGTGCGAAAATTGGCTTGAAATTAACAAGGTATAGCGCACACAGCAACAGCGGTGCCGTCTAACACGCAGCTGCAGCAGTGAGAAAATGGTGGCGACGGGGAAAATGGCTTGGTCTTATAGGGCAAGGACATGTGACATACACTGCCAATGACACATGCCCTTGCTTGTGTGAAAAAAAGCACTTCGCTCCATGTGTGCGCTGCTGATAGGCTGACAGATTGCACCTCCCCACTGCAAATGCGGGAAAGAGAAAAAAAAATGGAGATCTTCATTGTTCCTGCAGAGATCCATCCCCTGCCCCTCCCCCCACCCGCTGTACACTCAAACTGCGTATTAACATTAATTTTCATCATTACTGAGAAAAAATTCAGTTATGATTTTGGTGCTCGAACAGTTATCGAACATAACCTCGAACAGCCGAATTTTTCTCAAATTGTTCGTGTTCGCCGAACGGCTCGAACACCGCCCAAAACAGCTCGAATTTGAGATTGGCGAACAGTTCGAGTAGAACAACGCTCATTTCTACTCAGGAGTGGACCTGGATGTCTGACATATGTCCCATCCTGACAAACTTTGAGGAGGCCATCAAGATGGTGAGTGGCGATGACGCCATCATTAGTGTCAGCATCCCACTTGTCTGTCTTTTGCAATGCTCTCTGCAGAGAATTAAAGAGGAGGCATTGCAGCCAGAGTATGATGAGATGGATCAAGAAGCCGTAGCGGGCGATTACACACAGCCCAGCCTCATCTCATCCCAACGTGCATTGGGGGACAATGAGGGAGAGGAGGAGGAGGAGGAGGAGGAAGAACAGGAGCTGCTATCATGCATTGTAGACGGTAGTACCTGAACAAGTGTGATACCGTCGGTTCAGCGTGGGTGGCTTGAGGACAGGGGGGAGGAGGAAGAGGAGGAGGAGGAGGAGAGCATGGTCAGTCGTCATCTTGGTGAGGACACGGAAATCTTGCCCGTTACCAGTCTGGCACGCATGGCTGACTTTATGTTACGCTGCCTTAACCGTGACCCTCGCGTTGTCAAAATGTTGGGTGACAGTCATTACTGGTTGGTGACACTTGTAGACCCCCGCTACAAGGAGAACTTTCACTCTCTTATTCCTAAGGTGGAGAGGTCTACAAAAATGGGGCAGTACCAGAAGGCCCTTGCTGCAGAACTCTTAAAAAAATTCCCATCTGAACACGCTAGCGGCAGAGGTCACAGTTCGTTGCCCAACCAAGGCGTACAGGCGAGAGAGATGCAACTCCAATCCAGCAGAGGCAGGGGAACACTGTCAACGTTCTGGGACAGTTTTCTGACACCCGTCCAGCTTACAGGCCCTGAGGCGCGGGGTACTCTCACAAGGAGTGGAAAGTTTCAAAGGATGGTGAGGGAGTACCTTGCCGACCGTACCAGCGTTCTCCGTGATTCCTCTGTGCCTTTTAATTATTGTGTATCCAATCTGGACACTTGGAATGAACTCGCTCTGTAAGCTTTGGAGGTCCTGGCCTGCCCTGCCACTAGCGTGTCATCGGAGCGTGTTTTTAGAGCCGTTGGGGGAATTATAACTGATAAGCGCACTCGCCTGTCAACTGACAATGCTGACAAGCTGACCCTTATCAAAATGAACAAGGTGCCGGGTCTCTGGGGTCTGTAGTCTCCGTGGCGGTGACCCGGTCCCGTGGCTCAGGCTGGTCAAACCAGTGGCAGTCTTTCTTAGGTTTTGAGGTTACTTGTCCGACTGCGCCACCCGTGGATTGCGGTCAGGGAGTACAACCGCTGCGAGGCAGACCGCTGAGGCTGGTGTTGTGTGCGCAGCAGAGAATGGGATAACTCCCCACGGGAGGAGTATAGCCTCAGGGCAGTAAGTGGGGGTGATGGTGCACGAGCGCATCAGGAATGACTCAGAGTCTTTACAGTGCAGTTCAGGGTCTTTACTGATGATTATAAGGTAGACCCTCCCAGGAGTACTGGCTAGCATAAGAGGCCTGGTCAGTCTGTGAGCAAGCAGGAGTTCCCCTGGCCAGGTGGAGTTGTAGGCCTCCCCGTCTGTATGCACTCTTCCTGGCTTCCTTGCTGTAAGCGGGTAGAAGTAGCCCACGTCCCTGAGTGTACCGTGTAGTGCTCACCCGTATGGCTGGTGACTTGTGGCCTTCTGTTAGCCTCCGCTCCACGACGGCGGTGCTGGTCCCTTGCTTGTGACTGAGCCTCCGGGCTTCTATGGCCAGAGGACCTGAAATCCCCTGCCGGCTGGTTTCTGCTGCTGGATATATAAGTCCTCACAGCCTCGGACTCCTGTGTCCTGTTCCTATTGTCTTCTGCCAGGGCGATCTCTGCTCAGCTTCCAGCCCCTGGTCTTTAGCTCCTAGCTCCTACAGAGCTCCTTGCTGTTACTTTCCCTTGCTCTCACTCTGACTCTGACTGTTCTCTGTTCTCTGACTCACTCAACCCCGCCCCAGATCCAGTTTATAAGGGCAGAATTCTCCCCTCCCAGGACTGGGGCAGGAGGATGTTGCATGTTTAAGGGATCCTGACCAGGAAACCTCCCACTTGCTCTCCGACGTAATATCTCTATTACTGTGGTGACCAGACCCCTGGGGTGCCACACATGGCTCTTGTAAGGGGCATTGCAGTTCCTCATAATTTTTGGAAAGCCTTCCATTCACTGCTTAGGCCAACAGTGCACAGGAGACCCAGTTGCTATAAATTGAAAAAAAGGTTTAGTTAACGCCCTCTAACCTCCATGTCATTTTCAAGGGGCATTGGAGTGCCTCGAAATTTTTGGTAGGCATTGCACTCACTGTATGCCCTAAAACTGTGTAGCCGAACCGCTCCTTTTGTTACAGAAACGTATCCTACAAGACATATCTGGTTGACTGGCCTGATATTGATGTGAATGGTCCCTGTTCCTCCTGCTCTTTCTCCTTTGCCACTACCTCATCCATCATTTATCACCTGCAGCTTTGCTTTAACGGGAGTCATAGAACTTGGATAGTAGCAGGAAAACATCCAGCAATCCTCGGAGGAGGTAGGATATGCGCCAAAACGCTGACCACCTCAGGCCTAGCCGCTACTACATACATGCTCTTGCATTACAAGAAAACAAAGCAGATGCTAACTTCTATCATCCTCATCATGCTCCTCACCTTGGCACTCTCAACTCCCCTGATGGAGAAGCCAGGGCTCACCGGAGGAGCCTGGTTCTCTGGTGGGCTCGTCCAATGCTGCTCTAAAGCAGACCAGGCTAAAAAAAAGTGTGGGGGAAGATGACAGGAGAAATAGGGGCGGCTGGGCACCATTTATGGACACCCGACCACCCCCAGGGCGGCTGGGGACTGAGTATGGATACCAGGCCGCCGACACAGCCATGGCGTAGTGGCCAGATTCCGCCTCCACATGTCTAAAAGGCCCAATTTCAAGTTCAAGCAAGCAAGCAGTATGGTATTGCAGCCTGGTTTGGCAGGCTGCATACTTGCGCTTGTATTGCAAGGAATGGGGGAGGTACAATTGAACACTGCCCTGGGACTAGAACTTGCATGGGGATAGTTGCAAGTCTGCATCATCTGATGCGGCAAGGATCACTTATGATGGGCACACTTTTAGACAGTGACCTGGGAGTCAGAGATGCTTCCAGGGTTCTTCCCCATGCTGTTCCCATGTCTTTTCAGCACTTTATGCATGTGTCACACAGCACATGGCCAGATAAGGTTGTAAAATGTTAAAATGACATTTCCCGGTGAATGCATTTGTCATATTTGAAAGCAATACAAAAGTGCTTTTGGTCATTTATTTTAACTTATACACAAGTCTTTTCCCTGGAAAGGATGTTCCTTAACATATTTCACAGTAAAAAAGTTTCACTTTCGTTTTTGAACGTTTTATTGTGAGCCCGTAAAAGTGGCTTAGTACCTCTGACCACGTTGTTGACAGCAGTGACCTGGGGGTCAGAAATGCTTCCTGGGGCGGTCCCCATGCTGTCCCCATGTCATTTGAGCACTGTCACTATCGTTTTGGGCATTTGTTAGGCTTTTAAAAGACTGCCGGGGGTGCCACCGCAAAAATGTTCGAGTCTCCCATAGACTAACATTGGGCTCGTTGCTCGGGTCGAGCACCCGAGTATCACGGCGAGCTCGGCCCGAGCTTCGAGCACCCGAGCATTTTAGTGCTCGCTACACACTAGTAATTTTAAATCTGGTGGAGCTTAGTATAGATGGCCTAATAGAATCAGTACTGCACACTGCTACAAAGCCCAAATTATTTTCCAGCCAAGATACAGATAAACATGATTAGTAATTTGAAAGCTTAAAATGGTTGGTGAGGTGATTTTAACAAATCATCAAGCTTTTACTCTCCCCAGGATGACACAGGGATAGAAAAGTCGTTTCGGATCCATGATTTTTTCATCTTTATGAACGTGAGTCTATCTACATTATCAGTGGAGAGCCGAGTGCGCTTATCTGTCAGCACACCACCAGCAGCGCTGAACACACGTTCAGACAGAACTCTGGCTGCAGGGCTTGACAAGATCTCCAAGGCGTAAGTGGCGAGCTCCGGCCATTTATCCAGATTGGAAGCCCAAAAAGAGCAAGGGTCCAGTGACACAGTCATGGCTTCAATGTTTACTTGGAGATACTCCTGTACCATCGTCTCTAGGCGTTGACTATGTGTCAGACTTCTTGTCTCCTGTGGCCTTGCAAAGGATGGGCTAAAAAAGTGGTGAAATGATTCCGCAAAATTGATGTTACCAGCAGATACTGTGTTTCTGTTACGGTTTGAGTGCTGAACACTCGACGGTCCCACGGTTGGCAAGTTGGAACTGTGAGATTCACTACGTGCACCACTGATGTTTGGTGGAAAAGCACATGTAAGATTCTGCAACAGTCTCTGCTGATACTCCTGCATGCGTGCATCCCTTTCTATGGCAGGAATAATTTCTGCAAATTTACTTTTGCACCGGGGATCTAACAGTGTGGCAACGCAGTAGTCAGAATTATTTCTATTTCTCACAATTCAAGGGTCATGTTGTAGGTAGTGCAGCAAGACGGCACTCATGTGTCTTGCGCATCCAGGAGCACAAAGTCCCTGTTGTGTTGGTGGCGAGGTAACAATCATGCTTCCTTCCTCTGTCCTCTCCCCCCAACCTCGCACAACAGAAATGTGATCAAGGTCTCCCTCATCTGATGAGTGTTCCATCAGTTCGTCCTCCACTTCTTCCTGGGCTCCTGCACCTTCCTCACTAGTTTGGCTGCTACCATGCGCCCTGGTAAAACCATCTCCCCCACCCTCACATGCCTGCTGCCTTGGTGCTGCCGACCGTCTGGACCTTGCAGATGTTAGCCCTTCCGCATACAACTCCTCCTCCTCTATTTCCTCCACCTACTCTTGTCCCACAACCTGACTCCAAATTCTGTTTAACATGTGCTCCAGCATGTAAATCACCGGAATAGTCATGCTAATATTGGCATCATCAGCATTAAACATCTTCGTCGCCATTTCAAAACTGTGCAGAAGGGTGCATAGGTCCCTGATCTGAGACCACTCATCCAGCGTGATTTGCCCCACCTCTGAATTTCGTTGGCCCAGACTATACGTCAGAACGTATTGCACCAGGGCTTGTCGGTACTGCCACAGTCGCTGCAACATGTGCAGAGTTGAATTCCACCGGGTAGGCACATCGCATTTTAGCCGGTGAAGTGGCAGTCCCAACGACATCTATAGAGATGTATGTCACTGAGCTGCGGGATGCGAATGGCGGAAGTGAGCACACAGCGACCATGCCCTCTGCAGAAGGCCATCTAGTCCGGGATAGTGGGCTAAAAATTGCTGGACAACCAGGTTCAACACGTGAGCCATACAAGGCATGTGTGTGACATTGCCCCGACGAAGGGCCGCACCCAGGTTTGCAGCATTGTCGCACACGGCCTTCCCTGGTTTCAGGTCCAGTGAGACAACCATTCATGAAATTGGTTCTCCAGAGCTGACCACAACTCCTCAGCTGTGTGACTCACATTTCCCAGACATTTCAAAGTGAAAACTGCCTGATGACGTTGAAACCTGTTGCCAGCATAGTAAGGAGGTGTGCAGGATCCCTTCTGTCCAGTTAGAAAGCTTGTGGCATGACCAGACAGGCTTTGGATGCAGGTGGAGGACCGAGAGGAGGTTGAGGAGGCAGAAGCAGTGGAGGAACTTTGAGATAAAGAGGATTGATGCACAACTCGTGGGGACTGCAAGACTTGGACAGCAGCCCCTTGTCCTGTTGTCACCATAGTTACCCAGTGCCCAGTCAGTGACATGTAATGCCCCTGTCCATGCCTACTCGTCCAAGTGTCTGTGGTGAAATGCACCCTGTCACACACAGAGTTTCTCAAAGAAGCGGTGATGTTGTGTGCAACATGCTGGTGGATTGCAGGCACACCTTTCTTTGAGAAGTACTGCCGACTGAGCATTTGGTACTGGGGCACTGCCACTGACATAAGGTCTCGAAAATGCTCTGCGTCCACCAGGTGGAAAGGAAGCATTTCTGTAGCCAAGAGCTTGCAGATGGTGAAATTCAACCTCTTAGCTTTCTCATGGCTAGGAGGAAATGGTCTTTTACTTGTCCACATCTGAGGGACCGAGGGCTGGCTGTTGTGCTTAGACGGGGTTGAGAAGGGTGTCCCCGGCAAACTGCCGGTCTGTGAGGAAGATGCAGGCGGACATGTTAGGTTGCCTTGATCAAAAGGTGGTGCTCTCGATGCCGGACAGCGCTGAGCACCTCCTGGTGTTTCCACCTCCAAAGAAATGATGACCTGCCAATCACACTGGCTGTTGCGGGTAAATAGGTGGCAGGTCTGCTTCCCAAAACAGGTGTGACTGCTGTCCTCCCAGTCACAGAGGATGAAGAAGCCGCGGATGCACAAAATGTGGTAGTCGGTGGTTGGCCCGGCCGGCTAGGCCGCATTGTAGCACAGTGAGCTTCCCACTGCAACTTATGCTTCATGTCCATGTGCCGGTTCATGCATGAAGTACTCAAACTATGTATTTTTTGGCCTCTACAAAGCTTTTGCTGACAAATGTTACAGATAACACGAGTTGGGTCATCTTTATTGATCTGAGAAAATGCCCAGGCTATGCAAGGCTTAGCACCCATGCGACCTGAAGAGCCACCTCGACTTGTGGTCAGAGGCAGAGTTGTGTTTGAGGATGCAGTTGTTGATGTGCTTCCAGTACTACGTCTCTGTCCAGAAAGGCGCAACCTGACCTCGTCATCACTAGCATCCTCCTCCACCTCCTCTGCTGACCTCATCTCTTGGCTGACTGTGGGTTGACAGTAAGTGGGATCTCCAACCTCATCATCATCACCCTGTTTGTTATCACACCCGTCGTCCTCAGAGCCTACCTGTTCCTGCCCTGACAAAAAACTAAAGTTGTCACTCCAATCAGGTATTTGAGTCTCATCATCGTCTTCCTCATTGTCTCCACCAGCAGGAGTTACAGTTTGGAAATGAGGGTCTACATTATGGTCAGAACCTTCTGCGTCTGGTCCTGGATCCGACTCATAAAGATTCTGGGCATCAGTGCAGATCATTTCCTCGTCTGGATTCACAGAAGCTCTGGAGCCGACCTCTGATTCTCAGGCTATTGTATGAGTAAACAGCTCTGCAGACTCAACCAGTTGTTCTACCCCATACTCAGACGGGCAGCTGGAGATTTGGGAGCTGTGAGGAGGCAAGTGCGATTGGGGTGACACCTCTGAGTACTGGAGTATTTGTGATGTTGAAGTTGAGGTGGAGGAGAGCCCACTTATAGGAGCACTTGATATCCGTTGAAGCACCTGCTGTTTTTGTGCCTCATCTGGAATTTGTAGGGATTGGCGTGGCCGTAAGAAAGGGATCTTATCACATTGTCCGGTAAAAGAAGTAGACATTTTAGTTTGGCTGGAAGATGGTCTTTCTTCTACTGATGTTACTGTTACTTTAACACCTACCCCATGGACACAACCTTTTTTCCCTTCCCAACACGCCTATTCCCCTTTCCAACAGCAGCAGGCCTTTTTCCACTCATTTTGGTGGTTAACTAATTCACAACTCTGGAGTTGTTTGCACAAAAAAACAATGGATGGGAGCCGAGCAGAGATGAGTGGCCAAACTGTGGTATTAGGCCAAAAGTATTGGCTGGGTTAGATGCAGATAAAAATTATTTTTAATTTGCAACCTGGTGGAGGTTAGTATAGATGGACTAATAGACCAAGTCCCACACACTTCTAGAAGCCAAAATATTTTTTCAGAGCTAGATGCAGAAAAAAATTATATTGAATTTGCAACCTGATAGAGGTCAGTATAGATGGACTATTAGACCAAGTCCCACACACTGCTAGAAGCCCAAATATTTTTTCAGAGCTCGATGCAGATAAAAATTATTTTTAATTTGCAACCTGGTGGAGGTTAGTATAGATGGACTCATAGACCAAGTCCCACACACTGCTAGAAGCCCAAATATTTTTTCAGAGCTAGATGCAGAAAAAAATTATATTGAATTTGCAACCTGATGGAGGTCAGTATAGATGGACTAATAGACCAAGTCCCACACACTGCTAGGAGCCCAAATATTTTTTCAGAGCTAGATGCAGATAAAAAAAAAATTTAATTTGCAACCTGGTGGAGGTTAGTATAGATGGACTAATGGACCAAGTGCCACACACTGCTCGAAGCCCAAATATTTTTTCAGAGCTAGATGCAGAAAAAAATTATATTGAATTTGCAACCTGATGGAGGTACAGATGGACTAATAGACCAAATCCCACGCACTGCTAGAAGCCCAAATATTTTTTCACAGCTATATGCAGATAAAAATTATTTTTAATTTGCAACCTGGTGGAGGTTAGTATAGATGGATGACTAGACCAAGTCCCACACACTACTAGAAGCCCAAATATTTTTTCAGAGCTAGATGTAGAAAAAAATTATATTGAATTTGCAACCTGATGGAGGTCCGTATTGATGGACTAATAGACCAAGTCCCACATACTGCTAGAAGCCCAAATATTGTTTCAGAGCTAGATGCAGATAAAAATTATTTTTAATTTGCAACCTGGTGGAGGTTAGTATAGATGGACTAATAGACCAAGTCCCAAACACTGCTAGAAGCCCAAATATTTTTTCAGAGCTAGATTGTCATGGTTGTGTCGCCACGAAGATCGTCACGATTGCACAGCCTGACTTCTCGCAGCTGAGTTTTTGGTGCTTTGTGCTTTTCGGCAGTGAGGGAGTTAACTCTCTCTCTGTGCTAGACAAGGTCCAGCCTCGCCCAGCTGCAATCAATTCTGCAGTAGTGAGATTCCTTCATATGTCTGCTGCTCTGTTAGGGAAGTTGTCGGTGAAAGCATTTCATGCAGACTAACAAAGCGGATCGTGGTATTTGGAGTTTCAGAGCTAAGTGTATTTGGAGTGATTTTTCCATTCCTCGCTTTATCATTTATCTCCTTTCCCGTTGGTGTTCCCTCTGTTGTAGTTGTGTAGTTTTTGTATGCAAGGTGGTTTTGATTTTACCCTTGTACTGTCTCATTCGTCTAAGTACTGAGTGTTGGCATATTATTACCTGTCCCCTTTTGTTGTGATCGGGGTACTTCTCAGGACTAGATTACTTAGGTGCAGGGATCCTCAGGAGGTAGGGGTTACGCTAGCGGCCTGGACCTCTGTACCTTTAACAGTACCTCCAGGTAGAGGGATTAGTCAGGGCCCCAGCTCAGGGTCAGCTTATTTTTAATTTGCAACCTTTTGGAGGTTAGTATAGATGGACTAATAGACCAAGTCCCACACACTGCTAGAAGCCGAAATATTTTTTCAGAGCTAGATGCAGAAAAAAATTATATTGAATTTGCAACCTGATGGAGGTCAGTATAGATGGACTATTAGACCAAGTCCCACACACTGCTAGAAGCCCAAATATTTTTTCAGAGCTCGATGCAGATAAAAATTATTTTTAAATTGCAACCTGGTGGAGGTTAGTATAGATGGAATAACAGACCAAGTCGCACCCACTGCTAGAAGCCCAAATATTTTTTCAGAGCTAGGTGCAGAAAAAAATTATATTGAATTTGCAACCTGATGGAGGTCAGTATAGATGGACTAATAGACCAAGTCCCACACACTGCTAGAAGCCCAAATATTTCTTCAGAGCTAGATGCAGATAAAAAAAAATTTAATTTGCAACCTGGTGGAGGTTAGTATAGATGGACTAATGGACCAAGTGCCACACACTGCTCGAAGCCCAAATATTTTTTCAGAGCTAGATGCAGAAAAAAATTATTTTTAATTTGCAACCTGGTGGAATTTAGTATAGATGGACTAATAGACCAAGTCCCACACACTGCTAGAAGCCCAAATATTTTTTAAGACCTAGACGCAGAAAAAAATTATATTGAATTTGCAACCTGATGGAGGTCAGTATAGATGGACTAATAGACCAAGTCAAACACATTGCTAGAAGCCCAAATATTTTTTCAGAGCTAGATGCAGATAAAAATTATTTTCAATTTGCAACCTGGTGGAGGTTAGTATAGATGGACTAATAGACCAGGTCCCACACACTGCTAGAAGCCAAAATATTTTTTCAGAGCTAGATGCAGAAAATAATTATATTGAATTTGCAACCTGATGGAGGTCAGTTTAGATCGACTAATAGACCAAGTCCCACACACTGCTAGATGCCCAAATATTTTTTCAGAGCTAGATGCAGTTAAAGATTATTTTTAATTTGCAACCTGGTGGAGGTTAGTATAGATGGACTCATAGACCAAGTCCCACACACTGCTAGATGCCCAAATATTTTTTCAGAGCTAGATGCAGATAAAAATTATTTTTAATTTGCAACCTGGTGGAGGTATAGATGGACTAATAGACCAAGTCCCATGCACTGCTAGAAGCCCAAATATTTTTTCAGAGCTAGATGCAGATAAAAAATATTTTTAATTTGCAACCTGGTGGAGGTTAGTATAGATGGACTAATAGACCAAGTCCTACACACTGCTAGAAGCCGAAATATTTTTTCAGAGTAAGATGCAGAAAAAAATTATATTGAATTTGCAACCTGATGGAGGTCAGTATACATGGAGAAGTAGACCAAATCCCACACACTGCTAGAAGCCCAAATATTTTTTAAGATCTAGATGCAGATAAAAATTATTTTTAATTTGCAAACTGTTGGAGGTTAGTATAGATGGACTAATACACCAAGTCCCACACACTGCTCGAATCCCAAAAATTTTTTCAGAGCTGGATGCAGAAAAAAATAATATTGAATATGCAACCTGATGGAGGTCAGTATAGATGGACGAATAGACCTAGTCCCACACACTGCTAGAAGCCCAAATATTTTTTCAGAGCTAG
Source organism: Phyllobates terribilis (assembly GCF_046119375.1). Lineage (NCBI taxonomy): Eukaryota > Metazoa > Chordata > Amphibia > Anura > Dendrobatidae > Phyllobates > Phyllobates terribilis. The sequence continues at coordinate 66,926,150 of NW_027362763.1, read as the reverse complement.
ATGCAGATAAAAATAATTTTTAATTTGCAACCTGGTGGAGATTAGTATAGATGGACTAATAGACCAAGTCCCACACACTGCTAGAAGCCCAAATATTTTTTCAGAGCTAGATGCAGAAAAAAATTATATTGAATTTGCAACCTGATGGAGGTCAGTATAGATGGACTAATAGACCAAGTCCCACGCACTGCTAGAAGCCCAAATATTTTATCAGAGCTATATGCAGATAAAAATTATTTTTAATTTGCAACCTGGTGGAGGTTAGTATAGATGGACTAATAGACCAAGTCCCAAACACTACTAGAAGCCCAAATATTTTTTCAGAGCTAGATGTAGAAAAAAATTATATTGAATTTGCAACCTGAAGGAGGTCCGTATTGATGGACTAATTGACCAAGTCCCACACACTGCTAGAAGCCCAAATATTTTTTCAGAGCTAGATGCAGAAAAAAATTATATTGAATTTGCAACCTGATGGAGGTCAGTATAGATGGACTAATAGACCAAGTCCCACGCACTGCTAGAAGCCCAAATATTTTATCAGAGCTATATGCAGATAAAAATTATTTTTAATTTGCAACCTGGTGGAGGTTAGTATAGATGGACTAATAGACCAAGTCCCAAACACTACTAGAAGCCCAAATATTTTTTCAGAGCTAGATGTAGAAAAAATTTATATTGAATTTGCAACCTGATGGAGGTCAGAATAGATGGACTAATAGACCGAGTCCCACACACTGCTAGACTCCAAAATATTTTTTCAGAGCTAGATGCAGAAAAAAATTATATTGAATTTTCAACCTGATGGAGGTTAGTGTAGATAGACTAATAGAACAAGTCCCACACACTGCTAGAAGCCCAAATATTTTTTCAGAGATAGATGCAGATAAAAATTATTTTTAATTTGCAACCTGGTGGAGGTTAGTATAGATGGACTAATAGATCAAGTCCCACACACTGCTAGAAGCTCAAATATTTTTTCAGAGATAGATGCAGATAAAAATTATTTTTAATTTGCAACCTGATGGAGGTCAGAATAGATGGACTAAACGACCAAGTCCGACACACTGCTAGACACCAAAATATTTTTTCAGAGCTAGATGCAGAAACAAATTATATTGAATTTGCAACCTGATGGAGGTTAGTATAGATAGACTAATAGAACAAGTCCCACACACTGCTAGAAGCCCAAATATTTTTTCAGAGCTAGATGCAGATAAAAATTATTTTTAATTTGCAACCTGATGGAGGTTAGTATAGATAGAGAAATAGACCAAGTCCCACACACTGCTAGACTCCAAAATATTTTTTCAGATCTAGATGCAGAAAAAAATTATATTGAATTTGCAACCTGATGGAGGTTAGTATAGATAGACTAATATAACAAGTTCCACACACTGCTAGAAGCTCAAATATTTTTTCAGAGATAGATGCAGATAAAAATTATTTTTAATTTGCAACCTGGTGGAGATTAGTATAGATGGACTAATAGACCAAGTCCCACACACTGCTAGAAGCCGAAATATTTTTTCAGAGCTAGATGCAGAAAAAAATTATATATAATTTGCAACCTGATGGAGGTCAGTATAGATGGACTAATAGACCAAGTCCCACACACTGCTAGAAGCCCAAATATTTTTTCAGAGCTAGATGCAGATAAAAATTATTTTTAATTTGCAACCTGGTGGAGGTTAGTATAGATGGACTAATAGACCAAGTCCCACACACTGCTAGAAGCCGAAATATTTTTTCAGAGCTAGATGCAGAAAAAAATTATATTGAATTTGCAACCTGATGGAGGTCAGTATAGATGGACGAATAGACCAAGTCCCACACACTGCTAGAAGCCCAAATATTTTTTCAGAGCTAGATGCAGATAAACATTATTTTTAATTTGCAACCTGGTGGAGGTAAGTATAGATGGACTAATAGACCAAGTCCCACACACTGCTAGAAGCCGAAATATTTTTTCAGAACTAGATGCAGAAAAAAATTATATTGAATTTGCAACCTGATGGAGGTCAGTATAGATGGACTAATAGAACAAGTCCCACACACTGCTAGAAGCCCAAATAATTTTTCAGAGCTAGATGCAGAAAAAAAATATTTTTAATTTGCAACCTGGTGGAATTTAATATAGATGGACTAATAGACCAAGTCCCACACACTGCTAGAAGCCCAAATATTTTTTCAGAGCTAGATGCAGAAAAAAATTATATTGAATTTGCAACCTGATGGAGGCATAGATGGACTAATAGACCAAGTCCCACGCACTGCTAGAAGCCCAAATATTTTTTCAGAGCTATATGCAGATAAAAAATATTTTTAATTTGCAACCTGGTGGAGGTTAGTATAGATGGACTAATAGACCAAGTCCCACACACTACTAGAAGCCCAAATATTTTTTCAGAGCTAGATGCAAAAAAAAATTAAAATTGAATTTGCAACCTGATGGAGGTCAGTATAGATGGAGAAATAGACCAAGTCCCACATACTGCTAGAAGCCCAAATATTTTATCAGATCTAGATGCAGATAAAAATTATTTTTCATTTGCAAAGTGGTGGAGGTTAGTATAGATGGACTAATAGACCAAGTCCCACACACTGCTCGAAGCCCAAATTTTTTTTCAGAGCTAGATGTAGAAAAAAATTATATTGAATTTGCAACCTGAAGGAGGTCCGTATTGATGGACTAATTGACCAAGTCCCACACACTGCTAGAAGCCCAAATATTTTTTCAGAGCTAGATGCAGAAAAAAATTATATTGAATTTGCAACCTGATGGAGGTCAGTATAGATGGACTAATAGACCAAGTCCCACGCACTGCTAGAAGCCCAAATATTTTATCAGAGCTATATGCAGATAAAAATTATTTTTAATTTGCAACCTGGTGGAGGTTAGTATAGATGGACTAATAGACCAAGTCCCAAACACTACTAGAAGCCCAAATATTTTTTCAGAGCTAGATGTAGAAAAAATTTATATTGAATTTGCAACCTGATGGAGGTCAGAATAGATGGACTAATAGACCGAGTCCCACACACTGCTAGACTCCAAAATATTTTTTCAGAGCTAGATGCAGAAAAAAATTATATTGAATTTTCAACCTGATGGAGGTTAGTGTAGATAGACTAATAGAACAAGTCCCACACACTGCTAGAAGCCCAAATATTTTTTCAGAGATAGATGCAGATAAAAATTATTTTTAATTTGCAACCTGGTGGAGGTTAGTATAGATGGACTAATAGATCAAGTCCCACACACTGCTAGAAGCTCAAATATTTTTTCAGAGATAGATGCAGATAAAAATTATTTTTAATTTGCAACCTGATGGAGGTCAGAATAGATGGACTAAACGACCAAGTCCGACACACTGCTAGACACCAAAATATTTTTTCAGAGCTAGATGCAGAAACAAATTATATTGAATTTGCAACCTGATGGAGGTTAGTATAGATAGACTAATAGAACAAGTCCCACACACTGCTAGAAGCCCAAATATTTTTTCAGAGCTAGATGCAGATAAAAATTATTTTTAATTTGCAACCTGATGGAGGTTAGTATAGATAGAGAAATAGACCAAGTCCCACACACTGCTAGACTCCAAAATATTTTTTCAGATCTAGATGCAGAAAAAAATTATATTGAATTTGCAACCTGATGGAGGTTAGTATAGATAGACTAATATAACAAGTTCCACACACTGCTAGAAGCTCAAATATTTTTTCAGAGATAGATGCAGATAAAAATTATTTTTAATTTGCAACCTGGTGGAGATTAGTATAGATGGACTAATAGACCAAGTCCCACACACTGCTAGAAGCCGAAATATTTTTTCAGAGCTAGATGCAGAAAAAAATTATATATAATTTGCAACCTGATGGAGGTCAGTATAGATGGACTAATAGACCAAGTCCCACACACTGCTAGAAGCCCAAATATTTTTTCAGAGCTAGATGCAGATAAAAATTATTTTTAATTTGCAACCTGGTGGAGGTTAGTATAGATGGACTAATAGACCAAGTCCCACACACTGCTAGAAGCCGAAATATTTTTTCAGAGCTAGATGCAGAAAAAAATTATATTGAATTTGCAACCTGATGGAGGTCAGTATAGATGGACGAATAGACCAAGTCCCACACACTGCTAGAAGCCCAAATATTTTTTCAGAGCTAGATGCAGATAAACATTATTTTTAATTTGCAACCTGGTGGAGGTAAGTATAGATGGACTAATAGACCAAGTCCCACACACTGCTAGAAGCCGAAATATTTTTTCAGAACTAGATGCAGAAAAAAATTATATTGAATTTGCAACCTGATGGAGGTCAGTATAGATGGACTAATAGAACAAGTCCCACACACTGCTAGAAGCCCAAATAATTTTTCAGAGCTAGATGCAGAAAAAAAATATTTTTAATTTGCAACCTGGTGGAATTTAATATAGATGGACTAATAGACCAAGTCCCACACACTGCTAGAAGCCCAAATATTTTTTCAGAGCTAGATGCAGAAAAAAATTATATTGAATTTGCAACCTGATGGAGGCATAGATGGACTAATAGACCAAGTCCCACGCACTGCTAGAAGCCCAAATATTTTTTCAGAGCTATATGCAGATAAAAAATATTTTTAATTTGCAACCTGGTGGAGGTTAGTATAGATGGACTAATAGACCAAGTCCCACACACTACTAGAAGCCCAAATATTTTTTCAGAGCTAGATGCAAAAAAAAATTAAAATTGAATTTGCAACCTGATGGAGGTCAGTATAGATGGAGAAATAGACCAAGTCCCACATACTGCTAGAAGCCCAAATATTTTATCAGATCTAGATGCAGATAAAAATTATTTTTCATTTGCAAAGTGGTGGAGGTTAGTATAGATGGACTAATAGACCAAGTCCCACACACTGCTCGAAGCCCAAATTTTTTTTCAGAGCTGGACGCAGAAAAAAATTATATTGAATTTGCAACCTGATGGAGGTCAGAATAGATGGACTAATAGACCAAGTCCCACACACTGCTAGACTCCAAATTATTTTTTCAGAGCTAGATGCAGAAAAAAATTATATTGAATTTTCAACCTGATGGAGGTTAGTGTAGATAGACTAATAGAACAAGTCCCACACACTGCTAGAAGCCCAAATATTTTTTCAGAGATAGATGCAGATAAAAATTATTTTTAATTTGCAACCTGGTGGAGGTTAGTATAGATGGAATAATAGATTAAGTCCCACACACTGCTAGAAGCCGAAATATTTTTTCAGAGCTAGATGCAGAAAAAAATTATATTGAATTTGCAACCTGATGGAGGGCAGAATAGATAGAGAAATAGACCAAGTCCCACACACTGCTAGACTCCAAAATATTTTTTCAGATCTAGATGCAGAAAAAAATTATATTGAATTTGCAACCCGATGGAGGTTAGTGTAGATAGACTAATAGAACAAGTCCCACACACTGCTAGAAGCCCAAATATTTTTTCAGAGATAGATGCAGATAAAAATTATTTTTAATTTGCAGCCTGGTGGAGGTTAGTATAGATGGACTAATAGATCAAGCCCCACACACTGCTAGAAGCCAAAACATTTTTTCAGAGCTAGATGCAGAGAAAAATTATATTGAATTTGCAACCTGATGGAGGTCAGTATAGATGGACTAATAGACCTAGTCCCACACACTGCTAGTAGCCCAGATAATTTTTCAGAGCTAGATGCAGAAAAAAAATATTTTTAATTTGCAACCTGGTGGAATTTAGTATAGATGGACTAATTTACCCAGTCCCACACACTGCTAGAATCCCAAATATTTTTTCAGAGCTAGATGCAGATAAAAATAATTTTTAATTTGCAACCTGGTGAAGGTTAGTATAGATGGACTAATGGACCAAGTCCCACATACTGTTAGAAGCCCAAATATTTTTTCAGAGCTAGATGCAGAAAAAAATTATATTGAATTTGCAACCTGATGGAGGTATAGATGGACTAATAGACCAAGTCTCACGCACTGCTAGAAGCCCAAATATTTTTTCAGAGCTATATGCAGATAAAAAATATTTTTAATTTGCAACCTGGTGGAGGTTAGTATAGATGGACTAATAGACCAAGTCCCACACACTGCTAGAAGCCCAAATATTTTTTCAGAGCTAGATGTTGAAAAAAATTATATTGAATTTGCAACCTGATGGAGGTCAGTATAGATGGACGAATAGACCAAGTCCCACACACTGCTAGAAGCCCAAATATTTTTTCAGAGCTAGATGCAGATAAACATTATTTTTAATTTGCAACCTGGTGGAGGTAAGTATAGATGGACTAATAGACCAAGTCCCACACACTGCTAGAAGCCGAAATATTTTTTCAGAACTAGATGCAGAAAAAAATTATATTGAATTTGCAACCTGATGGAGGTCAGTATAGATGGACTAATAGAACAAGTCCCACACACTGCTAGAAGCCCAAATAATTTTTCAGAGCTAGATGCAGAAAAAAAATATTTTTAATTTGCAACCTGGTGGAATTTAATATAGATGGACTAATAGACCAAGTCCCACACACTGCTAGAAGCCCAAATATTTTTTCAGAGCTAGATGCAGAAAAAAATTATATTGAATTTGCAACCTGATGGAGGCATAGATGGACTAATAGACCAAGTCCCACGCACTGCTAGAAGCCCAAATATTTTTTCAGAGCTATATGCAGATAAAAATATTTTTAATTTGCAACCTGGTGGAGGTTAGTATAGATGGACTAATAGACCAAGTCCCACACACTACTAGAAGCCCAAATATTTTTTCAGAGCTAGATGCAGAAAAAAATTAAAATTGAATTTGCAACCTGATGGAGGTCAGTATAGATGGAGAAATAGACCAAGTCCCACATACTGCTAGAAGCCCAAATATTTTATCAGATCTAGATGCAGATAAAAATTATTTTTCATTTGCAAAGTGGTGGAGGTTAGTATAGATGGACTAATAGACCAAGTCCCACACACTGCTCGAAGCCCAAATTTTTTTTCAGAGCTGGACGCAGAAAAAAATTATATTGAATTTGCAACCTGATGGAGGTCAGAATAGATGGACTAATAGACCAAGTCCCACACACTGCTAGACTCCAAATTATTTTTTCAGAGCTAGATGCAGAAAAAAATTATATTGAATTTTCAACCTGATGGAGGTTAGTGTAGATAGACTAATAGAACAAGTCCCACACACTGCTAGAAGCCCAAATATTTTTTCAGAGATAGATGCAGATAAAAATTATTTTTAATTTGCAACCTGGTGGAGGTTAGTATAGATGGAATAATAGATTAAGTCCCACACACTGCTAGAAGCCGAAATATTTTTTCAGAGCTAGATGCAGAAAAAAATTATATTGAATTTGCAACCTGATGGAGGGCAGAATAGATAGAGAAATAGACCAAGTCCCACACACTGCTAGACTCCAAAATATTTTTTCAGATCTAGATGCAGAAAAAAATTATATTGAATTTGCAACCCGATGGAGGTTAGTGTAGATAGACTAATAGAACAAGTCCCACACACTGCTAGAAGCCCAAATATTTTTTCAGAGATAGATGCAGATAAAAATTATTTTTAATTTGCAGCCTGGTGGAGGTTAGTATAGATGGACTAATAGATCAAGCCCCACACACTGCTAGAAGCCAAAACATTTTTTCAGAGCTAGATGCAGAGAAAAATTATATTGAATTTGCAACCTGATGGAGGTCAGTATAGATGGACTAATAGACCTAGTCCCACACACTGCTAGTAGCCCAGATAATTTTTCAGAGCTAGATGCAGAAAAAAAATATTTTTAATTTGCAACCTGGTGGAATTTAGTATAGATGGACTAATTTACCCAGTCCCACACACTGCTAGAATCCCAAATATTTTTTCAGAGCTAGATGCAGATAAAAATAATTTTTAATTTGCAACCTGGTGAAGGTTAGTATAGATGGACTAATGGACCAAGTCCCACATACTGTTAGAAGCCCAAATATTTTTTCAGAGCTAGATGCAGAAAAAAATTATATTGAATTTGCAACCTGATGGAGGTATAGATGGACTAATAGACCAAGTCCCACGCACTGCTAGAAGCCCAAATATTTTTTCAGAGCTATATGCAGATAAAAAATATTTTTAATTTGCAACCTGGTGGAGGTTAGTATAGATGGACTAATAGACCAAGTCCCACACACTGCTAGAAGCCCAAATATTTTTTCAGAGCTAGATGTTGAAAAAAATTATATTGAATTTGCAACCTGATGGAGGTCCGTATTCATGGACTAATAGACCAAGTCCCACACACTGCTAGAAGCCCAAATAATTTTTCAGAGCTAGATGCAGATAAAAATTATTTTTCATTTGCAAACTGGTGGAGGTTAGTATAGATGGACTAATAGAACAAGTCCCACACACTGCTCGAAGCCCAAGTATTTTTTCAGAGCTGGATGCAGAAAAAATTTATATTGAATTTGCAACCTGATGGAGGTCAGAATAGATGGACTAATAGACCGAGTCCCACACACTGCTAGACTTCAAAATATTTTTTCAGAGCTAGATGCAGAAAAAAATTATATTGAATTTTCAACCTGATGGAGGTTAGTGTAGATAGACTAATAGAACAAGTCCCACACACTGCTAGAAGCCCAAATATTTTTTCAGAGATAGATGCAGATAAAAATTATTTTTAATTTGCAACCTGGTGGAGGTTAGTATAGATGGACTAATAGATCAAGTCCCACACACTGCTAGAAGCTCAAATATTTTTTCAGAGATAGATGCAGATAAAAATTATTTTTAATTTGCAACCTGATGGAGGTCAGAATAGATGGACTAAAAGACCAAGTCCGACACACTGCTAGACACCAAAATATTTTTTCAGAGCTAGATGCAGAAACAAATTATATTGAATTTGCAACCTGATGGAGGTTAGTATAGATAGACTAATAGAACAAGTCCCACACACTGCTAGAAGCCCAAATATTTTTTCAGAGATAGATGCAGATAAAAATTATTTTTAATTTGCAACCTGGTGGAGGTTAGTATAGATGGACTAATAGATCAAGTCCCACACACTGCTAGAAGCCCAAATATTTTTTCAGAGCTAGATGCAGATAAAAATTATTTTCAATTTCCAACCTGATGGAGGTTAGTATAGATAGAGAAATAGACCAAGTCCCACACATTGCTAGACTCCAAAATATTTTTTCAGATCTAGATGCAGAAAAAAATTATATTGAATTTGCAACCTGATGGAGGTTAGTATAGATAGACTAATATAACAAGTTCCACACACTGCTAGAAGCTCAAATATTTTTTCAGAGATAGATGCAGATAAAAATTATTTTTAATTTGCAACCTGGTGGAGATTAGTATAGATGGACTAATAGACCAAGTCCCACACACTGCTAGAAGCCAAAATATTTTTTCAGAGCTAGATGCAGAAAAAAATTATATTGAATTTGCAACCTGATGGAGGTCAGTATAGATGGACTAATAGAACAAGTCCCACACACTGCTAGAAGCCCAAATAATTTTTCAGAGCTAGATGCAGAAAAAAAATATTTTTAATTTGCAACCTGGTGGAATTTAATATAGATGGACTAATAGACCAAGTCCCACACACTGCTAGAAGCCCAAATATTTTTTCAGAGCTAGATGCAGAAAAAAATTATATTGAATTTGCAACCTGATGGAGGCATAGATGGACTAATAGACCAAGTCCCACGCACTGCTAGAAGCCCAAATATTTTTTCAGAGCTATATGCAGATAAAAAATATTTTTAATTTGCAACCTGGTGGAGGTTAGTATAGATGGACGAATAGACCAAGTCCCACACACTACTAGAAGCCCAAATATTTTTTCAGAGCTAGATGCAGAAAAAAATTAGAATTGAATTTGCAACCTGATGGAGGTCAGTATAGATGGAGAAATAGACCAAGTCCCACATACTGCTAGAAGCCCAAATATTTTATCAGATCTAGATGCAGATAAAAATTATTTTTCATTTGCAAAGTGGTGGAGGTTAGTATAGATGGACTAATAGACCAAGTCCCACACACTGCTCGAAGCCCAAATTTTTTTTCAGAGCTGGACGCAGAAAAAAATTATATTGAATTTGCAACCTGATGGAGGTCAGAATAGATGGACTAATAGACCAAGTCCCACACACTGCTAGACTCCAAATTATTTTTTCAGAGCTAGATGCAGAAAAAAATTATATTGAATTTTCAACCTGATGGAGGTTAGTGTAGATAGACTAATAGAACAAGTCCCACACACTGCTAGAAGCCCAAATATTTTTTCAGAGATAGATGCAGATAAAAATTATTTTTAATTTGCAACCTGGTGGAGGTTAGTATAGATGGAATAATAGATCAAGTCCCACACACTGCTAGAAGCCGAAATATTTTTTCAGAGCTAGATGCAGAAAAAAATTATATTGAATTTGCAACCTGATGGAGGGCAGAATAGATAGAGAAATAGACCAAGTCCCACACACTGCTAGTAGCCCAGATAATTTTTCAGAGCTAGATGCAGAAAAAAAATATTTTTAATTTGCAACCTGGTGGAATTTAGTATAGATGGACTAATATACCCAGTCCCACACACTGCTAGAATCCCAAATATTTTTTCAGAGCTAGATGCAGATAAAAATAATTTTTAATTTGCAACCTGGTGAAGGTTAGTATAGATGGACTAATGGACCAAGTCCCACACACTGCTAGAAGCCCAAATATTTTTTCAGAGCTAGATGCAGAAAAAAATTATATTGAATTTGCAACCTGATGGAGGTATAGATGGACTAATAGACCAAGTCCCACGCACTGCTAGAAGCCCAAATATTTTTTCAGAGCTATATGCAGATAAAAAATATTTTTAATTTGCAACCTGGTGGAGGTTAGTATAGATGGACTAATAGAACAAGTCCCACACACTGCTCGAAGCCCAAGTATTTTTTCAGAGCTGGATGCAGAAAAAATTTATATTGAATTTGCAACCTGATGGAGGTCCGTATTCATGGACTAATAGACCAAGTCCCACACACTGCTAGAAGCCCAAATAATTTTTCAGAGCTAGATGCAGATAAAAATTATTTTTCATTTGCAAACTGGTGGAGGTTAGTATAGATGGACTAATAGAACAAGTCCCACACACTGCTCGAAGCCCAAGTATTTTTTCAGAGCTGGATGCAGAAAAAATTTATATTGAATTTGCAACCTGATATGAGGTCAGAATAGATGGACTAATAGACCGAGTCCCACACACTGCTAGACTCCAAAATATTTTTTCAGAGCTAGATGCAGAAAAAAATTATATTGAATTTTCAACCTGATGGAGGTTAGTGTAGATAGACTAATAGAACAAGTCCCACACACTGCTAGAAGCCCAAATATTTTTTCAGAGATAGATGCAGATAAAAATTATTTTTAATTTGCAACCTGGTGGAGGTTAGTATAGATGGACTAATAGATCAAGTCCCACACACTGCTAGAAGCTCAAATATTTTTTCAGAGATAGATGCAGATAAAAATTATTTTTAATTTGCAACCTGATGGAGGTCAGAATAGATGGACTAAAAGACCAAGTCCGACACACTGCTAGACACCAAAATATTTTTTCAGAGCTAGATGCAGAAATAAATTATATTGAATTTGCAACCTGATGGAGGTCAGTATAGATGGACTAATAGAACAAGTCCCACACACTGCTAGAAGCCCAAATAATTTTTCAGAGCTAGATGCAGAAAAAAATTATATTGAATTTGCAACCTGATGGAGGCATAGATGGACTAATAGAACAAGTCCCACGCACTGCTAGAAGCCCAAATATTTTTTCAGAGCTATATGCAGATAAAAAATATTTTTAATTTGCAACCTGGTGGAGGTTAGTATAGATGGACTAATAGACCAAGTCCCACACACTACTAGAAGCCCAAATATTTTTTCAGAGCTAGATGCAGAAAAAAATTAAAATTGAATTTGCAACCTGATGGAGGTCAGTATAGATGGAGAAATAGACCAAGTCCCACATACTGCTAGAAGCCCAAATATTTTTTCAGAGATAGATGCAGATAAAAATTATTTTTCATTTGCAAAGTGGTGGAGGTTAGTATAGATGGACTAATAGACCAAGTCCCACACACTGCTCGAAGCCCAAATTTTTTTTCAGAGCTGGACGCAGAAAAAAATTATATTGAATTTGCAACCTGATGGAGGTCAGAATAGATGGACTAATAGACCAAGTCCCACACACTGCTAGACTCCAAATTATTTTTTCAGAGCTAGATGCAGAAAAAAATTATATTGAATTTTCAACCTGATGGAGGTTAGTGTAGATAGACTAATAGAACAAGTCCCACACACTGCTAGAAGCCCAAATATTTTTTCAGAGATAGATGCAGATAAAAATTATTTTTAATTTGCAACCTGGTGGAGGTTAGTATAGATGGAATAATAGATCAAGTCCCACACACTGCTAGAAGCCCAAATATTTTTTCAGAGGTAGATGCAGATAAAAATTATTTTTAATTTGCAACCTGGTGGAGGTTAGTATAGATGGACGAATAGACCAAGTCCCACACACTGCTGGAAAGCCCAAATATTTTTTCAGAGCTAGATGCAGATAAAAATTATTTTTAATTTGCAACCTGGTGGAGGTTAGTATAGATGGACTAATAGACCAAGCCCCACACACTGCTAGAAGCCAAAATATTTTTTCAGAGCTAGATGCAGAAAAAAATTATATTGAATTTGCAACATAATGGAGGTCAGAATAGATGTACTAATAGACCAAGTCCGACACACTGCTAGACTCCAAAATATTTTTTCAGAGCTAGATGCAGAAACAAATTATATTGAATTTGCAACCTGATGGAGGTTAGTATAGAAAGACTAATATAACAAGTTCCACACACTGCTAGAAGCCCAAATATTTTTTCAGAGATAGATGCAGAAAAAAATTATATTGAATTTGCAACCTGATGGAGGTCAGTTTAGATGAACTAATAGACCAAGTCCCACACACTGCTAGATGCCCAAATATTTTTTCAGAGCTAGATGCAGAAAAAAATTATATTGAATTTGAAACCTGATGGAGGTATGGATGGACTAATAGACCAAGTCCCACGCACTGCTAGAAGCCCAAATATTCTTTCAGAGCTAGATGCAGATAAAAATTATTTTTAATTTGCAACCTGGTGGAGGTAAGTATAGATGGATTAATAGACCAATTCCCACACACTGCTAGAAGCCGAAATATTTTTTCAGAACTAGATGCAGAAAAAAATTATATTGAAATTGCAACCTGATGGAGGTCAGTATAGATGGACTAACAGAACAAGTCCCACACACTGCTAGAAGCCCAAATAATTTTTCAGAGCTAGATGCAGAAAAAAATTATTTTTAATTGCAACCTGGTGGAATTTAATATAGATGGACTAATAGACCAAGTCCCACACACTGCTAGAAGCCCAAATATTTTTTTAGAGCTAGACGCAGAAAAAAATTATATTAAATTTGCAACCTGATGGAGGTCAATATAGATGGACTAATAGACCAAGTCCCACACACTGCTAGAAGCCCAAATATTTTTTCAGAGCTAGATGCAGATAAAAATTAATTTTAATTTGCAACCTGGTGGAGGTTAGTATAGATGGACTAATGCACCAAGTCTCAGACATTGCTAGAAGCCGAAATATTTTTTCAGAGCTAGATGCAGAGAAAAATTATATTGAATTTGCAACCTGATGGAGGTATAGATGGACTAATAGACCAAGTCCCACGCACTGCTAGAAGCCCAAATATTTTTTCAGAGCTAGATGCAGATAAAAATTATTTTTAATTTGCAACCTGGTGGAGGTAAGTATAGATGGATTAATAGACCAAGTCCCACATACTGCTAGAAGCCGAAATATTTTTTCAGAACTAGATGCAGAAAAAAATTATATTAAATTTGCAACCTGATGGAGTTCAGTATAGATGGACTAATAGAACAAGTCCCACACACTGCTAGAAGCCCAAATAATTTTTCAGAGCTAGATGCAGAAAAAAATTATTTTTAATTTGCAACCTGGTGGAATTTAATATAGATGTATTAATAGACCAAGTCCCACACACTGCTAGAAGCCCAAATATTTTTTCAGAGCTAGACGCAGAAAAAAATTATATTGAATTTGCAACCTGATGGAGGTCAATATAGATAGACTTATAGACCAAGTCCCACACACGGCTAGAAGCCCAAATATTTTTTCAGAGCTAGATGCAGATAAAAATTAATTTTAATTGGCAACCTGGTGGAGGTTAGTATAGATGGACTAATACACCAAGTCTCAGACATTGCTAGAAGCCAAAATATTTTTTCAGAGCTAGATGCAGAAAAAAATTATATTGAATTTGCAACCTGATGGAGGTCAGAATAGATGGACTAAGAGACCAAGTCCCACACACTGCTAGACTCTAAAATATTTTTTCAGATCTAGATGCAGAAAAAAATTATATTGAATTTGCAACCTGATGGAGGTTAGTGTAGATAGACTAATAGAACAAGTCCCACACACTGCTAGAAGCCCCACAATTTTTTCAGAGATAGATGCAGATAAAAATTATTTTTAATTTGCAACCTGGTGGAATTTAGTATAGATGGACTAATTGACCAAGTCCCACACACTGCTAGAATCCCAAATATTTTTTCAGAGCTAGACGGAGAAAAAAATTATATTGAATTTGGAACCTGATGGAGGTCAGTATAGATGGACTAATAGAACAAGTCCCACACACTGCTAGAAGCCCAAATAATTTTTCATTGCTAGATGCAGAAAAAAATTATTTTTAATTTGCAACCTGGTGGAATTTAATATACATGGACAAATAGACCAAGTCCCACACACTGCTAGAAGCCCAAATATTTTTTCAGGGCTAGATGTAGAAAAAAATTATATTGAATTTGCAACCTGATGGAGGTCCGTATTGATGGACTAATAGACCAAGTCCCATACACTGCTAGAAGCCGAAATATTTTTTCAGAGCTAGATGCAGAAAAAAATTATATTGAATTTGCAACCTGATGGAGGTCAGTATAGATGGAGAAATAGACCAAGTCCCACACACTGCTAGTAGCCCAAATATTTTTTCAGATCTAGATGCAGATAAAAATTATTTTTCATTTGCAAACTGGTGGAGGTTAGTATAGATGGACTAATAGACCAAGTCCCACACACTGCTCGAAGCCCAAATATTTTTTTCAGAGCTGGATGCAGAAAAAAATAATATTGAATTTGCAACCTGATGGAGGTCAGAATAGATGGACTAATAGACCAAGTCCCACACACTGCTAGACTCCAAAATATTTTTTCAGAGCTAGATGAAGAAAAAAATTATATTGAATTTGCAACCTGATGGAGGTTAGTGTAGATAGACTAATAGAACAAGTCCCACACACTGCTAGAAGCCCAAATATTTTTTCAGAGATAGATGCAGAAAAAAATTATATTGAATTTGCAAATTGATGGAGGTCAGTATAGATGGACTAATAGACCAAGTCCCACACACTGCTAGTAGCACAAATAATTTTTCAGAGCTAGATGCAGAAAAAAAATATTTTTAATTTGCAACCTGCTGGAGGTCAGTATAGATGGACTAATAGAACAAGTCCCACACACTGTTAGGAGCCCAAATATTTTTTCAGAGCTAGATGCAGATATAAATAATTTTTAATTTGCAACCTGGTGGAGGTTAGTATAGATGGACTAATGGACCAAGTCCCACACACTGATAGAAGCCCAAATATTTTTTCAGAGCTAGATGCAGAAAAAAATTATATTGAATTTGCAACCTGATGGAGGTACAGATGGACTAATAGACCAAGTCCCACGCACTGCTAGAAGCCCAAATATTCTTTCAGAGCTAGATGCAGATAAAAATTATTTTTAATTTGCAACCTGGTGGAGGTAAGTATAGATGGATTAATAGACCAATTCCCACACACTGCTAGAAGCCGAAATATTTTTTCAGAACTAGATGCAGAAAAAAATTATATTGAAATTGCAACCTGATGGAGGTCAGTATAGATGGACTAACAGAACAAGTCCCACACACTGCTAGAAGCCCAAATATTTTTTTAGAGCTAGACGCAGAAAAAAATTATATTGAATTTGCAACCTGGTGGAATTTAATATAGATGGATTAATAGACCAAGTCCCACACACTGCTAGAAGCCCAAATATTTTTTCAGAGCTAGATGCAGATATAAATAATTTTTAATTTGCAACCTGGTGGAGGTTAGTATAGATGGACTAATGGACCAAGTCCCACACACTGATAGAAGCCCAAATATTTTTTCAGAGCTAGATGCAAAAAAAAATTATATTGAATTTGCAACCTGATGGAGGTACAGATGGACTAATAGACCAAGTCCCACGCACTGCTAGAAGCCCAAATATTTTTTCAGAGCTAGATGCAGATAAAAATTATTTTTAATTTGCAACCTGGTGGAATTAAGTATAGATGGATTAATAGACCAAGTCCCACATACTGCTAGAAGCCGAAATATTTTTTCAGAACTAGATGCAGAAAAAAATTATATTGAATTTGCAACCTGATGGAGGTCAGTATAGATGGACTAATAGAACAAGTCCCACACACTGCTAGAAGCCCAAATAATTTTTCAGAGCTAGATGCAGAAAAAAATTATTTTTAATTTGCAACCTGGTGGAATTTAATATAGATGGATTAATAGACCAAGTCCCACACACTGCTAGAAGCCCAAATATTTTTTCAGAGCTAGACGCAGAAAAAAATTATATTGAATTTGCAACCTGATGGAGGTCAATATAGATGGACTAATAGACCAAGTCCCACACACTGCTATAAGCCCAAATATTTTTTCAGAGCTAGATGCAGATAAAAATTAATTTTAATGGGCAACCTGGTGGAGGTTAGTATAGATGGACTAATACACCAAGTCTCAGACATTGCTAGAAGCCGAAATATTTTTTCAGAGCTAGATGCAGAAAAAAATTATATTGAATTTGCAACCTGATGGAGGTCAGTATAGATGGACTAATAGACCAAGTCCCATACACTGCTAGTTGCCCAAATAATTTTTCAGCGCTAGATGCAGAAAAAAAATATTTTTAATTTGCAACCTGGTGGAATTTAATATATATGGAATAATAGACTAAGTCCCACACACTGCTAGAAGCCCAAATATTTTTTCAGAGCTAGATGTAGAAAAAAATTATATTGAATTTGCAACCTGATGGAGGTCCGTATTGATGGACTAATAGACCAAGTCCCATACACTGCTAGAATCCGAAATATTTTTTCAGAGCTAGATGCAGAAAAAAATTATATTGAATTTGCAACCTGATGGAGGTCAGTATAGATGGAGAAATAGACCAAGTCCCACACACTGCTAGAAGCCCAAATATTTTTTCAGATCTAGATGCAGATAAAAATTATTTTTCATTTGCAAACTGGTGGAGGTTAGTATAGATGGACTAATAGACCAAGTCCCACACAATGCTCGAAGCCCAAATATTTTTTCAGAGCTGGATGCAGAAAAAAATTATATTGAATTTGCAACCTGATGGAGGTCAGAATAGATGGACTAATAGACCAAGTCCCACACACTGCTAGACTCCAAAATATTTTTTCAGAGCTAGATGCAGAAAAAAATTATATTGAATTTGCAACCTGATGGAGGTTAGTGTAGATAGACTAATAGAACAGTTCCCACACACTGCTAGAAGCCCAAATATTTTTTCAGAGCTAGATGCAGATAAAAATTAATTTTTAATTTGCAACCTGGTGGAGGTTAGTATAGATGCACTAATAGACCAAGTTCCACACACTGCTAGAAGCCGAAATATTTTTCAGAGCTAGATGCAGAAAAAAATTATATTGAATTTGCAACCTGATGGAGGTCAGAATAGATAGAGAAATAGACCAAGTCTCACACACTGCTAGACTCCAAAATATTTTTTCAGATCTAGATGCAGAAAAAAATTATATTGAATTTGCAACCTGATGGAGGTTAGTGTAGATAGACTAATAGAACAAGTCCCACACACTGCTAGAAGCCCAAATATTTTTTCAGAGCTAGATGCAGAAAAAAAATATTTTTAATTTGCAACCTGGTGGAATTTAATATAGATGGACTAATAGACCAAGTCCCACACACTGCTAGAAGCCCAAATATTTTTTCAGAGCTAGATGCAGAAAAAAATTATATTGAATTTGCAACCTGATGGAGGCATAGATGGACTAATAGAACAAGTCCACGCACTGCTAGAAGCCCAAATATTTTTTCAGAGCTATATGCAGATAAAAAATATTTTTAATTTGCAACCTGGTGGAGGTTAGTATAGATGGACTAATAGACCAAGTCCCACACACTACTAGAAGCCCAAATATTTTTTCAGAGCTAGATGCAGAAAAAAATTAAAATTGAATTTGCAACCTGATGGAGGTCAGTATAGATGGAGAAATAGACCAAGTCCCACATACTGCTAGAAGCCCAAATATTTTATCAGATCTAGATGCAGATAAAAATTATTTTTCATTTGCAAAGTGGTGGAGGTTAGTATAGATGGACTAAAAGACCAAGTCCCACACACTGCTCGAAGCCCAAATTTTTTTTCAGAGCTGGACGCCGAAAAAAATTATATTGAATTTGCAACCTGATGGAGGTCAGAATAGATGGACTAATAGACCAAGTCCCACACACTGCTAGACTCCAAATTATTTTTTCAGAGCTAGATGCAGAAAAAAATTATATTGAATTTTCAACCTGATGGAGGTTAGTGTAGATAGACTAATAGAACAAGTCCCACACACTGCTAGAAGCCCAAATATTTTTTCAGAGATAGATGCAGATAAAAATTATTTTTAATTTGCAACCTGGTGGAGGTTAGTATAGATGGAATAATAGATCAAGTCCCACACACTGCTAGAAGCCCAAATATTTTTTCAGAGGTAGATGCAGATAAAAATTATTTTTAATTTGCAACCTGCTGGAGGTTAGTATAGATGGACGAATAGACCAAGTCCCACACACTGCTAGAAGCCCAAATATTTTTTCAGAGCTAGATGCAGATAAAAATTATTTTTAATTTGCAACCTGGTGGAGGTTAGTATAGATGGACTAATAGACCAAGCCCCACACACTGCTAGAAGCCAAAATATTTTTTCAGAGCTAGATGCAGAAAAAAATTATATTGAATTTGCAACATAATGGAGGTCAGAATAGATGTACTAATAGACCAAGTCCGACACACTGCTAGACTCCAAAATATTTTTTCAGAGCTAGATGCAGAAACAAATTATATTGAATTTGCAACCTGATGGAGGTTAGTATAGAAAGACTAATATAACAAGTTCCACACACTGCTAGAAGCCCAAATATTTTTTCAGAGATAGATGCAGAAAAAAATTATATTGAATTTGCAACCTGATGGAGGTCAGTTTAGATGAACTAATAGACCAAGTCCCACACACTGCTAGATGCCCAAATATTTTTTCAGAGCTAGATGCAGAAAAAAATTATATTCAATTTGAAACCTGATGGAGGTATGGATGGACTAATAGACCAAGTCCCACGCACTGCTAGAAGCCCAAATATTCTTTCAGAGCTAGATGCAGATAAAAATTATTTTTAATTTGCAACCTGGTGGAGGTAAGTATAGATGGATTAATAGACCAATTCCCACACACTGCTAGAAGCCGAAATATTTTTTCAGAACTAGATGCAGAAAAAAATTATATTGAAATTGCAACCTGATGGAGGTCAGTATAGATGGACTAACAGAACAAGTCCCACACACTGCTAGAAGCCCAAATAATTTTTCAGAGCTAGATGCAGAAAAAAATTATTTTTAATTGCAACCTGGTGGAATTTAATATAGATGGACTAATAGACCAAGTCCCACACACTGCTAGAAGCCCAAATATTTTTTTAGAGCTAGACGCAGAAAAAAATTATATTAAATTTGCAACCTAATGGAGGTCAATATAGATGGACTAATAGACCAAGTCCCACACACTGCTAGAAGCCCAAATATTTTTTCAGAGCTAGATGCAGATAAAAATTAATTTTAATTTGCAACCTGGTGGAGGTTAGTATAGATGGACTAATGCACCAAGTCTCAGACATTGCTAGAAGCCGAAATATTTTTTCAGAGCTAGATGCAGAGAAAAATTATATTGAATTTGGAACCTGATGGAGGTATAGATGGACTAATAGACCAAGTCCCACGCACTGCTAGAAGCCCAAATATTTTTTCAGAGCTAGATGCAGATAAAAATTATTTTTAATTTGCAACCTGGTGGAGGTAAGTATAGATGGATTAATAGACCAAGTCCCACATACTGCTAGAAGCCGAAATATTTTTTCAGAACTAGATGCAGAAAAAAATTATATTGAATTTGCAACCTGATGGAGTTCAGTATAGATGGACTAATAGAACAAGTCCCACACACTGCTAGAAGCCCAAATAATTTTTCAGAGCTAGATGCAGAAAAAAATTATTTTTAATTTGCAACCTGGTGGAATTTAATATAGATGTATTAATAGACCAAGTCCCACACACTGCTAGAAGCCCAAATATTTTTTCAGAGCTAGACGCAGAAAAAAATTATATTGAATTTGCAACCTGATGGAGGTCAATATAGATGGACTTATAGACCAAGTCCCACACACGTCTAGAAGCCCAAATATTTTTTCAGAGCTAGATGCAGATAAAAATTAATTTTAATTGGCAACCTGGTGGAGGTTAGTATAGATGGACTAATACACCAAGTCTCAGACATTGCTAGAAGCCAAAATATTTTTTCAGAGCTAGATGCAGAAAAAAATTATATTGAATTTGCAACCTGATGGAGGTCAGAATAGATGGACTAAGAGACCAAGTCCCACACACTGATAGACTCTAAAATATTTTTTCAGATCTAGATGCAGAAAAAATTTTTATTGAATTTGCAACCTGATGGAGGTTAGTGTAGATAGACTAATAGAACAAGTCCCACACACTGCTAGAAGCCCCACAATTTTTTCAGAGATAGATGCAGATAAAAATTATTTTTAATTTGCAACCTGGTGGAATTTAGTATAGATGGACTAATTGACCAAGTCCCACACACTGCTAGAATCCCAAATATTTTTTCAGAGCTAGACGGAGAAAAAAATTATATTGAATTTGGAACCTGATGGAGGTCAGTATAGATGGACTAATAGAACAAGTCCCACACACTGCTAGAAGCCCAAATAATTTTTCAT
Organism: Phyllobates terribilis; assembly: GCF_046119375.1. Taxonomy (NCBI): domain Eukaryota; kingdom Metazoa; phylum Chordata; class Amphibia; order Anura; family Dendrobatidae; genus Phyllobates; species Phyllobates terribilis. Next base: position 66,904,871 of record NW_027362763.1, on the reverse strand, counting down.
TGCTAGATGCAGAAAAAAATTATTTTTAATTTGCAACCTGGTGGAATTTAATATACATGGACAAATAGACCAAGTCCCACACACTGCTAGAAGCCCAAATATTTTTTCAGGGCTAGATGTAGAAAAAAATTATATTGAATTTGCAACCTGATGGAGGTCCGTATTGATGGACTAATAGACCAAGTCCCATACACTGCTAGAAGCCGAAATATTTTTTCAGAGATAGATGCAGATAAAAATTATTTTTAATTTGCAACCTGGTGGAGGTTAGTATAGATGGACTAATAGATCAAGCCCCACACACTGCTAGAAGCCGAAATATTTTTTCCCAGCTGGATGCAGAAAAAAATTATATTGAATTTGCAAATTGATGGAGGTCAGTATAGATGGACTAATAGACCAAGTCCCACACACTGCTAGTAGCACAAATAATTTTTCAGAGCTGGATGCAGAAAAAAAATATTTTTAATTTGCAACCTGGTGGAGGTCAGTATAGATGGACTAATAGAACAAGTCCCACACACTGTTAGGAGCCCAAATATTTTTTCAGAGCTAGATGCAGATATAAGTAATTTTTAATTTGCAACCTGGTGGAGGTTAGTATAGATGGACTAATGGACCAAGTCCCACACACTGATAGAAGCCCAAATATTTTTTCAGAGCTAGATGCAGAAAAAAATTATATTGAATTTGCAACCTGATGGAGGTACAGATGGACTAATAGACCAAGTCCCACGCACTGCTAGAAGCCCAAATATTCTTTCAGAGCTAGATGCAGATAAAAATTATTTTTAATTTGCAACCTGGTGGAGGTAAGTATAGATGGATTAATAGACCAATTCCCACACACTGCTAGAAGCCGAAATATTTTTTCAGAACTAGATGCAGAAAAAAATTATATTGAAATTGCAACCTGATGGAGGTCAGTATAGATGGACTAACAGAACAAGTCCCACACACTGCTAGAAGCCCAAATATTTTTTTAGAGCTAGACGCAGAAAAAAATTATATTGAATTTGCAACCTGATGGAGGTCAATATAGATGGACTAATAGACAAAGTCCCACACACTGCTAGAAGCCCAAATATTTTTTCAGAGCTAGATGCAGATAAAAATTAATTTTAATTTGCAACCTCGTGGAGGTTAGTATAGATGGACTAATACACCAAGTCTCAGACATTGCTAGAAGCCCAAATATTTTTTCAGAGCTAGATGCAAAAAAAAATTATATTGAATTTGCAACCTGATGGAGGTACAGATGGACTAATAGACCAAGTCCCACGCACTGCTAGAAGCCCAAATATTTTTTCAGAGCTAGATGCAGATAAAAATTATTTTTAATTTGCAACCTGGTGGAGGTAAGTATAGATGGATTAATAGACCAAGTCCCACATACTGCTAGAAGCCGAAATATTTTTTCAGAACTAGATGCAGAAAAAAATTATATTGAATTTGCAACCTGATGGAGGTCAGTATAGATGGACTAATAGAACAAGTCCCACACACTGCTAGAAGCCCAAATAATTTTTCAGAGCTAGATGCAGAAAAAAATTATTTTTAATTTGCAACCTGGTGGAATTTAATATAGATGGATTAATAGACCAAGTCCCACACACTGCTAGAAGCCCAAATATTTTTTCAGAGCTAGACGCAGAAAAAAATTATATTGAATTTGCAACCTGATGGAGGTCAATATAGATGGACTAATAGACCAAGTCCCACACACTGCTATAAGCCCAAATATTTTTTCAGAGCTAGATGCAGATAAAAATTAATTTTAATGGGCAACCTGGTGGAGGTTAGTATAGATGGACTAATACACCAAGTCTCAGACATTGCTAGAAGCCGAAATATTTTTTCAGAGCTAGATGCAGAAAAAAATTATATTGAATTTGCCACCTGATGGTGGTCAGTATAGATGGACTAATAGACCAAGTCCCATACACTGCTAGTTGCCCAAATAATTTTTCAGCGCTAGATGCAGAAAAAAAATATTTTTAATTTGCAACCTGGTGGAATTTAATATATATGGAATAATAGACCAAGTCCCACACACTGCTAGAAGCCCAAATATTTTTTCAGAGCTAGATGTAGAAAAAAATTATATTGAATTTGCAACCTGATGGAGGTCCGTATTGATGGACTAATAGACCAAGTCCCATACACTGCTAGAATCCGAAATATTTTTTCAGAGCTAGATGCAGAAAAAAATTATATTGAATTTGCAACCTGATGGAGGTCAGTATAGATGGAGAAATAGACCAAGTCCCACACACTGCTAGAAGCCCAAATATTTTTTCAGATCTAGATGCAGATAAAAATTATTTTTCATTTGCAAACTGGTGGAGGTTAGTATAGATGGACTATTAGACCAAGTCCCACACAATTCTCGAAGCCCAAATATTTTTTCAGAGCTGGATGCAGAAAAAAATTATATTGAATTTGCAACCTGATGGAGGTCAGAATAGATGGACTAATAGACCAAGTCCCACACACTGCTAGACTCCAAAATATTTTTTCAGAGCTAGATGCAGAAAAAAATTATATTGAATTTGCAACCTGATGGAGGTTAGTGTAGATAGACTAATAGAACAGTTCCCACACACTGCTAGAAGCCCAAATATTTTTTCAGAGCTAGATGCAGATAAAAATTAATTTTTAATTTGCAACCTGGTGGAGGTTAGTATAGATGCACTAATAGACCAAGTTCCACACACTGCTAGAAGCCGAAATATTTTTCAGAGCTAGATGCAGAAAAAAATTATATTGAATTTGCAACCTGATGGAGGTCAGAATAGATAGAGAAATAGACCAAGTCCCACACACTGCTAGACTCCAAAATATTTTTTCAGATCTAGATGCAGAAAAAAATTATATTGAATTTGCAACCTGATGGAGGTTAGTGTAGATAGACTAATAGAACAAGTCCCACACACTGCTAGAAGCCCAAATATTTTTTCAGAGATAGATGCAGATAAAAATTATTTTTAATTTGCAACCTGGTGGAGGTTAGTATAGATGGACTAATAGATCAAGCCCCACACACTGCTAGAAGCCGAAATATTTTTTCAGAGCTAGATGCAGAAAAAAATTATATTGAATTTGCAAATTGATGGAGGTCAGTATAGATGGACTAATAGACCAAGTCCCACACACTGCTAGTAGCACAAATAATTTTTCAGAGCTAGATGCAGAAAAAAAATATTTTTAATTTGCAACCTGGTGGATTTTAGTATAGATGGACTAATTGACCAAGTCCCACACACTGCTAGAATCCCAAAAAATTTTTCAGAGCTAGACGGAGAAAAAAATTATATTGAAATTGCAACCTGATGGAGGTCAGTATAGATGGACTAATAGAACAAGTCCCACACACTGTTAGGAGCCCAAATATTTTTTCAGAGCTAGATGCAGATATAAATAATTTTTAATTTGCAACCTGGTGGAGGTTAGTATAGATGGACTAATACACCAAGTCTCAGACATTGCTAGAAGCCGAAATATTTTTTCAGAGCTAAATGCAGAGAAAAATTATATTGAATTTGCAACCTGATGGAGGTATAGATGGACTAATATACCAAGTCCCACGCACTGCTAGAAGCCCAAATATTTTTTCAGAGCTAGATGCAGATAAAAATTATTTTTAGTTTGCAACCTGGTGGAGGTAAGTATAGATGGATTAATAGACCAAGTCCCACATACTGCTAGAAGCCAAAATATTTTTTCAGAACTAGATGCAGAAAAAAATTATATTGAATTTGCAACCTGATGGAGGTCAGTATAGATGGACTAATAGAACAAGTCCCACACACTGCTAGAAGCCCAAATAATTTTTCAGAGCTAGATGCAGAAAAAAATTATTTTTAATTTGCAACCTGGTGGAATTTAATATAGATGGATTAATAGACCAAGTCCCACACACTGCTAGAAGCCCAAATATTTTTTCAGAGCTAGACGCAGAAAAAAATTATATTGAATTTGCAACCTGATGGAGGTCAATATAGATGGACTAATAGACCAAGTCCCACACACTGCTAGAAGCCCAAATATTTTTTCAGAGCTAGATGCAGATAAAAATTAATTTTAATTGGCAACCTGGTGGAGGTTAGTATAGATGGACTAATACACCAAGTCTCAGACATTGCTAGAAGCCGAAATATTTTTTCAGAGCTAGATGCAGAAAAAAATTATATTGAATTTGCAACCTGATGGAGGTCAGTATATATGGACTAATAGACCAAGTCCCATACACTGCTAGTAGCTCAAATAATTTTTCAGCGCTAGATGCAGAAAAAAATTATTTTTAATTTGCAACCTGGTGGAATTTAATATACATGGACTAATAGACCAAGTCCCACACACTGCTAGAAGCCCAAATATTTTTTCAGAGCTAGATGTAGAAAAAAATTATATTGAATTTGCAACCTGATGGAGGTCCGTATTGATGGACTAATAGACCAAGTCCCACACACTGCTAGACTCCAAAATATTTTTTCAGAGCTAGATGCAGAAAAAAATTATATTGAATTTGCAACCTGATGGAGGTCAGAATAGATAGAGAAATAGACCAAGTCCCACACACTGCTAGACTCTAAAATATTTTTTCAGATCTAGATGCAGAAAAAAATTATATTGAATTTGCAACCTGATGGAGGTTAGTGTAGATAGACTAATAGAACAAGTCCCACACACTGCTAGTAGCCCAAATATTTTTTCAGATCTAGATGCAGATAAAAATTATTTTTCATTTGCAAACTGGTGGAGGTTAGTATAGATGGACTAATAGACCAAGTCCCACACACTGCTCGAAGCCCAAATATTTTTTTCAGAGCTGGATGCAGAAAAAAATTATATTGAATTTGCAACCTGATGGAGGTCAGAATAGATGCACTAATAGACCAAGTCCCACACACTGCTAGACTCCAAAATATTTTTTCAGAGCTAGATGCAGAAAAAAATTATATTGAATTTGCAACCTGATGGCGGTTAGTGTAGATAGACTAATAGAACAAGTCCCACACACTGCTAGAAGCCCAAATATTTTTTCAGAGCTAGATGCAGATAAAAATTATTTTTAATTTGCAACCTGGTGGAGGTTAGTATAGATGCACTAATAGACCAAGTTCCACACAATGCTAGAAGCCGAAATATTTTTCAGAGCTAGATGCAGAAAAAAATTATATTGAATTTGCAACCTGATGGAGGTCAGAATAGATAGAGAAATAGACCAAGTCCCACACACTGCTAGACTCCAAAATATTTTTTCAGATCTAGATGCAGAAAAAAATTATATTGAATTTGCAACCTGATGGAGGTTAGTGTAGATAGACTAATAGAACAAGTCCCACACACTGCTAGAAGCCCAAATATTTTTTCAGAGATAGATGCAGATAAAAATTATTTTTAATTTGTAACCTGGTGGAGGTTAGTATAGATGGACTAATAGATCAAGCCCCACACACTGCTAGAAGCCGAAATATTTTTTCAGAGCTAGATGCAGAAAAAAATTATATTGAATTAGCAAATTGATGGAGGTCAGTGTATATGGACTAATAGACCAAGTCCCACACACTGCTAGTAGCACAAATAATTTTTCAGAGCTAGATGCAGAAAAAAAATATTTTTAATTTGCAACCTGGTGGAATTTAGTATAGATGGACTAATTGACCAAGTCCCACACACTGCTAGAATCCCAAAAATTTTTTCAGAGCTAGACGGAGAAAAAAATTATATTGAATTTGCAAGCTGATGGAGGTCAGTATAGATGGACTAATAGAACAAGTCCCACACACTGCTAGAAGCCCAAATAATTTTTCAGAGCTAGATGCAGAAAAAAATTATTTTTAATTTGCAACCTAGTGGAATTTAATATACATGGACTAATAGATCAAGTCCCACACACTGCTAGAAGCCCAAATATTTTTTCAGAGCTAGATGTAGAAAAAAATTATATTGAATTTGCAACCTGATGGAGGTCCGTATTGATGGACTAATAGACCAAGTCCCATACACTGCTAGAAGCTGAAATATTTTTTCAGAGCTAGATGCAGAAAAAAATTATATTGAATTTGCAACCTGATGGAGGTCAGTATAGATGGAGAAATAGACCAAGTCCCACACACTGCTAGAAGCCCAAATATTTTTTCAGATCTAGATGCAGATAAAAATTATTTTTCATTTGCAAACTGGTGGAGGTTAGTATAGATGGACTAATAGACCAAGTCCCACACAATGCTCGAAGCCCAAATATTTTTTCAGAGCTGGATGCAGAAAAAAATTATATTGAATTTGCAACCTGATGGAAGTCAGAATAGATGGACTAATAGACCAAGTCCCACACACTGCTAGACTCCAAAATATTTTTTCAGAGCTAGATGCAGAAAAAAATTATATTGAATTTGCAACCTGATGGAGGTCAGAATAGATAGAGAAATAGACCAAGTCCCACACACTGCTACACTGCAAAATATTTTTTCAGATCTAGATGCAGAAAAAAATTATATTAAATTTGCAACCTGATGGAGGTTAGTGTAGATAGACTAATAGAACAAGTCCCACACACTGCTAGTAGCCCAAATAATTTTTCAGAACTAGATGCAGAAAAAAAATATTTTTAATTTGCAACCTGGTGGAATTTAATATACATGGACTAATAGACCAAGTCCCACACACTGCTAGAAGCCCAAATATTTTTTCAGAGATAGATGTAGAAAAAAATTATATTGAATTTGCAACCTGATGGAGGTCCGTATTGATGGACTAATTAACGAAGTCCCACACACTGCTAGAAGCCCAAATATTTTTTCAGATCTAGATGCAGATAAAAATTATTTTTAATTTGCAACCTGGTAGAGGTTAGTATAGATGGACTAATAGACCAAGTCCCACACACTGCTCAAAGCCCAAATATTTTTTTCAGAGCTGGATGCAGAAAAAAATAATATTGCATTTGCAACCTGATGGAGGTCAGAATAGATGGACTAATAGACCAAGTCCCACACACTGCTAGACTCCAAAATATTTTTTCAGAGCTAGATGCAGAAAAAAATTATATTGAATTTGCAACCTGATGGAGGTTAGTGTAGATAGACTAATAGAACAAGTCCCACACACTGCTAGAAGCCCAAATATTTTTTCAGAGATAGATGCAGATAAAAATTATTTTTAATTTGCAACCTGGTGGAGGTTAGTATAGATGTACTAATAGATCAAGTTCCACATACTGCTAGAAGCCCAAATATTTTTTCAGAGCTAGATGCAGAGAAAAATTATATTGAATTTGCAACCTGATGGAGGTCAGTATAGATGGGCTAATAGACCAAGTCCCACACACTGCTAGTAGCCCAAATAATTTTTCAGAGCTATATGCAGAAAAAAAATATTTTTAATTTGCAACCTGGTGGAATTTAGTATAGATGGACTAATTGACCAAGTCCCACACACTGCTAGAATCCCAAATATTTTTTCAGAGCTAGACGGAGAAAAAAATTATATTGAATTTGCAACCTGATGGAGGTCAGTATAAATGGGCTAATAGAACAAGTCCTACACACTGCTAGAAGCCCAAATAATTTTTCAGAGCTAGATGCAGAAAAAAATTATTTTTAATTTGCAACCTGGTGGAATTTAATATACATGGACTAATAGACCAAGTCCCACACACTGCTCGAAGCCCAAATATTTTTTTCAGAGCTGGATGCAGAAAAAAATAATATTGAATTTGCAACCTGATGGAGGTCAGAATAGATGGACTAATAGACCAAGTCCCACACACTGCTAGACTCCAAAATATTTTTTCAGAGCTAGATGCAGAAAAAAATTATATTGAATTTGCAACCTGATGGAGGTTAGTGTAGATAGACTAATAGAACAAGTCCCACACACTGCTAGAAGCCCAAATATTTTTTCAGAGATAGATGCAGATAAAAATTATTTTTAATTTGCAACCTGGTGGAGGTTAGTATAGATGGACTAATAGATCAAGTCCCACACACTGCTAGAAGCCAAAATATTTTTTCAGAGCTAGATGCAGAGAAAAATTAGATTGAATTTGCAACCTGATGGAGGTCAGTATAGATGGGCTAATAGACCAAGTCCCACACACTGCTAGTAGCCCAAATAATTTTTCAGAGTTAGATGCAGAAAAAAAATATTTTTAATTTGCAACCTTGTGGAATTTAGTATAGATGGACTAATTGACCAAGTCCCACACACTGCTAGAATCCCAAATATTTTTTCAGAGCTAGACGCATTAAAAATTGTATTGAATTTGCAACCTGATGGAGGTCAGTATAGATGGACTAATATACCAAGTTCCACACACTGCTAGAAGCCCAAATATTTTTTCAGAGCTAGATGCAGAAAAAAAATATATTGAATTTGCAACCTGATGGAGGTATAGATGGACTAAAAGACCATGTCCCACACACTGCTAGAAGCCAAAATATTTTTTCAGAGCTAGATGCAGAAAAAAATTATATTGAATTTGTAACCTGATGGAGGTCAGTATAGATGGACTAATAGACCAAGTCCCACGCACTGCTAGAAGCCCAAATATTTTTTCAGAGCTATATGCAGATAAAAATTATTTTTAATTTGCAACCTGGTGGAGGTTAGTATAGATGGACTAATAGACCAAGTCCCACACACTACTAGAAGCCCAAATATTTTTTCAGAGCTAGATGTAGAAAAAAATTATATTGAAATTGCAACCTGATGGAGGTCCGTATTGATGGACTAATAGACCAAGTCCCACACACTGCTAGAAGCCCAAATATTTTTTCAGAGCTAGATGCAGATAAAAATTATTTTTAATTTGCAACCTGGTGGAGGTTAGTATAGATGCACTAATAGACCAAGTCCCACACACTGCTAGAAGCCCAAATATTTTTTCAGAGCTAGATGCAGAAAAAAATTATATTCAATTTGCAACCTGATGGAGGTCAGTATAGATGGAGAAATAGACCAAGTCCCACACACTGCTAGAAGCCCAAATATTTTTTCAGATCTAGATGCAGATAAAAATTATTTTTCATTTGCAAACAGGTGGAGGTTAGTATAGATGGACTAATAGACCAAGTCCCACACATTGCTCGAAGCCCAAATATTTTTTCAGAGCTGGATGCAGAAAAAAATTATATTGAATTTGAAACCTAATGGAGGTCAGAATAGATGGACTAATAGACCAAGTCCCACACACTGCTAGACTCCAAAATATTTTTTCAGAGCTAGATGCAGAAAAAATTATATTGAATTTGCAACCTGATGGAGGTTAGTGTAGATAGACTAATAGAACTAGTCCAACACACTGCTAGAAGCCCAAATATTTTTTCAGAGATAGATGCAGATAAAAATTATTTTTAATTTGCAACCTGGTGGAGGTTAGTATAGATGGACTAATAGATCAAGTCTCACACACTGCTAGAAGCCAAAATATTTTTTCAGAGCTAGATGCAGAGAAAAATTAGATTGAATTTGCAACCTGATGGAGGTCAGTATAGATGGGCTAATAGACCAAGTCCCACACACTGCTAGAATCCCAAATAATTTTTCAGAGCTAGATGCAGAAAAAAATTATATTGAATTTGCAACCTGATGGAGGTCAGTATAGATGGACTAATAGACCAAGTCAAACACATTGCTAGAAGCCCAAATATTTTTTCAGAGCTAGATGCAGATAAAAATTATTTTTAATTTGCAACCTGGTGGAGGTTAGTATAGATGGACTAATAGACCAAGTCCCACACACTGCTAGAAGCCAAAATATTTTTTCAGAGCTAGATGCAGAAAAAAAATATATTGAATTTGCAACCTGGTGGAGGTCAGTTTGGATGGACTAATAGACCAAGTCCCACACACTGCTAGATGCCGAATTATTTTTTCAGAGCTAGATGCAGATACAAATTATTTTTAATTTGCAACCTGGTGGAGGTTAGTATAGATGGACTAATAGACCAAGTCCCACACACTGCTAGAAGCCAAAATATTTTTTCAGAGCTAGATGCAGATAAAAACTATTTTTAATTTGCAACCTGGTGGAGGTTAGTATAGATGGACTAATAGACCAAGTCCCATACGCTGCTAGAAGCCAAAATATTTTTTCAGAGCTAGATGCAGAAAAAAATTATATTGAATTTGCAACCTGATGGAGATCAGTATAGATGGACTAATAGACCAAGTCCCACACAATGCTAGAAGCCCAAATATTTTTTCAGAGCTACATGCAGATAAAAATTATATTGAATTTGCAACCTGATGGAGGTTAGTATAGATGGACTAATAAACCAAGTCCCACGCACTGCTGGAAGCCCAAATATTTTTTCAGAGCTGCATGCAGATAAAAATTATATTGAATTTGCAACCTGATGGAAGTCAGTATAGATGGACTAATAGACCAAGTCGCACACACTGCTAGAAGCCGAAATATTTTTTCATAGCTAGATGCAGAAAAAAATTATATTGAATTTGCAACCTGATGGAGGCCAGTATAGATGGACTAATAGACCAAGTCCCACACTCTGCTCGAAGCCGAAATATTTTTTCAGAGCTAGATGCAGAAAAAAAAATATATTGAATTTGCAACCTGATGGAGGTCAGTATAGATGGACTAATAGACCAAGTCCCACACACTGCTAGAAGCCCAAATTTTTTTTCAGATCTAGATGCAGAAAAAAATTATTTTTAATTTGCAACCTGATGGAGGGTAGTATAGATGGACTAATAGACCAAGTCCCACACACTGCTAGAAGCCCAAATATTTTTTCAGAACTAGACGTAGAAAAAAATTATATTGAATTTGCAACCTGATGGAGGTCAGTATAGATGGACTAATAGACCAAGTCCCACACACTGCTGGAAGTCCAAATATTTTTTCAGAGCTAGATGCAGAAAAAAATTACATTGAATTTGCAACCTGATGGAGGTCAGTATAGATAGACTAATAGATCATTTCCCATACACTGCTAGTGTTATGATCTGCTACAAACACTAAGGAAAGAAAGGAGATCTGTCCCTACAATAGAACTAAGCTAGATCCCTACGGTGTAACGGGGAATCTGATCCTGCGATCAGACCCGCTAAAGTCCTCGGCTAGTCTGTATGAAGACCTATAGATGCAAGGGAGGGATCCCTACCAGAACTAGGGACTGGGATAAAGTTGGACACCTCCTAGCAGAAATTGTAGCATTAAAAGAAAACACACAACATAGAACATAAAGGTCCGAAGACCTAGCTAAACTGACTGAGAAAGGTCATTAGCACCAAGCTAGCTTAAGAGTAGAAATTACAATGAAGTCCAGCAAGACCAGGAGGGCGGAGCAGGACTAAATAGGCAAAAAAAGTCATGTGACCAGTAAGATAGAAAAAACCTAACAGGAGAGTTCTAACAGTACTCCCTCTTCTATGAGGATCCTCCGGATCCCCTAGGCCCAGGCTTATCAGGAAACCTCTTGTGAAACGCTCTGACAAGTCTGGAAGCAGAAACATCATCCGCCCTCACCTATTAGTTATACTCGGGTCCGAAACCCTTCCAAGCGGCGAGATACTGCAAACTCCCTCTATACCGTCTAGAATTTAGGATGCGGGAAATTTCGTATTCCCCTTCCTCCACCACCGGAGGAACAGTGGCAGAGGCGTCTCCATCCGACACATAAGCTCTTTTCAACAGAGAAACATGAAACACTGGATTAATCTTCCAGGAAGTAGGAACCTCCATCCTAACAGCAGATTGGTTAACTACCTGAAGCACCTTAAAGGGCCCTACAAACTTGGGACCCAATTTTTTAGAAGGAATCCTCAACCGCAGATTCTTAGAGGACAACTAAACCATGTCACCAATAGCAAACAAAACATCTTGCCGTTTCCTATCAAAGTACCTCTTAGATTTTTTGTTAGCCTCCTGAAGATTACCACGCACATCCGTCCAAACTCTCTCCAAATCACCGGAAAAACTCTCCTCCTCAGGCACAGCCGATACCAATTTGGAGAATGACCCAAAAGACGGATGTCTTCCAGAACAACAAAAAAAAGGTGAACAACCAGCAGAAGAGAATGTATGGTTGTTAAGAGCAAACTCAGCAAGTGGCAGAAACTCAGACCACCCCTCCTGATTGTCTGCCACAAAACAACGCAAGAACTGCTCAACATCCTGATTCTTCCTTTCTGTCTGGCCATTAGACTCAGGATGATATCCGGATGAAAACGACAAATGAACTCCCAACCTGTCACAAAAAGCACGCCAAAAACGAGCCACGAACTGAGGTCCCCTATCCGAAACAATGTCAGGAGGAATGCCATGTAGTCTGACAATTTCCTTGACAAAGGCCTTAGCGAGTGTCTTAGCGCAGGGCAGTTTCATGAAAGGAACCAAGTGACACATCTTGCTAAAACGGTCCACGACCACCCAGATGACCATGAAACCCTCAGAGGGGGGAAGGTCAGTAATAAAGTCCATAGCCAGATGTGTACAAGGTGCACTAGGAACCTCCAGAGGGCAAAGCTACCCCGCTGCAGGAGTATGTGAAGACTTAGATCTAGCACACACCGTACATTGACGCACCCACTTAATGACTTCCTTCTGCCATCCAGGCCACCAAAAACTGCGACCCACAAGTCTCTTGGTCTCAGAAATTCCTGGATGACCTGCCAACCGAGACTCATGACACTCGACAAACAAATCTCTCCTAAAGGTCCTAGGCACAAACAACCTCCCATGGGGAGTGTTAGATGGGGCATTCTCCTGTGCTTTAAGAATCTCATCTTCCAAAACGGAGTCCAATGCAGCAATCACAACACCTTCTTGTAAAATGCTCTCCTCCTCCTCAGCACCGACCATGGGAGAAAAGCTGCGAGACAAAGCATCAGCTTTAACATTCTTGGTACCCGGGATGTAAGTAACGGAAAAATTAAACCGCGAGAAAACCAGATTCTCAAAATGACCCACAGGAGTGTTAAAAGCAGTCTTCCATTCATCACCCTCCTTCATGCGCAACAAATTGTATGCCCCCCGGAGATCAATTTTAGAGAACCACTTGGCCCCCACTAACTGGTTAAACAAATCAGGAATCAATGGCAGTGGGTAAGGATTGCGTACAGTAATTTTATTAATCTCACGAAAATCCAGACAAGGACGTAAACCGCCGTCCTTTTTTTTAACAAAAAAAATCCAACAGCCACAGGAGACTTGGAAGGCCTAATGTGACCGGCGGCCAAACTTGTCTGAATGTATTCCTCCAAAGCCTTTCTCTCAGGAATAGTAAGATTAAATAAACGACTTTTAGGAAGAGTCGCTCCCGGGACAAATTCAATGGTACAATCATAGTCTCTATGGGGAGGCAAAATTTGTGACTCCTCCTCAGGAAAAACTCTCCAAAAATCCTGAATAGGTACAGGTAATTCCCCTTTTTCCACCGCAGCAATACGTCCGTTACAACACTTGTCATAACACTTAGGGCTCCAGGACTTAATTTCATTGGTAGACCAATCCAGTACAGGATTGTGCAATTTTAACCAGGGCAAACCCAAAACTACTGGAGAAGGCAAATTATTTAATACTACCAAATCCAAATTCTCTTGGTGAACACCATTAATAGTGAGGGGAAATTCACAGACCTTGTGAGTAACACTCTTCAAGGGAGAGCCATCGACAGAAACCACAGCAATAGGGGATGACAAAGGTTTGGGTTTTAATTTAAGTTTTTCCAAGAATCCCCCATCAATCACATTCAGAGTAGAACCACAATCCACAAATACCTGAAATTCAATTAATTCTTCCTAAGCAGCGGTAGTAGCAGATAGGAATACCCCCTTAGTATTTAAACAGGCTATGCGGGTGTAACTGACCTTTTTTTTTCTTTGTTCATATGAAGCACACAGTTCTTAATGAAATGATCAGATTTTCCCCAATAAAAGCACAAACCTTGAGAAAGTCTGTGGTCTTTTTCCTGAGAGCGGGGTGCCATCGCCCCAATCTCCATCGGCTCTGCAATGTGAGTACAGACCCTCTCAAGACTCGGAGCTGACATGGCAGAGGATTTACTCTCATTAACCCTTGCACGCAGTCTCCTGTCCACCCGTATAACTAATTGCATTGCCTCCTGCAAGTTTCTAGGTGTGGGATAAGCAATCAGCAAATCCTTAACCCTTTCCCCTAGCCCCGCAAGAAACAAACTTTTCAAAGCTGAATCGCTCCACCCCACCTGGGCAGACCACCGACGGAAGTGAGAACAATATTTTTCCACATTACCTGCTCCCTGCCTCAAACGTCTCAATTCAGTCTCAGCTGATGAGACACGATCGGGATCATCATACAACAAACCCAAAGCAGAAAAAAAACTATCCACTGATCTAAAGCATGGATCACTAATTTGGAGAGAAAAGGCCCATCCCTGAGGTTCTTTGCGCAAAAATGACATTATGAACCCTATGCGCTGTGATTCATCACCAGAGGATCTGGGTCTCAAACGAAAACACAACAAACAAGCATTTTTAAAGGAAAAAAATTCTTGTTGATCACCAAAAAATAAATCAGGCAAACGTACCTTTGGCTCCACAAAATGTGCTCCAGAACAGCTACTCACGTGTTGTTGGAGCTCGGCCACCTCCAGAGAGAGTCCCTGCAGGCGTTGAGCCAAATCCTGAACCGAAACCATGATGGAAACAGGAAGTCTTTCCTTAGAGATATTTTTAGACTGGACTTACTGTTATGATCTGCTACAAACACTAAGGAAAGAAAGGAGATCTGTCCCTACAATAGAACTAAGCTAGATCCCTACGGTGAAACGAGGAACTTGATCCTGCGATCAGACCCGCTTAAGTCCTCGGCTAGTCTGTGCGAAGACCTATAGATGCAAGGGAGGGATCCCTACCAGAATTAGGGACTGGGATAAAGTTGGAGACCTCCTAGCAGAAATTGTAGCAGTAAAAGACAAACACACAACATAGAACATAAAGGTCCGAAGACCTAGCTAAACTGACTGAGAAAGGTAATTAGCACCAAGCTAGCTTAAGAGTAGAAATTACAATGAAGTCCAGCAAGACCAGGAGGGCGGAGCAGGACTAAATAGGCAAAAAAAGTCATGTGACCAGTAAGATAGAAAAAACCTAACAGGAGAGTTCTAACAGTACTCCCTCTTCTATGAGGATCCTCCGGATCCCCTAGGCCCAGGCTTATCAGGAAACCTCTTGTGAAACGCTCTGACAAGTCTGGAAGCAGAAACATCATCCGCCCTCACCTATGAGTTATACTCGGGTCCGAAACCCTTCCAAGCGACGAGATACTGCAAACTCCCTCTATACCGTCTAGAATTTAGGATGCGGGAAATTTCGTATTCCCCTTCCTCCACCACCGGAGGAACAGTGGCAGAGGCGTCTCCATCCGACACATAAGCTCTTTTCAACAGAGAAACATGAAACACTGGATTAATCTTCCAGGAAGTAGGAAACTCCATCCTAACAGCAGATTGGTTAACTACCTGAAGCACCTTAAAGGGCCCTACAAACTTGGGACCCAATTTTTTAGAAGGAATCCTCAACCGCAGATTCTTAGAGGACAACTAAACCATGTCACCAATAGCAAACAAAACATCTTGCCGTTTCCTATCAAAGTACCTCTTAGATTTTTTGTTAGCCTCCTGAAGATTACCACGCACATCCGTCCAAACTCTCTCCAAATCACCGGAAAAACTCTCCTCCTCAGGCACAGCCGATACCAATTTGGAGAATGACCCAAAAGACGGATGTCTCCCAGAACAACAAAAAAAAGGTGAACAACCAGCAGAAGAGAATGTATGGTTGTTAAGAGCAAACTCAGCAAGTGGCAGAAACTCAGACCACCCCTCCTGATTGTCTGCCACAAAACAACGCAAGAACTGCTCAACATCCTGATTCTTCCTTTCTGTCTGGCCATTAGACTCAGGATGATATCCGGATGAAAACGACAAATGACCTCCCAACCTGTCACAAAAAGCACGCCAAAAACGAGCCACGAACTGAGGTCCCCTATCCGAAACAATGTCAGGAGGAATGCCATGTAGTCTGACAATTTCCTTGACAAAGGCCTTAGCGAGTGTCTTAGCGCAGGGCAGTTTCATGAAAGGAACCAAGTGACACATCTTGCTAAAACGGTCCACGACCACCCAGATGACCATGAAACCCTCAGAGGGGGGAAGGTCAGTAATAAAGTCCATAGCCAGATGTGTACAAGGTGCACTAGGAACCTCCAGAGGGCAAAGCTACCCCGCTGCAGGAGTATGTGAAGACTTAGATCTAGCACACACCGTACATTGACGCACCCACTTAATGACTTCCTTCTGCCATCCAGGCCACCAAAAACTGCGACCCACAAGTCTCTTGGTCTCAGAAATTCCTGGATGACCTGCCAACCAAGACTCATGACACTCGACAAACAAATCTCTCCTAAAGGTCCTAGGCACAAGCAACCTCCCATGGGGAGTGTTAGATGGGGCATTCTCCTGTGCTTTAAGAATCTCATCTTCCAAAACGGAGTCCAATGCAGCAATCACAACACCTTCTTGTAAAATGCTCTCCTCCTCCTCAGCACCGACCATGGGAGAAAAGCTGCGAGACAAAGCATCAGCTTTAACATTCTTGGTACCCGGGATGTAAGTAACGGAAAAATTAAACCGCGAGAAAACCAGATTCTCAAAATGACCCACAGGAGTGTTAAAAGCAGTCTTCCATTCATCACCCTCCTTCATGCGCAACAAATTGTATGCCCCCCAGAGATCAATTTTAGAGAACCACTTGGCCCCCACTAACTGGTTAAACAAATCAGGAATCAATGGCAGTGGGTAAGGATTGCGTACAATAATTTTATTAATCTCACGAAAATCCAGACAAGGACGTAAACCGCCGTCCTTTTTTTTAACAAAAAAAATCCAACAGCCACAGGAGACTTGGAAGGCCTAATGTGACCGGCGGCCAAACTTGTCTGAATGTATTCCTCCAAAGCCTTTCTCTCAGGAATAGTAAGATTAAATAAACGACTTTTAGGAAGAGTCGCTCCAGGGACAAATTCAATGGTACAATCATAGTCTCTATGGGGAGGCAAAATTTGTGACTCCTCCTCAGGAAAAACTCTCCAAAAATCCTGAATAGGTACAGGTAATTCCCCTTTTTCCACCGCAGCAATACGTCCGTTACAACACTTGTCATAACACTTAGGGCTCCAGGACTTAATTTCATTGGTAGACCAATCCAGTACAGGATTGTGCAATTTTAACCAGGGCAAACCCAAAACTACTGGAGAAGGCAAATTATTTAATACTACCAAATCCAAATTCTCTTGGTGAACACCATTAATAGTGAGGGGAAATTCACAGACCTTGTGAGTAACACTCTTCAAGGGAGAGCCATCGACAGAAACCACAGCAATAGGGGATGACAAAGGTTTGGGTTTTAATTTAAGTTTTTCCAAGAATCCCCCATCAATCACATTCAGAGTAGAACCACAATCCACAAATACCTGAAATTCAATTAATTCTTCCTGAGCAGCGGTAGTAGCAGATAGGAATACCCCCTTAGTATTTAAACAGGCTATGCGGGTGTAACTGACCTTTTTTTTTCTTTGTTCATATGAAGCACACAGTTCTTAATGAAATGATCAGATTTTCCCCAATAAAAGCACAAACCTTGAGAAAGTCTGCGGTCTTTTTCCTGAGAGCGGGGTGCCATCGCCCCAATCTCCATCGGCTCTGCAATGTGAGTACAGACCCTCTCAAGACTCGGAGCTGACATGGCAGAGGATTTACTCTCATTAACCCTTGCACGCAGTCTCCTGTCCACCCGTATAACTAATTGCATTGCCTCCTGCAAGTTTCTAGGTGTGGGATAAGCAATCAGCAAATCCTTAACCCTTTCCCCTAGCCCCGCAAGAAACAAACTTTTCAAAGCTGAATCGCTCCACCCCACCTGGGCAGACCACCGACGGAAGTGAGAACAATATTTTTCCACATTACCTGCTCCCTGCCTCAAACGTCTCAATTCAGTCTCAGCTGATGAGACACGATCGGGATCATCATACAACAAACCCAAAGCAGAAAAAAAACTATCCACTGATCTAAAGCATGGATCACTAATTTGGAGAGAAAAGGCCCATCCCTGAGGTTCTTTGCGCAAAAGTGACATTATGAACCCTATGCGCTGTGATTCATCACCAGAGGATCTGGGTCTCAAACGAAAACACAACAAACAAGCATTTTTAAAGGAAAAAAATTCTTGTTGATCACCAAAAAATAAATCAGGCAAACGTACCTTTGGCTCCACAAAATGTGCTCCAGAACAGCTACTCACGTGTTGTTGGAGCTCGGCCACCTCCAGAGAGAGTCCCTGCAGGCGTTGAGCCAAATCCTGAACCGAAACCATGATGGAAACAGGAAGTCTTTCCTTAGAGATATTTTTAGACTGGACTTACTGTTATGATCTGCTACAAACACTAAGGAAAGAAAGGAGATCTGTCCCTACAATAGAACTAAGCTAGATCCCTACGGTGAAACGAGGAACTTGATCCTGCGATCAGACCCGCTTAAGTCCTCGGCTAGTCTGTGCGAAGACCTATAGATGCAAGGGAGGGATCCCTACCAGAACTAGGGACTGGGATAAAGTTGGAGACCTCCTAGCAGAAATTGTAGCAGTAAAAGACAAACACACAACATAGAACATAAAGGTCCGAAGACCTAGCTAAACTGACTGAGAAAGGTAATTAGCACCAAGCTAGCTTAAGAGTAGAAATTACAATGAAGTCCAGCAAGACCAGGAGGGCGGAGCAGGACTAAATAGGCAAAAAAGGTCATGTGACCAGCAAGATAGAAAAAACCTAACAGGAGAGTTCTAACAGCTAGAAGCCGAAATATTTTTTTAGAGTTAGATGCAGAAAAAAATTATATTGAATTTGCAACCTGATGGACGTCAGTATAGATGGACTAATTGAACAAGTCCCACACACTGCTAGAAGCCGAAATATTTCTTCAGAGCTCGATGCCGAAAAATATTATATTGAATTTGCAACCTGATGGAGGTCAGTATAGATGGACTAATAGAATGATGCTATGCCCAAAAGGTTTTACTTCACTAGGTGCAGTATAAAAATTGGTATTCTATACACAGGTGGTGTAGCTTGCAACAAAGATAGGCTACTCCACTGACTAACACACTCTGCAATAGGCCAAAAAGGTTTTGCTTTTCTAGATTTAGCCAAATGCTGTGAAAAAAACTTGCACAGCACTGGCACAGACCTGCCTGGCAAAAACTTATAGGAACTGATGTAACTTAGTCCTGAAAAGGACTGCAATTACAATTAGTCTTTACTCCCAACCTATCTATTGAAGAGCACAGACCTGCCTGATAAAAGTCGTAGGAAATGATGTAACCTAGTCCTTAAAAGGACTGCAATCACAACTCTTCCCTACTCCCAAGCTATCTGTAGATTTGTGCGAAAATTGGCTTGAAATTAACAAGGTATAGCACACACAGCAACAGCGGTGCTGTCTAACACGCAGCTGCAGCAATGAAAAAATGGTGGCGACGGGGAAAATGGCTGGGTCTTATAGGGCAAGGACATGTGCATACACTGCCAATGACACATGCCCTTGCTTGTGTGAAAAAAAGCACTTCGCTCCGTGTGTGCGCTGCTGATAGGCTGACAGATTGCACCTCCCCACTGTAAATGCGGAAAAGAGAAAAAAAAATGGAGATTTTCATTATTCCTGCAGAGATCCATCCCCTGCCCCTCCCCCCGCCCCGCTGTACACTCAAACTGCATATTAACATTAATTTTCAGCATTACTTAGAAACAATCCAGTTATGATTTTGGTGCACGAACAGTTATCGAACATAACCTCGAACAGCCGAATATTTTTCAAATCGTTCGTGTTCGCCGAACGGCTCGAACACCGCCCAAAACAGCTCGAATTTGAGATTTGCAAACAGTTCGAGTCGAACACCGCTCATCTCTACTCCTTACACTGGCATGTCAGGCATGTCATTTTCCATAAGAAGAGGCAGTATCCCTTGGTCCTCAGTCAGGGGACTCTCATTCGGCCAAATGAGATCTCATGCTTTGCACTGAGGAGGTACAACACCCCGAAACATCTGTCTGCAAATTGAGACTTTGGCTTGGCGCTAATGCTAAGTCACGTGGCAAGGCTTGTCAAAAGGTCGATATTGCTTTTTAGGTTTTCTATTTCCAATAGGCGGCAAGAGGAGATCAAATCCTCTTCCTTCTGAAGAGGCAATTTGCATATCACATAGAAGAGAAATCACCGACATCTGAATGAGTTAAAAGGCCGGGTTCACACATCTGACTATCACGGTCTATGTATATACCACAATTTCTGACCTGCCCGTGGGTCTCCTTCGGCTATGTTCCCACGTGTTGTGTTTATTTTCAGTCACAAATCTGCAGCAAAACAGATCTCTAGCAGGTAAACAGCTGTGTCAAATCTGCAGGTTTTTTTGCGTTTTTTTTCACTGTCCTTCTGTCTCTATTTATGCATGTACATAAAGTTCTATGAAAAAAAAACCATTCTATTTTGCCATCAAAAACGCTAAAAAACAGAAGAAAAAAATTTACCTGCGTTTTTCTGGTAACTTTTTTTAAGCGTTTTTTTTCACCACTCATTACTTCTTATGGGTGAAAAAATGCTGAAAAAATGCTGAAAGTAGTGACATGCTCTATTTTCCAAGAACACAACCAAGGCACAAAATACGCAGCAAAAAAACCCACAAGATGTGGGAACAGAGAATTCTAGTTTCTCATAGACTTTGCTGGTACTGCCAAATGCAACTGAAAAATTGTATAAAAATCTGCAGCAAAATACGCTGCAAAACACAACGTGTGGGAACAAAGCCTTACTCGAACCTAACTGCATCTGGCCATGTGATGTAACCAGCCTAAATGTAACTAGTGACTCTATATCAGTATTCTGGTCTGTAGACACGTATCACATAATCATGAATAATAATGCTTTTATAAAAAATATCCACTGTCTGTATTATTTGGGATAAGTTGTTCTGCCAAAATAAAAGAGCCAGTTGGCAACTGTGCTACACATTCTGCACAAACTTGTCTAGCATTGTGCTGGGGGAGTTTTGGAAAACTGCCTTTGAAAGTGTAGAAGGGAGGGGGAGAGCTGAGCTTGTGCTGTGCTTAAGATAAATCAAAACATCTGGAGAAGATACAATGTGACCAGTGTTGGTGGATGAAATAAGGATACGTTGTAACCAGTGCTGACAAAACAGAAATACCATGTGACCAGTGCTGGTGAAGAAAAGATACAATGTGACCAGTGTATGCAAAACAAAGGTACCACTTTAATAGTGCGTCAAAACAAAGATACCATGTGACCAGTGCTGGAGAAATAAAAAAAACTTGTGACCAGTGTTTGCGAAATAAACATATAATGTGACCAGTAGTGATGAGCGAGCATGCTCGCTGCTGCTCGAGATGCTCGGCGCTCGCCAAATATTTCCGGGTTGCTGGGGCGGGAACTCGGGTCACCTCCCTGCATGTTTGGCACTCTTTAGAGAACTAATGAACATGCAGGGATTGACTGCCATGCACTGTAATGCCGTAGCCATGTTGGTTGTGGCATTACAGTGATTGGATGACTGCACAGCATCATCAGGTCTATATCAGACCTGGGGCCGTCATGCTCGTCACAGTCACTCTGGAATTAGACAGTGTAGGGAGAGCTGCTGCTGCGTCAGGGAGAGATTTGCCTGTGTATTAGGTAGTGTAGGGAGAAAAACCGTACATTACACATATCCATCTTAACAAACAGTCCTTCTGAGGACTAATCCATCTGCAGAGATATCAGGCAGGCAGGGTGTATAGGCAGGCAGTGTATATAGCAGACTGCAGTGCATATAGCACAAGAGGCTCCATTCCAATTCTGCCTTCTGCTGCTGTTAGATATTTCTATACAAAGGCCCAGGTCTCAGGGGCCAGGAATACTTTTCTTTGGATCTTAATCCTCATTATTTGGTTAAAAAGCAATCCAGAGAACACAGTTTTTCTGCACCATTTGCTTGTTGGCACTGCAGAATACAGCCATGTCCTTTCCATATTACAGCGCTAGAAATCCAGCTATTTAAAACTCTGTTTTCTCCGTCAAATGGATCACATATGCGTTGTCAGAAAATACTGCCATTTCTGGCCTCCATTAAAAATTTCCTTTAGTGTGTCAGTGAAGCAATTCACCGCAGTTTGCTGTTCAAACTAATTACCTACAGGCCAGGTATTTAAAACTCTGTTTTCTCCATCACACGGATCACATATACGTTGTCAAAAAATACTGCCATTTCTCGCCTACATTAAAACTTTCTTTCAGTGTGTAAGTGAAGCAATTCACAGCAGTTTGCTGTTCGAACTACTTACCTACAGGCCAGGTATTTAAAACTCTGTTTTCTCAGTCACACGGATCACATATAAGTTCGCTCCAAACTCAGTAATTTGTAGTGAGCGTGGAAGATACTGTCCTCCATTTAAAATGGGCAAAGAACGTGGAAAGGGATGGGGAACTGGACGTGATGGTGATGGTGAATGCAGAGGCCGAGGACAAGGCATTGGCAAGCCGAAATTGTGCCACTACAAACACCCACATCTACTTGACTGACCTTCCTGTCACAATTTCTAGGGGACAGCAGAACACCACTATTGAACCCAGAGCAGTGTCAAAAGGTTGTTGGTTGGATAGTGGATAATGCTTCCTGTCACTTAGCCACCACCGCCACCACCCTGTCTTCCACACGGTCAAGTCTCAGTAGCCGCGAGTCTGGACCGCATATTCCTCACCCTGATCCTCCTTCCTCCCACAATGCCGAGTACCCAGAGACAATTGATCCCACTCTTGGACACTCTGAAGAGCTGTTCACTTTTCCATTTATAGATTCGGGCATGTCGCCCAGTCCACTTGAAGCGGGGCAAGAGGAGATCGCGTTTAGCGATGCCCAAATATTTTAGCAGCCACGGTCACACGAAGGCAACAGTGGGAAAGTGTCACAAGAGGTGGACGATGATGAGACACAATTGCCAGAAAGTCAGGAGGAGGACCAGGGTGCGGAAGTGGAAGACGAGGTGGTGGATGATATAGTAACTGACCCAACCTGGCAGGAGGACATGGAGAGCGAGGACAGCATCACACAGGGGGAGGGAGGCAGAGCACGCCAACTGGCAGGAAGAAGCAGTGTGGTGGCCGCAGACAGAAGGCAGGCAACCGTACCCCGTAACACCCACACGAAGGAAGTTGCCAGTACAACTGTTAGGTCTTCCCGAGTCTGGTTGTTTTTTAAAGACTCTGCCAATAACCCAAAAAAGGCCATTTGCACCACCTGCCAGGCCAGCATCAGCAGGGGTGGCAAAACGACCAGCCTGACCACCAACAGCATGATCAGGCATATGGCAGCAAAGGACACGACTTTGTGGGTCAAACCACAAGATCCAGGAGCAGTGTCTGCGGGTGGCACCATTGCTTCTTCCACTGTTGTGCATGCAAGCCAATCTACTGTCCATGGTGCATGCAAAAATGCCTTCTGCCCTGCACCTGTCATTGAACACTCTCAAGTAGCAGCATCATTAATCACGTCCATTTCCTTGTCCCAGCACAGCATTCAGTTGTCCATACCCCAGTCCTTGGAACGCAAGTGCAAATATGCAGCCAATGCCCCACAAGACACACTACTAATTTTTTCACATTTCACGACTGCTTGCACTCGAAATGTTCCCTTTTAGGCTCGTGAGAGATAGAAGCATTCCGCAACCTGATGGCGGCGGCGGTCCCTCGATACTCGGTCCCTAGCCGCCACTATTTCTCCTGGTGTGCCACACCCGCATTACACAAGCACGTGTCCCAAAACATTAGCCGCGCCCTCAACAACGCAGTTACAGGTAAAGTCCACATAACCACGGACACGTGGACAAGTGTTTGTGGGCAGGGACGGTACATCTTGCTGACAGCACACTGGGTTAACATAGTGGTAGCCGGTACCCAGTCGACATTGGGAAGGAACATGCCTGATGCCAAGGATTGCGGGCCCTAGGTCAAACAGGGTTGCCCCCACGGTCAACAGCTCCTGCACCTCATCCTCCTTAGCCTTCTCCTCCTCTTCAGCCTCCATCTCCGAAATGACCACATAAGTCACAAGCTGTAAGCACTGCATCACTACCTAGGCCAAGCCGGCTACAGGCTGTGCTAAAGCTAATATGCTTAGGTGAAAAAACGCACAATGCTGAAGATTTGTGGACAGATCTGAAAGAGCAGGCAGATCTGTGACTCACACTGCTGAACCTACAGCCAGGCATGGTCGTGTGTGACAATGGCCGGAACCTGGTGGCAGCTCTGAGGCAAGCCGAGCTCACACACATACCATGATTGGCCCATGTGCTTAACCCCGTGGTTCAGCAGTTTCTCAAATCCTACCCAGAGCTGCCGGTTCTGCTTGTTAAAGTATGCCGCCTGTGTGCCCATTTTAGAAAGTCAGCTACAGCTTCCACTGCTCTTGCAGTGTTTCAGCAGTGTTTGAAGCTTCCGGCTCACAGACTGGTGTGTGATGTCCCCATGCATTGGAGCTCTACACTGTAGATGTTGGGAAGGATTTGTGAGCAGAAGAGGGCAGTTGTTGAGTACCAGCATCAACAAGGCCATCGGTATTCAGTTCAGACTCCACACATAAGACCTCAGGAGTGGACATGGATGTCAGACATATGTACCATCCTCCAAAACTTTGAGGACTCCACCAAGATAGTGAGCGGCGATGACGCCATAATGAGCGTCAACATTAAGCTTCTCTGTCTTCTGAAACGCTCTCTGCTCACAATCAAAGAGGATGCATTGCAGGCAGAGCATGAAGAGATGGATCAATGAACCATACAGAGTGATTAAACACAGCCAAGCCTCATCTCATCCCAACGTGAATTGGGTGACAATGAGGAAGAGGAGGAGGAGGAGTAAGGACAGGAGCTAGTTTCATGCAGTATAGATGGTACTACCTGCACAGCTGTCATACCGTCTGTTCAGCGTGAATGGCCAGAGGACAGAGAGGAGGAGAAGGAGAGCATGGTCAGTCATCCTCTTGGTGAGGACACGGAAATCTTGCCTGTTAGTAGTCAGGCACGCATGGCTGAGTTTAAGTTACGCTGCCTTTCCCATGACCCTCGCGTTCTCAAAATTTTGGGTGACAGTCATTACTGGTTGGTGACACTTCTAGACCCACGCTGAAAGGAGAACTTTATATCTCTTATTCCTGAGGTGGACAGGTCTACAAAAATGGGGCAGTACCAAAAGGCCCTTGTTGCGGAACTATTAAAAAAAATCCCATCTGAAAACGCTGGTGGCAGAGGGCACACTTTGTTGGACAACCAAGCAGTCCAGGCTAGAGAGACACAACTTCAATCCAGCGGAGGCAGGGAAACATTGTCAAAGTTCTGGGAGAGTTTTCTCAGACCCTCCCATCGCACAGGCCCTGAGACAAGGGTTACTCTCACAAGGAGTGCAAAGTTTGGGAAGATGCTGAGAGAGTACCTTGCCGACCATACCAACGTCCTCCATGATTCCGCTGTGCCTTCTAATCATTGGGTATCCAAGCTGGACACGTGGAATGAACTGGCTCTCTATGACTTGGTGGTCCTGGCCTGCCCTGCTGACAGCATTTTATCAGAACGGGTTTTTAGTGCCGCTGGTGGAATTAAAACTGATAAGTGCATCTGCCTGTCAACTGAAAATGCTGACAGGCTGACTCTTATAAAAATGAACAAGGGCTGGATTGGGCCAGACTTCTCAACACCACCGAATGATAGCAGCGTAACATAAACTCAAATCCAGTGTCTTTTCTTGGGAGGTGTATTCCCATGCACCTTTTCACACCCACACATGGGTATAAGCTTCCTGATTTTGGCTATTTGCTCTTGTCCTCCTCCTTCTTCTCATCCTCCACCACCATATCACCAGGGTGACAGTGGTCCGTGATGCAATACCCACATAATTTTTTTAAAGGGTGTTTATGATGCCCGTAAAAAAATTTTTTATACAGTATGTTCATGTATATCCCACAGGGGTAAATGTTTGTCAGCCCATACACTTAGTGCATGGGCATTACAAGTATAGAAGGCCCGCTCCTTTCTAATGGGAACATTTTTTTATGAGGCCCTCCTTCACGTCTCTTCCAAGGGGCATTGAAGTGCCTCCAAATTTTTGGCAGCCCTTGCATTCACTGCATATGTCAACACTATGGGAGACTCTCTCCTTTCTTATGGGAATTTGTCGTTTCTGTGGCCCTGCTCTATGTATCTTTAAATTCTTAGTGGGGTTTTTCCTAAAATTGGTCAGCCGTTGGACTCACTGCATACATTATAACTGTATAGTAGACTCTCCTTTCTAATGTGAATTTGTCGTTACTCTGGCCCTGCTCTATGTGTCTTTAAATTCTTAGTGGGGTTTTTCCTAAAATTGGTCAGCCGTTGGACTCACTGCATACGTTATAACTGTATAGCAGACTCTCTCCTTTCTAATGGGAGCATGTCGTACTTGTTACTGTGGCCCTGCTCTGTGCACCTTTCAATTCTTAGTGGGGTTTTTCCTAAAATTGGTCAGCCGTTGAACTCACTGCATACCCTATAACTGTATAGCAGACTCTCTCCTTTCTTATGGGAATTTGTCGTTACTGTGGCCCTGCTCTATGTTTCTTTAAATTCATAGTAGGGTTTTTCCCAAATTTTGGCAGCCCTTACAGTCACAGCATGGGCATTACCACTATAGGAGACCTGCTCCTTTATAATGGGAACATTTTTTTTATTGAGACCCTCCTCTATATCTCTTCAAAGGGGTATTGGGTTGCGTCCAAATTTTTGGTAGCCCTTGCAGTCACTGGATACGCAATAACAGTATAGGAGTCCCACTTGTTAATAATGGGAACAACAAAGCATAGTCGGCTGATGGCTCTCTAACAATAGCGAGGGCAGACTGCTGGCCTTTTAAGAATAGTAAGGGCCGTCTGATGTCCCTATAAAAAGAGGCTTTATGACTTTCAGAATCCCTCCATCATAAATAAAACAGGATGTGTCTGATGATGTATCACACATCACATTGCCAGATAAGGTTGTAAAATGTTAAAGTGACATTTTCCGGTGAATGCATTTATCTTAAAAAATAATGTAAAAAAAAAAACAACAATAGGATCTTTCTTTAGTATAAAAAACAGCGTCACCAATTTAGCCTCAATGTAATCACATTGTTCAGCTCATGCACCTCCTCCTCCATCTCCAAAATGACCACATCAATCACAAGCTGACAGCACTGCAGCACTGCCTTGGCAAAGCGGCAACAGGCTGTGCTGAAGATAACATGCTTAATGACAAACCGCCCAGCGCTGCAAAGTTGTTGAAAGCTGTAACACAACAGCCTGATCTGTGGTTCTCACCACTGAACATACAGCAAGGCATGGTCGTGTGTTACAATGGGCAGAACCTGGTGACGGAGAATTGACAGACGGTGTAGATACGGTTTCCCTCTATGCCAGTCCTTTCACCAAGCTAAATACAGCTCTCAGCAAAAAAAGTTGTGGACTGGCTCCATACCATCATTGGCCACATTCTCCTGTCCACGTCTTTGTGGTTAGGCGGTCCTTCCCAGGAAGTGCACTGGGGAGAGCACGGGTAAAGTTGTGGGACCCGTGGTTGTGGAAGGCGGATACGATACCGGAAGAAAAAGTGGCGGCTGGGGCCCGAGTATGGACCCCCGGCCGCCGCCGGCATGAGGTTGTGAAAAGCTTCTGCCTACACAAGCTTGAAATGCCATATTTCAAGTGCAAGCAGCTGCTTAGAAATCTGTCAGTTTAGTGTTGCGGCCTGTGGGTGGGTGGGTGGCTGGCTGGCTGCATACTTGCACTTGCATACCAAGTAACAGAAAACTAAGCAGATGGTGGCTTCTATCATCATCATGGCCTTACATTGACACTATGAACTTTCCTGAAGGAGAAGCCAGGGCCCTCCGTAGGAGTCTCTGGTTCTCTGGTGGGCCCGTCCAAACCTGCCGAGAAGCAGCCCTGGCTAAGTAAAGTGTGGCGGAAGGTTCCTGGTGTTAAGATCTGCAACAAGTACTAAGGAAAGATAAGGGAAAACTGTCCCTACAGTAAAACGAAGCTGAATCCCTACGATGTAGCGGGCTGCCTTTTCCTACTGAACAGACCCGCCTTAGTCCTTGGCTAGTATGAACGAAGCCCTACAGCATAAGGGGAGGGGTCCCTAAAAGAACTAAGGACTGGAACAAAAATGGGACACCTCCTAAACAGAGAAGTTGTTGCAGAACACAAAGACAAAAAGACAAAAAATTACTAGAGGTCCCAGAAGGACCAAACAAACTGACTGAGAAAGGCACAGAAGCACCTGGCTAGAGAAACAGTTAAACACTGAAGTCCAGCACAGCCAAAAGGGCAGAGCCAGAATACAAAGGCAGATGGTCACGTGATCGCAAAACATAAGATGGAAAAAAAAACAGGAGGGTTCTAACACCCGGACACTCTATGGCTGCTTTTTTAATTTGGATCGGCCATGCTTATGCATGTTATTTCTTAAAATGCATTACATATCAGGACATTGTCCAACTCTGTATTCAAGAAATTAAGGCTATGTGCCCACGATGCAGAAATGCTCAGGATTTTTTCCTGAGCGTTTCTGCATCTCCCTGGCAGAAAAAAACGCATGCGGATTGTACATGCGTTTTCCTGCCAGGGACATGCGGAAGTGAAGCGTTCTTCGCTTGCATTTCCGCATGCTGGTTGACAAAAGCATTCCAAGCGATTTTAGCATCACTTGGAAAGTGCTTGTCAACTTGGTTACACTATATAAATCCATGCAAACGGCATGGATTTATATACTGTGACCCGAGAGAATGTCAAAAAATAAAAAAATAAATCTATGCTTACCTTCCGATGGCCCGCGCTGGCTTGGTTCACAGTCCTGGCTGCCGGCAATGGTAAACTGAAGGACATGCCAACGTCAGCGTCGCGTGACCCGTCACATGACTATGACGTCAGCACAGGTCCTTCATTCCATCGCGAACTGCTGCCAAGCAAGGAGGAGCGCACTGCGGGCCGCCAGAAGGTAAGAATATATTTATGTTTTATTTTATTCATTTTTTTCACAGTTTCTATGGTACCCGGGTCCGGAGGAGAGTCTCCTCTTCTCTAGACCTGGGTAACATCCGCACATTAGAACGCATGGAATGCGCATCTACTTATGCAGTGATGCATAATCCATGCGGTCTAATAATTGGTAGTGCTGCATTTTTTTCCACAATGATAATCCGCAGTGGACATTTTCGCAGCATGTGCACAGCACATGAGGATTATCATTGGGGAACATGGCAGGCCTTCTACCATGGGTTTTTTATGCGTTTCTGCAGTGTTTTTGCCGCTGCGGAAACGCTTAAAAAAACGCATCGTGGGCACACAGCCTAAATGCGCAAAGAAAGATGTGTGTGTGTGTCAAGTGCAAGTTGATGTTGAACGGGCTGCCATTGCTTATGCAACAAGCTGCATTTGAGGACTTCCTGGGAGAAATGACACACAAGATAGATAGGGTTTCCCTCTATGCCAGTCCTTTCACCGAGCTAAATACAACTCTCAGCAAAAAAAGTTGTGGACTGGCTCTGTACTATCCCTGGCCACATTCACCTGTCCACGTGTTTGTGGTTAGGCGGTCCGTCCCAGTAAGTGCACTGGGGAGGGCACGGGTAATGTTGTGGGACCCGTGCTTGTGGAAGGTGGAGGCAACACCAGGAGAAACAGTGGCGGCTGGGGACCGAGTATGGACACCCGGCCCCCGCCAGCATGAGGTTATGAAAAGCTTCCGCCTCCCGCCAGCCTAAAAGGCCACATTTTCAAGTGCAAGCAGCTGTCAAAAATTTGACAGTATAGTATTGCATCCTGTGGGTGGGTGGGTGGCTACCTGCATACTTGCGCTTGAATTCCAAGGAATGGGATAGGGACAACTGAACGTTGCAGTGGGACAAGGACGTGAACAGTGATTGTTGCAAGTCTGCAATGACAGGTTCATGATGGGAGGCATCTTCGTGCATGCGCCAAGGATCACTTATGATGCGCACACTTTTAGGCAGTGACCTTGGAGTCAGAGACGCTTCCAGATGTCTTCCCCATGCTGTTCCCATGTCTTTTCAGCACTGTATGCATGTGTCTGATGACACACCACAAGGCCAGATAAGGTTGTAAAATGTTAAAATGACATTTCCCAGTGAATGCATTTGTCTTTGTTGAAAGCAATGCAAAAATGCATCAAAAACGCTATGTGTCAACATAGCCCAAGGTGTGGAGGAATATTTTTGTTTTTGGTTATTTATTTTGCTTTATATACATTGTACATGTCATGGAAAGGATGTTCCTTACCATAATTCCCAGGAAAATCCATTTTGTTTTGTTTTGGTATGTTTTATTGTGAGTCCGTAAAAGTGGCATAATACCTCTGACAACGCTGTTAACAGCAGTGACCTAGGAGTCAGAAATGCTTCCAGGGGTCTTCCCCATGCTGTTCCCATGTCATTTGATCACTGTGACCTCTGAAGACCACCGGGGGGTGCCGTCTGAAAAATGCTTGAGTTTCCCATAGATATACATTGGGCTCATTGTTCGGGTCAAGCACCCGAGTATTCCAATTTGCTCGATATGAGCAATGAGTACCCGAGCATTTTAGTGCTCACTCATCACTAGTGACCAGTGCTGGTGAAGCAAAAATACCACATTATTAGTGTGGGCAAAAGAATGTGGCCAATGCAGGTTAAACAAAGATACCATATGGCCAGTGCTGGGGAAGGAAAGATACCATGTTACTAGTGTGGGTAAAAATAAGATACCATGTGTCCAGTGCTGGCGAAACAAAGATACCATGTTACCAGTGTTGGTGAAACAAAGATACTATATGACTAGTGATGAGCGAGCATGCTCGCCACTGCTCGGTACTCGCCCGAGCATCTCAGTACTCAAGATGCTCGGAGCTCGCCGAGTACTAGCGCGATGCTCGGGCGGGAACTCGGGTCCCCGTCCTGCATGTTTGGTGCTTTTTAGAGCACCAAACATGCAGAGATTGTCTGCCATTCACTGTAATGTCCCAGCCATGGTGGTTGTGGCATTACAGTGATTGCCCAAATCGATGGGAACAGTGCTCACACTGAAACATGAAAAGCCGGCAATTCATCAGCGGCATACACCGATACCTGACAATTTAGAACAGAGAGAATAGAGAATCACACATAGATTAGATAGATAGAAACATGTCAGTCACATATATAATAAGTACAGTAACAGTGTTGGTTACTGTACTTGTCATTTAGTATTAAAATAAAGGATTTATTAAAAAAAAAATTGGCGTGGGGTTCCCCGTAATTTTAGTCTCTAGTGGGGGTTAAGCAGACGGCTGGGGCAGATGTTTGAAGCCTGGGAAGGGGATAATACCCATGGAGCTTCCCAGGCTACTAATATCAGCCCCCAGCTGAATAGCTAGCCTTTACTAGCTATTAAAATGGGGGACCCAAAAAAAATGACGTGGGATCCTCTTATTTTAATAGCTAGCAAAGGCTAGGCAGACAGCTGGGGGCTGATATTAATAGCCCAGGAAAGGTGCCATGAATATTGGCCCCCTCCCAGGCTAGAAACACCAGCCGTCAGCCGCCCCAGAAATGGCGCATCCATAGGATGTGTCAATGCTGGCACTTAGCTTCGCTCTTCCCACTGCCCTGTAGCAGTGGCAGTGGGGTAATAGCGTTGGGGTTGATGTCAGCTTATAATGCAAGCTCACATCAAGCCCAGGATAGTAATGGAGAGGCGTCTATAAGACACCCCCATTACTAACCCCATAGTCAAATTTTAAAAAAACACAAACACCCAGAATAAAGTCCTTTAATTGAAATAAAGAGACATTCCTTTAATGTTCTAAATTAAACCCCACTTACTGTATCGCCCATGCCAGCTGAAGCCAACGATCTCCTGCAATAAAAATAAAATAATAAATCAACCTCATCCTTACCTTTCCATGGTTCCCAGGAGAGCTTCAGATCTTCTACATTGACATGACAGGCTGGACCACAGCAGAACGCTGCAATCTAGCTTGCCATGCCACAGACACTGAGAAGATCCTCAGTGAAGCTCCTCACTGTCTGGCCGTAACAGCATCCAGATGAGCCGAGTTCATGTCCAATGAACTCAGCTCACCTCATGCAAGTCACTGACAGCATGGGAGAATTCTCCTGCGCTCACCGCTTGAGCAGGAGAATTCTCCCACTCTGGGATAGCATTGAGATGACAGGCTGGATTGCAGCAGAGTGCTGCTATCAAGCTTGTCATCATTCAGAGACACTGCAGAGCGCAGGCATGCTTGCACTCTGCAGTGTGTCTGAAGGATGACAAGCTGGATGGTAGCGCTCTGCTGCGATCCAGCGCTTCAGAGACACTGCTGGTAGAGCTTCAGAGACACTGCAGAGCGCAAGCATGCCTGTTCTCAGCAGTTTCTCTGAAGGATGACAAGCTGCAAGATGTTGTGGTAGCTATGCTGGTTCAGTATGCCTTCAATTTTGAATAAATCCCCAACAGTGTCACAAGCAAAGCACCCCCACACCATCACACCTCCTCCTCCATGCTTCACGGTGGGAACCAGGCATGTAGAGTCCATCCGTTTACCTTTTCTGCGTCGCACAAAGACACTGTGGTTGGAACCAAAGATCTCAAATTTGGACTCATCAGACCAAAGCACAGATTTCCACTGGTCTAATGTCCATTCCTTGTGTTCTTTAGCCCAAGCAAGTCTCTTCTGCTTGTTGCCTGTCCTTAGCAGTGGTTTCCTAGCAGCTATTTTACCATGAAGGCCTGTTGCACAAAGTCTCCTCTTAACAGTTGTTGAAGAGATGTGTCTGCTGCTAGAACACTGTGTGGCATTGACCTGGTCTCTAATCTGAGCTGCTGTTAACCTGTGATTTCTGAGACTGGTGAATCGGATAAACTTATCCTCAGAAGCAGCAGTGACTCTTGGTCTTCTTTTCCTGGGGCGGTCCTCATGTGAGCCAGTTTCTTTGTAGCGCTTGATGGTTTTTGAAACTGCTCTTGGGGACACTTTCAAATTTTTCCCAATTTTTCAGACTGACTAACCTTCATTTCTTAAAGTAATGATGGCCACTCGTTTTTCTTTACTTAGCTGTTTTTTTCTTGCCATAATACAAATTCTAACAGTCTATTCAGTAGGACTATCAGCTGTGTATCCACCTGACTTCTGCACAGCACAACTGATGATCCCAACCCCATTTATAAGGCAAGAAATCCCACTTATTAAACCTGACAGGGCACACCTGTGAAGTGAAAACCGTTTCTGGTGACTACCTCTTGAAGCTCATCAAGAGAATGCCAAGAGTGTGCAAAGCAGTCATCAAAGCAAAAGGTGGCTACTTTGAAGAACCTAGAATATAAGACAAATTTTCAGTTGTTTCACACTTTTTTGTTAAGTATATAATTCCACATGTGTTAATTCATAGTTTTGATGCCTTCAGTGTGAATGTACAATTTTCATAGTCATGAAAATACAGAAAAATCTTTAAATGAGAAGGTGTGTCCAAACTTTTGGTCTGTACTGTATGTTTGGAGAAATAATGAATGGACTATAAAAATATAAAAAGGACTTCAATTAGGGAAAATGATAGGCTGCCCTAAACAGGTATGTTTTTAGGGAGCGCCTAAAACTGTTTACGTTGTGGAACATCCTAATTTCTTGGGGTAGAGCATTCCAAAGAATGGGTGCAACTCGGAAGAAGTCGTGGAGCTGGAAGTGGGAGGTGCGGATGTTAGTCGAAAGTCACTTGCGGAGTTTAGAGAACAGGTAGGCTGATAAACAGAAATGAGGGGGGTGCCGCACTGTGGAGAGCTTTGAGGGTGAGAATGAACAATTTAAATTGGATCCTATAATTCATGGGCAGCCAGTGCAATGACTGGCATAGAGCGGAAGCGTCTGAGTAACGATTAGTCAGATAGATGACCCTGGCTACTGCATTATGGATGGACTGGAGTTGTGAAATTCGAGTGAGGGGGAGGCCAATTAATAGAGAGTTACAGGCGGGAGTGGATCAGGGCAACAGTGAGGGTTTTTGTTGTTTCCAAGGTGAGAAAGAGGCGGATTCAAGAGATGTTCTTCAGGTGCAGGCGACAAGAGTGGGCAAGAGATTGTATATGAGTATATAAAATGTGAAGGAAAGATTGGTGTCCAAGACAACATACAAGAAAACACGCCTGCTGGCTCTGCGTTATTGTGGTGCCACACATGGAAAGGTAGATGTCAGATTGAGGGAGGTGAGTAGATGGCGGGAGAAGAAGAGTTCAGTTTTGGAAAGGTTGAGTTTCTGATAGAGGGCGGACATGATGTTGGAAACTGCGGCCAGACAGTCACTGGTGTTCAGTAGTACAGTAGGGGTAAGGTCAGGGGATGAGGTGTATAGTTGTGTGTTATCAACATAAAGATGGTACTGAAAGCCAAATTTGCTGATGGTTTGTCCAATTGGGGCCATGGAGAGAGAGGAGAGATGAGGGCCAAGGACTGAACTCTGAGGAACCCCAATAGTGAGAGGAAGGGAGGAAGAAGTGGAGCCAGTGAACGATACACTGAAAGAGCGGTCAGATAGGTAGGAAGAGAACCAGGAGAAAGCTGTGTCCTTTATGCCAATTGAGTGGAGCATAGAGAGTAGGAGGTGGTGGTCAACAGTATCGAAAGCTGCAGAATGGTCAAGAAGAATGAGCAGTGAGTAATCACCAATATGTTTTTTCTGTCAGAAGGTCATTGGTTACTTTGATGAGTACAGTTTCTGTAGAATGTAGGTAGCAGAAGCCGGACTGTGATGGGTCTTGAAGAGAATGAATGGAGAGGTAACTGGTAAGGCGAGAGTAGACCAGGTGCTCCAAGTGTTTAGAGATGAAGAGAAGATTGAAGATTGGTCTGTAGTTGTTTGTGCAGGAAGGGTCAAGAGAGGGCTTTTTAATAATGGAGTAATGATGTAGTTTTTGAAGGTGGAGGGGAAGATACCAGAAGAGAGGGAGAGTTTGAAGATTTTAGTTAGGTGAGTAGTGACAACTGAAGAGAGAGACTGGAGTAGATGTGAGGGAATGGGGTCAGTGGTGCATGTAGTAGGATGAGAAGAAGAGAGGAGCCTGGAGACTTCTTCTTCTGTGACTGGGTCAAATGTGGAGAGTGATACAGAGGAGATGTGGGGAGGGATGGGAGTTATGGCACTTGGTGACTGGGAGCTGATTTCCTGATGGATGGTGTCTATTTTCTCTGTGAAGTAGGAGGCCAAGTTCTCAGCACAAATATCTGTGATGGGGGCCTGCGCTTTAGGACTGAGGAGGGAGTGAAAGTTGTCAAAGCTTATTTTAGGGTTGTTGGGTAGTGAGGAGATCAGGGTGGTGAAGGAGTACTGTTTGGCGAGGTGAAGGGCTAAGTTATACGTTTTTAACATAAATTTATAGTGGATAAAGTTTTTTAGTGTGCGAGTTTTCCTCCATATGCGTTCGGCACTACTAGAGCATCGCTGGAGAAGTCGGGTTTGCCGTGTAAGCCAGGGCTGTTTTACTCTGTCTTTAGTGGTTCTGAGGGTGAGGGGCACTACTTGGTCCAGGGTGCTTCTGAAAGTGTCATTGTAGTGATTTACAGCCATATCAGGACAAGAAAAAGAGGAGATTGGGAACAGTGATGAGTGAAGGTTGTCTGTAAGTGTATGAGGGTTAATGGCTTGTAGATTTCTGAATGTGTGATAGGTAGGAGTGTGCTGGGGAGGGTGAAGATTTGTGAGCGTGAAGTAGAGAATGTTATGTTCAGAGAGCAGAAGAGAGGAGTTATCTAGGTAAGGGATTGAACAAAGTCGGACAAAGACCAGATCAAGGTGTTTCTGTCTTTGTGTGTCTCAGAGGTTGAAAGCTGTGAGAGGCCAAGAGAAGTGGTTAAAAATAGAGGCTGGGATGCGGATGAGAAGGTGGGGCTGTTCATGGGGATGTTGA
Source organism: Phyllobates terribilis (assembly GCF_046119375.1). Taxonomy (NCBI): domain Eukaryota; kingdom Metazoa; phylum Chordata; class Amphibia; order Anura; family Dendrobatidae; genus Phyllobates; species Phyllobates terribilis. The sequence goes on along the minus strand of NW_027362763.1, from coordinate 66,868,826 downwards.
AGTCTCCCAGGATAAGGGTTGGTAAATCTGAGGACATGAAGTGCGGCAGCCAGGCAGAAAAATGGTCAAGGAACTGGGTGGGTGAGACTGGGGGACGTTATATGACCGCTACTCTGAGCGAGAGGGGATGGAAGAGCCTGATGATGTGGACTTCAAAAGAAGGGAAGGAGAGTGATGGAACTAGGGGGATGACCTGGAAGGTGCATTGTGGGGACAGGAGTAAGCCGACTCCAACACCAAGTCTGTTTGCAGGTCTCGGGGAATGTGAAAAATGCAAACCGCCATTAGAAATAGCATCAGGGGAGACAGTGTCAGAATCCTAGATCCAGATTTCAGTGAGGGCCAGCAGATTGAGAGAGTTGGTCACAAATTAATTATGCAGGAAAGAAAGCTTGTTGCATACAGACCGTGGATTCCACAGTGTACGATTGAAGAAGGGAGATGAAGGAGTACAACTGATGTTAATAAGATTAGCAAGGTTTCGATGTGAAGTGGGGGAGGGGTTGAGGTTGGCAGATGATGGACAGGGGTTAGGAGAGATATCCCCTAAAGTGAGTAGTAGCAGTAAAAAGAGAAAGAGCAGATAGTTTTTGGAATTGTGACATGGTTTCTTGTGCAATATCTTTGTATAATATAGAGTGAGATTTTTCAGGAAATTGAAAAGAGCATGGGAGCTGTACGTGGGAGAGGGCAGGATAGAGGGGCAGATGTGGATGAGTGGTGATGGAGGGGGGATGGGGCGGTGAATGTGGATGAAAAAAGCAAACAGGAATATGGATGCAAGAGTAAAGTACATAGTTAGAAGAGAGTACAAAGTGTGGGTTACCTGACTCCTGCCCTGAATGACTGCCATTGAAATGACTGTCAGACACTTGTCGAATAGGACACTTTGCTGAAAAGGACACGTGCATGCACCCCACATCACTTGCACCCCTTATGATGCATCTAGATATATAGGAAGGACTACAGCATCAGGTGAGAGGGGCTTCAATGGAAGTTTTCAAACAGAGGTTGGACAGACATCTGTCTGAGATGGTCTAGTGAATTCTGCATTGAGCAGGGGGCTGGACATGATAACCCTGGAGGTTCCTTCCAACTCTAACATTCTACGATTGTATGAGAAAATAGTGAACATAGTCAATTGATAATGTGTGTTGCAGAACAGCAGTAAAGTCAATTAGTGTGCAGTTTGTGAAGAAATGAGAATAATTCTGAAATTCAATTGATAGAGAGAGAGAGATAGAGGAGCCAACAGTGATTGATCACAATGGATATAGTGCTGTGCTGTATTTCAGTTGTGCATATTTTTTTTCATTCTTCATGCAAAAGCAAACCATCAATATTACTGAAAGAAAAAAAAACTGTAGCTTAGTGTCCGCCTCGCAACGTGTGCGTGTCACAAAGTACTGTTTTTTTGCAGAACCGCTACATTAGTTTAACACCGATATTGCAGCCTGTTGCCACTACTGTTTTTTTCAGGATGCAATGTGCTTAGCATTTTGTGTTAAATCCATAAGAGAATGGGTGAATTGTTTGAAAAAAAAAATGCAAAAGACAAATGAAAAAAACCAAACAAGAGTGTTAATAAATACCTCGTAAAGTGTGCGTGTCACAATTTACTGTTTTTTGCACACTTGTTTTATTAGTGAAATTTAAGATATGATGCTATACTTTCTAGGTCAATGACTTATGTTGTGCCCCAAATGACTGAGTGTTGCATATCATTCACATGACAGCATGACGGAAGGGAAGAACAGCAGCGCCAGAGGTCTGGAAAGCAAAGATTATGGAAGACAGAAGGGAGGAGACAGAGGAGCTGATCGGAGTACTGGTGGCAGTGGGAGAGGTATGAGTAGGACTGAGGAGAGGTTAGTAAAAAAAATTTTCAAAACTTCCTCGTTCACAGAAAACAGTAAAATCGGCAATTATTTTGCTGGAATTCTGGCAAATTGCTTCTATCACTTCTAATTTTCAGTCCTGTTAAAGAAATGTAGGTCACCTACATTTTGGTCAGAAGAGTTCCCTGTAACTAGATCACATAGTGCCCAATGCAAAGACCCCCAGCGATCAGCTGTAAAGCCCCACGTACACATTAGATTAAAGTCAGCTGAACACTTTGTTATCAGTGAGATTGACTGAACATCAATGAAAGCCTCCAGAATATCATTCAACAGATGATTTTGGGGAAGAGAAGAATCCAACAATTTGAACTTAAAAACAATGCCCTTTTTGTTTTCTTTAGTGATAAGTGTTCGCTGGAGGTGTCTGACAGCAGTGGTGTCTGTCAGAAATTTATTCTGTCCCCATTGGTTGTGCCGAGCGTTCATGTGTATGGAGAATAACAATCCGCCGAGCATCCAATCAGCCGATAGCTACTACATGTGTATAACCAGCTCCAGCTGTAGGAGAGAGTAGACCACAGATCTGAAACTCCTCTGCAGCGTCACCACTTGTCTGTGCTATTCATGGACATGTTCGGTCCTCCAGTCAGTTGAATTTAATTTGTAGCCGAACTCTGTTATAGAAAAACTTTGCTCCACAGCACAGCAAATCTCAAAGAAAACAATTCCTTGGCCCGAATATCTGGGCGGGTTGTAAATATCACATTACATTTTTGATGTTATGCAATGTGAATCAGAAGTGCAAAATCACACTGAAGAGCAGGATCCAGTCGTGGACATTTGATTAACAGAGTAAGCATTAATTTGGAAGGGCTGAAAAATATTACTGAGAAAACAGAAGGATTTTTAGGTATGATAGGATAGATTTATAGATATACTGGAGGGGTAGATACTAGTGGATAGATAGATAGATAGATAGATAGATAGATAGATAGATAGATAGATAGATAGATAGATAGATAGATAGATAGATAGATAGATAATGTTTATAGATGTTAGCACATTTATGTGTTTCTATTTGTCTTTCTACAGAACCCCTTCCTGGCATTATGATCCCATCTGATCCCATCACGTTGGTTCTGTCTATTATTTTATTCCTTTTTTTTGTCCTGTTTTTTATTGAACGGAAAAAAAATGCTTATAATTTTCCCCCCGGACCTCGACCGCTACCAATCATTGGAAATCTGCACATTCTAGACATGAAGAAGCCACATATCACAATGCATCAGGTAACATTCAGTATATTGACTATTTTATCCTAAAAGGTTATGATTCTGTCACCTGGAAGGAATATAATAGGGCCACATATTGCAGAGAGTAAAGATTTAAAGGGTTTGTTTACTTTAGACTTCCTTCTCACAGTTTGCTTGGCTTTTTTTGGCTTATATATACTGTATATGTTAGACGTCGGGTCGTTGCTGGATTCAAAATGAGTCTATAGCCTCCTGTGGTCTCCCATTCTTGTCCAGCCAGTACTGATGCTGCTAAGCATTAGTCATCAGCTCCAGCACCTAGCGGGTCCACGAGATATACAGATTGCCTCTTGGGTAATTGTGCCTAGCAATGTTAAACATAGGTTGGGAAAGAGACAGGGCTTTTGCAGTCTAAGTCCAGGATGCACCGCACTGAGCATGCCCGTGACATGGCGTGATTGGTGGTTTGGGAGTCAGCTGATCCGGTGACCTGGCATCGCCAGATTGGTCACGGGTGACATCACCAATGGTGCGACGGTGGGCAGAGCTTAGTCTTTAAAAGACCCGCCCACAAACATGGCGGCGCGCTCTGATCATTGAACAGTGATGCTGTTGTGTGGACGACTGTGTTCCACGTGTAGTTTCCATAGACAGGCTAGTGGAAATAGGCAGGTAGCTTCGTCTAGCAGTCTGGCTCTGCCAAAGGGGTCGCCTAACACCCCGAGCAGCCTGCAGACGTCCTATTCCTGGTGGTCTTCCGTAAGCCACATGGAGATATACTCCTCTGTCCGGCAGCACGCCGACTGAGGGCACGTATCCGTCGGTGTGAGTCACACACGCATCCTAGCGCCGCCAGTGTAGTCCCTGTGCTGTAACAGGACTACAGATAGTTTTTTACCTCATATCTCTTGTGCTGCTAACGGAGATAGTGCAAATTTCTATACCCGTTCCAGTGTGCTGTAACACGGAAGGGATTGTTATTCAGTTACTTTTACCTTCATACCCAGAAGGTGTTCGGCAGCAGTCCACCAGGCTGCATCGCGGACCCCAGGTTTGGTTGCGTTCCATTATAATAAAGTTGTCTGCAACTGTCCCCTTAACAGTATATATCTATAATATATTGCTGGATGTGTCTGTCTGTCCGAAGCCAGTGTAGGCTGTTCCTGCGCAGTGTGGCTGGAGTCAGAAGAACACATCCAGTGTTAATACACCAGCAGTCCAGGGAGGAGGACAATGCTGGAGGAGGAGTGTGGCGCCGGAGTCTACGCCGATCTCAGACGCCATTAGGGCGAGGTTGGATGAGGAGTGTGGTACCGGAGTCAACGCTTGCACATATTGCATTCTCCGGCGTCATTTTATTGAAGGCCATTTTGCACACACAGCGCGGGATAGCACGGTATGCGCACGCGCTGACTCCAACGCCATTTTATTTAAATTTGTAATGCAGATGACGTGCTGCAGGTTAAATGTGAGTAGGAGTGCTTTGTTTGTATGTATTTATGTATGTATTGAACAACAGCACAAGCATGGGAGGTACTGTATATACCAGGATGGGGGAGCATATAATAGCATGGGAGATCCAGGATGGGGGAGCATATAATAGGATGTGGGAGCATATACTATTATGGGGCACCAGGATGGGGGAGCATAAACTAGGATGGGGGAGCATATACAACCTGCAGGAGCATAAAGTATTATGTGGGACCAGGATGGGGGAGCATACAATACGATAGGGAACCAGGATGTGGGAGCATAATCCAGGATGAGGGAGCATATAATAATATGGCGGACCAGGATGAGGGAGCATATATCAAGATGGAGGAGCATTTACCAAGATGGAGGAGCATATAATAGGATGGTGTACAAGCATGGGGAGCATATACCAGTATGGGGGAGCATATAATAGGATGTGGGACTAAGATGGAGGAGCACATAATAGGATGGGGGATCAGGATGGGGGAACATATAATAGGATGGGGGAGCATATACCAATATGGGGAGCATATAATAGGATGGGGACACAGGCTGGAGGAACAGATATTAGGATGGGGGAGCATATAGTAGGATTGGGGACCAGGATGGGGGAACATATAGCAGGATGGGGGAGCATCTAAAATAATGGGGAACCAGGATGGGGGAGCATATAATAGGATGGGTGACCAGGCTGAGGAAACATATAATAGAATGGGGACCAGGATGGGGGAGCATATACCAGGATGGGGGAGCAAATAATAGGATGGGGACCTGGATGGAGGGGCCATATATCAGGATGAGGGAGCATATAATAAGGTGGTGGACCAGGCTGGGTGTGCATATACCAGGCTGGAGGACCATATCCAGCAATAGGGGACCATATACAAGGATGCTGAAGCATATACCAGGACTAGCTATTGAACCCGTTCTATGCCCGGGTGGCGAGCATTTTTATTGGTACATTTTTGTGCTCTGTTTAAGGTGAACCTGTCACCAGAAATAACGCTAATAACTTGCAGATATGTGGTTAATCTGCGGATTAACATAATTATTATGCTGCCTGGCACCTGCACACAGCCAAATGCAGTGGGGAGAATATGGACTTTATTCTTTACACTATCATTTGGATTCAGCCATGTGGGCAGGGGCACTGTGGGTTCAGTCATTGCTATGAGAATACAGAGCGGCTGTTGTAACCATGCCCTCCACCCTGAGTAACAGCTGGCCTCACTGTAGAGCCAGTGTCAGTCAATACCAGGAGTGTGGTTGCAGCAGCTGCTCTGTATTCTCAGAGCAATGACTGAACCTGCGGAACCCCCCACCGCCATGACAAAAGCTGAATGCTGGCGGGAAAAATAAAGTTAGTTTTCCATTTGCTGCGTTCGGCTGCGTGCATGTGCCGGGCAGCATAATAACCCTGTAAATCTGCAGATTAACTGCATATCTGTAGGTTAACAGTGTTATTTTTGGTAACAGGTTCCCTTTAATTTTGTAGTACAATACTTCAATAAATGTTGCGCAACCTGGTGCCATTTTTTTAAAGACATTGTGTCTACAAATTCTCATATAAAAATATTCACTTTATTTTTGTCTTAAACCATTTTTGGTGACTTTTAAGCACCACAAATCAATCATCCAGAAAACTTAGGGCACGTTCCCATGATCAGTGTTTATTGAGTTTTTGATGCAGCTGAATTTCAATCCCGCACATTTGTTCACTTCCATTTTTGTATGCATTTTTAATGCTTTTTTGACGCTTGCGTTTTTGTTTCCCTTTTGTATGTTAGATGAGATGTGCAAATAGATAGATAGACAGGTAGACAGATATCTGTGAAATATATCAGTGGCTTTCATGAGTAGTTTATTGTACATATATTAAGCTAATAAATTAATAAATGAAAAAAATAACTTGAGGTCCCCCTATTTTTGATAACCAGCAAAGGTAAATCAAACAACTGTGAGCTGATATTATTAGGCTGGGAAGGTCCATAGTCATTGGGCGATTCTCAGCCTAAAAATAACAGCCCGCATCTGCCGCAGAGTTGGTATATTACAATAGATGCTCCAATTCCGGCGCTTGGCCCAACTCTTATTGATTGCCCTGTTGCTGTGGCAATTGGGGTAATGGGATTTGGGGTTGATGACAGCTGGTATTTGTCAAAAATCACAGTTGACATCAACCCATGGTGTTAGTAATGGAGACATGTCTATCAGACATCCCCATTACTAACCCAGTAATAAAAAAAAAAACACAGAAAAAAATCCTTTATTTGAATAAAGACTCCTCCACACTATAGCTTGTTCATCAATTTATTGAAAAAATGTCAGCGTCTGTGAATTGCAGTAAAGTGACTGCTGTTCACAGACACCGGACAGTGACTACGACGCTTATAAGAGTCACCAGGTTTGTGCTCAGCGAGACCCGGTGACAATGATGAGCGTTGACATCAGTAACCGGCTTGTGTGAATAGCAGGAAGTTTACTGTTATTTACAGATGCAGGAGCCCGATTCAGGGTACATATTTTCAATAAATTGGTGAACAAGCGACTGTCTCTTGTTTTTATTACTGCCTTCTTCCATTTTTCCCATTTTTGGACTACATCCAATTTGGTGGATTACGGCCTACCTGCATGGGATTTTTTTTCTTCAATTAATCAATTTTTTTTTATTACTGGGTAAGTAATGGGGGTGTCTGATAGAAAGCTCTCCATTACTATCCCCAGGGCTTGATGTCAGATTTGATTTTTGACAAATCACAGCTGTCCTCAACCCCAACTACCATTATATCTGATTGTCACCGCTCCAGGGCAATCGGGAAGAGCCGTACAAAATGCCAGAATTGGCACGTCTAATGTGCCATTCTGGTGTGGCTGAGGGCTAGTATTATTAAGCTGAGAAGGGGCTAATATCCATGGACCTTCCCACCCTGATAATATCAGGATGCAGCTGTCTGCTTTACCTTTGCTGTTTACCAAAAATAGGAGGACCCCACATATTTTTTTTCACTTTTTTATTTATTAGCTTAGCATATGTACAGTAAATTACACACACAAGACACTCTTTATATTTCTCACGGTTATTTATCTACCCCATATCTATCTATTTAGAAAAAGAAAAAAAGAAGCAACACAGGCAGGCAATATAAAATGAATATGGGTGCAAAATCATTCAGGCAATTACCAAACCTCCAGATAGCTAAAAAAAATTAAAGCAGCACTCCATCAAGAATTTAGGGAAAAAAGTGTGATTTAATTGCCCATTGGGGCTCAGCAACGTTTCAGTTTTGTTGAGAATATTTTTCAAGCAGTGTACAAGTGATAAAGCAAGGTTTTTATAGGTACATCCATTATACATCACTACAGATAAAAGTGCAAAAAGTGCATAACAGTAGTTCATTTCTAGTGTAAGAATGAATACAGTCATTATTATTTAAATAATTTCATCAACAAAGTGCAGATAGTGAATACATCATATCCATATTTCTACAGAGTGCTAAGAATGTTAATTGACAATCATGTGACAGGTGTTTTAGTGTGAAGCAGGACTCTCCCCATCAAGCATATCATATGAAGCCCCTATTTCGGTGTTTAACTCTTCCATAAGCGCATGTCAGTAATCTAATCAGGAAGATGCTGTGACCGCAGGCGTTCTGAGCGAAAAAAAGTCACCCACGTCATTTTTAGTAAGGTCGTTCCCAAAGCACATGTCTGTATATGTGCATATCAGATGAAAGAAAAAAAAACAAAGAATCCACTCACTCACCGGGGCACGGTCAGATCATCACCATATTAAAGAATACAGTCTATGTAATTTTACATCACTGGCTTGCCCATAATGGCATTGAAGTCTCAATATCAGAAAATTTGCGTCGAATGAGAATAATAGCATATTAACACCGCAATGTTTTATAAAAGGGACAATAACCTGGAGTATGGAAAAAATGATATCAATCCATAATTGGTTAAACTGTATATCTGATCTATTAGCAAGATCCAGGAAGTCTTTAAGCAAAACACCCTTTTAGCTGGGGTTGGTATGGCCGAGACAATTGATTCTAAGGGAGTTATAGATCCTGGTAGGCATACAACACTCAACCTCAATCAAATTTAGACAAAAGGCTGATCAGTGCACTTCCAAACTTTCCTTTCTGGTTTTCACAATGTCCAATATAGACTGTAAAATTAATTATTATTTAGGAAGACCACAGAAATTTTCTTTTTATTTAAAAAAATAATATATATGTATATATAATAATGTATATTATGTATATAATATATATATATATATATATATAAATATGTATATACTGTGTATATATATATATATATATATATATATATATATATATATATATATATATATATATATATATACGCACGTGGTCAAAATTGTTGGTACCCCTCGTTTAATGAAAGAAAAACCCACAATGGTTACAGAAATAACTTGAATCTGACAAAAGTAATAATAATTTATAAATCTATGAAAATGAACAAATGAAAGTCAGTCATTGCTTTTCAACCCTGCTTCCACAGAATTTTAAAAATAATTAAACTCATGAAATAGGCCTGGACAGAAATGATGGTACCACTGAAAATAATGTGACAAAAAGGGACATGATGAATGAAGTTGTGTCCACTAATTAGCATCACAGGTGTTTACAATCTTGTAATCAGTCAGTGGGCCTGTATATAGGGTTACAGATACTCACTGTGCTATTTGGTGACATGGTGTGTACCATACTAAACATGGACCAGAGGAAGCAAAGGAAAGAGTTGTCTCAGGAGATTAGAAAGAAAATTATAGCATGTTAAAGGTAAAGGTTATAAGACCATCTCCAAGCAGCTTGATGTTCCTGTGACTACAGTTTCACATTTATTCAGAATTTTAAGATCCATGAGACTGTAGCCAACCTCCCTGGACGTGGCCACAGGAGGAAAATGGATGACAAATCAAAGAGACGGATAATATGAATGGTAACAAAAGAGCCCAGGATAACTTCTAAAGAGATTAAAGGTGAACTTCAAGCTCAAGGAACATTAGTGTCAGATCGCACCATCCGTCGTTGTTTGATCCAAAGTGGACTTCATGGGAGACGACCAAGGAGAACACCATTGTTGATAAAAAATCACAAAAATGCCAGACTCGAATTTGCCAAACTACATGTTGACTAGAGATGAGCGTTGTTCTACTCGAACTGTTCGCCAATCTCAAATTCGAGCTGTTCGGCGAACACGAACAATTTGAGAAAAATTCGGCTGTTCGAGGTTATGTTCGATAACTGTTCGTGCACCAAAATCATAACTGGATTTTTTCTCAGTAATGATGAAAATTAATGTTAATACGCAGTTTGAGTGTACAGCGGGGTGGGGGGAGGGGCAGGGGATGGATCTCTGCAGGAACAATGAAGATCTCCATTTTTTTTTTCTCTTTCCCGCATTTACAGTGGGGAGGTGCAATCTGTCAGCCTATCAGCAGCGCACACACGGAGCGAAGTGCTTTTTTTCACACAAGCAAGGGCATGTGTCATTGGCAGTGTATGTCACATGTCCTTGCCCTATAAGACCAAGCCATTTTCCCCGTCGCCACCATTTTCTCACTGCTGCAGCTGCGTGTTAGACGGCACCGCTGTTGCTGTGTGCGCTATACCTTGTTAATTTCAAGCCAATTTTCGCACAAATCTACAGATAGCTTGGGAGTAGGGAATAGTTGTGATTGCAGTCCTTTTAAGGACTAGGTTACAGCATTTCCTGCGACTTTTATCAGGCAGGTCTGTGCTCTTAAATAGATAGATTGTGGGAGTAAAGACTAATTGTAATTGGAGTCCTTTTCAGGACTAGGTTACATCAGTTCCTATCAGTTTTTGCCAGGCAGGTCTGTGCCAGTGCTGTGCAAGTTTTTTTCACAGCATTTGGCTGAATCTAGCAAAGCTAATCCTTTTTGGCCTATTGCAGAGTGTGTTAGTCAGTGGAGTAGCCTATCTGTGTTGCAAGATATACCACCTGTGTATAGAATACCAATTTTTTTACTGCACCTAGTGAAGTAAAATCTTTTGGGCATAGCATCATTCTATTAGTCCATCTATACTGACCTCCATGAGGTTGCAAATTGAATATAATTTTTTTCTGCATCTAGCTCTGAAAAAATATTGGGCTTCTAGCTGTGTGTGGGACTTGTTGTATTAGTCCATCTATACAGACCTCCATCAGGTTGCAAACTGAATATATTTTTTTCTGCATCTACCTCTGAAAAAATATTGGGCTTCTAGCTGTGAGTGGGACTTGTTGTATTAGTCCATCTATACTGACCTCCATCAGGTTGCAAACTGAATATATTTTTTTATGCATCTACCTCTGAAAAAATATTGGGCTTCTAGCTGTGTGTGGGACTTGTTCTATTAATCCATCTATACAGACCTCCATCAGGTTGCAAACTGAATATATTTTTTTCTGCATCTAGCTCTGAAAAAATATTTGGCCTTCTAGCAGTGTGTGGGACTTTCTCTATTAGTCCATCTATACTGACCTCCATCAGGTTGCAAATTGAATATAATTTTTTTCTGCATCTAACCCAGCCAATAGTTTTGGCCTAATACCACAGTTTGGCCACTCAGCTCTGCTCAGTTCCCATCCATTGTTTTTTTGTGCAAACAACTCCAGAGTTGTTAACCACCAAAATGAGTGGAAAAAGGCCTGCTGCTGGTGGAAAGGGGAATAGGAGTGTTGGGAAGGGGAACAAAGGTTGTGTCCGTGGGGTAGGTGTTAAAGCAACAGTAACATCTGCAGAAGAAAGACCATCTTCCAGCCAAACTAAAATGTCTACTTCTTTTAGCGGACAATGTGATAAGATCCCTTTCTTACGGTCACGCCAATTGCTACAAATTCCAGATGAGGCACAAAAACAGCAGGTGCTTCAACGGATATCAAGTGCTCCTTTAAGTGGGCTCTCCTCCACATCAACTTCAACATCACAAATACTCCAGTCCTCAAAGGTGTCACCCCAATCGCACTTGCTTCCTCACAGCTCCCAAATCTCCAGCTGCCCGTCTGAGTATGAGGTAGAACAGATGTTGAGTCTGCAGAGCTGTTTACTCATACTAGAGCCTGGGAATCAGAGGTCGACTCCAGCGCTTCTGTGAATCCAGACGAGGAAATGATCTGCACTGATGCCCAGAATCTTTATGATTCGGATCCAGGACCAGACGCAGAAGGTTCTGACCATAATGTAGACCCTCATTCCCAAACTGTAACTCCTGTTGGTGGAGACAATGAGGAAGACGATGATAAGACTCAAATACCTGATTGGAGCGACAACTTTAGTTTTTTGTCAGGGCAGGAACAGGTTGGCTCTGAGGACGACGGGTGTGATAACGCACAGGGTGATGATGATGAGGTTGGAGATCCCACTTATTGTCAACCCACAGTCAGCCAAGAGATGAGGTCAGCAGAGGAGGTGGAGGAAGATGCTAGCGACGACGAGGTCAGGTTGCGCCTTCCTGGACAGAGACGTAGTACTGGAAGCACGTCAACAACTGCATCCTCAAACACAACTCTGCCTCTCACCACAAGTCGTGGTGGCTCTTCAGGTCGCATGGGTGCTAAGCCTTGCATAGCCTGGGCATTTTTTCAGATCGATAAAGATGACCCAACTCGTGTTATCTGTAACATTTGTCAGCAAAAGCTAAGTAGAGGCCAAAAAATACATAGTTTGAGTACTTCATGCATGAACCGGCACATGGACATGAAGCATAAGTTGCAGTGGGAAGCTCAGTGTGCTACAATGCGTCATAGCCGGCCGGGCCAACCACCATCTGCCATATCTTGTGCATCCGCGGCCTCTTCATCCTCTGTGACTGGGGGGACAGCAGTCACACCTGTTTTGGGGCGCAGACCTGCCACCTCTTTACCCGCAACAGCCAGCGTGATTGGCAGGTCATCATTTTCTTTGGAGGTGGTAACACCAGCTGGTGTTGAGCGCTGTCCGACATCGATAGCACCACCTTTGGATCAAGGCAACCTAACATGTCCGCCTGCATCTTCCTCACAGACCGGCAGTTTGCCGGGGACACCCTTATCAACCCCGTCTAAGCACAATAGCCAGCCCTCGGTCCCTCAGATGTGGACAAGTAAAAGACCATTTCCTCCTAGCCATGAGAAAGCTAAGAGGTTGAATTTCACCATCTGCAAGTTCTTGGCTACAGAAATGCTGCCTTTCCGCCTGGTGGACACAGAGGATTTTCGAGACCTTATGTCCGTCGCAGTGCCCCAGTACCAGATGCCCAGTCGGCACTACTTCTCAAAGAAAGGTGTGCCTGCGCTCCACCAGCATGTCGCACACAACATCACCGCTTCTTTGAGAAACTCTGTGTGTGACAGGGTGCATTTCACCACAGACACTTGGACGAGTAGGCATGGACAGGGGCGTTACATGTCGCTGACTGGGCACTGGGTAACTATGGTGACAGCAGGACAAGGGGCTGCTGTCCAAGTCTTGCCGTCCCCACGAGTTGTGCGTCAATCCTCTTTATGTCAAAGTTCCTCCACTGCTTCTGCCTCCTCAACCTCCTCTTGGTCTTCCACCTGCACCCAAAGCCTGTCTGGTCATGCCACAAGCTTTCTAACTGCGCAGAAGGGATCCTGCACACCTCCTTACTATGCTGGCAGTAGGGCTCAACGTCATCAGGCGGTTTTTACATTGAAATGTCTGGGAAATGTGAGTCACACAGCTGAGGAGTTGTGGTCAGCTCTGGAGAACCAATTTCATGAATGGTTGTCTCCACTGGACCTGAAACCAGGGAAGGCCGTGTGCGACAATGCTGCAAACCTGGGTGCGGCCCTTCGCCGGGGCAATGTCACACACGTGCCTTGTATGGCTCACGTGTTGAACCTGGTTGTCCAGCAATTTTTAGCCCACTATCCCAGACTAGATGGCCTTCTGCAGAGGGCACGGTCGCTGTGTGCTCACTTTCGCCGTTCGCATCCCGCAGCTCAGCGACTTACATCTCTACAGAAGTCGTCGGGCCTGCCACTTCACCGGCTAAAATGCGATGTGCCTACCCGGTGGAATTCAACTCTGCACATGTTGCAGCGACTGTGGCAGCACCGACAAGCCCTGGTGCAATACGTTCTGACGTATAGCCTGGGCCAACGAGATCCAGAGGTGGGGCAAATCACGCTGGAGGAGTGGTCTCAGATCAGGGACCTATGCACCCTTCTGCACAGTTTTGAAATGGCGACGAAGATGTTTAGTGCTGACGATGCCATTATCAGCATGACTATTCCGGTGATTTACATGCTGGAGCACATGTTAAACAGAATTCGGAGTCAGGTGGTGGCACAAGAGGAGGTGGAGGAAGTAGAGGAGGAGGAGTTGTATGCGGAAGGGCTAACATCTGCAAGGTCCAGACGGTCGGCAGCACCAAGGCGGCAGGCATGTGAGGGTGGGGGAGATGGTTTTACCAGGGCGCATGGTAGCAGCCAATCTAGTGAGGAAGGTGCAGGAGCCCAGGAAGAAGTGGAGGACAAATTGATGGAAGACTCATCAGATGAGGGAGACCTTGTTCACATTTCTGTTGTGCGAGGTTGGGGGGAGAGGACAGAGGAAGGAAGCATGATTGTTACCTCGCCACCAACACAACAGGGACTTGGTGCTCCTGGATGCGCAACACACATGAGTGCCTTCTTGCTGCACTACCTGCAACATGACCCTCGAATTGTGAGAATTAGAAATAATCCTGACTACTGGGTTGCCACACTGTTAGATCCCCGGTACAAAAGTAAATTTGCAGAAATTATTCCTGCCATAGAAAGGGATGCACGCATGCAGGAGTATCAGCAGAGACTGTTGCAGAATCTTACATGTGCTTTTCCACAAAATACCAGTGGTGCACGTAGTGAATCTCACAGTTCCAACTTGCCAACCGTGGGACCGTCAAGTGTTCAGCACTCAAACCGTAACAGAACCACAGTATCTGCTGGTAACATCAATTTTGCGGAATCATTTCACCACTTTTTTAGCCCATCCTTTGCAAGGCCACAGGAGACAAGAAGTCTGACACATAGTCAACGCCTAGAGACGATGGTACAGGAGTATCTCCAAGTAAACATTGAAGCCACGACTGTGTCACTGGACCCTTGCTCTTTTTGGGCTTCCAATCTGGATAAATGGCCGGAGCTAGCCACGTACGCCTTGGAGATCTTGTAATGCCCCGCAGCCAGTGTTCTGTCTGAACGTGTGTTCAGCGCTGCTGGTGGTGTGCTGACAGATAAGCGCACGCGGCTCTCCACTGATAATGTAGACAGACTCACATTCATAAAGATGAACAAATCATGGATCCGAAACAACTTTTCTACCCCTGTGTCATCCTGGGGAGAGTAAAAGCTTGATGATTGGTTAAAATCACCCTACCAACCGTTTTAAGCTTTCAAATTACTAATCATGTTTATCTGTATCTTGGCTGGAAAATAATTTGGGCTTTGTAGCAGTGTGCAGCACTGATTCTATTAGGCCATCTATAATAAGCTCCACCAGATTTAAAATTACTAATCATGTTTATCTGTATCTTGACTGGAAAATAATTTGGTCTTTGTAGCAGTGTGCAGCACTGATCCTATTAGGCCATCTATACTAAAGCTTCACCAGATTTAAAATTAATAATAATTTTTAGCTGCATCTAGCCCGGAAAATAATTTTGGGGCTCCGAGATGCGCAAGACACATAAGTGCCTTCTTGCTGCACTACCTGCAGCATGACCCTCATATTGTCAGAATTCGAAGTAATCATGACTACTGGGTTGCCACACTCTTAGATCACCCAAACTTTTCGATCAACCTTTTCATTTTAATAAAGACCAAAAAAATGGTCATTTTTGAAATTATAAGCATTAGCAGGTTGTTAGAAACTGAAATCAAACAGTTTTCAACTCAAAACTTTATTGTAGGTGATGTTACATTTTCACATAGGACCCCTTGTTCGAAAGGAGCTTCTGAACTCTCTCGTCCATTGAATTTGTCAGGTTTTGGATGGTTTCTGCTTCAATTGTTTTGCATGAGGACAGAATACCCTCCCAGAGCTGTTGCTTAGATGTGAACTGCCTCCCGCCATCATAGACACTCCTTTTAATGATGCTCCAAAGGTTCTGAATGGGGTAGAGGTCAGGGGAGCATGGGGGTCACACCATAAGTTTGTCCCCTTTTATGCCCATATCAGCCAGAGATGCAGATGTTTTATGTGCAGCATGAGATGGTGCATTATCATGCAGAAAAATGATCTTGCTGTGAAATACACGGTTCTTCTTCTTGAACCATGGCAGGAAGTGCTGTTTGAGAAAATCCACATACATTATGGAGTTCATCTTTAGCGCCTTCAGGGATCCTAAAGGGGCCGACAATCTCTCTCCCCATGATTCCAGCCCAAAACATTACTCCACCTCCTCCTTGTTGGCGCTGTAGCCGTGTTTGCGTGGGGTGTCCATCAACCAGCCATCCTCCACTCCATCCATCTGGACCATCGAGCGCTGCACGGCACTCATCCGTGAACAAAACTGTTTTGAAATCAGTCTTCATGTAATGTTTGGCCCACTGGAGCCGTTTCTGCTTGTGTGAAGTGGATAGAGGAGGTCGACAGGATGGCGTATGCACAGCTGCAAACCTCTGAAGGACCCTGCATCTTGTTGTTCGGGGGACGTTGGAGGCACAAGCAGCTTCAAAAACTTGTCTGCTGCTATGACAAGGCTTTTTTGCCGCTGCTCTTTCAACCTGACGTAATTGCCTGTAGGAAAGAGTCCTCAATTTGCCCTTATCAGCACGCACACGTGTGTACTGTGAATCAGCTACATACTTCTTGATTGCCAAGACACTTCATCCTGATCATCGCACAATGTTGATTGTAGTTGTAACATACCTGGCGGCGTCCTTGCATGGTGGTCCATCTCCCACTGTGCAAGAGGGCGCACTTGATCTCCTGTCCAGAATGTCTCTCTGGCTTCCCTCCATGCTGTCTGTTTGTGTCTGTTTCTGCTGCTTAAGGGCGGCGCCCGATCACTTCCTGCCTTTTGTACCTGCTGTGGGTCACTCCCCTTGTGCGTCCTCAGCCTATTGCTGTCTGTCACTTGGTATATAGCTCAGCAGCTCCCTTCTATCCCTGCCTGAGCATAAGTGTTTTCCTTCAGTGTGTGCTTGCACTCTGAAGGTGCCAGGTCCCGTCTTTGTTTCCTTGTCTGCCTTTCCTGGAGGCTGTATTTCCAGGCCTGTCTGAACTTAGTCCTGTATGTCTCCTGCTTTGCGGTATTAGTTCCCGTGTCTGAACTAAGTCCTGTATGTCTCCTGCTTTTTGTATCAGTTCCCGTGTCTGAACTGAGTCCTGTATTTCTCCTGCTTTGCGGTATTAGTTCCCGTGTCTGAACTAGTCCTGTATGTCTCCTGCTTTTTGTATCAGTTCCCGTGTCTGAACTGAGTCCTGTATGTCTCCTGCTTTTTGTATCAGTTCCCGTGTCTGAACTGAGTCCTGTATGTCTCCTGCTTTGCGGTATCAGCTCCCGTGTCTGAACTGTGTCCTGTATGTCTCCTGCTTTGCGGTATTAGTTCCCGTGTCTGAACTAAGTCCTGTATGTCTCCTGCTTTGCGGTATTAGTTCCCGTGTCTGAACTGAGTCCTTTCTGTGTTCTCTTGTCTGTCCTGTCTGAACACGCTCCTAGCCTGTTCCTCTCGCCTTCTAGTGGCCGATTTCCTAGACCCGCTCCTGTGTCTGGTCTGTCCTGTCTGAACACGCTCCTTGCCTGTTCGTTCCGCCTCTCTGGGGGCCGTATTCCCAGACCCGCTCCTGTATCCCTCTGCAGTGTCGGTCTTCTCCGTACACTCAGTTCCAGTCTGAACTCTCTCCTGTCCTTTACCTGTTTTGCCTCTATGTCCGTTCCCTTCCTTTTTCTGCAGAGTCTGAACTCGTACCTAACTCCTGCTTGTTGTCTCTGCAAGTACTGTGTGAGTATCTGGCTCTGTCTTTCCCTTCCTGTCTGTTCCGTGTGAACAGAGCCCTGTCCTCCCTGCTCAGCCTTGTCTGCACTCTAGCTGTGCTTGCCTGTAACCCTCTGCCTGTATTGTTCCTGAGTCTCGGTGTGTACTGGGTCCTATCCCGCCTGTGTTCCTGCCTGCTAGTGCCTCCCTGTCTGCACTCTAGCTGTGCTTGCCTTTACCCCCCTGCCTGCATACCCGCCTGCCTGCATACCCGCCTGCCTGCATACCAGTCTGTGTGCCAGCCTACCAGCCTGTTCCTGTATTCCCCTGTGTGGGTCAACAGCCGTGTCCGGGGTCTGTCCTGGAGTAGCACCTGGTCCCTCTGCTCGGTTCCTCCTTGGTGCACTGGCGTCGTATGCCGTCGTGCGACCCTGGTCGGATCGGGTGAATACTTAGTCACGCCCCTCCAGGCATTCACTCTCCGGCACGGTCCAGTGGAATCACTACCAATCACACGCACACGCCGCTTAGCCCGGGCGTGTGCATAACAGCATGCTCAGGCCATGGTTCCCGTTGAGCCCCACGGCCTTCGCCCTCTGAGAAGTTTTCCAGCGAATATATGCATTAAAATAAATAAATAAATTTTTTTTCTCTTAGCTGAGTTCCAGGCGAGATTACGCACCGTCCAGATGGATCTATCAGCTCTCGTTCCTGCGGATCCGCCACGTTACTATGGGGATCCAAGACAGTGTCGTGCATTTGTGGAGCAATGTATGCTACACTTTAAGGCCTACCCTCTCTACTTTCCTTCCGATTGGGCTAAAGTGGCCTTTATGATGTCTTACCTGGCGGGTGATGCCTTGGAATGGATCAACCCCCTATATGAAACACAGGATCCGATCCTCCGGGACCTAATGGCCTTCCTGGTGGTCTTTCTAATGGTCTTCGATGATCCTAACCCGGAGGCTCCTGCTGAAGCTTCACCTCCCAATATCCCGGAGCAGCCCCGATGGGTAATGTGTGTGGGTAGCGCAATAGTCCTCCAGCCCAATGAGACTACTGCCCACCCAGAATCCTCACAGGGTGACTACGCTTTCCGGAATACTTCTCTCAACCTCAAGAGGCAGTCCAGACGTGCTAGACGTAGAGGCAAGCCGTCACGCCAGGGTCTGTCCTCCCTGAGACCTCCTGACCCCAACCTT
This sequence comes from Phyllobates terribilis, assembly GCF_046119375.1. Taxonomy (NCBI): domain Eukaryota; kingdom Metazoa; phylum Chordata; class Amphibia; order Anura; family Dendrobatidae; genus Phyllobates; species Phyllobates terribilis. The sequence continues at coordinate 66,850,109 of NW_027362763.1, read as the reverse complement.
GAAGTCCCTACTGAAGCTTCATCTCCCTGTATCCCGGAGAAACCCCAATGGGTAATGTGCGTGGGTAGTGCACCAGTTCTCCTGCCCGAAGAGACTTCTGCCCATCCAGACTCCACACAGGAGAACTTCCTGCACCCGGCATCAAATGCTTCTCTCTCTTTAACAGGTGTGCATGTCCAAGGATGCTCCAAAGCTGTGGTTACCTCTGAGTCTGTGCACCTCTACTACCTGGCGGAGGATCCCCTGTTGCCTCCTGAATCCTCCGGGATACCACTCGATGACAAATGGAGAGAGACTTCTCTACACCCGGTACTCAATACTTTGTCCGCTTCGTCCTGTGAGCCTGACAATGGGTACCCCAAAGTGGTAGTTACCTCCGAGTCTCTACACCCCTCCGACCAGGCGGAGGATCTCCAGTTGTCTCCTGAACCCTTCGGGGTGCTACCTGGTAACGAAAGGACAGAGACTCTCCTATACTCTGTACCTGATACCTCGCTCGCTTCGTCCAGTGAGTCCAACCTAGTGTACTCCGAAGCAGAAGTTACTCCCGAGTCTCTACACCCCTCCGACCAGGCGGAGGACCTCCAGTTGTGTTCAGAACCCTTCGGGGTGCCACCTGGTGGTGAATGGACAGAGACTTTCCTATACTCGGTACCCGATACCTCGTCTGCTTCCTCCAGTGAGTCCAACCTAGTGTACTCCGAAGCAGAGGTTACTCCCGAGTCTCTACACCCCTCCGACCAGGCGGAGGACCTCCAGTTGTGTTCAGAACCCTTCGGGGTGCCACCTGGTGGTGAATGGACAGAGACTTTCCTATACTCGGTACCCGATACCTCGCCTGCTTCCTCCAGTGAGTCCGACCTAGTGTACTCTGAAGCAGTTGTTTTCTCTGAGCCTCTGCACTCTTCTGACCCGGCGGAGGACCTCCAGTTGTTTCCTGAATCCTCCGGGGTACCACCAGATAACAAAGAGACAGTGACTTTTCCTCATTATGTACCTGATAACCCGTCTATTTTTTCCTGTGAGCTTGACAAGATGTACCTCGAAGCAGAGATTACCCTTAAGTCTCTGTCCCCCTCCAACCCAGTGAACGACTGGCCCTTGAATTCCCTGCGGAAGATTCTGGCAGGCCTGAAGAAGAGGGGGCGTAAGGGGGGAGGTACTGTAACATACCTGGCGGCGTCCTTGCATGGTGGTCCATCTCCCACTGTGCAAGAGGGCGCACTTGATCTCCTGTCCAGAATGTCTCTCTGGCTTCCCTCCATGCTGTCTGTTTGTGTCTGTTTCTGCTGCTTAAGGGCGGCGCCCGATCACTTCCTGCCTTTTGTACCTGCTGTGGGTCACTCCCCTTGTGCGTCCTCAGCCTATTGCTGTCTGTCACTTGGTATATAGCTCAGCAGCTCCCTTCTATCCCTGCCTGAGCATAAGTGTTTTCCTTCAGTGTGTGCTTGCACTCTGAAGGTGCCAGGTCCCGTCTTTGTTTCCTTGTCTGCCTTTCCTGGAGGCTGTATTTCCAGGCCTGTCTGAACTTAGTCCTGTATGTCTCCTGCTTTGCGGTATTAGTTCCCGTGTCTGAACTAAGTCCTGTATGTCTCCTGCTTTTTGTATCAGTTCCCGTGTCTGAACTGAGTCCTGTATTTCTCCTGCTTTGCGGTATTAGTTCCCGTGTCTGAACTAGTCCTGTATGTCTCCTGCTTTTTGTATCAGTTCCCGTGTCTGAACTGAGTCCTGTATGTCTCCTGCTTTTTGTATCAGTTCCCGTGTCTGAACTGAGTCCTGTATGTCTCCTGCTTTGCGGTATCAGCTCCCGTGTCTGAACTGTGTCCTGTATGTCTCCTGCTTTGCGGTATTAGTTCCCGTGTCTGAACTAAGTCCTGTATGTCTCCTGCTTTGCGGTATTAGTTCCCGTGTCTGAACTGAGTCCTTTCTGTGTTCTCTTGTCTGTCCTGTCTGAACACGCTCCTAGCCTGTTCCTCTCGCCTTCTAGTGGCCGATTTCCTAGACCCGCTCCTGTGTCTGGTCTGTCCTGTCTGAACACGCTCCTTGCCTGTTCGTTCCGCCTCTCTGGGGGCCGTATTCCCAGACCCGCTCCTGTATCCCTCTGCAGTGTCGGTCTTCTCCGTACACTCAGTTCCAGTCTGAACTCTCTCCTGTCCTTTACCTGTTTTGCCTCTATGTCCGTTCCCTTCCTTTTTCTGCAGAGTCTGAACTCGTACCTAACTCCTGCTTGTTGTCTCTGCAAGTACTGTGTGAGTATCTGGCTCTGTCTTTCCCTTCCTGTCTGTTCCGTGTGAACAGAGCCCTGTCCTCCCTGCTCAGCCTTGTCTGCACTCTAGCTGTGCTTGCCTGTAACCCTCTGCCTGTATTGTTCCTGAGTCTCGGTGTGTACTGGGTCCTATCCCGCCTGTGTTCCTGCCTGCTAGTGCCTCCCTGTCTGCACTCTAGCTGTGCTTGCCTTTACCCCCCTGCCTGCATACCCGCCTGCCTGCATACCCGCCTGCCTGCATACCAGTCTGTGTGCCAGCCTACCAGCCTGTTCCTGTATTCCCCTGTGTGGGTCAACAGCCGTGTCCGGGGTCTGTCCTGGAGTAGCACCTGGTCCCTCTGCTCGGTTCCTCCTTGGTGCACTGGAGTCGTATGCCGTCGTGCGACCCTGGTCGGATCGGGTGAATACTTAGTCACGCCCCTCCAGGCATTCACTCTCCGGCACGGTCCAGTGGAATCACTACCAATCACACGCACACGCCGCTTAGCCCGGGCGTGTGCATAACAGTAGTCATGCCTTGACCTAAACACTCCACAATTTGTTGCTTCTCAGCAGCCGACACATCCTTTTTCTTTCCCATTTTGGCAGAAAATGTAGGCTGCTTAATAATGTGAGACAGCCTTCTTAAGTAGTCTTGCCTTTCATTGGACACACCTGCTAAACTAATTAGCACAGGTGTCTGCAATTGCTTACAGTGATATAAAGAGCCCTGACACACATCACCATCAATGAGTTTAACTGACAAACAAACAAATTCTTCCCTTATCACTCCTAAACACTTTTTGCATAATAATTTGGAACACAGTGTACATGTGCTTTTCCACAAAACACCAGTGGTTCACGTAGTGAATCTTACAGTTCTAACTTGCCAACCGTGGTCTGTATGGAGTTGTTCAATAAAGGGCCCAAAATTAAGATAACATAGATGGGAGAGGTCTCTATGAATAGGAATTCCTAAGTATTTGATACCCTGTGAGGGCCAGGCAAAGGGAAAGTTGGACTGGATGGAATCCTATATGGATTTGGGGAGGGAGACATCGAGGGCCTCAGACTTCGCTGCATTGATTTTAAAATTTGACCATGTAACAAAGTGATCTATTTCAGCCATAACAGCATGGATGGATATATGTGATTGAGTGATATATACTAGGACATCATCAGCAAATAGAGAGCACTTGTACTCGGTGCCTCCCACCTCAATCCACCTAATATTGGGGTTATGGCGAATTGATGAGAGCAGGTGCTCCGTCACTAGGATGTATAAGAGAGGGGACATAGAACATCCCTGCCTTGTCCCATTGGTGATTGTGAAAGGTGATGAAAATGTTCTGACGCGCCCCCTGGGCCTTGGGACACCCGGAGCCGGACCCTTTTTGGTGGATGCTGGTGGTTGTAGTCTCCGTGGCGGCAACCCGGTTCCGTGGCTCAGGGCGGTCAAACCAGTGGCGGAACTATTTATGTGGTTTTGATGTTTAAATGTCCGACTACGCCACCCGTGGATTGCGGTCAGAGTGAACCGCCGCTCCAGGGCAGACCGCTGAGGCTGGTGTTGTGGGTGCAGCAGAGCGTAGCATAACTCCCCACGGGAGGAGTATAGCCTCAGGGCAGTGTATGCGGAGGGGGGGGGTGATGGTGCAGGGCAGCAGCAGTAATGACACGGAGTCAGTGATGCAGTCCAGGGCCTTTACTCACAGTTCTTATTATCCAGACCACGTCTGCAGGTAACGGCTGCCCACGTCGTACTGTGCTCATCAGGTGAGGGGCTCAGACAACTCCCAGATAACTTTGGAGTGCTTCACAAGACCCCCTTTGTGTGTCCTTTGTCTGGCCTTTCTTACCAACCCTTCTGTCCGGCTGCCTCGGGCCTCCTCTTGGTAAACTTGGTGCCAGTTTCCCTGACCCTATGTGGTGCCTTCCTAGCGGGTGTAGCGAGGGGCTGCGCCACATAAAATGTCACAGCCTCCTGTTTCTAGCTGAGGGTCGTTTCCTGCCTCCACTAGTTTCGGGGACCGGTCTCCCCCTTTGGCCTGACCCCTCCACGCAGGTGGATTCGGGCGTGCGGTGGCGACTCGCCCATCCGCACCCCTGAGATCCCTTCGTTCCTCGTTCCTGGAGCCTTCTCCGCTCCTCTTCCTTCCTTCTCCCTCTTCCAGGCCTGGGCCTCTGTTACTAGGCCCGCCTCCGGAGCAGAGCTCATGCAGAGCCCCTGCTCCCTGCCACTTCTGCTCAGACTTCTCTGCACTGAACTAAGATGGTGCCCACCTTTTATACTCCCTTCTCAATGCACCCAGGAACTGCTTCCTCCCTGCTCCTGCACTACAGGGTTCCCCTTCCTCAGTGTTCCCTCCCCCCACTCCAGCCAGGGACAGGGACTGTCGTGCCCATCTCAGGGGCATATTGGTTGCCCTGCCCCACGGCAATGTGGTGTAATGCATGCAGGTGTCGGGTCCTGATCCACACTACATCCTTACCTGAGAGTGAGATATCACACCTCTGGGTGAGGTGCAATTCCTGTGTAGCAACCGAGCCCTCAGGGTGCTACAGTTCCATTTATCTCCAGCCTAGGTGACGTATTGCGATACAGGGCCGTGATTTTGGCTATAAAAGGGTCCCCTAGACCCCTACCCCAAGCTTTTTAAGAGAATCATATATGGCGTGCCAGGAGACTCTATGGAATGCTTTCTCAGCATCCAACGAGAGTATCTAATTACAAATTTTTAACTGCATCTAGCCCAGGAAATACTTTGTGCCTAGTAGCAGGGTCTGCTAGTCAGCGGATTATCCCGGCTGTTAAGCAAGCTACACCCGTGTGTTCGCCGAACTGTTCGTCGAACTGTTCGTCGAACACCTTCGAACACCGTTAAAACCAATGGCAGGCAAACAAAAACACATAGAAACACATAGAAAACACATTCAAAGGTGTCCAAAATCTGACAAACTGCTCAGAAGACACAACTAACACATGGAAAAGTGACAAGTACATATAGTCATGCGAAAAGAAAAGAGGTGGAGGAGTAAAAGGAGGGGGAGACACAGATATAGGCATGTCATGCCCTTCTAAAATCCAAAAAGTGAGAAGCCGACACGTTCAGTCCGCTCCTGCCCGTGCCACCTCCGCGTCGCCGGGTTTGTGCCAGAGCCGCGGTGAACCCTGACGGCCAGCCCCCCTCTCCCAATACTGGTGCCTGTCCGCTGGTGGGTCGAGCGAGCCCCCCTGTGGTGGAGGCAGCTCTAAGCTTTTTAATTTAAATTGTCTCTCTAATTTGAATAAATACACTTTAAATCCATTTACAAGGATCTATTGGAGGGCAAGTCTCATGCCAGCAGCCGCGTAATTCCAGCTCCAGTAGCGTCCACTAAAGCTGCTGCAGTTAAAAAGCTTTTATAAGGATCGAGCTCGGCTGTCCACCGCAAGGCATCCTACTGCCAGTCCGAGCCCCTATGCCTTGGGGTGCCTCCTGATGCTCTTCACTGAGTATCCCGTGGTCCCGAAGCATTTCCTTTGAAAAAATTAAGTGTCCAAACTACAGGTGGTGTAGCTTGCTTAACAGCCGGGATAATCCGCTGACTAGCAGACACTGCTACTAGGCACAAAGTATTTCCTGGGCTAGATGCAGTTAAAAATTTGTAATTAGATACTCTCGTTGGATGCTGAGAAAGCATTCCATAGAGTCTCCTGGCACGCCATATATGATTCTCTTAAAAAGCTTGGGGTAGGGGTCTAGGGGACCCTTTTATAGCCAAAATCACGGCCCTGTATCGCAATACGTCACCTAGGCTGAAGATAAATGGAACTGTAGCACCCTGAGGGCTCGGTTGCTACAGAGGTATTGCACCTCACCCAGAGGTGTGATATCTCACTCTCAGGTAAGGATGTAGTGTGGATCAGGACCCGACACCTGCATGCATTACACCACATTGCCGTGGGGCAGGGCGACCAATATGCCCCTGAGATGGGCACGACAGTCCCTGTCCCTGGCTGGAGTGGGGGGAGGGAACACTGAGGAAGGGGAACCCTGTAGTGCAGGAGCAGGGAGGAAGCAGTTCCTGGGTGCATTGAGAAGGGAGTATAAAAGGTGGGCACCATCTTAGTTCAGTGCAGAAAAGTCTGAGCAGAAGTGGCAGGGAGCAGGGGCTCTGCATGAGCTCTGCTCCGGAGGCGGGCATAGTAACAGAGGCCCAGGCCTGGAAGAGGGAGAAGGAAGGAAGTGGAGCGGAGAAGGCTCCAGGAACGAGGAACGAAGGGATCTCAGGGGTGCGGACGGGCGAGTCGCCACCGAACGCCCGAATCCACCTGCGTGGAGGGGTCAGGCCAAAGGGGGAGACCGGTCCCCGAAACTAGTGGAGGCAGGAAACGACCCTCAGCTAGAAACAGGAGGCTGTGACATTTTATGTGGCGCAGCCCCTCGCTACACCCGCTAGGAAGGCACCACATAGGGTCAGGGAAACTGGCGCCAAGTTTACCAAGAGGAGGTCCGAGGCAGCCGGACAGAAGGGTTGGTAAGAAAGGCCAGACAAAGGACACACAAAGGGGGTCCTGTAAAGCGCTCCAAAGTTATCTGGGAGTTGTCTGAGCCCCTCACCTGGTGAGCACAGTACGACGTGGGCAGCCGTTACCTGCAGACGTGGTCTGGATAATAAGAACTGTGAGTAAAGGCCCTGGACTGCATCACTGACTCCGTGTCATTACTGCTGCTGCCCTGCACCATCACCCCCATCCTCCGCATACACTGCCCTGAGGCTATACTCCTCCCGTGGGGAGTTATGCTACGCTCTGCTGCACCCACAACACCAGCCTCAGCGGTCTGCCCTGCAGCGGCGGTTCACTCTGACCGCAATCCACGGGTGGCGTAGTCGGACATTTAAACATCAAAACTACATAAATAGTTCCGCCACTGGTTTGACCGCCCTGAGCCACGGAACCGGGTCGCCGCCACGGAGACTACAACCACCAGCATCCACCAAAAAGGGTCCGGCTCCAGGTGTCCCAAGGCCCAGGGGTCGCGTCAGAACATTTTCATCACCTTTCACAATCACCAATGGGACAAGGCAGGGATGTTCTCTGTCCCCTCTCTTATACATCCTAGTGACGGAGCACCTGCTCTCATCAATTCGCCATAACCCCAATATTAGGTGGATTGAGGTGGGAGCCACCGAGTACAAGTGCTCTCTATTTGCTGATGATGTCCTAGTATATATCACTCAATCACATATATCCATCCATGCTGTTATGGCTGAAATAAATCACTTTGTTACATGGTCAAATTTTAAAATCAATGCAGCGAAGTCTGAGGCCCTCGATGTCTCCCTCCCCAAATCCATATAGGATTCCATCCAGTCCAACTTTCCCTTTGCCTGGCCCTCACAGGGTATCAAATACTTAGGAATTCCTATTCATAGAGACCTCTCCCATCTATGTTATCTTAATTTTGGGCCCTTTATTGAACAACTCCATACAGACCACGGTTGGCAAGTTAGAACTGTAAGATTCACTACGTGAACCACTGGTGTTTTGTGGAAAAGCACATGTACACTGTGTTCCAAATTATTATGCAAAAAGTGTTTAGGAGTGATAAGGGAAGAATTTGTTTGTTTGTCAGTTAAACTCATTGATGGTGATGTGTGTCAGGGCTCTTTATATCACTGTAAGCAATTGCAGACACCTGTGCTAATTAGTTTGGCAGGTGTGTCCAATGAAAGGCAAGACTACTTAAGAAGGCTGTCTCACATTATTAAGCAGCCTACATTTTCTGCCAAGATGGGAAAGAAAAAGGATGTGTCGGCTGCTGAGAAGCAACAAATTGTGGAGTAATTAGGTCAAGGCATGACTACAATCAACATTGTGCGATGATCAGGATGAAGTGTCTTGGCAATCAAGAAGTATGTAGCTGATTCACAGTACTCACGTGTGCGTGCTGATAAGGGCAAATTGAGGACTCTTTCCTACAGGCAATTACGTCAGGTTGAAAGAGCAGCGGCAAAAAAGCCTTGTCATAGCAGCAGACAAGTTTTTGAAGCTGCTTGTGCCTCCAACGTCCCCCGAACAACAAGATGCAGGGTCCTTCAGAGGTTTGCAGCTGTGCATACGCGCCATCCTGTCGACCTCCTCTATCCACTTCACACAAGCAGAAACGGCTCCAGTGGGCCAAACATTACATGAAGACTGATTTCAAAACTGTTTTGTTCACGGATGAGTGCCGTGCAGCGCTCGATGGTCCAGATGGATGGAGTGGAGGATGGCTGGTTGATGGACACCCCACGCAAACACGGCTACAGCGCCAACAAGGAGGAGGTGGAGTAATATTTTGGGCTGGAATCATAGGGAGAGAGATTGTCGGCCCCTTTAGGATCCCTGAAGGCGCTAAAGATGAACTCCATAATGTATGTGGATTTTCTCAAACAGCACTTCCTGCCATGGTTCAAGAAGAAGAACCATGTATTTCACAGCAAGATCATTTTTCTGCATGATAATGCACCATCTCATGCTGCACATAAAACATCTGCATCTCTGGCTGATATGGGCATAAAAGGGGACAAACTTATGGTGTGACCCCCATGCTCCCCTGACCTCTACCCCATTCAGAACCTTTGGAGCATCATTAAAAGGAGTGTCTATGATGGCGGGAGGCAGTTCACATCTAAGCAACAGCTCTGGGAGGGTATTCTGTCCTCATGCAAAACAATTGAAGCAGAAACCATCCAAAACCTGACAAATTCAATGGATGAGAGAGTTCAGAAGCTCCTTTCGAACAAGGGGTCCTATGTGAAAATGTAACATCACCTACAATAAAGTTTTGAGTTGAAAACTGTTTGATTTCAGTTTCTAACAACCTGCTAATGCTTATAATTTCAAAAATGACCATTTTTTTGGTCTTTATTAAAATGAAAAGGTTGATCGAAAAGTTTGGGGGATCTAAGAGTGTGGCAACCCAGTAGTCATGATTACTTCGAATTCTGACAATATGAGGGTCATGCTGCAGGTAGTGCAGCAAGAAGGCACTTATGTGTCTTGCGCATCTCGGAGCCCCAAAATTATTTTCCGGGCTAGATGCAGCTAAAAATTATTATTAATTTTAAATCTGGTGAAGCTTTAGTATAGATGGCCTAATAGGATCAGTGCTGCACACTGCTACAAAGCCCAAATTATTTTCCAGTCAAGATACAGATAAACATGATTAGTAATTTTAAATCTGGTGGAGCTTATTATAGATGGCCTAATAGAATCAGTGCTGCACACTGCTACAAAGCCCAAATTATTTTCCAGCCAAGATACAGATAAACATGATTAGTAATTTGAAAGCTTAAAACGGTTGGTAGGGTGATTTTAACCAATCATCAAGCTTTTACTCTCCCCAGGATGACACAGGGGTAGAAAAGTCGTTTCGGATCCATGATTTGTTCATCTTTATGAATGTGAGTCTGTCTACATTATCAGTGGAGAGCCGCGTGCGCTTATCTGTCAGCACACCACCAGCAGCGCTGAACACACGTTCAGACAGAACGCTGGCTGCGGGACATGACAAGATCTCCAAGGCGTAAGTGGCTAGCTCCGGCCATTTATCCAGATTGGAAGACCAAAAAGAGCAAGGGTCCAGTGACACAGTCATGGCTTCAATGTTTACTTGGAGATACTCCTGTACCATCGTCTCTAGGCGTTGACTATGTGTCAGACTTCTTGTCTCCTGTGGCCTTGCAAAGGATGGGCTAAAAAAGTGGTGAAATGATTCCGCAAAATTGATGTTACCAGCAGATACTGTGGTTCTGTTACGGTTTGAGTGCTGAACACTTGACGGTCCCACGGTTGGCAAGTTGGAACTGTGAGATTCACTACGTGCACCACTGGTATTTTGTGGAAAAGCACATGTAAGATTCTGCAACAGTCTCTGCTGATACTCCTGCATGCGTGCATCCCTTTCTATGGCAGGAATAATTTCTGAAAATTTACTTTTGTACCGGGGATCTAACAGTGTGGCAACCCAGTAGTCAGGATTATTTCTAATTCTCACAATTCGAGGGTCATGTTGCAGGTAGTGCAGCAAGAAGGCACTCATGTGTGTTGCGCATCCAGGAGCACCAAGTCCCTGTTGTGTTGGTGGCGAGGTAACAATCATGCTTCCTTCCTCTGTCGTCTCCCCCCAACCTCGCACAACAGAAATGTGATCAAGGTCTCCCTCATCTGATGAGTCTTCCATCAGTTCGTCCTCCACTTCTTCCTGGGCTCCTGCACCTTCCTCACTAGTTTGGCTGCTACCATGCGCCCTGGTAAAACCATCTCCCCCACCCTCACATGCCTGCCGCCTTGGTGCTCCTCTACTTCCTCCACCTCCTCTTGTGCCACCACCTGACTCCGAATTCTGTTTAACATGTGCTCCAGCATGTAAATCACCGGAATAGTCATGCTGATAATGGCATCGTCAGCACTAAACATCTTCGTCGCCATTTCAAAACTGTGCAGAAGGGTGCATAGGTCCCTGATCTGAGACCACTCCTCCAGCGTGATTTGCCCCACCTCTGGATCTCGTTGGCCCAGGCTATACGTCAGAACGTATTGCACCAGGGCTTGTCGGTGCTGCCACAGTTGCTGCAACATGTGCAGAGTTGAATTCCACCGGGTAGGGACATCGCATTTTAGCCGGTGAAGTGGCAGGCCCAACGACTTCTGTAGAGATGTAAGTCGCTGAGCTGCGGGATGCGAACGGCGAAAGTGAGCACACAGCGACCGTGCCCTCTGCAGAAGGCCATCTAGTCTGGGATAGTGGGCTAAAAATTGCTGGACAACCAGGTTCAACACGTGAGCCATACAAGGCACGTGTGTGACATTGCCCCGGCGAAGGGCCGCACCCAGGTTTGCAGCATTGTCGCACACGGCCTTCCCTGGTTTCAGGTCCAGTGGAGACAACCATTCATGAAATTGGTTCTCCAGAGCTGACCACAACTCCTCAGCTGTGTGACTCACATTTCCCAGACATTTCAATGTAAAAACCGCCTGATGACGTTGAGCCCTACTGCCAGCATAATAAGGACGTGTGCAGGATCCCTTCTGCGCAGTTAGAAAGCTTGTGGCATGACCAGACAGGCTTTGGGTGCAGGTGGAAGACCGAGAGGAGGTTGAGGAGGCAGAAGCAGTGGAGGAACTTTGACATAAAGAGGATTGACGCACAACTCGTGGGGACGGCAAGACTTGGACAGCAGCCCCTTGTCCTGCTGTCACCATAGTTACCCAGTGCCCAGTCAGCGACATGTAACGCCCCTGTCCATGCCTACTCGTCCAAGTGTCTGTGGTGAAATGCACCCTGTCACACACAGAGTTTCTCAAAGAAGCGGTGATGTTGTGTGCGACATGCTGGTGGAGCGCAGGCACACCTTTGTTTGAGAAGTAGTGCCGACTGGGCATCTGGTACTGGGGCACTGCGACGGACATAAGGTCTCGAAAATCCTCTGTGTCCACCAGGCGGAAAGGCAGCATTTCTGTAGCCAAGAACTTGCAGATGGTGAAATTCAACCTCTTAGCTTTCTCATGGCTAGGAGGAAATGGTCTTTTACTTGTCCACATCTGAGGGACCGAGGGCTGGCTATTGTGCTTAGACGGGGTTGATAAGGGTGTCCCCGGCAAACTGCCGGTCTGTAAGGAAGATGCAGGCGGACATGTTAGGTTGCCTTGATCCAAAGGTGGTGCTATCGATGTCGGACAGCGCTCAACACCAGCTGGTGTTACCACCTCCAAAGAAAATGATGACCTGCCAATCACGCTGGCTGTTGCGGGTAAAGAGGTGGCAGGTCTGCGCCCCAAAACAGGTGTGACTGCTGTCCCCCCAGTCACAGAGGATGAAGAGGCCGCGGATGCACAAGTTATGGCAGACGGTGGTTGGCCCGGCCGGCTAGGCCGCATTGTAGCACACTGAGCTTCCCACTGCAACTTATGCTTCATATCCATGTGCCGGTTCATGCATGAAGTACTCAAACTATGTATTTTTTGGCCTCTACTTAGCTTTTGCTGACAAATGTTACAGATAACACGAGTTGGGTCATCTTTATCGATCTGAAAAAATGCCCAGGCTATGCAAGGCTTAGCACCCATGCGACCTGAAGAGCCACCACGACTTGTGGTGAGAGGCAGAGTTGTGTTTGAGGATGCAGTTGTTGACGTGCTTCCAGTACTACGTCTCTGTCCAAGAAGGCGCAACCTGACCTCGTCGTCACTAGCATCTTCCTCCACCTCCTCTGCTGACCTCATCTCTTGGCTGACTGTGGGTTGACAGTAAGTGGGATCTCCAACCTCATCATCATCACCCTGTGCGTTATCACACCCGTCGTCCTCAGAGCCAACCTGTTCCTGCCCTGACAAAAAACTAAAGTTGTCGCTCCAATCAGGTATTTGAGTCTTATCATCGTCTTCCTCATTGTCTCCACCAACAGGAGTTACAGTTTGGGAATGAGGGTCTACATTATGGTCAGAACCTTCTGCGTCTGGTCCTGGATCCGACTCATAAAGATTCTGGGCATCAGTGCAGATTATTTCCTCGTCTGGATTCACAGAAGCGCTGGAGTTGACCTCTGATTCCCAGGCTATAGTATGAGTAAAAAGCTCTGCAGACTCAACCATCTGTTCTACCTCATACTCAGACGGGCAGCTGGAGATTTGGGAGCTGTGAGGAAGCAAGTGCGATTGGGGTGACACCTTTGAGGACTGGAGTATTTGTGATGTTGAAGTTGATGTGGAGGAGAGCCCACTTAAAGGAGCACTTGATATCCGTTGAAGCACCTGCTGTTTTTGTGCCTCATCTGGAATTTGAAGCGATTGGCGTGGCCGTAAGAAAGGGATCTTATCACATTGTCCGCTAAAAGAAGTAGACATTTTAGTTTGGCTGGAAGATGGTCTTTCTTCTGCAGATGTTACTGTTGCTTTAACACCTACCCCACGGACAACACCTTTTTTCACCTTCCCAAAACGCCTATTCCCCTTTCCACCAGCAGCAGGCCTTTTTCCACTCATTTTGGTGGTTAACTAATTAACAACTCTGGAGTTGCTTGCACAAAAAAACAATGGATGGGAACCGAGCAGAGCTGAGTGGCTAAACTGTGGTATTAGGCCAAAACTATTGGCTGGGTTAGATGCAGAAAAAATTATATTCAATTTGCAACCTGATGGAGGTCAGTATAGATGGGCTAATAGAGAAAGTCCCACACACTGCTAGAAGGCCAAATATTTTTTCAGAGCTAGATGCAGAAAAAAATATATTCAGTTTGCAACCTGATGGAGGTCTGTATAGATGGATTAATAGAACAAGTCCCACACACAGCTAGAAGACCAATATTTTTTCAGAGGTAGATGCAGAAAAAAATATATTCAGTTTGCAACCTGATGGAGGTCAGTATAGATGGACTAATACAACAAGTCCCACACACAGCTAGAAGCCCAATATTTTTTCAGAGGTAGATGCAGAAAAAAATATATTCAGTTTGCAACCTGATGGAGGTCTGTATAGATGGATTAATAGAACAAGTCCCACACACAGCTAGAAGCCCAATATTTTTTCAGAGGTAAATGCAGAAAAAAATATATTCAGTTTGCAACCTGATGGAGGTCAGTATAGATGGACTAATACAACAAGTCCCACACACAGCTAGAAGCCCAATATTTTTTCAGAGGTAGATGCAGAAAAAAATATATTCAGTTTGCAACCTGATGGAGGTCTGTATAGATGGACTAATACAACAAGTCCCACACACAGCTAGAAGCCCAATATTTTTTCAGAGGTAGATGCAGAAAAAAATATATTCAGTTTGCAACCTGATGGAGGTCTGTATAGATGGATTAATAGAACAAGTCCCACACACAGCTAGAAGCCCAATATTTTTTCAGAGGTAGATGCAGAAAAAAATATATTCAGTTTGCAACCTGATGGAGGTCTGTATAGATGGATTAAAAGAACAAGTCCCTCACACAGCTAGAAGCCCAATATTTTTTCAGAGGTAGATGCAGAAAAAAATATATTCAGTTTGCAACCTGATGGAGGTCTGTATAGATGGATTAATAGAACAAGTCCCACACACAGCTAGAAGCCCAATATTTTTTCAGAGGTAGATGCAGAAAAAAATATATTCAGTTTGCAACCTGATGGAGGTCAGTATAGATGGACTAATACAACAAGTCCCACACACAGCTAGAAGCCCAATATTTTTTCAGAGGTAGATGCAGAAAAATATATATTCAGTTTGCAACCTGATGGAGGTCTGTATAGATGGATTAATAGAACAAGTCCCACACACAGCTAAAAGCCCAATATTTTTTCAGAGGTAGATGCAGAAAAAAATATATTCAGTTTGCAACCTGATGGAGGTCTGTATAGATGGATTAATAGAACAAGTCCCACACACAGCTAGAAGCCCAGTATTTTTTCAGAGCTAGATGCAGAAAAAAATTATATTCAATTTGCAACCTGATGGAGGTCAGTATAGATGGACTAATAGAATGATGCTATGCCCAAAAGATTTTACTTCACTAGGTGCAGTAAAAAAATTGGTATTCTATACACAGGTGGTATATCTTGCAACACAGATAGGCTACTCCACTGACTAACACACTCTGCAATAGGCCAAAAAGGATTAGCTTTGCTAGATTCAGCCAAATGCTGTGAAAAAAACTTGCACAGCACTGGCACAGACCTGCCTGGCAAAAACTGATAGGAACTGATGTAACCTAGTCCTGAAAAGGACTCCAATTACAATTAGTCTTTACTCCCACAATCTATCTATTTAAGAGCACAGACCTGCCTGATAAAAGTCGTAGGAAATGCTGTAACCTAGTCCTTAAAAGGACTGCAATCACAACTATTCCCTACTCCCAAGCTATCTGTAGATTTGTGCGAAAATTGGCTTGAAATTAACAAGGTATAGCGCACACAGCAACAGCGGTGCCATCTAACACGCAGCTGCAGCAGTGAGAAAATGGTGGCGACAGGGAAAATGGCTTGGTCTTATAGGGCAAGGACATGTGACATACACTGCCAATGACACATGCCCTTGCTTGTGTGAAAAAAAGCACTTCGCTCCGTGTGTGCGCTGCTGATAGGCTGACAGATTGCACCTCCCCACTGTAAATGCGGGAAAGAGGAAAAAAAATGGAGATCTTCATTGTTCCTGCAGAGATCCATCCCCTGCCCCTCCCCCCACCCCGCTGTACACTCAAACTGCGTATTAACATTAATTTTCATCATTACTGAGAAAAAATCCAGTTATGATTTTGGTGCACGAACAGTTATCGAACATAACCTCGAACAGCCGAATTTTTCTCAAATTGTTCGTGTTCGCCGAACGGCTCGAACACTGCCCAAAACAGCTCGAATTTGAGATTGGCGAACAGTTCGAGTAGAACAACGCTCATCTCTAGTCTTATGTTCTAGGTTCTTCAAAGTAGCCACCTTTTGCTTTGATGTCTGCTTTGCACTCTCTTGGCATTCTCTTGATGAGCTTCAAGAGGTAGTCACAGGAAATGGTTTTCACTTCACAGGTGTGCCCTGTCAGGTTTAATAAGTGGGATTTCTTGCCTTATAAATGGGATTGGGACCATCAGTTGTGTTGTACAGAAGTCAGGTGGATACACAGCAGATAGTCCTACTGAACAGACTGTTAGAATTTGTATTATGGCAAGAAAAAAGCAGCTAAGTAAAGAAAAATGAGTGGCCATCATTACTTTAAGAAATGAAGGTCAGTCAGTACGAAAAATTGGGCAAACTTTGAAAGTGTCCACAAGTGCAGTTGCAAAAAACATCAAGCGCTACAAAGAAACTGTCTCACATGAGGACAGCCCAAGGAAAGGAAGACCAAGAGTCAACTCTGCTTCTGAGGATGAGTTTATCCGAGTCACCAGCCAGAAATCGCAGGTTAACAGCAGCTCAGATTCGAGACCAGGTCAATGCCACACAGAGTTCTAGCAGCAGACACATCTCTAAAAAAACTGTTAAGAGGAGACTTTGTGCAGCAGGCCTTCATGGTAAAATAGCTGCTAGGAAACCACTGCTAAGGACAGGCAACAACTAGAAGAGACTTGTTGGGCTAGAGAACACAAGGAATGGACATTAGACCAGTGGAAATCTGTGCTTTGGTCTGATGAGTCCAAATTTGAGATCTTTGGTTCCAACCACCGTGTCTTTGTGCGACGCAGAAAAGGTGAAAGGATGGACTCTACATGCCTGGTTCCCACCATGAATCATGGAGGAGGAGGTGTGATGGTGTGGGGTGCTTTTCTGGTGACACTGTTGGGGATTTATTCAAAATTGTAGGCATATGAACCAGCATGGCTACCACAGCATCTTGCAGCGGCATGCTATTGCATTCAGTTTGAGTTTAGTGGGACCATCATTTATTTTTCAACAGGACAATGACCCCAAGCAACCTCCAGGCTGGGTGAGTTCTATTTGACCAAGAAGGAGAGTGATGGGGTGCTCTGCCAGATGACCTGACCTCCACAGTCACCAGACCTGAACCCAATCGAGATGGTTTGGGGTGATCTGGACCGCAGAGTGAAGGCAAAAGGGCCAACAAGTGCTAAGCATCTCTGGGCACTCCTTCAAGATTGTTGGAAGACCATTTCCGGTGACTACCTCTTGAAGCTCATCAAGAGAATACCAAGAGTGTGCAAAGCAGTCATCTAAGCAACAGGTGGCTACTTTGAATAACCTAGAACATAAGACATATTTTCAGTTGTTTCACACTTTTTTGTTAAGTATATAATTCCACATGTGTTAATTCATAGTTTTGATGTCTTCAGTGTGAATGTACAATTTTCATAGTCATGAAAATACAGAAAAATCTTTAAATGAGAGGTGTGTCCAAACTTTTGGTCTGTACTGTATATATATATATATATATATATATATATATATATATATATATATAGTAGAGACCAAAAGTTTGGACACACCTTCTCATTTAAAGATTTTTCTGTATTTTCATGACTATGAAAATTGTACATTCACACTGAAGACATCAAAACTATGAATAAAACATGTGGAATTATATACTTAACAAAAAAGTGTGAAACAACTGAAAATATGTCTTATGTTCTAGGTTCTTCAAAGTAGCCACCTTTTGCTTTGATGACTGCTTTGCACTCTCTTGGCATTCTCTTGATGAGCTTCAAGAGGTAGTCACCGGAAATGGTATTCACTTCACAGGTGTGCCCTGTCAGGTTTAATAAGTGGGATTTCTTGCCTTATAAATGGGGTTGGGACCATCAGTTGTGTTGTGCAGAAGTCAGGTGGATACACAGCAGATAGTCCTACTGAACAGACTGTTAGAATTTGTATTATGGCAAGAAAAAAGCAGCTAAGTAAAGAAAAATGAGTGGCCATCATTACTATAAGAATTGAAGGTCAGTCAGTTCGAAAAATTGGGCAAACTTTGAAAGTGTCCCCAAGTGCAGTTGCAAAAAACATCAAGCGCTACAAAGAAACTGTCTCACATGAGGACCGCCCCAGGAAAGGAAGACCAAGAGTCAACTCTGCTTCTGAGGATAAGTTTATCCGAGTCACCAGCCAGAAATCGCAGGTTAACAGCAGCTCAGATTAGAGACCAGGTCAATGCCACACAAGTTCTAGCAGCAGACACATCTCTACAAAAACTGTTAAGAGGAGACTTTGTGCAGCAGGCCTTCATGGTAAAATAGCTGCTAGGAAACCACTGCTAAGGACAGGCAACAACCAGAAGAGACTTGTTGGGCTAAAGAACACAAGGAATGGACATTAGACCAGTGGAAATCTGTGCTTTGGTCTGATGAGTCCAAATTTGAGATCTTTGGTTCCAACCACCGTGTCTTTGTGCGATGCAGAAAAGGTGAAAGGATGGACTCTACATGCCTGGTTCCCACCATGAATCATGGAGGAGGAGGTGTGATGGTGTGGGGGTGCTTTGCTGGTGACACTGTTGGGGATTTATTCAAAATTGTAGGCATATGAACCAGCATGGCTACCACAGCATCTTGCACCGGCATGCTATTCCATCCGGTTTGCGTTTAGTGGGACCATCATTTATTTTTCAACAGGACAATGACCCCAAGCAACATCCAGGCTGGGTGAGTTCTATTTGACCAAGAAGGAGAGTGATGGGGTGCTCTGCCAGATGACCTGACCTCCACAGTCACCAGACCTGAACCCAATCGAGATGGTTTGGGGTGAGCTGGACCTCAGAGTGAAGGCAAAAGGGCCAACAAGTGCTAAGCATCTCTGGGCACTCCTTCAAGATTGTTGGAAGACCATTTCCGGTGACTACCTCTTGAAGCTCATCAAGAGAATGCCAAGAGTGTGCAAAGCAGTCATCAAAGCAACAGGTGGCTACTTTGAATAACCTAGAACATAAGACATATTTTCAGTTGTTTCACACTTTTTTGTTAAGTATATAATTCCACATGTGTTAATTCATAGTTTTGATGTCTTCAGTGTGAATGTACAATTTTCATAGTCATGAAAATACAGAAAAATCTTTAAATGAGAAGGTGTGTCCAAACTTTTGGTCTGTACTGTATATATATATATATAGTAGAGACCAAAAGTTTGGACACACCTTCTCATTTAAAGATTTTTCTGTATTTTCATAACTATGAAAATTGTACATTCACACTGAAGACATCAAAACTATGAATTAACACATGTGGAATTATATACTTAACAAAAAAGTGTGAAACAACTGAAAATATGTCTTATGTTCTAGGTTCTTCAAAGTAGCCACCTGTTGCTTTGATGACTGCTTTGCACAATCTTGGCATTCTCTTGATGAGTTTCAAGAGGTAGTCACCGGAAATGGTCTTCCAACAATCTTGAAGGAGTGCCCAGAGATGCTTAGCACTTGTTGGCCCTTTTGCCTTCACTCTGAGGTCCAGCTCATCCCAAACCATCATCATGTGGTAGCCATGCTGGTTCAGTATGCCTTCAATTTTGAAGAAATCCCCAACAGTGTCACCAGCAAAGCACCCCCACACCATCACACCTCCTCCTCCATGCTTCACGGTGGGAACCAGGTATGTAGAGTCCATCCGTTCACCTTTTCTACGTCGCACAAAGACACGGTGGTTGGAACCAAAGATCTCAAATTTGAACTCATCAGACCAAAGCACAGATTTCCATTGGTCTAATGTCCATTCCTTGTGTTCATTAGCCCAAACAAGTCTCTTCTGCTTGTTGCCTGTCCTTAGCAGTGGATTCCTAGCAGCTATTTTACCATGAAGGCCTGCTGCACAAAGTCTCCTCTTAACAGTTGTTGAAGAGATGTGTCTGCTGCTAGAACTCTGTGTGGCATTGACCTGGTCTCTAATCTGAGCTATTGTTAACCTGCGATTTCTGAGGCTGGTGACTCGGATAAACGAATCCTCAGAATCAGAGGTGACTCTTGGTCTTCCTTTCCTGGGGCGGTCCTCATGTGAGCCAGTTTCTTTGTATCGCTTGATGGTTTTTGCAACTGCACTTGGGACACTTTCAAATTTTGCCCAATTTTTCGCACTGACTGACCTTCATTTCTTAAAGTAATGATGGCCACTCGTTTTTCTTTACTTAGCTGCTTTTTTCTTGCCATAATACAAATTCTAACAGTCTATTCAGTAAGACTATCAGCTGTGTATCCACCAGACTTCTGCACAACACAACTGATAGTCCCAACCCCATTAATAAGGCAAGAAATCCCACTTATTAAACCTGACAGGGCACCTGTGAAGTGAAAACCATTTCCGGTGACTACCTCTTGAAGCTCATCAAGAGAATGCCAAGAGTGTGCAAAGCAGTCATCAAAGCAAAAGGTGGCTGCTTTGAAGAACCTAGAATATAAGACATCTTTTCAGTTGTTTCACACTTTTTTGTTAAGTATTTAATTCCACATGTGTTAATTCATAGTTTTGATGTCTTCAGTGTGAATGTACAATTTTCATAGTCATGAAAATACAGAAAAATCTTTAAATGAGGTGTGTCCAAACTTTTGGTCTGTACTGTGTATATATACAGTATATCTATATATATATATATATATAGATATACTGTACATATGCATTTTATTATGTTTTTCTAATTTTTATGCAGTAAGAAAGGGGGTGAGTCACGCTCCAATTGAATATTCATTGTTGCAAGTGATCTAGAGAACAGGGAGGAAAAACAATAATTAAAATCATATAAGTTACATTATCAAAAAAGAAACCAACAATACACAATAGGAAAAAATGAATAGGGGTCATAAAAGAAAGGAAGACAAGACATCATTTCTAAATCGCCAGATTAATCTTAATTTCCACATACAGCCCATTAGGGCGTAGAGTATTCAACCTATGGATTCACTGTAATTCTTTTGTTTTAAGCAATTATATTCTGTCGCCTCCTCTCCTCAGGGGTGGCACATGATCAATATTTCTTTTCACTATGACCACAATCTATAAAATGTTTTAGGACTGGCAGATCAAGTTTTTTCTTCCTAGTGGTATATCTATGATGGTTTAATCAGATTTTTAGATCCCCTGTGGTCTCCCCCACATACCACAGGTTACATGGACTTTGTAATAAATAAATTAAGTATTAAGAATCACATGGTAGATAGAGATTAATGAAAAAAAGTTATTTGTAATAGGATGTGAGAATTGATTTCTCTTAAGCATATTTACACAATTAATGCAGTTGAGGCAAGGGTAACAACCAGTCCTTAACCAACCTGTCAGTGACAGTTGTTTACTCACTTTTAATGGTCCAACATCTGAATGTACATGGGAATGTACCCTTACTCCAGGTGGTAACAGGAGTGAGATGCACCCCTAAAAAAATGGCGGCGTTTGGCAATAGTCGCATGCCATGAATTTGTCTTAAACATCTGTATAAGCAAATTTGTTGAGGAAAAATTAAAAAAAAAGACTTAAGCACACAGAACTTAAAGATGGGTGTGGAATGTATAGAGCATAAGGCACAAATATAAAAGCCACTAAAAAGAAACAAATTACTTCAGAAAAGCAGAGAAACAGCAATAATGAATGGGGACCATGAGCTTTATCTTAATGCATTTGTTCATTTTTTCTGTAGTTTTTGGTTTTATTACCTGTTTTACATTTGAGCCTTATTCTTTATTCTGTGCCTTTATTAAAGTCTATTTTATTTGTGTTTGTCCATTTTTTTTATGTTCAAGTTTACTAGTGGGCTGAGATTCTGATTTCCAGATGGTTTTGACTGATTCATCAATTGAGACATTTAAAAAAGGTCATAACATTTTCGCAAAAATGAACTCCGGTATCCAACCAGAGTAATTTTATATCTGACTGAATTTTTTACACAAAAATTGCAGACCATGGAACTTTTTGCTTTAAAAGGTTAAAAAAAGAATGATGAGAAAAAAATGTATTTTGTGTAACAAATCATGAACAAGCCCCCATCTGACTATGAGGACTGAAAAATAAAAAAAGTTATGTCTCTAGGAAGAAGGGGAGGAAAAAAACAAAAACAAAAGAATGCAAAATCGCCCCAGGGGTGAAGGGGTTAGACTGTGCAAATGTTGAATCGGGCTCATAGTCTATGAAATTACCATAGACACCATCCAGTAGGAATAATATGGGCGATTAATCCACAAATCCTAATACTTATAGAATTAGGCCAGACATTGATTCTGATATAAAGTCATTTTTTCATATAAGTAAGTGGTTAAATAAATAATTTCTTGGATATCAGGTTGGCATATTTTCTACCAATGACTGTTATCACTTGTTTAATTGCAATTAAAATGTGCACTACCAGCAATCTCAAGGTTGGAGGGAAATTAATGTAAGTTTTAGAAAAGTAGAGACACATTAGGGATCAGTATCGTTTGCTAATTGGTGATCCTGTTAATTACATGGTTGGAGGAAACAAAAATGTAACCTACAGAGAATATAATAACCATTGTAACAAACCATTTTTAAAACCAGTAAAATGTATTTATAAAACAAAAACTATATTTTTGGGATTGATGTAATCGTACTGATCTTTAGATTCAAGTTATTGCTCTTGGAGAAGAGGAGAAAAAAGTAAAAGCACAAAAATTAAAATTGGCACTGGCGGCAAGAGGTTAAAGTTTATTAAAATAAAATCAGAAAACTTCTATAATAAATTTTACTCTACTATTAGAATACGTTCACAATAAAAATCAGGCAAAATAACATTAAGAAATTCACAAAAAAAATACTAATTTCACTTTTCAGCTGTCGAAGAAGTATGGACCCGTGTACACCTTACAATTAGGAGTAGAGAAAGTTGTTGTCATATGTGGGTACGAGGCTGTAAAAGACGCCCTGGTCAATCACGCAGATGAATTTTCAGGAAGACCTAAAGTGGCATTGCTTGACGAAATGTACAAAGGACACGGTAAAGTTCATAAAATTATCACTGATTGGGGATGGATTGATTTTGCTTTACAAATGGCGAAGAGTTGGCTGCTGAGATTTATCTATTTGCCATACTACTCGTATACAAACAGCAGTATAGTAATTTTATTTGTTTGGCCTACAAATGACAAAGAGACGAATATTGCGATTTATATATTTGACACACTACTCATAAAGACCCAACGGTACAATAACTTTATTTCTTTAACCTACAAATGGAAAAGAGACGGCTGCTGAGATTTTTTTTCTTTTCCACACTACTCGTATACACACAGCGGTGCAGTAAAATTATTTGTTTGCCCTTCAAATGGCAAAGAGACGGGTGCTGACATTTATTTGACACAATATTTGTATATATACATATATACAGCGGTAAAGTAAAATTATTTGCTTGGCCTACAAATGGAAAACAGACAGCTGCTGAGATTTATTTATTTGCCACACTAATCGTATAGATATAGCGGTACAGTAAAATTATTTGTTTGGTCTACAAATGGCAAAGAGATGGCTGCAAAGTAGAATTTTTTTTAATGCAAACTGCTTGTAAAGACACGGCTTCAGACTGCACACAGCGGCTTTTTGGCACAGTACTCCCACAGGCAGGGTTGCAGAGTACACACAGTACTCTGTGTTCCAGAGTCTGGGAGCCCTACTGCTACAGGAAACACACATGAAGGAGATCCAACTTGGAGTCCAAACATTTCCAAAAATTAGGGGCAGACACCACTAATGTGGCATCAATTTCCCCAGAGAAGAAATAGTATAATGGGGCTCTGACACACCTTCCACTACAGGCAACCCAACAGATGGAGACCCAACTTGGAGTCTTCACATTTCAAAAAATTGTTAGCAACATCAGCAGCAATAGCGACAGCAGACACAGAAGTAACAACAAAGGTGTCACAGACTGGAATAACGCGAGATCAATGAAGCACACTAAAAACTACACCATCACCTAGTTTGCAACTAGGGTGCAAAAGTCATTGGAGATCCATGACTTGTTCATCTTGATGAAAGTAAGGCAGTCTACACTTTCAGGGGACAGCCGGATGTGCTTATCTGTCAGGACACCACCAGCAGCGTTGAAGACATGTTCTGAGAGAATGCTATCTGCCGGCCATGACAAAACCTCTAAGGCGTGACGGGTGAGCTCAGGCCTCTCTTCCATTTTTGAAGACCAAAATGCAAAAGAGCCCCCTGATGACATTGATATTGAGCTTGAGATACTCCTGCACCATCCTCTCCAGTGGTTCAATACGTGTCAGACATGTACAGCTGGAGCACAGGCTGGTCTAAAAAATGTGTGAAACTACTCACAGAAATTTCTTCTGCCACTTACACTGCTGCTGCTGCTAATATTTTGCGTTGATGACTCGATGTTCCTGGAGTTGGAAGCCTAGAACTGTGATGTACACTGTGTGCCTCACTGCTGTTTTGGTGAAAACCACCCGTAAAATTGTCTACAAGTGTGTTTCGGTACTCCAGCATGTACGGGTCCCTTTCCAGGGGGGAAGCATCTGGCAAAATGTACTCTTGTTCCATGGATCTAGCAGAGTGGCAACCCAGTGGTCAGTGCTATTTCTAATCCTAACAATGCAGGAATCATGTTGCAGAAAATGCAGCAAGAAGGCACTCATGTGTCGGGTGGTTCCATGACGTCCAAATCAATGATGTGTTGATTGCAGGGTAACCCTCAAGCTTGATTCCTCCATCCCCACCCACCAACTATGGGCAACAGAGAGGGGATAATTATTCTCTTCATCTCCTGCCTGTTGCGCGCCCATCACCTATTGCTCCTTCTCCTCCTTCATTTGTTCATCAGCTCCTACATTTTGACAGACAGTTTGTCTGGTACCATTAGCCCCATGATTGCTGTAATGCACACTCCCATGGCACCCGCCTGTATGACGACTGTAAGGAAATTAGAAATACTGTTATCACTTCTGTATCCTCCTCTGCTTCCTTCTTTTCCTCTGGGACCACCAACTTATCCCGCAGACTATTCAAAGTGTGCTCCAGCATGTAGATGACTGGAATAGTGATGCTGATTATGGCATTGTGTAACGGGTCTGGGAGGCGGAACCTCTGAGCTACTTATACAAGGGGGCGGTCCTTGTAAGGGAGAAGGTGGCGACCAGGGAAGACGGGCAGGCAGTCACAGCAGGTGACCGGGACAGTCTCTGGGTGAACGGGCAGGAGGTCACGGCAAGTGACCGGGGCAGTCTCTGGGTGAACGGGCAGGAGGTCACGGCAAGTGACCGGGACAGTCTCTGGGTAAGGGTAGGTACGACCTGTGATGGCTGAGCCTCCAGGAGGGCTAGCAGGCAGATGGTAGATGTGTGCTCCCAGGTGAGCAAGCGAGAGTCTCTGGATAAACGGGTGGTCACAACATGTGACGGCGGATCCTCCAGGTAGGCCAACAGACAGGCAGCAGACGAGCGCTCCCAGGTGAGCGGGCAAGAGTCTCTGGAATAGCAGGTGGTCACAGCACGTGACGGCGGAGCCTCCAGGTAGGCCAACAGACAGGCAGCAGATGAGCGCTCCCAGGTGAGCGGGCAGAAGTCTCTGGGCAGGCAGGTGGTCACAGCACGTGACGGCGGAGCCTCCAGGTAGGCCAACAGACAGGCAGCAGATGAGCGCTCCCAGGTGAGCAGGCAGAAGTCTCTGGGCAGGCAGGTGGTCACAGCACGTGACGGCGGAGCCTCCAGGTAGGCTTAGCAGGCAGGCAGCAGATGTGCGCTCCCAGGTGAGCGGGCAAGCTGGTCCATAGACAGACTGACAGGAGTAGGAAGGCAGACCGTCGGACCTCAGGCTAACAAGCAGGTAGGAGGAATGTCAGGCAGGAAACAGACAGGAAACTGGCAGGATTCTGGCAGGTAACTGGCAGGTAACTGGCAACGGGACCTGAGGGCTGAAGCAGAGTAGTGAACAGTGCAACAACATTGCTCGGGCACCTCCATTTTGGAGGAGGTGCCTTATATATGGTGAAGTCCACCGGCCATTGGCCGGGGACTCCTTAGGATGGCGCGCGTGGGCCCTTTAAGAGGGACGCGCGTGCCCTAAGCACAGTGGCCGGGAAGGAGCGCGCGCTGCCAGCAGAGCGGGAGGAGGACGCCGGGCTAGGAGCAGAGGGGTGAGGGGAACAGCGTCCCTGCCTAGCAGAGGGCAGGGACGCCGGCGCTACAGTACCCCCCCCTTTAGGCCCCCCTTTTTTTAGGCCAGAGAGAAATTTAGCTAGGATGAGAGGGGCATGGATGTTCTCCCGGGGCTCCCACGTTCTCTCTTCAGTACCAAACCCCTTCCAATCTGCTAGAAAAAAGGTCTTCCCTCTTACCCTTTTGGTGGCCAGAATGTTCTCTACCTCAAATTCGTTTTCAGCGGAAACCGTAGCAGGAGGCGTACCTGTAGACTTGGAAAAAGAGTTAAGTACCACAGGTTTGAGGAGAGATACATGGAAGGAGTTAGGGATCCGCAAGTTGGCCGGGAGTTTCAATTTATAGGCCACCGTGTTGATCTGACTGATGACCTCCAGAGGACCGATGAACCGAGGCCCTAACTTATAGGAAGGAATCTTGAGCCGGACATACTTGGACGCGAGCCAGACCTTATCCCCTGGACGGAATTGAGGAGGATCCAGACGTTTTTTGTCAGCATGTCTTTTCATACGCTCGGATGACAGAAGGAGTGCGGACCGGGTACTCTCCCATATGGAGGAAAATTTGTTAACAAAAGATTCCGCAGCCGGATTGTCCACCGAGGTGGAGACGGGAAATGGGATCCGAGGATGCTGACTGAAGACTACAAAAAACGGGGATTTGGAGGAAGATTCACTCTCGTGATTGTTGTAAGAAAATTCGACCCATCGCAGGAGATCCACCCAGTTACAATGGTGGGCATTAACGAAGTGCCGGAGGTAACTGGTCAGGATCTGATTGATCCGCTCCACTTGACCATTGGACTGTGGGTGGTAAGCGGAGGAGAAGTCCAGGGTGACGTCTAGCAATTTACAAGTGGCTCTCCAGAAACGTGAGGTGAACTGTACCCCACGATCCGACACGATGTGACGGGGCAGGTCATGAAGACGGAAGATGTGGCGGATAAAGTATTTAGCCAGCTCGGGTGCAGACGAGAGGCCTGGCAGGGGAATAAAGTGAGCCATCTTGGAAAAGCGGTCAGCAACCACCCAAATGACCGTACAACCGGCAGAGACGGGGAGATCAGTTATGAAGTCCATAGCTATATGCTGCCAGGGGGCAGCGGGTACAGGAAGCGGAAGGAGGCGACCGGCAGGCAGGTGTCTCGGAACTTTGTTGCGGGCACAGGCAGAAACAAAGTCTATTACGTCCTTGTGCAGGGTAGGCCACCAGTAGTGCCGGGTAATAAGCTGGAGGGTCTTTTTCTGACCGGCGTGGCCAGCTAGTTTAGACGAATGACCCTAGTGTAGGATCCTCTCCCGATCGAGTACCGATACGAACGTCTTACCGGGAGGGAGACTATTTAGGCTCACGGGAGCCACCTGCATTACTCTGGCGGGATCGATGATATGTTTCGGTTCCTCCTCGAGATCAGACACCAGAAAGGATTGGGACAAGGCGTCCGCTTTGATGTTCTTGTCGGCCGGGCGAAAATGTAGAACAAAATCAAAGTGAGCAAAAAACAAGGACCACCGGGCTTGGCGCAGGTTAAGTCTCTGGGCATGCTGGAGGTAAGTCAAGTTCTTGTGGTCAGTGTAAATTATTACCGGATGAAGAGCCCCCTCGAGTAGGTAACGCCACTCCTCCAATGCCAGCATGATGGCCAATAACTCTCGGTCTCCTATGGAATAATTGCGCTCAGAAGAGGAGAAGAGTTTGGAGAAGAAGCCGCAAGTTACCATCCTCCCGGAAGATGATTTTTGAGTAAGTACCGCTCCGGCTCCAGAGGAGGAGGCGTCAACCTCCAGGAAGAACTGCTTGTTGCCGTCCGGGCGATGCAGCATCGGGGCGGAAGAGAAGGCCTGTTTTAAGGAAAGAAAGGCCTCCTCTGCTTCGGGCGTCCACTCTTTGGGATTAGTGCCCTTACGGGTGAGCGCGGAAATTGGGGCTGTCCGGGAAGAGAAGTGCGATATGAAGAGACGGTAGTAGTTGGCGAAGCCCAGGAACCGCTGAATGGCCTTCAACCCCTCCGGTCGGGGCCATTTCTCGATGGCAGACAGTTTCTCTGGATCCATTCGTAGGCCGGTCTGAGAAATAATGTAGCCCAAAAACGGAAGCGAGGTCTGCTCAAAGAGGCACTTCTCATATTTAGCGAAGAGGTGATTCTGCCTGAGCCTGAGCAGGACCTGACGAACGTCCCTCCGGTGAGTCTGGAGATCCGGAGAAAAGACCAAGATGTCGTCCAGGTACACCACTACGCAGGAGTAGAGAAGGTCCCAGAAGATGTCATTGACCAACTCTTGAAAGACGGCAGGAGCGTTACAGAGACCAAAGGGCATTACCAGATATTCATAGTGGCCGTCCCGGGTGTTGAATGCAGTCTTCCATTCATCCCCTTGACGGATACGGACCAGGTTGTACGCCCCACGGAGGTCCAGTTTGGTAAAGATTCTAGCCCCCCTCAGACGATCAAATAATTCTGGAATGAGCGGAAGGGGGTACTTATTCTTCACCGTGATCTGGTTAAGGCCTCTATAGTCTATACAGGGAAGGAGAGAGCCGTCCTTCTTTTTTACGAAAAAGAAGCCTGCTCCCGCCGGGGAGGTAGATTTCCGGATGAATCCCCTGGCCAAATTCTCCTCAATATATTCGGACATCGACCGGGTCTCAGCAGCGGACAATGGGTAAATACGCCCACGGGGAGGCGTAGTACCGGGTAACAGGTCGATAGGACAGTCGTATGGTCTATGAGGGGGTAATGTCTCTGCCTCCTTTTTATTAAAGACATCAGCAAAAGACCAATAGGGAATCGGAAGTCCAGGTAGATTAGTTGGGGTAGGAGAAGGACGGACAGGATGAACAGGAACCAAACAAGTCTTATGACAGTCCTGTCCCCAGCGAAGGACCTCTCCGGTCTGCCAGTCAAGCACGGGTGCGTGTCTCTGGAGCCAAGGTAGACCTAGTAAGAGGGCGTGAGAGAGTCCAGGCAGAACATGAAAAGAGATGCTCTCAGAATGTAGCATTCCCACCTGCAGAGTTATGGATTCGGTGATGAGTTGGATGGGACGTGGTAAGAGGCCCCCATCCACAGCAGCGACAGATAAGGGTACATCCAGAGGTTTGGTGGGAATGCGGTATTTTTCTACCAGGGACTGTGAAATAAGATTCCCGGCTGCTCCAGAGTCAAGTTGGGCTAGTTCGAAATAACGATTCTCCCCGCAGATAATTGAGACTGACAGCAGCAGAGATGGAGAGGATTTATTCTTGTCTAGGTCGACCTCTCTGAGCGAACCTAGACACAGGCGTTTCCCGACCTCTCCGGGCAGATACGGATCCGGTGCTCCTTACTGCCACAGTAGAAGCAGCTCCCCTCGGCACGGCGTAAGTCCTGACGGGCTTTGACCATCTTGGTCTGGTCGACCTGCATAGGCTCAGGAGAGTGTACCTGGTGAGAAACGGAGGGAGTGACGGGTTTCTGAAAAGTAGGAGCTAGACGTGGAAACCTCCTCTCACGGGTGACCTCTTTGGCACGCTCCTGGAACCATAGGTCAATCCGGGTGGCAAGAGTTATTAGGTCATCGAGAGTGGTAGGAATGTCCCGACCGGCGAGTTCATCTTTAATACGGCCGGACAGACCCTCCCAGAAAACAGATACCAGAGCGTCGTTATCCCAGGCCAGCTCCGAGGCAAGGGTACGGAACCATATGGCATATTGGCCCACGGTGAGACTTCCCTGAAGGAGGCGTAGCAGAGATGATGCGGATGAGGTCTTCCGTCCGGGTTCGTCGAAGACTTTCCGGAAAGCCGTGAGAAAGGCAGGCAAGTCGGACACCAGGGGGTCTCCTCTCTCCCATAGAGGATTTAGCCAGGCCAGGGCCTCCCCGGTGAGATGGGACATGATGAAGGCAATTTTGGCCCGGTCGGAGTTAAACTGGTGGGACAGGAGTTCAAAGTGCAGGGTGCACTGATTTATGAAGCCCCGAGCCTGAGCGGAGTCGCCTCCGAAGCGAGGAGGTGCAGAAAGCCGGGGTCCGGGGTAGGATACCATGGTATTGGTGGGCAGCGGAGCTGCCGGATTGCGAGTTATGGCACTGTCGGTGGTTGCTGGTGGAGCAGTCAGAGTGTCCAGGCGAGAATTGACATTCCGCAGGTGACCCAGGATGGACTCTTGTTGGGACCTCTGACGGGACAGTTCATGACATAGGTCCGAGAGCGAGGGAGCTTGGGTGCCACCGGGTTCCATGGCCCGAGCAAACTGTAACGGGTCTGGGAGGCGGAACCTCTGAGCTACTTATACAAGGGGGCGGTCCTTGTAAGGGAGTGGGTGGAGACCAGGGAAGACGGGCAGGCAGTCACAGCAGGTGACCGGGACAGTCTCTGGGTGAACGGGCAGGAGGTCACGGAAAGTGACCGGGGCAGTCTCTGGGTGAATGGGCAGGAGGTCACGGCAAGTGACCGGGACAGTCTCTGGGTAAGGGTAGGTACGACCTGTGATGGCTGAGCCTCCAGGAGGGCTAGCAGGCAGATGGTAGATGTGTGCTCCCAGGTGAGCAAGCGAGAGTCTCTGGATAAACGGGTGGTCACAACATGTGACGGCCGATCCTCCAGGTAGGCCAACAGACAGGCAGCAGACGAGCGCTCCCAGGTGAGCGGGCAAGAGTCTCTGGAATAGCAGGTGGTCACAGCACGTGACGGCGGAGCCTCTAGGTAGGCCAACAGACAGGCAGCAGATGAGCGCTCCCAGGTGAGCGGGCAGAAGTCTCTGGGCAGGCAGGTGGTCACAGCACGTGACGGCGGAGCCTCCAGGTAGGCCAACAGACAGGCAGCAGATGAACGCTCCCAGGTGAGCGGGCAGAAGTCTCTGGGCAGGCAGGTGGTCACAGCACGTGACGGCGGAGCCTCCAGGTAGGCTTAGCAGGCAGGCAGCAGATGTGCGCTCCCAGGTGAGCGGGCAAGCTGGTCCATAGACAGACTGACAGGAGTAGGAAGGCAGACCGTTGGACCTCAGGCTAACAAGCAGGTAGGAGGAATGTCAGGCAGGAAACAGACAGCAAACTGGCAGGATTCTGGCAGGTAACTGGCAACAGGACCTGAGGGCTGAAGCAGAGTAGTGAACAGTGCAACAACATTGCTCGGGCACCTCCATTTTGGAGGAGGTGCCTTATATATGGTGAAGTCCACCGGCCATTGGCCGGGGACTCCTTAGGATGGCGCGCGCGGCCCCTTTAAGAGGGAGGGAGCGCGCGCGCGCGCCCTAAGCACAGTGGCCGGGAAGGAGCGCGCGCTGCCAGCAGAGCGGGAGGAGGACGCTGGGCTAGGAGCAGAGGGGTGAGGGGAACAGCGTCCCTGCCTAGCAGAGGGCAGGGACGCCGGCGCTACACATTGTTAGAGCAAACCATTTTAGCAGTAATTTCGAAACTGTGTAGAAGGTGCAGAGGTCTTTCATCTGTGCCCATTTGGCAAGCGTGATTTGCACCACATCTGCACTGCGTTGGCCCAGGCTATCCAAAATGACATACTGCACTAGGACTCTTTGCTGCTGCCACAGTCATTGCAACATGTGCAGAGTGGAATTCCTTTGTGTCGGCACATCGCATATCAATCGGTTAGCTGGTAGGCCGAAAGACCTCTGTAGCAATGCAAGTTGATGATTTGTGGTGTGCAAACGGTGAAAGTGAGCACACAGTGACCGTGCTTTCTGCAGAAGTTCATCCCGGCCGGGATAATTGCGGAGAAATTGCTGAACCACCAGTTTGAGGACACGAGCCATTAAAGGCATGTGAGTCTGATTGCCCCGGTGTAGGCCTGCCAACAGGTTTGCACCGTTATCCCACACAGCCTTCCCTAACTCCAGGTTCAGTGGAGACAGCCATTGCTCAAACTCAGCCAGGATAGCTGTTCATAACTCTTGAGCTGTATAACTGTGATCTCCAAGGCATATTAATTTAAACACTGCTTGATTGCGGTGAGCCCTGGCTGCGCAGTATGGAGGTGGGGGAGATTTTCTTTGAACTGTTGGAAAGCGTGTCTCAATAAGGGAGAGATTGAGTGTGCAGGTGGAGGCCGTCGAGGAGGTGTAGGAGGCAGAAGCAGTGGAGGAAATGTTAGAGAGGCTAACAACCCCTTCCCTGCCTGGCTCAACAGCCACCAGAGTCACACAGTGCCCAGTCAGCGAGATGTAACACCTCTGGCCTTGCTTGCTCATCCAAGTGTCAGTGGTGAAATTCACCCTGTCTGACATAGATTTTTTCAAGGAATGGGTGATGTTGTCTGTGACATGCTGGTGTAGCACAGGCACAGCTTTCTTAGAGAAGTAATGGTGACTGAGCAACTGGTACTGAGGAACTGCGATGGCCATCAACTTTCGGAAACTGTCTGTATCCAGGTGGAAAGCGAGCATTTCTGTGGCCAGCAGATTGGAGATGGTGAAATTCAAGCTCTTTGCTTTGACATGTGTAGGAGGAAACAATCTTTTACTTGACCACAACTGTGGGACCAAGGGCTAGCTGTGTTGCTGAGAGAGGGTGGAATAGGGTGAACATGCCAAACTGCTGGAGTGAGGTGCAGGAGGAGATGTTATGCAGAGGAGGAAGAAACAGCAGATGCAGTTGATGGGGCGACCAGTGGTCGGTGAGGCCCGTTAGTCTGCATTTTAGGGCAGTGAGATTCCCAGGCTAATGCATGTTGATCACGCATGTGCCGGTTCATGCATATAGTAGTCAAATTTTTGCAATTTTTGCCTCTACTCAGTCATTTTTTGCAAAGTTGGCAGATAACGTGAGTTTGGTCATCCTTTGTGGTTTCAAAAAAGGTCAAGGCTAGGAAACCCTTGCTTCCCCTGCGAACTTCAGTCCCGTGACCGCTGCTGTCCACAGCCAGAGTTGTGGCTGAGGGTGCAGTGCTTGTCGTGGTTGCATCACTTCGTGAAGCCGCAATGAAACCTTCTCATTTTTCTCCTCCTCCATCTACTCTGCTGAGCTACTTAGCTGAATGCCTATGAGATTACAGCAAGTGGGATCTACAACCTCATTGTCATCCTCTCTCTTCTCCCACTCCTCACCCTGAGAGTCACCCTCCTCTTCTACCTGCCTTGACAGCACAGCACAGTCTGCGTGCACCTCAAGTACAGTGGGGGAAAAAAGTATTTAGTCAGTCACCAATTGTGCAAGTTCTCTCACTTAAAAAGATGAGAGAGGCCTGTAATGGACATCATAGGTAGACCTTAACTATGAGAGACAAAATGAGAAAACAAATCCTGAAAATCACATTGTCTGATTTGGAAAGAAATTTTTTTTAAATTTTGGAGAAAAATAAGTATTTGGTCAATTACAAATAAGCAAGATTTCTGGCTCTCACAGACCTGTAACTTCTTCTTTAAGAGGCTCCTCTGTCCTCCACTCATTACCTGTAATACTGGCACCTGTTTGAACTTGTTATCAGTATAAAAGACCCCTGTCTGCAACCTCAGTCACACTCCAAACTCAACTATGGTGAAGACCAAAAAGCTGTCGAAGGAAAGCAGAAAGAAAATTGTAGCACTGGACCAGGCAAGGAAGACTGAATCTGCAATAGGCAAGCAGCTCGATGTGAAGAAATCAACTGTGGGAGCAACAATTTGAAAATGGAAGACATACAAGACCACTATAATATAATCTCCTTCAATCTGGAGCTCCACACAAGATCTCACCCTGTGGGGTCAAAATGATCTCAAGAACAGTGAGAAAAATCCCAGAACCACACGGGGGGGACCTAGTGAATGACCTGCAGAGAGCTGGGGACCAACATTACACAGGCTATCATCAGTAACACACTACGCCACCAGGGACTCTGATCCTGCAGTGCCAGACGTGTCCCCCTGCTTAAGCCACTACATGTCCGGGCCGGTCTGAAGTTTGCTAGAGAGCATTTGGTTGATCCAGAAGAGTATTGGGAGAATGTCATATGGTCAGATGAACCCAAAGTAGAACTGTTTGGTAGAAACACAACTCCTAGTGTTTGGAGGAGAATGAATGCTGAGTTGCATCCAAAGAACACCATACCTACTGTGAAGCATGGGGGTGGCAACATCATACTTTGGAGCTGTTTCTCTACCAAGGGACAAAAATGATTAATCCGTGTACATGAAAGAATGAATGGGGCCATGTATCGTGAGATTTTGAGTGTAAACCTCCTTCCATCAGCAAGGGCATTGAAGATGAAACATGGCTGGGTGTTTTAGCATGACAATGATCCCAAGCACACCACCAGGGCAGTGAAGTAGTGGCTTCGTAAGAAGCATTTCAAGGTCCTGGAGTGGCCTGGCCAGTCTCTAGATCTAAGCCCTATAGAAAACCTTTGGAGGGAGTTGAAAGTCCGTGTTGCCCAGTGACAGCCCCAAAACATCACTGCTCTAGAGGAGATCTGCATGGAGGAATGGGCCAACATACCATCAATCGTGTGTGCCAACCTTGTGAAGACTTATGCAAAACGTTTGACCTCTGTCGTTGTCAGCAAAGGATATATAACAAAGTATTGAGATGAACTTTTGTAATTGACGAAATACTTATTTTCCATCAAAATTTGAAAAAAAATTCTTTCCAAATCAGACAATGTGATTTTCAGGATTTGTTTTCTCATTTTGTCTCTCACAGTTGAGGTCTACCTATGATGTCAATTACAGGCCTCTTTCATCTTTTTAAGTGGAAGAACTTGCATCATTGGTGGCTGACTAAATACTTTTTTTCCCTGCTGTATGTATGTCTCATAAGGATCACCTCTGGGGTTTAACGTCTGGTGAGGACGGTCTGGATTCTGCTCGGACCCTACTTCATCAGGCCTTGGATCCAACAGAAAAAAAATTTGGGCATCGGTGCATATTAGTGATGAGCAAACGTGCTTGGATAAGGGGCTAACCAAGCATGCTCAAGTCCTGACCGAGTATCTTCGCCGTGTTGGTATATTCTGTTCGAGGCCTTGTGTCTGCATGATTTGTGGCTGTTAGACGGCCTCAACACATGTGTGGATTCCCTAACAAATAGTCAATCCCTGATGTGTTGAGGCTGTCTAACAGCCGCAAATCATGCAGACTCGGGGATTTGAACATAATATACAAGCATGCCGAAGATACTCTGTTAGGACTCGAACGTGCTTTCCTCCTCTTGAGTCTGTGAATCTTTGGAGCAGACCTCTGATGCCCATGGAATAGAATATGTGAGCAGCTCTGCAGACTCGCCCATCTGTGTTTTCCCACAGTCAGTTGGATGGCTGGAGAGTTGTAAACAAGGGTAATTGGGGTGTCACCTCTGGGACTGTAATATGTGTGATGTTAAGGTGGAGGAAGAGGAGGAGAGGCCATTTTATGCAGCGCTTGCCATCCACTGGAGCACATGCTCTTTCTGGCACTCATATACAAGGCATAAAGCTGTGCGGCAGCCAAAGAAAGGGGATGGAGTAGCCCATCCAGTAACAGAAGTTGTCAGTTGTCTTTGGATAGGGCGAGACAATGTTTGTTCAGCAGAGCTTTCAGTAACATTACCACCTACCCTACGTACAACTCGAGCACCAAGCCTATTCTCCTTTCCACAATGACATGGCTTTTTCCCACTTATGTTGGATGTAACCTTTCCCTCATTTAACCAGCTGTTTCACAACCCTAGTCCCAGAACTGTCAGTCATCTGTCACTAAATAAATAATCAGTATTTATCTGCTGAGATAGTGTGGCTGGACCGCAGAATTAGCAAAAAGGATTTATATGCTGAAGTGTGGACTGGTGTCTGGACCACACAATTAGCACAAAGGATTTGGATGCTGTATGTGGACTGGTGTCTAGACCACACAATTAGCACAAATGACTTAGATGCTGAAATGTGGACTGGTGTCTGGACCACATAATTAGAACAAAGAATTTATATGCTGAAGTGTGGACTGGTGTCTAGACCACACAATTAGCACAAAGGATTTAGATGCTGAAGTGTGGACTGCTGGCTGGACCACTCAATTAGCACAAAGGATTTAGATGCTGAAATGTGGACTGGCATCTAGACCACACAATTAGCACAAAGGATTTTGATGCTGAAATGTGGACTGGTGGCAGGACCACACAATTAGCACAAAGGATTTAGATGCTGAAATGTGGACTTCTGGCTGGACCACAAAATTAGCATAAACGATTTAGATGCTGAAATGAGGAATGGTATCTGGACTAAAAAATTAGCACAAAGGATTTAGATGCTGAAATGTGGAATGCTGGCTGGATCACACAATTAGCACAAAGAATTTAGATGCTGAAATGTGGACTGGTGTCTGGACCACACAATTAGCACAATGAATTTAGATGCTGAAATGTGGACTGCTGGCTGGACCACACAATTAGCACAAAGGATATAGATGCTGAAATATGGACTACTGTCTGGACTACACAATTAGCACAAAGGATTTAGATGCTGAAATGTGAATTGTTGTCTGGACCACACAATTATCAAAAAGAATTTAGATGCTGAAATGTATGTGAACTGGTGGCAGGACCACACAATTAGCACAAAGGATTGATATGCAGGAAGGTCAATTTGACACAGTATGCTATCTATCTGAACTAGCTGACAATAAACTGCCTTGCTAACTATCTGACTACTTGCAGCAGCAGCAGCCTCACTATGCTGTTACAATAACAAAATGGCACCAAAGCCACATGTCCGGTTTTTATATGGAGAGAGACATGTGACTTTGGCAGACAGTAACAAAAGTCCATTTGTCTTGACATTGTTGATGGTTTCTGTGCCCAGATTGGCTGCCAGAATTTCAACACATTAAGTTAATGAACAAAAAGAATTACTGTCAGCCGATTGTGCAATGTTCACGCCGACTTTGAGATTGACAAATCTTTTCCCACCAAGTTTGCTTAACTCTAATGCAGATATACACACAGGGGGGGTTACAGAGTACACACAGCAGCTTTTGACACAGTAGACCCACAGGTGGGGTAGCAGAGCACACACTGCAGCTTTTGGCACAGTATTCCCTCAGCTATGAGTGCAGAGTACACTCAGCAGCCTAATGCTACAGTATTCCCACAGGCAGGGTTGTAGAGTACACACAGTGGCTTTTGGCACAGTGCTCCCAGAGGCAGAGTTTCAGAGTACACACAGCCGCTTTTGGCACAATTCTGCCACAGGCGGGTTGCAGAGCACACACAGAGGCTTTTGTCACACTACTTTAACAGGCTGGGTTGCAGAGCACACAGTGGCTTTTGGCACAGTACTCCCACAGATATGAGTGCAGAGTACATGCAGCAGCTTAAAGGCACAGTACTCCCACAGGCAGGGTTGCAGAACACATACAGCAGCTTAAAGGCACAGTGCTCCCATAGTCAGGTTTGCAGAGTACATACAGTGGCTTTTGGCACAGCTCTTCCACAAGCGGGGTTGCTGACACGCAAAGTGTGGGAAAGACTTAGTGCAACACAAAGGGAAGAGGGAAAGGGAACACAGACTCTAGGGAAAGGGGAGAGTGGAGACCTTCTAGGCTGGTCTAGTGTCACCCTGTCTCCCCTAGTGACCCTATATTGGCTCTTCACCAATCGCCAGAAGCGTGTCTCTCCCTGCCTTTTCCTGGCATATGGCTAAGGCTAGGGAAGGGAAGAGATGAGCACTAGTCGATCCCCACTGAACACTAAAGATAACAAGGGAGGACAAACAGGGGAAATAGCATAGCTTTAGATGACTCCAGAAAAATGCACACATGTCCTCAAGCTCCAAAGAGGAAGAAGTACTGCTCTTGCTAAAGCCTTCACAAGGAGTAATGAATATTGCCGACACCTCCCGCTGAAACACAGCAGGTATTTATACACCCAGACCAGGGTGTAAATTAGCCAGAGGGAGGTAACGCCTGAGTCCTAGAGACAGCCTCTAAGAAGATGTCTGTAATGACAAACGTAGAGATCTCTTGAAATCAACTGCAGGATGACTATCTGTCACTTCAGACACACCTGTGACAGCGGCAAAGTACACACAACAGCTTTTGGCACAGTACTCCCACAAGCAGCATTGCAGAGTACACACAGCAGCTTTTGGCCACAGATATGGGTGCAGAGAACACACAGCGGCTTAAAGGCAAAATGCGCTACCTAACAATGTCCCCCCCCCTCCTACTGCATCCTATCCCTATCCTATCACTAATCAAAGCAGAAAGGTGTTGGCCCTCATACAGGCAGGATCATGTGCTGAGCTGGCCAATCACAGCCATGACAATACTTGGAATGGCTGTGATGGATCCGGAAGTGCCCACAGCCTAAAAGCTCGTTAAGTTGAAGAAGCAGAAAAGCAGCACTCACCAAATCTTCATGGCTAAAAGTCCTTTATTCCACCTCCACCCCTGTGAATTTCCCTAATTCACCTGCATGCTGTGTAACGAATGTTCAAACTATTTGGAATAAAGGACTTTCAGCCATGAAGATTTGGTTAGTGCTGCTTTTCTGTTTCTTCCATGCAATATTTATCCAAGTCTCAGCATTTGCACCACCAGTTATTATTTTTAAGCAGTGGCCTCTATCTGTGATCATCCTATAAGAGGTTTGAATTGGTGCCTTAACACTTTTGCTCTATCTTTGTACCTTAAGGCTTGTTAATCTGCTGCACTGCAGCCTTTCTGCAAACTTTATTAGGTATCCGAACCAGAAAAGTAAACCATACATCCTGCTAAAAGTCAGTATTCAGGGTTCAGAACCAGACACTAGGTGCTTCATTTGGACCCCAAACTTTACAGTTTGGTTTCGCTCATCCCAAGTCAGGAACTTTGCAAATATGTGTGGTGGGCCACTGGGGAGGTGCCAGATGTTGCAGAAGGGCCAGCTGGGGTGTGTAGCCTCACTGGCAGCAGATAATGAAGTCAAGGTAGCTGAAGTGGGTTGCTGGACCCCTCAACGCTTCCCTCGTGTCCACAATAATTTCAAAAGTGGGAGGTGGCACTTGTGGATGGTATAGGACCCCCCAGGGGGCACTCCTGTAGCCGTGGTGTCTGGGTGTAAGTTTTGGAGTACTCGTGATATTTGTGCAATCTCAAGCAGCCAGACACGCAGGTGAACTTGTAAACATAATAATTTTACTGAATGAGGTAACGGGGTGCAGTCTCTCTTATAGGCAAAGTTCACAGTATATTGTGAATAAGGAAGTTATGGTTTTCTACTCATGAGACAAGCATTGTTATTGCCCCTGGCTGCTGGAGCAGAGTTCTCTTCACTCTCTTGTACAGGAATAGCTATCTACAGTCCAGGAAATATTACACTGATGGAGGGACCTTCACAGATTGGCTCTCTGTGGAAAACACACTAAAGTGTGGATGTACTCAGTTTTTATCCCACCGTTCTCTCTTGCATCGGGTAGGTTTAAGCAAAGTCGGTGGCGTGGCAGCTACGCAGATCTAGTCCTGGCTAGAAGCGATCAGGATAACCAGAGAGCAGGAGAGCCCATGTACAGCTTTCTCTCTCCTGACTAGAAGACACTTCACTCTTTTTGTGAAGGAGATTATATGAGGAAAAATGTCCCCTCAGCGTAGACTGGCATTGAAAACTCTTCTCTGAGAGAAAATAGTGTCTCTCCTAGATCTTCCTTAGGCAGCTGGAATTGCCCATAACTGGTCTGTACCAAGGTTCAGTCAGAGTGTGGCCTGAGCTGGGAGGCTCCTCCGAGCCGTTGATATGGCAGCTTGTTGTGTGGGTATTAATCATTACTAGTGTTGAGCCACCCCCGTAGTGTTCGAGTTCGGTTCGGTTCGTCGAACACCCGTGTGTTCGCCGAACTGTTCGTCGAACACCTTCGAACACCGTTAAAACCAATGGCAGGCAAACAAAAACACATAGAAACACATAGAAAACACCTTCAAAGGTGTCCAAAAGCTGACAAACTGCTCAGAAGACATAACTAACACATGGAAAAGTGACAAGTACATATAGTCATGCGAAAATAAAAGAGGTGGAGGAGTAAAAGGAGGGGGAGACACAGATATAGGAATGTCATGCCCTTCTAAAATCCAAAAAGTGAGAAGCCGACACGGCCAGTCCGCTCCTGCCCGTGCCACCTCCGTGTCGCCGGGTTTGTGCCAGAGCCGCGGTGAACCCTGACGGCCAGCCCCCCTCTCCCAATACTGGTGCCTGTCCGCTGGTGGGTCGAGCGAGCCCCCCTGTGGTGGAGGCAGCTCTAAGCTTTTTAATTTAAATTGTCTCTCTAATTTGAATGAATACACTTTAAATCCATTTACAAGGATCTATTGGAGGGCAAGTCTCATGCCAGCAGCCGCGGTAATTCTAGCTCCAGTAGCGTCCACTAAAGCTGCTGCAGTTAAAAAGCTTTTATAAGGATCGAGCTCGGCTGTCCACCGCAAGGCATCCTACTGCCAGTCCCAGCCCCTATGCCTTGGGGTGCCTCCTGATGCTCTTCACTAAGTATCCCATGGTCCCGAAGCATTTCCTTTGAAAAAATTAAGTGTCTAAACTACAGGTGGTGCAGCTTGCTTAACAGCCGGGATAATCCGCTGACTAGCAGACACTGCTACTAGGCACAAAGTATTTCCTGGGCTAGATGCAGTTAAAAATTTGTAATTAGATACTCTCGTTGGATGCTGAGAAAGCATTCCATAGAGTCTCCTGGCACGCCATATATGATTCTCTTAAAAAGCTTGGGGTAGGGGTCTAGGGGACCCTTTTATAGCCAAAATCACGGCCCTGTATCGCAATACGTCACCTAGGCTGAAGATAAATGGAACTGTAGCACCCTGAGGGCTCGGTTGCTACAGACGTATTGCACCTCACCCAGAGGTGTGATATCTCACTCTCAGGTAAGGATGAAGTGTGGATCAGGACACGACACCTGCATGCATTACACCACATTGCCGTGGGGCAGGGCGACCAATATGCCCCTGAGATGGGCACGACAGTCCCTGTCCCTGGCTGGAGTGGGGGGAGGGAACACTGAGGAAGGGGAACCCTGTAGTGCAGGAGCAGGGAGGAAGCAGTTCCTGGGTGCATTGAGAAGGGTGTATAAAAGGTGGGCACCATCTTAGTTCAGTGCAGAGAAGTCTGAGCAGAAGTGGCAGGGAGCAGGGGCTCTGTATGAGCTCTGCTCCGGAGGCGGGCCTAGTAACAGAGGCCCAGGCCTGGAAGAGGGAGAAGGAAGGAAGAGGAGCGGAGAAGGCTCCAGGAACGAGGAATGAAGGGATCCCAGGGGTGCGGACGGGCGAGTCGCCACCGCACGCCCGAATCCACCTGCGTGGAGGGGTCAGGCCAAAGGGGGAGACCGGTCCCCGAACTAGTGGAGGCAGGAAACGACCCTCAGCTAGAAACCGGAGGCTCTGACATTTTATGTGGCGCAGCCCCTCGCTACACCCGCTAGGAAGGCACCACATAGGGTCAGGGAAACTGGCGCCAAGTTTACCAAGAGGAGGCCCGAGGCAGCCGGACAGAAGTGTTGGTAAGAAAGGCCAGACAAAGGACACACAAAGGGGGTCCTGTGAAGTGCTCCAAAGTTATCTGGGAGTTGTCTGAGCCCCTCACCTGGTGAGCACAGTACGACGTGGGCAGCCGTTACCTGCAGACGTGGTCTGGATAATAAGAACTGTGAGTAAAGGCCCTGAACTGCATCACTGACTCCGTGTCGTTACTGCTGCTGCTCTGCACCATCACCCCCATCCTCCGCATACACTGCCCTGAGGCTATACTCCTCCCGTGGGGAGTTATGCTACGCTCTGCTGCACCCACAACACCAGCCTCAGCGGTCTGCCCTGTAGCGGCGGTTCACTCTGACCGCAATCCACGGGTGGCGTAGTCGGACATTTAAACATCAAAACCACATAAATAGTTCCGCCACTGGTTTGACCGCCCTGAGCCACGGAACCGGGTCGCCGCCACGAAGACTGCAACCACCAACATCCACCAAAAAGGGTCCGGCTCCGGGTGTCCCAAGGCCCAGGGGGTGCGTCAGAACATTTTCATCACCTTTCACAATCACCAATGGGACAAGGCAGTGATGTCCTCTGTTCCCTCTCTTATACATCCTAGTGACGGAGCACCTGCTCTCATCAATTCGCCATAACCCCAATATTAGGTGGATTGAGGTGGGAGGCACCGAGTACAAGTGCTCTCTATTTGCTGATGATGTCCTAGTATATATCACTCAATCACATATATCCATCCATGCTGTTATGGCTGAAATAGATCACTTTGTTACATGGTAAAATTTTAAAATCAATGCAGCGAAGTCTGAGGCCCTCGATGTCTCCCTCCCCAAATCCATATAGGATTCCATCCAGTCCAACTTTCCCTTTGCCTGGCCCTCACAGGGTATCAAATACTTAGGAATTCCTATTCATAGAGACCTCTCCCATCTATGTTATCTTAATTTTGGGCCCTTTATTGAACAACTCCATACAGACCACGGTTGGCAAGTTAGAACTGTAAGATTCACTACGTGAACCACTGGTGTTTTGTGGAAAAGCACATGTACACTGCGTTCCAAATTATTATGCAAAAAGTGTTTAGGAGTGATAAGGGAAGAATTTGTTTGTTTGTCAGTTAAACTCATTGATGGTGATGTGTGTCAGGGCTCTTTATATCACTGTAAGCAATTGCAGACACCTGTGCTAATTAGTTTGGCAGGTGTGTCCAATGAAAGGCAAGACTACTTAAGAAGGCTCTCTCACATTATTAAGCAGCCTACATTTTCTGCCAAAATGGGAAAGAAAAAGGATGTGTCGGCTGCTGAGAAGCAACAAATTGTGGAGTGTTTAGGTCAAGGCATGACTACAATCAACATTGTGCGATGATCAGGATGAAGTGTCTTGGCAATCAAGAAGTATGTAGCTGATTCACAGTATACACGTGTGCGTGCTGATAAGGGCAAATTGAGGACTCTTTCCTACAGGCAATTACGTCAGGTTGAAAGAGCAGCGGCAAAAAAGCCTTGTCATAGCAGCAGACAAGTTTTTGAAGCTGCTTGTGCCTCCAACGTCCCCCGAACAACAAGATGCAGGGTCCTTCAGAGGTTTGCAGCTGTGCATGCGCCATCCTGTCGACCTCCTCTATCCACTTCACACAAGCAGAAACGGCTCCAGTGGGCCAAACATTACATGAAGACTGATTTCAAAACTGTTTTGTTCACGGATGAGTGCCGTGCAGCGCTCGATGGTCCAGATGGATGGAGTGGAGGATGGCTGGTTGATGGACACCCCACGCAAACACGGCTACAGCGCCAACAAGGAGGAGGTGGAGTAATGTTTTGGGCTGGAATCATGGGGAGAGAGATTGTCGGCCCCTTTAGGATCCCTGAAGGCGCTAAAGATGAACTCCATAATGTATGTGGATTTTCTCAAACAGCACTTCCTGCCATGGTTCAAGAAGAAGAACCGTGTATTTCACAGCAAGATCATTTTTCTGCATGATAATGCACCATCTCATGCTGCACATAAAACATCTGCATCTCTGGCTGATATGGGCATAAAAGGGGACAAACTTATGGTGTGACCCCCATGCTCCCCTGACCTCTACCCCATTCAGAACCTTTGGCGCATCATTAAAAGGAGTGTCTATGATGGCGGGAGGCAGTTCACATCTAAGCAACAGCTCTGGGAGGGTATTCTGTCCTCATGCAAAACAATTGAAGCAGAAACCATCCAAAACCTGACAAATTCAATGGACGAGAGAGTTCAGAAGCTCCTTTCGAACAAGGGGTCCTATGTGAAAATGTAACATCACCTAGAATAAAGTTTTGAGTTGAAAACTGTTTGATTTCAGTTTCTAACAACCTGCTAATGCTTATAATTTCAAAAATGACCATTTTTTTGGTCTTTATTAAAATGAAAAGGTTGATCGAAAAGTTTGGGGGATCTAAGAGTGTGGCAACCCAGTAGTCATGATTACTTCGAATTCTGACAATATGAGTGTCATGCTGCAGGTAGTGCAGCAAGAAGGCACTTATGTGCCTTGCGCATCTCGGAGCCCCAAAATTATTTTCCGGGCTAGATGCAGCTAAAAATTATTTTTAATTTTAAATCTGGTGAAGCTTTAGTATAGATGGCCTAATAGGATCAGTGCTGCACACTGCTACAAAGCCCAAATTATTTTCCAGTCAAGATACAGATAAACATGATTAGTAATTTGAAAGCTTAAAACGGTTGGTAGGGTGATTTTAACCAATCATCAAGCTTTTACTCTCCCCAGGATGACACAGGGATAGAAAAGTCGTTTCGGATCCATGATGTGTTCATCTTTATGAACGTGAGTCTGTCTACATTATCAGTGGAGAGCCGCGTGCGCTTATCTGTCAGCACACCACCAGCAGCGCTGAACACACGTTCAGACAGAACGCTGGCTGCGGGGCATGACAAGATCTCCAAGGCGTAAGTGGCTAGCTCCAGCCATTTATCCAGATTGGAAGCCCAAAAAGAGCAAGGGTCCAGTGACACAGTCGTGGCTTCAATGTTTACTTGGAGATACTCCTGTACCATCGTCTCTAGGCGTTGACTATGTGTCAGACTTCTTGTCTCCTGTGGCCTTGCAAAGGATGGGCTAAAAAAGTGGTGAAATGATTCCGCAAAATTGATGTTACCAGCAGATACTGTGGTTCTGTTACGGTTAGAGTGCTGAACACTTGACGGTCCCACGGTTGGCAAGTTGGAACTGTGAGATTCACTACGTGCACCACTGGTATTTTGTGGAAAAGCACATGTAAGATTCTGCAACAGTCTCTGCTGATACTCCTGCATGCGTGCATCCCTTTCTATGGCAGGAATAATTTCTGCAAATTTACTTTTGTACCGGGGATCTAACAGTGTGGCAACCCAGTAGTCAGGATTATTTCTAATTCTCACAATTCGAGGGTCATGTTGCAGGTAGTGCAGCAAGAAGGCACTCATGTGTGTTGCGCATCCAGGAGCACCAAGTCCCTGTTGTGTTGGTGGCGAGGTAACAATCATGCTTCCTTCCTCTGTCCTCTCCCCCCAACCTCGCACAACAGAAATGTGATCAAGGTCTCCCTCATCTGATGAGTCTTCCATCAGTTCGTCCTCCACTTCTTACTGGGCTCCTGCACCTTCCTCACTAGTTTGGCTGCTACCATGCGCCCTGGTAAAACCATCTCCC
The DNA here is from genome assembly GCF_046119375.1 of Phyllobates terribilis. Taxonomy (NCBI): domain Eukaryota; kingdom Metazoa; phylum Chordata; class Amphibia; order Anura; family Dendrobatidae; genus Phyllobates; species Phyllobates terribilis. Next base: position 66,805,232 of record NW_027362763.1, on the reverse strand, counting down.
CCACCCTCACATGCCTGCCGCCTTGGTGCTGCCGACCGTCTGGACCTTGCAGATGTTAGCCCTTCCGCATACAACTCCTCCTCCTCTACTTCCTCCACCTCCTCTTGTGCCACCACCTGACTCCGAATTCTGTTTAACATGTGCTCCAGCATGTAAATCACCGGAATAGTCATGCTGATAATGGCATCGTCAGCACTAAACATCTTCGTCGCCATTTCAAAACTGTGCAGAAGGGTGCATAGGTCCCTGATCTGAGACCACTCCTCCAGCGTGATTTGCCCCACCTCTGAATCTCGTTGGCCCAGGCTATACGTCAGAACGTATTGCACCAGGGCTTGTCGGTGTTGCCACAGTCGCTGCAACATGTGCAGAGTTGAATTCCACCGGGTAGGCACATCGCATTTTAGCCGGTGAAGTGGCAGGCCCAACGACTTCTGTAGAGATGTAAGTCGCTGAGCTGCGGAATGCGAACGGCGGAAGTGAGCACACAGCGACCGTGCCCTCTGCAGAAGGCCATCTAGTCTGGGATAGTGGGCTAAAAATTGCTGGACAACCAGGTTCAACACGTGAGCCATACAAGGCACGTGTGTGACATTGCCCCGGCGAAGGGCCGCACCCAGGTTTGCAGCATTGTCGCACACGGCCTTCCCTGGTTTCAGGTCCAGTGGAGACAACCATTCATGAAATTGGTTCTCCAGAGCTGACCACAACTCCTCAGCTGTGTGACTCACATTTCCCAGACATTTCAATGTAAAAACCGCCTGATGACATTGAGCCCTACTGCCAGCATAGTAAGGAGGTGTGCAGGATCCCTTCTGCGCAGTTAGAAAGCTTGTGGCATGACCAGACAGGCTTTGGGTGCAGGTGGAAGACCGAGAGGAGGTTGAGGAGACAGAAGCAGTGGAGGAACTTTGACATAAAGAGGATTGACGCACAACTCGTGGGGATGGCAAGACTTGGACAGCAGCCCCTTGTCCTGCTGTCACCATAGTTACCCAGTGCCCAGTCAGCGACATGTAACGCCCCTGTCCATGCCTACTCGTCCAAGTGTCTGTGGTGAAATGCACCCTGTCACACACAGAGTTTCTCAAAGAAGCGGTGATGTTAGGTGCGACATGCTGGTGGAGCGCAGGCACACCTTTCTTTGAGAAGTAGTGCCGACTGGGCATCTGGTACTGGGGCACTGCGACGGACATAAGGTCTCGAAAATCCTCTGTGTCCACCAGGCGGAAAGGCAGCATTTCTGTAGCCAAGAGCTTGCAGATGGTGAAATTCAACCTCTTAGCTTTCTCATGGCTAGGAGGAAATGGTCTTTTACTTGTCCACATCTGAGGGACCGAGGGCTGGCTATTGTGCTTAGACGGGGTTGATAAGGGTGTCCCCGGCAAACTGCCGGTCTGTGAGGAAGATGCAGGCGGACATGTTAGGTTGCCTTGATCCAAAGGTGGTGCTATCGATGTCGGACAGCGCTCAACACCAGCTGGTGTTACCACCTCCAAAGAAAATGATGACCTGCCAATCACGCTGGCTGTTGCGGGTAAAGAGGTGGCAGGTCTGCGCCCCAAAACAGGTGTGACTGCTGTCCCCCCAGTCACAGAGGATGAAGAGGCCGCGGATGCACAGGATATGGCAGACGGTGGTTGGCCCGGCCGGCTAGGCCGCATTGTAGCACACTGAGCTTCCCACTGCAACTTATGCTTCATGTCCATGTGCCGGTTCATGCATGAAGTACTCAAACTATGTATTTTTTGGCCTCTACTTAGCTTTTGCTGACAAATGTTACAGATAACACGAGTTGGGTCATCTTTATCGATCTGAAAAAATGCCCAGGCCATGCAAGGCTTAGCAACCATGCGACCTGAAGAGCCACCACGACTTGTGGTGAGAGGCAGAGTTGTGTTTGAGGATGCAGTTGTTGACGTGATTCCAGTACTACGTCTCTGTCCAGGAAGGCGCAACCTGACCTCGTCGTCACTAGCATCTTCCTCCACCTCCTCTGCTGACCTCATCTCTTGGCTGACTGTGGGTTGACAGTAAGTGGGATCTCCGACCTCATCATCATCACCCTGTGCGTTATCACACCCGTCGTCCTCAGAGCCAACCTGTTCCTGCCCTGACAAAAAACTAAAGTTGTCGCTCCAATCAGGTATTTGAGTCTTATCATCGTCTTCCTCATTGTCTCCACCAACAGGAGTTACAGTTTGGGAATGAGGGTCTACATTATGGTCAGAACCTTCTGCGTCTGGTCCTGGATCCGACTCAAAGATTCTGGGCATCGGTGCAGATCATTTCCTCGTCTGGATTCACAGAAGCGCTGGAGTTGACCTCTGATTCCCAGGCTATAGTATGAGTAAACAGCTCTGCAGACTCAACCATCTGTTCTACCTCATACTCAGACGGGCAGCTGGAGATTTGGGAGCTGTGAGGAAGCAAGTGCGATTTGGGTGACACCTTTGAGGACTGGAGTATTTGTGATGTTGAAGTTGATGTGGAGGAGAGCCCACTTAAAGGAGCACTTGATATCCGTTGAAGCACCTGCTGTTTTTGTGCCTCATCTGGAATTTGTAGCGATTGGCGTGGCCGTAAGAAAGGGATCTTATCACATTGTCCGCTAAAAGAAGTAGACATTTTAGTTTGGCTGGAAGATGGTCTTTCTTCTGCAGATGTTACTGTTGCTTTAACACCTACCCCACGGACACAACCTTTTTTCCCCTTCCCAACACGCCTATTCCCCTTTCCACCAGCAGCAGGCCTTTTTCCACTCATTTTGGTGGTTAACTAATTCACAACTCTGGAGTTGTTTGCACAAAAAAACAAATGGATGGTAACCGAGCAGAGCTGAGTGGCCAAACTGTGGTATTAGGCCAAAACTATTGGCTGGGTTAGATGCAGAAAAAAATTATTTTGAATTTGCAACCTGATGGAGGTCAGTATAGATGGATTAATAGAACAAGACCCACACACAGCTAGAAGCCCAATATTTTTTCAGAGGTAGATGCAGAAAAAAATATATTCAGTTTGCAACCTGATGGAGGTCAGTATAGATGGACTAATACAACAAGTCCCACACACAGCTAGAAGCCCAATATTTTTTCAGAGGTAGATGCAGAAAAAAATATATTCAGTTTGCAACCTGATGGAGGTCAGTATAGATGGACTAATACAACAAGTCCCACACACAGCTAGAAGCCCAAATATTTTTTCAGAGGTACTGTAGATGCAGATAAAAATTAGTTTTAATTTGCAACCTGATGGAGGTCAGTATAGATGGACTAATAGAGAAAGTCCGACACACTACTAGAAGGCCAAATATTTTTTCAGAGCTAGATGCAGAAAAAAATTATATTTAGTTTGCAACCTGATAGAGGTCAGTATAGATGGACTAATAGAGAAAGTCCGACACACTACTAGAAGGCCAAATATTTTTTCAGAGCTAGATGCAGAAAAAAATTATATTCAGTTTGCAACCTGATGGAGGTCAGTATAGATGGATTAATAGAACAAGACCCACACACAGCTAGAAGCCCAATATTTTTTCAGAGGTAGATGCAGAAAAAAATATATTCAGTTTGCAACCTGATGGAGGTCAGTATAGATGGACTAATACAACAAGTCCCACACACAGCTAGAAGCCCAAATATTTTTTCAGAGGTACTGTAGATGCAGATAAAAATTTGTTTTAATTTGCAACCTGATGGAGGTCAGTATAGATGGACTAATAGAGAAAGTCCGACACACTACTAGAAGGCCAAATATTTTTTCAGAGCTAGATGCAGAAAAAAATTATATTCAGTTTGCAACCTGATGGAGGTCAGTATAGATGGATTAATAGAACAAGACCCACACACAGCTAGAAGGCTAGAAGCCCAATATTTTTTCAGAGGTAGATGCAGAAAAAAATATATTCAGTTTGCAACCTGATGGAGGTCAGTATAGATGGACTAATACAACAAGTCCCACACACAGCTAGAAGCCCAATATTTTTTCAGAGGTAGATGCAGAAAAAAATATATTCAGTTTGCAACCTGATGGAGGTCAGTATAGATGGACTAATACAACAAGTCCCACACACAGCTAGAAGCCCAAATATTTTTTCAGAGGTACTGTAGATGCAGATAAAAATTAGTTTTAATTTGCAACTTGATGGAGGTCAGTATAGATGGACTAATAGAGAAAGTCCGACACACTACTAGAAGGCCAAATATTTTTTCAGAGCTAGATGCAGAAAAAAATTATATTCAGTTTGCAACCTGATGGAGGTCAGTATAGATGGATTAATAGAACAAGACCCACACACAGCTAGAAGCCCAATATTTTTTCAGAGGTAGATGCAGAAAAAAATATATTCAGTTTGCAACCTGATGGAGGTCAGTATAGATGGACTAATACAACAAGTCCCACACACAGCTAGAAGCCCAATATTTTTTCAGAGGTAGATGCAGAAAAAAATATATTCAGTTTGCAACCTGATGGAGGTCAGTATAGATGGACTAATACAACAAGTCCCACACACAGCTAGAAGCCCAAATATTTTTTCAGAGGTACTGTAGATGCAGATAAAAATTAGTTTTAATTTGCAACCTGATGGAGGTCAGTATAGATGGACTAATAGAGAAAGTCCGACACACTACTAGAAGGCCAAATATTTTTTCAGAGCTAGATGCAGAAAAAAATTCTATTCAGTTTGCAACCTGATGGAGGTCAGTATAGATGGACTAATAGAGAAAGTCCGACACACTACTAGAAGGCCAAATATTTTTTCAGAGCTAGATGCAGAAAAAAATTATATTCAGTTTGCAACCTGATGGAGGTCAGTATAGATGGATTAATAGAACAAGACCCACACACAGATAGAAGCCCAATATTTTTTCAGAGGTAGATGCAGGAAAAAAATATATTCAGTTTGCAACCTGATGGAGGTCAGTATAGATGGACTAATACAACAAGTCCCACACACAGGTAGAAGCCCAAATATTTTTTCAGAGGTACTGTAGATGCAGATAAAAATTAGTTTTAATTTGCAACCTGATGGAGGTCAGTATAGATGGACTAATAGAATGATGCTATGCCCAAAAGATTTTACTTCACTAGGTGCAGTAAAAAAATTGGTATTCTATACACAGGTGGTATATCTTGCAACACAGATAGGCTACTCCACTGACTAACACACTCTGCAATAGGCCAAAAAGGATTAGCTTTGCTAGATTCAGCCAAATGCTGTGAAAAAAACTTGCACAGCACTGGCACAGACCTGCCTGGCAAAAACTGATAGTAACTGATGTAACCTAGTCCTGAAAAGGACTCCAATTACAATTAGTCTTTACTCCCACAACCTATCTATTTAAGAGCACAGACCTCCCTGATAAAAGTCGTAGGAAATGCTGTAACCTAGTCCTTAAAAGGACTGCAATCACAACTATTCCCTACTCCCAAGCTATCTGTATATTTGTGCGAAAATTGGCTTGAAATTAACAAGGTATAGCGCACACAGCAACAGCGGTGCCGTCTAATACGCAGCTGCAGCAGTGAGAAAATGGTGGCAACGGGGAAAATGGCTTGGTCTTATAGGGCAAGGACATGTGACATACACTGCCAATGACACATGCCCTTGCTTGTGTGAAAAAAAGCACTACGCTCCGTGTGTGCGCTGCTGATAGGCTGACAGATTGCACCTCCCCACTGCAAATGCGGGAAAGAGAAAAAAAAATGGAGATCTTCATTGTTCCTGCAGAGATCCATCCCCTGCCCCTCCCCTCACCCCGCTGTACACTCAAACTGCGTATTAACATTAATTTTCATCATTACTGAGAAAAAATCCAGTTATGATTTTGGTGCACGAACAGTTATCGAACATAACCTCGAACAGCCGAATTTTTCTCAAATTGTTCGTGTTCGCCGAACGGCTCGAACACCGCCCAAAACAGCTCGAATTTGAGATTGGCGAACAGTTCGAGTAGAACAACGCTCATCTCTAATCATTACTTCATATACACACATTGGCCAGCAGATGGCAGGAAAGTACAATTTACAATGCAATGTATTAAATTAACTCAGTACACACAATGGAACAAATCTACTACCACACTACAACTGTCTCATTTAGCAGCAGTAGAACGGGTACCGGGATGCCACATATGCATGAAAGTGGTCATTCTGGTGCAGACTGGAGTGAGGCAATAGAGATGCATGTGTGGAAAATTATGAATAAGCTTGGGAAACAGTGCGGTTTAAGGAAGAGTCAGACGGCCATATAACAGTGATGGAAATTGCAACAGAATGCTCAGACAGGCTGTCGGCTCTCTTGAACTGAGCGTGACAGCTGCATAGAAATAGTTGCTGTCACTCTCAGGTTAGGAGACCTGACAGCCAGTCCGCGCATTGTGTTGCCATCCTCGTTTGACGTATACAGACATTTGACTCTTCCCATAGTCTGGCAAATCTCTTGACTGCAAAACCAATTCACATCTACTCAACTAGACCTCACTCCTATTCAAAGACCTTGTCTGGCAGGTTAGTACAAGAACCTACATAAGGATCTGTGGACTGGTCTACAGGCATGTGTTTGCACTCTGGTTTTACTCTTTTCTCATTTCTTGATCTACTGTTTACTAGAGATGAGCGTTGTTCTACTCGAACTGTTCGCCAATCTCAAATTCGAGCTGTTTTGGGCGGTGTTCGAGCCGTTCGGCGAACACGAACAATTTGAGAAAAATTCGGCTGTTCGAGGTTATGTTCGATAACTGTTCGTGCACCAAAATCATAACTGGATTTTTTCTCAGTAATCATGAAAATTAATGTTAATACGCAGTTTGAGTGTACAGCGGGGTGGGGGGAGGGGCAGGGGATGGATCTCTGCAGGAACTATGAAGATCTCCATTTTTTTTTCTCTTTCCCGCATTTACAGTGGGGAGGTGCAATCTGTCAGCCTATCAGCAGCGCACACACGGAGCGAAGTGCTTTTTTTCACACAAGCAAGGGCATGTGTCATTGGCAGTGTATGTCACATGTCCTTGCCCTATAAGACCAAGCCATTTTCCCCGTCGCCACCATTTTCTCACTGCTGCAGCTGCGTGTTAGACGGCACCGCGGTTGCTGTCTGCGCTATACCTTGTTAATTTCAAGCCAATTTTCGCACAAATATACAGATAGCTTGGGAGTAGGGAATAGTTGTGATTGCAGTCCTTTAAAGGACTAGGTTACAGCATTTCATACGACTTTTATCAGGCAGGTCTGTGCTCTTAAATAGATAGGTTGTGGGAGTAAAGACTAATTGTAATTGGAGTCCTTTTCAGGACTAGGTTACATCAGTTCCTATCAGTTTTTGCCAGGCAGGTCTGTGCCAGTGCTGTGCAAGTTTTTTTCACAGCATTTGGCTGAATCTAGCAAAGCTAATCCTTTTTGGCCTATTGCAGAGTGTGTTAGTCAGTGGAGTAGCCTATCTGTGTTGCAAGATATACCACCTGTGTATAGAATACCAATTTTTTTTACTGCACCTAGTGAAGTAAAATCTTTTGGGCATAGCATCATTCTATTAGTCCATCTATACTGACCTCCATCAGGTTGCAAACTGAATCTAATTTTTTTCTGCATCTAGCTCTGAAAAAATATTGGGCTTCTAGCTGTGTGTGGGTCTTGTTCTATTAATCCATCTATACTGACCTCCATCAGGTTGCAAACTGAATATAATTTTTTTCTGCATCTAGCTCTGAAAAAATATTTGGCCTTCTAGCAGTGTGTGGGACTTGTTCTATTAGTCCACCTATACTGACCTCCATCAGGTTGCAAACTGAATATATTTTTTTCTGCATCTACCTCTGAAAAAATATTGGGCTTCTAGCTGTGTGTGGGACTTGTTGTATTAGTCCATCTATACTGACCTCCATCAGGTTGCAAACTGAATATATTTTTTTCTGCATCTACCTCTGAAAAAATATTGGGCTTCTAGCTGTGTGTGGGTCTTGTTCTATTAATCCATCTATACTGACCTCCATCAGGTTGCAAACTGAATATAATATTTTCTGCATCTAGCTCTGAAAAAATTTGGGCTTCTAGCTGTGTGTGGGTCTTGTTCTATTAATCCATCTATACTGACCTCCATCAGGTTGCAAACTGAATATAATTTTTTTCTGCATCTAGCTCTGAAAAAATATTGGGCTTCTAGCTGTGTGTGGGTCTTGTTCTATTAATCCATCTATACTGACCTCCATCAGGTTGCAAACTGAATATCATTTTTTTCTGCATCTAGCTCTGAAAAAATATTGGCCTTCTAGCAGTGTGTGGGACTTGTTCTATTAGTCCACCTATACTGACCTCCATCAGGTTGCAAACTGAATATATTTTTTTCTGCATCTACCTCTGAAAAAATATTGGGCTTCTAGCTGTGTGTGGGACTTGTTGTATTAGTCCATCTATACTGACCTCCATCAGGTTGCAAACTGAATATATTTTTTTCTGCATCTACCTCTGAAAAAATATTGGGCTTCTAGCTGTGTGTGGGACTTGTTGTATTAGTCCATCTATACTGACCTCCATCAGGTTGCAAATTGAATATAATTTTTTTCTGCATCTAACCCAGCCAATAGTTTTGGCCTAATACCACAGTTTGGCCACTCAGCTCTGCTCGGTTACCATCCATTGTTTTTTGTGCAAACAACTCCAGAGTTGTGAATTAGTTAACCACCAAAATGAGTGGAAAAAGGCCTGCTGCTGGTGGAAAGGGGAATAGGCGTGTTGGGAAGGGGAAAAAAGGTTGTGTCCGTGGGGTAGGTGTTAAAGCAACAGTAACATCTGCAGAAGAAAGACCATCTTCCAGCCAAACTAAAATGTCTACTTCTTTTAGCGGACAATGTGATAAGATCCCTTTCTTACGGCCACGCCAATCGCTACAAATTCCAGATGAGGCACAAAAACAGCAGGTGCTTCAACGGATATCAAGTGCTCCTTTAAGTGGGCTCTCCTCCACATCAACTTCAACATCACAAATACTCCAGTCCTCAAAGGTGTCACCCAAATCGCACTTGCTTCCTCACAGCTCCCAAATCTCCAGCTGCCCATCTGAGTATGAGGTAGAACAGATGGTTGAGTCTGCAGAGCTGTTTACTCATACTATAGCCTGGGAATCAGAGGTCGACTCCAGCGCTTCTGTGAATCCAGACGAGGAAATGATCTGCACTGATGCCCAGAATCTTTATGAGTCGGATCCAGGACCAGACGCAGAAGGTTCTGACCATAATGTAGACCCTCATTCCCAAACTGTAACTCCTGTTGGTGGAGACAATGAGGAAGACGATGATAAGACTCAAATACCTGATTGGAGCGACAACTTTAGTTTTTTGTCAGGGCAGGAACAGGTTGGCTCTGAGGACGACGGGTGTGATAACACTCAGGGTGATAATGATGAGGTTGGAGATCCCACTTACTGTCAACCCACAGTCAGCCAAGAGATGAGGTCAGCAGAGGAGGTGGAGGAAGATGCTAGTGACGACGAGGTCAGGTTGCGCCTTCCTGGACAGAGACGTAGTACTCGAAGCACGTCAACAACTGCATCCTCAAACACAACTCTGCCTCTCACCACAAGTCGTGGTGGCTCTTCAGGTCGCATGGGTGCTAAGCCTTGCATAGCCTGGGCATTTTTTCAGATCGATAAAGATGACCCAACTCGTGTTATCTGTAACATTTGTCAGCAAAAGCTAAGTAGAGGCCAAAAAATACATAGTTTGAGTACTTCATGCATGAACCGGCACATGGACATGAAGCATAAGTTGCAGTGGGAAGCTCAGTGTGCTACAATGCGGCCTAGCCGGCTGGGCCAACCACCGTCTGCCATATCTTGTGCATCCGCGGCCTCTTCATCCTCTGTGACTGGGGGGACAGCAGTCACACCTGTTTTGGGGCGCAGACCTGCCACCTCTTTACCCGCAACAGCCAGCGTGATTGGCAGGTCATCATTTTCTTTGGAGGTGGGAACACCAGCTGGTGTTGAGCGCTGTCCGACATCGATAGCACCACCTTTGGATCAAGGCAACCTAACATGTCCGCCTGCATCTTCCTCACAGACCAGCAGTTTGCCGGGGACACCCTTATCAACCCCGTCTAAGCACAATAGCCAGCCCTCGGTCCCTCAGATGTGGACAAGTAAAAGACCATTTCCTCCTAGCCATGAGAAAGCTAAGAGGTTGAATTTCACCATCTGCAAGCTCTTGGCTACAGAAATGCTGCCTTTCCGCCTGGTGGACACAGAGGATTTTCGAGACCTTATGTCCGTCGCAGTGCCCCAGTACCAGATGCCCAGTCGGCACTACTTCTCAAAGAAAGGTGTGCCTGCGCTCCACCAGCATGTCGCACACAACATCACCGCTTCTTTGAGAAACTCTGTGTGTGACAGGGTGCATTTCACCACAGACACTTGGACGAGTAGGCATGGACAGGGGCGTTACATGTCGCTGACTGGGCACTGGGTAACTATGGTGACAGCAGGACAAGGGGCTGCTGTCCAAGTCTTGCCGTCCCCACGAGTTGTGCGTCAATCCTCTTTATGTCAAAGTTCCTCCACTGCTTCTGCCTCCTCAACCTCCTCTCGGTCTTCCACCTGCACCCAAAGCCTGTCTGGTCATGCCACAAGCTTTCTAACTGCGCAGAAGGGATCCTGCACACCTCCTTACTATGCTGGCAGTAGGGCTCAACGTCATCAGGCGGTTTTTACATTGAAATGTCTGGGAAATGTGAGTCACACAGCTGAGGAGTTGTGGTCAGCTCTGGAGAACCAATTTCATGAATGGTTGTCTCCACTGGACCTGAAACCAGGGAAGGCCGTGTGCGACAATGCTGCAAACCTGGGTGCGGCCCTTCGCCGGGGCAATGTCACACACGTGCCTTGTATGGCTCATGTGTTGAACCTGGTTGTCCAGCAATATTTAGCCCACTATCCCAGACTAGATGGCCTTCTGCAGAGGGCACGGTCGCTGTGTGCTCACTTCCGCCGTTCGCATCCCGCAGATCAGCGACTTACATCTCTACAGAAGTCGTTGGGCCTGCCACTTCACCGGCTAAAATGCGATGTGCCTACCCGGTGGAATTCAACTCTGCACATGTTGCAGCGACTGTGGCAGCACCGACAAGCCCTGGTGCAATACGTTCTGACGTATAGCCTGGGCCAACGAGATTCAGAGGTGGGGCAAATCACGCTGGAGGAGTGGTCTCAGATCAGGGACCTATGCACCCTTCTGCACAGTTTTGAAATGGCGACGAAGATGTTTAGTTCTGACGATGCCATTATCAGCATGACTATTCCGGTGATTTACATGCTGGAGCACATGTTAAACAGAATTCGGAGTCAGGTGGTGGCACAAGAGGAGGTGGAGGAAGTAGAGGAGGAGGAGTTGTATGCGGAAGGGCTAACATCTGCAAGGTCCAGACGGTCGGCAGCACCAAGGCGGCAGGCATGTGAGGGTGGGGGAGATGGTTTTACCAGGGCGCATGGTAGCAGCCAAACTAGTGAGGAAGGTGCAGGAGCCCAGGAAGAAGTGGAGGACGAACTGATGGAAGACTCATCAGATGAGGGAGACCTTGATCACATTTCTGTTGTGCGAGGTTGGGGGGAGAGGACAGAGGAAGGAAGCATGATTGTTACCTCGCCACCAACACAACAGGGACTTGGTGCTCCTGGATGCGCAACACACATGAGTGCCTTCTTGCTGCACTACCTGCAACATGACCCTCGAATTGTGAGAATTAGAAATAATCCTGACTACTGGGTTGCCACACTGTTAGATCCCTGGTACAAAAGTAAATTTGCAGAAATTATTCCTGCCATAGAAAGGGATGCACGCATGCAGGAGTATCAGCAGAGACTGTTGCAGAATCTTACATGTGCTTTTCCACAAAATACCAGTAGTGCACGTAGTGAATCTCACAGTTCCAACTTGCCAACCGTGGGACCGTCAAGTGTTCAGCACTCAAACCGTAACAGAACCACAGTATCTGCTGGTAACATCAATTTTGCGGAATCATTTCACCACTTTTTTAGCCCATCCTTTGCAAGGCCACAGGAGACAAGAAGTCTGACACATAGTCAACGCCTAGAGACGATGGTACAGGAGTATCTCCAAGTAAACATTGAAGCCACGACTGTGTCACTGGACCCTTGCTCTTTTTGGGCTTCCAATCTGGATAAATGGCCGGAGCTAGCCACTTACGCCTTGGAGATCTTGTCATGCCCCGCAGCCAGCGTTCTGTCTGAACGTGTGTTCAGCGCTGCTGGTGGTGTGCTGACAGATAAGCGCACGCGGCTCTCCACTGATAATGTAGACAGACTCACGTTCATAAAGATGAACAAATCATGGATCTGAAATGACTTTTCTACCCCTGTGTCATCCTGGGGAGAGTAAAAGCTTGATGATTGGTTAAAATCACCCTACCAACCGTTTTAAGCTTTCAAATTACTAATCATGTTTATCTGTATCTTGACTGGAAAATAATTTGGGCTTTGTAGCAGTGTGCAGCACTGATCCTATTAGGCCATCTATACTAAAGCTTCACCAGATTTAAAATTTAAAATAATTTTTAGCTGCATCTAGCCCGGAAAATAATTTTGGGGCTCCGAGATGCGCAAGACACATAAGTGCCTTCTTGCTGCACTACCTGCAGCATGACCCTCATATTGTCAGAATTCGAAGTAATCATGACTACTGGGTTGCCACACTCTTAGATCCCCCAAACTTTTCGATCAACCTTTTCATTTTAATAAAGACCAAAAAAATGGTCATTTTTGAAATTATAAGCATTAGCAGGTTGTTAGAAACTGAAATCAAACAGTTTTCAACTCAAAACTTTATTCTAGGTGATGTTACATTTTCACATAGGACCCCTTGTTCGAAAGGAGCTTCTGAACTCTCTCGTCCATTGAATTTGTCAGGTTTTGGATGGTTTCTGCTTCAATTGTTTTGCATGAGGACAGAATACCCTCCCAGAGCTGTTGCTTAGATGTGAACTGCCTCCCGCCATCATAGACACTCCTTTTAATGATGCTCCAAAGGTTCTGAATGGGGTAGAGGTCAGGGGAGCATGGGGGTCACACCATAAGTTTGTCCCCTTTTATGCCCATATCAGCCAGAGATGCAGATGTTTTATGTGCAGCATGAGATGGTGCATTATCATGCAGAAAAATGATCTTGCTGTGAAATACACGGTTCTTCTTCTTGAACCATGGCAGGAAGTGCTGTTTGAGAAAATCCACATACATTATGGAGTTCATCTTTAGCGCCTTCAGGGATCCTAAAGGGGCCGACAATCTCTCTCCCCATGATTCCAGCCCAAAACATTACTCCACCTCCTCCTTGTTGGCGCTGTAGCCGTGTTTGCGTGGGGTGTCCATCAACCAGCCATCCTCCACTCCATCCATCTGGACCATCGAGCGCTGCACGGCACTCATCCGTGAACAAAACTGTTTTGAAATCAGTCTTCATGTAATGTTTGGCCCACTGGAGCCGTTTCTGCTTGTGTGAAGTGGATAGAGGAGGTCGACAGGATGGCGTATGCACAGCTGCAAACCTCTGAAGGACCCTGCATCTTGTTGTTCGGGGGACGTTGGAGGCACAAGCAGCTTCAAAAACTTGTCTGCTGCTATGACAATTCTTTTTGGCCGCTGCTCTTTCAACCTGACGTAATTGCCTGTAGGAAAGAGTCCTCAATTTGCCCTTATCAGCACGCACACGTGTGTACTGTGAATCAGCTACATACTTCTTGATTGCCAAGACACTTCATCCTGATCATCGCACAATGTTGATTGTAGTCATGCCTTGACCTAAACACTCCACAATTTGTTGCTTCTCAGCAGCCGACACATCCTTTTTCTTTCCCATTTTGGCAGAAAATGTAGGCTGCTTAATAATGTGAGAGAGCCTTCTTAAGTAGTCTTGCCTTTCATTGGACACACCTGCCAAACTAATTAGCACACGTGTCTGCAATTGCTTACAGTGATATAAAGAGCCCTGACACACATCACCATCAATGAGTTTAACTGACAAACAAACAAATTCTTCCCTTATCACTCCTAAACACTTTTTGCATAATAATTTGGAACGCAGTGTACATGTGCTTTTCCACAAAACACCAGCGGTTCACGTAGTGAATCTTACAGTTCTAACTTGCCAACCGTGGTCTGTATGGAGTTGTTCAATAAAGGGCCCAAAATTAAGATAACATAGATGGGAGAGGTCTCTATGAATAGGAATTCCTAAGTATTTGATACCCTGTGAGGGACAGGCAAAGGGAAAGTTGGACTGGATGGAATCCTATATGGATTTGGGGAGGGAGACATCGAGGGCCTCAGACTTCGCTGCATTGATTTTAAAATTTGACCATGTAACAAAGTGATCTATTTCAGCCATAACAGCAGGGATGGATATATGTGATTGAGTGATATATACTAGGACATCATCAGCAAATAGAGAGCACTTGTACTCGGTGCCTCCCACCTCAATCCACCTAATATTGGGGTTATGGCGAATTGATGAGAGCAGGTGCTTCGTCACTAGGATGTATAAGAGAGGGGACAGAGAACATCCCTGCCTTGTCCCATTGGTGATTGTGAAAGGTGATGAAAATGTTCTGACGCGCCCCCTGGGCCTTGGGACACCCGGAGCCGGACCCTTTTTGGTGGATGCTGGTGGTTGTAGTCTCCGTGGCGGCAACCCGGTTCCGTGGCTCAGGGCGGTCAAACCAGTGGCGGAACTATTTATGTGGTTTTGATGTTTAAATGTCCGACTACGCCACCCGTGGATTGCGGTCAGAGTGAACCGCCGCTCCAGGACAGACCGCTGAGGCTGGTGTTGTGGGTGCAGCAGAGCGTAGCATAACTCCCCACGGGAGGAGTATAGCCTCAGGGCAGTGTATGCGGAGGATGGGGATGATGGTGCAGGGCAGCAGCAGTAACGACACGGAGTCAGTGATGCAGTCCAGGGCCTTTACTCACAGTTCTTATTATCCAGACCACGTCTGCAGGTAACGGCTGCCCACGTCGTACTGTGCTCACCAGGTGAGGGGCTCAGACAACTCCCAGATAACTTTGGAGCACTTCACAGGACCCCCTTTGTGTGTCCTTTGTCTGGCCTTTCTTACCAACACTTCTGTCCGGCTGCCTCGGGCCTCCTCTTGGTAAACTTGGCGCCAGTTTCCCTGACCCTATGTGGTGCCTTCCTAGCGGGTGTAGCGAGGGGCTGCGCCACATAAAATGTCAGAGCCTCCGGTTTCTAGCTGAGGGTCGTTTCCTGCCTCCACTAGTTCGGGGACCGGTCTCCCCCTTTGGCCTGACCCCTCCACGCAGGTGGATTCGGGCGTGCCGTGGCGACTCGCCCGTCCGCACCCCTGGGATCCCTTCATTCCACGTTCCTGGAGCCTTCTCCGCTCCTCTTCCTTCCATCTCCCTCTTCCAGGCCTGGGCCTCTGTTACTAGGCCTGCCTCCGGAGCAGAGCTCATGCAGAGCCCCTGCTCCCTGCCACTTCTGCTCAGACTTCTCTGCACTGAACTAAGATGGTGCCCACCTTTTATACTCCCTTCTCAATGCACCCAGGAACTGCTTCCTCCCTGCTCCTGCACTACAGGGTTCCCCTTCCTCAGTGTTCCCTCCCCCCACTCCAGCCAGGGACAGGGACTGTCGTGCCCATCTCAGGGGCATATTGGTCGCCCTGCCCCACGGCAATGTGGTGTAATGCATGCAGGTGTCGGGTCCTGATCCACACTCCATCCTTACCTGAGAGTGAGATATCACACCTCTGGGTGAGGTGCAATACGTCTGTAGCAACCGAGCCCTCAGGGTGCTACAGTTCCATTTATCTTCAGCCTAGGTGACGTATTGCGATACAGGGCCGTGATTTTGGCTATAAAAGGGTCCCCTAGACCCCTACCCCAAGCTTTTTAAGAGAATCATATATGGCGTGCCAGGAGACTCTATGGAATGCTTTCTCAGCATCCAACGAGAGTATCTAATTACAAATTTTTAACTGCATCTAGCCCAGGAAATACTTTGTGCCTAGTAGCAGTGTCTGCTAGTCAGCGGATTATCCCGGCTGTTAAGCAAGCTACACCACCTGTAGTTTAGACACTTAATTTTTTCAAAGGAAATGATTCGGGACCATGGGATACTTAGTGAAGAGCATCAGGAGGCACCCCAAGGCATAGGGGCTGGGACTGGCATTAGGATGCCTTGCGGTGGACAGCCGAGCTCGATCCTTATAAAAGCTTTTTAACTGCAGCAGCTTTAGTGGACGCTACTGGAGCTGCAATTACGCGGGTGCTGGCATGAGACTTGCCCTCCTATAGATCCTTGTAAATGGATTTAAAGTGTATTCATTCAAATTAGAGAGACAATTTAAATTAAAAAGCTTAGAGCTGCCTCCACCACAGGGGGGCTCGCTCGACCCACCAGCGGACAGGCACCAGTATTGGGAGAGGGGGGCTGGCCGTCAGGGTTCACCGCGGCTCTGGCACAAACCCGGCGACACGGAGGTGGCACGGGCAGGAGCGGACTGGCCGTGTCGGCTTCTCACTTTTTGGATTTTAGAAGGGCATGACATGCCTATATCTGTGTCTCCCCCTCCTTTTACTCCTCCACCTCTTTTATTTTCGCATGACTATATGTACTTGTCACTTTTCCATGTGTTAGTTATGTCTTCTGAGCAGTTTGTCAGCTTTTGGACACCTTTGAAGGTGTTTTCTATGTGTTTCTATGTGTTTTTGTTTGCCTGCCATTGTTTTTAACGGTGTTCGAAGGTGTTCGACAAACAGTTCGACGAACAGTTTGGCGAACACACGGGTGTTCGACGAACCGAACCGAACTCGAACACTACGGGGGTGGCTCAACACTACTGTTTACTTTAAGTTCTTGATCAACTGGTTAATATTACAGTGACTTTCTTTCCATAGCTCATCATACTTCCCAATTTCTGCCAAAAGTGTAAATGTACTGACCGGACAGTAAAGAAACATATTTAACCGTAGGGTAAACACCGATTTAGTCTGAAAGATATAAAATTTAGAAATTTGCACACCCTAAGTCACTCACATAGGACTATGTCTCATTTTAAAAAGACACTTTTTTGATAATTGCGGCAAAATATTTTTTGACACATTAGAAATATTGCCTTTTGGGTCTTTAAGGTACTCTGAGTTATCCAGTAGATATAAAATATTGCTTGCTATCTTTCCTCTCTAATATCTTCCCTTTTTATATAATGTGTCCTCAGGGATTCTTTTTGCTTCCAATGATAACTGGAGAGCGATGAGACGATTTACTCTGTCAACACTTCGAGATTTTGGAATGGGGAAAGAAGCTATCGAAAACAAAATTTCTGAAGAAGCAGATTTTTTGGTACAAAAGTTCAGATCTTACAAAGGTTGGTGAATGGTTCCATTATACTTTCTTTGTGCATCTTCAAGAAATTAACTTATTATGTTATGACAGAGACATACCTGGGTGGGAGCTGGGGCATGTGCCCCAGGCGCAGCTGGCAGGAGGGGTGCCCTCGGGCCGCCTAATGCGGCGTTCCGAAGTGTCTTCCCCGGTGGCTGCATTTTGCCGCCTGTAGACTGAGATTCGGCAGTTCTCTGAACAGGCTGTCAAGCTGACAGCCAGAACAGAGAAGGTGCAGCACGCCGGCTCCCAGTGTTCAACTGTACGTGTGTCTTCCAGACGTACAGTACAGACCAAAAGTTTGGACACACCTTCTCATTTAAAGATTTTTCTGTATTTTCATGACTATGAAAATTGTACATTCACACTGAAGGCATCAAAACTATGAATTAACACATGTGGAATTATATACTTAACAAAATAGTGTGAAACAAATGAAGATATGTTTTATATTCTAGGTTCTTCAAAGTAGCCACCTTTTGCTTTGATGATTGCTTTGCACACTCTTGGCATTCTCTTGATGAGCTTCAAGAGGTAGTCACCGGAAATGGTTTTCACTTAGCAGTTGTGCCCTGTCAGGTTTAATAAGTGGGATTTCTTGCCTTATAAATGGGGTTGGGACCATCAGTTGTGTTGTGCAGAAGTCAGGTGGATACACAGCTGATAGTCCTACTGTATAGACTGCTAGAATTTGTATTATGGCAAGAAAAAAGCAGTTGAGTAAAGAAAAACGATTGGCCATCATTAGTTTAAGAAATGAAGGTCAGTCAGTCTGAAAAATTGGGAAACCTTTGAAAGTGTCCCCAAGTGCAGTTGCAAAAACCATCAAGCGCTACAAAGAAACTGGCTCACATGAGGACCGCCCCAGGAAAGGAAGACTGTTAAGAGGAGACTTTGTGCAGCAGGCCTTCATGGTAAAATAGCTGCTAGGAAACCACTGTTAAGGACAGGCAACAATCAGAAGAGACTTGTTTGGGCTAAAGAACACAAAGAATGGACATTAGACCAGTGGAAATCTGTGCTTTGGTCTGATGAGTCCAAATTTGAGATCTTTGATTCCAACCACCGTGTCTTTGTGCAACGCAGAAAAGGTGAACGGATGGACTCTACATGCCTCCCACATGAAGCATGGAGGAGGAGGTGTGATGGTGTGGGGGCGGTTGCTTTGCTGGTGACACTGTTGGGGATTTATTCAAAATTGAAGGCATACTGAACCAGAATGGCTACCACAGCATCTTGCAGCGGCATGCTATTCCATCCGGTTCGCGTTTAGTTGGACCATCATTTATTTTTCAACAGGACAATAACCTCAAACACACCTCCAGGCTGTGTAAGGGCTATTTGACCAAGAAGGAGAGTGATGGGTTGCTACACCAGATGACCTGGCCTCCACAGTCACCAGACCTGAACCCAATCGAGATGGTTTGGAGTGAGCTGGACCGCAGAGTGAAGGCAAAAGGGCCAACAAGTGCTAAGCATCTCTGGGAACTCCTTCAAGATTGTTGAAAGATCATTTCCGGTGACTACTTCTTGAAGCTCATCAAGAGAATGCCAAGAGTGTGCAAAGCAGTCATCAAAGCAATAGGTGGCTACTTTGAAGAACCTAGAATATAAGACATATTTTCAGTTGTTTCACACTTTTTTGTTAAGTATATAATTCCACATGTGTTAATTCATAGTTTTGATGCCTTCAGTGTGAATGTACAATTTACATATTCAAGAAAATACAGAAAAATCTTTAAATGAGAAGGTGTGTCCAAACTTTTGGTCTGTACTGTAAGTACAATTGACGCTCTGACCACTGGATCAGAGCAACGTTAGCAGCGTGATCAGGTTTTGTGATTACACATATGACGTCATTCGTCAGCGCGGGTACACACAGAGGCGCACATCGGTGGTAAGTGCTTCACATTGGAGCTGAAGATAGAAAATTAAATGTAAAAGGTGAAATATTTACTCTCTGGGGCAATATTTATGCTTTGGGAGCAATGTTTATGCTGTGAGGAAATATTTATTCTGTGGGAAGAATTTTTATACTGTGGGGGGAATATTTAGTGTATGAGGGGAAGATTTAGTTTCTAGCGGGGAAATTTAGTATGTGGCGGGGAGATTTCGAGTGGGGGGAGGGGTTTCGAAGATTTAGTGTAACAGTGAGGAAGATTTGAGGACACAAGTTTGGGGAGCAAGGAAGGGACAGGTGCAGCTGTGGCACCCCTGGGGTTCAGTCGCCACAGAGGTACTGCACCTCACCCAGAGGTGTGGTGTCTCCTTCTCTCAGGTAAGGAGGGAGTGCTGCCCGGAACCCAAACACCCGCATTCAACACTACACTACTCCAGGCCGGCTGGGAGGGCAAGATGCACTGTGTTTCTGCTGAGCCCTGTCTCTGGCCGGAGTGGGGAGAACCAAAGAGAGGGGGAACCAGTAGTTGGTATGGGTGGAGGATGTAGAGTTGTGGAGCTCCATTGTAGGAGGTATACAAAGGGAAGCCATCTTAGAGTGGCAGAGGTTAGTCAGTATGGATTCAGTAAGAAGAGGAGGGGAGCAGAGTCTCTTCAGGAGCTCTGCTCCACAAGTGGGGCCTAGTGATATAGGCCCAGGAGGGGAGCAGAGGAGAAAGGCTCCGTTCTATAGAAGGGATCCCAGGGGGTACGGTGAGTGCAGGACAGCACCCGTACGCCCCGAATCTGCCAGGTATCAGAGGGATCAGGCCACAAGAAGGGGACCGGCCCCTGGACCAGCCGTGTTACTACAGGTCTCAGCTAGAAAAACCGGAGGCTTCTGCACTTCCGTGGTGCAGTCGCCACAGTCTCACCCTAGTCACCGTGAAGGTCAAATAGGTCCGGGAACTACAGGTTGCCCAGAAGGAACTTCAGAGCACCCGATCGGGACTGTGTGTGGGAAGCGCAGGGCAAGAGGGAGAAGACCCAGCGCCAGAAGTCGGTCTAGTAAGGAACATAAAGAAAGCGGGGTTCCGTCAAGTGCTCCTGACATATCTGAGGAAGAGCTGAACCTCTGTTCTGGTAGATGCAGTGCGACACGGGATGCTGACACCCGTACAGTGTACCTGAGAATCGTGAACAAGAACTGAGAGTAAAACTCGGATGACTGCACTGCACTACCTCCGTCAGTTATTTCAGCTGTGCCATCCTGACTGCACTACAAGCCCCAGCATCACCACCCACCATCAAACTCTACACTGCCCTGAGGCCCGCTCCACCTGTGGGGAGCTGTTCCATCCTAGCTGCCCTATCAACTGCCTCAGAAGTCTGCAGCAGCGCTGGTACAAATTACCAGAAACCACAGGTGGCGTCACAATCAAACAACAAATCCCATATAAACTATCCCCTTTTTGTTGACTGCCCTGGGCCACAGACCGGGCTAGCCACTGTGACATATTCCCCCCCAGCATCCATAGGCCCGGACACCGAGTACCCCACTGCCATGGGGGCGCGTCACAGCCACAATATGGAGAGCGGGAGAGATTTGAAGCCACAGTATGAGGAGAAAGTGGGATGATAGGGGGCATGAGGAAACAGTATGGGGGATTGGTGAAGACACAGAATGGGTAATATGGGTGCGAATGCTGTACGTTGAGTGTACAGTGAAATGTATGCGGACACAGTATGGGGAGCGAGTTGGGGAATGGGTGCAGGCACAGTATGGGGAGTCGGGGAGATTTGTGAGGAGACAGTATGGGGAGTTGGGAGGGGTGTGAGAGAAGATTGAATGAGGAGGGAGGGGGAAGTGTGTGAGGAGACAGTATGGGGGTAGAAAAGTGTGAGTGGGCACAGAATAAAATTTGAGTAGTGTGAGGAGTAGCATAGGGGGAAAGTCCCAGCCAAGAGGGGCAAGTAAGCTAAAAAAGGGGAGTGTGATGAGTGGGCATAGTATAAAGACTGAGCCCTATAAGGGAAACACAGTGTGAGAGAACAGTATGAAGAGGGGCCCAGTATGCAAAAGTATGATGTGGCATCATATTTTGTGCAGGGAAAATAGTGAGGGGCAATTATTTATTCAGGGGCTCAGTGTAGGGCAGATATTTTTATTCAGGAAAATTATAATGACAATGCTATCGTTAAGGGTATCATGTGGGGATGTGCAACAGAAGACTGGAGAAGATGGAAATCTGCAGAGTTCAGCTGTGGATGAGAAAAAGTCATCAAGGAGTATGGACAAGATGAAGATGAAAAGAAAGAGACGTATACTTTTTAGTCGTTCATCTATAATGGTACCTGGATGTAAATTTTTTTTGCGATACTAATTCTTATCTTTTTATTTATGTTAGGAACATTACAGGGGTTGTCTAAGTTTGTGATGACTCTGCAGTCATTCTTTGTGACTGCAGACTTCTGAATTCTCACAGCACACATTGCACACTGTCAGGATTCTCAAGCAAGCGATTTGCATACATGCGGTCACATGCCGACTAGACATGTGTGGCATCACTCAATGAACATTAATTGAGGGAGGCCAGACACGATTAGTCGGAATGTTGCCAGATAGCATACTTGTGCAAGGGAGAATCCTCAAAGTGTGCAGTGCATACACTATGAGAATTCAGAAGCCTGCAGTCACATAGAGTGACTTCAGACTCTCTTCTCAAACCGGGACAAGTCCTTTAGTTATAAAATAAAGCCCTGTAGCCAATCCTAACAGCGTGTAATATACTCACTGTCAGGGTTCAGCTCTGCTTGCAGGTTCCAGCCACAATTTTCACACTTATGGTCACGTGACACTTATCTTTTCTTCCTGCTTCTCTCAGTTTTTCACTAAATACACTGTGTTCCAAATTATTATGCAAATAATATTTTCTCAGATTTTCCCAAATTACCTATATGAATTGCAGTCATTATAATTTTCCAGTCAAATAACTATTAGAGTACAATTGAAAGGTTTTTGTATAAACTGCCTATGATAACAGTATATTTTTTAAAAAATAAAAAACTCAAACTGCACTCAAAATGCATGTTCCAAATTATTATGCACAGCAGAGTTTTCAACCTTTTCATTTTAATAAAGAACAAAAAAATGATCATTTTTGAAATTATAAGCATTAGCAGGTTATTAGAAACTGAAATCAAACAGTTTTCAACTCAAAACTTTATTCTAGGTGATGTTACATTTGCACATAGGACCGCTTGTTCGAAAGGTGCTTCTGAACTCTCTCGTCCATTGAATTTGTCAGGTTTTGGATGGTTTCTGCTTCCAATTGTTTTGCATGAGGACAGAATACCCTCCCAGAGCTGTTGCTTACATGTGAACTGCCTCCCGCCATAATAGACACTCCTTTTGATGATGCTCCAGAGGTTCTCAATGGGCTTGAGGTCAGGGGAGCATGGGTGCCACACCATAAGTTTGTCCCCTTTTATGCCTATAGCAGCCAGAGATGCAGATGTGTTATGTGCAGCATGAGACGGGGCATTATCATGCATGAAATGATCTCGATGGTCCAGATGGATGGAGTGGAGGATGGCTGGTTGATGGACACCCCATGTAAACACGGCTACGGCGCTAACTAGGAGGAGGTGGAGTAATGTTTTGGGCTGGAATCATGAGGAGAGAGATTGTCGGCCCTTTTAGGATCCCTGAAGGGGTAAAGATGAACTCCATAATGTATGTTGAGTATCTCAAACAGCACTTCCTTCCATGGTTCAAGAAGAAGAACCGTGCATTCCGCAGAAAGATCATTTTCATGCATGATAATGCCCCGTCTCATGCTGTACATAACACATCTGCATCTCTGGCTGCTATGGGCATAAAAGGGGACAAACTTATGGTGTGGCACCCATGCTCCCCTGACCTCAACCCCATTGAGAACCTCTGGAGCATCATCAAAAGGAGTGTCTATTATGGCGGGAGGCAGTTCACATCTAAGCAACAGCTCTGGGAGGGTATTCTGTCCTCATGCAAAACAATTGGAAGCAGAAACCATCCAAAACCTGACAAATTCAATGGACGAGAGAGTTCAGAAGCTCCTTTCGAACAAGCGGTCCTATGTGCAAATGTAACATCACCTAGAATAAAGTTTTGAGTTGAAAACTGTTTGATTTCAGTTTGTAATAACCTGCTAATGCTTATAATTTCAAAAATGACCATTTTTTTGGGCTTTATTGAAATGAAAAGGTTGAAAACTCTGCTGTGCATAATAATTTGGAACATGCATTTTCAGTGCAGTTTGAGTTTTTTATTTTTTTAAAAATATACTGTTATCATAGGCAGTTTGTACAAAAACCTTTCAATTGTACTCTAATAGTTATTTGACTGGAAAATTACAATGACTGCAATTCATACAGGTAATTTGGGAAAATCTGAGAAAATATTATTTGCATAATAATTTGGAACACAGTGTATTAAGAGAATTAGGAAGAGTAGCTTTTCGACACGTGACTGTAAGTGTGCAAATCGCATATGTCCTTAGGGTGGGTGGGGGGCGCCAAACTGAATTCTTGCCCAAGGTGCCAGAAAACCTAGCTACACCTCTGTGTCATGAGCCCATCAGAGGAGATGATTTTAAAGGTCCAACATCCATCTAGGGTCTACGTTACTACATGGTGGGCCTCAGAAAGCAGAACCCTATTTCCCTTGAGTGATTAGGAAAGATGAGCTAATCTCTTGAAATTATTTTTTGAAAGATTCACTAACATTTCACAAATTTGAAGATTAAATTTGCTCCAAATTGAAACTGACACAATTGCTGTTAGGACAGGGAAGGAGTTAGAAAATAAGAAAAAAAATCTTTATACTTTCCTTTCCTCACATGTTTTGCTGCCTCCGCCAAAGCTCCAAACCTCTTTGCACTGGTCACAAAAGCCACTCCATTCCATCTCAGAGGCCAATCTGATATATTATTATTATTATTTATTATTATGGCGCCATTTATTCCATGGCACTTTACATGTGAAAAAGCGGTATACATACAAGAACAATTACAATAATCTTGAACACAATGTGACAGCGACTGGTACAGGAGGAGCGAGGACCCTGCCCGCGAGGGCTCACAATCTACAAGGGATGGGTGAGGATTAGTGTTGAGCCACCCCCGTAGTGTTCGAGTTCGGTTCGTCGAACACCCGTGTGTTCGCCGAACTGTTCGTCGAACTGTTCGTCGAACACCTTCGAACACCGTTAAAACCAATGGCAGGCAAACAAAAACACATAGAAACACATAGAAAACACCTTCAAAGGTGTCCAAAAGCTGACAAACTGCTCAGAAGACACAACTAACACATGGAAAAGTGACAAGTACATATAGTCATGCGAAAAGAAAAGAGGTGGAGGAGTAAAAGGAGGGGGAGACACAGATATAGGCATGTCATGCCCTTCTAAAATCCAAAAAGTGAAAAGCCTACACGGCCAGTCCGTTCCTGCCCGTGCCACCTCTGTATCGCCGGGTTTGTGCCAGAGCCGCGGTGGACCCTGACGGCCAGCCCCCCTATCCCAATACTGGTGCCTGTCCGCCGGTGGGTCGAGGCCCCCCACGGTGGGGGGGGAGTAACATCTGCAGAAGAAAGACCATCTTCCAGCCAAACTAAGATGTCGACTTCTTTTCGTGGACAATGTGATACAATCCCATTCTTACGGACACGCTCATCGCTACAAATTCTAGATGAGGCACAAAAACAGCAGGTGCTTCAACGGATATCAAGTGCTCCTTCAAGTGGGCTCTCCATCACCTCAATTTCAACATCACAAATACTCCAGTCCTCTGAGGTGTCACCCCAATCGCACTTGCTTCCTCACAGCTCCCAAGTCTCCAGCTGCCCGTCTGAGTATGGGGTAACACAGATGGTTGAGTCTGCACAGCTGTTTACTCATACTATAGCCTGGGAAACGGAGGTCTGCTCCAGAGCTTCTGTTAATCCAGATGAGGAAATGATCTGATCTGATGCCCAGAATCTTTATAAGTCGGATCCAGGACCAGATGAAGAAGGTTCTGAGCATAATGTAGACCCTTGTTCCCAAACTGTAACTCCTGTTGGTGGAGACAATGATGAAGACGATGATGAGACTCAAATACCTGATTGGAGCGACAACTTGACTTTTCAGTCAGGGCAGGAAGAGGTTGGCTCTGAGGACGACGGGTGTGATAACACACAGGGTGATGATGACGAGGTTGGAGATCCCACTTACTGTCAACCCACAGTCAGCCAGTCGATGAGGTCAGCAGAGGAGGTGGAGGAGGATGTGACTAGCCCTGGGGATGGGGATGACTCGGTACCCGGGCATTTGCCTGGCCTTGGGGATGTCGCGGTGGTCGGCTCCCTGGCCCGTACCCTAGAGTCTCTCTTTAAAAGGGTGGATAATTGTTAATTTTATAAGAGTTCATGACGCCACCTGTGGTATCTGGTGACAAGCACCAGCACTGCAGCAGTCCACTGAGGCCAGGGATAAGGCAGCTCGATGGTATAGCTCCCCACAGGTGGAGCTAGGTCTCAGGGCAGCGTATGCAGGGGGAATGCAGGACAGGCGAGACCCAGCTGGGTCAGAGCAAGAACGGGAACGGACACGGTAGTCACTTCAGTACCTTTTACCGGTGGAAATTCAGGCACATCCCGGAGCGCTGTAGGGTGAAGGGTGCATATCAGGATCCTCCCCAATGAGCGGGTGTAGGGCCTCCTGTTTCTTGCCTCTGCGTAGTAAGTTTCTGACCAGCCTGGAGCTAGGCCTAACTTTGTCTCTGTCCTGCGCTGGCTGACCTTGTGGTAGGGCCTTCTCTTGGAGTTCACGCTCCCAGTATGCGGGGCCTAAGCGTCTCCTGGCTCTGTTACATATCAGCACCTTAGCGATCCTGGGACTTGTATTTCTCCAGGGATTCCGGTTATGCCTTACTGGTCATAGAGATACCGGTAAGCTCGGATTCTGTGTCCGGTAAATGCTTCGGGGTGAGCTGGTTAAGCTCCTCTGCCCCTTATGTACTAACTCGCCACTCGCCTTCGGCCTACTCGGGCCCTCACTAGGCTATACACACTAACGGCAGCTTGCCGCACTTCACTGATCTTACGGCACCGGCACACCTTAAGCTCTATCTGGGCTCCCTGAATCTAGCAAGCAGGAGCCTCGTGCTCCACTTCTGAACTATTAACTGCGTTCTCTAGACTAGACTGAGCTCCACTGCAGACTGACCTCTCTTAGGCTTCTCTACTGCAGGAACTCTTCAGAGGAACTGAACTGCCTAGCTCCACCTTCCCTATTTATATCCCTAACGGGCTCCCTCTGCTTATCTGAGGTGGAAGGTGGAGATGTGTGAATGTTTATGGGGGCCTCTTGTGGAGGATTCCATCAATGCACTCTTCTAGGATCTGTGATACCAAGCGCAGCGGGGCATCACAGATGCTATTGACGATGAGGTTAGGTTGCGCCTTCCTGAACAGAGACGGAGTACTGGAAGCACGTCAACAACTGCATCCTCAACCACAACTCTGCCTCTGACCACAAGTCGTAGTGGCTCTTCAGGTCACATGGGCTCTAAGCCTTGCATAGCCTGGGCATTTATTCAGATCGATAAGGATGACCCAACTCGTGTTATCTGTAATATTTATCAGAAAAAGCTAAGTAGAGGCCAAAAAATCCATAGTTTGAGTACTTCATGCATGTACCGTCACATGGATATGAAGCATAAGTTGCAGTGGGAAGCTCACTGTGCTACAATGCGGCCTAGCCGGCTGGGCCAACCACCGTCTGCCCCATCTTGTGCATCCGCAGCCTCTTCATCCTCTGTGACTGGGGGGACAGCAGTCACACATGTTTTTGGACGCAGACCTGCCACCTCTTTACCCGCAACAGCCAGTGTGATAGGCAGGTCGTCAGTTCATTGGGAAGTGGAAACACCTGCTAATGTTGAGCGCTCTCCGACATCGAGAGCACCACCTTTGGATCAAGGCAACCTAACATGTCCACCTGCATCTTCCTCACAGACCGGCAGTTTGCCGGGGACACCCTACTCAACACCGTCTAAGCACAACAGCCAGCCCTCGGTCCCTCAGATGTGGAAAAGTAAAAGACCATTTCCTCCTAGCCATGAGAAAGCTAAGAGGTTGAATTTCACAATCTGCAAGCTGTTGGCTACAGAAATGCTGCCGTTCCACCTGGAGGACACAGAGGATTTTCAAGACCTTATGTCCGTCACAGTACCCCAGTACCAGATGCCCAGTCGGCACTACTTCTCAAAGAAAGGTGTGCCTGCGCTCCACTAGCATGTCGCACACAACATCACCGGTTCTTTGAGAAACTGTGTGTGACAGGGTGCACTTCACCACAGACACTTGGACGAGAAGGCATGGACAGGGCGTTACATGTCGCTGACTGGGCACTGGGTAACTATGGTGACAGCAGGACAAGGGGCTGCTGTCCAAGTCTTACCGTCCCCACGAGTTGTGCGTCAATCCTCTTTATCTCGAAGTTCCTCCACTGCTTCTGCCTCCTCAACCTCCTCTCGGTCCTCCACCTGCACCCAATGCCTGTCTGGTAATGCCACCTGCTTTCTAACTGCGCAGATGGAATCCTGCACACCTCCTTACTATGCTGGCAGCAGGGCTCATCGGCATCAGTGTTTACTTTGAAAAGTCTGGGAAATGTGAGTCACACAGCTGAGGAGCTGTGGTCAGCTCTGGAGACCCAGTTTCATGAAAGGTTGTCTCCACTGGACCTGCAAGCAGGGAAGGCCATGTGCGACAATGCTGCAAACCTGGGTGCGGCACTTCGCCGGGGCAATGTCACACACGTGCCTTGTATGGCTCACGTGTTGAACCTGGTTGTCCAGCAATTTTTAGCCCACTATCCCGGACTAGATGGCCTTCTGCAGAGGGCACGGTCGCTGTGTGCTCACTTCCGCCGTTCGCATCCCGCAGTTCAACGACTTACATCTCTACAGAAGTCGTTGGGCCTGCCAGTTCACCGGCTGAAATGCAATGTGCCGACACGGTGGAATTCAACTCTGCACATGTTGCAGCGCCTGTGGCAGCACCGACAAGCCCTGGTGCAATACGTTCTGACGTATAGCCTGGGCCAACGAGATCCAGAGGTGGGGCAAATCACGCTGCAGGAGTGGTCTCAGATCAGGGACCTATGAAGTTGACGCGCCCCCTGGGCCATGGGGTACCCTGAGTCGGGCCGGTAGACGCTGGGGGTTGTTGTCACTGTGGCGGTGACCCAGTCCGTGACCCAGGGCGGTCAATCCAAGGGTAATTTGTATATATGGATTCTATAATGTCTGACTACGCCACCTGTGGAGTGCGGCCAAAGGGGCCGCCGCTGCGGAACAGTCCTCTGAAGCTGGTGGTTTTGCAGCAACGGTATTATTACTCACCACAGGAAGAGTGTAGCTTTAGGGCAGTGTGGGTGGATGATGGTGGTTGTAGTGCAGGGAGTCAGTAATGAACACAGAGTCCGTGTGATACCGTCTCAAGATATTACTCACAGTTGTTGTAGTCCAGATTACAGGTACCAGAGCAATCTCCTCCGTCGTGCTGTGCATACTCAGTGAGGGGCTCAGTCCACCCCCAGATAGCTCCGGAGTACTTAGCAGTACCCCCTTCTGTGTGTCCTTTCTCTGGCCTTCTCCCTGCACCTCACACCCAGTGACACTTCTATCCGGTATCCTTGGGCCTTGGCGGGTGACGTGTGTTCCGTCCCCTGGGTTCTATGTGGCTACCTTCTTAGTGAGACTGGTGTGGACTTTGGCCTGCAGTACATGAAATGCAGCAGCCTCCGGTTTCTAGTTGAGCCTTGCTGTTTCTCCGCTAGATGAGGGACCGGTTCCCCTTATCTGGCCTGACCCCTCTACCTCCTGGTAGCAGCGGGAGAACGGGTGGCATTCTGCACGGCCCGTAGCCGTAGGGTCCCTTCGGTTCCTGGAGCCTTCCAGCTCCCACTCCTCTCTTCTCTCCTTCAGTCCTGGGCCTCCCAGGCTAGGCCCGCCTCCGGAGCAGAGCTCATGCCTAGTCTCTGCTCCTGTCACTTTTCCTCCTCTGTCTGGCTTGCTCTTTCCAATATGGCTTCCTATTTATACTCTCCTTATCATGTGCTCCCGTAAGCTGCTCCCCTAAGCACCCACTACATAGGACCCTCAAACCAGCTAGGGAACTGGGACTGTGCTCTCCCTTAGGAGCAATCTCGCCCTACCCCCACTGCGGGTATGTGTTGGATGCAGGAGTTAGGGTCCCGAGCCATACGCCTTCCTTACCTGAGGGTGAGATACCACACCTCTGGGTGAGATGCAGTAACTCTGTGGCGACTGATCCCTCAGGGGCGCCACACACCCTTCTGCACAGTTTTGAAATGGCGACGAAGATGTTTAGTGCTGACGACGATGCCATTATCAGCATGACTATTCTGGTGATTTACATGCTGGAGCACACATTAAACAGAATTCAGAGTCAGGTGGTGGGACAAGAGGAGGTGGAGGAAGTAGGGGAGGAGTCGTATGCGGAAGGGATAACATCTCCAAGGTCCAGACGGTTGGCAGCACCAAGGCGGCAGGCATGGGAGGGTGGGGGAGAGGGATTAACCAGGGCGCATGGTAGCAGCCAAACTGTTGAGGAAGGTGCAGGAGCCGAGGAAGAAGTGGAGGACGAACTGGCGATGGGCATGGAAGACTCATAAGATGAGGGAGACCTTGATCACATTTCTGTTGTGCGAGGTTGGAGGGAGAGGGCAGAGGAAGGAAGCATGTTTCTTACCCCGCTACCAACACAACAAGCACTTGGTCCTTCTGGATGCGCAAGACACATGAGTGCCTTCTTGCTGCACTACCTGCAACATGACCCCCGGATTGTCAGAATTCAAAGTAATCCCGACTACTGGGTTGCCACACTCTTAGATCCCCGGTACAAAAGTATATTTGCCGAAATAATTCCTGCCATAAAAAGGTATTGACGAATGCAGGAGTATCTGCAGACGCTGTTGCAGAATCTTACATGTGCTTTTCCACAAAACACCAGTGGTGCACATAGTGAATCTCACAGTTCTAACTTGCCAACGGTGGGACTGTCGAGTCTTCATCACTGAAACAGTAACAGTAACACAGTATCTGCTGGTAACAGCAATTTTGTGGAATCGTTTCACCACTTTTTTAGACCATCCTTTGCAAGGCCACAGGAGACAGGAAGTCTGACACATAGTCAATGTCTAGAGAGGATGGTACAGGAGAATCTCCAAGTGAACATCGAAGCCATGACTGTGTCACTGGACCCTTGCTCATTTTGGTATTCCAATCTGGAAAAATCGCCGGAGCTCGCCACTCACGCCTTGGAGATCTTGTCATGCCATGCAGCCAGCGTTCTCTCTGAACGTGTGTTCAGCGCTGCTGGTGGTGTGCTGACAGACAAGCGCACGCGGCTGTCCACTGAGAATGTAGACAGACTCACGTTCATAAAGATGAACAAATCATGGATTCGCAAGGACATTTCTACCCCTGTGTCATCCTTGGGAGACTAAAAGCTTGGGGATTTGGTAAAATCACCTCACCAACCGTTTTAAGCAACAGTGGGGCAATTGATGCCACTTAACCCTAGAACGCATGACCATAAAAATCTACACTTTCACATACCTGGGGCCCTTTAGGCCCGTGTGCAAATAACATGGAATAACTCAAACTCAAATGACAAACAACTATATACATGAAGAATACCTAGAGTTTCAAAATTCTAAAATTCTAACTTAAGTAATCTTGCAGAAAATAGAAAACAATTAACTGGGTGGGCCTGCAAGGCCACAATTTTGGGAGTCCCCTTGCTGTGTCTTACGTGACGTTGGCATCGTCAATTCCAGATGGGTTGGGTCGCACCCCCCCCCCCTTTTAACTGTAAGAAACTACATACACTATGGCTTGGGGTAACACAGATGGTTGAGTCTGAAGAGCTGTTTACTCAGAGGTCTGCTCCAAATCTTCAGTGTCTTCTAGTCAGCGTAGAATTTTTAACTGCATCTAGCCTAGGCAATACTTTGGGCGTAGTAGCCCAGCTGCGAAGCAAGCCGCACCGCCTGTGTATCTAATAAGAATTTTTAAATGAATCTAGCCTAGGCAGACTGTGGGGACCCCCAACCAAACCCAGACGCTCAGCTCCCCTACCGCCCCCCTTTCATGGACAATACAATAATGTAACTCTTACAACTGGATGGGTGAGGATCGGTCACAGCTTTATTAACTCTTTATACTCATTCCATTAGAAAGACATTTTATTTCTAAAATAATTCAGCTTGTTGCAGCATGCCCTGGGTCCCCACTCTGGCAAGTTGGCCAACAAGTGTAACTCTCCAACATGTCCTTTCTATTTCCAGGCCACGGAGGATCCAGCGTACTCGTATGCAGGACTCTGACCCCCACCCATCACTCTTAACGCTGTTCCACTCCGTCCTGGAGTCCTGACAGGAATATGTCCAGTCCAATATCTATTAAGTGAACACCGTCGGGCCGTATGAGGCCTGCTTTATCTCCTTCCAGTTGTCGGTGTCATATCACTACACCACCTCTGTCTCTTCTAAATTTTGCCATCCGAATATTTATTACCCGCCTTGTCCATTCGATGGCCGTGATGTCTCGCGCACCTTGCCATACCGCTTTCGGCACAATCTCTGACTATACTATAGCTAATTTTGTGAAAAATTCTCTGAAGCGCTCAGTGTCTAGTTTCATTATTGCCATTAGTTATGCGCTCTTGTGATGACCTAGGTTGTTTCCCCCTGCCTGTATAACTAAGATGACCGGACCTCTTGCCTCTCTCCCTACCTTGATTACCTCCATTAGTACCTGTGGCCATAGCAGGCCTCTAATACCTCTCCAGTTGAAATATATGTTATGAAACTCTAATTTCCTCCCGCCTGGGCGGACTTTCGCCCTTTTTTGTGCCCAATATATATACGAGTGGCCTATCACTCACACTGTTGGCTTAGCGTCACCTGTAAAAGAAACAAACCACATTAGGATAACAAGTCCGGTCTTATGTATCTCGCCAAACACGTGGATCGCCATCTCCCTATCCTCTCAACTTCCGTTTCTGACAGTCCTGCTCTTGCTGCTTCTGTGGCCGCACCTATGCGGAATGAGTGTGTCCTGTAATCTTTGGGGTGGTTCCCTGCCGATGTTATGCATTTATTAAATATAGCTTGGAACAGGTATCTTGATAATGGCGTTCCATCAATGTGTGATAGGAAGAAATTACTTTGTGATCTGATGGTTAGATATGTTTTTACTATTGTTACCCGACTCAGTGCACCGTTTGTGGGTTGCAGAAGTACCCAAGTACCCCTGCCCGCTGGAACCGTTTTCGATTGGTGTATGCGTAGACGTATTGCATTATTGGCTATGACTACGTCCTGGTGTAATAAGCCTCCACTGGTGGTAATTTTGGATTGAGGGACTAATTCGCTTATACATAGCGGCCCGAAGAAGGCGATCACAAATGCAGTAGACATTAGTGTTGCTTCAAATTGTGAGTGTCATGTTAATGGTGTTAGGGATAAGATGTGAGAAATCAGTTTTAGTGACACGGGACGGGACGTCTACATTCCTGACTTGGCTGACGCCTTTTCCACCCTTTTATGGATTGTCTGATGATGAATCTTTGTCACATCTCCCCAATTCAGTAGTTGGAAGTGAAATTCTACTCCGGTCAGACACCGCTGCGCTGACGCCCCTGATATGCCCCTCATCATTAGCTGGTGGTGAAATTCTATGGTGACTTGTGATCTGGCTTGTTCACATTGGTCAACCCGTCTGCCTGCTACTAGTCGTGTCCACTCTTCCCATGCCTTACCATATGCTTGCCACGTTGACGGGGCAACTGACGCTCTGATTAATGGCATCAACTATTCGCCACTAGATCCCATAGGAAGGGTGGCAACTGTTGCCCGATGGGTGGGCGTTGTGGAAGAGCTATGTGAAAATCTGCCAATTGAATTGTTATAAAGCGTTAGCAGCAGCTTTATACCCCTCAGCATAGTGGCTAGCGCGGACCCATACATTGTGTTTTAGGCAAAGGAATGCTAGCCTGCGTAGTAGGCCTAGCACTGGGAGAGACGATGATGCCATCTTATTAATGCAGTGCGCTAGGCTGGTGTTTTGTGTTATGAAGCGTATATTTTTGTTAGCCAGGCGCGCACCCCATATTTCTATTGCTACCACTATTGGGAAAAATTATTTTCAGTGCTAGATGCAGCTAAAAATTATTATTAATTTCAAAGCTGGTGGAGCTTGGTATAGGTGGCCTAATACAATGAGTCCCACACACTGCTAGAAGCCCAAATATTTTTTCAGAGCTAGATGCAGATAAAAAATATTTTTAATTTGCAACCTGATGGAGGTCAGTATAGATGAACTAATAGACCCAGTCCCACACACTGCTAGAAGCCCAAATATTTTTTCAGAGCTAGATGCAGTAAAAAATTATATTCAATTTGCAACCTGATGGAGGTCAGTATAGATGGACTAATAGAACAAGACCCACACACTGCTAGAAGCTCAAATATTTTTTCAGAGCTAGATGCAGATAAAAATTATTTTTCATTTGCAACCTGATGGAGGTCAGTGTAGATGGAATAATAGACCAAGTCCCACACACTGCTAGAAGCCCAAATATTTTTTCAGAGCTAGATGCAGATAACAAATATTTTTAATTTGCAACCTGATGGAGGTCAGTATATATGGACTACTAGAAAAAGTCCCACACACTGCTAGAAGCCCAAATATTTGTTCAGAGGTAGATGCAGAATAAAATTATATTGAATTTGCAACCTGGTGTAGGTTAGTATAGATGGACTAATAGAACAAGTCCCACACACTGCTAGAAGCCCAAATATTTTTTCAGAGCTAGGTGGGGAAAAAAATGATATTCAATTTGCAACCTGATGGAGGTCAGTATAGATGGACTAATAGACCAAGTCCCACACACTGCTAGAAGCCCAAATACTTTTTCAGAGCTAGATGCAGATAAAAATTATTTTTAAATTGCAACCTGATGGAGATCAGTATAGATGGACTAATAGACCAAGTCCCACACACTGCTAGAAGCCCAAATATTTTTTCAGAGCTAGATGCAGATAAAATTATTTTTAATTTGCAACCTGATGGAGGTCAGTATAGATGGACTAAAAGACCAAGTCCCACACACTGCTAGAAGCCCAAATATTTTTTCAGAGCTATATTCAGATAACAAATATTTTTAATTTGCAACCTGATGGAGGTCAGTATAGATGGACTACTAGAAAAAGTCCCACACACTGCTAGAAGCCCAAATATTTTTTCAGAGGTAGATGCAGAATAAAATTATATTGAATTTGCAACCTGGTGTAGGTTAGTATAGATGGACTAATAGAACAAGTCCCACACACTGCTACAGTAGAAGGCCAAATACTTTTTCAGAGCTAGATGCAGATAAAAATTATTTTTAATTTGCAACCTGATGGAGATCAGTATAGATGGACTAATAGACCAAGTCCCACACACTGCTAGAAGCCCAAATATTTTTTCAGAGCTAGATGCAGATAAAAATTATTTTTAATTTGCAACCTGATGGAGGTCAGTGTAGATGGACTAATAGACCAAGTCCCACACACTGCTAGAAGCCCAAATATTTTTTCAGAGCTAGATGCAGATAACAAATATTTTTAATTTGCAACCTGATGGAGGTCAGTATAGATGGACTACTAGAACAAGTCCCACACATTGCTAGAAGCCCAAATATTTTTTCAGAGGTAGATGCAGAATAAAATTATATTGAATTTTCAACCTGGTGTAGGTTAGTTTAGATGGACTAATAGAACAAGTCCCACACACTGCCAGAAGCCCAAATATTTTTTCAGAGCTAGATGGGGAAAAAAATGATATTCAATTTGCAACCTGATGGAGGTCAGTATAGATGGACTAATAGACCAAGTCCCACACACTGCTAGAAGCCCAAATACTTTTTCAGAGCTAGATGCAGATAAAAATTATTTTTAATTTGCAACCTTATGGAGATCAGTATAGATGGACGAATAGACCAAGTCCCACACACTGCTAGAAGCCCAAATATTTTTTCAGAGCTAGATGCAGATAAAAATTATTTTTAATTTGCAACCTGATGGAGGTCAGTGTAGATGGACTAATAGACCAAGTCCCACACACTGCTAGAAGCCCAAATATTTTTTCAGAAGTAGATGCAGAAAAAAATTATATTCAATTTGCAACCTGATGGAGGTCAGTATAGATGGACTAATAGAGCAAGTCCCACACACTGCTAGAAGCCCAAATTTTTTTTCAGAGGTAGATGCAGAAAAAAATGATATTCAATTTGCAACCTGATGGAGGTTAGTATAGATGGACTAATAGACCAAGTCCCACATACTGATAGAAGCCCAAATACTTTTTCAGAGCTAGATGCAGATAAAAATTATTTTTAATTTGCAACTTGATGGAGATCAGTATAGATGGACTAATAGACCAAGTCCCACACACTGCTAGAAGCCCAAATATTTTTTCAGAGCTAGATGCAGATAAAAATTATTTTTAATTTGCAACCTGATGGAGGTCAGTGTAGATGGACTAATAGACCAAGTCCCGCACACTGCTAGAAGCCCAAATATTTTTTCAGAAGTAGATGCAGAAAAAAATTATATACAATTTGCAACCTGATGGAGGTCAGTATAGATGGACTAATAGAGCAAGTCCCACACACTGCGAGAAGCCCAAATTTTTTTTCAGAGGTAGATGCAGAAAAAAATGATATTCAATTTGCAACCTGATGGAGATCAGTATAGATGGACTAATAGAACAAGTTCCACACACTGCTAGAAGCCCAAACATTTTTCCAGAGCTAGATGCAGATAAAAATTATTTTTAATTTGCAGTCTGATGGAGGTCAGTATAGATGGACTAATAGATCAAGTCCCACACACTGCTAGAAGCCCAAACATTTTTTCAGAAGTAGATGCAGAAAAAAATGATATTCAGTTTGCAACCTGATGGAGGTCAGTATAGATGGACCAATAGAAAAAGTCCCACACACAGCTAGAAGCCCAAATATTTTTTCAGAGGTAGATGCAGATAAAAATTATTTTTAATTTGCAGCCTGATGGAGGTCAGTATAGATGGACTAATAGAGAAAGTTCCACACACTGCTAGAAGTCCAAATATTTTTTCAGAGCTAGATGCAGACAAAAAATTATTTTTAATTTGCAACCTGATGGAGGTCAGTATAGATGGTCTAATAGAGAAAGTCCCACACACTGCTAGAAGGCCAAATATTTTTTCAGAGCTAGATGCAGATATAAATTATTTTTACTTTGCAACCTGATGGAGGTCAGTATAGATGGACTAATAGAGAAAGTCCCACACACTGCTAATAGGCAAAATATTTTTTCAGAGCTACATGCAGAAAAAATTATATTCAGTTTGCAACCTGATGGAGGTCAGTATGGATGGACTAATAGAACAAGTCCCACACACTGCTAGAAGGCCAAATATTTTTTCAGAGCTAGATGCAGACAAAAAATTATTTTTAATTTGCAACCTGATGGAGGTCAGTATAGATGGACTAATAGAGAAAGTCCCACACACTGCTAGAAGGCCAAATATTTTTTCAGAGCTAGATGCAGACAAAAAATTATTTTGAATTTGCAACCTGATGGAGGTCAGTATAGGTGGACTAATAGAGAAAGTCCCACACACTGCTAGAAGGCCAAATATTTTTTCAGAGCTAGATGCAGATAAAAATTATTTTTAATTTGCAACCTGATGTAGGTCAGTATAGATGGACTAATAGAGAAAGTCCCACACACTGCTAGAAGGCCAAATATTTTTTCAGAGCTAGATGCAGACAAAAAATTATTTTTAATTTGCAACCTGATGGAGGTCAGTATAGATGGACTAATAGAACAAGTCCCACACACAGCTAGAAGCCCAAATATTTTTTCAGAGGTAGATGCAGATAAAAATTATTTTTAATTTGCAACCTGATGGAGGTCAGTGTAGATGGACTAATAGAGAAAGTCCCACACACTGCTAGAAGCCCAAATATTTTTTCAGAGCTAGATGCAGATAACAAATATTTTTAATTTGCAACCTGATGGAGGTCAGTATAGATGGACTACTAGAACAAGTCCCACACACTGCTAGAAGCCCAAATATTTTTTCAGAGGTAGATGCAGAATAAAATTATATTGAATTTGCAACCTGGTGTAGGTTAGTATAGATGGACTAATAGAACAAGTCCCACACACAGCTACAAGCCCAAATACTTTTTCAGAGCTAGATGCAGATAAAAATTATTTTTAATTTGCAACCTGATGGAGATCAGTATAGATGGACTAATAGACCATGTCCCACACACTGCTAGAAGCCCAAATATTTTTTCATAGCTAGATGCAGATAACAAATATTTTTAATTTGCAACCTGATGGAGGTCAGTATAGATGGACTACTAGAACAAGTCCCACACACTGCTAGAAGCCCAAATATTTTTTCAGAGCTAGATGCAGATAAAAATTATTTTTAATTTGCAACCTGATGGAGGTCAGTGTAGATGGACTAATAGACCAAGTCCCGCACACTGCTAGAAGCCCAAATATTTTTTCAGAAGTAGATGCAGAAAAAAATTATATACAATTTGCAACCTGATGGAGGTCAGTATAGATGGACTAATAGAGCAAGTCCCACACACTGCGAGAAGCCCAAATTTTTTTTCAGAGGTAGATGCAGAAAAAAATGATATTCAATTTGCAACCTGATGGAGATCAGTATAGATGGACTAATAGAACAAGTTCCACACACTGCTAGAAGCCCAAACATTTTTCCAGAGCTAGATGCAGATAAAAATTATTTTTAATTTGCAGTCTGATGGAGGTCAGTATAGATGGACTAATAGATCAAGTCCCACACACTGCTAGAAGCCCAAACATTTTTTCAGAAGTAGATGCAGAAAAAAATGATATTCAGTTTGCAACCTGATGGAGGTCAGTATAGATGGACCAATAGAAAAAGTCCCACACACAGCTAGAAGCCCAAATATTTTTTCAGAGGTAGATGCAGATAAAAATTATTTTTAATTTGCAGCCTGATGGAGGTCAGTATAGATGGACTAATAGAGAAAGTTCCACACACTGCTAGAAGTCCAAATATTTTTTCAGAGCTAGATGCAGACAAAAAATTATTTTTAATTTGCAACCTGATGGAGGTCAGTATAGATGGTCTAATAGAGAAAGTCCCACACACTGCTAGAAGGCCAAATATTTTTTCAGAGCTAGATGCAGATATAAATTATTTTTACTTTGCAACCTGATGGAGGTCAGTATAGATGGACTAATAGAGAAAGTCCCACACACTGCTAATAGGCAAAATATTTTTTCAGAGCTACATGCAGAAAAAATTATATTCAGTTTGCAACCTGATGGAGGTCAGTATGGATGGACTAATAGAACAAGTCCCACACACTGCTAGAAGGCCAAATATTTTTTCAGAGCTAGATGCAGACAAAAAATTATTTTTAATTTGCAACCTGATGGAGGTCAGTATAGATGGACTAATAGAGAAAGTCCCACACACTGCTAGAAGGCCAAATATTTTTTCAGAGCTAGATGCAGACAAAAAATTATTTTGAATTTGCAACCTGATGGAGGTCAGTATAGGTGGACTAATAGAGAAAGTCCCACACACTGCTAGAAGGCCAAATATTTTTTCAGAGCTAGATGCAGATAAAAATTATTTTTAATTTGCAACCTGATGTAGGTCAGTATAGATGGACTAATAGAGAAAGTCCCACACACTGCTAGAAGGCCAAATATTTTTTCAGAGCTAGATGCAGACAAAAAATTATTTTTAATTTGCAACCTGATGGAGGTCAGTATAGATGGACTAATAGAACAAGTCCCACACACAGCTAGAAGCCCAAATATTTTTTCAGAGGTAGATGCAGATAAAAATTATTTTTAATTTGCAACCTGATGGAGGTCAGTGTAGATGGACTAATAGAGAAAGTCCCACACACTGCTAGAAGCCCAAATATTTTTTCAGAGCTAGATGCAGATAACAAATATTTTTAATTTGCAACCTGATGGAGGTCAGTATAGATGGACTACTAGAACAAGTCCCACACACTGCTAGAAGCCCAAATATTTTTTCAGAGGTAGATGCAGAATAAAATTATATTGAATTTGCAACCTGGTGTAGGTTAGTATAGATGGACTAATAGAACAA
Organism: Phyllobates terribilis; assembly: GCF_046119375.1. Classification (NCBI taxonomy): domain Eukaryota; kingdom Metazoa; phylum Chordata; class Amphibia; order Anura; family Dendrobatidae; genus Phyllobates; species Phyllobates terribilis. The sequence continues at coordinate 66,765,658 of NW_027362763.1, read as the reverse complement.
GTCCCACACACAGCTACAAGCCCAAATACTTTTTCAGAGCTAGATGCAGATAAAAATTATTTTTAATTTGCAACCTGATGGAGATCAGTATAGATGGACTAATAGACCATGTCCCACACACTGCTAGAAGCCCAAATATTTTTTCATAGCTAGATGCAGATAACAAATATTTTTAATTTGCAACCTGATGGAGGTCAGTATAGATGGACTACTAGAACAAGTCCCACACACTGCTAGAAGCCCAAATATTTGTTCAGAGGTAGATGCAGAATAAAATTATATTGAATTTGCAAAATGGTGTAGGTTAGTATAGATGGACTAATAGAACAAGTCCCACACACTGCTAGAAGCCCAAATATTTTTTCAGAGCTAGATGGGGAAAAAAATGATATTCAATTTGCAACCTGATGGAGGTCAGTATAGATGGACTAATAGACCAAGTCCCACACACTGCTAGAAGCCCAAATACTTTTTCAGAGATAGATTAGATAAAAATTATTTTTAATTTGCAACCTGATGGATATCAGTATAGATGGACTAATAGATCAAGTCCCACACACTGCTAGAAGCCCAAATATTTTTTCAGAGCTAGATGCAGATAAAAATTATTTTTAATTTGCAACCTGATGGAGGTCAGTGTAGATGGACTAATAGACCAAGTCCCACACACTGCTAGAAGCCCAAATATTTTTTCAGAAGTAGATGCAGAAAAAAATTATATTCAATTTGCAACACGATTGGAGGTCAGTATAGATGGACTAATAGAGCAAATCCCACACACTGCTAGAAGCCCAAATTTTTTTTCAGAGGTAGATGCAGAAAAAAATGATATTCAATTTGCAACCTGATGCAGATCAATATAGATGGACTAATAGAAGAAGTCCCACACACTGCTAGAAGCCCAAACATTTTTCCAGAGCTAGATGCAGATAACAATTATTTTTAATTTACAGTCTGATGGAGGTCAGTATAGATGGACTAATAGACCAAGTCCCACACACTGCTAGAAGCCCAAACATTTTTTCAGTAGATGCAAAAAAAAATGATATTCAGTTTGCAACCTGATGGAGGTCAGTATAGATGGACTAATAGAACAAGTCCCACACACAGCTAGAAGCCCAAATATTTTTTCAGAGGTAGATGCAGATAAAAATTATTTTTAATTTGCAGCCTGATGGAGGTCAGTATAGATGGACTAATAGAGAAAATCAAACACACTGCTAGAAGGCCAAATATTTTTTCAGAGATAGATGCAGACAAAAAATTATTTTTAATTTGCAACCTGATGGAGGTCAGTATAGATGGACTAATAGAGAAAGTCCCACACACTGCTAGAAGGCCAAATATTTTTTCAGAGCTAGATGCAGATATAAATTATTTTTAATTTGCAACCTGATGGAGGTCAGTATAGATGGACTAATAGAGAAAGTCCCACATACTGCTAAAAGGCCAAATATTTTTTCAGAGCTACATGCAGAAAAAATTATATTCAGTTTGCAACCTGATGGAGATCAGTATGGATGGACTAATAGAACAAGTTCCACGCACAGCTAGAAGGCCAAATATTTTTTCAGAGGTAGATGCAGATAAAAATTATTTTTAATTTGCAGCCTGATGGAGGTCAGTATAGATGGACTAATAGAGAAAGTCCCACACACTGCTAGAAGGCCAAATATTTTTTCAGAGCTAGATGCAGACAAAAATTTATTTTGAATTTGCAACCTGATGTAGGTCAGTATAGGTGGACTAGTAGAGAAAGTCCCACACACTGCTAGAAGGCCAAATATTTTTTCAGAGCTAGATGCAGATAAAAATTATTTTTAATTTGCAACCTGATGTAGGTCAGTATAGATGGACTAATAGAGAAAGTCCCACACACTGCTAGAAGGCCAAATATTTTTTCAGAGCTAGATGCAGACAAAAAATTATTTTTAATTTGCAACCTGATGGAGGTCAGTATAGATGGACTAATAGAACAAGTCCCACACACAGCTAGAAGCCCAAATATTTTTTCAGAGGTAGATGCAGATAAAAATTATTTTTAATTTGCAACCTGATGGAGGTCAGTGTAGATGGACTAATAGAGAAAGTCCCACACACTGCTAGAAGCCCAAATATTTTTTCAGAGCTAGATGCAGATAACAAATATTTTTAATTTGCAACCTGATGGAGGTCAGTATAGATGGACTACTAGAACAAGTCCCACACACTGCTAGAAGCCCAAATATTTTTTCAGAGGTAGATGCAAAATAAAATTATATTGAATTTGCAACCTGGTGTAGGTTAGTATAGATGGACTAATAGAACAAGTCCCACACACTGCTAGAAGCCCAAATATTTTTTCAGAGCTAGATGCAGATAAAAATTATTTTTAATTTGCAACCTGATGGAGGTCAGTATAGATGGACTGATAGACCAAGTCCCACACACTGCTAGAAGCCCAAACATTTTTCCAGAGTTAGATGCAGATAAAAATTATTTTTAATTTGCAGTCTGATGGAGGTCAGTATAGATGGACTAATAGACCAAGTCCCACACACTGCTAGAAGCCCAAACATTTTTTCAGAAGTAGATGCAGAAAAAAATGATATTCAGTTTGCAACCTGATGGAGGTCAGTATAGATGGACTAATAGAAAAAGTCCCACACACAGCTAGAAGCCCAAATATTTTTTCAGACGTAGATGCAGATAAAAATTATTTTTAATTTGCAGACTGATGGAGGTCAGTATAGATGGACTAATAGAGAAAATCCCACACACTGCTAGAAGGCCAAATATTTTTTCAGAGATAGATGCAGACAAAAAATTATTTTTAATTTGCAACCTGATGGAGGTCAGTATAGATGGACTAATAGAGAATGTCCCACACACTGCTAGAAGGCCAAATATTTTTTCAGAGCTAGATGCAGATATAAATTATTTTTAATTTGCAACCAGATGGAGGTCAGTATAGATGGACTAATAGAGAAAGTCCCACACACTGCTAAAAGGCCAAATATTTTTTCAGAGCTACATGCAGAAAAAATTATATTCAGTTTGCAACCTGATGGAGGTCAGTATGGATGGACTAATAGAACAAGTTCCACGCACAGCTAGAAGGCCAAATATTTTTTCAGAGGTAGATGAAGATAAAAATTATTTTTAATTTGCAGCCTGATGGAGGTCAGTATAGATGGACTAATAGAGAAAGTCCCACACACTGCTAGAAGGCCAAATATTTTTTCAGAGCTAGATGCAGACAAAAAATTATTTTTAATTTGCAACCTGATGGAGGTCAGTATAGATGGACTAATAGAGAAAGTCCCACACAATGCTAGAAGGCCAAATATTTTTTCAGAGCTAGATGCAGACAAAAAATTATTTTTAATTTGCAACCTGATGTAGGTCAGTATAGATGGACTAATAGAGAAAGTCCCACACACTGCTAGAAGGCCAAATATTTTTTCAGAGCTAGATGCAGACAAAAAATTATTTTTAATTTGCAACCTGATGGAGGTCAGTATAGATGGACTAATAGAACAAGTCCCACACACAGCTAGAAGCCCAAATATTTTTTCAGAGGTAGATGCAGATAAAAATTATTTTTAATTTGCAACCTGATGGAGGTCAGTGTAGATGGACTAATAGAGAAAGTCCCACACACTGCTAGAAGCCCAAATATTTTTTCAGAGCTAGATGCAGATAACAAATATTTTTAATTTGCAACCTGATGGAGGTCAGTATAGATGGACTACTAGAACAAGTCCCACACACTGCTAGAAGCCCAAATAGTTTTTCAGAGGTAGATGCAAAATAAAATTATATTGAATTTGCAACCTGGTGTAGGTTAGTATAGATGGACTAATAGAACAAGTCCCACACACTGCTAGAAGCCCAAATATTTTTTCAGAGCTAGATGCAGATAAAAATTATTTTTAATTTGCAACCTGATGGAGGTCAGTATAGATGGACTGATAGACCAAGTCCCACACACTGCTAGAAGCCCAAACATTTTTCCAGAGCTAGATGCAGATAAAAATTATTTTTAATTTGCAGTCTGATGGAGGTCAGTATAGATGGACTAATAGACCAAGTCCCACACACTGCTAGAAGCCCAAACATTTTTTCAGAAGTAGATGCAGAAAAAAATGATATTCAGTTTGCAACCTGATGGAGGTCAGTATAGATGGACTAATAGAAAAAGTCCCACACACAGCTAGAAGCCCAAATATTTTTTCAGAGGTAGATGCAGATAAAAATTATTTTTAATTTGCAGACTGATGAAGGTCAGTATAGATGGACTAATAGAGAAAATCCCACACACTGCTAGAAGGCCAAATATTTTTTCAGAGATAGATGCAGACAAAAAATTATTTTTAATTTGCAACCTGGTGGAGGTCAGTATAGATGGACTAATAGAGAATGTCCCACACACTGCTAGAAGGCCAAATATTTTTTCAGAGCTAGATGCAGATATAAATTATTTTTAATTTGCAACCAGATGGAGGTCAGTATAGATGGACTAATAGAGAAAGTCCCACACACTGCTAAAAGGCCAAATATTTTTTCAGAGCTACATGCAGAAAAAATTATATTCAGTTTGCAACCTGATGGAGGTCAGTATGGATGGACTAATAGAACAAGTTCCACGCACAGCTAGAAGGCCAAATATTTTTTCAGAGGTAGATGAAGATAAAAATTATTTTTAATTTGCAGCCTGATGGAGGTCAGTATAGATGGACTAATAGAGAAAGTCCCACACACTGCTAGAAGGCCAAATATTTTTTCAGAGCTAGATGCAGACAAAAAATTATTTTTAATTTGCAACCTGATGGAGGTCAGTATAGATGGACTAATAGAGAAAGTCCCACAGAATGCTAGAAGGCCAAATATTTTTTCAGAGCTAGATGCAGACAAAAAATTATTTTTAATTTGCAACCTGATGTAGGTCAGTATAGATGGACTAATAGAGAAAGTCCCACACACTGCTAGAAGGCCAAATATTTTTTCAGAGCTAGATGCAGACAAAAAATTATTTTTAATTTGCAACCTGATGGAGGTCAGTATAGATGGACTAATAGAACAAGTCCCACACACAGCTAGAAGCCCAAATATTTTTTCAGAGGTAGATGCAGATAAAAATTATTTTTAATTTGCAACCTGATGGAGGTCAGTGTAGATGGATTAATAGAACAAGTCCCACACACTGCTAGAAGCCCAAATTTTTTTTCAGAGGTAGATGCAGAAAAAAATGATATTCAGTTTGCAACCTGATGGAGGTCAGTATAGATGGACTAATAGAACATGTCCCACACACTGCTAGAAGTCCAAATATTTTTTCAGAGCTAGATGCAGAAAAAAATTATATTCAATTTGAAACCTGATGGAGATCAGTATAGATGGACTAATAGAACAAGTCCCACACACTGCTAGAAGCCCAAACATTTTTCCAGAGCTAGATGCAGACAAAAAATTATTTTGAATTTGCATCGTGATGGAGGTCAGTACAGATGGACTAATAGAACAAGTCCCACACACTGCTAGAAGCCCAAATACTTTTTCAGAGCTAGATGCGGAAAAAAATGATATTCAATTTGCAACCTGATGGAGGTCAGTATAGATGGACTAATAGAAGAAGTCCCACACACTGCTAGAAGCCAAATATTTTTTCAGAGCAAGATACAGATAAAAATTATTTTTAATTTGCAACCTGATGGAGGTCAGTATAGATTGACTAATAGAGAAAGTCCCACACACTGCTAGAAGGCCAAATATTTTTTCAGAGCTAGATGCAGAAAAAAATTATATTCAGTTTGCAACCTGATGGAGGTCAGTATAGATGGACCAATAGAACAAGTCCCACACACAGCTAGAAGCCCAAATATTTTTTCAGAGGTAGATGCAGATAAAAATTATTTTTAATTTGCATCCTGATGGAGGTCAGTATAGATGGACTAATAGAGAAAGTCCCACACACTGCTAGAAGGCCAAATATTTTTTCAGAGCTAGATGCAGACAAAAAATTATTTTGAATTTGCATCGTGATGGAGGTCAGTATAGATGGACTAATAGAACAAGTCCCACACACTGCTAGAAGCCCAAATATTTTTTCAGAGCTAGATGCGGAAAAAAATGATATTCAATTTGCAACCTGAAGGAGGTCAGTATAGATGGACTAATAGACCAAGTCCCACACACTGCTAGAAGCCCAAATACTTTTTCAGAGCTAGATGCAGATAAAAATTATTTTTAATTTGCAACCTGATGGAGATCAGTATAGATGGACTAATAGACCAAGTCCCACACACTGCTAGAAGCCCAAATATTTTTTCAGAGCTAGATGCAGATAAAAATTATTTTTAATTTGCAACCTGATGGAGGTCAGTGTAGATGGACTAATAGACCAAGTCCCACACACTGCTAGAAGCCCAAATATTTTTTCAGAAGTAGATGCAGAAAAAAATTATATTCAATTTGCAACCTGATGGAGGTCAGTATAGATGGATTAATAGAACAAGTCCCACACACTGCTAGAAGCCCAAATTTTTTTTCAGAGGTAGATGCAGAAAAAAATGATATTCAGTTTGCAACCTGATGGAGGTCAGTATAGGTGGACTAATAGAACAAGTCCCACACACTGCTAGAAGTCCAAATATTTTTTCAGAGCTAGATGCAGAAAAAAATTATATTCAATTTGAAACCTGATGGAGATCAGTATAGATGGACTAATAGAACAAGTCCCACACACTGCTAGAAGCCCAAACATTTTTCCAGAGCTAGATGCAGATAAAAATTATTTTTAATTTGCAGTCTGATGGAGGTCAGTATAGATGGACTAATAGACCAAGTCCCACACACTGCTAGAAGCCCAAACATTTTTTCAGAAGTAGATGCAGAAAAAAATGATATACAGTTTGAAACCTGATGGAGGTCAGTATAGCTGGACTGATAGAACAAGTCCCACACACTGCTAGAAGCCCAAATTTTTTTTCAGAGGTAGACGCAGAAAAAAATTATATTCAATTTGCAACCTGATGGAGGTCAGTATAGATGGACTAATAGAGAAAGTCCCACACACTGCTAGAAGGCCAAATATTTTTTCAGAGCTAGATGCAGATATAAATTATTTTTAATTTGCAACCTGATGGAGGTCAGTATAGATGGACTAATAGAGAAAGTCCCACACACTGCTAAAAGGCCAAATATTTTTTCAAAGCTAGATGCAGAAAAAATTATATTCAGTTTGCAACCTGATGGAGGTCAGTATAGATGGACTAATAGAACAAGTCCCACACACAGCTAGAAGCCCAAATAATTTTTCAGAGGTAGATGCAGATAAAAATTATTTTTAATTTGCAACCTGATGGAGGTCAGTATAGATGGACTAATAGAGAAAGTCCCACACACTGCTAGAAGGCCAAATATTATTTCAGAGCTAGATGCAGACAAAAAATTATTTTGAATATGCAGCGTGATGGAGGTCAGTATAGATGGACTAACAGAACAAGTCCCACACACTGCTAGAAGGCCAAATATTTTTTCAGAGCTAGATGCAGAAAAAAATTATATTCAGTTTGCAACCTGATGGAGGTCAGTATAGATGGACTAATAGAACAAGTCCCACACACTGCTAGAAGCCTAAATATTTTTTCAGAGCTAGATGCAGAAAAAAATTATATTCAATTTGCAACCTGATGGAGGTCAGTATAGATGGACTAATAGATTGATGCTATGCCCAAAAGATTTTACTTCACTAGGTGCAGTAAAAAAATTGGTATTCTATACACAGGTGGTATATCTTGCAACACAGATAGGCTACTCCACTGACTAACACACTCTGCAATAGGCCAAAAAGGATTAGCTTTGCTAGATTCAGCCAAATGCTGTGAAAAAAACTTGCACAGCCCTGGCACAGACCTGCCTGGCAAAAACTGATAGGAACTGATGTAACCTAGTCCTGAAAAGGACTGCAATTACAATTAGTCTTTACTCCCACAATCTATCTATTTAAGAGCACAGACCTGCCTGATAAAAGTCGTAGGAAATGCTGTAACCTAGTCCTTAAAAGGACTGCAATCACAACTATTCCCTACTCCCAAGCTATCTGTAGATTTGTGCGAAAATTGGCTTGAAATTAACAAGGTATAGCGCACACAGCAACAGCGGTGCCGTCTAACACGCAGCTGCAGCAGTGAGAAAATGGTGGTGACGGGGAAAATGGCTTGGTCTTATAGGGCAAGGACATGTGACATACACTGCCAATGACACATGCCCTTGCTTGTGTGCAAAAAAAGCACTTCACTCTGTGTGTGCGCTGCTGATAGGCTGACAGATTGCACCTCCCCACTGTAAATGCGTTAAAGAGAAAAAAAAATGGAGATCTTCATTATTCCTGCAGAGATCCATCCCCTGCCCCTGCCCCCACCCCGCTGTACACTCAAACTGCGTATTAACATTAATTTTCATCATTACTGAGAAAAAATCCAGTTATGATTTTGGTGCACGAACAGTTATCGAACATAACCTCGAACAGCCGAATTTTTCTCAAATCGTTCGTGTTCGCCGAACGGCTCGAACACCGCCCAAAACAGCTTGAATTTGAGTTCGAGTCGAACAACGCTCATCTCTAGTGAGGATACAGTAGATGAGGGTAGAGCTGGTCGTGCAGCGATGGTTACTGCAGGTTGTAGGCTTGTCGGAAAAGTTGGGTCTTCAGGCTCCTTTTGAAAGTTTCCACGGTTGATGAGAGTCTGATGAGTTGGGGTAGAGAGTTCCAGAGTAGGGGGGAAGCATGGGAGAAATCTTGTATGCGATTGTGGGAGGAGGAGATAAGAGGGGAGTAGAGAAGGAGATCTTGTGAGACTAGGTCAGAGATATATGGAGGAGATAGGTTGTGAATGGCTTTGTATGTCATGGTTAGGGTTTTGAACTGGAGTCTCTGACCAATGGGGAGCCAGTTAAGAGATTGACAGAGAGGAGAGGCCAGGGAATAGCGGGGGGACAGGTGGATTAGTCGGGCAGCAGAGTTTAGGATGGATTGGAGGGGTGCGAGAATGTTGGAAGGGAGACCACAGAGCAGGAGGTTGCAGAAGTCAAGGTGGGAGATGATGAGGGCGTGCACTAGTGTTCTTGCAGATTCATGGTTGATGAATGTGTGGATCCGCGAGATATTTTTGAGTTGGAGTCGGGAGCAAGTGGAAAGGGCTTGTATATGTGGTTTGAATGAGAGTCCAGATTCCAGGGTTACCCCAAGGCAGCGAGCTTGAGGGACTGGGGAGAGTAAACAGCCATTGACGTTGTTAGATAGGTCAGTTGGGGGGGTGAATGAGATGGCAGAAAGATGATGAATTCTGTTTTGTCCACATTAAGTTTTAGAAATCTAACAGAGAAGAAGGATGAAATAGCAGAAAAATATTGTGGGATTTTGGTTAGTAAGGAGGTGATATCGGGTCCAGAAGGGTAGGTCTGTGTGTCATCAGCATAGAGGTGATAATGAAAGCCTTGAGACTCTATGAACTGTCCCAGGTAGTGTTGAGCCACCCCCGTAGTGTTCGAGTTCGGTTCGGTTCGTCGAACACCCGTGTGTTCGCCGAACACACGTGTGTTCGTCGAACTGTTCGTCGAACTGTTCGTCGAACACCTTCGAACACCGTTAAAACCAATGGCAGGCAAACAAAAACACATAGAAACACATAGAAAACACCTTCAAAGGTGTCCAAAAGCTGACAAACTGCTCAGAAGACATAACTAACACATGGAAAAGTGACAAGTACATATAGTCATGCGAAAAGAAAAGAGGTGGAGGAGTAAAAGGAGGGGGAGACACAGATATAGGCATGTCATGCCCTTCTAAAATCCAAAAAGTGAGAAGCCGACACGGCCAGTCCGCTCCTGCCCGTGCCACCTCCGTGTCGCCGGGTTTGTGCCAGAGCCGCGGTGAACCCTGACGGCCAGCCCCCCTCTCCCAATACTGGTGCCTGTCCACTGGTGGGTCGAGCGAGCCCCCCTGTGGTGGAGGCAGCTCTAAGCTTTTTAATTTAAATTGTCTCTCTAATTTGAATGAATACACTTTAAATCCATTTACAAGGATCTATTGGAGGGCAAGTCTCATGCCAGCAGCCGCGGTAATTCCAGCTCCAGTAGCGTCCACTAAAGCTGCTGCAGTTAAAAAGCTTTAATAAGGATCGAGCTCGGCTGTCCACCGCAAGGCATCCTACTGCCAGTCCCAGCCCCTATGCCTTGGGGTGCCTCCTGATGCTCTTCACTAAGTATCCCATGGTCCCGAAGCATTTCCTTTGAAAAAATTAAGTGTCTAAACTACAGGTGGTGCAGCTTGCTTAACAGCCGGGATAATCCGCTGACTAGCAGACACTGCTACTAGGCACAAAGTATTTCCTGGGCTAGATGCAGTTAAAAATTTGTAATTAGATACTCTCGTTGGATGCTGAGAAAGCATTCCATAGAGTCTCCTGGCACGCCATATATGATTCTCTTAAAAGCTTGGGGTAGGGGTCTAGGGGACCCTTTTATAGCCAAAATCACGGCCCTGTATCGCAATACGTCACCTAGGCTGAAGATAAATGGAACTGTAGCACCCTGAGGGCTCGGTTGCTACAGACGTATTGCACCTCACCCAGAGGTGTGATATCTCACTCTCAGATAAGGATGGAGTGTGGATCAGGACCCGACACCTGCATGCATTACACCACATTGCCGTGGGGCAGGGCGACCAATATGCCCCTGAGATGGGCACGACAGTCCCTGTCCCTGGCTGGAGTGGGGGGAGGGAACACTGAGGAAGGGGAACCCTGTAGTGCAGGAGCAGGGAGGAAGCAGTTCCTGGGTGCATTGAGAAGGGAGTATAAAAGGTGGGCACCATCTAAGTTCAGTGCAGAGAAGTCTGAGCAGAAGTGGCAGGGAGCAGGGGCTCTGCATGAGCTCTGCTCCGGAGGCGGGCCTAGTAACAGAGGCCCAGGCCTGGAAGAGGGAGAAGGAAGGAAGAGGAGCTGAGAAGGCTCCAGGAACGAGGAATGAAGGGATCCCAGGGGTGCGGACGGGAGAGTCGCCACCGCACGCCCGAATCCACCTGCGTGTAGGGGTCAGGCCAAAGGGGGAGACCGGTCCCCGAACTAGTGGAGGCAGGAAACGACCCTCAGCTAGAAACCGGAGGCTCTGACATTTTATGTGGCGCAGCCCCTCGCTACACCCGCTAGGAAGGCACCACATAGGGTCAGGGAAACTGGCGCCAAGTTTACCAAGAGGGGGCCCGAGGCAGCCGGACAGAAGTGTTGGTAAGAAAGGCCAGACAAAGGACACACAAAGGAGGTCCTGTGAAGTGCTCCAAAGTTATCTGGGAGTTGCCTGAGCCCCTCACCTGGTGAGCACAGTACGACGTGGGCAGCCGTTACCTGCAGACGTGGTCTGGATAATAAGAACTGTGAGTAAAGGCCCTGAACTGCATCACTGACTCCGTGTCGTTACTGCTGCTGCCCTGCACCATCACCCCCATCCTCCGCATACACTGCCCTGAGGCTATACTCCTCCCGTGGGGAGTTATGCTACGCTCTGCTGCACCCACAACACCAGCCTCAGCGGTCTGCCCTGTAGCGGCGGTTCACTCTGACCGCAATCCACGGGTGGCGTAGTCGGACATTTAAACATCAAAACCACATAAATAGTTCCGCCACTGGTTTGACCGCCCTGAACCACGGAACCGGGTCGCCGCCACGAAGACTACAACCACCAGCATCCACCAAAAAGGGTCCGGCTCCGGGTGTCCCAAGGCCCAGGGGGTGCGTCAGAACATTTTCATCACCTTTCACAATCACCAATGGGACAAGGCAGTGATGTCCTCTGTCCCCTCTCTTATACATCCTAGTGACGGAGCACCTGCTCTCATCAATTCGCCATAACCCCAATATTAGGTGGATTGAGGTGGGAGGCACCGAGTACAAGTGCTCTCTATTTGCTGATGATGTCCTAGTATATATCACTCAATCACATATATCCATCCATGCTGTTATGGCTGAAATAGATCACTTTGTTACATGGTAAAATTTTAAAATCAATGCAGCGAAGTCTGAGGCCCTCGATGTCTCCCTCCCCAAATCCATATAGGATTCCATCCAGTCCAACTTTCCCTTTGCCTGGCCCTCACAGGGTATCAAATACTTAGAAATTCCTATTCATAGAGACCTCTCCCATCTATGTTATCTTAATTTTGGGCCCTTTATTGAACAACTCCATACAGACCACGGTTGGCAAGTTAGAACTGTAAGATTCACTACGTGAACCACTGGTGTTTTGTGGAAAAGCACATGTACTCTGCGTTCCAAATTATTATGCAAAAAGTGTTTAGGAGTGATAAGGGAAGAATTTGTTTGTTTGTCAGTTAAACTCATTGATGGTGATGTGTGTCAGGGCTCTTTATATCACTGTAAGCAATTGCAGACACCTGTGCTAATTAGTTTGGCAGGTGTGTCCAATGAAAGGCAAGACTACTTAAGAAGGCTCTCTCACATTATTAAGCAGCCTACATTTTCTGCCAAAATGGGAAAGAAAAAGGATGTGTCGGCTGCTGAGAAGCAACAAATTGTGGAGTGTTTAGGTCAAGGCATGACTACAATCAACATTGTGCGATGATCAGGATGAAGTGTCTTGGCAATCAAGAAGTATGTAGCTAATTCACAGTACACACGTGTGCGTGCTGATAAGGGCAAATTGAGGACTCTTTCCTACAGGCAATTACGTCAGGTTGAAAGAGCAGCGGCAGAAAAGCCTTGTCATAGCAGCAGACAAGTTTTTGAAGCTGCTTGTGCCTCCAACGTCCCCCGAACAACAAGATGCAGGGTCCTTCAGAGGTTTGCAGCTGTGCATGCGCCATCCTGTCGACCTCCTCTATCCACTTCACACAAGCAGAAACGGCTCCAGTGGGCCAAACATTACATGAAGACTGATTTCAAAACTGTTTTGTTCACGGATGAGTGCCGTGCAGCGCTCGATGGTCCAGATGGATGGAGTGGAGGATGGCTGGTTGATGGACACCCCACGCAAACACGGCTACAGCGCCAACAAGGAGGAGGTGGAGTAATGTTTTGGGCTGGAATCATGGGGAGAGAGATTGTCGGCCCCTTTAGGATCCCTGAAGGCGCTAAAGATGAACTCCATAATGTATGTGGATTTTCTCAAACAGCACTTCCTGCCATGGTTCAAGAAGAAGAACCGTGTATTTCAAAGCAAGATCAATTTTCTGCATGATAATGCACCATCTCATGCTGCACATAAAACATCTGCATCTCTGGCTGATATGGGCATAAAAGGGGACAAACTTATGGTGTGACTCCCATGCTCCCCTGACCTCTACCCCATTCAGAACCTTTGGAGCATCATTAAAAGGAGTGTCTATGATGGCGGGAGGCAGTTCACATCTAAGCAACAGCTCTGGGAGGGTATTCTGTCCTCATGCAAAACAATTGAAGCAGAAACCATCCAAAACCTGACAAATTCAATGGACGAGAGAGTTCAGAAGCTCCTTTCGAACAAGGGGTCCTATGTGAAAATGTAACATCACCTAGAATAAAGTTTTGAGTTGAAAACTGTTTGATTTCAGTTTCTAACAACCTGCTAATGCTTATAATTTCAAAAATGACCATTTTTTTGGTCTTTATTAAAATGAAAAGGTTGATCGAAAAGTTTGGGGGATCTAAGAGTGTGGCAACCCAGTAGTCATGATTACTTCGAATTCTGACAATATGAGGGTCATGCTGCAGGTAGTGCAGCAAGAAGGCACTTATGTGCCTTGCGCATCTCGGAGCCCCAAAATTATTTTCCGGGCTAGATGCAGCTAAAAATTATTTTTAATTTTAAATCTGGTGAAGCTTTAGTATAGATGGCCTAATAGGATCAGTGCTGCACACTGCTACAAAGCCCAAATTATTTTCCAGTCAAGATACAGATAAACATGATTAGTAATTTGAAAGCTTAAAACGGTTGGTAGGGTGATTTTAACCAATCATCAAGCTTTTACTCTCCCCAGGATGACACAGGGGTAGAAAAGTCGTTTCGGATCCATGATTTGTTCATCTTTATGAACGTGAGTCTGTCTACATTATCAGTGGAGAGCCGCGTGCGCTTATCTGTCAGCACACCACCAGCAGCGCTGAACACACGTTCAGACAGAACGCTGGCTGCGGGGCATGACAAGATCTCCAAGGCGTAAGTGGCTAGCTCCGGTCATTTATCCAGATTGGAAGCCCAAAAAGAGCAAGGGTCCAGTGACACAGTCGTGGCTTCAATGTTTACTTGGAGATACTCCTGTACCATCGTCTCTAGGCGTTGACTATGTGTCAGACTTCTTGTCTCCTGTGGCCTTGCAAAGGATGGGCTAAAAAAGTGGTGAAATGATTCCGCAAAATTGATGTTACCAGCAGATACTGTGGTTCTGTTACGGTTTGAGTGCAAAACACTTGACGGTCCCACGGTTGGCAAGTTGGAACTGTGAGATTCACTACGTGCACCACTGGTATTTTGTGGAAAAGCACATGTAAGATTCTGCAACAGTCTCTGCTGATACTCCTGCATGCGTGCATCCCTTTCTATGGCAGGAATAATTTCTGCAAATTTACTTTTGTACCGGGGATCTAACAGTGTGGCAACCCAGTAGTCAGGATTATTTCTAATTCTCACAATTCGAGGGTCATGTTGCAGGTAGTGCAGCAAGAAGGCACTCATGTGTGTTGCGCATCCAGGAGCACCAAGTCCCTGTTGTGTTGGTGGCGAGGTAACAATCATGCTTCCTTCCTCTGTCCTCTCCCCCCAACCTCGCACAACAGAAATGTGATCAAGGTCTCCCTCATCTGATGAGTCTTCCATCAGTTCGTCCTCCACTTCTTCCTGGGCTCCTGCACCTTCCTCACTAGTTTGGCTGCTACCATGCGCCCTGGTAAAACCATCTCCCCCACCCTCACATGCCTGCCGCCTTGGTGCTGCCGACCGTCTGGACCTTGCAGATGTTAGCCCTTCCGCATACAACTCCTCCTCCTCTACTTCCTCCACCTCCTCTTGTGCCACCACCTGACTCCGAATTCTGTTTAACATGTGCTCCAGCATGTAAATCACCGGAATAGTCATGCTGATAATGGCATCGTCAGCACTAAACATCTTCGTCGCCATTTCAAAACTGTGCAGAAGGGTGCATAGGTCCCTGATCTGAGACCACTCCTCCAGCGTGATTTGCCCCACCTCTGAATCTCGTTGGCCCAGGCTATACATCACAACGTATTGCACCAGGGCTTGTCGGTGCTGCCACAGTCGCTGCAACATGTGCAGAGTTGAATTCCACCGGGTAGGCACATCGCATTTTAGCCGGTGAAGTGGCAGGCCCAACGACTTCTGTAGAGATGTAAGTCACTGAGCTGCGGGATGCGAACGGCGGAAGTGAGCACACAGCGACCGTGCCCTCTGCAGAAGGCCATCTAGTCTGGGATAGTGGGCTAAAAATTTCTGGACAACCAGGTTCAACACGTGAGCCATACAAGGCACGTGTGTGACATTGCCCCGGCGAAGGGCCGCACCCAGGTTTGCAGCATTGTCGCACACGGCCTTCCCTGGTTTCAGGTCCAGTGGAGACAACCATTCATGAAATTGGTTCTCCAGAGCTGACCACAACTCCTCAGCTGTGTGACTCACATTTCCCAGACATTTCAATGTAAAAACCGCCTGATGACGTTGAGCCCTACTGCCAGCATAGTAAGGAGGTGTGCAGGATCCCTTCTGCGCAGTTAGAAAGCTTGTGGCATGACCAGACAGGCTTTGGGTGCAGGTGGAAGACCGAGAGGAGGTTGAGGAGGCAGAAGCAGTGGAGGAACTTTGACATAAAGAGGATTGACGCACAACTCGTGGGGACGACAAGACTTGGACAGCAGCCCCTTGTCCTGCTGTCACCATAGTTACCCAGTGCCCAGTCAGCGACATGTAACGCCCCTGTCCATGCCTACTCGTCCAAGTGTCTGTGGTGAAATGCACCCTGTCACACACAGAGTTTCTCAAAGAAGCGGTGATGTTATGTGCGACATACTGGTGGAGCGCAGGCACACCTTTCTTTGAGAAGTAGTGCCGACTGGGCATCTGGTACTGGGGCACTGCGACGGACATAAGGTCTCGAAAATCCTCTGTGTCCACCAGGCGGAAAGGCAGCATTTCTGTAGCCAAGAGCTTGCAGATGGTGAAATTCAACCTCTTAGCTTTCTCATGGCTAGGAGGAAATGGTCTTTTACTTGTCCACATCTGAGGGACCGAGGGCTGGCTATTGTGCTTAGACGGGGTTGATAAGGGTGTCCCCAGCAAACTGCCGGTCTGTGAGGAAGATGCAGGCGGACATGTTAGGTTGCCTTGATCCAAAGGTGGTGCTATCGATGTCGGACAGCGCTCAACACCAGCTGGTGTTACCACCTCCAAAGAAAATCATGACCTGCCAATCACGCTGGCTGTTGCGGGTAAAGAGGTGGCAGGTCTGCGCCCCAAAACAGGTGTGACTGCTGTCCCCCCAGTCACAGAGGATGAAGAGGCCGCGGATGCACAAGATATGGCAGACGGTGGTTGGCCCGGCCGGCTAGGCCGCATTGTAGCACACTGAGCTTCCCACTGCAACTTATGCTTCATGTCCATGTGCCGGTTCATGCATGAAGTACTCAAACTATGTATTTTTTGGCCTCTACTTAGCTTTTGCTGACAAATGTTACAGATAACACGAGTTGGGTCATCTTTATCGATCTGAAAAAATGCCCAGGCTATGCAAGGCTTAGCACCCATGCGACCTGAAGAGCCACCACGACTTGTGGTGAGAGGCAGAGTTGTGTTTGAGGATGCAGTTGTTGACATGCTTCCAGTACTACGTCTCTGTCCAGGAAGGCGCAACCTGACCTCGTCGTCACTAGCATCTTCCTCCACCTCCTCTGCTGACCTCATCTCTTGGCTGACAGTGGGTTGACAGTAAGTGGGATCTCTGACCTCATCATCATCACCCTGTGCGTTATCACACCCGTCGTCCTCAGAGCCAACCTGTTCCTGCCCTGACAAAAAACTAAAGTTGTCGCTCCAATCAGGTATTTGAGTCTTATCATCGTCTTCCTCATTGTCTCCACCAACAGGAGTTACAGTTTGGGAATGAGGGTCTACATTATGGTCAGAACCTTCTGCGTCTGGTCCTGGATCCGACTCATAAAGATTCTGGGCATCAGTGCAGATCATTTCCTCGTCTGGATTCACAGAAGCGCTGGAGTCGACCTCTGATTCCCAGGCTATAGTATGAGTAAACAGCTCTGCAGACTCAACCATCTGTTCTACCTCATACTCAGACGGGCAGCTGGAGATTTGGGAGCTGTGAGGAAGCAAGTGCGATTTGGGTGACACCTTTGAGGACTGGAGTATTTGTGATGTTGAAGTTGATGTGGAGGAGAGCCCACTTAAAGGAGCACTTGATATCCGTTGAAGCACCTGCTGTTTTTGTGCCTCATCTGGAATTTGTAGCGATTGGCGTGGCCGTAAGAAAGGGATCTTATCACATTGTCCGCTAAAAGAAGTAGACATTTTAGTTTGGCTGGAAGATGGTCTTTCTTCTGCAGATGTTACTGTTGCTTTAACACCTACCCCACGGACACAACCTTTTTTCCCCTTCCCAACACGCCTATTCCCCTTTCCACCAGCAGCAGGCCTTTTTCCACTCATTTTGGTGGTTAACTAATTCACAACTCTGGAGTTGTTTGCACAAAAAAACAATGGATGGTAACCGAGCAGAGCTGAGTGGCCAAACTGTGGTATTAGGCCAAAACTATTGGCTGGGTTAGATGGAGAAAAAAATTATTTTGAATTTGCAACCTGATGGAGGTCAGTATAGATGGATTAATAGAACAAGACCCACACACAGCTAGAAGCCCAATATTTTTTCAGAGGTAGATGCAGAAAAAAATATATTCAGTTTGCAACCTGATGGAGGTCAGTATAGATGGACTAATACAACAAGTCCCACACACAGCTAGAAGCCCAAATATTTTTTCAGAGGTACTGTAGATGCAGATAAAAATTGGTTTTAATTTGCAACCTGATGGAGGTCAGTATAGATGGACTAATAGAGAAAGTCCGACACACTACTAGAAGGCCAAATATTTTTTCAGAGCTAGATGCAGAAAAAAATTATATTCAGTTTGCAACCTGATGGAGGTCAGTATAGATGGATTAATAGAACAAGACCCACACACAGCTAGAAGCCCAATATTTTTTCAGAGGTAGATGCAGAAAAAAATATATTCAGTTTGCAACCTGATGGAGGTCAGTATAGATGGACTAATACAACAAGTCCCACACACAGCTAGAAGCCCAAATATTTTTTCAGAGGTACTGTAGATGCAGATAAAAATTAGTTTTAATTTGCAACCTGATGGAGGTCAGTATAGATGGACTAATAGAGAAAGTCCGACACACTACTAGAAGGCCAAATATTTTTTCAGAGCTAGATGCAGAAAAAAATTATATTCAGTTTGCAACCTGATGGAGGTCAGTATAGATGGATTAATAGAACAAGACCCACACACAGCTAGAAGCCCAATATTTTTTCAGAGGTAGATGCAGAAAAAAATATATTCAGTTTGCAACCTGATGGAGGTCAGTATAGATGGACTAATACAACAAGTCCCACACACAGCTAGAAGCCCAAATATTTTTTCAGAGGTACTGTAGATGCAGATAAAAATTAGTTTTAATTTGCAACCTGATGGAGGTCAGTATAGATGGACTAATAGAGAAAGTCCGACACACTACTAGAAGGCCAAATATTTTTTCAGAGCTAGATGCAGAAAAAAATTATATTCAGTTTGCAACCTGATGGAGGTCAGTATAGATGGACTAATAGAGAAAGTCCGACACACTACTAGAAGGCCAAATATTTTTTCAGAGCTAGATGCAGAAAAAAATTATATTCAGTTTGCAACCTGATGGAGGTCAGTATAGATGGATTAATAGAACAAGACCCACACACAGCTAGAAGCCCAATATTTTTTCAGAGGTAGATGCAGGAAAAAAATATATTCAGTTTGCAACCTGATGGAGGTCAGTATAGATGGACTAATACAACAAGTCCCACACACAGGTAGAAGCCCAAATATTTTTTCAGAGGTACTGTAGATGCAGATAAAAATTAGTTTTAATTTGCAACCTGATGGAGGTCAGTATAGATGGACTAATAGAATGATGCTATGCCCAAAAGATTTTACTTCACTAGGTGCAGTAAAAAAATTGGTATTCTATACACAGGTGGTATATCTTGCAACACAGATAGGCTACTCCACTGACTAACACTCTCTGCAATAGGCCAAAAAGGATTAGCTTTGCTAGATTCAGCCAAATGCTGTGAATAAAACTTGCACAGCACTGGCACAGACCTGCCTGGCAAAAACTGATAGGAACTGATGTAACCTAGTCCTGAAAAGGACTCCAATTACAATTAGTCTTTACTCCCACAACCTATCTATTTAAGAGCACAGACCTCCCTGATAAAAGTCGTAGGAAATGCTGTAACCTAGTCCTTAAAAGGACTGCAATCACAACTATTCCCTACTCCCAAGCTATCTGTATATTTGTGCGAAAATTGGCTTGAAATTAACAAGGTATAGCGCACACAGCAACAGCGGTGCCGTCTAACACGCAGCTGCAGCAGTGAGAAAATGGTGGCGATGGGGAAAATGGCTTGGTCTTATAGGGCAAGGACATGTGACATACACTGCCAATGACACATGCCCTTGCTTGTGTGAAAAAAAGCACTTCGCTCCGTGTGTGCGCTGCTGATAGGCTGACAGATTGCACCTCCCCACTGCAAATGCGGGAAAGAGAAAAAAAAATGGAGATCTTCATTGTTCCTGCAGAGATCCATCCCCTGCCCCTCCCCCCACCCCGCTGTACACTCAAACTGCGTATTAACATTAATTTTCATCATTACTGAGAAAAAATCCAGTTATGATTTTGGTGCACGAACAGTTATCGAACATAACCTCGAACAGCCGAATTTTTCTCAAATTGTTCGTGTTCGCCGAACGGCTCGAACACCGCCCAAAACAGCTCGAATTTGAGATTGGCGAACAGTTCGAGTAGAACAACGCTCATCTCTAGTCCCAGGCCTAAGGTGTAGATGGAGAAGAGCAGGGGTCATAGAACTGAACCTTGGGGGACACCGACAAATAGGGGGCAAGATGAGGAGGTGGTGTGTGAGTGGGAGACACTGAATGTCCTGTCTGTTAGGTATGAGGAGAACCAGGATAGGGCCAAGTCTGTGATGCCGAGAGATGAGAGAGTTTGTAGTAAGAGGGAATGGTCCACTGTGTAGAAGGCAGATGACAGGTCTAGGAGGAAGAGGACAGAGTAGTGTCGCTTAGATTTGGCGGTTAGTAGGTCATTGGTGACTTTAGTCAGTGCAGTTTCAGTAGAATGGTGCGGTCGGAAACCAGATTGTAGGCGGTCGAAGATGGAGCAGGAGGAGAGGTGGGAGGACAGCTCAGAATGGACGTGTTGTTCATCAGCCTTAATCAGTTGATCAAGATGAGCACAGATATATGAGATTGGTCTCACGTGGTCACAGGGTAGGGGTGAAGCAATACACATCATGATAGGAACACATGAAGCTGGAATGGAGCGACCACTCCTAGAAAAAAAAACAAGACCAGCATGTAAAATAGGATCTGCGGTGGATGTGGCAGAACAGGTGAAGAAAAAGTTTATCAATTTTAATGTTTCCCTGACCTTCAATAGAAACTGATCTTTTCTTGGCTTCATACAAATTGAAACCGGAAGATTACATACACTATATAAAAAGACACATATGCATGTTTTTCTCAATATCTGTCATGAAAACAGAATAAACCTTTCCCTTTTTAGGCCAATTAGGATTACCATAATTTTTAATATTTGCCAAATGCCAAAATAATGAGAGAGAGAATGTTTTAATGCATTTTTATTACTTACTGCAAAGTCAAAAGTTTACATATACTAAGACTACTATGCTTTTAAACATTTCTGGACTGCCCATATGATGATGTCATGTGTTTGGAAGCTTCAGGTAGGTTTTTGACAACATCTCAGTTAATACACACCTGTGGATGTATTTTAATGCACACCTGTAACACACTGCTTCTTTGTGTAGCATCGTGAGAGAGTCTAAAGAAATCAGCCAAGATATCAGGAAGGGAAATGTGGACTTGCAGAAATAAGGCTCATCCTTGGGTACAATTTCAAGATACCTGAAGGTGCCTTGTTCATCTGTACAAACAATTATACGCAAGTACAAACAATATATGAAGGTCCAGTCATCATACCGTTCAGGAAGGAGATGGGTTATGTGTCCCAGAAATGAACGTGCTTTGGTCCAACATGTACATATCAACCCAAGGACAAAAGTAAAAGACCTTGTGAAGATGATGGTGGAAGCTTTTAAGATTACCTCAATATCCACAGTGAAACGATTACTGTATCAACATGGGCTGAAAGGCCACTCTGCCATTACTCCAAAAGAAACATAAAAAAGCCAAATTAATATTTGCAAATGCACACAGGAACACAGAACTTAATTTTTAGAGACATGTCCTGTGGTCTGATGAAGATAAAATTGAACTTTTTGGGCATATTGTAATGATCATCGTTACGTTTGGAGGAAAAAGAGAGAAGCTTGGAAGCCTAAAAACACCATCCCAACTGTGAAACATGGGGTGGCAGCATCATGTTGTTGGGTTATTTTGCTGCAGGATGGAATGGTGCACTTCACAAAATTGATGGCATCATGAGAGCAGAAGATTATGTGGCAATACTGAAGCAGCATCTCAAGACATCAGCCTGGAAGTTAAAGCTTGTGCGGAAATAAGTCTTCCAAATGGACAATAACCCGAAGCATACTGCCAAAATGGTAACAAAGTGGCTTAAGGATAACAAATCCAATGTTTTGGAGTAGCCATCACAAATCTCTGATCTCAATCCTATTGAAAATTTATGTGCAAAGCTGAAAAGGCAGGTGCGAGTAAGGCGACTTACAAACATGCATCATTTACACCAGTCTTGTCAGTAGGAATGGGCCCAAATTCTGACCAACCATTGTGAGAAGATTGTGGAAGGATATATGAACTGTTTGACCCAAGTCATTCAGTTTAAGGGAAATGGTACCTAATACTAATGAAATGTATGTAAACTTTTGACTTTGCAGTAAGTAATAAATATGCCTTAAAACATTCTCTCTCATTTTTCTGGCATTTGACAAATATTAAAAATGTTAGTAATTAGTGATGGGCGAGCACTAAAATGCTCGGGTGCTCGATTCTCAAGTTGAGAACATTAGGAAACTCTGGTGCTCGACCCGAGCAATGAGCCAAATGTAAGTCTATGGCAAACTCGAGCATTTTTCAGGCGGCTCCCCCCGGCGGTCTGCAGAGGGCCTAAAAATTGCCCAAATCGATGGGAACAGTGCTCAAATGACATGGGAACAGCATGGAGAAGACCCCTGGAAGCATTTCTGACTCCCAGGTCACTTCTGTCAGCAACGTTGGCAGAGGTATTACGCCACTTTTACAAACTCACAAAAAAATATACAAAAACTAAACCAAAATGAATTTTCCTGGGAAATATGTTAATGAACATCCTTTCCAGGGTAATGACTTGTATATAAAGCAAAATAAATAACCAAAAACATAAATACTCCTCCTCACCTGGGCTATGTTCACACTTAGCGTTTTTGATGCGTTTTTGCACTTTTGCATTGCTTTCAACCATGACAAATGCATTCACCAGGAAATGTCATTTTAACATTTTACATCCTTATCTGGCCATGTGATGTGTGAGATATCATCAGACACATTGTGTTTCATTTATGAAGGCGGGATTCTGAAAGTCACAAAGCCTATTTTTGTAGGGCCATCAAGCGGCCTTTACTATTCTTAAAGGGCCAGCAGTCAGCCATCACTATTCTTATAGAGCCATCAGCTGACTATGTTTTATTGTTCCCATTACTAAAGAGTGGGTCTCCTATACTGTTATTGTGTATGCAGTGAGTGGCAGGGCTGCCCAAAGTTTGGACGCACCCCGATACCACTTTGAAATTTTGGAAGCACCCCAATACCCCTTTGAAGAGACTTAGAGGAGGGCCTCCTGAAAACAATGTTCCCATTATTAGGAAGTAGGTCTCCCATTGTGTTTGCCTATGCAGTGAATGCAAGGGTTGCCAAAAATTTGGAGGCACTCCAATGCCCCTTGGAAGAGAAGTGGAGGTCAGAGGGCATCCTGAAAACAATGCTCTCATTATAAGGAAGTGGGACTCCCATTGTGTTTGCCTATGCAGTAAATGAAAGAGTTGCTAAAAATTTGGAGGCACTCCAATGCCCCTTGGAAGGGACGTGGAGGTCAGAGGGCCATCTGAAAACAATATTCCCATTATTAGAAGGGGGTCTCTCATTGTGTTTGCCTATGCAGTGAATGCAAGGGTTGTCAAAAATTTGGAGGCACTCCAATGCCCCTTAGAAGAGACGTGGAGGTCAAGGGCCTCCTGAAAACAATGTTCCCATTATTAGGAATGGGTCTCTCATTATGTTTGTCTATGCAGTGAACACAAGGGTTGCCAAAAATTTGAAGACACTCCAATGCCTCTTGGAAGAGACGTGTAGGTCAGAGTGCCTCCTGAAAAAAATGTTCCCATTAATAGGAAGTTGGTCTCCCATTGGGTTTGCTTATGCAGTAAATGCGAGGATTGCCAAAAATTTGGAGGCTCTCCAATGCCCCTTGCAAGAGACGTGGAGGTCAGAGGGCCTCCTGGAAACCAGGTTACTATTATTAGAAGGGGGTCTTTCATTGTGTTTGCCTATGCAGTGAATGCAAGGGTTGCCAAAAATTTGGAGGCACTTCAGTGACCCTTGGAAGAGACGTGGAGGAGGGCCTCATAAAAAAATGTTCCCATTAGAAAGGAGCGGGCCTCCTATGCTTGTAATGCCCATGCACTAAGTGTATGGGCTGACAAACAATTACCCCTGGGGGGTATACATGAACATACTTTATAAAAAAAAAATTTTACGGGCATCATAAACACCCTTTAAAAAAATTATGTGGGTGTTGCATCCTGGACCACGGTCACCCTGGTGATAAGGTGGTGGAGGATGAAGATGAGGAGAAGGAGGAGGACAAGAGCAAATAGCCAAAATCAGGAAGCGTATACCCATGTGTGGGTGTGAAGAGGTGGATGGGAATTTACCTCCCAAAAAAATACTTTGGATTTGAGTTTATGTTACGCTGCTATCATTCGGTGGTGTTGAGATGTCTGGCCCAATCCAGCCCTTGTTCATTTTTTTACGAGTCAGCCTGTCAGCATTTTCAGTTGACAGGTGGATGCGCTTATCAGTTATAATTCAACCAGCAGCACCAAAAACCCGCTCTGATAAAATGATAGCAGCAGGGCAGGTCAGGACCTCCAAGGCGTAGCGAGCCAGTTCATTCCACGTATCCAGCTTGGATACCCAATAATTATAAGGCACAGAGGAATTACGGAGGACATTAGTACTCCCTCAGCATCTTCCCAAATGTTGCACTCCTTGTGGGAGTACCCTGCGCCTCAGGGCCTGTGCAATGGGAGGGGCTGAGAAAATTTTCCCCTGCCTCTGCTGGATTGAAGTTGTGTCTCTCTCACTTGTACTCCTTGGTTGTCCAACGAACTCTTACCTCTGCCGCCAGCGTTTTCAGATGGGAATTTTTTTAATAGTTCCGCAACAAGGGCCTTCTGGTACTGCCCTAATTTTGAAGACCTATCCGCCTCAGGAATAAGAGATATAAAGTTCTCCTTGTAGCGTGGGTCTACAAGTGTCACCAACCAATAATGACTGTCAACCAAAATTTTGAGAATGCGAGGGTCATGGGAAAGGCAGCGTAACATAAACTCTGCCATGCGTGCCAGACTGCTAACAGGCAAGACTTCCGTGTCCTCACCAAGAGGATGACTGACCATGCTCTCCTCCTCCTCCTCTCTGTCCTCAGGCCATCCATGCTGAAAAGACAGTATGACAGTTGTGCAGGTAGTAACATCTATAGTGCATGAAACTATCTCCTGTTGTTCCTCCTCCCCCTCCTCCTTCTCATTGTCACCCAATCCACGTTGGGATGAGATGGGGCTGGGCTGTGTGTAATCATCCTGTATGAATCCTTGCTCCATCTCATCATGCTCTGCCTCCAATGCATCCTTTTTGATTGTGATCAGAGGGCGTTTCAGAAGACAGAGAAGCGGGATGGTGATGCTAATTATGGTGTCATCACCGCTCACCATATTGGTGGAGTCCTCAAAGTTTTAGAGGATGGTACATATGTCTGACATCCATGTCCACACCTGAGGTCTTATGTGGGGATTTTGAACTGAATACCGATGGCCTTGTTGATGCTGGTACTCAATAACTGCCCTCTTCTGCTCACAAATCCTTCCCAACATGTGCAGTGTAGAGTTCCAAAGCGTGGGGGCATCATACACCAGTCTATGAGCAGGAATCTGCAAACGCTGCTGAAACATGGAAATTACGGCGGAAGCTGTAGGATACCTTCTAAAATGGGCACACAGGCGGCGCACTTTAACAAGCAGATTTTTCAGCTCCGGGTAGGATTTGATAAACTACTGAACCACGAAGTTAAGCACATGGGCCAGGCATGGTGCGTGCGTGAGCTCACCTCGCCTCAGAGCCGCCGCCAGATTCCGGTCATTGTCACACACAACCATGCCTGGCTGTAGGGTCAGTGGTGTGAGCCACAGATCTGCTTGCTCTTCCAGAGCTGTCCACAACTCTTCAGCAGTGTGCGGTTTGTCACCTAAGCATATTAGCCTCAGCACAGCCTGTTGCCGCTTGGCCGAGGCAGTGCTTCCAGCTTGTGACTGATGTGGTCATTTCGGAGATGGAGGCTGAAGAGGAGGAGGAGGCTGAGGAGAAAAAGGTGCAGGGGCTGTAGACTGTGGGGGCAACCCTGACTGACCAAGGGCTCGCAATCCTTGGCGTCGGGAGGACGTGTTCCATCACAATGTCCGACTGGGTCCTGGCTTCCACTATGTTAACCCAGTGTGCCGTCACCGAGATGTACCATCCCTGCCCACAAGCACTTGTCCACGTGTCTGTGATTATGTGGAATTTCCCGGTAACTGCGTTGTTGGGGGTACTGCTAATGTTTTGAGACACGTGGTAGTGTAATGCGGGGACAGCACAATGGGAGAAGTAGTGGCGGCTGGCGACCGAGAGACGGCCGCCGCCATCAGGTTGCGGAATGCTTCCGTCTCCACGAGCCTAAAAGGCAACATTTTGAGCGCAAGCAGTCGTGAAATGTGGGAATTTAGTACTGTGGCCTGTGGGGCGTTGGTTGCATATTTGCGCTTGCGTTTCAAGTACTGGGGTATAGACAACTGAACGCTGCGCTGTGACAAGGACATGGACGTGCTTCCTGATGCTGCAATTTGAGAGTGTGCAATGACAGGTGCAGGGCAGGAGGCATCTTTGCATGCACCATGGACAGTGGATGGTCTTGCATGCAGTGGTGCCACCCGCAGACACTGTTCCTGGACCCTGGGATTTGGCCTACAAAGTCGGGTGCTTTGTTGCCATGTGCCTGATCATGCTGGTGGTGGTCAGGCTGCTAGTTTCGCCACCCCTGCTGATGCTGGCCTGGCAGGTGGTGAAAATGGCCTTTTTGGGGTTATCTGCGGAGTCTTTAAAAAACAACCAGACTCCGGAAGACCTAACAGTTGTACTGGCAACTTCCTTCATGTTGGTGTTACGAGGAACGGTTGCCTGCCTTCTGTCTGCGGCCACCACACTGCTTCTTCCTGCCTGTTGGGGTGCTCTGCCTCCCTCAACTTGTGTGCTGCTGTCCTCGCTCTGCATGTCCTCCTGCCAGGTTGGGTCAGTTACTATATCATCCACCACCTCGTCTTCCTCTTCCTCACTCTTGTCCTCCTCCTGACTTTCAGGCTATTGTGCTTCATCATAATCCACCTCTTGTAACATTTTCCCACCGTCGCATTTGTGTGGCCGTGGCTGCTCAAATTTTTGGGCATCGCTACATGCGATCTCCTCTTGCCCCACTTCAAGTGAACCGGGCAAGAGGCCTAAATCTATATATGGAAAAGTAAACAGCTCTTCAGAGTGTCCAAGTGTGGGATCAGTTATCTCCGGGCACTCGGCATGGTGGGAGGAAGGAGTATCAGTGGTGGTGTTGGCTAAGTGACTGGAAGCATTATCCGCTTTCCAACCAACAACCTTTTTGACACTGCTCTGTTCAATAGTGGTGTGCTGCGGTCCGCTAGGAATTGGAACAGGTAGGTCGGGTGAGAAGATGTGGGTGTTTGTGTGGCACAATTTCTGCCTGCCCATGGCCTCGTCCTCTGCATGCATCATCACCATCACGTCCAGTTTCCCGTTCCTTGCCAAGCGCCTTGCCCATTTTAAATGGAGGACAATATCTTCCATGCTCACTGCAAATGACTGAATTTGGAGCGAAGTTATATGTAATCCGTGTGACGGACAAACCACAGTTTCAACTACTTGGCCTGCAGGTAACTATTTTGAAAAGCAAACAGGTGTCATAAACTTTGCTGACACATTAAAAAAAATTAGAATGGAGGCCAGAAATGGCAGAATTTTCTGAAAACATATATGTGATCCCTGTGTGAGGATTAAGATCCAAAAAAAAATATTCCTGGCCCCTAAGACCTGGGCCTATTTTTAGAAATATCTAACAGCAGCAGAAGGCAGAACTGGAATGGAGCCTCTTGTGCTACATGCACTGTAGTCTGCTATATATCCTGCCTGCCTGATATCTCTGCAGATGGATTAGTCCTCAGAAGGACTGTTTGTTAAGATGGATATGTATAATGTACTTGTTTTCTCCCTACACTACCTAATACACAATCAAATCTCTCCCTAGCTCAGCAGCACCTCTCCCTACAATGTCTGATTCCGGAGTGACTGTGACGAGCATGGCGGCGCCAGGTCTGATATAGACCTGATGGTGCTGTGTGGCCAGCCAATCACTGTAATGCCACAACCAACATGGCTGCGACATTACAGTGAGTGGCAGGCAATCCCTGCAGGTTGAATGGCGCTCTAAAGAGTGCCGAACATGCAGGGAGGGGACCCAAGCTCTTGCCCGAGCATCTTGCAAGTACTCGGCGAGCTCCAAGCATCTCATGTACTGAGATTCTCGGGTGAGTACCAAGTACTTGCGAGTATGCCCACTCATCACTAATGGTAATCTTAATTGACCTAAAACAGTAAAGGTTTATTCTGGTTTCTCGTCAGATATTGAGAAAAACATGCACATGTGTCTTTTTATATAGTGTATGTAAACTTCTGGTTTCAACTGTATGTATCAAATCCCCAAATTGCCAGATGCTGACTAATATAAATTTTGAAGGAATTCATAATTATTTATATCACCTCCCATCAGCCTAAGGCTGTTTATAATTAGTGTTAGATCATATTGGCCCTTTAAATTTTACCTCGGGAAAATCATGTGTAAGGATATGGATATTTGTGTGCATGCCCACGTTTCCCCTTTAAAGAAACAAGTTCATTGTTGAAATGTGTCATTGTGATGTAATGTGAACTGTGTTGTATTATAATGTGAATGACTTGCATCTTTTGTAAATATTGTGCCATGTGAAATGTAATATGTTCCTATGTAATGTCTAGTAATGTGAAGTGTAATATGAATAGTATGTGGCAGTGTTATAGGTAATGTTGGTAATTTATAATGTAGGATGTGGTAATGTAGAGCATGATAGAGATAGGTGTTAGAATGTTTGTATAGAACTGTGTGATAAGACTAAAACTGACCAGCAACAGACTGCAGGGTCAGAGAGAGTTAATGTTGGGACTAGCCCACAGGGGTGGGCAAGTGACTGCTTCCTGGTAGTTGGTGAGTTGGAGTTTGGAGTGTAACATGAGCAGTGCTGCCATTGGGTTGACATACAGTAACAGGAGACTTAAGGAAAGGAATAGTGAGATCCTAAAGAAGAGATGACTGGGTACTCACACTGGCCTTGCAGAAAAGGCATCTATGGATAAGAAGCCGAGTTACGAACCCCTTACAACGCCGAAGGTAATGGCCCTAAATAGGACTGAGTTCGTGAAACTAGTGAGGGTCCAGGGTGGTAGATCCAGGGTGCCAGTAGTGGAAGAAATAAGACAAGGAACCCATGAGCGAGTAGAGAGGCTCGCTGATCAGGGCTGTGGCGACAAGCTGAGTTGTGGCAGCATAATGTATGAACAGTGTTTCTGCAAAGCCCTTGAGTAAAACTACAGAAGAAAGATATGATGTGAGGGAGAAATAAACAATCATAAGACGTTGTGACCTTTATCCCTTGTATATATCCTTTGCCAAGTTATCATTCAGTAAAGACTCTATGTTTGAAGGACGGTTACCTTTAATGAACTGTGAGGTGCTCTGCATGGGCATGGTATGCTCACAGCACAAGTCCACACATCTAGCCAGGACCAACACTTTCATGCAGTGCGCCGGGACGTGAAAGGACACTACTACCTCGCAAGCAGCTACCACCCCGCACTGCTCTGCAAATGTTTGATAAATATCAGTTTAAGGCTATGTGCCCATGATGCAGAAATGCTCAGGATTTGTTCCTGAGCGTTTCTGAATCTCCCTGGCAGAAAAAAACGCATGCGGATTGTACATGCGGATTGTACATGTGTTTTCCTGCCAGGGACATGCGAAAGTGATAATTTGTAGTGCTGCGTTTTTTTCCACAATGATAATCCGCAGCGGAAATTTCCGCAGCATGTGCACAGCACATGCGGATTATCATTGGGGAACATGGCAGACCTTCTACCATGCGTTTTTTAAGCTTTTCTGCAGCGTTTTTGCCGCTGCAGAAACACTTAAAAAACGCATCGTGGGCACACAGCCTTAGGGTCCCATTGAGAGAAGGTACATCTTTTTGTGGCTAATGGGTTGTCATGAATTTGTCAATTAATGATCGAAGTACCTTCATTTTTATAAGTATATTCTATATAACAGTAATGCAGTTTAAATGTCATATTTTGTGTTTGAATACATCTTAGTTCTTACAAAGGTGACTGCATTCTTTTCTTTCTATGCTTTGCAGTCATGACCGGGGCTTGCTCCTGTTCACACTTGCTTTGTCGTGTTCAGAGGTGCTGATCAGTATTCTGTTTTTTTGCAATTACAAACACTCTTCTTCTCACTGTTTTTCCAGGTGAACCCTTTGATAACACCATGACTATAAATGCTGCTACATGTAACATAATTGTCTCAATTTTACTGAGTAAGCGATTTGATTATGAGGATCCCACACTTTTGAAGCTGATAAAGATGAATAATGAAATTATGCAATTAACTGGTTCCCCAATGGCATTGGTGAGCAGCACAGCTACATATTGTGTTTAAGAAATAGCATTATGGGCCATTCTTAAGATATATAATGTGTGATTGGTGAGGCTGCAACCCATAAGGTGCCCGTACTCTTAAAATTAAAATCTTACGAACAGCTTTCTTAACTGTGTCGTTGTCCTTTACCAGTCTAAAGTTTGGAACGCCTCTTCATGCAATGTTTTCCCTTGTTCATATTGGAATGTACAAATTACAGATTTAGACTGATGGCAGAAAAACCTAGAAGTAACACATATGGAAATGATAAGTAAAGGAACAAGTCAAACCAGAATTTATATTAAACCTAAAATTCCTCAAAGTACACCCTTTTATTCTGATGACAGCTTTATACTGCCTTGTCATTCTCTAAAGCAGCTTCATCGGGTGTCACCTGTAATGGCTTTACAATAGTCTTGAAGAAGGTCCCAAGAGGTACTGAGCACTTTTTAGATGCTTTGTCTTTACTTTGCATCCAACTCATCCCAAACAAAGTCAATTGGGTTGAGATCAGGAAATTGTGGAGGCCATGTCATCTTACACAGCACTCCATCCCTCTCTCTTGGTCACATAGCCCTCACATAACCTGGAAATATGTTTTAGGTCCTTGTCCTGTTGCAATACAAATAATGGTCCCAGAAACTGTAACCCAGATAGAATGGCATATGTGGGCAGAATTCTGTGGTAGCCATGCTGGCTACGTATGCTTGAATTTGTAATAAATCATCATCAGTGTCACCAGTAAAGCTCCCGAACACCATAACATCTCCTCCTCTATGCTGGCCAAGACATGGCTGTCAGTATGAAAAATTTGAAATGTTCACTCCTAAGATAACAGCACAGATTTACATTGATCTAATATCCAGTTATTGTGGTAGTCATCCCAAAGAAGTCTGTTCTTCTTGTTTGCAGTACACTGTAGTGGCTTCTTTGTAGCCATGAAACCATAAAGGTCACTTCTCGAAGTCTAATCTGGACAATTGATGTTGACTTTATCTGATGTGCAATCAATTTGCAGTTTCCCAGGCTGGTAACTCTGATGAACTTATCCTCTGCAACATAGCTAATTCTTGGACTTCCTTTCTCGGGGCGGTCCTCATGACAGCCAGTTTCTCCATAGTGATTTATGGTTTTCATGACTTAACTTGAAGATTCCTTCAAGGTTATAGCAATTTTTTTCAGATTGACTGACCTTCGAGTTTTATAATAATGATGGACTATCATTTTTCTTGTCTTAGTTGAGCGGTTCTTATAATATTCTGGCTTACAAAAATATTGTAATAGCGACTGGGTACCAACACTGCCTCTGTAAAACACATCTGATTGGTGAAGACACTTTCTGAAGGCCAGGGCCTCCACAAATAAACTCTTACTAAGACAGACCTATCCATTGAAAGCCATTCCAGGTGACTACTTAATGATGCTGCTTTATAGACTTTTGACCACTCTGAATTCACTGAACTGGTGCTTAGTGGAGAGAGGGGAATAAGCCACTGCCAGATCCCTCTACTTATCTCCTCCATGAATACAGGATTGGGCATGCTGAAACCATACTTCCCAAAAATGTGAAATTCCCAGATTCCTGGAATCTGGGAAAATGCAGGTTTAGGATGAAGGTCGTGCTTAAACATCTCTAAAAAAAACTTTGGAACTCAATACTCCCAATCCTTCTGTCACATGACATCTGCCATTAGAGATAAGTTGGAACATCTCATACACATGAGACAGTTGGACAATCAGAACAAAATTAGAGTGTTTAGTCAACTTTCCTGAAAGTTGCATTAGTAAATTCAGGATTGCCACAAAAAAGCAGAAATAAGGATCAGTTTTGCATTTTGATGCATAAAATCCACCTAACAAGTATTGATGATCAACCGAGGAGCCAAGAGCAAGACCCCTACTGTTCTGTTATTGATGACATCCTTAAAATATACACACACTACCATCCCCCAAACATAGGATCTTTGAATTTCCTTTTCCCAGGGCTGACAAACTGGGATCCCTATGATTATATATTTATAACTTATCATGTTTGTAAGTGGAACTTTTATATTTTGGATAACACATTTAGGAATGTACCTAGTTAGAAATATAAATATAAAGGTCAACTGTTTTTTTTGTGCAGCTTTATAACACATATCCATCTGTGATGCGCTGGTTTACAAGTGTGGCTGAAAAGGTGCTCAGGAATTTAGATATATTACATGCGTTTAATGGAGAGACCTTCACCAACCACAGGAAACAACTGGACGTAAATGACCAGAGGAATCTTATCGACTCATTCCTGGTGAAACAACAAGAGGTACTAGAATACTTACTGATACATATGTGGCAGAGCTGAGCTTGTCCTCTGGCACAATTCATGGTGAAAGCCCAATTTAGTTTTTTGTTTATACAGGACTGCAGGAAAACGTTGTCTTGTGGTGGAACTATATGGCATTAGTGTATTTCAGAAATAAACTTTGCAGTATTATAAATGGCACATGGTAGCTGCAGCTGTTACAGATTACAGGAAACTTAAAGAGTAACTTGTAATAACTTTTGTTTCATAAATTAAGAGTACACATGAAAATGTCACGCAAGGTGTGAGAAAGACTTAGGGCAACACAGAGGGAAGAGGTAAAGGGAGCCCAGACACTAGGTAAAGGGGGGAGTGGAGACCTCCTGGTCTGGTCTAGTGTCACCCTGTCTCAACTATCGACCCTATATTGGCTCTTAACCAATCGCCGCACGCGTTCCTCGACCTGTCTTTCCCCGGCGATAGACTCAGGCTAGGGAATGGAGAAGATGACCACTAGTCGATGTCTACTGAACTCTAAAGACAAAAAGGAAGAAAAAACAGGGAAAATTGCTTAGTTTTTAGACAACTCCAGACAAATGCCACACGTCCTCAAACACCAAAGAGGAGGAAGTACTGCTTTTGCTGAAGTCTTCACTAGAAGTGATAATTATCACCAGCACCTCCCTCTGTACTCAGCAGATATTTATACACCCAGACCAGGGAGTTAATTAGCCAAAGGAAGCTAGCCGTGAGGACCCAGAGACAGCCTCTCAGAAGATGTCTGTAATGCCAAATGTACAGATCTCCTGCAACCAATTGCAGGGAGACTGTCACTTCTGACACACACGTAACAGAAAATACGTAATATATCTTATCTTACACACCTGTTCTGTGTATGTTTCACGTAAGGTGTGGGAAAGACTAAGTGCAACATGAAGGGAAGAGTAGAAGGAAGCCCAAACACTAGAGAAAGGGGCAGTGGAGACCCCTAGGCAGATCGTATAACACCCTGCCTACTCTACCATCCCTATATTGGTTCCACACCAATCACTGAGCAGGACTCTAAAACCGTTATGTCCCTAGAGCTTGGCTCTAAATAGAGAGGGTGAGGCGTAAGCACTGGTCAAGCCCCACTACATACTAAAGACAACAAGGTAGACAAACAAAGGGTATGACCTTAGCTTGAGCAGACAACAGAGGAGAAATGCTAACTGTCTTCCAAGGGCACCAGAGAAGAAGCCAGCCAATAGCTAGTGCACCAAGCATGCACAAAAGTACATAAAAGTATCACCAGCGCTTTCTTGCAGCAATCTGGGAGTCTTTAACTCCCATAGAAGGGTGTGTCATTTAACAGCAGGAGGGAGGTAGCTACTGGGTCCTAAAGGAAAAAGGATTAAGAAGGCATCTGCAATGCCAAGCTCAGAAACCTTCCACACCCAGATCCAGAGCAACTGTCTTTAACACTTGACACAACCGTGACAGTACCCCTCCTTCTATGAGTGGCCTCCGGACACTCAAGACCAGGTTTCTCAGGATAAATGGTGTGGAATGCACGAACTAACCTGGGGGCATTCACCTATGATGCTGAAACCCACCTACTTTCCGCTGGACCATAACTCTTCCAGTACA
Organism: Phyllobates terribilis; assembly: GCF_046119375.1. NCBI lineage: Eukaryota > Metazoa > Chordata > Amphibia > Anura > Dendrobatidae > Phyllobates > Phyllobates terribilis. The sequence goes on along the minus strand of NW_027362763.1, from coordinate 66,731,331 downwards.
CCAAGTACAGTAGGGAACGACGCTGAAACTCTAAACTGCCATCAACCATGATTAGGGATGGCGGTAGGGGAGAGGACTCAAGAGGTTCTACATATTTCTTGAGAAGAGACTTGTGAATGATATTGTGGATGTTAAGGGCCTGAGGTAGCTCAAGACGAAACACTGCTGGGTTAATGACGGAGGTTATTTTATAGGGACCAGTAGATCTAGGTCCCAGCTTCCAGGAAGGACCCTTCAACTTGATATTCCTGGTAGACAACCACACAAAGTCATTCACACTCTGGTCTGGACCTGGCGAGCATTTTCTTTCAGCCATACGTTTGTACCTGTCTCTCATGATCTTCAAATTACTCAGAACCCCCTGCCACACAGAGGAGAACGATAAAGCAAAATGTTACTCCTCAGGAACCCCCGAAGCCCCTCCCCCCACTAAAAGTACAAACTGTGGATGGAAACTGTATGCACCGAATAACGGTGACCTGCAGGTAGTTTCTTGGCGATGATTATTAATAGCAAATTCTGCAAGAGGAAAGATGCCCAATCCTCCTGAAGGTAAGTCTCCAAATTCTGATTAGTGCGCTCGGTCTACCCATTCAGCTGAGAATGGAAAGCAGAGGAAAAGAACAGCTGCACCCCCAGTCGAGAACAGAACGCTCTCCAGAACTTGGAAACAAACTGTGTGCCCTGGTCTGACACCATATCGAAGGGAACCCTGTAAAGCTTCATAATCTCATTTATAAATACCTGAGCAAGAGTGTTGGCATTCGGAGGTGCCGGTAATGTTACAAAGTGAACAATTTTGCTTAACCTATTGTAACATACCTGGCGGCGTCCTTGCATAGTGGTCCACCTCCCATTGTGTAAGAGCGCGCACTTGATTTCCAGTCAAGACTGCCACTCTGGTTTCTTTCCATACTGTCTGCTCTGCTCTGGCTGCTTAGGGCGACGCCCGCCGAACTTACTGTTTCTTGTAGCTGTTGCAGACACACCCCTAATGCGTCATCAGCCTAATGCTGTCTGTCACCTGGTATTTCATAGAATCATAGAATCATAGAATGGTAGAGTTGGAAGGGACCTCCTGGGTCATCTGGTCCAACCCCCTGCTCAAAGCAGGATTCACTAGATCATCTCAGACAGATGTCTGTCCAGCCTCTGTTTGAAGACGTCCATTGAAGGGGAACTCACCACCTCTCGTAGCAGCCTGTTCCACTCATTAATCACCCTAACTGTCAAAAAGTTTTTTCTAATATCTAATCTGTGTCTCCTCCCATTTAGTTTCATCCCATTGCTTCTAGTCTTTCCTTGTGCAAATGAGAATAAAGATGATCCTTCTACAATGTGACAGCCCTTGACATATTTGTAGACAGCTATTAAGTCTCCTCTCAGTCTTCTTTTTTGCAAGCTAAACATTCCCAAATCCTGCAACCGTTTCTCATAGGACATGGTTTGCAGACCAGTCACCATTCTGGTCACTCTTCTCTGAACTTGCTCCAGTTTGTCTATGTCTGTTTTAAAATGTGGTGCCCAAAACTGTACACAATATTCCAGGTGAGGTCTGACCAAAGAGGAGTAAAGACCGATAATGACTTCACGTGAACTAGACTGTATGCTTCTGTTAATACATCCCAGAATTGTATTTGCCTTTTTTGCTGCTGCATCACACTGTTGACTCATGTTCAGTCTATGATCTATTAGTATACCTAAGTCTTTTTCACATGTACTGTTGCTTAGCTCTATTCCTCCCATTCTGTATCTGCTTTTTTCATTTTTATTGCCCAGATGTAGTACTTTGCATTTTTCCCTGTTAAAAACCATTCTGTTGGTTGCTGCCCACTGCTCCAGTTTATTTAGGTCTTTTTGAATCCTCTCTCTCTCTTCTCTAGTATTAGCTATCCCTCCTAGCTTTGTGTCATCAGCAAATTTAATCAGTTTACCCTCAATTCCTTCATCTAAATCATTGATAAAGATGTTGAACAATACAGGTCCCAGGACGGAGCCCTGTGGTACCCCACTTGAGACATTCATCCAGCTGGATGTGAAGCCATTTACAACCACCCTTTGAGTCCGATCACTAAGCCAGTTATGAATCCACCTAACAGTTGCCTGGTCCATTGCATACTTGGTCATTTTTTCAATAAGGATGGTGTGAGATACTTTGTCAAATGCTTTGCTGAAGTCAAGATATACTATATCTACAGCATTTCCCTGATCCACCCAGTCAGTGATTCTGTCATAGAAGGAAATTAAGTTAGTCTGATATGACTTGTTAGTTACAAACCCATGCTGACTCTGGTTAATCACTTCATTCTTATCCATGTACTTACATACATGTTGTTTAATAATTTGTTCAAAGATCTTTCCTGGTATAGAAGTCAGACTCACCGGCCTATAGTTCCCTGGGTCCACCTTCTTCCCCTTTTTGAAGATAGGAACAACATTTGCTCTTCTCCAGTCTTCTGGGACTTCTCCTGTTCTCCAAGAATTTTCAAAGATTATGGAGAGTGGTTCTAAAATTTCTTCTACGATCTCCTTCAGTACTCTGGGGTGTAATTCATCTGGACCTGGAGACTTGAACTCATTTATGTTAGCTAAATATTCCCTCACAATTAGAGATGAGCGTTGTTCTACTCGAACTGTTCGCCAATCTCAAATTCGAGCTGTTTTGGGCGGTGTTCGAGCCGGTCGGCGAACACGAACAATTTGAGAAAAATTCGGCTGTTCGAGGTTATGTTCGATAACTGTTCGTGCACCAAAATCATAACTGGATTTTTTCTCAGTAATGATGAAAATTAATGTTAATACGCAGTTTGAGTGTACAGCGGGGCGGGGGGAGGGGCAGGGGATGGATCTCTGCAGGAACAATGAAGATCTCCATTTTTTTTTCTCTTTCCCGCATTTGCAGTGCGGAGGTGCAATCTGTCAGCCTATCAGCAGCGCACACACGGAGCGAAGTGCTTTTTTTCACACAAGCAAGGGCATGTGTGATTGGCAGTGTATGTCACATGTCCTTGCCCTATAAGACCAAGCCATTTTCCCCGTCGCCACCATTTTCTCACTGCTGCAGCTGCGTGTTAGACGGCACCGCTGTTGCTGTGTGCGCTAAACCTTGTTAATTTCAAGCCAATTTTCGCACAAATCTACAGATAGCTTGGGAGTAGGGAATAGTTGTGATTGCAGTCCTTTTAAGGACTAGGTTACAGCATTTCCTACGACTTTTATCAGGCAGGTCTGTGCTCTTAAATAGATAGATTGTGGGAGTAAAGACTAATTGTAATTGGAGTCCTTTTCAGGACTAGGTTACATCAGTTCCTATCAGTTTTTGCCAGGCAGGTCTGTGCCAGTGCTGTGCAAGTTTTTTTCACAGCATTTGGCTGAATCTAGCAAAGCTAATCCTTTTTGGCCTATTGCAGAGTGTGTTAGTCAGTGGAGTAGCCTATCTGTCTTGCAAGATATACCACCTGTGTATAGAATACCAATTTTTTTACTGCACCTAGTGAAGTAAAATCTTTTGGGCATAGCATCATTCTATTAGTCCATCTATACTGACCTCCATCAGGTTGCAAACTGAATATAATTTTTTTCTGCATCTAGCTCTGAAAAAATATTTGGGCTTCTAGCAGTGTGTGGGACTTGGTCTATTAGTCCATCTATACTGACCTCCATCAGGTTGCAAATTAAAAATAATTTTTTTCTTCATTTAGCTCTGAAAAAATATTTGGGCTTCTAGCAGTGTGTGGGACTTGTTCTATTAGTCCTTCTATACTGACCTCCAGCAGGTTGCAAATTGAATATAATTTTTTTCTGCATCTAGCTCTGAAAAAATATTTGGGCTTCTAGCGGTGTGTGGGACTTGGTCTATTAGTCCATCTATACTGACCTCCATCAGGTTGCAAATTAAAAATAATTTTTTTCTGCATCTAGCTCTGAAAAAATATTTGGGCTTCTAGCAGTGTGTGGGACTTGGTCTATTAGTCCATCTATACTGACCTCCATCAGGTTGCAAATTAAAAATAATTTTTTTCTTCATTTATCTCTGAAAAAATATTTGGGCTTCTAGCAGCGTGTGGGACTTGTTCTATTAGTCCATCTATACTGACCTCCATCAGGTTGCAAATTAAAAATAATTTTTTTCTGCATCTAGCTCTGAAAAAATATTTGGGCTTCTAGCAGTGTGTGGGACTTGGTCTATTAGTCCATCTATACTGACCTCCATCAGGTTGCAAATTAAAAATAATTTTTTTCTGCATCTAGCTCTGAAAAAATATTTGGGCTTCTAGCAGTGTGTGGGACTTGGTCTATTAGTCCATCTATACTGACCTCCATCAGGTTGCAAATTGAATAAAAAAATTTTCTGCATCTAGCTCTGAAAAAATATTTGGGCTTCTAGCGGTGTGTGGGACTTGGTCTATTAGTCCATCTATACTGACCTCCATCAGGTTGCAAATTAAAAATAATTTTTTTCTGCATCTAGCTCTGAAAAAATATTTGGGCTTCTAGCAGTGTGTGGGACTTGGTCTATTAGTCCAACTATACTGACCTCCATCAGGTTGCAAATTAAAAATAATTTTTTTCTTCATTTAGCTCTGAAAAAATATTTGGGCTTCTAGCAGTGTGTGGGACTTGTTCTATTAGTCCTTCTATACTGACGTCCAGCAGGTTGCAAATTGAATATAATTTTTTCTGCATCTAGCTCTGAAAAAATATTTGGGCTTCTAGCGGTGTGTGGGACTTGGTCTATTAGTCCATCTATACTGACCTCCATCAGGTTGCAAATTAAAAATAATTTTTTTCTGCATCTAGCTCTGAAAAAATATTTGGGCTTCTAGCAGTGTGTGGGACTTGTTCTATTAGTCCATCTATACTGACCTCCATCAGGTTGCAAATTAAAAATAATTTTTTTCTGCATCTAGCTCTGAAAAAATATTTGGGCTTCTAGCAGTGTGTGGGACTTGGTCTATTAGTCCATCTATACTGACCTCCATCAGGTTGCAAATTAAAAATAATTTTTTTCTTCATTTAGCTCTGAAAAATATTTGGGCTTCTAGCAGTGTGTGGGACTTGTTCTATTAGTCCTTCTATACTGACCTCCAGCAGGTTGCAAATTGAATATAATTTTTTTCTGCATCTGGCTCTGAAAAAATATTTGGGCTTCTAGCGGTGTGTGGGACTTGGTCTATTAGTCCATCTATACTGACCTCCATCAGGTTGCAAATTAAAAATAATTTTTTTCTGCATCTAGCTCTGAAAAAATATTTGGGCTTCTAGCGGTGTGTGGGACTTGGTCTATTAGTCCATCTATACTGACCTCCATCAGGTTGCAAATTAAAAATAATTTTTTTCTGCATCTATCTCTGAAAAAATATTTGGGCTTCTAGCAGTGTGTGGGACTTGGTCTGTTAGTCCATCTATACTGACCTCCATCAGGTTGCAAATTGAATAAAAAAATTTTCTGCATCTAGCTCTGAAAAAATATTTGGGCTTCTAGCGGTGTGTGGGACTTGGTCTATTAGTCCATCTATACTGACCTCCATCAGGTTGCAAATTAAAAATAATTTTTTTCTGCATCTAACCCAGCCAATAGTTTTGGCCTAATACCACAGTTTGGCCACTCAGCTCTGCTCGGTTACCATCCATTGTTTTTTTGTGCAAACAACTCCAGAGTTATGAATTAGTTAACCACCAAAATGAGTGGAAAAAGGCCTGCTGCTGGTGGAAAGGGGAATAGGCGTGTTGGGAAGGGGAAAAAAGGTTGTGTCCGTGGGGTAGGTGCAGAAGAAAGACCATCTTCCAGCCAAACTAAAATGTCTACTTCTTTTAGCGGACAATGTGATAAGATCCCTTTCTTACGGCCACGCCAATCGCTACAAATTCCAGATGAGGCACAAAAACAGCAGGTGCTTCAACGGATATCAAGTGCTCCTTTAAGTGGGCTCTCCTCCACATCAACTTCAACATCACAAATACTCCAGTCCTCAAAGGTGTCACCCAAATCGCACTTGCTTCCTCACAGCTCCCAAATCTCCAGCTGCCCGTCTGAGTATGAGGTAGAACAGATGGTTGAGTCTGCAGAGCTGTTTACTCATACTATAGCCTGGGAATCAGAGGTCGACTCCAGCGCTTCTGTGAATCCAGACGAGGAAATGATCTGCACTGATGCCCAGAATCTTTATGAGTCGGATCCAGGACCAGACGCAGAAGGTTCTGACCATAATGTAGACCCTCATTCCCAAACTGTAACTCCTGTTGGTGGAGACAATGAGGAAGACGATGATAAGACTCAAATACCTGATTGGAGCGACAACTTTAGTTTTTTGTCAGGGCAGGAACAGGTTGGCTCTGAGGACGACGGGTGTGATAACGCACAGGGTGATGATGATGAGGTCGGAGATCCCACTTACTGTCAACCCACAGTCAGCCAAGAGATGAGGTCAGCAGAGGAGGTGGAGGAAGATGCTAGTGACGACGAGGTCAGGTTGCGCCTTCCTGGACAGAGACGTAGTACTGGAAGCACGTCAACAACTGCATCCTCAAACACAACTCTGCCTCTCACCACAAGTCGTGGTGGCTCTTCAGGTCGCATGGGTGCTAAGCCTTGCATAGCCTGGGCATTTTTTCAGATCGATAAAGATGACCCAACTCGTGTTATCTGTAACATTTGTCAGCAAAAGCTAAGTAGAGGCCAAAAAATACATAGTTTGAGTACTTCATGCATGAACCGGCACATGGACATGAAGCATAAGTTGCAGTGGGAAGCTCAGTGTGCTACAATGCGGTCTGGCCGGCCGGGCCAACCACCGCCTGCCATATCTTGTGCATCCGCGGCCTCTTCATCCTCTGTGACTGGGGGGACAGCAGTCACACCTGTTTTGGGGCGCAGACCTGCCACCTCTTTACCCGCAACAGCCAGCGTGATTGGCAGGTCATCATTTTCTTTGGAGGTGGTAACACCAGCTGGTCTTGAGCGCTGTCCGACATCGATAGCACCACCTTTGGATCAAGGCAACCTAACATGTCCGCCTGCATCTTCCTCACAGACCGGCAGTTTGCCGGGGACACCCTTATCAACCCCGTCTAAGCACAATAGCCAGCCCTCGGTCCCTCAGATGTGGACAAGTAAAAGACCATTTCCTCCTAGCCATGAGAAAGCTAAGAGGTTGAATTTCACCATCTGCAAGCTCTTGGCTACAGAAATGCTGCCTTTCCGCCTGGTGGACACAGAGGATTTTCGAGACCTTATGTCCGTCGCAGTGCCCCAGTACCAGATGCCCAGTCGGCACTACTTCTCAAAGAAAGGTGTGCCTGTGCTCCACCAGCATGTCGCACACAACATCACCGCTTCTTTGAGAAACTCTGTGTGTGACAGGGTGCATTTCACCACAGACACTTGGACGAGTAGGCATGGACAGGGGCGTTACATGTCGCTGACTGGGCACTGGGTAACTATGGTGACAGCAGGACAAGGGGCTGCTGTCCAAGTCTTGCCGTCCCCACGAGTTGTGCGTCAATCCTCTTTATGTCATTTTTCCTCCACTGCTTCTGCCTCCTCAACCTCCTCTCGGTCTTCCACCTGCACCCAAAGCCTGTCTGGTCATGCCACAAGCTTTCTAACTGCGCAGAAGGGATCCTGCACACCTCCTTACTATGCTGGCAGTAGGGCTCAACGTCATCAGGCGGTTTTTACATTGAAATGTCTGGGAAATGTGAGTCACACAGCTGAGGAGTTGTGGTCAGCTCTGGAGAACCAATTTCATGAATGGTTGTCTCCACTGGACCTGAAACCAGGGAAGGCCGTGTGCGACAATGCTGCAAACCTGGGTGCGGCCCTTCGCCGGGGCAATGTCACACACGTGCCTTGTATGGCTCACGTGTTGAACCTGGTTGACCAGCAATTTTTAGCCCACTATCCCAGACTAGATGGCCTTCTGCAGAGGGCACGGTCGCTGTGTGCTCACTTCCGTCGTTCGCATCCCGCAGCTCAGCGACTTACATCTCTACAGAAGTCGTTGGGCCTGCCACTTCACCGGCTAAAATGCGATGTGCCTACCCGGTGGAATTCAACTCTGCACATGTTGCAGCGACTGTGGCAGCACCGACAAGCCCTGGTGCAATACGTTCTGACGTATAGCCTGGGCCAACGAGATTCAGAGGTGGGGCAAATCACGCTGGAGGAGTGGTCTCAGATCAGGGACCTATGCACCCTTCTGCACAGTTTTGAAATGGCGACGAAGATGTTTAGTGCTGACGATGCCATTATCAGCATGACTATTCCGGTGATTTACATGCTGGAGCACATGTTAAACAGAATTCGGAGTCAGGTGGTGGCACAAGAGGAGGTGGAGGAAGTAGAGGAGGAGGAGTTGTATGCGGAAGGGCTAACATCTGCAAGGTCCAGACGGTCGGCAGCACCAGGGCGGCAGGCATGTGAGGGTGGGGGAGATGATTTTACCAGGGCGCATGGTAGCAGCCAAACTAGTGAGGAAGGTGCAGGAGCCCAGGAAGAAGTGGAGGACGAACTGATGGAAGACTCATCAGATGAGGGAGACCTTGATCACATTTCTGTTGTGTGAGGTTGGGGGGAGAGGACAGAGGAAGGAAGCATGATTGTTACCTCGCCACCAACACAACAGGGACTTGGTGCTCCTGGATGCGCAACACACATGAGTGCCTTCTTGCTGCACTACCTGCAACATGACCCTCGAATTGTGAGAATTAGAAATAATCCTGACTACTGGGTTGCCACACTGTTAGATCCCCGGTACAAAAGTAAATTTGCAGAAATTATTCCTGCCATAGAAAGGGATGCACGCATGCAGGAGTATCAGCAGAGACTGTTGCAGAATCTTACATGTGCTTTTCCACAAAATACCAGTGGTGCACGTAGTGAATCTCACAGTTCCAACTTGCCAACCGTGGTCTGTATGGAATTGTTCAATAAAGGGCCCAAAATTAAGATAACATAGATGGGAGAGGTCTCTATGAATAGGAATTCCTAAGTATTTGATACCCTGTGAGGGCCAGGCAAAGGGAAAGTTGGACTGGATGGAATCCTATATGGATTTAGGGAGGGAGACATCGAGGGCCTCAGACTTCGCTGCATTGATTTTAAAATTTTACCATGTAACAAAGTGATCTATTTCAGCCATAACAGCAGGGATGGATATATGTGATTGAGTGATATATACTAGGACATCATCAGCAAATAGAGAGCACTTGTACTCGGTGCCTCCCACCTCAATCCACCTAATATTGGGGTTATGGCGAATTGATGAGAGCAGGTGCTCCGTCACTAGGATGTATAAGAGAGGGGACAGAGGACATCCCTGCCTTGTCCCATTGGTGATTGTGAAAGGTGATGAAAATGTTCTGACGCACCCCCTGGGCCTTGGGACACCCGGAGCCGGACCCTTTTTGGTGGATGCTGGTGGTTGTAGTCTTCGTGGCGGCGATCCGGTTCCGTGGCTCAGGGCGGTCAAACCAGTGGCGGAACTATTTATGTGGTTTTGATGTTTAAATGTCCGACTACGCCACCCGTGGATTGCGGTCAGAGTGAACCGCCGCTACAGGGCAGACCGCTAAGGCTGGTGTTGTGGGTGCAGCAGAGCGTAGCATAACTCCCCACGGGAGGAGTATAGCCTCAGGGCAGTGTATGCGGAGGATGGGGGTGATGGTGCAGGGCAGCAGCAGTAACGACACGGAGTCAGTGATGCAGTTCAGGGCCTTTACTCACAGTTCTTATTATCCAGACCACGTCTGCAGGTAACGGCTGCCCACGTCGTACTGTGCTCACCAGGTGAGGGGCTCAGACAACTCCCAGATAACTTTGGAGCGCTTCACAGGACCCCCTTTGTGTGTCCTTTGTCTGGCCTTTCTTACCAACACTTCTGTCCGGCTGCCTCGGGCCTCCTCTTGGTAAACTTGGCGCCAGTTTCCCTGACCCTATGTGGTGCCTTCCTAGCGGGTGGAGCAAGGGGCTGCGCCACATAAAATTTCAGAGCCTCCGGTTTCTAGCTGAGGGTCGTTTCCTGCCTCCACTAGTTCGGGGACCGGTCTCCCCCTTTGGCCTGACCCCTCCACGCAGGTGGATTCGGGCGTGCGGTGGCGACTCGCCCGTCCGCACCCCTGGGATCCCTTCATTCCTCGTTCCTGGAGCCTTCTCCGCTCCTCTTCCTTCCTTCTCCCTCTTGCAGGCCTGGGCCTCTGTTACTAGGCCCGCCTCCGGAGCAGAGCTCATGCAGAGCCCCTGCTCCCTGCCACTTCTGCTCAGACTTCTCTGCACTGAACTAAGATGGTGCCCACCTTTTATACTCCCTTCTCAATGAACCCAGGAACTGCTTCCTCCCTGCTCCTGCACTGCAGGGTTCCCCTTCCTCAGTGTTCCCTCCCCCCACTCCAGCCAGGGACAGGGACTGTCGTGCCCATCTCAGGGGCATATTGGTCGCCCTGCCCCACGGCAATGTGGTGTAATGCATGCAGGTGTCGGGTCCTGATCCACACTCCATCCTTATCTGAGAGTGAGATATCACACCTCTGGGTGAGGTGCAATACGTCTGTAGCAACCGAGCCCTCGGTGCTACAGTTCCATTTATCTTCAGCCTAGGTGACGTATTGTGATACAGGGCCGTGATTTTGGCTATAAAAGGGTCCCCTAGACCCCTACCCCAAGCTTTTTAAGAGAATCATATATGGCGTGCCAGGAGACTCTATGGAATGCTTTCTCAGCATCCAACGAGAGTATCTACTTACAAATTTTTAACTGCATCTAGCCCAGGAAATACTTTGTGCCTAGTAGCAGTGTCTGCTAGTCAGCGGATTATCCCGGCTGTTAAGCAAGCTACACCACCTCAAAGGAAATGCTTCGGGACCACGGGATACTTAGTGAAGAGCATCAGGAGGCACCCCAAGGCATAGGGGCTGGGACTGGCACTAGGATGCCTTGCGGTGGACAGCCGAGCTCGATCCTTATAAAAGCTTTTTAACTGCAGCAGCTTTAGTGGACGCTACTGGAGCTGGAATTACGCGGCTGCTGGCATGAGACTTGCCCTCCAATAGATCCTTGTAAATGGATTTAAAGTGTATTCATTCAAATTAGAGGGACAATTTAAATTAAAAAGCTTAGAGCTGCCTCCACCACAGGGGGGCTCTCTCGACCCACCAGCGGACAGGCACCAGTATTGGGAGAGGGGGGCTGGCCGTCAGGGTTCACCGCGGCTCTGGCACAAACCCGGCGACACGGAGGTGGCACGGGCAGGAGCGGACTGGCCGTCTCGGCTTCTCACTTTTTGGATTTTAGAAGGGCATGACATGCCTATATCTGTGTCTCCCCCTCCTTTTACTCCTCCACCTCTTTTCTTTTCGCATGACTATATGTACTTGTCACTTTTCCATGTGTTAGTTGTGTCTTCTGAGCAGTTTGTCAGCTTTTGGACACCTTTGAAGGTGTTTTCTATGTGTTTCTATGTGTTTTTGTTTGCCTGCCATTGGTTTTAACGGTGTTCGAAGGTGTTCGACGAACAGTTCGACGAACAGTTCGGCGAACACACGGGTGTTCGACGAACCGAACCGAACTCGAACACTACGGGGGTGGCTCAACACTACTCACAATCTTTCTGTTTACAGATAACTTGGATTCCTCTATTCCTTTAAAAGGACAGTGAAGATCAGTTGATGTTACATTTTCTTTCTGAGAGAAAACAGATGCAAAATAGGAATTAAAAAGTTCGGCCTTCTCAACATCCTCTCTTACCATTTCTCCATTTTCATCCTGTAAAAATCCTATAGCATCTTTGACTTTTCTTTTACTTTTGACATACCCCCAAAATCCTTTTTTATTGCTTTTGACATCTCTTGCAAGCCTTAATTCATTGTCAGCTTTAGCTAACCTGATACGTGCCCTGCAGGATCTGCAGACTGCATTATAATCTTCTTTAGATATGCCTCCCTCTTTCCATTTAATTAACATTTCTTTCTTTCTTTTTAGCGTGTGTTTAAGTTCTGTGTTCATCCATCCTGGTTTCCTTAAATGCTTCCCATTCTTCCTACTTTTCGGGATTGTTAACGATTGTGCTTTGAGAATCTCATTTTTAAAAACTTCCCATCCTTCCTGGACATTTTTGTCCTTAAGGACATCCAGCCATTGGATCCCTCCTATTCTCTTTCTGAGTCTCTTAAAATCTGCCTTTCTAAAATCTAACCTTGAAGTCTGAGTCTTCACATGTCTTCCTCCTCTAGTTATCCAAAATTCTATAATAGCATGATCGCTGCCTCCTAGGGTCCCAGCCACCTTTACCTCCTCAACCATTTCCTCCCTGTTTATAAGGATTAGATCCAAAGTAGCAGATCCCCTTGTTTTCTCCCCTACCTTTTGGAAGATAAAGTTGTCAGCAAGAGAGGATAAGAATTTGCTTGACCTGTTAGTTTTACTTGAGAGAGATTCCCAACAAATGTCTGGATAGTTGAAATCTCCCATGACCACTACGTCATATTTTTTGGAGAACTTGGTCATTTGATACATAAAGAGTTCATCCATATCTTCAGCTTGCCCAGGTGGCCTGTAGTAAATGCCTACAATGGTGTCCTTTCCGTTGTTCTCTCCTTGAATTCTTACCCAAACAGTTTCCACAGAACTCCCAGTCTCTGAAGCTTCAATCTCTGTGCAGATATACGCTTTTCTAACATACAATGCAACACCTCCTCCTCGTTTATCAAGTCTGTTTCTTGCAAATAAGTTGTATCCTTTCAGCCTTTTATTCCAATCATGTGTATCGTCCCACCAAGTTTCAGTGATTCCAATGACATCATATTCCTTTTCCTGCATTAGTAGTTCCAATTCTCCTTGTTTGTTGCCCATGCTTTGTGCATTTGTATAAAAACATTTTAGTTTGTGATTGGTTTCTCTTCCTCTCATATTTTTATTATTTAAATTGTTTTGTCTTTGTTCTTCCTTTCCACTTCCAGTAGCAGAGATCTCAATAGTATTTGTCAGCTGTATGGCTTTTTCTGGCCTTTTGCTTCCCTTCCCACATTGTTCTAGTTTAAAGCTCTTCTGATGAGTGTAGCAAGGCGACTTCCAAATACATGTTTTCCAGTCTTCGTAAGGTGCACCCCATCTCTAGCAAGTAGTCCATCGTATAGGTAATTCATTCCGTGATCCAGAAATCCAAATCCTTGTTGACTGCACCATCGACGTAGCCAGTTGTTCACCTGTAGAATCTTATTCCACCTCATTGTTCCATGGCCATCCACTGGGAGGATGGATGAGAATACCACCTGCGCTCCCAATTCTTTCACTTTCTTGCCTAAGTCTTCAAAGTCACTGCAGATGGTTTCCAGGTCCTTTCTTGCGGTGTCATTTGTCCCCACATGTATTAGCAGGAATGGGTAGTGATCTGTAGGTCTGTAGGTCTGTAGTGATCTGTAGGTTTAAACCAGCTCCTCCTTGGAATCCTTGCCTGAGCATATTGTTCTGTCAGTTGGCATCTAGTCACTGATGTGCCAGGTCCTGTATATGTTTCCTGCCTTGCGGTATAAGTTCCCGTGTCTGAACTGTGTCCTGTCTGTGTACTCTAGCCAGCTGTCTTTCTGCCTTTCCTGGAGGCTGTATTTCCAGGCCCGTGTGAACACGCTCTTAGCCTGTTCCTTCTGCCCTCTAGGGGCCGCCTACCAAGATCTGTGGTCTGTGTCTTTTCCCAGTATCTGTTCCTGCCCTAACTATCTTCCAGCCTGTTTCCTGTCTCTCTCTACGCCCATATCTTCCCTTTTTCTGCAGAGTCTGAACTAGTACCTAACTCCTGCTCGTTGTCTCTGTACTTCCGTTTGTGAGTTTGTGGTCCACTCGCTACTTCGCTGCAAGTACCCTGTGGTTATCTGGTTCTGCCTTTCCCTTCCTGTCTGTTCCGTGTGAACAGAGCCCTGTCGCCTCTGCCCTGCCTTGCTTGCCGCTCCGGCTGTTTCTGCCTGCTCTGCCTTGCTCACCGCTCCTGTGGTTCTTGCCTGCTTTGCTTTGCTCACCGCTCCGGCGGTTCTTGCCTGCTCTGCCTTGCTCACCGCTCCGGCAGATCTTGCCTGCTCTGCCTTGCTCACCGCTCCAGACGGTCTCGCTCTGCCTTTGCTCACCGCTCCCGGTGGTCTCGCTCTGCTCTGACCCTTTGCTCACTGTTCCGGCAGCCTCGCTCTGCTCTCACCCTTTTCACACTGCTCCGGCAGCCTCGCTCTGCTCTGACCCTTTGCTCACTGCTCCAACTGTCTCGCTCTGCTCTGACCCTTTGCTCTCTGCTCCGGCAGTCTCGCTCTGCTCTGACCCTTTGCTCACTGCTCCCGCAGTCTCGCAATGCTCTGAACCTTTGCTCACTGCTCCGGCAGTCTCGCTCTGCTCTAACCCTTTGCTCACTGCTCCGGCAGCCTCGCTCTGCTCTGACCCTTTGCTCACTGCTCCGGCAGACTCGCTCTGCTCTGACCCTTTGCTCACTGATCCGGCAGTCTCGCTCTGCTCTGACCCTTTGCTCACTGCTCCGGCAGTCTCGCTCTGCTCTGACTCTTTGCTCACTGCTCCGCAGTCTCCCTCTGCTCTGACCCTTTGCTCACTGCTCCGGCAGTCTCGCTTTGCTCTGACTCTTGCTCACTGCTCCAGGCGGCCTCGTCCTGCTCTACTCTCGCTCACCGCTCCAGGTGGTCTCGTCTTGCTCTGCTCTTGCTCGCCGATCCGGGCGGCCTCACTCAGCTGTGTTTGTCCACTGCATCTGCGGTTCTGTTCCTGAGTCCCAGTCTGTACTGGGACCTATCCACTCTGTGCTCCAATCTGTTGTACCTGTCAGTACCTCCCTGTTTGCATACCAGTCGTGCTTGCCAGCAGCCACCCGTCTGTGTGCCAGCCTAACCTGCCTGTTCCTGTATTCCCCAGTGTGGGTCAACAGCCGTGTCCAGGGTCTGACCTGGAGTAGCCCCTGGTCCCTCTGCTCGGTTCCTCCTTGGTGCACTGGCGTCGTATGCCGTCGTGCGACCTTGGTCAGATCGGGTGGATACTTAGTTACTAGTGTTGAGCCACCCCCGTAGTGTTCGAGTGCAGTAAAAGGAGGGGGAGACACAGATATAGGCATGTCATGCCCTTCTAAAATCCAAAAAGTGAGAAGCCGACACGTTCAGGCCGCTCCTGCCCGTGCCACCTCCGCGTCGCCGGGTTTGTGCCAGAGCCGCGGTAAACCCTGACGGCCAGCCCCCCTCTCCCAATACTGGTGCCTGTCCGCTGGTGGGTCGAGCGAGCCCCCCTGTGGTGGAGGCAGCTCTAAGCTTTTTAATTTAAATTGTCTCTCTAATTTGAATGAATTCACTTTAAATCCATTTACATGGATCTATTGGAGGGCAAGTCTCATGCCAGCAGCCGCGTAATTCCAGCTCCAGTAGCGTCCACTAAAGCTGCTGCAGTTAAAAAGCTTTTATAAGGATCGAGCTCGGCTGTCCACCGCAAGGCATCCTACTGCCAGTCCCAGCCCCTATGCCTTGGGGTGCCTCCTGATGCTCTTCACTGAGTATCCCGTGGTCCCGAAGCATTTCCTTTGAAAAAATTAAGTGTCCAAACTACAGGTGGTATAGCTTGCTTAACAGCCGGGATAATCCGCTGACTAGCAGACACTGCTACTAGGCACAAAGTATTTCCTGGGCTAGATGCAGTTAAAAATTTGTAATTAGATACTCTCGTTGGATGCTGAGAAAGCATTCCATAGAGTCTCCTGGCACGCCATATATGATTCTCTTAAAAAGCTTGGGGTAGGAGTCTAGGGGACCCTTTTATAGCCAAAATCACGGCCCTGAATCGCAATACGTCACCTAGGCTGAAGATAAATGGAACTGTAGCACCCTGAGGGCTCGGTTGCTAGAGAGGTATTGCACCTCACCCAGAGGTGTGATATCTCACTCTCAGGTAAGGATGTAGTGTGGATCAGGACCCGACACCTGCATGCATTACACCACATTGCCGTGGGGCAGGGCGACCAATATGCCCCTGAGATGGGCACGACAGTCCCTGTCCCTGGCTGGAGTGGGGGGAGGGAACACTGAGGAAGGGGAACCCTGTAGTGCAGGAGCAGGGAGGATACAGTTCCTGGGTGCATTGAGAAGGGAGTATAAAAGGTGGGCACCATCTTAGTTCAGTGCAGAGAAGTCTGAGCAGAAGTGGCAGGGAGCAGGGGCTCTGCATGAGCTCTGCTCCGGAGGCGGGCCTAGTAACAGAGGCCCAGGCCTGGAAGAGGGAGAAGGAAGGAAGAGGAGCGGAGAAGGCTCCAGGAACGAGGAACGAAGGGATCCCAGGGGTGCGGACGGGCGAGTCGCCACCGCACGCCCGAATCCACCTGCGTTTAGGGGTCAGGACAAAGGGGGAGACCGGTCCCCGAAACTAGTGGAGGCAGGAAACGACCCTCAGCTAGAAACAGGAGGCTGTGACATTTTATGTGGCGCAGCCCCTCGCTACACCCGCTAGGAAGGCACCACATAGGGTCAGGGAAACTGGCGCCAAGTTTACCAAGAGGAGGCCCGAGGCAGCCGGACAGAAGGGTTGGTAAGAAAGGCCAGACAAAGGACACACAAAGGGGGTCCTGTGAAGCGCTCCAAAGTTATCTGGGAGTTGTCTGAGCCCCTCACCTGGTGAGCACAGTACGACGTGGGCAGCCGTTACCTGCAGACGTGGTCTGGATAATAAGAACTGTGAGTAAAGGCCCTGGACTGCATCACTGACTCCGTGTCGTTACTGCTGCTGCCCTGCACCATCACCCCCATCCTCCGCATACACTGCCCTGAGGCTATACTCCTCCCGTGGGGAGTTATGCTACGCTCTGCTGCACCCACAACACCAGCCTCAGCGGTCTGCCCTGGAGCGGCGGTTCACTCTGACCGCAATCCACGGGTAGCGTAGTCGGACATTTAAACATCAAAACCACATAAATAGTTCCGCCACTGGTTTGACCGCCCTGAGCCACGGAACCGGGTCTCCGCCACGGAGACTACAACCACCAGCATCCACCAAAAAGGGTCCGGCTCCGGGTGTCCCAAGGTCCAGGGGGCGCGTCAGAACATTTTCATCACCTTTCACAATCACCAATGGGACAAGGCAGGGATGTTCTCTGTCCCCTCTCTTATACATCCTAGTGACGGAGCACCTGCTCTCATCAATTCGCCATAACCCCAATATTAGGTGGATTGAGGTGGGAGGCACCGAGTACAAGTGCTCTCTATTTGCTGATGATGTCCTAGTATATATCACTCAATCACATATATCCATCCATGCTGTTATGGCAGAAATAGATCACTTTGTTACATGGTCAAATTTTAAAATCAATGCAGCGAAGTCTGAGGCCCTCGATGTCTCCCTCCCCAAATCCATATAGGATTCCATCCAGTCCAACTTTCCCTTTGCCTGGCCCTCACAGGGTATCAAATACTTAGGAATTCCTATTCATAGAGACCTCTCCCATCTATGTTATCTTAATTTTGGGCCCTTTATTGAACAACTCCATACAGACCACGGTTGGCAAGTTAGAACTGTAAGATTCACGACGTGAACCACTGGTGTTTTGTGGAAAAGCACATGTACACTGTGTTCCAAATTATTATGCAAAAAGTGTTTAGGAGTGATAAGGGAAGAATTTGTTTGTTTGTCAGTTAAACTCATTGATGGTGATGTGTGTCAGGGCTCTTTATATCACTGTAAGCAATTGCAGACACCTGTGCTAATTAGTTTGGCAGGTGTGTCCAATGAAAGGCAAGACTACTTAAGAAGGCTATCTCACATTATTAAGCAGCCTACATTTTCTGCCAAAATGGGAAAGAAAAAGGATGTGTCGGCTGCTGAGAAGCAACAAATTGTGGAGTGTTTAGGTCAAGGCATGACTACAATCAACATTGTGCGATGATCAGGATGAAGTGTCTTGGCAATCAAGAAGTATGTAGCTGATTCACAGTACACACGTGTGCGTGCTGATAAGGGCAAATTGAGGACTCTTTCCTACAGGCAATTACGTCAGGTTGAAAGAGCAGCGGCAAAAAAGCCTTGTCATAGCAGCAGACAAGTTTTTGAAGCTGCTGGTGCCTCCAACGTCCCCCGAACAACAAGATGCAGGGTCCTTCAGAGGTTTGCAGCTGTGCATACGCCATCCTGTCGACCTCCTCTATCCACTTCACACAAGCAGAAACGGCTCCAGTGGGCCAAACATTACATGAAGACTGATTTCAAAACTGTTTTGTTCACGGATGAGTGCCGTGCAGCGCTCGATGGTCCAGATGGATGGAGTGGAGGATGGCTGGTTGACGGACACCCCACGCAAACACGGCTACAGCGCCAACAAGGAGGAGGTGGAGTAATGTTTTGGGCTGGAATCATGGGGAGAGAGATTGTCGGCCCCTTTAGGATCCCTGAAGGCGCTAAAGATGAACTCCATAATGTATGTGGATTTTCTCAAACAGCACTTCCTGCCATGGTTCAAGAAGAAGAACCGTGTATTTCACAGCAAGATCATTTTTTTGCATGATAATGCACCATCTCATGCTGCACATAAAACATCTGCATCGCTGGCTGATATGGGCATAAAAGGGGACAAACTTATGGTGTGACCCCCATGCTCCCCTTTCCTCTACCCCATTCAGAACCTTTGGAGCATCATTAAAAGGAGTGTCTATGATGGCGGCAGGCAGTTCACATCTAAGCAACAGCTCTGGGAGGGTATTCTGTCCTCATGCAAAACAATTGAAGCAGAAACCATCCAAAACCTGACAAATTCAATGGACGAGAGAGTTCAGAAGCTCCTTTCGAACAAGGGGTCCTATGTGAAAATGAAACATCACCTAGAATAAAGTTTTGAGTTGAAAACTGTTTGATTCCAGTTTCTAACAACCTGCTAATGCTTATAATTTCAAAAATGACCATTTTTTTAGTCTTTATTAAAATGAAAAGGTTGATCGAAAAGTTTGGGGGATCTAAGAGTGTGGCAACCCAGTAGTCATGATTACTTCGAATTCTGACAATATGAGGGTCATGCTGCAGGTAGTGCAGCAAGAAGGCACTTATGTGTCTTGCGCATCTCGGAGCCCCAAAATTATTTTCCGGGCTAGATGCAGCTAAAAATTATTATTAATTTTAAATCTGGTGAAGCTTTAGTATAGATGGCCTAATAGGATCAGTGCTGCACACTGCTACAAAGCCCAAATTATTTTCCAGTCAAGATACAGATAAACATGATTAGTAATTTTAAATCTGGTGGAGCTTATTATAGATGGCCTAATAGAATCAGTGCTGCACAATGCTACAAAGCCCAAATTATTTTCCAGCCAAGATACAGATAAACATGATTAGTAATTTGAAAGCTTAAAACGGTTGGTAGGATGATTTTAACCAATCATCAAGCTTTTACTCTCCCCAGGATGACACAGGGGTAGAAAAGTCGTTTCGGATCCATGATTTGTTCATCTTTATGAACGTGAGTCTGTCTACATTATCAGTGGAGAGCCGCGTGCGCTTATCTGTCAGCACACCACCAGCAGCGCTGAACACACGTTCAGACAGAACGCTGGCTGCGGGGCATGACAAGATCTCCAAGGCGTAAGTGGCTAGCTCCGGCCATTTATCCAGATTGGAAGCCCAAAAAGAGCAAGGGTCCAGTGACACAGTCATGGCTTCAATGTTTACTTGGAGATACTCCTGTACCATCGTCTCTAGGCGTTGACTATGTGTCAGACTTCTTGTCTCCTGTGGCCTTGCAAAGGATGCGCTAAAAAAGTGGTGAAATGATTCCGCAAAATTGATGTTACCAGCAGATACTGTGGTTCTGTTACGGTTTGAGTGCTGATCACTTGACGGTCCCACGGTTGGCAAGTTGGAACTGTGAGATTCACTACGTGCACCACTGGTATTTTGTGGAAAAGCACATGTAAGATTCTGCAACAGTCTCTGCTGATACTCCTGCATGCGTGCATCCCTTTCTATGGCAGGAATAATTTCTGCAAATTTACTTTTGTACCGGGGATCTAACAGTGTGGCAACCCAGTAGTCAGGATTATTTCTAATTCTCACAAGTCCCTGTTGTGTTGGTGGCGAGGTAACAATCATGCTTCCTTCCTCTGTCCTCTCCCCCCAACCTCGCACAACAGAAATGTGATCAAGGTCTCCCTCATCTGATGAGTCTTCCATCAGTTCGTCCTCCACTTCTTCCTGGGCTCCTGCATCTTCCTCACTAGTTTGGCTGCTACCATGCGCCCTGGTAAAACCATCTCCCCCACCCTCACATGCCTGCCGCCTTGGTGCTGCCGACCGTCTGAACCTTGCAGATGTTAGCCCTTCCGCATACAACTCCTCCTCCTCTACTTCCTCCACCTCCTCTTGTGCCACCACCTGACTCCGAATTCTGTTTAACATGTGCTCCAGCATGTAAATCACCGGAATAGTCATGCTGATAATGGCATCGTCAGCACTAAACATCTTCGTCGCCATTTCAAAACTGTGCAGAAGGGTGCATAGGTCCCTGATCTGAGACCACTCCTCCAGCGTGATTTGCCCCACCTCTGGATCTCGTTGGCCCAGGCTATAAGTCAGAACGTATTGCACCAGGGCTTGTCGGTGCTGCCACAGTCGCTGCAACATGTGCAGAGTTGAATTCCACCGGGTAGGCACATCGAATTTTAGCCGGTGAAGTGGCAGGCCCAACGACTTCTGTAGAGATGTAAGTCACTGAGCTGCGGGATGCGAACGGCGGAAGTGAGCACACAGCGACCGTGCCCTCTGCAGAAGGCCATCTAGTCTGGGATAGTGGGCTAAAAATTGCTGGACAACCAGGTTCAACACGTGAGCCATACAAGGCACGTGTGTGACATTGCCCCGGCGAAGGGCCGCACCCAGGTTTGCAGCATTGTCGCACACGGCCTTCCCTGGTTTCAGGTCCAGTGGAGACAACCATTCATGAAATTGGTTCTCCAGAGCTGACCACAACTCCTCAGCTGTGTGACTCACATTTCCCAGACATTTCAATGTAAAAACCGCCTGATGACGTTGAGCCCTACTGCCAGCATAGTAAGGAGGTGTGCAGGATCCCTTCTGCGCAGTTAGAAAGCTTGTGGCATGACCAGACAGGCTTTGGGTGCAGGTGGAAGACCGAGAGGAGGTTGAGGAGGCAGAAGCTGTGGAGGAACTTTGACATAAAGAGGATTGACGCACAACTCGTGGGGACGGCAAGACTTGGACAGCAGCCCCTTGTCCTGCTGTCACCATAGTTACCCAGTGCCCAGTCAGCGACATGTAACGCCCCTGTCCATGCCTACTCGTCCAAGTGTCTGTGGTGAAATGCACCCTGTCACACACAGAGTTTCTCAAAGAAGCGGTGATGTTGTGTGCGACATGCTGGTGGAGCACAGGCACACCTTTCTTTGAGAAGTAGTGCCGACTGGGCATCTGGTACTGGGGCACTGCGACGGACATAAGGTCTCGAAAATCCTCTGTGTCCACCAGGCGGAAAGGCAGCATTTCTGTAGCCAAGAGCTTGCAGATGGTGAAATTCAACCTCTTAGCTTTCTCATGGCTAGGAGGAAATGGTATTTTACTTGTCCACATCTGAGGGACCGAGGGCTGGCTATTGTGCTTAGACGGGGTTGATAAGGGTGTCCCCGGCAAACTGCCGGTCTGTGAGGAAGATGCAGGCGGACATGTTAGGTTGCCTTGATCCAAAGGTGGTGCTATCGATGTCGGACAGCGCTCAACACCAGCTGGTGTTACCACCTCCAAAGAAAATCATGACCTGCCAATCACGCTGGCTGTTGCGGGTAAAGAGGTGGCAGGTCTGCGCCCCAAAACAGGTGTGACTGCTGTCCCCCCAGTCACAGAGGATGAAGAGGCCGCAGATGCACAAGATATGGCAGACGGTGGTTGGCCCGGCCGGCTAGGCCGCATTGTAGCACACTGAGCTTCCCACTTCAACTTATGCTTCATGTCCATGTGCCGTTTCATGCATGAAGTACTCAAACTATGTATTTTTTGGCCTCTACTTAGCTTTTGCTGACAAATGTTACAGATAACACGAGTTGGGTCATCTTTATCGATCTGAAAAAATGCCCAGGCTATGCAAGGCTTAGCACCCATGCGACCTGAAGAGCCACCACGACTTGTGGTGAGAGGCAGAGTTGTGCTTGAGGATGCAGTTGTTGACGTGCTTCCAGTACTACGTCTCTGTCCAGGAAGGCGCAACCTGACCTCGTCGTCACTAGCATCTTCCTCCACCTACTCTGCTGACCTCATCTCTTGGCTGACTGTGGGTTGACAGTAAGTGGGATCTCCAACCTCATCATCATCACCCTGTGCGTTATCACACCCGTCGTCCTCAGAGCCAACCTGTTCCTGCCCTGACAAAAAACTAAAGTTGTCGCTCCAATCAGGTATTTGAGTCTTATCATCGTCTTCCTCATTGTCTCCACCAACAGGAGTTACAGTTTGGGAATGAGGGTCTACATTATGGTCAGAACCTTCTGCGTCTGGTCCTGGATCCGACTCATAAAGATTCTGGGCATCAGTGCAGATCATTTCCTCGTCTGGATTCACAGAAGCGCTGGAGTCGACCTCTGATTCCCAGGCTATAGTATGAGTAAACAGCTCTGCAGACTCAACCATCTGTTCTAACTCATACTCAGACGGGCAGCTGGAGATTTGGGAGCTGTGAGGAAGCAAGTGCGATTGGGGTGACACCTTTGAGGACTGGAGTATTTGTGATGTTGAAGTTGATGTGGAGGAGAGCCCACTTAAAGGAGCACTTGATATCCGTTGAAACACCTGCTGTTTTTGTGCCTCATCTGGAATTTGTAGCGATTGGCGTGGCCGTAAGAAAGGGATCTTATCATATTGTCCGCTAAAAGAAGTAGACATTTTAGTTTGGCTGGAAGATGGTCTTTCTTCTGCAGATTTTACTGTTGCTTTAACACCTACCCCACGGACACAACCTTTTTTCCCCTTCCCAACACGCCTATTCCCCTTTCCACCAGCAGCAGGCCTTTTTCCACTCATTTTGGTGGTTAACTAATTCACAACTCTGGAGTTGTTTGCACAAAAAAACAATGGATGGGAACCGAGCAGAGCTGAGTGGCCAAACTGTGGTATTAGGCCAAAACTATTGGCTGGGTTAGATGCAGAAAAAAATTATATTCAATTTGCAACCTGATGGAGGTCAGTATAGATGGACTAATAGAACAAGTCCCACACACAGCTAGAAGCCCAAATATTTTTTCAGAGGTAGATGCAGAAAAATTTTTTATTCAGTTTGCAACCTGATGGAGGTCTGTATAGATGGATTAATAGAACAAGTCCCACACACAGCTACAAGCCCAATATTTTTTCAGAGGTAGATGCAGAAAAAAAATATATTCAGTTTGCAACCTGATGGAGGTCAGTATAGATGGACTAATAGAGAAAGTCCCACACACTGCTAGAAGGCCAAATATTTTTTCAGAGCTAGATGCAGACAAAAAATTATTTTGAATTTGCAACCTGATGGAGGTCAGTATAGGTGGACTAATAGAACAAGTCCCACACACTGCTAGAAGGCCAAATATTTTTTCAGAGCTAGATGCAGAAAAAAATTATATTCAGTTTGCAACCTGATGGAGGTCTGTATAGATGGATTAATAGAACAAGTCCCACACACAGCTAGAAGCCCAAATATTTTTTCAGAGGTAGATGCAGATAAAAATTATTTTTAATTTGCAACCTGATGGAGGTCAGTATAGATGGACTAATAGAGAAAGTCCCACACACTGCTAGAAGGCCAAATATTTTTTCAGAGCTAGATACAGATGAAAATTATTTTTAATTTGCAACCTGATGGAGGTCAGTATAGATGGACTAATAGAGAAAGTCCCACACACTGCTAGAAGGCCAAATATTTTTTCAGAGCTAGATGCAGATAAAAATTATATTCAATTTGCAACCTGATGGAGGTCAGTATAGATGGACTAATAGAACAAGTCCCACACACAGCTAGAAGCCCAAATATTTTTTCAGAGGTACTGTAGATGCAGATAAAAATTATTTTTAATTTGCAACCTGATGGAGGTCAGTATAGATGGACTAATACAACAAGTCCCACACACAGCTAGAAGCCCAATATTTTTTCAGAGGTAGATGCAGAAAAAAATATATTCAGTTTGCAACGTGATGGAGGTCAGTATAGATGGACTAATAGAGAAAGTCCCACACACTGCTAGAAGGCCAAATATTTTTTCAGAGCTAGATGCAGACAAAAAATTATTTTGAATTTGCAACCTGATGGAGGTCAGTATAGGTGGACTAATAGAACAAGTCCCACACACTGCTAGAAGGCCAAATATTTTTTCAGAGGTAGATGCAGAAAAAAAATATATTCAGTTTGCAACCTGATGGAGGTCAGTATAGATGGACTAATAGAGAAAGTCCCACACACTGCTAGAAGGCCACATATTTTTTCAGAGGTAGATGCAGAAAAAAATCTATTCAGTTTGCAACCTGATGGAGGTCTGTATAGATGGATTAATAGAACAAGTCCCACACACAGCTAGAAGCCCAATATTTTTTCAGAGGTAGATGCAGAAAAAAATATATTCAGTTTGCAACCTGGTGGAGGTCAGTATAGATGGACTAATACAACAAGTCCCACACACAGCTAGAAGCCCAATATTTTTTCAGAGGTAGATGCAGAAAAAAATATATTCAGTTTGCAACCTGATGGAGGTCTGTATAGATGGATTAATAGAACAAGTCCCACACACAGCTAGAAGCCCAATATTTTTTCAGAGGTAGATGCAGAAAAAAATATATTCAGTTTTCAACCTGATGGAGGTCTGTATAGATGGATTAATAGAACAAGTCCCACACACAGCTAGAAGCCCAATATTTTTTCAGAGGTAGATGCAGAAAAAAATATATTCAGTTTGCAACCTGATGGAGGTCAGTATAGATGGACTAATACAACAAGTCCCACACACAGCTAGAAGCCCAATATTTTTTCAGAGCTAGATGCAGAAAAAAATTATATTCAATTTGCAACCTGATGGAGGTCAGTATAGATGGACTAATAGAATGATGCTATGCCCAAAAGATTTTACTTCACTAGGTGCAGTAAAAAATTTTTTATTCTATACACAGGTGGTATATCTTGCAACACAGATAGGCTACTCCACTGACTAACTCACTCTGCAATAGGCCAAAAAGGATTAGCTTTGCTAGATTCAGCCAAATGCTGTGAAAAAAACTTGCACAGCACTGGCAGAGACCTGCCTGGCAAAAACTGATAGGAACTGATGTAACCTAGTCCTGAAAAGGACTCCAATTACAATTAGTCTTTACTCCCACGATCTATCTATTTAAGAGCACAGACCTGCCTGATAAAAGTCGTAGGAAATGCTGTAACCTAGTCCTTAAAAGGACTGCAATCACAACTATTCCCTACTCCCAAGCTATCTGTAGATTTGTGCGAAAATTGGCTTGAAATTAACAAGGTATAGCGCACACAGCAACAGCGGTGCCGTCTAACACGCAGCTGCAGCAGTGAGAAAATGGTGGCGACGGGGAAAATGGCTTGGTCTTATAGGGCAAGGACATGTGACATACACTGCCAATGACACATGCCCTTGCTTGTGTGAAAAAAAGCACTTTGCTCCGTGTGTGCGCTGCTGATAGGCTGACAGATTGCACCTCCCCACTGTAAATGCGGGAAAGAGAAAAAAAAATTGGAGATCTTCATTGTTCCTGCAGAGATCCATTCCCTGCCCCTCCCCCCACCCCGCTGTACACTCAAACTGCATATTAACATTAATTTTCATGATTACTGAGAAAAAATCCAGTTATGATTTTGGTGCACGAACAGTTATCGAACATAACCTCGAACAGCCGAATTTTTCTCAAATTGTTCGTGTTCGCCGAACGGCTCGAACACCGCCCAAAACAGCTCGAATTTGAGATTGGCGAACAGTTCGAGTAGAACAACGCTCATCTCTATTAGTTACACCCCTCCAGGCATTCACTCTCCGGTACGGTCCAGTGGAATCACTACATATACACGCACACGCCAGTCAGTCCGGGCGTGTGCATTACAGCATGCTCAGGCCATGTTTCCCGTTGAGCCCCACGGCCTTCTCTCTCTGAGACGTTTTCCAGCGAATACGTGCATCTAAAAGAAATTATTTTTTTTTTGCCACTAGCTGAGTTCCAGGCGAATTACACACCCGTCCAGATGGAGCTTTCTGCACCCGTTCCTGCGGATCTGCCACGTTACTATGGGGATCCAAGACAAAGTCGTGCATTTGTGGAGCAATGCATGCTACACTTCCAGTCCTACCCTCTTTATTTTCCCACCGATCAGGTTAAGGTGGGATTCATGATGTCTTACCTAGCGGGTGATGCCTTGAAATGGATCACCCCCCTATGGGACGCACAGGATCCTGTCGTCCTGGACCTGCAGGCCTTCCTGGTGGCCTTTCTAATGGTCTTCGATGACCCTAACCCAGAAGCCCCTGCTGAAGCTTCACTTCCCAATATCCCGGAGCAGCCCCGATGGGTAATGTGTGTGGGTAGCGCACTATTCCTCCTGCCCGAAGAGACTGCTGCCCACCCAGAATCCACACTGGAGGACTTCCTGCACCCGGTATCTGATACTTCGCCTACTTTACCGGTGAGCCTGTCCAAGGGTGCTTCAAAGCAGTGATTACCTCCGAGGCCGTGAACCTCTACAACCTGGCGGAGGACCCCCTGTTGCCTCCTGAATCCTCCGGGATACCACCTGATGACAAATGGAGAGAGACTTCCCTACAACCGCTACCTGATACCTCGCCAGCTTTGTCCAGTGAGTCCAACCTAGTGTACTCCATAGCAGACTTTACCCCTGAGTCTCTACACCCCTCCGACCAGGTGGAGGACCTCTAGTTGTCTCCTGAACCCTTTGGGGTGCTACCTAGTAGCGAATGGACAGAGACTTTCCTATACTCTGCAACTGATACCTCGCCCGCTTCGTCCAGTGAGTCCGACCTAGTGTACTCCGAAGCACAGGTTACCCCCGAGTCTCTACACTCCTCCGACCAGGCGGAGGACCTCCAGTTGTCTCCTGAACCCTTCGGGGTGCTACCTGGTAGCGAATGCACAGAGACTTTCCTATACTCTGTACCTGATACCTTGCCCGCTTTGTCCAGTGAGTCCTACCTAGTGTACTCCGAAGCAGAGGTTACCCCCGAGTCCCTGCACTCTTCCGACCCGGCGGAGGACTTCCAGTTGTTTCCTGAATCCTCCGGGGTACCACCAGATAACAAAGGGACAGTGACTTTTCTACACCTTGTACCTGATACCTCGCCCATTTCATCCTGTGAGCTTGACAAGAGGTACCCCGAAGCAGAGGTTACCCCCGAGTCTGTGCACCCCTCTAACCCGGTGGAGGACTTCCAGTTGTCTCCTGAATAGAGATGAGCGGTGTTCGACTAGAACTGTTCGCCAATCTCAAATTCGAGCTGTTTTGGGTGGTGTTCGAGTTGTTCGACGAACCCGAACGATTTGCAAAAAATTCGGCTGTTCGAGGATATGTTCGATAACTGTTCGTGCACAAAAAGCGTGTCCTGCATGTCTGGCGCTATTTAGAGCACCAATCATGCAGGGATTGTCTGACACTCACTGTAATGCCACAGCCATGGTGGTTGTGGCATTACAGTGATTGCCCAAATCGATGGGAACAGTGCCAACAGTGAAACATGAAAAGCCGGCAATTCAGCAGCGGCATACACCGGTACCCGACAATTTAGAACCGAAAGAATAGAGCTTCACACATAGATTAGATAGATAGAAACATGTCAGTCACATATATAAGAAGTACAGTGACAGTGTTGCTTACTGTACTTGTCATTTAGTGTAAAGGATTTATCAAAAAAAATAAGTGTTTTCATGCACCGTCTCTTTAAAAAAGCCGGCCGGCAATTCAGCAGCGGTACCCGACAATTTATAACAGACAGAATAGAGCTTCACACATAGATTAGATAGATAGAAACATGTCAGTCACATATATATGAAGTACTGTGACAGTGTTGCTTACTGTACTTGTCATTTACTGCAAAGGATTTATTAAAAAAAATAATAGTGTTTTCATGCACCGTCTCTTTAAAAAAGCCGGCCGGCAATTCAGCAGCGGTACCCGACAATTTATAACAGACAGAATAGAGCTTCACACATAGATTAGATAGATAGAAACATGTCAGTCACATATATATGAAGTACTGTGACAGTGTTGCTTACTGTACTTGTCATTTACTGCAAAGGATTTATTAAAAAAAATAATAGTGTTTTCATGCACCGTCTCTTTAAAAAAGCCGGCCGGCAATTCAGCATCTGTACCCGACAATTTATAACAGACAGAATAGAGCTTCACACATAGATTAGATAGATAGAAACATGTCAGTCACATATATAATAAGTACAGTGACAGTGTTGGTTACTGTACTTGTCATTTACTATTAAAATAAAGGATTTATTATTAAAAAAAATTGGCGTGGGGTTCCCCGTAATTTTAGTCTCTAGCGGAGGTTAAGCAGACAGCTGGGGCAGATGTTTGAAGCCTGGGAAGGGGGTAATACCCACGGAGCTTCCCAGGCTACTAATATCAGCCCCCAGCTGAATACCTAGCCTTTACTAGCTATTAAAATGGAGGACCCCCCCCAAAAAAATGACGTGGGGTCCCCCCTAATTTAATAGCTAGCAAAGGCTAGGCAGACAGCTGGGGGCTGATATTAATAGCCCAGGAAGGGAGCCATGAATATTGGCCCCCTCCCAGGCTAGAAACACCAGCCGTCAGCCGCCCCAGACATGGCGCATCCATAGGATGCGCCAATTCTGGCACTTAGCCTCGCTCTTCCACGCTGCCCTGGTGCGGTGGCAGGGGGTAATAGGGTTGGGGTTGATGTCAGCTTATAATGCCAGCTGACATCAAGCCCAGGTTAGTAATGGAGAGGCGTCTATAAGACACCCCCATTACTAACCCCATAGTCAAAGTTAAAAGAAAACACAAACACCCAGAATAAAGTCCTTTAATTGAAATAAAGACACAATTCTTTATTGTTCTAAATTAAACCATACTTACCATCACGCCCATTCCAGCTGAAGCCAACGATCTCCTGCAATAAAAGAAAAATAATAAAGCAACCTCATCCTTACCTTTCCATGGTTCCCACGACAGCTTCAGCTCTGCTACATCGAGATAACAGGCTGGACCGCAGCAGAACGCTGCCATCCAGCCTGTCATCCCGCAGACACTGAGAAGCGCAGGCATGCTTGCGCTCTGTAGTGTCTGGCTGTGACGGCATAAAGATGAGACGAGTTCATGTCCAATGAACTCGGCGCACCTCATGCACGTCACTGACAGCGTGGGAGAATTCTCCTGCACTCAGCACTTCAGCGAGAGAATTCTCCCACGCTGTCAGTGACGTGCATGAGGTCAGCTGAGTTCATTGGACATGAATGAGCTCACCTCATGCACGTCACTGACAGCGTGGGAGAATTCTCACGCTGTAGCGCTGAGTGCAGGAGAATTTTCCCACGCTGTCAGTGACGTGCATGAGGTGAGCTGAGATCATTGGACATGAATGAGCTAACCTCATGCACGTCACTGACAGCGTGGGAAAATTCTCCTGCACTCAGCGCTTCAGCGTGAGAATTTTCCCACGCTGTCAGTGACGTGCATGAGGTGAGCTCATTCATGTCCAATGAACTCAGCTGACCTCATGTACGTCACTGACAGCGTGGGAGAATTTTCACGCTGAAGTGCTGAGTGCAGGAGAATTCTCCCACGCTGTCAGTGACGTGCATGAGGTGCGCCGAGTTCATTGGACATGAGCTTGTCTCATCTTTATGCCGTCACAGCGAGACACTGAGGAGCGCAAGCATGCCTGCGCTTCTGAGTGTCCGCGGGATGACAGGCTGGATGGCAGCGTTCTGCTGCGGTCCAGCCTGTCATCTCGTTGTAGCAGAGCTGAAGCTGTCGTGGGAACCATGGAAAGGTAAGGATGAGGTTGCTTAATTATTTTACTTTTATTGCAGAAGACATTGGATTCAGCTGGAATGGGCGTGACGGTAAGTATGGTTTAATTTAGAACAATAAAGAATTGTGTGTTTATTTCAATTAAAGGACTTTATTCTGGGTGTTGTGTTTTTTTAAATACTTTACTAGAAATTCATGGTGGTCATGTCTAATATTGGCGTGACCCCATGAATTTCGGGCTTAGGGCCAGCTGATAATGCCAAGCTGGCCTTAACCCCTTTATTACCCAGTGAGCCACCGCACCAGGGCCCTGGATGAGTTGGGTACAGCGCCAGAAGATGGCGCTTCTATGAACGCGCCATTTTCTGGGGCGGCTGCGGACTGCAATTTGCAGCGGGTGGGGCCCAGAAAGCTTGGGCCTCCCTGCGCTGCGGATTCCAGCTCCCAGCTGCCTAGTTGTACCTGGCTGGGCACAAAAATAGGGCGAAGCCCCACGCATTTTTTTTTTAAATTATTTCATGAAATTCATGGAATAATTAAGAAAAAAAGGGCTTCCCTATATTGTTGTGTCCAACCAGGTACAAATAGGCAGCTGGTGGTTGGGGGCAGCCCGTCCCTGCCTGCTGTACCTGGCTGGACACAAATATAGTGCGAAGCCCCACGTCAATTTTTTTTTAATTATTTCATGAAATAATTTTTTTAAAAAAGGGCTTCCCTATATTGTTGTGTCTGGCCAGGTACAAATAGGCAGCTGGTGGTTGGGGGCAGCCCGTCCCTGCCTGCTGTACCTGGCTGGACACAAATATAGTGCGAAGCCCCACGTCAATTTTTTTTTAATTATTTCATGAAATAATTTTTTTAAAAAAGGGCTTCCCTATATTGTTGTGTCTGGCGAGGTACAAATAGGCAGCTGGTGGTTGGGGGCAGCCCGTTCCTGCCTGCTGTACCTGACTGGACACAAATATAGGGCGAAGCCCCACGTCAATTTTTTTAAAATTATTTCAGGATATTCATGAAACAATGAAAAAAAAATTGATGTGGGGCTTCGCCCTATATTTGTGTCCAGTCAGGTACAGCAGGCAGGAACGGGCTGCTCCCAACCACCAGCTGCCTATTTGTACCTGGTTGGACACAACAATATAGGCAAGCCCTTTTTTTCTTAATTATTCCATGAATTTCATGAATTTAAAAAAAAAATACATGGAGCTTCGCCCTATTTTTGTGTCCAGCCAGGTACAACTAGGCAGCTGGGGGCTGGAATCTGCAGCGCAGGGAGGCCCAAGCTTTCTGGGCCCCACCCGCTGCAAATTGCAGTCCGCAGCCGCCCAGGAAAATGGCGCGTTCATAGAAGCGCCATCTTCTGGCGCTGTACCCAACTCATCCAGGGCCCTGGTGCGGTGGCTCACTGGGTAATAAAGGGGTTAAGGCCAGCTTGGCATTATCAGCTGGCCCTAAGCCCGAAATTCATGGGGTCACGCCAATATTAGACATGACCACCATGAATTTCTAGTAAAGTATTTAAAAAAAACACAACACCCAGAATAAAGTCCTTTAATTGAAATAAAGACACAATTCTTTATTGTTCTAAATTAAACCATACTTACCGCCACGCCCATTCCAGCTGAAGCCAATGATCTCCTGCTATAAAAGTAAAATAATAAAGCAACATCATCCTTACCTTTCCATGGCTCCCACGACAGCTTCAGCTCTGCTACATCGAGATGACAGGCTGGACCGCAGCAGAACGCTGCCATCCAGCCTGTCATCCCGCAGACACTGAGAAGCGCAGGCTTGCTTGCGCTACTCAGTGTCTGGCTGTGACGGCATTCAGATGAGCCGAGGTCATGTCCAATGAACTCGGCTCACCTCATGCACGTCACTGACAGCGTGGGAAAATTCTCACGCTGAAGCGCTGAGTGCAGGAGAATTTTCCCACGCTGTCAGTGACGTACATGAGGTGAGCCGAGTTCATTGTCGGCTCATCTGGATGCCGTCACAGTCAGACACTGAGGAGCGCAAGCATGCCTGTGCTTCTCAGTGTCTGCGGGATGACAGGCTGGATGGCAGCGTTCTGCTGCGGTCCAGCCTGTCATCTCGATGTAGCAGAGCTGAAGCTGTCCTGGGAACCATGGAAAGGTAAGGATGAGGTTGCTTTATTATTTTTCTTTTATTGCAGGAGATCGTTGGCTTCAGCTGGAATGGGCGTGATGGTAAGTATGGTTTAATTTAGAACAATAAAGAATTGTGTCTTTATTTCAATTAAAGGACTTTATTCTGGGTGTTTGTGTTTTTTTTTTTAACTTTGACTATGGGGTTAGTAATGGGGGTGTCTTATAGACGCCTCTCCATTACTAACCTGGGCTTGATGTCAGCTGGCATTATAAGCTGACATCAACCCCAACCCTATTACCCCCTGCCACCGCACCAGGGCAGCGTGGAAGAGCGAGGCTAAGTGCCAGAATTGGCGCATCCTATGGATGCGCCATTTCTGGGGCTGCTGACGGCTGGTGTTTCTAGCCTGGGAGGGGGCCAATATTCATGGCTCCCTTCCTGGGCTATTAATATCAGCCCCCAGCTGTCTGCCTAGCCTTTGCTAGCTATTAAATTAGGGGGGACCCCACGTCATTTTTTTTGGGTTGGTCCTCCATTTTAATAGCTAGTAAAGGCTAGGTATTCAGCTGGGGGCTGATATTAGTAGCCTGGGAAGCTCCGTGGGTATTACCCCCTTCCCAGGCTTCAAACAAATGCCCCAGCTGTCTGCTTAACCTCCGCTAGAGACTAAAATTACGGGGAACCCCACGCCAATTTTTTTTAATAATAAATCCTTTATTTTAATACTAAATGACAAGTACAGTAAGCAACACTGTCACAGTACTTCATATATATGTGACTGACATGTTTCTATCTATCTAATCTATGTGTGATTCTCTATTCTTTCTGTTATAAATTGTCGGGTACAGATGCTGAATTGCCGGCCGGCTTTTTTAAAGAGACAGTGCATGAAAACACTATTATTTTTTTTAATAAATCCTTTGCAGTAAATGACAAGTACAGTAAGCAACACTGTCACAGTACTTCATATATATGTGACTGACATGTTTCTATCTATCTAATCTATGTGTGAAGCTCTATTCTGTCTGTTATAAATTGTCGGGTACCGCTGCTGAATTGCCGGCCGGCTTTTTTAAAGAGACGGTGCACGAAAACACTATTTTATTTTTTAATAAATCCTTTACACTAAATGACAAGTACAGTAAGCAACACTGTCACTGTACTTCGTATATATGTGGCTGACATGTTTCTATCTATCTAATCTATGTGTGATTCTCTATTCCTTCTATTCTAAATTGTCGGGTACAGATGCTGATTTGCCAGCCGGCTTTTTTAAAGAGACGGTGCATGGAAACACTAATATTTTTTTTAATAAATCCTTTGCAGTAAATGACAAGTACAGTAAGCAACACTGTCACAGTACTTCATATATATGTGGCTGACATGTTTCTATCTATCTAATCTAGGTGTGATTCTCTATTCCTTCTATTCTAAATTGTCGGGTACAGATGCTGAATTGCCGGCCGGCTTTTTTAAAGAGACGGTGCATGAAAACACTATTATTTTTTTTAATAAATCCTTTGCAGTAAATGACAAGTACAGTAAGCAACACTGTCACAGTACTTCATATATATGTGACTGACATGTTTCTATCTATCTAATCTATGTGTGAAGCTCTATTCTGTCTGTTATAAATTGTCGGGTACCGCTGCTGAATTGCCGGCCGGCTTTTTTAAAGAGACGGTGCACGAAAACACTATTATATTTTTTAATAAATCCTTTACACTAAATGACAAGTACAGTAAGCAACACTGTCACTGTACTTCATATATATGTGACTGACATGTTTCTATCTATCTAATCTATGTGTGATGCTCTATTCCTTCATGTCTAAATTGTCGGGTACCGGTGTATGCCGCTGCTGAATTGCCGGCCGGCTTTTTTAAAGAAAGCGTCTTCTGAGCAGTTTGTCAGCTTTTGGACACCTTTGAAGGTGTTTTCTATGTGTTCCTATGTGTTTTTGTTTGCCTGCCATTGGTTTTAACGGTGTTCGACGGTGTTCTAAGGTGTTCGACGAACAGTTCGACGAACAGTTCCTCGAACATCCCGGTGTTCGACGAACCGAACCGAACCCGAACACTACGGGGGTGGCTCAACACTACTCCTGAACCATCTGGGGTGCTACCTGATAATAAGTGGAGAGAGACTTCCTTGTGTGCTGTTCCTGGTACTACACCCGTTTTGTCTGTTGCTGAGGATGGCTGGATAGGAGGTAGCATCCTAGCTACTCAGATGAGACCAGTTTTGTCTCTTCCTGTGGATAGTAGAAGTAATCTCCTTGAAGAGAAGGATTGGCCCTCTAATTCCCTGCAGAAGATTCTGGCAGGCATGAAGAAGAGGGGGCGTAAGAGGGGGGGTACTGTAACATACCTGGCGGCGTCCTTGCATAGTGGTTCACCTCCCACTGTGCAAGAGCGCGCACTTGATTTCCAGTCCAGACTGCCACTCTGGTTTCTTTCCATACTGTCTGCTCTGCTCTGGCTGCTTAGGGCGATGCCCGCCGAACTTCCTGTTTCTTGTAGCTGCTGCAGACACACCCCTAATGGGTCATCAGCCTATTGCTGTCTGTCACCTGGTATTTAAATCAGCTCCTCCTTGGAATCCTTGCCTGAGCATCTTGTTCTGTCAGTTGGCTTCTAGTCACTGATGTGCCAGGTCCTGTCTATGTTTCCTGCCTTGCGGTATCAGTTCCCGTGTCGGAACTGTGTCTTGTCTGTGCACTCTAGCCAGCTGTCTTTCTGCCTTTCCGGTAGGCTGTATTTCCAGGCACATGTGAACACGCTCTTAGCCTGTTCCTTCTGCCCTCTAGGGGCCGCATACCTAGATCTGTTGTCTGTGTCTTTTCCCAGTGTCTGTTCCTGCCCTAACTATCTTCCTGCCTGTTTCTAGTCTCTCTCTACGCCCATATCTTCTCTTTTTCTGCAGAGTCTGAACTCGTACCTAACTCCTGCTTGTTGTCTCTGTACTTCCGTTTGTGAGTTTGTGGTCCACTCGCTACTTCGCTGCAAGTACCCTGTGGTTATCCGGTTCTGCCTTTCCCTTCCTGTCTATTACGTGTGAACAGAGCCCTGTCCCCTCTGCCCTGCCTTGCTCACCACTCCTGCGGTTTCTGCCTGCTCTGCCTTGCTCACCGCTCCAGCGGTTCTTGCCTGCTCTGCCTTGCTCACCGCTCTGGCGGTTCTTGCCTGCTCTGCCTTGCTCACCGCTCCAGGCGGTCTCGCTCTGCTCTGACCCTTTGCTCACTGCTCAGGCAGTCTCGCTCTGCTCTGACCCTTTGCTCACTGCTCCGGCAGTCTCGCTCTGCTCTAACCCTTTGCTCACTGCTCCGGCAGTCTCGCTCGGCTCTGACCCTTTGCTCACTGCTACAGCAGTCTTGCTCTGCTCTGACTCTTTGCTCACTGCTCCCGCAGCTTCGCTCTGCTCTGACCCTTTGCTCACTGCTCCGGCAGTCTCGCTCTGCTCTGACCCTTTGCTCACTGCTCCGGCAGTCTCGCTCTTCTCTGACCCTTTGCTCACTGCTCCAGCAGTTTCGCTCTGCTCTGACCCTTTGCTCACTGCTCCAGCAGTCTCGCTCTGCTCTGACTCTTGCTCACTGCTCCAGGTGGCCTCGTCCTGCTCTACTCTCGCTCACCGCTCCAGGCGGTCTCGTCTTGCTCTGCTCTTGCTCGCCGCTCCGGGCGGCCTCACTCTGCTGTGTTTGTCCATCGCATCTGTGGTTCTGTTCCTGAGTCCCAGTCTGCACTGGGACCTATCCACTCTGTGCTCCAACCTGTCGTACCAGCCAGTACCTCCCTGCCTGCATACCAGCCGTGCTTACCAGCATCCACCTGCCTGCATACCGGCCGTACCAGTCAGTTCCTCCCTGTTTGCATACCAGTCGTGCTTGCCAGCAGCCACCCGTCTGTGTGCCAGTCTAACCTGCCTGTTCCTGTATTCCCCAGTGTGGGTCAACAGCCGTGTCAGAAATGGAGTAGCCCCTGGTCCCTCTGCTCGGTTCCTCCTTGGTGCACTGGCGTCGTATGCCGTCGTGCAACCTTGGTTGGATCGGGTGGATACTTAGTTACACCCCTCCAGGCATTCACTCTCCGGTACGGTCCAGTGGAATCACTACATATTCACGCACACGCCAGTCAGTCCGGGCGTGTGCATTACACCTATCTACAACCACCAAAATCACAGTTTTGCCTGCAGATACCAGTAGGTCAGTAATAAAATCCATGGATAAGTCTGTCCATGGCCTGCTAGGAATGGGTAGCGGAAAAATAGTACCAGATGGACGGGTATGCAATACTTTAGAACCTGTGCAAATAGTACATGCGGACCCGTGTTCAACCACATCCCGGTGCAACCAAAAATGATGAAAAAGGAGGTCTGCAGTTTCCTTACCACCTGGATCACCCGCAAGAACAGAGTTGTGATGTTCTCTAATAACTTTGTGGCGCAGATTAGATGGTACAAATAACCTTCCTGAAGGGCACGAGACAGGAGCGTCCCCCTGAGCCTACAACACCTCACCCATCAGTTCAGGGTACAATGCCAAAATGACTACAACCCTTCTGCAAAATCGGGGCAGGGTTCTCATGGTCACCACCACAAGGAAGCTCCAGGACAAAGCATCAGCCTTGATGTTTTTGACTCCTAGACGGAAAGTGACAACAAAATTGAACCTAGTGAAAAACAGGGACCATCTATCTTGCCTAGGGTTGAGATGTTTAGCCGACTGAAGTGATTACAGTTTCTTAAGGTTTGTTATAACAGTAATAGGATGGTCAGCCACCTCCAACCAATGTCGCCATTCTTTGAACTCCAATTTAATCGCCAAAAGCTCCCTATTACCCACGTCATAATTTTTCTCAGCAGAGGATAATTTCTTAGAAAAGAAAGCGCATGGACGCCATTTACCAGGGGACGGACACTGAGACAACTCAGCCCCAACCCGCACTTTTGACGCATCATCTTCCACAATAAAGGATTGGGAAACATCGGGTTGACTGAGTATAGGTGCAGTGGAAAAACAACTCTTTAGGGAGGAAAAAGCCTGCAGGGTGGCATCCGACCATTTAGA
Source organism: Phyllobates terribilis (assembly GCF_046119375.1). Taxonomy (NCBI): domain Eukaryota; kingdom Metazoa; phylum Chordata; class Amphibia; order Anura; family Dendrobatidae; genus Phyllobates; species Phyllobates terribilis. The sequence continues at coordinate 66,694,158 of NW_027362763.1, read as the reverse complement.
AAGATTAGACCCCTTCCTTGTTAAGGCAGTGAGGGATTTCACAATTTCAGAATAATTTTGGATACATTTTCGGTAAAAATTTGTAAAGCACAGAAAACGCTGTAGAGCCTTCAAGTTCCTGGGATGGTCTCAATCAAGGAAAACAGGGATCTTCTCTGGATCTATCCGAAAACCCAAAGATAACAACAAGTACCCAAAAAACAGCACCTCCTGGATAGCAAAAACACACTTTTCTAGTTTGGCATATAGTTTGTTATCCAGTAATATCTGAAGCATCTGTTTAACATGCCCCCCGATATGTCTGAAAGTCAGGTGAGTAAACCAAAATATCTCCCAGGTAGACTTCCACAAACCTGCCCATCGAATGATGGAAAATATCATTAATGAAATGTTGGAACACCGCAGGTGCATTGGTCAAACTGAAAAGCTTGACTCTAACCTCTCCTTCAAACGTCAGAATCAAGCCCTTTCCACTTGCTGCTGACTCCAACTCCAAAGTGTCTCAGGCATCTGCACATTCCTCAAGCATGAATCTAGAAAAACACCAGTGTATGCCCTCATCATCTCCTGCCTCGACTACTATAAGCTCCTGCTCTGTGGCCTCCCTTCTACCAGTCTTGCACCCCTTCAATCTATCCTAAACTGAGCTGGCCAATTAATGCACCTTTCACCCCTCTATTCCCAGGCTTCTCCCCTCTGTCAATCCCTGCTCTGGCTCCTTGTTGCCCAGAGACTCCAGTAGAAAAGCCTAACTTTGGCATACCAAGCCATCGAAAACCTGTCTCCTCCATACATGTGTGACCTAGTCTTCCTGTACTAGTTACCTGCACGCAACCTCCCATCCTTCCAAGATCTCCTTCTTTACTTCCCTCTTATCTCTACTTGCCACAATCGCATACAAGATTTGTGCCGTGCATCTCACTACTGTGCAGACTCTCGGCTACCATGGAAACCTTGAAAAGGAAACTGAAGACCCACTTCTTCTGATAAGAGTACAAACTACGCTAACCCTCACTCCAGCATACTGCTGTACGACTAGCTGTACTCTGATATACTGTATCTTCACCCATCCCTTGTAGATTGTTTGTGCGCCCTCGCAGGCAGGGTCCTCTATCCTCTTGTACCAGTCGGTGACCCCTTTTCTCATGTAAAGCTCCACGGAATAAATGTCGCTGCAATAATAATAATTAATTATAGAACTTGTACTCTGGGTCAATTGATGGCACTTTCCTGGTGTCTGCCCCTAATTTGATGTGTTTTGACAGCTTTTGGGCCCATTTGAAGGTGTTGCATATGCGTTTGTTATTGTCCCCCATTGAACCCTATGGCGTTCAGCAAAGTTCGGTGAATACTGTGCAGTGAGTATTGCAAATTCAACGATCAAATCGGAACCGAACATTGAAACATTCACCCATATCTAAAAATAAATATTTGATACATTGCAGGTATTGCAAGTTTTCCCACCTACAAAGAATGGACAGGTTTGTAATTTTTATTAGGTACACTTCAACTATAATAGACAGAACGCAAAAATAAAAACCAGAAAATCACATTGTATGATTTTTTCTAATAATTAATTTGCATTTTATTGGATGAAATAAGTATTTGATACAACAGAAAACAGAACTTAATATTTGGTGCAGAAAGCTTTGATTGCAATTATAGAGGTTAGACGTTTCCTGTAGCTTTTGTCCAGGTTTGCACATACTGCAGTGGGGATTTTGGCCCACTCCTCCATACAGATCGTTTACAGATCATTCAGGTTTTGGGGCTGTAGGTGGGCAATTTTTGAGTTTCTGCTACCGCCAAATATTTTCTATTGGGTTCAGGTCTGGAGATGGGCTAGGCCACTCCAGGACCTTGAAATTCTTCTTACGGAGCCACTCCTTTGTTCCTTGCTTTGTGTTTTGCGTCACTGTCATGCAAGAAGACCTTGCCACGACCCAACTTCAATGCCCTTACTGAGGAAAGGTGGTTGTTGACCAAAATCTTGCAATACATGACCCCATTCATGCTTCCTTCAATACGGTACAGTCGTCCTGTCCCCTTTTCAGAAAATCACCCCCAAAGTATGAATCCCCCACCATGCTCCAAACACGGTGAGTGGAGTTGATTAGTGTTGAGCCACCCCCGTAGTGTTCAAGTTCGGTTCGGTTCGTCGAACACCCGTGTGTTCGCCGAACTGTTCGTCGAACACCTTCGAACACCGTTAAAACCAATGGCAGGCAAACAAAAACACATAGAAACACATAGAAAACACCTTCAAAGGTGTCCAAAAGCTGACAAACTGCTCAGAAGACATAACTAACACATGGAAAAGTGACAAGTACATATAGTCATGCGAAAATAAAAGAGGTGGAGGAGTAAAAGGAGGGGGAGACACAGATATAGGCATGTCATGCCCTTCTAAAATCCAAAAAGTGAGAAGCCGACATGGCCAGTCCGCTCCTGCCCGTGCCACCTCCGTGTCGCCGGGTTTGTGCCAGAGCCGCGGTGAACCCTGACGGCCAGCCCCCCTCTCCCAATACTGGTGCCTGTCCGCTGGTGGGTCGAGCGAGCCCCCCTGTGGTGGAGGCAGCTCTAAGCTTTTTAATTTAAATTGTCTCTCTAATTTGAATGAATACACTTTAAATCCATTTACAAGGATCTATTGGAGGGCAAGTCTCATGCCAGCAGCCGCGGTAATTCCAGCTCCAGTAGCGTCCACTAAAGCTGCTGCAGTTAAAAAGCTTTTATAAGGATCGAGCTCGGCTGTCCACCGCAAGGCATCCTACTGCCAGTCCCAGCCCCTATGCCTTGGGGTGCCTCCTGATGCTCTTCACTAAGTATCCCATGGTCCCGAAGCATTTCCTTTGAAAAAATTAAGTGTCTAAACTACAGGTGGTGCAGCTTGCTTAACAGCCGGGATAATCCGCTGACTAGCAGACACTGCTACTAGGCACAAAGTATTTCCTGGGCTAGATGCAGTTAAAAATTTGTAATTAGATACTCTCGTTGGATGCTGAGAAAGCATTCCATAGAGTCTCCTGGCACGCCATATATGATTCTCTTAAAAAGCTTGGGGTAGGGGTCTAGGGGACCCTTTTATAGCCAAAATCACGGCCCTGTATCGCAATACGTCACCTACGCTGAAGATAAATGGAACTGTAGCACCCTGAGGGCTCGGTTGCTACAAACGTATTGCACCTCACCCAGAGGTGTGATATCTCACTCTCAGGTAAGGATGGAGTGTGGATCAGGACCCGACACCTGCATGCATTACACCACATTGCCGTGGGGCAGGGCGACCAATATGCCCCTGAGAGGGGCACGACAGTCCCTGTCCCTGGCTGGAGTGGGGGGAGGGAACACTGAGGAAGGGGAACCCTGTAGTGAAGGAGCAGGGAGGAAGCAGTTCCTGGGTGCATTGAGAAGGGAGTATAAAAGGTGGGCACCATCTCAGTTCAGTGCAGAGAAGTCTGAGCAGAAGTGGCAGGGAGCAGGGGCTCTGCATGAGCTCTGCTCCGGAGGCGGGCCTAGTAACAGAGGCCCAGGCCTGGAAGAGGGGGAAGGAAGGAAGAGGAGCGGAGAAGGCTCCAGGAACGAGGAATGAAGGGATCCCAGGGGTGCGGACGGGCGAGTCGCCACCGCACGCCCGAATCCACCTGCGTGGAGGGGTCAGGCCAAAGGGGGAGACCGGTCCCCGAACTAGTGGAGGCAGGAAACGACCCTCAGCTAGAAACCGGAGGCTCTGACATTTTATGTGGCGCAGCCCCTCGCTACACCCGCTAGGAAGGCACCACATAGGGTCAGGGAAACTGGCGCCAAGTTTACCAAGAGGAGGCCCGAGGCAGCCGGACAGAAGTGTTGGTAAGAAAGGCCAGACAAAGGACAAACAAAGGGGGTCCTGTGAAGTGCTCGAAAGTTATCTGGGAGTTGTCTGAGCCCCTCACCTGGTGAGCACAGTACGACGTGGGCAGCCGTTACCTGCAGACGTGGTCTGGATAATAAGAACTGTGAGTAAAGGCCCTGAACTGCATCACTGACTCCGTGTCGTTACTGCTGCTGCCCTGCACCATCACCCCCATCCTCCGCATACACTGCCCTGAGGCTATACTCCTCCCGTGGGGAGTTATGCTACGCTCTGCTGCACCCACAACACCAGCCTCAGCGGTCTGCCCTGTTGCGGCGGTTCACTCTGACCGCAATCCACGGGTGGCGTAGTCGGACATTTAAACATCAAAACCACATAAATAGTTCCGCCACTGGTTTGACCGCCCTGAGCCACGGAACCGGGTCGCCGCCACGAAGACTACAACCACCAGCATCCACCAAAAAGGGTCCGGCTCCGGGTGTCCCAAGGCCCAGGGGGTGCGTCAGAACATTTTCATCACTTTTCACAATCACCAATGGGACAAGGCAGTGATGTCCTCTGTCCCCTCTCTTATACATCCTAGTGACGGAGCACCTGCTCTCATCAATTCGCCATAACCCCAATATTAGGTGGATTGAGGTGGGAGGCACCGAGTACAAGTGCTCTCTATTTGCTGATGATGTCCTAGTATATATCACTCAATCACATATATCCATCCATGCTGTTATGGCTGAAATAGATCACTTTGTTACATGGTAAAATATTAAAATCAATGCAGCGAAGTCTGAGGCCCTCGATGTCTCCCTCCCCAAATCCATATAGGATTCCATCCAGTCCAACTTTCCCTTTGCCTGGCCCTCACAGGGTATCAAATACTTAGGAATTCCTATTCATAGAGACCTCTCCCATCTATGTTATCTTAATTTTGGGCCCTTTATTGAACAACTCCATACAGACCACGGTTGGCAAGTTAGAACTGTAAGATTCACTACGTGAACCACTGGTGTTTTGTGGAAAAGCACATGTACACTGCGTTCCAAATTATTATGCAAACAGTGTTTAGGAGTGATAAGGGAAGAATTTGTTTGTTTGTCAGTTAAACTCATTGATGGTGATGTGTGTCAGGGCTCTTTATATCACTGTAAGCAATTGCAGACACCTGTGCTAATTAGTTTGGCAGGTGTGTCCAATGAAAGGCAAGACTACTTAAGAAGGCTCTCTCACATTATTAAGCAGCCTACATTTTCTGCCAAAATGGGAAAGAAAAAGGATGTGTCGGCTGCTGAGAAGCAACAAATTGTGGAGTGTTTAGGTCAAGGCATGACTACAATCAACATTGTGCGATGATCAGGATGAAGTGTCTTGGCAATCAAGAAGTATGTAGCTGATTCACAGTACACACGTGTGCGTGCTTATAAGGGCAAATTGAGGACTCTTTCCTACAGGCAATTACGTCAGGTTGAAAGAGCAGCGGCAAAAAAGCCTTGTCATAGCAGCAGACAAGTTTTTGAAGCTGCTTGTGCCTCCAACATCCCCCGAACAACAAGATGCAGGGTCCTTCAGAGGTTTGCAGCTGTGCATGCGCCATCCTGTCGACCTCCTCTATCCACTTCACACAAGCAGAAACGGCTCCAGTGGGCCAAACATTACATGAAGACTGATTTCAAAACTGTTTTGTTCACGGATGAGTGCCGTGCAGCGCTCGATGGTCCAGATGGATGGAGTGGAGGATGGCTGGTTGATGGACACCCCACGCAAACACGGCTACAGCGCCAACAAGGAGGAGGTGGAGTAATGTTTTGGGCTGGAATCATGGGGAGAGAGATTGTCGGCCCCTTTAGGATCCCTGAAGGCGCTAAAGATGAACTCCATAATGTATGTGGATTTTCTCAAACAGCACTTCCTGCCATGGTTCAAGAAAAAGAACCATGTATTTCACAGCAAGATCATTTTTCTGCATGATAATGCACCATCTCATGCTGCACATAAAACATCTGCATCTCTGGCTGATATGGGCATAAAAGGGGACATACTTATGGTTTGACCCCCATGCTCCCCTGACCTCCACCCCATTCAGAACCTTTGGAGCATCATTAAAAGGAGTGTCTATGATGGCGGGAGGCAGTTCACATCTAAGCAACAGCTCTGGGAGGGTATTCTGTCCTCATGCAAAACAATTGAAGCAGAAACCATCCAAAACCTGACAAATTCAATGGACGAGAGAGCTCAGAAGCTCCTTTCGAACAAGGGGTCCTATGTGAAAATGTAACATCACCTAGAATAAAGTTTTGAGTTGAAAACTGTTTGATTTCAGTTTCTAACAACCTGCTAATGCTTATAATTTCAAAAATGACCATTTTTTTGGTCTTTATTAAAATGAAAAGGTTGATCGAAAAGTTTGGGGGATCTAAGAGTGTGGCAACCCAGTAGTCATGATTACTTCGAATTCTGACAATATGAGGGTCATGCTGCAGGTAGTGCAGCAAGAAGGCACTTATGTGCCTTGCGCATCTCGGAGCCCCAAAATTATTTTCCGGGCTAGATGCAGCTAAAAATTATTTTTAATTTTAAATCTGGTGAAGCTTATTATAGATGGCCTAATAGGATCAGTGCTGCACACTGCTACAAAGCCCAAATTATTTTCCAGTCAAGATACAGATAAACATGATTAGTAATTTGAAAGCTTAAAACGGTTGGTAGGGTGATTTTAACCAATCATCAAGCTTTTACTCTCCCCAGGATGAGACATGGGTAGAAAAGTCATTTCGGATCCATGATTTGTTCATCTTTATGAACGTGAGTCTGTCTACATTATCAGTGGAGAGCCGCGTGCGCTTATCTGTCAGCACACCACCAGCAGCGCTGAACACACGTTCAGACAGAACGCTGGCTGCGGGGCATGACAAGATCTCCAAGGCGTAAGTGGCTAGCTCCGGCCATTTATCCAGATTGGAAGCCCAAAAAGAGCAAGGGTCCAGTGACACAGTCGTGGCTTCAATGTTTACTTGGAGATACTCCTGTACCATCGTCTCTAGGCGTTGACTATGTGTCAGACTTCTTGTCTCCTGTGGCCTTGCAAAGGATGGGCTAAAAAAGTGGTGAAATGATTCCGCAAAATTGATGTTACCAGCAGATACTGTGGTTCTGTTACGGTTTGAGTGCTGAACACTTGACGGTCCCACGGTTGGCAAGTTGGAACTGTGAGATTCACTACGTGCACCACTGGTATTTTGTGGAAAAGCACATGTAAGATTCTGCAACAGTCTCTGCTGATACTCCTGCATGCGTGCATCCCTTTCTATGGCAGGAATAATTTCTGCAAATTTACTTTTGTACCGGGGATCTAACAGTGTGGCAACCCAGTAGTCAGGATTATTTCTAATTCTCACAATTCGAGGGTCATGTTGCAGGTAGTGCAGCAAGAAGGCACTCATGTGTGTTGCGCATCCAGGAGCACCAAGTCCCTGTTGTGTTGGTGGCGAGGTAACAATCATGCTTCCTTCCTCTGTCCTCTCCCCCCAACCTCGCACAACAGAAATGTGATCAAGGTCTCCCTCATCTGATGAGTCTTCCATCAGTTCGTCCACCACTTCTTCCTGGGCTCCTGCACCTTCCTCACTAGTTTGGCTGCTACCATGCGCCCTGGTAAAACCTTCTCCCCCACCCTCACATGCCTGCCGCCTTGGTGCTGCTGACCGTCTGGACCTTGCAGATGTTAGCCCTTCCGCATACAACTCCTCCTCCTCTACTTCCTCCACCTCCTCTTGTGCCACCACCTGACTCCGAATTCTGTTTAACATGTGCTCCAGCATGTAAATCACCGGAATAGTCATGCTGATAATGGCATCGTCAGCACTAAACATCTTCGTCGCCATTTCAAAACTGTGCAGAAGGGTGCATAGGTCCCTGATCTGAGACCACTCCTCCAGCGTGATTTGCCCCACCTCTGAATCTCGTTGGCCCAGGCTATACGTCAGAACGTATTGCACCAGGGCTTGTCGGTGCTGCCACAGTCGCTGCAACATGTGCAGAGTTGTATTCCACCGGGTAGGCACATCGCATTTTAGCCGGTGAAGTGGCAGGCCCAACGACTTCTGTAGAGATGTAAGTCGCTGAGCTGCGGGATGCGAACGGCGGAAGTGAGCACACAGCGACCGTGCCCTCTGCAGAAGGCCATCTAGTCTGGGATAGTGGGCTAAAAATTGCTGGACAACCAGGTTCAACACGTGAGCCATACAAGGCATGTGTGTGACATTGCCCCGGTGAAGGGCCGCACCCAGGTTTGCAGCATTGTCGCACACGGCCTTCCCTGGTTTCAGGTCCAGTGGAGACAACCATTCATGAAATTGGTTCTCCAGAGCTGACCACAACTCCTCAGCTGTGTGACTCACATTTCCCAGACATTTCAATGTAAAAACCGCCTGATGACATTGAGCCCTACTGCCAGCATAGTAAGGAGGTGTGCAGGATCCCTTCTGCGCAGTTAGAAAGCTTGTGGCATGACCAGACAGGCTTTGGGTGCAGGTGGAAGACCGAGAGGAGGTTGAGGAGGCAGAAGCAGTGGAGGAACTTTGACATAAAGAGGATTGACGCACAACTCGTGGGGACGGCAAGACTTGGACAGCAGCCCCTTGTCCTGCTGTCACCATAGTTACCCAGAGCCCAGTCAGCGACATGTAACGCCCCTGTCCATGCCTACTCGTCCAAGTGTCTGTGGTGAAATGCACCCTGTCACACACAGAGTTTCTCAAAGAAGCGGAGATGTTATGTGTGACATGCTGGTGGAGCGCAGGCACACCTTTCTTTGAGAAGTAGTGCCGACTGGGCATCTGGTACTGGGGCACTGCGACGGACATAAGGTCTCGAAAATCCTCTGTGTCCACCAGGCGGAAAGGCAGCATTTCTGTAGCCAAGAGCTTGCAGATGGTGAAATTCAACCTCTTAGCTTTCTCATGGCTAGGAGGAAATGGTCTTTTACTTGTCCACATCTGAGGGACCGAGGGCTGGCTATTGTGCTTAGACGGGGTTGATAAGGGTGTCCCCGGCAAACTGCCGGTCTGTGAGGAAGATGCAGGCGGACATGTTAGGTTGCCTTGATCCAAAGGTGGTGCTATCGATGTCGGACAGCGCTCAACACCAGCTGGTGTTACCACCTCCAAAGAAAATGATGACCTGCCAATCACGCTGGCTGTTGCGGGTAAAGAGGTGGCAGGTCTGCGCCCCAAAACAGGTGTGACTGCTGTCCCCCCAGTCACAGAGGATGAAGAGGCCGTGGATGCACAAGATATGGCAGACGGTGGTTGGCCCGGCCGGCTAGGCCGCATTGTAGCACACTGAGCTTCCCACTGCAACTTATGCTTCATGTCCATGTGCCGGTTCATGCATGAAGTACTCAAACTATGTATTTTTTGGCCTCTACTTAGCTTTTGCTGACAAATGTTACAGATAACACGAGTTGGGTCATCTTTATCGATCTGAAAAAATGCCCAGGCTATGCAAGGCTTAGCACCCATGCGACCTGAAGAGCCACCACGACTTGTGGTGAGAGGCAGAGTTGTGTTTGAGGATGCAGTTGTTGACGTGCTTCCAGTACTACGTCTCTGTCCAGGAAGGCGCAACCTGACCTCGTCGTCACTAGCATCTTCCTCCACCTCCTCTGCTGACCTCATCTCTTGGCTGACTGTGGGTTGACAGTAAGTCTGATCTCCGACCTCATAATCATCACCCTGTGCGTTATCACACCCGTCGTCCTCAGAGCCAACCTGTTCCTGCCCTGACAAAAAACTAAAGTTGTCGCTCCAATCAGGTATTTGAGTCTTATCATCGTCTTCCTCATTGTCTCCACCAACAGGAGTTACAGTTTGGGAATGAGGGTCTACATTATGGTCAGAACCTTCTGCGTCTGGTCCTGGATCCGACTCATAAAGATTCTGGGCATCAGTGCAGATCATTTCCTCGTCTGGATTCACAGAAGCACTGGAGTCGACCTCTGATTCCCAGGCTATAGTATGAGTAAACAGCTCTGCAGACTCAACCATCTGTTCTACCTCATACTCAGACGGGCAGCTGGAGATTTGGGAGCTGTGAGGAAGCAAGTGCGATTTGGGTGACACCTTTGAGGACTGGAGTATTTGTGATGTTGAAGTTGATGTGGAGGAGAGCCCACTTAAAGGAGCACTTGATATCCGTTGAAGCACCTGCTGTTTTTGTGCCTCATCTGGAATTTGTAGCGATTGGCGTGGCCGTAAGAAAGGGATCTTATCACATTGTCCGCTAAAAGAAGTAGAAATTTTAGTTTGTCTGGAAGATGGTCTTTCTTCTGCAGATGTTACTGTTGCTTTAACACCTACCCCATGGACACAACCTTTTTTCCCCTTCCCAACACGCCTATTCCCCTTTCCACCAGCAGCAGGCCTTTTTCCACTCATTTTGGTGGTTAACTAATTCACAACTCTGGAGTTGTTTGCACAAAAAAACAATGGATGGGAACCGAGCAGAGCTAAGTGGCCAAACTGTGGTATTAGGCCAAAACTATTGGCTGGGTTAGATGCAGAAAAAAATTATTTTGAATTTGCAACCTGATGGAGGTCAGTATAGATGGATTAATAGAACAAGACCCACACACAGCTAGAAGCCCAATATTTTTTCAGAGGTAGATGCAGAAAAAAATATATTCAGTTTGCAACCTGATGGAGGTCAGTATAGATGGACTAATACAACAAGTCCCACACACAGCTAGAAGCCCAATATTTTTTCAGAGGTAGATGCAGAAAAATATATATTCAGTTTGCAACCTGATGGAGGTCAGTATAGATGGACTAATACAACAAGTCCCACACACAGCTAGAAGCCCAAATATTTTTTCAGAGGTACTGTAGATGCAGATAAAAATTAGTTTTAATTTGCAACCTGATGGAGGTCAGTATAGATGGACTAATAGAGAAAGTCCGACACACTATTAGAAGGCCAAATATTTTTTCAGAGCTAGATGCAGAAAAAAATTATATTCAGTTTGCAACCTGATGGAGGTCAGTATAGATGGACTAATAGAGAAAGTCCGACACACTACTAGAAGGCCAAATATTTTTTCAGAGCTAGATGCAGAAAAAAATTATATTCAGTTTGCAACCTGATGGAGGTCAGTATAGATGGATTAATAGAACAAGACCCACACACAGCTAGAAGCCCAATATTTTTTCAGAGGTAGATGCAGAAAAAAATATATTCAGTTTGCAACCTGATGGAGGTCAGTATAGATGGACTAATACAACAAGTCCCACACACAGCTAGAAGCCCAATATTTTTTCAGAGGTAGATGCAGAAAAAAATATATTCAGTTTGCAACCTGATGGAGGTCAGTATAGATGGACTAATACAACAAGTCCCACACACAGCTAGAAGCCCAAATATTTTTTCAGAGGTACTGTAGATGCAGATAAAAATTAGTTTTAATTTGCAACCTGATGGAGGTCAGTATAGATGGACTAATAGAGAAAGTCCGACACACTACTAGAAGGCCAAATATTTTTTCAGAGCTAGATGCAGAAAAAAATTATATTCAGTTTGCAACCTGATGGAGGTCAGTATAGATGGATTAATAGAACAAGACCCACACACAGCTAGAAGCCCAATATTTTTTCAGAGGTAAATGCAGAAAAAAATATATTCAGTTTGCAACCTGATGGAGGTCAGTATAGATGGACTAATAGAGAAAGTCCGACACACTACTAGAAGGCCAAATATTTTTTCAGAGCTAGATGCAGAAAAAAATTATATTCAGTTTGCAACCTGATGGAGGTCAGTATAGATGGATTAATAGAACAAGACCCACACACAGCTAGAAGCCCAATATTTTTTCAGAGGTAGATGCAGAAAAAAATATATTCAGTTTGCAACCTGATGGAGGTCAGTATAGATGGACTAATACAACAAGTCCCACACACAGCTAGAAGCCCAATATTTTTTCAGAGGTAGATGCAGAAAAAAATATATTCAGTTTGCAACCTGATGGAGGTCAGTATAGATGGACTAATACAACAAGTCCCACACACAGGTAGAAGCCCAAATATTTTTTCAGAGGTACTGTAGATGCAGATAAAAATTAGTTTTAATTTGCAACCTGATGGAGGTCAGTATAGATGGACTAATAGAATGATGCTATGCCCAAAAGATTTTACTTCACTAGGTGCAGTAAAAAAATTGGTATTCTATACACAGGTGGTATATCTTCCAACACAGATAGGCTACTCCACTGACTAACACACTCTGCAATAGGCCAAAAAGGATTAGCTTTGCTAGATTCAGCCAAATGCTGTGAAAAAAACTTGCACAGCACTGGCACAGACCTGCCTGGCAAAAACTGATAGGAACTGATGTAACCTAGTCCTGAAAAGGACTCCAATTACAATTAGTCTTTACTCCCACAATCTATCTATTTAAGAGCACAGACCTCCCTGATAAAAGTCGTAGGAAATGCTGTAACCTAGTCCTTAAAAGGACTGCAATCACAACTATTCCCTACTCCCAAGCTATCTGTATATTTGTGCGAAAATTGGCTTGAAATTAACAAGGTATAGCGCACACAGCAACAGCGGTGCCGTCTAACACGCAGCTGCAGCAGTGAGAAAATGGTGGCGACGGGGAAAATGGCTGGGTCTTATAGGGCAAGGACATGTGACATACACTGCCAATCACACATGCCCTTGCTTGTGTGAAAAAAAGCACTTCGCTCCGTGTGTGCGCTGCTGATAGGCTGACAGATTGCACCTCCCCACTGCAAATGCGGGAAAGAGAAAAAAAAATGGAGATCTTCATTGTTCCTGCAGAGATCCATCCCCTGCCCCTCCCCCCACCCCGCTGTACACTCAAACTGCGTATTAACATTAATTTTCATCATTACTGAGAAAAAATCCAGTTATGATTTTGGTGCACGAACAGTTATCGAACATAACCTCGAACAGCCAAATTTTTCTCAAATTATTCGTGTTCGCCGAACGGCTCGAACACCGCCCAAAACAGCTCGAATTTGAGATTGGCGAACAGTTCGAGTAGAACAACGCTCATCTCTAGAGTTGATACCAAAAAGTTCTATTTTGGCCTCATGTGACCACATAACCTTCTCCCATGTCTCCTCTGGATCATCCAGATGGTCATGCGGGCCTGGACCTATACTGGCAGGGGGACCTTGCGTACTTTGCAGGATTTTAATCCATGATGGCATAGTGTATTACTAACGGTAATGTTTGAGACTGTGGTCCAAGATCTCTTCAGGTCATTGACCAGGTCCTCCCTTATAGTTCTGGGCTGATTGCTGAGATTTCTCAGAATCATCCTTACCCCATGATTTGAAATCTTGCTTGAAGCCCCAGACCGAGGAAGATTGACAGTCATCTTGTGTTTCTTCAATTTTCTAATAATTGTGCCAACAGCTGTTGACTTCTCACCAAGCTGCTTGCCTATTGTGCTATAGCCCATCCCTTCCTTGTGCAGGTCTACAATTTGGCCCTGGTGTCTTTAGACAGGTCTTTGGTCTTGGCCATTGTGGAGAGGTTGGAGTGTGATTGATTGAGTGGACAGGTGTCTTTTATACAGGTAACGGGTTCAAACAGGTGCAATTAATACAGAGTATGCAGGCTTTTTAAAGAAAAACTAACAGGTCTGTGAGAGCCAGTATTCTTCCTGGTTGTTCAAATACTTATTTCATGCAATAAAATGCAAATTAATTATGTAAAATCATACCATGTGATTTTCTGGATTTTATTTTTAGATTCTGTCTCTCACAGGTGAAGTGTACCTACGATAAATGTTACAGACCACTCCATTCTTTGTAGGTGGGAAAACTTGCAAAATCAAATGCTTATTTTCCTCACTGTAATTTCAAGAACGTTTTTGTTTTGGCTAATTTGCTAAATTTTCAATTTATTTAATTGTATTTAATTTAGTTCAATGTAGTTAACTCCTTCACTCCCGGGCGATTTTCCGTTTTTCGTTTATTTTCTTTCCGTCTTCCATAACTTTATAAAAAGCAATAACTTTTATAATTTTCCATCTATATAGCCGTATGAAGGCTTTTTTTGTGGGACGAGTTGTACTTTTGAATGACATCATTCATTCTGCCATATAATGCACTGAAAAAACAGGGGAAAAAATCATATGCAGTGAAATTGCAAAAAAAATGCAATTCCACAATGTTTTTTTTCTTTTATGTACCATGGTCACTATATGGTAAAACTTACAAGGCAATGTGATTCCTCAGGTCAGTATGAATACGTAGATATTAAACATGTTTGTTTTTTTTAAGTGGTGTTAAAAATTCAGAAATTTGGAAAAAAAAATTCTGCTTTTGTTGCTATTTTCCAAAACCCATAATGTTGTCAATTTTTGTAATTTGGGGCTGATGTATGGCTTATTTTTTGCACCCTGAGCTGACATTTTATTGAAACCATTTTGGGGTAGATACAATGTTTCAATCGCCCATTATTGCATTTTATTTCAATGTTGCGACGATGAAAAATATGTAATTCTGGTGTTTTTATTACTCGTGGTTACCGAGCAGGTTAATTTATTGCATATTTTGATAGATCGAACATTTCAATGCCAAATATGTTCATTCAGGCCCCCTGATATGCAACTTCAGGCCACATTCACACGTTCAGTATTTGGTCAGTATTTTATATCAGTATTTCTAAGGCAAAATTATGAGTGGAACAATCAGAGGTAAAGTATAATAGAAACACGTCACCACTTCTGTATTTATCACTCACTCCTGGTTTTGGTTTACAAATACTGATGTAAAATACTGACCAAATCCTGAACGTGTGTACGTGGTCTAAGTCTCCTCTCCGTTTTTTTCTCTTGTCTCCAGTGGTTAATCTAATTAGAGTTTGCGATTCAATATGGAGCCAAAAATGAATAATGCCCAGCACCATATCAGACACTGCTGCAGAGTAATATTGTAGACAAATGATGACATGTGTGAACGCACAGGCTTCCCCATAACGTCCTGCAGCTATCACATCACATTATGTAGAACGTCCAATAATGAGAGACTATGACGGCCCGTATAAAAGATGAGGACAGGCCAAGGAGCGCTATTTTCTGCTATTACAGCTTAGAGATTGGCGGGTCGGAGTGCACAGCCCTTCCTGCATAAGGACAGAAAAAGACACTACAGCTGAAGAACATTTAGACGACTGTATTATTGGTACTCAGACTAATGCTATTCTATGGGGCCGTGCACATGCCCGATTTTATTCCGAGGAAAAAATTGCAGCATACCCAAGTTTGATCCAAAATTCGGATCACACTAAGACATCCGAGTCCATGAGTGCATAAAAAACATGGGACTGTGCTCGCATGACATCTGAGTGCAGTCCAATTTCCACGGACTGACAGAATGGAGAAGATGGAGAATTTTTTTTCTCAATTTTCACCTCATCCGAGAGAATTGGATCACACTGTGACCACACTCTGTTCAAACTCTGATCAAAATGTGATTTGCATAATCAGCCTGATTCTCTAGGATGAGAGATAATACCGTCATCTGCACCTGCCCTTAGTTGTATCAGCAGCGAGACAGAGATAAGAAAGATGGCATCAGAGCGTAATGGATTGATGCATTCAAGTATCCACACATTTCTTATCCTTCCTGCAATACAAAAGCTTGGGTTCTTTCTCCCCTTCACCCACCTTTTTACTTTTTCTACCTCTGTTTCTCTTTTCTCCCTCTCTCTTTTTTTCCTCTTTCTTTCTTTGTTACACCAATTCAATTGGCCTACAAATCACATTTTTGAGAAAAATTTGGCAAAGATGGCAAATTTAATTTTTTTAATTTCAAAAGGTTTGATCATAACTAGATAGACAGATAGATAGATAGATTGCTGCTGTGGGTGGTGGGAGCTGTGGGGGGAGTGGCAGTGACAGAGGAGAGGGACACAGGAGGCAGGAGTCACTTGCTGCAGCCCACACTATGCCCGCTGCTAAAGAAACTGAATATTCACTGCTCCTCACACACATGGGCGTGTGGAGCACTGAATATTCATTCTCCTGAATAGCGCAGTGTCAGCAGCAACCGTGGCTTCCTGCATTGGCTCAGAGGTCACGTGTGGCCGCTATTAAAGATCATGAATATTCACTATTCCCCACCCCCATGGGTAGGAAGTAGTCAATTTTCATATTCTTTAATAGGGGGTACACTCGATCACCGAGCTGCTGCAGGAGCCGCGGTTGTGGCTACAGTGTGTGACTGCTATTATGGAGAATAAATAGTCACTCCTCTCCACGCTCATAGTTCCAGCGTGGGGAACAATGACTATTCCGGCGGCTCATCTCAGGATGCATGGCAGTGACGCTCACGAGGGGCTCACGAGGTGAGATCAGCTGCTATCAGCAGAACAGGACGCAGCAGAGGGGAGGTGAGTAGAGCAGAGGGGAAGTGAGTAGAATCCATTATTTTTTTGTGTGCAGCGTGATGGGGATGGAGGTGCCATGCATACCAGGAAGAGGGGTGCCATGCATACCAGTATGAGGGATGAGAGGTGCCATGCATACCACGATGGGGGGTGACGGGGCCATGCTAAGCAGGTTGGGGGATGAGGGGTGCCATGAAAAACGACGCCTCAGAGGGGATCTCTTTTACATGTATAAATATATGTGTGGTCAGTACAAAGGTCTAGTACATGATTTTATCCTTCCAAAGACTTTACTAAGGACAAGGGGGCACTCATTACGGGTGGAAGAAAGGCAATTCCAGCACCTAAACAGGAAAGGGTTCTTTACAGTCAGAGCAGTCAGGCTGTGGAATGCCAACCACAAGAGGTAGTAATGGCAGATGCTATAACAGCATTCAAAAAAGGGCTGGATGATTTCCTCTATACAAAAAACATTGTGGGCTACAGTTAAATTAGACAAAATGTTACACCTATAGTTCTACTTTTGATCCAGGGTTCTAGGACTGATCGCCTTTTCTCGGCTCAAGAAGGAATTTTTCCCCGTGATGCAAATTGGCTGAATGTATCCTGGGGTTTTTGCCTTATTCTGGATCAACAGATTTAGGTACAGGGATTTTAGTAATACCATAACAGTAATGCAAAGATAAAACTAATTAAAAAATTATAAACAGATTTATTTGTAATTGTAATAGTGCAGTAATAATAAAAATAAAAATGGTAATTCATTTGTGAGGCCTAATCCCAGTAAGTTAGTGTAGTGTTGGTATGGGGAGTACAGTTGGGGGAGAAAGGTTGAACTTGATGGACATAGGTCTTTATTCAACCTATGTTACTATGTTACTATGCATGACAGGATGAGGAGTGTCATGCATACCAGGATGAGGGGTACCATGCATACCAGGATGGGGATGATGGGTGCCATGCATACCTGGATGGGGATGAGCGATGCCATGTATACCGGAAGAGGGATGAGGGGGGCCATGCATACCAGGATGGGGATAAGGGTGTCATGCTTACCAGGATTAGGGGTGAGGGGTATTATGTATACCAGGATGGGAATGGGGGGGCTACATATAACAGGAAGAGAGGGCCATATATAACAGAGATAGGGAATGGAAGATATTAGTACAGAATTGAGGGACATTACCCCTGTAACCGTGTCACCAGCAGACCCCCTCCCCCATAACATGCATCTTGACCACATTTTTTTCTTCATTTTTTTTTCTATTTTCCTCCTCTAAAATCTAGGTGCGCCTTATGGTCCGATAAGTCTTGTAGCCTGAAAAATATGGTAGATAGGTAAATTTGAGTAAGGCTCACACTTGGAACTGAAACGTTGCCTCATGAGCTATTAAATAGCGCTTTTTTCTTCATAATATGGTGTGCTGCTTTAAACTTTTTTACTATAATAGCGGACTGGTATGTACCTGGGAGATTTTGCACCCAACTTTGCTGTTGCTGCTTTTGTATTTTCAGATAGATAGATAGGTAAATAGATCTAGTAAATGGGAGCATATGGATATGCCCAGAACAAATGGTAAAATATATTGTAAAACTGTCGCATATAAAGACATTTCATCACACTGCTATAACTCTAATGCAATAAAACAATGCTTAAAGTGCTGTTTTAACTGCAAAGTTCATGCTCTTTTAGAAGCTGTTCCGATTTGATGCTTTGTCAAGAATCCATGAGTAAACAATATTTACAAACACTCTCCTTTTGTTAGCATTTCTTTTCCTCTCCTCCATGCTCCGTGTTTATAATTAATGTTCGAGTTTGGAATCTTGCTAGAGCAGCAGCTCAAAGTGGTTTCTAAAAGAGCATGTAATTGTTTGTATTTTATTCATTAGGAAAAGCCAAATCCTAAATTATACTTCACCAATGAAAACCTTACAGTGCTGGTTTCGGATCTCTTTGACGCTGGCATGGAAACCACCTCAACCACCCTGAAATGGGGCCTTCTACTAATGATGAAGTATCCTGAAATCCAAAGTAAGAGCCCCCCTTTATGTGTGGGAATGTATCATGTTTACTTAATTTTACTTTTACTAATTAAAATCATATAGTCATACACCTTATTTTCTCATTATCTATTTTTATATTATTTTGTGTGGATGATTGTGGCGGCAGCCATATTCCCTCAACTGTGCTCCGCATCTCAGATTCATTTTACACCAACTACATATGACTTACTTACTTTGGACACTTCATATGAAGAGAGCAATCACTGGAGAAGGAAAGCATGGTCGGAAGAATAGAAAGAACAAGGCAAAGAGGAATACCATCATCCTGATGGCTTGATACTATCAAGATAGTGGTAGAGCAGACCCCGGTGGACCTATCTAGGCTTGTTCAAGATATATCTCCCTACATATCATTCATCCATCAAGTTGCCATGGGTAGAGATCAAGCAGAAGGCCTCTAAATAAATAATAAAACATCAGACATAAGAAGATGCAAGTTGTGATGTTACAACCTTATAGCATGTGTCGTGACATCAGATGCCTTCTCGGCACCAGAAACCCCAGTACAGAGTTAAGATGCCCAGCATTGTTTGTTGAAGGAAAAGAGAGGCTAGACAAAGCATTTTGAAGGACCAGACAGGGCCTCCAAAATTGATGACCAAACGGGGCATCCATCATAAAAATTTATGGTATAATACTTTGGCCTGTTAACCACAATGGTCATATAGATTCCCACTAGAGAAGAAAAAAGAAGTTTGGTGACAGTGATGCGTGTCTAAGGCTGTGTGACCACGATGTGGACTTAATGCTTTTCCGTGGCGGTATTTCCACAGCGGAAACGCATCAAAATCGCTTAAGAGGTCTGCAATGTTTCCCAATGATAATCTGCATGTGCTGTGCGCATGCTGCGGAAATTTCCACTGCGTATTATCATTGCGGAAAAATCTGCAGCACAACCAATATGGGCGCGATTTCGCATTCAACCGCAGCAAACCTGCATGTATATATCTATACATGCGTTTTTTCTGCGGTTCAATGCGCGGAGGGTACCCGGGGCTGGAGAAGAGGAGACTGCTACTCCTCTCATCCGACCCGGGTACCATAGTGCCCGCAAGTTAAAAAAGAATTATAAAGTAAAAAATAAAGAAAATTATTCATGCTCACCTCTCTGGTGGACCCCAGTCTCTTCCCGGCAGCGATCCTCTCTCCTCTGCGGCCCTCAGTGTACTGCCAGGACCTGCAGTGACGTAATGTATCAGCTGATGGTCACACGACTATCAGCTGATCGGTGGACTTCAGAGGTCAGCTGATGGCCGCGTGACCATCAGCTGATAAATGACGTCACCACAGGTCCTGGTAGTACACCGCGGGCCGCCAAGGAGATAGGATCGCTGCCAGGAGGAGACCGGAGGCCACCAGAGAGGTGAGTATAAGTTTTTTTTTCTTTTTACTTACTTTAATTACTTACATTTTTTTTTTTACTATATATGCACCATTTGAAAGCAGAACTCTCCTCACAAGTTGGTCACACAATATAAATCCATGCCAGTTGCATGGATTTATATTGTGTGACCAACGTATATTGTCAAGCCCTTTTCCAAATGCATTTCAGTGGTGCTCAAAATCGCTTGGAAAACCGCTTGAAAAAACGCATGCATGAACGCATGTAAAAACGCTTAAAAAAAACGCACAGGAAATTTCTGCTTCAATTCTGCATCATGGGCACATACCCTTAGAGAGCACAAATTCACAATACAACTCCTAGGGATTAAAAAATAACTTGATTTTGGAAAAATTAAAAGCTGAATATTTCCGTACAGAAGAATATGGAATGAATTTTGACTATAGGGGAAAAATTAGGTTACGTAAACAGTAATTTCATAACAACCATGATGGTATCAAATGCCAAAGTGGAAATCTTGCTGAAATGTTATCATTAGTGATGAGCGAGCATTAAAATGCTTGGGTACTCATTGCTCGGGCACATTGGAATACTCAGGTGCTTGACCCGAGCAACGAGCCCAATGTAAGTCTATGGGAAACTCGAGCAGTTTTCAGGTGGCTCCCCCGGCGGTCTGCAGAGGGCATAAAACTTGCCCAAATCAATGGGAACAGTGCTCAAATGACATAGGAACAGCATGGGGAAGACCCCTGGAAGCATCTCTGACTCCCAGATCACTGCTGTCAACAACGTTGTCAGAGTATTACACCTCTTTTACGGACTCACAATAAAACATACAAAACCAAAACCAAAATGGATTTTCCTGGGAAATATGTTAATGAACATCCTTTCCAGGGTAATAACTTGTATATAAGGCAAAATAAATAACCAAAAGCAAAAAATACTCCTCCACACCTTGGGCTATGTTCACACGTAGCGTTTTTGATGTGGTTTTGCACTTTTGCATTGCTTTCAACCAAGACAAATGCATTCACCAGGAAATGTAATTTTAACATTTTACAACCTGATCTGGCCATGTGGTGTGTGACACATCATCAGACACATGCATATAGAGCTGAAAAGACATGGAAACAGCATGGGGAAGACCTTTGGAAGCATCTCTGACTCTCAGGTCACTGCCTAAAAGTGTGCCTATCATAAGTGATCCTTGGCGCATGCGAAGATGCCTCCCGCCATGCACCTGTCATTGCAGACTTGCAACAATCACTGTCCACTTCCTTGTCCCAGTGCAGCGTTCAGTTGTCCCTACCCCATTCCTTGGAATGTAAGCGCAAGTATGCAGCCAGCCACCCACCCACCAACCCACAGGCTGCAATACTATACTGCCAAATTTTTGACAGCAGCTTGCACTTAAAATGTGGCCTTTTAGGCTCATGGAGGCGGAAGCTTTTCATAACCTCCTGCCAGCGGGGTCTATACTCGGTCCCCAGCCGCCACTGTTTCTCCCGGTGTCGTCTCTGCCTTCCACAAGCACGGGTCCCACAACATTACCTGTGCCCTACCCAGTGCACACACTGAAAATGACTGCCTAACCACAAACACATGGACAGGTGAATGTGGCCAGGGGTAGTACGGAGCCAGTCCACAGCTTTTTTGCTGAGTTGTATTTCACCACAGCTATATTCTTTAGCTTGGTGAAAGGACTTGGGAAACCATATCTGCCCAGCTGTCATTTCTCCCAGGAAGTCCTAAAGGTGCTTTCACTTGAAATGTGGCCTTTTAGGCACATGGAGGCTTAAGCTTTTCATAACCTTATGCCGGCGGTGGCTGGGTGTCCATTCTCGGTCCCCAGCCGCCTCTGTTTCTCCCGATGTCGTCTCCGCCTTCCATAAACACAGGTCCCACAACATTACCCGTGCCCTCCCCAGTGCACTTACAGGGAAGGACCGCCTAAATACAAACATGTGGACAAGTGAATGTGGCCAGGGATGGTACGGAGCCAGTCCACAGCTTTTTTTGCTGAGTTGTATTTCACCACAGCCATAATCTTTAGCTCGGTTAAAGGACTAGCATAGAGGGAAACCGTATCTACTCTGGGTGTCATTCCTCCCTGGAAGTACTCTAAAGCAGC
This sequence comes from Phyllobates terribilis, assembly GCF_046119375.1. Lineage (NCBI taxonomy): Eukaryota > Metazoa > Chordata > Amphibia > Anura > Dendrobatidae > Phyllobates > Phyllobates terribilis. Next base: position 66,672,358 of record NW_027362763.1, on the reverse strand, counting down.
TTTTGCAGAAGCAATGGCAGCCCGTCCAACATCAACTCGCATTTCTCGGTGTTGCTTTGATACTCAAACATCTTTCTTTCCACATTTAATTTCATGACTACAGAGTTGGGCAATGGCCTGATCTGCAATCCGGTTTGCGAAATAACATGCATAAGCATGTCGGATCCACATTAAAATAAACAGCCATAGAGTGTCCGGGAACCTTCCCCCACACTTTTCTTAGCCAGGGCTGCTTCTCGGCAGGGTTAGACAGACCCACCAGAAAGCCAGAGACTCCTCCGGTGGGCCCTGGATTCTCCTCCAGGAGAGTTAATAGTGCTAAGGTGAGGCCATGATGATGATTGAGGCCACCATCTGCTTTGTTTTCTGTTACTTGGAATGCAAGAGCAAGTATGCAGCCAGCCACCTACCTACCCACAGGTTGCAATACTAAACTGCCAGATTTCTGGGTAGCTACTTGCACTTGAAATGGGGCCTTTTAGGCTTGTGGAGGCAGAAGCTTTTCACAGCCTCATGCCGGCAGCAGCCGGGTGTCAATACTCGGTCCCCAGCCGCCACTATTTCTCCCGGTATCGTCTCCGCCTTCCACAAGCACGGGTCCCACAACATTACCCGTACCCTCCCCAGTGAACTTACTGGGAAGGACCACCTACCCACAAACACATGGTCAAGTGAATGTGGCCAGGGACGATGCGGAGCCAATCCCCAGCTTTTTTTGCTGAGTTGTATTTCACCACAGCCATATTCTTTAGATTGGTGAACAAACTTGGGAAACCATATCTACTCCAGCTGTGATTTCTCCCAGGAAGTCCTCTAAAGCTGCTTTCACTTGAAATGTGGCCTTTTAGGCTTGTGGGGGCAGAAGCTTTTCATAACCTCTTGTTGGCGGCGGCCGGGTGTCCATACTCGGTCCCCAGTCATCACTGTATCTCCCGGTGTTGTCTCCGACTTCCACAAGCATGGGTCCCACAACATTACCCGTGCCCGCCCCAGTGCACTCTAAGGAAAGGACCACCTAACCACAAACACGTGGACAGGTGAATGTGGCCAGGGACGGTACAGAGCCATTGCACAGCTTTTTTTGCTGAGTTGTATTTCACCACAGCTATATTCTTTAGCTTGGTGAAAGAACTTGGGAAACCATATCTGCCCAGCTGTCATTTCTCGCAGGAAGTCCTCTAAAGCTGCTTTCACTTGAAATGTGGCCTTTTAGGCTCGTGGAGGCGGAAGCTTTTCACAACCTCATGACTCGTGTCCATACTCGGTCCCCAAGCGCGGGTCCCTGAACATCACTGCTGGTATTTTTCTGTGGGAATCTGCTTGCCTCCTGGAATATTTCCAGTAAACTATGGTACGACGCCATGGTATTAGCATTGCCCCCAGTACCAGTAGCAAATCCTTTCCCAATTTCCTTCTCAGGTTGCCCAAATACATTAGTTTCTCACCAAGGTGCTGAAAATAGAGTGACAGTAGGTGCTGAAAATAGAGTGACAGTAGGTGCAAGTTTCTCCAGCCTGTTAGATATCAGAGGGTGAACGGCTGCACATTAGATCAGTGGTTAGCACTGAAACCTTGCAGCGCTGGGAACCTGGGTTCAAATCCCAGCAAAGACAACATCTGCAAGGATTTTGTTTGTACTCTCCGTGTTTGCGGGGTTTCCACCTCAGTAAAAAAGAAGCCATAGAGTGTCTGGGAACCTTCCAACACACTTTTCTTAGCCAGGACTGCTACTCGGCAGGGTTGGACGGTCCCACCAGAGAATCCTCTGGTGTGCCCTGGTTTCTACATCAGGAGAGTTCATGATAGTGCTAACTTTGCAGCTGCTATGGGGAAGAAAGATGAGACCTAAGAATCAAATCCTCTGGTGGGCTCAATGTTTTTCAATCTGAAAAAGCTTCCCAGTGGGAGTTGTATTTCACCACAGCCATATTCTTTAGCTCGGTGAAAGGACATAGAGGAAACTGTATCTACTCCGGCTGTCATTTCTCCAACACAAGCTTCCGCCCATTGTCACACACGACCATGCCTGGCTGTATGTTCAGCGGTGAAAGCCACAGATCAAGCTGCTGTGTTACCGCTTTCAATAACTGCAGCGCTGGGCGGTTTGTCTCCTAAGCATTAAGCATGTTATCTTCACCACAGCCGCTTGGCCAAGGTAGTGCTGCAGTGCTTTCAGCTTGTGACTGATGTGTTCATTTCGGAGATGGAGGAGGAGGTGCAGGAGCTGAACAATGTGATAACATTGAGGTTACATTGGCGACTCTGTTTTTATACTAAAAAAAGATCCTACTGTTTTTTTTTTTACGTTATTTTTTTAAGGCAAATGCATTCACCGGGAAATGTCATTTTATCATTTTACAAACTTATCTGGCAATGTGGTGTGTGACACATCATCAGACACATCCTGTTTCATTGATGATGGAGGGACTCCGAAAGACACATAGAGCAGGGCTTCAGTAACAAGTACAACATGTTACTATTAGAAAGGAGAGAGTCTGCTATACAGTTATAGGGTATGGAGTGAGTCTAACGGCTGACCAAATTTAGGAAAAACCCCACTAAGAATTTAAAGACACATAGGGCCAAAGTAAGAAGTACGACATGTTCCCATTAGAAAGGAGAGGGTCTGCTATACAGTTTTAGGGTATGCAGTGAGTCCAACGGCTAACCAATTCTAGGAAAAACCCCACTAAGAAATTAAAGACTCATAGAGCAGGGCCACAGTAATGACAAATTCCCATTAGAAAGGAGAGAGTCTCTTATAGTGTTGGCCTATGCAGTGAATGCAAGGGCTGCCAAAAATTTGGCGGCACTTCAATGCCCCTTGGAAGAGACATGGAGGAGGGCCTCATAAAAAATGTTCTTATTAGAAAGCAGCGCGCCTCATATACTTGTAATCCCCATGCACTAAGTGTAGGGCTGACAAACATTTACCATGGGGGGTATACATGAACATACTGTATAAAAATTTTTTTTTACGGGCATCATAAACACCCTTTAAAAAAATTATGTTGGTGTAGCATCACAGACCATGGTCACCCTGGTTATATGGTGGTGGAGGATGAGGAGAAGTAGGAGGACAAAAGCAAATAGCCAAAATCAGGAAGCGTATACCCATGTGTGGGTGTGAAAAGATGCATGGGAATACACCTCCCAAGAAACGACACGGGATTTGAGTTTATGTTACGCTACTATCTTTTGGTGGTGTATAGAAGTCTGGCCCAATCCAGCACTTGTTCATTTTTATAAGAATAAGCCTGTCAGCATTTTCAGTTGACAGGCGGATGCTCTTATCAGTTACAATTCCACCAGCGGCACTAAAAACCTGCTCTGATAAAATGCTGGCGGCAGGGCAGGCCAGGACCTCCAAGGCATAGAGAGCCAGTTCATTCAACGTATCCAGCTTGGATACTTAATAATTATAAGGCACAGAGGAATCACGGAGGACGTTGGTACGGTCGGCAAGGTACTCCCTCAGCATCTTCCCAAACTTTGCACTCCTTGTGAGAGTACCCCAAGCCTCAGGGCCTGTGCGATGGGAGGGTCTGATAAAACTCTCCCAGAATGTTGACAGTGTTCCCTTGCCTCTGTTGGATTGAAGTTGCGTCTCTCTCGCCTGTACTCCTTCGTTGTCCAACGATGTGTGCCCTCTGCCGCCAGCGTTTTCAGAATTTTTTTAATATTTCGGCAACAAAGGCCTTCTGGTACAGCCCCATTTTTGTAGAACTGTCCGCCTCAGGAATAAGAGATATAAAGTTCTCCTTGTAGCGTGGGTCTATAAGTGTCACCAACTAGTAATGACTGTCACCCAAAATTTTGAGAATGTGAGGGTCATGGGAAAGGCAGTGTAACATAAACTCAGCCATGTGTGCCAGACTACTAACAGGCAAGACTTCCGTGTCCTCACCAAGAGAATGAATGACCATGCTCTCCTCCTCCTCCTCTCTGTCCTCTGGCCATCCATGCTGAACAAACGGTATGACAGCTGTGCAGGTAGTACCGTCTACAGTACATGAAACTAGCTCCTGTCCTTCCTCCTCCTCTACTTCCTCATTGTCACCCAATCCATGTTGGGATGAGATGAGGTTTGGCAGCGTGTAATCACCCTGTATGGAACCTTGCTACATCTCATTGTGCTCCGCCTGCAATGCATCCTCTATGATAGTGAACAGAGAGTGTTTCAGAACACAGAGAAGCGGGATGGTGACGCTAATTATGGCGTCATCGCCGCTCACCTTATTGGTGGAGTCCTCAAAGTTTTGGAGGATGGTACATATGTCTGATATCCATGTCCACTCCTGAGGTCTTATGTGTGGAGTCTGAACTGAATACTGACAACCTTGTTGATGCTGGTATTGAACAACTGCCCTCTTCTGCTCACAAATCTTTCCCAACATGTGTAGTGTAGAGTTCCAACGCATGGGGACATCACACATCAGTCTGTGAGCCGGAAGCTGCAAACGCTGATGAAACACGGCAAGGGTGGCGGAAGCTGTAGGTGACTTTCTAAAATGGGCACACAGGCTGGTGCTTTAACAAGCAGATCCGGCAGCTCAGGGTAGGATTTGAGAATCCGCTGAACCATAAGGTTAAGCACATGGGCCATGCATGGTACGTGTGTGAGCTCGTCTATCCTCAGAGCCGCCACCAAGTTCTGTCCACTGTCACACACGACCATGCCTGGCTGTAGGTTCAGCGGTGTGAGCCACAGAACTGCCTGCTCTTTCAGAGCTGTCCACAACTCTTCAGCATTGTGCGATTTGTCACCTAAGCATATTAGCTTCAGCACAGCCTGTTGCCGCTTGGCCGAGGCAGTGCTGCAGTGCTTCCTTCTTGTGACTCATGTGGTCATTTCGGATATGGAGGCTGAAGAGGAGGAGGAGACTGACAAGGATGAGGTGCAGGAGCTGTAGACCATGGGGGCAACCTTGATTGACCAAGGGCCCGCAATCCTTGGCGTCGGGAGGACTTGTTCCATCCCATGGTCCGACTGGGTCCCTGCTTCCACTATGTTAACCCAGTGTGCCGTCAGCGAGATGTATCGTCCCTGCCCACAAGCACTTGTCCACCTGTCCGTGGTTAGGTGGACTTTACCGGTAACAGCGTTGTTGAGTGCATGGCTAATGTTTTGGGACGCGTGCTTGGGAGAAATAGTGGCGGCTGGGGAACGAGTACCGAGAGACTGCCGCAGCTATCAAGTTGTGGAATTCTTCCGTCTCCAGGAGCCTAAAAGGGAACATTTTGAGCACAAGCAGTCGTGAAACACGAGAATTTAGTAGTGTGGCCTTTGGGGCGTTGGCTGCATATTTGCGCTTGCGTTCCAAGGACTGGGGTATGGACAACTGAATTCTGCCCAGGGACAAGTATATGGACTTGCTTCCTGATGCTGCAACTTGAGAGTTCACAATGACAGGAGCAGGGCAGGAGGCATCTTCACATGCTCCATGGACAGGGGATTTGCTTGCACGCACAACAGAGGAAAAAGCAATGGTGCCACCTGCAGATACTGTTCCTGGACCCTGGGGTTCGGCCCACAAAGTCGAGTGCTTTGCTGCCATGTGCTTAATCATGCTGGTGGCGGTCAGGCTGCTAGTTTTGCCACCCCTGCTGATGCTGGCCTGGCAGGTGGTGCAAATGGCCTTTTTAGGGTTATCGGCAGAGTCTTTAAAAAACAACCAGACTCGGTAAGACCTTACAGTTGTTCTGGCAACTTCCTTCATGTTGGTGTTACAGGGAACGGTTGCCTGCCTTCTGTCTGCGGCCACCACACTGCTTCTTCCTGCCTGTTGGGGTGCTGTGCCTCCCTCCCCCTGTGTGCTGCTCTTCTCGCTCTGCAGGTCCTCCAACCAGGTTGGGTCAGTTACTATATCATCCACCACCTCATCTTCCATTTCTTCACCCTGGTCCTCCTCCTCATTTTCTGGCAATTGTGTCTCATCATCGTCCACCTCTTGTGACACTTTCCCACCGTCTCCTTTGTGTGACTGTGGCTGCTTAAATATTTGGGCATCGCTACACGCGATCTCTTCTTGCCCCACTTCAAGTGGACCAGGCAAGAGGCCCAAATCTATAAATAGAAAAGTGAACAGCTCTTCAGAGTGTCCAAGTGTGAGATCAGTTGTCTCCGGGTACTCAGCATGGTGGGAGGAAGGAGGATCAAGGTGAGGAATATGGGGTCCAGACTCACTGCTACTGAGACTTGACTGTGTGGAGGACAGGGTCGTGGTGGTTGTGGTGGCTAAGTGACTGGAAGCATTTCCCGCTATCCAACCAACAACCTTTTGACACTGCTCTGTTCAATAATGGTGTGCTGCGGTCCCCTGGGTAAAGATGTGGGTGTTTGTTGGGGCACAATTTCAGCTTGCCCACGGCCTTGTCCTCGGCCTCTGCATGCATCATCACCATCACGTTCAGTTCCCCATCCCTTGCCCATTTTAAATGGAGGACAGTATCTTCCACGCTCACTACAGATGAGTGAGTTTGGAGCGAACTTATATGTGATCCTTGTGATGGAGAACACAAAGTTTTTAATACCTGGCCTGTAGGTAAGTAGTTTGAACAGCACACTGCTGTGAATTGCTTCACTGACACACTAAAGGAATTTTTTAATGAAGGCCAGAAATGGCAGTATTTTCTGACAACGTTTATGTGATCTGTGTGACAGAGAAAACAGAGTTTTCAATACCTGGCCTGTAGGTAAGTATTTTGAACAGCAAACTGTTGGGAATTGCTTCACTGACACACTGAAAGAAATTTTTAATGGAGGCCAGAAATGGCAGTATTTTCTGACAACGTATATGTGATCTGTGTGACGGAGAAAACACAGTTTTTAATAGCTGGATTTCTAGCGCTGTAATATGGAAACGACATGGCTGTATTCTGCAGTGCCAACAAGCAAATGGCGCAGAAAAACGGTGTTCTCTGGATTGCTTTTTAAGCAAATAATGAGGATTAAGATCCAAAAAAAAGTATTTCTGGCCCCTCAGACCTGGGCCTTTGTATAGAAATATCTAACAGCAGCAGAAGGCAGAATTGGAATGGAGCCTCTTGTGCTATATGCACTGTAGTCTGCTATATACCCTGCCTGCCTGCCTATATACACTGCCTGCCTGATATCTCAGCAGAAGGATTAGTTAGTCCTCAAAAGGACTGTTTGTTAAGATGGATATGTGTAATGTATGGTTTTTCTCCCTACACTACCTAATACACAAGAAAATCTCTTCCTGATGCAGCAGCACATCTCCCTACACTGTCTGATTCTGGAGTGACTCTGACAAGCATGGCAGCGACAGGTCTGATATAGACCTGATGATGCTGTGCAGCCAGCCAATCACTGTAATGACACATCCACTATGGCTGCGTCATTACAATGAGTGGCAGGCAATCCCTGCATGTTGATTGGTGCTCTAAAGAGCACCAAACATGCAGGGAGGAGACCCGGGCTCCTCTTGAGCAACCCCAAAACTGCTCGACGAGCGCCGAGCATCTCGAGCAGTGAGATGCTCGGGCGAGCACCGAGCAGTAGCGAGCATGCTCGCTCATCACTAGTTATCATTCATTTTAATTGATGGAAGTTCTTTTTTTTAACATATATTTTCATGTATTTGTGTTGGAAATAGAAAAGGTCCAAAGTGAGATCGATAAAGTTATTGGATCGAATGAGCCCCAAGTTATTCATCGTAGAGAGATGCCGTATACTGATGCCGTCATCCATGAGATTCAACGTTTTGGAAATATTCTTCCATCCAGTATGCCCCATGGTACCACTCAAGATGTAAACTTCAGGGGTTATCTCCTCCCCAAAGTAAGTAAAAAATAAATATTGAACCTTATTTTTTGGTAATGTTCTCACCATAGTCCTCAATATAGCATAATGCACTCCTTAGAGCCCTCCATATAGTATAATGCACTCACCCGTGGTCCTCAATATAATATAATGCACTCCTTAGAGTCTTCTATATAGTACATGCACTCCCCATAGTCCTTCTCTATACTATAATGAACTGCCCATAGCCCTCTATATAATATAATGCACTCCCCATAGTCCTCTATATAATATAATGCATAATATAGTATAGTCCACAATATAGTATAATGCCATCTCCATAGTCCTCCATATACTGTAGTACAATGCACTCCCCATAATCCTCAATATAGCATAATACACTCCTCATAGTCCTCTATATAGTATAATACACTATAGTTTGTAAAATGGGGTCACTTATAGGGGGTTTGGCTGATCTCACATCTACCAATGTGAAATGGCACCCTCAAATCAGTCCAGCAAAGTCTGAACTCCAATATGGCGCTTCTTCCCTTCTGAGCTTTGCACTAAGCCTCAAAAGTAGTTTTTGACCACATACGGGGTATCTCCATACTCAGGAGAAATTTCACAACAAATTTTGGGGTCTATTTTTTCCTGTTACCCTTCTGAAAATGCAAAGTTTAGGGATAAAATATATTCTTGTGGGAAAAATGTGATTTTTTCATTTTCATGTCTCAATGTTATAAACTTCTGTGACGCCCATAAGAGTTCAAAGTGCTCACCAGATATCTAGTTAAGTTTCCTTAGGGGTCTAGTTTCAAGCCCTGCCATGCCCCCAACAGTAGTTTTCCTTCACATATTGGATATCTGCATACTCAGGAGAAATTGCACTACAAATTGTGTGGTGCAATTACTCCTGTTACCCTTGTGAAAATGCAAAATTTGGCACTAATCAAATTGAGTGGGAAAAATGTGATTATTTTTTTTTTATTTTCACGGCTCAACATTACAAACTTTATCAAGCACTTTGTGACATAGGCACACCAATTATAGCTTGTTCATAAAGAAAAATATATTGCCATACCATACCATTGAGTGCCAAGAAATGAATATCATCACATAAAATGACTCATTCTACCTCTGCTCTATCTCATGTGAAAGCACTAACCAAGCTCATGGGCAACATCAGGTGATCAAGTTTTTCCTAATTACTCCCCCCTCATCCCTGTGCTCTGTGTCAAGTATCCCTTCCTCCTGCTTTCTGATCACATCTGATCAAACTCCATGTGCTGTTAAGAGCTTCATATATCCAGAGTCCAGAGATCTGGTGCTGAAGGGTCGCATTAAAAGGTCTTATCTGAAATATGCCGAAATAGACCAGAAGTGGCTAGAAGGTAGGAGTAACTATTTACTAATTAGGCTTAGTTTTGCTTTCTCATTCACACGTAAACCTTCATGATGCTTACATACGCCCTTACTTTCTTTGCCCCACTAATCCTTACCCTCCTTCGCTATCCCCAAACCCCAGCACCCTCTAACCAAATCATCATCTCTCCTTCCCTCTTACCTCCCCACCTGACCTCATCTGCAGACCTGCTCCTCAACCTAAGGTTGATCCGACCAAAACATAAAACAAGCGGGACACTCTCGTTCTACCACCTGCTCTCCCTCTCTCTGCTTCTCCTCACTGCTGGCGACATATCTCCCAATCCTGGACCCCTACAACTCACACCTCCAACCAATTCCTCCTCCTATTGCTTCCAACCAACTGCAAACTACCGCAATCTCTCCTACATAAAACCTGTGCTCCTGACGCCCACCCCCCTGCTCTCTAGGGCACTCTTGAATGCCCGCTCTGTCTGCAATAAGCTCCATTTTTTCCATGACCTCTTTATCTCCCATCATCTCTACTTCCGGGGCATCACAAAGACATTGTTGACACCCTCTGACACTGCCTCCCCTACTGCGCTGTGTTACGGTGGCCTCCACTTCACCCACACTCCTCACACTGGTAACAAACATGGTGGAGGAGTGGGTCTTCTCCTTTCTACCAACTGCACCTTAATCCCTTTCCCACCTTTACCCTCTCTTACTCTCCCTTCTTTTGAAGTCAACTTTGTCCGCATCTACTCTCCGTCCAACCTCCATGTGGCTGTCATATACCGACAACCGGACTTGATCACTGCATTTAATGACCAATTCTCCACCTGCCTTCTTTACTTTCTCTCTACTGACATTCCCACAATCATCATGGGTGATTTCAACATCCCCACTGACATTCGCCAGTCAATAACATCCAAACTCCTGTCGCTTACTTCATCCTTTGGATTTACTCAGTGGTCCTCGTCAACCACCCACACAGAAGGACACACACTAGATATCATCTTCACTCGACTCTGCTCCCTATCTAACCTCACAACCTCCCCCTTACCATTATCTCACCACCATTTACTCACTTTCTCATCCCTGTCCTCCTCACCTGTCACCCATGTCCAGCTACTAGCACACCCCCGCAGAAACCTTGCACATCTAGACACTCACACAATCTCTGACTCTATTCTAACACTGACATCCATATCCTCACTCCATGACACAGATAATGCCACTGCTTTCTACAATGCCACTCTCACATCAGCTATTGACTCGGTCGCCCCTCTTATGCATGGCAGAGAGCGACGAGTCAACAGGCAACCCTGGCACAACAACCTCACTAAACAGCTTTGGCAAGCGTCCAGGGTTGCGGAGCGGCATTGGAAGAAAACACATTTGCAAGCTAACTTTGCTGCATTCAAACAAGCAACACTTGCATTCAAATCAGCCCTCAACTCTGTTAAATATGCCTATTTCACAGTTATTCAACACTTTTTAACTCTCTCCTCCCCCCTCCACTGCCCCCTCCGACCTCCATCATTTCTGCTGAGAAGTTTGCCACACACTTAAAAAAAATGATTGACCAAACATGGCAAGTGTTTACTGTCCAACCACCTCAACCCCCTTGTTTCCCAGACCATTGCCCTTCCCCCATAACCTCCCTTTCCAACATCACAAAAGGAGACCTCACTCATCTCCTCTACAAATCACATCTCACCACTTGTGCACTTGACCCCATCCCATCCTACCTCCTCCCCAACCTCACCCCCACACTCATCCCATCCCTAACCCATCTCTTCAACTTATCACTAACTTCTGGTACCTTCCCCGCTGCCTTCAAACATGCCACGATCAATCCCATTCTCCAAAAGCCATCCATAGACCCAACCGCCTTGTCCAGCTACCGCCACATATCGCTGCTCCCTTTTGCAAACTCTGTGAGCAACACGTTCACGCTGAACTTTCCTACCACTTCTCATCTAACTCTCTCTTCGACAACTGACAAACTTGCTTCCACCCCCACCATTCCACCGAAACTGCCCTTACCAAAATTACTAATGACTTACTTACAGCCAAAGCTAACAGACAATTCTCTGTACTCCTCCTTCTTGACCTGTCCTCTGCCTTTCACACAGTTGACCACTTCCTCCTACTACAGATCCTCTCTTCCTTTGGCGTCAAAGACCTTGCCCTATCTTGGATCTCATCATACCTTTCCAACTGCATATTTAGCGCTTCCCACTCCCAATCTAGCTCCTCATCAAGCCCCCTCTCTGTTGGAGTCTGTTGGAGTCTCTCAAGGCTCTGTCCTAGGACCCCTACTCTTCTGAATATATACCCCTGGCCTGGGACAGCTCATAAAATCCCATGGCTTCCAATACCATCTGTACACTGTTGACACCTAGATCTACCTCTCTGGCCCAGATGTCTTCTTCTCCTCTCGCTTCCTCAAGCTCAATGTGGACAAAACTGAACTCATCATCTTTTCCTCATCTCATGTATCTTCCCCACCTGATCTTTCAATTACAATAAATGACACCACACTTTCCCCAGTACTGGCAATCCACTGCCTCGGAGTAACCCTTGACTCTACCTTCTCCTTCAAGCCCCACATCCAAGCTCTTGCCACCTTCTGTCACCTCCAACTCAAAAATATTTCCAGAATCCATCCTTTCCTCATCCCTCAATCTACTAAACTGCTTGCGTATGCCATCATCATCTTCCGCCTTGACTACTGTAACATCCTCCTCTGTGCCCTACCTGCTAAAACTCTCGCATCCCTCCAGTCCATCCTTAACTCTGCTGCGGAACTGGTTCATCTCTCGCCTCGCTACTCCTCTGCTATCCCCCTTTGCAAATCCCTTCACTCGCCCCCAATTGCCCAGCGTATCCAGTTCAAATTATTTACACTGACCTACAAAGCCATCCATAACCTTTCCCCTTCTAACATCACTGAACTAATCTCCCGATATATTCCCTCACATAATCTCCAGCCCTCCCAAGACCTCCTTCTCACCTCCACACTTATTCGTGACTCACCCAATCGCCTCCAAGACTACTCCCGAATATCCCCCATCCTATGGAATTCTGTGCCTAAACATGTCCGGATCCTTCAGACGGAACCTGAAAACTCATCTCTTCAAGCAAGCCTACAGTCTACCATGACCTTGCTTGCTGCCACCTCAACACCGGAGCTACTGCAACCCCCCCAACCTACTGTCTCCTTCCCCGTTCATGGAATGTAAGCTCGCAAGGGCAGCGTCCACTTTCCTTTGCTTCAGTCTACCATTGTTAGTTTTATTTACTGGAAGTGATGTCTGTATCTGGTATGTAACCCCTTCTTTTGTACAGCACCATGGAATCAATGGCGCTATATAAATAAATAATAATAATAATTATTAAACTGATTGTTCTAGTTCATCATGTAAATTGATACTCAAATATAACAGAGACAATGACAAACAAGTAGATGAATAGTGTCTGTGCTTGATCCCTTTTAACCTATATCAATATGTAAGCATATGATCAGGGAAATATTTCATAAAGATTAAAGTTCTTGTGCCTCACATATGTTATTGAAAATCGGGGTTTACTTATCCCATAGATGATGCCTCAGATAATGCCTCAATGCCTCAACATGTTTCCCTAAAGGTGGTTCATGAGGAGACAATATGTAATGCACTCACCATAAAAAAATACAATACTCACCTCTCCTACCTATTCCCCCAATGCTCCAGTCTCTGCAGCGAGCGCTCTGAACCACTGCACATATCAGCGAGCAGGAGCCATGTAGCGATGTCATCGTGCCTGCTGTGCTGAGATGTCAGACACAGAGGGGGATTAACAGGAGATGGAAAATCAATTGACGCTTCCTATTCCATTAATGCTTTCAATTGTATGCTAATACAGTTGAACTTGTGCTGACAAGCAGGGGGCTCGGTGAGTGTGAGCACTGGTTTGACTCTGCCCCCTGCTAAAATAATCTCACTGTCAATAGACAATATAAATACTGTGCATGGTGGGGGTGGGGTTATCTGTGGTGTGGGCGGGGTTAGCTGTGCTTGGGGTGAGGGCAGCTTTCCCAGCTCTGCTTCATGCTAAACTCTGTGTCAGAGCCTCAATACGCAGTAAACTAAGTGATACATCATTGGATTCAGGGTGTCTTTCCCTACGTTACGCTGCTCTCAGATGAGGTAGCAAAAACTTGTTGACAAATTCCCTTTAAATAAATAATGCTTAAGGAGGCAGATTTTAATGTGACTTGTGCAAATGTTGAAACTTTCAGGGAATGCAGGTGATCCCTTTGCTGACCTCCGTACTTTATGATAAGGATCATTTTGTGAAAGCCGATGAATTCTACCCAGAACACTTTCTGGATTCCAGTGGAAATTTTGTAAGGAAAGAAGCGTTTATGCCTTTTTCGGCCGGTGAGTTATTCTTTCATATGACTTCATTCAGCACTTTGGAGGAGTGATAAGCGCAAATAAGAACATGTATTCGTCATCATATCCACTAAATTAATAGAAAATATTGTAAACAGTCTCCCTATGAGACTGACTACGTCAGGTATCCTAAGAGGACATTTATCATTTATGTGGGGTAGGCTTTAGGAAAATGTGAGAAACTGTATGTGGACAGTTTCCTCCTTTGGGGAAATCTGTGTGAGGTGGGGATGGTTGTGCCTCCATATTTAAACGTTGGGTGCTCTTACAATGGTCAGATTGAAATCGCCAACTTATAATTTTGTTAAACCAGCCCATTTTGAAATTATATAGTATCTTTTGCTTCAACCATGGAACAATATAAAATTTTTATCCTTTTCCACGTATTTCATTGCTTTAGGTAAGAGAAGTTGCGCTGGAGAGAACTTGGCTAAAATGGAGCTATACATGTTCTTCACAAGACTGCTGCAGAACTTCACGTTTAAGGCTCCTCCTGGGGCTACACTAGACCTCAGTCCTGAGGTTGGATTCATGCTCTATCCAATGCCCTATAAGACATGTGCTATACCTCGTTTGTAAACACTTTGTCACCTACATTGAAAGACCTTAAAAAGGGTTCTCCTGTGAAAACAAGTTATCATCTATCCACAGATTAGGTTATAATTTGTTAATTGGTGGGCTCCAACCACTGAGAACTCTACCATTTAGTAGAATGGGGCACTGAAGCTAAGGTAATTGTTGACAATCAAGAAATAAGCAACATCATTGATATCATTTTAAAGATCTGTGGAAAAAACATTGTATTATTTTAAATGGAAATCCATTGCACTTATAACCAGCTGATGAGGAATAGACATGTACAGTGATGCTGCACCACACCCCAACTATGAATATTGAGATGACCATTTACGGTCATTGAAAATATGTAAAATGTCACCCGTGTCCTTAATAAAGCCTGGGACTCTCTAGGAAAGGGGTTACAGGAGCTCATTTGAGCCACTCTCCCAGTATCTCACCAAGTAAGTCAATACCAGATAATAATTTATTAATTTATGAGAGTCTGAACACTGGGAACCACATCCATTAGCAGAACAGCAGAACTTTTAGTCTCGTTAGAATGGATTGGCAATGCATATGCTCGACCACCTCTCCATTTACTCCTTTTTAGGCTGGTGAGAGCTGCTCTTGTCCCCTAGAGAATGACTAGAGCATTTTCTTTAATAGGAAAAAAAAAATTTGTGCAGGACCTTACGGTCAGAGATGTGTTGAATAAGTTGATGCAGATAAATTTTTTTTTGAATTTTTGGAAATTCGCTTGATCAAGCAAATTCTAACAATTTGCAATTCATCCTGCCAAAAATACCAACCACCATTTTACACAATGCAAAAAACTTCATCAGCCAGAGACGGCATAGACAACATTGGGTGTTGACCAAAATGTATTGCAGCTATCACATATCTCCCGATATAGCACAACTAATCAAAAAGGACTATATAAAAAGGGCCTGTATAAAAGTGGAGGCAGGGAATGCAGCAGACATTTCCAAGTGAATCGTGATATTTAAAGGATGTCACAGTTTAGCAATAGAGAGAAAACCATGAAAAAAAATGAACAAATGGAATAGACAATGAACAAATTGCACAGATAATGTGTGAAACAGCATGAGCAAAGAACAAATACCATCCATTTGCTCATAAACACATATGTGAAGGTCACTTTGACATTACTAAAGCTGTTTTTGTCTTAAAGAGCTTCAAATGGGTTGAATTCATTTCTAGGAAATCTTAGAATGTTGTACACATGTCTTTTAAGGGCAATTGGAGTATTTACAATTTTTGCCACTTCAATGCACTGTTAATAGAAGTTTCTGGAACAATGCGGCAAAACCGTCGAATTCAGAATTCAAAAGATTCACTCATCTCTAGTTATGTACAATAAAAAATTATATTGTGGTATCATGTTAGTCAGAGAAATCAATGTAAATATTTTATATGCCCAAAGATGACAAAAGTAATTCAGAGTTTTTTTTGGCTAACCAGAGCAAAATATATATTTGCAAGCTTTCAGAGCACAGAGGCTCCTTCTTCAGGCAGAATTAAAAATGAAATATTAAGATAAGAGCACATCATTCAAAAGATATTGCAACACAATATTTGTTCATGAGGTGGAAGGAGTGATGCCTCTTAAAGAAAGCCAAGGAAATAAAATTAGGGATTTTGTTACAAATGGAGAGGCAGTGGGAATGTTCTCTTAGTTATTTATAGTCTGTCTGGTGGAGGTGTGAATTGTATCCATGTAGTGAGTAGAGATGAGCGTTGTTCTACTCGAACTGTTCGCCAATCTCAAATTCGAGCTGTTTTGGGCGGTGTTCGAGCCGGTCGGCGAACACGAACAATTTGAGAAAAATTCGGCTGTTCGAGGTTATGTTCGATAACTGTTCGTGCACCAAAATCATAACTGGATTTTTTCTCAGTAATGATGAAAATTAATGTTAATACGCAGTTTGAGTGTACAGCGGGGCGGGGGGAGGGGCAGGGGATGGATCTCTGCAGGAACAATGAAGATCTCCATTTTTTTTTCTCTTTCCCGCATTTGCAGTGGGGAGGTGCAATCTGTCAGCCTATCAGCAGCGCACACACGGAGCGAAGTGCTTTTTTTCACACAAGCAAGGGCATGTGTGATTGGCAGTGTATGTCACATGTCCTTGCCCTATAAGACCAAGCCATTTTCCCCGTCGCCACCATTTTCTCACTGCTGCAGCTGCGTGTTACACGGCACCGCTGTTGCTGTGTGCGCTATACCTTGTTAATTTCAAGCCAATTTTCGCACAAATATACAGATAGCTTGGGAGTAGGGAATAGTTGTGATTGCAGTCCTTTTAAGGACTAGGTTACAGCATTTCCTACGACTTTTATCAGGCAGGTCTGTGCTCTTAAATAGATAGATTGTGGGAGTAAAGACTAATTGTAATTGGAGTCCTTTTCAGGACTAGGTTACATGAGTTCCTATCAGTTTTTGCCAGGCAGGTCTGTGCCAGTGCTGTGCAAGTTTTTTTCACAGCATTTGGCTGAATCTAGCAAAGCTAATCCTTTTTGGCCTATTGCAGAGTGTGTTAGTCAGTGGAGTAGCCTATCTGTGTTGCAAGATATACCACCTGTGTATAGAATACCAATTTTTTTACTGCACCTAGTGAAGTAAAATCTTTTGGGCATAGCATCATTCTATTAGTCCATCTATACTGACCTCCATCAGGTTGCAAACTGAATATAATTTTTTTCTGCATCTAGCTCTGAAAAAATATTTGGGCTTCTAGCAGTGTGTGGGACTTGGTCTATTAGTCCATCTATACTGACCTCCATCAGGTTGCAAATTAAAAATAATTTTTTTCTTCATTTAGCTCTGAAAAAATATTTGGGC
This sequence comes from Phyllobates terribilis, assembly GCF_046119375.1. Classification (NCBI taxonomy): domain Eukaryota; kingdom Metazoa; phylum Chordata; class Amphibia; order Anura; family Dendrobatidae; genus Phyllobates; species Phyllobates terribilis. The sequence continues at coordinate 66,655,362 of NW_027362763.1, read as the reverse complement.
TTCTAGCAGTGTGTGGGACTTGTTCTATTAGTCCTTCTATACTGACCTCCAGCAGGTTGCAAATTGAATATAATTTTTTTCTGCATCTAGCTCTGAAAAAATATTTGGGCTTCTAGCGGTGTGTGGGACTTGGTCTATTAGTCCATCTATACTGACCTCCATCAGGTTGCAAATTAAAAATATTTTTTTTCTGCATCTAGCTCTGAAAAAATATTTGGGCTTCTAGCAGTGTGTGGGACTTGGTCTATTAGTCCATCTATACTGACCTCCATCAGGTTGCAAATTAAAAATAATTTTTTTCTTCATTTATCTCTGAAAAAATATTTGGGCTTCTAGCAGCGTGTGGGACTTGTTCTATTAGTCCATCTATACTGACCTCCATCAGGTTGCAAATTAAAAATAATTTTTTTCTGCATCTAGCTCTGAAAAAATATTTGGGCTTCTAGCAGTGTGTGGGACTTGGTCTATTAGTCCATCTATACTGACCTCCATCAGGTTGCAAATTAAAAATAATTTTTTTCTGCATCTAGCTCTGAAAAAATATTTGGGCTTCTAGCAGTGTGTGGGACTTGGTCTATTAGTCCATCTATACTGACCTCCATCAGGTTGCAAATTGAATAAAAAAAATTTCTGCATCTAGCTCTGAAAAAATATTTGGGCTTCTAGCGGTGTGTGGGACTTGGTCTATTAGTCCATCTATACTGACCTCCATCAGGTTGCAAATTAAAAATAATTTTTTTCTGCATCTAACCCAGCCAATAGTTTTGGCCTAATACCACAGTTTGGCCACTCAGCTCTGCTCGGTTACCATCCATTGTTTTTTTGTGCAAACAACTCCAGAGTTGTGAATTAGTTAACCACCAAAATGAGTGGAAAAAGGCCTGCTGCTGGTGGAAAGGGGAATAGGCGTGTTGGGAAGGGGAAAAAAGGTTGTGTCCGTGGGGTAGGTGCAGAAGAAAGACCATCTTCCAGCCAAACTAAAATGTCTACTTCTTTTAGCGGACAATGTGATAAGATCCCTTTCTTACGGCCATGCCAATCGCTACAAATTCCAGATGAGGCACAAAAACAGCAGGTGCTTCAACGGATATCAAGTGCTCCTTTAAGTGGGCTCTCCTCCACATCAACTTCAACATCACAAATACTCCAGTCCTCAAAGGTGTCACCCAAATCACACTTGCTTCCTCACAGCTCCCAAATCTCCAGCTGCCCGTCTGAGTATGAGGTAGAACAGATGGTTGAGTCTGCAGAGCTGTTTACTCATACTATAGCCTGGGAATCAGAGGTCGACTCCAGCGCTTCTGTGAATCCAGACGAGGAAATGATCTGCACTGATGCCCAGAATCTTTATGAGTCGGATCCAGGACCAGACGCAGAAGGTTCTGACCATAATGTAGACCCTCATTCCCAAACTGTAACTCCTGTTGGTGGAGACAATGAGGAAGACGATGATAAGACTCAAATACCTGATTGGAGCGACAACTTTAGTTTTTTGTCAGGGCAGGAACAGGTTGGCTCTGAGGACGACGGGTGTGATAACGCACAGGGTGATGATGATGAGGTCGGAGATCCCACTTACTGTCAACCCACAGTCAGCCAAGAGATGAGGTCAGCAGAGGAGGTGGAGGAAGATGCTAGTGACGACGAGGTCAGGTTGCGCCTTCCTGGACAGAGACGTAGTACTGGAAGCACGTCAACAACTGCATCCTCAAACACAACTCTGCCTCTCACCACAAGTCGTGGTGGCTCTTCAGGTCGCATGGGTGCTAAGCCTTGCATAGCCTGGGCATTTTTTCAGATCGATAAAGATGACCCAACTCGTGTTATCTGTAACATTTGTCAGCAAAAGCTAAGTAGAGGCCAAAAAATACATAGTTTGAGTACTTCATGCATGAACCGGCACATGGACATGAAGCATAAGTTGCAGTGGGAAGCTCAGTGTGCTACAATGCGGTCTAGCCGGCCGGGCCAACCACCGTCTGCCATATCTTGTGCATCCGCGGCCTCTTCATCCTCTGTGACTGGGGGGACAGCAGTCACACCTGTTTTGGGGCGCAGACCTGCCACCTCTTTACCCGCAACAGCCAGCGTGATTGGCAGGTCATCATTTTCTTTGGAGGTGGTAACACCAGCTGGTCTTGAGCGCTGTCCGACATCAATAGCACCACCTTTGGATCAAGGCAACCTAACATGTCCGCCTGCATCTTCCTCACAGACCGGCAGTTTGCCGGGGACACCCTTATCAACCCCGTCTAAGCACAATAGCCAGCCCTCGGTCCCTCAGATGTGGACAAGTAAAAGACCATTTCCTCCTAGCCATGAGAAAGCTAAGAGGTTGAATTTCACCATCTGCAAGCTCTTGGCTACAGAAATGCTGCCTTTCCGCCTGGTGGACACAGAGGATTTTCGAGACCTTATGTCCGTCGCAGTGCCCCAGTACCAGATGCCCAGTCGGCACTACTTCTCAAAGAAAGGTGTGCCTGCGCTCCACCAGCATGTCGCACACAACATCACCGCTTCTTTGAGAAACTCTGTGTGTGACAGGGTGCATTTCACCACAGACACTTGGACGAGTAGGCATGGACAGGGGCGTTACATGTCGCTGACTGGGCACTGGGTAACTATGGTGACAGCAGGACAAGGGGCTGCTGTCCAAGTCTTGCCGTCCCCACGAGTTGTGCGTCAATCCTCTTTATGTCATTTTTCCTCCACTGCTTCTGCCTCCTCAACCTCCTCTCGGTCTTCCACCTGCACCCAAAGCCTGTCTGGTCATGCCACAAGCTTTCTAACTGCGCAGAAGGGATCCTGCACACCTCCTTACTATGCTGGCAGTAGGGCTCAACGTCATCAGGCGGTTTTTACATTGAAATGTCTGGGAAATGTGAGTCACACAGCTGAGGAGTTGTGGTCAGCTCTGGAGAACCAATTTCATGAATGGTTGTCTCCACTGGACCTGAAACCAGGGAAGGCCATGTGCGACAATGCTGCAAACCTGGGTGCGGCCCTTCGCCGGGGCAATGTCACACACGTGCCTTGTATGGCTCACGTGTTGAACCTGGTTGTCCAGCAATTTTTAGCCCACTATCCCAGACTAGATGGCCTTCTGCAGAGGGCACGGTCGCTGTGTGCTCACTTCCGCCGTTCGCATCCCGCAGCTCAGCGACTTACATCTCTACAGAAGTCGTTGGGCCTGCCACTTCACCGGCTAAAATGCGATGTGCCTACCCGGTGGAATTCAACTCTGCACATGTTGCAGCGACTGTGGCAGCACCGACAAGCCCTGGTGCAATACGTTCTGACGTATAGCCTGGGCCAACGAGATTCAGAGGTGGGGCAAGTCACGCTGGAGGAGTGGTCTCAGATCAGGGACCTATGCACCCTTCTGCACAGTTTTGAAATGGCGACGAAGATGTTTAGTGCTGACGATGCCATTATCAGCATGACTATTCCGGTGATTTACATGCTGGAGCACATGTTAAACAGAATTCGGAGTCAGGTGGTGGCACAAGAGGAGGTGGAGGAAGTAGAGGAGGAGGAGTTGTATGCGGAAGGGCTAACATCTGCAAGGTCCAGACGGTCGGCAGCACCAGGGCGGCAGGCATGTGAGGGTGGGGGAGATGATTTTACCAGGGCGCATGGTAGCAGCCAAACTAGTGAGGAAGGTGCAGGAGCCCAGGAAGAAGTGGAGGACGAACTGATGGAAGACTCATCAGATGAGGGAGACCTTGATCACATTTCTGTTGTGCGAGGTTGGGGGGAGAGGACAGAGGAAGGAAGCATGATTGTTACCTCGCCACCAACACAACAGGGACTTGGTGCTCCTGGATGCGCAACACACATGAGTGCCTTCTTGCTGCACTACCTGCAACATGACCCTCGAATTGTGAGAATTAGAAATAATCCTGACTACTGGGTTGCCACACTGTTAGATCCCCGGTACAAAAGTAAATTTGCAGAAATTATTCCTGCCATAGAAAGGGATGCACGCATGCAGGAGTATCAGCAGAGACTGTTGCAGAATCTTACATGTGCTTTTCCACAAAATACCAGTGGTGCACGTAGTGAATCTCACAGTTCCAACTTGCCAACCGTGGTCTGTATGGAATTGTTCAATAAAGGGCCCAAAATTAATATAACATAGATGGGAGAGGTCTCTATGAATAGGAATTCCTAAGTATTTGATACCCTGTGAGGGCCAGGCAAAGGGAAAGTTGGACTGGATGGAATCCTATATGGATTTAGGGAGGGAGACATCGAGGGCCTCAGACTTCGCTGCATTGATTTTAAAATTTTACCATGTAACAAAGTGATCTATTTCAGCCATAACAGCAGGGATGGATATATGTGATTGAGTGATATATACTAGGACATCATCAGCAAATAGAGAGCACTTGTACTCGGTGCCTCCCACCTCAATCCACCTAATATTGGGGTTATGGCGAATTGATGAGAGCAGGTGCTCCGTCACTAGGATGTATAAGAGAGGGGACAGAGGACATCCCTGCCTTGTCCCATTGGTGATTGTGAAAGGTGATGAAAATGTTCTGACGCACCCCCTGGGCCTTGGGACACCCGGAGCCGGACCCTTTTTGGTGGATGCTGGTGGTTGTAGTCTTCGTGGCGGCGATCCGGTTCCGTGGCTCAGGGCGGTCAAACCAGTGGCGGAACTATTTATGTGGTTTTGATGTTTAAATGTCCGACTACGCCACCCGTGGATTGCGGTCAGAGTGAACCGCCGCTACAGGGCAGACCGCTAAGGCTGGTGTTGTGGGTGCAGCAGAGCGTAGCATAACTCCCCACGGGAGGAGTATAGCCTCAGGGCAGTGTATGCGGAGGATGGGGGTGATGGTGCAGGGCAGCAGCAGTAACGACACGGAGTCAGTGATGCAGTTCAGGGCCTTTACTCACAGTTCTTATTATCCAGACCACGTCTGCAGGTAACGGCTGCCCATGTCGTACTGTGCTCACCAGGTGAGGGGCTCAGACAACTCCCAGATAACTTTGGAGCGCTTCACAGGACCCCCTTTGTGTGTCCTTTGTCTGGCCTTTCTTACCAACACTTCTGTCCGGCTGCCTCGGGCCTCCTCTTGGTAAACTTGGCGCCAGTTTCCCTGACCCTATGTGGTGCCTTCCTAGCGGGTGGAGCAAGGGGCTGCGCCACATAAAATGTCAGAGCCTCCGGTTTCTAGCTGAGGGTCGTTTCCTGCCTCCACTAGTTCGGGGACCGGTCTCCCCCTTTGGCCTGACCCCTCCACGCAGGTGGATTCGGGCGTGCGGTGGCGACTCGCCCGTCCGCACCCCTGGGATCCCTTCATTCCTCGTTCCTGGAGCCTTCTCCGCTCCTTCCTTCTCCCTCTTGCAGGCCTGGGCCTCTGTTACTAGGCCCGCCTCCGGAGCAGAGCTGATGCAGAGCCCCTGCTCCCTGCCACTTCTGCTCAGACTTCTCTGCACTGAACTAAGATGGTGCCCACCTTTTATACTCCCTTCTCAATGCACCCAGGAACTGCTTCCTCCCTGCTCCTGCACTGCAGGGTTCCCCTTCCTCAGTGTTCCCTCCCCCCACTCCAGCCAGGGACAGGGACTGTCGTGCCCATCTCAGGGGCATATTGGTCGCCCTGCCCCACGGCAATGTGGTGTAATGCATGCAGGTGTCGGGTCCTGATCCACACTCCATCCTTATCTGAGAGTGAGATATCACACCTCTGGGTGAGGTGCAATACGTCTGTAGCAACCGAGCCCTCGGTGCTACAGTTCCATTTATCTTCAGCCTAGGTGACGTATTGTGATACAGGGCCGTGATTTTGGCTATAAAAGGGTCCCCTAGACCCCTACCCCAAGCTTTTTAAGAGAATCATATATGGCGTGCCAGGAGACTCTATGGAATGCTTTCTCAGCATCCAACGAGAGTATCTACTTACAAATTTTTAACTGCATCTAGCCCAGGAAATACTTTGTGCCTAGTAGCAGTGTCTGCTAGTCAGCGGATTATCCCGGCTGTTAAGCAAGCTACACCACCTGTAGTTTGGACACTTAATTTTTTCAAAGGAAATGCTTCGGGACCACGGGATACTTAGTGAAGAGCATCAGGAGGCACCCCAAGGCATAGGGGCTGGGACTGGCACTAGGATGCCTTGCGGTGGACAGCCGAGCTCGATCCTTATAAAAGCTTTTTAACTGCAGCAGCTTTAGTGGACGCTACTGGAGCTGGAATTACGCGGCTGCTGGCATGAGACTTGCCCTCCAATAGATCCTTGTAAATGGATTTAAAGTGTATTCATTCAAATTAGAGGGACAATTTAAATTAAAAAGCTTAGAGCTGCCTCCACCACAGGGGGGCTCTCTCGACCCATCAGCGGACAGGCACCAGTATTGGGAGAGGGGGGCTGGCCGTCAGGGTTCACCGCGGCTCTGGCACAAACCCGGCGACACGGAGGTGGCACGGGCAGGAGCGGACTGGCCGTCTCGACTTCTCACTTTTTGGATTTTAGAAGGGCATGACATGCCTATATCTGTGTCTCCCCCTCCTTTTACTCCTCCACCTCTTTTCTTTTCGCATGACTATATGTACTTGTCACTTTTCCATGTGTTAGTTGTGTCTTCTGAGCAGTTTGTCAGCTTTTGGACACCTTTGAAGGTGTTTTCTATGTGTTTCTATGTGTTTTTGTTTGCCTGCCATTGGTTTTAACGGTGTTCGAAGGTGTTCGACGAACAGTTCGACGAACAGTTCGGCGAACACACGGGTGTTCGACGAACCGAACCGAACTCGAACACTACGGGGGTGGCTCAACACTAGTAGTGAGTCCTAAATCCAGGTGTTAAATTGAGTCCTATTGTCAAAGACTTGAAAATTCTTGTCAGTTTGAATTCCCAAGTTCTTCACTCTCTGCTGTCCTTATAATGACCGTAGTTCTGGGAATATTTATTTCAGTTTGTGGTCTCTGTGGAATATGAGTTGGAGATCAGCACTAAGTTTCCTTAGGATGCTCATGTGGGGGTTGTATGTGACCACAAGAGGGACCCTGTTGCTGTCCTCCCTTTTTCTGTAATTCAAGAGGCTGCTTCTAAGGATCCTTGCAGCTCTTAGGCTCTGTTCATCTATTAAGAGTGGATGGTAACCTTATTCTAGGAATGTATTCCTCAGTGATAAAAGCTGAAGTTTTCTGTCCTTACTGTCTGAACATATTCAAAAGTACCTCAGAGTTTGATTGCAAATGATGGATTTTTTGTGTGTCTTAGATGAAAGCTGTTCCATCTAAGATACGTCCTATGTCCTGTGGACTTATGGTGAATTGATGTTTGTATTTGGGACTTTGAGAAGTTAAGGGTGAGCTTGACGCAACCATATACATCAAAGACAACACCATACACTTTCTAGACATGACCATATACATCAAAGACAACACCATACAGTTTCTAGACATGACCATATACAGCAAAGACAACACCATACATACATCAATTTACCATAAGCCCACAGGACGTCCAATGTATCTTAGATGGAACAAATTCATCCAAGACACACAAAAAAATCCATCATTTACAGTAAAGCTCTGAGGTACTTTCAAATTTGTTCAGACAGTAAGGACTAAAAACTACAGCTGCTATCACTGAGGAATACATTCCTACAATAAGGATATCATCCATTGGTAATCAATGAACAGATCCACAGAGCTTCAAGGATCCAAAGAAGCAACCTCTTGGATTACAGACAGAGGGAGGACAACAACAGGCGCCTCTTGTGGTCACATACAACCCCCACATGAGCATTGTAAGGAAAATTTGTGCTGATCTCCAACCCATATTCCACCGAGACCACAAACTGAAAGAAATATTCCCAGAACTACCACTTATCTCCTACATGCAGCCCCCTAACTTAAAGTGGTTTTCCCACAAACAAAAGTTCATTTTAATCAATGGCTGTTTCTGATCGCGTATGGAACATGGTCTGATCATACCATATCTTCGAGGCAGGGGAAGAAGCAAAAGAATATACAGACATTACAGCAGGGGATCAAAGCTGAGTCTTTCTGTGAGGTAAAACATTGTTTAAAAACAGGCAGTGACATTTTTTACTTCACAAAAAGAATCAGCTGTGATCCCCTGCTGTAATGTCTGTATTGTCTTTTGCTTCCTCCCCGGCCCAGGAGCTGTGGTATGTTCCTTATACGGTCAGAAACAGCCATCGATTAAAATGAACTTTCGTTTGTGGGAAAACCCCTTTACGGAATCCTCTTGTCAGAAGCGTCCTTTCATCAATATGAGTGACTGGCACATTACCATGTAACAATAAAAAATACAAATCTTGGAGCCACATATTACCAACAAAAACTCATGTGGGGGTTACATGCCAAACCCAAATCAGGACTATAAAGACATGGATTTTTTTCCATATACATCCTCCAAAGTAGTGTACTTGATACAATGTACAAGGTGCCATGGAGGTATCTATATTGGGGAAACCAGGCAAAAACTACAAACAAGGATGAATCTATACAGACACACAATTAAGAATGAACTGGACACGCCGGTGGGGAAAGATTCCTCATTACCTGAACACTGTATGACAGATTTAAAAGTCTTAATGCTAAAAAGTAATTTTAAGGATGGCAGAGAGACAAGAACTTGGGTATTCAAACTGATAAGAATTTGCAATTCTTTTAGGATAGGACTCAATTTAACACCTGGATTTAGGACTCACTACATGGATACAATTCACACCTCCACCAGACAGACTCTAAATAACTAAGAGAACATTCCCACTGCCTCTCCATTTGTAACAAAATCCCTAATTTGATTTTCTTTGCTTATCTTTAAGAAGCATCACCCCTTCCACCTCATGAACAAATGTTGTGTTGCAATATCTCTTCAATGTTTTGCTCTTATCTTAATAATTCATTTGTAATTGGTAATCGAGCCTGAAGAAGGAGTCTCTGTGCTCTGACAGCTTGCAAATATATATTTTGTTCTGGTTAGCCAATAAAGGTATCACTCCGAAAATACTTTTGTGATATTTGGGCATAAAAAGTATTTACATCAACTCATCTCTAGTACGCATTATTGTTTTTCTTTTCTTAAACCCTTCCCTACCCATTTAAATCTGGTAAGATGGCCGCTACTTTGCTAGATGCGCACCAATCAAATTGTAAGAAATTCATGGCAAATTCATCTTTTACCATTCACCCTTTTTTAGTATACAGTAAGTTTCAGTAATGATTTTAAATATCGCTTTACATATTTGTATCTGATGCTTGCGAATTATCAGAATTTTTATAACATACAAGATTCTTACTTCTGCGCAAATGCTTCTGTCAGTGATTTCATCAAAACACAAATTGTAGCTCACAATTTAACATTTTTCATCCCTATGTGTTGTCTCTTTTTTGTATATTTACAGGCCTGAAATTATTCACATTTTAGCAATAAAGGTCATGATTTCTATGAGCAGTATTTTGGTTGTTAATTTTCAAATGTATTCCTGCCTCTTTGTCTAAATGTCTAAATAAAAATTGCTTGTTTGATCATTGTTCACAAGAGATGAGCAAATAAATTCAAGTGGAATTAAATACAACTTGAATTTTACCAAAATCCACATTTCTCAAAATGCAGTTTTTTTGTAATTCGCTTTGGTAATGATTCAGCAAAATAGCAGCTGCTGGTCACCACCATTTTTCTGAATCATAAAGGTCCATGAAAAGTTTATAAAAATCCTTATACTCACTTGTCCCTGGACCTTTATGGCCCCTCCACTATTCACCACCACCTGTCCGGTCAACATCACATCTAATGATTCCTCGCTGCTTGCATTGGAATCTTCAGGCCTTTCACACTGTGACGGACTTGGCATCCAGGACGGCTCTGAACATGCAAGCAGAAAGGTCACGTTGCATGTCATTATATCATGACGCTGTTGAGCTCCCACACGTAAATGCCGAGCCCTCCCAGATGCAATGACAGCCAGAAGTCCGGCGCAGCATAAGGGACCCAAAGAAGCCTATGCAAGTGGTGGGGAATCAGATGCAGTGAGTACCAGACAGGTGGCAGTGAGTACTGCAGGGATCAGAGAGGTGAACGTAGACTGAGTATAAGTATTTATTTCTTTTACATTTTACGTTTATTATGCTCTGGGGTCTGTAGATACGCCAGAAAATAATAAGGTACATTAAATTTGCATTGAATAACTTCTCCACGAATGGAGTTTCCCTGGAAAATCTGCACAAACAGGCAAATTAAATTTTTCACTGATCTGCTCATCTCTGATGAAGGTTTATGATACAACAAAAACACACTGTATGCCTTTCTAATGTAATAAAGTATGACCAATGTAGTATTCTTAATTATGTTTTTTTGTCAGCTCTGGTAAGAAAAGTGTTTAAAATATGAAAAATAAAAAAGTAATACTTTTATTAATTTTTGCATGCCTGTTTTCCTTGTCCAGTCTGGCAAGTATACCCTACAACTATTCTGTGCGCTGTGCTTGGCATTTGTTGTTTCATCACACATTTAGGCCAGGAGGAATTAATTTGCTTAGAAAAATATCTAAAAATAAATTACATTAAATAGAGACATTTTACTTTGCAGGTCTGTTTTGACACACTTGTTTACATTTTCCAATTGGAGACACAAACATGTCACATATACCACACACATCTCTTGTTTATTTCATATTTCTCCAGGTTTTGATAAGTGTGGTTAAACTAATTTATAAACGTTATACTTGTGTCCAAAATATATGGGAATCGAAAAAGTGGCACTGGCAACAGATGGTAATGGAAATGGGCTTCTGGCTCCAGCCATCCCTGCAGTAGTAATACCAAACACAGGTATAATTTGCCTCCTTTGCCTCTGGCAAGCATATTAGTGGAAAGGAGTGGAGGACATAATGGAATATATATCATTTTACCTATCTCAACCACAGCAAGATGATGTTGCCTCTGACAGCAACATCATCAGTTTGAGTCAGTGTTTAGTAAAGTCAACTTATTCTTTTGCCAAAACATCTAATTTTTTACACTTTGTTTTTAATTCTGTCAATGACACTTCTATCCATTCAGCCCCTTAGTCACCTAATCCTCAGCACTCCAGGGGCTAAGGAACATTGTTCACCAAAATAACATATTCCACTTAAATTATTAGAAGAGGTACTCAGATGACATGGGGTGGAAGGAGATGGGAAGAGGAATCAAACACCAAGCTGTGTTGCTGGCTATGAGAGATGGGGTGATGGTGGAGACAGCATTAAAATACAGAGATGATTTTTGGCCAAATGATCTTCTGGTGGAAGTTTTGTTTTTCCCCATCAGCCTGAACGTAGGTGATATCGCGACTGATATTTGTGTAGGAGTCTCAACAGTTCCTGAAAGCTCTGGTGGTGATTGTGGGGGTGTTGAATCCTATATACGGTCATTTCAGGTGTGGGAATTCTTTTCCACATTGCAAGAGGAACAATCTACTTCAGTTTGCGAAATCTACTGTTGGAAAATATCCTGGTACACACTGACTAAGAACGACATCTTTCCGGTAGCAAGTGAAGCAGAATCATCTTATCACGTCAGGAGAGCAAACTAAGCAAAGCTAAAGTTCTCCTCCTTTTTCTCCTGGTGATCATCTTTCTGGTATCCAGTCCAAATTCAGAAGTAGTGCCTGGTGATTGTTATTATTGCAAGCAACATCCTCATCTAGCACTTTCTGTACTCTTCTTTTAATAGATACTTTAAAAGACCAACTAATGGTCACATAATGGACAAAAAGCATAAAAATGTTCGTGCAAAAGAGGGTATTGATCAAGAGTATGTTAAGATCATGTCATTCAGGCTGGCCCTAGGTAGCCCTAAAACAACTGGGACCCTGCCTAGTAGCGGACGTTTATCACCCATGCGAGACAATTTGGTGTCTACGCTCCACGTCAGCTGTCCTTTACTTGCCCTATCAGACCCTTGCATCAAACATACATTAACATAGAAATATTTTCTTTATCCTATGCAGTGGTACCGCCCAGATCAAAAATAAATTGTCTATATGCATATAATTAATGCTGCATATACTCCAAATACTGCATATACTCTGGTCTCTGTCAAAAGATATACATCTCAAATAGAGAAAGACACACTCCAGAATACTAAAAGAGATAAAATGAACTTATCTGAAGTAGGTAGTAGATTACTTGCAGATAAAGGCTGGATAATTCGAATCAGACAGAATCCTATAGGTTGTACCAGTGCTTAGGAAAGGTCCCAAAAATACAGGCATAGATAATGCCATGTGTTATCCCAATGCGTTTCACCCTCTCCTCATTCAGGGTTCATCAGGGGACAGATTAGGAGATACACCATAGTAGGAGCATTAGCAATAGCAATGTATTCGCCATGAACCATCAGAGTGAATGCCTGATTCACCATTGTAGCAGATACCCCCATTCATATAGCCGCAATAGCGCACCAAAAACCACCCACCAATTAAAGCCAGGAGTCTAAGGATCATATCAGGTAGGAGCCATCATGCTCCTATACCCAATAAGGCATTTGACGTATTGCCGCCGCGTCCTGGTGGAACGCAGCTGCGTGACTTTCGGTCACACGCGCCAGTGACGCTGCTTCCGGTCATGCCCCAAACTAGCGTGAATCAATGTGCTGCTCGGTATTGCCGCCGTGTCCTGGTGGAACGCAGCTGCGCTCCAGTGACGTGACTTCTGGCGACATGTGAAAATGACGGGGCTTCCGGTCACACCCCCAACTGGCGTGGACCAATGTGCTGCTCAATACCACAGATGGAACGCAAATGCTCTCCAGCTACATCACTATCATTGGGGGGGAGTGAGAAATTCCGCCCCAAACTGACATTATATCATCTACAAGATTCCACTCACACCCTTAGTCGGTAGTGGAGCGCAGATGTGCGCATAGTCCGGTGGCAGGTCCTGGAGTGTGGAAACATAAAGTAATATACCAATATAAAATTAGGCAGCAAATTTGTAGGATTTTCCTATCCCAGTCTCGCTGGCGAGTGGAGACCAGAACAGTTTCAATTGTTCAAAAAGAGAAGGACTTAAGATCACCGTGATGGACTTCATTGATGTGTTTAGCAAGGGGAGAATCCCTACTATTTCTAATATCCCCAATGTGTTCCCCAATTCAGACTCATAGTTGTCTCTTAGTTTTACCAATGTAGTCCTTGGGGAATATACAGGTGCACATGTAGATAACCCCAACGGTCTTACAGTTAGCAAATGATATATTCTTATAAGTTCTCTTAGAGGTAGCAATGGAAAAAGTATCAGAAGGTGTGACATACTGGCAATAGCTACAATGTCCGCATCTGAAAGTCCCTAGGGACCTCCTCTCAAGCCACGTCCACTCCCGAACAGGTGGAGTATAGTGGCTGTGCACTAGGTGATCTTTTATTGATTTCCCTTGTCTGTAGGTGACCGATGGATATGGAGAGATCCACGCAGAAATATCTGGGTCAGTTTTTAGAATACCCTAGTATCTCCTAAGAATCCCAATGACCTTTGCCTGCTGGTTATCAAAAGTCCCTATAAGTCTCGTAACTTGACTATTATCATCTTTTTGCTTTGGTATTAGGAGTGTTGATCTTTCTTGTCCTAAGGCATTATTTTATGCTTGATTGATCAGATTTGTAGGATACCCCCGGTCCTGGAATCTTTTTTCAAATCAATGGCCTTAATTCTGAAACCGAGGGAGGAGGAACTATTTCTCCTTAGTCTCAAGAATTGACCTTTCGGGATACCTCGTTTCAGGGGTACAGGATAGTGGCTTTCCCATCTTAGTAGACTGTTTGCTGCAGTAGGTTTCCTATATATTGATGTCTTCAGGAAGCCTTTTTTGTGAATACTAATCATAACATCCATAAAAAGCTATACTGTCGCCCCCTATTTCATACGTAATTTAAGACCAAGTTTATTGATGTTAAGATGGTCAATAAATGTCAAAAAAGATATAGAATCACCGGACCAGAGGATGCGGATGTAGTCTGTGTACCGTCCCCAAAATTGGATGTGGGGAACACTGACGACATCCCCGTCCCCGAACACTATCCTGTCCTCCCACTAGCACAGGAGCAAGTTAGCATGTGTGGGGGCACAAGGGCTCCCATTGCTGTGCCCCTGAGCTGGTGGTAAAACTTCCCGTTGAACAGGAAATAATTATGTTGTAGAATATAGTCAAGCAGCTGTAAAATGAATTTATTATGGGGGATAATATGTACTCCCCTCGAGCTCAGGAAAAATTCAACTGCTGCCAAGCCCGACTCATGGTGTATACTGGAGTACAATGCCTTGACATCTATAGATATCAGAATAGTGCCAGAATCCACCATAATACCATCCAATTTGGTTATGAGGTCCATGGCATCTCTAAGATATGAAGGTAAGGCAGTAACGAAAGGTCTCAATATTTGATCCAGATACACACTGCAGTTCTGACTCAAGGCATCGACCCACGACACGATCGGTCTACTTTAAGGGGAGGGTACCCCTTATGCACTTTAGGGAGAGCATAAAAGGAAGAGATAACAGGACATTTAGGTAGCAGATAGTTGTGCTCACTTGTGGAAATAAGTCCAGTCATTTTTGCCTGGCGTAGAATATTAGAGAGAATTTTCATATACGTAGCAGTGGGGTCTGACCAGAGCATTTGATAGGTAGAGGTGTCCGATAAGATGGTACGGCACATCTCAATTAGTGTTGAGCCACCCCCGTAGTGTTCGAGTTCGGTTTGGTTCGTCGAACACCCGTGTGTTCGCCGAACTGTTCGTCGAACTGTTCGTCGAACACCTTCGAACACCGTTAAAACCAATGGCAGGCAAACAAAAACACATAGAAACACATAGAAAACACCTTCAAAGGTGTCCAAAAGCTGACAAACTGCTCAGAAGACACAACTAACACATGGAAAAGTGACAAGTACATATAGTCATGCGAAAAGAAAAGAGGTGGAGGAGTAAAAGGAGGGGGAGACACAGATATAGGCATGTCATGCCCTTCTAAAATCCAAAAAGTGAGAAGCCGACACGTTCAGTCCGCTCCTGCCCGTGCCACCTCCGTGTCGCCGGGTTTGTGCCAGAGCTGCGGTGAGCCCTGACGGCCAGCCCCCCTCTCCCAATACTGGTGCCTGTCCGCTGGTGGGTCGAGCGAGCCCCCCTGTGGTGGAGGCAGCTCTAAGCTTTTTAATTTAAATTGTCTCTCTAATTTGAATGAATACACTTTAAATCCATTTACAAGGATCTATTGGAGGGCAAGTCTCATGCCAGCAGCCGCGTAATTCCAGCTCCAGTAGCGTCCACTAAAGCTGCTGCAGTTAAAAAGCTTTTATAAGGATCGAGCTCGGCTGTCCACCGCAAGGCATCCTACTGCCAGTCCCAGCCCCTATGCCTTGGGGTGCCTCCTGATGCTCTTCACTGAGTATCCCGTGGTCCCGAAGCATTTCCTTTGAAAAAATTAAGTGTCCAAACTACAGGTGGTGTAGCTTGCTTAACAGCCGGGATAATCCACTGACTAGCAGACACTGCTACTAGGCACAAAGTATTTCCTGGGCTAGATGCAGTTAAAAATTTGTAATTAGATACTCTCGTTGGATGCTGAGAAAGCATTCCATAGAGTCTCCTGGCACGCCATATATGATTCTCTTAAAAAGCTTGGGGTAGGGGTCTAGGGGACCCTTTTATAGCCAAAATCACGGCCCTGTATCACAATACGTCACCTAGGCTGAAGATAAATGGAACTGTAGCACCCTGAGGGCTCGGTTGCTACAGAGGTATTGCACCTCACCCAGAGGTGTGATATCTCACTCTCAGGTAAGGATGGAGTGTGGATCAGGACCCGACACCTGCATGCATTACACCCTATTGCCGTGGGGCAGGGCGACCAATATGCCTCTGAGATGGGCACGACAGTCCCTGTCCCTGGCTGGAGTGGGGGGAGGGAACACTGAGGAAGGGGAACCCTGTAGTGCAGGAGCAGGGAGGAAGCAGTTCCTGGGTGCATTGAGAAGGGAGTATAAAAGGTGAGCACCATCTTAGTTCAGTGCAGAGAAGTCTGAGCAGAAGTGGCAGGGAGTAGGGGCTCTGCATGAGCTCTGCTCCGGAGGCGGGCCTAGTAACAGAGGCCCAGGCCTGGAAGAGGGAGAAGGAAGGAAGAGGAGCGGAGAAAGCTCCAGGAACGAGGAATGAAGGGATCCCAGGGGTGCGGACGGGCGAGTCGCCACCGCACGCCCGAATCCACCTGCGTGGAGTGGTCAGGCCAAAGGGGGAGACCGGTCCCCGAAACTAGTGAAGGCAGGAAACGACCCTCAGCTAGAAACCGGAGGCTGTGACATTTTATGTGGCGCAGCCCCTTGCTACACCAGCTAGGAAGGCACCACATAGGGTCAGGGAAACTGGCGCCAAGTTTACCAAGAGGAGGCCCGAGGCAGCCGGACAGAAGGGTTGGTAAGAAAGGCCAGACAAAGGACACACAAAGGGGGTCCTGTGAAGCGCTGCAAAGTTATCTGGGAGTTGTCTGAGCCCCTCACCTGGTGAGCACAGTACGACGTGGGCAGCCGTTACCTGCAGACGTGGTCTGGATAATGAGAACTGTGAGTAAAGGCCCTGGACTGCATCACTGACTCCGTGTCGTTACTGCTGTTGCCCTGCACC
This sequence comes from Phyllobates terribilis, assembly GCF_046119375.1. Taxonomy (NCBI): domain Eukaryota; kingdom Metazoa; phylum Chordata; class Amphibia; order Anura; family Dendrobatidae; genus Phyllobates; species Phyllobates terribilis. The sequence continues at coordinate 66,638,715 of NW_027362763.1, read as the reverse complement.
ATCACTCCCATCCTCCGCATACACTGTCCTGAGGCTATACTCCTCCCGTGGGGAGTTATGCTACGCTCTGCTGCACCCACAACACCAGCCTCAGCGGTCTGCCCTGCAGCGGCGGTTCACTCTGACCGCAATCCACGGGTGGCGTAGTCGGACATTTAAACATCAAAACCACATAAATAGTTCCGCCACTGGTTTGACCACCCTGAGCCACGGAACCGGGTCGCCGCCACGAAGACTACAACCACCAGCATCCACCAAAAAGGGTCCGGCTCCGGGTGTCCCAAGGCCCAGGGGGTGCATCAGAACATTTTCATCACCTTTCACAATCACCAATGGGACAAGGCAGGGATGTCCTCTGTCCCCTCTCTTATACATCCTAGTGACGGAGCACCTGCTCTCATCAATTCACCATAACCCCAATATTAGGTGGATTGAGGTGGGAGGCACCGAGTACAAGTGCTCTCTATTTGCTGATGATGTCCTAGTATATATCACTCAATCACATATATCCATCCATGCTGTTATGGCTGAAATAGATCACTTTGTTACATGGTCAAATTTTAAAATCAATGCAGCGAAGTCTGAGGCCCTCGATGTCTCCCTCCCCAAATCCATACAGGATTCCATCCAGTCCAACTTTCCCTTTGCCTGGCCCTCACAGGGTATCAAATACTTAGGAATTCCTATTCATAGAGACCTCTCCCATCTATGTTATCTTAATTTTGGGCCCTTTATTGAACAACTCCATACAGACCACGGTTGGCAAGTTAGAACTGTAAGATTCACTACGTGAACCACTGGTGTTTTGTGGAAAAGCACATGTACACTGTGTTCCAAATTATTATGCAAAAAGTGTTTAGGAGTGATAAGGGAAGAATTTGTTTGTTTGTCAGTTAAACTCATTGATGGTGATGTGTGTCAGGGCTCTTTATATCACTGTAAGCAATTGCAGACACCTGTGCTAATTAGTTTGGCAGGTGTGTCCAATGAAAGGCAAGACTACTTAAGAAGGCTGTCTCACATTATTAAGCAGCCTACATTTTCTGCCAAAATGGGAAAGAAAAAGGATGTGTCGGCTGCTGAGAAGCAACAAATTGTGGAGTGTTTAGGTCAAGGCATGACTACAATCAACATTGTGCGATGATCAGGATGAAGTGTCTTGGCAATCAAGAAGTATGTAGCTGATTCACAGTACACACGTGTGCGTGCTGATAAGGGCAAATTGAGGACTCTTTCCTACAGGCAATTACGTCAGGTTAAAAGAGCAGCGGCAAAAAAGCCTTGTCATAGCAGCAGACAAGTTTTTGAAGCTGCTGGTGCCTCCAACGTCCCCCGAACAACAAGATGCAGGGTCCTTCAGAGGTTTGCAGCTGTGCATACGCCATCCTGTCGACCTCCTCTATCCACTTCACACAAGCAGAAAAGGCTCCAGGGGGCCAAACATTACATGAAGACTGATTTCAAAACTGTTTTGTTCACGGATGAGTGCCGTGCAGCGCTCGATGGTCCAGATGGATGGAGTGGAGGATGGCTGGTTGATGGACACCCCACGCACACACACTGCTACAGCGCCAACAAGGAGGAGGTGGAGTAATGTTTTGGGCTGGAATCATGGGGAGAGAGATTGTCGGCCCCTTTAGGATCCCTGAAGGCGCTAAAGATGAACTCCATAATGTATGTGGATTTTCTCAAACAGCACTTCCTGTCATGGTTCAAGAAGAAGAACCGTGTATTTCACAGCAAGATCATTTTTTTGCATGATTATGCACCATCTCATGCTGCACATAAAACATCTGCATCTCTGGCTGATATGGGCATAAAAGGGGACAAACTTATGGTGTGACCCCCATGCTCCCCTGACCTCTACCCCATTCAGAACCTCTGGAGCATCATCAAAAGGAGTGTCTATGATGGCGGGAGGCAGTTCACATCTAAGCAACAGCTCTGGGAGGGTATTCTGTCCTCATGCAAAACAATTGAAGCAGAAACCATCCAAAACCTGACAAATTCAATGGACGAGAGAGTTCAGAAGCTCCTTTCGAACAAGGGGTCCTATGTGAAAATGTAACATCACCTAGAATAAAGTTTTGAGTTGAAAATTGTTTGATTTCAGTTTCTAATAACCTGCTAATGCTTATAATTTCAAAAATGACCATTTTTTTGGTCTTTATTAAAATGAAAAGGTTGATCGAAAAGTTTGGGGGATCTAAGAGTGTGGCAACCCAGTAGTCATGATTACTTCGAATTCTGACAATATGAGGGTCATGTTGCAGGTAGTGCAGCAAGAAGGCACTTATGTGTCTTGCGCATCTCGGAGCCCCAAAATTATTTTCCGGGCTAGATGCAGCTAAAAATTATTATTAATTTTAAATCTGGTGGAGCTTAGTATAGATGGCCTAATAGGATCAGTGCTGCACACTGCTACAAAGCCCAAATTATTTTCCAGTCAAGATGCAGATAAACATGATTAGTAATTTTAAATCTGGTGGAGCTTATTATAGATGGCCTAATAGAATCAGTGCTGCACACTGCTACAAAGCCCAAATTATTTTCCAGCCAAGATACAGATAAACATGATTAGTAATTTGAAAGCTTAAAATGGTTGGTAGGGTGATTTTAACCAATCATCAAGCTTTTACTCTCCCCAGGATGACACAGGGGTAGAAAAGTCGTTTCGGATCCATGATTTGTTCATCTTTATGAATGTGAGTCTGTCTACATTATCAGTGGAGAGCCGCGTGCGCTTATCTGTCAGCACACCACCAGCAGCGCTGAACACACGTTCAGACAGAACGCTGGCTGCGGGGCATGACAAGATCTCCAAGGCGTAAGTGGCTAGCTCCGGCCATTTATCCAGATTGGAAGCCCAAAAAGAGCAAGGGTCCAGTGACACAGTCATGGCTTCAATGTTTACTTGGAGATACTCCTGTACCATCGTCTCTAGGCGTTGACTATGTGTCAGACTTCTTGTCTCCTGTGGCCTTGCAAAGGATGGGCTAAAAAAGTGGTGAAATGATTCCGCAAAATTGATGTTACCAGCAGATACTGTGGTTCTTTTACGGTTTGAGTGCTGAACACTTGACGGTCCCACGGTTGGCAAGTTGGAACTGTGAGATTCACTACGTGCACCACTGGTGTTTTGTGGAAAAGCACATGTAAGATTCTGCAACAGTCTCTGCTGATACTCCTGCATGCGTGCATCCCTTTCTATGGCAGGAATAATTTCTGCAAATTTACTTTTGTACCGGGGATCTAACAGTGTGGCAACCCAGTAGTCAGAATTATTTCTAATTCTCACAATTCGAGGGTCATGTTGCAGGTAGTGCAGCAAGAAGGCACTCATGTGTCTTGCGCATCCAGAAGAACCAAGTGCTTGTTGTGTTGGTGGCGAGGTAACAATCATGCTTCCTTCCTCTGTCCTCTCCCCCCAACCTCGCACAACAGAAATGTGATCAAGGTCTCCCTCATCTGATGAGTCTTCCATCAGTTCGTCCTCCACTTCTTCCTGGGCTCCTGCACCTTCCTCACTAGTTTGGCTGCTACCATTCGCCCTGGTAAAACCATCTCCCCCACCCTCACATGCCTGCCGCCTTGGTGCTGCCGACCGTCTGGACCTTGCAGATGTTAGCCCTTCCGCATAAAACTCCTCCTCCTCTACTTCCTCCACCTCCTCTTGTGCCACCACCTGACTCCGAATTCTGTTTAACATGTGCTCCAGCATGTAAATCACCGGAATAGTCATGCTGATAATGGCATCGTCAGCACTAAACATCTTCGTCGCCATTTCAAAACTGTGCAGAAGGGTGCATAGGTCCCTGATCTGAGACCACTCCTCCAGCGTGATTTGCCCCACCTCTGGATCTCATTGGCCCAGGCTATACGTCAGAACGTATTGCACCAGGGCTTGTCGGTGCTGCCACAGTCGCTGCAACATGTGCAGAGTTGAATTCCACCGGGTAGGCACATCGCATTTTAGCCGGTGAAGTGGCAGGCCCAACGACTTCTGTAGAGATGTAAGTCGCTGAGCTGCGGGATGCGAACGGCGGAAGTGAGCACACAGCGACCGTGCCCTCTGCAGAAGGCCATCTAGTCTGGGATAGTGGGCTAAAAATTGCTGGACAACCAGGTTCAACACTTGAGCCATACAAGGCACGTGTGTGACATTGCCCCGGCGAAGGGCCGCACCCAGGTTTGCAGCATTGTCGCACACGGCCTTCCCTGGTTTCAGGTCCAGTGAAGACAACCATTCAAGAAATTGGTTCTCCAGAGCTGACCACAACTCCTCAGCTGTGTGACTCACATTTCCCAGACATTTCAAAGTAAAAACCGCCTGATGATGTTGAGCCCTACTGCCAGCATAGAAAGGAGGTGTGCAGGATCCCTTCTGCGCAGTTAGAAAGCTTGTGGCATGACCAGACAGGCTTTGGGTGCAAGTGGAAGACCGAGAGGAGGTTGAGGAGGCAGAAGCAGTGGAGGAACTTTGACATAAAGAGGATTGACGCACAACTCGTGGGGACGGCAAGACTTGGACAGCAGCCCCTTGTCCTGCTGTCACCATAGTTACCCAGTGCCCAGTCAGCGACATGTAACGCCCCTGTCCATGCCTACTCGTCCAAGTGTCTGTGGTGAAATGCACCCTGTCACACACAGAGTTTCTCAAAGAAGCGGTGATGTTGTGTGCGACATGCTGGTGGAGCGCAGGCACACCTTTCTTTGAGAAGTAGTGCCGACTGGGCATCTGGCACTGGGGCACTGCGACGGACATAAGGTCTCGAAAATCCTCTGTGTCCACCAGGCGGAAAGGCAGCATTTCTGTAGCCAAGAGCTTGCAGATGGTGAAATTCAACCTCTTAGCTTTCTCATGGCTAGGAGGAAATGGTCTTTTACTTGTCCACATCTGAGGGACCGAGGGCTGGCTATTGTGCTTAGACGGGGTTGATAAGGGTGTCCCCGGCAAACTGCCGGTCTGTGAGGAAGATGCAGGCGGACATGTTAGGTTGCCTTGATCCAAAGGTGGTGCTATCGATGTCGGACAGTGCTCAACACCAGCTGGTGTTACCACCTTCAAAGAAAATGATGACCTGCCAATCACGCTGGCTGTTGCGGGTAAAGAGGTGGCAGGTCTGCACCCCAAAACAGGTGTGACTGCTGTCCCCCCAGTCACAGAGGATGAAGAGGCCGCGGATGCACAAGATATGGCAGACGGTGGTTGGCCCGGCCGGCTAGGCCGCATTGTAGCACACTGAGCTTCCCACTGCAACTTATGCTTCATGTCTATGTGCCGGTTCATGCATGAAGTACTCAAACTATGTATTTTTTTGGCCTCTACTTAGCTTTTGCTGACAAATGTTACAGATAACACGAGTTGGGTCATCTTTATCGATCTGAAATGCCCAGGCTATGCAAGGCTTAGCACCCATGCGACCTGAAGAGCCACCACGACTTTTGGTGAGAGGCAGAGTTGTGTTTGAGAATGCAGTTGTTGACGTGCTTCCAGTACTACGTCTCTGTCCAGGAAGGCGCAACCTGACCTCGTCGTCACTAGCATCTTCCTCCACCTCCTCTGCTGACCTCATCTCTTGGCTGACTGTGGGTTGACAGTAAGTGGGATCTCCAACCTCATCATCATCACCCTGTGCGTTATCACACCCGTCGTCCTCAGAGCCAACCTGTTCCTGCCCTGACAAAAAACTAAAGTTGTCGCTCCAATCAGGTATTTGAGTCTCATCATCGTCTTCCTCATTGTCTCCACCAACAGGAGTTACAGTTTGGGAATGAGGGTCTACATTATGGTCAGAACCTTCTGCGTCTGGTCCTGGATCCGACTCATAAAGATTCTGGGCATCAGTGCAGATCATTTCCTCGTCTGGATTCACAGAAGCGCTGGAGTCGACCTCTGATTCCCAGGCTATAGTATGAGTAAACAGCTCTGCAGACTCAACCATCTGTTCTACCTCATACTCAGACGGGCAGCTGGAGATTTGGGAGCTGTGAGGAAGCAAGTGCGATTGGGGTGACACCTTTGAGGACTGGAGTATTTGTGATGTTGAAGTTGATGTGGAGGAGAGCCCACTTAAAGGAGCACTTGATATCCGTTGAAGCACCTGCTGTTTTTGTGCCTGATCTGGAATTTGTAGCGATTGGCGTGGCCGTAAGAAAGGGATCTTATCACATTGTCCGCTAAAAGAAGTAGACATTTTAGTTTGGCTGGAAGACGGTCTTTCTTCTGCAGATGTTACTGTTGCTTTAACACCTACCCCACGGACACAACCTTTTTTCCCCTTCCCAACACGCCTATTCCCCGTTCCACCGGCAGCAGGCCGTTTTCCACTCATTTTGGTGGTTAACTAATTCACAACTCTGGAGTTGTTTGCACAAAAAAAAATGGATGGGAACCGAGCAGAGCTGAGTGGCCAAACTGTGGTATTAGGCCAAAACTATTGGCTGGGTTAGATGCAGAAAAAATTATATTCAATTTGCAACCTGATGGAGGTCAGTATAGATGGACTAATAGAACAAGTGCCACACACAGCTAGAAGCCCAAATATTTTTTCAGAGGTAGATGCAAAAAAAAATTATATTCAGTTTGCAACCTGATGGAGGTCTGTATAGATGGATTAATAGAACAAGTCCCACACACAGCTAGAAGCCCAATATTTTTTCAGAGGTAGATGCAGAAAAAAAATATATTCAGTTTGCAACCTGATGGAGGTCAGTATAGATGGACTAATAGAACAAGTCCCACACACAGCTAGAAGCCCAAATATTTTTTCAGAGGTAGATGCAGATAAAAATTATTTTTAATTTGCAGCCTGATGGAGGTCAGTATAGATGGACTAATAGAGAAAGTCCCACACACTGCTAGAAGGCCAAATATTTTTTCAGAGCTAGATGCAGACAAAAAATTATTTTGAATTTGCAACCTGATGGAGGTCAGTATAGATGGACTAATAGAGAAAGTCCCACACACTGCTAGAACGCCAAATATTTTTTCAGAGCTAGATGCAGACAAAAAATTATTTTTAATTTGAACCTGATGGAGGTCAGTATAGATGGACTAATAGAGAAAGTCCCACACACTGCTAGAAGGCCAAATATTTTTTCAGAGCTAGATGCAGACAAAAAATTATTTTTAATTTGCAACCTGATGGAGGTCAGTATAGATGGACTAATAGAGAAAGTCCCACACACTGCTAGAAGGCCAAATATTTTTTCAGAGCTAGATGCAGAAAAAAATTATATTCAGTTTGCAACCTGATGGAGGTCAGTATAGATGGACTAATAGAACAAGTCCCACACACAGCTAGAAGCCCAAATATTTTTTCAGAGGTAGATGCAGATAAAAAATATTTTTAATTTGCAACCTGATGGAGGTCAGTATAGATGGACTAATAGAGAAAGTCCCACACACTGCTAGAAGGCCAAATATTTTTTCAGAGCTAGATGCAGATATAAAGTATTTTTAATTTGCAACCTGATGGAGGTCAGTATAGATGGACTAATAGAGAAAGTCCCACATACTGCTAGAAGGCCAAATATTTTTTCAGAGCTAGATGCAGAAAAAAATTATATTCAGTTTGCAACCTGATGGAGGTCAGTATAGATGGACTAATAGAACAAGTCCCACACACAGCTAGAAGCCCAAATATTTTTTCAGAGGTAGATGCAGATAAAAATTATTTTTAATTTGCAGCCTGATGGAGGTCAGTATAGATCGACTAATAGAGAAAGTCCCACACACTGCTAGAAGGCCAAATATTTTTTCAGAGCTAGATGCAGACAAAAAATTATTTTGAATTTGCAACCTGATGGAGGTCAGTATAGATGGACTAATAGAGAAAGTCCCACACACTGCTAGAAGGCCAAATATTTTTTCACAGCTAGATGCAGAAAAAAATTATATTCAGTTTGCAACCTGATAGAGGTCAGTATAGATGGACTAATAGAACAAGTCCCACACACAGCTAGAAGCCCAAATATTTTTTCAGAGGTAGATGCAGATAAAAATTATTTTTAATTTGCAACCTGATGGAGGTCAGTATAGATGGACTAATAGAGAAAGTCCCACACACTGCTAGAAGGCCAAATATTTTTTCAGAGCTAGATGCAGACATAAAATTATTTTGAATTTGCAGCGTGATGGAGATCAGTATAGATGGACTAATAGAACAATTCCCACACACTGCTAGACGGCCAAATATTTTTTCAGAGCTAGATGCAGAAAAAAATTATATTCAGTTTGCAACCTGATGGAGGTCAGTATAGATGGACTAATAGAACAAGTCCCACACACTGCTAGAAGCCCAAATATTTTTTCAGAGCTAGATGCAGAAAAAAATTATATTCAATTTGCAACCTGATGGAGGTCAGTATAGATGGACTAATAGAATGATGCTATGCCCAAAAGATTTTACTTCACTAGGTGCAGTAAAAAAATTGGTATTCTATACACAGGTGGTATATCTTGCAACATAGATAGGCTACTCCACTGACTAACACACTCTGCAAAAGGCCAAAAAGGATTAGCTTTGCTAGATTCAGCCAAATGCTGTGAAAAAAACTTGCACAGCACTGGCACAGACCTGCCTGGCAAAAACTGATTGGAACTGATGTAACCTAGTCCTGAAAAGGACTGCAATTACAATTAGTCTTTACTCCCACAATCTATCTATTTAAGAGCACAGACCTGCCTGATAAAAGTCGTAGGAAATGCTGTAACCTAGTCCTTAAAAGGACTGCAATCACAACTATTCCCTACTCCCAAGCTACCTGTAGATTTGTGCGAAAATTGGCTTGAAATTAACAAGGTATAGCGCACACAGCAACAGCGGTGCCGTCTAACACGCAGCTGCAGCAGTGAGAAAATGGTGGCGACGGGGAAAATGGCTTGGTCTTATAGGGCAAGGACATGTGACATACACTGCCAATGACACATGCCCTTGCTAGTGTGAAAAAAAGCACTTCGCTCCGTGTGTGCGCTGCTGATAGGCTGACAGATTGCACCTCCCCACTGTAAATACGGGAAAGAGAAAAAAAAATGGAGATCTTCATTATTCCTGCAGAGATCCATCCCCTGCCCCTCCCCCCACCCCGCTGTACACTCAAACTGCGTATTAACATTAATTTTCATCATTACTGAGAAAAAATCCAGTTATGATTTTGGTGCACGAACAGTTATCGAACATAACCTCGAACAGCCGAATTTTTCTCAAATCGTTCGTGTTCGCCGAACGGCTCGAACACCGTCCAAAACAGCTCGAATTTGAGATTGGCGAACAGTTCGAGTCGAACAACGCTCATCTCTAATCTCAACATACTGCTCCCTGTCAAAGAGCACTGTATTCCCCCCCTTGTCTGATGTTTTAATGACAAGAGTAGTATCCTGTCTTAGATTAATCAGAGCCATGCGTTCTTCAAAGGATAGATTCGGTGATACAACATTTGTTTTGGGATTAATTTTCTTAATCTCCTCACTCACAAGTTTTGAAAAAATATCTACACTGTTGATCTCACCGACTGGTGGCATTTTTATACTCTTGAGTTTAAGGTTTGAGAAAGGACCCTCCCCTGGTTCTCTTGCTCCTACTTCAGCCAGACCTGCCAGCAACTGGACATCCGGGAGTTCCTCCTGATTGATACCCAGCTGCGACATTTTGTTCTGTCGTTATGAGCAAAGAATTTCCTCCATCAAAATTTTCTGCGCAATAGATTAATGTCCTTAATCCAGACAAAAGGATCAAAATGAGTGACAGGTACATAGGTGTACACGTGGGACACAGGATCAAACCAATCGTATTATTAATCTGTCTTCACATACTCTTACAAGCATCGAAGGTAGAGTTCTTGGATATGGTCTCTCCTATGTACCTGTGGACGTGGCTTGAGAGAAGGTCCCTAGGGACTTTCAGATGCGGACATTGTAGCTATTGCCAGTATGTTGCACCTTCTGATTTGTCATTTGCCAACTGTAAGACCGTTGGGGTTATCTACATGTGCACCTGTACATGCCCCAAGGACTACATTGGCAAAACTAAGAGACAACTACGAGTCCGAATTGGGGAACACATTGGGGATATTAGAAATAGTAGGGATACTCCCCTTGCTAAAAACATCAAAGAAGTCCATCACGGTGATCCTAAGTCCCTCTCTTTTCGAACAATTGAAGCTCTTCCTGTCTCCACTCGCCAGGGAGACTGGGATAGGAAAATCCTACAGCGTGAGTGTAGATGGATATTTTGGATGGAATCATTGACCCCCTTGGCTCTAAACGAACAACTTAACTTTTTGAGCTTCACTTAGCCTAATCGGTAGTTAGCCGTTATACATGAATCCTTTGTATGCCTTGATATAGGTCATTCTTGACCTTTCTAAAAAAACTTTTATATGAACCCTCTGTGATATTTTATCAGATGTGTCTCTATTTGGACATTACATAATTATTAACTAGATATATATGTGCCTTTTTTGTGTCTACCTACTTCTCCCCCTTCCCCTCGCCTAATCTAGTCCGGATTCATTGTCCCAAACAAATTTGCTGCCTAATTTAATATTGGTATATTACTTTATGTTTCCACAATCCAGGACCTGCCATCGAACTATGCGCACATCTGCGCTCCACTACTGACTAAGGGTGTGAGTGGAATCTTGTAGATGATATAACGTCAGTTTGGGGCGGAATTTCTCACTCCCCCCCAACGATAGTGATGTCGCTGGAGCGCATTTGCGTTCCATCTGTGGTATTGAGCAGCACATTGGTACACACCAGTTGGGAGTGTGACCGGAAGCTGCGTCATTGGCACGTGTCTCCCGAAGTCAAGTCACTGGAGCGCAGCTGCGTTCCACCAGGACGTGGCGGCAATACCGAGCAGCACATTGGTTCACGCTAGTTTGGGGCGTGACCGGAAGCCGCATCACTGGCACGTGTGACTGGAAGTCGTGTCATTGGAGCGCAGCTGCGTTCCACCAGGACGCGGCGGCAATATGTCAAATGCCTTATTGGGTATAGGAGCATGATGGTTCCACCTGGATATGACCCTTAGACTCCTAGCTTTAATTGGTGGGTGGTTTTTGGTGCACTATTGCGGCTGTATGAATGGGGGTATCTGCTACATTGGTGAATCTGGCATTCACTCTGATGGTTCATGGCGAATACATTGCTATTGCTGATGCTCCTACTGTGGTGTATCTCCTAATCTGTCCCCTGATGAACCCTGAATGAGGAGAGGGTGAAACACGTTGAGATAGCTGCTGGCATCATCTATGCCTGTATTTTTGGGACCTTTTCCTATGCACTGGTACAACCTATAGGACTCCGTCTGAATAAATTATCGGGCCTTTATCTGAAAGCAATCTACTACCTACTTCAGATAAGTTAATTTTTTCTCTTTTAGTATTCTGGAGTGTGTCTTTCTCTTTTTTGAGATTATTGATTATCTCTTCATGTATATCTTTTGACAGAGACCAGAGTATATGCAGTATTTGGAGTATATGCAGCATTAATTATATGCATATTGACAATTTATTTTTGATCTGGGCGGTACCACTGCATAGGATAAAGAAAATATTTCTATGTTAATGTATGTTTGATGCAAGGGTCGAATAGGGCAAGTAAGGGACAGCCGACGTGGAGCGGGGACACCAAATCGTCTCGCTAGGGTGATAAACGTCCGCTGCTAGGCAGGGTCCCAGTTGTTTTAGGGCTACCTAGGGCCAGCCTGAATGACATGATCAATACCCTCTTTTGCACGAACATTTTTATGCTTTTTGTACATTATGTGACCATTAGTTGGTCTTTTAAAGTAGCTGTTAAAATGTATATCTTATTCTGGGTTTTTTCCTTATTCTGTCTCTTAATATACCCTAGTTGTTCTAATATTGCCTTTGGCAAATGACTGTTTTCTTCATTCTCTTCCTCTTCTTACTCTGTTGCATCATCAGTTAGCCATTTAAGTGCATAAGAAATGTGTATTCAGTAGTAATAAGCGAGAGCGCTCGCATCTGCTTGGTACTTGCCCAAGCATCTCGCTGTTTGAGATGCTTGGCACTCGGCGAGTTCTTCCTGGATGCTCGGGCAGGAGCTTGAGTCCCCACCCCGCATGTTTGGTGCTGATTAGAAAGCAAATAAACATGCGGAGCTTGCCTGCCAGTCACTGAAATGCCGCAGCCATGTTGGTCGTGGCATTACAATGATTAGCTGGCCGCATAGCATCATCGGGTCTATATAAGACCCAATGACCCTATGCTCATCACAGACTACCCTTCAGACAGGCAGAATAGGGAGTGTTGCTGCTGAGCTAGGGTTAGAATTGGCAGTTTATATAGTTAGGAATTCTAGAGCAATATAAATCTTAACTAACAGTCCTTCTAAGGACTAATTCAGATGCATATTAATCTTAGTGATAGCAGGAGTTAGGCAGGCAGAGTTTGTGGAGAGTGTATAGAGCAGAATGGGGTCCATTGCATGTTCTGTCTGCTGCTGTTACTGATATCCATAGCCTTAGATATTAGAGCTAATATTCCTTTTGCTCTTAATCCTGGTTATTTGCATGAAAAGCAATATAATACACCATATTTACTGCTCCTTTGGCTTGTTAGCAGCATACAGCCAGATTATTTTCATTTTAATAGCATTGCTGTATTGTGGAAGCAGAGAAACTTGTCCATCATCATGCGTGATCCAATATTACTGTAGTAAAAATATTGATACCTTTGGGAGCTTGCCAAATATTATACTCCATTTAATGTCTGCCAGTTGTGTGTTGTTCAAACTTGTTCACACTTGGTCACTAAACAATACCATACCATAAGACCACTGCATAAACTGTGGTCATCAGACATCATCCGATTTTACTGCGGTAATAATTGTGACATTTTGGGCAGTGTGCCAAATATTATGCTCCATTTAAAGTCTGCCAGTTGGGATGATCAAACCTATTCACACTTGGTCACTGACAAATACTAAACTCTAAGGCCACTACTTAAAACCGTGGTCATTAGATGTCATACGATATTACTGCGGTAATAATCCTGACTAGTGATGAGCGAGTACAAAAATGCTCGGGTAATCGTTGCTCGAGTCGAGAAAATTGGAATACTCTGGTGCTCGACCCGAGCAACGAGCCCAATGTAAGTCTATGGGAAACTCAAGCATTTTTCAGGCGGCTCCCCCCGGCGGTCTGCAGAGGGCATAAAAATTGCCCAAATCGATTGGAACAGTGCTCAAATGACATGCGAACAGCATGGGGTAGACCCCTGGAAGCATTTCTGACTCCCAGGTCACTGCTGTCAACAACGTTGTCAGAGTACTACGCAGCTTTTACGGACAATAAAACATACAAAAACGAAACCAAAATGGATTTTCGTGGGAAATATGTTAAGGAATATCCTTTCCAGGTTAATGACTTGTATATAAGGCAAAATAAATTGCTTTCAACAAAGACAAATGCATTGACTGGGAAATGTAATTTTAACATTTTACAACCATATCTGGCCATGTCGTGTGTGACACATCATCAGACACATGCATACAGTGCTGAAAAGACATGGGAACAGCATGGGGAAGACTATTGGAAGCATTTCTGACTCCCAGGTCACTGCCTAAAAGTGTGCCCATCATATGTGATCCTTGGCACATGCGAAGATGCCTCCCGCCATGCACCTGTCGTTGCAGACTTAAAACAATCACCGTCCATGTCCTTGTCCCAGTACAGCATTCAGTTGTCCCTACCCCATTCTTTGGAATGCAAGCGCAAGTATGCAGCCAGCCACCCACCCTCCCACAGGCTGCAATACTATACTGCCAAATTTTTGACAGCTACTTGCACTTGAAATGTTGCCTTTTAGGCTTGTGGAGACGGAAGCTGTCCACAATCATTTGGTGGTGGCGACCGGGTATCCATACTCATTCTCCAGCCGCCACTATTTTTCCCAGTATCGTCTCTGCCTTCCACAAGCATGGGTCCCACATTACCCGTGCCCTCCCCAGTGCATTACTGGGAAGGACCGCCTAACCACAAACATGTGGACAGGTGAATGTGGCCAGGGATGGTATGAAGCCAGTCCACAGCTTTTTTTGCTGAGTTGTATTTCACCACAGCCATATTCTTTAGCTTGGTGAAAGGACTTGGGAAACCATATCTGCCCAGCTGTTATTTCTCCCAGGAAGTCCTCTAATGCAGATTGTTGCTGAAGCAATGGCAGCCCATCCAACATCAACTCGCACTTGTTGGTGGTGCTTTGACACACATACATCTTTATTTGCGCATTTAATTTCATAACTATAGAGTTGGGCAATGTCCTGATCTGCAATGCGGTTTGAGATATAACATGCATAAGCACGTCCAATAACCATTAAAAAAGCATCCTTAGTGTCCGGGAACCTTCCCCCACACTTTTCTTAGCCAGGGCTGCTTCTCGGCAGGGATGGACAGACCCACCATAAATCAGGAGACTCCTCCGGTGGACCCTGGCTTCTCCTTCAGGAGAGTTCATAGTGCCGAGGTGAGGCCATGATGATAATAGAGACCACAATCTGCTTAGTTTTCTGTTACTTGGAATGCAAGTGAAAGTATGCAGCCAACCACCCACCCATCCACTCACAGGCTGCAATACTAAACTGCCAGATTTCTGGGAAGCTGCTTGCACTTAAAATGTGGCCTTTTAGGCTCATGGAGGCGGAAGCTGTCCACAATGTTATGGCAGCGGCGACTGGGTGTCCATACTCGGTCCCCAGCCGCCACTATTTTTCCCGGTATCGTCTCCACCATCCACAAGCATGGGTCCCACAACATTACCCGTGCCCTCCACAGTGCACTTACTGAGAAGGAGTGACTAACCACAAACACGTGGACAAGTGAATGTGGCCAGGGACGGTATGGAGCCAGTCTACAGCTTTTTTTTTGCTGAGAGTTGTATTTAGCTCGGTGAAAGGACAGGCATAGAGGGAAACAGTATCTACCCTGGGTGTTATTTCTACCAGGAAATTCTCTAATGCAGCTTGTTGCAGAAGCGATGGCAGACCGTCCAACATCAACTCACACTTGGTGCTGCTTTGACACACAAACATCTTTCTTTGCACATTTAATTTCATGAATACAGAGTTGGACAATGGCCTGATCTGCAATGCGGTTTAAGAAATAACATGCATAAGCATGTCTGATCCACATTAAAAAAGCAGCCATAGAGTGTCCGGGAACCTTCCTCCACACTTTTCTTAGCCATGGCTGCTTCTCGGCAGGGTTGGATGGGCCCACCAGAAAACCAGAGACTCCTCCGGTGGGCCTTGGCTTCTGCTTCAGGAGAGTTCATAGTGCTGAGGTGAGGCCATGATGATGATAGAGACCACAATCTGCTTAGTTTTCTGTTACTTGGAATGCAAGCGCAAGTATGCAGCCAGCCACCCACCCACCCACAGGCTGCAATACTAAACTGCCAGATTTCTGGGCAGCTGCTTGCACTTGATATATGGCCTTTTATTCTCGTGGAGGCGGAAGCTTTTCACAACCTCATGCCGGCGGCGGCCGGGTGTCCATACTCGGTCCCCAGCCGCCACTATTTCTCCCTGTATCATCTCTGCCTTCCACAAGCACGGGTTCCACAATATTACCCATGCCCTCCCCAGTGCACTTACTGAGAAGGACCGCCTAACCACAAACACGTGGACAGGTGAATGTGGCCAGGGACGGTACGGAGCCAGTCCACAGCCTTTTTTGTTGAGTTGTATTTAGCTCGGTGAGAGGACTGGCATAGAGGGAAACCGTATCTACTCTGGGTGTAATTTCTCCCAGGAAGTCCTCTAATGCAGCTTGTTGCAGAAGCAATGGCAGCCCGTCCAACATCAACTCGCACTTGTCAATGGTGCTTTGACATACACATATCTTTCTTTGGGCATTTAATTTCAGGACTACAGAGTTGGGCAATGGCCTGATCTGCAATGCGGTTTGAGAAATAACATGCATAAGCAAGTCCGATCCGCATTAAAAAAGCAGCAATAGAGTGTCTGGAAACCTTCCCCCAAAGTTTTCTTAGCCAGCTTAGACTGCTCCTCAGCAGGGTTGGAGGGTCCCACCAGAGAATCCTCTGGTGTGCCTTGGCTTCTACCTCAGGAGAGTTCATGATAGCGCTAACTTTGCAGCTGCTATGGGGCTCTTGAGCGAGGGAGAAGGGTGAGCCCTCAGAATAAAATCCTCTGAAGGGCACAATGTTTTTCAATCTGAAACTGTTAGAACCCTCCTGTTTGTTTTTTCCATCTTGTGTTTTATATTCCAGCTCTGCCCTTTTGGCTGTGCTGGACTTCAGTGCTGTTTGACTGTTTTGCTAGCCAGGTGGTTCTGTGCCTTTCTCTGTCAGTTCGCTTGGTCCTTCTGGGACCGCTAGTACCTTTTTGTCAGTTTATCTTTTTGTGTTCTGCACAACTTCTCTGTTTAGGAGGTGTCCCATTTTTGTTCCAGTCCTTAGTTCATTTAGGGAACCCTCCCCTTATGCTATAGGTTTTCATTCAGACTTGCCGATGACTAAGACGGGTCTGTTCGCAAGGATCAGGCAGCCAGCTACATTATAGGGATTCAGCTTAGTCTTACTGTAGGGACAGCTTTCCCCTTTCTTTCCTTAGTACTTGTTGCAGACCATAACAGTAAGTCCAGCCCAAAAAAACGAAAGGAAAAAAATTTGGGGATCAGTACAGCTTCCGTCCGGGATTTGGCTCAACGCTTGCAGGGATTGTCTCTGGAGGTGGCCGAACTCCGGAAACACGTGAGTAGCTGTTCTGAAGTGCATTTTGTGGAACCCAAGGTAGGATTGCCTTATGTTTTTTATGGTAAACAGCAAGATTTCTTTCCTTTAACCCCTTAATAACATCTGACGTACTAATACGCGTCTGTGCCCTGGGACTTAAGAGCCAGACCCGTATTAGTACGTCATCGCGATCGCGCGCGCACACAGGCTGTGCGGGCGCGATCGCCGCCGGGTGTCAGCTGATTGTCACAGCTGACACCCGGTACTATGTGCAGGGAGCGGCCCTGCACCGCTCCCAGCACATTAACCCCCGCGATGCTGCGATCGAAGTCGATCGAAGTCGATCGCGGCATTGCGGGGGCAAGGGGAGGTGATCGGCGATACTCACCTCCTCTTCCGGCTTCCAGCGCAGTCTGCAAAGGCTTCCCGGGTGTTGCCATGACGACCCGATGTCGTCATGACAACATCCGGGTCACCAGAGAGCAGGAAGATTGCTTGGACATGCACAGTGCATCTCCAAGCAATCTTCACACTGTGCACTTCTGACAGCATGCATGGCATAGGGATGGTGCTCCATTCCTATGCCATGCAGGCGATCAGAAAAAAAAAAGTGAAAGTCCCAGAGTGGGACAAAGTAATAAAGTGTATAAACTGTGTGAAAGTGGAAAAAAAAAAAAAAAAAAAATGTGCAAAAATATTATAAAAAAATAAAAAAAATAATACACCAAAAATAAAAATATAATGTACCCATCAATAAATATTATTATAAAAAAAATAAAAAAAAAACAATAAAAGTACACATATTTGGTATCGCCGCGTCCGGAACAACCTGACCTATAAAACTGTCCCACTAGTTAACCCCTTCAGTGAACACGGTAAAGAAAAAAAAAAAAAAACGAAGCAAAAAACAATGCTTTATCACCATACCGCCAAACAAAAAGTGGAATAACACGCGATCAAAAAGACGCATATAAATAAAAATGATACCGCTGAAAACGTCATCTCGTCCCGCAAAAAACAAGCCACCATACAGCTCCATCAGCCGAAAAATAAAAAAGTTATAGCTCTCAGAATAAAGCGATACTAAAAAATATTTTTTTCTATAAAATAGCTTTTATTGTGTATAAGTGCCAAAACATAGAAAAATGATACAAATGTGGTACCGCTGTAAACGTACTGACCCGAAGAATAAAGCTGCCTCATCAATTTTACCACACGCGGAACAGAATAAAAAAAAACAAAAAAAAAACAATTCCTGAATTGAACATGATATCCGCTAACAAATTGTCGGCTCAAATTGTTAGCGGATATCATGTTGCATTTGGAGAGTCCCTGTGTGCCCAAACATTGGAGCTCCCCCACAAGTGACCCCATTTTGGAAACTAGACCCCCCAAGGCACCTATCTAGATGCATAGTGAGCACTTGGAACCCCAGGTGCTTCACAAATTGATTCATAAAAATGAAAAAGTGTTTTTTTTTTCACTTTTTCATTATTACGAATCAATTTGTGAAGCACCTGGGGGTTCCAAGTGCTCACTATGCATCTAGAAAGGTGCCTTGTGGGGTCTAGTTTCCAAAATGGGGTCACTTGTGGGGGAGCTCCAAAGTTTGGGCACAGAGGGGCTCTCCAAACGCAATGTGGCCTCCGCTAACAATTTGAGCCGATTTTCCATTCAATTTGTTAGCGGATACCATGTTGCATTTAGAGAGTCCCTGTGTGCCCAAACATTGGAGCTCCCCCACAAGTGACCCCATTTTGGAAACTAGACCCCCCAAGGCACCTATCTAGATGCATAGTGAGCACTTGGAACCCCTAGGTGCTTCACAAATTGATTCGTAAAAATGAAAAAGTGTTTTTTTTTTCACTTTTTCATTATTACGAATCAATTTGTGAAGCACCTGGGGGTTCCAAATGCTCACTATGCATCTAGAAAGGTGCCTTGGGGGGTCTAGTTTCCAAAATGGGGTCACTTGTGGGGGAGCTCCAAAGTTTGGGCACAGAGGGGCTCTCCAAACGCAATGTGGTGTCCGCTAACAATTTGAGCCGATTTTCCATTCAATTTGTTAGCGGATACCATGTTGCATTTAGAGAGTCCCTGTGTGCCCAAACATTGGAGCTCCCCCACAAGTGACCCCATTTTGGAAACTAGACCCCCCAAGGCACCTATCTAGATGCATAGTGAGCAGTTGGAACCCCCAGGTGCTTCACAAATTGATTCATAAAAATGAAAAAGCGTTTTTTTTTTCACTTTTTCATTGTTACGAATCAATTTGTGAAGCACCTGGGGGTTCCAAGTGCAGACTATGCATCTAGATAGGTGCCTTGGGGGGTCTAGTTTCCAAAATGGGGTCACTTGTGGGGGAGCTCCAATGTTTGGGCACACAGCGGCTCTCCAAACGCAACATGGTGTCGCTAACAATTTGAGCCAATTTTTCGTTAAATTTGTTAGCGGACACCATGTTGCATTTAGAGAGCCGCTGTGTGCCCAAATATTGGAGCTCCCCCACAAGTGACCCCATTTTTTAAACTAGACCACCCAAGGCACCTATCTAGATGCATAGTGAGCACTTGGAACCCTCAGGTGCTTCACAAATTGATTCATAAAAATGAAAAAGTGTTTTTTTTTTCACTTTTTCATTGTTACGAATCAATTTGTGAAGCACCTGGGGGTTCCAAGTGCTCACTATGCATCTAGATAGGTGCCTTGGGGGGTCTAGTTTCCAAAATGGGGTCACTTGTGGGGGAGCTCCAATGTTTGGGCACACAGCGGCTCTCCAAACGCAACATGGTGTCGCTAACAATTTGAGCCGATTTTGCGTTAAATTTGTTAGCGGACACCATGTTGCATTTAGAGAGCCGCTGTGTGCCCAAATATTGGAGCTCCCCCACAAGTGACCCCATTTTGGAAACTAGACCACCCAAGGCACTTATGTAGATGCATAGTGAGCACTTGGAACCCTCAGGTGCTTCACAAATTGATTCATAAATATGAAAAAGTGTTTTCTTTTCACTTTTTCATTGTTACGAATCAATTTGTGAAGCACCTGGGGGTTCCAAGTGCTCACTATGCATCTAGATAGGTGCCTTGGGGGGTCTAGTTTCCAAAATGGTGTCACTTGTGGGGGAGCTCCAATGTTTGGGCACACAGGGACTCTCTAAATGCAACATGGTGTCCTCTAACAAATTTAACGGAAAATCGGCTCAAATTGTTAGCGACACCATGTTGCGTTTGGAGAGCCGCTGTGTGCCCAAACATTGGAGCTCCCCCACAAGTGACCCCATTTTGGAAACTAGACCCCCCAAGGCACCTATCTAGATGCATTGTGAGCACTTGGAACCCTCAGGTGCTTCACAAATTGATTCATAAAAATGAAAAAGTGTTTTTTTTTTTCACTTTTTCATTGTTACGAATCAATTTGTGAAGCACCTGGGGGTTCCAAGTGCTCACTATGCATCTAGAAAGGTGCCTTGGGGGGTCTAGTTTCCAAAATGGGGTCACTTGTGGGGGAGCTCCAAAGTTTGGGCACACATGGGCTCTCCAAACACAACATGGCGTCCGCTAATTATTCAAGCAAATTTTACAATCAAAAAGTCAAATGGCGCTCCTTCCCTTCCTAGCCCTGCCGTGCGCCCAAACAGTGTTTTTTCCCCAAATATTGGGTATCTGCGTGCCCAGGGGAAATTGCACAACAAATTTTGTGGTCCATTTTTTCTTGTTACCCCTGTGAAAATAAAAAAAATTGGGTCTAAAGTAACATTTTTGTGAAAAAAGTTAAATGTTCATTTTTTTCTTCCACATTCAAAAAATTCCTGTGAAGCACCTGAAGGGTTAATAAAGTTCTTGAATGTGGTTTTGAGCACCTTGAGGGGTGCAGTTTTTAGAATGGTGTCACTTTTGGGTATTTTCTGTCATAAAGACCTCTCAAAGTGACTTCAAATGTGATGTGGTCCCTAAAAAAATGGTTTTGTAAATTTTGTTGGAAAAATGAGAAATCGCTGGTCAACTTTTAACCCTTATAGCTCCCTAACAAAAAAAAATTTTGGTTCCAAAATTGTGCTGATGTAAAGTAGACATGTGGGAAATGTTATTTATTAACTCTTTTGTGTGACATATCGCTCTGATTTCAGGGCTTAAAAATTCAAATTTTGAAAATTGCAAAATTTTCGAAATTTTCGCCAAATTTCCGTTTTTTTCACAAATAAACGCAAGTGATATCGAAGAAATTTTTCCACAATCATGAAGTACAATATGTCACTAAAAAACAGTCTCAGAATCAGGGGGATCCGTTGAAGCATTCCAGAGTAATTACCTCATAAAGTGACAGTGGTCAGAATTGTAAAAATTGGCCCGGTCATTAACGTGCAAACCACCCGCGGGGCTTAAGGGGTTAAAAATGCTTGTTTGCTATATTTTCGTTTGAGACCAAGGTCCTCGGGGAATG
Source organism: Phyllobates terribilis (assembly GCF_046119375.1). NCBI lineage: Eukaryota > Metazoa > Chordata > Amphibia > Anura > Dendrobatidae > Phyllobates > Phyllobates terribilis. The sequence goes on along the minus strand of NW_027362763.1, from coordinate 66,617,540 downwards.
AATCACAGCACATTGCTTTTATTATGTCACTTTTGCGCAATGAACCACAGGGATGGGCTTTTTCTCTCCAACCTAATGATCCATGCTTAGGGTCTGTAGACGAATTTTTTTCTGCTATGGGTCTATTATATGACGATCCTGATCGAATCTCATCTGCTGAGGCAGAACTCAGGCATTTCAATAAGGGGTCAGGTGATGTTGAAAATTCTTGCACACACTTTAGAAGATGGGCTTCAGAAGTCAAATGGAATGATCCTACTCTGAAATGTCTATTTCTTGCTGGTCTGAGTGAAAGGGTAAAGGATTTGCTAATTGCATTCCACGCACCTAAGACTCTGCAGGATGCCATGCAATTAGCTGTTCGTGTGGATAGGAGGGGCTGAGATTTAGGCAGAATGAGGTAAAGACTCCTGTAATGCCAGGTACTAGTCCCCAGAAAATCTTCTCAGACGGCAGAGAACCGATGGAGGTTGGGGTGAAGTCGCTCCCCTCTCAGGAAAGAGACCAGAGGTTCACCGAGGGATTGTGTCTTTATTGTGGTAAAGCTGACCATTTGATTAAGTATTGGGAGCTTCATTTAAGTTAAGAAAAAAAAAGGTCAGGTACGCCCGTACAGCTTGTTTAAGCTCTGCAGGAGTATTTCTTTCAGGGAGTACTAATTTGCAGGAAAATTTGATTGAATTTCAGGTATTTGTGGATTGTGGTTCAACACTTTATGTGATTGATAAAGGGTTTTTGGAAAAACTTAAATTGAAATCCAAACCTTTGTCATCACCTATTTCTGTCATTGCAATTAATAACACTCCCTTGAAATGTATTACTCACAAGGTTGCTGCATTTCATCTCACTATCAATGGACTTCACCAAGAAATTTTGGACTTGGTTGTATTAAATAATTTACCCTCTCCGGTCATTCTAGGATTGCCTTGGTTAAAACTGCACTACTAATATGATAAAGTCTTGGAGTCCGAAGTGCTATGATAAATGTTGCAATGGTCACATTGCGGCTGTGGAAAAGGGGGAATTACCTGTACCTATTCAAGATTTTTGGAGGGTTTTTTAGGAGGAGTCCCAAGTTTTACCTCCTCATAGGGATTATGATTGCGCCATTGAGTTTGTTCCTGGAGCTACTCTTCCAAAGAGTCGCTTGTTTAATCTGACTATCCCTGAAGAAATGGAGGAGTACATACAGACTAGCCTGGCTGCTGGTCACATTAGACCTTCTAAGTCACCTGTGGCAGTTGGATTTTTCTTTGTTAAAAAAAAGGACAGGGTTTACGTCCATGTCTGGATTTTTGTGAAATTAATTAGATTACCGTACGCAATTCCTACCCATTGCCATTAATTCCTGACATGTTTAACCAGTTAGTGGGGGCCAAGTGGTTCTCTAAGATTGATCTCCGGGTGGCATACAATTTGTTACGAGTGAAGGAGGGTGATGAATGGAAAACTGTTTTTAACACTCCGGTAGATCATTTTGAGAATCTGGGGATGCCTTTTGGTCTTACAAATGCACCTGCATTTTTTCAGAACCTTATTAATGAAATCCTGAGACCTTTGATTGGTAAGAATGTAGTTGTGTATTTAGATGACATTTTGATTCATTCGCCAGATCTGAAGTCCCATTGGCAGAGTGTACGTGAAGTTTTGCAGTTATTGAGTTGTAATTCACTCTTTGCTAAGCTGGAGAAATGTGAGTTCGCTTGTGCAGAAAATTCGATTTTTGGGCTACATTGATTCAAGCGAGGGCTTTTAGATGGACCCAGTGGAGGTTCAGGCTCTTCAGGAATGGCCTAGGCCTATTGGTTTGAAATCTATACAGAGATTTTTGGGTTTTGCCAATTATTACAGGAAATTCATTAAGAATTTTTCTGTAATTGTTAAGCATCTAACCGATCTCACCAGGAAAGGTGCGAATACGGTCCAGTGGACTACTGAGGCCATTGAAGCTTTTAAGTATCTCAAAGAGAGGTTCAGTTCTGCCCCTATCCTTATGCAGCCTGATGAGACCAAGCCTTTTTTGGTCGAGGTCAATGCTTCATCGGTGGGGGTTGGAGCAGTTTTGTCTCAGGAGAACAGGGATGAAGTACATCCTTGTGCCTTCTTTTCGAAAAAAATTTCGGAGACCGAACTGAATTATGATGTTGGAAATTTGGAGTTGCTGGCTATTAAACTCACGTTTGAACATTGGCATCATTTTTTGGAAGGCGCTTGATTTCCTATTCAGGTTTTCACAGATCATAAGAATTTGATCTATCTGGCTGCTGCCAAGCGCTTGATTGCTGGTCAAGCTAGGTGGGCCCTTTTTTTTTTCTCGGTTTCATTTTTCTGTTACCTATATCCCTGGTACTAAGAATGTTAAAGCCGAAGCTTTATCTCGCAGCTTCTCTCCTACGGTCGGTGCTGAGGAGGAGGAGAGCATTTTAAAGAAAGGAGTTGTGGTGGCGGCATTGGACTCCGTTTTGGAGAATGGGATTCTGTAAGCTCAAGATGATGCTCTATCTAACACTCCCCATGGGAGGTTTTTCGTGCCAAGAACCTTTAGGAGAGACTTGTTTGTGGCGTGTCATGAGTCTCGGTTAGCAGGTCATCCAGTAATTTTGGAGACTAATAGACTTATCAGTCGCAGTTTTTGGTGGCCTGGATGGCAGAAAGAAGTCATCAAGTGGGTGCGTCAATGTACGGTGTGTGCTAGATCAAAGGCTTCACATACTCCTGCTGCAGGGTTGCTTTTCCCTCTGGAGGTTCCAAGTGCGCCTTGGACGCATCTCACAATGGATTTTATTACTGATCTGCCTGTGTCCGAGGGTTTTACTGTCATCTGGGTGGTGGTGGACCATTTTAGTAAGATATGTCATTTGGTTCCATTCATTAAGTTGCCCTGTGCCAAGACTCTCGCTAAGGCGATTGTTAAGGAGATTGTCAAGCTTCATGGCGTTCCCACGGATATTGTTTCTGATAGAGGACCTCGGTTTGTGGCTCGCTTTTGGTGTGCTTTTTGTGACAGGTTGGGATTCCATTTGTCATTTTCGTCTGGGTATCATCCTGAGTCTAATGGACAGACTGAAATAAAGAACCAGGATGTAGAACAGTTTTTGCGTTGTTTTGTGGCGGACAATCAAGAGGTATGGTCTGAGTTTCTGTCTCTCGCAGAATTTGCTCTTAACAATCATACATCCTCCACAGCTGGGTGTTCTCCTTTTTTTTGTTGTACTGGGAGACATCCGTATTTTGGTTCATTCTCCAAATTGGTGTCGGCGGTGCCGGAGGAGGAGAATTTTTCCAGTGTTCTGATGAGAGTTTGGTCTAATGTACGTTGCAACCTTCAAGAGGCTAACAAGAAGTCCTAGAAGTATTTTGACAGGAAACGAAAGGAGGTTTTGTTTACAGTGGGTGACATGGTTTGGTTGTCCTCAAGGAACTTGTGGTTGAGAATTCTCTCTAAAAAACTGAGTCCTAAGGTTGTGGGTCCATTTAAAGTGCTTCAGGTTATTAACCCGTCTGCGGTAAGGTTGGATGTCCCTACATCCTGGAAGATTAATCCTGTGTTTCAGGTTTCCTTGTTGAAAAAAGCTGATGTATCAGATAGGGATGCCACTGTCACAGTTCCTCCTGTGGTGGTAGACGGCGAACATGAAATTTCTCGTATCTTGAATTCTAGATGGCATAGAGGAAGATTACAGTATCTCGTCTCCTGGAAGGGTTTCGGTCCCAAAGATAATTCCTGGGTAAGGGCAGATGATGTCTCTGCTCCTAGGCTTGTTAGAGCTTTCCACAGGAGGTTTCCGGATAGGCCTGGGCCTGGAGGATCCGTAGGATCATAATAGAGGGGGTACTGTTAGAACCATCCTGTTTGTTTTTTCCATCTTGCGTTTTGCGTCACGTGACCATCCGTCTTTATATTCCAGCTCAGCCCTTTTGGCTGTGCTGGACTTTAGTGGTGTTCGACTGTTTTGCTAGCCTGGTGATTCTGTGCCTTTCCCTGTCAGTTCGCTTGGTCCTTCTGGGACCTCTAGTACCTTTTTGTCAGTTTATCTTTTTGTGTTCTGCAACAACTTCTCTGTTTAGGAGGAGTCCCATTTTTGTTCCAGTCCTTAGTTCTTTTAGGGACCCCTCACCTTATGCTATAGGTCTTCGTTCAGACTAGCCGAGGTCTTAGGCGGGTCTGTTAGCAAGGAACAGGCAGCCCGCTACATCGTAGGGATTCAGCTTAGTCTTACTGTAGGAATATCTTTCCCCTTTCTTTCCTTAATACTTATTGCAGATCAAAACAGAAACAGCTTCTCAGTGGAAATTGTATTTCACCACAGTCATATTCTTTAGCTTGGTGAAATGACTGGCATAGAGGGAAACCACATCTACTCTGGCTGTCATTTCTCTGTCATTAGGTTCCGCCCATTGCCACATATGACCATGCCTGGCTGTATGTTCAGCGGTGAGAGCCACAGATCAGGCTGCTGTGTTACAGCTTTCAACAACTCTGCAGTGCAGGGTGGTTTGTCACCTAAGCATTAAGCATGTTTTTTTTCAGCACAGCCTGTTGCCGCTTGGCCAAGGCAGTGCTGCAGTGCTGTCAGCTTGTGACTGATGTGGTCATTTCGGAGATGGAGGAGGAGGTGCAGGAGCTGAACAATGTGATTACATTGAGGTTAAATTGGTGACACTGTTTTTTATACTAAAGAAAGATCCTATTGTTTGTTTTTTTTTACGTTATTTTTTAAGACAAATGCATTCACCGGGAAATGTCATTTTAATATTTTACATCCTTATCTGGCAATGTGGTCTGTGACACATCATCAGACACATCTTGTTTTATTTATGATGGAGGGACTCTGAAAGTCATAAAGCCTATTTTTATTGGACCATCAGACGGCCCGTACTATTCTTAAAAGGCCAGCAGTCGGCCATCTCTATTGTTAGAGAGCCATCATCCGGCTATGTTTTGTTGTTCCCATTATTAACAAGTGGGTCTCCAATACTGTTATTGCGTATCCAGTGACTGCAAGGGCTGCCAAAAATTTGGACGTAACCCAATACCCCTTTGAAGAGACATAGAGGAGGGTCTCAGTAAAAAAAATGTTCCCATTATAAAGGTGCTGGTCTCCTATAGTGGTAATGTCCATGCTGTGACTGCAAGGGCTGCCAAAATTTGTGAAAAACCCCACTAAAAATTTAAAGACACATAGAGCAGAGCCACAATAACGACAAATTCCCATTAGAAAGGAGAGAGTCTGCTATACAGTTTTAGGGTATGCAGTGAGTCCAACGGCTGATCAATTTTAGGAAAAACCCCAATAAGAATTTAAAGACACATAGAACAGGGCCACAGTAACAAGTACGACATGTTCCCATTAGAAAGGAGAGAGTCTGCCATACTGTTATAGGGTATGCAGTGAGTCCAACGGCTGACCAATTTTAGGAAAAACCCCACTAAGAATTTAAAGACACATACAGCAGGGCCACAGTAACAAGTATGACATGTTCCCATTAGAAAGGAGAGGGTCTGCTATACAGTTATAGGGTATGCAGTGAGTCCATCGGCTGACCAATTTTAGGATAAACCTACTAAGAATTTAAAGACACATAGAGCAGGGCCACAGTAACAAGTACGACATGTTCCCATTAGAAAGGAGAGGGTCTGCTTTACAATTATAGGGTATGCAGTTAGTCCAACGGCTGTCCAATTTTAGAAAAAACCCCACTAAGTATTTAAAGACACATAGAGCAGGGCCACAGTAACAACAAATTCCCATTAGAAAGGAGAGGGTCTGCTATACAGTTATAGGGTATGCAGTGAGTGCAACAGCTGACCAATTTTAGGAAAAACCCCACTAAGAATTTAAAGACACATAGAGCAGGGCCACAGTAGTGACAAGTTCCCATTAGAAAGGAGAGAGTCTGCTATACAGTTATAGATTATGCAGTGAGTCCAACGGCTGACCAATTTTAGGAAAAACCCCACTAATAATTTAAAGACACATAGAGCAGGGCCACAGTAACGACAAATTCCCATTAGAAAGGAGAGAGTCTGCTATCCAGTTATAGGGTATGCAGTGAGTCCAATGGCTGACCAATTTTAGGAAAAACCCCACTAAGAATTTAAAGACACATAGAGCAGGGCCACAGTAACAAGTACGACATGTTCCCATTCGAAAGGAGAGTGTATGCTATACAGTTATAGGGTGTGCAGTGAGTCCAATGGCTGACCAATTTTTGTAAAAACCCCACTAAGAATTTAAAGACACGTGGAGCAGGGCCACAGTAACAAGTACGACATGTTCCCATTAGAAAGGAGAGGGTCGGCTTTACAATTATAGGGTATGCAGTTAGTCCAACGGCTGATCAATTTAAGGAAAAACCCCACTAAGTATTTAAAGACACATAGAGCAGGGCCACAGTATCAAGTACGACATTTTCCCATTAGAAAGGAGAGGGTATGCTATACAGCTATAGGGTATGCAGTGATTCCAACTGCTGACCAATTTTAGGAAAAACCCCACTAATAATTTAAAGACACATAGAGCAGGGCCACAGTAACAAGTACAACATGTTCCCATTAGAAAAGAGAGGGTATGCTATACAGTTATAGGGTATGCAGTGAGTCCAACGGCTGACCAATTTTAGGAAAAACCCCACTAAGATTTTAAAGACACATAGAGTAGGGCCACAGTAACAACAAATTCCCATTAGAAAGGAGAGAGTCTGCTATACAGTTATAGGGTATGCAGTGAGTCCAACGGCTGACCAAATTTAGGAAAAACCCCACTAAAAATTTAAAGACACATAGAGCTTGGCCACAGTAATGATAAATTCTCATTAGAAAGTATAGGGTCTCCCATAGTGTTGGCCAATGCAGTGAATGCAAGGGTAGCCAAAAATTGGGGGGCACTCCAATGCCCCTTGGAAGAGACTTAGAGGGGACATAAAAAAAATGTTACCATTAGAAATAAGCGGGTGTTTTATACTTGGAATGCCCATGCACTAAGTGTACTGGCTGACAAACATTTACCCCTGGGGGGTATACATGAACATACTGTTTTTTTTTTTTTACGAGCATCATAAACACCCTTTAAAAAAATTATGTGGGTGTTGCATCACGGACCACAGTCACCCTGGTGATATGGTGGACGATGAGCAGAACGTGGAGGACAAGAGCAAATAGCCAAAATCAGGAAGCGTATACCCAGGTGTGGGTGTGAAGAGGTGCATGGGAATACACCTCCCAAAAAGACACTGGATTTGAGTTCATGTTACGCTGCTATTATTCAGTGGTGTTGAGAAGTCTGGCCCAATCCAGCCCTTGTTCATTTTTATAAGAGTCAGCCTGTCGGCGTTTTCAGTTGACAGGCGGATGCGCTTATCAGTTATAATTCCACCAGCGGCACTAAAAACCCGCTCTGATAAAACGCTAGCGGCAGGGAAGCCCAGGATTTCCGAGGCATAGAAAGCCAGTTCATTCCATGTCTTCAGCTTGGATACCCAAAAATTAAAGGCACAGCGGAATCACGGAGGACGTTGGTACAGTTGGCAAGGTACTCCCTCAGCATCTTCCCAAACTTTGCACTCCTTCTGAGAGTACCCCGTACTTCAGGGATAGTGCAATGGGAGGTTCTGAGAAAACTGTCCCAGAACTTTGACAGTGTTCCCCTGCCTCTGCTGGATTGCATTTGTGTCTCTCCCGCCTGTACTCCTTACTCCTTGGTTGTCCAACGAACTGTGACCTCTGCCGCCAGTGTTTTCAGATGGGAATTTTTTTAATAGTTCTGCAACAAGGACTTTCTGGTACTGCCCATTTTTGTTGACCTGTCTGCATGAGGAATAAGAGATATAAAGTTCTCCTTGTAGTGTGGGTCTAGAAGTTTCACCAACCAGTAATGACTGTCTCCCAAAATTTTGAGAACGCGAGGGTCATGGGAAAGGCAGCATAACATAAACTCAGCCATGCGTGCCAGACTGCTAACAGGCAAGACTTCCATGTCCTCACCAAGAGGATGACTGACCATGCTCTCCTTCTCATCATCTTCTCTGTCCTCTGGCCATCCACACTGAACAGAGGGTATGACAGTTGGGCAGATAGTACCATTTATAGCGCATGAAACTAGCTTCTGTTCTTCCTCCTCCTCCTCCTCTTCCTCATTGTCACACAATCAACGTTGGGATGAGATGAAACTGGGCTGTCTGTAATCCTTTTGTATGGTTCCTTGCTCCATCTCATCGTGCTCTGCCTGCAATGCATCCTCTTTGATTGTGAACATAGAGCGTTTCAGAAGACAGAGAAGCCGTATGGTGACGCTAATTATGGCAACATCACCGCTCATCATCTTGGTGGAGTCCTCAAAGTTTTGGAGGATGGTACATATGTCTGACATCCATGTCCACTCTTGAGGTCTTATGTGTGGAGTCTGAACTGAATACCGACGGCCTTGTTGATGCTGGTACTCAAAAACTGCCCTCTTCTGCTCACAAATCCTTCCCAACATCTGCAGTCTAGAGTTCCAAAGCGTGGGGACATCACATACCAGTCTGTGAGCCGGAAGCTGTAAACGCTGCTGAAACACGGCAAGGGCGGCCGAAGCTGTAGGTGACTTTCTAAAATGGGCACACAGGCGGCGTACTTTAACAAGCAGATCTGCAGCTCCGATTAGGATATGAGAAACTGCTGAACCATGAGGTTAGGCACATGAGCCAGGCATGGTACTTGTGTGAGCTCACCTCGCCTCAGATGCCACCAGGTTCAGGCCATTGTCACACATGACCATGCCTGGCTGTAGGTTCAGTGGTGTGAGCCACAGTTCTGCCTGCTCTTTCAGAGCTGTCCACAACTCTTCAGCATTGTGCGGTTTGTCACCTAAGCATATTAGCTTCAGTACAGCCTGTTGCTGCTTGGCCAAGGCAGTGCTGCAGTGCTTCCAGTTTGTGACTGATTTGGTTATTTCGGAGATGTTGGCTGAAGAAGAGGAGGCTGAGAAGGATGAGCTGCAGGAGCTGTAGACTGTGGGGGAAACCCTTATTGACCTAGGGCCTACAATCCTCGGCGTTGGGAGGACGTGTTCCGTCCCAAGGTCCCGGCTTCCACTATGTTAACCCAGTGTGCCGTCAGCGAGATGTACCGTACCTGCCCACAAGCACTTGTCCACGTGTCCGTGGTTAGGTGAACTTTCCCAATAATTGCATTGTTAAGGGCACAGCTAATGTTTTGGGACACGTGCTTGTGTAATGTGGGGACGGCACACCAGGAGAAATAGTGGCGGCTGGGGACCAAGTACCGAGGGACGGCCGTCACCATCAGGTTGCAGAATGCTTCTGTCTCCACGAGCCTAAAAGGCAACATTTCGAGCGCATGCAGTCATGAAATGTGGGAATTTAGAACTGTGGCCTGTGGGACCATGGCTGCGTATTTGCGTTTGCGTTCCAAGGACTGGGGTATGGACAACTGAACCCTGCGCTGGGACAAGGATGTGGATGTGCTTCCTGATGCTGCTACTTGAGAGTGTGCAATGACAGGTGAAGGGTAGGAGGCAAATAAACAAAAAAGCAGCCTCACCGTGTCTTATTTATATGACTCAATCCGTCTTACAATGTTCTGGGTCTCCAACCAGTAGCCGTGACTTACGGCTTCACATAAGAAAACAATTTTGATGAGTCCCAAAAATAATTAAAATCCTCAATTTATTACAAAATAATTAAAAGATCATACAGGTTGGGAATACATATAACGCGTTTCTGGCAAAAAGCCCTTATTCACTGAGATACAGATTCCTTATGATACATGGTATAAAAACAAATGGTAACCAACCGTTGATCAATAAACACATATGTTGACAATCAATCACATTTGAGAATAATTAGCATAATCACAAGGAAAACCAGAAGGAGAGGAAAAAAAACAACAACAAAAAAACATAAAAGCAAAAAACACAAAAAAAAAAACCTGCATTCAAATCCCTAAGATTTAATATAGGTAAAGAGTATCATTCCTATGGTTCATGCCGTTGGGTTATTTTGTATCAAGTTTAATGATCCAAAATAATTGTCTTAGGAGGAGTCCAATCCAGGATGAGTCTAATTAGGAGGAGTCTAATTAAGAAGAGTCCTCCAATCCCCTTCTTTAATAGGAATATCCACGCTTTCTAGCCCATAGAATGAAAAATTGTTTAATTCCCCTTTATGTCTCCCTACAAAATGCTTGTATGCTCCTGAATAGGATGAATTGATAGGACTTTCTCAAACAATTAAACAGATTGAATCAAATAAAAAAAGTAATCTACCTATAGATGAGAAAAAAGCAATCACCAGCTTATCCATAAGAGATGGCCTGGTGATTAAGAAATCCGACAAAACAAGCTACATTGTTCTTATGGATAGGAAACTCTATGAAAAATGTGTTTATGTTATCCTGGATGATAATGAGACATATAGAAGGATACAATTTAATCCTATAGAATCATGCAGAAAAATCTTGAGTAAATTGGTTGAAGATGAAGAAAAAATTGGGTTGTTTACTGAAAAAATGAGTTCTAATATTATACTTGATAATCCGATAACACCAATTTTTCATGGGCTCCCTAAAACCCACAAACTAGAATTTCCTACACCTTTAAGCCCCATTATATCGAGTATTTCTTCTTTGAATGAAAATTTAAGTGGATGGGTAGATTTTTATCTACAGCCATTAATTCCCAGAACACCTGGTTACTTAAAAGACTTGTCATCAGTAATTGATTATATGAAAAATGTAAAATGGTCTGAAAAATCTAAATTTCTGTCATGTGATGTGGTTAATCTGTTTTCATCTATTCCACATAATCTAGCATTAACTGCTGTGCTCCACCATTTACAAAAATATAGCGGCCATACGGACGAAACGAAGGAAATGATTATCCGTAGTATTGAATATCTCTTTGAGCATAGTTTTTATGTTCAATGAAGAATATTAATTCCAAATCAAAGGCTGCCCAATGGGCTCATGTTTCTCTCGATCTTTAGCTGTACTTTTTGTATCATGGTGGGAAGAAAGCACTATTTTCACAGACAAAAATCCTTTTAAAAATGACATTGAACTATATGTTAGATATTTGGGCGATGTTTTACTAATATGGGTAGGAGAAGTGGAAAAAATCCCATATTTTTTATTCTATATCAATGCTAATGATGTAAAATTTTAAATTTACTTATACTGAACGGCAGGACAATATCAGCTTTTTGGATTTGTATCTCATGGGGGATGTAAAACAGCAAAAGGTTAGATATCGCAACTATAGAAAACCTATTAGTGGGAACACTACACTTAGAGCAGACAGCTGCCACCCCGCCCATACTGTGAATTCAATACCCTATCAGGAATTAAATAGAATTTATAGAAATTGCTCTGATATCACACTATTCAATGAACAAGCAAAGGTAGCAACATCTAGATTAATAGAAAGGGGGTATAAGAAAAAACATATTGATTCAGCATTAAAAAAAGTTCTTGTAAGAAATACTCATTTAAACAACAGAGATGATGGTATTACTAACAACCAGAAACCAATAACAATCAAATCAAATAATATGGACACAAAAAACATCTTCAGTACCCCATATAGTTGCCAATTTCCAGAAATAAAAGATATTATAAACAGATATGTCCCTGTATTATTCCAAGATCGGGTCTTAAATAAAATCCTGAAAAATGGATTAGTATGTGTGCCAAGAAAAGGGAGATCAATAGGTGCTACTCTTTTCCCAAGTCTATACATGCCACAAAAAAGCGATAAAAAAACCTGGCTAAGTTGTAAAGGTTTTTTTAAATGTGCCTGTTCCAAATGTACGATGTGCACTGCAAACTCAAAAAATTGATGCAGCCAATGATATTAAAAGATTTATTAATTGCAATACAAATTATGCTGTGTATTGCATATTTTGCAAAGAATGTAAAATAAAATACATTGGCTGCACAATACGTAAATTAAAGAAAAGGATGGCAGAACATGTTACGAACATCAAAAATTAAAATGCATCCTATTCAGGAGCATGCAAGCCTTTTTTTAGAGAGACATAAAGGGGAATTAAACAATTTTTCATTCTACGGACTAGAAAAAGTGGATATTCCTATTAGAGGAGGGGATTGGAGGAAAAAACTCCTACTAAGAGAATTATTTTGGATCATTAAAGTTGATACATGTAGCATCGGCGTCTCTGCCCCCTGCTAGGCAGAGACGCCGTTCCCCTCACCTCTCTGCTCCGTGCTCGGCGTCCTCCTGCCGTGCTGCTGGCAGTGCGCGCTGCTTCCCAGGCACTGTGCTTAGGGCGCGCGCGCTCCCTCTCTCTTAAAGGGGCCACGCGCGCCATCCTAAGGAGTCCCCAGCCAATTGCCGGAGGATCTCCCATATATAAGGCACCTCCTCTAAAATGGAGGTGCCCGAGCAAAGTTGTTTGCACTGTGTCTTCCTGTGCTTCAGCCCTCAGGTCCCGCGGCTAGCCTGACTTCTCGTCCTGCCTGCCAGCCTGTTATCCGCCAGTTACCTGCCTGTTACCTGCCTTGGCTATCTGACCGCTCACCTGGGAGCGTCCACCAGTTACCTGCCTGTTACCTGCCTTGTCTGTCAGACCGCTCACCTGGGAGCGTCCACCAGTTACCTGCCTGTCACCTGCCTCGTCTGTCAGACCGCTCACCTGGGAGCGTCCACCAGTTACCTGCCTGTTACCTGCTGTGTCCATCAGCCTGCTCACCTGGGAGCGCCCGCCAGTTACCTGTCAGTTATCTGCCTCGTCTGTCTGCCCGCTCACCTGGGAGCACCTGCTTGCTTTCTGCCAGCCTGCCTGGAGAACCTGCCTGTCTACCCAGAGACTGTCCCCGTCACTTGCCGTGACCCCCTGCCTGTCTACCCAGAGACTGTCCCCGTCACTTGCTGTGACTACCTGCTTGCCTTCCCTGGGAATCACCCGCTTCCTTACAAGGACTTCCCCTTTGTATTGCAGCTCAGAGGTTCCACTTCCCGGTCCCGTTACAGTTTGCTCGGGCCATGGAACCCGGTGGCACCCAAGCTCCCTCACTCTCGAACCTATGCCATGAACTATCCCATCAGAGGTCCCAACAGGAGTCCATCCTGAGTCACCTGCGTAGTGTTAACTCCTGCCTGGACACACTGACTGCCTCATCGGGAGCTGCTTCCACTCGCACAACTACTACGTCGCTGCCCATCAATACCATGGCATCCCTTCCCGGTCCCTGCCTTTCCGCCCCGCCTTGTTTTGGTGGAGACCCCAGCCTGGCACGGTGCTTCATTAACGAGTGCACCCTGCACTTCGAACTTTTGGCACACCAGATCGCCACCGACCGGGCCAAGGTGGCCTTCATCATGTCCCATCTCACTCGGGAGGCACTGGCCTGGCTAAATCCTCTATGGGAGAGAGGAGACCCCCTGGTGTCCAACTTGCCAGCCTTTCTCACGGCTTTCCGGAAAGTCTTCGATGAACCAGGACGAAAAACCTCTTCTGCCTCCTCTCTGCTACGCCTCCACCAAGGGAGTCTCACCGTGGGCCAATATGCCATATGGTTCCGTACCCTTGCTTCCGAGCTTGCCTCGGATAACGAGGCCCTGGTGTCCATCTTCTGGGAGGGCCTATCTGGCCGGATTAAAGATGAACTTGCCGGTCGGGACATTCCAAACACCCTGGATGACTTGGTGACACTTGCCACCTGGATTGACATCCGGTTCCTGGAGTGTACCAAAGACGTCACCCGTGAGAGGAAGTTTCCCCGCCTTGCTCCTACTTTCCAGAATCCCGTCTCTTCATCTGTAACTCCCCGGGTGCACTCGCCAGAGCCCATGCACGTCGACCAGACCAAGATGGTCAAAACCCGTCAAGAGTCACGCCGTGCCGAAGGGAGCTGTTTCTACTGTGGCAGTAAGGAGCACCGGATGCGTTCCTGCCCGGAGAGGCCGGGAAACGCCTGTGTCTAGGATCGCTCAGAGAGGTCATCCTAGACAAGAGTAAACCCTCTCCATCTCTGATGCTGTCGGTCTCTATCATCTGCGGGGATGACCGTTACTTTGAACTAGCTCAACTTGATTCTGGAGCTGCCGGAAATCTCATTTCTCAGTCCCTGGTAGAGAAATACCGCATTCCCACTAAACCTCTGGCTGAACCCTTATCTGTCGCCTCCGTGGATGGGGGCCTCTTACTGCAAACCATCCAACTCATCACCGAACCCATAACTCTGCAGGTGGGAATGCTGCACTCTGAGAGCATCTTCTTCCATGTTCTACCTGGACTCTCTCACGCCCTTTTGTTAGGCCTACCTTGGCTCCAGAGACATGCACCCGTGCTGAATTGGCAGACCGGAGAAGTCCTACGCTGGGGGCAGGACTGCCATAAGACTTGTTTAGTTCCTGTTCGTCCTGCTCATCCCTCTCCTTCTCCAGCCAATCTACCTGGCCTACCAGTCCCTTATTGGTCTTATGCTGATGTTTTCAACAAGAAAGAAGCAGAGACATTACTCCCTCATAGACCATACGATTGCCCAATCGACCTGGTACCCAGCGCTACTCCACCCCGTGGGCGTATTTACCCTTTGTCCGCTGCCGAGACCCGGGCCATGTCTGAATATATCGAGGAAAACCTGGCCTGGGGATTTATCCGGAAATCTACCTCCCCGGCGGGAGCAGGCTTCTTCTTCGTTAAAAAAAAAGATGGTTCACTCCGTCCCTGTATTGACTATAGAGGTCTTAACCAGATCACGGTGAAGAATAAATACCCCCTTCCGCTCATTCCTGAATTATTTGACCGTCTGAGGGGTGCCAGAATCTTCACCAAGCTGGATCTCCGTGTGGATTATAACCTGGTCCGTATCCGTCGGGGGGATAAATGGAAGACGGCATTCAACACCCGGGACGGCCACTATGAATACCTCGTAATGCCCTTCGGCCTCTGTAATGCTCCCCCCGTCTTTCAAGAGTTGGTCAATGACATCTTCCGTGACCTTCTCTACTCCTGCGTGGTGGTGTACCTGGACGACATCTTGATCTTCTCTCTGGATCTTCCCACACACCGAAGGGACGTTTGTCAAGACCTGCTCAGGCTCAGGCAGAACCACCTCTACGCAAAATTTGAGAAATGCCTCTTTGAGCAGACCTCTCTTCCATTTCTGGGCTACGTCATCTCCCAGACCGGCCTACGAATGGATCCTGAGAAACTTTCTGCCATCCTGAAGTGGCCCCGACCGGAGGGGTTGAAGGCTATTCAGCGGTTCCTGGGCTTCGCCAACTACTACCGCCTCTTCATTCCGCACTTCTCTTCCCGGACTGCCCCTATCTCCGCGCTCACCCGTAAGGGCGCTAGTCCCAAAGAATGGCCGCCCGAGGCTGAGGAGGCCTTTCTTTCTTTGAAACAAGCTTTCTCCTCCGCTTCTGTGCTGCACCATCCGGACTGCAACAAACAATTCTTCTTAGAAGTAGATGCTTCCTCCTCCGGAGCCGGAGCGGTACTCACCCAAAAGTCGTCATCCGGGAGAATGGTAACCTGCGGCTTCTTCTCAAAACTCTTCTCCTCGTCTGAGCGCAATTATTCTATAGGAGACCGAGTATTGTTAGCCGTTAAGTTGGCACTGGAGGAGTGGCGTTACTTGCTCGAGAGGGCTCTTCATCCGGTAATAATTTATACGGACCACAAAAACTTGGCTTACCTCCAGAGTGCCCAAAGACTTAACCCGCGCCAGGCCCGGTGGTCCTTGTTCTTCGCCCGCTTTGATTTCATTCTTCATTTCCGCCCGGCAGACAAAAATATCAAAGCCAATGCCTTGTCCCGATCCTTTCTGTCCTCCAATCTTGAGGAGGAGCCAAAGCACATCATCGACCCAGCCAAGGTAATGCAGGTGGCCCCAGTGGATCTGAATCGTCTTCCACCCGGTAAGACGTTCGTGACAGTACCTGATCATGAGAAGGTTCTGCACTGGGGACATTCGTCTAAGCTAGCCGGCCATGCTGGCCAAAAGAAGACCATCCAGCTTATTACCCGGCATTACTGGTGGCCTACCCTGCGCAAGGAGGTAATAGACTTTGTCTCGGCCTGTGCGTCCTGCGCTCGCAACAAGGTTCCTAGACATCTGCCAGCCAGCCGCCTTCTGCCTCTTCCTGTACCTGCTGCCACGTGGCAGCATATAGCCATGGACTTTATAATGGATCTCCCTGTCTCTGCTGATTGTACGGTCATTTGGGTGGTCGCTGACCGCTTCTCTAAGATGGCTCACTTCATTCCCCTGCCGGGTCTTCCATCTGCATCTGAGTTGGCTAAGGACTTTATTCATCATATTTTCCGTCTCCATGGTCTTCCTCTCCACATCGTGTCCGATCGAGGGGTTCAGTTCACCTCTCGCTTCTGGAGAGCCACATGTAAACTGCTGGGGTTCACCTTGGACTTTTCTTCTGCTTATCACTCACAGTCCAATGGTCAAGTAGAGCGGATCAACCAAATTTTAACCAGTTACCTCCGGCACTTTGTTAATGCCCACCATTCCGACTGGGTGGATCTTTTACCGTGGGCCGAATTCTCCTATAATAATCACGAGAGTGAATCCTATTCCAAATCCCCATTTTTTACAGTCTACGGTCAACATCCCCGGATCCCGTTTCCCGTCTCCACCTCCGTGGACAACCCCGCCGCGGAGTCTCTGGTTAGCAAATTCTCCTCCATTTGGGAGAGTACTAGATCCGCACTTCTTCAGTCCTCCGAGCGGATGAAGAAACAGGCTGACAAAAGACGTCTGGATCCGCCCCAATTCCGTCCTGGAGATAAAGTCTGGCTCTTGTCCATATATGTCTGGCTCATGATTCCTTCCTACAAGTTAGGGCCCCGGTTCATCGGCCCACTGGAAGTTATCAAGCAAATCAACCCGGTGGCCTATAAATTGAAACTCCCGGCCAACTTGCGGATCCCCAACTCCTTCCATGTATCTCTCCTCAAATCAGTGGTACTTAACTCTTTTTCCAAGTCTACAGGTACGCCTACTGCTCCGGTCTCCACTGAAGACGAGTTTGAGGTAGAGAGCATTCTGGCCATCAAGAGGGTAAGAGGAAAGACCTTTTTTCTAGTAGATTGGAAGGGGTTTGGTCCTGAGGAGAGAACATGGGAGCCCCGGGAGAACATCCATGCCCCGCTCATCCTTGATAAATTTCTCTCTGGCCTAAGAAAGGGGGGGCCTAAAGGGGGGGTACTGTAGCATTGGCGTCTCTGCCCCCTGCTAGGCAGAGACGCCGTTCCCCTAACCTCTCTGCTCCATGCTCGGCGTCCTCCTCCCGCGCTGCTGGCAGCGCGCGCTGCTTCCCAGGCACTTTGCTTAGGGCGCGCGCGCGCGCGCTCCCTCTCTCTTAAAGGGGCCGCGCGCGCCGTCCTAAGGAGTCCCCGGCCAATTGTCGGAGGATCTCCCATATATAAGGCACCTCCTTCAAAATGGAGGTGCCCGAGCAAAGTTGTTTGCACTGTGTCTTCCTGTGCATCAGCCTTCAGGTCCCGCTGCTAGCCTGACTTCTCGTCCTGCCTGCCAGCCTGTTATCCGCCAGTTACCTGCCTGTTACCTGCCTTGACTATCTGACCGCTCATCTGGAAGCGTCCACCAGTTACCTGCCTGTTACCTGCCTTGTCTGTCAGACCGCTAACCTGGGAGCGTCCACCAGTTACCTGCCTGTTACCTGCTGTGTCCGTCAGCCCGCTCACCTGGGAGCGCCCGCCAGTTACCTGTCAGTTATCTGCCTCGTCTGTCTGCTCGCTCACCTGGGAGCACCTGCTTGCTTTCTGCCAGCCTGCCTGGAGAACCTACCTGTCTACCCAGAGACTGTCCCCGTCACTTGCCGTGACCCCCTGCCTGTCTACCCAGAGACTGTCCCCGTCACTTGCCGTGACCACCTGCCTGCTTACCCAGAGACTGTCCCCGTCACTTGCTGTGACTACCTGCTTGCCTTCCCTGGGAGTCACCCGCTTCCTTACAAGGACTTCCCCTTTGTATTGCAGCTCAGAGGTTCCACCTCCCAGTCCCGTTACAATACAGAATACCCCAATTGCACGAACCATAGGAATGATACCATTTACCTATATTAAATCTTAGGGATTTGAATGCAGGTTTTTGTGGGGTTTTATGTGTTTTTTGTTTTTATGTTTTTTTTGTTGTTTTTTTTATTTATTTATTTTTAATATATATTTTTTTTTTCCCTCCTTCTGGTTTTCCTTGTGAATTAGCCTTGTGATTATGCTAATTATTCTCAAATGTGATTGATTGTCAACATATGTGTTTATTGATCAACTGTTACCATTTGTTTTTATACCATGCATCATAAGGAATCTGTATCTCAGTGAATAAGGGCTTTTTGCCAGAAACGCGTTGAGATGTATTCCCAACCTGTATGATCTTTTAATTATTTTGTAATAAATTGAGGATTTTAATTATTTTTGGGACTCACCAAAATTATTTTCGTAGGGCAGGAGTCACCTTTGCATGCACCATGGAGAGGGGATTGGCTTGCATGCACAACAGCGGAAGAAACAATGGTGCCACCCGCAGACACTGTTCCTGGACCCTAAGGTTCGGCCCACAAAGTCAGGTGCTTTGCCTCCATGTGCCTGATCATGCTGATGGTGGTCAGGCTGGTCATTTTGCCACCCCTGCTGATGCTGGCCTGGCAGGTGGTGCAAATGCCTTTTTGGGGTTATCGGCAGAGTCTTTAAAAAACATTCAGACTCGGGAAGACCTAAAAGTTGTACTGTCAACTTCCTTCGTGTTGGTGTTACGGAGAACGGTTGCCTGCATTCTCTCTGCGGCCACCACACTGCTTCTTCCTGCCTGTTGGGGTGCTCTGCCTCCCTCCCCCTGTGTGCTGCTCTCCTCGATCAGCATGTCCTCCTGCTAGGTTGGGTCAGTTACTATATCATCCACCACCTCGTCTTCCACTTCCGCAACCTGGTCCTCCTCCTGACTTTCTGGCAATTGTGTCTCATCATTGTCCACCTCTTGTGACACTTTCCCACCGTTGCCTTTGTGTGACCGTGGCTGTTAAAATATTTGGGCATCGCTACACGTGATCTCTTCTTGCCCTGCTTCAAGTGGACTGGGCGAGAGGCCCGAATCTATAAATGGAAAAGTGAACAGCTCTTCAGAGTGTCCAAGTGTGGGATCAGTTGTCTCTGGGTACTCGGCATGGTGGGAGGAAGGAGGATCAGGGTGAGGAATATGCGGTCCAGACTCACGGCTACTGAGACTTGACCGTGGGGAAGACAGGGTGGTGGTGGTGGCTAAGTGACTGGAAGCATTATCTGCTATCCAACCAACAACCTTTTGACACTGCTTTGGATTCAACAGTGGTGTGCTGCGGTCCCCTGGGTATTGGGACAGGAAGGTCAGGCGAGAAGATGTGGGTGTTTGTTGGGGCACAATTTCGGCTTACCCACATCCTTGTCCTTGGCCTCTGCATTCACCATTAGCATCACGTCCAGTTTCCCGTCCCTTGCCACGTGCCTTGCACATTTTAAATGGAGGACAGTATCTTCCACTCTCACTACAAATGACTGAGTTTGGAGCGAACTTTTATGTGATCCGTGTGATGGAGAAAACAGAGTTTTAAATACCTGGCCTGTAGGTAAGTAGTTTGACCAGCAAACTGCAGTGAATTGCTTCACTGACACATTGAAAGAAATTTATAATGGAGGCCAGAAATGGCAGTATTTTCTGACAACGTATATGTGATCCGTTTGACGGAGAAAAGACAGTTTTATATAGCTGCATTTCTAGCGCTCTAATAGGGAAGATGACGCGCCCCCTGGGCCGTGGGGTACTCGGTGCCGGGCCGGTCGTTGCTAGGGGAGATGTCACAGTGGCAGTGACATGCTCCATGACCCAGGGCAGTCAATAAAAGGGTAATAAAGAAATGGGAATATAGTTTTTATATAGATGTTCATGACGCCACCTGTGGTATGCGGCTTTATGTAGCCGCCGCTGCAGTGCAGGTCCTCTGGAGCTGATGTGGATGCAGTAGAGTTGGTTCAGCTCCCCACAGGCAGAACTTATCTCCAGGGCAGTGTATAAATGTTGTAGATGTTATAGGTGATGCTGGGCATTGTAGTGCAGGGGTGATGGCGCAGCAGCAATAACGGACAGAGGCAATGGGGTGCAGTCTTCAGGGTTTTTACTCACAGTTGTTACAATCCAAGTTACAGGTACCGGTGTAACTTCCCTCGTCGTGCTGCGCTTACTCAGAGAGGGGTTCAGCCAACCCTCAGATATCTCCGAGTGCTTAGCGGGACCCCCTTCTGTGTGTTCTTTCTCTCTCTGGCCGTCTTCCTACACCTCACACCTAGTGTCCCAATCTGGTACCTGCGGGCCTTGTCGGGCGACGTCTGTTCCGTCCCCTGGGTCCTCTATGGCTACCTTCTTGGTGAGACTGATATGGACTATTGGCTGCAGGACTTAAAATACTTCAGACTCCGGTTTCTAGTTGAGACCTAAAGTCCTCTGCTAGTTGAGGGACCGGTCCCCTTTGTGCGGCCTGACCCCTCCACCTCCTGGCAGATTCGGGCGTACGGGTGGCCTCCAGCACTGCCCGTACCCCTGGGGTCCCTTCCTCATTCCTGGAGCCTTTTCTGCTCCTCTCCTTCTCCTTCAGTCCTGGGCCTCTCCTCAGGCCCTCCTACTGAGCTCCTGCGCCACACACTCTTCTCCTCTGACTGAACTGACTTCACAATATGGTTCCCTCCTTTATATCACTTCCTTTCATGTGCTTCCCTAATCTTCTTCCTCCACCCACACCCACTACATAGTTCCACCCTTCAGCTAGGGACCAGGGACTGTTCTCTCCCTTAGGAGCAATCTTGCCCTGTCCCCACTGAAGTGGAATGTGTTGGATGCAGGTGTTCGGGTCCCGGGCTGTACTCCTTCCTTACCTGAGAGTGAGATACCACACCTCTGGGTGAGAAGTAGTACCTCTGTGGCGACCGAACCCTCAGGGGAGCCACAAAAGGACCTGGCTGTATTCTGCGGAACCAACAAGCAAATGGCACAGAAAAAACGGTCTTCTCTGGATTGGTTTTTAAGCAAATAATGAGGATTAAGATCCAAAGAAAAATATTCCTTGCCCCTGAGACCTGGGCCTTTGTATAGAAATATCTAACAGCAGCAGAAGGCAGAATTGGAATGGAGCCTCTTGTGCTCTATGCACTACAGTCTGCTATATACACTGCCTGCCTATACACCCTGCCTGTCTGATATCTCTGCAGCTGGATTAGTCCTCAGAAGGACTGTTTGTTAAGATGGATATGTGTAATGTATGGTTTTTCTCCCTACGCTACCTAATACACGATCAAATCTCTCCCTGACACAGCAGCACCTCTTCCTACACTGTCTTATCCGGAGTGACTGTGACGAGCATGGCGGCACCAGGTCTGATATAGACCTGATGATGCTGTGCGGCCAGCCTATCACTGTAATGCCCACAACCAACATGGCTATGGCATTACAGTGCATGGCAGGCAATCCCTGCATGTTCATTGGCTCTCTAAAGAGCACCAAACATGCAGGGAGGGGACCCGAGTTCTCGCCGAGCAACCCGGAAATACTCGGCGAGCGCCGAGCATCTCGAGCAGTGAGATGCTCGGGTGAGCACCGAGCAGTAGCGAGCATG
Organism: Phyllobates terribilis; assembly: GCF_046119375.1. Classification (NCBI taxonomy): domain Eukaryota; kingdom Metazoa; phylum Chordata; class Amphibia; order Anura; family Dendrobatidae; genus Phyllobates; species Phyllobates terribilis. Next base: position 66,595,896 of record NW_027362763.1, on the reverse strand, counting down.
CTCGCTCATCACTAGTACTATGTAATTGTCACTTTATTAAAGTGGGCATTACAGCCTTATGTATATGTTGATGATTTGCTATAGGCTTCGTGTATGGATTTTGAGGTAATGATTTTCTAAAGCTTTGCTTGCTGCTTCTATTCGTCCAGTACCCCCATCCCATGCAAAAACAAACAGAAAAAGATCCCTTATATGAATAGCATTACCGCTTTAGAAAATAGAAATAAATGAAAAATATTTGAAAAATGTTAGCGCATGTAAATATAAATAGCATTACTTCTGTAGAATATAGAAATAAATGAGAAATCTTAGCGCATAAATTCGCCAATTCATGTGTACCTGACAGCTGCGATAAGGCGTTTCTCAATGTCAGGACCTAACAATGTGAATACCTCTCTAAGGGACATCCGTCTGCTTATGTGTGGGAAAGTAAGATCCTGATGCAATTAAAACCATTTATTTCTATTTTCTACAGCGGTAATGCTATTCATATTTCATACTTCATATTCACATTCTCAGCGTTACAGAGTGCTACTTTGTTTTTTCATTGTATATGGAGGTAGCTCCTCTTAGTAAGCACCTGTTCACACCTATTTCTTATAGTGGAAGTGCTGTCATTTTCTTTGTTACTAGATTTAAGCTTTGACTGAGCACTCCACCCCCATGCCGAAGGTGGGAGTGCATCTCCCATAGTCTTTGCTTCCAAGCAAAAGCTGCCAAAAATTAGGATGGAGGAACTTGCAATGCCCCTTACAAGAGCCATGCAGTACAGCATATTACAAACATTATTCCCATGATTGGGGAGTGGGTCTCCCATAGTATTTGCTTATGCCTTCCAAGCAAAAGCTGCCAAAAATTAGGAGAAAATGCCCGTTGGAAGAGTCGTGGAGGTTAGAGGTAATTAAAAACAACATTTCAATGCACCTTGGAAGAGCTGTGGAGTTCAGAGTGGTTTAACAAGACGCTTTTAATGCCCCTCAGATGAGACGTGGGAGGTCCCAGTAGCTTAACAAGACGGTTTTAATGCCCCTCGGAAAAGTGGTGGAGTTCAGAGTGGTTTAACAAGATGCTTTTAATGCCCCTCAGAAGAGACGTGGAGGTCCCAGTTGCTTAACTAGATGGTTATAATGCCCCTCGGAAGAGACGTGGAGGTCCCAGTAGCTTAACAAGATGCTTTTAATGCCCCTCGGAAAAGTGATCGAGGTCCCAGTAGCTTAACCAGACGCTTTTAATGCCCCTCAGAAGAGATGTGGAGGTCCCAGTAGCTTAACAAGACGCTTTTAATGCCCCTCGGAATAGTGGTGGAGGTCCCAGTAGCTTAACAAGACGCTTTTAATGCCCCTCGGAAGAGACATGGAGGTCCCAGTAGCTTAACAAGATGCTTTTAATGCCCCTCAGAAAAGTGGTGGAGGTCCCAGTAGCTAATCCAGATGCTTTTAATGCCCTTGGAAGGGACGTGGAGGTCCCAGTAGCTTAAAAAGACGCTTTTAATGCCCCTCGGATAAGTGGTGGAGGTACAAGTAGCTTAACAAGACGCTTTTAATGCCCCTCAGAAAAGACGTGGAGGTCCCAGTAGCTTAACAAGACGCTTTTAATGCCCCTCGGAAAAGTGATGGTGCTCCCAGTAGCTTAACAAGACACTTTTATTGCCCCTCAGAAGAGATGTGGAGGTCCCTGTAGCTTAACAAGACGTTTTTAATGCCCCTTGGTAAAGGGTTGGAGGACCCAGTAGCTTAACAAGACGCTTTTAATGCTCCTCAGAAGAGACGTGGAGGTCCCAGTAGCTTAACTAGATGGTTTTAATGCCCCTTGGAAGAGACGTGGAGGTCCCAGTAGCTTAACAAGACGCTTTTAATGCCCCTCGGGAAAGTGATGGAGGTCCCAGTAGCTTAACCAGATGCTTTTAATGCCCCTCAGAAGAGATGTGGAGGTCCCAGTAGCTTAACAAGATGCTATTAATGCCCCTCGGAAAAGTGGTGGAGGTCCCAGTAGTTTAACAAGACGCTTTTAATGCCCCTAGGAAGAGACATGGAGGTCCCAGTAGCTTAACAAGACGCTTTTAATGCCCTTGGAAGAGACGTGAAGGTCCAAGTAGCTTAAAAAGACGCTTTTAATGCCCCTCGGATAAGTGGTGGAGGTACAAGTAGCATAAAAAGACGCTTTTAATGCCTCTCAGAAAAGACGTGGAGGTCCGAGTAGCTTAAAAAGACGCTTTTAATGCCCCTCGGAAAAGCGGTGGCGCTCCCAGTAGCTTAACAAGACGCTTTTATTGCCCCTCAGAAGAGACGTGGAGGTCCCTGTAGCTTAACAAGACACTTTTAATGCCCCTTGGAAAAGGGTTGGAGGACCCAGTAGCTTAACAAGATGCTTTTAATGCCCCTCAGAAGAGACGTGGAGGTCCCAGTAGCTTAACAAGACACTTTTAATGCCCCTCGGAAAAGTGGTGGAGGTCCCAGTATCTTAACAAGACGCTTTTAATGCCCCTCAGAAGAGACGTGGAGGTCCCAGTAGCTTAATAAAACGCTTTTAATGCCCCTCGGAAAAGTGGTGGAGGTCATAGTAGCTTAACAAGACGCTTTTAATGCCCCTTACAAGAGCCATGCAGTACAGCATCTTAAAAACATTATTCCCATTATTGGGGCGTTTGTCTCCCATAGCATTTGCTTATGCCTTCCAAGCAAAAGCTACCAAAAATTAGGATGGAGGAACTTGCAATGCCCCTTACAAGAGCCATGTAGTACAGCATATTACAAACATTATTCCCATGATTGGGGAGTGGGTCTCCCATAGTATTTGCTTATGCCTTCCAAGCAAAAGCTGCCAAAAATTAGGAGGAAATGCAATGCCTGTTTGAAGAGTCATGGAGGTTAGAGGTAATTAAAAACAACATTTCAATGCCCCTTGGAAGAGCTGGGGAGTTCAGAGTGGTTTAACAAGATGCTTTTAATGCCCCTCGGAAAAGTGGTGGAGGTCATAGTAGGTTAACAAGATGCTTTTAATGCCCCATACAAGAGCCATGCAGTACAGCATCTTAAAAACATTATTCCCATTATTGGGGAGTGGGTCTCCCATAGTATTTGCTTATGCCTACCAAGCAAAAGCTGCTAAAAATTAGGATGGAGGAACTTGCATTGCCCCTTACAAGAGCCATGCAGTACAGTATATTACAAACATTATTCCCATGATCGGGGAGTGGGTCTCCCATAGTATTTGCTTATGCCATCCAAGCAAAAGCTGCCAAACATTAGGATGGAGGAACTTGCAATGCCCCTTACAAGAGGCATGCAGTACAGCATATTACAAACATTATTTCCAAGATTGGGGAGTGGGTCTCCCATAGTATTTGCTTATGCCTTCCAAGCAAAAGCTGCCAAAAATTAGGAGGAAATGCAATGCCTGTTCGAAGAGTCATGGAGGTTAGAGGTAATTAAAAACAACATTTCAATGCCCCTTGGAAGAGCTGTGGAGTTCAGAGTGGTTTAACAAGATGCTTTTAATGCCCCTCAGAAGAGACATGGAGGTCCCAGTAGCTTAACTAGATGGTTTTATTGCCCCTCGGAAAAATGGTGGAGGTCTCAGTAGCTTAACAAGACGCTTTTAATGCCCCTCCGAAGAGACGTGGAGGTCCCAGTAGCTTAACAAGACAGTTTTAATGCCCCTTACAAGAGCCTTACCGTACAGCATCTTAAAAACATTTTCCCCATTATTGGGGAGTGGGTTTCCCATAGTCTTTGCTTATGCCTTCCAAGGAAAAGCTGCCAAAAATTAGGATGGAGGAACTTGCAATGCCCCTTACAAGAGCCATGCAGTACAGCATATTACAAACATTATTCCCATGATTGGGGAGTGGGTCTTCCATAGTATTTGCTTATGCCTTCCAAGCAAAAGCTGCCAAAAATTAGGATGGATTAACTTGCAATGCCCCTTACAAGAGCCATGCAGTACAGCATATTACAAACATTATTACCATGATTGGGGAGTGGGTCTCCCATAGTATTTGTTTATGCCTTCCAAGCAAAAGCTGCCAAAATTTAGGACGGAGGAACTTGCAATGCCCCTTACAAGAGCCATACAGTACAGCATCTTAAAAATACTATTCCCATTATTGGGGAGTGGGTCTCCCACAGTCTTTGCTTATGCCTTCCAAGCAAAAGCTGACAAAAATAAGGACGGAGGAACTTTCATTAATGGAAACACGGACCACGGTCACTCTGGTGGTATATTGGTGGTGGAGGCTGAGGATAAGGAGAAGAACATAAAACAGCCGAAATGAGGAAGGGTATACCCATGTGTGGGTGTGAAGCGGTGCATGTGAATACACCTCCCGAAATAACACAGTGGATTTGACTTTGTTACTCTGCTGTCATTTGGTGGTGAAGAGAAGTCTGGCCCAATCCAGCCCTTGTTCATTTTGATAAGGGTCAGCTTGTCAGCATTGTCAGTTGACAAGTGAGTGCACTCATCAGTTATAACTCCCCCAGAGGCACTAAAAACACGCTCCGATAACACGCTAGCAGCAGGGCAGGCCAGGACCTCCAAGGCGTACAGAGCGAGTTCATTCCAAGTGTCCAGCTTGGATACTTAATAATTAAAAGGCACAGAGGAATCACGGAGGACGCTGGTACTGTCGGTAAGGTACTCCCTCACCATCTTTTGAAATTTTCCACTCCTTGTGAGAGTACCCCGCGCCTCATGGCCAGTAAGCTGGGCGGGTCTCAGAAAACTGTCCCAGAACATTGACAGTGTTCCCATGCCTCTGCTGGATTGGAGTTGCCTCTCTCTCGCTTGTACGCCTTGGTTGGTCAACGAACTGTGACCTCTGCCGCTAGTGTGTTCAGATGGGAACTTTTATAACAGTTCTGCAGCAAGGGCCTTCTGGTACTGCCCCATTTTTGTAGACCTCTCCACCTCAGGAATAAGAGAGTGAAAGTTCTCCTTGTAGTGGGGGGTCTAAATGTGTCACCAACCAGTAATGACTGTTACCCAACATTTTGACAACGCGAGGGTCACGGTTAAGGCAGCGTAACATAAAGTCAGCCATGCATGCCAGACTGGTAATGGGCAAGACTTCCGTGTCCTCACCAAGATGATGACTGACCATGCTCTCCTCCTTCTCCTCCTCCTCTCCCCTCTCCTCAGGCCACCCTCGCTGAACCGACGGTATGACAGTTGTACAGGTACTACCGTCTACAGTGCATGGTACAAGCTCCTGTTCTTCCTCCTCCTCCTCCTCCTCCTCTCCCTCATTGTCCCCCAATGCACGTTGGGATGAGATGAGGCTGGGCTGTGTGTAATCGACCGCTATGGCTTCTTGATCCATCTCATCATACTCTGGCTGCAATGCCTCCTCTTTAATTCTCTGCAGAGAGCATTGCAAAAGACAGACAAGTGGAATGCTGACGATAATGATGGCGTCATCGCCACTCACCATCTGGGTGGACTCCTCAAAGTTTGTCAAGATGGTACAGATGTCAGACATTCAGGTCCACTCCTGAGGTCTTATGTGTGGAGTCTGACCTGAATATCTACAGCCTTGTTGCAACTGGTACTCCACAACTGCTCTCTTCTGCTCACAAATCCTTTGCAACATGTGAAGGGTAGAGTTCCAAGGTGTGGGGACATCACACACAAGTCGGTGTGACGGAAGCTGCAAACGCTGCTGCAGCACAGCAACGGCAGCGGAAGCTGTAGCCGACGTGTGAAAATGAGCTGACAGGCGGCGTACTTTGACGAGCAAATCTGGCAACTCGGGGTACGATTTAAGAAACCGCTCAACCACGAGGTTAAGCACATGAGCCAGGCATGGTATGTGTGTGATCTCTCCTCGCCTCCGAGCCACCACCAGGCTACGGCCATTGTCACACACGACCATGCCAGGATGTAGGTTCATTGGTCTCAGCCACAGATATGCCTGCTCTTTCACAGCTGTACACAACTCACAAGCAGTGTGAGGTTTCTCACCTAAGCTTAAGCGTTTCAGCACAGGCTGTTGCCACTTGGCGGAGGCAGTACTGCAGTGCTTCCAGCTTGTAACTGTTGTGGTGATATTTGAGATGGAGGCTGAACATGAGGAGGAGCAGGAGGAAGAGGATGATGAGCAGGAGCTGTACACTGTGGGGGCAACTCTGACTGACATAGGGCCTGTAATCCTCGGTGTGGGGAGGATGTTTTCCGTCCCAAGGTCCGACTGGGTCCCGGCTTCCACTATGTCTACCCAGTGTGCCGTCAGGTAGATGTACTGTCCCTGGCCACAAGCACTTGTCCACGTGTCCGTTGTCAGGTGGACTCTCCCAGTAACTGCGTTGTTGAGGGCACGGCAGATGTTTTGGGACACGTGCTTGTGTAGTGCGGGGATGGCACACCGGGCAAAATAGTGTCGGCTGAGGACCGAGTACAGAGGGACGGCCACCGCCATAAGGTTGCGGAAGGATTCTGTCTCCACCAGCCTAAAAGGCAGCATTTCCAACGCAAGCAGTCGTGAAATGTGCGAATTCAGGACTGTGGCCTGTGGGGCGTTAGCTGCGAATTTCCGCTTTCATTCAAAGGTCTGGGATATGGACAATTGAAGGCAGCGGTGGGACGTGGAAGTGGACGTTGATGCTGTTTCTTGAGAAACTGCTATAACAAATGAAGACTGAGAGGAGGGGGCATCTTTGCATGCAGTATGGACAGGGGATTGACTTGCACACACAACAGGGGGTTCTATTGCACGCATAACATTGGAAGAAGCAGTGGTGACACCCACTGACACTGGTCATGGACCCTAGGGTTTGCCCCAAAAAGTCGGGTGCTTTGCTGCCATGTGCCTGATCATGCTGGTGGTGGTCAGGCTGGTAGTTTTGTCACCCCTGCTGATGCTGGCATGGCAGATGGTACAAATGGCTTTATTGGGGTTATCAGCAGAGTGTTTAAAAAAATTCCAGACTCTGGAAGACCTACCGGTTGTACTGGCAACGTCCCTCGTGTTGATGTTACGGGGAATGGCTGCCCGCCTTCTGTCTGCGGCCACCACACTGCTTCTTCCTGCCTGTTGGGGTACTCTGACTCCCTCCCCCTGTGTGCTGCTGGCCTCACTTTGCATGTCCTCCTGCCACGTTGGGTCAGTTACTAGATCATCCACTACCTCCTCCTCTTCCACTTGCGCACCACGATCCTCCTTCTCTCTTCCTGGCAATTGTGTCTTGTCATCGTCCACCTCTTGTGACAAATTGCCAGTGTTGACTTTCCTGTGGCCGCGACTGCACAAATTTGGAAATGGACCAGTAAACAGCTCTTCAGAGTGTCCAAGTGTGGGATCAGTTGCTGTCTGACGACACTCGGCAGGATGAGGAGGAGTATGCAGTCGAGACTCACGGCTACTAAGAGTCGACCGTGTGGAAGACAGGACGGAGGTGGTAGTGCCCAGGTAACTGGAAGTATTATCTGCTATCCAATTAATAACCTGCTCACACTGATCAGTTCGCAATACTGGTGTTGTTCTGTGCTTCCCTGGTAATTCGGTCAAGAAGTGGGAGCGAGAAGATGTGCCTGTTGGTTGTGGCACATTTTCACCTTGGCCATGGCCCCGTCCTCAGCACGCACCATCACCAGAACGTGCACTTCCACATCCCTTGCCACGCGCCTTGCCCATTGTAAAGTAAGTAAAATAGCTTACACTCGCACAATCAATGGAAAAAGGTAATAAAAAGTAGATTAGAACCGTGCAAGAGGAAAACCACAGTTCTATTTCTCTGGCCTACACCCGACTTTTTTAAACAATCTGAACAATCAGGGAGAAAATATTACTGTTTTTCTTTACGGCAAAAAATGCCAAAAGCAGGATAATAGAGATTTTTTACTGTGGAACAGCAAAACCACAGTTATAATTTACTTGTGTATACCAGACTTTTTTAAATATATATATTTGCAGCTGAACAGTGAGCGACACACTCAAACTGTTTTTTTTAGATACAAATGGCCCATGGAACTTCAAAACCACACTTCTATTTCTCTCGCCTACACCAGACTATTTTCAACAGATATATTTGTGTCTGAAAAATCAGAGAGACACTATTATTTTTTTTTTTACGGCAAAAAATGCCAAGAGCAGGATAATAGAGATTTTTTACCGTGGAACAGCAAAAGCACACTTCTGTTTCTCTGGCCTACACCAGACTATTTTCAACAGATATATTTGTGTCTGAAAAATCAGGGAGACACTTTTTTTTAGGGGGGGGGAGAGGGGGACACCAAAAGGTTAATAATATGGATATTTGTACAGTGTGAAGGAGGAAAAAAGAAAGAGGATTTAGATGAAAAAAAAAGGATTTTTCCTGGCCCCCGAGACCCAGAGCTAAGTCCAGCAATTTCAGCAACAGGAGCACACAGGACTGTAATGCAGCATTTGCTCTCACTCATGATCCAATTGCCCAGCGGATGAGGTCTTGTGATAGGGAGAAGATTCCTGGTTCTTTTCATGAGTTCCTTAAGGAAGTTCGCAAGGAGGAGGTTATTTTGGCCGCAAGAGAGAAGACATCCCCTCCGGTGACTACTGTTGCCCTGAAGCCAGCAGCCGACTGCCGAGAGACAGAACTGTTGAAAGTCATCAAGAAACAGGGGGAGCAGATTACACAATTGTTAAGTGCCCAGGCCAAGACAATACAGTGGCTACAAAGTGCTGCGGAGGTAGCTGAGAAGCAAACCCTGGCTTCAGGAAGAGAGAATGATGACCTCTGTAGAGTGGAGAGTAGGAAACCAGAAGGGTGCTTTGTCTGTGGGAGTCCAGGCCGTATAGCTCGTCAGTGCCCGAAGAGGTGGAGCTCAAAGAACTCTTCACATCTTCCCCATCACCCTCAGCGGCAGTCGGGAAACGGGAAAGGGGGCCAGTAGAACCCCATACTGAGCCCCCATCAGCAACTAAGACCTACTCTACCTCCCTATCCAATAGTGACTCATCGAAAACACTGCCTGAAGGGTTAGTGGGACCAGTCCCACATGTCCCCGCATGTATCAATGGTCAACCTTGTTCAGTGTAGCTGGATAGCGGATCTGAAGTGTCCATCATCTTCGAAGGATGGTATAAAAGAAATTTATCCAATGTGCCTCTGAAACCGTTGTTTGGACTCGTGGTGTGGGGACTGAGTGAGCACAGCTACCCCTACCGAGGATACGTGCTGTGACACTACAATTCCCAAAGACTGCTGTTGGAGTGGATAAAGAGATACCCATCATAGCGCTAATCTGCCCGGAGGCAGAGGCAGATGAGAGACCAACACCTGTCATAGTGGGAACAAATGAAAACATCTTCCGTACGTTAGCTCAGTGGTGTCATAAAGTTGGGGGAGAAAATTACTCGCAGACCCTATCCATCCACCCAGTCTGCCTAGAAGCCTATGTGAGGATGGAGGAGGAGAAGAGGGAACTGCAGCCTGAAAGCTTTGACCCTTGTTTTGAAGGAAGTGAGCTGAAAAGAGAAGAGAGGGGGTTGGTCATCGATGGCATGATGATGCGGGGTGCAGCTTTCTCTTTAGGCGAATGGGACATGGCCTCATCCAAGGAGTAGAGCATCGCATTCGGTTGAAGGATCAAATGCCTTTCAGAGAGAGATCCCAAAGATTGGCCCCTGCCGATATTGAAGATGTCAGGCAGCATCTACGCGGTATGTTAGACACAGGAGTCATCATGGAGTCTAGTAGCCCCTATGCTTCCCCCATTGTGATAGCTCGAAAAAAAAATGGAGCTATTCGGATATGTGTGGATAATCGTACCTTGAACAAACGTACGGTCCCTGACCAGTACACTGTGCCCCGAATAGATGAAGCTTTGGATTGCCTGCAAGGGAGCCAATGGTTTTCTGTATTAGTTCTCCGGAGTGGCTACTATCAGATACCCATGTCAAAAGAAGATCAGGAGAAGACTGCTTTTATCTGCCCCATTGGGTTCTTTGAGTTTCAGAGACTACCTCAAGGATTGACAGGTGCTCCAGCCACTTTTCAGAGATGTATGGACAAAGTAGTGGGGGACATGCACTTACGTGATGTCTTGGTTTATCTAGATGATCTTATTTTTTTGGGGAAGACTCTGGAAGAACACAACCAGCGGTTGTTCAAGGCGCTGGACAGGCTGAAGGAGGCTGGATTGAAGCTGTCCCTTGACAAGTGCCAGATTTGCCAGACGCCTGTGAAATATGTGGGACACATAGTTAGGAGAGAAGGAATTTCCACCGACCTCGCCAAAGTGGAGGCTGTGGTAAACTGGCCTAAGCCCACCAAGCTAAGGGAGCTTAAGTCCTTTTTAGGATTTTGTGGATACTATTGAAGATTTGTACCCCAGTATTCTCGGATTGCGAAGCCGTTAACTGCCCTTACCCAGGGGTATCCCCCTTCCGGCAGGACAGCCCACTCTTCAAGGTCAGGAAAGAGGGTCTACTTCCGAGTTAATGAACTTTTTGGGAAAAGATGGACACCTTTATGTGACGAGGCATTCGAGAAACTGAAGTCATGTTTGACCCAAACTCCAGTGTTGGCCTATGCAGACCCCAGTAAACCATATGTGTTACATGTAGATGCTTCTCTCGATGGACTAGGAGGGATTCTCTATCAGGACCATGATGGCTGTCTACGTCCCATTTATTACATTAGTCGAGGATTGACTCCAAGTGAACACAACTACCCAGCTCACAAATTGGAGTTTCTGGCATTGAAATGGGCTGTAGTGGACACGCTGCATGCCTACCTCTATGGGGTACACTTTGTGGTTCATACCGACAACAATCCATTAACCTACGTGAGAACCACCGCAAAACTGGATGCCATGGGGTACCGGTGGCTTGCCACACTCTCTTTGTATGATTTCAGCATAAAGTATCGACCGGGGATCAGTAACATTGATGCAGACACACTCTCTCGCCTGCCTAGGGAACCTTTAAATGAGGAAGAAGGAGGATGGATAGAGGTCCCTGCCCCTGAGGTGAAGACTCTGTGCCATAGATATCAAACTAATGCCCTCCCTATGCAGTGCTGTTCTAAATTCTTAGGAGCATCCAATGAAGCGCTCCTGTTGTTGTACTGCCGAGTGACAAATGTGAACTCAGACTCTCTCCCTCAACTGACTCTTAATCCAGTCAGAAAAGCGCAGCAGGAGGATCGATCAGTGGGGGTAGTCCGATGGTGGGTTAAGAGGGGCTGGAGGCCTGAAAAGAATGCATTAAGAACAGAGGAGTCTGTCCTGCTGACTCAGCAGCTAGAGTCTCTAGTAGTAAGAAATGGACTACTATACCGGGAGGCAAAGTGCCAGAAAGGAGGAGTCCGCAGATAGCTGGTGTTACCCACCCGATTTCGGAGGATGGTCATGAAGTCCCTGCATGATGACCATGGACATCTTGGCATCGAGAAGACCACGAGTCTTGTGGCCGACCGATTTTACTGGCCTCGCATGGAAGCGGATATTGAAGAATACTGCAAATCATGCTCCCGGTGTGTGTTAAGAAAAACCTTGCCTTTGAGAACAGCCCCCCTTGTGAACATTAACAGTGATGGCCCACTTGAGCTAGTGTGCATTGATTTCCTCTCCATCGAGCCTGATGAAAGCAATGTCAGTAATGTGTTAGTGGTCACTGACCATTTCACCCGATATGCCCAAGCCTACCCCACTTAAGATCAAAAGGCAATTACTGTGGCAAAAACACTATGGGAGAAGTTCTTCGTACGTTACGGGCTGCCTGCCTTCATCCATACCGATCAAGGAAGAGATTTCGAAAGTAGACTAATCAAGGAGCTATGCGCTCTCTGTGGGATCAAGAAATCCAGAACCACACCATATCACCCCCAAGGGGACCCTCAACCTGAGAGATTCAATCGTACCCTTCTGAACATGTTAGGCACTTTGGATCCAAGGAAGAAGGGACACTGGAGTAGGCATGTGAGCCAGTTGGTTCATGCCTACAATTGCTCCACGAATGAGTAAATTGGATACTCTCCTTATTTCCTCATGTTTGGAAGAAAAGCCTGACTACCAGTGGATATTAGTTTTGGGACATCCATTGACCGTTCTAATGGGAAGACCTACTTAAAATTTGTGTCCCAGCTAAAAGAAGATTTGAAAAAAGCTTACAGATTGGCAGAGCAAGCCTCTGGTCGGTCAGGGAAGCACAATAAGACTCGCTACGACTGTAGGGTTCGGGAACAAGTTTTACTGCCTGGAGATAGAGTCCTTATCCAACTTCTGGGCCTTCCTGGGAAGCACAAGCTTGCTGATCGGTGGTGTCCTGACCCTTATGTGATGATGGAGAAGTTGCCCGGTGTCCCGGCCTACAGAGTGAAGCCCGAGAAAGGGGACCGAGCTGTCAAAACCTATCATCGACACCATCTGTTGCCTGTGGGAAAAAACATCCCTTTACCCCCATTGCCAGATCAAGGAGGTAATACAACCCTTCCGTGCAATAGGAGAAGTCGTAGGTGTCAAAAACCACCCCAGCCTGGGGTTGCCTCAGGAGGAAGTGACAGCGAGTCTGGGGATGAATGGGGACCCGACGGTCAATGGAGCTACAGGTGGACCGAGGACCCATGCCCCATGGGCGTGGACCCTGTAAACCAGACTCCTGAAGTAGAAACAAAGAAAAGGGACATTTGTCAGGAGGCGAGTGCACCCTGCCCACAATTGGGGGAAAGTTCAGAAGAGGGACATTTATTGAATGAAGAGATCCACCTGGAGGAGCCCGTTCTTGAGAGACAAGAGTCAGGGGCTGAGGAGGGGGCCCCCTCAGTGCACACTCGTCCCAAACGGGACACTAGGCCACCCATGATGCTGACCTATGATAGAATGGGACATACCACTGAGGTCCCCAGGCTGATAAACCCTAATTCAAAAGTGAAGGTGAAAGTAAAAGTTCAGAGGAAAGAGAGCGAGCAGCTTGCTGTGAAAGACGGAGCGCTGTGGATTTGTATTCCTCTAGGCTGCAGAGTGTTGCTGGCCCCTCTGAGATACCCGCGCTGCTGGAGAGAGCGCGGCCTTGTCACCCTGTGAAGCAAGTGACATCAAGGACTCGGAGAGTTCAGCCTGCACTCCCACCATATAAAGGGCTGAATCCTGCCACCCCCAGCTGGTGTCCAGGGAAACATACAACCATTTGAGACGCACCGTGAGTGCCCTTCTGAGACTTGTGGTTCTACCAGCGCTATTTACAGTGAGTACACTACAACCCAGACTATTGACATTAATATTCATCTAAGTGCACCAACGGTTATAATTTGCACGCCAACATCCGCGGCAACTGGGCCCCAACGTTTGGACTGAGTTAATACAAATAAGGGAAAACCTGCTACGTTATATTTGCAGGGTTGGGGTAGAATTAGATTGTGATATGTATATGACTTTTACAGAGCACCGTTACTAGTATTTTATGTTATTTCTTTAAATCCACCTCATTTCTGCTGCATAGCAATAAACATGTTAAATAGTTTTACTCCTGTTCCGGGTGCGTGTGTACTGAGCTGTGGCAGGGGCTTCCCGAATCAGTCCCTGGCAGAAGATAACAGTCCTTCTGCAGTCCCAGTGAGAGCTCCTATCAAGATTCGGGTGGAGGCACTGCGCCCTAGAGAGGTGAGAGCCCCCATAACACCTAGCGTACCATGGTAGCCCTAAAGGGGTGTTACATACACAATAGATTAAAGTCAGCTGAACACTCCGTTATCCGTGAGATTGACTGAACATCAATGAAAGCCTCTAGAATTTCATTCAACAGATGATTTAGGGGAAGAGAAGAATCCAACAATTTGAACTTAAACACGATGCCCTTTTTGTTTTCTTTAGTGATAAGTGTTCGCCGGAGGTGTCTGACAGCAGTGGAGTCAGGCAGCAATTTATTTTGTCCCCATTGGTTGTTCTGAGCGTTCATGTGTATGGAGAATAACAATCCGCCGAGCATCCAATCAGCCGATAGCTACCATATGTGTATAACCAGCTCCAGCTGTAGGAGAGAGTAGACCACAGATCTGAAACTCCTCTGCAGCATCACCACTTGTCTGTGCTATTCATGGACATGTTGGGTCCTCCAGTCAGTTGGATATAATTTGTAGCTGAACTCTGTTATAGGAAAACTTTGCTCCACAGCACAGCAAATCTCAAAGAAAACAATTTCTTGGCCCGAATATCTGGGCGGGTTGTAAATATCACATTACATTTTCGATGTTATGCAATGTGAATCAGAAGTGCAAAATCACACTGAAGAGCAGGATCCAGTCGTGGACATTTCATTAACAGCGTAAGCATTAATTTGGAAGGGCTGAAAAATAGTACTGAGAAAACAGAAGGATTTCAGGTACGATAAGATAGATTTATAGATATACCATGTAAATGTACTTTAAATGGCAGAAGGAAAGAAAGAAGGAAAGAAAGAAAAAGAAAGAAAGACATGCAATACAAAGACAGATACATAGATAGATGGATTAATAATAGATAGATAGATAGATAGATAGATAGATAGATAGATAGATAATGTTTATAGATGTTAGCACATTTATGTGTTTCTATTTGTCTTTCTACAGAAACCCTTCCTGACATTATGATCCCATCTGATCCCATCACGTTGGTTCTGTCTATTATTTTATGCCTTTTTTTTGTCCTGTTTTTTATTGAACGGAAAAAAATTGCTTATAATTTTCCCCCCGGACCTCGACCGCTACCAATCATTGGAAATCTGCACATACTAGACATGAAGAAGCCATATATCACAATGCATCAGGTAACATTCAGTATATTGACTATTTTATCCTAAAAGGTTATGATTCTGTCACCTGGAAGGAATGGGAACATAATAGGGCCACATATTGCAGATAGCAAATCCGTTAAATATTTATTACTTTAGACTTCCTTCTCACAGTTTGCCTGGCTCTTTTTTTGGCTCATATATTTATAATATAACGCTGGATGTGTTTTTCTGTCCGAAGCCGGTATAGCCTGCTCCTGCGCAGTGTAAAGAAACAAAAGAAAAAGGAGTTGTCAAGTTGAGAGTATAAAACAATACTTTATTAAATATATGAGGTATAATTTCTACAATCAGTACATAAAAAGATAAAATAGGATGTGTGTAAAATGTGAAATACGGAAACATATAAGGCGCCTAGAGCTGGGGCACGTAGCCAAGTAAGTACTAACAGCTAAGTTGGATCAACCGCTGCAGCAAAGAAATAGCCACATATAGGAAACTCTGGTTGATAAATGACCTTGCAGACCAAGTGGTCAATTGTAGTAAGTATATCGTATCACCATAAAGGAGCATAGCCAGTATAGAATCCTAAAGGGCTAGTGTCACAATTGTACATATAATATGAATTCAAGTAAAGCCCGCACCGCTTACCCAGAGATGGACAGGCGCCAAAAGAGTGTCAAAGTAGACGTACCCCGCTGCCAGACGCGCATTTCGCGTGGAGCATTCAGGCTTTCTCAAGGGAAGGTCAGCACGGCTGGAGTCAGAAGGACGCATCCAGCGTTAATACACCGGTAGTCCAGGGAGGAGGATAAGGTTGGAGGAGGAGTGTGGCGCCGGAGTTAGTGCATGTGTATATGTCGATCTATGGCGTCATTTTATTGAAGGCCATTTTGCACGCATAGAGCGGGATAGCACGGTATGCACAGACGCTGACTCTGACGCCATTTTATTAAATTTTTTAACACAGATGATGTGCTGCAGGGGAAATGTGAATAGGAGTGGTATTTTTATATGTATATATGTATTGAACAACAGCACAGGCAAGATGGGAGGCATATACCAGGATAGGGGAACATATAATAGGATCAGGGACCAGGATGGGGGAGCATATAATAGGATGGGGGACCAGGATGGGGGAGCATACAATAGGATTGGGGACCAAGCTGGGGGAGCATATACCAGGATGGGGGAGCATATAATAGGATGGGGTACCATGATGAGGGAGCATGTACCAGTATGGGGTAGCATATAATAAGATGAGGGAGACCAGGCTGGGTGAGCATATATCAGGATGGGGGAGCATATAGTGGGATTGGGGACTAGGATGGGGGAGCATATACCATGATGGAGGAGCATATATTAGGATGGGGAAGCATATACGAGGCTAGCTGAGCATATAATAGGATCGTGGACCAGGATGGGGGAGCATATACCAAGATGGGGGAGCATATACTAGGATGAAGGAGCATATACCAGGATGGGGGAACATAAACCAGGATGAGGGAGCATATAATAGGATGGGGGACCAGGATGGGGGAGTATATAACAAGATGGGTGAGTATATAAAAGGATTGGGGACCAGGATGGGGGAGCATATACCAGGATGGGGGAACATATATCAGGATGGGGGAGCATATAATAGGATGGTAGACCAGGATGGGGGAGCATATACCATGATGGATGAGCATATACCAGGATGGGAGAGCATATAATAGGATGGGGGATACCATCATGGGGGAGCATTTACCAGGATGAAGCAGCATATAAGAGGATGGGGGACCAGGATGGGGGAGCATATAATAGGTTGGGGGACCAGGCAGGGTGAGCACATAAGCAGGCTGGGGGAGCATATACCAGGCTGAGGGACCATATACAAGAATGGGGGATCATATACAAGGATGCTGGAGCATATACCAGGACTAGCTATTGAACCTGTTCTATGCCTGGGTGGCGAGCATTTTAATTGGTACATTTTTCTGCTATGTTAACGGTGAACCTGTCACCAGAAATAACGCTATTAACCTGCAGATATGCAGTTAATCTGTGGATTAACATCATTATTATGCTGTCCAGTGCCTGCACACAGCCAAATGCAGCGGGGAGAATATGAAATTTATTCTTCTCACTAGCATTTGGCTTCAGCCATGGGGGCAGGTGCGCCGCAGGTTCAGTCATTGCTATGAGAATAACAGAACGGCTGCAGTAACTGCGCCCCTGGCCCTGAATGACAGCTGGCCAGTAGAGCCAGTGTCAGTCAATACCATGGGTGCAGTTACAGCAGCCACTCTGTATTCTGAGAGCAATGACTGAACCCGTGACACCCCCCACCCTCATGACTGAAGCCAAATGCTGACGGGAAGAATAAAGTTAATATTCTCCCTGTTGCATTCGGCTGCGTGCAGGTGGCGGGCAGCATAATAACGCTGTAAATCTGCAGATTAACCAGACATCTCCAGGATAACAGTGTTATTTCTGGTGACAGGTTCCCTTTAATTTTGTAGTACAATACTTCAATAAAATGGCGCTGGATTCAGAGCATGTGCATACTGCGCTACTCGGTGCCATTTTTTTAAGACATTGTGTCTGCGAATTCTCATATAAAATATGCTTTTTATTTTGCCCTTAACAATCTTTAGTGACTTTTAAGAACCACAAATCACTCATCAAGAAAACGTAGGGCACGTACCGACAATCAGTGTTAGTTCAGTTTGTGACGCAGCTGAATTTCAATCCCCACCTTTGTTCACTTACGTTTTTGTATGCATTTTTAATGCCTTTTTGATGCTTGCCTTTTTGTCTCCCTTTGGTATGTTAGATGAGGTGTGCAAATAGATAAATAGATAGATAGATATCTGTGAGATATAACAGTAGCTTCCATGTATAGTTTATTGTACATGTATTAAGCTAATAAATAAATGAAAAAAATAACTTGGGGTCCCCCTATTTTAAATAACCAGCAAAAGTAAAGCAGATAGCTGTGAGCTGATATTATCAGGTTGGAAAGGTCCAGTGTTATTGGGCAATCCTAAGCCTAAAAATAACAGCCCGCATCTGCTGCAGAATTGGCGCATCACATTAAATGCCCAATTCATGAGCTTGGCCAGGTTCTTCCCGATAGCCCTGGTGCTGTGGCAATTGGGTTAATGGGATTTGGGGTTAATGACAGCTGTGATTTGTCAAAAATCACAGCTGACATCAACCCCTGGTGTTAGTAATGGAGACTTGGTTAGCAGACACTCCCATTACTAACCCAGTAATAAAAAAAAAACCACAAACAGAAAAAAATCCTTTACTTGAGCAAAAGACTACTCCTCACTATCCCTCATTCATCAATTTATTGAAAAAATGTTCCTAAGCAGGTCCGATGTACAGTAGTCCATGTTCCCCGAAACTGACTTTGCATCTGTGAATAGCAGTAAAGTGACCACTATTCACAGGCACCGGCGACAATGATGACTGCTGATGTCAGTACCTGGCTCGTGTGAATAGCAGGAACGTTACTGCTATTTACAGACACCGGAGTCAGATTCGGGGTTCATTTCTTCAATAAATTGGTGAACGAACGACTGTCTTTTGTTTTTATTTCTGCCTTCTTCTGTTTTTCCCATTTCTGGACTACAATTTGGTTGATTACAGCATGGGATTTTTTTTTTTCAATAAATTGGTGAACGAGGCAAAGTGAAGGGAGTCTTTATTAAAATAAACTATTTTTTGTGTTTGAGGGTTTTTTTTTATCACTGGGTTAGCAATGGGGGTGTCTGATAGAAAGCTCTTCATTACTATCCCCAGGGCATGATGCCAGATGTGATATTTGGCAAATCACAGCTGTCCTCAACCCCAACTACCATTATACCTGATTGACACTGCTCCAGGACAATCGGGAAGAGCCGTACAAAATGCCAGAATTGGCACATCTAATGTGATGCACCACTTCTGGTGTGGCTGAGGGCTGGTTTTATTAGGCTGGGAAGGGGCTAATATCCATGGACCTTCCCAGCCTGATAATATTAGGATGCAGCTGTGTGCTTTACCTTTGCTGTTTATCAAAAATAGGAGAACCCCGCGTCATTTTTTTCACTTCTTTATTTATTAAACATTAGCTTAGCACATGTACAGTAAAATACACACACAACACTATTTATATTTCTCACTGTTATCTATCTGTCCCATATCTATCTATCTATTTAGAAAAGAAAAAAAAGAAGCAACACTAGCAGACAACATAAAATCAATATGGGTGCAAAATCATTCAGGCAATTACCAAACCTCCAGATAGCTAAAAAAAAATTAAAGCAGCACTCCATCAAGAATTTAGGGGAAAAAAAGTGTGATTTAATTGCCCATTGGGGCTCAGCAACATTTCGGTTTATGTTGAGAATCTTTCTCAAGCAGTGTACAAGTGATAAAGCAAGGTCTTTATAGGTACATCCATCCATTGTACATCAGTACAGATATTAAAGTGCATAACAGTAGTTCATTTCTAGTTTAAGAATGAATACAGTCATTATTATTTAAATAATTTAATCAACAAAGTGCAGATAGTGAATACATCATATCCATATTTCTACAGAGTGCTAAGAATGTTAATTGACAATCATGTGACAGGTGATTTTAGTGTGAAGCAGGACTCTCCCCATCAAGCATATCATATGAAGCCCCTATTTCGGTGTCTAACTCTTCCATAAGCGCATGTCAGTAATCTAATCAGGAAGATGCTGTGACCGCAGGCGTTCTGAGCGAAAAAAAGTCACCCACGTCATTTTTAGTAAGGTCATTCCCATAGCACATGTCTGTATATGTGCATATCAGATGAAAGAAAAAAAAACAAAGAATCCACTCATTCACCGGGGCATGGTCAGATCATCATCATATTAAAGAATACAGTCTATGTAATTTTACATCACTGGCTTGCCCATAATGGCATTGAAGTCTCAATATCAGACAATTTGTGTCCAATGAGAATAATAGCATATTAACACCGCAATGTTTTATAAAAGGGACAATAACCTGGAGTATGGAAAAATTTATATCAATCCATAATTGGTTAAACCGCAGATCTGATCTATTAGCCTGATCAGTAAGTCTTTAAGCAAAACACCCTATTAGCTGGGGTTGGTATGGCCAAGACAATTGAATAAAGGAGAAATATGGATCCTGTTAGGGGCACAACATTCAACCCCAATCAAATATAGATTAAAGGCTGATTTCCCAAACTTTCCTTTCCAGTTTTCACAATGTCCCATATAGACTGTAAAATGGATTATTACTTAGGAAGACCATAGAAGTTTCTTTTTTATTAAAAGCAAAAGAAAAAAAAATTATAAAGGCATTTTATTATGTTTTTCAAATTTTTATGCAGCAAGAAAGGGGGTGAGTCACGCTTCAATTGAATATTCATTGTTGCAAGTGATCTAGAGAACAAGGGGAAAAAAACAATAATTAAAATCAAATAAATACATTATCAAAAAAGAAATCTAAAATACACGAAAGCAAAAAAAGAATAGGGATCATAAAGAAAGGAGGACAAGACATTATTTCTAAATTGCCAGATTAATCTTAATTTCCACATTCAGCCCATTAGGGCGTAGAATATTCAACCTATGGATCCACTGTAATTCTTTAGTTTTAAGCAATTATATTCTGTGTTCACACTATTAGAAGTTTGACAGCCTTTTTTCTGACCATGTGTCCCTTCCATTCAGTCACAGGTGGTTTTAACTAGCTCTACCAGCCCATACATTGTAGGTTAAAAGCCCAAGCAGAGACATATTGTTCATACTGGCTTACAGCCAAAGAGTCGCATATCCAGTGGCAGCGTAGCGTAGTTTCCCATCATACGAAGGTGACCTTGTCGTGGTTGATGGGCACACATAAATTGGCCAAATTATGCGCAAAAAAACTTCATTTTTCAAAGTGACATTAGTCTAGATACAATATTTCTTATATATTCATGTATGGAGTGCCGAAGTTCTTTTTGCAATTGAGAATACTCTTTTCTCCAGGATGGTACATATGTCAGACATCCAGGTCAACTCCTGAGGTCTTATGTGTGGAGTCTGACCTGAATATCGACGGTCTTGTTGAAGCTAGTACTCCACAACTGCTCTCTTCTGCTCACAAATCCTTTGCAACATGTGGAGGGTAGAGTTCCAACGTGTCGGGACATCACACACCAGTTGGTGTGCCGGAAGCTGCAAACGCTACTGCAACACAGCAAGGGCGGCGGAAGCTGTAGCCGACTTGCGAAAATGAGCTGACAGGCGGAGTACTTTGACGAGCAGATCTGGCAACTCGGGGTATGATTTAAGGAACCGCTGAACCATGGGGTTAAGCACATGAGCCAGGCATGGCATGTGCGTGATCTCGCCTCACCTCAGAGCCGCCACCAGGTTACGGCCATTGTCACACACGACCATGCCTGGATGTAGGTTCAGCGGTCTCAGCCACAGATCTGCCTGCTCTTTCATAGCTGTCCACAACTCACTAGCAGTGTGAGGTTTATCACCTAAGCTTGTGAGTTTCAGCACAGCCTGTTGCCACTTGGCTGAAGCAGTACTGCAGTGCTTCCAGCTTGTAACTGATGTGGTGATATCTGAGATGGAGGATGAACATGAGGAGGAGGATGATGTACAGGAGCTGTACACTGTAGGGGCAACTCTGACTGACAAAGGGCCCGCAATCCTCGGTGTGGGGAGGATATGCTCCGTCCCATGTCCGACTGGGTCCCGGCTTCCACTATGTTTACCGAGTGTGACGTCAGGGAGATGTACCGTCCCTGGCCACAAGCACTTGTCCATGTGTCCGTTGTCAGGTGGACTCTCCCAGTAACTGCGTTGTTGAGGGCACGGCAGATGTTTTGGGACACGTGTTTGTGTAGTGCGGGGATTGCACACCGGGCAAAATAGTATCAGCTGGGGACCGAGTACCGAGGGACAGCCACCGCCATAAGATTGCGGAAGGATTCCGTCTCCACCAGCCTAAAAGGTAGCATTTCCAACGCAAGCAGTTGTGAAATGTGCGACTTTAGGACTGTGGCCTGTGGTGCGTTGGCTGCGAATTTGCGCTTTCATTCAAAGGTCTCGGATATGGACAATTGAACGCTGCCGTGGGACGTGGACGTTGACGTTGATGCTGTTTCTTGAGAAACTGCCATAACAAGTGAAGACTGAGAGGAGGGAGCATCTTTGCATGCAGTATGGACAGGGGATTGCCTTGCACGCACAAGAGGGGGTTCTCTTGCACCACAACAGCGGAAGAAGCACCCTTGACACCCGCTGACACTGGTTGTGGACCCTGGGGTTCGCCCCACAAAGTCGGGTGCTTTGCTGACATGTGCCTGATCATGCTGGTGGTGGTCAGGCTGGTAGTTTTGTCACACCTGCTGATGCTGGCCTGGCAGGTGGTACAAATGGCCTTTTTGGGGTTATGAGCAGAGTCTTTAAAAAAATTAAAGACTGTGGAAGACCTACCGGTTGTACTGGCAACGTCCCTCATGTTGATGTTACGGGGAACGGTTGCCCACCTTCTGTCTGCGGCCACCACACTGCTTCTTCCTGCCTGTTGGGTACTCTGCCTCCCTCCGCCTGTGTGCTGCTGGCCTCGCTCTGCTTGTCCTCCTGCCACGTTGGGTCAGTTACTAGATCATCCACCACCTCCTCCACTTCCGCTTCCGCACCTCCTCCTCCTCAATTCGTGGCAATTGAGTCTTGTCATCATCCACCTCTTGTGACAAATTGCCAGCATCGCCTTCCTGTGGCCGTGGCTGTTCAAATATTTGGGCATCGCTACATGGGATCTCCTCTTCCACCACTTCAAGTGGAGCAGGCGAGGGGCACAAATATGGAAATGGACCAGTGAACAGCTCTTCAGAGTGTCCAAGTGTGGGATCAGTTGCTGTCTTACGAAACTAGGCATGGTGGGAGGAAGGAGTATCAGAGTGAGGAGGAGTATGCAGTCGAGACTCACGGCTACTAACACTTGACCATGTGGAAGACAGACCGGAGGTGGTGGTGCCCACGTGAGTGGAAGTATTATATGCTATCAAATTAATAGCCTGTTCATACTGATCAGTTCGGAATAGTGGTGCTGTTGTGTGCTTCCCTAGTAATTCGGTCAAGAACTGGGAGCGAGAAGATGTGGCTGTTGGCTGTGGCACTTTTCACCTTGGCCACGGCCCCTGTCCTCTGCAAGCACCATCACCAGAACGTCCAGTTCTACGTCCCTTGCCACGCGCCTTGCCCATTGTAAATTACTTATAATAGTTTACAATCGCACTATCAATGAAAAAAGGGTAATAAAAGGAGATTAGAACCATGGAAGAGGAAAACCACAGTTCTAGTTATCTGGCCTACAACAGAATCTTTTAAACAGATATATTTGTGTCTGAACAGTCAGCGAGACACTCAAAATGTTTTTTTTATGAAAAAAAGGCAAAAAAGTGGATAATACAGAGATTTGAACCATGGTACTGCAAAACCACAGTTCTAGCTATTTGGCCTACACCAGAATCCTTTAAACAGATATATTTGTGTCTGAACAGTCAGCGAGACACTCAAAATGTTTCTTTTTTATGGAAAAAAGGCAAAAAAGTAGATAATACAGAGATTTGAACTGTGGAACTGCAAAACCATAGTTCTAGTTATCTGGCCTACACAAGAATCTTTTAAACAGATATATTTGTGTCTGAACAGTCAGCGAGACACTTAAAATGTTTTTTTTTAATGCAAAAATGTGGATTACACCCAGATTTGAACTGTGGAAGAGGAAAACCACAGTTCTAGCTATCTGGCCTACACCAGAATCTTTTAAACAGATATATTTTTGTCTGAACAGTCAGCGAGAGACTCAAAATGTTTATCTTTTATGGAAAAAAGGCAAAAAAGTGGATAATACAGAGATTTTAACCGTGGAACTGCAAAGCCACAGTTCTAGTTATCTGGCCTACACCAGAATCTTTTAAACATATATATTTGTGTCTGAACAGTAAGCGAGACACTCAAAACGCTTTTTTTTATGGAAAAAAGGCAAAAGAGTTGATAATACAGAGATTTGAACTGTGGAACAGCAAAACGACAGTTCTAGTTCTCTGGCTTACACGACAATCTTTTAAACAGATATATTTGTGTCTGAACAGTCAGCGAGACACTCAAAATGTTTTTTTTTATGCAAAAAGGTGGTTTACACCCAGATTTGAACCGTGAAAGAGGAAACCACAGTTCTTGTTATCTGGCCTACACCAGAATCTTTTAAACAGATATATTTGTGTCAGCGAGACACTCAAACTGTTTTTTTTTATGGAAAAAAGGCAAAAGAGTGGATAATACAGTGATTTGAACCGTGGAACTGCAAAACGACAGTTCTAGTTCTCTGGCTGACACCAGAATCTTTTAAACAGATATATTTGTGTCTGAACAGTCAGCGAGAGACTCAAAATGTTTTTTTTTTATGCAAAAGGTGGTTTACACCCAGATTTGAACCGTGGAAGAGGAAAACCACAGTTCTAGTTATCTGGTGTACACCAGAATCTTTTACACAGATATATTTTTGTCTGAACAGTCAGCGAGACACTCAAAATGTTTTTTTTTTATGCAAAAAGGTGGAATACACCCAAATTTGAACCATGGGAGAGGAAACCACAGTTCTAGTTATCTGGCCTACACCAGAATATTTTAAACAGATATATTTGTGTCTGAACAGTCAGCGAGACACTCAAAATGTTTTTTTATGCAAAAAGGTGTATAATACAGAGATTTGAACTGTGGAACTGCAAAACCACAGTTATAATTATCTGACCTACAACAGAATCTTTTAAACAGATATCTATGTGTCTGAACAGTCAGCGAGACAGTCAAAATGTTTTTTTATGGAAAAAAGGCAAAAAAGAGGATAATACAGAGATTTGAACCATGGAACTGAAAAAACCACAGTTCTAGTTATATGGCCTACACCAAACTCTTTTAAACAGAAATATTTTTGTCTGAACAGTCAGCGAGACACTCAAAATGTTTTTGTTATGGAAAAAAGGCAAAAAAGTGGATAAAACAGAGATTTGAACCGTGGAACTGCTAAACCACAGTTCTTGTTCTCTGCCCTACACCAGACTCTTTTAAACAGATACATTTGTGTCTGAACAGTCAGCGAGACACTCAAATATTTTTTTTTATGCAAAAGGGTGGAATACACACAGATTTGAACCGTGGAAAAGGAAAACCTCAATTCTAGTTATCTGGCCTACACCAGACTCTTTTAAACAGATATATTTTTGTCTGAACAGTCAGCGAGACACTGAAAAGGTTTTTTTATGGATAAAAGACAAAAAAGTGGATAATACAGAGATTTGAACCATGGAACTGCAAAACCACAATTCTAGTTATCTGGCCTACACCAGACTCTTTTAATCAGATATATTTGTGTCGGAACAGTCAGCGAGAGACTCAAAATGTTTATTTTTTATGGAGAAAAGGCAAAAAAGTGGATAATACAGAGATTTGAACTGTGGAACTGCATAACCACAGTTCCAGCTATCTTACCTACACCAGACTCTTTTAAACAGATATATTTGTGTCTGAACAGTCAGCGAGACACTCAAAAAAAATTTTTCTATGCAATAAGGTGGATTACACCCAGATTTAAACCGTGGAAGAGGAAACCACAGTTCTAGTTATCTGGCCTACACCAAAATCTTTTAAGCAGATATTTTTGTGTCTGAACAGTCAGGGAGACACTCAAAATGTTTTTTTTATGCAAAAAGGTGTATAATTCAGAGATTTGAACTGTGGAACTGAAAGACAACAGTTCTAGTTATCTGGCCTACACCAGAATCTTTTACACAGATATATTTTTATCTGAACAGTCAGCGAGACATTAAATTTCTTTTTTTATGCAAAAGGGTGGATTACACCCAGATTTGAACCGTGGAAGAGGAAACCACATTTCTAGTTATCTGGCCTACACCAGAATCTTTTAAACAGATATTTTTGTGTCTGAAGAGTCAGCGAGACACTCAAAATGTTTTTTTTAAGCAAAAAAGGAAAAAAAAAGTGGAAAATACAGAGATTTGAACCATGGAACTGCCAAACCACATTTCTTGTTATCTTACCTACACCAGATTCCTTTAAACAGATATACTTGTGTCTGAACAGTCAGCGAGACACCCAAAATGTTTTTTTTATGCAAAAAGGTGTATAATACAGAGTTTTGAACTCTGGAACTGCTAAACCACAGTTCTACTTCTCTGGTCTACACTAGACTCTTTAAATAGATATATTTGTGTCTGAACAGTCAGCGAGACACTGAAATATTTTTTTTATGCAAAAGGGTGGATTACACCCAGATTTGAACCGTGGAAGAGGAAACCACAGTACTAGTTATCTGGCCTACACCAGAATCTTTTAAACTCACATATTTGTGTCTGAACAGTCAGCAAGACACTCAAAATGTTTTTTTTATGCAAAAAAAGGTAAAAAAGTGGATAATACAGAGATTTGATCTGCGGAACTGCAAAACCAGAGTTCTAGTTATCTGGCCTACACCAGAATCTTTTAAACATATATATTTGTGTCTGAACAGTCAGCGAGACACTCAAAATGTTTTTTTTTATGGAAAAAAGGCAAAAAAGTGGATAATACAGAGATTTGAATCATGGAACTCCAAAACCACAGTTCTAGTTCTCTGGCCTACACCAGACTCTTTTAAACAGATATATTTTTGTCTGAACAGTCAGCGAGACGCTCAATATGTTTTTTTTTTATGCAAAAGGGTGGTTTACACCCAGATTTGAACCGTGGAAGAGGAAACCACAGTTCTAGATATCTGGCCTACACCAGAATCTTTTAAACAGATATATTTGTGTCTGAACAGTCAGCGAGACACACAAAATGTTTTTTTTATGGAAAAAAGGCAAAAAAGTGGATAATACAAAGATTTGAACCGTGGAACTGCAAAGCCACAGTTCTACAAATCTAGCCTACACCAGACTCTTTTAAACAGATATATTTGTGTCTGAACAGTCAGCGAGACACTCAAAATGTTTTTTTTTTTTATGCAAAAAGGTGGTTTACACCCAGATTTGAACCGTGGAAGAGGAAAACCACAGTTCTAGTTATCTGGCCTACACCAGAATCTTTTAAACAGATATATTTGTGTCTGAACAGTCAGCGAGACACACAAAATGTTTTTTTTATGGAAAAAAGGCAAAAAAGTGGATAATACAAAGATTTGAACCGTGGAACTGCAAAGCCACAGTTCTACAAATCTAGCCTACACCAGACTCTTTTAAACAGATATATTTGTGTCTGAACAGTCAGCGAGACACTCAAAATGTTTTTTTTTTTTTATGCAAAAAGGTGGTTTACACCCAGATTTGAACCGTGGAAGAGGAAACCACAGTTCTTTTTATCTGGCCTACACCAGAATATTTTAAACAGATATATTTGTGTCTGAACAGTCAGTGAGACACTCAAAATGTTTTTTTATGCAAAATGGTGTATAATACAGAGATTTGAACTGTGGAACTGCAAAACCACAATTCTAGTTATCTGGCCAACACCAGACTCTTTTAAACAGATATATTTGTGTCTGAAAAGTCAGCGAGTCACTCAAAATGTTTTTTTATGCAAAAAAGTGTATAATACAGAGATTTGAATTTTGGAACTGGAAAACCACAGTTCTAGTTATCTGGCCTACACCAGAATCTTTTAAACAGATATAATTGTGTCTGAACAGTCAGCGAGACACTGAAACTGTTTTTTTTTTATGGAAAATAGGCAAAAGAGTGGATAATACAGAGATTTGAACCGTGGAACTGCAAAACGACAGTTCTAGTTCTCTGGCTTACACCAGAATATTTTAAACAGATATATTTGTGTCTGAACAATCAGCGAGACACTCAAAATGTTTTTTTTTTTATGCAAAAAGGTGGTTTACACCCAGATTTGAACCGTGGAAGAGGAAAACCACAGTTCTTCGTATCTGGTCTACACCAGAATCTTTTACACAGATATATTTTTGTCTGATCAGTCAGCGAGACACTCAAAATGTTTTTTTTTCATGCAAAAAGGTGGATTACACCCAGATTTGAACCATGAAAGAGAAAACCACAGTTCTAGTTATCTGGCCTACACCAGAATATTTTAAACAGATATATTTGTGTCTGAACAGTCAGCGAGACACTCAAAATGTTTTTTTATGCAATAAGGTGTATAATACAAAGATTTGAACTGTGGAACTGCAAAACCACAGTTATACTTATCTGGCCTACACCAGAATCTTTTAAACAGATATATTTGTGTCTGAACAATCAGCGAGACACTCAAAATGTTTTTTTTTTATGCAAAAAGGTGGTTTACACCCAGATTTGAACCGTGGAAGAGGTAAACCACAGTTCTAGTTATCTGGTCTACACCAGAATCTTTTACACAGATATATTTTTGTCTGATCAGTCAGCGAGACACTCAAAATGTTTTTTTTTTATGCAAAAAGGTGGATTACACCCAGATTTGAACCATGGAAGAGAAAACCACAGTTCTAGTTATCTGGCCTACACCAGAATATTTTAAACAGATATATTTGTGTCTGAACAGTCAGCGAGACACTCAAAATGTTTTTTTATGCAATAAGGTGTATAATACAGAGATTTGAACTGTTGAACTGCAAACCACAGTTATACTTATCTGGCCTACACCAGAATCTTTTAAACAGATATCTATGTGTCTGAACAGTCAGCGAGACACTCAAAATGTTTTTTTATGGAAAAAAGGCAAAAAAGTGGATAATACCGAGATCTGAACCATGGAACTGCAAAACCACAGTTCTAGTTATATGGCCTACACCAGACTCTTTTAAACAGAAATATTTTTGTCTGAACAGTCAGCGAGACACTCAAAATGTTTTTGTTATGGAAAAAAGGCAAAAAAGTGAAGAAAACAGAGATTTGAACCGTGGAACTGCTAAACCACAGTTCTAGTTCTCTGGCCTACACCAGACTCTTTTAAATAGATATATTTGTGTCTGAACAGTCAGCGAGACAGTCAAATATTTTTTTTTATGCAAAAGGGTGGATTACACCCAGATTTGAGCCATGGAAGAGGAAACCACAGTTCTAGTTATCTGGCCTACATCAGAATCTTATAAACAGATATTTTTGTGTCTGAACAGTCAGAAAGACACTCAAAATGTTTTTTTTATGCAAAAAAGGTAAAAAAGTGGATAATACAGAGATTTGATCTGTGGAACTGCAAAACCAGAGTTCTAGTTATCTGGCCTACACCAGAATCTTTTAAACATATATATTTGTGCCTGAACAGTCAACGAGACACTCAAAATGTTTTTTTAAGGAGAAAAGGCAAAAAAGTGGATAATACAGAGATTTGAGCCATGAAACTGCAAAACCACAGTTCTAATTATCTGCCCTACACGAGACTCTTTTAAACAGATATATTTGTGTCTGAACAGTCAGCGAGACACACAAAATATTAGTTTTTTTTTATGGAAAAAAGGCAAAGAAGTGGATAATACAGAGATTTGAACCATGGAACTGCAAAACCACAGTTCTAGTTCTCTGGCCTACACCAGACTCTTTTAAACAGATATATTTGTGTCTGAACAGTCAGCGAGACGCTCAAAATGTTTTTTTTTTGTGCAAAAGGGTGGATTACACCCAGATTTGAACCGTGGAAGAGGAAAACCACAGTTCTAGTTCTCTGGCCTACACCAGACTCTTTTAAACAGATATATTTGTGTCTGTACAGTCAACGAGACACTCAAAATGTCTTTTTTTTATGGAAAAAAGGCAAAAAAAGTGGTAATACAGAGATTTGAACCGTGGAACTTCAAAACCACAGTTCTAGTTATGTGGCCTACACCAGACTCTTTTAAACAGATAAATTTTTGTCTGAACAGTCAGCGAGACACTCGAAATGTCATTTTTACACAAAAAAGGCAAAAAAGTGGATAATACAGAGATTTGAACTATTGAACTGCAAAACCACAGTTCTAGTTATCTGGCCTACAACAGAATCTTTTAAACAGATAAATTTGTGTCTGAACAGTCAGCGCGACACTCAAAATGTTTTTTTAAATGGAAAAAAGGCAAAAAAGTGGATAATACAGAGATTTGAACCGTGTAACTGCAAAGTGACAGTTCTAGTACTCTGGCCTACACTAGTCTCTTTTAAACAGATATATTTGTGTCTGAACAGTCAGCGAGACACTCAAATATTTTTTTTTATGAAAAAGGGTGGATTACACCCAGATTTGAACCGTGGAAGAGGAAACCACAGTTCTAGTTATCTGGCCTACATCAAAATCTTATAAACAGATATATTTGTGTCTGAACAGTCAGCAAGACACTCAAAATGTTTTTTTTATGCAAAAAAGGTAAAAAAGCAGACAATACAGAGATTTGATCTGTGGAACTGCAAAACCAGTGTTCTAGTTATCTGGCCTACACCAGAATCTTTTAAACATATATATTTGTGCCTGAACAGTCAGCGAGACACTCAAAATGTTTTTTTATGGAACAAAGGCAAAAAAGTGGATAATACAGAGATTTGAGCAATGAAACTGCAAAACCACTGTTTTAATTATCTGGCCTACACGAGACTCTTTTAAACAGATATATTTGTGTCTGAACAGTCAGCGAGACACTCAAAATATTAGTTTTGTTTTATGGAAAAAAGGCAAAAAAGTGGATAATACAGAGATTTGAACCATGGAACTGCAAAACCACAGTTCTAGTTATCTGGCCTACACTAGTCTCTTTTAAACAGATATATTTGTGTCTGAACAGTCAGCGGGACGCTCAAAATGTTTTTTTTTTATGCAAAAGTGTGGATTACACCAAGATTTGAACCGTGGAAGAGGAAACCACAGTTCTAGATATCTGGCCTATACCAGAATCTTTTAAACAGATATATTTGTGTCTGAACAGTCAGCGAGACACTCAAAATGTTTTTTTTTATGCAACAAAGGCAAAAAAGTGGATAATACAGAGATTTGAACTGTGGAACTGCAAAGCCACAGTTCCAGTTATCTGGCCTACACCAGAATCTTTTAAACAGATATATTTGTGTCTGAACAGTCAGCGAGACACTCTAAATGTTTTTTTAAATGGAAAAAAGGCAAAAAAGTGGATAATACAGAGATTTGAACCGTGTAACTGCAAAATGACAGTTCTAGTTCTCTGGCCTACACCAGAATCTTTTAAACGGATATATTTGTGTCTGAACAGTCAGCGAGACACTGAAACATTTTTTTTTATGCAAAAAGGTGGATTACACCCAGATTTGTACTATGGAACTGCAAAACCACAGTTCTAGTTATCTGGCCTACACCAGAATCTTTTAAACAGATATATTTGTGTCTGAACAGTTAGTGAGACACTTAAAAAAAAATTTTTATGCAAAAAGGTGGATTACACCCAGATTTGAACCGCGGTAGAGGAAAACCACAGTTCTAGTTATCTGGCTACACCAGAATCTTTTAAACAGATATATTTGTGTCTGAACAGTCAGCGAGACACTCAAAATGTTTTTTTTTATACAAAGATTTGAACCGTGGAACTGCAAAGCCACAGTTCTAGTAATCTGGCCTACACCAGACTCTTTTAAACAGATATATTTGTGTCTGAACACTTACAGACACACTCAATTTTTTTTTGGGGGGGGGGATACCTAAAGGTAAATAAGACGGGTATTTATACAGTCTGACAGAGGAAAAAAATAAAAAAAGAGGATTTAGATGAAAAAAAAAGGAATTTTCCTGGCCCCTGAGACCAGGGGCTAAGTCTAGCAATTTGAAAAGCAGCACACAGGACTGTAATGCAGTGTTTGTTGGTATAACCACTGCGTCTCCTATTCAGCCTGCCTGCCTGATATCTAGGATGGATATTAGTCATGAGAAGGATTGTTTGTTTGATTTTGCAGGCTTTAGAGACCCTACACTACCTATTTCGCTGTATAAATCTCTCCCTAGCTCAGCAGCACTCTTCCTACACCATCTGATCCGGAGCGACTGTGTTCAAGATGGCGGTGCCCGGTTTTAAATACTCGAGGTGACGCTGTGCGGCCAGCCAATCACTGTAATGCCCACAACCAACATGGCTGCGGCATTAAAGTGACTGGCTGGCAATCCCTGCATGTTCATTGGCTCTGTAAAGAGTGTGAAACATGCAGGGCAGAGACCCGAGCTCCCGCCCGAGTAACCCGGAAATGCTCGGTGCTCGCCGAACATCCCGAGTAGTGAGATGCTCTGGCGAGTACCGAACAGTGGCGAGCATGCTCGCTCAACACTAATAACAACCTGCCCTCAACCAACCTGTCAATGACAGTTGTTCACTCACTTTTAATGATCCAACATCTGAACGTACGAGTATGTCTTTGATTTTTCTAGCTCGTTTATAGGAGAACAGGGGTGGATTCCCATATTATTCTATTCCTTGTAAACACCTAACCAACATTGGCCAGGATTTCTTAATGATATCAGCAGCATTCTTGCTTTCCTCACATTGGGTTGTTACCATTGGAATTCTTTTAAGAATTTTTCTTTATTGGACCCATCACAAAGGAGACTTTTTAGTTCCAAAGAGTCGATTTTTACTTCTCACTTCTCCAGTAACTTTTTCTGATTCCTTTGCAAAATTGTTTTTGTCATATCTTTATAACAAGATTTAATAGTCTATTTTTCGCTGACTATTCTTTTTGTTCATAAAACTAACAATATGGTAATGACATCATCTTTTTTGGAAAATGACTCTCATATTTGAGTATATTATTTCTGTCCGGTGGCTTTGTATTAGTATTAGATAATTTTCTGAATGAGACAGTGACAATAAATTTACTTTGGTTCAATTTGAAACTGAGGATCAATTTTTGGATGTGTTTGTTATGTATAGAGCTGGTAAACTTTTGACCGCACTGTATACAAAGCCAACGGACAGAAATAATATACTCAAATATAATAGTCATCAATCATCCAAAAAAGCTGATAGAGTTATTATTATACTGTCAGTTTTTACGAACAAAAAAATAGTTGGTGAGAAAGAGACTATTAAATCTTGTTATAAAGATATGAGAAAAAAAAAATTGTAAAGGAATTACTAAAAAAAGTAACTGGAGAAGTAAAAGTCGACTCTTTGGAATGAAAAACTCTCCTTTGTGTTGGGTCCAATAAAAATAAAATTCTTAAAAGAATTCCAATGGTAACCTATTGCGAGGAAAGCAGCAAGGTGTTTATTAGGTGCAATAAGTGTTTATTAGGAATAGAATAGTATGGGAATTCACTCCTGTTCTCCTACAAACGTGCTAGAAATATCAAAGATATACTAGCACGTTCAGATGGTGGACCACTAAAAGTGAGTAAACAGCTGTCTTTGACAGGTCGGTTGAGGACAGGTTGTTATCCTTGCCTCAACTACATCAATTGTGTAAATATGCTTAAGGGAAATTGATTTTCGTGTCCTATTACGAATTACATTTTTAATATTAATCTCTATATAACATGCGATTCTGAATATGTAATTTATTTATTACAAAGTCCATGTAACCTGTGGTATGTGGGGGAGACCACATGGGATCTAAAAACCAGATTAAACCATCATAGATAAACTATTAGGAAGAAAAAAACTTGATCTACCAGTCCCAAAACATTTTATAGATTGTGGTCAAAGTGAAAAGAATTATTGACCTTGTGCCGACCCTGAGGAGAGGACGCGACAGAATTTTTAACTTCTTAAAACTAAGTAATTACAGTGGATCCATAGGTTGAATACTCTACGCCCTAATGGGCTGAATGTGGACTTTAAGAAAAACTTGGCAATTTAGAAATTATGTCTTGTCCTCCTTTCTTTTATGATCCTTATTTGTTTTTTCCTATTGTGTATTATTTCCTATTGAGTATTGACAGCAAGAGGTTAAAGTTTATTAAGATAAAATCAGAAAACTTCTAGATGAAATTTTTCTCTACAATTAGAATATGTTCACCATAAAAAAAACAGGCAAAATATCATTAAGACATTCACTGAAAAAATACTAATTTAACTTTTCAGCTATCTAAGAAGTATGGACCCGTGTACACCTTACAATTAGGAGTAGAGAAAGTTGTTGTCATCTGTGGGTACGAGGCTGTAAAAGACGCCCTGGTCAATCACGCAGATGAATTTTCAGGAAGAGCTAAAGTGGCATTGCTTGAAGAAATGTACAAAGGACACGGTAAATTTCATCAAATTACAACTGTGTGGGGGATGGACTGATTTTGCTTTACTAGTAAATTTCCTTTTTAAAAAGGTTGTCTGGTCTGAAAATCTTCAACTAAAATTGTGGGTCCCTAAATTCAAGTTGATCACATGTGGGCACCAGATCTATCCTCCAAGATCAGCTTGCGATAGCAACAATATGCTAGAACTGCCAGTCTCGATTCTGAAATGATAACATTAACTCGTACTTTACATTTTTAAACTGTCCTATTTGGGAATATAACAAAGAACTGATTACACAATAATACAATGTAAAATTAGAGCTCGGCGAAATGGGCATGAAACTGGCAAAAGTCCCAACATTTTTGGGCAAATTTGTGTTCACAAAAAAATTGCAACTTTTCATAGCTTTTTCTGCCAGAATTGTGTCCCAAGATTAGATGAACAAAATAAGCTTACTCCTAAACAGTTTGAAAAAAAGGTCATAAAGTGATCAGGACCCGTGGATGTTTAGGTTCGTTGGGTTCGGCTGCACTAGAGATAAAAGTTTGATTCAGTATACAAACTAGACCCCAAACCAAGTACAAGTCAATGGGAACCCGAACTTCAGTGTGTTAAAATGGCTGTAAATTGGTCATAGGAAGGGCTAGGGGGCTGCAAAAGGAAGCTAAATGGGTTAAGAGCAGGACAAATTTGGATAGGTAAATTACTTAAAATAACATAGAATAAAAAAAAAAATTGCTATCTTTGACCAGGTGGCGGAGGTCCAAATGGAGGAGGAAGTTGAGGAGGAGGTGGAGGTGAAGTGTAGGTGGAAGAGGTGTAGGAGGAGGAAGTATCTAATATTGTTTTTGTTTTGTTTTTATTGAGGCAGCAGGGTGCAAAAGCATTTTGGGCGGCTTCTAGGCAGTATGTCGGCTGCTACTGGCCACAACACCGGCAAACTGATCACACCAAAGCCAGTTCAAAGGAGTTCCCTGACAATACATGTGTGGTTTGCACACTGTGCCATCACAGACTGAAGTGACGCATAAATGTTCTTAACCTGAGCACCACCTGCATGACGAGGCATCTGAATGCAAAGCGTGAGCTGCAGTGGAGTACACATCTGAAAAACAAGGAAAGATCTAAACCTCCTCATGCTCCCCCTTTTGCTGTGGTCTCAACCTCTTCCTCCCCCTCCTGAACAACAGGGCCACCTGGGTCCCCACAAAGAGAGCATGTGACAGAACCACCACTAGCAGTTTCACCGAGCATCTCCACACCATCACTTTGAAGTGTTTAGCTGTTCATGCCACAAAGACTGGATCCCATATTCTACATGTGGTCTAACAAGTGACTTCTAAAGGGCTAAGAATATGTTGGGATCATGGGAACTACAGTACATGGTTCCCAGCCGCCACTACTTTTCCAGGAGGACCATTCCTATCCTGCATGAACATGTTGCATACAAAATTAGGTGTGCACTGTGCAACGCCATCAGTCTGCAGTGTAAAGGTCACACAGAACCAAAGATACATGGACCAGTTAGCACAAGTTGGGACATTATATCTCTCTAAATGCCCACTGGGTAAATGTGGCAGCTGTCGTGATGATGATAGAGGCCACCATCACCTTAGCTTGTTGCTGGTACTTTTCTGTGGGAATCAGCTTGGTTCCAACCAGCCTGGAATATTTCCAGTGGTTTGGTATTGGCACCCAGTACAAGGAGTGAATCCATCCACTATTTCCTTCTCATGAATTTTATTTGGTAGACTGAATGGCTGACAAAATACATTCGTTTCTCACAAAGGAGCTGAAGAAACTGAGTGGAAGTAGGTGCAAGTTTCTCGAGCATGTTAGATATCAGAGGGAGAACAGATAGGGCAGCAAACTGACTCAGTGGTTAGCACTGAAGCCTTGCAACGCTGGGGTCCTGGGTTCAAATCCCACCAGGAACAACATCTTCAAGGATTTTGTATGTTTGCCCCGTGCTTGCGTGGGTTTCCCCATCAGTAATAAAGCAGCCATAGAGTGTCCAGGAACCTTCTCACACACTTATCTTAGCCAGGGCTGCTTCTCGGCAGGGTTGGATGGGCCCACCAGAGAATCCTCATGTGGGCCCTGGCTTCTCCATCAGGAGAGTTCATGATAGCGCAAACTTTGCAGCTGCTATGGGGCTCTTGAGTGGGGGAGAAAGGTGGGCCCTCAGAATCAAATCCTCTGGTGGGCCCAATGTTTTTCAGTCTGACACTGCTTCTCAGGGAGAGTAGTATTTCACAACAGCCATATTCTTTAGCTTAGTGAAAGGACTGGCATAGAGGGAAACCGTATCCAGTCCGTCTGTCATTACTCCGCCACCAGGTTCCACCCATTGTCACACATGACCATTTTTGGCTGTATGTTCCGCGGTGAGAGCCATAGATCAGGCTGCTGTGTTTCAGCTTTCAACAACACTGCAGCGGTGGGTGGCTTGTCACTTAAGCCTTAAGTATATTATCTTCAGCAAAGCCTGTTGCCGCTTGGAAAAGGCAGTGTTAGAACCCTCCTGTTTGTTTTTTCCATCTTGTGTTTTGCGGTCACGTGACCATCTGCCTTTATATTCCAGCTCCGCCCTTTTGGCTGTGCTGGACTTCAGTGTTGTTTGACTGTTTTGCTAGCCAGGTGCTTCTGTGCCTATCTCTGTAAGTTCGCTTGGTCCTTCTGGGACCTCTAGTACCTTTTTGTCAGTTTATCTTTTTGCGTTCTGCAACAACTTTCTCTGTTCAGGAGGTGTCCCATTTTTGTTCCAGTCCTTAGTTCTTTTAGGTACCCCTTCCCTTTATGCATTAGGTCTTCGTTCAGACTAGCCGAGGACTAAGGCAGGTCTGTTCGCAAGGAACAGGCACCCCGCTACATCGTAGGGATTCAGCTTAGTCTTACTGTAGGGATAGCTTTCCCCTTTCTTTCCTTAGTACTTGTTGCAGATCATAACAGGCACTGCTGCATTGCTTCCAGTTTGTGACTGATGTGGTCATTTTGGAGAAGAAGGCCGAACTGCAGGAGGAGGTGCAGGAGCTAAACAATGTGATTACATTGAGTTTAAATTGGCGAGTCTCGATATTATACTAAAGAAAGATCCTATTGTGTTTTTCATTTTTTTTTTTTTTTTTTTTTACTTCTCTTCAAATGTGTATTGAAGTTCGTCCTAATTTTTAGCAGCCCTTGAAATTGCTGCATATGCAATAACAGTATAGGAGACCCACTCCTTAATAATGGGAAGGATAATTCAAATAGAATATTAACTGACTTACCTGAAATTTTTTTACGGGTGTGGTATCGCAGTATTAATAGCGTATTACACCGATCCAGCCAGGTATTATTGCCTTATTCTAAGTGCTGCCGGTGTTGCCCAATACATTTTTAATTCCATTCTATTCCCTATCGATAACGCTATCATATGCATTTACGATAGAAACAGGTGCTGCTGCTAGGTGGCATCATCACAAACTACACATGAGTGTTCATTCTGGTTGCATAAATGTCTTCCGCAGTTCATAACTTTATTTTTTTTATTTCTTTGACCTTATATACAAGTCAGTACCCTGGAAAGAATGTTTCTTAACATTTTTTTCATTATAGCTTGTTTATTGTATGTTTTTCTTTTTGTCACTCTGCAAAAGTGGAGTAATACTGAGAATAGGTTTGAACCCTCAACTGCAATACTTTAAATGGAGTGTAATATTTGACACGGTCAAAATAATTGCTGTATTATTAGGGCAGTCATAAGGCATAACGTCTGATGGCCACGGATTCAGGCAGTCACCTATTAGTATGGTATACTAAACACAGGTGGCTGACTTTAAAAGGAGTGAAATATTTGGCATGCTCCACAAAATTTCTGTATTATTACGGCAGTCATATGGATCACGTGCATCTGATCATTGAAAAAGTTCCTCTTTTTCCACAATACCGTAATATGAATAAAACTAAAAAAATCTGTATTCTGAGAGCAAGCAAATGGAGCTGTAAAATGGTGTACACTGACACGCTGCTACAATCTGTTACGCTCGTACCTGGACTTACTGGCGTGAGCGTGATTAGTGATCCCACTGTACCATGAAGCGAGGAGTGCCTGGAGGGGCGTAACTAAGTATCAACCCGATCCGACCAAGGTCGCACGGCGGCTCAGTCGACTCCGTGAAGCAAGGAGGAACCGAGCAGAGGGACCAGGTGCTACTCCAGGTCAGACCCCGGTCACTGCTGTTGACCCACACCGGGGAATGCAGGAGAAGGCAGGTTACACTGGCATAAAGGCAGGTGGGTATTGGCAGGCACGGCTGGTATGCAGTCAGGTGGATACTGGTAAGCACGGCTGGTATGCAGACAGGTGGGTTAGACTGGCAAGCACGGCTAGTATGCAGACAGGTGCGCGCTGGCAAGCACAGCTGGTATGCAGACAGGTGGGCACTGGCAAGCACGGCTGGTATGCAGATAGGTGGGTACTGGCAAGCACGGCTGGAGAGCAGACAGGGAGATACTGGCAAGCACAGCTGGAGTGCAGACAGGGAGGTACTAGCAGGTTGGAGCACAGGCTGGATAGGGTCCAGTACAGACTGGGAGACAGGAACAGAGCAGCAGATGCAGTAGACAAGCAGAGTAAAGCAAAACCGCCGGAGCGGTGAGCAAGCAGAGCGGAGCGAAAACTGCAGGTGTGGTGGGCAAGGCAGAGCAGAGCAAAACCACAGGTGTGGTGGACAAGGCAGAGCAGAGCGAAACTGCAGGTGAGGTGGACAAGG
This sequence comes from Phyllobates terribilis, assembly GCF_046119375.1. Taxonomy (NCBI): domain Eukaryota; kingdom Metazoa; phylum Chordata; class Amphibia; order Anura; family Dendrobatidae; genus Phyllobates; species Phyllobates terribilis. The sequence continues at coordinate 66,557,264 of NW_027362763.1, read as the reverse complement.
CAGAGCAGAGCGTAATCACAGGTGCGGTGGACAAGGCAGAGCAGAGCGAAACCGCAGGTGCGGTGGACAAGGCAGAGCAGAGCGGAACCGCCGGAGGGGTGGGCAAGGCAGAGCAGAGAGTAGCCGCCGGACCGGTGGGCAAGTAGAGCCGAACAGGGCTGAAGATGCAGGCAGAGAGGACAGGACTCTGTTCACATGGAACAGACTGGAAAATACAGGAAGATGGCTAGAACACAGGAGGTAGATACAGAGGAAGGGAAAAGGGACAAGCAGAACCAGATACACACAAGGTACTTACTATGTAGTAGCGAGTGGACACAAAACTCGCAAACAGAAGTACAGTGACAACGAGTTGGAGTTAGGTGCAGGTTCAGATACTGCAGGAAAAGGGAAGGTACGGACATACAGACAAACAGGTAACAGGCTAGGATACAGTTCAGACAGGAACTGCTACTGCAACGAGATACAAGAACAAGCCTGGGTATACAGCCCCCAGAGTGGCAGAAACAGACTAGAAGTCAGAGATAACAGGCCTGGCATACATCCCCCAGAGTGGCGGAAACAGATGAGAAGTCAGAGATAACAGGTCTGGGTATGCAGCCCCCAGAGTGGCGGAAACAGACTAGAAGTCAGAGGTAACAGGTCTGGGTATGCAGCCCCCAGAGTGGCGGAAACAGACTAGAAATCAGAGATAACACGCCTGGGTATGCAGCCCCCAGGGTGGCAGAAACAGACAAGATACAGGACAGGACCTGGCAATACAGTTGCAAAGACAAACTGAGTGAAGGTGTTTCTCAGGCATCTCCTTCTGGGTGGAGGGGGTTTAAATATCCAGTGACTCACAGCAATATGCTGGGGACACATTAGGAGTGCGCCCACAGCAGCTATAAGAATCAGAAAGTAACCCGGCCGCCGCCCTAAACAATCAGACAGGAGACCTGCACACAGCATGAACTGGAGCAAGGTTTGCAGGCTGTACTGACAGGTAAGATTGCGGTCTTGCATAGTGGGAGGTGGTGCACTATGCAAGCACGCCACCAGGGATGTTACAGGACCCCTCCCTTTAAGCCCCCTCTTCTTCAAGCCTGCAAGAGTCTTCTGCAGAGAATTTGGGGGCCAATCCTTCTCTTCAAGAGGATTACCTCTTCTGTCCATTAGAGGAAACAAAACTGGTCTCATCATTTTGGTGACTAGGATGTTTCCTCCTATCAAGCCATCCTCAGCAACAGATGAAGTGGGTGAAGTACCAGGAACAGCACACAGGAATGTCTCCCTCCATTTGTTATCAGGTAGCACTCTGGTGGATTCAGGAGACAACTGGAGGTCCTCTGCCTGGTTGGAAGGGTGCAGAGACTCGGGGGTAACCACTGCCTTGATGTACACTTTGCCAAGCTTACTGGATGAAGTGGGCGGCGTACCAGGTACCGGGTGTAGGAAAGTCTCTCTCCATTTATCACGTAGCACCCCGGGAAATTCAGGAGACAACTGAAGGTCCTCCGCCTGGTTGGAGGGGTGCAGAGACTCGGCGGTAACCACCGCCTTGAGGTACACTTTGCCAAGCTTACTGGATGAAGTGGGCGGCTTACCAGGTACCGGGTGTAGGAAAGTCTCTCTCCGTTTAACAGGTAGCACCCCGGGGAATTCAGGAGACAACTGGAGGTCCTCCATCTGGTTGGAGGGGTGCATAGACTCGGGGGTAAAAACTGCTTTGAAGTACACTTTGCCAAGCTTACTGGATGAGGTGGGTGAAGTACCAGGTACAGGGTGTAGGAAAGTCTCTCTCCATTTCTTATCAGGTAGCACCCCAGAGGATTCAGGAGACAACTGGAGGTCCTCCGCTGGTTGGAGGGGTGCAGAGACTCGGGGGTAAACACCGCCTTGATGGACGTAAGACCAGACCTACTAGAGACGGAGGGTCCTTGCTTTAGGACCATCTTCAGACTGGTTTCAGAGATGACTTGTCTATAAAGCAGGATGGTACCTGAAGCCAGATCATTGGTACAATCGTCGAGACTGTGTGGGGACATCGCCTCCGCTTCTCTTCCTTCGGAGACTTCAGCACACAGCGAGTCAGCGTCTAGCAGATATGGTGAAGAATAAACTGCTGACTGTCCTGAAGATATGGGGACTGGACACCTGTTGTACCTTAGCAGTCCCCCAGGATACACCATGCAGGATCTCCAGATCTGAGCGGGCACTAGATCTCTCGGCTCTGGATGACCTGTGGGTAAGCCAGTCAGCACCTGGAATGTGAACTTCTTCATGTGTAATGCTCCAATCTGGAGCTTAATTTGTACAGACATATTTTGACTGTTTCTTAGTAGGGCTTGTCCTTCTGCTAACAATACCCAAACCGGCTTCTGGAGTTGTAGGTAGAGATGAGCATTGTTCTACTCGAACTGTTCGCCAATCTCAAATTCGAGCTGTTTTGGGTGGTGTTCGAGCCGGTCGGCGAACACGAACAATTTGAGAAAAATTCGGCTGTTCGAGGTTATGTTCGATAACTGTTCGTGCACCAAAATCATAACTGGATTTTTTCTCAGTAATGATGAAAATTAATGTTAATACGCAGTTTGAGTGTACAGCGGGGTGGGGGAAGGGGCAGGGGATGGATCTCTGCAGGAACAATGAAGATCTCCATTTTTTTTTCTCTTTCCCGCATTTGCAGTGGGGAGGTGCAATCTGTCAGCCTATCAGCAGCGCACACACGGAGCGAAGTGCTTTTTTTCACACAAGCAAGGGCATGTGTGATTGGCAGTGTATGTCACATGTCCTTGCCCTAAGCTAATCCTTTTTGGCCTATTGCAGAGTGTGTTAGTCAGTGGAGTAGCCTATCTGTGTTGCAAGATATACCACCTGTGTATAGAATACCAATTTTTTTACTGCACCTAGTGAAGTAAAATCTTTTGGGCATAGCATCATTCTATTAGTCCATCTATACTGACCTCCATCAGGTTGCAAACTGAATATAATTTTTTTCTGCATCTAGCTCTGAAAAAATATTTGGGCTTCTAGCAGTGTGTGGGACTTGGTCTATTAGTCCATCTATACTGACCTCCATCAGGTTGCAAATTAAAAATAATTTTTTTCTTCATTTAGCTCTGAAAAAATATTTGGGCTTCTAGCAGTGTGTGGGACTTGTTCTATTAGTCCTTCTATACTGACCTCCAGCAGGTTGCAAATTGAATATAATTTTTTTCTGCATCTAGCTCTGAAAAAATATTTGGGCTTCTAGCGGTGTGTGGGACTTGGTCTATTAGTCCATCTATACTGACCTCCATCAGGTTGCAAATTAAAAATAATTTTTTTCTGCATCTAGCTCTGAAAAAATATTTGGGCTTCTAGCAGTGTGTGGGACTTGGTCTATTAGTCCATCTATACTGACCTCCATCAGGTTGCAAATTAAAAATAATTTTTTTCTTCATTTATCTCTGAAAAAATATTTGGGCTTCTAGCAGCGTGTGGGACTTGGTCTATTAGTCCATCTATACTGACCTCCATCAGGTTGCAAATTAAAAATAATTTTTTTCTGCATCTAGCTCTGAAAAAATATTTGGGCTTCTAGCAGTGTGTGGGACTTGGTCTATTAGTCCATCTATACTGACCTCCATCAGGTTGCAAATTAAAAATAATTTTTTTCTGCATCTAGCTCTGAAAAAATATTTGGGCTTCTAGCAGTGTGTGGGACTTGGTCTATTTGTCCATCTATACTGACCTCCATCAGGTTGCAAATTAAAAATAATTTTTTTCTTCATTTATCTCTGAAAAAATATTTGGGCTTCTAGCAGCGTGTGGGACTTGTTCTATTAGTCCATCTATACTGACCTCCATCAGGTTGCAAATTAAAAATAATTTTTTTCTGCATCTAGCTCTGAAAAAATATTTGGGCTTCTAGCAGTGTGTGGGACTTGGTCTATTAGTCCATCTATACTGACCTCCATCAGGTTGCAAATTAAAAATAATTTTTTTCTGCATCTAGCTCTGAAAATATATTTGGGCTTCTAGCAGTGTGTGGGACATGGTCTATTAGTCCATCTATACTGACCTCCATCAGGTTGCAAATTAAAAATAATTTTTTTCTGCATCTAACCCAGCCAATAGTTTTGGCCTAATACCACAGTTTGGCCACTCAGCTCTGCTCGGTTACCATCCATTGTTTTTTTGTGCAAACAACTCCAGAGTTGTGAATTAGTTAACCACCAAAATGAGTGGAAAAAGGCCTGCTGCTGGTGGAAAGGGGAATAGGCGTGTTGGGAAGGGGAAAAAAGGTTGTGTCCGTGGGGTAGGTGCAGAAGAAAGACCATCTTCCAGCCAAACTAAAATGTCTACTTCTTTTAGCGGACAATGTGATAAGATCCCTTTCTTACGGCCACGCCAATCGCTACAAATTCCAGATGAGGCACAAAAACAGCAGGTGCTTCAACGGATATCAAGTGCTCCTTTAAGTGGGCTCTCCTCCACATCAACTTCAACATCACAAATACTCCAGTCCTCAAAGGTGTCACCCAAATCGCACTTGCTTCCTCACAGCTCCCAAATCTCCAGCTGCCCGTCTGAGTATGAGGTAGAACAGATGGTTGAGTCTGCAGAGCTGTTTACTCATACTATAGCCTGGGAATCAGAGGTCGACTCCAGCGCTTCTGTGAATCCAGACGAGGAAATGATCTGCACTGATGCCCAGAATCTTTATGAGTCGGATCCAGGACCAGACACAGAAGGTTCTGACCATAATGTAGACCCTCATTCCCAAACTGTAACTCCTGTTGGTGGAGACAATGAGGAAGACGATGATAAGACTCAAATACCTGATTGGAGCGACAACTTTAGTTTTTTGTCAGGGCAGGAACAGGTTGGCTCTGAGGAAGACGGGTGTGATAACGCACAGGGTGATGATGATGAGGTCGGAGATCCCACTTACTGTCAACCCACAGTCAGCCAAGAGATGAGGTCAGCAGAGGAGGTGGAGGAAGATGCTAGTGACGACGAGGTCAGGTTGCGCCTTCCTGGACAGAGATGTAGTACTGGAAGCACGTCAACAACTGCATCCTCAAACACAACTCTGCCTCTCACCACAAGTCGTGGTGGCTCTTCAGGTCGCATGGGTGCTAAGCCTTGCATAGCCTGGGCATTTTTTCAGATCGATAAAGATGACCCAACTCGTGTTATCTGTAACATTTGTCAGCAAAAGCTAAGTAGAGGCCAAAAAATACATAGTTTGAGTACTTCATGCATGAACCGGCACATGGACATGAAGCATAAGTTGCAGTGGGAAGCTCAGTGTGCTACAATGCGGTCTAGCCGGCCGGGCCAACCACCGTCTGCCATATCTTGTGCATCCGCGGCCTCTTCATTCTCTGTGACTGGGGGGACAGCAGTCACACCTGTTTTGGGGCGCAGACCTGCCACCTCTTTACCCGCAACAGCCAGCGTGATTGGCAGGTCATCATTTTCTTTGGAGGTGGTAACACCAGCTGGTATTGAGCGCTGTCCGACATCGATAGCACCACCTTTGGATCAAGGCAACCTAACATGTCCGCCTGCATCTTCCTCACAGACCAGCAGTTTGCCGGGGACACCCTTTTCAACGCCGTCTAAGCACAATAGCCAGCCCTCGGTCCCTCAGATGTGGACAAGTAAAAGACCATTTCCTCCTAACCATGAGAAAGCTAAGAGGTTGAATTTCACCATCTGCAAGCTCTTGGCTACAGAAATGCTGCCTTTCCGCCTGGTGGACACAGAGGATTTTCGAGACCTTATGTCCGTCGCAGTGCCCCAGTACCAGATGCCCAGTCGGCACTACTTCTCAAAGAAAGGTGTGCCTGCGCTCCACCAGCATGTCGCACACAACATCACCGCTTCTTTGAGAAACACTGTGTGTGACAGGGTGCATTTCACCACAGACACTTGGACGAGTAGGCATGGACAGGGGCGTTACATGTCGCTGACTGGGCACTGGGTAACTTTGGTGACAGCAGGACAAGGGGCTGCTGTCCAAGTCTTGCCGTCCCCACGAGTTGTGCGTCAATCCTCTTTATGTCAAAGTTCCTCCACTGCTTCTGCCTCCTCAACCTCCTCTCGGTCTTCCACCTGCACCCAAAGCCTGTCTGGTCATGCCACAAGCTTTCTAACTGTGCAGAAGGGATCCTGCACACCTCCTTACTATGCTGGCAGTAGGGCTCAACGTCATCAGGCGGTTTTTACATTGAAATGTCTGGGAAATGTGAGTCACACAGCTGAGGAGTTGTGGTCAGCTCTGGAGAACCAATTTCATGAATGGTTGTCTCCACTGGACCTGAAACCAGGGAAGGCCGTGTGCGACAATGCTGCAAACCTGGGTGCGGCCCTTCGCCGGGGCAATGTCACACACGTGCCTTGTATGGCTCACGTGTTGAACCTGGTTGTCCAGCAATTTTTAGCCCACTATCCCAGACTAAATGGCCTTCTGCAGAGGGCACGGTCGCTGTGTGCTCACTTCCGCCGTTCGCATCCCGCAGCTCAGCGACTTACATATCTACAGAAGTCATTGGGCCTGCCACTTCACCGGCTAAAATGCGATGTGCCTACCCGGTGGAATTCAACTCTGCACATGTTGCAGCGACTGTGGCAGCACCGACAAGCCCTGGTGCAATACGTTCTGACGTATAGCCTGGGCCAACGAGATTCAGAGGTGGGGCAAATCACGCTGGAGGAGTGGTCTCAGATCAGGGACCTATGCACCCTTCTGCACAGTTTTGAAATGGCGACGAAGATGTTTAGTGCTGACGATGCCATTATCAGCATGACTATTCCGGTGATTTACATGCTGGAGCACATGTTAAACAGAATTCGGAGTCAGGTGGTGGCACAAGAGGAGGTGGAGGAAGTAGAGGAGGAGGAGTTGTATGCGGAAGGGCTAACATCTGCAAGGTCCAGACGGTCAGCAGCACCAAGGCGGCAGGCATGTGAGGGTGGGGGAGATGGTTTTACCAGGGCACATGGTAGCAGCCAAACTAGTGAGGAAGGTGCAGGAGCCCAGGAAGAAGTGGAGGACGAACTGATGGAAGACTCATCAGATGAGGGAGACCTTGATCACATTTCTGTTGTGCGAGGTTGGGGGGAGAGGACAGAGGAAGGAAGCATGATTGTTACCTCGCCACCAACACAACAGGGACTTGGTGCTCCTGGATGCGCAACACACATGAGTGCCTTCTTGCTGCACTACCTGCAACATGACCCTTGAATTGTGAGAATTAGAAATAATCCTGACTACTGGGTTGCCACACTGTTAGATCCCCGGTACAAAAGTAAATTTGCAGAAATTATTCCTGCCATAGAAAGGGATGCACGCATGCAGGAGTATCAGCAGAGACTGTTGCAGAATCTTACATGTGCTTTTCCACAAAATACCAGTGGTGCACGTAGTGAATCTCACAGTTCCAACTTGCCAACCGTGGGACCGTCAAGTGTTCAGCACTCAAACCGTAACAGAACCACAGTATCTGCTGGTAACATCAATTTTGCGGAATCATTTCACCACTTTTTTAGCCCATCCTTTGCAAGGCCACAGGAGACAAGAAGTCTGACACATAGTCAACGCCTAGAGATGATGGTACAGGAGTATCTCCAAGTAAACATTGAAGCCACGACTGTGTCACTGGACCCTTGCTCTTTTTGGGCTTCCAATCTGGATAAATGGCCGGAGCTAGCCACTTACGCCTTGGAGATCTTGTCATGCCCCGCAGCCAGCGTTCTGTCTGAACGTGTGTTCAGCGCTGCTGGTGGTGTGCTGACAGATAAGCGCACGCGGCTCTCCACTGATAATGTAGACAGACTCACGTTCATAAAGATGAACAAATCATGGATCCGAAACGACTTTTCTACCCCTGTGTCATCCTGGGGAGAGTAAAAGCTTGATGATTGGTTAAAATCACCCTACCAACCGTTTTAAGCTTTCAAATTACTAATCATGTTTATCTGTATCTTGACTGGAAAATAATTTGGGCTTTGTAGCAGTGTGCAGCACTGATCCTATTAGGCCATCTATAATAAGCTTCACCAGATTTAAAATTAAAAATAATTTTTAGCTGCATCTAGCCCGGAAAATAATTTTGGGGCTCCGAGATGCGCAAGACACATAAGTGCCTTCTTGCTGCACTACCTGCAGCATGACCCTCATATTGTCAGAATTCGAAGTAATCATGACTACTGGGTTGCCACACTCTTAGATCCCCCAAACTTTTCGATCAACCTTTTCATTTTAATAAAGACCAAAAAAATGGTCATTTTTGAAATTATAAGCATTAGCAGGTTGTTAGAAATTGAAATCAAACAGTTTTCAACTCAAAACTTTATTCTAGGTGATGTTACATTTTCACATAGGACCCCTTGTTCGAAAGGAGCTTCTGAACTCTCTCGTCCATTGAATTTGTCAGGTTTTGGATGGTTTCTGCTTCAATTGTTTTGCATGAGGACAGAATACCCTCCCAGAGCTGTTGCTTAGATGTGAACTGCCTCCCGCCATCATAGACACTCCTTTTAATGATGCTCCAAAGGTTCTGAATGGGGTAGAGGTCAGGGGAGCATGGGGGTCACACCATAAGTTTGTCCCCTTTTATGCCCATATCAGCCAGAGATGCAGATGTTTTATGTGCAGCATGAGATGGTGCATTATCATGCAGAAAAATGATCTTGCTGTGAAATACACGGTTCTTCTTCTTGAACCATGGCAGGAAGTGCTGTTTGAGAAAATCCACATACATTATGGAGTTCATCTTTAGCGCCTTCAGGGATCCTAAAGGGGCCGACAATCTCTCTCCCCATGATTCCAGCCCAAAACATTACTCCACCTCCTCCTTGTTGGCGCTGTAGCCGTGGTTGCGTGGGGTGTCCATCAACCAGCCATCCTCCACTCCATCCATCTGGACCATCGAGCGCTGCACGGCACTCATCCGTGAACAAAACAGTTTTGAAATCAGTCTTCATGTAATGTTTGGCCCACTGGAGCCGTTTCTGCTTGTGTGAAGTGGATAGAGGAGGTCGACAGGATGGCGCATGCACAGCTGCAAACCTCTGAAGGACCCTGCATCTTGTTGTTCGGGGGACGTTGGAGGCACAAGCAGCTTCAAAAACTTGTCTGCTGCTATGACAAGGCTTTTTTGCCGCTGCTCTTTCAACCTGACGTAATTGCCTGTAGGAAAGAGTCCTCAATTTGCCCTTATCAGCACGCACACGTGTGTACTGTGAATCAGCTACATACTTCTTGATTGCCAAGACACTTCATCCTGATCATCGCACAATGTTGATTGTAGTCATGCCTTGACCTAAACACTCCACAATTTGTTGCTTCTCAGCAGCCGACACATCCTTTTTCTTTCCCATTTTGGCAGAAAATGTAGGCTGCTTAATAATGTGAGAGAGCCTTCTTAAGTAGTCTTGCCTTTCATTGGACACACCTGCCAAACTAATTAGCACAGGTGTCTGCAATTGCTTACAGTGATATAAAGAGCCCTGACACACATCACCATCAATGAGTTTAACTGACAAACAAACAAATTCTTCCCTTATCACTCCTAAACACTTTTTGTATAATAATTTGGAACGCAGTGTACATGTGCTTTTCCACAAAACACCAGTGGTTCACGTAGTGAATCTTACAGTTCTAACTTGCCAACCGTGGTCTGTATGGAGTTGTTCAATAAAGGGCCCAAAATTAAGATAACATAGATGGGAGAGGTCTCTATGAATAGGAATTCCTAAGTATTTGATACCCTGTGAGGGCCAGGCAAAGGGAAAGTTGGACTGGATGGAATCCTATATGGATTTGGGGAGGGAGACATCGAGGGCCTCAGACTTCGCTGCATTGATTTTAAAATTTTACCATGTAACAAAGTGATCTATTTCAGCCATAACAGCATGGATGGATATATGTGATTGAGTGATATATACTAGGACATCATCAGCAAATAGAGAGCACTTGTACTCGGTGCCTCCCACCTCAATCCACCTAATATTGGGGTTATGGCGAATTGATGAGAGCAGGTGCTCCGTCACTAGGATGTATAAGAGAGGGGACAGAGGACATCCCTGCCTTGTCCCATTGGTGATTGTGAAAGGTGATGAAAATGTTCTGACGCACCCCCTGGGCCTTGGGACACCCGGAGCCGGACCCTTTTTGGTGGATGCTGGTGGTTGTAGTCTTCGTGGCGGTGACCCGGTTCCGTGGCTCAGGGCGGTCAAACCAGTGGCGGAACTATTTATGTGGTTTTCATGTTTAAATGTCCGACTACGCCACCCGTGGATTGCGGTCAGAGTGAACCGCCGCTACAAGGCAGACCACTGAGGCTGGTGTTGTGGGTGCAGCAGAGCGTAGCATAACTCCCCACGGGAGGAGTGTAGCCTCAGGGCAGTGTATGAGGAGGATGGGGGTGATGGTGCAGGGCAGCAGCAGTAATGACACGGAGTCAGTGATGCAGTTCAGGGCCTTTACTCACAGTTCTTATTATCAAGACCACGTCTGCAGGTAACGGCTGCCCACGTCGTACTGTGCTCACCAGGTGAGGGGCTCAGACAACTCCCAGATAACTTTGGAGCACTTCACAGGACCCCCTTTGTGTGTCCTTTGTCTGGCCTTTCTTACCAACACTTCTGTCCGGCTGCCTCGGGCCTCCTCTTGGTAAACTTGGCGCCAGTTTCCCTGACCCTATGTGGTGCCTTCCTAGCGGGTGTAGCGAGGGGCTGCGCCACATAAAATGTCAGAGCCTCCGGTTTCTAGCTGAGGGTCGTTTCCTGCCTCCACTAGTTCGGGGACCGGTCTCCCCCTTTGGCCTGACCCCTCCACGCAGGTGGATTCGGGCGTGCGGTGGCGACTCGCCCGTCCGCACCCCTGGGATCCCTTCATTCCTCGTTCCTGGAGCCTTCTCCGCTCCTCTTCCTTCCTTCTCCCTCTTCCAGGCCTGGGCCTCTGTTACTAGGCCCGCCTCCGGAGCAGAGCTCATGCAGAGCCCCTGCTCCCTGCCACTTCTGCTCAGACTTCTCTGCACTGAACTAAGATGGTGCCCACCTTTTATACTCCCTTCTCAATGCACCCAGGAACTGCTTCCTCCCTGCTCCTGCACTACAGGGTTCCCCTTCCTCATTGTTCCCTCCCCCCACTCCAGCCAGGGCAAGGGACTGTCGTGCCCATCTCAGGGGCATATTGGTCGCCCTGCCCCACGGCAATGTGGTGTAATGCATGCAGGTGTCGGGTCCTGATCCACACTCCATCCTTACCTGAGAGTGAGATATCACACCTCTGGGTGAGGTGCAATACGTCTGTAGCAACCGAGCCCTCAGGGTGCTACAGTTCCATTTATCTTCAGCCTAGGTGACGTATTGCGATACAGGGCCGTGATTTTGGCTATAAAAGGGTCCCCTAGACCCCTACCCCAAGCTTTTTAAGAGAATCATATATGGCGTGCCAGGAGACTCTATGGAATGCTTTCTCAGCATCCAACGAGAGTATCTAATTACAAATTTTTAACTGCATCTAGCCCAGGAAATACTTTGTGCCTAGTAGCAGTGTCTGCTAGTGAGCAGATTATCCCGGCTGTTAAGCAAGCTGCACCACCTGTAGTTTAGACACTTAATTTTTTCAAAGGAAATGCTTCGGGACCATGGGATACTTAGTGAAGAGCATCAGGAGGCACCCCAAGGCATAGGGGCTGGGACTGGCAGTAGGATGCCTTGCGGTGGACAGCCGAGCTCGATCCTTATAAAAGCTTTTTAACTGCAGCAGCTTTAGTGGACGCTACTGAAGCTGGAATTACCGCGGCTGCTGGCATGAGACTTGCCCTCCAATAGATCCTTGTAAATGGATTTAAAGTGTATTCATTCAAATTAGAGAGACAATTTAAATTAAAAAGCTTAGAGCTGCCTCCACCACAGGGGGGCTCGCTCGACTCACCAGCGGACAGGCACCAGTATTGGGAGAGGGGGGCTGGCCGTCAGGGTTCACCGCGGCTCTGGCACAAACCCGGCGACACGGAGGTGGCACGGGCAGGAGCGGACTGGCCGTGTCGGCTTCTCACTTTTTGGATTTTAGAAGGGCATGACATGCCTATATCTGTGTCTCCCCCTCCTTTTACTCCTCCACCTCTTTTATTTTCGCATGACTATATGTACTTGTCACTTTTCCATGTGTTAGTTATGTCTTCTGAGCAGTTTGTCAGCTTTTGGACACCTTTGAAGGTGTTTTCTATGTGTTTCTATGTGTTTTTGTTTGCCTGCCATTGGTTTTAACGGTGTTCGAAGGTGTTCGACGAACAGTTCGACGAACAGTTCGGCGAACACACGGGTGTTCGACGAACCGAACCGAACTCGAACACTACGGGGGTGGCTCAACACTAGTTGTAGGACGGGAATCAGACACCGACTCTTCAAGGCTTTAAGCCCAAAACTTCCGGTTAATCCGAGGCCTTCACTTGCCATGAGACAGTCATGGTCATCTGTGGAGAGGAAACGCTAACGCCGAGGGCAGCCTCTCCTACAGGCCTAATGTCTTGGGATTCTCCAACCTTCACTGGACAAAGACCGTCAGGGGGTCCCAAACAACCGCAGCGGGACTGCAATCTGATTTTGTGACTGAGTTCTGGCTTCTGCTTTGCCTGACGAATATAGTCATCCTTCATGGATTCTGTGCGGAAAGCTGCCTCTACAGGCTGGGAAACAGGAGGTCTTTGGGAGGACAGAACCTGGCGTGACGGTTTACCTTTACGCCTTGCACATCAGGACTGCCTCTTTAGGTAGGGAAGAGAAGTTTTCTGTGGAGCATAGTCATCCTGTGTGGATTCTGGGTGGGCAGCAGTCTCTTCGGGCTGAAGGACTGGTAGGCTACCTACACACATCACCCATCGGGGCTGCTCCGGGATATTGGGAAGGGAAGCTTTAGCAAAGGCTTCAGGATTAGGGTCATCGAAGACCATTAGAAAGGCCACCAGGAAGGCCTGCAGGTCAAAGACAATAGGATCCCATGCTTCCCATAGGGGGCGATCCATTTCAAGGCGTCACCCGATAGGTAGGACATCATAAATGCCACTTTAACCCGATCGGTAGGAAAATAGTGAGCATAAAACTTGAAATGCAGCATGCATTGCTCCACAAATGCACAGCTTCATTTTGGATCACCATAGTACCGTGGTGGATCCGCAGGAACGAGTGCTGAAAGATCCACTTGGGCTGGTGCGTAAATCGCCTGGTCCATAGCTTGAGAAAAAAATTTTTCTTGGTGAACGTATTCGCCAGACAAGGATTCAAAATGTCTCTGAGAGCGATATGCCGTGGGGCTCAACCGGAACCATGGTCTGAGCAAACTATTACGCTCGCGCCCGAACTGACTGGCATGAGCCTGATTAGTATGCAGACAGGTGGATACTGGCAAGCACGGCTGGTATGCAGACAGGTGGGCACTGGCAAGCACGGCTGGTATGCAGACAGGTGGGTACTAGCATTCACGGCTGGAGTGCAGACAGGGAGATACTGGCAAGCACGGCTAGAGTGCAGACGGGGAGATACTAGCAGGTTGGAGCACAGGCTGGATAGGGTCCAGTACAGACTGGGAGACAGGAACAGAGCCGCAGATGCGGTAGACAAGCAGAGTAAAGCGAAACCGCCAGAGCGAAGGACAAGGCAGAGCATAGAGGAACCGCCGGTGCGGTGAGCAAGCAGAGCGGTGCAAAAACCACAGGTGCGGTGGGCAAGGCAGAGCAGAGTGAAACCGCAGGTGCGGTGGACAAGGCAAAGCAGAGCGAAACCGCAGGTGCGGTGGACAAGGCAGAGCAGAGAGAAACCGCAGATGCGGTGGACAAGGCAGAGCAGAGCGGAACCGACGTAGCGGTGGGCAAGGCAGAGCAGAGAGTAGCCGCCGGACCGGTGGGCAAGTAGAGCCAAACAGGGCTGAACGTGCAGGCAGAGAGGACAGGACTCTGTTCACATGGAACAGAGTGGAAAATACAGGAAGATGGCTAGAACACAGGAGGTAGATACGGAGGAAGGGAAAAGGGACAAGCAGAACCAGATACACACAAGGCACTTACTATGAAGTAGCGAGTGGACACAAAACTCACAAACAGAAGTACAGAGACAACAATTTGGAGTTAGGTGCAGATTCAGATACTGCAGGAAAACGAAAGGAACGGACATAGAGACAAACAGGTAACAGGCTAGGATACAGTTCAGACAGGAACTGCTACTGCAACGAGACACAAGAACGAGCCTGGGTATACAGCCAACAGAGTGGCGGAAACAGACTAGAAGTCAGAGGTAACAGGTCTGGGTATGCAGCCCCCAGAGTGGCGGAAACAGACTAGAAATCAGAGATAACAGGCCTGGGTATGCAGCCCCCAGGGTGGCAGAAACAGACAAGATACAGGACAGGACCTGGCAATACAGTTGCAAAGACAAACTGAGTGAAGGTGTTTCTCAGGCACCTCCTTCTGGGTGGAGGGGGTTTAAATATCCAGTGACTCACAGCAATATGCTGGGGACACATTAGGAGTGTGCCCACAGCAGCTATAAGAATCAGAAAGTAACCGGGACCGCCGCCCTAAGCAATCAGACAGGAGACCTGCACACAGCATGAACTGGAGCAAGGTTTGCAGGCTGTACTGACAGGTAAGATTGCGGTCTTGCATAGTGGGAGGTGGTGGACTATGCAAGCACGCCGCCAGGGATGTTACACAATCTATAATTGGAGGACAATATTTTCCACGTTCACTTCAAATGTCTGGATTTAAACCGCAGTTATATGTGATACATCTGACAGAGGACCACGGCTTTAAATAGCAGGCCTGTAATTTACTAATATTATTCTACGCAGACACCTAGTGTGAATAGCTTGACCGATACACTGCAACAAAATGAAAATGGAAGAAATGGATGATTTTGGAACACTCTTATAGGTGATATGTCTGACATAGAACCACAGTTTTAAATAGCAGGCCTGTAATTTACTAAAAATATTCTTCACAGACACCTAGTGTGAATAGCTTGACCGACACACTGCAACAGAATGGAAAAGAAGGCCAATATTTTGCATGTTCAGTTCAACTTTCTAGATTTTTATCTGGCTGTATGCTGCAGTGCTAACAAGCAAATGGAGCAGAAAAATAGTGAACTCTGGATTGCTTTTTAAGCAAATAACCAGGATTACGATAAACAAAAAAAATTTGCCCTGGCCCCTGAAATCTGGGGCTATGTATACAAACATCTGTAATTATTACAGCAGCAGCAGACAGGATGTTCAATGGACCCTCTTGCGCTATATGCACTGCAGTCTGCCACATACACTGCCTGCCTGCCTAACTCCTGCCTAGCACTGATTATATGCAGCTGGATTAGTCCTCAAAAGGACTGTTAGTTCAGTTGGATATATATATATATATATATGTTGTGGAATACCTATACTAACTATAAACAAGCAAATCTCTCCCTGATGCCGCAGCACCTCTCCCTACTCTGCCTGATTCCAGGGTAGACTGTGACGAGCATAGCAGCGCCAGATCTTATATAGACCTGTTGAAGCTCTGCAGCCAGCCAATCACATTAATGCCCGCAACCAACATGGCTACGGCATTTCAATGAGTGGCAGGCAATCTCTGCATGTTCATTGGCTCTCTAAAGAGGCCAAACATGCAGGGAAGGGACCTGAGTTCCCACCCAAGAAACCCAGAAATACTCGACGAGCAACGAGCTTGTCGAGCACCGTGATGCTCAGGCGAGTACCGAGCAGTGGCAAGCACGGTCACTCATCACTAATTTTGACCATGCTAACCCTGCCTTCTGAGGGGCTTCTGGTGCTCCAGCTGCATTGGCAACTTCCTACTCCCCTCTGCCTTGTTCTTCCACTGAGCCCCCACTGTCAGGTTGGAAAGCCGTCAGTAGTTTCTCTACCAGCTTGTGCTTGTATTCACGCAGTTTGCGATCCCTTTTCAGTGACGGACGTAATGATGAAATGTTGTCCTTGTAGCGGGGATTCAGCAGGGTTGCCATCCAGTAATCTGCACTGATTACAATATAAGCAACTCTGTGTTTGTTGCGCAGGCACAGTAGCATGTATTGACTTAGTGTGCCAGGCTGCTCAAAGGCAATGACAACCTGTCCTCAGTGAGAGGTGTATTGTCTGCGTACTCTGCATCCCCCCAGCCACACTCCAATGATGCCTGAGAGCTGCTCTGAATGCCACCCGGCTGTGAACAGAGTTTATCCTCTTCCTCATCTTCCACATTCTCTCAAAGTGATTCCTGGCTGTATAGTTGGGTTCCTGGACACTGCTCGGACAGTAAACTACCCTCTGAGCCATGTGTGAATGACAGGCCTGATAACAGTGTGAATTGACCCTGGTCCTCCTGCTCCTCCTCCTCCTCCTCCTGTGTCACCACCTTATCCTTCATCTCCTGAATTATTTATTCCAGAAGTCATATAAGTAGTATAGTAATGCTGATTATGGCGTCATCAGCGCTAGTCATATTGGTGGAATATTCAAAGCAGTGCAATACGGCACACATGTCCTGCATGGAGGCCCACTGATTGGTGGTAAAGTGGTGTTGTTCTGCAGAGTGACTCACCCATGTGTGCTGCAGCTCAAACTTCACTATTGTCTGCTGCTGCTCGTACAGTCTCTCCAGCATATGCAAGGTGGAGTTCCACCTTGTTGGTAAATCACATATGAGGTGCTGACTTTGAAAGTAGAAGTGACGCTGCAGCGCAGACAGGCAAGCAGCAGCAGGGTAAGAACAATGAAAGCGCTCACACACTGCCCACACTTTCAGCAGCAGCTCTGACATATGTGGGTAGCTTTTCAGGATGCTCTGCACCACTAAGTTCAGCACTAAGTTCAGCACATGTGCTAGACAAGGCTGGGATTGATGTTCACTAGTAACAAACACTCATCTATCTGCTGTATGATCTCCATCCACAGCTGCTGCACAATAGTTACACAGAGATGGTGGAAGAGAAGATTTATTTTTTTGCCACACTAATTGTATAGACAAAGTGGTAAAGCAAAAATGCTTGTTTGGCCTAAAAAATGGCAAAAGAAGGCAGCTGAGATTTATTTATTTGCCACACTACTTGTATAGACAGCGGTACAGTAAATTATTTGTTTAACCTATGAATCACAAAGTGATGGCTGCTGAGATTTATTAATTTGCCACACTACTCGTATAGACACAGCGGTAGAGTAAAATTATTTGCTTGACCTACAAATGGCAAAAAGATGGCTGCAGAGTAGAATTATTTTTTATGCATACTGCTAATACATACACGGCTTCAGGCTACACACAGCGGCTTTTTGGCACGGTACTTTCACAGGCGGGGTTGCAGAGTACACACAGTGGCTTTTAACGCAGTATTCCTACATATATGGGTGCAGAGTACACACAGCGGTACAGTAACATTTTTTGCTTGGCCTCCAAATGTCAAAAGAGATGGCTTCTGAAATGTATTTATTTGCTACACTACTAGTATAGACACAACGGCACAGTAAAATTATTTGTTTGGCTTACAAATGGCAAAGAGACAGCTAATGAGATTTATTTTTAAAATTTGTCACACTACTCGTATAGACACAGCGGTACAGTAAAATTATTTGTTTGGCCTACAAATGGCAAAGAAACGGCTGCTGACATTTATTTATTTGACACAATACTCTTATACACACAGCAGTACAGTAAAATTATTTTTTTGGTCTACAAATGGCAAAGAGATGACTACTGCAATTTATATATTTGACACACTACTCGTGTAGACACACCAGTAAAATAATTTTATTTGTTTAGCCTACAAATGGCAAAGAGACGGCTGCTGAGATTTTTTTTTCTTTGCCACACTACTTGTATACACACAGTGGTGCAGTAAAATTATTTGTTTGGCCTAAAAATGGCAAATAGACAGCTGCTGAGATGTATTTATTTGCGACAATACTCGTATACACACAGCAGTACAGTAATTTTATTTGTTTGGCCTACAAATGACAAAGAGACAACTGCTGATATTTATTTATTTGCCACATTACTTGTATAGACACAGCGGTAAAGTAAAATTATCTGTTGGCCTGCAAATGGCAAAGAGATTTCTGCAGAGTAGAATTATTTTTTATACACACTGCTCATACAGACAAGGCTTTAGACTATACACAGCGGCATTTTGGCACAGTATTCCCACAGATGGGGTTGCAGAGTTCCCACAGGTGGGGTTGCAGAGTACACACAGTGTCTTTTTGCACAGTACTCCTACATATATGAGTGCAAAGTACCCACAGCGGCTTAAAGGCACAGTCCTCCCACAGGCGAATTTACAGAGTACACATAGCAGCTTTTAGCACAATACTACCACAGGTGGATTACATAGTACACAAAGCGGCTTTTGGCACAGTGCCCTCACAGGCAGGGTTGCAGAGTACACAGCGACTTTTGGCATTGTGCTTCCACAGATACAAGTGGAGGGTACACACAGCGGCTTAAAAGCACAGCTATCCAACAGGCGGGGTTGCAGAGTACACGCATCAGCTATTTGCACAGTACTCCCTCAGGCTGGGGTGCAAAGTACACACAGTGGCTTTTAACACATTACTCCTACAGATATGGGTGCAGAGTAGAGATGAGCGAACCTTTCAAGGTTCGGTTCAGAACGACAAACTTCTCGATGTTCACCTAACATTTCGCCAAACATATCAGAATCCCATTGAATTCAATGGGAGGCAAAATCAAAAGCATAGACAACACCTTCAGGGGGCCCAAACGCTGCCAAACCAGTTCAAATTAGGTACAGACACCAGGAAAAGTGGCATCAATTGATCCAGAGTACAAATAGAATAGTTGCGTAGCATAGATGCATGGAACAGGGCCTGGGACAGGCATAGACCAACATATCTAACTTAAAAATTGATCAGTAATACATGGATGAGTAACAGGTGTAGTCCTGCCAAATTCAGGCAACACACATGAAGGAGACCCAACTAGAAGTCCATACATTTCCTAAAATTAAGGGCAGAAACCAGTAGAAGTGGCATCAATTAACCCGCAGTAGAAATTTTATAATGACACAGCAGCAGTCAGGCATGGGCCATGTTTGAGACACGGTCTGGGCCAACATTTATAGCTTTGAATTTAAGTTCAAAATAAGAGGTGGGTGAGGGACTGGTGTAGGTCTACGGTGCTGGGAGCCCTGATAACTCATGCAAATGCTCAAACTGCTTTTCTGCTCAGCCACACTCAGGTCTCACAAATATCAGATTCGTAGACTCCTATTGTTTGAAAAATGTAAGGATAGTAACACAGGTAGTTGACTGAAAGTAAGTGCAGGCCTGCCGGTCTGGGAGCCCAACTGCTACAGTAAACATACATGAAGGAGATCCAACTTGGAGTCCAAACATTTCCAAAAATTAGAGAGAGACACCTCTAAAGTGGCATCAATTTCCCCAGAGTAGCAATAGTATAATGGAGCTCTGACACACCTTCCACTACAGGCAACCCACCAGATGGTGACCCAACTTGGAGTCTTCATATTTGAAAAATAGCAAACAGCAGCAATAGCAACAGCAGGCACAGAAGTCACAACAAAGGTGTCACAGACTGCAATAACGTGAGATCAATGCAGCACACTAAAAATTACATCATCACCTAGTCTGCCCAGTCTGCAACTGGGGTGCAAAAGTCATTGAAGATCCATTAGAAAAAGCAGAGAAATCCAGCTCACAGATAAGGTCTAAAAAAGTGCATTTTATTTTCCAAGGTACATGAAGCAAAGATAAAAATTGTGTTCACTAAAAAAGAGAATGCAGGCATCTTTCGACGCATTTTGAATGCATTTGTCTTCAAAGAGCGCTTGCTGTTCAAAATGCGTCAAAAGATGCCTGCGTTCTCTTTTTTGTGGATATACAATTTTAATCTTGGCTTCATGTACCTTGGAAAAGAAAATACACTTTTTTGGACTTTATCTGTGAGCTGGATTTTTCTGCTTTCTTTATTGGATGTTGCGCCCTGCCCAGGTGCTTTCCATGCTCCAAAAGTGTGAAACTGCAGGTGGTGAGCTGGATTTACTACTGTGACATTGAAGATCCATGTCCTGTTCAGCTTGATGAAAGTTAGGCGGTCTACACCTTCAGGGGACAGATGTGCTTATCCATCAGGGCACCACCAGCAGCGTTGAAGACACGGTCTGAGAGAATGCTGGCTGCAGGGCAAGACAAAGCCTCTAAGGCGTGACAGTCGAGCTCAGGCCACTGTTCCATTTTTGAAGACCAAAATGCAAAAGGGTCCAAAGCCTCCTGTTGGTATTGATATTGAGCTTGAGATACTCCTGCACCATCCTCTCCAGTGTTTCACTACGTGTCAGACATGTACTGCTGGAGCACAGGCTGGTCTAAAAAATGTGTGAAACTACTCACAGAAAATGCTTCTGCCACTTACACTGCTGCTGCTGCTAATATTTTTGCTTTGATGACTTAATGTTTCTGCTGTTGGAAGCCTAGAACTGCGATGCATACTGTGTGCCTCACTGCTGCTTTGGTGAAAACCACCCATAATATTTTCTACAAGTGTGTTTCGGAACTCCAGCATGCGCGGGTCCCTTTCCAGGAGGGAAACATCTGGCAACATGTACTCTTGTACCGTGGATCTAGCAGAATGGCAACTCAGTAGTTAGTACTATTTCTAATACTAACATTATTGGCATCATGTTGCAGATAGTGCAGCAAGAAGGCACTCATGTGTCAGGTGGTTCCATGAGGTCCAAACCATGATGTGTTGATGGCGGGGTAACCCTCAAGCTTGCTTCCTCCGTTCTCTCCCATCAACCATGGACAACAGAGAGGGGATCATTATTCTCTTCATCTCCTGACCTTTGCGCGCCCATCACCTCTTCCACCTCATCCTCCTCCATTTGTTCTTCAGCTCCTACACCTTGACTAACAGTTTGTCTGGTATCATGAGCCCCCCACGATTGCTGTAATCCATACTCCCATGGCACCCGCCTTTATGACGACAGTAAGGAACTAAGAAATATTGTTATCCCTTCTGCATCCTCCTCTGCTTCCTCCTCTTCCTCTGGGACCACCAACTCATCCTGTAGACTAATCAAAGTGTGCTACAACATGCAGCTGACCGGAATAGCGATGCTGATTATGGCATCGTCAGAGCCAAAAATCTTAGCAGTCAGTTTAAAACTATGCAGAAGGTGCAAAGGTCTTTCATCTGTGCCCACTCTGCAAGCATGATTTGCATCATGTCTGCGCTGCGTTGGCACAGGCTATGCAAAATGACATACTGCACCAGGACTCGTTGCTTCTGCCATTGCAACATGTGCAGAGTGGAATTCTTCCTTGTCGGCACATCGCATATCAACCAGTTAGCCCGTAGGCCTAAAGACCTCTGTAGCAATGCAAGTTGATGATTCGCGGCGTTCGAACGGTGGAAGTGAGCACACAGCGACCATGCTTTCTGCAGAAGCGCATCCCGGTTGGGATAGTGGTGTAGAAGATGCTGAACCACCAGTTTCAGGACATGAGCCATGAAAGGCACGTGAGTGAGATTGCCCGGGTGTAGGGACGCCACCAGGTTCCCACCATTATCGCACACGGCCTTCCCTGACTCCAGGTTCAGTTGAGACAGCCATTGCTCAAACTTGGCCAGGATAGCTGTCCACAGCTATATAACTGCGATCTCCAAGGTATATTTATTTAAAACACTGCCGGATTACAGTGAGCCCTGGCTGCACAGTATGGAGGTGGGGGGTATTCTCTCTACACTGTTGGAAAGCGTGTCTCATTAAGAGAGAGGTTGAGTGTGCAGGTGGAGGCCCTCAAGGAGGAGTAGGAGGCAGAAGCAGTGGAGTAAGTGTTAGATTGAGAGATTTGTCCATCAAGCCTTGGGGATTCCAAGACTTGTGGAGCAACTCCTTCTCCGCCTGCCTCAACAGCCACCAGAGTCACTCAGTGCCCAGTCAGAGGGATGTAACACCTCTGGCCTTTCTTGCTTGACCAGGTGTCAGTGGTAAAATACACTCTGTCTGACATAGATTTTTTCAAGGAATGGGTGATTTTGTCTGCGACGTGCTGATGTAGCACAGGCACAGCTTTCTTAGAGAAGTAATGGCGACTGGGCAACTGATACTGAGGGACTGCGATGCCCATCAATTTTCAGAAACCATCTGTATCCACCAGGTGGAAAGCGAGCATTTCCGTGGCCAACAGATTGGAGATGGTGACGTTCAAGCTCTTTGCTTTGGCATGTGTAGAAGGAAACAATCCTTTACATGACCACAACTGCAGGACCGAGGGCTATCTGTGGTGCTGAGAGAGGGTGGAATAGGGTGAAAATGCCAAACTGCTGGAATGTGAGTGCGGTGCAGGTAGAGATGTTATGCAGAGGAGGAAGAAGCAGCAGATGCAGTTGATGGGGCGACCAGTGGTCGGCAAGGCCCGCTGGTTCGCATTTTAGGGCAATGAGATTCTCAGACTAATGCATGCTGATCATGCATGTGCCGATTCATGCATGTAGTAGTTAAATAATTGCAATTCTTGCCTCTACTCAGTCATTTTTTGCAAAGTTGGCAGGTAACGTGAGTTGGGTCATCCTTTGCTGTCTCAAAAAAGGCCAAGGCAAGGCAACCATTGCTGTCCTTGTGAACTTTAGACCCACAACTGCTGCTGGCCACAGCCAGAGTTGTGGCTGAGGGTGCAGTGCTTGTGGTGGTTGCATCACTTCATGTCTGTGTGGGAAGCTGCAACAGAACCTCCTTGTCCTCCTCCTCCACCTCCTCTGCTGAGCTACCTAGCTGCATGCCTCTGGGTTCACAGCAAGTGGGATCTACAACCTCATCGTCATCCTCTCTCTTCTCCCACTCCTCGCCCTGAGAGTCAACCTCCTCCTCTTCCTGCCTTGACAGCACAGTACAGTCTGAGTGCGCCTCAAGTATCTGAGTCTCATAAGGATCACCTCCACCCCCATGGTTTAACATCTGGTGAGGATGGTCTGGATTCTCCTCCGACCCTAAGTCATCAGGCCCTGGATCCAACTGAAATTTAAATTGGGCATCGGTGCAGATTAGTGATGAGTGAACGTGCTCAGATAAGGGGTTTACCGGGCATGCTCAAGTACTTACCAAGTATCTTGCTCGTATATTCTGTTTGAGCCTTGTGTCTACATGATTTGTGGCTAACAAACAGGCAATCCCTGTATGTGTTGAGGCTGTCTAACAGCCGCAAATCATACAGACGCAGGGATTCGAACATAAAATAAAAGCATGCAGAAGATACTCGGTTAGGACTCAAGCGTACTTGGTTAAGCCATTATCTGAGCACATTCGCACATCATTAGTGCAGATGCTTTCCTCCTCTTGGGTCTGTGAATCTTTGGAGCAGACCTCTGATGCCCATGGAATAGAATATGTGAGCAGCTCTGCAGACACACCCATCTATGGTTCCCCACAGTCAGGTGGGTGGCTGGAGAGTTTTGACGCGGGGGTAAACAAGGGTAATTGGGGTGCCACCTCTGCGACTGTAATCTGTGTGATGTTAAGGTGGAGGAAGAGGAGGAGAGAACCATAGATGCAGAGCTTGCAATCCACTGGAGCTCATGCTCTTTCTGGCACTCATATACAAGGCATAACGCTGTGCGGCTGCCAAAGTAAGAGAATGGAGTAGCCCATTCAAAAACCAAAATTGTCAGTTGTCTTTGGATAGAGAAAGATGGTATTTGTTCAGTAAAGCTTTCAGTAACATTGCAACCTACCCCACGTACAGCTCGAACACCAAGCCTATTCTCTTTTCAACCATGACCTGGCTTTTTCCCACTTCTGTTGGATGTACCCTTTGCCTATTTTAACCAGCTGTTTCACAACCTTAGGCCCAGAACTGTCAGTCACCTGTCACTAAATAATAATAATCAGTATTTATCTGCTGAGAAAGTGTGGTTGGACCACAGAATTGGCAAAAAGGATTTAGATGCTAAAATGTGGACTGCTGGATTAACCACACAATTAGCACCAAGGATTTGCATGTCGAAATGTGGACTAGTGTCTAGATCACATAATTAGCACAATGAATTTAGAAGCTGAAATGTGGATTGCTGGCTGGACCACACAATTAGAACAAAGTATTTAGATGCTGAAATGTGGACTGGAGTCTAGACCACACAATTAGCACAAAGGATTTAGATGCTGAAATGTGGACTACTGGCTGGACCACACAATTAGCACAGAGGACTTAGATGCTTTATTTTGGAGTTGTGTCTTGACAACACAATTAGCACAAAGGATTTAAATGCAGAAATGTAGTCTGGGGTCTGCACCACACAATTAGCATACATGATTTAGTTACTGACATGTGGAGTTGTGTCTGGACCACGCAATTAGCACAAAGGATTTAAATGCAGAAATGTAGACTGGTGTCTGCACCACACAATTAGCACAAAGGATTTAGATACTGAAATGTGGACTGGTGTTTGGACCACACAATTACCACAAAGGATTTAGATGCTAAAATGTGGACTGCTGGCTTAACCACACAATTAGCACCAAGGATTTACATGCTGAAACTTGGACTGGTGTCTGGATCAAATAATTAGCTCAATGAATTTAGAAGCTGAAATGAGGATTGCTGGCTGGACCACACAGTTAGCACAAAGGATTTAGATGCTGAAATGAGGGCTGGTGTCAAGGCCACATAATTAGAACAAAGGATTTAGATGCTGAAATGTGGACTACAGCTGGAGCACACAATTAGCACAGAGAATTTAGATGCTGAATTGTGGACTGGTGTCTGCACCACGCAATTAGCACAAAGGATTTAGATACTGCAATCTAGAATTGTGTCTGGACCACACAATTTGCACAAAGGATTTAGATGTAGTGATGAAGCGAGCATGCTTGCTACTGCTCGGTGCTCACCCGAGCATCTCACTGCTCGATATGCTCGGCGTACGCTGAGTATTTCTGGGGTTGCTCGGCGAGAGCTCAGGTCCACTCCCTGCATGTTTGGGGTTCTTTACAAAGCCAATGAACATGCTGGGATTGTCTGCCACTTATTGTAATGCCGCAGCCATGTTGGTTGTGGCATTACAGTGATTGACTGGCTGCACAGTGTCATCAGGACTGTATCAGACCTGGCGCCGCTGTGCTCATCACAGTCATTCCAGAATCAGAAAGTGTAGGGAGAGGTGCTGCTGAGCTAGGGAGAGATTTGCTTGTTTCTAGTTAGTGTAGGTATACCAAACTATATTAGAGAAATATCCATCTCAACAAACAGTCCTTCTGAGGACTAATCCATCTACAGAGATATCAGGTAGGCAGTGTATATAGGCAGGCAGGCAAGGTATATTCCAGACTTCAGTGCATATAGCACAAGAGGCTCCATTCCAGTTTTATCTGCTGCTGCTGTTAGATATTTCTAGACATAGGCCCAGGTCTCAGGGGCCAGGAATAATTTTTTTTGGATCTTAATCCTCATTATTTGCTTAAAAAGCAATCCAGAGAACACCGTTTTTCTGCGCCATTTGCTTGTTGGCACTGCAGAATACAGCCAGGTCCTTTCCATATTATAGCGCTAAAAATCCAGCTATTTAAAATTGTGGTTTGTCCGTCACACGGATCACATATAATTGCCCTGAAAATACTGCCATTTCTGACCTCCAATAAACATTTGTATCAGTGTGTCAGTGAAGCTATTGACACCAGTTTGCTGTTCAAAATAGTTACTTACAGGCCAGCTATTCAAAACTCTGTTTTCTCCATCACACTGATCACACATACGTTTTCAAAAAATACTGCTATTTCTGTCCTCCATTAAAAATTTGTTTCAGTGTATCAGTGAAGCTATTGACACCAGTTTGCTGTTCAAAATAGTTACCTACAGGCCAGGTATTTAATATTGTGTTTTCTCCATCACATGGATCACAAATAAGTTTTCAGAAAATACTGCAATTTCTGGCCTCCATTAAAAATTTGTTTTAGTGTGAAAATGAAGCTATTGACACCAGTTTGTTGTTCAAAATAGTTGTCTACAGGCTAGCCATTTAAAACTGTGTTTTCACCGTAACACGGATCACATACACGTTTTCAGAAGATAATGCCATTTCAGGCCTCCATTAAACATTTGCATCAGTGTGTCAGTGAAGCTATTGACACCAGTTTGCTGTTCAAAATAGTTACCTACAAGTCAGCTATACAAAACTGTGTTTTCTCCGTAACACGGATCACATATCCTTTTTCAGAAAATACTGCCAATTCTGGCCTCCATTAAACTTTTGTTTCAGTGTGTCAATGAAGCTATTGACCCCAGTTTGCTGTTCAAAATAATTACCTACACGCCAGGTATTTAATACTGCGTTTTCTCCATCACACGGATCACATATGCGTTTTCAGAAAATAATGCCATTTCTGGCCTCCATTAAACATTTGTTTCAGTGTGTCAGTGAAGCTATTGACACCGGTTTGCTGTTCAAAATAGTTACCTACACGCCAGGTATTTAAAACTGTGTTTTCTCCGTAACACGGATCACATATATGTTTTCATAAAATACTGCCATTTCTGGCCTCCATTAAACTTTTGTTTCAGTGTGTCAATGAAGCTATTGACACCAGTTTGCTGTTCAAAATAGTTACCTACACGCCAGGTATTTAAAACTGTGTTTTCTCCGTAACACGGATCACATATACGTTTTCAGAAAATACTGCCATTTCTGGCCTCCATTAAACTTTTGTTTCAGTGTGTCAGTGAAGCTATTGAAACCAGTTTGCTGTTCAAAATAGTTACCTTCAGGCTAGCTATTTAAAACTGTGTTTTCTCCGTCACACGGATCACTTATACGTTTTCAGAAAATACTGCCATTTCTGGCCTCCATTAAAAATTTGTTTCAGTGTGTTAGTGAAGCTATTGACACCAGTTTGCTGTTCAAAATAGTTACCTACAGGCCAGCTATTTAAACTGTGGTTTCTCCATCTCACGAATCATATATACATTTTGAGAATATATTGCAATTTCTGGCCTCCATTAAAAATTTGTTTCAGTGTGTCAGTGAAGCTATTGATAAGTTAGCTGTCCAAAATAGTTACATACAGGCCAGCTATTTTAAACTGTGGTTTGTCATTCACACGGATCACAAATAAGTTCGCTCCAAATTCAGCCATTTGTAGTGTACGTGGAAGATATTGTCCTCCATTTAAAATGGACAAGGCACGTGGCAAGGGAAGGGGAACTGGATGTGATGGTGATGGTGATAGTGCATGCAGAGGCCGAGGCCGTGGGCAAGCTGAAATTGTGCCACAACAAACACCCACATCTTCTCGCTCTATCTTCCTGTCCCAATTAATAAGGGACCACAGAACACCACTATTGAACACACAGCAGTGTGAAAAAGTTATTGGTTGGATAGCAGATATTTCCAGACACTTAGCCACCATCCTGTCTTCCACACGGTCAAGTCTCAGTAGACTATATCGAGTGCCCAGAGACAACTGATCCCACACTTGGACACTTCGAAGAGCTGTTCACTTTTCCATTTATAGATTCGGGCCTCTCACCCAGTCCACTTGAAGCGGGGCAAGAGGAGGTCGCATGTAGCAATGCCGAAATATTTGAGCAGCCATGGTCACACGAAGGCAATGGTGGGAAAGTGTCACAAGAGTTGGACGATGATGAGACACAATTGCCAGAAAGTCAGGAGGAGGACGAGTGTGCTAACCCAACCTGGCAGGAGGACATGCAGAGCAAGGAGAGCAGCACACAGGGGGTGGGAGGCAGAGCACCCCAACAGGCAGGAAGAAGCAGTTTGGTGGCCACAGACAGAAAGCAGGCAACAGTTCCCCGTTGTTAGAATCTATGTTGTTTTAGTTTTCAGCCAACTTTTTGTGGTTTGCCAGCTTCTAGTCTTTTCCTCTGGTGTTGGGTGTCTTGGTCACGTGATTTCCTCACTCTTTATTACTCAGCACCTGTCTCCCATTCCTCGCTGGACATCAGTGTTGTTATGCTTGTGCTCTGGCTAAGTTGCCTTGTTAGTTCTTTGTGCTTAGGACAATTTATCCTGGGACTTCTTGTTCCACCAATTTTGTTTCCTTTAATCTTTGTTTCTGCAACTAATTTTTCTTTTAGAAGGTCACCTGTTTTTGCTCCCAGTCCTTAGATCTTATAGGGACACCCTTTCCCCGTCTTTCAGGTCTTCATTTGAGTTCAGTGCAGGATCATTGGTGGGGCTATTCATGAGGAATAGGGCACCCACCCAGCGTAGGGTTTAAGCAGAGTCTCAGTGCAGGGATAGCTTTTCCATCCTATGCCTTAGTTCTTAGTTGCAGAGGATAACACCCGTAACACCAACACGAAGGAAGTTGCCAGTACTACTGATATGTCTTCCCGAGTCTGGTTGTTTTTTAAAGATTCTACCAATAATTCCAAAAAGGCCATTTGCACCACCTGCCAGGCCAGCATCAGCAGGGGTTGCAAAACCACCACCACCATGATCAGGCATATGGCAGCAAAGCACCGAACTTTGTCGGCCGAACCCCAGGGTCCAGGAACAGTGTCTGCGGGTGGCACCACTGCTTCTTCGGCTGTTGTGCATGCAAGCCAATCCCTTGTCCATGGTGCATGCGAAGATGCCTCCTTCCCTGCACCTGTCATTGCACTCTCTCAACTAGCTGCATCAGGAAGCACGTCCACGTCCTTGTCCCAGCACAGCGTTCAGTTGTCCTTACCTCAGTACTTGAAATGCAAGCGCAAATCCGCAGCTAACACCCCACATGCCACACTACTAAATTCCCACATTTCGCGACTGCTTGCGATCAAAATGTTGCCTTTTAGGCTCGTGGAGATGGAAGTTTTCCGCATCCTGATGGCGGCGGCCATCCCTCGGTACTCGGTCCCTAGCAGCCATTATTTGTCCCGGTGTGCCCTCCCCGCATTACGCAAGCACATGTCCTAAAACATTAGCCGTGCCCTCAACAATGCAGTTACCGGGAAAATCTGTCTAACCACAGACAATTGGACAAGTGCTTGTGGCCAGGGATGGTACATCTCGCTGACAGCACACTGGGTTAACATAGTGGAAGCCGGGACCAGTCGGATCTTGGGAAAGAACACATCTTCCCAATGCCAAGGATTGCGAGTCCTAGGTCAATCAGGGTTGCCCCCACAGTCTACAGCTCCTGCACCTCATTCTCCTCAGCCTCCTTCTCCTCTTCAGTCTCCATCTCTGAAATGACCACATCAGTCACAAGCTGGAAGCACTGCAGCACTGCCTCGACCAAGCGGCAACAGCCTGTGCTGAAGCTAATAGTTTAAGTGACAAACCGCACAATGCTGAAGAGTTGTGGACAGCTTTCAAAGGGCAGGCAGAACTGTGGCTCACACTGCTGAACCTGCAGCCAGGCATGGTCGTGTGTGACAATGGCTGTAACCTGGTGGTGGCTCTGAGGCGAGCTCACACATGTACCATGCCAGGCCCATGTGCTTAACCTCGTGGTTCAGCGGTTTCTCAAATCCTACCTGGAGCTGCCGTATCTGCTGTTTAAAGTACGCTGCCTGTGTGTCCATTAGAGAAAGTCACCTACAGCTTCCGCCGCCCTTGCCGTGTTTCAGCAGAGTTTGCAGCTTCCGGGCTAACAGATTGGTGTGTGATATCCCCACCATTGGAACTCTACACTGCAGATGTTGGGAAGTATTTGTGAGCAGAAGAGGGCAGTTGTTGAGTACCAGCATCAACAAGGCCGTCGGTATTCAGTTCAGACTCCAAAACTTTGAGGACTCCACCAAGATGGTGAGCGGCGATGACGCCATAATTAGCATCACCATCCAGCTTCTCTGTCTTCTGAAATGCTCTCTGCTCACAATCAAAGAGGATGCATTGCAGGCGGAGCACGATGAGATGGAGCAAGGAACCATACAGGGTGATTACACAGATTCCAGCCTCATCTCATCCCAACATGGATTGGGTGACAATGAGGAAGAAGAGGAGGAGGAACAGGAGCTAGTTTCATGCGCTGTAGATGATACTACCTGCACAACTATCATACCGTCTGTTCAGCGTGGATGGCCTGAGGACAGAGAGGAGGAGGAGGAGAGTATGGTAACTCATCCTCTTGGTGAGGACATGGAAGTCTTGCCTGTTAGCAGATTGGCACGCATGGCTGAGTATATGTTACGCTGCTTTTCCCATGACCCTCGCATTCTCAAAATTTTGGGTTACAGTCATTACTGGTTGGTGACACTTCTTGACCCACGCTACAATTAGAACTTTATATCTCTTATTCCTGAGGACAACAGGTCTACAAAAATGGGGCATTACCAGAAGGCCCTTATTGCAGAGCTATTAAAAAAATTCCCATCAGAAGACATTTGCGGCAGAGGTCATAGTTTCTTCGACAACCAAAGACTACAGGCGAGAGAAACACAACTCCAATCCAGCAGAGACAGGGGAACACTGTCAAAGTTCTGGGAGAAATTTCTCAGCCCCTCCCATCCCACAGGCCCTGAGGCGCGGGGTACTGTCACAAGAAGTGCAAAGTTTGGGAACATGCTGAGGGAGTACCTTGCCGACCGTACCAACATCTTACGTGATTCTTCTGTGCCTTATAATTATTGGGTATCCAAGCTGGATGCGTGGAATGAACTGTCTCTCTACGCCTTGGAGGTCCTGGAATACCCTGCCACTAGCGTTTTATCAGAGCGGGTTTTTAGTGCCGCTGGTGGAATTATAACCGATAGGCGCATCCGCCTGTCAACTGAAAATGCTGACAGACTGACTTATAAAAATGAACAAGGGCTGGATTGGGCCAGACTTCTCAACACCACCGAATGATAGGAGCACAACATAAACTCAAATTCAGTGTCTTTATTTAGGAGGTTTATTACCACCTTTATGCACTATGCACCTTTTTGGCTATTTGCGCTTGATCTCCTCTTTCTCCTCATAATCCACCACCATATCACCAGGGTGACCGTGGTCTGTGTTGCAACACCCACATAATTTTTTTAAAGGGTCTTTATGATGCTCGTAAAAAAAAAATCTGCACAATATGTTCATGTATACACACGAGGGGTAAATGTTTGTCAGCCCAAACACTTAGTGCATGGGCATTAGAAGTATAGAAGACCTGCTCCTTTCTAATGGGAACATTTCTTTATCAGGCCCACCTCCACGTCTCTTCCAAGAGGCATTGGAGTGCCTCCCAATTGTTGGCAGCCCTTGCATTCACGGCATAGGTCAACACTATGGGAGACCCACTTCCTAATAATGGGAACATTTTTTCATGAGGCCCTCTATGTCTCTTCCAAGGGGATTTGGAGTGCCTCCAAATTTTTGGCAGCTTATGCATTCACTGCATAGGCAAACGCTATGGGATACCCACTTCCTAATAATGGGAACATTGGTTTTAGGAGGCTCTCTGACCACTATGTCTCTTGCATGGGGCATTGGAGTTCCTCCAAAATTTTGGCAGCCATTGCTTTACTGCATTGGCAAACAGTATGAGAGACCCTCTCCTTTCTAATGGGAATTTGTAGTTACTGTGGCCCTGCTCTATGTGTCTTTAAATTGTTAGTGGGGTTTTTCCTAAATTTTTTCAGCCGTTGGACTCACTGCATACCCTATAACTGTATAGCACACCGGCTCATTTGTAATGGAAACATGTCATTACTGTGGCCCTGCTCTATGTGTCTTTAAATTGTTAGTGTGGTTCTTCCCAAATTTTGTCAGCCTTTGCAGTCACAGCATGGGCCTTACCATTATAAGAGACCCGCTGCTTTTTAATGGGAACATTTTTTTTTACTGAGACCCTCCTCTATGTCTCTTCAAAGGCGTATTGGGTTGCTTCCGATTTTTTGACAGCCCTTGCAGTTCCTACATACACAATAACAGTATAGGAGACCCACTTGTTAATAATGCGAAAAACAAAGCATAGCCGGCTGATGGCTCTCTAACAATAACGAGGGCCGACTTCTGGCCCTTTAAGAATAGTAAGGGCCGCCTGATGGCTGTATAAAAATAGGCTTTGTGACTTATAGAGTCCCTCCATCATAAATGAAACAGGATGTGCCTGTCACACACCACATGGCGAGATAAGGTTATAAAATGTTAAAATAACATTTCCCAGTGAATGCATTTGTCTTAAAAAATAATGTAAAAAATAAAAACAGTAGTATCTTTCTTTAGTATAAAAACAGAGTCGCCAATGTAGCCTCAATCTAATCACATTGTTTAGCTACTGCACATCCTCCTCCATCTCCTAAATGACCACATGAGTCACAAGCAGAAAGCACTCCCTTGGAAAAGTGGCAACAGGCTGTGCTGAAGATAATATGCTTAATGCTTAGGTGACAAACCGCCTAGCGCTGCAGAGTTGTTGAAAGCTGTAGCACAGCAGCCTGATCTGTGGCTCTCACCGCTGAACATAGAGCCAGGCATGATCGTGCGTGACAATGGGTGAAACCTGGTGACAGAGAAATGACAGCCAGAGTAGATAGGGATTCCCTCTATGCCAGTCCTTTCACTAGATGTGGCTGTGGTGAAATACAACTCCCACTGAGAAGCTGTTTCAGATTGAAAAACATTGGGCCCACCACAGGATTTTATTCTTTCTCCCCCGCTCAAGAGCCCCATAGCCGCTGCAAAGTTTGCGCCTATCATGAACTCTCCTCATGGAGAAGCCAGGGCCCACCCGAGGATTCTCTGGTGGGTCTGTCAAACCCTGCTGAGAAGCAGCAATGACAAAGAAAAGTGTGTGGAAAGGTTCCCGGACACTTTATGGATGCATTTTTAATGTGGACTGGCTCCGTTCCATTCTTGGCCACATTCACTTGACCACGTGTTTGTGATTAGGCGGTCTACCACATTTCAAGTGCAAGCAGCTGTCAAAATTTTGGCAGTATAGCATTGCAGCCTGTGGGTGGGTGGGTGAATGGCTGCATACTTGCGCTTGCATTCCAAGAAATGGGGTAGGGACAACAGAACGCTGCACTGGGACAAGGACCTAGACGGTAATTGTTGCAAGTCTGCAATTACAGGTGCATGGCGAGAGGTATCTTTGCATGCACCAAGGATTACTTATGCTGGGCACACTTTTAAGCAGTGACCTGGAAGGCAGAGATTCTTCCAGCGGTCTTTCCCATGCTGTTCCTGTGTCTTTTCAGCAGTGTATGCTTGCGTCTGATGATGTGTCACACACCATATGACCAGATAATGTTGGAAAATGTTTAAATGACATTTCCCAGTGAATGCATTTGTCTTGGTTGATAGCAATGCAAAATTGCAAAAACACATCAAGAATGGAAAGTGTGAACATAGCCCAAGGTGTGGTGGAGCATTTTTGTTTTTGTATATTTATTTTGCCTTATATACAAGTCATTACCCAGGAAAGGTTGTTCTTTAACATATTTCCCAGGAAAATCCATTTTGGTTTATTTTTTGTATGTTTTATTGTGAGTCTGTAAAAGTGGCGTAATACCTCTAACAAAGTTGTTGACAGCAGTGACCTGTGAGTCATAAATGCTTCCAGGGGTCTTCCCCATGCTGTTGCCATGTCATTTGAGCACTGTTCCCATCGATTTGGTCAATTTTTAGGCCCTCTGCAGACCACCGAGGGGAGCCGCCTGAAAAATGCTCGAGTTTCCCATAGACTTACATTGGGCTCATTGCTTGGGTTGAGCACCCAAGTCTTCCAATGTGCTTGATCAGAGCATCAAGCACCAGAGCATTTTAGTGCTCGCCCATCACTATTTAGATGCTAAAATGTGGACTGCTGGCTTAACCACACAATTAGCACCAAGGATTTACATGCTGAAATGTGGACTGATGTCTGGATCACACAATTAGCACCAAGGATTTACATGCTGAAATGTGGACTGATGTCTGGATCACACTATTAGCACAAAGGATATAGATGCTGAAATGTGGACTGGTAGCTGGACCACACATTTAACACAATGAATTTAGAAGCTGAAATGTGGATTGCTGGCTGGACCACACAATTAGCTCAAAGGATTTAGATGCTGAAATATGTACTGGTGTCAAGGCCACACAATTAACACAAAGGATTTAGATGTTGAAATGTGGACTGGTGTCCGGACGACACAATTAGCACACAGGATTTAGATGTTGACATGTGAACTGCTGGCTGGACCACACAATTAGCACAAAGGATTTAGATGTTGACATGTGGACTGCTGGCTTGACCACACAATTAGCACAAAGGATTTAAATGCTGAAATGTGGACTCTTGTTTGTGCTGAAATGTGGACTACTGGCTGGACCACACACTTAGCACAAAGGATTTGGATGCTGAAATGTGGACTGGTGTCTAGACCACACAATTAGCATAAAGGATTTAGATGCTGAAATGTGGACTACTGGCTGGACACAAAATTAACACAGAGGATTTAGATGCTTAATTTTGGACTGGTGTCTGCACCACACAATTAGCACAAATGATTTACATGCTGAAATGTGGACTGGTGTCTGGACCACACAATTAGCACAAAGGATTTAGATGCTGAAATGTGAACTGGTGTTTGGACCACACAATTAGCACAAAGGATATAGATGCTGAAATGTGGACTGGAGGCTGGACCACACAATTAGCACAATGAATTTAGAAGCTGAAATGTGGACTGGTGTCCAGACCGCACAATTAGCACAAAGGACTTAGATGTTGAAATGTGGACTGGTGTCCTGACCACACATTTAGCACAAAGGATTCAGATGTTGAAAAGTGGACTGGTGTCTGGATCACACAATTAGCACAAGGGATTTAGATACTGAAATGTGGGCTGGTAGCAGGACCACACAATTAGCACAAAGGATTGATATGTTGGAAGGTCAATTTGACACAGGATGCTATCTATCTGAACTAGCTGACAATAAACCGCCTAGCTAACTATCTGACTACTTGCAGCAGCAGCAGCCTCACTATGCTGTTTCAATAATAAAATGGCACCGAAGCCACATGTCCGGTTTTTATATGGAGAGGGACATGTGACTTTGGCAGACAGTAACAAAAGTCCATTTGTCTTGACATTGTGGATGGTTTCTGCGCCCTGATTCGCTGCCAGAATTTCAACACATTAAGTTAATGAATAAAAAGAATAACTGTCTGACGATTGTGCAATGTTCATGCCGACTTTGAGATTGGCAAATCTTTTCCCACCAAATTCTCTTAACTCTAATGCAGATATACACACAGGAGGGGTTACAGAGTAAACACAGCTATGAGTGCAGAGTACACTCAGCAGCTTAATGCTACAGTAATCCCACAGGCAGGGTTGCAGAGTACACACACTGGATTTTGGCACAGTGCTCCCAGAGGCAGAGTTTCAGAGTACACACAGCCGCTTTTGGCACAATACTGCCACAGGCGGGTTGCAGAGCACACACAGAGGCTTTAGTCACAGTACTCTAACAGGCTGGGTTGCAGAGCACACAGTGACTTTTGGCACAGTGCTCCCACAGATATGAGTTCGTGAGTACATGCAGCAGCTTAAAGGCATAGTACTCCCACAGGCAGGGTTGCAGAACACATACAGCAGTTTAAAGGCACAGTGCTCCCATAATCAGGTTTGCAGAGTGCGTACAGTGGCTTTTGGCACAGTACTCCCACATGCAGGGTACATAAAGTGGCTTTTGGCACAGTTCTTCCACAAGCGGGGTTGCTGACAAGCAAAGTGTGGAAAAGACTTGGTGCAACACAAAGGGAAGAGGGAAAGGGAGCACAGACTCTAGGGAAAGGGGAGAGTGGATACCTTCTAGGCTGGTCTAGTGTCACCCTGTCTCCCCTAGTGACCCTATATTGGCTCTTCACCAATCGCCAGAAGCGTGTCTCTCCCTGTCTTTTCCTAGCATATGGCTAAGGCTAGGGAAGGGAGGAGATGAGCACTAGTCGATCCCCACTGAACACTAAAGATAACAAGGGAGGACAAACAGGGGAAATAGCTTAGCTTTAGATGACTCCAGAAAAATGCACACAAGTCCTCAAGCTCCAGAGAGGAAGAAGTACTGCTCTAGCTAAAGCCTTCACAAGGAGTAATGAATATCGCCGACACCTCCCGCTGAGTCACAGCAGGTATTTATACACCCAGGCCAGGGGGTTAATTAGCCAGAAGGAGGTAATGGGTGAGTCCTAGAAACAGCCTCTAAGAAGATGTCTGTAATGCCAAACATAGAGATGTCCGGAAATCAACTGGGCGACTATCTGTCACTTCTGACACACCTGTGACAGTTGCAGAGTACACACAACAGCTTTTGGCACAGTACTCCCACAAGCAGCATTGCAGAGTACACACAGTAGCTTTTGGCCACAGATATGGGTGCAGAGAACACAAAGCGGCTTAAAGGCAAAATGCGCTACCTAACAATGCCCCCCCTTCTTCTGCATCCTATCCTACACTAATCAAAGCAGAAAGGTGTTGGCCCTCTTATAGGCAGGATCACGTGCTGCGCCGGCCAATCACAGCCATGACAATACTTGGAATGGCTGTGATGGATCCGGAAGTGCCCACAGACTAAAAGCTTGTTACGTTGAATAAACAGAAAAGCAGCACTCACCAAATCTTCATGGCTAAAAGTCCTTTATTCCACCTCCACCCCCGTGAATTTCCCTAATTCACCTGCATGCTGTGTAACGAATGTTCATACTTGTTGGAATAAAGGACTTTCAGCCATGAAGATTTGGTGAGTGCTGCTTTTCTGTTACTTCCATGCAATATTTATCCAAGTCTCAGCATTTTCACCACCAGTTATTATTTTTAAGAAGTTTCCACTATCTGTGATCATACTATAAGAGGTTTGAATTGGTGCCTTAACACTTCTGCTCTCTCTTTGTACCTAAAGGCTTGTTAATCGGCTGCACTGCAGCCTTTCAGCAAACTTTATTAGGTATCCAAACCAGAAAAGTAAACCAGACATCCTGTTAAAAGTCAGTGTTCAGGGTTCAGTACCAGACACTAGGTGCTTCGTATGGGCCCCAAACTTTACAGTTTGGTTTCTAGAGATGAGCGGTGTTCGACTCGAACTGTTCGCCTATCTCAAATTCTAGCTGTTTTGGGCGGTGTTCGAGCTGTTCGACTAACACGTACGATTTGCAAAAAATCCGGCTGTTCGAGGTTATGTTCAATAACTGTTCATGCACCAAAATCATAACTGGATTTTTTCACAGTAATACTGTTAATTAATGTCAATAGACAGTTTCAGTGTAGAGTGGGCGGGAGGAGGGGCAGGGGATGGATCTCTGCAGAAAAAATGCCGATCTCCATTTTTTTTTCTTTCCCACATTTACAGTGGGGAGGTGCAGTCTGTCAGCTTATCAGCAGCGCACACAA
This sequence comes from Phyllobates terribilis, assembly GCF_046119375.1. NCBI lineage: Eukaryota > Metazoa > Chordata > Amphibia > Anura > Dendrobatidae > Phyllobates > Phyllobates terribilis. The sequence continues at coordinate 66,519,958 of NW_027362763.1, read as the reverse complement.
GCAGCGAAGTGCTTTTTTTCACATAAGCAAGGGCATGTGTCATTGGCTGTGTATGTCACATGTCCTTGCCCTATAAGACCCAGCCATTTTCCCCGTCGCCACCATTTTCTCACTGCTGCAGCTGAGTGTTAGACGGCACCGCTGCTGCTGTGGGCGCTATACTTTCTAACTGTGTGTATGGCAAGCTAATTTGCTCTTAAATAGACAGATAGGTTTAGGGAGTAGGGACTAGTTGTAATTGCAGCTCTTTTAAGGGCTAGGTTACAGCAGTTCCTAGCACTTTTTGCCAGGCAGGTCTGTGCCAGTGCTGTGCAAGTGTTTTTCACAGCATTTGGCTAAATGTAGCTAAGCCAATCCTTTTGGGCCTCTAGCAGTGTGTGTTAGTCAGTGGAGTAGCCCATCTGTGTTGCAAGGTACACCACCTGTGCATCTAATACCAATTTTTTACTGCACCTAGCCAAGTAAAACCTTTTGGGCATAGTAGCAGTGTCTGGTAGTCAGTGGAGTAGCCCATCTGTACCAAGCTACACCACCTTTTGTATTTAATAACAATTTTTTACTGCATCTAGCCAAGTAAAACCTTTTGGGCATAGTAGCAGTGTCAGTTACTCAGTGGAGTAGCCCATCTGTACCAAGCTACACCACCTTTGTATTTAATAACAATTTTTGACTGCATCTAGCCAAGTAAAACCTTTGGGCATAGTAGCAGTGTCTGTTACTCAGTGGAGTAGCCCATCTGTACCAAGCTACACCACCTTTGTATTTAATAACAATTTTTTACTACATCTAGCCAAGTAAAACCATTTGGGCATAGTAGCAGTGTCTGTTACTCTGTGGAGTAGCCCATCTGTACCAAACTACACCACCTTTGTATTTAATAACAATTTTTTACTGCATCTAGCCCATTAAATCCTTTAGGGCCTGTAGCAGTGTCTGTTACTCATTGTAGTAGCCCATTTGTACCAAGCTACACCGCCTTTGTATTTAATAACAATTTTTTACCGCATATAAGCCAGGAAATCTTTTTGGGCCTAGTAGCAGTCTCTGGTAGTCAGAGGAGTAGCCCATCTGAAGCAAGCTACACCACCTGTGTATCTAATAAAAATGTTTTACTGCATCTAACCCAGTAAATCCTTTTGGGCATAGTAGCAGTGTTTTGTAGTCAGTGGAGTAGCCCACCTGTGAAGGGAGCTACACTGCCTGTGTATCTAATTCTAATTTTTTACTGCATCATACCCCGGAAATCCTTTTGGGCCTAGTAGTAGTGTCTGGTAGTCAGTGGAGTAGCCCATCTGAAGCAAGCTACACCACCTGTGTATCTAATAACAATTTTTTACTGCATCTAACCCAGGAAATCTTTTTGGGCCTAGTAGCAGTGTCTCTTAGTCAGCGGAGTAGCCCACCTGTGAAGGAAGCTACACCGCCTCTGTATCTAATTCTATTTTTTTACTGCATCTAACCCAGGAAATCTTTTCGGGCCTAGTAGCAGTGTCTGGTAGTCAGCGGAGTAGTCCACCTGGGAAGGAAGCATCATTCTTACCTCGCCACCAACACAACAAGGACTTGGTCCTCCTGGATGCGCAAGACACATGAGTGCTTTCTTGCTGCACTACCTGCAACATGACCCTCGGATTGTCAGAATTCGAAGTAATCCTGACTAGTGTTGAGCATTCCGATACTGAAATATCGGGTATCGGCCGATATTCACTGTATCGGAATTCCGATACTTAATTCCGATACTTTTATAATATCGAATACCGGAATCGGAAGTTCCCATAATGCCTGCGCTCTGCAGTGTCTGTGAAGGATGACAAGCTGGATGGCAGCGCTCAGCTGCGATCCAGCTTGTCATCAGAATGCCATCCCAGCGTGGGAGAATTCTCCTGATTGTTTAAAAGCCGGCGCGCGGTAAAAAGCCGCCGGCTTTTAAACAATCACGCAGCCCCATACTGCTTCCCCGCAGCCTCCCACCCCGATCCTCCGCTCCCCTCGCCACCTCCAATCCCAATCGTAAATTAGGACCGGGCGGGGAGCGCAGCACCAAGGAGCGAAGGACCCGGGCGGGGAAGCCGGCAGTGAAAAGACTTCACCGCCGGCTTTCCCGTTCTGTGCTGCGCTTTCCCGCCGGTTATTTCAAATGAAAAGCTGAGGTATCAGGTGATGCCGATCAGCTGTTCATTTGAATTAGCCGCGGTGCCCTCAGAGGGTTCATGTGAGTTCATGCTTGACTGCATGAACTCACATCAACTTTCCCACGGCCGCACAGGTCAGCCACTCCTCCCAGACCCGTCATGATTAGTGTGTGCGGGGTGTGTGTGCGGGGTGTGTGTGTGTGCGGGGTGTGTGTGTGCGGGTGTGTGTGCGGGGTGTGTGTGTGCGGGTGTGTGTGCGGGTGTGTGTGCGGGGTGTCTGTGCGTGCAGGCAGACATAGGCCGATGTGACACTACTACTCCCATCGGCCTATGTCTGTCCCCCGTCCACTCGTGCCAGCAGGATCAGCTCGATGGGAGCAGTAGTTCCCATCAGCCTGATCCTGTTATTTAAATTGCCCTACTGTGTCCCCAATAAATTTTAAATACATGTCATTGGTGGCCAGTGGTTACCTAAAAGAAATTAGTTCATACATTACCTGTCCCCGCCGATCGCCACCTAAAATAAAGTAAAAAATAAAAAACTACACCTATACTCACCTAGACACCTAATTCCCCGAAGCCATCGATCTCCTGTAATAAAATATAAAATAATAAACCACAACCTTATCCTTACCCCTCCGTAGCAGTCCACGAGTGTCCCACGAAGATCTCCAGTTCAGAGCAGCCACATAGAATGTGACCGCTCTGAACCGCTGCCGCCGCTAGAATGACGGGGCCGTAAGGGTTCACCGGAGTTCAGGCAGCGCTGCTCCGGTTAGCTCCTTTACGGCACTGCTGTATCGTGAGAAATTCCCACGGTACAGCACTGCCGTAAAGGAGGTCTCCGGAGCTGCGCTGCCTGAATGCACTCCGGTGACCTCAGTCAGTGGCTCCCGCTGCCGGGAGCGGACGTGTTCCCGGCAGCGTGAGCTTACAGCAGCCATGCAAAGCTGTCACCATCTCCAGATGTGACAGCTGTGCATGGAAGATCAGCGCAGGAACGTGGACAGGTAACTATTTTTTTTTTTAGTAAACTAAGAATTAAATAAAATGGTGTTTTATTTCAAATAAATTATTTTTTTCTGGGTGTAGTGTGTTTTTTCTTTTTAACACTTTGTAGGTTAGTAATGGGGGTGTCATATAGACGGCCATCATTACTAACCTGGGCTTCATGGCAGCTGGCGCTGACATGAACCCCACCACTATTACCCCCTGCCACCGCACCAGGGCAGCGTGGAAGAGCGAGGCTAAGTGCCAGAATTGGCGCATCCTATGGATGCGCCATTTCTGGGGCGGCTGACGGCTGGTGTTTCTAGCCTGGGAGGGGGCCAATATTCATGGCACCCTTCCTGAGCTATTAATATCAGCCCCCAGCTGTCTGCCTAGCCTTTGCTAGCTATTAAAATAGGGGGGACCCCACGTCATTTTTTTTGAGGGGGTCCCCCATTTTAATAGCTAGTAAAGGCTAGGTATTCAGCTGGGGGCTGATATTAGTAGCCTGGGAAGCTCCGTGGGTTTTACCCCCTTCCCAGGCTTCAAACATCTGCCCCAGCCGTCTGCTTAACCTCCGCTAGAGACTAAAATTATGGGGGATCCCACGCCATTTTTTTTTAAAATAAATCCTTTATTTTAACACTAAATGACATTTGAGGACTTAATAAAGATGCAGTCCCTAAATTATTATTTATTTTTTAATAAATTTTTCACAAAACTTTTGACGTGGGCTTCGCCATATTTTTGTATGCCAGCCAGGTACAGCATCCAGCTTCTATGAACGCGCCATTTTCCGGGGCGGCCGCGGACTGCAATTTTCAGCGGTGGGGGGGGCAGAAAGCTTGGGCCTCCCTGCGCTGCAGATTCCATCCCCCAGCTGCCTAGTTGTACCTGGCTGGACACAAAAATAGGGAGAAGCTCCACGTTTTTTTTTTTTTTATTATTTCATGAAATTCATGGAATAATTAAGAAAAAAAGGGCTTCCATATATTGTTGTGTCCGGCTAGGTACAAATAGGCAGCTGGTGGTTGGGGGCAGCCCGTTCCTGCCTGCTGTACCTGGCTGGACACAAATATAGTGTGAAGCCCCACGTCAATTTTTTTTTAATTATTTCAGGAAATTCATGAAATAATTAAAAAAAAATTATGTGGGGCTTCGCCCTATATTTGTGTCCAGCCAGGTACAGCAGGCAGGAACGGGCTGCCCCCAACCACCAGCTGCCTATTTGTACCTAGCCGGACACAACAATATAGGGAAGCCCTTTTTTTCTTAATTATTCCATGAATTTCATGAAATAATTAAAAAAAAAAATGTGTGGCGCTTCGCCCTATTTTTGTGTCCAGCCAGGTACAACTAGGCAGCTGGGGGCTGGAATCTGCAGCGCAGGGAGACCCAAGCTTTCTGGGCCCCACCCGCTGCAAATTGCAGTCCGCAGCCGCCCCGGAAAATGGCGCGTTCATAGAAGCGCCATCTTCTGGCGCTGTACCCAACTCATCCAGGGCCCTGGTGCGGTGGCTCACTGGGTAATAAAGGGGTTAAGGCCAGCTTGGCATTATCAGCTGGCCCTAAGCCCGAAATTCATGGGGTCACGCCAATATTAGACATGACCGCCATGAATCTCTAGTAAAGTATTTAAAAAAAACACAAACACCCAGAGAAAAGTCCTTTAATTGAAATAAAGACACAATTCTTTATTGTTCTAAATTAAACCATACTTACCGCCACGCCCATTCCAGCTGAAGCCAACGATCTCCTGCAATAAAAGTAAAATAATAAAGCAACCTCATCCTTACCTTTCCATGGTTCCCAGGACAGCTTCAGCTCTGCTACATCGAGATGACAGGCTGGACCGCAGCAGAACGCTGCCATCCAGCCTGTCATCCCGCGGACACTGAGAAGCGCAGGCATGCTTGCGCTCCTCAGTGTCTCTCTGTGACGTCATCCAGATGAGCCGAGGTCATGTCCAATGAACTCAGCTCACCTCATGCACGTCACTGACAGCGTGGGAAAATTCTCCTGCACTCAGCGCTTCAGCGTGAGAATTCTCCCACGCTGTCAGTGACGTGCATGAGGTGCGCCGAGTTCATTGGACATGACCTCACCTCATGCACGTCACTGACAGCGTGGGAAAATTCTCACGCTGAAGCGCTGAGTGCAGGAGAATTCTCCCACGCTGTCAGTGACGTACATGAGGTGAGCCGAGTTCATTGTCGGCTCATCTGGATGCCGTCACAGCCAGACACTGAGGAGTGGAAGTATGCCTGCGCTTCTTAGTGTCTGCGGGATGACAGGCTGGATGGCAGCGTTCTGCTGCGGTCCAGACTGTCATCTCGATGTAGCAGAGCTGGAGCCGTCGTGGGAGCCATGGAAAGGTAAGGATGAGGTTGCTTTATTATTTTTCTTTTATTGCAGGAGATCGTTGGCTTCAGCTGGAATGGGCGTGATGGTAAGTATGGTTTAATTTAGAACAATAAAGAATTGTGTGTTTATTTCAATTAAAGGACTTTTTTCTGGGTGTTTGTGTTTTTTTTAAATACTTTACTAGAAATTCATGGTGGTCATGTCTAATATTGGCGTGACCCCATGAATTTCGGGCTTAGGGCCAGCTGATAATGCCAAGCTGGCCTTAACCCCTTTATTACCCAGTGAGCCACCGCACCAGGGCCCTGGATGAGTTGGGTACAGCGCCAGAAGATGGCGCTTCTATGAACGTGCCATTTTCTGGGGCGGCTGCGGACTGCAATTTGCAGCGGGTGGGGCCCAGAAAGCTTGGGCCTCCCTGCGCTGCAGATTCCAGCACCCAGCTGCCTAGTTGTACCTGGCTGGACACAAAAATAGGGCGAAGCTCCACGTTTTTTTTTTTTAAATTCATGGAATAATTAAGAAAAAAAGGGCTTCCCTATATTGTTGTGTCCGGCTAGGTACAAATAGGCAGCTGGTGGTTGGGGGCAGCCCGTTCCTGCCTGCTGTACCTGACTGGACACAAATATAGGGCGAAGCCCCACATCAATTTTTTTAAATTATTTCATGAATTTCCTGAAATGATTTAAAAAAAATTGACGTGGGGCTTCGCACTATATTTGTGTCCAGCCAGGTACAGCAGGCAGGAACGGGCTGCCCCCAACCACCAGCTGCCTATTTGTACCTGGTTGGACACAACAATATAGGGAAGCCCTTTTTTTCTTAATTATTTCATGAATTTCATGAAATAATTTTAAAAAAAAAATACGTGAAGCTGCTCCCTATTTTTGTGTCCAGCCAGGTACAACTAGGCAGCTGGGGGATGGAATCTGCAGCGCAGGGAGGCCCAAGCTTTATGCCCCCCCGCTGAAAATTGCAGTCCGCAGCCACCCCGGAAAATGGCGCGTTCATAGAAGCTGGATGCTGTACCTGGCTGGCATACAAAAATATGGCGAAGCCCACGTCAAAAGTTTTGGGAAAAATTAATTAAAAAATAAATAATAATTTAGGGACTGCATCTTTATTAACTCCTCAAATGTCATTTAGTGTTAAAATAAAGGATTTATTTAAAAAAAAATTGACGTGGGGCTTCGCCCTATATTTGTGTCCAGCCAGGTACAGCAGGGAGGAACAGGCTGCCCCCAACCACCAGCTGCCTATTTGTACCTGGCCGGACACAACAATATAGGGAAGCCCTTTTTTAAAAAAATTATTTCATAAAATAATTTAAAAAAAATTGACGTGGGGCTTCGTACTATATTTGTGTCCAGCCAGGTACAGCAAGCAGGAATGGGCTGCCCCCAACCACCAGCTGCCTATTTGTACCTGGTTGGACACAACAATATAGGGAAGCCCTTTTTTTCTTAATTATTCCATGAATTTCATGAAATAATTTAAAAAAAAAATGCGTGGGGCTTCGCCCTATTTTTGTACCCAGCCAGATACAACTAGGCAGCTGGGGGCTGGAATCCGCAGCGCAGGGAGACCCAAGCTTTCTGGGCCACCCCCGCTGCAAATTGCAGTCCGCAGCCGCCCCAGAAAATGGCGCGTTCATAGAAGCGCCATCTTCTGGCGCTGTACCCAACTCATCCAGGGCCCTGGTGCGGTGGCTCACTGGGTAATAAAGGGGTTAAGGCCAGCTTGGCATTATCAGCTGGCCCTAAGCCCAAAATTCATGGGGTCACGCCAATATTAGACATGCCCACCATGAATTTCTAGTAAAGTATTTAAAAAAACACAACACCCAGAAAAAAGTATTTAATTGAAATAAACACACAATTCTTTATTGTTCTAAATTAAACCATACTTACCACCACGCCCATTCCAGCTGAAGCCAACGATCTCCTGCAATAAAAGTAAAATAATAAAGCAACATCATCCTTACCTTTCCATGGCTCCCACGACAGCTTCAGCTCTGCTACATCGAGATGACAGGCTGGACCGCAGCAGAACGCTGCCATCCATCCTGTCATCCCACAGACACTGAGAAGCGCAGGCATACTTCCACTCCTCAGTGTCTGGCTGTGACGGCATCCAGATGAGCCGAGGTCATGTCCAATGAACTCAGCTCACCTCATGTACGTCACTGACAGTGTGGGAAAATTCTCCTGCACTCAGCACTTCAGCGTGAGAATTTTCCCACGCTGTCAGTGACGTGCATGAGGTGAGCTGAGTTCATTGGACATGACCTCACCTCATGTATGTCACTGACAGCGTGGGAGAATTCTCACGCTGAAGCGCTGAGTGCAGTAGAATTTTCCCACGCTGTCAGTGACGTGCATGAGGTGAGCTGAGTTCATTGGACATGAACTCGGCTCATCTGGATGACGTCACAGAGAGACACTGAGGAGCGCAAGCATGCCTGCGCTTCTCAGTGTCTGCATGATGACAGGCTGGATGGCAGCTTTCTGCTGCGGTCCAGCCTGTCATCTCGATGTAGCAGAGCTGGAGCTGTCCTGGGAACCATCGAAAGGTAAGGATGAGGTTGCTTTATTATTTTTCTTTTATTGCAGGAGATCGTTGGCTTCAGCTGGAATGGGCGTGATGGTAAGTATGGTTTAATTTAGAACAATAAAGAATTGTGTCTTTATTTCAATTAAAGGACTTTACTCTGGGTGTTTGTGTTTTCTTTTAACTTTGACTATGGGGTTAGTAATGGGGGTGTCTTATAGACGCCTCTCCATTACTAACCTGGGCTTGATGTCAGCTGGCATTATAAGCTGACATCAACCCCAACCCTATTACCCCCTGCCACCGCACCAGGGCAGCGTGGAAGAGCGAGGCTAAGTGCCAGAATTGGCGCATCCTATGGATGCGCCATTTCTAGGGCGGCTGACGGCTGGTGTTTCTAGCCTGGGAGGGGGCCAATATTCATGGCACCCTTCCTGGGCTATTAATATCAGCCCCCAGCTGTCTGCCTAGCCTGTGCTAGCTATTAAATTAGGGGGGACCCCATGTTATTTTTTTGGGGGGGTTCCCCCATTTTAATAGCTAGTAAAGGCTAGGTATTCAGCTGGGGGCTGATATTAGTAGCCTGGGAAGCTCCGTGGGTATTACACCATTCCCAGGCTTCAAACATTTGCCCCAGCTGTCTGCTTAACCTCCGCTAGAGCCTAAAATTAAGGGGAACCCCACGCCAATTTTTTTTTAAATAAATCCTTTATTTTAACACTAAATGACAAGTACAGTAATCAACACTGTCACTGTACTTCATATATATGTGACTGACATGTTTCTATCTATCTAATCTATGTGTGATTCTCTATTCCTTCTATTCTAAATTGTCGGGTACAGATGCTGAATTGCCGGCCGGCTTTCTTAAAGAGACGGTGCATGAAAACACTATTATTTTTTTAAATAAATCCTTTACACTAAATGACAAGTACAGTAATCAACACTGTCACTGTACTTCATATATATGTGACTGACATGTTTCTATCTATCTAATCTATGTGTGAAGCTCTATTCTTTCTGTTATAAATTGTCGGGAACCGCTGCTGAATTGCCAGCCGGCTTTTTTAAAGAGACGGTGCACGAAAACACTAATATTTTTTTTAATAAATCCTTTACACTAAATGACAAGTACAGTAAGCAACACTGTCACTGTACTTCATATATATGTGACTGACATGTTTCTATCTATCTAATCTATGTGTGATTCTCTATTCTGTCTGTTATAAATTGTCGGGTACAGATGCTGAATTGCCGGCCGGCTTTTTTAAAGAGACGGTGCACGAAAACACTAATATTTTTTTTAATAAATCCTTTACACTAAATGACAAGTTCTGTAAGCAACACTGTCACTGTACTTCTTATATATGTGACTGACATGTTTCTATCTATCTAATCTATGTGTGAAGCTCTATTCTGTCTGTTATAAATTGTCGGGTACTGCTGCTGAATTGCCGGCCGGCTTTTTTAAAGAGACGGTGCACGAAAACACTAATATTTTTTTTAATAAATCCTTTACACTAAATGACAAGTACAGTAAGCAACACTGTCACTGTACTTCATATATATGTGACTGACATGTTTCTATCTATCTAATCTATGTGTGAAGCTCTATTCTTTCTGTTGTAAATTGTCGGGTACCGGTGTATGCCGCTGATGAATTGCCGGCTTTTCATGTCATTCTACATTATTCTTAGTTGTTTTACTTCATGTAGAATTAACCTACAAGGAAAGAAAGGGTTTATTTTCATTCCGATATTTGTGTCCCATTGACTTGCATTGGTTTCCGGTATCGGAATCGGCGATATCCGATACTTTTTGGGTATCGGCCCGATCCAATCCGATACGATATTTCCTGATATCGGAAGGTATCGCTCAACACTAATCCTGACTACTGGGTTGCCACACTCTTAGATCCCCAGTACAAAAGTAAATTTACATAGTAACATAGTAACATAGTTTTTAAGGTTGAAGGAAGACTAAGTCCATCTAGATCAACCCATAGCCTAACATGTTGATCCAGAGGAAGGCAAAAAAAAACATGTGGCAAACACTAAGCTCAACATTGGGGAATAAAATTCCTTCCCGACTCCATACGACAATCAGACTAGTTCCCTGGATCAACGCCCTATCAAGGAATCTAGTATTTATAACCTGTAATATTATACTTTTCAAGAAAGGCATCCATGCCTTTCTTAAATTTTAACAGTGAATCACTCATTACAGCATCATGCGGCAGAGAGTTCCATAGTCTCACTGCTCTTACAGTAAAGAATCCCCGTCTGTGATTATGATTAAATCTTCTTTCCTCCAGAAGTAGAAGATGCCCACTTGTCCCCGTCTCAGGCCTCAGAGTAAAAAGATCAGTAGAAAGGTCTTTGTACTGTCCCCTCATATACTTGTACATAGTAATATTATCACCCCTAAGCCTTCTTTTTTCCACAGTAAATAACCCCAAGTGTAATAACCCGTCTTGGTATTGCAGACCCCCCAGTCCTCTAATAACCTTGGTTTCTCATCTCTGCACCCGCTCTAGTTCAGCTATTTCTTTCTTATACACCGGAGATCAGAACTGTACACAGTATTCTAAGTGTGGTCGCACTAATGACTTGTATAGAGGTAAAATTATGTTCTCCTCATGAGCATCTATGCCTCTTTTAATGCATCCCATGCAAAAGTAAATTTGCTGAAATAATTCCTGCCATAGAAAGGAATTCACAGATGCAGGAGGATCAGCAGAGGCTGTTGCAGAATCTTACATGTGCTTTTCCACAAAACACCAGTGGTGCACGTAGTGAATCTCACAGTTCTAACTTGCCAACCGTGGAACTGTCGAGTCTTCATCACTCAAACCGTAACAGTAACACAGTATCTGCTGGTAACAGCAATTTTGTGGAATCGTTTCACCACTTTTTTAGACCATCCTTTGCAAGGCCACAGGAGACAAGAAGTCTGACACATAGTCAACGCCTAGAGAGGATGGTACAGGAGTATCTCCAAGTGAACATCGAAGACATGACTGTGTCCTGGACCCTTGCTCATTTTGGGCTTCCAATCTGGAAAAATGGCCGGAGCTCGCCACTCATGCCTTGGAGATCTTGTCATGCCCCGCTGCCAGCGTTCTCTCTGAACGTGTGTTCAGCGCTGCTGGTGGTGTGCTGACAGATAAGCGCACGCAGCTGTCCACTGAGAATGTAGACAGACTCAAGTTCATAAAGATGAACAAATCACGGATCCGCAAGGACTTTTCTACCCCTGTGTCATACAGGGGAGACTAAAAGCTTGAGGATTTGGTAAGATCACCTCACCAATCGTTTTAAGCAACTCTGGGGCAATTGATGCCACTTAAGTGGTGTCTGTGCCACAATTTTTGGAAAAAATGGAGAATCTTTTTGGAGTCCCCTTGCTGTGTTTTACGTGACGTTGGCATCGTCAATTCCTTGTGGGTTGGGTCGCTTACCCCCCCTTTTAACCATAAGAAACTACATACACTGGAACACAGTGCAATACAGATGGTTGAGTCTGAAGAGCTGTTTACTCAGAGGTCTGCTCCAAAGCTTCAGTGTCTGCTAGTCAGCATAGTAGCCCAGCTGTGAAGCAAGCTGCACCACCTGTGTATCTAATAAGAATTTTTAACTGCATCTAGCCTAGGCAGACTGTGGGGACCCCCAACCAAACCCAGACACTCAGCCCCCCTACCACCACCCTTTCCTTGACAATACAATAATGTAACTCTTACAACTGGATGGGTGAGGATCGATGGCCGTGATGTCTCCTGCACCTTGTCATACCGCTCTCGGCACAATCTCTGACCATACTATAGTTAGCTTTGTGAAAAATTCTCTGAATCGCTCAGTGTCTAGTTTCATTATTGACAATAGTTCTGCGCTCTTGTGATGACCTAGGTCGTTCCCCCTGGCCTTTATAACTAAGATGACCGGACCTCTTGCCTCTCTCCCTACCTTGATTACCTCCATTAGTACCTGTGGCCATTGCAGGCCTCTAATACCTCTCCAGTTGAGATATGTGTTATGAAACTCTAATTTCCTCCCGCCTGGGCGGACTTTCGCCTTTTTTTCTGCCCAATATAGATACGAGTGGCCTATCACCCACACTGTTGGCTTAGCGTCACCTGTAAAAGAAACAAACCACGTTAGGATAACAAGTCCGGTCTTATGTATCTTGCCAAACACGTGGATCGCCATCTCCCTATGCTCTGCACTTCCTTTTCTGACAGTCCTGCTCTTGCTGCTTCCGTGGCGGTGCTTATGCGGAATGAGTGTGTCCCGTAATCTTTGGGGTGGTTCCCTGCCGATGTTAGGCATTTATTAAATATAGCTTGGAACTGGTATCTTGATAATGGCGTTCCATCAATGTGTGATAGGAAGAAATTACTTTGTAATCTGATGGTTATATATGTTTTTACTATTGTTACCCGACTCAGTGTACCGTTTGTGGGTTGTAGAAGTACCCAAGTGCCCCTGCCCGCTGGAACCATTTTCGATTTGCATATGCATAGACGTATTGCATTATTGGCTATGACTACGTCCTGGTGTAATAAGCCTCCACTGGTGGTAATTTTAGAGTGAGGGACTAATTCGCTTATGCATAGCACCCCGATGAAGGCGATCGCAAATGCAGTAGACAGTAGTATTGCTTCAAATTGTGAGTGGCATGTTAATGGTGTTAGGGATATGATGTGAGAAATCAGTTTTAGTGACACGGGACAGGACGTCTACACTCCTGACTTGGCTGACCCCTTTTCCACCCTTTTATGGATTGTCTGATGATGAATCTCTTTGTCACATCTCCCCAATTCAGTAGTTGGAAGTGAAATGCTACTCCGGTCAGACACCACTGCGCTGACGCCCCTGATATGCCCCTCATCATTAGCTGGTGGAGAAATTCTATGGTGACTCGTAATCTGGCTTGTTCACATTGGTCAACCCATCTGCCTGCTACTAGTCGCTTCCACTCTTCCCATGCCTTACCGTATACTTGCCACGTCGACGGGGCAACTGACGCTCTGTTAATGGCATCAACTATTCGCCACTACTGTTGCCCGATGGGTGGCAACAGTAGTGTTTTATGCACAGGAATGCTAGCCGGCGTAGTAGGCCTAGCACTGGGAGAGACGATGATGCCATCTTATTAATGCAGTGCGCTAGGCTGGTGTTTTTTGTTATGAAGCGTATATTTTTGTTAGCCAGGCGCGCGCCCCATATTTCTATTGCTACTACTATTGGAAACAGTTCCAGGACTGTCTGTTTTTTTGTCAGCACTTGTTCTGCCCAATACGGAGGCCATAAGGTTGTGCATTATTGGTTATTTAGTATCGCTGCATATCCGCCTGATTCTGCCGTCCCGGTGAATAATCTTAGTTCAATGTTGGACTTTTCTGCTGACATAAATAACGTGTGACCGTTGAATGGTTATAAGAAGGTTTTCCACACCTCTAAGTCCGCCCGTACCTGCGTGCTGATTCTGATTCTATGACTCGGTTTTGATGCCCCTTTTGTTGCGGGCGATAAATGACGAGAAAACACTCTTCCAACTGGCATCACCCGGCTCGCAAACACGAGGAGACCTAGTAATACTTGCATCTGCTGTAGTGTTACTTTCCATACAGTGCAAAAACCCTCGATCAGGTGTAATGTTTTGGTATTTTTTCCCATGAGAGGCGGAACAACCTTGCTGTGGTGTTGATTTCGATGCCTAATAATGATAGCTTTGTTGTGGGGCCTATGGTTTTTGTTGGGCATAATGGGACTCCAAACCGACGGGAGATGTTTGTGAATTCGTTCAGTAAGGGGCAGTGAAAGGGGATGACCAATCGCTACGGACCGCAGAGGGGCCACCACAGTCAGTGACTCCTTCCTTATTTAGTATAGAGTCTACCAATACTTTGAGCGTAGTAGCCCAGCTGTGATGCAAGCTACACTGCCTGTGTATCTAATAAGAATTTTTAACTGCATCTAGCCTAGGCAATACTTTTGGCGTAGTGGCCCAGCTGTGAAGCAAGCTGTACCACCTGTGTATCTAATATCAATTTTTTACTGCATATAACCCAGCCAATCATTTGCTAGTATTGCTAGTAGCAGAGTCGCATGGGCTCTAAACCTTGCATAGTCTGGGCATTTTTTGAGATCGCTAAGGATGACCCAACTCATGTTATCTGTAGCATTTGTCACCAAAAGCTAAGTAGAGGCCAAAAAAACAATAGTTTGGGTACTTTATGCTTGAACCGTCACATGGATATGAATCATAAGTTGCAGTGCGAAGCTCACTGTGCTACAATGCGGCCTAGCGAGCCAGGCCAACCACCATCTGCCCCACCTGTGTCATCCTGGGGAGACTGAAAGCTTGAGGATTTTGGAAAATCACCTCACCAACCATTTTAAGCAACTCTGGGACAATTGATGCCACTTAAGTGGTGTCAGTGCCACAATTTTTGGAAAAAATGGAGACTCTTTTTGGAGTCCCCTTGCTGTGTTTTACATGAAGTTGGCATCGTCAATTCCAGGTGAGTCGGGTCTCTACCCCCCCTTTTAACCGTAAGAAACTACATACACTATGGCTTGGGGTAACACAGATGGTTGAGTCTGAAGAGCTGTTTAGTCATACTATAGCCTGGGAATCAGAGGTCTGCTCCAAATCTTCAGTGTCTGCTAGTCAGCGGAGTAGCCACCGCCTTTAGATCTAATTACAAATATTTAACTGCATCTTGCCCAGGCAATACTTTGGGCCTAGTAGCAGTGTCTGCTAGTCAGCGGAGTAGCCCAGCTGTTAAGCAAGCTACACCACCTGTAATTTGGACACTTAATTTTTTCAAAGGAAATGCTTCGGGCCCCCGGGATACTCAGTGAAGAGCATCGGGAAGGCGCACCAAGGCAAAGGGGCTGGGACTGGCTGTAGCACGCCTTGGGGTGGACCACCAAGCTCGATCCTTATAAAAGCTTTTTAACTGCAGCAGCTTTAGTGGACGCTACTGGAGCTGGAATTACAGTGGCTGCTGGCATCAGACTTGCCCTCCAATAGATCCTTGTAAAAGGATTTAAAGTGTATTCATTCAAATTACAGAGCCAATTTAAAATACAGAGCTTAGACCTGCCTCCACTGCGGGGGGTCTCGACCCACCAGCGGACAGGCACCAGTATTGGGAGAGGGGGGCTGGCTGACAGGGTCCACCGCGGCTCTGGCACAAACCCGGCGACACGGAGGTCGCACGGGCAGGAACGGATTGGCCGTGTCGGCTTCACACTCCAGCGTAGTCCCTCTGCCCGCTCGCACCCGTAACCTCAAAGGGATGCGCTAGCTGCAGGGCTGTTCCCCACCCAGCAGGAGCGTAGGGGAGCTCAGGTAGGCCTTCCACCATACTCCCTTACCTCCCTCTTTCCTTCTTCCGTTCTCTATCTAGTCCCTCGACTCTGTGGTGTCCGCTCTCCCTCCAGCTGTCTCCTTCTCACAGGTGGACAACTGCGTGTATTCACACTGTGGCGAATCTTTTGGACCCAGGCATAAGAAGTTGTCGAGGTAATGGATAATATGTGCCCCCTTAGAAACTTCCATGACAAGCCATTCGAGGAAGCAACTAAACGCCTCAAATAGTGATCAGGATCTGGAGCATCCCATGGTCAAACAGCGATCTATATAGTATGTTCCTTCCCTGAAGCAGCCCAATAGGCGGACACTATTCGGAGGCACATGTAGTAAGTAACCGGAATGCCCCCTCAATGTCTGTTTTGGCCATTAGGGTGCCCCTTCCCAACTTCTTGACCCGCCTGATTTCCTTGTCAAAGGAGGTACAGTATGTACTACTGTACTTGGTTCCGCGTCGATGTTATCGTTTACTGACCTGCCCCTTGAATATGACAAATGGTGGATTAGTCCGAATGTATTGGGTTCCGTTTTTGGCACAACTCCCAATGGGGATACCACTACGTCTTGTAAGGAAAGTGTTCAGTATGGAACCGCCATTCTACCTAAAGATATTTCTTTTTTTAATTTTCTTGTCACGATGTCTGGGTGTTGTAGGCTGATTTTAGATTTTTACTCCAGCCTTTCTTGATTTTAGAAAGGCATGACATGCCTATATCTGTGTCTCCTCCTCCTTATACTTCTCCACCTCTTTTCTTTTCGCATGACTATATGTAGTTGTCACTTTTCCATGTGTTAGTTGTGTTTTCTGAGCAGTTTGTCAGCTTTTGGACACCTTTGAAGGTGTTTTCTATGTGTTTTCTATGTGTTTCTACAGTGGTGGCCAAAAGTATTGGCACCCCTGCAATTCTGTCAGATAATACTCAGTTTCTTCCTGAAAATGATTGCAATCACAAATTCTTTGGTCTTATTATCTTCATTTAATTTGCTTGCAAGGAAAAACGCAAAAGAGAATGAAGCAAAAATCAAATCATTGATCATTTCACACAAAACTCCAAAAATGGGCCAGACAAAAATATTGGCACCCTCAGCCTAATACTTGGTTGCACAACCTTTAGCCAAAATAACTGCGAACAACCACTTCCGGTAACCATCAATGAGTTTCTTACAATGCTCTGCTGGAATTGTAGACCATTCTTCTTTGGCAAACTGCTCCAGGTCCCTGATATTTGAAGGGTGCCTTCTCCAAACTGCCATTTTGAGATCTCTCCACAGGTGTTCTATGGGATTCAGGTCTGGACTCATTGCTGGCCACCTTAGAAGTCTCCAGTGCTTTCTCTCAAACCATTTTATAGTGCTTTTGGAAGTGTGTTTTGGGTCATTGTCCTGCTGGAAGACCCATGACCTCTGAGGGAGACCCAGCTTTCTCACACTGGGCCCTATATTATGCTGCAAAATTTGTTGGTAGTCTTCGGACTTCATAATGCCATGCACACGGTCAATCAGTCCAGTGCCAGAGGCAGCAAAGCAACCCCAAAACATCACGGAACCTCCGCCATGTTTGACTGTAGGGACCATGTTCTTTTCTTTGAATGCCTCTTTTTTTTTCCTGTACACTCTATGTTGATGCTTTTTTCCCAAAAAGCTCTACTTTTGTCTCATCTGACCAGAGAACATTCTTCCAAAACATTTTAGGCTTTCTCAGGTAAGTTTTGGCAAACTCCAACCTGGCTTTTTTATGTCTCGGGGTAAGAAGTGGGGCCTTCCTGGGTATCCTACCATACAGTCCCTTTTCATTCAGACGCCAACGGATAGTACGGGTTGACACTGTTGTACCCTCGGACTGCAGGGCAGCTTGAACTTCTTTGGATGTTAGTCGAGGTTCTTTATCCACCATCCGCACAACTTGCGTTGAAATCTCTCGTCAATTTTTCTGTTCCGTCCACATCTAGGGAGGTTAGCCACAGTGCCATGGGCTTTAAACTTCTTGATGACACTGAGCACGGAAGACACAGGAACATTCAGGTCTTTGGAGATGGACTTGTAGCCTTGAAATTGCTCATGCGTCCTCACAATTTGGTTTCTCAAGTCCTCAGACAGTTCTTTGGTCTTCTTTCTTTTCTCCATGCTCAATGTGGTACACACAAGGACACAGGACAGAGGTTGAGTCAACTTTAATCCATGTTAACTGGCTGCAAGTGTGATTTAGTTATTGCCAACACCTGTTAGGTGCCACAGGTAAGTTACAGGTGCTGTTAATTACACGAATTAGAGAAGCATCACATGATTTTTCAAGCAGTGCCAATACTTTTGTCCACCCCCTTTTTTAGGTTTGGTGTGGAATTATATCCAATTTCACTTTAGGACAATTCTTTTTGTGTTTTTTCATTGAAGACAAATTAAATGAAGATAATAATATCAAAGAATTTGTGATTGCAATCATTTTCAGGAAGAAACTGAGTATTATCTGACAGAATTGCAGGGGTGCCAATACTTTTGGCCACCACTGTATGTGTTTTTGTTTGCCTGCCATTGGTTTTAATGGTGTTCGACGGTGTTCGACGAACAGTTCGATGAACAGTTAGGCGAACATACCGGTGTTTGACGAACCGAACCGAACCCGAACACTACAGGGGAGGCTCAACTCTATTGGTTTCGCTGATCAAAAGTCAGGAACTTTGCACATATGTGTGTTGGGCCACTGGGGAGGTGCCAGATGTTGCAGAAGGGCCAGCTTGGGTGTGTAGCCTCACTGGCAGCAGATAATGATGTCACGGTAGCTGAAGTGGGTTGCTGGACCTCTCAACGCTTCCCTCGTGTCCACAACAATTTAAAAAGCGAGAGGTGGCACTTGTGGATGGCATGGGACCCCCAGGGGGCTCTCCTGTAGTGGTGGTGTCTGGTTGTAAGTTTTGGAGTACTCGTGATGTTTGTGCAATCTCAAGCAGCCATACACGCAGGTGAACTTGTAAACATAACAATTTTACTGAATAAGGTAACAGGGTACAGTCTCTATTATAGGCAAAGTTCACAGTACATGGTGAATAAGGAAGTTATGGTTTTCTCTTCATGAGACAAGCATTGTTTTTGCCCCTGGCTGCTGGAGCAGAGGTCTCTTCACTTGCTTGTACAGGAAATGCAATGCAATATTAAACTGATGGAGGGACCTTCACAGATTGGCTCTCTGTGGAAAACACACTAAAGTGTTGATGTACTCACAGTTTTTATCCCACCATTCCCTCTTGCAGGGTGTAGGTTTAAACAAAGTCGGTGGTGTAGCAGCTACGTGGATCTGGTCCTGGCTAAAAGAAATCAGGATAACCAGAGAGCAGGAGAGCCCATGTACAGCTTTCTCTCTCCTGACTAGAAGACACTTCATTCTTTTTGTGAAGGAGATTATACGAGGAAAAATGTCCCCTCAGCATAGACTGACATTGAAAACTCTTCTCTGAGAGAAAACAGTGTCTCTCCTAGATCTTTCTTAGGCAGCTGGTCTGTACCAGGGTTCAGTCAGAGTGTGGCCTGAGCTGGGAGGCTCCTCCAAGCCGTTGATATGGCAGCTTGTTGTGTGGATATTAATCATTACTTCATATACACACATTGGCCAGCAGATGGCAGGAAAGTACAATTTACAATGCAATGTATTAAATTAACTCCGTACACACAATGGAACAAATCTACTACCACACTACAACTGTCTCATTTAGCAGCAGTAGAACGGGTACTGGGATGCCACATATGCATGAAAGTGGTCATTCTGGTGCAGACTGGAGTGAGGCAATAGAGATGAATTTGTGGAAAATTATGAATAATCTTGGGAAACAGTGCGGTTTAAGGAAGAGTCAGGCGGCCATATAACAGTGACGGAAATTGCAATGGAATGCTCAGACTGGCTGTCGGCTCTCTTGAACTGAGCGTGACAGCTGCATAGAAATAGTTGCTGTCACTCTCAGGTTAGGAGACCCGACAGCCAGTCCACGCATTGTGTTGCGATCCTTGTTTGACTTATAGAGCCATTTGACTCTTCCCATAGTCTGGCAAATCTCTTGACAGCAAAATCAATTCACACCTACTCAACTAGACCTCACACCTACTCAAAGACCTTGTCTGGCAGGTTTCTGCAAGAACCTACATAAGGACCTGTGGACTGGTCTACAGGCATGAGTTTGCTCTCTGGTTTTACTCTTTTCTCATTTCTTGATCTACTGTTTACTAGAGATGAGCGTTGTTCGACTCGAACTGTTCGCCAATCTCAAATTCGAGCTGTTTTGGGAGGTGTTCGAGCCGTTCGGCGAACACGAACGATTTGAAAAAAATTTGGCTGTTCGAGGTTATGTTCGATAACTGTTCGTGCACCAAAATCATAACTGGATTTTTTCACAGTAATACTGTTAATCAATGTCAATAGACAGTTTCAGTGTAGAGTGGGCGGGAGGAGGGATTTTTTCTCAGTAATGATGAAAATTAATGTTAATACGCAGTTTGAGTGTACAGCGGGGCGGGGGGAGGGGCAGGGGATGGATCTCTGCAGGAACAATGAAGATCTCCATTTTTTTTTCTCTTTCCCGCATTTGCAGTGGGGAGGTGCAATCTGTCAGCCTATCAGCAGCGCACACACGGAGCGAAGTGCTTTTTTTCACACAAGCAAGGGCATGTGTGATTGGCAGTGTATGTCACATGTCCTTGCCCTATAAGACCAAGCCATTTTCCCCGTCGCCACCATTTTCTCACTGCTGCAGCTGCGTGTTAGACGGCACCGCTGTTGCTGTGTGCGCTATACCTTGTTAATTTCAAGCCAATTTTCGCACAAATATACAGATAGCTTGGGAGTAGGGAATAGTTGTGATTGCAGTCCTTTTAAGGACTAGGTTACAGCATTTCCTACGACTTTTATCAGGCAGGTCTGTGCTCTTAAATAGATAGATTGTGGGAGTAAAGACTAATTGTAATTGGAGTCCTTTTCAGGACTAGGTTACATCAGTTCCTATCAGTTTTTGCCAGGCAGGTCTGTGCCAGTGCTGTGCAAGTTTTTTTCACAGCATTTGGCTGAATCTAGCAAAGCTAATCCTTTTTGGCCTATTGCAGAGTGTGTTAGTCAGTGGAGTAGCCTATCTGTGTTGCAAGATATACCACCTGTGTATAGAATACCAATTTTTTTACTGCACCTAGTGAAGTAAAATCTTTTGGGCATAGCATCATTCTATTAGTCCATCTATACTGACCTCCATCAGGTTGCAAACTGAATATAATATTTTTCTGCATCTAGCTCTGAAAAAATATTTGGGCTTCTAGCAGTGTGTGGGACTTGTTCTATTAGTCCTTCTATACTGACCTCCAGCAGGTTGCAAATTGAATATAATTTTTTTCTGCATCTAGCTCTGAAAAAATATTTGGGCTTCTAGCGGTGTGTGGGACTTGGTCTATTAGTCCATCTATACTGACCTCCATCAGGTTGCAAATTAAAAATAATTTTTTTCTGCATCTAGCTCTGAAAAAATATTTGGGCTTCTAGCAGTATGTGGGACTTGGTCTATTAGTCCATCTATACTGACCTCCATCAGGTTGCAAATTAAAAATAATTTTTTTCTTCATTTATCTCTGAAAAAATATTTGGGCTTCTAGCAGCGTGTGGGACTTGTTCTATTAGTCCATCTATACTGACCTCCATCAGGTTGCAAATTAAAAATAATTTTTTTCTGCATCTAGCTCTGAAAAAATATTTGGGCTTCTAGCAGTGTGTGGGACTTGGTCTATTAGTCCATCTATACTGACCTCCATCAGGTTGCAAATTAAAAATAATTTTTTTCTGCATCTAGCTCTGAAAAAATATTTGGGCTTCTAGCAGTGTGTGGGACTTGGTCTATTAGTCCATCTATACTGACCTCCATCAGGTTGCAAATTGAATAAAAAAATTTTCTGCATCTAGCTCTGAAAAAATATTTGGGCTTCTAGCGGTGTGTGGGACTTGGTCTATTAGTCCATCTATACTGACCTCCATCAGGTTGCAAATTAAAAATAATTTTTTTCTGCATCTAGCTCTGAAAAAATATTTGGGCTTCTAGCAGTGTGTGGGACTTGGTCTATTAGTCCATCTATACTGACCTCCATCAGGTTGCAAAGTAAAAATAATTTTTTTCTTCATTTAGCTCTGAAAAAATATTTGGGCTTCTAGCAGTGTGTGGGACTTGTTCTATTAGTCCTTCTATACTGACGTCCAGCAGGTTGCAAATTGAATATAATTTTTTTCTGCATCTAGCTCTGAAAAAATATTTGGGCTTCTAGCGGTGTGTGGGACTTGGTCTATTAGTCCATCTATACTGACCTCCATCAGGTTGCAAATTAAAAATAATTTTTTTCTGCATCTAGCTCTGAAAAAATATTTGGGCTTCTAGCAGTGTGTGGGACTTGGTCTATTAGTCCATCTATACTGACCTCCATCAGGTTGCAAATTGAATAAAAAAATTTTCTGCATCTAGCTCTGAAAAAATATTTGGGCTTCTAGCGGTGTGTGGGACTTGGTCTATTAGTCCATCTATACTGACCTCCATCAGGTTGCAAATTAAAAATATTTTTTTTCTGCATCTAACCCAGCCAATAGTTTTGGCCTAATACCACAGTTTGGCCACTCAGCTCTGCTCGGTTACCATCCATTGTTTTTTTGTGCAAACAACTCCAGAGTTGTGAATTAGTTAACCACCAAAATGAGTGGAAAAAGGCCTGCTGCTGGTGGAAAGGGGAATAGGCGTGTTGGGAAGGGGAAAAAAGGTTGTGTCCGTGGGGTAGGTGCAGAAGAAAGACCATCTTCCAGCCAAACTAAAATGTCTACTTCTTTTAGAGGACAATGTGATAAGATCCCTTTCTTACGGCCACGCCAATCGCTACAAATTCCAGATGAGGCACAAAAACAGCAGGTGCTTCAACGGATATCAAGTGCTCCTTTAAGTGGGCTCTCCTCCACATCAACTTCAACATCACAAATACTCCAGTCCTCAAAGGTGTCACCCAAATCGCACTTGCTTCCTCACAGCTCCCAAATCTCCAGCTGCCCGTCTGAGTATGAGGTAGAACAGATGGTTGAGTCTGCAGAGCTGTTTACTCATACTATAGCCTGGGAATCAGAGGTCGACTCCAGCGCTTCTGTGAATCCAGACGAGGAAATGATCTGCACTGATGCCCAGAATCTTTATGAGTCGGATCCAGGACCAGACGCAGAAGGTTCTGACCCTCATTCCGAAACTGTAACTTCTGTTGGTGGAGACAATGAGGAAGACGATGATAAGACTCAAATACCTGATTGGAGCGACAACTTTAGTTTTTTGTCAGGGCAGGAACAGGTTGGCTCTGAGGACGACGGGTGTGATAACGCACAGGGTGATGATGATGAGGTCGGAGATCCCACTTACTGTCAACCCACAGTCAGCCAAGAGATGAGGTCAGCAGAGGAGGTGGAGGAAGATGCTAGTGACGACGAGGTCAGGTTGCGCCTTCCTGGACAGAGACGTAGTACTGGAAGCACGTCAACAACTGCATCCTCAAACACAACTCTGCCTCTCACCACAAGTCGTGGTGGCTCTTCAGGTCGCATGGGTGCTAAGCCTTGCATAGCCTGGGCATTTTTTCAGATCGATAAAGATGACCCAACTCGTGTTATCTGTAACATTTGTCAGCAAAAGCTAAGTAGAGGCCAAAAAATACATAGTTTGAGTACTTCATGCATGAACCGGCACATGGACATGAAGCATAAGTTGCAGTGGGAAGCTCAGTGTGCTACAATGCGGTCTAGCCGGCCGGGCCAACCACCGTCTGCCATATCTTGTGCATCCGCGGCCTCTTCATCCTCTGTGACTGGGGGGACAGCAGTCACACCTGTTTTGGGGCGCAGACCTGCCACCTCTTTACCCGCAACAGCCAGCGTGATTGGCAGGTCATCATTTTCTTTGGAGGTGGTAACACCAGCTGGTCTTGAGCGCTGTCCGACATCGATAGCACCACCTTTGGATCAAGGCAACCTAACATGTCCGCCTGCATCTTCCTCACAGACCGGCAGTTTGCCGGGGACACCCTTATCAACCCCGTCTAAGCACAATAGCCAGCCCTCGGTCCCTCAGATGTGGACAAGAAAAAGACCATTTCCTCCTAGCCATGAGAAAGCTAAGAGGTTGAATTTCACCATCTGCAAGCTCTTGGCTACAGAAATGCTGCCTTTCCGCCTGGTGGACACAGAGGATTTTCGAGACCTTTTGTCCGTCGCAGTGCCCCAGTACCAGATGCCCAGTCGGCACTACTTCTCAAAGAAAGGTGTGCCTGCGCTCCACCAGCATGTCGCACACAACATCACCGCTTCTTTGAGAAACTCTGTGTGTGACAGGGTGCATTTCACCACAGACACTTGGACGAGTAGGCATGGACAGGGGCGTTACATGTCGCTGACTGGGCACTGGGTAACTATGGTGACAGCAGGACAAGGGGCTCCTGTCCAAGTCTTGCCGTCCCCACGAGTTGTGCGTCAATCCTCTTTATGTCATTTTTCCTCCACTGCTTCTGCCTCCTCAACCTCCTCTCGGTCTTCCACCTGCACCCAAAGCCTGTCTGGTCATGCCACAAGCTTTCTAACTGCGCAGAAGGGATCCTGCACACCTCCTTACTATGCTGGCAGTAGGGCTCAACGTCATCAGGCGGTTTTTACATTGAAATGTCTGGGAAATGTGAGTCACACAGCTGAGGAGTTGTGGTCAGCTCTGGAGAACCAATTTCATGAATGGTTGTCTCCACTGGACCTGAAACCAGGGAAGGCCGTGTGCGACAATGCTGCAAACCTGGGTGCGGCCCTTCGCCGGGGCAATGTCACACACGTGCCTTGTATGGCTCACGTGTTGAACCTTGTTGTCCAGCAATTTTTAGCCCACTATCCCAGACTAGATGGCCTTCTGCAGAGGGCACGGTCGCTGTGTGCTCACTTCCGCCGTTCGCATCCCGCAGCTCAGCGACTTACATCTCTACAGAAGTCGTTGGGCCTGCCACTTCACCGGCTAAAATGCGATGTGCCTACCCGGTGGAATTCAACTCTGCACATGTTGCAGCGACTGTGGCAGCACCGACAAGCCCTGGTGCAATACGTTCTGACGTATAGCCTGGGCCAACGAGATTCAGAGGTGGGGCAAATCACGCTGGAGGAGTGGTCTCAGATCAGGGACCTATGCACCCTTCTGCACAGTTTTGAAATGGCGACGAAGATGTTTAGTGCTGACGATGCCATTATCAGCATGACTATTCCGGTGATTTACATGCTGGAGCACATGTTAAACAGAATTCGGAGTCAGGTGGTGGCACAAGAGGAGGTGGAGGAAGTAGAGGAGGAGGAGTTGTATGAGGAAGGGCTAACATC
The DNA here is from genome assembly GCF_046119375.1 of Phyllobates terribilis. NCBI lineage: Eukaryota > Metazoa > Chordata > Amphibia > Anura > Dendrobatidae > Phyllobates > Phyllobates terribilis. Next base: position 66,495,160 of record NW_027362763.1, on the reverse strand, counting down.
TGCAAGGTCCAGACGGTCGGCAGCACCAAGGCGGCAGGCATGTGAGGGTGGGGGAGATGGTTTTACCAGGGCGCATGGTAGCAGCCAAACTAGTGAGGAAGGTGCAGGAGCCCAGGAAGAAGTGGAGGATGAACTGATGGAAGACTCATCAGATGAGGGAGACCTTGATCACATTTCTGTTGTGCGAGGTTGGGGGGAGAGGACAGAGGAAGGAAGCATGATTGTTACCTCGCCACCAACACAACAGGGACTTGGTGCTCCTGGATGCGCAACACACATGAGTGCCTTCTTGCTGCACTACCTGCAACATGACCCTCGAATTGTGAGAATTAGAAATAATCCTGACTACTGGGTTGCCACACTGTTAGATCCCCGGTACAAAAGTAAATTTGCAGAAATTATTCCTGCCATAGAAAGGGATGCACGCATGCAGGAGTATCAGCAGAGACTGTTGCAGAATCTTACATGTGCTTTTCCACAAAATACCAGTGGTGCACGTAGTGAATCTCACAGTTCCAACTTGCCAACCGTGGGACCGTCAAGTGTTCAGCACTCAAACCGTAACAGAACCACAGTATCTGCTGGTAACATCAATTTTGCGGAATCATTTCACCACTTTTTTAGCCCATCCTTTGCAAGGCCACAGGAGACAAGAAGTCTGACACATAGTCAACGCCTAGAGACGATGGTACAGGAGTATCTCCAAGTAAACATTGAAGCCACGACTGTGTCACTGGACCCTTGCTCTTTTTGGGCTTCCAATCTGGATAAATGGCCGGAGCTAGCCACTTACGCCTTGGAGATCTTGTCATGCCCCGCAGCCAGCGTTCTGTCTGAACGTGTGTTCAGCGCTGCTGGTGGTGTGCTGACAGATAAGCGCACGCGGCTCTCCACTGATAATGTAGACAGACTCACGTTCATAAAGATGAACAAATCATGGATCCGAAACGACTTTTCTACCCCTGTGTCATCCTGGGGAGAGTAAAAGCTTGATGATTGGTTAAAATCACCCTACCAACCGTTTTAAGCTTTCAAATTACTAATCATGTTTATCTGTATCTTGACTGGAAAATAATTTGGGCTTTGTAGCAGTGTGCAGCACTGATCCTATTAGGCCATCTATAATAAGCTTCACCAGATTTAAAATTAAAAATAATTTTTAGCTGCATCTAGCCCGGAAAATAATTTTGGGGCTCCGAGATGCGCAAGACAGATAAGTGCCTTCTTGCTGCACTACCTGCAGCATGACCCTCATATTGTCAGAATTCGAAGTAATCATGACTACTGGGTTGCCACACTCTTAGATCCCCCAAACTTTTCGATCAACCTTTTCATTTTAATAAAGACCAAAAAAATGGTCATTTTTGAAATTATAAGCATTAGCAGGTTGTTAGAAACTGAAATCAAACAGTTTTCAACTCAAAACTTTATTCTAGGTGATGTTACATTTTCACATAGGACCCCTTGTTCGAAAGGAGCTTCTGAACTCTCTCGTCCATTGAATTTGTCAGGTTTTGGATGGTTTCTGCTTCAATTGTTTTGCATGAGGACAGAATACCCTCCCAGAGCTGTTGCTTAGATGTGAACTGCCTCCCGCCATCATAGACACTCCTTTTAATGATGCTCCAAAGGTTCTGAATGTGGTAGAGGTCAGGGGAGCATGGGGGTCACACCATAAGTTTGTCCCCTTTTATGCCCATATCAGCCAGAGATGCAGATGTTTTATGTGCAGCATGAGATGGTGCATTATCATGCAGAAAAATGATCTTGCTGTGAAATACACGGTTCTTCTTCTTGAACCATGGCAGGAAGTGCTGTTTGAGAAAATCCACATACATTATGGAGTTCATCTTTAGCACCTTCAGGGATCCTAAAGGGGCCGACAATCTCTCTCCCCATGATTCCAGCCCAAAACATTACTCCACCTCCTCCTTGTTGGCGCTGTAGCCGTGTTTGCGTGGGGTGTCCATCAACCAGCCATCCTCCACTCCATTCATCTGGACCATCGAGCGCTGCACGGCACTCATCCGTGAACAAAACAGTTTTGAAATCAGTCTTCATGTAATGTTTGGCCCACTGGAGCCGTTTCTGCTTGTGTGAAGTGGATAGAGGAGGTCGACAGGATGGCGTATGCACAGCTGCAAACCTCTGAAGGACCCTGCATCTTGTTGTTCGGGGGACGTTGGAGGCACAAGCAGCTTCAAAAACTTGTCTGCTGCTATGACAAGGCTTTTTTGCCGCTGCTCTTTCAACCTGACGTAATTGCCTGTAGGAAAGAGTCCTCAATTTGCCCTTATCAGCACGCACACGTGTGTACTGTGAATCAGCTACATACTTCTTGATTGCCAAGACACTTCATCCTGATCATCGCACAATGTTGATTGTAGTCATGCCTTGACCTAAACACTCCACAATTTGTTGCTTCTCAGCAGCCGACACATCCTTTTTCTTTCCCATTTTGGCAGAAAATGTAGGCTGCTTAATAATGTGAGAGAGCCTTCTTAAGTAGTCTTGCCTTTCATTGGACACACCTGCCAAACTAATTAGCACAGGTGTCTGCAATTGCTTACAGTGATATAAAGAGCCCTGACACACATCACCATCAATGAGTTTAACTGACAAACAAACAAATTCTTCCCTTATCACTCCTAAACACTTTTTGATAATAATTTGGAACGCGGTGTACATGTGCTTTTCCACAAAACACCAGTGGTTCACGTAGTGAATCTTACAGTTCTAACTTGCCAACCGTGGTCTGTATGGAATTGTTCAATAAAGGGCCCAAAATTAAGATGACATAGATGGGAGAGGTCTCTATGAATAGGAATTCCTAAGTATTTGATACCCTGTGAGGGCCAGGCAAAGGGAAAGTTGGACTGGATGGAATCCTATATGGATTTAGGGAGGGAGACATCGAGGGCCTCAGACTTCGCTGCATTGATTTTAAAATTTTACCATGTAACAAAGTGATCTATTTCAGCCATAACAGCAGGGATGGATATATGTGATTGAGTGATATATACTAGGACATCATCAGCAAATAGAGAGCACTTGTACTCGGTGCCTCCCACCTCAATCCACCTAATATTGGGGTTATGGCGAATTGATGAGAGCAGGTGCTCCGTCACTAGGATGTATAAGAGAGGGGACAGAGGACATCCCTGCCTTGTCCCATTGGTGATTGTGAAAGGTGATGAAAATGTTCTGACGCACCCCCTGGGCCTTGGGACACCCGGAGCCGGACCCTTTTTGGTGGATGCTGGTGGTTGTAGTCTTCGTGGCGGCGATCCGGTTCCGTGGCTCAGGGCGGTCAAACCAGTGGCGGAACTATTTATGTGGTTTTGATGTTTAAATGTCCGACTACGCCACCCGTGGATTGCGGTCAGAGTGAACCGCCGCTACAGGGCAGACCGCTAAGGCTGGTGTTGTGGGTGCAGCAGAGCGTAGCATAACTCCCCACGGGAGGAGTATAGCCTCAGGGCAGTGTATGCGGAGGATGGGGGTGATGGTGCAGGGCAGCAGCAGTAACGACATGGAGTCAGTGATGCAGTTCAGGGCCTTTACTCACAGTTCTTATTATCCAGACCACGTCTGCAGGTAACGGCTGCCCAAGTCGTACTGTGCTCACCAGGTGAGGGGCTCAGACAACTCCCAGATAACTTTGGAGCGCTTCACAGGACCCCCTTTGTGTGTCCTTTGTCTGGCCTTTCTTACCAACACTTCTGTCCGGCTGCCTCGGGCCTCCTCTTGGTAAACTTGGCGCCAGTTTCCCTGACCCTATGTGGTGCCTTCCTAGCGGGTGGAGCAAGGGGCTGCGCCACATAAAATGTCAGAGCCTCCGGTTTCTAGCTGAGGGTCGTTTCCTGCCTCCACTAGTTCGGGGACCGGTCTCCCCCTTTGGCCTGACCCCTCCACGCAGGTGGATTTGGGCGTGCGGTGGCGACTCGCCCGTCCGCACCCCTGGGATCCCTTCATTCCTCGTTCCTGGAGCCTTCTCCGCTCCTCTTCCTTCCTTCTCCCTCTTGCAGGCCTGGGCCTCTGTTACTAGGCCCGCCTCCGGAGCAGAGCTCATGCAGAGCCCCTGCTCCCTGCCACTTCTGCTCAGACTTCTCTGCACTGAACTAAGATGGTGCCCACCTTTTATACTCCCTTCTCAATGCACCCAGGAACTGCTTCCTCCCTGCTCCTGCACTGCAGGGTTCCCCTTCCTCAGTGTTCCCTCCCCCCACTCCAGCCAGGGACAGGGACTGTCGTGCCCATCTCAGGGGCATATTGGTCGCCCTGCCCCACGGCAATGTGGTGTAATGCATGCAGGTGTCGGGTCATGATCCACACTCCATCCTTATCTGAGAGTGAGATATCACACCTCTGGGTGAGGTGCAATACGTCTGTGGCAACCGAGCCCTCGGTGCTACAGTTCCATTTATCTTCAGCCTAGGTGACGTATTGTGATACAGGGCCGTGATTTTGGCTATAAAAGGGTCCCCTAGACCCCTACCCCAAGCTTTTTAAGAGAATCATATATGGCGTGCCAGGAGACTCTATGGAATGCTTTCTCAGCATCCAACGAGAGTATCTACTTACAAATTTTTAACTGCATCTAGCCCAGGAAATACTTTGTGCCTAGTAGCAGTGTCTGCTAGTCAGCGGATTATCCCGGCTGTTAAGCAAGCTACACCACCTGTAGTTTGGACACTTAATTTTTTCAAAGGAAATGCTTCGGGACCACGGGATACTTAGTGAAGAGCATCAGGAGGCACCCCAAGGCATAGGGGCTGGGACTGGCACTAGGATGCCTTGCGGTGGACAGCCGAGCTCGATCTTTATAAAAGCTTTTTAACTGCAGCAGCTTTAGTGGACGCTACTGGAGCTGGAATTACGCGGCTGTTGGCATGAGACTTGCCCTCCAATAGATCCTTGTAAAAGGATTTAAAGTGTATTCATTCAAATTAGAGAGACAATTTAAATTAAAAAGCTTAGAGCTGCCTCCACCACAGGGGGGCTCGCTCGACCCACCAGCGGACAGGCACCAGTATTGGGAGAGGGGGGCTGGCCGTCAGGGTCCACCGCGGCTCTGGCACAAACCCGGCGACATGGAGGTGACACGGGCAGGAATGGACTGGTCGTGTCGGCTTCTCACTTTTTTGATTTTAGAAGGGCATGACATGCCTATATCTGTGTCTCCCCCTCCTTTTACTCCTCCACCTCTTTTCTTTTCGCATGACTATATGTACTTGTCACTTTTCCATGTGTTAGTTATGTCTTCTGAGCAGTTTGTCAGCTTTTGGACACCTTTGAAGGTGTTTTCTATGTGTTTCTATGTGTTTTTGTTTGCCTGCCATTGGTTTTAACGGTGTTCGAAGGTGTTCGACGAACAGATCGACGAACAGTTCGGCGAACACACGGGTGTTCGACGAACCGAACCGAACTCGAACACTACGGGGGTGGCTCAACACTAGTGTTGAGCCACCCCCGTAGTGTTCGGGTTCGGTTCGGTTCGTCGAACACCGGGATGTTCGAGGAACTGTTCGTCGAACTGTTCGTCGAACACCGTCGAACACCGTTAAAACCAATGGCAGGCAAACAAAAACACATAGAAACACATAGAAAACACCTTCAAAGGTGACCAAAAGCTGACAAACTGCTCAGAAGACGCTTTCTTTAAAAAAGCTGGCCGGCAATTCAGCAGCGGCATACACCGGTACCCGACAATTTAGACATGAAGGAATAGAGCATCACACATAGATTAGATAGATAGAAACATGTCAGTCACATATATATGAAGTACAGTGACAGTGTTGCTTACTGTACTTGTCATTTAGTGTAAAGGATTTATTAAAAAATTTAATAGTGTTTTCGTGCACCGTCTCTTTAAAAAAGCCGGCCGGCAATTCAGCAGCGGTACCCGACAATTTATAACAGACAGAATAGAGCTTCACACATAGATTAGATAGATAGAAACATGTCAGTCACATATATATGAAGTACTGTGACAGTGTTGCTTACTGTACTTGTCATTTACTGCAAAGGATTTATTTGAAAAAATAATAGTGTTTTCATGCACCGTCTCTTTAAAAAAGCCGGCTGGCAATTCAGCATCTGTACCCGACAATTTAGAATAGAAGGAATAGAGAATCACACATAGATTAGATAGATAGAAACATGTCAGCCACATATATACGAAGTACAGTGACAGTGTTGCTTACTGTACTTGTCATTTAGTGTAAAGGATTTATTAAAAAATATAATAGTGTTTTCGTGCACCGTCTCTTTAAAAAAGCCGGCCGGCAATTCAGCAGCGGTACCCGACAATTTATAACAGACAGAATAGAGCTTCACACATAGATTAGATAGATAGAACCATGTCAGTCACATATATATGAAGTACAGTGACAGTGTTGCTTACTGTACTTGTCATTTACTGCAAAGGATTTATTAAAAAAAAATAATAGTGTTTTCATGCACCGTCTCTTTAAAAAAGCCGGCCGGCAATTCAGCATCTGTACCCGACAATTTATAACAGACAGAATAGAGCTTCACACATAGATTAGATAGATAGAAACATGTCAGTCACATATATAATAAGTACAGTGACAGTGTTGGTTACTGTACTTGTCATTTAGTATTAAAATAAAGGATTTATTATTAAAAAAAATTGGCGTGGGGTTCCCCGTAATTTTAGTCTCTAGCGGAGGTTAAGCAGACAGCTGGGGCAGATGTTTGAAGCCTGGGAAGGGGGTAATACCCACGGAGCTTCCCAGGCTACTAATATCAGCCCCCAGCTGAATACCTAGCCTTTACTAGCTATTAAAATGGAGGACCCCCCCCCCAAAAAAATGACGTGGGGTCCCCCCTAATTTAATAGCTAGCAAAGGCTAGGCAGACAGCTGGGGGCTGATATTAATAGCCCAGGAAGGGAGCCATGAATATTGGCCCCCTCCCAGGCTAGAAACACCAGCCGTCAGCCGCCCCAGAAATGGCGCATCCATAGGATGCGCCAATTCTGGCACTTAGCCTCGCTCTTTCACGCTGCCCTGGTTCGGTGGCAGGGGGTAATAGGGTTGGGGTTGATGTCAGCTTATAATGCCAGCTGACATCAACCCCAGGTTAGTAATGGAGAGGCGTCTATAAGACACCCCCATTACTAACCCCATAGTCAAAGTTAAAAAAAAAACACAAACACCCAGAATAAAGTCCTTTAATTGAAATAAAGACACAATTATTTATTGTTCTAAATTAAACCATACTTACCATCACGCCCATTCCAGCTGAAGCCAACGATCTCCTGCAATAAAAGAAAAATAATAAAGCAACCTCATCCTTACCTTTCCATGGTTCCCAGGACAGCTTCAGCTCTGCTACATCGAGATGACAGGCTGGACCTGCAGCAGAACGCTGCCATCCAGCCTGTCATCCCGCAGACACTGAGAAGCGCAGGCATGCTTGCGCTCCTCAGTGTCTGACTGTGATGGCATCCAGATGAGCCGACAATGAACTCGGCTCACCTCATGTACGTCACTGACAGCGTGGGAAAATTCTCCTGCACTCAGCGCTTCAGCTTGAGAATTTTCCCACGCTGTCAGTGACGTGCATGAGGTGAGCCGAGTTCATTGGACATGACCTCGGCTCATCTTTATGCCGTCACAGCCAGACACTGAGGAGCGCAAGCATGCCTGCGCTTCTCAGTGTCTGCGGGATGACAGGCTGGATGGCAGCGTTCTGCTGCGGTCCAGCCTGTCATCTCGATGTAGCAGAGCTGGAAGCTGTCGTGGGAGCCATGGAAAGGTAAGGATGATGTTGCATTATTATTTTACTTTTATTGCAGGAGATCATTGGCTTCAGCTGGAATGGGCGTGATGGTAAGTATGGTTTAATTTAGAACAATAAAGAATTGTGTCTTTATTTCAATTAAAGGACTTTATTCTGGGTGTTGTGTTCTTTTTAAATACTTTACTAGAAATTCATGGTGGTCATGTCTAATATTGGCGTGACCCCATGAATTTCGGGCTTAGGGCCAGCTGATAATGCCAAGCTGGCCTTAACCCCTTTATTACCCAGTGAGCCACCGCACCAGGGCCCTGGATGAGTTGGGTACAGCGCCAGAAGATGGCGCTTCTATGAACGCGCCATTTTCCGGGGCGGCTGCGGACTGCAATTTGCAGCAGGTGGGGCCCAGAAAGCTTGGGCCTCCCTGCGCTGCAGATTCCAGCCCCCAGCTGCCTAGTTGTACCTGGCTGGACACAAAAATAGGGCGAAGCTCCACGTATTTTTTTTTTAAATTCATGAAATTCATGGAATAATTAAGAAAAAAAGGGCTTCCCTATATTGTTGTGTCCGGCTAGGTACAAATAGGCAGCTGGTGGTTGGGAGCAGCCCGTTCCTGCCTGCTGTACCTGACTGGACACAAATATAGGGCGAAGCCCCACATCAATTTTTTTTTCATTATTTCATGAATTTCCTGAAATAATTTAAAAAAAATTGACGTGGGGCTTCGCCCTATATTTGTGTCCAGTCAGGTACAGCAGGCAGGAACGGGCTGCCCCCAACCACCAGCTGCCTATTTGTACCTGGCCAGACACAACTATATAGGGAAGCCCTTTTTTAAAAAAATTATTTCATGAAATAATTAAAAAAAAATTGACGTGGGGCTTCGCACTATATTTGTGTCCAGCCAGGTACAGCAGGCAGGGACGGGCTGCCCCCAACCACCAGCTGCCTATTTGTACCTGGTTGGACACAACAATATAGGGAAGCCCTTTTTTTCTTAATTATTCCATGAATTTCATGAAATAATTAAAAAAAAAAATGCGTGAGGCTTCGCCCTATTTTTGTGCCCAGCCAGGTACAACTAGGCAGCTGGGAGCTGGAATCCACAGCGCAGGGAGGCCCAAGCTTTCTGGGCCCCACCCGCTGCAAATTGCAGTCCGCAGCCGCCCCAGAAAATGGCGCGTTCATAGAAGCGCCATCTTCTGGCGCTGTACCCAACTCATCCAGGGCCCTGGTGCGGTGGCTCACTGGGTAATAAAGGGGTTAAGGCCAGCTTGGCATTATCAGCTGGCCCTAAGCCCGAAATTCATGGGGTCACGCCAATATTAGACATGACCACCATGAATTTCTAGTAAAGTATTTAAAAAAACACAACACCCAGAATAAAGTCCTTTAATTGAAATAAACACACAATTTTTTATTGTTCTAAATTAAACCATACTTACCTTACATAAAGGAATGTGTCTTTATTTCAATTAAAGGACTTTATTCTGGGTGTTTGTGTTTTTTTTTAACTTTGACTATGGGTTTAGTAATGGGGGTGTCTTATAGACGCCTCTCCATTACTAACCTGGGCTTGATGTCAGCTGGCATTATAAGCTGACATCAACCCCAACCCTATTACCCCCTGCCACCGCACCAGGGCAGCGTGGAAGAGCGAGGCTAAGTGCCAGAATTGGTGCATCCTATGGATGCGCCATTTCTGGGGCGGCTGACGGCTGGTGTTTCTAGCCTGGGAGGGGGCCAATATTCATGGCTCCCTTCCTGGGCTATTAATATCAGCCCCCAGCTGTCTGCCTAGCCTTTGCTAGCTATTAAATTAGGGGGGACCCCACGTCATTTTTTTGGGGGGGATCCTCCATTTTAATAGCTAGTAAAGGCTAGGTATTCAGCTGGGGGCTGATATTAGTAGCCTGGGAAGCTCCGTGGGTATTACCCCCTTCCCAGGCTTCAAACATCTGCCCCAGCTGTCTGCTTAACCTCCGCTAGAGACTAAAATTACGGGGAACCCCACGCCAATTTTTTTTAATAATAAATCCTTTATTTTAATACTAAATGACAAGTACAGTAACCAACACTGTCACTGTACTTATTATATATGTGACTGACATGTTTCTATCTATCTAATCTATGTGTGAAGCTCTATTCTGTCTGTTATAAATTGTCGGGTACAGATGCTGAATTGCCGGCCGGCTTTTTTAAAGAGACGGTGCATGAAAACACTATTATTTTTTTTTATAAATCCTTTGCAGTAAATGACAAGTACAGTAAGCAACACTGTCACAGTACTTCATATATATGTGACTGACATGTTTCTATCTACCTAATCTATGTGTGATTCTCTATTCTTTCTGTTATAAATTGTCGGGTACAGATGCTGAATTGCCGGCCGGCTTTTTTAAAGAGACGGTGCATGAAAACACTATTATTTTTTTTAATAAATCCTTTGCAGTAAATGACAAGTACAGTAAGCAACACTGTCACAGTACTTCATATATATGTGACTGACATGTTTCTATCTATCTAATCTATGTGTGAAACTCTATTCTGTCTGTTATAAATTGTCGGGTACCGCTGCTGAATTGCCGGCCGGCTTTTTTAAAGAGACGGTGCACGAAAACACTATTATATTTTTTAATAAATCCTTTACACTAAATGACAAGTACAGTAAGCAACACTGTCACTGTACTTCGTATATATGTGGCTGACATGTTTCTATCTATCTAATCTATGTGTGATTCTCTATTCCTTCTATTCTAAATTGTCGGGTACAGATGCTGAATTGCCAGCGGCTTTTTTAAAGAGACAGTGCATGAAAACACTATTATTTTTTTTGATAAATCCTTTACACTAAATGACAAGTACAGTAATCAACACTGTCACTGTGCTTCTTATATGTGTGACTGACATGTTTCTATCTATCTAATCTATGTGTGAAGCTCTATTCTTTCGGTTCTAAATTGTCGGGTACCTGTGTACGCCGCTGCTGAATTGCTGGCTTTTCATGTTTCACTGTGAGCACAGTTCCCATCGATTTGGGCAATCACTGTAATGCCACAACCACTATGGCTGTGGCATTACAGTGAGTGGCAGACAATCCCTGCATGATTGGTGCTCTAAATAGCGCCAGACATGCAGGACACGCTTTTGGTGCACGAACAGTTATCGAACGTAACCTCGAACAGCCGAATTTTTTGCAAATCGTTCGGGTTCGTCGAACAACTCGAACACCACCCAAAACAGCTCGAATTTGAGATTGGCGAACAGTTCTAGTCGAACACCGCTCATCTCTACTCAACACTACTGTTTACTTTAAGTTCTTGATCAAGTGGTTAATATTACAGTGACTTTCTTTCCATAGCTCATCATACTTTCCAATTTCTGCCAAAAGTGTAAATGTACTGACCGGACAGTAAAGAAACATATGCTACTGTAGGGTAAACACCAATTGAGTCTGTAAGATATACAATTTAGAAATGTGCACACCCTAAGTCACTCACATAGGACTATGTCTCATTTTAAAAAGACACTTTTTTGATAATCGCGGCAAAATATTTTTCGACACATTAGAAATATTGCCTTTTGGATCTTTAAGGTACTTTGAGTTATCCAGTAGATCATAGAATCATAGAATCATAGAATGGTAGAGTTGGAGGGGACCTCCTGGGTCATCTGGTCCAACCCCCTGCTCAAATCAGGATTCACTAAATCATCTCAGACAGATGTCTGTCCAGCCTCTGTTTGAAGATGTCCATTGAAGGGGAACTCACCACCTCTTGTGGCAGCCTGTTCCACTCATTGATCACCCTAATTGTCAAAAAGTTTTCTCTAATATCTAATCTGTGTCTCCTCCCATTCAGTTTCATCCCATTGCTTCTAGTCTTTCCTTGTGCAAATGAGAATAAAGATGATCCTTCTTCAATGTGACAACCCTTGAGATATTTGTAGACAGCTATTAAGTCTCCTCTCAGTCTTCTTTTTTGCAAGCTAAACATTCCCAAATCCTGCAACCGTTCCTCATAGGACATGGTTTGCAGACCGGTCACCATTCTGGTCGCTCTTCTCTGAACTTGCTCCAGTTTGTCGATGTCTTTTTTAAAATGTGGTGCCCAAAACTGGACGCAGTATTCCAGATGAGGTCTGACCAAAGTGGAGTAAAGTCTGATAATGACTTCACGTGATCTAGACTGTATGCTTCTGTTAATACATCCTAGAATTGTATTTGCCTTTTTTTGCTGCTGCATCACACTGTTGATTCATGTTCAGTCTATGATCTATTAGAATACCTAAGTCTTTTTCCCATGTACTGTTGCTTAGCTCTATTCCTCCCATTTTGTATATGCTTTTTTCATTTTTATTGCCCAGATATAGTACTTTGCATTTTTCCCTGTTAAAAACCATTCTGTTAGTTACTGCCCACTGCTCCAGTTTATTTAGGTCTTTTTGAATCCTCTCTCTCATCCATCCTAGCTTTGTGTCATCAGCAAATTTAATCAGTTTACTCTCAATTCCTTCATCTAAATCATTGATAAGATGTTGAACAATACAGATCCCAGGACAGAGCCCTGTGGTACCCCACTTGAGACATTCATCCAATTGGATGTGAAGCCATTTACGACCACTCTTTGAGTCCGATCACTAAGCCAATTATGAATCCACCTAACAGTTGCCTTGTCCATTCCATACTTGATCATTTTTTCAATAAAGATGGTGTGAGATACTTTGTCAAATGATTTAATAGCAAGATATAAAATATTGCTTGCTATCTTTCCTCTCTAATATCTTCCCTTTTTATATTATGTGTCCTCAGGGATTCTTTTTGCTTCCAATGATAACTGGAGAGCGATGAGAAGATTTACTCTGTCATCACTTCGAGATTTTGGAATGGGGAAAGAAGCTATCGAAAACAAGATTTCTGAAGAAGCAGATTTTTTGGTACAAAAGTTCAGATCTTACAAAGGTTGGTGAATGGTTCCATTATACTTTCTTTGTGCATTGCTTCAAGAAAATAACTTATTATGTCATGACAGAGACATACCAGGGGGGGAGCTAGGGCATATGCCCCAGACGCAGCCGGCAGGGGGGTGCCCTCGGGCCACCTAATGCGGCGTTCCAAAGTGTTTTCCCCGGTGGCTGCATTTTGCCGCCTGTGGACTGAGTTTTGGCAGTTCTGTGAACCGGTTGTCAAGCTAACAGCCAGCTCAAGGAAGGTGCAGTGCGCCGGCTCCCAGTGTTCAACTGTGTGTGTGTCTTCCAGACATACAGTACAGACCAAAAGTTTGGACACACCTTCTCATTTAAAGATTTTTCTGAATTTTCATGACTATGAAAATTGTACATTCACACTGAAGGCATCAAAACTATGAATTAACACATGTGGAATTATATACTTAACAAAAAAGTGTAAAACAACTGAAAATATGTCTTATATTCTAGGTTCTTCAAAGTAGCCATCTTTTGCTTTGATGACTGCTTTGCACACTTTTGGCATTCTCTCGATGAGCTTCAACAGGTAGTCACCGGAAATGGTTTTCAATTCACAGGTGTACCCCGTCAGGTTTAATAAGTGGCATTTATTGCCTTATAAATGGGGTTGGGACCATCAGTTGTGTTGTGCAGAAGTCTAGTGGATACACAGCTGATAGTCCTACTGAATAGAGTATTAGAATTTGTATTATGGCAAGAAAAAAGCAGCTAAGTAAAGAAAAACGAGTGGCCATCATTAGTTTAAGAAATGAAGGTCAGTCAGTCCAAAAATTGGGAAAACTTTGAAAGTGTCCCCAAGTGCAGTTGCAAAAACCATCAAGCGCTACAAAGAAACTAGCTCACATGAGGACCGCCCCAGGAAAGGAAGACCAAGAGTCACCTCTGCTTCTGAGGATAAGTTTATCCGAGTCACCAGCCACAGAAATCGCAGGTTAACTGCAGCTCAAATTAGAGACCAGGTCATTGTCACACAGAATTCTAGCAACAGACACATCTCTACAACAACTGTTAAGAGGCGACTTTATGCAGCAGGCCTTCATGTTAAAATAGCTGCTAGGAAATCACTGATAAGGACAGGCAACAAGCAGAAGAGACTTGTTTGGGCTAAAGAACACAAGGAATGGACATTAGACTAGTGGAAATCTGTGCTTTGGTCTGATGAGTCCAAATTTGAGATCTTTGGTTCCAACCACCGTGTCTTTGTGCGACGCAGAAAAGGTGAACGGATGGACTCTACATGCCTGGTTCCCACCGTGAAGCATGGGGGAGGAGGTGTGATGGTGTGGGGATGCTTTGCTGGTGACACTGTTGGGGATTTATTCAAAATTAAAGGCATTCTGAGCCAGCATGGCTACCACAGCATCTTGCAGAGGCATGCTATTCCATCCGGTTTGCGTTTAGTTGGACCTTCATTTATTTTTCAACAGGACAATAATCCAAAACACACCTCCAGGCTGTGTAAGGGCTATTTGACCAAGAAGGAGAGTGATGTGGTGCTACGCCAGATGAACTGGCCTCCATAGTCAACAGACCTGAACCCAATCAAGATGGTTTGGGGTGAGCTGGACAGCAGAGTGAAGGCAAAAGGGCCAACAAGTGCTAAGCATCTCTGGGAACTCCTTCAATATTGTTGGAAGACCATTTCTGGTGACAACCTCTTGAAGCTCATCAAGGGAATGCCAAGAGTGTGCAAAGCAGTCATCAAAGCAAAAGGTGGCTACTTTGAAGAACCTAGAAAATAAGACATGTTTTCAGTTGTTTCACACTTTTTTGTTAAGTATATAATTCTACAAGTGTTAATTCATAATTTTGATGACTTCAGTGTGAATGTACAATTTTCATAGTCAAGAAAATACAGAAAAATCTTTAAATGAGAAGGTGTGTCCAAACTTTTGGTCTGTTCAGTAAGTAAAATTGAAGCTCTGACCACTGGATCAGAGCAACGTTAGCAGCATGATTAGGTTATGTGATTACACTGCTGACGTCATTCGTAAGCGCGGGTGCACACAGAGGCGCACATCGGTGGTAAGTGCTTCACATTGGAGCTGAAGACAGAAAATTAAATGTAAAAGGGGAAATATTTATTCTGTTGGGGCAATATTTACACTGTGGAGACAATATTTACTCTCTAGGGCAATATTTATGCTGTGGGGCAATATTTACGCTGTTGCGGTAATATTTACTCTGTGGGGCAATATTTATGCTTTGGGGGCAATGTTTATGCTGTGAGGAAATATTTATTCTGTGAGGAGAATATTTATTCTGTGGAGGCAATATTTATGCTGTGGGAAGAATTTTTATGCTGTGGGGGGAATATTTAGTGTGTGAGGGGAAGATTTAGTGTCTAGCGGGGAAATTTAGTATGTGGCGGGGAGATTTAGAGTGGGGGGAGGGGTTGGGAAGATTTAGTGTAACAGTGAGGAAGATTTGAGGACACAAGTTTGGGGAGCAAGGAAGGGACAGGCGCAGCCACAATATGGAGAGCGGGAGAGATTTGAAGCCACAGTATGAGGAGAAAGTGGGGTGATAGGGGGCATGCATGAAGAAACAGTATGGGGGATTGGTGCAGACACAGAATGGGGAATATGGGTGTGAATGCTGTATGTTGAGTGAAGAGTGAAATGTATGCGGATACAGTATGGGGAGCGAGTTGAGGGATGGGTGCAGGCACAGTATGGGGAATCGGGGAGATTTGTGAGGAGACAGTATGGGGAGTTGGGAGGGGTGTGAGAGAAGATTGCATGAGGAGGGAGGGGGAAGTGTTGTGAGGAGACAGTATGGGGGGAGAAAAGTGTGAGTGGGCACAGAATAAAAATTGAGTGGTGTGGGGAGTAACATAGGGGGAAAGTCCCAGCCAAGAGGGGACAGTAAGCTAAAAAGGGGGAGTGTGATGAGTGGGCATAGTATAGAGACTGGGCCCTATAAGTGAGACACAGTGTTAGAGAACAGTATGAAGAGGGGGCCCAGTATGCAAAACTATGATGTGGCATCATATTTTGTGCAGGAAAAATAGTGAGGGGCAATTATTTATTCAGGGGCTCAGTGTAGGGCAGATATTTTTATTCAGGAGAATTATAATGACAGTGCTATCGTTAAGGGTATCATGTGGGGATGTGCTATAGAAGACCGGAGAACATGGAAGTCTGCAGAGATCAGCTGTGGATGAGAAAAGTCATCATGGAGTCTGGACAAGATGAAGATGAAAAGAAAGAGACGTTGACTTTTGAGTCGTTCATCTAAAAATGTACCTGGATGTCCATTTTTTTTGCGATACTAATTCTTATCTCTTTATTTATGTTAGGAACATTACTGGGGTTGTCCAAGTTTGTGATGACTCTGTAGTCATTCTTTATGACTTCAGACTTCAGAATTCTCACAGCACACATTGCACACTGTCAGGATTCTCTCAAGCCAGCGATTTGCATACATGCGGTCACATGCCGACTAGACATGTGTGGCATCACTCAATGAAAATTAATTGAGGGAGGCCAGACACGATTAGTTGCAATGTGGCCAGAAGTATACAGATAGCATACTTGTGCAAGGGAGAATCCTCAAAGTGTGCAGTGCATACACTATGAGAATTCAGAAGCCTGCAGTCACAAACAGTGACTTCAGACTTTATTCTCAAACCAAGACAAGTCCTTTAGTTATAAAATAAAGCCCTGTAGCCAATCCTAACAGCGTGTAATATACTCACTGTCAGGGTTCAGCTCTGCTTGCAGGTTCCAGCCTCAATTTTCACACTTATGGTCAAGTGACACTTAGCTTTTCTTCCTGCTTCTCTCAGTTTTTAACTAAACATTAAGAGAATTAGGAAGAGTAGCTTGTTGACATGTGACTGTAAGTGTGCAAATCGCATATGTGATTTGGGTGGGTGGGGGGCGCCAAACTGAATTCTTGCCCAAGGTGCCAGAAAACCTAGGTACACCTCTGGGTCATGAGCCCATCAGAGGAGATGATTCTGAAGGTCCAACATCCATCTAGGGTCTACGTTACTACATGGTGGGCCACAGAAAGCAGAACCCTATTTCCCTTGAGTGATTAGGAAAGATGAGCTAATCTCTTGAAATTATTTTTTGAAAGATTCACTAACATTTCACAAATTTGAAGATTAAATTTGCTCCAAATTGAAACTGACACAATTGCTGTTAGGACAGGGAAGGAGTTAGAAAATAAGAAAAAAAAATCTTTATACTTTCCTTTCCTCACATGTTTTGCTGCCTCCGCCAAAGCTCCAAACCTCTTAGCATCGGTCACAAAAGCCACTGCATTCCATCTCAGAGGCCAATCTGATATATTATTATTATTTATTATTATAGCACCATTTATTCCATGGCACTTTACATGTGAAAAAGGGGTATACATACAAGAACAATTACAATAATCTTGAACACAATGTGACAGCGACTGGTACAGGAGGAGCGAGGACCCTGCCTGCGAGGGCTCACAATCTACAAGGGTTGGGTGAGGATACAGTAGGTGAGGGTAGAGCTGGTCGTGCAGCGGTGGTTACTGCAGGTTGTAGGCTTGTCGGAAGAGATGGGTCTTCAGGCTCCTTTTGAAAGTTTCCACGGTCGATGAGAGTCTGATGTGTTGGCGTAGAGAGGTCCAGAGTAGGGAGGAAGCATGGGAGAAATCTTGTATGCGATTGTGGGAGGAGGAAATAAGAGGGGAGTAGAGAAGGAGATCTTGTGAGGATCGGAGGTTGGGTCCGCGTATGTAACGGGAGACTAAGTCAGAGATATATGGAGGAGATAGGTTGTGAATGGCTTTGTATGTCATGCTTAGGGTTTTGAACTGGAGTCTCTGAGCAATGGGGAGCCAGTGAAGAGATTGACATAGAGGAGAAGCCGGGGAATATCGGGGGAACAGGTGGATTAGTCGGGCAGCAGAGTTTAGGATGGATTGGAGGGGTGCAAGAGTGTTGGAAGGGAGGCCATAGAGCAGGAGGTTGCAGAAGTCAAGGTGGGAGATGATGAGGGCGTGCACTAGTGTTTTTGCAGATTCATGGTTGACAAATGCGCGGATCCGGGAGATATTTTTGAGTTGGAGTCGGCAGCAAGTGTAAAGGGCTTGGATATGTTCCAGAGAGCTCAGAGTACAGGGTTACCCCAAGGCAGCGAGCTTGAGGGACTGGGGAGAGTGGACCACCATTGACGTTGATAGATAGGTCAGTTGGGGGGTGAATGAGATAGCGGAAAGATGATGAATTCTGTTTTGTCCATGTTAAGTTTTAGAAATCTAGCAGAGAAGAAGGATGAAATAGCAGACAGATATTGTGGGATTTTGGTTAGTAAGGAGGTGATATCGGGTCCAGAGAGGTAGATCTGTGTGTCGTCAGCATAGAGGTGAAAATGGAAGCCATGAGACTCTATGAGCCATACCAGGCCTAATGTGTAGATGGAAAAGAGCAGGGGTCCTAGAACTGAACCTTGGGGGACACCGACAGATAAGGGGCGAGATGAGGAGGTGGTATGTGAGTGGGAGACACTGAATGTCCTGTCTGTTAAGTATGAGGAGATCCAGGATAGGGCCAAGTCTGTGATGCCGAGAGATGAGAGAGTTTGTATTAAGAGGGAATGGTCCACTGTGTTGAAGGCAGATGACAGGTCTAGGAGGAGGAGGACAGAGTGGTGTCGCTTAGATTTGGCGGTTAGTAGTAGAGATGAGCGGTGTTCGACTAGAACTGTTCGCCAATCTCAAAATCGAGCTGTTTTGAGCGGTGTTCGAGTTGTTCGACGAACCCGAACGATTTGCAAAAAATTCGGCTGTTCGAGGTTATGTTCGATAACTGTTCGTGCACCAAAAGCTTGTCCTGCATGTCTGGCGCTATTTAGAGCACCAATCATGCAGGGATTGTCTGCCACTCACTGTAATGCCACAGCCATGGTGGTTGTGGCATTACAGTGATTGCCCAAATCGATGGGAACAGTGCCAACAGTGAAACATGAAAAGCCGGCAATTCATCAGCGGCATACACCGGTACCCGACAATTTAGAACCGAAAGAATAGAGCTTCACACATAGATTAGATAGATAGAAACATGTCAGCCACATATATATGAACTACAGTGACATTGTTGCTTACTGTACTTGTCATTTAGTGTAAAGGATTTATCAAAAAAAATAATAGTGTTTTCATGCACCGTCTCTTTAAAAAAGCCGGCCGGCAATTCAACAGCGGTACCCGACAATTTGGAATAGAAAGAATAGAGAATCACACATAGATTAGATAGATAGAAACATGTCAGTCACATATATATGAAGTACAGTGACAGTGTTGCTTACTGTACTTGTCATTTAGTGTAAAGGATTTATTAAAAAAAATAATAGTGTTTTCATGCACTGTCTCTTTAAAAAAGCCGGCCGGCATTTCAGCATCTGTACCCGACAATTTAGAATAGAAGGAATAGAGCATCACACATAGATTAGATAGATAGAAACATGTCAGTCACATATATAAGAAGTACAGTGATAGTGTTGATTACTGTACTTGTCATTTAGTGTTAAAATAAAGGATTTATTTAAAAAAAAATTGGCGCTGGGTTCCCCGTAATTTTAGGCTCTAGCGGAGGTTAAGCAGACGGCTGGGGCAGATGTTTGAAGCCTGGGAAGGGGTAATACCCACGGAGCTTCCCAGGCTACTAATATCAGCCCCCAGCTGAATGCCTAGCCTTTACTAGCTATTAAAATGGGGGACCCCCCAAAAAATTGACATGTGGTCCCCCCTATTTTAATAGCTAGCAAAGGCTAGGCAGACAGCTGGGGGCTGATATTAATAGCCCAGGAAGGGTGCCATGAATATTGGCCCCCTCCCAGGCTAGAAACACCAGCCGTCAGCCGCCCCAGAAATGGCGCATCCATAGGATGCCTGCGCTTCTCAGTGTCTGTGGGATGACAGGCTGGATGGCAGCGTTCTGCTGCGGTCCAGCCTGTCCTCTCGATGTAGCAGAGCTGAAGCTGTCTGGGAACCATGGAAAGGTAAGGATGAGGTTGCTTTATTATTTTACTTTTATTGCAGGAGATCGTTGGCTTCAGCTGGAATGGGCGTGACGGTAAGTATGGTTTAATTTAGAACAATAAAGAATTGTGTGTTTATTTCAATTAAAGGACTTTTTTCTGGGTGTTTGTGTTTTTTTTAAATACTTTACTAGAAATTCATAGTGGTCATGTCTAATATTGGCATGACCCCATGAATTTCGGGCTTAGGGCCAGCTGATAATGCCAAGCTGGCCCTAACCCCTTTATTACCCAGTGAGCCACCGCACCAGGGCCCTGGATGAGTTGGGTACAGCGCCAGAAGATGGCGCTTCTATGAACGCGCCATTTTCCGGGGTGGCTGCGGACTGCAATTTGCAGCTGGGGGGACCCAGAAAGCTTGGGCCTCCCTGCGCTGCAGATTCCAGCCCCCATCTGCCTAGTTGTACCTGGCTGGACACAAAAATAGGGAGAAGCCCCATGTATTTTTTTTTTTAATTATTTCATGAAATTCATGAAATAATTAAGAAAAAAAGGGCTTCCCTATATTGTTGTGTCCGGCCAGGTACAAATAGGCAGCTGGTGGTTGGGGGCAGCCCGTTCCTGCCTGCTGTACCTGGCTGGACACAAATATAGTGCGAAGCCCCACGTCAATTTTTTTTTTAATTATTTCATGAAACTAGATGGTGGCCCGATTCTAACGCATCGGGTATTCTAGAATATGTATGCGGCAGACCCGGCGCAATCAGCAGAGCGGTGTTTAAATTTGGCGCCAAAATCGCTGACTGGTCGCGGCCAGCAACCGCGACCAATCAGCAAAGCGGTGTTGAAATTTGGCGACTATATCACTGATTGGTCACGGCCGGCGGTCGCGACTAATCAGCAGAGCGGGGTTTAAATTTTGCGCCAATAATGCTGATAGGTTGTGGTCGCGACCAATCAGCAAAGCGGTGTTTAAATTTGGCGCCAATAATGGTGATTGGTCACGACCTCGACCATTCAGCAGAGCAGTGTTTAAATTTGGCGGCAACAATGTTGATTAGTCGCGGCCGGCGGTCGCGACCAATCAGCAGAGCGGGGTTTAAATTTGGCGCCAATACTACTGATTGGTCGCGGACGGCGACCGCGATCAATCAGCAGAGCGGTGTTTAAATTTGGTGCCAATAATGCTGATTAGTCGTGGCCGGCATCCGCGACCAATTAGCAGAGCGAGGTTTAAATTTGGCGCCAATCTCGCTGATTGGTCACGGCTGGAGTCCGCGACCAGTCAGCAGAGCATTGTTTAAATTTGGCGCCAAGCTCGCTGATTGGTCGCGGCCGCTATTTAAATGTGGCGCCCAAATCGGTGATTGGTCGCGGGCAGCGTCCGCGACCAATCAGCAGAGCGGTGTTTAACTTTAGTGCCAAGATCACTGATTGGTCGCGTGCGGAGAGCGCGACCAATCAGCTAATCGAATTGGTGAGGACCGGGGAGCGCCGCTGCCTGGTCGGATACTTCCGTTGCGAGAAGCCGGGAGATGAGCGACTGCTCGCAGCAGAAGTATCCCGACCCGCAGCGCCGCTCCCCGGTCCTCCCTTGACACCCTAGCCGCTGATGTCCCCACAGTATCCGCATGGTGTTACAAAGATCCGGACATTTGTGTTAAAAATCGCTGATTGGTCGCGGGCGCTGCCCGCGACCAATCACCGATTTGGGCGCCATATTTAAATATCGGCCGCAACCAATCACCAATCTTGGCTCCACATTTAAACACCGCTGTGCTGATTGGTCGCCGACGCTGGGCGCGACCAATCACCGATTTTGGCGCCACATTTAAATAGCATCCGCGACCAATCAGTACAGCGGTGTTTAAATTTGGAGCCAAGATGGGTGATTGGTCGCGGAGGATATTTAAATTTGGCGCCCAAATCGGTGATTGGTCGCGGCTGATATTTAAATTTGGCGCCCAAATCGGTGATTGGTCGCGGGCAGCGCCAGCGACCAATCAGCGATTTTTAACACAAATGTCCGGACCTTTGTAACACCATGCGGATACTGTGGGGACATCAGCGGCTAGGGTGTGAAGGGAGGACCGGGGAGCGGCGCTGCGGGTCCGGATACTTCTGCTGCGAGCGCCCGCTCATGTCCTGGGTTCTCCAGGGGAGGAGTCCTGATGAGATAATTTGCATATTCCCACTGCATTTTGGGGTAAGTGAAGAGTCTCCGCGAGCTCAAAGAACACTGGATTTTGGCTGTTGGAGCTGAAAAGAGGACATCGGTAAACCAGGGGAGGAGTCCTGAGGAGATAATTTGCATATTCCCACTGCATTTTGGGGTAAGTGAAGAGTCTCCGCGAGCTCAAAGAACACTGGATTTTGGCTGTTGGAGCTGAAAAGAGGACATCGGTAAACCGCGTGCCTACCGGCGCGCGCATTTTGAAGCTTTTTTTTTAAGCTTTTTTCACTGTTTTCAGAACATTAACAATAAGAACATGGAAGAGTCCAGGAGCCATTTGGTGAGCTGCATATCCTGCTACATGTTCACAGACTTGCCAGTGGAAAAGCCAGACTTCACATGCCAGAAATGCAAGCTTGTGTCCCTGTTGGAGGAAAAGTTGCGAAATCTAGAAGAGAGGTTAACTACCTTGAAAATCATTAAGGAAGGTGAAGAGTTCTTAGACAGAGCAGAATTATCTCTTCATGATTCAGAAAGAGAAGAAATTCGAACTGCACCTGACGAAACAGAGGAATGGAAGCATGTGACCCACAGAAGCAGGAGGATCGAGAAGCAGTCAGCACCCATACTGCTCAGAAACCAGTACCAGGCTCTCACACAGGAGAACCATGAAGAAATACAGCAAGATAAGACTTTGCCAGCAATGAATAACCTTGTAAGCCCTCAGAATCCTCCTGGATGGAGAAAGAAGAATGTTGTGAAGAAAAAACGGAGAGTGGTGGTCATGGGGGATTCCCTGTTAAGAGGAACAGAGGCCGCTATCTGCAGACCAGACATAACCTCAAGAGAAATGTGCTGTCTTCCAGGAGCAAAAATTAAAGATGTGTCTGACAGGATATCAAGACTCTTCAGACCTACAGATCACTACCCATTCCTGCTAATACATGTGGGGACAAATGACACCGCAAGAAAGGACCTGGAAACCATCTGCAGTGACTTTGAAGACTTAGGCAAGAAAGTGAAAGAATTGGGAGCGCAGGTGGTCTTCTCATCCATCCTCCCAGTGGATGGCCATGGAACAATGAGGTGGAATAAGATTCTACAGGTGAACAACTGGCTACGTCGATGGTGCCGTCAACAAGGATTTGGATTTCTGGATCACGGAATGAATTACCTATACGATGGACTACTTGCTAGAGATGGGGTGCACCTTACGAAGACTGGAAAACATGTATTTGGAAGTCGCCTTGCTACACTCATCAGAAGAGCTTTAAACTAGAACAATGTGGGAAGGGAAGCAAAAGGCCAGAAAAAGCCATACAGCTGACAAATACTATTGAGATCTCTGCTACTGGAAGTGGAAAAGAAGAACAAAGACAAAAAATCTAAATAATAAAAATATGGGAGGAAGAGAAACCAATCACAAACTAAAATGTTTTTTATACAAATGCACAAAGCATGGGCAACAAACAAGGAGAATTGGAACTACTAATGCAGGAAAAGGAATATGATGTCATTGGAATCACTGAAACTTGGTGGGACAATACACATGATTGGAATAAAAGGCTAAAAGGATACAACTTATTTGCAAGAAACAGACTTGATAAACGAGGAGGAGGTGTTGCATTGTATATTAGAAAAGCGTATATCTGCACAGAGATTGAAGCTTCAGAGACTGGGAGTTCTGTGGAAACTGTTTGGGTAAGAATACAAGGAGAGAACAACGGAAAGGACACCATTGTAGGCATTTACTACAGTCCACCTGGGCAAGCTGAAGATATGGATGAGCTCTTTATGTATCAAATGACCAAGTTCTCCAAAAAATATGACGTAGTGGTCATGGGAGATTTCAACTATCCAGACATTTGTTGGGAATCTCTCTCAAGTAAAACTAACAGGTCAAGCAAATTCTTATCCTCTCTTGCTGACAACTTTATCTTCCAAAAGGTAGGGGAGAAAACAAGGGGATCTGCTACTTTGGATCTAATCCTTATAAACAGGGAGGAAATGGTTGAGGAGGTAAAGGTGGCTGGGACCCTAGGAGGCAGCGATCATGCTATTATAGAATTTTGGATAACTAGAGGAGGAAGACATGTGAAGACTCAAACTTCAAGGTTAGATTTTAGAAAGGCAGATTTTAAGAGACTCAGAAAGAGAATAGGAGGGATCCAATGGCTGGATGTCCTTAAGGACAAAAATGTCCAGGAAGGATGGGAAATTTTTAAAAATGAGATTCTCAAAGCACAATCGTTAACAATCCCGAAAAGTAGGAAGAATGGGAAGCATTTAAGGAAACCAGGATGGATGAACACAGAACTTAAACACATGCTAAAAAGAAAGAAAGAAATGTTTATTAAATGGAAAGAGGGAGGCATATCTAAAGAAGATTATAATGCAGTCTGCAGATCCTGTAGTGCACGTATCAGGTTAGCTAAAGCTGACAATGAATTAAGGCTTGCAAGAGATGTCAAAAGCAATAAAAAAGGATTTTGGGGGTATGTCAAAAGTAAAAGAAAAGTCAAAGATGCTATAGGATTTTTACAGGATGAAAATGGAGAAATGGTAAGAGAGGATGTTGAGAAGGCCGAACTTTTTAATTCCTATTTTGCATCTGTTTTCTCTCAGAAAGAAAATGTAACATCAACTGATCTTCACTGTCCTTTTAAAGGAATAGAGGAATCCAAGTTATCAGCAAACAGAAAGATTGTGAGGGAATATTTAGCTAACATAAATGAGTTCAAGTCTCCAGGTCCAGATGAATTACACCCCAGAGTACTGAAGGAGATTGAAGAAGAAATTTTAGAACCACTCTCCATAATCTTTGAAAATTCTTGGAGAACAGGAGAAGTCCCAGAAGACTGGAGAAGAGCAAATGTTGTTCCTATCTTCAAAAAGGGGAAGAAGGTGGACCCAGGGAACTATAGGCCGGTGAGTCTGACTTCTATACCAGGAAAGATCTTTGAACAAATTATTAAACAACATGTATGTAAGTACATGGATAAGAATGAAGTGATTAACCAGAGTCAGCATGGGTTTGTAACTAACAAGTCATGTCAGACTAACTTAATTTCCTTCTATGACAGAATCACTGACTGGGTGGATCAGGGAAATGCTTCAAACATCTGCCCCAGCCGTCTGCTTAACCTCCGCTAGAGACTAAAATTACGGGGAACCCCACGCCAATTTTTTTTTTAATAAATCCTTTATTTTAACACTAAATGACAAGTACAGTAACCAACACTGTCACTGTACTTCATATATATGTGACTGACATGTTTCTATCTATCTAATCTATGTGTGATGCTCTATCTTTCTGTTATACATTGTCGGGTACCGATGCTGAATTGCCGGCCGGCTTTTTTAAAGAGACGGTGCATGAAAACACTAATATTTTTTTAAATAAATCCTTTACACTAAATGACAAGTACAGTAACCAACACTATCACTGTACTTCATATATATGTGACTGACATGTTTATTAGTGTTGAGCCACCCCCGTAGTGTTCGAGTTCGGTTCGGTTCGTCTAACACCCGTGTGTTCGCCGAACTGTTCGTCGAACTGTTCGTCAAACACCTTCGATCACCGTTAAAACCAATGGCAGGCAAACAAAAACACATAGAAACACATAGAAAACACCTTCAAAGGTGTCCAAAAGCTGACAAACTGCTCAGAAGACATAACTAACACATGGAAAAGTGACAAGTACATATAGTCATGCGAAAATAAAAGAGGTGGAGGAGTAAAAGGAGGGGGAGACACAGATATAGGCATGTCATGCCCTTCTAAAATCCAAAAAAGTGAGAAGCCGACACGGCCAGTCCGCTCCTGCCCCTGCCACCTCCGTGTCGCCAGGTTTGTGCCAGAGCCGCGGTGAACCCTGATGGCCAGCCCCCCTCTCCCAATACTGGTGCCTGTCCGCTGGTGGGTCGAGCGAGCCCCCCTGTGGTGGAGGCAGCTCTAAGCTTTTTAATTTAAATTATCTCTCTAATTTGAATGAATACACTTTAAATCCATTTACAAGGATCTATTGGAGGGCAAGTCTCATGCCAGCAGCTGCGGTAATTCCAGCTCCAGTAGCGTCCACTAAAGCTGCTGCAGTTAAAAAGCTTTTATAAGGATCGAGCTCGGCTGTCCACCGCAAGGCATCCTACTGCCAGTCCCAACCCCTATGCCTTGGGGTGCCTCCTGATGCTCTTCACTAAGTATCCCATGGTCCCGAAGCATTTCCTTTGAAAAAATTAAGTGTCTAAACTACAGGTGGTGTAGCTTGCTTAACAGCCGGGATAATCCGCTGACTAGCAGACACTGCTACTAGGCACAAAGTATTTCCTGGGAAAGATGCAGTTAAAAATTTGTAATTAGATACTCTCGTTGGATGCTGAGAAAGCATTCCATAGAGTCTCCTGGCACGCCATATATGATTCTCTTAAAAAGCTTGGGGTAGGGGTCTAGGGGACCCTTTTATAGCCAAAATCACGGCCCTGTATCGCAATACGTCACCTAGGCTGAAGATAAATGGAACTGTAGCACCCTGAGGGCTCGGTTGCTACAGACGTATTGCACCTCACCCATAAGTGTGATATCTCACTCTCAGGTAAGGATGGAGTGTGGATCAGGACCGACACCTGCATGCATTACACCACATTGCCGTGGGGCAGGGCGACCAATATGCCCCTGAGATGGGCACGACAGTCCCTGTCCCTGGCTGGAGTGGGGGGAGGGAACACTGAGGAAGGGGAACCTTGTAGTGCAGGAGCAGGGAGGAAGCAGTTCCTGGGTGCAATGAGAAGGGAGTATAAAAGGTGGGCACCATCTTAGTTCAGTGCAGAGAAGTCTGAGCAGAAGTGGCAGGGAGCAGGGGCTCTGCATGAGCTCTGCTCCGGAGGCGGGCCTAGTAACAGAGGCCCAGGCCTGGAAGAGGGAGAAGGAAGGAAGAGGAGCGGAGAAGGCTCCAGGAACGAGGAATGAAGGGATCCCAGGGGTGCGGACGGGCGAGTCGCCACCGCACGCCTGAATCCACCTGCGTGGAGGGGTCAGGCCAAAGGGGGAGACCGGTCTCCGAACTAGTGGAGGCAGGAAACGACCCTCAGCTAGAAACCGGAGGCTCTGACATTTTATGTGGCGCAGCCCCTCGCTACACCCGCTAGGAAGGCACCACATAGGGTCAGGGAAACTGGCGCCAAGTTTACCAAGAGGAGGCCCGAGGCAGCCGGACAGAAGTGTTGGTAAGAAAGGCCAGACAAAGGACACACAAAGGGGGTCCTGTGAAGTGCTCCAAAGTTATCTGGGAGTTGTCTGAGCCCCTCACCTGGTGAGCACAGTACGACGTGGGCAGCCGTTACCTGCAGACGTGGTCTGGATAATAAGAACTGTGAGTAAAGGCCCTGGACTGCATCACTGACTCCGTGTCGTTACTGCTGCTGCCCTGCACCATCACCCCCATCCTCCGCATACACTGCCCTGAGGCTATACTCCTCCCGTGGGGAGTTATGCTACACTCTGCTGCACCCACAACACCAGCCTCAGCGGTCTTCCCTGTAGCGGCGGTTCACTCTGACCGCAATCCACGGGTGGCGTACTCAGACATTTAAACATCAAAACCACATAAATAGTTCCGCCACAGGTTTGACCGCCCTGAGCCACGGAACCGGGTCGCCGCCACGAAGACTACAACCACCAGCATCCACCAAAAAGGGTCCGGCTCCGGGTGTCCCAAGGCCCAGGGGGTGCGTCAGAACATTTTCATCACCTTTCACAATCACCAATGGGACAAGGCAGGGATGTCCTCTGTCCCCTCTCTTATACATCCTAGTGACGGAGCACCTGCTCTCATCAATTCGCCATAACCCCAATATTAGGTGGATTGAGGTGGGAGGCACCGAGTACAAGTGCTCTCTATTTGCTGATGATGTCCTAGTATATATCACTCAATCACATATATCCATCCCTGCTGTTATGGCTGAAATAGATCACTTTGTTACATGGTAAAATTTTAAAATCAATGCAGCGAAGTCTGAGGCCCTCGATGTCTTCCTCCCCAAATCCATATAGGATTCCATCCAGTCCAACTTTCCCTTTGCCTGGCCCTCACAGGGTATCAAATACTTAGGAATTCCTATTCATAGAGACCTCTCCCATCTATGTTATCTTAATTTTGGGCCCTTTATTGAACA
This sequence comes from Phyllobates terribilis, assembly GCF_046119375.1. Lineage (NCBI taxonomy): Eukaryota > Metazoa > Chordata > Amphibia > Anura > Dendrobatidae > Phyllobates > Phyllobates terribilis. The sequence goes on along the minus strand of NW_027362763.1, from coordinate 66,467,098 downwards.
ATTCCATACAGACCACGGTTGGCAAGTTAGAACTGTAAGATTCACTACGTGAACCACTGGTGTTTTGTGGAACAGCACATGTACACTGCGTTCCAAATTATTATGCAAAAAGTGTTTAGGAGTGATATGGGAAGAATTTGTTTGTTTGTCAGTTAAACTCATTGATGGTGATGTGTGTCAGGGCTCTTTATATCACTGTAAGCAATTGCAGACACCTGTGCTAATTAGTTTGGCAGGTGTGTCCAATGAAAGGCAAGACTACTTAAGAAGGCTCTCTCACATTATTAAGCAGCCTACATTTTCTGCCAAAATGGGAAAGAAAAAGGATGTGTCGGCTGCTGAGAAGCAACAAATTGTGGAGTGTTTAGGTCAAGGCATGACTACAATCAACATTGTGCGATGATCAGAAAGAAGTGTCTTGGCAATCAAGAAGTATGTAGCTGATTCACAGTACACACGTGTGCGTGCTGATAAGGGCAAATTGAGGACTCTTTCCTACAGGCAATTACGTCAGGTTGAAAGAGCAGCGGCAAAAAAGCCTTGTCATAGCAGCAGACAAGTTTTTGAAGCTGCTTGTGCCTCCAACGTCCCCCGAACAACAAGATGCAGGGTCCTTCCGAGGTTTGCAGCTGTGCATACGCCATCCTGTCGACCTCCTCTATCCACTTCACACAAGCAGAAACGGCTCCAGTGGGCCAAACATTACATGAAGACTGATTTCAAAACTGTTTTGTTCACGGATGAGTGCCGTGCAGCGCTCGATGGTCCAGATGGATGGAGTGGAGGATGGCTGGTTGATGGACACCCCACGCAAACACGGCTACAGCGCCAACAAGGAGGAGGTGGAGTAATGTTTTGGGCTGGAATCATGGGGAGAGAGATTGTCGGCCCCTTTAGGATCCCTGAAGGCGCTAAAGATGAACTCCATAATGTATGTGGATTTTCTCAAACAGCACTTCCTGCCATGGTTCAAGAAGAAGAACCGTGTATTTCACAGCAAGATCATTTTTCTGCATGATAATGCACCATCTCATGCTGCACATAAAACATCTGCATCTCTGGCTGATATGGGCATAAAAGGGGACAAACTTATGGTGTGACCCCCATGCTCCCCTGACCTCTACCCCATTCAGAACCTTTGGAGCATCATTAAAAGGAGTGTCTATGATGGCGGGAGGCAGTTCACATCTAAGCAACAACTCTGGGAGGGTATTCTGTCCTCATGCAAAACAATTGAAGCAGAAACCATCCAAAACCTGACAAATTCAATGGATGAGAGAGTTCAGAAGCTCCTTTCGAACAAGGGGTCCTATGTGAAAATGTAACATCACCTAGAATAAAGTTTTGAGTTGAAAACTGTTTGATTTCAGTTTCTAACAACCTGCTAATGCTTATAATTTCAAAAATGACCATTTTTTTGGTCTTTATTAAAATGAAAAGGTTGATCGAAAAGTTTGGGGGATCTAAGAGTGTGGCAACCCAGTAGTCATGATTACTTCGAATTCTATGAACGCGCCATTTTCCGGGGTGGCTGCGGACTGCAATTTGCAGCTGGGGGGGCCCAGAAAGCTTGGGCCTCCCTGCGCTGCAGATTCCAGCCCCCATCTGCCTAGTTGTACCTGGCTGGACACAAAAATAGGGAGAAGCCCCATGTATTTTTTTTTTTAATTATTTCATGAAATTCATGAAATAATTAAGAAAAAAAGGGCTTCCCTATATTGTTGTGTCCGGCCAGGTACAAATAGGCAGCTGGTGGTTGGGGGCAGCCCGTTCCTGCCTGCTGTACCTGGCTGGACACAAATATAGTGCGAAGCCCCACGTCAATTTTTTTTAAAATTATTTCATGAAACTAGATGGTGGCCCGATTCTAACGCATCGGGTATTCTAGAATATGTATGCGGCAGACCCGGCGCAATCAGCAGAGCGGTGTTTAAATTTGGCGCCAAAATCGCTGACTGGTCGCGGCCAGCAACCGCGACCAATCAGCAAAGCGGTGTTGAAATTTGGCGACTATATCACTGATTGGTCACGGCCGGCGGTCGCGACTAATCAGCAGAGCGGGGTTTAAATTTTGCGCCAATAATGCTGATAGGTTGTGGTCGCGACCAATCAGCAAAGCGGTGTTTAAATTTGGCGCCAATAATGGTGATTGGTCACGACCTCGACCATTCAGCAGAGCAGTGTTTAAATTTGGCGGCAACAATGTTGATTAGTCGCGGCCGGCGGTCGCGACCAATCAGCAGAGCGGGGTTTAAATTTGGCGCCAATACTACTGATTGGTCGCGGACGGCGACCGCGATCAATCAGCAGAGCGGTGTTTAAATTTGGTGCCAATAATGCTGATTAGTCGCGGCCGGCATCCGCGACCAATTAGCAGAGCGGGGTTTAAATTTGGCGCCAATCTCGCTGATTGGTCACGGCTGGAGTCCGCGACCAGTCAGCAGAGCGTTGTTTAAATTTGGCGCCAAGCTCGCTGATTGGTCGCGGCCGCTATTTAAATGTGGCGCCCAAATCGGTGATTGGTCGTGGGCAGCGTCCGCGACCAATCAGCAGAGCGGTGTTTAACTTTAGCGCCAAGATCACTGATTGGTCGCGTGCGGAGAGCGCGACCAATCAGCTAATCGAATTGGTGAGGACCGGGGAGCGCCGCTGCCTGGTCGGATACTTCCGTTGCGAGAAGCCGGGAGATGAGCGACTGCTCGCAGCAGAAGTATCCCGACCCGCAGCGCCGCTCCCCGGTCCTCCCTTGACACCCTAGCCGCTGATGTCCCCACAGTATCCGCATGGTGTTACAAAGATCCGGACATTTGTGTTAAAAATCGCTGATTGGTCGCGGGCGCTGCCCGCGACCAATCACCGATTTGGGCGCCATATTTAAATATCGGCCGCAACCAATCACCAATCTTGGCTCCACATTTAAACACCGCTGTGCTGATTGGTCGCCGACGCTGGGCGCGACCAGTCACTGATTTTGGCGCCACATTTAAATAGCGTCCGCGACCAATCAGTACAGCGGTGTTTAAATGTGCAGCCAAGATGGGTGATTGGTCGCGGAGGATATTTAAATTTGGCGCCCAAATCGGTGATTGGTCGCGGCTGATATTTAAATTTGGCGCCCAAATCGGTGATTGGTCGCGGGCAGCGCCAGCGACCAATCAGCGATTTTTAACACAAATGTCCGGACTTTTGTAACACCATGCGGATACTGTGGGGACATCAGCGGCTAGGGTGTGAAGGGAGGACCGGGGAGCGGCGCTGCGGGTCCGGATACTTCTGCTGCGAGCGCCCGCTCATGTCCTGGGTTCTCGCAGCGGAAGTATCCGCACAGGCAGCGTGACATCCAATTGGTCGCGGCCGCTATTTAAATGTGCCGCACAAATCGGTGATTGGTCGCCGTCTTGACCGCGACCAATCACTGATCTTGCCGCCAAAGTTAAACACTACTGTGCTGATTGGTCACGGATGCTGCCCGCGACCAATCACAGATTTGTGCGCCAAATTTAAATATCGGCCGCGACCAATCACCGATCTTGGATCCACATTTAAACAACGCTGTACTGATTGGTCGCGGCCGATATTTAAATGTGGCGCCCAAATCGGTGATTGGTCGCGGTCTTGGCGCGCGACCAATCACTGATCTTGCCACCAAAGTTAAACACTACCGTGCTGATTGGTCGCGGACGCTGCCCGCGACCAATCACCGATTTGTGCGCCAAATTTAAATATCAGTCTCATGCACGTCACTGACAGCGTGGGAAAATTCTCCTGCACTCAGCGCTTCAGCGTGAGAATTTTCCCACGCTGTCAGTGATGTGCATGAGGTGAGCCGAGTTCATTGGACATGAACTCGGCTCATCTTTATGCCGTCACAGAGAGACACTGAGGAGCGCAAGCATGCCTCTCAGTGTCTGCGGGATGACAGGCTGGATGGCAGGGTTCTGCTGCGGTCCAGCCTGTCATCTCGATGTAGCAGAGCTGAAGCTGTCATGGGAACCATGGAAAGGTAAGGATGATGTTGGTTTATTATTTTTCTTTTATTGCAGGAGATCGTTGGCTTCAGCTGGAATGGGCGTGACGGTAAGTATGGTTTAATTTAGACCAATAAAGAATTGTGTGTTTATTTCAATTAAAGGACTTTATTCTGGGTGTTTGTGGTTTTTTTTTTTTACTTTGACTATGGGGTTACTAATGGGGGGGTCTTATAGACGCCTCTCCATTACTAACCTGGGCTTGATGTCAGCTGGCATTATAAGCTGACATCAACCCCAACCCCATTACCCCACTGCCACCGCTACAGGGCAGTGGGAAGAGCGAGGCTAAGTGCCAGAATTGGCGCATCCTATGGATGCGCCATTTCTGGGGCGGCTGACGGCTGGTGTTTCTAGCCTGGGAGGGGGCCAATATTCATGGCACCCTTCCTGGGCTATTAATATCAGCCCCCAGCTGTCTGCCTAGCCTTTGCTAGCTATTAAAAAAGGGGGGACCCCACGTCATTTTTTTTGGGGGGTCCCCCATTTTAATAGCTAGTAAAGGCTAGGTATTCAGCTGGTGGCTGATATTAGTAGCCTGGGAAGCTCCGTGGGTATTACCCCCTTCCCAGGCTTCAAACATCTGCCCCAGCCGTCTGCTTAACCTCCGCTAGAGACTAAAATTACGGGGAACCCCACGCCAATTTTTTTTTTAATAAATCCTTTATTTTAACACTAAATGACAAGTACAGTAACCAACACTGTCACTGTACTTCATATATATGTGACTGACATGTTTCTATCTATCTAATCTATGTGTGATGCTCTATCTTTCTGTTATACATTGTCGGGTACTGATGCTGAATTGCCGGCCGGCTTTTTTAAAGAGACGGTGCATGTAAACACTAATATTTTTTTAAATAAATCCTTTACACTATATGACAAGTACAGTAACCAACACTATCACTGTACTTCATATATATGTGACTGACATGTTTATTAGTGTTGAGCCACCCCCGTAGTGTTCGAGTTCGGTTCGTCGAACACCCGTGTGTTCGCCGAACTGTTCGTCGAACTGTTCGTCGAACACCTTCGAACACCGTTAAAACCAATGGCAGGCAAACAAAAACACATAGAAACACATAGAAAACACCTTCAAAGGTGTCCAAAAGCTGACAAACTGCTCAGAAGACATAAATAACACATGGAAAAGTGACAAGTACATATAGTCATGCGAAAATAAAAGAGGTGGAGGAGTAAAAGGAGGGGGAGACACAGATATAGGCATGTCATGCCCTTCTAAAATCCAAAAAGTGAGAAGCCGACACGGCCAGTCCGCTCCTGCCCGTGCCACCTCCGTGTCGCCGGGTTTGTGCCAGAGCCGCGGTGAACCCTGACGGCCAGCCCCCCTCTCCCAATACTGGTGCCTGTCCTCTGGTGGGTCGAGCGAGCCCCCCTGTGGTGGAGGCAGCTCTAAGCTTTTTAATTTAAATTGTCTCTCTAATTTGAATGAATGCACTTTAAATCCATTTACAAGGATCTATTGGAGGGCAAGTCTCATGCCAGCAGCCGCGGTAATTCCAGCTCCAGTAGCGTCCACTAAAGCTGCTGCAGTTAAAAAGCTTTTATAAGGATCGAGCTCGGCTGTCCACCGCAAGGCATCCTACTGCCAGTCCCAGCCCCTATGCCTTGGGGTGCCTCCTGATGCTCTTCACTAAGTATCCCATGGTCCCGAAGCATTTCCTTTGAAAAAATTAAGTGTCTAAACTACAGGTGGTGTAGCTTGCTTAACAGCCGGGATAATCCGCTGACTAGCAGACACTGCTACTAGGCACAAAGTATTTCCTGGGCAAGATGCAGTTAAAAATTTGTAATTAGATACTCTCGTTGGATGATGAGAAAGCATTCCATAGAGTCTCCTGGCACGCCATATATGATTCTCTTAAAAAGCTTGGGGTAGGGGTCTAGGGGACCCTTTTATAGCCAAAATCACGGCCCTGTATCGCAATACGTCACCTAGGCTGAAGATAAATGGAAATGTAGAACCCTGAGGGCTCGGTTGCTACAGACGTATTGCACCTCACCCAGAGGTGTGATATCTCACTCTCAGGTAAGGATGGAGTGTGGATCAGGACCCGACACCTGCATGCATTACACCACATTGCCGTGGGGCAGGGCGACCAATATGCCCCTGAGATGGGCACGACAGTCCCTGTCCCTGGCTGGAGTGGGGGGAGGGAACACTGAGGAAGGGGAACCCTGTAGTGCAGGAGCAGGGAGGAAGCAGTTCCTGGGTGCATTGAGAAGGGAGTATAAAAGGTGGGCACCATCTTAGTTCAGTGCAGAGAAGTCTGAGCAGAAGTGGCAGGGAGCAGGGGCTCTGCATGAGCTCTGCTCCGGAGGCGGGCCTAGTAACAGAGGCCCAGGCCTGGAAGAGGGAGAAGGAAGGAAGAGGAGCGGAGAAGGCTCCAGGAACGAGGAATGAAGGGATCCCAGGGGTGCGGGCGGGCGAGTCGCCACCGCACGCCTGAATCCACCTGCGTGGAGGGGTCAGGCCAAAGGGGGAGACCGGTCTCCGAACTAGTGGAGGCAGGAAACGACCCTCAGCTAGAAACCGGAGGCTCTGACATTTTATGTGGCGCAGCCCCTCGCTACACCTGCTAGGAAGGCACCACATAGGGTCAGGGAAACTGGCGCCAAGTTTACCAAGAGGAGGCCCGAGGCAGCCGGACAGAAGTGTTGGTAAGAAAGGCCAGACAAAGGACACACAAAGGGGGTCCTGTGAAGTGCTCCAAAGTTATCTGGGAGTTGTCTGAGCCCCTCACCTGGTGAGCACAGTACGACGTGGGCAGCCGTTACCTGCAGACGTGGTCTGGATAATAAGAACTGTGAGTAAAGGCCCTGGACTGCATCACTGACTCCGTGTCGTTACTGCTGCTGCCCTGCACCATCACCCCCATCCTCCGCATACACTGCCCTGAGGCTATACTCCTCCCGTGGGGAGTTATGCTACACTCTGCTGCACCCACAACACCAGCCTCAGCGGTCTGCCCTGTAGCGGCGGTTCACTCTGACCGCAATCCACGGGTGGCGTACTCGGACATTTAAACATCAAAACCACATAAATAGTTCCGCCACTGGTTTGACCGCCCTGAGCCACGGAACCGGGTCGCCGCCACGAAGACTACAACCACCAGCATCCACCAAAAAGGGTCCGGCTCCGGGTGTCCCAAGGCCCAGGGGGTGCGTCAGAACATTTTCATCACCTTTCACAATCACCAATGGGACAAGGCAGGGATGTCCTCTGTCCCCTCTCTTATACATCCTAGTGACGGAGCACCTGCTCTCATCAATTCGCCATAACCCCAATATTAGGTGGATTGAGGTGGCAGGCACCGAGTACAAGTGCTCTCTATTTGCTGATGATGTCCTATTATATATCACTCAATCACATATATCCATCCCTGCTGTTATGGCTGAAATAGATCACTTTGTTACATGGTAAAATTTTAAAATCAATGCAGCGAAGTCTGAGGCCCTCGATGTCTCCCTCCCCAAATCCATATAGGATTCCATCCAGTACAACTTTCCCTTTGCCTGGCCCTCACAGGGTATCAAATACTTAGGAATTCCTATTCATAGAGACCTCTCCCATCTATGTTATCTTAATTTTGGGCCCTTTATTGAACAATTCCATACAGACCACGGTTGGCAAGTTAGAACTGTAAGATTCACTACGTGAACCACTGGTGTTTTGTGGAACAGCACATGTACACTGCGTTCCAAATTATTATGCAAAAAGTGTTTAGGAGTGATAAGGGAAGAATTTGTTTGTTTGTCAGTTAAACTCATTGATGGTGATGTGTGTCAGGGCTCTTTATATCACTGTAAGCAATTGCAGACACCTGTGCTAATTAGTTTGGCAGGTGTGTCCAATGTAAGGCAAGACTACTTGAGAAGGCTCTCTCACATTATTAAGCAGCCTACATTTTCTGCCAAAATGGGAAAGAAAAAGGATGTGTCGGCTGCTGAGAAGCAACAAATTGTGGAGTGTTTAGGTCAAGGCATGACTACAATCAACATTGTGCGATGATCAGGATGAAGTGTCTTGGCAATCAAGAAGTATGTAGCTGATTCACAGTACACACGTGTGCGTGCTGATAAGGGCAAATTGAGGACTCTTTCCTACAGGCAATTACGTCAGGTTGAAAGAGCAGCGGCAAAATAGCCTTGTCATAGCAGCAGACAAGTTTTTGAAGCTGCTTGTGCCTCCAACGTCCCCCGAACAACAAGATGCAGGGTCCTTCCGAGGTTTGCAGCTGTGCATACGCCATCCTGTCGACCTCCTCTATCCACTTCACACAAGCAGAAACGGCTCCAGTGGGCCAAACATTACATGAAGACTGATTTCAAAACTGTTTTGTTCACGGATGAGTGCCGTGCAGCGCTCGATGGTCCAGATGGATGGAGTGGAGGATGGCTGGTTGATGGACACCCCACGCAAACACGGCTACAGCGCCAACAAGGAGGAGGTGGAGTAATGTTTTGGGCTGGAATCATGGGGAGAGAGATTGTCGGCCCCTTTAGGATCCCTGAAGGCGCTAAAGATGAACTCCATAATGTATGTGGATTTTCTCAAACAGCACTTCCTGCCATGGTTCAAGAAGAAGAACCGTGTATTTCACAGCAAGATCATTTTTCTGCATGATAATGCACCATCTCATGCTGCACATAAAACATCTGCATCTCTGGCTGATATGGGCATAAAAGGGGACAAACTTATGGTGTGACCCCCATGCTCCCCTGACCTCTACCCCATTCAGAACCTTTGGAGCATCATTAAAAGGAGTGTCTATGATGGCGGGAGGCAGTTCACATCTAAGCAACAACTCTGGGAGGGTATTCTGTCCTCATGCAAAACAATTGAAGCAGAAACCATCCAAAACCTGACAAATTCAATGGACGAGAGAGTTCAGAAGCTCCTTTCGAACAAGGGGTTCTATGTGAAAATGTAACATCACCTAGAATAAAGTTTTGAGTTGAAAACTGTTTGATTTCAGTTTCTAACAACCTGCTAATGCTTATAATTTCAAAAATGACCATTTTTTTGGTCTTTATTAAAATGAAAAGGTTGATCGAAAAGTTTGGGGGATCTAAGAGTGTGGCAACCCAGTAGTCATGATTACTTCGAATTCTGACAATATGAGGGTCATGCTGCAGGTAGTGCAGCAAGAAGGCACTTATGTGTCTTGCGCATCTCGGAGCCCCAAAATTATTTTCCGGGCTAGATGCAGCTAAAAATTATTTTTAATTTTAAATCTGGTGGAGCTTATTATAGATGGCCTAATAGGATCAGTGCTGCACACTGCTACAAAGCCCAAATTATTTTCCAGTCAAGATACAGATAAACATGATTAGTAATTTGAAAGCTTAAAACGGTTGGTAGGGTGATTTTAACCAATCATCAAGCTTTTACTCTCCCCAGGATGACACAGGGGTAGAAAAGTCGTTTCGGATCCATGATTTGTTCATCTTTATGAACGTGAGTCTGTCTACATTATCAGTGGAGAGCCGCGTGCGCTTATCTGTCAGCACACCACCAGCAGCGCTGAACACACGTTCAGACAGAACGCTGGCTGCTGGGCATGACAAGATCTCCAAGGCGTAAGTGGCTAGCTCCAGCCATTTATCCAGATTGGAAGCCCAAAAAGAGCAAGGGTCCAGTGACACAGTCGTGGCTTCAATGTTTACTTGGAGATACTCCTGTACCACCGTCTCTAGGCGTTGACTATGTGTCAGACTTCTTGTCTCCTGTGGCCTTGCAAAGGATGGGCTAAAAAAGTGGTGAAATGATTCCGCAAAATTGATGTTACCAGCAGATACTGTGGTTCTGTTACGGTTTGAGTGCTGAACACTTGACGGTCCCACGGTTGGCAAGTTGGAACTGTGAGATTCACTACGTGCACCACTGGTGTTTTGTGGAAAAGCACATGTAAGATTCTGCAACAGTCTCTGCTGATACTCCTGCATGCGTGCATCCCTTTCTATGGCAGGAATAATTTCGGCAAATTTACTTTTGTACCGGGGATCTAACAGTGTGGCAACCCAGTAGTCAGGATTATTTCTAATTCTCACAATTCGAGGGTCATGTTGCAGGTAGTGCAGCAAGAAGGCACTCATGTGTGTTGCGCATCCAGGAGCACCAAGTCCCTGTTGTGTTGGTGGCGAGGTAACAATCATGCTTCCTTCCTCTGTCCTCTCCCCCCAACCTCGCACAACAGAAATGTGATCAAGGTCTCCCTCATCTGATGAGTCTTCCTTCAGTTCATCCTCCACTTCTTCCTGGGCTCCTGCACCTTCCTCACTATTTTGGCTGCTACCATGCGCCCTGGTAAAACCATCTCCCCCACCCTCACATGCCTGCCGCCTTGGCGCTGCCGACCGTCTGGACCTTGCAGATGTTAGCCCTTCCGCATACAACTCCTACTCCTCTACTTCCTCCACCTCCTCTTGTGCCACCACCTGACTCCGAATTCTGTTTAACATGTGCTCCAGCATGTAAATCACCGGAATAGTCATGCTGATAATGGCATCATCAGCACTAAACATCTTCGTCGCCATTTCAAAACTGTGCAGAAGGGTGCATAGGTCCCTGATCTGAGACCACTCCTCCAGCGTGATTTGCCCCACCTCTGAATCTCGTTGGCCCAGGCTATACGTCAGAACGTATTGCACCAGGGCTTGTCGGTGCTGCCACAGTCGCTGCAACATGTGCAGAGTTGAATTCCACCGGGTAGGCACATCGCATTTTAGCCGGTGAAGTGGCAGGCCCAACGACTTCTGTAGAGATGTAAGTCGCTGAGCTGCGGGATGCGAACGGCGGAAGTGAGCACACAGCGACCGTGCCCTCTGCAGAAGGCCATCTAGTCTGGGATAGTGGGCTAAAAATTGCTGGACAACCAGGTTCAACACGTGAGTCATACAAGGCACGTGTGTGACATTGCCCCGGCGAAGGGCCGCACCCAGGTTTGCAGCATTGTCGCACACGGCCTTCCCTGGTTTCAGGTCCAGTGGAGACAACCATTCATGAAATTGGTTCTCCAGAGCTGACCACAACTCCTCGGCTGTGTGACTCACATTTCCCAGACATTTCAAAGTAAAAACCGCCTGATGACGTTGAGCCCTACTGCCAGCATAGGAAGGAGGTGTGCAGGATCCCTTCTGCGCAGTTAGAAAGCTTGTGGCATGACCAGACAGGCTTTGGGTGCAGGTGGAAGACCGAGAGGAGGTTGAGGAGGCAGAAGCAGTGGAGGAACTTTGACATAAAGAGGATTGACGCACAACTCGTGGGGACGGCAAGACTTGGACAGCAGCCCCTTGTCCTGCTGTCACCATAGTTACCCAGTGCCCAGTCAGCGACATGTAACGCCCCTGTCCATGCCTACTCGTCCAAGTGTCTGTGGTGAAATGCACCCTGTCACACACAGAGTTTCTCAAAGAAGCGGTGATGTTGTGTGCGACATACTGGTGGAGCGCAGGCACACCTTTCTTTGAGAAGTAGTGCCGACTGGGCATCTGGTACTGGGGCACTGCGACGGACATAAGGTCTCGAAAATCCTCTGTGTCCACCAGGCGGAAAGGCAGCATTTCTGTAGCCAAGAGCTTGCAGATGGTGAAATTCAACCTCTTAGCTTTCTCATGGCTAGGAGGAAAAGGTCTTTTACTTGTCCACATCTGAGGGACCGAGGGCTGGCTATTGTGCTTAGACGGGGTTGATAAGGGTGTCCCCGGCAAACTGCCGGTCTGTGAGGAAGATGCAGGCGGACATGTTAGGTTGCCTTGATCCAAAGGTGGTGCTATCGATGTCGGACAGCGCTCAACACCAGCTGGTGTTACCACCTCCAAAGAAAATGATGACCTGCCAATCACGCTGGCTGTTGCGGGTAAAGAGGTGGCAGGTCTGCGCCCCAAAACAGGTGTGACTGCTGTCCCCCCAGTCACAGAGGATGAAGAGGCCGCGGATGCACAAGATATGGCAGACGGTGGTTGGCCCGGCCGGCTAGGCCGCATTGTAGCACACTGAGCTTCCCACTGCAACTTATGCTTCATGTCCCTGTGCCGGTTCATGCATGAAGTACTCAAACTATGTATTTTTTGGCCTCTACTTAGCTTTTGCTGACAAATGTTACAGATAACACGAGTTGGGTCATCTTTATCGATCTGAAAAAATGCCCAGGCTATGCAAGGCTTAGCACCCATGTGACCTGAAGAGCCACCACGACTTGTGGTGAGAGGCAGAGTTGTGTTTGAGGATGCAGTTGTTGACGTGCTTCCAGTACTACGTCTCTGTCCAGGAAGGCGCAACCTGACCTCGTCGTCACTAGCATCTTCCTCCACCTCCTCTGCTGACCTCATCTCTTGGCTGACTGTGGGTTGACAGTAAGTGGGATCTCCAACCTCATCATCATCACCCTGTGTGTTATCACACCCGTCGTCCTCAGAGCCAATCTGTTCCTGCCCTGACAAAAAACTAAAGTTGTCGCTCCAATCAGGTATTTGAGTCTTATCATCGTTTTCCTCATTGTCTCCACCAACAGGAGTTACAGTTTGGGAATGAGGGTCTACATTATGGTCAGAACCTTCTGCGTCTGGTCCTGGATCCGACTCATAAAGATTCTGGGCATCAGTGCAGATCATTTCCTCGTCTGGATTCACAGAAGCGCTGGAGTCGACCTCTGATTCCCAGGCTATAGTATGAGTAAACAGCTCTGCAGACTCAACCATCTGTTCTACCTCATACTCAGACGGGCAGCTGGAGATTTGGGAGCTGTGAGGAAGCAAGTGCGATTTGGGTGACACCTTTGAGGACTGGAGTATTTGTGATGTTGAAGTTGATGTGGAGGAGAGCCCACTTAAAGGAGCACTTGATATCCGTTGAAGCACCTGCTGTTTTTGTGCCTGATCTGGAATTTGTAGCGATTGGCGTGGCCGTAAGAAAGGGATCTTATCACATTGTCCGCTAAAAGAAGTAGACATTTTAGTTTGGCTGGAAGATGGTCTTTCTTCTGCAGATGTTACTGTTGCTTTAACACCTACCCCACGGACACAACCTTTTTTCCCCTTCCCAACATGCCTATTCCCCTTTCCATCAGCAGCAGGCCTTTTTCCACTCATTTTGGTGGTTAACTAATTCACAACTCTGGAGTTGTTTGCACAAAAAAAAATGGATGGTAACCGAGCAGAGCTGAGTGGCCAAACTGTGGTATTAGGCCAAAACTATTGGCTGGGTTAGATGCAGAAAAAATTTATATTCAATTTGCAACCTGATGGAGGTCAGTATAGATGGACTAATACAACAAGTCCCACACACAGCTAGAAGTCCAATATTTTTTCAGAGGTAGATGCAGAAAAAAATATATTCAGTTTGCAACCTGATGGAGGTCTGTATAGATGGATTAATAGAACAAGACCCACACACAGCTAGAAGCCCAATATTTTTTCAGAGGTAGATGCAGAAAAAAATATATTCAGTTTGCAACCTGATGGAGGTCAGTATAGATGGACTAATACAACAAGTCCCACACACAGCTAGAAGCCCAAATATTTTTTCAGAGGTACTGTAGATGCAGATATAAATTATTTTTAATTTGCAACCTGATGGAGGTCAGTATAGATGGACTAACAGAGAAAGTCCCACACACTGCTAGAAGGCCAAATATTTTTTCAGAGCTAGATGCATACAAAAAATTATTTGGAATTTGCAACCTGATGGAGGTCAGTATAGGTGGACTAATAGAACAAGTCCCACACACTGCTAGAAGGCCAATTATTTTTTCAGAGCTAGATGCAGAAAAAAATTATATTCAGTTTGCAACCTGATGGAGGTCTGTATAGATGGATTAATAGAACAATACCCACACACAGCTAGAAGCCCAATATTTTTTCAGAGGTAGATGCAGAAAAAAATATATTCAGTTTGCAACCTGATGAAGGTCAGTATAGATGGACTAATACAACAAGTCCCACACACAGCTAGAAGCCCAATATTTTTTCAGAGGTAGATGCAGAAAAAAATATATTCAATTTGCAACCTGATGGAGGTCAGTATAGATGGATTAATAGAACAAGACCCACACACAGCTAGAAGCCCAATATTTTTTCAGAGGTAGATGCAGAAAAAAATATATTCAGTTTGCAACCTGATGGAGGTCAGTATATATGGACTAATATAACAAGTCCCACACACAGCTAGAAGCCCAAATATTTTTTCAGAGGTACTGTAGATGCAGATAAAAATTATTTTTAATTTGCAACCTGATGGAGGTCAGTATAGATGGACTAACAGAGAAAGTCCCACACACTGCTAGAAGGCCAAATATTTTTTCAGAGCTAGATGCATACAAAAAATTATTTTGAATTTGCAACCTGATGGAGGTCAGTATAGGTGGACTAATAGAACAAGTCCCACACACTGCTAGAAGGCCAAATATTTTTTCAGAGCTAGATGCAGAAAAAAATTATATTCAGTTTGCAACCTGATGGAGGTCTGTATAGATGGATTAATAGAACAAGACCCACACACAGCTAGAAGCCCAATATTTTTTCAGAGGTAGATGCAGAAAAAAATATATTCAGTTTGCAACCTGATGGAGGTCTGTATAGATGGATTAATAGAACAAGTCCCACACACAGCTAGAAGCCCAATATTTTTTCAGAGGTAGATACAGAAAAACTTATATTCAGTTTGCAACCTGATGGAGGTCAGTATAGATGGACTAATACAACAAGTCCCACACACAGCTAGAAGCCCAATATTTTTTCAGAGGTAGATGCAGAAAAAAATTATATTCAGTTTGCAACCTGATGGAGGTCTGTATAGATGGATTAATAGAACAAGACCCACACACAGCTAGAAGCCCAATATTTTTTCAGAGGTAGATGCAGAAAAAAATATATTCAGTTTGCAACCTGATGGAGGTCAGTATAGATGGACTAATACAACAAGTCCCACACACAGCTAGAAGCCCAATATTTTTTCAGAGGTTGATGCAGAAAAAAATATATTCAGTTTGCAACCTGATGGAGGTCAGTATAGATGGACTAATACAACAAGTCCCACACACAGCTAGAAGCCCAAATATTTTTTCAGAGGTACTGTAGATGCAGATAAAAATTATTTTTAATTTGCAACCTGATGGAGGTCAGTATAGATGGACTAATAGAGAAAGTCCAACACACTACTAGAAGGCCAAATATTTTTTCAGAGCTAGATGCAGAAAAAAATTATATTCAGTTTGCAACCTGATGGAGGTCAGTATAGATGGATTAATAGAACAAGACCCACACACAGCTAGAAGCCCAATATTTTTTCAGAGGTAGATGCAGAAAAAAATATATTCAGTTTGCAACCTGATGGAGGTCAGTATAGATGGACTAACAGAGAAAGTCCCACACACTACTAGAAGGCCAAATATTTTTTCAGAGCTAGATGCAGAAAAAAATTATATTCAGTTTGCAACCTGATGGAGGTCTGTATAGATGGATTAGTAGAACAAGACCCACACACAGCTAGAAGCCCAATATTTTTTCAGAGGTAGATGCAGAAAAAAATATATTCAGTTTGCAACCTGATGGAGGTCAGTATAGATGGACTAATACAACAAGTCCCACACACAGCTAGAAGCCCAATATTTTTTCAGAGGTAGATGCAGAAAAAAATATATTCAGTTTGCAACCTGATGGAGGTCAGTATAGGTGGACTAATAGAACAAGTCCCTCACACTGCTAGAAGGCCAAATATTTTTTCAGAGCTAGATGCAGAAAAAAATTAGATTCAGTTTGCAACCTGATGGAGGTCAGTATAGATGGACTAATAGAATGATGCTATGCCCAAAAGATTTTACTTCACTAGGTGCAGTAAAAAAATTGGTATTCTATACACAGGTGGTATATCTTGCAACACAGATAGGCTACTCCACTGACTAACACACTCTGCAATAGGCCAAAAAGGATTAGCTTTGCTAGATTCAGCCAAATGCTGTGAAAAAAACTTGCACAGCACTGGCACAGACCTGCCTGGCAAAAATCTGTATATTTGTGCGAAAATTGGCTTGAAATTAACAAGGTATAGCGCACACAGCAACAGCGGTGCCGTCTAACACGCAGCTGCAGCAGTGAGAAAATGGTGGCGACGGGGAAAATGGCTTGGTCTTATAGGGCAAGGACATGTGACATACACTGCCAATGACACATGCCCTTGCTTGTGTGAAAAAAAGCACTTCGCTCCGTGTGTGCGCTGCTGATAGCCTGACAGATTGCACCTCCCCACTGTAAATGCGGGAAAGAGAAAAAAAAATGGAGATCTTCATTGTTCCTGCAGAGATCCATCCCCTGCCCCTCCCCCCACCCCGCTGTACACTCAAACTGCGTATTAACATTAATTTTCATCATTACTGAGAAAAAATCCAGTTATGATTTTGGTGCACGAACAGTTATCGAACATAACCTCGAACAGCCGAATTTTTCTCAAATTGTTCGTGTTCGCCGAACGGCTCGAACACCGCCCAAAACAGCTCGAATTTGAGATTGGCGAACAGTTCGAGTAGAACAACGCTCATCTCTAATGTTTATATCTATCTATGTGTGATGCTCTATCTTTCTGTTATAAATTGTCGGGTACCGCTGCTGAATTGCCGGCCGGCTTTTTTAAAGAGACGGTGCATGAAAACACCATTATTTTTTTAAATAAATCTTTTACACTAAATGACAAGTACAGTAAGCAACACTGTCACTGTGCTTCTTATATGTGTGACTGACATGTTTCTATCTATCTAATATATGTGTGATGCTCTATTCCTTCTTGTCTAAATTGTCGGGTACCGGTGTATGTGACGCGCCCCTGGGCCTGTGTCGCACTGCGTTGCGCACGCGGGAGCTTACCCGGAGCCGGATCTGTTGAGGGTTGTAGTCTCGTGGCGGTGATCCGGTCCGTGCCCAGGGAGTCAGACTAAGTGGCGGTCTATGGCAGTAGATGTTAACTTGATCGACTACGCCACCCGTTGAGTGCGGCTTTGAAGCCGCCGCTGCAGAACAGTCCACTGAGGCCAGGTGTATGAGAATGTGCAGCGTGATGGTATAACCCCCAGCGGGAGGGGTATGGCCTCAGGGCAGCAGGGATAGATGATGGGGGTGATGGTGGTACACGAGCGCAACAAAGACAACTCGGAGTCTTGGTGGTGCAGTTCAGGGTCTTTACTCACGGTTACTTGGTTACTGCTCCAGGCCACCGCTGCAGAGGTGGCCGCCTGTGTCGCGCTGTGCTCACCAGGTGAGGGGCTCGGTTAACTCCCAGGTCTTTCTGGAGTGCTTTGCAGGACCCCCTTTATGTCCCCTGTCTCTGGTCTTCAACCCCACTAGTGACCACGCTTGTGTCCAGCTGCCTCGGACCTTCTTGGTGGGCAAACGTTGGCCTGCGTTTCCCAGGTCCTATGTGGTGCCTTTCTAGCGGGTGTGGTGAGGGGCTGCTCCACATGTAATGTCGCAGCCTCCGGTTCTTAGTTGAGGGTAGTTTCTCTCCTCCACTAATTTGGGATCCGGTTCCCATCTTCTTGACCTGACCCCCCTACTCAGGTAGCGGCGGGCGTGTGGTGGCTACCAGCCAGTCCACACCCCTGGGGTCCCCTCTGTCCTTCCTGGAGCCCAGTCTGCTCCTCTTCCTCCTTCTTCCCTCCTCCAGGCTCAGGCCTCCTGACAGGGCCTGCCTGTGGAGCAGAGCCCATAAAGCAGCTCTGCTCCCTGTCTTCTCCTCTCTCAACTCACTCCCTTTTCAAGATGGTGCCTCCCTTTATACTCCTGTACAGAGTGCACCCAGGATCTACTTCCCCCACGCACACACTACCGGGTTCCCTTCTCTAGGTGTTCCCTCCCCCCACTCCAGCCAGGGACATGCTCACTCGTGCCTGCATAACTAATGGGAGCACCGTCGAGCTGTCCCCCGGAAATGTGGTGTAGTGCATGTGGGTGTTAGGGTCCTGAGCCACACTCCATCCTTACCTGGAAGTGAGATATCGCACATCTGGGTGAGATGCAATACTTCTGTAGCAACCGAACCCTCGGGGTGCTACATATGCCGCTGCTGAATTGCCGGCCGGCTTTTTTAAAGAGAGCGTCTTCTGAGCAGTTTGTCAGCTTTTGGACACCTTTGAAGGTGTTTTCTATGTGTTTCTATGTGTTTTTGTTTGCCTGCCATTGGTTTTAACCGTGTTCGACGGAGCTCTAAGGTGTTCGACGAACAGTCCGACGAACAGTTCCTCAAACATCCCGGTGTTCGTCGAACCGAACCGAACCCGAACACTACGGGGGTGGCTCAACACTAGTTAGTAGGTCATTGGTGACTTTAGTCAGTGCAGTTTCAGTAGAATGGTGCGGTTGGGAACCAGATTGTAGGCGGTCGAAGAGGGAACAGGAGGAGAGGTGGGAGGACAGATCAGAATGGACGTATGGTTCATCAGCCTTAATCAGCTTATCAAGATGAGCACAGATATATGTGATTGGTCTCACGTGGTCACAGGGTAGGGGTGAAGCAATACACATCATGATAGGAACACATGAAGCTGGAATGGAGCGACCACTCATAGAAAAAAAAAAAAGACCAGCGTGTAAGATAGGATATGTGGTGGATGTGGCAGAACAGGTAAAGAAAAAGTTTTTATCAATTTTAATGTTTCCCTGACCATCAATAGAAACTGATCTTTTCTTGGCTTCATACAAGTTGAAACCAGAAGTTTACATACACTATATAAAAATACACATATGCATGTTTTTCTCAATATCTGTCATGAAAACAGAATAAACCTTTCCCGTTTTAGGCCAGTTAGGATTACCATAATTTTTAACATTTGCTAAATTCCAGAATAATGAGCATTTTTATTACTTACTGCAAAGTCAAAAGTTTACATACACTAAGATTACTATGCCTTTAATCAATTCTGGACTGCCCATATGATGATGTCATGTGTTTGGAAGCTTCTGGGTAACATCTGAGGTAACTAGACACACACCTGTGGATGTATTTTAATGCACACCAGTAACACGTTGCTTCTTTGCGTAGCATCATGGGAGAATCTAAAGAAATCAGCCAAGATATCAGGAAGGGAATTGTGGACTTGCAGAAGTCTAGCTCATCCTTGGGTACAATTTCAAGACACCTGAAGGTGCCTCGTTCATCTGTACAAACAATTATACGCAAGTACAAACAATATATGAAGGTCCAACCATCATACCGTTCAGGAAGGAGATGGGTTCTGTGTCCCAGAAATGAACGTGCTTTGGTCCAACATGTACATATCAACCCAAGGACAAAAGTAAAAGACCTTGTGAAGATGATGGTGGAAGCTATTAAGATTGTCTCAATATCCACAGTGAAACGATTACTGTATCAACATGGGCTGAAAGGCCACTCTGCCATTACTCCAAAAGAAACATAAAAAAGCCTAATTAATGTTTGCAAATGCACACAGGAACACAGAACTTAATATTTAGAGTCATGTCCTGTGGCCTGATGAATCTAAAATTGAACTTTTTGGGCATACTGTAATTATCATCGTTACGTTTGGAGGAAAAAGAGAGAAGCCTGGAAGCCTAAAAACACCTTCCCAACTGTGAAACACGGGGTGGCGGCATCATGTTGTCGGGTTATTTTGCTGCAGGATGGAATGGTGCACTTCACAAAATTGATGGCATCATGAGAGCAAAAGATTATGTGGCAATACTGAAGCAGCATCTCAAGACATCAGCCAGGAAGTTAAAGCTGTGCGGAAATAAGTCTTCCAAATGGACAAAGACCAGAAGCATACTGCCAAAATGGTAACAAAGTGGCTTCAGGATAACAAATCCAATGTTTTGGAGTGGCCATCACAAATCTTTGATCTCAATCCTATTGAAAATTTATGTGCAAAGCTGAAAAGGCAGGTGCGAGCAAGGCGACCTACAAACATGGATCAGTTACACCAGTTTTGTCAGGAGGAATGGGCCCAAATTCCGACCAACTATTGTGAGAAGATTGTGGAAGGATATATGAACTGTTTGACCCAAGTCATTCAGTTTAAGGGCAATGGTACCTAATACTAATGAAATGTATGTAAACTTTTGACTTTGCAGTAAGTAATAAATATGCCTTAAAACATTATCTCTCATTTTTTTTGCATTTGACAAATACTAAAATTGTTAGTAATTAGTGATGGGCGAGCACTAAAATTCTCGGGTGCTCGATGCTCAAGTTGAGCACATTGGGATACTCTGGTGCTCGACCCGAGCAACGAGCCAAATGTAAGTCTATGGGAAACTCGAGCATTTTTCAGGCGGCTCCCTCTGGCGGTCTGCAAAAGGCCTAAAAATTGCCCAAATCGATAGGAACAGTGCTCAAATGACATGGGAACAGCATGGAGAAGACCCCTGGAAGCATTTCTGACTCCCAGGTCACTTCTGTCAACAACGTTGTCAGAGGTATTACGCCACTTTTACATACTCACAATAAAACATACAAAAACGAAACCAAAATGGATTTTCCTGGGAAATATGTTAATGAACATCCTTTCCAGGGTAATGACTTGTATATAAAGCAAAATAAATAACCAAAAACAAAAATAGTCCTCCCCACTTGGGCTTTGTTCACACTTAGCGTTTTTGATGCTTTTTTGCACTTTTGCATTGCTTTCAACCGTGACAAATGCATTCACCAGGAAATGTCATTTTAACATTTTACATCCTAATCTGGCCATGTGATTATTGAGATATCATCAGACACATCGTGTTTCATTTGTGAAGGAGGGACTCTGAAAGTCACAAAGCCTATTTTTGTAGGGCCATCAGGCGGCCTTTACTATTCTTAAAGGGCCAGCAGTCGGCCATCACTAATCTTAGAGAGCCATCAGCCGGCTATGTTTTATTGTTCCCATTACTAAACCAAAAACAAAAATACTCTTCCACACTTGGGCTATGTTCACACTTAGCATTTTTGATGTGTTTTTGCACTTTTGCATTGCTTTCAACCGTGACAAATGCATTCACCAGGAAATGTAATTTTAACATTTTACATCCTAATCTGGCCATGTGATATGTGAGATATCATCAGACACATCGTGTTTCATTTTTGAAGGAGGGACTCTGAAAGTCACAAAGCCTATTTTTGTAGGGCCATCAGGCAGCCTTTACTATTTTTAAAGGGCCAGCAGTCGGCCATCGCTATTCTTAGAGAGCCATCAGCCGGCTATGTTTTATTGTTCCCATTACTAAACCAAAAACAAAAATACTCTTCCACACTTGGGCTATGTTCACACTTAGCGTTTTTGATGCATTTTTACGCTTTTGCATTGCTTTCAACCATGACAAATGCACTCACCAGGAAATGTCATTTTAACATTTTACATCCTAATCTGGCTATGTGATGTGCGAGATATCATCAGACACATCGTGTTTCATTTTTGAAGGAGGGACTCTGAAAGTCACAAAGCCTATTTTTGTAGGGCCATCAGGCGGCCTTTACTATTCTTAAAGGGACAGTAGTCGGCCATCACTATTCTTAGAGAGCCATCAGCCGCCTATGTTTTATTGTTCCCATTACTAAAGAGTGGGTCTCCTATACTGTTATTGCGTATGCAGTGAGTGTCAGGGCTGCCCAAAATTTGGACGCACCCCGATACCACTTTGAAAATTTGGACGCGCCCCAATACCCTTTTGAAGAGAGTTAGAGGAGGGCCTCCTGAAAACAATGTTCCCATTATTAGGAAGTAGGTCTCCCATTGTGTTTGCCTATGCAGTGAATGCAAGAGTTGCCAAAAATTTGGAGGCACTCCAATGCCCCTTGGAAGAGACGTGGAGGTCAGAGGGCATCCTAAAAACAATGTTCTCATTATTAGGAAGTGGGACTCCCATTGTGTTTGCCTATGCAGTAAATTCAAAAGTTGCCAAAAATTTGGAGGCACTCCAATGCCCCTTGGAAGAGATGTGGAGGTCAGAGGGCCATCTGAAAACAATGTTCCCATTATTAGAATTGGGTCTCTCATTGTGTTTGCCTATGCAGTGAATGCAAGGGTTGTCAAAAACTTGGAGGCACTCCAATTCCCCTTGGAAGAGAAGTGTTGGTCAGAGTGCCTCCTGAAGAAAATGTTCCCATTATTAGGAAGTGGGTCTCCCATTGTGTTTGCTTATGCGTAAATGCAAGGGTTGCCAAAAATTTGGAGGCACTTCAATGACCCTTGGAAGAGACGTGGCGGAGGGCCTCATAAAATAATGTTCCCATTAGAAAGGAGCGGGCCTCCTATACTTGTAATGCCCATGCACTAAGTGTATGGGCTGACAAACAATTACCCCAGGGGGGTATACAGTACATGAACATACTTTATAAAAAAAATTTTTACGGGCATCATAAACACCCTTTAAAAAAATTATGTGGGTGTTGCATCCTGGACCACGGTCACCCTGGTGATATGGTGGTAGAGGATGAAGATGAGGAGAAGGAGGAGGACAAGAGCAAATAGCCAAAATAAGGAAGCGTATACCCATGTGTGGGTGTGAAGAGGTGGATGGGAATATACCTCCCAAAAAAATACTTTGGATTTGAGTTTATGTTACGCTGCTATCATTCGGTGGTGTTGAGATGTCTGGCCCAATCCAGCCCTTTTTCATTTTTATAGGACTCAGCCTGTCAGCATTTTCAGTTGACAGGCGGATGCGCTGATCAGTTATAAATCCACCAGCGGCACCAAAAACCCGCTCTGATAAAATGATAGCGGCAGGGCAGGTCAAGACCTCCAAGGCATAGAGAGCCAGTTCATTCCTTGTATCCAGCTTGGATACCTAATAATTATAAGACACAGAGGAATCACGGAGGACATTAGTACGGTCGGCAAGTTATTCCTACAGCATCTTCCCAAACTTTGCACTCCTTGTGAGAGTACCGCGCGCCTCAGGGCCTGTGCGATGGGAAGGTCTGAGAAAATTTTCCCAGAACTCTGACAGTGTTCCCCTGCCTCTGCTGGACTGAAGTTGTGTCTCTCTCGCCTGTACTCCTTGGTTGTCCAACGAACTGTTACCTCTGCCGCCAGCGTTTTCAGATGGGAATTTTTATAATAGTTCCGCAACAAGGGCCTTCTGGTACTGCCCCAATTTTGAAGACCTGTCCGCCTCAGGAATAAGATATATAAAGTTCTCCTTGTAGCGTGGGTCTACTAGTGTCACCAACCAATAATGACTGTCAACCAAAATTTTGAGAACGCGAGGGTCATGGGAAAGACAGCGTAACATAAACTCAGTCATTCGTGCCAGACTGCTAACAGGCAAGACTTCCGTGTCCTCACCTCGAGGATGACTGACCATGCTCTCCTCCTCCTCCTCTCTTTCCTCAGGCCATTCACACTGAAAAGATGGTATGACAGTTGTGCAGGTAGTAACGTCTATAGTGCATGAAACTATCTCCTGTTCTTCCTCCTCCCCCTCCTCTTTCTCATTGTCACCCAATCCACATTGGGATGAGATGGGGTTGGGCTGTGTGTATTCACCCTGTATGGTTCATTGCTCCATCTCATCATGCTCTTCCTCCAATGCATCCGTTTTGATTGTGAGCAGAGGGCGTTTCTGAAGACAGAGAAGCGGGATGGTGATGCAAATTATGGGGTCATCGCCGCTCACCATATTGGTGGAGTGCTCAAAGTTTTAGAGGATGGTACATATGTCTGACATCCATGTCCAATCCTGAGGTCTGATGTGTGGAGCTTGTACTGAATACCGATGGCCTTGTTGATGCTGGTACTTAATAACTGCCCTCTTCTGCTCACATATCTTTCCCAACATCTGCAGTGCAGCGTTCCAATGCATGGGGGCATCATACATCATTCTATGAGCCGGAATCTGCAAATGCTGCTTAAACATGGCAAGGACGGCGGAAGCTGTAGGTTACTTTCTAAAATGGGCACACAGGCGGCACACTTTAACAAGCAGATTATTCAGCTCTGGGTACAATTTGAGAAACCACTGAACCACGAGGTTAAGCATGTAGGCCAGGCATGGTACGTGCGTGAGCTCGCCTTGCCTCAGAGCCGCCGCCAGGTTCCGGTCATTGTCACACACAACCATGCCGGGCTGTAGGGTTAGCGGTGTGAGCCACAGATCTGCTTGCTCTTTCAGAGCTCTCCACAACTCTTCAGCAGTGTGCGGTTTATCACCTAAGCATATTAGCTTCAGCACAACCTGTTGCCACTTGGCCGAGGCAGTGCAGCAGTGCTTCCAGCTTGTGACTGATGCGGTCATTTCGGAGATGGAGGCGAAGAGGAGGAGGATGCTGAGGAGGATGAGGTGCAGGAGCTGTAGACCCTGGGGGCAACCCTGATTGACCTAGGTCCTGCAATCCTTGGCATCAAGAGGACGTGTTCGATCCCAAGGTCCGACTGGGTCCCGGCTTCCACTATGTTAAACTAGTGTGCCATCAGCGAGATGTACCGTCCCTGCCCACAAGCACTTGGCCACGTGTACGTGGTTATGTGGACTTTCCCGGTAACTGCGATGTTGGGGGAACTGCTAATGCTTTGGGACACATGCTTGTGTAATGCGGGGACAGCGCATCGGGAGAAATAGTGGCGGCTGGGGACCGACTACGGAGGGACGGCCGCCTCCATCAGGTTGCGGAATGCTTCCGTCTCCACGAGCCTAAAACGCAACATTTTGAGCGCAAGCAGTCGTGACATGTGGGAATTTAGTACTGTGGCTTGTGGGGCATTGGCTGCGTATTTGCGCTTGCGTTTCAAGGACTGGGGTATGGACAACTGAACGCTGCGCCGTGACAAGGACATGGACGTGCTTCCTGATGCTGCAATTTGAGAGTGTGCAACGACAGGTGCAGGGCAGGAGGCATCTTCGCATGCACCATGGACAGGAGATTGGCTTGCATGCAGTGGTGCCACCCGCAGACACTGTTCCTGAACCTTGGGGTTTGGCTTACAAAGTGGGGTGCTTTGTTGCCATGTGCCTGATCATGCTTTTGAAGGTCAGGCTGCTAGTTTTGCCACCCCTGCTGATGCTGGCCTGGCAGGTGGTGCAAATGGCCTTTTTGGGGTTATCAAGAGTAGTGTTGAGCGTGCACTCAAATGCTCGGGTGTTCGAAGCTCGGGCCGAGCTCGCCGTGATACTCGGGTGCTCGACCCGAGCAACGAGCCCAATGTTAGTCTATGGGAGACTCGAGCATTTTTGCGGTGGCACCCCCGGCAGTCTTTTAAAAGCCTAACAAGTGCCCAAAACGATAGTGACAGTGCTCAAATGACATGGGGACAGCATGGGGATCGCCCCAGGAAGCATTTCTGACCCCCAGGTCACTGCTGTCAACAACGTGGTCAGAGGTATTAAGCCACTTTTACGGGCTTACAATAAAACGTTCAAAAACTAAAGTGAAACTTTTTTCCTGTGAAATATGTTAAGGAACATCCTTTCCAGGGCAAAGACTTGTGTATAAGTTAAAATAAATGACCACAAACAAAAATACTCCTCCACACCTTCGGCTATGTTCACAAGTAGCATTTTTTATGCGTTTTTGCACTTTTGTATTGCTTTCAACTATGACAAATGCATTCACCGGGAAATGTCATTTTAACATTTTACAACCTTATCTGGCCATGTGCTGTGTGACACATGCATAAAGTGCTGAAAAGACAAGGGAACAGCATGGGGAAGACCCCTGGAAGCATCTCTGACTCCCAGGTCACTGTCTAAAAGTGTGCCCATCATAAGTGATCCTTGCCGCATCAGAAGATGCAGACTTGCAACTATCACCATGCAAGTTCTAGTCCCAGGGCAGTGTTCAATTGTACCTCCCCCATTCCTTGCAATACAAGCACAAGTATGCAGCCTGCCACCCACCCACCCCCAGGCTGCAATACCATACTGCTTGCTTGCTTGAACTTGAAATTGGGCCTTTTAGGCATGTGGAGGCGGAATCTGGCCACCACGTCATGGCTGTGTTGGCGGCCTGGAATCCATACTTAGTCCCCAGCTGCCCGGCGGCCGGGTGTCCATACTCGGTCCCCAGCCGCCCCGCGGCCGGGTGTCCACACACGGTCCCCAGCCGCCTGGGGGCAGCCGGGTGTCCATAAACGGTCCCCAGCCACCCCTATTTCTCCTTGGAACATCCCCCCACACACTTTTCTTAGCCCGTCCTGCTTTAGGCAGCATTGGACGAGCCCACCAGAGAACCAGACTCCTCTGGTGGGCCCTGACTTCTCCATCGGTGGAGTTGAGAGTGCCAAGGTGAGGAGCATGATGATGATGACAGAAGTTAGCATCTGCTATGTTTTCTTTTAATGCAAGTGTAAGTGTGCAGCCTGCCACCCACCCACCCCCAGACTGCAATTCCATACTGCTAGCTTGCACTTGAAATGGGGCCTTTTAGTTTGGAGGAGGCTGAAGCTGGCCACTACCTCATGGCTGCTTCGGCAGCGAGGTATCCATACTCAGTCCCCAGCCGCCCCTCTTTGTCCTGGTGTGCCTTAAACATAAGATTAAGCACGTATACCAAAATATTACCTGTGCCCTCCCCAGTGCATTTAGTGGGAAGGAGAGCCTATTCCGCTGTAGTGTGTGCATGCCAAACCCCTGTTCATGGTACATGCGAAGATGCCTCCCACCTTTCACCTGTCGTTGCAGACTTGCAACTATCCCCATTCAAGTCCTTGTCCCGGGGCACTGTTCAATTGTACCTCTCCCATTCCTTGCAATGCAAGCGCAAGTATGCAGCCTGCCACCCACCCACCCCCAGGCTGCAATACCATACTGCTTGCTTGCACTTTAAATTGGGCCTTTTAGGCATGTGGAGGCGGAATCTGGCCACCACGCCATGGCTGTGTCGGCGACCTGGTATCCATACACAGTCCCCAGCCGCCTGGTGGCCGGGTGTCCCCGCTTGCTCCCCAGCCTCCAGGGGGTGGCCAGGTGTCCATACTCGGTCCCCAGCCACCCCTATTTGTCCCGGTAACCTTTCCCACACTTTTCTTAGCCTGGCCTGCTTTAGGGCAGCATTGGCTGAGCCCACCGGACAATCAGACTCCTCCGGTGGGCCCTGGCATCTCCATCAGGGGAGTTGAGAGTGCCAAGGTGAGGAGCATGATGAGGATGATAGAAGTTAGCATCTGCTTTGTTTTGTTGGAATGCAAGCACATGTATGTAGTAGCGGCTAGGCCTGAGGTGGTCAGCGTTTTGGCGCATATCCTACCTCCTCCGAGGATTGCTGGATGTTTTCCTGCTACTATCCAAGTTCTATGACTCCCGTTAAAACAAAGCTTCAGGTGATAAATGATGGATGAGGTAGTGGCAAAGGAGAAAGAGCAGGAGGAACAGGGACCATTCACATCAATATCAGACCAGTCAACCAGATATGTCTTGTAGGATATGTTTCTGTAACAAAAGGAGCAGTTCGGCTACACAGTTATAGGGCATACAGTGAGTGCAATGCCTACGAAAAATTTCGAGGCACTCCAATGCCCCTTGGAAATGACATGGAGGTCAGAGGGCATTAACTAAACCTTTTTTTCCATTTATAGCAACTGGGTCTCCTGTGCACTGTTGGCCTAAGCAGTGAATGGAAGGCTTTCCAAAAATTATGAGGAACTGCAATGCCCCTTACAAGAGCCATGTGTGGCACCCCAGGGGTCTGGTCACCACAGTAATAGAGATATTTCGTCGGAGAGCAAGTGGGAGGTTTCCTGGTCAGGATTAGAGATGAGCGTTGTTCTACTCGAACTGTTCGCCAATCTCAAATTCGAGCTGTTTTGGGCGGTGTTCGAGCCGGACGGCGAACACGAACAATTTGAGAAAAATTCGGCTGTTCGAGGTTATGTTCGATAACTGTTCGTGCACCAAAATCATAACTGGATTTTTTCTCAGTAATGATGAAAATTAATGTTAATACGCAGTTTGAGTGTACAGCGGGGCGGGGGGAGGGGCAGGGGATGGATCTCTGCAGGAACAATGAAGATCTCCATTTTTTTTTCTCTTTCCCGCATTTGCAGTGGGGAGGTGCAATCTGTCAGCCTATCAGCAGCGCACACACGGAGCGAAGTGCTTTTTTTCACACAAGCAAGGGCATGTGTGATTGGCAGTGTATGTCACATGTCCTTGCCCTATAAGACCAAGCCATTTTCCCCGTCGCCACCATTTTCTCACTGCTGCAGCTGCGTGTTAGACGGCACCGCTGTTGCTGTGTGCGCTATACCTTGTTAATTTCAAGCCAATTTTCGCACAAATATACAGATAGCTTGGGAGTAGGGAATAGTTGTGATTGCAGTCCTTTTAAGGACTAGGTTACAGCATTTCCTACGACTTTTATCAGGCAGGTCTGTGCTCTTAAATAGATAGATTGTGGGAGTAAAGACTAATTGTAATTGGAGTCCTTTTCAGGACTAGGTTACATCAGTTCCTATCAGTTTTTGCCAGGCAGGTCTGTGCCAGTGCTGTGCAAGTTTTTTTCACAGCATTTGGCTGAATCTAGCAAAGCTAATCCTTTTTGGCCTATTGCAGAGTGTGTTAGTCAGTGGAGTAGCCTATCTGTGTTGCAAGATATACCACCTGTGTATGGAATACCAATTTTTTTACTGCACCTAGTGAAGTAAAATCTTTTGGGCATAGCATCATTCTATTAGTCCATCTATACTGACCTCCATCAGGTTGCAAACTGAATATAATTTTTTTCTGCATCTAGCTCTGAAAAAATATTTGGGCTTCTAGCAGTGTGTGGGACTTGGTCTATTAGTCCATCTATACTGACCTCCATCAGGTTGCAAATTAAAAATAATTTTTTTCTTCATTTAGCTCTGAAAAAATATTTGGGCTTCTAGCAGTGTGTGGGACTTGTTCTATTAGTCCTTCTATACTGACCTCCAGCAGGTTGCAAATTGAATATAATTTTTTTCTGCATCTAGCTCTGAAAAAATATTTGGGCTTCTAGCGGTGTGTGGGACTTGGTCTATTAGTCCATCTATACTGACCTCCATCAGGTTGCAAATTAAAAATAATTTTTTTCTGCATCTAGCTCTGAAAAAATATTTGGGCTTCTAGCAGTGTGTGGGACTTGGTCTATTAGTCCATCTATACTGACCTCCATCAGGTTGCAAATTAAAAATAATTTTTTTCTTCATTTATCTCTGAAAAAATATTTGGGCTTCTAGCAGCGTGTGGGACTTGTTCTATTAGTCCATCTATACTGACCTCCATCAGGTTGCAAATTAAAAATAATTTTTTTCTGCATCTAGCTCTGAAAAAATATTTGGGCTTCTAGCAGTGTGTGGGACTTGGTCTATTAGTCCATCTATACTGACCTCCATCAGGTTGCAAATTAAAAATAATTTTTTTCTGCATCTAGCTCTGAAAAAATATTTGGGCTTCTAGCAGTGTGTGGGACTTGGTCTATTAGTCCATCTATACTGACCTCCATCAGGTTGCAAATTGAATAAAAAAAATTTCTGCATCTAGCTCTGAAAAAATATTTGGGCTTCTAGCGGTGTGTGGGACTTGGTCTATTAGTCCATCTATACTGATCTCCATCAGGTTGCAAATTAAAAATAATTTTTTTCTGCATCTAGCTCTGAAAAAATATTTGGGCTTCTAGCAGTGTGTGGGACTTGGTCTATTAGTCCATCTATACTGACCTCCATCAGGTTGCAAATTAAAAATAATTTTTTTCTTCATTTAGCTCTGAAAAAATATTTGGGCTTCTAGCAGTGTGTGGGACTTGTTCTATTAGTCCTTCTATACTGACGTCCAGCAGGTTGCAAATTGAATATAATTTTTTTCTGCATCTAGCTCTGAAAAAATATTTGGGCTTCTAGCGGTGTGTGGGACTTGGTCTATTAGTCCATCTATACTGACCTCCATCAGGTTGCAAATTAAAAATAATTTTTTTCTGCATCTAGCTCTGAAAAAATATTTGGGCTTCTAGCAGTGTGTGGGACTTGGTCTATTAGTCCATCTATACTGACCTCCATCAGGTTGCAAATTAAAAATAATTTTTTTCTGCATCTAGCTCTGAAAAAATATTTGGGCTTCTAGCAGTGTGTGGGACTTGGTCTATTAGTCTATCTATACTGACCTCCATCAGGTTGCAAATTAAAAATAATTTTTTTCTGCATCTAGCTCTGAAAAAATATTTGGGCTTCTAGCAGTGTGTGGGACTTGGTCTATTAGTCCATCTATACTGACCTCCATCAGGTTGCAAATTGAATATAATTTTTTTCTGCATCTAGCTCTGAAAAAATATTTGGGCTTCTAGCGGTGTGTGGGACTTGGTCTATTAGTCCATCTATACTGACCTCCATCAGGTTGCAAATTAAAAATAATTTTTTTCTTAGCTCTGAAAAAATATTTGGGCTTCTAGCGGTGTGTGGGACTTGGTCTATTAGTCCATCTATACTGACCTCCATCAGGTTGCAAATTAAAAATAATTTTTTTCTGCATCTAGCTCTGAAAAAATATTTGGGCTTCTAGCAGTGTGTGGGACTTGGTCTATTAGTCCATCTATACTGACCTCCATCAGGTTGCAAATTGAATAAAAAAATTTTCTGCATCTAGCTCTGAAAAAATATTTGGGCTTCTAGCGGTGTGTGGGACTTGGTCTATTAGTCCATCTATACTGACCTCCATCAGGTTGCAAATTAAAAATAATTTTTTTCTGCATCTAACCCAGCCAATAGTTTTGGCCTAATACCACAGTTTGGCCACTCAGCTCTGCCCGGTTACCATCCATTGTTTTTTTGTGCAAACAACTCCAGAGTTGTGAATTAGTTAACCACCAAAATGAGTGGAAAAAGGCCTGCTGCTGGTGGAAAGGGGAATAGGCATGTTGGGAAGGGGAAAAAAGGTTGTGTCCGTGGGGTAGGTGCAGAAGAAAGACCATCTTCCAGCCAAACTAAAATGTCTACTTCTTTTAGCGGACAATGTGATAAGATCCCTTTCTTACGGCCACGCCAATCGCTACAAATTCCAGATGAGGCACAAAAACAGCAGGTGCTTCAACGGATATCAAGTGCTCCTTTAAGTGGGCTCTCCTCCACATCAACTTCAACATCACAAATACTCCAGTCCTCAAAGGTGTCACCCAAATCGCACTTGCTTCCTCACAGCTCCCAAATCTCCAGCTGCCCGTCTGAGTATGAGGTAGAACAGATGGTTGAGTCTGCAGAGCTGTTTACTCATACTATAGCCTGGGAATCAGAGGTCGACTCCAGCGCTTCTGTGAATCCAGACGAGGAAATGATCTGCACTGATGCCCAGAATCTTTATGAGTCGGATCCAGGACCAGACGCAGAAGGTTCTGACCATAATGTAGACCCTCATTCCCAAACTGTAACTCCTGTTGGTGGATACAATGAGGAAGACGATGATAAGACTCAAATACCTGATTGGAGCGACAACTTTAGTTTTTTGTCAGGGCAGGAACAGGTTGGCTCTGAGGACGACGGGTGTGATAACGCACAGGGTGATGATGATGAGGTCGGAGATCCCACTTACTGTCAACCCACAGTCAGCCAAGAGATGAGGTCAGCAGAGGAGGTGGAGGAAGATGCTAGTGACGACGAGGTCAGGTTGCGCCTTCCTGGACAGAGACGTAGTACTGGAAGCACGTCAACAACTGCATCCTCAAACACAACTCTGCCTCTCACCACAAGTCGTGGTGGCTCTTCAGGTCGCATGGGTGCTAAGCCTTGCATAGCCTGGGCATTTTTTCAGAACGATAAAGATGACCCAACTCGTGTTATCTGTAACATTTGTCAGCAAAAGCTAAGTAGAGGCCAAAAAATACATAGTTTGAGTACTTCATGCATGAACCGGCACATGGACATGAAGCATAAGTTGCAGTGGGAAGCTCAGTGTGCTACAATGCGGTCTAGCCGGCCGGGCCAACCACCGTCTGCCATATCTTGTGCATCCGCGGCCTCTTCATCCTCTGTGACTGGGGGGACAGCAGTCACACCTGTTTTGGGGCGCAGACCTGCCACCTCTTTACCCGCAACAGCCAGCGTGATTGGCAGGTCATCATTTTCTTTGGAGGTGGTAACACCAGCTGGTCTTGAGCGCTGTCCGACATCGATAGCACCACCTTTGGATCAAGGCAACCTAACATGTCCGCCTGCATCTTCCTCACAGACCGGCAGTTTGCCGGGGACACCCTTATCAACCCCGTCTAAGCACAATAGCCAGCCCTCGGTCCCTCAGATGTGGACAAGTAAAAGACCATTTCCTCCTAGCCATGAGAAAGCTAAGAGGTTGAATTTCACCATCTGCAAGCTCTTGGCTACAGAAATGCTGCCTTTCCGCCTGGTGGACACAGAGGATTTTCGAGACCTTATGTCCGTCGCAGTGCCCCAGTACCAGATGCCCAGTCGGCACTACTTCTCAAAGAAAGGTGTGCCTGCGCTCCACCAGCATGTCGCACACAACATCACCGCTTCTTTGAGAAACTCTGTGTGTGACAGGGTGCATTTCACCGCAGACACTTGGACGAGTAGGCATGGACAGGGGCGTTACATGTCGCTGACTGGGCACTGGGTAACTATGGTGACAGCAGGACAAGGGGCTGCTGTCCAAGTCTTGCCGTCCCCACGAGTTGTGCGTCAATCCTCTTTATGTCATTTTTCCTCCACTGCTTCTGCCTCCTCAACCTCCTCTCGGTCTTCCACCTGCACCCAAAGCCTGTCTGGTCATGCCACAAGCTTTCTAACTGCGCAGAAGGGATCCTGCACACCTCCTTACTATGCTGGCAGTAGGGCTCAACGTCATCAGGCGGTTTTTACATTGAAATGTCTGGGAAATGTGAGTCACACAGCTGAGGAGTTGTGGTCAGCTCTGGAGAACCAATTTCATGAATGGTTGTCTCCACTGGACCTGAAACCAGGGAAGGCCGTGTGCGACAATGCTGCAAACCTGGGTGCGGCCCTTCGCCGGGGCAATGTCACACACGTGCCTTGTATGGCTCACGTGTTGAACCTGGTTGTCCAGCAATTTTTAGCCCACTATCCCAGACTAGATGGCCTTCTGCAGAGGGCACGGTCGCTGTGTGCTCACTTCCGCCGTTCGCATCCCGCAGCTCAGCGACTTACATCTCTACAGAAGTCGTTGGGCCTGCCACTTCACCGGCTAAAATGCGATGTGCCTACCCGGTGGAATTCAACTCTGCACATGTTGCAGCGACTGTGGCAGCACCGACAAGCCCTGGTGCAATACGTTCTGACGTATAGCCTGGGCTAACGAGATTCAGAGGTGGGGCAAATCACGCTGGAGGAGTGGTCTCAGATCAGGGACCTATGCACCCTTCTGCACAGTTTTGAAATGGCGACGAAGATGTTTAGTGCTGACGATGCCATTATCAGCATGACTATTCCGGTGATTTACATGCTGGAGCACATGTTAAACAGAATTCGGAGTCAGGTGGTGGCACAAGAGGAGGTGGAAGAAGTAGAGGAGGAGGAGTTGTATGCGGAAGGGCTAACATCTGCAAGGTCCAGACGGTCGGCAGCACCAGGGCGGCAGGCATGTGAGGGTGGGGGAGATGATTTTACCAGGGCGCATGGTAGCAGCCAAACTAGTGATGAAGGTGCAGGAGCCCAGGAAGAAGTGGAGGACGAACTGATGGAAGACTCATCAGATGAGGGAGACCTTGATCACATTTCTGTTGTGCGAGGTTGGGGGGAGAGGACAGAGGAAGGAAGCATGATTGTTACCTCGCCACCAACACAACAGGGACTTGGTGCTCCTGGATGCGCAACACACATGAGTGCCTTCTTGCTGCACTACCTGCAACATGACCCTCGAATTGTGAGAATTAGAAATAATCCTGACTACTGGGTTGCCACACTGTTAGATCCCCGGTACAAAAGTAAATTTGCAGAAATTATTCCTGCCATAGAAAGGGATGCACGCATGCAGGAGTATCAGCAGAGACTGTTGCAGAATCTTACATGTGCTTTTCCACAAAATACCAGTGGTGCACGTAGAGAATCTCACAGTTCCAACTTGCCAACCGTGGGACCGTCAAGTGTTCAGCACTCAAACCGTAACAGAACCACAGTATCTGCTGGTAACATCAATTTTGCGGAATCATTTCACCACTTTTTTAGCCCATCCTTTGCAAGGCCACAGGAGACAAGAAGTCTGACACATAGTCAACGCCTAGAGACGATGGTACAGGAGTATCTCCAAGTAAACATTGAAGCCACGACTGTGTCACTGGACCCTTGCTCTTTTTGGGCTTCCAATCTGGATAAATGGCCGGAGCTAGCCACTTACGCCTTGGAGATCTTGTCATGCCCCGCAGCCAGCGTTCTGTCTGAACGTGTGTTCAGCGCTGCTGGTGGTGTGCTGACAGATAAGCGCACGCGGCTCTCCACTGATAATGTAGACAGACTCACGTTCATAAAGATGAACAAATCATGGATCCGAAACGACTTTTCTACCCCTGTGTCATCCTGGGGAGAGTAAAAGCTTGATGATTGGTTAAAATCACCCTACCAACCGTTTTAAGCTTTCAAATTACTAATCATGTTTATCTGTATCTTGACTGGAAAATAATTTGGGCTTTGTAGCAGTGTGCAGCACTGATCCTATTAGGCCATCTATAATAAGCTTCACCAGATTTAAAATTAAAAATAATTTTTAGCTGCATCTTGCCCGGAAAATAATTTTGGGGCTCCGAGATGCGCAAGACACATAAGTGCCTTCTTGCTGCACTACCTGCAGCATGACCCTCATATTGTCAGAATTCGAAGTAATCATGACTACTGGGTTGCCACACTCTTAGATCCCCCAAACTTTTCGATCAACCTTTTCATTTTAATAAAGACCAAAAAAATGGTCATTTTTGAAATTATAAGCATTAGCAGGTTGTTAGAAACTGAAATCAGTTTTCAACTCAAAACTTTATTCTAGGTGATGTTACATTTTCACATAGGACCCCTTGTTCGAAAGGAGCTTCTGAACTCTCTCGTCCATTGAATTTGTCAGGTTTTGGATGGTTTCTGCTTCAATTGTATTGCATGAGGACAGAATACCCTCCCAGAGCTGTTGCTTAGATGTGAACTGCCTCCTGCCATCATAGACACTCCTTTTAATGATGCTCCAAAGGTTCTGAATGGGGTAGAGGTCAGGGGAGCATGGGGGTCACACCATAAGTTTGTCCCCTTTTATGCCCATATCAGCCAGAGATGCAGATGTTTTATGTGCAGCATGAGATGGTGCATTATCATGCAGAAAAATGATCTTGCTGTGAAATACACGGTTCTTCTTCTTGAACCATGGCAGGAAGTGCTGTTTGAGAAAATCCACATACATTATGGAGTTCATCTTTAGCGCCTTCAGGGATCCTAAAGGGGCCGACAATCTCTCTCCCCATGATTCCAGCCCAAAACATTACTCCACCTCCTCCTTGTTGGCGCTGTAGCCGTGTTTGCGTGGGGTGTCCATCAACCAGCCATCCTCCACTCCATTCATCTGGACCATCGAGCGCTGCACGGCACTCATCCGTGAACAAAACAGTTTTGAAATCAGTCTTCATGTAATGTTTGGCCCACTGGAGCCGTTTCTGCTTGTGTGAAGTGGATAGAGGAGGTCGACAGGATGGCGTATGCACAGCTGCAAACCTCTGAAGGACCCTGCATCTTGTTGTTCGGGGGACGTTGGAGGCACAAGCAGCTTCAAAAACTTGTCTGCTGCTATGACAAGGCTTTTTTGCCGCTGCTCTTTCAACCTGACGTAATTGCCTGTAGGAAAGAGTCCTCAATTTGCCCTTATCAGCACGCACACGTGTGTACTGTGAATCAGCTACATACTTCTTGATTGCCAAGACACTTCATCCTGATCATCGCACAATGTTGATTGTAGTCATGCCTTGACCTAAACACTCCACAATTTGTTGCTTCTCAGCAGCCGACACATCCTTTTTCTTTCCCATTTTGGCAGAAAATGTAGGCTGCTTAATAATGTGAGAGAGCCTTCTTAAGTAGTCTTGCCTTTCATTGGACACACCTGCCAAACTAATTAGCACAGGTGTCTGCAATTGCTTCCAGTGATATAAAGAGCCCTGACACACATCACCATCAATGAGTTTAACTGACAAACAAACAAATTCTTCCCTTATCACTCCTAAACACTTTTTGCATAATAATTTGGAACGCGGTGTACATGTGCTTTTCCACAAAACACCAGTGGTTCACGTAGTGAATCTTACAGTTCTAACTTGCCAACCGTGGTCTGTATGGAATTGTTCAATAAAGGGCCCAAAATTAAGATAACATAGATGTGAGAGGTCTCTATGAATAGGAATTCCTAAGTATTTGATACCCTGTGAGGGCCAGGCAAAGGGAAAGTTGGACTGGATGGAATCCTATATGGATTTAGGGAGGGAGACATCGAGGGCCTCAGACTTCGCTGCATTGATTTTAAAATTTTACCATGTAACAAAGTGATCTATTTCAGCCATAACAGCAGGGATGGATATATGTGATTGAGTGATATATACTAGGACATCATCAGCAAATAGAGAGCACTTGTACTCGGTGCCTCCCACCTCAATCCACCTAATATTGGGGTTATGGCGAATTGATGAGAGCAGGTGCTCCGTCACTAGGATGTATAAGAGAGGGGACAGAGGACATCCCTGCCTTGTCCCATTGGTGATTGTGAAAGGTGATGAAAATGTTCTGACGCACCCCCTGGGCCTTGGGACACCCGGAGCCGGACCCTTTTTGGTGGATGCTGGTGGTTGTAGTCTTCGTGGCGGCGATCCGGTTCCGTGGCTCAGGGCGGTCAAACCAGTGGCGGAACTATTTATGTGGTTTTGATGTTTAAATGTCCGACTACGCCACCCGTGGATTGCGGTCAGAGTGAACCGCCGCTACAGGGCAGACCGCTAAGGCTGGTGTTGTGGGTGCAGCAGAGCGTAGCATAACTCCCCACGGGAGGAGTATAGCCTCAGGGCAGTGTATGCGGAGGATGGGGGTGATGGTGCAGGGCAGCAGCAGTAACGACACGGAGTCAGTGATGCAGTTCAGGGCCTTTACTCACAGTTCTTATTATCCAGACCACGTCTGCAGGTAACGGCTGCCCACGTCGTACTGTGCTCACCAGGTGAGGGGCTCAGACAACTCCCAGATAACTTTGGAGCGCTTCACAGGACCCCCTTTGTGTGTCCTTTGTCTGGCCTTTCTTACCAACACTTCTGTCCGGCTGCCTCGGGCCTCCTCTTGGTAAACTTGGCGCCAGTTTCCCTGACCCTATGTGGTGCCTTCCTAGCGGGTGGAGCAAGGGGCTGCGCCACATAAAATGTCAGAGCCTCCGGTTTCTAGCTGAGGGTCGTTTCCTGCCTCCACTAGTTCGGGGACCGGTCTCCCCCTTTGGCCTGACCCCTCCACGCAGGTGGATTCGGGCGTGCGGTGGCGACTCGCCCGTCCGCACCCCTGGGATCCCTTCATTCCTCGTTCCTGGAGCCTTCTCCGCTCCTCTTCCTTCCTTCTCCCTCTTGCAGGCCTGGGCCTCTGTTACTAGGCCCGCCTCCGGAGCAGAGCTCATGCAGAGCCCCTGCTCCCTGCCACTTCTGCTCAGACTTCTCTGCACTGAACTAAGATGGTGCCCACCTTTTATACTCCCTTCTCAATGCACCCAGGAACTGCTTCCTCCCTGCTCCTGCACTGCAGGGTTCCCCTTCCTCAGTGTTCCCTCCCCCCACTCCAGCCAGGGACAGGGACTGTCGTGCCCATCTCAGGGGCATATTGGTCGCCCTGCCCCACGGCAATGTGGTGTAATGCATGCAGGTGTCGGGTCCTGATCCACACTCCATCCTTATCTGAGAGTGAGATATCACACCTCTGGGTGAGGTGCAATACGTCTGTAGCAACCGAGCCCTCGGTGCTACAGTTCCATTTATCTTCAGCCTAGGTGACGTATTGTGATACAGGGCAGTGATTTTGGCTATAAAAGGGTCCCCTAGACCCCTACCCCAAGCTTTTTAAGAGAATCATATATGGCGTGCCAGGAGACTCTATGGAATGCTTTCTCAGCATCCAACGAGAGTATCTACCTACAAATTTTTAACTGCATCTAGCCCAGGAAATACTTTGTGCCTAGTAGCAGTGTCTGCTAGTCAGCGGATTATCCCGGCTGTTAAGCAAGCTACACCACCTGTAGTTTGGACACTTAATTTTTTCAAAGGAAATGCTTCGGGACCACGGGATACTTAGTGAAGAGCATCAGGAGGCACCCCAAGGCATAGGGGCTGGGACTGGCACTAGGATGCCTTGCGGTGGACAGCCGAGCTCGATCCTTATAAAAGCTTTTTAACTGCAGCAGCTTTAGTGGACGCTACTGGAGCTGGAATTACGCGGCTGCTGGCATGAGACTTGCCCTCCAATAGATCCTTGTAAATGGATTTAAAGTGTATTCATTCAAATTAGAGGGACAATTTAAATTAAAAAGCTTAGAGCTGCCTCCACCACAGGGGGGCTCTCTCGACCCACCAGCGGACAGGCACCAGTATTGGGAGAGGGGGGCTGGCCGTCAGGGTTCACCGCGGCTCTGGCACAAACCCGGCGACACGGAGGTGGCACGGGCAGGAGCGGACTGGCCGTCTCGGCTTCTCACTTTTTGGATTTTAGAAGGGCATGACATGCCTATATCTGTGTCTCCCCCTCCTTTTACTCCTCCACCTCTTTTCTTTTCGCATGACTATATGTACTTGTCACTTTTCCATGTGTTAGTTGTGTCTTCTGAGCAGTTTGTCAGCTTTTGGACACCTTTGAAGGTGTTTTCTATGTGTTTCTATGTGTTTTTGTTTGCCTGCCATTGGTTTTAACGGTGTTCGAAGGTGTTCGACGAACAGTTCGACGAACAGTTCGGCGAACACACGGGTGTTCGACGAACCGAACCGAACTCGAACACTACGGGGGTGGCTCAACACTAGTCAGGATCCCTTAAACATGCAACATCCTCCTGCCCCAGTCCTGGGAGGGGAGAATTCTGCCCTTATAAACTGGATCTGGGGCGGGGTTGAGTGAGTCAGAGAACAGAGAACAGTCAGAGTCAGAGTGAGAGCAAGGGAAAGTAACAGCAAGGAGCTCTGTAGGAGCTAGGAGCTAAAGACCAGGGGCTGGAAGCTGAGCAGAGCTCGCCCTGGCAGAAGACAATAGGAACCGGACACAGGAGTCCGAGGCTGTGAGGACTTATATATCCAGCAGCAGAAACCAGCTGGCAGGGGATTTCAGGTCCTCTGGCCATAGAAGCCCGGAGGCTCAGTCACAAGCAAGGGACCAGCACCGCCGTCGTGGAGCGGAGGCTAACAGAAGGCCCCAAGTCACCAGCCATACGGGTGAGCACTACACGGTACACTCAGGGATGTGGGCTACTTCTACCCGCTTACAGCAAGATAGCCAGGAAGAGTGCAGACAGACGGGGAGGCCTACAACTCCACCTGGCCAGGGCAACTCCTGCTTGCTCACAGACTGACCAGGCCTCTTATGCTAGCCAGTACTCCCGGGAGGGTCTACCTTATAATCATCAGTAAAGACCCTGAACTGCACTGCAGAGACTCTGAGTCGTTCCTGCTGCGCTCGTGCACCATCACCCCCATCATCCACACTCACTGCCCTGAGGCTATACTCCTCCCGTGGGGAGTTATCCTATTCTCTGCTGCGCATACAACACCAGCCTCAGCGGTCAGCCTCGCAGCGGTGGTACACCCTGACCGCAATCCACGGGTGGCGCAGTCGGACAATTAACCTCAAAACCTAAGAAACACTGCCACTGGTTTGACCAGCTTGAGCCAGGGGACCGGGTCACCGCCACGGAGACTACAGACCCCAGAGACCCGGCACCGGGTATCCCACACACGTGTACACACGGCCCAGGGGGCGCGTCACATGCAGTACAGCATATTACAAACATAAGTCCCATTATTGGTGAGTGGGTGTCCCATAGTATTTGCTTATGCCTTGCAAGCAAAAGCTGCCAAAAATTAGGATGGAGCAACTTGCAATGCCCCTTACAAGAGCCATGCAGTACAGCATATTACAAACATAAGTCCCATTATTGGGGAGTGGGTCTCCCATAGTATTTGCTTATGCCTTGCAAGCAAAAGCTGCCAAAAATTAGGACGGAGCAACTTACAATGCCCCTTACAAGAGCCATGCAGTACAGCTAATTACAAACATAAGTCCAATTATTGGGGAGTGGGTGTCCCATAGTATTTGCTTATGCCTTGCAAGCAAAAGCTGCCAAATATTAGGACGGAGGAACTTGCAATGCTGGCACCCTGGTGGTATAGTGGTGGTGGAGGCTGAAGATAAGGAGAAGAAGATAAAACAGCCGAAACGAGGAAGCGTATACCCATGTGTGGGTGTGGAGCGGTGCATGTGAATACACCTCCCGAAATAACACAGTGGATTTGACTTTATGTTACTCTGCTGTCATTTTGTGGTGATGAGAAGTCTGGCCCAATCCAGCCCTTGTTCATTTTAATAAGGGTCAGCTTGTCAGCATTGTCAGTTGACAGGCGAGTGCGCTTATCAGTTATAATTCCCCCAGCGGCACTAAAAACACGCTCCGATAACACGCTAGCGGCAGGGCAGGCCAGGACCTCCAAGGCGCACAGAGCGAGTTCATTCCAAGTGTCCAGCTTGGATACCCAATAATTAAAAGGCACAGAGGAATCACGGAGGACGCTGGTACAGTCGGCAAGGTACTCCCTCACCATCTTTTGAAACTTTCCACTCCTTGTGAGAGTACCCCGCGCCTCAGGGCCTGTATGCTGGGCGGGTGTCAGAAAACTGTCCCAGAACGTTGACAGTGTTCCCCTGCCTCTGCTGGATTGGAGTTGCATCTCTCTCGCCTGTACGCCTTGGTTGGGCAACGAACTGTGACCTCTGCCGCTAGCGTGTTCAGATGGGAATTTTTTTAAGAGTTCTGCAGCAAGGACCTTCTGGTACTGCCCCATTTTTGTAGACCTCTCCACCTCAGGAATAAGAGAGAGAAAGTTCTCCTTGTAGCGGGGGTCTACAAGTGTCACCAACCAGTAATAACTGTCACCCAACATTTTGACAACGTGAGGGTCACGGTTAAGGCAGCGTAACATAAAGTCAGCCATGCGTGCCAGACTGGTAACGGGCAAGATTTCCGTGTCCTCACCAAGATGACGACTGACCATGCTCTCCTCCTCCTCCTCTTCCTCCTCCCCCCTGTCCTCAGGTCACCCACGCTGAACCGACGGTATTACACTTGTACATGTACTACCAT
Source organism: Phyllobates terribilis (assembly GCF_046119375.1). Classification (NCBI taxonomy): domain Eukaryota; kingdom Metazoa; phylum Chordata; class Amphibia; order Anura; family Dendrobatidae; genus Phyllobates; species Phyllobates terribilis. The sequence continues at coordinate 66,425,825 of NW_027362763.1, read as the reverse complement.
CTACAACGCATGATAGCAGCTCCTCTTCTTCCTCCTCCTCCTCTCCCTCATTGTCCCCCAATGCACTTTGGGATGAGATGAGGCTGGGCTGTGTGTAATCGCCCACTACTGCTTCTTGATCCATCTCATCATACTCTGGCTGCAATGCCTACTCTTTAATTCTCTGCAGAAAGCGTTGCAAAAGACAGACAAGTGGGATGCTGACACTTAAGATGGCGTCATCGCCACTCACCATCTTGGTGGCCTCCTCAAAGTTTGTCAGGATGGTACAGATGTCAGACATCCAGGTCCACTCCTGAGGTCTTATGTGTGGAGTCTGACCTGAATATCGACGGCCTTGTTGCAGCTGGTACTCCACAACTGCTCTCTTCTGCTCACAAATCCTTTGCAACATGTGGAGGGTAGAGTTCCAACATGTGGGGACATCACACACCAGTCGGTGTGCCGGAAGCTGCAAATGCTGCTGCAACACAGCAAGGGCGGCGGAAGCTGTAGCCGACTTGCGAAAATGAGCTGACAGGCTGCGTACTTTCACGAGCAGATCTGGCAACTCGGGGTACGATTTAAGAAACCGCTGAACCACGAGGTTAAGCACATGAGCCAGGCATGGTACGTGTGTGATCTCACCTCACCTCAGAGCCGCCACCAGGTTACGGCCATTGTCACACACGACCATGCCGGGATGTAGGTTCAGCGGTCTCAGCCACAGATCGGCCTGCTCTTTCACAGCTGTCCACAACTCACAAGCAGTGTGAGGTTTATCACCTAAGCTTATGAGTTTCAGCACAGCCTGTTGCCGCTTGGCGGAGGCAGTACTGCAATGCTTCCAGCTTGTAACTGATGTGGTGATATCTGAGATGGAGGCTGAACATGAGGAGGAGGAGGAGGATGCGCAGGAGCTGTACACTATGGGGGCAACTCTGACTGACATAGGGCCTGCAATCCTCGGTGTGGGGAGGATGTGTTCCGTCCCAAGGTCCGACTGGGTCCGGTTTCCACTATGTTTACCCAGTGTGCCATCAGAGAGATGTAACGTCCCTGGCCACAAGCACTTGTCCACGTGTCCGTTGTCAGGTGGACTCTCCCAGTAACTGCGTTGTTGATGGCACGGCAGATGCTTTGGGACACGTGCTTGTGTAGTGCGGGGATGGCACACCGGGCAAAATAGAGTCGGCTGGGGACCGAGTACCGAGGGACGGCCACCGCCATAAGATTGCGGAAGGATTCCGTCTCCACCAGCCTAAAAGGCAGCATTTCCAACGCAAGCAGTCGTGAAATGTGCGAATTTAGGACCGTGGCCTGTGGGGCGTTAGCTGCGAATTTCCGCTTTCGTTCAAAGGTCTGGGATATGGACAATTGAATGCTGCGGTGGGACGTGGACGTGGACGTTGATGCTGTTTCTTGAGAAACTGCCATAACAAGTGAAGACTGAGAGGAGGGGGCATCTTTTCATGCAGTATGGACAGGGATTGCCTTGCACACACAACAGGGGGTTCTATTGCACGCACAACAGTGTAAGAAGCAGTGGTGACACCCGCTGACACTGGTCGTGGACCCTGGGTTTCGCCCCACAAATTTGGGTGCTTTGCTGCCATGTGCCTAATCATGCTGGTGGTGGTCAGGCTGGTAGTTTTGTCACCCCTGCTGATGCTGGCATGGCAGGTGGAACATATGGCCTTTTTGGGGTTATCAGTAGAGATGAGCGTTGTTCTACTCGAACTGTTCGTCAATCTCAAATTCGAGCTGTTTTGGGTGGTGTTCGAGCCGGTCGGCGAACACGAACAATTTGAGAAAAATTCGGCTGTTCGAGGTTATGTTCGATAACTGTTCGTGCACCAAAATCATAACTGGATTTTTTCTCAGTAATGATGAAAATTAATGTTAATACGCAGTTTGAGTGTACAGCGGGGCGGGGGGAGGGGCAGGGGATGGATCTCTGCAGGAACAATGAAGATCTCCATTTTTTTTTCTCTTTCCCGCATTTGCAGTGGGGAGGTGCAATCTGTCAGCCTATCAGCAGCGCACACACGGAGCGAAGTGCTTTTTTTCACACAAGCAAGGGCATGTGTGATTGGCAGTGTATGTCACATGTCCTTGCCCTATAAGACCAAGCCATTTTCCCCGTCGCCACCATTTTCTCACTGCTGCAGCTGCGTGTTAGACGGCACCGCTGTTGCTGTGTGCGCTATACCTTGTTAATTTCAAGCCAATTTTCGCACAAATATACAGATAGCTTGGGAGTAGGGAATAGTTGTGATTGCAGTCCTTTTAAGGACTAGGTTACAGCATTTCCTACGACTTTTATCAAGCAGGTCTGTGCTCTTAAATAGATAGATTGTGAGAGTAAAGACTAATTGTAATTGGAGTCCTTTTCAGGACTAGGTTACATCAGTTCCTATCAGTTTTTGCCAGGCAGGTCTGTGCCAGTGCTGTGCAAGTTTTTTTCACAGCATTTGGCTGAATCTAGCAAAGCTAATCCTTTTTGGCCTATTGCAGAGTGTGTTAGTCAGTGGAGTAGCCTATCTGTGTTCCAAGATATACCACCTGTGTATAGAATACCAATTTTTTTACTGCACCTAGTGAAGTAAAATCTTTTGGGCATAGCATCATTCTATTAGTCCATCTATACTGACCTCCATCAGGTTGCAAATTAAAAATAATTTTTTTCTGCATCTAGCTCTGAAAAAATATTTGGGCTTCTAGCAGTGTGTGGGACTTGGTCTATTAGTCCATCTATACTGACCTCCATCAGGTTGCAAATTAAAAATAATTTTTTTCTGCATCTAGCTCTGAAAAAATATTTGGGCTTCTAGCAGTGTGTGGGACTTGGTCTATTAGTCCATCTATACTGACCTCCATCAGGTTGCAAATTGAATAAAAAATTTTTCTGCATCTAGCTCTGAAAAAATATTTGGGCTTCTAGCGGTGTGTGGGACTTGGTCTATTAGTCCATCTATACTGACCTCCATCAGGTTGCAAATTAAAAATAATTTTTTTCTGCATCTAGCTCTGAAAAAATATTTGGGCTTCTAGCAGTGTGTGGGACTTGGTCTATTAGTCCATCTATACTGACCTCCATCAGGTTGCAAATTAAAAATAATTTTTTTCTGCATCTAGCTCTGAAAAAATATTTGGGCTTCTAGCAGTGTGTGGGACTTGGTCTATTAGTCCATCTATACTGACCTCCATCAGGTTGCAAATTGAATAAAAAAATTTTCTGCATCTAGCTCTGAAAAAATATTTGGGCTTCTAGCGGTGTGTGGGACTTGGTCTATTAGTCCATCTATACTGACCTCCATCAGGTTGCAAATTAAAAATAATTTTTTTCTGCATCTAGCTCTGAAAAAATATTTGGGCTTCTAGCAGTGTGTGGGACTTGGTCTATTAGTCCATCTATACTGACCTCCATCAGGTTGCAAATTAAAAATAATTTTTTTCTGCATCTAGCTCTGAAAAAATATTTGGGCTTCTAGCAGTGTGTGGGACTTGGTCTATTAGTCCATCTATACTGACCTCCATCAGGTTGCAAATTAAAAATAATTTTTTCCTTCATTTATCTCTGAAAAAATATTTGGGCTTCTAGCAGCGTGTGGGACTTGTTCTATTAGTCCATCTATACTGACCTCCATCAGGTTGCAAATTAAAAATAATTTTTTTCTGCATCTAGCTCTGAAAAAATATTTGGGCTTCTAGCAGTGTGTGGGACTTGGTCTATTAGTCCATCTATACTGACCTCCATCAGGTTGCAAATTAAAAATAATTTTTTTCTTCATTTATCTCTGAAAAAATATTTGGGCTTCTAGCAGCGTGTGGGACTTGTTCTATTAGTCCATCTATACTGACCTCCATCAGGTTGCAAATTAAAAATAATTTTTTTCTGCATCTAGCTCTGAAAAAATATTTGGGCTTCTAGCAGTGTGTGGGACTTGTTCTATTAGTCCTTCTATACTGACCTCCAGCAGGTTGCAAATTGAATATAATTTTTTTCTGCATCTAGCTCTGAAAAAATATTTGGGCTTCTAGCGGTGTGTGGGACTTGGTCTATTAGTCCATCTATACTGACCTCCATCAGGTTGCAAATTAAAAATAATTTTTTTCTTCATTTAGCTCTGAAAAAATATTTGGGCTTCTAGCAGTGTGTGGGACTTGTTCTATTAGTCCTTCTATTCTGACCTCCAGCAGGTTGCAAATTGAATATAATTTTTTTCTGCATCTAGCTCTGAAAAAATATTTGGGCTTCTAGCGGTGTGTGGGACTTGGTCTATTAGTCCATCTATACTGACCTCCATCAGGTTGCAAATTAAAAATAATTTTTTTCTGCATCTAGCTCTGAAAAAATATTTGGGCTTCTAGCAGTGTGTGGGACTTGGTCTATTAGTCCATCTATACTGACCTCCATCAGGTTGCAAATTGAATAAAAAAATTTTCTGCATCTAGCTCTGAAAAAATATTTGGGCTTCTAGCGGTGTGTGGGACTTGGTCTATTAGTCCATCTATACTGACCTCCATCAGGTTGCAAATTAAAAATAATTTTTTTCTGCATCTAACCCAGCCAATAGTTTTGGCCTAATACCACAGTTTGGCCACTCAGCTCTGCTCGGTTACCATCCATTGTTTTTTTGTGCAAACAACTCCAGAGTTGTGAATTAGTTAACCACCAAAATGAGTGGAAAAAGGCCTGCTGCTGGTGGAAAGGGGAATAGGCGTGTTGGGAAGGGGAAAAAAGGTTGTGTCCGTGGGGTAGGTGCAGAAGAAAGACCATCTTCCAGCCAAACTAAAATGTCTACTTCTTTTAGCGGACAATGTGATAAGATCCCTTTCTTACAGCCACGCCAATCGCTACAAATTCCAGATGAGGCACAAAAACAGCAGGTGCTTCAACGGATATCAAGTGCTCCTTTAAGTGGGCTCTCCTCCACATCAACTTCAACATCACAAATACTCCAGTCCTCAAAGGTGTCACCCAAATCGCACTTGCTTCCTCACAGCTCCCAAATCTCCAGCTGCCCGTCTGAGTATGAGGTAGAACAGATGGTTGAGTCTGCAGAGCTGTTTACTCATACTATAGCCTGGGAATCAGAGGTCGACTCCAGCGCTTCTGTGAATCCAGACGAGGAAATGATCTGCACTGATGCCCAGAATCTTTATGAGTCGGATCCAGGACCAGACGCAGAAGGTTCTGACCATAATGTAGACCCTCATTCCCAAACTGTAACTCCTGTTGGTGGAGACAATGAGGAAGACGATGATAAGACTCAAATACCTGATTGGAGCGACAACTTTAGTTTTTTGTCAGGGCAGGAACAGGTTGGCTCTGAGGACGACGGGTGTGATAACGCACAGGGTGATGATGATGAGGTCGGAGATCCCACTTACTGTCAACCCACAGTCAGCCAAGAGATGAGGTCAGCAGAGGAGGTGGAGGAAGATGCTAGTGACGACGAGGTCAGGTTGCGCCTTCCTGGACAGAGACGTAGTACTGGAAGCACGTCAACAACTGCATCCTCAAACACAACTCTGCCTCTCACCACAAGTCGTGGTGGCTCTTCAGGTCGCATGGGTGCTAAGCCTTGCATAGCCTGGGCATTTTTTCAGATCGATAAAGATGACCCAACTCGTGTTATCTGTAACATTTGTCAGCAAAAGCTAAGTAGAGGCCAAAAAATACATAGTTTGAGTACTTCATGCATGAACCGGCACATGGACATGAAGCATAAGTTGCAGTGGGAAGCTCAGTGTGCTACAATGCGGCCTAGCCGGCCGGGCCAACCACCGTCTGCCATATCTTGTGCATCCGCGGCCTCTTCATCCTCTGTGACTGGGGGGACAGCAGTCACACCTGTTTTGGGGCGCAGACCTGCCACCTCTTTACCCGCAACAGCCAGCGTGATTGGCAGGTCATCATTTTCTTTGGAGGTGGTAACACCAGCTGGTCTTGAGCGCTGTCCGACATCGATAGCACCACCTTTGGATCAAGGCAACCTAACATGTCCGCCTGCATCTTCCTCACAGACCGGCAGTTTGCCGGGGACACCCTTATCAACCCCGTCTAAGCACAATAGCCAGCCCTCGGTCCCTCAGATGTGGACAAGTAAAAGACCATTTCCTCCTAGCCATGAGAAAGCTAAGAGGTTGAATTTCACCATCTGCAAGCTCTTGGCTACAGAAATGCTGCCTTTCCGCCTGGTGGACACAGAGGATTTTCGAGACCTTATGTCCGTCGCAGTGCCCCAGTACCAGATGCCCAGTCGGCACTACTTCTCAAAGAAAGGTGTGCCTGCGCTCCACCAGCATGTCGCACACAACATCACCGCTTCTTTGAGAAACTCTGTGTGTGACAGGGTGCATTTCACCACAGACACTTGGACGAGTAGGCATGGACAGGGGCGTTACATGTCGCTGACTGGGCACTGGGTAACTATGGTGACAGCAGGACAAGGGGCTGCTGTCCAAGTCTTGCCGTCCCCACGAGTTATGCGTGAATCCTCTTTATGTCAAAGTTCCTCCACTGCTTCTGCCTCCTCAACCTCCTCTCGGTCTTCCACCTGCACCCAAAGCCTGTCTGGTCATGCCACAAGCTTTCTAACTGCGCAGAAGGGATCCTGCACACCTCCTTACTATGCTGGCAGTAGGGCTCAACGTCATCAGGCGGTTTTTACATTGAAATGTCTGGGAAATGTGAGTCACACAGCTGAGGAGTTGTGGTCAGCTCTGGAGAACAAATTTCATGAATGGTTGTCTCCACTGGACCTGAAACCAGGGAAGGCCGTGTGCGACAATGCTGCAAACCAGGGTGCGGCCCTTCGCCGGGGCAATGTCACACACGTGCCTTGTATGGCTCACGTGTTGAACCTGGTTGTCCAGCAATTTTTAGCCCACTATCCCAGACTAGATGGCCTTCTGCAGAGGGCACGGTCGCTGTGTGCTCACTTCCGCCGTTCGCATCCCGCAGCTCAGCGACTTACATCTCTACAGAAGTCGTTGGGCCTGCCACTTCACCGGCTAAAATGCGATGTGCCTACCCGGTGGAATTCAACTCTGCACATGTTGCAGCGACTGTGGCAGCACCGACAAGCCCTGGTGCAATACGTTCTGACGTATAGCCTGGGCCAACGAGATTCAGAGGTGGGGCAAATCACGCTGGAGGAGTGGTCTCAGATCAGGGACCTATGCACCCTTCTGCACAGTTTTGAAATGGCGACGAAGATGTTTAGTGCTGACGATGCCATTATCAGCATGACTATTCCGGTGATTTACATGCTGGAGCACATGTTAAACAGAATTCGGAGTCAGGTGGTGGCACAAGAGGAGGTGGAGGAAGTAGAGGAGGAGGAGTTGTATGCGGAAGGGCTAACATCTGCAAGGTCCAGACGGTCGGCAGCACCAAGGCGGCAGGCATGTGAGGGTGGGGGAGATGATTTTACCAGGGCGCATGGTAGCAGCCAAACTAGTGAGGAAGGTGCAGGAGCCCAGGAAGAAGTGGAGGACGAACTGATGGAAGACTCATCAGATGAGGGAGACCTTGATCACATTTCTGTTGTGCGAGGTTGGGGGGAGAGGACAGAGGAAGGAAGCATGATTGTTACCTCGCCACCAACACAACAGGGACTTGGTGCTCCTGGATGCGCAACACACATGAGTGCCTTCTTGCTGCACTACCTGCAACATGACCCTCGAATTGTGAGAATTAGAAATAATCCTGACTACTGGGTTGCCACACTGTTAGATCCCCGGTACAAAAGTAAATTTGCAGAAATTATTCCTGCCATAGAAAGGGATGCACGCATGCAGGAGTATCAGCAGAGACTGTTGCAGAATCTTACATGTGCTTTTCCACAAAATACCAGTGGTGCACGTAGTGAATCTCACAGTTCCAACTTGCCAACCGTGGGACCGTCAAGTGTTCAGCACTCAAACCGTAACAGAACCACAGTATCTGCTGGTAACATCAATTTTGCGGAATCATTTCACCACTTTTTTAGCCCATCCTTTGCAAGGCCACAGGAGACAAGAAGTCTGACACATAGTCAACGCCTAGAGACGATGGTACAGGAGTATCTCCAAGTAAACATTGAAGCCACGACTGTGTCACTGGACCCTTGCTCTTTTTGGGCTTCCAATCTGGATAAATGGCCGGAGCTAGCCACTTACGCCTTGGAGATCTTGTCATGCCCCGCAGCCAGCGTTCTGTCTGAACGTGTGTTCAGCGCTGCTGGTGGTGTGCTGACAGATAAGCGCACGCGGCTCTCCACTGATAATGTAGACAGACTCACGTTCATAAAGATGAACAAATCATGGATCCGAAACGACTTTTCTACCCCTGTGTCATCCTGGGGAGAGTAAAAGCTTGATGATTGGTTAAAATCACCCTACCAACCGTTTTAAGCTTTCAAATTACTAATCATGTTTATCTGTATCTTGACTGGAAAATAATTTGGGCTTTGTAGCAGTGTGCAGCACTGATCCTATTAGGCCATCTATAATAAGCTTCACCAGATTTAAAATTAAAAATAATTTTTAGCTGCATCTAGCCCGGAAAATAATTTTGGGGCTCCGAGATGCGCAAGACACATAAGTGCCTTCTTGCTGCACTACCTGCAGCATGACCCTCATATTGTCAGAATTCGAAGTAATCATGACTACTGGGTTGCCACACTCTTAGATCCCCCAAACTTTTCGATCAACCTTTTCATTTTAATAAAGACCCAAAAAATGGTCATTTTTGAAATTATAAACATTAGCAGGTTGTTAGAAACTGAAATCAGTTTTCAACTCAAAACTTTATTCTAGGTGATGTTACATTTTCACATAGGACCCCTTGTTCGAAAGGAGCTTCTGAACTCTCTCGTCCATTGAATTTGTCAGGTTTTGGATGGTTTCTGCTTCAATTGTTTTGCATGAGGACAGAATAACCTCCCAGAGCTGTTGCTTAGATGTGAACTGCCTCCCGCCATCATAGACACTCCTTTTAATGATGCTCCAAAGGTTCTGAATGGGGTAGAGGTCAGGGGAGCATGGGGGTCACACCATAAGTTTGTCCCCTTTTATGCCCATATCAGCCAGAGATGCAGATGTTTTATGTGCAGCATGAGATGGTGCATTATCATGCAGAAAAATGATCTTGCTGTGAAATACACGGTTCTTCTTCTTGAACCATGGCAGGAAGTGCTGTTTGAGAAAATCCACATACATTATGGAGTTCATCTTTAGCGCCTTCAGGGATCCTAAAGGGGCCGACAATCTCTCTCCCCATGATTCCAGCCCAAAACATTACTCCACCTCCTCCTTGTTGGCGCTGTAGCCGTGTTTGCGTGGGGTGTCCATCAACCAGCCATCCTCCACTCCATTCATCTGTACCATCGAGCGCTGCACGGCACTCATCCGTGAACAAAACAGTTTTGAAATCAGTCTTCATGTAATGTTTGGCCCACTGGAGCCGTTTCTGCTTGTGTGAAGTGGATAGAGGAGGTCGACAGGATGGCGTATGCACAGCTGCAAACCTCTGAAGGACCCTGCATCTTGTTGTTCGGGGGACGTTGGAGGCACAAGCAGCTTCAAAAACTTGTCTGCTGCTATGACAAGGCTTTTTTGCCGCTGCTCTTTCAACCTGACGTAATTGCCTGTAGGAAAGAGTCCTCAATTTGCCCTTATCAGCACGCACACGTGTGTACTGTGAATCAGCTACATACTTCTTGATTGCCAAGACACTTCATCCTGATCATCGCACAATGTTGATTGTAGTCATGCCTTGACCTAAACACTCCACAATTTGTTGCTTCTCAGCAGCCGACACATCCTTTTTCTTTCCCATTTTGGCAGAAAATGTAGGCTGCTTAATAATGTGAGAGAGCCTTCTTAAGTAGTCTTGCCTTTCATTGGACACACCTGCCAAACTAATTAGCACAGGTGTCTGCAATTGCTTACAGTGATATAAAGAGCCCTGACACACATCACCATCAATGAGTTTAACTGACAAACAAACAAATTCTTCCCTTATCACTCCTAAACACTTTTTGCATAATAATTTGGAACGCGGTGTACATGTGCTTTTCCACAAAACACCAGTGGTTCACGTAGTGAATCTTACAGTTCTAACTTGCCAACCGTGGTCTGTATGGAATTGTTCAATAAAGGGCCCAAAATTAAGATAACATAGATGGGAGAGGTCTCTATGAATAGGAATTCCTAAGTATTTGATACCCTGTGAGGGCCAGGCAAAGGGAAAGTTGGACTGGATGGAATCCTATATGGATTTAGGGAGGGAGACATCGAGGGCCTCAGACTTCGCTGCATTGATTTTAAAATTTTACCATGTAACAAAGTGATCTATTTCAGCCATAACAGCAGGGATGGATATATGTGATTGAGTGATATATACTAGGACATCATCAGCAAATAGAGAGCACTTGTACTCGGTGCCTCCCACCTCAATCCACCTAATATTGGGGTTATGGCGAATTGATGAGAGCAGGTGCTCCGTCACTAGGATGTATAAGAGAGGGGACAGAGGACATCCCTGCTTGTCCCATTGGTGATTTTGAAAGGTGATGAAAATGTTCTGACGCACCCTCTGGGCCTTGGGACACCCGGAGCCGGACCCTTTTTGGTGGATGCTGGTGGTTGTAGTCTTCGTGGCGGCGATCCGGTTCCGTGGCTCAGGGCGGTCAAACCAGTGGCGGAACTATTTATGTGGTTTTGATGTTTAAATGTCCGACTACGCCACCCGTGGATTGCGGTCAGAGTGAACCGCCGCTACAGGGCAGACCGCTAAGGCTGGTGTTGTGGGTGCAGCAGAGCGTAGCATAACTCCCCACGGGAGGAGTATAGCCTCAGGGCAGTGTATGCGGAGGATGGGGGTGATGGTGCAGGGCAGCAGCAGTAACGACACGGAGTCAGTGATGCAGTTCAGGGCCTTTACTCACAGTTCTTATTATCCAGACCACGTCTGCAGGTAACGGCTGCCCACGTCGTACTGTGCTCACCAGGTGAGGGGCTCAGACAACTCCCAGATAACTTTGGAGCGCTTCACAGGACCCCCTTTGTGTGTCCTTTGTCTGGCCTTTCTTACCAACACTTCTGTCCGGCTGCCTCGGGCCTCCTCTTGGTAAACTTGGCGCCAGTTTCCCTGACCCTATGTGGTGCCTTCCTAGCGGGTGGAGCAAGGGGCTGCGCCACATAAAATGTCAGAGCCTCCGGTTTCTAGCTGAGGGTCGTTTCCTGCCTCCACTAGTTCGGGGACCGGTCTCCCACTTTGGCCTGACATCTCCACGCAGGTGGATTCGGGCGTGCGGTGGCGACTCGCCCGTCCGCACCCCTGGGATCCCTTCATTCCTCGTTCCTGGAGCCTTCTCCGCTCCTCTTCCTTCCTTCTCCCTCTTCCAGGCCTGGGCCTCTGTTACTAGGCCCGCCTCCGGAGCAGAGCTCATGCAGAGCCCCTGCTCCCTGCCACTTCTGCTCAGACTTCTCTGCACTGAACTAAGATGGTGCCCACCTTTTATACTCCCTTCTCAATGCACCCAGGAACTGCTTCCTCCCTGCTCCTGCACTGCAGGGTTCCCCTTCCTCAGTGTTCCCTCCCCCCACTCCAGCCAGGGACAGGGACTGTCGTGCCCATCTCAGGGGCATATTGGTCGCCCTGCCCCACGGCAATGTGGTGTAATGCATGCAGGTGTCGGGTCCTGATCCAGACTCCATCCTTATCTGAGAGTGAGATATCACACCTCTGGGTGAGGTGCAATACGTCTGTAGCAACCGAGCCCTCGGTGCTACAGTTCCATTTATCTTCAGCCTAGGTGACGTATTGTGATACAGGGCCTTGATTTTGGCTATAAAAGGGTCCCCTAGACCCCTACCCCAAGCTTTTTAAGAGAATCATATATGGCGTGCCAGGAGACTCAATGGAATGCTTTCTCAGCATCCAACGAGAGTATCTACTTACAAATTTTTAACTGCATCTAGCCCAGGAAATACTTTGTGCCTAGTAGCAGTGTCTGCTAGTCAGCGGATTATCCCGGCTGTTAAGCAAGCTACACCACCTGTAGTTTGGACACTTAATTTTTTCAAAGGAAATGCTTCGGGACCACGGGATACTCAGTGAAGAGCATCAGGAGGCACCCCAAGGCATAGGGGCTGGGACTGGCACTAGGATGCCTTGCGGTGGACAGCCGAGCTCGATCCTTATAAAAGCTTTTTAACTGCAGCAGCTTTAGTGGACGCTACTGGAGCTGGAATTACGCGGCTGCTGGCATGAGACTTGCCCTCCAATAGATCCTTGTAAATGGATTTAAAGTGTATTCATTCAAATTAGAGGGACAATTTAAATTAAAAAGCTTAGAGCTGCCTCCACCACAGGGGGGCTCTCTCGACCCACCAGCGGACAGGCACCAGTATTGGGAGAGGGGGGCTGGCCGTCAGGGTTCACCGCGGCTCTGGCACAAACCCGGCGACACGGAGGTGGCACGGGCAGGAGCGGACTGGCCGTCTCGGCTTCTCACTTTTTGGATTTTAGAAGGGCATGACATGCCTATATCTGTGTCTCCCCCTCCTTTTACTCCTCCACCTCTTTTCTTTTCGCATGACTATATGTACTTGTCACTTTTCCATGTGTTAGTTGTGTCTTCTGAGCAGTTTGTCAGCTTTTGGACACCTTTGAAGGTGTTTTCTATGTGTTTCTATGTGTTTTTGTTTGCCTGCCATTGGTTTTAACGGTGTTCGAAGGTGTTCGACGAACAGTTCGACGAACAGTTCGGCGAACACACGGGTGTTCGACGAACCGAACCGAACTCGAACACTACGGGGGTGGCTCAACACTAGTTATCAGCAGAGTCTTTAAAAATATTCCAGACTCTGGAAGACCTACCGCTTGTACTGGCAACGTCCCTCATGTTGGTGTTACGGGGAACGGTTGCCTACCTTCTGTCTGCGGCCACCACACTGCTTCTTCCTGCCTGTTGGGGTACTCTGCCTCCCTCCCCCTGTGTGCTGCTGGCCTCACTCTGCATGTCCTCCTTCCACGTTGGGTCAGTTACTAGATCATCCACCACCTCCTCCTCTTCCACTTGCGCACCACGATCCTCCTCCTCACGTCCTGGCAATTGTGTCTCGTCATCGTCCACCTCTTGTGACAGATTGCCAACGTCGACTTCCTGTGGCCGTGGCTGTTCAAATATTTGGGCATCGCAACATGGGATCTCCTCTTCCACCACTTCAAGCTTATCAGGCGAGGGGCCCAAATATGGAAATGGACCAGTGAACAGCTCTTCAGAGTGTCCAAGTGTGGGATCACTTGCTGTCTGACGACACTCGGCATGGTGGGAGGAAGGAGCATCAGGGTGAGGAGGAGTATGCAGTCGAGACTCACGGCTACTAAGAGTTGACCGTGTGGAAGACAGACCGGAGGTGGTGGTGCCCAGGTAACTGGAAGTATTATCTGCTATCCAATTAATAACCTGTTCACACTGATCAGTTCTCAATACTGGTGTTGTTCTGTGCTTCCCTAGTAATTTGGTCAAGAAGTGGGAGCGAGAAGATGTGGCTGTTGGTTGTGGCACATTTTCACCTTGGCCACGGCCCCGTCCTCTGGACGAACCATCACCAGAACGTCCACTTCCACGTCCCTTGCCACGCGCCTTGCCCATTGTAAATGAAGTAAAATAGCTTACACTTGCACTATCAATAGAAAAAGGGTAATAAAAACGAGATTAGAAAGGTGGAAGAGGAAAACCTCAGTTCTATTTCTCTGGCCTACACCAGAATCTTTTAAACAGATAAGTTTGTGACTGAACAGACAGGGAGACACTATTTTTTTTTTTTTTACGCATAACAGGCCAAAAGCATGACAATACAGAGATTTGAACCGTGGAACTTCAAACCAAAGTTCAAATTTACTGGCGTATACAAGACTTGTTTTAATACATATATTTGGGGCTGAACAGTCAGCGACACACTCAAACTGTTTTTTTTTATGTAAAAAAGGCCCAAAAGTGGATAATACAGAGATTTGAACTGTGGAATTGCAAAACCACAGTTATATTTTTCTGACCTACACCAGACTCTTTTAAACAGATATATTGGTGCCTGACCAGTCAGGGAGACACTATTACAGTTTTTTTTTACTGCAAAAAATGCCAAAAACAGGATAATACAGAGATTTGAACCGTGGAACTCCAAAACCACAGGTATATTTTTCTGGCCTACACCAGAGTCTTTTAAACAGATATATTGGAGTCTGACCAGTCAGCGAGACACTATTATTGTTTTGTTTCTTTACGGCAAAAAATGCCAAAAACAGGATAATACAGAGATTTGACCCGTGGAACTGCAAAACCACAGGTATATTTTTCTGGCCTACACTAGACTCTTTCAAACAGATATATTGGTGTCTGACCAGTCAGGGAGACACTATTACAGTTTTTTTACTGGCAAAAAATGCCAAAAACAGGATAATACAGAGATTTGACCCGTGGAACTGAAAAACCACAGTTATATTTTTCTGGCCTACACCAGACTCTTTTCAACAGATATATTGGTGTCTGACCAGTCAGGGAGACACTATTACAGTTTTTTTTTACTGCAAAAAATGCCGAAAACAGGATAATGCGGAGATTTGACCCGTGGAACTGCAAAACCACAGTTATATTTTTCTGGCCTACACCAGAGTCTTTTAAACAGATATATTGGTGTCTGACCAGTCAGCGAGACACTATTATTGTTTTGTTTTTTTACGGCAAAAAATTCCAAAAACAGGATAATACAGAGATTTGACCCGTGGAACTGCAAAACCACAGGTATATTTTTCTGGCCTACACCAGACTCTTTTAAACAGATATATTGTTGTCTGACCAGTCAGGGAGACACTATTACAGGTTTTTTTTCTGGAAAAAAATGTAAAAAACAGGATAATACAGAGTTTTGACCAGTGGAACTTCGAAACCACAGTTATATTTTTCTGGCATACACCAGACTCTTTTAAACAGATATATTGGTGTCTGACCAGTCAGGGAGACACTATTACTGTTTTTTTTTACGGGAAAACATGGCAAAAACAGGATAATACAGAGATTTGACCCGTGGAACTGCAAAACCACAGTTCTATTTTTCTGGCCTTCACCAGACTCTTTTAAACAGATATATTGGTGTCTGACCAGTCAGGGAGACAATATTACTGCTTTTTTTTACGGCAAAAAATGCCAAAAAAAGGATAATACAGACATTTGACCCGTGGAACTGCAAAACCACTGTTATATTTTTCTGGCCTACACCAGACTCTTTTAAACAGATATATTGGTGTCTGACCAGTCAGGGAGACACTACTACTGTTTTTTTTTACTGAAAAAAATGCCAAAAAAAGGACAATACAGAGATTTGACCCATGGAACTGCAAAACCACAGTTCTATTTTTTTGGCCTACACCAGACTCTTTTAAACAGATATAATGGTGTCTGACCAGTCACGGAGACACTATTACCTTTTTTTACGGCAAAAAATGGCAAAAATAGGATAATACAAAGATTTGACCCGTGGAACTGCAAAACCACATTTATATTTTTCTGGCCTACACCAGAGTCTTTTAAACAGATATATTGGTGTCTGACCTGTCAGCGAGACACTATTATTGTTTTGTTTTTTTATGGCAAAAAATGCCAAAAACAGGATAATACAGAGATTTGACCCGTGGAGCTGCAAAACCACAGGTATATTTTTCTGGCTTACACCAGACTCTTTTAAACAGATATATTGGTGTCTGACCAGTGAGGGAGACAGTATTACAACTTTTTTTTACTGCAAAAAATGCCAAAGAAAGGATAATACAGAGATTTGACCAGTGGAATTGCAAAACCAGTTATATTTTTCTGGCCTACACCAGACTCTTGTAAACAGATATATTGGTGTCTGACCAGTCAGGGCAACACTATTACTGTTTTTTTTTATGACAAAACATGGCAAAAACAGGATAATACAGAGATTTGGCCCGTGGAACTGCAAAACCACAGTTACATTTTTCTGGCTTACACCAGACTCTTTTAAACAGATATATTGGTGTCTGACCAGTCAGGGAGACACTATTACAGCTTTTTTTTACTGCAAAAAATGGCAAAGAAAGGATAATACAGAGATTTGACCAGTGGAACTGCAAAACCAGTTATATTTTTCTTGCCTACACCAGTCTCTTGTAAACAGATATATTGGTGTCTGACCAGTCAGGGCGACACTAATACTGTTTTATTTTATGGCAAAACATGGCAAAAACAGGATAATACAGAGATTTGACCCGTGGAACTGCAAAACAACAGTTCTATTTTTCTGGCCTTCACCAGACTCTTTTAAACAGATATATTGGTGTCTAACTAGTCAGGAGACACTATTACTGTATTTTTTATGGCAAAAAACGCCAAAAATAGGATAATACAGAGATTTGACCTGTGGAACTGCAAAACCACAGTTATATTTTTCTGGCCTACACCAGAGTCGTTTAAACAGATATATTGATGTCTGACCAGTCAGCGAGACACTATTATTGTTTTGTTTTTTTATGGCAAAAAATGCCAAAAACAGAATAATACAGAGATTTGACTGTAATAGTGTTTTCCTGACTGGTCAGACACCAATATATCTGTTTAAGAGTCAGGTGTAGGCCAGAAAAATATACCTGTGGTTTTGCAGTTCCACGGGTCAAATCTCTGTATTATTCTGTTTTTGGCATTTTTTGCCATAAAAAAACAAAACAATAATAGTGTCTCGCTGACTGGTCAGACATCAATATATCTGTTTAAACGACTCTGACACTATTACAGTTTTTTTTTACTGCAAAAAATGCCAAAAACAGGATAATACAGAGATTTGACCTGTGGAACTGCAAAACCAAAGTTATATTTTTCTAGCCTACACCAGAGTCTTTTAAACGGATATATTGGTGTCTGACCAGTCAGCGAGACACTATTATTGTTTTGTTTTTTTACGGCAAAAAATGCCAAAAACAGGATAATACAGAGATTTGACCCGTGGAACTGCAAAACCACAGGTATATTTTTCTGGCCTACACCAGAGTCTTTTAAACAGATATATTGGTGTCTGACCAGTCAGGGAGACACTATTACAGGTTTTTTTTCTGGCAAAAAATGCCAAAAACAGAAGAATACAGAGATTTGACCCGTGGAACTGCAAAACCAGTTATATTTTTCTTGCCTACACAAGACTCTTTTAAACAGATATATTGGTGTCTGACCAGTCAGGGAGACAATATTACAGTTTTTTTTCCGGCAAAAAATGCCAAAAACAGGATAATACAGAGATTTGACCAGTGGAACTGCAAAACCACAGTTAAATTTTTCTGGCCTACACCAGACTCTTTTAAACAGATATATTGGTGTCTGACCTTTCATGGAGACACTATTACAGGTTTTTTTATGGCAAAAAATGCCAAAAACAGGAAAATACAGAGATTTGACCAGTGGAACTGCAAAACCACAGTTATATTTTTCTGGCCTACACCAGACTCTTTTAAACAGATATATTGGTGTCTGACCAGTCACGGAGACACTATTACTGTTTTTTTTTACGGCAAAAAATGCCAAAAATAGGACAATACAGAGATTTGACCCGTGGAACTGCAAAACCACAGTTATATTATTTTGGCCAACACCAGACTCTTTTAAACAGATATATTGGTGTCTGACCAGTCAGGGAGACACTATTACTGTTTTTTTTTACGGCAAAACATGCCAAAAACCGGATAATACAGAGATTTGACCTGTGGAACTACAAAACCACAGTGCTATTTTTCTGGCCTTCACCAGAATCTTTTAAACAGATACATTGGAGTCTATCCAGTCAGGGAGACACTATTACCTTTTTTTTAAAGCAAAAAACGCCAAAAATAGGATAATACAGAGATTTGACCCGTGGAACTGCAAAACCACAGTTATATTTTTCTGGCCTACACCAGAGTCTTTTAAACAGTTATATTTGTGTCTGACCTGTCAGTGAGACACTATTATTGTTTTGTTTTTTTATGGCAAAAAATGCCAAATACAGGATAATACAGAGATTTGACCCGTGCAACTGCAAAACCACAGGTATATTTTTCTGTCCTACACCAGACTCTTTTAAACAGATATATTGGTGTCTGACCAGTCAGGGAGACACTATTACAGTTTTTTTCTGGCAAAAAATGCCAAAAACAGAAGAATACAGAGATTTGACCCGTGGAACTGCAAAACCAGTTATATTTTTCTTGCCTACACAAGACTCTTGTAAACAGATATATTGGTGTCTGACCAGTCAGGGAGACAATATTACAGTTTTTTTTCCGGCAAAAAATGCCAAAAACAGGATAATACAGAGATTTGACTAGTGGAACTGTAAAACCACAGTTAAATTTTTCTGGCCTACACCAGACTCTTTTAAACAGATATATTGGTGTCTGACCTTTCATGGAGACACTATTACAGGTTTTTTTATGGCAAAAAATGCCAAAAACAGGAAAATACAGAGATTTGACCCGTGGAACTGCAAAACCACAGTTATATTTTTCTGGCCTACACCAGACTCTTTTAAACAGATATATTGGTGTCTGACCAGTCACGGAGACACTATTACTGTTTTTTTTTACGGCAAAAAATGCCAAAAATAGGACACTACAGAGATTTGACCCGTGGAACTGCAAAACCACAGTTACATTATTTTGGCCTACACCAGACTCTTTTAAACAGATATATTGGTGTCTGACCAGTCAGGGAGACACTATTACTGTTTTTTTTTACGGCAAAACATGCCAAAAACAGGATAATACAGAGATTTGACCTGTGGAACTACAAAACCACAGTGCTATTTTTCTGGCCTTCACCAGACTCTTTTAAACAGATACATTGGTGTCTATCTAGTCAGGGAGACACTATTACCTTTTTTTTAAAGCAAAAAACGCCAAAAATAGGACAATACAGAGATTTGACCCGTGGAACTGCAAAACCACAGTTATATTTTTCTGGCCTACACCAGAGTCTTTTAAACAGTTATATTTGTGTCTGACCTGTCAGTGAGACACTATTATTGTTTTGTTTTTTTATGGCAAAAAATGCCAAAAACAGGATAATACAGAGATTTGACCCGTGCAACTGCAAAACCACAGGTATATTTTTCTGTCCTACACCAGACTCTTTTAAACAGATATATTGGTGTCTGACCAGTCAGGGAGACACTATTACAGTTTTTTTCCGGCAAAAAATGCCAAAAACAGAAGAATACAGAGATTTGACCCGTGGAACTGCAAAACCAGTTGTATTTTTCTTGCCTACACCAGACTCTTTTAAACAGATATATTGGTGTCTGACCAGTCAGGGAGACACTATTACAGAATTTTTTCTGGCAAAAAATGCAAAAAACAGGATAATACAGAGATTTGACCCGTGGAACTGCGAAACCACAGTTATATTTTTCTGGCCTACACCAGACTCTTTTAAACAGATATATTGGTGTCTGACCAGTCAGGGAGACACTATTAAAGGTTTTTTTATGGCAAAAAATGCCAAAAACAGGAAAATACAGGGGTTTGACCCGTGGAACTGCAGAACCACAATTATATTTTTCTGGCTTTCACCAGACTCTTTTAAACAGATATATTGGTGTCTAACAAGTCAGGGAGACACTATTACAGTTTTTTTTTTACTGCAAAAAATGCCAAAAACAGGATAATACAGAGATGTGACCTGTGGAACTGCAAAACCACAGTTCTATTTTTTTGGCCTACACCAGACTCTTTTAAACAGATATAATGGTGTTTGACCAGTCAGGGGGACACTATTACTGTTTTTTTTTACGGCAAAACATGCCAAAAACAGGATAATACAGAGATTTGACCTGTGGAACTGTAAAACCACAGTGCTATTTTTTCTGGCCTTCACCAGACTCTTTTAAACAGATATATTGGTGTCTGACCAGTCAGGGAGACACTATTATCTTTTTTTACGGCAAAAAACGCCAAAAATAGGATAATACAGAGTTTTGACCCGTGGAACTGCAAAACCACAGTTATATTTTTCTGGCCTACACCAGAGTCTTTTAAACAGATATATTGGTGTCTGAACTGTCAGCGAGACACTATTATTGTTTTGTTTTTTTATGGCAAAAAATGCCAAAAACAGGATAATACAGAGATTTGACCCGTAGAACTGCAAAACCACAGGTATATTTTTCTGTCCTACACCAGACTCTTTTAAACAGATATATTTGTGTCTGACCAGTGAGGGAGACACTATTACAGTTTTTTTTTATTGCAAAAATGCCAAAGAAAGGATAATACAGAGATTTGACCAGTGGAACTGCAAAATCATTTATATTTTTCTGGCCTACACCAGACTCTTGTAAACAGATATATTGGTGTCTGACCAGTCAGGGCGACAGTATTACTGTTTTTTTTTACGGCAAAACATGGCAAAAACAGGATAATACAGAGATTTGACCCGTGGAACTGCAAAACCACAGCTACATTTTTCTGGCTTACACCAGACTCTTTTAAACAGATATATTGGTGTCTGACCAGTCAGGGAGACACTATTACAGTTCTTTTTTTACTGCAAAAAATGCCAAAGAAAGGATAATACAGAGATTTGACCAGTGGAACTGCAAAACCAGTTATATTTTTCTTGCCTACACCAGACTCTTGTAAACAGATATATTGGTGTCTGACCAGTCAGGGCGACACTATTACTGTTTTTTTTATGGCAAAATTTGGCAAAAACAGGATAATACAGAGATTTGACCCGTGGAACTGCAAAACCACAGTTCTATTTTTTTGGCCTACACCAGACTCTTTTAAACAGATATAATGGTGTTTGACCAGTCAGGGAGACACTATTACTGTTTTTTTTTACGGCAAAACATGCCAAAAACAGGATAATACAGAGATTTGACCTGTGGAACTGTAAAACCACAGTGCTATTTTTTCTGGCCTTCACCAGACTCTTTTAAACAGATATATTGGTGTCTGACCAGTCAGGGAGACACTATTATCTTTTTTTACGGCAAAAAACGCCAAAAATAGGATAATACAGAGTTTTGACCCGTGGAACTGCAAAACCACAGTTATATTTTTCTGGCCTACACCAGAGTCTTTTAAACAGATATATTGGTGTCTGACCAGTCAGCGAGACACTATTATTGTTTTGTTTTTTTACGGCAAAAAATGCCAAAAACAGGAAAATACAGAGATTTGACCCGTGGAACTGCAAAACCACAGGTACATTTTTCTGGCCTACACCTGACTCTTTTAAACAGATATATTGGTGTCTGACCAGTCAGGGAGACACTATTACAGGTTTTTTACTTACAAAAAATGCCAAAAACAGGATAATACAGAGATTTGACCCGTGGAACTGAAAAACCACAGTTATATTTTTCTGGCCTACACCAGACTCTTTTAAACAGATATATTGGTGTCTGACCAGTCAGGGAGACACTATTACAGTTTTTTTTTTACTGCAAAAAATGCCAAAAACAGGATAATACAGAGATTTGACCCGTGGAACTGCAAAACCACAGTTATATTTTTCTAGCCTACACCAGAGTCTTTTAAACAGATATATTGGTGTCTGACCAGTCAGCGAGACAATATTATTGTTTTGTTTTTTTACGGCAAAAAATGCCAAAAACAGGATAATACAGAGATTTGACCCGTGGAACTGCAAAACCACAGGTATATTTTTCTGGCCTACACCAGAGTCTTTTAAACAGATATATTGGTGTCTGACCAGTCAGGGAGACACTATTACAGGTTTTTTTTCCTCCAAAAAATGCCAAAAACAGAAGAATACAGAGATTTGACCCATGGAACTGCAAAACCAGTTATATTTTTCTTGCCTACACCAGACTCTTGTAAACAGATATATTGGTGTCTGACCAGTCAGGGAGACACTATTACAGTTTTTTTTTATTGCAAAAAATGCAAAAGAAAGGATAATACAGAGATTTGACCAGTGAAACTGCAAAACCAGTTATATTTTTCTGGCCTACACCAGACTCTTGTAAACAGATATATTGGTGTCTGACCAGTCAGGGCGACACTATTACTGTTTTTTTTTACGGCAAAACATGGCAAAAACAGGATAATACAGAGATTTGACCCGTGGAACTGCAAAACCACAGTTACATTTTTCTGGCTTACACCAGACTCTTTTAAACAGATATATTGGGGTCTGACCAGTCAGGGAGACACTATTACAGTTCTTTTTTACTGCAAAAAATGTCAAAGAAAGGATAATACAGAGATTTGACCAGTGGAACTGCAAAACCAGTTATATTTTTCTTGCCTACACCAGACTCTTGTAAACAGATATATTGGTGTCTGACCAGTCAGGCCGACACTATTACTGTTTTTTTTTATGGCAAAACTTGGCAAAAACAGGATAATACAGAGATTTGACCAGTGGAACTGCAAAACCACAGTTCTATTTTTCTGGCCTTCACCAGACTCTTTTAAACAGATATATTGGAGTCTAACTAGTCAGGAGACACTATTACTGTATTTTTTACGGCAAAAAATGCCAAAAATAGGATAATACAGAGATTTGACCCATGGAACTGCAAAACCACAGTTATATTTTTCTGGCCTACACCAGAGTCTTTTAAACAGATATATTGGTGTCTGACCAGTCAGCGAGACACTATTATTATTTTGTTTTTTTACGGCAAAAAATTGCAAAAACATGAAAATACAGAGATTTGACCCGTGGAACTGCAAAACCACAGGTATATTTTTCTGGCCTACACCTGACTCTTTTAAACAGATATATTGGTGTCTGACCAGTCAGGGAGACACTATTACAGTTTTTTTACTTGCAAAAAATGCCAAAAACAGGATAATACAGAGATTTGACCCGTGGAACTGAAAAACCACAGTTATATTTTTCTGGCCTACACCAGACTCTTTTAAACAGATATATTGGTGTCTGACCAGTCAAGGAGACACTATTACAGTTTTTTTTTTACTGCAAAAAATGCCAAAAACAGGATAATACAGAGATTTGACCCGTGGAACTGCAAAACCACAGTTATAATTTTCTAGCCTACACCAGAGTCTTTTAAACAGATATATTGGTGTCTGACCAGTCAGCGAGACACTATTATTGTTTTGTTTTTTTACGGCAAAAAATGCCAAAAACAGGATAATACAGAGATTTGACCCGTGGAACTGCAAAACCACAGGTATATTTTTCTGGCCTACACCAGAGTCTTTTAAACAGATATATTGGTGTCTGACCAGTCAGCGAGACACTATTATTGTTTTGTTTTTTTACGGCAAAAAATGCCAAAAACAGGATAATACAGAGATTTGACCCGTGGAACTGCAAAACCACAGGTATATTTTTCTGGCCTACACCAGAGTCTTTTAAACAGATATATTGGTGTCTGACCAGTCAGGGAGACACTATTACAGGTTTTTTTTCCTCCAAAAAATGCCAAAAACAGAAGAATACAGAGATTTGACCCATTGAACTGCAAAACCAGTTATATTTTTCTTGCCTACACCAGACTCTTGTAAACAGATATATTGGTGTCTGACCAGTCAGGGAGACACTATTACAGTTTTTTTTCTGGCAAAAAATGCCAAAAACAGGAAAATACAGAGATTTGACCCGTGGAACTGCAGAACCACAGTTCTATTTTTCTCGCCTTCACCAGACTCTTTTCAACAGATATATTGGTATCTAACCAGTCAGGGAGACACTATTACAGTTTTTTTTTACTGCAAAAAATGCAAAAAAAAGGATAATACAGAGATTTGACCAGTGGAACTGCAAAACCAGTTATATTTTTCTGGCCTACACCAGACTCTTGTAAACAGATATATTCGTGTCTGACCAGTCAGGGAGACACTATTACTGTTTTTTTTATGGCAAAACATGGCAAAAACATGATAATACAGAGATTTGACCCATGGAACTGCAAAACCACAGTTATAATTTTCTGGCCTACACCAGAGTCTTTTAAACAGATATATTTGTGTCTGACCAGTCAGCGAGACACTATTACAATTTTTTTTTACTGCAAAACATGCCAAAGAAAGGATAATACAGAGATTTCACCAGTGGAACTGCAAAACCACAGTTATAGTTATGTGGCGTACACCACACTCTTTTAAACAGATATATTGGTGTCTGACCAGTCAGGGAGAAACTATTACAGTTTTTTTTTATGGCAAAAAATTCCAAAAACAGGATAATGCAGAGATCTGACCCGTGGAACTGCAAAACCACATTTATGTTTTTCTGGCCTACACCAGACTCTTTTAAACAGATATATTGGTGTCTGACCAGTCAGGGAGACACTATTACAGTTTCTTTTACGGCAAAAAATGCCAAAAACAGGATAATACAGAGATTTGACCCGTGGAACTGCAAAACCAGTTATATTTTTCTGGCCTACACCAGACTCTTTTAAACAGATATATTGGTGTCTGACCAGTTAGAGAAACACTATTACTGTATTTTTTTATGGCAAAAAACGCCAAAAATAGGATAATACAGAGATTTGACCCATGGAACTGCAAAACCAGTTATATTTTTCTGGCCTACACCAGACTCTTTTAAACAGATATATTGGTGTCTGACCAGTCAGGATGACACTATTACTATATTTTTTATGGCAAAAAACCCCAAAAATAGGATAATACAGAGATTTGACCCGTGGAACTGCAAAACCACAGTTATATTTTTCTGGCCTACACCAGAGTTTTTTAAACAGATATATTGGTGTCTGACCAGTCAGTGAGACACTATTATTATTTTGTTTTTTTATGGCAAAAAATGCCAGAAACAGGAAAATACAGAGATTTGACCCGTGGATCTGCAAAACCACAGGTATATTTTTCTGGCCTACACCAGACTCTTTTAAACAGATATATTGGTGTCTGACCAGTCAGGGAGACACTAGTACAGTTTTTTTTCCAGCAAAAAATGCCAAAAACAGGATAATACAGAGATTTGTCCCGTGGAACTGAAAAACCACAGTTATATTTTTCTGGCCAACACCAGACTCTTTTAAACAGATATATTGGTGTCTGACCAGTCAGGGAGACACTATTACAGTTTTTTTTTACTGCAAAAAATGCCAAAAAAAGGATAATACAGAGATTTGACCCGTGGAACTGCAAAACCGCAGTTATATTTTTCTGGCCTACACCAGAGTCTTTTAAACAGATATATTGGTGTCTGACCAGTCAGTGAGACACTATTATTGTTTTGTTTTTTTACGGCAAAAAATGCCAAAAACAGGATAATACAGAGATTTGACCCGTGGAACTGCAAAACCACAGGTATATTTTTCTGGCCTACACCAGACTCTTTTAAACAGATATATTGGTGTCTGACCAGTCAGGGAGACACTATTACAGTTTTTTTTTTCCGGCAAAAAATGCCAAAAACAGGATAATACAGAGATTTGACCCGTGGAATTGCAAAACCACAGTTATATTTTTCTGGCCTACACCAGACTCATTTAAACAGATAGGCTGCGTGCCAGCGTTGCTTATTACAAGCATATATGCTGCGGAATTTCCGCAGCGTAAACGCTTGTAAAATGCATGTATATCCGCACCCCATGGTCCCCAATGGCATTCCGCAATGTCAATGCCCATGCTGCGGATTTTTCCGCAGCGTATATGCTGCGGTCAAAAATCCGCAGCATGTTCATTAATTTTGCGTTTCCGCATGCGGATGGTACCCAAGTCTGGAGGAGAGGAGACTCTCATCCAGACATGGGTACCAAAGAACCTGTAAAAAAAAGAATAAAATAAAGTTTATACTTATCTTCTGATGTCTTCCCGGTGTTTTCCCGCCGTCGCGAGGTGTGTGAAGGACCTGCCACGTCATTGAGTCATGTGACCCATCACATGACTCAATGACGTCACCGAAGGTCCTGCACACAACAGCGTGAGCCGCTCAAGACTCCGGACGGAGCACAGAATGCATCGGTAGGTGAGTATAAACTTTATTTTTTTATTTTTTACCATTCTGATTCTTTCTTTTAACTATTACTTGGTCACACTATATAAATCCATGCCGGTTGCATGGATTTATATAGTGTGAACAAGTTGTCAAGCACTTTTCCAAGTGATGCTTGAATCACTTGGAGAAGTGCTTGATAACCCGCATGCGGAAATGCATGCAAAGACTCCTCACATACGCTTCTACCTGGCGGGAAAACCGCATGTAAAATCCGCATGCGATTTTCCCGCCAGGGAGAAGCGTAAAAAATATCCTTCATTTCCGCAACGTGGGCACATAGCCATATATTGGTGTCTGACCAGTCAGGGAGACACTATTACAGTTTTTTTTTTACTGCAAAAAATGCCAAAAAAAGGATAATACAGAGATTAATACAGAGATTTGACCAGTGGAACTGCAAAACCATAGTTATAGTTATGTGGCGTACACCACACTCTTTTAAACAGATATATTGGTGTCTGACCAGTAGAGATGAGCGTTGTTCGACTCGAACTGTTCGCCAATCTCAAATTCAATTGTTTTGGGTGGTGTTCGAGCCGTTCGGCGAACACGAACGATTTGAAAAGAATTCGGCTGTTCGAGGTTATGTTCAATAACTGTTCGTGCACCAAAATCATAACTGGATTTTTTCTCAGTAATGCTGAAAATTAATGTTAATACGCAGTTTGAGTGTACAGCGGGGCTGGGGGAGGGGCAGGGGATGGATCTCTGCAGGAATAATGAAGATCTCCATTTTTTTTTCTCTTTCCCGCATTTACAGTGGGGAGGTGCAGTCTGTCAGCCTATCAGCAGCGCACACACGGAGCGAACTGCTTTTTTTCACACAAGCAAGGGCATGTGTCATTGGCAGTGTATGTCACATGTCCTTGCCCTATAAGACCCAGCCATTTTCTCCGTCGCCACCATTTTCTCACTGCTGCAGCTGCGTGTTAGACGGCACCGCTGTTGCTGTGTGCGCTATACCTTGTTAATTTAAAGCCAATTTTCGCACAAATCTACAGATAGCATAGGAGTAGGGAATAGTTGTGATTGCAGTCTTTTTAAGGACTAGGTTAAAGCATTTCCTATGACTTTTATCAGGCAGGTCTGTGCTCTTAAATAGATAGGTTGGGAGTAAAGACTAATTGTAATTGCAGTCCTTTTCAGGACTAAGTTAGATCAGTTCCTATCTGTTTTTGCCAGGCAGGTCTGTGCCAGTGCTGTGCAAGTTTTTTTCACAGCATTTGGCTAAATCTAGCAAAGCTAATCCTTTTTGGCCTATTGCAGAGTGTGTTAGTCAGTGGAGTAGCCTATCTGTGTTGCAAGCTACACCACCTGTGTATAGAATACCAATTTTTTTACTGCACCTAGTGAAGCAAAACATTTTGGGCATAGCATCATTCTATTAGTCCATCTATACTGACCTCCATCAGGTTGCAAATTAAAAAGAATTTTTATCTGCATCTAGCTCTGATAAAATATTTGGCCTTCTAGCAGTGTGTGGGACTTGTTCAATTAGTCCATCTATACTGACCTCCATCAGGTTGCAAATTAAAAATAATTTTTATCTGCATCTAGCTCTGAAAAAATATTTGGCCTTCTAGCAGTATGTGGGACTTGTTCTATTAGTCCATCTATACTGACCTCCATCAGGTTGCAAATTAAAAATGATTTTTATCTGCATCTAGCTCTGAAAAAATATTTGGCCTTCTAGCAGTGTGTGGGACTTGTTCTATTAGTCCATCTATACTGACCTCCATCAGGTTGCAAATTAAAAATAATTTTTATCTGCATCTAGCTCTGAAAAAATATTTGGCCTTCTAGCAGTGTGTGGGACTTGTGCTATTACTCCATCTATACTGACCTCCATCAGGTTGCAAATTGAATATAATTTTTATCTGCATCTAGCTCTGAAAAAATATTTGGCATTCTAGCAGTGTGTGGGACTTGTTCTATAAGTCCATCTATACTGACCTCCATCAGGTTGCAAATTAAAAATAATTTTTATCTGCATCTAGCTCTGAAAAAATATTTGGCCTTCTAGCAGTGTGTGGGACTTGTTCTATTAGACCATCTATACTGACCTCCATCAGGTTGCAAATTGAATATAATTTTTTTCTGCATCTAGCTCTGAAAAAATATTTGGCCTTCTAGCAGTGTGTGGGACTTGTTCTATTAGTCCATCTATACTGACCTCCATCAGGTTGCAAATTAAAAATAATTTTTATCTGCATCTAGCTCTGAAAAAATATTTGGCCTTCTAGCAGTGTGTGGGACTTGTTCTATTAGTCCATCTATACTGACCTCCATCAGGTTGCAAATTGAATATAATTTTGTTCTGCATCTAACCCAGACAATAGTCTTGGCCTAATACCACAGTTTGGCCACTCAGCTCTGCTCGGTTCCCATCCATTGTTTTTTTGTGCAAACAACTCCAGAGTTGTGAATTAGTTAACCACCAAAATGAGTGGAAAAAGGCCTGCTGCTCGTGGAAAGGGGAATAGGCATGTTGGGAAGGGGAAAAAAGGTTGTGTCCGTGGGGTAGGTGTTAAAGCAACAGTAACATCTGCAGAAGAAAGACCATCTTCCAGCCAAACTAAAATGTCTACTTCTTTTAGCGGACAATGTGATAAGATCCCTTTCTTACGGCCAAGCCAATCGCTACAAATTCCAGATGAGGCACAAAAACAGCAGGTGCTTCAACGGATATCAAGTGCTCCTTTAAGTGGGCTCTCCTCCACATCAACTTCAACATCACAAATACTACAGTCCTCAGAGGTGTCACCCCAATCACACTTGCTTCCTCACAGCTCCCAAATCTCCAGCTGCCCGTCTGAGTATGAGGTAGTACAGATGGTTGAGTCTGCAGAGCTGTTTACTCATACTATAGCCTGGGAACCAGAAGTCGGCTCCAGCGCTTCTGTGAATCCAGACGAGGAAATGATCTGCACTGATGCCCAGAATCTTTCAGTCGGATCCAGGACCAGACGCAGAAGGTTCTGACCATAATGTAGACCCTCATTCCCAAACTGTAACTCCTGTTGGTGGAGACAATGAGGAAGACGATTATGAAACTCAAATACCTGATTGGAGCGACAACTTTAGCTTTTTGTCAGGGCAGGAACAGGTTGGCTCTGAGGACGACGGGTGTGATAACACACAGGGTGATGATGATGAGGTTGGAGATCCCACTTACTGTCAACCCACAGTCAGCCAAGAGATGAGGTCAGCAGAGGAGGTGGAGGAGGATGCTAGTGACGATGAGGTCAGGTTGCGCCTTCCTGGACAGAGACGTAGTACTGGAAGCACATCAACAACTGCATCCTCAAACACAACTCTGCCTCTGACCACAAGTCGTGGTGGCTCTTCAGGTCGCATGAGTGCTAAGCCTTGCATAGCCTGGGCATTTTTTCAGATCGATAAAGATGACCCAACTCGTGTTATCTGTAACATTTGTCAACAAAAGCTAAGAAGAGGCCAAAAAATACATAGTTTGAGTACTTCATGCATGAACGGCACATGGACATGAAGCATAAGTTGCAGTGGGAAGCTCACTGTGCTACAATGCGGCCTAGCCGGCCGGGCCAACCACCGTCTGCCCCATCATGTGCATCTGCGGCCTCTTCATCCTCTCTGACTGGGGGGACAGCAGTCACACCTGTTTTGGGACGCAGACCAGCCACCTCTTTACCCGCAACAGCCAGCATGATTGGCAGGTCATCATTTTCTTTGGAGGTGGTAACACCAGCTGGTGTTGAGCGCTGTCCGACATCGATAGCACCACCTTTGGATCAAGGCAACCTAACATGTCCGCCTGCATCTTCCTCACAGACCGGCAGTTTGCCGGGGACACCCTTATCAACCCCGTCTAAGCACAACAGCCAGCCCTCGGTCCCTCAGATGTGGACAAGTAAAAGACCATTTCCTCCTAGCCATGAGAAAGCTAAGAGGTTGAATTTCACCATCTGCAAGCTCTTGGCTACAGAAATGCTGCCTTTCCGCCTGGTGGACACAGAGGATTTTCGAGACCTTATGTCCGTCGCAGTGCCCCAGTACCAGATGCCCAGTCGGCACTACTTCTCAAAGAAAGGTGTGCCTGCGCTCCACCAGCATGTCGCACACAACATCACCGCTTCTTAGAGAAACTCTGTGTGTGACAGAGTACATTTCACCACAGACACTTGGACGAGTAGGCATGGACAGGGGCGTTACATGTCGCTGACTGGGCACTGGGTAACTATGGTGACAGCAGGACAAGGGGCTGCTGTCCAAGTCTTGCCGTCCCCACGAGTTGTGCGTCAATCCTCTTTATCTCAAAGTTCCTCCACTGCTTCTGCCTCCTCAACCACCTCTCGGTCCTCCACCTGCACCCAAAGCCTGTCTGGTCATGCCACAAGCTTTCTAACTGCGCAGAAGGGATCCTGCACACCTCCTTACTATGCTGGCAGTAGGGCTCAACGTCATCAGGCGGTTTTTACTTTGAAATGTCTGGGAAATGTGAGTCACACAGCTGAGGAGTTGTGGTCAGCTCTGGAGAACCAATTTCATGAATGGTTGTCTCCACTGGACCTGAAACCAGGGAAGGCCGTGTGCGACAATGCTGCAAACCTGGGTGCGGCCCTTCGCCGGGGCAATGTCACACATGTGCCTTGTATGGCTCACGTGTTGAACCTGGTTGTCCAGCAATTTTTAGCCCACTATCCCGGACTAGATGGCCTTCTGCAGAGGGCATGGTCGCTGTGTGCTCACTTCCGCCGTTCGCATCCCGCAGCTCAGCGACTTACATCTCTACAGAAGTCGTTGGGCCTGCCACTTCACTGGCTAAAATGCGATGTGCCTACCCGGTGGAATTCAACTCTGCACATGTTGCAGTGACTGTGGCAGCATCGACAAGCCCTGGTGCAATACGTTCTGACGTATAGCCTAGGCCAACGAGATCCAGAGGTGGGGCAAATCACTCTGGAGGAGTGGTCTCAGATCAGGGACCTATGCACCCTTCTGCACAGTTTTGAAATGGCGACGAAGATGTTTAGTGCTGACGATGCCATTATCAGCATGACTATTCCGGTGATTTACATGCTGGAGCACATGTTAAACAGAATTCGGAGTCAGGTGGTGGCACAAGAGGAGGTGGAGGAAGTAGAGGAGGAGTTGTATGCGGAAGGGCTAACATCTGCAAGGTCCAGACGGTCGTCAGCACCAAGGCGGCAGGCATGTGAGGGTGGGGGAGATGGTTTTACCAGGGCGCATGGTAGCAGCCAAACTAGTGAGGAAGGTGCAGTAGCCCAGGAAGAAGTGGAGGACGAACTGATGGAAGACTCATCAGATGAGGGAGACCTTGATCACATTTCTGTTGTGCGAGGTTGGGGGGAGAGGACAGAGGAAGGAAGCATGATTGTTACCTCGCCACCAACACAACAGGGACTTGGTACTCCTGGATGCGCAAGACACATGAGTGCCTTCTTGCTGCACTACCTGCAACATGACCCTCGAATTCTGAGAATTAAAAATAATCCTGACTACTGGGTTGCCACACTGTTAGATCCCCGGTACAAAAGTAAATTTGCAGAAATTATTCCTGCCATAGAAAGGGATGCACGCATGCAGGAGTATTAGCAGAGACTGTTGCAGAATCTTACATGTGCTTTTTCACAAAACACCAGTGGTGCAGGTAGTGAATCTTACAGATCCAACTTGCCAACCGTGGGACCGTCGAGTGTTCAGCACTCAAACCGTAACAGAAACACAGTATCTGCTGATAACATCAATTTTGCAGAATCATTTCACCACTCTTTTAGCCCATCCTTTGCAAGGCCACAGGACACAAGAAGTCTGACACATACTCAACGCCTAGAGACGATGGTACAGGAGTATCTCCAAGTAAACATTGAAGCCATGACTGTGTCACTGGACCCTTGCTCTTTTTGGGCTTCCAATCTGGATAAATGGCCGGAGCTCGCCACTTACGCCTTGGAGATCTTGTCATGCCCCGCAGCCAGCGTTCTGTCTGAACGTGTGTTCAGCGCTGCTGGTGGTGTGCTGACAGATAAGCGCACGCGGCTCTCCACTGATAATGTAGACAGACTCACGTTCATAAAGATGAACAAATCATGGATCCGAAATGACTTTTCTACCCCTGTGTCATCCTGGGGAGAGTAAAAGCTTGATGATTGGTTAAAATCACCTCACCAACCGTTTTAAGCTTTCAAATTACTAATGATGTTTATCTGTATCTTGGCTGGAAAATAATTTGGGCTTTGTAGCAGTGTGCAGTACTGATTCTATTAGGCCATCTATACTAAGCTCCACCAGATTTAAAATTACTAATCATGTTTATCTGTATCTTGGCTGGAAAATAATTTGGGCTTTGTTGCAGTGTGCAGTACTGATTCTATTAGGCCATCTATACTAAGCTCCACCAGATTTAAAATTAATAATAATTTTTAGCTGCATCTAGCCTGGAAAATAATTTTGGGGCTCCGAGATGCGCAAGACACATAAGTGCCTTCTTGCTGCACTACCTGCAACATGACCCTCAGATTGTCAGAATTCGAAGTAATCCTGACTACTGGGTTGCCACATTCTTAGATCCCCCACACTCTTCGATCAACCTTTTCATTTTAATAAAGACCAAAAAAATGGTCATTTTTTAAATTATAAGCATTAGCAGGTTATTAGAAACTGAAATCAAACAGTTTTCAACTCAAAACTTTATTCTAGGCTATGTTACATTTGCACATAGGACCCCTTGTTCGAAAGGAGCTTCTGAACTCTCTCGTCCATTGAATTTGTCAGGTTTTGGATGGTTTCTGCTTCAATTGTTTTGCATGAGGACAGAATACCCTCCCAGAGCTGTTGCTTAGATGTAAACTGCCTCCCGCCAACATAGACACTCCTTTTGGTGATGCTCCAGAGGTTTTGAATGGGGTAGAGGTCAGGGGAGCATGGGGGTCACACCATAAGTTTGTCCCCTTTTATGCCCATATCAGCCAGAGATGCAGATGTGTTATGTGCAGCATGAGATGGTGCATTATCATGCATGAAAATGATGTTGCTGTGGAATACACGGTTCTTCTTCTTGAACCATGGCAGGAAGTGCTGTTTGAGAAACTCCACATACATTATGGAGTTCATCTTTACCCCTTCAGGGATCCTAAAGGGGCCGGCAATCTCTCTCCCCATGATTCCAGCCCAAAACATTACTCCACCTCCTCCTTGTTGGCGCTGTAGCCGTGTTTGCGTGGGGTGTCCATCAACCAGCCATCCTCCACTCCATCCATCTGGACCATCGAGCGTTGCACGGCACTCATCCGTGAACAAAACAGTTTTGAAGTCAGTCTTCATGTACTGTTTGGCCCACTGGAGCCGTTTCTGCTTGTGTGCAGTGGATAGAGGAGGTCGACAGGATGGCGTACGCACAGCTGCAAACCTCTGAAGGACCCTGCATCTTGTTGTTCGGGGGACGTTGGAGGCACCAGCAGCTTCAAAAACTTGTCTGCTGCTAGGACAAGGCTTTTTTGCCGCTGCTGTTTTAACCTGACGTAATTTCCTGTAGGAAAGAGTCCTCAATTTGCCCTTATCAGCACGCACACGTGTGTACTGTGAATCAGCTACATACTTCTTGATTGCCAAGACAATTCATCCTGATCATCGCACAATGTTGATTGTAGTCATGCCTTGACCTAAACACTCCACAATTTGTTGCTTCTCAGCAGCCGACACATCCTTTTTCTTTCCCATTTTGGCAGAAAATGTACCCTGCTTAATAATGTGGGACAGTTTTCTTAAGTAGTCTTGACTTTCATTGGACACACCTGCCAAACTAATTAGCACAGGTGTCTGCAATTGCTTACAGTGATATAAAGAGCCCTGACACACATCACTATCAACGAGTTTAACTGACAAACAAACAAATTCTTCCCTTATCACTCCTAAACACTTTTTGCATAATAATTTGGAACACATTGTACATGTGCTTTTCCACAAAACACCAGTGGTTCACGTAGTGAATCTTACAGTTCTAACTTGCCAACCGTGGTCTGTATGGAGTTGTTCAATAAAGGGCCCAAAATTAAGATAACATAGACGGGAGAGGTCTCTATGAATAGGAATTCCTAAGTATTTGATACCCTGTGAGGGCCAGGCAAAGGGAAAGTTGGACTGGATGGAATCCTGTATGGATTTGGGGAGGGAGACATCGAGGGCCTCAGACTTCGCTGCATTGATTTTAAAATTTGACCATGTAACAAAGTGATCTATTTCAGCCATAACAGCAGGGATGGATATATGTGATTGAGTGATATATACTAGGACATCATCAGCAAATAGAGAGCACTTGTACTCGGTGCCTACCACCTCAATCCACCTAATATTGGGGTTATGGCGAATTGATGAGAGCAGGTGCTCCGTCACTAGGATGTATAAGAGAGGGGACAGAGGACATCCATCCCTTGTCCCATTGGTGATTATGAAAGGTGATGAAAATGTTCTGACGCGCCCCCTGGGCCTTGAGACACCCGGAGCCGGACCCTTTTTGGTGGATGCTGGTGGTTGTAGTCTCCGTGGCGGCGACCCGTTTCCGTGGCTCAGGGCGGTCAAACCAGTGGAGGAACTATTTATGTGGTTTTGATGTTTAAATGGCCGACTACGCCACCCGTGGATTGCGTTCAGAGTGAACCGCCGCTGCAGGACAGACCGCTGAGGCTGGTGTTGTGGGTGCAGCAGAGCGTAGCATAACTCCCCACGGGAGGAGTATAGCCTCAGGGCAGTGTATGCGGAGGATAGGGGTGATGGTGCAGGGCAGCAGCAGTAACGACACGGAGTCAGTGATGCAGTCCAGGGCCTTTACTCACAGTTCTTATTATCCAGACCACTTCTGCAGGTAACGGCTGCCCACGTCGTACTGTGCTCACCAGGTGAGGGGCTCAGACAACTCCCAGATAACTTTGGAGCGCTTCACAGGACCCCCTTTGTGTGTCCTTTGTCTGGCCTTTCTTACCAACCCTTCTGTCTGGCTGCCTCGGGCCTCCTCTTGGTAAACTTGGCGCCAGTTTCCCTGACCCTATGTGGTGCCTTCCTAGCGGGTGTAGCGAGGGGCTGCGCCACATAAAATGTCACAGCCTCCGGTTTCTAGCTGAGGGTCGTTTCCCCGCCTCCACTAGTTTCGGGGACCGGTCTCCCCCTTTGGCCTGACCCCTCCACGCAGGTGGATTCGGGCGTGCGGTGGCGACTCGCCCGTCCGCACCCCTGGGATCCCTTCATTCCTTGTTCCTGGAGCCTTCTCCGCTCCTCTTCCTTCCTTCTCCCTCTTCCAGGACTGGGCCTCTGTTACTAGGCCCGCCTCCGGAGCAGAGCTCATGCAGAGCCCCTGCTCCCTGTCACTTCTGCTCAGACTTCTCTGCCCTGAACTAAGATGGTACCCACCTTTTACACTCCCTTCTCAATGCACCCAGGGTTCCCCTTCCTCAGGGTTCCCTACCCCCACTCCAGCCAGAGAAAAGGACTGTCATGCCCATCTCAGGGGCATATTGGTCGCCCTGCCCCACGGCAATGTGGTGTAATGCATGCAGGTGTTGGGTCCTGATCCACACTCCATCCTTACCTGAGAGTGAGATATCACACCTCTGGGTGAGGTGCAATACGTCTGTAGCAACCGAGCCCTCAGGGTGCTACAGTTCCATTTATCTTCAGCCTAGGTGACGTATTGCGATACAGGGCCGTGATTTTGGCTATAAAAGGGTCCCCTAGACCCCTACCCCAAGGTTTTTAAGAGAATAATATATGGCGTGCCAGGAGACTCTATGGAATGCTTTCTCAGCATCCAACGAGAGTATCTAATTACAAATTTTTAACTGCATCTATCCCAGGAAATACTTTGTGCCTAGTAGCAGTGTCTGCTAGTCAGCGGATTATCCCGGCTGTTAAGCAAGCTACACCACCTGTAGTTTGGACACTTAATTTTTTCAAAGGAAATGCTTCGGGACCACGGGATACTCAGTGAAGAGCATCAGGAAGCACCGCAAGGCATAGGGGCTGAGACTGGCGGTAGGACGCCTTGCGGTGGACAGCTGAGCTCGATCCGTATAAAAGCTTTTTAACTGCAGCAGCTTTAGTGGACGCTACTGGAGCTGGAATTACGCGGCTGCTGGCATGAGACTTGCCCTCCAATAGATCCTTGTAAAAGGATTTAAAGTGTATTCATTCAAATTAGAGAGACAATTTAAATTAAAAAGCTTAGAGCTGCCTCCACCACAGGGGGGCTCGCTCGACCCACCAGCGGACAGGCACCAGTATTGGGAGAGGGGGGCTGGCCGTCAGGGTCCACCGCGGCTCTGGCACAAACCCGGCGACACGGAGGTGGCACGGGCAGGAACGAACTGGCCGTGTCGGCTTCTCACTTTTTGGATGTTAGAAGGGCATGACATGCCTATATCTGTGTCTCCCCCTCTTTTACTCCTCCACCTCTTTTCTTTTCGCATGACTATATGTACTTGTCACTTTTCCATTTGTTAGTTATGTCTTCTGAGCAGATTGTCAGCTTTTGGACACCTTTGAAGGTGTTTTCTATGTGTTTCTATGTGTTTTTGTTTGCCTGCCATTGGTTTTAACGGTGCTCGAAGGTGTTCGATGAACAGTTCGACGAACAGTTCGGCGAACACACGGGTGTTCGATGAACCGAACCGAACTCGAACACTACGGGGGTGCCTCAACACTACTGACCAGTCAGCGAGACACTATTATTGTTTTGTTTTTTTACAGCAAAAATTGCCAAAAACAGGATAATACAGAGTTTTGACCTGTGGAACTTCAAAACCACAGTTATATTTTTCTGGCCTACACCAGACTCTTTTAAACAGATATAGAATCATAGAATCATAGAATGGTAGAGTTGGAAGGGACTTCCTGGGTCATCTGGTCCAACCCCCTGCTCAAAGCAGGATTCACTAAATCATCTCAGACAGATGTCTGTCCAGCCTCTGTTTGAAGACGTCCCTTGAAGGGGAACTCACCACCTCTCGTGGCAGCCTGTTCCACTCATTAATCACCCTGTCAAAAAGTTTTTTCTAATATCTAATCTGTGTCTCCTCCCATTTAGTTTCATCCCATTGCTTCTAGTCTTTCCTTGTGCAAATGAGAATAAAGATGATCCTTCTACAATGTGACAGCCCTTGAGATATTTGTAGACCGCTATTAAGTCTCCTCTCAGTCTTCTTTTTTGCACGCTAAACATTCCCAAATCCTGCAACCGTTCCTCATAGGACATGGTTTGCAGACCAGTCACCATTCTGGTCGCTCTTCTCTGAACTTGCTCCAGTTTGTCTATGTCTTTTTTAAAATGTGGTGCCCAAAACTGTACACAGTATTCCAGATGAGGTCTGACCAAAGAGGAGTAAAGACCGATAATGACTTCACGTGATCTAGACTGTATGCTTCTGTTAATACATCCCAGAATTGTATTTGCCTTTTTTGCTGCTGCATCACACTGTTGACTCATGTTCAGTCTATGATCTATTAGTATGCCTAAGTCTTTTTCACATGTACTGTTGCTTAGCTCTATTCCTCCCATTCTGTATATGCTTTTTTCATTTTTATTGCCCAGATGTAGTACTTTGCATTTTTCCCTGTTAAAAAAACATTCTGTTGGTTGCTGCCCACTGCTCCAGTTTATTTAGGTCTTCTTGAATCCTCTCTCTCTCTTCTCTAGTATTAGCTATCCCTCCTAGCTTTGTGTCATCAGCAAATTTAATCAGTTTACCCTCAATTCCTTCATCTAAATCATTGATAAAGATGTTGAACAATACAGGTCCCAGGACGGAGCCCTGTGGTACCCCACTTGAGACATTCATCCAGCTGGATGTGAAGCCATTTACAACCACCCTTTGAGTCCGATCACTAAGCCAGTTATGAATCCACCTAACAGTTGCCTGGTCCATTGCATACTTGGTCATTTTTTCAATAAGGATGGTGTGAGATACTTTGTCAAATGCTTTGCTTAAGTCAAGATATACTGTATCTACAGCATTTCCCTGATCCACCCAGTCAGTGATTCTGTTATAGAAGGAAATTAAGTTAGTCTGACATGACTTGTTAGTTACAAACCCATGCTGACTCTGGTTAATCACTTCATTATTATCCATGTACTTACATACATGTTGTTTAATAATTTGTTCAAAGATCTTTCCTGGTATAGAAGTCAGACTCACCGGCCTATAGTTCCCTGGGTCCACCTTCTTCCCCTTTTTGAAGATAGGAACAACATTTGCTCTTCTCCAGTCTTCTGGGACTTCTCCTGTTCTCCAAGAATTTTCAAAGATTATGGAGAGTGGTTCTAAAATTTCTTCTACGATCTCCTTCAGTACTCTGGGGTGTAATTCATCTGGACCTGGAGACTTGAACTCATTTATGTTAGCTAAATATTCCCTCACAATCTTTCTGTTTACAGATAACTTGGATTCTTCTATTCCTTTGAAAGGACAGTGAAGATCAGTTGATGTTACATTTTCTTTCTGAGAGAAAACAGATGCAAAATAGGAATTAAAAAGTTCGGCCTTCTCAACTTCCTCTCTTACCATTTCTCCATTTTCATCCTGTAAAAATCCTATAGCATCTTTGACTTTTCTTTTACTTTTGACATACCCCCAAAATTCTTTTTTATTGCTTTTGACATCTCTTGCAAGCCTTAATTCATTGTCAGCTTTAGCTAACCTGATACGTGCCCTACAGGATCTGCAGACTGCATTATAATCTTCTTTAGATATGCCTCCCTCTTTCCATTTAATAAACATTTCTTTCTTTCTTTTTAGCATGTGTTTAAGTTCTGTGTTCATCCATCCTGGTTTCCTTAAATGCTTCCCATTCTTCCTACTTTTCGGGATTGTTAACGATTGTGCTTTGAGAATCTCATTTTTAAAAATTTCCCATCCTTCCTGGACATTTTTGTCCTTAAGGACATCCAGCCATTGGATCCCTCCTATTCTTTTTCTGAGTCTCTTAAAATCTGCCTTTCTAAAATCAAACCTTGAAGTTTGAGTCTTCACATGTCTTCCTCCTCTAGTTATCCAAAATTCTATAATAGCATGATCGCTGCCTCCTAGGGTCCCAGCCACCTGTACCTCCTCAACCATTTCCTCCCTGTTTATAAGGATTAGATCCAAAGTAGCAGATCCCCTTGTTTTCTCCCCTACCTTTTGGAAGATAAAGTTGTCAGCAAGAGAGGATAAGAATTTGCTTGACCTGTTAGTTTTACTTGAGAGAGATTCCCAACAAATGTCTGGATAGTTGAAATCACCCATGACCACTACGTCATATTTTTTGGAGAACTTGGTCATTTGATACATAAAGAGTTCATCCATATCTTCAGCTTGCCCAGGTGGCCTGTAGTAAATGCCTACAATGGTGTCCTTTCCGTTGTTGTCTCCTTGTATTCTTACCCAAACAGTTTCCACAGAACTCCCAGTCTCTGAAGCTTCAATCTCTGTGCAGATATACGCTTTTCTAACATACAATGCGACACCTCCTCCTCGTTTATCAAGTCTTTGTTCTTGCAAATAAGTTGTATCTTTTTAGCCTTTTATTCCAATCATGTGTATCGTCCCACCAAGTTTCAGTGATTCCAATGACATCATATTTCTTTTCCTGCATTAGTAGTTCCAATTCTCCTTGTTTGTTGCCCATGCTTTGTGCATTTGTATAAAAACATTTTAGTTTGTGATTGGTTTCTCTTCCTCCCATATTTTTATTATTTAAATTGTTTTGTCTTTGTTCTTCCTTTCCACTTCCAGTAGCAGAGATCTCAATAGTATTTGTCAGCTGTATGGCTTTTTCTGGCCTTTTGCTTCCCTTCCCACATTGTTCTAGTTTAAAGCTTTCCTGATGAGTGTAGCAAGGCGACTTCCAAATACATGTTTTCCAGTCTTCGTAAGGTGCACCCCATCTCTAGCAAGTAGTCCATCGTATAGGTAATTCATTCCGTGATCCAGAAATCCAAATCCTTGTTGACGGCACCATCGACGTAGCCAGTTGTTCACCTGTAGAATCTTATTCCACCTCATTGTTCCATGGCCATCCACTGGGAGGATGGATGAGAAGACCACCTGCGCTGCCAATTCTTTCACTTTCTTGCCTAAG
This sequence comes from Phyllobates terribilis, assembly GCF_046119375.1. Lineage (NCBI taxonomy): Eukaryota > Metazoa > Chordata > Amphibia > Anura > Dendrobatidae > Phyllobates > Phyllobates terribilis. The sequence continues at coordinate 66,385,722 of NW_027362763.1, read as the reverse complement.
TCTTCAAAGTCACTGCAGATGGTTTCCAGGTCCTTTCTTGCGGTGTCATTTGTCCCCACATGTATTAGCAGAAATGGGTAGTGATCTGTAGGTCTGAAGAGTCTTGATTAGAGATGAGCGTTGTTCTACTCGAACTGTTCGCCAATCTCAAATTCGAGCTGTTTTGGGCGGTGTTCGAGCCGTTCGGCGAACACGAACGATTTGAGAAAAATTCGGCTGTTCGAGGTTATGTTCGATAACTGTTCGTGCACCAAAATCATAACTGGATTTTTTCTCAGTAATGATGAAAATTAATGTTAATACGCAGTTTGAGTGTACAGCGGGGCGGGGGGAGGGGCAGGGGATGGATCTCTGCAGGAATAATGAAGATCTCCATTTTTTTTTCTCTTTCCCGCATTTGCAGTGGGGAGGTGCAGTCTGTCAGCCTATCAGCAGCGCACACACGGAGCGAACTGCTGTTTTTCACACAAGCAAGGGCATGTGTCATTGGCAGTGTATGTCACATGTCCTTGCCCTATAAGACCAAGCCATTTTCCCCGTCGCCACCATTTTCTCATTGCTGCAGCTGCGTGTTAGATGGCACCGCTGTTGCTGTGTGCGCTATACCTTGTTAATTTCAAGCCAATTTTCGCACAAATCTACAGATAGCTTGGGAGTAGGGAATAGTTGTGATTGCAGTCCTTTTAAGGACTTTTATCAGGCAGGTCTGTGCTCTTAAATAGATAGATTGTGGGAGTAAAGACTAATTGTAATTGGAGTCCTTTTCAGGACTAGGTTACATCAGTTCCTATCAGTTTTTGCCAGGCAGGTCTGTGCCAGTGCTGTGCAAGTTTTTTTCACAGCATTTGGCTGAATCTAGCAAAGCTAATCCTTTTTGGCCTATTGCAGAGTGTGTTAGTCAGTGGAGTAGCCTATCTGTGTTGCAAGATATACCACCTGTGTATAGAATACCAATTTTTTTACTGCACCTAGTGAAGTAAAATCTTTTGGGCATAGCATCATTCTATTAGTCCATCTATACTGACCTCCATCAGGTTGCAAATTGAATATAATTTTTTTCTGCATCTAGCTCTGAAAAAATATTTGGGCTTCTAGCAGTGTGTGGGACTTGTTCTATTAGTCCATCTATACTGACCTCCATCAGGTTGCAAACTGAATATATTTTTTTTCTGCATCTACCTCTGAAAAAATATTGGGCTTCTAGCTGTGTGTGGGACTTTCTCTATTAGTCCATCTATACTGAATTCCATCAGGTTGCAAATTAAAAATAATTTTTATCTGCATCTACCTCTGAAAAAATATTTGGGCTTCTAGCTGTGTGTGGGACTTGTTCTATTAGTCCATCTATACTGACCAACATCAGGTTGCAAACTGAATATAATTTTTTTCTGCATCTAGCTCTGAAAAAATATTTGGCCTTCTAGCAGTGTGTGGGACTTTCTCTATTAGTCCATCTATACTGACCTCCATCAGGTTGCAAATTAAAAATAATTTTTATCTGCATCTACCTCTGAAAAAATATTTTGGCTTCTAGCTGTGTGTGGGACTTGTTCTATTAGTCCATCTATACTGACCTCCATCAGGTTGCAAACTGAATATAATTTTTTTCTGCATCTAGCTCTGAAAAAATATTTGGCCTTCTAGTATTGTGTGGGACTTTCTCTATTAGTCCATCTATACTGACCTCCATCAGGTTGCAAATTAAAAATAAGTTTTATCTGCATCTAGCTCTGAAAAAATATTTGGCCTTCTAGCAGTGTGTGGGACTTTCTCTATTAGTCCATCTATACTGACCTCCATCAGGTTGCAAATTAAAAATAATTTTTATCTGCATCTACCTCTGAAAAAATATTTGGGCTTCTAGCTGTGTGTGGGACTTGTTCTATTAGTCCATCTATACTGACCTCCATCAGGTTGCAAACTGAATATATTTTTTTTCTGCATCTAACTCTGAAAAAATATTGGGCTTCTAGCTGTGTGTGGGACTTGTTCTATTAATCCATCTATACAGACCTCCATCAGGTTGCAAACTGAATATAATTTTTTTCTGCATCTAGCTCTGAAAAAATAGTTGGCCTTCTAGCAGTGTGTGGGACTTTCTCTATTAGTCCATCTATACTGACCTCCATCAGGTTGCAAATTAAAAATAATTTTTATCTGCATCTAGCTCTGAAAAAATATTTGGGCTTCTAGCTGTGTGTGGGACTTGTTCTATTAGTCCATCTATACTGACCTCCATCAGGTTGCAAACTGAATATAATTTTTTTCTGCATCTAGCTCTGAAAAAATATTTGGCCTTCTAGCAGTGTGTGGGACTTTCTCTATTAGTGCATCTATACTGACCTCCATCAGGTTGCAAACTGAATATATTTTTTTTCTGCATCTACCTCTGAAAAAATATTTGGGCTTCTAGCTGTGTGTGGGAATTGTTCTATTAGTCCATCTATACTGACCTCCATCAGGTTGCAAATTAAAAATAATTTTTTGTCTGCATCTAGCTCAGAAAAAATATTTGGCCTTCTAGCAGTGTGTGGGACTTTCTCTATTAGTCCATCTATACTGACCTCCATCAGGTTGCAAACTGAATATATTTTTTTTCTGCATCTAGCTCTGAAAAAATATTTGGGCTTCTAGCTGTGTGTGGGACTTTCTCTATTAGTCCATCTATACTGACCTCCATCAGGTTGCAAATTGAATATAATTTTTTTCTGCATCTAACCCAGCCAATAGTTGTGGCCTAATACCACAATTTGGCCACTCAGCTCTGCTCGGTTCCCATCCATTGTTTTTTTTTGTAAACAACTCCAGAGTTGTGAATTAGTTAACCACCAAAATGAGTGGAAAAGGGCCTGCTGCTGGTGGAAAGGGGAATAGGCGTGTTGGGAAGGGGAAAAAAGGTTGTGTCCGTGGGGTAGGTGTTAAAGCAACAGTAACATCTGCAGAAGAAAGACCATCTTCCAGCCAAACTAAAATGTCTACTTCTTTTAGCGGACAATGTGATAAGATCCCTTTCTTACGGCCACACCAATCGCTACAAATTCCAGATGAGGCACAAAAACAGCAGGTTCTTCAACGGATATCAAGTGCTCCTTTAAGTGGGCTCTCCTCCACATCAACTTCAACATCACAAATACTCCAGTCCTCAAAGGTGTCACCCCAATCGCACTTGCTTCCTCACAGCTCCCAAATCTCCAGCTGCCCGTCTGAGTATGAGGTAGAACAGATGGTTGAGTCTGCAGAGCTGTTTACTCATACTATAGCCTGGGAATCAGAGGTCGACTCCAGCGCTTCTGTGAATCCAGACGAGGAAATGATCTGCACTGATGCCCAGAATCTTTATGAATCGGATCCAGGACCAGACGCAGAAGGTTCTGACCATAATGTAGACCCTCATTCCCAAACTGTAACTCCTGTTGGTGGAGACAATGAGGAAGACGATGATGAGACTCAAATACCTGATTGGAGCGACAACTTTAGTTTTTTGTCAGGGCAGGAACAGGTTGGCTCTGAGGACGACGGGTGTGATAACGCACAGGGTGATGATGATGAGGTTGGAGATCCCACTTACTGTCAACCCACAGTCAGTCAAGAGATGAGGTCAGCAGAGGAGGTGGAGGAAGATGCTAGTGACGACGAGGTCAGGTTGCGCCTTCCTGGACAGAGACGTAGTACTGGAAGCACGTCAACAACTGCATCCTCAAACACAACTCTGCCTCTCACCACAAGTCGTGGTGGCTCTTCAGGTCGCATGGGTGCTAAGCCTTGCATAGCCTGGGCATTTTTTCAGATCGATAAAGATGACCCAACTCGTGTTATCTGTAACATTTGTCAGCAAAAGCTAAGTAGAGGCCAAAAAATACATAGTTTGAGTACTTCATGCATGAACCGGCACATGGACATGAAGCATAAGTTGCAGTGGGAAGCTGCTCAGTGTGCTACAATGCGGCCTAGCCGGCCGGGCCAACCACCGTCTGCCATATCTTGTGCATCCACGGCCTCTTCATCCTCTGTGACTGGGGGGACAGCAGTCACACCTGATTTGGGGCGCAGACCTGCCACCTCTTTACCCGCAACAGCCAGCGTGATTGGCAGGTCATCATTTTCTTTGGAGGTGGTAACACCAGCTGGTGTTGAGCGCTGTCCGACATCGATAGCACCACCTTTGGATCAAGGCAACCTAACATGTCCGCCTGCATCTTCCTCACAGACCAGCAGTTTGCCGGGGACACCCTTATCAACCCCATTTAAGCACAATAGCCAGCCCTCGGTCCCTCAGATGTGGACAAGTAAAAGACCATTTCCTCCTAGCCATGAGAAAGCTAAGAGGTTGAATTTCACCATCTGCAAGCTCTTGGCTACAGAAATGCTGCCTTTCCGCCTGGTGGACACAGAGGATTTTCGAGACCTTATGTCCATCGCAGTGCCCCAGTACCAGATGCCCAGTCGGCACTACTTCTCAAAGAAAGGTGTGCCTGCGCTCCACCAGCATGTCGCACACAACATCACCGCTTCTTTGAGAAACTCTGTATGTGACAGGGTGCATTTCACCACAGACAATTGGACGAGTAGGCATGGACAGGGGCGTTACATGTCGCTGACTGGGCACTGGGTAACTATGGTGACAGCAGGACAAGGGGCTGCTGTCCAAGTCTTGCCGTCCCCACGAGTTGTGCGTCAATCCTCTTTATGTCAAAGTTCCTCCACTGCTTCTGCCTCCTCAACCTCCTCTCGGTCTTCCACCTGCACCCAAAGCCTGTCTGGTCGAGCCACAAGCTTTCTAACTGTGCAGAAGGGATCCTGCACACCTCCTTACTATGCTGGCAGTAGGGCTCAACGTCATCAGGCGGTTTTTACTTTGAAATGTCTGGGAAATGTGAGTCACACAGCTGAGGAGTTGTGGTCAGCTCTGGAGAACCAATTTCATGAATGTTTGTCTCCACTGGACCTGAAACCAGGGAAGGCTGTGTGCGACAATGCTGCAAACCTGGGTGCGGCCCTTCGCCGGGGCAATGTCACACACGTGCCTTGTATGGCTCACGTGTTGAACCTGGTTGTCCAGCAATTTTTAGCCCACTATCCCAGACTAGATGGCCTTCTGCAGAGGGCACGGTCGCTGTGTGCTCACTTCCGCCGTTCGCATCCCGCAGCTCAGCGACTTACATCTCTACAGAAGTCGTTGGGCCTGCCACTTCACCGGCTAAAATGCGATGTGCCTACCCGGTGGAATTCAACTCTGCACATGTTGCAGCGACTGTGGCAGCACCGACAAACCCTGGTGCAATACGTTCTGACGTATAGCCTGGGCCAACGAGATCCGGAGGTGGGGCAAATCACGCTGGAGGAGTGGTCTCAGATCAGGGACCTATGCACCCTTCTGCACAGTTTTGAAATGGCGACGAAGATGTTTAGTGCTGACGATGCCATTATCAGCATGACTATTCCGGTGATTTACATGCTGGAGCACATGTTAAACAGAATTCGGAGTCAGGTGGTGGCACAAGAGGAGGTGGAGGAAGTAGAGGAGGAGGAGTTGTATGCGGAAGGGCTAACATCTGCAAGGTCCAGACGGTCGGCAGCACCAAGTCAGCAGGCATGTGAGGGTGGGGGAGATGGTTTTACCAGGGTGCATGGTAGCAGCCAAACTAGTGAGGAAGGTGCAGGAGCCCAGGAAGAAGTGGAGGACGAACTGATGGAAGACTCATCAGATGAGGGAGACCTTGATCACATTTCTGTTGTGCGAGGTTGGGGGGAGAGGACAGAGGAAGGAAGCATGATTGTTACCTCGCCACCAACACAACAGGGACTTGGTGCTCCTGGATGCGCAACACACATGAGTGCCTTCTTGCTGCACTACCTGCAACATGACCCTCGAATTGTGAGAATTAGAAATAATCCTGACTACTGGTTTTCCACATTGTTAGATCCCCGGTACAAAAGTAAATTTGCAGAAATTATTCCTGCCATAGAAAGGGATGCACGCATGCAGGAGTATCAGCAGAGACTGTTGCAGAATCTTACATGTGCTTTTCCACAAAACACCAGTGGTGCACGTAGTGAATCTCACAGTTCCAACTTGCCAACCGTGAAACCGTCAAGTGTTCAGCACTCAAACCGTAACAGAACCACAGTATCTGCTGGTAACATCAATTTTGCGCAATCATTTCACCACTTTTTTAGCCCATCCTTTGCAAGGCCACAGGAGACAAGAAGTCTGACACATAGTCAACGCCTAGAGACGATGGTACAGGAGTATCTCCAAGTAAACATTGAAGCCATGACTAGTGTTGAGCCACCCCCGTAGTGTTCGAGTTCGGTTCGGTTCGTCGAACACCCGTGTGTTCGCCGAACTGTTCGTCGAACTGTTCGTCGAACACCTTCGAACACCGTTAAAACCAATGGCAGGCAAACAAAAACACATAGAAACACATAGAAAAGACCTTCAAAGGTGTCCAAAAGCTGACAAACTGCTCAGAAGACATAACTAACACATGGAAAAGTGACAAGTACATATAGTCATGCGAAAAGAAAAGAGGTGGAGGAGTAAAAGGAGGGGGAGACACAGATATAGGCATGTCATGCCCTTCTAAAATCCAAAAAGTGAGAAGCCGACACGGCCAGTCCGTTCCTGCCCGTGCCACCTCCGTGTCGCCGGGTTTGTGCCAGAGCCGCGGTGGACCCTGACGGCCAGCCCCCCTCTCCTAATACTGGTGCCTGTCCGCTGGTGGGTCGAGCCCCCCGCGGTGGGGGGGGAGTAACATCTGCAGAAGAAAGACCATCTTCCAGCCAAACTAACATGTCGACTTCTTTTCATGGACAATGTGATACGATCCCTTTGTTACGGACACGCCCATCGCTACAAATTCCAGATGAGGCACAAAAACAGCAGGTGCTTCAGCGGATATCAAGTGCTCCTTCAAGTGGGCTCTCCTCCACCTCAACTTCAACATCACAAATACTCCAGTCCTCAGAGGTGTCACCCCAATCGCACTTGCTTCCTCACAGCTCCCAAGTCTCCAGCAGCCCGTCTGAGTATGGGGTAACACAGATGGTTGAGTCTGCACAGCTGTTTACTCATACTATAGCCTGGGAAACGGAGGTCTGCTCCAGAGCTTCTGTTAATCCAGACGAGGAAATGATCTGCACTGATGCCCAGAATCTTTATAAGTCGGATCCAGGACCAGATGAAGAAGGTTCTGAGCATAATGTAGACCCTCGTTCCCAAACTGTAACTCCTGTTGGTGGAGACAATGATGAAGACGATGATGAGACTCAAATACCTGATTGGAGCGACAACTTGACTTTTCGGTCAGGGCAGGAAGAGGTTGGCTTTGAGGACGACGGGTGTGATAACACACAGGGTGATGATGACAAGTTTGGAGATCCCACTTACTGTCAACCCACAGTCAGCCAGTCGATGAGGTCACCCGGGCCTTTGCCTGGCCTTTGGGATGTCGCGGTGGTCGGCTCCCTGGCCCGTACCCTGGGGTCTCTCTTTAAAAGGGTGGATAATTGTTAATTTTATAAGAGTTTGTGACACCACCTGTGGTATCTGGTGAGAAGCACCAGCGCTGCAGCAGTCCACTGAGGCCCGTGATAAGGCAGCTCGATGGTATAGCGCCCCACAGGTGGAGCTAGGTCTCAGGGCAGCGTATGCAGGGGGAATGCAGGACAGGCGAGACCCAGCTGGGTCAGAGCAAGAACGGAAACGGACACGGTAGTCACTTCAGTACCTTTTACTGGAGGAAATTCAGGCACATCCTGGAGCACTGTAGGGTGAAGGGTGCATATCAGGATCCTCCCCAATGAGCGGGTGTAGGGCCTCCTGTTTCTTGCCTCTGCGCAGTAAGTTTCTGACCTGCCTGGAGCTAGGCCTAACTTTGTCTCTGTCCTGCGCTGGCTGACCTTGTGGTAGGGCCTTCTCTTGAAGTTCACGCTCCCAGTATGCGGGGCCTAAGCGTCTCCTGGCTCTGTTACGTATCAGCACCTTAGCGATCCTGGGACTTGTAGTTCTCCAGGGATTCCGGTTATGCCTTACTGGGTCATAGAGATCCCGGTAAGCTCGGATCCGGTGTCCGGTAAATGCTTCGGGGTGAGCTGGTTAAGCTCCTCTGCCCCTTATGTACTAACTCGCCACTCGCCTTCGGCCTACTCGGGCCCTCAATAGGCTATACACACTAACGGCAGCTTGCCGAGCTTCACCGATCTTATGACGCTGGCACACCTTAAGCTCTATCTGGGCTCCCTGAATCTAGCTAGCAGGAGCCTCGTGCTCCACTGCTGAACTATTAACTGAGTTCTCTAGACTAGACTGAGCTCCACTGCAGACTGACCTCTCTTAGGCTTCTCTACTGCAGGAACTCTTCAGAGGAACTGAACTGCCTAGCTCCACCTTCCCTATTTATATCCCTAACGGGCTCCCTCTGCTGGTCTGAGGTGGAAGGTGGAGATGTGTGAATGTTTATGGGGGCCTCTTGTGGAGGATTCCATCAATACACTCTTCTAGGATCTGTGATACCAAGCGCAGCGGGGCGTCACAGATGCTATTGACGACGAGGTTAGGTTGCGCCTTCCTGGACAGAGACGGAGTACTGGAAGCACGTCAACAACTGCATCCTCAACCACAACTCCGCCTCTGACCACAAGTCGTAGTGGCTCTTCAGGTCGCATGGGCTCTAAGCCTTGCATAGCCTGGGCATTTATTCAGATCGATAAGGATGACCCAACTCGTGTTATCTGTAATATTTGTCACCAAAAGCTAAGTAGAGGCCAAAAAATCCATAGTTTGAGTACTTCATGCATGTACCGTCACATGGATATGAAGCATAAGTTGCAGTGGGAAGCTCACTGTGCTACAATGCGGCCTAGCAGGCTGGGCCAACCACCGTCTGCCCCATCTTGTGCATCCGCGGCCTCTTCATCCTCTGTGACTGGGGGGACAGCAGTCACATATGTTTTTGGACGCAGACCTGCCACCTCTTTACCTGCAACAGCCAGTGTGATTGGCAGGTCGTCAGTTCATTGGGAAGTAAAAAACACCTGCTGGTGTTGAGAGCTCTCTGACATCGAGAGCACCACCTTTGGATCAAGGCAACCTAACATGTCTGCCTGCATCTTCCTCACAGACCGGCAGTTTGCCAGGGACACCCTACTCAACCCCGTCAAAGCACAACAGCCAGCCCTCGGTCCCTCAGATGTGGACAAGTAAAAGACCATTTCCTCCTAGCCATGAGAAAGCTAAGAGGTTGAATTTCACCATCTGCAAGCTGTTGGCTACAGAAATGCTGCCTTTTCGCCTGGAGGACACAGTGGATTTTTGAAACCTTATGTCCGTCGCAGTGCCCCAGTACCAGATGCTGAGTCGGCACTACTTCTCAAAGAAAGGTGTGCCTGCGCTCCACCAGCATGTCGCACACAACATCACCGCTTTTTTGAGAAACTCTGTGTGTGACAGGGTGCATTTCACCACAGACACTTGGACGAGTAGGCATGGACAGGGGCGTTACATGTCGCTGACAGGGCACTGGGTAACTATGGTGACAGCAGGACAAGGGGCTGCTGTCCAAGTCTTGCCGTCCCCGCGAGTTGTACGTCAATCCTCTTTATCTAGAAGTTCCTCCACTGCTTCTGCCTCCTGAACCTCCTCTCGGTCCTCCACCTGCACCCAAAGCCTGTCTGGTAATGCCACCTGCTTTCTAACTGCGCACCTCCTTACTATGCTGGCAGCAGGGCTCAACGGCATCAGTGTTTACTTTGAAATGTCTGGGAAATGTGAGTCACACAGCTGAGGACTTGTGGTCAGCTCTGGAGACCCAGTTTCATGAATGGTTGTCTCCACTGGACCTGCAACCAGGGAAGGCCGTGTGCGACAATGCTGCAAACCTGGGTGCGGCCCTTCGCCGGGGCAATGTTACACACGTGCCTTGTATGGCTCACGTGTTGAACCTGGTTGTCCATAAATTTTTAGCCCACTATCCCGGACTAGATGGCCTTCTGCAGAGGGCACGGTCGCTGTGTGCTCACTTCCGCCGTTTGCATCCCGCAGCTCAACGACTTACATCTCTACAGAAGTCGTTGGGCCTGCCAGTTCACCGGCTGAAATGCGATGTGCCGACACGGTGGAATTCAACTCTGCACATGTTGCAGCGACTGTGGCAGCACCAACAAGCCCTGGTGCAATAGTTTCTGACGTATAGCCTGGGCCAACGAGATCCAGAGGTGGGGCAAATCACACAGCAGGAGTGGTCTCAGATCAGGGACCTATGAAGTTGACGCGCCCCCTGGGCCGTGGGGTACCCGGAGCCGGGCCGGTAGACGCTGGGGGTTGTAGTCACTGTGGCGGTGACCCGGTCCGTGACCCAGGGCGGTCAATCCAACGGTAATTTGTATATATGGATTTTATAATGTCCGACTACGTCACCTGTGGAGTGCGGCCAAAGGGGCCGCCGCTGCGGAACAGTCCTCTGAAGCTGGTGGTTTTGCTGCAATGGTATTATTACTCACCACAGGAAGAGTGTAGCTTCAGGGCAGTGTGGGTGGATGATGGTGGTTGTAGTGCAGGGAGTCAGTAATGAACACAGAGTCCGTGTGATGCAGTCCCAAGATCTTTACTCACAGTTGTTAATAATAATAATAATAATAGTTTATTTTTATAGCGCCAACATATTCCGCAGCACTTTACAATTTTAAGGGGGACATATACAGACAATACAGAATAAGCATATCTCATATCGAACGGAGTGAGGGCCCTGCTCGCGAGCTTACAGTCTATGAGGAAGTGGGGGAGACACAAAAGGTAAAAAGTACATATATTGTATAATGCAGCCTTGATATACTGAATAGGATAAATAATAATACATGGACTGGTCGCCAGCCAGTATGTGTACAGTCCTGACAGAGGCTATTAAGTGCATGGTTGGTTTGAACCCGAAGTTGAAGAAGAATTTAATATGGGGGAAAGCTGGGATGGACAGAGTGTGTTTAGGTGATACGCCAGTCTAAAGAAATGTGTTTTTAGGGTTCGCTTGAAACTGTGGGTATTGGGAATTAATCGAACTGTCCTGGGTAGTGCATTCCAGAGAATTGGCGCAGCACGCGAGAAATCTTGGAGACGGGAGTGGGAAGTTCGGATTATGGAGGATTTTAGTTTCAAGTCATTTGCAGAACGGAGGGCACGTGTAGGGTGGTAGACTGAGACAAGGGAGGAGATGTAGGGGGGTACTGAAGCATGGAGCGCTTTGTGGGTAAGCGTGATAAGTTTAAAACGAACTCTATATTGGATGGGCAACCAATGCAATGACTGGCACAGGGAAGAGGCATCTGAGTAGCGGTTGGCGAGGAATATGATCCTGGCTGCTGCGTTCAGGACGGATAGGAGAGGGGAGAGTTTAGTAAGAGGGAGACTGATTAGTAGAGCGTTGCAATAGTCAAGACGAGAATGAATAAGAGCGACAGTAAGAGTTTTTGCCGAGTCAAAGGTGAGAAAAGTCCTGATTCTTGAGATGTTTTTGAGGTGTAGATGACATGAACGAGCGAGTGATTTGATGTGAGGAGTGAAAGAAAGATCTGAATCAAAAATGACCCCAAGACAGCGGGCTTGTAGCTGGGGAGTAATGGTTGAGCCACAAACGGAGATGGCAATATCGGGCACAGGTAGATTAATGGAGGGAGGAAAGACGAGGAGTTCAGTTTTTGACAGATTCAGTTTTAGGTAGAGGGAGGACATAATGTTAGACACAGCAGAAAGACAATCACTGGTCTTTTGTAGTAATGCAGGGGTGATGTCCGGAGCAGAGGTGTATAATTGGGTGTCATCAGCATAGAGATGGTACTGAAAACCGAATCTACTGATTGTTTGTCCAATAGGAGCGGTGTATAAGGAGAAAAGAAGGGGGCCTAGGACTGATCCTTGAGGAACCCCGACAGTAAGGGGAAGTAGGGAGGAGGAGGAGCCGGCAAAAGACACAGAGAAGGAGCGGTCAGAGAGATAAGAGGAGAACCAGGAGAGAACCGTGTCCTTGAGGCCAATAGTGCGGAGCATAGTGAGGAGGAGCTGATGATCCACAGTGTCGAATGCTGCAGAGAGATCCAGGAGAATCAGCAGGGAGTAGTGACCATTAGATTTAGCTGTTAGTAGATCATTAGAGACTTTAGTGAGGGCAGTTTCAGTAGAATGTAAAAAGCGGAAACCAGATTGTAAAGGGTCAAGAAGAGAGTTGTCTGAGAGATAGCGGATTAGACGGGAGTGGACCAGGCGTTCCAGGAGTTTAGAGATAAAGGGAAGATTGGAAACAGGTCTGTAGTTGGCCGTGCAGTTCTGGTCGAGGGATGGTTTTTTAAGTAATGGTTGTATGCTGGCGTGTTTAAAAGAAGAGGGAAAGATACCAGATGAGAGGGAAAGGTTGAAAATTTTAGTTAGGTGAGAGGTGACAGCTGGAGCAAGGGACTGAAGGAGATGTGAGGGAATAGGGTCGCTGGTGCAGGTGGTAGGGCGAGAAGATGCAAGGAGCCTGATCACTTCATCTTCCGTGACTGGTTCGAAGTCAGAAAATGAGCAAGATACAATGTGGCGGGGGGGAGCATGCATAACATTTGGGGATTGGGAGAAAATTTCCTGTCGGATATGGTCAATTTTTTCTTTGAAATAGTTAGCCAGATCGTCAGCGCTGAGGTCGGTGGTCGGGGCCTGTGCTGTTTGATTGAGGAGAGAATGAAACGTGTCAAAGAGTCGTTTAGGATTATTGGAAAGTGAGATGATGAGGTTGTTAAAGTAGGTTTGTTTGGAGAGGTGAAGGGCAGAGTTATATGTTTTCAGCATAAATTTATAGTGGAGGAAATCTTCGGGCAGATTTGATTTTCTCCACAGCCGTTCAGCGCACCTGGAGTACCTCTGGAGAAGACGTGTTTGAGGCGTGTGCCAGGGTTGTCGCCATCTATGCCGAATTGTTCTTTGTGTAGGAGGTGCGGCTTCATCCAGGGCGCATAGCATTATTTTGTTATAATGCTTCAATGCAGAGTCGGGACATGAGAGGGAGGAGATTGGGGCCAATGATGATTGCAACCTTTTTATAAATTTCTGGGTGTTAATGGCGCGTAAATTTCTATAAGTGTGGACGGTGGGAGTGTCTTGAGTAGAGTCACAGTTCTTGACAGAGAATGAAAGAAGATTATGGTCAGAGAGTGGAAGGGGAGAGTTAGTAAAGTCATGTACTGAGCAAAGCCGGGAGAAGATCAGGTCCAATGTGTTCCCGTCCTCATGTGTAGGAGAATTAGCAAGCTGTGAAAGGCCGAAGGAGGAGGTTAATGATAAAAGATGCGTGGCAGATGGGGAAAGAGGATCGCCAATTGGGATGTTAAAGTCTCCCATGATTATCGTGGGGATGTCGCAGGATAGAAAATTTGTAAGCCAGGCAGCAAAGTGATCAAGGAATTGACGGGGGGGACCTGGGGGGCGATAGACAACCGCCACTCGCAGGGAGAAGGGCCGGTAGAGTCTGACTGTATGGGCCTCAAAGGACGGGAAGATAAGGGAGGGTACAGGGGGGATAACCTGAAAAGTACATTTTGTTGAAAGAAGCAGACCAACACCTCCACCTGATCTGTTGTCAGGTCGCGGGGTATGAGAGAAATGTAGGCCACCATAGGAGAGAGCTGCAGCGGCGGTGGTGTCCGACTGCTGGATCCAGGTTTCAGTGAGAGCCAGAAGGTTGAGGGAATTAGAGAGGAAAAAGTCATGGATGTAAGTGAGTTTATTACAAGCTGAGCGTGCATTCCAAAGGGCACAGTTGAATGAGACAGAAGATATGCAGGGAATATTAATGAGATTAGCAGGGTTTCTGAATGTAACAGGGAAAGAGTTAGTGTTATTATTACTGGAGGGTCCTGGGAGAAATATCACCTGCGACTAATAGAAGGAAGATACAGAGAGTGAGCAGATGATTGAGTGATTTGTGACAGCGTTTCCTGCGTTGTATGGTGGGAATGAATGGATCTGCGTGGTATAACATTGTGAAGAGAGCATGACAACTGTACATAGGAGAAGAGAGGAGTGAGGGATTAATATGGATGAAGTGTGCCGCATTTGTGGGAGAACGGTGAATGTGGATGATTGTAGCAACCAGAAAATAAATGGCACAGATACAAATGGTGAATACTGTTTGCCAAAAAGATGACCTATAAGCAAGTTTGTTGGTTTGTCTTGCATGTCTTACCTGTCTCCTGCCCTGTCCAACTGCCATTTTCTAACTGCCAGGGCACTTTGCTAAATTATGGCACTTTGATAAAGTATGCATAAATGCTATATGCATAAATGCCCCCGCATAAATGCTGCCCCTTAACTAAGTCTCAATATATAGGGACGTATCTGCTTAGATCTGCACAGATTTAACTCATTAACAATCAATCACTAGCTTAAAAGACAACAGGAGACCATAAAGTGCAGGGAAAAAAAAAACAGACTAGTAAACTCGGCATGGATCATAAACTCTTAAAGTAAGTGTGATGACCTTTAAGTATCATGGAATAAAAAAGCTAGAGGAGTGAAAAAATATATACCAGAAATTGATAGGCTGCAGAGCATTGCATGGAGATATAATGCAGTTTTCAGGACAGATCACACAAGCAGTGTTGCAGTCCAGATTACAGGTACCAGAGCTATCTCACCCGTCGTGCTGTGCGTACTCAGTGAGGGGCTCAGTCCACCCCCAGATAGCTCCGGAGTACTTAGCAGGACCCCCTTCTGTGTGTCCTTTCTCTGGCCTTCTCCCTGCACCTCACACCCAGTGACACTTCTATCCGGTATCCTCGGGCCTTGGCGGGCGACTTGTGTTCCGTCCCCTGGGTCCTATGTGGCTACCTTCTTAGTGAGACTGGTGTGGACTTTTGCCTGCAGTACATGAAATGCTGCAGCCTCCGGTTTCTAGTTGAGCCTTGCTGTTTCTCCTCTAGTTGAGGGACCGGTTCCCCTTATCTGGCCTGACCCCTCTACCTCCTGGTAGCAGCGGGAGTACAGGTGGCCTTCTGCACGGCCCGTAGCCCTAGGGTCCCTTCGATTCCTGGAGCCTTCCTGCTCCCACTCCTCTCTTCTCTCCTTCAGTCCTGGGCCTCCCAGGCTAGGCCCGCCTCCGGAGCAGAGCTCATGCCGAGCCTCTGCTCCTGTCACTTTTCCTCCTCTGACTGGCTTGCTCTTTCTAAGATGGCTTCCTATTTATACTCTCCCTGTCATGTGCTCCCCTAAGCTGCTCCCCTAAGCACCCACTACATAGGATCCTCCCACCAGCTAGGGACCTGGGACTGTGCTCTACCTTAGGAGCAATCTCGCCCTAACCCCACTGCGGGTATGTGTTGGATGCAGGTGTTAGGGTTCCGAGCCATACGCCTTCCTTACCTGAGGGTGAGATACCACACCTCTGGGTGAGATGCAGTAACTCTGTGGTGACTGCACCCTCAGGGGCGCCACACACCTTTCTGCACAGTTTTGAAATGGCGACGAAGATGTTTAGTGCTGACGACGATGCCATTATCAGCATAACTATTCCGGTGATTTACATGCTGGAGCACACATTAAACAGAATTCAGAGTCAGGTGGTCGGACAAGAGGAGGTGGAGGAAGTAGAGGAGGAGTCGTATGCGGAAGGGATAACATCTCCAAGGTCCAGACGGTTGGCAGCACCAAGGAGGCAGGCATGGGAGGGTGGGGGAGAGGGATTAAACAGGGTGCATGGTAGCAGCCAAACTGTTGAGGAAGGTGCAGGAGCCGAGGAAGAAGTGGAGGATGAACTGGCGATGGGCATGGAAGACTCATCAGATGAGGGAGACCTTGATCACATTTCTGTTGTGCGAGGTTGGGGGGAGAGGGCAGAAGAAAGAAGCATGATTCTTACCTCGCTACCAACACAACAAGGACTTGGTCCTCCTGGATGCGCAAGACACATGAGTGCCTTCTTGCTGCACTACCTGCAACATGACCCTCAGATTGCAGAATTCGAAGTAATCTCGACTACTGGGTTGCCACACTCTTAGATCCCCGGTACAAAAGTAAATTTGCCGAAATGATTCCTGCCATAAAAAGGGATTGACGCATGCAGGAGTATCTGCAGACGCTGTTGCAGAATCTTACATGTGCTTTTCCACAAAACACCAGTACAAATCATGGATTCGCAAGGACTTTTCTAATCCTGTGTTATCCTTGGGAGGCTAAAAGCTTGAGGATTTGGTAATATCACCTCACCAACCGTTTTAAGCAACTGTGGGGCAATTGATGCCACTTAACCCTAGAACGCATGACCATAAAAATCTACACTTTCATATACCTGGGGCCTTTTAGGCCCGTGTGCAAATAACATTGAATAACTCAAACTCAAATGACAAACAACTATATACATGAAGAATACCTAGAGTTTCAAAATTCTAACTAAAGTAATCTTGCAGAAAATAGAAAACAATTAACAGGGCGGGACTGCGAGGCCCCAGGTATGCGTTCTAGGGTTAAGTGGTGTCTGTGCCACAATTTTGGGAAAAAATGGAAACTCTTTTTGGAGTCCCCTTGCTGTGTCTTACGTGACGTTGGCATCGTCAATTCCAGGTGGGTTGGGTCGCTCCCCCCCCCCTTTTAACTGTAAGAAACTACATACACTATGGCTTGGGGTAACACAGATGATTGAGTCTGAAGAGCTGTTTACTCAGAGGTCTGCTCCAAATCTTCAGTGTCTGCTAGTCAGCGTAGAATTTTTAACTGCATCTAGCCTAGGCAATACTTTGGGCATAGTAGCCCAGCTGCGAAGCAAGCTGCACCGCCTGTGTATCTAATAAGAATTTTTAAATGCATCTAGCCTAGGCAGACTGTGGGGACCCCCAACCAAACCCAGACGCTCAGCCCCCCTACCGCCCCCCTTTCCTTGACAATACAATAATGTAACTCTTACAACTGGATGGGTGAGGATCGGTCACAGCTTTATTAACTCTTTATACTCATTCCATTAGAAAGACATTTTATTTCTAAAATAATTCAGCTTGTTGCAGCATGCCCTGGGTCTCCACTCCGGCAACTTGGCCAACAAGTGTAACTCTCCAACATGTCCTTTCTATTTCCAGGCCACGGAGGATCCTGCGTACTCGTATGCAGGACTCTGACCCCCACCCATCACTCTTAACGCTTGTTCCACTCTGTCCTGGAGTCCTGACAGGAATATGTCCAGTCCAATATCCATTAAGTGAACACCGTCGGGCCGTATGAGGCCTGCTTTATCTCCTTCCAGTTGTCGGTGTCGTACCACTCTTCTAAATTTTGCCATCCGAATATTTATTACCCGCCTTGTCCATTCGATGGCCGTGATGTCTAGCGCACCTTGCCATACCGCTATCGGCACAATCTCTGACCATACTATAGCTAGTTTTGTGAAAAATTCTCTGAAGCGCTCAGTGTCTAGTTTCATTATTGCCATTAGTTATGCGCTCTTGTGATGACCTAGGTTGTTTCCCCCGGCCTGTATAACTAAGATGACCAGACATCTTGCCTCTCTCCCTACCTTGATTACCTCCATTAGTACCTGTGGCCATAGCAGGCCTCTAATACCTCTCCAGTTGAAATATGTGTTATGAAACTCTAATTTCCTCCCGCCTGGGCGGACTTTCGCCCTTTAATCTGCCCAATATATATACGAGTGGCCTATCACCCACACTGTTGGCTTAGCGTCACCTGTAAAAGAAACAAACCACGTTAGGATAACAAGTCCGTTCTTATGTATCTTGCCAAACACGTGGATCACCATCTCTCTATCCTCTGAACTTCCGTTTCTGACAGTCCTGCTCTTGCTGCTTCTGTGGCTGCGCCTATGCGGAATGAGTGTGTCCCGTAATCTTTGGGGTGGTTCCCTGCCGATGTTATGCATTTATTAAATATAGCTTGGAACTGGTATCTTGCTAATGGCGTCCCATCAATGTGTGATAGGAACAAATTACTTTGTGATCTGATGGTTAGATATGGTTTTACTATTGTTACCCGACTCAGTGTACCGTTTGTGGGTTGTAGAAGTACCCAAGTGCCCCTGCCCGCTGGAACCATTTTCGATTTGTGTATGCGTAGACGTATTGCATTATTGGCTATGACTACGTCCTGGTGTAATAAGCCTCCACTGGTGCTAATTTTGGATTGAGGGACTAATTCGCTTATGCATAGCGCCCCGAAGAAGGCGATCACAAATGCAGTAGACAGTAGTGTTGCTTCAAATTGTGAGTGTCATGTTAATGGTGTTAGGGATATGATGTGAGAAATCAGTTTTAGTGACACGGGACGGGACGTCTACACTCCTGACTTGGCTGACCCCTTTTCCACCCTTTTATGGATTGTCTGATGATGAATCTTTGTCACATCTCCCCAATTCAGTAGTTGGAAGTGAAATGCTACTCCGGTCAGACACCGCTGCGCTGACGCCCCTGATATGCCCCTCATCATTAGCTGGTGGAGAAAATCTATGGTGACTTGTGATCTGGCTTGTTCACATTGGTCAACCCGTATGCCTGCTACTAGTCGTGTCCACTCTTCCCATGCCTTACCGTATGCTTGCCACGTCGACGGGGCAACTGACGCTCTGATTAATGGCATCAACTATTCGCCACTAGATCCCATAGGGAAGGTGGGCAACTGTTGTCCCGATGGGTGGGCATTGTGGAAGAGCTCTGTGAAAATCTGCCAATTGAATTGTTATAAAGCGTTAGCAGCAGCCTTAGACCCCTCAGCATAGTGGCTAGCGCGGACCCATACATTGTGTTTTAGGCACAGGAATGCTAGCCTGGGTAGTAGGCCTAGCACTGGGAGAGACGATGATGCCATCTTATTAATGCAGTGCGCTAAGCTGGTGTTTTTTGTTATGAAGCGTATATTTTTGTAAGCCAGGAGCGCGCCCCATATTTCTATTGCTGCCACTATTGGGAAGAAAAATTATTTTCAGGGCTAGATGCAGCGAAAAATTATTATTAATTGAAAAACTGGTGGAGCTTGGTATAGATGGCCTAATACAATGAGACCCACACACTGCTAGAAGGCCAAATATTTTTTCAGAGGTAGATGCAGAAAAAAATTATATTCAGTTTGCAACCTTATGGAGGTCAGTATAGATGGACTAATAGAACAAGTCCCACACACAGCTAGAAGGCCAAATATTTTTTCAGAGGTAGATGAAGAAAAAAATTATATTCAGTTTGCAACCTTATGGAGGTCAGTATAGATGGACTAATAGAACAAGTACAACACACAGCTAGAAGCCCAATATTTTTTCAGAGGTAGATGCAGAAAAAAATATATTCAGTTTGCAACCTGATGGAGGTCTGTATAGATGGACTAATACAACAAGTCCCACACACAGCTAGAAGCCCAATATTTTTTCAGAGGTAGATGCAGAAAAAAATATATTCAGTTTGCAACCTGATGGAGGTCAGTATAGATGGACTAATACAACAAGTCCCACACACAGCTAGAAGCCCAATATTTTTTCAGAGCTAGATGCAGAAAAAAATTATATTCAATTTGCAACCTGATGGAGGTCAGTATAGATGGACTAATAGAATGATGCTATGCCCAAAAGATTTTACTTCACTAGGTGCAGTAAAAAAATTGGTATTCTATACACAGGTGGTATATCTTGCAACACAGATAGGCTACTCCACTGACTAACACACTCTGCAATAGGCCAAAAAGGATTAGCTTTGCTAGATTCAGCCAAATGCTGTGAAAAAAACTTGCACAGCACTGGCACAGACCTGCCTGGCAAAAACTGATAGGAACTGATGTAACCTAGTCCTGAAAAGGACTCCAATTACAATTAGTCTTTACTCCCACAATCTATCTATTTAAGAGCACAGACCTGCCTGATAAAAGTCGTAGGAAATGCTGTAACCTAGTCCTTAAAAGGACTGCAATCACAACTATTCCCTACTCCCAAGCTATCTGTAGATTTGTGCGAAAATTGGCTTGAAATTAACAAGGTATAGCGCACACAGCAACAGCGGTGCCGTCTAACACGCAGCTGCAGCAGTGAGAAAATGGTGGTGACGGGGAAAATGGCTTGGTCTTATAGGGCAAGGACATGTGACATACACTGCCAATGACACATGCCCTTGCTTGTGTGAAAAAAAGCACTTCGCTCCGTGTGTGCGCTGCTGATAGGCTGACAGATTGCACCTCCCCACTGCAAATGCGGGAAAGAGAAAAAAAAATGGAGATCTTCATTGCTCCTGCAGAGATCCATCCCCTGCCCCTCCCCCCACCCCGTTGTACACTCAAACTGCGTATTAACATTAATTTTCATCATTACTGAGAAAAAATCCAGTTATGATTTTGGTGCACGAACAGTTATCGAACATAACCTCGAACAGCCGAATTTTTCTCAAATTGTTCGTGTTCGCCGATCGGCTCGAACACCGCCCAAAACAGCTCGAATTTGAGATTGGCGAACAGTTCGAGTAGAACAACGCTCATCTCTAGCCATGACTGTGTCACTGGACCCTTGCTCTTTTTGGGCTTCCAATCTGGATAAATGGCCGGAGCTAGCCACTTACGCCTTGGAGTTCTTGTCATGCCCCGCAGCCAGCGTTCTGTCTGAACGTGTGTTCAGCGCTGCTGGTGGTGTGCTGACAGATAAGCGCACGCGGCTCTCCACTGATAATGTAGACAGACTCACGTTCATAAAGATGAACAAATCATGGATCCGAAACGACTTTTCTACCCCTGTGTCATCCTGGGGAGAGTAAAAGCTTGATGATTGGTTAAAATCACCCTACCAACCGTTTTAAGCTTTCAAATTACTAATCATGTTTATCTGCATCTTGACTGGAAAATAATTTGGGCTTTGTAGCAGTGTGCAGCACTGATCCTATTAGCCCATCTATACTAAGCTCCACCAGATTTAAAATTAATAATAATTTTTAGCTGCATCTAGCCCGGAAAATAATTTTGGGGCTCCGAGATGCGCAAGACACATAAGTGCCTTCTTGCTGCACTACCTGCAACATGACCCTCATATTGTCAGAATTCGAAGTTATCATGACTACTGGGTTGCCACACTCTTAGATCCCCCAAACTTTTCGATCAACCTTTTCATTTTAATAAAGACCAAAAAAATGGTCATTTTTGAAATTATAAGCATTAGCAGGTTATTAGAAACTGAAATCAAACAGTTTTCAACTCAAAACTTTATTCTAGGTGATGTTACATTTTCACATAGGACCCCTTGTACGAAAGGAGCTTCTGAACTCTCTCGTCCATTGAATTTGTCAGGTTTTGGATGGTTTCTGCTTCAATTGTTTTGCATAAGGACAGAATACCCTCCCAGAGCTGTTGCTTAGATGTGAACTGCCTCCCGCCATCATAGACACTCCTTTTGATGATGCTCCAGAGGTTCTGAATGGGGTAGTGGTCAGGGGAGCATGGGGGTCACACCATAAGTTTGTCACCTTTTATGCCCATATCAGCCAGAGATGCAGATGTTTTATGTGCAGCATGAGATGGTGCATTATCATGCAAAAAAATGATCTTGCTGTGAAATACATGGTTCTTCTTCTTGAACCATGGCAGGAAGTGCTGTTTGAGAAAATCCACATACATTATGGAGTTCATCTTTAGCGCCTTCAGGGATCCTAAAGGGGCCGACAATCTCTCTCCCCATGATTCCAGCCCAAAACATTACTCCACCTCCTCCTTGTTGGCGCTGTAGCCGTGTTTGCGTGGGGTGTCCATCAACCAGCCATCCTCCACTCCATCCATCTGGACCATCGAGCGCTGCACGGCACTCATCCGTGAACAAAACAGTTTTGAAATCAGTCTTCATGTAATGTTTGGCCCACTGGAGCCGTTTCTGCTTGTGTGAAGTGGATAGAGGAGGTCGACAGGATGGCATATGCACAGCTGCAAACCTCTGAAGGACCCTGCATCTTGTTGTTCTGGGGACGTTGGAGGCACCAGCAGCTTCAAAAACTTGTCTGCTGCTATGACAAGGCTTTTTTGCCGCTGCTCTTTTAACCTGACGTAATTGCCTGTAGGAAAGAGTCCTCAATTTGCCCTTATTAGCACGCACACGTGTGTACTGTGAATAAGCTACATACTTCTTGATTGCCAAGACACTTCATCCTGATCATCGCACAATGTTGATTGTAGTCATGCCTTGACCTAAACACTCCACAATTTGTTGCTTCTCAGCAGCCGACACAACCTTTTTCTTTCCCATTTTGGCAGAAAATGTAGGCTGCTTAATAATGTGAGACAGCCTTAATAAGTAGTCTTGCCTTTCATTGGACACACCTGCCAAACTAATTAGCACAGGTGTCTGCAATTGCTTACAGTGATATAAAGAGCCCTGACACACATCACCATCAATGAGTTTAACTGACAAACAAACAAATTCTTCCCTTATCACTCCTAAACACTTTTTGCATAATAATTTGGAACACAGTGTACATGTGCTTTTCCACAAAACACCAGTGGTTCACGTAGTGAATCTTACAGTTCTAACTTGCCAACCGTGGTCTGTATGGAGTTGTTCAATAAAGGGCCCAAAATTAAGATAACATAGATGGGAGAGGTCTCTGTGAATAGGAATTCCTAAGTATTTGATACCCTGTGAGGGCCAGGCAAAGGGAAAGTTGGACTGGATGGAATCCTATATGGATTTGGGGAGGGAGACATCGAGGGCCTCAGACTTCGCTGCATTGATTTTAAAATTTGACCATGTAACAAAGTGATCTATTTCAGCCATAACAGCATGGATGGATATATGTGATTGAGTGATATATACTAGTACATCATCAGCAAATAGAGAGCACTTGTACTCGGTGCCTCCCACCTCAATCCACCTAATATTGGGGTTATGGCGAATTGATGAGAGCAGGTGCTCCGTCACTAGGATGTATAAGAGAGGGGACAGAGGACATCCCTGCCTTGTCCCATTGGTGATTGTGAAAGGTGATGAAAATGTTCTGATGCACCCCCTGGGCCTTGGGACACCCGGAGCCGGACCCTTTTTGGTGGATGCTGGTGGTTGTAGTCTTCATGGCGGCGACCCGGTTCCGTGGCTCAGGGTGGTCAAACCAGTGGCGGAACTATTTATGTGGTTTTGATGTTTAAATGTCCGACTACGCCACCCGTGGATTGCGGACAGAGTGAACCGCCGCTGCAGGGCAGACCGCTGAGGCTGGTGTTGTGGGTGCAGCAGAGCGTAGCATAACTCCCCACGGGAGGAGTATAGCCTCAGGGCAGTGTATGCGGAGGATGGGGGTGATGGTGCAGGGCAGCAGCAGTAACGACACGGAGTCAGTGATGCAGTCCAGGGCCTTTACTCACAGTTCTTATTATCCAGACCACGTCTGCAGGTAACGGCTGCCCACGTCGTACTGTGCTCACCAGGTGAGGGGCTCAGACAACTCCCAGATAACTTTGGAGCGCTTCACAGGACCCCCTTTGTGTGTCCTTTGTCTGGCTTTTCTTACCAACCCTTCTGTCCGGCTGCCTCGGGCCTCCTCTTGGTAAACTTGGCGCCAGTTTCCCTGACCCTATGTGCTGCCCTCCTAGCGGGTGTAGCGAGGGGCTGCGCCACATAAAATGTCACAGCCTCCTGTTTCTAGCTGAGGGTCGTTTCCTGCCTCTACTAGTTTCGGGGACCGGTCTCCCCCTTTGGCCTGACCACTCCATGCAGGTGGATTTGGGCGTGCGGTGGCGACTCGCCCGTCCGCACCCCTGGGATCCCTTCGTTCCTCGTTCCTGGAGCCTTCTCCGCTCCTCTTCCTTCCTTCTCCCTCTTCCAGGCCTGGGCCTCTGTTACTAGGCCCGCCTCCGGAGCAGAGCTCATGCAGAGCCCCTGCTCCCTGCCACTTCTGCTCAGACTTCTCTGCACTGAACTAAGATGGTGCCCACCTTTTATACTCCCTTCTCAATGCACCCAGGAACTGCTTCCTCCCTGCTCCTGCACTACAGGGTTGCCCTTCCTCAGTGTTCCCTCCCCCCACTCCAGCCAGGGACAGGGAATGTCGTGCCCATCTCAGGGGCATATTGGTCGCCCTGCCCCACGGCAATGTGGTGTAATGCATGCAGGTGTCGGGTCCTGATCCACACTCCATCCTTACCTGAGAGTGAGATATCACACCTCTGGGTGAGGTGCAATACCTCTGTAGCAACCGAGCCCTTAGGGTGCTACAGTTCCATTTATCTTCAGCCTAGGTGATGTATTGTGATACAGGGCCGTGATTTTGGCTATAAAAGGGTCCCCTAGACCCCTACCCCAAGCTTTTTAAGAGAATCATATATGGCGTGCCAGGAGACTCTATGGAATGCTTTCTCAGCATCCAACGAGAGCATCTAATTACAAAATTTTAACTGCATCTAGCCCAGGAAATACTTTGTGCCTAGTAGCAGTGTCTGCTAGTCAGCGGATTATCCCGGCTGTCAAGCAAGCTACACCACCTGTAGTTTGGACACTTAATTTTTTCAAAGGAAATGCTTCGGGACCAAGGGATACTCAGTGAAAAGCATCAGGAGGCACCCCAAGGCATAGGGGCTGGGGCTGGCAGTAGGATGCCTTGCGGTGGACAGCCGAGCTCGATCCTTATAAAAGCTTTTTAACTGCAGCAGCTTTAGTGGACGCTACTGGAGCTGGAATTACGCGGCTGCTGGCATGAGACTTGCCCTCCAATAGATCCTTGTAAATGGATTTAAAGTGTATTCATTCAAATTAGAGAGACAATTTAAATTAAAAAGCTTAGAGCTGCCTCCACCACAGGGGGGCTTGCTCGACCCACCAGCGGACAGGCACCAGTATTGGGAGAGGGGGGCTGGCCGTCAGGGTTCACCGCGGCTCTGGCACAAACCCGGCGACACGGAGGTGGTACGGGCAGGAGCGGACTGAACGTGTCGGCTTCTCACTTTTTGGATTTTAGAAGGGCATGACATGCCTATATCTGTGTCTCCCCCTCCTTTTACTCCTCCACCTCTTTTCTTTTCTCATGACTATATGTACTTGTCACTTTTCCATGTGTTAGTTGTGTCTTCTGAGCAGTTTGTCAGCTTTTGGACACCTTTGAAGGTGTTTTCTATGTGTTTCTATGTGTTTTTGTTTGCCTGCCATTGGTTTTAACGGTGTTCGAAGGTGTTCGACGAACAGTTCGGCGAACACACGGGTGTTCGACGAACCGAACACTACGGGGGTGGCTCAACACTAGTCTTGATATCCTGTCAGACACATCTTTAATTTTTGCTCCTGGAAGACAGCACATTTCTCTTGAGGTTATGTCTGGTCTACAGATAGCGGCCTCTGTTCCTCTTAACAGGGAATCCCCCATGACCACCACTCTCCGTTTTTTCTTCACAACATTCTTCTTTCTCCATCCAGGAGGATTCTGAGGGCTTACAAGGTTATTCATTGCTGGCAAAGTCTTATCTTGCTGTATTTCTTCATGGTGCTCCTGCGAGAGAGCCTGGTACTGGTTCCTGAGCAGTATGGGTGCTGACTGCCTCTCGATCCTCCTGCTTCTGTATGTCACATGCTTCCATTCCTCTGTTTCCTCAGGTGCAGTTCGAATTTCTTCTCTTTCTGAATCATGAAGAGATAATTATGCTCTGTCTAAGAACTCTTCACCTTCCTTAATGATTTTCAAGGTAGTTAACCTCTCTTCTAGATTTCGCAACTTTTCCTCCAACAGGGACACAAGCTTGCATTTCTGGCATGTGAAGTTTGGCTTTTCCACTGGCAAGTCTGTGAACATGTAGCAGGATATGCAGCTCACCAAATGGCTCCTGGACTCTTCCTTGTTCTTACGGTTAATGTTCTGAAAACAGTGAAAAAAGCTTCAAAAGAAAGTTTCAAAATGCGTGCGCCGGCCGGCGCGCGGTTTACCGATGTCCTCTTTTCAGCTCCAACATCCAAAATCCAGTGTTCTTTGAGCTCGCGGAGACTCTTCACTTACCCCAAAATGCAGTGGGAATATGCAAATTATCTCCTCAGGACTCCTCCCCGGGTTTACCGATGTCCTCTTTTCAGCTCCAGCATCCAAAATCCAGTGTTCTTTGAGCTCGCGGAGACTCTTCACTTACCCCAAAATGCAGTGGGAATATGCAAATTATCTCCTCAGGACTCCTCCCCGGGTTTACCGATGTCCTCTTTTCACCTCCAACAGCCAAAATCCAGTGTTCTTTGAGCTCGCGGAGACTCTTAACTTACCCCAAAATGCAGTGGGAATATGCAAATTATCTCCTCAGGACTCCTCCCCTGGTTTACCGATGTCCTCTTTTCAGCTCCAGCAGCCAAAATCCAGTGTTCTTTGAGCTCGCGGAGACTGTTCACTTACCCCAAAATGCAGTGGGAATATGCAAATTATCTCCTCAGGACTCCTCCCCTGGTTTACCGATGTCCTCTTTTCAGCTCCAACAGCCAAAATCCAGTGTTCTTTGAGCTCGCGGAGACTCTTCACTTACCCCAAAATGCAGTGGGAATATGCAAATTATCTCCTCAGGACTCCTCCCCTGGTTTACCGATGTCCTCTTTTCAGCTCCAACAGCCAAAATCCAGTGTTCTTTGAGCTCGCGGAGACTCTTCACTTACCCCAAAATGCAGTGGGAATATGCAAATTATCTCCTCAGGACTCCTCCCCTGGTGTCTGACCAGTCAGGGAGATATTATTACAGGTTTTTTTTACTGCAAAAAATGCCAAAAAAGGATAATACAGAGATTTGACCCGTGGAACTGCAAAACGACAGTTATATTTTTCTGGCCTACACCAGAGACTTTTAAACAGATATATTGGTGTTTGACCAGTCAGCGAGACACTATTATTGTTTTGTTTTTTTACGTCAAAAATTGCCAAACACAGGATAATACAGAGATTTGACCCGTGGAACTGCAAAACCACAGTTATATTTTTCTTGCCTACTCCAGACTCTTTTAAACAGATATATTGGTGTCTGACCAGTCAGGGAGACACTATTACAGGTTTTTTTTACTGCAAAAAATGCCAAAAAAGGATAATACAGAGATTTGACCCGTGGAACTGCAAAACCACAGTTATAGTTAAGTGGTGTACACCACACTCTTTTAAACAGATATATTGGTGTCTGACCAGTCAGCGAGACACTATTAAAGATTTTTTTTACTGCAAAAAATGCCAAAAAAAAGGATAATACAGAGATTTGACCAGTGGAACTGCAAAACCACAGTTATAGTTATGTGGCGTACATCACACTCTTTTAAACAGATATATTGGTGTCTGACCAGTCAGGGAGACACTATTACAGTTTTTTTTTACTGCAAAAAATGCCCAAAAAAAGGATAATACAGAGATTTGACCAGTGGAACTGCAAAACCACAGTTATAGTTATGTGGCGTACATCACATTCTTTTAAACAGATATATTGGTGTCTGACCAGTCAGGGAGACACTATTACAGTTTTTTTTTACTGAAAAAAATGCCCAAAAAAAGGATAATACAGAGATTTGACCAGTGGAACTGCAAAACCACAGTTATAGTTATGTGGCGTACATCACACTCTTTTAAACAGATTTATTGGTGTCTGACCAGTCTGGGAGACACTATTACAGTTTTTTTTTACGGCAAAAAATGCCGAAAACAGGATAATACAGAGATTTAACCAGTGGAACTGCAAAACCACAGCTCTATTTTCCTATCCTACACCAGACTCTTTTAAACAGATATATTAGTGTCTGAACAGTCACAGACACACTCAATTTTTTTTTTGAGGGGGGGAATACCAAAAGGTTAATAAGACGCGTATTTGGACAGTCTGAATGCTGAAAAAAAAAATACAGGATTTAGATGAAAAAAAAAAAAATTTTCCTGGCCCCTGAGACCACGTTGATAAGTCTAGCAATTTGACCAACAGGAGCACACAGGACTGCATCTCCTATACAGCCTGCCTGCCTGCCTGATATCTGGGATGGATATTAGTCCTGAAAAGGACTGTTTGTTTGATTTGGCAGGCTTTAGAGATGCTACACTAACTATTTCAGAGTATAAATCTCTCCCTAGCTCAGCAGCACTGACCCTACACTGGCTGATCCGGAGCGACTGTGTCCAAGATGGCTGCGCCCAGTTTTAAATACTCGAGGTGACGCTGTGCGGCCAGTCAATCACTGTAATGCCCACAAACAACATGACTGCAGCATTACAGTGACTGGCTGGCAATCCCTGCATGTTCATTGGCTCTGTAAAGAGCGCCAAACGTACGGGCGGAGACCCGAGCTCCCACCCGAGTAACCCAGAAATGCTCGGTTCTCGACGAACATCCCGAGTAGTGAGCTGCTCGGGCGAGTACCGAGCAGTGTCGAGCATGCTCACTCAACAATATTACAGAGCCTTCCCAGGCATGGGTTCAGCTACTCACAGATCCACCGAGCATTCCTGCTATGCTCTTAGCAGGTCCCAACAATGAACAACACTAATCCTTAATGCAGGGTTTTTAATGGACCTGTAGCAAGATCCACTGGGAAACCCAGGTTGGAGGGAGGAGGCCGCCCCACTGCCTTCCTGTAGCCTCCCCCAAGAAATGAAGGCCCTGCTGGGTTTTACTTAATCTGCCTTAGCCAGATAGCCTGACCAGGTCAATGCTCACCTTCATTCCTGCATTGAAGCCGCAGCTGTGTTTGTGACTGCAATGCACTCCAATGGATTTAATGGGTCTCTGTACACATTCTGGGAGATATATAACATCCCTCGTATACGATCCCAGTCACTGCCTCACAATACTCACTGTCAGATTTCAGCTCTGCTTGCAAGTTCCAGCCACTTCACATATATGCAATTTTCACACTTATGGTCACATGACACTTAGCTTTTCTTCCTGCTTCTCTTGGTATTTCAATAAACATTAACCCTCCGTCACATACAATAGGCCTGACAGGCACATCTCTTTTACTTTCATTTCTCCTTCCTCACCAGATTGTGAGGAAATCCCCTCCCTCCAGGTAGTCTCCTGTCTCTAGCAGCTCTGTGAAACCTCATACCACAGTTGGATTGCAGAGCTTCAGGAGGACAGATATAACTGCGCTAATCTCTCAGGCTCATTGTATGTGAACACGTCACACTCAATAAGGTTGGTATTTTATGTTTTTATTCATCACAATTGTTTATTTAGCTTGTTTTATGAATGTATAGCACAAAGTGTAACGATATTTCATAGAAATAAGGCAGATTAAAAAAGAAAGTGTGCTGCTCAGGCATATACAGTAGTTCCCTAACACATATTCCTTCTCTTGCTTCAGATTATCTGCTAAAATGGAGAGGAAAATGTACAATTTATCAAAAAACCTTGATGTTGAGGAAGTAACAAACATGCTGTTAGATGATGCAGACCCCACACTGAATGAGGATTTAGGAGAGGAAAGTGAGATTGATTCTCATGATGAGGTGGAAGTATGTGAAGTGGATTCTGAAACAGAGCAAGATGGTGACAGTGATGAGGATGAAGATGTAGAATCTTATTATATGGGAAAAGATAAAAAAAAAAACAATGGAACAAGAAGCCACTCCAGAAAAAACGTAGGGAACCTCAAAACATTATTACTCACCTTCCTGCAGTTATAGGAACTGCAAGTAATGCAAAACTGCAGTTGAATGCTGGAATAGTTTATTCACAGATGACATTCTGGACTCTATTGTCACATATACCAACCAATATATAGACATTATAAAGGACAAGTTCATCTGCAACAGAACCATCAAGGCCACAGATGAAATAGAACTGCGTGCTTTTTTTGGATTATTATACCTTGCAGGAGCTTATAGGGCAAACAGACAAAGTTTGGAGGAACTTTGAAGTAAAGATGGGGATGGAGTTGAAAAATTTGGCCTTGTTATGTCCATAAACAGATTCAAGCTTCTAATTCGTTGCCTTCGGTTTGACGACAGAACTACCCGAACCGAACGTAAAACACATGACCGACTTGCTCCAATTCGTGATATATTCCAAAAATTTGTTGAAAACTGTAAAAAAAGCTATTGCCCTGGGGAGAATCTCACTATTGACGAAATGCTCCCTGGTTTTCGTGGTAAATGTGCCTTTCGTCAATATATTCCATTAAAGCCTAACAAATATGGAATAAAAATGTATGCCCTTGTTGATGCCAATAAGACCTACACTTACAACCTGGAAGTTTATGCAGGAAAACAACCAGAAGGTCCTTACTGTGTCAGCAACAAACCCAGTGATGTTGTAAAAAGACTGGCTGAGCCCTTATTTGGATCGGGTCGCAATATAACAGCTGACAATTGGTTTTCCAATTGTGATCTGATTGATTATCTGAAAATGCAGAAGCTTTCATATGTCGGAACTGTAAGAAAAAATAAAAAAGAATTGCCTACACAGTTTGTAAGTGTGAAAGGGAGACAACAGTACAGCAGTATGTTTGCATTCCATAATGGAAAGGTTTTGGTTTCCTATGTACCACAAGCAATGTCACAAATGTCATAATGCAATCTGTCTGACACATGCAAAAATTATGTGTAATTCTTGCTCTTTGATCTGCAAGTGTAATTTTTCTCGGGAAACTTCAGGATCTAATTCTGATTGAATATGTGTTTAATAGTACTTAAGGTACCTTAAAATTAAGTTTGTTTCCATAAATTTTCTTTGTACAGTTTTTTGACAGAGTCGAACTGGGGACTATTTGGCGGGAGTTTTGAAATGTTTGTATTTCAGAGTTATTAGTTTTATGTTAAGTAAATGGTTTTTTTTTGCACCTGATTATGTGTAGTCTCTTTTATTACATCCCTATGAAGGTCACTGATCACTTTTAGAGCACTGAAATTGCAAACATTAGATATTATAGGTATTTTTCTAGCCTGCGCCTGACAGTCACATTGTATGTGAACTCGTTAGAACCGATATTGTATGTGACGGAGGATTAAGAGAATTAGAAAGAGTATCTTGTCAGCAGTGACTGTAAGTGTGCAAATTGCATATGTGCTTTGGGTGGGTGTGGCGCGCCAAACTGAATTCTTGCCCCAGGTAACAGAAAACCTAGATACACCTCTGTGTCCTGAGCCCATCAGAGGACATGATTCTGAAGGTCCAGCATCCATCTAGGGTTTACATTACTACGTGGTGGACCACAGAAAGCAGAACTGTATTTCCCTTGAGCGATTAGGAGAGATGAGCTAATCTCTTGAAATTCTTTTTTGACAGATTCACTAAAATTTGGCAAATTTGAAGATTATATTTGTTCCAAGTTGAAACTGTCACAATTGCTGTTAGGACAGGAAAGGAGTTATAAAATAATAAAAAAAAATCTTTATACTTTCCTTTCCTCACCTGTTTTGCCGCCTCCGCTAAAGCTCCAAACCTCTTTGCACTGATCACAAAAGCCACTTCATTCCAGCTCCGAGGCCAATCTGATATACTAGATGGTGGCCCGATTCTAACGCATCGGCTATTCTAGAATATGTATGCGTCCGACCGGGCACGACTAATCAGCGAAGCAGTGTTTAAATGGGTTGTGCACTACTTTAAATTAACCCCCCAATGTATCCCCCCGGGGCCCCTAATGAATTTTGGAGGACCGGGGAGCGAGGCCGCCGGTCGGGGTACTTCTGTTGCAAGCAGCCGGGAGATGACCGGCTAGCACAGGGTGAGCATATAAGGGCGATGACTGGCTAGCACAGTGTGAGCATGTGAGGGTGAGCGTGGGAGCGTGTGAGGGTGAGCGTGTGAGCGGGTGAGCGTGGGAGGGTGAGAATGTGAGGGTGTGAGGGTGAAAGTGGGAGCGGGTGAGCGTGGGAGTGGGTGTGAGAGTGAGCGTGGGAGCATGTGAGGGTGAGCGTGTGAGTGTGAGCGTGGGAGCGTGAGAATGAGAGTGTGTGAGGGTGAGCGTGTGAGCGTGTCAGGGTGAGCATCTGAGGGTGAGCGTCCGAGGTTGAGCGTCCGAGGGTGAGCGTCCGAGGGTGAGCGTCAGAGCCTGAGCATGAGCGTCAGAGCGTGAACGTGAGCGTCAGAGCGTGAGCGTCAGAGCGTGAGCATCAGAGCGTGAGCATCAGAGCGTGAGCGTCCTAGCGTGAGCATGTGAGCATCTGAGCATGAGCGTCCGAGTGTGAGCGTCAGAGCGTGAGTGTGAGCGTCAGAGCGTGAGCGTCCGAGCGTGAGCGTCAGAGCGTAAGCGTCAGAGCGTGAGCATCAGAGCGTGAGCATCCGAGCGTGGGCATTGAGCATGTGAGCATCAGAGCGTGAGCGTCAGCGTGAGCGTCAGAGCATGAGCATGAGCGTCAGAGAGTGAGCGTCAGTGTGTGAGCGTGAGCGTCAGAGCATGAGCGTGAGCACCAGTGCATGAGCGTGAGTGTGAGCGTGTGAGCGTGAGCGAGAGCGTGAGCGTCCGAGCGTGAGCGTCAGAGCCTGAGTGTCAGAGCATGAGCATGAGCGTCCGAGCGTGAGGGTCCGAGGGTGAGCGTCCGAGCGTGAGCGTCCAAGCGTGAGCGTCAGAGCGTGAGCATCCGAACGCGAGCGTCAGACCGTGAGCGTCAGAGCATGAGCGTGAGCGTCTGACGGTGAGCGTCCGAGGGTGAGCATCCGAGCGTGAGCGTCAGAGCGTGAGCGTCCGAGCGTGAGCGTCAGAGCATGAGCGTGAGCGTCTGACGGTGAGCGTCCGAGGGTGAGCGTACGAGCGTGAGCGTCCGAGCGTGAGCGTCAGAGCGTGAGCGTCAGAGCGTGAGCATGTGAGCGTCAGAGCGTGAGCGAGAGCATGAGCGTCAGTGCGTGAGCATGTGAGCATGTGAGCGTCAGTGCGTGAGTGTGAGCGTCCGAGCGTGAGCGTCCGAGCGTGAGCGTCCGAGCGTGAGTGTGAGCGTCAGAGCGTGAACGTCCGAGCTTGAGCGTCAGAGCGTGAGCGTCAGAGAGTGAGCATGTGAGGGTCCGAGCGTGAGCGTCAGTGTGTGAGCATGAGCGTCCGAGCGTGAGTGTGAGCGTCAGAGCGTGAGCGTCAGTGCGTGAGCATGAGCGTCAGTGCGTGAGCATGAGCGTCAGAGTGTGAGCGTGAGCGTCAGAGCGTGAGCGTCTGAGCGTGAGCGTTAGAGCGTGAGCGTGAGTGTCTGAATGTGAGTGTGAGCGTCAGAGCGTGAACGTCCGAGCTTGAGCGTCAGAGCGTGAGCGTCAGAGAGTGAGCATGTGAGCGTCCGAGCGTGAGCGTCAGTGTGTGAGCATGAGCGTCCGAGCGTGAGTGTGAGCGTCAGAGCGTGAGCGTCAGTGCGTGAGCATGAGCGTCAGAGCGTGAGCATCAGAGCGTGAGCGTCTGAGCGTGAGCGTTAGAGCGTTAGCGTGAGTGTCTGAACGTGAGTGTGAGCGTCAGAGCGTGAACGTCCGAGCGTGAGCGTCAGAGCGTGAGCATGTGAGCGTCCGAGCATGAGCGTCCGAGCGTGAGCGAGAGCGTGAGCGTCAGTGCGTGAGCATGTGAGCGTCAGAGCGTGAGTGTGAGCGTCCGAGCGTGAGCGTCCGAGCGTGAGCATCAGAGCGTGAGCGTTAGAGCGTGAGCGTCCGAGCGTGAGTGTGAGCGCCAGAGCCAGAGCATGTAAGCGTCAGAGCGTGAGCGTTAGAGCGTGAGCGTCCGAGCGTGAGCGTCAGAGCATGAGTGTGAACGTCAGAGCGTGAGCGTCAGTGCGTGAGCGTCCGAGCGTGAGTGTGAGCGCCAGAGCCAGAGCATGTAAGCGTCAGAGCGTGAGCGTTAGAGCGTGAGCGTCCGAGCGTGAGCGTCAGAGCATGTGTGTGAGCGTCAGAGCGTGAGCGTCAGTGCGTGAGCGTCAAAGCGTGAGCATCAGTGCGTGAGCATCCGAGCGTGAGTGTCCGAGCGTGAGCATCTGAGGGTGAGTGTCAGAGCATGAGCGTCTGAGTGTGAGCGTCTGAGAGTGAGCGTCAGAGCGTGAGCGTCAGAGCGTGAGTGTCAGTGCGTGAGCGTCAGAGCATGAGCGTGAGCGTCCGAGCGTGAGCGTCAGTGCGTGAGCGTGAGCGTCAGTGCGTGAGCGTGAGCGTCTGAGCGTGAGCGTCAGTGCGTGAGCGTCTGAGGGTGAGCGTCAGAGAGTGAGCGTGAGCGTCAGAGCGTGAGCGTCCGAGCGTGAGCGTCAGAGCGTCAGTGCGTGAGCGTCTGAGGGTGAGTGTCTGAGCGTGAGCGTCTGAGCGTGAGCGTCCGAGCGTGAGCGTCTGAGGGTGAGCGTCAGAGCGTGAGCGTCCGAGCGTGAGCGTCTGAGTGTTTGCGTCTGAAGGTGAGCATCTGAGGGTGTGAGGGTGAGCGTGTGAGGGTGAGCGTGTGCGGGTGAGCGTCTGAGGGTGAGTGTCTGAGGGTGTGAGGGTGAGCGGGTGAGGGTGAGCGGGTGAGGGTGAGTGTGTGAGGGTGAGCCGCTAACGGCCGCCATCTTGTTCTGAAATCCCGCGTCGCTGATTGGCCCTGGCCTGACCAATCAGCGACTTGGGATTTCCTGGACAGACAGACAGACAGGATAAGACAATTATATATATTAGATGTGATTGGTCTCACGTGGTCACAGGGTAGGAGTGAAGCAATACACATCATGATAGGAACACATGAAGCTGGAATGGAGCGACCACTCATGGAAAAAAAAACAAGACCAGCGTGTAAGATAGGATCTGCGGTGGATGTGTCAGAACAGGTGAAGAAAAAGTTTTTATTAATTTTAACCTTTCCCTGACTTTCAAGAGAAACTGATATTTTCTTGGCTTCATACAAGTTGAAACCAGAAGTTTACATACACAATATAAAAAGGCACATTTGTATGTTTTTCTCAATAACTGACCTGAAATCAGAATAAACCTTTTCTGTTTCTCTCTCTCTTACTATTCTGGCATTTGGCAAAAATTAAAAAATATGGTAATCCTACTTGACCTAAAAAGGGAAAGGTTCATTCTGATTTCATGTCAGATATTGAGAAAAACATGCACATGTGTCTTTGACACGCCCGCTGCATTGGGGTCATATTCGACACTAAACTTTCCTTTACTCCCCAAATCCGTTCACTCACCCGCTCTTGTCACCTGCATCTTAAAAATATCTCCAGAATCCGACCTTTTCTCACCTTTGAAACTGCTAAAACTCTTACTGTTGCTCTTATTCACTCTCGTCTAGACTACTGCAATCCTCTTCTGATCGATCTCCCTCTTACCAAACTTTCTCCTTTCCAATCCGTCCAGAATGCGGCAGCCAGGACCGTATTTCTGTCCAGCCATTGCTCAGATACCTCTATCTTGTGCCAGTCATTACACTGGTTACCCATTAGCTACAGGGTCCAATATAAACGCATCACTCTCACCCACAAAGCTCTCGATAGTTCTGCACGCCCTTATATCTCCTCTCTCATCTCTGTCTATCACCCTACATGTGCCCTCCGTTCTACAAATGACCTAAGACTAACATCCCCCATAATCCAAACCTCGCACCTCCATCTCCAAGACTTCTCTCATGCTGCTCCAGTTGTCTAGAATGCTTTACCTCAGATGGTCCGACTGATGCCTAGCCACCACGTCTTCAAACACGCTTTAAAAACATATCTCTTTAAACAAGCCTATCGTCTCAACTCAGTAAACTAACTTTCCCCTGTTCCCTCCTTCTAAATAGTATTCAGAATCTGTTCCCTACTATTCATCTGTCTCCACACCCTCCATGCACATGATAACTGCACTCGATACTTGATTATTGCACTTAAACATATGAGCTGATGATCGCATCATGCAGCTTTATAAGAAAATCCCTATTTATTATAATTGGTAGACATGAAATAACAATCACTTATCACCTATTGTGTCCCCCCATTTCCTTGTAGATTGTAAGCTTGCGAGCAGGGACCTCACTCCTGATGTAACTGTTTAAACTGTCTCACCTTGTATTTAATTTATTGTCTGTACATGTCCCCGCTTAATTGTAAAATGCTGAGGAATATGTTAGCGCTATATAAGTAAAAATTATTATTATTATTATTTTTATATAGTGTATGTAAACTTCTGGTTTCCACTGTATGTATCAAATCTCCAAATTGTCAGATGCTGGCTAATCCAAATTTTGAAGGAAATTCATAATTATTCATAATCCATATCACCTTTCATCAGCCTAAGGCTGTTCATAATTAGTGTTGGATCGTATCGGCCCTTGAAATTTTAGCCTAGGAGAATCATGTGTAAGGATATGAACATGTGTGGCAATGCCCATATTTCCCCCTTAAAACCCTAGAATGCATGACCATAAAAATCTACTTTTTCACATACCTGGGGCCTTTTAGGCCCGTGTTCAAATACTGTAAATCATGATAGAGATAGGTGTTAGAATGTTTGTATAGAACTGTGTGATAAGATTAAGACTGACCAGCAACAGACTGCAGGGTCAGAGAGAGTTAATATTGTGACTCGCCCACAAGGGTGGAGTTAGTGTTAGGGCAAGTGACTGCTTCCTGGTAATTAGCGAGTTGGAGTATGGAGTGTAGAAGTGTAAGGTGAGCAGTGCTTCCATTGGGTTGACATACAGTAACAGGAATCTTAAAGACAGGGATAGCGAGATCCTAAAGAAGAAGTGACAAGGTAGTCACACTTGCCTTCCAGAGGAGGCATCCATGGATAGGAAGCCGATTCACGAACCCCTTGCAACTCCGAAGGTAAAGGCCCTAAACTGGACTGAGTTTGTGGAACTAGTGAGGGTCCAGAGTGGTAGATGCAGGGTGCCAGTAGTGGAAGAAATAAGACACAGAACCGCTGAGCGAGTAGAGAGGCTCGCTGATCAGGACTGTGGCGACAGGCTGGATTGTGGCAATGTAATGTACAACCATTGTTTCTGCAAAGCCCTGGAGTAAAACTACAGAAGAAGGATATGATGTGAGGGAGAATTATTTATACCGTAGAGGAAACAATCATAAGACGTTGTGCCCGCTAACCATTGTATATATCCTTTGCCAAGTTATCATTTAGTAACGACTCTATGTTTGAAGGACAGTTACCTTTAATGAACTGTGGGGTGGTCTGCATGGGCATGGTGTGCTCACAGCACAAGTCCACACACCCAGCCAGGACCAACACTTTCATGCAGTGCGCCGGGACGTGAAAGGAGACAATACCTCGCAAGCAGCTACCACCCCGCACTGCTCTACAAATGTTTGATAAATGTTAGATTTAGGGTCCCATCAAGAGGTACATCTCGTCCTGGATGATATATTCTCATGAATTTCTCAATTTCTGCACTAAGTACCTTCATTTTTATAATTATATTCTATATGACAGTAATGCAGTTTAAATGTCATATATTTTGTGTTTGCATATATCAGAGGCGGCTGCATTCTTTTGTTTCTATGATTTGCAGTCATGACAGGGGCTTGCCCTTGTTCACACTTGCTTTGTTGTGTTCAGAGGTGCTGGTCAGAATTTTGTTTTTTGCAATTACAACCACTGTCTTCTGTTTTTCCAGGTGAACCCTTTGATAACACCATGACTATAAATGCTGCTGCATGTAACATAATCGTCTCCATTTTACTGAGTAAGCGATTTGATTATGAAGATCCCACACTTTTGAAGCTGATAAAGATGAATAATGAAGTTACCAAATTAATTGCTACCCCAATGGCAATGGTGAGCAGCACAACTTCTTATTGTGTTTAAGAAATTGCATTATAGGCCATGCTTAAGATATATAATGTGTGATTGGTGAGGCTGCAACCCATAAGGAGAGCCTACTCTTAAAATTCTAATCTTAAAAACAGCTTTCTCAACAGTGTCGTAGTCCTTTGCTAGTCAAACGTTTGGAACGCCTCTTCATACAATGTTTTCCCTTGTTCATATTGGAATGTACAAATTATAGATTTAGACTGATGGCAGCAAAACCTAGAAGTAACACATATGGAAAAGATAAGTAAAGGAACAAGTCAAACCAGAATTTATATTAAACCTAAAATTCCTCAAAGGACCTCTTTTTATTTTGATAACAGCTTTATATTGCCTTGGCATTCTATCAAGCAGCTTTATCAGGTGTCATCTGGAATGGCCTTATAATAGTCTAGCAGGAGGTCCCCAGAGGTGCTGAGCACTTGTTAGCTGCTTTGCCTTAACTCCAACTCATCCCAAGCAAAGTCAATTGGGTTGAGATCAGGTGATTGTGGACGCCATGTCATCTATCACAGAACTCCATCCCTCTCTCTTGGTCACATAGCCCTCACATAACCTGGAGATATGTTTTGGGTCCTTGTCCTGTTGCAATACAAATAATGGTCCCAGTAGCTGTAAACCAGATAGAATGGCATGTTTTAGCAGAATTCTGTGTTGTATCCATGCTGGCTATCTATGCTTGAATTTGGAATAAATCATCATCAGTGTCATCAGTAAAGCTCACCTACACCATCACATCTCCTCCTCTATGCTGGCCAAGACATGGCTGTCTTGGCCAGCCAAGACATGGTTGTCAGTACGAAAAATTTGAAATGTTGACTCCTAAGACCATGCACAGATTTACACTGATCTAATGTCCAGTTCTTGTGGTATTCATCCCAAACAAGTCTCTTCTTCTTGTTTGCAGTACAATGTAGTGGCGTCTTTGCAGCAATTAAACCATGAAGGTCGAGTCTCGAAGTCTAATCTGGACAATTGATGTTGACGTTATCTGAGGTGCAATCAATTTGCAGTTTCTGAGGCTGGTAACTCTGATGAACCTATCATAAGCAACACAGCTAATTCATCGACGTCCTTTCCTGGAGTGGTCCTCATAAGAGCCAGTTTCGCCATAGTGATTTATGGTTTTCATGCCTGAACTTGAAGATACCTTCAAGGTTCTAGTAATTTTTTCATATTGACTTACCTTCATGTGTTATAATAATGATGGACTATCATTTTTCAATGCTTAGCTGAATGGTTCTTATAATATTCTGGCTTCGAAAAAATTATAATAGGGACTGAGTACCAACACTGCCTCTGCAAAACACATCTGATTGGTGAAGACACTGTTAGAACCCTCCTGTTTGTTGTTTCCATCTTGTGTTTTGCACTAACGTGACCATCTGCCTATATATTCCAGCTCCACCCTTTTGGCTGTGCTGGACTTCAGTGTTGTTTTACTGTTTTGCTAACCAGGTGCTTCTGTGCCTATCTCTGTCAGTTTGCTTGGTCCTTCTGGGACCTCTAGTACCTTTTTGTCAGTTTATCTTTTTGTTTTCTGTAACAACCTTCTCTGTTCAGGAGGTGTCCCATTTTTGTTTCAGTCCTTAGTTCTTTTAGGGACCCCTTCCTTTATGCTATAGGTCTTCGTTCAGACGAGCTGTGGACTAAGGTGGGTCTGTTCGCAAGGAACAGGCAGCCCGCTACATCATAGGGATTCAGCTTGTCTTACTGTAGGTATAGCATTCCCCTTTCTTTCCTTAGTACTTGTTGCAGATCATACAGTAAGTCCAGCCCAAAAAAACTAAAAGGGAAGAAATTCAGGGATCAGTATGGCTTCCGTCCAGGATTTGGCTCAATGCTTCCAGGGATTGTCTCTGGAGATGGCCGAGCTCCAGCAACACGTGAGTAGGTGTTCTGGAGCGCATTTTGTGGAACCAAGGTAGGACTGCCTGATGTTTTTTATGGTAAACAGTAAGATTTTTTTTTCTTTAAAAATGCTTGTTTGATATATTTTCGTTTGAGACCAAGGTCCTCTGGGAACGAATCACAGCGCATTGGTTTTATTATGTCACTTTTGCGCAATGAACCACAAGGATGGGCCTTTTCTCTCCAACCTAATGATTCATGCTTACGGTTGGTAGAAGAATTTTTTTCTGCTATGGGTCTATTATATGACTATCCTGATCGAATCTCATCTGTTGAGGCAGAACTCAGGCATTTGAATCAGGGGTCAGGTGATGTTGAAAAATATTGCACACACTTTAGAAGATGGGCTTCAGAAGTCAAATGAAATGATCCTGCTCTGAAATGTCTATTTCTTGCTGGTCTGAGTGATAGGTTAAGGATTTGCTAATTTCATTCCCCGCACCTGAGACTCTGCAGGATGCCATGCAATTAGCTGTTCTTGTGGATAGGAGGCTGAGATCTAGGCAGAATGAGGTAAAGACTCCTGTATTGCCAGGTCCTAGTCCCCAGAAAATCTGCTCAGACAGAAGAGAACTGACGGAGGTTGGGGCGATGTCGCTCCGCCCTCAGGAAAGAGACCGGAGGTTCTCGGAGGGATTGTGTCTTTTTTGTGGTAAAGCTGACCATTTGATTAAGTATTGTGAGCTTTGTTTAAGCTACTGTTCCCTAGAGTCACTTGTTTAATCTGACTATCCCTGAAAGAAAGGCTTTGGAGGAGTACATACAGACTAGCCTGGCTGCTGGTCACATTAGACCTTCTAAGTGGCCTGTGGCAGTTGGATTTTTCTTTGTTAAAAAAAAGGATGGGGGTTTACGTCCATGTCTGGATTTTTGTGAAATTAATAAGATTACTGTACGCAATTCCTACCCATTGCCGTTAATTCCTGACTTGTTTAACCAGTTAGTGGGGGACAAGTGGTTCTCTAAGATTGATCTCCGGGGGGCATACAATTTGTTACGAGTGAAGGAGGGTGATGAATAGAAAACTGCTTTTAACACTCCGGTAGGTCATTTTGAGAAACTGGTGATGCCTTTTGGTCTTACTAATGCACCTGCATTTTTTCAGAACCTTATTAATGACATCCTGAGACCTTTGATTGGTAAGAATGTGGTTGTGTATTTAGATGACATTTTGATTTATTCGCCAGATCTGGAGTCCCATTGGCAGAGTGTACGGCTGTGCAGGAATGGCCTAGGCCTGTTGGTTTGAAATCTATACAGAGATTTTGGGGTTTTGCCAATTATTACAGGAATTTCATTAAGAATTTTTCTATAATTGTTAAGCCTCTAACCAATCTAACCAGGAAATGTGCGAATACAGTCCAGTGGACTAGTGAGGCCATTGAAGCGGTTAAGTATCTCAAAGAGAGGTTCAGTTCTGCCCCTATCCTTATGGAGCCTGATGACACCAAGCCTTTTTTGGTCGAGGTCTATGCTTCATCGGTGGGGGTCGGAGCAGTTTTGTCTCAGGAGAACAGGGATGGAGTACAGTCAAGGCCAAAAGTATTGAGAATGAGACAAATAGTAATTTTTCCAAAGTTTACTGCTTCATTTTTTGTAATGGCAGTTTGCATATACTCCAGAATGTCAAAGAGTGATCAGCTTAACAGCAATTACTGTACTTGCAAAGTCAATATTTGCCCAGAAAATGAACTTTAACCCCCAAAACACATTTCAACATCATTGCAGTCCTGCCTTAAAAGGAGCGGCTAACATCGTTTTAGTGATTGATCCATTAACACAGGTGTGGGTGTTGATGAGGACAGGGCTGGCGATCAATCAATCATGATTAAGTAAGAATGACATCACTGGACACTTTAAAAGGAGGCTGGTTCTTGGTATCATTGTTTCTCTTCAGTTAACCATGGTTATCTCTAAAGAAACACGTGCAGCCATCATTGCACTGCACAAAAATGGCCTAACAGGGAAGAGTATCACAGCTACAAAGATTGCACCTCAGTCAACAATCTATCGCATCATCAAGAACTTCAAGGAGAGAGCTTCCATTGTTGTCAAAAAGGCTCCAGGGCGCCCAAGAAAGACCAGCAAGCGCCAGAACCGTATCTTAAAACTGTTTCAGCTGCGGGATCGGACTACCAGCAGTGCCGAGCTTGCTCAGGAATGGCAGCAGGCTGGTGTGAGTGCTTCTGCATGCACTGTGCGGCGGCGACTCTTTGAGCAAGGGCTGGTTTCAAGGAGGGCAGCAAAGAAGCCACTTCTCTCCAGAAAAAACATCAGGGACCGACTGATATTCTGCAAAAGGTACAGGGAGTGGACTGCTGAGGACTGGGGCAAAGTCATTTTCTCTGATGAATCCCCTTTTCGATTGTTTGGGACATCTGGAAAACAGCTTATTCGGAGAAGAAGAGGTGAGCGCTACCACCAGTCTTGTCTCATGCCAACTGTAAAGCATCCTGAAACCATTCATGTGTGGGGTTGCTTCTCAGCCAAGGGAATCGGCTCACTCACAGTCTTGCCTAAAAACACAGCAATGAATAAAGAATGGTACCAGAATGTCCTCCAAGAGCAACTTCTCCCAACCGTCCAAGAGCAGTTTGGCGCCCAACAATGCCTTTTCCAGCATGATGGAGCACCTTGCCATAAAGCAAAGGTGATAACTAAATGGCTCATGGAACAAAACATAGAGATTTTGGGTCCATGGCCTGGAAACTCCCCAGATCTTAATCCCATTGAGAACTTGTGGTCAATCATCAAGAGACGGGTGGACAAACAAAAACCAACAAATTCTGGCAAAATGCAAGCATTGATTATGCAAGAATGGACTGCTATCAGTCAGGATTTGGTCCAAAAGTTGATTGAGAGCACGCCAGGGAGAATTACAGAGGTCTTGAAGAAGAAGGGGCAACACTGCAAATATTGACTTGCTGCATTAACTCATTCTAACTGTCAATATAACCTATTGGTACTCATAATATGATTGCAATTATATTTCTGTATGTGATATAAACATCAGACAAACACTAATTAAAACCAGAGGCCAGCAGATAATGTGAAAATATAATTTTGGTGTCATTCTCAAAACTTTTGGCCATGACTGTACATCCTTGTGCCTTCATTTTGAAAAAAATTTCGGAAACCGAACTGAATTATGATGTTGGAAATCGGGAGTTGCTGGCTATTAAACTTGCTTTTGAACATTGGCATCATTTTTTGGAAGGCGCTAGATTTCTTATTCAGGTTTTCACAGATCATAAGAATTTGATCTATCTGGATGCTGCTAAGCGCTTGAATGCCCGTCAAGCTAGGTGGGCACTTTTTTTTTCTCGGTTTCATTTTTCTGTTACCTATATCCCTGGTGCTAAGAATGTTAAAGCCGATGCTTTATCTCGCAGCTTCTCTCCTACAGTCGGTGCCGAGGAGGAGGAGAGCATTTTACAGAAAGGAGTTGTGGTGGCGGCATTGGACTCCGTTTTGGAGAATGGGAATCTGAAAGCTGAAGATGATGCTCCATCTAACACTCCCCATGGGAGGTTGTTCGTGCCTAGAACCTTTATTAGAGATTTGTTTGTGGAGTGTCATGAGTCTCGGTTGGCAGGTCATCCAGGAATTTCTGAGACTAAGAGACTTAACAGTCGCAGTTTTTGGTGGCCTGGATGGCAGAAATAAGTCATCAAGAGGGTGCGTCAATATACTGTGTGTGCTAGGTCAAAAGCTTCACATACTCCTGCTTTGCCCTCTGGAGGTTCCTAGTGCGCCTTGGACTCATCTCACAATGGATTTTATTACTGATCTGCCTGTGTCCGAGGGTTTTACTGTAATCTGGGTGGTCGTGGACCGTATTAGTAAGATGTGTCATTTGATTCCATTCATTAAGTTGCCCTGCGCCAAGACACTCGCTAATGCATTTGTTAAGCTGATTGTCAAGCTTCATGGCGTTCCCACAGATATTGTTTCTGATAGGGGACCTCAGTTTGTGGCTCGATTTTGGCGTGCTTTTTGTTATAGGCTGGGAGTCCATTTGTCAATTTCGTCTGGGTATCATCCTGAATCTAATGGACAGACTGAAAGAAAGAACCAGGATGTAGAACAGTTTTTGCGTTGTTTTGTGGCGGACAATCAATAGATGTGGTCTGAGTTTCTGCCTCTCGTAGAATTTGCTCTTAACAATGATACATCCTCCTCTGCTGGGTGTTCTCCTTTTTTTTGTTGTACTGGGAGACATCCGTCTTTTGGTTCGTTCTCCAAATTGGCGGTGCCGGAGGAGGAGAATTTTTCCACTGATTTGGAGAGAGTTTGGACTAATGTACGTTGCAACCTTCAAAAGGCTAATAAGAAGTCCAAGAAGTATTTTGACAGGAATCGTAAGGAGGTTTTGTTTACTGTGGGGGATCTGGTTTGGTTGTCCTCAAGGAACTTGCGATTGAGGATTCCCTCTAAAAAACTGGTTCCTAAGTTTGTGGGTCCATTTAATGTGCTTCAGGTTGTCTGCGGTTAGGTTGGATGTCCCTACTTCCTGGAAGATTAATCCTGTGTTTCATGTTTCCTTGTTGAAAAAGGCTGATGTATCAATTAGGGATGCTACTGTCACAGTTCCTCCTGTGGTGGAAGACGGCGAATATGAAATTTCTCGTATCTTGAATTCTAGATGGCATAGAGGTAGATTACAGTATCTCATCTCCTCGAAAGGTTACAGTCCCGAAGATAACTCCTGGGTAAGGGCGGATGATGTCTCTGCTCCTAGGCTTGTTAGAGCTTTTTACAAGAGGTTTCTGGAAAGGCCTGGGCCTGGAGGATCTGGAGGATCCTCATAAAAGAGGGGGTACTGTTAGAACCCTCCTGTTTGTTTTTTCCATCTTGTGTTTTGCGGTAACGTGACCATTTGCCTATATATTCCAGCTCCGCCCTTTTGGCTGTGCTGGACT
The DNA here is from genome assembly GCF_046119375.1 of Phyllobates terribilis. Taxonomy (NCBI): domain Eukaryota; kingdom Metazoa; phylum Chordata; class Amphibia; order Anura; family Dendrobatidae; genus Phyllobates; species Phyllobates terribilis. The sequence goes on along the minus strand of NW_027362763.1, from coordinate 66,341,271 downwards.
TCAGTGTTGTTTGATTGTTTTGCTATCAAGGTGCTTCTGTGCCTATCTGTCAGTTTGCTTGGTCCTTCTGGGACCTCTAGTACCTTTTTGTCAGTTTATCTTTTTGTGTTCTGCAACAACCTTTTCTGTTCAGAAGGTGTCCCATTTTTGTTCCAGTCCTTAGTTCTTTTAGGGACCCCTTTCTTTATGCTATAGGTCTTCGTTCAGACTAGCCGAGGACTAAGGCGGGTCTGTTCGCAAGGAACAGGCAGCCCGCTACATCATAGGAATTCAGCTTAGTCTTACTGTAGGCATAGCTTTCCCCTTTCTTTCTATAGTAATTGTTGTATATCATAACAGACACTTTCTGAAGAACAAGGCCTTCACAAATAAACTCTTAATGAGACTGACCTATTCATTGAAAGCCATTCGAGGTGACTACTTAATGATGCTGCTTTATAGACTTTTGAACACTCAGAATTCACTCAGCTGATGTTTAGTGGAGAGAGGGGAATAAGCCACGGCCAGATACCCCTACTTATCTCCTCCATGAATACAGGATTGGGCATGCTGAAACCATACTTCCCCAAAATGCGAAATTCCAAGATTCCTGGAATCTGGGAAAATGCAGATTTAGGATGAAGGTCGTGCTTAAAAATCTCAAAAAAAAAACTTTGGAACTTCAATACTCCCAATACTTCTGGCACATGACATCTGCCATTAGGGATAAGTTGGAACATCTCATACACATGAGACAGTTGGACAATCTGAACAAAATTAGAGTGTTTAGTCAATTTCCCTGAAAGTTGCATTAGTAAATTCAGGATTGCCACAAATAAGCAGAAACAAGGATCGGTTGTGCATTTTAACCCATAGAATCCACCTAACAAGTATTGATGATCAACTGAGGTGCCAAGAGTAAGACCCCTACTATTCTGTTTTTGATGACATCCTAAAAATATACACGCTACCATCCCCCACACACAGGATCTTTGAATTTCCTTTTCCCAGGTTTGACCAATTGTGATCCCTATGATTATATATTTATAACTTATCATGTCTGTAAGTGGAACTTTTATATTTTTGGATAACACATTTAGGAAAGTACCTGGTTAGAAATAGAACTACAAAGGTCATCTATTTTTTTTGTGCAGCTTTATAACACATATCCATCTGTGATGCGCTGGTTTACAAGTGTGACTGAAAAGGTGTTCAGGAATATAGAAGAATTGCATGCGTTTAATCAAGAGACCTTCACCAACCACAGGAAACAACTGGACGTAAATGACCAGAGGAATCTTATCGACTCATTCCTAGTGAAACAACGAGAGGTACTAGAATACGTACTGATACATATGTGGCAGAGCTGAGCTTATCCTGTGGTACAATTCATGGTGAAAGCCCAATTTAGTTTTTTTTTTATACAGGACTTGTGGTGGAACAATATGGCTTGCTGAAATGGCATTAGTGTATTTTAGAAGTAAATTTTGTAGTATTACAAATGGCACATGGTAGCTGCGGCTGTTACAGATTGCAGGAAACTTAAAGAGTAACTATTGTAATAATTTTTAATTCATAAATAAATAATACACATGAAAATATGTAAAATATCTTATCTCACACACCTGTCCTGGGTATGTGTCAAGCAAGGTGTGAAAAAGACTAAGTGCAACATGAAGGGAAGAGGGGAAGGAAGCCCAAACACTAGAGAAAGGGGGAGTGGAGACCCCTAGGCAGATCTAATAACACCCTGCCTACCCTACCATCCCTATATTGGTTCCACACCAATCATCGAGCAGGACCCTAAACCCTGTATGTCCCTAGAGCTTGGCCCTAGATAGGAAGGGGTGAGCACTGGTCAGGCCCCACTACAAACTTAAGACAGCAAGGTAGACAAACAAAGGTGATGAACTTAGCTTGAGCAGACACCAGAGGAGAAATGCCAACTGTCTTCCAAGGGCACTAGTGAAGAAGCCAGACAACAACTAGTGCACCAAGCATGCACAAAAGTACATAGAAGTATCATCAGCGCTTTCCTGCAGCAAACTGAGAGTCTTTAACTCCCATACAAGGGTGTGTCAATTAACAGCAGGAGGGAGGTAGCCACTGGTTCCTAAAGGAAGAAGGATTAAGAAGGCATCTGCAATGCCAAGCTCAGAGACCTTCTACAGCCAGATCCAGAGCAGCTGTCTATAACACCTGTCACAACCGTGACCATACCCCCCATTCTACGAGAGACCTCCAGACACTGAGGACCAGGTTTCGCAGGATAAATTGTGTGGAATGCAGGAACCAAATTTGGGGCATTCACATCTGATGCTGAAACGTACATCCTTTCCTCTGGACCATAACCCTTCCAGTGCACCAAGTACTGTAGGGAATTATGCTGGAGATGAGAATCTACAAATCCTGGAAACCTGAAACTCCAAACTACCATCAACCATGATTGGGGGAGAGGACTCAAGAGGTTCTACATATTTCTTGAGCAGAGACCTGTGAAAGACATTGTGCATCTTAAGGGCATGAGGTAACTCAAGACGAAACGCTGCTGGGTTATGGCGGTTATTTTATTGGGACCAATAAATAAATCTAGGTCCCAGCTTCCAGGAACGAACTTCAACTTGATATTCCTAGTAGACAACCACACAAAGTCATTCACACTCAGGACCTGGCGAGCATTTCCTTTCAGCCATAAGTTTGTACATGTCTCCCATGAGCTTCAAATTACTCAGAACTCCCCGACACATAAAGGAGAGCGATGAAGCAAAATGTTACTCCTCAGAAACCTCCGAAGCCCCTCCCCCACTAAAAGTACCAAAATGTGAATGAAAACCGTATGCACCAAAGAGCAGTGACCTGCTAGTAGTTTCTTGGCAATGATTATGATTATATTTGTTGGCGATTGTATGATTTGCAAATTTTGCCAGCGGTAATTAAGATGCCCAATCCTCCTGGTTTTCGGAGACAAAACACATGAGGTAAGTCTCCAAATTCTGATTAATGCGCTCGATCTGCCCATTCAACTGAGGATGGAGAGCAAAGGAAAAGAACAGCTGCACCCCTAGTCGAGAAAAGAAAGCTCTCCAGAACTTGGAAACAAACTGGGTCCCCTGATCTGACACCACATCAAAGGGAACCCCGTGAAGCTTCAAGATCTCATTTATAAACACCTGAGCAAGAATCTTGGAAGTGCCAGTAATGTGATTAAGTGAACCATTTTACTGAATCCATCTACAACCACCAAAACAGTTTTGCCTGCACATACCGGTAGGTCAGTAAGAATATCCATGGACAAGTTTGCCCATAGCCTGCTAGGAATAGGTAGCGGAAGAATAGCACCAGACAGATACTTTAGAATGCGTGCAAATACTACAAGCTGACACATATTCTACCACATCCCGATGCAGCCAAAAACAACGAGAAAGGAGGTCTGCAGTTGCCTTACCACCTGGATGACCCACAAACACAGAGTTGTGATGTTCCCTAATTACTTTGTGGTGCAGACTAGATGGTACAAATAACCTTCCTGAAGGGCAGGAGGCAGGAGCGTCCCCCTGTGCCTCCAACATCTCACCCTCCAGTTCAGGGTACAATGCCGAGATGTCTACACCCTTCTGCAAAATTGGGGCAGCGTTCTCACAGTCACAACCACCAGGGAAGCTCCGGGAGAAAGCATCAGCCTTGACGTTTTTGACCTCTGGACAGAAAGTGACGACAAAATTGAACCTAGTAAAAAATAGCGACCATCTAGCTTGCCTAGGGTTGAGATGTTTAGCCGATTGAAGAAATGACAGGTTCTTATGGTTTGTGACAACAGTAATAGGATGGACAGCCCCCTCCAACCAATGTCGCCATTCTTCGAGCTCCAATTTATTCGCCAAAAGCTCCCTATTACCCACTTCATAATTTCTCTCAGCCGAAGAAAATTTCTTAGAAAAGAAAGCCCACTGACGCCATTTACCTGGTGACGGACCTTGAGGCAACATAGTCCCAAGCCCCACTTCTGACGCACCAACTTCCACAATAAAGTATTGGGAAACATCGGGTTTACTGTGTATAGGCGCAGTGGCAAAACAACTCTTTAGGGAGGAAAAAGCCTGCAGGGTGGCATCCGACAGTTAGGCGTCAGTCTGTGGCTGGATTTGAAATGGGTCCAGGACCTTCTGTGGTCTCCCATTTCGGTCCAGCTGGGGCTGATGCTGCTCTGCATCGTCATCTGCCTGAACGCCTAGTTGGTCCACGAGATGTGCAGACTGTCTCCTGGGTATTTGTGCCTAGCAATGTTAAGCATAGGTTGCAGAGGGAGACAGGGCTTTTGGAGTCTAAGTCCAGGATTCGCTGCACTGAGCACGCCCGTGACCTGGCGGATCGTGATTGGTGGTTTGGCACCCACCTGACCCGGTGACCTGGCACCGCCTGATTGGTCCACGGGTAGCGTCACCAATGGCGCATCGGTGGGCAGGGCTTAGTCTTTAAAAGGCCCGCCCACAAGCATTGCGGCACGGTCTGATCATTTGAGCAAGTGATGCTGCTGTGTGCCCAACTGTGTTCCACGTCCTCCCTAGCTGTTCGCTCCGTAACCTGCCGATGCCAGAGTTCGCTCGCCTAATTAGCACAGGTCGCTTAGGCAGGCTAGTTCCATAGAGGCAGGCTAGTTCCATAGAGGCAGGTAGTTTCGCTAGCAGTCTGGCTCTGCCAAAGGGGTCGCCTAACACCCTGAGCAGCCTGCAGACGTCCTATCCTCGGCTATCGCCTGTCAGCCACGTGGAGTAGTACCCTTCAGTCTGGTAGCACGCTGGCTGGAGGCACGTGTACCCGTTGGCGTAGTCACACATGCATCCAAGCGCCGCCACTGTAGTCCCTGTGCTGTAACAGGACTACAGATAGTTTTTCTCCGCCTATCTCCCGTGCTGTTAACGGAGATAGTGCGATTTGGTATACCCGTTCCAGTGTGCAGAAACACGGAAGGGTTTTACATTTAAGTTGGTTGCTTTCTTTCCACCCGGAAAGTGTTCGGCAGCAGTCCACCAGGCTGCACCGCGGACCCTGGGGTCCGTTGCATTCCATTATATTAAAGTTGTCTGCAACCGCCCTCCTAACATTGACCATTTAGAAAGATTAGACCACTTTCTTGTCATGTCAGTAAGGGGTTGCACAATTATCAAATAATTTTGGATAAATTTCCAGTAAAAATTAGTAAAGCCCAGAAAAAGCTGTAGAGCTTTCAGGTTCTCGGGATGGTCCCAATCAAGGACAGCAGAGATTTTCTCGGAATCCATCCGAAAACCCGAAGATGACATAAAGTTCCCCAAAAACTGCACCTCCTGGACGGTGAAAACACACTTTTCTAGTTTGGCATATAATTTGTTATCCCTTAATATCTGAAGCACCTGTCTAACATGCCCATGATGTGTCTCAAAATCAGGTGAGTAAACCAAAATATCATCCAGATAGACCACCATAAACCTGCCCACCAAATGATGGAAAATATCATTAATGAAATGTTGGAACACCGCAGGTGCATTGGTCAAACGGAAAGGCATGACCATACTCTCGAAATGCACTTTCAGGGTATTGAATGCTGTTTTCCATTCATCCCCCTCTCTGATTCTAACCAGATTGTAGGCTCCCCTTACATCCAACTTGGAGAACATTTTAGCTCCCACAACCTGGCTGAAAAAATCTGGAATCAGAGGAAGAGGATTTGGATCTAGGAGGGTAATTTGATTTAATTCCATAAAATCTAAACAGGGATGTAGACCGCAATCTCTTTTCTTCACGAAGAAGAACCCCGCCAACATGGGCGAAGATGATGATCCAATATATCCCTTCTCCAGACTTTCCGCAATTAAATCCTTCATGGCTTGTCTCTTAGAGCCAGAATGATTATACAGTCTGGACTTTGGTAGTTTAGCTCCGATGAGAAGACAAATCCTGACACCCCCTCTCAGAAAAAATGTCCTCAAAACCAGACAAAAATGCAGGTAAGGTCTCTGTAGAGACTGTAGAAAGGGAAATGTTTAAACAGTTCTCATGGCAGTAATCTCTCCACTCAATGATTTCTCTGGATTGACAATCCGCCAATGGATTATATTTCACTAACCAGGGTAGACCAAGTACAATTGGAGTGGGAAGACCGTCCAAAACATAGCAAGGGATTATCTCACAATAAACTGACCCCACCCTCAGTATTATATTATGTACCATCTGAGTTAGAGCATTCTGTGCAAGTAGCACGGAGTCGATGGCAAAGATGGGAATGGGCTTAGATAAAGTACAGCAAGCAAGACCATGAGTTCTCACAAACTCATCATCAACTATGCAGACTCCAGCTCCACTGTCAACAAACACAGAAATTTTCTCAGTTTTGCTCTCTATCAACACCTCTGCTGCCAGGACAAACTGAGAACTGCAGGTTGCTGATAAACGCACCCCTTGATTATCCTACTCCAGACTACTAAGGGTTAATCGAGTTTACTTTTGCTTAGGAATCAAGGGACAGGCCCCAATAAAATGTCCCTTTTTTCCACAAAAAAAAACACAAGCCCTTTTTTTTGCGGATCTCGGGGGAAACGTACAATGCAGAGGCACCCCAAAACTGCATGGGTTCTTCCACCTCCCCAGTACTGGCTCACCGGGCAATGGGGCATTACCCCGAAAAGAGGGCTCCGGAGAAGGTGGTCTCACCGACCTATCCCGAAGGCGTCTATCATCACATATGGCCAAAGACATGGCAGCCTCCAAGGACTCTGGAGTTTCATACACTTCCAAAGCATCTTTCAACCTTTCAGTAAGGCCCTGAGAAAATTGGCTTCTGATCATTCCATTTTGTATCAGTTGCCTATCTGCGGAATTCAGAGCTATACGTCTCTACTGACTGATTCCCCTGCTGAAGACAACGCAGCCTGGAATCAGCCAAGAAGATTCAGTCAGGGTATTCAGAGATGAGGGCTAGAGCCCCTTCACAGACTGGAGACAAACCAAACCCTGTGACAAAGTGAAAGCCCAGGATTGAGGATCTCCTTGCAGTAGTGAGATCACACTCACTGCTTCTCCTGTCCAGAGTAGTAAGGACGAAATTTAAAATACAGTTTGCAAGCTTCCTTGAACAAAAAATACAAAAAACTTGTCCCTATCTTCTGAAAACCTGTCCAGGAGAGTAAATTTTGTTTCAAGCTGGACAGGCCTACCCGCAGAGTCCCCAACATTAGGGACCTGCAGCCACTGTTGCTGCTGCTGAACCTCATAGAGGAGGTCAGTCACATCCAGAGACAACCTGCGCAGCTGTTCTGCCAGCTCTGCAACGGAATCCATGAACCAAGGGAAAAGGTAAAAAAAAACACACCTGAAAAAAAACACACACAAATAAAGCCATGTGTAAGTTTTTTGTTTATTTTTTTCCCTATAAATGTACGGTGAGAATGTCACGCAAGGTGTGGGAAAGACTAAGTGCAACATGAAGGGAAGAGGGGAAAGAAGCCCAAACACTAGGGGAAGGGTGAGTGGAGACCCCTAGGCAAATCTAATAACACCCTGCCTACCCTACCATTCTTATTTTGGCTCCACACCAATCATCGAGCAGGACCCTAAACCCTGTATGTCCCTAGAGCTTGGCCCTAAATAGGGAGGGGGAGGGGTGAGCACTGGTCAGGCCCCACTACAAACTAAAGACAACAAGGTAAACAAACAAAGGGGATGACCTTAGCTTGAGTAGACACCAGAGGAGGAATGCCAACTGTCTTCCAAGTGACAGTATGCCAGTATTTGCTTCCTTCCCCTGAGTCTGTTGTTCACTGTTGTGCTCCAAATTGGGTTTTCCAAGTTGTCCAGTGTGGACCAATTACATCATCTACCTAAACCTATTTTTGGCCCATTGGCACACACACTTGTGTCTTGGGACTTAGACTCCTAGTCCCATTTTAGGTGTGATCCACTGTTCTGCCTTCTTCCACATCTGGTGCTATGTAGATTCCAGCATACGGCAAAACCTCCTTCACATCCCAAGTAAACAGACTGTAAGGTTCAGTAGAATATGGTTTATTGGTGCAATGATATGAAGATGTGTATTGGTAAAACTAAAAGAATACAAATGGTATCAATCAATACTGGGCACATCACAGAAAGTGACAGCAATGATAATACAATACAGAAGTATAGAGTAAGTACATTAATCATAACAGCTGTGACAATATTCATTGCAGAAAGCAGAGTTCTACACAGAAGTATATATCTAAACAAGCAACCTTGGCAGTGTACAGACCAAGAAGTACTAACTAAGATGGGGGGTTACAGAGCACATCTCCTTTCTACTGACACAATACATCTGCAACAGTGACTGCAACATGACGTACAAAAACAGGTTCTAACATAAGCATACAGTCAAGACTACAATTGTCACCGGATTAGCTGAAGGATGGGGATAGTTGTAAGGCGTGAGCAGAAGCAAGGAACACCTGTCTTGTCTGCCAGAGTCCAGGCTTGTCTGAAGACATGTCAGGGTGCTGTCCTAAAAGACACACTGAAGTTAAAGGGGAAGACACTTACATCTCTAGGGAAGCTTCCAGATTGTGCTAAACATATTTAAACGTCATAAAAGAATAACATATCACCTCTTACAAGTTGTACAAGTGTCAAACTACAAATACTTTCTCTTACTGTGCATAAATGGGCAGAACATCCACCTTATGTGCTGTTTTTATTCAGATTTTATTGCTGGGTTCCACTTCATCCATCCTGCTGATCCTGAGATTCCTGATGAGCTTCCCATATGCCTTCCTACTTGATGCATCAAAACTCGGGGTTCATGTACCAACCCGGACTTGAGGCTTAGAGGACATTTGCTAATGTCTCTACTTGGACTGATCTTAACCTCTCTATAGCATCGGCGTCTATGCCCCCTGCCAGGCAGAGATGCCGTCCCACTCACCTCCTCACTCCCTGCTCTGCGTTCTCTTCCTGCTGCCGGCGCGCGCAGCACCCCGGGCACTGTGCTTAGGGCGCGCGCGCTCCCTCCCTCTTAAATGGGCCACGCGCCCCGTCCTGAGGAGTCCCCGGCCAATAGCCGAGGGCTCTCCCATATATAAGGCACCTCCTCCAAAATGGAGGTGCCCGAGCAAAAGTTGTTGCACAGTGTTTCTTACCTCTGCTTCAGCCCTCAGGTCCCGCTGCTAGCCTGACTACCAGTCCTGCCCACCAGCCTGTTACCAGCCTGTTACCTGCCTGTTACCTGCCGTGCCTTCCAGCCCGCTCACCTGGGAGCACTTGCCTGTTGCCTGCCAGTTACCTGCCGTGCCTGCCAGCCCGCTCACCTGGGAGCACTTGCCTGTTACCTGCCTGTTACCTGCTTGTTACCTGCTGTGCCTACCCAGAGGCTCCTGCCGTCACTTGCCGTGACCACCTGCCAGCCTACCTAGAGACTACTGCCGTCACTTGCCGTGTCTACCTGATAGCCTACCAGGAGGCTTCTGCTCACCAGTCTGCCTGCTGTGCCCATCTGCAATTCCGGTCAGTCCCTGCCATCTGTCCCGTGGGAGTCACCTGCTCCCTTACAAGGTCGTCCCCAGAGTAGCACCTGGTCCCTCTGCTCGGTCCCTCCCGGGTCACGGAGTCGTTAGCCGCCTTACAACCAGGGTCAGTCCGAGTTGATACTTAGTTATGCCCCTCTGGGTCCCTCCTTTCACCGCAGCACAAAGGTTCCACCACCCGGATCCATAACAGTTTTCTTGGGCCATGGAACCCGGTGGCCCCTAGACCCCGCAATCTTCGACCTGCACCAGGAGGTCTTACGTCAGAGGGCTTAACATGAGTCAGTCCTGTCCTTCCTGCGGTTTGTGCCCGTTTTGGTCAAGTAGCGCCTGCTTCCGTGGCACCACAACCCAGTCCTATTATGGCATCCGGCTATGGACCCCGGCTCTCGGCACCTCCACGTTTTGCTGGCAACCCCGATTTTACTCAAGGTTTCATAAACCAGTTCACCCTGCACTTTGAACTCTTGGCACATCAGTTCATCTCCGACCGGGCCAAGGTGGCATTCATCATGTCCCATCTCACTGGGGAAGCACTGGCATGGCTAAATCCCCTGTGGGAGAGAGGGAATCCCCTGGTGTCCGACCTGTCGTCTTTCCTCGCTGCTTTCCGGAAAGTCTTCGATGAACCAGGACGAAAATCCTCTTCAGCCTCCTCTCTGCTAATATGCCATACGGTTCCGTACCCTCGCTTCTGAGCTTGCCTGGGACAAAGAGGCTCTGCTGTCCGTCTTCTGGGGGGGGGGGTTTCCGGACGGATTAAGGATGAGTTAGCCAGTCGGGACATTCCTACCACCCTGGATGACCTGGTGTCACTAGCTACCCGGATTGACATCCGTTTCCAAGAATGTACCAAAGAGACTACCCGGGAGTGAAGATGTCCTCGCCTTGCTCCTACTTTCCAGAGACCTGGCTCTCAACCAGCCACTCCCCGGGCGCACTCGCCCGAACCTATGCAGATTGACCAGACCAAGATGGTCAAATCTCGCCAAGAGTCACGCCGAGCCGAGGGGAGCTGTTTCTATTGTGGCAGTAAGGAGCACTTCATCCGTTCCTGCCCGGAGAAGCCGGGAAACTCCAGTGTCTAGGACGGCTCGGAGAGGTCATCCTAGGCAAAAGTAAGCCCTCTCCGTCCCTGACTTTGCCTGTCTCTATCTCCTGGGGAGAGAACCGTCACTTTGAAATTGCTCACTTGGATTCTGGAGCTGCTGGAAGCCTCATTTCCCAGTCCCTGGTAGAGAGATATCGGATTCCCACCAAACCTCTGGCTGAACCGTTGGCAGTCGCCTTTGTGGATGGAAGACTCCTTCCGTTAACCATCCTGCTCGTCACAGAACCTATAACTCTGCAGGTGGGAGTGCTGCACTCTGAGAGGATCTCCTTCCATGTGTTGTCCGGTCTCTCTCACCCCCTATTGCTAGGTCTACCCTGCCTTCAGAGACATGAACCCGTGCTGAACTGGCAATCCGGTGAAGTACTCTGTTGGGGGCAGGATTGCCATAAGACCTGACTGGTTCCAGTTCGCCCGGCTCGTCCTCCACCTACCCCGGCTAATTTACCCGGTCTACCGGCACCTTACTGGTCCTATGCAGATGTCTTCGGTAAAAAGGAAGCCGAGACACTGCCACCGCATAGGCCATATGATTGCCCGATCGACCTGGTACCCGGTGACTCTCCACCCCGTGGGCGCATTTACCCATTGTCGTTGGCCGAGACCCGGGCCATGTCGGAGTACCTCGAGGAGAATCTGGCCAGGGGATTCATCCAGAAATCTACCTCTCCGGCTGGAGCTGGATTCTTCTTCGTCAAGAAGAAAGATGGTTCATTATGCCCCTGTATTGATTATAGAGGACTCAACCAGATCACGGTCAAAAACAAATACCCCCTTCCGCTCATCCCAGAGTTGTTTGACCATCTTAGGGGAGCTAGGATCTTTACCAAGCTAGATCTACGTGGGGCGTATAACCTGGTCCGGATCTGTCAAGCAGACGAGTGGAAGATGGGATTCAATACCCGAGACGGTCACTATGAATACCGTGTGATGCCCTTCGGTCTCTGCAATGCTCCCGCTGTCTTCCAAGAATTAGTCAACGACATCTTCGGTGACCTTCTATATTCTTGCGAGGTGGTGTACCTGGGCGACATCTTGGTCTTCTCTCTGAATCTTCCCACACACCGGAGGGATGTTCGTCAGGTCCTGCTTAGGCTCAGGCAGAATCACCTCTATGAAAAATTTGAGAAGTGCCTCTTCGAACAGACCTCTCTTCCTTTCCTGGGCTATGTTATCTCCCAGACAGGTCTACGAATGGATCCCGAGAAGCTCTCTGCTGTCCTAAAGTGGCCCCGTCCCGAGGGGTTGAAGGCTATTCAGCGATTCCTGGGCTTCGCCAACTTCTATTGTCTCTTCATCCCGCACTTCTCTTCCCGGACTGCTCCCACTTCTGCGCTCACCTGTAAGGGAACAAATCCCAAGGAATGGCCGCCCGAAGCTGAGGAGGCCTTCCTTTCCTTAAAGCAAGCCTTCTCCTCTGCCGCTGTGCTGCACCATCCAGACTGCAACAAACAGTTCTTCCAGGAGGTTGATGCTTCCTCCTCCGGAGCCGGAGCAGTGCTCACCCAAAGATCTTCATCTGGGAGAATGGTAACCTGCGGCTTCTTCTCCAAACTCTTCTCCTCGTCTGAGCGCAACTACTCCATTGGAGACCGAGAACTGTTAGCCATTAAATTGGCACTGGAGGAGTGGCGTTACCTGATTGAAGGGGCTCTGTACCCGGTGATCATCTATACGGATCACAAAAACCTGGCATATCTCCAGAATGCCCAAAGACTCAATCCGGGCCCGGTGGTCTTTGTTCTTCGCCCGCTTAGACTTTATCCTACATTTCCGCCCGGCGGACAAGAATGTCAAAGCCGACGCCTTGTCCCGATCCTTCCTATCCTCCAATCAAGAGGAGGAGCCTATGCACATCATCGGCCCTCCAAAGTGATCGGCCCCCTTGGATCTGACTCGTCTTCCTCCCGGTAAGACGTTTGTAAGGGTACCAGATCGTGAGAAGGTTCTTCACTGGGGTCATTAATCTAAACTAGCCGGCCATGCTGGCCAAAAGAAGACCTTCCTGCTCATTACCCGGCATTACTGGTGGCCTACCATGCCAAGGATGTGGTAGATTTCGTCTCGGCCTGTTCATCCTGTGCCCGCAACAAAGTTCCCAGACATCTTCCAGGTCGCCTCCTGCCTCTTCCTGTACCTGCTGCCCCGTGGCAGCACATTGCCATGGACTTTATCACTGATCTCCCTGTTTCTGCCGGTTGTACTATCATTTGGGTGGTCGCCGACCGCTTTTCTAAAAAGGCCCACTTCATTCCACTGTCTGGTCTCCGTCTGCATCGGAGCTGGCCAAGGATTTCTTCTGTCATATCTTCCGTCTCCATGGCCTACCCCTCCACATTGTGTCTGATCGAGGGGTTCAGTTCACCTCACGTTTCTGGAGAGCTACCTCTAAGCTACTGGATGTCACCCTGGATTTTTCCTCCGCCTACCATCCACTGTCCAATGGCCAAGTGGAGCGTATCAACCAAATCCTTACCAGCTACCTCCGGCACTTGGTTAACGCTCACCATACCGATTGGGTGGAGCTCCTACCATGGGCCGAGTTCTCCTACAACAACCATGAGAGCGAATCTACTTCCAAATCCCTGTTCTTCGTGGTCTACGGTCAACTTACCCCGATTCCATTTCCCATCTCCGCCTCGGTGGACAACCCTGCCGCGGAGGCTCTTGTCAGCAAATTCTCCACCATTTGGAAAAATACTAGGTCCGCACTTCTTCAGTCCTCCGAGCGGATGAAGAAACATGCTGACAAAAGACGTCTGGATCCGCCTCAATTCCGCCCGGGAGATAAAGTCTGGCTCTCTTCCAAGTATCAAGCAATGTGAACTGAGGTCTAAGATGGTACACATGCAAGAAATAGGAGCATGTTCACACAAGCAAAAAGAAGCAAAACCTACAAAAGACAAAAAATATATCTCATACCCTACCATCATAATATATAAATGTAAAGCAAAGTTGCATAATAAATATAGGGTACTTAGTGAACTATTTTTGATCAAAAAAAGTGTATACAAGCCGTCCCACCAGCGACAAACATGTCCAAACATGTCCGACTCAAAATACCCTACTATAAGTTGGGTCCTCGGTTCATCGGTCCATTTGAAGTTCTCAAACAAATCAACCCAGTGGCCTACAAGTTAAAACTCCCGGCCACCTTATGGATTCCCAACTCCTTCCATGTATCTCTCCTCAAACCAGTTGTGTTTAACTCTTTTTCCAACAATCCAGGTACTCCCCCTGCTCCGGTTGTCGCTGAGGACGTTTTTGAGGTAGAGAACATTCTGGCCAGTAAGAGGATAAGAGGAAAGACCCTTTTTCTAGTGGATTGGAAGGGGTTTGGCCCCGGGGAAAGAACTTGGGAACCCAGGGAGAACATTCATGCCCAGCTTCTTCTTGAAAAATTCCTTTCTGGCCTAAAAAAGAGGGGGCATAAAGGGAGGGGTACTGTAGCATCGGCGTCTCTGCCCCCTGCCAGGCAGAGACGCCGTCCCACTCACCTCCTCGCTCCCCGCTCTGTGTTCTCCAGCGCTCCTCTTCCTGCTGCCGGCGTGCGCAGCTCCCCGGGCACTGTGCTTAGGGTGCGCCCGCTCCCTGCCTTTTAAAGGGGCCGCGATCGCTGACCTAAGGAGTCCCCGGCCAATAGCCGAGGGATCTCACATATATAAGGCACCGCCTCAAAAATGGAGGTGCCTTAGCAAAAGTTGTTGCACAGTGTTTCTTACCTCTACTTCAGCCCTCAGGTCCCGCTGCTAGCCTGACTACCAGTCCTGCCCACCAGCCTGTTACCTGCCTGTTACCTGCCGTGCCTGCCAGCCCGCTCACCTGGGAGCACTTGCCTGTTGCCTGCCAGTTACCTGCCATGCCTGCCAGCCCGCTCACCTGGGAGCACTTGCCTGTTACCTGCCTGTTACCTGTTTGTTACCTGCCGTGCCTACCCAGAGGCTCCTGCCGTCACTTGCCGTGACCACATGCCAGCCTACCTAGAGACTCCTGCCGTCACTTGCCGTGTCTACCTGATAGCCTACCTGGAGGCTTCTGCTCGCCAGCCTGCCTGCTGTGCCCATCTGCAATTCCGGTCAGTCCCTGCCATCTGTCCCGTGGGAATCACCTGCTCCCTTACAAGGTCGTCCCCAGAGTAGCACCTGGTTCCTCTGCTCAGCCCCTCCCTGGTCACGGAGTCGTTAGCCGCCGTACGACCAGGGTCAGTCCGAGTTGATACTTAGTTACGCCCCTCTGTGTCCCTCCTTGCACCACAGCACAGAGGTTCCACCACCCGGATCCGTAACACTCTCATGCTGTCAACAAAATCACACAAAAGGATTTGGAGGTGACCCCAAAATTAAAGTGGAAAAACAGACTACAGGCTGATCCAACTTTGATGTAATGTCCTTAAAACAAGTCATAATGAGGCTCAGTATTGTGTGCGGCCTCCACGTGCCTGTATGACCTCCCTACAACGCCTGGGCATGCTCCTGATGAGGTTGTGGATGGTCTCCTGTGGGATCTCCTCCCAGACCTGGACTAAAGCATCCGCCAACTCCTGAGAAGTCTGTGGTGCAACGTGACGTTGGTGGATGGAGCGAGACATGACATCCCAGATGTGCTCAATCGGATTCAGGTCTGGGGAATGGGCGGGCCAGTTCATAGCTTCAATGCCTTCATCTTGCAGGAACTGCTGACATACTCCAGCCACATGAGGTCTGGCATTGTCCTGCATTAGGAGGAACCCAGGGCCAACCACACCAGCATATGGTCTCACAAGGGGTCTGAGGATCTCATCTCGGTACCTAATGGCAGTCAGACTACCTCTGTCGAGCACATGGAGGGCTGTGCTGTCCTCCAAAGAAATGCCACCCCACACCATTTCTGACCCACTGCCAAACCGATCATGCTGAAGGATGTTGCAGGCAGCAGATTGCTCTCCACGGCGTCTCCAGACTCTGTCACGTCTGTCACATGTGCTCAATGTGAACCTGCTTTCATCTGTGAAGAGCACAGGGCACCAGTGGCAACTTTGCCAATCCTGCTGTTCTCTGGCAACTGCCAAGCATCCTGCCCGGTGTTGGGCTGTGAGCACAACCCGCATCTGTGGACGTCAGGCCCTCATACCACCCCCATGGAGTCGGTTTCTAACCATTTGTGCAGACACATACACACTTGTGGCCTGCTGGAGATCATTTTGCATGGCTCTGGCAGTGCTCCTTCTGTTCCTCCTTGCAAAAAGGAGGAGGTAACGGTCCTGCTGCTGGGTTGTTGCCCTCCTATGGCTCCCTCCACGTCTCCTGGTGTACTGTCCTGTCTCCTGGTATCTGCTCCATGCTCTGGACACTTAGCAGACAGACACAGCTACCCTTCCTGCCACAACTCGCACTGATGTGCCATCCTGGATGAGCTGCACTACCTGAGCAACTTCTGTTGGTTGTACTGTAGACACTGCCTCATGCTACTGTACCTCTAGGGGTGAGAGCAATGGCAAAATGAAAAAGTGACCAAAACAACAGCCAAAAAGGATGAGAACAGAGAAATGGTCTGTGGTCACCACCTGCATTACCACTCCTTTATAGGGGGCATCTTGCTAATTGCCGATCATTTCAACCTGTTCTCTGTTTAATTTGCACAACAGCAGGAGAAATTGATTCACAATCAGTGTTGCTTCATAACTGGACAGGTAGATTTCACAGAAGTGTTATTGACTTGGAGTTACATTGTGTTGTTTAAGTGTTCCCTTTATTTTTTTTTAGCAGTGTAGTAAAATCTGTATTCGGTGAAGACAGACTTTCACAGTACTGAGATAGGAAATGATGGTTGGTACTTATAAAATTCTATGGAGGGGTGAGGTGTAGAAGAAAGGAGGAGCTGGAGGCAGACAGAGACATTCTGCTGCAAGTTCTCCTAAAAGGACTGTTACAGTTCTCCATAGAACTTTATGAGCACCAACTGTCACCTCCAATCTCAGTAATGGGAAAGATTGAATACAAATTTTACCTGTGAATTGAGAATTTTTGGAATGAATGATCAGTCCTGGATAATTTTTCTGAAAAGATATAGTACAAAGTGTCTTATCTTCACATGTACTATTGATTTGTTAAGAATAATTGAAACGATGGTTACACATTAAATAACCTCTGTCCATTCAAGTTGTACTCCGCTTAACTCTTGGCTGACTGAGCTACTGCAGTGTCAAAATGACTCAGCAATCTTCAAACACAGCGCACACACGGCATACGGAGCCGAGAATGAACAGAACATAAATACATACAGTGAGCAGAAATTCCAGTGTGAGAGCCAAAACCTCGCAGTTTAAAACGCCAGTCTGTCTTTACAAATCTAGCCTGCTACTACAACACCTCATTAAAAATATTATCATGTTTCTTTCCCTAGTAAGCTTTTCTAAATAGACAGATTTTATTATTTAACTTTTTTTGAGTTCTGTTCACATTTGCATTAGGAAATTTTTAGCAGCTTTCATTGAAAATTCCATCAGTTATGACATGAAAAACAGTAATCCATGAGGCGTTATTTTTCCCATCGAAACAATGGACACATCAGTCGAACCCAACTGACCCCTTTATAAGTTAATTAGATTCATCAGTCAATGCAGGTGTCTATGACATGACATATCCTATTTCATATTTGTAGATTGTAAGCTTGCAAGCAGGGACCTCACTCCTGATGTAACTGTTTAAACTGTCTCACCTTGCATTGAATTTATTGTCTGTACATGTCCCCTGTTAATTGTAAAGTGCTGCGGAATATGTTGGCGCTATATAAATAAAAATTATTATTATTATTATTATTATTATTTTTATATCCTACATTACATCCCTGCAGCAGAGAGCTCACATGTGAACAGAGCCCTAGTCTGACTTACAGTTGGGGAAAATAAGTAGTGATGAGTAGAGATGAGCGGTGTTCGACTAGAACTGTTCGCCAATCTCAAATTCGAGCTGTTTTGGGCGGTGTTCGAGTTGTTCGACGAACCCGAACGATTTGCAAAAAATTCGGCTGTTCGAGGTTATGTTCGATAACTGTTCGTGCACCAAAAGCGTAACTGGATTTTTTCACATCATGCAGGGATTGTCTGCCACTCACTGTAATGTCACAGCCATGGTGGTTGTGGCATTACAGTGATTGCCCAAATCGATGGGAACAGTGCCAACAGTGAAACATGAAAAGCCGGCAATTCAGCAGCGGCATACACCGGTACCCGACAATTTAGAACCGAAAGAATAGAGCTTCACACATAGATTAGATAGATATAAACATGTCAGCCACATATATACGAAGTACAGTGAAAGTGCTGCTTACTGTACTTGTCATTTAGTGTAAAGGATTTATCAAAAAAAATAATAGTGTTTTCATGCACCGTCTCTTTAAAAAAGCCGGCCGGCAATTCAGCAGCGTACCCGACAATTTAGAATAGAAGGAATAGAGAATCACACATAGATTAGATAGATAGAAACATGTCAGTCACATATATATGAAGTACAGTGATAGTGTTGCTTACTGTACTTGTCATTTAGTGTAAAGGATTTATTTAAAAAAATAATAGTGTTTTCATGCACTGTCTCTTTAAAAAAGCCGGCCGGCAATTCAGCAGCGGTACCCGACAATTTATAACAGACAGAATAGAGCTTCACACATAGATTAGATAGATAGAAACATGTCAGTCACATATATATGAAGTACAGTGATAGTGTTGGTTACTGTACTTGTCATTTAGTATTAAAATAAAGGATTTATTATTAAAAAAATTGGCGTGGGGTTCCCCTTAATTTTAGGCTCTAGCGGAGGTTAAGCAGACGGCTGGGGCAGATGTTTGAAGCCTGGGAAGGGGGTAATACCCACGGAGCTTCCCAGGCTACTAATATCAGCCCCCAGCTGAATACATAGCCTTTACTAGCTATTAAAATGGGGGACCCCCCAAAAAAAATTACGTGGGGTCCCCCCTAATTTAATAGCTAGCAAAGGCTAGGCAGACAGCTGGGGGCTGATATTAATAGCCCAGGAAGGGAGCCATGAATATTGGCCCCCTCCCAGGCTAGAAACACCAGCCGTCAGCCGCCCCAGAAATGGCGCATTCATAGGATGCGCCAATTCTGGCACTTAGCCTCGCTCTTCCACGCTGCCCTGGTGCGGTGGCAGGGGGTAATAGGGTTGGGGTTGATGTCAGCTTATAATGCCAGCTGACATCAAGCCCAGGTTAGTAATGGAGAGGCGTCTATAAGACACCCCCATTACTAACCCCATAGTCAAAGTTAAAAAAAACACAAACACCCAGAATAAAGTCCTTTAATTGAAATAAAGACACAATCCTTTATTGTTCTAAATTAAACCATACTTACCGTCACGCCCATTCCAGCTGAAGCCAACGATCTCCTGCAATAAAAGAAAAATAATAAAGCAACCTCATCCTTACCTTTCCATGGTTCCCACGACAGCTTCAGCTCTGCTACATCGAGATGACAGGCTGGACCGCAGCAGAACGCTGCCATCCAGCCTCTCATCCCGCAGACACTGAGAAGCGCAGGCTTGCTTGCGCTGCTCAGCGTCTCTCTGTGACGACATCCAGATGAGCCGAGTTCATGTCCAATGAACTCGGCTCACCTCATGCACGTCACTGACAGCGTGGGAAAATTCTCAAGCTGAAGCGGTGAGTGCAGGAGAATTCTCCCACGCTGTCAGTGACTTGCATAAGGTGAGCTCATGTCCAATGAACTCAGCTCACCTTCTGCACGTCACTGACAGCGTGGGAAAATTCTCCTGCACTCAGCGCTTCAGCGTGAGAATTCTCCCGCTGAAGCGCTGAGTGCAGGAGAATTTTCCCACGCTGTCAGTGACGTGCATAAGGTGAGCTCATGTCCAATGAACTCAGCTCACCTTCTGCACGTCACTGACAGCGTGGGAGAATTCTCCTGCACTCAGCGCTTCAGTGTGAGAATTCTCCCACGCTGAAGCGCTGAGTGCAGGAGAATTTTCCCACGCTGTCAGTGACGTGCATGAGGTGAGCCGAGTTCATTGGACATTAACTCGGCTCATCTGGATGCCCTCACAGAGAGACACTGTGGAGCGCAAGCAAGCCTGCGCTTCTCAGTGTCTGCGGGATGACAGGCTGGATGGCAGCGTTCTGCTGCGGTCCAGCCTGTCATCTCGATGTAGCAGAGCTGAAGCTGTCATGGGAACCATGGAAAGGTAAGGATGAGGTTGCTTTATTATTTTTCTTTTATTTCAGGAGATCGTTGGCTTCAGCTGGAATGGGCGTGATGGTAAGTATGGTTTAATTTAGAACAATAAAGAATTGTGTGTTTATTTCAATTAAAGGACTTTTTTCTGGGTGTTGTGTTTTTTTTAAATACTTTACTAGAAATTCATGGTGGTCATGTCTAATATTGGCGTGACCCCATGAATTTCGGGCTTAGGGCCAGCTGATAATGCCAAGCTGGCCCTAACCCCTTTATTACCCAGTGAGCCACCGCACCAGGGCCCTGGATGAGTTGGGTACAGCGCCAGAAGATGGCGCTTCTATGAACGCGCCATTTTCCGGGGTGGCTGCGGACTGCAATTTGCAGCGGGGGGGGCCCAGAAAGCTTGGGCCTCCCTGCGCTGCAGATTCCAGCCCCCAGCTGCCTAGTTGTACCTGGCTGGACACAAAAATAGGGCGAAGCCCCACATATTTTTTTTTTAATTATTTCATGAAATTCATGAAATAATTAAGAAAAAAAGGCCTTCCCTATATTGTTGTGTCCGGCCAGGTACAAATAGGCAGCTGGTGGTTGGGGGCAGCCCGTTCCTGCCTGCTGTACCTGGCTGGACACAAATATAGTGCGAAGCCCCACATCAATTTTTTTTAAATTATTTCATGAATTTCCTGAAATAATTTAAAAAAATTGAAGTGGGGCTTCGCACTATATTTGTGTCCAGCCAGGTACAGCAGGCAGGAACGGGCTGCCCCCAACCACCAGCTGCCTATTTGTACCTGGCCGGACACAACAATGTAGGGAAGCCCTTTTTTTCTTAATTATTTCATGAATTTCATGAAATAATTAAAAAAAATTGAATTGGGGCTTCGCACTATATTTGTGTCCAGCCAGGTACAGCAGGCAGGGACGGGCTGCCCCCAACCACCAGCTGACTATTTGTACCTGGCCGGACACAACAATATAGGGAAGGCCCTTTTTTCTTAATTATTTCATGAATTTCATGAAATAATTAAAAAAAAAGTACGTGGGGCTTCGCCCTATTTTTGTGTCCAGCCAGGTACAACTAGGCAGCTGGGGGCTGGAATCTGCAGCGCAGGGAGGCCCAAGCTTTCTGGGCCCCCCCCGCTACAAATTGCAGTCCGCAGCCACCCCGGAAAATGGCGCGTTCATAGAAGCGCCATCTTCTGGCGCTGTACCCAACTCATCCAGGGCCCTGGTGCGGTGGCTCACTGGGTAATAAAGGGGTTAGGGCCAGCTTGGTATTATCAGCTGGCCCCAAGCCCAAAATTCATGGGGTCACGCCAGTATTAGACATGACCACCATGAATTTCTAGTAAAGTATTTAAAAAAAACACAACACCCAGAATAAAGTCCTTTAATTGAAATAAAGACACAATTCTTTATTGTTCTAAATTAAACCATACTTACCATCACACCCATTCCAGCTGAAGCCAACGATCTCCTGCAATAAAAGAAAAATAATAAACCAACCTCATCCTTACCTTTCCATGGTTCCCACGACAGCTTCAGCTCTGCTACATCGAGATGACTGGCTGAAACGCAGCAGAACGCTGCCATCCAGTCTGTCATCCCGCAGACACTGAGAAGCGCAGGCATGCTTGCGCTCCTCACTGTCTCGCTGTGACGGCATCCAGATGAGCCGAGGTCATGTCCAATGAACTCGGCTCACCTCATGCACGTCACTGACAGCGTGGGAAAATTCTCACGCTGAAGTGCTGAGTGCAGGAGAATTCTCCCACGCTGTCAGTGATGTGCATGAGGTGAGCTCATGTCCAATGAACTCAGCTCACCTCCTGCACGTCACTGACAGCGTGGGAAAATTCTCCTGCAATCAGCGCTTCAGCGTGAGAATTTTCCCACGCTGTCAGTGACGTGCATGAGGTGAGCCGAGTTCATTGGACATGAACTCGGCTCATCTGGATGTCGTCACAGAGAGACGCTGAGCAGCGCAAGCAAGCCTGCGCTTCTCAGTGTCTGCGGGATGACAGGCTGGATGGCAGCGTTCTGCTGCGGTCCAGCCTGTCATCTCGATGTAGCAGAGCTGAAGCTGTCGTGGGAACCATGGAAAGGTAAGGATGAGGTTGCTTTATTATTTTTCTTTTATTGCAGGAGATCGTTGGCTTCAGCTGGAATGGGCGTGACAGTAAGTATGGTTTAATTTAGAACAATAAAGGATTGTGTCTTTATTTCAATTAAAGGACTTTATTCTGGGTGTTTTGTGTTTTTTTTAACTTTGACTATGGGGTTAGTAATGGGGGTGTCTTATAGACGCCTCTCCATTACTAACCTGGGCTTGATGTCAGCTGGCATTATAAGCTGACATCAACCCCAACCCTATTACCCCCTGCCACCGCACCAGGGCAGCGTGGAAGAGCGAGGCTAAGTGCCAGAATTGGCGCATCCTATGAATGCGCCATTTCTGGGGCGGCTGACGGCTGGTGTTTCTAGCCTGGGAGGGGGCCAATATTCATGGCTCCCTTCCTGGGCTATT
The DNA here is from genome assembly GCF_046119375.1 of Phyllobates terribilis. Lineage (NCBI taxonomy): Eukaryota > Metazoa > Chordata > Amphibia > Anura > Dendrobatidae > Phyllobates > Phyllobates terribilis. Next base: position 66,318,945 of record NW_027362763.1, on the reverse strand, counting down.
AATATCAGCCCCCAGCTGTCTGCCTAGCCTTTGCTAGCTATTAAATTAGGGGGGACCCCACGTCATTTTTTTTGGGGGGTCCCCCATTTTAATAGCTAGTAAAGGCTATGTATTCAGCTGGGGGCTCATATTAGTAGCCTGGGAAGCTCCGTGGGTATTACCCCCTTCCCAGGCTTCAAACATCTGCCCCAGCCGTCTGCTTAACCTCCGCTAGAGCCTAAAATTAAGGGGAGCCCCACGCCAATTTTTTTAATAATAAATCCTTTATTTTAATACTAAATGACATGTACAGTAACCAACACTGTCACTGTACTTCATATATATGTGACTGACATGTTTCTATCTATCTAATCTATGTGTGATGCTCTATCTTTCTGTTCTAAATTGTCGGGTACCGCTGCTGAATTGCCGGCCGGCTTTTTTAAAGAGACAGTGCATGAAAACACTATTATTTTTTTAAATAAATCCTTTACACTAAATGACAAGTATAGTAAGCAACACTATCACTGTACTTATTATATATGTGACTGACATGTTTCTATCTATCTAATCTATGTGTGAAGCTCTATTCTTTCTGTTCTAAATTGTCGGGTACAGATGCTGAATTGCCGGCCGGCTTTTTTAAAGAGACGGTGCATGAAAACACTAATATTTTTTTTAATAAATCCTTTACACTAAATGACAAGTGCAGTAACCAACACTGTCACTGTGCTTCTTATATGTGTGACTGACATGTTTCTATCTATCTAATCTATGTGTGATGCTCTATTCCTTCTTGTCTAAATTGTCGGGTACCGGTGTATGCCGCTGCTGAATTGCCGGCCGGCTTTTTTAAAGAGAGTGTCTTCTGAGCAGTTTGTCAGCTTTTGGACACCTTTGCAGGTGTTTTCTATGTGTTTCTATGTGTTTTTGTTTGCCTGCCATTGGTTTTAACGGTGTTCGACGGTGTTCTAAGGTGTTCGACGAACAGTTCGACGAACAGTTCCTCGAACATCCCGGTGTTCGACGAACCGAACCGAACCCGAACACTACGGGGGTGGCTCAACACTAGTGATGAGTGAACATGTTTGAAATCCGATCTCAAATGTTAAATTCGACACGAATATGGCACATTTGGATTCATGATTGGAAACGCGAGCATTTTTACTTAAAATCAGCAAGAATCGGTAACATTCGGCGAAGAAGTGCCGGAAAATTATTGCGGTGCACCTACAGTGTTTTTAACAGTTTGGCTAGTATACTGCTTGTGTATGATGAGCAGGGGGACATGTTAAATGAGTGGAGGGGGTGTGCAAATGTCGGCTAGCCAATCAGAGTGCAAATGTCGGCTAGCCAATCAGAGTGCAGAAAGCATTCACACTGTCCAGACACAAGGGCTTCTGCCATTGGCTGCTGAAATCACATGTCCTCTCTATATAAAGAGCCGCCATGTTCCCTGAGCGCCATTTTATGCATGTAACTGGTCATATATGCTGCTGCTCATGGTGCTCCTGTGTAATGAGTGATTTTAGCTAGCTAGATAGGCGGTTGCTTGGGAGTCAGAAGTCAGATAGTTTAGATAACTAGTCTCCTGTGTGTTTGTGAAATTGACCTTGCAGCAGATTTTTTTTTTCTTGTGCTATTACTGAGATTCAGACAAAAATAGCAAGGCCCATGCCATAGTTGTGCGCTGCTTGTTTTGTGCTCTATGCACGAGTATCCCTTCAATCTATTTTTTACTTGCTAAAGTGATAAAGCAATCCCTACTAGCCCACCTTTTTATTTTGTGGGGTTGAAATTCAGCTGTATGCAGAGCTCCTGAGTGCAGAGTGCAAAAATCTCTTTTTTTTATTTGCTAATGTGATAGCGCAAGCAATAGTAGCCCACCTTGTCATTTTTTGGTGGGTGAAATTAAGCTGTATGCACAGTAAAAAACATAATATTTTTTCTGCTGCTAGGCAGAGTCCAAAAAATATTTTTTTCTGTCGCAAACGTGATACACTCTGCTATAAGCCACTAAGTACTTTAGTGGCGCTGAACTTCAGCTGTTTTCAGAGTAAGGTCGGGGTGCCACTAGCATATGGCATCCAATGTGAGAGCAGCAGATGCAACATGCTAATGACATTCAGCTCCTGCTCTGCTACGAGCAGCAGCTGAATGTCAGTGCTCCGTGCTCCGTGCTCCGTGCTCCGATCTTCTTGCACAGAGACGATTGCAGCACAGCTGCGGAGAGGACGGAGAAATCAATTTCTCCATCTCCTCTGTTGCTGGCATCGGCGGGAATCACACTGCACTCGGGAGACATCTGAATGCAGTGCGATGTTTCACAAGCACCAATAGGCTTATATGGGTGCGTGCGATCTGAATCAAGCATGCAATCGCAGCATACTGCAATTTTTTTCCAGGCCGATCGCTATCTGATCGGAGCTAGAAAAAAAATACCACTGAGCACACCATCATAAGATTAAATTGGTCAGAATGTAATACGATTTTTTATCGGATTGCATTCGTCCGATTTAATCGCAAGTGAAAAAAATATTTTTTCTGTTGCTAGCCAGAGTCCAAAAAATATTTTTTCTGTTTTCTGTCGCAAACGTGATACACTCTGCTATATGCACCTATTACTTTAGTCATGTTGAACTTCAGCCATTTTGAGAGTAAACAAATAAACTCTTTCTGTTGCTAGTAGCGTTGAGCCACCTCCATAGTGTTCGGGTTCGGTTCGGTTCGTCGAACACCGGGATGTTCGAGGAACTGTTCGTCAAACTGTTCGTGGAACACCTTAGAACACTGTCGAACACCGTTAAAACCAATGGCAGGCAAACAAAAACACATAGAAAACAACTTCAAAGGTGTCCAAAAGCTGACAAACTGCTCAGAAGACACTCTCTTTAAAAAAGCCGGCCGGCAAATTCAGCAGCGGCATACACCGGTACCCGACAATTTAGACAAGAAGGAATAGAGCATCACACATAGATTAGATAGATAGAAACATGTCAGTCACACATATAAGAAGCACAGTGACAGTGTTGGTTACTGCACTTGTCATTTAGTGTAAAGGATTTATTAAAAAAAATATTAGTGTTTTCATGCACCGTCTCTTTAAAAAAGCCGACTGGCAATTCAGCAGCGGTACCCGACAATTTAGAACAGAAAGAATAGAGCTTCACACATAGATTAGATAGATAGAAACATGTCAGTCACATATATAATAAGTACAGTGACAGTGTTGCTTACTGTACTTGTCATTTAGTGTAAAGGATTTATTTAAAAAAATAATAGTGTTTTCATGCACCGTCTCTTTAAAAAAGCCGGCCGGCAATTCAGCATCTGTACCCGACAATTTAGAACAGAAAGATAGAGCATCACACATAGATTAGATAGATAGAAACATGTCAGTCAGATATATAATAAGTACAGTGATAGTGTTGGTTACCGTACTTGTCATTTAGTGTTAAAATAAAGGATTTATTAAAAAAAAAATTAGCGTGGGGTTCCCCGTAATTTTAGTCTCTAGCGGAGGTTAAGCAGACCGCTGGGGCAGATGTTTGAAGTCTGGGAAGGGGGTAATACCCACGGAGTTACCCATATCAGCCCCCAGCTGAATACCTAGCCTTTACTAGCTATTAAAATGGGGGACCCCCCAAAAAAATGACGTGCGGTCCCCCCTATTTTAATAGCTAGCAAAGGCTAGGCAGACAGCTGGGGGCTGATATTAATAGCTCAGGAAGGGTGCCATGAATATTGGCCCCCTCCCAGGCTAGAAACACCAGCCGTCAGCCGCCCCAGAAATGGCGCATTCATAGGATGCGCCAATTCTGGCACTTAGCCTCGCACTTCCCACTGCACTGTAGCGGTGGCAGTGGGATAATAGGGCTGGGGTTGATGTCAGCTTATAATGCCAGCTGACATCAAGCCCAGGTTAGTAATGGAGAGGCGTCTATAAGACACCCCCATTACTAACCCCATAGTGAAAGTTAAAAAAAACACAAACACCCAGAATAAAGTCCTTTAATTGAAATAAACACACAATTCTTTATTGTTCTAAATTAAACCATACTTACCGTCACGCCCATTCCAGCTGAAGCCAACGATCTCCTGCAATAAAAATAAAATAATAAACCAACATCATCCTTACCTTTCGATGGTTCCGAGGACAGCTCCAGCTCTGCTACATCGAGATGACAGGCTGGTCCGCAGCAGAACGCTGCCATCCAGCCTGTCAACCCGCAGACACTGAGAAGATCAGGCTTGCTTGCGCTCCTCAGTGTCTCGCTGTGACGGCATCCAGATGAGCCGAGGTCATGTCCAATGAACTCGGCTCACCTCATGCACGTCACTGACAGCGTGGGAAAATTCTCATGCACTCAGCGCTTCAGCGTGAGAATTTTCCCACGCTGTCAGTGACGTGCATGAGGTGAGCTGAGATCATTGGACATGAACTCACCTCATGCACGTCACTGACAGAGTGGGAAAATTCTCATGCTGAAGCGCTGAGTGCAGGAGAATTCTCCCACGCTGTCAGTGACGTGCATGAGGTGAGCTCATGTCCAATGGACTCAGCTCACCTCATGCACGTCACTGACAGCGTGGGAAAATTCTCCTGCACTCAGCGCTTCAGCGTGAGAATTTTCCCACGCTGTCAGTGACGTGCATGAGGTGAGTTCATGTCCAATGATCTCAGCTCACCTCATGCACGTCACTGACAACGTGGGAGAATTCTCACGCTGAAGCGCTGAGTGCAGGAGAATTTTCCCACGCTGTCAGTGACGTGCATGAGGTGAGCTGAGTTCATTGGACATGAGCTCACCTCATGCACATCACTGACAGCGTGGGAGAATTCTCCTGCACTCAGCGCTTCAGCGTGAGAATTTTCCCACGCTGTCAGTGACGTGCATGAGGTGAGCCGAGTTCATTGGACATGACCTCGGCTCATCTGGATGCCGTCACAGAGAGACACTGAGGAGCGCAAGCATGCTTGCTCTTCTCAGTGTCTGTGGGATGACAGGCTGGATGGCAGCGTTCTGCTGCGGTCCAGCCAGTCATCTCGATGTAGCAGAGCTGAAGCTGTCATGGGAACCATGGAAAGGTAAGGATGATGTTGGTTTATTATTTTTCTTTTATTGCAGGAGATCGTTGGCTTCAGCTGGAATGGGCGTGATGGTAAGTATGGTTTAATTTAGAACAATAAAGAATTGTGTCTTTATTTCAATTAAAGGACTTTATTCTGGGTGTTTGTGTTTTTTTTTAACTTTGACTATGGGGTTAGTAATGGGGGTGTCTTATAGACGCCTCTCCATTACTAACCTGGGCTTGATGTCAGCTGGCATTATAAGCTGACATCAACCCCAGCCCTATTACCCCACTGCCACCGCTACAGGGCAGTGGGAAGAGAGAGGCTAAGTGCCAGAATTGGCGCATCCTATGGATGTGCCATTTCTGGGGCGGCTGACGGCTGGTGTTTCTAGCCTGGGAGGGGGCCAATATTCATGGCACCCTTCCTGGGCTATTAATATCAGCCCCCAGCTGTCTGCCTGGCCTTTGCTAGCTATTAAAATAGGGGGGACCCCACGTCAATTTTTTGGGGGGTCCCCCATTTTAATAGCTAGTAAAGGCTAGGCATTCAGCTGGGGGCTGATATTAGTAGCCTGGGAAGCTCCGTGGGTATTATCCCTTCCCAGGCTTCAAACATCTGCCGCAGCTGTCTGCTAACCTCCGCTAGAGCCTAAAATTACGGGGAACCCCACGCCAATTTTTTTTTAAATAAATCCTTTATTTTAACACTAAATGACAAGTACAGTAATCAACACTGTCACTGTACTTCATATATATGTGACTGACATGTTTCTATCTATCTAATCTATGTGTGATGCTCTATTCCTTCCATTCTAAATTGTTGGGTACCGCTGCTGAATTGCCGGCTGGCTTTTTTAAAGAGACGGTGCATGAAAACACTAATATTTTTTTTAATAAATCCTTTACACTAAATGGCAAGTACAGTAATCAACACTGTCACTGTACTTCTTATATATGTGACTGACATGTTCCTATCTATCTAATCTATGTGTGATTCTCTATTCCTTCCATTCTAAATTGTCGGGTACCGCTGCTGAATTGCCGGCCGGCTTTTTTAAAGAGACGGTGCATGAAAACACTAATATATTTTTTTAATAAATCCTTTACACTAAATGACAAGTACAGTAAGCAACACTGTCACTGTACTTCTTATATATGTGACTGACATGTTTCTATCTATCTAATCTATGTGTGAAGCTCTATTCTTTCGGTTCTAATTTGTCGGGTATCGGTGTACGCCGCTGCTGAATTGCCGGCTTTTCATGTTTCACTGTGAGCACAGTTCCCATCGATTTGGGCAATCACTCTAATGTCACAACCACCATGGCTGTGGCATTACAGTGTGTGGCAGACAATCCCTGCATGATTGGTGCTCTAAATAGCGCCAGACATGCAGGACACGCTTTTGGTGCACGAACAGTTATCGAACATAACCTCGAACAGCCGAATTTTTTGCAAATCGTTCGGGTTCGTCGAACAACTCGAACACCGCCCAAAACAGCTCGAATTTGAGATTGGCGAACAGTTCTAGTCGAACACCGCTCATCTCTAGTTGCTAGCCACTGTCCAAAAAATATTTTTTTCTGTGACAAACGTGATAGAGCCTGCCATAAGCCAACTAGTCCTTTTGTGGCGGTGAAATTCAGCACTATGCAGAGCTTATGCAGAGTTAAAAAATCAATTTTTTGCTGTGATACAGCAGGCTAGATATGAGTTTCAAATGTCTTGGAGCATATATAGTATGTCATACAGGCCTCATCCCAAGTAAAAAAATACACTGCTCAAAAAAATAAAGGGAACACTTAAACAACAGAATATAACTCCAAGTAAATCACACTTTTGTGAAATCAAACTGTCCATTTAGGAAGCAACATTGATTGACAATCAATTTCACATGCTGTTGTGCAAATGGAATAGACAATGGATGGAAATTATTGGCAATTATCAAGAGACCATCAATAAAGGAGTGGTTCTGCAGGTGGGAACCACAGACCACATCTCAGTAACAATGCTTTCTGGCTGATGTTTTTGTCAATTTTGAATGTTGGTTGTGCTTTCACACTCGTGGTAGCATGAGACGGACTCTACAACCCACAGAAGTTGCTCAGGTAGTGCAGCTCATCCAGGAAGGCACATCAATGCAAGCTGTGGCAAGAAGGTTTGCTGTGTCTGTCAGCGTAGTGTCCAGAGACTGGAGGGGCTACCAGGAGACAGGCCAGTACACCAGGAGACGTGGAGGGGGCCGTAGGAGGGCAGCAACCCAGCAGCAGGACCGCTACCTCTGCCTTTGTGCAAGGAGAAACAGGAGGAGCACTGCCAGAGCCATGCAAAATGACCTCCAGCAGACCACAAATGTGCATGTGTCAACACAAACGGTTAGAAACCGACTCCATGAGGATGGAATGAGGGCCCAACGTCCACAGATAGGGGTTGTGCTCACAGCCCAACACCGGGCAGGATGCTTGGCAGTTGCCAGAGAACAGCAGGATTGGCAAAGTTGCCACTGGTGCCCTGTGCTCTTCACAGATGAAAGCAGGTTCACATTGAGCACATGTGACAGACGTGACAGAGTCTGGAGACGCCATGGAGAGTGATCTGCTGACTGCAACATCCTTCAGCATGATCGGTTTGGCAGTGGGTCAGTAATGGTGTGGGTTGGCATTTCTTTGGAGGCCGGCACAGCCCTTCATGTGCTCGCCAGAGGTAGCATGACTGCCATTAGGTACTGAGATGAGATCCTAAGACCCCTTGTGAGACCATATGCTGGTGCGGTTCGCCCTGGGTTCCTCCTAATGCAGGACAATGTCAGACCTCATGTGGCTGGAGTATGTCAGCAGTTCCAGCAAGATGAAGTCATTGAAGCTATGGACTGGCCCGCCTGTTCCCCAGACCTGAATCCGATTGAGCACATCTAGGGCATCATGTCTTGCTCCATCCACCAACGTCATTTTGCACAACAGACTGTCCATGAGTTGGCGGATGCTTTAGTCCAGGTCTGGGAGGAGATCCCACTGGAGACCATCCACAACCTCATCAGGAGCATGCCCAGACATTGTAGGGATGTCATACAGGCACGTGGAGGCCACACACACAATGCTGAGCTTCATTTTGACTTGTTTTAAGGACATTACATCAAAGTTGGATCAACCTCTAGTGTGTTTTTCCACTTGAATTTTGGGGGTGACTCCAAATCCAGGCCTCCATTGATTAATTAATTTGATTTCCATTGATGATTTTTGTGATTTTGTTGTCAGCACATTCAACTTTGTACAGAGCAAAGTATTCAATGAGAATATTTCATGAATTCACATCTAGGATGTGTTATTTGAGGGTTCCCTTTATTTTTTTAGAGCAGTGTACTTTCTTCGGCACCTAAAGTTATACAGCAGGGGACATCTCAGTTTGAAATAGTTTTGAGAATATCTCGTATGTTATACAGACCTCATCAACACTAAAAAAATACTTTCTTCTGTTCCTAACTAGTGAAGTGAAAGCATGCTCGCTACTGCTTGGTGCTCGCCCGAGCATCTCACTGCTCGAGATGCTCGGAACCAAGTATTTCCGGTGTTGCTCAGCGGGAGCTGAGGTTCGAGTGCCAATGAACATTCAGGGATTGTCTGCCACACACTGTAATTCCTCAGCCATGTTGGTTGTGGCATTACAGTGATTTGCTGGCTGCACAGCGTCATCAGTAGGGATGAGCGAGCACTAAAATGCTCGGGTACTAGTTGCTCGGGTTGAGCATATTGGAATACTCGGGTGCTCGACCCCAGCAACGAGCCCAATGTAAGCCTATTGGAACCTCGAGCATTTTTCAGACGGCTCTCCCCTGCGGTCTGCAAAGGGCCTAAAAATTGCCAAAATTGGTAGAAACAGTGCTCAAATGACATGGAAACAGCATGGGGAAGACCCCTGGAAGCATTTCTGACTCCCACGTCACTGCTATCAACAACGTTGTCAGAAGTATTATTCCACTTTCACGGACTCACAATAAAATATACAAAAACGAATCCAAAATGGATTTTCCTGGGAAATATGTTAAGGAACATCCTTTCCAGGTTAATGACTTGTGCATAAGGCAAAATAAATAACCAAAACCAAAAATACTCCTCCACACCTTGGGTTATGTTCACACGTAGCATTTTTGATGCGTTTTTGCACTTTTGCATTGCTTTCAACCAAGACAAATGCATTCACTGGGAACTGTCATTTTAACATTTTACAACCTTATCTGGCCATGTGGTGTGTGACACATTTTCAGACACATGCATACAGTGTTGAAAAGACATGGGAACAGCATGGGGAAGACTGCTGGAAGCATCTCTGACTTCCAGTTCACTTCCTAAAAGTGTGCCCATCATAAGTGATCCTTGGCGCATGCGAAGATGCCTCCCGCCATGCACCTATCGTTGAAGACTTGCAACAAACACCATCCACATCCTTGTCCCATGCAGCGTTCAGTTGTCCCTGCCCCATTCCTTGGAATGCAAGCGCAAGTATGCAGCCAGCCACCCACCCACAGGCTGCAATACTAAACTGCCAGATTTCTAGGCAGCTGCTTGCACATAAAATGTGGCCTTTTAGGCTCATGGAGGTGGAAGCTTTTCACAACCTCATGCCAGCAGCGGCCGGGTGTCCATACTTGGTCCCCAGCCACCACTATTTCTCCCTCTGTCGTCTCCTCCTTCCACAAGCACGGGTCCCACAACATTACCTGTGCCCTCCCCAGTGAACTTACTGGGAAGGTCCGCCTAACCACAAACACGTGGTCAAGTGAATGTGGCCAGGGATGGTACGGAGCCATTCCACAGCTTTTTTTGCTGAGTTGCATTTCACCACAACCATATTTTTTAGCTTGGTGAAAGGACTTGGGAAACCATAACTACACCAGCTGTCATTTCTCCCAGGAAATACTCTAAAGCTGCTTTCACTTGAAATGTGGCCTTTTAGGCTCGTGGAGGCAGGAGCTTTTCATAACCTCATACCGACGGCGGCCGGGTGTCCATACTCGGTCCCCAGCCGCCACTATTTCTCCCGGTGTTGTCTCCGCCTTCTACAAGCACAGGTCCCTGAATATTACTGCTGGTACTTTTCTGTGGGAATCTTCTTGCCTCCTACCAGCCTGGAATATTTCCTGTAAACTATGGTATGATGCCATGGTATTAGCACTGCCCCCAGTACAAGTAGAGAAGCCATCCCCAATTTCCTTCTCAGGAATTTTATTTGGTATACTGACTGGCTGCCCAAATGCATTCGTTTCTCACAAAGGAGCTGAAGATAGAGTGGCAGTAGGTGCAAGTTTCTCAAGCCTGTTAGATATCAGAAGGTGAATGGCAGCACATTTTATCAGTGGTTAGTACTGAAGCCTTGCAGCGCCGGGATCCTGTGTTCAAATCCCAGCAAGGACAACATTTTCAAGGATTTTGTTTGTTCTCCCCGTGTTTGCAAGGGTTTCCATCTCAGTAAAAAAGCAGCCATAGGGTGTCCAGGAACCTTCCCACACACTTTTCTTAGCCAGGACTACTTCTCAGCAGGGTTGGATGGTCCCATCAGAGAATCCTCTGGTGTGCCTTGGCTTCTACCTCAGGAGAGTTCATGATAGCGCTAACTTTGCAGCTGCTATGGGGCTCTTGAGCGGGGGAGAAAAGTGAGCCCTCAGAATCAAATCCTCTGGTGGGCCCAATGTTTTTCAATCTGAAACAGCTTCTCAGTGGGAGTTGTATTTCACCACAGCCATATTCTTTAGCTCTTTGAAAGAACTGGCATAGAGGGAAACCATATCTGCTCCGGCAGTTATTTTCCCGTCCCCTGCCTGGCTGTATGTTCAGCTGTGAGAGCTACAGATGAGGCTGCTGTGTTACAGCTTTCAACATCTCTGCAGCTCTGAGCGGTTTGTCACCTAAGCATTAAGCATGTTATCTTCAGCACAGCATGTTGCCGCATGGACTAGGCAGTGCTGCAGTGCTTTCAGCTTGTGACTGATGTGGTCATTTCGGAGATGGAGGAGGAGGTGCAGGAGTTGAACAATGTGAATACATTGAGGTTAAATAGGCGACTCTGTTTTTTATACTAAAGAAAGTTCCTACTGGTTTTTTTTTTACTTTATTTTTAAAACAAATGCATTCACCGAGAAATGTAATTTTAACATTTTACAACCGTATCTGGCCATGTGGTGTGTGACACATCATCAGTCACATTCTGTTTCATTTATGATTGAGGGACTCTGAAAGTCACAAAGCCTAGTTTTATCGGGCCAACAGGCGGACCTTACTATTCTTTAAAGGCCAGCAGAGGGCCATCGCTATTGTTAGAGAGCCATCAGCCGGCTATGCTTTGTTGTTCCCATTATTAACGAGTGGGTCTCCTATACTGTTATTGCGTATGCAGGGACTTCAATGGCTGCCCAAAATTCGGATGCAACCTAATACCCCTTTGAAGAGACATAGAGGAGGGTCTCAGTAAAAAAAAATGCTCCCATTATAAAGGAGCGGGTCTCCTATACTGGTAATGCCCATGCTGTGACTGCAAGGGCTGCCAAAATTTGGGAAAAACCGCAATAAGAATTTAAAGACACATAGAGCAGGGCCACAGTAACGAGTATGACATGTAACCATTAGAAAGGTAGAAAGGAGAGAGTCTGCTATACAGTTATAGGGTATGCAGTGAGTCCAATGGCTGACCAAATTTTGGAAAAATCACACTAAGAATTTAAAGACATATAGATCAGGGCCACAGTAATGACAAATTCCCATTAGAAAGCAGAGGTCTCCCATAGTCATGACGTATGCATTGAATGCAAGGGCTGCCAAAAATTGGGAGGCACTCCAATGCCCCTTGGAAGAGACTTAGAGGGCCTCATAAAAAAATATTCCCATTAGAATGGAGCGAGTCTCCTATACTTGTAATGCCCATGCACTAAGTGTATGGGTTGACAAACATTTATCCCTGGGGGGTATACATGAACATACTGTTAAAAAAAAAAAATTCCGGGGATCATAAACACCCTTTAAAAAAATTATGTGGGTGTTGCATCACGGACCACGGTGATTTGGTGGTGGAAGATGAGGATGAGGAGAAGGAGGAGGACAAGAGCAAATAGACAAAATCAGTAAGCATATACCCATGTGTGGGTGTGAAAAGGTGCATGTGAATACACCTCCAAAAAAAAGACACTGGATTTGAGTTTATGTTATGCTGCTATCATTCGGTGGTGTTGAGAAGTCTGGCCCAATCTAGCCCTTGTTCATTTTTATAAGAGTCAGCCTGTCAGCATTTTCAGTTAACAGGCGGATGCGCTTATCAGTTATAATTCCACCAGCGGCACTAAAAACCCGCTCTGATAAAACACTGGCGGCATGGCAGGCCAGGACCTCCAAGGCATAGAGAGCCAGTTCATTCTACGTATACACCTTGGATACCCAATAATTATAAGGCACAGAGGAATCACGGAGGATGTTGGTACAGTTGGCAAGGTACTCCCTCAGCATCATCCCACACTTTGCGCTCCTTGTGAGAGCACCCCCGCCTCTGGGCTTGTGCGATGGAAGGGGCTGAGAAAACTCTCCCAGAATTTGACAGTGTTCCCCAGCCTCTGCTGGATTGAAGTTGTGTCTCTTTCGCCTGTAGTCCTTGGTTGTCAAACGAACTATGACCTCTGCCGCCTACGTTTTCAGATGGAATTTTTTTAATAGTTCCACAACAAGGGCCTTCCGCTACTGCCCCATTTTTGTAGACATGTCCGTCTCAGAAATAAGAGATATTATTATTATTTATTATTATAGCGCCATTTATTCCATGGCGCTTTACATGTGATAGGGATATACACAGCAAAAACATTTACATAGTCTTAACAAAATCAGTCAGCGACTGGTACAGGAGGAGAGAGGACTCTGCCTGCGAGGGCTCACAGTCTACAAGGGATGGGTGAGGATACAGTAGGTGGGGGAAGAGGAGGTCATGCAGTAATGTGGTGGTGGTTACTGAAGGTTGTAGGCTTGTCAGAAGAGGTAGGTCTTCACGTTTCTTTTGAAGGCTTCCACGGTAGGCGAGAGTCTTATGTGTTGGGGTAGAGAGTTCAAGAGTAGGGGGGATGCGCGGGAGAAATCTTGTATGCGATTGTGGGAAGAGGAGATAAGAGGGGAGTAGAGAAGGAGATCTAGTGAGGATCGGAGGTTGCGTGCAGGTAAGTAACGGGAGACTAGATCACAGATGAATGGAGGAGACAGGTTGTGCATGGCTTTGTATGCCATGGTTAGGGTTTTGAACTTGAGTCTCTGGGCAATGGGGAGCCAGTGAAGGGATTGACAGAGAGGCTGGGGAATAGCGAGGGGACAGGTGGATTAGTCGAGCAGCAGAGTTTAGGATAGATTGGAGGGACGCTAGAGTGATGGAAGGGAGGCCACAGAGCAGGAGGTTGCAGTAGTCAAGGTGGGAGATGATTAGGGCATGCACTAGTGTTTTTGCAGAGTCTTTGCTGAGGAATGCACGGATCCGGGAGATATTTTTGAGTTGGAGTCGGCAGGAATTAGAAAGGGCTTGGATAAGTGGTTTAAAGGAGAGATCAGAGTCCAGGGTTACCCCAAGGCAGTGAACGAGATATAAAGTTCTCTTTGTAGCGTGGGTCTGGAAGTGTCACCAACCAGTAATGACTGTCACCCAAAATTTTGAGAATGCGAGGGTCATGGGAAAGGTAGCGTAACATAAACTCAGCCATGCGTGCCAGACTTCTAACAGGCAATACTTCCGTGTCATCACCAAGAGGACGAGTGACCATGCTCTCCTCCTCCTCCTCTCTGTCCTCAGGCCATCCAGTTGAACTGACGGTATGACAGTTGTGCAGGTAGTACAGTCTATAGCACATGAAACTAGCTCCTGTTCTTCCTCCTCATCCTCCTACTCATCCTCATTGTCACCGAATCCACGTTGGGATGAGATGAGGCTGAGCTGTGTGTAATCACCCTTTATGGTTCCTTGCTCCATCTCATCGTGCTCTGCCTGTAATGCATCCTCTTTGATTGTGAGCAGAGAGCGTTTCAGAAGACTGAGAAGCGGGATGGTGATGCTAAATATGGCTTCATCGCCGCTCATCCTCTTGGTGGAGTCCTCAAAGTTTTGGAGGATGGTACATATGTCTGACATCCATGTCCACTCCTGAGGTCCTATGTGGGGAGTCTGAACTGAATAATGACGGCCTTGTTGATGCTGGTACTCAACAACTGCCGTCTTCTGCTCACAAATCCTTCCCAACATCTGCAGTGTAGAGTATCATTGCGTGGGGACATCAAATACTAGTCTGTGAGCCGGAAGCTGCAAACGCTGCTGAAAAAAGGCAAGGGTGGCAGAAGCTGAAGTTGACTTTCTAAAATGGATACATAGTTACTTTAACAAGCTGAACCGGCAGCTCCGGGAAGGATTTGAGAAACCTATGAACCACAAGGTTAAGCACATTCGCCAGGAATGGTATGTGTGTGAGCTCGCATCGCCTCAGAGCTTCCACCAGGTTCCAGCCATTGTCACCCATGACCATGCCTGGCTGTAGGTTCAGCGGTGTGAGCCACATATATGCCTGCTCTTTCAGAGCTGTCCACAACTCTTCAGCATTGTGCGGATTGTCACCTAAGCATATTAGCTTCAGCACAGCCTTTTGCCGCTTGGCCGAGGCAGTGCTGCAGTGCTTCCAGCTTGTGACTGATGTGTTCATTTTGGAGATGGAGGCTGAAGAAAAGGAGGAGGCTGAGGAGGATGAGGTGCCAGAGCTGTAGACTGTGGGGGCAACCCTGATTGACCTAGGGCCCACAATCCTTGGTGTCGGGAGGACGTGTTCCATCCCAAGGTCCGGCTGGGTCCTGACTTTCACTATGTTAACCCAGTGTGCTGTCAACGAGATGTACCGTCCCTGCCCTCAAGCACTAGTCCACATGTTGGTAGTTAGGTGGACTTTCCTGGTAACTGCATTGTTGAGGGCACGGCTAATAATTTGGGACACGTGCTTGTGTAATGCGGGGATGGCACACAGGGAGAAATAGTGGCGGCTGGGGACAGAGTACCGAGGTACGGCCTCCGCCATCAGGTTGCGGAATCCTTCCTTCTCCACGAGCCTAAAAGGCAAAATTTTGAGAGCAAGCAGTCGTGAAATGTGGGAATTTAGTACTTTGCCCTGTGGGGCATTGGGTGCGTATTTGCGCTTGCGTTCCAAGGACTGGGGTATGGACTACTGAACACTGCGCTGAGACAAGTACATATACATGCTTCCTGATGCTGCTACTTGAGAGTGTGCAACAACAGGTGCAGGGCAGGAGGCAACTTCGCATGCACCATGGAGAGGGGATTGGCTTGTATGCACAACAGCGGAAGAAGCAATGGTGCCACCCGCACACTGTTTCTGGACTGGGGTTTGTCCCATAAAGTCGGGTGCTTTGCTACCATGTGCCTGATCATGCTGGTGGTGGTCAGGGTGGTCGTTTTGCCACCCTGCTGATGCTGGCCTGGCAGGTGGTACAAATGGCCTTTTTGGGGTTATCGGCAGAGTCTTTAAAATACAGCCAGGCTCAGGAAGACCTTACAGTTGTACTGGCAACTTCCTTTGTGTTGGTATTACTGGGAACGGTTGCCTGCCTTCTGTCTACGGCCATTACACTTCTTCTTCCTGCCTCTCGGGGTGCTCTGCCTCCCTCCCCCTGTCTGCTACTCTCCTCGCTCTGCATGTCTTCCTGCCAGGTTGGGTCAGTTACTATATCATCCACCACCCCGTCTACCACTTCCGCACTCTTGTCCTCTTCCTTACTTTCTGGCAATTGTATCTCATCATCGTCCACCTCTTGTTACACTTTCCCACCATCGCCTTCATGTGACTGTGGCTGCTCAAATATTTGGGCATCGCTACTTGCGATCTCCTCTTGCCCCGCTTCAAGTGGACCGGGCGAGACGCCAGAATTTATAAATGGGAAAGTGAACAGCTCTTAGGAGTGTCCAAGTGTGGGATCAGTTGTCTCTGGGCACTCGGCATGGTGGGCGGAAGGAGGTTCAGAGTGAGGAATATGTGGTCCAGACTCACAGCTACTTAGATTTGACCGTGTGGAAGACAAGGTGGTAGTGGTGGTGGCTAAGTGACTGGAAGCATTATCTGCTATCCAACCAATAACCTTTTCACACTGCTCTGTGTTCAATAGTGGTGTGCTGCAGTCTCCTATTAATTAGGACAGGAAGGTTGAACGAGAGAATGTGGGTGTTTGTTGTGGCACAATTTCAGCTTGCCCATGGGCTCTGCATGCACCATCATCACCATAATGTCCAGTTCCCCGTCCCTTGCCACGTGCCTTGCACATTTTAAATGGAGGACAATATCTTCCATGCTCACAACAAATTACTGAATTTGGAGCAAACCTATATGTGATCCGTGTGATGGACAAACCACAGTTTTAAATACCTGGCCTGTAGGTAACTATTTTGAACAGCAAACTGGTGTCAATTGCTTCACTGACACACTGAAACAAATTTTTAATGGAGGCCAGAAATGACAGTATTTTCTGAAAACGTGTATGTGATCCATGTGACGAACAAACCACAGTTTTAAATACCTGGCCTGTAGGTAAAAATTTTGAACAGCAATCTGGTGTCAATTGCTTCACTGACACACTGAACAATTTTTTAATGGAGGCCAGAAATGGCAGTATTTTCTGAAAATGTATATGTGATCTGTGTGACGGAGAAAACACAGTTTTAAATACCTGGCCTGTAGTGTTGAGCGAGCATGCTCGACACTGCTCGGTACTCGCCCGAGCATCTCACTACTGGGGATGTTCGGCAAGCACCAAGCATTTTCGGGTGTAATCCACCTTTTTGCCTTTTTTCCATAAAAAAAAACAGTTTGAGTGTTTCGCTGACTCTTTAGACACAAATATATCTGTTTAAAAAATTCTGGGGTAGGCCAGAGAACTAGAACTGTGATTTTCCTCTTCCACGGACAAATCTGAGTGTAATCCACCTGTTTGCCTTTTTTACAAAAGAAAAAACTGTTTGAGTGTCTCGCTGACTGTTCAGACACAAATATATCTCTTTAAAAGATTCTGGTGTAGGCCAGAGAACTAGAACTGTGGTTTTTCTCTTCCACGGTTCTAATCTCCTTTTTATTACCCTTTTGCGATTGATAGTGCGAGTGTAAGCTATTTTACTTCATTTACAATGGGCAAGGCGCGTGGCAAGGGATGTGGAACTGGACGTTCTGGTGATGGGGCCGTGGCCAAGGTGAAAATGTGCCACAGCCAACAGCCACATCTTCTCGCTTCCAGTTCTTGACCGAATTACTTGGGAAGCACACAACAACACCACTATTGCCAACTGATCAGTGTGAACAGGTTATTAATTGGATAGCAGATAATAATTACAGGTCACCTGGGCACCACCACCTCCGATCTGTCTTCCACACGGTCAAGTCTTAGTAGCCCTGAGTCTCAACTGCATACTCCTCCTCACCCTGAGGCTTCTTTCTCCCACCATGCCGAGTGTCGTCAGACAGCAACTGATCCCACAGTTGGACACTCTGAAGAGCTGTTCACTGGTCCATTTCCAGATTTGGGCCCCTCGCCTGCTCCACTTGAAGTGGTGGAAGAGGAGATTCCATGTAGCGATGGCCAAATATTTGAACAGCCACGGCCACAGGAAGGCGACGCTGGCAATTTGTCACAAGAGGTGGACGATGACGAGACACAATTGCCACGAAGTGAGGATGAGGACCGTGGTGCGGAAGTGAAAGAGGAGGAGGTGGTGGATGATCCAGTAACTGACCCAACGTGGCAGGAGGACACACAGAGCGAGGCCAGAAGCACACAGGTGGAGGGAGGCAGAGTACCCTAACAGGCAGGAAGAAGCAGTGTGGTGGCCGCAGACAGAAGGCGGGCAACCGTTCCCCGTAACACCAACACGAGGGATGTTGCCAGTACAACCTGTAGGTCTTCTAGAGTCTGGAATTTTTTTAAAGACTCTGCTGATAACCCCAAAAAGGCCATTTGTACCACCTGCCATGCCAGCATCAGCAGGGGTGACAAAACTACCAGCCTGACCACCACCAGCATGATCAAGCACATGTCAGCAAAACACACGACTTTGTGGGGTGAACCCCAGGTTCCACGACCATTGTCAGCGGGTGTCACCACTGCTTCTCCCGCTGTTGTGCGTGTAAGACAACCCCCTGTTGTGCATGCAAGGCAATCCCCTGTCCATACTGTATGCTAAGATGCCCCCTCCTCTCAGTCTTCACTTGTTACCGCAGTTTCTCAAGAAACAACATCAACTTCCACGTCCCACCGCAGCGTTTAATTGTCCATATCCCAGAGCTTTGAACGAAAGCGCAAATTCGCAGCCAACGCCCCCCAGGCCACAGTCCTAAATTCGCACATTTCACAACTGCTTGCGCTGGAAATGCTGCATTTTAGGCTTGTGGAGACAGAATCCTTCTGCAACCTTATGGCGGTGGCCGTCCCTCGGTACTTGGTCCCCAGCTGACACTATTTTGCCCGGTGTTCCATCCCCGCACTACACAAGCACATGTCCCAAAACATCTGCCGTGCCCTCAACAATGCAGTTACTGGGAGAGTCCACCTGACAATGGACACGTGGACTATTGCTTGTGGCCAGGGATGGTATATCTCCCTGACGGCACACTGGGTAAACATAGTGGAAGCCGGGACCCAGTCGGGCCTTGGGACAGAACACATCCTCCCAACACCGAGGATTGCGGGCTCTATGTCAGTCAGAGTTGACCACACAGTGTACAACTCCTGAGCATCATCCTCCTCCTCATGTTCAGCCTCCATCTCAGATATCACCACATCAGTTAAAAGCTGGAAACACTGCAGCACTGCCTCAGCCAAGCGGCAAAAGGCTGTGCTGAAACTCATAAGCTTAGGTGATAAACCTCACACTGCTAGTGAGTTGTGGACAGCTGTGAAAGAGCAGGCAGATCTGTGGCTGAGACAGCTGAACCTACATCCAGGCATGGTTGTGTGTGATAATGGCCGTAACCTGGTAGCGGCTCTGAGGCGAGGCGAGATCACACACGTACCATGCCTGGCTCATGTGCTTAACCTCGTGGTTCAGTGGTCTCTTAAATCGTACCCCGAGTTGCCTGATCTGCTCGTCAAAGTACGCCGCCTGTCTGCTCATTTTCGCAAGTCGGCTACAGCTTCCGCCGCCCTTGCTGTTTTCCAGCAGCGTTTGCAGCTTCCGTCACACCGACTGGTGTGTGATGTCCCCTCCACATGTTGCAAAGGATTTGTGAGCAGAAGAGAGCAGTTGTGGAGTACCAGCTGCAACAAGGCTGTCGATATTCATGTCAGACTCCACACTTAAGACCTCAGGAGTGGACCTGCATGTCTGACATATGTACCATCCTGACAAACTTTGAGGAGTCCACCAAGATGACTCTCTTCTGCAACGCTCTCTGCAGAGAATTAAAGAGGAGACATTGCAGCCAGAGTATGATGAGATGAATCAAGAAGCGGTAGCGGGCGATTACACACAGCCCAGCCTCATCTCATCCCAACGTGCATTGGGGGACAATGAGGGAGAGGAGAAGGAAGAGGAAGAACAGGAGCTGGTATCATACGCTGTAGACGGTAGTACCTGTACAAGTGTCATACCGTTGGTTCAGCGTGGGTGGCCTGAGGACAGGGGGGGGGTGAGGATGAGAGCATGGTCAGTCGTCATCTTGGTGAGGACACGGAAGTCTTGCCTATTACCAGTCTGGCACGCAAGGCTGACTTTATGTTACGCTGCCTTAACCATGACCCTCGCGTTGTCAAAATGTTGGGTGACAGTCATTACTGGTTGGTGACACTTTTAGACCCCCGCTACAAGAAGAACTTTCACTCTCTTATTCCTGAGGTGGAGAGGTCTACAAAAATGGGGCAGTACCAGAAGGCCCTTGCTGCAGAACTGTTAAAAAAATTCCCATCTGAACACGCTAGCGGCAGAGGTCACAGTTTGTTGCCCAACCAAGGCGTACAGGAGAGAGAGAGACGCAACTCTAATCCAGCAGAGGCAGGGGAACACTGTCAACGTTCTGAGACAGTTTTCTGAGATCCGCCCAGCTTACAGGCCCTGAGTCGCGGGCTACTCTCACAAGGAGTGGAAAGTTTCAAAAGATGGTGAAGGAGTACCTTGCCGGCTGTACCAGCATCTTCCGTTATTCCTCTGTGCCTTTTAATTATTGGGTATCCAAGCTGGACACTTGGAATGAACTCACTCTGTACGCCTTGGAGGTCCTGGCCTGCCCTGCCGCTAGCGTGTTATCGGAGCGTGTTTTTAGTGCCGCTGGGGGAATTATAACTGATTAACGCACTCGCCTGTCAACTGACAATGCTGACAAGCTGACCCTTATCAAAATGAACAAGGGCTGGATTGGGGCAGACTTCTCATCACCACCAAATGACAACAGAGTAACATAAAGTCAAATCCGTTGTGTTATTTCGGGAGGTGTATACTCATGCACCGCTTCACACCCACACATGAGTATACGCTTCCTCATTTCGGCTATTTTTTGCTCTTCTCCTTATCCTCAGCCACCACCACCACTATACCATCAGGGACACCGTGCTGCCAGCATTGCAAGTTCCTCCGTCCTAATTTTTGGCATCTTTTGCTTGGAAGGCATAGGCAAAGTCTATGGGAGACCCACTCCTCAATAATGCGAATAATGTTTTTAATATGCTGTTCTGCATGGCTCTTGTAAGGGTCATTGCAAGTTCCTCCATCCAAATTTTTGGCAGCTTTTGCTTGGAAGGCATAGTCAAAGACTATGGATGACCCACTCTCCAATAATGGGAATAATTTTTTAATATGCTGTACTGCATGGCTCTTGTAAGGGGCATTAAAATCGTCTTGTTAAGCTACTGTCTTTTTATTCCATTGGGATCTCCACGACTCTTCCAAGGGGCATTGATATAGACTTTTTACTCCACTGTGACCTCGAATTCTCTTCCAAGGGGTATTAAAACCGTCTTGTTAAGCTACTGTGACCTCCACGTCTCTTCCAAGGGGCAATAAATCCGTCTTGTTAAACCACTCTGAACTCCACGTCTCTTCCAAGGGACATTAAAATCATCTTGTTAAGCTACTGTGACCTCCACGTCTCTTCCAAGGGTCATTGATATTGTCTTTTTATTCCACTGGGACCTCAACCATTCTTCCAAGGGGCATTGATATTATCTTTTTATTCCACTGCGACCTCCACCACTCTTCCAAGGGGCATTGGTATTGTCTTTTTATTCCACTGTAACCTCCACCACTCTTCCAAGGGGCATTGATATTGTCTTTTTATTCCACTGGGACCTCCACCACTCTTCCAAGGGGCATTGATATTGTTTTTTTATTCTACTAGGACCTCCACGTCTCTTCCAAGGGGCATTAAAACCGTCTTGTTAAACCACTCTGAACTCCACGTCTCTTCCAAGGGGCATTAAAATGGTCTTGTTAAGCTACTGTGACCCCCACGTCTCTTCCAAGGGGCAATAAAACACTCTTGTTAAACCACTCTGAACTCCACAGCTCTTCCAAGGGGCATTGAAATGTTGTTTTTAATTACCTCAAACCTCCACGACTCTTCCAACGGGCATTGCATTCCTCCTAATTTTCGTCAGGTTTTTCTTTTCAATGCCTAGGCGAACACTAAAAGAGACACACTCCCCAATAATGGGTAGAAGGTTTTGAGTACGCTGTAATCCACATCTGTTTCAAGGGGCATTGCAGTTCCTCATAATTTTTGGAAAGCCTTCCATTCACTGCTTAGGCCAACAGTGCACAGGAGACCCAGTTGCTATAAATGGAAAAAACGGTTTAGTTAAGGCCCTCTGACCTCCATGTCACTTCCAAGGGGCATTGTAGCGCCTCAAAATTTTTGGTAGGCATTGCACTCACTGTATGCCCTATAACTGTGTAGCCGAACCGCTCCTTTTGGTACAGAAACATATCCTATAAGACATGTGTGGTTGACTGGCCTGATAATGATGTGAATGGTCCCTGTTCCTCCTGCTCTTTCTCCTTTGCTACCACCTCATCCATCATTCATCACCTGAAGCTTTTTTTTAACGGAAGTCATAGAACTGGGATAGTAGCCGGAAAAAATCTAGCAATCCTCGGAGGAGGTAGGATATGCGCCAAAACGCTGACCACCTCAGGCCTAGCAGCTGCTACATACATGCGCTTGCATTCCAAGGAACTGAAAGCTAAGGAGATGGATGGCCTCATGATCATGAATAATTTACTCGTTGTGTAGGATGCCGACTACTGCTGCTGTCTACCTTCTGAACTTTGTGTTGAAGCCTGATTGACCCAGGACCCGCAATCCTCTATGTCTGGAGGACGTGTTGCATCCTAGTGTTCAACTGTGTCCCGGCTTCCACAATATTAACCAAGTGTGAAGGCGTCAGTGAGATGGACCATCCCTGGCCACATTCACTTGTCCACGTGTTTGTGGTTAGGCTGTCCTTCCCACTAAATGCACTGGGGAGGGCACAGGTAATGTATTGGTATGCGCGCTTGTGTATAAGGCGCACTGGGACAAATAGGGGTGACTGGAGACCGAGTATGGACATCCGGCCGCCCCCTGGCGGCTGGGGACTGAGTGTGGACACCCGGTCACCGGGCAGCTGGGGACTGAGTATGGATACCAGGCTGCCGACGCAGCCATGACATGGTGGCCGGCGTCTGCCTCCACAAGCCTAAAAGGCCTCATTTCAAGTGCAAGCAAGCTAGCAGTATGGTATTGCAGCCTGGAGGTGGGTGGGTGGCAGGCTGCACACTTACGCTTGCATTCCAAGAAAACAAAGCAGAGGCTAACTTCTATCATCATCATCATGCTCCTCACCTTGGCACTCTCAGCTCCCCTTATGGAGAAGCCAGGGCCTACCGGAGGAGTCTGGTTGTCTGGTGGGCTCGTCCAATGCTTTCCTAAAGCAAGCCAGGCTAAGAAAAGTGTGGGGAAGGTTACCGGGACAAATAGTGGCGGCTGGGGACTGAGTATGGAGACCTCACTGCCGAAGCATCCATGAGGTAGTGGCCAGCTTCGGCCTCCTCCAAACTAAAAGGCCCCATTTCAAGTGCAAGCTAGCAGTATGGTATTGCAGCCTGGGGGTGGGTGGGTGGCAGGCTGCACACTTACGCTTTCATTCCAAGAAAACAAAGCAGATATTAACTTCCATCATCATCACCATGCTCCTCACCTTGGCACTCTCAAATCCCCTGATGGAGAAGATAGGGCCCACCAGAGGAGTCTCTGGTTGTCTGGTGGGCTCATCGCGGCTAGGGACTGAGTATGGGGACCTCACTGCCAACGCAGCCATGAGGTAGTGGTCAGCTTTAGCCTCCTCCAAACTAAAAGGCCCCATTTCAAGTGCAAGCTAGCAGTATAGTATTACAGCCTGGGGGTGGGTGGTTGGCTGCATATTTGCACTTGCATTGCAAGGAATGGGGGAGGTACAAATAAACACTGCCCTGGGACAAGGTCTTGCATGGGGATAGTTGCAAGTCTGCATCTTCTGATGTGGCAAGGATCACTTCTGATGGGCACACTTTTAGGCAGTGACCTGGGTGTCAGAGATGCTTCCAGGGGTCTTCCCCATGCTGTTCCCATGTCTTTTCAGCACTGTATGAAGGCCAGATAAGGTTGTAAAATGTTAAAATGACATTTCCCGGTGAATGCAATTGTCACGGTTGAAAGCAATGCAAAAGTGCAAAAACGCATAAAAAATGCTACTTGTGAATATAGCCCAAGGTGTGGAGGAGTATTTTTGCTTTAGGTTATTTATTTTACCTTATACACAAGTCTTTACCCTGGAAAGGATGTTCCTTAACATATTTCACAGGAAAGCAGTTTCAGTTTCATTTTTGAACGTTTTATTGTGAGCCCGTAAAAGTGGCTTAACATATCTGACCATGTTGTTGACTGCAGTGACCTGGGGGTCAGAAATGCTTCCTGGGGCGATCCCCATGCTGTCCCCATGTCATTTGAGCACTGTCACTATCGTTTTGGGCACTTTTTAGGCTTTCTACAGACTGCCGGGGGTGCCACAGCAAAAATGCTCGGGTCTCCCATAGACTAACATTGGGCTCGTTGCTCGGGTTGAGCACCCGAGTATCACGGTGAGCTCGGCCCGAGCTTCGAGTACACGAGCATTTTAGTGCTCGATCAACCCTACTGGCCTGTAGGTAACTATTTTGAACAGTAATCTGGTGTCAAGTGCTTCACTGGCCCACTGAAACAAATTTTTATTGGAGGTCAGAAATGGCAGTGTTTTCTGAAAACGTATATGTGATCCGTGTGACGGAGAAAACACAGTTTTAAATACCTGGCCTGTAAGTAACTATTTTGAACAGCAATCTGGTGTCAATTGCTTCACTGGCACATTGAAACAAACTTTTATTGGAAGTCAGAAATGGCAGTGTTTTCTGAAAACGCATATGTGATCCGTGTGACGGAGAAAACACAGTTTTAAATACGTGTCCTGTAGGTAACAATTTTGAACAGCAATCTTGTGTCAATTGCTTCACTGGCACACTGAAACAAATTTTTAATGGAGGCCAGAAATGTCAGTATTTTCTGAAAACGTATACCGTACAGACCAAAAGTTTGGATACACCTTCTCATTTAAAGATTTTTCTGAATTTTCTTGACTATGAAAATTGTACATTCACACTGAAGGCATCAAAACTATTAATTAACACATGTGGCATTATATACTTAACAAAAAAGTGTGAAGAACTGAAAATGTGTCTTTTATTCTAGTCTCTTCAAAGTAGCCACCTTTTGCTTTGATGACTGCTTTGCACACTCTTGGCATTCTCTTGATGAGCTTCTAGTGGTAGTCACCGGAAATGGTCTTCCAACTATCTTGAAGGAGTTCCCAGAGATGCTTAGCACTTGTTGGCCCTTTAGCCTTAACTCTGCGGTCCAGCTCACCCCAAACCATCTCGATTGGGTACAGGTCTGGTGACTGTGGAGGCCTGGTCATCTGCTGTAGCACCCCATCACTCTCCTTCTGGGTCAAATAGCCCTTACACAGCCTGGAGGTGTGTTTGGGGTCATTGTCCTGTTGAAAAATAAATGATGGTCCAACTAAACGCAAACCGGATGAAATAGCATGCCGCTGCAAGATGCTGTGGTAGCCATGCTAGTTCAGTATGCCTTCAATTTTGAATAAATCCCCAACAGTGTCACCAGCAAAGCACCCCCACACTATCACACCTCCTCCTCCATGCTTCCCGGTGGGAACCCGGCATGTAGAGTCCATCCGTTCACCTTTTCTGCGTCGCACAAAGACACGGTGGTTCGAACCAATGATCTCAAATTTGGACTCATCAGACCAAAGCACAGATCTCCACTAGTCTAATGTCCATTCCTTGTGTTCTTTAGCCCAAACAAGTCTTTTCTGCTTGTTGCCTGTCCTTAGCAGTGGTTTCCTAGCAGTTATTTTACCATGAAGGCCTGCTGCACAAAGTCTCCTCTTAACAGTTGTTGTAGAGATGTGTCTGCTGCTAGAACTCTGTGTGGCATTGACCTGGTCTCTAATCTGAGCTGCTGTTAACCTGCGATTTCTGAGGCTGGTGACTCGGATAAACTTATCCTCAGAAGCAGAGGTGACTCTTGGTCTTCCTTTCCTGGGATGGTCCTCATGTAAGCCAGTTTCTTTGTAGCGCTTTATGGTTTTTGCAACTGCATTGGGGACACTTTCAAAGTTTGCCCAATTTTTCGAACTGACTGGCATTCATTTCTTAAAGTAATGATGGCCACTCGTTTTTCTATTCTTAGCTGCTTTTTTCTTGCCATAATACAAATTCTAAATGTCTATTCAGTAGGACTATCAATTGTGTATACACCTCACTTCTGCACATCACATCTGATGGTCCCAACCCCATTTATAAGGCAAGAAATCCCACTTATTAAACCTGACAGGACACACCTGTGAAGTGAAAACCATTTCCTGTGACTACTACATGAAGCTCATCAAGAGAATGCCAAGAGTGTGCAAAGCAGTCATCAAAGCAAAAGGTGGCTACTTTGAAGAACCTAGAATATAAGACATATTTTCAGTTGTTTCACACTTTTTTGTTAAGTATATAATTCCACATGTGTTAATTCAAAGTTTTGATGCCTTCAGTGTGAATGTACAATTTTCATAGTCATGAAAATACAGAAAAATCTTTAAATGAGAAGGTGTGTCCAAACTTTTGGTCTGTACAGTATGTGATCCGTGTGACAGAGAAAACACAGTATTTAATACCTGGCCTGTAGGTAACAATTTTGAACAGCAATCTGGTGTCAATTGCTTCACTGAGACACTGAAACAAATTTTTAATGGAGGCCAAAAATGGCAGTATTTTCAGAAAATGTGTAAGTGAACCGTGTGATAAAGAAAACAGTTTTAAATACCTGGCCTGTAGGTAACTATTTTGAACAGCAATCTCTTGTAAATTGCTTCACTGACACACTGAAACAAATTTTTAATGGAGGCCAGAAATGGCAGTATTTTCTGAAAACGTGTATGTGATCCGTGTGATGGAGAAAACACAGTTTTAAATACCTTGCCTATAGGTAACTATTTTGAACAGCAGTCTGGTGTAAATTGCTTCACTGACACACTGAAACAATTTTTTAATGGAGGCCAGAAATGGCACTATTTTCTGAAACCGTATGTGTGATCCGTGTGACGGAGAAAGCACAGTTTTAAATACCTGGCCTGTAGGTAACTATTTTTAACAGCAATCTGGTGTCAATTGCTTCACTACCACACTGAAAAAAATTGTATTGGAGGTCAGAAATGGCAGTATTTTCAGCGCAATTATATGTGATCCATGTGACGGACAAACCACAGTTTTAAATAGCTAGATTTTTAGCGCTGTAATATGGAAAGGACCTGGCTTTCATTCTGCAGTGCCAACAAGCAAATGGCACAGAAAAACTGCGTTCTCTGGATTGCTATTTAAGCAAATAATGAGGATTAAGATCCAAAAAACAATTATTCCTGGCCCCTGAGACCTGGGCCTATTTCTAGAAATATCTAACAGCAGCAGCAGACAAAACTGAAATGGAGCCTCTTGTGCTATGTTCACTGCAGTCTGCTATATACCCTGCCTGTCTGCCTGCCTATATACACTTCCTGCCTGATATCTCTGCATATGGATTAGTCCTCAGAAGGACTCTTTGTTGAGATGGAAATGTCTCTAATATAGTTTGGTATGCCTACACTAACTAGAAACAAGCAAATCTCTCCCTAGCTCAGCAGCACCTCTCCCTACACTGTCTGATTCCAGAGTGACTGTGACGAGCATGGCGGCACCAGGTCTGATATAAACCCGATGATGCTGTGTTGCCAGCCAATCACTGTAATGCCACAATCAACATGGCTACGGCATTACAGTGAGTGGCAGGCAATCCCTTGCATGTTCATTGGCTCTGTAAAGAGCGCCAAACATGCAGGGAGGAGACCCGAGCTCCCGCTGAGCAACCCCGGAAATACTCGGCGAGCGCCGAGCATGTCGAGCAATGAGATGCTCAGGCAAGCACCGAGCAGTAGGGAACATGCTCGCTCATCACTCATCTTCTGGTGCCTAGTGGTTTAGTTCTCAATCCCCTGGTGTGTAGTAGTTTAGTTCTCCAACCCTAGCTGTTTAGTAGTTTAGTTTTCCAACCCCTGTTGTATATTAGTTTAGTTCTCCTTGTTCTGGTGTGCATTTATTTCATTCTACAACCCGTCCATGCCCACCCCCAGGGGTTAACATCTGGTGATGAGGATTTGGATTCTGTTCGGACCCTACTTCATCCGAGTCCAGATCAACTGAAAAAAATTTTGGGCATCGCTACACATGCTTTCCCCCTCTTAAGTCTGTGAAGCTTTAGATCATACATCTGAAGCCCCAGAATAGAATGTGTGAACAGGTCTGCAGACTCACCCATATGTGGATCCCCACAGTTAGTTGAGCGGTTGGAGAGTTGTGACACAAGTGAAAACATGGGTAATTGGGGTGCCACCTCTGAGGACTGTACTCTGTGTGATGTTGAGGTGGAGGAGGAGGAGCAGAGGCCACTTGATGCAGCGCTTGTCATCTACTGGAGCAAATATTCTTCCAGGCCCTCATCTACAAGGCATACCGCTGTTCAACTACCAAAGAAAGGGAGTGGAGTCCAGTAACAGAATTTTTAAAAATGCTGCACAATTGCTCACTGCAGCAAAACAAACCAACTTATCGTGTCTCATATCATACGTGTCTAGCAACCCTAAACAGTTGTTCAGTACTTTCAAGTCTCTTCTCTGTCCACCAGCTCCCCCTCCCTCTCCTCTCATCTAAGCTGAAGACTTAGCCTCATTCTTCAAGTAGAAAATTGACGACATAAGGCAAAGCTTTTGCTTAAAGTCCCCACATACCCTACTCATAACTACTCAAGTCACCACTTCCAAAACCATCTTCTCTGCCATCACGGAAGATAATTTTTACTCTCCAAATCACATCTCATCACCTATGAACTTGACCCAATATCGTCCCATCTCATTCCAAACCATACCACAGTCTTCATCCCAAGCCTAACCCTCCTCTTCAAACTGTCACTAACAACTGGTGTCTTACCCTCATGATTCAAACATACCTCGATCACACCCATCCTCAAAAAACCCACCTTTGATCCATCCTATGTCTAGCTATCGCCCTATCTCACTTCTCCCCTATGCCTCCAAACTACTGGATCAACACGCCCATTTTGAATAGTCCTCCCATCTCTCCTCCTGCTCCCTCTTTGACTGCTTTCAATCTAGCTTCCGACCACACTATTCCACTGAAAATGCCCTGACTAAAGTCACTGGTGGCCTACTAACTGCCAAATCCAAGCAACACTACTTTGTCTTCCTCCTCCTAGACCTGTAATCTGCCTTCAACACAGCAGACCATTCTCTCTTACTACAGACTCTCATCTTCCAGCATCACTGACTTGGCCCTATCTTGGATCTTTTCATACCTAACCGACAGAACATTCAGTGTCTCCCACTCACATACCACCTCCTCATCTCGCACCCTATGTGTCAGTGTTCCCCAAGGTTTAGTTCTAGGACCCAGGCTCTTCTCCATCTTTACCTTCAGCCTGGTTCAGCACATAGTCTCACGGCTTTCACTATTACCGCTATGCTGATGACACACAAATCTACCTCTCTGGACCTGATATCACCTCCTTACTAACCAGAATCCCACAATGTGTGTCTTCTATTTCATCTTTCTTCTCTGCTAGATTTTTAAACACTGAACATGGATAAAACCAACTGCATCATCTTTCCACCATCTCATTCATGGCCTCCCAACTGACCTATCCATCAAAGTGAATGGCTGCCCACTCTCCCCAGTCTCACAAGCGTGACTCTGATTTGTCCTTCAAATGTCAGATCCAAGCCCTTTCCACTTGCTGCTGACTCCAACTCCAAAATTTCTCGGGGATCCGCACATTCCTCAACTATGAATCTAGAAAAACACCAGTTCACGCCTCATCATCTCCCCCCTCGACTACTTCAAGATACTGATCTGTGGCAACCCTTCTACCATTCTCGCACCCCTCCAATCTATCCTAAACTGTACTGGCTGATTAAACCACCTGTCACCCCGCTATTCCCAGGCTTCTCCCCTCTGTCAATCCCTGCGCTAGCTCCCTGTTGCCCAGAGACTCGAGTTGAAAATCCTAACTTTGGCATACCAAGCCATTGAAAACCTGTCTCCTCCATACATGTGTGACGTAGTCTGCCTGTACTAGTTACTTTTACGCAACCTCCCATCCTTCCAACATCTCCTTCTCTACTTCCCTCTCATCTCTTCTTACCACAATTGCATACAAGATTTGCCCCGTGCATCTCCCCTACTGTGTAACCCTGTACCCCAACACATCAGACCCTCGCCTATCGTGGAATCCTTGAAAAGGAAACTGAAAACCCATTTCTTCTGACAAGTGGACAATCTGCGGTAACTCTCGATCCAGCATACCACTGCAGACTAGCTGTACCCTGACCTACTGTATCTTCACCCATTCCTTGTAGATTGTTTGTGCACCCTCGCAGGCAGGGTCCTCTATTCTCTTGTACCAGTCAGTGACCCCTTTTCACATGTAAAGCGCCACGGAATAAATGTTGCAGTAATAATAATAATTAAAGTACTTGTACTCTGGGTCAATTGATGGCACTTTCCTGGTGTCTTCCCCTAATTTGATGTGTTTTGGCAGCTTTTGGGCCCATTTGATGGTGTTGTGTATGCATTTTATTGGATGAAATAAGTATTTTATACAATAGAAAAACAGAACTTAATGTTTGGTACAGAAAACTTTTATTGCAATTACAGAGATCAGACTTTCCTGTAGCTCTTGACAAATTTTGCACATACTGCAGCGAGGATTTTGGCCCACTCTTCCATACAGATCGTCTCCAGATCATTCAGGTTTTGGGGCTGTAGCTGGGCAATATTGGATTTCTGCTACCTCCATAGATTTTCCATTGGGTTCAGGTTTGGAGACTGGCTAGGCCACTCCAGGACCTTGAAATACTTCTTATGAAGCCACTCCTTTGTTGTCCTGGCTGTGTATTTTGGGTCATTGTCATGCTGGAAGACCAAGCCATGACCCATCTTCAATGCCCTTACTGAGGGAAGGAAGCTGTTGGACAAAGTTTTGCAATACATGACCCCATTCAACCTTCCTTCAATATGGTGCAGTCGTCCTGTCTCCTTTTCCGAAAATCACCCACAAAGTATGATTCCCCCACCATGCTCCAAACACGGTGAGTGGAGTTGATACCAAAAAGTTCTATTTTGGTCTCATGTGACCTTCTTCCATGTCTCCTCTGGATCATCTGGATGATCATACAGGCCTGGACCTATACTGGCATGAGCAGGGGGACCTTGCGTGCCTTGCAGGATTTTAATCTATGACAGCATAGTGTATTACTAATGGTAATGTTTGATACTGTGGTCCAAGCTCTCTTCAGGTCATTGCCCAGGTCCTACCTTATAGTTCTGGGCTGATTCCTGACCTTTCACAGAAATATTCTTACCCCACAAGGTGAGATCTTACATGGAGCCCCAAACTGAGGAAGATTGATAGTCAACTTGTGTTTCTTCCATTTTTTAATAATTGTACAGTTGTTGCCTTCTCAAGAAGCTGCATACCTATTGTGTTATAGCCCATCCCTTCCTTGTGCAGGTCTATAATTTTGTCCCTGGTGTCCTTAGACAGCTCTTTGGTCTTGGTCATGGTGGAGAGGTTGCAGTATGATTGATCGAGTGGGTGGACCGTGTCTTTTATAGAGGTGACTAGTTCGAACAGGTGCAATCAATACAGCTAATGAGGGCAGAGTATGCAGGCTTCTTAAAGAAAAACTAACAGGTGTGTGAGAGACAGAATTCTTCCTGGTTGTTCAAATACTTATTTCATGCAATAAAATGCAAATTAATTATGTAATAATCATACAATGGATTTTCTGGATTTTATTTTTAGATTCAAAGTTGAAGTTTTACCTGCAATAAAAATTACAGACCTCTCCATTCTTTGTAGGTGTTAAAACTTGCAAAATAGGCAGTGTATCAAATACCTATTTTCCCTACTGTAATTTCAAGAACATTTCTGTTTTGGCTAATTTGCTAAATTTACAATATATTAAATTGCGTCTAATTTAGTTCAATGCGAGCTGTAGTTAACTCCTTCACCCCCGGGGGGTTTTCCCTTCTTTTTCCAAGAGCCATAACTTTTATAATTTTCCATCTATGTAGCACCCTGAGCTGACATTTTATTGAAACCATTTTGGGGTAGATACAATGTTTCGATCGCCCATTATTGCATCTTATTGCAATGTTGCGGCAATGAAAAATATGTAATTCTGTTGTTTTTATTTTTTTCTCTTTACGCTGTTTACCAATCAGGTTAGTTTACTGTATATTTTGATAGATCGGACATTTCTTAACACATCGATGCCAAATATGTGTATTTTTTTATTTATTTTTTAATTGTTTTATTTTTAATAAGGCAAAAGGGGAGTGCTTTGAACTTTTATATTTTTTAAAACTTTTTTTTTTACTTTTTACTTTTAATGTATATAATAGGAGACTTGAAGCTGCGATCGCCTTATTGCCTGTTCTAAACATAGCAGTGCTTCAGTCAGCAATCTTTGTTCCTTCATTCATTCAGGCCCCCTGATATGCAACTTCAGGCCACATTCACACGTTCAGTATTTGGTCAGTATTTTATATCAGTATTTCTAAGGCAAAATCATGAGTGGAAGAATTAGAGGTAAAGTATAATAGAAACACGTCACCACTTCTGTATTTATCACTCACTCCTGGTTTTGGTTTACAAATACTGATGTAAAATACTGACCAAATCCTGAACGTGTGTACGTGGCCTAAGTCTCAGTTTTTTCTCTTGTCTCCAGTGGTTAATCTAATTAGAGTTTGCGATTCAATATGGAGCCAAAAATGAATAATGCCGAGCACCATATCAGACACTGCTGCAGAGTAATATTGTAGACAAATGATGACATGTGTGAACGCACAGGCTTCCCCATAACGTCCTGCAGCTATCACATCACATTCTGTAGAACGTCCAATAATGAGAGACTATGACGGCCCGTATAAAAGATGAGGACTGGCCAAGGAGCGCTATTTCCTGCTTTTACAGCATAGAGATTGGCGGGTCGGAGTGCACAGCTCTTCCTGCATAAGGACAGAAAAAGACACTACAGCGGTGGAACATTTAGACGACTGTATTATTGGTCAGAGTGCGATCCAACAAAACATCGGACCGCACTCAGACTAATGTTATTCTATGGGGCCGTGCACATGCCCGATTTTATTGCAAGGAAAAAATTGCAGCATACCCGAGTTTGATTCAAAATTCGGATCGCACTAGGACATCCGAGTCCATGAGTGCATGAAAAACATGGGACTGTGCTCGGATGACACCTGAGTGTAGTCCGATTTCCATAGACTGACAGAATGGAGAAGATAGAGAATTTTTTTTTCTCAATTTTTTCCTCATCCGAGAGAATTGGATCACACTGTATCCACACTCTGACCACATTCAAACTCTAATCAGAATGTGATTTGCATAATCGACCTGATTCTCTAGGATGAGAGATAATACCGTCATCTGCACCTGCCCTTAGTTGTATCAACAGCGAGACAGAGATAGGAAAGATGGCGTCAGAGCGTAATGGATTGATGCATTCAAGTATCCACACATTTCTTATCCTTCCTGCAATACAAAAGCTTCGGTTCTTTCTCCCACTCACCCACCTTTTACTTTTTCTTCCTCTGTTTCTCTTTTCTCTCTCCCTCTCTCTTCTCCTTTTTTTCTCTCTCTTTCTTTGTTACACCAATTCCATTGGCCTGCAAATCACATTTTTGAGAAAAATTTGGCAAAGATGGCAAATTTAAATTTTTGAATTTCAAAAGGTTTGATCATAACTAGATAGATAGACAGATAGATAGATATCCAAAAATGTTTTTCGTTTTTAGATAGATAGATACCGTATTTTTCAGACTATAAGACACACTTTTTTCCTCCAAAATTTTAGAGGAAAATTGGGGGTGCGTCTTATAGTTCAAATGTACTATTATATTGTTGCTGTGGATGGTGGGAGCTGTAGGGGAAACAGCAGTGGCAGAGGAGGGAGGCACAGGAGGCAGGAGCCCACTGCTAAAAAAACTGAATATTCACTGCTCCCCACAACCATGTGCGTGTGGAGCACTGAACATTCAATCACGTTAATAGTGCAGTGTCAGCAGCAGCCGCCGGCTTCATGCAGCAGCTCGACGGTCACGTGTGCCCGCTATTAAAGAGCATGAATATTCACTACTCCTTACTCCCATCAGTGGGAAGTAGTGAATATTCATATTCTTTAATAGAGGGCACACTCGATCGCCAAGCCGCTGCAAGAGCCGCGTCTGTGGCTACAGTGTGTGCCCGCTATTATGGAGAATGAATAGTCACCCCTCTCCACGCTGGAACTATGAGCATGGGAAGGAGTGACTATTCATTCTCCATAGTAACTATTCCGGCAGCTCATCTCAGGATTCATGGCAATGATGTCATGCGCTGCTAACACAGTGAGATCAGCTGCTAGCAGCAGATCAAGAAGCAGCTCTGGAACAGAAGGGAGGTGAGTAAAGTGCTGGAGCAGAGGGTAGGTGAGTGGAATCCTTTATTTTTTTGAGTGCAGTGTGATGGGGATGGGGGTGCCATGCATACCAGGATGAGGGTTGCCATGCAAATCAGGATAAGGGATGAGAGGTGCCATGCATACCAGGATGGGGGATGAGGGCTGCCATGCTTATCAGGATGGGGGATGACGGGTGCCATGCATACCAGGATGAGGGATGAGGGATGCCATGCATGCCAGGATGAGGGGTGCCATGCATACCAGGATGGGGGGTACCATGCATATCAGGATGGGGATGAGGGGTGCCATGTATACCAGGATGGGGATGAAGGGTGACATGCATACCAGGATGGGGATGAGGGCTGCCATGCATACCAGGATGCGGATAAGGGGTGCCATGTATACCAGGATGGGGATAAGGGGACCATGCATACCAGGAAGAGGGATGAGGGGGGCCATGCATACTAGGTTTGGGGATGAGTGTGCCATGCATACTAGGATGGTGAAGAGGGGGCCATGCATACCAGTATGGGGACGAGGGCCACATATAACAGGAAGGGGGGCCATATATACCAGGATAGGAGATATTAGTACGGAATTGGGGGACATTACCTTGTTACTGTGTCAGCTGCAGACCCCCTCCCCCAAAAGAGTGCATCATGACCACATTTTTTGCTTCAATTTTTTTTTTATTTTCCTCCTCTAAAATATAGATGCATCTTATGGCCGATGCGTCTTATAGTCTGAAAAATACGATATATAGATACACTAGAGAAAGGATCACAATTGGAACCAAAATGTTGCCTGTTGGGCTGTTAAATAGCACTTTTTTCTTCATTATATTGTGTGCTGCTTTCCAACTTTTTTTTACTATGATTGAGGACTTTTATGTACCTCGAGGCTTTACACCCAACTTTGCTGTTGCTGCTTTTGCCTTTTCAGATAGATAGCATATGGATATGCCCAGAATAAATGGTAAAATATATTGTAGATGCAGTGGGAAAAGTGTCGCATACAAAAACATTTCATCACACTGCTGTAATGATAATGCTATAAAGCAATGCTGAAAGTGCTGTTTTAACTACCGAGTTCATGCTCATTTAGAAGCTGCTCTGATTTGCTGCTTTGGCAAGAATTCATACGTAAACAATATTTACAAACAATCTCCTTTTGTTAGCTTCTCTGCTCTCCTCCTCCATGCTCCGTGTTTGTAATTAATGTTTGAGTTTGGATTCTTGCTAGAGCAGCAGTTCAAAGTGGTTTCTAAAAGAGCATGTACTTGATTGTATTTTATACATTAGGAAAAACCAAATCCTAAGTTATACTTCACCAATGAAAACCTTACAGCGCTGGTTTCGGATCTCTTTGACGCTGGTATGGAAACAACCTCAACCACTCTGAGATGGGGCCTTCTACTAATGATGAAGCATCCAGAAATCCAAAGTAAGAGACTCCCTTTATGTTTGGGAATGTATCATGTTTACTTAAGTTTACTTTTACTAATTAAAATCATATAGTCATACACCTTATTTTCTCATGATCTATTTTTATGGGGGTTTTTTTGTGGATGATTATGGTGGCAGCCATATTCCCTCAACTGTGCTCCCCATCTCAGAGATTCATTTTCTACCAACTACATATGACTTGACACATCATATGAAGAGAGCAATCACTGGAGAAGGAAATTATGGTCAGAAGAATAGAAAGAACAAGGCGAAGAGGAATTCCAGCATCCTGATGGCTTGATACTATCAAGATAGTGGCAGAGAAGACTCTGATGGACCTATGTAGGCTTGCTCAAGATTTATCTTCCTACAGGTCATTCATCTGTCAAGTCGCCATGGCTAGAGATCTAGCAGGAGGCCTCTGAATAAATAATAAAACATCAGACATAAGAAGATGCATGTTGTGATGTTACGGCCTCATAGCATGTGTCGTGACATCAGAGGCCTTCTCGGCACCAGAAGCCCCAGTGCAGAGTTAAGAAGCCCAGCACTGTTTGTTGAAGGAAAGGAGATGCTAGAAAGAGCATTTCGGAGGACCAAACAGGGCCTCCAAAATTGAGGACCAGACGGGGTCTTCATTATAAAAATTTATGGTATAGTACTTTGGCCTGCTAACCACAATCGTGATATAGATTTCCACCAGAGCAGAAAAAAGAGGTTTTGAGAGAGAGCGTGTCTAAGAGAGCACAAATTCAAAATGCAACTCCTAGGGATCAAAAATAACTTTTGATTTTTGAAAAATGAAAAGCTGAAAATTTCCCTACAGAAGAATATGGAAAGAATTTTAATTATAGGGGAAAAATTAAGGTTACGTAACCTGCAATTTCATAACAACTACGATGGTCAAATGTCAAAGTGGAAATCTAGCTGAAATGTTATCATTCATTTTAATTGCTGGAAGTTCTCAACAAATCATTTTTTTACATATATTTTTATGTATTTCTGCTGGAAATAGAAAAGGTCCAAAATGAGATCGACAAAGTTATTGGATCGAATGAGCCCCAAGTTATTCATCGTAAAGACATGCCGTATACTGATGCCGTCATCCATGAGATTCAACGTTTTGGAAATATTGTTCCATCCAGTATTTCCCATGCTACCACTCAGGATGTTAACTTCAGGGGTTATCTCCTTCCCAAAGTAAGTAAAAAATAAATATTCAACCTTATTTTTTGGTAATACCACATTGAAGTGGTTGTCCACTATTTATTTTTACATTGGCATTGGCCATTTTCTTCTGCCAGTCTCCTCGCTTCCTTTTCCAGTAGGGAATGTTATGTTATGTTTCAACTAGTATGAACAGAGTATTTTATGAAGCACTCAGCCAGAAAAGAAAGGAGGAGACTGGGGACATAGGCAGATGAATGGCAGAGGTCCAAGAGGTGATGTTTTTTTTTATTTAGAAACCACCATGTGACTATATTTTATATAGCGATAAGTATTGGACAATCCCTTATGCACATGTATTTTTTATACATTTCGCAAATGTTCATAAATATTCTGATTTTGGTGCCCATAGACCAGAGGTGTAGCAAGGTTTCTAGTTTCGGGGGGGGGGTACTTATGAGAGGGCCCCTAACCAGGTAATTGTGATTATAATTAAGGTGGCACACCCTAATAGTGGATGTAAGTGAACCGCAGCAAATGACCTTGCTGTTACTAAAAACCAATATAGTTATCATATAGTGGTAGATACCAGCCCTGCAGAACATATGAGAGATTAGAGTACAGTTACACATAGTGACTTATAGATCATGTTCTTTCTGATGGAGTTGTTCACTTTTCACGTTTTCCATCTGTCCCAGACCAACATGGCAACTTCTTCCAGCCAGGACTGGGCTGCAGAGATTATATCAAAGACACATATGACTTCTCATATTTCCAGCACTGTCCTCATCTCTCCTCAACCTGCACAAACTCCTCATCCTACTGTTACCCCAATACTGAGCCGCTGCTGCCATATACTGTATGTCGCTATTACCTGCTGAGTGGTACCATGTGCCCTCTAGATGATAAAACAAACCTCTAGAATATATTAATGCCCTGTGCAAGTGCCCTAGAAAACAGTGCCCACATTTTCCCCCTTAGAAGGTAATAATGCCCTCTGTGTGCCCCTTTGCCAGTCACAATAACCTGAGTACCCCTATAACAATAAATGCCCATTTAACAATGTCTTAAGTCTCACCACGTGTATGGCTCCCCTCTACTCAGTATGATACTCTCCTATACATAGTATATTGCACTCCCCATAGCCCTCAGTCCTCCATATACTTTAGTATAATGCACTCCCCATAGCCAATGTACTCAATATAGTATAATGCACTCACCCGTAGTCCTCAATATAATATAATGCACTCCTTAGAGTCTTCCATATACTATAATGCACTCCCCATAATCCTCTATATACTATAATGCACTCCCCATAGTCCTCTATATACTATAATGCACTCCCCATAATCCTTTATATACTATAATGCACTCCCCATAATTCTCTATATACTATAATGCACTATAGTTTGTAAAATAGGGTCACTTATGGGGGATTCGGCTGATCTCGCATCTACCAATGTGACATGGCACCCTCAAATCAGTCCAGCAAAATCTGAACTCCAATATGGCGCTTCTTACCTTCTGAGCTTTGCACTGTGGCTCAAAAGTAGTTTTCGACCACATATGGGGTATCTCTTTGGTCAGGAGAAATTGCACAACAAATTTTGGGATCCATTTTCTCCTCTTACCCTTGTGAAAATGCAAAGTTTAGGAATAAAAAATATTCTTGCGGGAAAAATGTGATTTTTTTTCATGGCTCAACGTTATAAACTTCTGTGAAGCACCTGAGGGTTCAAAGTGCTCACCAGACATCTAGATAAGCTTCCTGAGGGGTCTAGTTTCAAGCCCTGCCATGCACCCAAACAGTACTTTTCCCCCACATATTGGATATCTGCGTACTTAGGAGAAATTTCACAACAAATTGTGTGGTGCAATATCTCCTGTTACCCTTGTGAAAATGTAAAATATGGCACTAAATAGTGTGGGAAAAATGTGATTATTTTTTTTTTTCGTTTTCACGGCTCACCATTATAAACTTCTGTAAAGCACACCAATTCTGTAAAGCACACCAAGCTTGATTATAGGGTAAAATTTATAGCCATACCATACCAATGAGTGCCAAGAAATGAATATAATCACACAAAATGACTCATCCTACCTCTGCTCTATCTCATGCGAAAGCACTAAGCAAGCTCATGGGCAACATCAAGTGATCCTGTTCTTCAAGCATTATGAAACTGATTGTTCTAGTTCATCATGTAAATTGATATTCGCATATAACAAAGACAAACAAGTAGATGAATAGTGTCTGTGCTTGATCCCTTTCAACCTATATTAATATGTAAACATGTGATCAGGGAAATCTATAATATAACCGGGAATGCGTGTCTGTCTGAAGCCTCGATAGACTGCGCATGCGTGACGCGCAGTCTGGCTCCAGAGAGAAGCAGGCATCCAGCCGTTACAGGTAAAAGGAGTGTGTATGGCGCCGGAGATCACGGTATGCATAGACACTGAACACACACCGCAATCTCCGGCGCCATACTTGCATACTTACCTGACCGGGAGGAGCGTTGCCGCGGCGCCTCTCTTCGCAGGAGACTGGGGCAGCATAGCGCTATCCGGCACCAATTTACTGAAGACACATTTACAGTGTGTCTTCAGCAAAATGGCGCCAGACAGCGCGGTGCTCAGACGCCACACTCCTCCCTGGCCTCCGGCAGAACAGGACGCTGCAGCGCTGGAGTGCAAAGAAGAAAGGTGAGTATAACTGTTTAGTTTTTTTTGTATGTGTGTACAGTGTACAGGATTGTTAAGTGAGGGGTACCACACATACCAGGATTGGGGGGATGAGGGGAGCCACGCATACCGTAATTGGGGGGATGAGGGGAGCCACGCTTACTGGGATTGGGGGGATGAGGGGAGCCACGCATACCGGGAATGGGGATATGAGGGGTGCCACGCATACCGGGATTGGGGATATGAGGGGTGCCGCGCATACCGGGATTGGGGATATGAGGGGTGCCGTACATACTAGGAATGGGGATATGCGGGGTGCCGCGCATACCGGGAATGGGGATATGAGGGGTGCCGCGCATACCGGGAATGGGGATATGAGGGGTGCCGCGCATACCGGGAATAGAGATATGAGGGGTGCCGCGCATACCGTGAATGCAGATATGAGGGGTGCTGCGCATACCGGGAATGGGGATATGAGGGGTACCGCGCATACCGGGAATGGGGATATGACGGGGGGCGCACATACCAGGAATGGGGATATAAGGGGTGCCGCGCATACCGGGAATGGGGATATGAGAGGGGCCACGCATACCGGGAATGGGGATATGACGGGGGCCGCACATACCAGGAATGGGGATATGAGGTGGGCCGCGCATACCGTGAATGGGGATATGAGGGGGGCCGCGCATACCGGGATTGGGGATACAGGAGGGGTGCCGCGCATACCGGGATTGGGGATACAGGAGGGGTCCGCGCATACCGGGATTGGGGATACAGGAGGGGGGCCACGCATACCAGGATTGGGGGGACAGGAGGGGGGTCACACATACCGGGATTGGGGGGACAGGAGGGGGGCAGCACAGACCAGCATGGGAGTCCATATACCAATAAAAATGCTTGTCACCCGGGCGTAGAACGGGTTCAATAGCTAGTATTTCATAAAGATTAAAGTTATTGTGCCTCACATATGTTATTGAAAATCAGGGTTTACTTATCCCATAGATGATGCCTCAGATAATGCCTCAATGCCTCAACATGTTTCCCTAAAGGTGGTTCATCAGGAGACAATATATAATGCACTCCCCATAAAAAAATACAATACTCACCCCTCTTACCCGTTCCCCCGCTGCTCTGGTCTCTACAGCGAATGCTCTGCACCTCTGCACATCTCAGCGAGTGGGAGCCATGAAGCAATATCATCGCGGCCGCTGAGCTGAGATGCCAGACGCAGAGGGGGATTGACGGGAGAGGGAACATCAACTGACGCTCCCTATTCCATCACTTCTTTCAACTGTATGCTAATACAGTTGAACTTGCGGTGACAAGCAGGGGGCTCGGTGAGTGTGAGCACTGGTTTGACTCCGCCCTCTGCTATGATAAGCTCACTGTCAATAGACAATGTAAGTACTGAGCGTGGTGGGGGCAGGGTTATCTGTGGTGGGGGCGGGGTTAGCTGTGGTGCGGGTGAGGGCAGATTCTCGGCTCTGCTTCATGCTAAACTAAGTTTACTGTATATAGTGGTGCAGACACAAAGTGATACATCATTGGATTCAGGGTGTCTTTCCCTACGTTATGCTGCTCTCAGATGAGGTAGCAAAAACTTATTGACAAATTCCCTTTAAATAAATAAAGCCTAAGGAGGCGAATTTCGAATTAAATATGACTTGTGCAATTGTTGAAACTTTCAGGGAATACAGGTGATCCCACTGCTGACCTCCGTACTTTATGATAAGGATCATTTTGTGAAAGCCGACGAGTTCTACCCAGAACACTTTCTGGATTCCAGTGGAAATTTTGTAAGGAAAGAAGCGTTTATGCCTTTTTCAGCCGGTGAGTTATTCTTTCATATGACTTCTTTTAGCACTTTGGAGCAGTGATGAGAGCAAATAACATTTCTTTAGGAAAATGTGAGAAACTATATGGGGACTGCTTCCTCCTTTGGAGGAATCTGTGTGAGGTGGGGATGGTTGTGCCTCCATATTTAAACGTTGGGTGCTCTTACAATGGTCAGATTGAAATCGCCAACTTATAATTTTGTTAAACCAGCCCATTTTGAAATTATATAGTATCTTTTGCTTTAGCCATGGAACAATATAAACTTTTTATCCTTTTCCACGTTTTTCATTGTTGTAGGTAAGAGAAGTTGCGCTGGAGAGAACTTGGCTAAAATGGAGCTATACATGTTCTTCACAAGACTGCTGCAGAACTTCACATTTAAGGCTCCTCCTGGGGCCACACTAGACCTCAATCCTGAGGTTGGATTCATACGCTATCCAATGCCCTATAAGACATGTGCTATACCTCGTTTGTAAACACTTTGTCACTTACCTTTAAAAAACCTTAAAAAGGATTCTCCTGTGAAAACAAGTTATCATCTATCCACAGATTAGGTGATAATTTTTTAATTGGTGGGCTCCAACCACTGAGAACCACACCATTTACTTGAACGGGGCACTAAAGCCAAAAAATTGTTAGTAATCAAGAAATAAACAACATCATTCATATAATTTTAACCCCTTAAGGACGGAGCCAATTATGCACTTAATGACCAAGCCAAATTTTACAATTCTGACCAGTGTCACTTTATGAGGTAATAACTCTGTAACGCTTCAACGGATCCCACTGATTCCGAGAATGTATTTTCATGACATATTGTACTTCATGATTGTGGTAAAATTTCTTTGATATGACTTGCGTTTATTTGTGAAAAAAACGGAAATTTGACGAACATTTTGAAAATTTTGCAATTTTCAAACTTTGAATTTTTAAGCCCTGAAATCAGAGAGATATGTCACACAAAATAGTTAATAAATAACATTTCCCACATTTCTACTTTACATCAGCACAATTTTGGAACCAAAATTTTTTTTTTTTATTAGGGAGCTATAAGGGTTAAAAGTTGACCAGCGATTTCTCATTTTTCCAACAAAATTTACAAAACCCTTTTTTTAGAGACCACATCACATTTTAAATGACTTTGAAGGGTCTACATGACAGAATATACTCAAAAGTGACACCATTCTAAAAACTGCACCCCTCAAGGTACTCAAAACCACATTCAATAAGTTTATTAACCCTTCATGTGAATCACAGGAACTGAAGCAACGTGGAAGGAAAAAATGAACATTTAATTTTTTTTTCACACAAATTTTACTTCAGGCCTCAAATTTTTAATTTTCTCAAGGGTGACAAGAGAAAATGGGCAACAAAATTTGTTTAGCAATTTCTCCTGAGTAAGCCGATACCCTATATGTGGGGAAAAACCACTGTCAGGGAACATGGCAGTGTTCGGAAGGGAAGGAGCACCATTTGACTTTTTGAATGTAAAATTTGCTTGAATAATTAACGGACGTCATGTTCTGTTTAGGGAGCCCCTAATCTGCCTAAACAGTGGAAACCCCCCACAAGTGACACCATTTTTAAAACTAGACCCCTCAGGAAACTTATCTAGATTTATGGTGAGCACCTTGAACCCCCAGGTGCTACACAGAAGTGTATAACATTGAGCCATAAAAATAAAATTTTCACATTTTTCCCACAAAAATGTTTTTCAGCCCCCAATTTTGCATTTTCATAAGGATAACAGGTGAAATTGCACCATAAAATTTGTTGTTCAATTTCTCCTGAGTAAGCCGATACCCCATATTGGGGGAAAACCACTGTTTGGAAGGGAAGGAGCGCCATTTGACTTTTTGAATGTAAAATTTGGTTCAATAATTAGCAGATGCCATGTTGCGTTTGGGAAGCCCCTAATGTGCCTAAACAGTAGAAATCCCCCACAAGTGACCCCAGTTTGGAAACTACACCCCTCAAGGATTTTATCAAGGGGTATAGTGAAGATTTTTAACCCAGAGGTACGACACAGAATTTGATAACATTAGGTCATCATATTGAATAAGTTGTCACTAGTCCTGAGTGTAAATACTAGCTACTTGAGTTTGCATCGGGTGCATACCCGAGCACCTGATGCAAACTCTAGTAGCGAGCACATTCACTTAACACTAGTCGCCTTATCTTCATCATTTTTTTTTCTTTACTTTTGAAAAAATCCCCTCCCCAATACAACCCCGAATCCTAGCCTAACCCTAACACAACTCTAGCCCTAATCCTAACCATAACCCTAACCCTGGGCTAACCCTAACCCTAACCTTGGGCTAACCCAACCATAACCTTGGGATAACCCTAACCCTCGGCTAATCCTAACCCTAACTCTGTGCTAACCCTAATCCTGGGATAACCTTAACCCTGGGTTAACCCTAACCGTAACCCTGGGCTAACCCTAACCCTTAGCTAATCCTAACCCTAACCCTAACCCTGTGCTAAAACTAACTCTGGGCTAACCCTAACCCTGGGCTAACCCTAACTCTAACCCTGGGCTAACCATAAGCCTAACCTTGGGCTAACCCTAACCCTAACCCTGTGCTAAAACTAACTCTGGGCTAACCCTAACCCTGGGCTAACCCTAACCCTAACCCTGGGCTAACCATAACCCTAACCTTGGGCTAACCCTAACCCTATATGGTTTATCACAATGATCAAAATGAACCAATAGGGAAAATTCCCTGTTGCTGCTGGACAGATCTCGGCGGGCGCGCAGCGTATGCGCCCGCCATTTTTTTTAACCCGAAGATGCCAGGGGACCATCTAGGGGAGGACGGTGGAGGACGGTGGCTCGGGGGGCTTCATTTCTCTCTTATCTGACATGTATATCATGTCAGAAGAGAGAGAATGATTGAAAACCACGCGCACACTTTTTTTTGTGATCGCCATTATTCAGTGAATAATGATG
This sequence comes from Phyllobates terribilis, assembly GCF_046119375.1. Classification (NCBI taxonomy): domain Eukaryota; kingdom Metazoa; phylum Chordata; class Amphibia; order Anura; family Dendrobatidae; genus Phyllobates; species Phyllobates terribilis. The sequence goes on along the minus strand of NW_027362763.1, from coordinate 66,274,642 downwards.
ATTACGTGACAGGGGACCGGAAAAACGTTCCTTATCATATTCTCCAGTGTCTCAGCTACGCCCGGTAGCTGAGACCCCAGAAAATTTCCGACTTTGGGAGGCGCTACAGCCTTATTCCTCAGCGATACATTTTTACTGCGCTGAGTAATAAGTACGCTTAACTGCCGCCGTGAAAATGCATTACTGCGGTCGTTAAGGGGTTAAAGATCTGTGGAAAAAACATTGTATTATTTTAAATGGCAATCCATCACACTTATAGCCACCTGATGAAGAACAGATGTGTATAATGATACTACATCGCACCCCAACTATAAATATTGAGATGACTATTTAGGGTCATTGAAAATATGTAAAATGTCATCCATGTCCTTAATAAAGCCTGGGACTCTAGGCAATAGGTTGGAGGAGAGAATCAAGCCACTCTCCCAGTCTCTCACTAAGTGAGTCAATACCAGATGATAATTTATTAATTAATGAGAGTCTGAACACTGGGAACCACATCTATTAGCAGAACAGAAGAATTTTTAGTATTGTTACAATGGATTGGCAATGCATATGCTCGACCACATCTCCATTTACTCCCTATTAGGCTGGCGAGAGCTGCTCCTGGCCCCGTAGAGAATGACTAGAGCATTTTTGTTAATGGGAAATAAAAAAAAATCTCCATTTTGCCAATTGGTGTAGGACCTTATGGTCAGATCCCCTCACATCAGTAATCTATCCCCTATCCTATGGATATGAGGTAACTTGTTTTCACGATTTGTTAGTCAGCTTACTCTGGTGCACAAAGTTACACCAAATTGTGGTGCTATTTTGGATCACAGAATCAAAATTTAAACCATCTACTAGTGATGAGCAAATCAGATGAAATTCTAATTTGGCAGTTAACTTAAATTTGGCCAAAAAAGTTAATTTATATTGAATTCATTTGTTGTAAATCTTAGGGTATGTGCACACGGCCAGTATTGGAAGTGCTTTGAATGCAGTATTTTTTATTCTGCGTCCAAATCGCTGCACGCAGGTGAACCCACATGTGTTCATTGAACCATGCCAATTCACCGCATCCTATACATTGCACTGATATAATTTCTCTTGCAGAGACTAGTGTCTTCGCAAGAGAAATTGACATGCAGTAATCTGTAAAGACGCGCCGCATGTCCATGTCCACGAGTGAGCCCCAGAGACACATAGTGGGCATGGGATTTCTTGAAATCTCATCCACTATGCTGTAACATCTGGCCGCTGTGTATGCACGTGCGTCCAATCCGCAGCCATTACTGATCGTATGCACATTGCCTTAAAATGCTCTAAGGTCTCTATCAACCACTGTCTCACTTTGTCCACACAACTCTCCACTTGGTCAGGCCAGTCGGATCTTCATTCACAGGCCACAGGTCTTCTTTATGCAATGGATCCTATTAGGGTCTCTGATGCCCACTAAGCCTCACAAGGTCATCATGTGTGATGAAGATTGTGGCCTGCAAATGAAGATAGGACTAAAAGGATCAATCATGGAGAGGTGAGCATTAGAGATGTGTTAAGTAAGTATAGACGACATTGGGTGTAGCTGGGCCATCTTCCCCAAAATGTATTGCAGCTACCACATATCTCCCAGTATAGCACAGCTAATCAAAATGGACTATTATAGCCTGTATAAAAGTGGAGGCAGGGAATGCAGCAGACATTTCCAAGTGAATCGTCATATTTAGAGGATGTCACAGTTTAGCAATAGAGAGAAAACCATGAAAAAATGAACAAATTGTCTAGACAATGAACAAATTGCACAGATAGTGTGTGAAACAACACGAGCAAACAACAGATACCATCCATTTGCCTATAGCCACATATGTAAAGGTCAATTTGACATTACTAAAGCTGTTTTTGTCTTAAAGAGATTCAAATTGGCTGAATTCATTCCTAGGAGACACATCTATTTTCAGGGCAATTAGAGTATTTACAAATTGTGGCACATCAATGCACTGTTAATAAAATTTTCTGTAACAATATAGCAAAACTGTCGAATTCAGAATTCAAAAGATTCACTCATCTCTAGCTATGTACATTATGTTATTGTGGTACCGTGTTAGCCAGAAAAATCAATGTAAATACTTTCTATGCCCAAAGATGACAAAAGTATTTCAAAGTGATACCTTTCTTGGCTAACAGAACAAAATATATATTTGCAAGCTTTCAGAGCACAGTGGCTGCTTCTTCAGGCAGGACTACAGATGAATTATTAAAATAAGAGCACAATATGGAAGAGTTATTGAAACACAACATTTGTTCATGAGGTGGTAGGGGTGATTCCTCTTAAAGATAAGCCAAGTAAATCAAATTAGGGATTTGCTACAAATGGAGCAGCAGTGGAAATGTTCTCTTAGTTATCAAGAGTCCATCTGGTGGAGGTGTGAATTGTATCATGTAATAAGTCATAAATCCTGGTGTTAAATTGAGTCCTATTGTCAAAAACTTAAACATCCTTATCAGTTTGAATTCCCAAGTTCTTCTCTATCTACCATCCTTAAAATTAACTTTTAGTGTAAAGACTTTTCAATCTGCTATACAGAGTTCAGGTCAAGAGAAATGTTATCCCACAGGCGTGGCCAGTTTATTCTTAATTGTGTGTCTGTGTAGATCAACCTTGTTTGGAGTTTTTACATGGTTTCCCCAATATTGATACCTTCATTGCACCTTGTACATTGTATAAGGTACAATCAGCACCAATTTTCCTTAGGATGCTCACGTGGGGGTTGTATGTGACCACAAGAGGTACCCTGTTGTTGTCCTCCTTCCCTCCGTGTACGGAACATGGTCTGATCATACCATATCTCCTGGACAGGGGAGGAAGCAAAAGAATACACAGACATTACAGCAGGGGATCAAAGCTGAATCTTTCTTTGAGGTAAAACATTGTTAAAAAATTTCACTGCCTGTTTTTAATGTCACAAAAAGAATCAGCTGCAATCTCATGCTGTAATGTCTGTATTGTCTTTTGCTTCCTCCCCGGCCCAGGAGCTGTGGTATGATCAGACTGTGTTCTGTACATTGTCAGACACAGGCATTGATTAAAATGAACTTTTGTTCATGGGAAAACGCCTTTAAGGAATCTCCTTGTCAGAAGCATCCTCTAATCACCATCAGTGACTGGCACATTACCATGTAACAATAAAAAATGCAAAACTTGTACCCACATACTACCAACAAATACAGTCCGCTTACCGAACACAAATCAGAACTATAAAATCATGGATTTCTTTTCATGTACTGTACATCCTCCAACATGGTGTATATGATACAATGTACGAGGTGCCTTGGAGGTATCTATATTGGCAAAACCAGGCAAAAACTACAAACAAGGATGAATCTACACAAACGCACAATTAATAATAAACTGGACACGCCTGTGGGGAAAGATTCCTCGGTAACTGAATACTGTATGGCAGATTTAAAAGTCTTAAAATGAAAAGGTCATTTTAAGAAAGTCAGAGAGAGAAGAACTTGGGAATTCAAACTGATAAGAATTTCCAATTCTTTGATGATAGGACTCATTTTAACACCTGGATTTAAGACTCACTACATGGATTAAATTCACACCTCCACCAGATGGACTCTAGATAAGTAAGAGAACATTCCCACTGCCTCACCATTTGTGACAAAATCCCTAATTTGATTTTCTTTGCTTATCTTTAAGAAGCATCACCCCTTCCACCTCATGAACAAATGTTGTGTTGCAATATCTTTTCAATGTTTTGCTCTTATCTTAATAATTCATTTGTAATTGGTAATCCAGCCTGAAGAAGGAGTCTCTGTGCTCTGACAGCTTGCAAATATACATTTTGTTCTGGTTAGCCAATAAAGGTATCACTCCGAAAATACTTTTGTCATCTTTGGGCATAAAAAGTATTTACATCAACTCACCACTAGTAAGCATAATTGTTTTTTTCTTTTCTTGAATAATTGTAGTTCACATTTTAACAGTTTAACAGTTTTCATCCATATGTGTTTTCTTTTTTTTTTGTATAATTACAGGCCTGAAATTATTCACATTTTAGCAAAGGTCATGATTTTTATGGGCAATATTTTGGTTATTAATTTTCAAATGTATTCCTGCCTCTTTGTCTAAATGTCTAAAAGAAATTGCTTGTTTGATCATTGTTCACTAGAGATGAGCAAATAAATTCAAGTGAAATTAAATTCAACTTGAATTTTACAAAAATCCACATTCGTCAAAATGCAGGTTTTTTGTAATTCACTTTGGTAATGATTCAGCAAAATGGCAGCTGCTGGTCACCAACATTTTTTTTCTGAATCATAAAGGGCCATGTAAAGGTTATAAAAAAGAAAAATCCTTATACTCACCTTTCCCTGGAACTTTATGGCTCCTCCGCTACTCACCTACTCACGTCCACCTGTCCGATCAAAATCACATCTTATGATTCCTCGCTTCTTGCATTGGAATTTTCAGGCCTTTCACACTGTGATGGACTTGGCGTCTACGACAGCTCTGCCCATGCAAGCAGAAAAGTCACTTTGCACATCATTATGTCATGATGTTGTTGGCATCCCACGCACAAATTAAGAGCCCTCCCAGGTGCAATGACAGCCAGAAGTCCGGCAAGTATGAAGGGTCCAAAGAACCCAGTGCAAGTGGTGGGGAGCATCGAGATCTGGACAGGTGGCAGTGAGTACTGCAGGGGCCAGAGAGGTGAACGAAGAGTGAGTATAAGTATTTATTTTTTTTATATTTTATGTTTATTATATTTACATTTATTATGCTCTGGGGTCTGTAGAAATCCCAGAACATAATGAGGTAAATTAAATTTGCATTGAATAACTTCTCCACAAATGGAGTTTCCCTGGAAAATCCACACAAACAGGTGAATTCAATTTTTCCCTGATCTGCTCATCTCTGATGAAGGTTTATCATACAACAAAAACACACTCTATGCCTTTCCAATATAATATAATATGACCAATGTAGCATTCTTAATTATGTTTTTTTTTTGTCAGCGATGGTAAGAAAAGTGTTTAAAATTTGAAAAATAAAAAAGTAATACTTTTATTAATTTTTACATGCCTGTTTTATTTGTCTTGTTTGACACGTATACCCTACGACCATTCTGTGCACTGTGCTTGGCATTTTTTGCTTCATCACCTGTTTTGTCCAGGGGGATTTAATTTGCTTAGAAAAATATCTAAAAACAAATTACATTAAATCAAGACATTTTAATGGGTTGGTCTGTTTTGACACACATGTTTACATTTGCCAATTGGAGACACAAACATGTCACATATACCACACACATTTCTAGTTTATTTCATATTTTTCCAGGTTTGGATAAGTGTAGGTAAACTAATTTATAAATATTATACTTGTGTCCAAAATAAATGGGAATCAAAAAAGTGGCACAGGCAACAGATGGTAATGGAAAAGGTGAAAAAAATGTACTATGGTTAAAAATTTGGGCTCCACTGGCAGCAACAGCACAAGCTGTGCTTCTGGCTCTAGCCATCCCTGCAGTAGTAATATCAAACACTGGTATAATTTGCCTCCTTTGCCTCTGGCAAGCATATTAGTGGAAAGGAGTGAATAACATAATGGAATATATATCACTTTACCTATCTCAGTCACAGCAAGATGATGTTACCTCTGACAGCAACATCATCAGTTTGAGTCAATGTTTTGTAAAGTCAACTTCTGCTGCCAAAACATCTAATTTTTTACATTTTGTTTTTAATTCTGTCAATGACACCTCTATCCATTCAACCCCTTAGTCACCTAACCCTCTGCACCCCTGGGACTAAGGATCATTCTTCACCAAAATAACATATTCCAATTGAATTATTAGAAGAGGTGAACCATCATGGATGGAAGGAGAAGGGAAGAGGATTCAAATACCAAGCTGTGTTGCAGGCTATGAGAGATGGGTGGTGGTGGAGACAGCATTAAAATACAGAGATGATTTTTGGCCAAATGATCTTCTGGTGGAAGTTTTGCTTTTTCCCCATTAGCCTGAATGTAGGTGATCTCGTAACTAATATTTGTGCAGCCTCAACAGTTCCTGAAAGCTCTGGTGGTGGTTGATGGGGTTTGAATCCTATTTATGGTCATTTCAGGTGTGGGAATTCGTTTCCACATTGCAAGAGGAACAATTTACCGCAGTTTGCGAGATCTATTGTTGGAAAATATCCTGGTACACACTGACTAGGAACGACATCTTTCTGGTAGCAAGTGAAGCAGAATCATCTTATCACTTCAGGAGAGCAAACTAGGCAAAGCTAAAGTTCTCCTCCTTTTTCTACTGGTGATCATCTTTTTTGCATCCAGTCCACATACAGAAGTAGTGCCTGCTCGTTGTTGTTATTACAAGAAGCATCCTCATCCATTGCTTTCCGCACTCTTCCTCTTCTTACTCTGCTGCATCATCAGCTAGCTAAATGTTTGTTCAGTAGTGATTAGTGAGTGTGCTCACAACTGCTCAGTATTCACCTGAGCATCTCACTGTACGAGATGCTCGGGTGTATTTCCTGGATGCTTAGGCGGGAGCTTGAGTCCCCGCCCCGCATGTTTGTTGCTGAGTAAACAGCAAATAAACATGCACGGATTGCCTGCCAGTCACTGAAATGTCGCAGCCATGTTAGTCGTGGCATCACAGTTATTGCCTGGCCGCATAACGTCATTGGGTCTATACCCTATGCTCGTCACAGTCTACTTTTCAGGCAGGCAGAGTAGGAAGAGGTGCTGCTGAGCTAGGGATAGAATTGGCAGTTTATTTAGTTAGGAATTCCAGAGCAATATAAATCTTAACTAACAGTCCTCCATTTGCCTGTTAGCAGCATACAGCCAGATGTTTCATTTTAATAGCATTGCTGTATTGTTGTATCAGAGAAGCAGAGAAACTTATCCATCATCAGACGTGATGCGATATTATTGTGGTAAAAATCCTGATACTTTTGGGAGCGTGCAAAATATTATATTCCATTTATAGTCTGCCAGTTGTGTGTTGTTCAAACCTATTCAAACTTAGTCGCTGACCAATACCATACTATAAGGCCACTGTCTAAAACTGTTGTCATCAGACATCATCTGATATTACTGCGGTAATAATCCTGACATTTTTGGGAATGGGACAAATATTATACTCCATTTAAAATTGGAAAAGCGCGTGGCAAGGGACGGGAAAGTGGACGTGATGGTGCACGCAAAGGCTGAGGCCATATACAAGCTGAAATTTCATCTGCTGAGGGAGCACAACAAGCACCCACTTCGTCACCCTACCATCCTGTCCCACTTTGTAGGGTGCCATTGAACACCGCTATTAAAGCCAGAGCAGTGTGAAAAGGTTGTTGTTTGGATAGCAGATAATGCTTCCAGTCAGATTTCCACCACCACCACCCTGTCTTCCACATGGTCAAGTCTCAGTAGCTGTGAGTCTGGACCACATATTCCTCACCCTGATCCTCCTTTCTCCCACCATGCCGAGTGTCCAGAGACAAGTGATCCCACACTTGGACACTCTGAAGAGCTTTTCACTTCTCCATTTATAGATTAGGGCCTCTCGCCAGCTTCAAGCTGGGAAATAGGAGATCGCATGAAGCGATGCCCAAATATTTGAGCAGCCACAGTCACACGAAGGCGACAGTAGAAAAGTGCAATTACTGGCGCAAGAGGTGGATGATAATGATGAGACACATTTGCAGGCAAGTTAAGAGGAGGCCCAGTGTGCGTACATGGATAACGAGGTGGTGGACGATGAAGTCACTGACTCAAACTTGCAAGGCGAAATGCATAGCGATGAGAGCAACACAGAGGGGGAGGGAGGTGTAGTACCACAAAAGGCAGGAACAAGCAGTGGCCACAGACTCAAAGCAGGCAACTGTTCCCCAGAACACCAACACGAGGGAAGTTGCTAGTCCAACTGTTAGGTCTTCCCTAGTATGGATTTTTTTTAAAGACTGTCAAGTGATCCAAAAAAGGCCATTTGCAACATCTGCCATGCCACCTAGAGATGAGCGAACATTTCAATGTTCGGTTCGGAAATGTTCGCCGAATATTTAGACATTCACCAAATTTAATCTTAGAATGTTTGTCAAACATTACCGAACGCCATAGGAATCAATGGTGGAACAAAAAAAAAGCATATCCAACACCTTCAAAAGGGCCAAAAAGCAGACAAAACAGATCAAATAAAGGGTAGACGCCAGGAAAGTGCCATCAATTGACCTAGTGTACATAGTGTAATTATTATTACTATTACTATTTATTACGTGGTGCGTTACATGTGAAAAGGGGTCACCGACTGGTACAAGAGAAGAGAGGACCCTTCCCACAAGGGTGAAAAAACTATGTTCAAGGCATGGGTGAGGTTACAGTAAGTACAGGGTACAGCTAGTCGTGCAGTGGTATGCTGGAGCAAGGCTTACCGCAGATTGGACACTTGTCACAAGAAGTGGGTCTTCAGCTTCCGCGGTAGGCGACAGTCTAATGTGTTGGGGTACAGCGTTAACACAGTAGGGGAAATGCAAGGGACAAATCTGTTGAGAGCTTAAATTACGATAAGCTTCCAGGAGCTCACAACTGAGCAGACTAACCCCTGCACCGATTGATATGAATGGAAAAAGCTTCTAATGTCTGCAGAAATGGGAGGAATCAGACTCTGTGGTCTCCTGGCTTCTCTCTGTCACGGTAAACCTGTGACCCCTTGCACGCTTCAACACAATGTTCACAAGGTAGACAGCTGCGGTGGTCGGTCTCCTAGACAACGAGCAAACTCCTTTATGATGATGAGGACATCTGCCAGTAGTTTGTATATTCTCCTCGTGTTTGCGGGGGTTTCCCCCAGGTTCTACGGTAACCTCCTCAGTAAAAAAGTAGCCATACAGGAGAGTTCACAGTTCAAAAAATTAGGGCCTGACACCACCATTTCCGTGGCCAACAGATTGGAGATGGTGGAGTTTCACCTCTTAGCTTTGTCATGTGTGGAAAGAAACCATCTTTTACGTGACAACTGTGGGACTGAGAGCTAGCTAGAATGCTGAGAGAGGGTGGAGTACGGTGAAACGGAAAAAGTGCTGGACCGTGAGTGAGGTGCAGGCACAGATCTTACGGTGGATTGAGAAACATGTGGTGTGCTCAATGAAACAAACACAGCAGGCATGTCAGCTTCCGTTACAGCTGATGGGCTCTCACTCTGCCTTACTGGAGCAGGTAGAGAACCAGAATTTCTTTGGTGGGAAACCTGGGTGAAAATACTTGGCACAGTAACAGAGGAGGAGGAAGAAGCAGCAGATGCGATTGACGGGGCTGCTGATAATTGTTGAGGTCCACATTTTATCGCAGTGAGATTGCCAGAGTAACGCATGTTGATTGCGAATGTGAAGGTTCATGCATGTAGCAGTGAAATTATTGCACTTTTTACTTCTACTGAGTTTTAAATCGCAAAGTTTGCAGATAAAGTGAGCTGGCTCATCCTGTGCGGTCTCAAAAAATGCCTAAGCTTCGCAACCCTTGCTGCTCCTGTGAGCTGCAGACCCACGACCGCTGCTGGTCACTGCCACGGTTGTGGGTAAGGATGCAGTGCTCCTCATGCTTGCATCAGCTGCGTGCCTCTGGGTTCACACTAAATTGATGCACAACCTCATCATCATCCAATGTGTTATCCCTCGCTCTCAGAGTCACCCTCCTCCTCTTCTTGCCCTGACAACACAGTACAGTCGAGGGTCAGGAAGCTGCTTGTGCCCAACCTTTTTTCTTTCCCCCTGTATGGAGAACAATATTTGCCCCAAACAATTTTAAGCTGAGATGTAGCCTGCTTTATATACCAATTTTGAGTTTATCAGGACTGTGTACCCTTGTGTGGAGTAGATTATCTGCCCCAAACAATTTTAAATGGAGATGTAGCCTGCTTTATATACCAATTTTGAGTTTATCAGGTCTGTGTACCCCTGTGTGGAGAACAATATCTGCCCAAAAGAATTTTAATCTGAGATGTAGTCTGCTTTATATACTAATTTTGAGTTTATCATGTCTGTGTACCTCTGTGTGGAGAACAATATCTGCCCCAAACAATTTTTATCGGAGATGTAGCCTGCTTCGTATAAAAAGTCAAGGAAAAGAAAGGCACCAGCCACATTAGTAGTGCAAAGCCTCCCAGGTACATACAAGTCCTTGCAATATCAAAAAATCATGGAGACAGCATGCTTTTCAAATGAAAAAAGTTTAATGGCTCATGAGGCGATGTTTCAGTCCAAAAATGGGGACCTTTCTCCAGCAATGTTAAGGTGCAAGTGCATGATAAATAAAGGCAGAAAATCAACATCAGCAATTAACTGCAATATGTTTACAAAATCCACGTTGTTCCACATATCCATAATACATTAAATAAAGTGCATAGTTATGTGTGACAAAGTGATTCAGTGCAAGAAAGTAAATATAAATATCCAGTTAATATAGAATATTTCATATTCATACATAATTACTCATTTTTAGCAGCTGTGTACATTCATTGGGCATATTGACTCACCCCACGTTTTATTATTAGATGTACGCCAAAACTCAGCATCCATAGCTAACTATTGCGCATGTCAGGAGGAACAAATGGGATGCGCTACCCCTGCTATGCAGGGGCACATGATCAAAAGGTCCTATAAGGACATCAACTATAGATCCTTGTGCATGCACTGTGTGCATCAAGCTTCTCAACGCCATCTTGGATCAGAGCGCACTATCTAAAGCGCAAGCGTCAAAACCGCACAGCTCTCAATAGAGATACGTGCAGGCTCGTAAGGGAACACAAAACCTCACCAGCCATATTTGAACAGGGAAATTAGCCCATTCAGTGCTCCACTCAAATCCACACGGTACCAATAATCCAAAGCCTGCGCTGGGCAAAACAATTCCCCGAGTTCATTGTACGCATGAGAAAAGAATTGATAGAAAATGCATGCAAATTATTCAGGTGTAAGATATGATGACACAGACCCAAAAGATGGAATGGGAACACCCCCCATATCTGCTTTATATACCCATTTTGAGTTTTTCAGGTCTGTGTACCCCTGTGTGGAGAACAATATCTACCTCAAACAATTTAAAGTTGAGATGCTGTCTGCTTTATATTAATGATGGGCGAGCACTAAAATACTCGGATGCTCGATGCTTGGGTCAAGCAAATTGGAATGCTAGGGTGCTCGACCCGAGCAACGAGGCCAAAGTAAGTCTAAGGGAAACTCAAGCATTTTTCAGGCTGCTCCCCCCGGCAGTCTGCAGAGGGCCTAAAAATTGCCTGAATCGATGGGAACAGTGCTCAAATGACATGGGAACAGCATGGGGAAAACCCCTGGAAGCATTTCAGACTCCCAGGTCACTGCTGTCAACAACATTGTCAGAGGTATTACACCACATTTACTAACTCACAATAAAACATACAAAAATGAAACCAAAATGGATTTTCCTGGGAAATATGTTAAAAAACATCCTTTCCCTGGTAATGACTTGTATATAAGGCAAAATAAATAACCAAAGCCAAAAAATGTTCCTCCACACCTTGGGCTATGTTCACAGGTAGCGTTTTTGATGTGTTTTTGCAGTTTTACATTGCTTTCAACCATGACAAATGCATTCACCCGGAAATGTAATTTTAACATTTTACAACCTTATCTGGCCATGTGGTGTGTGAGACATGATCAGACACATCCTGTTTCATTTATGATGAAGGGACTATTTAAGTCACAAAGCCTATTTTTATAGGGCCATCAGGCGGCCTTTACTATTCTTAAATGGCCAGAAGTCGGCCCTCGCTATTTTTAGAGAGCCATCAGCCAGCTATGCTTTGTTGTTCCCATTACTAAAGAGTGGGGCTCCAATACTGTTATTACATATGCAGTGAGTGGCAGGTCTGCCCAAAATTTGGATGCACCCCAATACCCCTTTGAAGAGACGTAGAGGAAGGCCTCCTGAAAACAATGTTCCCATTATTAGGAAGTGGGCTTCCCATACTGTTTGCCTATGCAGTGAATGCAAGGGCTGCCAAAAATTTGGACCTACTCCAATGACCCTTGGAAGAGACGTAGAGGAGGACCTCCTGAAAAAAAATGTTCCCATTATTAGGAAGTGGATCTCCCATTGTGTTGGCCCATGCAGTGAATGCAAGGGCTGCCAAAAATTGGGAGGCACTCCAAAGCACCTTGGAAAAGATGTGAAGGAGGGTCTCATAAAAAAATGTTCCCAATAGAAAGGAGCGGGCCTCCTATACTTGTAATGCCCATGCACTAAGTGTATTCGCTGACAAATATTTACTCCTGGGGGATATACATGAACATACTGTATACACTTTTTTTTTCTAAGGGCATCATAAACACCCTTTAAAAAAATTATGTGGGTGTTGCATCATGGACCACGGTCAACCTAGTGATATGGTGGTGGAGGATGAGAATGAGGAGAAGGAGGAGGACAAGAGCAAATAGCCAAAATCAGGAGGAGTATTCCCATGCGTAGGTGTGAAGAGGTGTATGGGAAAAGATCTCCCAAAAAAAACCACTGGATTTCAGTTTATGTTACACTGCTATCATTCGGTGGTGTTGACAAGTCTGGCCCAATCCAGCCCTAATTTTTATAAGAGTCAGCCTGTCAGCATTTTCAGTTGACATGCGGATGCGCTTATCAGCTATAATTCCACCAGCGGCACTAAAAACCCACTCTGATAAAACGCTAGCTACAGGGCAGGCCAGGACCTCCAAGGCATAGAGAGCCAGTTCACATGTCCAGTCTGGATACCCAATAATTATAAGGCACAGAGGAATCAAGGAGGACGTTGGTACGGTTGGCAAGTTACTCCCTCAGCATGTTCCCAAACTTTGCACTCTTTGTGAGAGTACCCCACGCCTCAGGGCCTGTGCAATGGTAGGGTCTGAGAAAACTGTCCCAGAACTTTGACAGTGTTCCCCTGCCTGTGCTGAATTGGAGTTGTGTCTCTCTCGGCTGTTCTCCTTGCTTGTCCAACGAACTGTGACCTCTGCTGCCAGCCTTTTCAGATGGGAATTTTTTTAAGATTTCCACAACAAGGGCCTTCTGCTACTGCCTCATTTTTGTAGACCTGTCCGCCTCAGGAATAAGAGATATAAAGTTGTCCTTGTAGCGGGGGTCTAGAAGTGTCAGCAACCAGTAATCTAGAAATAGAAATCTGTGGATATATAAGTTGCACTAGGAATCTGTATGTAATAGCTATTCACTGAAGAAGCGGACAGGACGTCCGTGAAACGCGTTTGACCATAGCTTATTAAGCTATATTATTAAAAAAGTTACTCTTAAAAGACATTTTGCTATTAACCCTATAGACACAACTGACAAGGCACTCTTGGAATCAAACATTATGAAAGATGATACCATACATACTGATTTAAAAAATAAATCTAGATTTTGTCCGGTTGAAAGCAGAAGCCATCAAATAGATACTTTTAATGATTTAAGGGATTTAAAAAAAATGGCAGGGGATCCATTCAATTATAATAAAGGAAACCTGAGTATATTTGAACGGAGGGCTCTTTTGAATCTAAAGAAAAATAAAAATATAATTATCAGATCAGCCGACAAGGGTGGGGGAATGTTATTCAAAACTATTGTGACTATGTGAAGGAAGCCTATAGGATTCTTGGAGACACTATTATAAAAAAAATGTATTATGACACAATGGAAAGGAGCAGCTTAGCTTATAAGAGTTTAATTAAAATGGGAACTGATAAAGGGTTATTAAATGATTACGAGAGGAAACTCTTGATAATACCACATCCTTGCATGCCGTTTTATTATCATCTCCCAAAGATTCATAAGAATGTCACCAACCCTCCAGGAAGACCCATCATATCGGTTACTGGGTCACTAACTACCAATCTAGCTGAATATCTGGATAATCTCCTCCAGCCCTTTGTAAAGAATTTAGATAGCTACCTGCGTGATTCAGGGCATCTTATTAATTTAAGAAAAGATATAAAATGGAAAAGATCATTTATACTTTTAAGTTTGGATGTCACCTCTCGCTACACAAATATTGATTGGGACATTGGCCTTTTGTGAATTGATCATGCTATAAACGGAGATAATGGATTGTCACCTTCCCATAATTCTTTTATCCTAGGGGGACTATCTTTCATCCTTGAAAATATTTTTTTTAGTTTCCTTCAACATACCTTTCATCAGATTAAAGGGACCGCTATGGGGTCGAAGGTCGCACCTACTTTCGCCAACCTTTTCATGGGGGTTTTTGAGCAAATATTTGTGTACAAAGTTTATACAGCAAAGGTGTTGTCTTTTACAAACGTTATATTGATGACCTTATTTCTATCATTGATAGAGACTACACTAAACCAACTACTATTATTACTTATCTCAATGATAATCATTGGGGCATCTCCTTTAATTCAGATATTACCAAAATCAACATTAACTTCCTGGACTTGACACTTTATATCAAGGACAATATTATTTGCACAAATATATTCTTTAAGAAGGTTGATGCTAATGGATATATCCATTATAGTAGTGGACACTGAAAAAAATGGCTCCGAAACATACAATATAATTAGTGTTGAGCGAACATGCTCGGTACTCGAGCATCACGCTACTCGGGATGTTCGGCGAGCACCCAGCATTTCCGGGTTACTCGGGCGGGAGCTCGGGTCTCCGCCCTGCATGTTTGGTGCTCTTTACAGAGCCAATGAACATGCAGGGATTGCCAGCCAGTCACTGTAATACCGCAGCCATGTTGGTTGTGGGCATTACATTGATTGGCAGGCCGCACAGCGTCACCTCGAGTATTTAAAACCGGGCGCCGCCATCTGGACACAGACGCCCTGGATTAGCTAGTGTATGGAAAGTGCTGCTGAGCTAGGTAGAGATTTATACTGCGAAAGAGGTAGCGTAGGGCCTCTAAAAGCTGCCAGATCAAACAAACAGTCCTTCTCAGGACTAATATCCATCCCAGATATCAGGCAGGCAGGCAGGCTGTATAGGAGACACAGTGGTTATACCAGCAAACGCTGCATTACAGTCTTGTGTGCTCCTGTTGCTGAAGTTTCTGGACTTAGCTCCAGGTCTTGGGGACCACGAAAATCCATTATTTTCATCTAAATTCTCTTTTTTTTTTCCTCCTTCACACTGTCCAAATATCCGTCTTATTAACCTTTTGGTGTCCCCCCCACCCAAAAAAAAAGTGTGTCTGTGACAGTTCAGACACAAATATATCTAGTGAAGGCCAGAGAAATAGAAGTGTGGTTTTGCAGTTCCACGGGTAAAATCTCTGTATTATCCTGCTTTTGGCATTTTTTGCCATAAAGAAAAACAGTAATAGCGTCTCCTGATTGTTCAGACACCAATATATCTGTTTAAAATAGTCTGGTGTAGGCCCGAGAAATAGAAGTGTGGTTTTGCAGTTCCACGGTTCAAACCTCTGTATTATCCACTTTTGGGCCATTTTTACAAAAAAAAAAACAGTTTGAGTGTGTCGCTCACTGTTCAGCCGCAAATATATCTATTTAAAAAAGTCTGGTATACACCAGTAAATTATAACTGTGGTTTTGCTGTCCCACTGTAAAAAACCTCTATTATGCAGCTTTTCGTATTTTTTCCGAAAAGAAAAACAGTACGAGTGTCTCCTGATTGTACAGACACAAACATATCTGTTGAAAATAGTCTGGTGAAGGCCAGAGAAATAGAAGTGTGGTTTTGCAGTTCCACAGGTCAAATCTCTGTATTATCTTGCTTTTAGCATTTTTTGCCGTAAAGAAAAACAGTAATAGTGTCTCCTGACTGTTCAGACACAAATATATCTGTTGAAAACAGTCTATTGTAGGCCTGAGAAATAGAACTGTGGTTTTGCAGTTCCATGGGTCAAATCTCTGTATTATCATGCTTATGGCATTTTTTGCCGCAAAGAAAAACAGGAATAGTGTCTCCTGATTGTTCAGACACAAATAGATCTGTTGAAAATAGTCTGGTGTAGGCCCGAGAAATGGAAGTGTGTTTTTGCAGTTCCATGGTTCAAACCTCTGTATTATCCACTTTTGGGCTATTTTTTCCCCCAAAAAAACAGTTTGAGTGTGTCGCTCACTGTTCAGCCGCAAATATATCTATTTAAAAAAGTCTGGTATACACCAGGAAATGATTACTGTGGTTTTGCCGTTCCTCGGTAAAAAATCTCTATTATCCAGCTTTTGGCATTTTTTCCATAAAGAAAAACAGTAATAGTTTCTCCCTGATTGTTCAGATTGTTTAAAAGAGTCGGGTGTAGGCCAGAGAAATAGAACTGTGGTTTTCCTCTTCCACGGTTCTAATCTACTTTTTATTACCCTTTTTCCATTGATAGTGCGAGTGTAAGCTAATTTACTTAATTTACAAGGGGCAAGGTGCATGGCAAGGGACGTGGAACTGGACGTTCTAGTGATGGTGCGTGCAGAGGACGGGGCCGTGGCCAAGGTGAAAATGTGCCACAGCCAACAGCCACATCTTCTCACTCCCAGTTCTTGACCGAATTACTAGGGAAGCACAGAACAACACCAGTATTGCGACGTGATCAGTGTGAACAAGTTTTTAATTGGATAGCAGATAATACATCCTGTTACCTGGGCACCACCACCTCCGGTCTGTCTTCCACACGGTCAAATCTTAGTAGCCATGAGTCTCGATCGCATACTCCTCCTCACCCTGATGCTCCTTCCTCCCACCATGCTGAGTGTCGTCAGACAGCAACTGATCCCACACTTGGACACTCTGAAGAGCTGTTCACTGGTCCATTTCCAGATTTGCGCCCCTCGCTTGCTCCGCTTGAAGTGGTGGAAGAGGAGATCCCATGTAGCGATGCCCAAATATTTGAACAGCCACGGCCACAGGAAGTCGACTCTGGCAATTTGTCACAAGAGGTGGACGATGACGAGACACAATTGCCAGGAAGTTAGGAGGAGGATCGTGGTGCGCAAGTGGAAGAGGAGGTGGTGGTGGATGATCTAGTAACTGAGCCAACATGGCAGGAAGACATGCATAGCGAGGCCAGCAGCACACAGGTTGAGGGAGGCAGAGTACCCCAACAGGCAGGAAGAAGCAGTGTGGTCGCGGCACACAGAAGGCAGGCAACAGTTCCCCGTAAGATCAACACGAGGGACGTTGCCAGCACAACCTGTAGGTCTTCCAGAGTCTGGAATTTTTTTAAAGACTCTGCTGATAACCCCAAAAAGGTCATTTGTACCACCTGCCATGCCAGCATCAGCAGTGGTGAAAAAATTACCAGCCTGACCACCACCAGCATGATCAGGCACATGGCAGCAAAGCACCCGACTTTGTGGGATGAACCCCAGGGTCCACGACCAGTGTCAGCGGGTGTCACCACTGCTTCTTCCACTGTTGTGCATGCAATAGAACCCCCTGTTGTGTGTGCAAGGCAATCCCCTGTCCATACTGCATGCAAAGATGCCCCCTCCTCTCAGTCTTCACTTGTTATGGCAGCATCAACGTCCACGTCCCAACGAAGCGTTCAATTGTCCATATCTCAGACCTTTGAACGAAAGCGGAAATTCGTAGTCAGTGCCCCACAGGCCACAGTCCTAAATTCGCACATTTCACGACTGCTTGCATTGGAAATGCTGCCTTTTAGGCTGGTGGAGACGGAATCCTTCCGCAACCTTATGGCGGTGGCCGTCCCTCGGTACACAGTCCCCAGCCGACACTATTTTGCCCGGTGTGCCATCCCCGCACTACACAAGCACGTGTCCCAAAACATCTGCCGTGCCCTCAACAACGCAGTTACTGGGAGAGTACACCTGACAACAGACACGTGGACAAGTGCTTGTGGACATCTCCCTGACGGCACACTGGGTAAACATAGTGGAAGCCGGGACCCAGTCGGACCTTGGAATGGAACACATCCTCCCCACACCGAGGATTGCGGACCCTATGTCAGTCCGAGTTGCCCCCATGGTGTACAGCGCCTGCGCATCATCCTCCTCCTCCTCCTCATCATGTTCAGCCTCCATCTCAGATATCACATCAGTTACAAGCTGGAAGCACTGCAGTACTGCCTCAGCCAAGCGGCAACAGGCTGTGCTGAAACTCATAAGCTTAGGTGATAAACCTCACACTGCTTGCGAGTTGTGGACAGCTGAGAAAGAGCAGGCCGATCTGTGGCTGAGACCGCTGAACCTACATCCAGGCATGGTCATGTGTGACAATGGCCGTAACCTGGTGGCGGCTCAGAGGCAAGGCCACACACGTACCATGCCTGGCTCATGTGCTTAACCTCGTGGTTCAGCGGTTTCTTAAATCATACCCCGAGTTGCCAGATCTGTTCATGAAAGTACGCCTCCTATCAGCTCATTTTCGCAAGTCGGCTACAGTTTCTGCCGCCATGGTGTGTTGCAGTAGCTTTTGCAGCTTCTGTCACACTGACTGGTGTGTGATGTCCCCACACATTGGAACTCTACCCTCCACATGTTGCAAAGGATTTGTGAGCAGAAGAGAGCAGTTGTGGAGTACCAGCTGCAACAAGGCCGTCGCTATTCAGGTCAGACTCCACACATAAGACCTCAGGAGTGGACCTGGATGTCTGACATATGTACCATCTTGACAAACTTTGAGGAGTCTACCAAGATGGTGAGTGGCGATGACGCCATCATTAGCTTCAGCATTCCACTTGTCTGTCTTTTGCAGCGCTCTCTGCAGAGAATTAAAGAGGAAGCATTGCAGCCAGAGTATGATGAGATAGATCAAGAAGCCGTAGCAGGCGATTACACACAGCTCAGCCTCATCTCATCCCAACGTGCATTGGGGGACAATGAGGGAGAGGAGGAGGAGGAGGAGGAAGAACAGGAGCTGGTATCATGCGCTGTAGACGGTAGTACCTGTACAACTGTCAAACCATCGGTTCTGCATGGTTGGCCTGAGGACATGGGGGAGGAGGAGGAGGAGGAGAGCATGGTCAGTCGTCATCTTGGTGAGGACACTGAAGTCTTGCCCGTTACCAGTCTGGCACGCATGGCTGACTTTATGTTACGCTGCCTTAACCGTGACCCTCACATTGTGAAAATGTTGGGTGACAGTCATTACTGGTTGGTGACTCTTTTAGACCCCCGCTACAAGGAGAACTTTCACTGTCTTATTCTTGAGGTGGAGAGGTCTACAAAAATGGGGCAGTACTAGAAGGCCCTTGCTGCAGAACTGTTAAAAAATATTCCCATGTGAACACGCTAGTGGCAGAGGTCACAGTTTGTTGCCCCACCAAGGCGTACATGCGAGAGAGTCGCAACTCCAATCCAGCAGAGGCAGGGGAACACTGTCAACGTTCTGGGACAGTTTTATCAGATGCTCCCTTCAGACAGACCCTGAGGCGCGGGCTACTCTCACAAGGAGTGGAAAGTTTCAAAAGATGGTGAGGGAGTACCTTGCCGACCGTACCAGCATCCTCCGTGATTCCTCTGTGCCTTTTAATTATTGGGTATCCAAGCTGGACACTTGGAATGAACTCGCTCTGTACGCCTTAGAGGTCCTGGCCTGCCCTACCACTAGCGTGTTATCTGAGCGTGTTTTTAGTGCCGCTGGGGGAATTATAACTCATAAGCGCACTCGCCTGTCAACTGAAAATGCTGACAAGCTGACCCTTATCAAAATAAACAAGGGCTGGATTGGGTCAGACTTCTCATCACCACCAAATGACAGCAGAGTAACATAAAGTCAAATCCACTGTTTTATTTAGGGAGGTGTATTCACATGCACCACTTCACACCCACACATGGGTATATGCTTCCTCATTTCGGCTGTTTTATGCTCTTCTCCTTATCCTCAGCCTCCACCACCACAATACCACCATGGTGACCGTGGTCTGTGTTGCCATTATTGAAAGTTCCTCCGTTCTTTTTGGCAGCTTTTGCTTGGAAGGCATATGCAAATACTATGGGAGACCCACTCCCCAATAATGAGAATAATATTTTTAAGATGCTGTACTGTATGGCTCTTGTAAGGGGCATTAAAACCGTCTTGTTAAGCTACTGTGACCTCCACATCTCTTCTGAGGGGCATTAAAACCATCTTGTTAAACTACTGTGACCTCCACCACTTTTCCAAGAGGCATTAAAACCGTCTTGTTAAGCTACTGCGACCTCCACGTCTCTTCTGAGGGGCATTAATACCGTCTTGTTAAGCTACTGCAACCTCCATGTCTCGTCCGAGGGGCATTAAAACCGTCTTGTTAAACTACTGCGACCTCCACGTCTCTTTCGAGGGGCATTAAAACCGTCTTGTTAAGCTACTGCGACCTCCACGTATCGTCCAAGGGGCATTGAAATGTTGTTTTTAATTAACTCTAACCTCCATGACTCTTCGAACGTGCATTGCACTTCTTCCTAATTTTTGCAGCTTTTACTTGGATGGCATAAGGAAAGACTATGGGAGACCCACTTCCCAAAAATGAGAATAATGTTTGTAATATGCTGTACTGCATGACTCTTGTAAGGGTATTGCAAGTTCATCCGTCCTAATTTTTGGCAGCTTTTGCTTGGAAGGCATAAGAAAAGACTATGGGAGACCCACTCCCCAATAATGGGAATAATGTTTGTAATATGCTGTTCTGCATGGCTCTTGTAAGGGTATTGCAAGTTCCTCCGTTCTAATTTTTGGCAGCTTTTGCTTGGAAGGCATAAGCAAAGACTATGGGAGACCCACTCCCCAATGATGGGAATAATGTTTGTAATATGCTGTTCTGCATGGCTCTTGTAAGGGCATTGCAAGTTCCTCTGTCCTAATTTTTGACAGCTTTTGCTTGGAAGGCATAAGCAAAGACTGTGGGAGACCCACTCCCCAATAATGGGAATAATGTTTGTAATATGCTGTTCAGCATGGCTCTTGTAAGGGTATTGCAAGTTCCTCCGTCCTAATTTTTGGCCGCTTTTGCTTGGAAGGCATAAGGAAAGACTATGGGAGACCCACTCCCCAAATGGGAATAATGTTTTTAAGATGCTGTACTGTATGGCTCTTGTAAGGGGCATTAAAACCATCTTGTTAAGCTTCTGTGACCTCCACTTATCTTCCGAGGGGCATTAAAACCGTCTTGTTAAGCTACTGCGACCTCTACCACTTTTCCAAGGGGCATTAAAACCGTCTTGTTAAGCTACTGCGACCTCCACCACTTTTTCAAGGGGCATTAAAACCGTCTTGTAAAGCTATTGTGACCTCCACGTCTCTTCCAAGGGGCATTAAAACCGTCTTCTTAAGCTACTGTGACCTCTACGTCTCTTCTGAGGGGCATTGAAATGTTGTTTTTAAATACCTCTAACTTCCACGACTCTTCTAACGGGCATTGCATTTCCTCCTAATTTTAGTTAGCTTTAGCTTTTCAATGCAAAGGCGAAAACTAACGGAGACCCACTCCCCAATAATGGGTAGAAGGTTTTTAGTACGCTGTAATCCACATCTGTTTCAAGGGGCATTGCAGTTCCTCATAATTTTTGGAAAGCCTTCAATTCACTACTTAGGCCAACAGTATACAGGAGACCTAGTTGCTATAAATGGAAAAAGCGGTTTAGTTAAGGCCCTCTGACCTCCATGTCACTTCCAAGGGGCATTGGAGTGCCTCGAAATGTTTGGTAGGCATTGTACTCACTGTATGCCCTATAACTGTGTAGCAGAACCGCTCCTTTTGTTACTGAAACATATCCTACAAGACATGTGTGGTTGACTGGCCTGATATTGATGTGAATGGTCCCTGTTCCTCCTGCTCTTTCTCCTTTGCCACCACCTCATCCATCATTTATCACCTGAAGCTTTGTTTTAATGGGAGTCATAGAACTGGGATAGTAGCAGGAAAACATCCAGAAATCCTCGGAGGAGGTAGAATATGCGCCAAAACGCTGACCACCTAAGGCCTTGCCGCTACTACATACAGGCGCTTGCATTCCAAGAAAACAAAGCAGATGTTAACTTCTATCATCATCATGCTCCTCACCTTGGCACTCTCAACTCCCCTGATGGAGAAGCCAGGGCCCACCGGATGAGTCTGGTTCTGTGGTAGGCTCGTCCAATGCTGCCCTAAAGCAGGCCAGTCTAAGAAAAGTGTGTGGGAAGGTAACAGGAGAAATAGGGGCGGCTTGGGACCATTTATTGACACCCGGCCACCCCCATGCAGCTGGGGACCGTGTGTGGACACCCGGCTAAGGGGTGGGTGGAGACCAAGTATGGACACCCGGCCGCCGGGCGGCCTGGGACTGAGTATGGATAAAAGGGCCGCCGACGCAGCCATGACATGGTGGTCGGCGTCTGCCTCCACATGCCTAAAAGGCCCAGTTTCAAGTGAAAGCAAGCTAGCAGTATGGTATTGCAGCCTGGGGGGTGGGTGGGTGTCAAGTTGCACACTTACGCTTGCATTCCAAGAAAACAAAGCAGATGCTAACTTCTATCATCATCATGCTCCTCACCATGGCACTCTCAACTCCCCTGATGGAGAAGCCAGGGCCCACCGGAGGAGTCTGGTTCTCTGGTAGGCTCGTCCAATGCAGGCCAGTCTAAGAATTGTGTGTTGGAAGGTAACAGGAGAAATAGGGGCGGCTGGGGACCGTTTATGGACACCCTGCCGCCCCCATGCGGCTGGGGACCGTGTGTGGACACCCGGCAGCGGGGCAATTGGGGACTGAGTGTGGACACCCGGCTGCCCCATGGCGGCTGGGGACCGAGCGTGGACAACAGGCCGCCGGGTGGCTGGGGACTGAGTATGGATAGCTCGCAGCCATGAAGTAGTGGCCAGCTTCAGCCTCCTCCAAACTAAAAGGCCCCATTTAAAGTGCAAGCTAGCAGTATGGTATTGCAGCCTGGGGGTTGGTGGGTGGTTGGCTGCATATTTGCTTTTGCATTGCAAGGAATGGGGGAGGTACAATTGAACACTGCCTGGAACAAGGACTTGCACGGGGACAGTTGCAAGTCTGCATCTTCTGATGCGGCAAGGATCACTTCGGATGGGCACACTTTTAAGCAGTGTCAGAGATGCTTCCAGGGGTCTTCCCCATGATGTTCCCATGTCTTTTCCGCACTGTATGCATGTGTCACAAAGCACATGGCCAGATAAGGTTGTAAAATATTAAAATGACATTTCCCAGTGAATGCATTTGTCACGGTTGAAACCAATACAAAAGTGCAAAAATGCATGAAAAATGCTACTTGTGAACATAGCCCAAGGTGTGGAGGAGTACTTTTGTTTTGGGTTCTTTATTTTACCTTATACACAAGTCTTTACCCTGGAAAGGAAATTTCTTAACATATTTCACAGGAAAACCGTTTCAGTTTCGTTTTTGAACGTTTTATTTTGAGCCCGAAAAAGTGGCTTAATATCTCTGACTACATTGTTGACAGCAGTGACCTGGGGGTCAGAAATGCTTCCAGGGGCGATCCCCATGCTGCCCCCATGTCTTTTGAGCACTGTCACTATCGTTTTGGTCACTTTTTAGGCTTTCTACAGACTGCCGGGGGTGCCGCCGCAAAAATGCTCGGGTCTCCCATAGACTAACATTGTGCTCGTTGCTCGGGTGGAGCACCCGAGTATCACGGTGAGCTCAGCCCGAGCTTCGAGCACCCGAGCATTTTAGTGCTCGCTCAACACTAGATATAATCAATTCCAAAGAATTAGGAGAAATTGCACTGCCAAAACGACTTTACAGAGCAATCAGAGATCCTCAAAGATAAGTTTTCAACAAGGGGCTACCCAAAAAAACTTATAGAAGAATCCTATAAAAAAGTGAGGGACACTTGTAGCCAAGGCACTCTTTTAAAAGAAACCAAACCAGACAACAAGTTATTTGAACAAACCTTTAAATTCATCACCACATTCAATTCTCAACATAAGTGTATAAGAGAAATTTTACTGAAAAACTGCCACATTTTGCTCAGTGACCCTATTCTTCGCAAGATCCTACCTAAAAATCCTTCCATTGTATATAAAATAGATCCTCCTTTGAGGAACATCCTAGCCCCGAGTAGGATATATAATCCATGCTCCTCTGTTCACAATGATGCCCATAAATGAAAAATTTACAGATGTGGCAAGAACAGATGTTTATGTTGCAATACCATTAAACATGGAGCAGAAACATTTGGTTCATTGATTTATTTCATTGCAGCAAATCATGTACTCAATTATGTACGAATTTAGCCTTGCGGAGTTGACATCTTGGTTTTCTTCTCTCAGGGTATCCATTCATTCACATATCCATCTACACATGAATCATTAGCAATTTATAGTTATACCCTTCTAGTTTTGATTTATATCGATTAACTATACAAACCATAAATATGGATAGTAATTTATACTACACACCTTCTTAAGTACTAATTTATTTGATTTATTTCAGCCACACCAAAAAAGCGCGTATACCACTGACATTTTGTAAGATATATATACAGTTTATTGCGGAGCCAGAACCGTTTTATTCTGGTTATAGTAACCCTTGATTATCTATTCAATTATTCAAATTGATTTAATAGTTTTTACCTTCTTATGTTATTTATTTAAATATTCATTCAGATATCATTAAATAACATGAATGCCTCATAAATTAATAATTATTATTTTATTTGATACTAGCTTTTACCCGCGGCTTCGCTCGCGTGGAATTTGGTCTGCCACATTAAGTTTTGTGACAGATCATTTTAATAGTAAAAAAAAATAATCTGAATAGTAAAAAAAAATAATCTTAATAGTAAAAAAAAATAATCTTATTTAGTTACTCGTACATCCAAAATTTCAGATGTCTAACTTCAAAACTGACGGATTCCATACAATCTTTGAACCCCTATAATATGAAGAGGGAAACTCTTGAGGGTGGAATTATCAAAATTCCTTTCTTAGTGCTCATTTAAGCTATAATAGAACTTATCTGCAAATTTCAAGATGCTAAGTTCAGTGGTTTCGGCTGTGCGTTGACCGCTAGGTGTGTCAGTCAATCAGGTTTACAGTTTTATATAATCTTCGGCTGTATGGTGTGTTTATAAAAAGTAGCCCTATGTCCTTCCCCAGGCTTGAAATTATCCATATCAAATTTCATCACAAACGGATTACTAAACACTGATTAATAAACAGGACGGACTGAAGTTACTTGCGTTTAATATTGTTCGTGTTAGTAAAGAATTAGTATGTAATTGGAATAATGGACATCTGCAGGTAATTTATCTATGTGTTTTTACTGCAATATACTCCTGTAAACTATGTTATTTGATTTCTTTCGTTCAGCGAAAATATGTAGATTTTGCGATTTAGAAACACGTGAGCAAGCTACGTATAGCTGACCGTGGGAAAAACAGGGCGTGCCTAAATGTATCCCCGCTACCTTCAAAGTTTGCCCTTGCGATTTATTGATGGTCATTGAAAATGCAACTTTAAGTGGGAACTGCAAACGTTTGAAATTAAAGAGTAAGTTATTGGGTATTATTGGGATGCGTGGTATAAGAATATTTTCACCCTTAGCTTCTCCAGTTAAAATTGTGGCCTTTACAATGTGCCTGCCTAGTTCAGTGACTCGCAATCTAGTGCCATTACATAATCTCGGGGCGTCCAAGTTGCGCATTAACAAAACGGGTATACCGACGTTTAATTCGAGCTTATGAGATGGGACCCCGGATAGCTCCAAAGAGTTAAGAAACTCCACGGGGTAGCTCGTACAGTCTTCAGATGACATGACTGTGTCGATGGAGTTGTAGGTTGTTGCATTGCTGGTTACTTGGTCCAAGATAATTTTATTGATTTTCGCAACTGTTTAATTTCTTGGTGCTAGTATAGTTCTTTCACATAGCCAATTTTCATCGTGGATGTTTTGTTGCAAATTTGGAAAAACTTGAGCAATAAGTGCGTCTTCCGAATCCACAACATGACAAAATTGGTTAGTGAATAGAACCATACCTTCTTCGTCAGTTTCGATTCGACCTTCACCGATCTCGGGCAGTTTCTCAGCGTACGCGCCCGACTATAGATCACTGAATAACTGGACAGGCATGTTGGTGGTGAGGTGCAGCTTTTCAACTTTGGTCCATAAATATGAGGATTTCAGACATTTATTAATTTCGTCTGCTGCAGAGCCTCGCTCTATGACAGGCAAAGTTTGCCTAAAATCCCCAGCCAATAAAACAACCACACCACCCATTATTGTTTGTTTACTGTGTAAGTCTTGTAGACATCGATCAAGAGCTTCGATGGCGCGTTTGTGTGACATTGTGCACTCGTCCCACACGATTAGTTTGCACTGTTGCAACAGGAGGCCACGGGCGCTGCTCTTGCTGATATTACACAATGGGGTATACCTTGTTAATTTCAAGCCAATTTTCGCACAAATCTACAGATAGCTTGGGAGTAGGGAATAGTTGTGATTGCAGTCCTTTTAAGGACTAGGTTACAGCATTTCCTATGACTTTTATCAGGCAGGTCTGTGCTCTTAAATAGATAGATTGTGGGAGTAAAGACTAATTGTAATTGGAGTCCTTTTCAGGACTAGGTTACATCAGTTCCTATCAGTTTTTGCCAGGCAGGTCTGTGCCAGTGCTGTGCAAGTTTTTTTCACAGCATTTGGCTGAATCTAGCAAAGCTAATCCTTTTTGGCCTATTGCAGAGTGTGTTAGTCAGTGGAGTAGCCTATCTGTGTTGCAAGATATACCACCTGTGTATAGAATACCAATTTTTTTACTGCACCTAGTGAAGTAAAATCTTTTGGGCATAGCATCATTCTATTAGTCCATCTATACTGACCTCCATCAGATTGCAAACTGAATATAATTTTTTTCTGCATCTAGCTCTGAAAAAATATTGGGCTTCTAGCTGTGTGTGGGACTTGTTCTATTAATCCATCTATACAGACCTCCATCAGGTTGCAAACTGAATATATTTTTTTCTGCATCCACCTCTGAAAAAATATTGGGCTTCTAGCTGTGTGTGGGACTTGTTCTATTAATCCATCTATACAGACCTCCATCAGGTTGCAAACTGAATATATTTTTTTCTGCATCTACCTCTGAAAAAATATTGGGCTTCTAGCTGTGTGTGGGACTTGTTCTATTAATCCATCTATACAGACCTCCATCAGGTTGCAAACTGAATATATTTTTTTCTGCATCTACCTCTGAAAAAATATTGGGCTTCTAGCTGTGTGTGGGACTTGTTCTATTAATCCATCTATACAGACCTCCATCAGGTTGCAAACTGAATATATTTTTTTCTGAATCTACCTCTGAAAAAATTTTGGGCTTCTAGCTGTGTGTGGGACTTGTTGTATTAGTCCATCTATACTGACCTCCATCAGGTTGCAAACTGAATATATTTTTTTCTGCATCTACCTCTGAAAAAATATTGGGCTTCTAGCTGTGTGTGGGACTTGTTCTATTAATCCATCTATACAGACCTCCATCAGGTTGCAAACTGAATATATTTTTTTCTGCATCTACCTCTGAAAAAATATTGGGCTTCTAGCTGTGTGTGGGACTTGTTGTATTAGTCCATCTATACTGACCTCCATCAGGTTGCAAACTGAATATATTTTTTTCTGCATCTACCTCTGAAAAAATATTGGGCTTCTAGCTGTGTGTGGGACTTGTTGTATTAGTCCATCTATACTGACCTCCATCAGGTTGCAAACTGAATATATTTTTTTCTGCATCTACCTCTGAAAAAATATTGGGCTTCTAGCTGTGTGTGGGACTTGTTCTATTAATCCATCTATACAGACCTCCATCAGGTTGCAAACTGAATATATTTTTTTCTGCATCTAGCTCTGAAAAAATATTGGGCTTTTAGCTGTGTGTGGGACTTGTTCTATTAATCCATCTATACAGACCTCCATCAGGTTGCAAACTGAATATATTTTTTTCTGCATCTACCTCTGAAAAAATATTGGGCTTCTAGCTGTGTGTGGGACTTGTTCTATTAATCCATCTATACAGACCTCCATCAGGTTGCAAACTGAAAATATTTTTTTCTGCATCTACCTCTGAAAAAATATTGGGCTTCTAGCTGTGTGTGGGACTTGTTGTATTAGTCCATCTATACTGACCTCCATCAGGTTGCAAACTGAATATATTTTTTTCTGCATCTACCTCTGAAAAAATATTGGGCTTCTAGCTGTGTGTGGGACTTGTTGTATTAGTCCATCTATACAGACCTCCATTAGGTTGCAAACTGAATATATTTTTTTCTGCATCTAGCTCTGAAAAAATATTGGGCTTCCAGCTGTGTGTGGGACTTGTTGTATTAGTCCATCTATACTGACCTCCATCAGGTTGCAAACTGAATATATTTTTTTCTGCATCTACCTCTGAAAAAATATTGGGCTTCTAGCTGTGTGTGGGACTTGTTCTATTAATCCATCTATACAGACCTCAATCAGGTTGCAAATTGAATATAATTTTTTTCTGCATCTAACCCAGCCAATAGTTTTGGCCTAATACCACAGTTTGGCCACTCAGCTCTGCTCGGTTCCCATCCATTGTTTTTTTGTGCAAATAACTCCAGAGTTGTGAATTAGTTAACCATCAAAATGAGTGGAAAAAGGCCTGCTGCTGGTGGAAAGGGGAATAGGCGTGTTGGGAAGGGGAAAAAAGGTTGTGTCCGTGGGGTAGGTGTTAAAGCAACAGTAACTTCTGCAGAAGAAAGACCATCTTCCAGCCAAACTAAAATGTCTACTTCTTTTAGCGGACAATGTGATAAGATCCCTTTCTTACGGCCACGCCAATCGCTACAAATTCCAGATGAGGCACAAAAACAGCAGGTGCTTCAACGGATATCAAGTGCTCCTTTAAGTGGGCTCTCCTCCACATCAACTTCAACATCACAAATACTCCAGTCCTCAAAGGTGTCACCCCAATCGCACTTGCTTCCTCACAGCTCCCAAATCTCCAGCTGCCCGTCTGAGTATGAGGTAGAACAGATGGTTGAGTCTGCAGAGCTGTTTACTCATACTATAGCCTGGGAATCAGAGGTCGACTCCAGCGCTTCTGTGAATCCAGACGAGGAAATGATCTGCACTGATGCCCAGAATCTTTATGAGTCGGATCCAGGACCAGACGCAGAAGGTTCTGACCATAATGTAGACCCTCATTCCCAAACTGTAACTCCTGTTGGTGGAGACAATGAGGAAGACGATGATAAGACTCAAATACCTGATTGGAGCAACAACTTTAGTTTTTTGTCAGGGCAGGAACAGGTTGGCTCTGAGGACGACGGGTGTGATAACGCACAGGGTGATGATGATGAGGTTGGAGATCCCACTTACTGTCAACCCACAGTCAGCCAAGAGATGAGGTCAGCAGAGGAGGTGGAGGAAGATGCTAGTGACGACGAGGTCAGGTTGCGCCTTCCTGGACAGAGACGTAGTACTGGAAGCACGTCAACAACTGCATCCTGAAACACAACTCTGCCTCTTACTACAAGTCGTGGTGGCTCTTCAGGTGGCATGGGTGCTAAGCCTTGCATAGCCTGGGCATTTTTTCAGATCGATAAAGATGACCCAACTCGTGTTATCTGTAACATTTGTCAGCAAAAGCTAAGTAGAGGCCAAAAAATACATAGTTTGAGTACTTCATGCATGAAACAGCACATAGACATGAAGCATAAGTTGCAGTGGGAAGCTCAGTGTGCTACAATGCGGCCTAGCCGGCCGGGCCAATCACCGTCTGCCATATCTTGTGCATCCTCGGCCTCTTCATCCTCTGTGACTGGGGGGACAGCAGTCACACCTGTTTTGGGGCGCAGACCTGCCACCTCTTTACCCGCAACAGCCAGCGTGATTGGCAGGTCATCATTTTCTTTGGAGGTGGTAACACCAGCTGGTGTTGAGCGCTGTCCGACATCGATAGCACCACCTTTGGATCAAGGCAACTTAACATGTCCGCCTGCATTTTCCTCACAGACCGGCAGTTTGCCGGGGACACCCTTATCAACCCCGTCTAAGCACAATAGCCAGCCCTCGGTCCCTCAGATGTGAACAAGTAAAAGACCATTTCCTCCTAGCCATGAGAAAGCTAAGAGGTTGAATTTCACCATCTGCAAGCTCTTGGCTACAGAAATGCTGCCTTTCCGCCTGGTGGACACAGAGGATTTTCGAGACCTTATCTCCGTCGCAGTGCCCCAGTACCAGATGCCCAGTCGGCACTACTTCTCAAAGAAAGGTATGCCTGCGCTCCACCAGCATGTCGCACACAACATCACAGCTTCTTTGAGAAACTCTGTGTGTGACAGGGTGCATTTCACCACAGACACTTGGACGAGTAGGCATGGACAGGGGCGTTACATGTCGCTGACTGGGCACTGGGTAACTATGGTGACAGCAGGACAAGGGGCTGCTGTCCAAGTCTTGCCGTCCCCACGAGTTGTGCGTCGATCCTGCACACCTCCTTACTATGCTGGCAGTAGGGCTCAACCTCATCAGGCGGTTTTTACATTGAAATGTCTGGGAAATGTGAGTCACACAGCTGAGGAGTTGTGGTCAGCTCTGGAGAACCAATTTCATGAATGGCTGTCTCCACTGGACCTGAAACCAGGGAAGGCCGTGTGCGACAATGCTGCAAACCTGGGTGCGGCCCTTCGCCGGGGCAATGTCACACACGTGCCTTGTATGGCTCACGTGTTGAACCTGGTTGTCCAGCAATTTTTAGCCCACTATCCCAGACTAGATGGCCTTCTGCAGAGGGCACGGTCGCTGTGTGCTCACTTCCGCCGTTCGCATCCCGCAGCTCAGCGACTTACATCTCTACAGAAGTCGTTGGGCCTGCCACTTCACCGGCTAAAATGCGATGTGCCTACCTGGTGGAATTCAACTCTGCACATGTTGCAGCGACTGTGGCAGCACCGACAAGCCCTGGTGCAATACGTTCTGACGTATAGCCTGGGCCAACGAGATTCAGAGGTGGGGCAAATCACGCTGGAGGAGTGGTCTCAGATCAGGGACCTATGCACCCTTCTGCACAGTTTTGAAATGGCGACGAAGATGTTTAGTGCTGACGATGCCATTATCAGCATGACTATTCCGGTGATTTACATGCTGGAGCACATGTTAAACAGAATTCGGAGTCAGGTGGTGGCACAAGAGGAGGTGGAGGAAGTAGAGGAGGAGGAGTTGTATGCGGAAGGGCTAACATCTGCAAGGTCCAGACGGTCGGCAGCCCCAAGGCGGCAGGCATGTGAGGGTGGGGGAGATGGTTTTACCAGGGCGCATGGTAGCAGCCAAACTAGTGAGGAAGGTGCAGGAGCCCAGGAAGAAGTGGAGGACGAACTGATGGAAGACTCATCAGATGAGGGAGACCTTGATCACATTTCTGTTGTGCGAAGTTGGGGGGAGAGGACAGAGGAAGGAAGCATGATTGTTACCTCGCCACCAACACAACAGGGACTTGGTGCTCCTGGATGCGCAACACACATGAGTGCCTTCTTGCTGCACTACCTGCAACATGACCCTCGAATTGTGAGAATTAGAAATAATCCTGACTACTGGGTTGCCACACTGTTAGATCCCCGGTACAAAAGTAAATTTGCAGAAATTATTCCTGCCATAGAAAAGGATTGCACGCATGCAGGAGTATCAGCAGAGACTGTTGCAGAATCTTACATGTGCTTTTCCACAAAATACCAGTGGTGCACGTAGTGAATTTCACAGTTCCAACTTGCCAACCGTGGGACCATCAAGTGTTCAGCACTCAAACCGTAACAGAACCACAGTATCTGCTGATAACATCAATTTTGCGGAATCATTTCACCACTTTTTTAGCCCATCCTTTGCAAGGCCACAGGAGACAAGAAGTCTGACACATAGTCAACGCCTAGAGACGATGGTACAGGAGTATCTCCAAGTAAACATTGAAGCCACGACTGTGTCACTGGACCCTTGCTCTTTTTGGGCTTCCAATCTGGATAAATGGCCGGAGCTAGCCACTTACGCCTTGGAGATCTTGTCATGCCCCGCAGCCAGCGTTCTGTCTGAACGTGTGTTCAGCGCTGCTGGTGGTGTGCTGACAGATAAGCGCACGCGGCTCTCCACTGATAATGTAGACAGACTCACGTTCATAAAGATGAACAAATCATGGATCCGAAACGACTTTTCTACCCCTGTGTCATCCTGGGGAGAGTAAAAGCTTGATGATTGGTTAAAATCACCCTACCAACCGTTTTAAGCTTTCAAATTACTAATCATGTTTATCTGTATCTTGGCTGGAAAATAATTTGGGCTTTGTAGCAGTGTGCAGCACTGATCCTATTAGGCCATCTATACTAAAGCTTCACCAGATTTAAAATTAATAATAATTTTTAGCTGAATCTAGCCCGGAAAATAATTTTGGGGCTCCGAGATGCGCAAGACACATAAGTGCCTTCTTGCTGCACTACCTGCAGCATGACCCTCATATTGTCAGAATTCGAAGTAATCATGACTACTGGGTTGCCACACTCTTAGATCCCCCAAACTTTTCGATCAACCTTTTCATTTTAATAAAGACCAAAAAAATGGTCATTTTTGAAATTATAATCATTAGCAGGTTGTTTGAAACTGAAATCAAACAGTTTTCAACTCAAAACTTTATTCAAGGTGATGTTACATTTTCACATAGGACCCCTTGTTCGAAAGGAGCTTCTGAACTCTCGTCCATTGAATTTGTCAGGTTTTGGATGGTTTCTGCTTCAATTGTTTTGCATGAGGACAGAATACCCTCCCAGAGCTGTTGCTTAGATGTGAACTGCCTCCCGCCATCATAGACACTCCTTTTAATGATGCTCCAAAGATTCTGAATGGGGTACAGGTCAGGGGAGCATGGGGGTCACACCATAAGTTTGTCCCCTTTTATGCCCATATCAGCCAGAGATGCAGATGTTTTATGTGCAGCATGAGATGGTGCATTATCATGCAGAAAAATGATCTTGCTGTGAAATACACGGTTCTTCTTCTTGAACCATGGCAGGAAGTGCTGTTTGAGAAAATCCACATACATTATGGAGTTCATCTTTAGCGCCTTCAGGGATCCTAAAGGGGCCGACAATCTCTCTCCCCATGATTCCAGCCCAAAACATTACTCCACCTCCTCCTTGTTGGCGCTGTAGCCGTGTTTGCGTGGGGTGTCCATCAACCAGCCATCCTCCACTCCATCCATCTGGACCATCGAGCGCTGCACGGCACTCATCCGTGAACAAAACAGTTTTGAAATCAGTCTTCATGTAATGTTTGGCCCACTGGAGCCGTTTCTGCTTGTGTGAAGTGGATAGAGGAGGTCGACAGGATGGCGTATGCACAGCTGCAAACCTCTGAAGGACCCTGCATCTTGTTGTTCGGGGGACGTTGGAGGCACAAGCAGCTTCAAAAACTTGTCTGCTGCTATGACAAGGCTTTTTTGCCGCTGCTCTTTCAACCTGACGTAATTGCCTGTAGGAAAGAGTCCTCAATTTGCCCTTATCAGCACGCACACGTGTGTACTGTGAATCAGCTACATACTTCTTGATTGCCAAGACACTTCATCCTGATCATCGCACAATGTTGATTGTAGTCATGCCTTGACCTAAACACTCCACAATTTGTTGCTTCTCAGCAGCCGACACATCCTTTTTCTTTCCCATTTTGGCAGAAAATGTAGGCTGCTTAATAATGTGAGACAGCCTTCTTAAGTAGTCTTGCCTTTCATTGGACACACCTGCCAAACTAATTAGCACAGGTGTCTGCAATTGCTTACAGTGATATAAAGAGCCCTGACACACATCACCATCAATGAGTTTAACTGACAAACAAACAAATTCTTCCCTTATCACTCCTAAACACTTTTGGCATAATAATTTGGAACGCAGTGTACATGTGCTTTTCCACAAAACACCAGTGGTTCACGTAGTGAATCTTACAGTTCTAACTTGCCAACCGTGGTCTGTATGGAGTTGTTCAATAAAGGGCCCAAAATTAAGATAACATAGATGGGAGAGGTCTCTATGAATAGGAATTCCTAAGTATTTGATACCCTGTGAGGGCCAGGCAAAGGGAAAGTTGGACTGGATGGAATACTATATGGATTTGGGGAGGGAGACATCGAGGGCCTCAGACTTCGCTGCATTGATTTTAAAATTTGACCATGTAACAAAGTGATCTATTTCAGCCATAACAGCATGGATGGATATATGTGATTGAGTGATATATACTAGGACATCATCAGCAAATAGAGAGCACTTGTACTCGGTGCCTCCCACCTCAATCCACCTAATATTGGGGTTATGGCGAATTGATGAGAGCAGGTGCTCCGTCACTAGGATGTATAAGAGAGGGGACAGAGGACATCCCT
The DNA here is from genome assembly GCF_046119375.1 of Phyllobates terribilis. Taxonomy (NCBI): domain Eukaryota; kingdom Metazoa; phylum Chordata; class Amphibia; order Anura; family Dendrobatidae; genus Phyllobates; species Phyllobates terribilis. The sequence continues at coordinate 66,240,348 of NW_027362763.1, read as the reverse complement.
GCCTTGTCCCATTGGTGATTGTGAAAGGTGATGAAAATGTTCTGATGCACCCCCTGGGCCTTGGGACACCCGGAGCCGGACCCTTTTTGGTGGATGCTGGTGGTTGTAGTCTTCGTGGCGGTGACCCGGTTCCGTGGCTCAGGGTGGTCAAACCAGTGGCGGAACTATTTATGTGGTTTTGATGTTTAAATGTCCAACTATGCCACCCGTGGATTGCGGTCAGAGTGAACCGCCGCTGCAGGGCAGACCGCTGAGGCTGGTGTTGTGGGTGCAGCAGAGCGTAGCATAACTCCCCACGGGAGGAGTATAGCCTCAGCGCAGTGTATGCGGAGGATGGGAGTGATGGTGCAGGGCAGCAGCAGTAATGACACAGAGTCAGTGATGCAGTCCAGGGCCTTTACTCACAGTTCTTATTATCCAGACCACGTCTGCAGGTAAAGGCTGCCCACGTCGTACTGTGCTCACCAGGTGAGGGGCTCAGACAACTCCCAGATAACTTTGGAGCGCTTCACAGGACCCCCTTTGTGTGTCCTTTGTCTGGCCTTTCTTACCAACCCTTCTGTCTGGCTGCCTCGGGCCTCCTCTTGGTAAACTTGGCGCCAGTTTCCCTGACCCTATGTGGTGCCTTCCTAGCGGGTGTAGCGAGGGGCTGCGCCACATAAAATGTCACAGCCTCCGGTTTCTAGCTGAGGGTCGTTTCCTGCCTCCACTAGTTTCGGGGACCGGTCTCCCCCTTTGGCCTGACCCCTCCACGCAGGTGGATTCGGGCGTGCGGTGGCGACTCACCCGTCCGCACCCCTGGGATCCCTTCATTCCTCGTTCCTGGAGCCTTCTCCGCTCCTCTTCCTTCCTTCTCCCTCTTCCAGGCCTGGGCCTCTGTTACTAGGCTCGCCTCCGGAGCAGAGCTCATGCAGAGCCCCTGCTCCCTGCCACTTCTGCTCAGACTTCTCTGCACTGAACTAAGATGGTGCCCACCTTTTATACTCCCTTCTCAATGCACCCAGGAACTGCTTCCTCCCTGCTCCTGCACTACAGGGTTCCCCTTCCTCAGTGTTCCCTCCCCCCACTCCAGCCAGGGACAGGGACTGTCGTGCCCATCTCAGAGGCATATTGGTCGCCCTGCCCCACGGAAATGTGGTGTAATGCATGCAGGTGTCGGGTCCTGATCCACACTCCATCCTTACCTGAGAGTGAGATATCACACCTCTGGGTGAGGTGCAATACCTCTGTAGCAACCAAGCCCTCAGGGTGCTACAGTTCCATTTATCTTCAGCCTAGGTGACGTATTGTGATACAGGGCCGTGATTTTGGCTATAAAAGGGTCCCCTAGACCCCTACCCCAAGCTTTTTAAGAGAATCATATATGGCGTGCCAGGAGACTCTATGGAATGCTTTCTCAGCATCCAACGAGAGTATCTAATTACAAATTTTTAACTGCATCTAGCCCAGGAAATACTTTGTGCCTAGTAGCAGTGTCTGCTAGTCAGCGGATTATCCCGGCTGTTAAGCAAGCTACACCACCTTTAGTTTAGACACTTAAGTTTTTCAAAGGAAATGCTTCGGGACCATGGGATACTCAGTGAAGAGCATCAGGAGGCACCCCAAGGCATAGGGGCTGGGACTGGCAGTAGGATGCCTTGCGGTGGACAGCCGAGCTCGATCCTTATAAAAGCTTTTTAACTGCAGCAGCTTTAGTGGACGCTACTGGAGCTGGAATTACGCGGCTGCTGGCATGAGACTTGCCCTCCAATAGATCCTTGTAAATGGATTTAAAGTGTATTCATTCAAATTAGAGAGACAATTTAAATTAAAAAGCTTAGAGCTGCCTCCACCACAGGGGGGCTCGCTCGACCCACCAGCGGACAGGCACCAGTATTGGGAGAGGGGGGCTGGCCATCAGGGTTCACCGCGGCTCTGGCACAAACCCGGCGACACGGAGGTGGCACGGGCAGGAGCGGACTGGCCGTGTCGGCTTCTCACTTTTTGGATTTTAGAAGGGCATGACATGCCTATATCTGTGTCTCCCCCTCCTTTTACTCCTCCACCTCTTTTATTTTCGCATGACTATATGTACTTGTCACTTTTCCATGTGTTAGTTATGTCTTCTGAGCAGTTTGTCAGCTTTTGGACACCTTTGAAGGTGTTTTCTATGTGTTTCTATGTGTTTTTGTTTGCCTGCCATTGGTTTTAACGGTGTTCGAAGGTGTTCGACGAACAGTTCGACGAACAGTTCGGCGAACACACGGGTGTTCGACGAACCGAACCGAACTCGAACACTACGGGGGTGGCTCAACACTAGTCGCTACCCTTATTAATATATTTACAAATATATTTTATCGCCTGTACCATATTACAGAACTCTACATTTAAATGAGAATTAAAAATTTTTGATAAGAGTGGAGAATATGGGAACACCCAGCTATTTCCTGTGTTCCTCTACGGGTTTTTATAATCGTCGTGCGTCCACCATTCTCTGGTGCTCTGCACCTGTACAAAGGATAACCTTTGTCATTGGTTTGAGTATCTTTTAAAAGCTTCCTCGGATATTTTTTGGTACATTTTCCTTCCTTCATGCATGGCGATGAAGAATTGAATGTACCACATGGCCCGTGAATCATATTCTTTGTCACTGTATCATAGAGCTTTTGATCGGTTTCTGGGTTTGGTATCTCAGCACATATGATTTCGTCAATTTGGTTCGGATGCAATTTTTCCTTTAACCACAGCAGTAAGTGCACATGAGGCAAACCTCGCTTTTGCCACTCGATCGAGTACATGAAGCATTGCATATCACCAAATATGTTACCTTTTGTAAGTAGAGCTGCCAACTTCTGTACTTTTATTCTAAATACTCGAGCTGTTAAGTCATGTCTGTCCGTTGAATTTTGACCAGCCATAAGCTCTTTGGTGATTTCTGGCCAAGCGGGATTGCAAGTCATTGTAATAAATAAATCAGGCCTCCCATAATTACGTACGTATGTGAATGCATCTTGTGTGTATTCGTGTAGGTATCTCGGGCTATTTACAAATGATGACGGGAGAATCACCATCTGACCTAAGTTATTTGGATCCAAATCCGCATCATTTCTTATTGCATCTTGCTGGTGCTGTGGGTGACATGCTGCGCTGCACACACACAGGGCTGAGCTGCAGACAGGAGGGGAGGACGCCATTTGTGTAGCGCTGCTGCCGGTGCTGTCAGGCTGCAGTGTGTGCATCCTCCATGGAGCCGCGCTCAGGTTACTGCCCCTCCCCGTGTGTGAGTCACTTCCCCTCTGCCCAGGTGAGGCACTCGGAACTTTCCCGGCTGCAGCAGCTAGCGCAGGTGAGCGCATGTTTTATTATACGGTGTTATGTGGAGAGACAATGGTGGACCCCCTGTGTGAGGACAATGACGGCCCGGTGCCCCCGTCCAACCTGCAGGAGGAAGCCTCACACTCCCCCCGGGCTGTGGGCGCGGGCAGGCCGTGCTGGGACGTGTAGTTCCCTAGTAACCTGTTCCTGACATATGGGCTGTTTTCTGTGGTTTTTTTTTTGTTTTTTTGTTTTTTTCTTAAGTCTGAGAAAATGTCATAAATTATCCTTCTCCCTTCACCTGTTTCCAGAGTGTAATGTATCAGGGTGAGCTCATGACTGACAGCTGCCAAAGTTTCTAGGAAATGTCAGTCCCTGGGGGTCGTGTGTGAACCCCCTGTGCCACACTTGTACCTGGCCACAGTATATGATCACCCCTGTATTCTGACTGTGGACAGGCGGCAACTGTGACCTCACTATACCATGATCCACTATGGGCAAATTATTGTATTATCAATCTCTTCTGACTGCTGTAAATCAGCCATTTAAATATCACCTGTGTATGTGTGTATATAAGAGAGCTCTCAGAGGCCAGATTTTTTTCCGGCTTAATTGACATGTATCGTTATATTACGACCAAAATTACATAAAATCATTACAAATTGTAGCCTATATGTTATTCCGATGTATAATCTATATTACTGTAAAGTTTCATGCAAATCCGTCCAGTAGTTTTTTCGTGAAAGAGTAACAAACATACATACTCACAAACTTTCGCATTTATAATATTAGTAGGATGTATAAACCATATCGATTAGTGCATAAATATTATATATACACTGCTCAAAAAAATAAATGGAACACTCAAATAACACATCCTAGATCTGAATGAATGAAATATTCTCATTGAATACTTTGTTCTGTACAAAGTTGAATGTGCTGACAACAAAATCACACAAAAATCATCAATGGAAATCAAATTTATTAACCAATGGAGGCCTGGATTTGGAGTCACCCCCAAAATTAAAGTGGAAAAACACACTACAGGCTGATCTAACTTTGACGTAATGTCCTTAAAACAAGTCAAAATGAGGCTCAGTATTGTGTGTGGCCTCCTCATGCCTGTATGACCTCGCTACAATGCCAGGGCATGCTCCTGATTAGTGTTGAGCCACCCCCGTAGTGTTCGAGTTCGGTTCGGTTCGTTGAACACCCTTGTGTTCGCTGAACTGTTCGTCGAACTGTTCGTCGAACACCTTCGAACACCGTTAAAACCAATGGCAGGCAAACAAAACACATAGAAACACATAGAAAACACCTTCAAAGGTGTCCAAAAGCTGACAAACTGCTCAGAAGACATAACTAACACATGGAAAAGTGACAAGTACATATAGTCATGCGAAAAGAAAAGAGGTGGAGGAGTAAAAGGAGGGGGAGACACAGATATAGGCATGTCATGCCCTTCTAAAATCCAAAAAGTGAGAAGCAGACACGGCCAGTCCTTTCCTGCCCGTACCACCTCCGTTTGTGCCAGAGCCGCGGTGGACCCTGACGGCCAGCCCCCCTCTCCCAATACTGGTGCCTGTCCGCTGGTGGGTCGAGCGAGCCCCCCTGTGGTGGAGGCAGCTCTAAGCTTTTTAATTGTCTCTCTAATATGAATGAATACACTTTAAATCATTTTACAAGGATCTATTGAAGGGCAAGTCTCATGCCAGCAGCCGCGTAATTCCAGCTCCAGTAGCGTCCACTAAAGCTGCTGCAGTTAAAAAGCTTTTATAAGGATCGAGCTCGGCTGTCCACCGCAAGGCGTCCTACCGCCAGTCCCAGCCCCAATGCCTTGGGGTGCCTCCTGATGCTCTTCACTGAGTATCCCGTGGTCTCGAAGCATTTCCTTTGAAAAAATTAAGTGTCCAAACTACAGGTGGTGTAGCTTGCTTAACAGCCGGGATAATCCGCTGACTAGCAGACACTGCTACTAGGCACAAAGTATTTCCTGGGCTAGATGTAGTTAAAAATTTGTAATTAGATACTCTCGTTGGATGATGAGAAAGCATTCCATAGAGTCTCCTGGCACGCCATATATTATTCTCTTAAAAAGCTTGGGGTAGGGGTCTAGGGGACCCTTTTATAGCCAAAATCATGGCCCTGTATCGCAATGCGTCACCTAGGCTGAAGATAAATGGAACTGCAGCACCCCGAGGGCTCGGTTGCTGCAGAGGTATTGCACCTCACCCAGAGGTGTGATATCTCACTCTCAGGTAAGGATGGAGTGTGGATCAGGACCCCGACACCTGCATGCATTACACCACATTGCCGTGGGGCAGGGCGACCAATATGCCCCTGAGATGGGCATGATAGTCCCTGTCCCTGGCTGCAGTGGGGGGAGGGAACACTGAGGAAGGGGAACCCTGTAGTGCAGGAGCAGGGAGGAAGCAGTTCCTGGGTGCATTGAGAAGGGAGTATAAAAGGTGGGCACCATCTTAGTTCAGTGCAGAGAAGTCTGAGCAGAAGTGACAGGGAGCAGGGGCTCTGCATGAGCTCTGCTCCAGAGGCAGGCTTAGTAACAGAGGCACAGGCCTGGAAGAGGGAGAAGGAAGGAAGAGGAGCGGAGAAGGCTACAGAAATGAGGAGCGAAGGGATCCCAGGGGTGTGGACGGGCGAGTCGCCACCGCACGCCCGAATCTACCTGCGTGGAGGGGTCAGGCCAAAGGGGGAGACCGGTCCCCGAAACTAGTGGAGGCGGGAAACGACCCTCAGCTTAAAACCGGAGGCTGTGACATTTTATGTGGCGCAGCCCCTCGCTACACCCGCTAGGAGGGCAGCACATAGGGTCAGGGAAACTGGCGCCAAGTTTACCAAGAGGAGGCCCGAGGCAGCCGGACAGAAGGGTTGGTAAGAAAGGCCAGACAAAGGACACACAAAGGGGGTCCTGTGAAGCGCTCCAAAGTTATCTGGGAGTTGTCTGAGCCCCTCACCTGGTGAGCACAGTACGACGTGGGCAGCCGTTACCTGCAGAAGTGGTCTGGATAATAAGAACTGTGAGTAAAGGCCCTGGACTGCATCACTGACTCCGTGTCGTTACTGCTGCTGCCCTGCACCATCACCCCCATCCTCCGCATGCACTGCCCTGAGGCTATACTCCTCCCGTGGGGAGTTATGCTACGCTCTGCTGCACCCACAACACCAGCCTCCGCGGTCTGCCCTGCAGCAGCGGTTCTCTCTGACCGCAATCCACGGATGGCGTAGTCGGACATTTAAACATCAAAACCACATAAATAGTTCCACCACTGGTTTGACCGCCCTGAGCCATGGAACCGGGTCGCCGCCACGGAGACTACAACCACCAGCATCCACCAAAAAGGGTCCGGCTCCGGATGTCCCAAGGCCCAGGGGGCGCGTCAGAACATTTTCATCACCTTTCCTAATTACCAATGGGACAAGGCAGGGATGTCCTCTGTCCACTCTCTTATACATCCTAGTGACGGAGCACCTGCTCTCATCAATTCGCCATAACCCCAATATTAGGTGGATTGAGGTGGGAGGCACCGAGTACAAGTGCTCTCTATTTGCTGATGATATCCTAGTATATGTCACTCAATCACATATATCCATCCCTGCTATTATGGCTGAAATAGATCACTTTGTTACATGGTCAAATTTTAAAATCAATACAGCGAAGTCTGAGGCCCTCGATGTCTCCCTCCCCAAATCCATACAGGATTCCATCCAGTCCAACGTTCCCTTTGCCTGGCCCTCACAGGTTATCAAGTTCTTAGGAATTCCTATTTATAGAGTCCTCTCCCGTCTATGTTATCTTAATTTTGGGCCCTTTATTGAACAACTCCATACAGACCACGGTTGGCAAGTTAGAACTGTAAGATTCACTACGTGAACCACTGGTGTTTTGTGGAAAAGCACATGTACACTGTGTTCCAAATTATTATGCAAAAAGTGTTTAGGAGTGAAAAGGGAAGAATTTGTTTGTTTGTCAGTTAAACTCATTGATGGTGATGTGTGTCAGGGCTCTTTATATCACTTTAAGCAATTGCAGACACCTGTGCTAATTAGTTTGGCAGGTGTGTCCAATGAAAGGCAAGACTACTTAAGAAGGCTGTCCCACATTATTAAGCAGCCTACATTTTCTGCCAAAATGGGAAAGAAAAAGGATGTGTCGGCTGCTGAGAAGCAACAAATTGTGGAGTGTTTAGGTCAAGGCATGACTACAATCAACATTGTGCGATGATCAGGATGAAGTGTCTTGGCAATCAAGAAGTATGTAGCTGATTCACAGTACACACGTGTGCGTGCTGATAAGGGCAAATTGAGGACTCTTTCCTACAGGCAATTACTTCAGGTTAAAAGAGCAGCGGCAAAAAAGCCTTGTCATAGCAGCAGACAAGTTTTTGAAGCTGCTGGTGCCTCCAACGTCCCCCGAACAGCAAGATGCAGGGTCCTTCAGAGGTTTGCAGCTGTGCGTACGCCATCCTGTCGACCTCCTCTATCCACTGCACACAAGCAGAAACGGCTCCAGTGGGCCAAACATTACATGAAGACTGATTTCAAAACTGTTTTGTTCACGGATGAGTGCCGTGCAACGCTCGATGATCCAGATGGATGGAGTGGAGGATGGCTGGTTGATGGACACCCCACGCAAACACGGCTACAGCGCCAACAAGGAGGAGGTGGAGTAATGTTTTGGGCTAGAATCATGGGGAGAGAGATTGTCAGCCCCTTTAGGATCCCTGATGGTAAGATGAACTCCATAATGTATGTGGAGTTTCTCAAACAGCACTTCCTGCCATGGTTCAAGAAGAAGAACCGTGTATTCCGCAGCAAGATCATTTTCATGCATGATAATGCACCGTCTCATGCTGCACATAACACATCTGCATCTCTGGCTGATATGGGCATAAAAGGGGACAAACTTATGGTGTGACCCCCATGCTCCCCTGACCTCTACCCCATTCAGAACCTCTGGAGCATCATCAAAAGGAGTGTCTATGATGGCGGGAGGCAGTTCACATCTAAGCAACAGCTCTGGGAGGGTATTCTGTCCTCATGCAAAACAATTGAAGCAGAAACCATCCAAAACCTGACAAATTCAATGGACGAGAGAGTTCAGAAGCTCCTTTCGAACAAGGGGTCCTATGTGCAAATGTAACATCACCTAGAATAAAGTTTTGAGTTGAAAACTGTTTGATTTCAGTTTCTAATAACCTGCAAATGCTTATAATTTCAAAAATGACCATTTTTTTGGTCTTTATTAAAATTAAAAGGTTGATAGAAGAGTGTGGGGGATCTAAGAGTGTGGCAACCCAGTAGTCTGAATTACTTCGAATTCTGACAATCTGAGGGTCATGTTGCAGGTAGTGCAGCAAGAAGGCACTTATGTGTTTTGCGCATCTCGGAGCCCCAAAATTATTTTCCGGGCAAGATGCAGCTAAAAATTATTATTAATTTTAAATCTGGTGGAGCTTAGTATAGATGGCCTTATAGAATCAGTACTGCACACTGCTACAAAGCCCAAATTATTTTCCAGCCAAGATACAGATAAACATGATTAGTAATTTGAAAGCTTAAAACGGTTGGTGAGGTGATTTTAACCAATCATCAAGCTTTTACTCTCCCCAGGATGACACAGGGGTAGAAAAGTCGTTTCGGATCATGATTTGTTCATCTTTATGAACGTGAGTCTGTCTACATTATCAGTGGAGAGCCGCGTGCGCTTATCTCTCAGCACACCACCAGCAGCGCTGAACACACGTTCAGACAGAACGCTGGCTGCGGGGCATGACAAGATCTCCAAGGCGTAAGTGGCGAGCTCCGGCCATTTATCCAGATTGGAAGCCCAAAAAGAGCAAGGGTCCAGTGACACAGTCATGGCTTCAATGTTTACTTGGAGATACTCCTGTACCATCGTCTCTAGGCGTTGACTATGTGTCAGACTTCTTGTCTCCTGTGGCCTTGCAAAGGATGAGCTAAAAAAGTGGTGAAATGATTCCGCAAAATTGATGTTACCAGCAGATACTGTGTTTCTGTTACGGTTTGAGTGCTGAACACTCGACGGTCCCACGGTTGGCAAGTTGGAACTGTGAGATTCACTACGTGCACCACTGGTGTTTTTTGGAAATGCACATGTAAGATTCTGCAACAGTCTCTGCTGATACTCCTGTATGCGTGCATCCCTTTCTATGGCAGGAATTATTTCTGCAAATTTACTTTTGTACCGGGGATCTAACAGTGTGGCAACCCAGTAGGCAGGATTATTTCTAATTATCCCAATTCGAGGGTCATGTTGCAGGTAGTGCAGCAAGAAGGCACTCATGTGTCTTGCGCATCCAGGAGCACCAAGTCCCTGTTGTGTTGGTGGCGAGGTAACAATCATGCTTCCTTCCTCTGTCCTCTCCCCCCAACTTCGCACAACAGAAATGTGATCAAGGTCTCCCTCATCTGATGAGTCTTCCATCAGTTCGTCCTCCACTTCTTCCTGGGCTCCTGCACCTTCCTCACTAGTTTGGCTGCTACCATGCGCCCTGGTAAAACCATCTCCCCCACCCTCACATGCCTGCCGCCTTGGTGCTGCCGACCGTCTGGACCTTGCAGATGTTAGCCCTTCCGCATACAACTCCTCCTCCTCTACTTCCTCCACCTCCTCTTGTGCCACCACCTGACTCAGAATTCTGTTTAACATGTGCTCCAGCATGTAAATCACCGGAATAGTCATGCTGATAATGGCATCGTGACCACTAAACATTTTCGTCGCCATTTCAAAAATGTGCAGAAGGGTGCATAGGTCCCTGATCTGAGACCACTCCTCCAGCGTGATTTGCCCCACCTCTGGATCCCATTGGCCCAGGCTATACGTCAGAACGTATTGCACCAGGGCTTGTCAGTGCTGCCACAGTCGCTGCAACATGTGCAGAGTTGAATTCCACCAGGTAGGCACATCGCATTTTAGCCGGTGAAGTGGCAGGCCCAACGACTTCTGTAGAGATGTAAGTCGCTGAGCTGCGGGATGCGAACGGCGGAAATGAGCACACAGCGACCGTGCCCTCTGCAGAAGGCCATCTAGTACGGGATAGTGGGCTAAAAATTCCTGGACAACAAGGATCAACACATGAGCCATACAAGGCACGTGTGTGACATTGCCCCGGCGAAGGGCCGCACCCAGGTTTGCAGCATTGTCGCACATGGCCTTCCCTGGTTTCAGGTCCAGTGGATACAACCATTCATGAAATTGGTTCTCCAGAGCTGACCACAACTCCTCAGCTGTGTGACTCACATTTCCCAGATATTTCAAAGTAAAAACCGCCTGATGACGTTGAGACCTACTGCCAGCATAGTAAGGAGGTGTGCAGGATCCCTTCTGCGCAGTTAGAAAGCTTGTGGCATGACCAGACAGGCTTTGGGTGCAGGTGGAGGACCGAGAGGAGGTTGAGGAGGCAGAAGCAGTGGAGGAACTTTGACATAAAGAGGATTGACGCACAACTCGTGGGGACGGCAAAACTTGGACAGCAGCCCCTTGTCCTGCTGTCACCATAGTTACCCAGTGCCCAGTCAGCGACATGTGACGTCCCTGTCCATGCCTACTCGTCCAAGTGTCTGTGGTGAAATGCACCCTGTCACACACAGAGTTTCTCAAAGAAGCGGTGATGTTGTGTGCGACATGCTGGTGGAGCGCAGGCACACCTTTCTTTGAGAAGTAGTGCCGACTGGGAATCTGGTACTGGGGCACTGCGACGGACATAAGGTCTCGAAAATCCTCTGTGTCCACCAGGCGGAAAGGCAGCATTTCTGTAGCCAACAGCTTGCAGATGATGAAATTCAACCTCTTAGCTTTCTCATGGCTAGGAGGAAATGGTCTTTTACTTGTCCACATCTGAGGGACTGAGGGCTGGCTGTTGTGCTTAGATGGGGTTGATAAGGGTGTCCCCGGCAAACTGCCGGTCTGTGAGGAAGATGCAGGTGGACATGTTAGGTTGCCTTGATCCAAAGGTGCTGCTATCGATGTCGGACATCGCTCAACACCAGCTGGTGTTACCACCTCCAAAAAAAATGATGACCTGCCAATCACGCTGGCTGTTGCGGGTAAAGAGGTGGCAGGTCTGCGTCCCAAAACAGGTGTGACTGCTTTCCCCCCAGTCACAGAGGATGAAGAGGCCGCAGATGCACAAGATGGGGCAGACGGTGGTTGGCCCGGCCAGCTAGGCCACTATGTATTTTTTGGCCTCTACTTAGCTTTTCTTGACAAATGTTACAGATAACACGAGTTGGGTCATCTTTATCGATCTGAAAAAATGCCCAGGCTATGCAAGGCTTAGCACCCATGCGACCTGAAGAGCCACCACTACTTGTGGTCAGAGGCAGAGTTGTGTTTGAGGATGCAGTTGTTGACGTGCTTCCAGTACTACGTCTCTGTCCAGGAAGGCGCAACCTGACCTCGTCGTCACTAGCATCCTCCTCCACCTCCTCTGCTGACCTCATCTCTTGGCTGACTGCGGGTTGACAGTAAGTGGTATCTCCAACCTCATCATCATCACCCTGTGTTTTATCACACCCGTCGTCCTCAGAGCCAACCTGTTCCTGCCCTGACAAAAAACTAAAGTTGTCGCTCCAATCAGGTATTTGAGTCTCATCATTGTCTTCCTCATTGTCTCCTCCAACAGGAGTTACAGTTTGGGAATGAGGGTCTACATTATGGTCAGAACCTTCTGCGTCTAGGTCTGGTCCTGGATCCGACTCATAAAGATTCTGGGCATCAGTGCAGATCATTTCCTTGTCTGGATTCACAGAAGCGCTGGAGCCGACCTCTGATTCCCAGGCTATAGTATGAGTAAACAGCTCTGCAGACTCAACCATCTGTTCTACCTCAAACTCAGACAGGCAGCTGGAGATTTGAGAGCTGTGAGGAAGCAAGTGCGATTGGGGTGACACCTCTGAGGACTGGAGCATTTGTGAGGTTGAAGTTGATGTGGAGGAGAGCCCACTTAAAGGAGCACTTGATATCCGTTGAAGCACCTGCTGTTTTTGTGCCTCATCTGAAATTTGTGGCGATTGGCGTGGCCGTAAGAAAGGGATCTTATCACATTGTCCGCTAAAAGAAGTAGACATTTTAGTTTTACTGGAAGATGGTCTTTCTTCTGCAGATGTTACTGTTGCTTTAACACCGACTCCATGGACACAACCTTTTTTCCCCTTCCCAACACGCCTATTCCCCTTTCCACCAGCAGCAGGCCTTTTTCCACTCATTTTGGTCGTTAACTAATTCACAACTCTGGAGTTGTTTGCACAAAAAAACAATGGATGGGAACCGAGCAGAGCTGAGTGGCGAAACTGTGGTATTAGGACAAAACTATTGTCTGGGTTAGATGCAGAAAAAAATTATATTCAATTTGCAACCTGATGGAGGTCAGTATAGATGGACTAATAGAACAAGTCCCACTCACAGCAAGAAGCCCAAATATTTTTTCAGAGGTAGAAGCAGAAAAAAATTACATTCAATTTGCAACCTTAGGAAGGTCAGTATAGATGGACTAATAGAACGAGTCCCACACACTGCTAGAAGGCCAAATATTTTTTCAGAGCTAGATGCAGAAAAAAATTATATTCAGTTTGCAACCTGATGGAGGTCAGTATAGAATGACTAATAAAACAAGTCCCACACACAGCTAGAAGCCCAAATATTTTTTCAGAGCTAGATGCCGAAAAAAATTATATTCAGTTTGCAACTTGATGGAGGTCAGTATAGATGGACTAATAGAACAAGTTCCACACACTGCTAGAAGGCCAAATATTTTTTCAGAGCTAGATGCAAAAAAATATTATATTCAATTTGCAACCTGATGGAGGTCAGTATAGATGGACTAATAGAACAAGTCCCACACACTGCTAGAAGGCCAAATATTTTTTCAGAGCTAGATGCAGAAAAAAATTATATTCAATTTGCAACCTGATGGCGGTCAGTATAGATGGACTAATAGAACAAGTCCCACAAACAACAAGAAGCCCAAATATTTTTTCAGAGCTAGATGCAGAAAAAAATTATATTCAATTTGCAACCTGATGGAGGTCAGTATAGATGGACTAATAGAACAAGTCCCACACACTGCTAGAAGGCCCATATTTTTTCAGAGCTAGATGCAGAAAAATATTATATTCAATTTGCAACCTGATAGAGGTCAGTATAGATGGACAAATAGAACAAGTCCCACACACTGTTAGAAGGCCAAATATTTTTTCAGAGCTAGATGCAGAAAAATATTATATTCAATTTGCAACCTGATGGAGGTCAGTATAGATAGACTAATAGAACAAGTCCCACACGCTGCTAGAAGGCCAAATATTTTTTCAGAGTTAGATGCAAAAAAATATTATATTCAATTTGCAACCTGATGGAGGTCAGTATAGATGGACTAATAGAACAAGTCCCACAAACTGCTAGAAGGCCAAATATTTTTTCAGAGCTAGATGCAGAAAAAAATTATATTCAATTTGCAACCTGATGGCGGTCAGTATAGATGGACTAATAGAACAAGTCCCACACACAGCTAGAAGCCCAAATATTTTTTCAGAGTTGGATGCAGAAAAAAATTATATTCAATTTGCAACCTGATGGAGGTCAGTATAGATGGACTAATAGAACAAGTCCCACACACTGCTAGAAGGCCAATATTTTTTCAGAGCTAGATGGAGAAAAATTTTATATTCAATTTGCAACCTGATGGAGGTCAGTATAGATGGACTAATAGAACAAGTCCCACACACTGCTCGAAGGCCAAATATTTTTTCAGATCTAGATGCAGAAAAATATTATATTCAATTTGCAACCTGATGGAGGTCAGTATAGATAGACTAATAGAACAAGTCCCACACACTGCTAGAAGGCCAATATTTTTTCAGAGCTAGATGCAGAAAAATATTATATTCAATTTGCAACCTGATGGAGGTCAGTATAGATGGACTAATAGAACAAGTCCCACACACTGCTAGAAGCCCAAATATTTTTTCTGAGCTAGATGCAGAAAAATATTATATTCAATTTGCAACCTGATGGAGGTCAGTATAGATGGACAAATAGAACAAGTCCCACACACTGCTAGATGGCCAAATATTTTTTCAGAGCTAGATGCAGAAAAATATTATATTCAATTTGCAACCTGATGGAGGTCAGTATAGATAGACTAATAGAACAAGTCCCACACACTGCTAGATGGCCAAATATTTTTTCGGAGCTAGATGTAGAAAAATATTATATTCAATTTGCAACCTGATGGAGGTCAGTATAGATGGACTAATAGAACAAGTCTCATACACAGCTAGAAGGCCAAATATTTTTTCAAAGGTAGATGCAGAAAAAAATTATATTCAGTTTGCAACTTGATGGAGGTCAGTATAGCTGGACTAATAGAACAAGTCCCACACACTGCTAGAAGGCCAAATATTTTTTCAGAGCTAGATGCAGAAAAAAATTATGTTCAATTTGCAACCTGATGGCGGTCAGTATAGATGGACTAATAGAACAAGTCCCACACACTGCTAGAAGGCCAATATTTTTTCAGTGCTAGATGCAGAAAAATATTATATTCAATTTGCAACCTGATGTAGGTCAGTATAGATGGACTAATAGAACAAGTCCCACACACTGCTAGAAGCCCAAATATTTTTTCTGAGCTAGATACAGAAAAATATTATATTCAATTTGCAACCTGATGAAGGTCAGTATAGATGGACTAATAGAACAAGTCCCACACACTGCTAGAAGCCCAAATATTTTTTCAGAGCTAGATGCAGAAAAATGTTATATTCAATTTGCAACCTGATAGAGGTCAGTATAGATGGACTAATAGAACAAGTCCCACACAATGCTCGAAGGCCAAATATTTTTTCAGATCTAGATGCAGAAAAATATTATATTCAATTTGCAACCTGATGGAGGTCAGTATAGATGGACTAATAGAACAAGTCCCACACACTGCTAGAGGGCCAAATATTTTTTCAGAGCTAGATGCAGAAAAATATTGTATTCAATTTGCAACCAGATGGAGGTCCGTATAGATGGACTAATAGAACAAGTCCCACACACAGCTAGAAGCCCAAATATTTTTTCAGAGGTAGATGCAGAAAAAATTATATTCTGTTTGCAACCTGATGGAGGTCAGTATAGATGGACTAATAGAACAAGTCCCACACACAGCTAGAAGCACAAATCTTTTTTCAGAGCTAGATGCAGAAAAAAATTATATTCAATTTGCTACGTGATGAAGGTCAGTATAGATGGACTAATAGAACAAGTCCCACACACTGCTAGAAGCCCAAATATTTTTTCAGAGCTAGATGCAGAAAAATATTATATTCAATTTGCAACCTGATGGAGGTCAGTATAGATGGACAAATAGAACAAGTCCCACACACTGCTAGAAGGCCAAATATTTTTTTCAGACCTAGATGCAGAAAAATATTATATTCAATTTGCAACCTGATGGAGGTCAGTATAGATAGACTAATAGAACAAGTCCCACACACTGCTAGATGGCCAAATATTTTTTCAGAGCTAGATGTAGAAAAATATTATATTCAATTTGCAACCTGATGGAGGTCAGTATAGATGGACTAATAGAACAAGTCCCACACACTGCTAGAAAGCCAAATATTTTTTCAGAGGTAGATGCAGAAAAAAATTATATTCAGTTTGCAACTTGATGGAGGTCAGTATAGATGGACTAATAGAACAAGTCCCACACACTGCTAGAAGGCCAAATATTTTTTCAGAGCTAGATGCAAAAAAATATTATATTCAATTTGCAACCTGATGGAGGTCAGTATAGATGGACTAAGAGAACAAGTCCCACACACTGCTAGAAGGCCAAATATTTTTTCAGAGGTAGATGCAGAAAAAAATTATGTTCAATTTGCAACCTGATGGCGGTCAGTAAAGATGGACTAATAGAACAAGACCACACACAGCTAGAAGCCCAAATATTTTTTCAGAGTTGGATGCAGAAAAAAATTATTTTTAATTTGCAACCTGATGGAGGTCAGTATAGATGGACTAATAGAACAAGTCCCACACACTGCTAGAAGGCCAATATTTTTTCAGAGCTAGATGCAGAAAAATATTATATTCAATTTGCAACCTGATGGAGGTCAGTATAGATGGACTAATAGAAAAAGTCCCACACACTGCTAGAAGCCCAAATATTTTTTCTGAGCTAGATACAGAAAAATATTATATTCAATTTGCAACCTGATGGAGGTCAGTATAGATGGACTTATAGAACAAGTCCCACACACTGCTAGAAGGCCAAATATTTTTTCAGAGCTAGATGCAGAAAAATGTTATATTCAATTTGCGACCTGATAGAGGTCAGTATAGATGGACTAATAGAACAAGTCCCACACAATGCTTGAAAGCCAAATATTTTTTCAGATCTAGATGCAGAAAAATATTATATTCAATTTGCAACCTGATGGAGGTCAGTATAGATGGACTAATAGAACAAGTCCCACACACTGCTAGAGGGCCAAATATTTTTTCAGAGCTAGATGCAGAAAAATATTATATTCAATTTACAACCAGATGGAGGTCAGTATAGATGGACTAATAGAACAAGTCCCACACACAGCTAGAAGCCCAAATATTTTTTCAGAGGTAGATGCAGAAAAAATTATATTCTGTTTGCAACCTGATGGAGTTCAGTATAGATGGACTAATAGAACAAGTCCCACACACAGCTAGAAGCACAAATCTTTTTTCAGAGCTAGATGCAGAAAAAAATTATATTCAATTTGCAACGTGATGAAGGTCAGTATAGATGGACTAATAGAACAAGTCCCACACACTGCTAGAAGCCCAAATATTTTTTCAGAGCTAGATGCGGAAAAATATTATATACAATTTGCAACCTGATGGAGGTCAGTATAGATGGACAAATAGAACAAGTCTCACACACTGCTAGAAGGCCAAATATTTTTTTCAGACCTAGATGCAGAAAAATATTATATTCAATTTGCAACCTGATGGAGGTCAGTATAGATAGACTAATAGAACAAGTCCCACACACTGCTAGATGGCCAAATATTTTTTCAGAGCTAGATGTAGAAAAATATTATATTCAATTTGCAACCTGATGGAGGTCAGTATAGATGGACTAATAGAACAAGTCCCACACACTGCTAGAAAGCCAAATATTTTTTCAGAGGTAGATGCAGAAAAAAATTATATTCAGTTTGCAACTTGATGGAGGTCAGTATAGATGGACTAATAGAACAAGTCCCACACACTGCTAGAAGGCCAAATATTTTTTCAGAGCTAGATGCAAAAAAATATTATATTCAATTTGCAACCTGATGGAGGTCAGTATAGATGGACTAAGAGAACAAGTCCCACACACTGCTAGAAGGCCAAATATTTTTTCAGAGGTAGATGCAGAAAAAAATTATGTTCAATTTGCAACCTGATGGCGGTCAGTAAAGATGGACTAATAGAACAAGACCCACACACAGCTAGAAGCCCAAATATTTTTTCAGAGTTGGATGCAGAAAAAAATTATTTTCAATTTGCAACCTGATGGAGGTCAGTATAGATGGACTAATAGAACAAGTCCCACACACTGCTAGAAGGCCAATATTTTTTCAGAGCTAGATGCAGAAAAATATTATATTCAATTTGCAACCTGATGGAGGTCAGTATAGATGGACTAATAGAAAAAGTCCCACACACTGCTAGAAGCCCAAATATTTTTTCTGAGCTAGATACAGAAAAATATTATATTCAATTTGCAACCTGATGGAGGTCAGTATAGATGGACTTATAGAACAAGTCCCACACACTGCTAGAAGGCCAAATATTTTTTCAGAGCTAGATGCAGAAAAATGTTATATTCAATTTGCGACCTGATAGAGGTCAGTATAGATGGACTAATAGAACAAGTCCCACACAATGCTTGAAGGCCAAATATTTTTTCAGATCTAGATGCAGAAAAATATTATATTCAATTTGCAACCTGATGGAGGTCAGTATAGATGGACTAATAGAACAAGTCCCACACACTGCTAGAGGGCCAAATATTTTTTCAGAGCTAGATGCAGATAAATATTATATTCAATTTGCAACCAGATGGAGGTCAGTATAGATGGACTAATAGAACAAGTCCCACACCCAGCTAGAAGCCCAAATATTTTTTCAGAGGTAGATGCAGAAAAAATTATATTCTGTTTGCAACCTGATGGAGGTCAGTATAGATGGACTAATAGATCAAGTCCCACACACAGCTAGAAGCACAAATCTTTTTTCAGAGGTAGATGCAGAAAAAATTATATTCTGTTTGCAACGTGATGGAGGTCAGTATAGATGGACTAATAGAACAAGTCCCACACACTGCTAGAAGCCCAAATATTTTTTCAGAACTAGATGCAGAAAAAAATTATATTCAATTTGCAACCTGATGGAGGTCAGTATAGATGGACTAATAGAACAAGTCCCACACACTGATACAAGGCCAAATATTTTTTCAGAGCTAGATGCAGAAAAAAATTATGTTCAATTTGCAACCTGATGGCGGTCAGTATAGATGGACTAATAGAACAAGACCCCCACACAGCTAGAAGCCCAAATATTTTTTCAGAGTTGGATGCAGAAAAAAATTATATTCAATTTGCAACCTGATGGAGGTCAGTATAGATGGACTAATAGAACAAGTCCCACACACTGCTAGAAGGCCAATATTTTTTCAGAGCTAGATGCAGAAAAATATTATATTCAATTTGCAACCTGATGGAGGTCAGTATAGATGGACTAATAGAACAAGTCCCACACACTGCTAGAAGCCCAAATATTTTTTTCTGAGCTAGATACAAAAAAATATTATATTCAATTTGCAACCTGATGGAGGTCAGTATAGATGAACTAATAGAACAAGTCCCACACACTGCTAGAAGGCCAAATATTTTTTCAGAGCTAGATGCAGAAAAATGTTATATTCAATTTGCGACCTTATAGAGGTCAGTATAGATGGACTAATAGAACAAGTCCCACACAATGCTTGAAGGCCAAATATTTTTTCAGATCTAGATGCAGAAAAATATTATATTCAATTTGCAACCTGATGGAGGTCAGTATAGATGGACTAATAGAACAAGTCCCACACACTGCTAGAGGGCCAAATATTTTTTCAGAGCTAGATGCAGATAAATATTATATCCAATTTGCAACCAGATGGAGGTCAGTATAGATGGACTAATAGAACAAGTCCCACACCCAGCTAGAAGCCCAAATATTTTTTCAGAGGTAGATGAAGAAAAAATTATATTCTGTTTGCAACCTGATGGAGGTCAGTATAGATGGACTAATAGAACAAGTCCCACACACAGCTAGAAGCACAAATCTTTTTTCAGAGGTAGATGCAGAAAAAATTATATTCTGTTTGCAACGTGATGGAGGTCAGTATAGATGGACTAATAGAACAAGTCCCAAACACTGCTAGAAGCCCAAATATTTTTTCAGAGCTAGATGCAGAAAAAAATTATATTCAATTTGCAACCTGATGGAGGTCAGTATAGATGGACTAATAGAACAAGTCCCACACACTGATAGAAGGCCAAATATTTTTTCAGAGCTAGATGCAGAAAAAAATTATGTTCAATTTGCAACCTGATGGCGGTCAGTATAGATGGACTAATAGAACAAGACCCCCACACAGCTAGAAGCCCAAATATTTTTTCCAAGTTGGATGCAGAAAAAAATTATATTCAATTTGCAACCTGATGGAGGTCAGTATAGATGGACTAATAGAACAAGTCCCACACACTGCTAGAAGGCCAATATTTTTTCAGAGCTAGATGCAGAAAAATATTATATTCAATTTGCAACCTGATGGAGGTCAGTATAGATGGACTAATAGAACAAGTCCCACACACTGCTAGAAGCCCAAATATTTTTTCTGAGCTAGATACAAAAAAATATTATATTCAATTTGCAACCTGATGGAGGTCAGTATAGATGAACTAATAGAACAAGTCCCACACACTGCTAGAAGGCCAAATATTTTTTCAGAGCTAGATGCAGAAATATGTTATATTCAATTTGAAACCTGATAGAGGTCAGTATAGATGGACTAATAGAACAAGTCCCACACAATGCTCGAAGGCCAAATATTTTTTCAGATCTAGATGCAGAAAAATATTATATTCAATTTGCAACCTGATGGAGGTCAGTACAGATGGACTAATAGAACAAGTCCCACACACTGCTAGAGGGCCAAATATTTTTTCAGAGCTAGATGCAGAAAAATAATATATTCAATTTGCAACCAGATGGAGGTCAGTATAGATGGACTAATAGAACAAGTCCCACACCCAGCTAGAAGCCCAAATATTTTTTCAGTGGTAGATGCAGAAAAAATTATATTCTGTTTGCAACCTGATGGAGGTCAGTATAGATGGACTAATAGAACATGTCCCACACACAGCTAGAAGCACAAATCTTTTTTCAGAGCTAGATGCAGAAAAAAATTATATTCAATTTGCAACGTGAGGAAGGTCAGTATAGATGGACTAATAGAACAAGTTCCACACACTGCTAGAAGCCCAAATATTTTTTCAGATCTAGATGCAGAAAAAAATTATATTCAATTTGCAACCTGATGGAGGTCAGTATAGATGGACTAATAGAACAAGTCCCACACACTGCTAGAAGGCCAAATATTTTTTTCAGAGCTAGATGCAGAAAAAAATTATATTCAATTTGCAACCTGATGGAGGTCAGTATAGATGGACTAATAGAACAAGTCCCACACACTGCTAGAATCCCAAATATTTTTTTAGAGCTAGAAGCAGAAAAATATTATATTCAATTTGCAACCTGATGGAGGTCAGTATAGATGGCTAATAGAACAAGTCCCACACACTGCTAGAATGCCAAATATTTTTTCAGAGCTTAATGCAGAAAAAAATTATATTCAGTTTGCAACCTGATGGAGTTCAGTATAGATGGACTAATAGAACAAGTCCCACACACTGCTAGAAGGCCAAATATTTTATCAGAGCTAGATGCAGAAAAAAATTATATTCAATTTGCAACCTGATGGAGGTCAGTATAGAAGGACTAATAGAACAAGTCCCACACACAGCTAGAAGCCCAAATATTATTTCAGAGCTAGATGCAGAAAAAAATTATATTCAGTTTGCAACTTGATGGAGGTCAGTATAGATGGACTAATAGAACAAGTCCCACACACTGCTAGAAGGCCAAATATTTTTTCAGAGTTAGATGCAAAAAAATATTATATTCAATTTGCAACCTGATGGAGGTCAGCATAGATGGACTAATAGAACAAGTCACACAAACTGCTAGAAGGCCAAATATTTTTTCAGAGCTAGATGAAGAAAAAAGTTATATTCAATTTGCAACCTGATGGCGGTCATTATAGATGGACTAATAGAACAAGTCCCACACACAGCTAGAAGCCCAAATATTTTTTCAGAGTTGGATGCAGAAAAAAATTATATTAAATTTGCAACCTGATGGAGGTCAGTAAAGATGGACTAATAGAACAAGTTCCATACACTGCTAGAAGGCCAATATTTTTTCAGAGCTAGATGCAGAAAAATATTATATTCAATTTGCAACCTGATGGAGGTCAGTATAGATGGACTAATAGAACAAGTCCCACACACTGCTAGAAGCCCAAATATTTTTTCTGAGCTAGATACAGAAAAATTTTATATTCAATTTGCAACCTGATGGAGGTCAGTATAGATGGACTAATAGAACAAGTCCCACACACTGCTAGAAGGCCAAATATTTTTTCAGAGCTAGATGCAGAAAAATGTTATATTCAATTTGCAACCTGATAGAGGTCAGTATAGATGGACAAATAGAACAAGTCCCACACACTGCTAGAGGGCCAAATATTTTTTCAGAGCTAGATGCAGAAAAATATTATATTCAATTTGCAACCAGATGGAGGTCAATATAGATGGACTAATAGAACAAGTCCCACACACAGCTAGAAGCCCAAATATTTTTTCAGAGGACGATGCAGAAAAAATTATATTCTGTTTGCAACCTGATGGCGGTCAGTATAGATGGACTAATAGAACAAATCCCACACACAGCTAGAAGCACAAATCTTTTTTCAGAGCTAGATGCAGAAAAAAATTATATTCAATTTGCAACGTGATGGAGGTCAGTATAGATGGACTAATAGAACAAGTCCCACACACTGCTAGAAGCCCAAATATTTTTTCAGAGCTAGATGCAGAAAAAAATTATATTCAATTTGCAACCTGATGGAGGTCAGTATAGATGGACTAATAGAAAAAGTCCCACACACTGCTAGAAGGTCAAATATTTTTTCAGAGCTAGATGCAGAAAAAAATTATATTCAATTTGCAACCTGATGGAGGTCAGTATAGATGGACTAATAGAACAAGTCCCACACACTGCTAGAAGGCCAAATATTTTTTCAGAGCTAGATGCAGATAAAAATTATATTCAATTTGCAACCTGATGGAGGTCAGTATAGATGGACTAATAGAACAAGTCCCACACACTGCTAGAAGGCCAAATATTTTTTCAGAGCTAGATGCAGAAAAAAATTATATTCAGTTTGCAACCTGATGGAGGTCAGTATATAAGGACTAATAGAACAAGTCCCATACACAGCTAGAAGCCCAAATATTTTTTCAGAGCTAGATGCAGAAAAAAATTATATTCAGTTTGCAACTTGATGGAGGTCAGTATAGATGGACTAATAGAACAAGTCCCACACACTGCTAGAAGGCCAAATATTTTTTCAGAGCTAGATGCAAAAAAATATTATATTCAATATGCAACCTGATGGAGGTCAGTATAGATGGACTAATAGAACAAGTCCCACACACTGCTACAAGGCCAAATATTTTTTCAGATCTAGATGCAGAAAAAAATTATATTCAATTTGCAACCTGATGGAGGTCAGTATAGATGGACTAATAGAACAAGTCCCACACACTGCTAGAAGGCCAAATATTTTTTCAGAGCTAGATGCAGAAAAATATTATATTCAATTTGCAACCTGATGGAGGTCAGTATAGATGGATTAATAGAACAAGTCCCACACACTGCTAGAAGCCCAAATATTTTTTCTGAGCTAGATGCAGAAAAATATTATATTCAATTTGCAACCTGATGGAGGTCAGTATAGATGGACAAATAGAACAAGTTCCACACACTGCTAGAAGGTCAAATATTTTTTCAGAGCTAGATGCAGAAAAAAATTATATTCAATTTGCAACCTGATGGAGGTCAGTATAGATAGACTAATAGAACAAGTCCCACACACTGCTAGATGGCCAAATATTTTTTCAGAGCTAGATGTAGAAAAATATTATATTCAATTTGCAACCTGATGGAGGTCAGTAAAGATGGACTAATAGATCAAGTCCCACACACAGCTAGAAGGCCAAATATTTTTTCAGAGCTAGATGCAGAAAAATGTTATATTCAATTTGCAGCCTGATAGAGGTCAGTATAGATGGACTAATAGAACAAGTCCTACACACTGCTCGAAGGCCAAATATTTTTTCAGATCTAGATGCAGAAAAATATTATATTCAATTTGCAACCTGATGGAGGTCAGTATAGATGGACTAATAGAACAAGTCCCACACACTGCTAGAGGGCCAAATATTTTTTCAGAGCTAGATGCAGAAAAATATTATATTCAATTTGCAACCAGATGGAGGTCAATATAGATGAACTAATAGAACAAGTCCCACACACAGCTAGAAGCCCAAATATTTTTTCAGAGGTAGAAGCAGAAAAAATTATATTCTGTTTGCAACCTGATGGAGGTCAGTATAGATGGACTAATAGAACAAGTCCCACACACAGCTAGAAGCACAAATCTTTTTTCAGAGCTAGATGCAGAAAAAAATTATATTCAATTTGCAACCTGATGAAGGTCAGTATAGATGGACTAATAGAACAAGTCCCACACACTGCTAGAAGGCCAACATTTTTTCAGAGCTAGATGCAGATAAAAATTATATTCAATTTGCAACCTGATGGAGGTCAGTATAGATGGACTAATAGAACAAGTCCCACACACTGCTAGAAGCCCAAATATTTTTTAAGAGCTAGATGCAGAAAAAAATTATATTCAATTTGCAACCTGATGGAGGTCAGTATAGATGGACTAATAGAAAAAGTCCCACACACTGCTAGAAGGCCAAATATTTTTTCAGAGCTAGATGCAAAAAAATATTATATTCAATTTGCAACCTGATGGAGGTCAGTATAGATGGACTAATAGAACAAGTCCCACACACTGCTAGAAGGCCAAATATTTTTTCAGAGCTAGATGCAGAAAAAAATTATATTCAATTTGCAACCTGATGGAGGTCAGTATAGATGGACTAATAGAACAAGTCCCACACACTGCTAGAAGGCCAACATTTTTTCAGAGCTAGATGCAGATAAAAATTATATTCAATTTGCAACCTGATGGAGGTCAGTATAGATGGACTAATAGAACAAGTCCCACACACTGCTAGAAGCAAAATATTTTTTCTGAGCTAGATGCAGAAAAATATTATATTCAATTTGCAAACTGATGGAGGTCAGTATAGATGGCTAATAGAACACGTCCCACACACTGCTAGAAGGCCAAATATTTTTTCAGAGCTAGATGCAGAAAAAAATTATATTCAGTTTGCAACCTGATGGAGGTCAGTATATAAGGACTAATAGAACAAGTCCCATACACAGCTAGAAGCCCAAATATTTTTTCAGAGCTAGATGCAGAAAAAAATTATATTCAGTTTGCAACTTGATGGAGATCAGTATAGATGGACTAATAGAACAAGTCCCACACACTGCTAGAAGGCCAAATATTTTTTCAGAGCTAGATGCAAAAAAATATTATATTCAATTTGCAACCTGATGGAGGTCAGTATAGATGGACTAATAGAACAAGTCCCACACACTGCTAGAAGGCCAAATATTTTTTCAGAGCTAGATGCAGAAAAAAATTATATTCAATTTGCAACCTGATGGAGGTCAGTATAGATGGACTAATAGAACAAGTCCCACACACTGCTAGAAGGCCAACATTTTTTCAGAGCTAGATGCAGAAAAATATTATATTCAATTTGCAACCTGATGGAGGTCAGTATAGATGGATTAATAGAACAAGTCCCACACACTGCTAGAAGCCCAAATATTTTTTCTGAGCTAGATGCAGAAAAATATTATATTCAATTTGCAACCTGATGGAGGTCAGTATAGATGGACAAATAGAACAAGTTCCACACACTGCTAGAAGGTCAAATATTTTTTCAGAGCTAGATGCAGAAAAAAATTATATTCAATTTGCAACCTGATGGAGATCAGTATAGATAGACTAATAGAACAAGTCCCACACACTGCTAGATGGCCAAATATTTTTTCAGATCTAGATGTAGAAAAATATTATATTCAATTTGCAACCTGATGAAGGTCAGTATAGATGGACTAATAGATCAAGTCCCACACACAGCTAGAAGGCCAAATATTTTTTCAGAGCTAGATGCAGAAAAATGTTATATTCAATTTGCAGCCTGATAGAGGTCAGTATAGATGGACTAATAGAACAAGTCCTACACACTGCTCGAAGGCCAAATATTTTTTCAGATCTAGATGCAGAAAAATATTATATTCAATTTGCAACCTGATGGAGGTCAGTATAGATGGACTAATAGAACAAGTCCCACACACTGCTAGAGGGCCAAATATTTTTTCAGAGCTAGATGCAGAAAAATATTATATTCAATTTGCAACCAGATGGAGGTCAATATAGATGAACTAATAGAACAAGTCCCACACACAGCTAGAAGCCCAAATATTTTTTCAGAGGTAGATGCAGAAAAAATTATATTCTGTTTGCAACCTGATGGAGGTCAGTATAGATGGACTAATAGAACAAGTCCCACACACAGCTAGAAGCACAAATCTTTTTTCAGAGCTAGATGCAGAAAAAAATTATATTCAATTTGCAACCTGATGGAGGTCAGTATAGATG
The DNA here is from genome assembly GCF_046119375.1 of Phyllobates terribilis. Lineage (NCBI taxonomy): Eukaryota > Metazoa > Chordata > Amphibia > Anura > Dendrobatidae > Phyllobates > Phyllobates terribilis. The sequence goes on along the minus strand of NW_027362763.1, from coordinate 66,214,015 downwards.
GACTAATAGAACAAGTCCCACACACTGCTAGAAGGCCAACATTTTTTCAGAGCTAGATGCAGAAAAATATTATATTCATTTTGCAACCTGATGGAGGTCAGTATAGATGGATTAATAGAACAAGTCCCACATACTGCTAGAAGCCCAAATATTTTTTCTGAGCTAGATGCAGAAAAATATTATATTCAATTTGCAACCTGATGGAGGTCAGTATAGATGGACAAATAGAACAAGTTCCACACACTGCTAGAAGGTCAAATATTTTTTCAGAGCTAGATGCAGAAAAAAATTATATTCAATTTGCAACGTGATAAAGGTCAGTATAGATGGACTAATAGAACAAGTCCCACACACTGCTAGAAGCCCAAATATTTTTTCTGAGCTAGATGCAGAAAAAAATTATATTCAATTTGCAACCTGATGGAGGTCAGTATAGATGGACTAATAGAAAAAGTCCCACACACTGCTAGAAGGTCAAATATTATTTCAGAGCTAGATGCAGAAAAAAATTATATTCAATTTGCAACCTGATGGAGGTCAGTATAGATGGACTAATAGAACAAGTCCCACACACTGCTAGAAGGCCAAATATTTTTTCAGAGCTAGATGCAGATAAAAATTATATTCAATTTGCAACCTGATGGAGGTCAGTATAGATGGACTAATAGAACAAGTCCCACACACTGCTAGAAGCCCAAATATTTTTTCAGAGCTAGATGCAGAAAAATATTACATTCAATTTGCAACCTGATGGAGGTCAGTATAGATGGCTAATAGAACAAGTCCCACACACTGCTAGAAGGCCAAATTTTTTTTCAGAGCTAGATGCAGAAAAAAATTATATTCAGTTTGCAACCTGATGGAGGTCAGTATATAAGGACTAATAGAACAAGTCCCATACACAGCTAAAATCCCAAATATTTTTTCAGAGCTAGATGCAGAAAAAATTATATTCAGTTTGCAACTTGATGGAGGTCAGTATAGATGGATTAATAGAACAAGTCCCACACACTGCTAGAAGCCCAAATATTTTTTTCTGAGCTAGATGCAGAAAAAAATTATATTCAGTTTGCAACTTGATGGAGGTCAGTATAGATGGACTAATAGAACAAGTCCCACACACTGCAAGAAGGCCAAATATTTTTTCAGAGCTAGATGCACAAAAAAATTATATTCAATTTGCAACCTGATGGAGGTCAGAATAGATGGACTAATAGAACAAGTCCCACACACTGCAAGAAGGCCAACATTTTTTCAGAGCTAGATGCAGAAAAAAATTATATTCAATTTGCAACCTGATGGAGGTCAGTATAGATGGATTAATAGAACAAGTCCCACACACTGCTAGAGGGCCAAATATTTTTTCAGAGCTAGATGCAGAAAAATATTATATTCAATTTGCAACCAGATGGAGGTCAATATAGATGGACTAATAGAACAAGTCCCACACACAGCTAGAAGCCCAAATATTTTTTCAGAGGTAGATGCAGAAAAAATTATATTCTGTTTGCAACCTGATGGAGGTCAGTATAGATGGACTAATAGAACAAGTCCCACACACAGCTAGAAGCACAAATCTTTTTTCAGAGCTAGATGCAGAAAAAAATTATATTCAATTTGCAACCTGATGGAGGTCAGTATAGATGGACTAATAGAACAAGTCCCACACACTGTTAGAAGGCCAACATTTTTTCAGAGCTAGATGCAGAAAAATATTATATTCATTTTGCAACCTGATGGAGGTCAGTATAGATGGATTAATAGAACAAGTCCCACACACTGCTAGAAGCCCAAATATTTTTTCTGAGCTAGATGCAGAAAAATATTATATTCAATTTGCAACCTGATGGAGGTCAGTATAGATGGACAAATAGAACAAGTTCCACACACTGCTAGAAGGTCAAATATTTTTTCAGAGCTAGATGCAGAAAAAAATTATATTCAATTTGCAACGTGATAAAGGTCAGTATAGATGGACTAATAGAACAAGTCCCACACACTGCTAGAAGCCCAAATATTTTTTCAGAGCTAGATGCAGAAAAAAATTATATTCAATTTGCAACCTGATGGAGGTCAGTATAGATGGACTAATAGAAAAAGTCCCACACACTGCTAGAAGGTCAAATATTATTTCAGAGCTAGATGCAGAAAAAAATTATATTCAATTTGCAACCTGATGGAGGTCAGTATAGATGGACTAATAGAACAAGTCCCACACACTGCTAGAAGGCCAAATATTTTTTCAGAGCTAGATGCAGATAAAAATTATATTCAATTTGCAACCTGATGGAGGTCAGTATAGATGGACTAATAGAACAAGTCCCACACACTGCTAGAAGCCCAAATATTTTTTCAGAGCTAGATGCAGAAAAATATTACATTCAATTTGCAACCTGATGGAGGTCAGTATAGATGGCTAATAGAACAAGTCCCACACACTGCTAGAAGGCCAAATTTTTTTTCAGAGCTAGATGCAGAAAAAAATTATATTCAGTTTGCAACCTGATGGAGGTCAGTATATAAGGACTAATAGAACAAGTCCCATACACAGCTAAAAGCCCAAATATTTTTTCAGAGCTAGATGCAGAAAAAATTATATTCAGTTTGCAACTTGATGGAGGTCAGTATAGATGGATTAATAGAACAAGTCCCACACACTGCTAGAAGCCCAAATATTTTTTTCTGAGCTAGATGCAGAAAAAAATTATATTCAGTTTGCAACTTGATGGAGGTCAGTATAGATGGACTAATAGAACAAGTCCCACACACTGCTAGAAGGCCAAATATTTTTTCAGAGCTAGATGCACAAAAAAATTATATTCAATTTGCAACCTGATGGAGGTCAGAGTAGATGGACTAATAGAACAAGTCCCACACACTGCAAGAAGGCCAACATTTTTTCAGAGCTAGATGCAGAAAAAAATTATATTCAATTTGCAACCTGATGGAGGTCAGTATAGATGGATTAATAGAACAAGTCCCACACACTGCTAGAGGGCCAAATATTTTTTCAGAGCTAGATGCAGAAAAATATTATATTCAATTTGCAACCAGATGGAGGTCAATATAGATGGACTAATAGAACAAGTCCCACACACAGCTAGAAGCCCAAATATTTTTTCAGAGGTAGATGCAGAAAAAATTATATTCTGTTTGCAACCTGATGGCGGTCAGTATAGATGGACTAATAGAACAAGTCCCACAAAAGCTAGAAGCACAAATCTTTTTTCAGAGCTAGATGCAGAAAAAAATTATATTCAATTTGCAACGTGATGGAGGTCAGTATAGATGGACTAATAGAACAAGTCCCACACACTGCTAGAAGCCCAAATATTTTTTCAGAGCTAGATGCAGAAAAAAATTATATTCAATTTGCAACCTGATGGAGGTCAGTATAGATGGACTAATAGAAAAAGTCCCACACACTGCTAGAAGGTCAAATATTTTTTCAGAGCTAGATGCAGAAAAAAATTATATTCAATTTGCAACCTGATGGAGGTCAGTATAGATGGACTAATAGAACAAGTCCCACACACTGCTAGAAGGCCAACATTTTTTCAGAGCTAGATGCAGAAAAATATTATATTCAATTTGCAACCTGATGGAGGTCAGTATAGATGGATTAATAGAACAAGTCCCACACACTGCTGGAAGCCCAAATATTTTTTCTGAGCTAGATGCAGAAAAATATTATATTCAATTTGCAAACTGATGGAGGTCAGTATAGATGGACTAATAGATCAAGTCCCACACACAGCTAGAAGGCCAAATATTTTTTCAGAGGTAGATGGAGAAAAAAATTATATTCAGTTTGCAACGTGATGGAGGTCAATATAGAACGACTAATAGAACAAGTCCCACACACAGCTAGAAGCCCAAATATTTTTTCAGAGCTAGATGCAGAAAAAAATTATATTCAGTTTGCAACCTGATGGAGGTCAGTATAGATGGATTAATAGAACAAGTCCCGCACACTGCTAGAGGGCCAAATATTTTTTCAGAGCTAGATGCAGAAAAATATTATATTCAATTTGCAACCAGATGGAGGTCAATATAGATGGACTAATAGAACAAGTCCCACACACAGCTAGAAGCCCAAATATTTTTTCAGAGGTAGATGCAGAAAAAATTATATTCTGTTTGCAACCTGATGGCGGTCAGTATAGATGGACTAATAGAACAAGTCCCACACACAGCTAGAAGCACAAATCTTTTTTCAGAGCTAGATGCAGAAAAAAATTATATTCAATTTGCAACGTGATAAAGGTCAGTATAGATGGACTAATAGAACAAGTCCCACACACTGCTAGAAGCCCAAATATTTTTTCAGAGCTAGATGCAGAAAAAAATTATATTCAATTTGCAACCTGATGGAGGTCAGTATAGATGGACTAATAGAAAAAGTCCCACACACTGCTAGAAGGTCAAATATTATTTCAGAGCTAGATGCAGAAAAAAATTATATTCAATTTGCAACCTGATGGAGGTCAGTATAGATGGACTAATAGAACAAGTCCCAACCACTGCTAGAAGGCCAAATATTTTTTCAGAGCTAGATGCAGATAAAAATTATATTCAATTTGCAACCTGATGGAGGTCAGTATAGATGGACTAATAGAACAAGTCCCACACACTGCTAGAAGCCCAAATATTTTTTCAGAGCTAGATGCAGAAAAATATTACATTCAATTTGCAACCTGATGGAGGTCAGTATAGATGGCTAATAGAACAAGTCCCACACACTGCTAGAAGGCCAAATATTTTTTCAGAGCTAGATGCAGAAAAAAATTATATTCAGTTTGCAACCTGATGGAGGTCAGTATATAAGGACTAATAGAACAAGTCCCATACACAGCTAGAAGCCCAAATATTTTTTCAGAGCTAGATGCAGAAAAAAATTATATTCAGTTTGCAACTTGATGGAGGTCAGTATAGATGGACTAATAGAACAAGTCCCACACACTGCTAGAAGGCCAAATATTTTTTCAGAGCTAGATGCAAAAAATATTATATTCAATTTGCAACCTGATGGAGGTCAGTATAGATGGACTAATAGAACAAGTCCCACACACTGCTAGAAGGCCAAATATTTTTTCAGAGCTAGATGCAGAAAAAAATTATATTCAATTTGCAACCTGATGGAGGTCAGTATAGATGGACTAATAGAACAAGTCCCACACACTGCTAGAAGGCCAACATTTTTTCAGAGCTAGATGCAGAAAAATATTATATTCAATTTGCAACCTGATGGAGGTCAGTATAGATGGATTAATAGAACAAGTCCCACACACTGCTAGAATCCCAAATATTTTTTTTGAGCTAGATGCAGAAAAAAATTATATTCAGTTTGCAACTTGATGGAGGTCAGTATAGATGGACTAATAGAACAAGTCCCACACACTGCTAGAAGGCCAACATTTTTTCAGAGCTAGATGCAGAAAAAAATTATATTCAATTTGCAACCTGATGGAGGTCAGTATAGATGGATTAATAGAACAAGTCCAGCACACTGCTAGAGGGCCAAATATTTTTTCAGAGCTAGATGCAGAAAAATATTATATTCAATTTGCAACCAGATGGAGGACAATATAGATGGACTAATAGAACAAGTCCCACACACAGCTAGAAGCCCAAATATTTTTTCAGAGGTAGATGCAGAAAAAATTATATTCTGTTTGCAACCTGATGGCGGTCAGTATAGATGGACTAATAGAACAAGTCCCACACACTGCTAGAAGCCCAAATATTTTTTCTGAGCTAGATGCAGAAAAAAATTATATTCAGTTTGCAACTTGATGGAGGTCAGTATAGATGGACTAATAGAACAAGTCCCACACACTGCTAGAAGGCCAAATATTTTTTCAGAGCTAGATGCACAAAAAAATTATATTCAATTTGCAACCTGATGGAGGTCAGAATAGATGGACTAATAGAACAAGTCCCACACAATGCTAGAAGGCCAAATATTTTTTCAGAGCTAGATGCAGAAAAAAATTATATTCAATTTGCAACCTGATGGAGGTCAGTATAGATGGACTAATAGAACAAGTCCCACACACTGCTAGAAGGCCAAATATTTTTTCAGAGCTAGATGCAGAAAAAAATTATATTCAATTTGCAACCTGATGGAGGTCAGTATAGATGGACTAATAGAACAAGTCCCACACACTGCTAGAAGCCCAAATATTTTTTCAGAGCTAGATGCAGAAAAGTATTATATTCAATTTGCAACCTGATGGAGGTCAGTATAGATGGACTAATAGAACAAGTCCCACACACTGCTAGAAGGCCAAATATTTTTTCAGAGCTAGATGCAGAAAAATATTATATTCAATTTGAAACTTGATGGAGGTCAGTATAGATGGACTAATAGAAGAAGTCCCACACACTGCAAGAAGGCCAAATATTTTTTCAGAGCTAGATGCAGAAAATATTATATTCAATTTGCAACCAGATGGCGGTCAGTATAGAAGGACTAATAGAACAAGTCCCACACACTGCTAGAGGGCCAAATATTTTTTCAGAGCTAGATGCAGAAAAATATTATATTCAATTTGCAACCAGTTGGAGGTCAGTATAGATGGACTAATAGAACAAGTCCCACACACAGCTAGAAGCCCAAATATTTTTTCAGAGGTAGATGCAGAAAAAATTATATTCAGTTTGCAACCTGATGGAGGTCAGTATAGATGGACTATTAGAAAAAGTCCCACACACAGCTAGAAGCCCAAATATTTTTTCAGAGGTAGATGCAGAAAAAAATTATATTCAATTTGCAACGTGATGGAGGTCAGTATAGATGGACTAATAGAACAAATCCCACACACTGCTAGAAGCCCAAATATTTTTTCAGAGCTAGATGCAGAAAAAAATTATATTCAATTTGCAACCTGATGGAGGTCAGTATAGATGGACTAATAGAACAAGTCCCACACAATGCTAGAAGGCCAAACATTTTTTCAGAGCTAGATGCAGAAAAAAATTATATTCAATTTTCAACCTGATGGAGGTCAGTATAGATGGACTAATAGAACAAGACCCACACACTGCTAGAAGGCCAAATATTTTTTCAGAGGTAGATGCAGAAAAAAATTATATTCAATTTGCAACCTGATGGAGGTCAGTATAGATGGACTAATAGAACAAGTCCCACACACTGCTAGAAGCCCAAATATTTTTTCAGAGCTAGATGCAGAAAAATATTATATTCAATTTGCAACCTGATGGAGGTCAGTATAGATGGACTAATAGAACAAGTCCCACACACTGCTAGAAGGCCAAATATTTTTTCAGAGCTAGATGCAGAAAAATATTATATTCAATTTGAAACTTGATGGAGGTCAGTATAGATGGACTAATAGAACAAGTCCCACACACTGCTAGAAGGCCAATTTTTTTTTCAGAGCTAGATGCAGAAAAATATTATATTCAATTTGCAACCTGATGGAGGTCAGTATAGATGGACTAATAGAACAAGTCCCACACACTGCTAGAAGGCCAAATATTTTTTCAGAGCTAGATGCAGAAAAATATTATATTCAATTTGAAACTTGATGGAGGTCAGTATAGATGGACTAATAGAAGAAGTCCCACACACTGCAAGAAGGCCAAATATTTTTTCAGAGCTAGATGCAGAAAATATTATATTCAATTTGCAACCTGATGGCGGTCAGTATAGAAGGACTAATAGAACAAGTCCCACACACTGCTAGAGGGCCAAATATTTTTTCAGAGCTAGATGCAGAAAAATATTATATTCAGTTTGCAACCTGATGGAGGTCAGTATAGATGGACTAATAGAACAAGTCCCACACACTGCTAGAAGGCCAAATATTTTTTCAGAGCTAGATGCAGAAAAATATTATATTCAATTTGAAACCTGATGGAGGTCAGTATAGATGGACTAATAGAACAAGTCCCACACACTGCTAGAAGCCCAAATATTTTTTCAGAGCTAGATGCAGAAAAATATTATATTCAATTTGCAACCTGATGGAGGTCAGTATAGAAGGACTAATAGAACAAGTCCCACACACTGCTAGAAGGCCAAATGTTTTTTCAGCGCTAGATGCAGAAAAAAATTATATTCAATTTGCAACCAGATGGAGGTCAGTATAGATGGACTAATAGAACAAGTCCCACACACAGCTAGAAGCCCAAATATTTTTTCAGAGGTAGATGCAGAAAAAATTATATTCAGTTTGCAACCTGATGGAGGTCAGTATAGATGGACTAATAGAACAAGTCCCACACACAGCTAGAAGCCCAAATATTTTTCCTGAGGTAGATGCAGAAAAAAAATATATTCAATTTGCAACGTTATGGAGGTCAGTATAGATGGACTAATAGAACAAGTCCCACACACTGCTAGAAGCCCAAATATTTTTTCATAGCTAGATGCAGAAAAAAATTAATTTCAATTTGCAACCTGATGGAGGTCAGTATAGATGGACTAATAGAACAAGTCCCACACACTGCTAGAAGGCCAAATATTTTTTCAGAGCTAGATGCAGAAAAAAATTATATTCAATTTGCAACCTGATGGAGGTCAGTATAGATGGACTAATAGAACAAGTCCCACACACTGCTAGAAGGCCAAATATTTTTTCTGAGCTAGATGCAGAAAAAAATTATATTCAATTTGCAACCTGATGGAGGTCAGTATAGATGGACTAATAGAACAAGTCCCACACACTGCTAGAAGCCCAAATATTTTTTCAGAGCTAGATGCAGAAAAATATTATATTCAATTTGCAACCTGATGGAGGTCAGTATAGATGGACTAATAGAACAAGTCCCACACACTGCTAGAAGGCCAAATATTTTTTCAGAGCTAGATGCAGAAAAATATTATATTCAATCTGCAACCTGATGGAGGTCAGTATAGATGGACTAATAGAACAAGTCCCACACACTGCTAGAAGGCCAAATATTTTTTCAGAGCTAGATGCAGAAAAAAATTATATTCAATTTGCAACCGGATGGAGGTCAGTATAGATGGACTAATAGAACAAGTCCCACACACTGCTAGAAGGCCAAATATTTTTTCAGAGCTAGATGCAGAAAAAAATTATATTCAATTTGCATCCTGATGGAGGTCAGTATAGATGGACTAATAGAACAAGTCCCACACACTGCTAGAAGCGTAAATATTTTTTCTGAGCTAGAAGCAGAAAAATATTATATTCAATTTGCAACCTGATGGAGGTCAGTATAGATGGACTAATAGAACAAGTCCCACACACTGCTAGAATGCCAAATATTTTTTCAGAGCTAGATGCAGAAAAATATTATATTCAATTTGCAACCTGATGGAGGTCAGTATAGATGGACTAATAGAACAAGTCCCACACACTGCTAGAAGGCCAAATATTTTTTCAGAGCTAGATGCAGAAAAATATTATATTCAATTTGCAACCTGATGGAGGTCAGTATAGATGGACTAATAGAACAAGTCCCACACACTGCTAGAGGGCCAAATATTTTTTCAGAGCTAGATGCAGAAAAATATTATATTCAATTTGCAACCAGATGGAGGTCAGTATAGATGGACTAATAGAACAAGTCCCACACACTGCTAGAGGGCCAAATATTTTTTCAGAGCTAGATGCAGAAAAATATTATATTCAATTTGCAACCAGATGGAGGTCAGTATAGATGGACTAATAGAACAAGTCCCACACACAGCTAGAAGCCCAAATATTTTTTCAGAGGTAGATGCAGAAAAAATTATATTCAGTTTGCAACCTGATGGAGGTCAGTATAGATGGACTAATAGAAAAAGTCCCACACACAGCTAGAAGCCCAAATATTTTTTCAGAGGTAGATGCAGAAAAAAATTATATTCAATTTGCAACCTGATGGAGGTCAGTATAGATGGACTAATATAACAAGTCCCACACAATGCTAGAAGGCCAAATATTTTTTCAGAGCTAGATGCAGAAAAAAATTATATTCAATTTGCAACCTGATGGAGGTCAGTATAGATGGACTAATATAACAAGTCCCACACACTGCTAGAAGCCCAAATATTTTTTCAGAGCTAGATGCAGAAAAATATTATATTCAATTTGCAACCTGATGGAGGTCAGTATAGATGGACTAATAGAACAAGTCCCACACACTGCTAGAAGGCCAAATATTTTTTCAGAGCTAGATGCAGAAAAATATTATATTCAATTTGAAACTTGATGGAGGTCAGTATAGATGGACTAATAGAACAAGTCCCACACACTGCTAGAAGGCCAATTTTTTTTTCAGAGCTAGATGCAGAAAAATATTATATTCAATTTGCAACCTGATGGAGGTCAGTATAGATGGACTAATAGAACAAGTCCCACACACTGCTAGAAGGCCAAATATTTTTTCAGAGCTAGATGCAGAAAAATATTATATTCAATTTGAAACTTGATGGAGGTCAGTATAGATGGACTAATAGAAGAAGTCCCACACACTGCAAGAAGGCCAAATATTTTTTCAGAGCTAGATGCAGAAAATATTATATTCAATTTGCAACCTGATGGCGGTCAGTATAGAAGGACTAATAGAACAAGTCCCACACCCTGCTAGAGGGCCAAATATTTTTTCAGAGCTAGATGCAGAAAAATATTATATTCAGTTTGCAACCTGATGGAGGTCAGTATAGATGGACTAATAGAACAAGTCCCACACACTGCTAGAAGGCCAAATATTTTTTCAGAGCTAGATGCAGAAAAATATTATATTCAATTTGAAACCTGATGGAGGTCAGTATAGATGGACTAATAGAACAAGTCCCACACACTGCTAGAAGCCCAAATATTTTTTCAGAGCTAGATGCAGAAAAATATTATATTCAATTTGCAACCTGATGGAGGTCAGTATAGAAGGACTAATAGAACAAGTCCCACACACTGCTAGAAGGCCAAATGTTTTTTCAGCGCTAGATGCAGAAAAAAATTATATTCAATTTGCAACCAGATGGAGGTCAGTATAGATGGACTAATAGAACAAGTCCCACACACAGCTAGAAGCCCAAATATTTTTTCAGAGGTAGATGCAGAAAAAATTATATTCAGTTTGCAACCTGATGGAGGTCAGTATAGATGGACTAATAGAACAAGTCCCACACACAGCTAGAAGCCCAAATATTTTTCCTGAGGTAGATGCAGAAAAAAAATATATTCAATTTGCAACGTTATGGAGGTCAGTATAGATGGACTAATAGAACAAGTCCCACACACTGCTAGAAGCCCAAATATTTTTTCATAGCTAGATGCAGAAAAAAATTAATTTCAATTTGCAACCTGATGGAGGTCAGTATAGATGGACTAATAGAACAAGTCCCACACACTGCTAGAAGGCCAAATATTTTTTCAGAGCTAGATGCAGAAAAAAATTATATTCAATTTGCAACCTGATGGAGGTCAGTATAGATGGACTAATAGAACAAGTCCCACACACTGCTAGAAGGCCAAATATTTTTTCTGAGCTAGATGCAGAAAAAAATTATATTCAATTTGCAACCTGATGGAGGTCAGTATAGATGGACTAATAGAACAAGTCCCACACACTGCTAGAAGCCCAAATATTTTTTCAGAGCTAGATGCAGAAAAATATTATATTCAATTTGCAACCTGATGGAGGTCAGTATAGATGGACTAATAGAACAAGTCCCACACACTGCTAGAAGGCCAAATATTTTTTCAGAGCTAGATGCAGAAAAATATTATATTCAATCTGCAACCTGATGGAGGTCAGTATAGATGGACTAATAGAACAAGTCCCACACACTGCTAGAAGGCCAAATATTTTTTCAGAGCTAGATGCAGAAAAAAATTATATTCAATTTGCAACCGGATGGAGGTCAGTATAGATGGACTAATAGAACAAGTCCCACACACTGCTAGAAGGCCAAATATTTTTTCAGAGCTAGATGCAGAAAAAAATTATATTCAATTTGCATCCTGATGGAGGTCAGTATAGATGGACTAATAGAACAAGTCCCACACACTGCTAGAAGCGTAAATATTTTTTCTGAGCTAGAAGCAGAAAAATATTATATTCAATTTGCAACCTGATGGAGGTCAGTATAGATGGACTAATAGAACAAGTCCCACACACTGCTAGAATGCCAAATATTTTTTCAGAGCTAGATGCAGAAAAATATTATATTCAATTTGCAACCTGATGGAGGTCAGTATAGATGGACTAATAGAACAAGTCCCACACACTGCTAGAAGGCCAAATATTTTTTCAGAGCTAGATGCAGAAAAATATTATATTCAATTTGCAACCTGATGGAGGTCAGTATAGATGGACTAATAGAACAAGTCCCACACACTGCTAGAGGGCCAAATATTTTTTCAGAGCTAGATGCAGAAAAATATTATATTCAATTTGCAACCAGATGGAGGTCAGTATAGATGGACTAATAGAACAAGTCCCACACACTGCTAGAGGGCCAAATATTTTTTCAGAGCTAGATGCAGAAAAATATTATATTCAATTTGCAACCAGATGGAGGTCAGTATAGATGGACTAATAGAACAAGTCCCACACACAGCTAGAAGCCCAAATATTTTTTCAGAGGTAGATGCAGAAAAAATTATATTCAGTTTGCAACCTGATGGAGGTCAGTATAGATGGACTAATAGAAAAAGTCCCACACACAGCTAGAAGCCCAAATATTTTTTCAGAGGTAGATGCAGAAAAAAATTATATTCAATTTGCAACCTGATGGAGGTCAGTATAGATGGACTAATATAACAAGTCCCACACAATGCTAGAAGGCCAAATATTTTTTCAGAGCTAGATGCAGAAAAAAATTATATTCAATTTGCAACCTGATGGAGGTCAGTATAGATGGACTAATATAACAAGTCCCACACAATGCTAGAAGGCCAAATATTTTTTCAGAGCTAGATGCAGAAAAAAATTATATTCAATTTGCAACCTGATGGAGGTCAGTATAGATGGACTAATAGAACAAGTCCCACACACTGCTAGAAGGCCAAATATTTTTTCAGAGCTAGATGCAGAAAAAAATTATATTCAATTTGCAACCTGATGGAGGTCAGTATAGATGGACTAATAGAACAAGTCCCACACACTGCTAGAAGCCCAAATATTTTTTCAGAGCTAGATGCAGAAAAATATTATATTCAATTTGCAACCTGATGGAGGTCAGTATAGATGGACTAATAGAACAAGTCCCACACACTGCTAGAAGGCCAAATATTTTTTCAGAGCTAGATGCAGAAAAATATTATATTCAATTTGAAACTTGATGGAGGTCAGTATAGATGGACTAATAGAAGAAGTCCCACACACTGCAAGAAGGCCAAATATTTTTTCAGAGCTAGATGCAGAAAATATTATATTCAATTTGCAACCTGATGGCGGTCAGTATAGAAGGACTAATAGAACAAGTCCCACACACTGCTAGAGGGCCAAATATTTTTTCAGAGCTAGATGCAGAAAAATATTATATTCAATTTGCAACCAGTTGGAGGTCAGTATAGATGGACTAATAGAACAAGTCCCACACACAGCTAGAAGCCCAAATATTTTTTCAGAGGTAGATGCAGAAAAAATTATATTCAGTTTGCAACCTGATGGAGGTCAGTATAGATGGACTATTAGAAAAAGTCCCACACACAGCTAGAAGCCCAAATATTTTTTCAGAGGTAGATGCAGAAAAAAATTATATTCAATTTGCAACGTGATGGAGGTCAGTATAGATGGACTAATAGAACAAATCCCACACACTGCTAGAAGCCCAAATATTTTTTCAGAGCTAGATGCAGAAAAAAATTATATTCAATTTGCAACCTGATGGAGGTCAGTATAGATGGACTAATAGAACAAGTCCCACACAATGCTAGAAGGCCAAACATTTTTTCAGAGCTAGATGCAGAAAAAAATTATATTCAATTTTCAACCTGATGGAGGTCAGTATAGATGGACTAATAGAACAAGACACACACTGCTAGAAGGCCAAATATTTTTTCAGAGCTAGATGCAGAAAAAAATTATATTCAATTTGCAACCTGATGGAGGTCAGTATAGATGGACTAATAGAACAAGTCCCACACACTGCTAGAAGCCCAAATATTTTTTCAGAGCTAGATGCAGAAAAATATTATATTCAATTTGCAACCTGATGGAGGTCAGTATAGATGGACTAATAGAACAAGTCCCACACACTGCTAGAAGGCCAAATATTTTTTCAGAGCTAGATGCAGAAAAATATTATATTCAATTTGAAACTTGATGGAGGTCAGTATAGATGGACTAATAGAACAAGTCCCACACACTGCTAGAAGGCCAATTTTTTTTTCAGAGCTAGATGCAGAAAAATATTATATTCAATTTGCAACCTGATGGAGGTCAGTATAGATGGACTAATAGAACAAGTCCCACACACTGCTAGAAGGCCAAATATTTTTTCAGAGCTAGATGCAGAAAAATATTATATTCAATTTGAAACTTGATGGAGGTCAGTATAGATGGACTAATAGAAGAAGTCCCACACACTGCAAGAAGGCCAAATATTTTTTCAGAGCTAGATGCAGAAAATATTATATTCAATTTGCAACCTGATGGCGGTCAGTATAGAAGGACTAATAGAACAAGTCCCACACACTGCTAGAGGGCCAAATATTTTTTCAGAGCTAGATGCAGAAAAATATTATATTCAATTTGCAACCAGTTGGAGGTCAGTATAGATGGACTAATAGAACAAGTCCCACACACAGCTAGAAGCCCAAATATTTTTTCAGAGGTAGATGCAGAAAAAATTATATTCAGTTTGCAACCTGATGGAGGTCAGTATAGATGGACTATTAGAAAAAGTCCCACACACAGCTAGAAGCCCAAATATTTTTTCAGAGGTAGATGCAGAAAAAAATTATATTCAATTTGCAACGTGATGGAGGTCAGTATAGATGGACTAATAGAACAAATCCCACACACTGCTAGAAGCCCAAATATTTTTTCAGAGCTAGATGCAGAAAAAAATTATATTCAATTTGCAACCTGATGGAGGTCAGTATAGATGGACTAATAGAACAAGTCCCACACAATGCTAGAAGGCCAAACATTTTTTCAGAGCTAGATGCAGAAAAAAATTATATTCAATTTGCAACCTGATGGAGGTCAGTATAGATGGACTAATAGAACAAGTCCCACACACTGCTAGAAGCCCAAATATTTTTTCAGAGCTAGATGCAGAAAAATATTATATTCAATTTGCAACCTGATGGAGGTCAGTATAGATGGACTAATAGAACAAGTCCCACACACTGCTAGAAGGCCAAATATTTTTTCAGAGCTAGATGCAGAAAAATATTATATTCAATTTGAAACTTGATGGAGGTCAGTATAGATGGACTAATAGAACAAGTCCCACACACTGCTAGAAGGCCAATTTTTTTTTCAGAGCTAGATGCAGAAAAATATTATATTCAATTTGCAACCTGATGGAGGTCAGTATAGAAGGACTAATAGAACAAGTCCCACACACTGCTAGAAGGCCAAATATTTTTTCAGAGCTAGATGCAGAAAAAAATTATATTCAATTTGCAACCTGATGTAGGTCAGTATAGATGGACTAATAGAACAAGTCCCACACACAGCTAGAAGCCCAAATATTTTTTCAGAGGTAGATGCAGAAAAAATTATATTCAATTTGCAACCTTATGGAGGTCAGTATAGATGGACTAATAGAATGATGCTATGCCCGAAAGGTTTTACTTCACTAGGTGCAGTAACAAAAAATTGGTATTCTATACCCAGGTTGTGTAGCTTGCAACACAGATAGGCTACTCCACTGACTAACACACTCTGCAATAGGCCAAAAAGGATTAGCTTTGCTAGATTTAGCCAAATGCTGTGAAAAAAACTTGCACAGCACTGGCACAGACCTGCCTGGCAAAAACTGATAGGAACTGATCTAACTTAGTCCTGAAAAGGACTGCAATTACAATTAGTCTTTACTCCCAACCTATCTATTTTAGAGCAGAGACCTGCCTGATAAAAGTCGTAGGAAATGCTGTGACCTAGTACTTAAAAGGACTGCAATCACAACTATTCCCTACTCCCAAGCTGTCTGTAGATTTGTGCGAAAATTGGCTTGAAATTAACAAGGTATAGCGCACACAGCAACAGCGGTGCCGTCTAACACACAGCTGCAGCAGTGAGAAAATGGTGGCGACGGGGAAAATGGCTGGGTCTTATAGGGCAAGGACATGAGACATACACTGCCAATGACACATGCCCTTGCTTGTGTGAAAAAAAGCACTTCGCTCCGTGTGTGCGCTGCTGATAGGCTGACAGATTGCACCTCCCCACTGTAAATGCTGGAAAGAGAAAAAAAAAATGGAGATCTTCATTATTCCTGCAGAGATCCATCCCCTGCCCCTCCCCCCGCCCCACTGTACACACAAACTGCCTATTAACATTAATTTTTATCATTACTGAGAAAAAATCCAGCTATGATTTTGGTGCACGAACAGTTATCGAACATAACCTCGAACAGCCGAATTTTTTTCAAATCGTTCGTGTTCGCTGAACGGCTCGAACACCGCCCAAAACAGCTCGAATTTGAGATTGGCGAACAGTTCAAGTCAAACACCTCTCATCTCTACTCCTGATGAGGTTGTGGATGGTCTCCTGTGGGATCTCCTCCCAGACCTGGACTAAAGCATCCGCCAACTCATGGACAGTCTGTGGTACAACGTGACGTTGGTGGATGGAGCGAGAGTGCTCAATCAGATTCAGGTCTGTGGAACGGGTGGGCCAGTCCATAGCTTCAATGCCTTCATCTTCCAGGAACTACTGACACACTCCAGCCACATGAGGTCTGGCATTGTCCTGCATTAGGAGGAACCCAGGGCCAACAGCACCAGCATATGGTCTCACAAGGGGTCTGAGGATCTCATCTCGGTACCTAATGGCAGTCAGGCTACCTCTGGCGAGCTCATGAAGGGCTGTGTGGCCCTTCAAAGAAATGCCACCCCACATCATTACTGACCCACTGCCAAACCGGTCATGCTGAAGGATGTTGCAGGGAGCAGATCGCTCTCCACGGCGTCTCCAGACTCTATCATGTCTGTCACATGTGCTCAGTGTGAACCTGCTTTCATCTGTGAAGAGCACAGGGCGCCACTGGTGACTTTGCAAATCCTGGTGTTCTGTAGAAAATGCCAAGCGTCCTGCACGGTGTTGGGCTGTGGATGTCGGGCCCTCATACCACCCTCATGGAGTCAGTTTCTAACCGTTTGTGCAGACACATGCATATTTATGGCCTTCTGGAGGTCATTTTGCAGGGTTCTGGCAGTGCTCCTTCTGTTCCTCCTTGCACAAAGGCGAAGGTACAGGGCCTGCTGCTGGGTTGTTTGCCTCCTACGGCCTCCTCCACTTCTCCTGGTGTACTAGCCTGTCTCCTGGTAGTGCCTCCAGCTTCTGGACACTACGCTGACAGACACAGCAAACCTTCTTGTAACAGCTCGCATTGATGTGCCTGGATGAGCTGCACTACCTGAGCAACTTCTGTGAGTTGTAGAGTCCGTCTCATGCTACCACGAGTGTGAAACATTCAAACGTGACCAAAACATCAGCCAGAAAGCATTGGTACTGAGATGTGGTCTGGGGTCCCCACATGCAGAACCACTCCTTTATTGAGGGTGTCTTGATAATTGCTAATAATTTCCATCTATTGTCTATTCCATTTGCACAACAGCATGTGAAATTGATTGTCAATCAGTGTTGCTTCCTAAGTGGACAGTTTGATTTCACAGAAGTTTGATTTACTTGGAGTAGTGTAAATACACATGTACGGTTCATGGAGGGGGCCAGCAACCTAATCTGGTCGCAGAGGATTAACCCAGACATACACATACATTTCTGAATTATTCTTGGTTATTCATTTAATATTTACTTATCTAATTATAGATCTTGTAATAAACCCCAGAAAAGACAAGATACTATATATATAATTTACGTATCTCAACACTATGTTGAGCCTAAAGAAATTGGCTCTACAAACAAGAAGAGAATTCAATAATATAAAACCATTATTTTTAATAGAAAAATTATTAAAAAAATCACAGACAACAATCACAACAGGGAATATATAAAACCGTCAGCAAGACAGATCCATAACAAGTAGTGTTGAGCGAGCACTAAAATGCTCGGGTGCTCGAAGCTCGAGCCGAGCACGCCGTGATACTCGGGTGCTCGACCCGAGCAACGAGCCCAGTGTTAGTCTATGGGAGACTCGAGCATTTTTGCAGTGGCACCCCCGGCAGTCTTTTAAAAGCCTAACAAGTGCCCAAAACGATAGTTACAGTGCTCAAATGACATGGGGACAGCATGGGGATCGCCCCAGGAAGCATTTCTGACCCCCAGGTCACTGTTGTCAACAACGTGGTCCGAGGTATTAAGCCACTTTTACGGGCTCACAATAAAACGTTCAAAAACGAAAGTGAAACTTTTTTCCTTTGAAATATGTTAAGGAACATCCTTTCCAGGGAAAAGACTTGTGTATAAGTTAAAATAAATGACCCAAAACAAAAATACTCCTCCACACCTTCGGCTATGTTCACAAGTAGCATTTTTTATGTGTTTTTGCACTTTTGTATTGCTTTCAACTATGACAAATGCTTTCACCGGGAAATGTCATTTTAACATTTTACAACCTTATCTGGCCATGTGCTGTGAGACGCATGCATAAAGTGCTGAAAAGACATGGTAACAGCATGGGGAAGACCCCTGGAAGAATCTCTGACTCCCAGGTCACTGTCTAAAAGTGTGCCCATCAAAAGTGATCCTTGCCGCATCAGAAGATGCAGACTTGCAACTATCCCCATGCAAGTTCTAGTCCCAGGGCAGTGTTCAATTGTACCTCCCCCATTCCTTGCAATGCAAGCGCAAGTATGCAGCCTGCCACCCACCCACCCCAGGCTGCAATACCATACTGCTTGCTTGCTTGAACTTGAAATTGGGCCTTTTAGGCATGTGGAGGCGGAATCTGGCCACCACGTCATGGCTGTGTTGGCGTCCTGGAGTCCATACTCAGTCCCCAGCTGCCCGGCGGCCGGGTGTCCATACTCGGTCCCCAGCCGCCCCGCGGCCGGGTGTCCACACACGGTCCCCAGCCGCCTGGGGGCAGCCGGGTGTCCATAAACAGTCCCCAGCCGCCCCTATTTCTCCTTGGAACATCCCCCCACACAATTTTGTTAGCCCGGCCTGCTTTAGGCTGCATTGGACGAGCCCACCAGAGAACCAGATTCCTCCGGTGGGCCCTGACTTCTCCATCGGTGGAGTTGAGAGTGCCAAGGTGAGGAGCATGATGATGATGACAGAAGTTAGCATCTGCTATGTTTTCTTTTAATGCAAGTGTAAGTGTGCAGCTTGCCACCCACCCACCCCCAGACTGCAATTCCATACTGCTAGCTTGCACTTGAAATGGGGCCTTTTAGTTTGGAGGAGGCCGAAGCTGGCCACTACCTCATAGCTGCTTCGGCAGCGAGGTATCCATACTCAGTCCCCAGCCGCCCCTATTTGTCCCGGTGTGCCTTATACATAAGATTAAGCGCGTATACCAAAACATTACCTGTGCCCTCCGCAGTGCATTTAGTGGGAAGGAGAGCCTATTCCGCTGTAGTGTGTGCATGCCAAACCCCTGTTCATGGTACATGCGAAGATGCCTCTCACCTTGCACCTGTCGTTGCAGACTTGCAACTATCCCCATTCAAGTCCTTGTCCCAGGGCAGTGTTCAATTGTACCTCTCCCATTCTTTGCAATACAAGCGCAAGTATGCAGCCTGCCACCCACCCACCCCCAGACTGCAATACCATACTGCTTGCTTGCTTGCACTTTAAATTGGGCCTTTTGGGCATGTGGAGGCGGAATCTGGCCACCACGCCATGGCTGTGTCTGCGGCCTGGTATCCATACTCAGTCCCCAGCCGCCTGGTGGCCGGGTGTCCACGCTTGCTCCCCAGCCTCCAGGGGGTGGCCGGGTGTCCATACTCGGTCCCCAGCCACCCCTATTTGTCCCGGTAACCTTTCCCACACTTTTCTTAGCCTGGCCTGCTTTAGGGCAGCATTGGCCGAGCCCACCGGACTATCAGACTCCTCCGGTGGGCCCTGGCTTCTCCATCAGAGGAGTTGAGAGTGCCAAGGTGAGGAGCATGATGAGAATGATAGAAGTTAGCATCTGCTTTGTTTTGTTGTAATGCAAGCGCATGTATGTAGTAGCGGCTAGGCCTGAGGTGGTCAGCGTTTTGGCGCATATCCTACCTCCTCCGAGGATTGCTGGATGTTTTCCAGCTACTATCCAAGTTCTATGACTCCCGATAAAACAAAGCTTCAGGTGATAAATGATGGATGAGGTAGTGGCAAAGGAGAAAGAGCAGGAGGAACAGGGACCATTCACATCAATATCAGGCCAGTCAACCAGATATGTCTTGTAGGATATGTTTCTGTTACAAAAGGAGCGGTTCGGCTACACAGTTATAGGGCATACAGTGAGTGCAATGCCTACCAAAAATTTCGAGGCACTCCAATGCCCCTTGGAAATGACATGGAGGTCAGAGGGCATTAACTAAACCTTTTTTTCCATTTATAGCAACTGGGTCTCCTGTGCACTGTTGGCCTAAGCAGTGAATGGAAGGCTTTCCAAAAATTATGAGGAACTGCAGTGCCCCTTACAAGAGCCATGTGTGGCACCCCAGGGGTCTGGTCACCACAGTAATAGAGATATTACGTCGGAGAGCAAGTGGGAGGTTTCCTGGTCAGGATCCCTTAAACTTGCAACATCCTCCTGCCCCAGTCCTGGGAGGGGAGAATTCTGCCCTTATAAACTGGATCTGGGGCGGGGTTGAGTGAGTCAGAGAACATAGAACAGTCAGAGTCAGAGTGAGAGCAAGGGAAAGTAACAGCAAGGAGCTCTGTAGGAGCTAGGAGCTAAAGACCAGGGGCTGGAAGCTGTGCAGAGCTCGCCCTGGCAGAAGACAATAGGAACCGGACACAGGAGTCCGAGGCTGTGAGGACTTATATATCCAGCAGCAGAAACCAGCCAGCAGGGGATTTCAGGGCCTCTGGCCATAGAAGCCCGGAGGCTCAGTCACAAGCAAGGGACCAGCACCGCCGTCGTGGAGCGGAGGCTAACAGAAGGCCCCAAGTCACCAGCCATACGGGTGAGCACTACACGGTACACTCAGGGACGTGGGCTACTTCTACCCAGGAAGCCAGGAAGAGTGCAGACAGACGGGGAGGCCTACAACTCCACCTGGCCAGAGGAACTCCTGCTTGCTCACTGACTGACCAGGCCTCTTATGCTAGCCAGTACTCCCGGGAGGGTCTACCTTATAATCATCAGTAAAGACCCTGAACTGCACTGCAAAGACTCTGAGTCGTTCCTGCTGCGCTCGTGCCCCCATGATCCACACTCACTGCCCTGAGGCTATACTCCTCCTGTGGGGAGTTATCCCATTCTCTGCTGCGCACACAACACCAGCCTCAGCGGTCTGCCTCGCAGCGGTGGTACTCCCTGACAGCAATCCACGGGTGGCGCAGTCGGACAATTAACCTCAAAACCTAAGAAAGACTGCCACTGGTTTGACCAGCCTGAGCCACGGGACCGGGTCACCGCCACGGAGACTACAGACCCCAGAGACCCGGCACCGAGTATCCCACACACGTGTACACACGACCCAGGGGGCGGGTCACATGCAGTACAGCATATTACAAACATAAGTCCCATTATTGAGGAGTGGGAGTCCCATAGTATTTGCTTATGCCTTGCAAGCAAAAGCTGCCAAAAATTAGGACGGAGCAACTTGCAATGCCCCTTACAAGAGCCATGCAGTACAGCATATTACAAACATAAGTCCTATTATTGGGGAGTGGGTGTCCCATAGTATTTGCTTATGCCTTGCAAGCAAAAGCTGCCAAAAATTAGGACGGAGCAACTTGCAATGCCCCTTACAAGAGCCATGCAGTACAGCATATTACAAACATAAGTCCCATTATTGGGGAGTGGGTCTCCCATAGTATTTGCTTATGCTTTCCAAGCAAAAGCTGCCAAAAATTAGGACGGAGCAACTTGCAATGCCTCTTACAAGAGCCATGCAGTACAGCATATTACAAACATAAGTCCCATTATTGGGGAGTGGGTGTCCCATGGTATTTGCTTATGCCTTCCAAGCAAAAGCTGCCAAAAATTAGGACAGAGCAACTTGCAATGCCCCTTACAAGAACCATGCAGTACAGCATATTACAAACATAAGTCCCATTATTGGGGAGTGGGTCTCCCATAGTATTTGCTTATGCTTTCCAAGCAAAAGCTGTCAAAAATTAGGATGGAGCAACTTGCAATGCCCCTTACAAGAGCCATGCAGTACAGCATATTACAAACATAAGTCCCATTATAGGGGAGTTTGTGTCTCATAGTATTTGCTTATGCCTTGCAAGCAAAAGCTGCCAAAAATAAGGACGGAGGAACTTGCAATGCTGGCACCCTGGTGGTATAGTGGTGGTGGAGGCTGAGGATAAGGAGAAGAAGATAAAACAGCCAAAATGAGGAAGCGTATACCCATGTGTGGGTGTGAAGCCGTGCATGTGAATACACCTCCCGAAATAACACAGTGGATTTGACTTTATGTTACTCTGCTGTCATTTGGTGGTCATGAGAAGTCTGGCCCAATCCAGCCCTTGTTCATTTTGATAAGGGTCAGCTTGTCAGCATTGTCAGTTGACAGGCGAGTGCGCTTAGCAGTTATAATTCCCCCAGCGGCACTAAAAACACACTCCGATAACACGCTAGTGGCAGGGCAGGCCAGGACCTCCAAGGCGTACAGAGCGAGTTCATTCCAAGTGTCCAGCTTGGATACCCAATAATTAAAAGGCACAGAGGAATCACGGAGGACGCTGGTACGGTCGGCAAGGTACTCCCTCACCATCTTTTGAAACTTTCCACTCCTTGTGAGAGTACCCCGCGCCTCAGGGCCTGTAAGCTGGGCGGGTGTCAGAAAACTGTCCCAGAACGTTGACAGTGTTCCCCTGCCTCTGCTGGATTGGAGTTGCATCTCTCTCGCCTGTACGCCTTGGTTGGGCAACGAACTGTGACCTCTGCCGCTAGCGTGTTCAGATGGGAATTTTTTTAAGAGTTCTGCAGCAAGGGCCTTCTGGTACTGCCCCATTTTTGTAGACCTATCCACCTCAGGAATAAGAGAGTGAAAGTTCTCCTTGTAGCGGGGGTCTACAAGTGTCACCAACCAGTAATGACTGTCACCCAACATTTTGACAACGCGAGGGTCACGGTTAAGGCAGCGAAACATAAAGTCAGCCATGCGTGCCAGACTGGTAGCGGGCAAGATTTCCGTGTCCTCACCAAGATGACGACTGACCAAGCTCTCCTCCTCCTCCTCCTCCTCTTCCTCCTCCCCCCTGTCCTCAGGCCTCCAACGCTGAACCGACGGTTTGACATTTGCACAGGTACTACCATCTACAACGCATGATAGCAGCTCCTGTTCTTCCTCCTCCTCCTCCTCCTCTCCCTCATTGTCCCCAATGCACGTTGGGATGAGATGAGGCTGGGCTGTGTGTAATCGCCCGCTACGGCTTCTTGATCCATCTCATCATACTCTGGCTGCAATGCCTACTCTTTAATTCTCTGCAGAGAGCGTTGCAAAAGACAGACAAGTGGGATTCTGACACTAATGATGGCCACTCACCATCTTGGTGGCCTCCTCAAAGTTTGTCAGGATGGTACATATGTCAGACATCCAGGTCCACTCCTGAGGTCTTATGTGTGGAGTCTGGCCTGAATATCGACGGCCTTGTTGCAGCTGGTACTCCACAACTGCTCTCTTCTGCTCACAAATCCTTTGCAACATGTAGAGGGTAGAGTTCCAACCTGTGGGGACATCACACACCAGTCGGTGTGCCGGAAGCTGCAAACGCTGCTGCAACACAGCAAGGGCGGCAGAAGCTGTAGCCGACTTGCGAAAATGAGCTGACAGGCGGCGTACTTTCACGAGCAGATCTGGCAACTCGGGGTACGATTTAAGAAACCGCTGAACCACGAGGTTAAGCACATGAGCCAGGCATGGTACGTGTGTAATCTCACCTCGCCTCAGAGCTGCCACCAGGTTACGGCCATTGTCACACACGACCATGCCGGGATGTAGGTTCAGCGGTCTCAGCCACAGATCTGCCTGCTCTTTCACAGCTGTCCACAACTCACAAGCAGTGTGAGGTTTATAACCTAAGCTTATGAGTTTCAGCACAGCCTGTTGCCGCTTGGCAGAGGCAGTACTGCAATGCTTCCAGCTTGTAACTGATGTGGTGATATCTGAGATGGAGGCTGAACATGAGGAGGAGGAGGAGGATGCGCAGGAGCTGTACACTGTGGGGGCAACTCTGACTGACATAGGGCCCGCAATCCTCGGTGTTGGGAGGGTGTGTTCCGTCCCAAGGTCCGACTGGGTCCCGGCTTCCACTATGTTTACCCAGTGTGCCATCAGAGAGATGTACCGTCCCTGACCACAAGCACTTGTCCACGTGTCCGTTGTCAGGTGGACTCTCCCAGTAACTGCGTTGTTGAGGGCATGGCAGATGCTTTGGGACACGTGCTTGTGTGGTGCGGGGATGGCACACCAGGCAAAATAGTGTCGGCTGGGGACCGAGTACCGAGGGACGGCCACCGCCATAAGATTGCGGAAGGATTCCTTCTCCACCAGCCTAAAAGGCAGCATTTCCAACGCAAGCAGTCGTGAAATGTGCGAATTTAGGACTGTGGCCTGTGGGGCGTTGGCTGCGAATTTCCGCTTTAGTTCAAAGGTCTGGGATATGGACAGTTGAACGCTGCGGTGGGACGTGGACGTGGACGTTGATGCTGTTTCTTGAGAAACTGCCATAACAAGTGAAGACTGAGAGGAGGGGGCATCTTTACATGCAGTATGAACAGGGGATTGCCTTGCACACACAACAGGGGGTTCTATTGCACGCACAACAGTGGAAGAAGCAGTGGTGACACCCGCTGACACTGGTCGTGGACCCTGGGTTTCGCCCCACAAAGTCGGGTGCTTTGCTGCCTTGTGCCTGATCATGCTGGTGGTGGTCAGGCTGGTAGTTTTGTCACCCCTGCTGATGCTGGCATGGCAGGTGGAACATATGGCCTTTTCGGGGTTATCAGCAGAGTCTTTAAAAAAATTCCAGACTCTGGAAGACCTACCGCTTGCACTGGCAACGTCCCTCGTGTCGGTGTTACGGGGAACGGTTGCCTGCCTTCTGTCTGCGGCCGCCACACTGCTTCTTCCTGCCTGTTGGGGTACTCTGCCTCCCTCAACCTGTGTGCTGCTGGCCTCACTCTGCATGTCCTCCTTCCACGTTGGGTCAGTTACTAGATCACCCACCACCTCCTCCTCTTCCACTTGCGCACCACGATCCTCCTCCTCACTTCCTGGCAATTGTGTCTCGTCATCATCCACCTCTTGTGACAGATTGCCAACGTCGACTTCCTGTGGCCGTGGCTGTTCAAATATTTGGGCATCGCAATATGGGATCTCCTCTTCCACCACTTCAAGCGTATCAGGCGAGGGGCCCAAATATGGAAATGGACCAGTGAACAGCTCTTCAGAGTATCCAAGTGAGGGATCACTTGCTGTCTGACGACACTCGGCATGGAGGGAGGAAGGAGCATCAGGGTGAGGAGGAGTATGCAGTCGAGACTCACGGCAACTATGAGTTGACCATGTGGAAGACAGACCGGAGGTGGTGGTGCCCAGGTAACTGGAAGTATTATCTGCTATCCAATTAAAAACCTGTTCACACTGATCAGTTCTCAATACTGGTGTTGTTCTGTGCTTCCCTAGTAATTCGGTCAAGAAGTGGGAGCGAGAAGATGTGGCTGTTGGTTGTGGCACATTTTCATCTTGGCCACGGCCCCATCCTCTGCACGAATCATCACCAGAACGTCCACTTCCACGTCCCTTGCCACGCGCCTTACCCATTGTAAATGAAGTAAAATAGCTTACACTTGCACTATCAATGGGAAAAGGGTTATAAAGAGTAGATTAGAACCGTGGAAGAGGAAAACCACAGTTATTGTTTACTGGGGTATACCACACTTTTTTAAATAGAGATATTTGCGGCTGAACAGTGAGCGACACACTCAAACTGCTTTTTTTTTTAGATACCAAAGGCCCAAAACTGGATAGTACAGCGCTTTGACCCGTGGAACTGCGAAACCACACTGGGATGTCGTGCCTACACAAGACTATTTTCAACAGATATATTTTTGTGTCACAACAGTCAGGAGACACTACTGTTTTTCTTTACGGAAAAAAACTACCAAAAGCTGAATAATAGAGATTTTTTACCGTGGGATGGCAAAACCACAGTTATTGTTTACTGGGGTATACCACACTTTTTTAAATAGAGATATTTGCGGCTGAACAGTGAGCGACACACTCAAACTGCTTTTTTTTTTAGATACCAAAGGCCCAAATCTGGATAGTACAGCGATTTGACCCGTGGAACTGCGAAACCACACTGGGATGTCGGGCCTAAACAAGACTATTTTCAACAGATATATTTTTGTGTCACAACAGTCAGGAGACACTACTGTTTTTCTTTACGGAAAAAACTACCAAAAGCTGAATAATAGAGATTTATTACCGTGGGATGGCAAAACCACAGTTATTGTTTACTGGGGTATACCACACTTTTTTAAATAGAGATATTTGCGGCTGAACAGTGAGCGACACACTCAAACTGCTTTTTTTTTTTAGATACCAAAGGCCCAAAACTGGATAGTACAGCGATTTGACCCATGGAACTGCGAAACCACGCTGGGATGTCGGGCCTACACAAGACTATTTTCAACAGATATATTTTTGTGTCACAACAGTCAGGAGACACTACTGTTTTTCTTTACGGAAAAAACTACCAAAAGCTGAATAATAGAGATTTTTTTACTGTGGGATGGCAAAATCACAGTTATTGTTTACTGGGGTATACCACACTTTTTTAAATAGAGATATTTGTGGCTGAACAGTGAGCAACACACTCAAACTGCTTTTTTATAGATACCAAAGGCCCAAAACTAGATAGTACAGCGATTTGACCCGTGGAACTGCGAAACCACACTGGGATGTCGGGCCTACACAAGACTATTTTCAACAGATATATTTTTGTGTCACAACAGTCAGGAGACACTACTGTTTTTCTTTACGGAAAAAACGACCAAAAGCTGAATAATAGAGATTTATTACCGTGGGATGGCAAAACCACAGTTATTGTTTACTGGGGTATACCACACTTTTTAAAATAGAGATATTTGCGGCTGAACAGTGAGCGACACACTCAAACTGCTTTTTGTTTAGATACCAAAGACCCAAAACTGGATAGTACAGCGATTTGACCCGAGGAACTGCGAAACCACACTGGGATTTCGGGCCTAAACAAGACTATTTTCAATAGATATATTTTTGTGTCACAACAGTCAGGAGACACTACTGTCTTTCTTTACGGAAAATATACCAAAACCTGAATAATAGAGATTTTTTACCGCGGGATGGCAAAACCACAGTTATTGTTTACTGGGGTATACCACACTTTTTTAAATAGAGATGTTTGCAGCTGAACAGTGAGCGACACACTCAAACTGTTTTTTTTTTTAGATACATATGGCCCAAAGTGGAAAATACAGAGGTTTGAAAAATAACACTTCTGTTTCTCTAGCCTACACCAGACTATTTTCAACAATTATATTTGTGTCTGAGAAATCAGAGACACGCTTTTTTTTGAGGGGGGGGGGGTGGACACACCAAAAGGTTAATAAGACGGGTATTTGTACAGTGTGAAGGAGGAAAAAAAAGGAGGATTTAGACGAAGCCATTCAGGTGAAACGCGTGTCGAGGAGCGCTGTTCTTTACCCGTACTGCAGACTTTGCATCTCCTTCATCTGCCATGACTCAAGGTAATTTGTGGCTATGCTGAATATCTACTTATATGCTATTTTATTATATATATTGTTGTACTTATCAGCTGGCCCTCCTACCCTCTATTTATATTTATTTTCTTAGACCCCCATTGCCTCCTACATCCTTGGATATAGGCTGGGGCTCTAGGATTTACTTGTAGGCATTTTCCATGGAGTGCTTTCTATAGCAGGGTATGAGCCTTCTTTTTTTTTTCTCTTTGTTGGGGTTCTTTTTCCATCTTACCCCTCACCGTATATGTCACCTTAGCCATTCTTTATTATGCTTTTTGATATTTGCACTTATTTTAAATTGCTGGAATATCGTGTACAATAAAAATTAATACTATTAGCACTTTAAGTGGTATTTCTGTTCTTTATTAGTGTGAGCGGTGCCTTCCACACACTATTCAGTGGATACTGGCCTAACTTCTCCACTTCTCTTTCCTATTATTGGATATATATACCTCTGGTTGTCAGTTCCTTTTATAGGTTTATATGTATGTCTATATATACCCATGTACACCCTACTCATATAAACGCTGGTGTGTATCTCTGTAAGGACTGTATAGTGCCTGGTACAACATAGGATTGTGTTAACAGTAGTATTAACCTATATGGTCATATGTGAACTGCCTCAAAAAATGAAGGGACAGGCTAGCATGGGCCAAAAGATATGTAAGAGAAGGGAGAGGTAATCAATGAATCAATGAAGGAGCTACTCACTGCTAAGGATGGATCTGACCGCACGTGAACCCCGATGACGCCGTTTCGCCTGATGCTTCTTCGAAGGGGCGTTAATGAAAAGAGAAGGGGGTGTGCTATAAATACCTTATGGTCTGAGTTTGGCCAATCACAGGAACCTTGTCTCAGCCTGGGGGTAGCACATGAAGCATCCTACGGCCGCCCACATAAAATGTGACTTCCGTGTGTGGCGCTGTGGAATGCATGGTGGAACGCATGCAGCTCCTGTAGCGCCAGACGGGAAGTCTGTAGGTGCTGCAGGTGCGCATGTGCACTAGCTTGGACAAGGAGACAAACACAGTGTAGTATTGGCGTCTCTGCCTCCTGACAGGCAGAGACGCCGTCTCTCTTACCGCTGTGCTCCCCGCCCGGCGTCTATCAGCGCTCCTGCTGCTGTTGCTGCCAGCGCGCGCAGCTTCCCGGGCACCGGGCTTAGGGCGCGCGCGCGGCATCCTAAGGAGTCCCTGGTCAATGGCCAGAGGACCTCCCGTATATAAGGCACCTCCTCCAAAATGGAGGTGCCCGAGCAAAGTTGTAGCACTGTGTACTTACCTCTGCTTCAGCCTTCAGGTCCTGCTGCCTGCCTGACTACCAGTCCTGCCCGCCAGCCTTACTACCAGTCCTGCCCGCCAGCCTGACTACCAGTTCAGTCCAACAGCCTGACTACCAGTCCAGTCCGCCAGCCTGACTACTCTCCAGCCCGAGAGTCTGTCTACCGTTCAGTCTGCCAGTCTGTCTATGGGCTCTGCCCGCCTGCTTACCTGGAAGCATCTGTGGGTTACCTGCCATGCCTGCCAACCCACTTGTTTACCTGGAAGCACCTGCCTGTTACCTGCCGTGCCTACCAGACAGCCTACCTGTAGGCTTCTGCCTGTTACCTGCCGTGCCTACCGGCCAGCCTACCTGGAGGCTCCTGCTTGTTACCTGCCATGCCTACCTGGAGGCTCCTGCTTGTTACCTGCCGTGTCTGCCAGCCCGTCTACCCAGATCACCCGCCCACCTGCCTGCCATGATCATCTGCTGTACCTGTCAGTCCCTGTCTTTTGACCCGTGGGAGTCACCTGCTCTCATACAAGGTCTGGCCCAGAGTAGCACCTGGTCCCTCTGCTCGGTCCTTCCCTGGTCACGGAGTCGACCTTGGTCAGTCCGAGTTGATACCTAGTTACGCCCCTCTGGTCCCTCCTTGCACCGCAGCACAGAGGTTCCACCACCCGGATCCGTAACACACAGAATGTGGCAAGCCTATGCCGCTAGAGGTGCAAAAGGGGAGTGGCTTCAGGGAACACGTGTGTTAATGTCACAAAAACATAACAAAAGACAGAAACAGAAACTCAAACAGGGGGAAAGAAAGGGAAAGAGGGGTGGAAAGAAAGAATATTATCAACAATGAAAAACAGAAAATAAAAACTATCCCACCAATATACCAAACCAATTGAACAACAGGTCAATGTCAAGGACGGCAAAAAAACATAAAATAGAAGGCAAAATTCTCAATCAAAATAAATAAATCAGAATGAGTGTAGAAATAGAAAAAGATCCCTCATCCTCCCACCATCCATAACAAACCAATTCTATGCTCCTGACCCAGTCTCCCAAAGGCTAATCTAAACAATAACATGGGAATCATACTAACAGCTAACCATATGTCATAAATGCTTTACTTAAGAATATTTCAGGTGGATACATAAACCTCTGAATTGTCCAACCCAGGATAATTCCACAAATGCAGGAAATTCATAATGTTTGGTGTGTTTTACTCCATATATATCAATTAGCAACATATTCTGGTGACATCAGTAGTCTAAGGAGTTGTTATCAGAACCGACCATTTTTCATGTGAATATCAGTGGTTGATCAGATTAGCAGAATATGCCCATTTTCAATGCAGACAGCCAGTGGATGAAAAGATAAACAAGGTGATCATCGCCAAATCCCTCAGACTCACGATGGTAAATAGAATAATAAAAAATATAAAAATATGCACAAAAACATAAAAAACAGATTAAAAAGAAAGGTACCCAAACGTTCCCTGAGACCAACTAGGAAAATAGAAGAAAAACATAGATATATTCAAAAAGCAGTGTGGAAGCAAAGGGGGAAGAGTGATATGCCTCATCAAAGTCTGGTGAAATAAATTCTAGTGCAAATCTAGCTTGAAAACACCCACCGAAAAAAGGTTGTTTGAGGAGGGAGAGAAAGTGTTTAAACAGGTCATGGAGATATACTGTATATCAAAGAAAGGAACCAAAACCTAATGTCTCGTTTAATCCTCATGGTGACAAAGTCCCTAATCTGAAGATCCATCTACTCTCTGTCTGAGCCAATATCTTCCCCAGATCACCCCCCCGCGGACCTAAGATTACTTGGTCAATGGCTTTGATTTTTAAACCATCTGATTTGTAACTGTGCCACAATTTAAAATGTCTGGGAAGAGTTTTCAACAGACTAGGATCTTCTATTGCTTATGCTTTTTCTATATCTCGGACAAGTTCCTTTGTCCTAATCCGAATCTCTCTGGTGGTTAAGCCGATATAAATCTTGCCACAAGGGCATGTAGCATGGTATATTACACCCTTGAAGGTACAGTTCAAGTATTTCCTGATAGAAAATTGGCGAGAGCCATCATGATTACAGAAATATTTGTCTTTTGTCAAGTTTTTACAACCTTTGCACTAACCACATGGAAAAATGCCAACTGTAGAATGAGTCCCTTTCTTTCCCCCTCTTTGAGTTTTTGTTTCTGTCTTTTGTTATGTTCTTCTGACATTAATACCCATGTTCCCTCAAGCCCCTCCCCTTTTGTATCTCTAGTGGCATAGGTTTGCCACATTCTGTGTTAGTCTCCTTGTCCCAGCTAGTGCGCATGCGCACCCGCGGCGCCCACAGACTTCTGGTCCGGCGCTACTGGAGCTGCATGCATTCCACCATGCGTTCCACAACGCCACAGACGGAAGTCACATTTTATGTGGACGGTCATAGGATGCTTCATGCGCCACCCCCTGGCTGAGACAAGGTTCCTGTGATTGGCCAAACTCATACCATGAGGTATTTATAGGACACCCCCTTCTCTTTTCGTTAACGCCCTTTGGAAGGAGCATCAGGCGAAACTGCGTCGTCGGGGTTCACGTGCGGTTAAATCCATCATCAGCAGTGAGTAGCTCCTTCATTGATTTCCTCTCCCTTCTCTTACATATCTTTTGGCCCATGCTAGCCTGTCCCTTCATTCTTTGAGGCAGTTCACATATGGACATATAGGTTAATACTACTGTTAACACAAGCCTCTGTTGTACCAGTCACTATACAGTCCTTAATGAGATACACACCAGCGTTTATATGAGTAGGGTGTACATGGGTATATATAGATATATACTGGGGTGTGCACGCGTCTTCTTGTGCTAAGTGGCTTCGGAGAGAAGTGGCAGTTATTTCAGAGGCCATGGACTAACATTCGTCTTCTTCTTCTCTTTCCACAGGTACATGCTCTGCATAATTCCCCTGCTCCTATGTATGCTGTCATCTAATGCTCTGCTGACCCATCTCTCTGGTACATGCTCTGCATAATTCCCCTGCTCCTATGTATGCTGTCATCCAATGCTCTGCTGACCCATCTCTCTGGTACATGCTCTGCATAATTCCCCTGCTCCTATGTATGCTGTCATCTAATGCTCTGCTGACCCATCTCTCTGGTACATGCTCTGCATAATTCCCCTGCTTCATCTGTCCCACTCCAATCAATATTCACATATGTTTGTCCCTTCCCCACTATATACCTTACCTGATTTTTAGAGGTGCTAAACTGCAGAGACTAGAGTCCTGGCTCTGTCTTTGATCACCCAGCCATCTCCTGTTGAAATGACCAGCTGTTAATTTATCCACAAGCCGTTCCCACAATGCCCTTCTCCTGATATAGTTTAATGTGGCCTAAATATTTAGACTCTCTGTAAGGGGTGCACGCGTGCTGGGGTGTGCATGCGTCTTCTTGTGCTAAGTGGCTTCGGAGAGAAGTGACAGTTATTTCAGAGGCAGTTAGTCGGGGCAGGAGTCAGGTAACAAACACCTTGACCACTTACTCTCCTTTAACTATGTTTCTGTTAGCTCTCACTTTTTCCTCTATAGTCCTCCACTTTCTAATAACCCCTCAAATCCCTACACCAAGTAAGAAACTCTTCATCTCTCCCTCTATCCTCCCCATTTATCTCACCTCCTCCTCCAAATTATTCCTCAACATTAGAGATAAGCGTTGTTCTACTCGAACTGTTCGCCAATCTCAAATTCGAGCTGTTTTGGGCGGTGTTCGAGCCGGTCGGCGAACACGAACAATTTGAGAAAAATTCGGCTGTTCGAGGTTATGTTCGATAACTGTTCGTGCACCAAAATCATAACTGGATTTTTTCTCAGTAATGATGAAAATTAATGTTAATACGCAGTTTGAGTGTACAGCGGGGCGGGGGGAGGGGCAGGGGATGGATCTCTGCAGGAACAATGAAGATCTCCATTTTTTTTTCTCTTTCCCGCATTTGCAGTGGGGAGGAGCAATCTGTCAGCCTATCAGCAGCGCACACACGGAGCGAAGTGCTTTTTTTCACACAAGCAAGGGCATGTGTGATTGGCAGTGTATGTCACATGTCCTTGCCCTATAAGACCAAGCCATTTTCCCCGTCGCCACCATTTTCTCACTGCTGCAGCTGCGTGTTAGACGGCACCGCTGTTGCTGTGTGCGCTATACCTTGTTAATTTCAAGCCAATTTTCGCACAAATATACAGATAGCTTGGGAGTAGGGAATAGTTGTGATTGCAGTCCTTTTAAGGACTAGGTTACAGCATTTCCTACGACTTTTATCAGGCAGGTCTGTGCTCTTAAATAGATAGATTGTGGGAGTAAAGACTAATTGTAATTGGAGTCCTTTTCAGGACTAGGTTACATCAGTTCCTATCAGTTTTTGCCAGGCAGGTCTGTGCCAGTGCTGTGCAAGTTTTTTTCACAGCATTTGGCTGAATCTAGCAAAGCTAATCCTTTTTGGCCTATTGCAGAGTGTGTTAGTCAGTGGAGTAGCCTATCTGTGTTGCAAGATATACCACCTGTGTATAGAATACCAATTTTTTTACTGCACCTAGTGAAGTAAAATCTTTTGGGCATAGCATCATTCTATTAGTCCATCTATACTGACCTCCATCAGGTTGCAAACTGAATATAATTTTTTTCTGCATCTAGCTCTGAAAATATATTTGGGCTTCTAGCAGTGTGTGGGACTTGGTCTATTAGTCCATCTATACTGACCTCCATCAGGTTGCAAATTAAAAATAATTTTTTTCTTCATTTAGCTCTGAAAAAATATTTGGGCTTCTAGCAGTGTGTGGGACTTGTTCTATTAGTCCTTCTATACTGACCTCCAGCAGGTTGCAAATTGAATATAATTTTTTTCTGCATCTAGCTCTGAAAAAATATTTGGGCTTCTAGCGGTGTGTGGGACTTGGTCTATTAGTCCATCTATACTGACCTCCATCAGGTTGCAAATTAAAAATAATTTTTTTCTGCATCTAGCTCTGAAAAAATATTTGGGCTTCTAGCAGTGTGTGGGACTTGGTCTATTAGTCCATCTATACTGACCTCCATCAGGTTGCAAATTAAAAATAATTTTTTTCTTCATTTATCTCTGAAAAAATATTTGGGCTTCTAGCAGCGTGTGGGACTTGTTCTATTAGTCCATCTATACTGACCTCCATCAGGTTGCAAATTAAAAATAATTTTTTTCTGCATCTAGCTCTGAAAAAATATTTGGGCTTCTAGCAGTGTGTGGGACTTGGTCTATTAGTCCATCTATACTGACCTCCATCAGGTTGCAAATTAAAAATATTTTTTTTCTGCATCTAGCTCTGAAAAAATATTTGGGCTTCTAGCAGTGTGTGGGACTTGGTCTATTAGTCCATCTATACTGACCTCCATCAGGTTGCAAATTGAATAAAAAAAATTTCTGCATCTAGCTCTGAAAAAATATTTGGGCTTCTAGCGGTGTGTGGGACTTGGTCTATTAGTCCATCTATACTGACCTCCATCAGGTTGCAAATTAAAAATAATTTTTTTCTGCATCTAGCTCTGAAAAAATATTTGGGCTTCTAGCAGTGTGTGGGACTTGGTCTATTAGTCCATCTATACTGACCTCCATCAGGTTGCAAATTAAAAATAATTTTTTCCTTCATTTAGCTCTGAAAAAATATTTGGGCTTCTAGCAGTGTGTGGGACTTGTTCTATTAGTCCTTCTATACTGACCTCCAGCAGGTTGCAAATTGAATATAATTTTTTTCTGCATCTAGCTCTGAAAAAATATTTGGGCTTCTAGCGGTGTGTGGGACTTGGTCTATTAGTCCATCTATACTGACCTCCATCAGGTTGCAAATTAAAAATAATTTTTTTCTGCATCTAGCTCTGAAAAAATATTTGGGCTTCTAGCGGTGTGTGGGACTTGGTCTATTAGTCCATCTATACTGACCTCCATCAGGTTGCAAATTAAAAATATTTTTTTTCTGCATCTAGCTCTGAAAAAATATTTGGGCTTCTAGCAGTGTGTGGGACTTGGTCTATTAGTCCATCTATACTGACCTCCATCAGGTTGCAAATTAAAAATAATTTTTTTCTTCATTTAGCTCTGAAAAAATATTTGGGCTTCTAGCAGTGTGTGGGACTTGTTCTATTAGTCCTTCTATACTGACCTCCAGCAGGTTGCAAATTGAATATAATTTTTTTCTGCATCTAGCTCTGAAAAAATATTTGGGCTCCTAGCGGTGTGTGGGACTTGGTCTATTAGTCCATCTATACTGACCTCCATCAGGTTGCAAATTAAAAATAATTTTTTTCTGCATCTAGCTCTGAAAAAATATTTGGGCTTCTAGCAGTGTGTGGGACTTGGTCTATTAGTCCATCTATACTGACCTCCATCAGGTTGCAAATTAAAAATAATTTTTTTCTTCATTTAGCTCTGAAAAAATATTTGGGCTTCTAGCAGTGTGTGGGACTTGTTCTATTAGTCCTTCTATACTGACCTCCAGCAGGTTGCAAATTGAATATAATTTTTTTCTGCATCTAGCTCTGAAAAAATATTTGGGCTTCTAGCGGTGTGTGGGACTTGGTCTATTAGTCCATCTATACTGACCTCCATCAGGTTGCAAATTAAAAATAATTTTTTTCTGCATCTAGCTCTGAAAAAATATTTGGGCTTCTAGCGGTGTGTGGGACTTGGTCTATTAGTCCATCTATACTGACCTCCATCAGGTTGCAAATTAAAAATAATTTTTTTCTGCATCTAGCTCTGAAAAAATATTTGGGCTTCTAGCAGTGTGTGGGACTTGGTCTATTAGTCCATCTATACTGACCTCCATCAGGTTGCAAATTAAAAATAATTTTTTTCTTCATTTAGCACTGAAAAAATATTTGGGCTTCTAGCAGTGTGTGGGACTTGTTCTATTAGTCCTTCTATACTGACCTCCAGCAGGTTGCAAATTGAATATAATTTTTTTCTGCATCTAGCTCTGAAAAAATATTTGGGCTTCTAGCGGTGTGTGGGACTTGGTCTATTAGTCCATCTACACTGACCTCCATCAGGTTGCAAATTAAAAATAATTTTTTTCTGCATCTAGCTCTGAAAAAATATTTGGGCTTCTAGCGGTGTGTGGGACTTGGTCTATTAGTCCATCTATACTGACCTCCATCAGGTTGCAAATTAAAAATAATTTTTTTCTGCATCTAGCTCTGAAAAAATATTTGGGCTTCTAGCAGTGTGTGGGACTTGGTCTATTAGTCCATCTATACTGACCTCCATCAGGTTGCAAATTGAATAAAAAAAATTTCTGCATCTAGCTCTGAAAAAATATTTGGGCTTCTAGCGGTGTGTGGGACTTGGTCTATTAGTCCATCTATACTGACCTCCATCAGGTTGCAAATTAAAAATAATTTTTTTCTGCATCTAACCCAGCCAATAGTTTTGGCCTAATACCACAGTTTGGCCACTCAGCTCTGCTCGGTTACCATCCATTGTTTTTTTGTGCAAACAACTCCAGAGTTGTGAATTAGTTAACCACCAAAATGAGTGGAAAAAGGCCTGCTGCTGGTGGAAAGGGGAATAGGCGTGTTGGGAAGGGGAAAAAAGGTTTTGTCCGTGGGGTAGGTGCAGAAGAAAGACCATCTTCCAGCCAAACTAAAATGTCTACTTCTTTTAGCGGACAATGTGATAAGATCCCTTTCTTACGGCCACGCCAATCGCTACAAATTCCAGATGAGGCACAAAAACAGCAGGTGCTTCAACGGATATCAAGTGCTCCTTTAAGTGGGCTCTCCTCCACATCAACTTCAACATCACAAATACTCCAGTCCTCAAAGGTGTCACCCAAATCGCACTTGCTTCCTCACAGCTCCCAAATCTCCAGCTGCCCGTCTGAGTATGAGGTAGAACAGATGGTTGAGTCTGCAGAGCTGTTTACTCATACTATAGCCTGGGAATCAGAGGTCGACTCCAGCGCTTCTGTGAATCCAGACGAGGAAATGATCTGCACTGATGCCCAGAATCTTTATGAGTCGGATCCAGGACCAGACGCAGAAGGTTCTGACCATAATGTAGACCCTCATTCCCAAACTGTAACTCCTGTTGGTGGAGACAATGAGGAAGACGATGATAAGACTCAAATACCTGATTGGAGCGACAACTTTAGTTTTTTGTCAGGGCAGGAACAGGTTGGCTCTGAGGACGACGGGTGTGATAACGCACAGGGTGATGATGATGAGGTCGGAGATCCCACTTACTGTCAACCCACAGTCAGCCAAGAGATGAGGTCAGCAGAGGAGGTGGAGGAAGATGCTAGTGACGACGAGGTCAGGTTGCGCCTTCCTGGACAGAGACGTAGTACTGGAAGCACGTCAACAACTGCATCCTCAAACACAACTCTGCCTCTCACCACAAGTCGTGGTGGCTCTTCAGGTCGCATGGGTGCTAAGCCTTGCATAGCCTGGGCATTTTTTCAGATCGATAAAGATGACCCAACTCGTGTTATCTGTAACATTTGTCAGCAAAAGCTAAGTAGAGGCCAAAAAATACATAGTTTGAGTACTTCATGCATGAACCGGCACATGGACATGAAGCATAAGTTGCAGTGGGAAGCTCAGTGTGCTACAATGCGGTCTAGCCGGCCGGGCCAACCACCGTCTGCCATATCTTGTGCATCCACGGCCTCTTCA
The DNA here is from genome assembly GCF_046119375.1 of Phyllobates terribilis. Lineage (NCBI taxonomy): Eukaryota > Metazoa > Chordata > Amphibia > Anura > Dendrobatidae > Phyllobates > Phyllobates terribilis. The sequence continues at coordinate 66,176,075 of NW_027362763.1, read as the reverse complement.
TCCTCTGTGACTGGGGGGACAGCAGTCACACCTGTTTTGGGGCGCAGACCTGCCACCTCTTTACCCGCAACAGCCAGCGTGATTGGCAGGTCATCATTTTCTTTGGAGGTGGTAACACCAGCTGGTCTTGAGCGCTGTCCGACATCGATAGCACCACCTTTGGATCAAGGCAACCTAACATGTCCGCCTGCATCTTCCTCACAGACCGGCAGTTTGCCGGGGACACCCTTATCAACCCCGTCTAAGCACAATAGCCAGCCCTCGGTCCCTCAGATGTGGACAAGTAAAAGACCATTTCCTCCTAGCCATGAGAAAGCTAAGAGGTTGAATTTCACCATCTGCAAGCTCTTGGCTACAGAAATGCTGCCTTTCCGCCTGGTGGACACAGAGGATTTTCGAGACCTTATGTCCGTCGCAGTGCCCCAGTACCAGATGCCCAGTCGGCACTACTTCTCAAAGAAAGGTGTGCCTGCGCTCCACCAGCATGTCGCACACAACATCACCGCTTCTTTGAGAAACTCTGTGTGTGACAGGGTGCATTTCACCACAGACACTTGGACGAGTAGGCATGGACAGGGGCGTTACATGTCGCTGACTGGGCACTGGCTAACTATGGTGACAGCAGGACAAGGGGCTGCTGTCCAAGTCTTGCCGTCCCCACGAGTTGTGCGTCAATCCTCTTTATGTCATTTTTCCTCCACTGCTTCTGCCTCCTCAACCTCCTCTCGGTCTTCCACCTGCACCCAAAGCCTGTCTGGTCATGCCACAAGCTTTCTAACTGCGCAGAAGGGATCCTGCACACCTCCTTACTATGCTGGCAGTAGGGCTCAACGTCATCAGGCGCTTTTTACATTGAAATGTCTGGGAAATGTGAGTCACACAGCTGAGGAGTTGTGGTCAGCTCTGGAGAACCAATTTCATGAATGGTGGTCTCCACTGGACCTGAAACCAGGGAAGGCCGTGTGCGACAATGCTGCAAACCTGGGTGCGGCCCATCGCCGGGGCAATGTCACACACGTGCCTTGTATGGCTCACGTGTTGAACCTGGTTGTCCAGCAATTTTTAGCCCACTATCCCAGACTAGATGGCCTTCTGCAGAGGGCACGGTCGCTGTGTGCTCACTTCCGCCGTTCGCATCCCGCAGCTCAGTGACTTACATCTCTACAGAAGTCGTTGGGCCTGCCACTTCACCGGCTAAAATGCGATGTGCCTACCCGGTGGAATTCAACTCTGCACATGTTGCAGCGACTGTGGCAGCACCGACAAGCCCTGGTGCAATACGTTCTGACGTATAGCCTGGGCCAACGAGATTCAGAGGTGGGGCAAATCACGCTGGAGGAGTGGTCTCAGATCAGGGACCTATGCACCCTTCTGCACAGTTTTGAAATGGCGACGAAGATGTTTAGTGCTGACGATGCCATTATCAGCATGACTATTCCGGTGATTTACATGCTGGAGCACATGTTAAACAGAATTCGGAGTCAGGTGGTGGCACAAGAGGAGGTGGAGGAAGTAGAGGAGGAGGAGTTGTATGCGGAAGGGCTAACATCTGCAAGGTCCAGACGGTCGGCAGCACCAGGGCGGCAGGCATGTGAGGGTGGGGGAGATGATTTTACCAGGGCGCATGGTAGCAGCCAAACTAGTGAGGAAGGTGCAGGAGCCCAGGAAGAAGTGGAGGACGAACTGATGGAAGACTCATCAGATGAGGGAGACCTTGATCACATTTCTGTTGTGCGAGGTTGGGGGGAGAGGACAGAGGAAGGAAGCATGATTGTTACCTCGCCACCAACACAACAGGGACTTGGTGCTCCTGGATGCGCAACACACATGAGTGCCTTCTTGCTGCACTACCTGCAACATGACCCTCGAATTGTGAGAATTCGAAATAATCCTGACTACTGGGTTGCCACACTGTTAGATCCCCGGTACAAAAGTAAATTTGCAGAAATTATTCCTGCCATAGAAAGGGATGCACGCATGCAGGAGTATCAGCAGAGACTGTTGCAGAATCTTACATGTGCTTTTCCACAAAATACCAGTGGTGCACGTAGTGAATCTCACAGTTCCAACTTGCCAACCGTGGGACCGTCAAGTGTTCAGCACTCAAACCGTAACAGAACCACAGTATCTGCTGGTAACATCAATTTTGCGGAATCATTTCACCACTTTTTTAGCCCATCCTTTGCAAGGCCACAGGAGACAAGAAGTCTGACACATAGTCAACGCCTAGAGACGATGGTACAGGAGTATCTCCAAGTAAACATTGAAGCCACGACTGTGTCACTGGACCCTTGCTCTTTTTGGGCTTCCAATCTGGATAAATGGCCGGAGCTAGCCACTTACGCCTTGGAGATCTTGTCATGCCCAGCAGCCAGTGTTCTGTCTGAACGTGTGTTCAGCGCTGCTGGTGGTGTGCTGACAGATAAGCGCACGCGGCTCTCCACTGATAATGTAGACAGACTCACGTTCATAAAGATGAACAAATCATGGATCCGAAACGACTTTTCTTCCCCTGTGTCATCCTGGGGAGAGTAAAAGCTTGATGATTGGTTAAAATCACCCTAATAACCGTTTTAAGCTTTCAAATTACTAATCATGTTTATCTGTATCTTGGCTGGAAAATAATTTGGGCTTTGTAGCAGTGTGCAGCACTGATCCTATTAGGCCATCTATACTAAAGCTTCACCAGATTTAAAATTAATAATAATTTTTAGCTGCATCTAGCCCGGAAAATAATTTTGGGGCTCCGAGATGCGCAAGACACATAAGTGCCTTCTTGCTGCACTACCTGCAGCATGACCCTCATATTGTCAGAATTCGAAGTAATCATGACTACTGGGTTGCCACACTCTTAGATCCCCCAAACTTTTCGATCAACCTTTTCATTTTAATAAAGACCAAAAAAATGGTCATTTTTGAAATTATAAGCATTAGCAGGTTGTTAGAAACTGAAATCAAACAGTTTTCAACTCAAAACTTTATTCTAGGTGATGTTACATTTTCACATAGGACCCCTTGTTCGAAAGGAGCTTCTGAACTCTCTCGTCCATTGAATTTGTCAGGTTTTGGATGGTTTCTGCTTCAATTGTTTTGCATGAGGACAGAATACCCTCCCAGAGTTGTTGCTTAGATGTGAACTGCCTCCCGCCATCATAGACACTCCTTTTAATGATGCTCCAAAGGTTCTGAATGGGGTACAGGTCAGGGGAGCATGGGGGTCACACCATAAGTTTGTCCCCTTTCATGCCCATATCAGCCAGAGATGCAGATGTTTTATGTGCAGCATGAGATGGTGCATTATCATGCAGAAAAATGATCTTGCTGTGAAATACACGGTTCTTCTTCTTGAACCATGGCAGGAAGTGCTGTTTGAGAAAATCCACATACATTATGGAGTTCATCTTTAGCGCCTTCAGGGATCCTAAAGGGGCCGACAATCTCTCTCCCCATGATTCCAGCCCAAAACATTACTCCACCTCCTCCTTTTTGGCGCTGTAGCCGTGTTTGCGTGGGGTGTCCATCAACCAGCCATCCTCCACTCCATCCATCTGGACCATCGAGCGCTGCACGGCACTCATCCGTGAACAAAACAGTTTTGAAATCAGTCTTCATGTAATGTTTGGCCCACTGGAGCCGTTTCTGCTTGTGTGAAGTGGATAGAGGAGGTCGACAGGATGGCGTATGCACAGCTGCAAACCTCTGAAGGACCCTGCATCTTGCTGTTCGGGGGACGTTGGAGGCACAAGCAGCTTCAAAAACTTGTCTGCTGCTATGACAAGGCTTTTTTGCCGCTGCTCTTTCAACCTGACGTAATTGCCTGTAGGAAAGAGTCCTCAATTTGCCCTTATCAGCACGCACACGTGTGTACTGTGAATCAGCTACATACTTCTTGATTGCCAAGACACTTCATCCTGATCATCGCACAATGTTGATTGTAGTCATGCCTTGACCTAAACACTCCACAATTTGTTGCTTCTCAGCATCCGACACATCCTTTTTCTTTCCCATTTTGGCAGAAAATGTAGGCTGCTTAATAATGTGAGACAGCCTTCTTAAGTAGTCTTGCCTTTCATTGGACACACCTGCCAAACTAATTAGCACAGGTGTCTGCAATTGCTTACAGTGATATAAAGAGCCCTGACACACATCACCATCAATGAGTTTAACTGACAAACAAACAAATTCTTCCCTTATCACTCCTAAACACTTTTTGCATAATAATTTGGAACGCAGTGTACATGTGCTTTTCCACAAAACACCAGTGGTTCACGTAGTGAATCTTACAGTTCTAACTTGCCAACCGTGGTCTGTATGGAGTTGTTCAATAAAGGGCCCAAAATTAAGATAACATAGATGGGAGATGTCTCTATGAATAGGAATTCCTAAGTATTTGATACCCTGTGAGGGCCAGGCAAAGGGAAAGTTGGACTGGATGGAATCCTATATGGATTTGGGGAGGGAGACATCGAGGGCCTCAGACTTCACTGCATTGATTTTAAAATTTGACCATGTAACAAAGTGATCTATTTCAGCCATAACAGCATGGATGGATATATGTGATTGAGTGATATATACTAGGACATCATCAGCAAATAGAGAGCACTTGTACTCTGTGCCTCCCACCTCAATCCACCTAATATTGGGGTTATGGCGAATTGATGAGAGCAGGTGCTCCGTCACTAGGATGTATAAGAGAGGGGACAGAGGACATCCCTGCCTTGTCCCATTGGTGATTGTGAAAGGTGATAAAAATGTTCTGATGCACCCCCTGGGCCTTGGGACACCCGGAGCCGGACCCTTTTTGGTGGATGCTGGTGGTTGTAGTCTTCGTGGCGGCGACCCGGTTCCGTGGCTCAGGGTGGTCAAACCAGTGGCGGAACTATTTATGTGGTTTTGATGTTTAAATGTCCGACTACGCCACCCGTGGATTGCGGTCAGAGTGAACCGCCGCTGCAGGGCAGACCGCTGAGGCTGGTGTTGTGGGTGCAGCAGAGCGTAGCATAACTCCCCACGGGAGGAGTATAGCCTCAGGGCAGTGTATGCGGAGGATGGGGGTGATGGTGCAGGGCAGCAGCAGTAACGACACGGAGTCAGTGATGCAGTCCAGGGCCTTTACTCACAGTTCTTATTATCCAGACCACGTCTGCAGGTAACGGCTGCCCACGTCGTACTGTGCTCACCAGGTGAGGGGATCAGACAACTCCCAGATAACTTTGGAGCGCTTCACAGGACCCCCTTTGTGTGTCCTTTGTCTGGCCTTTCTTACCAACCCTTCTGTCCGGCTGCCTCGGGCCTCCTCTTGGTAAACTTGGCGCCAGTTTCCCTGACCCTATGTGGTGCCTTCCTAGCGGGTGTAGCGAGGGGCTGCGCCACATAAAATGTCACAGCCTCCGGTTTCTAGCTGAGGGTCGTTTCCTGCCTCCACTAGTTTCGGGGACCGGTCTCCCCCTTTGGCCTGACCCCTCCACGCAGGTGGATTCGGGCGTGCGGTGGCGACTCGCCCGTCCGCACCCCTGGGATCCCTTCATTCTTCGTTCCTGGAGCCTTCTCCGCTCCTCTTCCTTCCTTCTCCCTCTTCCAGGCCTGGGCCTCTGTTACTAGGCCCGCCTCCGGAGCAGAGCTCATGCAGAGCCCCTGCTCCCTGCCACTTCTGCTCAGACTTCTCTGCACTGAACTAAGATGGTGCCCACCTTTTATACTCCGTTCTCAATGCACCCAGGAACTGCTTCCTCCCTGCTCCTGCACTACAGGGTTCACCTTCCTCAGTGTTCCCTCCCCCCACTCCAGCCAGGGACAGGGACTGTCGTGCCCATCTCAGAGGCATATTGGTCGCCCTGCCCCACGGCAATGTGGTGTAATGCATGCAGGTGTCGGGTCCTGATCCACACTCCATCCTTACCTGAGAGTGAGATATCACACCTCTGGGTGAGGTGCAATACCTCTGTAGCAACCGAGCCCTCAGGGTGCTACAGTTCCATTTATCTTCAGCCTAGGTGACGTATTGTGATACAGGGCCGTGATTTTGGCTATAAAAGGGTCCCCTAGACCCCTACCCCAAGCTTTTTAAGAGAATCATATATGGCGTGCCAGGAGACTCTATGGAATGCTTTCTCAGCATCCAACGAGAGTATCTAATTACAAATTTTTAACTGCATCTAGCCCAGGAAATACTTTGTGCCTAGTAGCAGTGTCTGCTAGTCAGCGGATTATCCCGGCTGTTAAGCAAGCTACACCACCTGTAGTTTAGACACTTCATTTTTTCAAAGGAAATGCTTCGGGACCATGGGATACTCAGTGAAGAGCATCAGGAGGCACCCCAAGGCATAGGGGCTGGGACTGGCAGTAGGATGCCTTGCGGTGGACAGCCGAGCTCGATCCTTATAAAAGCTTTTTAACTGCAGCAGCTTTAGTGGACGCTACTGGAGCTGGAATTACGTGGCTGCTGGCATGAGACTTGCCCTCCAATAGATCCTTGTAAATGGATTTAAAGTGTATTCATTCAAATTAGAGAGACAATTTAAATTAAAAAGCTTAGAGCTGCCTCCACCACAGGGGGGCTCACTCGACCCACCAGCGGACAGGCACCAGTATTGGGAGAGGGGGGCTGGCCATCAGGGTTCACCGCGGCTCTGGCACAAACCCGGCGACACGGAGGTGGCACGGGCAGGAGCGGACTGGCCGTGTCGGCTTCTCACTTTTTGGATTTTAGAAGGGCATGACATGCCTATATCTGTGTCTCCCCCTCCTTTTACTCCTCCACCTCTTTTATTTTCGCATGACTATATGTACTTGTCACTTTTCCATGTGTTAGTTATGTCTTCTGAGCAGTTTGTGAGCTTTTGGACAACTTTGAAGGTGTTTTCTATGTGTTTCTATGTGTTTTTGTTTGCCTGCCATTGGTTTTAATGGTGTTCGAAGGTGTTCGACGAACACTTCGACGAACAGTTCGGCGAACACACGGGTGTTCGACGAACCGAACCGAACTCGAACACTACGGGGGTGGCTCAACACTAATGATGAGGTTGTTAAAGTAGGTTTGTTTGGAGAGGTGAAGGGCAGAGTTATATGTTTTCAGCATGAATTTATAATGGAGGAAATCTTCGGGCAGATTAGATTTTCCCCACAGCCTTTCAGCGCCCCTGGAGCACCTCTGGAGAAGACGTGTTTGAGGCGTGTGCCAGGGTTGTCGCCGTCTATGTTGAATTGTTCTTTGTGCAGGAAGTGCGGCTTCATCCAGGGTGCATAGCATTATTTTGTTATAATGCTTCAATGCAGAGTCGGGACATGAGAGGGAGGAGATTGGGGCCAATGATGATTGCAACCTTTTTATAAATTTCTGGGTGTTAATGGCGCGTAAATTTCTATAAGTGTGGATGGTGGGGGTGTCTTGAGTAGAGTCACAGTTCTTGACAGAGAATGAAAGAAGATTATGGTCAGAGAGTGGAAGGGGAGAGTTAGTAAAGTCATGTACCGAGCAAAGCAGGGAGAAGATCAGGTCCAATGTGTTCCCTTCTTCATGTGTAGGAGAATTAGCAAGCTGTGAAAGGCCGAAGGAGGAGGTTAGTGATAAAAGATGCGTGGCAGATGGGGAAAGAGAATCGCCAATTTCTGATGTTAAAATCTCCCATAATTGTCGTGGGGATGTTGCAGGATAAAAAATTTGGAAGCCAGGCAGCAAAGTGATCCAGGAATTGACGGGGGAGACCTGGACAACCGCCACTCACAGGGAGAAGGGCCGGTAGAGTCTGACTGTGTGGGCCTCAAAAGATGGGAAGACAAGGGAGGGTACTGGGGGGATAACCTGAAAAGTACAGTTAGGTCCATATATATTTGGACAGATACCACATTTTTCTAATTTTGGTGCTAGACATTACCATAATGAATTTTAAACAAAACAATTCAGATGCAGTTGAAGTTCAGACTTTCAGCTTACATTTGTGGGTATCCACATTAAAATTGTATGAAGGGTTAAGGAGTTTCAGCTCCTTAATATGTGCCACCCTGTTTTTAAAGGGACCAAAAGTAATTGGACAGATTAAATAATTGTAAATAAAATGTTCATTTCTAGTACTTGGTTGAAAACCCTTTGTTGGCAATGACTGCCTGAAATCTTTAACTCATGGACATCCACAGAAGCTGTGTTTCCTCCTTTTTGATGCTCTGCCAGGCCTTCACTGCGGTGGTTTTCAGTTGCTATTTGTTTGTGGGCCTTTCTGTCTGAAGTTTAGTCTTTAACAAGTGAAATGCATGCTCAATTGAGTTGAGATCAAGTGACTGACTTGGCCATTCAAGAAAATTCCACTTCTTTGCTTTAATAAACTCCTGGGTTGCTTTGGCTTAATGTTTTGGGTCATTGTCCATCTGTAGTATGAAACAATGACCAATCAGTTTGGCTGCATTTGGCTGGATCTGAGCACACAGTATGGCTCTGAATACATCAGAATTCATTCGGCTGCTTCTGTCCTGTGTCACATCATCAATAAACACTAGTGACCCAGTGCCACTGGCAGCCATGCATGCCCAAGCCATCACACTGCCTCCGCCGTGTTTTACAGATGATGTAGTATGCTTTGGATAATGAGCTGTACCACGCCTTCGCCTTACTTTTCTCTTTCCATCATTCTTGTAGAGGTTAAGCTTGGTTTCATCTGTCCAAAGAACGTTCTTCCAGAACAGTGCTGGATTTTTTAGATGTTTTTTAGCAAAGTCCAGTCTAGCCTTTTTATTCTTGATGCTTATGAGTGGCTTGCACCGTGCAGTGAACTCTCTGTATTTGCTTTCATGCAGTCTTCTCTTTATGGTTGATTTGGATATTGATACGCCTACCTCCTGGAGAGTGTGGTTCCCTTGGTTGGCTGCTGTGAAGGGGTTTCTCTTCACCATGGAGATTATTCTGCGATCATCCACCACTGTTGTCTTCCATGGGTGCCCAGGTCTTTTTGCATTGATGAGTTCACCAGTGCTTTCTTTCTTTCTCAGCATGTACCAAACTGTAGATTTTGCCACTCCTAATATTGTAGCAATTTCTCGGATGGGTTTTTTCTGTTTTTGCAGCTTAAGGATGGCATGTTTCACCTACATGGAGAGCACCTTTGACCGCATGTTTACATCACAGCAAAACCTTCCAAATGCAAGCACAACACCTCAAATCAACTCCAGGCCTTTTATCTGCTTAATTGAGAATGACATAACGAAGGGATTGCCCACACCTGTCCATGAAATAGCCGTGAAGTTAATTGTCCAATTACTTTTGGTCCCTTTAAAAATAGTGTGGCACATGTTAAGGAGCTGAAACTCCTAAACTCTTCATCCAATTTTAATGTGGATACCCTCAAATGAAAGCTGAAAGTCTGAACTTCAACTGCATCTGAATTGTTTTGTTTAAAATTCATTGTGGTAATGTCTAGAACCAAAATTAGAAAAATGTTGTCTCTGTCCAAATATATATGGACCTAACTGTACATTTTGTTGAAAGAAGCAGACCAACACCTCCCCCTGATCTGTTGTCAGGTCACGGGGTATGAGAGAAATGTAGGCCACCATAAGAGAGTGCTGCAGCAGCGGTGGTGTTCGACTGCTGAATCCAGGTTTCAGTGAGAGCCAGAAGGTTGAGGGAATTAGAGAGGAAAAAGTCATGGATGTAAGAGAGTTTATTACCTGCTGAGCGTGCATTCCAAAGGGCACAGTTGAATGAGACAGAAGATATGCAGGGAATATTAATGAGATTAGCAGGGTTTCTGAATGTAACAGGGAAAGAGTTAGTGTTATTATTACTGGAGGGTCCTGGATTGGGAGAAATATCACCTGCGACTAAGAGAAGGAAGATACAGAGAGTGAGCAGATGGTTGTGTGATTTGTGAGAGTGTTTCCTGTGTTGTATGGTAGGAATGAATGGATCTGTGTGGTATAACATTGTGAAGAGAGCATGACAGCTGTATATAGGAGAAGAGAGGAGAGAGGGGTTAATATGTATGAAGTGTGTAGAATTTGTGGGAGAACGGTGAATGTGGATGATTGTAGCAGCCAGAATATAAATGGCACAAATACAAATGGTGAATAATGTTTGCAAAACAGATGACCTGGAAGCAAGTTTGTTTAATTGTCTTGCATGTCTTACCTGTCTCCTGCCCTGTCCAACTGCCATATCTAACTGCCAATGCACTTTGATAAATTATGGAACTTCGATAAAGTATGCATAAATGCTATATGCATAAATGCCCCCGCATAAATGGTGCCCCGTGACTATGTCTCAATATATAGGAACGTATCTGCTTAGATCTACACAGATTTAACTCGTTAGCAATCAATCAACTAGCTTAAGACAACAGGAGACAATAAAACTGCAGAAAAAAAACAGACTTGTAACTCAACATGGATCATAAGCTGTTACTTTAAGGTCATCACACTTACTTTATCATGGATTAAACAATGTAGATGCATGCTATATATATACCAATGATTAGCTGCAGAGCATTGCAAGTAACAGGGAGATAATGTAGATTTCATCAGAAAAATCACAGAGCAGAGGAGTGAGATATATATACCTGAAACAAGAGAAGAGAGATGAATATTAGAATTGCCATATCTAACTGCCAATGCACTTTGATAAACTATGGCACTTTGATAAAATATGCATAAATGCAATAGGCATAAATGCTCCAGCATAAATTGGGCTACTCCACTGACTAACAGACACTGCTACAGGCCCAAAAGGGTTTACTGGGCTAGATGCAGTAAAAAATTGATATTAGATACACAGATGGTGTAGCTTGGTTCAGATGGGCTACTCCACTGACTAATAGACTCTGCTACAGGCCCAAAAGGATTTGCTGGGCTAGATGCAGTAAAAAATTGTTATTAGATACACAGGTGATGTAGCTTGTTTCAGATGGGCTAATACACTGACTAACAGACACTGCTACAGGCCAAAAAGGATTTACTGGGCTAGATGCAGCAAAAAAAAATTATTAGACACACAGGTGGTGTAGCTTGGCTCAGATGGGCTACTCCACTGACTAACAGACACTGCTACAGGCCAAAAAGGATTTACTGGGCTAGATGCAGTAAAAAATTGTTATTAGATACACAGGTGGTGTAGCTTGGTTCAGATGGTCTACTCCACTGACTAACAGACACTGCTACAGGCCAAAATGGATTTACAGGGCTAGATGCAGTAAAAAATTGTTATTAGATACACAGGTGGTGTAGCTTGGTTCAGATGGTCTACTCCACTGACTAACAGACACTGCTACAGGCCAAAATGGATTTACAGGGCTAGATGCAGTAAAAAATTGTTATTAGATACACAGGTGGTGTAGCTTGGTTTAGATAGGCTACTCCACTGACTAACAGACACTGCTACTATGCCCAAAAGGATTTACTGGGCTAGATGCAGTAAAAAATTGTTATTAGATACACAGGCGGTGTAGCTTGCTTCACAGCTGGGCTACTACACTGACTAGCAGACACTGAAGCTTTGGAGCAGACCTCTGATTCCCAGGCTATAGTATGAGTAAACAGCTCTTCAGACTCAACCATCTGTGTTACCCCAAGCCATAGTGTATGTAGTTTCTTACGGTTAAAAGGGGGGGGAGCGACCCAACCCACCTGGAATTGACAATGCCAACGTCATGTAAAATGCAGCAAGGGGCCTCCAAAAAGAGTCTCCATTTTTTCCAATAATTGTGGCAGAGACACCACTTAAGTGGCATCAATTGCCCCAGAGTTGCTTAAAGTGGTTGGTGAGGTGATTTTCCCAAATCCTCAAGCTTTTAGTCTCCCCGGGATGACACAGGGGTAGAAAAGTCCTTGCGGATCCATGATTTGTTCATCTTTATGAACGTGAGTCTGTCTACATTGTCAGTGGACAGCCGCGTGCGCTTATCTGTCAGCACACCACCAGCAGCGCTGAACACACGTTCAGAGAGAACGCTGACTGCGGGGCATGACAAGATCTCCAAGGCGTGAGTGGTGAGCTCCGGCCATTTTTCTAGATTGGAAGCCCAAAATGAGCAAGGGTCCAGTGACACAGTCATGGCTTCGATGTTCAATTGGAGATACTTCTGTACCATCATCTCTAGGCGTTGACTATGTGTCAGACTTCTTGTCTCCTGTGGCCTTGCAAAGGATGGTCTAAAAATTGGTGAAACGATTCCACAAAATTGCTGTTACCAGCAGATACGGTGTTAGTGTTACGGTTTGAGTGATGAAGACTCGACAGTCCCACAGTTGGCAAGTTAGAACTGTGAGATTCACTATGTGCACCACTGGTGTTTTGTGGAAAAGCACATGTAAGATTTTGTAACAGCCTCTGCTGATACTCCTGAATGCGTGAATCCCGTTCTATGGCAAGAATTATTTCAGCAAATTTACTTTTGTACCAGGGATCTAAGAGTGTGGCAACACAGTAGTCGGGATTACTTTGAATTCTGACAATCCAAGGGTCATGTTGCAGGTAGTGCAGCAAGAAGGCACTCATGTGTCTTGCGCATCCCGGAGGACCAAGTCCTTGTTGTGTTGGTGGCGAGGTAAGAATCATGCTTCCTTCCTCTGCCCTCTCCCCCCAACCTCACACAACAGAAATGTGATCAAAGTCTCCCTCATCTGATGATTCTTCCAGGCCAATCGACAGTTCGTCCTCCACTTCTTCCTCGGTTCCTGCACCTTCCTCAACAGTTTGGCTGCTACCATGCTCACTCGTTAATCCCTTTCCCCCACTCTCCCATGCCTGCCGCCTTGGTGCTGCCGACCGTCTGGAGCTTGGAGATGTTATCTCTTCCACATACGACTCCTCCTCTACTTCCTTCCCCTCCTCTTGTCCCACCACCTGACTCAGAATTCTGTTTAACGTGTGCTCCAGGATGTAAATCACCGGAATAGTCATGCTGATATTGGCATCGTCAGCACTTAACATCTTCGTCGCTATTTCAAAACTGTGCAGAAGGGTGCATAGGTCCCTGATCTGAGACCACTCCAGCAGCGTGATTTGCCCCACCTCTGGATCTCATTGGCCCAGGCTATACATCAGAACGTATTGCATCAGGGCTCGTCGGTGCTGCCACAGTCGCTGCAACATGTGCAGAGTTGAATTCCACCATGTCGGCACATAGCATTTCAGCCAGTGAACTGGCAGGCCCAACGACTTCTGAAGAGATGTAAGTCATTGAGCTGCGGGATGCGAACGACGGAAGTGAGCACACAGCGACCGTGCCCTCTGCAGAAGGCCATCTAGTCCGGGATAGTGGGCTAAAAATTGCTGGACAACAAGGTTCAACACGTGAGCCATACAAGGCACGTGTGTAACATTGCCCCGGTGAAGTGCCGCACCCAGGTTTGCAGCATTGTCGCACACGGCCTTCCCAGGCTGCAGGTCCAGTGGAGCCAACCATTCATGAAACACGGTCTCCAGAGCTGACCACAACTCCTCAGCTGTGTGACTCACATTTCCCAGACATTTCAAAGTAAACACTGCCTGATGCCGTTGAGCCCTGCTGCCAGCATAGTAAGGAGGTGTGCAGGATTCCTTCTGTGCAGTTAGAACGTGGGTGGCATTACCAGACAGGCTTTGGGTGCAGGTGGAGGACCGAGAGGAGGTTGAGGAGGCAGAAGCAGTGGAGGAACTTCGAGATAAACAGGATTGACGCACAACTGGTGGGGACATCAAGACTTGGACAGCAGCCCCTTGTCCTGCTGTCACCATAGTTACCCAGTGCCCAGTCAGCGACATGTAACACCGCTGTTTATGCCTACTCGTCCAAGTGTCTGTGGTGAAATGCACCCTGTCACACACAGAGTTTCTCAAAGAAGCGGTGATGTTGTGTGCGACATGCTGGTGGAGCGCAGGCACACCTTTCTTTGAGAAGTAGTGCCTAGAGATGAGCGTTGTTCTACTCGAACTGTTCGCCAATCTCAAATTCGAGCTGTTTTGGGCGGTGTTCGAGCCGGTCGGCGAACACGAACAATTTGAGAAAAATTCGGCTGTTCGAGGTTATGTTCGATAACTGTTCGTGCACCAAAATCATAACTGGATTTTTTCTCAGTAATGATGAAAATTAATGTTAATACGCAGTTTGAGTGTACAGCGGGGCGGGGGGAGGCGCAGGGGATGGATCTCTGCAGGAACAATGAAGATCTCCATTTTTTTTTCTCTTTCCCGCATTTGCAGTGGGGAGGTGCAATCTGTCAGCCTATCAGCAGCGCACACACGGAGCGAAGTGCTTTTTTTCACACAAGCAAGGGCATGTGTGATTGGCAGTGTATGTCACATGTCCTTGCCCTATAAGACCAAGCCATTTTCCCCATCGCCACCATTTTCTCACTGCTGCAGCTGCGTGTTAGACGGCACCGCTGTTGCTGTGTGTGCTATACCTTGTTAATTTCAAGCCAATTTTCACACAAATATACAGATAGCTTGGGAGTAGGGAATAGTTGTGATTGCAGTCCTTTTAAGGACTAGGTTACAGCATTTCCTACGACTTTTATCAGGGAGGTCTGTGCTCTTAAATAGATAGGTTGTGGGAGTAAAGACTAATTGTAATTGGAGTCCTTTTCAGGACTAGGTTACATGAGTTCCTATCAGTTTTTGCCAGGCAGGTCTGTGCCAGTGCTGTGCAAGTTTTTTTCACAGCATTTGGCTGAATCTAGCAAAGCTAATCCTTTTTGGCCTATTGCAGAGTGTGTTAGTCAGTGGAGTAGCCTATCTGTGTTGCAAGATATAACACCTGTGTATAGAATACCAATTTTTTTACTGCACCTAGTGAAGTAAAATCTTTTGGGCATAGCATCATTCTATTAGTCCATCTATACTGACCTCCATCAGGTTGCAAACTGAATATAATTTTTTTCTGCATCTAGCTCTGAAAAAATATTTGGGCTTCTAGCGGTGTGTGGGACTTGGTCTATTAGTCCATCTATACTGACCTCCATCAGGTTGCAAATTAAAAATAATTTTTTTCTGCATCTAGCTCTGAAAAAATATTTGGGCTTCTAGCAGTGTGTGGGACTTGGTCTATTAGTCCATCTATACTGACCTACATCAGGTTGCAAATTAAAAATAATTTTTTTCTGCATCTAGCTCTGAAAAAATATTTGGGCTTCTAGCGGTGTGTGGGACTTGGTCTATTAGTCCATCTATACTGACCTCCATCAGGTTGCAAATTAAAAATAATTTTTTTCTGCATCTAGCTCTGAAAAAATATTTGGGCTTCTAGCAGTGTGTGGGACTTGGTCTATTAGTCCATCTATACTGACCTCCATCAGGTTGCAAATTAAAAATAATTTTTTTCTTCATTTATCTCTGAAAAATATTTGGGCTTCTAGCAGCGTGTGGGACTTGTTCTATTAGTCCATCTATACTGACCTCCATCAGGTTGCAAATTAAAAATAATTTTTTTCTGCATCTAGCTCTGAAAAAATATTTGGGCTTCTAGCAGTGTGTGGGACTTGGTCTATTAGTCCATCTATACTGACCTCCATCAGGTTGCAAATTAAAAATATTTTTTTTCTTCATTTATCTCTGAAAAAATATTTGGGCTTCTAGCAGCGTGTGGGACTTGTTCTATTAGTCCATCTATACTGACCTCCATCAGGTTGCAAATTGAATATAATTTTTTTCTGCATCTAGCTCTGAAAAAATATTTGGGCTTCTAGCGGTGTGTGGGACTTGGTCTATTAGTCCATCTATACTGACCTCCATCAGGTTGCAAATTAAAAATAATTTTTTTCTGCATCTAGCTCTGAAAAAATATTTGGGCTTCTAGCGGTGTGTGGGACTTGGTCTATTAGTCCATCTATACTGACCTCCATCAGGTTGCAAATTAAAAATAATTTTTTTCTGCATCTAACCCAGCCAATAGTTTTGGCCTAATACCACAGTTTGGCCACTCAGCTCTGCTCGGTTACCATCCATTGTTTTTTTGTGCAAACAACTCCAGAGTTGTGAATTAGTTAACCACCAAAATGAGTGGAAAAAGGCCTGCTGCTGGTGGAAAGGGGAATAGGCGTGTTGGGAAGGGGAAAAAAGGTTGTGTCCGTGGGGTAGGTGCAGAAGAAAGACCATCTTCCAGCCAAACTAAAATGTCTACTTCTTTTAGCGGACAATGTGATGAGATCCCTTTCTTACGGCCACGCCAATCGCTACAAATTCCAGATGAGGCACAAAAACAGCAGGTGCTTCAACGGATATCAAGTGCTCCTTTAAGTGGGCTCTCCTCCACATCAACTTCAACATCACAAATACTCCAGTCCTCAAAGGTGTCACCCAAATCGCACTTGCTTCCTCACAGCTCCCAAATCTCCAGCTGCCCGTCTGAGTATGAGGTAGAACAGATGGTTGAGTCTGCAGAGCTGTTTACTCATACTATAGCCTGGGAATCAGAGGTCGACTCCAGCGCTTCTGTGAATCCAGACGAGGAAATGATCTGCACTGATGCCCAGAATCTTTATGAGTCGGATCCAGGACCAGACGCAGAAGG
Source organism: Phyllobates terribilis (assembly GCF_046119375.1). Taxonomy (NCBI): domain Eukaryota; kingdom Metazoa; phylum Chordata; class Amphibia; order Anura; family Dendrobatidae; genus Phyllobates; species Phyllobates terribilis. The sequence goes on along the minus strand of NW_027362763.1, from coordinate 66,159,603 downwards.
TTCTGACCATAATGTAGACCCTCATTCCCAAACTGTAACTCCTGTTGGTGGAGACAATGAGGAAGACGATGATAAGACTCAAATACCTGATTGGAGCGACAACTTTAGTTTTTTGTCAGGGCAGGAACAGGTTGGCTCTGAGGACGACGGGTGTGATAACGCACAGGGTGATGATGATGAGGTCGGAGATCCCACTTACTGTCAACCCACAGTCAGCCAAGAGATGAGGTCAGCAGAGGAGGTGGAGGAAGATGCTAGTGACGACGAGGTCAGGTTGCGCCTTCCTGGACAGAGACGTAGTACTGGAAGCACGTCAACAACTGCATCCTCAAACACAACTCTGCCTCTCACCACAAGTCGTGGTGGCTCTTCAGGTCGCATGGGTGCTAAGCCTTGCATAGCCTGGGCATTTTTTCAGATCGATAAAGATGACCCAACTCGTGTTATCTGTAACATTTGTCAGCAAAAGCTAAGTAGAGGCCAAAAAATACATAGTTTGAGTACTTCATGCATGAACCGGCACATGGACATGAAGCATAAGTTGCAGTGGGAAGCTCAGTGTGCTACAATGCGGTCTAGCCGGCCGGGCCAACCACCGTCTGCCATATCTTGTGCATCCGCGGCCTCTTCATCCTCTGTGACTGGGGGGACAGCAGTCACACCTGTTTTGGGGCGCAGACCTGCCACCTCTTTACCCGCAACAGCCAGCGTGATTGGCAGGTCATCATTTTCTTTGGAGGTGGTAACACCAGCTGGTCTTGAGCGCTGTCCGACATCGATAGCACCACCTTTGGATCAAGGCAACCTAACTTGTCCGCCTGCATCTTCCTCACAGACCGGCAGTTTGCCGGGGACACCCTTATCAACCCCGTCTAAGCACAATAGCCAGCCCTCGGTCCCTCAGATGTGGACAAGTAAAAGACCATTTCCTCCTAGCCATGAGAAAGCTAAGAGGTTGAATTTCACCATCTGCAAGCTCTTGGCTACAGAAATGCTGCCTTTCCGCCTGGTGGACACAGAGGATTTTCGAGACCTTATGTCCGTCGCAGTGCCCCAGTACCAGATGCCCAGTCGGCACTACTTCTCAAAGAAAGGTGTGCCTGCGCTCCACCAGCATGTCGCACACAACATCACCGCTTCTTTGAGAAACTCTGTGTGTGACAGGGTGCATTTCACCACAGACACTTGGACGAGTAGGCATGGACAGGGGCGTTACATGTCGCTGACTGGGCACTGGGTAACTATGGTGACAGCAGGACAAGGGGCTGCTGTCCAAGTCTTGCCGTCCCCACGAGTTGTGCGTCAATCCTCTTTATGTCAAAGTTCCACCACTGCTTCTGCCTCCTCAACCTCCTCTCGGTCTTCCACCTGCACCCAAAGCCTGTCTGGTCATGCCACAAGCTTTCTAACTGCGCAGAAGGGATCCTGCACACCTCCTTACTATGCTGGCAGTAGGGCTCAACGTCATCAGGCGGTTTTTACATTGAAATGTCTGGGAAATGTGAGTCACACAGCTGAGGAGTTGTGGTCAGCTCTGGAGAACCAATTTCATGAATGGTTGTCTCCACTGGACCTGAAACCAGGGAAGGCCGTGTGCGACAATGCTGCAAACCTGGGTGCGGCCCTTCGCCGGGGCAATGTCACACACGTGCCTTGTATGGCTCACGTGTTGAACCTGGTTGTCCAGCAATTTTTAGCCCACTATCCCAGACTAGATGGCCTTCTGCAGAGGGCACGGTCGCTGTGTGCTCACTTCCGCCGTTCGCATCCCGCAGCTCAGCGACTTACATCTCTACAGAAGTCGTTGGGCCTGCCACTTCACCGGCTAAAATGCGATGTGCCTACCCGGTGGAATTCAACTCTGCACATGTTGCAGCGACTGTGGCAGCATCGACAAGCCCTGGTGCAATACGTTCTGACGTATAGCCTGGGCCAACGAGATTCAGAGGTGGGGCAAATCACGCTGGAGGAGTGGTCTCAGATCAGGGACCTATGCACCCTTCTGCACAGTTTTGAAATGGCGACGAAGATGTTTAGTGCTGACGATGCCATTATCAGCATGACTATTCCGGTGATTTACATGCTGGAGCACATGTTAAACAGAATTCGGAGTCAGGTGGTGGCACAAGAGGAGGTGGAGGAAGTAGAGGAGGAGGAGTTGTATGCGGAAGGGCTAACATCTGCAAGGTCCAGACGGTCGGCAGCACCAAGGCGGCAGGCATGTGAGGGTGGGGGAGATGGTTTTACCAGGGCGCATGGTAGCAGCCAAACTAGTGAGGAAGGTGCAGGAGCCCAGGAAGAAGTGGAGGACGAACTGATGGAAGACTCATCAGATGAGGGAGACCTTGATCACATTTCTGTTGTGCGAGGTTGGGGGGAGAGGACAGAGGAAGGAAGCATGATTGTTACCTCGCCACCAACACAACAGGGACTTGGTGCTCCTGGATGCGCAACACACATGAGTGCCTTCTTGCTGCACTACCTGCAACATGACCCTCGAATTGTGAGAATTAGAAATAATCCTGACTACTGGGTTGCCACACTGTTAGATCCCCGGTACAAAAGTAAATTTGCAGAAATTATTCCTGCCATAGAAAGGGATGCACGCATGCAGGAGTATCAGCAGAGACTGTTGCAGAATCTTACATGTGCTTTTCCACAAAATACCAGTGGTGCACGTAGTGAATCTCACAGTTCCAACTTGCCAACCGTGGGACCGTCAAGTGTTCAGCACTCAAACCGTGACAGAACCACAGTATCTGCTGGTAACATCAATTTTGCGGAATCATTTCACCACTTTTTTAGCCCATCCTTTGCAAGGCCACAGGAGACAAGAAGTCTGACACATAGTCAACGCCTAGAGACGATGGTACAGGAGTATCTCCAAGTAAACATTGAAGCCACGACTGTGTCACTGGACCCTTGCTCTTTTTGGGCTTCCAATCTGGATAAATGGCCGGAGCTAGCCACTTACGCCTTGGAGATCTTGTCATGCCCCGCAGCCAGCGTTCTGTCTGAACGTGTGTTCAGCGCTGCTGGTGGTGTGCTGACAGATAAGCGCACGCGGCTCTCCACTGATAATGTAGACAGACTCACGTTCATAAAGATGAACAAATCATGGATCCGAAACGACTTTTCTACCCCTGTGTCATCCTGGGGAGAGTAAAAGCTTGATGATTGGTTAAAATCACCCTACCAACCGTTTTAAGCTTTCAAATTACTAATCATGTTTATCTGTATCTTGACTGGAAAATAATTTGGGCTTTGTAGCAGTGTGCAGCACTGATCCTATTAGGCCATCTATACTAAAGCTTCACCAGATTTAAAATTAAAAATAATTTTTAGCTGCATCTAGCCCGGAAAATAATTTTGGGGCTCCGAGATGCGCAAGGCACATAAGTGCCTTCTTGCTGCACTACCTGCAGCATGACCCTCATATTGTCAGAATTCGAAGTAATCATGACTACTGGGTTGCCACACTCTTAGATCCCCCAAACTTTTCGATCAACCTTTTCATTTTAATAAAGACCAAAAAAATGGTCATTTTTGAAATTATAAGCATTAGCAGGTTGTTAGAAACTGAAATCAAACAGTTTTCAACTCAAAACTTTATTCTAGGTGATGTTACATTTTCACATAGGACCCCTTGTTCGAAAGGAGCTTCTGAACTCTCTCGTCCATTGAATTTGTCAGGTTTTGGATGGTTTCTGCTTCAATTGTTTTGCATGAGGACAGAATACCCTCCCAGAGCTGTTGCTTAGATGTGAACTGCCTCCCGCCATCATAGACACTCCTTTTAATGATGCTCCAAAGGTTCTGAATGGGGTAGAGGTCAGGGGAGCATGGGGGTCACACCATAAGTTTGTCCCCTTTTATGCCCATATCAGCCAGAGATGCAGATGTTTTATGTGCAGCATGAGATGGTGCATTATCATGCAGAAAAATGATCTTGCTGTGAAATACACGGTTCTTCTTCTTGAACCATGGCAGGAAGTGCTGTTTGAGAAAATCCACATACATTATGGAGTTCATCTTTAGCGCCTTCAGGGATCCTAAAGGGGCTGACAATCTCTCTCCCCATGATTCCAGCCCAAAACATTACTCCACCTCCTCCTTGTTGGCGCTGTAGCCGTGTTTGCGTGGGGTGTCCATCAACCAGCCATCCTCCACTCCATCCATCTGGACCATCGAGCGCTGCACGGCACTCATCCGTGAACAAAACAGTTTTGAAATCAGTCTTCATGTAATGTTTGGCCCACTGGAGCCGTTTCTGCTTGTGTGAAGTGGATAGAGGAGGTCGACAGGATGGCGTATGCACAGCTGCAAACCTCTGAAGGACCCTGCATCTTGTTGTTCGGGGGACGTTGGAGGCACAAGCAGCTTCAAAAACTTGTCTGCTGCTATGACAAGGCTTTTTTGCCGCTGCTCTTTCATCCTGACGTAATTGCCTGTAGGAAAGAGTCCTCAATTTGCCCTTATCAGCACGCACACGTGTGCACTGTGAATCAGCTACATACTTCTTGATTGCCAAGACACTTCATCCTGATCATCGCACAATGTTGATTGTAGTCATGCCTTGACCTAAACACTCCACAATTTGTTGCTTCTCAGCAGCCGACACATCCTTTTTCTTTCCCATTTTGGCAGAAAATGTAGGCTGCTTAATAATGTGAGAGAGCCTTCTTAAGTAGTCTTGCCTTTCATTGGACACACCTGCCAAACTAATTAGCACAGGTGTCTGCAATTGCTTACAGTGATATAAAGAGCCCTGACACACATCACCATCAATGAGTTTAACTGACAAACAAACAAATTCTTCCCTTATCACTCCTAAACACTTTTTGTATAATAATTTGGAACGCAGTGTACATGTGCTTTTCCACAAAACACCAGTGGTTCACGTAGTGAATCTTACAGTTCTAACTTGCCAACCGTGGTCTGTATGGAGTTGTTCAATAAAGGGCCCAAAATTAAGATAACATAGATGGGAGAGATCTCTATGAATAGGAATTCCTAAGTATTTGATACCCTGTGAGGGCCAGGCAAAGGGAAAGTTGGACTGGATGGAATCCTATATGGATTTGGAGAGGGAGACATCGAGGGCCTCAGACTTCGCTGCATTGATTTTAAAATTTTACCATGTAACAAAGTGATCTATTTCAGCCATAACAGCATGGATGGATATATGTGATTGAGTGATATATACTAGGACATCATCAGCAAATAGAGAGCACTTGTACTCGGTGCCTCCCACCTCAATCCACCTAATATTGGGGTTATGGCGAATTGATGAGAGCAGGTGCTCCGTCACTAGGATGTATAAGAGAGGGGACAGAGGACATCACTGCCTTGTCCCATTGGTGATTGTGAAAGGTGATGAAAATGTTCTGACGCACCCCCTGGGCCTTGGGACACCCGGAGCCGGACCCTTTTTGGTGGCTGCTGGTGGTTGTAGTCTTCGTGGCGGCGACCCAGTTCCGTGGCTCAGGGCGGTCAAACCAGTGGCGGAAATATTTATGTGGTTTTCATGTTTAAATGTCCGACTACGCCACCCGTGGATTGCGGTCAGAGTGAAACGCCGCTACAGGGCAGACCACTGAGGCTGGTGTTGTGGGTGCAGCAGAGCGTAGCATAACTCCCCACGGGAGGAGTATAGCCTCAGGGCAGTGTATGCGGAGGATGGGGGTGATGGTGCAGGGCAGCAGGAGTAACGACACGGAGTCAGTGATGCAGTTCAGGGCCTTTACTCACAGTTCTTATTATCCAGACCACGTCTGCAGGTAACGGCTGCCCACGTCGTACTGTGCTCACCAGGTGAGGGGCTCAGACAACTCCCAGATAACTTTGGAGCACTTCACAGGACCCCCTTTGTGTGTCCTTTGTCTGGCCTTTCTTACCAACACTTCTGTCCGGCTGCCTCGGGCCTCCTCTTGGTAAACTTGGCGCCAGTTTCCCTGACCCTATGTGGTGCCTTCCTAGCGGGTGTAGCGAGGGGCTGCGCCACATAAAATGTCAGAGCCTCCGGTTTCTAGCTGAGGGTCGTTTCCTGCCTCCACTAGTTCGGGGACCGGTCTCCCCCTTTGGCCTGACCCCTCCACACAGGTGGATTCGGGCGTGCGGTGGCGACTCGCCCGTCCGCACCCCTGGGATCCCTTCATTCCTCGTTCCTGGAGCCTTCTCCGCTCCTCTTCCTTCCTTCTCCCTCTTCCAGGCCTGGGCCTCTGTTACTAGGCCCGCCTCCGGAGCAGAGCTCATGCAGAGCCCCTGCTCCCTGCCACTTCTGCTCAGACTTCTCTGCACTGAACTAAGATGGTGCCCACCTTTTATACTCCCTTCTCAATGCACCCAGGAACTGCTTCCTCCCTGCTCCTGCACTACAGGGTTCCCCTTCCTCAGTGTTCCCTCCCCCCACTCCAGCCAGGGACAGGGACTGTCGTGCCCATCTCAGGGGCATATTGGTCGCCCTGCCCCACGGCAATGTGGTGTAATGCATGCAGGTGTCGGGTCCTGATCCACACTCCATCCTTACCTGAGAGTGAGATATCACACCTCTGGGTGAGGTGCAATACGTCTTTAGCAACCGAGCCCTCAGGGTGCTACAGTTCCATTTTTCTTCAGCCTAGGTGACGTATTGCGATACAGGGCCGTGATTTTGGCTATAAAAGGGTCCCCTAGACCCCTACCCCAAGCTTTTTAAGAGAATCATATATGGCGTGCCAGGAGACTCTATGGAATGCTTTCTCAGCATCCAACGAGAGTATCTAATTGCAAATTTTTAACTGCATCTAGCCCAGGAAATACTTTGTGCCTAGTAGCAGTGTATGCTAGTAAGCGGATTATCCCGGCTGTTAAGCAAGCTGCACCACCTGTAGTTTAGACACTTAATTTTTTCAAAGGAAATGCTTCGGGACCATGGGATACTTAGTGAAGAGCATCAGGAGGAACCCCAAGGCATAGGGGCTGGGACTGGCAGTAGGATGCCTTGCGGTGGACAGCCGAGCTCGATCCTTATAAAAGCTTTTTAACTGCAGCAGCTTTAGTGGACGCTACTGGAGCTGGAATTACCGCGGCTGCTGGCATGAGACTTGCCCTCCAATAGATCCTTGTAAATGGATTTAAAGTGTATTCATTCAAATTAGAGAGACAATTTAAATTAAAAAGCTTAGAGCTGCCTCCACCACAGGGGGGCTCGCTCGACCCACCAGCGGACAGGCACCAGTATTGGGAGAGGGGGGCTGGCCGTCAGGGTTCACCGCGGCTCTGGCACAAACCCGGCGACACGGAGGTGGCACGGGCAGGAGCGGACTGGCCGTGTCGGCTTCTCACTTTTTGGATTTTAGAAGGGCATGACATGCCTATATCTGTGTCTCCCCCTCCTTTTACTCCTCCACCTCTTTTATTTTCGCATGACTATATGTACTTGTCACTTTTCCATGTGTTAGTTATGTCTTCTGAGCAGTTTGTCAGCTTTTGGACACCTTTGAAGGTGTTTTCTATGTGTTTCTATGTGTTTTTGTTTGCCTGCCATTGGTTTTAACGGTGTTCGAAGGTGTTCGACGAACAGTTCGACGAACAGTTCGGCGAACACACGGGTGTTCGACGAACCGAACCGAACTCGAACACTACGGGGGTGGCTCAACACTAGTAGTGCCGACTGGGCATCTGGTACTGGGGCAGTGCGACGAACATAAGGTCTCAAAAATCCTCTGTGTCCATCAGGTAGAAACACAGCATTTCTGTAGCCAACAGCTTGCAGATGGTGAAATTCAACCTCTTAGCTTTGTCATGGCTCGGAGGAAATGGTCTTTTACTTGTCCACATCTGAGGGACCGAGGGCTGGCTGTTGTGCTTAGACGGGGTTGAGTAGGGTGTCTCCGGCGAACTTCCGGTCTGTGAGAAAGATGCAGGCGGACATGTTAGGTTGCCTTGATCCAAAGGTGGTGCTCTCGATGTCGGAGAGCGCTCAACACCAGCAGGTGTTTCCACTTCCAAATGAACTGACGACCTGCCAATCACACTGGCTGTTGCTGGTAATGAGGTGGCATGTCTGCGTCCAAAAACATGTGTGACTGCTGTCCCCCCAGTCACAGAGGATGAAGAGGCCGCAGATGCACAAGATGGGGCAGACGGTGGTTGGCCCGGCCCGCTAGGCCGCATTGTAGCACAGTGAGCTTCCCACTGCAACTTATGCTTCATATCATTGTGACGGTTCATGCATGAAGTACTCAAACTATGGATTTTTTGGCCTATACTTAGCTTTTTGTGACAAATGTTACAGATAACATTAGTTGGGTCATCCTTATCGATCTGAAAAATGCCCAGGCTATGCAAGGCTTAGAGCCCATGCGACCTGAAGAGCCACCACGACTTGAGGTCAGAGGCAGAGTTGTGGTTGAGGATGCAGTTGTTGATGTGCTTCCAGTGCTCCGTCTCTGTCCAGGAAGGCGCAACCTAACCTCTTCGTCAATAACATCCTCCTCCACCTCCTCTGCTGACCTCATCGACTGGCTGACTGTGGGTTGACAGTAAGTGGGATCTCCAACCTCGTCATCATCACCCTGTGTGTTCTCACTCCCGTCGTCCTCAGAGCCAACCTCTTCCTGCCCTGACCAAAAAGTCAAGTTGTCGCTCCAATCAGGTATCTGAGTCTCATCATCATCTTCCTCATTGTCTCCACCAACAGGAGTTAGAGTTTGGGAACGAGGGTCTACATTATGCTCAGAACCTTCTTCATCTGGGGGCCTGGATCTGACTCATAAACATTCTGGGCATCAGTGCAGATCATTTCCTTGTCTGCATTCACAGAAGCTCTGGAGCAGACCTCTGATTCACAGGATATAGTATGAGTAAACAGCTCTGCAGACTGAACCATCTGTTTTACCCCATACTCAGATGGGCAGCTGTAGACTTGGGAGCTGTGAGGAAGCAAGTGTGATTGAGGTGACACCTCTGAGGACTGGAGTATTTGTGATGTTGAAGTTGAGGTGGAGGAGAGCCCACTTGAAGGAGCACTTGATATCCATTGAAGCACCTGCTGTTTTTGTGCCTCATCTGGAATTTGTAGCAATGGGCGTGTCCGTAAGAAAGGGATTGTATCACATTGTTCACTAAAAGAAGTAGACATCTTAATTTGGCTAGAAAATGGTCTTTCTTCTGCAGATGTTACTGTTGCTTTACCACCTACCCCACTGACACAACCTTTTTTTCCCTTTCCAACACGCCTATTCCCATTTCCACCAGCAGCATACCTTTTGCCACTCATTTTGGTGGTTGACTAATTGGCAACTCTATAGTTGTTTGCACAAAAAACGATGGATGGAAACCGAGCAGAGCTGAGTTGCCAAACTGTAGTACTAGCCCAAAAGGATTGGCTGGGTTAGATGCAGTAAAACAATTTCATCAGATACACAGGCGGTGTAGCTTGCTTCACAGCTGGGCTACTCCACTGACTATCAGACACTGCTACAGGCCAAAAAGGATTTACTGAGCTAGATGCAGTAAAAAATTGTTATTAGATACACAGGTGGTGTAGCTTGGTTCAGATGGGCTATAATGATAATAATAATAGTTTTTATTTTTATAGCGCCAACATATTTCGCAGCACTTTACAAATTTTAGGGGGGTCATATACAGACAATACAGAATAAGCATATCTCATATTGAAAGGAGTGAGGGCCCTGCTCGCAAGCTTACAGTCTATAAGGAAATGGGGAAGATACAAAAGGAAAAAAGTACATATATTGTATAATGCAGACTTGACATACTAAATAGGATAAATAATAATACACGGACTGGTCGCCAGCCAGTATGTGTACAGTCCTGACAGAGGCTATTAAGTGTATGGTTGGTATGAACCTGAAGTTGAAGAAGATTTTAATATGGGGGAAAACTGGGACAGACAGATAGTGTGTGGAGGCGATACGCCAGTCATAAGAAATGTGTTTTTAGGGTTTGCGTCAAACTGTGGGTATTGGGAATTAATCGAACTGTCCTGGGTAGTGCATCCCAAAGAATTGGCGCAGCACGCGAGAAATCTTGGAGACGGGAGTGGGAAGTTCAGATTATGGAGGATTTTAGTTTTAAGTCATTTACAGAACGGAGGGCACGTGTAGGGTGGTAGACTGAGACAAGAGAGGAGATGTAGGGGGGTACTGAAGCATGGAGTGCTTTGTGGGTAAGCGTGATAAGTTTAAATTGAACTCTATATTGGATGGGCAACCAATGCAATGACTGACACAGGGAAGAGGCATCGGTGTAGCGGTTGGCGAGGAATATGATCCTGGCTGCTGCGTTAAGGACGAATTGGAGAGGGGAGAGTTCATTAAGAGGGAGACTGATTAGTAGAGAGTTGCAATAGTCAAGATGAGAATGAATAAGAGCTACAGTAAGAATTTTTGCCAAGTCAAAGGTGAGAAAAGTCCTGATTCTTGAGATGTTTTTGAGGTGTAGATGACATGAACGAGCGAGTGATTTGATGTGAGGAGTGAAGGAAAGATCTGAATCAAAAATGATCCCAAGACAGCGGGCTTGTTGCTGGGGAGTAATGGTTGAGCCACAAACAGAAATGGCAATATCGGGCACAGGTAAGTTAATGGAGGGAGGAAATACGAGTAGTTCAGTTTTTGACAGATTCAGTTTTAGGCAGAGGGAGGACATAATGTTAGACACAGCCGAAAGACAATCAATAGTCTTTTGTAGTAATGCAGGGGTGATGTCTGGAGCAGAGGTGTATAATTGGGTGTCATCAGCATAGAGATGGTACTGAAAACCGAATCTGCTGATTGTTTGTCCAATAGGAGCGGTGTATAAGGAGAAAAGAAGGGGGCCTAGGACAGATCCTTGAGGAACCCAGACAGTAAGGGGAAGTAGGGAGGAGGAGGAGCCGGCAAAAGACACAGAGAAGGAGCGGTCAGAGAGATAGGAGGAGAACCAGGAGAGAACAGTGTCCTTAAGGCCAATAGTGCGGAGCATAGTGAGGAGGAGCTGGTGATCCACAGTGTCGAATGCTGCAGAGAGATCCAGGAGAATCAGCAGGGAGTAGTGACCATTAGATTTAGCTGTTAGTAGATCATTAGAGACTTTAGTGAGGGCAGTTTCAGTAGAATGTAAAGAGCGGAAACCAGATTGTAATGGGTCAAGAAGAGAGTTGTCTGAGAGAGAGCGGATTAGCCAGGAGTGGACCCGGCGTTCCAGGAGTTTAGAGATAAAGGGAAGATTGGAAACAGGTCTGTAGTTGGCCGTGCAGTTCTGGTCAAGGGATGTTTTTTTAAGTAATGGTTGTATGCTGGCGTGTTTAAAAGAAGAGGGAAAGATACCAGATGAGAGGGAGAGGTTGAAAATTTTAGTTAGGTGAGTGGTGACGGCTGGAGAAAGGGACTGAAGGAGATGTGAGGGAATACGGTCACTGGTGCAGGTGGTAGGGCGAGAAGATGCAAGGAGCCTGATCACTTCATCTTCCGTGACTGGCTCGAAGTCAGAAAGTGAGCAAGTTACAATGTGGCGGGGGAGAGCATGCATAACATTTGGGGATTGGGAGAAAATTTCCTGTCGGATATGGTCAATTTTATCTTTGAAATAATTGGCCAGATCGTCAGCGCTGAGGTCGGTGGTCGGGGCCTGTGTTGTTTGATTGAGGAGAGAATGAAACGTGTCAAAGAGTCGTTTAGGATTATTGGATAGTAAGATGATGAGGTTGTTAAAGTAGGTTTGTTTGGAGAGGTGAAGGGCAGAGTTATATGTTTTCAGCATGAATTTATAATGGAGGAAATCTTCGGGCAGATTAGATTTTCCCCACAGCCTTTCAGCGCACCTGGAGCACCTCTGGAGAAGACGTGTTTGAGGCGTGTGCCAGGGTTGTCGCCGTCTATGTTGAATTGTTCTTTGTGCAGGAAGTGCGGCTTCATCCAGGGTGCATAGCATTATTTTGTTATAATGCTTCAATGCAGAGTCGGGACATGAGAGAGAAGAGATTGGGGCCAATGATGATTGCAACCTTTTTATAAATTTCTGGGTGTTAATGGCGCGTAAATTTCTATAAGTGTGAATGGTGGGGGTGTCTTGAGTAGAGTCACAGTTCTCGACAGAGAATGAAAGAAGATTATGGTCAGAGAGTGGAAGGGGAGAGTTAGTAAAGTCATGTACCGAGCAAAGCAGGGAGAAGATCAGGTCCAATGTGTTCCCTTCTTCATGTGTAGGAGAATTAGCAAGCTGTGAAAGGCCGAAGGAGGAGGTTAGTGATAAAAGATGCGTGGCAGATGGGGAAAGAGAATCACCAATTGGGATGTTAAAATCTCCCATGATTATCGTGGGGATGTTGCAGGATAAAAAATTTGGAAGCCAGGCAGCAAAGTTATCCAGGAATTGACGGGGGAGACCTGGACAACCGCCACTCACAGGGAGAAGGGCCGGTAGAGTCTGACTGTGTGGGCCTCAAAAGATGGGAAGACAAGGGAGGGTACTGGGGGGATAACCTGAAAAGTACAGTTAGGTCCATATATATTTGGACAGATACCACATTTTTCTAATTTTGGTTCTAGACATTACCATAATGAATTTTAAACAAAACAATTCAGATGCAGTTGAAGTTCAGACTTTCAGCTTACATTTGTGGGTATCCACATTAAAATTGTATGAAGGGTTAAGGAGTTTCAGCTCCTTAATATGTGCCACCTGTTTTTAAAGGGACCAAAAGTAATTGGACAGATTAAATAATTGTAAATAAAATGTTCATTTCTAGTACTTGGTTGAAAACCCTTTGTTGGCAATGACTGCCTGAAATCTTTAACTCATGGACATCCACAGACGCTGTGTTTCCTCCTTTTTGATGCTCTGCCAGGCCTTCACTGCGGTGGTTTTCAGTTGCTGTTTGTTTGTGGGCCTTTCTGTCTGAAGTTTAGTCTTTAACAAGTGAAATGCATGCTCAATTGAGTTGAGATCAGGTGACTGACTTGGCCATTCAAGAAAATTCCACTTCTTTGCTTTAATAAACTCCTGGGTTGCTTTGGCTTAATGTTTTGGGTCATTGTCCATCTGTAGTATGAAACAATGACCAATCAGTTTGGCTACATTTGGCTGGATCTGAGCACACAGTATGGCTCTGAATACATCAGAATTCATTCGGCTGCTTCTGTCCTGTGTCACATCATCAATAAACACTAGTGACCCAGTGCCACTGGCAGCCATGCATGCCCAAGCCATCACACTGCCTCCGCCGTGTTTTACAGATGATGTAGTATGCTTTGGATAATGAGCTGTACCACGCCTTCGCCTTACTTTTCTCTTTCCATCATTCTGGTAGAGGTTGAGCTTGGTTTCATCTGTCCAAAGAACGTTCTTCCAGAACAGTGCTGGATTTTTTAGATGTTTTTTAGCAAAGTCCAGTCTAGCCTTTTTATTCTTGATGCTTATGAGTGGCTTGCACCGTGCAGTGAACTCTCTGTATTTGCTTTCATGCAGTCTTCTCTTTATGGTTGATTTGGATATTGATACGCCTACCTCCTGGAGAGTGTGGTTCACTTGGTTGGCTGCTGTGAAGGGGTTTCTCTTCACCATGGAGATTATTCTGCGATCATCCACCACTGTTGTCTTCCATGGGTGCCCAGGTCTTTTTGCATTGATGAGTTCACCAGTGCTTTCTTTCTTTCTCAGCATGTACCAAACTGTAGATTTTGCCACTCCTAATATTGTAGCAATTTCTCGGATGGGTTTTTTCTATTTTTGCAGCTTAAGGATGGCTTGTTTCACCTACATGGAGAGCACCTTTGACCGCATGTTTACATCACAGCAAAACCTTCCAAATGCAAGCACAACACCTCAAATCAACTCCAGGCCTTTTATCTGCTTAATTGAGAATGACATAACGAAGGGATTGCCCACACCTGTCCATGAAATAGCCGTGAAGTTAATTGTCCAATTACTTTTGGTCCCTTTAAAAACAGTGTGGCACATGTTAAGGAGCTGAAACTCCTAAACTCTTCATCCAATTTTAATGTGGATACCCTCAAATGAAAGCTGAAAGTCTGAACTTCAACTGCATCTGAATTGTTTTGTTTAAAATTCATTGTGGTAATGTCTAGAACCAAAATTAGAAAAATGTTGTCTCTGTCCAAATATATATGGACCTAACTGTACATTTTGTTGAAAGAAGCAGACCAACACCTCCCCCTGATCTGTTGTCAGGTCACGGGGTATGAGAGAAATGTAGGCCACCATAAGAGAGTGCTGCAGCAGCGGTGGTGTTCGACTGCTGAATCCAGGTTTCAGTGAGAGCCAGAAGGTTGAGGGAATTAGAGAGGAAAAAGTCATGGATGTAAGAGAGTTTATTACCTGCTGAGCGTGCATTCCAAAGGGCACAGTTGAATGAGACAGAAGATATGCAGGGAATATTAATGAGATTAGCAGGGTTTCTGAATGTAACAGGGAAAGAGTTAGTGTTATTATTACTGGAGGGTCCTGGATTGGGAGAAATATCACCTGCGACTAAGAGAAGGAAGATACAGCGAGTGAGCAGATGGTTGTGTGATTTGTGAGAGCGTTTCCTGTGTTGTATGGTAGGAATGAATGGATCTGTGTGGTATAACATTGTGAAGAGAGCATGACAGCTGTATATAGGAGAAGAGAGGAGAGAGGGGTTAATATGTATGAAGTGTGTAGAATTTGTGGGAAAACGGTGAATGTGGATGATTGTAGCAGCCAGAATATAAATGGCACAAATACAAATGGTGAATAATGTTTGCAAAACAGATGACCTGGAAGCAAGTTTGTTTAATTGTCTTGCATGTCTTACCTGTCTCCTGCCCTGTCCAACTGCCATATCTAACTGCCAATGCACTTTGATAAATTATGGAACTTCGATAAAGTATGCATAAATGCTATATGCATAAATGCCCCCGCATAAATGGTGCCCCGTGACTATGTCTCAATATATAGGAACGTATCTGCTTAGATCTACACAGATTTAACTCGTTAGCAATCAATCAACTAGCTTAAGACAACAGGAGACAATAAAACTGCAGAAAAAAAAACAGACTTGTAACTCAACATGGATCATAAACTGTTTCTTTAAGGTCATCACACTTACTTTATCATGGATTAAACAATGTAGATGCATGTTATATATATACCAATGATTAGCTGCAGAGCATTGCAAGTAACAGGGAGATAATGTAGATTTCATCAGAAAAATCACAGAGCAGAGGAGTGAGATATATATACCTGAAACAAGAGAAGAGAGATGAATATTAGAATTGCCATATCTAACTGCCAATGCACTTTGATAAACTATGGCACTTTGATAAAATATGCATAAATGCAATAGGCATAAATGCTCCAGCATAAATTGGGCTACTCCACTGACTAACAGACACTGCTACAGGCCCAAAAGGATTTACTGGGCTAGATGCAGTAAAAAATTGATATTAGATACACAGATGGTGTAGCTTGGTTCAGATGGGCTACTCCACTGACTAATAGACTCTGCTACAGGCCCAAAAGGATTTGCTGGGCTAGATGCAGTAAAAAATTGTTATTAGATACACAGGTGATGTAGCTTGTTTCAGATGGGCTAATACACTGACTAACAGACACTGCTACAGGCCAAAAAGGATTTACTGGGCTAGATGCAGTAAAAAAAAATTATTACACACACAGGTGGTGTAGCTTGGCTCAGATGGGCTACTCCACTGACTAACAGACACTGCTACAGGCCAAAAAGGATTTACTGGGCTAGATGCAGTAAAAAATTGTTATTAGATACACAGGTGGTGTAGCTTGGTTCAGATAGGCTACTCCACTGACTAACAGACACTGCTACTATGCCCAAAAGGATTTACTGGGCTAGATGCAGTAAAAAATTGTTATTAGATACACAAGTGGTGTAGCTTGGTTCAGATCGGATACTCCACTTACTAACAGGCACTGCTACTATGCCCAAAAGGATTTACTGGGCTAGATGCAGTAAAAAATTGTTATTAGTTACACAAGTGGTGTAGCTTGGTTCAGATGGGCTACTCCACTGACTAACAGACACTGCTACAGGCCAAAAAGGATTTACTGGGCTAGATGCAGTAAAAATTTGTTATTTGATACACAGGTGGGGTAGCTTGGTTCAGATTGGCTACTCCACTGACTAACAGGCACTGCTACTATGCCCAAAAGGATTTACTGGGCTAGATGCAGTAAAAAATTGTTATTAGATACACAGGTGGTGTAGCTTGGTTCAGATGGGCTACTCCAATGACTAATAGACACTGTTACAGGCCCAAAAGGACTGGCTTAGCTACATTTAGCCAAATGCTGTGTAAAACACTTGCACAGCACTGGCACAGACCTGCCTTGCAAAAAGTGCTAGGAACTGCTGTAACCTAGCCCTCAAAAGGGCTGCAATTACAACTAGTCCCTACTCCCTAAACCTATATGTCTATTTAACAGCAAATTTAGTCAAAATTCACACAGTTAAACTGTATAGCACCCACAGCAGCAGCGGTGCCATCTAACACTCAGCTGCAGCAGTGAGACAATGGTGGCGACGGGGAAAATGGCTGGGTCTTATAGGGCAAGGACATGTGACATACACAGCCAATGACACATGCCCTTGCTTTTGTGAAAAAAAAGCACTTCGCTGCGTGTGTGCGCTGCTGATAGGCTGACAGACTGCACCGCCCCACTGTAAAAGAAAGAGAAAGAAAAAAAAAATGGAGATCGGCATTTTTTCTGCAGAGATCCATCCCCTGCCCCTGCCCCCACCCACTCTACACTGAAACTGTCTATTAGCATTGATTAACAGTATTACTGTGAAAAAATCCAGTTACGCTTTAGCAGGTTATTACAAACTGAAATCAATCAGTTTTCAACTCAAAACTTTATTCTAGGTGATGTTACATTTGCACATAGGACCCCTTGTTCGAAAGGAGCTTCTGAACTCTCTCGTCCATTGAATTTGTCAGGTTTTGGATGGTTTCTGCTTCAATTGTTTTGCATGAGGACAGAATACCCTCCCAGAGCTGTTGCTTAGATGTGAACTGCCTCCCGCCATCATAGACACTCCTTTTGATGATGCTGGAGAGGTTCTCAATGGGGTTGAGGTCAGGGGAGCATGGGTGCCACACCATACGTTTGTCCCCTTTTATGCCCATAGCAGCCAGAGATGCAGATGTGTTATGTGCAGCATGAGACGGGGCATTATCATGCATGAAAATGATCTTGCTGCGGAATGCATGGTTCTTCTTCTTGAACCATGGAAGGAAGTGCTGTTTGAGAAACTCAACATACATTATGGAGTTCATCTTTACCCCTTCAGGGATCCTAAAAGGGCCAACAGTCTCTCTCCCCATGATTCCAGCACAAAACTTTACTCCACCTCCTCCTTGTTAGCGCCGTAGCCGTGTTTGAATGGGGTGTCCATCAACCAGCCATCCTCCACTCCATCCATCTGGACCATCGAGATCATTTCATGCATGATAATGCCCCGTCTCATGTTGCACATAACATATCTGCATCTCTGGCTGCTATGGGCATAAAAGGGGACAAACTTATGGTGTGGCACCCATGCTCCCCTGACCTCAGCCCCATTGAGAACCTCTCCAGCATCATCAAAAGGAGTGTCTATGATGGCGGGAGGCAGTTCACATCTAAGCAACAGCTCTGGGAGGGTATTCTGTCCTCATGCAAAACAATTGAAGCAGAAACCATCCAAAACCTGACAAATTCAATGGACGAGAGAGTTCAGAAGCTCCTTTCGAACAAGGGGTCCTATGTGCAAATGTAACATCACCTAGAATAAAGTTTTGAGTTGAAAACTGATTGATTTTAGTTTGTAATAACCTGCTAATGCTTATAATTTCAAAAATGACCATTTTTTTGTTCTTTATTAAAATGAAAAGGTTGAAAACTCTGCTGTGCATAATAATTTGGAACATGCATTTTGAGTGCAGTTTGAGTTTTTTATTTTTTTAAAAATATACTCTTATTATAGGCAGTTTGTACAAAAACCTTTCAATTGTACTCTAATAGTTATTTGACTGGAAAATTACAATGACTACAATTCATATAGGTAATTTGGAAAAATCTGAGAAAATATTATTTGCATAATAATTTGGAACGCAGTGTAGTGCTGCAATCCAACAAAGTAAAGACGTTTCGGTCAAGAGACCTTCTTCAGTACAACAGATTGCACAAGATAAACAGTATACACTAACGCTGTGGATAAGCAGTGAGCTTTCGGCCATTGCAGTGCTCACTGCTTATCCACAGCGTTAGTGTATATGGTTTATCTTGTGCAATTTGTTGTACTTATGAAGGTCTCTTGACCGAAACGTCTTCACTTGTTGGATTGCAGCACTATAAATAAATATATTCAAAATATTCTTTGATTCATTTCGAGTGCCAAGTCTTTTTATACACTCTATTCTACAACTGACATCCATATCTTCACTCCACGACACAAACAGTGCCACTGCTTTCTACTGTGCCACTCCAGCATCAGCTATTGACTCGTCGCCCCTCTTGTGCATGGCAGAGTGGAACAAATCAATAGACAACCCTGGCACAATAACCTCACTAAAAAGCTTCAGCAACCGTCCAGGGTTGCAGAGCGGCGTTGAAAGAAAACACATTCGCCAGATGACTGCACTGCATTCAAACAAGCAACACTCACATTCAAATCAGCCCTCTCCTCCGTTAAACAGGTCTACTTCAGAACCCTCATAACCTCCTTATACTACAACCCCAAACAACTATTGAACACTTTTAACTACCTCCTCCACTCTCCACTGCCCCCTCCGACCTCTCTCACCACTACTGAGGACTTTGCCACACTTCAAAAACAAGATTGACCAAACAAGGCAAGCCTTCATTGTCCGACCACCACAACCCTTTTGTTTTCCAGACCATTGCCCTTCCCCCATAATGCCCCTCTCCAATATCACTAAAGGAGAGCTTACCCGCCTCCTCTCCAAATCACACCTCACCACTTGTGCACTTGACTAGTGTTGAGCCACCCCCGTAGTGTTCGAGTTCGGTTCGGTTCGTCGAACACCCGTGTGTTCGCCGAACTGTTCGTCGAACTGTTCGTCGAACACCTTCGAACACCGTTAAAACCAATGGCAGGCAAACAAAAACACATAGAAACACATAGAAAACACCTTCAAAGGTGTCCAAAAGCTGTAAAACTGCTCAGAAGACACAACTAACAGATGGAAAAGTGACAAGAACATATAGTCATGCGAAAAGAAAAGAGGTGGAGGAGTAAAAGGAGGGGGAGACACAGATATAGGCATGTCATGCCCTTCTAAAATCCAAAAAGTGAGAAGCCGACACGGCCAGTCCGTTCCTGCCCGTGCCACCTCTGTGTCGCCGGGTTTGTGCCAGAGCCGCGGTGGACCCTGATGGCCAGCCCCCCTATCCCAATACTGGTGCCTGTCCGCCGGTGGGTCGAGGCCCCCCATGGTGGGGGGGGAGTAACATCTGCAGAAGAAAGACCATCTTCCAGCCAAACTAAGATGTCGACTTCTTTTCGTGGACAATGTGATACGATCCCATTCTTACGGACACGCCCATCGCTACAAATTCTAGATGAGGCACAAAAACAGCAGGTGCTTCAACGGATATCAAGTGCTCCTTCAAGTGGGCTCTCAATCACCTCAATTTCAACATCACAAATACTCCAGTCCTCAGAGGTGTCACCCCAATCGCACTTGCTTCCTCACAGCTCCCAAGTCTCCAGCTGCCCGTCTGAGTATGGGGTAACACAGATGGTTGAGTCTGCACAGCTGTTTACTCATACTATAGCCTGGGAAACGGAGGTCTGCTCCAGAGCTTCTGTTAATCCAGATGAGGAAATGATCTGATCTGATGCCCAGAATCTTTATAAGTCGGATCCAGGACCAGATGAAGAAGGTTCTGAGCATAATGTAGACCCTTGTTCCCAAACTGTAACTCCTGTTGGTGGAGACAATGATGAAGACGATGATGAGACTCAAATACCTGATTGGAGCGACAACTTGACTTTTCGGTCAGGGCAGGAAGAGGTTGGCTCTGAGGACGACGGGTGTGATAACACACAGGGTGATGATGACGAGGTTGGAGATCCCACTTACTGTCAACCCACAGTCAGCCAGTCGATGAGGTCAGCAGAGGAGGTGGAGGAGGATGTGACTAGCCCTGGGGATGGGGATGACTCGGTACCCGGGCATTTGCCTGGCCTTGGGGATGTCGCGGTGGTCGGCTCCCTGGCCCGTACCCTGGGGTCTCTCTTTAAAAGGGTGGATAATTGTTAATTTTATAAGAGTTCATGATGCCACCTGTGGTATCTGGTGACAAGCACCAGCGCTGCAGCAGTCCACTGAGGCCGGTGATAAGGCAGCTCGATGGTATAGCTCCCCACAGGTGGAGCTAGGTCTCAGGGCAGCATATGCAGGGGGAATGCAGGACAGGCGAGACCCAGCTGGGTCAGAGCAAGAACGGGAGCAGACACGGTAGTCACTTCAGTACCTTTTACTGGTGGAAATTCAGGCACATCCCGGAGCACTGTAGGGTGAAGGGTGCATATCAGGATCCTCCCCAATGAGCGGGTGTAGGGCCTCCTGTTTCTTGCCTCTGCGTAGTAAGTTTCTGACCTGCCTGGAGCTAGGCCTAACTTTGTCTCTGTCCTGCGCTGGCTGACCTTGTGGTAGGGCCTTCTCTTGGAGTTCACGCTCCCAGTATGCGGGGCCTAAACGTCTCCTGGCTCTGTTACATATCAGCACCTTAGCGATCCTGGGACTTGTAGATCTCCAGGGATTCCGGTTATGCCTTACTGGGTCAGAGAGATACCGGTAAGCTCGGATCCTGTGTCCGGTAAATGCTTCGGGGTGAGCTGGTTAAGCTCCTCTGCCCCTTATGTACTAACTCGCCACTCGCCTTCAGCCTACTCGGGCCCTCACTAGGCTATACACACTAACGGCAGCTTGCCGCGCTTCACTGATCTTACGGCACCGGCACACCTTAAGCTCTATCTGGGCTCCCTGAATCTAGCAAGCAGGAGCCTCGTGCTCCACTGCTGAACTATTAACTGCGTTCTCTAGACTAGACTGAGCTCCACTGCAGACTGACCTCTCTTAGACTTCTCTAATGCAGGAACTCTTCAGAGGAACTGAACTGCCTAGCACCACCTTCCCTATTTATATCCCTAACGGGCTCCCTCTGCTGGTCTGAGGTGGAAGGTGGAGATGTGTGAATGTTTATGGGGGCCTCTTGTGGAGGATTCCATCAATGCACTCTTCTAGGATCTGTGATACCAAGCGCAGCGGGGCATCACAGATGCTATTGACGACGAGGTTAGGTTGCGCCTTCCTGAACAGAGACGGAGTACTGGAAGCACGTCAACAACTGCATCCTCAACCACAACTCTGCCTCTGACCACAAGTCGTAGTGGCTCTTCAGGTCACATGGGCTCTAAGCCTTGCATAGCCTGGGCATTTATTCAGATCGATAAGGATGACCCAACTCGTGTTATCTGTAATATTTGTCAGCAAAAGCTAAGTAGAGGCCAAAAAATACATAGTTTGAGTACTTCATGCATGTACCGTCACATGGATATGAAGCATAAGTTGCAGTGGGAAGCTCACTGTGCTACAATGCGGCCTAGCCGACTGGGCCAACCACCGTCTGCCCCATCTTGTGCATCCGCAGCCTCTTCATCCTCTGTGACTGGGGGGACAGCAGTCACACATGTTTTTGGACGCAGACCTGCCACCTCTTTACCCGCAACAGCCAGTGTGATTGGCAGGTCGTCAGTTCATTGGGAAGTGGAAACACCTGCTAGTGTTGAGCGCTCTCCGACATCAAGAGCACCACCTTTGGATCAAGGCAACCTAACATGTCCGCCTGCATCTTCCTCACAGACCGGCAGTTTGCCGGGGACACCCTACTCAACACCGTCTAAGCACAACAGCCAGCCCTCGGTCCCTCAGATGTGGAAAAGTAAAAGACCATTTCCTCCTAGCCATGAGAAAGCTAAGAGGTTGAATTTCACCATCTGCAAGCTGTTGGCTACAGAAATGCTGCCTTTCCACCTGGAGGACACAGAGGATTTTCAAGACCTTATGTCCGTCACAGTGCCCCAGTACCAGATGCCCAGTCGGCACTACTTCTCAAAGAAAGGTGTGCCTGCGCTCCACTAGCATGTCACACACAACATCACCGCTTCTTTGAGAAACTCTGTGTGTGACAGGGTGCATTTCACCACAGACACTTGGACGAGAAGGCATGGACAGGGGCGTTACATGTCGCTGACTGGGCACTGGGTAACTATGGTGACAGCAGGACAAGGGGCTGCTGTCCAAGTCTTACCATCCCCACGAGTTGTGCGTCAATCCTCTTTATCTCGTAGTTCCTCCACTGCTTCTGCCTCCTCAACCTCCTCTCGGTCCTCCACCTGCACCGAAAGCCTGTCTGGTAATGCCACCTGCTTTCTAACTGCGCAGAAGGAATCCTGCACACCTCCTTACTATGCTGGCAGCAGGGCTCAACGGCATCAGTGTTTACTTTGAAATGTCTGGGAAATGTGAGTCACACAGCTGAGGAGTTGTGGTCAGCTCTGGAGACCCAGTTTCATGAAAGGTTGTTTCCACTGGACCTGCAACCAGGGAAGGCCATGTGCGACAATGCTGCAAAACTGGGTGCGGCACTTCGCCGGGGCAATGTCACACACGTGCCTTGTATGGCTCACGTGTTGAACCTGGTTGTCCAGCAATTTTTAGCCCACTATCCCGGACTAGATGTCCTTCTGCAGAGGGCACGGTCGCTGTGTGCTCACTTCCGCCGTTCGCATCCCGCAGTTCAACGACTTACATCTCTACAGAAGTCGTTGGGCCTGCCAGTTCACCGGCTGAAATGCGATGTGCCGACACGGTGGAATTCAACTCTGCACATGTTGCAGCGACTGTGGCAGCACCGACAAGCCCTGGTGCAATACGTTCTGACGTATAGCCTGGGCCAACGAGATCCAGAGGTGGGGCAAATCACGCTGCAGGAGTGGTCTCAGATCAGGGACCTATGAAGTTGACGCGCCCCCTGGGCCATGGGGTACCCTGAGCCGGGCCGGTAGACGCTGGGGGTTGTAGTCACTGTGGCGGTGACCCAGTCCGTGACCCAGGGCGGTCAATCCAAGGGTAATTTGTATATATGGATTTTATAATGTCTGACTACGCCACCTGTGGAGTGCGGCCAAAGGGGCCGCCGCTGGGGAACAGTCCTCTGAAGCTGGTGGTTTTGCAGCAACGGTATTATTTCTCACCACAGGAAGAGTGTAGCTTCAGGGCAGTGTGGGTGGATGATGGTGGTTGTAGTGCAGGGAGTCAGTAATGAACACAGAGTCCGTGTGATGCCGTCTCAAGATATTACTCACAGTTGTTGTAGTCCAGATTACAGGTACCAGAGCAATCTCCCCCGTCGTGCTGTGCATACTCAGTGAGGGGCTCAGTCCACCCCCAGATAGCTCCGGAGTACTTAGCAGGACCCCCTTCTGTGTGTCCTTTCTCTGGCCTTCTCCCTGCACCTCACACCCAGTGACACTTCTATCCGGTATCCTCGGGCCTTGGCGGGTGACGTGTGTTCCGTCCCCTGGGTCCTATGTGGCTACCTTCTTAGTGAGACTGGTGTGGACTTTGGCTTGCAGTACATGAAATGCAGCAGCCTCCGGTTTCTAGTTGAGCCTTGCTGTTTCTCCGCTAGTTGAGGGACCGGTTCCCCTTATCTGGCCTGACCCCTCTACCTCCTGGTAGCAGCGGGAGTACGGGTGGCCTTCTGCACGGCCCATAGCCGTAGGGTCCCTTCGGTTCCTGGAGCCTTCCAGCTCCCACTCCTCTCTTCTCTCCTTCAGTCCTGGGCCTCCCAGGCTAGGCCCGCCTCCGGAGCAGAGCTCATGCCTAGTCTCTGCTCCTGTCACTTTTCCTCCTCTGTCTGGCTTGCTCTTTCTAAGATGGCTTCCTATTTATACTCTCCTTGTCATGTGCTCCCCTAAGCTGCTCCCCTAAGCACCCACTACATAGGACCCTCAAACCAGCTAGGGACCTGGGACTGTGCTCTCCCTTAGGAGCAATCTCGCCCTACCCCCACTGCGGGTATGTGTTGGATGCAGGAGTTAGGGTCCCGAGCCATACGCCTTCCTTACCTGAGGGTGAGATACCACACCTCTGGGTGAGATGCAGTAACTCTGTGGCGACTGAACCCTCAGGGGCGCCACACACCCTTCTGCACAGTTTTGAAATGGCGACGAAGATGTTTAGTGCTGACGACGATGCCATTATCAGCATGACTATTCCGGTGATTTACATGCTGGAGCACACATTAAACAGAATTCAGAGTCAGCTGGTGGGACAAGAGGAGGTGGAGGAAGTAGAGGAGGAGTCGTATGCGGAAGGGATAACATCTCCAAGGTCCCGACGGTTGGCAGCACCAAGGCGGCAGGCATGGGAGGGTGGGGGAGAGGGATTAACCAGGGCGCATGGTAGCAGCCAAACTGTTGAGGAAGGTGCAGGAGCCGAGGAAGAAGTGGAGGACGAACTGGCGATGGGCATGGAAGACTCATCAGATGAGGGAGACCTTGATCACATTTCTGTTGTGCGAGGTTGGAGGGAGAGGGCAGAGGAAGGAAGCATGATTCTTACCTCGCTACCAACACAACAAGGACTTGGTCCTTCTGGATGCGCAAGACACATGAGTGCCTTCTTGCTGCACTACCTGCAACATGACCCCCGGATTGTCAGAATTCGAAGTAATCCCGACTACTGGGTTGCCACACTCTTAGATCCCCGGTACAAAAGTATATTTGCGAAATAATTCCTGCCATAAAAAGGTATTGACGAATGCAGGAGTATCTGCAGACGCTGTTGCAGAATCTTACATGTGCTTTTCCACAAAACACCAGTGGTGCACGTCGTGAATCTCCACAGTTCTAACTTGCCAACGGTGGGACTGTCGAGTCTTCATCACTCAAACAGTAACAGTAACACAGTATCTGCTGGTAACAGCAATTTTGTGGAATCGTTTCACCACTTTTTTAGACCATCCTTTGCAAGGCCACAGGAGACAAGAAGTCTGACACATAGTCAATGCCTAGAGAGGATGGTACAGGAGAATCTCCAAGTGAACATCGAAGCCATGACTGTGTCACTGGACCCTTGCTCATTTTGGTATTCCAATCTGGAAAAATCGCCGGAGGTCGCCACTCACGCCTTGGAGATCTTGTCATGCCCTGCAGCCAGCGTTCTCTCTGAACGTGTGTTCAGCGCTGCTGGTGGTGTGCTGACAGATAAGCGCACGCGGCTGTCCACTGAGAATGTAGACAGACTCACGTTCATAAAGATGAACAAATCATGGATTCGCAAGGACATTTCTACCCCTGTGTCATCCTTGGGAGACTGAAAGCTTGGGGATTTGGTAAAATCACCTCACCAACCGTTTTAAGCAACAGTGGGGCAATTGATGCCACTTAACCCTAGAACGCATGACCATAAAAATCTACACTTTCACATACCTGGGGCCCTTTAGGCCCGTGTGCAAATAACATGGAATAACTCAAACTCAAATGACAAACAACTATATACATGAAGAATACCTAGAATTTCAAAATTCTAACTAAAGTAATCTTGCAGAAAATAGAAAACAATTAACTGGGCGGGCCTGCAAGGCCACAGGTATGAGTTCTAGGGTTAAGTGGTGTCTGTGCCACAATTTTGGGAGTCCCCTTGCTGTGTCTTACGTGACGTTGGCATCGTCAATTCCAGGTGGGTTGGGTCGCACCCCCCCCTTTTAACTGTAAGAAACTACATACACTATGGCTTCGGGTAACACAGATGGTTGAGTCTGAAGAGCTGTTTACTCAGAGGTCTGCTCCAAATCTTCAGTGTCTGCTAGTCAGCGTAGAATTTTTAACTGCATCTAGCCTAGGCAATACTTTGGGCGTAGTAGCCCAGCTGCGAAGCAAGCTGCACCGCCTGTGTATCTAATAAGAATTTTTAAATGAATCTAGCCTAGGCAGACTGTGGGGACCCCCAACCAAACCCAGACGCTCAGCCCCCCTACCGCCCCCCTTTCATGGACAATACAATAATGTAACTCTTACAACTGGATGGGTGAGGATCGGTCACAGCTTTATTAACTCGTTATACTCATTCCATTAGAAAGGCATTTTATTTCTAAAATAATTCAGCTTGTTGCAGCATGCCCTGGGTCCCCACTCCGGCAAGTTGGCCAACAAGTGTAACTCTCCAACATGTCCTTTCTATTTCCAGGCCACGGAGGATCCAGCGTACTTGTATGCAGGACTCTGACCCCCACCCATCACTCTTAATGCTTGTTCCACTCCGTCCTGGAGTCCTGACAGGAATATGTCCAGTCCAATATCTATTAAGTGAACACCATCGGGCCGTATGAGGCCTGCTTTATCTCCTTCCAGTTGTCGGTGTCGTATCACAACACCGCCTCTGTCTCTTCTAAATTTTGCCATCTGAATATTTATTACCCGCCTTGTCCATTCGATGGCCGTGATGTCTCGCGCACCTTGCCATACCGCTATCAGCACAATCTCTGACCATACTATAGCTAATTTTGTGAAAAATTCTCTGAAGTGCTCAGTGTCTAGTTTCATTATTGCCATTAGTTATGCGCTCTTGTGATGACCTAGGTTGTTTCCCCCTTGCCTGTATAACTAAGATGACCGGACCTCTTGCCTCTCTCCCTACCTTGATTACCTCCATTAGTACCTGTGGCCATAGCAGGCCTCTAATACCTCTCCAGTTGAAATATGTGTTATGAAACTCTAATTTCCTCCCGCCTGGGCGGACTTTCGCCCTTTTTTCTGCCCAATATATATACGAGTGGCCTATCACTCACACTGTTGGCTTAGCGTCACCTGTAAAAGAAACAAACCACGCTAGGATAACAAGTCCGGTCTTATGTATCTCGCCAAACACGTGGATCGCCATCTCCCTATCCTCTGAACTTCCGTTTCTGACAGTCCTGCTCTTGCTGCTTCCGTGGCCGCACCTATGCGGAATGAGTGTGTCCCGTAATCTTTGGGGTGGTTCCCTGCCGATGTTATGCATTTATTAAATATAGCTTGGAACAGGTATCTTGATAATGGCGTTCCATCAATGTGTGATAGGAAGAAATTACTTTGTGATCTGATGGTTAGATATGTTTTTACTATTGTTACCCGACTCAGTGTACCGTTTGTGGGTTGTAGAAGTACCCAAGTACCCCTGCCCGCTGGAACCGTTTTCGATTGGTGTATGCGTAGACATATTGCATTATTGGCTATGACTACGTCCTGGTGTAATAAGCCTCCACTGGTGGTAATTTTGGATTGAGGGACTAATTCGCTTATACATAGCGCCCCGAAGAAGGCGATCACAAATGCAGTAGACATTAGTGTTGCTTCAAATTGTGAGTGTCATGTTAATGGTGTTAGGGATAAGATGTGTGAAATCAGTTTTAGTGACACGGGACGGGACGTCTACATTCCTGACTTGGCTGACCCCTTTTCCACCCTTTTATGGATTGTCTGATGATGAATCTTTGTCACATCTCCCCAATTCAGTAGTTGGAAGTGAAATGCTACTCCGGTCAGACACCGCTGCGCTGACGCCCCTGATATGCCCCTCATCATTAGCTGGTGGAGAAATTCTATGGTGACTTGTGATCTGGCTTGTTCACATTGGTCAACCCGTCTGCCTGCTACTAGTCGTGTCCACTCTTCCCATGCCTTACCGTATGCTTGCCACGTTGATGGGGCAACTGACGCTCTGATTAATGGCATCAACTATTCGCCACTGGATCCCATAGGGAGGGTGAGCAACTGTTGCCCGATGGGTGGGCGTTGTGGAAGAGCTCTGTGAAAATCTGCCAATTGAATTGTTATAAAGCGTTAGCAGCAGCTTTATACCCCTCAGCATAGTGGCTAGCGCCGACCCATACATTGTGTTTTAGGCACAGGAATGCTAGCCTGCGTAGTAGGCCTAGCACTGGGAGAGATGATGATGCCATCTTATTAATGCAGTGCGCTAGGCTGGTGTTTTGTGTTATGAAGCATAAATTTTTGTTAGCCAGGCGCGTGCCCCATATTTCTATTGCTACCACTATTGGGAAAAAATATTTTCAGGGCTAGATGCAGCTAAAAATTATTATTAATTTCAAAGCTGGTGGAGCTTGGTATAGATGGCCTAGTACAATGAGTCCCACACACTGCTAGAAGCCCAAATATTTTTTCAGAGCTAGATGCAGATAAAAATTATTTTTAATTTGCTACCTGATGGAGGTCAGTATAGATGAACTAATAGACCCAGTCCCACACACTGCTAGAAGCCCAAATATTTTTTCAGAGCTAGATGCAGAAAAAAATTATATTCAATTTGCAACCTGATGGAGGTCAGTATAGATGGACTAATAGAACAAGTCCCACTCACTGCTAGAAGCCCAAATATTTTTTCAGAGCTAGATGCAGATAAAAATTATTTTTAATTTGCAACCTGATGGAGGTCAGTATAGATGGACTAATAGACCAAGTCCCACACACTGCTAGAAGCCCAAACATTTTTTCAGAAGTAGATGCAGAAAAAAATGATATTCAATTTGCAACCTGATGGAGGTCAGTATAGATGGACTAATAGAACAAGTCCCACACACTGCTAGAAGCCCAAATTTTTTTTCAGAGGTAGATGCAGATAAATATTATTTTTAATTTGCAGCCTGATGGAGGTCAGTATAGATGGACTAATAGAGAAAGTCCCACACACTGCTAGAAGGCCAAATATTTTTTCAGAGCTAGATGCAGACAAAAAATTATTTTTAATTTGCAACCTGATGGAGGTCAGTATAGATGGACTAATAGAGAAAGTCCCACACACCGCTAGAAGCCCAAATATTTTTTCAGAGCTAGATGCAGATAACAAATATTTTTAATTTGCAACCTGATGGAGGTCAGTATAGATGGACTAATAGAACAAGTCCCACACACTGCTAGAAGCCCAAATATTTTTTCAGAGCTAGATGCAGAAAAAAATGATATTCAATTTGCAACCTGATGGAGGTCAGTATAGATGGACTAATAGACCAAGTCCCACTCACTGCTAGAAGCCCAAATACTTTTTCAGAGCTAGATGCAGATAAAAATTATTTTTAATTTGCAACCTGATGGAGAACAGTATAGATGGACTAATAGACCAAGTCCCACACACTGCTAGAAGCCCAAATATTTTTTCAGAGCTAGATGCAGATAAAAATTATTTTTAATTTGCAACCTGATGGAGGTCAGTGTAGACGGACTAATAGACCAAGTCCCACACACTGCTAGAAGCCCAAATATTTTTTCAGAAGAAGATGCAGAAAAAAATTATATTCAATTTGCAACCTGATGGAGGTCAGTATAGATGGACTAATAGAACAAGTCCCACACACTGCTAGAAGCCCAAATTTTTTTTCAGAGGTAGATGCAGAAAAAAATTATATTCAGTTTGCAACCTGATGGAGGTCAGTATAGATGGACTAATAGAACAAGTCCCACACACTGCTAGAAGCCCAAACATTTTTTCAGAAGTAGATGCAGAAAAAAATGATATTCAATTTGCAACCTGATGGAGGTCAGTATAGATGGACTAATAGAACAAGTCCCACACACTGCTAGAAGCCCAAATATTTTTTCAGAGCTAGATGCAGATAAATATTATTTTTAATTTGCAGCCTGATGGAGGTCAGTATAGATGGACTAATAGAACAAGTCCCACACACTGCTAGAAGCCCAAATTTTTTTTCAGAGGTAGATGCAGATAAATATTATTTTTAATTTGCAGCCTGATGGAGGTCAGTATAGATGGACTAATAGAGAAAGTCCCACACACTGCTAGAAGGCCAAATATTTTTTCAGAGCTAGATGCAGACTAAAAATTATTTTTAATTTGCAACCTGATGGAGGTCAGTATAGATGGACTAGTAGAGAAAGTCCCACACACCGCTAGAAGCCCAAATATTTTTTCAGAGCTAGATGCAGATAACAAATATTTTTAATTTGCAACCTGATGGAGGTCAGTATAGATGGACTAATAGAACAAGTCCCACACACTGCTAGAAGCCCAAATATTTTTTCAGAGCTAGATGCAGAAAAAAATGATATTCAATTTGCAACCTGATGGAGGTCAGTATAGATGGACTAATAGACCAAGTCCCACACACTGCTAGAAGCCCAAATACTTTTTCAGAGCTAGATGCAGATAAAAATTATTTTTAATTTGCAACCTGATGGAGAACAGTATAGATGGACTAATAGACCAAGTCCCACACACTGCTAGAAGCCCAAATATTTTTTCAGAGCTAGATGCAGATAAAAATTATTTTTAATTTGCAACCTGATGGAGGTCAGTGTAGACGGACTAATAGACCAAGTCCCACACACTGCTAGAAGCCCAAATTTTTTTTCAGAGGTAGATGCAGAAAAAAATGATATTCAGTTTGCAACCTGATGGAGGTCAGTATAGATGGACTAATAGAACAAGTCCCACACAATGCTAGAAGCCCAAATATTTTTTCAGAGCTAGATGCAGAAAAAAATTATATTCAATTTGCAACCTGATGGAGATCAGTATAGATGGACTAATAGAACAAGTCCCACACACTGCTAGAAGCCTAAATATTTTTCCAGAGCTAGATGCAGATAAAAATTATTTTTAATTTGCAGTCTGATGGAGGTCAGTATAGATGGACTAATAGACCAAGTCCCACACACTGCTAGAAGCCCAAACATTTTTTCAGATGTAGATGCAGAAAAAAATGATATTCAATTTGCAACCTGATGGAGGTCAGTATAGATGGATTAATATAACAAGTCCCACACACTGCTAGAAGCCCAAATTTTTTTTCAGAGGTAGATGCAGAAAAAAATTATATTCAATTTGCAACCTGATGGAGGTCAGTATAGATGGACTAATAGAACAAGTCCCACACACAGCTAGAAGCCCAAATATTTTTTCAGAGGTAGATGCAGATAAAAATTATTTTTAATTTGCAGCCTGATGGAGGTCAGTATAGATGGACGAATAGAGAAAGTCCCACACACTGCTAGAAGGCCAAATATTTTTTCAGAGCTAGATGCAGACAAAAAATTATTTTTAATTTGCAACCTGATGGAGGTCAGTATAGATGGACTAATAGAGAAAGTCCCACACACTGCTAGAAGGCCAAATATTTTTTCAGAGCTAGATGCAGGCAAAAAATTATTTTTAATTTGCAACCTGATGGAGGTCAGTATAGATGGACTAATAGAGAAAGTCCCACACACTGCTAGAAGGCCAAATATTTTTTCAGAGCTAGATGCAGAAAAAAATTATATTCAGTTTGCAACCTGATGGAGGTCAGTATAGATGAACTAATAGAACAAGTCCCACACACAGCTAGGAGCCCAAATATTTTTTCAGAGGTAGATGCAGATAAAAATTATTTTTAATTTGCAACCTGATGGAGGTCAGTATAGATGGACTAATAGAGAAAGTCCCACACACTGCTAGAAGGCCAAATATTTTTTCAGAGCTAGATGCAGACAAAAAATTATTTTGAATTTGCAGCGTGATGGAGGTCAGTATAGATGGACTAATAGAACAAGTCCCACACACTGCTAGAAGGCCAAATATTTTTTCAGAGCTAGATGCAGAAAAAAATTATATTCAGTTTGCAACCTGATGGAGGTCAGTATAGATGGACTAATAGAACAAGTCTCACACACAGCTAGAAGCCCAAATATTTTTTCAGAGATAGATGCAGATAAAAATTATTTTTAATTTGCAACCTGATGGAGGTCAGTATAGATGGACTAATAGAGAAAGTCCCACACACTGCTAGAAGGCCAAATATTTTTTCAGAGCTAGATGCAGACAAAAAATTATTTTGAATTTGCAGCGTGATGGAGGTCAGTATAGATGGACTAATAGAACAAGTCCCACACACTGCTAGAAGGCCAAATATTTTTTCAGAGCTAGATGCAGAAAAAAATTATATTCAGTTTGCAACCTGATGGAGGTCAGTATAGATGGACTAATAGAACAAGTCCCACACACTGCTAGAAGCCCAAATATTTTTTCAGAGCTAGATGCAGAAAAAAATTATATTCAATTTGCAACCTGATGGAGGTCAGTATAGATGGACTAATAGAATGATGCTATGCCCAAAAGATTTTACTTCACTAGGTGCAGTAAAAAAATTGGTATTCTATACACAGGTGGTATATCTTGCAACACAGATAGGCTACTCCACTGACTAACACACTCTGCAATAGGCCAAAAAGGATTAGCTTTGCTAGATTCAGCCAAATGCTATGAAAAAAACTTGCACAGCACTGGCACAGACCTGCCTGGCAAAAACTGATAGGAACTGATGTAACCTAGTCTTGAAAAGGACTGCAATTACAATTAGTCTTTACTCCCACAATCTATCTATTTAAGAGCACAGACCTGCCTGATAAAAGTCGGAGGAAATGCTGTAACCTAGTCCTTAAAAGGACTGCAATCACAACTATTCCTTACTCCCAAGCTATCTGTAGATTTGTGCGAAAATTGGCTTGAAATTAACAAGGTATAGCGCACACAGCAACAGCGGTGCCGTCTAACACGCAGCTGCAGCAGTGAGAAAATGGTGGCGACGGGGAAAGTGGCTTGGTCTTATAGGGCAAGGACATGTGACATATACTGCCAATGACACATGCCCTTGCTTGTGTGAAAAAAAGCACTTCGCTCCTTGTGTGCGCTGCTGATAGGCTGACAGATTGCACCTCCCCACTGTAAATGCGGGAAAGAGAAAAAAAAATGGAGATCTTCATTATTCCTGCAGAGATCCATCCCCTGCCCCT
This sequence comes from Phyllobates terribilis, assembly GCF_046119375.1. Lineage (NCBI taxonomy): Eukaryota > Metazoa > Chordata > Amphibia > Anura > Dendrobatidae > Phyllobates > Phyllobates terribilis. The sequence goes on along the minus strand of NW_027362763.1, from coordinate 66,126,737 downwards.
CCCCCCACCCCGCTGTACACTCAAACTGCGTATTAACATTAATTTTCATCATTACTGAGAAAAAATCCAGTTATGATTTTGGTGCACGAACAGTTATCGAACATAACCTCGAACAGCCGAATTTTTCTCAAATCGTTCGTGTTCGCCGAACGGCTCGAACACCGCCCAAAACAGCTCGAATTTGAGATTGGCGAACAGTTCGAGTCGAACAACGCTCATCTCTACACTTGACCCCATCCCACCTCTTCCCCAACCTCACCCCCACACGCATCCCATCCCTAAGCATTCTCTTCAACCTATAACTAACTTCTGGTACCTTTCCCTCTGCTTTCAAAGATGCCACAATCATGCTTATCCTCAAAAAGCCATCCCTCGACCCAATCGCTGCTCCCATTTGCCTCCAAACTTCTTGAGCAACATGTTCATGCTGAACTTTCCTCCCATTTCTCATATAACTCTCTCTTCGACAACCAACAATCTGGCTTCCGTCCCTACCATTCCACCGAAACTGCCCTTACCAAAGTTACTAATGATTTACTTACAGCCAAGGCGAACAGACAATTCTCTATAGTCCTCCTTCTAGACCTGTCCTCTGCCTTCGACACAATTGACCACTGCCTTCTACTACTGATTCTCTCTTCCTTTGGTGTCAAAGACCTTGCCCTATCCTTAATCTCCTCATACCTTTCCAATCGCACTTTTAGCGTCTCCCACTCCCACACTACCTCCTCAACTTGCCCCCTCTCTGTTGGAGTCCCTCAAGGTTCTGTCCTAGGACCACTACTCTTCTTCATCTATACCCTTGGCCTTGAACAGCTCATAAAATCCTATGGTATACAGTACCACCTGTATGCTGATGACACCCAGATATACCTCTCTGGCCCAGATGTCACCTCTCTGCTGTCCAGAATCCCAGTGTATCTATCAGTCATATCCTCCTTCTTCTCCTCTCGCTTCCTCAAACTCAATGTGGACAAATTTGAACTCATCATCTTTCCTCCATTTTGCGTATCTTCCCCATCTGATCTTTCTATCACAATAAATGACATCGCTCTTTCCCCTGTACCAGAAATCCACTGCCTCGTTGTAACCCTCGACTCTGCTCTGTCCTTCAAACCACACATCCAAGATCTCACCACCTTCTGTCCCCTCCAGCTCAAAAATATTTCCAGAATCCGTCCTTTTCTCAACCCTCAATCTACTAAACTGCTTGAGCATCCCCTAATCATCTCCTGCCTCGACTACTGCAACATCCTCCTCTATGGCCTACCTGCTAACACTCTCGCACCTCTCCAGTTTGTCCTTAACTCTGCTGCCCGAGTAGTCCATCTTTCTCCTAGGTACTCATCTGCTACCCCCCTTTGCAAATCTCTTCACTGACTCCCAATTGCCCAGCATATCCAGTTCAAACTACTAACACTGACCTACAAAGCCATCCATAACCTTTCTCCTCCGTGCATCTCTGAGCTAATCTCCTGATATATCCCCTCACGTAATCTACGGTCCTCCCAAGACCACCTCCTCTCATCTACACTTATTCAACCTCACACAATTGTGGCGCCCCTGAGGGTTCGGTCGCCACAGAGGTATTGTATCTCAACCAGAGGTGTGGTACCTCACTCTCAGGTAAGGAAGGAGTATGGCTCAGGACCCTAACACCAGCATTCACTACACCACATTTCCGGGGGACAGGGCGAGATTGCTCCTACGGGAGAGCACAGTCCCTGGTCCCTGGCTGGAGTAGGGAGGAACACCTAGATAAGGGGAACCATGTGGTGGATGGGGTAGTGGACATTGATCTCGGGAGCACTTGTTAGGAGCAGATAAAAGGAGAAGCCATCTTAGGGGAGGAGTTCAGTCCCAGTCAGACAGACTGAGGAGACGTCAGGGAGCACAGGCTCTGTATGAGCTCTGCTCCACAGGCGGGCCTAGTCAGGAGGCCTAAGCCTGGGAGAAGAGAGAGCAGAAAAGGCACCTGGAACGAGGAGTGAAGGGACCCTAGGGGTACGGGCCGAGCAGCCAGCCACCCGTATGCCCGCTGCTGCCGGGAGGTAGAGGGGTCAGGCCAGATAAGGGGAACCAGTCCCTCAACTAGCAGAGAACTGCAAGGTTCAACTAGAAACTGGAGGCTGCAGCACTTTAAGTGCCGTAAGCCAAAAGTTCACACCAGTCCCACTAAGAAGGTAGCCACATAGGTCCCAGGGGACGGAACACACGTCGCCCGCCAAGGCCCGAGGGTACCGTATTGAAGTGTCACTAGGTGTGAGGTGCAGAAAGATTGCCAGAGAAAGGACACACAGAAGGGGGTCCTGCTAAATACTCCGGAGATACCTGAGGGTCAACTGAACCCCTCACTGAGTAAACACAGGACGACGTGGGAAGTTGGGATCTGCAGTGATGACTTGGAATGAAACAACTGTGAGTAAAGGACCTGAGACTGCATCCCATTGACTCCGTGTTAATTACTGACTCCCTGCACAACAACCACCACCATCCACACACACTGCCCTGAAGCTACACTCTTCCTGTGGGGAGTTATAACACCCTTGCTGCCATACCACCAGCTTCAGAGGACACCGCCACAGTGATTACAACCCCCCCAGCGTCTACCGGCCCGGCTTCGGGTACCCCGCGGCGCAGGGGGCGCGTCAACTTTGGTGTAGTCGGCAGGATTTCGTGCCCGTTACCACCGGGTAATGTGCGCCCTCACGAACTGTGTCGCATACCGTGCTGAAGTTTTCCTGCCATTGTCCGCCATTTCCGGGTCACCGCGCGGGAAGAAGAGGGGCGTAACCGTGGAAGCGCGCGAAGCCCGAGCCCCGCCTCATGCACTGACGCAGCGCCAGGTCCTGGAAGGAGCCCCAGTGAGCGCTGATGTCAGACGCGAGCGACGCCAGGTCCTGAAAGGAGACCATCGCCTGCGGAACTGCGTCCTACGGAAGCAAAGTGAAAGAAGGTAGGCCACGGTTCACTAGGGGGGAAGAAGATGCCCAATTTGGAGGGAACTTCAGCCTCAGGCGCGGCCGCTGCCACGGTAATGCCGTTATCAATGCCATACATACCGGGGCGGCGCTGCAAGTGATCGGCGGCGCCCAAGCCCCGGCGAAGCTTCTCATGGATCGGGAGGTGATAGGCCAAGCTGAAGCGGTCACGGGAGCAGATAGGAGTGATGTCCCTGTCCTGGACGCAGCTGGCCCTGCACCGTCCCAGGTCCCCCTGCCGGAACCGCTTATCCCTGGCGCTCACACCCCAGACCTGTACCCTGGTGATCACATCATCTACACCAGGCACAGAGGTGAGGGGGGCTGGTATGCCCTGAATGTCCACAGGGTGGAGACAAAGAGCAGTTCTTCACCCTACAGCGCTGAAGACCCGGCTGGACCAGCCTACAGTGGACAAGAGCTTCCCAGGAGGGAGCACCACTACTGAGCACAGTAGTTGGGACTGAGACTGTAAATAGTTACCTGGAAAGATGCAGCAGAGACACTGCAAGTTAACAGGAGTTTGTGTCTACCTAGTTATCCAAAACGGGCCCAAATACTGACCGGCTGAGGACTGGGAGCAGCCAAAAACATTCCCTGTAAATAGTTGCACCTCTAAAACACTGAACAAAAACTCGTGGAGGTGGCTGAAGACGTGGTCCGACATCTGGATCATCAATGCCCTGCAGCCACCCCAGGTTCTCCGTGGACGGTTTTAGATGAGTCCCTCAAGAATTGCACCTTGTTTCAGTGAAATGGACACCTGGTTGCAGATCATGCTGTGACCTGATAGAATGCTATATGTGAGAAAATGTGCTTATATATATATATGCAAAGAGCATTATTGAAAGTAAAAGTTTTATATAATGATGACAGTAACGTTTAAAAGAAAAATGCCTCCCATAAAGGGAAAAATATATTGTGTTTATGATCTTATATGTGAATTCATTCTAAAATTTGCAAGTTTCTAATTTACCTTGTCTTTTACTCTGTTCCAGCCCGCGAACGTGCTGTGTTTTACCAGGGGGGGGGGGGGGTGGCGCCCCTGAGGGTTCGGTCGCCACAGCGGTATTGCATCTCAACCAGAGGTGTGGTACCTCACTCTCAGGTAAGGAAGGAGTATGGCTCAGGACCCTAACACCAGCATTCACTACACCACATTTCCGGGGGACAGGGCGAGATTGCTCCTATGGGAGAGCACAGTCCCTGGTCCCTGGCTGGAGTGGGGAGGAACACCTAGATAAGGGGAACTATGTAGTGGATGGGGTGGAGGACGTAGGTCCTGGGAGCACTTGTTAGGAGCAGATAAAAGGGAAGCCATCTTAGGGGAGGAGTTCAGTTCCAGTCAGACAGACTGAGGAGATGTAAGGGAGCAGAGGCTCTGTATGAGCTCTGCTCCACAGGCAGGCCTGGTCAGGAGGCCTGAGCCTGGGAGAAGAGGGAGCAGAAAAGGCTCCAGGACCGAGGAGTGAAGGGACCCTATGGGTACGGGCCATGCAGCAAGCCACCCGTATGCCCGCTGCTACCGGGAGGTAGACGGGTCAGGGAAGATAAGGGGAACCAGTCCCTCAACTAGCAGAGAACTGCAAGGCTCAACTAGAAACCGGAGGCTGCAGCACTTTATGTACCGTAAGCCGAAAGTCCACACCAGTCCCACTAAGAAGGTAGCCACATAGGACCCAGGGGACGGAACACACGTCGCCCGCCAAGGCCCGAGGGTACCAGATTGAAGTGTCACTAGGTGTGAGGTGCAGGGAGAAGGCCAGAGAAAGGACACACAGAAGGGGGTCCTGCTAAATACTCCGGAGATATCTGGGGGTCGACTGAACCCCTCACTGAGTAATCACAGGACGACGTGGGAAGTTGTGACCTGCAGTGATGACTTGGAATGAAACAACTGTGAGTAAAGGACCTGAGATTGCATCCCATAGACTCCGTGTTTATTACTGACTCCCTGCACAACAACCACCACCATCCACACACACTGCCCTGAAGCTACACTCTTCCTGTGGGGAGTTATAACACCCTTGCTGCCATACCACCAGCTTCAGAGGACTGTTCCGCAGCGGCGGCCTCATTAGCCGCACTCCACAGGTGGCATAGTCGGACATTATAACATATACACAGAGACTACCCTTGGATTGACCTCCCTCGGTCACGGACCGGGTCACTGCCACAGTGACTTAAACCCCCCCAGTGTCTACCGCCCCGGCTCCGGGTACCCCATGGCCCAGGGGGCACGTCACAATCGCCTTCAAGACTTCTCCCGAATATCCCCCATCCTCTGGAATTTTGTGCCTCAACACGTCCGATTATCTGACACATCTGGATCCTTCAGACGGAACCTGAAAACCCATCTCTTCAAGAAAGTTCACAACCTGCAATGTCCACGCTGCCGCCTCACCACCACCAGAGCTGCTGCAACCCCCACCTACTGTCTCCTTCCCCATTATCCAGTAGACTATATGCCCGCAAGGGCAGGGTCCTCTTCCCTCTGTATCAGTCTATAATTGTTAGCTCATTTACTGTAAGTGATATCTGTATTTTGTATGTAACCCCTTCTTATGTACAGTACCATGGAATCAATGGCGCTATATAAATAAATAATAATAAGAAGAATAAAATCAATTTCACTACAGTAGAAATTGTACAATTAAGAACAACACCTCTTCCCCTACAGCCAACCCAGTAGATGGAGACCCAATCAGGAGTGTTCACATTTGAAAACATTTTGGGCCTAAAACCACCAAAGTGGCATCACTTTCACTAAAGTAGAAGTAGTATAATTAGAACAGGCACTACTTCCCCTACAGCCAATGCATTAGATGGAGACTGAGTCAGGAGTAGAGATGAGCGGTGTTCGACTAGAACTGTTCGCCAATCTCAAATTCGAGCTGTTTTGGGCGGTGTTCGAGTTGTTCGACGAACCAGAGCGATTTGCAAAAAATTTGGCTGTTCGAGGTTATGTTCGATAACTGTTCGTGCACCAAAAGCGTGTCCTGCATGTCTGGCGCTATTTAGAGCACCAATCATGCAGGGATTGTCTGCCACTCACTGTAATGCCACAGCCATGGTGGTTGTGGCATTACAGTGATTGCCCAAATTGATGGGAACAGTGCTCACAGTGAAACATGAAAAGCCGGCAATTCAGCAGCGGCATACACCCGACAATTTAGAACAGAAAGAATAGAGAATCACACATAGATTAGATAGATAGAAACATGTCAGTCACATATATAAGAAGTACAGTGATAGTGTTGCTTACTGTACTTGTCATTTAGTGTAAAGGATTTATTAAAAAAAATAATAGTGCTTTCATGCACCGTCTCTTTAAAAAAGCCAGCCAGCATTTCAGCAGCGGTACCCGACAATTTAGAATAGAAGGAATAGAGAATCACACATAGATTAGATAGACAGAAACATGTCAGTCACATATATATGAAGTACAGTGACAGTGTTGATTACTGTACTTGTCATTTAGTGTTAAAATAAAGGATTTATTTTAAAAAAAATTGGCGTGGGGTTCCCCGTAATTTTAGGCTCTAGCGGAGGTTAAGCAGACGGCTGGGGCAGATGTTTGAAGCCTGGGAAGGGGGTAATACCCACGGAGCTTCCCAGGCTTCTAATATCAGCCCCCAGCTGAATACCTAGCCTTTACTAGCTATTAAAATGGGGGACCCATCAAAAAAAATGACGTCAGGTCCCCACTATTTTAATAGCTAGCAAAGACTAGGCAGACAGCTGGGGGCTGATATTAATAGCCCTGGAAGGGTGCCATGAATATTGTCCCCCTCCCAGGCTAGAAACACCAGCCGTCAGCCGCCCCAGAAATGGCGCATCCATAGGATGCACCAATTCAGGCACTTAGCCTCGCTCTTCCCACTGCCCTGTAGCGGTGGCAGTGGGGTAATAGGGCTGGGGTTGATGTCAGCTTATAATGCCAGCTGACATCAAGCCCAGGTTAGTAATGGAGAGGCGTCTATAAGACACCCCCATTACTAACCCCATAGTCAAAGTTAAAAAGAAAAATAATAAAGCAACATCATCCTTACCTTTCCATGGTTCCCACAACAGCTTTAGCTCTGCTACATCGAGATGACAGGCTGTACCACAGCAGAGCGCTGCCATCCAGCTTGCGATGCTGCACACACTGAGAAGCGCAGGCATGCTTGCGCCCATCAGTGTCTCGCTGTGACGGCATAAAGATGAGCTTCTATGAACGCGCCATTTTCCGGGGTGGCTGCGGACTGCAATTTTCAGCGGGGGGGGGAGGGCCCAGAAAGCTGGACACAAATATAGTGCGAAGCCCCACGTCAATTTTTTTTTAATTATTTCATGAAATAATTTAAAAAAAAAGGGCTTCCCTATATTGTTGTGTCCGGCCAGGTACAAATAGGCAGCTGGTGGTTGGGGGCAGCCCGTTCCTGCCTGCTGTACCTGGCTGGACACAAATATAGTGGGAAGCCCCACGTCAATTTTTTTCAAATTATTTCATGAATTTCCTGAAATAATTTTAAAAAATTGACGTGGGACTTCGCACTATATTTGTGTCCAGCCAGATACAGCAGGCAGGAACGGACAGCCCCCAACCACCAGCTGCCTATTTGTACCTGGCCGGACACAACAATATAGGGAAGCCCTTTTTTTCTTAATTATTTCATGAATTTAATGAAATAATTAAAAAAAAAATCCGTGGGGCTTCGCCCTATTTTTGTGTCCAGCCAGGTACAACTAGGCAGCTGGGGGCTGGAATCTGCAGCGCAGGGAGGCCCAAGCTTTCTGCCCCCCCCCGCTGCAAATTGCAGTCCGCAGCCACCCCGGAAAATGGCGCTTTCATAGAAGCGCCATCTTCTGGAGCTGTACCCAACTCATCCGGGGCCCTGGTGCAGTGGCTCACTGGGTTATAAAGGGGTTAGGGCCAGCTTAGTATTATCAGCTGGCCCTGAGCCCGAAATTCATGGGGTCACGCCAATATTATACATGACCGCCATGAATTTCTAATAAAGTATTTAAAAAAAAACACAACACCTAGAATAAAGTCCTTTAATTGAAATAAACACACAATTCTTTATTGTTCTAAATTAAACCATACTTACCATCACGCCCATTCCAGCTGAAGCCAACGATCTCCTGCAATAAAAGAAAAATAATAAAGCAACATTATCCCTACCTTTCCATGGTTTCCATGACGGCTTCAGCTCTGCTACATTCACATAACAGGCTGGATCGCAGCAGAACGCTGCCATCCAGCTTGCCATGCCGCACACACTGAGAAGCGCAGGCTTGCTTGTTCTCCTTAGTGTCTCGCTGTGATGGCATAAAGATGAGCCGAGTTCATGTCCAATTAACTCAGCTCACCTCATGCACGTCACTGACAGCGTTGGAAAATTCTCCTGCACTCAGCGCTTCAGCGTGAGAATTCTCCCACGCTGTCAGTGAGGTACATGAGGTGAGCTGAGTTCATTGGACATGAGCTCACCTCATGCACGTCACTGACAGCGTGGGAAAATTCTCACGCTGAAGCGCTGAGTGCAGGAGAATTTTCCCACGCTGTCAGTGACGTACATGAGGTGAGCTGAGTTCATTGGACATGAGCTCACCTCATGCACGTCACTGACAGCGTGGGAAAATTCTCTTGCACTCAGCGCTTCAGCGTGAGAATTCTCCCACGCTGTCAGTGACGTACATGAGGTGAGCTGAGTTCATTGGACATGAGCTCACCTCATGCACGTCACTGACAGCGTGGGAAAATTCTCACGCTGAAGCGCTGAGTGCAGGAGAATTTTCCCACGCTGTCAGTGACGTACATGAGGTGAGCTGAGTTCATTGGACATGAGCTCACCTCATGCACGTCACTGACAGCGTGGGAAAATTCTCACGCTGAAGCGCTGAGTGCAGGAGAATTTTCCCACGCTGTCAGTGACGTGCATGAGGTGAGCCGAGTTCATTGGACATGAACTCGACTCATCTTTATGCCGTCACAGCCTGACACTGAGGAGCGCAAGCATGCCTGCGCTTCTCAGTGTTTGCGGGATGACAGGCTGGATGGCAGCTTTCTGCTGCGGTCCAGCCTGTCATCTCGATGTAGCAGAGCTGGAGCTGTCCAGGGAACCATCGAAAGGTAAGGATGATGTTGCTTTATTATTTTTCTTTTATTGCAGGAGATCGTTGGCTTCAGCTGTAATGGGCGTGATGGTATGTATGGTTTAATTTAGAACAATAAAGAATTGTGTCTTTATTTCAATTAAAGCACTTTATTCTGGGTGTTTGTGTTTTTTTTTAACTTTGACTATGTGGTTAGTAATGGGGGTGTCTTATAGATGCCTCTCCATTACTAAATTGGGCTTGATGTCAGCTGGCATTATAAGCTGACATCAACCCCAGCACTCTTACCCCTCTGCCACCGCTACAGGGCAGTGGGAAGAGCGAGGCTAAGTGCCAGAATTGGCGCATCCTATGGATGCACCATTTCTGGGACGGCTGACGGCTGGTGTTTCTAGCCTGGGAGGGGGCCAATATTCATGGCACCCTTACTGGGCTATTAATATCAGCCCCCAGCTGTCTGCCTAGCCTTTGCTAGCTATTAAAATAGGGGGGACCCCACGTCATTTTTTGGGGGGGTCCCCCATTTTAATAGCTAGTAAAGGCTAGGTATTCAGCTGGGGGCTGATATTAGTAGCCTGGGAAGCTCCATGGGTATTACCCACTTCCCAGGCTTCAAATATCTGCCCCAGCCGTCTGCTTATCCTCCGCTAGAGCCTAAAATTATGGGGAACCCCACGCCATTTTTTTCTTAAATAAATCCCTTATTTTAACACTAAATGACAAGTACAGTAACCAACACTGTCACTGTTCTTCTTATATATGTGACTGACATGTTTCTATCTATCTAATCTATGTGTGATGCTCTATCTTTCTGTTCTAAATTGTCGGGTACCGATGCTGGATTGCCCTCTGGCTTTTTTAAAGAGAAGGTGCATGAAAACACTATTATTTTTTTTAATAAATCCTTTGCACTAAATGACAAGTACAGTAAGCAACACTGTCACTGTACTTATTATATATGTGACTGACATGTTTCTATCTATCTAATCTATGTGTGAAGCTCTATTCTTTCTGTTCTAAATTGTCGGGTATCACTGCTGAATTGCCGGCTGGCTTTTTTAAAGAGACGGTGCTTGAAAACACTATTTTTTTTTTCAATAAATCCTTTACACTAAATGACAAGTACAGTAAGCAACACTGTCACTGTGCTTATTATATATGTGACTGACATGTTTCTATCTATCTAATCTATGTGTGAAGCTCTATTCTTTCTGTTCTAAATTGTCGGGTACCGATGCTGAATTGCCGGCTGGCTTTTTTAAAGAGACAAGAGACGGTGCATGAAAACACTAATATTTTTTTTAATAAATCCTTTACACTAAATGACAAGTACAGTAATCAACACTGTCACTGTACTTCTTATATATGTGACTGACATGTTTCTATCTGTCTAATCTATGTGTGATGCTCTATTCCTTCTTTTCTAAATTGTCTTGTACCGGTGTATGCCGCTGCTGAATTGCCGGCCGGCTTTTTTAAAGAGAGCATCTTCTGAGCAGTTTGTCAGCTTTTGGACACCTTTGAAGGTGTTTTCTATGTGTTTCTATGTGTTTTTGTTTGCCTGCCATTGGTTTTAACGGTGTTCGACGGTGTTCTAAGGTGTTCGACGAACAGTTCGACGAACAGTTCGACAAACATCCCGGTGTTCGACGAACCGAACCGAACCCGAACACTATGGGGGTGGCTCAACACTAATCAGGAGTGTTCACATTTGATAAATTTTGGGCCTAAAACCACCAAAGTGGCATCAATTTCACTAGAGTATAAGTAGTTTAATGGGGACCAATACTTCTTCCACTACAGGAAACCAATTAGATGGAGACCCAATCAGGATTCCCCACATTTCGAAAAATTATTGGCAGACACCAGCAAGTGGCATCAATTTCAGTACAGTAGAAATTGTAGAATTAGAAAAGACACTTCTTCCACTACAGCCAACCTATGAGATGTAGACCTAACCTGGAGTGTTCATGTTTCCCTAAACTAGGGCCTAACACCAGCAAAGTGTCATCAATTTCACTAGAGTATAACTATTGTAAAGGAGACCGACAACAGAAATTGTAGAAGTAGGAACGACACCTCTTCCCCCACAGACCCAATCAGGATTCCCCATATTTCCAAAAATAGTGGCAGACACCAACAAAGTGGCATCAATTTCAGTTCAGTAGAAATTGTAGAATTAGAAACAACACCACTTCCACTACAGCCAACCCAGGAGATGGAGACCTAACCTGAAGTGTTCATGTTTCCCTAATTTAGGGCCTAACACCAGCAAAGTGGCATCAATTTCAGTACAGTAGAAATTGTAGAATAGGATGGACACCTCTTCCACTTCAGCCAACCCAATAGATGGAGAACCAGTCAGGATTCTCCACATTTCAAAAAATTAGTGGCACACACCAGCAAAGTGACATCAATTTCAGTACAGTAGAAATTGTAGAATTAGGAATGACAGTTCTTCCCCTACAGCCAACCCAGTAGATGGAGACCCAATCAGGATTCCCCACATTTTCAAAAATTTGTGGCAGACACAAATAAAGTGGCATCAATTTCACTACAGTAGAAATTGTACAATTAGGAAATACACCTCTTCCCCTACAGCCAACCCAGTAGATGGAGACCTAATAAGGAGTGCTCACATTTGAAAACATTTGGGCCTAAAACCAGCAAAGTGGAATCAAGTTCACCACAGTATAAGTAGTACAATGGGGACCAACACCTCTTCCACTACAGCCAACCCAGGAGATGGAGACCTAACCTGGAGTGCTCACATTTCCCTAAATAAGGGCCTAACACCAGCGAAGTGGCATCAATTTTGGTACAGTAGAAATTGTTGAATTAGGAATGACACCTCTTCCACTACAGCCAACCCAATAGATGGACAGACCCAATCTGGATTCTCCACATTTCAAAAAATTAGGACCTAAAACCTGCAGCAGCAAGAGTAGGCACACAAGCCATATCACAGACTTCAATTCTGCAAGATCAATGCACACTAAAAACTACAACATCGCCTAGTTTGTACAGTCTGCGATTGGGGTGCCAAAGTCCTTGGAGATTCATGACTTGTTCATTTTCATGAAAGTTAGGTGGTCTACACTTTCATGGGACAGCTGGCTGCGCTTTTCCACCAGGACACCACCAACAGCGCTGAAGACACGTTCTGAGAGAACGCTGGCTGCCATGCATGATAAAACCTCCAAGGCGTGACAGGCGAGCTCAGGACATTCATCTAGTTTTGAAGACCAAAATGTACAAGGGTCCAAATCCTTCCTGATGGTATTCATATTGAGCTCTAGATACTCCTCTACCATCTTCTCCAGTCATTCACCAGGTGTCAGACTGTACTCTGTTCTGCTGGTGCACAAGCTGGTCTAAAAAATGTGTGAACGGACTCACATAAATGGCTTCTGTCATTTACTCTGCTGCTGCTGGTAATGTATTGGCATTGACGAACTGACGTGCCGGAGGTTGAAAGACTACAGCTGCGATGCACACTGTGTGCCTCACTCCTATTTTGGGGAAAAGCTCTATTAAGTTTGCTTAAGAGCTTGTTTCGATACTTTAACATTAGCGGGTCCCTTTCCAGGGCGGGAAGCATCTAGCAAAATTTACTCTTATAACATGGATCTAACAAAGTTGCAACCCTGTTGTGACGATACAGAATAAAATCTTAATAAGCCAGTCGATTAGATTAGTAAAGCCAAGAGAAGTACACTATTGTGTTTAAATTGACTTGTAAATATATGTGTATCTCTGTGGCTGTGAACGGACGAGTATTTGTATATTTGTATTACCCTGAATGTTGAATTCTATTCGTTTGGAAACAATCATGTTTACTACGCTAATGACAAATTGTACCAAGTCAGCTAAAGGTTTATTTGCAATAGCGACTGTGATACAACTATGTAAATTGATTTTCTAAAACAATGATAGCTGATCCATGTGAGGCTGCCCTCCAAAAACCCCTTGACCTGTGGATGTGTATTTAAAAAGAAGATGTTCTTCTGTAGCAGAGAGTCTTGAGACAGAATCAAGGAGAAGTAGAAGGGACATGTGTTCTTTTTGTAGCAGTCAGTCTTGGGTAAGAGATTCAGAAAGACTTTAGAAGGAGAATGACAGACATCCTTCAGGAAAGTACAGGGCGGGCCATGTATATGGATACACCTAAATAAAATGGGAATGGTTGGTGATATCAACTTCCTGTTTGTGGCACATTAGTATACGGATGGGGGTAAACTTTTCCAGATGGGTGGTGACTATGGCGGCCATTTTGAAGTCGGTCATTTTGGATCCAACTTTATTTTTTTCAAAGGGAAGAGGGTCATGTGACACATCAAACTTATTGAGAATATCATAAGAAAAACAATGCAGTGCTTGGTTTTAACGTTTGGTTTTCAGGTCCGAGCATTCCTACATGAACAGTTTCCTGGAAAGTGATTGGTCATCTGGGCCAATTGAATGGCCACCAAGGTCTCCCGATCTGACCCCCTTAGACTTTTATATTTGGGGTCATCTGAAGGCAATTGTCTATGCTGTGAAGATATGATATGTGCAGCATCTGATACTGGAAGCCTGTGCTAGCATTTCTTCTGCGGTGTTGCTATCAGTGTATCAAGAGTGGGAGAAGAGGGTTGCATTGATAATCCAACACAATGGGCAGCACTTTGGACACGTTTTATAAGTTGTCATAAACTTGTAAATAATTCATGAAAGAATAAAGTTACATTAAAACCAATCACACCATTGTTTTTCTTATGAAATTCTCAATAAGTTTGATGTGTCACATGACCCTCTTCCCATAGAAAAAAATAAAGTTGGATCCAGAATGGCTAACTTCAAAATGGCCGCAAGGGTCACCACCCATCTGGAAAAGTTTTCCCCCTCCTATATACTAATGTGCCACAAACAGGAAGTTGATATATCCAACCATTCCCATTTAATTTAGGTGTATGTTGTTTTGGGGTTGCTAGGAGGGACCCACCGGTCACCTAGAATCCATGGAGACATTTGGAGTTGCCAGGAGGAACCCACCAGTTGCCTGGCAACATGGAAACTCTCGGAGAGGCCAGCCAGATTTGGACCCTCGGGTCTCCTGGTCTTGTACCTCAATGGACTGCTAGCTTCCTAAGCTTGCCGCTAACTTCTCTCTGTGAGGGCCCATCAGGAGCGGGGGGGGCCACTGGTTGAGGTAGTCGGCTCAGGAAGTCTCCAAAGTCGCAGCTGTTCTATCCCAGGTGGGTGGAGAAGGAAGGGTGAAACTGTGTAATCTAGTACCATCTTGCGTATTTGCTGGGACTTTTCTGTGTGTTTATTGTCCCTTTGTGGTTCAATAAAGTATTGCCACACTGTTTTACCCTCACCCTGTATTGTCTGAGTAGCGTTACACCCACAGAAGACCCCGGGTCTTCACAGCTCTAGTCAGCATTATTTTGAATCCTAACTATATGGGGATCATGTTGCAGTTAGTGCATCAAGAAGGTACTCATATGTTGGGTTCTTCCAGGAGGTCCAAAGCCAAGCTCTATTGTTGGCTGTGTAACATTCATGCTTGTTTACTCCGTACCCTCCTGGCAATCACGTTCAACAGAGATGATTATCCTTTTCATCTTCTGACTGTTGCTCCTTGCCTATAACCTGTTCCTCCTCCACTTGTTCCTTGGCTTTTGCACCTTCATTAACAGTATGTCTGTTATCACCAAACTCCCTTGATCGCAGGAATCCATCGTCACTTGACATTCGTCTGTGTGATGACAGCCTGGAACTTTGAGATATTCTTATCCCTTCCGCATCCTCCGCTTCTTCTGGGACAACCACCTGGTGTCACACGCTATTCAAAGTCTGCTCCAGCATGTAGATGACCGGAATAGTGATGCTGATGATGCCATCGCCAGCGCTAATTATTTTAGTAGCCATTTCAAAATTGTGCAGAAGGATGCAGAGGTCCTTAATCTGTTGCCACTCCATAAACGTGATATACCCCACGTCCATACTGCGCTGGCCCAAGCTACACGACATGACATACTACTTCTGGGCTCATTGCTGCTGACACAGTTGCTGCAAAATGTGCAGAGAGTGAAATGGCGTCGGCACATCGCATATCAACCTGTTAACTGGCATAGAGAAAGACCTCTGTATCGAAGCAAGTCGATGACTTGTGGGGTGCGAATGGCAGAAGTGAGCACACAGCTTCCATAATTTCTGAAGCAGCTCATCCAGGCCGGGATAGTGGCGGTAGAAATCGCTGTACCACCAGGTTGAGGACGTGAGCCATGCAAAGCACGTGTGTGAGCTCGCCTCAGCGTAGGGCCGCCAAAAGGCTCGCACGGATTTCCCTGGCTCCAGGTTTAGAGGAGGCAGCCATTGCTCAAACTGAGCCTGGAGAGCTGTCCAAAACACTTCAACTGTATGACTGCGATCTCCAAGGCATATTAATTTGAAGACTGCCTGATTGCGGTGAGCCCTGGCTGTGCAGTACGGAGGTGGTGTGGATTCGCTCTGCACTTCTGGAACGCGTGTCTTCTTAAGGCAGAGGTTGAGTGCGCAGTTGAAGGCCACGCAGGAGGTGGAGGAGGCAGAAGCAGTGGAGGAAGTGGGAAATACAGAAGTTTGTTCTGCAAGCCTTGGGGATTCCAAGATTTGTGGAGCAGCCCCTGGTACTGGGGGACTGTGACGGCCATCAGCTTTTGGAAACCGTCTATATCTACCAGGCAGAAAGGCAGCATATCCGTGGTCAACAGAATGGAGATGGTGGAGTTCAACCTCTTAGCTTTGTCATGTGTAAAACAATCTTTTACGTGACCACAACTGTGGATCCGAGGGCTGGCTGCAGTGCTGAGAGAGGGCGGAGTATGGTCAAATAGACAAACTGCTGGATCATGAGTGAGGTGCAGGTGGAGATGTTACTGTCGCGCCAGGGGAAATTGCTTAGCCTTTTATGAGTTAAAATATGCACACAGCCTCAAGCTCCAGAGAGGACAAAGTGCTGCTCCTGCTAAGCCTCACAAGTAGAAAAAAATATAGCTGGCGACTCCCTCTCAGACATACCAGGTATATATACACCCAGGCCAGAGAGCTAATTAGCAAGAGAGAGGTAGCCGCTTGGTCCTAAAAACAGCCTCTTATCTAAGAAGCTGTCTGCAATGCCAAAGAGATCTCCTGCAACCAACTGCAGGGCGACTGTCACCTCTGACACACCCGTGACAGTTACGGTGGATTAAGAAACCTGTGGTGTGCACGGTGAAACAAACACAGCAGGCATATCCACTTCAATTACAGCTGACTGGTTCTCACTCAGTCTGACTGGAGCGGATAGAGAACGGAAGGTTCTGCGGTGGGAGACCTGTGTGAGAATACTAGGCACGGTAACAGATGAGGAAGAAGCAGCGGATGCGGTTGATGGGGCAGCTGATGGTTGTTAAGGTTCGTTGTTCTGCATTTCAATGTGGTGAGATTCCCAGAGTAACGCATGTTGTTTGCACATGTGAACATTCATGCATGTAATAGTCAAATTATTGCAGTGTTTCCCTTTACTGAGTTTTTATCGCAAAGACTGCAGATAACGTGAGTTGGCTCATCCTTTGTGGTGACAAAAAAGGCCAAGGCTAGGCAGCTAGGCAACCCTTACTGCCCCTGCGAGCTGTAGACCCTCGACCACTGCTGGCCACAGCCACAGCTGTGGCTAAGGTTGCAGTGCTTCTTGTGCTTGCATCACTCCGTGTCTGCACCGTCGGGCAAAATGTAACCTCCTTGTCTTCTTCGTCCAACTCCTCAGATGAGCTACTGGGCTGCATTCACACCAAGTAGGATATTCAATGCATGAGCCTCAGGTATCGGAGTCTCATCAGGATCACCTCCCTCCCTGGTGGTTAATGTCTGGTGACGAGGGTCAGGAACCTGCTCAGACCCTACTTCATACTGCACCAAATCCAACCGAAAAAAAAATTTGGGCATCGGTGCAGATGCTTTCCTCCTCTTGACTCTGTGAATGTTTGGAGTACACTTCTGATGACCATGGTATAGAATGGGTGAACATTTCTACAGACTCACTCATCTGTAGTTCCCTACAGTCATTTTGGGCAGATGGATGGTGATGCGGGAAAATAGCAAGGGTAATTGGGGTGCCACCTCTGTGGACTGTACTGTGTGTGATGTTGAGGAAGAAAAGTAAAGGCCACTTGAAGCAGAGCTTGCCATCCACTGGAGCAACTGTTCTTTCTGACCCTTATCAACAAGGTGTATCTCTGTGCAGCTGCCAAAGAAAGGGTGTAGAGTAGCCCGACCAGTAACAGAAGTTGTCAGTTGTCAGATAGGACAAGACGGTGTTGGTTCACTAGTGCTTTCACTAACATTACCACCTAACCCACGTATATCTTGAACACCAAGCCTATTCCCTCTTCAACCACGTCCCAATCATGTTGCTAAGATACTATGGTGGGAGCACGCTATTAGCAAAACAAAATTAGATTTTTTCCTCTACAACAGCTCTACACACATCTGAATTTCAGTGGCACTAAATGACAAGGTAAGATATGGCTTTTGTATAATGTTACTAGCAGAAGAAAGTATTTTTTTAGTGTGGATGAGGCCGATATAACATAGGAGCTATTCTCCAAACTATTTCAAACTGAGATGTCCCTGAGGTATAATGTTAGGAAACGAACAAAGTACAGTATTTTTTTAGTGTGGATGAGGTCTGTATAACTTACGAGATATTCTCCAAACTATTTCCAAAATCAGATCAAGCCTGCTGTATCACGTTATGAACAGGAAAAAATAGATTTTTTTACTCTGCATAAGCTCTCCATACAGCTGAATTTCACCGCCACTAAAGGACTAGGTGGCTTATAGCAGAGTGTAACACATTTGCCACAGAAAAAAATATTTTTTGGACTCTGCTTAGCAAAAGAATAAATCAATTTTGTTACTCTGAAAACAGCTGAACTTCAATGGCACTAAAATAGTAGGTGGCTTTTAGCAGAGTGTATCACATTTGTGACACAAAACAATCTTTGGTGGACTGTGGCTAGCAACAGAAAAAATAAATAGTTTTACTCTGAAAACAGCTGAAGTTCACCACCACTAACGTAGTAGCTGACATATTGCAGAGTATTTCATGTTTGCCACAGAAAAAAATATTTTTTGGACTCTGCCTAGCAAGAGAATAAATCAATTTTGTTACTCTGAAAACAGAAGAGTGTATCATGTTTGCGACACAAAAAAAATATTTGTTGGACTGTGGCTATCATGAGAAAAAAAATCTATTTTTTTTTACTGTGCATACAGCTGAATTCTACCCACTATAAAATGACAAAGTGGGCTGCTGTAGCTTGCACTATCACATTAGAAAATTTAAAAAAAAGTTTTTTTGTGCTGAGTCTGCATATAGCTCAATTTCAATCCCACAAAATCAAAATGTGGGCTTCAACGGCTAGCTTGTTTGGTTTATCAGATTAGCACTGGTGAATGGAGCACAATACAACTGGTGCACAACACACTTCTATGGCATGAGCCCTGCTCTTTCTGTCAGAATCTCAGTAATAGCACAAGAAAAAACAAATGTGCTGCAACATCGATTTGACAGGTACACAGAAGAAGACTTATCTACACTATCTGAGTTCCACACAAGCGCCCATCTATCTAGCTACGTAATGTTTCTCATTACACAGGAGCACACTCAGCAGCGTCTGTCACCGGCAGTAACATGGATAAAATGGCGCTAAGGGAAAATGGCCACTTTTTATATAGCGAGGACATGTGATTTCAGCAGCCATTGGCAGAAGCCCTGGACAGTGTGGATGCTTTCTTCACTCTGATTGGCTAGCCGCGCTTTCCTGACTTAAAGTTACGCCTACAAGAAAAAAAAAGATTACATGCGCGCCGCTGATCTGACCTGTTCTGAGCTTTCCCCAGCCCCTCCACTCATCTAACACATCCCTCCGCTCATCATAAAAAGGCACCATGCTAGCCAAAGTGTTCAAACCATGGTAGTTGCCCCGCAATCACGTTCCTGCATTTATTAGTCGAACTTTGCCAATTTTTCCCGAATTTAAGAAATTTTGCTCGCCTTTCCGATCACGAATCCGAATGTGTCATATTCGTGTCGAATTTAAGTTGTAAGATCAGATTTCAAACTAATTTACTCATCTCTATTTGTGAATGAATTGTTGTATGATTGGTATTTTCATTTATCCCTGTACATCTTCCTTTGTTACTCTGGTTTGTGTATTCTTATATACAACTTCTCCCCACTTCCCTGAATGGGGGAGGGGACAGATAAGGGCTGATTCAGGAGCTCAGGCATCTTCACAAATAGAAGTAATCTGGTGAGCAGGAATAGCTAGGGCGCCCCTAACTTTAGGGATAGGGAAGGAGCCCCTAACACCGGGATATTAAACTACAGTCACGTGACAGATATTATGTGACCAATGCTGGTCAGACAAAGATGCTATGTGACCAATAGGGATGAGCGGAATCAAAGAAATTCAGGTACATAGGGTTTGACCAAACTTTAGCCCAAAGTTTGATTCGGGTATAAAAACTGTACTCGAACCCAAACCCCATAGAAGTTAATGGGGACCCGACTTTGGTACAATAAAAAGGCTGTAAAATGGTTGTAGTAAGGGCTTAGGGCTGCCAAAGGAAGCAGAGTACCCCCACAGAGTCTCTCTTTCTGGGAGAAATCTGTGTTTGGAATTCAGCACTGGACAATAGGTTTGGGCTACAGTTCAGGTTCGCTCTCTAGTGACCAGTTCTCAGGATACTCCTGCAAAGCAAAAAGTTTTATCATAAAGTTGAAGTAGAAGAGGAAAAACAGTTATGAGAGTTTCTGAAAACATTAAAAGGAAAGCGCAACGCAAAATCACTTAAATATTTTTTTTATTATGGAAATTGTGTAAGATATTTGTTTCTTGATTTTTACTGCACACAGGTGTACAGCAAATATTCATAAATTATTTTCAGCATATTCACTCAATTCTACCTGCAGATTCAATTCTGCCTGATACATTTCTCTGAATCAAAAGAGCCCCGATTTCTGTGAAAAGATGTTAATATGATCTCAGCTTTTTCTGGATAATAAATAGAAGGAAGGGAAGGGGTTGAAAATTAAAAAACTACATTATGCTCACTTGTTCTAGGCCATTACCTAACTTCTTCAATGCAACTCCTAGTTCCTTGGTGCGGGTTGTTGGTGCTTCAGATTCTGAGGACAATGACTAGTCTGACCTGTGTGGATTATAAAAATAATTTTATTTCCACTGAATTCATGGAAATCAAATATCAAATATTTTGAATCCTAAATTATTGGGAAATTCCTAACAAATTTGATTTGTTACAAATTAATTTGCTTGTCATAGAAAATATTAAGAAAATATTTTTTCTCCCCCGGAAGCCACTCTCACCCCTCTCTTATCTACCATTTGTCAGAGTAGAAAAGCTAACAATCTAAAGAGCGGTTTCGCTGCAAATTAGCATACACAGTAGGAGTGGCTAATAGGCAGATGCCAGTACAAAGAGAGGTGACAAACCTCTGTATTTTCCAGTGGCACATGCTTGCGATAAATTTACACCTGGGTGAGGAGGATGCAGCTCATTTAGGCTTCAAACACTACTCACAATAGCTATGACATTTCCAGTGGCAAACTCCAGGCTTTTCGGCACCGAAATGAAATATTGAATAGTGGAAGTTCCATAATTCCAATAATAATGGGAAAAATATTTTTAGCGGCTGGGTCAGCTAAGGAACAGTACACTTATTTTTCCGTAAATGTGAGCCCCTCCGGTGAACTGAAATGCAAAGGTACAAAATAATAGACCCCAGCTATGTCATGTGTGGTCTCTAAAGAAAGGTAAATTCATAATGGAAAATATGGTATCACTTGCAAGCTTCTGCAATCCACCAGTGATAAATTATCGCAGAAGCCATATATTTTTAATAAAATATGAAGGCTGGAGCCCAGCCCATGTGATGTGATCACAGGGGAGTGTGTGGGCAGGACCCCTTCGGCACAAAAGACCTGACTGAATATGGGTAAGTGCTCATTGCCAGGAGGTATATATTCTATAAGCAAGGGGTCCCCGTTCGATAACGGTCATTTGGAGCACCTCCACTCCAGCTATACCGAATCATCTCTGCGATCTTTATAGTAAGTTCTTCTTTAATACCATTTTATTTGTGTAACTGCATACTCTGTACAATATTGTCTCCTGTTGTAAATCCTTTTACATATTTTTCATAAACACTGCCTCCCTTTTGGATTAAATATAAAATCAATAGTTCTGTTTCTTTCGCTCTGTAATCGTTCCCTCCCCCGAAGTCATATACGCTACCAGAAAGCAGGCACCCAACCAGGACTGTATTATATTTCAAACTTGGTCAGTGGTGGCAGCGAATAATATTAATTGGGCTATCGTGAAGCTAGCAGTGATCATACCGAGGCATATACACATATTCTATGCGTTGGGATTCGGAAGTGTATATGCCATACGCTCTTTGCGCACTTGCCGATAGCTACGTAGTGAGTAATCGGGATTGTGCACGAATCCCTGCTCAATCCTGACAAAGTGACGGCAGCAGTGGGATATTGTGTGATCTCCCCGGTGTCATCGCTGTCGTCCCTGACATTGCTCATCTCTAGTCCATGAACTTTCTTTTTTATACACTGCTATTTTTTTATTGTAATATGGAAATTGGTTGCCAATTGACAAATTGTAAGTAGTAGTTAGGTTCACCCTGAGTTTGTTTAGTCTGCTTGTGTCTAAATGGTAAATCCAGTACAGGATTATAGTAGGAAGTACATCACAGTCACAGGTTAGAAAGGTGTCACATGTAAACACAGAAAAGGAAGTTGCGATCTGGTGGCAAGAGTGGATTGAGACAGAAATTTAGCTATGGCATTTGAAAGCCCCCAGGCCCATGTTCTTCTTCCACTTCCCCAGATTGGGGTCTCTATTACAAATAAGACCATGTCTGATGTTGGTGGAAGTCAATATTTACCACTAGTATCAATACTACAGCAATATAATGTTAGATGCCACCACCACACTATGACCATATAATGCCACCACATAGTGACACTATACTGATCATTACCAAATACAACTTTACTAAAACCAATATTACCATCAATAATGCATATAAGAGATAAATAATACCGCCAATCCATAACTACTTATTACCAGAATATACAGTAACAATATCACCATACTGATCATTAACCCAAACTACCGTACTACTACTACTACTACTACTACTACTACTAATAATAATAATAATAATAATAATAATAAAAATAATTTTCATTTTTATAGCGCCAACATATTCCGCAGCACTTTACAATTTTAGGGGGGACTTATACAGACAATACAGAATAAGCATATCTCATATCGAAAGGAGAGATGGCCCTGCTCGCAAGCTTACAGTCTATGAGGAAATGGGGGAGACACAAAAGGTAAAATGCAGCCTTGATATACTAAATAGGATAAATAATAATACATGGACTGGTCGTCAGCCAGTATGTGTACAGTCCTGACCGAGGCTATTAAGTAGAGATGAGCGTTCTACTCGAACTGTTCGCCAATCTCAAATTCGAGCTGTTTTGGGCGGTGTTTGAGCCGTTCGGCGAACACGAACAATTTGAGAAAAATTCGGCTGTTCGAGGTTATGTTCGATAACTGTTCGTGCACCAAAATCATAACTGGATTTTTTCTCAGTAATGATGAAAATTAATGTTAATACGCAGTTTGAGTGTACAGCGGGGTGGGGGGAGGGGCAGGGGATGGATCTCTGCAGGAACAATGAAGATCTCCATTTTTTTTTTCTCTTTCCCGCATTTACAGTGGGGAGGTGCAATCTGTCAGCCTATCAGCAGCGCACACACGGAGCGAAGTGCTTTTTTTCACACAAGCAAGGGCATGTGTCATTGGCAGTGTATGTCACATGTCCTTGCCCTATAAGACCAAGCCATTTTCCCCGTCGCCACCATTTTCTCACTGCTGCAGCTGCGTGTTAGACGACACCGCTGTTGCTGTGTGCGCTATACCTTGTTAATTTCAAGCCAATTTTCGCACAAATCTACAGATAGCTTGGGAGTAGGGAATAGTTGTGATTGCAGTCCTTTTAAGGACTAGGTTACAACATTTCCTACGACTTTTATCAGGCAGGTCTGTGCTCTTAAATAGATAGATTGTGGGAGTAAAGACTAATTGTAATTGGAGTCCTTTTCAGGACTAGGTTACATCAGTTCCTATCAGTTTTTGCCAGGCAGGTCTGTGCCAGTGCTGTGCAAGTTTTTTTCACAGCATTTGGCTGAATCTAGCAAAGCTAATCCTTTTTGGCCTATTGCAGAGTGTGTTAGTCAGTGGAGTAGCCTATCTGTGTTGCAAGATATACCACCTGTGTATAGAATACCAATTTTTTTACTGCACCTAGTGAAGTAAAATCTTTTGGGCATAGCATCATTCTATTAGTCCATCTATACTGACCTCCATCAGGTTGCAAATTGAATATAATTTTTTTCTGCATCTAGCTCTGAAAAAATATTGGGCTTCTAGCTGTGTGTGGGACTTGTTGTATTAGTCCATCTATACTGACCTCCATCAGGTTGCAAACTGAATATATTTTTTTCTGCATCTACCTCTGAAAAAATATTGGGCTTCTAGCTGTGTGTGGGACTTGTTCTATTAATCCATCTATACAGACCTCCATCAGGTTGTAAACTGAATATATTTTTTTCTGCATCTACCTCTGAAAAAATATTGGGCTTCTAGCTGTGTGTGGGACTTGTTGTATTAGTCCATCTATACTGACCTCCATCAGGTTGCAAACTGAATATATTTTTTTCTGCATCTACCTCTGAAAAAATATTGGGCTTCTAGCTGTGTGTGGGACTTGTTCTATTAATCCATCTATACAGACCTCCATCAGGTTGCAAACTGAATATATTTTTTTCTGCATCTACCTCTGAAAAAATATTGGGCTTTTAGCTGTGTGTGGGACTTGTTGTATTAGTCCATCTATACTGACCTCCATCAGGTTGCAAACTGAATATATTTTTTTCTGCATCTACCTCTGAAAAAATATTGGGCTTCTAGCAGTGTGTGGGACTTTCTCTATTAGTCCATCTATACTGACCTCCATCAGGTTGCAAACTGAATATAATTTTTTTCTGCATCTAGCTCTGAAAAAATATTTGGCCTTCTAGCAGTGTGTGGGACTTTCTCTATTAGTCCATCTATACTGACCTCCATCAGGTTGCAAATTAAAAATAATTTTTATCTGCATCTACAGTACCTCTGAAAAAATATTTGGGCTTCTAGCTGTGTGTGGGACTTGTTCTATTAGTCTATCTATACTGACCTCCATCAGGTTGCAAATTGAATATAATTTTTATCTGCATCTAGCTCTGAAAAAATATTTGGCCTTCTAGCAGTGTGTGGGACTTTCTCTATTAGTCCATCTATACTGACCTCCATCAGGTTGCAAATTGAATATAATTTTTATCTGCATCTAGCTCTGAAAAAATATTTGGCCTTCTAGCAGTGTGTGGGACTTTCTCTATTAGTCCATCTATACTGACCTCCATCAGGTTGCAAATTAAAAATAACTTTTATCTGCATCTACCTCTGAAAAAATATTTGGGCTTCTAGCTGTGTGTGGGACTTGTTCTATTACTCCATCTATACTGACCTCCATCAGGTTGCAAACTGAATATATTTTTTTCTGCATCTACCTCTGAAAAAATATTGGGCTTCTAGCTGTGTGTGGGACTTGTTGTATTACTCCATCTATACTGACCTCCATCAGGTTGCAAATTAAAAATAATTTTTATCTGCATCTACAGTACCTCTGAAAAAATATTTGGGCTTCTAGCTGTGTGTGGGACTTGTTCTATTAGTCCATCTATACTGACCTCCATCAGGTTGCAAATTGAATATAATTTTTATCTGCATCTAGCTCTGAAAAAATATTTGGCCTTCTAGCAGTGTGTGGGACTTTCTCTATTAGTCCATCTATACTGACCTCCATCAGGTGGGAAATTGAATATAATTTTTTTCTGCATCTAACCCAGCCAATAGTTTTGGCCTAATACCACAGTTTGGCCACTCAGCTCTGCTCGGTTCCCATCCATTGTTTTTTTACGCAAACAACTCCAGAGTTGTGAATTAGTTAACCACCAAAATGAGTGGAAAAAGGCCTGCTGCTGGTGGAAAGGGGAATAGGCGTGTTGGGAAGGGGAAAAAAGGTTGTGTCCGTGGGGTAGGTGTTAAAGCAACAGTAACATCTGCAGAAGAAAGACCATCTTCCAGCCAAACTAAAATGTCTACTTCTTTTAGTGTGATAAGATCCCTTTCTTACAGCCACGCCAATCGCTACAAATTCCAGATGAGGCACAAAAACAGCAGGTGCTTCAACGGATATCAAGTGCTCCTTTAAGTGGGCTCTCCTTCACATCAACTTCAACATCACAAATACTCCAGTCCTCAAAGGTGTCACCCCAATCGCACTTGCTTCCTCACAGCTGCCCGTCTGAGTATGAGGTAGAACAGATGGTTGAGTCTGCAGAGCTGTTTACTCATACTATAGCCTGGGAATCAGAGGTCGACTCCAGCGCTTCTGTGAATCCAGACGAGGAAATGATCTGCACTGATGCCCAGAATCTTTATGAGTCGGATCCAGGACCAGACGCAGAAGGTTCTGACCATAATGTAGACCCTCAATCCCAAACTGTAACTCCTGTTGGTGGAGACAATGAGGAAGACGATGATAAGACTCAAATACCTGATTGGAGCGACAACTTTAGTTTATTGTCAGGGCAGGAACAGGTTGGCTCTGAGGACGACGGGTGTGATAACGCACAGGGTGATGATGATGAGGTTGGAGATCCCACTTACTGTCAACCCACAGTCAGCCAAGAGATGAGGTCAGCAGAGGAGGTGGAGGAAGATGCTAGTGACGACGAGGTCAGGTTGCGCCTTCCTGGACAGAGACGTAGTACTGGAAGCACGTCAACAACTGCATCCTCAAACACAACTCTGCCTCTCGCCACAAGTCGTGGTGGCTCTTCAGGTCGCATGGGTGCTAAGCCTTGCATAGCCTGGGCATTTTTTCAGATCGATAAAGATGACCCAACTCGTGTTATCTGTAACATTTGTCAGCAAAAGCTTAGTAGAGGCCAAAAAATACATAGTTTGAGTACTTCATGCATGAACCGGCACATGGACATGAAACATAAGTTGCAGTGGGAAGCTCAGTGTGCTACAATGCGGCCTAGCCGGCTGGGCCAACCACCGTCTGCCATATCTTGTGCATCCGCGGCCTCTTCATCCTCTTTGACTGGGGGGACAGCAGTCACACATGTTTTGGGGCGCAGACCTGCCACCTCTTTACCCGCAACAGCCAGTGTGATTGGCAGGTCATCATTTTCTTTGGAGGTGGTAACACCAGCTGGTGTTGAGCGCTGTCCGACATCGATAGCACCACCTTTGGATCAAGGCAACCTAACATGTCCGCCTGCATCTTCCTCACAGACCGGCAGTTTGCCGGGGACACCCTTATCAACCCCGTCTAAGCACAATAGCCAGCCCTCGGTACCTCAGATGTGGACAAGTAAAAGACCATTTCCTCCTAGCCATGAGAAAGCTAAGAGGTTGAATTTCACCATCTGCAAGCTCTTGGCTACAGAAATGCTGCCTTTCCGCCTGGTGGACACAGAGGATTTTCGGGACCTTATGTCCGTCGCAGTGCCCCAGTACCAGATGCCCAGTCGGCACTACTTCTCAAAGAAAGGTGTGCCTGCACTCCACCAGCATGTCGCACACAACATCACCGCTTCTTTGAGAAACTCTGTGTGTGACAGGGTGCATTTCACCACAGACACTTGGACGAGTAGGCATGGACAGGGGCGTTACATGTCGCTGACTGGGCACTGGGTAACTATGGTGACAGCAGGACAAGGGGCTGCTGTCCAAGTCTTGCCGTCCCCACGAGTTGTGCGTCAATCCTCTTTATGTCAAAGTTCCTCCACTGCTTCTGCCTCCTCAACCTCCTCTCGGTCTTCCACCTGCACCCAAAGCCTGTCTGGTCATGCCACAAGCTTTCTAACTGCGCAGAAGGGATCCTGCACACCTCCTTACTATGCTGGCAGTAGGGCTCAACGTCATCAGGCGGTTTTTACATTGAAATGTCTGGGAAATGTGAGTCACACAGCTGAGGAGTTGTGGTCAGCTCTGGAGATCCAATTTCATGAATGGTTGTCTCCACTGGACCTGAAACCAGGGAAGGCCGTGTGCGACAATGCTGCAAACCTGGGTGCGGCCCTTCGCCGGGGCAATGTCACACACGTGCATTGTATGGCTCACGTGTTGAACCTGGTTGTCCAGCAATTTTTAGCCCACTATCCCAGACTAGATGGCCTTCTGCAGAGGGCACGGTCGCTGTGTGCTCACTTCCGCCGTTCGCATCCCGCAGCTCAGCGACTTACATCTCTACAGAAGTCGTTGGGCCTGCCACTTCACCGGCAAAATGCGATGTGCCTACCCGGTGGAATTCAACTCTGCACATGTTGCAGCGACTGTGGCAGCACCGACAAGCCCTGGTGCAATACGTTCTGACGTATAGCCTGGGCCAACGAGATCCAGAGGTGGGGCAAATCACGCTGGAGGAGTGGTCTCAGATCAGGGACCTATGCACCCTTCTGCACAGTTTTGAAATGGCGACGAAGATGTTTAGTGCTGACGATGCCATTATCAGCATGACTATTCCGGTGATTTACATGCTGGAGCACATGTTAAACAGAATTCGGAGTCAGGTGGTGGCACAAGAGGAGGTGGAGGAAGTAGAGGAGGAGGAGTTGTATGCGGAAGGGCTAACATCTGCAAGGTCCAGACGGTCGGCAGCACCAAGGCGGCAGGCATGTGAGGGTGGGGGAGATGGTTTTACCAGGGCGCATGGTAGCAGCCAAACTAGTGAGGAAGGTGCAGGAGCCCAGGAAGAAGTGGAGGACGAACTGATGGAAGACTCATCAGATGAGGGAGACCTTGATCACATTTCTGTTGTGCGAGGTTGGGGGGAGAGGACAGAGGAAGGAAGCATGATTGTTACCTCGCCACCAACACAACAGGGACTTGGTGCTCCTGGATGCGCAACACACATGAGTGCCTTCTTGCTGCACTACCTGCAACATGACCCTCGAATTGTGAGAATTAGAAATAATCCTGACTACTGGGTTGCCACACTGTTAGATCCCCGGTACAAAAGTAAATTTGCAGAAATTATTCCTGCCATAGAAAGGGATGCACGCATGCAGGAGTATCAGCAGAGACTGATGCAGAATCTTACATGTGCTTTTCCACAAAATACCAGTGGTGCACGTAGTGAATCTCACAGTTCCAACTTGCCAACCGTGGGACCGTCAAGTGTTCAGCACTCAAACCGTAACAGAACCACAGTATCTGCTGGTAACATCAATTTTGCGGAATCATTTCACCACTTTTTTAGCCCATCCTTTGCAAGGCCACAGGAGACAAGAAGTCTGACACATAGTCAACGCCTAGAGACGATGGTACAGGAGTATCTCCAAGTAAACATTGAAGCCATGACTGTGTCACTGGACCCTTGCTCTTTTTGGGCTTCCAATCTGGATAAATGGCCGGAGCTAGCCACTTACGCCTTGGAGATCTTGTCATGCCCCGCAGCCAGCGTTCTGTCTGAACGTGTGTTCAGCGCTGCTGGTGGTGTGCTGACAGATAAGCGCACGCGGCTCTCCACTGATAATGTAGACAGACTCACGTTCATAAAGATGAACAAATCATGGATCCGAAACGACTTTTCTACCCCTGTGTCATCCTGGGGAGAGTAAAAGCTTGATGATTGGTTAAAATCACCCTACCAACCGTTTTAAGCTTTCAAATTACTAAACATGTTTATCTGTATCTTGGCTGGAAAATAATTTGGGCTTTGTAGCAGTGTGCAGCACTGATTCTATTAGGCCATCTATAATAAGCTCCACCAGATTTAAAATTACTAATCATGTTTATCTGTATCTTGACTGGAAAATAATTTGGGCTTTGTAGCAGTGTGCAGCACTGATTCTATTAGGCCATCTATAATAAGCTCCACCAGATTTAAAATTACTAATCATGTTTATCTGTATCTTGACTGGAAAATAATTTGGGCTTTGTAGCAGTGTGCAGCACTGATCCTATTAGGCCATCTATACTAAAGCTTCACCAGATTTAAAATTAATAATAATTTTTAGCTGCATCTAGCCCGGAAAATAATTTTGGGGCTCCGAGATGCGCAAGACACATAAGTGCCTTCTTGCTGCACTACCTGCAGCATGACCCTCATATTGTCAGAATTCGAAGTAATCATGACTACTGGGTTGCCACACTCTTAGATCCCCCAAACTTTTCGATCAACCTTTTCATTTTAATAAAGACCAAAAAAATGGTCATTTTTGAAATTATAAGCATTAGCAGGTTGTTAGAAACTGAAATCAAACAGTTTTCAACTCAAAACTTTATTCTAGGTGATGTTACATTTTCACATAGGACCCCTTGTTCGAAAGGAGCTTCTGAACTCTCTCGTCCATTGAATTTGTCAGGTTTTGGATGGTTTCTGCTTCAATTGTTTTGCATGAGGACAGAATACCCTCCCAGAGCTGTTGCTTAGATGTGAACTGCCTCCCGCCATCATGGACACTCCTTTTAATGATGCTCCAAAGGTTCTGAATGGGGTAGAGGTCAGGGGAGCATGGGGGTCACACCATAAGTTTGTCCCCTTTTATGCCCATATCAGCCAGAGATGCAGATGTTTTATGTGCAGCATGAGATGGTGCATTATCATGCAAAAAAATGATCTTGCTGTGAAATACACGGTTCTTCTTCTTGAACCATGGCAGGAAGTGCTGTTTGAGAAAATCCACATACATTATGGAGTTCATCTTTAGCGCCTTCAGGGATCCTAAAGGGGCCGACAATCTCTCTCCCCATGATTCCAGCCCAAAACATTACTCCACCTCCTCCTTGTTGGTGCTGTAGCCGTGTTTGCGTGGGGTGTCCATCAACCTGCCATCATCCACTCCATCCATCTGGACCATCGAGCGCTGCACGGCACTCATCCGTGAACAAAACAGTTTTGAAATCAGTCTTCATGTAATGTTTGGCCCACTGGAGCCGTTTCTGCTTGTGTGAAGTGGATAGAGGAGGTCGACAGGATGGCGTATGCACAGCTGCAAACCTCTGAAGGACCCTGCATCTTGTTGTTCGGGGGACGTTGGAGGCACCAGCAGCTTCAAAAACTTATCTGCTGCTATGACAAGGCTTTTTTGCCGCTGCTCTTTCAACCTGACGTAATTGCCTGTAGGAAAGAGTCCTCAATTTGCCCTTATCAGCACGCACACGTATGTACTGTGAATCAGCTACATACTTCTTGATTGCCAAGACACTTCATCCTGATCATCGCACAATGTTGATTGTAGTCATGCCTTGACCTAAGCACTCCACAATTTGTTGCTTCTCAGCAGCCGACACATCCTTTTTCTTTCCCATTTTGGCAGAAAATGTAGGCTGCTTAATAATGTGAGACAGCCTTCTTAAGTAGTCTTGCCTTTCATTGGACACACCTGCCAAACTAATTAGCACAGGTGTCTGCAATTGCTTACAGTGATATAAAGAGCCCTGACACACATCACCATCAATGAGTTTAACTGACAAACAAACAAATTCTTCCCTTATCACTCCTAAACACTTTTTGCATAATAATTTGGAACACAGTGTACATGTGCTTTTCCACAAAACACCAGTGGTTCACGTAGTGAATCTTACAGTTCTAACTTGCCAACCGTGGTCTGTATGGAGTTGTTCAATAAAGGGCCCAAAATTAAGATAACATAGATGGGAGTGGTCTCTATGAATAGGAATTCCTAAGTATTTGATACCCTGTGAGGGCCAGGCAAAGGGAAAGTTGGACTGGATGGAATCCTATATGGATTTGGGGAGGGAGACATCAAGGGCCTCAGACTTCGCTGCATTGATTTTAAAATTTGACCATGTAACAAAGTGATCTATTTCAGCCATAACAGTATGGATGGATATATGTGATTGAGTAATATATACTAGGACATCATCAGCAAATAGAGAGCACTTGTACTCGGTGCCTCCCACCTCAATCCACCTAATATTGGGGTTATGGCGAATTGATGAGAGCAGGTGCTCCGTCACTAGGATGTATAAGAGAGGGGACAGAGAACATCCCTGCCTTGTCCCATTGGTGATTGTGAAAGGTGATGAAAATGTTCTGACGCGCCCCCTGGGCCTTGGGACACCCGGAGCCGGACCCTTTTTGGTGGATGCTGGTGGTTGTAGTCTCCGTGGCGGCGACCCGGTTCCGTGGCTCAGGGCGGTCAAACCAGTGGCTGAACTATTTATGTGGTTTTGATGTTTAAATGCCCGACTACGCCACCCGTGGATTGCGGTCAGAGTGAACCGCCGCTCCAGGGCAGACCGCTGAGGCTGGTGTTGTGGGTGCAGCAGAGCGTAGCATAACTCCCCACGGGAGGAGTATAGCCTCAGGGCAGTGTATGCGGAGGATGGGGGTGATGGTGCAGGGCAGCAGCAGTAATGACACGGAGTCAGTGATGCAGTCCAGGGCCTTTACTCACAGTTCTTATTATCCAGACCACGTCTGCAGGTAACAGCTGCCCACGTCGTACTGTGCTCACCAGGTGAGGGGCTCAGACAATTCCC
The DNA here is from genome assembly GCF_046119375.1 of Phyllobates terribilis. NCBI lineage: Eukaryota > Metazoa > Chordata > Amphibia > Anura > Dendrobatidae > Phyllobates > Phyllobates terribilis. The sequence continues at coordinate 66,094,902 of NW_027362763.1, read as the reverse complement.
AGATAACTTTGGAGCGTTTCACAGGACCCCCTTTGTGTGTCCTTTGTCTGGCCTTTCTTACCAACCCTTCTATCCGGCTGCCTCGGGCCTCCTCTTGGTAAACTTGGCGCCAGTTTCCCTGACCCTATGTGGTGCCTTCCTAGCGGGTGTAGCGAGGGGCTGCGCCACATAAAATGTCACAGCCTCCTGTTTGTAGCTGAGGGTCGTTTCCTGCCTCCACTAGTTTCGGGGACCGGTCTCCCCCTTTGGCCTGACCCCTCCACGCAGGTGGATTCGGGCGTGCGGTGGCGACTCGCCCGTCCGCACCCCTGGGATCCCTTCGTTCCTCGTTCCTGGAGCCTTCTCCGCTCCTCTTCCTTCCTTCTCCCTCTTCCAGGCCTGGGCCTCGGTTCCCCTTCCTCAGTGTTCCCTCCCCCCACTCCAGCCAGGGACAGGGACTGTCGTGCCCATCTCAGGGGCATATTGGTCGCCCTGCCCCACGGCAATGTGGTGTAATGCATGCAGGTGTCGGGTCCTGATCCACACTACAGCCTTACCTGAGAGTGAGATATCACACCTCTGGGTGAGGTGCAATACCTCTGTAGCAACCGAGCCCTCAGGGTGCTACAGTTCCATTTATCTTCAGCCTAGGTGACGTATTGCGATACAGGGCCGTGATTTTGGCTATAAAAGGGTCCCCTAGACCCCTACCCCAAGCTTTGTAAGAGAATCATATATGGCGTGCCAGGAGACTCTATGGAATGCTTTCTCAACATCCAACGAGAGTATCTAATTACAAATTTTTAACTGCATCTAGCCCAGGAAATACTTTGTGCCTAGTAGCAGTGTCTGATAGTCAGCGGATTATCCCAGCTGTTAAGCAAGCTACACCACCTGTAGTTTGGACACTTAATTTTTTCAAAGGAAATGCTTCGGGACCACAGGATACTCAGTGAAGAGCATCAGGAGGCACCCCAAGGCATAGGGGCTGGGACTGGCAGTAGGATGCCTTGCGGTGGACAGCCGAGCTCGATCCTTATTAAAGCTTTTAACTGCAGCAGCTTTAGTGGACGCTACTGGAGCTGGAATTACGCGGCTGCTGGCATGAGACTTGCCCTCCAATAGATCCTTGTAAATGGATTTAAAGTGTATTCATTCAAATTAGAGAGACAATTTAAATTAAAAAGCTTAGAGCTGCCTCCACCACAGGGGGGCTCGCTCGACCCACCAGCGGACAGGCACCAGTATTGGGAGAGGGGGGCTGGCCGTCAGGGGTCACCACGGCTCTGGCACAAACCCGGCGACGCGGAGGTGGCACGGGCAGGAGCGGACTTAACGTGTCGGCTTCTCACTTTTTGGATTTTAGAAGGGCATGACATGCCTATATCTGTGTCTCCCCCTCCTTTTACTCCTCCACCTCTTTTCTTTTCGCATGACTATATGTACTTGTCACTTTTCCATGTGTTAGTTGTGTCTTCTGAGCAGTTTGTCAGCTTTTGGACACCTTTGAAGGTGTTTTCTATGTGTTTCTATGTGTTTTTGTTTGCCTGCCATTGGTTTTAACGGTGTTCGAAGGTGTTCGACGAACAGTTCGGCGAACACACGGGTGTTCGACGAACCGAACCGAACTCGAACACTACGGGGGTGGCTCAACACTACTATTAAGTGCGTGATAAGTTTAAATTAAACTCTATATTGGATGGGCAACCAATGCAATGAATGGCACAGGGAAAAGGCATTGGTGTAGGGGTTGGTGAGGAATATGATCCTGGATGCTGCGTTAAGCACGGATTGGAGAGAGGAATGTTTACTAAGAGGGAGCCCGATAAGTAGAGAGTTGCAGTAGTCCTGACGAGAATGAATAAGAGCGACAGAAAGAGTTTTTGCAGAGTCAAAGGTGAGAAAAGTCCTGATTCTTGAGATGTTTTTGAGGTGTAGATGACATGAATGAGCAAGTGATTTGATGTGAGGAGTAAAGAAAAGATCTGAATCAAAAATGAGACCAAGACAGCGGGCTTGTTGCTGGGGAGTAATGGTTGAGCTACAAATGGAAATGGCAATATCGGGCACAGGAAGGTTAGTGGAGGGAGGAAATACGAAATAGTTCAGTTTTTGACCAATTCAGTTTTAGATAAAGGGAGGACATAATGTTAGACACAGCAGAAAGACAGTCACTGGTCTTTTGTAATAATGCAGGGGTGATGTCCAGAGAAGAGGTGTATAATTGGGTGTCATCAGCATAAAGATGGTGCTGAAAACCAAATCTGCTGATTGTTTGTCCAATAGGAGCGGTGTATAAGGAGAAAAAAAGGGGGCCTAGGACTGATCCTTGAGGAACACCAACAGTAAGGGAAAGGAGAGAGGAGGAGCAGCCGGCAAAAGACACAGAAAGACGGTCAGAGAGATTGGAGGAGAACCAAGAGAGAACAGAGGTCAATAGCGTGGAGCATAGTGAGGAGGATCTGGTGATCCACAGTGTTGAATGCTGTAGAGAGATCCAGGAGAATCAGCAGGGAGTAGTGACCATTAGATTTAGCTGTTAGTAAGGGCAGTTTCAGTAGAATGTAAACAGAGGAAACCAGATTGTAAAGGGTCAAGAAGAGAGTTGTCTGAGAGATAGAAGATTAGACAGGAATGGACCAGGTGTTCCAGGAGTTTAGAAATAAAGGGTAGATTGGAAACAGGTCTGTAGTTGGTTGGGTTGGCCTGGTCAAGGGATGTTTTTTTAAGTAATGGATATATGCTGGCATGTTTAAAAGAAGAGGGAAAGATACCAGATGAAAGGGAGAGGTTGAAAATTTTAGTTAGGTGAGTGGTGACAGCTGGAGAAAGGCACTGAAGGAGATATGAGGGAATAGGGTCACTGGTGCAGGTGGTAGGGCGAGAAGATGCAAGGAGCCTGATCACTTCATCTTCCGTGACTGGCTTGAAGTCAGAAAGTGAGCAAGATACAATGTGGGGGGGGGGAGCATGCATAACATTGGGGATTGGGAGAAAATTTTTGTCAGATATGGACAATTTTTTGTTTGAAATAAATGGCCAGATTGTCAGCGCTGAGTTCAATGGTCGGGTCCTGTGCTGTTTGATTGAGAAGAGAGTGAAATGTGTCAAAGAGGCGTTTAGGATTATTGGAAAGTGAGTTGATGAGGTTGTTAAAGTAGGTTTGTTTGGAGAGGTGAAGGGCAGAGTTATATGTTTTCAGCATAAATTTATAATGGAGGAAATCTTCGGGCAGATTAGATTTTCCCCACAGCCTTTCAGCGCACCTGGAGCACCTCTGGAGAAGACGTGTTTGAGGCGTGTGCCAGGGTTGTTGCCGTCTATGCTGAATTTTTCTTTGTGTAGGAGGTGCGGCTTCATCCAGGGTGCAAAGTAATATTTCGATATAATGCTTCAATGCATAGTCTGGACATGAGAGGGAGGAGATTGGGGCCAATGATGATTGCAACTTTTTCATAAATTTCTGGGTGTTAATGGCGCGTTAGTGTGGATTTCTTGACAGAGATTAAAAGAAGATTATGGTCAGAGAGTGGAAGGGGAGAATTAGTAAGGTCAGGTACTGAGCAAAGCCGAGAGAAGATCAGGTCCAATGTGTTCCATCTTCATGTGTAGGAGAATTAGCAAGCTGTGAAAGGCCGAAGGAGGAGGTTAGAGATAAAAGATGAGCGGCAGATGGGGAAAGGGGATCGCCAATTGGGATGTTAAAATCTCCCATGATTAGAGTGGGGATGTCGCAAGATAGAAAATTTGGAAGCCAGGTAGCAAAGTGATCCAGGAACTGACGGAAGGGACCTGGAGGGCGATAGACAACCGACACTCGCAGGGAGAAGGGCTGGTAGAGTCTGACTGTGTGGGCTTCAAAAGAAGGGAAGATAAGGGAGGGTACTGGGGGGATAACCTGAAAAGTACATTTTGTTGAATGAATTTTGTTGAAAGAAGCAGACCAACACCTCCACCTGATCTGTTGTCAGGTCTCGGGGTATGAGAAAGGTGTAGGCCACCATAAGAGAGAGCTGCAGCAGCCGTGGTGTCTGACTGCTGGATCCAAGTTTCGGTGAGAGCCAGAAGCTTGAAGGAGTTAGAGAGTAGTGTTGAGCCACCCCCGTAGTGTTCGGGTTCGGTTCGTCGAACACCGGGATGTTCGAGGAACTGTTCGTCGAACTGTTCGTCGAACACCTTAGAACACCGTCGAACACCGTTAAAACCAATGGCAGGCAAACAAAAACACATAGAAACACATAGAAAACACCTTCAAAGGTGTCCAAAAGCTGACAAACTGCTCAGAAGACACTCTCTTTAAAAAAGCCGGCCGGCAAATTCAGCAGCGGCATACACCGGTACCCGACAATTTAGACAACAAGGAATAGAGCATCACACATAGATTAGATAAATATAAACATGTCAGTCACACATATAAGAAGCACAGTGACAGTGTTGGTTACTGTACTTGTCATTTAGTGTAAAGGATTTATTAAAAAAAATATTAGTGTTTTCATGCACCGTCTCTTAAAAAAAGCCGGCCGGCAGTTCAGCATCTGTACCCAACAATTTAGAACAGAAAGATAGAGCATCATACATAGATTAGATAGATAGAAATATGTCAGTCAGATATATAATAAGTACAGTGATAGTGTTGGTTACTGTACTTGTCATTTAGTGTTAAAATAAAGGATTTATTAAAAAAAAATTGGCGTGGGGTTCCTCGTAATTTTAGTCTCTAGCGGAGGTTAAGCAGACGGCTGGGGCAGATGTTTGAAGCCTGGGAAGGGGGTAATACCCATGGAGCTTCCCAGGCTACTAATATCAGCCCCCAGCTGAATACCTAGCCTTTACTAGCTATTAAAATGGGGACCCCCCCAAAAAAATGACGTGGGGTCCCCCCTATTTTAATAGCTAGCAAAGGCAAGGCAGACAGCTGGGGGCTGATATTAATAGCTCAGGAAGGATGCCATGAATATTGGCCCCCTCCCAGGCTAGAAACACCAGCCGTCAGCCGCCCCAGAAATGGCGCATCCATAGGATGCGCCAATTCTGGCACTTAGCCTCGCTCTTCCCACTGCCCTGTAGCGGTGGCAGTGGGGTAATAGGTCTGGGGTTGATGACAGCTTATAATGCCAGCTGACATCAAGCACAGGTTAGTAATGGAGAGGCGTCTATAAGACACCCCCATTACTAACCCCATAGTGAAAGTTAAAAAAAACACAAACACCCAGAATAAAATCCTTTAATTGAAATAAACACACAATTCTTTATTGTTCTAAATTAAACCATACTTATCATCACGCCCATTCAAGCTGAAGCCAACGATCTCCTGCAATAAAAATAAAATAATAAACCAACATCATCCTTACCTTTCCATGGTTCCCAGGACAGCTCCAGCTCTGCTACATCGAGATGATAGGCTGGACCGCAGCAGAACGCTGCCATCCAGCCTGTCATCCCGCGGACACTGAGAAGCGCAGGCATGCTTGCGCTCCTCAGTGTCTCGCTGTGACGGCATCCAGATGAGCCGAGGTCATGTCCAATGAAGTCGGCTCACCTCATGCACGTCACTGACAGCGTGGGAAAATTCTCCTGCACTCAGCGCTTCAGCGTGGGAGAATTCTCACGATGAAGCGCTGAGTGCAGGAGAATTTTCCCACGCTGTCAGTGACGTGCATGAGGTGAGCTGAGATCATTGGACATGAACTCACCTCATGCACGTCACTGACAGCGTGGGAAAATTCTCACGCTGAAGCGCTGAGTGCAGGAGAATTTTCCCATGCTGTCAATGACGTGCATGAGGTGAGTTCATGTCTAATGATCTCAGCTCACTTCATGCACGTCACTTACAGCGAGGGAGAATTCTCACGCTGAAGCGCTGAGTGCAGGAGAATTTTCCCACGCTGTCAGTGACGTGCATGAGGTGAGCTGAGTTCATTGGACATGAGCTCACCTCATGCACCTCACTGACAGCGTGGGAGAATTCTCCTGCACTCAGCGCTTCAGCGTGAGAATTTTCCCACGCTGTCAGTGATGTGCATGAGGTGAGCCGAATTCATTGGACATGACCTCGGCTCATCTGGATGCCGTCACAGCGAGACACTGAGGAGCGCAAGCAAGCCTGCTCTTCTCAGTGTCTGCGGGATGACAGGCTGGATGGCAGCGTTCTGCTGCGGTCCAGCCTGTCATCTCGATGTAGCAGAGCTGAAGCTGTCGTGGGAACCATGGAAAGGTAAGGATGATGTTGGTTTATTATTTTTCTTTTATTTCAGGAGATCGTTGGCTTCAGCTGGAATGGGCGTGATGGTAAGTATGGTTTAATTTAGAACAATAAAGAATTGTGTGTTTATTTCAATTAAAGGACTTTATTCTGGGTGTTGTGTTTTTTTTAAATACTTTACTAGAAATTCATGGCGGTCATGTCTAATACTGGCGTGACCCCTTGAATTTTGGGCTTAGGGCCAGCTGATAATACCAAGCTGGCCTTAACCTCTTTATTACCCAGTTTGCCACCACACCAGGGCCCTGGATGAGTTGGGTACAGCGCCAGAAGATGGTGCTTCTATGAACGAGCCATTTTCGGGGGTGGCTGCGGACTGCAATTTGCAGCGGGGGGGCCCCAGAAAGCTTGGGCCTCCCTGCGCTGCAGATTCCAGCCCCCAGCTGCCTAGTTGTACCTGGCTGGACACAAAAATAGGGCAAAGCCCCACGTATTTTTTTTTAAATTATTTCATGAAATTCATGAAATAATTAAGAAAAAAAGGCCTTCCCTATATTGTTGTGTCCGGCCAGGTACAAATAGGCAGCTGGTGGTTGGTGGCAGCCCGTTCCTGCCTGCTGTACCTGGCTGGACACAAATATAGTGCGAAGCCCCACTTCAATTTTTTTAAATTATTTCAGGAAATTCATGAAATAATTAAAAAAAATGCCGTCACAGAGAGACGCTGAGGAGCGCAAGCAAGCCTGCGCTTCTCGGTGTCTGCGGGATGATAGGCTGGATGGCAGCGTTCTGCTGCGGTCCAGCATGTCATCTCGATGTAGCAGAGCTGAAGCTGTCCTGGGAACCATGGAAAGGTAAGGATGATGTTGCTTTATTATTTTTCTTTTATTGCAGGGGATCGTTGGCTTCGACTGGAATGGGCGTGACGGTAAGCATGGTTTAATTTAGAACAATAAAGAATTGTGTCTTTATTTCAATTAAAGGACTTTATTCTGGGTGTTTGTGTTTTTTTTAACTTTGACTATGGGGTTAGTAATGGGGGTGTCTTATAGACGCCTCTCCATTACTAACCAGGGCTTGATGTCAGCTGGCATTATAAGCTGACATCAACCCCAGCCCTATTACCCCACTGCCACCGCTACAGGGCAGTGGGAAGAGCGAGGCTAAGTGCCAGAATTGGCGCATCCTATGGATGTGCTATTTCTGGGGCGGCTGACGGCTGGTGTTTCTAGCCTGGGAGGGGGACAATATTCATGGCACCCTTCCTGGGCTATTAATATCAGCCCCCTGCTGTCTGCCTAGCCTTTTGCTAGCTATTAAAAAAAGGGGGACCCCACGTCAATTATTTGGGGGGTCCCCCATTTTAATAGCTAGTAAAGGCTAGGCATTCAGCTGGGGGCTGATATTAGTAGCCTGGGAAGCTCCGTGGATATTACCCCATCCCAGGCTTCAAACATCTGCCCCAGCTGTCTGCTTAACCTCCGCTAGAGCCTAAAATTATGGGGAACCCCACGCCAATTTTTTTTTTAAATAAATTCTTTATTTTAACACTAAATGACAAGTACATTAATCAACACTGTCACTTTACTTCATATATATGTGACTGACATGTTTCTATCTATCTAATCTATGTGTGATTCTCTATTCCTTCCATTCTAAATTGTCGGGTACCACTGCTGAATTGCCGGCCGGCTTTTTTAAAGAGACGGTGCATGAAAACACTAATATTTTTTTTAATAAATCCTTTACACTAAATGGCAAGTACAGTAATCAACACTGTCACTGTACTTCTTATATATGTGACTGACATGTTTCTATCTATCTAATCTATGTGTGATTCTCTATTCCTTCTGTTCTAAATTGTCAGGTACCGCTGCTGAATTGCCGGCCGGCTTTTTTAAAGAGACGGTGCATGAAAACACTAATATTTTTTTTAATAAATCCTTTACACTAAATGGCAAGTACAGTAATCAACACTGTCACTGTACTTCTTATATATGTGACTGACATGTTTCTATCTATCTAATCTATGTGTGATTCTCTATTCTTTCTGTTCTAAATTGTCGGGTACCGGTGTTTGCCGCTGCTGAATTGCCGGCTTTTCATGTTTCACTGTGAGCACTGTTCCCATCGATTTGGGCAATCATTCTAATGCCACAACCACCATGGCTGTGGCATTACAGTGAGTGGCAGACAATCCCTGCATGATTGGTGCTCTAAATAGCGCCAGACATGCAGGACACGCTTTTGGTGCACGAACAGTTATCGAACATAACCTCGAACAGCCGAATTTTTTGCAAATCGTTCGGGTTCGTCGAACAACTCGAACACCGCCCAAAACAGCTCGAATTTGAGATTGGCAAACAGTTCTAGTCGAACACCGCTCATCTCTATTAGAGAGGAAAAAGTCATGGATCTAATAGAGTTACTAAGAGAGAGTACTAAGACTGATATTATCATCGTTAAAAATCACCCTCTCCCCCATATTGTGCAACCTTTAAAAAAATCACACCCCATTGTGCGTCTTTGTAACTGTTACGGATCCGGGTGGTGGAACCTCTGTGCTGCGGTGCAAGGAAGGACCCAGAGGGGCGTAACTAGGTATCAACTCGGAGCGACCAAGATCGTACGGCGGCTCAATCAACTCCGTGACCAGGGAGGATCCGAGCAGAGGGACCAGGTGCTACTCTGGGGACGACCTTGTAAGGGAGCAGGTGACACACATGGTACAGATGGTAAGAACTGACCGGTATTGCAGATGAGCACAGCAGGCAGGCTGACGAGTGATCCGAGTAGATGGACTGGCAGACACGGCAGGTAACAAGCAGGAACCTCCAGGTAGGTACGGTAGGTAACAAGCAGAAGCCTCCAGGTAGGCTGTCAGATAGGCACGGCAAGTGACGGCAGGAGCCTCTAGGTAGGCTGACAGGTGGTCACGGCAAGTGATGGCAAGAGCCTCTAGGTAGGCTGTCAGGTGGTCATGGCAAGTGACGGCAGGAGCCTCTAGGTAGGCTGTCAGGTGGTCATGGCAAATGACGGGCAGGAGCCTCTAGGTAGGCTGTCAGGTGGTCATGGCAAGTGACAGGCAGGAGCCTCCAGGTAGGCATGGCAGGAAACAGGCCGGTGCTTGCAGGTAAGCAGGTAGGCAGAGCCCATAGACAGACTGGCGGACTGAGCGGAAGACAGACTGTCGGGCTGGAGTGAAATCAGGTTGGCGGACTGGACTGGGAGTCAGGCTGGCGGGCAGGACTAGTAGTCAGGCTAGCAGCGGGACCTGAGGACTGAAGCAGAGGTGAGTACACTATGCTTACAACTTTGCTCGGGCACCTCCATTTTGGAGGAGGTGCCTTATATATGGGAGGACCTCCGGCTATTGGCCGGGGACTCCTTAGGACGGCGCATGCAGCTCCTTTAAGAGGGAGGGAGCGCGCGCCCTAAGCACAGTGCCCAGGAAGCTGCACGCGCTGGCAACAGCAGGAAGAGGAGCGCCGGAGGACGCCTGGTGGGGAGCGCGGCGGTGAGAGGGACGGCGTCTCTGCCTGGCAGGGGGCAGAGACGCCGATGCTACAGTAGCCCCCCCTTTACGCCCCCTCTTTTTTAGGCCAGAAAGAAATTTTTAAGGAGAAACGGGGCATGAATGTTCTCCCTGGGTTCCCAAGTTCTCTCCCCTGGGCCAAACCCCTTCCAATCCACCAGAAAAAAGGTTCTCCCTCTTACCCTCTTGGTAGCCAGAATGTTCTCTACCTCAAAAACATCCTCAGCAGAAACCGGAGCTGGGGAATACCTGAATTGTTGGAAAAAGAATTAAACACTAGAGATGAGCGGTGTTCGACTAGAACTGTTCGCCAATCTCAAATTCGAGCTGTTTAGGGCGGTGTTCGAGTTGTTCGACGAACCCGAACGATTTGCAAAAAATTCGGCTGTTCGAGGTTATGTTCGATAACTGTTCGTGCACCAAAAGCGTGTCCTGCATGTCTGGCGCTATTTAGAGCACCAATCATGCAGGGATTGTCTGCCACTCACTGTAATGCCACAGCCATGGTGGTTGTGGCATTACAGTGATTGCCCAAATCGATGGGAACAGTGCCAACAGTGAAACATGAAAAGCCGGCAATTCAGCAGCGGCATACACCTGTACCCGACAATTTAGAACCGAAAGAATAGAGCTTCACACATAGATTAGATAGATATAAACATGTCAGCCACATATATACGAAGTACAGTGAAAGTGCTGCTTACTGTACTTGTCATTTAGCGTAAAGGATTTATCAAAAAAAATAATAGTGTTTTCATGCACCGTCTCTTTAAAAAAGCCGTCCGGCCATTCAGCAGCGGTACCCGACAATTTAGAATAGAAAGAATAGAGAATCACACATAGATTAGATAGATAGAAACATGTCAGTCACATATATATGAAGTACAGTGACAGTGCTGCTTACTGTACTTGTCATTTAGCGTAAAGGATTTATCAAAAAAAATAATAGTGTTTTCATGCACCGTCTCTTTAAAAAAGCCGGCCGGCAATTCAGCAGCGGTACCCGACAATTTATAACAGACAGAATAGAGCTTCACACATAGATTAGATAGATAGAAACATGTCAGTCACATATATATGAAGTACAGTGATAGTGTTGGTTACTGTACTTGTCATTTAGTATTAAAATAAAGGATTTATTATTAAAAAAATTGGCGTGGGGTTCCCCTTAATTTTAGGCTCTAGCGGAGGTTAAGCAGATGGCTGGGGCAGATGTTTGAAGCCTGGGAAGGGGGTAATACCCACGGAGCTTCCCAGGCTACTAATATCAGCCCCCAGCTGAATACATAGCCTTTACTAGCTATTAAAATGGGGACCCCCCAAAAAAAATGACGTGGGGTCCCCCCTAATTTAATAGCTAGCAAAGGCTAGGCAGACAGCTGGGGGCTGATATTAATAGCCCAGGAAGGGAGCCATGAATATTGGCCCCCTCCCAGGCTAGAAACACCAGCCGTCAGCCGCCCCAGAAATGGCGCATTCATAGGATGCGCCAATTCTGGCACTTAGCCTCGCTCTTCCACGCTGCCCTGGTGCGGTGGCAGGGGGTAATAGGGTTGGGGTTGATGTCAGCTTATAATGCCAGCTGACATCAAGCCCAGGTTAGTAATGGAGAGGCGTCTATAAGACACCCCCATTACTAACCCCATAGTCAAAGTTAAAAAAAACACAAACACCCAGAATAAAGTCCTTTAATTGAAATAAAGACACAATCCTTTATTGTTCTAAATTAAACCATACTTACCATCACGCCCATTCCAGCTGAAGCCAACGATCTCCTGCAATAAAAGAAAAATAATAAAGCAACCTCATCCTTACCTTTCCATGGTTCCCACGACAGCTTCAGCTCTGCTACATCGAGATGACAGGCTGGACCGCAGCAGAACGCTGCCATCCAGCCTGTCATCCTGCAGACACTGAGAAGCGCAGGCTTGCTTGCGCTGCTCAGCGTCTCTCTGTGACGACATCCAGATGAGCCGAGTTCATGTCCAATGAACTCGGCTCACCTCATGCACGTCACTGACAGCGTGGGAAAATTCTCACGCTGAAGCGGTGAGTGCAGGAGAATTCTCCCACGCTGTCAGTGACGTGCATAAGGTGAGCTCATGTCCAATGAACTCAGCTCACCTCCTGCACGTCACTGACAGCGTGGGAGAATTCTCCTGCACTCAGCGCTTCAGCGTGAGAATTCTCCCACGCTGAAGCGCTGAGTGCAGGAGAATTTTCCCACGCTGTCAGTGACGTGCATAAGGTGAGCTCATGTCCAATGAACTCAGCTCACCTCCTGCACGTCACTGACAGCGTGGGAGAATTCTCCTGCACTCAGCGCTTCAGTGTGAGAATTCTCCCACGCTGAAGCGCTGAGTGCAGGAGAATTTTCCCACGCTGTCAGTGACGTGCATGAGGTGAGCCGAGTTCATTGGACATTAACTCGGCTGATCTGGATGCCCTCACAGAGAGACACTGTGGAGCGCAAGCAAGCCTGCGCTTCTCAGTGTCTGCGGGATGACAGGCTGGATGGCAGCTTTCTGCTGCGGTCCAGCCTGTCATCTTGATGTAGCAGAGCTGAAGCTGTTGTGGGAACCATGGAAAGGTAAGGATGATGTTGCTTTATTATTTTTCTTTTATTTCAGGAGATCGTTGGCTTCATCTGGAATGGGCGTGATGGTAAGTATGGTTTAATTTAGAACAACAAAGAATTGTGTGTTTATTTCAATTAAAGGACTTTTTTCTGGGTGTTGTGTTTTTTTTAAATACTTTACTAGAAATTCATGGTGGTCATGTCTAATATTGGCGTGACCCCATGAATTTCAGGCTTAGGGCCAGCTGATAATGCCAAGCTGGCCCTAACCCCTTTATTACCCAGTGAGCCACCGCATCAGGGCCCTGGATGAGTTGGGTACAGCGCCAGAAGATGGCGCTTCTATGAACGCGCCATTTTCCGGGGTGGCTGCGGACTGCAATTTGCAGCGGGGGTGGCCCAGAAAGCTTGGGCCTCCCTGCGCTGCGGATTCCAGCCCCCAGCTGCCTAGTTGTACCTGGCTGGACACAAAAACAGGGCGAAGCCCCACGTCAATTTTCTTTAAATTATTTCATGAAATAATTAAGAAAAAAAGGGCTTCCCTATATTGTTGTGTCCGGCCAGGTACAAATAGGCAGCTGGTGGTTGGGCGCAGCCCGTTCCTGCCTGCTGTACCTGGCTGGACACAAATATAGTGCGAAGCCCCACGTCAATTTTTTTAAAATTATTTCATGAATTTCCTGAAATAATTTAAAAAAATTGAAGTGGGGCTTCGCACTATATTTGTGTCCAGCCAGGTACAGCAGGCAGGAACGGGCTGCCCCCATCCACCAGCTGCCTATTTGTACCTGGCCGGACACAACAATATAGGGAAGCCCTTTTTTTCTTAATTATTTCATGAATTTCATGAAATAATTAAAAAAAATTGAAGTGGGGCTTCGCACTATATTTGTGTCCAGCCAGGTACAGCAGGCAGGAACGGGCTGCCCCCAACCACCAGCTGCCTATTTGTACCTGGCCGGACACAACAATATAGGGAAGGCCTTTTTTTCTTAATTATTTCATGAATTTCATGAAATAATTAAAAAAAAAGTACGTGGGGCTTCGCCCTATTTTTGTGTCCAGCCAGGTACAACTAGGCAGCTGGGGGCTGGAATCTGCAGCGCAGGGAGGCCCAAGCTTTCTGGGCCCCCCCCCGCTACAAATTGCAGTCCGCAGCCACCCCGGAAAATGGCGCGTTCATAGAAGCGCCATCTTCTGGCGCTGTACCCAACTCATCCAGGGCCCTGGTGCGGTGGCTCACTGGGTAATAAAGGGGTTAGGGCCAGCTTGGTATTATCAGCTGGCCCCAAGCCCAAAATTCATGGGGTCACGCCAGTATTAGACATGACCGCCATGAATTTCTAGTAAAGTATTTAAAAAAAACACAACACCCAGAATAAAGTCCTTTAATTGAAATAAAGACACAATTCTTTATTGTTCTAAATTAAACCATACTTACCATCACACCCATTCCAGCTGAAGCCAACGATCTCCTGCAATAAAAGAAAAATAATAAACCAACCTCATCCTTACCTTTCCATGGTTCCCACGACAGCTTCAGCTCTGCTACATCGAGATGACTGGCTGGACCGCAGCAGAACGCTGCCATCCAGTCTGTCATCCCGCAGACACTGAGAAGCGCAGGCATGCTTGCACTCCTCACTGTCTCGCTGTGACGGCATCCAGATGAGCCGAGGTCATGTCCAATGAACTCGGCTCACCTCATGCACGTCACTGACAGCGTGGGAAAATTCTCACGCTGAAGTGCTGAGTGCAGGAGAATTCTCCCACGCTGTCAGTGATGTGCATGAGGTGAGCTCATGTCCAATGAACTCAGCTCACCTCCTGCACGTCACTGACAGCGTGGGAAAATTCTCCTGCAATCAGCGCTTCAGCGTGAGAATTTTTCCACCCTGTCAGTGACGTGCATGAGGTGAGCCGAGTTCATTGGACATGAACTCGGCTCCTCTGGATGTCGTCACAGAGAGACGCTGAGCAGCGCAAGCAAGCCTGCGCTTCTCAGTGTCTGGGGGATGACAGGCTGGATGGCAGCGTTCTGCTGCGGTCCAGCCTGTCATCTCGATGTAGCAGAGCTGAAGCTGTCGTGGGAACCATGGAAAGGTAAGGATGAGGTTGCTTTATTATTTTTCTTTTATTGCAGGAGATCGTTGGCTTCAGCTGGAATGGGCGTGATGGTAAGTATGGTTTAATTTAGAACAATAAAGGATTGTGTCTTTATTTCAATTAAAGGACTTTATTCTGGGTGTTTGTGTTTTTTTTAACTTTGACTATGGGGTTAGTAATGGGGGTGTCTTATAGACGCCTCTCCATTACTAACCTGGGCTTGATGTCAGCTGGCATTATAAGCTGACATCAACCCCAACCCTATTACCCCCTGCCACCGCACCAGGGCAGCGTGGAAGAGCGAGGCTAAGTGCCAGAATTGGCGCATCCTATGAATGCGCCATTTCTGGGGCGGCTGACGGCTGGTGTTTCTAGCCTGGGAGGGGGCCAATATTCATGGCTCCCTTCCTGGGCTATTAATATCAGCCCCCAGCTGTCTGCCTAGCCTTTGCTAGCTATTAAATTAGGGGGGACCCCACGTCATTTTTTTGGGGGGGTCCCCCATTTTAATAGCTAGTAAAGGCTATGTATTCAGCTGGGGGCTGATATTAGTAGCCTGGGAAGCTCCGTGGGTATTACCCCCTTCCCAGGCTTCAAACATCTGCCCCAGCCGTCTGCTTAACCTCCGCTAGAGCCTAAAATTAAGGGGAACCCCACGCCAATTTTTTTAATAATAAATCCTTTATTTTAATACTAAATGACAAGTACAGTAACCAACACTATCACTGTACTTCATATATATGTGACTGACATGTTTCTATCTATCTAATCTATGTGTGATGCTCTATCTTTCTGTTCTAAATTGTCGGGTACCGCTGCTGAATTGCCGGCCGGCTTTTTTAAAGAGACAGTGCATGAAAACACTATTATTTTTTTAAATAAATCCTTTACACTAAATGACAAGTACAGTAAGCAACACTATCACTGTACTTATTATATATGTGACTGACATGTTTCTATCTATCTAATCTATGTGTGAAGCTCTATTCTTTCTGTTCTAAATTGTGGGGTACAGATGCTGAATTGCCGGCCGGCTTTTTTAAAGAGACGGTGCATGAAAACACTAATATTTTTTTTAATAAATCCTTTACACTAAATGACAAGTGCAGTAACCAACACTGTCACTGTGCTTCTTATATGTGTGACTGACATGTTTCTATCTATCTAATCTATGTGTGATGCTCTATTCCTTCTTGTCTAAATTGTCGGGTACCGGTGTATGCCGCTGCTGAATTTGCCGGCCGGCTTTTTTAAAGAGAGTGTCTTCTGAGCAGTTTGTCAGCTTTTGGACACCTTTGCAGGTGTTTTCTATGTGTTTTTGTTTGCCTGCCATTGGTTTTAACGGTGTTCGACGGTGTTCTAAGGTGTTCGACGAACAGTTCGACGAACAGTTCCTCGAACATCCCGGTGTTCGACGAACCGAACCGAACCCGAACACTACGGGGGTGGCTCAACACTATTAAACACCACTGGTTTGAGGAGAGATACGTGGAAGGAGTTGGGAATCCGCAAGGTGGCCTGGAGTTTTAACTTGTAGGCCACTGGATTGATTTACTTTAGGACTACAAATGGACCGATGAACCGAGGACCCAACTTATAGGAGGGTATTTTGAGACGAACATGTTTGGAGGAGAGCCAAACCTTGTCTCCCGGATGGAATTGAGGCGGATCCAGACGTCTCTTGTCAGCATGTTTCTTCATCCGCTCGGAGGACTGAAGAAGTGCGGACCTAGTATTTTCCCAAATGGTGGAGAATTCGCTGACCAGAGACTCCGCGGCAGGGTTGTCCACAGACGGGAAACGGAATCCGGAGATGTTGACCGTAGACCACAAAGAACGGTAGAAAGTAGATTCGCTCTCAAGGTTGTTGTAGGAGAACTCGGCCCAAGGCAGGAGCTCCACCCAATCGGTATGGTGGGCATTGACAAAGTGCCGGAGGAAGCTGGTAAGGATCTGGTTGATACGTTCCACCCGGCCATTGGACTGCGGATGGTAAGCAGAGGAGAAATCTAGGGTGACATCCAGAAGCTTACAAATAGCTCTCCAGAAGCGCGAGGTGAACTGGACCCCTCAATCCGACACAATGTGGAGGGGTAGGCCATGAAGATGGAAGATGTGAAGGATGAAGTCCTTAGCCAGCTCAGATGCAGACGGGAGACCAGGCAGAAGGATGAAGTGGGCCATTTTAGAAAATTGGTCGGCGACCACCCAAATGACTGTACAACCGGCAGAAACAGGGAGATCCGTAATAAAGTCCATAGCAATGTGCTGCCACAGGGCAGCAGGTACGGGAAGAGGCAGGAGGCGACCGGCTGGAAGATGTCTGGGAACTTTGTTGCGGTCACAGAATAAACAGGCCGAGACGAAGTCTACCACATCCTTGTGCAGGGTAGGCCACCAGTAATGCCGGGTAATGAGCAGGAAGGTCTTCTTCTGAACGGCATGGCCAGCTAGTTTAGATGAATGACCCCAGTGAAGAACCTTCTCACGATTTGGAACTGCTAAAAACGTCTTACCGGGTGGCAGACGAGTCAGAACCAAGGGGGCCACATTCATCACTTTGGAGGGGTTGATGATGTGCATAGGCTCCTCCTCTTGATTGGAGGACAGGAAGGATCAGGACAAGGCATCGGCTTTAACATTCTTGTCCGCCGGGCGGTAATGTAGGATAAAGTCGAAGCGGGCGAAGAACAAAGACCACCGGGCCTGACGCGGATTGAGTCTTTGGGCATTATGGAGATATGCCAGGTTTTTGTGATCAGTATAGATGATCACCGGGTATAGAGCCCCTTCAAACAGGTATCGCCACTCCTCCAGCGCCAATTTGATGGCTAGCAGTTCTCGGTCTCCTATGGAGTAGTTGCGCTCAGACGAGTAGAAGAGTTTGGAGAAGAAGCCGCAGGTTACCATTCTCCCGGATGAAGATTTTTGGGTGAGCACCGCTCCGGCTCCGGAGGAGGAAGCATCAACCTCCAGGAAGAATTGTTTGTTGCAATCCGGACGGTGCAGCACTGGGGCAGAGGAGAAGGCTTGCTTTAAGGAAAGGAAGGCCTCCTCAGCTTCGGGCGGCCATTCCTTAGGATTTGCTCCCTTACGGGTGAGCGCAGAGATGGGAGCAGTCCGGAAAGAGAAATGCGGGATGAAGAGACGGTAGTAGTTGGCGAAGCCCAGGAATCGCTGAATCGCCTTCAACCCCTCTGGACGGGGCCACTTTAAGACAGAGAGCTTCTCAGGATCCATTCGTAGACCTGTCTTGGGGATAATATAGCCAAGGAACGTAAGAGAGGTGTGCTCGAAGAGGCACTTCTCAAATTTTGCATAAAGGTGATTCTGACTGAGCCTAAGCAGGACCTGACGAACATCTCTCCGGTGTGCGGGAAGATCCGGAGAGAAGACCAAGATGTCGTCCAGGTACACACTGCACGCAAGAATATAGAAGGTCACGGAAGATGTCATTGACTAATTCTTGGAAGACGGCGAGAGCATTGTGTGGCGCCCCTGTGGGTTCGGTCGCCACAGAGGTACTGCATCTCATAAAGAGGTGTGGTATCTCCTCCTGCAGGTAAGGATGGAGCATCACACAGGACCCTAACTTTGCATTCAACACTACCCCACTCTAGTTCTGTAGGGGGCAATAAACCACCAGGGTGCTGCCCCGAGCCAGAATAGTAGAGATGGGGGGAACCAAAGATAGGGGGAACCATGTAGTGGATGAGATGGAGGGAGCATTTACAGTAGCTCCTAAGCATAAGCATATAAAATAGCCAGCCATCTTAGTTCTTGGTTCTTTGATTGTGAGGTTTTCAGCCAGGACCCAGCAAGTGTCTGTAGCTGACTGAAGATACACAGTCCTCACTCTTTGGCCTTGAGGCGAGGAGCAGGCAGAGGTAACTGGAGCACTCTGACCTGATCAAGGTTCCTGATGTAAGAAGGCCTTGGAGGGGAGCAGAGGAGAGAGGCTCCACACATGAAAGGATCCCAGGGGGATATGGACGGAGCAGAGTCGCCACCTGTATTCTTCACCCTGGCCTAGTCAGAGGGAATCCTACCGCCAAAGGGGTGACCGGCCCCCGATATCTGACTTTGCACTACACATCATTGTTAGAAAAGCCCGGCAGCTTGGTGGAACCCAGGAGGGACACAAGCAGGAAGAAGGAAAGAGAGGGACATGCTGACGGGGTCTTGATAGGTGCTCCTGATCTACCTGTAGAGTGCCGAACCCCTATCTGGTGGCCGCAGCGCGCCGCAAGAGGCAGAGAGAAGCTTTGCAGCTGCCTGGTCTATTGATGTGAGTAAAAGACCTGGATGACTTCACCTACTGCCTCCGCTTGTTCATTCCCGCGCGCCACTGCATCCATCACCATACCTCCACACCGTTCCACAAACTCTGCCCTGAGGCCTAGCTCCACCTGTGGGGAGCTATACCAACACGGCTGCCATAACACCGGCCTCAGAGGACTGCTGCAGCGCTGGTGGCCTTCACCTGACACCACAGGTGGAGTAGTCGTACTTTACCACTCAAACCACAAAGCCCATCTTTTTATGTGACAACCCAGGGCACGGACTGGGTTACGGCCATGATTACACTTCAACACACTACATTGGCCCAGCTCTGGGTGAAGGACAGCAAGCTCCCTACCACCACAGCCAGTCTGGAAGCTCAGGGAGGGCGTCACAACCGCAGAGACCGAAGGGCATCAACGGTATTCATAGTGACTGTCCCGGGTATTGAATGCCATCTTCCACTCGTCTCCTTGACGGATCCAGACCAGGTTATACGCCCCACGTAGATCCAGCTTGGTAAAGATCCTAGCGCCCTTAAGGCAGTCGAACAACTTGGAGATGAGCGGCAGGGAGTATTTGTTTTTGACCGTGATTTGGTTGAGTCCTCTATAGTCAATACAGGGATGAAGCGAACCGTCTTTCTTCTTGACAAAGAAAAATCCGGCTCCAGCCGGGAAGGTAGATTTCTGGATGAATCCCCTAGCCAGATTTTCCTCGATGTACTCCGACATGGCCCGGATTTCGGCTGACGACAACGGGTAAATACGCCCACGGGGTGGCGTGGCACCGGGTACCAGGTTGATCGGGCAATCATATGGCCTATGAGGTGGCAGTGTCTCTGCTTCCTTTTTGTCGAAGACATCTGCATAGGATCAGTAAGGTGCTGGTAAACCGGATAGATTAGCCAGGGTAGGTGGAGGACGAACCGGGCAAACTGGGACCAGGCAGGTTTTATGGCAATCCTGCCCCCAACGGAGCACCTCACCAGATTGCCAATTCAGTACGGGTTCATGTCTCTGAAGCCAGGGTAGACCTAGCAATAGGGAGTGAGAGAGTCCGGAAAGCACATGGAAGGAGATCCTCTCTGAGTGCAGCATTCCCACCTGCAGGGTTATAGGTTCTGTAATGAGCAAGATGGTCACCGGAAGGAGTCTGCCATCCACGGAAGCGGCTGCCAATGGTTCAGCCAGAGGTTTGGTGGGAATCTGATATTTTTCTAACAGGGCCTGGGAAATGAGGTTCCCCGCAGCTCCGGAATCCAGATGTGTGATATCAAAGTAGCGGTTGCCACCCCAGGAGATAGAGACAGACAAAGTCAGGGACGGAGAGCATTTACTTTTGCCTAGGACGACCTCTCCGAGTGGTCCTAGACACTGGAGTTTTCCGGCTTCTCCAGACAGGAACGGATCAGATGCTCCTCACTGCCACAGTAGAAGCAGCTCCCTTCGGCTCGGCACGTCTCCAGATGAGACTTGACCATCCTGGTTTGGTCAATCTGCAAAGGTTCAGGCGAGCGTGCCTGGGGACTTGCTGGCTGGGAGACAGGTCTCGGGAGAATAGGAGCGAGGCGAGGGAATCCTCTCTCCCGGGTAATCTCCTTAGCTCGTTCCTTGAATCGGATGTCAATCCGGGTAGCAAGTGACACCAGGTCGTCCAGGGTGGTAGGAATATCGCGGCCGGCTAGCTCGTCCTTGATCCGACTGGAAAGACCCTCCCAGAAGATGGATACCAGGGTCTCGTTGTTCCAGGCAAGCTCAGAAGCGAGGGTATGGAACTGTATGGCATATTGGCCCACGGTGAGACTCCCTTGGCGGAGACGTAGCAGAGAGGAGGCAGCGAGGAAGGACGATAGATCAGACACCAGAGGATCCCCTCTCTCCCACAGGGGGTTTAGCCATGCCAGTGCGTCACCAGTGAGATGAGACATGATGAATGCTACCTTGGCCCGGTCGGAGATGAACTGGTGTACCAGGAGTTCAAAGTGCAGGGTGCACTGGTTTATGAAGCCCCAGGCTAAAGCGAGGGTGCCAGCAAAACGTGGAGGTGCCGAGAGCCGGGGTCCATAGTTGGATGCCATATTAAGACTGGGTTGCGGTGCCGCGGGTGCAGGCTCCGTTTGGCCAGAGACATGCTCAGACAGGGCGGACAATGCGCTTTGGTGAGAGTTAACATACAACAGAAAGGACAAGGCAGACTCCTCTTGTACACTCTGACATAAGACCTCCTGGTGAAGGTCAGAGAATGCGGGGGTCAGGGAGGCATCGGGTTCCATGGCCCGAGCAAACTGTTACGGATCCGGGTGGTGGAACCTCTGTGCTGCGGTGCAAGGAGGGACCCAGAGGGGCGTAACTAGGTATCAACTCGGAGCGACCAAGGTCGTATGGTGGCTCAATCGACTCTGTGACCAGGGAGGGTCCGAGCAGAGGGACTAGGTGCTACTCTGGGGATGACCTTGTAATGGAGCAGGTGACTCCCACGGTACAGATGGTAGGGACTGACCGGTATTGCAGATGGGCACAGCAGGCAGGCTGACGAGTGATCCGGGTAGATAGACTGGCAGACACGTCAGGTAACAAGCAGGAACCTCCAGTCAGGTACGGTAGGTAACAGGCAGGTGCTTCCAGGTAAGCAGGCGGGCAGAGCCCATAGACAGACTGGCGGACTGAGCGGAAGACAGACTGTCGGGCTGGAGTGAAATCAGGCTGGCGGATTGGACTGGGAGTCAGGCTGGTGGGCAGGACTAGTAGTCAGGCTAGCAGCGGTACCTGAGAACTGAAGCAGAGGTGAGTACACTATGCTTACAACTTTGCTCGGGCACCTCCATTTTGGAGGAGGTGCCTTACATATGGGAGGACCTCTGGCTATTGGCCGGGGACTCCTTAGAACGGCGCGCACGGCCCCTTTAAGAGGGAGGGAGCGCGCTCGTGCCCTAAGCACAGTGCCCGGGAAGCTGCACGCGCCGGCAACAGCAGGAAGAGGAGCGCCGGAGGACGCTGGGCGGGGAGCGCGGCGGTGAGAGGGACGGCGTCTCTGCCTGGCAGGGGGCACAGACGCCGATGCTACAGTAACAAACAGGCCCATTGTGCATCCCCTGTGCCAGCACAACGATCTAAAAGTAAATTAGTAACTAACTCACCCCATTCCTCCACTGAGCAGTGATGCACTCCTCCTCCTCTGCAAACTCTGGGATGGAGCAGACATGATTTTGTGATAATTTTTCAACCTCTTTATGTTACGAGTTAAAAGTTTTAATAAAATGTGCTATGTGCTTATGTATATGTTGATACTTTGCTATAGGCTTCATAAAGGATTTTGAGGTAGTGATTTTCTAAAGCTTTGCTTGGTTCTTCTATTCATCCAATTCCCCTATCCCATGCGAAAAAAACAGAAAAAAATCCCTTCTCTCAGTTCAAATGCAAGAGAAACATTCCGGCACCATTCTGTTTTTTCAAAAGATCAATCACCAGGGCATATTTCAGACTCTGTGCTTCAAGACTTAAACGGTGGTGCACATCCAAGAAATATTTCAATCACAGGCAAGAATAGAAGGAAAGGCAGCACTCACCCAGTCTTCTTTAAAACGTTCCTTTATTTATGTGTGTGGAGCATTTCAGCGTACAGCATTGGACTGAGACTCCGAAGGGTATGCGGGGGATAGAAAAAAAGGGAACGACGGCCGTTTCGCTGCCTGCCGCCGCTTCAACGGGTCCAAAGTAAGTGACCCACCTGTTCACTTCCTTTTAAACCAATACGAACACATGTGTGAATAAATTAAAACATAATGATATGCATAAAAACATTTTCCATCATTAAGCTGAAAAAACATTATAAGATGAAGCAAACAAGTAAATAGCGGTATCATAAGAAAACTGACAGATCTACCTTCTCATTCAACCCTAATGGGCCCTGGGCTTCAGAATTTAATATTCATCTAGCCTCATGTTGCAATAGTATTTTTTACGGTCTCCTCCTTCCCTTGGCAGTCTAACATGTTCTAACCCTGCAAAACGTAGCACAGTCGGGTCGGCATTATGACGTTCAGAGATATGTTGAATTAATCTAGGGGAACCTTTCTTTGATACTATAGAGTTATAGTGTTCCCTGAACCGAATAAATAAAGGTCTAATAGTTTTGCCAATATAATAAAACTGGCAGGGACATGTAATTATGTACACTACATAATTCGTTCTACAAGAAATAAAATCCTTGACTGTGTGTTTAAGGTCCTATTCTAAAAGATTTATCGATTCTATGAAATTTACAAAAGGAGCAATGCCCACACTTAAAGTTCCCCTTTGGAGTACCACTTTCTAACCAGTTAGCAGAATCCTCTTGGAATCTGTTGTGCACCAGGATGTCTCCCAGATTGCAGCTCCGTCTATAGGAAACAATTGTTTTTTTGCTGGCTCTTTCAGTCAGATCTTTGTCACTCTCCAGAAGGTGCCAATTATTGTTAATAGCTTTTTTAATTATATCTGACATCGGACTAAATTTGAAAGTTAGAATGAATTTTTTATCTTCTTTTTTGGACACTCTTTTTTGTCCTTTTAATAATTCTTTTTGAGTTTTTTTATCGACTTTAATGCGAGCTGAATTTACTTCTTGAATGGGATAACCTCTATCAAGAAATCTTTTTGACAGATCATTTGATTGTTCTTCAAATTTTTTATTAGAGTTATTAATTTTTCGAAGTCTTAAAAATTGACTATAAGGCAGTCCACGTTTTGCATGATACAGATGATAACTATTAAAATGTAATAACATATTAGTGGCAGTGTCTTTCCGGAACGATTCTGTTACAATAGTACCTTCCTGAATGGATACATGCACGTCTAAAAAATTTAACGCATGACCTCCAAAAGTAGAGGTGAATCTCATATTTTCTAAATTCTCTGAATTAAGAAGAGTCACAAATTCTTCAAATTGCACTTTTGTCCCAGCCCATACCAAGAAAATATCATCGACATATCTGTGGTATGCCTTAACCCCTTTACAACCCAAGGTGGTTTGCACGTTAATGACCAGGCCAATTTTTATAATTCTGATCACTGTCACTTTATGAGGTAATTACTCTGGAACGCTTCAACGGATCCCCCTGATTCTGGGATTGTTTTTTCGTGACATATTGTACTTCATGATTGAGGTAAAATTTATTCGATATCACTTGCGTTTATTTGTGAAAAAAATGGAAATTTGGCGAAAATTTTGACAATTTTGCAATTTTCAAAATTTTAATTTTTATTCCCTTAAATCAGAGAGATATGTCACACAAAATAGTTAATAAATAACATTTCCCACATGTTTACTTTACATCAGCACAATTTTGGAACCAACATTTTTTTTTGTTAGGGAGCTATATGGGTTAAAAGTTGACCAGCGATTTCTCATTTTTCCAACAAAATTTACAAAACCATTTTTTTAGGGACCACATCACATTTGAAGTCACTTTGAGAGGTCTTTATGACAGAAAATACCCAAAAGTGACATCATTCTAAAAACTGCACCCCTCAAAGTGCTCAAAACCACATTCAAGAACTTTATTAACCCTTCAGGTGCTTCACAGAAATTTTTGGAATGTGGAAGAGAAAAATGAACATTTAACTTTTTTCACAAAAATGTTACTTTAGACCCAATTTTTTTTATTTTTGAAGGGGTAACAGGAAAAAATGGACCCCAAAATTTGTTGTGCATTTTCCCCTGAGCACGCAGATACCCCATATGTGGGGGAAAAAAACTGTTTGGGCACACACGCAGGGCTCGGAAGGGAAGGAGCGCATTAGACTTTTTGATTGTAAAATTTGCTTGAATAATTAGCGGACGCCATGTTGCGTTTGGAGAGCCCCTGATTTGCCTAAACAGTGGAAACCCCCAGAAGTGACCCCATTTTGGAAACTAGACCCCCCAAGGCACCTATCTAGATGCATAGTGAGCACTTGGAACCCCTAGTTGCTTCAAAAATTGATTTGTAAAAATGAAAAAGTATATTTTTTTCCACTTTTTCATTTTTACGAATCAATTTGTGAAGCACCTGGGGGTTCCAAGTGCTCACTATGCATCTAGATAGGTGCCTTGGGGGGTATAGTTTCCAAAATGTGGTCACTTGTGGGGGAGCTCCAATGTTTAGTCACACAGGGGCTCTCCAAACGCAACATGGTGTCAGCTAACAAATTGAATGGAAAATCAGCTCAAATTGTTAGCGGACACCATGTTGCATTTGGAGAGCCCCTGTGTGCCTAAACATTGGAGCTCCCCCACAAGTGACCCCATTTTGGAAACTAGACCCCCCAGGCAACTTAACTAGATGGGTGGTGAGCATTTTGAACCCCCAAGTGCTTCACAAATTAATCCGTAAAAATGAAAAAGTATTTTTTTTTTACTTTTTCATTTTTACGAATCAATTTGTGAAGCACCTGGGGGTTCCAAGTGCTCACTATGCATCTAGATAGGTGTCTTGGGTGGTCTAGATTCCAAAATGGGGTCACTTGTGGGGAAGCTTCAATGTGTAGGCACACAGGGGCTCTCCAAACGCAACATGGTGTCCGCTAACAAATTGAGACGATTTTCCATTCAATTTGTTAGCGGACACCATGCTAAGTTCACTCACAATTACTTTGAATTTGATAACAACATATATCTACAGCAAACTGGTACAGCGATGGGAAGTAAAATGGCTCCACAGTATGCAAATCTTTTCATGGCCAAGCTTGAAAGTGACTTTTTGTCCTCATGTCCCATCAGGCCTCTGGCCAACTATCGTTTGTTTCATTGACGATATTTTAATCATCTGGACGGGGTCTGAGCAACAGCTAAAGACGCTCCATGAATACTTTAATCGATTTCATCCCACCATCAACCTAGCACTCAACTACTCCTGTACTGAAATTAACTTTTTGGACACCATCATCAAGCTAGAGAACAATGAAATAGAGACATCCTTGTACCGGAAATGAATCGACCGTCCTACATACCTTAAATGGGACAGTTTCCATCCAAAACACATAAAAAACTCTATTGTTTACAGCCAAGCCATCAGATACAATCGGATATGTTCCAATCAGATGGATAGAGACAAACACCTTGATGGTCTCAGAAAGACCTTTTTGAAACAGGGCTACCATCCAAGAACAATTGAGAACCAGATTACAAGAGCCACCAGAATATCAAGGAATCATCTCCTACATTACAAAACCAAACAAGAAAGCAGCCGGGTGCCTCTAGTAGTCACTTACAATCCAAACCTGGAGGCGCTAAGGAGTGCTGCACGTATACTACAACCTTTACTACAAAAAGATGCCCGATTACAATCCATATTTCCAGACCCCCCACTTCTGTGTTTCAGGCAACCCCCAAATCTAAGAAGCATCATTGTCAGAAGCTCCCTGTCATATCCTCCAGCTACAGGCACCTTTCCTTGCAACCAGAAAAAATGTAAAACCTGTCCATTCATAATGACCACTGACAAGATAAAGATTCCCAATTCACATCAGGAATACAAGATCCCAGGTAAGTTCAGCTGTATCACAGCTAATGTAGTGTGCTTAATTATATGTACCAAATGTCCAGTTGGGGGTCGGTATGTAGGGGAGACAGGGCAAAAACTTAGGACAAGGATGAATCATCATCGCCACACAATAAAAGAAAAAAGAATAGATCTGCCTTTCTGCTCCCCTGATCACAGCATTACAAACATGAAATTACTGGTATTAAAAAGTAACTTCAAATCTCAAAGAGAAAGAAGAATTTCAGAATAAAAACTGATGATGACCTTTAACACTTTCAGAGCAGGAATGAAAGTGTCGCATGGATTTATGTCATTCTACGTCAACTAAGGAATTTGCTCCTCAGACTTGTGAGGCCATCATAACACTGGACCTAATCACAGGACAATAAAACCTTCACACTCCTTATCCATTAACTGCTAAAATATTTATAGCCAGAACGGTTTATCTCTTCCATAATAACTCTGCTTTTCATTACCTGTCTTACCTATTGCATTATTTGTATGTCTTATTGTGTATAAATATGTGACTCTTCAGATTTTGTGGTATACTAGACTGATGAAGAGACCTGAGTAGTCTCGAAAGCTTGCAATTTGTTACCATCTTTTCAGTTAGCCATTAAAAGGTATCAACCATTGAGGACTCTCAAATCTAAATATTTTTCTATCTACTGACTAACACGGTACAAGAATATATATTTTCCCTATACCTTTAGAATATGCTCTTTAACAATACAGGGTGAGCCTGTTTCAAAGTCTAAGGTCAGTCAGTTCAAATGCAAGAGAAACATTCCGGCACCACTCTGTTTTTTCAAAAGATCAATCACCAGGGCATATTTCAGACTGTGTGCTTCAGGACTTAAACGGTGGTGCACATCCAAGAAATAATTCAATCACAAGCAAGAATAGAAGGAAAGGTAGCACTCAGCCAGTCTTCTTTAAAACGTTCCTTTATTTATGTGTGCGGAGGATTTCAGCATGCAGCATTGGACTGAGACCCCGAAGGGTATGCGAGGGAGAGGAAAAAAGGGGACGACGGCCGTTTCGCTGCCTTCCGGCGCTTCAACGGGTCAAAAGTAAGTGACACACCTGTTCACTTCCTTTTAAACCAATACGAACACATGTGTGAATAAATTAAAACATAATGATATGCATAAAAACATTTTCCATCATTAAGCTGAAAAAACATTATAAGTTGAAGCAAACAAGTAAATAGCGGTATCATAAGAAAACTGACAGATCTACCTTCTCATTCAACCCTAATGGACCCTGGGCTTCAGAATTTAATATCCATCTAGGCTCATGTTGCAATAGTATTTTTTTACGGTCTCCTCCTTCCCTTGGCAGTCTAACATGTTCTAACCCTGCAAAACGTAGCACAGTTGGGTCAGCATCATGACATTCAGAGATATGTTGAATTAATCTAGGGGAACCTTTCTTTGATACTATAGAGTTATAGCGTTCCCGAATAAAAAAAGGTCTAATAGTTTTGCCAATATAATAAAGAGGGACGGCGTCTCTGCCTGGCAGGGGGCAGAGACGCCGATGCTACAGTAACAAACAGGCCCATTGTGCATCCCCTGTGCCAGCATAAGGATCTAAAAGTAAATTAGGAACTAACTCACCCCACTCCTCCACTGAGCAGTGAGGATCTCCTCCTCCTCTGCAAACTCTGGGTTGGCGCAGACATGATTTAGTGATAATTTTTCAACCTCTTTATGTTACGAGTAGTGTTGAGCGATACCTTCCGATATCAGGAAATATCGGATCGGATTGGATCGGGCCGATACCCAAAAAGTATCGGATATCGCCGATTCCGATAACGGAAAGCAATGCAAGTCAATGGGACACAAATATCGGAATGAAAATAAACCCTTTCTTTCCTTGTAGGTTAATTCTACATGACGGAAAACAACTAACAATAATGTAGAATGTATTGGGGGAGGTGGTTGCCCAAATCGATGGGAACAGTGCTCACAGAGAAACATGAAAAGCCGGCAATTCAGCAGCGGCATACACCGGTACCCGACAATTTAGAACAGAAAGAATAGAGCTTCACACATAGATTAGATAGATAGAAACATGTCAGTCATATATATAAGAAGTACAGTGATAGTGTTGCTTACTGTACTTGTCATTTAGTGTAAAGGATTTATTTAAAAAAATATTAGTGTTTTCATGCACCGTCTCTTTAAAAAAGCCGGCCGGCAATTCAGCAGCGGTACCCGACAATTTATAACAGAAATATAGAGCATCACACATAGATTAGATACATAGAAACATGTCAGTCACATATATAAGAAGTACAGTGACAGTGTTGCTTACTGTACTTGTCATTTAGTGTAAAGGATTTATTAAAAAAAATATTAGTGTTTTCATGCACCGTCTCTTTAAAAAAGCCGGCCGGCAATTCAGCAGCAGTACCCGACAATTTACAACAGAAATAATAGAGCATCACACATAGATTAGATAGATAGAAACATGTCAGTCACATATATAATAAGTACAGTGATAGTGTTGGTTACTGTACATGTCATTTAGTGTTAAAATAAAGGATTTATTAAAAAAAAAATTGGCGTGGGGTTCCCCTTAATTTTAGTCTCTAGCGGAGGTTTAGCAGACAGCTGGGGCAGATGTTTGAAGCCTGGGAAGAGGGTAATACCCACGGAGCTTCCCAGGCTACTAATATCAGCCCCCAGCTGAATACCTAGCCTTTACTAGCTGCTAAAATGGGGAACCCCCCAAAAAAAATTAGTGGGGTCCCCCCTATTTTAATAGCTAGCTAAGGCTAGGCAGACATCTGGGGGCTGATATTAATAGCCCAGGAAGGGTGCCATGAATATTGGCCCCTCCCAGGCTAGAAACACCAGCCGTCAGCTGCCCCAGAAATGGCGCATCCATAGGATGTGCCAATTCTGGCACTTAGCCTCGCTCTTCCCACTGCCCTGTAGCAGTGGCAGTGGGGTAATAGTGGTGGAGTTCATGCCAGCGCCAGCTGCCATGAAGCCCAGGTTAGTAATGATGGGCGTCTATAAGACACCCCCATTACTAACCTACAAAGTGTTAAAAAGAAAAAACACACACTACACCCAGAAAAAATAATTTATTTGAAATAAAACACACCATTTTATTTAATTCTTAGTTTACTAAAAAAAAATAGTTACCTGTCCACGTTCCTGCTCTGATCTCCCATGCACAGCTGTCACATCTGCAGATGGTGACAGCTGTGCATGGCTGCTGTAAGCTCACACTGCCGGGAACACATCCGCTCCCGGCAGCATGAGCCCCTGACTGAGGTCACCGGAGTGCATTCAGTCAGCGCAGCTCTGGAGACCTCCTTTACAGCACTGCTGTACCATGGGAATTTCTCATGGTACAGCAGGGCCGTAAAGGAGCTGACCGGAGCAGCGCTGCCTGAACTCCGGCGAACCCGCTTATGCAATGACGGGGCTGCTTTACGGCCCCGTCATTCTAGCGGCAGCAGCGGTTCAGAGCTGTCACATTCTATGTGGCTGCTCTAAACTGGAGATCATCGTGGGACACTCGTGGACTACTACGGAAGGGTAAGGATAAGGTTGTGGTTTATTATTTTATATTTCATTACAGGAGATCGATGGCTTCGGGGAATTAGGTGTCTAGGTGAGTATAGGTGTATTTTTTTATTTTTTACTTTATTTTAGGTGGCGATCAGCGGGGACAGGTAATGTATAAACTAATTTATTTTAAGTAACCACTGGCCACCAATGAAATGTATTTAAAATTTATTGGGGACACAGTAGGGCAATTTAAATAGCAGGATCAGGCTGATGGGAACTACTGCTCCCATCGATCTGATCCTGCTGGCACGAGTGGACGGGGAACAGACAGAGAACGATGGGAGTAGCAGTGTCACGTCGGCCTATGTCTGCCTGCACGCACACACCCGCAGACATCGCACAGACACCGCGCACACACCAATCATGATGGGTCAGATAGTCGGGGAGGTGTGGCTGACCTGTGCGGCCGTGGGAAAGTTCATGTGAGTTCATGCAATGCAGTGAAACATGAACTCACATGAACCCTCTGAGGGCACCGCGGCGACTTCAAATGAACAGCTGATCGGCATCACCTGATACCTCAGTTGTTCATTTGAAATAACCGGCGGGAAAGCGCAGCACAGAACGGGAAAGCCTGCAGTGAAGTCTTTTCATTGCCGGCTTCCCCGCCCGGGTCCTTGGCTCCCCGCTCCTTGGTGCTGTGCTCCCCGCCCGGTCCTAACTTACGATCGGGATGGGAGGTGGCGAGGGGAGCGGAGGATCGGGGTGGGAGGCTACGGAGAAGCGAGTATGGGGCTGAGTGATTGTTTAAAAGCCGGCGGGCGGTAAAAAGTAGTGTTGAGCCACCCCCGTAGTGTTCGAGTTCGGTTCGGTTCGTCGAACACCCGTGTGTTCGCCGAACTGTTCGTCGAACTGTTCGTCGAACACCTTCGAACACCGTTAAAACCAATGGCAGGCAAACAAAAACACATAGAAACACATAGAAAACACCTTCAAAGGTGTCCAAAAGCTGACAAACTGCTCAGAAGACACAACTAACACATGGAAAAGTGACAAGTACATATAGTCATGCGAAAAGAAAAGAGGTGGAGGAGTAAAAGGAGGGGGAGACACAAATATAGGCATGTCATGCCCTTCTAAAATCCAAAAAGTGAGAAGCCGACACGTTCAGTCCGCTCCTGCCCGTGCCACCTCCGTGTCGCCGGGTTTGTGCCAGAGCCGCGGTGAACCCTGACGGCCAGCCCCCCTCTCCCAATACTGGTGACTGTCCGCTGGTGGGTCGAGAGAGCCCCCCTGTGGTGGAGGCAGCTCTAAGCTTTTTAATTTAAATTGTCCCTCTAATTTGAATGAATACACTTTAAATCCATTTACAAGGATCTATTGGAGGGCAAGTCTCATGCCAGCAGCCGCGTAATTCCAGCTCCAGTAGCGTCCACTAAAGCTGCTGCAGTTAAAAAGCTTTTATAAGGATCGAGCTCGGCTGTCCACCGCAAGGCATCCTAGTGCCAGTCCCAGCCCCTATGCCTTGGGGTGCCTCCTGATGCTCTTCACTAAGTATCCCGTGGTCCCGAAGCATTTCCTTTGAAAAAATTAAGTGTCCAAACTACAGGTGGTGTAGCTTGCTTAACAGCCGGGATAATCCGCTGACTAGCAGACACTGCTACTAGGCACAAAGTATTTCCTGGGCTAGATGCAGTTAAAAATTTGTAAGTAGATACTCTCGTTGGATGCTGAGAAAGCATTCCATAGAGTCTCCTGGCACGCCATATATGATTCTCTTAAAAAGCTTGGGGTAGGGGTCTAGGGGACCCTTTTATAGCCAAAATCACGGCCCTGTATCACAATACGTCACCTAGGCTGAAGATAAATGGAACTGTAGCACCGAGGGCTCGGTTGCTACAGACGTATTGCACCTCACCCAGAGGTGTGATATCTCACTCTCAGATAAGGATGGAGTGTGGATCAGGACCCGACACCTGCATGCATTACACCACATTGCCGTGGGGCAGGGCGACCAATATGCCCCTGAGATGGGCACGACAGTCCCTGTCCCTGGCTGGAGTGGGGGGAGGGAACACTGAGGAAGGGGAACCCTGCAGTGCAGGAGCAGGGAGGAAGCAGTTCCTGGGTGCATTGAGAAGGGAGTATAAAAGGTGGGCACCATCTTAGTTCAGTGCAGAGAAGTCTGAGCAGAAGTGGCAGGGAGCAGGGGCTCTGCATGAGCTCTGCTCCGGAGGCGGGCCTAGTAACAGAGGCCCAGGCCTGCAAGAGGGAGAAGGAAGGAAGAGGAGCGGAGAAGGCTCCAGGAACGAGGAATGAAGGGATCCCAGGGGTGCGGACGGGCGAGTCGCCACCGCACGCCCGAATCCACCTGCGTGGAGGGGTCAGGCCAAAGGGGGAGACCGGTCCCCGAACTAGTGGAGGCAGGAAACGACCCTCAGCTAGAAACCGGAGGCTCTGACATTTTATGTGGCGCAGCCCCTTGCTCCACCCGCTAGGAAGGCACCACATAGGGTCAGGGAAACTGGCGCCAAGTTTACCAAGAGGAGGCCCGAGGCAGCCGGACAGAAGTGTTGGTAAGAAAGGCCAGACAAAGGACACACAAAGGGGGTCCTGTGAAGCGCTCCAAAGTTATCTGGGAGTTGTCTGAGCCCCTCACCTGGTGAGCACAGTACGACGTGGGCAGCCGTTACCTGCAGACGTGGTCTGGATAATAAGAACTGTGAGTAAAGGCCCTGAACTGCATCACTGACTCCGTGTCGTTACTGCTGCTGCCCTGCACCATCACCCCCATCCTCCGCATACACTGCCCTGAGGCTATACTCCTCCCGTGGGGAGTTATGCTACGCTCTGCTGCACCCACAACACCAGCCTTAGCGGTCTGCCCTGTAGCGGCGGTTCACTCTGACCGCAATCCACGGGTGGCGTAGTCGGACATTTAAACATCAAAACCACATAAATAGTTCCGCCACTGGTTTGACCGCCCTGAGCCACGGAACCGGATCGCCGCCACGAAGACTACAACCACCAGCATCCACCAAAAAGGGTCCGGCTCCGGGTGTCCCAAGGCCCAGGGGGTGCGTCAGAACATTTTCATCACCTTTCACAATCACCAATGGGACAAGGCAGGGATGTCCTCTGTCCCCTCTCTTATACATCCTAGTGACGGAGCACCTGCTCTCATCAATTCGCCATAACCCCAATATTAGGTGGATTGAGGTGGGAGGCACCGAGTACAAGTGCTCTCTATTTGCTGATGATGTCCTAGTATATATCACTCAATCACATATATCCATCCCTGCTGTTATGGCTGAAATAGATCACTTTGTTACATGGTAAAATTTTAAAATCAATGCAGCGAAGTCTGAGGCCCTCGATGTCTCCCTCCCTAAATCCATATAGGATTCCATCCAGTCCAACTTTCCCTTTGCCTGGCCCTCACAGGGTATCAAATACTTAGGAATTCCTATTCATAGAGACCTCTCCCATCTATGTTATCTTAATTTTGGGCCCTTTATTGAACAATTCCATACAGACCACGGTTGGCAAGTTAGAACTGTAAGATTCACTACGTGAACCACTGGTGTTTTGTGGAAAAGCACATGTACACTGCGTTCCAAATTATTATACAAAAAGTGTTTAGGAGTGATAAGGGAAGAATTTGTTTGTTTGTCAGTTAAACTCATTGATGGTGATGTGTGTCAGGGCTCTTTCTATCACTGTAAGCAATTGCAGACACCTGTGCTAATTAGTTTGGCAGGTGTGTCCAATGAAAGGCAAGACTACTTAAGAAGGCTCTCTCACATTATTAAGCAGCCTACATTTTCTGCCAAAATGGGAAAGAAAAAGGATGTGTCGGCTGCTGAGAAGCAACAAATTGTGGAGTGTTTAGGTCAAGGCATGACTACAATCAACATTGTGCGATGATCAGGATGAAGTGTCTTGGCAATCAAGAAGTATGTAGCTGATTCACAGTACACACGTGTGCGTGCTGATAAGGGCAAATTGAGGACTCTTTCCTACAGGCAATTACGTCAGGTTGAAAGAGCAGCGGCAAAAAAGCCTTGTCATAGCAGCAGACAAGTTTTTGAAGCTGCTTGTGCCTCCAACGTCCCCCGAACAACAAGATGCAGGGTCCTTCAGAGGTTTGCAGCTGTGCATACGCCATCCTGTCGACCTCCTCTATCCACTTCACACAAGCAGAAACGGCTCCAGTGGGCCAAACATTACATGAAGACTGATTTCAAAACTGTTTTGTTCACGGATGAGTGCCGTGCAGCGCTCGATGGTCCAGATGAATGGAGTGGAGGATGGCTGGTTGATGGACACCCCACGCAAACACGGCTACAGCGCCAACAAGGAGGAGGTGGAGTAATGTTTTGGGCTGGAATCATGGGGAGAGAGATTGTCGGCCCCTTTAGGATCCCTGAAGGCGCTAAAGATGAACTCCATAATGTATGTGGATTTTCTCAAACAGCACTTCCTGCCATGGTTCAAGAAGAAGAACCGTGTATTTCACAGCAAGATCATTTTTCTGCATGATAATGCACCATCTCATGCTGCACATAAAACATCTGCATCTCTGGCTGATATGGGCATAAAAGGGGACAAACTTATGGTGTGACCCCCATGCTCCCCTGACCTCTACCCCATTCAGAACCTTTGGAGCATCATTAAAAGGAGTTTCTATGATGGCGGGAGGCAGTTCACATCTAAGCAACAGCTCTGGGAGGGTATTCTGTCCTCATGCAAAACAATTGAAGCAGAAACCATCCAAAACCTGACAAATTCAATGGACGAGAGAGTTCAGAAGCTCCTTTCGAACAAGGGGTCCTATGTGAAAATGTAACATCACCTAGAATAAAGTTTTGAGTTGAAAACTGTTTGATTTCAGTTTCTAACAACCTGCTAATGCTTATAATTTCAAAAATGACCATTTTTTTGGTCTTTATTAAAATGAAAAGGTTGATCGAAAAGTTTGGGGGATCTAAGAGTGTGGCAACCCAGTAGTCATGATTACTTCGAATTCTGACAATATGAGGGTCATGCTGCAGGTAGTGCAGCAAGAAGGCACTTATGTGTCTTGCGCATCTCGGAGCCCCAAAATTATTTTCCGGGCTAGATGCAGCTAAAAATTATTTTTAATTTTAAATCTGGTGAAGCTTATTATAGATGGCCTAATAGGATCAGTGCTGCACACTGCTACAAAGCCCAAATTATTTTCCAGTCAAGATACAGATAAACATGATTAGTAATTTGAAAGCTTAAAACGGTTGGTAGGGTGATTTTAACCAATCATCAAGCTTTTACTCTCCCCAGGATGACACAGGGGTAGAAAAGTCATTTCGGATCCATGATTTGTTCATCTTTATGAACGTGAGTCTGTCTACATTATCAGTAGAGAGCCGCGTGCGCTTATCTGTCAGCACACCACCAGCAGCGCTGAACACACGTTCAGACAGAACGCTGGCTGCGGGGCATGACAAGATCTCCAAGGCGTAAGTGGCTAGCTCCGGCCATTTATCCAGATTGGAAGCCCAAAAAGAGCAAGGGTCCAGTGACACAGTCGTGGCTTCAATGTTTACTTGGAGATACTCCTGTACCATCGTCTCTAGGCGTTGACTATGTGTCAGACTTCTTGTCTCCTGTGGCCTTGCAAAGGATGGGCTAAAAAAGTGGTGAAATGATTCCGCAAAATTGATGTTACCAGCAGATACTGTGGTTCTGTTACGGTTTGAGTGCTGAACACTTGACGGTCCCACGGTTGGCAAGTTGGAACTGTGAGATTCACTACGTGCACCACTGGTATTTTGTGGAAAAGCACATGTAAGATTCTGCAACAGTCTCTGCTGATACTCCTGCATGCGTGCATCCCTTTCTATGGCAGGAATAATTTCTGCAAATTTACTTTTGTACCGGGGATCTAACAGTGTGGCAACCCAGTAGTCAGGATTATTTCTAATTCTCACAATTCGAGGGTCATGTTGCAGGTAGTGCAGCAAGAAGGCACTCATGTGTGTTGCGCATCCAGGAGCACCAAGTCCCTGTTGTGTTGGTGGCGAGGTAACAATCATGCTTCCTTCCTCTGTCCTCTCCCCCCAACCTCGCACAACAGAAATGTGATCAAGGTCTCCCTCATCTGATGAGTCTTCCATCAGTTCGTCCTCCACTTCTTCCTGGGCTCCTGCACCTTCCTCACTAGTTTGGCTGCTACCATGCGCCCTGGTAAAACCATCTCCCCCACCCTCACATGCCTGCCGCCTTGGTGCTGCCGACCTTCTGGACCTTGCAGATGTTAGCCCTTCCGCATACAACTCCTCCTCCTCTACTTCCTCCACCTCCTCTTGTGCCACCACCTGACTCCGAATTCTGTTTAACATGTGCTCCAGCATGTAAATCACCGGAATAGTCATGCTAATAATGGCATCGTCAGCACTAAACATCTTCGTCGCCATTTCAAAACTGTGCAGAAGGGTGCATAGGTCCCTGATCTGAGACCACTCCTCCAGCGTGATTTGCCCCACCTCTGAATCTCGTTGGCCCAGGCTATACGTCAGAACGTATTGCACCAGGGCTTGTCGGTGCTGCCACAGTCGCTGCAACATGTGCAGAGTTGAATTCCACCGGGTAGGCACATCGCATTTTAGCCGGTGAAGTGGCAGGCCCAACGACTTCTGTAGAGATGTAAGTC